>NC_136464.1:10847616-15647616 GCF_902686455.1 Sciurus vulgaris | reverse complement strand
CTAGGTTGGTTTTAGAAAGACTAAGGATTCTCAAGACACTGCACTGTATATCTGTAAACTCCAGAAATTCTCACATCGCCATGGAAGCTGTTCCCTGCCTCTTACCAGTGATTTTTTAATGTTTATAGGAGCAGCTAAGCTGCCTTTGCACCTCTATTCATCAAGCCACTGACAGCCAGAGGTTACTCCACTTATACAAGGGCAGGCTCTGCTCTCCTGATAGGACTTTCCCGAATGATCGTGCTTGGAAGGAACTTTCTAACTAAATACATAGCACACTATAATTGAATGCTATTGTCATCAATATTGAGGTCTGAGGTCCAAAATGAATTGTATTGTCACAAGAGTATAATAACATCACTCATAGTGTTCAACAAATATTTACTAAATGTTTTAGTCAGTTTTTTGTGTCACTGTGATCAAAAGACCTGAGGAGAACAATGTAGAGGAGGAAAAGTTTTTAGGCTCAGAGTTTCAGAGGTCTCAGTCCATGGTCAGCTGACTCCATAGCTCTGGACCTGAAAGGAGACAGAACAGCATTTTAGAAAGGCGAGGAGGAGGAAAGAAGCTCAGGACATGGCAACCAGGAAACCGAGAGATTTCTTCTCACCAGGGACAAAACATAAACCCCAAAGACAAACCCCCAGTGCCCTCCTTCCTCCAGCCACACCCTACTGACCTACAGTTCCCATCAAGTTAATCCATATCAGTGGATTAATCCATTGATTAGGTCACACCTGTCATGATCTGACCATTTCACCTCTGAAATGAAATTGTTTCTCACTTCGTCTCACACATGAGCTTTTGGGGGACACCTCTTATCTACACCATAACACTAAATCCTGTATGACTGGCAAGGGAAGGAAATTTCAAAAAGCCCTTATCTCCTTAAGGTTTACTTTTAAAAATAGAGGGGACTCTACCTGAGAAGGCTCCTCTACCAACTTCTGTGGGTTAAATTACTGTCCTTCAGTTCCAAATTCACCCTTCTATGCTCTGCTTTGTGTTGCTGAGCTGGAATTCTCCAAACAAAATCTTTCCTTCACTAGGTGGTTTCCCCCTAGGTTTGTCGGCAGGGGGGCTTCCGGACAGAGAAGGAGAAATAGGAGGGAAGAAGGAATTTCCTTTCAGTTTGTTTCTGTCGGTATCACCTCAGAAATGGGTTTGCAATGGTTAGTTTTAGCCTTCATGTTTGTTAAACCCCCTGAGAACCATCTCATTAGGCCCCCCAAAGGCATCAGCAGTAACAGGATAGCAGAGCCCCTACTCCAAAGCCTGACCTCCAAGCTAATTCCTCCCAGATTAGACTTGCCTCCCCTGGAGCAGGCTGAGAGCTGACCGTAATCATAGGTCCAGAGGCCAAAATTTCCCTTTGGCCTGGCAGCCTGGGGTTCAAGATGTTCAGCTTCATGGGAGTCTACCAAAGTCCCAGGGCCTTACTCTCATGTTTTCATTTGAGAGTTAAGACTAGCTTAGGAGTTCAACCTACATTGTAATTCTGTGACCCTCACAATTAAATATTGGTCATGTTTCTGTGTGAGACCCGCCTGTGGCTGAAGAAATGCGAAGGATCATTTTAGGGCTGCTGTAGAATGTCACTGGTTCTCTGGGACTTGGATTTACCAGTTTAAAACCTTGAGCTAGTTTTATCCTTTCTGCAACTGCACAGTTGGCTGAGGCCGCCCCTTCCAAGGCTTTGTGTGATTACCGATAAGTGTAACCAAGGGATGGTAGCAATTTATGCCTGTTGTCCTTTTCACTCTCAATGCATATACGAAAACTCCACTGTCCCCAAGCCACCTGTCTCAGTAGACATTTCCTCCTGGCCATCACTGTGATGACTGAATTGCTATGTCCTCCTGCATGCAGTGGGACACTAGGGTAGCATTTGCCACTGACCGAGGACTCAGCCTGAGCACGTAAGGCTAAGGGCATTATCAAATCTATTTCTGAAACCCACCCTGAGGGGCTTTCCTGGTACCGAGCACTATTATCAGTCAGAGTTCAGGTAGGAAAATGGAAACTACACAAGGCAGGGAGTTTGATGTTAGAGGGCTGAATGAGCCAAAGAGGAACTTAGGAGAACCCAGAGCTACCAGCGGCAGGAAGCAGCACCACCTCCAAACCTGGGGTTCCCAAGGGAAGAAGCTGAGATCATCAGATCCTAGAAGGGCAGGGAGGGGGCCTGCAGAGCTGGAGCTCAGGCCTCTGGGGAGGGGTTGCTGGGGGCCCCACGCTGCGGCAGTTCCCAGACTTTCCTTGTATTTGATGATCCTGACCATTTTGAGGAGCATATGTCAACTGTTTTGCCGGATGTCCCTCTACTGGAATGTGATGTTTTCTTCCATTGCAGTGGGACTGTGGGCTTGGGGAGGAAGATCACCTTATTAGGAGTAATCCTCCGCATGATATTGACCTGATCCCAGGCTGAGGCAGCATCTGTCAGGTTTCTCCGCCATCGTAACTCCTTCCCTCCCACCCCTTCCGTACTGTCCTCTGGGGAAGCAGGTCACTGTGGGTATGCTTCAGAAGTGGAGTTCATTCATTCTGCCTTCTTGAGGGTGGAGGATCCACATGAATTATTTGGGACTCTTCTGTGTCCCCTCCCAACTCATCTATTTATCTAATCATTTATATTAATATGGACTCATGGATTTTTATTGTGTACTTTGGGTTACAATTCAGTACTACCTCATTGATTTCGTTGCTCATATTGTTCCAACTTTGTCCATTGGGAGCTCTTTCTGTTGGCTCTCTGACACACCCTCATAAATATAGGTGCGTGTGCGCACACATGCTTTTAAGCATGGCTTTACTTTCTGGGACTATAAGCAGCAACTCTAGGCTCATTTGGTCTATTTCCTGTCCCAGTCCTAGAATCAGCCATTTCTCTAGGAAGCTGCAGGGTTATTTTGGAAACTGAACTGCACATGTATTGACTCGGCGTGCTGCTTTGGATGCAAATAGCCCAGGAAGGACTTTTGGACTAAACATACAGTATTTATAAGATCCTTAGAATCTGCACATTATTAACACAGGCCAGAGGACACGCGCTAACAGAACTATCCAGAATGGGTGGCCATGGGGAAAGAAGAACTTATTGGGAGACAAGAGGACCCTGTCAGCAGAGGGAAGCCTCTGTAATCACCAAGGTCCTGGGCTTGAACATGGCCACAGGAAAGACTTCCATTTCAGATCTTTTATGTTATTTCCAAAAGAGTCATATACTGACAGGTTTGAAATAATTTATTAAAAATGCACCTTTATACCTGGGTCGCATTAAACGCCCTATGAATGATCACTTTGTATGAATCCTGTAATTAACCTGAAGCTAGAACAATTGGATCACATTATCTCTTTTGTATTAAAAATATGAACTTGCTAATGATAAACATTTACAGTAAACTACAATTTTTATAACCTAACCTATTTTGACATTTCTCCATTTTGAAATTATCAAGAGTCTGAAAAAATGGAGGTGATCCAAACTTCTCTAGTATACAGAGGCCCTTGTATATGGATTTTTCTCTGCTTCTGACAGAAATGGTTTGCTTACATCTGTGCGGATGAGAACACAATTACTGTAAGGAGGGGACCCACGTCGGCTTTGTACGCTTGTGTCTGCTCTGCAAAGGGCAGCAGTTGTGTATCTTAGGCTGTATCTTGAAAGCTTTCCTGTCTCAGAAGCCTGTTTGCATTAAACATGAGAAACTGGTAACTGCGATTGCCGCAGGGAATTGCAGGCAGCTCCACACAGCAGGATGAGCCAGCTCGCTGGGCTGAGAAGGGCCTTGGGCAGGCGAGGCCAAAGCGGGTGCGGATTTCGACTGCAGGTGAATCTGATCTCGGCGTTTTCCATTACTCAACTGGCTGATTGCTTCTTCTTCTTAGCATCCGGGAGAAGTATGTGGCATGCTGTGAGGGGAGAGAAACTCTCTCCTGGAAGGAAGAAGAGAAACAGAAAGCTGGGACGGGGGAGATGCAAGAAAGGAGAGGCATGAAAAGATCTAGAAGGAAGAAAGGGACTCAAGAACAGGCTGAAGGAGGACCAGGGGAGACCCAGTTCCCGCTCCTCCCAGCCGATCAGTTCTTGACTCCTAAACTCCCACTTCCTGTCGCCTTCTGCCCAGCTGCAGGGCCCTGCTTCCTCTCCCTCTCCCCACTGCATCCTCTCTGCATCCCCCTTTTTTTCAGGAAGAACAGAGGGACTGCAGCCTGGGCTTCATGGAGGACCTAACACTACCTCCCTGAGTAGCATTAGTGTTCCTGGCTACCTCAGAGGGTTGTCGTAAGGATGCAATGAAAGAATATTGCCTACGATCCTGCCTGGTACACAGCAGGCCCTGCACCAATAGCAGGCCCACTACCACTCCTTAGAGCCCTCTAGTAGTGATGGGGACAGGTTCTGGACAGCAGCTTGCTGGACAAGCTTCCCAAGAAGATCTGAGGGACTATTAGGTATTGCTTACGGAGACTGGTCTCTCCAATCACTAGCTCCAGGAGCCAGGTTTCAGTATGGCCTGCTGTTCTTGTCCACTCTGGGAAGACTTTTCCTCAGGGTGTCTCACCTACCTGGGACTTCCCACACAAGGGACAGAATGAAGCTAAGTCTTGGACTATGTGTCTACACACTCATCTTCTTCCTTCCCATATCCTGTAACTATTGACTGGGTTGTTTTGTTTTGTTTCTATAAAGGGACTGGAATAATTCTAGCTAGCTCAGCGTAAGATAAGAATATTCTGCAGCTTTTATCTGCTACTGTTACGCCTGACAATTAAGAACAAGTCTGGAAACTTCATCCCAGGTTTACGGTTCAAAGTCTGTTGCTGACATGGCAGACAAGGGCGAACGAACAACTAGCTCAAGGGACCTTTCAAAGGGGAGGCTCACACCCAGTCACTCATTGGCTGAAAGGGGTGCATATGCCTCTGGAAGCTCTGACTAGCAAGTCTCCAAGCGGCTTCCTGCTTGAAGCAGAGAAACAATGGGAAGCAAGAGCGAACCCAGACAGCTAAACAGTTACCAAATGTGGCCACTGGAGGGCGATGTCTCCAAACAGTCTTTTTCACCAAAAGGGCCACTGCCCAGGGGTTCAAAGGCCAACTAAATCAGAATTTCTGGAAGATGGAGCACGTGCATTTGCATAATTTTAAAGCTCCCCTGTAATTCTAAGGTTTACCCTCTGATATTAAAATTAACCCATTGGTAGCAGACACCAAGGGAAATTTTATGGGAGAGAAGTTTAATTTTAAATAATTCTATCATGTTTTCTCCTACAGCTTGGGAAATCACTATGGATGTTTGGTTTTTAGAAGTAGAACTGTTTAGCCTAGTTTTGGAAGGGATAAGTGATCGAGAACTATCTGAAGTAATCTTGCTGCTTGAAGCCCATTTTCAAATAATAATACACTTAGGAAGCTAACAAGTTATTAACATTTATGTCTGAGTCAGTTTATCAAATATCAAAATGGGATTCTGAGAAAACTGAGGCCAGTGGAGCTAAATTTTTAGGAGAAAAGAAGAGGTATATTGCGTTCCCCCCCATATGTAGACTTTTTCTGAACCGTCACAAAATATTAAAAACTAAAATAAAACCATCTATAATTCTTTCACTACTGACATTTTAATATAATTTCTTTCAAGTTTTTATGCATATATATGTACATTTTAATCCATGAGGGCTACATAATTTTGACTTATCCTCCCTACTTTAACATTATGATATAAACATTTTCTTGTGCTTTAGAAGAGTCTTCAGGAGTATTATGAATGGCTGTCTAGAATTACATAGTGTGAATAAACTGCAAACAACTGTGGGGGACACAAGAGTGTGTCTATTTCATGCCTGCATCTTACCACAGGCCTTATATTTATGCTTTTAGCAGAAAATATCTGCCTATTGTTATTAGGTTTACACATCATTTTTCTAAGAGCCCTGGAAGACACACACCAGAATCTCTTGGACCCAGTTACACATTCCCAGAAGGAGAAGAAAGAAAAGCCCTCACTGGCCAAGCTTAGACTGGGCGACTTACCTAGTCTGTTCTGTTGTGGCTGGGGACAAGGGGTGAGCAGGCGTGAGGTCACACATGGAGTTCCAGGGAGCTCACTTCTACAACCTATTTGATGATGGTGGGGGCAGAATTAAAGGGACTTAGGAAAGGTGCCTGGGCAGGTGGCTCATGGGTGTCCACGGCAGCCTCTCTTCCCCTCCCGCCCTCCTTGCTTTTGCATGTGAGACACTGTGTTACAAGGTGGTGGACATCCAAGGACCTTTTCAAGTGAGCTTAGGATCCAAACGAGGAAACCAAAACCATTTTTCTACCATGTTGGACATGAGAAGTTAAATAATAGTAGTATATGCTATTTTTACTGAGCAGATTTTTGTGTCAAGGTCCATATGGTTATTATTTTACTCTTTAGAATCATACTATGAGTAAGGCTCTATAGCTAAGAAAACTGAGGCCAAGAGAGGTAAAGTTATTAAAGGGGCGAATCAGAATTTGAACTCAGGTAGCCAAAGCTCTCACTATCTGCACAATGCCAGGTGATCGCTTGTGATCCTACAGGGACCTGATCTCTGGGGAGGAACAGTCTCCTCAAAGACTCTCAGAAAAGCCAGCATCATCTTAAACTGTCTTGAATAAATCCAATGAAGCTGTTAATCCCTATTTTACCTCCTTCCCCTGGGACTTGCCCTGGGTAAGCCCCAAAATCACTTTAGAGAAGGGAAATGATCGCATCTCTGAAATGTGGTTATATCACAGCTAGACTACAGTAAGGTGAATAAATCTGTATGGGATGCTGAAACACACACACACACACACGCACATGCACGCACACACACACATACGCACATTAGCATGTTTCAAGAAAGTCAATGGTACAGGAAAAATCACCTCTGCAATGGAGCATATTATTGCAGTTCTGAAATACATGTCCATTCACTTCCTACATCAAAACACTGATTTTGGGGTCCCAGACAAGATGGATTCATTCTCCGTTCCCCCAATAACAACATACAACTGCTCAATTGCCTCATAAGGCCCAATGGGCATGGTTAACTACAGGGCTCTGGTTTTTGCAGAGTGAAACATTCAATGGTTTTATTAAGGCACGGCTCACACGCCATACTGTTCACCCATTCCAAGTGCACAGTTCAGTGCCTTTAAGCTCGTTCACAGAACTGTGCTCCATCCCCACAATTTGACAACGTTCCTGCCACCCCAAAAGAAGCCTGCCTTCCCTGGTCATCACTCCTAATCCTCCGCCTTTGGCAACCAAAAATCTACTTCCTGTCCCTATGGATTTCTCTCTCTAGGGTTTTCATGTAAACGGAATCATGCAATATGTGGTTTTAGAGTGAAGTTTGCAAGTTCAGAGCAAGAGCTGATTGGCAGTAGACAACAGAGAAAGGTAGCATTCTCCACTGCCTTCCCACCTAACACCAGGTGTCTCTCCTCTAAGTAAGTGTTGGATGCATAAACAATATTGGCTTGAAGGAAGTCAAACGGATCGCCTCCTCAGGACCTCTGTGGGTCCTGCCCGGAATTACACCAGACTCCAAAGACGGCTCACCCTTTCTCCTTTGAGCACTAAACATCCAAGGGAAAGCCCCCATGCGATACTCTCAGATCTAGCTGGGCAACTGAATTATCTGAGAGGCTTGTTGGAAACACAGATTCCTGGGCCCATTTCCAAGGTCTCCATACATCTCATGTGGGGCGCTGGCATCTGTATTTTAAAAACGTACTCCCAGTGATTCTGATGTTCGAGGGGCACAAGGCAGGCATTTGGGAACCTCTATAAAAGACCCCATTTCAGGGAAAGACAAAAGCTTCCTTTGCTTGTGTGTTTCCGGGTCAATCCATCTTTCTGGCAATAGCAGCAACAGGGACATTAGTTTCTTACAAGGCCATCTCAGTTATTATAGGAAATTCCATTCTTACAGAGACCAAGGAAAACTTTCCAACATGAAAATAACAGAAATCCCCAGAAACGATTGCAAACCGCTGACCCACCAGACCTTGCGTATTTCCTGGAGGGTGCCTTGGGGACTTCAAACAATCACCGTGCCTGACCCAAAGAGAGGGGTTGATGAGGTAAACTCCCAGAAAGTTCTCCTCAGCCTCTCAGCTCCCTTTCCTGGACCTGAGATAGTTCTTTCCCAGTGAGCAGAAAGACTCCTTTAACAGAGCTCCATTTTGTGCCTTTGATTTACAGAAGCTTCTCAACAAATAAATGTGAGTTGAATGCTAGGTCACAGCTTCTTGGAGAGCCTTCCAGAAGGCTTCAAGGGCAAAGAAGAGGAACTGGAGCAATATTGAAAAACAATCCCAGTGGTTTATGACTTTACCAGTGACTAAGACACGAATTGTGTCCTGACTCTGTCACCCTGAGGTTGACAGGGCTTTACTGGATACCTTTTATAGCTAAAGGATGGAGACTCTGGGAACTTGATATTTGCCCAGGATTACCCAGGTCAGTGGTAGACTTGTTCTGGACCTCCGTCCCAGATTTCCAAGTCCCCGGGAATTGCTACATTGTCTGCCCGCTGTAAATATTTCAGACAAGCCGGCTGAGATGTAAGAGATTTCAGAAAATCTTGCCCCAGCCGTTCAGCCACAGAGGCTGGGTTTATGGAGTCACTAATTCACTGTGACAGTGCCTCATTGCCTGCAGAGCCTCAGCAGGAAGAATGAGACAGAGCCAAGCATTTCAAGGATGGCTAGCCAAGTAGTTCTCCCAGAATGCCATTCTAGGGCACCTAAGGCCGTGCTGGAATCTGATATCACCACCCCCCATCTCATTCTTTCCTAGTAAACCCAAACATGACCTGGTTTATTGTAAGTCCACGTGGCCAATCCATTTCCAAGCGAGTCAGCACCCAGTTATTACACCACACTCCTGACCATGTGCCTGTTCTACGCTTGTTTGTAATGGCTTTGGTTTAAAGAGGTTGCTTTTGGGTCTTACTATTTGTCCAGCACTTGGAGCAGCAATCTGGGGCTGGCTGACTCAAATCAGCCCTGTGCGCTGATAAGTGCACATCTGCTCACCCTTGGGCAGAAGAAATGCCCCTCGGCCATTACTGATCAGCTTTAACCAGGCAGACAAGGTTCATCACCTCCCAGTACCGAGGAAGCTTCAGCCGCAGCCTCCAGCAGATGCCTCTGAGCGAGCGTGATCTTCTGTCCTTTTCCCCAGGACTGGAGATCACATGCTTGGAGAGGCCACTGCATGCATGCTCTTTTCCTGCACCCTTTCCCCTACCCACAGAACAACCTCATCTAGAGTCTACCCAACTGCTTCTTGCTCCTGGTGTGTAGAAGATAAAAGAGACTCAGGGAGGAGACAGACACAGGACATTCCCACCAGTGCAGTAAGAATGACAAAGGACACTGGGGAGTGCTGTGGTGGTGTCTGAGAAGAGCTGGCCTGAGAGTCAGAAAACACTGCCTGAGCCAGTCATGTGTAGGCTGGCTGCAGAAGGACGGCTCAGGCTTAGTGAAGGTGTGAGATTGGATTGGGTGGGAGAGAGCAGAACGGAAAGTGGACTAGGCGGGGGAAAGGCTTGCGGCAGGGCAGAGCCTTGGGCACTGAAAGAAGGTCAGCAGGGCACAGTGGACCTAGGAAGGGGGAGAGTCAAGAGACTGGAAAGAAGGGCAGACGTCAGTGTAAGTTTGTGACATTACACGGCTAAATAATTTTCATGAATGAAACTTGGAACCGCAGGATCTGATATCATTCTTCCTTTGGAGAAATATTCCAAGTTCCACACGTTCCTTTTCCAAGGGACTTTGGAACACAATCAGTTAACTCATAAGATGTGGAGAGGCTACCAATTTTGCTTGTGGACATCTTTTCATATTTATGTATCTTATTTTCCTGTCCACACTGTAAATTCCTTGAGCTCAAAGGCACCATGATTTGTAGAACACTCTTCCTCCTTCCCAACATGCACTTCTACAGCCCTAGTTATTTACTATTAGAGTAAACAATTTTTGATGATGAGAAGGGCAAAACATGATTGGCCTGGAAAATAAATGCAATATTCCACCCCAGCTTAGTGTGATAAACTTAGGTTGTTTTATCATATAGGTCAAGCCATGCTTCCTTCAGAAAAGACCTGACCAGAGAGTGAAGAGACTGGTTTCAGCCTCCAAACACCAAGATCCACCTGATTGCAATTACATCGTGGAAAGAGAACTATGTCTATTTTACTAAGAAAGAGAATTTTCCAAGAGTGAATTCATGACCTGCAGTGGGGAATCAGCTGGAATACCCTGAATCTGGAGTGAGGAACACAATTTGCACTAGTTTAAGAAAAACCTCATTTAGGGAAGGGACCATGGTGTAATGAAGAGGGTAGGGAGGTGCGAAGCTCCCACAGGGCTAGAATGAGCCTTCCTCAGCGGAAAGGAAATATTCTCTGGACAAAATGTCAGTGTCTACTTTATGCAGCGATGGTATAAACTTTGGACTTGTTTCTGTAATGTTATCAGAACACAGTATGGTTAAAAACAAGATTCCACTATTTTGGGGTCAGGTAAAACTAAATTTGAACCACTGATCTACCATTTACCTTAGCAAATAACTTCTTTTTCCAAAGCTGAAAATATGACTATTTAACGATTCAATGAGAGGGTGTGTATAAAAGAACACAGCACAGTGCCACAGACTCACCAAGTGCTTGGAACATGTTAACTCTGTTCCTTCTCCACTCTTTGGGGAATGAGGATTAACCACCTGTCTCAAATGACCCACTAAGACAAAATCTCCATGAATGTCAGCTGCAATTATCATTATTTTGACGATTGTTGATTTCCTTAAAAGGAGACTTCTAAATGACTCCCTTACGGTCCACCTTTCTGGGGAAAATAAACTTGAAAAAAAAAAATGATGAGCCTTTTTCTCTATCCCATTTTCATTTTAATGCTAGGAATTGGACTTGCTCTGCAGTACCCCCAGAGTTTGGACGCCCGGCAATATGAATTAATGACGTTGGCACTGGTGTGCTGGCTCTGTGACACTGATCGTCCTCATGCCAGTAAAGCCAAGGTGCAGTCAGGCCGCTGTGCTGCAATCCTGCTGCAGATGTAATTGCCATTTTTTGTGCTCATATTTCCTGTGCTGTTCATCCCCGTTCTGTTACATTTACGCAGTTTGTAAGGATGCACCTTCAGTGGCCCCTTCAGGAATAATCTTCCCTCTCTTTTCTCTTCTGTGGCTGTGGGTATTGGAAGATCAGTCTTTCTCTTAACCAGGGCCTGAGCATAACCTGCAGCAAAGAGTGCAGAGGAAGCACCAGGCTTTCTACCTCTGCGTCTCAGGAATCTCAGAGCTTTGTTTATCCTGATCACTTACCTATCATTATGGGTTGTCAAAGAAAATCTTCCTAGCAACCTGAAAGGACAGCACAGATGTGATTCCATTAAAGGGGCTTCTTAGGTCAAAGGCCACAATCCTCTTAATGACAGTAGAACAGTTTAAAGTATCTTGGTATCTCTTCTAGGGTTTATTTTAATGCTTTGATCAAATAGCAGAAAAACAATAATAGTCCCAAAAGAGGAAGAAGTGGAGAAGTTAAACTTATTAAATACATAGAGATGCTAGGCATGATGACTTTAAGCATTTCTCATATTAGAAATTATTTAATTTGCAAAACAACTCTATAAGACAGTTATTGTTATTATTATTATCCCTATTTTACAGATAAGGAAAGTGGAACACAAAGTGGTGTAATAATCTATCTAAGGTCACCCTGCTATTATATGGTAGACCTGGCGCTCAGACAACAGCAACATACTTTGGAGCCCATGATAGTAGATGTTTACTTATTGACTAATTCAGATGTTCAGTTATTGACTAATTATTTTGGAGTTTTATTTCTTCTTATCTGCAAAGTATCCTTTAAATTTATTTGACTGAAAAAATAATTTATTGAATGTTTACAGTGGAGCCAAATATGATATTGGACATTATCACATGCTTTACCTCATTTAATTTTTGAATAATTCCACAAAAATGATGCTATTTTCTCTGTTTTAACAGGTGAAGATACTGAGGATCAGAGAAGGAAAAAGTTTCTTAAGCTCACACATCCAGTAAGTGGAGGAGATGAAACTTGAATCATAAGTCTGACTAACCCAAAGGTCATAACTCCACATATTTCCTACAGCTTCCAGTTTTGCTCTGGACGTGGAAACCACTAAGTCATTTTTCATACATTTTCTACCACACTTTCCTTTTGAGACAAGGTTAAGCAGATACTATTACATATGTGTGCATTGCCACAATTACTTTATCAGCAAAAGACTGAGAAGCACCTCAATACCTTCCAGATAGATCACAATCATAGCCATAAATAACAACATCAATGATTATAACACTTCACATTTTTACATTATAATTTCATTAATAGTGAGCACCTTACATTTGATGATGCTTCCAGTGTACCTGATACTGTTTCAAGCATTTCACATGTTTTAGATCATTTAATCCTCACAAAAGCCCTGTAAAGTCTATTATTACCTCCATTTTTAGATTGGGAAGTTAAGGTACAGAAAGGCAAACAACTTGCCCAAGGTCATCCAGGCAGGAAACGTTGGAGCCACCTGAACTTAGACAATGAGACTGCAAAGACTGTGTTCTCACCGAGGCCTACACAGCCTCTCATTCATTATTTAAAAAATGTTAGTTCTATTCTTCTCTCCATACATTAGGCAATGAGGATTAATATGATGTGTACAACATCATCTGATGTTTTACATGATCTAAATATTTACATGATCTAAATATTTATTTATCGAGCATTTGCACATACAAGGCATTATATGAAACCCTAGGAATGCAGCATTTATTCTTAAGGAGCTGAAATAAACAAACCAGCAAATATACCTCCAGGTGACAAAGGGTTGCAGTAAGAATATGGTGGCAGTTGTCCATTTGCCATCTGTTCTCAAACTTGGTGCTCCAGCAGACTGACATGGGCTGTTTTTGCCCTTTGGCTTCTGGTTAGGTACAGCCTGTGGGTGGATATTGGAGGGAGGATGGAAGGGGAGTGGCTGAGAAGGGAGAAAAGTGAAGATAACTTACCCACCATCAGCTCTGATTAGCCTCCTTCAGGCAATGCTTATGACTCTCTCTGGCTGTAACTTCTATTGGGCTCCTCCTCTTCCATGGCCTTAGCTCTTGAGAGAGTGTCAGAAATACCATTGTCTCCCTGCTCCATCAGGCTGAGGGATGGAATGGCTCCTTTGCTGCTCTCCTCAACCCTCTGGGTGTGTCATTCATGCCCCCAGAGAACCCTGCCTGATATGAGGAGTAGGCACAGGAGAGGATGAGAGGAACACACAGGAAGGCTACCTAACCCAAACTGGGAGGGAGAGGGAGGCTGCTCAGAAGCGAAAGCTACAGTGACTCCTGAAGGATCATCAGGAATTACCCAGTTTGGGGAAGTGAAAGGAGGAATATTCTAGAAAGAGTAAAGAGCAAGTGCAAAGATAAGAAAGTCAGATCACAGAAAGTTTCAAGAACTGCCAAGTGGCTATAGAATTACAGTTCAAGGCAGAGAATAACAAAGACGCGTCAGTGGGCAGGTTCTAGATCATGCAGGTGGGATGCTGATGGAATTTTGCTGTGTCATCCTCCCTTCGATCTCCACATGAGGCATTGAGCAAAATCTGTGTAGCTTACCAAAAGGTCTGGAGTTGGGTTTTGGGGGAACCGAGTGAGATAAGAGCTGAGTCTGGTCTTCAGGAGAGCATGGGGTTTGAGACTGCTCCATCAGTGTTGGAAGCCTACCAGGCCACCCAGACCTCAGCGCAAAGTGTGAATGTGGGGGTGGGGAATGGATGAGGCCAACAAAGTCCATTTAGAACAAATAGTTGGAGATGGGAATCAGCAGAGTGCAGAGGAAAAGAAGGCAGGTAATGTTCAACTGCTATACAGGAAGGCCTCTGTTTGCATAATCCTTAGTAAAATAAACCAGGGTGACTGGCACAGAGTATTTTAAGAATATCGTAACAGTCCATTCTGATGAGAAGACATGAGACAGACACTTTCATACATTATTCCTTCATTCTTGCCTTTTTTTCAGTTCTAAATGTCAAGCGCCACCCTGGTTGGCATCCTGTGGACTTTGTCCCTAGGGATACCAGTTGTCTTCATAACTCCTTGCCAGTCAAACTCCCGTGCAACACTGAATGACTACACTGCTAGTCACTAAAGTACTGATGGCCTCCTGGCTCCTGGTAGTTAAACCACCTGGCCTCAATTACTTCAGTGCCCCATCTTCCCTGTGGATGATGACAAACCCGACCCTGAAACATCTTTTCTTATCATTGGCCCAGTTCTGTGGTAAAGAGCAGCTACTGAATGTATTAGCAGTGCAGGCGCCCGCTCACCACATTCTAATGGCCTGGGAAAGGGCATGTCCTCCCAGCCATCCAAGGACGGAATCCTCTATCCCTACAATGAATATCCACTTAAGCACGCTCACTTGCCTCAACCTCTGCCTTAACATTCCTTCCTCAAATATCTGTCGGTGTAGCTCAGGCATTTGAACTTTTCCTCAAGTTGACCATTGCTTTGCCACGTTTCCAAAATCCATGCCCAAAGCGAGCTTGCCCCATCCCTGGAGGTACTCTATACTCCTTTCTGAGCCTCATGACAGCCTTATATCGTGAAGTTGATACTGGGTAAATCTTTGATTTATATGAGTCTAACTTGACAATCCAATAATTTCTGGATATCTAAATGCATATATATATATATCACCAAATACAAATGATAATTTGATATTTAATCATGAATTATTATAGGGTTTTTTTGGTGTGATATTAGTACTGTTAGGTATTAAATTATGTGCATACAGAAATACTTACTGATGAGGTCATTTGATGTCTGGGATTTGCTTCAAAATAATCGAGAGAGTAAGAGGGAAAAGGTGGACACAGAAGACGTAAGATGGACCACATAATCATTGAAATTGGGTACATGGAGATTCCTTATACTATTTTCTCTAGAGTTGCATATTTGATGTAATACCTTTGAAATTTTTAAATTTTCCATGATAAAGAGATTTCAAAACACTAACAATCAAATTTAAAGCAAATAAGATAATCTGAAATGCCATATGGATGAAGATATTTTATCTTAAGTATTCTAACTAAACATGAAAATAAAAGCCTGCCTACAGAAAATAGAACAGTTCATAAACAAAAAATTGATAGAAGAAAAATTTTAACAAAAAATTTGGAAAATAATTTCGACTCCCACGCAGTGAAATACAAATTAGTATGATACTTTAATATTATTTAATTCTATAAAATTGGCAAAGAGCCCCAAGATAGTGCACGCTTATGATCTCAGCGACTCAGAAGGCTGAGGGAGGAAGATCTCAAGTTCAAAGTCAATCTCAGCAATTTAGCAAGGCTTTAAGAGATTTAGTGAAAACCTGTCTCTAAATAAAATATAAAAAGGGCTGGGCATGTGGCTTAGTGGTTAAACGCTCCTGGGTTCAATCCCCCATACAAAAAAAATTGGCAAAAAAAAAAAAAAAAAAAATTGGCAAAGAGTAGAAAAAATAATGAAACAAAGTATTTCAGAGAGTGCAAAAAATGGACATTATAAATTGACAGTCTACATTTTTCATCTTTCTGGAGAACATTTTTGCAACATAGTTACCAAAAGTTTTTAAACCATCCTACTACTTCATCCAAAATCCAGATTCTCTGAATTTACCCTAAGGTTAAAAGATAGACGTATGGGAACATTTAGGTAAAAATACCTGCAATAATCAGTTTACGATAACAAAACAAATTTAAAGATACAATAATACTAATTATAACAAAATAAGCAGGAAGGCAGGATGATAGGTATACAGAATAAACCAAAGGAGGAAGACCTGAATACACAAACATAGAAGAAAGTAAAATAAATTCCGGTATCAATTGCAGATACAGCACACATGCTCCTCAGTCCTTACGTGATATCGTAGAATGACAAGGAACAAAATGCATGATAATTAATTAGGTGAACAAAACAAAAGGAAAAGAGTGCTACCAGAATTTCTCACTTGTGTTTCTTTGCATATATCCATAGAAGCACAAGAAACGTGGACCAGGGGAAGAAGCACTAAACATTGAATAGGGATTACATGCATGGAGCCGGGCAGTTTATCAATGATTTTAATTTTCTCCATTTTATGTATTTATATTCTCTAAGCATTTGGTAACAAACCTGTATCACTTTTATAAAATTTTTAAATCATCTATTGAATCACCAACACACTTCTTGGAGTCTTTCCTATGAAAAGACTCAGCCGCATGAAAGATTTGTTAGGACTCACATTGGAGCATCATTTATAAAAGTGGAAAAATTGTAAATAATCCAGTTATCACATAATGAAGAAATAATTATGACAATAAAAAATTCCCATATTCCTAGGAAAAGGTGGTTCTGTAACCATGGTAACAAGTACCACTATGAGGGGGGGTCTTAAAAAACTCTTATCAGTCAGTGTAACTTGCTTCAGTGAATATGTTTTGGCAAACCAACCAATCAGTTTATCTGAAAGTCAACCAATCAGGAATGGAATTAGTTCAATTAATAAGCTTCTAAATACCAACCAATCAACAAAAGTTTAACTGGAATAATCATGTTTCTAAAGTTGATGTCCATCTACATACAACCCTGAACATCTGTCAATCTCTGATATCCACACTTCCCCCAAATCCCTAACATCATCAGTCTGTTCTACCTGTGAGTTTCTGCCTGATCAGCCCAACTTTCCCTCCCTGTTGTGAGTGATAAATTCAACTTTGTGTTGTTTGGTATTCTGTGTCCTTTACCATAATAAGCAATAAATCCAGGTACATGTGTGTCTGCCTTCCTGTGTATGTACACACATACTGAAGGGACAGACAGACTGTCTATACATCTATAAGCATGTTACACAATGCCATGTATTCATTAAAAATCTGGTTTTCAAAGCCTACATAACGACGAAAAGAGCATTCAAAATATGTGAAAAAGTTAAATATAAAACCATGTATTGTAAATCTTAATAAGAGAGAAAGCAAGAAAGGAAAATACATCAAAAAATATTTTTTTTTAATCTAGGTTGTCAGACCATGGATGATTTTTATTTTCTCTATTTTTTCTTATATTTAAAAAAAATCTACAAGGACCATTTATCACTTTGATAATAATGATGATAATGAGGGGGAAACTGATTATTTAAAAAATTCTTAGTTTAGCATTATAGCATTAAATCAGTTCATTTTAAATGCCATCTGCAGAGTTTAGGGCTGTGTGTGTGTGTGTGTGTGTGTGTGTGGTGCTAAGGACTGAACCCAGGGCCTTGTGCTCACAAGGCAAGCACTCTACTGACTGAGCTATCTCCCCAGCCCTAGGGCTTTCTTATAAGTCCTTCTGTTAAGATTCTTTTATTGATCATAGGCAAGGTCTCAATCCAACATATTTATTGTGTGTTTGCAACTAACTTAGACACCAAGAGAATAGTACCTGGAGTAAGTGTTAGAGTGTGGGAAATAAACTAAGTTCTCCTACTCTCTTCCTTAAGGATGGTGAGCTTTCCTGAAAACTACGTGCAAAAGAACATTTTCACAAATTGTACTGAAAATATGAAATTGTGTTCTTTCCCTTAATCACGTTCAAGTGCTTATTATTAGCGGGGAAGCATCTACATAGCAAGTAAAGACAAGAAGCGAAGAGTAGTTGTTTGTTAGGCAGGATTGGGAATCATGATTTATGAGATGTGCAGTAATCAAAATATGGGAGCAGTCTGGACTTGGCATGAAGGGCATGGAAAACAAACTTTAATTTCTTCTACTATTTTCTTAATTTTGTGTGTGGGGGGGAGTTTAGCTGCTGCTTTTCTTAATAAAAATAGTGTCAGCGTCCTAATTGCATTTAATTAAGCCATATTTCTGGTGCCGAGAATGTGGAGCAATGTACTGGAGCCTGCTGCTCTCCATTTCCTAATTCATGCAAGCAGCTCTTAAATGGGGAAGAAATGATGATTGAATATTGTGAACAGGCACAATAGTTAATCTTGTATGAATAGGCAGTGGGAGGGGACCGTGTTTGTCTTAGGTTTGTGAGAAAGGTTTTCATGATCAAACACTGAAAGAGGATTTTCCCCATTTTCTTCCTGCTGACAATGCATGGCTGGTAGTTTGACTTAATGAGGTTCTTAGATTTAATAAAATAGAAAAAGGCAGTGAGCCATTTCCCAAAATGACTCGAAAAAACTATTTGGCAAAAATAATTGAGGTTCAGAGATTACTGGTACAAAGAATTCTATCAATTCCCACCACCCCACTCACTCAACATTTCCTGCTGATTTTAGAGTTCACCCTGTTTGTGGCCTGGGTGGCAGCAATGTCCCCGAATTGAGGCCATTTTTCATAAAATAAGAAGTGCTAAGGAATTAATCAAAATTTTATGAGGGTAAGCAGTAAATTGAGTCTGCACAATCTTTAATAATGACACCTTAGCCTCCTATACTCTGCTAGAGTTTACATGGTACTTTCATAGACCTTTAACTCATTCAATTCTCATTCTAATCTGGGCACCTGGGGACTAGCATCTTGGATGCACAGCTGATGCTCAGATGCTCAGAATCTTTGAGTGAGTTGCCCAAATTCTCACACAGAGCTTAAAACCTGGGAGAATTCGGACGCAGGACTTTGATCTCCATGCTTGCTGCTTGACCCAGTTTTCCTGAAATCCCATCCTTAAAGGACCAGAAAGGCACATTCAGATCTGAGGGCTAAGGACCTGGGCTGAAGAAGTCCTGGACCTGCCTCTTGTTAGCAGGTGATGTCAGGCAGGTCAATTAACCTGTCCAGATCATGGTTTTTCTCACATGAAAAACAGAGACAACTCTGCTAGTTATCAATTTATTATTTTCTCTCAACTTCAAATCTGCCCTTCATTGTCCCACTACATGACACTGCAGCTTACTGGAAGATGAGACTGCCACCTGGCCATTTTGAGGTGACATGCCACCAAGCCAATTAACAGAAAAGATGTCACTGTACTGCATAGAATGATTGATCCCAATTACCAAAGGGAAATTGAGCTGCTGCTAAACAGTGAGGAAAAGAAGGACTGTGTCTTCTCTGAGAAGGACTGTGTTCTTTTTGTGAACAGAGGATTCGCGGGAGTTTCTCTTAGTACCTCCATGAACAAAAGCGTAGGTTAATAGGAAACCAGAGACAGAAGGCTGCAAAAGCAGGATGACTAAGGACTCGGACCTTCAGGGCAAGGAAATACAGAATGGATCATGGAAGAAAGAAATCATATATTATCAACTCTGGCCTCATTACAAAAATTACTGTAGCAACTTTGCATATTTTCCCTGCTTCTTATAAGCATATATTCACTTGGATATTATAAACATGTTTCTCTCCTTCCTACTATTATTTTTATTTTTACAGACTGCATTTTGATTCATTATACACAAATGGGGTACAACTTTTCATTTCTGTGGTTGTACATGATGTAGATTCACATCATTCATATAATCATACATGTATATAGGGTAATGATGTCTGTCTCAGGGTACTGTGTTTCCTCCCCCCACTCCCATTTCCCTCTACACAATCCAAAGTGCCTCCATTCTTCTCTTTCCTGACCCCCCCCCCCATTAGGTATCATCATTCACTTTTCAGAGAAAACATTCAGTCTTTGGTATTTTGGGATTGACTTATTTCACTTAGCATGATATTCTCCAACTCCATCAATTTACCTGCAAATGCCATAATTTTATTTTTCTTTATGGCTGAATAATATTCCATTGTGTATATATAGCACAATTTATTTATCCATTCATCAATTGAAGGGCATCTGGGTTGGTTCCACAATCTAGCTATTGTGAATTGAGCAGCTATGAACATTGACGTGGTTGCTTTACTGTAGTATGCTGATTTTAAGTCCTTTAGGTACCTACTATTATATTTAGATGTAAATTATTAGAGGTTCTTTATAGTCTTTAGATAACAAAATGGCCCCAATGGTCTGTGGCTGGGGTGAGAGTTATCAACACAGCCAGTAGTGGAGCCAATGGCTATTGGCACTATTCGTCTCCTCATTTTCAGGAAAGGGTGGGCACACCCTCATTTTTATGAAGGAAGGCAAGCTGTGTTTTGCTAGGTGGAAACACAGAGGTGTTTTGTTTTTGTGTGGAAGTTCAAATGTCTGTGCAAGGGTCATGCAGAGGAAGCCAAAGGGGTGGATTGTGCCAGTGGTCAGTTCATTGCTTCTTAGTTCCCTCTGTTGCCCTGTCTTGTGACACCGGACTGGAACTCTATAAGTGTTCTCAGTTGTCAGTCAGCACTGCATAAAGCTTCATCAACAGAGAGCACCATGGTGATGCTGCAGGTGGATGGGGCTTCTTCTCCTGATTCCTTATTTTCTTCTTACCCCTGTGGCACAGCTGCAGGTGGCACTGTTTTAGTCAGCCTTTGCATGACTGTGACCAAAACACGCAACTAGAACAACTTAGAGGAGAAACTTGATTTGGGGCTCATGCTTTCGGAGGTATCAGTCCATAGATGGCCCACTTACTTGTTCTGGGCCCGAGGTGAGGCAGCACATCGCGGGGGAAGGGCCCAGGGGAGGAAAGCTGCTCAGTCCATGGTGGCGTTAGGAATCAGAAAGCCAGGGGAAGTGGGGAAGGGACACAGGGAAGATGCACCCTTCCAGCATATGCCCCTAGTGACCCACCTCCTCCAGCCACACCCCACCTGCCTACAGTTACATTCAAACTAGGAAGGACGGACTAGGTTATAGTTCTCCTAATCTGATCGTTTCTCCTCTGAATATTCCTGCAGAAACACAGGAGCTCTGGGGGACATCTCACATCAATATCCTAGCAGGCTGCACAGAGGATGACCAGAGTACTCAGGCTTCAGCAGATTGTGCTGGCATTCTAGTGAGAGGCTCCTGGGTTCCTGCACATCAGCCTCAGCTGGTACCCAGCTCTGGCCTGGAGGGGACAACACAGTCAAATTCTCCACCATGGGCCACAGGCACACTCCTCCCACTCCAACAGGGTCCCGTTCCAACTCTGTTCTTTTCTTGGTTACTCTCCCTAATTCCTAGGTTATTCCTCGGAGTTCTCTTTTACCTTCTTTGCCTGTTAATTTTCTCTTACCAGTTAATAATGATATATATTATAGTTTTCCTTTTCAATTTCCTGGCGGTATTTCTGTCTCCTAATTAGACATTGACTGATAGAACAATGACACTGATCTTGACTATTTCACAGGATTACAATGATATTCACATAGGCAAATGCATTTGAAAGCACTTTGAAGCCAGGTGTGGTGGTACACAGCTATAATCCCAGCACCCAGGGAGGCTAAGACAGGAGGATCACAAGTTCAAAGCCAGTCTCAGCTACTCAGTGAGGGTCTAAGAAACTTAGTGAGATCCTGTCTCAAAATAAAAATCAAAATATTTGGGGACTAGACTTAGTGATTAAGTATTTCTGGGTTGGATCCCTGGTACAAAAAAAGAAAAGAAAAAAAAAATTAAAGAGAAAAAAATTTAAAAAAAATTTTTTTTTTTAAATTCCAAAGTACTTTGAAATTCTTTAAAACACTTTGATAAATCGTTGCATTAGTGGCCTCTTACTGTAACATCCTTCCCATATTCATGTTATTTTTGTCCTTTCCACACTGACTCTGGGTTTGGTCACAAGATTTGCCTTGGCCAATGGGACATCTCCACATGTGAGGAAAGCAGAAGACTGATAAGCATTAGTACTTGAGCTTGTCCCCTGGGGCCGGTCCCTGAGGCTGCCATGTAGAGTGTAGTCTAGCCTCCTGGAGAATGGACCGTAGGTGGAGAGCTAAGCCCGGCCCTGAGCTGGTGCACCAGTGGAATGTGGTTGCATGGTGAGCTCACCCAGGGAACCCACAGGGCCATGGGGAAAAATGTTGTCTTAAGACACTAAGTTGAGGGGTAATTTGTTGCACAGTGATAAATTAGTGATAGTAACACCAGTTAACTTGGGAAAATATTGAGACAGTAACTAAAAATACATACCAGCTGGTAAGTGTCCCTATAAACTAAAATCTAACCAAACTAAAATCTAACTCAAGCTAATGCAATAAAAAAGAGGAATTGGTTGGTCTCCACAGCTGAAAAGTCTAGGAATTGACTAAGCACTAGATCCACAAGCTCAAATACGTCACCAAGGCTCAGCAGCCTTACTTTCTCCATCTTCGTCTCGTTCATCCGCAGGCAGGCTTCCCTTTCTTTCAAGGTGGACAGATGGACTCCTGAAGCTCTTATGTCCTCACAGCTCCAACTAATTCTCTTAGCACAAAGATCCTGAGCTTGGATTACTTGCCCATCCTCAAAAACGGGAACAGCTTCCCATGTCCCACTCCTGAAACCTTTGTTTTGGTGAGACGCACCCAAAACAAGGGACCAAGAGTGTTACCCAAAGGAACTCAGGGGACTTTTACTTGGAGACAGGATTCCACCACAGGGATCAATAACGGCTGTTCTTACTAAGAAAACATTACCTGTTCAGTTCATTAAAGATAAGTTATTTTGGTGTTTCTTAATCAGGAATCATGTGGCTGCCAAGAATATAAATAGTCTCAGCTTAAGGAAATGAGAAACTTTATTGGAAGTATACAAGTACTTCTTTTATCTTCCACAATTACATTGTCCTTTAAAATTTGCTTTTCATTGATATTTAATTTTTAACTCTCTCACTTCTGCGGGGAATGCATTCCGTGAGATTTAGCTGAGGCTGACCCAACCTGCACAGCTCCCAGCCATCAGAATATGTCATCCTCTCCCAGACTAGTCCATCGGAGTGTGTCATCTCCCAGGCTACAGCTATGGGACAGAGTCCTCCTGGGATCTTCTTGCCACTCCGGAGCACTCTTTCTTCAGGGTTTGCCCAAGTAAATTAGATGAGTATTGGGTTTCCACGGCCATCGTGCTTGGCACACTGGAGAGAGCTTGTTTGAAGCTAAGGAGAGAAAAGCAGCCTAACAATTTGAGGTTCCGGAGCCCATCATGACCTGAAGACTTAGGCCTTTTCATTGCTTATCACTTGTGCGAGGCCCTGGGTTCGATTCCCAGCACTGCAAACAACGACAACAACAGAAACACATTAAAATATTAATTGCCTGTTCCCTGGGCTACTGCTGCAAGTTTGGGAACCTTCTCAGAGTCTGCCTACCTTTGCTTAGCTGCCCTAAGGTTTTACTGTTTCTCTTGGGAGCCAACACTCCCAAAGAGAAGAGACCTCATGAAGAATGACTAGGAAGGAGTTGATTTTTTTTCTAATTGTTCTAAAAAAAATGTAAAAATATTTCTTTATGGAGAACTTGCTCATTATAAAGGACTCCAGTCTTGAATTTGCATTAGTTTCCTATTGCTGCCATAAACAAATTCCAACAAACCTAGGGACTTGACACAATACCAGTTTACCAGCGTGCAGTTCTGGGGCCAGCAGTGGATGGGCAGCAGGGCCATGTTGCTCCTGGAGGCTCTTGGAGAGAAGCTGCTCCCTGGCACAGCCCTTGGCTCATGTCCCTTCAGCAGAGGTACCCTTGTAAGGAATCCCACGGAAACCACGCCGGACACGGGAAATCACATAAGGGAGTTTATTAAGCAAACAGAGTGTCTCCCTGCAGGGTAAGAGAGAAAATGAGAGGAAAAGAGAAAGGAAAAGAAAGGGCGCACGCAAGAAAGTGTGAAAGCCAGGAGGATAGAGAAAGATGAGGAAAGATGGCGGGGTGGCTACAGTAAAGCAATTGAATTCCGCAGGGCTAACAGGGGACCAATATCCGAGAAGGACACTTGCAAGCTGACTGATGAACCAATAGCTAGCTAGGATGTTCACAGATTGACAAGTGGTTGGAAGGCGGGAAAATGGCTGCACCGGAAAGGTCAGGGGGAGCAGCTTTGTACATTACAACCCTGCCAACCTCTGCTTTCATCCTCACATCTTCTTCTTGATTTTGACCTTCTATTTTCCCTCTCATAAGGACCCTTGTGATTATGTTGCACCCCCAATTCCATCTTGGATAATCTCCCCATCTCCTTTCTTAATTTAGTCATATCTCCAATGTTCTTTGCCATGTGAAGTGACAAATTCATATTTCCAGGGATTAAGATGTGGACATCTTTGGGGGGGGGGAGATTATTTAGCCTATCCCATGTGTACTCATTAAAAAAACTGGATGGCAAAAAAAATGTAATAGTAACAGAGAATAGCTTGAAGTCACCCATTTAAAGAAAAATATTTGTGTTTAAATAAAAAGGTCTTATTGGGGCTGGGGTTGTGGCTCAGGGGTAGAGCGCTTGCCTGGTACGTGTGAGTCACTGGGTTCAATCCTCAGTACTACATAAAAATAAATAAATAAAATAAAGGTATTGTGTCTGTCTACAACTAAAAAATACTTTTTTTAAAAGGTCTTATTAACTAGTTTGTCATTCTAAATTATTTTCAGCCAGGAAAGACACCAAAATTTCACGTTTACTTCCTCTGCAGAGAGGAGGCTGCTCCTATTTTTCTTACAGCATACTCATTTTATTCACATTTGTAAAGTAAGATACAGATAGGGGCAAAGAAGGACAGAACTATGTGGGCAAGATGTAGAATGTAAGATATGTGAAACTGCAGAAGAAACTTCTAGCACTGCTTCGGAGAGGAAGACAAAAATATTTGCCATACTCATAAAGCTTGAGTGAGAGGAAGGTATGACCTCTGACTTGGAGGATGATGAGGGCCAGAGGAAGCTTCCTCCACCTGACCACATTTCAAAGCAGTACAAAACAAGTAAGTGTCTCTTAGAGTAAATGGCAAAGGGAATTGATTTTTAAATTACTTTTAGATCATAAAATCCCACAATCATAACAGCATTTTGGGTAGTCATCCGGCAGTATACCAGGAACTTTGTTGGAAAAAAAAATCCAGGAAGATACTTAATGAGAAGCACTAATAAATGCATGACTGTTGTATCAAAGCTGGCTGGCTGCTCAGCTTAGTAATTGAGTTTTCATCCTAGAAAAAGATTATTTATGATGGGTGAGCATTTGTTTAAAAAAAAATAAAATAAAGCCTGCCCTGAAAGCAGCGCAGAAAATAAGACATTTTTAATAGTGAATAAAACTGCATATAAAGTCATGCCTGGCTAAGAGTGAACTTAAATATTTTCTGCAACTTTGAAAATTGGAAGCTTAAAAAGTACCAATTTAAGTCTGTAGACAGGTTGTGCTTTTCTCAAAAGATGGTAGTTTGGATATAAATTTTCCATTTATGTCAGTGCTTTCTTCATTGATAAAAATTAATTCTGGGTGAATTACCTGAAAATCAACTTGTCAAAGGCCAATTTGCAGAAATTTAATTCACTCAATGACAATTTGCCAGTAAGCAATTTTCCAAATTTATTTTTTTAAAAACTTGTTTAAGAAATTACTTAATGTCTTACTTTTCAAACATTAACATTAGAGTATCCCAATAAGTGAGAAGTAACTTATACAAGTCTCCTATGTAGTAAATGCTAAAATTTTTATTTTTAACCAAGAAAATTGTATTCTAGACCCACTACCAGTTTGCAGATAGACTCAATCTGAAAAAGGACAATTACTCAACATAGTAGAAGGAAAACCAGAAAGGTGTTAGCATACTAGACTTTGACTCAGTTCAAACTTGTGTTACCTTAGCCATAAACATAAAATCATTAAGGAAGAATTTCAGAAGGGTTAAAAATCCTAAAAAGGCTAAGCCAGAAAAGTAACAAGAACGATCACATCACCTAGTAAACTAGGGATAAAATAGCAAAAATCACACGCAAAAAAACGTAGAAATTTTTTTTTTTTTTTTTTTTTTTTTTGTGGTGCTGGGGATTGAACCCAGGGCCTTGTGCATGCAAGGCAAGCACTCTACCGACTGAGCTATCTCCCCAGCCGAAAATGTTTTTTTAAAATATTAAAATAGTAGAAAAACAGAAAATCACACTTCAACATGACAGCCAAAAAACTAGAAAGCAATCAGTACGAACGTAAAAATTTCTCAACGAAATGTTAGTGTGTTGGTTACAGTTGATTTTTATATTAAATATGTTTAACAGAAGACCAAGCTATTTTATAATTCATAGCCATTGATTATTCAAGAATTCCTTAATATGTTGCTACGAAGACAAAATCAGAACCAGTCAACCCAAACTTCACAGGAATATTTGAAATTTGTTAAAACTATCACATTGACTTCAAGATGCTGCAAAACTGAGATAATAAAGTACGCTATAATCTAAGCTCTATGAACAACTTAAGAGAAAAGGTTTTAGCCAATGTTTAGGGTTATTAAACAGATCAGGTGACTCACTATTGAAATCCCTCAATGGCTCCTTGATGTCCTCAGACAACTCTTTTTTTAAAAAATATTTTTAGTTGTAGGGGGACACCTTTATTTGTATTTATTTATTTTTACGTGGTGTTTGAAAGAAGCCCACTGAGCGACAGTCCAAAGCAAATCACCGGAGAAGTCCCGTTTTATTTTAAAAATGCACACACTTATATAGGACCGGGAAGAGGCTGATTGGTTGGGGCATGAAACGGGGTGAGAGTTGATTGGGAGAGCCTTGTTGCTGGGGAGGCGGGGCGATGGTTGATTGGGTGAGCCTTGTTGCTAGGGCTCTGGGAAGAGTGTCATGTGTCCATTGAGTATGAGTTCGCAGAAGGGAAGAAGTTATGAGGAGTAAAATCAGGAAGAAAAGCTCCGCCAGCACCATGTTGGCACCTAAGGGGGTCGCAGTGACCTTATAGTGCTGAAGATGGAACCCAGTGCCTCTCACTGGGCGAGCGCTCTACCGCAGGGCAGTAACCCCAGCCCCTTCGGACAACTCTTGATCATAGCACACCAGGGATCCCATGCCAGACTCCCACCATCTTCTCTAGTCTCATCCACGTTGACTTAGGCTTTCTGGCTCCTTTATGTTCTATAAAGTCCATTTATGATTTTTCTGGATTTGAGATAGTTGCTCCTGATAGTTTTTCTCACAGAAGACCCTTACTTTCACCTCTCAGGTTTCAGCTCAAAGTCATTTGCTCAGGCTGGCTTTCTATGATCTCAGAGTGACAGTATGGGCCTGTACTATCAGCTACCTACTGGGAAGGCCAGGTGGGAGGACTGTTTGGGCCCACAGATCCAAGACCAACCTGAGCAACATAGTAAGACCCGGTCTCAAAAGCAAACACACGCCCATTATTACTACTAACTATTGGGTTTATTTGTTTTCTTTATATCCATCTTTCTCACTAGAGTGTCACCTCTGAGAGCTGAAGTTAAACTTTAAGCCTAATATGTTTTCCTGAAACATAGAAGATACTGTGCAAATATTTGTTGAATGAATCAAAGGATAAATTTATCTTTGGGAACAGGCTACCCTTTAAAATCATTTGGGCCTTTTAATAAGAAGAAAATAAAACACAGGATGGGAATGTTTTTTTGAGACAGTGACTCTTCTACTAGTCTTTCTTACCCTATGTCCAATGGAAGATTCCTTTTCCACTTGAAAAATATTCCCCCACCTAATGGAAAAGTACTTGGCTCCAGAATGCACTGACTGCAGAGATTTGCAAGGATCTATGCTAGGCTGTGTAAGAATGACTCATCTTCTAAGAGTTGACACTGAAGACAGATCTGTGAGTGTAGGTGCCTGGGTCAGCATAAATCACCCAATGGCCCTGGGAATTGTGTCTGCTTGTGTACATCAATATCTTCCTTGGGAGGATTGGATCCAAAGGATACTGTAAAGACAGCAGTATTAATCCCTAGGATCACCTCAGAGGAAGAGATGAAAGATGCCCATTACTTTTGCAACCTGTGCCCCAGGCAACCTCTCCTACTATTTTCTCGTTTCTCTGAACTTTTGTCATTGAAGAAAAGCTAATTAGAAGTCAGAAAGAGGTTAAAGTTCCCCCGGAAGACAATTTCAAGCAGAGAATGGAGGGAAGTTTTCAAACTTGGCCATCAGAAGTGGTTTTGATAGCCATTAAGGTGACCTTCAGTTCACCTTCAAGCTAGATTCCGAGAAAACTGGTGTAAGCCTCAATCTATTTTTACTCAATGACCTGAAAGAAAAAGGAAAAAAAAAATCGAGACACTGTGTTGCCTGTCCTGGGTAAATCAATAAGGAAGCTGCTCTTTTTTTTTTTGAGGCTTGTAGGGGCTTAGCAATCCTCAAAACCTGGGTTCAGAATTAAAAATATACATATGGATATAATTGTTGTAAATTTCACTCCAAAGCAAAAGTTTAAAATAAGAGATTCAATGAAAATGCATGTGGAAGACTGACTATAAACGATCGTGCCTATTATCGTCACTTATTCAAATATTTATCTTTTCTGGGGTCTGTATGCCGGCGGGGATTGGTAATGAGATATTGAGCCTTTTGCCATTAATATTCTGCTTCCAGTTGAGCCCAGCTTTATGAGGAGAGAAAAAAAATGTTGTCACCTCAGTTTTTGCTGGCTTCTCTCTGTGAAGAGGAAGGCACTGTCAGAATTGGTCCTGGGGAACGTTGGAAGCTGAGGTTGGCTTTCTCGCTTCCTTTCCCCTGTTTGTCACCTCTGCTCCCTCACTCTGAGCATCTCATTTCCTTAGGGTCTCTCTGACATCCCCCTACATTCCCGAGAGTTTGCAGCTTAGTGGCCCAACAAGGCAGCTCCTTGCACAGAGTCCTCTACCTTCCTTTCCTGTGCTCAGCCAGAGAAGACACCCTGCTCTTTGGAAGGTTCTTTCGTGTGGTTATCACTGTGGCCCTCAAAGGTTAGAAACGAAGTTGCCCTCTGAGAATTCAACTCTAAATGAATTCCTAATGGATCAGAACAGGGACGAGCAAGTACCTTAAAGTGGTCAAATGACTCCCCAGGCAGTATGAATGGACATTAACCAGACTGAAGATATTACTATGTATCCGTAGAATGGGAGCTGGAGGAGGGTTTGGTCAGTCAAGGGACAGAAATCATTTGTCAGAGGAAGACGAGCAGAGACTGACTGATTGCTGACCAAAGATGGACACCCTTCTGACTGCCTTCTTCTCATATCATGTGCAGATGTCACCCACGTCCAAGTTATAAAACTGTCTCCCATCCCCACAGCTCTGGCTTGGCCCTTTCTTGCCAAACAACTGTCTGGCAACTTCTCTGCCCATGCAGCTTGCCCATGTGGAGATGAGCATGAATGTTCTGCAAGTCTAGTGGTTATTTTTCACATGAAAAACCTACAAGCAGGTACCATGATTATATGAGAATATAGGGTGAGCTGTGCAGATCCATCACCTCTAGAACACCGTAAGGTTTCTGAGGCTACCAGGCTGATGTAGAAGGAATACCCAAATGGAACTGGTCCACTGTGGTTCACTGTGGGTAGAGAAATTGTGGAGACAGATGTCACATGGTTCGTAATTAAAAGAGATGCAAATTTCACATTGTGAGTTGAATTGTGTCCCCTAAAAGATGTAGAAGTCAGGGGCATCCTCATTCCAGTATCTCAAGATAATAAGTGATCTTATTTGGAAAGCAGGCCATTGCAGAAGTAATTGGTTAAGCTGGAAGTGGGTCATGTTCCAACAGGGCAGGCCCTGAATCTAGTATGACTCGTATCCTTCTAAGAAAAGAGGAATTCGGACATAGAGACACAGAAGGAAGATGGCCATGTGAAGATGTAGCAAGATTGGAGTGACGCTGTCACACGCCAAGAAATATCTGGGGCTACCAAAAGCTAGAGGAGGCAATGAAGGGTCCTCCCCTCAGACTCAGAGAGGGCTCAGTTCTTTCAACACCTGGATTTGGGGCTTCTAACCTCCAGACCCAGTTCCTGTGGTGTAAAGCCAGAATCCAGCATTAGGAAATCCTTCTGGCAGCACTAGAATACTGGTACACATGAGCAGAGCAGATGCGTGATGATGTCACACTCCACAGCGTATGAAGCAAAGTGATCCAGGAGGAAAGGCCATCAGCCCTGGGGCTGGATCCAAAGCGGGTAGTTGAGGACCAGAGGTTTGGAGACAGAGAAGTTGAAGTCCTGTCTTAGTCCATTTGGGCTGCTGTAACAAAAGACCTTAGACTGGGTGATGTCCTGTATAAATAACAGAAATGTATTACAGTTCTGGAGTCTGGGAAGTTCAAGATCAAGGTACCAGTAACTCTGACATTTTGTGAGGGACCCTCCTCAGGGATACCACTTTCTATGTGTTCTCCAGGGGCCAAAAGGCAAGCCGCCTCCCTTAAGCCTCTTTTATACATGCACTAAACCCACTCATGAGGCTCTGCTCTCAAGACTGTGATGAGACAAGGAAATAATAGGAATTGCTATAGTTGTGTGTTATGTAGTAATAATAAACTGTATTTGGTATTTGCCTGAACTGGTAAAACTAAAATAAAGGCGCCTGGTGACAAACTTGTTATGCGGCAGGATGACACTCCTGAACAATGCCGATATGAAACTTTATCTATGATTTGAGTGGTGGCTCCTAGTATAGTCCTGTTCTGGTCTTTATCATTGGAGACCAGAGCATGACTGGGCTGAAAATCACTACTTAAACCCCTGGACTTTTGGAGCAACCTGTCAGCAGCACTATGACCAGAGGACTCCAAGTTGCTCTGTCTTTTGACTGCCTGGCTGCTGTCCACTCCATCATTGATTGCTGATCCACCATTGTCACAGAGGCCAGATGACTGACCACCTCTCCTTCAGCAATGACTGCCACCCAGCCTCTGGCTTATCCGGACACCCAAGTACAGCCAAAGACATCCGAGGAGCTGAGAGAGGCTACAGCTGAGAAGAATCCCCTCAGTCTTGCTGACTGACTTCTTGGCTAAGAGATGCTGCATTGAGTAAGGCCATGGGGATTGGACTCTAGGTGAACAAGGGAGTGAATCTTCAATGTATTTGTGACTTGCTGTTATTAGGAATGTTAAGTTGAGTGTGCATTGCATGAATAAAATCCACGTGTTGGAACCAAACTTGATTCCTCTCTTACTCACTGCTCGCGACAAAGACCTAATCACTTCCCAAGTTTTCACTCTTAATAATGTCACCTTGAGGGTTAGATTTTAATAGATGAATTGGGGGGTGGGCACATTCAGACTATAGCAAGTGCCCTCTCAGAAGTGCAGATCGATCTGGGCTTCTCATTACCATGACTAAATGGAATAAGGAAGTCAGAACATAGAAGTGTAAGTTTTTAATTCTCTGTTTTCCTTTGTAATTAGCAGTGAAATCCTTGAAAGTAACATAGGTAGCAAGAAAGAGTCATCAGGAGGAACCATGGTCTCAAGGAGCACATAGGTGACTGAGAAGATTACTGCATCGCATGACCTGGTTTGGGGGAGAAGAATCTCAAGGGAGAGAGACTGTGGAGGTAGGGAGAGAAGTGGGGTATATGTTCCACAGTCTCCCCCTTAACCAGCTTCCTTAGAGGGAGGTCCTGGACAACCGCTCAGGAATCCCCAGTTAATTTGTTCCACAAGCAATCTTTTCTTCACCCCCGAAGTCTTACCCATGTCTGTATGTTATATGATTATTCCCGCCATTCAAGTCAGAAACGTAGCTTCCTTCCTGTCCTTCACTCTCTCCTCCCATGGATCAGGAAATCCCAGTGATTTACCTCCAGATCCATTGTCTTTCCTTTTTCTTTTTTTTTTTTTGCTGTACTGGGGATTGAACCCAGGGCCTTGTGCTTCCAAGGCAAACACTCTACCACCTGAGCTATCTCCCCAGCCCCATTGTCTTTTCTGACCACCTCCACAATTCCACCTTTGTTCAACTTTGCACCACCGTTTGCCTGGAGGCCACGGGGGCGCTTTCTAACTGGTCTCCCCAGTCCACCCTTCCCTCTCTAATCCTTTCTTCACTCCACAGGAAGTGTTCTTCTTCAAACAAATATGGACACTTAACACCCCTGCTGAAAACCACCCATTTCACTGAGAATAAAATCCTAACTTTTTCAATGACTTACAAAGCATTTTACTATGAATCCCGCCTCTCCCTCACTGCTCCCTCAGTTCTAGCATCATTGGTTTTCTCTCAGTTTTTCTACGCGGAAACTTTTCCTGCCTCAGGCCCTTGCTTTAACTGGTACATTCTACCCATAGTAGCATATCTAGCTACTTCCTGTTTACAGTTTCAGGTTAAGTCTCACCTTGGAGAGAACCTCCTTGGTGACCACCCATATCTATCAATCTTTATCTCAGTCCCTCATTTTTCCTTCTTAGTATTTTAACTTGGAGGGACTAGATCGTTTCCTTTTCCTCTCATGTGTGTCTGTCTAAATATGTAAGCTCCATAAAAGTAGGGACTATAGTTGTCTTGTCCACCACTGTATCACTAGCATCTGGCATGGACGAAGAATAACTATTCAATAAATACTCTTTCAATGCACAAATAGTGTAATCACAATTGAGTGAGGTCCGAGAGCTGGAAGTCAATTAGTGGTAGTGGGATGAGGTGGGAGGGGTTTCTAAACTATGCATGAAGGATAATTTCACTTAGCAAGACATGAGCTATATTTGCAATACAAAATGCGGGGAAAAGCATTAGCCAAAAATACATTCATTGAGGCATTGTTTACATAGCAAAAAAAAAAAAAATCAGTCTCTTGATAAGTGGAGAGGGAGGTATATTTATGAAAACACCAATAGTTGCAGTTGCCCTGTGAACTGAAGAATATACGCAGAATCAAATCTCAGTATGGTCTTTATCTGTGATATTAACCTGAGAAACAGAAGGTGGAGGGTTCGCTGTGTGGTGGCAGGTGGTCGTTGGTTTTTGTCTTTGTGGTTTAATAGAATGAGAATTTTATCTCCAGTTAACAATATTATACATTAATCCCAATGAAACCTGAAAAGAGGATTGAAAAGTTTTCAGAGGGTGTTACTAGGTCAATATTTATCAAAGGAGGAGATAGAGACCCAGAGAGCAGAAGTCTCTGATGTTCCACGGTGTGCAAGGGACGCTCTTCGGCCCAGCTCCCGGGTCTGCTGCTTCTAGCTCAGGACTTTCATGGCTCCGCTCCGTTCAGTCTCCTTCCTACTCTGGGCTTCCTGAACAGCTCAAGGCTTTCCTTTCAACATCAGAGAGTAGGGCCTGGGGAGAAGGCTGCTATGAATATTTATGCAATTTTGTACTGAACAAATTAAAAGCATGCCACCCCAAATATAGTGCTCCAGTATAATGGCTATTTTAAAAGCACTTTAAAAACCAGCAGATGCAAGAAGATCACTCTGAGCTTCTTCTGTTTCTTAAAAGCAAGAGATGAAATCCTTGTATGAGCGATGCCCTCCCAATACCAAAAGGAACAGCATTTTTATCATCAAGTACAGCAAGTTGAAGCCCAAGGTCAACCATACAAACCAAGCTGGTTACTCTAACCCTTATCCTCCTGGTTACTTCACCCAGTTAACTACCCAGCCCAAGTCCCTTTGCCTTGTCACATTTCATGATTTACTGTCTTTGTCCAGTGTCCTATGTAAGTGATCGACTGCAACTACTTTTGGGGTCTTTGTTTCCTCATGAGCTCTCCCTGCCATGCATAATTTTATTTAATAAATTTGTATGTTCTTCTGTTAATCTATTTTATGTCAGTTTAATTCTCAGGCCTTAGAGGACTTTGGTGGAAATTTGCCTCCCTGTGGTACTGATCAGAGAGGTCCAGCTGAGGAAGAAGGGGGGACAGCCTGAGCCAAGCTGAAGCTGCATCTGCCAGGAGGGGCCCTTCCACAAATTTGGAAAATCTTCAAATGCAGATGTTTGGGCCACCCACACCTTAGGTCAACTAAATCAAGATACCTGGGAATGGGGATGACCTTTAATATTTACTTTTTAAATCTCCTCAGGGGATTCTAATGTGCAGGTTGAGAATCACTGTTTGAAGTCACTTCCAACTCCCCTTTACCATACTGTTATTTGTTTATAATCTTTGTCATCAAAGGCAAGAGACATTATAGATTTACTTGGTAATTCAGGTTGATAGAATCTGGTCATCTTCACGAAAAAGCAGTGATTGATGAATTTCTTTATCCAGTTCTGACTGAGTCATCAATTCAATGGTACATTTCAAATGATCTTAAAAACAGTCTGTTTTAAGGATAAAGCCTGTTTCTGTTTCTATACCTAAAGACTAAGAACTGAAAGCTTCAGTCTCTCATTTTGTAAAGCAATGAGATATGTGAAGAGGTGGGGATCATTTTCTCCTCTGGTTTTCCAGCCTTTGCCCATGAATTAGAAACATCCAAGCTCTTAAAAGTTTTGGATAAGGCTTCTGACTTCCTTCCATCTCTGGCTCCTTCCTGTGGTGGCATTTCTAGAAGAGTCCTGAGCTACTGGCATCCATCTTTCCTCAGCAGTCTATCCACAGGGCACATGCTGTCTTCACTTCTTCAGGTGACAGATATTGATTGGGACAAGCCCCACCCCAGCAGAGGGCTCACCCTCAAGGGTGCGTCTGTCCAGGACAACTCAGAAAAGGGGAACAGGAAGCCTGACTTCATGATAGGCTCAAGCAGCTCATTCCAGCATGGCTTTACTAGCAAGAAAGCTGATATCTTGATCTCCAGTGACTCTGGACCCATTTCTCAGCAGAGTCAGCAGAGAGTACACTGATGCTTTCCCTCCATCCCCAACCATTGAATCTACGTGGCCAAGACGGTCAACTTGTGTTTCCATGGAGGCTGTGCTATAGCGTGGTGCTGCAGAGGGCTCACTGTGACTGTCACTCGGGCATCCAGTCAGACAGATTGGTTTCAGCTGAGAACAATGACGGCTGGATTAGCCGAGGCTGCGAAGGGCTGGTCGCCCCGGTCGCACTCCTGTGTTGATGAGCCGCGGCTGATTAATTCAGCAGAATGCTTCTTTTATAATGTTTTATAATGATGCTAGGCTAAGCACATGCACACAGCTTGAATCGATTTCCAGCTCCCACGAATTGACAGGAATTAGGTTGTCATTTTGGCATGGGGTAATCCGTTTGGGTCGAGTCAGGATTATGCAGGAGTCTTCATAGTACTTTACAGCCTGATTTTCACTACTACCCTGCTCTCTTGGCAAGAAATGGTTGCTATTGTTCTTGGAAAAGAGCCGGGATGCACAAGTTCTAGATTTATTGACTGGAACAACTGATTTAACCTCCTTTTTTGTACTGAGGTGTTCCCAGCGGTAAAAGAAACTTACTGGCTGAGTAATCTTATAATCATTGCTACCATGGGACTTAGATTATTCAATAGTCACAAAACTAGTAGAATATTTATGAAAATTCGTGCCAAAAATCCATATGATAAAAATTTTAAAATAATACTTAATACACTTAGATGACCTAGGTATGTAAATATATTGACCTGGAGATATTACCATGATTCTAGAAAACTGTAAATTAATATTTAAAACAATGACTCACCTTTCTTCCTAAGAAGCTATGTGATTATGTTTCTTGTCAGTAACCTCAAGTTTGAATTTTATAATGAACTTCGATTTCTCAGGTTTTAAATTCTAAGGATTGCACTCTGAAGAAAATTGGATGTTTTCAGCCACACACACACACAAAAATTGATTAAAAGAAATTTCTGGGAATAGAATTTATTGATAGAAATTATGTAGTCAAAGATTTAAATTTATGAGGAAAAAGACTTTTTAATGTCCCCAACCTACATGATTAATAATTTAGAGCAAAATTTAGGGGCACTCCACCCAGAAAGAATTACATTATCCAATTTCTATGTTGTTATCCTGAAGTGTAAGCAGAAAGCTCATTAAAAATTAATGAAGTAATCAGACAAATTCTATGACTACGCGTGAGCGTCTCATTAATGTTTCACTAGACAGCATTAAGAAAGACTAAATAGACCACTAGATCTTGAAGTAATAAATGCACTTCAAAAGCAAAGCAACTTAATGACCTTCCAGTAAACACAGACTGGAAACAGAAAAGATAAAGGATTTTAGAAACCTGGCAGCTACATTTTTGGCTATGTCTACAGTGGAAAAGTGAAATTGAATATGATCAATTATCTGCTTAATTTGATGAATCAACAGGACTATTTATTTATTTTGCAGTGCTGGGGCTGGAAACCAGGGTCTCATGCCCAGGGTCTAGGCAACCATTCAATCTACCACGGAGCTACAACTCTATCCCTCAATGGCACAAATTTAAATATTCCTTCGGATCCAGGAAGAACCAATAGGACTGTCATTAACAGGCTAACATACCTAATTCTCTCTCACTAAGTCCTATTTGACTACAGCCCAGTATCTCAGTAGAACAACTCTTAGCATTTTGGCCTGAATAAATCTCTGTGGCAGGGGGGCTATTCTGTACATTTAGGAGCATACCTGACCTCTACTCACTGGATGCCAGTAAATTGCCCATTTGTGAAACCAGAAGTCTCCGTACATTTCCAAATGTCCCCTGACATTTACACCCTTAGCTGGTGAAAGGAGTCGCACCTGTTAGAGAGAAGCAAAGAACTCTAAGAATATAAAGGGCCTATTTCCAATCAGAGCAAGAGGCTGTGCCCAGCATCAAATGAAAGGATTAACTTGCAATTATTTGGTCAATTTGGACTTCGCAGACAATTAAACTAGTTAATTCAGACCCAAATTTCTTCTTCGGTATTTGACTTATCAGGACTGGCATCTAAATTAACTTAATTAGCAGACTAACTGCTAAGCATATTTTAAATTTTGACTTGAGGTTTCAAACTAGGAAATATCTCAAGTGCAATGATCAGGTCTTGAATACATGTGGCAGCCTCATCAGGGTGATTGTACTTATTGAACCTTAGTGTACACACTCATGCATACACACACACACACACACACACACACACACACACACACAAACACTTCTCTTTACAAGGGTTCTTCTCACTGGTTTCTGGTTACCTCTCATTTGCTCTGGTATCCCTCCTCCTTTTTGCCTAAATGAATCTGTCCCTGCTTGAGGTACCAGATAGCTTGACAGTGAAAAGTATATACTTTAGAGATGGATAAAACTCTGCTTGACTTCAGAATCCATGATTTATCAGTCCCTCATCATGTGAAAAAATGGGATCAGACATAATAAGAGTTCCAAGGTTGTTGTGAGAATTATATAAACTGGTTAGGAGGTTAATGCCTCCGTTAGTAACAGAGACCCAGCTATAAAGCTAAAAGTGATGAGGGTTAACTTCTCATGTAAAAGTCTCAATGGAAGTAGCCCTGAGCTGGCATGGCTATTCCAGGAAGTCCCAGGAACTGGTCCTTCTTATATTGTTATTATGGAACTTTAGTGAGCGGTTCTCATCCTGGAGGTTAACACATGACTGTTAGATTTCCAGACATGATTTCCTTATTCCCAGCAGGGAGCCCAGGGAGCACAGGAATTTTCCAGAAGTGCCTCTCGATGACCTCTTCTTGTTCTCAGTGACACCGTGAGAAAGGGTTGGAAGTGTTGCCTCCAATAACACAGCAGTTTTGTTAGTAAGCAAAAATGGATAGCAGATAGGTACTTGTCACTCTGAGACTCCCTGTCTCCATTGGAGTATAAGAATCCAAGAATTTACTGGACACTAGGAAAGTGAGTACAGTCCTGATTCTACAATGCCAGTCTTCCAGATGCTTTCACTTACTTGCTCTGCTGCTGGCACCCATGCTCTGGGTGGGTTCCAAGCAGCTGCCACAGAAGTTTCCATTGGTCAGAGTCTGCTCTCTGGGTCACAGTGTTAGGGCTTCAGTCCTATATAGATGTTGAGGCTGGACAGTTTTCAAATGGTCAGTAATAGATAGGGAAAATGAAAAAATCCCCAAGATAATGTAGCCTAAGAAAAGGGAGTGAAAAAGGAGGTCATGCACTGACAGCTTCACCTCCCATGACAACTTTTCCAGGCGCCGGCTGCAGACGGGGAGGAGGTGTCTCATCACCTTAAAGTAACAGTCTCTAGGAGGCGTAAATCTCCTTCAAAGTACATTCTCTCCAGACACTGCCTGCAGATTCCCGACCCAAAAATGTTCAAATTCCTGAGTGCCCAAGGCAACTGCTCTGTTCACTAGACCACCCCTCAAAATAACCTATATAATAAGCCCAGTACCTTTCTTTGTTCAGTGGCTCATTTTCCACCAGGAAAGTGGGTCCACGGGCACCATTTCATCCCTGCATCCCCTGTTCCTGTGAGAAACTTCCTTCTAAAATAAATAGCTGAGACCATTTGTGTGATTCCTGAGGTTTGCGTCTTGCTGGGTCTTTTTGTGCTAACAGCCAGGATCTCCAGAGGGCTGGGTGGGGATGGGCCTCACACCCTGTAGAACTTGCCACAGGGCCCTATCCCAATCTTCAAGTCACAAGAAATTGAGCTCCCCCATGCTGATTTCCATCTCTCCCTGAAACCCTAGATTTGCCTTCTTCCCCAGTCTAGGATAAGCTGGGTCTGAAACCCTGTGGGTCTATGTTTTAAGAGAATTCAGGTCAAATTTTCTTCTTGAAGCTAAGGAAGTTTCAACCTTCAATACAAGAGACTGGGTTGCTTTATTTGTGGCAAGAGAGAGGCGCACATACCACATTATTGGGGGAAAAGGATAATTTTTACCTTGACCAGTTAAAATCCTTGACAGTTTAAACGTAACAGCTAATGAAAAGACCTTTTTCTCATCTATGTGGGAGAAATGAAAATTCTGTGATGATTCTTTGAATTTTGAAATAATCGGGACTTCTCAGCTCCTTTGACCATTGCCATTCCAAGGCTGAGGTGTAGTTTTTGAATGGATGGAACTGGAGAATATCATGCTAAGTGAAATAAGCCAATCCCAAAAAACCAAAAGCCGAATATTTTCTCTGACAAGTGGATGATGATATATAATGGGGGTGGGGGGATGGGAGGTGAGAGAAGAATGGAGGAACTTTAGATCACGTAGAGGGAAATGAGAGGGAGGAGGGGGCAGGTCTATGAAAAATGGTGGAGTGAGACAGACATCATTACCCTATGTACATGTACGATTACACGAATGGTATGAATGTATGAATCTATATCGTGCACAACCATAGAAATGAAATGATGTACCCTATTTGTGTACAATGAATCAAAATGTAGTCTGTAAAAATAAAAAAAAAATTATAAAAAGGTAACTCTTTTCTGCAACTGTACATTTAGAAATCTCTACCCTGTGTGTGGATATTTAATGATTCATTGCTCTCAGGTTTGTGTTTTGCCCTTTTGAAAGAAAATGCTGTTTCAGTAATGAGTTAGGGATTATGGGGGCATTTCCTAAGGATGGACTCCTCCTCAGGAGAGCAGCACATGGCTTCATAGATCAGAAAAGATGTGGCAAATGGGCGCTAGTGTCTGTCCAATCACCACTTGTCCCTACCCCGCTCACTACCTCCTTTCTTCCTGGGTAGCTGAGCTCTGTTTTTGTCCATTTACCTTCCCATGTACTCAGCCTGGGAGGAAACAGCTGATTCCTTTCTCTAAACCAGCTGTAATTGTCACTTTTTCTTTTTTTTTTTTTTTTTAATACCAGGGATTGAACCCAGGGGCACTTAACCACTGAGCCACATCCCCCAGCCCTTTCTATTTTTCACTTTGAGACAGGGTCTTGCTGTGTTGCTTAGGGCCTCACTGACTTGCTGTGCTGGTCTTGAATTTGGTGATCCTCCTGCTTCAGCCTCCCAAGTCACAGGTATTACAGGCATGCACCACGGTCAGGCCCTATTCTGTCACTCTTTCTAATAATTGGTTAAGTGTGAGCACATGAGGCCCAGTATTCCTGCAGGGGACACAAATGAGAACAGTGCCTGTCACTGTTTGGAAGCTGTAATTTGAGGATATGATGCAGGCTTTTGGTCTTTCTTTTGATCAAAAAGATGTCATTGATACACTATGACTGGCATAACAGACAGATGGAAGGTAACTGAACCCGGAGAGTATCCCTGTATGCTGAGCTAACCCCAAACCATCCCGATCCATTTTGTAGGATAAAATGTACTGCATAAGTCACTTATTGTTAGGTATTCTGTTATCGGACACCAGAAGCATCGTAATTGTTGAGTGACATCATTTGCAATAGAAGAGATTGCTGGTTGCCTATCCCAAACCTATAGCCAAAGTACCCATTTGTCCTTCCTTTTTCCTCCTCTTTCCTGAATATGGATGTAAAGTGTGGCGCTCTGGCAGCTTTAGGGGACTATAAGGAAATTTAGGGATAGAAGTCAAGCATGAAAGAAAGCAGAGCAGACAAGAAAGGAGTTTGAGTCTCTGACCTTGAAATCACCAAACCAGCAATGGGCTAGTTCTGCACTTTTTCTTGTTTAAGTCACTATTCTGGGTTTACTGATGCACATGACCAAACCGAATCCTGACTGTACCAGCTGCTGAATGGCATTTAAAGTGACCCGTTGAGAAAGAAATTTAGAAACTAAAGTCTTATTTCTTAGAAGACAATTTTTTTAAATTTAAAAGTTGCCATTTAGTTATGTGGAAAGATCAAAGAGCTACTTGAATTGTATTTAATAATTCTATTTTGCATTTTTTTCCATAATTATCCTAAAATACCTTTTGAAGCTGGCTGAGAAAGCAAGGAATAGAAATCATTATAATATTGTTACTATGTTTCCATAAGTGCCCAGAAAAGAGTCAAAACTAGGTCACCCAATGTATTCAGTCTCCATGTATTTAATGAGTACATAAAATATTAGGGGCAGTGTTAGGTACTCTGTGTGTGTGTGTGCGTGTGTGTGTGTGTGTGTGTGAGACAGAGAGAGAGAGAGACAGAGAGAGAGAGAGAGAGACAGAGAGACAGAGAGACAGAGAGACAGAGAGGCAGAGAGACAGAGAGACAGAGAGAGAGACAGAGAGAGAGACAGAGAGAAGATAAAAACTCTACAGTTGTAGAATAAAATGACTGGCATAAAATAGTATGAAAAGGTCAATTTTGTAAAAAAAGAAAAAAGAAAGAAAATAATCCTCTAGAATCGACTGCAAAGAAATTAGCTAAAATGCTGATTTCTGTATATTATACAGTTCTCACTTTCTTCATATTTCCTGCAATGAGTGTGCAGTTTTCAGTCGGGAAAAAATTAGTGTTGAAAAAGAAATTGTTACAGACAAGGAGTTCAGAGCCAAGTCCTCCACCCACAGTGTTCTGGGAGTTATCCTTTTTCTGCAGCTCTCTCCTATCCCTACTAAACATTCTCCGGTTGATCAGACTGGTTTAGTCACCAGTTTTGAACTTATTATAATGCGGATTCTAATGAAAGGTCAGAAATTCTTAGGAAGGCCCATGGGTCTTTTAAAAATCAAAATTCTTGGTTACACCCTCAGCCACTCTGATTCATTAATTCTGGCCCAGGACCAGACCATGTGACTCTTTGCTGCCCAAGGGATTCTGATGTACACCACAGGCAAGGACCATTGATTTAGGCTGTGGTCGGTTACATGAACCTTAGTATAACTAAGATCCAAAGAAAAGAGTTTGATGAGGGGGCAAGGAGAAGGAAGAGGACAATAGTTCCTAAAATGAAGGGACAGGAGGCAGTCAGCCTTGGAGAGAAGGACAAAAACTTGTAGCTTCACTATCCTCCCGGACCTGGCCATCAGAACTTGCAAAAGAACCAAATAATGATCACGTACCCTTGATGGTGGCACTTCCGCTCCCTGGACAGTGAATGAGCCAGGGTCAGGCCTCAGAGGGGCAGAAGGAACGGAGAAAAAGAGAGTCGTCTGGGTCTTCTAATGAACCATGAATTTCACCTTGACTATGTCTTTATTTTGAAGGCTTAAATCTGGACCAAAGGTCAGGAGAGGGTCGCTGGAGACATCCAGAGGGAGTAACCTGGGTGTCTCTACATATCACTTTAAACTTGCGAGGTGCTGTTAAACCTTGGACTTTGCTTTCTTAAGCAATTTAAGAAACACATCTGGGGCTCATCATAGCTTCAATACAGAGCCAAGTTTTGTGCTAAGGTTTTCATAAAACAAGCCACTCACTACAAATGCCATGTATGTGTCAGGGTAGGTTCTAATCTCCACTTTTGTTTATCACTGACAAAGAAAGATAACCACAGAAATTGTTTTTCTCTCTTATATCTTGCCAGAACAAATAACCGGTTGTTTACACTGATAATTTTTTGAAAGCTCTTAAAGCTTTCCATTCCGCTGTGTCCCAGTAATTCCTTCCTCAATTCTTAATTAGATTATTACTACTTGAAAAATGAGCATATTTTTATTGCAAAGGGAATGGATAATAAATCTTATAAATTTAAACCAGGAATCAAAGCCCCACTGAGTTAGGAGGAAATCAAGGGACTGTAAAATGTATTTCATTCATTTTCCCCTGGGCGGTCTGATTCTTCTAATGTCAGACTCTGCCTGCTATCTCGTCATAATGGGCTGAACCATGCAGATAGGGAAGGCGAGACGGCACGTTGTACATACAGATGATACACACGGAATTCTGATGCTTGCAAGGTTAAATGCATCATAGGGGAAAAGGCCGTTATTAAACACCTTGGAGTTTATCAGCTTCCAGGATTAAACATCCTCTTGTGTTTCAGTTAGAGAGATTTAGCCAATTGAATAGTTGATTTTTAAAAACTCATAGTTAAAGGATGCTAAAGATACCCTAAATTCACTCTGATGAAAATTAGAACACCTCATGGGAATGGAGATGGATTTTTTAGTGCACTGGTGAACCCACATATTTTCTTTTACTCATCCCTGGGAAAAAAGAGAATTACTTCAGAGAATAGTGGTCATTATCAATTCAATCCATAGAAGTAATTACCATAATAAGTATTCTCACAGCATAGAGCTTTATATTATTGCTGCTAGATGGATACTTTAACCTCAGTAAAAACTGAAATCTTTGTCTTACAGGACGTACTAAGTTAAGTAGTTTGAAAAAAAATCACAGGAAAACTTTTTACTTACATGTAAGAAAAAGAGCATTGTGTTATATACTTCTAGGGACTATGAAAAGCCAAATATGATTCTTCTTTGGGAGAGCACAAAACATTGTTTCTCCAGTGACAATTCTTCCCTACCAAAGAAGAGTGAAGAAAAGGTTTGTAGTCTTAAAATGAATCATTGAACGCTAATACCCAGTTACAGGTTTTATCACTGTAATCACCAAAGGCCAAAGACCAACATCATTTCCTATCACATCTGTGGCCAGTTAACAACTTTTAATAAAATTCCACGTTCCAAGAACACACACTGAAAGAACTGACGTCATTTATGAAAAGAAATACTACTCTCCAGTCTCCATCAGCCATTCTGAACAGTGCCAGGTGATAAATAACTTTGCCTGGCCTCTGCTGCTGCTCTGTCCGCAGAGCAAGCTGGGCTCTAGTAAATCGGCCTCCTGAATAACAGCCTCTCCCTTAAGTTACACCTTAGAAATCACTGAAACTCTCTATTTGTTCGTATAAAAAACAAAGAAGCAAACCTTGGTAACTCTGTCTCTTTTTGAAGCTATGGACACTTCCTAGTTTTCCAGATGATATTGAGCTATGCCATCTTTTTCTCACCCCCTCATTAAATACCTCCCATGTCTGGCAGCCTCGCGCTGTCCCTGCTGGGTTCGTGGCGGGGTGCCACGGACTGAGAGTGTGGCCGGTGATGGCAGAGTAGTGTCTGAGGCCAAATGAGAGCTGGTGATCCCCACTTTGATCCCATATTGGCAGCTAACCAAGGAACTTGCGTCCCATCCGTTCCAATTTCTGCAAGTTATAATGAAGCATTTTCTGAAACACATTGAAGGGAGAAAAACCTTTGATTTACCATTACTGGCATTGTCTTTGCTTGGCTTTCTTTTCCTTCTCCTGTACTCCCTTCCTTCCCATTTTCTTTCTCTTTACATCCATAAGCATGTATGGCTGGGAACTGGGCATATACAAAGAAAAGGCAGAGCCCCCCTCCCCCATCAACAACCTGCCCCAAGGAGCCTTCCAGTTTAGTGAGCTACCATTTATAATGCTAGTTCCATTCATTGCATATCTACTTCATGCCAAATACACTTCGAGCACTTTTGCATTGAATCTCCATAACAATCTTGAAAGGAAGTCATCACACATTATTTTACACATTAGGACAAAATGCTTAGAATGGTTAAGTAACTTGTCCAAGGTCACACAGCTCATAATGACAGACTGGGATTCAAACCCAGGTCCGAATTCCAAACCTGTGTTTATTTCACAATGATATTCTATCCCCGGAAAGGAAAAGATGAGCTCCAGGTTGGATGATATTGGCCACCGCATGAACAAGGAATTTTTCCTCTTCTGAGGGAAGATTTCCCTGAAAAAGTTTGATTCTCAGTTTGATTACACCTTGTGCTTGAAGCACAGAAGTATTTATAAAGCACAAAAGGAAAAGGCAGTTCTTCTTAAAGTCTGATCTTAGACCTACACTAAGATCTTACACTAGTAACTTAACAAAGTATAATAAAAAACATGGTATTGTATTGGGGGGGGGGGTGAAACTTTATTTTTCTAGTAGTTCATTTTCATTGTATATAAAAAAATATCAGCCTGCAATGGATTGGGCATTTTAAAAAATAAGCAATTCACACCACAAGTAGTTTGAGAAACGCTGGTTTAGGTCATTGAGAGTAACATAACCTATAAACCATGTTAATTAGTTACCAGTATGATTTTCCATTCATGTCACTATGATTCCCAGAACAGATGATTTTTTCTCCCCTAGTCCTGTTAACATTGAACTTGTGAGCATTGGGCCACTTTGGTGGTACATCTGCCTCTGTATACTCTACTCAGAAACTGGAACAATATCTTGGTTTGCAGGGGTTTTTGATGCATATTAAATGGACCAATTAATGACCAGTGACCCATGAGGTAAAAAAGAAAAGAATGTTTTCTGAGTTTTAATTTATATTTCTGAGGAAAAAAGAAATTAAGCAATTAAGCATGTACACATTAGAGAAGCTGCCAATAATCCTGATCACAGGACTTGGTGGCAGACATTGACGATACCTTTAAGTGGTGTGATTTATCCATGACAACACGTCCTTTAGCCTCCCGCGGTGGAGTATTTCAGGGACTAATACGCGGTGATAAGGTTCTTTCAGGGCCCTTCTCTGGGCAGAATGCAGACATATAATCTGGTACTTGGAAGAGAATCCGGGACAATTTATATACCCAGGAATCAGAACGGGCTTATTCATGACTGGGGAGGGAAGTCATGCATTTAAGGAGCCAATTATTCCAACCGGTGATAAAATGCTGCTGCTGGCAGAAAATGTTGTTTTATGAGTGCTTTTAAGAGAATTCTTTCCTCAAACCCCTGATGATAATATATTTAAGATTTCAATTGCATGTGTCATTGCCTTATTTCCAAAGCTGTGTCCTGCTGGTGAAAACATCTTCTGCCTCCAGTGACACCTCACTGGAGTTCCCGGGGTTGATTCCCCCCTGGCTGATGACAAGCACGAACCCTTCGTGGAAAAATCTGAGGGAGCAGTGGCAGGGTGGCCCTGGCCCGGGAGACCAGGAGACCGGCTGCGACAGCACCGGCTGCTTCTTACTGGGTAACCAGAGAAGCTAACCAGATGGCTCAGAGGCCGGGGAGAACATGCCCCAGGGATCCCTTCTTTCAAACGCCTCAAATGGGGGGAAGATAAATGACTGGCGAGGTCACCCTGCCGATGGCAGGTCTCTGCTGGCAGGTTCTAGAGGTGCATTGGCCGACTCTGCAAGGTGTAGGAAACAAGGAAAGGTGAAGAGCCGCCAGCTATTTTCAATGCCGTTTCCGGTTGCAGGGTGAACCCAGGGTGTCTTCACAGTGATTGGCAAACAGGATTTATGCACATGAAATATGTAAGTATCAGATACCTATGTTTAACAAAACAAGCTGGCTATAAACTCTGAAGCAGATCAAGGCTACAACTTCCCAGGCGAGCCTGCCCTTTCCTTTGATGAACTGCGCAGACCAGCAGCTCCGTGAACGCCACAGCAGCTCCGATTTCTGACAAAGCATGTGACATGTATTGTATAATACAGAGTGGGATCTTAATAGTGTCATAAAAATTATATAGATAGAGCTATGAGAGAGAGAGAGAGAGAGAGAGAGTCGTGAGAGAGAGAGAGAGAGAGAGAGAGAGAGAGAGAGAGAGAGAGAGAGAGAGAGAGAGAGAGAGTCGTGCCCTGGGAACAGTTATTTATTATCAAAGATGAATCTGTCAAGTGGGATATAGCAGAATATAGCAAAACAAGTAAAAATTCATCAGTTCAGCCATTTGATGGAGGAGTCACAGCCAATTCACAAACCAGGTATGAACTTTAAGATCCCATGACACAGATAAAGAAACAGATCAGAACTAAGAGTGTGGTCACACATGAACTAAGAGTGTTATAGTCTCTCCCTTTAGAAACTCTGTAAAGGAGAAGTAATCTTGTTTTGGGGGAGAAGACTGATCAGATGTTCATGGTTAATTAGTACATGTCCAAAGTAGGAGAGCAGAATAGAAAAGAAAGGGGAAAAAAATAACATTTATTGTGGATTTAAGATGTGGGTGTAGGTCAGACCTTATTCTTGCGATTCCTATTGTAAAGTCCACAAAGCAACAAATGTATAATATACTAGATACAATGCAATGTTAAATAGTGAAAAGTAATTTTAGGAACCATATGCTTTTTTTGAAATGTGTTTCCATACTTTAGGTTAACCACAAGAATCTAGAAACTTAGGCAGATATGCTTTGGCTCCAAAAATGAGAACATATTTTTATTTTCTAAATTGGCTTAAACATTTAGATGTATTTTCATCTATTTGAATAGATACCAAATCACAGATTAGGAGGGACATATCTGAAACTCCATCCTATCCCCTTCCCCCCTAAATCAATCTTACATCTAAATACAAGTAAAATATTAAGAAGGAAGAGCATGCTTTTCTAAATTCAATTAAGTGGTAATAGGAAAGGTTGAGCCTTCAGGAGTTTTGAGATAACAAATGACAGGACGAAGCCTCCTCCCCGAGTTAGCCTGTAGGCCTAGTCCATGCTAAATAAGAGGCTTTTCATTCAACCTGGTAATGGGCCACATCCATCACCTCTGTCTCTGAGGCCAGCCTTAAACTCTTCCTCAAGTGGAGAACATTATTAAACGCTTAAAGAAAACTGAAGTCACAGAGTGACATTTCCCTGGCTTATGAGAGTGTAGATTAATCAATGAAGACATTTGAACATTATCTTTGGAATGAGAATATAGAAAGGTTTTAAATATTCCAACTCCTCAGAGCCTACTTAAAAATAGATACCAATAGCACTTTCTCCAAGCTCTATAAAAATGACCCTATTTACTGCAGTAGTCTGTATGAAAGTTACTTTATGTACCCATCAGCCAGCAGGTGCATAATAAACATTTGTTATACAAATGAATGAACAAATGAATGTTAACATAAAAACAATCAGTTCTACTCTGTTTCTTTGGTAATGTTTAAAGATAACATACAGCAATTCCAGCAGTCTATTCTCGATTCCAGTAGTCCATTCTGTTGTATTTGTAAGCTAACATATAATCACATATATGCAATTTACCTCAAATTATAAATATTTTGACTATTAATGCAATTTAATAAAATTTCAACATTTATAATTGTGTACATCTGTTTGAGATGTTATTGCCTTGAATATTCCTTGATAGCATTGTGTACTTTGTTGTGAACCAATTACGTTCTTCAAATTAATGTTTTGAGAGCTCAAGAGTAATAATAGCAGTTTCTTTGTGTGCCTCAAAAGCAAAAAATTCAGCCGCACGCCTGTAATCCCAGCGGTTTGGGAGGTTGAGACAGGAGGATCGTGTTGTGAGTTCAAAGCCAGCCTCTGTAACAGAGAGGTGCTAAGCAACTCAGTGAGAATCTGTCTTTAAATAAAATACAAAAAATAGGGCTGGGGATGTGGCTCAGTGGTCAAGTGCCCCTGAGTTCAATGCCTGATACTCCCCCCACCAAAAAAAAAAAAAAAGAAGCAAAAAATTTAAGTCCTTTTACTTTATACATTGTAAAATAGCATTATCACTCCAGACCTTTCTGCCTTGTATCCCTTCTTTCTACCTCTTGGTCCTTTAAATTGGTCAGATTTGTTTTACTCTGAACTCAGGTTTGGGGTGGGAGAGGGCGCCCACCGCATTGATATGAAAGCTTGCTGTATGTTTTTTGATAAGAGAGGTGTGTGCGTGCTGACCAGTGAACTAGCTCTACTGCTAATGAGCCAGATGAGGTAGGACCATTCATTTGTGTGAGCAGACATGGGTTGACAGTCCCATAGGAGGTATTGGTATAGTTTAACAGAACACACAGCTGAGGAGATGTAGGTTGGGCATGTGGTGATTTGGCAAGCTTGGGAATGTTTCCATGTTCACAAGTACCTCCCCTTCCTAATCTGGACCATTGTCTCTTGGATTCCTTGGCTAAATGCAAAGGCCCCTAGAGGAACAATACATCAATCTAGTATCATTTGTTAATATGACATTGAACTCACTGGTGTTCAAATGTTTTGACCTACAAGAAAAGCAGCAGTTTCAGTTGGTTCAGAAAACACCTTTCTGGGGATAATTCATCACATTGCCTTGTTATCAAACTGAGGAGAGAGAGGACTAAAAATCTTGAGACAGAGAAAGACTTGGTACAGAAAGTACCGCCATGTTGTCAGGACCTGGTTACATCTTCTCATGCTAGACATGATAAATTTATCATCGCTTCCAAGATCACAGAGCTGCCCTGCTGGACACTATATATCACATTAAGCCTCATTCTAGATGGAAATCCACCAGGCTTCTTCATTTAGGTTGAATCTACCGTATGTTTTCTATGACCTGCCATTTTAAATACTCTTATTCCAGGACTTACTGACCATCTTTCTAAAATTTTATTTAAATTCACACTAGCACTCCATCCTATCTCTGGATACCAAGATTATGGACTTTGAACTCAGGAAATACTGGGTTCTACCAAATCTAACTGCCATGTATTAGTTGTTGAGCCTTCAGCCATCCGCTCGATCCTTTGGGACTTCAATTTACTCGGTTTTACTTTGTAAGGCCCCCAAAAAGGAAACCCCAACTCTGTCCCATGGATGGATGGCAACCCCAATCAACCGCAGGAGGCGTCACTTGATGCAAACCGCAAGAGGTATTTATTCCAGCGCGCTGGGACCCAACTCGAGGAGTCGAGTCCCTAGCAGAAAATCTTGTAGGTTTATAAAGGCAGAAACCACACATCGGGAGGGGTCACACATGAAAGGGGGAAAAGGGGGAACAAAGCTGCCAGGAAATTTCAAAGGGGGTCTGGGTTTGCTGACAACATGTTTCACAATGTTTTACAACAGGGTGTAGATTCTGGTCAATAGTTTCTGGTAATCCTACTGTTTGAGCACTATCTGGCTATCAGGCTCCATTTACTCTTTTACTCTCTGTTTGGGGCTGTTTCCTGGAACAGCTTTAAGGGCTTTGTTCCCATTACTGGGAGGGAAACCTTAGGGAGTTGAGATAAAACAGACAGCTTAAAAAAATGTCCATTCTTTCAACTTCATGATAATATTTCTCAGGGGGTTAGAAGAGCTGTGTGGGGTTAAATAAGTCACTGTGCCAATCACTGTACAGGGTACATGGTAGTGCACAGAATTTCTTTTTGCAAGCTCTGTCCTCAAGTGCATTTACTCTCTTTTCCACCTTTTATCAAAGACAAATGACGGACACATGACTTCTATATTTTCATCCAAGTCAGTGATACTCAAATTTTTGGTTAGGAAAGGGCCCTAGATGCCACCTGTCACACAACACTAGAGATCTCTATTTTGGGTGACGTTAACCCATTAAAAGGCATCCATTCCCAAAGGCCATTCCACCTGCCTTAACTTACAATGCCCCATTTCACCCACTTTTAAAGAACATCATGGTAAACCTTCTCAAGTAGCTTTCTTAAGTGCAAATATTGATATCCTTCACTTTCTAGCCTATCAAAGTATCAAAGAGGAACTGTCTTAGTTTAACGTGACTTGTTTAAAAGGAATTCTGAGGGTAGGAAGTTTGCCTGTTATTTACCTCTGGCACATAGAAACTCAAGGCACGTTTGCTGAATTCCAAACTCCAGAGAGCACAAACTGAGATTGTTTACTTACTGCTGAATTCTCAATGCTTTCCACAGAGTAAAGCCTTGATAAATGTTTGTTGAATTAATAAACCCATTCTGGCTTTCTATGATTACAACTTCCTTTTTATACAACTAACTTATTAAACACCTGTTCTAGACTCCTACCCAGGTTTCTTATGTGTAGATTGCTAAATCTGCCTTCAATACTTTTGAAAATTGAAATAATATTTAGCCAAATGGTGTCCTCTGGTCTTACTCCAGAAGTAAATTCTCCATTATACCTCCAAGATCTTTGGCAGTGGTTATCACAGGCTCTGGAAGATTTTGGGGTAAGGCTTGAATTTCCAATACCAGATTATTTGCTGGGCCATAAAAAGTTAACCCAGCAAGTTTGGGTTACTTAATCCCTGCATATTTCAAAGAAAAGACTGGCCCTGAGACAACTCCTAAGCCCTTGGAATATTCTTCCTGATAAGAATGTACATTATATGACCCAGGCTTAGGGCCACCAGTGCATCAGTTTAACCTGTGGAGCCAGGTAGGCTCAGTCATGCAGGTACCAATCTCCAATAAAAACCAAGGCTCAGATGAACTTCCCTGATGGCAACACCGCACACATGTTGTCACCCTTCAGTGTTAGGAGAACCAAGCTCCATACAGGCAACTCTACTGAGAGAAGAACCTGGAAGCTAGTGCCTGGTTTCATCCCATGTACTTTTCCTTTTGCTAATTTTAATCTTTCACCATGATAAACTTCAACCATGAGTATTACAGCTCTTCTGAATGCTTGAGTCTTTCCAGCGAATCCAACCTGAAGATGATCTTGGGGACAGTCAACATATCCACAAACTCTATGCTCCTGGTCAAATTATCTAACCTTATTGTCAGTTTCTTTTTCCATTCAATAATAATGATGATAATAATAAATTCCACTTACCTTGCAGTGAAGTTTTGGCACCCAGTTATACTCCAGAGTCTCCACAAACATAATTTGAGAAATGCTAGGGCCACATTAAGTGTGAGTGCATATCAAATATTCAACAATAGTTCGTCCCCACTTTTACAAGTTTTCATATGCCCCCCCACCTCAAGACAGAATTTTCTAGACCAGGAGATATAACCTCAGTTATTACAGGGAGATCCTTTATAGCCTTGACAGCCTCATGAACACTACTTTCCTCCAATTCTTTGCTTTTTCCATTTTCATCCCCCAAATCTTTCTCCTTGTTGGAGAAGATAGGCCAGCTAGAACTTTGCTTTCTTATCTATCTCCTTTGTCTTATTAGTGGTAAGCAATAAATCTATCTCTTTCTCGATCTTTTTTTAACCGCTTTTGTCTTCTTTTAACATCCCTGGAATTTTTTTCCCCATTCACAAGTCATTCGGGTGTTGGCTTTTCTGACCTCCTACAGGTTTGTGAATATTTCTGGTATTAGTCCTTTATCATCTATGCTTTCTTCTTCTTCTTCTTCTTCTTTAAACGCATTCTTTGCATTTAAGTTTTATTTTATTGCTACTATTTTTCCTAATTGCAAAAGGAATGTAGGGTCAAAATTCAAACCTTACAGATATTTATATTTTAAAAAGTAAAACTTTCGGAGCTAAAGAAATAGCTCCTTTCGGAGAGTGCTCGCCTTGCATGTGCAAGGACTTCGTTCGAATCCCCAGCTCTGGGGGCAGGTGGGGGGGGGGGCGAAGTAAAACTTTCTAGACACCTACCTCCGAAGATTCTGCAGTGTTTCCTTTAGACCCTCACCTCACAGCAGAATTCCTCGTGCAACTAACCACTAATTTCTTTAGTTACCTTACCATTTTCTTCTCTATCAGGATTCATTTCAATGGCACAGAGCTTTTTAAAAAAAGAATTTTCTATTTCTTCCAAATTTCATGAACAGATAGATTTTTTCTCTGAACTTTTAAAACTGTGTCTTTCTCAAATTTATGGCACAGGTTTGAGCTTCTCAGCTTTCTCTTCTTAGTTATCAGGAACACCGTTTTGTGCCTTGAACTACATATGATCTCAAATTCTCATCATGTTCTCCTGTCTGATTTTATTATCTTTAGGAAGTTCCATGGGTGAGTAAAATTTGGAGAAGTCTTTGTGAAGAACAGCTTTCCCAGGAATACATGCCTAAGGCAGGGAGCAGAGAGGTGTTCTAGGAATGTAGCTCCAGGGGAGCCAGTTACAGATTGGAACTCTTGTTGACTTTTGAGTCTTACTAGTGAACAATCTTTAGTGGCACATGGGTAGCTGAGGGCAGAAGGAAGCTGATCTAGAAAGTTGGAGTCTTGTTACATGGCATTGTGTACTTTTATTCTCTTTGTCTCAGTTCCATACGTATAAAATGAGATAAAAGCATTTGAAGCCAAGTGTGGTGAATTTCACTTATACAGCTATTATTTTATGAGTTCAGCAACCACTTTTTTGGGAACTGGAACTAAACCTTTTATGGAGTTTTCTCTGGGGACTCTCATTCATTTACTTAACAAATACTTATTGAGTGCTATATCTGATGCTATTTCAGACTCTGCAGATTCTGCAATGAATGGACATTTTTGTTCTTGTGGATCTTATATTCTGGTATATTTTTAAAAATGAGTAAAATATGTAGTATGTCAAATGAGGTGCTATGGAGAAAAAGCAGGGATGGAATAGGAAAGTGTTATGCAGTAGAGGGATAGAATGAAAGAAGCACTACATTCTACAGGTAGTCAGGAGAAACTTCATTCAGAACACTGTGGGAAGTGGATCAAAACAGGATGGTTTTAACCAACAATGTGGAATGAGGATTAGAGGAAAAGCCTATTAGAAACAAGAGAGAAGAAAGAAGAAAACAAGAGTGTAGCAAAAAAGGATAGAGAGAAAGAGAGAGCGAGAAGGAGAGGGAGAGAGACAGAGAGACAGAGAAACTGTCCAGTGTATTTCTGATCAATCCTCCCACCTCCTTCCAAGCTGGTATGAATCAGTTTCTGTTGCTTCTAACAAAAGAATCCTAACTCGCATGCATCAAGAAAGAAGGCTTATGAATTTAAGGCTAACCCTATGTAAGAAATGTTGGTTATCTCAGAAAAGTAGAGCTTGGAGTTTCTGATGCCAACAATACATATTTGATTATCAGAGTAGAATTAATTTTATTTTGCCCCGGCATCCCAGAAATCAAATGGGGAAAAATTCATTTCTTTTTCAAATTAACTTTTTAATTAAGTTAATTATGATTCTGCATTAGGCTAGTAGAAAATTCAAATTTAAGCCTTATTTGTCTCCCCTGGTTCTGCCCTCCCTTCACATCCCCACCCCAGAGTCACAATAGAGTTAGAGAAGCTTAATGATGTCTGGACAATTGGGGAAGGCCCTTTAATCTCCAAATCATAATTGTTTAACCCAGAAAACTTGAATCTAAATCCTTGGTTCTCTGCCAAGAGGAGAACCCAGAAATCTTTGCTAAGGCAAAACATTCCGTGCTTCCTAGGGTACAGTCATCCCTTTGATGTCCTGTCCCCTCTGGAAAAGGGAAAATCTTGAAGCAGGCTCAGATGTCCACTAATCATGTGACATGTTCATCTTCCAGTTAGCTTAGGCTTTGTAATAGGTCATGAGTGCACAGGACTTCTTCCTAGGACTTTCAGCTTTCCACTCTACAAAAACCCCCAAGAATTTTTTTGCCTTTCTAAAATTGTGGTAAAATATGTACTATATACAGCCCATAATTTACCACTTATGCCATTTTAAATGTGAAATTCTGTGGCATTAAATGCATTCACATTTTTGTGTTTTCCAGATAAAGATTCAATTAGAATCTGGTATTCTAGTTGGAATGGGGAAGGGTGGAAATATAGGAAGAAATAAATATTACATTTAAAATACTTGTTTTGACATTCATTCATTGCATAAATGGGAGCAAATTCAAATGGGATCCCCTAAAAGGTGGTTCTGAGCAGCTAAGAGACATCATTAGGATACTAAATATTAAGGTCCAAGAAGACGATGAAAAAGTGACTGTAATAAAATGTGGGAAAACAACGAAGAAACTTATTTGTCTCACAATATTCAGTGTATGGAGCAGAAATGAAGAGTCTGTCTCCATTCTGCCTGGACTAGCATCAAAATCATATTCTTTAATTTTGTTGGGATTTAAGTAACTTTGAATTTCTCAAATTCAATGTATTTTAATTTAGTGAATACCAGTAATACTTGTTCACATCCTAGCAATGACTAAAGAATGCAACCTAGCCAAGAGTTAGTACTGAAACTCTTAGAATTGTTAAGAATGGTAGGGAAGACGGAGAATGGAGGTATCAAAACTAGCCCATACGATTTGCCATTGACTTGGCCTAGAAGTTTCTTTGGGGAATTGAAGAACTGTATTCATTTATTCATTCCAAAATATTTAAGCTCCTCTAGGCATGAGGCAATTGGGATACAGCGAGGCATAAGTTCCTTGCTCTAAATGGGCTTACATTAGGTGTATTTTAATTCGAAACCTTGATTGCAAATCGGACGAAACAGTGAGCCAAGGGCCCGGGGACCCTGACAAGTCTCAGCAAAGGTTATCATGTTTTCTATTCTTTGATGTGGGATGCGGGATGCTCTTAGTTTCTGAGAGGGTGTGCAGGTGGGATATGAAAATGTCCCCCATCCAAAAGACGCAGATTTGGTATTTGGGTTTTGGCAGTTTAGGACTGCAACTGCAAATTACCTCTGCTGCAAGGAACTAAGCCCATGTAAGAAGCAGAAAGGGTTATAGGAGAAAACTACTCGGTCTGAGCCCAGGGGAGACAACAGCGAACCATTGGCCTGTACGACCGTGGCCGTGGACTACAACTCCCACAAGCCCTTGCGTCCCCGCCCGCCTGAACGGCTGGGGAAACGGCGATATCAGGCGCACTCTTCGTGCGTCATCAGCATGCACCTCCCGGTAAAAGGTCTGGGCCGTAGAAGTATGGCAGCTGCAGAGGCAGCAGTGGTGTCGTCTTCGTCTTTGGAAATAGCTCCAGCCCCTGGAACTGCAGAAAGAGCAGAAACAGCCGCAACAACGGCGGCGACCACGGCAGCAACGGCTGCAGCCGTGGCGGTTGCAGCCGCAGCCCGGACCGGATGCGAAGCCAGGGTCGTCAAGGCCGCTTTGGCTACTAAGCTGCTGTCCCTTAGCGGCGTGTTCGCGGTGCACAAGCCCAAAGGGCCCACTTCAGCCGAGCTGCTGAATCGGTTGAAGGAGAAGCTCCTGGCAGGTACTGCAGCCCGGGTGGGGACCGGGCTGGGTTTTTTGCGATACTCGTTGCTCGAGAGAGAAGAGGAAGGGAATGTGAGAACGACCACCAAACTAGCTCTGGACTGAAATCTTGGCCATTTCGGGCTTGCACTTACCCTCGCGTGAATTTATTTATTTTTTTTTAATTTTTTGGTACCAGGGTCTGAACTCAGTGGCACTCAACCTCTGAGCCACATCCCCGCCCCCCCCTTTTTTTTTTTTGTATTTTATTCAGACAGGATTTCACTGAGTTGCTTAGGGCCTCGCTAAGTTGAGGAGACAGGCTTTGAACTCATGATCCTCCTGGCTCGGCCTCCAGAGCCCCTGGGATTCCAGGTGTGGGCCACCGTGTCCTGCTCCGGTGAACTCTTGACAACCCCATTGTCGTTATCATGGCGGGGGATTTAAGGGGAAAAAAAACACACACACACACAATAAATTCCTACCCTGCAGTGAGCAGATCACAATTTTCTGCAATCTAATCCCTCAGGAGGATTTTGTTCGGTTCACATGGATGAGGAAGCCCTGATTCTGTACCCCCAACGTTGCATTCTTCAAAATATATTTTAAAAAGCAGATATGCTTAGGCACTTAGTACAGTGTTTTTCACATTTTAGTGGGCATAAGAATTATTGAGAGTCTTGAACAAATGCAGATTCCTAAGCCCTGCCTTCCAGAGCTAGTGATTCTGAGGGTCACATACAGTGGGAAAATATATAGAAAATCTTGAAGAATCACAGAGTTCATCAGCTCACTAGATCATCACAAATAGTAGTATCAAAGAACTTTAGTTTTTGTGGGTTTTGTCTTTTGAGACTAGATTGAACCTAGGGGCACTTAACCACTGAGCCACATTCCCAGCCCATTTTTAAAAAAATTATTTTAGACAGGGTCTTGCTAGGATGCTGAGGCTGCCTTTGAACTTGCAGTCCTCCTGTCCCAGCCTCCTAAACTGCCAGGATCACAGGTGTGCACCATTGTACCCAACAGGACTCAGAACTTTAGTTTTATTGGACCCCTCACACTAAGCTAGATCTGTGCTGTCCTATAGAGGCATGAAGATGAAAGATATTATCTCGGCTAGGGAGGTAGCTCGGTTGGTAAAGGGCTTGCCTCATAAGCACAAGGCAAAGATACTATCTTCTTCAGTAACTGAGCTCACAGCTTAGTGATTTCTGCAGGCTTTAGTGGTAAAACTATTAAGGTTATTTGAGGCTCTCCAGGGTTTCATCCTATCCTATCCTGCCATTAAACCAGAATGGGAACTTTCTTACATTGTTTATGTTCCCTGGCAGACAACATTTTTTAAAAATGCAAAACCAAATTTTTCTGATAGGAAATTTAGTAATTGTAACTGCCACAATACAGATTTAAATGTTCGTTGGCAAATAGGTACACTTAACAGATGTTTAGTTCCATTGCTGTACCTACTCATTGTTTAGCTAAGCTTTTCTTGTATTTTTGTCACCTGTAACAAGGGTCATATAGCAAATGTTGAAGCAAGGAATTGCATCGAGGGTAAGCATAGTAGTATTATTAAAGTTTTGTTTTTTTTTTTTCCTTCATAGAGTTCCTGCCTTCACTTGGCCTGATTTGTTAGCTGAACTATGGCTTTATTGATCCTTAAGGTAATGATTACCATTCTTTTGTTCCAACACGTTTCTGAGAGGATCAAAGCCATACTCTGGCCTTATGGTTAGTCTCCCTCCAAGAACTGAATGTTCTTGTTGAAGCTTGGTTAAAATTGATTGTTTCAAGGCTATTTTTAGGTCATTTTCTGGAAAGCACTCATTCAGATATCGATATTCTCAGTGCCTTCCATCTCTACAATGTTTGTGATCGAGCTGTTCTCTCTTTATGTCAGCTAGACTAGGGCTTCCCAAGTGCCACTCTAACTAGCCGTCAGAATTGCCTGGGAAGGCTCTTTATGATACCCACATTCTCATGCTGACCAGGTTCGACAAGCACTGATTAAAACCACAGTTAATGGTTATGGCCTCTAATAAACATTGCTTGTCTTAATTTTTTTAATGTTGATTACTGCCATGCTATAAGCCCCACTGTTCTCTGCATCCTTTGAGACCTAAAACATCAGAATTTTCTAGCTAGAAAAAGTCTTAATAAATGTTCACCCATGAGTATTTTAGTAAACTGAGCAAATGTGGTGAGCTAATGTGGTGGAGGCAGTATGTCTGCAGATTAGGAAGAGGCTTAATAGGGCCTTCATATAAAGCCCCCCTCCCCCAGAAGATTTCAGTGCATTCGTGGATGAGAGATCCTTGATAGATTACAGTGAACAGTGAAGGGTTTGAAGCCTAGGCCAAACCTTAGGAGTTTTTGTCAAAGCAGACAGCATGGTGATGTTGTGATCATAGAGCGACACCAGGACCGTGTTCCTGGTAGTGTGGTAATTAGGCTCTGAGGCTGAGCAACCCAGCTCATGGTGTTGGCGGCGTAACCTGCCTTCTCAACTCCCACTACTGCTTTGCTTTCCCCTCGACTTTTCTGTTCTTTCTTTTCATTTCCTTTTGCTCTGTTTTCTGTCTCCTCAGTTTGATGGGTTGAGGGGGTGGGATGTAGATCATTACAACTATCCTGTTCTCTCCCTTCTCATTTGAAATCAGTAACCAGTGTTCTCTCAACATGTTGTTATATATCAGCAACAGCAGCATGGCTTTAAGTGCTTTGTACTTGCCAAAGCATTTCCAGGTGACAGTATTTATTTTGTCTTTATGACAGGAATGTGAGATAGACCAGGCTTTTAAAAAAATTTAAGTGCTTTAGAGGTCAATAGACAATTGAACTGTTACCTGTTTCCCAGCTAACCTTTAGTTGAGATTATCTATCTTCTTTAATGAACTGAGAATTTTGGTTAGAGGATGGGAACAACAGACAAAAGAAGTTTGTAGTCTCAGTGTCCTCTATCCCTGCGTGAGATGTACTCACGATATTGAAGAACACCAGGCAATGGAGAGATTTAGAAATGGAAATTGAGGACTTTAAAACAAGCTGTCTATATCAAAGTTAACTTCTTTTCTTCATTCTCTGACAGGCCACCATTACCAGGAATTAACTAGATTTTTTTTTTGTAGCCTGCCTTGGATATTTACCCATTTTTTAAAAGTGTTGATTTTTTTTTCTTGAATTCTAGTTTTTAGACAACTAATTTTGGAACACTATTTTTCCAATGTAATTGGAAAATTCCAGTGTAATTTAGGAAGGTCTGTACATTTAAAAACTGTTCTTTGCTAGTAGTGTCAGAGTCTTAATATCTGAAGTTTGTATAATATTTTATTTGTTTCAAGTATCATCCTTTCTTCCCCTCATGTTTATGGAAACTCTGCTTCACTTGTCTTGGTAATTACTTTTGTTCCTTCCAAATACCCTCATAGAAGCTGGAATGCCTTCTCCCGAGTGGACCAAGAGGAAAAAGCAGACTTTGAAAATTGGGCATGGAGGGACCCTAGACAGCGCAGCTCGAGGCGTGTTGGGTAAGAGATGAGAAAGTTAAATGGAACTGCCCCTTAATACCAGAAAGTAAGATTGACTGCATGCAGACTAACTTACTAAAGTCATGCCATTTTCAGTCTACTTTGGAATGTTTCACTTCTACTGAATTACAGTACTGTCTTCTAAAAAAACCCTTACAAAGTGTACAAACCTATACTTTTATGTGTGGATAAGGCTTTGAGAAAAGGATTCTATCTGTACAGAAAACAATTAACACTTCAGACCTGCAATTGCTCTCTTTAGAAAGATCTGCTTATAAGACGTGTCCTGGGCTGGCATCTGTGAACTTAGTTTTAGAAGTGTTCCCATCCTTCCCTATATGATTAGAGCAGTTTGCTGTGCCCCAGCTGTTTGCATGAACATCTGTTTTCCTTCCAAGAATCTGGAATTTTGTCCCACCACATAAGCAGAGGTTGCCTGGGTGACCATTCCCAAACCTCCAATAAAAACCGTGGTCACTGAGTTGCTGACAAGCTTCTCTGAGAGAAACATTGCACATATGTTTCTGCTTTTTTTTTTCATTGTTGGAGAAATCAGCAGCTCAAGTGTATCCCCCTCATAGGAAGGAGGAAATAAGGAAGCCTGCACATGAATTTCTCCCTTGTGGTGTGGCGGGATGCTACTACATGAATCATTTGGAATGTTTGAGTGAAGCATTCTCTGGTCTCAGACATTTAGAGTGCTTCTTACTTTTGTCTTCTGGCCTCAGTTATTCTTTTCTGGTCATTTTGACACTTAATAGTATATTCTTATATTGTCATTTAGCCTTATTCACTCATTAACTCATGCAGTAATTTTTGAGCACTGCGATTTTCCTTTTCTATATGATGTTTTACCCCTGAGATTATAAGGTCTTTCAAAGTCGGGAAAGACTCTGAAATGTCTGTCTCTCAGTCTTCTTTGTTGTACCTTTAGAAATATTCCTCTTGAGAATATGCACATAGTAGCTGTTCAAAGAGTATTGATTAGGGACTCATTTGAATGGAATCACATTGCATTGAATCTTCGTTGTTATTATTGTGCAAAGCTTTTGCCTTGGTGGAGCAATGTCAACACATCCTGTCATTTGAAGGATATTGTGCTCTTCAGAGCATACTAAAGGCAGGCAGTTTTTGGTCTGAGTTCTAGAACTACTATGACTGTATTCAGAGACCAAGGATCAATAGAAATGAGTGCCACAGAAGTATAGAAGGGGTTTGGAGTTGACTTTATGAATGAGTTGGGTCTTTACCTGGGTTTCGAAGGTTAGATTTGAATACTAAGGAGTTGGTACTGTAAAAATCAGAACCTTATTTGGGTTGTTGGGGGTTTTGTGGTATGCAAAATGGGGTGTCCGAAGTAGTTATAAAATGGTATGAATCAGAAAAGGAAGGGTCGGGTTGTAGAGCAGTTGGGTTTGCAGTGGGTTAGCTCCATGGCAGTGGGAAGCAAGCCACTGAGTAAGAAGTGGGGGAGTGAAAGGTGAGGATAGGCTCGTTTGAATTTTAACTGTACCATGTGTTAGTTATGAAATGTTGGGCAAAGCTCTTAGTCTCTCTGTGCCTCAGTTTCCTCATCTATAAAATAGGGATAATTATGTAACTTTTTAGGGTTTTTCTTTTTTTTTTTTTGTGGTGCTGGGGATCGAACCCCGGGCCTTGTGCTTGCAAGGCGAGCACTCTACGGACTGAGCTATCTCCCCAGCCCCTTTAGAGTTGTTATAAGGATTAAATGAGACAATGAAACACAGAGTGGAATTTGATACATGATGAACTCATTGAATGATGTCTGCTATAAATAGTGACAACAGTTTTTTCAGTTTGTCAATCATCTCTCCATAATTCTTCTGAGTTCTGAATTGTGTGATTATACTGGGTACTTACACACAGTTGTGTCCATTGATGATAAATACACCAATTCCTATAGAATTTTGCCTGCTGTTATGCAAAGAAATTAAATCCTCTCTCACCTGATGAAATGTGTGGTTGTGAGGACAGTGTTTGAAACTGAAGAGAAAGGTAGGCCAGTGAACTTTAGAGTTGGTCTATGTTAAAATACACTCGCTAGGCCCTCATTTTAGCCTTGTTTTTCTTTGTGTTAGATTGATTTGTTTCTCTTTTTCTTGATTGTATCCTGCCAGGCACTAATCATTTTTAAATGGTTCATTAGCTAGGATGATGGCTTTTGCTTTGTTTAATAATGAACTCTGTCAAGATCTCATCATACCACTTGAACATGGTTAATTGTACTATGTAATTTTCACTGGTACCCATTTAAATTTCCAGTGAGTCTTTTGAGATTGTTCTAAAATTTCATTACCTAATTGGCTAGGTTGAGGGTTCTATGGTATTTAATACTTTGAGAATGGGAAAAAAGGGGTCTCTCTCCTATTCCCTCTTTAGAGTTCATTAGTTTCATGAGAAGTTCAACTGACTGGAGTAATAGGAACCCTGAAATTATGTTAACTATATATTCTTTCCAACTTTATATTATAATGACCAAAATACTTAGATAGTCTAAAAATCTAATTTTCAAAATAGTGTGATAGTATTTCTTTCTTTGATTTGTAGTGGTTGGAATTGGAAGGGGAACAAAAATGTTGACCAGTATGTTGTCAGGATCCAAGGTAAGAATACTGGAATATTTTTCATTTATCTTTGTTGTTTTCCTTAATGAACTACACTTTGAATATTTCCCATTAAATTATATGAAAAGTGTCATTTCTATTAAAATGTCTGCAAACATTTGTAATTCAAATATTGAGATTATAAATTGAAAAACAAATTAGACTTAAAGAAACAACAAAAATATCTGCAGTGCCCATAATTTAAAAAAATTATATTTAGCTTTGTTTTTTAACATAATCATGTTTCTTAGATGAAAGCAAACTTATAGGTTATAATTTCATTGGCAGATTTTTTTAACCTTGGAATTTTTATAAAAACAATGGCATTTTATAAACCTTGAACTTTTAAACAAAATCATACTTTGTTCAGTGGTTACAAATGTTTGTTAAAGAAAAGAATATGATCTCAAGATGATAAATTATATCATTTACCTATGAAAGTAGCCTCAGCTGGGGATGGTGGTGCATGCCTATAATCCCAGCGGCTCAGGAGGCTGAGGCAAGAAGATCACAAGTTCAAAGCCAGTCGCAGCAACTTAGTGAGGCTCTAAGCAACCTAGCAAGACTCTATCTCTAAATAAAATATGAAAAGTGCTGGGTATGCGGCTCAGTGGTTAAGTGCCCCTGTGTTTAATCCCTAGTACCAAAAGAAAAAGAAACTAGCCTTAACTAGATCCAAAAGCACTAAAAGGTCCTTGGTAGAAGAGAGAAGAGAGGCTGGAAACCTGTGGACTGCACTGAGCATTGAGTGGCAGGAAGGACATTGAAACGAATCAGGTGTCAAAGTAGTTGACCTCCTTCAGAAAGATTATTAGTGTCTCTTCCAGCTCTCAGAGATGCTTATATATGTATTTTAATTAGTTGGGCCCTGGTTATTATAGCTGGGGCTAAGGGTCCAGTAAAAATGCCAGTGGAAGAAAGGTTACTATGCCAGAAGGTAGAGAAGAATTTTACCAAGTTGCTGGACTAAATGTTTTATTTGTTTTAAAACCCTTGCTCTAAGAGTGATATAAGTAGTTGGAAAATTGATTTTTATCTTGAGTGTTTCATTTTTTAATTTTTTTATCTTTTAAAATTTTGAAAAGTTTGTTCTAATTGGTTCTACATGACAGTACAATGCATTTTGACCCATTGTACACAAATGGAGCACAACTTCTCCTTCCTCTGGCTGAACATGGTGCGGAGTCACACCGGAAGTGTAATCATACATGTATATAGGATAATAATGTCTGTCTCATTCCACCATTGATTGTTTCTTAAAAAAATAAACGTGTGGCCAAAGACTGTTTAAGCATTTTTCCAGTTCATTGCAGACTGATGGATGACTTTTGTAAAGTGTAATTAAAACGTTATGGCAAGGACTGGAGTTGTGGCTCAGTGGTAGAGCGCTTGCCTGGCATGTGTGAGGCCCTGGATATGATTCTCAGCACCACATATAAATAAATAAGATAAGATCCATTGACAACTAAACAAATGTTATGGCAATGTCAAATTGCTAAATAAGTTTCTAACTGCCCTTATTTTCTGATCCTGTCTCATTAATCAGTACTGACTCATGGACCACACTGAAGTGTGGCAGTGGTCTGTGTAAGCTTTGCTTAAAATTAAATCCCTAGAAATATCAATGGGCCTAAACATATGCGTTGCAGTTGAAGGGATCGTAGTACCTTAGATGAATGAAGAATTTTAATGTGGCTTGCTCTGTAATCTTGAAAATACTAGTGTTGAAAAATCACAGAATATAGAAATTGTGTTAGAATGGAAGCATTTGATTATTTCCCAGTAATTTTATACATTGTGCTTACCTACTAATGCACAGGGTTGAGAATTTATTTCTGATACAGGTTTTTGCCAGTTGCTTGATATTTGTTTCTTATCTCCAAAATATAAGTAACAGTTATTTAATAGGAGAATATGATTTTTATTTTCTTTTTACACATTACTTGGTATTTTCTAAAATCTTCCCGATAAACAAGTCACTTTTATGTTAAAACAAAACAGATACTTTTACATTGAGGATTTTGTTTGGGTTTTTACCCCCAAGATAAAATTGGTTGAGTTCATTGAAATATTTGTTACTCATCCCTTCCCCACAAACCACAAACACATACAACACAATATAAATTATTGAAACATTTTACTTGTGAATCCCAGGCATATTTTCAGAAACGTGATAACTGGAAATGTAAGTACATCATTGGCTCTGATTTGAGTTTTGCTACAAACCGTTTTGGTGTCCATCTAGGAAATCGAATGTCATGCGGTAACATCGGGGATCCTCATAAGACTATAACTTAAATAGAATATTGCAATTATATCTTGTTATAGAAACCTAGTTCTTAGGTGTTTCACATTTCAAAAATAGGCATCATTATCTTGCTACCATTTGTATTTCTTCTTTTTATTTTAAGTGTTGAAAGAACTATAATTCAAATTTTACCTTTAAGTATGTTGAAGATTACATTTTTGTTAAAAGTAGTTAAAAACAATTAATGAATATTGTTCTGATTGTTGTCTTTAGTACTAGAGAGAATCTTAGAGATCATCTCATCCAGTAACTTTCAAAAATTTTTTTGAAAAAATTATAGCAAAAATTATTTTGCATCATGACCCTATGTACACATACAAGTAGAAAAAGCAAAAATTTCCTCAAACAACTTTAACCCTAGGTATGCTATACTTTCAGTTTTTTTTCTTCTGTTTCATTTAAAAACATTGGTGGCTGTAGCCTCCTGATAGCTCAGGCCTGGCGTTTGGTCTAACGTTTATTCCTCCACTTCGTATTTTTGCAGGTATTTATTTCACAGTGTTACCTGAAAATTTACACTTGCAGTATGTGCAGGGTGGAGTTACTTTTAGAGTTACTCTCGGAATAAAAATATTTCACTCAAGCATGATAGATAACTCAGTATTTTTGATACAAACATAACTCACTCTTCTCCCCAATGAGTCCAATAACGATTAGAGACATTGTTAATTGAACTTGGGCTAACAATCTTTCTGCAGAATCAAGAAACATTCTTAGAATTCTTTTCAACATAGTAACACTTCCTAGAACTGCAATCAATTAATAATAGGTAGAGTGCTGAAAATCTGTAGGCCATCAGATTATTTTGCTTCCATCTGTAAAGAACAGTCTAAATTTTCTTTTTATTGCCTTCTTTGCAGAAATCGCTCAAAAATGTTATTACTGTTCCTGAGTGCTTTACTTCAGGATTCACCAGATCCTTTCTCTCCTGAATTCTAGACCTGCTAGATTTTTCAAGCTGTATGTCAGACACCTAAGATCAATTTTACACAAAAAGGTTCTGCTGAAGTTCTTGAATACAGCTAATTTCACTTTTTTAGTCCTATCAGTGATTTCTGGTGCTAGCAACAAAACATGTTTCTAATCAGAAAGAGAAACATGCCAATTCTTTAAGGAAGAGAGTTTCTGAGCCTAAAGTCAGAAAGAAATTTCTTAGAATAGTCAATATCAAATGACAGATTTTTTGCCTCAAAAATAGTTTGCAACAGATGTAGGAGTTGACGTGCATAAAATATAATTCAGGCAAAATGACTCTGAGAGATGAGGCTAATGTGTTCCTCTGGCCTAACTTGTTCGAAATAGAGTGTGTAGATTAAAGGAAGGTGTTAGTCCCTCCACCATCATCCCTAAATTATACCTTCTCTGAGCCAGTTTTTCACATAGCTGGATAACAGATGTTATGCTTTGAGGTAACCATCTTTGATGAGGTTTTGGAGTGCTATTTTTATTAGCTTTCTGTATTGATTGTTAAAGTTAGTTACTTTATAGATGTTTTATAACTAGATCAGCAGATGGAAGAGTTGATGTCCTATTATGAAAACTTGAATCTAATTCGTGTTGTTAAGGTATAAAGTTGTCCCCCATCTATGTGGCGATAAAACATAGTAGAACCTGCAGGCAAAGCCAGCATTTCCTCAGGAAGCAGCTTTATATCACCTCCAAGAGCCGAGCAAGTGTTCTCAGTGGGGTGTACAAAGTTTCCTACCAGGCATGTGGTCAAAGGACAGGAGACTTTCCTTAAGAACACACCAGGATTTTTTAGGTTAACCAGTCACACGAACTCAGAAGTGTGACTTGAATAATGTTCTACAAAACTTAGCCAGGTCTTTAAGATACCAGCATTCTGATCAGCCTTCTCCAGGGGTAGTCCAATTTGTACCTTTTCTATACCCTTTATGAATATTCAAATATTTTTTAAGTACTATATTGAAAATTTTGAAGGGCTTACGCTTAGGAACTGTAAAGAGCAGCTCCTTCTTAATGAAGATATCTGAAGCTACATGATTTTGGTTTGATGGGACTATTTTAAAAATCCTCATTCTAAAAATATCCATCTTTTTGTTTTATTTGTGAAACTTTGAATCATAAACTTTAAAAACTGACTGCGTACCCTTTTGTGTAATACAGAAGATTTCCTTTCTCCTGAAGGGTGCAGAAGGTAGATCTTAGGGGTGTCTAGCTGACATCTGCTGTGGGCTCAAGGAACTTGAGGTTGAGTAGAGTGGAGTAGTATAAGCAAGAAACCACAAGTCCCAAAGAACGCACAATTCTCTGGAATGTTTTATAGGACGTCTGTTTTGTTGTAGTGGAACCATGATGTAATGAATACAGCAGCGAGGCTCACAGTTCCTAGATATATGTTCCTGGAAAATGAACAACTTCAAAATCTAGTCTCTGTACAATTTAGGCCAGTGAAAAGAGGTACTTTAGTCCCCACAGGATAAAGTGGCAGGATTATATGTATATATTTTCATATCTTTTTTTTTCTTCATCTATTCCTTTTTTTTTTTTTTTTTTTTGGTGGTGGTCTGGCTTTGTTTCAGCTGGAGGTTTAACTGTGTGGGTGGGTTTTTCTAAGTGGTCTGTGGATAATTGATTAGAAATAAAAGTTAATTATCATTAGATGCCTGGATAAGGTAAAACTAGAAAGCAGCTGTGATTCAGATCCTTGAATCAGAGGCTGTGAGGTTACCAGATGTGCAGTGACATCATTGCTCTGATGGCTATTGAAGTGTGCACATGGATAGTAGTGTTTTAAATATTTTTTAGCTTTAATTTCTAATATAGTAAATATTGACAATACACTGTATTTTTAAAAAATTGTGACACAGTCTCGTAATAAGTTTTAACTGTGCATAGGGATTCTAAAACCCAAATGTTTGAGAACTGCCAAGTTAGATATTTCTTCCACCGAAGAGTTCAGCATGTACCCAGATACAAGATAACTGTGAACTTAGAGAGATCTGAGACTTGGCGGGTAACAATCTAGATGTCCAAAATGTTGGTGAACTGCACACATAGGAGCTTCCCCTGCATGCGTGTCATTCTGTCAACAGCTGCTACTGCATTTCTGTTTAGTGAGGAACACAAGAGAACAACAATCCAAAATTCTGCTAATAGAGCTTTAATTTGAGAAAGCAAGAATCAACATATAAAATGTACATGGTGGACGGTGGACACTGTGGACAGTGATGTAAGACAAACCACTGGCAACAGCCCTTGTTGTCTGTTGTCACCATAAGGCCGCTTTCCCTGCAGTCTCTTCTTCCCCTGTAGTTGTTATTGTTGTCTTACCTCTTAAACTGTAACCTCTCCAGTTCGTGTTAGTGTATGTCACAGGCATCTAGGAGAATACTTTATAGATTCGTACTCCTTAAGAACCATGATGGAACTTGTAGGCTTGATATAAGCCTCATTCTTTTGATGTACAAATTTTGTATTAAGCACTTCCTCTCAGCCACCTTTTTGGGGTAGGGTGGATTAATTGGGTGACTGAAAAATGAATAAGGTTTGATCCACATAGAAGAGAGGAAGTTCAAGGCCATGGAAGTAGCCAAGGCACAGAATATGCAGAATCCAGAGACCAGAATGGGCATTGGACACTGGCAAGCATGTTAAGGCCCGTAGTTCAAACTTGTTACGTACGTAGCAGAGTAGTGGGTAGAGTTGCAGCACAGTGTACGCGATCACATTGGGTTGTTCTCATGCAGCTAGACAGCCCCCTTCCCCCCCAGTGGGTACTCACCACTGAGCTACATCCTCCGCCCTTTTTATTTTTTATTTTGAGACAGGATCTTACTAAATTACCAGCCTGGCTGGCCTCAAACTTGTGATCTTCCTGCCTCAGCCTCTTGAGTACTAGAACTGTGCTTAGCCAACTAGTCTGACTTTTAAGGGAAAAATCATAGTACTTTGTTACTTTACTGTTTCTTATGAGAACTCACTGTAACCAGATCAGTTACTGTAATCGTCTTTAAGAGAGAAAACTTAAACCAGGGTTACAGTGAATGGTTCTGTACCTTCCTCCTCTCCCCTGCCCTCCCTTCCCCGCCTCCCAGTCATAATAATAATGGCAGCAGTATTGTTTTCTGTTGCTTACCAGGGCCAGGTCCTGTTGTTCCAAATTCTTCTCGTGAAGCACTCACTGACATTTTCCCCATTTTAAGATAAGGAGCTGAAGCTGGAGCTCTTAGGACTCCCTTGACCACTTCACCTTCACTGCCTGCGGACTAGGCAGAGTTCAGACCCCACCAGCTTGAGCCCAAGCCTGTCCTCTCACCCTTGCCCTGTGGTGCGCTCGCTCAGGGGGATTGTTCCAAAATATAGACGCAAGAGTGGGGTGTCAGGTGGTGAGATGGAATGTTTACTTATAAGAAACTAATTTTTGTCGATCCTAATGAAATTTTTTAAAAAATTTTAAATTTCAAGTTTTAAAATATTTACATTTTTTAATTCAAATGCATTGGAATAATTCCCTTCATTTTTTAAAAATTCAAGCAATGTAATATGAAGGTGATTTTATCAAAGATCTTAGGCTGTTCTATATAATGTCTGTATTTATGGGAATTAAAATTTTTAATTTTTTTCATATTTATCTTATTAGCAAAATAGGTTTGCCATTCATAAACTCACATTTCAGCAAAACATTTTGAGTTTTCTCTCTTAAAGACAGACATAAAAGATTATTTTCAGTCAGAAACAATAGTTCTTGCACTTTTCTCACTACTTCATGTGTTGCTTCACATAAGTAGTAAAAAGAATGTGTACGACTAGTGTGCCCCAAGATGAGAAGATAGTGCTCAGTTGACTAAGAAAGATCTAGTTCTTTTGTGGATAATGATTCATTCTGGGAAGTGACCTTTCCTTTCAGAGAGCTAGAGTATCAGTTCTTATTGAGGAACCGTGTAATAGTTAAGTGCACTACCCCTGCTATTCTAGTTATGCTAATTTTTTACTCTGTTAGCTTTTGCTTAAATGCGTGATCTTGTTACTAAACCTGATATTAGTATTTTATATGAGAAGTAATGAATGGGCTCATTTAAAATTAATTTTCATTGTATGTGTGGTAAAATTATCAATTCTTGTGATGGCCATGTTGTGTTTATTGTTCCATTCTCTCTACTCATGGGTAAGCAGTTACCCCTGGTATCTGCTTGGTTTCAGGACTTCTGCAGATAGCAAAATTTATGAATACTCAAGTACCTTATATAAAATGATATAGTGTTTGTGTATAACTTAAATACATGCTCTTGTATACTTTAAATCATCTCTAGATTACTTATAATACCTACTACAATGTAAGTAGTATATAAATATTTGTTAAGCTGTATTGCGTAGTATTGGAATGATGACAAGTCTACATGTTCAGCATAGATACAGTTTTGGAAGGGAACACCTTCTTTCTGTGGTTGGTTGAATTTGCAGATGCAGAACTCGAAGATAAAAAGAATCAAATACATTTGAAATTTCTCCTTAACAAACAAACTGCCAGTATAAAGGTGGTTTTAGAAATTCATTTGCAATAGCAGTATGTTTTAATCCATAATTATCATTAAAATGGATTTTTCTTTCTCATGTTGGTGAGTATGGAAAGTTTGTGAATGTTCCTCAGTTGACACAAATGCTTCCCACCTATCAGAAACAAAGAAACCAACAAAACCATTTCAGTTGTTGTTTTGCCTTCATTCTCTGTCAGTTGGTAGTGTTAATAAAATTCTGCATGAACTGCAAGGCTTGCGGGACAGTTTTTTGCTACCTCATGCCGCACTTTTCTGTTTTCCTTCCTCTAGAGGTACATTGCCATTGGCGAGCTGGGGAAAGCCACCGACACACTCGATTCTACAGGGAAAGTGACAGAAGAGAAACCCTATGGTATGAAGCTCATGCGACACAATCCTCCTTTTTAACAATTAGAGAATGTTTCTGTGAATGCAGAAACTAAATCTCTTACTTTACATTTCCACTGGTTTTATTAACTGTTTATTTCTGTGGTACTGAGGTTTGAACCCAGGGCCTCGAACATGTGAGGCAAGTGCTCTACCACTGAACTACATCCCCAGCCCTTATTTTTTGTTTTGACACGGTAACAAGGTTGCCAAGGCTAGCCTCAAACTTGAGATCCTCCTGCCCCAGCTTCCCCACTACCACACCTGGCTGCTAGTGGCTTTAGTTCTCAGTGCATTTCTTGAAGTTAAGAAGATTGGAACTTTTTTTTAAAAAATCACATTCTTATTTATTTGGTAAGAATTTATGAACAAAGACTTTTTATGATTTTTTTTTCCCCTATGGTGAATTTTTATAATATTCAGAATTATTCGTTCAAATAACTCCCTTGCCAAAAACATTTAAAGCTAGGATATAGGGTATTTTTTTCTTAGTAAATGAGAAATACTATCCTGCTAGATTTTACCTGTGTCTTGCCTCTTTAAAATTTTAAGAAATAATTATTTCTTAGCTATTAATATAAATGTGCCAGATTTAGGCCTTTAAAAGGCCTCATCTTCTTGTACTTTGGAAGTAAAAAGAATGACAGAGGAAAGCTCATTCTCTGAAGTAAAGTGGGATCTCACTGGGGCTTACCTTAATTTTTCTGCCATTCCTTCTTTCGCTACTTTCAGAAGGGATAGATAAATGAATTGGTCTCCTAGCAACTCTCACCGTGCTGTGCTATTTATAATGCAGCAGTTGCAGATTTGTCAGTCAGTTCACCTGCATTATTGTGTCACCAACTGTGAATTATTCGTTGGCATTCTGTGTTTTTTCCCCCGTATTGAATGTTGTCTCTTCTTAATCTGGCTGTAGGCAGTCTAGCCTCTGGCTTCCTTAAATTTTTGTGTTGACTGTCATTATGTATTACAAATTGTCTTAGTAGTGAGACCAACCTTTTTCTTGTCCATAAAATCTTCACTTATCCTATTAACATTTATACGGATCATCATATCTTGCTCAATTAATCAACATGATAAAAAGAAAAATCATTTATTTCTGTCTTTTTAATATTACATGTTGAATTATCCTTGAAATTATTAGTAGTATTAGCAAATAATAGCAGACCCTCATTTAATTGAAACCCAACTTGAACCTTCAACTAGGAGACTTTAGAGTAAAGAGGCTAGGGCACTAAGAGGACAGAAATATTTTCAGAGTATATTAACATACTGACAGCATGTATGTAATTAAGTCTCCCATGTCTCTATCTCCGTTTTCCAAGTCTAAATAAGAACAGTGATTGATATTCAGACTAATGTCCAAGGGTAGTAGAACTAAAGATGGTGTACTAAGGTGCAGCTTGGTGAAGTATAAAACGGTAGACTATGCAAACCTGAGTTTCATTTCCAGCTTTCTGACCCTTTTCTAGCTGTGTAACTTTGAAAATGTCTGAGTCTCTTTATGTTTCAGTTTCCTTGTATCCAAAATGATGATAATGAGACCAGCCTCCTAGTTCTTTGAGGGTTGATCGGAAGAGAATGGATATGGGGGGTCTTATAAACAAATCATGAGGCTCTTGTAGTAGTTCTTATAGAGATGGTGGTAACTTGGACTAGGGTTATGGTAGTGGTAGAGACATGGAAGTTTTCAAATTATACAAGTGAACAGCAAGTAAAATTGGTAGGACTTGCTGATTGTTGATTGGGTGGTCAACCAAGTAAGGAAGTTGTCAACCACCACCTAGGGTTTGGGGGTTTTAAAACTGGCTACATGATGCTGACATTCAGTGATAGGAAATATTAGAAGACCAGGCAGGCAAAAATACTTAAAATCTACCCTTTGTTCCTAGACTTTAGCATTTAGGAATTGAAAGAACTCTACCCAGGATTGCATAATTTGTAATTTAATTTACTTACCTGAAGAAAGCTCAGTGTGCTAAAATAGTCTCATTATAATATAATAAATCAGAGAGAACCGAGAATGGTGGCTCATGCTTGTAATCCCAGTGACTCAGAAGAAGGAGGCAAGAGGATCCCAAGTTCAAAGCCAGCAACTTAGCATGGCCCTGTCTTTTTTGTAAAAGGGTGTGGCTCAGTGGTTAAGCACCCTGGTTTCAATCTCCAGCACCAAAAAAAAAAAAAAAAAAAAAAAAAAAATCATAGCAAACTTAAGGAACTAAATATATAATGGAAAATTCTGATCTATGTTCTTGACCCTCTGAAAACAAATCCTGAAACCTATGAGCAGTATTTTCTATGCCTTCATTATTATTCTGAACTAAAATTTAGAAGTACTCTAATCTATACATTTTTTCAAATCAGCATATTGCAGTAAATGAAATAAAAAGAAAAAATAAAAGTATCATATTAAAATAGGTATAGCTATATGTAAATGCACAGGTATTACTGTACTAAAAGTCTTCATGAAGACATCCACACTATATATAAATACAGTGAATGGCACATGTACAAATGCAGACTCACATAAGTTTATTGTAGTAATGACTCAAGACTGGATAATTTAATATATGTAAAACTGGACAAAAAGTTCTTTTATGCTTACATGTAAAATGGAGTTAAATTCTAGCCTCAGGTAATTATAAATGGGTTTCACCTACATGAATATCTGGCAGATATCCAGACGTCAGAGAGTACCCAGGACAGTTCTTTATTATGTTCCATTATCCTGTGTATTGTAGGCCATCTAGCATGCCTGGCCTCTACCTATTAAAGGCCCCTGCAGCTGCCACCGTACCCAGTAATCTCCAAAAAGGTAGTTCTTAATTGATCTGTTCAGGTTAACTGGCATTTGAATGAAGTAGTCTACAATCAATGACAGATGAGTGCTTTTACATCATTTTGTCCTAAATACACAAGCACTGTTTTTAGCTGTTGTATCACATAGCTGAAAGTTAGCTTAGAGGAGTAAGAAAATGAGTCTCTGGCTTAGTGGACTTCAAGTTCAAACCATATGAACCAGGTCCTTCCTGTTGTTCTCTATCATAACACCCTCTTGTTATTCCTAGATAGCATTTTTTGCTGCTCACAAATGTATCTTTGTGTGTTAATCCCTTGAGTTATGGGTCTGAAACCCTGTCTCTTGCTCCTCACTTTATTCTTGGTATATTACGTGACATAGAATAAAACACTTAGTGTGTGAATAAGTAATCAAGCCACAGCTGCATCCTCTGTGAAGATTGTGAAGACGAGTAAGGTAAGTCTTAGGAAAAGCCAAATATCTTCCTACCTTCTGCTGCCCTTTCGCCTCTACTTTCTGGGTATTAATTCTCAGGTACTTCTGCTGGTGTCCTAAAGGACATATGGCTTTTGTGCTCACCTGTTCTCCACTGAGCTCAGGAACTAGGGCTCTGGCCCCGAGGCTGGATGTGGGCCAGCTTCTAGGAAGCCCTATCTGCTTCTCCAATGGAGATAATCTTCTCCACCCCTCTATGACTTATTCTGAGGTAAGAAATGTAAAAGTGAAGTGATATCTCAAGCTAATCACCCTGTTCTAAACAGATTCTGAGATAGGAAATTACCAAAGTCTTTTCAAATGGTCCCAGCTAATGTTGTATCTAATGGAAGTGACTTCTCAGACTGTTTTGGTTGCCCATGCTTCAGGGACTTAATGGTATAGGAAGTTGAAGAGTTGAATTGGGTCTCAAATTACAATTTAATAGGGCACATACTGTAGTTGGACTAGTGTGTAGCTGGCTATCAATCTTCTTATGGTGCTATTTGTTTGTCCTTAAATTTTTTTTTATTATAAAGTATCACACAAGTAAAGAAAATTGAACAGTGGATAAATTTACAGCTTAATGAATTATAACAAAACAAATATTCATGTAGCTAGCAAGAAATAGAAGATTCCAGGGCTAGAGGTATAGCTTAGTGGTAGAGTTCTTGTCTAGCGTATGCAAGACCTGGGCTTTGATCCTCAACAAAAAAAAAAAAAAAAAAAAAAAAAAAAAAATGAACGAACGAATAAATAGCATGGTAATTAAAAAAAAGAAAAAAATAGATAAGTCCTACAATACCTTCTTATACCTCGTGGGAGTCATATCCCCTCATTTTCCAAGGGTAACTGCTATTCAAACTTCTAACATTATGGTGATAGTTCTTAAACAGTATGTATCCTTTTGTATCTGAATACTTGGGTACTTTGGGTTATATTTGTGAGATTTATACATGGTGTTACATGTATCCGTATTTTGGACTTTATTATTGCCATGTAGTATGCCTCTGTATACCACCATACCACAGAAACACACACACACACACACACACACACACACATATACACATACACACCCACATACACACACACACACACACACATATACACATTACAACACTCTTCTTTCTTTGTGGGGTGTGTGTGTGTGTGGTACTGGGAATCAAACCAAAGGCCTTGTGCACTCTAGGCAAGTACTCAACAACAGAACTACATCCCCACCCTCTTCTGTTGGTAGACACTTGGAGTTGTTCCCAGTTTGGGACCTAATAAATAAAGCTGTTATTTATATTTTGTCCTGTGCAGACAAGTATATGCATTTCTCTTGGGGTTTATACCCAAGTTTCATTGCTGGGCCAGGGGATAAGTATATATTCAACACTGTTGGAAATTATGAAAGAGATTTCCAAAGTGGTTGTATAACTTTGTAGTTCAACCAGCTTCTTATAAGTTCCACTTTCTTGAAACATCTTGACATTAGAAACACATTCTTTTAACAGTGTTTCTACTTTTGGCCATACTGGTCAGTGTGTAGTGGTGTTTCATCATGGTTTTAATTTGATTGCTAAAGACAGTCTGTACTTTATCACGTAGTTTTGGGCTCATTAGCCATCTTTCATTGACTGTTCAGGTCTCTCCTTCTTTCCTCTCTATTGTGGTACCTTTTTCTTATTGATTCCTATGAGTTCTTTGTACACTTTGGATATCTACTCAGATATTTTCTCTTACTCTGCATCTTGCATTTTCCCTCTCATAATTATATTTTTCAAAAGGCAGAAGTTCTTATCTTTAATTGGTCCAGTTTACAAGTTTTTCTCTATGGTTAGTCTTTTTAGCATTCTGTTCAAGAACATTTTTCCTACCTCAAAAGCATGAAGATATTTCCCCTGTGTTCTAGAAGTTTCTATTGCTTTGCCTTTCACATTACATTCATCATTCTTTCACGTTGCATCCATGATTGTGACCCATCATTTTTTCCTACTTGGACATCCCGTTGGCCCTGCACTTTCCCCTCTACTCTGCTTGGCCTCCTTTGTCACAGATCAGGCATTGTTCAGGCTTGGGTTTGTTCAGAATCTGTTCTGTTCATAGGTCAGTTTTTCTATCCTTGTGTTAACACCAACCTATCTTAATTGCTGTAGTTTTAGACTAAATATTGACATCTGGAAGAACAAGTCTTTGCACCTTACTTTTTACAAATTTTTTTTCTATGGGTTTGTTTGGTTTTTGTTTTTGTAGCTTCCTTATTAAAGTAAGGCAGTTACTATCTATTCCTAATTCCTAATTTACTGAGTTTGGGTGGTTTTTAAGTCATTAGCAGATATTGAGTTTTATCAAATATCTTTCTGAATCTATTAATTTTTTTATTTACATATTAAACTAGATTTATATTTCTGGAATAGATTTAACTTGGTCATGATGTGTTAACCTTTGTGTGAATTTAGTTTGTTTATATTTAGGATTTTTGCATCTGTGTTTATGAGTGAAATTACCCTGTATTTTTTTTCTAATATCCTTGATTGGTTTTAACATCAAGATTATGCTAACTTTATACAATGGATTGAGGAATATTAACATTTTTCCTATTCTCTGGAAAAATTTGTGTCCAACTGACATTCTTTTGCTAAGGTTCAATAGTGTTTGCTGGTGGACATCTGTTCTGGAATCTTCTTTGTTAAGGAATGTTTTAAATTATTAATTTTTTTTAACTGTCAGACACACTATTTTTAAATTTCTTACATCATTATAAATAATTTTTCCCCTAGGAATTCGTTTTGTCTAAAATTTCAAACATAATTGATATAAAGTTGTTTATAATGATTCCTTCTAATCTTTCTTTTTATTTTGAAGTAATACCAAACTTAGATAAAATTCGTAAGAATAGAACAGATAACTTTTTCTAAGTCACCCAAGAGAAGCTCAGCCAGTACCTCCCCCCACCGTAAGTCCTTTTGTTATCTCTGCATTTGAGGTAATTTTTGTATATGCTCTCAGGTATGAGTCTGAGTTCACTTTTTTTACAAATGGATATTAGATTTTTTTCAGCACTCATTTTTTTTTTTGGGTGCTGGGGATCGCACCAAGCACTCTACCGACTGGGGAGATAGCTCAGTCGGTAGCTATCTCCCCAGCCCCACAGCACTCATTTTTGAAAAACTACTTACCTTTGAATCTCTGTCAAAAACGAATTGACCATATGTGCATGCTTTTACTTCTAGATTCTTTATTCTGTTCTCCTGATCTATTTGCTTGTTTTTACAACTCTATCACACCATCTTGACTATTGTAGCGTGGTAGTAAGTCGAGATCAGGAGCGCGAGCCTCCAATTGCTACTTTTCATCCTTGTTTTGCTCTTTGAGGTCCTTTGCATTTCTGCGTGAATTTTTGAATTGAGCTTGTTGGTTTCTACACACATATAGATATACAATCTGCTGGGATTTTGAGATTTGGTTGATGCTACAGATCAATTTTGGAGACAATTGACATCTGAACAATCTTGAGTCTTCTAATCCATGAAAAAAGATATCTCTCCCCATCTATTTAGGTCTTTAATTTTTTGCAGCCATGTTTGTGGTTTTAAATATGCCAGTTTTATACATTTGTTTTGTTTTGTTTTTATTATGCATCTTTTGTAAATAAAATTAATAAGTACTTATAGCTTTATGCTGCTATAAATGGAATTTTTCAAATTTTAATCTGCTCATTGTTAGCGTATAGAAGTGGAGTTGATTTTTACATATTGATCTTGTGTTTCTCAACCTTGTAAATTCACTTATTAATTCTAGTGTCTTTTGTATAGATTCTTTGTTGGGATGGATCTCCAGTAGATAATTTTCCAGGTCTAGATTAAGTTACACCTAGTTCTACAGCATGACTCTCCTGGGGTCTGTAACACATGTCCCAGGTGTTCAGCAAAGTTTCTTCATTCTGCATGGTTAATTCAAACACCTCCCAGCCTTGTAAGGGCTTTGGTAAGAGTTATTTGTTGCACGTTTGTGGAGGCTTTCTTAGGTAGACATGCAGCTTGGAATTTAGTCAGACTCCAGGGGATCCCACACAGTTTCCTCAAATTCTAGCAACCACTACTCCCCAGCTTCTGACCTCTGATCAGTTAGGTGACTGTGCTTTGTTTGGGATCCCCTCTCCACCACACAGGTTTCTCTGGTGCTTTCCTTGTTTCTTCCTTCCCTCAGGAATCATAGTCCTTGCAACTTGTTGTCTGGTGTCGAAGTTGTTTGCCATATTTCATCCAATATAACAGCTGTTTGTGGTGGTGGGTCTTGTCTAGTAACAACTACCATGTGTGGGTGAATGTTTTTAACTCCATCAAACTGCTTTTAGTTCTACTGTTAAGCACCAGCTATCATGTTGTAAATTCACTGGAAAAGCCAGTAAGTTTTAAGCAAATTGTGCTCTATAACATGATCTTATATATGTTAATTTTATGAGAATGACTTTAAACATTATTTCAAATGAATGCTGTCACATTGATGGCTTATTAATTTACTGAACAAAGGATAATTATTCAAGTCCTGTGACACTTGTGTCATATCAGTCTTCTTTTTACCAAATATACTTCTTTAGGCTAGTTATTGGATATTGTTGCCATGGAGGTTTTTATTCTTCATTTCTTTTAAAATGCTCTGGAGGTAAGACTGTTACAGGGACAGTTGTTACTGGACTAATATCATGTTTTAGGTATAGTCAGCATGCTTTACTCTCTCGCCATGTATCACAAGCTTAGCTTTTATTATAACTCGCTAGGTAAGCTTTCTGTCTGGCAATTCAAACATCAGATGAATGATTGGCCTCAGTGACTTTTAAGTGTCCTTCAACCTTGAGATTCTATTATTTTTTTAGCAAATTAAATTTCAGCAAGAATGTCTTGAGCACCACTTAATAATGAATGTTACCTAAGAAGAAAAACCGTCTTTGCCTTTGAGAGGCTCAGAATTTTATTGGTGAGATAATACCTTAAATATTGTTAAAAATGGTGCATAATTAATTATAAAATGAACAGCACACGCCACACATATCTGAAATGTGAGTACAGAGGAGGAGACCACATGGTAGAAGTATAAAGAGAAAGCACATCTTGTCATCTCATGCGGGGGATATCAGGGAAAGAGAGCCACTGAAGCAGGACAAAGGAGTACACATCTGCAGAAACGTCAGTGAAGAGCTCAGCTGGTAGAAGCAGAGAGCACTCTGGTCTTGTTTCTTAAATGAGGAGCTATATTATGAACTCCTGCAGTTTTATCAGCAACAGCATTCCTTTGGATGGGTACCCGCACAGCTGTAGCATTGGCTGTCTTAAATTTGGGAATCATAGATTTACCATAACTAAGGTGCTACCAGTAATTATGTCTTTTTTAATTTTTTTTTATTTTTACAGACTGCATTTTGATTCATTGTACACAACAGGGGTAAATCTTTTCGTTTCTGTGGTTGTACACAATGTAGATTCATACCATTCATACCATAATCATACATGTACATAGGGGTCTTAATGTTGTAGCAAAGTAAAATTTTTTCATGGACAAATCTTCTCCATATTATGAGACATGGAGGTTGGAGAAAGTATAAACAAAACTTCCATCTGAGATCTGTGATTTTGGAGTTGCTAGATGTTGGGGAAAACATTTTTTTTTTTCTTTTTTGCAGTACTAAGAATTGAACCCAGGTGTACTCCATCACTGAGCTATATCCTCTGCCCTTTTTATTTTTTATTTTGAGACAGGTCTCACTAAGTTGCCCAGGCTATCCTGGCACTTGCAATCCTCCTTCCTCAGCTTTGCAAGTTGTTGGTATTAGAGGCATGTGCCACCAGGCCCAGCTTTGGGGAAGTACTTTTGAGTTCTGTAGCTTTTCACTCTGTTTGAGTCTAGTAGTCTAGTCTTTTGTTTGTGTTTAGCTTATAAGGATTAAGATCATACTAAGGTTAAGACTGTCCTCCTGGGTTGCTGTTGAAATCTGGACACAATATTCCATGTTGCCATTTGATTTTTATCATGGTGTTAGAACTATAATTAAAAGCACACTAAGGGGCCAGGGTTGTGACTCAGTGGTAGAGCACTTGCCTAGCATGTGTGAGACACTGGGTTTAATCCTCAGCACCACATACAAATAAATGAATAAAATAAATGTCCATCAACAACCAAAAATATAAAATTAATTAAGTAATTAATTTAAAAGCACACTAATTTCCAGGCGTGGTGCTGCATGCCTGTAATCCCAGTGGCTCAGGAGTCTGAAGTAGAAAGACTGCAAGTTCAAAACCAGCCTCAGCAATTTAGTGAGGCCCTAAGCAACTTAGTGATACTTGTGTCTCAAATGAGAAATAAAAAGGGCTAGGGATGTGGGGATGTGGCTCAGTGGTTAAGCCCCTCTGGGTTCAATCCCTGAAACCAAAAAAAAAAGCACACAAATTAATTTTTGTTTAATTTTGTTCAAGTAAAATCAAATACACATAATATACATATACCAGAAAAAAGTTTAAATAAATTTCTTACAAAATTGTAAAAGCATCATAGTTGATTTCCATTGACTATGACCTAAACAAGTTACAGACTATTTCCAAAATTTAGTTTATTACTGAATATTAACCAAGTATAATTACCCATCTGTAAGTATGAAAATTCCACATATTGAATTTATATGTCATAGTTTTTCAGTTTTTAAAATCATACAACTGAACTCATCATGTAAAACTTAAATTGTGGCTATTTAATAATCTTCAGTACCACATTAAGTTGTTTTAATATTTGATACCTAGAAACTTAGAAAATAATTTATAGACATTACTTTTCTGCCACTGTAATATGCTTTGTTCAGAAATTTTTTTTTTTTTTTAAGAATGAATCCTCAGAGCTGTTGGTAGTACAAAAATAGTGCATGTATTTCTGTGATTGTTTTAGTGTCACTTTTTTTGTTCATTTTTGGCAGATAAAATAACACAAGAAGATATCGAAGGCATTCTACAGAAATTTACTGGGACAATAATGCAAGTACCACCCCTGTGAGTTCACTTATTGATTTGAATAAATGTTTACTTTTACTTTCCACTGGTTAACATCACTCTAAAATAGAATGGGCTTCCTTTTGTTATATGGCAAGGCAAGCTTTAAATCTGGCATAGAGAATGATCACGTAAAGGTGAGCCAGATCTAGACCCGTGTGAAGCTCTGTCTAGGAAGTAGTGCGGTGTGGTCGCCTGTCCCTGGGTCTAGTATCTCCTGTCCTACAGTCTAGTATCTGTGCTATTCAGTTTTTATCAGCTTTTCCAATTCTGTCTACAGACATTGAGGCAGTTCTGCAGCTCAGAGATGTCACTTTCTCAGAAATTGCTGGTACCATGCTAAGAGATTCAGAGTTGTGCTTGAGTCCTAATGTGCACTCAGGGGTTAGGCTCATTCCTTTTGGGGCCAGAGTTTTTCTCTATGACAAATGAAACAGATGAGAGTTCTATTAAGAATATAAGCATTTTACTTTACCACAGATCTGAGTTCATTCAGGCTGCTATAACAAAAGATAAGCTATAGCTTAGAAACAACAGAAGTTATTTCTTACAATTCGGAATGCCGAGAAGTCCTGGTTAGGTTGTTTTGAGGGCCAACTTTCATAGCCAGGGCCTTCTCTCTGTGTCCTCAACTGGAGGGGCAAGTCAGCTGCCTGGAGCGTTTTTGATAAGGGCAGTGATCCCTTCAGGGAGGGCTCTGTTCTGGGATCTAACCACCATCTAGAAGGTCCTGCTTCCTAATACCATCATCTTGGTACTTAGGATTTCAGTTCGTGAATTCGGAAGGGTCGTAAGCATTCAGACATAACACCACTTAACCATGTTTGTATGCATGTTACCATTTCAGGCAAATCACTTCTTTTTTTAAAAATGGCTGAATGGCTGTAGGTTGAGTCAGGATAAGTTACTGATAGTTCTCTTAGAATTTTGTATTTATATTGCATTTTTAAGTCTCTTTTTTTCTTTTTAAGAATGTTGAACTACCTATGGAGAAATGTTTTTTTCAAGTGTTTCCTAAAATGTAAAGCTTTAAAAATCTTAGTAAAACCTAAATAAAAATTAACTGAGATCATTGTTAAACTGAATTAAACTTATTTATAAGAATCATTTTAGATTTTCTTTGCTCTGATTATCCAAGGATTTTGTGATCTAATAAAATTTTATTACATAAAACTAAAATATATGAAGTAGAGTTTTTGCTTATAAGCTTTTTAGAAACACTGATAACTTTAATACAAAGTGGATTTTATTATAGTAGAAATTGTTTCAAGGAAATTTAGCTGAGATCATTATGACCAGAGGCTACTACTGAGTTCCTTGTGCCCTTCACATAGGAGACTAATGAAGGGAATGTATAAAATAGCCTTTCTCCAGGATGATGGTTAAGGAAGGGCTCATTGAGTGCTAGAATGTGCTAGAATGGGCTCAAATTATCCCAAAGATATTTAGGAGCTTTATCCCTTACAACATTGTGGAATGGTTTGGAAGAAAAACCAGTTCAAGTTTTAGAAGGGCTTTTCACTTTAAAGAGCTGCTTGATATTTTTTTCTTTTCATGCCATCATATGGAATTACCATCTCTCATTCTCTCTCAATCTCCCTTAGATCGTCCTCTCTCATTCCCTCCCTCTCTCCCTCTCTTATCTTGCAAGCTATTCTGCATTAAAGAAAGATGGACAGAGACTTTCAACATTAATGAAGAGAGGTGAAGTAGTAGAAGCAAAACCTGCCAGGCCAGTAACGGTATACAGTATCTCCCTCCAAAAATTCCAGCCACCATTTTTCACGTTAGGTAAGGTGGAGAAATCTGAAATCATCTGAATTTACTTGTGCCTCTTTTTATATTTAGTTGCTTTTGTATAATTTTAATGCATTCCTATGTTTTTGGAGATTCTTTTTAAATTTTGAATTTAAGAAAGGTTATGATTTGGTAACACGTTTAATCAGATACCTCAAGCTACATGGAGGTCCAGAAATGTCTTTCTAACTAGGCTGTTTTTCATGTTATAGGATGTCATCTTACTATAAAATTGGAAGTAGCATATTTTAGATCCATCCCTACGGAGAAGGTCTGGGGACGTGGCCCAATGTAGAACGCTGCCTAGTGTGTCCAAGGCCCTGGGTTCCATCCCCAGTACTGCAAAAATAGAGAAAAAGCTTTCTATGGATAAAACAGTATATATCTTCAACATTTTAGAGTTAAGATTTTTATCTTATGGATGCTTTTCTTTCTATTTTGGACTAGACCTAATACATTTGGTTTTAGAATAGATACTAATTTGTCCTCATAATATCCTTTAATAAAGAAATTTTGTTCTTTAATAAAATATTTTTAGTTTTTGGACAAAAAAAATTCTAAGAATGGCCTGATCCCCCCACCCCCTTTGTTACCTTTAAGTTACTATTAAAGAACCTCAAAATATGGAAGAAACAGATAAAGGCAGAATGTATCTTTGAACACATGGTCACATTTTAATTCAGACCATCAATGTAATATATAATTCACATTTGAAATAAACTGAAAAGCCAAAAAGCTTGTTTCCTTTGTTTTGACATTTTAGGTTCTTCCTGGCTGCAGAAAGTTGTAGGTGAGGCCTTCAGTACCTAAAAGCATGAAGAAGCAAGAGGTGTAGTTCTTGATACTCAAGCTCCCTGAAATTGATCCCACCATTAATTTCAGACAGATAGGGTTCCTTTTAGAGATAATTTTCCAAAACCTTTATTCCTAAACTTCATTGCTTTTTCTTATTGCCATTATTATTTAATATGTATTAGGTTCCTGCAGAATGTGGTTTCATATAGTTAAAGAAACTCCTTTTCGGGCTGGGGAGATAGCTCAGTCGGTAGAGTGCTTGCCTTGCAAGCACAAGGCCCTGGGTTCGATCCCCAGCACCGCAAAAAAAAAAAAAAGAAAAGAAACTCCTTTTCTTAAGTTCCCTGTTTCCAAACTGACAAATAATGAAAAAAAAAAAAAAAAAAATCACCCTGAAAAGTATTTTGCTCCATTCACTGAAAATGCAGCAGTTGACCTGGCAAAGTGAAGATTGTTTACAAAAGTAAGGAAAATTTCAATGTTGCTGACTACATAGTCATAAATACCTTATTTTTTTGACTTGAGAGTGCAGCAGGCCAAAGAGTCATCTTTTCAGCAAAGTCAGGTAAAATGCAAAAATGTCAGCACATCTAGATTCCATACTAGTGCTCCTTTCTATTTCATCAGTGTCCCCAACCATTAGTTCATGGGGGGAAGAAAAGAAGAAGAAGAATTAAAATCTCCAGGTGGGGAATTTTTACTAGTTCCCCCAAATGGCTGTATTTGTTCCTTGAGACTAGAAATGGCAAGAATGTAGTCCTTTTGTGTGGAAATGTGGCAGCTCTTTTCAGTATGTTTTGATGATAATAAAATGAAGCAGACCCTGCTCTCACCAATAAACTTGTAAATATGTGCTAAGAAGCTAATTAGATATTCAGTCAGTCCTAGGATATTGTATAATTTCAAGTTATTTTGTGATTTTTTTTGTCAAGCATATTTCCAAAACAACATTTAAATATGCTGAGCTCTCTGTGTATACGATAGTACACAAACATAATTCTTGTTATTGTGAAAGGATTTATTTATTGTTGGTTATGGTTTTTTGAATGTACAAATCTGAAATTGTTTTAAAAATCTACAGCTCATGGGAGCAAAGCTGGTATTTCTAACCATTTAAAATCTAATAAATGAACAAGGTGCATATATCTGAAAATATTTTTAATGTCTGTATTTCATGACAGCAAAACTGAGATTTCTAACTATTTAAAACCTATTAAGCGAACAGGGCTGAGGTATTAAAGTGGTGTGACTCGCCAGTTAATTTCACATGTGTTCGTGAGTTTGTGCTGTTTGCTTTCTCCACACTTTGACTTTTCAATCTCACAAACACATATGCTGCGGGATGAATAATTTATGTTTCAGCACATAAATATTTTATCACTCGATGGTTTGCATAGTGCATTTTTACACTTGTTTAGGGACATCATTTCTATGTAAAGTGGATTTCATAGGAGGTTAGCAATTTACCATGTCACTGTTAACATTCCAGATGTTGAATGTGGAGGAGGTTTTTATATCAGAAGCTTGGTCAGTGACATTGGCAAAGGTAAGCAGAAAAATGAATTATGAATTATCATTTAGAGAGTAATATTCCTTTTTGATGGGAAGAGGGAATTTTCTATTTCTCATATTTCTGAGACCTGGCCTGAGGAACTGAGCTTGCTGCCTCCAGCCCTGGGAGCGTTGTCAGTTTCTAACACACAATTACCGTCCTCAGCAGCTGTGGTGAGGGACTTGCGATGGGCGGGAGGAGAAAGGAACAGCAGTGAAGGCAGGAGTAAAGGATGCATGAGCCAACATTTTTTCAAGTACAAAACATTTTAACTCAAAGTCGATATCAGAAAAAAGGCATATCCTTCTAAATGTTATTTTCATTAATACAAATCAAATTTTTTTGAAAACTCCTGGAAACCAGGAGTAACCAGGTCTCACAAACCACTAGAAAGTTGTGGTTCTGGCTCTGCTATTTCCCAGTAGTTAGGACACTGGACTAGTGTATTTCATCTGCAGAGTAAGGGTGAAATTGACCTCCACGGGTTGCTTCGTGAATTGAATAAAAATAAATGTGTGCAAGTTCTCTGCAGATTTTAAAGCAGTTCATGAGTTATTAAGTATTATTTTGCTACTTAATTATTTGTTTATCTCAGAGGTCTTGGTTCTTAGTGGTTTACTTACAATTTAACCTTTGGGGTGATTTCAAGTTCTTCTGTCATTTGAAAAATTATAGACTATGAAATACTGAATCAATTATCTTTTGGAATTTTACCCTTTGTTCCTGTAGAGCTCTCTTCTTGTGCCAATGTACTAGAGCTGACCCGAACCAAACAGGGGCCGTTTACACTAGAAGAACATGCCCTCCCTGAGGACAAATGGACAATTGAGGACGTTGCACAGTCTCTTGAGCATTGCTCGTCTCTTCTCCCAGCAGAGCTGACACTTAAAAAATCAAAACCCGAGGAATCTGATGAGCAGGTTTTGAGCTGTGAATATATGACTCTAAATGAGACAAAGGTAGAAGATGATGTTAGTAAGACATTCTGAAGTTGACCTCAGAATATCATCATTTCCTGGTTGACATTTGAATCCTGTGTATAGATGCGGAATGACAAGCTACGTGCAAGGGACAACCGACTCTTCCTTTTTTTTTGCATGAAGAAAAATGACCGTCATTTAGTTTCTATAGCATACAATTTATTTACTGTACTTTATGAATGGACTTGCACTTGCTCAATTCTTTTCTGTACTATGGATTGTTCTTTTAAGATATGTTAAAATATGAATTTGGATTCAGGATATTGATGCTGAATTTTATTTCTTCAATCTTTTCCTGTGAAAAAGCTGAACTGATTTTTTAAGCAAAGAATTATGAGCTACTTGTCTAAGTAGCATGATTAAATGTTATTTTGATTTTATTTGGACTTCCAGGTGGTGTTTCTGAATTCTTTAACTCTGTTTGAAATGGCCATTATTGAACTCTTTCTGCCTTTGCATTGTTTATTGTTATTTTTAAAAATTTTGTTAAAAAAACTGCACTCACCTAGTATTTGCTGTGTTTGTTTAGATCTTAGAAATGAATAAATTTATAATAAATATTTATAAATGAACCAATTATTGCTGCTACCATTAACAGTATGTAAATAAAAGACTAACATTGAATTACTTTCTCTTCCATTAGAGCTGAAGGCAGCTCCCTATAGCTTTGTGCAGCTGTGCACTCTTTTCTTGTAATTTCATTACCCAATCAACTACTTTGTACCAAGTTAGTAAGTAATGTAATTTTTAAAATTTAATCTGCAGCCTGTATTTTAAGCTTTTATTTCTCTCTCTTCCTGGTTTTTTAGTGGTTTACTCTTTCTGGTGGTGTTTATAGATATGGAGGTAGCTGCCCTGCACTTTGAGCCGATCCCTTTTGCTCCAATTTGAAAATTACAAAATAGAAAATTTCATGTAATGTGTCCTTTGTTGAGAATGTAATATGTTATGCAGCGAATATGCAGAAATGTTCAGTTCCCTCTTCATTTACTCAAATATATTTTCAAAAGGAAAATTTTTAATTTTGTAAAATTTGTGTTTTGGGATTTTTATCAGTTACCTTTCTTATTAAAGGTGGTTGTCTGCTTGCGACTCAGCATTTTGACAGGTAAGCTAAAGCAATTTTATTTGTGATTTATCTGTTTGTGGTTAATATAAAAAGATGCTTCAGTAGAGCATTTTCAGCATATTGGCAACATTTGGAATGAAAATATTAAAACTAATTCTTAGTATGAGACCAAAAAATGAGAAGGTGCTGATATCATGATGCTGATATCATGAAATGCCAAACACATAAATTTATAAATTGAAAATTTGTTATTTGACTTATTCATTTGTAGTACCCTGCAATTTGTGTCAACCAAAGGTGGCAGTGGCTGCCTCTGCCTGTTAGTGGCACAGGTTGCATACGTTTTCATTCGTTGCCAAAGTCTAAATAGGGGAATTTTTAGGGTTTTGAACATAGATATTTCTGCTTTGTTTTTCCATCTTAAAACTGATGTACAATTTACTAATTAGGAAAAAGTCAAGGTTATTTGAAAAGGAAGTAACTTAAAAATGATAGCCAGTTCTTTTTTTTTTATGCTGAAAACATTGAAGAAATTTTTGCCAAATAGAAAAATTACCTGTAATCCTCACCTAATCCTAATGCACCAACTTCCAAAGTTTGACTTTTATAATACTGCTTTTTCTTTTTTGTTTTGTTTTGTTCAGATAATTAGTCTTAAGTCACCTATACTACTTTACTTTTTTTTTTTTATTATTGTTTTAACTGGTACTGGGGATTAAACACAGGGGCACTCCACCACTAGCTATGCTCACACCCCTTTTCAGTTTTCATTTTGAGACAGGGAGTCACTAAAGTTGCCCAGGATGGCCTCAAGCTTGCGGTCCTCCTGCCTCAGACTCCTGTATAGCTGAGATTACAGTGTGGCCACCGTGTCCAGCGGGCACCTACACTTTCTGTATTAACAATTTTTGTTTGATATTATCTATTTGTATTTAGGTTTGATAACGATGGTTGTAATCCTATTTCTGCCTCCTCATAATTTCTTTAAACCATTTTCCTCTGACAAAATACTTGATTTGTTTTGGTTTTATGAGGATAAATTCTTGGAGTGGGTTTATTCAGTGAAATTATTTGACTTTCATGGTTATGTTGCCTTACTGCATTCCCAGAATTTTAACGGCTCACAGTGTCCCATTTTTGTTGGGATTTTTATATGTTGTTGTTATTTAATAAGAGAGAAATCAAAGCTTCCCTAAATTGCTTTTGTGTGATTTACCTGCATACTTCGTACATTTGTGTAAATAAATGTCTTAATGGTTTCTTTATCTGTATGAGTCATTTATGCAGTAAATGCTTGATAGAAATGTTCATGACTTTTTTTATATTTCAGGACTTTTTCATTTTTGCTGTCTAAATTTGTTAACTTATTTTATTAATTCATTCCCTTTTATCATCATCAGGTGTGCTAAGTATGAAGGATTAAATTTTACTGAAACTTTAAAATATTCTTGTAACTCACATGAGTAGCTGAAACTAATAGAGATGCTCTGAAAACTTCAAGATTTATCCATTAACAAAACAGTTTTCTCATGAGAGTCTGGAATTTAAGTACCAACTGCCCCCACGCCCCAAGCCCATTCTACTCAAAATACTCAATAAGTATTTGTCTTTCATATATTTTGGGCCTCAGTCTTCACACCATAATACAGTTATTTTTCTTATAAGCAAAAGATAAATTAGAAATTCTTAAAAATGTTTTTAACCTGGAATATAACAAATCACTACATTTTTGACACTTTTAAGCCTTTTATATTTCTGAAAAATATTCTTAAAGACCAGCAAAGTTGCCTTAGAATTATTTTATTTGTGGTCTTAAAATCTCTGAGCATTAAAATAATAGAAATATGCTGTCCATAAATTCAAGTTTGATAAATGTAAGGGCTAAATTCACATTATCTTATACTGACCAGATCTTTTCTTAAATACTTGAATTAAGACAAGCCACTGGCTTATCATCAGAAAGGATTCAGCTAAGAATAGAGTGTTTTATGTCAGGTTTTCAGCACATTTTGTGACTCTGACCAGTTTGAAATTTGTATTGGACAATGGATGTTTAGAGGTTCAATTAGATGGTGGATTGTTCTGTTTTCAAAGAAAGAAAGCAATTGACCTCATGATGTATAAAATAGAAAATGTGATTCAAAGACACACTAAAGCTGATAAGTGGATGATGACACATAAGGGGGAGGGTGGGAGGAGTTAGTGTTAGGGTTAGGGTTAGGGAGGGGGGCAAGAATGGAGGAAGAAAGGACTAGAGGGAAAAGAAGGGTGGGAGGGGTGGGGGGAAGGGAAAAAATAATAGACTGAATCAAGCAACATTACCATATGTAAATTTATGGTTATACAAATGGTATGCCTTTAACCCATGTACAAACAGACAAATAACATGAATCCCATTTGTTTACAATAAAAAAAAAAGACACACTAAAATGTTAAAAAACATTTATTAAATAGAGGATAATAAGTATGAAGCTTAGGCTCCGAAGTCATCATAATAGCCTTGTGCTTAAAATTTAAATAGGATTGTCTTGAAATTTTCTTTCTTCAAGGTGTGCGAGAGCAGCATTGTTTGCCCTGCTGGGTCATTTTCTACCATTTGTCAACTTGTGGATTAAATTCTTTGAATAGAATGCCTTCAGATTGCTGTTATAAATAGTGATGCCAGTAGGAAAGTGTAAGTCAGAAATTATTTTGCTTTTTTATCCATTACTTTTAAAATCCAGCATATCAGATTATTTCTGTCTCTGCCTTAATCTGCTCTTTGTTCCTAGGCAACACCCTTATCTTTACGGGCCTGTTTGCCCATCCTTAAACAAAGGAGACACTTTTCTTTCCCTAAGAATTTTTCCGGCAGTCAAATATTAGGCTTCTGAGTGTAGGTCATTTGTAATTATTCTGCTCAGGAACTCATTCTTTGTGAAACTGAATTTTCATCTTGTTCATCAGTTTTGGAAATTTTTCATTTCTTTGCATATTCATTTCTTTGCATATCACATCTCTTTCAGCTAGTAGTCCTGTTTGTATCTTCACATTTTATTCCGTGTCTAATTACTCTTTCATATTTTCCATCTCTTTATCCTGCTGTTCCTCATCCTCGGAAATTTCCTCCAGTCTTCTTTCCAAATAAAGAATTCCTCCTTCTGCTATTTTTATTTACTATTTAACGACTCTATTACTTCCATTGCCATTATGTTTTATTTTTATTCCTAGAACATCAACTTTTTTTCAAAATCTTTTTGGGTGTTGTCTTATTCTTTCATTAAGGATTTTGGAAACATTTTAAAACTTTTTATTGGTTATACAGAAAATTGCACATATCATAAATAGAGAGCATGATATATTTTCACAAATCAGTCATGTGTAACCAGCAACTAAATCAAGAAACAGAACATTACTAGTTCTCCCCACAAGACCTTTAGAAGCTATTTTCTAGTCACAAGTCACCCACTCCCACTCTACCACCAAGGGTAACTGCTTCTGGCATTATAGATCATTATGTTGTCGGTCTGGTGCTTCATATAAGTAGTAGTATTCATGTCTGGCTTCTCTTGCCAGTGTTATGTTTGTTTGTTTGCCTTATGGGCATTGAACCAGATACTCTCTACCACTGAGCTACATCCCAGCCCTTTTTATTTTATTTTATTTTATTTATTTATTTTTTGTGGTGCTGGGAATTGAACGCAGGGCCTTGTGCATGCGAGGCAAGCATTTTACCAAGTGAGCTATATCCCCAGACCCCTTTTTATTTTTTATTCTGAGGCAGGATCTTGCTAAGTAGTTGCCCAGGCTGGCCTTGAACTTTCTTCCCCTGTGTAGCAGGGATTACAGGCATGCACCACTGCTCCCAGCTCAAAGTTAACATTTATAAGTTTCTTCCATTTTCTGTTGCTGTCTTAGCTCAGACTGCTTATAACAAAGTGCCATAGAGTGGGTGACTTAATCAGTGACATTTATTTCTCACAGTGCTGGAGGATGGGAAGTCCAAGTTCAGGGTGCTGGCAAGGTCAGGTTCTTGGTGAAAGCTTTCTTCCTGGCTTGCAGATAATTACCTTCTCACTGTATCTTCATGTGGCAGAGAGAGGAAGCTCTGCTGTCTCTTCCTCTTACAGGGCACCGATCCCATTATGGGGTCTCTAGCCTCATGATCTCACCTGAACTTAATTGTATCCCAAAGGCCCCACCTCCTACCCATAACACTGGGGACTGGGGCTCCAACATAGGAACTGTAGAGGGTGATAGGCATTTGGTTTATAATAGCTGCCTATGGTCATAGGCTAGTAATTCTTACTGTTGTTTAACATTCCATTGTGTTTAGTATTACCCCTGTTACTCATTTTTTTCTGAATGATGGGCACTGTAAGCAATTTAGTAGATCTGACAAAAATATGCACACATTTAAGCTGGACGTTTCTAATAATGAAATCTAGGTTTTAAAGTACAGGTATGTTAGGCTTTAGTAAGTACCAGAAACAGTTTTTCAGAGTTACTTCATCAGCAGTGTATGGGCATCCTGGTTGTTCCTCATCCTCATCAGCACTAAGTATTTTGGCCATTTCGATGGGTGGGTGGTTCATCACATTGTGGTTTCAGTAAGCTTCCTCTGGTTTTTTTGAGTGTTGGTTTCTTTTATATGTATATCTGTTTGGGGGTGGGGTTCTGCTACCTGGTCTGTTGGTCTATTTGGCATGATTGTCTGTTTGTCCAATAGTTCCCATTCAGTTACCTGACCTTTTTAGGGAGTGTGCTGTAATATTGTTTGTTGAATCTGCTAATTCTCAGACAAGGTGAATTGTGCCCTTTGTGTTGCTGACTTGGTGACTCTTTATTTATGTCAGTGAGACTTTATTTATGGAGAACTTGTGTATTTGGGTCCAGAGTGTCTTTTCCAGAGAGGTTTGGAGATTGCTCTTGTGAGGCACACCAGAGATATCACTATTACAAACTTCAGATGTACAGCTTCCTGATAATAGAGCCTCCAAATGCATACACAGCAAGAAGAACAGAACTGAAAGGAGAAATAGACAACCACCAGTAGAGCTGGAGAAATCAGTTCTCACTGTGACTGGTAGACCAAAACACAAACGATACCAAGGGATGCTATGGAAAATTGAACACGAGCAACCAAATGACCTGATTGACTTCTAGAATGATCCACCCAACAGCAGTGGAAATAGGATTTTTAACAAATGTATGTGCAAGATAGACCATCTGCATCTCATAAAGCAGGTCTCAATAAAGTTCTAAGAATTTAAATCATACATTTTATATTCATGTATTTTATGGCCTCTGACCACAATGAAATGAAACAAGAAACTAATTAGAGAACTGTATCTGGGAAATCCTCCAATATTTAGAAGTTAAATGACAAACTTCTAAATAACTAATGGGTGAAGGGAGATATCACAATGGAAATTTAATTGAACTGCAACATAATTTATGAGCTGCAGAGAAATTAGTATTCAAAGAAAAATTGATAGTATCAAATGCTTATGTTTGATAAGAAGAAAGCAACCTAAGCCTGCACTTAGAAATGCCTGGTGTGGTGCTACTTGCCTACTGTCCCAGCTACTAGGGAGGCGGAGACAGGAGGATCTCTTGAGCCCATGAATATCAAGACAAGCCTAGGAAACGCAGCAAGACCCCATCTCAGAACAAAAATGAAAACAAAAAACACGACAAAGCTAAAAACTAGAAAAAGCAAATTTAACCCAAAGCTATCAGAGGAAATAAAATGATAAAGAGCAGAAATATATACATGAAAAATAGAAATCAGAAAAACAATAGTAAAAATCAATAAAGGCAAAAACTGATGATTTGAAAAGATCAGTGAAATAAAATAGGTGATACAAATTACCAATATCAGGAATGAAAAAGGAGACATCACTATAGCTTTATAGACATTATACAAAAACCCTTATCCAAAAACAAGACTAGGATTACAAAAATAAGTACAGCCGGTATCTCTCGATGCACCGAAACAAAACTAATAAAGTATTTGCAAACCAAAGCAAGTAATATATAAAAAGGGATAATGCATCAGGACTAAGCAGAGTTTAACTGGGGAATACAAAGTTAGCCCAAGATTCAGTAGCTGATGTAATTCACCCTATCGACAAATTATCCAGGGAAACCATGTGATCATCTCAGTAGATGTAGAAGAAGAACAGAACTAGGATCCATTGCCGATTACATCTCAGCACACTAGGAACTGGACTCTACAGGCCGCTCAAGAACACCTACAAAATGCTCCATAGCTAGCAACGTTAAATTTTCTCCACCTGATAAAGAGCTGAAAAACCTAAGCCTAACAATGTGCTTAATTGTTTAAAAGGGAGAACTGGGTACATGCCTGTAATCAATCCCAGTCACTCAGGAGACAGAGGCAGAGTCAAGATGGCAAGTTCAAAGCCAACCTGGGATACTCAGCAAGACATTGCCTCAAAATAAAATTTTGAAAGGATGAGGACATAGATAGAACATTCCTGGGCTTAACCTAGAACTGAAAAAAAGTAAAAAAAAAAAAAAAAAAAAAGAGAGAGAGAGAGAGAGAAGAAATGCTTTCCAAGATCAGAAACAAAGACAGTTTTATCTGTCTGTATCTCTCTGTCTGTCCTCTTGGTTCTGTTTCTCTCAAGGACCATGACTAACACTCATGCTTTTGTGACTGCCAATTCCTTCTGTACTGTGCTAAAAGTGAAACGATTCATTTCCCCATCTCTCCTTGGGGAGACTTACCACCCTTTTGAATTCAATTTATCTTGCAGCCTTAACTCTCTGTGGGCTCAAGAAGTTCTAGTTTTTACTTGCTGTTAGGATGGAATTGATAATTTCTTCAAACTCTTTAGACCTAAGTGGAAGCTTAATTAATGCTTCATTTCCCTCAGCATTTATAATTAGGAGGGTTTGAGGTCACTTTGTCCAATATTTTTGCTAAAAATGAAACTCCCCATATCTTGAAGAATGGTTAAGACAGATAAACTGACTTGCAACACCATAACGTTATAGTTAATTTTATATCGTTAGAAAAAATCTAATAATTCATGGCAGAACTTTTAATAAATTAGCATTCATGTACTCAGGTCCTTTGAAATTATTTGAATTTTCAATTCTTCCATTATAGGAGAAAAAGTTGGGGCATAGAAAAGGAAAGTAACTTCCCCGAACTTCAAATTGTTTCATCCATAAGGACAGGGCTCAGAGGTCAGATATCATTAAGTCATTAATATTCTTTTGGCTCACAGAATTGGCAGTATGATCAAAAGGTGATGACTAGGTCATTTTATTCCATATAATTTAAATATGTTAGTTGTCAAATATTCACAGTGCCTTTTGAGTGAAGAAACAATATATGGCACAAAAGGCACAGTCTAGGCCTTTAAGAAGCTTTAGATGGGAGTTCAAGAGGTGTACATATAAAAAGATTTGTAGTGGTACAAGACAATGCATCAGTATCAGTGAGTGCCCTTGCCAAAAAGCTGTTGATGCTTAGTGGAGCAATAACTCATTTCTGCAAACATCTGTTGAGCTTCTACGGAAAACAGACTAGGAGAGTACAGGGCAGGATACCAGCAGAGAGGAGAAAGGCCTTGAATTGACCTTGAACAGTGTCCCCACAGAGTTGAGAGGAAGCAGCTGAGGAAGGGAGAATAGTGGCAGCAAAGGTGACAGTGGTGAGGCATGTTGAGTCAGAGGAGAGAGGACTGGTTGGGGTGGGGAGAAGGATTTGCATTTTTGGGATTACATCAGTTGGAGCCTTGAAAGCCAGGATTGATTGACACTTCCCAGGTTTGGATGGAAGCTTTATTTAAAGGAAATTGCCCTGGCAGTGAAGTGTGGCAAACACCAAATAGGTAGAACCAGGAGGCGCAGAACCCAGTTGAAATGAGTGTGGTGCAGTCATACAGGATGGAGGTCACAAACTCTGAACAGGAGTATCATGGGATAGTGACATCTGAATGAACTGCGGAGAGGAAACTTGATGGTATCCAGTGATTGGCTGGACGATTGAGGGCCATGGAAAGCATGACTAGCAACAGTCATGAAGTAGCTTGTCTTAAAGGGAATGAATCTAAATTCTTGCATGAGCAGTGTGTTCTCAGGCACTCTAGGCAGCTGTTGGCACTGTTGCCTAGGACAATGCCGACCACCAGGCTTGTTCCTCTTACAACAAACAGAGCCACCCGCAGAGGACTGTGCCTTTCCACTTCCCTCCAGGGTGTGGCAGGTGGGAGGAATGTAGAAGGTAGTCCATAGTTAAGGCTTCCTAATGATTATTTCAAATATTAAATCATGCCCGTGTTCCAGAGCGTGGACTCTGGTGTCAGAGAGTCTCCCAGTTCTGCTGCCTATCGCGACTATTAACCTTAGGCAAGTTAATAAACTTCCCTAAATCCTAGTTTCCCCATTTATAAGGTGGGGATATTAATAATGTCTACTTCACCAAGTTATGAAGCCTTAATTAGGTTGTTCAGGTGGTGTTTAGGATGAGTCTTAGAAACCAGGAACAATCAGTTTGCAGTAAATAGTAGAAGAAAACACCACATGCTGACTTACATGCAAGGGGAGAAGGATAAATCTGACCTTGTGGTTTTTGAATTCAAGCTATACATTTCAAAGATGCTTTATAAGATATTGTTTTGGTAAGAAAAAGGTAAGATGGTGAAGTTGTGAAATAGGTGATTGAGGCAAGTTGAAAGTGGTTTTGGAGACTATAGACGTTCAGCTGGTACATATCACGTGTACTAAAGCACACCAGATTATGTGTGTGTGTGTGTGTGTGTGTGTGTGTGTGTGTGTACACAGCATTACAGAAAGTACAGCAGTGTGCTCTAATCTGTAGTTTCACATTTCACAACTTCAGTTATCTGCAGTCAACCATGGTCTGAAAATATAAAATATAAAATTCTAGAAATAAACAATTCATAAGTTTTATTTTTTATTTTTTTTATTTTTGGTAGTAGGGGTTGAACCCGGTGGTGCTTGACTACTGAGCTAAATTCCTAGCCCTTTTTACTTTTTATATTGAGACGGTGTCTCGCTAAGTTATAGGTGGACACAATACCTTTATTTTATTTTTATGTGATGCTGAGGATCGATCCCAGGGCCTCACACATGTGCTACCACTGAGCTACAGCCCCAGCCCTTAAATAACATTTACTATAGTCCATCAAAACTGTTCTATTTTACTTTTAGTCATTGTTATTATTCTCTTACTGGGCCTGATGTGTAAGTTAAGCTTTATCACAGGTACGTATGTGCAGGAGAAATCCTAGTATACATTGGGTCAGTACTGTCTATGGTTTGAGGCTTGTACTGGGACACATGTCTGTGGATAGGGCAGGGGACACTGTAAACCCTTTTCATTTACATCATTCGTTTGCCCCTCCAAGAACCTTGTGAGGTCAGTAGGATCTGTTTTTACCTCTTATTTAGGTGAATAACGAATCGGCGCTAAGAAACTAGATGACTCACCGAGTCACCCAGCCAAAGTGACAGAGTTGGCTGTCTGTACTCTTCTGTTTACATCACATCTGGAGAAAAGAGCTCAGAGGGACAGATGTGCCACGGGAGGGATGAAACATATGCTTTAATGCCAAAAAACAATGAGGAGTAAAAGCAAAAAAAAAAAAAAAACACATTTGTTTCTGTTATAACATGACAGGAAACAAGACCCTCTGGGTTAGACCTGAGCGTTGGGCAGAGTGGGCAGTGATTTAGTTTGGGGGAGACTGCCCTTAGAACATTGTGTCAGGTCCTGGGCCACTTGTTACTAGGCTCATGGGAACCAGCTGTGTGAAGTTCAAAAGAAAGCTCCAAAATGACCAAGGGGCTGATGGGATTGACTTATAAGGAAAGACTCAAAGATTAAATGTGCGGAGTTAACTACACACAAAAAGAATTGACTGTGTACAGCTGAACTAAGCTGAGAAAGAGAGACCAGCTAAATGGACACAAATATCTGAAATGTGTCAACATTAAAAAGGGAGATTATTTTTAAAAGGGAGAGTGTTAGTTCCTTACCATGATACATGGAGCCTGATATGCAGGAATAGGGCGAAAACTTCAGCTGAGCATACAGAAACATTCCTGATGAGGAATCTGTTAAGGTCTCGGTGGGATAGCCTTTCCCTAGAGAAGCAATAGGAATTTCAAGCCTTGTGATTTTTACAGCTTCCTTGGGAACTAGGTATTAGATGATGGTAGAGAATCGTTCATTTGGTCAAGGGTGATGAGGGCACTGTGGGTAGATAAGAAAATATCACTTTTTAGAGTTCTGTACTCAAATACAAGCATAGAACCACAATAGGTGAGGAGATTTCCTTTAAAATGCTGCAGCATGGAAAGGGAGGAGTGAAAGCAAAGAAAGAAGAAAGAAAAGGAAAAGGAGGGGAAGAAGTAAGATGAGAGAAAGACAAGGAAAGGTGAAGTAGGTGGGCAAAACCTTGCTGATGTGGAATGGCGAGGAAGGCAATAGGTGAGTTCATTTTACTCTTCTTTCTACTCTTATTTATGTTTGAAAACATTCATAATAAAAACTCAAAATTATATTTTTTGAATAAAACTTAGTCCCTGGGCTCCAATGACTAGAAAGGCTTTGCTGCCAGTGGGCACCCTTCTGGGCTCCAGGGCCTGGGAAGGGCAGCCATCTGGCTCTGGAGATGCCCACGGGGCCAGCTGAACACCCTCTCCAAAGCTGCAGGTGGATCCAGGAACATCTCGTGGCCTCTCGTGGCAACTCCCAGAGGTGGGGCCTGTAAGGTGAGGAAGTGAGGCCAGGTCGTTGAGCTATTGCCCGCTGACCTTCCCTGTCTCCTGTCCCTGCTTTGTGGAAGTATCCACCATTGAGCAAAGTTGTCTTCAGAAGACGCAACTTTATTCTTTTGAATAGAGAAACACTTTCCCCTTATTGCTTGACTTTGGGAAGCAAAAAGAATCATCCATAAACAAAGTTTTTTAAATTCCAGCAAACATTTCTGAAGCTGTTTTTTTCTTTCTTCCGTTTTTTTTTTTTTTTTTTTTTTTTTTTCCACTGAAGAATTGGGTGGGGGTGGGGGTGCGGCTCAATGGTAGAGCATCACCCAGCACCTGAAAAGCCCAGGTTCCATCCCCAGCACTGAAAAAATAAAATAAAGAATTTCAAAAGACAGCCTCTCTCCTTCAGCCTCTCTAGGAAGACCTCATTTCACCTTCTGGCCTTGAATTTTTAGGGCACAAAATTTAGAGAGCTTTTAGAATTTATGCCCTGGGCTTGCTTTTTTTGTTTGTTAGAGGAATATAAATATTTTATCTGAATTTAGCTGGTGGCAATCAAGCATGAACACCAGCCTGATATCCGAGGAGCTGTCATGCCTGAAATTTTCCACAGTGCACAAGGCTGGCGCATGGCAGCAAGAGTGAGATGAAGTCTAGCCCAGCGCAAGGACAAACTGCGACCGGAGCTGACTCAAAGGGAGGCAGGGGCTGGCTGGTGGGAAAGCCCACCTGAATGTATCTCATCAAAGACACGCGGCAGCCCCAGTGCTGGGCTGGGCCCACTTCGGCTCTCTCCTGGCCCCTGACTTCCTCCTATCTTCATCATCCTCCGCCTTGTCTCCAGAGTTGAAATGTTCTGGAACCCTGAGGTGTCACTCCCCTCCTTAAGTTCCTAGCACCCACAGAATGAAACTTGGCAAAGACCAGGCCTCATTCTTGACTGTGCCCTTTGTGTGTCACGCCATGCTGGATTGTGGACGTGCCTGACGAAGATCTGACAGAATGCATGCCACCTCCTGCCTCTACGCTCCTAATCACCTTTGTACATTCTTTTGTCCCTTGTCCACTGTCTCAGTCCATTTAGTGTTGCTTTAACAAAATACCCCATGCTGGGTGACATGTAAAGAAAAGAGCTCACAGTTTTGGAGGTTCCCGAGCACGGTGCCAGCCTCTCCGCAGCTCTGGCTACATCACAGTATGGTGGATGGCATCATGGTGGAGCCCGTGTGAGAGGGAGAGATTCATGGCAAGCTAGGAAGCAAGAGAGATTCGGGGACAGGCTCGCTCTTTTTATAATAGCCGTCACTTGTGGGAACTAACTGGCATCCTATGAGAACACCGAATCCCTTCTAAGGTGGTGCTTCCAGTGACCGCATTACCATCCGCCCAGGCCCACCGCCTAAGATCTCTCCACTGTAACACCAGCACACTGATGACCAGCCTCCTCCGTCATATGAACTTTTGGAGTGTGCACTCAAACCACATCCAAACCATCGCTGGCTTTTCAAGGCTCAACTTAAAGTTTATAGTAATGAAATCTTTGTTGGTGGCCCAGTTAGGACGAGTCCATCCTCATCTCGGTTGCCATGGCACCAGGTACGTCCACTTACTTTACACTTCGCACCCCGTTTGAATCACACACGTACCTGTTTGTCTTCCCTACCAGACTGTGGGTTCTTTGAAAGCAAATATTATGTTTTCATCTTTATATCCCCAGTGCCTGACACATTCTAGGCACTCAACATCATCAAATAAACCACAGGAGCCAGAATATTATAAATACTGGAAAATAATGGGCACGTGGCAGGTTGAATAAAGTGAGATAGACTCTATCATCACATGCATGCTGTGTGCTTAGCTCCCATGCTTTCCTGTCTGTGGTTCAAGGACAGCACAATCCACAAAACCAGAAATGTAGCTACCGCCTAAGTTAGGCCTCAGCTGACCCCTGTCCTTGCATGGAGAGATAGTCCCCAATCCCTGTGTCTTACCAACAGAATACACGTGGGGCATGCTGGGAATATTTATTCCACTACCCTAAGCTGCCTCTCAATTTTAAGACTCTATGAAAGAAACAAGATGCTATATAAGTTATTCTAATTTGTGGTGACTTCTCCGTTTCCATTTAAAGGAGGAGGTGGAATTGGATTGTTTGTTTGGTTTGGTTTTTTCATCAACGAGAAGCATGTTAATATAACTAGTCTGGACATCTGTCCCATTTTCAAAAATTACAAGTTTCGATCATTGCTAAATTGTACAGATCCCAATCTGTCTGCTCTGCATACATTTGCATTTATAAAAGCAGAAGCAGGCTAAAAGTCTTTCTAATGCAATCCCCTAGATGCATGAAGTATTAGATTGCTTTCCCCATTGGTTCATGCATTGCTAAAGGCTTAAAAGGATCATTGATTTGAATTATTTAATGTGTACAGCAGGTTGGGTTTCTTTCTTTCTTTATTTTTTTTTTTTTAAAAGAGACTCTGGGGGCATTGCTTTTTTTTTTAATCTTAATCTCATTTTTCTTGGAAAATAAGAAGTTAAAGCTGTATTCACATAAACTCCCAAAGTGCCAAATTTTCATTGTGTTTTTAAACCATCTAGGAAATGTTTGATTCTAATGAAATGTTACTGTTGAAAATTGGGCTGAAATTGCTGGGCTAAAAATATAGTTATAACTACACATAATTCTAATGTTGTAATTTTTTTTTTTCCTTTTGGGGACTATACAGATGAAGAGATTGGAGAGGGCCCATCTATAATCAAAAGCCAGCCTGGATTGTTGTTGCTGTTTTTGACATTTAAGCTGGTTTTCATTTAAATTTGGTAAACAGTCCTAGACTTTAAATGTTGAGCATTTTTACTGTGTAATTTAAGTTTTAATTCTCTTTTTGTTTTGATAGCTTACTCTTTCCCTGTGGAAAGGCAGCTGTGTCACGTCAGTATGATTTGTGCTGCTAACATCTGGGTGAGTGAGCTTATTTTAGTTTGTGTTGTGTTCGGAAAGCATGCCAAAGAGGGAGACCTGGTTGTGTCATCTAGTGTGGCTCCCCATAACAAAGCAAAGGCCCTTACTTAATTCATTTGACAGAACACTGCCCAAATAAAATGAAAAACGTGAAAGTCCCATCCCCATAAGGCAGTCAGTCTTGAGATATAAAAAATTTAAGTGGGGGGATCAGGAAGGCAGCTATACGCTTTATCATCCAAAACACACTTTGACAGTGAAATGGGGTGCTAAAATAACTAAGAGACACTGATTGATCTACATACACCAGGTAGGAACTGGGACCATCCAGGGCAAAACAGATGCCGTCAGTGCTCAAACTAGAAAGTTTGCCCCTAGTTCTAAGGGTCTCATTTACCCTGGTATGTAGCAAATTCTGGAAATTCTGGGAAGTCATTGATGTAACTCTGTGCCAAGGAGCAATATGGTAGGAATTCTAATATTTCAGGCAGTAGAATGTTTTCTAGGATTTATAGCTGGTAAAAGATATAAGACACAGGAATTGGGACACAAGACAAAGCAGTTGAGGTAGACAACGGGCAAAAACATGGTCTAATAGAAAATTTGAGGTGACTGATGGTGGATTTTTATTATTGGCTAAATATCTTTCTTAATATCAAATGAATTTAGCTATTGCAGAAGGGAAATTGGCAGCCGACAAAGGAAAGTTGGATTTGGGTTGCACGTGGCTTTGATTCCCGAATCAGAAATAATTAGCCAAGAATGTCAGCGAATGAAATGAGTTTTTGATGTTCTGTGCCCCAAGATGCAAGCGAGTGGCCTATTTTCACTTACACTAATTTCTTCTGAATTAACATACCTTAAAAATAGCTGCAGTTTCTCAAATCTGTGAAAGTAGCATATGCTTCTTGCTAGACACTTTTCCTTTTTCCTGAAGGTCTCTTTGGGGTCTTTTAAGAACTCAATTCAATCTAGCAGCTACTATGTACCTCATATATGTAAGGGGATGTGGGTATGCAAGGTGCCTCTGGGAGAGAGAGGAGAGTCAAGCTGTGCCCTCAAGGTGTTTCTCTATGATACAGAGAAGAAAGAATAAATAGTCATTCGAGAGCACAGAGGCAGGTGCCATCTAAAGGGTCTGTAGTACACTGAGGCCAGCTGGTGGGCGTAAGGATAGTTATAACATTAGTCTATAATATTCTGAACATTCGACATGTTTTATCATTTTTAAGAGTTAAAAAAGGAATATGAGAATTTGAGGACTAATGGTATCTGTTGTGGGGCTCTCTGATGACTTCATCTGCCCTTCTTTGCAACATTCCATTCACTTGAACTGGGACGTGGCTTCCTAAAAGCTCTTGCATGAGGAAAGTCTTCTTTCTCCCACACCTACTCAGTGGTGGACAGCAAGATGCACATTCTGTTGGGGCCCCACAACATCCTCAGTTATTTGCTTCCCTGTGAAGTTTACTCAGTCTTTCTTGTCTCACCTCGCCTGTTCTACATACATTGAGCTTTAGCACCTGGCTCCTGGTGTGCCCTCCTGCTTGCCCCACCCCTTGCACACAGAATCTGGGATATGGACACTTCATCTTTCTACTGCAGCTCCAACCCAAGCCACCAACAGTTCTTGACTAGCTCCTGTGGTGAGTTCCCTGCTTTCTCTGCAGGAGTTCACTGTCCATACCACTGAGAGGTGAGACTAGGGGAGAGGCAGGTGTAGAAGTCAGCAGAGTGTACAAATTGTTAAAGTTGGCCCTTAGGTGAGCCTAAGGCTCATGGGACAGATGGGGGCTGATGATCTGGGATTCATCAGTGTGCTGAAACCCAGGGAGCAGGGTAAGATTGTCATTCCAGAGTGCAGAGAAGCAAAATGGGCTTCTGAGTCATTCGAAGTCAGGCTGATGAGGCAGGAAGGAAGTTCAGAGAGAGAAGGATCCTGGGGATGAAGTTGAAGTGTTTCCAGGAGGGCTCCTGAGGAAAGCAAGACATGGCTATTGAGGAAAGCAAGATCAAAGCAAACTGTATTCATTGGACCTGGAGAACTCGGATTTGTTAGTTACCTTAAAAGCAGCAATTTTAGAAGCCACTTGAAATATTCTTGGCGTGGACATTATTCCAGGCAAAAGGACCAGAAAGCTAATTTTTATTTAGTAGTTATTACCTGCTCAGCACCATGTTACCCCCATTTCATTCCTCTATGGAGTAACTACCTCTGACAAAGGAGGACCTGGAGGCAGAGATGTGAAGTAGTCATGGAGTTTGCTTAAGGCTGTACCAGCTAGTCAGTGCAGAGCCAGGGTTTGAACTTAGGCAGTCTGACCCCTGTGGCCTATTTTAATTGCTAGACTGGTGCTCAAAGAAGACTGTGGCAAAAAGAAGAAAAAAAGAAAAAGAAAATAAATAAGGAGCCTCTGGCCTAGAGAATTACAAGTTGTTTACACAGAAGTGAAAAAGAAAACTGTAACAGTGGGTGAGATCGGTGGGGGAGATAGATCAGTGTGGAAGAGACAGAGACCCCCACCCCCCAGAAGAGGCTGGCAGCTGGTAACTGGCTGGGAATTAAGCCTCTGAAAATACCTGCAGAGCAGGCTTCCTTAGACCTCCTCACAACCTCTTTGACACTCATGCCCGCTTCGATGAATACAAGAGTTTCACCCCTTCATTTAATACTATTGATAATTCAAAACATATTAAATATTATGTCTGAAATAAAAGCAATGGGGGGAAATGCTGCTTAGTTTTCAAACGCTACACTGCAGTCCAAGTTCTAATGTGGCAGACCAACAGCGACACACACACACACACACACACACACACACACACACACACACACACACACACGGGAAAATCTCTGACCCGGTCAGTGGGAGAAAATGATGGAATGAAAAGGAGCCTCTAAAGAAAGCCAATCAGACATCAAGAGCGGGACAGGGACATCTCGGTGAAGCCCTGGAGGCAAGTTGTCTCATGTGAACCAAGTGGCAGGCACTGCTGGCTGGGCAGGACCGGGAGCTCCTACTGTTTGCCTGATGCTTGGGCCTGCGTGGTAGGCAGGCAGCGCACACGGTCCTGGGAAGCAGCACACCGAGAGGGGAACCTGTCATCAGTCCTGTCGTGGTACGACCATGTTCCCACGTCCCCTGCCCCCATCCATTTCTTACTTTCTCGAGAGAATCATCATCAGAATTTTGTAGGTGACCTTGAGAAAGGAAGGCGCTCCACCGAGTCAGGCTACTCCCAGCCATCGGCAGAAAAACGGCGCTGCAGCAGTCAGCAGCCAACCCCTCGCCTTGGCCAACAGCTGCCTTCCAACTCTGTGGCCCTGGAAGTCCCAGCAGCTTTGGGTCCCTCTTTTTCTGCTGTGCCGGCATGTGGAGCTAAGTGGGAGAGTTTGTGCCACCGGGCACCACAGTTGGTGACCCTATCACCGCGTGTTCCCATACAGACGCTCTGGGCTCCCCCAGTCCTGGGACTGGCGTGCACTTTTGAAGAGATATGATGACAGCCATGTCCTGTTTATCTTGCCTTCAATTTATGGGCAGAAAGGCAGCTGACAGTCCTCTTGAAAGGAATAATAACAATAGAGAAAAAATCTAATAAATCCCTTTTTTTCTGTGCCGGTTTCCTACCTTGCCCTAATTTTGTAGATGAAATCGCAGGCATAGAACTGTCTTTGCAATTTAGCTCTCAAGTCCAGAAAGGGGAGCACAGTGCCTTTTTATACACTCACTCCCTGGTGTGCTAAATCACCTAGAGAGTTGGAGGAGAAAGCTCCCCAGCCTGAGCAAGTGCAGGGGGGCCATCTGAAGGATATTCCCACGTCCCTATGTTGGGAGTCATTGCCACTCTTATCTTTTTATTTTTAACCTCAGTCCCAGGGAGTTGAGTTGATCACATCCCTCAGTTCATGGCACATTTTCGTTGTCCTCTCACCCAGTCCCTGCTCTTGTTCCATGTATTTATTCCACATTCCCTCTCACTGACCATGCCCCCACCCTAGCCCGGAGGCAATTGTTCTAACATACTTAGCATGCAATTATTTATTTGTATGTGTTCCTACAGATTGCGCAAGACTTTTTCTCAAATCGTGTAGTGGTGCTATGTTGTATGTCTCTCTTTCTTCACCACAGTAGGTGTTTAGGATACAGCCTCGTTGCTCTATGCACTGTGGATCCTAGTTGCTGGGGAACGCTCCATGACACAGATGCTCACAATTTGCCAAGTTCAGGGCTGGGGAGATAGCTCAGTCGATAGAGTGCTTGACTTGCAAGCACAAGGCCCTGGGTTCGATCCCTAGCACTGCCAAAAAAAAAACAATTTGCCAAGTTCAGTACTGAAGTGTGGTCGGTGCCTTATTGAAGGTTCGTGTTCACTGGGTACATTCAGGAGCTGTTGCTAGCAGCTGGTTCTGCCTCATCGCTTGTCTTGGCCTTTAGGTAAGACTGACTTCAGCCCAACTGCCCTTCTTCCCACTGGAAGTCAGTTCCCTTGGGTCAGGCAGAAAATGGAATTACCTAGTACCAAAGACCAAGGAGCTACAGTCACCGAGCATCTGTGTCTTCTCCTAGGAGAATAATGTTATGGAAGCAAGCGTGGCCTTAGTGCCTCTTGAATTGTGTGTGGTCAACCACAGCCCAAGCTCCATTCTTCCAAAAGGAAATTACAGAGCCTTGAGCTTTGGAACAAGAGTCACATCTTCGATGGCCCTATCAGTTGGATAAGAGGAGAATTGCCAGTGATCTCAGCTACCTCCTTTTGTGAGGAGTGTGGCAGGGGTTGAGCAGAGGAGGATAGATGCTGGGTGTGTGACTGAGTATTGCTAACTGTGCTTTCTACAAGAGGCTGGAAGCTCCTACTGCAGCCCTTCAGTTTGTGAAAGTTAATAGACTCTTTGTGCCGAATATGAATCCTTGTGTGGACATCATAAAGGGCTGGACATTATGTTTCCATTCCTACATGAATCTGGTGGAATAAATTTGCTCTCTTTCATTTTAAGAAACTTCTTGTCACCAGTTATGCTTAAAACATTGTCTAGAGTAACTAATGAATTATACTCCATGAAAATGCTTCACACCTCAATATATATATAAAGAAATTTTTAGCCACATGTGACAAAAGAGATCTCATTTGTGTTGGAATCCTTTGGAGAAGAGTTGTATCATGTTTTCTCAGATCTTGGATTTTGTTTCTCAAGCCCCCATTCCTGTCTCATTACTTATTTTGGAAGTAGTATATTTAAGTAAGATTTTTCAACAATCAATTATCCTTAGAAAATTATCTGGTTCTTTTCTTTTTCCTTCAAAAACATCTTGAGTGTAGCTGATAGTATGTTTCTTTCAAATTATGTATTTCTCTAACGTGGGATTTAAAACGTATGCCTAATTTTTATTGGCTAGTCTTCACCTGTTGTTAATGAGCTTCTGGTCTCTCATTACTTTGTAGATCTGCTTGGTTATTCTAATAAAAATTTTTCTAACATATTCTTTTACCAGTGTGTCTTATCTTTTGACTGCATGTCCGTTGCTATGAACTGGTTTGATCCTTCAGAATATTTCACAGAGCCCTATTCCATGTCTATTCCTAAAAGAACACCCAAGATTAGTGCAATGAGATGAAGTTCTCAGTGGACATAATGACTAGCAAAAATGATAAGAAAGGAGGCCCTTACTGATGGATGAGAGGGCCACTGGACTGGGGCTCCAAAGGGGCATAAATCACAAAAGAAGGTGAAAAGAGTTGTACCTAATAAAACCATATCCATCCTAGGGCAGAGGAGTCCAAGACTGTGGGGGACTCAGAGCTACCCTACAAATATCAGGGCTCAGGGGGAGCTTCCTAGAGGAATCAGCCTCTGAGTTACCGTTGATGAGGAAACCAGGTCAACTCTCTGACTCCCCAGAGCTACTTTTCCCACATCCACTCACTGGCGTTGGGGTTCGACCACACCGAGAGGCCTACATCTGCCATGTCCTCTTCTCTGCAGAGCAGTCATGCCAACATGGCAGCAGGCCCTAGGAGAGGGCCATCATGTCTACTACTAGTACAGAGGCTGGCTCACTACAAGGACCCACAGGCCACACAGACCATCCTGGCATCTTTCACAAGGAGGACTTCTGACTCAAAGATGTCTCCATCTGCACTGGGTCTCCTTTTCTCCCTGTCTTTTTAGAATCTGAGTCTGGAGCATACGGAAGTGCTGGAAGATTGTCTCTTCCAGCAAGGTGAGACACAAGGGCCTTTCCCCACAGAAAGGAAAAAGCAGAGGGAAGAGGGTCCATCTGGCTTCAGTGGTGATGGACTCTGGTAGTCCCTCCAACAGGCAGTGCCCACATGCCTGCCTTCCTGCCTGGAGGACTCTTCTCAGCCCGTCTGATCAGGCTGTGCTATCTGCTTCTTCCTCTTCTCTGTGGAAAATGGAAAACCATGGAAGCCTCTTGCCTTTTACCAAATGAAAAAGCTAAAAATTCATAGGAAAAACTTAAGTATAAATTAGGTGATAATGAAAAGACATATTACTCTTCATTAAAGGTTGACCGGGAGAAAAAAGAAAATAATAATAATCTAAATGACTCTATTTGTTAGAAAACCAATATCAGAAAAACTAGCTATTGTTTATAGTCATGTATATTCATACAGAATAAAATGTATAGAGAGACCTGATCTACTCCTCTCTGAGTACAATTAAAAGGAGATTTAAAAACAATGCCAAGCCATAGCTGGTGCTGCGTCTCCTGCAAGTTGCTCATCTCCTCTAAACGACAAAATGTTTAAGGCTCTGTTTCAATACAGCCAAGATTACAGAAGTCTTGAGAAAAATGAGAAAGAAGGCAGGTAGCGCACTGGCAGGACACTCTGGCTTTCTTACTATTCACTCTGCAAAATCTCAACTACCCTAGATAGAAAAGAAGGGAGCTCCCCTGTTAAAAGAGAAGTTTGGGGACCGTCGGCGCTTTAAGACCTACTCCTGACCCATGTCTGTCATTCTAAATCCTTCCTTGAGTCGTACAGCAAAAGCATCCAAATCACAGGAAATATTAAATCAAATTTCTGTAGAGGAAAATAAAACAATATTAAAATGTATTATGAAGCTAAAGTAATTAAATCAGAACTGGTGCAGGAATGGATCTGCAGATCAATGAGACAAACATCAAGCCTAATGTGGACTTGCAAATGCATAAAATAATTTAATGGAAAGTAAAGATGGCATGGAGAATAGTGGGAGAAAATTTATCATGCAGTAATTATTGAGGTAACTGGCTGGTCACGAGGGAAGAAATAAGCTTATTTCCTGCGCTTCTTATACTAAATAAATTAGAGATGGATAAAATAATTCTGTGTGCTAAATATGTCTTTTAAATGTTAAGATTCTCTGTTGGAACCAGCCATGCCCCCAAATAAAGGTACAGAACTATTTCAAAGCATTTTTATCTTAAAAAACAATTTTTTTTAACAAATTTTGCATTGACCCCATGAAGGAGCCTTAATATAGGACTTGATGTATCAAATGATGAACTTAACCTAGCCAGGTCATATTTAAAAAACAAGTGACCTGGTCTTCTGGGTCCTCTTAAAGCTAAACCTTACAACTGAAGCACCAGGTCCCCAGTGGCTTTTTGCACAGGGGAGTACAGGTAAAGCGGAACCAGTTCTGACGTCCATTAACTTCAAACAAAATTAGTCCAGTCTACCTGCACAGAGACTTTTATGATTAAACCTATTTATTGAACCATCATCAGATGCAGTTTATATTTGAGTTTTTGTTTGTTGTTCAATCCAGGGATTGAAGCCAGCATTGCTTAACCACTGAGTCACATCCGCAGCCCATTTTTAAATTTTTTTATTTTAAGACAAGGTCTTGCCAAGTTACTTATGGCCTTGCTCAAGTTGCTGAGGCTGACTTTGAACTTGCAATCCTCCTGCCTCAGCCTCCCAAGCAACTGGGACTACAGGCGTGTGCCACTGTGCCCAGCCATATTGAAGATTTTTAGCATGCCAAAATGATCTTGGCTTAGACTATCAAGATTATACCTGTTGTTTATATTAACTCTTTTCTTCAACAGGGTGATTTTAAAACAAAAACAAACTAATATGCACACTTTAAAAATACATTAAAATTCAGTCCTAACCCTCAGGTCCAGAACCACATCCTAACTATAGTCATGCATAAAATATTTAGATTTTTGTTTCTCAAAAATGACTAATCAGGGTTGGGGATGCAACTCAATGGTAGAGCCCTTGGTTAGCATGCATGAAGACTGGGTTTGATCCCCAGTACTGTAAAGAAAATTACTGATAAAAGTATCAACAGTTCCACAATCAACTGTTAGCTGAGAGAAGATTAACATGGTTAAAGACTCAAAATGGCTTAACGAAATATATCAAAATGGACAAAACAAGGGATAAAAGAGTAAATAAATGAGGATATTGGGGCACAGGCAAAATGAGGACTGGGAAATGAATAAAGCAAGGAATAAGATTAAAACATACAGCTCACGCTGAGCTCTCTCCACACACCTGTCCTCAGTACCCACGCCCTCAGGCGGCATGCGAATCCGTGGGTTCTGCATCTGTGGATTCAACCGACTGTGAATTGAAAATACTTGGGGAAAAACTGGACCTGTTCTGAGCTTGGACAAACTTTTGTCTTATCACCTTTTCCTAAACAATACAGTATAACATCCTACCAGGTATAAGTGATCTAGAGATGATTTAAAGTGTGTGGGTTACAGGCAAATAACATTTTATAAGGTACTTGAGCATCGGTGGATTTGGGGTATCCCCAGGGGGTCCTGGAACCAATTCCTCGGTGGGACAATTGTATTAATCTATTTAATCCTCATGGCAAACCTCTGAGGGAGGCATCTTTTTTTAATTTTTATTTTTTTATTTGTTCCTTTTATATATACATGATAGTAGAGTGTATTTTGATATGTTACACATACACTTGGGTGTATTTTGATATGTTACACATACAATGGGAGTGTAACTTCCCATTCTTGTGGTTGTACATGATGTGGAGTTACAATGGTTGTGTATCAAATATGAACATAGGGAAGTTATGTTGATTCACTTACTATCTTTCCCATTCCCTTCCCACTCCCTTCCCTACATCCCCTTCCCTTCATCCCCTTTGTCTAATCCAATGAACTTCTATTCTTCCCTACCTCCCACCCCTTACTGTGTGTTAGCATCCTCATATTAGAGAAAACATTTGGGCTTTGGTTTTGGGTATTGGCTTATTTCATTTAGCATGCTAGTCTCCAGTTCCATCTGCATGTGGGCAAATACCATAATTTCATTCTTCTTTAAGGCTGAGGAATATTCCATTGTGTATATATACCACAGTTTCTTTATCCATTCATCTGTTGAAGGGCACCTAGGTTGATTCCATAACTAAGCTATTGTGAATTCGGCTGCTATAAACATTGACGTGGCTGCATCACTGTAGTGTGCTGATTTTAAGTCCTTTGGGGATATACCGAGGAGTGAGATAACTGGGTCAAATGGTGGTTCCGTTCCAAGTTTTCTCACTATGCTCATCTTTATTTTGCCAATAAAGAACAGACCCAGAGAGACTAAGCAATTTCATGGCTAGTATGTGGTGGAGCCAGGATTTGAACCTAAGTATCGGATCCAAGGCCCATGCAACCATTTGCTACACTAAGTAAATATGCGCCCTAGCAGTGTTGCCAGAAGTGGTACAAACCTGGTACTGTATTTTCTGATAACCAAACAGAGTGATCAGAACTCTCTTTCATAGGAAAATCCCCAGGCAGAGAAAGATAGCTTCCTGATGACCACAGCCTACTAGTGTGTATCTCACTTTATTTCCAGGAGGCCTGGATTAGTCCATTTTTCATAACTATAGTGAAATGCCTGAGGCGGGCTAACTGTATAAGTAATGAGGTTTATTTTACTCATAGTTCTGAAAGTTCAAAAGCAAGGCATCAGCTCAGCTCTGGGGAGGACCTCATGGTGGAATGATGTCGCAATGCCAGAGTGCTTGTGGGAAGAGATCACTTCTCCAAACAAGAAGCCAGAAAGAACAGGTGGAACCAGACTCAGGCTTTAGCAGCAACCCCCAGGAGAAATACCTTAATTAAGTTGGTTCTGAGCACAAAAGTGGGCCCAGTTGACCTACAGACTTCCCACCGGGCTGCAACTCATACAGCCTACCAGCCTTCACCACCCTGTTGGGGACCAATGGAGGAGACATAGTCAAACATATCCAAACCATAGCACGGTCCGTGCTTTTATCCCCTAAGAGCATGCAGAATGAAAATGGCTGGCATTCAGCTGTGGTTTCTGGGTCCTGAGGTCTGCACTGAGTTTTTGAGGTATTTTTGTTTTTTTAATAGATTTTATTTTTAAGCACATTTTTAGATTTACAATTTCCATTTACCCCATCCCCAGTGTCTGCTCTTGTTAACATCTTACATTATTATGGTACCTTAGTGGCAATTAATGAGTCAATACCGATACACTGTTATTTTCAGCATCCATCCTTTGCTGAAATTTCCTGAGTTTTTACCAAATGTCATTTTTCTGTTCCAGGAACCCATCTAGGATACCATGTTACATCTACTTTTCTTGTCTCCTCTGGCTCCGCTTGGCTAGCACTGAGTTTTAATCTCCTTTCTGCAGAGCCTGAGGACTTTTGCAGAGTTTCTTTGAAATTACAGCTCAATATTTTCAAGCACTTATACCAACAGCCTAATGTTATGATGGCTCCTAGCCGTGTTTCCAGGTAGTAAACATCTCTGTTTTCTGTGCAGCCCTTGGAACTGCTGCTCCACCTCCCGCCAGATGACTAATTGGGGATGCAGGAGCATTTTTCCAGGTATAGCATATTTCAAGGGATTTCTTAAGCTGCAGCCTTAGATGCAATAATTGTCCAATTACAAGAATTATGTTCACATTTCGGGCACTCTGTTTTCACTAAGTATGTCTCCAACTTTGAAAAGTATGACTTTAATCACTGAGAATTTTACTCGACTATAATTCTTTTTTTTTTTTTTTTGCCATCAGTTTCCTTTCTATGGACTCTTTCCTCTTTTCTTATCTGCCTGTAAACATGCTCAGGATTCTCCTAGGCTTTAAAAATGAAAGAAAAAGTTTCCTTCAGTCTAGTTATCATCGAGTTCCCCTGTGCCATTCATCGCCGGAATTCTTGAAAGCCTGACTCGTACTTGATCATCATTCCCTTTTTTACTCTGTCCTTTTATTCTGTAATCAAGTATAATCAGACCTCTTCCCTAACTGGAAACTGTCCTTTTGAAGGTAGCTGATATGTCCTGGATATAATGATCTTCTCTAGGTCCTCTTCCCTGTTATGCCCTTGAAGGAGCTGACTGTGGGCTGTCCCTCTTTCAAAGTGTCTCTCACTTGTATTTTTATGACATGGGACGATCATGGTTTTCGTTTCCATGGTCTTTTTAGCTTCCCCTCTTCCTCCCTTTCTCCAGTGCCCTTGTCTCCCCACATCTGTCTCACTTCTGACTTTGCCATCTTGTTTTATCTGCAGATGTGTCTTGACTACATGATCGCCTCTATGTCAATAACTCTGGTCTTTCTCTTAAGTTCCAGACTTCCATTTCCAAACATCCCTGGACATTTACAACTGGATATCTGTCCACTGTATTTAACCAGCTCAACGTCAACAACACTCAATCGTCCCCAGCCCCTCAGTTCCTCCTACACTTCTTGTATTTCCTTTTATTATTCCCATACTTCTTTCCATAGCCCAGACTTGAAACCTTGAATTTTTTTCATCACGACCCTCTCTCGTCCCGGTAATCAATCAGTAGCCAGTGTAATCTGTTATTCTTTGAAAATACCTCTCTGTATTTCCTTCCCTGGTATTATCATCCATTCAGCAAGTACTTACTGAGCACTTACTATATGCCAAACATTTAGCCAGAGCATTTTTACTTTCTGTTTTCCTGTCTCTGATCTGTCCCTTACCAATTTATTCAGCAGAGATGCCAGGTGTGTCTCCTGAATATTCTATGCTAATTTTGTCATCCCAATGCTTAAAAACATTTAGTGGCTGTACTTTAGCTCTGTGGCTATACTTTAGCTACTGTAAAATATGCTCTGTAAAATCCTAAGGTTCTACAAGAGTTCCTTAAAGTCACCAGACACATGTGAATGAGAGAAGAAGAAATAATTTCCTCTCTTGTTCAGTCAGAAAGGTCCTGTTTCCATCACATTAAAAAAAAAAAAAGTTTAAAAAAGTTTTGAAAACTACTTCTTTAGCCTTGAGCTGACTGAACTTTACTGCCCTTTCCAAGTAGACACTACTGTCTCTCCAGCCTAAAATGCTACAAGCTAACTAAAGACCACCCACCTTTTTAACGAAACTAAACTAATAATTGTCACCAGTGGAAATCAAGTCTGTAATGTGTCTGTCACACCATGACTTCTTCTGCATTCATCTTCCCATGTTGAACTCTTATCCAACTTTTAAAAACCAACTAAAAGTTCACCACCTCCATTCACTTTTAAGAGGAACTTCTCCTTTTCTGAAAACCTATGAGCTGTGTCACAAATCCTTTGGCACTTACTGCATACTTGCTTGATTTTCTTGTTTGTATTCATCCCTTAAGTATTGTTGACTCCTTGAAGGCAATAATGGTGTCCTCAACACCTGTCTTCCCTAACACCTAACCGCACCTTATCTATGGACAGCTGTGCTTAGACAATGGCTGAGTGGAGAACCAGATCTGTTTTCCTGTGGTTTTGCCCTGGATGCATCAGTAGTAGGAGTCCTTGTTGAAAGAGAAAAAAAAAAAAAAAAATCATACTATGTGTATTCATGTGAAAGAGATGAGAGAAAAGGAAGAGGAACCATGAACCCACCAGAGTTAAAATAATAAGAAAAGCATGCTTTCCTATTCAGTGGTATCCAAGGAGGTAGAAAAGGTGAATAGCAATGCTTCTCCATTTGCACCTTTGTTTTGATGAGCTCACATGGAAGGGGGCCAACCCATTAAGGCTTCCAGTGTCCTTGGAGATGACAAGGACTGCAGGCTCCTTGCACAAGGAGATGAAAAACTTGTGTCGTAAGTGACTTAAACAAGGGCCCAAGGCAAGAACTAGGGCATAAGCTGCCTGGTACTGATGAGAGGATTCAGATTCCCAGTTTGTGACTGTTCACTTCTTGTGACTCTCCAAATTTTCCTTGGGCATAGGAAAAGCACACCAATTTCCCCCTATCCTTAGGATTACAATACCCCCCTGAACATTTCCCTCTACAAATTCAATAGCACCAACAGCAGGTGTTCCTTGAACACAGTGAGCCCCTATCATGTACACACACAGCGCCCACTTTAACTGGGTTCCACCAGGGACCCAGCAGAAGCAGATCAATGGCCATGCCAATTTCGAGTGCTCAGGGGATGCAAATGATGCCTTTAGTCAAACTTCTTGATGTCTGGTCTGTTCTGCACATGAACAAGTAGCTCCCGCATCCATGTTATATGTTAGACTGTGAAGCATCCCTTGACTTTTTCCAAGCAGAACTTGTAGCTGATGACAAGCTGTTGCTGAGAAAATGGATGTTTTTCTGCATTCAGTTGCGCATGGAAACAGCTGACCAATTTCCGTTGCTGTTATGTGACTCTTTTGCTCTTGGCTGATTTTGAGTAATAGCTTCACTTCCGTAGAAAGATTTTATTTGAAGTCTATTCAGAGATTTGGTTCAACAAACTGCACTATAGGTTTCAGAAAATCTCTTTTGAACCTTCCAATAACGGATTTTCTCATCTCTTATTCCTGGAACACTTCATCCTTCACAGCTTAGCGTGTAGATGGTTTGGTTGTTCACTCTGTTCTCTTTGTCACTCTGACCTGCTTTTTTAACTTGGGCTATAAATAGAAAATCTCTTATTCTTCTAATTAATTGCTTGAATTCCCACTTTCCCTCATTAGCAGGAAGTGTAATATCTTCTTGAGAACTTCCGCTTCTCAGTCTAGTCTCGGTCCATAAGGTGCCAGTCTTACTTCTAAATATCAAATAAAAATGGAAGCCACTGTCACCCACATGGTGTCGCTTTTGAAAACCCGTCCTTGGTAAATCTGTAGACCCTTGTTGTTTTAGTCCATTTGCTGCTGCAACAAAATTCCCTAGATGGGGTGGCTTTTAAAAACAGAGATTTATTATTTCTCACAGTTCTGGAAACCAAGAAATTCCAAGGTCAAGTTCCAGAAGATTTGGCTTCTGGTAGGGGTTCAGTTCCTCACAGGCTGATGGCTTTTTAGTTGTGGCCTCACACTGCGGAAGCCACATGAAATCTCTCTGGGGTCTCTCTAATGAGGGCAATATTCCCATTCAAGAGCCATCTAGGGCTGGGGTTGTGGCTCAGTGGTAAAGCATTTGCCTAGCATGTGTGAGGCACTGGGTTCGATTCTCAGCACCACATATAAATAAATGAAGAAAATAAAGGTCTATCAACATCTAAATAATATTTTTTAAAAAGAGCCATCTATACTCATGACCTAATTACCGCTCAAAGGCATCACCTTCTAATAACATGATTTTTTAGGTTAATATTTCAACACGAATTTAGGAAGACAAAAGCATGCAGTTTGTTGCACTTGAACCTTCTTGTGGTATCTTTGCTGGGCCAGGTCCTTGTTTAAGGTGTGGTTGTGTCCTGTGCCTATGTTGCAAGTTAGAGCAGGCTTGATATCAGAATATTTAAATATTGGTATGGCATGGGCACTGAATGATCAGAGCTGTAGCAAGTACCAGCTGACTGTTAGTCCTGCATAATAGTTCTTTTTAGTTCCTAAGTCCATGCTCAGCTCTTTTTCTCCAGAGTAAATCAACTGTGCTCAGTTGGCTGAATCTAGAGAAGCTTCCAGCCTGGGCCTCGTGCTACAGAGAGCCAGTTCTCCTTGAGCAAGGAAGAATAGGGGAGCCAGGCATGATGCTTGTGCTTGTGGGCAGCATGTGACTGAGCACTTCCCTGGACCAGGGCCTGGACTAGGTGCCTGAGGGGCCTTGTCTACTAGCCCTCACCCAATCCCTCCAGAGAGGTTCAGTGACTATCCTCATTTTGAGGCACAGGTTAAGGTAACAACGTAACAGCTCATATGTGCTAAAATCAGGATTTGAACTCAGCCTGGCCCAAGAGACTAAGCTTGTAACTACTATACTTTACTTCCTCCAGTTAAGGGAAGCTGGCACAAGAGGAGCGGGGATGGTGGCGACTACCAGTCACAAAGTTATAGTAGGGGCCTGAGTTCCTTCAAAGCTGCTTTCTAAGGACTAGAAAGAGACAAGTTGGGTTCGTAGCACATCTCACCATTAGTAGCTTAGTGGCTTGGGATGCATTACCTAACCTTACTGAAATGACCTTTGCTTTTTAGATATGCTGTAATGACAGTAACCATCAAGGTACCAGCCTCAGCAGGGCATTCAGAGTGCTCCTATTAAAACATGAATCACGCCCTTCATTGTTCTGCTCAAAATCATCCAGTGGCTTCCCAACTCAGAGTAAAAGCTAATCTTGCGAGTGCCCCGTCAGACCCTACCCTGTTCGGTCTTTGACTTCTGTCACTTCTGTCTCCCTCCCTTACTCTGCTCCAGCTATACTCTGGTCTCCTTGCTGTCCCTGCAGTGAACAGGCCCACTCTCTGTCTTGATATCTTAGCTCACCAATTCACTGATCAGATGTCCCAACAAAGTCTCTTCTCTATTCTCCATCGTACCTTCTCCTCTACCATCTGATACCCAACAAATCACCCCCAAAATGTGGAAAGTTAAAACATCAGCAATCATTTTATTTCTCAGAGGGTCAGGAATTCTCTCTCCTAGAAGGTTCTAGCTTTAGGATCTCTCCTGTGGTTGCAGTCAGTTTGTGGCTAGAACCTGGACAATGTGGGGTTCACACAGCTGGAGCTGGCTGCATGTAGCTTTGGGTCCCCTACATGTGGGCTGGTTTGAACTTCCTCAGCATACTGGCTTCAGGGCTATGGGCTCTTTACAGTGGCCCAAGGCTTCACAGGCAAGTGTGCCCACAGTAAAAGTGGCAGCTGTATTGACTCATAGGACTGAGCCTTAGAATTCACCCAGCATCATTTCCGTGTACTCTATAAATTGGATAGTCACAAAACTCACCTAGTTTCAAAGGGAGGAAATGTAGATCCTTCTCAATTGAAGAAGCATCAAAGTCACATTGTAAGAAGAGCCCACAGGACAGGAGATATTGTTGCCAGGTAACAAAACTTAACCTGCCACACCTCTGCACTCCCCATCAGCCCTGTGCACATCTATTGATTTAGGTATTTTCCATGCTCTCTGACGTCTGCACTAAAATATCTGCCTTTTTTGTTTCTTGCTGTATCCCCAGAGCCTAGCAGAGTCTGGTATGTGGTAATAATTCAATAAGTACTCACCGAATAAATGAATGCTATCTTTTTGTTCCCCCATTTTTTTATTGGTGCATTATGGTTGTACATACCGATGGGATTTATTGTTACATATTCATACATATACATGATACACGATATAACAATATAATTTGACCAATATCCCTCCCTGACTTTTAATGCTAAGTGTAGGCCTCTACCTTAGATACTAATATGGCCAATATATAATGAGGGAAGTGGGTTCAGGAAGGTTTGTGACTTTTGGAGGCGCCTCACTTACAGAGTGCAAGAGCCAGGATTGAAATGCGTGCCCTTCTCTTTCTGCTCTTTTAGGCCACACCTTTGAGGATCCCCTTCACCCTCCAGCTCCACCCCTGCCTAGAGATGCACACCACCCAACCCACTAGCAGACACAATTCAATTTTCCCCCAGTTGGTTGCACTCAAGCCGAGAGCAAAGCAATTGCACTTTAAATCCCTTATAGCAGATATTTCAGAGCATGTTCGGGGCAGCCATCACGCTTGACGTTTAGATCTCGTTTCTGGTTTGCTGCAAAAAGGCAATTAAATGAAAGGTTAGCCAGCTTTTTAAGTAGCCAGCTCAAATTTTTGGCTTTTTTTTTTTTTTTTTTTTTTTTGCCTTACTGTCTTTATAGGCATCTTACCAATATCCATCACTATCTCCCTGAGGGCCCCCTCAGATCTGTGATATTTAAAATAATAAAGCCCTCCATGGGCCCTTTAAAAGGCCTTGGTAAAACTGCACCATTAACATTCACAGTTCCTCATTTAGGAGGCCTGATTGCACTTATTTCCATATTCTTCACTGTTTCTCCAACGAGGATCTCACATAATAGTGTTTGAAGGCTAAGGACTTCAAAGCAGATTCTTTACCATTTTTCTCTTGAAAAAAAAATATTCAATATTTGTATAATTAAAGTGAAGTCTTCCAAGAGAGATGACAACTCAAATAATCTTAAATGTACCTCCAAGAAAAAAGCTGTCAAAATGACATTTCGTTATGGAGTCACATTCTCCAAAAGGCCTTTGCGTCTCCCTCTGATTTCTTGTAATCTTTGAAGGTTATGCTGTGCTGACTTCAAATCACTTTTAAAGTATTATGGCCTCTTTAAGGGTGGGCTCTAAGGGTGAGGGGATCTATCTTTGCCTTGCTCCAGATTTTGTCTACTGCAACGTTACCAAGGATTTTAAATAAGAAAAGCTGAAAATAAACAAAATCTCCCTTGACTCTGGTTTTCCTGCTGCCCAACATCCTATTTTTTTTCTTTTGCACAAAAGGTTTTTAAGCTGTGTTTTGTGCCCTCCATCTCCATTTTTTCATCTGCTGAATTATACAGGAAAGATTATCAGTGCCCTCCAGCCCAATTGGCAAATCCAAGGGAATCGGTCCAGTTCTCTCCTTAATTGGCCTTCTCCTGCCAATGTGGATGTCATGCTTCTACTTTGCCCCTTGGTCAGTGCTCAAGCATCCCCTTACCTATGATGGCTTCCAAGTAGTTATGAAGTTGATATGGTAATTTATGCAGCTTTATAGACACTGATGGAGGAGGCAGCTGCAAGTGGTTGAGGCCAGGGCTCTAGACTTGATCCATTTCCAGGCCTCAGGTCTGCAGGGGGAGCTCACAGCTAAGCCATTGGAATCCAGAAGAGTAGAAAACTTGCACTGGACCTTGAACAAGACAAGTGCACACGTCCAGCCCCTGTTCAGTGGTGATTTCCGGGCAATGCCTATATTTATTCAGTGAAAATTTTCCAGGTGTCAATTATGTATTGGGCATTGTGCTAGGTACAGGGGCTACTAAGTAAAACATTGTAGCTTTCCTTAATTTGCTCCCTGGGTAAGTCAAGGGACAGAAAGGTGAATAGCTAAGTAGAAACTCAGAAATGATGTTCCTTGTGGTCATGGAAGTAAATATCATGGACTTCGTTCATTTGGTGGTTCTTTCAAGTGTTGGATGTGGATTCGTTTGGGTGTTATATTAGAGAAGCATGGTACTGTTTTTGTTTTTGTTTTTGTTTTTGCAATTAAACTTGAATGAATGAATAAAATGTGTTAATAACTTTTTTATAAATAGTTGTTAAGAACTACTAGAAAAGCTGGGAACTCTTAAAACCTTGCCATGCTATATCCTCTAAAGTCTCTTATTTTATGGTATTTTGCACTTTTCCTTACCTGCATAAACACCACTGTTTTCATTTCGTGGTATATTTATACTTTATACCCTGATTAATTATTTGCTCACATCTCTTCATTTTCCCATCAAAAACAAAACAAAAAATGGCAGAATGTATAACAAGGGAGAACAGAGTTTTGACAGGCAGAATTGAGAAGTAGGAGGAAATATTCAAGACATGCAAGATAAAGAAAAACTATTAATTTTGCACTATAACAACTTCCAGCCATGAATTTATAAAAAAATAAATTAAGATCTCAAGAGATATATCTGGAAAGGAAGAACTAAAAACTGTAGTATGCAATTAAGAAAATGATAAGAAGAGAAAATTATTTATGGAATGCAGTCAAAGCTGTACTTATTGTCAAATTCATAATCTTGGACACTTTCATTATTTAAAGAGATGGCATAAGCTTTAGGATTAATCAGACTTGGATTAAAATCCCAATGCTTTCATTTAATGACTGGCCTTAAATACATTATCTTCTCTCAGTCTTTCCTTCTGCACAAATAAGACAGAATAATGATGCGTTGCAAAGAGGAATAAATTTATGAGAAGCATTTAGGATAGTTCAGGGGTGGAATCGGCACTCAACAGTAGTAACTGCTATTGATTGATTTGATTTATAGTTTTTATTATATGTAGTTTTTATTATTTAAATTTTTAACAAAATTTTAAAAACAAATATACAAATATTCTTAGTAATTCAAGAGCTCTGATGACATCTAAATGTGTTATACCTATCTTCATCTGAGATACTCATCTTTGTTGGTTTATTTTGACTTGATACAAGAGCTTCTGGCAGTTTTTAATTAAGTCCTCACAGGTTTTATGTAATTAGTTATGTGATAAACAAATTATTTGCTAAAATAATATTCTTGCTTCTACTTTAGGAATTACCTCCCTAGAACAGTTTGTACTCAGCAATATGAGCCCTCAAATCTGATTGGCAACAGTTTTGAATGTTTGGAAAAGGTTTTAATTTGAGAAGGCGCCCATTTGGGTTCTGCAGAGCCTGAGCAATAAACTGCATTGTTAGCTCCATTTCTCTGACTTGGGGAGAAGAGGAGATATGAATTCAATTAGCACCTTGGTGTTTCCTTTATCTTTCATCTCAGTGGCTTCACAGGCTAGGTGGTGGCAGGTCACATCAAAGGAGGGGAAACAGTTTCTTGGTTTTTCATTTTCTACCAAAAAGGAAAGTCACCCAATTGTTCTGCTGTAATTAGTTGAAAGCTAGTGAGTGCTTGACTTAGAGAACAGGCAGATGCTTTGAAGGGAGTGTGACACAGGTCCCCATCAATCTGTCAAATCTGTCAATCTCCGAGCAGGACTTTGGCTTCCTCTGTGTCTGGGCCTCGGAGCTGCAGCCAGCCTAAGCTAGGTGTCATGAAGATCAGGCAAGATGGTTAGAAAAATCGCATTCTCCAACGCTCCCACTTCATCAGAGACACAAAGTTGACTACTTGAGTTGGGATTTAGAAAAAATTAAAGATTCTTTTGAAGTCAGTCACAGGCTTATTACAGACAGTAACTGTGAAGGTGCTGGGCTATATAACTTTCCATTACCAACCCCTCCTCCAGAGGAAGCCCAAATGGAATCAGGCTGAACATTTACCGTACCAACCAATTCTTGTTGGTACCAGTGTTGAGGCCAACAGTGGGTAACTATTTTAGCCAGGATAAAAAGACTAATGAGTATTCTAGGCTTTTTATTAAGCTCTAAAATCTCAATATAATAATAAATTAGTCCAATAAAAGCAGCTTCCCTGATGTATTGGTTCTAACCTGCCCTCTTCAAAGAGCTGGTGTCACATATAACATCTAGAGGACACCTCACTGCCACTGCCAAGGCAGCAGAAACTCAAGTGTTGTGAGGGACACACCACTTACCTCCCCGGGGGCAGTGGCGTGCCTGAGCCTCAGCAAGGTCACTCAGGGTCTGAATCAGCTCAGATGTCCAAAACACCTAATCCAGTGAGCACTTCATTCTGGTTAAGTGAGCATCTACTTTGTATAAGGGACTCACGGAGGTTTAGAAATGAATGAACAGTGAGATCCCATGAGCTGATCCCGTGAGCTATCACTTTGGGAACATTTTTAAATGCTGGCAAGCACAAGGGCTTCCTTCAGGCTAGAAGTCACCAGCTCCAATGCCTGCAGAGGCCCAGCTGACAATATAAATGAGGGCTATGGCTTTATGGGGGGTTGTAGGGAGCGATTCCAGCTGGAGGGAGCACCCTGTTTGAAAGCCGGCAGTTGCAACTCGTTTCCAGCCAATCCTGCTCCAGTGAAGAAACGCAGCCCCAGTGTGGTCAGTGCTGAAGGCACCTCTGGAGGAGTCAGTAATTTCAATTTTGGTGTAAAATCTCTCAAATTTCCAAGTGCCAGCCAAATGTTCCCAGCCCCGTTTGCAGTCTCTGCGTCTCAGCCCTTGTGCTGGACAGTGGTAGAGAGAGTCGCACGCGATCCCCTTCCCGACGTATTTTTCATTTTACACCTTCCTGCTTTCTGTCTCCTGTCTGCCTTTAACCTGTCCTCCTCCTGCTCCCTCCCATCCCACTTGGGTTCAATGAATATTCGTTGGAGGAACATGGAGTGTCGGTTGTTGGTGCATTATAGAGGATCCTTCTGGTACACACTTCACTGTAGATTTTTAACTTTAAACAAGGATATATTTATAATTCTTCTTTCAGGGAAGAGCGGTGTGACTTAGCCAACACTTCGGGGTGGAGATACATTGAGACTTGTGCCACACTGCAGTCAAGAATTCCATTTTGGAGTAAGAAACATCAGATAACACACAAAAACTGCCGCCTCGAGGTTTACATTACTATTAAAACTGAGTTAGAAAAGGGACCAAATAGGCCAGTAATTCAAAGATCTCCATGTGACTCCTCTGCCTCCTCTCCTTTTAAGAGAAAATGTGAATATCTGTACAATAAATACAGTCATCTATCATGTTTAAAACACTGCTAATATGGGGCTGGAGTTGTGGCTCAGTGGTAGAGCGCTTGCCTAGCATGCATGAGGCATTGGGTTCGATTCTCAGCACCACATATAAATCAATCAATAAATAAAGGTCCATCAACAACTAAAAAAAAAAAAATATATATATATATATATATATATACACTGCCAATGTACAAGCACCAGAAACTAAAGGTTAAGAATATCAACCACAGGGTTGTGGGGCTGGGGCTCAGTCATAGAGCACTTGCCTTCCAAGTGTGAGGCACTGGGTTTGATCCTCAGCACCACATAAAAAATAAATATAGATATTGTGTCCATCTACAGCTAAAAAGTTATTTTAAAAAAAAAGGAATATCAACCACAGGAAGTGCATAGGGAGTGCTGGAGAGATGGGAAACAGGAGGAAGGAGTGGAATCAGGAGGAAGATGTGGGGCTACCCATAAGAAGAGGCTAGCCTTAGTAGAGAACCCTAGGCATGGGACTGGAGGGCTACCTGACCTATCTGCTGTGGTTTTCATGTGTCCCCAAAGCTCACAGCTGGAAATTCAATCCCCAAGGCAATAATGTTGAGAAGTGGGGTCTTTAAGTGATTAGGGCTGGGCAATGGGGCACATGCTATAATTTCGGCAGCTCAGGAGGCTGAAGCAGGAGGATCACGAGTTCAAAGCCCGTCTCAGCACCTTAGCGAGACTCTGTCTCTAAATAAAATATTTTATAAAAGGGGGCCTGAGGATATGGCCCAGTAGTTGAGGACCCCTGGGTTCAATCCCCAATACCAAAAAAAAAAAAAAAAAAAAAGTGATTAGGTCCTGAGAGCTCGGTCTTCACGTGTGGGTTCATGCTGTAATGGTGGGAGCCAGTTAGCCACCGGCAGTGGGTTCCTGATAAAAGGATGATGTTGGCCCCCTTCCCTACTCTTGTCCTTCCACCTTCCACCATGAAATGCCACAGCGGGAAGCCCCTTGCCAGATGTGGGCCCCTCAACCTTGGACTTCTCAGCCCCCAGACTATAGGAAATAAACCTCCATCCTTTATAAATGACCCAGTCTTAGGTGTTCTGCTGTAGACTGAGAGAGACTCAGATGCTGTATTATTATTGGAGCTGACGTTGGGGTACAAAATAAGAACGTAAACCAATGGGGGCTGAGGTGTGGAGGGATTGGGGTTATGACCCAAGTGTATGTGACACGCGCAGCTGTGGCACTGGAAGGTGCCTGACAACCAGCGTTCTGCAGGTGGGGAGAAGCCATGACCTGTGGCATTTGCTTACTTCCAGGATGTAAATACTCTGACCATGACCCGTTTCAAGCTGTCAGCATGAAGTCTCTGAAAGCAGGATTGAAAAGAGATGTGCACAATTGTCCCCCTGAAACGTGGAAAGTAAGGAAAGTGAAATTAATAAAGTCAAAGGAAACTCAGGATCTTGCGGCGCCTCAGGTGTGAGGGACGCTGGAGTCTCAGGAGTGGTTGCGCTGGGGTGGCTCAGTTAGGCTGACCTCAGAGGTCGCAAAGCCGAGGAGATGAAAACAGAAATTAGAAACAACCCCCTGAGCCCCGCCACTAAATCCATAGAGGAAGAGTAGAGGAAAGAGCACAAGCCCAGAAGCCACGGAAGAAGAGACTGTGACATTGTGGCTGAGGTCAGGGGCGTGAGGGTGAGCTGTCACGTGATATGTGGAGCATCATCCAGGACGACGTTATGTAAATTGTGGGTGTGATGCTATGTGGAAAATAAAGATTCTGATCCATGGAGTGGGGCAGAAAGACTGCTACCCATGTCATGGAGAATGCCACGTGACTGGCGCTAGCAATGAGGCTTTTGATATTAATGACAGATGCCACTTGTTTGAGTCCCTACACATGTGCCTGGAATTGTGTTAAGTGCTTTACCTGCTTTGCATTTAATCTTTAGAACAACCCATTTTACAGATGTGGGTGTGAGTCAGAAAGTTTAAACAACTGGCAGTGCAGAGCTGAACCAGTCATGTGGGTCATTCTAACACCCAGGAGTCTGTCCCCGCCAACCACAGTGCCACACTACCTCCCCTTCATGCTCTGATGGAGACCAAGGATACTGTGATCAAAGATCTGGAGTTTCTTTAAAAAAAAAAAAATTCAGCTGGCATATTCCTAAAGAGTCAATTCATGTTAAAAAAAATTTCCCTCGTGCTTGCATGTGACATGTATTTTTAGGACCTGCTTTAGCAAGTGTATTTTTGTGTGATGGAGTGGGAGAGTGGGAAAAGTTTTGCAGGGCTGTTGAAACCATAATGCAGGGGGCACCGCAGAGACTGTGAAATCTCTGCCATCTAAGGTCTTGGAAAAACCACAGAGAGACGTGTTCTCAATTTATTATTCTATGTACATCCCCGGATGAATGACTAGTTAAAGGTATTGTTAAAGCATTTTAAATGACCCACTTCCAGCAGCGAACAAAATCACTTACTGTGCCAAGCCAACTGGCGTTGGTGAGATTATAAAACCACAAAGTGAGGAAAATGTTAAAACAGCTAAAGCAAAAATGATACACAATAGGGAGAAGGAGAGAACCGGGGCTTTATTGTCTGCCTGGGCAGATGGCTGGCCACTAGGAGGGCCTCGGTGTAACGGCCAGGGTAATTGGTTGCTGGGGTTTTTCTGGCAAGGGTGATTCAAACCTCCGCTTCAGCCTCAAGATCTAGGCTCTGCTCTCTGCCTCCTCCCTGTAACTAGATCTAGCGGTTGATCTAATCAGGCAATTGAAAAGAGAGTTACCTTTACCTTACAATGATTTTTTGGAAATAAGGACGTGAAAAGTAATTAAGGACCGGATTTCCTAGTCGTCTTTCTCTCCTGCATGTACAATTATCTGCAGATATAAAATTGCCTGCTTTGATAATTGTACCCTACAAATGAGGGGCAAGTGGCTAATTATGCCCACATGTGGCCGATTGCACTCTCCATTAGCCAATTATGTGCACAAATAATTGTGCACATAAATAATTGCACTCATAGAAAATAGCAGCCCTCCTTTCAAATCCTCCTGCTTGAAGTGGGCGATTGGAGTAATTGTCACACTGGAAATATATTTGGGGAGCAAAAGCATATCAGATTCCAGGAAATGTGTAAGTGACCGGAGCTCACAGATGTGCCCTGCAGCAAACGGCATTAGGAGCCAAAGAGAATCGACAGTCCACAGGACAGAACAGGGCCAGCTCCTGAGTTAGGAAGCCTGCCTCTCAGGTTGGCAGCTCTGCTCCATGCAGTGACCTTGAGCAGGTCATTAACCTTCCTCCAAGTCCACTGGTGCCGCATACACAACAAGGATGATAGATAACAATGTCTAATTCCCAGCACTATCATGGATGGGTCAGACAATTACAAAGAATTCACAGTCTCCTTTGGGCCTCAGCATTACACAAATAAGAGTCATTACCATGTCATTTGGCACATTTCCAATTGTGCAGGAAAGGTAATCACCCTTGTGGCAAAGCAGGACCACTGTTGTTGTTGTTGTTGTTTAGGGAGGGGAGGTTTGATAAGAACAGGAAGCTCCTTGCTCTGGCTCTGATGTTTCTATAGATGCAATACAAGAAAATGATGTGATCATTCAGAATTCATTCATTCACTGGACAAACATCTATCAGCTCACACTGTCCCTGGCATTTGGAAACCTGATGAACACCTTGACCCTGCTTAGGAGGTCCCTAGCACATTGGTCTGGGACACTGTCCCTCAGGTCAGTCTTCTACTCTGACTCACTCCAATTAGCAAATCAGGGGAAATTTCACCTCATGTTTAGGAAACCTGACACAGATTTTCATGGTCTGCTTGCCGTTAAATTCAGTGACAGTGACCCTTGTGGGTTACCATTATTCTCAGTAACCTCAGAACTGTGGTTTCAAGGACAATGCTATCAGGTTGTCTGTGTCTCAGTGTCAGGGGTGAATCTGACAGGCAAGACGCCTGTGGTGATCTGGAGGCCTCACCATCCTCACCTGACTACCTCCAGCGAGGCTCTGGCTCCTTCCACCTCCCTCCTCCAGCTCATCCTCCAGGACACGACTCTTACTCCTCTCTAGTTTTACCACTTGCCTGTGTCTGCACCTGCCCTCTAATATTCAGGAGAAGGAGGCTCTATCTCTGGGGGTAAAGGCAGGTTTTGCAGAGGCAGGCATGCTAAGTTATTACTGAAAGATGAAGAGGTGTTTGTAAGAGGAATGGGACATAGAGGTCAGGGCCACATCACAGGGAGCCAAGGTAAGAAATAGCCCAGTGGAGGGTTAGGCATGTGGACACTGAAACCAGACTCTGCCTGGTTTGAATCTTGTCTGTTGTTATGGTTTGGATGTGAGGTGTCCCCCAAAAGCTCACATGTGAGACAATGCAGGAAGGTTCAGAGGAGAAACCAATGGGTTGTGAGAGTCTTAACCAATCAGTGAATTAATCCCTGAAGGAATAACTGAAGTGGTGGGGTGTGACTGGAGGAGGTGGGAATTGGGGTGTGGGGCTATGGGGGTCTATATTTTGTATCTGGAGAGTGAAGACTCTCTCTGCTTCCTGATGATGCGAGCTGCTTCCCACTGCTATTCTCTTCTGCCATGATGTTCTGCCTCACCTCGAGCCCTAAGGAAAGGAGCCAGCCTTCTATGGACTAAGACCTCTGAAACCGTGAGCCCTCAAATAAACCTTTCCTCCTCTATAATTGTGCTGCTCAGATCTTTTAGTCACAGCAGCAAAAGAGCTAACTAAAACAGCTGTGTAACATTGGGCCAGTAACAACTTCTCTGTGCTTTTGCTCACCCTTTAACAAAATGGAAATTATCATACACCTGCCTCATAAAGTTGCTGAATGAGTCAAATTACTAAATATACTAATATAAGTTTTTGGAATGATCACCAGCACAGAGTAAACACAAATTTTGACTGTATTTCTATACTGAGTGAGAATACTCATAATATACATACATAAAAGACAATCTAAGAAAAGCAATTCCAGTGGTTCTCGAACTTTAGCATATCTTTAAAAAAAAATCACATAAGGAACTTATCATACAAATTCCTGGGTTCCATCCTCAGAGATACTCATGCACTCGGATGGGCCAGAGCCCAGGCCTCTTCACCTTAAAGGATCCTTCACCTCCATTCCATATGATTCTGGTGCAGGTGACCTAAGGACCACACTTCAAGAAACAGAATCACATAGAAGTGGCCCTGATTGCATCCCTTGCCTTATGTGGCATATCTGCCACCAGAGGAGATTCTCTGTTCTTTTTGTGAAAAGTCTTTATCTGGGATTGCTGCTCATTTTAGTTTGGCTTCTTCTGTGAGAGGCAGGGGACCCCTGATTCGCCGCAGCAGTGTCTGCTGCCACAAAGCTATGTCTATGCTGTCATGCTCAGAACTGAGTCTGTTGGGCACACCTAGCAGCGTCCTTCTCTAATACTTCTGTATGTTCAGAAGACAAGATTTTGTTTAATGAACATTTTTATTATGAAATGAATCCCATTCTTATAATTCTGTAAATAAGAAAAAAATCACAAGCATTTTACTTAGGAGAACAAGGTACCAAAGCTGAGTGCTCCCAGCTCTAGGTGACTCATTGCTGTAGGACTGGACTTTGGCTGCAGTGCAAACATTGATCTGTTGCTGGATGCTCTGCATTTTCCAAAAAGAATTGGTTCTGCCTTCTGCGCTTCATTGCTTAAGGGAAGTGGTGCTACAAAATGCAGTTCTTGTGGGCTAGCTTCCTTAAATTGGAACATTTTCTAATAAGAGCAAAAATAAAAACCACTTCCAGGTTGCAAAGGGACCCAGGGCACAAGGATCATCACGCACATTTCTCCCTAGGTGATGAGTAGAAGGTGGCCTGTATATTTCACAACATCCATCAGAGTTCAGATGCGAAAGCAATTGCTGAAAAGATACCAAGCACAGTGGGCACTTTCACAAGTGTTTTGTCAGCATAAAAAGAAATATCAATACTTTACAATAAAAATTGTTCTACTTTACTATTACTGAGAAAATAAATTTGCATTTCTCACGTCTACATCCTGATCCACGTGAAGATGGGTTCCCCTGCACAGCCAGGAACTCCACCACGTGTGCTGGCCCCCTAAGAGTGGCCTCCACAGCTGCTGGAGGGCAGGCTTGGCTGCCAGTGGGGGCAGCTGTGGTCTCATCAGCCTTTGTATCCATGGCTTTCAGATGAGAACATGGGTGGCACGCGCATCTGAACAGTTCCTCGGGCTAGAAGGAGGGACTGGATCTAACAGGATGAAATGTGATTAAGGATAACTGTGAAGCCAAAGCTAGGCCCAGAGACGCCAGCATCACACTTCTGAGAGGAGTGGAGACGAGCTCTGGGTGATGGGAACTCCTCTGGCTGCCAAAGCAGCCTGTTCCATTTGGATGGCTCAACTGGCTGGAAAGTCCTCCCCTACCAGGTGGTAACATATGTCCCTTCAATCCATTCCTGCCATGGCCTGGGGTGTGGGGCTCACATGCCCTGGTTCCTCCTTGCTATGGTTTGGGTCTTTTGAATGTCTCCCCAGAGAATTGGTCAGCAAGTAGTGGAATATTTAAGAGGTGAGGCCTAAAGGCCCAGTGCTGTCTCTGATTCACCATAAAGCGGGGGAGGGAAGAACAGAGTTACTTCGTATTATGTAGAGGGGAGTGAAGGGAGGGGAAGGGGTATGAGGGAGGGAATGATAGTAGAGTGAAGCAGACATTATTACGTCATGCACTTGTATGACTGCATGACCGCTGTGATCCTACAATATGTCTAATCAGAAAAATGAGAGATGATGCTCCATTTATATATGATCTATCAAAATATATAAATGCATTCTAATGTCATACACAATAAATTAGAACAAATAAAATTTTAAAAATAGTCTAAAAAAAAAAAGAAGTGAGACCTAGTGGGAGGAATTTAGGTCACACACCCTCGAAGGGCACCCCTTCCCCTCTCTCTTTGATTTCCAGCTGCCACAAGGTGTGCGGCCTCCTCTTTGCTGCCATGATGGATGGGCTGCCACTCCATAGGCCCCAAGATAACGAAGCCAAACAGTCATGGGCTGAAACCTCCAAAACCTGAGCCAAAATAAACCTTTTCTCCTTAAAAGTTGATCATCTCAGGTATTTTGCACCGAGATACAAGCTCATACACTGTTATTTCGGACACTTTCTGTCTTCCCTCCCTCCTCCTGACTACCACATCCTGGTCTTTTTTCTGATCTGGGCCTTTCCTGCCTCCAAGTCCACATCTGCTATTCCTCGCTTCTTCTCCCTCAGGATATCTCCTCACAGGCTCAGGCGGCCTCTCCCAGTTGGTCTCACTTGGGTCCCCCTGTGATTTTCCTTCACAGCACTTGCGTTGACTTATTTAAACTTCTTAGTTGTGCTGTGATTGGATCAGCCTCTCTCCAGGGCAGGCTTGTTCACTGTAGGCCTCAGACACCAGTAATCCAAACTCAGTTAATATCTATTAGACATGTTTCTCCAGATGATTGTGAATAAATTTTGGCCCACCCTGAGTTAATCAATGTGATTTTATTGTATTATGGTATGGAGAGAGCAAGAGTATTTGTTCTCGTATCTTTACCTATGAGAGATGTAAATGATTCACGGTTGATATTGTGGAGGTCTGATATGTGCTGTGGCTCACTCTCCCGCTCCTCTAGCCTACTTTCTTAGTCTCGGGGTCCTGTTCAGACTGTTTGGTCTCTGAATTTGCTGTGACTCTGCAGGATTCACCTGGCTTAGGATTTACCTGTTGGCCTTCAATGGCTGTTGCACAAAGTAGCTGGTGGTTCCATCCCCACCAGAGCTGTCAGGAGAGAGAGAGGGTGGTAGCACCCCTGTGGACTCCTCTCACAAAGACTGCCAAATAGCCATCAGACAGTGTTAATTAATGACTTTTGATTTAGGTTTGGATGGAGCAGTCCCCCGGGCCACTTACTGTGCTACATTTTCCTCCTTGGAAAAGGCTGCTCAAGTAACTGCTGAGCAGACAGAGGAAATGCTCACAGAGGAAAAGGACACAGGAAGTCTGACTTTTCAGAACACAGGATTTAGGGCTGGGATGTGGCTCAGTGGCAGAGCACTTGCCTGGCATGCACAAAGTCCTGGGTTTGATTCCCAGCACTGTAAAACAAACAAAAGCCCAGTATTTAGAAGTGAACTGGATTATGAAACGGTGCTTAAATGTTCTGTTATCTGTCACAGGAAACACTCATGTATTCCATCCCTCTTCGCTCCCACAGCTTGTTTCTGCCTCCGTCTAGGCGCGCACACACACTCATCTGCTCATTCCAGCAGTAACAGAGTTGTGCATCCCTTGGAAAGGAACCCCGTTCTGATGGAACCTTGCTGGGCAGCTTTGCTCTTAATCATGGAGACGATGCTTTCCACCTTTATCTTTGCACGACTGAAAGGCCAGGTGGAAGCAGTTCTGTAAAGGATATCAAATAGAAAAGCTCCTGCCAGGGTTGGCAGATCTGCAGAGCGGGAATAGAACTGTCTTCCCAAGGCCTGGCCCTGGGCGACTGTACGCAGAGGGGCTTGAAGGGAAATGAGTAGAGAAACGTCAGAGGGGGTCACGCCAGCTGCACTACCCAGGAAGCAAAGGATCTCCCCGCTGGCAACTTCTCTACCCCTTGAGTAACTGCTCAGAAACGATAAGTTGGCAGAGGTTGAAAGGGACATATTGCAGACACTAGAGGAAGTGCCTACGGTTGAGGCATTATTCCTGCCTACATGCACAGGAATGTACTCTTGCTGCATCGGTCAGTGTCCTTGCTCTTGGCAGTGGTCAAAGGAAGCCTGCAGCTCATGGCTGTGCTCCCAGAGGTGTAATGGAAGGAAGTAACTCCAGGGTGCTAACCATGGGCCCAGGGTGCCAGATGAGCCCATATGTTGTGACATCCAGTTCTCATTCATCAGAAGGGAACTAAATCAATAGCTACCCTCTTTGGGCCTGTTATGGTTTGGATGTGAGGTGTCCCCCAAAACCTCAAGTGTAAGACAACACAAGAAGGTTTGGAGGAGAAATGATTGGGTTGTAGCCTTAAATTAATCAGCAAATTAACCCCCTGATGGGATTAACTGAGTGGTAACTGGAGGCAAGAGGGGTGTGGCTGGAGAAAATGGAACACTCACTGGGGGCGTGGCTCTGGGGTATATATTTTGTATCTGGAAAGTGGCATCTCTCTGCTTCCTGATCATCCTGTAACCTGGTTCCCTTTGCCACACTCTTCCACCATGATGTTCTGCCTCAAGCCGGGAGGAATGGAGCCTGCTGTCTATGGATTGAGACCTCTGAAACTGTGAGCCCCTAAATAAACTTTTCCTCCTTTACAGTTGTTCTGGTGGGGTCTTTCAGTCACAGTAGCAAAAAAAAAAAAAAGTGACTAAAACAGGGCTCCTGCAAACGGAGTAAATTGTGTTCCCTTCCTTCAAATCTTACCTAGTACTACAGATCCTGTCTGTTCCTGAGGCATTCATTGTATTGTAGAATGAAGTCATATAAATAACAGAACGGTAACAGGTGCTAGTCAGGACAGCCATCAAATGTGGTATTCACTGAAGACTACACTAACTCTAGCTTCTCCACCACCCCAGAACACATGGAGGCGATGAGAAACCCTACAAGGAGATGAGGGCGGGCAGGTCGATGGAAGGCTGGTTTATCCACAGAGCAGTAATCAGTCACGTTCCATCCAACATGGTTCAAGAGCATTTTTATAGATAGGGATTGTTTATATAATTGTCAATTTACTACAATTAACAGTTTTCAAATAGCTCAAGTACAATGAAAAACAGAGGTAACGCAGAAGAGCATGGATTTTGTTCTGTTTTCCTTATTTCAGTCTTTCACAAGCTTTCCTGATAAGGGAGTATCGGTGATCCCATAAGACAGGAAGTGACGCTGGGGATGGTTGGGGGCGTGTTATAGGGATACTAAGTGCCATGCATGGGCACAATTCTGTCTTGTCAGTGGTATGCATTAAATTATTAATAGAAAGCATAAGACACACCTGTAGAGAGTGCTAAACATTCAGTTCCCCAGACCTAACTCCTCAAGGGTCTGACACAGTAGGTTTGGGGTGAAGTCTGAAAATCTGCAATTGTATAAAAAGCAGCCCAGGTGATTCTGATGTCCTTTGAGAAACACTGTTGAAACTAGTAGAGGGGTGGGCAGTGAAGGCTTGCAGTCAAGTAGGACCTGCAGATGGTTAGGGCAGGACAGAGGAAACTCCACTGGCAGGGAGAGAATATGGGCGGTCTTACAAGACTTCCAACCAATTGCAACAGGAGCTCACACTGAGTGCTTGGGACGGGACGGGGTCACTAAGCATGAAACGTGATGGGATCCTGAACTCATGGGCATCAATGGATGAGAAGAGAGGCCGGAACTGGGGAGAGTTTCACCAAAGCCTGGTTCAGACTCCATGCTGCTCCTTTGACTCTTGCTGGGAATTCAAGGACTGACCCACCCTCTTAATAAATTGAGAGAAGGCTTTCCAGAATGTGAAACCTATGAAACCTGGACTTCCAAACTCCCCAAATGCTACTGGGGTTTTCTAGTCACAATGGAGATCTGAACAATAATCCTCCAAGTTCCTCCTCATTTGGACTAGGTAGAGTACCTGAAATACAACGAGCATCGCTCTTCTCAGTCATCCGTGAAATGAACACTCTTGCAAGATTCAGTGAGGTGATGTACCACCCTTGAACAGGGCAAAATGGATACTCACCAGGAAATACTTGGTGTTTCAAAAGAAGATGCAAAAGGAGGAATAGTGGGGGTGGGCTGAGTCTTCAAACAGATTTCCTCCAATTCTATATTACAATTGAAGAGAATTAAATTATCATTTTAATTGGGTAACCATTTACAGGGACTTATTATTGGAAAATGAATTGCCTCCTAATTGTTAGTGTGCAAATATGAAAAGCTGAACTTAAGCTGCTTTAATAAAACATCAATTATCAGAAGCTAAAGTAGGTTCTCCAGGTCAGATTGGATAAACTATAAAGAACAAATGCTGATTCACATTTTTCTGTGGTACTAGGAGATAGAAGGAAATGAGTAATTCAAACCAGTAATTTAATTTTAGCCGATAGTTGATTCTCCTTCATCTCTAGGTAACCATGCTGGTTGACTTGAGAATCGCTGTCAATGTTCATTGTTTTTCTGACCCTCATGCAGAGTTAGAATCTGTTAAATTAAGGAGTAGTTGTCTAACAGGACTGGGCGGGAGCTGTCCTGAGCTAGGATTCCCAAGGCCTAGGTTTTGATTCTCTTGTTACTGTTAAGTCTGTGAATGACCTTCAGCAAGACACCTAAGGTCTGTGCGTAACTGCAGGCTTGTCATCACTAAGACAAGAGTTGATAATTCCCTCTCTATCTGGAACCCACACTGAGAAAAAGATTACACGATTGCAGTTATTTGAGAGCCTTCTGGAAAGATGTCTTATAAATATTATAATTAATGTTATCATTGAGTATTGCTTTGATGCAGATCTTCTAAATATAAATATAGTTGAGTAAGAACTCAGTTGCCCCTGAAGCAAAATTGAAATTTTAAAACATAAGTTTTGGAAGTTTATTTTGTGATGTATGATTCCAGAAGTTTTGCAACACATTCAGAATCTTTTTCCTATTCAGATTATTAACAAAATTGATTTAAAATATTTACTTCCAGGAGTAACTGGAACCTGAATAATAAGCCCCAATGGAAGATTTCTTCAATGTTTTCATGTAATGGTTTTCATGACTATTAAATTTTCTATAATATCAATTCATACAAAAATTCATACTATGTGTTATGTCAATTGATTAAAAGAATATGAGTATTTAGAAATATACACAATACTGTGAGGTTACAATAAACTTCTGCAATGTGTTGTAGTGAACAGGACACAGAACCAGAGGAGTTGGGACATCTGTGTTCCAGAAAGCACTGTGTGGTGCAGCTCAAGGTTATTCAAAGTGGTTCCTGGAGTAGTATCCTGGGTGTCTTCTAGAGCTTATTAGAAATGCAAATTCTTGGATTTGACCCTGAATGTGCGGACTCAATCTCTAGGTGTGGGACCCTGAAGTCTACTTAAGCAGGCTCTCTTGTGATGGTGATGTGCATTTGAGTTTGATAAGAATCATGCAGCTGATCCTGACTTCTTACCAGGAATATGATCCTCACTGAGTTCAGTTGCTTCATATTTAAAGCAGGTCCAATATTATCTGCTTCAGGGGATCATGTTGAGGACTAGACAAGGCATCAATGTCTAATCAATGTCAAACTGGCCTCCAGTTTCTCTGCTCAACCACATACTGGGTGGTTAACCCAGAGCAAGAAATTTAGTTGTTCTCAGTTTAGTTTCTTCATTTGTAAAATAAGAAGAGTATTTATTGTACTCAGATTATGAGGTGGTGGTAAAATTTAATTAAAATTAAGTGCTGAGTAAATCTTGTGGGAGGAGATCCAAGATGGCGAATTAGAGGGAGGTTGCGTTCCTTGTCGCTCCGTAACTCGAGTTTCAAGCAGAGGATATCTGTTTTTCTGTGAGGCAGTCTTTGCTGCTCATCAATCCCCTGCTGTTTACCGCATTTGTTCACCTCGATCACCTGCAGTCTGCCAGCATATCGACTACTTTTTGAGTGCAGATTGCTCACTGACTGGCGCCTATCATCCGCCATTTTCACATTTGCCTGCCTCTTGCCTGCCCATTGCCTGCCTATCACTTACGCATCACCCACCACCTGTGATCCACCTGCAGATCGTCCACCAGTAGCTTGCAGATTGACTGCAGACTGCCAGTGGATCGCCAGCTGCCTGCTGTTGCCTGGAAGTTCACTGTCACAGTACCTGCAGGTTTGGTTACACATGGCTGCCTTCATTTTGAGAGGACAGGTCCTGCATGACCCCTGGTTGGACTGACCAAGCCCCATCTCCAGGACCCCTCAGCCTGAATGACCACACCCTGCCTCTAGAACCCCTGCCTGACCAACTGCACCCCACCTCCAGGACCCCCAGCCGACCACGCCCACTCCTCCAGCTGCAGTTTCCCATTTGCCAACACATTTGGAAGACAGTGCGGCCATCTTGGATTATCCTGGAAGCAGAAGCTCCCATCTTTAGGTGGGGCAAAACCCATTGAGACGCCTGCTGGAGACTGGAAGCTCATTGTCAGGTACCTCTCATGTATCAGCCAACTAAAGACTGGGAGGTTTGAATATTATATGACTGTTATAGTGTAGATTTTTTTCCTGTTTTTTTTTTTCTCCTTTTTGAAAAATTTTAAGTTTTTATTTCTTTACTTTTCTGCTCTATTTTCTTTTGTTTTCCTGTTTCCTCAGTCTTCCTCCCTTTTCTCATGCTAACAACCAACTGCTTTTGATTACACTTTCACTCTTTCTGCAATCTAGAACTTCTATATTCTCTTTTCTTACCCCATTAACAGTTACATCCTACACCCCTCCCATCCTCTTTGTCCTCCATTAGAAACTGCAGACCTTATTGCAAATCTACTTGTTATACTGTAGATAATAATTGAACTCATCCTCTGTTTATTATGACAATATTGTTAATGTCTTCATAAGGGCTATTTGGTTTAGGGTTGCACAGTGTCTGTACTGGGTGCTGCTAATATTGATCTCCCCTTTAAAGAAGAGGTTTTGGAAGCCTACAGGTTCACTATAAACCTATAGGGGGGAAACTGCAATACCCCAGATCTGCACTGCTAGAGGGAAAAATATGTGAACAACGTGAAAAAACAAGGGAAGAAAATGTTCCAAACAAACCTAGATTCTATGTTCAGTGACAGCATGGTAGAAGAAATGTCAGAAAAGGAGTTTAGAATATACATAATTAAAATGATTCCTGAATCAAAGGATGAGATAAGAGAGCAAATGCAGGCAATGAATGATCACTCCAATAAGCAGTTGAAAGAGCAACTGGAGGAAGCAAAAGATCATTTCAAAAAAGAGATAGTCTGAAAAAAAAAAAAAAAAACCAGAAATCCTTGAAATGAAGGAAACAATAAACCAAATAAAAAACTCAATGGTAAGAATCACCAACAGAATAGATCACTTGGAAGACAGAACCTCATACAATGAAGAAAGAATATTAAATCTTGAAAACAAAGTTGACCAAAATTAAGTGCTGAAAGATCTTTGTGCTCACACATCTAAGGGATTAATGAGACCAGGATGGTGGTTTGAAAAGTAGAGCAAGTAATAAAATTGACCTTGTTCTGTGTCCACATGGAAATTCTAAAGAATATGAACATTTGAGTCACTCCTATAATCCTAGTAACTCTGAGAGGCTGAGGCTGAGGCAGGAGGATCCCAAGTCAGAGGCCAACCTCTGCAACTTAGCAAGAGCCTCTCTTAAAATAAAAATTTTTTAAAAAGGGTGGGAGGGGCTAGGAATGTAGCTCAGTGGTAAAGCTTCTCTGCGTTCAATCCCCAGTACAAAAAAAAAAAAAAAAAATGGTATATTTGAGGAAAAGAAAACCATTTCATAGAGGCTAGTCACCCAAACCAGGCCATAGAGACTGGTCCCGAGGGGTGCTTATGAGGACCAATTGCCAAATCTTCAGGAATCTTGTGAGCTGTTTGTTTAAAATAGTCATTATTTCAGATTAGACTAAATAAACAAACTTAAAACAATAGCAGAAAAACTTTAAAAAAGTATTGATCTTCCATACTTTCCCCCTCCTCATTATTTTATGTTCTGTGCCTTGGGATTCTTTACATTAATTATCTATGTGGTAATACCAGGTAATGATATACATCTCTTCTCAACTCCACATAGCCTGATATTAAGTTAGTGGCTTGAAATTGGCCACAGTGATACCGTAAGCATTTGTACCAAGCAGTTTGGCCAATGCTACAGATCTAAGCTTTTTCCCCGACTCCTGGAGATGTCTGTTAAAAATTTACCAACATGGGGTGGGGGGGGGTGTCTGTAGCTCAGTGGCAGAGCCCTCGCCTACCATGTGTGAGACACTGGGTTTGATCCTCAGCAGCACCACATAAAAATTAAGTAAAAAATTTAAAAGAAATTTACCGACATACTGGGTCAGCATCCCCAGAAGAGAGCCGTTTTTCTAGGCTTCATATCACCTAAGCTCCAAGTATGATATATGTATATCAGAATATCAATTGATTAATTTGCAGTGAGGAGATTTGCCCCAGGGCTTTTCCCAAGGGAAAGAAAAGGAGTTGAGTATGCATTTGAATTTTTAATAACGTTAGGCTAAGGTGACTCAGAATATCCACTTCCAAGAGGGAGAGACTAACTGCCCCTAAGGAGGGGCAGGCAAGTCTTTGGGCAGGGCTACACTCCCCCTTCACCTTGGCAAGGTCACTGTCCATCTTGCTTAGACACTCTTCCCTTTGTGGCATAAATTAAATTAACGTTCTCCCCTTGTCACCTACCAAAGGTCTCACCCTTCCTTGACTCATGGCAATGCCTCCAAGTGGGTTATTATCAAGGGCTGGCAGCTCTTCTTGATCTTTGAGGTGGTGTTTTTCCAAGAGAAGTTTATGGGGCATATGCATCAGGATCCTTGGCATGTGTCTTTAAAATGCAGGTGCTTAGTCCTCTTCTTAAGCATCTAGCAAATCAATATCTGCTGGTGGGACCCAGGAATCTGCACTTTAATCAAGTTACTAGATGATTTCTGTCCATACCGCAGTGTGAGAACCATGGTTTGGAGGTTTTTTGGCACATCTCCACTAGATTCAAAAATACATCGATATTTGGATTTAACTCCCAGAGCACTTGCATCTTAAAATATCTGGGGGCATTGCTTGTAGCTCCCCTGTACCACTCACACATTACTCATGAAGGGTATTATGGACTATTTGTGTTCTGCCAAATTCATATTTTGAAACATCAACTCCCAATGTGAGAGTCTTAGGAGGCGGAGACTTTGGGGAGTAATTAGGTCATGGGGGTCAAGCCCTCATGAATGGGATTAGTGCTTTATAAAGGGACCTCAGAGAACTCATTGGCTCTCTTTCCACCGTGTGAGGTTGGAATAAGAAGTCAGCAGTCTGCAATCTGCAAGAGTGCTCTCACCAAACCTGACCACGCTGGCATCTGATCTGACTTCCAGCCTCCAGAACTGTGAGATCAACATCAGTACAAATTTGCCCCAATTTAGGAAAACTTAGTTCTAACTCTGACCTCAGGCCAATAACCCAATCTCTTTCATTAAGGGACCACCCAATGTCATTACTTCTGGTACGGAAACAGAGGCACAGAATTGGATTTGCTTTATGTGAAATCCCAGGGCACACAGTTTGAAGTGCATGGGTTTGCTATCATCCCCAGACAGCAAGAGGAATAAACTTTTGTGAGTAGAGATTAGCCCATTATCAGAGACTCATTCTAGCTCAGTGGGTCTCTGACAGGAGTGAGTTATTCGACTCCAGGGAAACAGTTGGCAATATCTGGAGACATTTTTGCTTGTTACAATTGGGGCAGGGGTAGGTGAGGTGCTACTGGCACCCAGTGGGTAGAGGCCAGGATGCTGTTAAACACCCTGCAAAACAGAACAGCCCTCCACAACAAAGAATTGTCCCCCCAAATAGTCATAGTGCCCAAGCTGAGAAAACCCATTCTGACTTCTGTCGGCCCTTTCCATTCTAGTTGGTCATTGCTCTTTCCATGTTAGGGATTCACCTAGGGTCTCTTGCCCCCAGGAGTCTGTGGAGAATTGTTAAAGGGCTGAATCATTTTAATGTCACAAGAAAAGAATAAATTCACATGAAAGGATGGGTTGTTTCATTTAATGATGTTTTGCCTTTCACATAGCAGGAACTCCATAAAATATATTTTTAATTAAATGGTGAATAGATTAAAACATTAATTTCACATGTGTTTTAATAAATAACGAGAAGATGGCTTCTCATGTAGAACTGGTTCTTGTACCTGTCTTGAGTGGATGATCAAACGCTCAACTACACACTTTTCCTTTGAATAGATCCAATAATAATGCTCTTAGCAAAGAAAGTAGAGTGGATATTATTTGCTGAAACTGAAATGTTAATAAAAACCATCCCTGAATCGAACCCCCAGATCTATTTAAAGAATTCAAAGAATGTCAGAAAAACACATGTCTTCAAGGTAAATGTGTAAGATTTATAGAAACTTGAAAAATTACTATGACTAAAAAGAAAGTCTGTACTCCCTGCATCCTTTAAATTAGAATGGCAACCAAAACCAGTTAATTATAAAAACAGGGAATTCAACAGGTTTTCATATTTGCTTCTTGCTCCGACCAGTATTTAGTCAATAATCCTTAAAGAGAAATGACAAAGAAGGGAAAGTTCTGAGCCAAATTTTCTTTCTCATACACACCCAGGCCAGCTGCTGAGTAGTCTATCTGCAAAATGGGTTATTCTGTAGTTTAATAGCCACAAGAGAGGAAATAGAGAAGTAGAACCACAGACTCAATGATAGCGAATGACTTGAAATTTACAAACCCCAATTCACTAGTTTTCAGCTGGAAAAATAATTGGTCAGAAAGGCTAAATAACTTGTTCAAGAGCACAGAGCATAGGTCACCCTAGAGTGTAAACTCCTTAGCATACCATATAAGGTCTTTGATCTCAATCAGAACAAACTGGTATTTTTCAGGGTACCAGTTCTGGCTGTGTAGCATGTTTGCCAGTCTGACTAGTTTTGGAGTTGTTTAAATATCTGTGCCTTCTACTTTGCCATAATCCCCTCATTCATCTTCAATCTTCAATGCCTTGAACTCAATTATTATTGAATGAACAAAACTGAATTGAACTCAGGTTTACTGATCACAGTCTGGTGCACTTTGAAATTGTCAACTTACCGAGAACCAGAATAGTGTATGATTTGTCTTTAAAATTCTTTTTTATACATGTAGTCTTCAAATAGAGGCTACAGAAATGTTATTAAAATCTGATACAATGTTACATTTGGATTCCTATGATTTGATTTTTTTAAAAATGTAACATGGTGATCGCTCTACATCAATTTTTTTTCTTTTGGTACTAGGGATTGAATGCCCAGGCGTTCTATCACTGAGCTATATCCCCAGCTGTTTTTATTTTTCAGTTTGAGATAGGGTCTCCCTAAGTTGCCCAGGCTGTCCTCAAACTTACAATCCTCCTTCCTCAGCCTCCCTGAGTCACTGGAATATAGGCATGGACCACTATACTGGGCTTCAGTTTGGTTTTTATTATAACACATAACTAAGTGAGGCTTGGGGATATATGTGATTCCAAATGTATTTTTGTTAATATTGATTTTTCTTTTGTTCTTTTTAAAATCACGTTACTCTTATTGTCATAGTAATTAAATAATTTCATTATTGTAATAATTAATTATAGAAACCATAGATGGCAGATAAATAAAGGAATGAAATAAAAATTACCATAATTGTACCATATACTGTTTTTTGTTTTTTTTTTTAACCTTAGAGTAATAACCTCTGGGTAATTACTAGGAATACAGTCTAGTATCAAAGGTTAACATATGGAGTAGCATAGTTGACTTAAGAAATTATCCAGCTAGACATTTTTTAATAGGGTAATTTTGCAAATGACATAAATAAGAGAATAAATGACTTGACAATCTCTCACAACTAGCAAGGGGGTTAGGAGGATATTAGAACCAGCTTTCCAGTCTCAGCAGAGTCAAGGCGGAAGTGCTAAAATCTAACAGTACCCCTCTGGATGGACATTTATTTTATGACTATAATAAGCCACAAGGTAAATCATAAGGGGTGTTTCATTCTTCTAATATGTCTCTACTGTATTTAGAATCTGATAAAGCCCCTATTAGAATTCATCTCTTTAGGAATAAAAGGAACTGCGAAACTACAGAGAGGGTTAGAATAATCCATTAATTATATCCGTTAAGCTTCAGTTACAGCTAATAAGGAATATCACATGACCACGGTGTGTGCTTGTTCTGAACAATAAAGAACATGAGGAAAGATAAGATTCAGGACTAAAATGCCCTTCAGCAGCACCCTGTAGGTAGTGGTGATGAAAGTCATTAAAAGAAAAATTGATTGAGGTATTTTAGTAAACAAAAGAACTCACTGCTTCCCCATCAGGAAGTGTATTGTTAATATAGTGCTGTTCAGCCTTGTGGAAGAAAATGTTTCTCCATGCTTCTCTCTTTAGCTTTATTCTTATCCTGTCACTTTTCAGACACGCGCGCGCACACACACACATGCGCACACACACACACAGTTGAAAAACTATGGTCCTATTTTATTTGCTCCAAAAGAAACAGGCTGCTGCATTTTGCTTGGAGCAGTTTACTCTTGGCCTTGATGTGCGTGTGAAGGGAAGACTGTGTAATTGAGGAGGCAGACTCTAAGAAGCAGCAGATACAGTGTAAAGAGAATGAACAGGCATGAAAACAATGGCTATTTGATAAAAGTAAATAATTTCAGCAGCTAACACGTTCTGAACATATTTTCTTTGATAGACTTGCTTCACATGACAATAGCAGGACCATAGTAGCTTGTAGGCATTGCCTTTCTGATATTTTTCTTTTACATTATTGAATGTATCATAACTCACATTTATATTACCTTTGGGTTATACTGGGGGTCTGTAACTTTTATTAAAATCTGGAGCATCAAATACCTGACATAGATCTGCATTCTTTGAAGTCTTAGGGGCCCAACTAGAACATTCTTTCCCCCCACACACATTTTTTTTTTTTTGGTGCATTATAGTTGTGTATGATGGTGGGATTTGTTACATATTTGTACACAGTCACACACACACACACACACACACAGAAAATAGAGCAATATAATTTGGCCAATATCACTCCCTAGCCCTTCCCCCATTCCCCCCAGCCCCTTCCTCATTGATCTCCCTTTGATTTTCATGAGATTCCCCCCTCCCACCTTTCTTTTCCTTTTTCCTCTAGCTTCCACATATTAGAGAAAACATACAACCCTTGACCTTCAGAGTTTGGCTTGTTTCACTTTAATAATGTTCTCAACAAACTGGAACATTCTTATGAACAACAATATAAGATATTAAAATGGAGTTTTGATTAAGACTGAAGACAATAAAAATACCATACTCCCAAATGCATGCCAGATCACCATACAGAATTAAAAAAAAAACAAAACAAAAAACAAAGTCTGTGGCATGGGAAAAGGTGAGGGGAAACTGGCTTACAACTTTTAATTACTTCATTCTCCATGAGAGTATGCGAGGTAGATGTCGGAAATTAGGTGGAATATATATCTGGAGAGGGATATTGGTGTGCGGTGGTCCCACCCTGCCCCATGGATATGGGTAGGAGAGGCCTGTCTTCTGTCCACACACAGTTGGAAAGGGACCTCAACAAGACCACTCCATGAGGCTGCGGGCCAGGGAATGTGATAGTTTGGTTGTGACTCACAGCTGAGGAGAGAGAGCTGACTGGCTACTAAGATGCAGGGGTCCAGAAGGTGGCCAGCGTGAAAGGCTGCGGGAGCATTCACTTTGCTCTTGGCCAAGAGGTCCCTCTGGAGGAGGAAGCAGCTTTAGAAGGGAGCTGGAGGTGCTTTCAGTGCTAAAAGGATGAGTGAGCACCCAGCTGGAACCTGGGTTCATGGTCCAGTGAACTCCTGTTTGCTCACTGAATTCAACTCTCCTTCTGGAGAACTACCTGGGAAAGAGCCACAGAGATAGGGAGTGAGGGTATCTCTAGCGATCACCACTTCCCCACAACGCGCTCCCTCTCCCTCTCTCTCTGTCTCTCTCTCTCTCTCTCTCTCTCTCTCACACACACACACACAGGCACACAAAGCTGTAAACATATGCTGAACCCAGAAAGCTTAAGACACTTCATCACCCCCACCAGGGTACCTGGCACTCTTTGCCCTCCAACCAGGGTTAGCAAGCGTGAGGACGAGGAGAAGCCCTAGGTGGGAGAAAAGAGCAGAAACTTTTCCTCCTTTCTCAACTGCAGGATTCTCTGTTGCCTCAGGCCTTGGCAGGGATTGTGTGTGCATGTATGTGTGTGTGTGTGTGGGGGGGGTATCCTTTTGAAATTGAAAATTTTAATTATTATTTAATTGAAAAGCATTTAAAATTTTGATTATATTGGGATTTGATATTTTAATTATTAATCCTAGACCGTGTTTTGTAGTTTGAAGTTAGAATTCTTTTTATTTCCTCAGCAACCTGAACAGCTTGGGTGGGGTCGGCATGAATGTTCACCCCAGAGCAGGGAAAGAGTGAGCTCCAGAGTGGATGTAGGGCGAGGAGAGCCCTCCCAACCTGGCGCATGCAGCGCTTACCTCTGCAGGCTTCTGGACCACAGCTTGTGCAAAGGGCAGGAAAAAAGACTGTCTTGTATTTTTTTTTCCATTCCCCTTTTAAGAAGAAAACTCAGCTAACATAAAAGTCGAATTCAAAGCCCAATGGGTGTATTTGCATATTCAAGTCTAGGACATAACTTGTAAGCACTGAAATATGGTGTTCATTATTTCAAATGACAAGTTGGGTTTTTTTCTTTCTTTCTAATTTAACAAATTAATTTTCCTTGGAACCTTTTGGTTTGCATTTCAAGATTGTAAGCTTTCATCATGAAAAGATGACAGCGTTGAAGATTAAAGGTGGGGTTCTTCTCACGATATTCCTAGTCCCGCAAAGGAGTCTGCGCAGATGGGCTGCTTTCTAGCTCATAACCAGAATTTCTTGATATTCTCTTTATATTCTGTAAGATTTTCTTAAAAGAAAAAAATTCAGTGGTTGAAGGATGTGTCAAAGAATAGAGGATACACTTTTATATTAAAGAGAGTTTCATGAAATGTCTTTTGAAGTTCATTTGACTTACGACATATCTTTCCCTCCTGGAAGTGTTAAATAGCTCTGTACAATACGGCTGGCAGTCTTTTTGTAAAATACAGCTTTCTTTTTCCTCTCATGCTTTAAAGAAAGTGTGTACTGAAAAATGTGAATATCAGCAGTCAGAAAAACATTTTTTTTTTTTTTACTTCTATATCAAGGTCCTCAAAAACCTGTACCTAATCATGAATATTTTTTTCTTTACAGTTTCTTTTTCTCTCCCGTCCAGAAACTTGGAAATTTCTTTACATGGTACAACATCTTTTTTTAATTCCACATAGCTAAGGGAGGGGTGCTGTATCCCCAGATAGGACATATGAAATCCCTAGCCCTATTTTTCACTTTCTTTTGCAAAGAGGCCCTTTTCTTTGGGCAAGATAATTTGTTATTTACAGTTTCCTTGTCCTCATATTAACAAGGGAAAAATTGTAGAAATTTTAAAGAATGCTCTAGGCAATGTTTTCATCCCTGAGTCTTTGGGGATTTATAAAAACAAATAGATTACTGAAACTACTAGAGAACCCATCATGGAGTTATTACATTTAAGCATAAGCAAAATTTCCTCTTGGATCATTAAGTTATAGAATAGAAAGATTACATTTTGAGAGTCAGAGAACACTAGGTAACTTGTATTTGAACAAGTAAAATTTTACAATTCAAGATGACTGACAGCAGGTAGACTTAATAGGATTCTCACATTCCAAATTTAAAGCTTTCCTCGTGTTCTAATAGAGGTGCTGCATCAGTAGACTTTTAAAAAGGAAAAATAGAATGAGTTAAAATTGTTTTTTATTAGTTCTCCTTAATCACATAACTTTTTTAAAAATTTTTTATTTTTTGGAGCTGGGGATTGAAACCAGGGCCTTGTACATGCTAATCATGTGCTCCAACGCTGAGATACATACACCTCCACATCACATAAAAATGTTAAAGGGTCACAAAATGTTTGAAAGGAGGGGCAAATCACCTACTTTCCTACTTCTCCACTCCTCGATTGTCTCCCCTCCAGCTAGTTCTCAGCCCTTGACTTTGGCGTCGTTTCTCTTCCTATTCTTGGGTCTGACTGACTGACCGACTAGCTGATTGATGCTCCTCCCTCCCACCTGCTCCTCTCACCCGTGGCTCCACCCACATGTGAGAACTGGAGGGGTCTCCTTCAGAATCAGCTCCAATCCCCTGGCTGCTCTCTGGTTTTAGTCCAAGGGGCAAGCGCCCCTACTGGATGAGCCTAGACTGGACAGAAACACACCTATTCGCAGGATTTGGGTGAATTTCCCAGTATCTTTTTTTCTTTCATAGGTACAACCACACAAGTATTTGAATATTCTGCCCTTTTATTAAAATGGCATAATAAACTGGGCTTAGTGACACACATCTGTGATTCCAGAAACTGAAGGCTGAGGCAAGAGGAGCACAGTTAGAGGTCAGCCTCAGCAACTTAGTGAGACCCTGTCTCAAAACAAAAAAAAATAACAAGAGTTGGGGCTATGGCTCAGTGGTAAAGTACTTCTGGGTTCAATCTCCAGAACTGCAAAACACAAACAAATGGCATAATAAACGTTCTACATAGTCTCTACAATAGTCATATTTAGAACAATAAAATACATTCCAATTGATATATAAAAATTTATTTGACAATTCTGCCCCAATAGTGGACATGTGTTCTGCCTGCTCAGAGTCTCTCTTTCCTTTAGGAAAATGTGTCCCTGCTTTGCCTGAGTCTGGACTGGCCTGGTGGGAGTGTCCTCACTCTCCAATTTGACTCATCCAGAGGTAAGCAGGGGACCCTAACCAGGCCAGCTAGACATTATCTCCAGATAATTAGGTCTTGAGCACAGTCTCACCCCACCTAAGGTTTGGTTAGAGATGAACAGGAGGAGACGGTGACTGAAGCTGGGTGGTTCTGATACCTGTATTGGAAAGGAAGATTGTTCATGAGTCCCTAATACGGAGGCTTCCTGGAGATAAACCCTGGTTCCCATTCTTCCTGAAGCCATTCGCTCTCGGAACTACTCAATCTCTCCAATATTCTCTTTTGCTGGAAATTATTATTTTCTTGTCTTTGAAACCAAGAAGAACTCTAAATGACTTGTTGCTAGGTGCTTCGGTTATTTTTATTATTTTGAATACTCCTGTGATAAATATCTTGTGCATGCCTGTGTATGGATATGGCATTTTCTATATTTTACATAATTTGCCAGAAGTGGCATTACTTAGTCAAAAAGTATGAACGTTTTTTCTGCTTCTTAATATAAATTGCCCAAATGCTTTTTAAGAGGATTACACCAATTTACATTTTTTATTATATGTTACAGAAAGTACTACTCAAAAATATTGCAAAATTAGCTTCTGTTCAGGAAGACCTTGTAATAGATATGTCTAAAATACTGGAAACAGGAACATAGAGTGTTTTCGGCTTAACTTTAAAATAATTGCAGTGAGTTGTTCACAGGATCCTACAGAGTTTGCACTGAGTATATATTTCTAGGTTGATCTAAACTAATCCTAGGTTGGTAAGCAGGTTGCTTATTTAAATGTTTTACATTTGTAATCAATAGCTGATACTTGCTGTTTAATAAATACTTGTTAGGAACTTTCATTATTCAACAAAATTCTCAAAATGATTCTATAGTTATTCCCAGTTTATAGGTAAGAAAAGGAAGACTTGGCCAGGTATGGTGGCTCACACCAGTAATCCCAGCAGCTCAGGAAGCTGAGGCAGGAGGATTGCAAGTCAAAGCCAGACTCAGCAAAAGTGAGGTGCTAAGCAACTCAGTGAGACCTGTCTTTAAATAAAACACAAATTAGGACTGGAGATGTGGCTCAGTAGTTAATGCCCCTGAGTTCAATCCCTGGTACCTCCCTCCCAACAAAAAAAAGGAAGACTTGTACAACCGTAAATCTTTCCAAGGAAAGGACTGTGCAGTGTTTTAGTCCAAACCTACATGGCTCTTAAACCTGCATTATAACTCTATCTCAATTATTTGTTTCTACAGAATTTAGGATTGGAAAGCCAGGTTGGAGTCTTGACTTCATACTTAGGAACCAACCAACTTTGGGAAATTCGTTCAACTTCTCTGAATCTTTGCTTTCTAATCTATAAAAGGAAGATAATACTAGCTGGTCTATGTAAATTACTTTTCAGGGCACCTAGAATGTGAGAAAGTGCTGTATACATGCACAGCATGGTTGCTTCGAGTAGGAAACACCATAAGTATCTCTGACTACAATTAGAGGTTGTGAAGGGCTTTGAGGCCATGAAACACCCAATCCTCTCTTTCTGCCCTGAGTTCTGAAGTGATTGAGATATATAAGCAAGTCCAGTGGAGGAGGATGGAAATGCCACTTGAAGTGGGGAATGTATCTTAAGAGCATGGCCCCAAGAGACTCCTACTTCATGACTGAATGAAGGGACTGATTTACCCACTCAGCCACTGGCAGAGCTGGACACAGTGTGTCCCTCCCACAGAGCAACCTCTTACTGCACAATGGTGGAGGAGCAGTTGACTGAGGACAGATACTCCCAAACTTGAGCAGTATTTGCTGTCTAATCCACCCACAAATTTTTAATATTTGTTTCTTTTATTTGGGTAAAACCTGCACACGTATTGTTTGCTCTGTGATGCACCCCTCTCTCAGTGTTTGGACTGCTTGCTCTGTCTCCCATGGGGTCCCCTCTAGGCCAAAGTATGTGCCAACCTCATTTGGACAGCAGAGCATACAAGGCACCAAGCCACAGCTGACCAGGTCCTTCTGCCCACATAATCAGTGACTCAGTTCACTCTAGACAAAGCCAGGGAGGCCATGTGGAGAGAGCAGGGGCAAGGTTTCCTCCCTAGCTTTGCCTGCCTAGAATTTATATGGGAACATGGGAATATGAGACTTGGGAGAATGAATTCTTCCTCTTAAGAGTGAAGAATCACCATTTCTATCAGTCATTTAGAAATAGCTCAGGAAGATTATAAGAAGTCTTTCTTGACTTGTTCTGCCTCCTACTTGACTGAGTTGAAAGGAGCCATCTGTGGCTACTGCTTATGATATTGACAATTCCACACCCACTCCTGAACACCCTCTCATGTGGCCATGAGACTCCCTTTAAAATGTTACTTTAAAAAGTAAAATGTCTCATTTTCTATAAAATCCACCTCCGTGCCAGAACCTGCACACGTATTGTTTGCTCTGTGATGCACCCCTCTCTCAGTGTTTGGACTGCTTGCTCTGTCTCCCATGGGGTCCCCTCTAGGCCAAAGTATGTGCCAACCTCATTTGGACAGCAGACACCCTGTGGAAGGGCATTAGGAGGTAAGAGCTAATTGGAACTTTGTGATTAGCTGTCATGGATGCCTGGATCTGTCAATAGTGTTCAATAAAGCCAGAAGGCCAAGCATTTCCTTCTGCATACTGACTCTGAGTTAGATTTCCCAGTGCAGAAGGGTTTTCTAGGAAGTCAATTTTAGAATATTACTCTTGGTTCTTAAGTGGTTAAAATCCCTAGCTGGTCTTTAATCTAAGCCTGGAGAATTCTTAGTTATGGCTGAGATTCTGTTATGATATTTTTACCCTCAATATACACAAATCTTTCTGCAGTCTCTTAGGTCCCTGCATCAGTTATAGCTGATCTAATGTCTCTTTCCAGTCTCTATGAGTGACAGACACATATTTTCTCAGGTTTAGAGGACAGAGGAACCTCTAAGTGCCTTTTTCTTGTCCCTTTTTCCTTTGTACTGCCTCCCTAGTAAGTCTGGGCTCTTATTTTTCATGCCTACCATTATTATGACAAATAAGGAGGTTTTTGGAGCTACTCTGGTTTGTGTCCTTCTGAAGGGCTACTGTCCAACTTGTTCTTTAGTTCTTTTAGCTGCCTTTTCAATAACTTCCATTTTGGCTAAAATTAGCCAGAGTCTCCTTGCAATGGAGAACTAATAAACACTAGCTTGCAATAATCTGTTACTCCCAAACTTGAGCAGTATTTGCTGTCTAATCCACCCACAAATTTTTAATATTTGTTTCTTTTATTTGGGTAATTATTTGCATGTTTCATCTCCCCAAATGGAATGTGGTCTTCTTAAGGGATGGGCCATGTTATATCCATCTGTAGATCTCCTATAGTAGCTACTACGGCCTTTCACAAAGGAAGTACATAACAGACATTTCTTGGTTGATGTTCCATTTGCTCCTTCTTTATTCCCAATCACTTCAAATATCTCCATGCAGATACCAGAAAAAGCACTTAGCTTTACCTGAAGCTATGTTTCTACCCCTATAGCAGCAAACAGAGGACTGAGAGAGGCAAATATAAATCTCCCTGGAATCAGGTAGGACTTCTTATGCCCCACAGCTTGTGGGGGTTATTGCTTGGTCATCTCCTCTCCCACCTACCCTAAGTCCCTACCCTTAGCTCCCCATGAGGATCAAGTACCTCAAAGAGATCAGATGTAGAAAAAAATCATTATTTTATTTAACCATAGCAGCATAAGCACTGAGTATTCTGGTATGTGTTATTTGTATGAGAAAAAGAAGGAATGAAAACTGGATTGCCTTGCATATTATTTAGAACTTTTGGAGTACAAGTAACAGGAACTCAATTCAAAACAACCAACTTAAGTCAAAAAGGAAAATATATTGACTCATACTCTTATGGAGAAGTCAGAGTAAAGGAGCTTCACTAGTATTAATCCAGTGTAGTTGCCTTTCTGCTCTGGAGTGTTGATGGTGTTAGAGGGATCTTATCAGAGGAAGGGTGGTGGCATGGCTAAACATACAAGGACAAGGAGTAAATACAATGTTAAAAATAATTTCTCATGATATCTTCTTAAATTTTGCAAATGCTTTCAACAAAGTAGCACATGGGGAAAAGAATGCAGGAATTGTACTAGTAGGTGCTTCTATCTTGAACCCAGTGCCTTTAAAAGCTCATCTACTGCCCGTGCCTGAGGCAGTGGGTGCTCTACAAAAAGCTTCTACAGGGTTGTTCCAAAGCTGGCCACCTCCTAGGATTTTCTTCTTTCTCTGTTGCTTCACAATAGTGATGGTCCTCTTTTTCTGAACTCTGAGATTGGGACTACCAGCTTTTCTTTTGTTATTATCCCAGAGGACAATGGCTTCAGATTATGCTAGATCATGCTCACAGGCTCTTGACTTTAGCCAAGGTTAGCTACTCTTGGGAAACAAAAGGCCTATAAAACAATGGACATTCAAGAAGGTGATTATTTTGGCATATTGTAAATTTTATTCATGTTCTTAAACTGAAGAATTCCCCTACTGAAACCAGTATCAAGCTGCTCTTGAAATATAGGGAGGCCTCATAAATATGGAATGTTCCAGAGAGTTGTATTTTGGACATGTAACATATTCTTTAATAAATTTGCTTAAGGCACAACACTGAAACCCATTGAGTCTACTATGTCTATGGGGTTAGTCACATATGGCTACCTATGGTTCAATAGGTTTGTCCCTGCTGAAACTCATGTTGAATTGCTAATGTAACAGTATTGAGAAATGAAGAGATGTTTGGGTCATGGGGGCAGAACCTTCATGAATGAATTAATGCTGCTCCCATGCAGTGAATAGGTTATTAGAGAAGGAGGTTGTTATAAAGAGTCCACCTTCATGATTTTTCTCTCATAAGCATTCACTTAACCTCCTTTTCCATCCTGAGATGAAGCAGCATGAGATCTTCCCTAGATGCCAGCATCATGGGTTGGACTACTCAACTTCCAGAATGGTGAGCAAAATAAACGTCTTTCCTTTATGAATTACCCAGACTCAGATATTCTGTTGTAGCCTCAGAAAGCATGCAACATAACCCCAGAAAAAAAAAAATCTCTTTGGCATGCCCCGCTTTCCTTCTTTCTGAATTCAGCTGTGCTTCCTAATGATTCCCCACAGGAATGTCAGTGGCTGAATCCTTGAGCCATCTCCGGAAGTGTTAAGTTCTCCTGACAGTCCCAGAAAGCGACCACCATGGGAGCTCTAAAGCCTGTGATGGATTATGAGAAATAAGAAAGCTGAGCTTTTCAGATAAACCTTGCTTTGTACAAGTCCCCTAATTTTACTGCATAATTATTTTGAATCCATCGATAATTTGTACAATTTTCCTGTAAGTCATTCATATATAGTTCTCTTTCATGGAACACTTGGCTTTGCTAAGACATGTATATTAATGAGAACTGTGCTTCTCAAGTGTAAATGTTTCATATGTGTTAAGGCTCTTGGCTTATATGTAAAGGGGCATTGAACAATATGATATAGAAATCTTTTCAACTCTGTAAAGAATTCTGTGGATTGGTTGAAAAATACTGATTCATCAATTCCATGCCAACTTATAACAAGGAAATCATTAGCTAAGGAAAGAAAAATATAATCTATGCAATTAGAACAGGCTGGTTTTGCCCAATATGAAACGAAGATAAAAGAAACCATGAGAGACAAATTTTTTTTTTTTTTTTTTTTTCGGTACTGGGGATCGAACTCAGGGCCTTGCACTTGCGAGGCAAGCACTCTACCAGCTGAGCTATCTCCCCAGCCCCAAAGTAATTCTTTAATCAGGTCTTTAATCTACTAAAAAGTTAAAAAGTATTATTTTTTTCTTTATGATGAGAACTACCTTGACTCAAATTGGCAGTGTTGACCTCTTTGACCTTTGTCCCTATGCAGAAGCAGGAAGGTAGCTTTGCCATAAAATCCCACCTGGCACAGGCACTGAGATAAGTGTCCAGGGCTTGCTTTTAAAAAACCACTCTTTCTCAGTCTTTTGGTGATCCAAAGGAAATAAATCAGATCTGTCTTTGAGAACACCTCTTCCATCCTGGGGGAAGTCATTCCACCAGGGGTTTATGTAGTAGTTACCTTTTCAATTCATTAAATGCTGTCCCAGGGCCCAACGCTGGTAATTGTTCCCTCATTTGCGATCCATTTAGCTACAGAGAATTAAATATTCAACTTCTTGCCTTCCAGGATAAGCGCATTCTTACCCAAAGCTCTTCCAGAAAAGAACTCTTAAGATTCTTTGAAGAACTCCCCTGCCTGTACCTAGAGCCATTCCATTGTTAATTATGTCCACAGACTCTGGGAGCCCTGCAAGGGCAAAGGGGCTGTATTCTGCTCCACTTTCAGAGCAGGAGAAAAAGCATGCTGCTTCTGACCTCATAAAGGCACATTAGTGCTCCGTGACTGTGAAGATCTTCTGTAGGTCACTCAGTAGAATACACACACACACACACACACACACACACACACACACACACACACAAATGTGCACACACGCACGCGCACACACACACGTGCATCCACTGGTGCATCCACCCCACACACACATACACACAACAGTACCCCAACACAACCGTACTGGCAGTTTGCACTCCAGGCCAGCTGTTTCCCTAGAATGTTTTATCCAGCATCCTCTCTAGATAGTGAATGCAAAAGACAGGTTGGGAAAGTGCATTAGCTTTTGATTAATGGTTGGATGAGGGCCAGTTAAATGTTTAAATCTGAATGAGCTTGCTGACTCAGGCTCCTTAGCATCATAATGGACAGCCAGTCCTCAAAGCTTTCATTAAAAGGGGTTCTGGTAACCGATGTCTAGAGAAATGAGTTGACATACAATTCACCGAACTACTCTGCTTTCATCTAAAACGGAATATGTAATCTCAGAATTCACCTGGTCTCTTGAAATTTTTAGGTAAAATTAAATTTGAAGAAGCCGGAGCTTAAATATTTTGAAGATAGGAAACCTCCAGTAGATTTGTGACTTTATCCCTCTGAAGCCTATATTTAATTATGTGTATTGCATTTTAAGTGCAGCTGGAGTCACTGATGGGCTGATAACAGTCTGGAATGGTTTGTGGGAGGTTCTCAGGATGTATCAGAGACTGATTGGATTTGAATTTTATTTTTAACTGTGGGTCCTCTGAATTTTGCCTTTTCATTTTTATCTTTTTTTTTTTTTTTTTTTTTTTTTTCTAATAGGAACAAACTGTGACTTTGCAGAAATCTTCCCAGGAAAACTGGCTGCAGAAAGGCCACTGAAGCTACCCTGACCTCAATGGCATTTTCCTGATGACTCTCACTCAGCCTTTATGCTGCAGCCTGAGATGTGTCTGCTTCCCCTTTGCAGTCACCTTAGAGGTGACCCCTCTCCCTCCTCTGTATCTCAAGAAAGAATGTTAATGGTATAGTCTTTCTTTGCCAGTCCAGTAATATTTTATTCAACTTACAAGATTGTTCAGTACTTCCAAAAGCTGCTTACAGCAACTGTAGCTAATTTGAAAGCGACTGAGTTCTTTGCAGTCAGCTCTGAGTTGAATGAGTCTTGTATAACTCGTCTTCCCCACCTTTAGGGTGTCTTCCAAGTTTATAAAGACCATTCCCCTTTCTTGAAATCAGTCCCAGCAGTCATACACATAGGATATCCATGGTTCTTTTGTAGGGAATAGCGATTGAATGTGACAGACAATTGCTGTGAGCAAAGCCAATCAAATCCATCTCTCCTTCTTTCTCAGTCTGCCCAAAGAGAATGAAGGAGTGTACAAAGAAGCAGATATGGACTTCCACGAGCCTGATACCCTTCCAGTTGATTGCAGTCTGTTTAGAAGCCCAGATGCATTCTTGTCTGGGAGCATTATGATCTTCTTTTATAAATCTATAATCTCTTCCCATCTTCTCTGTATGAGCTAAGTTGTCTTTTGCTCTCAAAACCTAGAGTTCTACATGAAGACATAAAATTTCTGTTTACGAAAAGTACATGCTGGGTGGAGGAAATGGAGATTTGATGTTTAATGGTTATAGTTTAAGCTTTGCAAGATGAAAAGATTGTGGGTTTGTTTTCACAAAAATGCAAGTATCCTTACCACAAGTGAGTTGTATACTTCAAAATGGTTATGATGGCAAATTTCATGTTATATGCATTTTACCAAGATTTTTAAAAAAAATTTTTAAATGTCTGTTTTTGACAGCTTCTTTTTCTTCTCTACTACAACCTGCTCAGGTCTCCATTGCCACATATATGAGTGATTGTAGTCGCCAAATTCATCTCCCACATTTACTCCATTGGAAGTTGGTCCCCAGGATTCTACCCTGTGTGCATGGAGCAGTTAATAGTTCTGAAACTGAGCTGCTGTCCAATATACGACCTTCATGTCTACCCACTGAATCCAGGATCAAGCTCATGCTCCCCAGCCTATCACAGGGGACCTAACAGACCTTTCCCATGTTCTGATCTACTGATTCCCCGGAAAAAGCAAACCCTAGCCAGGCTGACCTCTCTCATCCCAAGAGCAGTACTTACTCATGCTGTTTCCCCAGCTTGGCTACTTTTCTTCCCCTCCTACATCTCATCCCTCTTTCAAAGCTCAGCTCCATGGAACATTTTCTGACCATTCTAGTCCTCCAGGGACCTTTATTATTATTGTGGTTATTATTTTTGAGGCACTGGAAATGGAGCCCAGGGCTGCTCTATCACTGAGCTACATCCCCAGCCCTTTCTATTTTTTATTTTGAGGCAGGGTCTTGATCAGTTGCCTCAAACTTGCCATTCTCCTGCCTCATCCTTTTTAGTTGCTGGGACTATGGGTAGTGCCATCATGCCCAGTGACATTTATTATTTGAATCATACTTCTTAGTGTTTATATATAAACAGTTTCCTATGCATCTACCTTGTTCCTCTGCTAACTTACAAATTTTCTAATGATAGAGATTGGACCTTATAATATCATCTTTGATCATTCCTATATGCTGTGTTCCGGGTATGCTCTTTAATGTCGGTTGAATGAAATCAGAAATGAAGAAGAACTGCCTTATCAGCTTGTCTCTTCAGGACAAACTTTTGCAGAGATGTAGTGGAAACATTTATTGAACACTTAGTATTTGCCAGGCACCATGTCAAGGTTTTAACATGGATTGTATACCTCATTTAATCATTCCAACAACCCTATTTAAATAGAGATGATTATTATCCTCATTTTATGGAGGAGAAAATGCAAGCACACACAGTTAACTAACTTGCCCAAGATCATGTCCATCAGTAGGAGGCAAGGTCATGATTCTGAGCTAAATCCATTTGGCTCCTAACCCATGCTATTTCTACTCCATCCCTGTGCAGACCTTGTTATTAATGCTGCCTTTCTTGCCTGTTCTTTCAGTGAATTATAACCTCCCCAAAGGCAGGAATCTTCTCTCAATATGTCATAGAGGCTCACTTAACAACCATTGAAGAAAGGAAAGCTGCAGGAAGATGGAAGCAGAGAGGGATAGGAGAGAAGAGACTCGTGGGTGGAGCTTGTCCAGCTCCTAAATTTGGCAAGAATCCTGTCGCAAGGGACTTGACCAGAAAACAGCCGCTCACCTTTCTGAGCCACATTCTCAACATCGTTGGTCCCTTTGAGGAGTGATCCAGCCACCGATTCACTGTGTGGATGAGAGGTCAGGATGAATATTTTCTTGCCCCTCTCTCTCTTGGCCAGTGTTCCTGGGCATTCAGCCTGCTTCTCACTTGTTTTGATGGTACATGGCTTTCCTATCTGCTTGGCAAATGCTGGACTATGGCATTTCTTAACCAGTAAGTTCTCAGATATAAAGCAAAACATGAGGCTTCCTGACCAACCCTGCCCCTCTGCACCCTGACGGCTGTGCCTGGAGAACCAGACCATACAGATGGCAACACAGGTTTAAGGAGTAATGGCAGACATCTAGCTGCGAGTTTCTGTGATTATATCATGAGGGACTCTTTCTCTCTCTCCTTCCTTCCTTCCTTCCTTCCTTCCTTCCTTCCTTCCTTCCTTCCTTCCTTCCTTCCTTCCTTCCTTCCTTCCTTCCTTCCTTCCTTCCTTCCTTCTTTCCAGTACTAGGGATTGAACCCAGGGTCTCCTGCATACTAGGCAAGCTCTCTGCTATTGAGCTATGTCATGAGTCCTTTTTATTTTATTTTGAAACAGGGTCTTGCTAAATTGCCCAGGCTAGCCTTCAACTCATGATCCTCCTGCCACAGTAACTGGGATTATAGACATGTACTACAACACCCAGCTGGAACTATTTCTTTGGTTAAGTTTTCTTACCACCACATCTCAGTTTTCCTACCTATAAAATGGGAAAATTAGAATTTTTGTAAGAATTAAATGATTTTATATATATAATGTGCTTAGCATAGTACTTTCCATTACTAAAGAGTAGCTGTTGTTGTTCTTGGTGGTGGCGATGTTATTAAGGTGCGTAGCATCCTGGGAGAAGTAGCATATTAAGTCAGTTCTGTTGTTCGTTACTTCACGCTGTTTTCCAACAGGATGGTTGACCTTATCTGAGGAACATGTAGAAATAGTTTATTATAGATTTGAGGTCTGAAAATCGGGAATAGCATGTATCCAGGTTCCATGTGAGGAAACGAGAGAAATAAGAACTCTGGTGTATAAAGAATAGAAAGCAAATTCATTCTAGTTGAGGTCATAAGAGATTTTATTAGAAGGATACCAGGTAACTGGAGTTACCATGGAGAAGGTCTTAGTTCCAGTTCTGAATTCTGCATGGCTTTATTTCCTTGTTCTTCAAGCAGACTTTCTCTCCATGATTGTGATGATAACTACAATATACCTTAAGTTTCACCTATCCATCTCTGGGAGCAAAAATGTGAAGCTGCTGCTCTTCCAGTTTCCACACACATAAAAATAAATCCTAGGGCAGAACAATTATTGAGTAGATCTGGGCTGCAAGTTCAACCCTGGAGAAATCACTTGGAGTAGGGCACTTCAGAATCAGGATCTGTAGTTCCACAAGACTCACAAAAATGGAGGAAAGAAGGAATGAGACAAACAGAAAACAAAGATCTCCGATGACTTTAGAGGGTGTGGGTCTAGGAAACCATGCATGCATTCAGAGCCAAGATAGACCTGAAAAGTTTCCTTGAGGCAGATGAAAACCCACATTCTCCTAGCAAAAAAAAAAAAAATTTCCATTCTCTTTGTGAGGAGTTTCCATGGAGAGGCTAGCTTCGTGGGAGAGAGTGGGCAGCAACCAGCTCAGGCTGCTTCTCACTAGGGCCCATCCTTACTTCAGTTCACTTCTTCCCACAGCTCACATAATCCTTACTCTTAGAGCTTGTGAGATTTTTCCTTGCATGGTGCTCAGAGTCCCTCCCCTAAAAGCTACTGTCTTAAGAGGGAGATTAGCCAAGTGGGCTGGTTTGATTATGTGTTGATTTAACTCATAATCGTATGCTTAGAAAAGAAAATGTCAGACGTACTATAATAGCTTCAAATATAAACATGGAGTACAAAATCTCTTCAGCAAACCTTGGGCTTCCTAGTCATCCACAGACAAATAGAATTGACTCTACTGGACTGGGCAAGGAAAGAGCAAAGTGAAGAGCAGTATTAATATGGCAATGTCAGTCTTGTCTGGAAGACCATGGCAGCAGGGGATGACAATGTCAAGTCTTCAAAATTGTCCATATGTTTAGAGCTAAAGGTTGAGTAATGAGAGAAAACAGATCACAGTTTGAGCATCCCTTATCTGAAATGCCTGGGATCAGAAGTGTTCTGAATTTCAGATTTTTTCAGATTTTGCATATACATGAGTTATCTTGGGGTGGGACCCAAGTCCAAACTCAAAATTTATTTACGTTTCACATGCATCTCATACACATAGCCTGAAGGTAATTTTATACAATATTTTTACTTCACCTGTATTTTGATTGTGATCTGTCACATGTATTCAGGTATGGAATTTTCCACTTGTGGTTATGCCACCACTCAAAAAATTCTGAATTTTGAAGCACTTCAGATTTTATATTTTCAGATTAGGATTGCCCTATTTATTCTATAATGTCTTTGGCTACATGGCTAGGCATGTGTCTGCAATGGTGCTCTTACCTTGGAGACATTGGACGTTGTCCTTTGCTATCTGTCAAGGGCTTGATTCAGATGTAAAGAAACAATAATTTTTAATTGTTTACAAAGCATTTTCCTATGCAATATGTTAATTTAATCCTCTCAACTAGTTTAAAGGAAAGAAATATTGTTCCCAGTTCATAGAGGGGAAAACTTGAGGCAGAGTTCAGGAACTTGGTTGGTGAATTTGGAAAGCTGAGCATCAGTGGTTCTGAACTGTAATGGACAAAAGAATCTGGTGAACGTTTAAATGCTTATCCTGTCCTTTACTTCCAGAGGGTCTGATCGAGCAGTTTGGGGAATAACCCAGGAAAATGAACTTTTATCATGCACGCAGGGCATTTCAAAGCACACAATCCACTGAGTAGAGTCATGAAACAGTCCTCTAGGCACTAGTTCAGTTTCAGGGAGAAACTGAAGTACTTTAACTGTGTGACCAAGTTATTTCACCTTTCTGAGCCTTGGTTTCCTCATCTGATAAATGGCTGCAGAAAATAAAAAATACCTAAGCTCCAAATCAAATGATTTACATCTTTTACTTCACTTAATTCTCCCTATAACCCCATAAAGTTAGTTCTGTGTTGTCCTTATGCTACAGGACTCAAACCTAGATCATTTCAACTCTCTCATTTGCAGAATTGCCAGGAAAATCGGAAGAAATGCATAGAAAGTATCCAGCACATAACCCTGATGTTGAATGAATGGTGGCAGCTGCTGTAACTACTTCTAATTCTGAAAGTCACCCCTGAAATGCAGGCATTGAGCCAGATAATCTCTAAGGTCCCTTCAGCTCCTCCATGCCATGATTTCAGTACATCAAGTGTTTGCTGTGTTTAAGGGGGATTCCTAGTGGCAATAACTGAATCCAACTGTACAAATGACCCAAATCTTCCTTTAATCAGAGAATTATTGATTTTTTTGTTTTGAGCAAGTGAGTCTATAGACAAAGACTAGAAAAATATGAACAGAACTATTGTGCTTTAATAATAGGGTTATGGATGACCATTTGTATTTAAAACATTTTCTTTTACACTTGTTAATATAGTTTCTATCACAAACATTTAGAAGAAAAGCAAAATATCTGATGTCTTATGCTGTCAATTTGCAATTGACAATATATTTACAATATATCTTTTTTTATTGTAAACAAATGGGATACATTATATTTCTTAAATGATTTCTTATCACAATTGGCAACTGAAAGTTCATTATAGAAAAGGGGGAAAAATGCTGGGGATGTAGGTAGCTCAGTGGTAGAGCATTCACCTAGCAAGTGCAAGGCCCTGGGTTTGATTCCCAGCCCTGCAAAAAATAAAAAATAAAAAACCAACAAAGGAATGGCATCAGAGCTAAAGAACTTGAGAGCTGATAGACCTGAGCCTAGTTTATGCACTCATTATCTTTGGTTCATCACAAAATATTAAAAGTAAAATACGATCCAATCTGCATCTCTTGCATAGTGTCATGTTGTTTAAATAGAAAGTTCTTGGAACAATCTGTACCATCCTTCCTTGAAACACTTCATTCCACTCTTGGGCATTACATTTAATCTACTGTTCCTGCCCTGAATTGTTAAATAGTACTTTCAACATCATGGCGGTCAACTACTGAGGCTGATGCTGTCTGTATATTTCACATGGGACTTGAAACATCAGCATTTATAGTTCTGAACCTGTTTTTCTTGCTTCAGAAATAAGATGTGTTGATGAAGAAGGAAACCCATAGACTCCATAAACCTCACCTCAAATACAGGAAAATAATCTAGGTACATTTAAGTATTGCACTCTTCATTGAAATCAAAGTTAGTCAGTATCTTGATTTTTGTTTACTTCCCAAGTATTCTTTAGCTAAAATAATAAACTTGTAAATTCATATTTTGGGTTTAGAGAAAGTGGTCACTGTAGCAATGAGGAGGACAGGTCATGTCTCAGGTTCTTTCTGCACTGGTGCTCACAAGAGAGTGCGGGTTTGAGGGTGAGATGGCTAACAGTGTGGGTAACAGCGTGGACCCTGGAGCTGGACTGCTGGATTCAAGTCCTGGCCTTGCCACTGCTTGTGCAAGTTACCTTACCCTGTGGGCCTATGATTTCTCCTCTTCAAAATAAGGATAACAATCATTCCTATCCCACAAAGGAATTGTGAGGATTAAATGAGTTGATGTTTGTAGAAGAATATCAAGAATTTGGTTTTGTTAAAACAGTGTCTGGCACATAGTGCCAAGTGTTTGCTAAATGTTACAAAGAGCAGAGTAGTCATTCCACAAACATTGAAAAAGGAGGATTGAGGGCTGGGGAGATAGCTCAGCTGGTAGAGTGCTTGCCTCACAAGCTCAAGGCCCTGAGTTTGATCCCCAGTACCGCAAAAAAAAAAAAAAAAAGAAGGGTTGAGAGTGATTGAATCAGAGAGAAGTGCCTACCCTCAGCAAGCTTACACTCCAAAGGTTGGAGGGAACCTTTCTCGTGGGATATTTTATGACTTGTTTTTAGGTAGAAGTGGGAGATGTGGGTCTGAAAGCACTTCCTGCTTCTACTGTTTCTCAGATGACTCCATCTCAAATGCCACAGTGACATATTTTGGGATGGGATGTCTGATTCCCTTCGTGGAGTAAGAGCTGTCCAGGCTGAAGAGGCTGGAAGTGCCCAGGTTCTGAGAAAGGGAAGCCTGGAGCTAAGTTTTGCCTGTGTCCCCTAGAGTCCCGAGTTGGACACTTAACCCCCAAGGCAACAGTGTTGAGGGGTGGAGCCTTCCATAGGTGGTTAGGTAACCAGGGCTCTGCCTCCTGGTGGATTAATGCCATTACTGCCGGGGTGGTTAGTCACTGTTAGTCATTCCACAAACATTGTGGGAGTGGGTCCCTGATAAATGGATGAGTTTAGCCCTACTTTGACTCACTCCTTCCCCCTCTTCCTTCCCCTCTCTTCCCAACTCTCCTTCACCTTGTTGTGTGGGATGATGTAGCATGAAAGCCCTTGCCAGAGGCCAGGACCTTGATATTGGACTTCCCAGCCTCCAGAACAGTGAGAAATAAATGTCTTTTCTTTGTAAAATACCCAGTTTTGGTATTATGTTATAGCAGCACAAAAGGGACTCAGACACCTGGCGTGGACAGCAGGAAACCAGAGTGTTGAGAACAGAGCTTTCAAAGTGGGCAGGTGACAGGACGCAAGAGGCATGGGTCATGTGTGGGGTTTTCTTCACCCCTGAAGGGTTTCTGCCTTTATTCTGAGGACTCGGAGAATCATCAAAAGTGTCTGAGTAGAGGAGTGACACAATTACTGTTTAGAACAGATTGCACAGGAGCAAGGGCAGAAGTGGAAAGAATGGTTAGAAGCTGTGACAGCGACCCAGAAAGGAGGTGATGGTAGCTTAGAGCTGGTTGACAGTAGCAAAGGAGGTCAGAGAGGATTATGGATGTGTCTGGTTGATTCACTCTCATACCCCCTATGCCTCAGCATCCTGCTTGGAACATGGTAGGGACTCAATAAAGATTTGTTGAGTGAATGCTTGGGTAAAGTAACTTCTCTGAGGCTCTGATTCCTCACTTTTAAAATGGGGGTGAGAGTCTACTATTTTATTCCAATAGATTCTACCTCCAAGGGCTCATTAGCCAGCTTTTCATCACTACAACAAGTACCTGAGATAATCAACTTATATCAACCTCTAAAAAGTTTTCTTTTGGCTCATAGTTTTGGAAGCTGCCATTCATGGTCAGTTGGCATGTTCCTTATGGGACTCTGTGAAAGCAGCACAAAATGGTAGCCTGGTATGGCTGAGCAGACTACTTACCTCCTGGTCAGAGAGCAAAGAGAAACAGAAAAGGACCAGGGTCCCATAATTCCCTTCTGGGACACACCCTAGTGACTTAAAGGTCTCCTACCAAGTCCCATCTCTAACTCCACTTCACAACAGTGCCAAGCAGGATACCAAGCATTCAACACATAGGCCTCTGGGGGACACTTTAAATTCAAACTATAGCAAAGGGTCACTGTGGGAATTAAATGACATTATTTGCATAAAGTGCTTAGCATAATAATTAAAACATAAAATAAGCCTGAGATGAATATACCCAAATAAATGCAAAATATTTTTGGAAGAATTTACCTTTGGAGAAATGGAGAACATTAAACTTTTCACTTTATACTTATACTAAAAATAAAGGACAGAAAATGTTGGATTTATGAGTCATTTTTAGCTTCCTTTTTGTACTTTCCACTACTTTTTGAAATTATTCTATAATGAATATGTGGGATGAAGACAGCAATGAAAGGATAAGATCACTCAGAATTTCAGGTTTTTGTAAAACATCAGAAATTTAAGACTTTTCCCCTGCTTCTTCTTGTGTGGTGCATTTCACCAACTCTGAATGTGGGTATTATCCTAATCTTCCTTTTTTCCTTCTGTTGTTATTTAAGAGTAAAGTGAGCTTTTGAAGCTCTTATGAAACAAGAACAACAGCCCAGTTCATCCTCATGGTTTGGAGCTCCTTTTCCTGAGAACAAACATGTCTGTTCAGTGGTTGAGCCCCTTGAGTTGAAACCATTCATCACCAACCACATTTAATCTGAGCTATAAGCTAGGAAATGAGGTTACTTGCTGAAATTTACAAATTAAATAGTCAAAGATGGGTTTAGAGTCAGGTGCTGGTTTGCCCGCCAGTAATCACAACTAATGAGGAGGTTGAGGCAGGAGGATCACAAGTTCCAAGGTTAGTCCGGGCAACATAATGGGACCTTGTTACAAAAAACAAAAAATAAAAATAATAACAACAACAAAGATCAGTGCTAATGATTCTGATTCTTATTCCCTCCTTCTCCTTCTTCTTGGGATTGAAACCAGGAGTGCTTTACCTCTGAGCTATATCCTCAGTCCTTTTTAACTGAATTGTTTAAAATTTAGAAACAGCATCTCACTAAATTGCTTGGAGCCTTGCTAATTTGCTAAGGCTGGCCTTGAACTTGTGATCTTCCTGCCACCATCCCATCTAGTACTTCTTAAGTGGGAGCACTGAAAGGTAAAGATACATGGTTGGAGACAGGATAGGGCAGAGGTCACCAGGAAACTTGTTTGTCAAACCTAATATTAGGGCCACATCAAGAAATAATTAAGCTAGAAGGAGCCCTAAGATGCTAGCACTCTAGACAGTATTGAGAGGTTGTCTCTCCCATTTTATTTTCTTCCCTCTTTATTTGCCTTAGTTGTTAGTGTGCTTTTCCTCCCAGCTGACATTCAGCTGTCCTTCTAAGACTGACTGTACACTAAGAAACTTGGGAAACTAAAAACAACAAAATATTTTGTTATTGCTGGTCTTTATCCAAGACCTACCAAATTCGAATCTCTTCCTGGTGGATTCTGGGCATTGCATCTCCTTCCTTTTAAGTTTTCCAGGTGGTTCTAATGTGCAGCCAGAATTGAGAGCCATGCTGATCGTGAAAGCTCAAGGAGCAAGCCCTGGCAAGGAGGCTTTGCTTCTCCTGGGGGTGTGGAAGAGCAGAAAGCTGCTAATTCCTAAACGAGTATAACAATAATATTCATCATCACCATCATAATGTTATTAATAGCTAGCTCACTGAAATTTAAATGTGTTAGCTAATTTAAATCTCAACAACTCTGTGAGATAGTTAATTATTGTGGGTATATTCATTTTACAAATGAGGACTCCAATGCACCAAAAACTTACATAGTTTGCCAAACATACTCAAGCTAGGATTCAATACTCTTTGCTGCCACACTGTACTGCTGCCTGCAATGCTGAAATCAGAAGGGGGAGGGGTGTGACACTAACAGACAGACACACTCCTGCATCTTCTCTCTTTATACTCTAGGGACCTGAATACAGCTGATATAGGACATTTCTCTGATATAAACTAACCAAGATTCTACCCGCTCTTTTGAAGGCAAAGTAAATTATTAACCAGCATTCTGTGATTCCCTTTGGGATCTATTTTGTAGAATATATCCATGGCATAAGTTAGTTTCATAAGTTATGATGCTCGTCAGTGGGTATGTGATATAAGATAAAGCAGTAAGAGTTTTCCCCCAAAGAATGGTCTTTCCATTTGTGACAAATTATTCTTGGCAATGTAATTAGCCAGTTGGGTTATTGAAACAGATGGGAAATGTTTCTTCCAAAATTTCAGAACTGAAATGATTCTTATTCTGTCTGGTGATAAATGTCAATTAAAATAGTTCTCCCTTCACCGGAAAATTTAGGAAAAAAATAGTTTAAGAAAATAGCAACACTGATTGCCAAGGGAAATTTGTTTTTGCAGTAAAACAAGCAAAACAAATCAAATCCCTTAAAACTAGGAACAGGCTGTCTTCTGAAGTTAAGTTCACATCTGGAGATTTTTATAAACTTTATTGGAAAGTTCATTGTTAAAGTTACAATTATCTATATTTTTAGCATAACAAAAAGATTCTTATTTGTTGGATTTGATCTGAAATGTTACTTTTAGCCAAGTCCTGACATAGCTCCTACTTGACTGGAAAATGTTCTCTGTGTTGAAAAGAGGTGCATAGATTTTTGATATTAAGGCCATCATTCAAATGGATGCAAAAAACTCTTTGTCAATTATGTTGAATGCCCCTTATCACAGGATAGACCAATAAACAAGGAGTTGACAGTAGGAACAAAATTTTAAAATACCCTGTAAGCACAGTATGTTTATCAATCCTTTTCAAAGGCTGCACTTGTGTTGCATTTAAAGAATGTTACTTATCCAAGAAATTTTTGTCATAGGTGTTTTTAACTATGATGTCAGAAGACAGAAATACTGAATAGAATGCATTTAAAAGGACCTTAGAGTGACTGAGTACTCACCTGTGTAAAAGTCACAGTTCAGCTAATTTAAATGTCCTTTCTAATTTCAGGATAATCTTTTAAAGATGTAGGAGCATCTATGCTAAAGTTTGGTCAAGAATATGAGACAAAATTTATTATATCATAAGTAAACTGCTTTAAAAAAAAAGAGGCAAAGAACCACCCCAACTTATTCTTTAAATCCAAGATTAATATGTAAAAATTCTAACCTATATTGAAAACATTCACATTTATTTCACAGAAAAAACTTTTCTTCATTATTTCTAATTCTGTTATACACATATATAGTACATATATATGTTATACATGTATATATATTCTGTTATACATATATATATGATATATATATATATATATCTGATACACACACACACACACACACACACACATACACATATATGTGTGTGTGAATCCCTGGGTTCACCAGGGATTGAACCCATGGGAGCCTTAGCCACTGAGCCACATCCCCAGCCCTTTTTGTGTTTTATTTAGGGACAGAGTTTCACTGAGTTGCTTAGGGCCTTGCTAAATTGCTGAGGCTGGCTTTGAACTTGTGATCCTCTTCCCTCAGCCTCCCAAGCTGCTGGGATTACAGGCATGCACCAGTGGGCCTGACCTCCAAATTACATTTAACAATCCTTTTTGTTTTTTAAAACAGGAAAAACTAGACAAACACTGTCTCAAATTATTATTATAGCTCTTAAGTCATGAACAGTTAAGCAAGGACCAGGAACACCTTGAAGGATTAAAAAAAAAAAATCTGTTATCAAGAATGGTTACATTTAGTATACAGAGGCATAGATTTAGTGCTCAGAATCCTGCATGAAACATACATTAAATTCTAGGCTTGAGAGCAAACATGGCAACCTCCTTTTGACAGAAATCTTTGTCATAGACCTTAGGTAGTTACATTGATGGCACCCACTCAAGATATTGGGATTTCAGAGTGGGGAGTAGAATCTCAGCAGGCTCAGCTCTACACGACCTTGAAGCTGAATTTGAAATATAAATATTCTGTGAGTTAATTGGACATTGCACTTCTCCTATCTAGCAATTGACCATATCTGGGCTGAGTGCATTAGTCCTGTTTAGAATTCATCTCAGCAGGAAAGGAAGTGGACAATGTAGGAGCCCAGTGATGACTGCTGGGACACGCTTTCTCAATCAGCTTACCCACCCTCCTTAGGATGAGAGGTTGGGTGTCTAGTTCCTGTCTGACATCCAGGGCAGGACTGAATTTTTGGGTGGGGAGACGGTTAGGAAGACTGAGGCATGAGGATCATGTACAGATAAATAGATCCATGAATGAAGGCCATTGAGATAGCCCCATATACAGAGCATGTTGATAAATCACATTAAACCATTTTGCTTTCTCCTTTTCTGGTTTCCCATTGAAGATTAAAACAGACTGAATGATTCTAGCACAACAGAAGTTTGAGCCAGTTCTGAAAATGGCCTGTTTCTCCATTAAGGCGGGACACCACGTCAGGACCTTGATGTATTCTGCTTGCATAGAATTAAGACAGTTCAGAGTGTGGTAAGAACCTCAGCAAGCATCAGGAGCAGCTGGAGCTTGCTTTCCCTCTGCCCAGTGCTTTAGGGCCCTGAAGGGAAGAATTTCCCAGAGTGGTGGCTTGGAGCCTTCCTTATATGCTTCCCCCATTATTCTTGTACCTTTGTTTTTTTTTCTCAATTTGATCACATTTGTGTGTACATGTGAGTGGGAATGCTATTAGACAAGATGGCAGACCTGTTTGACCTGTGATTTCTTCTCCTGTGCTTCTGTTACTCTTTTGTTTCCCTCCCTGTTGACTCTGGTGTTTGACCTTGGGAAAGGAGTTGGTGTCACAGTGAAGGACAAAAGAAAGGGTCAGTTTTCTATTTATTAAGCAGCCTTCCCTTTTATGTCTGGGTTATTGTCTTTCTAATAGGAATTATTGGCATGTTAAGAGAAAAAGAACAAATGCTTATTGAGTGCCTACCGATCGGGAAGGCTGCTACATCCACATATGCAATTTTTAAGCCACTGTCCTCCCGAACTCTAGTATAAATGCCTAGTCAATGTCCTGGAAACTGAACAATCAGGTTACAATTCCTGATTTTTAAAAGAGAGTTGGGAAGTATTTCAAACCCTAGGAGTCTATACCTCCTGTGCTCAGGTTTTGCAAGTAATATTTTATATAATCTTTGGACCTCGTCTCCATTTATCTTCACTCTTGAGTTATTGTACTCAGTATCATCATTTAAAAGAGTTAAAAGAAATTTATATACTTATAATTATCAGATATATACCTCCATCCCTCTTTGTTCTCCCTACATCCAAATTCTAATGTCCAGCTGCTGGGTCAGTATCCTCACTTAGATTTTTAATAGGCATCTCAAGCTCATCATGACCAGAGGGAAGTTCTAATCTTCCCTCCCAAGCCTGCTTCTCCCACGGTTTTTCTCATCTCAATAAATGCAAATTCTATCCTTTCAATTGCTCATGCCCTAACCTTTGGTGTTATCTTTGACTTCTCTTTCAAGTGTCCCATATTCAATCTCTCAGCATATTCGGATGCCTCTATCTTCAAAATATTCTCAGAATCTGGCCACTTCTCTCCGTGTCTGTCATTACCACATTGGTCCAAACCATCATTTCCTCTTACTTGGATTATCCTAACAGCTACCTAACTTGTCCTTCTTCTTCTATCTTTGCACTCTCTGCAGTATAATTTCATGCAGCAGCTAGAATGGCTGCACAAAAACTGTTAAAGTCCTAAGCCAGATCATGTTACAGGTATATCCAACCTTCTGATGGCTTCTCTTGTAAGTCAAGGTCTCTGCATTGGCCTTGGAGACCCTCCCACATTTGCCTGCACCCTCGTTGCTTCCAACCTCACCTGCTGTGTTCTCTCCACTGTGCGGCAGGCACTCTGGCCTTCTCAAACCTGCTGCACGCGGTCCTGCCGTAGAGTCTTGACTCTTACTGTTCTTCTCATCTAGGACCTTCTTCCATCTGACTACTTCTCTTACCCTTCCCTCTTTTGTATTTCTGTGGAAGTGTCATCTTATAATGAGCATTTCCCTAGACTATTAGAAATCACAAGTCTGTCTTGTTCCTGCCCTCCCTATTTCCCATTTTCAGCTTCTTTTCCTCTTTAGCACTTAATATCTATGGCACTCTTTATATCTCACTTGTTCATTTCCTCTCATTAGAGCAGGGAAGTAAGAGCAAAGAAAATTGAAGTTCAGATTCCTGAACTTGATCAAGTTTACATAACTAGGAGGATTCAAGTCTTTTCATCCCCAATCTTCCCAGTTCATTTTGGGTTCTGTGAGTACAGGTACTATTCTTGAGCAAAACATTCTTGTAAGGCTTAAACATTCACATATGTAGTTGATCCTCAAAGTATACTAACAAGGTTCATTTCCTAGGAAAAAGTAGGTTTTTCAGTGTTAATCTTTTAAACTATGGCATACCTGTAGTATAATGTTTGCATCTTAGATATGTAGATCAATGACCTTTTACATTTGTATACTTCTGTGTAACCACCACTCAGACCAAGTCTCCAGAGCTTCCTTTCAGTAGCTGTCCCCACTCTGAGGTTACCATGATTTTGATGTTTATCATCATATATTAGTTTTGCCTCTTTTAAACTTCATTTGAAAGGAGTATTATTGCATACTATCTACTGTCCTGAATTTTTTTTCAATATTACATCTGTGAGTGCCATCAATGGCATTGCATATATCCTAGTTTATTTTTTCATTTTTTAAAATGTTTTCCATGGATATATTATGACTAATAAATTTGTGTGCATGTGTGTGTGTGTGTGTTTGCATGTTAGTATGTACTTGACCTATAGCTGATGGACATTTTGGTTGTTTCCAGTTTTGAGCTATTAAGAATAAAGCTCTTGGCGTTGGGAATATAGTTCAGTGATAGTGTGTGTACTTAGCATGTGAAAGACTCTGGATTCAATCCCCAGCACCACAGGAAAAAAGAAGAAAGCTCTTAGAAAATTCTTCCACATGCCTATCAGTGGGTGTAACATTTACTTCTTTGGGGTATGTACCTAGGAGTAGAATTGCTCTGTCATAGGCAGGTATACGTTTAGCTTTAGTGGATAACCAAATTATTTTCCAAAATCGGTGTACCAGCTTTAGATTCACAAGCAATGTATGAAAATTCCAGTTGTGCCACGTGTTTGGCAATGTTTAGCGTTGTTTTAGAAATATGTAGCTATTCTGATCACTGTGTTATGATATGGTGCATTTCTCAGATCACTACTGATGTTTAAACACCTTTTCATATACTTATTTTCCATTTGGATATTCTCACTCGTGAAGAATCTACTCAAGTTTTTGCATATTTTCGAGCATTGTTTATGTTTCTAATGTTCACTTCTAAGTTTAATGTATTTTTTAATAACCTGGAAGAGAGAGTGGCTATTAAAGAGTAGATTATGGAGTCATTCATTTATTAAGTTCATAGATATCTATCAATTGTGAACTATTTCCTGGTATTATGTTAGACTTTAGTGAAAAAACAAAACAAAACAAAAGGCTAACAAGGCAGTTCCTCCTAGAGGCTCACTCTCTAGAGAGGAAGAACACATGAAGTGAAACGATGTAGATTTGATGATAGAGGCATGTGGAAAGGGTTAACGTCTCTGGAAAAAGCGATTGGGATGGAAAGTGACCTCAGCTGAAGAAGAAGAGATCAGAATGACTACTGTGGTTGGGTTCTGGAGTTTCTAGGAGCCAAGAATGGCTTAAGCCAGATCCAGTATGGAGTTGCTGCATAAATTGATATGCAAAATAGAATCTCACAGAAACTCATGAATGGGAAGCAAAGAGACTGGAATTCAACAGCCATTTGAAATCCAAAGCAGCTCTAGAATTCTCAGCAGCTGGAGTTGATGGATCATCATTGCTTGCCTAGCAACATGACTGAACATTTCTCCATGTGTCTGCTTCTCTCTGAGCACAAAGTAGGGAGAAATCTCTTCATCTTCTATTCTCTCATTTTATCATATCATAGTTGCTATTAATCTATAATTTCTTCTTACTCATAGTTTTGACCTTATAACTTGAAATACTTATGCCTTTTGATCCCTCTTCTGTCTAAAGGTCTCTCATCACTTTCTGTATACATTTTTAGTCTTGGTTTCCAGGCTCACTTCATTCTTTCTACATTTCCTAATTCAAATTCCCCAAAGTAAGAATTTGCCCCATGCATCCCAGTTTGAGTGACATTTTTGTACCAAGTCACCTCATAAAATTAGGTGAACCTCAGGACTGCCTGCCCTCAGGCTGGTGCTTGCTTCTATTCTAATTATCAGTAGCCGACTAAGCATGACTGGCTGCCTAAGTGGACTTTACTGGTGGATTAGGGCTTCTCTGGAGTTAAAAGCTAGTGGACTATTCAAAACCCAAACCATGGAAATGTAGAAGTACCTAGACATTTTACTCAACCAAGTAGAGGACCCCACCAAAGACAGAAATTTGTCTTGAGATTTTATGACTGTAATGCATTTTTGAAGGAAATGATTTAAATAATGTCTTCATGACAACTCAAAGAGTTCTAATCCTTCTGGAAAAGCATGCAGGCATTCTTATGGAAAATGAAAAGAATACATTTTCTTAAAGAACAGTGGTAATCAAATAAGTAAATAAGAGACTATGCCAGGTTAAAAGAGTTACAGAAAACAATGTAATAAATTTATTTTCATTTTTTACAAAATATATATTCAAATTTTGGATGGCCTGGTCCATTTCATCTTTTCACCTCAAAATTGCCTCAGCTGGACAAGAAATAATTCATGAAAGGTTAGTTAAATTAGTTGTAGTCTGAGTAGCAAAATATAGTACAGAAGTGAATGAGTAGGAAATTTTAATTTGGAGAAAAGTAAAAATCTGAAAAGCGCTATAAAATAATAAATCCTAAAGAAAAGAATAGCTGGGTGTTTTTATTCAATTTTTACTAATAAGGAACACTTGATGAAATGAAAAGACATAAAAATTTAAAACCAGTAAGTCTATTTTTAACTTTAATTCATTTTAGAAATTTAATCATGGAATAATTGCTGTAGATAGCTTAGGACGATTCAGAAAAAAGGCATTCATTTGAATGAGGTAGATTTTGCAGTAAAGGAGTCAGAATAAAAATAACAAGAACTAGGAAGTCCAGCTTCAGGGCATACACTGATCATAAGCCAAAGGAAATGTTCCCACTGGAAATAATGTTTTCAACCCACTGGGACTGCTGGGCATCTATAAGCCTTCTGAGCATGTGCTGGCGGTTGGCACCCGCTTCCCTGGTGACTTCCTTTGAGTCATTGCACCCTCAACAGTCATGATACCAGCACAGTATTGCTGCTTTGCTGTTTATTCATACATATTTTTGGTGTCTGGCTAGCTCTGAATGCACATATTTTTCTCCTTTTAATGAGGCTGATTTTTTTTCTTATTTTGAGTGATCATTTCAAGTTTCACCCTTTCCAATCTTTCTCTAATAAGTATTTCCTTTTGACTAGTCTGCATGTTTAAAAGAAGACTGGTCGAGCCAAAAATCTGTCGGTAATGATGTTATTATTTATGCGAAGGAGACTTGGGATAATCGTATTGATTAACATTTCCTTAAGTCTCTTCCTAGACATTAAAAATAGTCAGGGCTACAGCTGATGATATCTGCCAGACTTAAGTTTGGGGAGGGTGTTTCCCTGTGAAGACTTAACCTTTATTTTAATTCTCCCCTTAGATCCCATTTATTATATAGTTAGAGATGCCAGATTTTACTGTCAGGAAATTTCCCACTTAGGGGAAGTAAGTACCTACCATAATTGACTTGAGGTGCACATCAAATCTTTCATCCAGGAGCCACTATGTCTAAACTTCCACCATTAGCATTTAACTCCTTTGTGTTCATTCCCTCTTTTGGTGTTCTTTTAAAATTATATGAATATTTCTTCCACTGGATGTATTGCACTCAAATCACTAAAGGATGTGAATGATTTCTCAGATTCATGTTCCCTCTGATATGCTGCTAACAGTTGAATGATCAGGTTATGGCTGTGCTGTGTGTGTGCTGGAGGGGCCAGAGATTGTCAGGGGTGGCAGGGGAAGTAATGCATCTTTATGCTTTTCTTCTGTTCCTTTTCAAAACTACTGTCAGAAATAGGTACAAAGGAATCTGTGCTAAGATGTTCGTGACTGGTACAAGTGGATCGTCCACCCTTCAGTGGCATTCACAATAGAGAAAACGCCCCCAAATCCACAAGCTAAAGGACAAAATCCCTTACTGGAATTTCAAGTTACAGCAAGAGTGTGAGGGCAGTGTGTCTCTGGGGCCTTCTGATGGTCACTTCAGTCCCACACCTAGTCATAAAACAATGGGCTGTGAAATTGCTGCCACCTGAGTGACAGGCAATGAGGGATCCAGACGAGAGGAATTATGGAGCTTGCTGTACAGTTGTCTAGCCTCTCACCACCCCCACAGGGGCCTCATGCAGCATTGTAAGGAAGGACTGGTAGTTGACACAGAGAAATAGAGCTTTGCACTTGTTGCGATAACTTTGATGTTTTATCTCCTTTGGAATTGTGGACCTCCAGCAACCTTCATGGAGGGCCAATGTTGTGTACAAATGAAGAAACTGAGCATGAATTAGATGTAGAGATGGGGGCTGCGGCTCTTTGTCCAGCTCGTTTGGTACTACCTTTTGCCATCTCCATAGACTAAAGGACTGCATCCAGCGATAAAGAATGAGGCCATAAAATACCTCCTACAGTGTCTGCTACCAAGTGGTTCAGATAAATTCCTCACATGCTTCCCTCCTAACTGTACATTTAACATTTTCTCTGTTTACCTTGGAACAAATTTTCCTGGAAAAGTATATGTCCTCTTCATGTGCAAAAAGACTTTCTGACTGTATTCTAATTAAACAATGGTAAACTTGGGGCTCTTGCTTAAAATCTGCAATGCTCATGGTGACTTTTTTTTTTCATTTAATTTAAAATTTCACATTAGCTTTGCAGAGGAATATGGGTGAGGGACTTACAATAAGAAGAATCATACGCCTGGTTTTAATTTACTTGTGTACATTTTCAGAATTACTGTGCCCGTAGTCTTCCAAGACTGATGTTTTTAATAAGTAGAATGTCATGTTATCGAGATTTGTGGGGCCTGGCTATCATTTGTCAGATATTTTTCTTTTTTTATGTGTGTGCTCTTTTGTGGGTCCTCTTTGTCTCCGAGCTCTGTTCAAGGAAACCTCCCTGCATCCTGATGGCTTAGTCTCTCAAGATGAGAGGGACCATAATTCTCTTTCATGTTCTATTGCTTGTAAACATAAACATATTTTCCTATGTCAGGACCCCAAGCAGCTTTCTGAAAGCTAGTAGGTTATTGTTCCTATGAATTGTTTATTTTGCTTGGGAGCTTTTCTTTTTTAAGTACTTCCTGTTTTTCCTATTACAACTGATTTTTTTTCTTTAAACAGAAGGAAACCTCAACTTAACTAAGGTATACAGACATTTTTGTTGATCTGTATGTGGGTGACGCATTAAGAGTTTGAGTGTAGCAGTTGTTGAGATTTTCTCACAAACCAACAATTCTATTTCTCAAAATCACAAACATCACTCTCTGTCCAATGGCACTACTTCTCAGTGTATGACCCATCTTTAAAGTTGGTTTATTTGGATTTGAGATGATATGACACAGTGCAGTGATTCTTAAGAGTCATCTTTAAAAATTAGAATGAACTATTGGGGAAAATTAGACTTCTGAAAACAGAATAGTGTGATATTGTTATGGGAGTGGAGATGTCTCTGGAAGAAGGGTCTGAGGAGGTCCTGGGTGGGGCAGGGAATCTCAATCCAGGATCACTAGGATACTTGGTTTACGGTGGTCTGTCATCTTCAGGATCCTTAGGCTGTTGTGGTCTAAATTATCTTATCAATAGATAAAGCTGGAAAATCTCTGAATTAAAGGTTGCTCAAGATTCTGTCTCTCTCTTTGCTTAATCTATTGGTGGGCTAATTAACAGTGTACAAAATAATTATTAAGAGTGAATTTATGATTAATTTTAAGACTTGTAGATTTTCCAGGAATTTGAGAGTGACAGGTCTGGAAGAAGAACTAACCTGGGGAGTGACAGTACTGGAAAAGTGCAGAACTTAAAATTAAATTTTTATTTTCTTCTTCTTCATTTATGTCTCCCATTTACCCCTTTCCTTTATTTCTTCTATCCTATCTCAATATTTCCTTTTTTAGTACCTGATTCAAATTGAATTTTGCTCATTTTTTATTGATCGAGCTGGGTGTTTATGTTTGTTTTGATTTTTTTTTTTTTTTTTTTGTGGTGCCATGGTTTGAACTCAGGGCTTACACATCCCCAGCCAAAAGCAGCTGTATTTTAAGAGAGCGTTTGTTCTCCTTTTAGGTGAAGGAAAGTACCAGCAAATGCTTTCATGTAGGAATGGAGAAAAGGTCCCTGACCTTTCTAGGTACCCCATGTCCTCCTGCCTTTCAACATCATCCCAAGGGGGAGTGAGTAGGGAAGCCTATTAGATGTTTTACAAAAGCTTGGACAGTTCCGGGTAATGGCACCCTTTCTTTCTTTGTTTTCTTTTCTCTTTCTTCTTCTTCCCTTTTCTTTCCTCTTTCTTACACCCTCCCCTGATTCAATAAATTCTTACATGTCCATTTTAAAAGGAATTCTGCTCTCTGTTTGCTTAATTGCTTATTTCTCTCCTTATCCTTCCTCTTTTTTAAAGAATACCTATATGCTTTCTAGGTTTTCTCCATACTTAGGCAGGAACTTTAGTCAAATAGTCAACTGATATTAATGGATCATCTGCTGTGTTATAGACTTTGAGCTTGGCTTTCAATTACTACCTTTCACTCTTCTGCTGAACTTTCGTTTGGTTCAGGGTTTTTGATTCAAGATTCATTCTTTGGTTGTCTGTCCTCTTGTTTGGTTTAGTTTTGCCTTTGCCACCCCTTACTTCTTATATGACTTTGGGCAAGTTGCTGAATTTTACTGAGACTTTGAAGGCCTTTTGTGGGTTAGGCATGCAGGACTATCTTGAAGATTTCTCCTATTAGCCTGAATTGTATGATAGGACAAAGAAAATCAGTCTGATTACAGCAGAAATGGGGGTCCAAACATAGCTCTGACACAAATTAGCTGTGTGAGTTTGGATAGGACACTTCACTTTTTTAGATCCCAGCATCTCATTTGTGAAATGAATAACTTAGTTCATAATCATCTTTAAAATTATTTGGTTGTTTTATAGTTCTGCCTGGATTTTTTGTTTTGTATTGGCCCAAATCCCTTTCAATAATCCTTTCCCTCATATGGAAATGGAATTAATTCCATTCCTAATGTTCGGTGAAAACTAAATATAAAACTTTGTGTATCACTGTACCTACTATTTGTTGAGTGCTTTCACAGATTATCCTGTTTGGACCTTTAACAGCCCCAAATGGATATTGACAGGTAGTTTGACTACTCCCATCTTTTATATGGGGGAAACTAAGGCACAGGGGTTAATGATTTATTAGGGATAACCAGCATATAGGTGATGGAATTACAAATAAAATCAAGGTTAAGCTCTATGCCACTATCTTTATTTTCTGTTGAACAGACACCAAGTTTTATTTATTATTTTTGTCTCTCTTAAAATTAATCTCTTCTCTCTATCTATCTATATATCTTTCTGTATCTATTTCTCTATCAAACATAGGCCTGGCACATGCTAGGCAAATGCTTTCACTGAGCTACATCTCCGAGATGAATTTTTAGTTTTCAATCTGACAGTAATGAAAGCCTTATAATAAAATGCTGTATTTTCTACCCCTCTTTCCAATCCCCCAGAGAAAGCAGCTTCGAAATATTTTTTAATGTATTATGATTCTATTGTTATATGTGGATTTATCAATTTTGGACATGTAATTACTTCTTAATGAATAATCAAGGATTAGAATCAAGGATTTGTGCTTAATGGTAGAGTGCTTGCCTGGCACGTGTGAGGCCCTGGATTTGAACCCTAGCACTAGAAAAAAAGAGTAAAAAGAATCAAGGATTTAGCACTGCCATTTATTCATATCCATCTTTTAAAAGTGGACATAATTTGGGGGCTAAGCCAATGGTCGGTGCTTACCTTAATATGACCATAAAAGTAAGTATTGGTCACTGCTGAGGTTTTCACTTATTTTTCTAGTCAACAACTGCCTTTTTTGTTCATTAGGTTTCTATGTGGTATTCCATCTCTTCCCAACTCCTCCAATACCTGGAATATCTTATTAATATTTTTTTCCAAAAGCTCCAACAGTTACCAGTGTTCATATTCATTATCTTCCTGGTCACTTCCTCCTTAACCCCTGATTCCTGGTTGTACTACTTGCTCTGTCAGCCTGGGCACAGCTGTCTATCATCATGGAATAGTCTTTCATAATTCTCTTATATTCTGTCTCTTCCTCCTTTATTAAAAATTTCAGTAGTTTCCTAAAGAGGGGTACATTGGGAGATAAATTTTTATGAATGCTTGAATGTCTAAAAATGTCTTTATCCTCAAACTTGATTGATAGCATGACCGGGTATAGAATTTTAAGTTGAAAATATTTTCCCTAGTATTTATACCTCTAGCTTCTAGCTTTGCTGGTGATAATTTTAATGCTATTCTTACTTTCAATCAATTGCATTCGACTCTTTCTCCTCATTTTGTCTTTTCCCTTCCATGTTTTAGGCTGGGTCTTTATTCTAGAGATGTAGTTAAGTTCTAGGAAATTTCCTTATGTTAATACTTTGATGAGCTGATAACAAATTTTATATGCTCCTATGTATATTGTGTACTCATTTTACAAAAGATTAATTCAAAATAGTATGTATTGTGCATGATCATTAATTATCTTACTTTCTAATTATCTTCTAATTATCTTAGTTTATTCCTTCATGATAAAGAGAAAACTTATTTTTTTGCCTTTTTATTCTAAGGAGATTTCTAGACTTTATTTCCCAAACCTATTGTGGCATTTTAATTTTAGTTACTCTACTTTATTATTTATTTTTTTATTTTCTGATTATACCTTTTTTAAAAAAGAGTACACAGTATTTGTTTCATGGTTTTAAATCTTTCCATATTAACTGGTTTCATTTCCTCTAATTTCCTTTATCCTATTTGTGGTTTTTTTTTTTTTTTTTTTGTGGTGCTGGGGATTGAACCCTTGTGGTTGCAAGGCAAGCGCTCTACTAACTGAGCTATATCCCCAGCCCTATATTTCCTTTTTTTTTTAAATTTATTTATTTTTTTTAATTTTAATTAAAAATCTTAAATTTACATAGGGCAATGTTGTTTGATTCATTCTGTTCTCTTTTTCCCTTACCCCCCCACCCCTCTTTTCCCTCTATACAGTCCTTTCTTCCTCCATTCTTACCACCCTCCTTATCCCTAACCCTAAACCTAACCCTAACACTAACACTAACCCCTCCTACCCCCCATTATATGTCCTCATCTGCTTATCAGCGAGATCATTCGTCCTTTAGTTTTTTGAGACTGGCTTATCTTACTTAGCATGATATCCTCCAATTTCATCCATTTGTCTGCAAATGCCAAAATTTTGTCATTCTTCATGGCAGAGTAATATTCCGTTGTATATATATGCCACAGTTTCTTTATCCATTCATAAACTGAAGGGCATCTAGGTTGGTTCCACAATCTGGCTATAGTGAATTGAGCAGCTATGAACATTGATGTGGCTGTATCTCTGTAGGATGCTGATTTTAAGTCCTTTGGGTATAGGCCAAGGAGTGGGATAGCTGGGTCAAATGGTGGTTCCATTCCAAGCTTTCTGAGGAATCTCCATACTGCTTTCCAGAGTGGCTGCACTAATTTGCAACCCCACCAGCAATGTATGAGTGTACCTTTTTCCCCACATCCTTGCCAACACCTATTGTTGCTTATGTTCTTGATAATCGCCATTCTAATTGGGGTGAGATGAAATCTTAGGGTAGTTTTGATTTGCATTTCTCTTATTACTAGAGATGTTGAACATTTTTTCATATATCTGTAGATTGCTTGTACATCTTCTTCTGTGAAGTGTCTGTTCATTTCCTTAGCCCATTTGTTGATTGGATTATTTGTATTCTTGGTGTAGAGTTTTTTGAGTTCTTTATAGATTCGGGATATTAGGGCTCTATCTGAAGTATGAATGGCAAAGATATTATCCCACTCTGTAGGCTCTCTCTTCACATTACTGATAGTTTCCTTTGCTGAGAGAAAGCTTTTTAGTTTGAATCTATCCCAGTTGTTGATTCTTGCTTTTATTTCTTGGGCTATGGGAGTCCTGTTAAGGAAGTCTGATCCTAAGCCAACAAGTTGAAGGTTTGGACCTACTTTTTCATCTATAAGATGCAGGGTCTCTGGTCTGATTCCGAGGTCCTTGATCCATTGTGAGTTGAGTTTTGTGCAGGGTGAGAGATAGGGGTTTAATTTCATTCTGTTGCATATGGTTTTCCAGTTTTCCCAGCATCATTTGTTGAAGAGGCTATCTTTTCTCCATTGCATATTTTTGGCACCTTTGTCTAGTATGAGAAAATTGTATTTATTTGGGTTTGTGTCCGTATCTTCTATTCTGTACCATTGATCTACCTGTCTATTTTGGTACCAATACCATGCCGTTTTTGTTACTATTGCTTTGTAGTACAGTTGAAGATCTGGTATTGCGATACCCCCTGCTTCGCTCTTTCTACTGAGGATTGTTTTAGCTATTCTGGGATTCTTATTCTTCCAGATGAATTTCATAATTGCTTGCTCTATTTCTGTAAGGTACATCATTGGGATTTTAATTGGAATTGCATTGAATCTATATAGCACTTTTGGAAGTATGGCCATTTTGACAATATTAATTCTTCCTATCCATGAACATGGGAGATCTTTCCATCTTCTAAGGTTTTCTTTAATTTCTTTCTTTAGTGTTCTGTAGTTCTCATTGTAGAGGTCTTTCACCTCTTTTGTGAGATTGATTCCCAAGTATTTTATTTTTTTCGATGCTATTGTGAATGGGGTAGTTTTGCTAACTTCTCTTTCTGAAGATTCATCACTTATGTATAAAAATGCATTGGATTTATGAGCATTGATCTTGTAACCTGCTACTTTACTGAATTCACTTATGAGTTCTAAGAGTTTTCTGGTGGAATTTCCAGGTTCCTCTAAATATATAATCATGTCATCAGGGAACAGGGATAGTTTGAGTTCCTCTTTTCCAATTCGTATCCCTTTAATTTCTTTGGTTTGTCTAATTGCGCTGGCTAGAGTCTCAAGAACAATGTTGACTAGAAGTGGTGAAAGAGGGCATCCCTGCTTTGTTCCAGTTTTTAGGGGGAATGCTTTCAGTTTTTCACCATTTAGAATGATATTGGCCATGGGCTTAGCGTAGATGGCCTTCACAATGTTAAGGAATGATCCCACTACCCCAATTTTTTCTAGTGTTTTGAGCATGAAGGGATGCTGTATTTTATTGAATGCTTTTTCTGCATCTATTGAAATAAGCATGTGATTCTTAACTTTTAGTCTGTTGATATGGTGAATGACATTTATTGATTTCCTGATGTTGAACCAACCTTGCATCCCTGGGATAAAACCCACTTGATCGTGGTGCACTATCTTTTTAAAATATTTTTGTATGCGATTTGCTAAAATTTTGTTGAGAATTTTTGCGTCGATGTTCATTAAGGATATTGGTCTGAAATTTTCTTTCCTCGATGTGTCTCTGTCTGGTTTAGGTATCAGGGTGATATTGGCTTCATAGAATGATTTTGGGAGGGTTCCCTCCTCTTCTGTTTTATGGAATACTTTGAGAAGTATTGGAATGAGCTCTTCTTTAAAGGTTTTGTAGAACTTGGCTGAGAACCCATCTGGTCCCGGACTTTTCTTTGTTGGTAGGCTTTTGATGACCTCTTCTATTTCATTGCTTGAAATGGATTTATTTAAGTTGTGTATGTCCTCCTCATTCATTTAGATAATTCATATGTCTCTAGAAACTTGTTGATGTCTTCGAGGTTTTCTATTTTGTTGGAGTATAGATTTTCAAAATAGCTTCTAATTATGTTTTGTATTTCACTCGTGTCTGTTGTGATATTTCCTTGTTCATTCCAAACTTTAGTAATTTGAGTTTTCTCCCTCTTTCTCTTTGTTAGTGTGGCTAAGGGTTTATCAATTTTGTTTATTTTTTCAAAGAACCAACTATTTATTTTGTTAATTTTTCCGATTGTTTCTTTTCTTTCAATTTCATTGATTCGGCTCTGATTTTTAACTATTTCCTGTCTTCTACAACTTTTGGTTTTGGTCTGCTCTTCTTTTTCCAGGGCTTTGAGCTGTAATGTTAAGTCATTTATTTGTTGATTTCTACTTCTTTTGTTGAATGCGCCCCATGAAATAAATCTTCCTCTCAGTACTGCTTTCATAGTGTCCCAGAGATTTTGATATGATGTGTCTTTGTTCTCATTTACTTCTAAGAATTTTTAAATTTCCCTCCTGATGTCTTCTGTTATCCATTCATCGTATAATAGTGTATTATTTAATCTCCAGGTTTTGGAGAAGTTTCTGTTTTTTATTCTGTCATTTTTTTCTAATTTTAGTCCGTTATGATCTTCTTGTATTTGCTAACAGTAGCTTTGTGGCATAAAACATGGTCTATTTTAGAGAAGGATCCATGTGCTGCTGAGAAGAAAGTGTATTCGTTCTTTGTTGGATGGTATATTCTATATAAGTCGGTTAAGTCTACATTGTTGATTGTGTTATTGAGATCTATGGTTTCTTTATTCAATTTTTGTTTGGACGATCTATCCAGCGATGAGAGAGGTGTGTTAAAATCGCCTAGTATTATTGTGTTGTGGTCTATTTGATTTCTGGAATTGAGAAGGATTTGTTTGACGTACATGGATGAGCCAATGTTCCGGGCATAGATATTTATGATTGTTATGTCTTGCTGATTTATGCTTCCCTTAAGCAGTATGTAATGTCCTTCTTTATCCCTTCTGACTAGTTTTGGCTTGAAGTCCACATTATCTGAAATGAGGATGGATACTCCAGCTTTTTTGCTGTGTCCGTGTGCATGGTATGTTTTTTCCCATCTTTTCACCTTTAGTCTATGGGTATCTCTTTCTATGAGATGGGCCTCTTGCAGGCAGCATATTGTTGGATTTTTCTTTTTAATCCAAATGCCAGTCTATGTCTTTTGATTGATGAGTTCAGCCCATTAACATTCACGATTATTATTGTGATATGATTTGTATTCCTAGTCATTGGACTCATTTTTGTTTTTTGACATGATTTGGTTTCTCCTTTATTTGGCTATTCCTTTAGGCTAGTTCCTCCTGTTGCTGATTTACATCGTTGTTTTTCATCTCTTCCTCATGGAATATTTTGCTGAGAATGTTCTGTAATGCTGGCTTTCTTTTTGTAAATTCCTTTAGCTTTTGTTTATCACGGAAGGATCTTATCTCATCGTCAAATCTGAAAGTAAGTTTTGCTGGGTATAAATTTCTTGGTTGGCATCCATTTTCTTTCAGGGCTTGGTAAATGTTGTTCCAGGCCCTTCTAGCTTTTAGGGTCTGGATTGAAAACTCTGCTGATATTCTTATGGTTTCCCCCTGAATGTAATCTGATTCTTTTATCTCGCGGCCTTTAAAATTCTGTCTTTATTTTGTATGTTAGGTATTTTCATAATAATGTGCCTTGGTGTATGTCTGTTGTACTTTTGTATATTTGGAGTCCTATAAGCCTCTTGTAGTTGGTTTTCCATTTCATTCTTCAGATTTGGAAAATTTTCTGATATTATTTCATTGAATAGATTGTTCATTCCTTTGGTTTGTTTTTCTAAGCCTTCCTCAATCCCAATAATTCTTAAATTTGGTCTCTTCATGATATCCCATAATTCTTGTAGATTCTGTTCATGATTTCTTACCATCTTTTCTGTTTGGTCAACCTTGTTTTCAAGATTAAATATTTTGTCTTCAATGTCTGAGGTTATGTCTTCCAGGTGTTCTATCCTATTGGTTATGCTTTCTATGGAGTTTTTAACTTGGTTTATTGTTTCCTTCATTTCAAGGATTTCTGTTTGGTTTTTTTTTTCAGTATCTCTAACTCTTTATTGAAATGTTCTTTTGCTTCCCTTATTTGCTCTTTTAACTGTTGATTGGTGCGTTCATTTAATGCCTGCATTTGTTCTTTCATCTCCTCGTTTGCTTCCCTGATTGTTTTAATTATGTACATTCTGAACTCCCTTTCAGACATTTCTTCTGCTGTGCTGTCATTGGGTTTTATTAATATAGTATCTAGGTTTGTTTCGGACATTTTCTTCCCTTGTTTTCTCATATTGGTCAGATGTCAGTTGGACTCCGTGATATTGTAGATTTCCTCTATTTGCTTATAGTGTCCCTGTAGATGTCCAGTGTATCACCTACCAGCCTTCAGTAGCCTGAAGTCTTGGATTAACTTGATAATGTAGTGCTTCTGAAGAACGCTGCCCCTAGCCTGCTACTGGTTCCAGGGAGAGAGACCTGGAGAGGCCTCTTGCTGCCCAGCCCTGGTCCCAGAGGTTGGTTGCAGGTCGGAGGTCTCCACTGGCTTGGGGACTTGTGGCTGGCTTTGTGTAGACAGGCTCTCACTGGGCGGTTTGCCCCGAGAAGCTAGCCTAGAGAGGTGCTTCCCACCGGAGGGGGCTGGGCTGCTTGGGGAAGTCCCTGGCGCCCTGTGCTGGTCACTGAAGCAACCTGTGGGCGGGCCGGAGCTGGCCTTGCTGCTTCTATGCAGAAAGGCTCTCACTGGGAGGCCTGCTCTGCGAGGCTGGAGATTCTGTCCCTGTGGGAGTAGCTCTCTGCCAGAATGCACAGAGCTGCCTGGGGGAGACTCTATCTGCCCTGTCCTACTCTAATAAGCTGCTCGAATCCAGGCCTGCCGCTCAGCTGAGCTTCACTGGGTGGGGGAGACTCACCCCGTGGTTCTATTTTTGTCCGAGTCTCTCAAAGCCTCCCCTTCTTGAATCCTGGGTTCTGGAGCGACTGGAGATGCAGTCACCCTCTAGTCTGCCATCTTGGATTGCCCCCCTTTATCCTATTTGTTTAAGTTTCTATCTTTCATTCTATTGTTTGGTGCTGAGGGATTGAAACCCTGGTCTTGAGCATGCTAAGCATGCACTTTACCCTTGACCTGTATTTCCTCCCCCTAGGTTTCTAGCTTTTATGTCAAGTAAAACTTTACTGTCTACTTTTAAGAGAAAATTGTGAAAAATAGATCAGGTATGGGTAAGGCTTATTGACTAGTAGACTTCTTTATAGGATGATCCAGAGTCTGACTCCAAATGATGGCATCTTTTGTCTCAGACTCTCTCAAATTTTGCAGGTAAGTATCCCTCGGTTGTAGACATTCTGGGAACATGTAGGAAAAGACAGCAGGAAAATTTTACTACTCAATTTGTAAATTATCACTTGATCTCTTCATTTTCCTCTGTGTACCTCACTCTCTTTTTCTTTTATGCCTAATTGTTCATCTGGAGTCTCTGATTCAATTTTCCAAGTAAAGAAGCCTCCTTTGACTGCTTGGAGTGAGGAGGGGACTATGGGTTCTCACTCTGTCCTCAACCATTTCCACTGTTTTCATCCTAGACACTCAACTCTTACCTTCCATGATAGTTCATTAGTGGATTGCTGAGTCCTGAGCTTTACTGAACTCTTAAGGAGAAGTAGACTTTTTTCTTGTTTCTCATCTGTTAAGGCATGTATGTTACCACTTGTCCATTTGCTCTCCTTCTTCACTGATACATCCAAATCATTGCCATCTCGCTTTTACAAGTTGCATCTTTTTCTCATTTCTTTGTTATTGTGAGCTCAGAGTTTTAAAAATTAAAACAAAATACACACACCCAAAACCCTTTTCCTGTCATGTTGGTGGAGTTTGTGTAGAGGAAGCACAAATAAATGCACATACTTGATTAACAGGAGGTCATAGCCTGTGGTTTTATATATGAATTTATTAATTTAGGCACCAAGGATTGAACCCAGGAGTATTCTACCCCTGAGATACACCCTCTGCACTTTTTTCTTTTACTTTTTATTTTGAGATAAGTTGCTCAGGTTGGTCTCAAACTTGCGATTCTTCTTTTAAACTGGCCTATTTTACTTCTTTATTTCTTGAGATGGGTGGGCTCTCACTTGGTAGGTGGGCCTTGAACTTGCAATCCTTCTGCCTTAGCCTTCTGAGTAGCTAGCACAGCTATGGGTCATCACACACTTGACTTACGTTATTACCCTTCTTTTTCCAGTGCTGGGGATAGAACCCAGGACCTTGTGCATGATAGGTAAGTGCTCTACCACTGAGACAAACCCTCAGCTCCCTGCCTATGTTTTTGTTAAATTAAATTTCACAAAAGACACATTTCTGCAATTGACTATAAGTAATCAACATTTTTGTGTGTGACAAGTCTGAATATTTAGGAGGAAAAGTGTAAGGATGTTCATTTTATTTTCCAGTTAAAAAATATATTAGCCCAGCATAGTGAATTTAGTATCTTTGGATTTATTTCTTGGGATTTACTTATAACAATATGCTTGAAATGTGTTAAGTAGAAAAATTGGCAGATGGATGAGTCTATGTGTGTGTTTGAAAGTATGACAGCAAGAGAAACTGATGGAAGAAAAGAATGAATCCAAGAGAAAGCAGAATGCTAGATTTTGCTTGGGGGAAGAGTGGTATTTCAGACCATAACCATATAAACATTTTTAATGTCATCAATACTTTTTAAAATCAGTATCTAAACTTGATTCCTCCCTGTCTAGTCTCATAGACCATTCATGCTCTATTAGTATCTTAACAATGCTGACCCACTTGTTCTATGGGTCCCTTAAGTGAATGCATTTCTGGCTCTTGGAACCAGGCTATCTGCAGCTCTCATTTTCTTGGCTGCTTTCAGAAGACTCATGTGAGCCAAATTGTGAACAGTAACCAGAGTAGAGATCACTTTTCAATCAGGCAAGTGAGAAGGGTCTGCTTTGGTTCATTAGTCCAAATGGGACCTTTTACTTTTTACTTTTTGAGCAACAATTAAAAAGATCAGTGGATCTATCATTTCTCCTATTCTTTCTAAAATATCATTTGAATTTCCTTCAAACAACTTGGTGATGTGAAGTACTAGATTTTTATAAAACCACTCAATGGTGTGAATGAAAATGAAACATACTACCCAAGTATCTGAAGGTCCTGATGTAAGGCTAATTATGGAAAAAACAAATATACTTTTCTTATGTCTCCCCTTGGAGAAATTTTAGTGGTTAATTCTTATCAGAATAATTCCATCCTACATCAATAAAGCTGACTTTTCCTCCATTACCTCTTTGGAGTAATTTTTCACCTTTCTGCTAGATTTATGATGGCCATTACCAATACTGTGAATTATCTTAGTGCTGCATAGCACTGCTAGAATGCTGACTTTACTTCCTTAGGGAAAAAAAGATAACGTGGAAGTTTTAAAATTTCTTGATCATAGAAGATACTGAGACATCAATCAAGATGCTAGGAAAGCTTTGTCACTGACTTGCTGTGACCACGTAAAATCATGTAAGTGATCTGTGTCTACATTTGTAAAGGATATGACGCTGTATGAAGAGCTCACAATTTGGTGTAGAAATCACAGAAATCAAGCTTATTCATCTTTGTTTTCTCTTATTTAAACTCATAATAGTTACTTGGAAAATGTTGACCAAAACAATTTGAAAGAGAAATACAATGTAGGGCAAATGGAAATTCTGTGAGATCTTTATGAGAATAATTTTATATTGATTTAACAGCTTCAGCATGATTCTAAAGGCAATGTTGATTAAACGATATGTATTTTTGATGGGCATACCCTTTGCTCAAATATAGGCTATAGTCATTATGTGGCAGAGCTGTGATCTATCTGCTAACAGGACTCCAGTGTACCCTTTCAATTACCTTCACACTTACCAGGGGTTTTAAAAGCTTGGCCACTTTCCACGTGTCTGAAAGCAACTCTGCATTAGATATGAGAAAAATGTGGCTGACTTTAAACTTTGGCAGGAAGAGAATGGAAGAGTAGCAGAGATTGTTCATGTATGGATGATACTAGAACGAGTTCTGAATTTCATTCATGGAAATGTAAAAGGTATGATTCAGAACAAGAGCTTCCTTTTAATTGGTTTTTGTAGGGTGTTCTGCTTCATTTCTTTCCTCATCTCAAGAGGCAGGTGCCTCTGTAAGAGGCATCCCAATGTGGAAAACATGGGCAAGGAAGGAAGGGCCTGTCCAAAGTTTAGGCTTGAGGATGACATCGCCGGTGCTGATATGAGGTGGAAATTGATTATTTGTTGTGCCAATGACAGACATGGTTTTCCTTTTTCTTTTTCTGTTGCAAAGAATTCACTTCTTTCTGGACATTTGTTTTCCTCCTTGAGTCAGTATTGAGGCATTTGCAAACTAAGTCAACACTGATATTTTTATTCACCAAAAGAGAACAAAGCATCTGTTAAAAGAAGCAGCTTGAGAAATAGTGGAAAACGCATGGAACTCAGAGGACTTGCATTTAAAGCTCTGTTCATGACTTACTCCTAACCTACCATTGATTAACGTTTCAATCTTTCTGAGTTTCTCTGTCCTCATCTGCAAAGTAGGGTTAATGGAGGATTTCATCTGCAAAGTGGGGATGATAGAGATTAAAAGAGATGACGCCAGTACATTATTCCCAAAATAAACACGAATTCAGTCTTAACAATAATATTATGACTGTGTGATGACAACCAAAACTTTTCTCCTTTCGCCGTCAGAAATGTCCTTGGCAGATTTCACATTCTTGTTCACATTGCCTGTTCTTTGGTGGGGCTCCAGGAAGAGTGCTGTAACTCGAGGATGCATGACTGCAATTTGTGTTCGGCTTCCTTTATCTTCCAAAGGTTCAGATAAAAAGTCGGTGTAAAGGAGGGACGAAAGTACAAAGGAAAAATCTCGGTATATGCCATCAAATCTTGGAAAGTCATATCAAGGAAGAAAGATTGCCACTGACGAAGGAAAACGGCTCTTTTCTGGGCATCATTTCTGCTCTTCTGCAAAAGCTCCGAGGTTGCAAACATTTTCAAGGCAGAATATCGTCCCAGATGGAGAAGGAAACACTGACAGGCAGAAAGGGAGACCGTGGGGGTCCGAGGCAGCGTCGGGAAGGGGCGGCGCGCTGGGGGCTCAGAGCCTCTCAGTTCTTTGTTGGGGGCGGGGGAATCGTGTTTCTGGGGAAGAAATGGCTCCCCCTTGGAGGGGTCCCTCCACGGGAAGACTCGCAGTCCCTAACCCCGCCGCTCCCCGTCCCTGCGGACCCCACAACGTGGTCAGACTGCGGTGCCTTTAAGACTTTTGCTAGCTGCACATGCTCGGCTCTTTGTGTGTAGTTGGAGTTTTTCTCTTTTAAGAAAAAAAAAAAAGAAGAAAAAGGCAGGAGGATGGGCTGAAGGAAGGGAGAAGCGCTGAGGAAAAAGCGCTGCACTTTTGCAGCCGTAGACGCGGACGCCAAGGGCTTCTTCTCTGCGGAAGCCCGTCTGGGTCTTTCATCTGAGGAGCTCGGCGGGCTCGCGGTACGGGTGGGGCCGACTCCCCCCCGGCCCGGCAAAGGGCACCGCGGGCGCGCGGGCCACACCTGGGGTCCAGCCGCCCCTCCGCTCGCGGGCCGCGCGGGGTGGGCGCGCGCGGGGGGAGTCCCAGGTCCCTGTCAGGGGCGGGGCGAGACCACGGCGCCGGGCGAGGGGGGACCGCGCTCACGCGCCGGGGTGCGCGGGCGACCCGACGCACCGCGGGCCCAGGCCGCGGCCCCCGCCCCGACCAGCGGCTCGGGAGAGAAAATGGCTGCTGGGGGGCCGCTGGCCGCCTGGCGGGCGGCGCGAGGCTGACTGCCGCCTCTCGGTCCCCCCCTCCCGCGTGGGCGCGCCCACCTCGGGGCTCCCGCTCGGCCCCCGCCCTCCCGGGCGCGCGGCGCTCGGAGCCGAGGCTGTTGGCGCGGGCCGCAGGCGAGGCGGGGCCGCGCGCGGGGTCCCCTCCCCCGCGCCGCCAGGTCCCCCTCCTGAGCGCCGGGCGCAGCCTGTGCTGCCGGCTCCCCGCCTCGGGTCCGGCCCGGGGCGCCGCGGCTGTGGGGTTGGCCCGCTGTGGACAAGGTCAGGAGGCTGGGCGGCGATGCGCGAGTGCGACTGGAGGCAGCCGAGCCGAGGCGACGGCGGTCGGGATCTGTCCCTCCTGACCGGAGAGCGGGACTGGGGCTGGCGCCGGTGAAGAGGAGGAGGAGGCGAGTCGGCGGCGAGGGTCTCTGCAGCCGGGATTCCCCTCCGGAGCATCACTGTCCGCGCCCGCGAGCGCAGCCCCGCGGGGCAGGGGCGCGGGGAAGATGGAGCCCGCGGGCCAGGCCCGCAGCGGCGCCCCGCAGCCGGCCGCCCCGGGGCTGTGGAGGGCTCGGCCGGCGGGCGGCGGCGGGGGCGCCTCCTCCTGGCTGCTGGACGGGAGCAGCTGGCTGCTGTGCTATGGCTTCCTCTACCTGGCGCTCTACGCGCAGGTGTCCCAGTCTAAGCCGTGCGAGAGGACCGGCTCCTGCTTCTCCGGCCGCTGTGTCAACTCCACCTGCCTCTGCGACCCGGGCTGGGTGGGGGACCAGTGCCAGCACTGCCAGGGCAGGTTCAAGTAAGTGCCTTCGCGGGACCCCGGCCTCAGCCCCGTCCGGCTGCGGCCGCCCCCTCCCCCCAGGGCCGGGAGCGGGCGGGAGCGGGGCCCGCGCTGCACCCCTCGGGCCGCGGGCGCCCCGGGGCTCTCGGGCCCGCGCGCGGCGCCGGCCGGCGTGCAGCGAAGCCTCCCGGAGCGTTCCAGATGCTCGCCGCGACTTCTGATCCCTGCACAGCAAGAACATTTTCGAACTCAGTTACAGTGCCGAACACCATTTTTGTTAGGACGGTATTTTTAAAATGAGAAATGATGCAAGTAACTCAGGAGATACATGTGCATAATGAAACATTTAAATACAGAAGTGTAAAGGTTCAAAGTTGTGGTCTACCAGTACCTGCTCCGCCATCCTCCTCTCTAGACGTGACCCTTGCTAATGTTTTATTTAGCACCCGGTGACCGTAAGAAGAAAGGTTTATGGTGGGCTTACAGGGTGTCAAACGCTGTTCTAAGCGTTGTAGCTTATCCCGTTTGCTTCTCACAATAGCTCTATGACTTACAGGATGCCTGTACCAGGCAATGAATTTGAATCACTTGCCCACTGGGTTGTGATTCCAAATTATCCCAATACGTGCACTTTTAGCAAATAGGAGATGTTGACTTTGCTAGAATAGGCTTACACTGAGAAATACACGGATGACTTTACGTTAGGTAAAAGGATGAATACTTGGATTCTTGTGGGTTGTGAAGAAAATGAAGTTTCTAACTGGTTAATTCACGAATTAGGTATTGTGTGGGAACTCCAGTTTTGCTGAAGCTCAAGGTGTTAGGGAGTTTGTTTCGCAGAGTAAAGATACTTTCTCCTTATTGGTTGATGTTTATTAGGTTCCTGACCACCATTGTAAAAAGAAATGGGTGAGTGTGAGGGAGCAACAGATAATTAGTTGAGGCCATTAGTGTAGCCTTTTGATAATTTGCAGGTAACAGAAATTCAGCTTCTTAGCCTTGTAGATACTTAATCTGAAGCTTATGGCTATGAAATTACACTATGTAGATTGCTAACATTTATTGTCAGGAAGGACATCAAAATTTAGGTGAAATGTCTTGGGTTCTAAGGCGGAGGTGAGACTATGGTTTACCTTATTAATATATTCTCGAATTTCCTTGTAGTTGTAAACACAGCATATTTTCATTTTCCTTCTTTCATTTTTGTTGTTGCTGGTTAAAGCAATTCTCCTTAAAACTCAATGTAAACATGTATGTTTTAAAAATTGCACTTAAAAATTTTAGGTAGATTTTGCTATGTAAATTACAGCAAATTTTTGGAAGTGAAATCTCAAAATGCAGTTTTATGAAGTTCATTTGTAGCAGAAGACTTAAATGTTTTCAGAGTTCATACTTTCACATATTAGTGTAGTTTAAAATACATTTAAAGTATTTTGCAAGAGGTGCTAATTAAGTTTGAAAAATGTTTTAAGATGAGAAAGATCTCATTGAATGGTGTCTTTAGTAGACTTAATTGTGTGTGTTTTTGCACTTTGGTTATGATAATAGTAGTCAGCCTCTTTACCTGCCTGGCAAGAGAGAATTTGAACATGTAAACTGCCAGTCAACAGTGAAAAGAGCTACATTCATTTTTTACATCTTTTTATACATAAGGAGGAAGATTGCTTGATTCGCATGCAGTTTAGCAATATTGGCCTTTGTGTGGGTGTATTTGCTGTTTGTCTAAAAGGGATGTAAACTATTGTGGTTGTGAGAAGCTCATATAGTATGTAGGTTTTATAGTAGGAGAACTTGTTAGCCGATCAGCAGCCTGTGACCTCACTAGCAGATGTTGTCCCAGTTAGTAGACTGGGAGTTCTCAGATCAAGTTAAAAGTAGCCTAAATAACATTAAGAGATGGTGTTTATAAACAAAATATGTTATTTAGTATAAGGAGAATAGATTTTTAATGTTGATATGATGATATAACAATAAACTCTGAACTAATCATTGAATACCCATAATTTCCTTGGAAGTTGTTATTTCCTATGATTCATTGTACTCATTCACAAATGCCTTTTCATTTCTCCGTGGAATACAAGCTATTAATTAGAGTAAATATAACTGGTGCAGCTATCTCTCTTATGTATACTCTTAGGGGTAAAGACAGCGTATTTAATGTTATAGAGAAGAATCATATTTAGAAAAAAAGACTTCTTCCTGGTAAAATGTATATGCTAAGCTCTGAAAGGTTTATTCGAAGATAATGATTTGTTTTTCATTATTTGAAGTAGTAACCCAGTGGGAAAGAACTTAACTAGAAATTCTCACTTCACTAATTACCTTGAAAATCTTTTTAAGAAACTGAAGGATAGCAGCCTTACAGACAGACATCAGAAATGATTGATCAATCTTGGTAAGCAGGTGTCAAAATTAATTGGTTGATTCCATGGTAACTTAGCTATTTTCTACTATAGGGTTTCACTAGGGAATAAAGTATCCTTCAAATGCTTCTGTAGAATGGAAGATTGATGGTTGGGGGAAGAAGTGCAGAAGCAAATATGGCATCAAAAGTGATACTTTAGTTTTCTTATCATTGATTCCATTCTTCTGTTTCCCTTTGAAAAGACTAAAACATTCACAATTACAAGCTGTTCCTCATCAGGTAAAACAAATGAGCACTGATCTTCATTCAGTTAAGACTAAAGGTCATAGGACTGAGAATCAGAAAGGATGGTACCAATTTGAAATATAATCAAGGGTATGATAGACTAATTCGAATTACATTTGAGTAGCTTAGTATAGAATTAAGCTAGAGAACATTTTTGCTATAATCCATTTGAGTGACAGTCTTTATTTAGAAGATAGTTCAGAATTATTTTTGTAAAATAGTTGAGATTCATATTTATATAAATTTACATTTTGTCTTCTTAGACATTTTCTTGCTAATGTGGGACTTATAACTCTAATTTCTCTTAGGTAAACAAAATAACCTAAACTAATGCTCTAAGATTGGAAAAATCTCACTATATTGTGAAATACTTGTAAATGTAAGTTTTTTTATTATAATGCTTTCCTAAAATTATTTGTCTTATTCAATATATATAATTTTTTAAAAATGTCTTAGGTTAGTCAGACTTGGATACTGAATTTCACGTATTTATAATGAAACTATTTTATTTCTGGTGATAGCAAAATGAAGATATAATGGCAGGAATTAGTTTGTTATAAACATAGAGAGGCAGGATTAAATGTGTAAACATTTTTCTAAGCTACTGTTTAAAAAACACATGGAATTCTTTCTATTAATTGTAGGGAAACTCTCAGTAACTCTAAAGTTAGACAGAATGTTTCCTGTCCCCAGGTCTTTATTTCAAATAAGATTCTAATAGATAATTTATATTTATGGCTTCCTTTTACATTATACACACAATAGGAATTGAAAATAATTCAAATGAATTCTTTCTAGGATTCTAAATTGATGAAGCTGGTTTTTGGATTTGACACCTTTAACTCTTAAGAGGTGTACCCCTCCTTTCTTCCTCTTTGTTTTTTAAAGTTCTTTGAAAGTGTCCCTTTCTTTTTGGCCTCAGGGCATTTTACATTGTTTACTTCTTTGAGCCCTCTTTTGTGTCTGGTATTTGCTTGGATAAATACTAATTAGCCTTCCAATGATAGCTTAAGTACTAGTTTCCAAAGGAGACTTCTCTGACTCCTGAGACTAGGTTATATATTATTATATACTATGTTGTTTTTTTTTTTTAATTTTTATTTTTTGGGGGATACTGGGGATTGAACTCGGGGCACTTGACCACTGAGCCACATCCCCAACCCTATTTTGTATTTTATTTAGAGACAGGGTCTCAGAGTTGCTTAGCACCTTCATTTTGTTGAGGATGCCTGTGAATTTGTTATCCTCCTGCCTCAGCCTCCTGAGCAGCTGGGATTACACTGAGCCCGGCTTCTTTTGTGTTTTTTATTTTTAGTTGCAGATGGATACAATACCTTTATTTTATTTTATTTATTTATTTATTTTTATGTGGTGAAGATTAAACCCAGTGGCTCCCACGTATCAGGTGAGTGCTCTACCACAGAGCCCCAGCCCCAGCCCCAGCCCCATGTTATTATATACACCTAAAGTACAAATTTTCCTTTTTAGTACTTTGAAAATAAAGGAATTAATTACAGGTATAGTATCTTTAAGTCATTTCAAACAGCTATTAAAGTATAATTGACATTCAGAAAACTGTACAGTTTAAAATGTAGAATCTGAAATAAATTTACAATTTTAAGTTTTGTATTTTGTATAAACTCTGAACTATCACCACAATAAAAATCATAAAAAATATCAGTTACAGCAAAATTTTTTAATACCTCCCTTTCCTTCCAATTGCTTCTTCCTTTCCCTGGATAACTATGGATCTACTCTCTCAATATGTATTTGTTAGTATTTTCTAGAAGTTTATATAAGTGAACTCACACCTTACATACTTCTTTTTGCTTGACTTCTAGATACAGTGTATTTATTTTGAGATTCATCAATGGCTATCAGTAGCCTATTTTTTTTTTTTTAACTTCTGAATACTGTCCCAGTGGGTGGATACACCATAATTTGTTTATCCCTTCACCTGCTGATGGGTGTTTGGATTGTTTCTAATTTTTGGCTTTTCCTTATAAAGTTACTCTGAACTTTCATGTACAAGTCTTTGAATGGACATATACTTTCATTTCTCTTGGGGAAATACCTAAGAGTGGAATGGCTGGATCATCTGCATATACGTGTTTAACTTTTTAAAGAAACTGGCTAACTGTTTTCCCAAGTAGTTGTATCATTTGTGTTTCCACAATTGTATGACTGAGCTGGTTAATTCACATCCTCACCAATACTTGGTGTGGTTAGTCTTTTTAAAGTTTAGCAGTTTTAGTAGATGAGTGATATCTCATTGGAGTTTAATTTGCATTTTCCTAATGACTAATGATGTCACGTATCTCACCATGTCTTTATTTGCTATCTGTATATTTACTTTGGTGAGGTGTCTGTTCAGATATTTTACATAAATTTTTTTCTCATTATTGATTTTTATGCATTCTTTATACTGTCTGTATATTACTTTCTTACCATTTGGAAATACTTTCTGCCAGACTGGAGGTGTCTTTTCATTCTTCTAATGGTGTTGTTCAAAGAACAGATGTTTAAAATTTCACTGATTTTGGTGTTGGCATTAATGCTGATCCCACAGAGTGAGCTGGGACCCTCCTGATTATTTGCTGGAAAAATTAGTGTGAATGTGGCATTGCTTCTTCATTATGCTTTTGGTAGAATTTACACACACACACAGAGTATATATGTATGTATGTGTAAACTACTAATTCAGTTTATTTAATATGTACAGGGCAATATGACCTGGATTCTTTAAAGTTTTTTTGCCAGGATATTGTCTGTTTGGGTCAATATTCCATGTACATGTAGTATGGGCTCTGCTATTGATAGTGGAGTGTTATATGGTTTTAGTTAGGTCAAGTTAGTTGATAGTTTTGTTCAAATCTTCTAAAACCTTTCTGATTTTTGGTCTGCTTTATCAGTTGTTGAGAAAAGTGCATTGAAACCTTCCATAATAATTTTGTATTTACCTATTTCTCTCTGCAGTTGTATCTATTTTTGCTTCATGTATTTTGAAGCTCTGATACATAAAATTTACGATTATGTTCTTTTGGTAAATTGACCCCTTTACATTATGAAATGACCATTCGTTGAATGAAATGACCATCTGTTGAAAAGGCTATCCTTTTTCCACTGATGTGTTTGCATCTTTGTTGAGAATTAATAGAATTTCGCTACCTGTGTATCTAATTTTTGACTCTATTCTGTTCCATTCATCTGTGTTTGTCTTTCTGTGAATTCCCCCTGGCTTTATAATAGTGTTTTTATAGTAAATCATGAAGTTAGATAATGAGATTCCTCCAACTTTATTCTTACCTTTGAGAGTTCACTTGCTTTTCTTATAAATATTAGAATCATTTTGTCAATTTCTAAAAGCAAAATCTTGCTGGGATTTTGGTTGAGACTGTCAATGCACTAGGTCATTTTGGGAAGAATTTATAATCTAAATAATATTGAATCTTCTGATTCATCAGTATAGTATATTTCATTTATTTAGGCTTTCATTCACTTTTTGCATCAGTGTTTTGTAATTTTCAGATACAAATACTGTATATATTTTATTAGATTAATATTGAAATATATTTTTTAATGTGATTGTTATTGGTAGTTTTTTTTTTTTTATTTTTGACTTCTAGTTGATAGTAAGGGAATGTTATGAACAATCTATGCCCATAAATTTGCAAACTTAGATGAAAGGGACCAATTCTCTACATAACACAAGTTATCAAAACTCACTGAAAATGAAATAAATAAGATGAATATTCCTACATCCATTAAAGGAATTCAATCCACAGTTGCAAACCTTCCCCCAAGGAAAATTCCAAGCCCAGAGACATTAGCAGTGAATTTTACCAGATTTTCAAGAAGTTAATACCAATTCTTCAGAAAACAGAATAAAGAGGGATCACTTCCTTACTAAATAGATAAGGCTAGAATTACCATGATAAGAAAACCAGAAACACTGTAAGAAAAGAGCAATATCTATTGTGAACATAAAGCACTAGTATTTTCTGCGAGGCCCTCTGTTCAGTCCCCAGTGTCACAAAAAAATCTTCAGCAAAGTGTTAATTCAGATCTACAATACATGAAAAGCATGATATACTGTGACCATGTGTGGTTTCTTCCAGGACTCTAAGACTCACTAAACATATGAAAATTTCTCTTTGATGGTATTCTTTCTTCATTCCTGATATTGGTAGTTTGTGTTTCCTTTTTGTTTATTTTGGCAAGACATTTGTTGATATTATTGACTTTTTTTGGAGATTATGTTTGGTTTTGTTGACTTCTGCTATTTTTTCTTTTGCTGTTTTCAGTTTCATTGATATTGCTTCATTTGATTCTAATTTGCTATTCTAGTTTCTTAAAGTGAAAACTTAGATTCTTAGAGATATTTCTTGGTTTTAAATGAAATCATTTTAATGCTATATGGGTTTTTTAGGCACTGCTTTAGCTACCTCTCACATATATTGATGTATTTTGTTTTCATTTTCATTCAGTTCAGTATGCTAATTTTCCTTGTGATACCCTCTTTGACCTGTGGCTTATATATAATTATGTTGTTTAATTTACCAGAGATTTTCCTTTTATCTATTTAAATTCCATTATGTTCAGAAAACATACCATGTATGATTCCACTTCTTGCAAATCTGTTACAACTTATTTTCTGGATAAAACATGGTATGACTTGGTGAATACTGCATGGCATTTGAAGTGAATGTGTCTGCTGCTGAGCGATGTTCGGGTCTTTTGCGTCTCTGCCCATGCTCTGTTTACTTGTTCTGTTTATAACAGGGCGGTGGTGATATCTCCAACCATAATTGTGAATTATCTGTTTGTAGCTGCCCTTCCCTTGGTCTTACATCTTGTATTTTGAAGCTTTTTGGTAGGTATGTGTGTAATTAGGATAGTTTGTCTTCTTGGTGAACACACCTCCTCTTCATAATTTTTGATCCTTTGGTAATTGCTGAAGAACAGTGACTGTCAATCCCGTATAACTTAGCCCACAGATTCAGACTGACAGACAATAACTAATGTGCTAAAGTGCTAAAAACTTGGTCTTAGAAACATTCATCCTGAAAGTACCATTTTGTCCTGTTAGCAATTTGAAGATAGGATTGTGAGAGATTTGGATAGAAATAGAACATTTTGAATGGGTGGTATACTAATAATGCTAACAGAAATTGTGGCATTTTCTTCATGTACTCTAGTAAGTCATCTTGGGTGCCATCCCACATTAGAGGTCACTCTGTATACAAATCATATCCCGACCACAGAATCATTGCCTTTACAGGTGAATGTTTTTCCTGTGTAAGTACACTTCCCAAGACAGCTTTATAGTACTACTTGGATTGGCCATCACCATACACTAACTGAAATCTCTCTGCAAGCTAAAGGATTAACAGAGTGAAGAGAAAACACACAGATTGAGAGAAAATATTTTTAAGTCATACATTAGATAAGGGGCTCATATCCAAAATAATTAAAGAACTCAAACTATTTAATAATAAGAAAACAGCCAGGCATGGTGGCGCATGCCTGTGATTCTAGTGACCTGGGAGGCTGAGACAGGAGGATTGCAAGTTTGAGACCAGCATTAGCAAATTAGTGAGACTGTCTCAAAAGAAAAAATAAAGGGAAGTGGCTCAGTGTTAAAGCGTCCCTGGGTTCAATCCCCAGTACCAAAATAAACAAACAACCCCCCCCAAAAAACAAACAAAAAACGCTGCTAAATAATAAGAAAATAAATACCTATTAAAAAATAGGCAAAGAACTCGAGTAGACATTTCTTAAAATAAGACATACATACAAAAATTCAAAAAAACAAAAATTGTGTGTCACAATTAATCATTAGGGAAATGCAAACTAAAACCACAATGAGTTATCACCTCACACCTGTTACAATGACTATTGTCAAAAAGATGAAAAATAACAAGTGTTGACCAGGCTGGAGAAAAGGGTGCCCCTGTACAGTATTAGTGGGATTGTAAATTAGTCAGTTGGCCATTTTGGAAAATAGTAGGGAGGTTCCTCAAAGAACTCATGTGATCCAACAGTCCCATATCTGGGAATATATTCAAAGAAATTGAGATCAGTGTGTTGAAGAGATGTCTTCACCCCCTGTTCATTGTAGCAGTATTTCTAATAGCCAAGATTGGGAAGAACCTAAGTGACCATCAACAAATAAAAAAGTGGCATATCTCAGGGCTAGGGAGATAGCTCAATTGGTAGAGTGCTTGCCTTGTAAGCACAAGGCCCTGGGTTCAATCCTCAGCACCCCCCCCCCCCAAAAAAAAAAAAAAAGTGGCATATCTCACTCAAATGGAAGCTAAAAATTTGAATTCATGGAGGTAGAGAGTGGCATGGTAGTTACCAGAAGCTGAGGGGTTGAGTTGGTTAGGAAAGGGAAAAAGTTGTTCAAAAGGTGAAAAGTTTCAGTTAGGAGGGGTACGGTGGTCTGGTGTTCTGTTGCACAACATGATGACTATAGTTAATATAGATTTCAAAATGACTAAAGGCCTGGATTTTGACTGTTCTCATCACATAGAAATGATAAGTATGTGAGGTGATGGGTATGTTCATTAGCCTGATTTGCTCAATTCACAGCATATACATGTTTTGAAGCATTACATTGTACCAAAAAAATGAATAAGTACTCTTTGTCAACAGAGGTTAAGGGATAAAAAAAGAATCAATAAACCAGCAAATAGTATTTAAACTAGCAAACCTATTTGAAAAGGATTTCCATGTGAGGATGGCTTACAATGGCGACCATGCATAAAGACTATCCCTCATTGGATATGACTATTCTTTGATTGTGGCAATCTCCCACTCACATGCCTAGGTTGGAATTGGCAAAGAGAAAACCTCTTGGTGATAGATGGAGGGAAAGGTAGGCTCTTTAGTGCTTAGGGCTGAGGGGTGAAGGTAGGGAAGGAGTCCAGGAACTTTGGTGAATAGGGTTTTCTTAAAAGTCCATGTAATTATCCTACTGAAGTCAAATGGAACGGAACAGGGTATGCAGTTTTCAGATTTCCCTGTTGTGTGCATTCAGTGGGGAGGCATAAAGGCTCCTTTGCATCATCTCTTACTGTGCAGAGAGAAGGGCTATTGTTGTAGCTCCCAGAATGTATGTTCCTTCGGAGGAAGGATTTTTTTTTTTTTTTTTTTTTTAAGGTGTTGGGAACATAGGACAGGACTGTGCAATTGGAGGAAGTAGGGTGATAGAAAATAGACTGTAGGGTCAGAAACATGGGCAGAGGATGAATTAGGGAGCATCATGACTGCTTTAATACTGTGATGTTGGGGGGCCTTTTTTTGTGGCAGTAGAGAGGAGGGGTGATTTCCTCATCTGCAGTTTGGGAGGTATATTCCCAGCTAGGATGGTGGTAGATTAAGTTGTGGGTGATATTTGGAAAGCAGGGCTGCCTGCTTTTAAATTTCCAGTTTTATTTCCTTGTAAAAAGAGTTATATGTATTTCTTTACTGTGTATTAAGGTGCTGTTTGAATATACTAAACTTTTATTCCTTCTTTTTTAAAAGAAATTGAAATAGAGGTAGCTAAGAAGGTAGGTTCATGGAACAAATTAGAATTTTCTTTAAAATCAAGTCCCTGAGGCACAAAACTATTTATCACATAGGCTGAATTTATGTTTGTATTTTAAATTAAGATTTATACTTTGTAATATTAGATTCAGCTCTTGATTTTTGGAAACTTTTACAATTAAATTACAACAGTATTTTGATTTTAAAGGTTCGTTACAACTGCAAGTTAGAAACTGACAAGGATTTGTTGATGAGCCATAATGAGCACATTTTATAGAGGATTTACCCTTTGTTATCTTGCTTTTTTGTAAGCATGGAAATAATAGATTACTTTGAGGTGTTATAATAAGGAAATTTCTAAATTTTACCTAATGTTCTCTATTTGTAAGACATCACTTTCCTTGTTCCCTTTAGTTTTTTGTCTAGTATTTCCTGTAGTTTTTCTTTTTTTTGGCGGTGCTGGGGATCAAACCCAGGGCCTGTGCTTGCAAGGCAAGCACTCTACGGACTGAGCTGTCTCCCCAGCCCTTCCTGTAGTTTTTTAAGGCAGTTGATTTAAAGTATTTGCCTACCCATGTCTATGTTTCCTCAAGGAGAGTTGTATTAATTTCTTCTTTGACCAAGTCATGCTTTATTATTTCTTTGCATGCTTTGTATTTTTAAATTTTTTTTTTGCCAGAGATGGGACATTTGATCTTTATAATGTGATAGCTAGAAATCACAATTCTTCGTTCTCAGGTATGTTTTTTTTTCTTGTGTGGGTCGTAGTTGTTAGTTTAGTGAATTTTCTAAAATATTCCATAATGTTTGTTTTCTTTATTGTGTGTGGTTTTTGAAGTCTCCACTTCTTTAGCTAGTGGTCAGCTAGTATTTTGACAGAGATTTCCTTGATTGCCTAGAGCCAAGAAAGAATGAAAACCTCAGTCTGTGCAGATCAGCCCTGTGTTGAGGTGTACTTCTTAAGCCTGTAGTTGGGTTGTTTACAACTTTGCCTTCAGAGCCCTTCAACAGAGATGCAGGTACTGGTCTTAAGAATTTAGTCTGAAGTGTATGGGAATGGTAAGGTGGTCTTAGAGGATTCGAGTGTAGTGAGTGTGGCACCAATAGCATCAGCTACTGCACTGAGATGTGTCCATTTTAACTATGCACAATAATGTCAAATTATTTTCTAAAGTAATTGTACTGATTTATTCTTGTGAGAAATTTTTTCCTTACCTCCTTATTTTCAATTCTCGCCATTATGTTGGATGCAAAGTATTATGTACTGTGATTTTATTTTTCATATCCTTGATTATGAAGGTACTGGTCTGGATCCAGTTAGGAAACAGACTCATAATTTTAACAGGAAAGTTTAATGTAAATGAGAATTAACAGAATGAATGGAGTTAGGAGAAATTGACTAGTAAGAAATAGAAAACTCTGAGGAATATAGAAATAATAGATCAAGGAACAGCCACTACTGCTTTTATGGCCCAGATAGAAAACCCAAGTAAGAGCCGGTGCTCCTCTCAGCCTGAGACCCACACTTGCTGGCAAGGCATGGCTATGATTTAATGAATGGCACAAGTCAGTTCAGGGCTGCGCTGGTGGGGCTTGCTCATCATTTTCCCTGTGGAACTTGCGGCAAAGGCATTATTGAGATTGCTGAGGAAAACTGCATGGGGAGGTGTCTCACTGTAGGCATTCTGCCACAAAATTGCCTGAGAGGAAGGGCTGGGGGAAACTGTGGACAGCTGGGTGCTGTTGACCAGTGTACACTGTAGGAGTCTGATGCTGGAGAAGCCACATGAGCTGCTTGAGCACACTGGAACCAGGAAGAAAGGCCCTTCCCTCCTGCAGTTTCTCCAGGGCACTCTATTGACAAAGCATGCCAGCTTAAATTCTTGCCATCTGGCAAAGAAAAAGATATTTAAAGGGCCCAGATCTATTTTCACAGAGTAGGCAAATAGGATGAATTTGGAGGTGAGAGGCAACAGATGGATAACTGGCACAGTGCACTCTTTGATGATTCAGCTTCCATAAGCAGCCTTCTGAACATATTCCAATTCCCCAGCCACAACCAGCAATACTGTATTTCTACTTAAGAAGGCATAGTTCTTGAAAGTGAAAGAAGTTTTAACCTTTTCCAGAAAATGAGGAAACAAAATCCTCAAGTCACGGTAGTGTTTATTGGTTATATTAATTTTCTTTATTTTCAGTCACAGTCACACTGAATATTCTATCCAAAGATTAAATTTTAAAGTTAACTTCCAATAGCTTGTATATAAAATAAAGTAGCTAAACATATGTAAAATATAATAAGCAAACTAAAACCATGCAAAGCTATTATTTTTCATTTATATAATTGTTTACAATACCATATATATATATATATATGGTTTTGTTCTTCTACTAATTGTTCCATTGGAATTGTACCCAGTGGAGTGATCTGATCCAAATACAAAGGTTTAATCTTTCAAGCATCCTGTAATAGTGGAGATATTTTCTGTGACTCTGTCTTCTAGAGCTTTTTTCCTGTTTTCAACTGTATTTAATTTGTTGTTAAACCTCTTCACTGAATTCTGAATTTTGATCATTATAGTTTTCATTACTAGAATTTTCATTAATTTTTCCTTCAACATTTATAATTTATATACATTAGCGTATAAAAATATAAAAAGTAGCAGCAAAATTAAGTTTGCTGCTACTTTTTATAGTTTTCAGTTAACTGCCAAAATTTTAAATCTTACCATATAACTTAATAATTATATATTTTTTAATGGATGCATCTCATAATACCAAGAGTATCTTTTGAATTCTTTCCATTATTTATTGCTTCTTATTTTGTTGTCTTGTGTTTTCTTATGCCTAATTTAGGTAATTAAAGTAAATTTCTTTTCAGATTAGGGAGAAATATGACAATTTGAAAATTTTCTTAGGTTGTAAATTTATCTTCCATTTTGAAAACAGCTGTTCTGTTCCTTTGGCTTACTGCTTTTTTTGAACTTTCTCATACTGCTTTATGTCTTAAAGTTATTTTAAGGTAATTATTTTCATAATTTTTCCTTTCTAGGTTAACAGAACCTTCTGGATATTTAACAGATGGTCCAATTAACTATAAGTATAAAACTAAATGTACATGGCTAATTGAAGGCTAGTAAGTATACAATTTGAGTTGAATTAATTTTTTCCTAAAAAGATAAAAGTGATTATTTTAATACTATCATATTAACAAGTGTAGTGATTTTATTGTATAGTTTGTTTAATTACTTATTAGAAACATTAATTACTTATTAGAAATGATATTTTTGATGAGATTTACAATGTCTAGAAATTATATTTCATATAAATTACAGTACCCCTTCACTTGTGATATTAGAATATATATATGTATGTATATGTAATTTTTTGAGTTACTATGGCATTAAATAGGCATTTTTTGGTGCTTTTAAAATATCTTGTTTCAGAATTGAAAACTCCATAGAAAGTATAAAAATATTCCATGCTGACTTATGCCATTGGTTTATACTATTCAGCAATTTAGTTCTAATGTTTTTAAAAAAGAACATTTTATAGAATAAAGAATTGATATCATAGGGCTTGAAATGGAATTTATTTATTTAAACATTATGAATAAGATCACAAGTAAATCACTCTGAATTTGTGATTTTAAGAGTATATTTAGAAAACCATGTTTTTAAAGATTTTTTATATACTTTAGAATTCTTAATTCTTGTATACCTGTGGCTTCTGTTTATTAATAGTATATTGCATATAGTAGACAAAAGCTTCTGAAGGCAGTTTTGAAAGAGAGATCCCTCTCAAAATGTTCTGAATAGCTGGTGGAATCACTGCAGGAGGTATAAATTAGTTCCATCAGAACTTATTGGATTAAATCTGTTACAGTATGCTTATTTCAATAAAATACTGAATAATCAGTGAAAAAAATAGCATATTATATTGAGATCTTTGATTATGATTTGAAGAACTTAGTGCCTCCACCTAAGGGTTTTATAGAAATGAGAATAGTTGCTTCTTGAGTGTTGAATTCTTTTGAATGTTTCTGAAATTTTTATATTTGTTCTTTTTAATCATATGTGAAGTAGAATGTATTTTGACATATCATAACTACATTGAGCATAACTTCCCATTTTTGTGGTTGTACATGATGTGATATTCATTCTGTGAACATTTGAAAGTTATGAACGATTCATTCTGAGCACTGAATTTTTTAAATAAATCTTGTTCAAATACAGTTGGCGATGATAAAATACACCCATTTTAGTAGACAGTTCAGTAAGGTTTCAGAAATGTGTATAAGTTATGTAACTGTACCTTAATCCAGAAAGAATCTGTTGACTAAATTTTTAGAAAATGATGTGTCCTGCATATGGCCTATAAATAGATTTAAAGTTAAATCTCATTTTTACAAATTAGATATGACAGTTCATGAGTCCTTTAACTTTAGTGATTTGAAGATTTGTAGAAAAATGATCTGTAAATAGGTTTTTAATAAAATATTCTATCTAAAATTTAAGACTGTTTTGTGTATTATATATTAATTTAAAAATATTTTAATATTTTTCAGTCCAAATGCAGTGTTAAGATTAAGATTCAATCATTTTGCCACAGAATGTAGCTGGGATCATATGTATGTTTATGATGGAGATTCAATATATGCACCTTTAATAGCTGTACTTAGGTAAGTAATTATGTAAGTTTAAGTGATGAATTTATAGTCCATTATAGGGAAGTAGTATAATTTGTTAATTAGAAGTATATTGAATTGTACTCAAAAGTAAATTTAGTGCACATATTGTTGACTCAGTTTCAAAGATGATTATAATATTATGTTGTATACTCTGACTGCTTAAGTATATATGTATATGTAATAATGTAAATATTAATAGAGCCTTGATAAATAAGTGCTATATTGGAACTTTTATTCTTACTAGTCACATAGACTTAATTTTTAAATTATGGCATTTTAAGTCTCAGTTTAAAAACATTTTCTATGTATTTATGTAGATGTTATAAAAAGTTTTATGAGTAGAAGAAGAATATACTGGACATAGAAAAAGTTATAAACTTGTATTATAGATTTTATAGACATTTATAACTAATATGATTATTGACCAGGTACTCAGTATATTCTTTACTTTTGTTAGTTGCACATTTTCTCTCCTGTATTCTTGTCTAGCATTTTGAACATTTAAGTATAAATAAAAGCTTATTTTAATTTTATTTTACTATTCATGTTGCCAAAATTGTTTAATCAGGAATGCGAAATATCATTTATTGGACATGTGAGGGTTTACATTTTTAAAAATATTTCTTTTAGTTGTCGATGTGCACAATACCTTTATTTTATTTATTTATTTTTATGTGGTGCTGTGGATCAAATCCAGTGCCTTACATGTGCTAGGTAAGTGCTGTTCTACTGAGCTACAACTCAGCCCCAGGGTTTACATTTCCAACTGACTATGTCAGTGTGAATCTGTAGGAGGGGCCAGGGTTGTGACTCAGTAGTAGAGTGCCTGCCTAGCATGTGTGCCCACAGGAGCTTAGACACTCTGTGATATTGCTATTGAAGAAAATAGTCTTAAAACTCTTGTTTTGAGTTGTCTGGGCATTATAAACTACTTGGTTACAAGTATACTTGTATCTGAAGACAACAGAAAATGCAATAGATCTTTGAATAATTATGTTGTAAGACAATTCATCATGATGATTAGATAAGATCCTGAGTTCACACATTTATTTTTAGCAATCTAAACATCACTTTGCTATTATTATTGCTTTCTTTTTTAAAATTTTTTTTAACTCTTTTTGTTTATTTTTTTATGTGGTGCTGAGGATCCGACCCAGTGTCTTGTGCTAGGCAAATGCTCTACCACCGAACCACCTCCCCAGCCTGATATTATTGCTTTCTTTATGTGACACAATTGATCATCAGTTGTGTGTATTTTCATTTATTTTTCTAGTAGTTCTAAGGACTTTGCATTGACTAACACTGATCCATTAACATTCTTTTTTTTTTTTTTTTTTTTGCTGGTGCTGGGAATTGAACCCAGGGTCTTGTGCATGCAAGGCAAGCGCTCTATCAACTGAGCTATATCCCCAGCCCCATTAACATTCTTGCCAACCTTTTCCTGTTACTAAAGAATCTTTCATAACATAATTAGCAGGACGGGGTTAGTGTACGGCTATGAAAATGGAACTAGTCACTTCATTAGGAAGTGTTCTGGTTACCTGTCCTGAGGGAGGTGGGAACTTGTGTTTGTTAAATAATCTTTTGATGCTAAGCACGTTCTGGATAGTTTAAATGCCATTTAATCTTCCCAAAGATCTCATTGGATAAGTACTGTTATCCCCTTTTCAAAATTGAAGAATTGAGAATCAGATATTATCTACTTCTAATAGGTAATAGAGCCAGAATTAGGATTTTTATTGTTTCTACTTCATTTTGTCAAGAATCAGAACCTAATTGTGAGGGTTTTAATTGTACCAGTTGTATAAGTATTATTACTCAACACACATTTGCTAACCTGCCCAGTTCCAAAGACTTTCTTAAGCCAGGGGTAAGTGAGGTGCAGATCATTGCAGTGAGTTCAGAAACCAGCCACTTGGAGTTGGGCCAAACTTCCTAGACTAAGGCCACTGCCCTCCAAAAGACTACCTTCACATCAGACAATAGTTACAAGCTTGGGTGTCCCCACCCTCACTATCTGACTATAAGGTTGGAGGTGATAATGATTAAAATGACTCTTCGAACTTAGGAAAGGTGCTGAACTTATGACTGTAGATTTATTATAAGGATAGAAATCAGAACCAGCCAAATAGAGAAGCATTTGAAGAGAGCGAGGTTGGGAAGGATCACAAATTGTGTCCTTGGGATGTGTCACCCACCCAGCTAATCAATGTATACTACCAACAAAAAAGTTCACCTGAGTTTTAGTTGTTCAGAGGTTTTATTGGGGTTTTATTATATAGGCATGATTGATTGAGTCTTTGGCCATGAAGTTGAACTCAATGGTTTTAGTCTCCCTCCTGTCTTTAGAAGTTAGGCTGATGCCATATATGGCCACAACCCTTTACTGGAGTGGCTGGTCTTGTTGGTGTGGTTATCCCCTATCAAGAATTGTCTCTTAAATCTAGAGGCCTATCATGAGTCACCTTACTGGCAGAAACTGTCAGGGCCTACCATTAGTAACAAAGACACTCTTATCACTTGGGAAATTCCAAGGACTTAAAGGCTGCATTCCAAGAACTGAGAACAAAGGCCAGCCAAATTCCTTAGTACATAGTCGTCATGCACACTGGGGGCATGAAAACAGATTTTTCACACATAAATAGTGTGTGGAAAAGTGTATTTTAATCAGGTTATAAAAGAGGCCTAAATAATTTCAGAAAAAGTATCCAGTCCTGCATGGTAAATTTTTTCATGAGTAGAGAAGCATGGTAGGCAAGTATGGGACCAGGTAAGGACATTCTAGGTAGAGAAAAATGTGTATAAAGGTATAGACAAATTAAGGACTTTATATTTTAGGTCAATAATAAGTTGTTTTGAGTAACTTGATCATAGAACATGTGAAGGGATACGTAGGACTCAGATTAACCAGTAAATAGCAGTCAGCCATCTGTTTAGTACTCATTTTGTGCCAGACAACATACAAATTGTTTATATTCACTAATTGATTTAACCCTCATAGTGATAGTTTAGTTATTATTACTGCCATTTTAAAAATGGAGAATTGGGGCACAGAAAGATTCTATAAGTGGCCCAAAGTTGCCTATCTGATAAGTGATATGGAGTCAGAATATGAGTCTGTGTTATGTAATTCTAAGCTTTAGTTCTTTTATCACTATGTGTGTAGCTAAGATTAGTATTACAGAATTTGAATTTTGTTGACAGTCTTTTCAAAACCTTTGTTCCCTTGTTGGTATGGAGCATTCCTGGTAGCTTCTCTAGAATTTGCAACCAGTGGGAAAAGATAAAGCTATAGGATTACTTGTTAGAGTAGCAAGGTAGTGCTGAGTGAAGGTTTATATATGACTTAATCATATATACAATAATTACAGTAGATGTCATATAACCTAGTAGTTGTAATAATAGTTACTAAAGCATTAAATGAAGAGTTGGTTACTTTTTAGTTTGTGTTTGAGAATATGTTTGAAAAATAAATTATTTGACTAATATTTAACATGTAAAATATGATTTGAGTGACAGAATTCAGTTTGTGTGCCTAAACAAATTTAACTTGGTTTAAAGGAATTTGCTATTTTGATTTATGTAGTTTGTTATTAGCTTCTTTTCTTCCTCATTGCACGTTTTTACAAATTAGAGAGGGTAGTATGGTATAAGTAAGTGAAGATATGTAATTTTTCCTTATGAACAGGTAGGTTAAAGAGAAGTGCCAGTTACTTGAAATGCTATCTTTTATACATTTCTTTCCCTCTACCCCCAGATTAGTTTTCTTTTGTGTGCATATAGGCCTCAGTGAACAATATTCTGTTTTGAAATAGTTATATATTAATAATGCAGTTTGCATAAATATGCAGAATTTTAAAGAACTTAGAAAACATATATTTTAAAATTACCTGAAATGCCTGGATGAGTGTATTGGAAATATAATAGTGAACTTGAATTTTATTGTCTCCAACCCTTTAAATTTTTTTTTTTTTTTTTTTTTTTTTTTTTTTAAATTTTGAGACAGGGCCTTGCTAAGTTGCTGAATCTGGCCTTGAACTTGCCATTTTCCTGGGATGGCAGGCTTGTGTCTCTGCACCTGGAATGAACTAGAATTTTGTTGTAATTGGTTGATGGGGAGCATTCCTTCCAGCTTTACTGGAATTTGCAATCAGTGGGATCACTTGTTAGAGTAGCACGGTAACTCTGAGTGAAGTTTTATATGTGATTTAAGTAAAAGACCACAGTATGGTATTATGACAGGATGGATAGCACAATCAAATGCAGAAAGGGAACATTGCAGTCCATGGTGATGAGAAAAAAGAATGAGGTGGTATGAGAGTAATTGTTAGTATATTGGCAGCAGGAGGAGAGCTAATGGAGTAGAAATGGATAGGGGCTAATTTTAGATTTATTCACTTTAGAGTTATTCATTCTAATGTAGCTGCTTAATGATTCTAATAAGAATATTTTTGAGTTAATTTTTATGTAACTTAACAGTCATCTGTATACAACGGATATATACAATATTTTGTTCTCTTTTAGTGGTTTGATAGTCCCTGAAGTAAGGGGAAATGAAACTGTGCCTGAAGTTGTTACAACATCTGGCTATGCACTGTTACACTTCTTTAGTGATGCTGCATATAACCTAACTGGTTTCAACATTTTTTATTCGTAAGTATTTTTTTAAAAAATTCATCTTTGTAATGGATTCTTATAACTTGACTTAAGAGTTTATTGTTTCTATAAATGTCTTATGTGTTAGGAGCAGGTGTGTTATTCAAATTATAGTAGGATCCCTTCCTAAGTCATGCAATCTTAATAATATACCACCAAATGCTATCTTAAGCCCATATTGGGATAGTATCTAAGTCTGAGGATGTTATGGTTGCAAATTAAGTTTGGTTGAATATTAATTACAAAATTTAAAATTGTTGGCAAATGCCTAAAACCCAGTGTAGCTTTACTGGTAGTAACAGGTGCATGAGAATGCAGGGAGCGCAGAGCTGCCTTTCTGTACTTCTAATGTATTTTATTTGTAATTTGAAGAGAGGCATGGAGCTAAGTTTTGGTAGTCCTTCTTTAGGCCAGAGACTGTTCTAGATGCTGTATAATACATTGTGTCATTCAATTTCCTTTTTATCCATTCTTTCAGGTGCGTATTTTTTCTGATAATACACGTGAGGACGTCGAAGCTTGGGAGATAAATGTGGCTATACCACTGTCTCCTCTAAAAATAGGAAAAAACAATACTTATTGAGAATTTATTATGTATCTGGCACTTTCTGTACATTTTTACATCTAGAAGTCTCAGGATGAAGTAAAGTAGCCAGAGATGCTTTCAGATGCTTTTCATAGGAATGATTACAGAGGATCTTTACACCTTAATTGTTTTCTTTTCTTCATAAAGGTAGAAATTGATAACTAGACATTTTTTTAAGCAGGAATAAAATATTCAAAATGTCCCTGAACCACCAATTTATTATAGGATTTATTTATTACATAATAAATACAAGAGTGTATGCAAAGGAGAATAAATACATAGTAGAATATAATTATTTTAAGGACTTTAAAATGAAATGTGGTAAATATCCTTTTCTTTCATAAGAATGTATGGGTGGTAGCATATTTGCCCAAGTTATGTCTTGACTTCTTATAGTCTCTCAGGTGTTCATGGAATTTAACTTTTTCTGTAAAATTTATATTAAAAATATCTGTATTTAAGTCTTTACAAAAAATTGTTCTTGGAACTGTACAGATCCTGTAGATGGAGTGTGTAAGTCCTTAGATGTTTGAAGTCTTGGTAGCAAAGTAAACTTGTGGAACAAAGACTAATTGCAAATAAATGGTAACTGGATTGCATGAGAGTGAAAGCTTATAGATTAAAGAGCTGGAGCTATATTGTGAAACAGTATTAAATTAATAAACAAATAAGACTCAATATAAAAACTAGAAAGTTTACAAAATATCAACCAAAATTCTTTTTTTAATTATCTTGAATTTGAGTATGTATGCATTATGTTTTACAGAATCAATTCTTGTCCTAACAATTGCTCAGGCCATGGGAAGTGTACAACCAGTGTCTCTGTTCCCAGTCAAGTATACTGTGAATGTGATAAGTACTGGAAGGGTGAAGCTTGTGACATTCCTTACTGTAAAGCCAACTGCGGCAGTCCAGATCATGGGTACTGTGACTTGACAGGAGAAAAACTGTGTGTCTGCAATGATAGTTGGCAAGGTAAGCCTGTGTGGGGTAATAACTTCTGAAACATCAATTAATATATTTTGTTATACAAATTCTACATTCATTTCATTACAGTTTGCACATTCAAATCACATGTATTTGTTTTTATTTTTAAATGTTCAGATTAACAATTAACTTCTTAATAATTTGTGTTTTCACAAATAGAAATTGTAAAGATTTTGTCTACTTGGTATTTTGAGGATTAAGTGAAGTTTGTATATGAAACTTTAAAGTTGTAGGTGTGTGATCATTATGATCTAATGTAATTTTTGTTGAATCTTCAAAGAATTGAAGACTTCACTGTGTTCAACATTGGGTACATTCAAATTGGATTTATAATGGGTAACTTTAGTAGTGTGTTGCAAAAATAAATGCCATCTCACAATAGCCTGCATTTTATTACTTATTTCTTAGCAAAGACTGACCTCTTGTGGCTATTTTAAAAAGAACATGAGAATATTTCAAAAGGTATTTAAAAGATTCAAGTATTTGGCTGCCTATTATAAAAGTAGGATCCTGGGAAAGAATTCTACATAATTTATAAATATCTATTATTAAAGATTAATTTTAGATCATGCTGGAGAATTTTGGTTTACTTCAGCATCTGGGTATAAAGTCATACATTTTTTCACTGGGGAATTAAACTAAGGAATAGGTATAGTCATCTGTGGACTTACCCACCCAGAGCCTACCTTTTGCTAATTGTATTTATGTTCACATTTTGAAAGGCTTCCCTTGTGTCAATGTGTTAATCTTGTCAATAGAGTTTGACTCACTTAATTACATAACCCAAAAGTATGATGGAGTGTTGTTATAACATCATGTAGCAATAGTAGCTATAGTTTCTATTAGACATGCTAAGTAAAAACCAAAGAGAAAATGCTCCTCAGGTAGTTGTATTCATCATTCTTGAGATGACATTTAAAAAAAGTGTCACTGAGTATGCTGAGTACTTTCTTAGTGGGATTATTTTAGGCTTTGTATAAATTATTTCTGTCTTAAACTTATGTTATCACATTTGAGAATATTAGATATGACAGCCACACAAGATTAAGTGATTTCTTATTAAATTGAATTTGATTACCTATTATGATTATGACAGATTATTACAAATTTATAAGAGCTCTTGATTGAAGGGGTGTATATTTTCCTGGCTATTTTAATCATTTCTGGCTTTTCTTCTTCCTTGAGATATTATTTTCTTTAAAAATTTCAATCTGAAACTACAATTAATTCTTTTTCTATAGGGCAAATGGTATATCGAGATCAATTTAAAGCCTGAGAAATAGAAGGATAGCTCATGCACATAATGTTTGCAAATTGGTTTTCAGTTGCTATTCCATTTCAACAGTCTTGAAAGCAGAATAATAATACATTGTATGACATTCTCTATGAACATCCCTATCCATTTTCTGTTCTCCTCTTAGGCCTTCTGTGAAATGCTTTCTTTTCTGAGGGTTTTGTAATATACACTTGTTTCAAAATATTACCTTTCATTTTCCTAGTTTTTGTTTATTGGCCTTTTTACATTCTATTATTTTCACCAGTAGTGCCCTAAATCATAAAATTTCTGAATCTGATATGTCTGTAAGCAAATGGAAATGGGGAAGCAAATACTCATAGTACTGATATGTTGACTTTTAAAGAAGAGTCCTAGTATGAATAGCCTAAGAGATGCATAAATACGTATGTGTGTATGTGTACACACATTTTAAATAACAATAATGTGACTGTGATTTATAAATTATAAAATATTTTATAGAAACCATATGCATTTTATATTGTTCTTATCTGTTAATTAAGGAGTTGATCTTTGAACGTGAATATTTTGAAGGTAGAGGGCCAGGTAGAATGCTGTTTTTAAGACAGCATGTGCAGATTGTTTTCTTGGAGTCTCAAACCCAGTCTTAGATTCTGCATTTAAGAAAGTAGAGTTAAAAGTAGGTGGGATTATAAACAAAATAATTAAAGGAAAAATAATATTTTTATTTCAGATATATAGACTAAGGAGGAGTCAGTGAGGTAAGAAGAATAGAGGTATTTATTTCTAGGACAAATGGGGAATGATCAAAGAACTAGACATTTGAAAGTGAGGGCTGTATAGGCAATCTTTATGAGATTCAGAACCTGGCAGTTTTACAGAATGTGTTATTTGGAACTGCATTCTCTAGGTTAGAATGATAGATTGTTGTTGCCCCTATTGTCCTCTGATATTGTTTGATTTTACTTACCCTGTTTGACTGACACTATTTGAACGTTACCACTCAGAAACTGGAATCTTATTAAGAGAACACAAGGACAGACCTCATGCTGTCCTGCCTGTGCTTCGTGTGTCCCTGTTTCTTTAGTTTTATGTGTAGTATCTCTAATATTTCTGCTCAGCTATCACTATATTCCCCAACCTTAACTTTATCATCAAATTTTTTCTTAATCATCTGGTTTCATGTTTTTACTGTTTGAGATATTTTTCCAAATTACATAGGCGTTTATTTTAAGAATAGGTGACACCAATAAAGCCAACTGTTGCCCTTTTCCTATAGAAAACACTTAAACAAATAAACAAACCCAAACAGACAAAAGAAAAATTAAAATTGTAAAGAATGTAGAAAATGCTAAGTGCAGCAATTTGAAAAGCACACTGGTTTATTGTGTACGGTTTAAATTTGTCATAATTTATTCTTAGATAATGATATTTACATGTGAAATATATTGCTAAAGGGATAGACACCTATGTGGCATTGTCTAATTGTATGACTTTTTAAATAGACTTCATCTTTGACAGCAGTTTTAAGTTCTTAGAAAAATTGAGCAGAAGGTGCAGAAATCTCTGCCCCACACATGCAGAACCTTTCTCATTGTCAGCATCTCCTACTAGAGCCAGACATTTGTTAGAATTGATGAACTACATCAACAAATCACTGTCACCCTGTCAAAGTTTACATCAGGGTTCATTCTTGGTGTTGTACATTCTCTGTATTTAGATAAATGTACTGTGACATGTGTCTGTCCTTGTATGTACAGAATAATTTCTGTAACTTAAAAATTCCCTGTGCTCTTTGTTGTCATTTCCTCCCCCAGTCCATGGCAACCATTGATCTTTCTTCCTGTCTCCATAGTTTTGCCTTTCCTAGATGTTATACACAGTCACGTGTTGTGCAATAATGGGAACACATTTTGAGAAAGGGGTTGTTAGGCGGCTTTGTGTGAACATCTTAAGAGTATACTTGTGCAATTAAGAGACCTACAGTGTCACTGGGTGATATAAACTTAAGGGACCATAGTTGTATATGTGGTCTGCTGTTGACTGAAACATGGTTACAATGGGGCATGTGACTTAAGTGGAATCATGTAGTAACGCTTTCTGTCTTAACTTCTTTCATATAGCAATATGTATTTAAGTTTCCTGAATGTGTTTGCATGGCTTAATAGCTAATTTCTTTTTAGCATTGAATAATATTCCATTAAATGGACGTGTCACAATTTATCCATTCATGTACTGAATGACATTGTGGTTTCTCTGACATTTTTCACATAATAAAGTTTATTTAAATCTTACTAAGTCACATAAGGGAAAAAGACAACTTTGAAAGTATTGATCTCTTAAGATGGCTTTCAAACATGGAAATATATGAGAAAATTTTAAGAAGATAATCAAAATAAAAATATAACAAATTGAATTTATGTTCACATATAGAGAGTATACTAGAACAGTGATTTTCAAAGCAAACTCCAAGATGTGATGTTCCCTTCACCAACTCCTTTAGTCAGAATGGCTCCAGGTTTCTCCCTGAATCTTTTCTGAATCTTTGGGGGTCTTTGGTTGAAAGTAACAGAAGCAGTTCTTGCTTACTGAATTAGAAAAGGCAGCTACTGAAAAGAAAATACCGTTTCCCAGTATGCATCCTTTTCTCCCTTTTTTTGTGGGGTGTGGTGGGTACCAGGGGTTGAACCCATGGACCCTTAGCCACTGAGCCACATCCCCAGCCCTTCTTATTTTTGAGACAGTGTCTCACTGAGTTGCTTAGGGCCTCACTGATTTGACGAAGCTGGTTTTGAACTTGTGATCCTTCTGTCTCAGACTCTTGAGCCACTGGGATTATAGGCATGCACCATTGCTCCTGGTCTTTCTTTCCTTTTGGAAGTAGGATCCACTGAGTTTTAGCTTCCATGTGGCCTTATAGCTACATGTCACAGTTCTCATCCTACCGTGTAGCTGTTGTGGTTATGCTACCAAGTTTAGGTCCATAGACTGTGTGTGGAATGCTGCATACAACTATTAGGTTGTTCAGTTCTGTTTCTGTGACTGGTAAATGGTAACCATGTAATAAGTGATAGCACTGGCCCATTCACCTCTAGAATGTTTCAAAGAGGGTCATAAATTTTAACCTTTTTTAGCAACTTATTTTGATTCTTTTAGCCTATTTCCTAACAAGAGGATATCGAAGCCTGGTACAGTGGCACACATCTCTCCTCCCAGTTACAGGGAGACTGAGACAGGAGGATCACAATATCAAGGTTAGCTTGGACAACTTAGTGAGACCCTGTCTCAATATCAAATTTAGAAAAAGGACCATAGGTGTAGCTCAGTGGTAAAGCTACCCTGGGTTCAATCCCTAGTACTGGGGTTGGAGGGAAAAAGAAAAAAAGAAAAGGATATTGGACAACTCATAAGCAAGATGGGAAGGCCGAAAAAACCAGTTTTAGAAAAAGAAAGGTACAAAGGGAAGGATAAGTCCACAGCAAAGATAAAGCAATAGGAAAGTTAGAATACTCTTGTCACTGCCACTGGACCTTGGCATACCACCATTGGCATCCTTACATGGTTGCTCCATGCTGCAGGCATGGATGGTAAGAACTTTAAACTGTCCCATATCTTTGTATCACTTGTGAAGATTGAAAGACTTGCTTAGAAGCATCTAGTTGGCTAAACCTAGGTCTTATCCATACCTCAGCTACTTGGGGAAATATAAGAATTTGACTTGTTATGTGTGCTAGGAATGGGTCCTGTGTCTGAACAAAATTCACACAGTAAGCTTTTCCCCAAACATATGGAGCTCAAATAAGTAGAAAATCCAAATAAAACATTTTAAGTATAGATTGTTGCCATAATTGACAAGGAATGGGCCAAGCAGTTCTCTCCTGTCTACTCAGAAAGACTCTGCAATGTGGGCTAGTGGTAGGAGGAGGCAGGCAACAGAGATTTTCAGCAGGCTTTGGCATGTGATTTTTATGGAGAGATGATAAACAGGTTGCCATCTTTTACGTATGTATCCCCTTGTCCCTGGGCCCATCCTGTTTAAGCCTGTTGTTTAAACTCTTAATGTGTTTTTAATCCTTGTAAGAGTTTTTATGTTTTCTGTATTTCTTTGATTTCAATTCAGACAACAGTTTTCATTTAAGGATTGAAGTTGGTTGTTTTTAGCCTTTACTGATTTAAAGACAGACTGAATACGTAAGTCATTTAATGGAGCAGTTTCATTGCATTGTGCCTCTGATCTGTAAAGTCATACTTTATTTTTTACTTATTTCAGTTTCTCAGATGCTTTATCCCTTTCTATCTCAAGACCTTTCTTATTTCTGAACTTCTTTCTAGAATACCTCATCCCAATAATAGTTGAAGACCAGGTCAGATTCCCATTCTGTGCTATCTCGAGAACTACTTGAGAACTACTGCTTTTTAAAATCATAGCATTCATCACAGTTCATAATGCTGTTTGTGTGATTTTTCTTTTCCACTGTAACAAGCTCCATGAGGTTAAGAAAGATAATGTTTTAATCATCTTTGTATCCCCAGAACCTAATATAGTCAGGACATGTAGTAGATACCCAGTTGTTTCTTTTATTGTCAAATGAATGAATTAGAAATCTGCTAATTTACCAGTAGTATTTAATAATACATGAATATTCAATTATAGGTGTTTAGTACTCCAATAAATTATATAATTTACTTTCATATAAAAATTCTAAATAAGAGACAATTAAATTGAAGTATTTTAAATGTTTTACTCAAGTTTTGGTTCTTGAGTGGGTCCTTGGTCTTATATTTATTTGTCCTTTGGTTTTAGATTTTAACATTTGCCCTTAGGTGGCAGTGTTTCCTACCAGAAAGAGCACTTAAACCTCATGGCTTTGCAGTTGTGTAAACCTGATAATTTTGTTTGATTTAGAAAATGTATACTCTTTTAACTCAAACTCTTATTTTACCCTGTAGTATTTTTTTCTGGGGTTATCATATAACATATCAGGGCATAATTAGTTATTTTAGGATAGTATATACATACACATGTAATCTGTTTTGCCTTGAAGAAATTTGCAAGGTAGCTTACATTTCCCTTTAAGAAATTAGTAACAGTGGACATGGTCTTTATTTTTATTTTTTTTAATCTTGTGCAGAGATAGGTAACAGAATACTCAATTAAAATATTCTTATCTAGGAAGCACAGCAGATCTGACTTTTTGTAGGAGCCAATAACATTTTTGTTCCTAACCTGCTTAAAAAGTTTATTGTTTAGAAAGAAATGTAGCATTGAGAATGGATATGATTCTACGTTTATTCATGAGGTCATTTATTTATTTTTGTTCATTTATTAATGTACCAATTTTTTTAGCTTTTGTTAAGTGGGAGGCACTTCTCTGAGTCCTTGGGATATATTGTGGAACTAAGAAGGCAAAGATCCTTAGGGAAGTCACATTCAAGTTAGGAGAGACAACTATAAACATTAAATATGTAATATGTGAGAAAGTGACTAGTATAATGGAAAAATAGAGTAGAGAAAGGGAGATAGCTGTGGGTTAAATTTAAAATATGATGGTTAGATTAGGGCTTATGGAGAAGGTGCCATTTGAGCAAAGACTTAGAGCAGGTGAGAGAAGTTACCCATGTGGGTATCTAGGAAAGAAACTTGTAGGTAGAGGAAGCAGTCTGAGAAGGCTGTAGGCAGGAACATGCCTGCTGTGCTTGAAGACCAGCAAAATGGCCAGTGTGGCTGAAACTGACTTCTGAGGGGGAGATTAGTTAGCTATGAGCTCAAAGGAGAAGATTGGAGATAGGAGTTAAGGGGTTGTTGTGGTTGATGGAGGTATGTGAAAGATAGAACTAAGCTAAACTTTAGCTTTGTAAGGATTTTGACTTTTACCTAAAGTGCCATGGGAGAGCTATTGAAAGATTTTTGAGCAGAAGGTAGATATCATTTGATGTAGTTTCGTAAGTTTCCTGTTGGCTTCTATATTGAGAATAGATTGTGGGATCCACATACCAGTTAAGAGGCTACTGCTGTAATTATAATCTCGGCGAGAGATGATGGCAGTAGCATGGACAGGTTGGTAAAAGTGGAGGTGGTGACTTTGAATACTGAAAGTAATTTTAAAGTAGAGTTAATAGATTTTTTTGATAGATTGGATGTATGGAATGAGCAAAAGAAGAGTCAAAAGATGACTTTAAAGTTCTTGAGCAGATGAAGAGATGGAGTTGTTATCAACTGAGATGAGAAAGATTTTAGGAGAAAGATAAGGGTGGTTTTGTATTTTAATTCTTAGATGTCTTTTAGACATCTAAAAGGAAATATTGAGGAGGCACTTCAGTCTAAATTTAGTGGAGAGAGGTCTGTATCATGGTTGTTAGTTTGGGTATCCTTACTTAAAAATATTAAATTGGAAGTCATTGATGGTACTTAAAGCCTTGAGACTAGATGAGATTACCAGGGAAGTCAGACTGGAGAAAGAATATGGCTGCAGACTGAACTAACAAATTTCAAATTTCAGAGTACTTTTTGCTGGACACACACACACACACTCTCTCTCTCTCTCTCTCTCTCTCTCCATATATTCCTTCCTTAGGGAAGTGTGCCTAATGTAGAAATATTTATAACCGCTTACTTTGTTGTCTCTGACTTTGTAGGCTTTTGTTGCCTCTAACTTTGTAGGATATTTGTATGGTAAACAAATTCTGCCTCTGTCTAGCAAATTCTATATGTCATTTTTAACTAATAATAACCAGGGTCTTAAATGCTTAGGATTTTATTTTGTTCATTATTCATTTGTATATTTATTTTTTATAACATTTATTTTTATAGCACTCTTCAAAAAGTTTTTTTTTAGTTGTAGATGGACACAGTAATTTTATTTATTGATATTTTTGGGGTGCTGAGAATCGAACCCAGGGCCTCACATATGCTAGGCAAGTGCCCTACTATTAAGCAGACCCCTTCTCAAACTCCTTAACCATGGTTTACAGATTTCCTTCAAAGCATGAAGTCTTAGCTCAGGCTGCAGTGTACTACAGACTGGGTCACTTAAACAACAGACATTTATTTCTTACCATCGTGGAGACTGAAAGTCTTAGATCAATGTTCTGGCCTGGTCTGGTTAGGTTATCTCAGGGAGGAGTGGTAGAAAATTTTTCATGGATATGTTTTTATAAAAAGATGAGTCTTGGGGCTGGGGAGATTGCTCAGTCAGTAGAGTGCTTGCCTTGCAAGCACAAGGCCCTGGGTTCGATCCCCAGCACCCAAAAAAAAAAAAAAAAAGATGAGTCTTTACTGCACTTAAATGTAGATGCCAGTATTAAATTTTTAATCATTGGGTAAGCCTTTATATGTATGAATTACTCTTTATGGTTATTTGTATTTCAAATTAATATTCAGTTCATTAATTTATTTTTTAATCATTTTGGTGATAGAATTTTGAAAGCAACAAATTAAGACACTTTTTCTTAGACTTGAAAATCATGCTCCTAAATCTTATTCTATTCATACATTTATTAATTTAGAGTAAAATAAAGGCAATCTATAGTTTGACTCTAAATCATTCCTTCTAATATGGTAATGGCTAGAAGCTACATAAAATAACAGTAACAAAGGAAGAATTTTGATTGCTGTTTTCTTCTGTGTAGAAAAGTAGATATATTGCAATTACAAAATGAAATTTAAAATATCTCTGCAATCCCATTTCCTATATTAACAATATTTTGTTTAAATTAATTACATTAATAAATTATTTGTATTAATTTCCTATAAATGTTATAACAAATTAGCTACAAACTTGATGTCTTCAATCAGCAGACATTTATTAAACTCTTGCTACTCTGAATGTTAAAAGTCTGAAATCAGTTTCACTGGATCAATATCCAGGTCTCACCTCTCCAGGCGGCCCTGCCCCCCTCTGGCCGCAGGCTTTTTCCACAGGGTGATCCAAGATGGCGGACTAGAGGGTGACTGCATCTCCAGTCACTCTAGAGCCCAGGATTCAAGAAGGGGAGGCATTGAGAGACTCGGACTAAAATAGAACCACGGGATGAGTCTCCCCCACCCGGTGAAGCTCGGCCCGGGAGGCAGGCCCGGATTTGGGTGGCTTATTAGAGTAGGGCAGGGCAGATAGAGTCTTCTCCAGGCAGCCCTGGGCACTCCAGCGGTGGGCTCCTCCCACACAGCCAGCTTCTCGGAGCAGGCCCCCCAGAGAGAGCCTTTCCACACAGAGCCAGCTCCAAGCCCTGGAACCAGTAGCAGGCTAGGGACAGCTTTCTTCAGAAGTACTGCATTATCAAGTTACTCCAAGACTTCAGGCTACTGAAGGCTGGGAGGTGATACACTGGACATCTACAGGGACACTATAAGCAAATAGAGGAAATCTGCAATATCACAGAATCCCACTGACATCTGACCAATATAAGAAAACAAGGGAAGAAAATGTCCCAAACAAACCTAGAAACTATATCAATAAAACTCAATGACAGCACAGCAGAAGAAATGTCAGAAAGGGAGTTCAGAATGTACATAATTAAAACAATCAGGGAAACAAACGAGGAGATGAAAGAGCAAATGCAGGCATTGAAGGAGATGAAAGAGCAAATGCAGGCATTAAATGATCACACCAATCAACAGTTAAAATAGCAAATACGGGAAGCAAGAGATCATTTCAATAAAGAGTTAGAGATACTGAAAAAAAACCAAACAGAAATCCTTGAAATGAAGGAAATAATAAACCAAGTTAAAAACTCCATAAAAAGCATAACCAATAGGATAGAACACCTGGAAGACAGAACCTCAGACATTGAAGACAAAATATTTAATCTTGAAAACAAAGTTGACCAAACAGAAAAGATGGTAAGAAATCATGAAAAGAATCTACAAGAATTATGGGATATCATGAAAAGGCCAAATTTAAGAATTATTGGGATTGAGGAAGGCTTAGAAAAACAAACCAAAAGGAATGAACAATCTATTCAATGAAATAATATCAGAAAATTTTCCAAATCTGAAGAATGAAATGGAAAACCAAGTACAAGAGGCTTATAGGACTCCAAATATACAAAAGTACAACAGACCCACACCAACGCACATTATTATGAAAACACCTAACATACAAAATAAAGACAGAATTTGAGAGGCCACGAGAGAAAAGAATCAAATTACATTCAGGGGGAAACCAATAAGAATATCAGCAGAGTTTTCAATCCAGACCCTAAAAGCTAGAAGGGCCTGGAACAACATTTACCAAGCCCTGAAAGAAAACGGATGCCAACCAAGAATCTTATACCCAGCAAAACTTACTTTCAGATTTGACGATGAAATAAGATCCTTCCATGATAAACAAAAGCTAAAGGAATTTACAAAAAGAAAGCCGGCATTGCAGAACATTCTCAGCAAAATATTCCATGAGGAAGAGATGAAAAACAACGATGCAAATCAGCAACGGGAGGAACTAGCCTAAAGGAATAGCTAAATAAAGGAGAAACCAAATCATGTCAAAAAAACAAAAATGAGTCAGATAACTGGGAATACAAATCATATCACAATAATAACCCTGAATGTTAATGGCCTGAACTCATCAATCAAAAGACATGGACTGTCATGTTGGATTAAAAAGATCGTCCAAACAAAAATTGAATAAAGAAACCATAGATCTCAATAACACAATCAACAATTTAGACTTAACCGACTTATATAGAATATACCATCCAACAAAGAACGAATACACTTTCTTCTCAGCAGCACATGGATCCTTCTCTAAAATAGACCATGTTTTATGCCACAAAGCTATGTTAGCAAATACAAGAAGATACAGATAACTACCTTGTACTCTATCAGATCATAATGGATTGAAATTAGAAATAAATGACAGAATAAAAAACAAACTTCTCCAAAACCTGGAGATTAAATAATACACTATTATATGATGAATGGATAACAGAAGACATCAGGAGGGAAATTAAAAAATTCTTAGAAGTAAACGAGAACAAAGACACATCATATCAAAACCTTTGGGACACTATGAAAGCAGTACTTAGAGGAAGATTTATTTCATGGGGTGCATTCAACAAAAGAAGTAGAAATCAACAAATAAACGACTTAACACTATAGCTCAAAGCCCTAGAAAAAGATGAGCAGACCAACCAAATGTAGTAGAAGACAGGAAATAGTTAAAATCAGAGCCGAAATCAACGAAATTGAAACAAAAGAAACAATCCGAAAAATTAACAAAATAAATAGTTGGTTCTTTGAAAAAATAAGCAAAATTGATAAACCCTTAGCCACACTAACAAAGAGGGAGAAAACTCAAATTAACGAGTGAAATACAAAACATAATTAGAAGCTATTTTGAAAATCTATACTCCAACAAAACAGAAAATCTCGAAGACATTAACAAGTTTCTAGAGACATATGAATTACCTAAACTGAATGAGGAGGACATACACAACTTAAATAAATCCATTTCAAGCAATGAAATAGAAGAGGTCATCAAAAGCCTACCAACAAAGAAAAGTCCGGGACCAGTTGGGTTCTCAGCTGAGTTCTACAACACCTTTAAAGAAGAGCTCATTCCAATACTCCTCAAAGTATTCCATGAAATAGAAGAGGAGGGAACCCTCCCAAACTCATTCTATGAAGCCAATATCACCCTGATACCTAAACCAGACAGAGACACATCAAGGAAAGAAAATTTCAGACTAATATCCTTAACGAACATCGACGCAAAAATTCTCAACAAAATTTTAGCAAATCGCATACAAAAATATATTAAAAAGATTGTGCACCACAATCAAGTGGGTTTTATCCCAGGGATGCAAGGTTGGTTCAACATCCGGAAATCAATAAATGTCATTCACCATATCAACAGACTTAAAGTTAAGAATCACATGATTATTTCGATAGATGCAGAAAAAGCATTCAATAAAATACATCATCCCTTCATGCTCAAAACACTAGAAAAAATTGGGGTAGTGGGAACATTCCTTAACACTGTAAAGGCCATCTACGCTAAGCCCATGGCCAATATCATCCTAAATGGTGAAAAACTGAAAGCATTTCCCCTAAAAACTGGAACAAGGCAGGGATGCCCTCTTTCACCACTTCGATTCAACATTGTTCTTGAGACTCTAGCCAGAGCAATTAGACAAACCAAAGAAATTAAAGGGATATGAATTGGAAAAGAGGAACTCAAACTATCCCTGTTCCCTGATGACATGATTATATATTTAGAGGAACCTGGAAATTCCACCAGAAAACTCTTAGAACTCATAAGTGAATTCAGTAAAGTAGCAGGTTACAAGATCAATGCTCATAAATCCAATGCATTTTTATACATAAGTGATGAATCTTCAGAAAGAGAAGTTAGGAAAACTACCCCATTCACAATAGCATCGAAAAAAAAATAAAATACTTGGGAATCAATCTCACAAAAGAGGTGAAAGACCTCTACAATGAGACCTACAGAACACTAAAGAAAGAAATTAAAGAAAACCTTAGAAGATGGAAAGATCTCCCATGTTCTTGGATAGGCAGAATTAATATTGTCAAAATGGCCACAGTACCAAAAGTGCTATACAGATTCAATGCAATTCCAATTAAAATCCCAATGATGTACCTTACAGAAATAGAGCAAGCAATTATGAAATTCATCTGGAAGAATAAGAATCCCAGAATAGCTAAAGCAATCCTTAGCAGAGTGAAGCAGGGGGTATCGCAATACCAGATCTTCAACTGTACTACAAAGCAGTAGTAAAAAACGGCATGGTTTTGCTACCAAAATAGACAGGTAGATCAGTGGTACAGAATAGAGGACATTTACACAAACCCAAATAAATACAAATTTCTCATACTAGACAAAGGTGCCAAAAATATGCAATGGAGAAAAGATAGCCTCTTCAACAAATGGTGCTGAGAAAACTGGAAATCCATATGCAACAGAATGAAATTAAACCCCTATCTCTCACCCTGCACAAAACTCAACTCAAAATGGATCAAGGACCTCGGAATCAGACCAGAGACCCTGCATCTTATAGATGAAAAAGTAGGTCCAAACCTTCTACTTGTTGGCTTAGGATCAGACTTCCTTAACAGGACTGCCATAGCACAGGAAATAAAAGCAAGAATCAACAACTGGGATAGATTCAAACTAAAAAGCTTTCTCTCAGCAAAGGAAACTATCAGTAATGTGAAGAGAGAGCCTACAAAGTGGGAGAATATCTTTGCCACTCATACGTCAGATAGAGCGCTAATTTCCCGAATCTATAAAGAACTCAAAAAACTCTACACCAAGAATACAAATAATCCAATCAACAAATGGGCTAAGGAAATGTACAGACACTTCACAGAAGAAGATGTACAAGCAATCTACAGATATATGAAAAAAATGTTCAACATCTCTAGTAATAAGAGAAATGCACATCAAAACTGCCCTAAGATTTCATCTCACCCCAATTAGAATGGCGATTATCAAGAACACAAGCAACAATAGGTGTTGACGAGGATGTGGGGAAAAAGGTACACTCATACATTGCTGGTAGGGTTGCAAATTAGTGCAGCCATTCTGGAAAGCAGTATGGAGATTCCTCAGAAAGCTTAGAATGGAATCACCATTTGACCCAGCTATCCCACTCCTTGACCTATACCCAAAGGACTTATAATCAGCATACTACAGAGATACAACCACATCAATGTTCATAGCTGCTCAATTCATAATAGCCAGATTGTGGAACCAACCTAGATGCCCTTCAGTTGATGAATGGATAAAGAAACTGTGGCATATATATACAACGGAATATTACTCTGCCATGAAGAATGATAAAATTATGGCATTTGCAGGCAAATGGACGAAATTGGAGGATATCATGCTAAGTGAGTTAAGCCAATCTCAAAAAACTAAAGGATGAATGATCTCACTGATAAGCGAATGAGGACATATAAGGGGGGGTAGGAGGGATTAGCGTTAGGGTTAGGGTTAGGTTTAGGGTTAGGGATAAGGAAGGTGATAAGAATGGAGGAAGGAAGGAATGTATAGAGGGAAAAGGGGTGTGGGAGGGGTGGGGGGGAAGGGAAAAAAATAACAGAATGAGTCAAACAACATTGCCCTATGTAAATTTATGATTTTTAATAAAAAAGAAATAACCAGGTCTCAGCTGGGCCTCATTTCCTCTGGTTGGTGAAGGAGAAAATCTGTTCCTTGACTCTTCACCTCCTGGGCCTACCTCCTCTGCATTCCTTGGCTCCTTTCTGAGGCTTCCATCTTCAGTTTCAGCAGTGTAGCATCAGGGGTTACATTGCCTCCTTCTTGTGTAGACAGAGCTCCCTCTTTTTTGGACACTTGTGATTCTGTTTAGAATCCAGTTAGTTAATCCATGATAACCCATCTCAAAATTCTTAATTACATCTGTAAAGTTCCTTTAAGGTAGTATTCACCAGTTAAAGTGATGAGGATCTGACTATCTTTGGGGTCCATTATTTCACCTAATGCAGACTTGCTTTGCAATATTTTGCTTTAAGGCAGTTTTAATGATTATACTAGTGATTTAAATAGTCCCTGAGTCTCAAAGGTTCTTCATGACATTCTCTGTCAAATTCTTTTTCAAGTAATACTCAGATATTGTTTGACTGTTTCCAGCCCTGTGCCTTTGGTTGGTAGTCTGTATTTAACTTTTTATTTAGAAATTATTTCAGAGTTATAAAAGTTGCAAGACTGCAGCAGGAAGACTGTTCTAATACCCTGATTTGCATATTGGTAATATTTTATAATATTTGCTTTCTTATCTTCAACTTGCATGATTTAAAATAGCTCCACATGTACTTTTTAAGAAGATTGAAAAACAAAGTAATCTATGTATTATAATGCCCACATGATCATTTTTCTCTTCAGTTAAATTAGAGGTTGACAAACTTTTGTGTAAAAGGCCAGATAGTAAATATTTTCAACTTCACAGGCCATATGGTCTCTAGGGTTGCTATCTAACTCTGCTGTTTTTGTGCAAAAGCAGCCATAGATAATACTTAACTGAATGATCTTGGCTGTTCTCTAATGAATCTTTATTTCCAAAAACAGGTAGTGGGCTAGATTGGGAGTTAATTGATTTCTGAGTGATTTAGAATTATAATTAAAATTTGCTTTGTTTTTGATTTTAGAGAAAAAGGAAAAAAGAAAGTTTATTGCTTTGTTAATAAAGGAGAAGCACAGGGGAGTCCTGTCCCAGAGGCTGTGATTCTGCCCATCAGGGGGAATCAGGGAACTTTTAAAGAGGAGATTCAAAGGCTACATTCTATGAGTTTTCTGAGTTATAATTCACTTATTAATTTGGGAGATAGTCATTTCTGAGATCTTCTGGTGCCATCCCAAAAGTCTGAATTACTTCATTCCTGTGGTTGGTGTTTGCTCCAGGACAGATAACTCTGCCTAGGATGGGAAGAAAGGTAATCCTGTTTCCCCTGAGATTAGGGATGGTGAGAGATTAGGGAGGAGCAGAGAGAGAGAGGAAGAGAAAGAAACATGTCTATTTTAAGTTGCAATGGCAGAGCAGCAAGGGCTATATTCAAAGCATAAAGTGGTCCACTGTTACATTTCCCCACTGTTAATTTCTACATTACATTTCTGTGGAAAGATGGGCAACAACATCTCTAAACTGCTTCCTGCTGAAAGAGGGCAAAGTTGGGGGAAGTGACCCAAAGTCCTTATTCTCTATCAGGTGGGACATGGGCAAGTAAGGGTATTCAGCATCAGTGCAGTCCAGAGATCTACAGTTGCAGATGGCAGCTGACTGGACAAGACATACATAAGGCAGGGATCATGCTAAGATGACAATTAACAAAATTGCAAAGCATGACTTTTTTGTAAACAATTAGCACAAAAGCAGTATTTCAGCCAGTGTCTGTAAAATTTGCATTTTTTTTTTTTTTTGGTATTGAGAATTGAACTCAGGAACATTCAATCACTGAGGCACATCCCCAGCCCTTTTCTTTTTGTATTTTATTTAGAGACAGCATCACTGAGTTTCTTGAGGCCTTGCTAAGTTGCTGAGGCTAGCTTTGAACTTGTGATCCTCCTACTTCAGCCTCTAGGATTACAGGCATGTGCCACTGTGCCTGGCTAAAATTTGCTTTATAAAGAAGCAGGTTCTGGGCTGGGGTTGTGGCTCATTGGTAGAGCACTTGCCTAGCATGTGTGAGGTACTGGGTTCAATTTTAAGTACCACATATAAATAAATGAATAAAATAAAGGTCCATCAATAATTAAAAATATTTAAAAAATAAAGATCTTAAAAAAAGCAGGTTCCTTTAATTTCTCTGATTAGTGAGAAATAGTACACAATTTTTGCACCCAAGAATAATAATAAAGTTTTAATTATATGATTTAAAAGATTATGTCTCTATCAAAGAGAGAATCTAAGATGTTTTCTTATTTGAACCTGAAAAATACAAATCCATATAATATATGCTCAGATATCTTGTACTATTATCTAGGCTTTGTTGTTCTATTTTATAAAGCACAGGCAGAGTAGATTTAGTATAAATTTTAAGGGCCCTAGCATTTTGGGAATGGTAATTAAGCATTGGTTTAAATTTACAAGTTGCCAGCTACAAAGGCCTCTAACAGGAGAGTCAGCCTGTCCTTTGAAGCTTTGAAGTTAGGTAATGACTTCTCCTTTCTAGCTAGATGACATCTTCTAGTATAACATTGTTTCACCTATGCTGAAAATTTGTTGTTTAGTGTAGCTACCTCATCTATTTTCTTAGCTAACCATTTTGGATAAATTTACTGCCACTTCTACGCCAGTACCTGCTGCTTCACCTAGCACTCTTGTTTTATGGAGATAGTTCCGTTCCTTAAACTTTGTAAACCAACTTCTACCAGTTGCAAACTTCCTTTGCGACTTCCTCACCTCTCTGTCTTCATGGAATTGAATGGAATTAGGACTTTACCTTCAATTAGGTGTTGACTTAAAGGAATGTTGTAGATGGTTTGATCTATTCAGACCCCCCAAAATTTTCTCCATATCAGTGTTAAGCCTGTTTATCATTCCTGTGTTCATTGGAGTAGCACTTTGAGTCTTTTCAAGAACTCTTCCTTTGCATTCACAACTTGGCTGATGAGCACCCTGAGGCTTAGCTTTCAGTCTGTTTCAGTTAAATTTCCATTTAAATTGAGATACTAGACTCTTCCTTTCACTTGAATAGTTAGAGGCCATTGTGGGATTATTAATAGACTTATTGTTTTATCTCAGGGAATAGGGAGGCCTGAGGGGAGGGAGAGAGATGAGAGAATGACTGGTTGGTGGAGCAGCAGAACACATAACATTTGTGAGTTAAGTTGTCGTTCTTACATGAGTACAGTTAGGGTGCCCCCCAAACACAGTAACATGAAAGATCACATATTACACATCACTATAACAGATAAAATGAAAAAATTTGAAATATTGTATTACCAAAATGAGATAATAGATGTGAAGGGAGCACATAACATTGGAGAAAATGGTACTGATGACTTGCTCAATGCAGGTTTTACAGAGACTTTCAGTTTATAAAGTAGGAAATATTTGCAAAGTTTAATAAAACAAGGTATGTCTATTAATGTTAATTTTATTACCTTTTAAAGTTTATTTATAACTTATAAAATTATGTTGGTCTTATATTTTATAAAAGAAGTTTAAGCATAAGGAGTTTATGTCTACTATTTGAGCACATATTAGTCACATCAGAATTAAAATCATTTGTGGGCTCTCATTTTTGATGAAGATATATTTCCTTCAGGATCGTTCTTTCCATTATCTTTAATTGTAGTTATTTTCCTTTTACCTTGAGAAATACTAGTCGAGGCTAATGTACGTTGTATAGATGAAGAACCCAAGAGTCCTGGGTAACATTATGAATATGGGTAAGATAAGGCTGTGGTTTCAACTCAGTTATTCTCAGTTATAGTATTTTAAATTATTCTATACTAATTGATAGTTTTGGTTTTTGTATACATGATCATTTTTTTTCTTTGGGGATATGGGTTATTCTTAATAATTATGCTAAGCTGGGCATGGTGGCCTATGCCTGTAATCCCAGTGACTCAGGAGGCTGAGAGAGGAGAATCACAAATTTGAGAACAGATTCAACAACATAGTGAGACCCTATGCAACTTAGTTTTAACTTGCCTCAAAACAAAAAGGGCTGGGGATATGTCTCAGTGATTTAAGTGCCCCAGGTTCAATTCACAGTACCCAAAAAAAAAAAAAAAAAAGCTAAGAAAATTATAATCTTTATATATTGTTTAATAGTTTATAATTTGCAAATACTTTCATTTCCATTTTTTTAAAATCATGGTAACCCTTGGGAGTAGATTATAATTTCCATTTTATGGATGAAAGCTTGATGAAAGGTAAACAGATTAGCTTAAGATCACATGCTAGTAAGTGCCACAACTAGAATTTGAGTATATTGGTTTTCAATTTAATATTCTAGGAGTATACTAAAGTAAATATGAAATTTTATATTATTTTAATAATTTTTTTAGATTGTGGTGTTTATTTAAACATTCATGTGTGATTTTTTTTCTCCCTCTAGGCATTACATGTTCTGTTAGTAGTTTCCTTGCAAGTTATATTTCAGACTCTTTATTGTTATAAGTTACATTTCTTAGGATGATGAACATTGGGTTCTTAAATTCTCAATCTGTGTAGTCTGCTCTTTCTATAATCTGTATCTCTTTCTATAACAGGTCTTTGTTAATCCAGTGTGTTGTTTGATTTTTTTCTTCATAGGTCCTGATTGCTCTTTCAATGTTCCTTCTACTGAGTCTTACTGGATTCTGCCAAATGTTAAACCCTTCAGTCCTTCTGTAGGTCGGGCTTCGCATAAAGCTGTTTTACATGGAAAATTTATGTGGGTGATTGGTGGATATACTTTCAACTACAGTTCTTTTCAAATGGTCCTGAAGTAAGTATTTATTTTAAGATCTTCACAATCTTTTATTTTTAAACTGTAATTTCTTGCTGTCCAAACATGTAAGTGTAAGTGATTATTTTGTAATACTCTCTACTTGCTAAGTGGGACTGATTTGGGACTATATGAACTGTTCGTCCACAGTTAATTATTTGCTATTGAGCATATAAGTTTGTTTTGTGTAGAAATTTCACACCCTATATAGCATTTTTAGTTAATTTTGAGTAAGAAAATGCTATATAAAGGCAGAATGTCTCTGTGTTTGGCGTAATAAATCCTACTTTTACTTTTCCAGGGTAAAGTGTAATTGTATATATAAAAATACTTTTGCTTTTTTCTGTATAATTTACCTGAACTTTTACTTAGTTGGTATTTTATAAATGTTTGTTGGGATAACAAAGCCAGCATTATAAAACAGATCATTCATTTACTATCAGCTCACGCATGATAGTATTGTTCTCCATGATTGGATGATAAGAACCACATGGATGGCAACTTTATCTGAGTTCCTTTTAAGCTGATTACTGTATTTTGTGAATCCTTTAATAACAGAATAGAAGAGGAAATAGGAAGAATCATTTGATTACCAATGTTGTTTTTAGTGTTAATATTTGTAATATGTAATAACTGGTATAACTTGAGAATCAACCAGTAGGAACTGGCCCTAGATAGTTTATCATAATGGTGTGTACCTAATAGAATTATCAATTTTAGCAGATAAAGATACAGGACTGCCCGTTACACATGAATTTCAGATAACAAATAAAATTTTAGTCTAAGTATGTGTGTATGTGATTATTTCCCAAATATTGTATGATAATACTTAAACCAAAAGATTACTTGTTACTTATCTAAAATTCAGATTTAACCAGACATCCTGTATTTTATTTGTCAACCCTATTCCCTAAATATGTTAGCCCTACTAATTTTGAAGACTTAAAAATTCTGAGTATAAGAGAAGTTTACCTTAAAACAGTAATTGAATGTGACTAGAATTAAAGTATGAAATAAATTCTGGAGAGAGAGAGAAAGAGTTATAGGTTAATATTTAAATGAAAAATTAGAATTCTCTCGTTCAGTACATAAAGAATAAAATACAGTAGAAAGAACAGAGTTGCTAGGATTAAAATGAATTATTAAGATATGAAATGCCTCAAAGAAAATAGTGAGATTTGAATGTTGAAATGAAAAGGAAATGAACTATGATTTAAAAAACAATGAATTGCTCGTGAAAACAGTTTGAACTTTAAATTAAAATTGTGATATTTCCAAAAGTTGAGTTATGATGACAGAGCAAAGTTGTCAAGGAAACGTTGAAATCTTATACATTCTTTGAAAGTTGAATAGCATATTTCAAATTAAGTGATGAATATTATGTGATATTCTCTTAAACTTGTATATTTTCCATTTGAACCAGAGTTTAACTTTTTTTTTGTTTGTGAAATCTGGTTCTTTTGGTTACAGTGTGAATATATCTATATGTACACATAAAGAATAAAAATGTATAAGCATATATGTATACTATTTAAACTTATATATAAGCTATGAAGTGTCAGATTAGAAATAAATTTGTTGCTCTTTTCACAGGTTAGAGAATATTTTCCATCATTCTGAATATAGTTCAAGTGTAGGTAAGGATATTTAAACAGCTTTTAGAAGTGATAGTGTCAGTCTTAACTTGATTTATCTTCTAGAGGATATTTTTTTGTGGTGCTGGGCATTAAACCAAGGGTTCTTTATATGCTAGGCACACACTGCCACTGAGCTATATCCTAACCCTAGAGTAGAATTTAATTAGGGTTATAGATACTACGTAAAATCATTTTGTAAATAATGTAAAAATTCTGTATTAGTGTTTATTGAAGTAGGAATATACTATTTTACAAAATACATATGTATTGACATTAGTGAAAATTAACATGTATTCCTAAGCATAACACACTTTTGAATATTTACCATATACTTGGTACTTGGAATGTATTAGTGGATGTAACAACGTCCTTATCTTTGAGAAGTTAATGAGGAAAGACCGGCAATGAAAAGATAAATATACTTACTAACGTAAATTATGTACATGCAAATATATACCTGGGTAGGTAGGTAGGTAGGTAGCAGGATGGGTTAATCTGGAATGCCACAGAGGAGGGTTCACAATTATAAATGTAGTGGTGAAGGTAAACCTCATGAGAAAGGTCAAAACTGGGTAGAGGCTTGAAGGAGGTCATAGCCTTGGCACTGCAGTAATCTGTAGGTGCGGAAAGGAGCCAGACCTAGACCTCAAGGTAGGAGCTTTTCTAAGTATTTGAAGAGGAACAGGGAGCCTGTGTGATTATATGGCATATGTGAGATGGTACCATGAAATTAGGATAATGCCAGAGGTAGATCATGTAGGCTATTTTCAGTTTGTGGGGAGGGTTCTGAGTGTGTGTTGCCATAATCTTTAAAATAGAGTCACACTGGCCACACAGATTGGCTTCTAACTATTCAAGTGAAAGGAAGAGTCTAGCATCTCTCAATTTAAATGGAAAACTAGAAAGGATTAAGCTGCATGACCAAAGCATGTCAAAACTGAAAGAGACTGAAAGCTAGGTCTCAGGCGCTTGTCAGCCAAGCTGTGAATGCAGAGGAAGAGTTCTTGAAGATTCAAAGTGCTATTCCAGTGAACACAAGAATACTAATCAAACCGGCTTAATGCTGATATGGAGAAAATTTTAGGGGTCTGAATAGATCAAACCATCCACAACATTCTTTTATTCTCAATTGTTGAGAATTTATGGGCTTTCAGGGGAAGAGCAGAAGCTGGGATTCAGTTAGAATGGAATTGTCAGGGATATCCTAGAAGGTTGTGGACAAAAGGAGAACTCGGCAAAGGACTGAAGGGAGTGCCGGTGAGATGGAAAACCAAAAGAAAGCAGTGTTTTGAAGGCAAAGGAAAAAGTACCTGAGGACCGTGGAGTGATTAACAGTGCCAAATGCTGATGTTGAACCTGGTCAAAGAAAATGAGAACAGAAAAATGACCATGAATTTGGCATGAGGAAGTTGAACTTAACAAAAAGTTAACTCTGGAGTGGTGGGCCTGACTAGATTTAGTTTGAGAGAGAATGGAAAAATAGGCAGGGGTAAGGACAATAAAGAAATGGGGTAGTACAGCAGCAGGTTGGTAGCTTGAAAGGGGAGTGATATCAAGAGTTGTTTTTGAAGACTAGCTCATTTATAGCAGGGATCAGTGAACTGCAGAGTTGGTCCAGGGCCTGAGACCTGGGAATGAATTTTTAATTTTTTTTTTGCATTATAATGGGTTATAAAACAAAGAGGAATACTATGTGAAACTAGTGTGGCCTGCAAAACCTAAAATATTTATTGTCTTGCTCTTCATAGAAATAGTTTGCCAAGCCCTACATTATGTAACAATGGGAAGCAGCATGTTAGCTGCAGGTACCTGGTAGGCAGGTAGATTTGTGGTGGGAGTCTGCGGAAGCCATGTTCTGGGTATATTTTGTCATTTATGTCATATCTTATAACTCCAAACTAGGAAACAATGCTGAAATTGATTTGGTAACATTCTTGTGAAGGGGCAATTTTTTGCTTTGCCTGATGAGTTGGAGGCAGAGAAGTGGGGAGAGAACAGTTAACATTGGTCTTCTCAAAGTAGTACCCTGTTTCTTGACTGGGTACTTCGTCTCATTTGTGTTGGCAAATCAAGATTTTGAGTGTAAGCCAGGTGTGGTGGCACATGCCTGTAATCCCTGCTACTTGGGAGGTTGAAAAAGGAGAATTCCATGTTTGAGGCCAGCCTGGGCAACTGAGCAGGACCCTGACTCAGTATTTAAAAAAAGGGAATGTAGCTGAGTGGTAGAAAACTTCTGAGCTTAACTGCCAGTACCATCAAAAAACCAAACCAAACCAAAACAAAACAACAAAAACAAAAAGAGTGTAGAATATGGTGACAGCCCAACTGAAATTTTTATTAGTTAGGCACTTGAGAGCCATAGTTCAGCATTTCTATTTTTGTATGTAGACCAATAGAAAAGGTATTAGTTTTCTTTTTTTAATCTCATAATCCAAGAGTTACATTTTTACATACGCTTTTATACTACTGGATTTATTTTGCAGAATTCAAAAAGCAAAGTATATTTTTGCAAGGAAATATATGCTTCTTGGTTAATTTATAATGCTAAACTAAGAGTGTGTGAAGAATAAATATGAATTCCTAAAGTAAATGGTTATTATAAAAATGGAATTTTCATCTACTTCCAAGAAAGTTGGCTTTGTTTTATAATTTAAAAATATAGAATGACTATTTTTTAGGTTAACTGATTGGTTGAAGTTGTTAAGGGTAACTGGTTCATTTAACTAGATAAATTAATTAATTCTAGTATTGAACATCCTATTCAAGTTTATATACATCTAAGTGATTGAATCCTAAGTTAGATTAGGTTTTTTTTTTTTTTCAGTGCTGGGGATTGAACCCAGGGTCTTGTGCTTGCAAGGCAAGCACTCTACCAACTGAGCTACATCCCCAGCCCTAGAGTAGGTATTTCTTGACTGAAGTCTTCTTTAAAAATTTTTAATATGGCAGATTAAATTATGAGTTAATTGTAATTATTTTTTAGTTTAATGAGAATTTAGATACAAATGAAGAAAAACATGCAAGTTATAAACTGAAAATGAATCTTAACTTAGGAAGTTACTTTTTTTTTTTTTCTTGTTTTCAGTTACAATTTAGAAAGTAGCATATGGAATGTAGGAACTCTGTCAAGGGGACCTCTTCAGAGATATGGACATTCTCTTGCTTTATATCAGGTATGGTTCTGCTTTTTAAATTTTAATCTTTTTTTTTTTTTCTTACAACTTACCTAAGGGCAGAAAGTACCAAATTTCAGATTTATTTCAAATATCTAATGAGGATAGTAGATCATAATGGATCACAATTATTTAAGATGTTTTGGATGCATACACTATTTTAGAAAAAGAGTAGTAGATTTTAGTACAGTTTAAGATGTAAAGAAATAAAGATTGAGTTTTATACATGGCTTTATATCTAATTTTCAGATTAATCACTTTTTAAAAAATTGTGGTAAAATGCATATAACAAAGTTTGCTGTTTTAAGTATTTTGAAATGTAGAGTTCAGTGGTATTAAGTACATTCACATATTGTGTCATCACCATCATTGTCTCGAACTTTATTCATCTTGAAAAACTGAAGCAATGACTCTTTCTCCTCTCCTTTCCTCAACTCCTGGAAACTGTTTTGTGTTGGTGTGAATTTGACTATTTTAGGTACCTCATGCAAGTAGAAATACGTAGCATTTATCCTTTTGTTATTGGCTTATTGCCTTTAACAATCTCTTCAGCATTTATCCATGTTGTAGCATATATCAGAATACCCTTCTTTTAAAAAACTGAATTTATATATATATACATACACACATATATAGTAACATACACACACATATACACATACATATATTCATATACCAACCACATTTTAAAAGTCATCTGTCCGTTGATAGACATTTAGATTGCTCCCACCTTTTGGCCTTTGGAATTAATGTTTCTATGATGATGTGTGTATGTACAACTATCTGAGTATCTGCTTTAAGTTTTTTGGGGTATATGCCCAGAAGTGGAATTCCTGGATCACATGGTAGTTCTGTTTAATTTTTTCAGGAATCGCACATTTTTTTCCATAGTGACTGCACCATTTTACATTTCCACCAGCAGTGAACATAGGTTCCAATTTGTGCATAACCTTGTTAACACTTAATATTTTCTGGTTTTGTTTTTTAATAATAGGTTTCTTAATGAGTAGAAAGTGTTGTCTCTTTGTGCTTTCAGTTTTTCATTTAAGCCTAATAACTGGTGATGTTGTGTGGTTTTTAAGAACTTATTGACCATATATATATTTTCTTTGAGAAAAAATATATATAAATATAAATTCAAATCTTTTGTCATTTTCGAATGTTTGTGTTTTGTCCTTTAGTTTTAGGAGTTCTTCAGATAATGTGATATTAACTCCTTAACAGATTTGCAGATATTTTCTCTTTTCCTATGGTGTGTCTTTTCACTCTATTGATAGTGTCCTTTGATGCACTTGTTTTTTTAATGGTGCTGGGATTTGAACCCAAGGCTTTGTATATGTTAAGCACATGCTTTACCACTGAGCTATAATATCTCTAACTCACTTTTGTGATTTTGATGTAGTTTACCTTGTTTTTCTGTTTGTGTTATATATACAAAATTTTTGCCAAATCAAACATGGTAAGATTTTCCTTTATATTTTCTTTTAAGAGTTTTACGGTTTTAATTCTCATGTTTAGGTCTTCATTTCATTGTGAGTTAATTTTGTGTGTGGTATTAGATAAGGGTCCAGCTTCATTTCTGTGAGTAGCTGGTTTTCCCAGCATCATTTGTTGAAAAACTTGTTCTTTTCCCTTTAAATGGTTTTGGCATCCTCACCCTGGTTGAAAGTCATTTGACCATATATGTGGGGGTTTATTTTTGAGCCCTGTATTTTATTCTTTGATATATGTTTGTCTTTATGCTAGTACCACACTATTTCAATTACTATAGTTTTGAAGTCAGAAACTATGAGACTTCCAACCTGGTTTTGTTTTTTCAAGATTGTGTTTTAGCTGGGGCTGTAGCTCAGTGGCAGAGCATTTGCCTAGCATGTGTGAGGCACTGGGTTCAATCCTTAGTACTGCATAAAAATGAAAAAGTAAAATAAAGGCATGCTGTCCAAAAAAAAAGGCTAAAAAGAAAAAGATTGTGTTTTAGCTATTCAGTATCCCTTAAAATTTCATATAAATTTTAGGGTAAAGTTTTCTACCAACAAAAAAAATTTGTATCTTGATAGAGATTGCACTTGAATCATTTGTTTTTATGTATTTGTGGGATTTATGAATTTAACATGATTAATATGATAAGATATGACTCTGGCTATTATTTTGAATCAGAAAAGATGTATTTTGAGGTTTTTGATTTGGCCCTTCATTTCAGAATTTGTTTTCTGTGCTTAGGTAAAATTTTTTGAAAAATACAGTAGTAGTATAAAAAACAAAGTACTGTTTCTTCTATGCATGCTTAAAAATAAAATATAAAATAATATATTCATATAATATACATATATATATCTGTGTCCTTTTAGTTCTGTGTTTTGGTTTTTGCATTATTTCCTTTTTCTAACAACTTTACTGAACTAATTGATATACCATACAATTCACTTTTAATTGAAAAATTCAGTGGTTTTAGTATATTCAGAGTTGTGCAACCATCTCTTGTAGATATATGTAATGTCTCAGCAGAGTTGTATAATCAATTTTATGACATTTTTATCACTTCAAAAAACAACCTTGTACCCTTTTAACTGTCTCCTAAACCAGTTCATGCTCTGTAGTCTTAATCATAAATCTATTTTCTGTTTCTAGAGATTTGTCCATTGTGCATTTTATATGAATGATATCATATACTATTTGACTTATGATTGGCATGTTTCACTTCATATATATTTGAAGGTTTTCAAAAAAACTTTTTTGGATGTTGATGTACCTTTATTTTATTCATTTATTTATATGCTGGGAATTGAACCCAGTGCTGAGGCACTTGGTAGGCAAGTGTTCTATCACTGAGCCACAACCAGCCCTGATATTTGCAAGATTGTAGCAAATATCAGTACTTCATTCCTTTTTATTGCTGAATAATAGTTCCCTGTGTGAATATATCACTTTTTCATCAGTTGATGGACATTTGGGTTGGTTCCACCTTTTGGCTATTAAAAATAATGCTTTTTAATGAACATTTGTTTGTAACTTTTGTGTGGACATAGATTTTTATTTCTCTGAGTTGTATTCATATCATTGCAATGTAATTCCTGGGTTAAATGTTAACTTAATGTTTAACCTTTTGAAAATCTGTCAGACTATTTTCCAAAGTGGCTGTACTGTTTTATATGTCCCTACAGCCATGTGTGAAGGATCTTTACCAACATTTGTTAGTATCTGTCTTTTTGGTTAAAGCTTCCTCATGTGGTAAAGTAATATCTCATTGTGGTTTTTATTTGTATTTTCCTGTTGACTAATAATATTGAACATTTAAAAAATATGACCATTTGTATATTGTTTTTAGAGAAATGTTGATTCAAGTTCTTTGCCTATTTTAAAATTGGGTTCTTTTTATTTTGAATTGTGAAGAGTTCTTTACATATTCTAGTTACAAGTCCTGTATCAGATATATGGTTTATGGATATTTTCTCCCATTCCGTGAGTTGTTTATATTTTCTTGATGGTGTTATTTGAGTGAGAAGGGTTTTATTTTGATGAAATCCAATTTATGTGTTTTTTTTTGGGAGTTGTTTGTGATTTTGGTATCTGACAACCTATTGTCAAATCCCAGGTAATAAGAGTTTGTTCTTTTGAGAGTTTTATAGTTTTGGCCTGTAAATTTAGTTCTTCCATCCGTTTTGAATTAGTTTTTTTTTTTTTTTTTTTTTTCTATAAATATGCTGGGCAGTAAGGGTTCCGCTTCATTCTTTTTCATGTGGTTCTTCCATTTTCCTAGCACTATTTGTTGAAGAGACTGTTCTTTCACCTTTGAATGATCTTAACTTTCTTGTCCAAAATCAGCCAGCCACAGATTTATCAGTTTATTTGTGGACTCTCAGTATTATTCTGTTTATTTATGCAAGTACCACACTATCTTGATCACTTTTGCTTTTGTAAGTTTCCAGGAAGTGTTAGTCATCTAATTTTGTTCTTCTTTTACAGGATTATTCTGATGTTCGGTATCTCTTGCAATTCCGTATGAATTTTAGAATCAATTTGTCAATTTCTATGAAGAAGCCAGCTGAAATTTTGATAGGACTTGTTTTGAATCTGTCGATAGATTTGGAGAGTATTGTCATCTTTTTAAAAAATATATTTTTAGATGTTGATAGACCTTTATTTTATTCATTTATTTATATGTGGTGCTGAGAATCGAACCTAGTGCCTCATACATGCTAGGCAAGTGTGCTACCACTGAGCCTTAACCCCAGCACCAAGTATTGTCATCTTAATGCTATATCTTCTGATCCCTAGACATTGAATATCTTTTTATTTATTTAGATCTTTTAAAAGTTGTTCAGCAATGTTTTATAACTTTTGAAGTTTAGAAATTTTTTGGTTAAAGTTATTCTTAAGTGTTTTTCTAAATTTGACACTGTTATGAATGGGATTGTTTTTCCTTATTTTATTTTTGAATGGTTCCCTACAAACGTGTAGATTTATTTTTATAATTGATTTGATTTATTTTTATAATTTATTTTTATAATTGATCTATATCATGCAATGTAATTGAGTTAATTAGCTCTTTTTATTTTTTAGGATTTGTACATGAGATCATATCATCTGCAGATAGAAATTTTACTTTTTCAATTCCAGTTTCAATCTGGAAGCCTTTAGTAGTTTTTGCCTATTTGCCCTAGCTATAACTGTCATCCAGCACATGTTGATTAGAAGTGGTAAAAGTGGGCATCCTGGTCTTATTCCTGACCTTAATGGAAAGCATCAGTATGTCACCATTCAGCATAAATTTCACTGTGTTTTCCTTAGCTACACTTTATCAAGTTGAATAAGTTTCCTTCTATTTTATTTCTAGTTTGTTGAAATAGTGATGATTTACATAATATATATCATTTATTTCATTTACATATAAGTGAAATTATTTATAATAATTTATAAGTGCTGTAAAAATTATCAAAGGTGAATTGAAGGTATGAATATTTTCCCATAGTCATGAAAAGTGATAATGAAAATGTATCCCACATGATGTACAAATGTGATCTTTTTGGTGAATATTATTCGATGTAAATGGTGAATAATTGAGAATAGCAGCACATAGCAGTACAAATAGATGTTAAAATTCAAATTTAGCAAATGAGGGTGCTGATCATTCAAATCCTACCAGACTGTGAGTAATGTAATGAGCAACTTGAGCAATTTGGTGTGTTACTTTCCTGTTGTGTGTGAGGAATAAGTTCTTAGATTTAGAGCTACTATACACTTCAATTATAAGTTTGTGATCAGCTGGCTGCATTTTTCATTCTGAGAACTTTGAACTTCATTATCCTGTAGGACGATTAAAAATATGGTTAATTGATTATATAGTGCAACCATTTAAAATAAAATGCCTTAAAGTAACTTTACAAAAGCATAGATATAGTTTTGTGTGTGAAAACTTTAGTTATCATTATTTGTGTGTTCCTCACTTGACTTTTTACAAATAATAACTATGCCTTATGGATGTGTGAACAGTTATTAAAATGTAATGTTTAAAATATAGTCTTTGTTTTTAATTAATGTGTATTTGCTGAGACTTAACTATTTTGCCCATTAATATATATATTTTAATTTACAGGAAAACATCTTTATGTATGGAGGCAGAATTGAAACAAATGATGGCAATGTCACAGATGAATTATGGGTTTTTAACATACATAGTCAGTCATGGAGTACAAAAACTCCTACCGTTCTTGGACATGGTCAGCAGTATGCTGTGGAGGGACATTCAGCACATATTATGGAGCTGGATAGTAGAGATGTTGTCATGATCATAATATTTGGATATTCTGCAATATATGGTTATACAAGCAGCATACAGGAATACCATATCTGTGAGTTTCTTTAAAAATATAATTTCTTTATTGGTTGAGAATATTTTTATTTTTAATAAAATCTTCACATGAATTTAGTCAAAATGGTGATTTATTTGAGATTGGAATTATAAGCCAAGAATTAATGATATTTTACATATAACCTTTTTAATTGTTTTAGATTTTGTTCTTTACTATTTAAGTTTTTCTTCTTAGTCAAATGAGGAAAATGTTACACATTATTCTAATTTCCCAACATCTGAAAATATTTTTAAGTATGAGATATTCCAATAGATGGTGCTATTTCCTTTGATTTTACTTATGAACCGAGAATGAAAGTAACCTAATCTTTTTACTATGCATTCCATGACTTCAGGATTTTTCGTTTTTCAGCACTCTGTTCCTAATCTTATTGCTATATCTGTATGTATATATTACTCCTTTAAAATAAACTTCCCAAGTATAGTCTGCTGGTTTCTAAGAGATTATTATCAGGTGTGTGAAGGTGACTAGGACAGTCTTCATGTGACTTTCTGTATTGTAAACCTGATCCTTTTGTTTTTCTGTTTTTTTTTTTTTTTCATTTTTTATGGCATTTTTAAGCAGTGGTAACCTTTGTTATTGTTTTTTAATATTCCTACAAATGTGTACCCTGTGGTTGCTATTTAGATTCAAGAACATACTCCATTTCTGTCTCTAGCCAGTGTAATGAACTCAAGTTCTTGCCTTTTTTTGTACAAATATATCTAATTATTTAGAGTTCCTGTGCACTGTTAGTGAGAAAATTCATTTGTAGCCCACCATTATGCTCAGAGGAAGATTCCCCTTCCCGGTTTCCCCTGCAGTCCTTTCAAGTGATGGCTATTTTCATTTCCATGTCCTCAGTACAGTTGGGTTGAAAGTGAGTATGTGTCCTTGTTGGTCTCTGTTACCATTGAAGCCCTGTTCTCAATCCCTCCTCCTGTAGATCACCTGGCTTTGGATCTGTGTTGCCAGGCCTACAGCCTATTGCCTTGCCTTTTTGCACTTGTCTTTCACTTCTCAGATCACTTTGTTTTATATCTTGCAGAATGATTTTCTGGCTCACTGTCACTCTCTCACTCTTTCCAGCATATATGTCAATTATTTTTATGATTTAAAAATATCTATATAAATATTTCTTCCGGTAGTCTCTTGATTTACTGATCTCTGTCCCAAAGATCTTGTTTTCCATTCTACTTGACCCATTCTCTCCCAATGCCATCCTCTTGACCTTGTCATTCCAGAACCTACAAGTCCCATACTCACTACTTCAGATGTCTTTCCCTTCAAGTACCTTTTCCAGCTTCCCCCTTCTAGCACACACACTCTTAACAGCTTTTGGGCTTTTCCAGAGCCTTTAGTTCATTGAGCCTCTTCTTACTTTTTCCACTTTCTCAAGTTGGCCCTTTACAGTACCTGCAAGTCTTTTCAGTCTAGTTTGGTCACCTGGCTCTTCTGGAGAAATACACATTTTCCCTTCTCTTCAACTTCCAGCACTTTCTTCTTTATCACCACTTTCAGTTCATTACCTTACATCCTATGTACTGAGAGAGCAGAAGTAATAAAAGAGAACTTGTACTGATGGGAGCGTGTTGGTGTGTGAAGGCTAACAAACAGAGCTGCATTGCCTGAGCTTGCTTACGTACGTTGTTGTCATGACAAACTCATGATGACACTGAAACAAACAGGTGAGTTACTCTGATTTTTCAGGTAGGCCCAGGAGTTGAGTTGTTTAATCAAGAATTAAAATTTTGTTCACATTAGGGCTATTTTTTCTGATATTGGTATTTTGGTTTTATTATAGTGTTCAGGGAATATTGTAGGTATTAGTTCTACTTTTTTGTAATTTAGTGAAATTTTCTTTGTGGCTCAATTTTCATAAATATTCCATGAGTTCTTGAAAAGAAGGCAAATCCTGTTATACCATGCAGGTCAATATGTACATACATGAATATGTAATCTATTTTATTGCTTTTATTGTTCAGACTGTAACTTTTTGTACTTGATCTTTTTCTGAAAGCCTCAAATGTTAGTCTATTTCTGCATATTTCTCCTTTTATATTCTGTAATGTATGCTTTATTGAAGTTGCTATTATAGATATTAATAACTATTTTGTGTTTATTGTGAATTGTGTCCTTTCATGTTATGAATTGATTTTCTTACTTACTGCTTTTTGATCTGAGTTCTGGTATATCTGATACACATATAATGTCCCTGCTTTGTCAGTCTTTTCCTGGCATATCTTTATCCATTCCTTTACTAATATATCTACTATTTAGTGCTTCAGAATCACTTTTTAGATTTTACTTTGTAATTTCTATCTGTTTTTGGTGTATCTCCTGTACATGTTTATAGTTTTAAAAGTCACTCTTCTTTTTTTTTTTTTTTTTTTTTCTTTGTTTTTGCTTATAGGTCTTCATATCTTTAGGCTCCTCTGCTTCTGTTGGAATTAGTGTGATAATTGTGGAGATCCACCACCACTGGTTTCCTCCACTCTGTCATTTCTTATCTTCCTTTCTGCACTGTCGTGGCTTCCTTAGTTTCACTTGCTTTTTGCACATTCACACCTAACCTGGAGTTTGTGGGATTTTATCGTTTGTATTTGATTTTTTTATGCTCTTAGTTTCTCTGGAAATATAATTTTCTTTATCTTCCACTTCACCCATCTCCCCCATACTTTCCTTTTGCTTTATATGTCTTTCCTGAGGAGAATGGGAAGATTCAGATCTAAATTCTCATCAGGCTTGTGTTTGGAACATAGGTTTTGACTTTTGAAGTCATCATTCCCCCTTTACCTCCCCCATGCTTTTGGTATTGAGGATTTAACCCAGGGGCAGTTTACCACTGAGCTATACCTCCAGCCCTATTTTTAATTTTTTATTTTGAGACAGAGTTGCTAAGTTGCTGAGGCTGGGCTCAAACGTGAGATTCTCCTGCCTCAGCCTCCTGAGTCACTGGGATTACAGGCGTCCACCACTGTGCCCAGCAACTTTCATTGAAGTTTGTTTTTTTTTTTTTTTCGTTGAAGTTTTAAAAGTAAATTCTCAACTAAATCTAAAGTCAGTCAATACTTTCACTCTTTGTTCAGTCTCCAGTTTACTGTCTTAATTAATTTTGTTTTCAAACACAAATGATATTATCATCAGCATTTAATGCTAAGGGTAAGGAAAGTTATTTTGTAAAGGGTCAGATGCCTTTGTGGGTCATGTTGCTGAGCTCTGTTGCCACAGCATGAAAGAATCCACAGATAGTACATAAGCAAGTGGGAATGATTGTTCCCATAAGACAGTAAAGTTGCCTGATTTGGCCTTGGACTTTGCTTTATCTTCCCTGCGCCTGAGATAGAGTGTATGCGTTTGGGTCCCTAGCAAACCTGGTCTAATTTAAATTAAAATTTGATATGTGATATTTCTGGACATTGTATATTCTAGTTAATGGCCAAAATTTTCCAGGGGCAACATATTTATCCTCCATGTAGAACCAAGGCTGAAACAGATGATGTCTGTCTGCCTCTGCAAAGCAGATTTTAAAAACCTTGCTTTTTTTCATTGTGGGTGTAACTTTTTAGGAATCCTGTTGATGCTCTCGGGTCCAGTGCCTGCATGGGCCCTCTTTCAGTACTGGCAATTAAAACAGAATCTGATGCCCACCCGACTGCTATATGCCTTCTTCACTGAATGTCATTTGCACTTCACAGAATACATTTCAGGCTTTTTATGTTTCCCTTACTGAATGATAGTGAATGATAGTTTCATCCAGCCATGGGATGTGGTCATGGTTATGTTGTCCGGAAATGATTAGGAAAGTACAACAGATCTATTCTAACCTGCCATGAATGATGTCGACAGAGGCTATTACCTGATAGATTCATGGTCTGAAGTCTCTTTATTCTCATTTTTGGATAATCTGATTACAGAATGGCAATTTAAAGACATTGTCAGAATAATTAAGTTTACTATACCATAGAAAAGTTATGCTTTAGGGGACGATACTATACTAAGTAGCGTTACTTCAAATGTAAGTAATGGGATAATTTGTCATCTTGGTTATAAGGTAAGTACTTATTATACAGAGAGATCCCTTTACTCTGTTTTTAGCAGGAGCTACTGTATTGTCATATTAATTTAGACTTTTTTTCCTGACTGATTTTAATGGTATCAGCTACCCCAATGTAGGTTGGATTTACTTTTTAAATAACTTTACATGTTCAAACATCAAAGAAGCTAAGAACATAAATGTTTTTGTATTAAAGAAGGATATTTTAACCAGCATTGTAGTATATGGGGAAAACTGAAATTATCACTGAGTAATTCATGAAAACTGGGTATTTTACTAGACAGAAATTTACTCTGAAAGATGCTCTAATTAAGGGTAATAATCTCACTATTATGAAGAAATTTTAGAGAGGGATAAACTTCCAGTTAACATGCCCCAAAATGATCACTTACTCAACTTTTAATAATACTGTAAATAATTGTGAGGTTTGTCAGTTTTGTGCTTTTTATTGTGAGTCAACTTTGAGATTTTTGTCATAATTATTTCTAGAATGTAGGAATTATCTAAGTACTTTATTATTATTTTTTATCTTTAATTATCTTATTGTGAGCATTAAACATTAACATTAAAAAAATTCAAGGTACCAGAGAATACTTCTTGACTTTGAGACTGTGGCTGTCTGTGCTGTCTGTAATGATTGACCTCACTGTTTCATGAGGATTAGGGTACCTGCCTTGTTCAGGAGTTCCTTCAAATATGGGGTTGACTTTGTAGCATAGAGGAACAAACATCTGACTCCAACTGTTGTCAGACATATGGGGTAATACACCTCAGTGAATGATGCCTTGGGCATTTTCCCCTACCTTTGCAGGAATGATTTCTAGTGGGGGTATACAGATAATCCAGTAACCAGAAGTACATATACTGTATGATGTGTTAGAAGATAGCAGGCTTTTACAAAATAGCTCAAGATAAGGAGATTGAAAATATTGAGAGTGAGAGGTGGTTATGTTTTTAACCAGGTTAGTTCTCAGTGAGAAAGTGAATTTTGAGCAAAGAATTGGAGGAAGTGAAGGAGTTTGCTGTGGATATCTGTGGGGAAGAGTGTTCCTTGAAAACAGGGACAGCTAGACTATAGACCATTAAGTAAGAGGGTGTGGAGCAGATTCAAGGAGTAGCAAGGAGCCTGGAGAAGAGTGAGTGCGTGGGAATAAAAATTAAGAGGAAGTTGGAGAGAGAACTAATAAGGAGCCAGATCATCAGGTTTTGATATGGACTTTGTCTTTCATCTTAGTGTAATGGGGAGACAGTGCAGGAATTTGAGCATATCTATGAGATCAGTTTTAAATGAATCATTTTAGCTGTTGTGTTGAAAGATAAATTGGATAGAGGAAAGAGCAGAAAGGAGGGGGCCAGTGAGGAATCTTGTTGCAGTGATCTTGGCCAAAAGGTGGTGGTTTAGGGCAGAGTGGTAGCATTGGAGATGGCGAGGATTAATCTGTTTGCTTTTTGTGTTTTTTAAAGTAGAACGAATAGTATTTAGTGAGAGTTTGGATGTAGAGCCTGAGGGGAAAAAATGGAAATTGAGGATGATTCCTAGGCTTTTGTTCTGAGTAACTGAAAAGATGAAGTTGTCGTCAGCTGACAGGTAGAAGACTCAGAGCAAGTTGGGGGTGAGATGATGGAGGCCAGGAGTTCAGTTTTTTTAAATACTATTTTAATGTATTAAGATAAAGTTTATGAACAATGAAATAATGCTCTTAAGTGTACAATTTAATTGAGATTTTACAAATGCATATTGACCAGACTTATGCACCAAGCAACAGAATATTTTTATCATCCTAGAAGGTCACCTCTAACTTTACTCCAGTCTATCCATAACTCCTGCAGTCCATCTCTGTTATGATTTCTGTCACCATAGATCAATTTGCCTGTTCTTGAACTTTATAATGCAGTGATCTTTTGTATATGATTTCTGTTCTTCAACATTGTTTTCAGATTTGTCCATGTTGTGTGTTTTAGTAATTTTTATTTTATTTCTTTACTGCTGAATAGCATTTCATTATATGAATATAGCAAATTTTGTTTAATAATTTTACTACAGGGGGCTGGGATTGTGGCTCAGGGTAGAGCACTTGCCTAGCATGTGTGAGGCAGTGGGTTTAATCCTTAACACCACATACAAATAATTAAATAAAATAAAGGTATTGTGTCCATTTACAACTAAAAAAAATTTTAAAAATTTACACAGTTGTACATTTGGGTTGTTTTCAATTTAGAGATGCTGAGATTTATGCTTCCATAAATATCCTTATACAGGTCTTTTTGGGAGCATGTTTTAATTTATTTTGGGTAAACATCTTGGAATAGAATTGTTGGTAATAGGGCAATGATATATTTTACTTAACAAAACTCCAAAACATTTTTCCAAAGTAGATGTATAATTTATACTCTCATCAATAATATGCAATCATTTTAGTTACTCTCCATCCTTGACAATAATTAGTATTATCAACAGTTAATATCAGTCGTGCTAGGACATATAAAATGGTAACTCATAGTATTTTTTAAAATTTGTTTTCTAGATATCTAATAAGAACCATTTTATATTCTTCTTGAACATGCCTGTATCTTATTTTGAGACATGTTGCTTCATCTTTTAACCCAATTTTTCTTGGTTTAATTAATGATTTGTATCCAGATACAAAGATCTTCATCAGATATATAGCTAAGATGATTTTTTTTTCAATTTATGCCTTTCATTTTCTTAGTGATGTCTTTTCATGATAGAAGTTTTTAATTTGGATGAAGTTCAATTAATTTTTGTTATTTTATGATGACTGCATTTTGTGTTCTATATAATCTTTCTGCTGTTATGTTTCAAGATATTTTTCTATGGTTTCTTCTAAATTCATGAAAGTTTCAAGTTTTAATACTCTAACTTTTGCTCTTTTTTAAAAGGTTATTTTGACTATTGTAGATTCTTTACATTTTTAAAATTTTTTTATTTGTTCTTTTTTAGATATACATGAAAGTAGGGCATATTTTGACATATTATACATACATGGAGTATAATTTAAGTTCAGTTATATGTTATATGTGAGCTATCCACTGGGTTCCCAGCTGAAAATGTAGATAGTTGTATAAATGGGTTGGAGTTCTAAAGAGGGATTTGGGCTGGAGTTCTTAGAATATAGATGGCATTTAAAACCATGATCATTAAGGAAATGGGGGGTAAACCTAAAGGAAAAGAAAAGGATTGAGCGCTCGAGTGCTCCAGTAATGAGAGGATGGAAAGAAAAAGAACACAAATAAGGAAGGTTGTGGAGAACTGGAAGCCCAAGTGAAGAAAGAATGTTAGGTAGGCGAGTCATCTTCTGTGCCAAGCACTGCTAAGGCATGATGTAAAATGACTACATTTGTTGAGTTCAGTTAGCACTGTGCAGTGATTGGTGATCTTGGCAGGAATAATTTCTGGGTAGTTGTGTTGTAAAAGCCGGGCAGGATTGAATTTAAAGGGGAATGAGCCAAGTATAGTGGGAATGATGAGCAGAGCCAACTCTTCCAAGTAAATTTGTTTGCAAAGGGAAGCAAGAAGTGGGCAAAAACTGGCAGGATATGTAGTATCCTTTTTAGCTTGAGTTTTTCCCAGAAGCATACCATGAGGCTAAAATGTATTCAAGTGAGAGAATTTTCTTTGGGACCATGTAGGTAGGTAACACTATTTAGGGGAATTGAGAAATCATGCAGGGATGAGAAGGTGGCCATTAAAGGGTTTGTTAAAGTTAGCCACAACGGCAGCAACAGAGCTTAACTACTGAGGCTTTAACCACACATAATATTTGAAATTTCCTTCTTCAATTAGTGAACTTCTAGTTAGTTGATGAGTTTCATGGACTTTGTCTCCAAAATCTATCCATTCCTTATCATTATGACTTGATTTATATGAAACTATGTATATATGTGTGTATATATATATGTGTGTATATATATATGTGTGTATATATATATATGTATATATATATATAAACACATACTGCATAAAAACAGAATGCTTAAGAAATGGCTTATTTGAAACATAAATAAATGGAATTGGCAGGGAAATTTTTTCATCAGAGTACCCTAGTACAATGTTTAAAAATCATATATAGTTATCAAGTGTTTAGGAGTGACAGTGACCAACCAGCTTTGTATGCAAAATTATTGTTGAAAAAATTAGAAAAACACATGATGACCTCAGTTCATGGTAAAGTCCCCACATGCTTTAGTTTAAGTCACAAAGTGGAGGTGGTCTTTATTATTGCAGAAAGATGAAGACTCTTGTTAATCCATAGCTACATTTACTGCCTTTTCATTCTCTGGAAGTCATTTCATTTTCCCTTAAATTCTCATATTTCTATGACTGTGACACATGCTCTGATTTGAATGGATCCCTTCCAAAATTCATGTTGAAACATAATCTCCATTGTGGTAGATTAATGAAGTGGGGCCTTTTGGGAAGCAGTGAAGTAAGGATGTCTCTACCTTCACAAATGGATTAATGCCTTTTGAAAGGGCAGGTGGCAGCTAGTGGAAGTCCTTTTTGCTTTCTGTCCCTCTGCCACCATGAGGACATAGTATTTGTCCCCTCTTAGGACAAGTAAACAGGGAACCATCTTGAAGCAGAGATACCAAATCTGCTGGTGCCTTGATCTCAACCTTCCAACCTCCAGTACTGTGAGAAATAAATTTCCATTCTTTATAAGTTACCCAGTTTGGTGTTTTATTATAGCAACTCAATGGACTAAGACAACACATCTGCTTTTTATAGGTATTCTTTTATACTTCCATAGTGTTTCTAAGAAGTTAATTTTAGAGTAGGAATTATGTGGTATATACGTCTTTGTTTACTTTCTAGTAAGATGTCATATATTAAATGATTGATAAATATTTGTGGATCAATTGATAGTTTTTAGCACATATTCCTTAAAACTGAATCTATGTGTTTCTTGGTCGTATTTTGTAATCTAATAACCAAATTGTTGATGTTGTATACTAGACATTTCATTCTCTTTCCAGTGGTGATTCTATAGTGCTATGTTTCATACTCCATTCTCTCATTTGTTTCTCCAGAACCACCTTGCTCTCTTTCCTGCCCTGCTCCCATGTTTACTGGCTTCCAGGTGGAGTCAGCCATTGGGAGGCACCAGCAGTACACCTGGCAAGATGAGTGAGGCTGAGGTGTTTCATTTCTCCTGGGTCTCATTGGGTTATTAGTTGGGCTGTTCAACCCAGGCTAAGCTGCCAGGTGTCTTTCTCCACATAGCTCTCTCTGAGTTTGGAAACCACTCTCTTCTTGCTTTTCTAAGACCAAGAGGTAGTAAAAGCTTTCTGCTGAGAAAGTCCCAGGTGTTGCCCTGGATTCACATTTATGAATAGCTTTTTCATAGCTCTTGACAGTTTCCTATTTTGAGCATATCTTCTGTTTCAACCTCTGAGCACACTGGCTGATATGCTGCTATTGGCTTTTTAGAGATTTAAGTATAACTTTTCACCTAAACATGCTTTTGTATGAACTCATCCTGGAAGTTGGGAAGAAGAGGTCTCTTGCGAGAAGACTTCATACTTAATATATTGAGAAAAATGTCAGGAGAACCAGGCATATTGGTGCATGCAGGAGGATAGCAAGTTCAAAGCCAGCTTCAGCAATTTAGTGAAGCTCTAAGCAACTTAGGGAGACCCTGTCTCCAAATAAAAAATAAAAAGGCCTGGGAATGTGGCTCAGTGGTTAAGTGTCCCAGGTTCAATCCCTGGTGCGTGCGCACACACACACACACACACACACACACACACACACACACACAAGGGTAGGGGGCAGGAGAAATATAAAACATTTGGAATGGCACAGATCTAGGGCCTTCAGTCCATTTCTATTACTCTTATTATTGAACTTTTAAATTTTAATTCCATGTGGTCATATTTAGCATTATATTTTATTTTAGTGGAAAAGATTGATATATTTGCTTAAGATATATTGAGTATTAGTTATTTAATTTTATAAGCAACACTATTTCTGTTATTTCTATGTATTTCTATTTATTAAAAAATAAACTTGTTGGATATTCTTTGAATTTTCTCTTTATGTTTATTCAGAGTCATCTCTAGTTATGTTGTTAACACAGAAGTGATCATGTCTTACAAGCAAACGAAACTCAAAAGTGTATTTAATGGTAGGATATTTAACTTAAATTCACATAACCATTTGTTGTATTTTTTTGTTTTCTCTTTAAAATCATGTTCTCATTAACATTTTTTTGTTGGATTTTTGAAGTTGTCTGCTTCGCCCCTGTTTTGAAATTCAGAATTTCTTATATGTGTATGTATGTATGTATGTATTTATCTTTGGTACCAGGGATTGAACCCAGAGGCATTCAACCACTTAAATCACATCTCCATCTCATGTTTTATTTTTTATTTTGAGACAGGCTTATTTATTTTGAAAGTAACTTTATCACATATATATGTATATATTGTTTCCTTTCCTTGTTTTTTACTTTTATAAAAAGGAAATAATATTCATATTACTTCCTGAGGCTTTCTTTGATTTAATTTACCACTGTATTACCAAGATTTATCTAGTACAATTTAACTCCTTTGAATTGTTGTATGTTATTGTATGACTCCAGCACAATTTATTTACTGTTTTTGAACTTTTGGGTTTGATACCTGGTAAAATTCACCCACAGTTGCGATTTTGAGACATAGCTTGATAAAACTTTTCTACTTTAAGATATATAGAAAAAAAAGATTCTTAGGGTCTTCTGGCCCTTAAATGATATATAAGGGTAAGACATTTAGACCAATACCAGATTTCTCAAAAGTACCATGCAAATCAAGGCAGCCACAGAACAAGTTTTTCAGGAAACTCAAGGTAAGAAAGTATAGGCCAAAGGTTTTATTTCTTGCCAGAGTGTATTTCAAGTGACAAGTCTGTAGGAAGCAATTTTGACATGTAAAAATTCAGGTAACAGTGTATGTATATGCTCTTACCTGAGAAATCCAGGGTAGATGTATGTAGACCTCTTTAAAAAAAAAAAAAAAATCAAGGTCTGGACAGTATAAAATTTAGGTTTTGAAACCTACTTGATTCTGCTGGCTGTTGTCAGTACTCAGTTCAGCTACTGAAACTGTATATAGACAGCCTATAAAATACACGTATGAGTGAGTGTGACTGTGTTCCAGTAAAATTTGACTTACAAAAACAACTGGTGGGGTGCTGACCATATAGCCCATCTTGTAGCGTGCTTGACTAGAACGTGCAAGGGCAGGATTTCGAATCCCCAGCACCTCACAGGGAAAAAAAAAAAAAACAAAAACCAACAACCTAAAAAACAACTGGTGGGCTGGATTTGGCCTATGGATTTTACTTTCCTAAACCCTGTTCTAGGGAATGCATTTCATCTAGTGAGAAGATGAATGGGAACACTTCAGGTAAAAGACTAATGGAGAGTATTTTATGTATTTAATTTTAGAGCTACGACTAAAGCCAAGGTTGGTATGTGGGTAGATGACTAATATATGTTATGTGTTCATTCCAAGTTGAAAAGTGCAGCTAAAAATGAGAGAAGGGAAAAGAAGGAAAAATGAGTAAAAGAAAAGAGCATTGGCTACTGCATAGGTAATAAATACCATTAAGGATGCTATTTACCTTCAGGAGAGCAATAGGGTCTACTGGAGTCAATTTTAGTTTTTTCCTTTTCTTAGCAGATCTTCCTATTTGTGATTACTATTATTTCATTTTGTCTTAGAAATCTTCCAGAGAACAAATAGTATATATACTTATTTAAAGAACATAAAATATTCTGCCTGAAATTACCAGATGGGTTTTTTGGACCCTTTATAAATCTAATTTACACTGTGGGGGTCTTAGTTTTATTATTTTTCCTGTATTTTGAGACATTTTGCTATTTAATCATCCTAGGAATTAATTCATTACTCATCAGTCATTCTAAACCATTCTAATTTAGTTAACAGAGATTGCTTAAAAGATGATGCCGTTGTAAAATATTGTCATCCTTCAGTTTTCTTGTTGCAGTGCCCCAAGTGTTTTATAATCTTTAAAGAAGGCATTAAAGAAGACTGGAGTTAGCATCAGTATAACCTGCTCTTAGCTTTTCTTGAACACATTTGAGAATTTAGATTTTTTTTTTCTGCCCATAGTGGTAAAGAGAAGAAATGGAGAGAAGATCTTTTACAATTATTAGAAAACCAGGAAGATCAATGCAGAGAGGCAGAGAGCAACTCTCTAAACCCTAAAGATACTGAAATTGATCATTTGGAGTAAATCTCAGGTTATGAATCATCAGAAAATGATATTCTGAATGAATTCTTTTCAAACACAATCTGTGAGGGAATGACTTTTTTTTTTTTTTTATTGTTTATGCCCCAACATTTATTTGATCTAAGAAGTTTACTATATTTAAATTGTTATTGGAATTTGCACAAAGTATTTTTCACTTACACTGTTTTCTTCTGTAAGTTATTTATAACATGACTTGAGAACATAAAGCAACCAGAAGGAAACTGAACTGTGGTTAATGCCGATTACTGTTGTTCCTGGAACACTGAGGATCAAAACTGATGAACCAGATATGAATGAAGAAAGAAAGAACAGAGTTAGGCTACTGTGAAAAGTCTAAGCAAAGAAGGAAACCACTGGAATGAAGATAAACATTTTCCTAAAACAAACAGAACAAAAAAGAAGACATCAAATGGAAAAAAACTCAGAAAAACAGCATCATACTGCACATAGTAGTTATAACAAAAGAATATGATAGAGTTGGGATCCATAATATTAGTACATATGAATAAAAATTATCTTGCTTATTAAAGGAAAACATCTCCAAATGGATTGATGAGGCATAACCAAGCTCTGCTATAGAGGTGACATCTAACACATTGATTCAGAAAGAATGAAAATGAAGGAACAGAGAATGAATGGTTTATTAGAAAAATGATTACAATAAGACAGCAGGGGTTATGATCCTAATACCAGAGAAAGTGGAATTCAGGCCACCAAAACATTGTATGAGATAAGCGCACCGTATAATATGAAAAACAATAATTTACTATAAAAATACGTAATAAAAGAATATCTGTAACCTAGTAACACCTATATAAAACAGAAACTCAGGTGATGAGAGACAGCCATAGTGTTAGTACAAAGCTGTTTGCCCATTGCTGTCAGTACATGGCAACACAGCATAGAAGGTACAAAAACTTCAGTAATGACCAAGGAAGTTGATATTGAAGATACATTCTGAAACATACAGCTTGACCACAGAGACTATTAAATGGAAAACTCACAAATATTAATTGTATATTAAGATGCAAAGAAAATGCCAGTAATTTAAAATAAACAACTGAATTCTGTTGGGTGAAAGGGGAAATATAAGCAAGTATTACAGAGTTTCTGAAAAAAAAAAAAAAATGACAGTAAAAACAGTACATTTAAGAATCTATGGTTAGCTAGGCCTGGTGGTGCATTCCTGTAATCTCAGGGACTCTGAAGGCTGAAGCTGGAGGATGGCAAGTTTGAGACCAGCCGTAGCAATTTAGCAAGACCCTTTCTCAAAAGAAAAAGGATTCCATGTGTACTCTGGTAGATGGCCTTTGGGTAAGGTCCCCAGTACCACAAACAACAACAGCAAAGCTATGGGATACATTTAAAGCAATTAAAACACTGAACGATTTTACTTTTATGAGTGAAAATAAATGTAGCACATTACAAACTAAAAAAAGGTAGACAAGTAATAACTAAATAAAAATACTTGGAAGGAAATAAAATTAAAAGCTGTAATTAATGATGTAAGAACAAAGAAACATTAGATCAATTTAAGAGATTTTGTAGCAATCATAGTAAAAACTGACTTGGAAAAGAATTGTCAATGGATGCTAAATCTGCTGGGGAGGGCTGGGGGATGAATGTCTGTTAAGCTGTATATGGTCTTTAATTGTCTTCCCTGTAGGTTGTTCATAAGACATAGGGGGAACTCATAGCTCCATAGTCAAGAAACATTGTTAACACCTTGTCTGAGTGATCAAAATTGACATCAACTGTGGGGTGCTGGATACTGGTAGGACACCATGGTAGAGCAAGGTTCTGTAAGCTTTTCTAAAAAGGTCCAGATAGTAAATAGATTTTATGCACTATACAATCACTGTTTTGTTTACTCATTCTGCCTTTATATCATAAATTCAAACCCTAGATAATCTGTAGATTCATGAAATATGCCTGTATGCCAACAGAGTGGGGGTAATATTTGCAACCAATGCATCTTATAAGTGCTTAGTATCCAAAGTACATAAGGAACTCAACTTGATAGCAAGAAAAAAATAGCTTGATTAAAAAATGGGCAAAGGACCTGACTAGACACTTCTGGAAATGTCCAGCAAACATGAAAAAATGTCCAACATCTCAGGGAAATGCAAATTAAATCACAATGAGGTATTACTTATCAGCTATTAGAATGGCTCTTCTGAAAAAAGTATTGGCAAGAATATGAAGACTGGGAACCCTGTACACTGGAACATTGGTGATAAGAGTAAAATTTTTTTAAATGAGTGGCAGACTAGATTTGGCTCATGTTTCATAGGCTGCTAACCCCTGGCTAATAATATTCTGCCTGGGAACGTATAACCTGAATCTAATCATGAAGCAGTACTGGACAAATGTGAAATGTAGAGTATTCTATTTTAAAAAGTGGGAGGGCTTTATTCTTCAAAAATGTCAGTGTCTTAAAAGACAAAGGAAGGTTGAAAATCTTTCCAGATTAAAGGAGGCTAAAGAAACTTGATAAAGGAATGCTGATAACCGCTGTACCACATGGATATGAGAGTTGGTGATCTCAGACTGGATTTTATACTGGACAAAATAATTCCATGCCGGGTATTATTGGCTCAGTTCACAAAATTGAAATATGTATGTTTATTAAAGCATTGTATTAAATGTTGACTTTCTTGAAGTTGATTAATGTGGTTAGTAAAAAGAAGGTGCTTGCTCTTAAGAAATATACACCAAAATATTTAGGGTTAATGGGAGAGATGTATACAACCTGTGTGTGTGTATGTGTGTGTGTGTGTTTATGTGTGTAGGCAGTGTGTTTGAGAGAGATACAGACACTAATAAAACAAATAGGACGATATTGACAATTGTGATTCTAAGTGACAGATATCTTGGAATTCTTTAGCTTATTCTTGCAACTTGCTTATACCTTTGAAATTATTTGCAGAAATGCTAAAAATAGAAATATTTGGTTATATAGAATGTATATTTAACTAAAGATTATAAGAATTCCCTTGAAATTGCTGTGGCAGTAAAGGAAACATCAGTTTGTCCTTTTATCCTAAACTTAGAATTATGGCTATAAGAGAATCTATAAATCTCTGAGGGAATTATGTGGATGATTTTACTAACTTGGACCATAAAGCTCTTCTAGGTTAGTCCTGAGGGAAATTTATTTCACTTTAGGTTAGCAATACCTCATAAAGTTTCTAAGAATCTCAATGTGAGTCTCAAGGTGAATATAATATTAATGTTTTGCTTTAGTATTTTTCATTTCTTTAGAATTTGAGAGGTGTATTTGGGAAGCCATTATTAATTTTATGTTGATTTCTCTTAAAAATCATTAGAATTTAAAAAATTATTTTTAATTGACACAATTGTATATAGAAAGGTATTTTTTCTTTGTAAAATGTAATATGTGATGTTTCTTTGGCTCACATTTTTAAAAAATTTGTAGTGAATTTTAAGTGTAAATTAGACATTGATTTTCAACAAACTGGCATCTTAAAATACAGATCTTTAAGACAGATGTCTTAGGTGGGAATTAGGAATTTTTAATAGAAGTAGTTTTCAATTTAAAAATAATTTAATAACAGGAATCATAAAAAGCAGGATTTTATTGTGTGCTTAAATCAGGACTAGCAATCTATTCGTAGCACTGCAAAACAAACAAATAAATTAGGCTTACCATTTGCAGTAGAATTAATTTCATTTAGAAAAGAATTTTTCAGGATTAATTAGGAAAAGTGAAACAGTTTCAATATATTGAGTAAAATGTCATTTTAATAAATTGCTTTGTGTACATGACAAAGGCTACTGCTAAAACTTTTTATACTTGTTTCTAAAATGTCACAATAGCAAGACTAGTTTTGGTAAGTGAAATTATTAAGCCATATGGTTTTAAAACTTTATAAGCTATATAAATATACATCTATTTTAAAATAAGCATTGGCTATACTAAAAAGTTTCAGTATTTCTACAGTCAGGATTCAGAAAATTCTGGTCTTTTTATCTCTGTAACAGTTTTCTCTTGATGGAGATCAGTGCCTTAAAAATTTGATTTATATTTAGAAGAAATATACACTCAATGTAATTTGGTTTTTCATGATTGTGTGGAATTGTGCAGTTTAACCAATCTTTACATTATTGACCCTTGAAATGTTTTGAAATATCTTTATTTTCTACTTGTCTTCAATTCTTTAGGTAAGCATACTTAGTTCCCTTGGTCTTCACATTGCAAGCTTTCCATTCCATATCCTTTTGTTAACACCTTACATTGACCCAAACTAATGGTTTAAAGAATGTTTTCTAATAGTAATAGCAGTAGTTAACATTTGTTGAATGCTTAGTCTGTGGCAGGTGTTGCAAGCACTTTACATATGTCACCTCATATAATCCTCAGAGTGACTGTGGAAATATGTATATGTTATGTTTATACCTTTGTACAGATGAGGGAATGGAAATGAAGTTGTTTCACACAAATGACCAATGATCCCCCAGCTAGTTAGTGGCAAATCAGGATTATATAAACATAAGAGTAGGACTGAGCATGTACTCAATGGTAGCATGCTTGCCCAGCATACACAGTGCCCTGTGTTTGATCCTCAGAACTACCAGCACACACACACACACACAGTATAAAAGGTGTACGTATTCTTGGATAACCCTTTGTCATCTTCATTACCCTCTATACAAACCATTTTTTTGTAATGAACCATTCAAACCTAATGGCTTACACAGAGAATGTTATTTAATATGAGATCAATACCTTGTTCTGGACATGATGTTTTATTAATATTAATCCAATCTAAATTTGTATTTCATACTAGTTTTATTCTGTTGACTAATAGCAAAACATCTTACTTTAGTTCAGTTTTTTTTTTAAATGACTGTTGTGAAGCAAGGTATACTCTGTCCTGTACTTGTGTGGTTAGTGTTAGAATCTTGGTGAATGGTTTGACATTAACCATTAAAATAAATTTGGCCCATAGTTGCTTTTGATTTTTAACTTTGGTATTTGAAGATATAGTTAAGGCCTCTTCTGATTGGATTGGTGGTCATTAATAGCATGTTCTGTTAAGCTCGTGGGTTTGAATGGTTCATTACAAGGTATATGTTTTCCAGAGGGAAATAAAGATGACAGGATAAATGTGTGTCGTGTGTGTGTGTGTGTGTGCACGCGCGTGCGCGCACATGTGTGTATTTGCTTGGTGGTTCTGGGGATCAAACATGACCTTGCACATGTTAGGCAAGCACTCTACCACTGAGGACAGGTTCTTTGCCTTTATCCTTGAGTTGACAAAAAATGTTGACTAGCAAAGCACTGGCAATTAAAAAAAGAGATGGAGAAAACCTGTAGATTAAAAGACATTTAAAGAACTCACCAGACAACCACTATGTATAGATCTAATTTAGGGCCTGGTTACAATAAACTTATTTAAAAAGCTTATAAAATGATTAGAAATTGAATAACAACTGGATACTTCCTGGTATTAAATAATAATTGCTGATTAAAATTCATAGTTGCAAGCCTTTGGGACTTAGCATAAGACCATGACTTCTTGAAATAGATTCTGTTTTGCTATCCATGCTGCCTGATATGTAAATGTAATTTTTTTATAAAAATTTGTTTTGAAGGTCACAGCTTTTTAAAATAATATTTTTTAGATGTTGATAGACCTTTATTTTATTCATTTATCTATATTTGGTGCTGAGAATTGAACCCAGTGCCTCACAAATGCTAGGCAAACGCTCTACCACTGAGCCACAACCCCAGCCCATAATTCTCTTTTCTACTGTCTAAAGACTTTCTGTTGTCACAGCTTCACATATCTGAGTTATAGGACCACTACAGTTTTATTTTTTCTTGTCATATTTGATGTTTTAGTCTTTTTCAGAACTCGTCTATTCTAGGTGAATTTTTAAATATATTAACCAAAGTGCTTCATAATGTTTTTTAGTGAATTAAAATTTTTTTCTACCATGTCTCCTTTACATTCCTAATATTGGATCCCTTAGGCCTTCTTGTTTTTTGTCTTCATCAGACTCTTCAGATTTTTAATCTCAATGCTTTTCAAAGTACCAGGTTTTGTAATTTTGTGTATTTGTTTGTTCTTATTTTTATTATATCTTCCGTTTAATATAGTTGATTTGTTGTGCTTTCCCCCTTCATTATGTCAGTACTTCATTGTCTTTCAGGTTTTCTTCTTTTAATGATTTGTAAATACATACATTTAAAGCTGTAATGTAATAAAAGTACACATGGTTATAGTAATATTCTATATAATTTGGTAGATAGTATTTTAGTTTTTGCTTAGTTCAAAATGCCACTCCCCCTCACTTTTGGCAATGTATATTAAATTCAGGTCCTTGTACATGCTAGACAAATGCTGCACTATTGAACTATATCCCTAGCCTTTAGTACTAAAGATTCTTAAATTGCACAGCAATTTCTTCTTTGACTCATAGATTAGTCTATGATGTGTAGTTTAAATTTTTCAGTCATGGGGTTTCTTAGGTTTTTTGGTTGCTTTTGGTTTCTAGCTTCTTGTATTATGGTGCAGAAATATCTCCAATAGTGTTCTGCCCACTCCAAATTATGAAAAATCTCAAAAATTCATAAAGGTCGAAATAGCTGGGCAACAATTCTCATTTGTAAAATTCTTACATATACTTATTACTTACATTTTGTGTTTAACCTCTTGCTTTTTCACATACCATATTCACCTATTTATTAATCTGATTTTTGGGTACATTTTAAAGAAGTTGCAAACTCCTAAATGCAACAGCATGCCTATTAATAACTAGAGTGCTATACTTACATTTTAGAAAAGTGTTTTTAGTTATAGATGAACACAATAACACAATACCTTTGTGTGTGTGTGTGTGTGTGTGTGTGGTGCTGAGGATCCAACCCTTGCCTTGCACATGCTTGGCATACTCACACTTTAATGTAAAAGTCATCTACAGTGAAATGCACAAATCTTACATATACCATTCAATGAATTTCGACAAATATGTAAATCTTGAAACCCAAATTCCTGTCAAGGTGCAGAACATTTATTGTCACCTGAGAATGTTCTCTCATGACCCTTCCTATCCCATACCTGCTTTTTTTCTCCATCAAATAGTTTTACATGTTCTAGAATTTCATGTAAATAATACATTATGCACCCCTTTTGTTAAGGTTTCTTTCAGTTACCATAATGTTTTTGAAATTCATATCTTTAAATATATGACTATATCTTTAACTTTTTAAGAAAGTACCAAACCTTTTATTCAAAATGGCATAATTATTTGTTAAGTTCAGTCCATTACTTGTGTCTTAAATCTTTAGATCCTACTGGTTAGTTGACTGTTCTGTCAGCTACTGGGAAAGATATGTCAACTTTGCCATCCTGATGTTGATTTTGTACATTTCTCCTTCTAATGCATCCAGTTGTTGCTTTGTATACTTTGAAGCCATGTTACTTTCTGGAATATTGATCTTTTTTATCAGTATGTAGTGATGTACTCTGTCATTGGTAATGGTTTTGTCATTAAGTCTATTATGATTTGATATAATATGGTCACCTCCATAGGCAAAATGCATCTCTTCTCCCTAAATATGGTTTGGATGTTGAGAGTGTGATGTTGCACATGCCAAGAGGGTGTGAAGGTTTCTTAATCATACAGTGAGACTTCCTGGGGAGAGCAGGGAAGCCTCCCAAGTAAGTCTCAAAATGGCTTGAGAGAAGAAGACAAGGAGACTGCTTACTGGCTTTTATTATGATTCAGGGTGGGGGTAAGTTGAAGGGTCCTATGTGCATGCAGGCCAGATCTTAAGAATCTTATCAGCATCATTGAGGGCGCAATACAAATAGTGCTTTAAACTGCTGTGCACAGATATTACCCTTGTTCTTAGCTAAAATGTTGAGACGCAGTTAATAGGTGCTCTATTAGAACCCCAAGCCATCTTTAGCAGTCTGTATCACAAATCACTAAACAGTTAACTAAATAAAAAAGATTTGATCTTGTGTATTTTCAGGAATCAGTAATTTGGAGGAATAATGATATTATTTTGAAATAGTGTATTAGAGGAGTTGACTAAGAAGTGTTTGGAATCTTGATTTGTTTTGAAAGTATAGACAGTGGAAGAGGCAGAGTGTTCATATGTGGTACAGGAGAAAGAGGAGTCCTTTGCCTGAGTTCGAATTTTGTGTAGGTGAAATTGTAGTATATGGTCTTATATGGCATCTGTCTCTTAGCACAATAAATTTGAGATCAGTAATTCATTCACAATTTTGCCTGTATCACTACTTTGCTACCTTTTATTCTATTTTTTTTGTAGCAGGAATTGAACCCAGGGCACTTAACCACTGAGCTACATTCCCAACCCTTTTTTAATATTTTAAGACAGGTTCTTGCTGAGTTGTTAAGGGTCTCACTAAATGACTGAGGCTGACTTTGAACTCAAAATCCTTCTGACTCAGCCTCCTGAGCTGCTGGGATTACAGGTGTGCATCACTGCACTCAGCTGCTCCTTTTTATTCTTGAGAAGAATATTCCATTGTATAGATAAAACATAATTTGTTTATGCCTCACCAGTTAATGGACATTTGGGTTCAATTTTGAGGTCTTTTGAATAAAGCTGTTATGAATATTGGCCTACAGGTCTTTCTGAGAGCAGGGTTTTTATTCTCTTGTGTGATTACTGAAGAGTGGGATTGCTGGGTTGTTTGGAAATTCTTATGCATGAGACTAAGAAAGTTGTGTGCTGTTTATCAAAGTAGCAGTACTATTTGCAACCTACCAGCAGTGTTTGAGACTTCCTACCTACTTCATATTCTCACCAAAACTCTGTATTGTTAGTCTTTTAAATTATTCTATTGGGATTGTGGTGATATCCTAGAAAGGTTTTTATTTGCACTTCTCTGAAAATTTAATGATTTCAGGCATACTTCTATTTCAGTGTTTGATATTTGAATATCTTCTTTGGTGAATATGTAGTTAATATACATATTTTTCATAATTTTGGCCCTTAATTTTCAAATACGGTATAAAGAAAGAACTGAGAATTTAAAAAAATAGAACTCAAATTCAAATAACTAGATTTAAACAATCATATATAAATTTTTAATTTTTGTATATAAATTTTCTTTGTCCAGTTAAAAATCAAGTCAATTGAATTTTAATTGAGTGGTAAGAAGTCTTTATATATTCAAGAAGTCAGTCCTTTTCTCTCTATATGTTTTAGAAATATTCTATCCAAGTTTTTGAGAAACTTTCATCTTTTTAAAAAAGTAGAGATTTTTAACTCTTATGAAATATGATTTATGAATTTTTTATGAATGTTATTACAAAAAGCACAGAAATACACAAAGTTCTATCTAAAAGATCTTTCTTAAGCTTAAAGTCACAAAAAATGTTATGTTTTCAATTATACTTTTTGTAATTTTGGTTATTATCCTCAGATCTATGATCCATTTGAGTTAATTTTCAAATATGGTATGAAGTAAGGACTGAGATTTAAAAAAATATACAATTGTTCCAGCACCATTTTTTTCAAAAGATTTTTCTTTCCCCATAAAATTACCTTGGTACCTGAGTTGAAAACTTGATTGACTATATATGTGTGAGTCACTTTTTGCACTGTATTCTGGTCCATTGAATGCATACCCTGTCTACTTCAAAACCACATTCTGTAGATTACTATAGACTTATAAATCTGAAACATATGTCCTTTTATTTTTCTACTTTCAAATCTTTTGGGCTATTCCAGGTCATTTATACTACTTTATAAAATTCATAATCAGCCTGTTCATTTCTTTTCAAAAATCTGTGAGAATTTTAATAGGGGTTTCATCTAGTCTATAAAAGGGGGAAATCATATCCTTAACAATATTTTTTTCTAGTTCATGCACATAATGTGTCACTATTTTTTTAGGTCTCTTATTGCAATAATGTTTTATAGCTTTCAATATACTGATGTTGCAAATAGTTTGCTCAGTATTCCTATTTCATCTTTTTATGTTATCAAAACAGTATTTTACAATTTCAATTGACAATAATCAATGGCTAGTAAACAAAAATAATTAATTTTTAGATGTTCCTATCATTTGGCCTTACTAAATGTAACATGATATTTTAATTAATTTTTGGAACACTGTATTGACTACATGGATAATCATTTTGGTGTGGTAGTCAATATTGTTTTAGTTCTGTCTTTTCAGTTTTTATGCCTTTTACTTATTTTCTTTGTCTTCTATTGATGGGATCTTTAGTATCATACTGAGTAGAAGTAGTGGGAGCAGACATTCCTACTTTTTTTCTTGTTTTAGGAGAGGAAGCTTCAATCTTTTCATTAATATATTAGTGATATTGTAAAACTGCCTTTTATCAGATTGAGGAAATTCATTTTTATTGCTACATTGTTAAGAGTCTTTTTTCATAAATAGTGGTAAATTTTCTCAATTTTTTCATAGTTGTTGAGAAGGTAGTTTTTCATTTTATTATTTAGTCAGACAGTGAATGATATTGATTGATTTTTGTTCAAGTGAAACCATTTCTTGCCTCACTTGGTTGTACTATACAGTATTACACTTTTCATGTATTACCAGGTTTTATTTGCCAAAATGTTCTTAGGATTTTATATCTATATTTATAAGAGATATTGGCTATAGATTTTTATTTTTTGTAATGTCTTTGTAATCTGGGTAATGGTAAAATATTTGTAGTGCTGCATCCTAATTTTTTTGGTGAGAATTTGAATAGAATTGACATTAATTCTTGATAGAATTCATCAGTGAAACTATCTGGTCCAGCAGCTTTCTTTGTAAGAAATATATTTTTTAAAATTTTGTATTTATATCATATTTATTTTCTTTAATAGAGGTAAGTATACCTAGACTCAACCCTGTTGTTGCAAATGACAGCATTTCTTATTAATTTAAAGCCAACAGATACAATCCTTGATTATACTGGTTCAATTTATGGTTTTTCTAACTTATGATGGTATGAAAGTGATATGAACTAAGTAGAAATTGTATTTCAAAATTGGAATTTTAACTCTTTTAAAATTTAATTTTAAATTTTAAAAAAATTATTGGTACATTGTAGTTATACATAATAGTGGAATTTGTTATAATATATTCATACATGTACATAACATAATTTGGATAATTTCCTTCCCCAGTTCTTTCCCTTTCCCTTCATTCCTTCCTCCCTCATCCTCATTCTCTATTCTACTGGTCTCCCTTCCATTTTTTTCATGAGATTTTTCTCCCTCCCCACATTTTCCCCTTCTATCTTCAACAAATGAGAAAAAAGTATGATCTTTACTTTCTAAGTCTGGCATGTCTTAAGATGATGTTCTCCATTTCCATCTATTTTACTGAAATGATACAATTTCATTCTTTTTTACGGTTGAGTAAAACTTCATTGGTTATACATAATACAACTTATTTGTCCATTTTTCTGTTGACAAACACTTAGCCTTGTGCCATAACTTAGCTATTGTGAATTGTTCTGCTATAACATAGGTATGCATATATCACTATTGTAAGCTGACTTTTGTTCTTTTGGATAGATATTGAGAAATGGTATAGCTGGGTCAGATGTTAGTTCCATTCCTAGTTGTTGGAGAAAACTCCACACTGATTTCTGTAGTTGTTATATGAATTTATACTCCTATCAACACTGTACAAGTGTTCCTTTTTCCCCACATCCTTGCTAAATCCTTGTATTTTTGATGATAGCCATTCTAACTAGATTGAAATAAAATATAAGGAATTAAATCAGCTTTTTTTTATTTGCTAAGAGTTGCTTTGTCACCTAAAATATGGTCTGTTTTGGAGAAAGTTGCATGAATAGTTGAGAAGAAAGTGAATTCACCTGTAATTGGATAAAATAGTCTATAGATGTCTTTTAGGTCCATTTAATTTATAATATTCTTTAGGTCTGATGTGTCTTTACTGATTTTATGGCTGGATGAAATATCTACTGATGAGAGACGTGTGTTGAACTCAGTATTATTATATTGGGATCTATTGAGCCTTTATATTGAGTAGTATTGGTTTTATATAATTAGGTGTGTGGATATTTTGGGCAAAAATATTTCCCATTGATATATCTTCTTGTCATAGTTTTCCCTTTACCAGTATAAAGTGACCTTTATCTCATCTAATTAATTTTGTCTTGAAATTGGCTTTGTCAGAGTTGCTACTCCTACTTGCTTTCAGGCTCTATTTTCATGGAATATCATTTTCCATCATTTCATTTTCAGCTATGGATGTCTTTGCCTAACAGGTTAAATTCCTTGCAGAAAACATATAATTGGGTCTTGTTATTTAATCCTCTTGCCAGTTTTAATTGGAGAATTATGACCATTCAGTGTTATTATAGAAAGATTTTTACCATTTTCTGCCATTTTTATGTATTTCTAATGTTCAATTATGTTCTAATTCTTATTTGCTTAATGACTATTTCAATAGCATTCACCCCTTTCCTGAACTCTGGAGTTTATTTTTTATTTCTTCTGTATAGAGGATTTATTTAAGGATTTTTTTTATAAAGCTGGCTTAGTAGATGAATTCTTTTAGTTCATGCTTATCTTAGAAGATTTTTATTTCTTCTTAGATTTGGAAGAATAATTTGGTGGATATGTCAGTTTGAGTTGGTAGTTTTTTTTTTTTATTTCAGAGCTTGAAACACATAATTCCAAATTCTCCTGTATTTTAGGCTTTCTGTTGAGAAATCAGATGTTATTTGATTAGTTTACCTCTAAATATATGACTTAATATTTTTCTCTTGAAGCTTTTTAAGATTCTATCCATATTTTATATATACCTGGCCTTTAATAATGTTCCATGCAGATTTAAAAAAAACAACAACAACACTTTTCTATTTGAGGTTCTAAGTACCTCCTGTATCTAGATGTCTGTTTCATTCCCAAGGTTTGGAAAAACTGCTGTTGTCGTTTCACTAAAAAAAAATTATTAAAGCCATAAACCTGAATCTTGGTTCCTTTTTCAATTCCAAAGATTCTTCAGTTTAGTCTCATTATTGTCCCAGAGTTCTTATATACTCTGGTCATGGGTTTTTTTTTTCTTTGTTACTGAGTGTTCAAGTTCATAAAACTTGTCTCAGGGCCTGGAGCCTTCCACATGCTTTAATTGATTGGTGAGACTTTCAACTGAATTTTATATTCAATTTATTAAGTATTATATTTCCATGATTTCTGTTTGATTCTTTTCCAGAATCTCTTTTTATTGAAAGAGTCTATATTTACCCTCTTAGTTCATCCCTTAGGTCTTCTTTTAGTTCATAGGTCATTTTTATAATCAACTTGTTGAATTCTTTGTGCAGGATTTCATTTGCTTCAATATCTGTGGGTAGTTACTGGGACATTATAAACTTTTGGAAATGTCTTGTTGAACTCTTTACTCTTTTTTTTTTTCTTTTTTTTTTTTTAGGTGCTATGTTTCTTTATCTGTTCAGAGGGATTCCTCTTCCTCTTTTATATGTGGTTCCTTTAGGGAGTATCTTTTTATGATAAGCCCTAGATTGGGTATCTTAACTTCAGTTCATCTGATCAGCGTAATCCAAGTGTTATTAACTTCAGCCACCATTATGAATTTGAGAGGAGAGAGTAACTAGCAAGAACAGGTAATTTAAGAGCAAACCATATAGCAACATATGCTATAAATTATTACTAAAAAACTCTTCAACTCTATTAACCAATGAGAAAGTGGGTAGGAGATAAAATAGAATAGGTTGAAAAGATTAAGCATTAATGATAGTATACTAAATTGAACTGGATGAAGGGATAAAAATAAGGAAAATAGTGAATAAAAAAGAAGAAAGAAAAAAGGTGGAGAGGGAAGAAGATAGAATGAGAGAGGAAAGAATGAAGGAAAGGGGAAAGGATGGTGATGTAAGAGAGGAAGAGAGCTATTGAGAGAGGGTCCAACTGACAAAATAGGTAAAATTAGACCTCTGGAAAACATGAATTGTGGGGAAAGAGTGGAAGTAAGTTTACTTCAGGTAGTCGATGCAAGAACTTTCATACAGAGAATTGTTTTCTTCTTGCTGAGGTTTTTGAAGCAGAAACTGCCAAAGTTTCAATTTTAGGATCTTCCAACTATGAGAATGTCTGTGTGACACAAATATTATGCTGTTTGCTCTCAGCTGTGACCTAAACCTACCAAACTTGTTAGGGAGTCTGCATGCTTAGCTTATCCCGCTCCTTGCCTGGCAGCCTCTGCTGGTAGAGCAGTGTCTGGTTCAGTGAAGATATCACCTTTAAAATGTCTTTGTTATTGTGACCTGGGGTAGGAGGGATTCTGGCAGGTTTACTGGCCAGCTCTTTGACCTATATGCAGGTAGACTGATCTGCATTGCATTGCACTCTTTGTTCTGAGAGCCTCAGTCTGTGTGCTGGTGGAGGTGTGGGATCCATCAGTCTGTCCTCCAGAACTTTCTGGGCATGGTGGAGGTGGCGTGAGGTTGTGGTAGGGTGTCACAGCTCACTGCTTTACACCTAACCATGATTCACTCCAGTTCAGTCCCCTGTCAGCCTCGCTTCTTGTTCCAGAGATCAGACTGACAATTTCACAAATGAACGTGCTCACCACTCTTCTCTGCTCTGAAAACTGATAGACCAGAAGCCATGGCTTCTTTAGCTGCCGAGCTTCTCCCCAGTAGGTTATAGTCTCACTCTGTACTAACTCATGGCATGGACACCCATGAATTCAGTGAAAAGTAAAACCTAAGCATCTGTTTGGTCTTGGGTGTTCGAAAAGTACATATTCCATGAACAGGACAAAAAAAAAAAAAAAAAAAAATTGAAAAACAAGATGAATTGCAGGAATTTCTAGTCTCCCAATCAGGAAGACTAAACAAAGGGTTTGTTGAAACTCACCACTTTCTTGCTTTCATAACTATCTCTGTTGGAGAGTTCTTTCTTCCATGCTGGCTCAGTTTGCTGTGTCTGAGCTTATTTTCTGCTTAGATTGAGAATTTGTTGGATAGTGGTGCCTATTTATCTTAAAATTTAATGGGAGACTTTTCTTTGACTCCTGGAAGGGAGAGTCCCCTCCCTCTTGGAACTACTGCTGGCCATCATTGCTGCCATCTACTCCTTTTATTAATTGTCTTTCTATTGTGGAAACTGACAGTTTTGGTTTTCACCTGCTTGCTAGCTCTCCCAGTTGCCAACTGATGTTTTCCCATCTCAGCACGCGACAGCAGAACTGTTGTTTTCATTCGGTCTTGGAAGGCTGCTTGGTATTGTGGGTTCCTCTGATGTACCATTTTTTCATCTGAGTTTTGATTCTCTTGGTAAGCAAAAACAGTGTGTGTAGCTCTCAGGGAGCCATCTGATCACCAGGGTAAATATACCATGAAATAGCAATCATTTACTGTGTTGTTGAGCTATGATCTTTGGTAGGTTAGATATATTAAATGAATTTTTTTGTAGTTGTAGATGGGCATAATTCCTTTGTTTCTTTTTTTATGTTGTGCTGAGGATTGAACCCAGTGCCTTACATGTGCTAGGCAAGCACTCTACCACTGAGCTACAACCCTAGCCCTTAAATACAATTTTGACTAACAATATTTTTAACTTATAAATATTTTATCAGGATGTAACCTCATCATAAGTCCAGAAGCATCTGTATTCTATTGTGCATATATACCACATTTAAAAAAAATAATTTGATGGATACTTTGATTTTGTGTCTTGGCTACTTGACAGGAATTCTGCAGTGAATGTGGATGTGCAGCTTTATTAGGCCAATTTCATTTTCTTTGCATATATACCCAGTAGTGGTATTGCTGAATCATATGATTATTTCAATTTAAAATTTTTGAGAAAACTCCATACTATTTTCCATAAAAGCTGTGCTAACTTTCATTCCCACCAACAGTGTGCCAGCGTTCCTTTTTCTCTACATCCCCACCAACATGTTATCTTTCGGTGTTTTGAGAAAAGCCATTCTAACAGGTGTGGAGTGATTGAACATCTTTTACTTACCTGTTGGCCATTTAACTTTTTTTTTAGAACTATCTCTTAAGTTTCTTTGCCCATTTTATTTATTCCTGTATTTTATTAATTATTACTTGTACAAATTTAAGGGGTGCATTATGATAACAGTACATGTTTATAGTGTGTAATGATTGGATAAGGACAATTAATATTTTTATCTTTTTAAAAATTTAAAATTTTTTTGATTAAATGTAGATATTTATGAGGTATAGCTATATTTCAGTACATGTATACAATATGTACTGATTAAATCAGGGTAATTAATTTTTTCATTCTTTTCTTATTACTTTGTATTTGGAGCTTTTGAGACCCTCTCTTCTAGTATTCAGTAATCCACATAATAGGTCATTGTGGACTCTGGTTACCACACTGTGCTATAGAACATTAGAACTTACTATTTTTTATGAGGGGATGTTGAGGATTGAACTCAAGATCTTATACATAAAAGGTAATGCTTTACCACTGAGCCCCAGCTCCTGCCTGAAAACTTATTACTTCTATGTAACTGTATTTTGGCTACTGTTTTGCAACCTCTCTCTTTTCTACCTTTTCAGCTCTTCCAAGCTTCTGCTAATCACTATTCCACATTCAGATCAACGCTTTTTTAGTATCCACATATAATAAGAGTTCAGAGAACTCACACGTGGGCCATTAATTCAGGAGATACTGGAGGAGGGGAGACGAACAGATACACATAGAGAAGGAGGTGGGGCCAGGTGGGTACTGTCCTCTGATGGAGGAAGAGCGACCCAGAGCTAGCATGTGACCCAGCATGTTTATTACATAGGTTTCATCAAAAGGTTATTTGTGGGAAAGTTTCAGCAAAGCAGGCAATGTGAGGGGACGCAGGCCTGGTGAGACATTAAGGTCATCTTGTTTTGCTCAGAATCCTCCATCCCTGGGAGTTGGTGCTGATAACAAGGCCTCAGCTGATAACAGCTCTGCACTTTGGCACATAGTGTCACCAGAGCAACTGGGGCACATTGACCTGCACCTTTCCACAGGCAGCTCCCTGTGTAAATGTAACGAGAGTCAGAGGCCATGATTTGGTTCACTCCTCTCCACAATAGAGAAATGACACTATTTATCTTTCTGTGTCTTATTTCATTTCATGGGTTGTTTGTTTTCTTGCTATAGAGTTGAGATTTTTACATATTTCCTGATCCTAACCCCTCATCAAATATATGATTTGAAAATATATTCTTTCATTCTGTAGGTTGTCTTTTTACTCTTGAGTTTTTTCCTTGCTGTGCAGAAGCTTTTTAGTTTGATAGAATCCCATTTGTCTATTTTTGCTTTTGTTGCCCACTATCATCGGGCTTTCCCCCTATGTTTTCTTTTAGTAGTTTTATTATTTTCAGGTATTACAATGAAGTTTTCTTTTTTTGGGGAGTGGGTACCTGGGATTGAACTCAGGGGCACTTGACCACTGAGTCACATCCCCAGCAGTATTTTGTATTTTATTTAGAGACAGGGTCTCACTGAGTTGCTTAGTGCCTCACTGTTGCTGAGGCTGGCTTTGAATTCTCAATCCTCCTGCTTTAGCCTCCCAAGCCGCTGGGATTACAGGCATGTGCCACTGCACCCAGCCCAGCTACAATGAAGTTTTAATCTATTTTGATTTGACTGAGGTAAAGGTAAAGGTCTAATTTCATTCTTTTGTTGTGGCTATTCAGTTTGCCTAGAATCATGTATTGAAGTGATGGTCTTTTTCTGCATTGTATGTTCTTGCTTTTTTGGTAAAAAAATCAGTTGACCAGAAATGCATAGATTTATTCTTGTGCTCCGTTCTGTTCCATTGACCTGACAATACCATGCCAATTCTGTGCTATGTTGATCACTGTAGCTTTGTAGTCAATTTTGAAATCAGGTATTATGATGCTCTGGCACTGTTCTTTTTGCTTAAGAATACTTTAGTAATTTGGGGTCTTTTGTGGTTCTCTGCTAATTTTAAGATTGTTTTCCTATTTCTGTGAAAAATGTCATTGGAATTTTAGTAGAGATTGTGTTAAATCTGTAAATCCCCTTGGATAATATGGATGTTTAAAAATATTAACTCCTTTACTTCATGGATGCAGCATATCTTTCCCGTTTCACCTCTTTGGTTAAATTTATTCCTTTTTTGTTATTGTAAATGAAATTATTTTTTTAATTTCATTTTCTGATGGTTTGTAAGTGCATAGAAACACTATTGATTTTGGTATGTTGATTTTATATCCTACAACTTCACTGAGTTTGTTTATTATTTCTTACAGTTTTTTGGTGGAGTCGTAGGGTGTTCTATGTGTAAGATCCTGTCATCTGCAAGCAAATACAACTTCTTCCTTTTTCGGTTTGGACACTTTCCCCCTGCTTGTCTAATTTCTGTGGCTAGAACTCCAGTACTATGTTGAATAGATTTGATGAGAGTCAGTATCCTTGTCTTGTTCCTGATCTTTATTTATTTATTTATTTTTTACAGGTTGCATTTTGATTCATTGTACACAAATGGGGTACAACTTTTCATTTCTTTGGATGTACATGATGTAGAATCACACCATTCGTGTAATCATACATGTGCATAGGGTAATGACGTCTGTCTCATTCCATCTTTCCTTCTCCTACTCCCCTCTTATTTTCCTCTACACAGTGCAATGTTCCTCCATTCTTCCCTTACCTGCCCCCAACCCCACCACCTCCATTATGTATCGGTATCCACTCATCCAGAGAAAATATTTGGCCTTTGGTTTTTTTGGGATTGGCTTATTTTACTTAGCATGATATTTTCCACTGTTGTTTCTGATCTTAAAGGAAGTTTTGCTTTTAATCATGAAAGGATGTTCAGTTTTATTGTTTTTTGTGCATCTCTTGAGATGATTGTATGTTTTCTGTCTTTCTGTTGATGTGGTATGTCACATTTAAAAAATTTGTGTGTATTGCTCTGTTGTTACAACTCTGAGATAAATCTCACTTCACCATAAATACTTGTATGTGCTATTGAATTACAGTTGCTAGTGTTTTATTGGGAACTTTTGCCTCTATGTTCATCCGGGTTATTGACCTTCAATTTTCTTTTCTTATAGTTTCTTCTTGTGGCTTTGATATCAGGGTAGTGCTGGTCTCAAATAATGAAATTGAAAGTGTTCCCTCCTGTTCATTTTTTGGGAGGAGTATGAGAAGGATTGGTGCTACTTCTTAAATATTTGGCAGCATTCACCATTGAAGCCATCTTTTTTTTTTTTTTTTAAGTCCTTTCTTTGTGTGGAGGATTTGATAACAGATTCAACTTCCCTACTTGTTATTATAGATTTTCTGTTTCTTCATGGTTTAGTTTATTATATATGTCTAGGAATTTATCCATTCCTTGTAAACTGTCCAGTTGTTCATAATATTTTCTTATGATCATTCATATTATTGTGGTATCAGTTGTAATATCTCTTATTTTGTATCTGATTTTCTTTATTTGTTTTCTCTATTTTTTAAAATTTTACTTCGGCTGCAGATTTGCCAGCTTTTATCTTTTCAAAGAACCTATTCTTAGTTTCATTGATCTTGTCCATTATTTTTCTAGTCTTTAATTCATTCATTTTTGATCTAAAATTTATTATTTCTTTCCTTCTGCTAACTTTGGATTTAGTTTGCTCTTTTCTTTTAGTTCCTTAAAGTTTAATTGTAGGTATTTGAGATCTTTTTGTAATAAAGCCATTTATTCTTATTAATTCCCTTCTTAGAACTATTTTGCTGCATCCCAAGTTTTGCTACTATCTCAAATTACTGTTAAATTTCTATTTTATCTTCTTATTTGACTGATTGGTTCTTCAGGGGCAAGTTTTAAAATTTCCTCACATTTTTGAACTTTCTGAAACTACTCCTATATTTCTAGTTTTATATCATTGTGGTAAAAAAGATGCTATTAATTAATTAATTAATTCATCTTAAATTTATTAAGACTTGTTTTGTGGCCTAATAAAATACTCTGCAGAATATTCCACGTGTTCTTGAGAAGAATGAGTCTTCTATTGCTGTTGGGTGGAATATTCTGAACTTGCCTGCTAAGTCCATTTGGTCTAACGTCCTTATTTATTTTCTGTCTGAATGTTCTCTTCATTGTTATAAGTGGGACATTGAAGTTTCCTTTCTCATTGTATTTTATTCTATCTATCTTTCAGATATAATAATTGTTTCATATATTTAGGTGTTCCAGTGTTGGGCACAATTGTTACAGCTTCTTCATGTTTTCATCACTTTATCATTGTATGGTGACTTCTTTTTTACAGATTTTCACTTACTGATTTAAGGATAGCTACTCCAGCCCTCTTTTGCTTCTGTTTGCATGGAATATCTCTTCAGTCTTTTTACTTCTATTCTATGCGTGTCCTTACAGGTAAAGTGAGCTTCTTGTGGGCACCATACAGTTCAGTCTTGTATTTTAATCCATTCAGTCACTATGTGTTTTTTGGTGGGAGAATTTAATCTGTTTACATTCAAGATAGTTGTTGATTAGGTACAAACTTACTGTTGCCATTTTGTTAATTTTTTGTCTTCTGTTTTTTTAAAAGAAGATCTTTAGTTCTTTGCTGTCTTCCTTTATGGTTAGATTATTTTCTATGATGATGTACTTTGATTGCTTACTTTTTATGTTTGTGTAACTGCTATAGATTTTTACTTTGAGGTTACTGTGAAGGTTACATAAAAAAATCTTATAAAAGACTATTTCAATTTAGCTTTGATCACATAAAATACTCTACTTTTACTTATCCCCAACTCTGATCTTTGTATATTATATATCCCTTAGTAAGTTATTGTAGTTATCATTTTTAATACTTTTGCCTTTTAACTTTTATACTAAAACATGATTTACATACCACAATTATAGTACTAGAGTATTTTGACTGTCTACTTAGTTTTACTAGTAAGTTTTATACTTTCATGTTTTTATGTCTTACCTCTTTGATAGCAGATAACTGCTTTTTGCTCCCTCACCCCATCTGATAGATGTTGCCTTTTACTTGGTGTGTTTAGACAATCTACATTTAATGTGGTTACCAATATGATTGAGTTTAACCATGTCATTTTGATTTTTGTCTTCTATTTGTCCTTTTTTCTCTTTTGAATATTTTAATGTTTCATATGATTTTGTTTTTCTTCATTATTAGCTTCTTTCACATAATTGTTGAAATGCTTAAATTTAGGTCTACTATTTTATTATTCCTTTCCTCTGACCTTCCTTTCTTTTCATTCCTGTTTTCCCTTCCCTATTTTCTTTTGGATTATTTGACTTTTTTTTCAATATTCCATTTTAAACTTATTTAGTGTGATTTTAACATTATCTTTGTAATTTTAAAAAGTAATTTCTCTATGGATTTCAGAATACAATCTTAACTTTTCATATTCTATTTAGCATCAATTTTTGCCTTGTGGGTTGGAGTGTAGAAGCCTTACCACAGTTTACCCTTTCCTATCAGTGTTGTAGCTTCTTACTTATTGTATCTGTAGACATTGGAAATACCATAAGGACATGTTATTATTTTTGGTTTCACCCATCAAATGGACTTTGAAGAAGGAAGAAGAAAATAATCTATTATATTTACTCAGGTGTTTATCTCATCTATTGTTCTTCCTTCATTCTAAGTTTTCTTCTTTTGCCATTTCCCCTTGTTCCGAAGAGCTTCCTTTAGTGTTTCTTTTAGAACACTTTCATTAAATATATAGGTTATTTTCTTATGCATCTTGAAATGTCTTTACACGTCAGTGGAGTATATGTTTGTGCATATAGAATTGTGAGTTATATTTATTTTTCAGCACTTAAAAAATGTTGAGCCACACACACAAAAAAAAGAAAGGAAAATGAGCTTCCTCCTTCTTGCCTCTGTGGTCTAAAGTCACAGTTTTCTTAAATTTTTCTCCTATAAGTAATTTGTCATTTTTTTTCTAGTCACTTCCAAGATATTTTTTTTTCATCTTTAGTTTTCAGCAGTTTATGGTGTTTTTGGTGTGAATTTCTTCGAAAATATTGTTTATAATTTGTTTATCTTCTTGAATCTGTACTATTAACTATAACTTTTTGTTTTATTTTTGTATGGTTTCACTATGATTTACAATATATACTTTAATCTTGTCATATTCTACCTTCAAATAATGTTATAACATGTTATATATAGTGTCAGAACCTGGCAACAGTATATCTACGTCCTGCTCCTTTCCTTTGAGCTGCTATCATATCTCTATGTATGTTATAAACATTCTAAGAAATTGTTATGTTTGTTTTGAAAATTTTAACTAGATAAAAGTTGAGAGATGAATCATTTTATATTTATTTACATATTGACTCTTCCTATACTCTTCATTTGTCTGTATAAACAGATTTCATCTGGTATTAGGTATCATTTTCATTCAGTCTAAAGAATTTCTATGGCCATCTCTTATAGGAGTATGTCTTTGCTTGCTTTTTTCATTTTTGTCTTAATAGGCTTTTCTTTTTCTTTTTGAAAAATATCTTGCTGGGTATAGAATTCTACCTTGATGGTCTTTTGTTTTTTAATTTTCAATTTTTGTGGTACTTGAAATTGACCAGGGTCTCATACATGCTGGGTAGGTGCTCTATCACTGAACCTCATACCCAGCCCCATTTTTGGTTTTGGTTTTAGGAATTTTAGGTTGACAGTTCTCCCACAGTTCTTAGTAGTTTTAAAATGACTTGCATGGTCCTTTATTCCAGTGTGGACTTTTTCTCAGGGCTCTTCCAAATAGCTCTTATAGTATGAGTTATTATTATTTTCTTATTTCTTGTTACTTGGAGCACAAATTCTTCGAAGCCCTGTTTGAGATCCAAGAGTCATTCAGCTTGTTAGTTTTTCAGTAGTCTTTTTCATAGGCTCAAGTAGTTTTCTCATATGGAGGTGCTGATTGCTATTCAACTAGACTTGTTTCCTCTGTGCTTCATCACCTCATCTCTAGTATTGTGTCCTGAATTCTAGCCCTTTGGTTTCTTCTAACTTTAATTTTTGTTTTATCAACTCAACAAGTTCCCCAGACTCTCTTTGTGATCCCCCTTCTTATGCAGTGACCAGCACATTGCCTCCAGGCAATGCTCTGGCAATCACAGAGATTACCCAGTTTCTTTCTTTTTTTTTTTTAAGATCACTGTCCTGTGGTGCTTGGTATCCAGTATCTTGAAACCATTTTGAATATATTATTTTCTGGTTTTCAAGTTGTTCATTGCAGGAAATTAAATACTGTATAAATTACTGCATCATGGCCTAATAAAGAACTTTTGGTGCATTTGAGTAATTTTTGCTTTTGACTTTTATGCATTATCCTGAGTATCATTAGCTAATTTATTATTTATTAAATAAATGTATTAATTTATTCATGTATCTAGAGCTCATTTATTTGAGATACTTTTGAGCAGTGATTCAGTTTTTATAAATTAGAAATATGATAAAGGACATTCCCAAATTAAAAACAAAATTCATGCATAGTAACCTGATACTGCATTACACAATGTATACATATGTCAAAATGTCATGTGGTACTCCATTAGTGTGTGCAATTTTTATGTCTGAATTAAATGAAAAGGCAAATAACATGCAAATAAAATTTTTGAGGGTACCTATATTTTGTTATTTCAATATTTGCTGAGACTAACTGATTTTTTATAGTCTATGCACATTTTCAAGTGCAAAATAATATAACAAGAATGAGAATCATAATTAATATTATATTTTGTTTGTTTCCTGTTTGAACCAAATTATTTCCTTTATTTTTCATCTAAAATCACCAGACCACTGTGGTAATATTTAAACATACATTTGCATTAGACCTATGTCATGACTTTTACACTTTAAAAAATCATTTTTAATGTTTGCCAAGTAGTTAAGTGAAATATTGTATTTAATGGTGAATTGCCCTGAGTACTAGTAAGGTAAACATACATGGTAACTTAAACCGAGATAATTAATTTACATATAGCTGTAAGAAGTAAAAACAGTAATCCAGTATACACTTTCCGATTTTATTCATTAATAAGATTTTGCAAAAATTCAGTGTAATGTCGAAGCTCTGGATATTAACATGGATACAATCCTCTCTTCCTATTCAGATTTTCCTAGTTTTGTATGTGGGGGTGTGTGTGTGCACATTTAGTTGTGTGCTTTTTTTTTTTGCAATGCTGGGGATTGAACCCAGGGCCTTGTGCTTGTGAGGCACGTACTCTACCAACTGAACTATATCTCCAGCCCCTGTGCATGTTTCATGTGTCAACCACCAGTCATTATACCAACAGTTCCCCATCACCTTTACTGTATACAGAATAGTTCCAGCTCCCCAAGATCTTTCATTTCCCTTTTAAACTCACCTATCTCCCTTGTACTGCTGCCTTCTTTTCCCACTAACTAATGACAACTGTAGTGACAACTACAGTTCTATTTCCACAATAGTGTTATTCTAAGAATGTGAAGTAAATGGACTATTTGTATTTAAGATAATTTTGATATGTTTGTGCTTTTTATTTTATTACTGTTTTTTTGTTTCTCTTGCTTCTGTGGGTTATGTGTTATTTTTAGGATTCCTTCTTGATTTGCTTTTAGCGTTCTTGAGCGTATCTTTTTGTCTCATTTTCTTATTGGTGCTCTGGACTTGCCACAATTGACTGGCATCAGCATTTTACCACCTTAAGTAAGTATGGAAACCTTGCTTCCATTTACATTCCTTTGCCTTCCCCACTTCTACATATCATCATCTTGAGTATCATATGATATTATTTTTGTCTCCATCAAATATGGGTTATAAGCTTCATGAGAAGAAGGAAGGCTCCAAAATTATTTTATCATTCTTTTTCTGTTTGACAACTTTTCTGTAGCTGTTTTTTAAGGAAGACTTGCTAATGGCATTTTTAAAAAAAATTTAGTCTTTGTCTAAGAGTCTTTCCCCCTTAATTCCTGAAGCGCAGTTTCACCAGAGGTAGATTCATGCTTGACAGTTCTTTTTTTCCCAGTACTTGAAAAGTGTGCTCTTTTCAAGGCCTCTATGGTTTCAGATGAGAAATCCACTGTTATTCAATTGATACTCTCTATAGGTAATGTGTCTTTTTCTCAGGATGCTTGCAAGATTTTTTTCCCCTTTGTCTTTTAAGTTTGGAAGTTTAATTAGGATGTATCTTGGCATGGATTTCTTTAGGTTTATCCTGTTTAGAATTTGCTTGGTTTCTTAAATCTGTAGGTTTATGTCTTTTATGAAATTTTATAAGTTTAGAGCAGTCATTTCTTTACATACTCTTTCAGCCCCATTTCTTCCCTTCCTTCTCTGCTTCTTCCTCTTCCTCTGATGCTAAGAATGTTGGATCATTTTTGGGACATTGTCCCCAAAGTCCCTGAGACTTTTTTTATAACTATTGATCTGTCGGAGTTTTATTGATCTGTTCACATTTACAGGTGTTTCCCCCTCTGTCTCTGTCCTACTGTTGCCCCTATCCAGTTTTATCTGTTATTCTAGTTTTCCTTTAACTTTTTTCTGACTGAGATTATTTGGTTGATGTTACGAGAGTATTTGTGATTGCTTGTTGGAATGTTTTTATTATGATGACTTTAAAATTCTTGTCAGATGATTTCAACATCTGACTCAGCCATCCCAGTGCTAGCATTCTTTGTATTTTTTCATTCAAATTGTGACTTTCCTGTCTTTGATGTGATGAGCAATTTCTGATTGTACCTTAGCATTTTGACTTTTATCTAGGCAGTCTTTGGCCTACTCTAAGTCTTTTATGTAGCAGGTAGGTAGGTATTTAGGTCTTTGGTAGGACCTCCCTTTCCAGTGTTAGGCCTGGTGGGGAGGGACGGGAAACTGTTTCTCCCTCTGTTTAATGTAAGTAGGGTTTGGTGGGTCTCTGGGGCTGCTAGGATCATCTGGTGTTGTCCATGGGATTTCTCTTCCATGTAGGGAGGGATAATCCTACCTGAGTCACCTTTTGTTTCATGGTTGGGTTGGGGGAATGCTGAACCTGGGCATCTTCTTCCTCTGGGGGAGGTCAGGAGATACTCTTCCTCCAGACCTGGAGTGACTGGCCAGTCTACTTTCCTCTTTATACTTTTTAGAATTCTCTTTTGATTGTCATTTACACTGTTCATATGGTCTGTGGGGAGGAGCAATGCCCTGATGTTGACTTTTAAACTTTTGATTTATTAATTAATTTTTCTTACTCTAGATTTCTTCAATTTAAAAAGAGATAGAAATGATACATCCCTCAAAGAGTTATTATTAAATGAGACAGTGGGGCAGTTTCTGAGATATAGGACATGCTGTATTAGATAATGATGCTGCTGCTGATTACAAAGTTATTACATCATTGTTTGAAAGAGCAAATCAAGAACCCAAATAGTTATTTAAATAAGTTACACATTGCCAATACAATGAAATTTAGCTGCTAAAAAAGAAACAATGGTGTGGAAGGATTCTTCAAATGTTTTAAGTAAAGAATAACTGTAAAATAGTATTTTGAGGGCACAGTATTTATATATATGTATATATATATGTATGTATATACACACACACACATGTGTAGAACCTGTATGTGTTTTATACATATATACTAAAATGTTTAGAACTATAGCTTTAAAACAGCCAGAATATATAAGATGGTGAAAAATAATTCTAGAAAGCGGGCTAGGACAAAGGTTACTCTTTTTACTTTTACATTTATACCTTTTTATTCAGTAGTTTTGGTACAAAACCAGTTTATCTTTCTTTATTAGAAAGAGAACAAGAATATGAAAAATGTTTAGATATACGTAAACATTTAACAAGTGGCTAAAGAATATTAATCAGATTCTTTAAAGTACAGTTGGCTTTAATGACTCCTTTTTGATATTTTGATTTTTTTTAATACCTAGTGAAGAATTACTTTCTTCACTACCTTATAATTTTGAAAAAGTGAAGAGTTTTTAAGTATCATCCTCATTTTCTGCTAGTTGATTTGGGTAGTTTCAGTGAATTGTCTAGGGTGTCAAAGTTTAGGTGACAAGATAGAGGTAACCTAAAGTTGTGGTCTGGATGTACACTTAAAAACAAATTACAACTGGGTATGGTGGCACACACCTGTAATCCTAGTGGCTCATGAGGCTGAGACGGGAGGATCGTGAGTTCAAAGCCAGCCTGAGCAACTCAGTGAGACTCTATCTCTAAATAAAACACAAAAAAGGACTGGACACATGGCTTAGTGGTTAAGTGCCCCTGAGTTGAATCCCTGGTGCCAAAAAACCAAAAAAAAAACAAACAAACAAACAAAAAAAAAAACAACAACAACAACAAAACCACCAAAAAACCCAAATGACAGATTTCTTTATAGTTGCTCTTTATAATCTAAAAATTTTAAGGGCAACAAACTGCATGCTTTTTATCTGCATGTTTTTATAAGTATGCCTTGCATATGGTTAGTTCTATCCGTGAACCTGCAGTGGGAAGTAAGAGCTTCTGTTAGATAGAGTAAGCAGAGTGGGATTTAATGCAGAGAATTTACTACGCAGATGCTATAGAAGGGCTAAGGATACCCAAGGCAGTGGGATCACCTGGAAATCTGGAAGCTGATATGTAGTCACATCAACCCCTGAGCTACTGAAAGTGCCACTCCAGCTACCCCTGGTCAGTGTTATGATGCAAACACTGCCATTGCTTCAGTTTGTCATCTGTCTCTTCCTGCTTCTAGAAACCAAAGCAGAAGATATTTCTTCCTTCTGTCTTCTAATCTCTTACCCTACTCATAGTAGTGGATATTAACAATAACATAGTTGTCAAGAACCTTGGAAATTTAGTTTTAGGACAAGCATTTGTTGAAAATTTGCTTAATTAATTTTAGATAAGGTCATTGATCATATAATTTTTATCTTTGTAATATCAGTGACTAATTCAAAGGTAGTCACATAGTAGGCTTTCATAAAGTAGTTCCTAAGTATTTTATTTAGGGTTATATTTGAATACAGAAACGTATGTAAAAATAAAGATGGAATTTATTAGACTTTTCCTTTTGGGAAATAATGAGAATATTTCAAATGTGACAAGTTTCCCTTTTTCTCTTGCACACAAAAAATTGAATTTTCAGTATTTCAGAGTGTATTTTCTCTACTGAAGGATAAGTGTTATTCAACATCTAGTGTAGCACTTGGCACATTTTTAATGTTTCTCAATTAAGTGACTATTAAGTATACAATATTTACTCATGGAAACGTGACATTAGAACTAACTTGTAGATAGTTTTGGTGATATATGAATTGTGTTTTTAAACATTGCTTGAAGATCATGGTTTATTTTCTTTCTGCTATAGCATCAAACACTTGGCTTGTTCCGGAAACGAAAGGCGCTATTGTGCAAGGTGGATATGGCCATACAAGTGTGTATGATGAGATAACGAAGTCCATTTACGTTCACGGAGGCTATAAAGCATTGCCAGGCAACAAATATGGATTGGTAGATGACCTTTATAAGTATGAAGTTAACACTAAGACTTGGTGAGTAGATGGGGTGGAAGCATGATAAGGAGATTTGGTGTTAGTTTTATTTTATATTTGTGTTGTGGTGGCATTTAGTAAATATTTTCACAGAAAAACTCTTGGACTTTTTCCTTATTTATGCCAACTAACAGCATGTTATCATGTAGCAATAGCATAAATACATAAATAAATTTTCTGTGTAGCCATCATTGATATAAATGATTCACTTTAAGATGATTTCTGATCCCACAGAAATACTAATTCTGTGTGCATTACTTATACTGATAAGTGCTGATATCATGTTAGTTTTAGATAAGGAATTTTGGGTAACAGTGTAAATTTGAAATTGCTGTTTCTGAGGGTATCAACACCCTCAACTTGATTGCATGTTGCTGAACTGCTTTTCAGGTGACTCTGCTAATGTATACTTCCAATAGCAGGGTGTGAGTGTCTTTGTGTCTTCATGTTGTCCCCAATACAACTATGAGGATTTTTACTTTTGTCAATGTGTAGGTATGAGTAATATCTTACTGATACTGTAATGTGCATTTCTCCAATTACTACTGTGAACAAGTGTTGTTTTATGTATTCATTTGATTCTTGTTTAATAAATTGCCATTCTCTATGTTTGAAATATTGCTAATTTATTTTTCATTTACTGGTTTTCTGAGTATATAAACTTTAAAATAGAATTTTTATTGTATGTATTTCCCATTGTAAAATCTGGAAAATGAGTATTTTAAGATAGTATACGTTCTTTTAAAATTAGCATAAAATTACTGTATGTGTTCAAAGGAAGAACAGTTTTCCACTAAGCTGTGGTTTCTTCTATTACCTCCACTTTCAAAAATATACCCGAATTTCTACATTCTTTGAAAAAGTAGATGGAATTATTAGACTTTTTCTTTTGGGAAATGAATAGGAATTTTTCAGAAATGACAAGAGATATCAAGCCACAGATTGAAGAATACCATGAGCATCAAGAGGATAAGTACAAAGAAACTCACAGTTAGAGATATCATGGTAAGCTGCTGAAAACAGGAGAGAAACATTTTAAAGCATCTAGAGGGGAAAAGGCATATTCCCTCTCTCAGGGGCAATACTGACAAATGATTTCTTAATTGAAAGAGTGAAATCAAGAAAGCTTGATATTTTTAGGTGGTTGAAAGAAAACAGTCATCACCCAGTGAAATATCCTTTAAAAAGTAAGCAAGATAAAGACATTTTTAGAAAAACAAAAACTGAGAGAATTTGAGTATACTGATCTGGAGTAAAGGAAACAATAAATAAAATAAATGCTATTGAAATAGAAGAAAAATAGTTCCAGATATTTGATAGAATGTAGAGAAATGAAAAAGTGTAAATCTAAATGGTTATTTTATAAAAGTATGATAATAATAGGGGCTGAAATACACATATAATTCAAATGCATGAAAATGATGGCATGTACATCAGAAGAGATGAGTGGGTGTGAAAGCCTGGAATCCTATCAGATGGGAATTAAACTCATATTACATGTTAAGAGTAAGGGCTTGAGTTTTTATCATTAAGCAACAACCAACATAAGAGTGAAGCTTTATGTATCTAGCAATGGAATAGATGGGAAAATGAGAATGGTGACTGGTTCCCCATGGAATTGGAGGAAGACAAGGAAGGCATGGAAAAGGAATAGCAGGTGTGTCAACTAGGACGTGGTGAGATGGTGCGTTGAACTCCAGAGCGCTGGAGGATTACACTAGATGTGCGGAAGTCAGAATTACTAAAGTGAGGGAACGGTACTCTAATTAAAGGGCAAGTGGTTTTGAACTGAATATAAAAACAAAATCTAGTCATCTGTTTCTTAGAAAATATTTAAATAAAGATATTTGAAAGTTGAAAGTAAAAGGATAGAAGGAAGATATATTATCTAATAACCAAACAAAAGAAAATTGGCACATGAGACAAATACGAATTTGAGCCAAGCATCTCCCCGGAACATATAATAGTTTCTGAATTTAGGTAGACCTTATAATGCAGTGTTAAAATTAATAAAGTAAAAGTTGACAGAATAAAACAGAACAAATCATGGTTGGATAATTTTAATCCATTTCCCTTGGTAATTGACACAGTACCAGGAGACTGAAAAAAATAGGAAGAATATGAAAGATTTGAACAGCTCAACTAACAGTTTGGTTTCGAGATCATAGAACTGTATAATTGCAGCCTATCCATTGTTTCTAAGTATTTATGGAACTTTTCCAAAATACGCCATATGCTCGGTTTTAATGCAAATCGCAACAAATTAAAAGGAATTGAAAATCTACAGAATAACAGATCACATGAACACAAAAGTAAGTTCTTGATGATTACACATACAAAAATTAGAAAAACCCTAATCTGAAAAGTAATAAACTCCTTAGAAATAATTGGTCAAGGAACTTATTCTAAAAATTAGAAGATACATTGTACAGAATGATGACACATCAAAATGTGTGTGATTTTGGGAATAAGAGGGAGAGTTATAGCTTTGAATATATTTATTAGAAAATGCTTTTTTTTTGAGTAGCCCTATATCTTTTATTTTTTTTATTTATCTTTTTTATTGTAAACAAATGGGGTACATCTTGTTTCTCTGAAATAAGAGGCATACCATTTGTGTAATCATACATTTACATAGGGTAATAGTGTTTGATTCATTGTTATTTTTTCCTTCCCCCTCACCCCTCCCTCTTTTCCATCCCTTCTTCCTCCATTCTTGCCTCTCTCCCACCCCCCATTATGTATCATCATCCGCTTACCAAAGAAAATGCTTTTAAATGCCTGAAAATCTACTCATTTTCCAGTCATCCTCTCATGAAGCTAGATAAAGAACAGAGTGAGGATAAAGAAAATAAAGATATGAAAAAGGAAGGGAATATGAGATTAGAACACAAATTAATGAAATAGAATGATGGGGACAATCCAGAAAGTCACCAGTAACCAACAAGTATGTTGTTTGATAAAGAGTAATACAATAAATAAGATAAACAAATTCCCCACAGAACTTAAAGACAAAAGTATCACTCAAATAACATGTCAGGATTGAAAAGGGACGTTGCTAAAGGTTGTATAGACATTGGAAGTTAAGAAGAGCATATGATAAGCAAATGTAAGTCAGTAAATTTAAAAAATCAGATGAATCATGACAAATTTCTAGAAAAACAAAATTTTCCAGAATGACACATGAAAAGATAGCAATTGGAATAATCTTATATCAATGAAATAATCTGTAATTAAAACTCTTGCCTCAAAACAAGTAAACAAACATTCAAACAAACAAATAAAAACAAAACAAAATGAAAAACCCTCCAGGCCTAGATCTCTTCTTGAGTGAATTTTTCTTGGTAATTAAGATTAAAGGAACAGAGAAGTAAAGTCCTATAATCTTTTCAAATGATGTAGAAAAATATTTAGACAAATTTAGCATGTTTTCATGACACAAACCTCTGGTGAACTAGGAAGAGAAGCAAATCATTCATGTGGTAAAAGATACACACAAAAATTACTGCAAATGTTACAGTGAAATATTGAAGTTTTTCTTTTGGTTAGAGAAGACAAGGGTTTTTTAATAAAACACCAGTTTTATTCAGCTCTGTATTAGAGTTTCCAGGCAGGGCAATAAAGCATTTAAAGTAAAATATGATATCATATAATGGTATATGGGCAATAGGTTGCTGCATAAAAGGTCAATATAAAAAAACAAACCAAATGTAATTGCGTATACCAGGAACAATTTAAAAGCAATATAATTTATGTTGCCATCAGAATGTTAACAACTTAAGGAATAAATCTAAAGTCATATATGAAGGATCTTTGCAGAGACAAAACTATAAGCCCTTATTGTGAGAAATTAAGGAAGAACTAAATAAATGGAGACTATATTTTGATAATTGTTTAAAAAAAAATCTCAAGATTATAGAGATATAAATTCTGCCCAAATGGATCTGTAGGTTTAATATAATCCTAACAAAATTTTAGCAGGTATTTTTCTTTTGGAAACTAACATGCTGATTCTAAAATTTATCTGAAAATGTAAAGGGCCAACCATAGTTAAATTCTAAAAGACCAAACCTGACTGGGCATGGCGGCGCACACCTGTAATCCCAGAGACTCAGGAAGTTGAGGCAGGAGGAACAAGAGTGTCAAGGCAGCCTCAGCAACAGTGAGTTACTAAGCAACTCAGTGAGACCCTATCTCTAAATAAAATACAAAAAGGGGCTAAGGATGTGGCTCAGTGGTTGAGTGCCTCTGTGTTCAATTCCCGGAATCTCCCCTCCCCACAAAAAAGGACCAAACCTGGAAGACTTCTTTTAGATCTCATATAATATATCATTATTGTTGTCAAAATAGGGAAATAGACAAATGTAGCAAATAGGAATACCACAGACAGATCTGTACATTTAGGGACATTTGATCGATGACAAAGTTTGCACTGTGGAGCGGTTTCTTCAGTAAATTACTCTGGAACAATTGGATGTACAATTGAAAAAGGTGAATATTGAGCCCTCCTTCACAATACACAGCCATCTGTGTCAGATCAATTATAGATCTCGGTGTGGAAGATAATAAGTATTCTAGAAGATTCAGAGGCAAGTTTTTTTATAGCCATAGGTAAAGAAAGTAGTGGTATTCATAAAGAAAAGTAATATCTTGAAAAATATTTATACATCTAAAAATGTCAGTAAGAAGATAAAAATGCAAGCCACAGTGAGGGAGGTATTTACAATGCATAACGCCAACAAAGGACTCTCATCTTGAAAATGTAGAGAAGTACTACAGATTAATGGGAAAATGTAAGACAACTCAATAAAGAAATGGACAAGAGATTTGAACGGGATATGTCACAAGAAAGCTATCCATATGATCAAAATACATAATTAAAAAGTTGAAATTGAAGTCTGTGTTTGATTTGACTTCTCAAATTTAACATAATATGCTACAAATTTTTGATAATTTGACAGAGGGTCAATTTTCAGTGCATATTGACCAAATATATTTTTATTGTCACTGTTGGAAAAAAATTAAGACATTAAAGTTCAGGGTGCACTCAAAGTCATTGCTGTCACCTCAATTCTTCAAGGGTAGTTAGGTCTGGTTTCTTCATAATTAAAGACTGAGAGAGTAAACATTTCTGTTGCTGTAAGGGTTTGATTCCAGGACCATCGTAGACAGGATTTCTTAAACTTGTTAAATGAGACATCTCAATATTTTTTGCATGCATGTGTTTGTAGAATTTACAGTAGGAGTCCACTTACATCTTCGTTATTCCTCTATGCCAAGGTTTTACTGTGATAATAGAGACCTCAGATTTTTCTTGGCCTGTTGTATAGATCTTTTCTTCTATTGTGTTTTTTTTAGGCTGAAAAGCCTCAAGTTTTAATAAATAAGGAGTGTATTAAACATTATTTACAACTTGCAGTTGTAATTATCAACTTTTTTTTTTTACCATTTTTAAGTGAGAAGAAATTTCAACTATGTTTTAAAGATAATAAAAGGATAAGTAATGAAATCTGAGGATAATACCTCTGTGGTACTGTATTAGATCTGTACTTTTAAAGTCTTTGAAATTACATATACTTAAAAATGTTTTCATAATGAGGCTAAACACATTTACATGAAATGAACTCTTCTGGCTTTAATTTGATATAATGGGGATTATTTTTACATTGAAGTATTCAAAGCCAATTAAATTATTGAACTGTTGTGATTTTTCTATGAAATTTAGCTGTCAGAAGTTTTGTGAAGTGATATAGGACAATTTTATAAATGTTATTAGTTAAATCACATTTCACTGAATCCTGATGACTGTGCTGTCCATCCTTGCTTATTTCTCTGCTCAGTGAGTGTCTGAACTCTTCAAAAAAATTTTATTGATTCTTTGTCAAGCTCTGTGTTGGAAATAATCCTAATAAGTTCTTAGTAAGAGATTGATAACTTGAAAATTTATGGTACATATTTATGTGGGAAGTATGGAAATACACATGGGCACACTCATATGTTAAAAAATAGTACAATAGGGAGATTTATTAAAATGAACACTAAATGTTTATACAGGTAAGAAAGACTGTTACATGTATAAACATCATGATAGGTTCTGATTTTTGGAATGCCTGGTTAAAATCACATATTGATAATTAAAACAAAGCCCTATAGATTTACTTTTCTCAAGAGATTTGAAATCCATAGTACTTTTTTCCTAGTTTTATTATATAAATTGAGAAATATTGCATATGAAAAAGAGTATATGAACACACACACACACACACACACACACACACACACACACACAGTTTTAGAACCACAATAAAATGAACACTCTGCTTACCTGAGCCAAGAAAAAGGACATTGCAACACCCCAGAAGCCCTTACGTGTCCCTCCATGGTGGCACCCCACTCCATTATCCCCAAGAGTGGTAACTATTATTTTAATACTGTGTTAATTATTTCTTTTTTTTATTATAGACTTTAAAAATTCTCCATATATGTATTTGCAAGCAAACCAGTTTGTCTATTTTTGAATTTTTCATGTGTTGGTTAACATTGTATGCTTTCTTCAGAGACATTAAAAAGTAAACTTTACATTTGGGAGATATGTTTTAATGAGGAGAGGCAGATAATAAAAACAGATAGTAAAATATATTTTACATGGTAGTAAAAAGAGATTATAGAAAGAGGATGAGAAATTTCAGGTGTTGCATTTAAAGACTGGCCAGGGAAGACCTCACAGAGAAGACATTTGGGTAAAATATGCGTGGGGTTAGTGAGTGAGCCATGCCAATATCTGGAGGACAGGTGTTTTGGTAGAGGGACATCTAGTACAACAGTGTTGAGATGGGAAGGTCCTTGTCATATGGAATAGTAAGGGGCCAGTATAGCTCGTGTAGAAGAGTATCTTGGAGTAGCGTGAGGCAAGTGGTAGAAAATGACCTGAGAGAGGTAATTGGGAACCGCTATGCAGGGTCTTAGAGGTCATTGTAAGGCTTTTATTTTGACATGGTGTGTTTAGTCAGCTTTTTGTTGCTGTGATCAAAATACCTGAGAAGAACAATTTAGAGGAGTAAAAGTTTATTTTGGGCCCTTGGTTTCAGAGGTTCGGTCTCTGACTCCATTGCTCTGGGCCAAGGTGAGGCAGAATATCATGATAGAAGAGCATCCTAGAGGAGGACATCCAAGAGAAAGAGGGAGAGGGAGAGGGACAAAATACAATGCCTGAGGGCATGACCCCAGTGACCTACCTCTTCCACACCCTATCTGCCTATACTTACTGTCAAGTAATCTATTCAAATTGTGAATCCATCAAATGGATTAATCCACTCGTTAGATTACAGCTCTTATAATCATTTTACCTCTGAACACTGCTACATTGGGTTTCATGTTCCAAATACTTGAGCTTTTGGGGGAACACTTTATATGTAAACCACAGCACATTGGTAGCCAAAAAGGGTTTTGAGCAGAGGTATGACATTCTCTGATTTAGGTTTGGGCTGGAGCATTCTGGCTGGATTTTGCTGTAAGAGCAGAACCAGCAGGATGATTTAGGAGGCTATTGTAATAATTTAAGAAAGAGGTGGTGGTCTCTGGGATCAAGGAGGCAATGTGAAGGTGATGAGAATTGGTTGGATTCTCAGCACAGGTTGGATACACTAAGGGGTTGTATATGGAGCAGATGAGAGGAAAAGGAGTGAGAGATGAATAGAAATGAAAGCATGAAGTTGGGTTCAATTCAGATGTGACAGAAGTAGGCTTATTGTAGGGAAAGATTAGAAGCCAAGTTTTATTTTTAATCTTTTTTCCATATATTTTGTTGATGCATTATATATTTATACATAATGGTGGGATTTGATGTTACATATTTGTACATGCAAACAATACAACAATGTAATTTGGCCAATATCATTCCCCTTTTCTTTCCCTTTTTCCTTATCCTGGTTTCCTTACTCTACTGGTCTCTTGTCGATTTTCATGAGATTTTCCCAACTCCAACTTTATTTTCTTTTTCCTCTTTATCTTCCAAATATGAGAGAAAACATATAACCCTTGATTTTCTGGGTGTGGCTTATTTTGCTTAACTTAATAGTCTCAAGTTCCAGTCATTTCCCTGCAAATGACATAATTTATTCTTCTTTATGGTTAAGTAAAACTCCATTATGTATACATACTACATTTTCTTTGTCTATTCATCTGTTGATGGACACCTGGGCTAGTTCCATCATTTGGCTATTGTGATTTGTGCTACTATAAACAGGAATGTGCATGTGTTCTTATAGTATGATGACTTTAATTCTTTGGGATATATACCAAGAAGTGCTATAGCTGGGTCATGTGGTGGGTGGTTCCATTCCTAGTTAGAAGCTCAGTTTTGGACACATTTAATTTGCAATGCTTGTTATATATCCTAGAGGATATATTAAGTAGGCAGTTGAATTCAGCAGTTTCATAATTTGGACACACTAATTTTCTTGTCAGAGAGATGAGAAACAACTAGAAAAGGATACTGAGAATGAACCATTAATGACTTAGCAAGAAAACCAGGAGAGGTGTTCTATTTGAGGCCAATAACATATTTCAAAAGAGAATGAAATTATCAGAAGTTGTTGATAGGCAAAGTAATAAAGGTTGAGAATCTCTAATTGAAAAATCCAAAATTTGACATCAGTGTGACACCACAAGTGGAAAATTCTACAACTTATTCGTGAGACAGGTCACTCTCAAAACTCAGACACATTAAGAATATTGTGTAAAATTCCCAGTGGCTTGGGAGGCTGAGGCAGAAGGATCATATTCAAAGCCACTCTCAGCAACTGAGCGAGCCCCTGTCTCAAAATAAAAAGTTACAAGGGCTGGGGATGTGGTTCAGTGGTTAAGCACCAGGGGTTCAATTGCTAGGACAAAAAAAAATATTGTGTTAAAATACCTTCAGGTTATGTATCTATGGTAGATATTAAACTTAAATGAATTTTATCTTTAGACTTGGGTCTCATTCCCAAGATATCTCTCCAAAAATATCAGAAATCTCAAACGTTTCCAGCCCTAAGCATTTTGGATAAAAGGTATTCAATCTCTATGAGGACTGAGAAATGATCATGGGATCTGGCTAACTGGTACTTTTATTGACCTCCTCGAAAGATTTTTCAGTTGGGTGGTGAAGTACAACTCTGATTGACTTGGTTTCAAGTAAAGACAGGAAAAGAGGAATTAGGAGAAAAGGGAGATGGGGCAAGAGAAGTTTGCTTTTTTAATTTGCAGTAATAATTATGTAGACTGAGAGGAAAGGTCAAGAAGATGTATAAAGTGAGAAAAAAGAAAGAATTTGCTAGAAGGCTGTGCTTAAGAGCAGAGGAATAGAGTGAACCCTTAGACAGGAAGGCTTAACTAGGAGGATCATGGGCACTTTGTTCATGGGACCAGGAAAAGGCAGATTATATGAATACAATTTCAGGTGGTAAGAACATGAAAATTTTGATTCTTTTTTACTTTCTCAGAGAAGTAGGGAGTGACGTCATCAGTTGAGGATGGAGTTTTCCAAAGAGGAGATAAAGTATGAAATGATCATTTAGGAGGAAGAATGAATGGGTTAGGGAAATGTAGGGGTGTTGGCAGGATTGTTGTCCCATGTAAAAACCCTACGGTCTCAACATAGATCCTTTTACTAAGTTCTGTTTTTCTGTGGTTGAATTTTGAATTGTTGTCAATTTTGCTATCATGATCAGTTAAAATATAAACATTTTTATTTAGTCTTCATTGCTGTTTACACCGGTGTCCCTAAGCTGTTTAAGTAAACCAAGCTTGTTGAATGTGCACAGCGAGTACTCCCAGAACATTTATGGCAAGTTTTATTCCTTTAGTGGTGTGCATTACCAATAATTTTTTTGTTAGAATAATTCCTGGTGATTGAATTTTGTATGCTGTTGTAAATGAAATCTGTATTAGCTTCCTTAGGCTACAATAACAAGTTACCACAAACTTTGTGGCTTAAAACAACAGGAATTTATTCTCTCATGGTTCAGGAGGCCAAAAGTGTTAAATCAAGGTCTCATGAGGGCCATGCTCCCTCTAAAGGCTCTGGAGGAGAGCTCTTTGCTTTTTCCAGTATGTGGTGGGCTCCAGAAAATCGTGAAACATTTCAGTCTTAGCTTCTGTCTTAACATGACTTTCTTATGAGGATACTCGTCACTGAATTTAAGGCACACTAATGTAGTAGGATATTAATGTGACCTCATTTTAATATAGCTAAATATGACCTCATTTTAACTTAATAACATCTGCAAAGATTCTCTTTCCAAGTGAAGTCACATTTAGATGTGAATTTTGGGGGTGTACCATTCATTCTACCAGAATATTATCTTTTTATTTCTTTTTTCAGCTTGTAACTCGATAGATGTGTAATTGAATTTTATATTAATGTCTGACATGCTGTATTTTATTAACTTATGCATATCTATTTTTATTTTTATAATAGATGGTCAGATTATCTGTAAATAATGACAATTTTGTTCCTTCCTTTCTGGGTCTTACAACTTTAGATGTTTTTTCACTTTATCATTTCAGCTACAACCTTCAGTTCATCGTTTAATAGAAGTGATGATAATAGGCATTTGTTATTTCCCAAGTTTTAAAGTAATGCTTTCAACATTTCTCCATTAAGAATGGTGTTCATGGGCTGTGGTTGTAACTTAATGGTAAGAGCACTTGCCTAGCACATGTGAGGCACTGAGTTTGATCATTAGCACTGCATAGAAATAAATAAATAAAATAAAGGTATTGTGTCCATCTATAACTAAAAAAAATTAAAAAAAAAGAATGGTGTTTTCTCTGTGGGTTTTGTAGACATCATTATTATGAAAATTTGCCCTTTTTTTTGCTAGTTTGTGGAAGGTTTATATCACAAATGGATGTTGGATGTTATCAAAGTACTTTTTTGGAATATTATCTGATTTTTCTAAATAATGTGGAAAATGATATTAATTAATTTTGTTATTAAACCAACTTGGTTTAAATTAACCTAAGTTATAATGTATTGTTTGTCCTTTGGTTTGCTAATATTTTGATAAGGATTTTTATATCTATGTTAATATGTGACATTTGCCCTTGGTTTTCTTGAATTATTCAAATAAGCACTTTGGTGTTAAGGATATAAGTTTCATGAAATTAGTTGGGGAGCATTTCTTCTTTTTTTATACTCTAGAATTTATGTATTAAGTTGGAATTAATTTTTAATGAATATTTTATAATTGTAACATTTAAGTTGACTAAGTGTGACTTTTTCTTTATATATAGAATTTTATCTGAGGAATTCATTATAGTTACAAGAATATTCAGATCTTCTATTTGTCTTGAGTCAGTTTTGGTCAGATATATTTTAAGGAATTTATCTGTGAAATTGATTTATTCCATTAAATTGTTATAAAGGTATTCACAGTGTTCTCCTAAAATATTTTAATGTCTGAAGTATCTGTACTCTTTTTCCCTTTTATTTTTAAACATATGTCTGATTGTCTATGTATATCTCCATCTTTTTTTTTTTTTTTCCTAAAACAAGAGTTTAGGGAATACTTTGTATTTTCTAAAAACATAGACATTGTCTTATATAATAATCACAATACAAGGATTAAACTTAGAAAATAGCATTGATGAAATGTTATAATCTGTGATGTTATTGTCTAATCTGTACAGCTAACCTAATTTTACCAATTGTTCAAAGATCTTTTGTAAAAAACAAATTTCTTAAATTTTTGGATTTGATTTCTTAATAATTTCACAACTGGGTTCTCATTGTAAGATTGGCCTGTGGTGTCCCTTTCACATACTGTCCTTAGGTTTTGATATTTTGTTCCTTGCCAGGTTTTCATATTTATTCCTGATCCAGGATCGTATCCAGGATTATGTCACTTTTTAGTTTCCTTTAATCTGGAACGATCTTAGTTATTCATTTGAAGAATGCACCCAATTTGGGTTTGGTGTTTCCTTCTGATTTCATCGAAGTTTTGCATTTTTATTAGGAATACCAAAATGTTGTATGAACCATGACTAATGAATTTAATTGTTTTTGAAAAAATCTTTTTTATTAAGATAAAATTCATGTAACAAAATTCTAAAGTTTAAAGAGTACATTTTATGGAGCATAATTCAGTGGTTTGTAGCATATTCATTATGTGCAACCATCATCACTAGTTCCAGAATATTTCCATCACCTCCAAAAGAAACATCTCCCTATTCTCCCTTTCTCCCTGTCTGACAGCCACTACTGTACTTTCTGTATCTCTATGTATTTGTCTGTTCTGGATATTTCATAGATATGGAGTTATACCATATGGCATTTTGTGTCTTTCTCTTGACCTAATGTTTTTAAAATTCATCCATGTTGAAGCATATATCAGCACTTCCATATTCCATGCTTCAGTATTCTGCATTTCAAATTGATGAATGTGCTGTTTGTTTTCACTTTTGAATATTGAGATTGCTATGAACTATTCATTTAGATATTAAATTTATATTCTGATTAAAGTGGTGCATTACTGGTTTCTCCATCACAAATGTAATATTTTTTTCTATTTAAAATAATACTTGTGGGGAGATACTACTGTACTATGAAAATGTTCCATTTGTCATTGAACTTTTACCCAAAAGTTTTAGCATCTGTTGATTCTCACTAGAAAAAGTTATTACTAAGATGGTTACCAGATGGTGATATTCTAATTTAATATTCCTTCCACCTGTCTATTCATTTATCTCAGTATGAATTCTTAGATTTCACTTTTTTCCCCATGTTTTATAATCAAGTGTGTGTGTGTGTGTGTGTGTGTGTGTGTGTGTGTGTGTGTGTGTTTTCTGGATTTGGCCATTGTGAGGCTTGAAATTTGTCCATTTCACTTAGGCCTGTGTTCATTAGATGTGTTCCTATCATTTTCTTCATTTCTTCATTTTGTGCACAAAAATTCCATTCACATCACGTACTTTTTTCCTGACTCAATCCTGAAATTAGTCATTTCCCCAAGGAAGCTAGGTTCATTTTAGTGGAGAATATTTAAAAACCAGGATTAGGGTACTAGGCATGTTTATGTTTTTTTTGTTTTGTTTTTGATGTACTTCTTTTTCAGATCCTCTCGGCAGATACAGCCAGAAAATATGCAAACATGCACACATCTATATCCATTTATAGATCTGGGTATATATCTCTATTTTATATATCTGTTTCTCAGTATTTAAATGCTGCTTAAACTGCCTAATGATGTAGTATACCATTATAGGGTTTATTTCAGCTTTCTCTTCTTACACATTTGTAAATCCCTTTTGAAAGGGAGAAACATAGATTCCATTTTACATTTCACATATTGAAAAATGTATCTGCATAGCAGGTAGTAGGGGCTAGATCTGTTTATTCTAGTGTATGTCTGGAAAAAAGTTGCAGTTTTAATCACTACCTTTTTTGTTTGCTTTGATTTTTTTAAAGCAGTAATAGATCTTATTTATTTTTTATTGGTTCTTTTTAGTTATATATAACAATAGGATTCATTCTGACGTAATTATATAAGCATGGAATATAATTTGCTCTAATTCAGTTCCTAGTATTTTCCTTTTCCTCCCCTCCTCCCTCCCTGTTCTCTTTCCTCTACTCTACTGATTTCTGCTGCTGTTTACTTATTGTTTTTAAAAAATTATTATCTTGTGAATGTACATGATGGTGAGATTCACTGTGGTATGTTCATATATGTACACAGGAAAGTTAGGTCAGATTCATTCGACTATCGTAGGAGCAGTTTTAGGCTTATAGAAAAATGGTTGGAAAGTTCCCAAATTGTAAGCAGTGCTGTCATAAACATCTTGCATGAGTGTGGTACATTTGTTACAATATGAGTCAATGTTAATGCATTATTGTTAACTAAAGTTTGTAGTTTTATGGGGGTTCACTTTTGTGTTGTACATTCTTGTGAGTTTTTACAGATGTATGATGACATGTATTTATCATTACCGTCTCATACAGAATATTTTTACTGCCTTAAAAATCACCTTGTGCTCTATCTACTCATCCCTCTGTCCCTCCTCCAGAAACCTTGGCAATCACCGATTTTTCACTCTTACCATAGTTTTGTTTTTTCTATATTGTCATAAACTTGGAATTATAGAATATTTAGAGTTTTTAGTTTGCCTTCTTTCACTTAGCAATATACATTTAAGATTACTCCATGTCTTTTACTGGCTTAATAGCCTATGTCTTTGATTGCTAAATTCTATTATATGGATACCAGATTTTATTTATGACTTCACATAGTGAAGAACATCCTTGTTGCTTCCAGATTTTGACTATTATGAATGAAATTGCTATAGACATCTGTGTGTAGGTTTTGTGTGGACTGAAGTTTTCAACTCATTTGGTAAATAGCAAGGAGTACAATTCCTAGATTTTACAGTAAGGCATTGCTTGGTTTTAGAAGAAACTACCAAATTGTCTTCCATAGTGGCTGTATAATTTTTTCATTCCTAGTATTGATGAGTGAGAGTTTTTCTGCTGTACAACCTTGTCAACTTTTGATGTTGTCAGTATTTTGGACTTTAGCTGTTCTATAGGATTGTAGTAGTATCTCATTGTTATTTTAGTTTACATTTCCCTGATGACATATGTGAAGAATCTTTTCATATACTTATTTGATGTTCCTATGTCTTCATTTCAGAGAGTCTCTTCAGATCTTTTGCTCATTATTTTTAATTGGGTTGTTCGTTTTCTCAGTGAGGTTTTTTTTCTTTTTCTTCTTCCTTTTGCTGCATTTTATATTGTGCTTTGAGATCTAGTTTATTCAGCTCCAAAAATTTTAATAAAGTATTTCTTTTTTTTTTTTTTACATTTGTAAAATTAGAACTTTATAGTTCAACATAGTTCTTAGGTTTCATCCTGATAAACTCATACACGTATGTAAGTCAATTTCAGTTTTTCTTTGACTTTTAAGGGTTCTTTGTATATTTTGGATATTCATCCTCCTATCAGCTATTTGATTTGTTGTGCTTTTATTTTTCTTAGTCTGTGACTTGTTTTTTTTTTTTCATTCTCAGAAGTACGTTTAATAGAATAAGTTTTTGACTTAATAAAGTGCAACTTACCAATTTTTTTCTTCCTGATTTATGTGGTTGGTGCTGTATTTAAAAAAGTTATCACCAAACTCAAAGCCAACTAGATTTTCATCTGTGTCATTTTCTAGGAGTTTTTGTATTTTGGGTCTGTTAACTATTCTGAGTTCCTTTTCTTTTCTTTTCTTTTTTTTTTTTTTAATAAAGAGGTATAAGGTCTGTGTATAGATTTTTTTCTCTTTTGCATATGATGCCCAGTTGTTCCAGCAGAATTTTCTTGAATAGATTGTTCTTGTAGAAATGTTTTTGCTCCTTTGTCAAAGGTCATTTGAATATATTGTGTCTTTCTGGTTCTGTATTCCTTTTTATTGATTATTTGTTTATTCTTTTGCCAGCACCAGATTGTTTTGGTTATTGTAACTTTATAGTAAGTCTTTAAGTCAGGCATTGTCACTTTTTTTTGTTATTCTTTTAAAATTTATTTTATTTTATTTTATTTTTTGTGGTACTGAGGATCAAACCCAGGGTCTCATGCGTGCTAGGCAAATACTCTACCACTGAGACACATCCCCAGCCTTCTTTGTTATTCTTAATATTGGATTTCCTATTCTACATTTTTTGCCTTTACATTTAAATTTTAAAAATCAATTTGCTCTTAAGTATTATAGAGTATTCTTTGCTCCATTGAACCAGGCAACCCTATCCTTTGTATTTCCATATGAATTTTAGAATCAGATTGTCAATTTTTTTAATAGTTTTTAGATGTTGATAGACCTTTATTTTTATCATTTATATTTGGTGCTGAGAATTGAACCCAGTACCTCACACATGCTAGGCAAGTGCTGTACCACTGAGCTACAACCCCAGCCTCTGGATTGTCAATTTTGAAAAAGAAAAAAAGCCAGCTCAGATTTTGAGAAGGAGTGACTTGCATTTGTAGATCATTTTGGAGAGTATGACCATCTTAACAATGCTGTTTTCCAATCCATGAACATGGGATGTCCTTTCATTTATTTAGGCATTCTTAATTTCTTTCTTCAATATTCTCTTGTTTTTAGAGCATAACTTTTGCACTTCTTTTGTGAAATATATTAACAAATATTATTTTTGATACTATTTTAAATTTAATTATTTAATATTTTTGGACTGGAGTTTTCATTGCTAGTATATTGAAATATGGTTGATTTTGTGTATTCTTTTATTGTGCCACCTTGCTGAACTCATTTATTAGTTCAAGTAGTTTTTCAGTGGATTCTTTAGAATTCCTGTGTTCAAGATAATCTCATCTTTGAATACCAGTGGTTTTATTTCTTCTTTGCAATATTGATGCCTTTTATTTACTTCTCTGTAACTTCCAGTATAGTTTTGAATATAAAAGCAGATGTCTTATTCCTGATCTTAGGAAAGTTGCATTCTGCATTTCACCATTAAATATGCTAACTGGGTTTTTTATAAAAATGTCCTTTGTATTAGTTTTCTTTACCACAAAAATTACTATAAATTTGATTGCTTAAAATAACAGAATTATTCTCTTTCAGAGGTCTGGAGGCTACAAGCTTGAAATTTATGTGCCAGCAGAGTAATGCTCCCTCTAGAGGTGTTGGAAAAAGTGTTCTTTCTGTTGTTAGTATTCTTGAGCTTGCGGCTGAATCACTCCAGTATATGTCTCCATGGTTACATTCCCTCCTTCTCTTTTCTGTGTCTTTCGTAAGGATACTTGCCATTGGATATGGGCCTCCTGAATGATTTAGAATGTTTTAACCAAATCCTTATTTAATTATATCTTCAAAGACACTTTTTCCAAATAAGGTAGCATTGGTAGGTTCTGAGGACTGGGACTTGGATAAATTTTGAGGGGTGGGACATAATTCTGCCTTTATAAGGTTGAGGAAACTCTCTTATAGCACTATTTTGTTGAGTGTTTTTTTAAATCATGAAAGCATGCTGGATTCTGCCAGAAACTTTACTTCTGGTTTGTGGCATAGGTTTTTATATGGCTTATCTTAATTTTCATTTATATCAAAATATTCTCTAATATTCTTGGTGTTCCTCCTCCCCAATATTTTGGGGATTGAGCCGAGGGCTTTGCACATGCCAGGCAAGTCTTATACCACTGAATATATCCCCAGTTACTCTGATATTCTTGTGATTTCTTCATTGACCCATCGATTATTTTGTAATGTGTTGTTTTATTTCCATATTAGTGAATTTATCAAATAATTTTTAGTTTTTTATTTCTAATTTTATTCATTATAGTTAGAGAGCATACTTTATATGATTTTAGTCTTTGCGAATTTATTGAGGTTTGTTTTTGTGATGTAGTATGTGGTCTATATTAGACAATGTTCCATGTGTACTTGAGAAGAATATGTATTTTCATGTTGGTGGGTATAGTATTCCATATGTCTTGTAGACCTAGTTGGTTTATGGTATCATTTAAGTCTTTTATTTCCTTGTTTATTTTACAGTGATTTTATTTATTTTATAAATAGAATTTTAAAGTCAGCTACTATATTTAACATATCTATTTCTCTCTCGTCCTGTTGGTTTTTGCTTTATGCATTTTGGAGTTCTATGGTTAGGACAAACATGTTTATAGTTGCTCTGTCTTCTTGAAGATATTTCAATGTTATTCACTGTTATTATGGTCTAAAAACATTTTTAATGTCTATTTTGTTTGATATTATAGAGATTCTTATATTTGTTGTCAAAATACCTTTTGTATCTTTTTATTTTTAATATATTTACATTTTTAACTTAATTTAAAATTTTTTTTAGTTTTATGTAGACATGTATCTTTATTTATTTAATTTTATGTGGTGCTGAGGATCAAATCTAGTGCCCCACACATGCATGGCAAATGTTCTACCACTAAGCTTTAGCCCCAGCCCCTCAACTTAAATTTGTTTAATGTAGAATGTACAGTTGAAAACTATTTTTTGTCTTCTAATCTTTGCCTTTTATTTATGCATTTAATGCCATAAATTTAATGTTATATTTGAATAGTTGAATTTATGTCTGCTACTTACTTTATTTTTTACATGTCTCATATCCTTTTGTTGCTCTATTCCTTCTTTACTGCTTTTTTTGCATTAAGGGAATTATTCAAGTATAACATTTTAATTGCTCTTTCAAAAGTGATTTTTAAAAAATTTCTTTCCTTGAGTCGATTGTAGGGCTTATTTTACATATCTTAATCTATTAGAACATACTTCAAGTTTATACTAGCTTCATTCTAGTGAGAGATAGAGATATTAAATTTATAGAACTTTATTCTTTCTTCCATCTTCCTTTGTTATACATATAACATGAATACATGATGCAAACCCAACTATGTATTGTTATAACTTTTACTTTATGTAATTTTAAGTCTTTTAAAGAAGCTAAAAGCACAAAGAAAAACAAGTGTATATTTAAAGGTTTTTATATGGCAACCTTGTTATTGAATAATTTTGTATTTTTTTCTTTTGTTCCTTTTTATCTGTGTGTATGTATATGCTGTGGATTAAACTTAGTACCCCGTGCATGCTAAGTACACTATCATGAGGTATTTCTCAGGTCCAGGAATCATTTCTTTACTTCAAAAGAGCTTTTTTCCATTTTTCTGTTTGTGAAATATATTTCTATATCTTTTAGCCCCAACAATCCAAATATATATGTATTTTCTTGTATAAATTGCTTTTCAAATGTGTTTGGAAAAGACAGTTGGAGAAATATGCTTTTGTAATTTGTTTTTTAGTTGTCTTAGCTAGCATTCTAGGGTTGAATAATTATAAAACTGAATTAATTTCCTTGAGTATCTTGTAAGGTTGATCTACTACCAACAAATTTTTAGTTTTTGTCAACCCGGCAATGTCTTTATTTGGTAGTCATATTTGAAAAAATAGTTTTCTGTGTGTTAGAGTCTTGGTTGACTTTTTTTTAAATTCAGTATTTTGAATATGTCATTCCATTGCTTTCAGGCCCTTATGTTTCCGCTCAGAAGTCAGCTGTTAATCTCATTAGGATTCTCTTGTGTGCAGAGTCATTTTTCTCTGCTTATTTCAAGATTTTTCTCTTTCAACATTTTTACAATTATGTATCTGAGTATAGAATTTTATGTCTTTTTTTCTTTTCTGTTTGGAGTTTGCTGAGTTTCTTGAATGTGTGAATTAATGTTTTTCATGAAATTTGGAAGTTGTAAGCTGTTGTTATTATTTTCTTATTTTTTTGTTAACATGTATTAATTGTATATTAATGCAGTTCCATGTGATATTCCAGTACGTGCATACAGCGTACACAGATCAAATCCACTCTCCCCACACTTGTAAACCTCTAGTAATCATTGTTTTATATTCAGCTCAACTGTTTTTTTAAACTTGTACACATGAGAATATTGACACTTCTCTTTATGTGTCTGATTTAGTTCACTTAACATAATGTTCTCCGCTTCCACTCATTTTGCTGTGACAGGATTTTATTCTTTATGACTGAGTAATACTTAATTGTGTATATCTGCCAAGTTTAGTTTATCGGTTCATTCATTGATGGGTATGACGATGATTCCCTATTTTAGCTATAGTAACGGGAGTTGCAATAAACATGGGCATGCAGATATTGCCTATGTATGTTGATTTCATGTCCTTTGTGTACATAAGGAGACTTGAAATAGTTGGACCACATGATAGATCTATTTTTAGTTTTTTGGAGCCTCCATACTGTTCTCCATAATAGCCATTTTCACTTACATTCCCACTAACAATGTATGAGAGTTTCTTTTTCTGCATATCCTTGCCAGCATTTGTTATGCTTTGTTTTGAAAATAGCAACAACAAAATTTTTTTTCAGCTTTCTTCTCCCTCTTCTCTGTATTGGTATTCCCAGCCAGATGGTGTACTTAATGGTGTTCCACATTTTTCTGAGATTTTGCTCATTTTCCTCTCTGTTCTTCAGATGTATAATTGGTATTGATCTATCTTCAATTTCAGTGATTCTTCTGCCTGCTTACAGGAATGCCAATCACTCCTCTAATAAAATTTTCAATTTCAATGATTACACTTTGCAGGTCAGAATTTTCCATTTTTCCATAACTTTGATATCTGCTGATATTTCATATTTGTAAGATGTTGTCTTATTTTTTTTCTTTAAGCACTGTTTACTTCTTTGAGACTACTTGTAATAGCTGCTTTGAAGGTTTTTTTTTTTTTATTAAATATATTTTTTAGTGTATGTGGACATGATTCCTTTATTTTATTTTTATGTGGTGCTGAGGATCGAACCCAGGGCCCCACATGTGCCTGGCAAGCGTTCCACCACTGAGCCACAGCCCCAGCCCTGCTTTGAAGTTTTTTACATCTTATATCGAGGCCCTCTCTTGCCTACTTTCCTTTCCTGTTATGGGTCACACTTTTCTGTTTCATTGTATACCATAATGTTTCCTGAAAACCAGAAATTTTAGATAATTTATTGTAGTCACACTGAAACCTGATTCCTTCTTCTTTTCCAGGACCACTGTTATTTTATTTATTAAGTCACTTGGTTGGATTCTAGTGAAATCTGTTTCCTCCTCCACATGCATATTCTAATGTTGCTCCTTAGAGTGTGTAGCATGGGGATACACCCATTCATGCTGGGCTTATGGTAGTTTCAGCAGGGCTCTCTGACTTTTTCTCTGATTTCTCTAAAGCTATCTGCTTTTGTTGTTATCATATCCAGCTGTTAACCTACACTAATTGCTGACTGATTGTTCTATTGTTTTCAGCAAGGCTGGGGGACACAAACAGCTCCACAATCTAATTAAATTCAATTTGAGGGCTTTATAGGGGTTGTCTTTGAGGTCTGTTCTGACCATAGGAGGGCTTTTATTAGCAGTCTTTCCCCGGGTTCTCTGTTAAACTACTGACTGGTTTGCAGTGCAGCTTACTGTCCATGTGTTTGAGTCTGCAATTAGTCTTAGAGTTTTCCCATTCTCTATTTCAAAAGAAGTCAGTCCCTGTAGGAGAGCTTTGGAGTTCCTTATCTTCTTATTGTGCCTTTCTTCCTAAGCAAAACCTCTTTGCTGTTGCTCTGGGGTTGTAGGTGGATGAACTTAGTGGCATGGTTCCCATTGGATAGTATCACTCACTGCTTTATGTGCAGGGGATTACATGGGGATTGTAGCCTCTGGCATTCTAAGCTTGCCTTGTCTGGCTTAGAACACCTGCCTTCTGAGTGAGGTAGGATAAACAATATTGTTCTTGGCCTGGTGTGCCTGGTGGGTAGCTAGCACCTGTGAATTCAGCTTGGGTAGGGGAAGAGCATCCAGATTTCTCATGCTTTTTCCTGCAGTAGAGCTTCTGTAACCCAGAGCTGGAGGGCAAGAAAAATGCTGGTAGCCAGATACTCTCAGTACGATATCATTGGCCTGAACTAGGAGCTAAGGAAGGAAGGACCTTTTTGTTTTTGCCTTCCTCACCTGGGGTGGAAATTCTGTCATTCTGAACTGACTGTGTGTGGAGGAGGATAAGGATGAGGACAAGTAATGGAGTATGTAATGGATCTGATGCCATTATACTGTTATGTTCTTATCAAAATTTAGTAGCCATTCTTGAATAAAAGTTTCTCACTGTTGCTCTTAAATTTTTCTGAGACCTTACATTAAAAAAAAAAATATATATATATATATATGTATGTATGTATTTTACTAACTATAGTTATTTCCCTGGGGAAGGTGCTTGAGAAACTCCTCCTGTTGTCATTCTGTAAGTCAGCCTTATAATTTTTTAAGCATTAAATAGCATTAGAATCCACAATTTTAGAGATATTACTTATACTAACTATATATACTATACATATTGCTTGTTTGTACCAGGTTATTTATTCATAGTAGTTATAAAATATTGATTCATATTGTCATTCACCTATGTTATATATTCATTCATTCAGAAAAATTATAATTGTGAGTATATATTTATAGTACTTTCAATTACATTTTAATTTAAAAAAACGTTAACTTTACCATTCTCAAAAATGCATTGTAATTTTAACTTTTAGTTACACACAGAAGTGTGGATGTGTCCCAAAACAATCTTGAGCAAAAGAACCTACACACAAATGAGTAAAATGTACACGTTCCATTTATGTCAAGTACAAGGACAGCAAAGCAAACCTATGCTCTTAGAATTGGAATAGTAGTAATGTTTGGTTTCATTTTTTATCTAGGTGCTGGTTATTAGCTGGGTTCATCTTGTGAAAGTTCATTGAATTCTAGACGTATGATATCTGCATTTTTTGCATGTTATATTTAAATAAAAAGTTTAAAAGTTTATTAAGGGGTCCATATGAGTTCTATAGTTTCAACCAAATAGAATTTAGTGTAAATTTACTATAGTTAACTTTTTACTTGTTTTGGTATTTAAAAGCAATGATGTTTTGCATGTTAAGTGAAATAAGTGAGACTCAGAAGATCAAGAATCATATATTTTCTCTCATGTGGAAGCTAGAGAGAAAAGAAAAAAGGGATCTCGTGGAAGATAATCAGTGGAAGAGAGAATGGGGGTCAGAGAGAGGGAGGAGGGAAGGGAAAGGGAGGTCCTGGGGAAGGAAATTGACCAAATTATGTTTATGTGCATGTACAAATATATCACGATGAATCCCACTATTATGTATAACAATAATGCACCAATAAAATTTTTTAAAAATTATGATGTTTTGGTCCTCTAGTTTAAAGAACACTTGTTTCCTACCTTTATAAATGAAAAGATAATTCAAAGTATGAATTATTTTGAGTTTAAGCAATTCTGTTTGATAATGTTTTGAAAAGGATTTTAAGATACTGAGAATCTTCAGTTTTTTAAAAATATTGAAGCTTAAGTGGTCATTTATAAATGGTTAAGAAAACCATGGTTTTTCCACAATTTCAGAAAAATTCTATATGCAAATTCAACCCTTTATATAATTTATATATATAATCAGGGAGGTCTCTTTATCCTTTGTAATACATTTTTAAATTTTATTCTGTAGGACTATTTTGAAAGAAAGTGGGTTTGCCAGATATCTTCATTCAGCTGTTCTTATCAATGGAGCTATGCTTATTTTTGGAGGAAATACCCATAATGACACTTCCTTGAGTAACGGTGCAAAATGTTTTTCTGCCGATTTCCTGGCATATGACATAGGTATGTATCTGTTAGGATTGTACAAAGCAGGAAATATCAGAAAATTTCCACATAAGAATTGTCAAATACATTATTGACAGCATGTGTATATGTCATTTTAGAGGTAAATTCAGTGGTAGATTACGAATGGCACTCTTCTATTACAGCATAGTAGTAGTAATGTAGAGACGGGAACAGAAATAGTGGAGTGAGTTAGTGATGGAGACAGAAGAATGGTGAAATCTAGCTTCAAATGTCCTTTTTGAAGTCTTTTGTATAATGTATCCCTCCCTTTGTGAATACTGTATCAGTTTATTTTGTTAACTATATTAATTTTGACAATAGATATAGAGTGCTGTCAAATTATGTAAATTTCAAATAGTAGTAATGCATACATTTTAGATTTAGTTGGAGTGAGAAAACTGAATTTGTATTAAATATACCAGATACTAAATAGAGGAATCTGCGAGACCTAGAGAAAGGAGTATGGAGAAGGTGCAGCTAAAGAAGTAAGATTATGAGACAAAATGGAAATGTATAATAACCTCAGAATAAGTAAGATTTCCCCCCAGAGATTCAGAAATAAAGTACATTTATATTATTCACTTAATTTCAATTATGCAATTGTCCTATTGATTTCTGAATATTCAAATAAATGCACTTATTGAAATACTAAATTTTGCTATCCAGGAGCTCATTGTAATGACATCATTCCTTCTCTATGTATTATATTATTGAGAAAATGTAGGTGATATTTAAATATATTTAGCAGTACTTAAGAGCACCTTCCATGATGGCATAATGTAGTATACCAAATTCAGAATATCAAGGAGCATTTTGATAAGAAAAATAAAGGAGACCAAAAAATACCATGTTGAATAGATGTTAGAAATATACATATGCTCTTAAGCATAGTCTGCTCTGATAAATTATTTCAAGTGGCAGCATATGAAGAAAATTATGACTATTAAGCACATTGATATTTGTGATATTGTAAATTTGTTTGGAAAGAAATTACCAGTAATAAAGTTAAGTATGTAAAACTGTGAGCGTTGGTCTGTGATTAATCATTCAATCCTAAATAACTCTAAATAACTAAATCTTTACTTTTTTTTTTTTTTTTTGAGTGGTACTGGGAATTGAACCCAGGGCCTTAAGCATATTAGGCAAGTGCTTCACCATTAAGCTATGTCCCCAGCCCTTTTTATTTTATTTCAAGGTAGGAAAGATCTCACTATAAATTGTCAGTGCTGGCCTCAAATTTGTTATCCTCCAGCATCAGGTTCTGAGATAGCTGAAATTACAGGTGTGCACCACCAAACATGTATAGTATGTATAATCTTAACCTTTTTTTAAAATCTTAACTTTTTTGAAATAATAATTTGACATGGTGACTAATGATGAACATGAGACTGTCTCAGTATTTAAAGGCTCATAAATTAATATCTGGGATCCAGAAAAATGGTTCAGATGAAACAGAGTCTAGGCTGGCATTGACCTTGTTATGATTTGTCATTGACATACTGAGGCTGTCAGTATACTATTCTGGCAATGGTGATGAGATAGATTATTTTTCTGGAGGAAGATTAAAATTGTATTTATTTGTTCATTCATTTTTCTTCTAGGGGAAAATGTTAGGAAAAGTCTAGAATGTTGTTATTGTTAAAAATCCACCATGTGGAATTCCAGACTTTAAAAAAGATTTTTCAAAGACCTTCCACACAGTGGCTCTACTTTGATGAACTATTTAAGATTGGCTATTTGGTAGCTGACATATTGGGGATTTATTTTTGTTTCTTCCATATTGTTGAAGATTATATCTCAGGTCTTATGTGTCAAAAAATCTTACTAAGGTAAAGAAATATTAGAGGATTTTGTTTCAGAAAAAGAGAGGAAGAAAGAGGTTAGATTATCATTATTCTAATTAGTACTATTTTTATTAAATTCCTTGTTACCATAGTATGAGATATTATACTGAGATTTATATACAGAAATCTGTAATATGTGTAATAACCTTGTAACAAGATGCTGTTGTCCTCAGAATATTAAACAGATAAGAATAACAGAAACTTTTCTGAAATTATTAGGTCCTAAGTAATAGATTAGGCTTTTGTAACTTCTGGTACCTGGTCTAGTCTTTCTATTCGACTACACCATGCTTATTTGTCAGGTCAATTGTAATGCCACATACATTTTCGGACACCTTATATCTAGTAATGTTTGTTTTTAATGCTGTGGATAGAAGGAAATGTCAGTTTTATTTTTTAAACAAATTGTTCAGACAAGAGGAAGAATAGCATATTTTAAACAGTTTTATATTTCAACAAAGTTTTTTTTTTTTGACCCTGTGCCAGTACTGACAACAAAAACTCAAAAGGCAGCCATGTAATTCAACATAGGATAAAAGTTTTTTTTTTTATCTTGTTTGATTATTTGTATATAGTTCCCAGTATACTTTCCCCATATATTCTATATTTATCCTCCTAGAATGGCAGCATTGGATTATTTTCTTGAGAAAATTATTTTTCATACATTGAAAATGTCTTTCACAATAATTATTTCCTTATGGAGGGTATTTTTGTGGAAATGGATAAAAGCATCACAAAATGAACCAACTAGAAAATAGATCTGTTGAAATATTATGCTGCTTATTTTTCTCTTCGGTATGATATGGTGGGACTTTTCGGTATATTTAACTGTAATGCACCTGATGACTTAGTGGCTTGCATTGTTATATGATTTTTAAACAAATATGAATATTTGTGCCAATTCTGATTTTTCTGTTCTGAAATGCACAGTTTCAGCCTTAGTGCTATAATCAGTTATATACTCTTTGGGAATATGACCTTGCCTTTGCTGTTCTCATTTTATTATGCTCCACAGATACAGAGGGCATATGCTAGTGATTTTCAGACATCACCTACGCATCCTGTGAAAGTTGTCTGGAAATAAACACCCAACCTATATAATCAAATTCTTTGAGATTAGGCCCTTGGCATCTGTTTTCAAAAAGTAACTGAAGTAACTGAAATACAGCTAATAATAGAGCCTGAGCTAGTAAATGAGTCTGAATCAACTCTAACATATAGCACAATATATTACTTAATGTTCCAGTTTGTAAATCTAACTCAAAGTCAAATTTTAGAATATGAAAAATTTATTCATTTTTTTTGTTGTTGGTATTATTATTGCTCTCAGAAAGCCACCATGAAACCCTTTTCAAGATTAAAAAGATCTTTTTAGTGAAGATAGTCTTCTCTTCCGAATTCAGATAGAAATCTAAACAAGATGAAAAACAGCTTATTAATCATATTTTTCTTCAGAAAGATAATAGAAGATAACAGAAACATGAAAATGTAATTTCCTGAGTTAGATTATTTCAAACTCAGGCAGGGTAGGGTTTGTATGAGAAATATATCTTGCAGAAAGCAGACCAGCTGACACTTCAAATCGGATTGAATTAATAATGAAGTTTTAGAAATAAATTCCCTGAAAATGATTGTTTTACTTATGACATTAATTTCTTGGTAGATGATTATTTAAAAACAAAATTAATAAAAGCTGAAAAGCAATTTTGTATTTGAAGGAATATAATTTTAATTGGTAATTTAGAATAATGTATATGCTTAGTCATTTTATAATACAGTGGAGTTGTAGTTCCACGTACCCTTAAAAATCAATTAGTTTATGAAGCAGAGCATACATGATTCTGTATGAACCCTATGGAGTGATATGTATGTATGCATATAGAAAGGATAAAGTTTTGTGAGGCATATAATTTCATAGTAAAATCATATTCAAATTGAATTATCGATTTTTTGATAATCCAAAAAATGATCAAAATTCCAACTTACTTACTCTTTGTGTTTATAATTATTTTTGTTTTCTGGAGGTCATTTTATTAGTTTCTCTTTCCATTGATATTTCTCCATGCCTTCATTAGTTTTTAGGGCTCTTCCTTGATTGAAATTGGTACCACTTGCCTGCCCACCTTAAATAATTTGTCTTTCTTTGTAGATCAGGAAAACCCTTAAAATCATTCACACATCTTTCCCCATGAAGTAGCCAGTGGCTGACTATTTTAAGCTGTATTCTTTGTTCAAGGTGTTGTTTTTTTTTTTTCCCTCTGGGTAGTGGTCTTTTTTTTCCTTCAAAAAACAAGCCATTTCCTGTTGCGTGACACATGCCTGTAATCCCAGTAGCTCAGGAAGCTGAGGCAGGAGAATCCCTGAGTTCAAAGCCAGCCTCAGCAACTTAATGAGGCATTTGGCAACTCAGCAAGACTGTCTCTAATTAAAATATGAAAGAGGGCTGGGGATGTGGCTCAGTAGTTATGCACCCCTGGGTTCAATCCTCAGTACCAAGGAAACCCCCCAAAACAAGCCAGTAAGTAAAAGAAAAAGTGATTTTTCATTTTGAGAAAGGGGAGAACTGTCTAAGATTTCCTATAGTGCTTGGCACTTTACACATGCTTTATAATGTAGTACTTAACTACATAGTGTGCATGTTATTAAATTCATTTTATAGGGAAGACAGTGTCATTTACCATGGTTAAACCCAAAGTCATATAGATCATAAGGTGGCATATTCAGAATATGAAGTAAAGTCTAAATTCAGTCTTTTGAATGCCTACCACTATACTATGATGTTAGATTGGTTTTTCCTGATCTAACAGGAAAATTTTTGAATGATCTTTTAATTGAGATGAGGACATAATATTTATTAATATAATGGACAGCTCAAAAATAATTTTTATCAGTAGATTTAATAAGATTTTCTATTTGAATTTTATTGTTCCTGCTCCCTCCCATAATTGATCAGAAAATAATGACCTCAAGACAGAAAACCAAGGAGAAAAAAAATGAATAATAAACAGTGAATTTCTATTTTTAACAAATCTCTAAGCATTTTGAGAGATTGTTTGGAAAACAAAATAGTAACATAAAGATTCTTGAAAGAAAACATACACTGAAAAGACAGTTTTTAAAGGTCAAATGAAACCCCTGGGGAAAGAGGCAGTTGTGTGCATAGACTCAAACATTTCAAATAAAACATTAGTAAATAGAATCCAATATGTTTCAAAAGTATAATAAACTATAGCCAAATAGAATTTATTCTAGGGTTTCAATTATGATTTATTATCAGGAAACCTATAAGTACAATTTTTTTTTTTTACATCAAGACTATTGAAGCCAACTGGAAATATCAGTGTCTATTAAAACACTGTAAACTGAATTCAGTTAGGATTGGGAGTCAAATAGTAATATGCCCACCTTATCTGCCAGAGAGTAGGAAAATCCTTGAATGTTTATTGAATGAATGCCAGGGAACAAAACCTGAGGAGATGCTGTAAATATTAATGAGATATCCTGGGGGACCTTGTGCACATTTAAAATACTGAAAGAAATTTTGACCTACAAAAGGAGATAAACAAAATCTTAGCGATGTACCATCATTTAAGGGACAGTGGGAAAAAACTCTGGGAAATATTCAGAAATTTTACTTTTCTTTTACAAAAGGGTTTGACATGGTTAAAAGTTTTTCTTTACATCCATTTCATTTTTTCTTTACATCCATTTCCTTTTGTCATATTTCAACTACAAATATAGATTTATGAATTGGCATTTAAAATGAAACATTAACAATTTTCAAGGTGTTTCCTTAGAGTATAATAGATGCATATTTTATGAAAAGATGGTGTAATTTGTAGAAAAATTAGGCAATGAATATGAATTTTCTATCTGCATTATTTTATGTTCAATTGATAAACTAATATCTGAATTTCAACTTGAGTTCTTAATGTAATTGTGGGGATCCTCATGGGTAAATAGTTCTGATGGCATAGTACTGTTTGTTGAAATTTGGGTTTGAGAGACTAGTAACCCTAATTTTTTTTATTTGTATCGAGTATAGTTTGTAAATTAATACCTTGTAGCATAGAATTTAGGAAAAAAATCTGTATTCCAGAGAATATATTTTATTTTGATCTTTATTTTCTGTGGTTTTTCCATTGGTTTGGAATAGTATTTTTGTCCATTTTCATGATGTCAATAACTATGTAGCAGTTACTTTAATTTGTCTAATGTTGAACTGATTATGCAGTGATAATTACCTGACCACTCTAGAACATATTTTCTTCTTGGCACAAGGAATATAATTTTCAGATTATATTCAACAGATTAATAATGTAGGAGACTTTATAATGTAAGAATGGGAATAGACTACATATTAACAAATTAATTTAGCATTGATTTTTAAGACAATTTGTACTCAAATATCAAGCTGGCATATTTATGTTTTTCTCCTCTTGTTTTCTGGGCAGAGTGGCTTCCCCACATGGCCGTAACTATACGATGAGGGAGTGGTACTGGTGCAGAAGTAGTGGATGATGTAGAGCCTGGACTATCTGCTTATGCAGATTTCTTGTGCCCTCTGATCTTGATCATACTTGATCTTGGGAACCTTGTCCTCCTTGAGTGCTTATTGGTGAGAGCCAACTCATCATAGAAAACGGAACAATGGTCATTTGCTTATCCGTGGCCAGACATTCTAGCTCTTCCAGAGTCTATTAGCATGGGAGGAATAGAAGTGTATAATTTTCTATTCCAGATGGCATGGCTTTTGATATGTGCGTAGTCTGCATGGTGATATTTTCCCTGGGGCTTGTCATAAATTTCACTTTCTACCTTTTCTAACAGTGACATTATCAATAGCTGGAGTGACTACTGGGTCATATGGCCTAAGCTGCAGCATTGGTTGCAGTGTAGACTGGACCTTCAGCAGTGCTCTCTGGTCCTGCATTGCCGTCTAGTCAGAGCTGACAGTCTATGCTGTCTTCCAGTGTGGATGTTGGAACAGTATTCCTAAGAGTGGAATATGCTGCCTCTCTAGAACCCAGAGAGAATCTGGGTACAGTGGCAGGTACCTGTAGTCCCAGCACTTGGAAATCTGGGGAGGATCACTTGAGTTCAAGAGTTCAAACTCAGCCTAGACAAAAAAAAAAAAAGAGAACCCTTAAAAAGACAGAAAAAGAAAAAAAAAAAAAAAAGTTACAAAGTACTCAAGGAGGCCTGCCAGATGGTTTGTTTCCTTCTTTGTAACTGGAGTTGTGAGATAAAATAATTGAACTTTTAATTCAAATAAGATGGCTCAGAATGTTCTTGACCACTGGATCCCTTAATAGTTTACCAATATGAAGTCCCTGAATATTTGCAGGTTTTAATCTTCTACTTTTGAAGCATATATGTCTTAACAAGTCCTCCCTTGCATTAGTTATTCTTGCTCACTTGATCCAAATAACATGTTGTCATTAACATATAGACTGGTACAGTATTTTGTAAGATATTCAGATGGATATCTTTGTTATAACCAAAGGAGGGAGAAGTAATATTATTCTGAGGCCAAATTGTGAAGTATAATATTTTCTATTCCATGTGAACATGGAAACTGTTATTCTTTTTTTTCTTATAAGATTAGCAAATAACAATTTGACAATTCAGTGGCTATGTTAAGTCTGTTCAACAAATATATGTATCTTGCATGGTACCTGCACTTTAGGCTACTACTTGGTAGTTGACAATTGTTATCCTTTAGACTTTGTTTCGTTTTCAGGGGCTAGACCAATGACTTAAATGGAAATTTGATAGAGTCTTTTTTTCTGGTATTCCTTAGGTTCTTTAAGTTGATATTAATTTCTGTGACCCACTCTTTCTGGAATGTAATATTTTAAAATTTATTACATTGCCCAGTAGCAGTTCCAGCAGTTTCCATTGTGGTAACCAGGGACCAGATTTTCCATTTGCCAAGGATATTTATTTCAATTATGTATCCAGGAACTGAAGACATAACTCCTGGGTGAATCTGTACCCCAGTAGACCCATTTTGAGCTAAACCTTTTCCCAGAAGCTATTTATTTCCTCATCTTCATATATCCCTACTATACAGAGAGGCACTGATGGTATTTCACATCTCTAGGTGTCAGTCAGTGTTGATCAGACCTGTGTTCAATAGTACTTTGAATGTTCGCATCACCTTTTTCTCTAGGATGCAGTTACCCAGTGAAATTACGCTAGGCGATTTGAGGAAGAACTTAGGGAATACCACGTACACTTGCAGTGGTATAGGAGGGTCCTATCTCCTAGTTCTCAGAACTTTATATTTCTCAGTTTTGGTTTTCAGAAATAGCTCAAGTCCAGAAACTGAGCAGGGAGTTGTGACTTTTTATTGTAGCATCTGCCATCATGTCCTGAGCATCTATCCTTGATTTCTTCTGATAATGTAAGTTAGGTAATGCTCTTCTTGGCTTCCCATATATTTTACTTCTAGGGATGCTGTGTTTTGTTAGACATCTGTGTAATTTTCTATCAGTTTCCTTGACTGATACTTTGTTTGACCTTGCTTCTCATTATGGTAATTCTCTTATACTTGGATTGGATTCTAATGGTTAAGTATCTCTAGCTGGTGTCTATTGTCCTATTGTCTCTATCATTTCAGTTTCTTCTTTATCCTGTGACGTAGTCATTACATTCTTAATGAGGCTGGCTGTGTCTCTTTCACCATCACATGCTTCATGGCTTTGGTGAATGGTATACCTTCTGACTTTTTTTGTAGACACAATGACCTATTAGTTTCTCTGGCATTCCGTGGTATATTCACTCCAGCATGCCCACATCCATAGATTTTTTAAATTCCTTTAAAAAATGGCACTTAAGTATGGCACTTCTGGCATTTTGACCTTACTTAGCATGGGCCATATTTTCCCAAATTTCTAGATTCATCCTAACAGTGAATTCACACCATCTCTTGGCATCCTTGTTGGAGGGATAAATCCTGTATCCTGGGAGAGTACTTTCAAATCAATAAACTCACTCTAATTCATTAATATGGTTCTGGCCATCTTGATCAAGCTCCTCTCTGAATCTGCTACCTTGTGTATCCCCTCAGCTCCTACCAATATATGCTGTCTGGGTCTTATAGATCCTTTGAGGTATAGTATCTTTCTTTCCATTAGCAGTCCTAATATGAATCTGGATGAGTTAGGCTAATACCTAGTACAAGCAAGACCCAGTGGCTAGGAGGATAGCACTTCTATAGCTTCAGATGATTCAGGAAATTTTGGGAATTCAAAATTTGAGGAGATTTTCAGTAGTAATTACAGACAGACCGCTGCTTCCTTGCCCGGCTGCTCCAAGCGTCTCTGCAGCCGCTTCTCTTACGGCCGACCAGCGGGTCGAAAGACACGTACACTTCAGAGGTTCATGAAGCAGCTTCCCCTTTATTCAAATAACACCTTCAATATATAAGCAGTCTCATGCATAGGCAATTGTAACCAGATATGCCCATCCAATCCTGTTAAAGGTCAAGTGATCACTCGCTCAAGCATACATGTAAAGTATATCTGTCCACGTGCTAGGCGGCAGAACTGATTATCATACAGCCAATTGTAAATGCTTCCTGCCTCTCTCCAGGCATAATCAGGACGCCGTTTGCTCTCTGCCAGTCACCATCTTTAGATGCACGTGGCGTAACCCTGGGCCCGGGGTCTCGCCTGCCACAAGTAACGATTCAGATGTTCTCATTCCATGTGTCAGGGTTCTGTTCTTTTCCTTCAAGGCCTTGACCATCGAATAACAGACCTTTAAATGGCGACCTTTCATAACTGGTAGTCTCTTTATATGATACTAATAAGAACCCCTGTCTTTCTTGGCCTTTCATTAAGTGGGGCTAAGCAGTGGGCCTGCAATTTTAGTGTCATAATAGTTGGAATTTCCCCCATACTTAGAAAAAATATATGTTGTCCATCGTCAGCTAGATGAACTTTTATAAAATCAATGGCATCAAGGCAATTACTACTCAGATAAGGCAACTACTAACAACACACCAGAATCCCTCTCTTTCCTCTTTCATAGCATATCTACCTTTTGCTCCCAGTTTGAAAGTCTTTTGACTTTTATCACCATAAATAATTTTGCCTTATTTTACTTTTTTAGCCTCTTAAGTATATAATAGCATTTAATTTTTCAATTTTAATTGGTATATTATAATTATACATGATAGTGGGATATGTTATGACATATTTGTACATGTACATAACACAGTTTGGTCAATTTTATTCCCTAATACCTCCCTTCTCCCTTCCCTCCTTTCTCCTCCAGTTCCCTTACTCCGCATACTTTTCAAAGAAATGTTACTAAACATCTAGAGTATTCCTTTTCATTCTAAGTAGTATTCTTAATTTGCCACTGGTTTAAGTTTGAGCAATTGCATGATTGGCCTCTGTGTCCTGGGCTATCTGTGCTCCACCTATCACAAGTGATGGGTTCTTCTTTGATAGTCTGGTATTATGTGATCCAGTTTCTAAATTCCATCTTACTACTTGCTTTTTTGTATCACTCCTGGTACCTACCAGTCATAGTTTGGATTTTCTGGTAAGCAGACTCTGAGATAAAAGTGTAGTATTCATGATTTTCATTAAAATCAGTGGCTTTGAGAGAGCTCAGGGGATGAAACAGAACTTAACAAAGTTGAATTGTGGTTCTGAGCAGATAACCTTAACCCCTCAGGGAAAGTTGTTGATCAGAGCTGTCCCATGTTGGGCTGAAATGGCCAAGGTTTTATACCCTTATGTTGATCAGACATTGCATGTGAATCATTTTTGGGAGTGTGACAAAGTGAATTGGGCCTCTACTACTGAGGCAGTTTCTGAAGGAGCATACAACTGATAACTATTCACTGATCCCTAGCAACACAGACAACAGATCCTTCCTTGAATGATGGTCTGAGCATCACCCATGTCTATTATAAATATCCCAAGTTCAGAAGAGTTACACTCAAGAATCTATTATTGACTCATGATACATATTTGGTGTTATGGTTTGGATCTGGAATGTCTCCCAAACACTGATATGTTGAAGGCATGGTTTCCATACAACAAGGTTCAGAGGTGGGACTTACAGGCGATGATTGAATCTCATGGGCTCTCACCTCATCATATGGATGGACTGCTGGGAGATGGGATCTAGTTGGAGGGACTTGTGTTGTGCCCCAGTAGGGTTCTGTCTTCTCCACAGCCAGCCCTTTCCTCCCTCCCCCTGCCCCCTCTTTCTTCACCATGATGTTTTGCCTCATCTCAGGCCCAGATCAATGGAGTTGGCTGATGATGGACTGAAATCTCTGAAACTGTGAGCCAAAATAAACTTTTACTTCTATAAGTTGTTCTTGTCAGATATTTTGGTCACAGAAATGCAAAGCTGACTAACATATTTATTATTGGTGAAAAGGCAGATTTGTTGACTGACATCACTTAGGAACTCAGCCTGACATAGGACATGGACTTCCATAGTGTCTTACTTTGGCAAATAAAGGGTTCCATCCAGGAAGCATTAGTTTGCAGGTCATTGGCACATTCAGTATCTAGGGATTGGGGAATAAAACTTTACCTTCTGCTTGAAGGAAGAGTATTGGAATATTTGTCAAATACCATAAATATTGTACATGATTCTTTTTAAAGTTTTAGTATAAATAAGGGTGATGTCTTATAGTAATGACTTCTTCATTTTCTACCACTACAAATGTTAAAAGACAAAAAACTTCTAAAGAATTGTTTTATTATTTATCTACATTATTTACTGTCATGTATAATTAAATTTTTATTACTGTACTATAATGTTTTTCTGCAGGGATTTGTGTACTCTTACAAACCATTTTTTAATTTCCATAAAGTTACCATTTATACATAAAAAACTGTATTGATGGAGTGATGAGGCAGTTTAGTATAGTGGTAAAGGTCTGGTTTTGATGTTTGACTTTGAGGGAATTACCTAATGTCTAATGATCTTGTTTCCTTATCTATAACAAGTTGACAAGGATATTTACTCCTTGGTTGTTTTAAGAATTAAGTATTATATAACACTGATAAATAATTGGGACCTTATTTTTATTAGGTTAAAGGGTATTATGGGCCACTCATATTAGAAAACTTGCCCATTTAAAGACTATAAGATTTTGTAAAATTTTCAGTTAATTTTTTTTCTTTTTTTTTGTGGTTCTGGGAATTGGACCATTTCTAACACTTTATTTTCTGTTTTGAGACAGGGTCTCACTAACTTGCCCAGACTGACTGAAGTTGCAATCCCCCTGCCTCAGCCCCTCAAGTAGCTGCGATTACAAGCATGAACTACCACAAGTTAATACTCTTAATTTAATATAATATTGTTGTAATAATTTAAATTTTTTTCTCTACTTTTAGAAGCAACTATGTGCTTTTCCTTTGGAGGCTTTCCTAACACTCTTCGATAATCTCTCTTAACACTGTTGCAATGCCTTGAGGGCTGAAACTCAGTCTTATTACTTCATAGCCATACCATCATTGTGTCCTTCATAAGTTAAGTTACTTAAATAGTGAGAATTCTTTTTCTAGGTCTTATGTAAATCTGTTCTCCTACATTTTGTAGCTTTTCCTCCTATTCTTAGTTAAGAATAGTTGATTATTTCTCAGTTTTCTTTTCTGTAGACTGAAGCACTCACGGTAATTCATCTTTTTACTATTGACCCTTTTTTCAGGACATGATATTATGAAAAATTATGACTTGTAGAATAAGTCCTCTCGGTATTCAGCATGGTTTCTCAATTTATTATGTCCAGTTTTTAGATGTGTGAACATATATGACCTTAATAGGAATAAACTTACTAGAATGAAGAACATCTTGGAAGCCAGGTACTTCTGAGTTTTGAGCCTTGCTCGTTCATGTTAGTGGTATGATGGGAATGGATCAGTAGATAAGCCATCTGATCAGTGGAATCACACTGACTATTTAAGTCTTGGACAAGCTCCCAGTATTATTTTTATTTCATTAAGTGGCTTAGTGTCTTGTTTACTTTATTTTTTAAACTGATGTGAAGTTCATATAACATAAAGCCAAGCACTTTGATCTGAACAATTCAGGGCATTAATGTATTACAGCGTTGTGCAACCATCTCTGTCTAGTTCAGAACACTTTCATCATCCCAGAGAAAACCCCTTATACAGTATGCAGTCACTTCACTCCCTATTCTTTCCTCTCTTCAATCCTTGGCAACCACCAGTCTGCTTCCTATCCCCATAGAATGACCAGTTCTAGCTATTTCTGGAATCATACAATATGTAGTCTTTCTTTAGTGTTTATCTTCTTTCACTTAGTATGTTTTTGTTGTTCATCCACAATACATCTTGTATCAGTACATCATTATTTTTATGATGGAATAATATTCTGTTGTATTTATATAATAGAATTTGTTTAATCATCTGTTGAAGGAACTTTGGTTTTTTTATACCTTTGGACTATTATGAAATATGCATGTGTTCTTTTGTGTGTATACCTATTTCACTTCTTCTAAATATACACCTATGAGTGGAATTTCTAGGTCATATGGTAATTTTGTTTAATTTCTTTGAGGAATCATCTTCCATAGTGGTTATACCATTTTACATTCCCACTAGCAATGTATTAGGGTCTCTGATGTAATTTGGATACCATCTTATTGAGAGTTCTTTTCCTCAGGTTGTTCCCATCTTACTCTCTGTTGTAAGTATGAAAACTGCTTTAACTTTTTTTTTTCTCCTATTTTACCCATTGGGGAAATCAGATAAGACAGAAATTTAAAAAAAAAATAAAAGAAAAAAGTTAAGGGGAGACTTATAGTTAAACATAGCAAATTGAATACATGTGTTTATTTTAGACTGCTCCTAAAATTCCACTTAACCTTTAGTAAAGATAGGAAGAACACATTAATGGAGGCAAAGAGAAAGAGTGATGAAAGACAAAAATTCTGAAGCTGAAAAGCAGAAAAAAGTAAGTGGTAACTGCCCTGGAAGACCTAAGATAGCTGAAATCTAACATTCTGAAAGAAAAACATTTGCACCATGGAAGTGTTAGAAGCTCTTAGAAATTGAAGTAGAGTATGTCTAAAAACAGGGGTGCTTTTGGGCCTAGAAGTAGAAATTTTGATTAAAAACCCATAAATTTAGGCTGTTCAGACCCCAAATCCCTTTCCTATCCTATATAGCCGGGTATGTGCCTGGCTTCTACTCTTCTGGAAAATAGATGGATTCTCTGCAGATATTGACAAAGTACTTTATATTTAATGTTACTAAGCATGAGTAAAGGTATAAGTACTATTTAGTGAACAGTGAGATTAAATGGAAGTATTCACACTTAATAGTAAAACCTCTAGTCCCCTTCATTCCCTTAGAGCCTAGAGTGCTATTATTCAAATTTATATCTTTGAGGCATGACATTGGGAAATTTACCCTGAGCAATCTGCTCAACCCTAGAAAGCACATAGACATGTTGACATTTGGAGGCCTCCAACTGCACTGGTCCTTTCTGATGAGAATCTCAACAGTCAACATGTCTTTCCTAAGCACAAAATTCCCATTTTTTTAATACTTCACTCTAATTTGAAAGGACAGCCGGTTATCATTTAGATATGTGCAAAAAACTACTATTTATTTTCCAAAGTGTTATGTAGGGAAAAAGAACTTGAGATAATCTAGGAATGATTGTAACTTCAGTCTTTATGGACATATGTTACATTCATGAGTTAAAAGTGTGATATTTTTAACAAAAATATCATTCAGAAATGGAAAATGGGCTCTTAGAAATGAAAATTAGGATAGTAAATCATGATGATTTAATGATTTTAAGCTAAAGTGAAACATGTTATTCACAATGGTCAGGTGAAAAACAGGATAAAAAATAAGAAATTTGGATGATTATTTTAGAAAACTTGACATTTGAATATTAGGAGTTGTAAAAATAAAGAACATAAAATTTTAGATGGAGAGGAAATTACAAATCAGTAATTCAAAATATATTTCAAGGGTTGAAGTGCATGAATTTGAAGAATAGAATAGGTCAACAAGCCCCAGAAAAATGAGGACTTACCAAAATTCATCATTAAAAAAGTGGAGATAGAAGAGACAAAAAGCCTCTAGAGAGAGAGAAAGCAAATCAATCATGGGACTCAATAGCATAGGGCCTTGCAAAATCAATACAAAATTCCCAAAGACAGTGGATAATAGCTTCAATATCTGAAAGTGCTTTCCATGTTAGAATTCTAACCCAACCAAGTAATACTAAGCATTAGAGTAGAACAAAGACATTTTAAGAATAGTAGTTCTCAAAACCTTCAATTTATGTTTTCTATGGAAATGATAGGTTTATATTTTCTTATAAAATATGAGGTTAAATAAATATAAAAACATAAAAATGGAATCTAAGAAAAATAAGAATAAAGACATAATCATAACATGCTATGTGACTTATGTGTGAATAATATAATGAGTATTGATTTACACAAAATTATAAATGTGCAGGGAGACTGGAGAGGGGGGCATATGTCTATGTTTGTGTAAGACTACTCTTCATCTTCTAAAGATGAAGCCAGGGATAGTGTCTGAAACTAAGAAGTAGGAATTCTACTTAGAGTAAGGAAGGAAGTATGAAAGTAAACTCTAGCTACTTATTCAGAATTGAAAGTGCTCTTCTCTCTGATTCTGGAAAGGCATGGTAAGACAGGGAGCTAGGTACTTTCCCATGACAAGCCTTATGGGGTTATTTGACTTTTAAACTTTGCATATTTATATTTTTAATTAAAAACAAAAGAAATAAAAACCACAATAGGAAAAATTTTAAATGATACATAAATTAACAGGTCGAGTTTCAATATTCAAAAAACTGGCAAAATTGGTATATGGCAGTATACTTGGAAATATCTTAAAACATGGTTTATGGGAAAAATTCATTTAAAGCCCTACATCATATACAAAAATAAGTTCCAGGTGGGTTGAAGTCCAAAACAGTTAAAGCAGAACTGAAAAACCTTTAGAGAAAAATTAGAGATTATGTTTAAAAATCTGAAGTTACAGAATAAAAAGCAAAAATCACCAGGATAATGATAAATTTGACCAATTTAATGTATAAACTTTCAGTAAAATGAGACTACTCCATAATTAAGTGAAAAGACAAACTACAGTATGGGAGAAGATATAGTAATACATATTCTGTAGCCAGTGATGGATTTATAGCCAGAATGATTAAAAAAAATAATGCTTTAAATTATTAAGAAAAAGACAAAAAGAAAATAGGAAAATGGATATAAAACTTCATTAGTAATTTCACAGAGGTATGAAAAAAACTCCAGCAAACGTCAAAAGATATCCTACCAATAAGTGTAAAAATACAAAATAAAGCCATTTATCACATTAATAAAAATTAAAGTCTGATAAGGGCACATGTTGGAAGAGAATGTTAAATAAGAGTAACTTTCAGTTACTTTGGAGGTCAAATTGGCAAAATTTAGTGAAATTGAATTTCTCTCATTTCTTAAGCATAGAAATTTTCCTCTTAGAAATCAATCTAGAGAAATTTTCAAACTGTGCACAATAAGATGTGCATAATAGTGAATATACCAACATGAACTGTAATGGGAAAAGTCTTTAAAATAGGATAAGTGACCATTAGTAGTTTAGTGGATAAATTTTGATCTAGTCATAGAATGAAATGTTATAACATGTTTAGAATGAACATAGACTATTACATGTATCTATAAATCTAAATGAGTTTTTGAGTTGACATTTGTCCAAAGAAGATATGCCTAAATCCTATAAGCACAAGGTGAGGTGCTGAACATCACTAAGTATTAGGAAAACACAAATCAAAACCACATGAGATACTATACACCTTTTTGCATGGCTATTATCAAAAACAATAAGTGTTGGCAAGAATGTGGAGAAACTAAACTATTGTATGCTGCTGGTTGGAATGTAAAATGTGCAGCCACTATGGAAAATAGTTGGCTATTCCTTAAAAATTAAACAGAATTACCAGTATTTCCATTTCTAGACATATTCCCAAATTAATTGAATGTGGGAACATGAACTGATATGTGCACACATTTGTATATGGAAGTGTTATTCAAAGTAGCCCAAACAAAGAAACATCCCAAGTGTCTATCCATAGATGAATGGATAAACCAAATGTATGTGTATATATATTTAAAAGGTTATAGAAAGAAAGGATATTCTGACCCATTCAGAATGGCATGAATGAACTTTGGAACTTTGAAGACATTATGCTAAGGGAAATATGTAATTCCCCAAAGAACCAAATGCTGTATGAATCTACTTATGTGAGATGTTTAGTCAAATTTATAGAGACAAAACTAGAATGATGGTTTCCAGGAGCTGGGAGAAGGGGACAATGGGGAGCTCTTGTTTAATCGGTGCAGAGTTTTGATTTTGCAAGATGAAAAATTCTGGAACTGGGTGGTGGTAATGGCTACACAACAGTGCCAAGGCACTTAATGTCATCGAACTGTATACAGATAGCTCTGGAGTTGTGATTTAGGATTTTTTGGCTTTATAATAGCATGAAGGTAATATGCATTCAGTAGCGGTAATATTTTGACTAGACCTTTTTCAGGGCTGATGACATTCTGGGCAGTGGCAGCAAGCCTAGCTCCCAGTCAGGTGCATGTTCATGAGGGTGGACAGCAGATGCTCCCCAGTGTACTGTGCTGCACAGCTGTGATGTTTGATAGAGCCAGGAATATTTAATACATTTTTGACTTATGATATTTTCAATTTAGGAAAAGTCGAGGAATATCTGTGGTTAAAATGATAAAAAACAAACTAACTCAATAGATTGAATGAAAAAAGCAAGACAGAAGTATTTATATGTTATGATACCATTTACTCCCATAAAATTTGGCAAGTTACAAAAGAACTATGTGTCGTAAATATAGAAACATTTATAAGCAAGTATGGGTTAGTGGTTGCTTCCAAAGAAGAAAGAAAAAAAGAAACTCAGATTGGAGGGAATTTCAGTCATATCTGTGAAGTTTTCTTTCTTTAAAAAAATCTACAATTTTAGGGCTGGGGAGATAACTCAGTTGGTAGAGTGCTTGCCCTGCAAGCACAAGGCCCTGGGTTCAATCCCCAGCACCGCAAAAAAAAAAAAAAAAAAAAAAAAAAAAAAAAAAAAAAACCTACATTTTACAATATTTCAATGGTGAAATATTGAGTTTGACAAATCTGGCTAGTAGTATTTGTAATGTCATTCTTTGGACCATTCTGTGTACTGAAAAATATTTCATCTTTCTCCCAAAAGAGTAGCTTATTGAATTATAAGAAATCTCCAAAAATTTCAATTTTTAGTTAATGCTTATTTTTAGTCTCTTAGAACCTTTTCCTGACTCACTTCTTAGGTGGTTTTCTGAGCTTATTTTATTTGTCTTGAAAATCAACTTTCCTTCTCTCCTTGTGCCTAGTTTGTGCTGGATGCTAGCCCGAATTATTTATACTTTAGCCCAAGGTAGGCTCTATTGGGTCACTGTCTTTTCAGGACTCTGGATGTTTCAAGATGATTTTAAAAGTCCTCTGAAATATTTTGTAATAAGGTGGTTTCTGTAAGCCCTGCTCTTCCATCTGACTCTCTTTTCTGTTTAATTTCCTTTATGCACATTCTTTTTAAAATAATTATGTTGTTGGAATAATATAATAAATGTACACTTTATAAATCATGGCCCATGTAGGGTGTGTGTTTGTTGGGGTTGGATGGAATTACTGAAGCCAAACTGCCTTCTCATTAGCTGACTCTTTTTCATTTCCATTTCTTTCTTTTTCAAAGTTTGTACCCTTTATAAATTATACACCCACAGCCCCTTTCAAAAGAGAAATAATTTTCCAGGATTCTGTCATTTGCTTTTATAATATCAAATGTTCATAAACCTAAGTTATAGAAAAACAAAGGTAATGAAATAGACCTTATGTAAGTTTTTTTTTTTTTCTTTCTTTCTTTCTTTTTTTTTTTGGTACTAGGATTGAGCCTAGGGGCATTAACCACTGAGCCACATCCTCAACCTTTTTAAAAAAAGTTTTAGACAGGGCCTTGCTAAGTGACTTAGTGCCTCACTAAGTTGCTGAGGTTGTCTTTGAACTTGTGATTCTCCTGTGTCAGCCTCCTGAGCTGCTGGGATTACAGGCCTGCATCACTGCTCCTGACTGTTTCTTACCTTCCCAGAGGTCTTAGTCTTCATTTCTAAACATAGGGTAAACCTGTTCAATCAACTTCACTGGATTTTTATAAAGATCATTTTAACTAATGTGGATGAGAACACTTTGAAATTTTTATAGTGCTATATACATATACTATACATTTCTTAAGTTAATCTAACATGTAAAATGGGCAGATTATTTTCATGCATAGGCATTTATAGTACTACTTAAATTATAGTATTACTTAAAATAGAGCATTGACTGTTAAGGAACTTAATAGGTGTTATGTGAATGGTGATTCTATGGACCAAGTGTTGAGAAAACACTGGGTTAAATAAAGTTCAGTTAGGTTTCTGTACCCTTATACTCTCTCTCTTTTAAAAATTAAAAAAAAATTTTTTTAGATATACATGACAGTAGAATGTATTTTGACATGTTATACATATATGGAATAAAACTTCCCATTCTTTTAATTGTACATGATGTGGAGTTATACTGATCGTGCATTCACATATGAACATAGGAAAGTTATATCTGATTCATTCTGTCTTTCCTATTTTCATCCCCCTTCTTCTCTTCATTCCCCTTTGTCTAACCCAATGAACTTCTATCCCCTTCCCCCACATCGTGTGTTAGCATCCACATTCAGATAGAACATTTGGCCTTTGGTTCTTTGGGATTGGGTTATTTCACTTAGCATAATAGTCTCCAGTTCCATCCATTTACGGGCAAGTGCCATGATTCCATTCTTCTTTATGACTGAGTAATGTTCCATTGTTTTATACTCTCTCTTTTGAGAATAATAGGTAAATATACTTTGTAATAAGAGAGAAATTATACAAACTAAGGAATACTCCATTTTGGGGTATTTGTGTACTTTGGAATACACTTTGGGAAATACAACTCAAGATGTATTTTGTTGTTCAGTTCTCTTTTAAAAAAAATTTAAATTGTAGATGGACACAATACTTTTATTTTATTTATTAATTTTATATGGTGCCTGAGAATCGAACCCAGTGCCCCACATATGCAAGGCAAGCACTCACCACTGAGCCACTATCCCAGCCCTTCCATCTTCTTTTTTTTTTAAAAACTATGATTTAGGTTTTTATAATTTCTTTTATCCTCATTCATAAGAATATTTAAAACAAATTTGTTATATGTGTTTACAGACATAATTAAGTAGGAAAGCAAGTATTTCATTACAACTTTGACTTTCACAACTAACTGTATTTTAGATTATTTTCTCGTTCCATAAGGGCTTCTATGCTTCCTAAAAAAATTGTTCCTGCAAAGCTTGTTACACCTATGTACTTCTATGAAATACTAAACCTTGCCTTTAGATATGACTTACCTAAGAAAATGAAATCTAAAACGTTGTCCTGAAAATATTCCTACTCACTGAATGCTGAATTATTTGAAATCTCAAAATCAATGCTAATATGTCAACTTGAAGGTTACATTGAAATAATATATATTGTTCTCAACCATTGTTTTCTATAGTTTTTTTTTCCTTTTTATTGTTTGTTTTAGTTATATATAACATTAGGATTCATTTTGATATGATTATGAAAGAATGGAATATAATTTGCTCTAATTCAGTCCCCGGAGCTTCCCTTTTCCCTCCTCTCCTCCTTCCCCATCCCAATCCTTTCCTAGTACTCTATCGATGTTTTTGCAGTTTACTTTTAGTTTGCTTTTTAAATTAGTGTCTTGTGGATGCACATGATGATGAGATTCACTGTGGTATATTCATGTATGTACACAGGAGAGTTAGGTCCCTTTCATTCCACTATTCTTCCCTTATCCTGGCCCCTCCTCCCTCCCCTCAATGCCCTTCATCTAGTCCACCAGTCTTTCTTCTGTTTTGATTGAACCACCCTCCCCTTTTTCCTGTTCTCTTTGCCCTACCCCATCTTGGACTGTCTTCTGCATATCAGAAAAAAACATTTGACCTTTGAGTTTTTGGGTCTGGCTTATTTTACTTAGCATGATAGTCTTCAATTCCACCCATTTACCAGAAAATTCCATAATTTCATTCTTCTTTACAACTAATAATTATACACACACACACACACACACACACACACACATATATGACATTGTCTTTATCCATTCATCTGTTGAAGGGCACCTAGGTTGATTCTGTAACTTGACTATTGTGCTGCTATAAATATTGATATGGATGTGTCTGTAGCATTGTAGTTTTCTGATTTTAGATCTTTTGGATATATACTGAGGTGTGGCGTAGCTGGGTCATATGGTGGTTCCATTCCTAGTTTTCTGAGGAATCTCCATACCGCTTTCCAGAGTTGTTTCACAAATTTGCAGACCTACCAACAATATATGAGTGTACCTTCCCTCCCACATCCTTGCCCACACTTACTATTTTTATTCTTGATAATTGCCATTTTTGACTGGAGTGAGACAGAATCTCAATGTAGTTCTCATTTGCTTTTTCCTAATTGCTAGAAATGTTGAACAGTTTTTCATATATTTGTTTGCCATTTGTATTTTTTCTTTTGAGAAGTGTCTGTAGTTTTTATATAGATGATGAACTATTTTTTTCATTTTCTATCTAGGTTTTTTGCAATAAAAATTATTTTCCATTATATAAAGTAAAAGTTATTCTTTTGAAATATCACATTATTAAAGTGACTTCAATGTTTTATTCTGATGGTTTGATTTTCAGGCACTGTTTCAGTGAATACATATATCATTTGTCTTATGTGCATATATGTAATATTTGATGTAGTATTTAACTTTCCAGAGGTATACCTTATACTGATATTCACAAGTTTTACTGTATAAACTTTGGTATATATAATAAAGATATGTCATTAATTATCTTCAAATGTAAAATATATCTAATTTCATTCATTTCATTTATTCTCATAAACCTAAAATTATTCATGACGATTTTATATAAGAGCTATTTTTATTTAAGGAATAATGCAAGTTGACTTGTGATACTAAATTGTAGGTCACAGAGAATTACTATTTTTTTTCATTTTCCTGATTTTAACTAGTAACATCTTTAATTTGGCCAATGATTTTTTTTATATTATTTATCTTAATTTATTCTTTTATTTAATTTTTTTTGTTTCCCTGTTTGTTTTTTTCTAGCTTGTGATGAATGGAAAACGTTACCAAAACCAAATCTTCATAGAGATGTCAACAGATTTGGACACTCTGCAGTTGTCATTAATGGGTAAAAGAAGCGTATTCTGAATCTTTAGAGGGCCAAGGATGCGAATCCTTGATGTATTCACTCATTCTTATATTCTTCGTGAAAATCATCATTGGTATTTAATGGCATTGGATTTTATGTATATCCCTACTCTATTGTAGAAACATATGCTTCATTCTTTTATTTTAAAACATGTTTAAATATATTTGAGGGGTAGGAGAGTATCAAAGAAAGATGTTGAGATAAAACTTTGAAAACCTGTTAAAGTCATCCTGACTTTTTTACTTTTTCCAGAGATCAGATGAAGAATGACTTTAAAAAGATCTAACTGAAGTGATAGAAAGGCTAACCCCTGTTTCTATCAATGAGAACAAAGAAAGTGAGAATTAGATTCTCATTTTAGTTCTGTTATTGACTTAAATATATGATTTTTTGACAAGTCTTAACCTCTCTGGACTTGAATATCCTTATATCCCTTGGGAAATTCAGCTGGAGGGACATTAAATTACCTTTCCCCTTTATTTTAATATGGTTTTTGTTTCAATAACAAAAATTTGGCAGTTTGAACTTGGATAACAGTAAACAATATCAGTTTATTCATTAGCTTAAAATGTGTAATTCAGAATGATATTTTTATTATCATCTTATCCTAATTATGTAAAAATTCTCCCCTATTGCCACACAATGGTTAACCACAGTGAAGCTGTGTATCTTATCAATTGACTCTCAAAATAGTAATAAATGGAATTCAGTGTGAAATATAAAACCTCTAGCCTTCTCTGTTGAAAATTATTTGATTTTTATTTTATTTGTTTAATAGTAAAAGATATTCTCAACACATCTTTCTGACCTTTTTACATTTACTATGTTAATAATATTTTGAGAAATAAAAAATTATGCTGCTTAGGGGGCATGTCCAACTTCTTTGGCAGTGGTTACTATTAGTTACTTTAACATCATCTAGGCTTCTCTTTCCAAATTAATATCTAGAAACTTTTTGATTATTTTACTCTTGTTATTTTAATTTTAACAGTAAATAATTGCAAGAAAAGTTCTGTATCTAGCTTCTTAATATTATGTGTATTAAAAATGATAATGCCAGATTGCAGTTCTAAAATGCATCTTATCATTAATATATAGCTATTATCTATTTCTTAAAAAAAGTTTCCTGCTTTATTAAAGCAATAGTTATATTTCTGATAAAAAGAATGTCATAATTCTTATTCCTCCTCTTTTCTTACTTTATTTATAAACATGTTTTGAAAACTTAATGTTTCCTTAATTCTTTAAGATTTATAGGATATTTCAGAACATAGGAAAGTTATGCCCAATTCATTTCTTTCCTATTCCTATCCTCCTTTTAAATGTAATTTTTAAAATTGAAAGTATTCAATGTGTCTGTTAGGTTTCTGAGGGGAATGAGGCAATAATTTTTTGATAATAGAAATGATTTGGCATGAGATGTATTGTTATTATAATAATGGAATCTTTAAATATTTTCATTACTTTGGAGAATTTAAAAATTATTTTGCTTCTATTTAAAAATATTTTTGCTTCTATTTCTGTTCTCATAATCTAAAATGAAAACTCACATTAAAAAATGGAATAATAGTCATATTAGTCATGATAGTCATACTAGAAATGGAAAAAAGTCATGCATGCATCTTCATGGGCATTAAAATAAGACACTTGGCAGATAAAAAAGATTTACAGGGTATTTCAGACTGTATCTGGAAAGTCTTAAAGAAATCTTATAATAGTTTGGTGTTTTCACATCATACTGCATGTTAGAAATATGATTTTAAGGTACAGTTCTGTTTAAAAATAACATAAAATGTATAGTCAAATCTGTTTATTTTAAAAGCTAATTAGAGAATTTCAGTAGTGTTTAAGATTCTTGTTTTATTTTTAATAGGTCCATGTATATATTTGGGGGATTTTCTAGTGTACTCCTTAATGATATCCTTGTATACAAGCCTCCAAATTGCAAGGCTTTCAGAGATGAAGAACTTTGTAAAAATGCTGGTCCAGGGATAAAATGTATTTGGAATAAAAATCACTGTGAATCTTGGGAATCTGGAAATACTAATAATATTCTTAGAGCAAAATGCCCTCCTAAGACAGGTAAGGTTTTTCTTTTTTGTTTTCCCTCTTTCTGGTATTGAAACATCTCTACTTGACTAGAAGTAGAAATTAGTTTTTCTAATAAGAATTACCCTAGTAGCTTTCAGAAATGAAAAATTTATTATCCTCTGATTAGGAATTGCAGTGTGTGATTTAGCAGGGATTAATAATGTAAAATCTTTGTTAGCTACTTTTAACTATATTTTTGAAATCTGTATATTATATCCCTCATATGTAATACTCCATATATATGAATTATTTTGTAATATAATTTTAAAATGTCTTAAATATATCATTTTAAGAAACATTACATACTTCAAAGAAATAGCACAAATTGATTTATTTTGCATTTGATATTTTCCTTCTTCCTAAATTATTGCCAAGCCATACCTTAAAGTTAAATTTTTTTTTTTTTAGAATTTGGTGATCAGTGTTCTAATTTTCTATTTCTTATAAAATGTTAAATGAATACATCAGGCTTACCAAAATTATCAGTAAGCATTTTTATGTATTTATTTACTTATAATTTGGATAAAAATTGTTAAGTTTGCTTTAAATGGTCAAGGGCTTACATGCATTTTCAATGCTATGACAAGTATATTTTTTAAGTTTTGCTAATCTATATCAACTTAAATTTCTCTAAATATATTTGTTTAAAGAATAAAACAATAATTTATTAAGTTCTTTTTATCCTCCAAAATGTATAAATTTAAATGTCTGTAGAATTCTAATAGATTGAATTATTAAGATGGGGGCAGTAGGTATTTAAAATCCTATAAACGCAATTAAGCTACTAAGTTGACTTCAACGTTAACTGTTTTTGCCAGCATACTTTTTTTTTTTTTTTGGTTAAAAGTGTCTCAGTGGTCCTTAAATAGGTATCATAAATGTGTGAATCAAGAAGTGTGGTATTTTCTTATTTTTCTCAGTGTGTTTTATCTCCCATTTGTATTACAGCTGCTTCTGATGATAGATGTTATAGATACGCAGATTGTGCCAGCTGTACTGCCAATACGAATGGGTGCCAATGGTGTGATGACAAGAAATGCATTTCAGCCAACAGTAACTGCAGTGTGGTTAGTATTACAGGTGAACAGTCATGTGGTTAGCATTGCCACCATATAGCACTCACTCACTCACCATTTGGTAGCACAGTACAAAAAAAGTACTTTACACATTAAGACATTAAATATGTTGGGAATCATTCACTTCTTGGTACATTGTAAAATCAGACTGTAGTTCATTACTTAGATTTTTCAGTCTAGATTCTTCTGTTTTGGATCTAATTTTAATTTCTGTTTGTGGATGAGACTGAAAAATATTTACAACTGATTAGGGAAAAAAAAAGACTAAATGTTATCTTCTGTGCTGATGGAAGTAGGATTATTTAGGTAGGTATTGAAATCATTCCCATGGGATTCCTGTACAAACAGTGGTCAGGCTAACGTTTTGTTCATACGCTTTGTGTTGAAATATAACCTGAGATGTGAATAGTAGTTTCTCTTCTATCTGTCTTTAGATTGTTGGCTCTCAACTTGAGGCAGTTTGTCTCACAGGGGACATTTAGTAATGTGTGGGGACCTTTGTGGTCATCACAACTATAGGCTGCTACAGGCATATAGTATGGAGGGGTCAATGATGCTGCTAACCTTCTACAATGCATGGAACAGCCCTTCCACAGCAAATAATTATCTGACTCAAAATGTCAATAGTGTTGAACCTCTATTTTTGATGAAGGATTACTGAAAAAAATTCCAATATTAATATTTATGGTAGATGAAAATGGGTTAGGAGCAGCAAAAATTAAGATTTTTAAGTGGATAAAATCAAAATGTATTTTTTAGACTATATCAAAAAGAGAAAGGGAAATTTTAAAAAGTAGTATTTAGTAGATTAAAATATTTTTTGATTAGCCTGTAGCTTAAGTAAAAAGAAATAATGCGTATATAGATTTTCAACTAAATACATTATTTAGTGTTTTTCTATTTCTAATTTTTTATTAGTCAACAAAGGGTCCACATGTTTTTCAAGATAATAGAGATAAAAGATTTAAAAAAAAAGGGGGGGGACTTGAAACTAAGTAAAACTTATGGTTATGTCCTCTAAAAGTTTTTTTTAATAACTAATAATATTTCAAAATATTTAGGTTTTATGATTTTATTCTAAAATAGTATTCAAACTTAAAATGGAGAAAAATTAGCAGTTATGACTCATTAGTTTGAACCCTTTTTCTTTCATACATATTTTGTTGGTATATACATTCTAGTGGTATAAATTGCTCTAATAGCAAGATATGCTTCAATTCTGTTTCAGTTTTAACATAAATATGACACAACTGTGCTTTTAAAATTTATAGTTTTAGATTTTCAATATAATTCATTTAATTGGAATTTATTTTAATGGAAATAGTGCTAGGTAAAATAAGACATAGGAATAAAGAACTTGTAATTGAGTTCTTCAGAAAAACAGAACCAGTAAAATGCATATCATATACATAATATTTATAATAAAGAATTGACTCACATGATTATGAAAAGTCCCATGATCTGCCTGCCGTCTGCAGACTGCACGCCCCCAAAAACTGGTGGTGTAAATTCTGGTAGAAGAATGGAGGCCTGTGAAGCTGGGCTCAGTGGTGCAGCCTGTAAGCCCAGCAGCGTGGGAGGCTGAGGCAGGGGGATTCAGAGTAAAGACTCAGTCTCAACAAAAGTGAGGCACTAAGCAACTGAGAACCTGTCTCTAAATAAAATATAAAAAAGGGCGGGGGATGTGGCTCAGTGGTTGAGTGCCCCTGAGTTTAAGCCCCAGTACAAAAAAAAAAAAACAAAACAAAAGAAAAAAACCAAAACAAAACAAAGGAGTCCTATGAACCAGTAGCATCAGTGGTGTAAGTCCTGGCCAATGGGAGGAAAAGACTACACCTCAGCTCAGCAGTCAGGCACAGAGATGTTCTTCTTTCCTTAACATTTTTGTTATATTCAAGCCCTCAGTGTAATGGATGATCACCTACATTGGGGAGGACAGTCCGCTTTCCTGAAGTCTGTGGATTCAAATGCTAATCTCATCAAGAAATAATATTTAGCAAAATATTGTATCTGTATCCTGATCAAATTGACACTTAAAATTAATTATCATGTAATTAAAATATAAAATGCTATTGATTAAAAATTGCAAGAAGATTTTATTTTAACCTTTCTGGATAATTGGGTGACTGTTAAACAATAAAAATTTATTTCTTACGGCTCTAGGCTAGGAAGTTCAACTCCATACACTGACAGATTCAGTACCTGGTAAGGACCTGATTTCTGGTTCATAGAAAGGCTTCTCATTGCTTTCTCCCATGGCAGAAGGGAAGCTCCGGTCTCTTCAGCTTCTTATAATGTTAACAATCCTGTATTTGAGGACTTCACCTTTCTGACCCAAATTACAACCATAAAGTTCTAACTCCTTATGCCATCACTTTAGGGGTTAGACTTCAACATATGAATTTTGGGGTATATATTGAGTCCATAGCAGACATTTGTACATGGAAGATGAGCACATGTAGGTGAAAATACACAGATCTCAAAAATCACATTATGTAAAATTGTTTTCAAATACTTATTTATAATGTGTACCAGGGATTGAACTCAGGGGCATTCCATCACTGGACCATATTCCCTGCCCTATTTTGTATTATATTTAGCGACAGGGTCTCACTGAGTTGCTTAGCTTCTTGCTTTTGCTGAGGCTAGCTTTTTACTCTGAATCCTCCTGCCTCAGCCTCCCAAGCTGCTAGGATTACAGGTGTGCACCACCATGCCTGGCTTATATTTTATTTTAAATGAGGTGTTAACAAGGACTGCATTGGATGACAGTATACATGAGTATGCACTTATAATTTTGAGTTTGATGTAATGTACCTTTTAGACTGTTTTATCAGAATGTCTGATGATTAGCCTAAACCAAATGCTACTGAATACAAAAGGTTTATGGGATTTTAGTCAAAATTATGTGTACTGATATTCCGTTTCATTATTTATCCACATTTACCACAAATTGCGTATTTTGTTCTCTAATACATCATCTAATCTGTTTGCTTCTCCTGGATTTACATTTGAAATTTACATCTATATATATTTGGGAGAAGAGTAATAGAGTAATGATTACTCTCCATAGTCGTTTACTAATGCACTTCTGGTTCATTAGGTCAAAAATGCTAGCCATGTTTCAGAATAACAGCAGCCTTCTGTTTTTGGTATCTTGGCCCTACGTGTGAGAAAAATACAGTTTCATCTCTTGTACTTGTTCAGTATCAGTAAATGACTGTTGTTCTTAATGAAAAGCAGTAGAATTATTTGGATGGGGATTCTAATGTACTGGCATTATTTTGAAGACTGACATGAAGCTGTTATTCTTTCTCTTATTCCAACATGTTTAGCCATTCTCTTGTCATTTTTATAAATAATTTATTTATTTAATAATTGAAGTTAATTTATTTCTTTTTGGTTAGCTGGCAAATGTTTGAAACTATAGTCTTGCTGATCATGTAAAATAATGCTAAGATTCATATGCTATATCAAATCAAATAGCTATTAATCACAAAAAATCAAGAAAAAACCTTATATGTTCATAGTGAAAATGTGATAGAATAATGGTCACAAAGTAATTTGAAATTTACAAAAATGTATAATATGGGATATTTTAGAAAAAGTAAAGATGAACATTATATCTGAGTAGTTTTTGTCTATTACCTTACAGTAAATATAATGTGCTCTAAAGAAATTAATACTTTCAAAGTGAAAGTGACTGCAGAGTATAATACTTTGTGAATAAATATTTAGTGAGTGACATTTAAAATACTTAAAAGGCTAAAAATTTTTTTAATAGTTTTATACGTAGGATAGTTGTTCCTTAGTTTTAATTTTTACCCTTACTTACTGAAAATGTTTAACTCTTTTACATGAGAAGGTCTGAGGAAGACATTTGCATCAAATACACAGAAAAGATGGGCGGGCTTAGGGTGCAGAATTAAGTGTTTTATATTTTTCCCTCATAAATGGAGTCACAGGAAGAGTTGAGTGAAAAATTTTAGTATATGATTTTCAAGAGGTAAAATTGTCATTGGTAATGATGTCATGTGAAGTAGTTGAATTACAACCAAAGTTCCTATATTGCCTGTTTTTTTTTTCTTTCTTGACCTTTAACTCAGAGCCAGAATTGGTTGAAATAATTACATTATGTAGTAGGATTGAAAAAAAATAACTTTGAAGGGTTTTTTATAACCTGTGTGTAGGAAATATGACAGATACATGCAGGAGACATTAATTATTATTTAGGGTTGTAGAAGTAAAATTACTTTGAGTTCTTATGAAAGTAATTAATTTTTTTCAGATTGTATTGGATTTTCATAAACCTCTTTAACTTTTTTTTACTGCTTATCACTTTGTGCTTCATTTCCAAGGGTTTGCATGGTATTTTATTAAGATTAGAATCATAGCATGTTTTCATTAAGGGAAATTACTTCATACATTGATTTTATTTAATTGTAAGCCTGTTTTCAGACTCATTAAAAAAAGTTTTCATTACATAAATTCAATTTCAAATTGTGTAATTTGTGCAGGTTATTTTCAATAAGAAATTATTCTAATTCCAAGAACAATAGTTAAACTTTCTAAGAGAAAAAATTAGATAAATGAAATTTAGCAGAGTTTGAGCAAAGAACAATTCATGAATTGGGCGGAATCCTGAACCAATAGAAGTTTGAAGAGCTCCTCCCAATAATATGATCCGTTGGTATTTATAGCAGGAAAACAGTATCCGTACACAGAAGTAGTTTAGTTGGTTACAGCTGGGCATTTGCTTTATTTGGGGATGGTGTGATGGGTTATTTGCCTTATATGGACATGGTCTGATCAGCTGGCAGCCTGTGATTGTCTGAGACCCAGTTATCCCTTGCAAGAATATATTCTGAAGTAATTTGCAATTTGCTTACTTACCAAGTTAGCTTGCAGTGCACTATGTATAAAAGCAACTTAGTACCAGATTTAATTTAATAAATGAATGACATAAGTAAGAGAATTCTGATTTAATCAAATTGGATTTGGAGTTGGATGGAAATCTGTGTTTAAAGTTTATCAGGATGGGCTGGGATTGTGGCTCAGTGGTAGAGTGCTTTCCTCGCATGCATGAGGCACTGGGTTTGATCCGCAGCACCAAATAAATAAATAAAATGAAGGTACTGTGTCCATCTATGACTAAAAATAAAAAAAAAATATAAAGTTCACCAGGAGATTTTAAAAAATACATTGATGTTTAATAATCCTCACTTATATGTTGATGAAAAACAACAGGCTTTATCTTTTGATTTTCTAGTCTGTCAGAAACTACACGAAATGTCATGTGAGAAATGAACAGATTTGTAACAAACTTACCAGCTGTAAAAGCTGTTCACTGAACTTGAATTGTCAGTGGGATCAGCGACAACAAGAATGCCAGGCTTTACCAGGTAAAAATTTCAAAATTTGGTGAATGAGTTTTCTAGTCTACAGATGATTACCATTATAGTAAAGTTTCTAAATTAAAACAAATTATAATAGTGGAGTAATAACATCATTGTTTCTGTAAGAAAAGTTTCATAATAGTACATTGTTTTTAATTCTTCAAGATGTTCATGATTGCTTGTGTTTATTATACTGTGGACTTTGCCAGATACCTCTACATTTAAGATATCTTAATGACATAGACAATAATAGGCACTCAGACTTATCCAGATTTTATAACATTAACATGTTTATTAACATTTTCTCATATTTGATTTGATTTTAAAGTACGCTTTATTTAAAAAATTCAGTGGATATTTTTCTCTATTTTTTATGAACTATGATATTGTAATAAATATTATTTATTTTTATGAGATTCTAAATTGTACAATCCAGAGCAAAGCTCATTTTAAGTGATTACATTTTATTTTAACAGTTAGTATTATTAGTAGATCCCAAGTACTTTTCCTTTGAATCTGAAAGATAAAGTCAGAAAATTAAAAAAAAAAAAAAAACTAATTGAAGTGTTTAATGAGGTCCATCTTTTTGTTGTACAGATAAATTTAGACACATGGTGGTGAAATGACTTACTCAAAACCTCATGTCTTGTAAATGGCAGTGTTGTAACTATTAATTGGGTGTTTTATTTTTGTTTACCTTTTGCCTGTCTCTAGCCCATTTTTTTCCCATTAAAAGTTTCTGAAATGATTTAATTTAAAAAGAATTGGAAAAGTCGATCACATTTTATGGCTGAAAGAGACTTTTTCTTACAAGTTAATGTGATAAAATAAAAATTTGCTTTTTTTTTTAGAATTTTATTAAGAATTTTTGCAACAATGTTCATCAGCGATATTGGTCTGAAGTTTTTTTCGATTGATGTGTCTTTGCCTGGTTTTGGTATCAGGGTGATTACTAGCTTCATAGAATGAGTTTGGGACAGTTCCCTCCTTTTCTATTTCATGGAATACTTTGAAGAGAATTGATATTAGTTCTTTGAAGTTCTTGTATAATTCAGCTGTGAATCTGTCTGATCCTAGCCTTTTCTTGGTTGGTAGGCATTTTATTTACTTATTTATTTTTTATTGTAAACAAATGGGATACATGTTGTTCCTCTGACATGGAGTCAAGGCATACCATTTGTGTAATCATAAATTTACATAGGGTAATGTTGTTTGATTCATTCTGTTATTTTTTTCCTTCCACACAACCCCTCCCACCCCTATTTTCCCTCTATACAGTCCTTCCTTCCTCCATTCTTGCCCCTCTCCTTAACCCTAACCCTAAACTTAACCCCAACCCTAACGCTAACCCCTCCCACCCCCCATTATATGTCATCATCTGCTTATCAGTGAGATCATTCGTCCTTTAGTGTTTTGAGATTGGCTTATCTCACTTAGCATGATATTTTCCAACTTCATCCATTTGCCTGCAAATGCCATAATTTTATTATTCTTTATGGCAGAGTAATATTTCATTGTATATATATATGCCACAGTTTCTTTATCCATTCATCAATTGAAAGACATCTAGGTTGGTTCCACAATCTGCTTATGGTGAATTGAGCAGCAATGAACATTGATGTGGCCGTATCTCTGTAGTATGCTGATTTTAAGTCCTTTGGGTATAGGCCAAGGAGTGGGATAGCTGGGTCAAATGGTGGTTCCATTCCAAGCTTTCTGAAAAATCTCCATACTGCTTTCCAGAGTGGCTGCACTAATTTGCAACCCCATCAGCAATGTATGAGTATACCTTTTTCCCCACATCCTCTCCAACACCTATTGTTGCTTGTGTTCTTGATAATTGCCATTCTAATTGGGGTGAGGTGGAATCTTAGGATAGTTTTGATTTGCATTTCTCTTATTACTAGAGATGTTGAACATTTTTTCATATATCTGTTGATTGCTTGTACATCTTCTTCTGTGAAGTGTCTGTTCATTTCCTTAGCCCATTTGTTGATTGGATTATTTGTATTCTTGGTGTAGAGTTTTTTGAGTTCTTTATAGATTCTGGAAATTAGCGCTCTATCTGAAGTATGAGTGACAAAGATATTCTCCCACTCTGTAGGCTCTCTCTTCACATTACTGATATTTTCCTTTGCTGAGAGAAAGCTTTTTAGTTTGAATCTATCCCAGTTGCTGATTCTTGCTTTTATTTCTTGGGCTATGGGAATCCTGTTAAGGAAGTCTGATCCTAAGCCAAAAAGTTGAAGGTTTGGACCTACTTTTTCTTCTATAATCTGCAGTTCTCTGGTCTAATTCCGAGGTCCTTGATCCATTTTGAGTTGAGTTTAGTGCAAGGTGAGAGATAGGAGTTTAATTCCATTCTGTTGCATATGGATTTCCAGTTTTCCCAGCACCATTTGTTGAAGAGGCTATCTTTTCTCCATTGCATATTTTTGGCCCCTTTGTCTAGTATGAGAAAATTGTATTTATTTGGGTTTGTGTCCATGTCCTCTATTCTGTACCATTGATCTACCTGTCTATTTTAGTACCGATACCATGCCGTTTTTTGTTACTATTGATTTGTGATAGAGTTGAAGATCTGGTATTGCGATACCCCCTGCTTCACTCTTTCTACTGAGGATTGCTTTAGCTATTCTGGGTTTTTTATTCTTCCAGATGAATTTCATAATTGCTTGCTCTATTTCTGTAAGGTAAATCATTGGGATTTAATTGGAATTGCATTGAATCTGTCTAGCACTTTAGTTAGTATGGCCATTTTGACAATATTAATTCTGCCTATCCATGAACATGGGGGATCTTTCCATCTTCTAAGGTTTTCTTTAATTTCTTTCTTTCGTGTTCTGTAGTTCTCATTATAGAGGTCTTTCACCTCTTTTGTGAGATTGATTCCCAAGTATTTTATTTTGTTCGAGGCTATTGTGAATGGGGTAGTTTTCCTAACTTCTCTTTCTGAAGATTCATCACTTATGTATAAAAATGCATTGGATTTATGAGCATTGTTCTTATAACCTGCTACTTTACTGAATTCACTTATGAGTTCTAAAAGTTTTCTGGTGGAATTTCCAGGTTCCTCTAAATATATAATCATGTCATCAGGGAACAGGGATAGTTTGAGTTCTTCTTTTCCAATTCATATCCCTTTAATTTCTTTGGTTTGTCTAATTGTGCTGGCTAGAGTTTCAAGGATGATGTTGAATAGAAGTGGTGAAAGAGGGCATCCCTGCCTTGTTCCAGTTTTTAGGGGGGATGCTTTCAGTTTTTCATCGTTTAGAATGATGTTGGCCATGGGCTTGGCATAGATGGCCATTACAATGTTAAGGAATGTTCCCACTACCCCAATTTTTTCTAGTGTTTTGAGCATGAAGGGATGCTGTATTTTATTGAATGCTTTTTCTGCTTCTATCGAAATAATCATGTGATTCTTAACTTTAAGTCTGTTGATATGGTGAATGACATTTATTGATTTCCGGATGTTGAACCAACCTTGCATCCCTGGGATAAAACCCACTTGATCATGGTGCACTATCTTTTTAATATATTTTTGTATGCAATTTGCTAAAATTTTGTTGAGAATTTTTGCGTCGATGTTCATTAAGGATATTGGTCTGAAATTTTCTTGCCTCAATGTGTCTCTGTCTGGTTTAGGTATCAGGGTGATATTGGCTTCATAGAATGAGTTTGGGAGGGTTCCTTCTTCTTCTATTTCATGGAATACTTTGAGGAGTATTGGAATGAGCTCTTCTTTAAAGGTTTTGTAGAACTCGGCTGAGAATCCATCTGGTCCCAGACTTTTCTTTGTTGGTAGGCTTTTGATGACCTCTTCTATTTCATTGCTTGAAATTGATTTATTTAAGTTGTGTATGTACTCCTTGTTCAGTTTAGGTAATTCATATGTCTCTAGAAACTTGTTGATATCTTTGAGGTTTTCTGTTTTGTTGGAGTATAGATTTTCAAAATAGCTTCTAATTATGTTTTGTATTTCACTCATGCCTGTTGTGATATTTTCTTGTTCATTCTGAATTTTAGTAATTTTAGTTTTCTCCCTCTTTCTCTTTGTTAGTGTGGCTAAGTGTTTATCAATTTTGTTTATTTTTTCAAAGAACCAACTATTTATTTTGTTAATTATTCCAATTGTTTCTTTTCTTTCAATTTCGTTGATTTCAGCTCTTATTTTAACTATTTCCTGTCTTCCACTACTTTTGGTGTTGGTCTGCTCTTCTTTTTCTAGGGCTTTGAGCTGTAGTGTTAAGTCGTTTATTTGTTGATTTCTACTTCTTTTGTTGAATGCGCCCCATGAAATAAATCTTCCTCTAAGTACTGCTTTTATAGCGTCCCAGAGATTTTGATATGATGTGTCTTTGTTCTCGTTTACTTCTAAGAATTTTTTTTATTTCCCTCCTGATGTCTTCTTTATCCATTCATCGTATAATAGTGTATTATTTAATCTCCAAGTAATGGAGAAGTTTCTGTTTTTTATTCTGTCATTTATTTCTAATTTCAGTCTATTATGATCTGATAGAGTACAAGGTAGTATCTCTATCTTCTTGTATTTGCTAACAATAGCTTTGTGGCATAAAACATGGTCTATTTTAGAGAAGGATCCATGTGCTGCTGAGAAGAAAGTGTATTCGTTCTTTGTTGGATGGTATATTCTGTATAAGTCGGTTAAGTCTTAATTGTTGATTAGGTTATTGAGATCTGTGGTTTCTTTATTCAATTTTTGTTTGAACAATCTATCCAGCGTTGAGAGAGGTGTGTTAAAATCGCCCAGTATTATTGTGTTGTGGTCTATTTGATTTCTGGAATTGAGAAGGATTTGTTTGACGTACATGGATGAGCCAATGTTCGGGGCATAGATATTTATGATTGTTATGTCTTGCTGATTTATGCTTCCCTTAAGCAGTATGTAATGTCCTTCTTTATCCCTTCTGACTAGTTTTGGCTTGAAGTGCAAATTATCTGAAATGAGGATGGATATCCTGCTTTTTTGCTGTGTCCATGTGCATGGTATGTTTTTTCCCATCCTTTCACCTTTAGTCTGTGGGTATCTCTTTCTATGAGATGGGTCTCTTGCAGGCAGCATATTGTTGGATTTTTCTTTTTAATCCAATTTGCCTTTCTATGTCTTTTGATTGATGAGTTCAGGCCATTAACATTCAGGGTTATTATTGTGATATGATTTGTATTCCCAGTCATTTGACTCATTTTTGTTTTTTGATATGATTTGGTTTCTCCTTTATTTGGCTATTCCTTTAGGCTAATTCCTCCCATTGCTTATTTGAATCGTTGTTTTTCATCTCTTCCTCATTGGAATATTTTGCTGAGAATGTTCTGTAATGCCGGCCTTGTTTTTGTAAATTCCTTTAGCTTTTGTTTATTATGGAAGGATCTTATTTCGTTGTCAAATCTGAATGTAAGTTTTGCTGGGTATAAGATTCTTGGTTGGCATCCATTTTCTTTCAGGGCTTGGTAAATGTTGTTCCAGGCCCCTCTAGCTTTTAGGGTCTGGATTTTGAAAACTCTGCTGATATTCTTATCGGTTTCCCCCTGAATGTAATTTGTTTCTTTTCTCTCGTGGCCTCTCAAAGTCTGTCTTTATTTTGTATGTTAGGTATTTTCATAATAATGTGGTATGGGTCTGTTGTAATTTTGTATATTTGGAGTCCTATAAGCCTCTTGTACTTGGTTTTCCATTTCATTCTTCAGATTTGGGGAATTTTCTGATATTATTTCATTGAATAGATTGTTCATTCCTTTGGTTTGTTTTTCTAAGCCTTCCTCAATCCCAATAATTCTTAAATTTGGCCTTTTCATGATATCCCATAATTCTTTTAGAGTCTGTTCATGATTTCTTACCATCTTCTCTGTTTGGTCAACTTTGTTTTGAAGATTAAATATTTTGTCTTCAATGTCTGAGGTTCTGTCTTCCAGGTGTTCTATCCTATTGGTTATGCTTTCTATGGAGTTTTTCATTTGGTTTATTGTTTCCTTCATTTCAAGGATTTCTGTTTTTTTTTTTTTTTCAGTATCTCTCTTTATTGAAATGATCTCTTGCTGCCGTATTTGCTCTTTTAACTGTTGATTGGTGCGATCATTTAATGCCTGCATTTGCTCTTTCATCTCCTCCTTCAATGCCTGCATTTGCTCTTTCATCTCCTCATTTGTTTCCCTGATTGTTTTAATTATGTACATTCTGAACTCCCTTTCTGACATTTCTTCTGCTGTGCTGTCATTGGGTTTTATTGATGTAGTATCTACGTTTGTTTGGGACATTTTCTTCCCTTGTTTTCTCATTATTGGTCAGATGTCAGTGGGACTCTGAGATAGTGCAGATTTCTTCTATTTGCTTATAGTGTCCCTGTAGATTTACAGTATATCACCTCCCAGCCTTCAGTAGCCTGAAGTCTTGGAGGAACGTGATAATGCAGTACTTTCGTAGAAAGCTGTCCCTAGCCTGGTACTGGTTCTAGGGCTTGGAGCTGGCTCTGTGAGGAATGGCTCTCACTGGGTTGTCTGCTCCGAGAAGCTGGCTGTGGAAGGAGCCTGACACTGAAGGGAGCAGTGTTTCTTGGAGAAGTCTGTGGCTTCTCTGCCCTGGTCCCAGAGGCTGCCTGCAGGCTGGAGCTCGCTGCTGGCTTGGGACTTGGAGCTGGCTCTGTGCAGAAAAGCTCTCACTAGGTGGCCTGCTCCGAGAAGCTGGCTGTGGAAGGAGCCCACCGCTGGAGGGAGCAGGGCTGCCTGGGGAAGACTCTAGCTGCCCTGCTCTTCTCTGAGAAGCCGCCCCTGTCCAGGCCTGCCGCCTGGGCCGAGCTTCACCCGGTTGGGGAGACTCACCCCGTGGCTCTATGTTAGTCCAAGTCTCTCAGCGCCTCCCCTTCTTGAATCCTGGGTTCTGGAGCGACAGGAGATGCATTCACCCTCTAGTCCGCCATCTTGGATCGCCCCGTGGAAGGAGTCTGCCGCCGGAGGGAGCAGGACTGCTTGGAGAAGTCTCTGGTTGCCCTGCCCTGGTCCCAGAAGCTGCCTGCAGGCCAGAGCTCACCGCTGGCTTCGGGACTTGGAGCTCACTCTGTGCAGAAAGGCTCTCACTGGGCCGCCTGCTCCGAGAAGCTGACCATGAAAGGAGCCTGCCACTGGAGGGAGCAGGGCTGCTTGGGGAAGTCCCTGGCTGCCCTGCCCTGGTCCCTGAAGCTGCCTGCGGGGCGGAACTCGCTGTTGGCTCCGGGACTTGGAGCTGGCTCTGTGCAGAAATGCTCTCACTGGGCGGCCTGCTCTGAGAAGCTGGCCGTGGAAGGAGCCCGCCGCCGGAGGGGATCAGGGCTACCTGGGGAAGACTCAAAAATTTGCTTTTAAAAATGTTATTGAGATTTTATAATCTGTATTAGTCTGTTTTCTGTTTTCCTAACAATATCTGAGGCTGGGCAATGTATTAAATAGAGTTTTGGAGTCTGAAATTTCAAGAGCAGGCAACTCCCTAGGTTTAGCCTGTAAGTTTCCCCTTCTATATGTTATATTATGACAAATGAGGAAGAACACATGTGAGACAGAGAGATCACATGGCAAGAAAGGAAATGAGAGAAGAGAGAGAGAGAGATTGGGGAGGAGCCAAACAAACTTATAACAACCCTCTTGTGGAAACTAATTGGGTCCCTCTTGAGAGCTATCCTCTTACTCACCTCCCCGCAAGCTCTACCTCTTAATAGTTCTAGCACCTCCCACATTACCATACTGGGGACAACACTTCCAACTCATGAACTCTTGGGGGACATACTCAAAACCATAGTAGACTATTTCTTCAAATTTTGAATTTTGCTTATACACTGACCTTTAAAGCTTTTAAATAGTAGTATGTGCATATGTTGTTATTTTGTGAAAATTAGAGAATATTAATTCAGTAGGCAGGATTTATAAAGCTATAATGAGACGACATGAAAACCTTGGAAGTCATATTGATCTTTAACAGTTAAACTACAAAAATTAACATCTAGGTCAATAATAATTCTTCAGCGTCTCCTTTAAAAGACAAAATTCTGGACCAAAATGAAATTCACCTGAAAAAATGTATATGTTTAAAGGAAGAGTGCTTCAATCAGAAAGTAATTTGGTTATCACTAGAAGTTTGGAAAAAACAACAACCTTTGGTAGCACCCACTTCTCATTCCCCAGGAATAAAATGTTACTTTGTATATACAGTAACTCTTCAAACAGGCAACTGGTTATAGCTCATTTGGTTACCACTCAGCTTATCTCAATAAGTAAATGCTCTAAATAGTGGACTTAGTATCTAGAGCATTTTTCCATGAAAACTGGTGAACTGCATTTTTTTTTTTTACCATCAATCTCATATGAACTAGGCAATTTGAATTTTTCTCACTAAATTTATTAAAAAAATTAACTGCTTTCCATTTAATCCCATAGCTGAGTTGATGCTTAATACTATAAAAGCCAAATAAAAATATTTGGTTTATTAGTATAACTTAATTTAGCTTCAAAGACCCATTGATTTGTTTCTTTTGTATGATTTGTCAATCAGTTATTTTGGTTTCATTGAAAAAAATGAAGAGGCAAAAATAATCCAAATCCTTCCTTGATTCAGTAAGGTGAGGGAAAAAAAAAAAAGCACAATTCAGCAAACGTGATTTAGTAGTTCATCTTCTTTAAAACCAGAAGACTGATGCACATGTGATCTCAAATGAAAGCAAGGTCATACCCAATAGACATTAGTTAATAATTATAATTTATTGGGGGATATCTGGAAGAGTACATTTGTAATGGGATTTAAAATGATTACTCTGAATTAATGATGTATTTGTAAAATTATCATTGTTAATATAATCAAAATCTATAGTTATAACATCCATTAAGAAAGATCTGTGGGACCCTCAGAGATTTTTAAGAGTGAAAAACTAAAATATTTGAGAACTGCTGCTTTAGAACAGTTTCTAAGAGTTGCAGGAGTGCATAAGACCTTTCATAAATGGTAAGAGACACAGCTGTGTTTAATTTTTAGTATCTGATTTTCAAGAGGTAGACTTTGTCATAGGTAATTATGTCATGTGATATGGAGCCTAAAAGTCTTACTGAATAGACCAGTGTGTTCATGAAACACTGCACTGTTAATTAGCACACTCTAGAGCATAACTTTAGGATGTATGTATAACCTGTGTTTTAGAGACTAGGTGCTATTTAAAGTTCAGTTCAGTATATTGTGGGTAAACTATTGCTGAATAGTGTATTTAAACTCTAGTAAAACATGAAGAACTATGTAAAAATAGACTCTAGAAAGCAAAAATTATAGCTTTTTTGTGACTTTTCTTATGAAACATAAGTGAAATGAAATGGTCTACTCATACTTAAAGAATCAAAGAACCTAATTTATGTGAAAGTAGTATACCTGGGCTCGGGAAATTAGATTTGGAGGTCAATTAGCCTCATACATAGAATTTGAAATTGCTTTTGTTATGTGCTGTTTTTTTTTTTTTTTTTTTTTTTTTCCTCTTAAGGTGATCTTGGCTTTTGTAAATTGGACTTCAGGATATAAATATAGTAGTGATTTTGTTTATTGAGGTATCATATGCCAATATGCTAGACTTTATACAGAAAATCTAGCAAGCTATCAATACATTTTAATGAATGTTGTAGAGCTATAGCTGATCTTGTTTAATAATTAAGGAAAAAATAGGATCTTCTGTTTTCATTCTCCACCAAACTCTTAGACAAATTTTATATTGAGATACTTAAAATGTTTTATGTAAATGGTATAGAAGTTATATGTACAGTTTTGAAATAATTGAAAAATACATGTGCTTTAATAATATGATAAATTTTTTCTTTGACCAGCTCATCTTTGTGGAGAAGGATGGAGTCATATTGGGGATGCTTGTCTTAAAATCAACTCCAGTAGAGAAAGTTATGACAATGCAAAACTTTATTGCTATAATCTTAGTGGAAACCTTGCTTCATTAACGACTTCCAAAGAAGTAGAATTTGTTCTGGATGAAATTCAGAAGTATACACAACAGGTAACCATTTGTACTTGTTAATATTATGGAACTGTGCTGTCATGATCCCATATTCTTGGAAATGATTCATTCTCCTTATTTTTAAAAATGCATTCTTACTATATCCTAGAAGTGGAAGTGGAATTGCTTTCAAATGCAAACAGGCAGGGATTGATTCTGTATGTGTATTTGGTAATAAGTTACTTATCTCATGTTTTATATACTAAGGCACTATACTCCTTTACCAAGAAGTGATCTCGTAAGAATACATACTCTTAACGTGTACATATAATTTAAGAATTAATCCTACCCTGTATAGTGTGGCAGAGATGATTTTGGTTTGAAGCTTTTCAGAACAGATATTACTAGTTACTTGCTGTGGCAACACTTAAATAATGCTGTGTTGGTATAGCTTTATGAAAACAAATAGCTATTAATCAAAAAAAATCAAGAAAAAACTTATATGTTCATAATGAAAATATGATACAGTAAAAGTCACAAACTAAACTGAAATTCACAAAAATGTATAATATGGAATATTTTAGAAAAAGTAAAGATGAACATTATATCTGGGTAGCTTTTATCTATTACCTTACAGTAAATGTAATGTGATCTAAAGAAGTTAATACTTTCAAAATGAAAGTGACTGCAGTGTATTTTATAAAAGAGAGTATAATATTTTGTGAATAAATATTTAGTGAGTGACATTTAAAATACCTAAAAGGATAAAAACTGTTTTAATAATTTTATATGTAGGATAGTTGTTCCTTAATTTTAATTTTTACCCTTATTTACTGAAAATATTTAGTTCTTTTACATGAGAAGGTCTGAGGAAAACATTTGTTTCAAATACATAGAAAAGATTGGCAGGCTTAGAGAATTAAGTGTTTTATATTTTTGCCTCATAAATGGAGTCACAGGAAGAGTTGAGTGCAAAATTTTAGTATCTGATTTTCAAGAGGTAGACTTTGTCGTAGGTAATGATGTCATGTGAAGTAGTTGAACCCAGTTATTTAATAAAGAACTACAAAGTTCCTATATTGCCTGTTTAAGACTTGACCCAGAGCCAGAATTAGTTGAAATAAATACATTATGAAACTTTTCAGAACAGATATTAGTAGTTACTTGCTGTTGTAACATTTAAGTAATGCTGTATTGATATAGCTGATTTTAAGCAGCATCTTGGACAGTATCTCTGAAACTTAGTAACACATTAACCTCCCCAATTTTGTGTTGCTCATTTGTAAACTAGGATAATAATCATATCTATCTGGACTATTAATTATGAGTAATAAATGAGATGTTGCATTTAAAGATACATTTTATTTTTTGAATATTTACTATGATCATCATAATTATTTCCATTTATGGTACATTATTTTTCTATTTTTGTTCCCAGAACTGCTATTACTACTATCTCCAAGAATCATTATTTAGAAGATTAATTATTAGGTAACTAAATGGATTTATTTGATGGATAGTTAATATTGGAATTGATTATAGGAAACTATTTGCCCTAGACTAGTGTTCTAATTTTTTTATGATAAACAATTAAAATTTTTATAAAGACATTCAGTTCACTGTTACTGCCTATCCTAATTTTTGTGGTAGTATTAACATGTATATTTCTCAAAAAAACCAATAGTGAACAATATGGTATTAACATGTATATTTCCCCAAAAAAAAACAATAGTGGATAATATAATTTCTAATGTTAATTTTAATCTTCAAGTCCAAAGCTCTCTGCCTCATTAATTGAATATATTAATTATATCCCTTAGCTTTTATAAATAGTCAAGTATTTTGACTATATTTGTTGGCATTATAACATTTCTTTTATGCCTGTGATTAATAGGATAAAAAATATACTAATTAAATTTGTATTACCAATGATTCATAAAACCTTTTTTGTGAACTATAGCTATTTTTTCTGAAGGACCTACTGGTATTTATTTAGTATGCATTTATTAAGTAACTTTAGTACTTGGCAATCTACCATTTGCTGAGAATGTGGAGATAAAAAGACAATCATTGCTTTCAAAGATTTTAGCACAGAGAAAGACAAACACAGTTATATTAAAATGATAATTGCAATGATAGATGTGCACAGGATGGTAGGAGATGAGAGAAGGTGTTACAGTTAGTCAGTTATGTGTACTTAAGGAGAGTTTCTATGAAGTGGCTTAGTCAAGTTTTGTAGGACTTGGGAGTAGTCCTACAAAGTGCTACTTGGAGTAGCACTTGAAGATTTTTGTAAGGAGGCAGGAGAAAAATCCTACTTTTTTTTTTTTTTTTTTTTTTTTTTAACTTTGAGAGCTACAAGCTTAATGACTGGAGGAAAAAATTGAATGTGGTGGTGACATAGGGAGGACCTACTGATTTTTAAAAATATTTTGTGTACATGGATATATGTGACAGTTTTTGTTGTTGTTGTTATTGTTGTACTGGGAATTAAACCCAGATTTTGCATATGCTTGGCAAGTGCTCTATCACTGAGCTGAGTTCCCAGCCCTAAACCATAAAATTCTGTTGATTTTTACTCTATTTACTTATTTATTTTTATTATTTATTGATTTTTAAATTTTTTACAGACTACATTTTGATTCATTGTACACAAATTGTACATGTAATCATACTTGTACAGAAGGTAATGAGGTCTGTTTCATTCCACCATTTTTCATACCCCTCCTCCCTCTCATTTCTTTCTACATAATCCAAAGTTCCTCCATTATTTTTGTAATGCTGAGGATTGAACCCAGGGCCTTGTGCATGCTAGGCAAGTACTCTACCACTGAGCCACATCCCCAGCCCTTTGCTTTTTTGTTTTAAGTGGTACTGAAGATTGAATGCAGGTAAGCACTCTACCTCTGAGCCCCAACCCCTTGAGGTATTTAAGTTTTATTTTTAAGCATATGGAATATACAACATAAATTGAGATCTGTTTATGTTTTTGTCAGGAGTTTCATGTCTTTAACTACAAAAAGTGAGGCATAATAATCAAGGAATATGTGCAAATTAGTTCTAGTAAATACCTGTTACTTATGAAGAGCTTATTATTTGCAGAACCACATTTTCAGAGTTTTGGATAGTATTTGGCATTAAAGCTCTATTATATTTTTCAGTTGAAAATGTATTATTTTTAGTTGCTAAATTATAACTTTGAAATATGCTATTTTAGAAGTTGCATATTTTTGAATTTTTTTGTGTCAGTTGCTAATTTTTTCTCTCCTATTATAAATCACAAAGATTGGGCTAACAATTATTTTGAATCTGGGATGAACTTAAGAGTTGATAGTTTGTTGCCTAGTATGCTATGTAAATGAAGGACGTTTTGTTTTATCAGAAAGCCAGGCTTTTAGTAGGATTTGAAAGTAGAAACTTCTCCAAGGTGACATTCCATTAGGCGTATCTTTATATAAAATGAATTATATCCCGAGTCATTGCAGTTGTATAAACTTAAGATAACCCTTCCTTGGCAAATAAAGATCGACAAATTCATGCACTTGAAAGAGATATCTTGGGTCAAATGATCATTTACTTATCAGAAATGGCTAATGAAATGTTACAATGATTTATGGTGTGCTGCTGTAAATTTTCATAATATAGTAATTTATCTTTCATTTTCAACTGCCTGTCTGGTTCATTTACCGAGTAATAGTTACTTTAAATGTTTTATCAGCTGCTTCATTTTTGTTTTTCTTCTCTTCCTCTCTGATCTTATCATGATGAGTTAGGGAGTAATATTTCATTTTAAATGACTTGTCTTTACTATAGATAGTTGGGAAGTATAGGCAGAATTGCTGTAATGTGAAACACAGTCGTTAATCTGAAATATCTCTGTTGGATTGATTATCCAGCTGTTGTTATTACCAAGAACTTTAAAAATGTTATAGCTTAGTATCAAAATATCTTTTAGAATAATGTGTGAAATACATGAGGACACCATGTGAAGCAGCATGTGTATTTTTATAATTAGAAACACTATTTACTAAGTACCATCTCTGTATCAGGCATCCTGCCAGATGGTAGAAAATAACCATTTTAATTCTAATGGACTTTGTTTAGAAAAATTTGTCGATTAATTACTATGTATACTGTACTCCATTGGCATTATAAGATGTCATAATGAAAATGCATGAGATACTTTAATTTTACTCAAGAAATATCTGTTGGGTATTTCTGTGTAAAATTCATTGTATTTATGTACTTTACAAATTTCTAGGTCTACAGCTATCTTTAAAACTCTCTAGGACCATTTGTATAATATGGAATAAATATCTTGGGGCTGGGGTTGTGGCTCAGTGGAAGAGTGCTTGCCTAGCATGTGTGAGGCACTGGGTTAGATCCTCAGCATCATGTAAAATTAAAGTTACTGTGTCCATTTACAAATAAAAAAATTAAAAAAATAATGGAATAAATATATTATTTTTATATTGTTAAAGACTAAGATGGAGAGACGTATCTTTTTTCTACCCTGGTACCCCATAACTTAATAATTAAAAAAAGAATGATATGCAATTTTGAAACCATTTTACATGATAATAAATATCATGGGCTTAGTATCTTAGAAAAAATGTATATATTATATATGTTTAAATAGAGGTATTTATAATCTAATAGAATGTTATGAGGATAGTAACTTGCATCAATAATATATCATTGTTTTGGGGTACCCATAAGGTGATACAGCATATTTTAAATCTCAGTAATGATTAAAATAAAGTATGTAAATATAGACTAGATTTTGATGTGAGTCTAAGTTTAAAATATTACTGAAAGCATTAAGAATACTTATGTGGATTTTGTATACTTATTATAATTTCAGAACAAGAATCGGCTTTTATCAGTTTTCTTGATGACTTTATTAATGAAAATGGATTACATTAGTTTAAAGTTGCATAAAATGAACTTTGTAGTAGTGAAGGTCTGAATTAGGAGAATCAGCTACTCTTCTCTCAGTTTTTTTTGTGAAGTCATGAAGTCTTCATTTAGATTCTATGCTGTTTATTGATTTTGTTTTCTGTTTTTCACAATACAGATAATGACAATTTATCATTAGATTCTTAACCTCATAACTGATTAAACCTTTAATTTGATAGTACTAATAATACTGACAGGAGCAGTATAGCAATATGATCAGTTTTTTAATGATTTTGCCTCATATGTTAGATATTTAAATTAGACTTTTATATCCCAGTTCCACAGAAAATAGACTCATAAAGGCTAAATAAATGACCCTAAACATGTAGATAAACAGCAAAACTATGCTTAAAATAGTGTCCTACATCATCCTCCAGAATGTACCAGGATTATTATTTATTCTTGGTACTAAAAAGTGACTACTACATAGGTGGTTCTATATATTTTCAAATGTAATTTTTAACTGAAATCTTATTCTTATTTGATGAAGTATATGAGGCAGTAGTTTTACATCTAACTTTAAAAAATGCCTTCTTTTCTATTTACAGAAAGTATCTCCTTGGGTAGGCTTGCGCAAGATCAATATATCCTACTGGGGATGGGAGGACATGTCTCCTTTTACAAATACCACTTTACAGTGGCTTCCTGGTGAACCAAATGATTCTGGATTCTGTGCATATCTAGAAAGGGCTGCAGTCGCAGGCTTAAAAGCAAATCCTTGCACATCTATGGCAGATGGACTTGTCTGTGAAAAACCTGTTGGTAAGTATTCCTTAAGTTAGCATTTCTCTAAAATATGAAGTCCTCTGTGCACTACCTCTTTCCAGGGTATACTCTGAAGTAACTCACACTATCTTTTTATGATATACTGATTCCCTAATATTTATTTTTATTCATATTCCACAATTATTGTTAGCTCAGCATTAAGTGAAAATAAAATCATTGTTTTACAAATTATTTCTTGATTAAAATAGTGTGATTATGAATATATGGTTGTACTTACATCAATAATCTCTTAATTTGCTAATGTCTTTTACATTTATCATAGTAGTGTTTAAAAGATTTGTCTTTTTTTTTTTTTAATTTATTTTTTGCCATGCTGGGGATTGAATCCAGGGCCTTGTGCATACAAGGCAAGCACTTAGCACTCTACCAACTGAGCTATATCTCCAACCCCAAAAGATTTGTCTTTAAGATTAATGACTAGTTGAGACTCATTTTAATCTTATAGATGTATATTTTGCTTGTCAAGTAAAGAAATATTTCATTTGCCTCTTTTGAAATGGATTTTCATTGAGAAAGTAATAGTAACTTCTCATAAAATTTTGAATATTTATTGTGGTAAATGCATATAACATAAACTTACCATTTTAATTATTTTAAGGGTACAGTTCCATGATATTAAGGACATTCACACTGTTGTACAACTATCACCACCCATCCATCTCCAAAACATTCTTTATTTTGTAAAATCATAACTCTAAACTCATTAAATGTAGCTGCCAATTCCCCACCTGCCTATTGCCTGCAAACCAGCATAATTTTGTCTTGGTAAATTTGAGACTAAAGTATCACAGATTGTGGAATGATAGTTTTTATACCTTTGTGAGCAGCTTACTCTTAGCATAGCATGTGACTTCACAGTTCATCCATGTTGTAGTGTGTCAGGATTTTATGGTTGAATAACATTCTACTATATGTATGTACCACATTTTGTTTACCTATACATGCATCAGCAGCCACTTGGGTGGCTTCTGCCTTTTAGTTATTGTGAATAATGATGCTATGAATGTGCAAACACAAATATCTGAGTTTCTGATTTCACTTGTTTTGGGTACATAGTCTAAAGTGAAATTATTAAATCATGTAGTAATTCTTCTTGAGTTTTTAAGGAATTGCCATACTCTTTTGCAACGTTTTATATTCCCACCAGCAGTACATAGTTCTCTATATCTTTGTTCTCTTTTTATTTTTTTAAGATAATAACTATCTTAAGGGTGTCATGAATATTGTATTTGCATAGAGATTGTACAGTGAGTTGTATTTTTATTGTTTATTTATGTCAGACCTGAGTTCACTGCCAGGATGTTTGCTGTGATAACTTGTGGAATATTTATGTAAAAAATTGTGGCTGGGGTAGTAAATAATGCATAGTATCAAGTATATAGAAAAACTTGGTTGCAGATTATATTACTACTCATAATTTTCATAACTATACTATTTATAAAGGATTTAAAATTTAAAGAAATTATTGATTTTCAAATTTAATGGTAAATTTAAGTAGTATTGATGTATGATTTTTATTTTTATGTATCACATCATGTTATGATGACACACTTGGTTAATTGAAATGTTCCATAAATAACAAAATGAAACCCATATATTTGTGTTAAAATGCATTTAATTAATGAAATAATTATATTGCTGATTTATTCCAGTTAGCCCAAATCAAAATGCAAGGCCGTGTAAGAAGCCGTGCTCTCTAAGGACATCTTGTGCCAACTGTACAAGCAATGGCATGGAGTGCATGTGGTGCAGCAGCACCAGGCGGTGCGTAGACTCCAACGCCTACATCATCTCCTTTCCATACGGACAGTGTCTGGAGTGGCAGACCGCCACCTGCTCCCGTAAGTGTTTATCTAGAGTGACTATTTATTTAACAACATAAATCATGTTTCTGTGACAGAAAGAGGGATAAGACATTTCAGGAAGTTTCAACTAATGAGAAAAAAATATTGTCACAGCTAGGTTTAAAATCTGATAATGCTTTTAGCCTCTGATTTGCATTATATCATGATTTCGAATTCCACTATCTTCCCCTAAATATTAACATTTTTGCCACATTTATGCTCACTGCCCTCTGAACTCTGTAGGTGGAAGGTGACATAACACTTCACAGTAGCACTCACCACAAGAATCACATATTGCTTTGTTGTGCCTCTTTAATATCCTTTAATGTAGTAGAGTTCTCATGTCTTCTTTTTCTTACATGACTTTGACAGTTTTGAAGAATCTTTGCCAATTGTTTTATAGGTCTCTCAATTTGTATTTGTCTTTATTTTCTCATGATTAGATTCAGGTAAGCAGTTTTTGGCCAAAATATCAATGTTGATATATCTGTTACAAATGCAGGATGCAGAGTCTTGGTGTCTTATGGAGAGTCGTGGCAGTGGGGCAGTGCTGGACTTGCTGTGGGTTACTCTTCAGGAGAAAGATCTTCCCCTTGCTGGTCCCATGTGTTATATGAAGTACAGGACAAGGATGCATCTGACCGAAGTTTTGATACTGGGTACTCTATGGTTATGGGAGTGGCCTCACTTGCCAAGACAGAGGGCATCAGAAGGTGACTGCTAAGGGAATCACATCACACTACTGATAACACTTGGTGGCCTGGGGGAAAGTTCAGACCCTGCGTAGCTCCTTCTGCTTGGGAGAAGGTCCTTGTTCCAGCGAGTACCTTGCTAACAGAGAACATTGTCTTCCCATAATCCTGGCTCCCATACTGAAGCTCATCAAAAATATGCCTGTCCATAGGGACCTGAAATAATTAATGGGCCTGTTTATATTCAGAATTAGAAAGTTGAAAAGGCAACTCCTGCTGCTACCTTACCTTACCCACTTCTCACTGTTGCAGTCATGTCCCACTCACTGGGTTCAGTTCATTTTGTGATCAATCTAGATTTTTGTTGCCATTGTTTTTAATGATGTGCTTTGTAGGAACCCAAGAATTACCCATCACCACAGGCAGCTGTAGAATTATCTGAGATAGAGTTGGTGTCCAAATTTATGTCCATCTAGAATTTGATTTGAACAAAGCAAAACATCCATTTACTTGCGAAGTCTTAACAGTCATAGATAAAGTGAAGGGAATGTTTTATTCTTCTTCAGTTTCCTATTTCTCAGTTTCCTATTTCTTGTGAGTATCAAGACAGAGGGACCAAGAGTCCTTAGAATTTATTTATTTTTCTTCCAATACGTAAGCCTGTGAAAGCAGTGTTTGAAAAGAGCACATTCAGTGAATATGTTGGTGTGTTCATGCCAGGCTCCAAAGCAATTGCAGTCACAGTTCAATCAAAGGGGTCATAGATAACTCCTTAGGGTCCAGTATCTGTTAAACTCAGGCATGTGTCATGGTTGAAAGTCATTAAATAGGACAGAGGAAGAAACAATGTCAGTTCTCTACCAGGGAAACCTCTCTAGATCTTTATCACAAATCGAATTCCTTTTTCCTACAGATAGCTGTAAGTTCTCCACTGCTCTTATCTCGCCTCTCCTCCCATCCTATAGCTCTTTTAGGTCCAGTTCAGGTTTTTGCATCAGTTCCCTTGCTTCCTTGTCTTCCTTTCTGCTGGATAGAGGCTACTTGGAGGTTTCCTAGGAGTGTGGACCATAACTCAGTTTTCCCTGTACATTTCCCAAGTATCCTCAAGACCTTCTTGTGGGACCATTGGCTGTTTTGTGTTTCCTCCATAGAAGCTGTCAGTGGCAACATGATTATGATGAGGTACAGACAACCATCCCTGCAGCAGCTTGCATCATGTGCCCATCAACTCTTTTTCTCTCCTCCTTCTGAGCTTTTAAATTTTTCTTTTAAGAGGTAGGCTGTTCAAGTGAGAAGTCAGCAACTAGATAATTCTGAGATCTTTTTGGGTCGTGAATCTGTTGTTTTGAGGTCTGTAAGTGTCCTGCTCACTCCTGGGATCTAGTGGCCTCCAGAAAACATGGCCTGATAGTTATTATTGCCCCTTCTTGCTTGAATGAGTTATCTTTCCACTTAGAGGGAGTCAGCTGCTTAGGCAGTGCCAGGTGGAGATTCACTGGCTTGTCTGGGCCTTTGGTCATTCCCAGGGTGGATGGCTCCCTCCCTGAGAGATCCACTTAAATCTAGTGTTTGCTCCTTATGGGTACCATGGTTGCTTGTAGAGTTGAAACAAAAAAGTGACATACTACAGTCTAGAATGCCCAGCTGAAGTTGTACACACTTTCACCCAAGCTCTTGTCATAAGCCTGGGATGGGCATAGCTGAATGTATTAGGGGTTTAGCTCCTAGTTGCTTTCTCCTTTCAGGGACTTTGCAAAGACACTGAGGGGGTTGCTGGCCTGAAGTAGCTTTGGTAGCACAGAAAACATAACTAGAAACCAGCTGCCTAGGGGAATTGAATATCAGGACTGGAGACTAGTGAGGAGGTGAGATGGTCTTTAACCTCTCCTACCTCAGTAGTCCTCTTTGTCTATCCACAAACACTGATGTTAAGTGAAGGATGCCACATGTGAAAGATTAGATACTGATTGAGATCCTTTAGATAACATTTGCAAAATGGACAAAACCAACTGTATTTCTCATTAATGTCAGGTAGAAGGTAGTTCTGGGAGAAGATTAGTGTGCTGACTGGGAAGCAGCAGAAGGGAGGCAATGTTCCGCTTTCAAGCTGTGCACAGGAACAGAGTGTTTATTTATAATACTTCATTAATCTCTCATTTTTCTTTATGTACTACTCTGTATATGTGATATATTTCACTTAAGGTTAAAAAAATAGAGTAAATGAAAGTCTCCAGGCTCTTATTCTCCTAATAACTTCTAAGTTACTTAGAGTAAATCTGTTGTCTTCTCTGTCATGTGTACTTTCCTGTGGCTGTGTATGCTTCATTTGTGCTGATGATGTCAGCTTTACGATAGTGGTTATTTTTGTGGCAGAGCTTCTTAATTATGTGCTCTTTTAATTATGTGCATCATTGTGGGGAAGAAGGATATTGTGTCTTACCTCAAGGCAACCTCATATTTCTGAAAGTAGTATTTACCTGGCACTAATCTACTTTATGTGAAAAACAAGTTTATTTTCAATTATTATTATTTTTTGCTGTGCTTTTAATGAGTAAACTTGTATTGAGTTAAAAAAAAAAAAGGCCCCAAATAAAATCTGCACTAGGGCTGAAGATGACATTCTTGCTCAAAATCTAAGCAGCTGTTACTTTTTCAAGTTGTTGACTTTTGGGTGATGACTTTGTCATGCTTTTGCCTTTAGCTTTGTATCTTTTTAGAATTAATTATATATGACCGATTTATATTATCATTTTCTACCATAGGTACCTAATTATTTAACATTTACAGAAATCTTTAAAAACATATTTATAGTTCCAAATAAAATATATTAGAAAGGATCTAAGTTTCATGTTGCTTTTAGAAAACGGTCTCAATGATTGGTTTTCTGGTAAAAGGAACTTAAGGGAAACTTGTCTTTGAAAATGAGAGGCAAATGTGAATCTAGCAATCTTCTCTAGTTACTATATTGAGGTTTCAATATTTAAAATTCACAAGTTAAAGAAAGGAAATATATTTTAAGACTAACTTTGCCTAACAGCTTTTGAGAAAGCTTTGTTAATAACTTGGATTATTAATAATTGATAGCTTTAAAATAGTTAGATGCTCTATTTGTGAAAATGAATTCCAAGGGCATTATTTAAAGTAATAATAGAAGATTTAGTTTTTAATATATAGAAGTTCAAATGAAAATGAAACGAAAGTGAAATAGTAAAACTAGAATAATAAGAAACTTGAGAGCATATTACTCACAAATCTGTATTTCTTTCTTTATTTTTTTTTCATGGTACCAGGGAATGAAACCAGTTGTACTTAACCACTGAGCAGTGTGTTGCTAAGTTGCTTAGGGCCTTATTAAGTTGCTGAGGCTGGCTTTGAACTCATGATCCTCTTGCCTCAGTCCCCCCAGCTGCTGAGATTTCCAGCGTATGCTACTACACCTGGCACAAATTTGTATTTCTTTCAGTATTTCGTAGATTTTATTTACTTGTCCAATTTAAAAATTGGTATTTTTTTGCAATTAAGGAAGACAATCATGTCTCTTTTTTTTATTGTAAACAAATGGGATACATGTTTTCTCTGTTTGTACATGGAGTAAAGGCATATTTGTGTAATCATAAATTTACATAGGGTAATGTTGTTTGATTCATTCTGTTATTTTTTCCCTTCCCCCCCACCTCCCCACCCCTCTTTTCCCTCTATACAGTCCTTCCTTCCTCCATTCTTGCCCCCCTCCCTAACCCTCACCCTAACCCTAACACACCCCTCCCACCCCTCATTATGTGTCATCATCCGCTTATCAGTGAGATCATTTGTCCTTTGGATTTTTGAGATTGGCTTATCTCACTTAGCATGATATTCTCCAATTTCATCCATTTGCCTGCAAATGCCATAATTTTATCATTCTTTATGGCTGAGTAATATTCCATTGTGTGTGTGTGTGTGTGTGTGTGTGTGTATCACATTGTGTGCATGTGTGATATATATATATATCAATCACAGTTTATTTATCTATTCATCGATTGAAGGACATCTAGGTTGGTTCCACAATCTGGCTATTATGAATTGAGCAGCTATGAACATTGATGTGGCTGTATCTCTGTAGTATCTGATTTTAAGTCCTTTGGGTATAGGTCAAGGAGTGGGATAGCTGGGTCAAATGATGGTTCTATTCCAACTTTCTGAGGAATCTCCATACTGCTTTCCAGAGTGGCTGCACTAATTGGCAACCCCACCAGCAATGTATGAGTGTACCTTTTTCCCCACATCCTTGCCAACACCTGTTGTTGCTTGTGTTCTTGATAATCGCCATTCTAATTGGGGTGAGATGGAATCTTAGGGTGGTTTTGATTTGCATTTCTCTTATTACTAGAGATGTTGAACATTTTTTCATATATCTGTTGATTGCTTGCACATCTTCTTCTGTGAAGTGTCTGTTCATTTCCTTAGCCAATTTGTTGATTGAATTGGATTATTTGTATTCTTGGTGTAGATCATTTCTTAAATTTGACGATGGTTTCTTGCAGATTGATTTTTCTAATCCTTATACATTTAAAAAATCACAGTGAATATTTATAATTTGACCATTCAAAGCTCCCAAAAATAAAATAAAATAATATTTTTTAATTCAAATATAGTCTCTACACTATCCATAACTTTAAGGATAGTAGCATAGTATATATAAACTTTCCTGTAATACTATTTTTCCATAAGAAAAATATAAACACTTAGAGTCTGTTAGGTTTGAGTCACTATTAAATACTAAAGAATGGATTAAAAAATTGATTTTTCAACAGTGCATGCTTCTTTCCACTCCTGAACCAAAACAAAACCAACATTTCCTTGTTTAATAGTTTTATATCTAAAATGAATTCTAAGAGACTAAGATGTTTCTTTGAACATGAAATTTTATCACTTGTTATTAAATCCTAAAATCTAATAGATAAGCAGTACTAGAAAATAGTTTGTCATTCAGGATTCTTTAACCTAAGATTTCCTAGCTATTTAGAAAGCACTAGCAGGAATGTTGTATTGAGAATAGTTGATATTTAATTTGCCTGTAATGCTAAGATATTTTAATGATCATCTTTCCTCAAAAAATGATTCTATTGTAGAGGTCTTTCACCTCTTTTGTGAGATTGATTCCCAAGTATTTTATTTTATTTTTTTTTGATGCTATTGTGAATGGGGTAGTTTTCCTAATTTCTCTTTCTGAAGATTCATCACTTATGTATAAAAATGCATTGGATTTATGAGCATTGATCTTGTAACCTGCTACTTTACTGAATTCACTTATGAGTTCTAAGAGTTTTCTGGTGGAATTTCCAGGTTCCTCTAAATATATAATCATGTCATCAGGGAACAGGGATAGTTTGAGTTCCTCTTTTCCAATTCGTATCCCTTTAATTTCTTTGGTTTGTCTAATTGCTCTGGCTAGAGTCTCAAGAACAATGTTGAATAGAAGTGGTGAAAGAGGGCATCCCTGCCGTGTTCCAGTTTTTAGGGGGAATGCTTTCAGTTTTTCACCATTTAGAATGATATTGGCCATGGGCTTAGCATAGATGGCCTTCACAATGTTAAGGAATGATCCCACTACCCCAATTTTTTCTAGTGTTTTGAGCATGAAGGGATGCTGTATTTTATCAAATGCTTTTTCTGCATCTATTGAAATAATCATGTGATTCTTAACTTTTAGTCTGTTGATATGGTGAATGACATTTATTGATTTCCGGATGTTGAACCAACCTTGCATCCCTGGGATAAAACCCACTTGATCGTGATGCACTATCTTTTTAATATATTTTTGTATGCGATTTGCTAAAATTTTGTTGAGAATTTTTGCGTCGATGTTCATTAAGGATATTGGTCTGAAATTTTCTTTCCTCGATGTATCTCTGTCTGGTTTAGGTATCAGGGTGATATTGGCTTCATAGAATGAGTTTGGGAGGGTTCCCTTCTCTTCTATTTTATGGAATACTTTGAGAAGTATTGGAATGAGCTCTTCTTTAAAGGTTTTGTAGAACTCGGCTGAGAACCCATCTGGTCCCGGACTTTTCTTTGTTGGTAGGCTTTTGATGACGTCTTCTATTTCACTGCTTGAAATGGATTTATTTAAGTTGTGTATGTCTTCCTCGTTCAGTTTAGGTAATTCATATGTCTCTAGAAACTTGTTGATGTCTTTGAGGTTTTCTGTTTTGTTGGAGTATAGATTTTCAAAATAGCTTCTAATTATGTTTTGTATTTCACTCGTGTCTGTTGTGATATTTCCTTGTTCATTCCGAATTTTAGTAATTTGAGTTTTCTCCCTTTTTCTCTTTCTTAGTGTGGCTAAGGGTTTATCAATTTTGTTTATTTTTTCAAAGAACCAACTATTTATTTTGTTAATTTTTCCGATTGTTTCTTTTCTTTCAATTTCGTTGATTTCAGCTCTTATTTTAACTATTTCCTGTCTTCTACTACTTTTGGTGTTGGTCTGCTCTTCTTTTTCTAGGGCTTTGAACTGTAGTGTTAAGTCGTTTATTTGTTGATTTCTACTTCTTTTGTTGAATGCGCCCCATGAAATAAATCTTCCTCTCAGTACTGCTTTCATAGTGTCCCAGAGATTTTGATATGACGTGTCTTTGTTCTCGTTTACTTCTAAGAATTTTTTAATTTCCCTCCTGATGTCTTCTGTTATCCATTCATCGTATAATAGTGTATTATTTAATCTCCAAGTATTGGAGAAGTTTCTGGTTTTCATTCTGTCATTTATTTCTAATTTCAGTCCATTATGATCTGATAGAGTACAAGGTAGTATCTCTATCTTCTTGTATTTGCTAACAATAGCTTTGTGGCATAAAACATGGTCTATTTTAGAGAAGGATCCATGTGCTGCTGAGAAGAAAGTGTATTCGTTCTTTGTTGGATGGTATATTCTATATAAGTCGGTTAAGTCTAAATTGTTGATTGTGTTATTGAGATCTATGGTTTCTTTATTCAATTTTTGTTTGGACGATCTATCCAGCGTTGAGAGAGGTGTGTTAAAATCGCCCAGTATTATTGTGTTGTGGTCTATTTGATTTCTGGAATTGAGAAGGATTTGTTTGACGTACATGGATGAGCCAATGTTTGGGGCATAGATATTTATGATTGTTATGTCTTGCTGATTTATGCTTCCCTTAAGCAGTATGTAATGTCCTTCTTTATCCCTTCTGACTAGTTTTGGCTTAAAGTCCACATTATCTGAAATGAGGATGGATACTCCAGCTTTTTTGCTGTGTCCGTGTGCATGGTATGTTTTTTCCCATCCTTTCACCTTTAGTCTATGGGTATCTCTTTCTATGAAACCCATCTCTTGCAGGCAGCATATTGTTGGATTTTTCTTTTTAATCCAATCTGCCAGTCTATGTCTTTTGATTGATGAGTTGAGGCCATTAACATTCACAGTATTATTGTGATATGATTTGTATTCCTAGTCATTGGACTCATTTTTGTTTTTTGACATGATTTGGTTTCTACAATGAGAACTACAGAACACTAAAGAAAGAAATTAAAGAAAACCTTAGAAGATGGAAAGATCTCCCATGTTCATGGATAGGAAGAATTAATATTGTCAAAATGGCCATACTACCAAAAGTGCTATATAGATTCAATGCAATTCCAATTAAAATCCCAATGATGTACCTTACAGAAATAGAGGAAGCAATTATGAAATTCATCTGGAAGAATAAGAAACCCAGAATAGCTAAAGCAATCCTCAGTAGAAAGAGCGAAGCAGGTGGTATCGCAATACCAGGTTTTCAACTCTATTACAAAGCAATAGTAACAAAAACAGCATGGTATTGGTACCAAAATAGACAGGTAGATCAATGGTACAGAATAGAGGACACGGACACAAACCCAAATAAATACAATTTTCTCATACTAGACAAAGGGGCCAAAAATATGCAATGGAGAAAAGATAGCCTCTTCAACAAATGGTGCTGGGAAAACTGGAAAACCATATGCAACAGAATGAAATTAAACCCTTATCTCTCACCCTGCACAAAACTCAACTCACAATGGATCAAGGAACTCGGAATCAGACCAGAGAACTGCAGATTATAGAAGAAAAAGTAGGCCCAAACCTTCAACTTGTTGGCTTAGGATCAGACTTCCTCAACAGGACTCCCATAGCCCAAGAAATAAAAGCAAGAATCAACAACTGGGATAGATTCAAACTAAAAAGCTTTCTCTGAGCAAAGGAAACTATCAGTAATGTGAAGAGAGAGCCTACAGAGTGGGAAAATATCTTTGCCAATCATACTTCAGATAGAGCGCTAATATCCCACATCTATAAAGAACTCAAAAAACTCTACACCAAGAATACAAATAATCCAATCAACAAATGGGCTAAGGAAATGAACAGACACTTCACAGAAGAAGATGTACAAACAATCAACAGATATATGAAAAAATGTTCAACATCTCTAGTAGTAAGAGAAATGCAAATCAAAACTACCCTAAGATTTCATCTCACCCCAATTAGAATGGCGATTATCAAGAACATAAGCAACAATAGGTGTTGGCGAGGATGTGGGGAAAAAGGTACACTCATACATTGCTGGTGGGGTTGCATACTAGTGCAGCCACTCTGGAAAGCAGTATGGAGATTCCTCAGAAAGCTTGGAATGGAACCACCATTTGACCCAGCTATCCCACTCCTTGGCCTATACCCATAGGACTTAAAATCATCATACTACAGAGATACAACCACATCAATGTTCATAGCTGCTCAATTCACTATAGCCAGATTGTGGAACCAACCCAGATGCCCTTCAGTTGATGAATGGATAAAGAAACTGTGGCATATATATACAATGGAATATTACTCTGCCATGAGGAATGACAAAATTATGGCATTCACAGGCAAATGGATCAAATTGGAGGGTATCATGCTAAGTGAGATAAGCCAATCTCAAAAAACTAAAGGACGAATGATCTCGCTGATAAGTGGATGAGGACATATGGGGGTGGGGGGTAGGAGGGGTTATTGTTAGGGTTAGGGTTAGGTTTAGGGTTAGGGATAAGGAGGGTGGTAAGAATGAGGAAGAAAGGAATGTATAGAGGGAAAAGAGGGATGGGAGGGGGGAAGGGAAAAAATAACAAAATGAATCAAACAACATTGCCCTATGTAAATTAATGATTTTTAATTAAAATTAAAAATTAAAAAAAAAATGATTCTAAGATAAAATTTTTTCCTAGGAAATATGCATACACTATAAGTATATTAGAAAACCAAATTTATTCTGGGTAAGACCTAGTAAATTTTACTGCAAACCATCACATGATAGTAAATAATTGGAATGTTATGATAACATAACTAATTTGATATTTTCCATTATTTCCTATGAATTGTATAGCAAGCCAATATAGTTTTGAGGACAATAGGAATAAACCAGTTAATGATACTGTGGACTAAATACAATCATAGACATTAGAGAAATATTTCAAACCAAGCAAACTAAGGAGGGATGGCAGCATATGGAATGTTAATTTGTCTTTAAGTTTCCTCTAGATAAAGTGTCATACCAGCTACTGTTGGAAGAAATGTAAATTTCAAAAGGAAGACTTTATACCAATGAATCATTTGTCTAGAAGGTTAACATTAGCTGTTTGTGTTCAATGACTCAGAGTAGTCTTCCTTTTTTATTTCTTATTAAATAAAATAAGAGGTGGTACTTATTTTTCATCTTCTTTTATTCAGTTTCTGAGATAATTAACTCTCAAAGAATTCACAACAAATAATATCATCGATACATTCTTTAATACAATCTTCAATGTTCTATTGTCTCTGCACAGCCTACTATAATGAGTTCCTGATATTCACTGAGAAACTCACATCATTCCTATTTACAGTAATCTGAGGAACATTTTTACTTCCAGCAATGTTAAACACCGAGTAGCATCTAAGTCGTTAATACCACACAATGAAACTGAGTCTGCAAGAAATTTACTACCTACCCCCTCCCTCCCCTGGGCTTTTCTGGCAAATGATAGAAGACATCATTCATGGTGCTTTATAAGTCTGTCACTATTTTTTTCTTTATGGTTAAACAATTTCCCAGATAAAGTATACCAGTCATAGCAAAAAGTAAAAGAATTACAGAAAATTTCAGCCTAGTATAGGATACTGGGATTAAAGTTTAAAGCATCACATAGCAAAGATTATGACTATGATGTCAGACTTTAATGACATCACAACATTGGTAAGTATAGCAAGTCTTATAGGTTATACGTCAAAAAGTTGAGCTTTAGCCCATCAGTCATGGAGAGATATCCTGCAGCCCTGAAAGAGTGTGCACATAGCTGCTTGTGACTGAAGCTGATTATCAGGTTCCTTTGTTCCCATTCAGTGTGCTCTTGTGGTGAAATTGAGTTTACTTATATAAGCAAATATCATCATCTTGGACCCTTGGGGAAAGCATTGGCTTTGAGAAGCAGTCTAAGTGGGGTTCAGGAGTCTCAGGGAATGGGGAGGCATCACTTACACTTGATGTCCAAGGGGAGGGTGCAGAGGTTCTCATTGAAGACCTAACACAGCTCTGTCATCACAGATAATGGTGTAACTGGTTTGTGACCCCTGGATCAACTCCTGAAAATTATTGAAGTGACAAGGTTCTCAGGAGTCTCTGAAGCACTGACTTCATTTTTCTCCATGCCATGGTTATCACCCCCACTTTTTTAAATTTCCCAATTCTGTTCATTTATCTGTTTGTTCACGATATATTTTATTTGCTTAGGCAATTCCTATCTCCTAGATATTGTTGCAAAAATATATTAACTACATTAACTGTAGATGATGACACTATTTTTTTTTTCATAATTATGTTTATTCTTCCTTTAGCCTACAATTCTGTTTGAATATAAAGTCACATATTTTTTAATGTTTCTGTCACATAGCTCAGAATTGTTCTGGATTGAGAACCTGTGGACAGTGTTTGGAACAGCCTGGATGTGGCTGGTGCAATGATCCTAGTAACACAGGACGAGGACACTGCATTGAAGGGTCTTCACGGGGACCAGTGAAATCTGCTGGCATTCACAGTAGTGAGATGGTACTTGACACCAGTCTATGCCCCAAAGAAAGGAACTACGAGTGGTCCTTTATCCAGTGTCCAGGTAATCAGAATGTGATGAAATAATTGCAGTTTCTGTTTGAAAGAACCAAGATATTATAAACTTCTATTGTTCACACCATTGTGTATCTTAGAGTTCTCATGAAATTCACTATATACACTGAAACTTCATGGTAAGTATTGTAGTGTTACATGTAACATCTATGCTGGAGTCATCTGGCCTTCTTTTGAAAGCTGCCAGTGGTATTCACTACCAATCAATTTTGAAGATCATTTAATTTTTCAGGGGCTTCCTTCATAGGAAATCGATGCTGAATAAAGTCAATCTTCTTGAAAATTAATTTATTCAATACATTTTTATAGAGTGCCTACTATGTGCTAAAGAGTGTTTTAGGTACCGAAGTCGCAAAATTGATAAATTAGACTGAAATCATTGCATTAATAGAACTCATTTTAATTGAAATTCATAAAACTAATTACATACACATATGAAGTTATATAGTGATAAGTGCTAGTATCTAAATAAAAGAAGGAAGAGGACAACGCTTACTATTTAAAGTGGACTGAGAGAAATACCACACTGAAAAGTTAAAGTAAACACCTGAAGTAGATGCGGGAACGAAGCACAGGGATATCTGGGTAAAGAGTGGTGCAGAAGAGAGAACAGCCTGACACAGGGAGTTGGTTGAGGTGGTTTATTTGGGAGGTGATTCTAGGGGGCATAAATGAGGGATGGAGAGAGTTTCAAAAAGGAACCAGAAAGTTAATAATATGTACATTGTGAATCTGGCTACTACACTGGGAAATTGGGACTCAGACCCAGTGAGGACCAACCATGTTTAATGTTCCTCATAATTAATCCCAGTGAGGTACTGGGAGGCTGGGGCATTTAACCACTGCCTTCTGTTCCCCACTGGTTGATCAGTGTCCTTGTGGATTTTAATTCCCTGGTACTTCTGAGGTGTGTCAGCATGTCTGACCAATAGCTTCCACTGTCACCAGTGAAAAAAGCTGCAGCAGAAAGTAGAGAGACACTGCAGAACATGCTTTAGATGAGACACTGACAACGTATAGCACTGGGACCAGATGAATCAAGGGAATGTGGCACAAATTGCAACAGTTCCCTCTGCACAGATTATGTTATATAAAAAGCAATAACATGGATTAAACTGTTGACTCTCAGAAAAACATATGAATCTTAAATATGTTTTGTTTAGTGGAAGAAGCTCCTTAGACCACTTGGCCATCCTGACAGCCATTAATGGAGGAAGCTTGATCCAAACTATAGTTTGTATTACTTCATTTATAAGACGATTTGAAATAGACAAAACTATGTGGATGAAAAACAGGTCAGTTATTTGCTAGGAGTAGGGTGAAGGATTGATTTTAAGGAGGCATCACTGTGAAATTATGAAGGTCAGAACTGTGGGGGGGTATGTTACTGAGATAGTAAATATATAACTCTATGCAGTTATCAAAAATCTATGCTTTATGCTGAGGAGGTAGCTCAGTAGTTGTTTTAGTCAGCTTTTTCACTGCTGTGCCTAAAAAACCCAAACTGAACAATTTTAGAGGAGGTAAAGTTTATTAGGGGCTTATGGTTTCTGAGGTCTCCGTCCATACACAGCTGACTCCTTTCTTGGGGGCTTGAGGTGAGGCAGAATATTATGATGGAGGAGTGTGGCAGAGAGAAGCAGCTCAGATGATGATCAGAAAGCAGAGAGAGAGAGACTTCACTTGCCAGACACAAATATATACCCTGAAAGCACATCTCAGTGCCCACCTCCTCCAGCCACAGCCTACCTGCCCTCAGTTACCACTCAATAAATCCCATCAGAGAATTAATTAAGGCTTTCATAACTTAATCATTTCACCTCTGAATGTTCTTTCATTGTCTTCTACATGAGCTTTTGGGAGACATATCACATCTAAACCACATCAGTGGTAGAGCACTTCCTAACATGTGTAAGACTCTGTTTGATCCTTATGACCATCCACACCCCCCCATCCTTGCTGCATATCACAAAGAATAAGCTTTGTACAAATTTAAAAATAAGCTAACCAGTAAGTTAGGGAACCCCAGGATAGAATGCAAATTGTGACAAATGAATCTACCCATATTATTGCAAATGCCACAGTCTCACAAAAAATGACTTAACGGTAGCTTTGGAAAAACAGTTTTGATACTAAAAGGAGAAACCCATACATACATACACTGTATTCTGTTTGGTAAATTTGTTTCTCACAGATACAAGTTAATAGTTTCTAATAATACTTTATGTGTTTATTGGATATGAACAAATAAATAATTTGTATTTAATGGGAGCCAGGATTCTTAACTTTAAGGGAAAAGGTTAAAAATGCAAAGGGGGCTGTGGCTGTAGCTCAGTGGTAGAGCACTTGCCTTGCACATGTGGGGCACTGGGTTCAATCCTTAGCACCACATTAAAAAAATAAATAAAGATATTATGTTCATCTACAACTAAAAATATTGTAAAAAAATAAAAAAGTTATCTAAAGATTAAGGTTAAAATGAATCGTTTGATGCTAGATTAGAGCCTGAGAGAGTAGCATGAATTCATGTTTGTTTTAATAAAAAGATAGAAGTGAATGTGTATGTGTACATGAGGTAGGATGCATGCAGTTATTTCCTAGCTCTGTTTGTTGAGAGGGCCTGGAAGCTGTGACACCCATCTGTGGATGCATTAAATAGATGAGTAGATGTAGTTGAAGAAATCATTAATAAACTAGAAGGTAAATATAAAGAAACAATCCAGAGTTCAGAAGAAATAAATAGAAGCAATACAAGATGCAAAGAATGAAAAGAGGTTAAAGACAGGGAGGATATAATGAAAAATTCTGAGTATATTTAATAGGAATTTCTGAAGGAGAAAATGGAAAATAGTAGAGGAAATATTTTAAAACCTCATCATGCTATGGGGATATAGACACCACACACATTGTAGGTGCCATCTGGTTCACATGTAAAATAGAATTTACTGGGAAATTTTTATAATCCAAGAGGTAGAAGAATTTCATGTGATTTCATAAGCTCTAAGAATTTTTGGGGGGTACCAGGGATTGAACTCATGGGCACTCAGTCACTGAGCCACATCCCCAGCACTATTTTGTATTTTATTTTAGAGACAGGGTCTCATTGAATGGCTCAGTGCCTCGCCATTGCTGAGGCTTGCTTTGAACTTGTGATCCTCCTGTCTCAGCCTCCTGATCAGCCTCCCGAGCCTGCTGGGATTACAGGCTTGTGCCACCATGCCTGGCGCATATGAAGAAATTAGGTCAGACATAATTGTTCTGCATGCATGCACCAGCATTTCAGGAAGAAGCTATGAATCCTACAAGACTCTCCAGTTCTTTTTAGGTATGAGCAGGGATAATATATGTGTGAAAAATTTCTTGACGAAATTTTTCGTCAAGAAAAAATTTTAGTTAGCAGTGATCCAGAGAAGGTTTCTGGAGTTCTGTGACTGATATTATCATAATTTTTCATTGAGCATTCAAAAAGCAAGAAAAGGATACATATAATTTTTTATGATTACCTGCTATCAATACTTACGTCAAATACATAGTAATTAAAGCAGTGTAAAACTGCCACAAAAACAGATAAGCCAATGAACCATGATAGTAATTATAAAAACAGGCTCACGTAAAAGACAGTCCCTGACTTAGCATGGTTCTACTTAACTATTTTTTGACTTTACAGTGGTGTGATAGCAGCATGCATTTTGTAGAAACTGTACTTTGAATTTTTATCTTTTCTAGACTAGGGATGGGCACAACACTCTTGTGATGCTGGGCAGCAAAAGTAAGCTGTATCTCCCAGCCATCTGTGCTGTCACTATGGTGAAGAGTTGATACACTGCAGTGTATAGTATTGCTAAGCTGAGGTTGGGTAGGCTAGTTGTATTAAATGCATTTTTGATGTATGTCATTTTTAACTTAAAATGGATTTGTTGGGATGTAACCCCATCATAATCATGGAGCTTCTGTGTTTATGATTTCTTAGTTCTTTTTGTGTTCTTTATGAGGCTGGGTACTTCATAAAGGAAAGAGATTAATTTAACTCACAGTTTGAAAGTTCAAGATCAGGTAGCTCCATCTGTTCAGCCTCTGGTGAGGGTCCTCCTGACTGTATCACAAAGTGGCAGAGAAATGGAAAAGGAAACTGCCATGTGTAGAAGAAGCCAAGCACATGGGGTAGCCTTGTTTTATAACATTCTCTCTTTAGAGAACTAACTTTGTCCTGGGAGAACTACACTTCTAAGAACTACTTCTAAGATACTAACCACATGATCTAATTACCTTCCATTAGGCCACACCTCTTAAAGGCTCCCCCATCTCAACACCACCATACTGGGGACCAGGCTGACAGCATATGAACTTTTGGGGGCACATATCCAAACCACAGAATATGGTTGCCTGATTTATGAAAAAAAAAAAATGAGGGGCTGGAGTGGTAGAGTACTTGCCTAGCATGTGTGAGGCACTGGGTTCGATTCTCAGCACTGCATGTAAATAAAATAAAATTGAACAAAAGATCCATTGACAACTAAAAAATATTTATTATAAATAAGTGACAATGCCATACAACAGGAAAAAGGATGGTTTTGTGAGTAAATGATACTGCATACATTAGAGCTCTGAAAAGTTGTATCTAGACCCCTATGTCACATGGAAAAATTAATTCCATACAGATTGTGAATCTAAATGTGGAAGCTAACACAGTACAATTTCTGGCATATGACATTAACATAACATACTAGGAACTTTGAAGTAGATGATGATTTCTTAAGCAGGATACAAAAGATTGACTGTGGAAAAGTATGATAAATTATACTCAAATATTAAGAAAAAACATCATTAAGAGAGTAAACAGAGTAAGCTATAAGATTAGAGAAGGCATTTATAATACACACACCTCACACATACATAAAACCTATCCCGAATTAAAATTTATCACAAATCAGTAGTAATAGAACTTATAATAGAAAAATGGACAAGATACTTGAACAGGTACACACAAAAGACAATATTCAAAAGGGTAATACATCTGAAAAAGATTTTAACTTCTTTAGTAATGAGAGAAATGCACACAAAAGCACAGAAAAATGCCAGTGCTTACCTACAAGAATATTTAAAATGAAGAGGATAATTTTTAAGTGTTGGCGTCAATGTGGAACAATTGGACATTTCATATTCTGTGTTTTCAAAGTCCAAATGGTAAACAGTTTGAAACTATTGCATAGGGTATGCTTGTGATCCAGGAATTCTGTGTCTAGGGCACCAGGAGACATTTGATTTGTCTGGGGCTTGACTTTATATTGCTGCTGAGCATGGGTTATTTTACATTTTTAAAGGGTTGAAAGAAGGAGGGAAATAAGGATGGGGGAATGTAAAGAAGCAAGGAAGGAAGCAAAGCAAGATGGAAGGGAGGGAAAGACGTAAAAGAGGGGACAGAAGTCAGGGAAGAATTTGTGACTGTGTACTCAACACCATTTGAAATGTTTCTTCTCTAAGTCCTTGATAGAAAATATTTGCCAACTCTGTTATGTTAATACCCAGCAGAGAGCTGCTGAGGCTCTCCAGGAGAGGTGTATAAGCATATACATAGCAGCATGGCTTCAGTAGCTCCAGCCTGGAAATCATCTAGATGTCTATCAACAGTCAGAACAGTACAGAAATTGGTATTCCACACAATGGAACGATGAAGATGGCAGGAACAAATGTAACATTGAGACAAAGAAGCCAGACACAAAACAGGAGATGCTCTGTTGATCAGTCTACCTAGAGGTCAAAGATGGCAAAACTATTTGATGGTATGAAAAGTCAGGGTAGAGCTTATTTTTGGAAGACTAGGGCTAGTGACAAGAAGGGGGCCCAGGGGAATTCTTTCATTTCTGAGAAGTTTTTATGAATCATAGTTTTAAATATTAATTCTTTTCAATTTCTGCCCATCTTTGTTTCTTCCTTTATTACCTCTTCACTTTCTTGACTGTTTTCCTTCCTTTCTTTAATGCCTCATTAAACTTTCAGGGGAGTCTGTTCTTCCTTGGGCACCTCATAAAATGAGATACTCTGCCCCCCATTTCTTATCAGAGTTTAGTCAATTCTGTTTTCATCTCTCTTTCTTTTATGTCTATTCTTTTCTTAATATTTGAATTTCTGATTTAAGGTTGGTTTTTAACACTCTAAATGTTGGCTTGATTGTATTTAATTCTGTTTGGAGAACTTAAGAGTCTTCTGCTTTTGTTTTTGTGTTTGAATTTTCCAGAGAAATATGCATTGGTTAGGGAGTGATGGATCTGGTGTTTGATTTTTTAAATAATAACTACATAGATTAATTTTTTTGGCACTGTTATAATTTTATAAGTTTCCTAGTTTGTGATAATTTTCTGTTATGGTTTGGATGTGAAGTGTCCCCCAAAAGCTCATGTGTGAGACAGTGCAAGAGGGTTCAGAGGAGCAATGATTGGATTGTAAGAGTCTTAACTCAAACCTTGATTTAATCCCATAATAGGGATTAGTTTAGTGGTAACTAAAGTGGTAGGGTGTGGCTGGAGGAGGTGGGAATTGGGGCGTGGCTTTGGGTATATGTTTGCATCTGGTGAGTGGAATATCTCTCTGCTTCCTGATTAACATGTGAGCCACTTCCCTCTGCCACACTCCTGCTCCCTGATGTTCTGCCTCACCTTGAGCCTCAAGGAATGGAGCTGACTGTCTATGGATGGAGACCTCTGAAACAGTGAGCCTTTAAATAAACGTTTCCTCCTCTGCAATTGTGCTGGTCAGGCCATTTAGTCACAGTTGTGAAAAAGCTGGATAAAATGTCTTCTATCAGAATAGCAAAAATTTGATGGTAGTGTTAAGGATACGTGTACTCTGAATATGGTTTTTTTTTTCATTTTTGCAAGAATTTAATTTTTTTCACTATATTTCTTTATGCCTCAGCCTCCAAGGTATCAAAACTCACCTCTCTTTTATGCCCTGTCCTTTATTTCTCCTCTGATACTAAACTTAAGATTGCTCCTTCAAATTGTGCCCACTGGTAAGTCTTGTTCTTATAGGGGATATCTTGGTCTACAAGGACACTGCTGCAATATTTTCCTACATGACACAGACCTACATATCAGCTTTAGACTTGAGGCTAGCTCCCGCCTTTTCCTCTGTTTTCCATGGTGTATCTGGTTGAGATCTTGCATACCGCAAATCCTTGCAGTGTCTTGGGAGCAAAAGAGATTCCTTCCTTGGATTTGTTTCTTCTTTTTTAACCTACAGTTGCTTTGAAGTCTAGTCATTTCTGTTGTCAGGTTATGAGAGGGTGTAGTTTTGGGGAAATTTTCTTTTAAAAATTCTTATTTTTTCTTTTCCTTTGGAGGACACATTGGGAGACTGCATAGGTGACCTCTGTTGGTTTCAGTTATCCTATTTCTTTATCACATTAAAATGGAATATTATCCAGATGCAGTTGTGCAGACTTGTAGTCCTAGAGACTCTTGAGACTGAGGCAGGGCAATCACAAGTTTGAAGTCAGCCTGGGCAACTTAGCAAGATTCTCAGTAACTTAGTGAGACCCTGTCTCAAAACTAAAAAGGACTGGAAATGTACCTCAGTGACAAAACCTCCCTGAATTCAATCCCCAGTACAAAAGCAAACAAACCAAAAACTACAATAAAAACAAACAAAACAAAAAACTGGAATTTTAAAGGAATTAATTTTCCAATTACTTATTATTTTATAGGAGTGCAATTTATTTGCTTTAACGTGGTGAACTCATTTTTTTTTAACTTTAGTAGCTTTTCTTGAAGATGTTTTAAGAATTTTCAAGTTGCTTATCAATAGGGTTGTTTCTTTTTCCTTTCCAAATCATGCAGTTTACTTTTGTTCTTATTGCACTGGTTAGAGACTATAGTGCCATATGGAATAGAATTACTTCAGGTGTAGGGCGAAAGCATTAACCTTTACCTTTGTGTATGATGTTGCCTATTGTTTTTTTTGTTGTTGTTGTTTGCCCAGCAGTGATCAATTTAGCTCCAAAGGAAGCTTTCATTCACTCCACAGGCCCTTACCCCCATTTCCAAAACTTACACGGAATCTCCTTCTCCTTCTGAATCTCATTTTTTCAGATAAAGATCATTTCTTTTTAAGGAAATCACCTGATAGGACTATCTAAGAAAATCTCCCTTTCTTCAAGTCACCCATGCCATATAATAAAACCTAATCACCGGAGAGACTACCACATCCTATGTGCAGGCCCCTCCAACAGTCAGGGTTCTTTAACACAGGAGATTATATGAGGAGGCTGCAATTGTGGGTTATTTGGGAATTCTGAGGACCCTACATCATTTCTGATTTGTGTTAAAGTTCACTAATCTCTTTTTCTGCATAGTCTTATCTGCTGTTAATTTCCATACAATTTATTTTTTATAAAAGCTGTATTGAGATATAATTCATACACTACCTCCCACATGTATTAGTCAGAATATAGAACAGCAACTACCTAGGACTGGCAAGGATGAGTAGAATGTGTGTCTGAGGATGTATGTGTTTCTCTGGAGAAACCTACATTTTCCCTAGATTTCTCTATCATCTATTCTCTCCTCTCTTCTCACCTCTCCCTCTCTCTGTCTCTCTCCTTCTCTAGAGAGATTTTAAAGAGTTGATTCATGAAAGTTCAGCAGCTGGCAAGTCTAGTATCTGCAGAGCAGGTCAGCAAGTTGAACATTCAGACAGGATGTCTTTTTCTCCAGGAAGTCTGTTTGTGGCCTTAATGAAAGGCTCCTCTAATTGGATGACACCTGCCTACATTATTGAGAATAATTTTCTTAAAGTCAGTGGTTGTAGATGTTAACCACATCAACAAAATAACTTCATAGCAGCATATAGATGATTGTTTGATTCAACAGCTAGGTTCTGTCCTTGTTCACACATAAATTGGCTATCATTCCATGAAATTTATCCACTTATAGGGTCAAACTGAATGTTTTCCCCTATATTCACAGAGTTGTACAACCATCACCACAATGAGTTTTAAAGCATTTTTATCTTCCCCGTAATTCATTAGCAATCATTGCCTATTAACACTCCCCTCATCCTTGCCAGAACTGTCTAGGCAGTCACTGTTCTGTTTTATCTGAGGATTTGTTTATTTTGGACATTTCATGCAAATGGAATCATACAGTATGAAGGTTCTCAGTTTGTTTTACATTAACAATATTTTCAAGGTTTATTAATATTGTATCATGTAGCGATATTTTGTTTCTTTTTATTGCCAAAAATGTTTTATTATATGTATATACCACATTTTGTTGACTCATGCATCACTTGGTGAACATTTGAGTGTTTGCAGTTTTTGTCTGTTTAGAGAATTCACCTGTGCACATTCACGTGGAAGTTTAAGTGGAAATATGTTTTCTTTGGGAGTAGACTTTCTGGGTCCTATGTTAACCATACTTTTATACTTTTGAGGAAAACTGCCAGACTGATTTCAAGGCTGCTGTATTATTTTACATTCTCACCAGCAGTGTCTGCCCCCCACTCACTGTCTTCAGCAGCACTGGTTATCGCCTATCTTTTTGAGTGTAGTCATCCTGCTTGGTGCGAAGTGGTATCTCGGGGTGTGGATTTTTATTCCCTCAGTGGCTAATGATGCTAATTGTCATTTCATGTGCTTTTTTGGCCATCTTCTTTGGAGATATGGGTATTCAGACTCTTTGCCCATTATTTAATTGGAGCATTTCTCTTTTTATTATTGGACTTGTAAGACTTCTTTATATAGTCTGGATATAAGTCCCTTATCAAAGATATGATTTTCAAACATTTTCTCTCATTCTATGGATTGTCTTTTCACTTTCTTCACAATGTCCCTTGAAGCACAAAAGTTTTTAATTTTGATAAATCCTTTTCTTTTTTCCTGTTGTTATATTTCTGGTGTTATTTGAGAAAACTTTACCCAATGTAAGATCCCAATATTTATTCCTATATTAAAGATTTTAATAGATCTAGCTTTTATATTTAGGACTATAATCCATTTGAGTTAATTTTAGTGTTGTTGTATAGGGATCAGCTCATTTCTTTTACATGTGGAAATCCAGCTATCCAAGCACTATTTATTGAAGAGACTGTTCTTTCTCCTTTGAATTTATTCCTGATTTTGTATATTTTATCTTTCATCTTTAGAAATTGTATTTTGATCCTTTTTTTTCTTTTCATTTCTCTCCTTAAACTCATGGTCTGTGCTATACTCTTGAGCATAGGGAGCATACTTTAATATACTCCTCTGCTAATTTCATCTCATGTGTTTTTTCTGTTGATTTTTTAAAAACTCATCATGGGTTAGATTTTTAGCATGGTTATTTTTATGGCGTTCTGAACATTGTGAATTTTTGTGGTTTATTATTTGATTTTTTCCTATTATACAAGAATATTGGACTTTGTTCTAGCATGCAGTTATGTTACTTAAGATCTGTATGAACCCTTAAACATTGTATTATAAGATTTGTTAGGCTGTGTACATGGCAACCATAAGTCCAATGTTAGTTTATGTCCCCAACAAAGGCAGTATTTTTTATGGTTTCTGTACAATTCCCTTTGCCTTAGGAGGTCCCTCCATTCTGGTGTGAATACAAACTATTTCCATTTGATGTAAGCTCTGGCATTGTTTTACTTACAGTTTTCTATTGGTTCTTTTCTAGCTTCAGGATGTCTCTTCTACTAACGGGTTCAACCAAAGATTCAAGATTTTGGTGTGCAGTTCTCTTTTCTAGCACTTTGTCTTGCAAATTCTAGCCATAACAGCCTCTAAGAACTTTGATCTTTGTATTTTTAACTAAATGAGATATCTGGCCTCTGTTGGGGTTTAAATATCATGAGTACATCCTCAAATCTGCCTCCAGGCAGCAAGCTGGGGCAGTACTCCCCTCTATTATGTTTGAAAATAGTTGTTGTTTAACATAGTTTGTTTAATTTTCTTTTTATGACTAAGGTCTATTCCCAGAATGGCTAATCCTCCATGGGCAGAAGGGGCATCTTCTGTTTGTATGCATTGTTTTATAGTAAACAGCACGGAAGTCTTGGTTTTGTTATTTTTTAAATCTTGTCTGACAATTTTTGTTTTATATCAGTGTTTAGTCAATTTTGGATTAGTGTAGCAGTATTGTTAACTGAGTTTAAGCTACTACTATCATAGTGTTTATTTAAAATTTTTGATCCTCTTTTCCCCTCTTTTGTCCTTTAAGTCCGCTTTATCACCTTTATTGGATTTTTAGCTATACTTCTTTTGTGTTTGTGTTAGTGACTGCTGTAGTGATTGTAGTAGTCATCTTTATCTTATCTCGGTCTACCTTGAGTCAGCATTACACTGCTCCATGTACAAGGTACGCTTTTTACAGCAGAGCAGTTCCCTTTGCACCTTTCCTGTCTTCTGACATTATGTCAATTACTGCCATTTAGTTCTCTTCCACATATGTTATAAACTCCTCAGTGCATTACTGTTTTTACTTCAAAGGGACAAATTTTTTATTAGGCAATCATGATAAGTGAAATATACCCACATATTGACCATTTCTGGAAAGCATCCCTTTTCCTGTAAAGAATTCCCCTTTGCTATATTTTTTCTTTACTCAATGTTTTAAAAACATTTTTAAAAATATGTTTTTCAGTTTGGGCCACAAATGATCTCAGCTTTCATGTATCCGAAAGATGTTTTTATCATATGTGTGTATGTCTTCATATTTGAAGAATACTTTTGCCGAAAATCACACTCTTTGTTGGTGGATAGTTTTTCAATAATGTGACGATGTGATTTCATTTTCTTCCAACTTCCATTTTTCCTCTTGAGAGTTCCTCTATCAGTTTTTTTCTCTTTTGAAAATAATGTTTATTCTCCCCACCTTTTTTTTTTAAAGATGGACTTTTTCTTAGTTTTTTGATTTTAGTAATTTTAATGTTATGTACTTAAGTATGCGTCTTAATTTTTATTGATTGTGAATTTTTTGTAGCTCGGTGTTTTTCCTCATTTTCTCAGTTTCCCGCCATTATCTCTTCAAATACTACATCCGTTTCTACTCTGTCCTCTGTATTTGGGAGTCTACTTCACTTATGTTAGACTTTGTATTATGTCCCTAATTTTTCGGTCAGCTTTGTATTTTATGTCTTTGCATCTCTTTTGATCTATATTCCAATTCACTAATTCTTTTTTATTTATTTTGATTGATTTCATTTGAGTTGTACACAAATGGGGTACAACTGTTGTTTCTCTGGTTGTACATGAAGTAGTTGCATCATTTGCATAATCATACATGTACATAGGGTAATGATGTTTGTCTCATTTATTACTATTTAACATAGCACCCAGTGCTCACTGTACAAAGCAGATTAATTCAAGATTCTGTGTGTCATCAGTTAATGCTGTACAGGTAGGCTGTTCTGCCAGTCTGTCCAGTGATTTTTCATGTGGCAGTTATTTAGCAGGTTGATGGTTCTGGTTGGTCTCAGTAGCCTGAGTTCCCATGGCTGTTGGTTCTTGCTGGCTGATTGATCTGGAATGCTCAGCTGGAATGACTGTTCTTTGCTGTATTTGGCCTATCATCCTCCAGTAGTACAGGCTGGGCTTTTACGTATTGTGTTTTTAGAATAGACTTTTGAGAGACCTAAGTTCAGAATTTTTATTCTATCACTTCTGTTGCATTTGATTGATCTGAGAAAGTCACAGTGTCAGTCTAATCTCAAAGGATGAAAAATACCTCACTTTTTTTTTTTTTTTTTTTTTTTTTGGAGCAAAGACAGACTAACATGTCATAATGGTGAATATAGAGAGGAATTTACATTAATTATTTGTAACTCATTTAATTCTTCTTATTTTGTTATTAACATATAACTAAATGCCATAAAATTCACCACTTCAAGCTGTAGAATTGAGTGGCTTTAGTAAAATAAATCTTTAACCATCACCGTTGTCTAATATGGAATATTTTAATCATTCCCTAACAAAGCTTCACTTTCTTTAGAGTCACTCATAATTCTTCCCTTACTCCAGCACTTGAAAACCATTAATTTACTTTCTTTCTCTGTTGGTTTGCCTATTCTTGACATTTTGTTGTAATGAAATCCTGCAGTATGTGGTCTTTTGTGTCTGCCTTTTTTCACTTAGTGTAATTTTTCAGGGTTCATCCTTGATGAATATATCAATTCTTATATGTGAATAACATCCAGTTGCTTGGATATGGTGCATTTGTTTATCCATTTGTGAGTTAGTGGACATTTAGGTTATTTCCATTTTCTCGTTTTTGTGAATAATGCTTCTATAAACATTGTATAAAAATTTTTGTGTTAACCCATTTCTATTTCTTTTTGTATATATAGTTAGAAGTGGAATTTTTAGCAATATGTCTATGTTAAAATTTTAAAAACTGTCAAACAGTTTTCCAAAGCTGCTGTACCATTTTATCATCAGTAGTGTGTGAGAATTTTCAGTTGCATTGCATCCTTGCCAACACTGGTTATTATTTATCATTTTGATTAATACTATTCTAGTGGGCGTGAAGTGATATCTCATTGTGGTTTCGATTTGTAGTTTCCATATGATGAATGGTGCTCTTTTCATGCAGTTATTGACCATTCATATATATTTTTTAGAAAATGTTTATTCAAGTCCTTTGCCTATTTTGAATCTGGATTATTTGCTTTTTCTTGTAGAAATTCTAGAGTTATTTATATAACAGGGAACAAATTATGTGCATGTGTGAATATGTTACAATGAATCCCAATATAATATATAATCATAATGCACTAATACAAAGAAAACAAAAATAAGGCAAGTAAGCAAGCAAGAATTGGGAAAATAAAATACAAATGAAGTAAAAACAAAATAAAAAGTTATTTATATAATCTGAGTATTAGGTTATTTATCAGAGACATGACTTGCAAATATTTTCTTCCATTTGGTGTTGTCTCTTCACTTTTTTCATGGTGTCCTTTGAAACGTAATTTTTTTCTTCTTATTGATATCCAGTGTATTTGTTTCCCCCACCTTCTTGGTTGCCTATGCTTTGGGAATCATATCTAAGAAACCGTTGCATTCGTGACATGTAACTATATTGTCTTCTAAGATTTTTATAGTTTTAGCTCTTCTGTTTAGATTTCTGATCTATTTTGAGTTAATTTTTGTTCCAAATTCATAATCCACTTTTGTGCTGTTATTTGCACCTATGTTATATTTTTATGTGGTATAAGTGCAGCTGTACCACTGTAAATATTTATATATAATTTATCTTAATGTTATATATCTTAATATTATATATAAAATATATAAATTTACATATAATATTATATATGGAAGTATATATAGAAACATATAAAATCAGGTAACAGAAAAAAAGAAGAAATATAAATTTTTACTGCAATTTATTTAAAATAATTACCATTACCAGTGCTCTTTATTTTTTTGTATGGCATTGAAGGGTGGTCTGAGGTTACTTGGTTTCCCTTGAAGAGCTCCTGAAATATTTCTTGAGAGGTGGACCTACTCACAGTGAATTCTTTGGCTGCTGTCAAATTTTTCTACCTGACTTTCATCATTTTTATTATAATGTATCTGTTTGTGAATCCTTTGTGTTTTTCCTGTTTAGAATTTGTTAGGCTTCTTGAATATGTAGATTAGTGTTCTTGATTGAATTTGGGGAGTTGTAGAAATTATTTCTGCAAGTGATGTTGGGCGTCTTCTCTCTCTGTCCAGCACTCCATCGCACCGCGTTGGTGAACCTAATGGCATTACACATTCTCAGTTCTGTTTGCTGTCTCCTTTCTCTTTTCTCTCCATATTTCAGACTGTAATCTATGTTGATTCATCTTTAAGTTTGCTAATTATTTCTTCTGTCTGTTGAAATGTATGGTTAAGTGCCTCTAGTTTATTTTTTTAAATTTTAGTTATTGTACTTTTCAACTTTATAATTTTCTTTTAATAATTTCTATATATTTGTTCATATTCTTTATTTGATAACATTGTATTTATTTCTTACCTTTATTTCTTTAAACATGTTTAAAAATTTCTGTCTTTAATTATTTTTAATATTTTTATTATCTTGTCTCTTTTACTTCAGTGGTTGGACTGGCATTTTTCATTTTTATTATTCATGCCTTTTTTCCCCTTGATGTGTTTTAGTACTTTTTTTTCACACATAGGGGCTGCAGTTGATGGCTTCACTTAGCTTCATTCCTTGAGGATGTCCTGCTCTGACATCTCCTGGCCTTGCTGTGACATCTCCTGGCCTTGCTGGATTTGAAGCTCATGACTCCTGTTGCTTGTTTAAACTTTACTAATTATGAATCTTGCTTGGAATTCCTGCTTCATCACCTGATAATTCCCTTTTCTTTTTAGGGTAGCCTATGTTGTGAAAAATGTTGTGGGTAAATTTTTTGCATTGAATTTGTGTGTATACATTTTTGAAATTCATTGAGAATCTTATGAAGATATTTTTAAAAGTTGCACATCTGTTTTAGAGGGTACATATTTTTCAAAACTGTGTGGTTTATTTGCATATCATATGCTGAATTTGTCATTATGTTTTATTCTGACATTTTTCTGTTTGTGTGTCTGTAAATGAGAAGCCATCTGGGCTGGTTTTAAAATTTAAACAAAATAGAATTGATGACTTCTCTTTAGTTTTATTGTGTTCCACAGGTTGGTTTTAGAACCGTAAAGTAACAATGTATTCTGCAAAAACTATTAGATATTGATCCAGTATTCTGGAAAGGAAGGTTCAGTGGTTGGTGTGTCTGGGGTTGTTTATTTAGGTACCAGGGCTTGAACCCAGGGGTGCTTAACCACTGAGCTACATCCTCAGCACTTTTTAATATTTTATTTAGAGATAGGATCTAAGTTGCTTAGGGCCTCACTACATTGCTGAAGCTGGCTTCAAACCTGAGATCCTCCTGCTGCAGTCTCCTGAGCCACTGGTGTTACAGGCACGGGCAGCTGTGTCTTTTAGTGTAAGAGGTAGCATGGGTTGCTCTTGTCTAGCTTTGTTTGTCTAGATGTCACCCTACCCAAATTCCTATTGTTGCTGGCAAATTTTATTATTATTTCAGTGATAATCTATGAGGAAGATGTTAGATGTTGGGAGCTAAATTCAGACCCTTCATTCACAGTAAAAGGATTTTTTTTTCCTGATTCCTATGCGGCCAGAAATTTCATAAAGTACTTCCAGTACTCCATTTCTTATTTTGGATCATCAAGTAGTGTTTTACATGTAGTGGGCACTCAATAAATTTTGTTTTCTACTGAGTGAATTAATTAGTGGTACCATGTAATAAATTCTCTATGGAATAGTAACTTAATCTTTTAAGCATAACACTAAAAATGAAAGCTTTTAATAACATCATTGTTCTTACAAAACTTATATGAATTTGTTTTTGAAAATTGATGATGTAGAAACAGCTTACTAGAATAAGATAACCATCATTAACTTTTTCAAAGGCATATTTCTACATTCAAAAATAAAAGCAATTATTTTAAACATAATGCTTCGGTATCCTTGTTTTACTTAATTTATCATGAACATTTTACTTTGATACTAAATTTTCTTTTAATTATTTCATAATGTAATACACTTTATTTAATAAGAAGGGAAAATGTTTACGAGGGTGACATGATGTTGATTGGGCAACGGTTTCCAACCTAAGTTAATATTATGCCCCAAATATGTGTTGAGAACATAAGTTTTATGTATGAACTTTTACCCAATCTGAAATTTTAGGATTCTGTTGTCATGTCAGTGTTTAAACATAACTTAAAATCTCATTTATGAAGATATAAAAGAGCTCATAAATCCTGTGCTTTTTAATTCAATTTCAAATAGAATTACAGGTAAACACAAGCTTTGAAATTTTTCTAGCCTCAAGATGATACACCTTTATGGAAATTAATTTAAAATGATTTTTTTGTTCATTTTATTTTCTCAAAGAATCTGATGCTGTATAATTTTCTATATTTTAATAAAATAAACTGTATAATTTTCTATAATTTTTAAACTTTGTATTTTTTATTCTTTTTAATTATAAATATAATTAAGATGCATTTAACATCTTTTACAAAGCTATATTATTCACATTTTTGTATCTTCATAGAAAACATTCATATGAATTTTTAAGAAATATGTTAAAAAATCTCCTTAGCTATGATTTTTAAGTTTCATATTATCTCTGCATTTTATAGAAGATGAAGTAAAATTTCAGCATAGAATTTATTGTTCTTATAAAGGTGAAGTACAGGTGTTATGCATTTAAAAAAATTTGGAAAATGCCCTTTGGCATTTGTTATGGTTCAGATTTTTCAAATAAATTCTTTGTCTTGTTAGCTGTGAAGCTAACCTTCATCATGTAGGTCTTTGTAATACTTTTGCTATTTTTCTTTAGCCTGCCAGTGTAACGGACACAGCACTTGCATCAATAACAATGTGTGCGAACACTGTAAAAATCTCACCACAGGAAAACAATGTCAAGACTGCATGCCAGGTTATTATGGAGATCCGACCAATGGAGGGCAATGCACAGGTAAATGTTTTTCAATGTATTTTTACTAATGAAAAGAAAATTGAGAAAGAAGTGCCCCTTGTGGGGATTGTATGTATCGCTAAAGAACAATTCTTCATTCAGCTTCAGTATTTCTGGGAGGTAATATCTATTTGTCAGGGACTTTGGGAACTATAAAAATTCTGTGATACACTGCTTTAAAAATACATCTTACTTCAAAAACATGAATTCATATTCACTGTAGGAAATTTATCAAATGCAGATAGATAAAAATTACATATAATCAAAGACTATCATTGCTGATGCGTTTGTTTTTATAGTAGATCATTGCCTTGACTTTTGAAATAAAAAGCAATTAAAGGTTATAGGTATATGCCTCACATCAGGTAGGACTTACTTTTGGACAGGTGATAGTATAACATAGCATAGTGTAAATATGAGGTAGCAATTGTCACATGTTTTTGTTCACTAAACCCTACCTAATTTCTCCTTCTCTATCCTGCTGCTTCCTCTTGTTTATTTTTCCTGCTATATGGCCTTTCTTTTAAATTTTTAAAAAAATTTATTTCCTTTTTTCCTTCATAATTTGGTTCATTCTCTCTTTTTTAAATTTTTAGTTGTAGATGGACACAATACCTTTATTTAATTAATTTACTTTTTTTTTTTTTTTTTTTTTTGTGGTGCTGAGGATCGAACCCAGTGTCTCACACGTGGGAGGCAAGTACTCTACCACTGGTGGCCACAACCCCAGCCCCTAAATTTCATTTTAAAGTGAAATTTTATCATGATCTTTTCTCCCTAGATTGGACCTTACTATTAAAAAAAATTAAACTACTGTCTTTGAGTGAAACTTGCATATATGGTGTCCACAGACATATGGTGTCTCAGTGATTTGCAGTGAAAAGCAGTCTTTAGGAGGGAATAGAGCCTTGGCCTGGTCTAGATAAGTTTTTAACACTAGCTTTTAAAAATATGGATATCTGGACCACTCCCTAAAACAATTAAATCTGTATCTGGGTTGAGGTTATAGGGTGAATCTTGGGCCTTTGTTCTTTTTAAAAATTTCCCAACTGACTGTGGTTTTCACTCTAGGTTGAGACACACTAGGAAGTAATGAACCCACTCAGCCTTTGAATTAATAAATTTGCTCAGATTTGTGGAAGGGAGTTCCTTGACATGGAACGCTCTGGTCTGTCTGAAGCCTTGATATTGGACTGACTGAATTAACGTTTTCTTTGTTCTAGGCACTGTACTAATGGCTTTATATCGGCTCTATCATATTAATTTCACAAGAAACTGTATGGCCAGTGTTACTTTATCCCCATTTTATATAAGAACACAAATGCACAAAGAAGTCTGGGCTGGGGTTGTGGCTCAGTGGTAGAGCACTCACCTCCTAATGTGTAAGGCACTGGCTCGATTCTCAGCACCTCATATAAATAAATAAAGGTCCATTAAAAACTAAAAAAAAAATAAAAAAATAAAAAAAAAGAAGTAACATGTCTGATTCTTAGCCTTATGTTCACCTCACTGTAGTTATGTTAACAGGGACAGGGAAGGTCCAGAAGCTCTTAGACAAAAGCCACAGCTTAGTGCTGTGTCCAGTGGATACACAAGGTACAGTCATTGTGGGCACAGTGGAATCTACCAGATTTAATCCCCATCTACTGCAGTCATAGTATTTGGTTATTTTATGTGTATCAACTTAAAAGTCCAAGGATTTGGAAACAGTCTGTTTTCTGTCTCTGAATTTTCTATAGCCAAGAATTTTCACTAGAGGATAAGTATATTTCAGATAGATTATTTATATATTTTAATATATTATTTCCACCATTTTAATAAAAATATAATTCCGAGATGTTTTAATTCACATTACAATTTTTATCTGTAGACTCTGATGTATTTAATAAATAATAGTATATGTTTTATTTTTATAAAACTGATTTTATATATCCTTTTCAAGTTATTTTAATGCCTATGTCCATCAGGTTTTTGTGCTCAGATTTACCTAATATATTTCTGTTAATATTTATATAATGCTTCTTACCATAACCCCGACTCTAGAGTATTACTGTTTTTTAATTAAGGTGAAGTGTATTTAAGGAACTTAACTATTTTAGATGTATAATCTGATGGCACTTAGTACATTTACAGTAGTGTGCAACCTCTTTATCGAGTTTCTAAACATTTTCATCACCACAATGGGACACTGCATACTTTTTGAGCAGCCACCCCAGCCCCTGGCAAGCACTAATCTGTTTTTTGTCTTATAATTAGTTATTCTTAACATTTCATACAAATGGAATCCTACAGTGGGTGATCTCTTGTCACTGGTTTCTTCCACTTAGCATGAACTTTTTGATGTTCATTCTCATGGTGGTCTGTAGCAGTACTTCATTTTTTATGACCCAATAATAATACTCTTGTGTGTTTAAACCACTGTTTTCTATCTATTTATTCAATGATGAACATTTAGATTCTTTTCAGCCCTTTGCTGATGTTGTGAATAGTGCTTTTGTGAAACATACTGTACTGATCTTTGAATACCTCTTATCTGTTCTTCTGCATTTATACTGAGGAGTAGAACTGCTGGGTCATGTTTTAATTCTGTGTTTAACTTTTTAAGGAACTTCCAAATTATTTCCCATAGTGATTGCACCATTTAAAATTTCTCCCAGCAATGTAGAGGATTTCAATTTCTCCATTTCATCACCAACACTTGTTATTTTCCTCTTTTAGTGAATCATTCTAGTGGGTATCTCATTGTGGTTTAGATTTTCATTCCCTAAAGACTAAATGATGTTGAGTATTTTTTCATGTTTTCCTGGCTATTGTGTATTTTCTTTGAATAAATTTCTATTTAAGCTTCTTGCTCATTTAAAAAAATTGTTTTAAATGGTGGTCAAGTATACTTCACATGAACTTTATTTTTTAACCACTTTTAAGATTAAGTGCAGAGTGTCATGCAACCATCATCACCATCCTCCAAAACATTTTTCATCTTGCAAAACTGAAACTCTATACCCAGTAAACAGTTGCTCCCCATTTGCCCTCCTCCTCCCAGCCCTTGGCAATCTCCATTCTACTTAATATCTCTGTGAATTTGAGTACTCTAAGTACCTCATGTAAATAGAACCATATAGTTTTTGTCCTTTTGTGACTTTTATTTCTCTTAGTATGGTATCTTTGGGGGTCATTCATGTTGTAACATGTGTAAGAGTGTCCTTCCTTTTTAATGCTAAATAATATTATGTTGGAAATATATATATATATATATATATATATATATATATATGACTTTTTGTCTCTTTATTTGTCTAGTTGTAGACATTTGAACTGTTTCTACCTGTGAATATTGCCACCACGAGTATGGCTATATAAATGCCTTTTATATCTTTTCATGTGCCTATTGCCATTTGCATATCCTTGGAGAAATGTCTTTTCAAGTCTTGCCCATTTTTAAATTGGGTTTTGTTTTTGCTGTTGGATTTGGAAGAGTTCTTTATATATCCTGCATACTATGCCTTTATTAGATACATGAGTTTCAAATATTTTCTCTCATTTGGTTGGTTATCTTTTTACTATCTTGGTAGTGTCCCTTAAAACACAAAAGTTGGCGATATTTGTTGTTTGTATTTCATTGTCATATCTAAGAATCCATTACCAAGTGCAGTGTCATGATCATTTTAATTTTTTGTCTATATAGGAAAAAGGAACATTTGGATGGTTATAATAGCTATTAAATGTTTTAAATTAGTGTGGTAGATTTTATTGTTCTGTTAAACAGAGTGCTTTTAGAAATATGTTCCCCTTTGGGGATGATACTCATCTAAGACTTGTTCAGCTATTCCACATTAATTTTTGTTACTGACATTACATATCTGGCAAACTGAAGTACAATGCAATGGAAAATTGAATGGAATGAAAGATAAATACCTATCTTAGTCACTGTTGTATATTCTCTGGTAGTTTTATTAAACTTTAAATAATTCCTAGTTTCCATATTTCCTAAAGTTGGCACAATAGTATTTTGCTATATATGACTTTTCTATTGTGATGTGATATATAATAGTCATTTTTATTTTTTAGGGCCAAACTAGATACCTAACTAAATAAATAATATGTCACATCTGTTGAATCATTTTTCTTCTAGTAATGGCTAAAATCAATTTATAAAACCTAGAAAGTATAAATTCATGATCATTTTTTCATATTTTAGTTTACCCTACTGGGAGAAGCTTTTACTTAAACTAGTAAGTACATTTATTAAAATTCAGAGCCCATGACCGTGTTAAGAATGAAGTAGATTCATGTTTGAATGGTGAAGCTTTAAATATATTCAAGATTTTATACATTATTTTTGACTCAGCCTACGAAAGCCAAACTGAAAATGTCAAAATTATGTAAATTTACTTGTGGATTTTTTTTTTTTTAGTTTGCTTTTAGACTATGGCATTTGTGGTTAATATATTATTATGATTAACTGTTTTATTAGGGACTGGTATATGTGTCATATCAGGTTACACAAATACGTAATCTTTGTTGCTGTGGGAGAACACAGTATTGTTAAGAGTGTGGGCTTTGGGTCTATATTCTGGCAATGCCACTGTCACATCAGGTAAATTATTTGACCTTTTAGTATCTCAATTTCCTCATCTGTAAAAGGCAGCTAATGTAGTATTATAGTGAGCCTTAAATGAGATACTTTGTATATGAGATAATATATGCTTCTGGCAAATGTTAACTTCTTGATATTGCTGTTATTTTATTATCATTATTACTATTCATATCATCAGAGGGTTTAAATATTAGTAAAACATAGGACTCAGACTTTTTAACAGTATAATTGTTGTCGTATATCCAATCTGACTTATAAATTGTAGTAAAATAATCAAAGTTTCTTTGAATAGAACACCTCAATATTTTTTATGGTAGTTTGCAATGAAGGATTATTCTTGAAATTCACAAATAATGATTGAATGCTTTATAAATGCAATACATTCTGCTAGGACTTAAGTGAATATTCATTGTGTGGATACTGTAATTGTCAGGGACATAGAGACTCTTTTTGAAGGATTCAGGAAGGTCTCATAGAAGAGTTAACACAGTAGGCCCTTGAGAGTCCAGGGTAATTCACAAACTTTAGTTTTACATGATTATTATTAATTGCATGTTTTTCATTATAATTTGCTCTTTAAATAAGACAACTAAACTATAATGGTATTAATCAGTATTTTAATACTTTGTTTTATCCAATTATTAAAAAAGTAATTACTATAAGGAAAATAGCTTTCCACATCATGAAATATACAGATATTTAGAATATTCTAATCTTTTATGGCTAATAGTTTTCTTCACTTAGGCCAAATGTTTAATACCTTTTGTTTGTATAATGAATAAATTCTTTTCCTTTAACATTACAATCCTTTGGTTTAAATGAAGTTCGCTTTACTAAATGTTTTCAGTTTATATTTATTAGTTTATGTCTTTTAGTTGGTTTCATTGTTCTTTTTCAGGGCTGCTTATCTGATTTCATAATTTCTCTTAATAATTTCACTTTTACCATTCATAAAATCTTTTTATTTTTCATTTGAGGAGAGAAAAATGTTCTTTCAGTATAGTGACGGTTCTATTATTTACCTTTGTTTCTTATCAGCAAAACTTAAGGTTTTCTTTTTGACATGCTATAAATATCTGCCTCCATTAGACTTTTTCAAAAGTATTTATTATATTAATAAACACACTAGAGCCTGATACAAGCATTCTCTAAGACTCTAGGGTTGTAAAAACAAAGGTGAATTAACATTTTGACTCCTAGGATCACAATTTTTTTTTTTTTTTCATTTTAAACCCTTCTCACATGTTCACAGAAGCAAAAAGTTTAAAACCAAATGAATCTGAGCATTTTTTAAAATAAATGTAGGAAGTTTAATTTTCTCAAACTGGGAGCATTGTGCTGAATAATCTAAAACTGCAGAAAAATGAAAATCACTTGATGTGCAAATCTTAGTTATATTAATTGTTTTGACAACAAAATTATTTTCTTGAGTACACATCTATGTGGCACAGGAAAACCAACATGATTTTTAAATAATCCAAAGACAAGACTTTAAATGAATAATTATATAATTATAAATAGATATTGAATGTTTGATATAATGGTGGTGTGCTTTGGTCAAAGAATATCTTCAGAATAACTTTTTATATAAAGTCAATTATATTAAATAAATTAAGAAAAGTCTTTAAAAATCACATAAAGCAGAGTTGTTTGTTTTTAACTATAATTTAAAGCATCTCCATTGCATAGCATTTATAATGTTTTTAGCTAGTCTGTCTTCTCACTCTACTAACTTTTGGAACCCTTTGTTTTCCTTGGGTGCAGTTGCTCTAGGACAGATGGGGTTGGACCCAGAGGAATTGGCAGGAAACAGGTTAATTTTAGCTGCCGTGGCCTACAGGGGCTCATGTCTAAAAATCTCTGAACCCTGAGGCTGGAAATTCTTTAAACTTTATACCCAGTGGGAAGGAGTTTACATGGAAGAGATACTTTTTGTTCCATTTTCTTAAACTAGACAGAGGTTTTCACAAGTTTTTACCACGAAAAGCAGAAATGGTAATTTTTTTTTTTTTACAGTATTAAGCTTGTGGGCAAACTTAGCTGTTACAAGACAGAGCAACTGAGCCCTGGGAGGAAATAGGAAGCTTCAAATCACATTGAACCTTCTGCAGAACTTTTTGCTGATATCCTATTGATAAGAACAACTATGGTGAGGGTCTATGGAGAAGCTTAATTATGACTCTTCGATGAAGGGAGCCACTACAGAGTGTCCTTTGAACTTCAGATGCTCTGTACCCTAAGATTTTTTTTTAATCTTCATCTTCTTATTGTTTTCATAAAAGAGATTCCAAAAATGAGGAGAACTGAGACTATGAAAACTTTGGCATGCATTGTCCAGTGTTTTAGATTGACTTGACTGGACTATTAAAACATTTTTTTCTGTTGAATGCTTTTGAAATAACTGCCGGTGGGCCTGTGCCCATAAACCTGCTGGAGACAAACCACTGAGCTTCTAAGCAGTGGGGGATTGTTTCCCCTTTTGTAAGGTGTTTTTTCCTGATTTTTATTTACATGAAGTTCTTTTTCCCCCACACCTAGTTCTGACTGAATTTTTACTTCAACTTTTGACATTTGGACATGGTTTTTAGGTGCTAAGAGCTGACATTCTAGATTATTTCCATTATATTCTATGTACTCACAATTTTTAGGACTTTGATCATGTATGATAGGATATTTTCCTAATAAAACTTATGATTTACAAGTGTTGACATGAAGGGTGCCATGTTGCCTGGTTTCTTGTTTTGAACAATTTCACTAATATGCCTCTAATGTAATTTTGAAAATGGTAGTTTTAGATCTATAAGTAGAATATTTGCCTAATTTTGGCCAGATTGAAACCATATTTTGTCTGAAGTTTCAGCATCTTTTTAATTTTATATGATGCTTAGCTATCTTATATGCATTCTCAATGTTTTGTGTTATAAGAATTTGGCACTATTTGGTTCTTTAAAAAGTGATTTAAGATATTATAATTTAGCTTAACTGTATAAATAAATGTATACTAACCTAAAAAGATCGTACAATTTCTACTGGCTTGAAATGACAGGAAATGGGTAAAAATTAAAAGATCCTTATCATATTCTAAACAATAAGACATTTATTTAATACACTACAGAAGATTGGAGGTTGACCTAAGAAATTCTAAGTATATATTCTAAGTATACACATAGTTTTGCCTTTCTTAGATAATGCACAGACTAATCAATGATGGTAGAGAGTTAATAATATATTCAAAATGCCTAGAGCAGCAGTAGGAAAGCATTAGCATAAATATTTTCAGTAAATATTTCATAAGGTATTAAAATCCCCTTAAGATATCATTTAAGAAAGGCCTATTCTTTCAAAGGTCCATTTTTATATATCATCAGACATGGATGCAAATGTTTGCTTTTCTCTTACTATCATTTATCTATATCTTTTATCTTGTTTCTTTTGTACTGGTCAATCTGTTGATTTTATAATAATAATCTATATTTTTAGATTATAATGGAAGTATATAACAATTAATTGTATACTTAGTGGATGATACAAGCTATTTTATTAGGCACTTTGTAACATCTGTCAACTTCTTGTTTGATATTTCCTTAAAAGGTCCACTACTACTCCAACTAATTAGTTAAAAACTGAATTCAGTAACATCATTATTTAAAAATACTTCCACCTTTTCAGGCTGAATTTCACCAGTATCTGTGATTCTGTTTGTTCTGACCCCTATGCGCCATCTCAACAGGATTCTGACTGTACACTGTCTATGACATCCATTCCCTGCTTGTAGCTTGCTGCCTGCATTAGTTGAGGTCTCCATGATCCCTCCTCTTCTACTGCTGTTGGATATTACAAATATTTGTCATGGTGTGGATTCTTATTAAATATTTGTTGAATTACTGCACAAATACTCTCACTATAAATAATCTCTATATTTGTAATCCCTCTTTATACTTCCTATAAAGGAAAAGACAGAATTTTCTTCCTAAAAACCATTCAAATAATTTCATTACCATCTCTTAAATCTCAAATTGCCTACAAATTATTTTTTAAATAAATTAAAAACTCCTCCAGTAACTTTTCTGGTTTATATCCTCCCATTTTTTAAAAAATTTTCTACCATACTCTATTGTTATTTCTTTTTTTTATAGTTTGCAGCATAGACACTGACATTTTTCTTGTCAGCCAAGCTTGTATTTACAAAATCACTAACATTTGTTATTAGTTTAATTATGTCAGCTATATTGCTAAGAACTTTGCCTAATGGTTTTCTTGTAATTTTAGACATTTTATTAAGTAGACAATTACTGTACCCATTTTACAGATGAATGAACTAAGGACATAGGCTTATACTTCATTTGAAACATTAAGTCAGAAAGTGCTTGAAGCAGAATTCAATCCTTGAACTGTTTTTTGAAAATGTAGGAAAATTTTAATGGATATCAATTCCCACAGCATTGAGAATGCTGTTCTACCACTCATTGTCCAATATATTCACACCATTCCTCAAGTGGTGAGGTCTCATGGTTGATGGAGCATGCCAAGTATTTCTGACATCTTTCTAAATATTGGGTTTTTTCAGGGTCTTCTTTGATATGTCAATGGTTGCTCTGTTTTGACAAGATAAGAAACCTACTAGTACCTCTGAGATAGGCACAATGCATACCTTCAAGGGACAGTGTGAAATCTGGCAAAAGACAACTTCCCATCATCTTGGACTATTGTTTTCTTTTTTTTAAAATTTATTTTTATTGTAAACAAATGGGATACATGTTGTTTCTGTTTGTACATGGAGTAACAGCATACCATTTGCATATTCATAAATTTACATAGAGTAATGATGTTTGATTCATTCCATTATTTTTTCCTTCCCCCCCCACCCCTCCCACCTCTCTTTTCCCTCTATACAGTCCCTCCTTCCTCCATTCTTGTCCCACTCCCACCCCCCATTAAGTGTCATCATCTACTTATCAGTGAGATCATTCCTCTTTTGGATTTTTGAGATTGGCTTATCTCACTTAACATGATATTCTCCAATTTCATCCATTTGCCTGCAAATGCCATAATTTTATTATTCTTTATAGCTGAGTAATATTCCATTGTATATATATACCACAGTTTCTTTATCCATTCATCAATTGAAGGGCATCTAGGTTAGTTCCATAGTCTGGCTATTGTGAATTGAGCCACTATGAACATTGATGTGGCTGTATCTCTGTAGTGTGTTGATTTTAAGTCCTTTGGGTATAGGCCAAGGAGTGGGATAGCTGGGTCAAATGGTAGGTCCATTTCAAGTTTTCTAAGGAATCTCCACAATGCTTTCCAGAGTGGCTGCACTAATTTGCAGTCCCACCAGCAATGTATGAGTGTACCTTTTTCCCCACATCCTCTCCAACACCTATTGTTGCTTGTGTTCTTGATAATCGCCATTCTAATTGGAGTGAGATGGAATCTTTGTGTAGTTTTGATTTGCATTTCTCTTATTACTAAAGATGTTGAACATTTTTTCATATATCTGTTGATTGCTTGTACATCATCTTCTGTGAAGTGTCAGTTCATTTCCTTAGCCCATTTGTTGATTGGGGTTATTTGTATTCTTGGTGTAGAGTTTTTTGAGTTCTTTATATATTCTGGAAATTAGTGCTCTATCTGAAGTATGAGAGGCAAAGATATTCTCCCACTCTGTAGGTTCTCTCTTTGCATTGCTAATAGTTTCCTTTGCTGAGAGAAAGCTATTTAGTTTGAATCTATCCCAGTTATTGATTCTTGCTTTTATTTCTTGTGCTATGGGAGTCCTGTTAAGGAAGTCTGATCCTAAGCCAACAAGGTGAAGATTTGGACCTACTTTTTCTTCTATAAGATGCAGGGTCTCTGGTCTGATTTCAAGGTCCTTGATCCATTGTGAGTTGAGTTTTGTGCAGGGTGAGAGATAGGGGTTTAATTTCATTCTGTTGCATATGGATTTCCAGTTTTCCCAGCACCATTTGTTGAAGAGGCTATCTTTTCTCCATTGCATATTTTTGGCACCTTTGTCTAGTATGAGAAAATTGTATTTATTTGGGTTTGTGTCCGTGTCCTCTATTCTGTACCATTGATCTACCTGTCTATTTTGGTGCCAATACCATGCCGTTTTTGTTACTATTGCTTTGTAGTATAGTTGAAGTTCTGGTATTGCGATACCCCCTGTTTCATTCTTCCTGCTAAGGATTGCTTTAGCTATTCTGGGTTTCTTATTCTTCCAGATGAATTTCATGATTGCTTGCTCTATTTCTGTGAGGTACATCATTGGGATTTTAATTGGAATTGCATTGAATCTGTATAGCACTTTAGGTAGTATGGCCATTTTGACAATATTAATTCTGCCTATCCAAGAACATGGGAGATCTTTCCATCTTCTAAGGTCTTCCTTAATTTCTTTCTTCAGTGTTTTGTAGTTTTCATTGTAGAGATCTTTTACCTCTTTGGTTAGATTGATACCCAAGTATTTTATTTTTTTTGAGGCTATTGCAAATGGAGTTGTTTTCCTCATTTCCCTTTCAGCTGTTTCATCGCTTGTGTATAAAAATGCTGTAGATTTATGCGTGTTGATTTTATAGCCTGCTATTTTGCTGAATTCATTGATGAGGTTTTGAAGTTTTCTGGAGGAGGTTTTTGGATCCTCTAAATATAGAATCATGTCATCCGCAAATAGTGACAGCTTAAGTTCCTCTTTTCCTATTTGTATCCCTTTAATTTCTTTAGTCTGCCTAATTGCTCTGGCGAGAGTTTCGAGGACAATGTTGAATAGAAGTGGTGAAAGAGGACATCCCCGTCTTGTTCCCATTTTTAAAGGGAATGGTTTCAGTTTTTCTCCATTAAGAATGATGTTGGCCATGGGTTTAGCATAAATAGCCTTTACAATGTTCAGGTGTTCCTACTATCCCTATTTTTTCTAGTGTTTTCAGCATGAAGGGATGTTGTATATTCTCAAATGCTTTTTCTGCGTCAATTGAAATAACCATATGATTCTTATCCTTTAGTCTATTGACATGATGGATTACGTTGATTGATTTACGGATGTTAAACAATCCTTGCATTCCAGGAATGAACCCCACTTGATCGTGGTGCACAATTTTCTTAATATGTTTTTGGATACGGTTTGCCAATATTTTGTTAAGGATCTTAGCATCTATATTCATCAAGGATGTTGGTCTAAAATTTTCTTTCCTTGATGTGTCTTTTCCTGGTTTGGGTATGAGGGTGATATTAGCTTCATAGAATGAGTTTGGTAGGGTACCCTCCTTTTCTATTTCCTGGAATACTTTGAGAAGTATTGGAATGAGTTCTTCTTTGAAGGTCTTGTAGAACTTGGCTGAGAATCCGTCTGGTCCTGGGCTTTCCTTGGATGGTAGATTTTTAATGGCTTCTTCTATTTCATTGCTTGATATTGATATGTTTAAATAATGTATGTCCTCCTGGTTCAGTGTGGGAGGAGCATATGTGTCTAGAAATTTGTCAATGTCTTCGGTACTTTCTATTTTGTTGGAATACAGATTTTGAAAGTAGCTTCTCATTATGTTCTGTATCCCAGTGGTGTCTGTTGTGATATTTCCTTTTGCATCATGTATTTTAGTAATTTGAGTCTTCTCTCTCCTTCTCTTTGTTAGTGTGGCTAAGGGTTTATCTATTTTGTTTACTTTCTCAAAGAACCAACTTTATTTATTTATTTATTTATTTATTTATTTTTTTGTGGTGCTGGGGATTGAGCCCAGGGCCTTGTGCTTGCAAGGCGAGCACTCTACCAACTGAGCTATCTCCCCAGCCTGAACCAACTTTTTGTTATGTCAATTTTTTGAATAGTTTCTTTTGTTTCAATTTCATTGATTTCAGCTCTGATTTTAATTATTTCCTGTCTTCTACTACTTTTGCTGTTATTCTGTTCTTCTTTTTCTAGGGCTTTGAGCTGTAATGTTAGGTCATTTAATTGTTGACTTTTCATTCTTTTCTGGAATGCGCTCCATGCAATGAATTTTCCTCTTAGTACCACTTTCATAGTGTCCCAGAGATTTTGATATGTTGTATCATCATTCTCATTGACCTCTAAGAATTTTTTAATCTCCTCCCTGATGTTTTTTGTTATCCATGTTTCATTTAATAGCACATTATTTAGTCTCCAAGTGTTGGAGTAATTTCCTTTTTTTTACTTTGTCATTGATTTCTACTCTCAGTCCATTATGATCTGATCGAACACAAGGCAGTATCTCTATTTTTTTGCATTTCCTAAGGGCTGCTTTGTGGCATAACATATGGTCTATTTTCGAGAAGGTTCCATGTGCTGCTGAGAAGAAAGTGTATCTGCTCGTTGATGGATGGAATATTCTATATATGTCTATTAAGTCTAGGTTATTGATTGTGTTATTGAGTTCTATGGTTTCTTTGGTTGGATTTTGTTTGGAAGATCTATCTAGTAGTGACAGCGGTGCGTTAATGTCACACAGAATTATTGTGTTGTGGTCTATGTGATTCTTGAAATTGAGAAGGATTTGTTTGATGTACAGGGATGCACCATTGTTTGGGGCATAAATATTTACTATTGTTATGTCTTCCTGATTTATGGTTCCCTTAAGCAGTATGAAATGTCCTTCTTTATCCCTTCTGACTAACTTTGGCTTGAAGTCCACTTTATCTGATATAAGGATGGAAACCCCCGCTTTTTTACTGGGTCCATGTGCATGGTAGGTTTTTTTCTCATTCTTTCACCTTTAGTCTGTGGATGTCTTTTTCTATGAGATGAGTCTCTTGCAGGCAGCATATTGTTGGGTCTTTCTTTTTAATCCATTCTGCCAGTCTCTGTCTTTTGATTGATGAGTTTAGGCCATTAACATTCAGGGTTATTATTGAGAAATGATTTGTATTCCCAGTCATTTGGCTTATTTTTGGTTTTTAAGTTGGCTTGGTTTCTCCTTTGAGTGGTTTTTCTCTAAGGTAGTTCCTCCCTTTGCTGACCTTCATTGTTGTTTTTCATTTCCTCCTCATGGAATATTTTGTTGAGAACATTCTGTAGTGCAGGCTTTCTATTTGTAAATTCTTTTAACTTTTGTTTATCATGGAAGGATTTTATTTCATCTTCAAATCTGAAGGTTAGTTTTGCTGGGTATAGGATTCTTGGTTGGAAATCATGTTCTTTCAGAGCTTGAAATATGTTGGTCCAGGCCCTTCTAGCTTTTAGAGTCTGGGTTGAGAAGTCTGCTGCTATCCGTATCGGTCTCCCCCTATATGTAATCTGATGCTTTTCTCTCGCGGCCTTCAAAATCCTATCTTTATTTTGAATGTTAGGCATTTTCAGTATAATGTGCCTTGGTGTGGATCTGTTGTGATTCGGTGCATTTGGTGTTCTGTAAGTCTCTTCTATTTGATTTTCCATTTCATTCTTCAGGTTTGGGAAATTTTCTGATATTATTTCATTTGAATAGGTTGTTCATTCTTTTGGTTTGTATCTCTGTGCCTTCCTCTATCCCAATAATTCTGAAATTTGGTCTTTTCATGATGTTCCATGGTTCTTGTAGATTCTGTTCATGATTTCTTACCATCTTCTCTGTTTGGGTGACTTTATTTTGAAGATTAAATATTTTGTCTTCATTGTCTGAGGTTCTGTCTTGCAAGTGGTCTAGTCTGTTGGTGATGCTTTCCATTGAGTTTTTTATTTGGTTTATTGTCTCCTTCATTTCAAGGATTTCCGTTTTTTTTTTTTTTTTTTTTTTTGAGAATCTCTATCTCTTTGTTGAAATGATCTTTTGCTTCCTGCAGGTGCTCTTTCAGCTTATTGGTATTATCATTCATTGCCTGCATTTGCTCTCTTATCTCATCCTTTGCTTCCCGAATCATCTTAATCATGTATAATCTGAAGTCCTTTTCTGACATTTCTTCTAACATACTGTCATTGGATTCTATTACTATAGAATCTAGATTTGTTTGGATCATTTTCTTCCCTTGTTTTTTCATGTTGTTCATGTATCTTCCCCTCTAGCGCTCCAGATCTGGGCTATTGCAGATTTCCCCCTATGGGTTTATAGTGGCCCTATAGGTTTCCAAAACTCTTTCTTTAAGGGGAGATCAATATTAGCAGTGCCCAATTCAGACACTATGCAATCCTAGACCAAATAGCCCCTATGGGGACAATAACATCATGTAAAAAAGGGAGAAATTGACTCTGAGGGAACAGGTAAACAGAAGGAAAAGAAAGCAAGAAACGTAAAGATATAAAAACTTAAATATTTGTTTTTTAAAAAAGGAGAAAAAAGAAAATCTACTGTATAATAGTCATATACTAATGAAATCTCCCAGTGTTCAGTAGCCTGATGTATGAGAGGTACCTGACAATGAGCTTCAAGCCTCCAGCAGGCATCTTGGGATGGGATTTGCCCCACCTGAAGATCGGAGCTACAGCTTCCAGGATTATCCAAGATGGCTGCTCTGGCTTCCAAATGTGTTGGCAAATGGGGAGCTGCAGCTCAGGGGTGGACGTGGTCAGCTGGAGGTCCTGGAGACAGGATACAGTTGGTCCAGCAGTGGTTCCGGAGGTCAGGTGTGTTTGGTGTGGTCGTGGGATCCAGGAGGCCTGGGTTCCCGGTGATAGGGCACAGTCAGTTGGTCTTGGGGTCCTGGCGGCAGGGAGCAGTCAGTCGATGTGAGGGCCCCAGAGGCAGGGAGTGATCGGTTGGGCTGAGGGATCCTGGAGACGGGACTCGGTCAGTCCAGCCAGGGGTCCTACAGGGCCCGGCTGTTGTCTCAAAATGGCGGCAGCCACGTGTAATCAAACCTGCAGGCACTGCAACAGTGAACTTCCAGGCAGCAGCAGGCAGCTGGTTCTCCACTGGCGGTCTGCGATCAATCCGCTGGCAGCTGTCGGATGATCGGGAGGTGAACCTTGAGCGTTGGGTGATGGATAGGGGTAAGGCAGGCGATGGACAGGCGAGAGGCAGGCAAATGGCCGAACTGTTTGATTCTAAGTGCTCCGAATCAATATGCTTTTACATCTTTTTTGACTTGCACATGAGATCAGTGCTCAACTCTTACCCATTTTAAAGCCACAACTTTGTACTGCTGTCTACTTAAGTCTATTGTTACTGTAGCCTGGACTATTGTAACAGTGTCCAAACAGATGACCCTCTCTTTCTTTTAGTTGATCTTTATTTTGATTTCAGGGTATTTGCAACACTGTAGAGCTTTTCACCTTTTGTCTGACCACTTTTTCATGCAAACCCAGCTCTTTGTGCCATTAACTCCACTTTGTACAGCATTGTGCCTTTGAACTTGATTACTCATTTTGGTTTTGTTTGCGGCAGGGTAGGGATGTAATTGGGGATTAAACTCAGGGTACTTGACCACTGAGCTGCATCCTCAGCCCTATTTAGTATTTTATTTAGAGACAGGGTCTCACCAAATTGCTTGACCCCTCACTTTTGCTGAGGTTCACTTTGAACTTGCAATCCTCCTACCTCAGCTTCCCAAGCTGCTGGGATTACCTACGTGTGCCACCTCACCAGGTTTCGATTACTCATTGTTTACATCTCATCTCAGGAGAAATTTCAGCCTGAAAATTTGTGATAACGTCCTCCTAATTTCAGCAGCTTGCACCTCCCTGATGTTAACCATCAGTGCTCTCACCAGGTCATCATTTACCTTGTCTTTCGAAGCAGGCTGAGGACTTCTTGAAAGTTGTTTTTGTTTGTTTAAATATATTTTTGTAGTTTTTAGGTGTTATTTTTGTATCCTCATTACCTAGATAGTACTACTGTGCTTAGTTCACAGTTAACACTTTGCTATATTAACATGACTAAGAAAAAATTATTTTTTGTCATCTGTTTTGCTCATTTGCATACTACCTAAAAAAACAGTAATTCAGACCTAGCTAGACCTCTTCAAATTTCAGCTAATTTTTTCACCTTAAGAGAAAAAGGTAAAAATGTCTTCAATTTTTTTAGTGCTCATTTTTCTGCTTTTTTCCCTTTTCAATAATAGATGCAACAGGAAAGCAATGTTGGTTCCAATGTGTATGTTAAGTTTGCTCTGAATGAGGATTTATTTTAATCATTATAAATGATTTTGTGTGCTGAATTCATAACTCTTACTGAACAATAATGGAATATTTTATACATAAATTATTCACTGATGACTAATAGAGAAGTTATATAGAGTTCAAATAAGGAAGAAAATGTAATTTATTTAATTCTGTTCAGTTTCTAGTTTTTCTAGAGAAGATGTATAGAATCATGGTATCTGACTTCGTAGAGCTTAACAAGCTACATTTTGCTTCACTAACCTAATTAAGTTGGGGGTCATTTTAACAGAATGTGTTTTTTCTGTTTTTAAATTTTTTTAAGTTGTTGGTGGACCTTTATTTAATTAATTTATTTATAAGTAGTGCTGAGAATTGAACCCAGTGCCTTACATGTGCTAGGCAAGCGCTCCACCACTGAGCCACAACCCCAGCTCCAGAACGTGTTTTTCTATTATATGTGATCAGCCAACTTAATAGAATCTCATACTTCAGTATAGTATATAATCTTTATTTTATAAGCACATTTTGTGTATTACTCTAGGTGTTAGCATCTACTTCCTTTAGATTCAGAGCAATACGGTTCTGTATGATTCCATCATTTATAACAGAGGTATTGGGCTCTCTCTTCATACTCTTAATTTTTTCCTTGCTTTTTGATTTGATGCCATCTCATTTATTGTTTCGTGGTTTTATTTTTTGTGCTTTAGGAGCCTTGTTAAGGAAGTTGATGCCTGTGCCGATGTGTTAGAGCATTGAACCTACATTTTCTTCTAGCAGTTGTGGAGTTTTTGGTCTAATTCCTAGGTCTTTTATCCAATTTGAGTTAACTTTGGTTCAGGTTATAATTAGGGATTAAGTTTCATTCTTCTATATGAAGATATCCAGTTATTGCAGCACCATTTTTTAAAAAGGCTATATTTTTCCAATATAGGTTTTAGGCACCTTTGTCAAGTATCAAATGACTGTATTTATGTGGCATTGTCTCTTTGTCTTCTATTCTATTCCATTGATCTTTATGTCTCTTTTGGTGCCAATACCATGTTGCTTTTATTGCTGTAGCTCTGTAGTGTAATTTGAGGTCTGATATTGTGATGCTTCCAGATTTGCTCTTCTTGATCAGAACTGCTTTGGGTATCCTGGGTCTCTTATTCTTCCAAATGAATTTTAGAGCTTTTTTTCTATTTCTCTAAAGAATGTCATTGGTATTTTGGTGGAGATTGTATTGAATCTGTATATCACTTTTAGTAGTATCCCCATTTTGACAATAGCAATTCTGCCTATCCAAGAAAGTGGGAGGTCTTTCCATCGTCTAAGTCTTCTTCAGTTTCTCTCTTCAGTGTTAGTTGTCATTGTAGAAGTTTTTTACCTCCTTTGTTAATGAATTCCAAAGGTTTTTTTTTTATGTTTTTGTGAATGGGATAGTTTTCCTAAATTTCTTTTTTCAGCAGATTCATTGTTGAAGTATGAGAAAGGTATTGATTTCTGTGTTTTGATCTCATATCCTTCTAGCTTATTAGATTTGTTTATCAGCTGTAGAAGTCTCCTGGTGGAGTTTTTTGGGTCTTCTAGATGTAGGACCATGTCATCAACAAACAGATACTTTGATTTCTTCTTGTTCTATTTGTATCCCTTTAATTTCTTTCTCTTGCCTAATTGCTCTGGCTGGAGTTTTAAAAACTGTATTGACTAGGAATGGTGACAGTGGACATCCTTGTCTCATTCCTGTTTTTAGAAGAAATTCTGTTTTTCTCTGTTTGGTATGATGTTGTTCTTAGGTTTGATATATACAGCCTCTATATTGTTGAGGTAAGTTCCTTCTACCTCTATTTTCTCTAGTGTTTAAATATGAATGGATGTTGGAATTTGTCAGATTCTTTCTCTGCATCTTTTGAGATAATCATGCAATTCTTGTCCTTAATTCTATTTATGTGATGAATAAAATTTATTGATTTGTGTATGTTGAACCAACCTTGCATGCCTGGGACGAAGCCCACTTGATCGTGGTGCACTGTCTTCTTAATGTGTTTTCGATGTGGTTTGCCAATATTTTATTAAGAATAAATTCATCAAGGTATTTGCCTGAAATTTTCTTTCTTTGATGTGTCTTTTTGGTTTGGGTGTTAGGTGATACTGGATTCACAGAATCAATTTTACAGTGTTCCCTCTTTTTCTATTTTATGGAATAATTTGAGAAGTATGGGCATTTGGTCTGGTAGCACTCAGCTGAGAATACATCTGATCCTGAGCTTTTCTTTATTTAAAAACATTTACTAGCTATTTCAATTTCATTACTTGATACTGGTCTTTTGAGGTTTTTTATACTTTCATGGTTCAATTTGGGTAGGTCATATGCCCTTCTGAATTTTTTTAATATGTTTGAGATTTTCTAGGTTATTGGAATTTGAAATTTCAAAATAGTTTGTAATGATCCTTTGATTTCAGTAGTGTCTGTGGTGATATTTCCTTATCCATCCCTAATTTTGTTAATTCTTTCTTTTGGTTAGTTGTCTAAGGGTTTATTAATTATTTTCATCTTTTTTAAAAATCAAGTCAGTTTCATTGATCTTTGGAGATATATACACACACACATATGTACATATATGTATATATATATATATATATAATTATTTTTTAAATTCTCAATTTCATTATTTTGGCTCTGATTTTAATCATTTTCTGTTTTCTCCCCATTTTGGTATTAGTTATTTCTTCTTTTTCTAGGACTTTGAGATGTAATGTTAGATTATTTATTTTATCATCTATTTTTTTAAATGTAGAATTTCGGTACTATAAGCTTACCTCTAATACTGTCTTCATACTGTCCCAGAGATTTTGGTGTGTTATATCACTATTCTCATTTGTTTCTAAGAATGTTTTTATTTCTCCTCTGATTTCTTCTGCTATCCATTCCTCATTCAACAGTGTATTATTTTATCTGTCGGTGGTAGAGTGGTTTCTGTGTTTTATCTTGTTGATTTCTAATTTCATTTCATTATAATCTGATAGGGTATAAGACATTATCTCTATTTTTTTGTTTTGCATAAATTTGCTTTGTGCCCTAAAATATCTATTTTAGAGAACATTCCATGTGTTGATGAGAAGAAAGTGAATACAGTTGTCAGTGAATGAAATATTCTGTAGATGTCTGTTAGGTCTATTTGGGAAATGATTTTTTTTGTTCTCAAAAATCTTTACTTTGTGTCTGGATGACTTATCTAGGTGACAGGAGTATGTTATTATAGTATTATGATCTGTTTGGTTCTTTGTTTTGCGAATGATTTGTTTTATGTGTATATATGCACCATTGTTTGGGGCATAAATATTTATAATCATTATATCTTCTTGTCGAATGATTCACTTAAGCTGTATGAAGTAAACTTCTTTGTCTCTCCTGATTAACTTTGGTGTAATATCTATTTTGCTTGCTTTTGGCTAATATCTGCATGGTATATCTTTTCACCTTCAGTCTGTGGATGTGTTTGTCTACACGGTAAGTCTCTTGCAAACAATATCTTCTTGGGTCTTGTTTTTTGATCCAGTCTGCCAATATATGTCTTTTGATTGAAGAATTTGACCATTTATTCTCCGTTAATATGGAAAAATAATTTTTATTTCCTGCCATTTTGATTTATTTCTAATGTTTAATTCAGACTTGATTCTCCTTTAATTTACTATTCATTTAGTGTGGTTCATTCCTTTGCTGGTTTTCATTTTATTTTTCATTTCTTTTGAATGAAATATTTCACTGGATATGTCTTATAGTGTTATGGATCCTTTTAGTTTCTGCTTATCATGGAAGGCTTTTATTTATACTTCAATTATGAAGGATAACTTTGCTGGATATAGTAATCTTGGTTGGCACTGATTTTCTTTCAGGACTTGGTATATATGATTATTTTTTTCCTGGCTTTTAGGGTCTGGATTGATAAATCAATTAAAATCCAAATTGATTTACCTCTAAATGTGACCCGCTGTTTTTCTCCTGTGACTTTTAAAATTCTTTCCTTATTCCATATTTTAGGCATTTTCATTATAATATATGTTGGAGAGGATCTTTTTTGGTATTTTCTATTGGGAGTTCCCTATGTATCTTATATTTGGATTTTCATGTAATGCCAAGGATTTTGGACGTTTTTCTAATATTATTTTATTGAAAACATTTTGCATTCCTTTAGTTTGTACTTCATAGCCTTTATCTACCCTAGTGATTCTTAAATTAGATCTTTGATGTCATTCCAGATTTCTTGAATATTCTGGTCATGGTTTCTTAACATCTTTTCCTTACTGTCAACTTATTGAAATAATCGTTCATGTTCTATAGTTTCTTTCTTAATTTCACTCCTTACATCCTCTTTTAGCTCATTGAACATTTTACCTATGAATGCTCTAAATTTTTTCTCTGGCATTTCCTCTATTGTGGTGTCAGTGGAGTTAACCGTTGAAGTGTTCCTTTGCTTTGTTCCTTTGCTTCTTCATACTTCTTGTGTGTTTTCCTGTCTACTGGAGTGCTTATTGCTTCTTCTTTTATGCAAGGAACTATTTGTTGAGCTTCTTTCTTTTATGAGCTCTGGGCTGGGCTAATATCTAGGTATTGATAAATTAACTTCAATGTGTGTCCTCTATGGTTCCCAGTCTCAGCTCCATTTTGAGAGAACACACTGAACTCTATGTACTACAATCACTTCACAGCAAAGCTAGGTACTGTGTAACCTTTGTGGGGGCGGGGGAAACTTGTTGATTCTGTTCTTCACAGTTTCACTAATTTGGGTATAAATTTGTAGTCAAGTTGTGGAATAATTTGAAAAATTAGTTATTAAATATAATAAAATTGCTTTAACATTATGTAGGGGATGAATATGGGAGGAGAGAAATATTGGGGAAAAAGAAGAGAGAAAAAAAGAAAAAAGAAAGAAAAGATAGAAAAGAATAATATACACCAGATAAAAAGAATAAAAAGATGGATGGGGGTGTATGTGAGGCTGTAGCAGGTAATGTAAGAGGACAAAGAGTGGGTAAGAGGAGCAAGTGTAAACATGAGGTAGAAAAACAAAGAGGGAGAGAATGATTCCTATTAATGCTTCAAAACATGACAAGAAATACAGTCAAGTGGCTTGTGGGCATATTGTTGGCTACTAAAGTAAAAACTGTCAATCTTGATAAAGAATGGCATATATGATCAAAGTCAACTAGAGCTATTTGGAATAAACCATGCCAAGGTGAACAAAATTATCATTAAGTCTTGGTTTGGATTTCATCAGAATTTGGGACTTCTAGAAGATGTCCATCACTCTTTGGTTTTGGATCCCTCGGAAGTGCTGAGGTATTGGAGCCACTTACCTGGTTGCTAAGGACCTCCCATCAGCCCATTCTCTTTTGTCAACCCAGGAACCTGAGGCTGTCTGCTTGGAGGGTGCAGTGTTATGCCTGCTGGCTATTCCTCTTATGTGCAGTTCAGGATGCAGGTCTTCTCTGGGCTGTTTTACTGGTTCCCGTAGGTCACCAGTACACCGATTGCTCTCCACAGGATCCTTTTCAAAGTGGCATAGAGCCTGGTGATTGTTGTCAAGCGTGGGACTTGTGGCTGTGGATTCCTATGGGAGGACTGTAGTGCAGAAGCATTTCCTCTGATTCACAAAGCTCATTCAGGCACTGTCCCTACTATTGGGTAAAGACCAGCTGGTTTAGCTTCCCAAAGTCATTTTCCCTCTGCTGACTAGGATTGTGGCCCATGACCCGCACATATCCAGACACCTGACAGCTATGGCTGCCAGTCCAGTTACCATTCCTTTCTGCTGCCAGGGACACAAATTTCTTTCCTGCTTAGATCTGAGCTCTCAGATCCTGTTGCTGTGAGTAGTGGGCATCTGCTGTCTCTCTCTTTCTGCTTCTGCTCCTGTGGAGATTTGTACAAGGTGCTGGGTTAGCCTTCCCCGGGCAGATCTGCTCCACCCCGTTCCCTTTGTTCATGGTGAGGGGAAGGGGTTTTCAGCAACTTTGGGCAAGTAGTGATCCCTCTACAGGTTCTTTCTAAATGGATTATTGAGACATCCCACTGAAGGGGTACACCCTCTAGTTTAATTTGCTCTCTGCAGGGGTATGCCTTCTGATTTAGTTTTTGATGTCTGGAGGTGGGAGGATGCTATTTGGGTTTAGTTTCTTCTCAGGCAGCTGGCTGTAGGGTTCACAAAATGCCCTCCCTGATGCACCTTTCTGTCATTAAACTGCTTGATCTCTTCCAGTGACCCCACTACACATGTCACATTTTAATTTGGGCTGCTTGTCTTTCCAGCTGTTATTAAGGGAATGAGCTTATGTGCTTTACCCCTGCTGCTTCTCCCCCTTCACCCCACCCTGATCCGGGTTTGGGGTTAAGAAACTCTGCCCTTATTTTCTGCTCTGGTAACCAAACTTGACTTCTCCTTAGGCATCACACTATCTAATCAATGTTAGCATTTATTCTACTAGCATTTATACTGTTTATATTTATAGTGTTTATTCTGTCACCCATCTCTCTAGTCAGCTATTCCTTCACTGCCTGCTTTTTGAGCTGTGAAGAGATTGGGGACTGCTGTGAGCTCAGTTCCACTCTTCTCCTCCTTTCCTTTTTCAGCCATTTGAGGACATCATTCCACTTGCTTCTGAGTTGTAAGGTTTCTGTCAAGAGGCCCACTGCTAGACTTGTACGGGTTCCCTTATACGTGACAATTCTCTGTCTCTTCCTGCTCTCAAGATTCTCTATTTGTTTTTAACTTTTGACAGTTTGGAATATGTGTCAGAGGATTGTTCTTTGGATTGATCTTGCTTGAGATTCTGTAAGCTTCATAAATCTAGATATTCATGACCCTCCTGAAAACTTCCTGGGAAGTTTTAAGTTGGTATTTTCACTTCTCTTTCTGGTGCTCCCATAATTTGTACATTATTTGTACATTATTTGTGTCCATAGGTCCCCCCCTTAATTGTCCTTTTTGAGCATTTTTCATTTTGTTCTTCTAATTCACTAATTTCAAGAGATCTCTCTTTGAATTCACTAATTATTTCTTCAAGATCCAGTCTGTTGTAAAACTGTCTATTGTGTTTTTCACTTCTTCATTGTATTCTTTACTTCCAAAATTTCTGTTTGGTTCTTTTCTTAAAATAGTTTTTATTTCTTTTTTAGACTTCTTATTTCACTTATGCATTATTTTTCTAATTTCATTTAGATGTTTATCTGTGTGTTTTTGAATATCATTGAACTTCCTTAAGGTTAATTTTCATTTCTTTTCATGCAATTAATATATCTCCATTTTGCTGGGGTTAATTACCAGAGCTTTATCAGCTTCTTGGTGGTATTCAAACATCCCTTTGAATCTCTATGGAGCATTTTCTGAAGTCCAGATGTTTCTGAGTAAGGCTTTCTTCTGCTGGTGTCACAGCTGATTCTGGTAGGAACCTGATCACTTGGCTGTTGCTTTATTCACAGTGGGTTCCACAGTTGATGGACCTCTCATCAGGATGTCTTGTGGGAGTAACTTCTCTTCAGCCTCTGCAGGGTTAGACTCTCTCCAACAGCCTGGTTTATAAGGGTGGTGCTGGTATGAGGGTCCAGTTCAGGTTCCACAGAGAGCAAGCTTGGTACCACATGTGCAGGCAGATATGGTTTCTTCTGGATTCTTTCAGGGACTCCTTCTAGATGTGTGGGTTCTGGCAGAGAGTACTATCCCAGTTCACATTTGAGAGGAGCTAGAACCAGGTTACAGGACTTCAGAGTACGTAACTGAGATCACATTCTTCAGACCTATGTCTGGGGTAATGAATGTAGGTGTATGTTGGTGGGTGCATGCCCATGTAGTTGTGTCCCCAGATCATAGTTGAATGGGGTTTGAACTGATGCATAGGACTGTTTCAAGATTACCAGTGGGTTAGAAATCAGTTGCTAAGCCTGCAGGGAACAGGCATGTATCCCTTTAGGTACCTAGAAGGGCTGAACTGCTTCCAGAGTGAAACTAAGGAGCTAGAGGCTGGGTTCAGGCCATTTTAAAATCTGTCTTGGGACAGAGGTTGTCAAGCTTGTTCTAGAGACTCAGTAGACTTGTCTTCCAGTGATCTCTGGCTGGGTAGAACTATTTCCCAACTGTAGCTAATAAGAGCTAAGACCGAGATCCTTGGCTGTCTCAGGATCTGCTGTGGGACTGAGTCTGCAAATCCTTTCATAGGCACAGATGGGAGAATCTGCCCTCATCAGTTTCTTTGACAGGTGGGATTACTCCTAGATTACAGCAGAGAAGGGTAAAACTGAGATTCAGAGCTTCCTCAAGTTCTGCTTAGTACAGATTAGCAAGACTACCACAGAATGGTGTGTCTCCTAGCAATTCGGAAGAATAGAATTTTAAATCCTGTGACTATTTGCACTTATGTCTTTTCCAGAATTCTTACTGCATTTGAAATCTAACCTATAATGTTTCTATTCATTTCATTAGGTATAATTATGCTAAAAGAATACAAAGGAAATTAAGTTGACATGATCTCCTAACCTCAAGGAGCCATTCTTATATGACTATGAGAGCAGGTGATGTAGCAATGAGAGGGTTTAGGAATGTAAACTGACTTGAAACAAGTACTACCAGCAAGGACTTTTTGGTTTCATGTTCCTAAAATGTATTCTTTATGTACATCTTGTTTGAATAACCTTCATAGTACCTTTTTTTTTTATCCTCGTTGTCTAGTTTTGCTTATAATTTGGTATTACAACTTTATACTATGGGGGAGAGAAATATCATGTGACCATATTATGCCCCTCTAGTGTATATCTAGGCTATAAAATCACCATCATATAAAATTTCCCAAACAAAAGGCCATTGCATGATGATTTCATGGGTGCTTATTCAGCATAAAAAGAGCCTCAAATGCTGACAACAACAGAATAATTTAAAAACTGTCATGAAGTGTAAATTCTAAACAATTGAATTTAAAATGCATTTGTGCTATTTTACTCTGAAGTATAGTGCCACAAGGGAATTCTCTCAAAGCAAGCTCACATAAAAAGGTATTTTAATGCATGTTTTATATCAGAAATTATTCAAGTTACTATACACTGATAATTCTTTTAAGAAACTCTGCAAGCATAAGTATTATCAAGTTCTGCCATAAAAGATAAATAAAATACATATTCAAGCTTTAAAATATTAATATGTATCTTTTATAGTGAACTTAGGAATATAAGACAATATTAACTTGAAGCAGATTAATATTAAAAGATGTCATGATGCATTCATTCATTATTTAATAAGCTACAGAGTACCAGTTTCTCTAGGTGTTCCTTTACTGCTTCATGATAGTTTCCTTTGTTCCTTGCATTTGTACACCTTATTGTAAGTTTCTGTAATTCTCAAATCTTGTATTCCCATAGTTAATTCTAAAACTCAAAAGGAATATTATGCAAATTTACCTAAATAATTACTTATGAAGAAAAACCCATACATTTGTGTAGAAATCTTTCCTACTAAAAAAAGATTCTTAGAAGCTTCCATGTTACAAAACTTACTTTATGTGTGTATGTGGGGGTGTGCATACTTACTTTTTATTAATCATCATTTTTCAAATGTAATAGTCATAAGCAATTAGCAAGACGCTTAGTGTTCCATAGTATTTTAAATTACGATCAAAACCAATTATTTTTAAAAGTTTATTGAGATAATTCATATACCCTAAAATCACTGTTTTAAAGTTTACAATTGAGTGGTTTTTAGTGTATTCACAGAATTATGCATAGTCATAATCTCATTTTAAAATATTTTTCATCATTTACCCCAAAAAAGCCAGACCCACTCGCAGTCACTCACTTACTCCCTTGCTTCACAGCCTTTCCCCTGACGACTCTAGGCCATTGATCAATCACTGTCCCCATGGATTTTTTTTTGTTCTGGAAATTTTATATAAGTAAAAGTATAGAACATGTGATCTTTGTAACTGCCTTTTTTCATGTAGTAGAATGACTTGAAGGTCCATCAATGTTCTAGCATATTCCAGGAGTTTATTCACTTTTCTATTGCCAAATAATGCTCACTTGTTTGGATACACCATATTGTATTTTTCCATTTATCACTTAATGGGCATTTGGTCTATTTCTACCTTTTGGCTATTATGAATAACATTGCTGTGATAAATTTTAGCAAGGAAATACATTTTTATTTCTTTAGAGTATCTAAAAGTAGGTCTGCTGGGTCATATGTTAGTTCTATATTTAATATTTTGATTCATTGCCAAACTCTTTTCAGGAGCAACTGTACCAGCTTATATCTCAACTAGCAATTCATAGGGGTTCCAGTTTCTTCACATTCAAATTAAATACTTGTTATTGTCAGCCTTTTTTATTGTAACCTACCTAGAAGGTGTTAAATGGTATCAAATAGGAGTTTTGATTTGCATTTCCCTAATGAATGTCCTTTTCTGGGCTTGTCTATTCACATTTTCTGCTGGAATTTTTATTTTTTTAATTAATTAATTAATTAATTAATTAATTAATTAATTAATTTGTACCAGGGTTTGAACTCAGGGACACTCAGCCACCCTATTTTGTATTTGTGCCTTGCTTTTGCTGAGGCTGGCTTTGAACTCAAGGAACTCCTGCCTCAGCCTCCTGAGTTGCTGGGATTACAGGCATGTGCCACCATGCCTGCCCTCTGTAGGATTTTTTAATTGAGCAATTCATCTTCCCATTATTGAATTGAAATTTTCTTTATATTCTGGATAAAATAAGACAAGATTTGTAAAAATTCTCTTTTTATCTATTGTCTTTTTATTTTATTACAGCACAAAATTTTTTAAGATAAAGTCCACTTTTTTCTTTTCTTCTTTTTTTGTGTTTGTTCTTGCTGTCAAAACAATTGCCTGAGTGTCACTAAGATTTTTTTGTATGCTTCCTTTTAAAGGCTTTATAATTTTAGCTCCTGTGTTTAGGTCTCTTACCCATTTTGAGTGGGTTTTTGTGCATAGTGTGAAGTAGGAATCCAACTCTATTCTTATGCACATGCTTATCTATTTGTCCCAGCACCATAAGTTTAATAGTTAATAGTTTATTTGTGGATTCTCAATTCTGTCCCATTCATGTGCATTTTGTATTTATGTGTGTATTTTGTATGTGTGTGTGTGTAGGTATGCACGTTGCAGTACTGGGGATTGAAACCAGGGCCTTTGCATGTGATTGGCAAGTGGGTTACCACTAAGACCTTCTTCAAATTTTGTTTTGAGACAAGGTCTTGCTAAGTTGCCCAGGCTGGCCTTAAATTTGTAGTGTTCCTCCTCAGCCTCTTGAGTAGCTGGGTAAATTCCATGTGTGCATCACTGTGCCCAGCTTCTCATGTATGTTTATTATTGTAACTTTGAAGTATGTTTGAAATTAAGACTAATGTTTGAAATTAAGATGTCTGAGTCCTCCAACTTAATTTTTCCTTGTAATTGTATATGAATTTTAGAACTAACTTGACAGTTTCTGAAAAGAATTCACTTAAGTTTCTGGTAGGGATTACATTGTAACTGTAGATAAAATTTGTCAATACTTTTACCAATATTAATTCTTCCTACATAAACACAAGATATCTCTATTTATAGTGTCTTTAATTTTCCTTCAGCAGTGTTTTAGTTTGCAGAATACATGTCTTGCACTTGTTTTCTTAAATTATATCTTAAGAATTTAATTGATTTAATTTTTGTGGTACTGGGGTCTTATGCATGCTAGGCGAACCCTCATCACCGAACCCAATGATTTTATTATTGTTAATGCTATTTTAAATGGAATTATCTTCTTAATTTTATTTTCAGTTTGTTAATTCATAGTATCTAGAAATAATAGACATTTGTATATTGATCTTATGACCTATAACCTTGCTTAACTAATTTGTTAGTCCTAACATCCTATATATATATATATATATATATATATATATATAGGATTTATAAGATCATGTGAATAGTGATAGCTTTACTTCTTCCTTTCCAATTTGTCTAACTTATGTTTCTTTTCTTATCTTGACTAGAATATCCAGTACAGTGATAAAAATAAGTAGGAAAAGCAGACACCTATATCTTGTTCATGATCCTTGGAGGAAAAGGCTTATAATCTTTCACTATCAATCATGATGTTACCTGTGGGTTTTATTAAAAAGTGCCCTTTATTTGGTTCAGGAAATTCCCTCTATCTCTATTTTTTGAAGTATTTTAAAATAAATTTTAAATTGTTTCAGAAAGGATAAATTACTGGCACATAAAGTAAAAATATCAAGTGAAGAAGCCAGAAACAAATATTCCAACTTTATGATTCTTTTCATATAAAACTTTAGATATATTGTCAAACTGTGATGCACAAGCCAAATATAGCCTGTAAGTTTAAATTTTTAAAATTTTAAATGACTGAAGAAAAAACATGAAAAATTTCATAATGTGAAAATTATATAAAATTCAAATTTCCATTTATATAAAAGAAGTTTTATTAGAACATAGCTTCATTTGTTTAGATCTTACACATGACTGCTTTCAAGCCACATGTGACCCACAAAGCTTAGAATATTTATTATGGCCTTAAAGAGTAAAATTTTCAATGTCTTATATCTGGCTGGTGAAGGGGAAGCAGACCAGTGTTTGGCTAAAGCAAGGGGTAAATAGGGAAACCACAGGGAAGGGACATAAGAGAAGCTTCAGGAGTAATGGAAATGTGTATCTTGATTGTGGTTACGGTTACTCGGGTGTAGAAAATTTGTTAAATTTTGTTTTACTACACATTCAAACTACATGCATTTACTGTGTGTAAAGGCAAAACATATAAAAGCATATGCTATTCTACTGAGTTTCATCCCCAGCTTTTAACTGTTTCTTATTTTTGTAGTGGAAAAGAGAAAATTGTGTAGTCTTATGTGGGATGTATAGCTGTCATCTGTGGCTAATCCTTCTTCACATATGTGACATGAATAGGTATCTTTCAGGGCTCTTCAGAGCTTGGCCTGTCCAGGTACAGTTCTTATGATATGAGTGGTACATGCTTTCTTCTTGCACTCATACCTTTCTCTTCAGCTTCTTTTGTTGGAGTCTGCTAATGCTTCCAGGAGGTCTTAGTCAGAGTTTTAAGCAGTTCCAGTTTGGCTGGAAGAAGAGCATCCATTCTTTTTCTTGACCTCAGCTAAAGTGCTGATACTTCCGAAGGTAGTCCTTCTGATCTCTCCTGCCACCTCAGTTATAGCCACAGCTCCTCCTACCTGATTAATTCTGATTTCCCTCTCATATGCCACTAGATTCCAGGGGATAACATCAAGCTTTCCAAAGTGCTCCTGTGAAGTCCCTTATTAGGCTTTGTTAGAGGACAGACAGCCACTCTATTGGGAGGCCTAACCCATTCTAACTCTGAAATAGCTTTTTCTAATTCTTAGCAAATCTGCCTTTCTTGGGTTCATGTTTTTGTGTTCGTGTCAAGGTATTTCCTGGTGTTGTATCATAACTAAAAAAAAAAAAAAAGAAAAAAGAATACACACACAGACACACCCACCAGGTTGAGAACTTTCTAACTATTGTTTTTGTTCCTCCTTAGAAAATGCTCAGATTGGTCTTGTACTTAACTTTGGGTTGGTATGCATGATCCATTGTATTTTGGAAACTTGATCAAAATACTGATATGATTATCTGGTTATCTTTGTTTGCAATTGTTAATCCATTAGCATACACAGTGGAGTTGCTATTATTATTTAAGAAAAAAATAAAAGTTGGATATTGGAAAATTTGAATCATCTACTCACTTCCACATATATTTGTCTAGTACACATTATTTTGTTTTTATCGATAGATTGGTTTAGGTAGCTGGTGGTGTACCAAGATCTCAATAAAGGGCTGTTGACATGATCAGTCTTGTCTCTTTGGAATATATCATTTGGAGAATAAGTGATAACCTAGAAAAACTGAAGATAGTTCTGATATGTGATTGTATTGGTGCCAGTAAGAGATAGTGGATGGCAATACTTGAATTAGTACAAAATGAAAAGGAGGGATCATAGGCAAGAGAGGTTGTGCATATAGAAATTACAGTCTACCAACTGATTGGATAATTGGCAAAATACAATGTGAGGTTTGTGTCCTAAATAATCAGAACACTGCTCTTTTTTTTAATTAATGTATTTTTTTATTGTAAACAAATGGGATACATGTTGTTTCTCTGTTTGTACATGGTGTAAAGGCATACCCAGAACACTGCTCTTTAAAAAAGAAATGCAAAGTAAGAAATTGAGATTTGAGATCATATGAACCAAATTGATCATAAGCAACTATTGTACAATGCAGCGTTTCATTTAGTATGCTGAAATAATTACACTGGGAATGGCCTCAGAAGCTTCAAAGGATGATGATGTTAAGGCAAACAAGCATACATTTTTACATAATATGTAGCCATATTTTCATTATTGTTAAGAGTAGTAAAAATAGTAGAAGTAATAGTTGCATTTATCAAGAGCTGGATATGTGTTAACTATTTAAAAATGTTATCTCATTTAAATCTCATATCAATCCTGAGAACTAAGTACTATTATTTTCCTTTTATAGTTGAAGAAACTAAGCCTAGAAAGGTCAAGTAAATTGTCTGAGATCACATTGGGATTGTAGAAATGCATTCTGAAGCTAAGCTATTTATTATGAAGCTTTTGTTATAATTCTTGAAACTCATTTCATTAAATAGATGTACCAAATCAAAAATTGAAAGTGGCCTGGAGTTAGAGAAATACTTGGATTCATAGTAGACTCAGGATACCACTGAAGATTTTAAAGAGTTTTGCAAAATTTTCAAATAAGCTAATTTACATCCTTTTAGATAAAAATAACTTATAGGGAAATCTTATTTTTGGGATGGCATTAGATAATAATCTCATATAAAAATCAGGTAATAATAATACCTTCCCTTAAATTTTGTGTGCATGTTTGTGTTGTAGAATACTCAGTATCATTTTGGTTTTGATTTACAGCCTGTACATGCAGTGGCCATGCAAATATTTGTCATCTGCACACAGGAAAATGTTTCTGCACAACTAAAGGAATAAAAGGTGATCAGTGCCAATTGTAAGTACAGTTGATTTCTTAGAACTTATGTGGATTGACCTTGTGCTATGTTTGTATCACATATTTGACACAAATCATATATTTATCCTGTAGAAGTGTATAATTATAGGAAAACTTAATAAAGAAACCTCCAAAATGATAAATACACAGGCTATATCTAAAGAATGTGTTAACCACAGAAAAATCTTTTATTTTTATTTAAAACAAAGGTATTATTTGCTTTAGAATTATCATAAATGTTTCAGGTAAGACAATCATGTCTTTGTTTAACCACTGAATTATCATGGGTTTTCTAGTTTAGAGAAGGTGAGCACAGCTAGTTTTTATGCCTTCTCCATAGTGTTTGAAGTTAAAAATCAGGTCAGTGAATATTAGCTCTAGGGCAGTTCCTTCTAAGAAAGGCAGTTTGGCTCTAAGTCAGTGGATCTAAATCAGAGTCATATACTCAAAGACAGAAGGATACCTGCTCCACTATTTCACAACACTAAAACTTGCTTGTCATAAGTAGAGCCAACTTTATGGGTATGTGGTCTGTGAATCTGCACAGAGTCCTGTGCTTAGAAGGGCATCACACTTGGTTTAATGTTCTGCCATCATCATCTTGAAATTCTTTTTTTTTTTTTAATATTTTTTCTAGTTGTCATTGGACCTTTATTTAATTAATTTATTTATATGTTGTGCTGAGAATCAAACCCAGTGCCTCACACATGCTAGGCAAGTGCTTGACCACTGAGCCATAACTCCAGCTCACTGTTTTGAAATTCTTAATAAATTTTTAACAAGAACTCTACATTTACATTGCTTATTGTCCTGCCCCAATCCCTCAAATTATGTATCAGTTTTTGGTCATAAACAACATTGTTTCTCTTGACCAAATTCTGTGTTGGTTGAGTAATAGTATGCAGCAATGAAAATAATTTCTGTATACCATAGGAGCAGTACTATAGTTACAGTGCTGTGTGTAGACAAATGTATGGGTTTCTAACCATGATCATAAAAACAATTTTTACTGAAATTTTACATACATGATATAACCATATAACTACCCATAAGGTACTTCTTTTTGTAAGGTGGTGTATTAGTAACATTTTTGTTTCTAGACAAAAAAAAAAAAAAAAAAATTAACTCTTTAGCTTATAAACTTATATAATATAGGGTTACATGGTCTGTCTGTATATGGAATTTAGAAAATATATAGTTCTGAATGACAAAAGTACATTTTTATGAGGGGAAAAATGGAATACCAATTTCTAAAGAGTATTTTATATATAGAATTTCAGTCAATACTTTTCTGTTTATTTTAGTTTGAGTTCAGAATAATAAAGAATAACTTCATCATTCTTAAAGCAACCATTTTCTGTAATGTACTTTCTTTGGAAAAAATGCTCTTGTTAGAACGCAATGAGATATTAGGAAATATTATGTTAGTGCTTGGTGTTATTAATGAAAATGAATAACATATGGTCTCAGGCGAGGCCTGTGTGGGGAGGGAATAAGTAACCCTTGGAGGTGTGGGCCGACTGGAAATAAAAGTCTAAAATGTAGTATTCAGAAACAATGCAAAAGACATGGAAAATATTTTTAAAGCGAGGGCTTGATGGGAGGAAAAGACCTGATGGGTCTGATGCTAACAAAGGGAAAAAGCTCCCACCCCCAATGCTTTATTTATAACTGAAACACACCAGAGGATTTCATTGTGAGAAGGGGTTCTTCAAGGTAAATAAGAAGTGAGGCTGTGGGGAAGTTGGCCTGATGGGGGACTTATCACTTGCGCAGTAATTCTTCCTTCTCCAGCACAAGGCTAGTTGAGCGGATTGGTATCTCTCTCTACTCCGGGGATTTGCATTTGAACCTAGGGATGCCTGAGCCAATAAATTCCCCAGTATCGCTGAATTCTCTCAGAGAAACTGGTGGAATTTGGCAGGGACCAGGGGACTCTAAAAGGATGCTGAATTCTCTCAGAGAGTCCTCTGAGGGGCTCACCTTCACTTAGAGGTGATTCAGACAAGCCCACAGTTCATTCTCGACTTCCAACAACATGGTATTTATCTGAATTATCTTCTAGGCCAGTACTATAGTACTCACCAACATTCAGTACACTTCTTTTTTATGTTAATGATTTATTATGCCTATAAATCCCTCCCTCTTTTCAGGGTAACTGTGTCTTCATGTGTGTAGTTAGGCATCACATCTTGTATATTTTTCATAACCTCCATAAACTGAAATAGGTTCTTTCTGTGTTTGCTGATTTCTTTGTTGCATTGGCCGTTCACTTTCTGTATGCTTTACTAGAGTGAACTTCTTAAGGGACCATTGATTTAATACCATGATGCTCAATAAATTTACTTATTGGAATGGAATGAATAAAATATTGATGGAATCCTGAAGAGGGAATGATTGATTCATCTTGGAAGGAAAAGGAATATTTGAGCTGAGGATATTTGAGCTGGAACTTGAAGGAGGAGTGAAATTTTTTTTGCATAAAGAAGATAGCAAAAAAGAGGAAACAGCATCAGTGAAAACAAAGGAATAAAAATGAACATGTCCAGCATTTTGCAGTTTTTGCCCAAGAATGTAGAGAACCATAAAGAACATTGCTTCCATCCTTGAAATTAAAGAAAGAATAGCTAGGAGAACTGCAGATTCATGGGTTGTCTTGAAATCACTGGAGAACTGAGATCACTGGGTGATCAATGGCTAAAAATCCAAAGAGAGGAGAGCTGGCAGGAAGACATGAGACATGAATATTTGCTTACCTACATTGAAACTACTGGAAACTGATAAGAATTAGCTAGATTGAGCACTGTTGATAGTGTGAAGCTCACAGGAACCATGGAAATTGGTGGAGTTCGCATCCTTTTTAGAGTCCCCTGGTCCCTGCCAAATTCCACCAGAGAAAAAGCTGCAGCCAGGAGGGACATCACACCCTGATGGGGGATAAATGACCAGAGCTAGCTCAGTATGTTTGTTATATTGGTTTCATCCAAAGGTTATTTGTGGGAAAGTTTCAGCAAAGCAAGCAACCTGAAGTAGGCAGGAATGGTGAGATATTAGGCTTATCTTGTTACACTCAGAATTCTCTGTCTCCGGGTGTTGGTTCCTGAGCTTAAGGTCCCAGCTGATACAGTTCTTTACCTTTGCATGGAGCCTCCTTGGGCTGGTGTCACCACAGCAACTGGGCCATCTAGACCTGGACCTTTGGACAGGAAGTTCCCAGCAGAAACATCCAAGAGGCAATCAGAGACCATAGTTCACCACTCTCCACAGATTATTCCAATATACTATAGTGTCCTAATTATTTAGAATCTTAAATGTGGTCATTTGGGATAATGTATAGCTTGAAAAAGCACTATTGTTTTCATAGTAACTTTAACACTTGAAAAGTATGGGGGTTACTAATTATAAGGGCTGTAAACCTGACTGGCTTTTGTTAGCTGCCATAAAGCCTTGAAGAAAGAGACTTTCATTAACTCAGGGCATGCTGTGAACATGAGCAGGCCTTCAATGATAGCATTTAAAAACCTTCATCTTCTGCAGCCAGAGGGCAGAGTTTCTTACAAATCATGCCCAGAATTTAGTCATAAATTAAACTAAAGCCTTAGCCATGACAGTTTTTCTGTGCCAAAGTCTGCCTGTGGGACTTTGAGACCTTTTATGGAGATGCTTATGAATATAACCTCAGAACTTGGGACCTCCAGATTCTCCTGAAAAATTCAGGTTGGAAGAAGAGTCTTCTGTCTTTTGCTACAGTAGGGCAATTTCCCTTTCCCTGGAGACAGTGCAATGTTTTACATGTAGGTTATGTTTCATACTACTGGGAAATTTTTAAAAGAATATAGGTTTGTTCAGTTCATGGCTCTGGAGACTTGGAGATCCAAGTTTGAGGGGGCACATAATGTGAGGACTTTCTTATTAGTGGGGAGACTGCAGAGTTTCAGGATGGCACAGGGCATGATATGGTCAAAGCAGGACAAAATTACAAGAGACAAATCCAAACTGGTTTCTTTTTTAACAGACTCACTCTTGAGATAACTCATTAACCCACTGATCTGTTAATCCACAAATATAATAATCCATTCATGAGGGCAGAGCCTCCATGACTTAATCGTCTCTGTGTCCCACCTGTTAATGCTTCACAATGGAGATTAAATATCAACATGAATTTTGGTGGGAACTTTCAAACCATAGGACCTGTTAACTGACTATATTTTCTGACAGGTCTTTCAGGCATTTCCTTCATTAGGACAATGGGGAGTGCCATAGTAAGGGGAACACCATAGTATTTGTGAAACTCAGTGGTGGCTATTCTCTGTAGAACATGGGATATAATAGAAGATGTTGCCATAGTGTCAAAGGATATATCAGGATTCCAGAAGAGTAGAGGCTGGGTAATAGTATTTAACTCTTAAATGTAGGTATGATTACCTTGATAGTCAAGAATGCCAGATGGCCACCAGCAGGTCTTGGTTGGCAAGGATTTGTGGTAGTGCCTGAGTTCTAAGGAATGAGGGAAATGGGTGGACAATTAGATTATTGTTTAATTTTTATCACCAGGAAAACCCCCAAACTATCAACCAGTAAGTAGAATGTTGATATTAGCTTCCCTAGTGGAAAACTAAGACTTTCACTCTGTAGATCTGACTTGGACCTTGATTTTCAGAACCCATTAAATTAAAGTGGATGATGGTTTTCTCTGCGGAAGTGCCTATACCAACCCAGCAATACATACAGTAAATGTTCCCCCTCTTTAATCTCCAAGGGGACTGGAAGACTTTTAGCAGGAAAGCTGGCATTAGGAAAGGGGAACACACGTTCATTTTCAAGGGCTGCTGGATAAGGCATTTGAATTGTTACTGTTCTTCAAAATAACATTAATTCATTCTCCTAAATATCTGTTTAAGCCAGATGCAGTGGTATGCACCTATGGTCCCAGTTATTCAAGAGACTGAGGCAGAAAGATTGCTTGAGCCCAGGAGTTTGGGCTATCCTGGGAAACATAGCAAAATTCTGTCTCTTTAAAAAAATTGTTCAGTCCTATTAATATGTATCTTAAGGAGTTACATTAATATTTAAGAATATACTGTTCAAAATTTTATATTAACATTTAATGCATATAAAAAATAAAACCAAACATAAACCATGTATCTGGATCAGCCTACCAAATAAATCTTGTCTCAAGTACTTTTTTAAAACTTAAACTTATTATTTTAACCAATGCAGAAAAGCATAAAAAATTGTACATATTAATAGAGCATCATGTGATGTTTTGATACATGTATTCATTGTGTAATCAAATTAAACATGCCTGTCTTCTAATTTATCACTTCTTTCTGACAAAAACTTTCAAAATCCTCTTTTTCTGAGTTTTTGGGAGATGCAGTACACATTCACTGTCTTTAGTCACCCTGTGGTTCAGTGGCATGCCAGAACTTCTTACTCCTCTCTAGGTGCCACTGAATTCCCATTAATCAAACTTCCCCTATTCCTCCCTGCTGCTCTCCCCAGTCTCTGGTAATCAGCATTCTATTTTCAGTTTCTTTGAGATCAACTTTTTTTTTTTTTTGTACTTCACATATGAGCGACATCGTATGGTACTTTTCTTTCTGTGCCTTGTATATTTCACTTATAGTGATCTCCAATTTCATTCATTTGTTGCTAATGATAGCATTTCATCATTTTTAGTTGCTGAATAGAATTCCATTGTGTATATATACCAAATTTTTCTTTATCCATTAATTTGATGGTCAGTTTGTTACCAGTTCTTGGCTACTGTGAATTGTGTTACCAGACATGGGGGACATGTCTTGGACATGCTGATGTGTCTTTGTCCTACTACTTTGATTTTCTTTGGGTATATATTCAATAGTGGGATTGCTGAATCACATAGTAGTTGTATTTTTGATTTTTTTGAGGCAACTCTGTGCTGTTTCCCACACTGTCTCCACTGTTTACATTTCCACAGTGTGCAAGGGTTCCTTTTACTCCACATTCTCTCCAGGACTTGTTATCATTCATGTTTTTGATAACAGGTATTCTTACTGGAGTGAAGTGATATTTTAATGTGATTTTCATCTGTATTTCCCTGGTAATTGTGATGTTGAGAATTTTTTCAAATTTGCATTGGCCATTTGTATGCTTCTTTTCAGAAATGTCTGTTAAGGTCTATTGCCCATTTTTTAACTGGGTTATGTTTTCTTGCTATTGAGTTTTTAGTTCCTTACATTTTTTGAATATCAACCCCTTGTTAGATGTGTAGTTTGCAAATATTTTCTCTCATTCTGTAGGTTGTGTCTTCACTCTGTTGTTCCTTTTGCTCTGCCAAAGCTTTTGTATTTGGCATAATACCATTTGTCTGTTTTTGCTTTTGTTTCCTGTGTTCTGGGGGCCTTTTCCAAAAAAAATCTTTGTCCATGCCAATCCTGAAGTGTTTCCTCTGTTTCTTTCTAGTAGTTTCGGGGCTTATATTTAAGTTTTTAATTCATTTTGAGTTCCTTTTTTTAACTTGTGAAAGGTAGGGGTCTAGTTTCATTCTGCATGTGTACACCCAATTTTCATTTAATATATTCTTAATTACTGGAAAATATCTCATTTACTACAGAAGTATTTTGTTCAAACAAAACATTGGTTTATTAGATTAGTAGTTCTCAGTAGAAATGGACTAGCACTTTCTAGAACTTTATTTATTTATATAAAATTTATGGAGTGCTGTTTGCATTTGAAGGATGAATAGTACTAGCCTCTTGTTAGAATGGCAGCTTATGGAGACGAGGGGCTAAATGGATAAATAGGTAAAGGTTCAAAACTCTTTCAGTGAGCACACACTCTAGAGAGAGTGTATCACATTCACTTTGTAGCCACTTCCCGTCCCTAAGCATATAAATGGAATGGATATGTGTAGCATCTGGCAGATCTTTCATATTGGCTTTCTGACCAATGGAGAAAGAGCCATTAAGGTAAAAAGAACCAAGAGGTAGAAGGACCTGGAACTACTTCCATTCAGACTGGACCTAATCAGGTAGTAAATCAGAAGGAGAAATCTCATGCTGAGACAAACTCGAAATGGAGAAAACAAGGAGGTATGATATTCTCAGAAGTGAGCTGGATCCTATTTGTAAGTGTAGTTGCCAAAATAATTCTCTTGTTTCAGATGTGAACATGGTTGTGATGAAATTTCATGGAAAATACATTTTCTGCCCTGAAATCCTGCCACATGTTAAGACATATCTTTAATGTCTAGTACTTAAAAGACTTTGGAGTCTATATAATTTCTTTGAAAATAGGGACTAGACTGGGAAAAGATATTGTAATACAAAAACCAGTCAACTTATGTTATAGACTTCTGAGAACATTGTCAGAGTCCCCTGCTGAGTAACAATTGATAACTACAAATAAATAATTTTAATATGTAATTTCTACCACATAGATTTTATGTCATGGTATTACAAAATCTTCAAATTAAACAGGATAAGAATACTATTACATAATTTTCATGATATTTGGTACTATATATAAGTTGTCACTGAGTTAGTAATATGTGGTTTTTAGTCTTTTAAAAAAGTCTGAAATTTTCTCAGGAGACATTGTATGCTCAAATGTAGTATATACTATGAACAACATACTATTGGTGATGAAATTTTTTGAAAGGCTAAATATTCCTAAAGGCTAAATATTTGAAAGGTTAAATTATGAATAAAGTTGTATGTTGTAGACTTTCTATACATATGGTAGTTGCATTCTTAGAAAATTCAATGTATGTTATAAACATGCAAAACTCCTTTATGTTAACATGCAGAATGGCTCAAAATATAATCATAAAGGTTTTTGGTTTATTTTTGCCTACTTAAACATCTCCCATGGTATTTTAAATCATGTAGAATTTTTTTTTTTTTGATTTGTGGGATTGCCTTGTGCATTTAGGATGTCTACTACTCCTAGTCTCTCTTTCAGTCCTTTCAGCAAAATTTATTAGAACTCCACCACTATGGAGCTAATTGTTACCCATACATTTTTGTCTGAGAACCAGTCACCTAATTAATGAGTGTTAACCTTTACCTAGTAAAAACCTTTTATTATGTCATTGTTTTCATATGAGATCTTAGAAGATTTTGTTTATTTCTGGTAAAACTATACTGATGATATAGCTAGCTATTTTGTTGGTAGATTAGTCAAAATTAATAGTTTAATTCAGAATCATTTACTTTTTATCCACAGTAAATTGAACATAAACTTTAAGAAGCCATCTGGAATTACACATATGATTCTCTAACATATATGGCAATATTGCTTAGCAGGTTTTTAATTGAGTAAATTAATTCATAATTGGCTCTCCTTTTGTCTTCCTCATTCCTTTTCTTTTTTACTGATGCCATACTTCTTAGCTACTTAAGTTAGGCTTAAGACACTGGTTTTCAAATTAGAAAGAATCTCCTGGAACATGATGACCGACACCGTGGTACCACAATCCTGCTTTACTAACAAATACGCTAAGTGACTGTGAAATGATGATCCTTGATGCACTTGGAGAAATATCGCCATAGGAGTTTCTTCCTGAACTATTTTTTCCTCTCTGGGTTACCTTTAGGCCAGAGTATCTACGATTATTACCTGTATTTCTCCATTGTGTTAATAGCAAGTGTGTTTTGGGTGGAGATGAGGACAGAATGTAGAAGATGATGCCAGTGTCCTTTTCATTTTAGAAAGATCAACCTTGTGCCTTTTTTTGTGGAAATTTTTTGGCACCTAGCAGTGACTTCTTATGTGTGAAAAAGAATGTATCTCAGGACTTTTATTTTTCCTAATTACTCCTATCATTTCAAAAATCTCCTATACTGGGAATGGGGGAAAGGGAATTCTTTCATCTCTGTGCCTTAATGTATATTAATTTGTTATATAAGAATCCAGAGAAGAATCACTTGCTATCCGACCTGCCTTTTTATATTGCACCTAATTTGCACATAGATTGTCAGTTTTGTAAACAGTTTTGTAAATTGGATGAGCATCTGGTGAAGACTGTCTTCATATACTAACATTAAGTATTGTTAAGATTTTTCTCCATCAATTTAGGCATTGCAGTTTTAACTTCAGATAGGATTAATGGTATTTTTTGTTGTTGTTGTTGTTGTTGATGGGTCAAACAGACTTGTTCTCTAAGAAATAAAACACTTAGGAATTCCTATGCTCAAATTATTCTGAAGACTTTACTAGTGAGAGCTTATTATGCATCAAAAGCTACAAATCTCAAAATATCAGTTCAGAAAGCGTGCTACTAAAACTATGGGCCAGTTTGAGTTTGCTTAATATGAACCCATATTTGGTTGCTTCTCATTCCTACCCTCCAGCATGGTACTCTGCTGAGAAGAAATCCTATTGCACAAAACTTCTATGTCAGATAAACATTTGAGTTCTTTTAGTGTATGACTTGTTGAATTTAAAGTCCTTAGATTTTAGAAATGTATCTCTGAATTTGTGTTAGCTTACTATCAGGCTTTCTTAGCTAACATCTCATCCTTCGCAGTTGTACCAGACAGAATTTCATTTGTTAATTGTGAGCACTTTCTGAGCACAACTAGGCTTCTGTTAGAGTTGGATTATAAATCTTGTTATTGGATTCTGACCAATAGACTGAAATAATTTCCATCACTTCTAAACCTGCCTCCCTATAAAGCTTGTTCATGTGCTATACAGCTTTCGTTTCCCGAAACGGTTCTTCAGTAGAGAGGAAAATGAGGACCAAAAAAATTGGAATAGCCCAAATCCTTTTCCCCAACTTGACCCTCCCCCAAGCTGGACAGTGTTTTCAGCTTGAATTAAACTTGTATTGTGTAAACTATTGCAGTTTTAAGGTTGATTCTTGGAGCAGTTAGTACACCGTTCTGTGAGTAATTTCTGTTCCCTTAGCACCTTACTTGACATCTTTAATCATCTTTAATGACTAAGTCATAAGTGGGAGACTACTGACTGTCTGTGGAGTATTTAGGGTTAATTTGTTATCTGCTCACTGATTATCTCTAAAAACTTTTGTAAATCTTCCAGCTCGTTTAACAGAGCTGCTCTCATTGGAGGTTGTTTATTAGAAGTCTATAGTAGTCCATGATCTTCTACTTGATTATTACCTTAACAACATGTGTAACAAAGTTTGGTGGTCTTAACTCTAGATGGTGTGAATAGGCCTTTGTACACATAGGATTGTTGGAATTGTTAGTTAAAAAAAGAACACAATAAGGAAAAGAATATCGAAGTAAGATGTAGGATATACTAATTACAAATGGAAACAGTTATAGAAAGAAGCAGACATATATGCTCATGAAAGAGAATGCATTTAAACATTTAGTTTATTTTGGATAGTCTTCTATATTTATTACTTAAAGTTATCTTGAAATATCAGGAGATTAAATAAATAGCCTCCTAGTGTGTTCAACCTTAAACTTCCATGAAAAAATAAATCACAGTAAGATTCAACACTTTAATTTAGAAAATATATCTGGTGTATGTGTAGAGTTTTATCAAAATATGGACTCATTTTGAATGCATGTGTGTGATAAAATGAATTACTGCTATATGCTGCTATGTCAGTTCGATTCATTCTGGTGGCTCCAGTGCAGTGGCTATGTTGTATAGCTGAGCATTCTTACATCTAGGGAAAAATGATAAATGACTGAAGACACTTTAGTGTGATCTCCTTCTAACATAATTTTCTTTTCGTCTTGCTTTGATATTTGGCAGATGCAAACATGGTTTCTTCTCTTTATTTTTATTCATGTTTTCCTTTTTGTCTTTGTTCCACCATCATCATAGTCATCAAGCAATCCAATATCGAGACATGTGAAACATCTCTCTGAGCTCAGCACTTTTAATTCTTATCAAAAGCATAAGTTCTGTGAAGTAGGTCGCATTTTTAATCCCCTTTTTACTATAAAGGAAATTGAAACTTATAAAAGTTCATTTGTCCAAGGTTACAACCTAATTGGTGTTGGAGTGAATATTCACCACGATTTCTTTTGTAAAAAATGAGTGCCCTTTACCTATTTTGTTAACTTATTGTTTATTTATTAAATAGTTTCATTATTTCTTTACTAAGGATAATTTAAAAATGAAAGTTGAGGCACTATTTCCACACTGAATAATTGTTATGCTTTGTATTGGCAATTTGTCTGAAAACTTGTGGGTACTAGTATTTGTGAGCTACAAACTATTGTTTCAATTCTAAATATTAAAGTACAAATATTTAATATTTAGCTAATGAAAATTAAATTTGCTTTGTGTAGAAAATTCTTGAAATTGCTTATTCTAGAAGTACTGTATTATACAGATTTTGATTTGATTCCATAGAGACTTGTGTTCTAACTATGCTAATTATATTCATTTTAATTTGTTTTTATATGTGAAATATTCTCTATCAGTAGTTTCAATTTTGGTTTCATTTTTGACTAGTTTTTATGTAAAGAATTTTAATTTCAAATACATTAAGTATTAATTTTTAGAATGATCTGTTATACATTGCAGTCAGAGAATGTGGAGTACATTGTATTTCTTGGTATTAACACTGTTTTTACTTGTCATAAATGGGACTGGTTTTGTTATTGTCCCATTTGCACTAAAAAATATGTATATTTCCTCTAGGATACAGCCTCATTCTGTGCAATTGTGTCTGTGCACACATATTTGTGTGCACATGTCTGGAAAATAACACAAATTACTTGACAACATCTAAGGTACAGCTAGTATGGACTCCTCTCCACTCCAAAGTTACTAGAAATGATAGGTTAAGTTGAGTATTTAAAATGAAGTTATATAGATGAGTTTGAGATACAGAAAGAAGTAATCCCTAATGACCAAAAACAAAAATGTTTAAGTTAAAGCCAGAGTGGGAAGCCTCTGAATCAATGCTATGTTGGCTTGCAGAATTATTTTATACTTGAGTGAGGTGCAAAGCTGGAACCAAGACTTCTTTCTAAATACAGAATACTCGAGTCCCTATTTGCTGAATATAAGGAGTAGACATAATCCTGAAGGATCAAAATGAAATCTTGCCCAGGGTTCTGTGTAGGAAAAAAGCCACCTAGAGAATTTAAGTTTAAATGTCTTATTAGAGTTACATAGTGGAGCCTCAGGCTGACCAATTAATATGTGGACAGGCCCTAGTTGAGTAAAACCCAGAGGTCAGACTTCCTCAAAGTTTTGGGTCTTGAAGCCCATTTATACTCTTAAAAATCATTGTAGACCATATATGTAAATTATATTAGTCAATGTTAATTGTATTAGAAACAAAATGAGATATTTAAAAATATTTATTAAATAATATGAAATAATTATGAATGTTATGTTAACATAAATTTTGCATGTTAATTGAAAAGTATTATATCAAGCAAAAAAATGAAAGAATGATGGTTTACAAATCTCTTTAACATTTGACTTTTTTTTTAAACAAATAGGATACATGTTGTTTCTCTATTTGTACATGAAGTCAAGCATACCATTTGTGTAATCATAAATTTACATAGGGCAATGTTGTTTGACTCATTCTGTTATTTTTTTTCCTTCCCCCCACCCCTCTCACCTCTCTTTTCCCTCTATACAGTCCTTCCTTCCTCCATTCTTACCACACTCCTTATCCCTAACCCTAAACCTAATCCTAACCCTAACACTAACCCCTCCTACCCCCCATTATATGTCCTCATCCGCTTATCAGCAAGATCATTTGTCATTTAGTTTTTTGAGATTTGCTTATCTCACTTAGCATGATATTCTCAAATTTCATCCATTTGCCTGCAAATGCCATAATTTTATCATTCTTCATGGCTGAGTAATATTCCATTGTATATATATATGCCACAGTTTCTTTATCCATTCATCAACTGAAGGGCATCTAGGTTGGTTCCACAATCTGGCTATGGTGAATTGAGCAGCAATGAACATTGATGTGGCTGTATCTCTGTAGTATGCTGATTTTAAGTCCTTTGGGTATAGGCTAAGGAGTGGAATAGCTGGGTCAAATGGTGGTTCCATTCTAAGCTTTCTGAAAAATCTCCATACTGCTTTCCAGAGTGGCTGCACTAATTTGCAACCCTATCAGCAATGTATGAGTGTACCTTTTTCCCCACATCCTCGCCAACACCTATTGTTGCTTGTGTTCTTGATAATTGCCATTTTAATTGGGGTGAGGTGGAATCTTAGGGTAGTTTTGATTTGCATTTCTCTTATTACTAGAGATGTTGAACATTTTTTCATATATCTGTTGATTGCTTGTAGATCTTCTTCTGTGAAGTGTCTGTTCATTTCCTTAGCCCATTTGTTGATTGGATTATTTGTATTTTGGTGTAGAGTTTTTTGAGTTCATTATAGATTCTGGAAATTAGCGCTCTATCTGAAGTATAAGTGGCAAAGATATTCTCCCACTCTGTAGGCTCTCTCTTCACATTACTGATAGTTTCCTTTGCTGAGAGAAAGCTTTTTAGTTTGAATCTATCCCAGTTGTTGATTCTTGCTTTTATTTCTTGTCCTATGGGAGTCCTGTTAAGGAAGTCTGATCCTAAGCCAACAAGTTGAAGGTTTGGACCTACTTTTTCTTCTATAAGATGCAGGGTCTCTGGTCTGATTCGGAGGTCCTTGATCCATTTTGAGTTGAGTTTGTGCAGGGTGAGAGATAGGGGTTTAATTTCATTCTGTTGCATATGGATTTCCAGTTTTCCCAGCACCATTTGTTGAAGAGGCTATCTTTTCTCCATTGCATATTTTTGGCCCTTTTGTCTAGTATGAGAAATTTGTATTTATTTGGGTTTGTGTCCATGTCCTCTATTCTGTACCATTGATCTACCTGTCTATTGTGGTACCAATACCATGCTGTTTTTGTTACTATTGCTTTGTAATAGAGTTGAAGATCTGGTATTGCGATAACCCCTGCTTCGCTCTTTCTACTGAGGATTGCTTTAGCTATTCTGGGTTTTTTATTCTTCCAGATGAATTTCATAATTGCTTGCTCTATTTCTGTAAGGTAAATCATTGGGATTTTAATTGGAATTGCATTGAATCTGTAGAGCACTTTTGGTACTGTGGCCATTTTGACAATATTAATTCTACCTATCCAAGAACATGGGAGATCTTTCCATCTTCTAAGGTTTTCTTTAATTTCTTTCTTTAGTGTTCTGTAGTTCTCATTGTAGAGGTCTTTCACCTCTTTTGTGAGATTGATTCCGAAGTATTTTATTTTTTTCGATGCTATTGTGAATGGGGTAGTTTTCCTAACTTCTCTTTCTGAAGATTCATCACTTATTATAAAAATGTATTGGATTTATGAGCATTGATCTTGTAACCTGCTACTTTACTGAATTCACTTATGAGTTCTAAAAGTTTTCTGGTGGAATTTCCAGGTTCCTCTAAATATATAATCATGTCATCAGGGAACAAGGATAGTTTGAGTTCTTCTTTTCCAATTTGTATCCCTTTAATTTCTTTGGTTTGTCTAATTGCTCTGGCTAGAGTCTCAAGAACGATGTTGAATAGAAGTGGTGAAAGAGGGCATCCCTGCCTTGTTCCAGTTTTTAGGGGGAATGCTTTCAGTTTTTCACCATTTAGAATGATATTGGCCATGGGCTTAGCGTAGATGGCCTTTACAGTGTTAAGGAATGTTCCCACTATCCCAGTTTTTTCTAGTGTTTTGAGCATGAAGGGATGTTGCATTTTATTGAATGCTTTTTCTGCTTATATTGAAATAATCATGTGATTCTTAACTTTTAGTCTGTTGATATGGTGAATGACATTTATTGATTTCCGGATGTTGAACCAACCTTGCATCCCTGGGATAAAACCCACTTGATCGTGGTGCACTATCTTTTTAATATATTTTTGTATGCGATTAGCTAAAATTTTGTTGAGAATTTTTGTGTCAATGTTCATTAAGGATATTGGTCTGAAATTTTCTTTCCTCGATGTGTCTCTGTCTGGTTTAGGTATCAGGGTGATATTGGCTTCATAGCATGAGTTTGGGAGGGTTCTATGCTCTTCTATACATGATATACTTTGAGGAGTATTGGAATGAGCTCTTCTTTAAAGATTTTGTAGAACTTGGCTGAGAATCCATCTGGTCCCGGACTTTTCTTTGTTGGTAGGCTTTTGATGACCTCTTCTATTTCATTGCTTGAAATTGATTTATTTAAGTTGTGTATGTCCTCCTCATTCAGTTTAGGTAATTCATATGTCTCTAGAAACTTGTTGATGTCTTAGAGGTTTTCTATTTTGTTGGAGTATAGATTTTCAAAATAGCTTCTAATTATGTTTTGTATTTCACTCATGTCTGTTATGATATTTCCTTGTTCATTCCGAATTTTAGTAATTTGAATTTTCTCCCTCTTTCTCTTTGTTAGTGTGGCTAAGGGTTTATCAATTTTGTTTATTTTTTTCAAAGAACCAACTATTTATTTTGTTAATTTTTCGGATTGTTTCTTTTGTTTCAATTTCGTTGATTTCGGCTCTGATTTTAACTATTTCCTGTCTTCTACTACTTTTGGTGTTGGTCTGTTCTTCTTTTTCTAGGGCTTTGAGCTGTAGTGTTAAGTTGTTTATTTGTTGATTTCTCCTTCTTTTGTTGAATGCGCTCCATGAAATAAATCTTCCTCTAAGTACTGCTTTCATAGTGTCCCAGAGATTTTGATATGATGTGTCTTTGTTCTCGTTTACTTCTAAGAATTTTTTAATTTCCCTCCTGATGTCTTCTATTATTCATTCATCATATAATAGTGTATTATTTAGTCTCCAGGTATTGGAGAAGTTTCTGTTTTTTATTCTGTCATTTATTTCTAATTTCAATCCATTATGATCTGATAGAGTACAAGGTAGTATCTGTATCTTCTTGTATTTGCTAATAGTAGCTTTGTGGCATAAAACATGGTCTATTTTAGAGAAGGATCCAAGTGCTGTTGAGAAGAAAGTGTATTTGTTTTTTGTTGGATGGTATATTCTATATAAGTCGGTTAAGTCTAAATTGTTGATTGTGTTATTGAGATCTATGATTTCTTTATTCAATTTTTGTTTGAACGATCTATCCAGTGGTGAGAGAGGTGTGTTAAAATCGCCTAGTATTATTGTGTTGTAGTCTATTTGATTTCTGGAATTGAGAAGGATTTGTTTGACATACATGGATGAGCCAATGTTACGGGCATACATATTTATAATTGTTATGTTTTGCTGATTCATGCTTCCCTTAAGCAGTATGTAATGTCCTTCTTTATCCCTTCTGACTAGTTTTGGCTTGAATTCCACATTATCTGAAATGAGGATGGATACTCTAGCTTTTTTGCTGTGTCCATGTGCATGGTATGTTTTTTCCTATCCTTTCACCTTTAATCTATGTGTATCTCTTTGTATGATATGAGTCTCTTGCAGGCAGCATATTATTGGATTTTTCTTTTTAATCCAGTCTGCCAGTCTATGTGTTTTGATTGATGAGTTCAGTCCATTAACATTCAGGGTTATTATTGTGATATGATTTGTATTCCCAGTCATTTGACTCATTTTTGTTTTTTTGACATGATTTGGTTTCTCCTTTATTTGGCTATTCCTTTAGGCTAGTTCCTCCCATTGCTGATTTACATCGTTGTTTTTCATCTCTCCCTCATGGAATATTTTGCAGAGAATGTTCTGCAATGCCGGCTTTGTTTTTGTAAATTCCTTTACCTTTTGTTTATCGTGGAAGGATCTTATTTTGTCGTCAAATCTGAAAGTATGTTTTGCTGGGTATAAGATTCTTGGTTGGCATCTGTTTTCTTTCAGGGCTTTGTAAATGTTGTTCCAGGCCCTTGTAGCTTTTAGGGTCTGGATTGAAAACTCTGCTGATATTCTTATTGGTTTCCCCTGAATGTAATTTGATTCTTTTCTCTCGTGTCCTCTCAAATTCTGTCTTTATTTTGTATGTTAGGTATTTTCATAATAATGTGCCTTGGTGTGGGTCTGTTGTAATTTTGTATATTTGGAGTCCTATAAGCCTCTTGTACTTGGTTTTCCATTTCATTCTTCAGATTTGGGAAATTTTCTGATATTATTTCATTCAATAGATTGTTCATTCCTTTGGTTTGTTTCTCTAAGCCTTCCTCAATCCCAATAATTCTTAAATTTGGCCTTTTCATGATATCCCATAGTTCTTTGAGATTCTGTTCATGATTTCTTACCATCTTCTTTATTTGGTCACGTTTGTTTTGAAGATTAAATATTTTGTCTTCAATGTCTGAGGTTCTGTCTTCCAGGTGTTCTATCCTATGGGTTATGCATTCTATGGAGTTTTTAACTTGGTTTATTGTTTCCTTCATTTCAAGGATTTCTGTTTTTTTTTTTTTTTTTTTTTTTCATTATGTCTAACTCTTTATTGAATCAATCTCTTGCCCCGTATTTGTTCTTTTATCTGTGGATTGGTGCAATCATTTAATGCCTGCATTTGCTCTTTCATCTCCTCTTTCAATGCCTGCATTTGCTCTTTCATCTCCTCATTTGCTTCCCTGATTGTTTTAATTATATACATTCTGAACTCCCTTTGTGACATTTCTTCTGCTATGCTTTCTTTGGGTTCAATTGATATAGTATCTAGGTTTGTTTGGGACATTTTCTTCCCTTGTTTTCTCATATTGGTCAGATGTCAGTGGGACTCTGAGATATTGCAGATTTTCTTTATTGGCTTATAGTGTCCCTGTAGATTTCCAGTGTATCACCTCCCAGTCTTCAGTAGCCTGAAGTCTTGGAGTAACTTGGTAATGCAGTGCTTTCGAAGAAAGCTGCACCTAGCCTGCTACTGGTTCTAGGGCTTGGAGCTGGCTCTGTGTGGAAAGGCTCTCACTGTGGGGCCTGGTCCGAGAAGCTGGCCGTGTGGGAGGAGCCCACCACCGGAGTGCGCAGGGCTGCCTGGGGAAGACTCTAGGTTCCCTGTCCTACTCTGATAAGCCACCCCTATCAGGGCTTGCCACCCAGGCCGAGCTTCACCAGGTGGGGGAGATTCACCCCGTGGCTCTATTTTTGTCCGAGTCTCTCAATGCCTCCCCATCTTGAATCCTGGGTTCTGGAGTGACTGGAGATGCAGTTACCCTCTAGTCCACCATCTTGGATCGCCCCGTGGAAAAAGCCTGCGGCCAGAGGTGGCAGGGCCGCCTGGAGAGGTCTCTGGCTGCCCTGCCCTGGTCCCAGAGGCTGCTTGTGGGTTGGAGCTCTCTGCTAACTTGGGGACTTGTGGCTGGCTCTGTGTAGAAAGGCTCTCTTGGGCGATCTGCTCCGAGAAGCTAGCCTAGAAAGGTGCTTCCTGCCGGAGGGAGTTGGGCTGCTTGGGGACGTCCCTGGCTACCCTGTCCTGGTCCCTGAAGCAACCTGAGGGCCGGAGCTCACCACGCTGGCTCAGGGAGTTGGAGCTGGTTCTGTGCAGAAAGGCTCTCACTGTGGGGCCTGCTCCGAGAAGCTGGAGAAGCTGGCTGTGTGGGAGGAGCCCACCGCTGGATTGTGCAGGGCTGCCTAGGGAAGACTCTAGCTGCCCTGCCCTACTCTGATAAGCCATCCATATCTGGGCCTGCTGCCCAGGCCGAGCTTCACTGGGTGGGGGAGACTCACCCCGTGGCTCTATTTTAGTCTGAGTCTCTCAATGCCTCCCCTTCTTGAATCCTGGGTCCTGGAGCGAATGGAGATGCAGTCACCCTCTAGTCTGCCATCTTGGATTGCCAACATCTGACTTTTTAATAGATTGCTGTATTCTCATACCTGCTTTTGCATTCAGTCTGTTTATGATATGATATTTTGGTTGACATATGTAAAAATATCTAGCCTCATACAGAGGAAAAGGAAGTTTTTAAAAATTATTTCTTTTTAGATAATTATTCTTTTTGATATTACAACCAAAACTTGACAAGGTTTCTTAAATCTTAGTTGAATATGTACTATGGAATCACATCAATGAACTTGTTATGCTTAAATCTGTTAAGTCTCTCTTTATGCATAAAAGATACAAAGTGTAATGTAGACTATGTTTTTTAGTGTCTAGTATCTTTTACTTAACATTATGTTTTGGGAGTCATCCAAGTAACTGTATCCATATAGCTGTAATTTGATCCTTTTCAATATTATAGGGTATATTATTGTATGATTATAAGACACATCATTCGTTCATTCTGCTCTTTTTCTATATGGTAATCCCAGTTTTGTTTTTCTGTTTTAATCGTTACCATTGATGCTTTATAAACATTCTTGTATATGTCTCCAGGCTCACAAATTTATACAGTTTTGCTGAGTATGTATTGTTGATATTCATATTTTCATGTCATGTGAAGTGATTATACAAAATATCTTTGCTGGGCTTCATGAGTTTTCTTAATGTTCCACGTTCTTGCAAATATTTTATGTTCAAAACATTTTAATTTTAATAATTCTGATGGATGTGTAATTATGCTATTTAAAGAAGTTAATTTTTTCTTGAAAACTTAATGTGTTTAATCCTTAAAATGGTAAATGTTTTTAATCACCAGTTGAACTTTGTCTTCTGTGAAGTCATACTCTTTCAAGTTTTTTTGTGATTTTTTTTCCCCCACTGGATTTTGTTTTCCTTAATCATGTGTAGTAATTTTTTTTTTTTTTATATTCTAGATACACATCATTTGTTGGTAGTAAGTGTATTAAGTTTGTAATTTGGATTTTCACACTGTCTCATATGTCATTGATGAAAATAGGTCCTCAATTTAAAAATAATCCAACATATCCATCTTTTACACATTGTTAGGGGCTTTTTAAGATTCTGTTTAAAAATTACATGTTTTTCCCATTATCAAGTTGTTCATCAAGGTGGACAGTTGACTGGATTTTTTGTGTGTATGTGGAAATATTTTAATTGTCCAGATTCCTTAAGAGACATAAACTATTCAGAGTTCAGTTTCTTCTTGTGTCTCCTTTATTTTCTGATGTTTTTCTTTTGTTTGTCATGATGTATGGACTATTGTCATTACTATTTTATTTATCAGTTTGCAGGGTTTCAGAAGGTTCAACCCTTGCTCTTTGAACATTGCTTCTCTATTTTTCTCTCTCTGGACTTCACTAATGCTATATATTTCATATCTCTTATAATTTTTCATACTTTCCCCACCTGTTTCTCAGTTTACTTTTCCCATATCTACCTTGTCTAATTTACTGTTAATCTTATTTATCCAGAATAATTTTTGCTTTTTCATTTTCATTTTTTTTAGTTTCACTTTTTCATACTAAATTCTTAATCTTATTAGTTATAATTCCTGAGTATCTTTTATAGTTTCCAATTTTTAAGGCAGAGTCTGAATCTTTTCTGCTATGACCTTAAGTATAATAAAGATTGTTCCTTGAAGATCTGTACCTTCTCCTTGATAGTATCTGAATTCTCATCGCTCTTTTTCCCACCATCCTTTCTGCTGTTTGTGTTTTCATTTCTTTATACGTTTCCATGATTGGTCATTTTTAATTTTAATTTTTATTTTACCAGGGATTGAACCCAGGGTACTTAGCCATTAAGCCACATCACCAGTCCTTTTTAAAATATTTTATTTAGAGATAGGGTCTTGCTGTGTTGTTTAGGGCCTCACTAACTTTCTGAGGCTGCCTTGAACTCTTGATTCTCCTGCCTCAGCCTTCAGAGCTGTAATTACAGGTGTGCACCACTGTGCCTGGCCATTTTTAAATTTTGTATCAGATACTTTATTTGCAAAATCTGCTTATAGATGGCCTAAGACCTAGGATGAAATCATTTTCAAAAGAGATTTTAATTTGCTATGTGCCTAGGAGCAGTAGTACTTTCATCATTTTCAGATACGATTATGGTTCATTATAGATGTACAGGCTCCGGAAGACCTTCCATGACTATATTCCTGAGGGTCTTTCAGTTTCTAATCCCAAAAGAGAAGCTCACAGACCTTTGGTTGGCCTCGATGCCAGTCCGTTTTTCTTTTCTTTTTTTTTTTTTTTTTCTTTCTTTCTTTTCTTTTTTCTTTATTTTTTATTTTTATTTTTTTTTGTGTGTGTGTGAAATAACTATTTTCATCCTTGACCCCTGATTATAAGCTCTCTGATTATTGAGTCCCCAAATCCCCAAATGACTCAATACCCTGGGATTTACATCCTAATATAATAGTTTTCCACATTCTTGCTCTCCAGTGTTCGTAAACAGTTGTAAAAATCCAACTTCTAGAGTTTTTCTCAGATTACCTAGTCACTTCAACTTAACAATTATTTGAAACATCATGAACAGCCTTATAATTTTAGTTTTTGTACCGCTTGTTCTACTGGAGGGATTACCATACTTTCATGCCTGGATTTTAATTTTTAATAAATTGTCTTGGAGGTATGGTATCAATATTGACATCATCATAGTTCTTAATACATCTTTTTTGTTGTTGTTGTTATTGGGGATTGAACACAGGGGCACTTTACCACTGAGTTGAAATACATCCTTGCCCTTTTTATTTTTTATTTTGAGACAGGGTGTTGCTAAGTTGCTGAGGCTGTCCTTGAACTGTGATCCTCCTTCCTCAGCCCCTTGAGTTGCTGGGATTACTGGTTTGTGCTGCAAGGTCGGACTTAATTTACTCTTTCACATTATTTGGTAGGTGTTTTAGTGAGCTTTCCATATCTGTGACCAAAATTCCTTACAAGAACAACTTAGGGGAGGCAAAGTTTATATGGGCCTCATGGTTTCAGAGATCCTAGTCCATAGACTGTTGGCTTCATTTCTTTGGTCCCAAGGTGAAGCAGCTCACCATGTGGGTTTCAGTACACAGAGAATGATGCGAAGGAGCCACAGGGAGGATGTACCTTCTAGGGCCTTCCGCAGTGACCTTCTTCGTCCAGCCATACCCATCTGCCTACAGTTACCATTCACTCCTTTCAAACTAGGATGGGCTGATGAGTTTACAGCTCTCATAATGTAACCATTTTAGCTCCAAACCGTCCTGCACTAGCACAGGACCTTTTGGGGGAACACCTCATATCGAAACCATAGTAATAGGATTATATATTCATTATTCTTCCTTCTTTCTTAAAAAAAAAACAATATTACAGGTATATTATAGATACTCTTTTGAATTTTACTTTTTCTAATTTAAAATATCTTCTGCAACTCAGTCAATATCAGATCATAGAACTCTTCATAACTCTTTGATTTTGTTTTGTTTAAAGAAGTAAACATAGTATGCATGTATATAGTTTAATAAATCTCATATGTATGTAAATTTAGGTACTTTCCAATTTTGTAAATAAAATGATGCTACAGTGAATATATGTGTGTGTGTGTGTGTGTGTGTGTGTGTGTGTGTGTTCATTTATAATGTTTGAGTTTTAGCTCCAGTGAGTTCCATTAAGTGGGATTACTGAGTTGAAGAATAAATGCATATGTAGTTTTGTTAGATATTGCCAAATTCCCCTCCATAGTGATTTTTTTCATTTTATTTTTCCAGCAGACAAATGTGGCCATGCCTCTTCATTCACAGATTTATAAGCAGAGTATGCTTTTGAAAATTTTCCAATCTTATAGGAAAAATGGACATCTTGCTGTAATTTTAACAGCTAGAACATTTTTGAAGTTGAGCATTTTTTCATATGTTTAAGAGCCATTTTTATATCATTTTTTGTGAATTGTGCATTCATGTCTTTTGCCAAATTTTCTGTATATTATTTTCCTCCATTATATTTTAAGAGTTCTTTAAATATGAGATTTTAGTCTTTTCTGTAGCATATGATACAAATATTTTTCTCCCAGCTTGTCATAGTCTTTTAATTTTACGAGTGACATCTTTTTTTGCTATACAAGTTTTTTATGTACTATATTTTTTAATGTACTTATAATTTTTTATAGTTTTTTAAATGTACTTATATTTAACCTTTTAAAAATTTTAAAATTTTATTTATGTTAGGAAAGCTTTCATTATACCTATGTTATAGTGCAATTCATCCAGCTTTTCTTCTCATATGTTTAAAGTTTTATTTTTTTACATTTAAATTTCTGATCCATTTAGAGTTTGATTTTGTGTGAGGTGTGAGACTTGGATGTGATTTTTACATTTTTTTCAAATGACTGTCCATTTAGTTATCTTAGCATTCTTACCTCAGTCATTTAAGGCACTATTTTAACATATACTATGTTTTCAATATATGATAGTTGAGTTTCTGGAATTTCTGTTGTATACTTTTGATCTATTGATGTGCTAATATTAAATACAATACTATTTAATGATACAGACTTTGATAGTGTTTTAATATCTTTTAGGTGTAGCTCCCTTTAAAGCTGCTCTTTTTCATTTATTTTTTCTGGCTATTCTTATATGTTTATTTTTGCATGTGAATATTTAGATAAATTTTTTGACTACTTTAAAAACTCATTGCAGTTTTTATTTAATCATTATTTAAATGATTAAATCTTTATTTAAAAATTAAAGATTATCTGAATTTAATTGCCATCCTGATGTTGCCCTATCCTAATGAAGAATAAAGGATGTCTTTCTAGTTTTGCATCCACTTTTTTATTTTTCAAGCTGAATTGCTTTCCTAAAATCTCATTTTTATATTTCCTTTGGAACTGTTTATCTTATTGGCTGATTGCAGGTGCCTACAACTCTGTTAGTACCTGAAGTTAAACTACCAAATGTTGTTTCAATTCATATATTTAAAAATACTTTCAATGCAGTGAAAATTCTTATAATATAAAACATTTTAGATAATATGCTTCTAATTTGCATTCATAAAAAATTAAATATAGGAAGTAATATTTTTGTTGAACACCTTTAAAAACTCTCTAACCCTCTTCACTTAGTGTTCAATGTGGTGTTGGTTTTTTATTTCTGTTAAAATTCTGAGTTTGACTAGCAAAAGATTAAGTTTTTACTTCCTAGGCAAGATTGTGTAATTTCATCCTTCTGAGAAAATTTGTGGTTTGAAGAAAAAATTAGCCATTTCTAATTAGCCATTTCTTTGTAAAACATGAATTGTGTTTAGGGTAAATATATTTTCCATTAATTTTAAACCCATTGTAAGATTTTATAATTTGAATAAACTAAATATTATTAACAAAGAAGAAAATTTTATTTCTGCCGTATATTAGAGAAATGGGTTTGTATACTAAAACTCTTAAATGAAATATATAATCAGTTAAAAATTACTTGAAACCTCTTATCATTTGTGAGAGTTATAATTTTTAGGTTGCTATGAAATTTTGAAAGCATTTATTTGGGCATGAAGGATATGCAGGAAATATTATGCTGAATATTTTCTATTGTAACAGTAGTATTGTGATGCCATTTGTGAAAACTTACATTATCTATAATGTCCTTCAGCCTTTGTGTGAAGCCTTTGTGTGAAGTGATGGGATTTAAGGAGGATAAGCCTGAAGGACTGAACAATGGTATAGGAATAGTATAGATTGTGAAGTGCTTGACCTAGCAATAATGAAATTTCCTTAACCTAGAATGCTGTTATATATCTACAACTTAAAAATCAATGTTTGGAGAAATTACAGACAACCTAATACCCAATGTTTCTTTGTTTCACAGAGGTTAAAGAGTTATAGAAAGCTATCAATTTTCTGTTTTAATTTTGGAAATTATTACTTTAATCTTTGGAAAAGCTTTTTTGGATGAATATAATAACTAGCAAGTACATCACTAAAAAGTACATTGAGAATGTTATATGATTATTTCACCAATTGTTTCCCAGTATTTGCTTCTTCATGAATTAAAATGTATATATATATTAAAATATTTTTCTGTACTAATGAGATTTCCTAATACCAAAGACTTTTCTGAAGCTCTCTCACCTCTTTAAATTTTAAACTTAATTTAATTTAAATATTAAACTACTACATTGTTACCCTATATATTTCATAATATTTATTGTAGAAGATGTTTCAAGAAATAGCATTATGTAAATGAAACTATATTTCTATTAAGTATCTATTGTCATTTTAATTTTGTTCTGGAGATGTATTGGAGACTGCATATTTCAAAAATTTTGAAAAACAAGCTTTTCTCCCACTGCTATTGTTGGCCATATTTTTGATGTATTTAACTTAGTTCATGAGTTTGAATGTTTTTTTTTTTTTCATTTTTAGTAATTTCCTTACATGAACTAAAAGTTTGAGCTTCTGAGTTTAATCCATGTTAGTCTATTTTTTGGGGGTGTTGGTTGTTTTAGAGAAAACTTCCCAAAACAACTAAGGAGGTCTTTTAAAAAGCAGATTAATTTTCATAGAAAATTGGGGGAAATATGCTAATTTCAAAAATATCTCAAGGAAGCAAATATAGACTTATGAATTTCTTCAATGTTTTCTTCTACCTAAAAATATCTCCAGGCCTTTATCCAGACTTTCTCCTTCTTCTCCTTATGTTAATAAGGAATGATACATATGCCAAAGCTCATAATCATATCCTCATATTTTTTGTCTTTTATATTTCTCCTAAGTATGTTTCTTTCTCTCCATGTATTTTTTCTTTCATTCCATTCATAAACTTTTTGCAAATAAGTCTTTTGAAGACTCCTTTTTGCAGTTATTTTTTATCAGAGCATTATGGTTATACATAACAGTGGGGCTCATGATGCCATATTCATACGTGCACATAGCAGAGTTTGATTAATCTCATTCCCCAGTACTTGCCCTTTCCCTCTCGTCCTCCCTACCACACCGTGATCCACTTGCTCTACTCTATTGATCTTCCTTCTATTATTATTATTATTATTATTTTAATTAATACATTATGGTTGTTTCTATGTAAGTCAGGATTCACCATGGTATGGTCACACAGGGACATAGCACAACTTAGTAGATTTCATTCCTCAATGCTTCCCATGCCCTCCTGTCCTCCTTCCTCCTTGAATCCTCTGTCTCTATGCTATTGGTCTCCCTTCTACTTTAGTGAGGTCCTGAAGAATTACTTTTAAAATTTTAACTAGCAACATAGTTTTTAAGTTAAGATGTTTAACATAGAGTTAAATTTTTTATATAAAGAAAAGTATGAGGCTTTGAATTACATATTTAATAGTAAAGTTTTTGTTTTTACAGATGTGATTCTGAAAATCGCTATGTTGGTAATCCACTTAGGGGAACATGTTATTGTAAGTATTTTATATTTTTCATTTTAAATAATTGGTTGACATTATTAGTTTCAGATAATAAAATAATCTTCAATAACTATAGATTTCATTTATTATCTCATTATTTCTATTTCTTAATTCTTCCAACACAGCATTGTATATATTACTGAGAAAGGCAATATATTTTTGTGATATTCTCTTAAATGTATTTGGTGCATTTTTTTCCTACTCTGAATTGTAAAATAACAGATCTTATTTTGCACATGGAACAAAATATAGAACTTAAGTAAACTCAGGTTATTTTAATGCAATCTTTTTTTCATTATGATTAATTTTTGAGGAAATAGGTTCTTATGATAGATTTTTCCAGGAATAATTTTGATAATTATCAAAAAAACAGTGCTGATTTTGTACCAATAGATATTTTCATTTAGTAATGATCATATGGTAGTTATGTGTATAACTTTTCAGAAATAGCCAAACAGTTTTCCAAATGGTTATACCATTTTACATTCCCTTCAGCAGTGTAGGAAAGTTTTGGGCCTTCTATATCTTTAACTCTATGTACAATTAACTTTTTACATTTTAACTGTGGTTAAAATAATTGTGTAATGATACCTGGCTCTCATTTTAGATTCTATTTTTCTAATGACTAATGATGTTAAGCATCTTTTTTTTTTTTTTTTAATTTTATTTTATTGTAAACAAATGGGATACATGTTGCCTCTCTCTTTGTACATGGCGCAAAGGCATACCATTTGTGTAATCATAAATCCACATACAATAATGTTGTTTGATTCATTCTGTTATTTTTTCCCCTTCCCCCCACCCCTCCCATCCCTCTTTACCCTCTATACAGTACTTTCTTCCTCCATACTTGCCCCCTCCCTAACCCTAACTCTAACCCTAACACTAACCCTTCCTTCCCCCCCATTATGTGTCATCCTCCACTTATTAGCGATATCATTCGTCCCTTGTCTTTTTGAGATTGGCTTATCTCACTTAGCATGATATTCTCCAATTTCATCCATTTGCCTGCAAATGCCATAATTTTGTCATTCTTTATGGCTGAGTAATATTCCATTGTGTATATATACCACAGTTTCTTTATCCACTCATCAATTGAAGGGCATCTAGGTTGGTTCCATAGTCTGGCTATTGTGAATTGAGCAGCTATGAACATTGATGTGGCTGTATCTCTGTAGTATGCTGATTTTAGATCCTTTGGGTATAGGCCAAGGAGTGGGATAGCTGGGTCAAATGGAGGGTCCATTCCAAGTTTTCTAAGGAATCTCCACACTGCTTTCCAGAGTGGCTGCACTAATTTGCAGCCCCACCAGCAATGTATGAGTGTACCTTTCTCCCCACATCCTTGCCAACACCTGTTGCTTGTATTTTGATAATCGCCATTCTAATTGGGGTGAGATGGAATCTTAGGGTGGTTTTGATTTGCATTTCTCTTATTACTAGAGATGTTGAACATTTTTTCATATGTTTATTGATTGCTTGTACATCTTCTTCTGTGAAGTGTCTGTTCATTTCCTTAGCCCATTTGTCGATTGGATTATTTGTATTGTTGGTGTAGAGTTTTTTGAGTTCTTTATAGATTCTGGAGATTAGTGCTCTATCTGAAGTATGATTGGCAAAGATATTCTCCCACTCTGTAGGCTCTTTCTTCACATTACTGATAGTTTCCTTTGCTGAGAGAAAGCTTTTTAGTTTGAATCTATCCCAGTTATTGATTCTTGCTTTTATTTCTTGTGCTATGGGAGTCCTGTTGAGGAAGTCTGGTCCTAGGCCGACATGTTGAAGATCGGGACCTACTTTTTCTTCTATAATCTGCAGAGTCTCTGGTCTGATTCCAAGGTCCTTAATCCATTTTGAGTTGAGTTTTGTGCAGGGTGAGAGATATGGGTTTAGTTTCATTCTGTTGCATATGGATTTCCAATTCTCCCAGCACCATTTGTTGAAGAGGCTATCTTTTCTCCATTGCATATTTTTGGCACCTTTGTCTAGTATTAGAAAGTTGTATTTATTTGGGTTTGTGTCCGTGTCCTCTATTCTGTACCATTGATCTACCTGTCTATTTTGGTACCAGTACCATGCCGTCTTTGTTACTATTGCTTTGTAATAAAGTTGAAGTTCGGGTATTGCGATACCCCCTGCTTCATTTTTCCTGCGAAGGATTGCTTTAGCTATTCTGGGTTTCTTATTCTTCCAGATGAATTTCATGATTGCTTGCTCTATTTCTGTAAGGTACGTCATTGGGATTTTAATTGGGATTGCATTGAATCTGTATAGCACTTTTGGAAGTATGGCCATTTTGACAATATTAATTCGGCCTATCCAAGAACATGGGAGATCTTTCCATCTTCTAAGGTTTTCTTCGATTTCTTTCTTTAGTGTTCTGTAGTTCTCATTGTAGAGGTCTTTTACCTCTTTTGTGAGATTGATTCCCAAGTATTTTATTTTTTTCGATGCTATGGTGAATGGGGTGGTTTTCATAATTTCTCTTTCTGAGGATTCCTCACTTATGTATAAAAATGCATTGGATTTATGAGCATTGATCTTGTAACCTGCCACTTTACTGAATTCACTTATGAGTTCTAACAGTTTTCTGGTGGAATTTCCTGGTTCCTCTAAGTATATAATCATATCATCCGCAAATAGGGATAGTTTGAGTTCTTCTTTTCCTATTCGTATTCCTTTAATTTCCTTGGTCTGTCTAATTGCTCTGGCTAGAGTCTCAAGAACGATATTGAATAGGAGTGGTGAAAGAGGGCATCCCTGTCTTGTTCCAGTTTTTAGGGGAATGCTTTCAGTTTTTCACCGTTTAGAATGATATTAGCCATGGGCTTAGCATAGATGGCCTTTACAATGTTAAGGAATGTTCCCACTATCCCTATTTTTTCTAGTGTTTTGAGCATGAAGGGGTGTTGTATTTTATCAAATGCTTTTTTCTGCATCTATTGAATAATCATGTGGTTCTTGACTTTAAGTCTATTGATATGGTGAATTACATTTATTGATTTCCGGATGTTGAACCAACCTTTCATCCCTGGGATAAAACCCACTTGATCGTGGTGCACTATCTTTTTAATATATTTTTGTATGCGATTTGCTAAAATTTTATTGAGAATTTTTGCGTCAATGTTCATTAATGATATTGGTCTGAAATTTTCTTTCCTTGATTTATCTCTGTCTGGCTTGGGTATCAAGGTAATATTGGTTTCATAGAATGAGTTTGGGAGGGTACCCTCCTCTTCTATTTCATGGAATACTTTGAGAAGTATTGGAATGAGCTCTTCTTTAAAGATTTTGTAGAACTCAGCTGAGAACCCGTCTGGTCCTGGACTTTTCTTTGTTGGTAGGCTTTTGATGACCTCTTCTACTTCATTACTTGAAATTGATCTATTAAATTTTGTATGTCCTCCTCGCTCAATTTAGGCAATTCATATGTCTCTAGAAACCTGTTGATGTCTTCGAAATTTTCTATTTGGTTAGAATATAGATTTTCAAAATAGCTTCTAATTATGTTTTGTATTTCAATCGTGTCTGTTGTGATATTTCCTTGTTCATTCCGAATTTTGGTGATTTGGGTTTTCTCTCGTCTTCTCTTTGTTAGAGTGGCTAAGGGTTTATCAATTTTGTTTATTTTTTCAAAGAACCAACTATTTATTTTGTCAATTTTTTGTATAGTTTCTTTTGTTTCAATTTCGTTGACTTCAGCTCTGAGTTTAACTATTTCCTGTCTTCTACTACTTTGGTGTTGGTCTGTTCTTCTTTTTCTAGGGCTTTGAGCTGAAGTGTTAGGTTGTTTATTTGTTGATTTTACTTCTTTTATTGAATGCGCTCCATGAAATAAATTTTCCTCTAAGTACTGCTTTCATAGTGTCCCAAAGATTTTGATATGATGTTTCTTTGTTCTCATTTACCTCTAGGAATTTTTTAATTTCCTTCCTAATATCTTCTGTTATCCATTCATCATGTAATAGCATATTGTTTAATCTCCAGGTGTTGGAGTAGCTTCTGTTTTTTACTCTTCATTTATTTCTAACTTCAAACCATTATGATCTGATAGAATACAAGGTAGTGTCTCTATCTTCTTGTATTTGCTTACATTAGCTTTGTGGCATAATATATGGTCTATTTTAGAGAAGGATCCATGTGCTGCTGAGAAGAAAGTGTATTCGCTCTTGGTTGGATGGTATATTCTATAAATGTCCGTTAAGTCTAAATTATTGATTGTGTTATTGAGATCTATGGTTTCTTTGTTCAATTTTTGTTTGGAAGATCTGTCCAGTGGTGAGAGAGGCGTGTTAAAATCACCTAGTATTATTGTGTTATGGTCTATTTGGTTTCTGAAATTGAGAAGGATTTGTTTGACATACATGGATGAGCCACTGTTTGGGGCATAGATGTTTATGATTGTTATGTCTTGCTGATTTATGGTTCCCTTAAGCAGTATGTAATGTCCTTCTTTATCCCTTTTGACTAGTTTTGACTTGAAGTCCACCTTATCTGTAATGAGGATGGATACCCCAGCTTTTTTGCTGAGTCCATGTGCATGATATGTTTTCCCCCATCCTTTCACCTTTAGTCTATGTGTATCTCTTTCTACGAGGTGAGTCTCTTGCAGGCAACATATTGTTGGATCTTTCTTTTTGATCCAATCTGCCAGTCTATGTCTTTTGATTGATGAGTTCAGGCCATTAATATTCAGGGTTATTATTGAGATATGATTAGTATTCCCGGTCATTTGGTTCATTTTATTTATTTATTTATTTATTTATTTATTTATTTATTTATTTATTTATTTATTTTGAGACGACTTGGTTCTTCCTTTATTTGACAATTCCTTTAGGATGGTTCCTCCCATTGCTGATTTGTTTCTTTGTTTTTCATCTCTTCCTCATGGACTATTTTGCTGAGAATGTTCTGTAATGCTGGCTTTCCTTTTGTAAATTCTTTTAGCTTTTGTTTATCATGGAAGGATTTTATTTCATCATCAAATTTGAAGGTAAGTTTTGCTGGGTATGAGATTCTTGGTTGGCATCCATTTTCTTTCAGGGCTTGAAAAATGTTGTTCCAGGCCCTTCTAGCTTTTAGGGTCTGGATTGAAAAATCTGCTGATATCCGTATTGGTTTCCCCCTGAATGTAATTTGATTCCTCTCTCTTGCGGCCTTTAAAATTCTGTCTTTATTTTGTATGTTGGGCATTTTCATTATAATGTGCCTTGGTGTGGGTCTGTTGTAATTTTGTATATTTGGAGTCCTATAAGCCTCTTGTACTTGATTTTCCATTTCATTCTTCAGATTTGGGAAATTTTCTGATATTATTTCATTGAATAGATTGTTGATTCCTTTGGTCTATTTCTCTAAGCCTTCCTCAATTCCAATAATTCTCAAATTTGGTCTCTTCATGATATCCCATAGTTCTTGGAGATTCTGTTCATGATTTCTTACCATCTTCTCTGTTTGTTCAACTTTGTTTTCAAGGTTAAATATTTTATCTTCAATGTCTGATGTTCTGTCTTCCAGGTGTTCTATTCTATTGGTTATGCTTTCTATGGAGTTCTTAATTTGGTTTATTGTTTCCTTCATTTCAAGGATTTCTGTTTGGTTTTTTTTCAATATCTCTAACTCTTTATTGAAGTGATCTTTTGCTTCCTGTATTTGCTCTTTTAACTGTCGATTGGTGCGATCATTCAGTGCCTGCATTTGCTCTTGCATCTCGTCATTTGCTTCCCTGAGCATTTTAATTATGTACATTCTGAACTCCCTTTCTGCCATTTCTTCTGCCATGCTGTCGTTGGGTTTCATTGATGTAACATCTAGATTTGTTTGCAGCATTTTCTTTCCTTGTTTTCTCATATTGTTCAGGTATCAGTTGACCGCTGTGATATTGCAGATTTCCTCTATTGTCTTATAATATCCCTGAAGATTTCTATTATATCCCCTCTTAGTCTTCAGTAGCCTGAAATCTTGGAGGAAGTTGATAATGCAGTGCTCCACAAGGGAGCTGACTCCCTAGGGGTGGTGGCCTTCTGGTGGGGTATATTCCCTGCTAGTGGGCAGAGGTACCTTCACTTGCTGATGAATGGTCATCCAGAAGGGAAGTAGGTTGTGGGCTGATGCAAGACCAGTTTGGGCCTGTGTCTCTGATTTTACGGTCCTTTTGGGAGAACCTCACCCAACAGGGAGGAGTCACCCGGTGGGGAGGTCTCGCTGGTCGGTTTTCCTCCCAGAGGTTCCGTTCAATTCACAACTACCGCCTGGGCTGGGCAGCCTTCTTCTGCAATGATCCCAGGGACCTGGACCTACCTCCTGGGCCTGGAAGCCTCACCCTTCACAAACGAATCTCCTTCGGCTGCCTCTCCTCAGAGAAGCTGCCTGCAGTCCTGGAGCCTTCGCTCCGCCCCTCAGTTTGTCTGTGGGGCCCTTCCACCAAGAAGCCGTCTAGGACCCTGCTCTGCACTTTTCGCCTGGCTATGCGGCCCCTCCTCTGAGCAGCCACCTGGAGCCCCTTACAATCGCTCCGAGTCCCAGTGACCCGCCACACGCCTTTTCTTCCGGCAGCCACCTGTTGTTCCGTGCCATTGCTCTAAGACCAAGTGACCCACCACGCACCACTTTCTCCACCAGGCAGTTACCCAGAGATCTGGTGCGTCACGAGTCCCAAGAACTCACTGTGCACCTTCTTGTCCCGACTGCCTCCCGTAGCCCTGGTGCAGTCACTTTGAGCCCAAGCACCCTGCCGCGCTCCTCCTCCTTCTCCAGACAACCCCCCTATGTTCAGGAGCGGATGCTCTGGGACCAAACCACTCACCACGCTGTTCCACCGGATAGCCGCCCAGAGCCCTGGCGCAGCTGTTCCAGTTCCAAGCGACGTGCCGAGCCCGTATTTCTCCTTCTCCCGTGGGCAGCCCCCTGTGTTCAGGGGTGGTCACGTTCAGTCCAAACAGCTCACCAAGCACCTTCTCCTTTGGGCAGCCTCCCAGAGCGCGGGTGGGTTGCGCCGAGTCCAAGCGCTGTGGTGAACAGCCACCTCTCCAATGCTCCCAGCTGTGTGCGATCACCGGCTGCTTTGAGTTGGTCCCAAGTCTCTCAATATCTCCTTTTCTTGAGTCCTGAACCCACGCTGCTCCTCCGGATAGCCGCCCGGAGCCCTGGCGCAGCTGATCCAATTCCAAGCGACGTGCCGAGCCTGTATTTCTCCTTCTCCTCTGGGCAGCCCCCTCTTCAATGCTCCCAGCTGTCTGCGATCACTGCTCTGGCGGGGGGAGGGGCGCCTCGCGGCCGTTCTACTTTGCAAAGATCCCTGCTTTTGGGGCTACCGCCCCGTCCAGGGCTCCTGCCCCGTCCGGGACGTCTGCCCAGTGGGAGATTCTCGCCCGGCTGCTTTGAGTTGGTCCCAAGGCTCTCTATATCTCCTCTTCTTGAGTCCCTCAGCATCTTTTTTTTTTAACATGATCCTTTGCCATGTGCATATTTTATTTCATGGAGAATCCAATTAAATACATTGCTCAATTTTTTATTGGATTGTTTGTTTTCATATTACTGAGTTTTTGGGATACTTTATTCTAGATACAAGTCCTTTATCAAATATGTGATTTGTAATTATTTTCTAGTTTGTGGTTTCTGTTTTCATCCTATTTCATCCTATTAAAAGTATTTTCTTGGAACAGGTTTTTTTTTTTTTTTTTTTTTTGGGTGTTGTGGATTGAACTTGGGCATTTAACCACTGAGTTTATTTAGAGACAGGATCTCATTGAGTTGCTTAGTGCCTAGCCCTTGCTGAGGCTGGCTTTGAACTTGGATTTTTCTGTCTCAACCTCCTGAGCTGCTGGGATTACAGGCATGTGCCACTGCACCCAGCTGAACATTTTTTAGTTAAGATGAACTTCTACTTATCAATTTGATATTTTGTAAAATCTCACCAAAGGTCCCAAAAGGTTTTCTGTTTTCATCTAGACCTTTTATATTTTTAAATTTTCCATTTAAGCTTATGGTTCATTTTGAGTTAATATGTAAGTGATGAGTTGAAGTTCTTTTCACTCCATTTACACATCTAAATGTTTAAACATGCTGAAGCACAATTTAAGACTGTCTGAATTGCCTGTGCACCTTTGTAGGACATCAGCTGTTTGTATATGTGTAGATTTCTTTCTGGAAACTACTTGATTGCATTAATCAATCTATTTATTTTTATACCAATAGCACTTTTAATGTAGGGTTTTTCTTTTTGTTTGTTTGGTACCAAGGGCACTTAACCACTAAGTCACATTCTCAGCCCTTTTTATTTTTTATTTTGAGGGAGAGTCTCACGTAGTTGCTTAGGGCTTCTCTAAATTGCTGACACTGGCTTTCAACTTGCCATCCCCTGCTTCAGTCTCCCAGGTGCTGGGATTACAGGCTAATGTAGTTTTAAATAAATCTTGAAATAAGGTGCTGTTTATCTCTTAACCCAACTTTGTTTTCTTTCTTTCTTTCTTTAAGTATTGGGGATTGAACCCAGGGGCACTTATATCCCCAGTCCTTTATATGATTTATTAAGAAAGGGTCATGCTAGTTTGCTGGTAGTTTTGCCATTTGCTGAGATCAGCCTCAAACTGGAGATCCTCCTGTCTTAGTCTCCTGAGTTTCTGGGATTATAGACATGTGCCACTGCACCTGTCTGGTTCTTCCTTTTCACACTTACTTTGTCTATTAAATTTCATTTGCATTTACATATGAATTTTAGAGTCTGCTTGTTAGTTTTCACAAAAAAATGATAGGATTTAAATTGGGCTTGTGCTGAATTTTTAGAATTCGAGGAGTTGACATCTTAACTGTAATGAGCTTTTGACTATGTATCTTTAATTTTTAAAAATTATTCTTTCAGTATCTCAGCCACTGTTCATAGTTTTCATTATATTTCAGGCCTTCCATTTTTTGTCAGATTTTCTCCTACATATTTTACATTTTGATGTTATTGTTAAATGGCATTTAAAAATATTTCTTTTCTGATTTTTTCTAGTATTTATAATTGATTTTATATCCCAAAGTGTTGCTAAACTCACGTTTTAGTTCATGTACCTTTTTAGTAGATTCTACTAGAATTTCTCTTTTCTTTCCTTTTTTTTTTTTTGCTTTATTGCAATGGTTAGTACCTCTAAATCTGTGTTTAAAAGATGTGTTGAGTATGCAAATATTTATTCATGTTTTGTTCCTGATCTAAGAAGGAAAGCATTTGATCTTGCACTGTTAAGTCTGATGTAGGTATTTTTCCAAGCTGATTTTTTCAGTTTGAAGAGATTCCCTCTGTTTCTACTTTGTGGAGCATTTTTATCAGGAATGGGTGTTTGTTTATTTGGTTTTTTTTTTCCTGCATCACTTTAAATGATCATAGGAGTTTCTATTTTACTTTGTTAATATATTGATTTTAGTTTTTAAATTAGTGAATGGTATTATATGAATACAATGCCTTTTTTGGACCATTTACAAGTTGATGAACATTGTAATTATTTTTAGGCTTTGATTATTAATAGAAATGCTATTATAAACATGCATATGGTCTTCAGTGGACCTATGTTTTCATTTTCCTTGAGTAGTGTCCTAGGAGTACAGTTGATAGATTGTATGGTAAACTTGTTGTTTAGCATTTTAAGAAGCTGCTGATAGTATATCCTGTTGGTGCCATTTTTCATTCACACCAACAATTTATGAATGCTTCAGTTTTTGTACATCCTCATCAATGCTTACTCTTGTCTGTTTTTATCTGTACTTTAGAGTATGTGTAGTGGTACCTGGTGGTTTTAATTTTCTTTTCTATAATGACTGAACTATTAAACTCAATTTCATGTGTTCTTACCTTGAACATGGTCTGTTAGATATATAAAAAGTCCTCTTTTTCAATATTTGAATGAATTATATCTTTTAAAATCATATTTTATATTTTTGTTTTATATGTGCATATAAAATTCATTTTAGTATCTTGATCTTATATTCTTTCACTTCAGTGAGCTCTTTTAAATTATTTTAAAAATGTTTTATTAGTGCATTATAATTATATGTAGTAGTGAGGTTCATTTGGATATAGTCATATGTGCATGAAATATGATTTGCTCCCTTTTAGTCCCCAGTACTTCCTCTTTTTCTCCTTCATCTTAACATATGTTCCCCTTCTTCTCTACTGCTCTTCCTTCTGTTTATTTATTGTTTTTTAATTGGTGCTTTGTAGGTATACATAAAGGTGGAATTCACTGTGGTATATTCATATATGTACATAGCATAATTTGGTCAATTTTAAACCACAGTTCCTTCCTTTTCCTGTCTTTCTTCTCCGCCTTTTAATTCCCTTCCTGTACTTCACTGATCTCCAGTCTATTTTCATGGAATTTCTGTCTTTTTATTTCCATATTTTGTCTTTCTCTGTACATGAGAGAAAACATTAGTCTTCCAACTTTCTGAGCTCAGTTTATTTCACTTAGCATGATATTCTTCATTTCCCAAGAAAAACTATATATATATTTTCTCTTTACAAGTGAGTAAAACTCTATATACTATAGTTTCTTTATCCATTAATCTTGACAGATACCTGGACTGGTTCTATAACTTGGTTGTTGTAAATTGCACACATATTGATGTACCTATATCACTATGATATGCTTATTTTAGCTCTTTTGGATAAATACCAAGAAGTGGAATAGCTGGGTCATACAGTGGTTTAATTCCTAGAACTTTGAGGAATCACCATATGCTTTCCAAAGTGGTTGTACTTATTTGTAGTACCACCAGCAATGTATAAGTGTACCTTTTTTTCTCACACCTTTTCCAGCAATTAGTGTTATTTATATTCTTGATGAGTGTTATTCTAACTGAAGGAGATGAAATCTTAGTATAGCTTTGTTTTACATTTCCTTGATTGCTAGGGATATTGAACATTTCCTTATGCATTTTTTGGCCATTTGTATTCTTTTGCAAAATTTCTGTTTAGTTTTTTTTTTTTTTTTTTCTTTTTTCCCCATTTACTGATTGGGTTATTTAGTTTTTTTTTCAATGTTAAATTTTTTGGGTTCTTTATATATTCTGGATAGTAATCCCCATGTTAGTGGAACAGTTGGCAAAGATATCTTCCCATTCTGTAGGCTCTCTTTTCAGGCTCTTTTTTCTTTTACTGTGCAGAAGCTTTTTAATTTATACCATTGCACTTCTCGAGTCTTGGTTTTATTTCTTGCCCTATAGGGGTCTTGTTAAGAAAGTCAGTGCCTGGGCCAATATGTTAGAATGTTGATCCTGTATTTTCTTCTACCAGTTACAAAGTTTCTAGTCTAATTCCTAGGCCTTTGATTCATTTTGAGTTGACTTTTATTCGGGTGAAAGGTAAGGATCTAATTCATCCTTCTACATATGGATATCCAGTTTTCTCAGCTCCTGGGAAACAAGACATCCTTGTCTTGTTCTTGAATTTAGGGGAAGTGCTTCAGTTTTTCTCCATTCAGTCTGATGTTGTCCTGAGGTTTGCCATCTATATCCTTTATAATGTTGTGGTAAATTCCATCTATTCATAGTTTCTTCAGTTTTTACCACGAATGTGTATAGGATTTTGTCAAAAGCCTTTTCTGCATCTGTTGAGATTACCATGTGATTTTAGTCTTTAATTATATTTATGTGATGAATTAAATTTATTGATTTGTGTTTTTTGAACCAGCCATGCATCCCTGTGATGAAATCCACGTGGTCATGGTATACTATCTTCTTAATATGTTTTTGAAAACAGTTTGCTAATACTTTATTAAGGATTTTTGCATCTGTGTTCATCAGGGATATTAGTCTGTAGTTTCCTTTCTTTGATGTGTCTTTGTTTGGTTTTGGTGTCAGGGTGATACTGAATTTGTGTAATAAATTTGGGAGTGTTCCCTTCATATTTCATGGAGTAATTTGAAGAAGAGTTGATTCTCTGAAAAGAAACAAGATTGATAAATTCTTAGCCAAACTAATCAAAGAGAATGAAGATCCAAATCAACAAAAATTAAGATGAAAAAAGATGGGAGGGGGGATAAAACTATATGTATTTCTGAAATCCAGAGGATCATTTGAAACTATTTTGGAAATTTATACTCCAAAAAACTGGAAAATCTAGAAGATGTTGACAAATTTCTATACACGTATGACCTGCCCAATTTGAACTAAGAGGATATAGAAAACCAAAAGAGATACATATCAGCTATGGGAATCAATGAGATACTTAACTACTTTCATTTGCACTAATTATTTGGAATACAGTTTATGTTCAGTACTTAAAGTATACCCTAATTCAGATCAGTACCCTTCAGCTAGTAGCCACATGTGGCTAGTGCCTACCTTATTGGACAGGTCCCCTCCAGGTTGTACATGGCCCTCATTCTTTTAGGACTGTGGAAGGAATAGTCGTGAGGCACTAGATGGCAGTGTTGTCATTTGCAATAAAGCCTCTGAAACAGGAAGTTTTGAAAGGAAAAGGACTGTGGTTCTTGTGATAGTGTTAATGGAATCTATCAAAATTTAAGATGCTGGTCTACACTGTAACTTAAAGCAGTTGAGCATAATGTGGTTTAACTTAATTGAAACTAATGCAGTAGCAGTTGTAACCTATATGTAATCATAGTTTTTCAAATGTTACTTTGAAATCCCAAACAATATATTAGAAAACTGTCATGCTTCATATAGAAAAAGAAAGTTTCTAGAAAAGATATCTAATTTGTTTGGCTTATTCATATTTCTTAAAGGACTGGAGGTCGTATACTCAGTTGTTCTTGGGAAATATAAAAATACTAGTCATAAAATGGTAGTTTTTTTCTTAAATAAATTCTTTTCAATTATAGTAACAACTCTAATTGTTGTTTTACTACATACAACAATTCAATATGTATAACGTTAACACACAAAATGAGAGACTGAATCGTGAAAATGTTATATGGATGACATACTTCAGGGAACAGAATTAGAGCACATAAAATTACTTTCTGCAAGCATATACTTTATACCTCTTTCATTAACTCCTCAAATATGTGTAATGTCCAAACTACTAATGACAGTGCTTTCTTACATTTTTAAGTAATCTGACAAACATGGTTTAGTTTGCCTTTTACCTTTTGAGAAATGACTATTATTTTGAATTTCTCTTACTGTTACTCAGAATTCAGGATGGACTTTGTAATACTGTACTACCTATTTTGAGAGTAAGGAATTTAATGATTACTTTTATGTTTATAGTAAGTGCTCATCTCTGCCCCTTATCACGTGTAACTTAGTTTATCTTACTAAAAATCCAGAATGTTTATACATTCATCTCACTGTAAACCCTTTAGCTGTTGTTAATTTATCTAGTTATTGTTTATATCTTGGACTTAAGGAAATTATTTATAAGCATATTATTTATTGGATTTGGTATTTTTCTTTTGTTTGGTAAAAGGGAGATATTTCTAAATCAATTATTATAACTATAAATTAAAAAGCATATGTCAATCTCAATTACTTAAAAGTCTGTGTCATACAAAAATAATGAGAGCAATTAACATTTGAATAATCCTTATATTTAGTGAAATTATTGTGGTTTTTGTTCCAAATCTGAATAAAAGAATTTTCATATCTTAAACTAACATATTTTGTTAGTGAATTTGTTTTATAGACATTTTTAACCACTGAATATAAATTGCTGTTCAAATAAGATCTGGCTGGTCCCTCTGCAAATGGGCTAGATAAACACAGAGATTCTAAATTCTTATATTTAACATATTGAAGACACAATCTGACAAACATTATCTGATAAAGAGTAAGTTAAGTTCTGCTTTTCGCCATGGGATGACATAAGAAGACCCTTGCCAGACACTGGCTGGCCCCTTGATCTTAAACTTCCTAACCTCTACAATTGAAATTTCATTATAAATATTCCAGTCTGTGGTATTCTGATATAGCAGCACAAAACAGACTATGGGACATGATTTTATTTTTGTAAAAACCCTTACTGACTTAATCTGTTTCTCTCTCTCTCTCTCTCTCTCTCTCTCTCTCTCTCTTTTTTTTGTACCAGGCATTGAACCCTATTTATTTATTTGTTTATTTGTATTTGGAGATGGTATTGCTAAATTGCCTAGGGTCTCAACTAAGTTGCTGAGGCTCATCTCAAACTTGCGATCTTCCTACCTCAGCCTTCTGAGTTGAGATTATCAGCATGCATCACCATGCCTGCTGATGCTTATCTTAAATATACCAACTTTTAATTGTGGCTTTTACATTTATTGTTTTTCTCCCTCAATTACTCTATTCCCAGCTGTTATTCTAATCCTATCAAAAGAAAGAACTCCTACAGATATTACAAATCATTTGTTTTCATCTTAACACTTTTATGGTGTTTATTTATTTGAATATAGGTTTTCAACGAAATTTTACTAGAATGAAATTCTGTGAACCCAGGACTTTGTCTGGTGAAATTCCTATACTTAGAAATGTGTGTGGTTCATAGCAGAGCTTTTGGTAATACTGAATGACAGTATACTCATACAAACTATTCATAAATAAATGGATAGACATGTACTATAGCTGTATGTGCAGGTGTTTTTATTGTTGGGAGTGCTTAATCAAAAATATTTGGAGATCATGTGATAATTTATCAAGTAAAAAGTTGCTTAAATTTGTATGGACATAAGTTAGGATTATTATATCACTGAAGAACTTTAAGGATCAATTATTTATTTAAAGAAAAGAATGAGTTTTAAACTTTTTGTTAGCTAGTGGAACATTTGATTCAGATAAAATCTAAGCAGATATCCATTTATTATTAAAAAATGAATGTTTAGCTATTTTGAGGTACTATAAAGGAAAGGAAGGTGGCTTCTGAAGAGGTCATAACACATTATGTGAAAATCTCTTAATTAGCATCATTAATATACAGACATTGGTGATCATTGTTCATCCTCTTCTACTCCTCAGTGAACAAAGTAAGACCCAGTGAGTTTAAGCATGTATCCAGTGTCACATAACAATTTGCATTCAGGGTTAGGATAGCAACTTCATGCTTTTTCTATGAGACTATATCTAACAAATGTTGAACTTGTAAATTTTTTCAACAGTTGTTACCTGTGGAATTACCCTTAATGTTCTGAGTCCAATAGAAATTCTTTTTTTTTAAATTGTAAACAAATGGGGTACAACTTGTTTCTCTGTTTATACATGAAGTAGAGGCATACCATTTGTGTAGTCATACATTTACATAGGGTAGTGGTGTTTGATTCATTCTGTTATTTTTTTCCTCCCCTCCCACCCCTCTCACCCCTCTTTTCCCTCCCTACAGTCCCTCCTTCCTCCATTCTTACTTCCCTCCCACCCACCATTATGTATCATCATCAGCTTATCAGAGAGATCATTTGTCCTTTGTTTTTTTGAGATTGGCTTATCTCACCTAGCATGATATTCTCCAACTTCATCCATTTGCCTACAAATGCCATAATTTTATTATTCTTTATGGCTGAGTAATATTCCATTGTGTGTGTGTGTGTGTGTGTGTGTGTGTGTGTGTGTGTGTGTGTATATATATATATATATACATATCACAGTTTCTTTATGCATTCATCAATTGAGGGGCATCTAGGTTGGTTCCACAATCTGGCTATGGTGAATTGAGCAGCTATGGACATTGATGTGGCTGCATCACTGTAGTATGCTGATTTTAAGTCCTTTGGGTGTAGGCCAAGGAGTGGGATAACTGGGTCAAGTGGTGGTTCCATTCCAAGTTTTCTAAGGAATCTCCACACTGCTTTCCAGAGTGGCTGCACTAATTTGCAACCTCATCAGCAATGTATGAATGTACCTTTTAGAAATTCTTTATAATTATAAGCAAAGAAAGTGCTGTTCAGCAAACAAGGGTAAATTAGCATTTTATTGAATATTTATTATGTGAGAAATAACTTATATTATTTCATTTAATAGTCACAAAGGTGGTGATATATTTTCAACCTTAATTTGCTTTCTGAAGTTGACAAAGTTTGCAGAGTATCAATCATTGGAATTTACTCAGTTTTGTTTATTTGTTCTTTCTCTCTTTATTGACTAACTTCTTTGTTAGAATCTGGGGATGACATAATGAACAAATGGGTTCTGCTCCATTGAAACTTATAGACTACTAGGCAGAATAGACACTGAACTATTACACAATTACCCAGGTATGATCATTGTAAGAACTCTGAAAGAGAAGTAGATGCTTTGGGAATGTATTACAAGAGGGCCTGACCTAATTTGTGGGACAGGAAGTGAGTGAGGTAAGAGAATGATTCGTTTTTTTAAAAAAATTATTTATTTTAAAATTTTTTACAGAGTGTATTTTGATTCATTATACATCATTTTGTTTCTATGGTTGTACACGATGTAGATTCATACCATTTGTGTAATCATACATGTACATAGGATAATGATGTCTGTGTCATTCCACCATTTTTCATAACCTCCTCCCTCTTATTTCCTTCTACATAATCTTAAGTTCCTCCATTGTTCTCTCACTCCTCACTCCCCCAACCCCCATTGTATATCATTCTTCACTTATCAGGGAAGACATTTGACCTTTGTTATTTTGGGATTGGCTTATTTCACTTAGCATGTTATTCTCCAATTCCATTCATTTATTTGCAAATGCCATAATATTATTCTTTATGGCTCAATAATATTCCATTGTGTATATATACCACAGGTTCTTTATCCCTTCATCAATTGAAGGGCACCTAGGTTGTTGATTCCACAATCTAGCTATTGTGAACTGAGCTGCTATAAACATTGATGTGGCTGCATTACTGTAGTATGCTGATTTTAAATCCTTAGGGTATAAACTGAGGAGTGGGATAACTGGGTCAAAAGGTGGGTCCATTCCAAGTTTTCTGAGGATTCTCCACACTGCTTTCCAGAGTGGCTGCACCAATTTGCAACTCCATCAACAATGTAAAAGTATGCCTTTTTCCCCACATCCATGCCAACATTATTATTGTATGTGTTCTTGATAATTGCCATTCTAATTGGAGTAAGATGAAATCTTAAAGAGTAGTTTTAATTTGCATTTCTCTAATTACTAGAGATGTTGAACACTTTTTCATATATGTATTAATTGCCTGTATGTCTTCTTTTGTAAAGTGTCCAGTTCCTTGGCCCATTTATTGATTGGGTTCTTTGTATTTTTGGTATAAAGTTTTTTAAGTTCTTTATAAATTTTGGAGATAAGAGTTCTATCTGAAGTGTGTGTGGAAAAGATTTTTTTCTACTCTGTAGGCTCTCTTTTCACCTTATTGATTGTATCCTTTGCTGACAAAAATCTTTTTAGTTTGAGTTCATCCCATTTATTGATTCATGCTTTGATTTCTTGTGCTTTGGGAGTCTTGTTAAGGAAGTCTGATCCTAAGCCAACATGATGAAGATATAAGTCTACTTTTTCTTCTATTAGGTGCAGGTTCTCTGGTCTTATTCCTAAGTCTTTGATCCATTTTTAGTTGATTTTTGTGCAGGGTGAGAGATAGAGGTTTAATTTCATTTTACTGCATGTGGATTTCCAGTTTTGCAAGCACTTTTTGTTGAACAGGCTTATCTTTTCTCCATTGTATGTTTTAGCTCTTTTGTCTAGTATGAGGTGACTGTATTTATGTGGATTTGTCTCTGTCTTCTATTCTGTACCATTGGTCTACCTGTCTATTTTGGTACCAATACCATGCTGTTTTTTTACTCTTGTTGTGAAGTATAGTTTTAGGTCTGGTATTGTGATACCTCCTGTTTCACTTTTTCTGCTCAGGATTGTTTTGGCTATTCGATGCCTCTTGTTCTTCCAGATGAAGTTCATGACTGCTTTCTCTGTTTCTATGAGGACTGTCACTGGGATTTTAATTGGAATTGCATTTCATCTGTATAGTGCCTTTGGTAGAATGGCCATTTTGACAATATTAATTCTGCCTATCCAAGAACATGGGAGATCTTTCCATCTTCTAAGGTCTTCTTCAATTTCTTTCTTTAGTGTTCTGTAGTTTTCATTGTAGAGGTCTTTCACCTCTTTTGTTAGATTGATTCCCAAGTATTTTATTTTATTGTTTTTTGAGGCTGTTGTGAATGGAATGGTTTTCCTTCAGAGGATTCATCACTTATGAATAGAAATACATTAGATTTATGCATATTGATTTTATATCCTGTTACTTTGCTGAATTCATTTATTAGTTCTGCAAATTTTCTAGTAGAGTTTTTTGGATCCTCTAAATACAAAATCATGTCATTGGCAAATAGTGGCAGCTTGAGTTCTTCTTTTCCTATTTGTATCCCTTTAATTTCTTTGATCTATCTAATTGTTCTGGCTAGTGTTTCAAGGATGATGTTGAATAGAAGTGATGAAAGAGGGCATCCCTGTCTTGTTCCAGTTTTAGGGGAAATGCTTTAAGTTTTTCTCCATTAAGAATGATGTTGACTGTGGGCTTAGCATAGATAGCCTTCAAAATGTTGAGGTATATTCCTACTATTCCTATTTTGTCTATTTTTTTAAGCATGAAGCGGTGCTGTATTTTACCAATTGTTTTCTCAGCATCTATTGGAATAATCATATGATTCTTAACTTTAAGTCTATTGATGTGATGAATTACTTTTATTGATTTCCAGATGTTGAACCAACCTTGCATGCCTGGGATAAACCCCACTTTTTCATGGAGCGCTATCTTTTTAATATATTTTTGTATGCCTTTTGCCAGTATTTTGTTAAGGATTTTTGCATCTATGTTCATCAGGGATGTTGGTCTAAAGTTTTCTTTCCTTGATGGGTCTTTGTCTGGTTTTGGTATCAGAGTGATACTATGCTCACAGAATGAAAAGAAGGGTTCCTTCCTTTTCTATTTTCTGGTTACTTCGAGGAGTATTGGTATTAGTTTTTCTTTAACGGTCTTGGAGAATTCAGCTGAGAATCTATCTGGTCCTGGGCTTTTCTTGATTGGTAGGCTTTGATGGCTTCTTCTATTTCAGTGCTTGAAATTAATCTGTTTAAATTGTGTATGTCTTTTGATTCAGTTTGGGAGGATCATATGTCTTTACAAATTTGTCAATGTCTTAGATATTTTCTATTTTTTTGGAGTATAGATTTTCAACGTAGCTTCTAATTATGTTATGTATTTCAATGGTGTCTGTTGTGATCTTTCCTTTTTCATCAGAATTCTAGTAAATTGAGTTTTCTCTCTCCTCTTCGTTAGGGCGGCTAGGGGTTTATCAATTTTGTTTACCTTTTCAAAGAACCAACTTATTGTTTGGTCAATTTTTTGAATTTTTTCTCTTGTTTTAATTTCATGGATTTCAGCTCTGATTTTTAATTATTTCATGTCTTCTACTAGTTTTGGTGTTGATCTGTTCTTCTTTTTCTAGGGCTTTGGGATGTAATGTTAAGTCTTTTAGTTGTTGGCTTTTTATTTTTTTAATGTATGAGCTCAATGCAATGAACTTTCCTCTTAGTACTGCTTTCAGAGGGTCCCAGAGATTTTGATATGCTGTATCATCATTCTCATTTACCTCTAAGAATTTATTTCTTCCCTGATGTCTTCTGTTATTATTGCATCATTCAATAGCATATTATTTAGTCTCCAGGTGTAGGAGTAGTTTTTGTTTGTTATTTTATCATTGATTTCTAATTACATTCCATTATGGTCTGATAGGATACAAGGTAGTATCTCTATTTTTTTGTAGTTTTTAATGGCTTCTTTGTGGCATAACAAATAGTCTATTTTGGTGGAGGATCCATGAGCTGCTGAGAAGAAAGTATATTCACTCGATGATGAATGAAATACTCTGTAAATGTCCATTAAGTCTATATCATTGATTGTATTATTTAGTTCCATAGTTTCTTTATTCACTTTTTGTTTAGAGGATCTATCCAGTGGTGAGAGTGGTGTTACACACTGTTATTATATTTTGGTCTATTTGATTCTTAAACTTGAGAAGGGTTTGTTTGATGTATATAGATGCTCCATCGTTTGGGGCATAAATATTTATGATTGTTATGTCTTGCTGTTTTATGCTTCCCTTAAGCAGTATGAAATGTCTTTCTTTATCCCTTCCGACTAACTTAGGTTTGAATTCCACTTTATCTGATATGAGGATGGAGACCCCTGCTTTTTTACTGAGTTCATGTGCATGGTATGTTTTTCCCCATCCTTTCACTTTTAGTCTGTGGATGTCTTTTTCTATGACATGAGTCTCTTGAAGGCAGCATATTGTTGAGTCTTTCTTTTTAATCCAATATGCCAGTCTATGTCCTTTGATTATTGAGTTTAGGCCATTAACATTTAGGGTTATTATTGTGATATGATTTGTATTCCTAGTCATTTTGGCTTATTTTTGGTTTTAAACTTGACTTGGTTTCTCCTTTGATTGACTTTTCCTTTATGGTAATTCCTCTCTTTCTGCCTTGTATTGTTGTTTTTTACTTTCTCCTCATGAAATATTTTGCTGAGAATGTTGTGTAGTGCAGGCTTTCTATTTGCAAATTCTTTTAACTTTTGTTTATTGTGGAGAGTTTTTATTTCATCGTCAAATCTGAAGATTAGTTTTACTGGGTATAGGATTCTTGGTTGGCATCCGTGTTCTTTCAGAGCTTGAAATATATTGTTCCAGGCCCTTCTTGCTTTTAGAGTCTGGCTGAGAAATCTTCTGATATCCGTATTGGTTTCCCCTTATATGTAATCTGACCCTTTTCTCTCACAGCCTTTAAAATCCTATCTTTATCTTGTATGTGAGGTATTTCATTATAATGTGCCTCAGTGTGGATCTGTTGTAATTTTGTGCACCTGGTGTTCTGTAAGCCTCTTGTATTTGGTTTTCCATTTCATTTTTCAGGTTTGGAAAATTTTCTGATATTATTTCATTGAAGAGGTTGTTCATTCCTTTGGTTTGTATCTCTGTGCCTTCCTCAATCCCAATAATTCTTAAAGTTGGTCTTTTCACGATATCCCATATTTCTTGGAGGTTCTGTTCATGATTTCTTAACATCTTCTCAGTTTGTTCAGCTTTATGTTCAAGATTAAATGTTTTGTCTTCATTGTCTGAGATTCTGTCTTCCACAAGATCTATTCTGTTGGTGATGCTTTCTATTGAGTTTTTAATTTGGTTTATTGTTTCTTTCATTTCGAGTATTTGTTTGGCTTTATTTTCAGAATCACTGTTTCTTTATTGAAGTGTTCTTTTGCTTCCCGCATTTGCTCTTTTAACTGTTTATTGGAGTGATCATGCATTGCCTGCATTTGCTCTCTTATCTCGTCTTTTCCTTCATGGATCATTTGAATTATGCAGATTCTAAACTCTTTTTCTGTCATTTCTACTGCAATGCTGTCATTGGATTCTATCAAAATAGCATCTTGCTTTGTTTTGAACACTTTCTTCCCCTGTTTTTTTCATATTGTTTCTATATATTCTCCTCTAGCAGTAAAGATCAGAGATACTGAAGTACCCCCCACTGCAGGCTTATTATGACCCTATAGTTTTCTAGTACCTCTCCTTTGAAGGGGAGATCAATATTAGTATCACCCAATACAGAGAAAATGCAGCCCTGAATTAGATAACCCCTATAAAGACTTTAACATTATTGTAATAAATCGGATGAATTTGATTACTATTTGGAGTTAGAGTAGAACGAAGAGGATGGGGAAGGGTGTAGGATATAAGTGAGTAAATAGAGATACCTGTCAACGGGCCTCCAGTCTACTGTGGGTGTCTCAGGAAGGGAGCTGTCCTTCCAGTGATGGTGGCCACGCCCTCAGGAATAATTCAAAATGCCTGCACCAGCCTCCCATTGAAGCTGGGGAGCCCCAGCAAGGGCATACTGAGTCAGTGCAGGGGGCAGGCGTGTTGTCCAGTGTCCCTCTGTGGTGGTGGTGGTGTGGTGGGCTGATTGATAAAACTTTGATGTAGAGTACTTGAGGAGAGGTGGTGGTATGAGAATTGGAGGGAATAGGATCAGAGGGGGCAACATGAGCAAAGATTTGTACTTAGAAAGGGCATACGATGTTTGAATTGCTTTAGAAAGCCAGTGACACTGATGCACTAAACAAACTAGTCAAGAGATGAGGTTCTTTGAGATCTGCAGGAAAATTATCATGTGGTGTTTTATAGGACACATAAGATTTGCTCTTCATCATAAAGAAATGGAAAAAGCCATCAGAAGATATTAAGAGTAGAGTAAAATATTAAATTTTATTTGTAAAACAATTGACCTGCTAGCAGTTTGTAAAACAGCTTAGTGGGACTGGGTATAGTGTCTCATGCCTGTAATCCCAGCAGCTGGGGAAGCTGAGGCAGGAGGATCACAAGTTCAAAGTCAGCCTCAGCAACTTAGCAAGTTCCTGAGCAACTTAGTGAGATTCTTACTCAAAATAAGAAGTATAAAGAACTGGGGATGTGGATTGGTGGTTAATTGCCCCTGTGTTCAATCCCTGGTACCAAAAAAAGAAAAAGAAACAACAACAGCAACAAAAAACCAAAAACAGTGTGGTGGTGCAAAATAGCATGAAAGAGACCATTTTTATTTCATTTTCTGGGACATATTTCTGGAGCTACCTGGTAAATATTACCATGACACATGAAAATTGTGGATATACTGGAATTTATCATATGTGTTTTATCATGTACTAAACAATTATCTAAGTAAATACTTATAAGTATGCCATTATTTAAAACAAAGTTGAACTCTTGATATTCTCGTCAAAGTCTATGTGTATCCTTTTCAGACTCCTCAGCATGGCCAACTTCTGTATGAACTTGAACTTTTATTTATGAACAAATATATATTTGTAAATATGAGACTCTGATGTTGGATCTTTGTGAATTCATCAAGAACAAAATATCACAGATAGGCAGTAAAGTAACCTTTATTCAATGCCTTTGTGAGATAGTCTTCTCTAAGCCAAATATACACTCACCCAATAGTGTTTGATCAACAGAGCTACCTGGTGAGATTGGCAGTTTTACCCCCATTTTACCTATGGGTTTCACTGAGGTTAATTAACTTGCACAAGATAACCCAGTTGGTATGCAGGGATTACAAATAAGATCTCCTTAAATTATATGGATAATGCTAAATTAAAAGTGAAACGCAACATTATTTGAAACATAAACATGGTAAAAAAGCATATTAGGCCAGCTTCTTTTTTAAAAAAAAATCAAATGTAAAATTTCTCAAACAAATCAAAATTTGTGTATATGAATTCTGGTTTCCAAATGAACTGAAATGATCAGGGTCATTGATAATAGCCTACACAAATCAAGATTATTTTCATTTGTGAATCTGGCATGTCTGACTTCTTGGATCAGATATATAGGTATTCTCAGTATGCACCCTGATTATTTTTATTATTGGGCACTTTTTCATTAAAAAATCCTTTTATGGGGCCTGGGAAGATAGCTCAGTCGGTAGAGTGCTTGCCTTGCAAGCACAAGGCTCTGGGTTCGATCCCCAGCATCCCCCCCCCCCCCCCAAAAAAAAAATCCTTTTATGTAGCTTTTGTTGAAAGAACAAACATTAAGTATTTAATACTTTGTATTCATTATCTCCAATATAAAATTTACTCAGAAAATGTCTTCCTATTTGCAGTTCTTTTCTAAATATCTTTTTCTCTATGTTAGGTTTTTAGTTATCACTTCCCAATTGAAAAGTAGTTTGGCAGAATATCTGACCTCTTTAAACGTTTTTTATAGGTTGACAACCTTTTCATTTGATATTTTATTTAAACTTATCTTCTTTACTCATGCAGTGTGTTTTACTCATCAACTTAACTTTGTCTATAATTTATTCTTTATTCTTAGTAGTAAATAGCAGTCACTTCTTTTCTTGTTGGCTGCTAGTCCCATAATGACTCAAGAGCCATAAAAGCACCTGCTGCTGCCTTTTGGAACTTAGCCCTGTGTGAATCTAGCATGTGAGAGGAGGATGAGAGACCAATTATTTCATAGCCTTATGCTAAAGAAGTATTAGAATGTTAAGAATGAAATACGCCATTCTTGGAAAGAAATATAATGATATAAATCTAATTATTTAACATGTAAATATATATTATGTGAAAACATGTTAAAGATCAAGGATCAAAAGGAGGAAGCTCTCTGAACATGACTTTTAATTTTCATTTCCTTTTTTGTGGCCCAATTATGGAAGTAATGCATATTTATTCTAGAAAAAGATAGATAAAACAATAAATTAAAATCAGTGTTAGTTCTACCTAGGGAAATATTGTGGCTTATGTTGTATTGCATGTTTTTCTAGTCTGTTTCCTATGTACTTCTATTTGAGGGTAGACTGATTTATGTATCCCTGAAGATGCCCACATTCTAATGCTACAGAACCTTTGATACATTTTTATCGGAAGTGTAAAAGAGATGTAAGGATCTTGAGATAGGAATTTATCCTGGATTATCCTGGTGTAATCACAAGTGTACTTATGGAAAGGGGGCAGGAGAGATTGGCTTCAGCAATGGGAGATGTGATGATGGAAGCAAGGGGTGGGGAGATGTGACACAGGGTGCTGGGCCTTCAAATGAGAACAGCCTATGGAAGCTGGCAGAGACAGCTTGTGCCACATGTTGGCTGACATTACCTGAAAGGAATATTAGTGTATTTACCTAATTGTGATATTTTAACCCATCATTTGTTTTAGACTTATTAACTATAAGGGAGAGCTCTCCCTTTCCCCCATGTATTTGTTTATTCACTTATTTATTTAGATCAATATGGACTCATGAATATTTGTTTTATATTTTATTTTATTGAAAATTACTTAATATGATTTATTTTGTAACTCAGAATGTTCCAAATCTGGCTGTTGAGATCCCTCTCAAATTGACCCTGGTGTCCTTTTGATACGGCTCCATCATCTTCTGAGCATATCCTTATTTTCTGCACTACAGAGTATTTTAGACTTCCCTTGTGCTTCCCAGCTGTGTGATCAGTCATTTTCTCAAGGACCCATGGTTCCTGTACTGAAGAATGGTATTTAGAGACCCAAACCTACAAACCATGTATGCTTGTTGGTTCTGGGGTATTATTCTTTCTTTCATTTTAAAAAAGAAATTATTATTTGTTAAATTCCATCACCAAATATGATCCTCCTCCTCCTCCTCCTCCTCCTCTTCTTCTTCTTCTTCTTCCTTCTTCTTCTTCTTCTTCTTTTCTTAATATCTGGCTTTGAGTGAAGTTTGGTATACCCTGAAACTTGGATATTATCCAATGGCAGTGTCTGCTGTTTCTTTTATAATGTAGATACTTTACAGTCTAGACTTGAGATAAGTGTCCACCTCATTCCTTTTTTGACAGTGATAAGTAGTTTTTACTTTACCATTCAAAATCTTTCTTTATCTTCTTCAAGACAATATTCCACTTCCCTTTGTTGCTGCCTTTTGCTGAACTCCCAGACACTGCCTTCAGTGCTTTATCACCTCAATTCTTTTTCCCTTCTTATCTCTTGACATCATTCTTGATTATGTCAATTTCCCTATGTACTTTAATTATGCATCAATTATGTAAGTCTGCCAAAAAGATTTAACCTCACTCACTCTGTAGCACAGGACAGCTTTATTACCAGCCAAAGGTATACATTGAAAAACATCTGGAGATCTCAGTTGCAGGCTTTTTGTTGCCCAAAGTGCTGGGTCACATAGAATGTGCTCTTGCTCTAGGTGTTGAGTCACCACCAGCATGAGTGCAAATCACCTGAGGACTAGGAAGTGCAAAGTCTGCTCACCATGGAACCTGTTGAACCAGTCACATAGGATATTTTAGTTACATTACCAACTTTAAGCATTGTAAACCCTCTGGCTCTGTACAACCAATTATAAATAATCAAGTTATTATTAATAAATAATGTTGACACGCTGGTGTGTACTGTCTTTGAAGCAAATCTCAGTCCCATGGCTACAAAATCACTTATCTCTAGTATATTTTATAGTATTGACAACTAGTCCTTGTGATACTCCTGATAGCCCTGGAGTTCATCATATGGTCAGTCTAAACTAGATGGGATTTACTAATATTATGCAGTGTATATAATCTATCTTAGTCTTTTTATTGCCATTTAAAAAAATCTATGATACTATAAAGGGACAGACACTAAATATTTTTGACTTTACAGATGGTACAATCTTTTTTGCAACTATTCAGTTCTGCTATTATCATATAAAAGCTTCTTTAAACAATGTATGAACAAAGGAATATAGCTGTAGTATAATTTAAAAAAAAAAACCAAAAAACAAAACTAGTGGGCACAATTTGCCCTTTGGGCCTGTAGTGCCCTGACCTCTGCAGTTGTGTATAACATAGTCTTACCCTGGACCTATGAAATATCAAATTCAGATATCCTATTGCTTCCAGGTGTTCCAGTGCACTTGGTACCAAATACCGTCATTCTTCAGACTCACTGAGGTTTGTGATTCATCAACCCTCCTCTTTGTTCCGTTTTCACCCCTGCTGTGCTGTTCTCTCTTATACCCTTAACCAGTTTTGGGTTTTGTGGTACCAGCATTCCCTATTCTTTTGTAGCTCCCTTTATTCATTCTGTTTGTGTAGCAGTACACTAGTCTGTGCCTGAGCTTTTGCGTCTTCACAGTTTTGATAAAAAAATGAAATCAAATGGCCATACTGATTAATTGGTCTTGAACTTTGCATATATCAAATGAAAATATAAAACTACCTGGTCATTCTCTTGTATTTCCCTGATTATTTATTTTAAATACAGATGGTCCTCAAAGTATTATAATGATTCAACTTAAGATGGTTTTTAGGGTCTGGCATGGTGGTGCATACCTATAATCCCAGGGACTCAAGAGGCTGAGGCAGGAGGATCACAAGTTTGAGACCAGCCTCAGCAACCTAGCAGGGTCCTATCTTCAAAATAAAAATTAAAAAGGACTGGGGATGTGGCTCCTTGTAACCAAGGTGCCCTGTGTTAAATACTTAGTACCATGGTGCAGAAACAATGACTGAATTTTCTTTTTGATCATTTCCTCACCTAGCCATATAGTGTCAGTATGGTGCCTTCTCAAGACACTGGGTGGTGAAGTACAGCTCCCAAGCTATGGGATCTCAAGGGAAGAGAACCTATACTGTACAGTGTACTGTGCTGCTGAGCTATGGTCTTCAGTAGATTTGGTGCATGAAATACATCAGAATGTAACCCCACCAAGCATTGAGGAGTATCTGTTATCTCCAAATAATTATTTTCAAACTTTGTCTCTATTCTCAAAACTTTCATCTGTAGCATCTGATGATTTTACCTAGTATTTCATTGAAAAAAGAGAAGCAAGTATCTGGGAATATCCTCATTTTCTTTCCACCCCAATCCACAATATTTCTTGCTTCTGTACCTGTTTTCTCTACCTTTACTCTTTTATCAAGGAAAGAGTTTCAAATAAAAGCCAATGCTGTTTGTTTTTTCTCTATATTCTAGTTCATTCACCCTTAAGAATCTTTGTCCTTCCCTTCTTTATCAGCAGTTGCTCTGACTCTACTGGGTCATTTCACTCAGTGTATGTATATATATCCCACAATCTCCCATGTTAAAAACAAAATTTCTGTACTCCTTCTGTACCCTTCCAGTTGTTGACTTATTTCTGTTTTTCAGAACAAAACTTAAAAAACTTGTCCAAATGTGTCAACAAATCTTGCCACCCATTTTCTCTTCAGTCCCGAGGACTCTGTGCACATTGCAATTGTAAAGCAGCATTTTGTGCTTCTTTAAAACCTTTGAAACTTTTTTCCTTGCCTTTTATATTATGCTTTCCAATTTTTCCTGCTTTGTCACTGACTGCACCCATTAAGTCTACTTTGGTTTTCGTTCTTCCTGCTCTTTAAATGCCATAGTGTTCAGGGTTAGTTTAGTTTTGAATCCTTACAGTTTATTCTCCACTCTGCCTCTGGAGTGACATTAGAAACTGTTGAGCTTTCTTTTCTGTCTCTAAACTGTCCCTGAAAATCTCATTGAATCCATGGTTTTTAAAAACTATCTATATGCTGATGTTCCAAATCTTCTAGGATTGATCACTTTTCTGAGCTGCAAACTTCTTTCTGTGGTTTTCTGTTTAATACCACTGTTTAGATATTCCATTAGAAAGTAATATTTAACATGTTTAAAACAAAACTCTTGGTTCTTTTTCTCTTTCCAAAATCTAATTCTTCAAGCAAATATCCCCATTTCAGCAAATTTGTACCAAAAGTCTTAATTGCTGTGTCCAAAGTCTAGGAGTCTCCTTTGATTCTGGTTGCCCTCCTTGATGTCTTCCCTCCTCTCCACCCAGGGACTTTTAGTAATCTTACTGGCTTTACCTAAAATATATCTCAAAGGCATAGATTTTTCTCCATCCTACTCCTCTCACCCTGTCAGAGGCACCATCTCTTCTGGTCTGGGCATTTTAAGAAACCTCCTGAGTAGTTTCCCCATTTTCAATTTTTGATTGAATTAATCTGTAAGGATTTTGAATCCTTACAGATTATTCTCCACTCTGCCATTATAGTGACATTTAGAAACTGTAAATTAGATTCTCTCATCCCTAGCTTAAGACCTTCCAAAGGTTTTCTATGATATTACTCTTACCTGCTTGCTTTCTTTTTGTGAGAAGAAAAAGTTTCCATTTATTGAGTTATTATTATATGACTGGTACTTTATGAGGGAAGCCTCTTTATATGTACAGTTTCTTTTTTATGTTTTTATCAGTGCATAATGGTTCATTTTGGGATTCATTTTGATGTAGTTATACATGCATGGAATGTAATTTGTTCCACTTTAGACCCCAGGTACTCTCTTTTACCTGCTCTGTGGCTTTTTCTCTTACAACTCCAAAAATCAATTTAAGCATCTCTCCAAAAATCATTTAAATGCTTAAAGTTATTAAGCATTTAATAATTTTGATTAATGATAACTAGAATTTTTTTTGTTTTCCTCAAATAGGGCAACCTTGTTTCATATTTGACCTTGCTCTTCCTGAATTGGGAACTTTTTCCAATAGTATTTTCTCATTTTTCAACTCATATATTATTTTCTTTTGTGTGCTTTATCTAAAGCACCACTCTGTAACATTTACATAACTGTAAAGGGCCAAACAATATATATTTTAGCCATGATATGCCAGATGATCTTTGTTAGGCCTACTCAACTCTTAAATATAGCTGAAAAACAACTATAGACAATATGCAAATGATTGAGTGTGGCCATGGTCCAGTCAACTTTATTTATAAAAATAGTCTGTAGGTTAGACTAGGCATGTGAGCAATAATCTGCAGCACCTATTTTATATAATTACCTTGCTAAGTGCCTTCATAATATTTTATGCACTTAAAATGTCTTGTTTATGTTTAAAATTTTTTCTTTCTCTTTCATGCATAGAATGCAGACCCCATGGGAACATGCACTTTATTTGATTTCTTCAGCTCTCTGTTGAATGGATTGCTGGTTGGAGTTTTATTAATTTAAAAAATTAATCTGAGGAGAGTGTATGTATGTGTATGCAGTAGTACGTGTGTGTGTTCCTTAGAATTTAAATGTCTCTTAGCAATGTATCCATCATTTATAGTTAAATCTCCTTTTATGACCTGAAGTAGATTTTATAGTTTTCTTTATTAAGGTTATATATAGCTTATTTGTATGATTTTTGTGTTTGGCAGGGGGTGATTTTTGTTCTTTTGCTATCTGGAATGGAATTTGTGTACATTTTCTGTTTAATATAAAACCTGTATTGTAAAACAAAAACTATTAAAGATTTTATGTGTTTAAATTTTACAACTTTTTTGTAAATTAATATCAGCAGTTTGTTATGGTTAATTATGCTAATGCCCTAACAACACATTTCCTGTTTTAAAGTCTACTTTGAGTGATACGAGTATGACACTTTCCCTTAGTGTTTGCCTGACCTGTTGTTCTGCATCCTTTCACACTGTGTGCCCTCCTTCCATAGGCACTTCTCTTATTAACAGAATATATCTTCATTTTGTTTTTTTCCTATTTTTTTGTGATTAATGATTAAGTTATTCATATTCTTTGCCTTTTTATTATTTTGTAGCTAGCTTATTTTTTTATATTGAAAGCATTTTTCTTATTGATTTGTAGGAGTTTTTGTTGTAAAAATGAAGGATTACATATTAATCCTTCATTTGTTATATGTATTGAACATCCTTGCTAAATCTGTGACTTGGTTTTTAAACTTAATTAAAAGTGACTAAAACAGAGTTTTTATATTTTATTAATTTTTTATGAATTGCATCTTAAGAACTTTCTTCAGGTCTTGAAATATGCTGTAATATTTTTTCTAAAAGCTATAAAATTTTGCTTTTAATATTTAAGTCTTCACCTGGAATTGATTTTCATGTTTGATGTGAGATATAAGTCCCTATGTCTTATATAAGACTGCATGTCCCTATGACATTGATTACATAATTAACTGTGTTATTATCTACAGACAAAGACTATACTCAGTAAATATATAAAACTTGATGAATTTGCAGGTAAAGATATACCCATGAAACCATTATCACAGTCAAGAGCAGAAATAGATCTATTGATCTCCAAAAGTTTCCTCCCGCCTTATTTATCTATTTATTTATTTCCCTACTTTTGTTTTTCTATCAACACTTACCACAAGACCTACTCTCTTAGCAAATTTTGTAGTATAGCATACATTGTTGTTAATTGTGGCACTATTCTGTATAGTAGATCTCCAGAGTGTAATAATCCTGTGTAGCTGAAGCTTTATACACTTTGGCCAGCATCTCCCTGTTTCTTTATCCCCTCATCCCTGATAACTACCATTCTACTTTCTGTATCTATGAATCTGATTATTTCTGATTGCTTGAAAAGCAGAATCATGCAATGTTTGTCTTTCTGCATCTGGCTTATTTTGCTTAGCCTAATGTCCTTAATGTCCATCGATGTTACTTCTTCTCTTTATCCTCTTTCATCAGGTTTTCCTTTCTCAATATTTTCCATTTAGTATAAAACATGTTATTTTTTCCAGTCTACAAAGAGAGCTCTTCCACCTATCTTGACCACATTTATTCTTACTACTACTTTATTTCTCTGTATGCATTGAGAGTTGAACAAATTATTTGAGTTGACTTATAGTCAATCATGACTTATTTTCTTTAAGCCGTAACAGAAAGGTTCATTAATGTAGCATCAAAACTTGTTTTCAAATTGTTTATTTTTATAAACTTGAGACATACTTTAAATTTTTACGTATTATTCCTATATTCTACAGAATGTCTTTCAGTGTTAAGTTAATCTTTTAAAGGATAGGTAATTCATTTGTTTATAAACCCACTAAAATACAATGTGATTTCTGAAATTCTGGGGAGAAACATGTCATATCTTAGTTAAGTGGAAAATTATGTGTTAATTGGAGAATTATTAAGAGTAGTCTTCCAGAAGTTTTAAAAGAAAACGCTTTTGTGTAGAAATGTAAGCTTGCTTACTTCAATTTGTAGTAATTCACATTCACTGAATGGTCCTTAGTAATCCCTTGAATTGAATAATGTTCTGCTAATTTTGTTCTAGGACTTTAGTTTATTTTTTAGCCCAATGGACATTAGGATTGATTATTACCATATGCAGGTTACATTGTACTGGTCTAGTACCTTCAACTATAATTAAAAAAAATAAATAAAAAGAGAGAAATCATGCCTGAATACCTAAGAATTAGATGGGACGTGTTTATAGCATAGGTTGGAGTTCTAATCAACCTTTTTTTTCATTTCTTGTTTATGAAAACACATCATGTTTAGATATATTACGTATGGAATTTAAGAAGTCAAAAGTACTTGATTTTATATAACTTTGCAGATTAATCAGATGTCTGCTCTAATAAACACATTTATGATTAATTCCATTGATGTTAAATCTATTTTACTCATTTTTAATTTACTCATTATGCCAAGATATTAGGCAAGTGTAGTTAACAGTACTAGCAATCTCTTCTCTGTTGAAGACAAATCCTAGAAGCAATGGATATTACATTCTATACATTTTATAGAAACCAACACTCTGTTGATCATCTGTCTACTTAGAAAAGCTCACATCTTTACTCTCATCTGTTTACCTAATTTAAGTTGTACCTTTTTTTAAGTCACATGAACTAAAAAGTATTTGGATCCATTTTTCTTTTAAATTTTATGAGTGTTTATCTATAACCATTTAAAAAAATTATTTATTTTAATTAGTTATACATGACAGTAGAATGTACTTTGATACATCATGTATAATGGAGTATAATTTCTCATTGTTCTGGTTAAACATTATGTAGAATCCCATTGGTCATCTAGTTATATATGTACATATGATAAAAATGTCTGATCCATTCTACTATCCTTCCTATCCCCATATCCCCTCCCTTCCTTCAGTCCCCTCTACCTAAAGTAACTCTTTTCTTCCCTAGCTCCCCTTCTCATTGTGAATTAGCATCTGCATATCGGAGAAAACATTCACCTTTTTGGGATTGGCTTATTTTGCTTAGCATGATAATCTCCAGTGTGTGTGTGTATGTGTGTGTGTGTGTGTTTGTGTGTATTATATAAATATCTATCTCACATTTTTAAACCATTCATCTGTTGAAGGGCACCTATGTTGGTTCCATAGTTTAGCTATTGTGAATTGAACTGCTATAAACATTGAAGTGGTTCCTTCCCTATAATATGCTAATTTTAAGTCCTTTGGGCATAAACCAAGAAGTGGGATAGCTAGGTCAAATGGTGGTTCCATTCCAAGTTTTCTGAGGAATCTCCCTACCAATTTCCATAATGGTTGTACCATTTTGCATTCCCACTAGCAATGTCTGAGTGCACTTTTTCCCTCACATTCTCACCAACATTTATTATTGTTCGTATTATTGAGAATTGCCATTCTGACTTGGGTGAGATGAAATCTTACAGTAGTTTTGATTTATATTTCTCTAATTGCTAGAGATGATGAACATTTTTTCATGTATTTCTTGATCCATTGTATTTCTTCTTCTGTGAAGTATCTGCTCAGTTCCTTAGCCCATTTATTGATTGGGTTATTTGTTTGTTTGGTGTTAAGTTTTTTGAGTTCTTTATATATTCTGGAGATTCATGCTCTATCTGAGGTGCATGTGGTAAAGATTTTCTCCCATTCTGTAGGCTCTCTCTTCATTTTATCAATTGTTTCCTTTGCTGAGAAGAAGCTTTTTAGTTTGAATCTGTCCCATTTATTGATTCTTGATTTTAATTCTTGTACTTTAGGAGTCTTGTTAAGGAAGTCAGATCCTAAGCTGAAATGTTTAAGATTTGGGCCTACTTTTTCTTTTAATAGTTGCAGGATCTCTGTTCTGGTATCTAAGTCTTTGATCCACTTTGAGTTGGTTATCTATACCAATTCTGATACCATGTACATGATATATGGACACAAGCACATGTGTAGATACAACGATACAATACACAGGTGTGCACACATACATAAAACAGGAAAAAAAGATATTGTATCTTTTTGTAGGTTGTTCTCCATAGGTAGGATGCAACACTACAGATGTTTATTAAAGCCTCTATTAGATTTAACTTGTTAGAAATTAAAATAGAGCTTATGAGACTTTAACATTATGACTTAAATACAGGGCATGACTGTATGGTTAGAAATGCCCCAGGTGTGAAGTCTGACAACCATGGTGGAAAATGAAATTAAAGGCTCAGGTGGCCACTTGTCCTTGATGGCTGTCAGATTTATTGCTGACATTACATGTCTGTGTCCTTCTTAGGATTTTGTAAAGGAGATTTTTCTAATGTATTTGAAAGCTAATTCTTGAAAATTGACCTTTGAACAAAAACAGAGTGTAAAAACCTCTATAGTTAGATGTAATAAGACTACTAAATTATATATTAATTTGGGTGTGCAGGATCAAATGTGAATTCACCATAAAACCATGAGCTCAAAAATATAGATTTCTAAAAAACAGGAGTTCTAAAAAAATTACACAGCTATTATTACTCTAATAATGGAGCATACAGAACATCTTTATCAGATCAGAGTTCACTTTTGGCTCAGATTAGAGTCAGTTCAGATATTCAAAGAATGTGAGAGTCCTGAAGTTCTCAGGTAAAGATGGTCAAAGAAAAGGCTTGTATGTCTGAGACCATTCCATTTTTCCTCCCTGTACTGCAGTGTTTAGGGAGGAACTTGTTAAGAAAGCAGGGTGGCAATCTGTGCGTAATGGTGCATGCCTGTAATCCCAGTGGCTCAGGAGGCTGAGACAGGAGGGTCACGAGTTCAAAGTCAGCTTCAGCAACTTATTGAGGCCCTAAGCAACCTAGGGATACTCTTTCTCTAAATAAAGTGGAAAATAGGGCTGGGGATGTGGCTCACTGAGAGAGAGAGAGAGAGAGAGAGAGAGAGAATGAATGGTGGTAGGGTGGTAGAGAGTTTGAGGGCAGATAAGATAGCCAGCCACTTAGATCCTATAGTGGCTTGAATTTATAAGTGACACCTTTTTTTCTTTGGCCTCAAACCAGTTCTCTGGAAGCCATGTAAGTCTTGCAACCTCTGCAGGCCCTGTAATTTACACTTCAAATGCAAACTTTGGAGAGGTACAGATCTGTCAGAAGCTAAGAAGTAAGGGAAGCTGCTGTTTTGAACTTGAGAGGCAAAACCTCATGTATAGAGCATTTTAACCATTTTTTTCTTTTGTAAAATCAGTCCCTTAAGGTGTGGTCCTGTAGTTTATGTTTCCTCTGGAGACCTATTTTCATTCCCCCAGTTGGTAGTCAGGCTAGGTTGGATGCAGAAAATTATGAGACATCTCTTTTTTCCCACTGTGATTATATCGTTTTCCAGGCCTGGCAGTAGAAGAAAATGAGATATTTTTGTGTATCTAGCTCCCAGAGCCTGTGGTGGCTAGCAGTTTCCACCCCTCCTTTTTGAGGATGAGGTTCCCCTCTGAGCAATGTGAAAATCCATATTTCTTCTGTATCTAGGCTAGTTGTGAACCTGGCATAACTTGTGAATGAAGATCCCATCTGGGTATAAAAAAACAGAATTCAGGTACCTGTGCTAGAGAAAACTGTCCATTTCACTAGGGACTCCCCTAGTTTCTGACAGTTCAGCAAACCTGTCTCTCACCGCATGGTTCTGCCAGCTCTGTTGTTGGCATCATTGGCAGCATGCAAGGGTCTTCATTCACTCCATGCCAAAGTCCCTGGAGAATCAGACTTGGAGGCATGACTACACTTCTCCTGCCACTATAAACTTCCAAATATGATAACCCATGGAAAAAAGCCTACGATAGGGTACATTTCTCTGCTTTGTGGGCAAGAGGCTATGGAGGTCCAGAGGGTACAGAGAACATCTAGTGATTTTTACACACTTAACACCCTTTCCCCCAGAGGAGTTTACTGAAGGGGTGAATTAAATACGTCTCCCTTTTGCAGCCAAAGAAACGCATGGAGCACACAGGAACACAGAAACAACAATGGGAATCCCTATAGGCTTGTGATGGCTTAATATGGGAACAAAGGGAATGCAGGCATTTCCTTATGAACCATTCCACGTCGCTCTCTCAACCCTAGAGTCTGAACAGCTAGGGTGTGATCAGTGCTCGGGAGGAGTGAGCATTGTAGAGTACAGTATGGCTCATTTGGAGGCGCATGTGTTTTGGGGCTTCAAGCAGTGCCACTTGATGGACCAGTTGTCACAGATACCCAATAGAGTGTTGGGAAGGGGAGCTGGGGGAAGGAGTGGCCCCTGCCAGAAACCTCCCAGTTGTTCCACCCCTTTGTCTGTCTCCATGTATCCAAAGGAAGACTGGGATTAGAGGACACCGTGTACTCACCCCAAATGTGCTTCAAGCCCTGGATAGGAAAATAAGAAATGTTGGCAGATCCAACGTGCCTGACCTGCCAGACCAGTGACTAGGAGGCCACCCATGCCTGTGAATCACATTACTCGAGTCTTGTAGAATGGTGGCTTGTACTAACTGCATTTAATTAGTGGATAGGTGCCCATTATTGTCCTCTGGAAAGAAAGAAAGAGACAGAAAGACACACCTCAGAAAAATGTGGGGTGCGTGCAAAGAAGCTTATCTCAGTGATGATCCTGGATGAGCCCTCATCTGAGACTAGAGATGATACCAGGATCCAGGTCCCTATTCCCCTGGTGTGGAAGATTGAACGCCCAAGAAGGACTTAGGCAAGAGCAAAAAGTTTTATTTAAAGGATAGAATGGAGAGAGAGAGAGCAAGAGAGACTCCCCATAGAGGAGGAGGGCCAAAGCTGGTGCCCAAGGCAGTGGGATGTTCTGCCTCTTTTATAGATTTTAGATTTCCTTTGTTCCCATGCCCCTCCTTTGTCTAGACCAACAGGTGGAATAATCCAAGGGTGGGATACAGGCAAGAAGGGAGCCACCCAGGGGGTACTCATTAATAGTTCCTTGTTAGGAAGAACAATTCCTTGGGGCCAGGTAACCTGGCAACAGGTTGGAGGAGGGGGAAGTACTCTGAACATATTAGCATTTTATTTCCTTTGAATCAGCCCCCTTCTTCTGACCCAGACATTCATTACCTACACTGAGTATCGCCTGGCCTCAAAATCATGCTTGAATACCTGGCCAAGAATTTAATGGGACATTTATAATACTGGCTAGAATATTTATAATACTAGTTCTAGAAGACATTACTTAAAATAATTTAGAACACTTATTTAGAATGGTGGCAGTTTAACATCATGAGCAGGACTCCATCTTGGTGTGGCACATGAACACCTTGCACATTCTATAACAGTTCAGTGTTTTATCTTGGTTTCAGCATGATGTATGGACAAAATTTAAAAATGTCTTTCCCTTGAATTTCTTTTTTATTATATGTGCTGAAGATTGCAACAGTAGAATGAAGTCCATCACATAATCATTTTTAAATTGCTAAAGGTAATAATTATCACAAGATGAACAAGTAAATGCATTACATTATATAATGAAATATAGTCATTAGAGTTCATGTTTTCAAAGAATTCAGTTTTATGAAAGTAGGATACCAAAGGTCTATCTTTATGTCTAAAGAAGTTTAGATGGAATAAAGTGCACCAAAATGTTAATTTCATTTCTCTTTAAGATTATGGACAGCTTTTATTTTTTCTTACTTTTATGCAGTTTCCAGAATATCTGGTATTTTCATAGTACTTTTATAATCACAAAAAAGAATAAAAATATAATTGTTATGGTTGTCCTTTTTTATAATCAAAACACATTAATTGTACAAATAAATTTTTGAGGAGTTAGGCTGTACTCCATTTTGCTTTTTATTGCTTGATAAAGATCTGTATTTTCCTTGTCTTGAATAGGTTGCTCATATTTAATGATAGTTTTTATTATTAGTGTGCGATATATTTTCCCTTTAGTTTTATAGGTTCTTCAAAGTGAATATGAGTACTCTACTTTTTCCTCTGCAGATAGCCTTTTGATTGACTATCAGTTCACCTTCAGCTTATTACAGGAAGATGATCGCCACCATACGGCTATAAACTTCATAGCAAACCCAGAAACAGGTGAGGAAATGGTTGTTTTTATACTGTAATTATACTAGATTAAGTGATACAACTTTTATGTCATTTTTCAGTGTGATTTTACTCATTCTCAGAAGTATCAAATTTAAAAATATTATAGAAAAGACCAATTCTATGAATTCTTTCTTTTCATACAATTTAGCTATCTTTGCATTCCAGAAAATTTATAAGTCAGATATCGCAAATACTGCTATTTTTAAGTTATGCATCACTTATATGTATTCTTTTGTAACAATTTATGCTCATAAATATACGGTCAAATTCAGAGTAGTCTTTTTTGAAAATAAAAGCTACAAATCAAAGCATGTTTTTAAAAATATACATTTTTTTCCTTTTACCATTCTATAGTAGTAGATTTTCATTGTCATTTGTCTTAATCCTGTGGTTTATCTGAGCTATATAAATATTCACTTCATCAGTGATATAGTTTTATAAGCTTAGGAAGCTTAAATGTATGAAAGAATAATTATAAATTTTAACATCAACACAGTTCAAGAAAAGGCTGTAAGGTTGTTGTGAAATAGCACATGTTAATATCCATTTGAGATTTATAAGTTAAAAAGCCTAAGGAATAGCAATATCAACCATATAGCTTATTTCTGTAGAATTTTACTTTTTGGGAACTAGAATTAACTAATTCAAAATGCAGACTTCACGTTATACATATACATTTCTATTTATTAATCCATATTATTTAATCCATATTATATATTTTAATAATTTTCAAAGAGTGAAATATCTAAATACATTCTGAAAATTTTGGGCTTCTTTTCTTTTAAAACATGTCTGCCTCACCACTGACCCAAAGTGGTGGGACTAACTGAACCTCAGAAATGTGAGCCAAAATAAGCTTTATAAGGTGGTTGTGTTAGGTGTTTGTAATAGTGAAGAAAACTGTCTAACAAATGACTAAATCACCTTTAAAACATGCATAATGACTAACCCGGTGCCATATACCTGTACTGTAAGATTTTTCTATTCAGTCAACACTTCAGTATTCCTTCAGATTAGTTCCTTTGATAAGGCAAATGTACATTTTTCTCCAGACACTGGGCAAACACCAATATCGAAAGTATATATAGTATTTTTTTTCTAATGATCTTTTTAAAAATTAAAATTAAAATTGGTATTTTATAGGTAATGTCTTTGAATTCTACATGATGTGTAAGCAAATACATATGTAGATTAAAAATATATCTTTTCATATAATAGACCCTGGTTAACACTGAGTTTGAAATGAAAACAATAAAAAAGTTCATTAACTGATAAATAAAATAATTTCTTAACATTTTCTTTTCTAGTTAAATAGAATCTTGCCTTCCTACAAAAAAAAAAAAAAAAAAAAAAAAAAAGTTTATTCTGTTACTCCTTATTCCCTAGGGTTTTGTTGTTATTTTTGTTTTTTGGTACCGGTGATTAAACCCACAGGGACTTTACCACTGTGCTATATCCCAGGCTCTTTTATTTTTTATTTTGAGACAGACTTTCCTTGAGTTGCTTAGGGTTTCACTAAGTTGCTGAGGCTGGCCTTAAACTTGTGATCCTCTGGTCTCAGCCTCCTAAGTTGCTGGGAGTATAGGTGTGAGCCACCACACCCAGCTGTTTCCTAGGTTTTAAGGAATTCTTGGAAATACATTTAAGGTTTTTACCTTTAAATAAGGATTTTAATGATTATTTTTCAAATATAATCCTTTCTGCACTGATTATCTATTTCTACAAAGATATGTTAATAATGTCAGCAAGAACATTTATCTGTGTGTAAGTATTTAGAAGTCCATTTTAGTCTATTGGCTTCTTTTTATTTTGATAAATACATAAAATAAATTTACCATTTTAACCACTCACTATGTAGCTATGCAGTTTTGTAGCATTAAATATAATTATAATGTAGCGTCATTGCCACTATCCTTTTCCAGAACCTTCTCTAATACAAGGTCTGTGTGTATTGTGAAATAATTCTACATTTTCCCTTCCCCTGTTCCTGGTGCCTTTATTCTGCTTTCTGTCTCTGACTTTTCTTATTCTAGGTACCTCATAATGGGATAATTATGCTGTATTTGACCCCATGTGTCTGGCTTATTTCACTTAATGTAATGTTTCTAGGATTTAAGCATGCTGTAACATCTATCAGAGTTTCATTCTTTACCATTTCTTTCATTGTTAATAGTAATTACTAATGTGTGGGGTGTTTTGAGTATCTAAGAAATTTAAATTCAGTGGTATTTGTGACTCAATAGTAATATTCCTCCCAGTGTCAACTATAGTGTCACATGCATGATCAGATTGCTACAGTTCCAGTGTGTGCTTTCACTGTCATTGCCTTCTTTTATGTCCAGAAATCCCTATTGCTTTCATATGTTCCAGCTTTCACTTTTACTGTTTACCAATTGAATCCAAGAGTCCTGACACATGTTTTGATGCTAAACTATCATGAGAAGTGTCATAAGAATGCTGTGACATCATTTTGTATAATCCTCTTTAAGAATATGTTCACCAGGGAATAATCTCTAAAATTAATATGGAGTTATAGGTCAAGTCTTCCTACTTATCCTATAAGAAAATAGTCATAAACGTAGGTGTCTTGATTATTTTATACATTTTCCTGCATTTTGACAACAGACTAATTCCAATACACTATAGACCATGTCTAATCAGTCTTTCATGTGGACAGTTTCTGAAGTAGGTTTTTATATCCCATTATCATGCCAAACTCACTCACATTCTCAGTAATGGATCTAATCATTTTCTGGGATAACCATAGAATTGTATCCTTCAGAACAGCATTGAAAAAGCCCTAAGTGATTTTTATAGGGTTTCAATTATGGTACCATATATTTCAATAATACCTAAAACTTGAAATTTATAGAGGATGAACTGAAAATACAAGTGGTTTGTGGTTTTTTTTTATCATTTGGAAATCTTGGATAACCTTTTGAACAGGTTATTTTCCTATTTATCTAGCCTATAATAAGGCACAAACAATTATGAAATGGACTCAGAGAAAATAAGGATCTGCACTTCCTAGGGATGCACTATTTCTGCCATGTTTTGCTTTTATAAAAATGGCAATTATTTTTGAACCACATCATTGATAGTTTAAAGAAAAATCCACCCCTTCTAGAGGTTGATGAGCAAGTCCTTTTTCTGAATCCCCTGGTTCTCTGGCTAAAGATGTAAAAAAAGAAAAAGAAAGAAAATGAATGCATCCTCTGTCCCCATATCTAATATTATTGACAACATCTGCATGAATAGCTGGAGCCAAGTTTTTTTTTTTGGGGGGGGGATGTGTATCTGTCTTATTTAGTGCTCCTGTCTTGAAAGAGGTCATTATAACTCCATTTTATACAGAAGTCCACCATAGTAGAGAAGATAAATGAAGAGCTTTACATCTAATTTTGAGTTTTTGTACACACTTTTGTTTTCACTTAAAAAGCACAAATCATACCTGTGCCTATTCAGTTGAATATTTACATAATATATGCTTTGAAAAATACAGCATAGACAAAATTAAACTGGTAGACTAAACTATTTTATCTTACTATGCTTTCAATTTTTTGACCTTTATATTTTTTTTCTTGGTAGTCAAACAAAAATTTGGATATTTCGATTAATGCATCAAACAACTTTAATCTCAACATTACATGGTCAGTTGGCTCAACAGGTAACAGAATTTTGGTGTTATTTCTGTTTTAGCTATGTTTCTATATGGAAGTTCTGTTCATTTAGGCAAATCAAATAAAACTCATACCTTCAGTCATTGTGTGACTATTGATAAAAGTAATAAATAGCAATATGAATCAAATTTAATTACTTTGTTACCTTTTACCCTTATTCAATTAAAATTAGATAGCTAACAAATATATACTACTTAATTATTTTCAGATGTCAATGATATTAAATGCCATGATTTTAATTAAGATAGATTACTTCTTTAATGACTGAAGAGATGGAGGTTTCAGGTTTTCAGTTCACTATTGAAACTATAAGTTAGCTATTAACCTTGATATTTACATGAAACAATGAAATTCTTTTGTGCATACCAATAAAAATAACAGCTAATCTACTGTTTACCAACTTAGAAACCTACTCCTGCTTGTCAGTTTTAGTTCTATGAGGAAATTTTAAAAAACTACAGAAAATGTCTTTTCAGTTGAAATTACTGACTTTTGAAAAGTGTTAACTATGAAAAGGTTCAACTCTTTTTGTTCAATTATGAAATTCTATGCTCATTTTTCACTACTTATGTGGGAGATGGAAGTCCAAGAATCTACATTTTAAGAAAGCATACAAACTAATTTTGGAATACTAAATTGAAAATTAATTCAGTTACTTAGAATACTAATTATTTTTACTGTTTATTAAGGTGGAACCCTTACTAAGATTGATGGAAATGCTTTGTTACAGTTGGTTAACTTTAGTAGATGCTTACTGAGTGACCAATATGTGTTTAACTAATTGAGCATTTAGCTCATGTTTTAAATTATGGCCTTCTCCCAATTTATTTAAACTAGTGATGTTTCAATTTATGGTAAGTCAAATAAATTGATTTCTTTTCCATTTTTTAATTGGGTTGAGATGTAAAAAATATGGTCCGATTTGTTTGGAAGTCTCCGTGGAGTAGTAGTTGGTAGAAGGAACTCAGTTTCTAGAGCCATATATGCTTGAATTCCAAAGAGGAATGTGCTGTTGGTAGCTAAAATGAATTCGGGGCTAGTGCTTTAATCTTTCTGAGGCTCAGTTTTCAAATTGAAAAATAAAGATTATACCTCTGGGATACAATTTTTTATTAGAAAAGAATATCAAGTTTTGAAGCCAGTCTACTACATAGTGTTTAGATAGTAGTAGCATTTTAAAAAGTAATTTTGATACTGAATCTATTTCTATTAAATTTATGTGAAACTTTTCTACTTTGTCATATTGATAATTATGTTTTTATAAGAACAATTATAAAACTAAGTATATTATGTGTCTGCAAATTAATAAAGATTCCTGTTTCCTAATATGACTTTTTAAAATTTGTTATTATTATTTATGTTTCAGCTGGAACAATATCTGGGGAAGAGACACCTATAGTTTCCAAGAGTAATATAAAGGAATACAGAGATAGTTTTTCCTATGAAAAATTTAACTTTAGAAGCAATCCTAACATTACATTCTATGTATATGTCAGCAACTTTTCCTGGCCTATTAAAATACAGGTGAGTGTTAACAGTTTTTATTTCCAATGACCTCTGAATATTTTCATTACAAAAGAGTCCTCTTTTTGTCCAAGATAAGGGTATAGTATTGTCTTGAACAATACTAATACAAGTAAAAGATGGTCTGTGATTGTCTGTGATGATGAATGCCTCCATGAAAGCACTCATACCAATAATGTTGAGCCAACAAAAGAATGTACTGAAATTTTCAGTGAATGTAGGAAAACTGGGAACATCTATGACTTTTGGGTTTTCTGATTAATTACTTTAATTGAGGTTAGATTCCCTCTTTGTACAACTTCATTTGAAATTATTAGTTATTTTTAGTAATTTATTTTTGCTGTAGCATATGTTAAACATAATTTAATATTTCATTAAAGATTTACGGTAAGCAGGATTGGAGAGTTACTTCTTTAAAACCCACAACCACTAGTAATTGATTTCTTCATCTGTACTGTTTCATGTGTTTCACTTTTATTATGGTGAGAGGTAGGCTGTTGACAGATTCTGATTTATTTCCAGGAAACATTTAAATGTTCTTTCTATCTACAAATTGTCAAGGCTTGCGTTCTTACTTTGTGCTTTCATGAAAGAAATGTTGATATTGGGGTTTTTCAATTCATTCATTTCTTTATGACTGATTGATTAGATTGACTCACATTAGTTTATCACATGTGCAAACCCCTTTTCTAGGTTGTTAGGTTGGAAAATCTTTTAAAGATTTACAGACCATTCTTTCCTCTTTCACGTTAACAAGAGACAGCTCATGCACTGTGAATAGAAGTACTTCCATGTTTCATTTGTGTTTATTTCTATGTGATCATTTATGGGAGGGTGAATGATTTTTAAAATCACATATTTATTGGAAAACATTCTTTTCATTTGTAAAGTTGATGTAGCACATAAATGCTACAATGTTAATGTTCAAAATTTAGTATAAATTACTATTCAGTAAACTTAGTTATGGAAATTGAGAGTTTTTCAGAATTATATAGTGATTGACTTAGATGCTGATATAGTCAGAAGAATATCAGAAATATTTCCATGAAATCTTTCAAAAACTTAATATTGAGGATATATATTTTATTTTCTAGAATTCATCGACAACTGTTGACCAGATTTTACTTAATTTATTCAATTTATGATTGAAGGGAAGAAGGACTCATCTTAATTTTTTCCAGATTTTATTTTTTGGCTATCCAATTAGACATTTTTTTAAATAAAATATTTTTTAGTTGTAGATGGACATGATACTTTTATTTATTTGTTTATATGTGGTGCTGAAGAGCAAACCCAGTGCCTCACATGTGCTAAGCAAGCACTCTACCACTGAACTATAACCCCAGCCCCTCCAATTATACTTCAAAGTCAACTTATGTATTTACTTTACAATATACATAAATATTTAATGGTTAGAAATTAACTTTTTAAGTTGGATTTTCTTTTGAGAATACATTAATAATCTCTTTGGAGACCAAACTAGAATTTGTAAAATGAAATTTGAATATACCCTTCCAAAATAATACAACATGGAAAATAATTGGGATGACCAAGATATGTAAAGCCTAATTCCTATCCTTTATTATTCTAGTAGTTTTGAGAAAAATAATAATATTACATTAGTCCTGAGGAATATAATAAAGTATGTAATGTTTACTTAAAAGACCATAATATTCAAGCAGTTATTATACATAAAATATTATTTAATTGACGTTTTAAAAATTAATTTTATGTTACTTGAGCTTTTTTATCCCATAAAGAGAATAAGTTATTATGATTTTGAATATTCTTCCAGGGAATTTCTAAGGTGCAAAGGATCATGTCTTCAGTTTTGTTGTATCTCAAATTTTAGTTAAGACTTTTAGAGAAAAGAAACTTTTAGCACATAAGAATTCTAGGAAGATTCTTAGATTCTTTTTTTTAAATTAAAATTCTACCTCTGTAATTGAAAGTCAATAAATGTGAACATAATTAATTTTAGAAATGTACCAATTTTACCATACTTCATTTTTTTCAACTTTCCTTTCTTTAGTATTTAATATTGAATACTGACAGATTCTCATCTTAAAGCTCTAAAGGGTAGACCTGAAAGTATTGCTGTGTAGAGTTTAACAACCTGGTGTTAAAAATAACTCAAATAGCTTTGTGAAAACGTAAGAAAATTGGCCTTTCATGTTTTTTTTTTTCCATTTTATCTTACTTGTGACAAAACTGGAATGGTGTTCTTAACTTAGAATAATCAGGATTCCACATTTCCATTCCATTATTCTCAACTCTTCATAACGTGGTAGTATAGTAGAATGTGGAATATACATTATTTTTTATGTTTACTTTTTAAGGACTATCTCATTGCACTTTTATATTTTTAATATTTACTATCAAAAACATTCAGTTAAATTATATTGGTCCTGGAGAAATGTAATATTATGTTAGTCCTGAGGGATATAATAAAGCATGTAACTCTTAGCATGGAGCTTGATGAACTTTTACTTACCCATATAACCGTCACGCAAATCAAGATGTAGATGGCTCAGGCATCCCAGAAGCCTCCCTCACACATTGATTGCTGGTTATCATCCTCTCCTGGAACTACCATTGTCCCTAGAAGCATGTATGATTTTTGTCTGATTTTGAACTTAATATGAATGGTATCATATAGTGTGTACTCTGCTAGAAGGAAGGTTTATTACATTCATTATTGTATATGTGAAATCATTCATGTTATATGTATAGAATTCTATTTTTAAAAAAATATTCCTACAGTAAGAATGTAGTACATTTTTGTAGTCAAGTGTTGAGCATTTAGGTTGTTTTGAATTTTGACTGGTTTGATAAATTGCTATAAAAACTTGTATTGTTCATGTCTTTTGGTGGGAAAATACACTCATTTTCTTTGGCTATTTACTTAGGAGTCTAGCTGCTGAGTATGCAGAGAATAGGGTAGTCTTATATTTCAGCTTCAGCAGAAACTGCTAAAATATTGCCACAGTGGTTGTTCTACTTTGAACTACCTCCATTTTTTATTAAGAGTTCTAATCTCTCCAAGTATTCTTATCAACAGTTAGTGTTACTCATCTTTTTCATTTTACCCATTTTATTATGTGGTTAGTACAGTGTAAGGTAAAGTTTTAATTTTTATTGCACATTGAATGTGGTTTTCAGAAAATATTACACTCATTGACTATTCAGATCACTTTTTAAAAAATATTTTCTTAAAATTTTTTTAGATGTTGATAGTCCTTTATTTTATTCATTTATTTATATGTGGTGCTGAGGATCGAACCCAGTGCCTCACACATGCTAGGCAAATGCTTTACCACTGAGCCACAACCCTAGCCTCTCAGATTACTTTTAATGAAGTTATTGTTCAAAACTTTTGCACATTTTTGTGATTCTCCTTTTCTAATTGATTTAATTCTTAGAACATGATGGCTATCAATTCATCAGATATCGTACTATAAATATCTTTTCCAAGACATACCATAGTGTTTTGACAGAAATAAAGCCTAAATTTTGATTAAATATTTAATTATCAATCTTGTGTTTTAAAGTTAGAATCTTTTGTTTTTGTTCTTAGTTCTCAGATTACTAATCGAAGTTTAACGTGACCAGAATTTTTTTATTACTTGTGGTTTTCTTGTGTTTGCATTTATTATGTTCTTTGCCTAGATATTTCCGTATCAAGTGTTCATGTTTTGCATCTTCAATATATTAACCTTTGACAATTGTTTGTAGAAGATGATCATATTCACAAGTTTTTTTGTCTTTTGCTTTCATTTTATTTTATTTTGTTCAAGTGGATTATAAATGATAATGCAATAAAATATGTCAGTTTTATTTTCCTCAGTTCTTTTTTTTCCTAAGCCATACCTATCTTAAGGTCAGTTATATATCACAGTATAATTTCTGATATTTTCTTCAAGGATCTGTATCAACTTTTTTGGGTATACTTGACAAATATTTTTTACATACTGAAAGTGAACAATATGGTGTTTGAATGTAAGTGTACCTTGTGTAGTAATTCTTCAAATCAAGTTAATTAACATACCAATCACCTTGCATAGTTAGTCTTTTGTGTATGTGTATGGTAAGAAGACTTACGATCTCTTCTCTTAGCAAATTTCCAGTATGCAACTATAGGCATCAGGGAATACATTGGATCTATAGAAACTGTTCATCTTACAGTTGAACGATTGTACCATTTGACCTATGTCTCCTTATTCCCCCTCGCAACCACCAGCAAGGAGAACCACCGTTCTGTTTTCTATTTCAGTATGTGTAATATTTCTCTATTACATGTACGTGATATGAAATATTTGAAATATTTGTTTTTCTGGAACTGGTTTATTTATCTCATATATTTTTCAGGTTTAACCATGTTGTTATAAAAGAATTTCCTTCTTTGTAAAGGCTAATATTTCTGCATATGTGCGTGTGTGTGTGTACATACAGATACACAGACATACCATATATAGTGTAATTTCATCCATATTTAGGTTTGCACTCATCTGTCCATGAATGCTTAGGTTCAGATGTTTCTTTAACACACTGGTTTCATAGCCTTCAGATATCTACCAGTAGTGGGATTGATGGATCATATGGTAGTTCTAATTTTAATTTTTGGGGGAATCACCATATTAGGTGTACCAAGATAGATTTCTATCATTAGTTTGCATAAGTTCCCTATTTTCCACATTGTTACCAGCCCTCATCTTTTGATGTCAGCCATCCTAACAAGTGTGAGGTGATAGCTCATTGTGGTTTTGAGTTGCCTTTCCCTGATGATTAGTGAGTTGGACACCATTTCATATACCTGTTTACCATCTGTCTATATTCTTGAGAGAAATGCTTATTCATTCATTTTCTTAATTGGATTATTTGTTTTGTTATTTAGTTGCATGTTTCCCTTTATATCTTGTAAGCTAAGTCCTTGTTGGATAGATAGTTTGCAAATATTTTCTTCCTTTCCCTCATTTTGTAGGTTGCCCTTTCATTTTGTTGTTTGCTTCTTTTGCTCTGAGGAGCTTTTTAGTTTGATGAAGTCCCACATAATATTTTCTGTTTTAATTCTGTGTGCATTTGGTATCCAAAAGTCATTGCTGAGTCTGCATCTCTGTATGCTTCCCTCTTTGAACTATGTTTACTGCATCCCAAAAGATTTTGTCGTGGTCTTAAGCCCCCTTGCCCTTCTCGACCAGCGACAAGGGAAGGGGACACTCCCCAACAAGGTCAGACAGGGATAGGTAAGGCCGACTGACCGCCCACTGCCAGCCCCCCATGTGGAGGACAATCAGACGCATCAGGGAGACCCGTCACAGCAGGAACTCGTTTACTGAGGAAATCACACAGCTTTTATGTAGGCTGGGGGCCAGGCGGGAACCAATCAGCTTAAAGGTCAGCAAGGCAGGGAGGTTCACGCAGGCGAGAGTCCCATAGGACTATATGGGAAGAACGAGCTGATCATGTTCACAGAACTGTTGTTAACCAATTCTGACGGTGGTCCGATTCATCGTCATTAACTATTGAAATCGCCTTTGAGGCCTTGATCTTGCTCACTTGCCAGGGAGTAAGGAGTCAGCCTGAGTTAGTTAACATGTCATTATTCCCAACACAGCCCCCTTTTTTGTTTTATATTAAGGGTGTGTCTGTCTTAGGTTGCCCCTGGGAGAGTCTTACCCTTCATGGACCATCACCCTAGCAGTTTGGGGGTCCGCCTTACTCGAAGGTGTGCCTGTCTTAGGTTGTCCTCCTCTGAGGATCTTACCCGTCATTGACTACCACCTTAGCACTTCAGGCGGGCCCCTCAGGAGGAGCAGGGCTTAAGGGAGAGACACTTAGACCCCAGTGTCCTGATACGAGTGATCCATGATCCTATAGGGCTCCCAATCATCATTATGAAGGGCGGTATAATGCTGTCGGACCACCATGAGCTACACAGACTTAGCCTGGCTTTTCAGTAAATAGATAAGCTTATTGATTATGCAAGGCCCAAAGGTGAACACAAGGATAATGGTGATTAGCAGTCCTATAAGCGGGAGGAGGTAAGGAGCCACCCATGTAACCCAGTCCAGAGGAAATTCGAATGGAGCTCACTCCTACGATGTTCCAGATCTTCTTGTAAGTTTTTGATTTTATCTTGTACAATGCCAGAGCGGTTGGCGTAGAAACAGCACTTCTCACCAAGGAACAGGCAAAACCTTCCTTCCTTCGCCGTTAGCAGATCCAAACCACGACGATCTTGCAGGACAACAGTGGCCAAGGAATCAAGTTGAGCCTGTAGATCTAAGATGGTAGACCTGCAAAGTGCAATGCTAGGAGCTCTGTGTAGCTCTCAAGGAAGTCCACTGTCCAAAGTCATGAGGTCAGAGACCCCAATCTTAATCACTGTTGTCCCGTTTTTGCTACTGTGCATTACACTCTTTCTTAAATGTCATTTTAAGCAGTTTACATATATTGACTCCTGAGTCTATATGAACATTAGTTAACACAATTTAACATTGTATCTAAACATGAATTAAAGAAATTGCTGAGAGAGCTTTTAACTTTCCTTTTGTGTGGCAAAGTGACAAAATGTTTTTATGTTTAACCTTTAAACAATCAGGCTCTCAATAACCTTCAGAAATACATTTAACAAATTTTACATATACCCTATTGATGACAGGTCCTATAATAGAACATTAAATGATAGAAATAAATCCCCAATAAAATTCACTCTTTTTAAGTTTACAGACAAGTTTAGTTTGGAGAATAGCAGCTTCATAAATTCCCTGCTTTAAAAACTGGTATACCTGGAAAATATGAACACATTTAATATATAAAGAGTGATCATTTCACAATTACCTTGACATTTTTATCTTACCAAATTTAGTTTTTTAAAGAAAAATTTAGACTCTGTAACATAGTATAATACTCTAACAGTTGCTTAACCATAATTGTATAAGCCCCAATTTTTAAGACTAATTGTTCTAAAGAATAAAACTTAATAGACACAAAGTTAAGAGTAAATTAGTGTTCCTAAGAAATTCTTGTCATTTTACCATATAGATTAAACTTTGGTTTATATCAGAACATTAGTATTTCACCTTAGGAAAAAACCTTAAATAGCTTTAACTGTGTCACATACATACAACCAACTTAGTTACATGCAAACTTATTGAAACTTGCCCTTTACAGACTTTCTTAGCACTTGTTTAGACCCTCATGTATTTTATCACATAAGCACTTTCTTACCCAGAAACATTTTGTTTTTCACTAAATATATTTCCATATCTAGAACCTTTTATTTTTTTCTTTCCTATATGTTGATCTTTTTGTTCACATTCTGAAACAACTCTTATGAAATTTCTTAATTTATATAAATTACTCCATTTTAATCAGATTAAATATTTTGTTATTTATAGTACTCTAATTGAAACACAGTTGAAACCTTTAGAACCCTTTGTGTATAGAATTATACCTGTTAGGACATAACTCTTAGTAACCTTGTTTTTAGTTTAGTGATGACACAAAGCAATTTTCTCTACATACACATTTGAGTAATCCCATGCATGTCAACTCTAATTCACTTATTTTGTAAAAACCAAGATATCAGACAAGTGTCCTGATAAAAAAAAAGTGCCAGCTTTTTCTTGTTGGAGGAAAGTCCTAGAAAAATTGATGTTAGACATTTTATTAACATCAACATTTTATTAGTTTGACCACGTAGAGACTTGCGAGTTATTTTCAAGACATTTTACTTCTATTAGTTTATCCAATTTAAATTGAACCTTTTTAAATCACGTGAATTAAAAGTATTTGGATCCATTTTTAAATTTTAATTTTAGGAGCACTCAGTTTTGATACAGACAAAACATGAAATCAGACAGCACGACATACAAATAACACAAAATCAAAGGCCTTGTAACTTTATAGGTGAATCTCCATTGCAATGTAACAGATGTTCAAAAACTCTAGTTGAATAAAAAAATAGAACTGATCAAAAAAGTCATGAGCTCAAAAAAAAATGTAGAATTAAAAAAAAACAAGAGTCCTGGAAAAATGATACGGCCATTAGTTACTTTAGTAAAGCACCATAAAATTTACTTTTGCTGGAGTTCAGGTAAGACTTTTTGCTCTTTTTTATCTTTTTTTTTTTTCTTGGGTTTGAGACTGGTCTCCTACTGAGCCTTCAGGCTTTCTCTATTTACATTTCAATGTAAGCCTTGACTGAGATCAGGATCTGAAAGGGGCCAAAATGTTCTAGCAGAAACTTGATGCCTAGGGCATTTTAACCCTTATTCCTGATTAGTAATCAATTCAGGTTTGGTCGCAGAAAATTGTGAAACAATTATCTCCCAATACTTGTGGGGACTGGAGCTACTATATCATACTCCTTACTAGGACATGCCACTGATGGTTGGACTGGTTATTCCCACCACACCGGCATATGTGGGACCTCATGGCAGGAGGACTAGGTGGGCTGGGTGGGGCGAAGTTGGAGGAGGAGGAGGAATTAAGAGGAGGAGAAGGAGGAGAAGAAGAAGGCATTCGAGTTTGCAGGAAGAGCAGAGAAGCGCAAGAAAGAAGAGACTTGAAGAAAAGGAATCCCTTTTCATCTGCCCGCTTGCTTGTGGAAGCTGTGTGCCAATATCTTTGGTAGCCACTATCCACCTTCCCATGGAGTGATCTTCCATCCCTGCACAGGCCAATTTGTGATCGGTAGTCATTCCTTCCCAAACTAACATTTTAACATTTACCGGGAAGGCCATACAGGGAGGGGGGAGGTTAGAGTCTGTGAGTTCTTGCCCGGTATCATAAAATGGCCACCGGGAAGATTTCCCGCCATCCGGAAGGAGGAGGGCGAGGGCTGTCATTGGAGTCTAATGTGGCCCCAGAATACAAGATGGCAGCAATGAGCCTCCCCAGGGCAGTAGTGGGCCCTCCCTATGTGTAGAGGCTGGCTGCCCTTGTGGTTCCTCAACCTTGGGAGGAGCGGATGGAGATGGATTGGGCTCCTCGTTAAAGGTCTCCCAAGGTTGTTTACTATGTGGCAAGTTTCTGGAAGGAGATGCAATGGGAGGAGCCGGCGGTTCTTTAGGTGGCGGCTCTTTGGGGAGAAACTTGGAGCCCCCTTTGGGAGGTCCTGGAGAGAAGCAGGCCTTAAGGGCGGATAATGTAGGGCAGACTCCCAATGGGGGACCCTCCCCTAAATTGATTTCCCTCTTCCTAACAAGTTGTTCTACACGATCCCATGTGGACCAGTCAAAAAGATTAGTGGCGGGAAGCCAAGGGGCCACCTGAGTAATGGTGTCCCAGGCTTTTTCCGCCTGTGTATCAGACCACTCGAGGCCCCTACTCTTCAGCATAAGTCTAAGAGCTGAGAGCGCAGGGTCACCATGTGTGGTGTGTGTTTGCCCCATCTTTTCGGGGATGCCTTACCTCTGAACTCGCTTGGCCCGATCTGCCGGTACTTTTGGTATAGAAACTGCCTCTTCGCTTTGGCTGCCATTCAGCCTTGAGGTGCCCCACGTTGGGAGCCAGATGTGAGGGTCTTAAGCCTCCTTGCCCTTCTTGACCAGCGACAAGGGAAGGGGACACTCCCCAACAAGGTCAGACAGGGATAGGTAAGGCCGACTGACCGCCCACTGCCAGCCCCCCATGTGGAGGACAATCAGACGCATCAGGGAGACCCGTCACAGCAGGAACTCGTTTACTGAGGAAATCACACAGCTTTTATGTAGGCTGGGGGCCAGGCGGGAACCAATCAGCTTAAAGGTCAGCAAGGCAGGGAGGTTCACGCAGGCGAGAGTCCCATAGGACTATATGGGAAGAACGAGCTGATCATGTTCACAGAACTGTTGTTAACCAATTCTGACGGTGGTCCGATTCATCGTCATTAACTATTGAAATCGCCTTTGAGGCCTTGATCTTGCTCACTCGCCAGGGAGTAAGGAGTCAGCCTGAGTTAGTTAACGTGTCATTAGTCCCAACAAGTTTTGGTGTGATATTTTGATATTTTCACTTTTCTCAGGCTAACTTTTGACTTTCATTTAGATTTCTTCCTTGACCCCTTGGCTACTCAAGAATGTGTTGTTCACTTTCCATATTTGTGTAATTTTCAGTTTTTTCTGTTACTGATTTCTAATTTCATATCACCGTGCTGTTGAAAATAAGCCTTGATATGATTTGAATCTTAAATTTGTTAAGACTTGTTTCATGGCATAACATTTAATCTACCTTGGAGGCTGTTCTGTGTGAGCTGGAGAAGAATGACCTTCTGATGTTGTTATGGAATGCTCTGCACGTGGCTGTTAATAAGTTCACTGGGTCTAAAGGGTAGTTCTAATCCAGTGTTCCCCTATGATTTTATGTCTGAATGGTCTATTGTAGAAAATGTGATATTACAATCTACTAATATTTTATTGCTATCGGTCTCTCCCTTCAAACATATTGATATTTGGTTTTTATATGTAGGTTTTCTATTAGGTGCATATGTATTTGTAATTATTATGCTTTGTTGATGGATTTACCCCTTTATCATTAAATAATGAATTTCTTTGTCTCTATAGTTTTTTTAAAATTCTTAATTGATTCTTTTTCATAGTCATTGCTTTTATATTTTTCTGCAGTAAGGGAGCAGATGGTAAATCATTCAAAGTGAATTTTTTTGGTATTTTCCTATCGCCTTTTTGTCTCTCTTTTCCTTCATTGTCATCATGATGAATTTTGCTGCTTTTGGATGAGGTAGTCTATAATTATCATTTAGGTCAGCTTGGTTGATAATTTTTTAAAATTATCTGTGTCTTGATTGATATTCAGTCTGTTCTGTCAATTGTTATGAATGGGTATTGAAATCTCTGTACTTGTGGATTTTTAAATTTATTTTTGTAGTTCTAAGAATTTTGTACCTCATGTATTTTGAAGCTGTGTTATGTAGATTTAAGATTTTTATGTTTTCTTGACGAGTTGATGATATTTTTTATGTTGGTAAATGACCCTTTATCTTTATAGTAATATTCTTTGCTCTAAAATTTATTTAGCCAGATATTAAACATAGCCATTTCTTTCTTTTGATTACTGTCAGAATGATATACCATTTCCATTCTTTTATTTTTAACTTATTTGTACCTTTATATTTAAAATGTATTTCTCTTGGTCAGCATATAATTGGGTCCTCGTTTTCCCAAATGTGATATATAGGTATCTATATGTCAGAATTTAAATCTAATATCTTAATATTTGTTGTCTATTTTTATTTGTTCCTTTTTCCTTCTTTCCTCTTTTCTGAATTTTTAATTGATTTTTTATGGTTTTATTCTTCCTTTGCTGACATGGAATTAATTTACTTGCTAACAACTTAGTCTTTTCAAGACTTGTTTTTGTGATTTGTTATTCAAGAACACAGCAGCATTTGGTCTAGGATTAATCTTTCCACTGAGTCCTTGTCCTTCTGGGTACTCTAATTACCTGTTAATTGCATTTTCCTACTCTGGCTGGTAGACCATGGACGGTTCTCAGCTCTATATTTTAAGGATCTTTTCCTGCTATCTTCAGATGGTCCTTTCCTCTGATAGTGTCTTCACCTGAAGACTCCAGGGAGCCTTCAGCAAGTGCCTGGAGCCCTCTGGCAGCACCCTTTTCCCATGTCCTTCTTGTATCCTAGCTGCCTTGACCTCTTCATGGTCCCAGCTTCATCTTCCCAACTTGGGAAATATCTGGGCTGTACCTGTGTTCATCCTCCTTGATGTGACCTCCAAACCAAAAGCACTTGCCTCAGTTTCCTCTCCACTTAAATATCATTGTCCTGTCCTGCATGATACGCAATGTCTGGAAGCCATTTTTATTTTTTTTTCATGTTTAGTCTGTTTTATTAGTTGTGTTTGCAGGGAGGTGGATAAAGCCACTCCTTGGTTCTCTATTTTGGGGGGGCATGGAAATACTGCATATTTTTTTGAATCTAAATACTAAATGTAACAAACATAGTAGCCATAAGTTCAGTAAGTGAGAAGAATATTACTATACATATGGGTTTATGTTTTTATTTATGAATTTGTTTTATTTAGTAGTTTGTATCTCAGCTTCTAAGTGCTTTTGGGAAAAATGGCAGATTGTAGGCATATGTCTATACATTTTAGATTTCATAAGCAGGTACTATTGTGGATTCCACAAGCTGCAAACTATGAGAGAGCTTGCAATCCATATATGAAACTGCTCATAAATATTTACTAACTACATTCTATGGTAGCACTTATTTTAAAAAGTGACCAAAATTAAAAAGTACAAATAACCTAACTCCTATTGAAAAGACCCATCAGGTTATCAAATACCAAGAATCCTCTATCCAGAAATATATATCTTTTGTTTTCACAAAGTTGTTTCAGCAGTCTAACAAACAAAAATATTATTTCTGATAAGAATTAGCATTTAATTTTCATGATCATTTTTGCTTAATTTATGCTTATATCTATTTCAGTAGAGTTGCCACACACAGGCAGAGAACTTAGAGGGTGTAGTTGAAAGAAAATGCCTTATGTTTCTTCAGCATTTGTACTTATAATTTAATTCTTTTTGTTTTGTGTGCTCTAGCAGAAAATATATATGAGGAATTCAATTTTTAATTATTTATTGTCATTTTTGCATAACAAAATATCTTTGTATCATATGTTTTATAAGCCAAACATTTTGTGTAGTTTCGGCTTTAATTTAGTATCAGTAGTGTTTTCATAGTTTTATGAGGTAGTGACTTAATTTTTTCCATTACAATTCTTGAGAGCACTTTCAGTTATAATGCTTCCATGTATATTTGAACAGACTAATATGTAAACTATTAAGCAAATAAGGCTACACTTTCAATAATAAGTAGAAAAGTAGGAAAATGTTTCATTTGGCATGCTCCAACTGGGTCTAATTTTATTAGTGAATTGAAATTTATTAGCTTAATAATAGAACTTAGTAAATTTCATCAAATAATGAACAAAATGACAAAGCATAATATTATTTGTTATTAATCAGCATTCTCTTTTTTCATCAAAGGCTAATATAAAGTAGTTCTTTCAAAAAGATGGAGACTTAACATCCATATAAGTTTTTCACCACATTTTTAACCAAATATTTATCATTTCTATCAGAAGAAGGAAATTTGATAGGGAATAAAATAATGTACAAGGTAGTCTCTACCTTTAAATATTATAAATAAAATATATTATAAAATATATCATAAAACATTAGTCAGAATTCTTTCCATTGCAGATAAAGAAATCGAACTTTAAGCTAGTTTTGGAGTAAAAAGGGACATTGTAGGCTTAGAAAATGGGACGCTGGGAGAAATGTCTTTGGAAATTTCAAGAACTCAGTATCCTTACCTCTGACTCTCTCACATAAAACCACATTCTTCTGCATTCTTTATATGTTATATCAATAATTGTGGAATTGATGAATGCAATCTTTTCTTCTGTGCATCTAGGTTCTGTTTCACTATATATTTATCGACTTCATTCTGCTTTAGCTTAGATGGGTTTTATCACATCCTAATTTAGTCACCCCAGAAAGAAGTGAAAAAACTCTTTAGACTTTTTATAAGGAGTCCCAGGGACATATTTTGGTTTTGTTTAGTTCATAAAATGTTCCCTGCACCATTCACGTTGGCTGACATGGGTGTGAATAGTATTTATGCGTAGATGGGTCTAGGCTATATGTCCACCTATGAGATTGTTACAGAGGTGACACTGAAGCAAGAGTGGTTATCAGAAGGAGTTCTATTGGAACAAAACTTTGAAGGGTGCCAGAGAGTTCAGCAAAGGGAATGATGCATGAGGGAATTCGCAGGACTCAAGGGGTTGGTTTTAGCAATGAGTGAAGAGTTTTTATTAGGGAGCAAACATAATTTTTTATGACCAGAAAACAGGGTATGTGATATCATAGTGATGGTGTAGGATGATTAAGGTGGCAGGAAGAGTAAAGGAATTGTAGCTGGAAAGTGTGCTTGTACCAAACGAAAACATGTTCAAAGAGTAAATAGTCAAATGTGTGCTTTAGAAAGAAAATATTGGTAATCATCTGGATGAAGGATTGGAATATAGATAATTTTTCTGATAATTAAAACTAAGTTGTGCTTATTTTAAAATATTGGACATTTAAAAATAAATTTTGCAGATTCAGAATTGATACCCCAAAAAACAAGACTGTCATTTGATCAAGATCACTGTTAACATATTCTGAAAGAGGATGTTGATACTTCATTAGTACACCTTGTTATTTTGCACACAATTTGATGGGCCTGTCCAAAGGATCAAATAATTTCTAATACCCACAGAGAGATATGAAACTGCTAATAGTATTTAAAATTGTTTGCTTGTTTTCTTTTTTAGTTTTCCTGTATTCAAGTCAGTATGTGATAACTCAATGTCAGTGTGTTAAAGCACTGTACTACATGCTAGAAGGAAATGTGTAATTACTATTTATGCTCTCAAAAACAAATTTCTTTCTACTTCAATCTAGTTCCCACCCTCACCACACACACCCCCTGAATTGCTCTTTGGAAGCTACTAAGGAATAGGCCATAGATGACTTAGACACAAATTTTTAGTTTATTTCTTCAGTCTTAGTTAACCCATTAACAACATTATTTTTTCTTCCTTTTAAAATGTTTCTTTCACTTCTTTAATTTCCCAACCTTTTTTTTTCTTGGCATTTTTTATTTGCTTTTTGAGTATTTCCTTTTCTAACATCCCTCTACATATCTGTACTCCTCAAGGCTGCATCCTAAATAGTCAGCTCTTAACAATGCACTCTCTTTGGTTCTCTCATTTACAATAGTGGCTTCAATGGTAATTTTATGTGGATTGTTGATAAATCAGTATTACCAACCCAGACAGTTCTTGTGAGCCCAGCATTTCTCATTTACCTGCTTATGCAGAGCTGTGTTTCTCAGAAAATGTCACCTCCCACATCTTTTTGCTTGATCCAAAGACTTGGTTGTAATTGTTTTTCTGTTCTTTAATAGACAATAGCACACACATTCAATTAATTGCACTGATTGTATTCTGTTTGCTAAGTATCTGTTGAACAAATTTAATTCTTTCTAACCACCCACCACCAACGTAGTTTAGACAACCATTGCATCCTCCCGGGTGCAACTGTAATACCACTTCACTGTTCCTCTGCCTGAGTATTGTTTTCCTTCAGTGGTTTCTCCTACTGCAACCAACATGATATTTTCTTTTTCTTTCTCTCTCTCTCTCTTTTTTTTTTTTTTGGTATGGGGGATCAAACCTGGGGCACTTAACCACTGAGCCACATCCCCAGCCCTTTCTTCCCTCAGCCTCTCTAGCTAATGGGTATATAGGCATGCCACCACTGTGTGCAGCCCAACATAATATTTTTAACACACAAATTGAACCTCTTCATAATTCTTAATTCAGGTGCAAGTAATAACTCTAAGATAAAGTTTGTATTGCTTCAAATATCCCATAGACTGTACAGGATCAATCCCTGTGGAAACTTCATCTCATGTCTTGTGTTTTGCCAAAACTCCTCTGAATTCTTCTATCTAGTAATACTATATTTTATTTGATTCCTTGGAAATTTTATGCTTTTTTCTCCTCTGAGTTTTATGCTATGCTCTTTCCTTTGCAATTCTTCTTTGAACCAAATTTTTCTTTCTTTCTTCACTTACAAAAAGAAGCATTCACTACCTTTATTGGACTGCGGGTCTACTGAAATTAATTTGATTTAGGTTGAGCTTTGCTTAGCAGCTCTATTTAGGCAGTGTTTCAGTCTTGAAGGCTTAGACTATGACTTGGGTTTGGGGCTGTTCTGTGCATGCTCATTTTGGGACCCAGATAGAGAGGCCCATTTGGGTACCTAGGAAATGATTTCCTTGTGGTAGATCATAGAGGCAAGACAAATGATATAAGAATATTTAAAGTATCCACTCATTCTACATTTGTCAAAGCAGGTCACATAGCCAATAAGTTCAGCATGAATGGTGGTGTCCAAGGAGGACAGGAGTATTTGCTGAAAATATGATCCCACTAACTATAACATATTCTATTAAGCATTTAACAAACAATTCCTTTGTTTTCCCTTTCTTTAAGTTAGAGTGTGGACAATGATGAAGTCAGTAGTTCACTTCTGTTATCTTTGTTCTCATTTGGGGAATAAAAATTATGAAAATCTCTTATCAAATTGAAATTTTGGAAACATTCTTTCCTCCATATTTTATACTGTAATTTTTATTGTAGATTCCCAGTGTGAAACAGATGTGTTTGAGTATTTTAGAATGCACTGTTTAGTATATAAAGTAATTCATAGACTATTTTATCATACACAGATTTCTTTTCTCTCTAGTATGCCATATACAGGGTATCATTTCTAGCTATTTGTCTATTATTGGTATAACCATTCCATTTTTCTTATAATAGCTGTTTGAAATAAAAGGTCTAGCATTCAGGCTATTGGAATCTCAGAAAGACAGGAGAAAGAGTTTTTAGTGGAAGAATATTTGAAGAAATAATGTTTGGTGAAAGACATAAACCTGTACAGTCAGAAAATACATTAACCCAAATAAGATAATCCCATAGATATTCATTCTGAATCTTTGAAAGCTAAAGTAAAAGACAAAATCTTAAAAGCAATTAAAGAGAACAATGCCTTATGTATAGAGGAATAGCTGTTTGAATTACTATGAGATTAGCTTTGGAAAGATAGAAGTGGCACAACAGTTTTAAAGTGCTGAAATTAAAAAAAAATCAACCCAGAATTCTACATTCGGCAAAAATATTCTTTAGGAATAGAGGAAAATAAAGACATTTTCAGAGAAGGGTTATAAGATTGTATTGAGTGTTACAAGGATAGACCACCTGACCAAGTAAACAGTAGATGGTCGAGAAACACAGCACACTAACGTAGCACCTATGTATGACAAAAGAGACAGGAATAACATCCAGATCAATTATTGATTTAAATATTAAACAAAGTTTCTATGAGAATTTATAGGATAATATCTTCACAATCTTAGAATTTTAAATATTTTTAACAAAACAGGAAAATAGCTGATTTTAAAGGTACAGTTTCATGAATTAAAAAAAGTCTGTTTATGTGAAGACATTGGTGTTAGTGAAAGATAAATCATAGATATGATAGAAATATATGCTGAACTTCTGTCTAAAAAAAAAAAAGTCACACACAGAGCATATAAATAATTCTTATAAATTAAGGTAAAACAGACAATTCAATTAAAAAATGACAAAATGCCTGAACAGTCCTTTCAAAAAATAGTACCTTAAAATAACCAATAGGTATGTGAGAAAACAACCTTGAGTTTTTTCACTGAGCTGCAAATTAAATCCAGGATGACATAGCACTATACACCAATCATAATGACTGAAGCTAAGAGGACTGAGGACTCCATGTGCTTAAATGACTGGATTGTCATACCACTTACTGCTCTTCGGGGTCCAAATAGATACAACTGTTTGGTAACATCTAATGAAGCTGAGCATAAGCAGATAATGTGACCCTACAGTCCTACTCTTAGGTGTTTGTCTGTTTCACAGAAACATATACCATGTGCATCAAAATACTTGCAGAAGAGTGTTCATAGCAGCTCTATTCAGAATAGTGCCAAACGGGGTACATGGTTTAAAGTAAAGTGCTCTGGAGTTTTCAGGGTTTTTTTTTTATATCTAAATTATTTTTTCATTGTAATATCATGGATCAGATTATTTAAACATCAGAATTATATGTATAGCTTTGTATTTTTTTATTTTTATTTATTTCTCCTTGAGGTTTATTTTATTTTTTATTAAAAATCATAAATTTACATAGGGCAATGTTGTTTGATTCATTCTGTTATTTTTCCCCCTCCCCCTACTCCTCCCACCCCTCTTTTCCCTCTATACAGTCCTTCCTTCCTCCATTCTTACCACCCTCCTTATCCCCAACCTAAACCTAACCCTAACCCTAATGCTAACCCCTCCTACCCCCCATTATATGTCCTCATCCACTTATCAGCGAGATCATTCGTCCTTTAGTTTATTGAGATTGGCTTATCTCACTTAGCATGATATCCTCCAATTTCGTCCATTTGCCTGCAAATGCCATAATTTTATCATTCTTCATGGCAGAATAATATTCCATTGTATATATATATACCACAGTTTCTTTATCCATTCATCAACTGAAGGGCATCTAGGTTGGGTCCACAATCTGGCTATGGTGAATTGAGTAGCTATGAACATTGATGTGGCTGTATCTCTGTAGTATGATGCTGATTTGAGTCCTTTGGGTAGAGGCCAAGGAGTGGGATAGCTGGGTCAAATGGTGGTTCCATTGCAAGCTTTCTGAGGAATCTCCATACTGCTTTCCAGAGTGGCTGCACTAATTTGCAACCCCACCAGCAATGTATGAGTGTACCTTTTTCCCCACATCCTCGCCAACACCTGTTATTGCTTGTATTCTTGATAATCACCATTCTAATTGGGGTGAGATGAAATCTTAGGGTAGTTTTGATTTGCATTTCTCTTATTACTAGAGATGTTGAACATTTTTTCATATATCTGTTGATTGCTCGTACATCTTCTTCTGTGAAGTGTCTGTTCATTTCCTTAGCCCATTTGTTGATTGGATTATTTGTATTCTTGGTGTAGAGTTTTTTGAGTTCTTTATAGATTCTGGAAATTAGCGCTCTATCAGAAGTATGAGTGGCAAAGATATTCTCCCACTCTGTAGGCTCTCTCTTCACATTACTGATAGTTTCCTTTGCTGAGAGAAAGCTTTTTAGTTTGAATCTATCCCAGTTGTTGATTCTTGCTTTTATTTCTTGTGCTATGGGAGTCCTGTTAAGGAAGTCTGATCCTAAGCCAAAAAGTTGAAGGTTTGGATCTACTTTTTCTTCTATAATCTGCAGGGTTTCTTGTCTGATTCCGAGGTCCTTGATCCATTTTGAGTTGAGTTTTGTGAGGGTGAGAGATAGGGGTTTAATTTCATTCTGTTGCATATGATTTTCCAGTTTTCCCAGCACCATTTGTTGAAGAGGCTATCTTTTCTCCATTGCATATTTTTGGCCCCTTTGTCTAGTATGAGAAAATTGTATTTATTTGGGTTTGTGTCCATGTCCTCTATTCTGTACCATTGATCTACCTGTCTATTTTGGTACCGATACCATGCCGTTTTTGTTACTATTGCTTTGTAATAGAGTTGAAGATCTGGTATTGCGATACCCCCTGCTTCGCTCTTTCTACTGAGGATTGCTTTAGCTATTCTGGGTTTCTTATTTTTCCAGATGAATTTCATAATTGCTCGCTCTATTTCTGTAAGGTAAATCATTGGGATTTTAATTGGAATTGCACTGAATCTGTATAGCACTTTTGGTATTTTGACCATTTTGACAATATTAATTCTGCCTATCCAAGAACATGGGAGATCTTTCCATCTTCTAAGGTTTTCTTTAATTTCTTTCTTTAGTGTTCTGCAGTTCTCATTGTAGAGGTCTTTCACCTCCCAAGTATTTTATTTTTTTCGATGCTATTGTGAATGGGGTAGTTTTCCTAACTTCTCTTTCTGAAGATTCATCACTTATTATAAAAATGTATTGGATTTATGAGCATTGATCTTGTAACCTGCTACTTTACTGAATTCACTTATGAGTTCTAAGAGTTTTCTGGTGGAATTTCCAGGTTCCTCTAAATATATAATCATGTCATCAGGGAACAGGGATAGTTTGAGTTCTTCTTTTCCAATTTGTATCCCTTTAATTTCTTTGGTTTGTCTAATTGCTCTGGCTAGAGTCTCAAGAACGATGTTGAACAGAAGTGGTGAAAGAGGGCATCCCTGCCTTGTTCCAGTTTTTAGGGGGAATGCTTTCAGTTTTTCACCATTTAGAATGATATTGGCCATGGGCTTAGCACAGATGGCCTTTACAATGTTAAGGAATGTTCCCATTACCCCGATTTTTTCTAGTGTTTTGAGCATGAAGGGATGCTGTATTTTATCGAATGTTTTTTCTGCATCTATTGAAATAATCATGTGATTCTTAACTTTTAGTCTGTTGATATGGTGAATGACATTTATCGATTTCTGGATGTTGAACTAACCTTGCATCCCTGGGATAAAACCCACTTGATCATTGTGCACTATCTTTTTAATATATTTTTGTATGTGATTTGCTAAAATTTTGTTGAGAATTTTTGTGTCAATGTTCATTAAGGATATTGGTCTGAAATTTTCTTTCCTCGATGTGTCTCTGTCTGGTTTAGGGTGATATTGGCTTCATAGACTGAGTTAGGAAGGGTTCCCTCCTCTTCTATTTTATGGAATACTTTGAGAAGTATTGGAATGAGCTCTTCTTAAAAGGTTTTGTAGAACTCGGCTGAGAACCCATCTGGTCCCGAACTTTTCTTTGTTGGTAGGCTTTTGATGACCTCTTCTATTTCATTGCTTGAAATGGATTTATTTAAGTTGTGTATGTCCTCCTCGTTCAGTTTAGGTAATTCATATGTCTCTAGAAACTTGTTGATGTCTTTGAGGTTTTCTGTTTTGTTGGAGTATAGATTTTCAAAATAGCTTCTAATTATGTTTTGTATTTCACTCATGTCTGTTGTGATATTTCCTTGTTCATTCCAAATTTTAGTAATTTGGGTTTTCTCCCTCTTTCTCTTTGTTAGTGTGGCTAAGGGTTTATCAATTTTGTTTATTTTTTCAAAGAACCAACTATTTATTTCATTCATTTTTCGGATTGTTTCTTTTGTTTCAATTTCGTTGATTTCGGCTCTGATTTTAACTATTTCCTGTCTTCTACTACTTTTGGTGTTGGTCTGCTCTTCTTTTTCTAGGACTTTGAGCTGTAGTGTTAAGTTGTTTATTTGTTGATTTCTACTTCTTTTGTTGAATGCGCAGCATGAAATAAATCTTCCTCTAAGTACTACTTTCATAGTGTCCCAGAGGTTTTGATATGATGTGTCTTAGTTCTCGTTTACTTCTAAGAATTTTTTTATTTCCCTCCTGATGTCCTCTGTTATCCATTCATCATATAATAGTGTATTATTTTATCTCCAGGTATTGGAGAAGTTTCTGTTTTTTATTCTGTCATTTATTTCTAATTTCAATCCATTATGATCTGATAGAATACAAGGTAGTATCTTTATCTTCTTGTATTTGTAACAGTAGGTTTGTGGCATAAAATATGGTCTATTTTAGAGAAGGATCCATGTGCTGCTGAGAAGAAAGTGCATTTGTTCTTTGTTGGATGGTATATTCTATAAATGTCCATTAAGTCTAAGTTGTTGATTGTGTTATTGAGATCTATGGTTTCTTTATTCAATTTTTGTTTGGAAGAACTATCCAGTGGTGAGAGAGGTGTGTTAAAATCGCCTAGTATTATTGTGTTGTGGTCTATTTGATTTCTGAAACTTAGAAGGATTTGTTTGACATACATGGATGAGCCAATGTTCGGGGCATAGATATTTATGATTGTTATGCTTGCTGATTTATGCTTCCCTTAAGCAGTATGTAATGTCCTTCTTTATTCCTTCTGACTAGTTTTGGCTTGAAGTCCCCATTATCTGAAATGAGGATGGATACTCCAGCTTTTTTGCTGTGTCCGTGTGCATGGTATGTTTTTTCCCATCATTTCCCCTTTAGTCTATGGGTATCTCTTTGTATGAGATGAGTCTCTTGCAGGCAGCATAGTGTTGGATTTTTCTTTTTAATCTAATCTGCCAGTCTATGTCTTTTGATTGATGAGTTCAGGCCATTAACATTCAGGGTTATTATTGTGATATGATTTGTATTCCCAGTCATTTGACTCATTTTTGTTTTTTGACATGATTTGGTTTCTCCTTTATTTGGCTATTCCTTTAGGCTAGTTCCTCCCGTTGCTGATTTGCATCATTTTTTTTCATCTCTTCCTCATGGAATATTTTGCTGAGAATGTTCTGTAATGCTGGCTTTGTTTTTGTAAATTCCTTTAGCTTTTGTTTATCATGGAAGGATCTTATTTCATCGTCAAATCTGAAAGTAAGTTTTGCTGGGTATAAGATTCTTGGTTGGCATCTGTTTTCTTTCAGGGCTTTGTAAATGTTGTTCCAGGCCCTTCTAGCTTTTAAGGTCTGGACTGAAAAATCTGCTGATATTGGTTTCCCCCTGAATGTAATTTGATTCTTTTCTCTCGTGGCCTCTCAAATTCTGTCTTTATTTTGTATGTTAGGTGTTTTCATAATAATGTGCCTTGGTGTGGGTCTGTTGTAATTTTGTATGTTTGGAGTCCTGTAAGCCTCTTGTACTTGGTTTTCCATTTCATTCTTCAGATTTGGGAAATTTTCTGATATTATTTCATTGAATAGATTGTTCATTCCTTTGGTTTGTTTCTCTAAGCCTTCCTCAATCCCAGTAATTCTGAAATTTGGCCTTTTCATGATATCCCATAATTCTTGTAGATTCTTTTCATGATTTCTTCCATCTTTTCTGTTTGGTCAACTTTGTTTTCAAGATTAAATATTTTGTCTTCAATATCTGAGGTTCTCTCTTCCAAGTGTTCTATCCTATTGGTTTTGCTTTCTATGGAGTTTTTAACTTGGTTTATTGTTTCCTTCATTTCAAGGATTTCTGTTTGGTTTTTTTTTCAGTATCTCTGTTTATTGAAATGATCCCTTGCTTCCTGTATTTGCTCTTTTAACTGTTGATTGGTGCAATCATTTAATGCCTGCATTTGCTCTTTCATCTCCTCCTTCAATGCCTGCATTTGCTCTTTCATCTCGTCGTTTGCTTCCCTGATTGTTTTAATTATGTACATTCTGAACTCCCTTTCTGACATATCTTCTGCTGTGCTGTCATTGAGTTTTATTGATAGAGTATCTAGGTTTGTTTGGGACATTTTCTTCCCTTGTTTTCTCATATTGGTCAGATATCAGCGGGACTCTGACATATTGCAGATTTCCTCTATTTGCTTATAGTGTCCCTGTAGATTTCCAGTGTATCAGTAGCCTAAAGTCTTGGAGTAACTTGATAATGCAGTACTTCCGAAGAAAGCTGTCCCTGGCCTGCTGCTGGTGCCAGGGATTGGAGCTGGTTCTGTGTGGAAAGGCTCTCATTGTGTGGCCTACTCCGAGAAGCTGGCCGTGTGGGAGGAGCCCAGCTGTGGAGTGCCCGCGGCTGCCTGGAGAAGACTCTAGCTGCCCTGCCCTACTCTAATAAGCCGCCCGAATCCGGGCCTGTGGCCTGGGCCAAGCTTCACCGGGTGGGGGAGACTCACCCCGTGGTTCTATTTTAGTCCAAGTCTCTCAATGCCTCCCCTTCTTGAATCCTGGGTTCTGGAGCAACTGGAGATGCAGTCACCCTCTAGTCCGCCATCTTGGATCGCCCCATTGAAAAAGCCTGCGGCTGGAGGGGGCAGGGCCGACTGGAGAGGTCTCTGGGTGCCCTGCCCTGTTCTCAGAGGCTGCTTGGGGATTGGAGGTCTCCGCTGGCTTGGGGACTTGTGGCTGGCTGTGTGTAGAAAGGCTCTCACTGGGCGGTCTGCTCCGAGAAGCTAGCCTAGAAAGGTGCTTCCCACCGGAGTGAGCCTGGCTGCTTGGGGAAGTCCCTGGCTGCCCTGTCCTGGTCTCTGAAGCAGCATATGGGCGGGCCGGAGCTCGCTGCACACTGGCTCAGGTACTTGGAGCTGGTTCTGTGAAGAAAGGCTCTCACTGGGGGGCCTGCTCTGAGAAGCTGGAGTATCTGGCCCTGTGGGAGGAGCCCACCGCCGGAGTGCTCAGGGCTGCCTGGGGGAGACTCTAGCTGCCCTGCCCTACTCTAATAAGCTGCCGGTATCCAGGCCTGCGGCCTGGGCCTAGCTTCACCAGGTGGGGGAGTCTCACCCCGTGGTTCTCTTTTAGTCCGAGTCTCTCAATGCCTCCCCTTCTTGAATCCTGGGTTCTGGAGCGACTGGAGATGCAGTCACCGTCTATTCCACCATCTTGGATCGCCTAGCTTTTTAAATATTAGTTGTTTATGCCACAGTATCTTTTATAATGAGTTGTATCCTATATTCAGATGTTCTTGCAATTGAAAATCAAATGGTACTTGATATTTTTGTTTTTCATACTGTTCAAAATTAGGAAAATTATTTTGGATAACTGTATTCAACCTTGGATTTCTGAAATTGAAACTGAAGTTTAGTTTGGATAGGGTTAAGTATTATGAATATTTCTGAAAAAATCTTTGTATTCATCCTTCTAAACATGGGAAAGCTACAAAAATGAAAATAAAATATTAACTGAAGGTTAAGTAAGTAAGAAGCACCTTGAAATTCTCCTTGATTAATTATGGGTGGCTTTTCCAAACAAATAAAATTGCTCAGCTAGTTCTTTTCCTGGTGTTTTTACTTTTATTTTTGGAAATACAAAAGCCATGTTTATTTTAATGATTTTTTAGAGACTGTGGGATCATTGATATTGTTTTCTTTTTGATAGAGCATCTATTGTAAGTTTTAGAACTAGAAAAATTATTATGCATAGGTGTCCTAATAGTAGAATTGTTTTCATTGTCATGGAGCCCTTATGTCAATGAAATGGAAGAAATAGGTTAAATATGAATGCTAATGAATTTTTTAGTTAAAAGAATACCTCAGTCAGGCACAGTTAAACATGTCTGTAATCCCAGCGGCTCAGGAGGCTGAGGCAGAAGGACCATTAGTTCAAAGCCAACCTCAGCAAAAGTGAGGCACTAAGCATCTCTGAAACTTTGTCTCCAAAGAAAATACAAAATATTACCTGGGATGTGGTTGAGTGTGGTTTGATCCCTAGTACCAAAAAAAGAAAAGAAAGAATACCTCAATGTTAATAGCAACTATCAAGGTATCTTTGATTATAAAATATAAATTTTAAGGCATCCATCTAAGTAAAATAAAGTGTTATATAAATACAAAGTAATTGTGAACTCTTCTCAGTACATGAAAATATATGTTTAAATTTTGGACTGGCAAATAAGAATTTCTAATACAAACCTTTTTTGAATAACTGAAAAATAAATAATTCTTCCATACCTTGCTATTCAAAGTGGGGTCTAAGGACTACCAATAGCATTAACATCATCTGCGAGTTTGTCAGAAATGTAGAATTTCATGAATGTCTCCAGACCTACTGAATCAGGATGTGCATTTTACCAAGAATGCCCAGGTGGTCACCGTGCATTTTTCTTTTTAAGTGCATTGCTATTTTTCAAATGTCAGTTGGAATTTGGTTGATAGTGTTCAATATTTTATATCTTTTTAATATTCTTTCTGCTTTTTTTAAAAATCAATTACTGAGAGTATTTTGGAAATTTCCAACTATATTTGGTGATTTGTTTCTTTTTTTAATACTATCAGATTTTCTCTTGCTTTCTAAGAAAAATTACATTCTTTTTTTTTTTTTTTTTTTTTTTTTTTTTTTTTTTTTGCGGTGCTGGGGATTTGAACCCAGGGCTTTGTGCTTGCAAAGCAAACACTCTACCATCCTTGCTTTTTAAAATTTTTTTTCCCTGATACTGGCTGGAGGTTGAACCCAGGAGCACTTTCCATTGATCTACATTCCCAGCCCTTATTTATTTATTTATTTATTTATTTATTTATTTATTTATTTATGTATTTATTGAGAGACAGGGTCTCCCTAGTTACTTAGGACCTTGCTAAGTTGCTCGGGCTGGCCTCCTCAGACTTTCAATCCTTCTATTTCAGACTCTCATTTTCATTTATTTCTCTCCGTTGGTCATCTTTACATTCTGTTTTGTTTTTTTCTCAATGCTCTTTCTTCCTTTAACCTTGCTAATTCTTACTTAGACTTTAATGCAAGGCAAATGTAACTTTCTCTTATACTTATCTACTTTAAGTTACTCTTCTTATGACTAAAGCATTCTTAACTTTATCACAGCTTATTATAATTATTGTTTCACTTATTTAACCCTTTCACCTTTAACACCTTTGTAATACAAACTGTTTTGTTTCTATGTCCTCAGCACTTAACTTTAGGTAACTCAATGAATAGTTTTTAAATTGAGATGAGTAATATATTTCTTTTGAGGGTGAAATGCATGGGTAATATTTACTTTCCTATACCCTTTCAGCATGTAAGGTGGATAGTTTATTAGTGCAATAGAGGATCTATCCCTCATATTTATAAATAGTTATGTGGCCTTCCTATTGAAAAATTAAACTCAGATTTTTTTCCAAAAATGTATTTGTATAGTAAATTGTGTTAAGATTCTTTGTAAGATACACAAATCACATATGACTAACAAAAAGATGGGAGATGTATTGTCAACATAAGGTATAGTAAACAAAATGAAAGATAAGAATAAATCATCATGTTTGCAATAGGCAGAAAGCTGTCAGTTCCAGCAGTTTTCTCTTACATGAATTGCTTGGCATTGTTGACTGGGCATGGCTTATGTAAGCAATGAAGTTTCATGGTGTCTTCAGCACAGCATATAATTAGTCACCACCTTAAATCTTAGTGAATGAGTTCACCTGGCAATTGTAAGTCATCTCTCTCACCCCCTGTACCAGGAAGGTGAGAGAAAAACAATTCACTTACAAAGGGTTTTTGGACTTCTATACAACTGGAAAGTATGGACTAGGATCACTACCCCAGTGAGAAAAAAAAAAAATTGAAGAAAGTTACCTGTGGGAGGAGGAGATATTTTCTGGAGACAAATATCCATTATCTTGAGTAACCTTGATAAAAGCATATCAGTATTTAGAAATTAAGAACATTTTTCTGTAATTAATATTTGTTTATTTTTGGAAAACATCCTAGGTTTGACTAGGGAATAATGCAATTGCTATTGAAGTGAGAAAAGAGACTTCATTTACTGTTTTTAAAACATGCATTTAATTAATTTGGTACAAGGAAAATTGCATGCACCATTTTCTATCAATAGATTGCTATTGTGAATATTATCTTGGTCTGTAGGTCAAAATTGCTTGCTTCCTCAGTGGGGATAAATAGTAGTATTCAGAACATACTTCCTGTGATGCCTTCAAATAAAATTTGATTTACAGTTATCATGATTGGAATTTTTTTTTTTTTTTGCTTGTTTTGTTTTGAAATTCTCAGTCTTTGATTTCTTCCTCTGTAAAACTGGAGGTGATAATGGTGCCAGCCTTTACTAGATTCTCCTATTTAGTAACATTACTACAAATTTATCAGCTTAAAACCTAGGTAACTGGGGTTGTAGCTCAGTGGCAGAGCCCTCACCTAGCACATGTGAGGCATGGAGTTTGATCCTCAGCACCACATAAAAAATAAGTAAATAAATATATTGTATCTATCTACAAATAAAAAAAAATTAAAAACCCAAAAAACCACTACCCATTTGCTTTTTCATAGTTTCCATAGGTAAGGAATCTGGATGAGAGGTACCTGAGTCATCTGTTCAGTTTTTCACAAGACTTAAATGATGGTGTCAGCAAGTCTAGAATCTCATTTGACGCAGGAGGATGTCTTCCAGGCTCTCTGGTTGTTGACAGGGTTTAGTTCTTTGAACTGTAGCACTGAGGTCCTGTCTCTTGCTGTCAAACAGGAGCTGTTCTGGCTCCTAGAAGGTGGCTACATCTGCTGCCATGGGTCCCCTCCACATCATGGCACTGAACTTCTTCAAGTTCAGGGGTAGAATCTCTTTTTACTTTCCGTATCTCAGATCTATTGAAGTGAAGTCTGATACAACAATCAGAGGAGTGATGATTCCATCACCTTCACCAGGAGTGCTTTTCCATCCTATGCTTTGATTCCACACACTCGGAGGAGAAGAACTACACAGGAAATATACCCCTTGGAATGAAGATCTTGAGGGCCATCTTAAAATTCTACCTACTACACTGCCATAAAATAGTTAGGCAGGTTCAGACAGTAACACATATAAAATGTATAGGAAATGGTTAGTCACTATTAACCATTATTTCAATTTCAAATATCTCTTCCAGTTTATTTTCTTTAACAGTCTAAGATTATTATATGTTTGATCACACCTCTATTTCTGTCTTCCATGTGTTTTAGCTTTTCTTTTATGTTTCCTTTCTTCTCTGCACCCACCCCACCTCTTTCTTTCTCTTCAATCTGGTCTTTCAGTAGGTTAATTTGTTATATTTATATACCTATTCCGTCTACTCTTTTGTTTGTCTTTTTTTTCTACATTTCTTATATTTTCCCTTATGTTTCTCAGTGTATTTATGAGGAAAACTTAAAATTTGTGGGAAAATTCTTGGTCCTAGGGAGAAAAGAAAAAAGTCCAGGATCCAGTAAGACCCAGTGATTCAGCTGTTAGATAGGATGGGGTGTTAAAAATCCCTCAAAATAAATTTCCAGAGCACTGGAAATTTGGAAGCTGTAACTTCCACACTTATAGTTTAACTCAGGCATAGTGTTCACACCAGAATTTCCTGACTTGCCGTCTCCTCATCTTTGCCTTTGGATGTTGAATAGCATTTCAGAGAGCATGCTTTCTTTCATTGCATTATAAGCATATAGAAATATTCAGTAGTGGTTGCCCATATATTAACAGGGACATTGACAAACAAATGTATCCAGGAAGCAAACTGTATCAAAGAATGATACCATAAGAAGGTTGAAGAAATTGGAATTTTTACATAGAGTTGTAACTTTTTATATGTATCTCTAGAGAATGGAATCAAAGTCAGCAAATAGATGTTATTGAGAAATATATTGCAATTTAAGACAGAATTTCTACTGGATAGAGTTGTCCCAAAGAATGGCAAGTTTAATAGTGAGCTCTGCACTTCAAAATGTTAGAGTAAAGGCTTTATTACAGCCAGAAATACTGTGGAGAAGACAGATATTAATTGTTAGAATGCTTATGACACCTGTCATGCATTTGGTGTATGAGGTTCTTGTTAGAGATTTTGGAGTTTCTGTCACTTTCTGACTTTGTTTTAGGGAAGCAGTAGATTTCTGGAAAAGTCGGTGCTGGTGGTATAGTATAAATGCTATTTAAAAAGAATTCTTTTTTAGTCATGTATGGACACAGTATGTACCTTTATTTTATATGGTACTGAGGATCGAACCCAGTATCTAATGTGCTAGGCAAGCACGCTACCACTGAGCTACAACTCCAGCCCTAAATGCTATTTATATGTAAAAGTAAGCCATTTAAACTTCTTTTGGAAACTGGTGCATTATGTATTAAAATGTTTATGGTATTAATGAATATGAGAATTACATATGTAATATGTATATGTACAAAAATATTACAAATTTATGTATTCTGTCTTTAGAATTAGGGGAAACAAAAATAGGTGGAAAATCATTTAATGTAGTCCATTTATACAGTAAGGATCTTGACTTAAATTATATAATCTTATTATTAAAGTTTAATTAAAATAGTTTCTTTTTTAATAAAATACATTTTATCAAAGCTGTGCTACTCAATATGTTTTCATTTCTTACTTGCCACTTGTCCTTTTCCCCAATAATCCCTTTAAAATTTTTATTTTATTTTTATGAATTAATCAACTAAATATTTTAGTGTCAGCTACATTTATACATGCAGTTATTAGGGTATAAAAACTGCATGTGGGTGAAGTCTGTGATGATCACTGCTAAATTGAAAGGGTGATGTTTGTCTTCTCATTCTAATGGCATTGCTGTTTTCAAAATCTACTGGCTCTTTGTTTTCTTTTCCTTTTTAAATTTTTGTTAGTTGTCAGTGGACCTTTATTTTATTTATTTATATGTGGTGCTGAGAGTCTAACTCAATGCCCCATGCATGCTAGGCAAGCGCTCGATCACTGAGCCATAGCTTAGCCCCTGGCTCTTTTTTTTTTTTTCATATTTATGAAGAATAGTTTTCTAAGTACTGCAATTTTTTCACGACTAATTGTAATTTTTTTCTTTTAGTTCCTGTTCCTGATTTATATATGTTAAAATAGTTCAATTCTTACAGAACCATCAGTTTCATCCTTATTCATGGAGTTCTAGAAATCCAGAAAGGGTTTGTTTTATGTCAAATACATAATATGCCTACCTGAGTAGGCAATTTTAGTAGGTGATGGTTTGTACACAGTTTATTTGGTCATGGAGATTATAATTTGATCATGAATATCCTCTGCCATTTTAATGTAATTTTTTTTATCAAATCTTGTGTTTTTAAAAGCTGTTTTTATTTTGTGTAAATAACTCTAATATAAAACAAAATTTCTTCATTGTCCTCTATAAAGTTTTTTTATGTTGCCAGACACTGTAGATTCAAATATTCTTAAAAATTCTAGTGACTGGGAGACATGTAAGAGTGCTGTAATAATAAATGTGCCAATATCTGGTAATTTAATAGAAAAAAATTCTTTTTCTTTTGGAATGTTTGAAATCATGCTACTGAATTGATTATCATGAGTTTCTAAATTGAGATTTTATTTTGCTAACACTCTTTATGACTTATAATGCCTTGCAAGTGAATCTTGACAATAAAAATATATATTACTATAGCTGCTATGCTAATAAGTTTAAAATCTGAAAGTGCATTGAACTTAAATACTTTGTATTCTCCAACTATAGTGCTGTTCATCAACATTTATACATCACAGTTTAAATTAAATTTAATTAGATTGGATCTAAATTACCTGTTTCTGAGTAAATGAGATTTGGTAATTCACTATTAAGTCAATCTGCAAACTGATGTCATAATTTAGATTTGATTTTTTTTATGATGCTAAGAATCTTTCTTCAATTTGCAGTTCTAATTTTCACTCTAGACTATGGTGGTATCCCCTTACTAATAATGGTTAAGTTATGCAGAAGAAAATAGACAACTGAATCATAATGCTGATGTCTGTATACTTTTATCATGAATGTATTAGCTGTTTGAACATAGACCATGAGTCATTTGAGCACAAAATAATATTGCACATTACTGGTTAAGAAGGTATTGAAGTAAAGAGATAGTTTATCATACATGTATGGTTTGAAAAGTAAGGTTCATCATTAAATTTGGGGACAAATGTCCTTATATGTCGTGTGATTCTATAACTAGTTACAATAATTATGTTATTATTAATTATTTTTTGTTGCTATCTTTCAAAATTATAAGCTGGATGCAGTTCATATATATTTTATCATATATATTTTTAAATGTGCTTTTTCATTTTATTTTAAGCTTCAACTCTTTTTTCATTAAATTTACATTAGTATAAGTTAAAAAACTAGTAGTGGAAGTTGTGATATTAACTATGCTTATTGATATATATAGATATTAGTAATATATAAGCAGTACTTAAGAAATAGGTAGAAAAATGAAATTTTATGAAACTGCAAGATTAGACTGGATTTGTTAGGCACAAATGTTCTGGAGATTCAAGAAGGAAGACATCTCAAGTTTAAATTGTACTGGCAGAGTTGAGCAGCAAAAACAGATCATTTTGCTCACAAAGTTGTAAATTTTATTATCTGGCTTTACAGAAAATGTTAGTTGATTTCTTATCTAAAAATGCCATTATCTAATGCCTTATCCAATGCTGTTGATCTTTATGATCAATGTTTGAATTAGGTAAGATAGCATAAGTGTAAAATCTGTTTTCTAAAGAAAATGTCTTTTGAAGAATAATTTCAAGAGACAATGTCTTATGAAGAATATTTTCAGTTTTCCATTTGTTAAAAAAAATCTTAGTTCCTCCTTTTTTTGTGGTAGTAATTTTTAAATACTTGTCAGTTGTCCTTTGAAATTTAAACTATTTAAAATTTTTAATATGTTCCTCTTAACTATTCATATAATACCATAAATATAGTTTCCCTCATACTTTTTTTTATAATTTATTTATTTTGATTCATTGTAAACAAATGGGGTACAACTTGTTTCTCTGGTTGTATGTGAAGTAGTGATGTAATGATAGTGTGTAATGATACATGTACTTAGGGTAATGATGATGTTTGTCTCATTCTGTTATTTTTTTCCTTCCTCCCACCCCTCTTACCCCTCTTTTTTCTCTATACAATCCATCCTTCCTTCATTCTTGCCTCCCTCCCACCCACCATTATGTATCATCATCAGCTTATCAGAGAGCTCATTCGGCCTTTGGTTTATTGGGATTGGTTTATCTTACTTAGCATGATATTCTCCAACTTCATCCATTTGCCTGCAAATGCCATAATTTTATTCTTCTTTATGACTGAGTAATATTCCATTGTGCATATGTACCATATTTTCTTTACCCGTTCATCAACTGAAGGGCATCTAGGTTGGTTCCACAATCTAGCTATTGTGAATTGAGCAGCTATGAACATTGATGTGGCTGCATCACTGTAGTATGCTGATTTTAAGTCCTTTGGGTAGAGGCCAAGGAGTAGGATAGCTGGGTCAAATGGTGGTTCCATTCCAAGTTTTCTAAGGAATCTCCACACTGCTTTCCAGGGTGGCTGCACTAATTTGCAACCCCACCAGCAAAGTATGAGTGTACCCTTTCCCCCACATCCTTGCCAACACCTGTTGTTGCTTGTATTCTTGATAATCGCCATTCTAATTGGGGTGAGGTGAAATGTTACGGTAGTTTTGATTTGCATTTCTCTTATTACTAGAGATGTTGAACATTTTTTCATATATCTGCTGATTGCTTGTAGATCTTCTTCTGTGAAGTGTCTGCTCATTTCCTTAGCCCATTTGTTATTGGGTATTTGTATTCTTGGTATAAAGTTTTTTGAGTTCTTTATAGATTCTGGAAATTAGTGCTCTATCTGAAGTATGTGTGGCAAAGATTTCCTCACACTCTGTAGGGTCTCTCTTCACATTGCTGATAGCTTCCTTTGCTGAGAAAAAGCTTTTTAGTTTGAATATATCCCAATTATTGATTCCTGCTTTTATTTCTTGTGCTATGGGAGTCATGTTAAGGAAGTCTGATCCTAAGCCAACATGATGAAGATTTGGACCTACTTTTTCTTTTTTCTTTTTTTTTATTATTGTAAACAAATGGGATACATGTTGTTTCTCTATTTGTACATGGAGTCAAGGCATACCATTTGTGTAATCATAAATTTACATAGGGTAATGCTATTTGATTCATTCTGTTATTTTTTTCCCTTCCCCCCACCCCTCCCACCCCTCTTTTCCCTCTATACAGCCCTTCCTTCCTCCATTCTTACCACCCTCCTTAACCCTAACCCGAAACCTAACCCTAACCCCTCCCACCCTCCATTATATGTCCTCATCTGCTTATCAGTGAGATCATTCGTCCTTTAGTTTTTTGAGATTGACTTATCTCACTTAGCATAATATTCTCCAATTTCATCCATTTGCCTGCAAATGTCATAATTTTATCATTCTTCATGGCAGAGTAATACTCCATTGTATATATATGCCACAGTTTCTTTATCCATTCATCAACTGAAGGGCATCTAGGTTGGTTCCACAATCTGGCTATGGTGAATTGAGTAGCTATGAACATTGATGTGCCTGTATCTCTGTAGTATGCTGATTTTAAGTCCTTTGGGTGTAGGCCAAGGAGTGGGATAGCTGGGTCAAATGGTGGTTCCATTGCAAGCTTTCTGAGGAATCTCCATACTGCTTTTCAGAGTGGTTGCACTAATTTGCAACCCCACCAGCAATGTATGAGTGTACCTTTCTCCCCACATCCTTGCCAACACCTGTTGTTGCTTGTGTTCTTGATGATTGCCATTCTAATTGGGGTGAGATGAAGTCTTAGGGTAGTTTTGATTTGCATTTCTCTTATTACTAGAGATGTTGAATATTTTTTCATATATCTGTTGATTGCTTGTACATCTTCTTCTGTGAAGTATCTGTTCATTTCCTTAGCCCATTTGTTGATTGGATTATTTGTATTCTTGGTGTAGAGTTTTTTGAGTCCTTTATAGGTTCTGGAAATTAGCGCTCTATCTGAAGTTATGAGTGGCAAAGATATTCTCCCACTCTGTAGGTTCTCTCTTCACATTACTGATAGTTTCCTTTGCTGAGAGAAAGCTTTTTAGTTTGAATCTATCCCAGTTGTTGATTCTTGCTTTTATTTCTTGTGCTATGGAAGTTCTGTTAAGGAAGTCTGATCCTAAGCCAACAAGGTGAAGATTTGGACTACTTTTTCTTCTATAATATGCAGGGTCTCTGGTCTGATTTTGAGGTCCTTGATCTATTTTGAGTTGAGTTTTGTGAGGGTGAGAGATAGGGGTTTAATTTCATTCTGTTGCATATGGTTTTCCCAGCACCATTGTTGAAAAGGATATCTTTTCTCCATTTTATGTTTTTCACACCTTTATCTAGTATGAGAAAACTATTTATTTGGGTTTGTGTCCATGTCCTCTATTCTGTACCATTGATGTACCTGTCTATTTTGGTGTCATTACTATGTCATTTTTGTTACTATTGCTCTGTAGTATAGTTGAAGTTCTGGTATTATGATACCTATCCCCTGCTTCACTTTTCTGCCAAGGATTGCATTAGCTATTCTGGGTCTCTTATTTTTCCAAATGAATATCATGATTGCTTGCTCTGTTTCTATGAGGTATGTCATTGGGATTTTAATTGGAATTGCATTGAATGTGTATAGCACTTTTGGTAGTATAGCCATTTTGACAGTATTAATACTGCATGTCCAAGAACATGGGGGATCTTTCCATCTTCTAAGGTTTTCTTTAATTTCTTTCTTTAGAGTTCTGTAGTTCTCATTGTAGAATTCTTTCACCTCTTTTGTTAGATTGATTCCCAAATATTTTATTTTTTTTGAGGCTATTGTGAATGGGTTAGTTTTTCTAAGGTCTCTTTCAGAGGGTTCATCACTTATGAATAAAAATGCATTAGATTTATGAGCATTGATTTTATATCCTGCTACTTTGCTGAATTCATTCATGAGTTCTAAAAGTTTTCTAGTGGGATTTTTGGCTCCTCTAAATATAGAATCATGTCATTGGCAAATAGGGATAGTTTGAGTTCTTCTTTTCCTGTTCGTATCCCTTTAATTTCTTTGGTTTGTCTAATTGCTCTGGCTAGAGTTTCAAGGACGATGTTGAATAGAAGTGGTGAAAGAGGGCATCCCTGCCTTGTTCCAGTTTTTAGGGGGAATGCTTTCAGTTTTTCTCCATTAAGAATGATGTTGGCTATGGGCTTACCATAGATGGCCTTTACAATTTTGAGGAATGTTCCTACTATCCCTATTTTTTCTAGTGTTTTGAGCATGAAGGGGTGCTGTATTTTATCAAATGCTTTTTCTGCATCTATTGAAATAAGCATCTGATTATTAACTTTAAGTCTATTGATATGGTGAATTACATTTATTGATTTCTAGATGTTGAACCAACCTTGCATCCCGGGGATAAAACCTACTTGGTTGTGGTGCACTATCTTTTAAATATGTTTTTGTATGTGATTTGTTAAAATTTTGTTAAGAATTTTTGCATCTGTGTTCATTAGGGATATTGGTCTGAAATTTTCTTTCCTCGATGTGTCTCTGTCTGGTTTTGGTATCAGGGTGATATTAGCTTCATAGAATGAGTTTGGAAGGGTTCCCTCCTCTTCCATTTCATGAAATACTTCGAGGAGTATTGGAATGAGCTCTTCTCTGAGGGTTTTGTAGAACTCGGCTGAGAACCCATCTGGTCCTGGACTTTTCTTTGTGGGTAGGCTTTTGATGACTTCTGTTTCATTGCTTGAAATTGATCTATTTAAATTGTGTATGTCCTCTTGATTCAGTTTGGGTGGGTCATATGTCTCTAGAAACCTGTTGATGTCTTCAAGATTTTCTGTTTTGTTGGAGTATAGATTTTCAAAATAACTTCTAATTGTGTTTTGTATTTCAATCATGTCTGTCGTTATATTTCCTTGTTCATTCTGAATTTTAGTAATTTGAGTTTTCTCTCTCCTCTTTGTTAGTATGTGACTAAGGGTTTATCAATTTTGTTTATTTTTTCAAAGAACTAACTTTTTATTTTGTCAATTTTTTTTCATTTTTTCTTTTGTTTTAGTTTCATTGATTTCAGCTCTGATTTTAACTATTTCTTGTCTTCTACAACTTTTGGTGTTGATCTATTCTTCTTTTTCTAGGGCTTTGAGCTGTAGTGTTAGGTCATTTATTTGTGAACTTTTTCTTCTTTTATTGAATGCATGCCATAAAATGAATTTTCCTTTTAGTATTGCTTTCATAGTGTCCCAGAGATTTTGACATGTTGTGTCTTTGTTCTTGTTTACCTCTAAGAATTTTTTTACTTCCCCCGATGTCTTCTGTTATCCGTGCATCATTTAATAGTGTATTATTTAATCTTCAGGTGTTGGAGTAGTTTTCTCTTTTTTATTTTGTCATTGATTTCTAATTTCATTCCATTATGATCTGATAGAATACAATGTAGTATCTCTATCTTTTTGTATTTGCTAAGAGTAGCTTTGTGGCATAACATATGGTCTGTTTTAGAGAAATATACATGTGCTGCTGAGAAGAAAGTGATGGAATATTCTATATATGTCTGTTAAGTCTAAATGATCGCTTGTGTTATTGAGATCTATGGTTTCTTTGTTCAAATTTTGTTTGGACGATCTGTCTAGTGGTGAGAGAGGTGTGTTAAAGTCACCTAGTATTATTGTGTTGGTCCTGGGATTGAGAAAGATTTGTTTGACATACATGGATGAGCCATTTTTGGGGGCATAAATATTTATGATTGTTATGTCTTGCTGTTTTATGCTTCCCTTAAGCAGTATGAAATGTCCTTCTTTATCCCTTCTGACTAACTTTGGCTTGAAGTCCACTTTATCTGATATGAGGATGGAGATCCCTGCTTTTTTGGTAAGTCCATGTGCATGGTATGTTTCTTCCCATGCTTTCACCTTTAGACTGTGGGTATCTTTTTCTATGAGATGAGTCTCTTGAAGGCAGCATATTGTTGGGCCTCTTTTTAATCCAATCTGCCAGTCTGTGTCTTTTGATTGATGAGTTCAGGCTGTTAACATTCAGGGTTATTATTGAGATATGATTTGCATGCCTGGTCATTTTGGCTTATATTTGGTTTTTAACTTGACTAGGTTTCTCCTTTTTTTGGCTATTCATTTAGGGTAGTTCCTTCCTTTGATGACTTTCATTGTTGTTTTTCATTTCTTACTCATGGACTATTTTGCTGAGAATGTTCTGTGGTCCCGACTTTCTGTTTGTAAATTCTTTTAGCTTTTGTTTATCATGGAAGGATTTTATTTCATTTTCAAATCTGAAGGTAAGTTTTGCTGGGTATAAGATTCTTGGTTGGCATCCATTTTCTTTCAGCGCTTGAAAAATGCTGTTCCAGGTCTAGCTTTTAGGGTCTGGGTTGAGAAATCTGCTTATATCCATATTGTTTTCCCCCTGAATGCAATTTGATTTTTTTTTTCTCGCAGCCTCAAAATTCTATCTTTATTTTGTTTGTTAGGTATTTTATTATAATGTGTGGTGATGTGGGTCTTGTAATTTTGTACATTTGGTGTCCTATAAGCCTCTAGTATTTGATTTTTCATTTCTTTCTTCAGATTTGGGAAATTTTCTGATATTATTTGATTGAATAGATTATTCATTCCTTTGGTTTGTTTCTCTGTGCCTTCCTCAATCCCAGTAATTTTTAAATTTGGTCTTTTCCTGATATCCCATAATTCTTGGAGATTCTGTTCCTGATTTCTTACCATCTTCTCTGTTTGGTCAACTTTGTTTTCAATTAAATATTTTGTCTTCAATGTCTGAGGTTCTATCTTCCAGGTGTTCTATCCTATTGGTTGTGCTTTCTATGGAGTTTTTAATTTGTTTTATTATTTCCTTCATTTCTAGAAGTTCTGTTTTTTTTTTTTTTTTTCAGAATCTATCTCTTTATTGAAATGGTTCTTTGCTTCCAGCATTTGCTCTTTTAACTGTTGATTGGTGGGCTGGGGATATAGCTCAGTTGGTAGAGTGCTTGCCTCATAAGCAGAAGGCCTTACATTCAATCCCCAGCACTGCAAAAAAATAAAAGGAAAGGATTGTTGATTGGTTTGATCATTCAATGCCTGTGTTGCTCTCTTATCTCATCATTTGCTTCTCTGATTATTTTAATTATGTTCATTCTGAACTATCTTTCAGACATTTCTTCTGCCATGCTGTCATTGGATTTTATTGATGTAGCATCTAGGTTTGTTTGGGACATTTTCTTCCCTTGTTTTCTCATATTGCTCAGGTATCTGCCCCACCAGGAGTGCAAATCTGTGGTACTTCAGTTTCCCCCTTATAGACTTACAGTGTCCCTGTCAGCTTACAATAACTTGCCTTCTAGTCTTTAGTAGCCTGAAGTCTTGGAGGAACTTGATAATGCAGTGACCCAATAGGATGCTGCCCCTCTAGGGATGGTGACTTCCAGGTGGGGTATATTCCCTTCTAGTGAGCAGAGGCACCTCCACATGTTGACAGATGGTCAACCCCAGGGGCACTAGACTCTGGGCTGGGACCTGGCTGGTCTGGGCCTGAGTCTCTGGGCCTACCTCCCTGGTGCGGAAGTCTCGCCCGGCAGCTCTGCGCTGGTCCCGGCTCTCTCTTAATGTACTTTCAAATGTGGTTTGCTGGTATTTTGTTGAAGATTTTCACATTTATGTTTATCAGGGATATTGGCTGTAATTTTCTTACAGTGCGTTTGTCTAGCTTTTATACCATGGTCATGCTGGCCTTATAAATCAGTTTGTTAAGTGCTTCCTTCTCTGATTTTTTTTTAAAAAGAAGGATTGGTATTAATTCTTCTTTAAATACTTGGTAGAATTTACCAGTAAAGCCATCTGGTCCTAGATTTTGTTTAATAGGTGATATTTCATTCCTGATTTAATCCTATTACTTCTTATTGGTTTGTTCCTTTGATATGTTGTGTTTCCATTTTCATTTGTCTTAAGATATTTTTAAATTTCAATTTTAACTTCTTTTTTACTCATTGGGTATCTGGAGTGTTTTGTTGAATTTCCATGTATTTATGTAGTTTTCAATTATACAGTTACTGAATTCTAGTTTTATATCACTGTTAGATTGGACTTATAACCTGATGCATGCTAAGCAAGCACTCTACACCTGAGCCACAACCCTAGCCTAGTGCATCCTCTTAACCCCACTTTTGACTCTTGCTTACAGCCAGTGGTGGAAATGAGAGCACCCTAGTTTAGGAGTTAGCCTGTGTGTGGTAAGAGGTAACATTAGGCTTATATTTCACTCTAATTGATCATTTCTCTCCAGCATAATTTTACACTCTGTCACAGATGGAATACACCTTGTTTTTCTGGTTTGAAGTGTGAGATCCTTGACCGTATACTTTTTTGAATGATTTGAATTCATAGATTCCTGCAAATGGGCTAGAACAAGTTTTGAGTGTGTATGTATGTACAGTGATTGGGAAGTGGGTGAAGAGAGGCTAGCTATTGTTAGAATTTTCCCCATAGAGTATTATCTCTGAGAAATTTTTCAGTATTGAAAAATTGATTATTCAGACCTTTGCAGTGAATCAGAGGCACTGTCCTATTCATATGCATAACCAAAATTTCACTATTGAGATTGTTTTATTATATTTTGTTATTTAGACTATTTGTATGGATCTGTAATCATCATAGCCAGAGTAAATGTAATTATGGTGTAATTTTTTAAAAAATCACAGGGATACAAAATTATCAGTGAATGAAAACTTACAAAGAATTTTCTTAAAGAGCAAATGCTTTATTATTTTTTCATTAATTTGCTAATAAATCTGGATTTGAACAGGACTCAGCACCCTCTTTTTCTGTTTTACACATTGGATTCAACTTAATATTTTGCTGAATAATAATTTAAGAAAATATATTAAATACTATGTAATATTAAAATGTATACCTTATATTAGTGATCAATTTAAGTTTTATCTCCTTTCCTGCCTAAAATATTCTGGTATAAAGGACCTACCAAAGACCACAAGGGGAAAAAGATTTTCAAAAGTAACAAATAAGTTCCTATAAAGTATATAATTTGCAACTACATCAAATAATCATATGATTTTTTGACTTTTTAAAATCTGAAAACTATGATCCCTCAACTCGAGTTTTAAAAATTTATCATCCATCTTTGATGATAATGGAACATAAGTTCTTTGATGGCCTTGTTTTTATGTAGTTTAAAAATGGAAATCTACCCACATAGGGGCAAAGATGTCAGAGCAATTGTGGGAAACCTACAATTATTTTAATAATTATCTTATAAACTCTTTCTTTGGAAAACCCCTTACTCACTATATTTCTGTGTTGTTAGTCTAGGTTTAACACAGAGAATACTGAGCTAACTTTAAAATGTTATTATATATATATGTATGGTACATTAAATACATAAGTATAAATATGAAATATAAACAAGTACGGTAATTATGTTTAATTAATATTTAACAGTTTAATTTAATGAAATACAATGATTTAATTAAATACAAATACATAAATGCAAAATATTTTAAATTAAAACTTTAGTGGGGTGGAGTTGTGGCTGAGTGGTAGAGTGCTTGCCTAGCATGTGTGAGGCACTAGGTTTGATTCTCAGCACTGCATATAAATAAATGAATAAAATAAAGGTCCATCAACAACTGAAAATATATATAAAACATTTTTTTAAAAACTTTATTTTTATAAGCCTTTGTTTCTTCAATATATTTGACATTAACTAATTTATAGGGTATTGTGAGGATAAATTAATGTGTGCAAAGCTCTTGCACAGGGCATTAGTAAGCACCTGTAAGTGCCCACTCTATTCAGCAGTTCTGTGCCAAGCATGTGGTACACAGAACAGAGGATGAGGGGCAACCATGGGGCAGACCCAGAACTGGCATGGAATAAGTCTTGAGTAGTTGTAACCCAAGAGAAGGAGTAAAGACAAGAAGGAGCAGTCTGTGCCGACAAGTACAGGACTGATACCACACTTTGGGGAGTGCCAAATCGTTTTCTCTTCTGCTGTTGTGTCAGTGCTCTAGAGAAAGAGGAGAGGGCCAGTTTTTAAAAACTATTATATAATCTGTTAAGGAGTTTTGACTCTAAACTAAAAGTGATTGGGAAACACTGAGGAAATTGAGGCAAGGGTACAAAGTTTGAGGGGAACCAGAGTAACCTTTCAGTGCAGAAAGAGAATTTTTGTCACCTGGGTGAAGAGTGATCAGAGGGTCAAGATTGTAAGGACAGGAGACCAGCTAATCTTCTGTATTAAATTGGAAGGTAGGTTTTAAGTGTCTTCTTTAAAGTATTTCTTTGTTTAAAAAAAAGGACGCCATTTCATATTATGAACAATATTCAAAGATTATAATGAGATTAATTTGTATAATTTTTATGGAGAATTGACTATTATGTTTATTCCTCCTGTTTGAATACAGAAAAATGTTTTATTCTATCTTTTAAAAACTATCCCAGTTAGCCAGGCAGGGTGGTGCATGCCATAATCCCAGCAGCTTGGGAGGCTGAGCAAGAAGATTGTGAGTTCAAAGCCAACTTCAGCACCTTAGCAAGGCAGTAAGCAACTCACCAAGACCCTATCTCTAAATAAAATGTAAAAAAGGGCTGGGGATGTGGCTCAGAGGTTAAGTACCCCTGGGTTCAATCCCCAGTGCCAAAACCAAAACTAAAATAAAAAAAAGTAAAACTAAAACCAAAACCTTAAACAAAATTATCCTTTTAAAACTATTCATTTTCTCTTCATGTGAAATACACATACACATATATTTTTTGGTACTGAGTATTGAACCCAGAGGTGCTTAACCACTGAGCAATATTCCCACCCCTTTTTTGTTTTTTTAAATTTTGAGACTGGGTCTGGCTAATTGCTTAGGGCCTTGCTAATTTGCTGAGGCAGGTCTTGAACTTGCAGTTCCCCTCAGTTTCTTGAGTTGCTGGGATTACAGGCATGTGCCACCACTCCTGGTTATCTTCTACCATATTTTTTGAATTATTACTTTATCATGAATTATATATATTATATCAAAAGTAGTGTGTTAAATTATATGTAGGGAGTTTATACTTACCTGGAAAAGATTATTTTATTTGATCTTAGCCAGTAACAGATAATTTAAGCACCGGTGTGCTTATATTTATCTTTAAAAAAGAATAAATAAGAATATTACCTAATGAGATTGCAAGTTGCTTGCTGAAACCTAGCCCAGTTCTCTTTAAGACACGAATAGTTACTCACCTCCATTGTGTAACAATGCTTTTCTGTCAGCATTTTGATGAACTGTAATGAAAACAGTATTTTGAGAGAACCTTTCTTTTTTCTTCAGTTTGTTAGATGAACTTGATAATAATAGCACGTCCCTTCATATTATATTTTTATTTTTGTTTATCTCAAATATTATATCAAGAATTTATTATGTATGGCAGGTTGGCATTTTTCACAAACACATCAATTTTTCCTTCATAAAATGAGAACTTTTTTCCTTTTACAATTCTGACATTTTGTGTAAATATCAAGCTATTAATCTACCTCACTATCCAAGCGTACTACCTATGTATAACTTTTTTCATCAAATAATATTCAAAGTATTGATCATCATTATCAATTCATGAAAATATAGCATATCTTATATTCAGCTTTTAGATTTTGGATATGTTTTCAATATGAACTTGCATTTAGTTTTAAATGGAAAAATATATTACTAGTAATGTTACTGTAGTTTCAGCTGAGTTTTTAGCCTGTTGCCTTATTAATTATGGGGGGGCTTTTTAAATAATTGGGGGAAATGAGGGTATTGTAAAATTTTACCATCAGTCAGTCTCTTGATTTTGATTATATTTCCTTGCATAATACCTGGATGATTTGAATACAATCATCACAGAATAGAAAATGTTAAAGGTGCATTCATAATGGCTAAAGTTTTTAAACTGACCTTAAAATTCTGCTTGCATAAACATGTAATGTTTTTCATGGGAATGATAACAAAGTCAAAATGCAAAATACTGATTTTTAAAAAGTTTATATTTTCTTGTAGAGAACCATGTTATAGTCATGGTATTAGTCAATACACATCTTTCTTATTAGATATTTATAGAATTTAGAGTTAGAAATAGTCCATATCCTGAGGAGATGCACTCAGGGAAATGACAAATTTAGCATGTTGTTATGTTATTGATTTGTCTTACTGGTTTCTAAATGTAGTTAGCTAAATAATCATTCTTTTAAGGAAATCTCATTTGTTTTTCATAGGCAAAGAAATGGTGCTTCAGGTAGTGCCACTTAATTTAAACTAGAAGCATTATAATCTGATCTAGTTCACCTTCTGAAAGAAATTCCTAGGAACAACATAGTTTAGAATGTTCATTGCTGGAATTAAGAAAGTGAGGTAAAAAATATATTTTTGATATTTTATTTATTGCATAGCTAAAATTGTAACAAAATAGAAATGTACCTTTATATGTTTGTTTTTCATAGCTTTTGAATTCTATAATAAATATAAATTTTATTAGGAAAAATCAGTTTTTGATCTGAAGTTGGAAAGTACTTAAATAACCCATTTGTGTTATTCATTTAAGTAAGAAATTCAGATAAATATAAATAATTTTATAAGGTTTCTCTCGATAGCATCTGTACATTAGTAACAGTATACAAAACTTTGAGAATACTTTTGTGCTAAATTTTTCTATGGAATTTATTCATTGATTCAACAAACTTTAATTAAATGTTTTCTGTGTACTATGTACCAAATACTCTTCTAACTGTTGGGATAGCACAATATGTAATATGAACAAATTCACTTTTTTCAAGGAGCCTACATTTTAGTAGGAAAAGATAGTTTAATGATCACCCAATAAAATAATTTGAAGTTATAATATTAAAGAAAAGTTTCACACAATAGTACAGAGTAAGACGGGTTACTCAGAGTGTCTCTGAGATCTGAGGCGAGACTGGCTTATGAGGAGCCAACCCAGTGGAAACCAGTTCCAGCCCCACTTAGAATGGTCCTCCCTTTGTCCTTTCCCTATATGCCTCTGGTTTCATTGAAAGGGACCTGGAGTTAGAGCATGCTATTATACATAGAAAATTGAGCACAAATGTATGAGCTGAATACAATGTTTAGTTTCTTTCTGCTATCTCTATTCTTTTTATTTTGCTACCTAATTTCAGCACTTCCACATATTTTTTGACACTAAAGAATGATTTCTTATCCCAACAACATGAATAATGATAGAGGATATTTTTCCTGTTCTTTATTTCATTAGCTCTCTTCAAGTTTCAAAAACACTATATAATTCATTATTATTACTGTTAATTGTCTGCTTCCCCCACTAAGAACTTTTTGTTTCTATCACTGTATTCAAGTACCTGGCACAGAGTTCAGAATGGAGTATATACTTAGCAGAATATTTGATGGATGAATAAATTGACAGATAATAAAAGGAATCTTGAAAAGTGTCTTAGTTTGTTTCCTGCTGGTATGACAGACTATCACAGACTGGGTAATGTGTAAGGAAAAGGAATCTATTTCTCACAGTTCTGTAGGCTAGGAAGTCTAATATCAAAATTTTGGCGTCCATTAAAACCCTTCTTGTTATGTTACAACATTGTGGAGGACATCATTAGTGAGTAAGAGGGAGCCTGGGAGCTCAGGGATGTCTCTCTTCTTATAAAGTCACTAACCCTATCATTTGGTCCCCATCCTTATTGCCTCTTCTAACACTACCTACCTCCCAAGGGCTCCATCTCCTAATACTATCAACATATGAATTTAAGGAAAACATTGCCAGCTCAGTTTGAATGTAAGGGACACATTCAAACCATAGCAAAAGGAAATCTGATTAAATTAGTGTCTGTTTGGTCTTGCTTGCAAATTTTTCCAAATCACCATTGTCTTCCAATACAGGATCAATCCAGTCTTATTTATGTATTTATTTATTTTTCTGCTACTGGGGATTGAACCTAGATTTGCTTTAACACTGAGCCACATCCCCAGTGCTTTCTATTTTTTTATTTTGAGATAGGGTCTTGCTAAGTTTCTTAGGACCTCACTAAGTTGCTGAGGATGGCCTTGAACTTGTAGTCCTCCTGCTTCAGCCTCTTGAGTTGCTGGAATTACAGGTATGCACCACTGCACCCAGCCCAATCTTGTTTTCAGAGCCTATGTCTGGCAGTAGACTGTCTGCTTGGCCTTGCTTGGTCTGAAACAGGGTTTTCTCTAGACTATCTCTTTAGTAATTTCCTAAAGAGTAAAAAGTGAAGAAGCATTTTGAAAGATTTGCAGAATCATCATAGTGCTGACTCTCTGTTGAACAGTCAATGTGGAGAACTGTTCAGACTGTGTGTCCTGAGTCTACATTTACTCATAAGTGCTATTCTGTTAACAGATGAGCTCCTTTGGGGTATTTCTATCTTCAGTTTTTAAGGCAATTTGTATTTCAGTTGCTATTTTTGATAGAGACCTCCCCTATCAATTTTATTCTACCATTTTACTTACTCTGAAAGGTAGGATAGTATTATCTGTAATAAATTGGTTGGGGTCTTCAATCAGTGTTTCAATGTGCAGGCATTACATGGCAACTTAATTTGTGAGAAACTGTTGTTTTTGACAATTTAGAAAATAGTATTAATTTGGGGAATGCTAGTAGTGGTATCCTAGTTTATACTCTAAACATAGGCTAAAATCAAAATAGCTTTCATATTCCTCATCAAAACTTTTAAATGTTTAGTTTGTTGTTACCTGGTGCAAATAGAAAATACAATTAATTCAAGTTTTAGAATGTTTTCCTGCTTTACTTCATGAATATAACTTTTATAGTCTTCCCTAACTATTTATACAAATATTCTTTGGGCAAATGTAGGAAATCATAGATGTTTTCATGTTTCTATGTTTTGCTTACTGACTCCAAACTGAGTTTTGCTAAGATTCTTGATTATATGGACCCACAAAGGATAAGTATACCATAATGACATTCTGCTCAGAATCATGTGGTTTGCCCATCTAAATTTAATAAATTTAAATTGTAATACTGTTGGTTATTCCTACTAAATAGGCATCAATTAAAAGAAAGGAGTGCTGAATCACTTATATGTTATAGACTGACAAGTATTTTAGAGTGATAATACTAAGTTAAATTGGCAGTGCACAAAGAAATTGACAGCAAGGCCAGAATCTGAAAACACACACACATAAACACACACACATCATTAATATGTGTTATTATTTCCCTAAAAAATAGCCACTCACTCTCCTAAGATTTCCTGGTTGTGTTCCTCTCCTCATTTAGTTGGGTCTTCTTTCCTTTCCTTTATTTCCTCTGCATTGCTTAATTTTGATTTTCATGTTTAACAGTTTCTCTTAATCTGGGGCCTATCCTGAAATGGAGCTATGATTGGTGGTTTTTGAAAATTCATGTGGTCTAAATGTTCCAGCCCTTTTAAGAACTTTGCAAGGACCCCTGTACTCACCTGGTTTTAAATTGGGCAAAACTATTTTTTCTTTTATTCCTTCTACTAAAATTGGCTCAGAGGTTCCAGTGAATAATGTCTGGACCTTTTGGATTTTCCTGTTGACTTCTTCTTTATCTTCCCACCTAGACACTGGTACTATGTACAACTTGTGTTTGTGGTTTATGTAGCCTTTCTGTGTTTTTGCATTTAAGGGGTTAATATGTCAATTTTGTTGAAGTTATTGCCTGCTTTACTGCAGTCTAGTTGCTGTATCTTTTTGTATGTGGGAATTTAGGAATGTTGAAAACTAGGTAAGCAGTGCCACTGTCTGCCCCATGAATTATATTTTTTAATTTTTCTACTACTTCAGCTTGTTTTTGTAAAATTTATAATTAGTTTTAATTTAATTATATTTGAATCTTATAATATAAGCCAAAAGACTACTATTTTAAGTACTAGAATATATTGTTTCATTTTTCTAAACATTCTATGGCTCAAAGAAAAGATTTCTTAAAATCCTTTGTTCTGGAGTATTCTGCTCTGATTTATAACAGACCTTACTGGAAGTTCAGTATGTAGCTTGTATTTCCTCGTAGTTCCTGTTCTCCATGTTATGCTTTCAGATTAAAATCTCCACCAATTCATTAGAAGTACATCTGTTTAATTGTGAAGTTCATATTGCCAGATATAATTCTCATATTTCCAACTTCATCTTACCCAACAAACTAAATTGAAACTTTCTTCTTGAAACATTTCTTTTCCTCTGCAATCTTAGCATAACATTCTCTAGTTTTCCTCCTGGATAATTTTTGACTTTTTAAAAATTTTAGTTCTAATAATGGAATATCCTTGAACTTGCTCTTGGACTTTATTTTTCTGTTGCCTCGTCTGTCTTCTAAGAAATACCATACAGTTTCTCCTCATCTTTTAAGAAATATCATTCACATATATTATTTTAAATGTTCTTTATCTTCTTCTGATTTCCAAGTAGTTAAAGCTAATCTTTCACTGATCTCCAAACTACGCTTAATCATTTGTTCTTGAATGTTTTATAGATATCTCATATTTAACATATTCTAAACATGCTTTTCTTCTTTTATTTCTCAAGCCATATGGACTGTCTCTTGTCTTCTGCTTCTTATTGAGTAGAATGTCATCTGCCCAGTTGCTCAGAGCAAACCTAAATATTCATTCTGAGTCCTTTCTTTCATTCATCTGTCATATCGGATCTTTCAGTAAGTCTTCTCACTCTAGACTAGGTCCCCAACTACTTATTTTGTCTCCCTGATTACTTCTTTTATGCAAGTCATTATCACCTCATATCTAGAAAAATCTAGTATCCTCCTGTCTTAGTTTCCCACTTTCCTTTAATATCTATGTCTTCCCCACCCAATGGTGATTTATTTTTCTCTTGACAGATCATGTCACTCCACACCTCTAAACCTTCAGCAGTTCCCTTTGCTTTATAATATGTTACAAACTCTGCATCATGGCCAGGGACTAGGGGATTTATCTCCCACTTACCAAGCCATATGTATTTGTAACTACTGTGTCCCCTCAGCTCTTGTGATTTCCCTTTAGTTTTAGCTGTATAGCCTAAACATCATCTTCATACTTGGGAAATCTTTACCAACAAATCTTTGTGATCATTTTAAACATCTTATTATTAGGATATGAGCTCATATGTCACCTCTGTAGTCAGGCTAACTCTTAACTACCAAACCTAAATTAACCACATATCTACTTTATCAATCACTTTGTTTTTTTCCTTCAGAACACATACTACTGTTAAATTATGGTATCCACTTATAAGTTTGGCTGGTTTTTTCTTCAGCAATTGGAAAGCAAGCTGAAGGAGAATAGAGACTTTGTTTATTTCTGGTGTCCCCAGCATCTAGAACAGAGCTTGCTTAATCAATATTTCTTTGATTATTTCTTAATGATTTGAGTGACCAAAGAAATTAATTTTTGATCTGCTTGATCAGGTGAGTTCCAAAAGAGATATACATCTTAAGAATTTCTTCCATAACTTTGTGTCAAATTCTTGTGTGTCCAGACATTGTATTTTTACTTACTTGGCCTGTTTTTGGTGCATGTACGTTTCTTATTGTGATGTCTTCTTTTTGCCTATTTTTATTTGACTAGGTTTTAACTGACTTTCACTTCATTTTTCTTATTTTGTGCATTTGTTGTTGTTTTTAAGTCTTTTTTATAGTATCTGAAATTTTATTTTAATACATGTATTTCACAAACAGAAACCCTCTTAACACCTTACACAATTCCATAACCAAATGTTTCCATTTTACAAACATTTTTCAACTATTTACACTTCCCTCAAAAAATGTACAATCCAATACATCTTGACAAGAGATCCTTATCAACAGTCTACTTTAAGCTGCTTTTGAAGCTGCCCACCTTTTATATTTTCTTCCAGTTTGTAATAATAGTAAAGTAAACAGGATATGGACATTAAATGGATTAGGCAGCATCTTATTGTAGGAGCCAAAACACTCAACTAGAGCACTTTCTCCTCACTTCTTCCCTAACCTCCAGCTAAAATTGCTCAACAGGTGTTACCAGGAAACTAAACAGAAAAGCAAACTGGGGTTACCAGCCTCGGCATAGAATAGACTGTACATTGGTTTTGTATGACTAAATGAAAAATTTCAGCAAGTTATTTTTTTAGTCTAATAATTTATGCATCAATCTGTTAGTTTTAGTTGTTTACAAGTCTTTTATAATACTTTATGTTGTGGGGCACAACTTAAGAACAGAGTGATCACCACTGAGAGGTCCAAATTGGAGAGTCTTTATTAGCTGGCCACCTGTCTCACACAGTGCCCAAAATGGCTATTGGGAGGACAGCCCCAACCTTAGGATTGTAGGGGTTTTTATACTATAAGTCAGTACATTAGTCATAAGTATCTGTTGCTATGATTCAAAACTATAAACTAACATCATGCAATATAAAATCATAAGCAAAAGGGTAAGTGGGTCAAAATGACCTTGATTGGGTACAAGTTAAAGAATGGCTATAAACATCTAGACATCACTGTTGACATGATACATTGTTTAAGAAAAATAGGAATCAAAAAGAGAACAATTTTACATTATATAGGAATTGCCATTTAGTGTTGCCAAACATGCTATTGCTAAGCTGCTAACTGTTGATGGGCACAGAGTCAGGGTGTTCCCATGGGAGAAGCATTTCCTATATGACATGGAATCTGAGGGTGAAATGGAATCTGTTTTGTCATTGCCCATGTAGCCTGGCCTGTAACATTTCCATGGAGTCAAATATGTCAACCCGTCACACTTTGTATTTGAGATAAAATGTGTCACTCTTCTAGATAAGTTTTCTCTAAAAAGCATGAAACTGAATTATGCCTTTTAATCTACTGTGAAAATCTCTGTCATCCTATGGAGAATCAGTCTATTTACATTGAGTGAAATTTCTTACATACTCAATCTTATTGCTTTAATTTTGTTATATTCATTTATTTGTTGTGTCCTTATTCTCTTTTCCATCTATTTGCTAATGTAGTCAAGCCTTTATTCAAGCTTCTCTTTTCTCCTTTTCCACTTAAATATTCTTCAACACTATGATTATCTTCCATTACAATTTATCTTAATCAAACTTGTTTTTATTATTATTTCAAAGTAAGTATAGTGTTCAGAGATTATCCATTCTTAATTGTTATTTCTAGAGAGTTCTTACCATGGTTTTATGTTGTTGAAGAATAACCCCATTTCTACCACATTCTTGTGGATGGATGGTCACCTTGAGAAAAAAGATTTGTGTTTCTTTTACACTTTAAAATGTGTTTTTTTCTTCCTCTTTTAATACAGCTTCACTGCACTCAATCTCCTATACCAGTTATCTTTCCTCAGTCTGTACAAGTTCTTTAAAATTCTTCAATTCTTTGGAGGCTTCTTGGAAATGAATGTTACTGTGTTTAAGCTTACGTGTACATACCAAAAAATTCAACACCGTTTCAACTGACTGTAATTATTTATATTATATAAGAAATAGAGGGTGCAATGTAGCTCAGGGGTAGAGTGCTTGCCTAGCATGTGCAAGGCCCTGAGTTTGATTCCCAGCACTGCAAACAAACAAAAAACTGACCTTCCTTATTTTAGAAAGCCATTTAAATTTCATAGTGTTATTCCCTTGCATTGAAATCTGGGGCAGATGTAGAGTGCATCTCCTTTGGTTTCAGAGATTAAAGTCCTCCTTTGCTTCTTTTCCATTGTGTGAAATTGATTGTTTTATATCTTTGGTCCATTTTTTAATTGTTTAAAGCTGGAGAGAAAACTTATCCCTATTAGTCTGTTTTGACAAGAAATGGAAATTCTGGTACATATTTAAAATATTTTCATAAAAGATTATTAAAATAAAATGACAATACCTAGAACATTAGTCAATACCTAATGGTTCAGCTTCAACTATGTGGGAAAACTCATGTTGACCATCTCATTTATACATGATATAAAATTGAATAATATTGATTATCCCTATTATATGCCACATATTCTTATACATATTAAATTTCTATTCTATTTTTAATTCTGATTGATTATATATTTTACCCTAGCATTATGTGGTAGAAGCTTTATCATTACTATGGGGAAAATGAGACACAAGTAGACTACCTAGTTTTATTAAATATATATGACTAGTAAGTGAGCTATCTTTCAAAATCAGTTATTGTCTCTGCAGATGCTCCATTGTTGCCTAATCCAGTCTATAATACCTCTTCAAGAGAAGTGTCACATTGTGATCTCTCTACTATTAATGGAAACCAAGAACAACAGTAGCTTGTTTGCTTATTTCACCTTTCACAGTTATCTTTTGTTAACGTGATTTTAAAATGATGTGACATATTTTATACTTTGATGGTGCATAACAAAATATTTGTATGTATGCATGCCACTCCCCTGGACAAGGGTATAGAGGGAAAAACCATCCTCTACATTTCCTCTAATATAGTTGAATTTTTTTTTCATTTCACAAGGATTATTACTAGATGTAGAAACTCATTTGTACATTTTAGCTAGGCACATTTAATCTCTCATGGCATTTTACATAGAACTGTTAGCCCATTCTTGAAATAATTTTATAATAGTTTTTAACCACTTAATGTCATAGACTATGCAAAAACCATCATTAGGCATTCTAGATGAAGTTGTAATGCTAGCATATATTTGATTTTTAACTAGGTGATCCAAATGTCTTAATGACTTAGACATATTGTATTTATAAATGCCATGATACTTCACCTCAGGTTTTCAAGAAGAACTTGGATTCTGTAAGTTTCAAACTTTCTTTCATTTTGATTTTTCAGATTGCATTCTCACAACACAATACAATCATGGATCTTGTGCAGTTTTTTGTCACGTTCTTCAGGTAATTTGCTTTTAATGACTAAATTTGTTAAACCTGTCAATCTGTTAGAAAATTTATCAATTATTTAACTTTTAAATATATACTATATTTTGAATATGTATATGAATAAATATTTACCACAGACCAGAGGGAACATACTTCAAATGTACTTGTGCAGGATTATTTTAATGTTATACTACTGAATGATTAATGGATTCTGTGGAAAGAGGATAACTTTGTGTTCCTGTCACATAATCAGTTAAAGCATGCTTTAATTAATGAAATTAAGCATTTCAGGAACCACATGGATTATTTACAGCTACTAGAATTAAGCCAGTTCATTTCTTTCTTAGGCAGTATGCTAAAGCCTGTGGTGAATGAGAAAAAGTATGTGTTTTTTTGTCCTGAAGGAGTTTGTAATCCAGAAATACTATAAATGACTACATAGAGTGGCATTTTCCAGAGCATGAATTATGTGAGGTATTAATGATAGGTTCATAAAAAAGGATGCCATAATTAAGCAACTTTGGAAATTGCTGCATATACCAAAGTTAAAAAAGGACTCTGTTTTTCAACCTACAGTACTTTTCAGAACTCTTAATACAGTAACTTACAATTTGTCTTTCTGAGAGAGAGTGGTATTCCTAAGAGTTTTTCATAACATGGAAACTCTTAAGGAATGCTTATTTTCATTCCCAGCACTGGGTTAGGAGAAGCTGAGTTTTAGCAGAAGAATATCCATGTTGTAAGATCTTAGAGGTGTTACTCTTGTAAACATTATTAGAGATGTGTGCATCTTATTTTGGCCCCTTGGATGCTTTTGTGCAAATTACACAAATGCTCCTCCTCTGGCAGACATAGCCCCAAATCATGGCATACGACTTGAAAACTAAGTGCAGTGAGAGTTGTGATTCCCACTCTCCAGGTCAGCTGGGCACTCTTACAGTGTAAGGAACCTATGCAACTCAGTTTTTGAAACATGGTTGTTAGGCACTTTCCTAAACACTAAATAGTCATTCCCTTACTGGTTGTCTTGTCCAGATTCCCTCACAGTCCTTGAACTCCTAGTACCTTCTTTACACAAATCTGTAAATTTATTTTCTTTTAAAGGCCAGATAGTAAATATTTCAAGATTTGTGGTTTCTACATTCTGTCGCATCCATGCAGTGTTCTTCCTCTAGTGCTTAAACTGCCAGAGCCAGTATGGAAATGAGTGGGAGTGCAGTGATTTAATAAAACTTTATTATAAAACATCTGGTGGGCTGAATTTGGCCTGTGGAAGTAATTTGCCCAACCATTGATCTAGTTTATGCCTGAGTACCGTTAATGACCAGAAACTCACCATCTCCTGATGTTGCGTTTTCTATTATCAGATAACTGACTGTTCTTTATAATTGAGTAGAAATCTGTTTCCCTATAATATCTTATCTAATTTACCCATAGGGCCTATGCATTTCTAATCTCTTATCTCCACTTATAGCCCTTTGTATTTTTAATTCTTTTCCTCAATTTACATATTCTCTGTTCACATACCCATTTTTCTTGTCAAAGCCTTGCGGTGTTGGCCACTTTGCTCTGAAAATAATGTTTGTCTGTGTCCCTTAAAATGATTAATTATTTGAATTTAATATTTTTAACATATTTATTACTGATATGTATGGGAAGTACATTCATTCTTTAAATGTTCCCTAAAAATGAAATGTTAGGAAACATCTTAAATATCTTGTGATTCATGATTTTCTATTTCAAAATATAAATGAATTTTAAGGCTATTAGCAAAGTTTCAATGTATTTTTAGAAAGCACAAGAAGTTACAATCAAATAAACGTTATTTAATGCATTGAAATGAAATTTTTGATGTAGTGTGGATAAAAATACATACTTAACTGAAAAGTTCAGCTAAGTGTAAAAATTCACAAAGTTGAATATATATGTAAATCATTTAAATGTTTAGAGTTTTATTTTAAGCTTTTGGGTTTGTGTGCATATTTAAGTTCAATAGCTCTTTTATTAAGCAAAAGGAAGTTAGCATTAATGTGTACCATGTCTTAGAGATAATCCTATTTATTAGGTTGTCACCACAGGCAAAGTAAAATAAAATATTCTAATCGTTGTGTGAGATCAAATATATTTGATGAGCTTTTTGTCATTTAAATTTCTCCCAGTAGTGAAATGTAAATTAGATAATTTAAAAATCATTTCATTGTTAAGAACAAAACATGGACAGAATATTTTTTAAGTTTATTATTTATTTTTTAGAAGGCCACTGCTAAATTTAATAGTTTTAAACAGGTTAACATTTATGGATGCCCTTCACTTAGGCCTTCTTTGCTGTTATTGCTGTTTCTAGCTGGTTTGTGGGGAACAGAGATGAGTTAATGTGTCAGCTTTCGGTTTGGTTATAGTTCCATGGGACGGGTTCTAGAACCTATGGCAATGTTTTACCTCTATGTTGCTTGCCAGCATTCCAGTGGTAAGCATACGTGGGCTACTACTGGGGAGATCGTTCACAGACATAGCCTGGCTTCCGTTTTAGCTTTTTGTGCTGTCTTCATTTGGTCACCTAGCTTCTCTTAGTCTCCGTCCTTTCATATATAGAATTAAAGGGGTTTTGTTGTTTGTTGTAGTGAGGGTGTGTGATATAATGTAGCAAATGACCACAAAACTGATGAGACTTATTTCCAAAATACTTTTTTGGTTGTGTAAAATGGAAAAGTGTCTGAATCTGAAAAATCTGAATCATTTCTCCTAAAGAAAAAAATGGACACATGATAAGTTTAATAGTGGCAATATTTCTCACTTAACACTAGGTAGTACTGTCTTGATCAGGAGGGGCAGTTTAAGAGGTTGCAACTTGATTTTTCCTGTGCTTCCTTTAACTATAAGAGCCCTGGGCGTAATGCAGTGATTATTCCAACTACCTTGTCCGCCAATTCTAACTACACACTTAAGGACGGGGGAAGTTACCACTGGGTGGATTCACAGGTAGACACAGTTGGTCCTCTGTAAGCCATAATATTTTTACTTTCTTCCCTCTTCCACTCCCACTGCACTTTGACCTCCAACCCTAAAAAGGGGCCATGATAACAATTTGAGTCCATGGGTATGTGTGTCATTTCTGACCTCATGTCTATTAATAGACAAAATGATTTTATATTCCCCTTGCACCATTTATATAGCAATGTATTCTTGGGTATATACTCAAGTTTGTGGCATTAAGTCTCTTCAGGGATCAGTTTATAAATTTTTTAATATGTTTTAGTGTTCTTCTTTAAGATACAATCACCTGTTTAGTCAGTGGATTCTGAATTTGAAAATTAAGTCTGAGAACTGAGAATAGAATTATGACTTCCCATTGAAGCAAACACCTTCAACTTCCTGTTCCACCATCTTGCTTAATAGAAAACCAGACACCAAAAAGCACCATTGTTGACTGTCTGCCTGTTTTACCTCTCGTGAAACCATGCTTTATTAATCATCCCTACAATTCTTTGTGGACCAATCAATCCCCTTGGCAACTCCTATACTATTAATTTAATTATGGTGTACATGGCTCCTGAGTCTGGAAGTTAAGCATTGACACCTGTCCTTTATTTCTTTGGGCTTCCATGCCCCTCACTTCATGGCACTTAACAAACCTAGCCCTCTGACTGCCTTTCCTATTTTCAGCTCTGGCCTACAAAAGGACACCAACACTAAACAACTTTATGATGCTAGTATCCCTCTCACCAACATATTCCTAATGACCTTAGTGAATGGCAGGGCCTCTATGCCTTCACAGAACATGACTGCTTCACAATTGTTTTGACCTTATATAGTACATTCATTCCAGCATATTTCCTATCTCTTGTTTCTTTATCCCTGTCTCTTCCATCTGCCAGGGCAACTCAGGCATTTCATTTTCACCTTGTATTGGCCATTAATTTTTTGAGGTCTCTAACAATCACTCCAGTAACAACTTTTTATCATTTTCCTGAATCTTTAGTAGGACATTTCATCTCCTGTGGTCATGAAAATATGCACTAAAATCAATGAATTTTTGTTTATTCTATCTCACTTGGTCAAATATCACCCAAATGCAAATCTGGCCATACTCCCAATAGCTCTTGCTAGAATACCTGGCTAATTCTTGCAGCTATTTCAAGTATATAGTCTCTTTCCTCTCTTCTCAGGCTTAACTGGGTTATACAGTGATTTAACCTTTCTGATTAGTTAGGTAGTCAGGAAAGGAAGTGGCAGCAGCCTCTGAGGGGAGCACCTGTTGCTTCAGATTAAAAAAAGCTCTCAGTGTCTTCCAGCATGGCAGAACACTGGTTATTGCTAGGTTAGGGGTTTGTAGAACCAACATGTTCAGAGGCACCCATCCAGGATATTCTAATCCTGGCCCCAGGACTGCCCAACCAACATTTACATAGCAGAAATGCTTTGGCTGAGAATTCTTTCATCTCTTGGGCTCCACTGTCCTAACAGATTGGCCTGCTGATCATCCATGTTGGCACTTTTGTCAGGAATAAGAACCTCATTTGAAGCTAAGAGACCCTATTCTGTGGAGGCTCAGTCCCTGGGAAACAGATGCAGTATCCTGGTAGGTAAAAGAAGATGTGAGGTGCAGTTAGGGTAATAGACATGCTTTATTTGGAGATGGCAGCAGTCCTAAGCCCCCAACTCTGTGTCTTCCATAGATCTTTTCTTTTTATATGTAGACCACACACAAATGTCACATTGCCAACAGGTTGCATAAGTGAGCACTTGCTCACAAGAGAATATTTATGATCTTAAGTACATATACTGAACCAGGGTGATCATGACTTTGGCTACATACTAAAAGCATAGCCCACCAGAAGCTGTGGTGAACCTAACTATAACCATCTTGGGCCTGTCCTGTAGACCCTCTGGCTAATCTGTGTAGCCAATAATATTTGTTAATGGCCTTCCCTCAGTTTCCTTCTGAAAGTATCAATGCAACATACCGATGGTAAGTCAATTATACTCTGGTTTGAAGGTGTATCCCCCATCTTTCAAATGCCTAAATCATTCGTGTACCAGCCTTCCCTTCATCAGGATGTTTTCTCAGGTCACCACTGGTAGAATCTTTGACAAGTTAAGCCTTCTTCCAGGGACTATCTGTGCCCTACCTATGCACATGGATGTTGTCCTCTTAGCCTCCCAAGAAATGAGTGAGTCAATTTCAAATTCCCATCTTATCTTCTGTTTATTCAGAGAAGTCCTCAGAGAAATAGACTCTCAGATGGGATTAGACAAGCAATAAATATAGTAGGGAAACTCTTGTGAGTGAAAATTGGAAGGGAGTAAGGGAAATGGCGGAAGAGCTTTCAGACCACAGTGCTGATCCACATTTGTGAAGGGGAAGAAGAAGACAGAGAAGTTGAGGGAAAGAACCCAAGAGTGCGGGTCACACTAATAAAGTTTACTGAGACCAATGTGTGCCCTTGAGCAAAGTCACTCACAAGAGAGTCTTCCATTTCCCAGATGAGCCTGCATTGTTATCTCTGTCATGCTGACTGGCTAAGAACAGCCCTTTGGAAGAGTGGCCTCAGCATGAACACAGTGATCAGTTTTAGAGGGCAGAAGTTGTACACTCTGCTCATCTTTGCTCTCTGCAGTCAGAGATCAGAAAGGCACATTGTAATGGTCGGCACAATAAAAGTTATTTGTTGCTCAAAGGTTGGTAGAACTGACCTGTAAAAGTACATGCATTTGAAGCCAGTCTCAGAAAATCAAGAGTTGAATGTTTTCTCTCACACATGGAAGCTAGACCAAAATAAGGGAAAGACAGAGGGGGAGACTGGATCATAGACTATAGGCAGATCCGTAGGATAAATGCAGAAGGAGGGAGGAGTGAATGGGACCAGGAGGAAATGCACAATGAATTTTAAGAAGCTATGCTTTGTGTATACATAAATATAAAACAGGCAATTTCATCCTTCATGTATAAGTAGAAAGAACCAATTGAAAGTCAATAAAGAGATGAAGGAAAAAAAGATCAGTAGAGAAGAGGAAAGAGAATGACGATGAGGGAGGAGGGGAGGGAGAGGACAGAAAAGAGAACGTGAACTGAAACCAAATTCCATGCCTGCACTAAAGCGTTGGTATGAACCCAGCTACTCCATACAACTATAATGCTCTAATAAAAAATAGTGGAAAAAGACTATATGCGTTTGTTAAGGTTTTTTTGGTATTATTTTATGGGTAGATTTTTAAATTGTGTTACATTTCATTAATATTTATGAGTCCACACAGGTTTAGGATTTTCTGGACCTAGTTGGTAATTGCTTTAGGAAATTGTCTTTTATTTTTCAAATTTATTAGCATAATTTTTCCGATACTAACATTCTAAAATTTCTCCTGTATTAGAATTATGCCTCAACTTTTGTAATTTTTGCCTAATTTTTCCCATTTTGTTTTCTTGACTAAATGTGCAAGAGCTTTGGAAGTGGTGGGAATCACATCCAAAGCTCTTGTGTTATTGTTTTCTAATTATTTTGTCCTCTTATTCTTCTACTTTTTGGAGTTACTCTATTGGGCTACAACCACAGCCCCTAGAGTCTGGTTTTCAAACACCATTATGAGCCCTGAATTAAATCCATTTTAGTTTATTCAGCTTTTCTGGCTCCTTATATTGTAAAGTTAGGTTATAGTTTGAAATTTTCTTCTTCTTAATGTATGCCTTTGTTTTGCACTGCTTCTACTGTGTGGCATATGTTTTGGAATTTTGTTTTTGCTTTAATTTTTCTCTAAATAATTCTAATTTCTCTTGTTATTTTTTCTTTGATCCCCTGTACGTTTAAGAGTGCATAATTTAATCTTCACATTTTTTGAATTTCTAATTTTCCCTCTATTTTGGTTTCTAACTTCATCTTGTTGTTAGAGAAGATTTTGTATGGCGTCGACCATTTCAAATCTGTTGGAGACCTGATTGACCTAAATGTGATTTTTCCTAGAAAATGCCCCCTGACCTTGAGGAGAATGTGTATATTCTATTGTTCTTGGATACAGGGACCTGTATGTATCTGTTAGGTCTAGTTGGTCTGTGGTGTTGTTCAGCCCTATATTTCCTTTCCTATTTTCTGATTGTTCTATTAATTATTAAGAATGAAGTTTGAGGGCTGGGGTTATGGCTCAGTGATAGAGTGCTTGCCTAGCATTCATGAGGCACTGGGTTCAATTCTCAGCACCATATATAAATAAATGAAAAATAAAGGTCCATTGACATCTAAAAAAATAAAATAATTAAAAAAAAGAATGAAGCTGGAATATTGTTTTAATCATTTTGAATTTTCTTTACCCCCTTTAGTACTTTTTGCCCTATAGTATATTTGATTTGAAATAAATATATAGTATCTTTGTTAGAATTTACCTGAATTTACAATTTTTTTTTACTTTCAACCTTTTTTATTTTGCATTTTTGATGCATTTCTTATACATCACAAATGTTTGAATATTGTGTTTTTGTTTTAATTATTGGAGAACCTCTGAATTTCAGTGATGGAGAAATGATAATTTAGTGAACTTCTATTCATTTGATTGTTATTATATTGTAATTTATTTCTCCATCTTTTCTTTTTTTTCCTTTTTATTTTTATTTTTACAGACTGCATTTTGATTTGTTGTATACAAATGGAGTACAACTTTCCATTTCTATGGCTGTACACAATGTAGATTCACACCATTCGTGTAATCATATATATACCTAGGGTAATAATGTCCATCTCAGTCCATTAACTTTCTGTCCCCCATCCCCTCCCGCCCCATTTCCCTCTATACAATCCACAGTTCCTCCATTTTTCTCTTGTCCCCCGCAACACCCTCCCATCCTTCTGTATCACCCACTTATCAGAGAAAACATTTGGCCTTTGGTTTTTTGGAATTGGCTTATTTCACTTAGCATGATATTCTCCAATTCCATCCATTTACCAGCAAATGCCATAATTTTATTCTTCTTTATGACTGAATAATATTCCATTGTGTATATACCACAGTTTCTTTATCCATTCATCAATTGAAGGGCATCTAGGTTGGTTCCACAATCTGGCTATTGTGAATTGAGTGGCTATGAACATTGATGTGGCTGCGTCACTGTAGTATACTGATTTTAAGTCCTTTGGGTATAAACCGAGGAGTGAGATAGCTGGGTCAATAGGTGAGTCCATTCCAAGTTTTCTGAGGAATTTCCATACTGCTCTCCAGAGTGACTGAACCAATATGCAACTCCACCAGCAATATATGAGTGTGCCTTTACCCCACATCCTTGCCCACACTTATTGCTTGTGTTCTTGATAATAGCCATTCTAAATGCAGTTAGATGAAATCTTAGGGTAGTTTTAATTTGCATTTCTCTAATTACTAGAGATGATGAGCACTTTTTCATACATTTGTTGATCACCTGTGTATCTTCTTCTGTGAAGTGTCTGCTCATTTCCTTAGCCCATTTATTGATTGGATTCTTTTTATTTTTGGTATAAAGTTTTTAAAGTTCTTTATAAATTTTGGAGATTAGTGATCTGTCTGAAGTGTGTGTGGAAAAGATTTTCTCCTACTCTGTAGGCTCTCTTTTCACATTATTGATTGTTTTCTTTGCTAAGAAAAACCGTTTACTTTGAATCCATCCCATTTATTGATTCTTGCTTTTATTTCTTGAGCTCTGGGGTTCTTCTTAAGGAAGTTTGGTCCGAAGCCAACATGATGAAGATACGGATCTACTTTGTCTTCTATTTGGTGAAGGGTTCTCAGGTCTAATTCTTAGATCCTTGATCCATTTTGAGTTGAGATTTTGTCAGGGTAAGAGAGGGTTTAATTTCATTTTATTGCATATGGATTTCCAGTTTCCCAGCACCATTTGTTGAAGAGGTTATCTTTCCTCCATTGTTTGTTTTTGGCACCTTTGTCTAGTATGAGAAAACTACTTATGTGGATTTCTCTGTGTCTTCTGTACCACTGGTCTACCAGTGTATTTGGTGCCAATACGAGGCTGGTCTTTAGTTACTATTGCTCTGTAGTAGAGTTTAAGGTCTGGTATTGTGATACCTCCTGTTTCACTCTTCCTGCCCAGGCTTTTGCTATTCTGGGTTTTTTGTTCTTCCAGATGAATTTTATGATTGATTTCTCTATTTCTATGAGGAATGTCATAGGGATTTTAATTGGAATTGTGTTAAATATATATGATGCCTTTGGAAGTATGGCCATTTTGAAAATATTAGTTCTGCCTGTCCAAGAAACATGAGAAATCTTTCCATCTTCTAAGGTTTTCCTTAATTCTTTCTTTAGTGTTCTGTAGTTTTCATTGTAGAGGTCTTTCACCTCTTTTGTTAGATTGATTCCCAAGTATTTTTTTTTTTTTTTGAGGCTATTTGAATGGAGTAGTTTTCCTAATTTCCATTTCAGAGGATTCATCACTTATGAATAGAAATGCATTAGATTTATTTGTGTTGATTTTATATCCTGCTGTTTTGCTAAATTAGTTTATTCTAGAAGTTTTCTGGTGGAGTTTTTTGAATTCTCTTAAGATAGAATCATGTCTTTGGAAAATAGTGATAGCTTAAGTTCTTCTTTTCCATTTATATCCCTTTAAATTCTTTGTTCTGTGTAATTGCTCTAGCTAGTATTTCAAGCACAATGTTGAGTAGAAGTGGTGAAAGCAGGCATCCCTGGCTTGTTCCCCTGTTTAGAGGGAATGCGTCCAGTTTTTCTCCTTTAAGAATGATGTTGACCAGGGGCTTAGCATAAACAACTGAACTACATCCCTAGCCCTTCCATTTCATTTTCAAACTGCTTTCTCAAGATGTGTTTTTTTCTCCTCATGTGCTTTCCATTAAATTGAATGTATTTCTGATATTTCTTATTTTTTTCCTTCTAGCTGTTTAGGACTTAAACTGTTTTCAATTTAATAAGCACTCAATTTTAACAAGCATACAAATACTAATGTTAATCAGTGTTTCCTTCCTTTCTAAACTGTATAGGAGCACAAGGAAACTGAAACTATCAGTTTTACATATCATTGTCTCATTGGTAAACATGCTTACTAATTTTAATTTTTTAAACAGCTTTTTAAAAATTCACATACCATATAGTTCACCCATTTAATGTGCACAATTTGATGGTTCTGCAACAATCATCAAAATCAATTTTATATTATTTTCATCACTCCAAAAAGAAACCAAATATCCATTAGTAGCCACTCCCTTTCCTTTCCAAAAACCTCAGTTATGGACAATGTATAATCTGCTTGTGCACATACATTTGCCTATTATTGACATTTCATATAAATGAATCTTATAGCATGTATTCTTTTGTTACAGGCTTCTTTCATTTAGCATAAAGTTTTCAAGGCTTATCCATAATGTAGTATGGATCTGTACTTCATTTCTTTTTATTGCTGGATAATATTCTATTTCGTGATATAACACATTTGACTTCTCCACTTATCACTTGGTGAATATTTGGGTTATTTCCTTTGGCAGTTGTAAATAATGCCACTTTGACCATTTGTTTATGAATTTTTATATAGAGATATGTTTTTATTCATGTTGAGTTTATAACTAGGAAGAGAATTGCTGATCATTGTTGCTCTAGGTTTAACATTGTAAGAAATTGCCAAGCTGTTTTCTAAGGATGTGTTATGGTACACTCTCACCAGCAAGGAAAAGACTGCCCGTCTCTTCATCTTCACAACACTTGTTAATAACTATTTCTTGTTAAAATTATAGCCATCTTAGTAACTGCACAGGGCAAGAGAGATGACTATATTGGAGGAATAAGAAAGATACGGTTTAGGTAGAAGTTGAAGAATACAAAACATCATAAACAGCGTGAGTTAAGTGGTCTACGATGACTATGGCAATGACTGTGCCAATGGGAAGCATGATGTCAACAGAGTGATCAAGTTTTGGGGGAAATAAGATATTTAATCATGTTGTACATAGGATATTTTGAAAGAGAAAAATAAGAAATGTAAGTCCTTAGGAGACAAGAAGTAAACCTAAATCGTTAATAAGAATCCCTACATCAAAGTGGCACGATCAGAATGAGTATTTGGTCTAAGGAATTTTCAAAAATATGGAGTGAGGAAAAAGAACCAGTGAAGGATGACACATAAGAGAAAGTCCTGTTTTCATAAATGAGCTTATGATGATGGATAAGTCCATGGAAATGAGATTTGAAGATACAGATTTAATTAAGTAGAAGCAGTGGTGACTTTTACGTGTTGAAGGTTTACTCTAATTTTTTCCATGACTTTGTTGCAGAAGAAACTAGATATTTATGTCCCAATTGCTCTTGTAAATCACAGTATTCAGTATGGTAGAAATAAACTAGTGATAATGCAAAGTTTATTGCAATTTAGCTGAACCAGTCAGTGTTCCACATCTAATTCACAGTGCTGAGGTCTAGAACATTAGAGGCAGGAACAGACTTCTCTGAGAGTAAGTCAGTAAGTTGCACTTGGACGTAAATGTTGCATAGCATCTCCAAGCCAACTTGTCCCAACTGAGCTTAACTGTCTTGGCAGACAGCCTCTCCTTTCCAGCATTCTCTAGTTCAGTTATAGCATCACTACTTACCTAATTTCAGTACTCGGGAAGAAGCTAGGTACTCTACTCTTCTTAGTCTCCTACGAACCCTAATTCTACCTTCTTCTATCAATATATTGCATCTTTATATTTGCAACATTGACATTATTTTGTGTGTGGGGGGGGTAGTGCTATAATATTACTTGTTTGTTTTCTTTCCTGTTTTTTTTTTTTTTTTTCCCACATTTGTTTTATTTCACTGTGAAACATGTCTTAACTTATGTGCAGTCATGTTTTTGGTACAGTCATATGGTTATTTGGTAATCACCTGTCACATCCTGCACAACTCTTTATTCAGGGATATGTGTACCAGACAAGGAGGGTATTAGGGAAATGACAAGCAGACCCCAAAGTAGAGAAAAAGTGAGGCTTGGTGGTCAGCCTGCTTCTGGTGGAGGAAGACTGCCCATGAGCAAGTTCAGCACGTTTATTAAATAGGTTTAAATATCTAAAGAATTCATTGTGAGAGAGTTTCTTCAAGGTAAACAAAACTGAAGTTGAGGGTAATACAGCTCAGTAGGGCTTATCAGCCTGCACCCCTAACTCTCTACCTCTGGGAAGAAGGCGCTTGAACCCAGGCCATGAGCTAATAAATTCCATGGCAGACACAGAATCTCCTCTGAGCAGGGTGTTACCATACCAATTGGGTGTTCTTTGATAGGAATGCCTTTGCACCTGAGAAACTCATAGGGGAGGTGTCGCCTCAGTCTTTGGTCAGTTCAAAAAGATCCATGATTCCTGGCCCCAAGCAATCACCAGCTCCACTCAGGTACAGAATTCCAAAATCCCACCGAATATCATCACAGGATTTCTTTTGTAGTCTGACTCCCTCTGTACCCATAAACTCTGACAGTCACTGACCTGTTTGCGGTCCCCACCTTTCCTAGAATGTCATTTAAAGAACTCTTTCCCTTAGCACACTGCATTTGAGATTCATCCAAGTTGGATTTTTGTTTTGTTTTATTTTGTTTTGTGTCAACAGCCCATTTCATTTTATTGCTACATAGCATTCCATTTTATGGCTATACCAGTTTATTTATCTGTTCACTTGCTGAGAGGTTAAGCAGTATGATCGTCACACTTTTTACATTATAAGTAATGCTGCCGAGAAGAAAACAAATATATTTGTATAGCTTTTATGCAAACATAAGTTTTCCTTTCTCCAGATAGACACCTGGAAGCAGGATTGGTTCCTGGTCCATCCGTGCCAGTGTAGCATTTCACATAGACACCGGCAGAGCGTGTGGTTCCAGTTGACCACATCCTCACCAGTGTTTGGTTCTGCCATGGTTTTTATTTCCGCCATTGTAATGAATGTGTGATAGTATCTTGTGATTTTACTTTTTAATTTCCCTAATGTCTAATGATGCTGAATATCTTTTCACATACTTATAGCTGTAATTGTCTTCTCTGAGGAAGAGTTTTTCAAACTTTTTGCATGTTTCATTTACCTTTTTATATTATTGAATTTTGAATATTATTTTTATATTCTGAATATAATTCTTCTGTTATTTGAAATATTTTCACATAATCTTTGAATTTTCATTCACTTAATGTATCTTTCATAGCAAAACACAGTTTTTTAAAAGATGGATATAATACCTTTATTTTACTTATTTTTATGTGGTACTGAGGATAAAACTAGGTGTCTCACACATGCGAGGCAGTCCCTCTACCACTGAGCTACAACCCCAGCCCTGAGAAAAAAATTTTAATTTTTATTAAATCCAATTTAATTTTATGCTTTTGGAGTTAGATCTAAGGATTCTTTGCCCAGCTCAAGTTGGGATTGAAACCACCCAGGGCCTTGGGCATGTTAGGCAAGCAGTCTACCACTGAACTACATCCCAAGCCCAGATTTTTATATTTTTATGTTGTACTTAGGTCTGTCATTCAGACTGTGTTTTTCTTGTTGTTAGTGTTTATGACAGAGATGTAACACAAGGTTCATTTATTTTCCATGCGGATGTCCACTTGTAACATGATTTGTTGGAAAGCCAGACCTGTCTCCTTTGATTATGCCTTTACGGCACTGTCAAAAATCAGCTAATCATGCATAGCGTTCTAGTCTCAGGAAATATTGTGTGAACACACATCTCTGTCTCCCACTGAAGTCATCTATAAAACCTGGACAAAATGCTTAGGTAGCTATTTGATATTTGGTCTCAGCAGGCGGATCAGGAAGAACACCAGAATTTTAAGTACAAGTGAACTATTTGAAGTTTACCACATTTTCCCTCCTTTAATATTTTCTGACTAGAATGTAATGCAATCTAAAATTGAAAGGGACTACTCTGCTCTACGCAGGGAACAGTCCTCTATTTTCTGCCTCCTAGAGAAGGCAACTCTTTAAACCAAAAGAGTGGGGAGAACCCCTCCTTCTTTTCTCTTTTTCCTCAGTTCACTCGCCCTGTCCCAAGGCAGTTGCACAGTGAGGACACCAGCAAGCAGTAGAAGGGGCTCAGCAGGGGAAGTTGTAAAAACCCAGATTCAAAGGCACTGCAAACTTCTCTCTGTACCATGGCACTGTGTTTACAGAGGGTCAGATAAACCCATTGCTATCTCACTTCTTTGTCTTCCCAACATGGAACATGGTACAATTATGTAAGTGGGCTGTTTCTAGTTAAAGTGTGAAGAGTGGAGGCTAGGAAACCAGAAAGGACCTAGGAGATAATAGAAAAATCACCCTGTAAAGTTGTCCTTAAAATCCTAGTTTGATCCCTAAGCCGCACATGTGAAGATCTGATTCCAGTAAGAAAAACAAAGAATTTGAGGACTGAACTAAAAGGTAGAATTCCATTCTTACCTTAGGCTGAGCAGAGAGTGGAGGACTTGCTATAGAGACTCAGTCCTGCAAAAGCTTCCAATATATGGCAGCCATTGCCCACAGATGGCTAAAACAAAATATCTCTGTAGAGAACATCAACATTATCTAGAAGGTATAAATAAAACCTCAGTCCCTCTGTAAAGTCAGTGAAGCACAGGAGAGATGGATTAAAGGAAACATTCTTAAATTTTATTACCAAGTCAAGGACTGCCTATCAGTGTTTATTGCTTTTTATAAAGCTTTATCAGGGACTGGGTATATTAGCTATGCATACGGAAAATTGACATTTCACCCCTGCCTCATATTGAACATAAAAATAAGTTCTAGAAGAAAAGGAAAAACAATGAAGCATTTAGAAGATAATGTAGAAATTCTTCACCTTAGAATAGGAAAAAATTTCTTAATAGGAGACATAAAGTACTACCATAAAATTAGACTACAGAAACACTAATAATTTTTGTTATTAGAAGACACCATTGACATGAAAATTCAAATCAAACAATAACATAAAATATTTGCAACCTATATAAAGGGAGGGAGCCTTATATCTACAGTGTATAACTTATATAAATCAATAAAACGGTCTGAAAACTCAGCCCCTCTACCCACAATAGCAACAGATGATCATATACTTTACAAAAAAAGATATCCAAGAGGCCAACAAAGTATAGAAACTTGCTCAACTTAATTTTTATCAGGGAATTAAAATTAAACTTACAGTGTAATACTACTCTATACCTACTATAATGGCTAAGAAGAAAACCACAATACCAAGTTCTAGAGAGGATATAGAACAAATAATGCTTCTGGCATACTAGGAATCCATGGAACATCTTTGAAACTCATTTGACATTATGTTCTAAAGTTTAATTTACGTGTACTCTGTGACCTGGCAATTACAATCTACGTAAAGTCACATGAAATATATTTAAAGTAATATGTCTTATGAAGCCAAAACCTGGCAGTACCCAAATGTCCAAAAATAGTAGAATGGAAAAAATATAGACAAAACAGGATAATGTGGGGCAATGAAGAACAGGTGAATGCTAAAGGGACAAGGATAATACCAAACATCAAATTGAATGAAAGTTGCAGAAACAAAATAATAATATTATAGGATGCCATTTGTATAAAGTTCAGAGATATGCAAAACTAACTTGTAACCTGTTTACGTAGTGTGGTGATTCCCTTTGAGGAGGAAAGAAGGGTTTTGGGTTCTGGTTCTTTATAGGGAGGGTTGTTACCTGGGTGTATTGCCTTTCTGATAATTCATTAGATGTACACTTATGATTTCTCTGTGTGTTATGCATTCATGTTTAAGGAAGGTTTTTTAAATGATCATGTACTACTTTAAAAATAGTAAGGGAATTTTATACTGAAAACTTTTAACACCAAAGTTGTGTTTCAAAACAATGTCTAAAGAAAGGACCCACTGTGTTGACCGTGGTCAATTTTTATTGCAAGTTTGAAAGAATAAGATATCATCCATGTCGGTTATCAGTAATAGGAGGGATCAAGAAGGAAGATTTTCATTACTATATATTGTTAATCTTTCTAGTTCCCTGTCAGGCCAGAGGCTTGAGAACACCCTATTTTCTCGTAAAGTGTGTCAAGGAAAGATTGAAGACTTTTAGTTTGGGGAAGATTAATTTAGGTACGTTTTCCCATGAATTTTATATAAATGATATCTGTAGTGGATTTTATGGATTCTTTCCGAGCCTTCATTTTACTCCTTCTGTCTGGTTGTGTAGCAGCCATTCAGTTGGAGTGGAATTGATCCCCTGCCACTTCACTGGTGGGCTAAAGCTGGTTAGTACCTCTTCAATGATTGATGAGTAGTGGGCATGTGTAATGGTGTGTGCTATGAGTCCTGGATGAGATTCATTTTTGAGATTCATTTTTGTTGCTAAGAGGAAAGCGCCTGGGAGTAAAACTGATGCCCAGCAGAAGGTACAGTCCACACAATCAGGGAGACCTAGAGCTAGGGCCTGATCAGATTGAACCTTATTCTTCCTTTGGACTGTGGAGAGCTTTAGTCTGCCATAATAAAACACCACAGACATGGTGGGTTAAATGACAGAAATGTAATATCTCTCCATTCTGGAGGCTACAGAGTCCAAAACCAGGAGCCAGCATGGTGGGTTTCTGGTGAGGACCCTCTTGTCTTGTAAATGGCTGCTTTCCCACTGTGTGCTCACCTGGCATAGGATTGACAAGTGTTTGATTTTTAATGAAGCAAGTGTTCTTAATAAACTAGCATTTGTTTTCATGTCGATTTTTTAAAAGAACCATAATTTCTTTTTGTTAGCAATGTAGTTTCGTAGAAATCAAGAACATTTATAAAGTATAACTTTGGTAAAATAATAATGCCAGTGAAGCTTTCAATGTCAGAAAAAAATGATTTTATTCAAATCACCGAAAGTACCAATTCCATTCATTTAGCAAGGTTATTCACAACTACCATGTGCTATGTACGGAGATGTATTTTACTGGGATTTAAGTATTTATGGGAATTTGTTAGAATTTTTTAGAAAATTATTTTCTTAAACTGGTTATTGATTTAAGAGCCATCACCAAGCTTAACTTTCACTCTTAACTTTCATTGCTAACCTAATAGAAGTTAGCATAGAAAGCATTTGATATAAGCCCCTAAAATATGAATCCACTTTCCTGAAGAAAGCAAAATTATAAAGACTTCATATTTTATGTTGTCCTGAATTATTGTAAAAGTGAACTCTTCACCTTAGTCATGCAATGTAGATTAAAAGAATTAAGCTTCTCACAGAAATTCATTGTCTTTACCATCTCAATTGAATCTTACTCATGTTAACTGTTTTGGAGGGAATATGTGAATTATCAGATTATCAAATAAAAATACATTTTGGTATTTAAATTATATTTACTTATTGAATACATAGAATTTTTGTATATCTGTTATGTATTACTACAGACATTTGAAAAAGACAGTTGGTAAGATTTGGAGTCTGTGTATAAGGATGATAAATTGAATGTGTGTTTACATTTTAGCTGTAAAGTAATGTTGACTCAAAAAAGTCGGGAAAGAGAAGAACTTGCAACTTAGTATTTGAGGTATAGGAAACTCACATTCTGCTTGATTCAACTTTCTCGTCTTTTAAATGAGCACATGACAATATACATGGCATACTGTGTGTGACTGTGGTAATAAAGAGAGTTCATGTAAATGTAGCATAGTGCTTGGTACATATTATTCAATAGATGTCAGTTACTTTTATTATTATGAATGTTATTAATGAGTTCAATTTGGACATGGTAAGTTTGTGACTCATGCTAAAATTCTTAAGGACTTGGGAGTCCAACTGAAATTCAAATAAATGGATCCTCAGACTATATCTAAAGTTTCAATTCTCAGTACCATATTTCTACATTTACATTGATAACTGGTAATAACATAAGAAGTGCATACCAGAACAGGATTTCTGAACCTGGATATTATTGTACTTCTGAGATGGCAAGGCCTTTGTTATTGCAGGGCTGACCTGCTTTACTGTATTAGCAGCATCCCAAGAGATGCCCACTGAATGGTGACAACAGGACATGTCTCCAGACTCTGCTGAATATCTCCTTGGGGATAAAGTCACTGTTGGTTGAGAATCACTGAACCTGGCAATCCTCTGGGCTTCTTCAGATAGAGAGAGACATTTTCTCACATAGCAGCTGGATTCATGTTTACCTAGAAAATAAAAATGGCATCAAATGATAGAAATCAGAGCATTTTTGGTTGAATTCACTAAAAATGGAAAGAATGACTTGCAAATCTGTAACTTACTTGTAAGTCCAGTTACGATGGATATTATAGGTGCTCAGTCACGATCAGTGTTGTACTGGGAATTTTCTCCCTGGAGGGATTTTGAAGTGAACAAATTCTTAGATCTTTTTAATGGTAAGCTTCTATAATTTTGGCTTATCTATCATTCCATTGAGGTCATATTGAAACCATGAGAATAATTAAGACTTCTGAGGCAAGAGAAGAACATGGGGAAGTTAGTTTTAAGGCATGCTGCTAATTTAAAAAAAGAATGAATCTTGAGTATAACCTACCTTCATTGGTCCTATATTGGGTCAGAAAGGATGAAAGAAAAAAAATAAGCATTCAGAAGAAAGTTGGAAACAATGATTGGTTGATATGTCAATTTAGATGTGAGTTCATTAATAGAGAAAAAGACTAGTATATTTAATTTCTAGGAATTCCCAGTGACCTCCTGTTGAAAAATTTCTGACAAAAGTGTCCTCTAAAATGTTGAATATTGTATAAATAGTAGTCATGATTAGTATTGACATTTTTTATTAGTATACAAATCAGACACCAGATTGCAAGGAACTAAGTAAGGAGTAGTGTGGAGAAATACTTTGCTTAAATTATTTACCAAGACAAAATGATAATTCTACATGTTTTAATCTTCCATATATTTTTTTACTTAAGTACGTATGCCAAATATATTTTGAGCAAAATCGTTTTCGCTTTATTTCCAGTTGTTTTTTATCCTTGTTACTGGTGGCTGCTGTGGTGTGGAAGATCAAGCAAACCTGTTGGGCTTCCCCGACGGAAGAGAGGTATCAGTGATGCTATTAATCTTTGGTTTAAAGCTTTGAGCAGACCTCTGAATCTCCATTGTTTAGTTAACATGCTTCTTTCAAGTACAGATTTGTTTTCAAGTCTGTTTTACGTATTAATATTGAAAAATATAATATTTTAATGCCTTCAGGGCAAACTACCTATGTCATTTAAAGTCAGTGTCTGTAGAAGGCTTGGTTAGTTGCAGTTTTATGATAGTATTAGAATTTTAGTGAATATAAATATTAATTCTGTAGTTAAGTAATCTGTAGTTTCTTTAGCTTAAGTATTTAATTTTGCTATACAAACAGAATGTATTTTTTCATTAGTATCTCTCTTATAAAATAAAAGAAAGTTCTGTGTTAAATACTTTTGACTTTAGAAAAATATTTCCCTTATAAATTTATTATAACATTCTTTTTCTTTTTTTTTCCTCTGGGTAATCATCTCTTTTCCACATCTTGATTATTGATAATCCAACTGTGTTTAAGATCACATCAATTTGATACATTTCTCAATCAATTAATCATGATGTTCCTAATAATCTTAAAATTGATAAAAACTAATACTTTTACAAATAACACAGATGAAATAAATAGATAAATTTAGTTTATGTTTATTAATTAACTGAAAGGAAACAAAGAAACAATCATCTGGGCAAAAATATTCCAGTAGATTTATTGTTCTACACCTCATATAATGATAAGCACTTTTCTGTTTTTATTAGAGTTGTTATTATGTTTTGTTATTTTGAATACTAGGAGCCCCTACTATTGTATATTAGTATTATTAGTAATTTATTTGTCATTGTATTTCCAGTATATTTCTATATGTATGGTTTTTCACATATGAAAAGATAATAATTAAAGGTATTTTACAATTCAGAGTATTCTCAACAATAGAAGTAGCAAGTGACACCAGTTCTTAATATCCTCCCATTTTCAAAGGCACCCATCAATACTCAGTGTCCGCTTTATTTGCAAACTTGAGGTCATTCTCTTCAAAACAGATTATCGATCTTAATGGTCTTTGCCTCTATGGTTTTCCAACTATGGCCAGTGAAATATCAATAAGAATTTATTTAAGCCCCATGATAAAAAGTAATGCAATTGAAAAGGAACTTATTAAATAACTGCATGCATATTTGGTAGTTAGTGAAGTTTGGTGTGAAGGTTAAAATTTTTCTGGGCATTTTAAATGATGTACTAGGGCATAAGTATCTAAGAGGGAGAACCATAATTGTAAGCAGGAAGTCAAAGGCCTTCCATAAAGAAATAGAGTTGGTGACAGTTTATGTCCTTCAACATTAGAAGTCAGGATCAATATAGAGTCTCTATTTCTACTATATTATGATAAGCAACGTTTAAATATCTAATCTCTAAGGTTTTTAAAGTAAAGCTCTGTAAACACAGCGCCGTTGAAAGATAAATGTGTTACTCTGCCATTAACTGGCATCTGATTATAAGTAAACAGTCTATTTGAATTTCCTTACCTCTAAAAAGAAAGATTCATTTTATATAAGTAATCCTTAGCATGGGGTCTTTAGAGCCCTAGAAATGCTTACTGTGTAATAACAATTAGTCCTGATTTGAAATAATACAAGTATGTAATACTTGAAAAAAACGAATGCAAATAATTCACTTAGCTATCAAACGTTCACACTTCTCAAATGACAAATTGATTTCAGTTAATATTATGTCACTTCAGTATAGTAATATAAATTTTTACATATTAATGATGTTCTGGCAAACTAATGTTACTTTAATTTTAGAAGTGAAAATGAATTTGTCTTTTGATTAGAAGCTTTCAAAATATTTGGTGAGCATCGGACAGACAAGAGGAAAATATGGAAACTAGATTTAGGGACCACTATGTTAGAACTAGTTTATGATTGTAAATATTGGTATGTCCCCTGGATATTCCTTAGTTTAATCCCTTGCACCTAAAAGTTATCTAATTAGTGCTTCTTTCTTTTTAAGAACACAGGGATGTTTCCATTTAACTTTTTAGCCTCTTACCAGAGCAGAAAATCTATGTTGTTGAGAGGTCATGTTATGCTATAGTATATGTTAAAAATATTTTGAGGAATTTCTCTAATTACTTAGTTTTGCTAAGTAACATTAAATGAAAAATGGTAAATGTCTTACAAATCATTCATCGGTTAATGTTGGCAGGACAGATGACATTGTCTTTGTTGACTATCAGAGATCTATTGTTAGATAATAAATTTTTGTGTATTGAAAATCATTTCTCATTTTGTTTTTATGAGCTCAAGAGATTGTTAACCTTAGTGGTTGACTAGAGATATGTTTTGAAGTGATAACATTTATTCTATTGAAAGATTATTTCTCATTTTAACTTTATGAGTCGCACGATTTTTAAGTACATTACTTGGAGTTTATGTGATAACCTCATTTATAGACAATATGTGTGTGAAGGTAAAAAGGTGTTTTTGTTTAACCGTTTCTTTTTTCAGCTTATCCATGAGATTAATTATAATACTCCCAAAGGCAAATGGGCCTAGTAGTTTTATTTGTGTTAGTATGGTACTCTATCTTTGAAACATTAAGAGACCAATTATTATAAAGCTCAGAAGACACCTATGACTGATAGAATGACAATTTGTAATGGTAACTAAAAAGTATTCATAAGAGTTTTCCTTTTTAGTGTTTCTGTAATTTTGTTATAGTAGTTGTACTGTTTGCTTTTTAAATATCAGGACTATTCATGATGAAAATAATCTCTAAAAAGTTTTTAAAATATTTGTGTTAATTCCAGTAGGCATATTACTTTTTAACTATTTAAAGCTTTGGTTTCTCTTAAACAAAAGTATCTATTTTTATGGTACAATTTTAATATCAGAGGCCTGTTATTTATGCTGTTTTTTGAGTAACACCCTTCAGAATTCAAGGGCTCATGAAAGCAAACAAAAACTACAGAACCACTTCAATTTTGATGTTATCCCTTCATATGGGACCACCAAATTCATTTCTATGATAACCCTATTAAGAATTTGCAAACTTTCTATTAGGCTGTGCTAATGAATGGAAACAGTAAGTGGATATTGGTCAGTGGAAATGTTATAACGCATTTAAAAGATAAATTAATTATTATAGCCTGTCTTTTTACAGAGGTATTGAAAGCATCAATTCGATAGCATATTCAATTTTAGTCAGTTATCACATTACTAAAATGTTTGTTTGGAGCAAAAATACATTAAACAGAGTGTCTTGAAATATTCCCATGCTTAGTAGTCTTCATTGTTAACTTAAATTTGAATTTTTAATAGGCATCATAGGACATAAACACATTACGATGTTATAATTTTTCCTTGCAATGAAGATCTTTAATCAGGGCTGGGGCTGTGGCTCAGTGGTAGAGCACTTACCTTGCATGTGTGAGGCACTGGATTCAATCCTCAGCACCACATAAAATAAATTCATTAAAAAAGATAATGTGTCCTTTTACAACTAAAATATTATTAAAAATATCTTTAATCATGTGCTTAACAAAGGTAAAATATCATGAATACCTTAATAGTTAATAATTAAGTTAGAAACATTTATTCCATGTGCTTTTAGTGGTTTAACCATAGCATGTCTCAATTAATGTCTAACTATAAAATCCATAGATTAAAAGACCTATAGGTAAAGGGAGAATTATTTTTTATATGAACTTCATATTACTAGTGAGTCTGTATTGTAATGATCATATTTCTTGTGTTAATAATTTTCCCTTTTTAATTCTTCTCTGAAACTTACAGTCCTTTGAATGTTTTAAAAATATATTAATTAACCATTTTATCACATTGTTCAAAATATCTTTAGTATATTGTTTCTTTTATACTTAATATGAAAATTTGCCTAGAATTATACAATGTCCTATGAGCAATTGAACTTGTATTTATTATGTTCTGCTTTGCTTCAGATTTCATGCAGCATCAAACCTACGTTTAGATTTATCATTGTTGATCTAAAGCTTGAGTTAGAAAAAAACAAACTAAATTCTATAAGAAGGGGTTCCAGTAGCTTTGAGTTAGTAACAAAGTATTTTCCTAGAAGTAAGCACCTTAGTCCTTTCTCTATACCTGTTTCAGAGGGCACAAGAACAGACAAGAAAGTAATGCTATTGTGTATCCCTCATTAATGATCATTTCATGGGTAATTAATGATAAGAGTTGCTACATTTATTGTAAATTGAATCAGCATATAAATATCAGTAAGGTGAAACAGCAGTTTTACCAGTTGTACAATTCACCTTAGATACTCAGAGAGAATATTGCAGAGAGAATATTGGTCACACAGTAGATGGAACAAATTAAAATTAATTGACTAGGTAGTACGTACAACTTTTGGTAGAATTTCATAGTGGTTAAAAATCTGTACTTAAAAAATTAGCATATAAAGAAAACTAAAATTAGTCATATCCTCCCATATATACAGTTCATATAAATTTAAACATTTTAATAAGTATAAAGTTCCATAAAAATATGCTTTTTCTTAAGTATTAGTGAGTATTACACTTAAACAAGCGTCTTTGCAGTTAATGACCTCAAGTGACAACTTTCTTTTGCCTATCATTTGCTTTTTACTGAATTGCTGACTAGTGATTACTATTATATAAATATTTTCTCTTCATTATATAAGACTAGAAATTACAGGTGTTCAACACATTTGTTCTTATTATCATAGTTTTGAGAAGTCAAATATGTGTGGGAGGAAGAGGGTTTGAAAGATAACCAATTCTTGCTTTGTAAACCTCTTCTCAGAGATCTTATTGTAAATGGAGTGCTTCTGTTTTGCTTAATTGAGAAAGGTATATTAATTTTTTGCTATATTCCAGACAGATTGATAAATGCTGAAAACATAAAGAAAAAGCATGGATTCAGCTTTTAGGAAATTCATAACTTTAAAACATTTTCAATAGGACAAACACACATATATATCATGTACACAGTATTAGTTGGACACCTGTGTGTACTTTATTGTGTTCCTACATAGGGGGATATGGTACATCAAAATGGATTTGGAAGTGAGACAAGTAATGGAAGTAAATGTAAACTGTTGCATAATTATATGTAGAATTAATTTCTAAAGACAAAATAAAACAAATCAAAGCAAACTTACAAAACTTTTTTTGCTATATATACAATATGAAAATATATGTTTGAAATTCTATTTTACAATTTTTGGTTATCATCTTTACATTTAGAACTACTTACATAGAATAGGTTAAGAAATGGCCAGTGATACTGATTCTTCTCTCAGTAAATTTTGGTCTGATTAAACCATGAAATATTTTCTTATATGCTCTCAAAATATATTAATTCACACATGTGTTTGATGGCATTTGTGTACTTATGTGTTTTATACCAAAACCTTTCCTTATTTATTTGAAATTCAAATTTAACTAGACACCCTGTGGTTTAATTTGCTCAGTCTGGCATCCTTATTTCCAGTGCTTACTCTGGAGAAGAGGGAAGGGGCTCATCCCCCTAAAATTCACGTGAACTATGAGAAAGAGAAAGGAACACTTGTCTAAAGTAAAATCTTGAATGGTTTGAAAACAAAGGGAAGTTGTACTAAGACACCAGGAATAACAGATATATTATCCATCAAAATTAAAAGAAAATTTATGTGAACCAATAATTAGGTTTCTGAGTGTATATTCTGCAGATGTATACCTACCTACCTTTTCAAAATATGTTTATAGATATTCTATAAACATAATAACTTTTGTATACCATAAAAATTTCTTATCATTCAAAAAGATTCAAGTAAATTTCATTTTTCCTACAGTGAGATGTTATATAACTGAAAACAAAGAATGAGATAAATGAATATTTATTAATACAAAACAACTTATTTCTTCATTCAACAAATTATTTAGTAATAATTGTTTCTCCCTGTCTGGTTTTAGGCAAATACAGCAGTGAATGAGCCAAACAAAAATGTTAGCCCTCATAAAGTGACTGATCTTCAAGCTACATTATTAACTCAAAATGCATGATGTAGTCTTTATGATACATTTCTACTTGTAAAAATCATACATACCTGTGCATTAGATGCATGGAAATTTTGAGAGACTCACCAAGATTGTCTCCAGGTCTGGGATGGGCATTTTATAAAGAAGGATGGTTATTATTTCATAATTATAACACCAAAATAATTATACTATAAATAAGTAAATATGTCAACATTTTTGATTTAGGCACTTCAGCCAAAATACTCAATTCTCACCTTAAAAGTATAGATTTTCTTCTTAATACACAAGTGATTCAAGGAGAATTCAGTGCAGTCATATAAGTGTGCAATTAGTAAATGGAGAAGCTATAATTTAAAACTAAGTCTTGTCAGATTCCAGAATCCAGGCTCTCTGAACCATTCAAAGAACTTCAAAGACAGCCCAAGTTTGAACAGGTTTGATTTTTCTAATTGGCCTTTTATATTGTGAGCTGTTCATGTATTTGTTGCACAGGGACTATATTGTTTTACCTAATAATAAGACATGGTTAATCATAATTTGATATACCACTTAAAAAAGCACCACCTATTCAACTATGGCACAGTTCTCCCTTACCACCAAGAATATTTATTTTATACTCGCTGAAAGGGCTATTTTAGAAGTATTTAGCCATATGTAATTCATGTTTATATAGATAGGAAAATAAAAGCTAAATAAATTTGTTAATATATTAATAAAATTTTTTCATCTTCATAATCTAGGTTTTCATAAATCTTGATCAACTCTGGTTTATTTCATATGTTATCATTAACTAGGATAAAAAGGTTTGCATCCATTGCAGGCAGTGACAAGCATGTCATAACTGTCCTCTGACCAGGAGTGGCTCTATGATGTCATTGATTGGGAGACAACATTGGATTTCAGAGATTTTAAAATGTGAAAAGAGTGCCTTAGACTCAATAAAATATGGTAGTGCCAACGTAAGAACTTTGGTTATAAGTGAGGTGATGCATGCTAAGTGTTCACCTCACTCACTGCCTTTTACCTGTGAGACTGAAAAATTTTGTCTTCATTGTTGCAAATATATAATATAAAGAATGATAAATGTTATATATTAATATTATTAATAACTCCTTTATATCTTAGACTCCTCTCTTCCTCTATATCTGCTTTGACAGTGTTTTTCTTTTTTTTTTCCTCAATAAAAGCATAAAATTTATTTGACAAACTACTGCACCTCTTCAAGCTCAAAACAGTAAAAGAACTAGGGATCATAGGAACATACCTCAACATCATAAATGCCATACATGTAAGTCCAAGGCCAACATAATTCTAAATGAAGAAAAGTTGAAAGTCTTTTATATAAACCACTGGAATTTACTACTTTCTCTAGTTATATATTCTTTTTTAATATCATTTTTTAGTCTTTTTTTCTTTACCTTGGTTAGTTTTTCTGAGGATTTATCAATCTTGTGCATGTTTTTAAAACAAACTGACTCATTAATCATTTTTACTGTTTTTTACTTTCAATTTCATTGATTTTTACTCTGACTCCATTTATTTTCCTTCTTCCATTGATTTTAATATTGTTTTGTTTTTTTTGTGTGTGCCTAAGGTGTAATGTTAGGTAATTTATTTTTGTATAATTATATCTTTTAAATGTTTCCACTTTTTTTTTTTTTTTTTAACCTCTTGGACTTCTTGTTTCTTTCTTTATTTTTTTCCCTTCCCCCCCACCCCTCCCACCCCTCTTTTCCCTCTATACAGTCCTTCCTTCCTCCATTCTTACCACCCTCCTTATCCCTAACCCTAAACCTAACCCTAACCCTAATGCTAACCCCTCCTTCCCCCCATTATATGTCCTCATCCACTTATCAGCGAGATCATAAAGAACTCAAAAAACTCTACACCAAGAATACAAATAAGCCAGTCAACAAATGGGCTAAGGAAATGAACAGCCACTTCACAGAAGAAGATGTACAAGCAATCAACAGATATATGAAAAAATGTTCAACATCTCTAGTAATAAGAGAAATGCAAATCAAAATCACCCTAAGATTTCATCTCACCCCAATTAGAATGGCGATTATCAAGAACACAAGCACCAACAGGTGTTGGCGAGGATGTGGGGAAAAAGGTACACTCATACATTGCTGGTGGGGTTGCAAATTAGTGCAGCCACTCTGGAAAGCAGTATGGAGATTCCTCAGAAAGCTTGGACTGGAACCACCATTTGACCCAGTTATCCCACTCCTTGGCCTATACCCAGAGGACTTAAAATCAGCATACTACAGAGATACAGGCACATCAATGTTCATAGCTGCTCAATTCACTATAGCCAGATTGTGGAACCAACCTAGATGCCCTTCAGTTGATGAATGGATAAAGAAACTGTGGCATATATATACAATGGAATATTACTCTGCCATGAAGAATGATAAAATTATGGTAGTTGCAGGCAAATGGATGAAATTGGAGAATATCATGCTAAGTGAGATAAGCCAATCTCAAAAAACTAAAGGACGAATGACAGTGTTTTTCAATCTAGTAGAACTTTCTGCATCACATGTGGATCTTTAAAATTACACACACACAGTGTCTAGACATATACACACATAATATGATAAATATATAATTATGTATTAGGAGGGTACACCAGAATCCAGTGAGAGGTGATGATAGCTAAGGGTAAGGGTTGGCATTGAATGTGGTGAGCAGTGGACAGATTGTGGTGTAGTTTTTAGATAAAAATAGGGTTAGATGTATAAGGAGGTATGAGAAAAAATTAAACGTGACTTCAAAGTGTTCAGCTGAATAACTATGAGAATACAGTTGCCATTTAAGGTGACTATAAATAAAATTGGTTTGGGGACAGGAGTCGACTTTTTTTTTCATATTGGCTGATACTTTTATCACAATTATATTTTTAATTACAGATTATTCAGCTTATAATCTAATACACAGATACATGGGTACTTAGATATATGAATACATAGATAAGTAGTTACAATTATTTCTAATGATCTCTACCTCTACATGAATAAAAAAGAATGATTTATGCATTCACTTATTCAGCAAAATGTCATTGTATAGTTGATTATATCCTGATTATGTGGCACCAATCAAAACAAGAGTCCAAATAAATTTGAAGCACTTATATTATTCTTGTAAACTTTATCTTGGATACTCTTTAATAGTAGGAACTAAATATTCTAACTAGGATGCCAATGCAATTAAGCCATGATCATGTTTTTTTTAAATTTATTTGTATCATAAACAAATGGGATACATCTTGTTTCTCTGTTTATACATGAAGTAGAGGCATACCATTTGTGTAATCATACATTTACCTAGGGTAATGGTGTTTGATTCATTCTGTTAATTTTTTTTCCTTTCCCCCCACACTTCCACCCCTCTTTTCCCTCTATACAGTCCCTCCTTTCTCCATTCTTGCCCCCCACCACTTCTCTTTATGTGTCATCATCCAGTTATCAGCGAGATCATTCGTCCTTTGGTTTTTGAGATTGGCTTATCTCACTTAGCATGATATTCTCCAATTTCATCCATTTGCCTGCAGATGCCATAATTTTATTATTTTTTTGGCTCTGTAATATTCCATTGTGTGTGTGTGTGTGTGTGTGTGTGTGTGTGTATATATATATACATATATATATATATATATATTTTTATATACCACAGTTTCTTTATCCATTGACTTTTTAATCTTAAGTTTGGGGCATGTCATCATCCAGCTAGACATGTCAAAGAAGCAGGAATTCAGTCTGACATGAGGAATGAGATCTGATCAAGAGAGGTAATTTGGGAGTCTTAGCATATAAATGGCATTTAATGTCATAAGATTCACCAAAAGAGGAAAATTCAGTGAGAAGACAAGCAACCAGCAAAGAATTCTGGAAAGCAGCTATCAATATAATTGGAGAAAAACTTAATGAATATGAGCTCCTGGAAGCTGAGGAAACATATAAAAAAGGAAAGATTACCGATCATCTCAAAGGCTGCTGGTTGGTCAAACAAAATCATAACTAAATATTGCCAATTATATTCAGCCACTTTAAAATATTTGGTGGTAGAAATTAAAGATAACCTAAATAGATGAAAATATTCCATTTTGATAGATTCCAAGATTTTATATTGTTACATGACAGTACTCCCCAAACTGATCTGTACATTCAGTATGATCCCTTTCCAAGTACCAGCAGGCTTCTTTGTAGCAATTGACAAGTAGATCTGAAATTTGATATAGGAATTCAAAGGACCTAGAAAAGCCAAAACATTCTTGAGAAAGAACAAAGCTCACTTTTTCCCAAACTAAAAGTTTACCTTAAAAGTACAATAGTGAAGACAGTGTGCTACTGACATAAGAATGAATATTTGGATCTATAGAATATAACTGAGAGTCCAGAAATAAACTCTCATATTTATAGTCAATTGGTTGTCTACAAGAATACCAAGGTAACTGGGCAACTGAAAGCTGCATGCAAAAGAATGAAATTGGAACCTTAACTCCTATCATACACCAAAATTAAGTCAATAGGCATCAATAGTCCTAAGTGGAAAAGCTAAACTATAGAACCTATAGAAGAAAACACAGGAATAAATCTTCCTGCAAAGTCTTCTTAGATGTTGCATCACAGCACAAGTGACAAAAGGAAAAATAGACAAATCGGAACCTATCAAAATGAAAAACTTTTGTGCTTAAAAAGACAACAGGGTGAAAGTGAAAAGGCTACCTCAAAGCAGGAGAAAACCTTTGCAAATCATATATGTGTTAAGAGACTTGTATCTAAATATGCGAAGAATACTTACAAATCAATAATCAAAATGCAAATTACCCAGTTCAAGATTGACAAAGGATTTCAGTAGCCATTTCTCCAGTATGAAAACATGTTCAAAAACATTAGTGGTCAGGGAAATAGAAATCAAAGCCCCTCAAGTAGGATTAAGATGGTTATGATCAATAATAATGTACGTTATTACTATTCACCAGTAATTATCACTACCATTTACCAATAAAATAACAAATTGTCACCAATAAAAATATTTCTGGTATCATAGAGAAATTGGATCCCTGATCCATTAGTTTTGGGTTTCTGAAATGGTACAACCACTTTTTTAAATATATTTTTTAGCTGTCAGTTAATCATTATTTTATTCATTTATATGCAGTTCTAAGAATGCATAAACCCAGTGCCATACACATGCTAGGCAGGCCCTTTACCACTGCACTATGATCCTAGCCCCTGGTGCAATCACTTTTAAATACAGTCTGACAACTCCACTCAAGGGTAAAAGTTCCATATAAAAGTATATACTCAAGGGAAATGAAAACAGCAGAAATGAAAACATATACACAAACTTGTACATGAATGTTCAAATATAGATCTACCTAAATTTACATGAGTGTTCATAACAGCCAAAAACTGGAAACATATCGAAGTCCATCAACTGATCAGTGGACAAATAAAATTTTATGTACTTATAAATGAAATATTATTCTGCATTAAAAAGAGTGAAGTAGTAACATGTTACAACAATAAAACTTGAAAACATAGGCAAATCTATACACACAGAAGTATATTCATGGTAAATGTTTATTTAAAATGTTTTTTAAAATGGCTCCTTTCCAGAAATTTTGTTTGGAAATTTTATTTTGAAAGAATATGGGTTATATTAATAAACATTTTCAGTTCAAAGAGGAAGAAAAAGATACAGAAGGAAAGAGATACATAGAGGGGGACACGTGGGACTCGTGGGTGCTTAATAGGAGTCATGGGGTTCTGCAGGAGAGTGATTGCTGATGGGTACAGGATTTCTTTGGGGGGTGATGAAATGTTTTAAAATTAGACTGTGGTGATTGTTATACAGCTTTGAGTAAACTAGATATCATTGAGTTTGTACTCTAAATGGTTGAGTTATATAGTATATGAATTATTTCATTAATCCTGTTTAAAAAAAAAAAGGAGGGAGGGGAGAGAGAAAGAAAGAAAAAAGAAAGAAAGAAAGAAAGAAAGAAAGAAAGAAAAAAGAAAAGAAAAGAAAAGAAGAAGAAGAAGGAAGGGAGGAAGGGAAAGGAAGAAATAGATGCCCAGAGAGAAATAGAGATAACAGGAGGAGGGGGAGAGAACAAGAATAATTGTGGTTAATGACTTCAAAGGACACTCAGGGCCTTTGCTTCTGTGGTGTTTGTAGTAGCCACATTGTCAGTATTCCTGCCTTTTGTGATGGAGGAGGGTTACCTTGCTCTTCTGTCTACTGTCTGTCCTTCCATTTCCAAACATAGCCCACTGAAATCATCTAGATAAGACAATTATATAGTTAACCCAAAACAAAAAGATCACACTTTATTAGCAGGTTAGTTTTGATATTTTGTAATGTAAATTGAGCCTTCATTAATACAGTACAGCAAAGCAAGTAAATTAAATCTTGTCCTTGAAGTCCAACGAAGCAGGTTGTACACGAGAATGTGCAATCATTCATATGGGACAACATGAAAAAGATAATGGAAGTTTTAAAAGGAAAAAGCTGTTTTTATTTTATTTAAATCTTTTAGATGACAAGTATGTATCTAAATACTTGGTTAGTAAGGGAAGAATTTTTTTCTGACTTTGTCCTGCTTTTTAGAATAATATCTTTGTAGTGTGTGGTTATTTATATTGCATAAATTACTATGAAAAGACAGTGATAAAATTTATTTGAATTTTACTGATTTAACACATTAAAAGTTGAATATTATACATTAATATTTCCAGCATTCTATATTAACTTCATTCATATTCTGTAAATTGTGCCTTAAAATTAAGAATAGGCCACAGTTTTCACATCTGTATTGAATCTCCCTCCTCTTATTTTCTACTTTGCTTATATATAATTTGCTAGCTATTTGTTGCTAACACATAGGCACTTATACCCACATTTTTAAAATATTTTAATTAGTTATATATGACAGAATACACTTTGATACATCTTATATAATGGAATATAATTTCTCATTCTTCTGGGTATGCATGATGTAAAATCTCATGGGTAGTACAGTTATATATATATACATAGGGTAATGATGTCTAATTCATTCTACTATCATTCCTATTCCCACACATTTAAACTTAATACAGAACTGAGCAGGAGATATTGTTTTATGAGCTAAAGTTACTTCTCATTGTGAGATTGTAAACATATTCTATTGGTTCTAATTTAAGAAAAAATGCTTCCAGCAAAATAGTATTATTCTGACTTGAGAACATAGCCTGTACAATGCTCTGCTACTAATTGTCCAAAAATAAGCTTAGTTATCTAACAGTATAAAGTAATCTTAGTCACTTATCTTGTATTTTTATTTCATAATAAAAGCGCTTTTAGAAGAATTGTTTTGTTCAATAATTCAGCCATATAATAAGAAACATGAAAATAGGTAATATGTTGAATGATGTAATTGTTGTGCACAAACTTATTACTAGCAGTTATTCATTATAACAGAGATACTCAACCAAAGAGAATACTTAAAAATAGTATGATTTGAAAACAAATTTTGTTTGATTTGAGTTTCCTCAATAGTGGAGCAATATTTACTTCTCATTTCAAGAGTCTCAAATGTACTGGAAATCAGGTTAAATTAGTGTTTGACATGTACTGTCCTCATTTAGAAATTTCCTAGTGTTGCATAGTATGTTTATTTATTTTTAAAATTCTTTTGATATTCCTGTAATTATGATCTAATTTAGTTTATTGTCATTCACTGAAATGATATGTGTACTCTGTGATATTTAGGCAAACCCATTATTAGAATGTATTGAATGAACATGGTATTAGACTCATGAATCTAATACTGAGAATGTTGACTGTTACAGTGTATTGATAATTTTAATGCTAAAACTCATTGTTGTCAATATTTCAAAGTGCAGTAATGGAAACTAGATTCCTTATTCCTGCAGCCCATTCAGAAACATTTTGTGTGGCTATTTTGTTCTTGTTCCTTGAGTAACTAGAGATGAGGATGATTTTTTTTTCTTATATCTCTTTCTTCTAGACATGTTTTCCATTTCCTTGGCAATTTGGTGTCCTAAAATTGTATACTAGTAGTGGGAGAGATTTTTAAAAGTAATTTCTTTCTTTATCAGAAACAAACATGGGCAGTTTTCTGTGAAATCAAGCATCATTTTTTAGACCCTTCACTTGTTTTCATATCTATTTTGATCGGTAATATATCTAAGTGTTTTAAAATTTATACCCATTGCCCAGTGACTAAGTCATCTTCCCTCTGTAGCTACTATTATCAGGTTTTTTTTTTTTTTTTTTGGTCTATTCTTCTAAGTTATCGTATTCATGCACAAGGAATGAGAATGTGTGTTCCTTTCTGTGTTGTCTACACTAATGGTAGCATACTCTGTATACCCTGTAATACAGATTTTATCACTTCACTGCAATTCTAATTAATTATTATACTTCTGAATACTTACCATCTTAAAAATAATACATCTATTGACAAGTGGTCAAAATATACAAACTATTATCTTCCCAACATCTTCCCATTATATATTCTCATTTCTCTTATTATTTGTTTCTAAAATAGAATAATGAACTTAGACTATATTCCTTTGGAGAGTTTTCTAAGTGTTCCAGGATAAAACCAAACTATTTAATTCTGACAAATAATTTTTAAAGCTATGCTCCAGTGGAGTACCTCAGAAAAGTGTATCATTCTTACTCAAGTTTCTAATAGTAATTATAGGAAAATGAGAATTTCAGTAAGAACTTTAGAACACAGCAAGATAAATTATAGTCTTAGAGAGTTAAATTAAAGTATGGCCAAACTGCTTTAAAGCATGTTATAAATTCTTCAAAATATGAAAATAAATTAAAAATAATATAATTTGGCATCTGGTACTTTTTTGCCTACATTTAAATGAAATATACACACATACGCTTTGTGTGTTGGTGTCAAATGCTCTATGATTTTATGGTCATCACATTATACATTTTTAAATTGGTGTTGTCTTTTGTGTTAAAGAATGTTACTGACATAACAGCATCCTAGTCCTGGTATTCTGCCCTGTGCATTGTGAGGAATTAGTATTTATTATGTTGTCCAGAATTCCTGACTTTGGAAATTGATTTACAACGACTTCGAAGCACAAACTCAATAGTTTAAAATACAGTAGCACCCAAATTTAAAGTTCATACCTAGTCATCATTTTCAAGAAAATATGTAAGATTACAATTAAAAACATAAAAACTCATCATGTACTTTGAAAATTTCCCTTTTGGCTGTCTTTATTTTTAATTATTGCTGTCTACAAAGATTGTCTACTAGTATAAAGCATATTTTTTAAAAAGATGCGAAGTTATCACTGTATGATGAAAATAGCTTTCATAAATATTCAGGTTAGCAAGATTCTTACTTTGTCTATTTCTTTGAAATTGCCTCAGTAACAATAATAACTTTTTATTTCTCCTTAAGTTCATCCCAAAGTACTAATAACTTTGTGGACTTTAGTCAAGTCTATAATTGAAACATTAACTTTCAAAAACCATATATAATTGTTTAAACAATTCTGTGTAAGGCACACAGTTTTCTAATCAAAGTGAGAGAAATATGCTATTTTTAGAAGCTGGTTTTGTATTATATTGTTTTATAAATAGATGTGGACAATTTATTATTACTTTCAGAATAGTTATTTGCCCAGCAGAGAACTAACATAAATTAAGCAGTAAATCAGTTTTGCTTCCTTTAGATAATTGGTAATTTACATATAACCTTTGGCTATTCTTTTATCCTAGGGTATTGATATAAGTTGCATAAAATTGTTTTCTATATTGAAAGTGCTTTGAAATGCAAAATCTAATCAAAATGCACTATTATTTTAGGACAGTTGTGTTGCTAAATGGTACTATTGAAGCTATTAGGAATATTTGAGAACTCTGAATGAAATATATAAGGAAGCTAAATTATAACCTCTATGGACTACTTTAGATTATTTTATCAATCAGTTGAACAAATGAAACTGCCAAAGTACTTACAGCACTGCATTTTTCCTTCCATACACTGTGTTTAGACATCATGCTATTATTGCTGTATTATACTACCTAGCCTAATTGGGCTACCTAGCCTTCTGTGATAAGGAAACATAAAAGATTAAATTTATATTAGTAAGTAATAAATTTATATTAATTAAATTTATATTAGTAAGATTAGTAAGTGAGGCTCATGGTGACTAGTTATTCTGTCCAGGGCTTTTGACACAGACCCCAGGGGTCTGCCTGAGAACTCTGGACATCAACATATCTTTAATCAATTACTGGCACACTCACTGGTGAATCACACTTTGATCTAGGTAACTAAAATCCAGTTTTGGAGAAGACATGGTAAATGGTGTGCCTGTTTGTCCAACCAAGTCTTGAAGTATTTATGAAGAACCTCCTTTGGTTTAACACAAATTTTTAGTAACTACCAGTGACTAGGTAAACAACTCTGTTCATCTTTAAAACTAAAATTATCTTGAAATTTTGAAGAATATGGAATCTTAAGGTTTATGAAACTTACGATGTCTGTTATCCAGAATTTGAATATCTTAGATTATTTTTTTAGCAAGTATAATATTTTATAAATTAGAGTGCTCTTTCAGATCACTGTATTGATTCTTCTTTAATATGTGTGGTAAAATGGACTGCAGTTTTAATTATTCTTTGAGGCATATGAATAATTTTTTCCAGATGAAAACATATTTCATTTTATTATGGAGATTAATTAAAAATTCAGGCTCACCTAAAGAAATTTGTTTTCCATTCAATTTCATGGAATCTATTTTATCCAGGAATTTTTATATCAATTAAAAAAATGTGGTCAGGGATTACATGCATTACAAGATTAAGAATTGTTAACCTTGCTTGTAAATTGTTTTATTTCAGTTTTGTTGTCTGTGTTGATAATTTTAGTATATTTTTAATCCAAAAATTTAATCATATACTGATTCAAATTTTGTATTGAGATATTATTTTAGATCAATGCAGGAACATATTTTCCTTATTTTTTAAAACTTACTCATTTTAATACCTTCTAATTAAGTAATTACCTACTTATTAGTGAACAAGGAAGAGATATTTTAGTAACAGTTAGTTTAATTAGATGGTGAAAACCAAATAAATTCTCAAGACAGTGCTGGCATGGAGAATAATGCATAATAAGTAACAATTGCAATGTCTGTCATCCCTTTTTGTTTAACCTTTATAAAACCTTTGTAGTCTTGTTGCTTGATGAGTGAAATATTTAGTGGCAGCTTGAGTACTATCATCCTTTATCTAGTTGTTACTCTACTTAACATGCCTCATTATTATACTTAGAGTTACTTTTTATTTTTCTTAAGATAAATGTTTGTTGGATTTCAAATGAAGGTGACTTTGATTCTGAAAGCTGGCAGTTAACGATAACAGTGGAATAACTTTTTATGAATGTGGGTACATAGAATCACGTCTGGCAGAGGTTATTGTCATACATAGTAAGTGGCCAGCACACTTTGCAGGCTATTAAATTGTGGCGATATGTGTCATTTTAGCTAATGGAAAAAGAGAATATTATAAGTCCTTTTTCAGTATTGAATTTCACAAGAAACAGAGTAAGTTCTAATTGGCTTAATCTTTTTTAATACCAAAAATTTAATATTGAAAATAAACTTAATTATCCAAATACAGGAGTGCTAAAAAAATAAAGTATGTTCATTGAAACTAGAATGTCCAATTACTAAAGGCATGTTCTAATTTTTTGTTTGATTAAAGACTTTAACTGCCAGCAACATCACTTTGACAGCAGTATTTTCAGATCATGTTGATCATAAAAGATACACTTTCCTGTCTACAGGGACTGAAAGTTACCTTAAATTCTTTGCCAAGATGTATATTCTCAACATAAAACTCTCAGTAAGTTCTCAATGTTTGGACAAAGCTCAGGTTTTATCTTAGCAAGAACGTGAGGTGGTAATTAAAAAAGCAAGTGCTGATTCTTTTGAAGGAGAATTTTAAAAACAAATTTTATATTGAAGTGTCAGGTTTTATTTTAATGAAGTTAAAATCTTTACATAGAAATGCATTAATTTAATATATAATGAGAGTTAAATAAAAACTTTAAATTGCAGTGTTTTAGACTTTCCGTATCTTCCATCACCCCTTCTTCCCCTGCCCCTATAAACACTGTTTCTCATCTATCCTTCCAGATTTCATTTATATAAATATGAGCAAATGCAAATATATAGTCCTATATTCATCATCTCTTATTCAAAATAATATATTTTCATATTTTGTCAAACTTGAGATGATATACAATATAATTGCACATTTTTATGCTACTATTGAGAAAGAAAAAATATTGGCAATTAAATGTTGATATAACATTGATAATAAAGTGCTTTGCAATGCCAGAAATTTTAAAATGTGACAAACTCATGTCTTGTAGTTTTATAAATATGGTATGTACCCTCTGCTACTCATTTTTCTTGTCACTTAACAATATGATTTGGGAGTCTTTCTGCTGCAGACTTTTACTCCTTATTTTACAGGTGCGTGGTTGATCATAGTGTGGTTGTACCCTAAGTAATTCAGCCCCTGTACACAGATACGTACTCTTTTTCTTTGTCAGTATTTGAAACTTTATACCTAGTTCATTTTGTATGTGTACAGGTATAATGGTAGAATAAATTGCAGATGTGGTTGCTGACTTAATGGTAATTATATCTGTAACTTTTATAACTATTAGTAGATTAGCCTTCAGAGGGCTTCAGTATTTTATGTTTTTCACCAAGCGTTTGAAAACTCTGTTGCCAAACTTTGAATTTTTACCAATCAATGTGAGGTTTCAGGGCAGTTCTTATTTGCACATCTTGCACAAATGGAAGGTCAAGAATATTTTCTAGTGTTCAAGAGACATTTTAATTTTTTTTCTACAAACTATTCATGTACTTTGCCCGTTTTTCTATTAGATTTCTAATCTTTTTATTCTTTATTTCTAGATGTTCTTTCTACTTAGGGAGATTAACCCTTGGTCTCTGGTATGAGTTGTAAATATTTTTTCCACCTTGCCATTTGATTCTTCATTTATTGTTTTAAACATTGTCTTAGCCCATTCAGGTCACTTTAACAAGATAGTATAAACTGGGTACTGTATAAACCACAGACATTTATTTCACATAGTCTCAGAGTATGAGATGTTCAAGATAAAGATGTGGGCAGATGCAGTCTCCGGTAAAGTTCTGTTTCCATTCATAGATAAAGCAGTCTAACTTCTCTCATGATGGAAGGAACTTGCTAACCCTCTGCCATCTCTTTCATAAGGGCACTAATCACCTCCCAAGGGCCATTAAAACCTCTTATCATCATCATCTGGGAATTAGGATTTGAACATGTGAAATTTCTTTTTTGGTGGGGAACACCTTCAGGGCATAGCATTCATAAAAATCTTACTTATGTTCAGTGTAGTCACATTTCTAAAACTTTTCTTTAATGTCTTCTAGAATTCATGACATAAATAGAAGGACTCTGCCTGTGCCAAGATTACAAAGGCATCTGCCCATGTTTTCATCTGGAAATGTTTTGACTTCCTTTTTCATTTCGCATAGACTGTTACTTTGATTATCCCCACTGACCCAGTCATCTGTGCCGTTGTGTACTCCCTGTATTGGTTCTAGGCTTATGCTATGACTATTTTGACCAGTAAAATGTGACTGGAGTGATGTGTTGCCAGTTTGAGGCTTAGCCCTTAATTATACTCACAGTTCTTTTTCTTCTCTCTTGGGAGCTTATTAATTAGGTGCTTTTTTGGAAACTACTAACCATGCATTAAGGGAGCCCCAGTGGAGAGGACTACCAAAAGGAGAATCAACATTGCTAGACAGTGGCCTCAGCTGACCAGCCTACAGATGACACAGGGTATCCAGATGAGCTGGATCTTCCAGCCCAGGTGAACTCTCACTTGAGCCTCCACTTGACTGTAGCCATCCCCGCTCTCAAGATAACACCACATAAGGCAGAACTTCCCAGCTAACACACATAATTTTGAGAGAATGCACTGTTTCTATAAACCACTACTTTCTTTACACTACCCCCAAACATAGTGACTTGAAGACACAAAAATTATGTTTGTTCACAATGTGTATGTCTCAGCAGAACAAATTCCATCTCTCCACCCAGAGTCAATGCGGTAGCTTCAGTGGGCTGGAGAACCTTCTACTAGGATGCCACCCTTATGGTCATGGACTGGACATTGGCTAAAACCTCATCTGGGATTGTTGGCAGGGGGCAACATATCTCATTTGGGGTAGGCGACTCAGTTTTTCTCCGCATAGGTTTATCCATGTGGTTGCCAGTGTTTCTTAAAGTTGGTACCTGAGTGTTAGGAGAAAGGAAATGGCAGCTGCTTGTCAAAACTAGGCCTGTAAGAAGTGAGGAAGAATATTTTACTATCTTTAATTCATTACACATTTTATTTGATTCAACTTTATCTTTTTCCAGATGGATGTTTATACCAGCATCATTTATTAATAAACTATTTATCATCCATATTTTGAGATGATCTTATTACCACCTACTAAATTCCTATGTTTCTGGGCTTTTTTTTAGTTTCCACTGGTTTGTCTACCCATGTACCACTACCACGTTATTGTAAATAGCGAGGTTCACAATGTAGTTTCTGTTCATTCTTTTGCTTTCATAGTTTTATTTTGTGTTTTACATGGTTATTTTTCTAAATAGATTTGATAATCAGTTTGTCACATTCTGAAGGGAACGAATGATTGGTATTATAATAGATAAAATTATAAAATAATTTAGGTTAAATTGTTACCTTTAAGATTTTGAACCTTCCTATTAATATTTATATAACTACTCACAATTTAAAATAATATTGATATCAGATATATTCCTATATTACCACCTATCCTGCTTTTGTGTCCTTAAGGAATTTTTAAAAGATTTCCTCAAATAGGTTTTCCACACTTTAAGTTTCTATATGCACATATGCACATTTATCTATAATATAATTGACATATTTATTAATTTAGCATATTTTATGTTAATTTTAGATCCTATTGCTTTACTGAATTATCTTAGTTTTAGAGTAGTTTCTGAGTTCATTCTTTCAGGTTTTCTAGGCCTACAGTCATATCAGCTGAAAATAGCTTTACCTCACATTTTGTAATATTTATACCTCAAATTTTTTTTGTATAATTATATTGGTTAATATTTATAGTAAAATGTTAAAATGGTACAGTAATGTGGAACATTCATTTCCACTTTGTGGAAATATCTCCAGTGATTCTCCATAGTTGCTTTAGGGTTTTGGATTGATTGATTCATGTATTTATCCATGAAATAATATTAAATTATATATTGCTGTTTTATTAAGTATTTCATTAAATATTTACATTAAATTTGATAAATACCTTTCAATGTCTGTGAAAATATATCATTTTTCCTCTTAAATCAAGCAATGTGTTATATTTTAATATCATATTTTTAAATATTTAATCATTGCTATAATTTTGTGATAAATCTCCAAGATATTGTTATTGATTTACTGTGTTACTGGATTTTTTGTTTAATATAGAGTTTTACATCAATATCCATAAGATATACTGGTTTATAGTTTTCTTTTTGTATTTTTTTAGCCTTAGGTATTATTTTACTCACTTCATAAATAAGTTTTGGAAGTGATCCTGCTTGTTCTCTGCTATAGTGCAGGTACCATTGGAATTTCTGTTAAAGGTGTGTTAAAATCCCCCTGAGAAAACATCTGGACTGTTGTTTGGGGCCTGCTAACTCTGATAGTCTTTTTTTCTATTCCTATAGAAATAGTTGATTTGAAATTTTTTTCTGTGAGAATTATCTATTTTATTCAGATTATTTTGGTTATTTGCATAATGTGCTAAGTAACTACAAACTCATAGTTTGTTAATTTACCAAAGTATAATTAAGCTAGAGCCAAATAATGGGTATAACAGTATAACAGAAATCTCTATACATTTGCAAATAAACAAATTCATTCTAAATCATCCCTGGGTCTAAGATAATATCACAATGGGAATTATGTACATTGTAGAAGTTGATTAAATGATAAGTAAAATAAAGCATATTAAAATTCTTTTGCATGGAAATAAAAGAATGTTTGATAAGAAGTTGATTGTTTGCAGTCCTTACATCGGAAAAGAAACACCGAAAGTCAGTGACATTAGTATCCATATCAAAAATTAGGAAATGAGCAAAATTAAAGTCAAATGAAACAAAGAAATGAACATAAGAAGAGAAATTAATAAAATAGAATAGAAAATACAACAAAAAGATCATTGAACCTACCTTTAGCTTCTTGATGAAGTGTGATAAACTAATCCAGAAAACCGCAGGTCCTCATGCCTGCTCACTCTGTCAGAGATCCTGCTCTTACTAGGCTTCTTCTCCTTTCATCTGTCAACACCCATTTATCTTTCAGAACTCAATTAAAAAACTCTTCCTTAATGATGACCTACCCCTGTTGAATTTATTTATTCAGCAAATTTGGAGTTCATTTAAATAGGATGGGAAGATGTTCAATTTTATGCAGAAATATTACTTGATAACATTTTTAATATATTGCTCTGAACTTCTCAAACTGAGGCATAGATTTAACGTGAATTCATATTGTTACTGATTTTTTCAACCCAAAGATTGGGTCCTTTTCCCTTTACAGAGTGGGAGAGAGTATTTGCAAGTCACATATCTGTTAAGGAATTAGGGTCCAGAATATGTAAAGGCACTTAACAACTGAATTTAAAAATTGGCAAAGGATTAATTAGACATTTCTGAAAAGAATGCATATGAATAGCCAATTTGCACAGAAAGATCTATTCCAACTTAATGTCATTAGGGAAGTGCAAGTTAAAACCACAAGGAGATTTGGGCATGCGAACCTGTTGCTAAATGAGGACATAGTTTCTATTCTATACAACATCATGAAAGTGTTTAATGCCTCTAAATTATTTGATTAAAATGATTAACATGATAAATTCATATGTATTTTATCACAATAAAAAACTGTAAACACACAGTGATATAGCAGATTATACCCACTAGGACGGCTACAACCAAAGACAGTAGCAGGTACTGACAAGGTTGCAGAAACATTGGAGCCTCATGCATTGTTGTTGGGAATGACTTTCTCAAAATGTTAAGCAGAGTTACCACAAAACCCCATGACCCAGCAATTCTACCTCTAGATATCTACCCAAGGGAAGAAAAAGCACTTGCCCACTCAAGATATGTGTACCTGTGTTCATAGCAGTATTATTCATGACAGCCCAAAGTGGGAACTGTCCGGTCCCTTTTCTGATTAAAGAGATAAGCAAAATATGGTAAGTGAACAAAGCCAGACACAAAATACCACGTGGTATGAATTCATTTATACGAAATGTGCAGAAAAGGCAAATATATCTAGACTACCTTGATGTATATTAGAATGAGGAATGACTTGTTAATGGGCAATTTTTGTGTGTGTGTGTGTGGCAGGGGAGTGATAGGAACTTTATAAAATTGGATTGTGTGATGATGACTATGCAACTCTTTATATTAAAATTAATTGAATTATATATTATGGTGAATTTATCAGGGTATATGTTTTATTGCAGTAAAATTGTTAAAATGTGATAGCTGTGGCTACAGTGTGGAGAATACAAGGGCATAAAAGCAGAAGTATGAGGGCCAACTTGGAAGCTAGATTGGTCGTCCATGTGAGAGATGGTAGTTGTTTGGACTAGTTGGGTGGTAGTAGAGATGGAGAGACAGAAGCCAATTTAGGATATTTTTTGACAGTTGAATGTGTACTCCTTGACGCTAGGTTGGATTTAATGGGTGTGATTGGTTCTCACTATGCAACCTTGGGTTTTGCCTTCAGCACCTGGGTGCATGGTGGTGTCTTAACTTGAAATAATAACTGGGAGGGAAAAATGTGTGGAGGTAAGTTAGGCAGCCATCAAGAGCACTGTTTGTCTTCATTAAGCTTGAATGCCTTAAATATTCAAAGGGACAAGGTTCATATAGGCAGTTGGACATGAAAACAGTCGGATGTGCAAGCCTGTGTTTCCAGAGAGAGGTCTGAGATGAGTATATAAATTTTCTATAAAAATGATACTTAAGGGCAAATGCTGCTGCCACAGACACCCAGAAGTTTTTTTCTCCGGGTGACACTGCCACCATCTGGAGGTTTTCTCTAGGGCCGCAGCCGTCCCTGAAGCTGCTGCTGCAGAATCCCGGAGGTCTTTTCTTCAAGCGTGGCTGCTGTCTACACTGCTGCCACCAAAGTGCTTCCATCCACTGGAGGTCACCTGGAGGTCTTCTCTCTGGGTGCGGCTGCTACTGCTGACCCCTTACTGCTGCCAACACCACTCAGGACTGCAGCTGCTGCTGACCACTGCCTGCTGCCACTGACCTGCCACTACCGTTTCCACCACTGCCCAGAGGTTCACTGCAATGAAGACTCCACGTTTGGTTGCACAGGCTGCATCCACTTGAGATGCTGGCCAGAGGCTTGGGGGTTTGGGTGCTAGCAGGTTTGCTGCCACCAACATCTTGGGGGCACAGCTGCCCCTGTCTGTGAACACAGGCTCGGACCTGGAGGTTCAGTGTCGGGTGCCTGTGGGTTTGGCTGCGCCTGGGGTTTTCCTCCTGGGAGTGCGGGTTGCTGCCATCTTGTTACTGTCTCTCAGAATTGCTCATCCCTGGTGGTCTTTCTCCAAATTCTAGTGGCACTGAGATCTTGGAACTACAACATGGCTGAATCTAGGACATCTGAAGCCTAGATTGGTGGGATAGTGACTGGGTCTGCCAGGGCTGTGTCTATACAGGCAATCTTGTGAGAAGTCAGAGACAGGACTGAGAAGCTTTCAGGTGCTGGCAGAGACAGTTATTCAATTTTCCACCAAGATTTATTTTATTTTCATTTTTTTCTTGACATCTCTTTCTACCATATTTGGAGCAAGATATTTTTCACGCATCAGTGTCTTGAGGATGGTGATATATGCATGGTGTTTTCTGTTGTATATTCTTATATTTTCAATTTTTTCTTTTTTATATGTATTCTTCTTCTTACTTGTGTTTTTTCCTGGATTCCCATTCTAACTTATCTTCACTTAACAGCCAGTCTGTGTTAGTTCCTCTTCCAGTCTTTCTGTGAATTTTTACTTATTGCTTCCTTCTTTCTCCCTCATGAAAATCACATCCTACAGCATTTCTGTTCTGTCTTTGTTCACTATTTGAAATTGTACACCCTTTTAGCAAATTTTCTGTTTATACTGTAGATAGTTATTGAACTCATCGTTTCTGTTTATAGCAAGAAAGCATTAGATGCCTTGGTGGGAGCTGTGAGATTTAAGGCAATCCACTGACAGCACAGTAGAAGAAATATCCAAGAAGGAGTTTAGACGGTACATAGTAAAACTGATCTGCAAAGTATAGGATGGTATAAAGAATGAAATCAAAGAGAAGATACAGGAAGTGAAATATCACTTCAAAAAAAAAATAATAAATAAAGAGGTAGAGATTGTGAAGAAAAAAAAAAAAAAAAGCAGAAATCCTCAAAATGAAGGAACCAGTAAACCAAATTATAAATTCAATGGAAAGCATCACCAACAAACTAGACTATTTGGAAGACAGAACCTCAGGCAATGAAGACAAAATATTTAATATTGAAAATGAAGTTGACCATGTAGAGAAGATGGTAAGAATCCATGAACAAAACTTCCAAGAATTATGGGATAACATGAAAAGACCACATTTAAGAGTTATTGTGATAGATGAAGGAGCAGAGATGTAAAACAAAGGAATGCAGAATCTATTCAATGACATAATATCAGAAAATTTCCCAAACCTAAAGAATGAAGGAAAATCAAATACAGGAGGCTTATAGGACCCCAAATATACAAAATTATAGCAGACCCACACCCACCAAGACACATTATAATGAGAATGACTAAAATATAGAATAAGGATGAAATCTTAAAGTTCATGAGAGAAAAAAAGCAAATTATGTGTAGGGGAAAACCAATTTGGATCTCAACTGAGTTCTCAACCCAGACCCTTAAAGCTAGGAAGTCATGGAACAACATATTTCAAGCTCTGAAAGAAAATGAATGCCAACCAAGAATTTTATATCCAGCGAATTTTAAGTTTCAGATTTGAAGATGAAATAAATACCTTCCATGATAAGCAAAAGTTAAAAGAATTCACAATTAGAAAGCCTTCACTAGAGAACATTCTCAACAAAATATCCCATGAGGATGAAGTGGGAAAAAAAAAAGTGAAAACCAGTAAAGGGAGGAGCTACAATAAAGGAAAAATCAAAAGAGAAACCAAATCAAATTAAAAGGCAGAAATAAACCAAAATGATGGAGAATACAAATCATATCTCAATAATGACCTTGAATGTTAAAGATCTAAATTAATCAATTAAAGACATAAACTTGCAGATTAGATTTAAAAAAAAGAAAATACCCAACAATATGCTGTCTTCAAGAAACTCACCTCATGGGCACAGACTGAAGGTGAAAGAATGGAAAAAAAACACATCACTTCTGGATTGCACAAACAAGTGGTTTCCTTCCTCATATCAGATAAAGTAGACTTCAAGCCAAAGTTAATCAGAAGGGACAAAGAAAGGCATTTCATTCTACTGAAGGGAATTATACATCAGCAAGGCATAATGATTGTAAATATTTATGTCCCAAAAAAATGGAGCATCTATGTACATCAAACAAACCCTGCTCAATTTCAAGAATCAAATAGACCACAACACAGTAATCCTGGGTGACTGTAACATACCTCTCCACAAACGGACAGATCCTCTACACAAAATAAACTATTGATCTAAATAATACTATTAATAATTTAGACCCAACAGACATATATAGAATATTTCATCCATCAACGAGCAAATACACTTTTTTGTCAGCAGCACATGGACCCTTATCTAATATAGACCATATCTTATGCCACAAAGCTACTCTTAGTAAATACAAAAGTGAAGATAATACTCTGCATTCTATCAGGGTATATTCTATCATTCTATAGTCTATCTATAATGGATTGCAATTAGAAACCAGCGATAAAATAAAAAATAGAAGCTACTCTAACACATGGAATAGAAGTTATTCTAACACATGGAGACTAATAATACACTATTGAATGATGAATAGATAGTAGAAGAAATCAAGAATGAAATAAAAAAATACTTAGAGGTAAATGAGAATACCAATGCAACATACCAAAATCTCTGGAACACTATGAAAGTGGTACTATGAGGAATGTTTAGTGCATTGAGCTCATACATTGAAAGAATAAAAAGTCACCAAATAAATGACCTAACATTATATCTGAAAGCCCTGGAAAAAGAAGAACAAATCAACACCAAAAGCAGCAGAAGAAAGGAAATAATTAAAATCAGAGCTGAAATCAATGAAATTGAAACAAAATAAACAAAATAAAAAGTTGACAAAAGGTTGATTCTTTGAAAAAAATCAATAAAATTGATAAACCTCCTAGCCACACTAATGAAGCAAAACAGAGAAAACCCAAATTATTAAAATATGTGATGAAAAAGGAAATATCACAGTGGACACAACTGAAATACAGAAGATAATTAGAAACTATTTTGAAAATTTATACTCCAATAAAATAGAAAATGTTGAATTCATCAACAAATTTCTAGAGACATATGATCTCCCTAAACTGAATCAGGAGGTTATACATGATTTAAACAGAACAGTATCAAGTAATGAATTAGAAAACGCTATCAAAAGCCTACCAATCAAGAAAAGCCCAGAACCAGATGGATTCTCAACCGAGTGCTGTAAGACCCTCAAAGTAGAATTAACATCAATACTCCTCAGATTATTCCATGAAATAGAAAAGGAGAAAATCCTTCCAAACTCATGTGACTAATATCACCCTGATACAAAAACTAGACAAAGACACATCAAGGGAAGAAAACTTAAGACAAGTATCCCTGATGAATGTAGATGCAAAAATTATCAGTAAAATTCTGGTAAATCACATACAAAAATATATTAAAAACATAGTGCACCGCGATCAAGTGGGGTTCATCCCAGGGAGGCAGGGTTGGTTCAACATACAGAAATCAATAAACTAATTTATCATATCAGTAGACTTAAAAACAAGAACTATATGATCATCTCAATAGATGCAGAAAAGCATTTAACAAAATACTGCACCTTTCCATGTTCAAAACACTAGAAAAACTAGGAATAGTAGGAATATCTCAAAATTGTAAAAGCCATATGTTGGGGTCTTTAGCCCCCTTGTTCTTCTCAACCAGTGACAAGGGAAGGGAGCACTCCCCAACAAGGCCAGACTGGGAAAGGTAGGGCCAACTGACTGCCTGCACCAGGTCCTCCGGGCGGAGGACAATCAGATGCCTCAGGGAGACCAGTCACAGCAGGAACTCCGTTTATTGAGGAAGTCACACAGCTTTTATGTAGGGTGAAGGCTAGGCGGGAACCAATCAGCTTAAAGGTCAGCAAGGCGGGTGTGGGGGGGGTGTTAACACAGGCGAGAGAGACCCGTAGGGCTATATGGCAAGCTGATCATGTTCGTGGAACTGTTGTTAACCAATCCCTGATGTTGGTCGGACTTACCGTCATTAACTTTTGAAACCGCCTTTAAGGCCTTGATCTCGCTCACTTGCCAGGAAGTAAGGAGTCAGCCTGAGCTAGTTAACGTGTCATTAGTCCCAACAGCCATAGATAAAAAACCCAAGGCCAACATAATTCAAAATGGAGAAAAATTGAAAACATTCCCTCTCAAAACTGGAACAAGACAAGGATGCCCTCTTTCACCACTTTTATTCAACATTGTCCTTGAAATTCTAGCCAGAGCAATTAGAGAGAAGAAAGAAATTAAATGTATACAAATAGGTAAAGAAAAACTACGACTATTTGCCAGTGACATGATTCTATATTTAGAGAATCCAAAAAATTCCACCAAAAAACTTGTAGAGCTAATAAATGAATTCAACAAAGTAGCAGTATATAAAATCAATACCCATAAATCAAATGCATTCCTATACCTCAGTAATGTATCCACTGAGAGAGAAATAAAGAAAACCACCCCATTTACAGTAACCTCAAAAAAAAAAAAAATACTTGGGAATCAATCTAACAAGAGGTGAAAGACCTCTACAATGAAAACTACTGAATACTAAAGAAAGAAATTGAAGAGTGCCTTAGAAGATGGAAAGGCCTTCCATGTTCCTGGATAAGCTGAATTAATATTGTTAAAATGGCCATACTACCAAAAGTGTTACACAAATTTAATGCCATTCCTATTAAAATCCTAGTGACATTCTTCATAGAACTAGAAAAAGCAATCATGGAATTCATTTAGAAAAATAAGAGAACCAGAATAGCCAAAGCAGTCCTTAGCATGAAAAGTGAAGCAGGAGGCATCACAATACCAGATCTTATGTTATACTACAGAGCTATATAGTAACAGTAACATCCATGGTATTGGCACCAAAATGGACATGAAGACCAGTGGTACAGACTAAAAGATATAGAGGCAAAACCACATAAATACAGTTATCTCACACTAGACAAAGGTGCCAAAACATACACTGGAGAAAATACAGCCTATTCAACAAGTTGTTCTGGGAAAAATGGAAAGCCACCTGTAACAAAATGAAATGAAACCTTTATCTTTTACCCTGTACCAAACTCAAAGTAGATCAAAGACTTAGGCACTAGAACAGAGATCCTGTGACTACTGGAAGAAAAAATAGGCCCAAATCTTCACCACGTTGGTCTAGGATCTGACTTCTTTAACAAGACCCCTAAAGCACAAGAAGTTAAATCAAGAATCAATAAATAGGGTGGGTTCAAACTATAAAGCTTCTTCTCCACAAACAAAACTATAATGTGAAGTGAGAGCCCACAGATTGGGAGAAAATCTTTACCACATGCACCTCAGATAATCTCTAGGATATATAAAGAACTCAAAAAACTTAACACCAAAAAAAGAAAACACCCAAAATTAAGTAATCCAATCAATAAATGGGCTAAGGAACTGAGCAGACTCTTCACAGAAGAAATAAAATCAATCAACAAATATATGAAAAAAATGTTTATCATCTCTAGCAATTATAGAAATGCAAATCAAAACTACTCCAAGATTTCATCTCACTCCAATCAGAATGGCAATTATCCAGGATACAAGCAAAAATAAATGTTGGCGAGGTTGTGGGGAAAAAGAAACGCTCATACATTGCTTGTGGGAATGCAAAATGGTGCGACCATTATGGAAAGCACTACGGAGATTCCTCAGAAAACTTGGAATGGAACTACCATTTGACCCAACTATTCCAGTCACAAAGGACTTAAAATCAGCGTACTACAGTGATGCAGCCACACGGATGTTCATAGCAGCTCAATTCACAATAGCTAAATTATGGAACCGACTTAAATGCCCTTCAGCAGATGAATGGGTAAAGAAAATATGGTACATATACACAATGGAATATTACTTAGTCATAAATAAGAATGAAATTATGGTATTTGTCAGTAAATAGATGGAACTGCAGATTATCATGCTAAGCGAAATAAGCCAAACCCAAAGAACAAAAGCTGAATGTTTTCTCTGATAAACAGATGCTAATCCATAATGGGGTAGGGGGAAAAATGATGGAATTTTGGATTATGCAAAGGAGAATGAAGGGAGGGGAAGGGGTGTATAAATGGGAAGGATGGTGGAATGAGATAGACTTTCTTACCCTGTATACATTTGTGATTCTACTTCTGGTGTGACTGCACCATGTTCAGCCAGAGGAAAGAGAATTTGTGCTCTTATTTGTGTACAGTGTGTCAAAATGCATTCTACTGTTGTGTATAATTAGAACAAATATTTTAAAAAACAACAGTAGCTTTTGCTCAATGGAGAACTTGGTTTGGGTCTTATTCAATGTAATATAGGCAGAGGGGATGCCATTGGAAAATACTGGCAGATGTGAAAGTATCCCTTGTTTAAAAAACACTGAATAATCAAATGTGGGTATATGATTCTTGTTCATTTTTCAAGAAATATGCTTGCCACTAATATTTCAGTGAAGTAAGTTCCTTCAAATTTACTTTACATGTTTTTTTTAATCAACATCTATCAAAAACAGTTACTGGTATATCATGAACTATCAAGAGTATTTAACATCCAACCTACCATCTCATGTTTTTATTCTTCTTATAAAACCTGTGCTGAATATTTATCTGAAATTTCTTGCTAAATGCATTGCTGTTTTCTTCAGCTTCATTTGCACTTGAATCCTATGTTATATGGGTACCAAATACTCCTTAGCTTATTCCTGCTTTCAAATTCCAGGAGCCCCAGAAATGATCTGGCCAGTGCTGACATCACAGTAGTTAAAATTTGCTCAATCCTATTTTCGGCAACGAATTATTCTCCAAGTAGAATGATGGGACAGAATTTTCCATCATTTGCTTCTTATATACCGTCTTAAATGTAGACTATTTTCTTTGTAAACTATTAGAAGCAATTCTTAAATTAAAATTGCTAATAAGCAAATATAAATCAATTTGAAACAGCCATACGTGTGAAAATTCGTTGAGATAGTATTTCAGAACAGTATATTTTACGTCTGCCTTCATGAGAATAGTACAGCATAACTTATTGATGTCCTTAAAAATAGAATTGTAATTTATATTGCTGCTTTCTCCTTGCTGTTTTAATATAAAGTATTTAAACGATCTATCTCAAAAATTTATAAAATACAATTTTTAAAACATCAGATCTCAGAAGGCAACTTAAGGAAAAGGGTATTATGTCTATTTCATCCTTTTCCACTTAATGTTCAGTTTTAGAAAATATATGATGTTAATGGACCATCCACTTTTACGTCATTTTGTTTACTAAGCGAGGACTGAGATCTAAGCAATTATGCAAGTAGTAAAACCTTTAAAACAGAATGCATTGCATTAAAGAATGTTCATGTTCATTTGCAGTGAAGCAGAGAATATTGTCAGAATTCTGCCTAACTAGGATTATGTTGAGAAACCAATTCTGTGTACATTGTTACATTTATTATTATCTGAATGTCTAAAAATTTAGTGTTGTTGACATCTGGAGTGTTTTTTAGTATGTTTTATAATTTTTTTTACTCTCTTTCCTTGCTCATAAAGCCATTTGCCATTCCTGTTAGTGTTTTCCAAGTGTTAGAACCTTTTTCTTTCTGCATGCTTAATGACATCTACTTGCCACAGCTGCATTTTTGCAAACATCATCTTGTATTTATATGTGTGTGATTTTAATTTTGTATTGCATATATTTAAGGCATACAACAGGAACTTTGACATGAATACATACACATATCGAGTATTTACTGCAGATAAATAAATTAGCATATTAACTAACCCAGAGTCACTTTGTGCATGCATGCATGTGTGCCTGTGGTGTGAAAATCTCCTAAAATCTGCTCCCTTATCAAATTTTCAACATACAACACTATGTTACTTAAATGTACTCCTCCTGACTTATGCTATGTCTCTATACTCATTCATCCTACATAACTGCACAGTCATGCTCTTTGACCTGTGTCTCCCTGTTTACTCCCTTTCCCTGCATTTGATAACCTCCCTACTTCTACCTATTGGATTTTTTTTTTCTTTCAGATTTTATACATAAGTGAGATCATGAGGTGTTTTTCTTTCTGTGTCTGGTTTATTTCATTGAACACAATGTCCTCCTGAACCATCCATGTTGCTGCAAATAGCAGTACCTTCTTTGTTGACTGAGTAACATTTCACTCCGTGTGTGTGTGTGTGTGTGTGTGTGTGTGTGTGTGTGTGAGACTGTTTATCCAGTCATCCACCAATGTACACTTAGGTTGTTTCCATATCTTGACTGTTATAATGCTGCAGTGAACACAAAAGTAGATTTATCTTTATGAGGTATGGATTTCATTTCCTTTGAGCATATATGCAGCCCAGCTGAGAGATTACTAGATCACATGGTTAATCTATTTTTCATTTTTTGAGGAATCTCCATACTGTTTTCTCTAATAGCCATAGCAATATACTCTCTCATCATCAGCATACGGAGGTTACTTTTTCTCCATATCCCTGCTAACATTTGTTACCTCTTGTCTTTTTTTAATGTTATTATATTTTGTATACCTTTATTTTATATTATTATATTTATGTGGTGCTGAGGATCGAAGTCAGTGCCTCACACAGACTAGGCAAGTGCTCTACCAGTGAGCTACATCCCCAGCCCACCTCTTGTCTTTTTGATAAGAATTACCCTACTGGTGTGAGGCGCTACCTCAGTGTGGTTCTGAGTTAGATTTTTTGATGTCTTTTTTGGAGAAATATCAAATCTGTTCAGGTCCATTTACATTTCTTAATACTGTCATTTTACTATTGAGTTAAACGAGTCATATATTTTGCATATTAATTTCTTGCAGATATATAATACACAAATAAATATTTTCTCCCAATTTATAGGCTTTTCATTTTGTTGCTTGTTATTTTCCTGTGTAGAAACTTTTTAGTTTGATGTGGTCCTGGTTGTTTATTTTTGTTTTCATTGTTCAAGCTTTGGGTGTGATATCCAAAATATCCTTGACAAATCCAACATTAAAAAGCTTTCCCCTATATTTTCTAGTTCTAGGAGTTTTATGGGTCCAGATCTTACAGTGAGGTGTTTAATTTTGCAAGAGGTATAAAATACTGGTCCCGGTTTACTATTTTGCATCTGAATATCCAGTTTTCCCAGCACCGTTTTTGGAAAGCACTACCCTTCACCTATTGTGTGTTCTTGGTGACCTTGTTAAAACTTGATTGACACACAGGCTTGGGTTTATTTCTGGGATCTTTATTCAGTTCCGTTGGCCTATCTGTCTGTTTTTAATGTCAGTACCATACTGTTTAACTAATGTGATTTTATGAAATAGTTGGAAATCAGGAAGGGTGTTGCCTTCAACTTTGTTATTCTTTTTCAAGATCATTAAGGCTATTTTGGCTCTCTGTGGTTCCAAATTTTATGATTTTTTTTTCTATTTCTATAAAAAATGTTATTGAAATTTTTATAAAGATTGCATTGAATCTATACATTGCTTTGGATAGTAGGGGCACTTTAATAATGTTAATTATTCTGGTCTATGAACATAGGGTATCTTTTCATTCATTTGTGTTAACTTTTCATAGCTGTGACCAAAATACCTGACAAGAACAAGTTAGAGGATGAAGTTTTATTTTGGGCTTATAGTTTCAGAGATTCGGTTCATAGTTGGCTGACTATATTGCTTTGGGTCAAAGGGGAGGCAAAACATATAGTAGAAAGGTATGGTGTGATGAAGGACACCTGTTCAGTTCATGGCAGTCAGGAACCAGAGAGAGAGAGAGATTGATTGGAATGAGGGCAAAATATAATCCCCAAGGGCATGTCCCCCAATGACCTACTTTCACCAGCCATGTCTCCCCTGCCTACAGTTCCCACTCAGTAATCCTTTCAAATTATTAATCTCTTACCACACGTCCAATGTAGGCAAGGGAAAGGTTTCTGCTGAGGGATAGGTCAGTTGTAAATCAATCACTAAGAAACTTATTTAATAGATAAGACCACAGGAGACAATTATCTCTTTTGAATCAGAGGACGTGACGGATTGAGCCACACTAAAGATCTGGCTCTAACCAAGATGTAAGAGCCCACCCTTCCTTTATTTATAGCTGTTCAGGTAAAAGAGAGACCAGGAGGAGCTTCTTCCATGAGAAACAGGATGGGGTGGAGTTACCGAAGCCATTTTTCTCTATTAGGTCACGTGGAGCATCTAGAACACACACATCTGGCAGTGAGCCACTCTGCACAGAAACCACTACTTCAGGTTATGGAAACAATCTCTCAAGACTGTCAGTTCCTCAGAACCAGATTTCTGTGTCTGATGGCTCATCCAAGCCTGGTTTTATTTACTTGTCATAGATGGTATCCCACATTAATCCATCAAACAGATCAATCCATGAGTTTCATTACAGGTCTTATAATCTAATTTCATGTCTGAATATTCCTCCATTACCACATGAGCTTTTAAGGAGACATCTCATATCTAAATCATAGCATATATCTTTTTCAGTTTCTTTTATCAATGTTTTATAGTTTCATTGGGCAGATCTTTCACTGGTTAAATTTATTGCTAAAAATTTAAATCTTTTTGATATTATAAATGGGTTCATTTTCTTAATTTGTTTTAGATACATCATATTAGTATAAAGTGATACAACTAATTTGTCTGTGTTGACTTTGTATTTGATTTCATTGTATTTGGTTATTAATTCTAATGTTTTTTTTTTAAATGTGGAGTATTTAGAGTTTTTCACATATAGGATCATTCCATCTTCAAACATGAAAAATTTTAATTCTTTCTAATTTGGGTACCTTTATTTCTTTTTCTTGTCCGATTGCTCTTGCTTGTACTTCCAATATTATATTAAATAGGAGTGAGAATGATCCTTCCTTGCACCTTATTTTAGAGGGGAAAATCAGTTTTTTTCCCTTTATTATGATATTAGCTTTGGGCTTTTCATAAATGGCTTTCATCACATTGAAGAAATTTTCTCTCTACCTATTTTGTTGAGGGATATTGGTCTTTGTCACTTGTTTTTCCAGCATCTACTAAGAGGATTAGATGGTTTTAAATCTTTCATTCTGTTTGTGTGGTATATCAGATTTATTTATTTGCACTTTAAACTCCCCTTACATTCCAAGGACAAATCCCACTTGATAATGCTGTCTATTCTTTTTGATGTGTTGTTGATTTAGTTTTATAGTATTTTGTTAAAGATTTTTGAATTGATTGACCAGCATATTGACTAATAGTTTTCTACACTTATGATACCTTTTTCTGGCTTTGAACTCAGGCTAACACTAACATCATGAGTTGGGAAGTATTCCCTATACTTTAATTTTTGGGGAGAGTTTAAGAAGAATTGATACTAATTCTTGTTTTGGTATTTGGAAAAATTCAGCCATGAAACCATCTGATCCTAGGCTTTTCTTTGCTAGGAGGTCTTAAATTATTACTTCAGTCTCATTATTTGTTATTGGATATAGGTTTTCTATTTCTTCTTGATTCAGTCTTGGTAGGTTGTATGTTTCCAGGAATTTACTGAAGAATTTATTGGCATATAATTGTACCAGAAGTCACTGTGATTTTGTTTTTTAATTTCTAGAGCATCAATTGTATGGTCTCCCCTTTCATTTCTGTCTGAACGTTTTCTTTCCCTTAGCCTAGCTAAGAGTTTCTCAATTCTTTTTATGCCTTCAAAAACAAACTCAGTTTTGTAGATTTTTTCTAATGTTTTTCTTTTCTTTATTTCCTGTATTTGTGTTCTGATCTTTATTATTTTCTTCATTCTTTTAATTTTGGGTAGAGTTTGTTGTTTTTCTAGTTCCTTAAGATGCAAAGTGAAGTTGTTTATTTGAAATCTTTTTCAGTGCAGACCCTTATTACTGTAAGTTGTACTCTTAGAGCTGCTTTTGCTTCATCCTGTATTAATATATTGAGTTCCCATTTTCAATTTTCTTAATATATTTTTATTTTTGTTTGTTTGTTTTGGCTTGGTTGTTCAAGTATGTGTGTAATTTCCACACATTTGCTAGTTTTTCAATTTTCACTTGTTAACAATTTGTAGTTTTGTACCGTTGTAGTCAGAAAATAGACTTGATATAATTTTGATCTTCTTAAATTTATTTACTTGTTTTATGACCTAATATATGATTTATCCTGGAAAATGTTCATGAGTATTTGAGAGGAATGTGCTTTCAGATACTGTTGGATGAAATGTTCTGTATGTGTTTGTCAGGTCTTTTTGGTTTAATGTATAGTTTTAAGTCCAATGTTTATTAGTTTCTGTTTGGATAATCTATCCATTGTGGAATGTGAGATATTGAAGTTTTATACTATTATTGTGTTAATGTCTGTTTCCTTCATTGGTTCCATTAATATTTGCTTTATATGTTTAGGCGCTCTGACAGTCAATGCATATGCATTTATAGTTATCATATCTTCTAATTGCATTGACCACTTTATCATTATGAACGGGCCTTCAATCAGTCTTGTTACAGTTTTGTCTTTTGTTGGTATTGCTTCCCTGTTTTGTCTTCGTTTTGGTTTCCATTTACATAGAATGTCTTTTTCTATTACTTCACTTTTAGCATATGTGTGCCCTTGAATCTCAAGTGAATGTCTTATGGACAAATATAGTCGAATCTCATTTATCTTATCCATTTAACCTCTTTCTGTCTTCACTGAGCCATGCAGAGGATATTAGCTTAATTTAGAACTCATACCGTGATGCTAGGGTGGTAGTGGGCAGTATGTCCATTCAAAAACCACCTATTTTATTTTCTGTCATCCTGGAAGACATACAAATGCAGAGTCTCTTCTGCTCTCAGAGCAGAGTGGTTTGATAGTCAAACTCTTCTGGAGGAATCTAAAAGTTTGAGGTATTACAGTAGTGGTCTAAATCCTTTATTCCTCAGGGAGAAGCTTGACATTGGGGGTTCCTTTCCACTTAAGAGGTCCTATTCCCAGATGTCTCAAGTTTCCTGTTTTGATGTGATTGTTTTGTCATTTGCCCTTTATATAGAAGTTTGTCAATTAGTTTCTGGCTTTCTCTGAGGGGCAATTGGTCCATGTGTAGATGTTTATTGGATGCATCCATGGGAGGAGGGAAAGTTGGAAATAGGAAAGTCTCCTACTCCACCATCTTTCAAACATCATCCCTGCACACATCCTTAATACTGGGATTCAGATGAACTTAAAACAAGAATAAGCCATTGCCGAAGAAGAAGAAGAAGAAGAAGAAGAAGAAGAAGAAGAAGAGGAAGAGGAAGAGGAAGAGGAAGAGGAAGAGGAAGAGGAAGAAGAGGAAGAGGAGGAAGAAGAGGAGGAAGAGGAAGAGGAGATTGCTTACATTTGTAGCATTTTCCTTGTACAGCATTTCTTTCAGGTGATCAGACTATTAATATTGAGTACTAAAGAAGTTATGGTTATTATTGTAGCTGCCTGTAAATTGACCACTAGTATTTTTGAGAATGTCACACAAGATAAAAAGAATAAGGAATTTAATATCTCTATGAGTTATAAGGTATATATATTGGGAAAAATGAATAATTTAGGATAAAACTAAACTATGAGTATAACATTAAAATACTTGTACATATTTACATACTTATAATCTATACTGTATAAACTAATTTCTGCCAATGTTTCAAGAAATTTTGAGGAATAACTTTTATTTGCAGGAAGATGGAGGTATAATTAGATGATATATTTAAAAATCAAGTATGCTTGGGCAATAATCTGGAACAGAAAGTTCTTATCATTGTATAAAAGGGCTTTTTAGATCAGTATGGGGAATATCATATCTATTCATATTATTTGATTATTACATCCTTGTTTTGTCATTGGATGGCTTCTCATTTATTTAAGGAAGAAAGCACATTAAATTGTCATAGGGATTTTATTTTACTGTCTGGTCCTTTGGTTGTAATTATCTTAAAGCACCAGACCTCATTCAGTTGATCTTAAATTTTCATTGTACAGTGGCTTTGTATGTGGCTCAGTGGTGGAGCACTTGCCGTATCATGTGTGAGGCACTGGGTTCGATCCTCATCGCCACATCAAAATAAATACATTAAATTAAGGTATTGTATTCATCTACAACCAAAAGAAATATTTTTTTAAATTTTCATTTTACAAGAAAACTACTTCCCAATGCATTTAAAAAATAACAAAACAATAGCAACAAAAATGAAGTTTCCCTCCCTGCTTTTTTTGAGTGTTATGTTAGGATGAGATATTTATTAAGCTTAGACCATGTATGCACACTTGTAGATATCTTTGGGACAATGATTTTGGCAAAAATTTAGCAATAGTCATCAATTTTTATTTTAACTTGAATGAACTTGAATGACATATTTTGAGTTAAAATTGTTAATATACCACATACTTTCTTTTTTAAAAGTCTTTTGGACAAAATGTCAAATTGATTATTGATGAAAGATAAAGCCGATAGCTTTCCAATAGAAAGGTCAGAAGACCAAGGTCAGAAACTCTGTTGGTAATAGGCCTACATTGCTGCTGTTTATCAGCTTATATGTGAAATTGGCACAGCTTTGTTGTGGTTCCCTGTAAGTAAGCTTTAATATAGCAGCTTACTCTAGCCCCATGATATTCATGGTATGCAATATATACACTGTAGCAAAATACATAAGAGCATGGTTCCATTGTTTAAATTGAAAACTTGACTCAACCAGTGTTAAGAATAAATCTGAATTGTAAAGAGTCTGATTGGTAAATGATTACAATCATTTACCGTCATGGGCCACAGAAATTATAAAGGTCGAAGTGCTCCTTTCAGACCAAGACGCAGAGCCCAATTTTACGTGAATACATACCTGACTAGATAAGTGGGCTCATTTGAGCACGTGAATCGCGCTTTCGGTCTTTACGCTGAGTAGCAGCTCGCATCTTCAGTGTCACCCTCTTTTCATTTCAATCTTCCAAGTCCTTTGCTTTGACACTTCGCTTTCTTTGTATCAACCTTTGTTTGCCTCATTAGTGTTTACTTTAGGAGATAGTTAATGTATTTCCAGCTTGTGTTTTCCATTATTTGTGTTCTAAATCCATTATTTGTCAATAAATAAGTAAATATTAGAAGAAAATGTACTACTCTCACGGAGTAGGAAAGGGAGAAGAGAACTATTTGTGGATAATAATAAAATCTACTACAGTCTGTTCTCTCACAAATACTCACTTTACTTCCTTTCGTACCTGAAATATACTTGCTGCCCAGCTTCCTGCCCCAGGAAGAAACACAGAAGACTGTCTTATCTAATAAACAGCCGTAAAGGAAAAGATGTCCATTATCTAACACCTCACCTTCGCATTTGGCGATGAAACGGTACAGGAAAGCCATAACCAACGCTCCCATTGGATAGGTAGGGATGGAAGACTGATAGCAAGCAGTTCCTGACCATTAAGATCTCTGCACATTGGTTGGTCAGTTGTTTTTCTGTGAGTAGGAAATCTTCACTTAGTTTTCAGGAGTGCCTCCCTACTCCATTGCTCATGGTTCTTGGCTCTGCCCTCTGGGAAATCCTTCTGTTTCAGTTATCTTGCTTGCTCATATATGAGGAGGGCACTGGAGAATGTACCTTCTTTGGAGTCTAGTAGTTTTCTAGATGCTGCTGTCCTTGTGTACTTGCTATACATGTGTACACCCAGATGCACGGGTATTAATAAGATCTTGATATCTCTGTTTCAGAAACAGTTGACTCACATTCCAGCTGGAATCACTTCCCTGTACCTCATTTTCCAGGATAACTAGTGAGAAACATATGTGTCCTGTATATACAATAGACTATATCTTGGGAGAAGGACTCTGAATTTATAAATCTTGGAGCTTGTACAGGGCAGCTCGTACATGTACCCTTCCCCTCCCCTGGAGATAGAGGAATTCTTTGCTCACAGATATAAATAAATCTTCTTCAGTCTTTACTTCACCACCCTGGAATGTAAGCAGATATCTCCAAGATAGATGTCCCTAAATATCCTTGAACATCTTTATCTTTCACTTCCAATATTTATTTGCTGTTCAATCATCTGGTACCAAGATTGCCAGAATATTTTTGTTAGAAAACCCTGACCATGCAGAAATATGGAAATATTCTTGAAATATTCATGTAGTCTCTTGACATTATTGAGAAGCTTTCTCAGCCTGTCTCCTGCCTGTAAATTTATTTCAAAATGACCATCTTTGGATCCTTTACAGGTTCTTTTAAAATAACTGCTTTCTTGAAATATAATTTGTATACCATATGCTTCACCTATTCAATATGTATAATTCAGTGGTTTGAGTATCTTCGTAGCATTCTATAACTCTACCCCTGTCACCACAATTTTAGAATATTTTCCTGACCACAAACAGAAACCCCATGTCCATTGGCAGTGCCACCTACCTCCACCCCACTGTAGTGCCTACACAGGTCCTAGGCAACTGGCTCTACTTTCCAGCTCCCTGAATTTGCCTAGTATGGACATTGAATTTCCGTGAAATCATACAGCATGTGGCTCTTTATGACTGATATCTTTCACTTAGCATTTCATTTTCAGCATTCATCTAAGGTAAAGCATGTGTCAGTACTTCATTCCTTTTTATTTTCACATAATATTAAAGTGGATGTTTTTTATTTCTCCAGCAGTCAGTCTGTTTCCATATTGGATGAGGACACTTGTCAAAGCACCTCTCCTCAAAAAGTTGTTTTTGTTATTACTGCTGTTTATTTGATTACAGTGAGCCACATGTCTCCTTATTCTTTTGGGGGCATATCATTATCTGATATCTCTCTCTTTATATCTCTCTATCTCTGTCTCTGCTCTTATTGACCAGCTTTCTTGATTTTATCAGGCTTCTTTGGTTTTATACCCTTGATACATTTATCTTCCCTAAGACATTTTGTTTAACTAAATGGTTTTACTGGGTGCCAACATAATCCAATGATAGACTTTAACAGCAGGTATGCCAAGTCACTGAATATCTGCCTTGTTTCCTATTTTTGCTCTTTCTGAAAAGAAAGGGAATTCTGAGCTTACCTCTTTATTATATTAGCGTAACAGTTTTAGTAGTATCAACCAGCCCACATCAGTGACTTTGTCTTTTGGGACCATGTTCCTATGCATTACACAATATATGTTATACATGAAACGTCACAAATTTGTCAGTTGTTTTTCTACTGGATGACAAGGGTTGCCTTTTTCCAACCTTTAATAATACTGATTTCTTACCCTCCTCCTATCCCTGAAACATTGCAGCACCCAACTTCTGGGTACCAAATGTTTTTGCTAGCTTTTGTTGAAGTAATAACCCCCAAATCATAGTACATATGAACCATTCATGTTATGTGTCAGCTGGAGCAGTTGGTTGCAGTCCTACTTCAGATTACAGATTGATAGCGAGCCTGTTCCATGTCTTTTCATCCAAAGACTGATTTCAGAGCATTCCCTGTCTCTTAGTCAGAGAGCAGTACCAGAGGTGTGAAGCCAAAATCTGCAATTGTATTTAAAGCTTCTGTCAGGGTGTGCATATATCATGTCTTCATGTGTTTCATTGATCACACATGTAACATGATTAAGATCCAAATTAATGGAAGAATACTTCCAAATCATGTGGGGGAGGAATATAGTGGCAAGAAGAGTATTTGTGATCAATAATTATATCTGCCTTAGAAAGAAAGCATGATCCTTATCCTTTGTGTCAGTGGGCACTCATTTTGTAAGAAAATGAATGAGATGATCAGTATCTCAATAGCTTTGAACTGTTTCAGAGAATTGTGCATACCTTACTACTAAACTTGATTGCCTTACAAGAAAAATCATTCCCTTTATGTAATGGAAGTAAGGGTTTATTTCAAAAGTGAACTGATACATTGAACTCTGAAAATAACTAAATTACTAGTAATATGAGAAATCAATGTTCTTAAAATTGGTTTAGCCTCCAAATCAAACACAGTATAATTTTACTTACTAAAGTAGTTTGTCTGAGATCCACTAAGAAACATTAGCTCATTAGCCATTTTAGAATATTATAAATCTTTGAATGTCTGCCAGTATGTGGATTTCATTGGGCAAAGAGTTTGGTTTGAAAACATATAATTTCATTCTATTTCAGAGGACCCACAAAATCAAGTGATTCTAAACCTTTGATTAACAGTGTAGCAGCAAGTTTACGTTAGTATAACATAGACCTGTACAAAGATAGTAAACCAATTTCATTTCAAAAATGTATCTATGGCTACAACATATTTCTTATTTTTTAATTTACAAATAAAATTTGTATATATTTAATATGTACAATGTGTTTTATACTATGTGAGACTGTGAATTAGCTCATTTGGCTTAATTAACATATACATCATTTCACATACCTTTTTATGATAACATTTAAAATATACTGTCTTAGCAGTTTTCAAAATACAGTGCATTGTAACTAACTATACTAGCCATGTTGTGCAATGGAGCTCTTGAACTTTTCCTCAGAAGGAACTCTTAACCTCAAAAAGGGTAAAGAGGAAATTTTGTAACCTGGTGCCAACACCTCGACACTCACCCATGATCCCTGTTAAGCACCAGCCTACTCCCAGCCCTTGCAGCTACCACTCTACTCTCTACTGAGTTCAACACTTCCGATTCCATGTGTAAAGGAGATCATGCTGTATTTGTCTCTACGGGCTGCTTATTTCACTTACCATAATGCTCTCCAGGTTCACCCATGTTGTTGCAAATGATAGGATTTCCCATTTTAAGGCTAAATAGTATTCCATTTTTTAAATTTTAATTTCTTTTTATTGTAAACAAATAGGATACATGTTGTTTCTGTTTGTACATGGAGTAACAGCATACCATTTGTGTAGTCATACATTTACATAGGGTAATGATGTTTAATTCATTCTGTTATTTTTTCCTTTCCCCCCACCCCACCCACCCCTCTTTTCCTGCTATACAGTCCCTCCTTCCTCCATTCTTGCCCCCCTCCCAACCCCCATTATGTGTCATCATCCACTTATCAGTGAGATCATTTGCCTTTTGGATTTTTGAGATTGGCTTATCTCGCTTAGCATGATATTCTCCAATTTCATCCATTTGCCTGCAAATGCCATAATTTTATCATTCTTCATGGCGGAGTAATATTCCATTGTGTATATATATATATATATACACACATACATACCACAGTTTCTTTATCCATTCATCAACTGAAGGGCATCTAGGTTGGTTCCACAGTCTGGCTATTGTGAATTGAGCAGCTATGAATATTGATGTGGCTGTATCTCTGTAGTATGCTGATTTTAAGTCCTTTGGGTATAGGCCGAGGAGTGGGATAGCTGGGTCAAATGGTGGGTCCATTCCAAGTTTTCTAAGGAATCTCCACACTGCTTTCCAGAGTGGTTGCACTAATTTGCAGCCCCACCAGCAATGTATGAGTCTACCTTTTTCCCCACATCCTTGCCAACACCTATTGTTGCTTGTATTCTTGATAATCGCCATTCTAATTGGGGTGAGATGGAATCTTAGTGTAGTTTTGATTTGCATTTCTATTATTACTAAAGATGGTGAACATTTTTTCATATGTTTGTTGATTGCTTGTACATCTTCTTCTGTGAAACGACTGTTCATATCCTTAGCCCATTTGTTAATTGGGTTATTTGTATTCTTGGTATAAAGTTTTTTGAGTTCTTTATATATTCTGGAAATTAGTGCTTTATCTTAAGTATGAGTGGCAAAGATATTCTCCCACTCTGTAGGCTCTCTCTTCGCATTGCTGATAGTTTCCTTTGCTGAGAGAAAGCTATTTAGTTTGAATCTGTCCCAGTTATTGATTCTTGCTTTTATTTCTTGTGCTATGGGAGTCCCATTAAGGAAGTCTGATCCTAAGTCAACAAGTTGAAGATTTGGACTACTTTTTCTTCTATAAGATTTAGGGTGTCTGGTCTGATTTTGAGGTCCTTAATCCATTGTGAGTTGATTTTTGTGCAGGGTGAGAGATAGGAGTTTACTTTCATTTGTTGCATATGGATTTCCAGTTTTCCCAGTATTCCATTCTTTATATGTACCATATTTTCTTTATCCATTGATCTTGAATGATGAACACTTAGGTTGAGTTCAAATCTTGGCTATTGTTAATGATACCACATGACCATGGGAATATACATAAGTCTTTGGCATAGGGATTTCATTTCTTTGTGTTTATACCCAGGTTAGGAATTTCTGGATCTATTTTTAATTTTTTGAGAACCACACATATTGTTTTCTATAATGACTGCACTAATTTATGATCCCACCAACAGTGTACAGGGGTTCCCTATTCTCCACATCCTCACCATAACTGGTTACCTTTTTGATAAAAGCCATTTGCTACCCTTTTTATGGACTGGAAGAATTAATGTTGTTCAAATACCCAAAGTTCTCTACAAATTCAATATAATCTGTATCAACATTCCAGTGACATTTTCTACAAAAATAAGAAAAAAAATGATTCTAAAAGTCATTCCAAATCACCAAAAAAGCTTGAATAGCTAAAGCAGAATTAAGCAAAAAGAACAAAGCTAGAGATATCACACTAGGTGATCTCAAATTCTACTCCAAAGTTATAATAATCAAATGAGCGTGGTACTATCACAAAAACAGACATAGACCAATGGTATAGAATAGAGAGCCAGAAATTAATCCATACATACACAATCAGCTGATGTTTGTGAATCAGTTGTGGACAAATGGACCATGGGGAAAATGTCTCTTTAGTAGCTGATGCCAGGAAAACTGGATATTCACACGCAGAAGAGTGAAATCATTACCCTTTCTCACCTCACGAGAAAAATATAATTGTTTCAATTTTAAATGTTCATCCTTTTTATAATATGACATCATTTAATATATGACATCATTAGAGCAAAATTTGAAAATAACACAAAGCAAATCATCATAATCCTGTCACCTGACCAGGAATGTCTACACACATTAAGTACCTGATAATATGTTGTTAGTGTCATTGTATATGTGGAAATGTGTATTTTATGGCATAATGTCATAAAGACTTTTCTACTTCAGTGATAGAATTAAATATTTCTTTTTTAAAAGTTTTCATCAGTGCATTGTGGTTATACATGATATTAGGATTCATTTTGACATAATTATACAAGCATGGAGTACAATTTTCAGTAATTTAGTCTCTGTCTCCTTTCACTTCCTTTTCTCTCCCTGTTCCTTTCCCTCTACTTCATTGGTCTTTCTTCTATTTACTTACTGTTTTTTTAAATTAGTGCATTGTAGACATATACAAAGGTGAAATTCACATATGAAAGTTTGATCAGTTTCATTTCACTGTTAAACAATTATTTCTAAAATTTGCTTTGAAAAAATTTGGTGTTGGCACTTCCTTGTAATCTCTGAGATAGTTGAATGATTTTATTCCTTAAGATTTTGCTCATGCTTTTTATTATTTTCTTGTTTTCCAGGGAAGATTTAATTGATTATCAAATCTTTTCCTTTGACAGTATGTGGTTATTTTGTTCCAAAAATTATATATAATAAATATATAAAATATATTTCTGTAATATATTTTATATTGATGAGATGACTTCTCATACCTTCCTAGGAAATATACTCTAAAAAATATCAGTTGGTCAGGAAGATTCCACATAATTCTTTCTTATCTATTGCTGTCAGCTGTGACATCATTCGTACTTCCTTTTGTTGCTTCAGAAAGAATCAAAGCATACTCTGTCTGTGAATGATCTATAAACTTCCTGGAAGAGAAAGAAACACATGGTCCTTGGATATCTGAAAGCAATAATGCTTCGAGATTCTAAGTGCTACGATGTTTGTGTCTATTTACACATGATATCACGTGCAGATTCACTTACTTATCATATAATTTATATATTTTATTCTGTTTTCAAGCTAAATTTTGACTGATTTTATGATTTTTTTCTTTTTTAATCTGGGGAACTTTTACCACTGCTTTAATAACATTCCACAATGATTATTTTTCTGACATTTTGATTAAAATCATCTATGGATGCTCTGGGTACTTAAAATTTTTTCCTTTACTTCTTCCCTTTCTTCCTTCTTTACAAGGAGTCAAGTGTAAGATATTAATATAATTTATGTAAAATAAAAACATCAGTTTTCAACTGAAACATTAAGCATAAATTGTTTTTACTTTCTCTGAAAATAAACTACTGAGATTTATACAGATTAACTTTTATCTAGTAAAAGTAGTTATTAAAATCTGCTGTGACTTTTTAGTGATTTATTCATTTTCAGATTTAAATTATTTTCTTAATATGTTAATATTTATGATAGTGGTTAAGAGCTCAATTTTATATGCAATAAGAAAAGAATAAGCAGAGACTTTTTCATTTCCTTGAGCACTTATATATCATATTCCAAATTATTTTATTGAGTGGGTAGAGTGCTTTATTGTTTTGTTCATTAAGATTTAGTGTCACCGTAACATTTGATTCATTTGAATCTTTTGAGACAAGAAAATAACAATATGGCACTTATTCAATTTTTTTATATTTATGACTCAGCATTTTATGAATTTATTTATTCTTCAATTGAAGTGTTACAATTTGCTCTCAATTTGAAAGGTTAAAATTAATTATAATTTATGATTGATAATTATAACTTGAATTCAAAATGTCAGTATATTTGTTGTGAAGCTGCTTGAGTGGGCTAAGGATTTCACTAATATATCAGATAATCACCAGTCATAACTACTTCAACCTCAATCTAAAGATAATGTTATCTTTAAGTTATGCTTTGATTTTTCCTCTTTGTGGTCTTATAACTAGTGGACCAATGTGAGATATAAGTATTATCAGTAACAGTGATGATTGTTTGTATTTATGTTATTTGTATTTGAAAATGTTATTTTTGAATTATGTCATTTTACTCATTTGAATCAGTTGGCATAGGTTGTCATTCAAATATGTGTCCAATGAGTATTTTCAACTCATAAACACAGTGACATTCATGGATTTTCATGAATAAGTAAAAGGAGTAACAAATATAAAGGAAAATTTGTGTTTTTTCTTTCCTGGGAATTTGACCTAACATTTTACAGTAGTGAAAATGGATAACAAAGGAGTTGGGGAAATCACATTCCATAAGTGGGAAAATTTTCTTAAATTGAGAATCTTTTTGCGGGCTTATTGGTTCGAAGTGGTTAGAAGATAGAGCTGTAAAGTTGTGGAGACCTGTGAAGCTCAGATGAATTGACATGATAATGGGAAGATTGGACATACTTGGTCAAACTTTAATTAATACGCAATTGTTAGGTATTAATAATTAAATTATTAAACAATGTGTAATACTAGAAATAATACAGCTGAGAAATCAGTATTTCTTTGACAAATAGCAGTACATTATTGATCTTGAAAAATCAAGTTAAATTTATTGCTGTCTACATCATTGATTCATTTGGGTGACTGAGGTGGGAAAATCACTTTAGTCCAGGAAATCGATACCAGCCTGGGCAGCACACCGAGAACCAGTTTCAAAAAAATTAATAAAATAATTGATTTATAATGTTACATTAATTTCTTATTTGTTGGTTGTCAATAAGTATGGACAACAACAAAAAGAATTTTAGAGAAACAGTAACCTTCACTGTATTATTGACATCTTTTGGTGTTCACAATTCACAGTTGACAATATATTTTAGTCCTATAGTAGTTTTTTGTCTAAATAGTCTGGTAAAACACTTTGATTTATATTTACCTGAAAGGTAAGAGAATTCAATTATTTAAGAAATCAGGTGCTACTCTTTGTTTTGTGTTTGCTGAAAAAATTTTTCTCTAGAACAGATTGTATTCTGGTTTTCATTGTTATTCAAATGATATGAGACTCTAGTGAATTATATAAGTTCTATAACACAAATATTGTTTATATGTTAATTTCAGTGGTAGTTAAAAAAAGTCATAATTATACAAAATTCTCAGTTTTTTGAAAGGTTAACAAATAAAATGAATATAATACACATTGTTGTCTAGGTATGTGTGGTATGGTCTATGTCTTTACTGTTTATAGTTCTGAAAAAATTATAAAATATTTTAGCTTTACTAAAAATTTGTTATTAGAATTAAAATTTCAATTGAATATAAATATATTTTAATTACATTGAAAAAAATCAGAAAATTCATTGAAAATGTGGCCTTGGTTACTTCATTTATACAAGATTGATATTTTTCTTATTTTATTTATTTTAATTTGAATTTAATATTATTTTTACTGTGCTAAGGGTTATGCAAACTCTTTAAACAAAGAAATTTCAAACATGATTTTTCAATTTTGGTAGTAGAATTAAGCATACTCATATAACTGAACTTTCATACTAGAGAGGTATAGATTGCATTAATCCTGAAAGCACATTTGTTGACTTAAAAGGGTTTTCAAAATTAAAATAGTTTATAAAAATCCAGAGATCTAACTTCTATTCAACATCGTCTGACACAAAAGCAATAGATCTAATCCAAAGTGACAAATTAACCAGAGGTGAATTTCGCCCTCAAACAGGCCACAACATTCTCTTTCTCTCCTGGCCTCATCTCACAACCTCTTAAAGCTTCACATCACTCCCTCTTGTCATTGCCTGCTTGTTGGCACTGGGCTGGACACTTCTGTTGCTTATCATTCTTTGCACTAATATGTTTTAATTTATCTTTTAATTTTTTACAGACTGCATTTTGATTCATTATACACAAATGGGATACATCATTTCGTTTCTATGGTTGTACACAATGTAGATTCATACCATACATAGGGTACATGGATTCCACCATTTTTTATACCCCCCTCCCTCTCATTTCCTTCTACATAATCTAAAGTTCTCCCATTCGTCTCTCCCTCCCCACCCCCTACCCCCATTATATATCATTCTCCACTTATCAGGGAAATCATTCGGCCTTTGGTTTTTTGGAATTGGCTTATCTCACTTAGCATGATATTCTCCAATTCTATCCATTTATTCCATCCATTTATTTGCAAATAGTACTGAATAGTACTTCTTTATGGCTGAATAGTATTCCATTGTGTATATATACCAGAGTTTCTTTATCCATTCATCTGTTGAAGGGCATCTAGGTTGGTTCCACAATCTAGCTACTGTGAACTGAGCTGCTATAAATATTGAGGTGGCTGTGTTACTATAGTTTGCTGATTTTAAGTCCTTTGGGTGTAAACAGAGGAGTGGGATAACTGGGTCAAAAGGTGGGTCCATTCCAAGTTTTCTGAGGATTCTCCACACTGCTTTCCAGAGTGGTTGCACTAATTTGCAACTCCACCAGCAATGTAAAAATGTGCCCTTTTCCCCACATCCATACCAACATCTATTACTGTTTGTGTTCTTAATAATAGCTGTTCTAATTGGAGTTATGAAATCTTAGAGTTGTTTTAATTTGCATTTGCCTAAGTACTAGAGATGTTGAACACTTTTTCATATATGTATTAATTGCCTGTATGTATTCTTCTGTAAAGTGTCTGTCCAGTTCCTTGGCCCATTTATTGATTGGGTTCTTTTTATTTTTGGTGTAAAGTTTTGTAAGTTCTTTATAAATTTTGGAGATAATTGCTCTATCTGAAGTGCATGTGGAAAAGGTTTTCTCCTACTCTTTAGGCTCTCTCTTCCCATTCTTGATTGTATCCTTTGCTGAGAAAAATCTTTTTAGTTTGAGTCCATCCTATTTATTGATTCTTGCTTTGATTTTCCCTAATATTTACTGATTGTGAACCTTGTTTCTTTTTTAAATTTATTTATTTATTTTTTTCTTTTGGTTATACATGACAGTAGAATGTGTTTTGACATATCATACATACATGGAGTATAACTTCCCATTCTAGTGGTTGTACATAATGTGGAGTTACACTGGTTGTGTATTCATATATATATGATCATGGAAATATGATTCATTTTACTGTCATTCCCATTCACAAACGTTCCTTTTCCCCCCATTTCCTCCTGTCCAATCCAGTGAACCTCCACTCTTCCTATCCCACTGCCTATTATGAGACAGATTCCACATATCTTAGTACATTTTGTTTTGGGTTTTGGGGGATTGCCTTATTTCACTTAGCCTGATAGTCTCCAGTGCCATCCATTTACTGGCAAATGCCATAATTTCATTCTTATTTATGGCTGAATAATATTCCATTGTATATATGCACTACATTTTCTTTATCCATTCATCAATTGAAGGGCATCTAGGTTGGTTCCATACCTTAGCTATTGGGAATTGAGCTGCTATGAACATTGATGTGGCCATGTCACTATAGTATGCTGATTTTAAGCCTTTGGGTATATGCCAAGGAATGAAATAATTGGGTCAAATGGAGTTCCCTTCCATATTTTCTGAGGAATCTCTGTACTGCTTTCCAGAGTGGTTGCACTAATTTGCAGTCCCACCAGCAATGTATGATTGTACATATTTCCCTATACCCTCACCAATATTTATTGTTAGTTGTATTCTTGATAATTGCCATTCTGACTGGAGTGAGATGAAATGTCAATGTAGTTTTTTTAAGTCATAAATCATGTTTAATAATTCAACAGGAAGATATAACAGAAAATCTAAAACTTGCAACTCTGCAGTCTCAATTACAGATGCATCAGTGAACATGTGGATTTTCATGTTCGTGAGTGAGGGGCCGAGATGTGTGAACAAAATAATTTCAAAAGCAAAATGCTTGTATATGTCTCTCCTTATCTGGAGACTGTATTCTGACTTTGTAGTAAATAACTGTTACATAAATATCACTATTATAGATGGGGCTGTAGATATGGCTCAGTAGATACCAAATAATAGTTTCTCTAATGATAAAAACTTCCATTTCTCTAATTGCTAGTTATATTGAACATTTTTTCATATATTTGTTGACCATTGATATTTCTTCTTCTGTGAAGTGTCTATGCAGTTCCTTTGCTGATTTATTGTGAGTTATTTCTTTCATTTTTTTGATTTTTTTTTTGTGTTAAGTTTTTTGAGTTCTTTATATATCCCAGAGATTAGTGCTCTGAGATGTAGGTGGCAAAGATTTTCTCCCATTCTGTGGACTCTCTTTTCAAGTTCTTAATTATTCCCTTTGCTATGAAGAAGCTTTTTAGTTTGAAGAAGCTTTTTAGTTTGATATAGTTCCATTTACTGATTCTTGATTTTACTTGTTGTGCTTTAGGAGTCTGGTTGCGGAATTTGGTTCCTAAGCTGAAATGATGGAGATTTGGGCCTACTTTTTCTTCAAGTAGTTCCAGGGACTCTGGTCTAATGCCTAGGTCTTTGATTCGCTTTGAGTTGAGTTGTGTGCATGGTGAGAGATAGGGATCTAACTTCCTTTTATTACACACGGATTTCCAGGTTTCCCCAGCACTATTTGTTGAAGAGGCTTTCTTTTCTCCAATGAATGTTTTTGTCACCTGTGGCTAGTATGAAATTACTGTACTTATGCGGATTTGTCTGTGTCTTCTATTCTGCACTGTTGGTCTTCATGTCTGTTTTGGTGCCAATACCATGCTGTCTTTGTTACTATAGCTCTGTAGTATAACTTAAGATCTTGTGTTGTAATGTCTCCTGCTTCACTTTTCTTGCTGAGGATTTCTTTGTCTATTGTGGGCTTCTTATTTTTCCAAGTGAATTTCATGACTGCTTTTTCTATTTCTATGAAGAATGCCATTGGAATTTTAATGGAAATTGCATTAAATCTGTATAGTGCTTTGATAGTATGACCATTTTGACAATATTAACTCTGCCTATCCAGGAGCGTGGGAGATCTTTCCATCTTCTAAGGTCTTCTTCAGTTTCTTTAGTCAAACCTTGTTTCTTTCATGTGTACAGTAGAATAAAATTTCTTTCATTTTCTTTATCCTCTTACCAAAAGGGAGTATCTGATGCCATTAGAAACTAAAGTTCCCATGCTTATTTTCAGAACATGGAACTTCAATACCTAATGTTCAACTACTGGATGCATGTGCCAAGAAGTAGTGAGGGTTAAGGGAACCTTGCCTAATTGTTGCATGGAACGAGAAGAAAGAAATGCCTGGGGTGGGAGGGGGAGCAGGCTGAGGTCAATCCCAGGCAATCCATACCACTGTCACATTAACTCCAGTATTCTTCCATTGGACACAGTAGCTCTCAGACATGTCAGTCTGATGATGATTCTTGTTCATAAAAACTACTGAAGACCTCAGAGAGGTTTTATTTATGTGGGATATAGCTATAGATATTTACTTTTTTAGAAATTAAAATTGAGAAAGTTTTAATTTGTTTATTTAAAAATTGTTTCATGAACAACAATGAAGACCTTTGTTGTTATATTAAGTATATGAAAACTAATTGCATTTTCAAAAAAATCATTGAATAGTGGCATTGTTTGATTTTGTATAGATCTAGTAATATCTGACTCAGTAGAAGGCAGCTGACTTCTTTTACCTATTTCTCACATTTAATCTTTTGTGAAATATTGTTTAGATTGAAGTATATGAGGAAAATCTGCCCTTACTCAGATACATAACTGGAAAAGAGTAGAGAAAGGGGAACAGACAGAGGGAGGAAAAGAGGGAAAGTAGAAGTATTGGGGATTGAAGTGAAGCAAATTACATTCAATGCATGGATATATATGTCAAAATGAACCCCACTTTTATGTATAACTATATTGTATTGATGAAAACATTTTTAAAGTCTTTTCAGATGTGATGTGGATTGTTTTTTGGTACTTCATTGGAATTGACAAGTGTCAGGTTAGCCTCAATATTTTTATTCCCATGCATGATTTTGTAGCATCCTACATTGGTCCTTTGGAAAATATTGATTCACCAAAAACTGCAGGTCTTCTGAATATTATCTACTTCATTTTGTAACATCCCAAAATCACCCCCAATCTAGTAAGTATAGTAGGAATATATTTGCCATAAATTTTCTGGATTTTACCATAAATATGTGGACATTTCTAGATTTTACTGTAAATATGTTTGATTTTTTTCTAAAATGCCAAGCTTTCTTCCAGAATTGTTTTGCAATTTTACATTCCACCTGGAACTTACGAGAGGTCCAGCTGCTCCAGTAGTATTGCCAACATGTAGTATTCTCAATATTTTAAATTTTGTTCATGCTAGTGGCCTCATAGATAGAATTTTCTGAATATCCTTTTATGTGCTTATCTACATTTATCTTCTTTTGTCAAATGTCTTTGATTATTTTGTTAATTTTAAAAATAAAAAAAATTATTCTTGCTATTGAGATAGGAGTTCTTAGTATATTCTGGGTTACAAGTTCTTTATCAGTTTTATGCAATATTTCCTTCATATCTGTAAGTTTTATTTTAATATTCTTAGTGTCTTTCAAAATGCAGAAAGTTTAATTTTTATGAATTTGATAAAAATTTTTGTCAAAAAATTTTGAGTTATTTAAAGAATATTGTTTAATTTCTAAATATTTGACAATGTTTCCTATATGTTTCTGGTTTTACTTTCAAATTTAATTCTGCAGAGTTCAGACTACATGCTTTGTATAATTTTATTATTTATGGAGACCTGTTTCATGGCTCAGAATATAATCTACATTGATGAATGTTCTATATGCATTAGAAAAGATTCTAACTGTGGAATGAATTGTTGTATTAGTGTCAATTAGATAAGATAATGTTTGCCTGTAGTTTCATGTCTCCTATATTGTTGATTTCTGTGTACTTATTCTGTCATTAGAAAGCAGTATTGAAGTATTAGTTCATTAATTATAGGTTCATTTGTTTCTCATTTTACTTCTATCAGTTTTGCTTCATGTGTTTTGAAGCTCTGTTATTGGTAGCATACAGTTTTAGGACTGTATGACTTCTTTATGCATTGACACATTGTTATAAATATCCCTTTTTGGTCTTGGTAATAGTCCATGTTTTGAAGACTTTTTTCTACTATCAATATAGCCACTCAAGCTTTCTTATGCTTAATAATTACACAGTATATTATTTTTCTGTTTTAAATAGATGTATCTTGTCATTTTATCCAACACAATTATCTTTCTGAATTTTTAACTGTGGTAGTTAAACTTCATAGCTTTAATGTAATTATCAATACTGTTGACTCCAGTATAGTTTTTAATTTTTTTCTCTCTTTTTTCATCTTTCTCATTTCCCTTCTCCTTTTTCTGTAATTGAGTACCTTTTGGTTTCACTTTATCTTTAGTATTATCTAACTAACTCTAATTTTCCTTCTCATGGTGGCTCTCGAGTTCACATTATTCATTTTGAACTCATCACAATTAAAGGAAAACTGCATCTCTACTCAGAACACTTCTGATACTAAACGTAAGGGATCCTTGCTTGTTTTTGTTTTCCCCTTACCAACCAATTTGTCAATTCTCTAAACACCAACTGGGAGTCATCTACATTGATTCAGTTCCAACACTGACCACCCACCCAGAGTTTTGGACTCCATAGACTAAGGCCTCAGTCCTACAAGTCTGCTCTTCTACTTCAGATGCCAGCTTCAAGTCTGGCTTTGAACCACTGTGAATTGGGGCTTCCAAATACTCCCTCCTCTGGTTTTGCAAGACAACCTCACAGTACTGAGGGAATTGATTTACTTATATTTACTGTTTTTTATAAACAATATTATAACAGAAAGAAAAAGAAAAGAAAAAGATCTCTAAACTAGAGATTGGGGAGTTTTGGGGTTGCTGAACACATCCACATCATAGATGTTCATATGTAACCATTAAAATATCCTTTATAATAAACCAGTAAATATAAAAGTACAGTATTTCCCTGAGTTCTGTGAGCATCTACATAAAGAGGCACATAAGACAAAATTTACAAGTGTCCTTAGCACAAGAACATCTGTCTGCCTAGAGTTGGATGGCATGTCACCCTCCCAGCATGCAGATGGGTTCCCCAACCCAGAAGCCCTCCAAACTTTTTCTCTTTCCTGTTGTGTGTGTGTGTGTGTGTGCGCGCATGTGTGTGTGCGTGTGCACAGGGGATCGAACTGAGGATCTTGCACATGCTAGGCATATGCTCTCTATTGAGCACAACCACTGGTTGGGAGATGTTTATGGATGCTTCATCTCATAGGCATGATCAATTATTAATTCAATTTCCTACCCTCTCTGCTCCCTGAAGGGCTGGTGGTGGTGCTAAACATTCCAAGCTCTTTATCTTCATCTTCATCTTCATCTTAATGTTAATGTTAATTTTAATCTTATTGGTCACCAGCTGTCATCATGAAGCTATTCAAGAACCCACCAAGAATCACCTCACTAGAAAATGCCATTTCTATCAACCCACCACTCAGGAAATTAGTAAGTTTTTCAGAGCTTTGTTTCAGGAACTGTGTTCGAAGACTAAATCTTAGAACAAGAGCAAAAAATGGTCATCAGTACCCCATGACTTAGGGAATTATGAGAGTTTGGGGGGCTGCATTCAAGTGCATATTTCTTATGTCATAGCAGTCTGCTTTCAAATTGTATTATGCAACTTCATATAAAATATAGGAAACAACAATTTTTGTTTTTCCTTATCCCATTTTACTGGTATATGTTTTATTTTATAAATATTGTGGCACACAGGCATCAATTAACTTTGAAAGAAACTTGAAAATGAGAAAAAAAAATCTTGTATTTATCTAGGTATTCCTTTTTCTAGATCCAAGTTTTCAGCTAGTGTCATTTTCTTTACTCTTGAACAGCTTCCTTAAACATTTCCTTTAGTACAGATCTGCTGCAGAATGAATTATTTCCACTTTATCTGGAAGGTTATTTATTCTACCTTAAGGTTTCAAAGATATTTTCAGACCTCTTTCAGCCCTTTCAAAATGTCTTTCGTTTTTCTTCTTTCCATAGTATATGATAAAAAGAAGTATCTGCTTATCTCTTCATCTTCGCGTGATGTGTTGTTCTTGATGTATCATTTCTGGGTCTACTCTGTCATGTTTCATGTTTCTTGGCACTGCTAATGCATTTTGATTTGATTCAAAAATTACACATTTTGCATTATTGTTCCTTTGGTGTTACTTGTGGTTAGGTTTAGATCTTTTGAGGCTTGTTTTAGAGTTTTATCAAAGCAGTCCACATTTGCATTTTTTTCTTAGGATTCAGCACACTACTAAGGTGTATCCTTTCTGTGGTACCCTGAAAGATCAGCAAAGACTTGACTCTGACTGGTTGAAGCTCAAGAGTCTTCAACCCTTTGAGAGCTCAGGAAATATTCAGCATGACATTCTTTGGTCCTTTTTTTTTTTTTTTTTTTTTTGCCTGACTTTGTGACATTTAGTAGTCAGTGAAAATTCAAAGACCTACTTTGAGCTCCTTTTCTTCATATATCCCTTCCTCTTCTGATTGGCATCTTACAGTTGGTACTCCCTCAGCCTCTCTGAACTTAGACCTACTCCTTAAGTCAGTTCTCATGTAGGATGTTCTTCCTGCTCCTCAGGCTGTGATGTGTCACTGGACGGAAGAGCAGTTGTTGGCTTCCTTCATTTGTCTTCTTCCTCAGAAATCAGAGTGCTGCATGGCCTATATTATCCAGTGCCCGGAAGCAGTTCTTCTATGTATTCTGCTCAATTTCCTAGTCGTTTATGGTGTGAGGGGAAATCTGACCTCTGTTACTCAATTATGGCTAGATGTGAAAATCTTATTTTGATTTTTTTTTTTGTATTTGGAGTTTTCTTTCTAAAAGAGGTACTTGAAATATGTATTATCAATTATGTTTCTTCTAAATTGTGAATTTTATAAAGAACAGATGTAAGTAACAAAAGAATTGTAACATTTTCTACTATTTAAAATGTTAACTTTTTTCAGAAAGTAATATGAAGGACATCTTAGGAGATAGCCAAGTATGCATGACAACTATATACCAGATATGTGTGTTCAGTGTCATTTTTACACAATTTTATAACCATACATTAATATAGATGGTTATTTACTCTTTAAAATGCCTTGGCTCACAAAGTTTTTCTATGTCCACTATTTCATTCATCAGGAACAATCAGCTCTGATATCTGGAAAATTGGGCCAAATTTTCACTTTCTCTCTCTTTGATGGTAGTAATTTGCCTTACTTAACTAAAAATGATATACTATATCTTGGTGATAAATCAGGCTTACTTCTTGAAGAAAGTGAAAACATGACAATTCATAATAGAAATGTTCTGTAGTTACGTTTAGTATGTGTATACATATGTACACACAAATATACATATAATACCAATGATATACCTTTAGATAGATTACACAAAATTATTCTCTTTATATTCAAAAACAATTATAGAAACAGTGAATAATCAGGTAAACCCATGCCTTTCAGTGGATACAGAAATCTATATGCAAAACATCAGTGGGTTTCATTCAAAATATTTAACCTTTTTATCTCATGATAAATATTTCCAACTTCTTTTTAGTGTTAATTTCTAAAGACTGAATGACTGCGTAACTTGGTTTTTGTAAAAAGAAATTTGAATGTCATGGTTTTTACCCCATTCGAGAGTTGCATATATACTGAATAGAAAAAAAGGGAGGAATAAAAAAAGAAGAAAATTAAGGATATTTTTATCTGAGTTTATCATATCCCTCTGTGCTAGAAGTCCAAACTTCATTACCTGATATTGACTGTTCTGAAATAACTTGAAATGTATTAGGGATGATTTGTATTGTCATTTTGCAAATGTGCAATGTTGTGTTTTTCATAAATATTTTTCACACAGACCCTTATTGAGAGGCAAAAGTTCAGATAGCAGTTACACAGATTAGACTTTGCATATTTGACTCTTAGGAATGTACATTTTCAGCGTGGTACTCATAGAATAAAATGCACAGCTGCCACCAAAATGTTAATGGGAACTGCATGCTTAATTTATTGCTGCACTGAAAATTTCTCCCTTACTGCTCAATATATTCAATCAAAAGTATTTCTTAAGAAGTATTCCTCTCTACTGTTCATTTTCAGGGTACAACAATAGAATGCTATATTCTATTAAGAGTAAATGTTTAACAAATTTTAGAAATAACATTGAGTTTTGGAAGTGCTTTTTGGGAAATTTTAATTTATAAAAGAAAAACTCTTGGAATACTATTTCAAGCTTTCAAGCTTTTCTTCTGTGCTTGTAATTATTATGCAAATATTATTGCTACTTGCAAAAGACCTTTGTCATGAATTGCTTGGTAATGGAGCAAGGTTATTGAGCACTACTTTTTAAATAGATGTTTCTGTGACAGTATTATACATAAGACCTAGAGATAAATTGCTGGTGGTAAAAGACTAAAAATTGCATCTACCATTTTTGTTTCCTCAGTGCCAGAATTAAAGATGTTTATCTGAATGCTTTCAGTCAATTTGTTTTTTGTATTTTCTAGCCCTTCCTATTTAGTAAATATGAAACAGTGATTGTTCTCAGTTTTCTTCTTTAGCTGTCACTAAGATGGTGTCATAATGTTTAGAGGTATGCTCTTTAACTGTCAGCATTTGTTACAGTTCAGTGATGCGTGATAAAATGTGAGGGACATTGTCTTCCTGCGCTGCTAAATGTATTAATGCAGTGATAATATTTCCCAATGACTTCTTACTCAAGGTCAACATAATGAAATTCATCTGTATTTTTCAACCATTTGTTTGTTGGTCAATAGATTTCCACCTTATCCTATTTTTTCAAGTTTATTTGGTACTTTCTAAATTTTGAGACAAATGTATAAGGAAATTTAAAGATGACCCCATCATTTTTCGTACTTTAATTATATTTTTAAAAACTGATTTTTCAGATCATCTTTTAAAATAAGTGTAACAGCATTTAGTTATGAGATTTTATTGCTACCTATGAAAATGTCACTTGAGCTAGAACTCCATTTCTCTGATCTATTTGAAATTTTTGTTTATAAGCCTATGAATATGAAAAATATTTTTAGAATATTAATCATATTGTAACCAACCATTCATGCTATTTATATGGCAGTTGTCTCTTATTTATATAATGCTTTAAAGTCTTCAACTTGCTTTCATAACAATGTTTATTTTCATCCTAATCAGACTTCTGTGTGGCAGAGACTTTAGTAAATATAGACCCCACTTGGCTGATGAGATGATTGAACCCAGTGATATTAGTACCTTAAATTTATACAGCTTAAACTTAAATGTAAGTTTTTTTTAAATTTCAATCCCAGTATATTTTCTGCTGTTGCACTTCTTTTTTAAATAATTTATTTATTTTGATTGATTACACACAAATGGGGTAAAACTTATTTCTCTGGTTGTACATGAAGTAGAGTCATATCATTTGTGTAATCATACATGTACATAGGGAAATGATGTTTGTCTCAATCTGTTATTTTTCCTTCCCCCACCCCCCCACCCCTCTTTCCTCTATATAATCCATCCTTCCTCCATTCTTGCCTCCCTCCCACCTCCCATTATGTATCATCCTTCGCTTATCAGAGAGATCATTTGTCCTTTGGTTTTTTGGGATTGGCTTATCTCACTTAGCATGATATTCTCTAACTTCATCCATTTGCCTGCAAATGCCATAATTTTATCATTCTTCATGGCGGAGTAATATTCTATTGTGTATATAGACCACAGTTTCTTTATCCATTCATCAATTGACGGGCATCTAGGTTGGTTCTGCAGTCTAGCTATTGTGAATTGAGCAGCTATGAATATTGATGTGGCTGTGTCTTTGTAGTATGCTGATTTTAAGTCCTTTGGGTATAGGCCGAGGAGTGGGATAGCTGGGTCAAATGGTGGGTCCATTCCAAGTTTTCTAAGGAATCTCCACGCTGCTTTCCAGAGTGGTTGCACTAATTTGCAGCCCCGCCAGCAATGTATGAGTCTACCTTTTTCCCCACATCCTCGCCAACACCTATTGTTGCTTGTATTCTTGATAATTGCCATTCTAATTGGGGTGAGATGGAATATTTAAGATAGTTTTGGTTTGCATTTCTATTATTACTAAATATGGTGAACATTTTTTCATATGTTTGTTGATTGCTTGTAGATCTTCCTCTGTGAAGTGTCTGCTCATTTCCTTAGCCCATTTTATTGGGTTATTTGTATTCTTGGTATAAAGTTTTTTGAGTTCTTTATAGATTCTGGAGATTAGTGCTCTATCTGAATATGTGTGGCAAAGATTTTCTCCCACTTTGTAGGCTCTCAGGAAGCAAAGAATCATTTCAATAAAGAGACAGAGATGCTGCTGTACTTTTATTTGTTCACATTTATTGACAGTCTGAGGCTGTGTATCACTGTTACATTTATTATGATGTGTTATTATAGAATAACAAAGTTACTGTTAATGCAATTAAATGTTTACTGCTTCTGGAGTAATCTTTCTAAATCACCACGCTAGTGATGCCATTTCATTGTTTGAAAAATGTAGTTTGTTGTCAACCCTATTCCTCATTCATATATGGAAATCATTATCTTCTTCCATTTGAAATATTTACTCTGAGAAGAGACACCATTGTTGATAGATTTTCATTTACTGTAATCGTCCCATTTCACTGAGTAGAGCACATACTGAATATCAGTAATTGCTTGGGATAACCTTCTGTTGTGTGATAGGAAACAATATATGCTATTGGTTTAATAGTGTCGTTTCACTTACAAACCAAACCACCTTTATATTTCATAAATTGTCTTTAATCCTTCCCAACATTTTTAGACTTTTTAAGGGCTTGATAATTTGCATTGAAAGTTATTCTGCCCAATGGTATTTTTCAAGAAGTCTTAAATTCATATTATTAGCAAGGTTGTATACATCAATAAACTCCTATTACTTATAGTTACCCTTCTATAATGAAGAATCTCAAAGAATAAAATGTACAATTTGGAAATCAGAACTGGTATTCAAAATCCTCAAGAAATAGTATGAAGAAGTAATTTGAAAAGCAGACCTTAATTAGGAAGTTCTTTGACAGAATTTTGATTTTGAAAGATTCCCGTAGGTTAAATAAGAAGAATTGAGAGCATTACAATTGGACAAAGTTTATTATAACCATGTATTTTAGAAACCCAAAGATGTCATAGTGGATTCTCATTTATTCCTACAAATGTGCAGTCATCTTTTATCTATTTAATTGTGATTCATGAACAATACTAGATTTTCAATTTTAATTAAAGATCTTGAAAGTAAAAAATGCATGATATATATCAAGAATATTTAATGCTGTCATTAAATAGAAGAATTTCCATTGTTGGACATTTGAAGTTTTTTTTTTCTGTTGTTAAATCTTAAGTTCCTAAAAGGATTCGTTTCAGAATTTGTAGACAAAATTAGAAAACAAGTTGTTTCAAACTTTTGTTTTATTTTGTTTTAAAATGGTAATAGTTATGGGAAATTTTAATTTTCAATTGTTTGGTTAGCATGAACTTATTATATATTAACTGATGAATATATTTAAGTATAAAGTTAAGTTGAAATGGGTATTTTAATGTCATTAAAATGGCATAATACTAATTAACATGAGTTATGGTTTCTCCACATTCTAAAATTTTAAAAAAGGTGTATGATTTTAATAGGGCTTGAGAGACTTCCCTCTGCCCAAATCCCAGCTTTCTCTTCAAGCAGCACTGCTCCTTTAGTCACTGCATTGCTGCTGACACTTGGTGGCCCACAGAGTGCCACCATGGGGTCACCAGGATGCGTGCAGGAGAGGCCTCTACTGGGACCGCTGGGAAATCCAAGGACAGAACTCTTCTTGATCTGGCAGAAGTCACATCCAAAGGGCACTTACCTAATGTATAAGATGAGGTAACATTGGCTGTAATTATAAAACAGAGTATTGAGAGTTTTTAAAATATTGAATGATTATGTCTTTGTTTCATGAATTGCTGTTTTACAATAATCCTCAAAATTGTCAGAATTCATGTTTTTAAAAAGGAAAAAAAATTAATTTCTTCTCCTCAGAGATCTGTATAAATATGTCTTCACTCCTGTGCAGCATGAGAGCCTTTTTCTTGCCTACTTTCTTTTGTTCATTGTTACACAGTGCCCGAAGACAGGCTGAGCAGGTTTGGGTGGAGAAAGTGAGAGGTTTCTTCTGAGTACCCTCCAAAATTATATTTGTAGCTGTTTTTTTTTTTTTTTTATATAAAGTAATTTTGGTTCTGATTAAACTTTAATAGCATTGTAGCAACATGGTGGCTGAGAGCCAGTTTGTCTGAGTTCATATCTCAGTCATGATATTAAACTTCTTTGTGCCCAGTTTTCTGATCTGTGAATTAAGGAACATATAGTACCTAAATCACATAATGTTGTGTTAATAGTAAATAAATTGCTACAGGTGAAGGACTTAGTTCTTACCAAAAGATGTGATCTAATTAGCCATTGTTAGAGGATTACGTATTGGAGGTGTAGAAACCAAGGCTAATTCTATTTTTAGCAAAGTTCAGTTAAACATTGTCCATTTGACTTAAATAATTAAGGAGCCTTCAAAATAACAGAAAGAAGACTATTTTTTTTTTTTTTTTTTTTTTTGGTACTGGGGATCAAACTCAGGGCCTTGTGCTTGGGAAGCAAGCACTCTACCAGCTGAGCTATCTCCCCAGCCCACAAGAAGACTACTATTTTTATCATAATGTTTGAATTAGTGAAAATTACTATGAAAAGAGAATGACAAATATAAACATTAACTTTTATCATTTCAGATATGCACATGATATGTTATACAAGTTTAGAGTTTCAAGATATAAATTCTCTACAACCAACAAAGTTATTTTCCAAGCATTTTCTTTTTGTACCATGTACCTCTTGATACAGTGAAATAGTGAAAGAAGAGCTTAATAAAGTGGAACTGATTGAATTGGACATTTGTATACCTCTGTGGATGTTAGTTTAATTGTCCATGAGATTGAGTTGTTAAGTAAATTAATATAAGCAACCTAAAGAAGGGAAATAATAAGAATCCAAATTATTTTTAACTATAGGTAGTATTTTGTGGCTTATAAAATGTATACACTTCATGAGATGAGTAAAATAAACATTTTTACCCATATCAGTTTAGTTTCTATTTCATGTATCATTTATTAGACTTTGTTAAAATATAACATTTAAAGTTAAACAGAAGTAGGCATTAGCAAGTATAAATTGATAGATTGACTATTGTATATACTTTTAGGATTATATAATACAATAGGAAGCATATATCTTAATCAAGTTCAGTGCACTCATGAAGGATTTCTTAACTATTGTCTTTCAGGTGTTTATCTTTTATTTTAAAGACTTATGCAGCAAGGGCAAAAGTATCATGTTAAATACTTCCATTTTTAATTGATTTCAGGAAGCCAATTTTAATAGCTAAGTCATGTGGTTATACATTTCAGTAAATGCCATCAGTTGTCATCAAATGCATATAGACATAAAAAGGTTTGTTTAGTCTCCTAATAGTCTTTGAAGCATCATTTATAATTTAGAGTACCATTTTATTAAAAAGAAATCAAGGCTAAGTAAGAACTTCGTTGGTGGGAGAGATTGATTACAACCTTTCCACTAAAATTTAAAAATCAAGTTCATTTTCTTATGGTTTTATTAGTGTATTATAGTTATACACAATAGCAGAGTTCATTCTGACATGATCATACATGCATAGAATATAATTGGCTGCATTTCAGTTTTCAGTTCTTTCTTTTCTTTTTTAGTGATTCACCACTGAACTACATCCCTAGCTCTTTTTATGTTTTATTTTGAGACAGGGTCTCACTTGCTGAGGCTGGCCTGGAACTTGTCATTCTCCTCCCTCAGCCTCCCTTGGAGTCACTGAGGTTACAGGGATGCATGGCCCCCAGTACTTTCTCTTTCTATCCCCCACCCCTCCACCTGTTCCCCTTTCTATTCTTCTGTTCTTTCATTTATTTATTGTTTCTATAATTGTTGCTTTATAGACACACATAAAGGTGAAATGCACTGTGATATATCCATGTACATTGCATGATTTAGTCAGTTTCATTCTGCAGATTCTTTCATTTCCTGTGCCTCCTCCTTCCCTTTCTATTCTCTTTCTGCATTCCACTGATCTCCCTTTTACTTTCATCAGTTCTCCCCAGTTTTTAAAAATGATATACGTGGGCTAGAATTCATAGAACTTGTAGGTATGTTAGAATTCATGGAATTGTAAAATGAAAAATTAAGTCAATTTTAATCTATGTAAATTTTAAAATAAGTATTTAATTACCTAGAATCTTAAAATACTTTAAATGTTATAGGAGTGGGGATATGACTCAGTGGGAGTGTTTGGCTATCTTTCTTCAGGTCCTGGGTTTAATCTCCAACACTGAAAAAAAATGTTATAACTGAAACATTGGACAATAATAATATAAAGTCAGGTGGGAGAGAGATTGATCCAAATTAAAGAATTTTTCTGTCCTGAAAAAGTTCATAAGGTAGATAAAGAAATCCAGTCATATACTAGATATTTTAAGTATACATGAAGAAACATCTATTTTAACTTCTAAAATAATAAAGATTATTTTCTTTCAAATCAGTAGAGAAAAACAAATAATGGTGAAGGGGGAGAAGGAGAAAGGAACATATCAATTCAAATGAAACTAGAAAAGGAGAAAGAAACAGAAAATAAAAAGTACATCGAAATTAACAGTAACAGCACACATGTGCATGGTCAGATTCACATAGTTCACACAGGGATTATCAGATTGAATTGCAAGAGGGAATTTGCATCTTTTTCCTTTACAAAATACCCTAAAACAAAGAGACATTGCTGGTGAAAATAAAAAGATGAACCACATGCACAGGACCAAATTGGCTCTCTAGAACACTCTAAACCTTTCTCACTCCTCCCATGGCCTCTCCTCTTAGCTCTGTGTCCTAGAGGGAGACTGATCCACTCTATGGAGGACATCTTCCAGACTCCCTTGCCTCTGTCTTCTATGGAGCCCAAACAATATGAGAGTTAAGATGGTTGGAGGAGAGAAAGGTCGGAGTATTCTGCCAACACCCTTCCTGTGGCATCCTAATAGCTGTGTTCCTCCACCAAAACCACAGCTTTTGTTAAGAGGATTGACTACATGTCTGGGTTCAGCTAACTTCTCCTCTCCCTCTCCCTGGGTGTCAAGTTGCTAGGTCTTAGATTCCTCACCTAAGGTTAAGGTTGTCTTCATCCTGCCTATCTTGGGTTAGGGTTAGGGACCCCAAATAACATGTTTGAATGTACAACTGGTTTCTTGCTGCAATGTTTACTAATATACCAGACAAAATTTAAGCTAAATGATAGATATAGTTGTATTAATATCACACAAAAGAATTTACAACAGAAAGTATTTCAATTGACAAATATAGAAAACCTCTGCTAATTGTTTATCTTTATCTGAATTTATAATTACCTAATAGCATAGCCTCACTGTATAAAAAATGCAAAATTAGAAATACTACCTGTGGAAAATGTCAACAACTCTCTCAGTAACTGATAGATCAAGCAAATAAGAATCATTAAGGAAAGACAAGATCTGATAATACATACAGTTATTAACCTTGACTTATAACCTTGACTTATAAAATGATGAAAACCTGATCTAAAGAAGGGAACATAAATTTGTAAGTACACTTACAATGTTTATAAGAATGAACCAAAAAAACAAGTCTCAGAATGTTTTAAATAATTGGTTTCACATAGAACATAAATTGATAATCTAGCGAAAAATAGAATTCTAACTGGAAAATGCCAAGAATTAGAAAAAAATTAAATGTAAATAACACCAGCTATGACACAGAAGAGATTGAGGTAGAAATTTTAAAATACCTTGTGCTGAACGACTTATCAAAACTTTTGAGATACAGCCAAAAAACAGTGGTTAGAGAAACTTATACACTAGGCTTAAATATCCATGTTAAACATATATACACACAAGCTGAAAATTAATGAGCTGTGTATCTAATGCAAGGAACTTAAGAAGAACAAAATGAATCTAAATAAATAAGAATAAAGAATAATGAAATTAGTAACAAAAAAATTAATAGAACAGTGAACAAATCCCACAATCAGGATTTTTTTAAAGACTAAAAGGTAAGAGAGATTAGCTAGATTTTTGAAGAGGAAGAAAAAAGAAGATATGAATAATCAGTGGTAGATTTGAAAAGGCAAATGTTAAAGAATGCTATGCATTGTCTTGATTTTCTAGTAAATAAAAATAATAGATATTTAGTAAAAATAATATGTTTACAAGTTTGCTATATTTCAGTAGGACCAACCTAGCCTTTAGGTACAATGCCTGGGGCTCAGAATACTTGTAGTAGCTTGTGTTTTAATTTTAATTCATTTTAAAATCAGAAGAAAATGAATATAATCAAAATAAATATACAATAATGAATTTAGGAAGGATTATGTTTATTTCTATACCAATAAAATAATAATTTTTTCATGTCCCTCATTGAATTTCTTCATTCTTCTTCTTCTTCTTCTTCTTCTTCTTCTTCTTCTTCTTCTCCTCCTCCTCCTCCTCCTCCTCCTCCTCCTCCTCCTCCTCCTCCTCCTCCTCCTCCTCCTCCTCCTCCTCCTCCTCCTTCTCCTCCTCCTCCTCCTCCTCCTCCTCCTTCTTCCTATATGTTTAGGGAGGAAGTAGCCAAGAAAGGCAAAAGTGCTTAGGGTCTACTAAGGTGACAATATAGCCCTGGCTTCAATAAGTTTCAACAATAAAAATTTTAAAATACTTTAAGTCATGATAAAAGGTTATATATTATATAACTTTATTTTCAAGCATATTAAGCAGGTTTTATTTAAAGGGTATTATACAGACTTCTCCCGGCAGGAAGTAGGGGGCCATGGCTGATGTTCTAAAGTCCTAAGAAGTGAGTGCACCCTACATCTTTTATAGGTTAAAGTCTCTTTTGTTCTCCAGTTCACTCCCCCCTTATCTCTCCTTCTTTTGCATTAAGTGAGAAGCCATGGGCAGGGGGAGGGCCAAGGTGATTCCTGCAGGTAAGGGCCCAGGGGGCATTAATTAGCAGCTCCATGCTTGCAGTCCTTGATAAAGGTAGGTAAATTTGGTAATGAATGGGCTCAAGATCCTTGACATTCCATTCTTCCAGGGGCAGTCTCCAACTTCCAGAGGCAGATGGCTTCATGGCTTCATTTCCTCGATTTGACCCGATCCCCTATTTTTACACTAACTACCTGTCCTTAATTCTGGCTTCACTCCCCCCTTTTGCTTTAGGAACTCCTTACTGCTGTAAGGAAAAGGGGGCACCAATCGTTCTGGCTGCTTCAAAGCAGCCAGAGGGCAGCGAGGGGCAAGCAGTTTGGAGTTTCCTTTTAAAAATTAGGTCAATTGAGGGATCCAAGGTAGAAGTCTGGTTGGGGAAGAGCAGGTTGTAAAGTCATCTGGGGGTGGGTGCTTCTATGATAGAAGAACAAAAAGACATGAGTACTGAAATGAGATTAATATAATATAAATGTTGCAGAATTTGGAATATGCCAATGAATATCATAAAGATGACAGAAGTCAATAATTCCTCACCAGGGGGTGGAAGAACTGAGAAGTTGTTCCCATAACAAGGCCTACCAAAGGCTGGAGAGAACAAGGCCTTTATTAGGGAACTTTAACATTGTCCAGGTTATCAGGAATGTAAACACAACATTTAGTAGAGATCTCTATACTTCTGTTACTTAGGACTAGATAATCATACTAGCAAACATAGATTAAGTCTACCTACATAGCTTAGGAAGGTCTGCAGGCCTTAAACTGACTAAAATCTTCTGACTCTGGTAGTTTCTCTTGATAGTATCAGGCACATTTGCCTAAGAATCTCTCTTTTGTAGCTTTTATACTTTATTCTAGTGGACTAACACAAGTGTACATCTTAAGTTATATTTAACTATTATTTCTTTTAAATGCCCAAGAATGTCTATATTTTGGTTTTAATTGTTTTGCTGGGTGTCTAAGATCAAGTTGGTCAAACTGACCTGTTCCTGTCTTCTTAAAGAGTCAGCTGAGTTCCCACAGGGGTCACTTGTAGAGAACTTAGGAGAAGCTTCTTAGCTCCACCAGTGCCATTGGCTAGGCAGGGTCTCCTCGATAAGGTAGCTTCCTTTGGAAGCATCAGCAGTGTCTCCCTTTTCCATGACCCTCCTCTACAGCAGGTGCAATGATTGGCTTTTCATCCTCTAGTGGCCTCCTCAATCTCCTTGATCAGGAGTTTGTGTGGCCCAGAGTTGCAAAGCTCCTTAGAGAAGTCTTCTTATTCCCTGGGTTCAGGCTAACTTTGAGGGCAAGATACTGGTTTATTTCTTGGCACCTGTATTTAATTCCAATCTCTTAAGTTTGATCTTAATCATCCAGCAAGCCAGTCTCACCAGTCATAAAGTATCTTTTGACTATAACTTTAAATAAGCTGAAGTCTTGACTTATTTTGGAGCTGTTCTACATGCAGTAAGGTGGGAGGCAGAGCCTTATCTCAGTTAAGGCCTGGCTCTTTACAAATCTTAAGTGTTCTAATTCTGATGTTGATATTTGCTTCTTTCTTAAATGTCATTTTAAGAAGTTTACATATATTGATTCCTGAGTCTATATGAACTTTATAATTAACACGATTTAACATTATATTTAAAACATGAATTAAAGAAAGTCTGAGAGAGCTTTTAAGTTTCCTTTTGTGTGGCAGAGTAGCAAAATGCTTTTATGTTTCACAATATTATTTAAACAAATCAGGTTCTAACTTTTAGAAATACATTTACAATGGAAATTCTTTATCTCAGTGTAAAAAGTAACGAATTTTACCTATACCCTATTGATAAACAGGTCCTATAATAGAACATTAAATGATAGAAATAAATCCCCAATAAAATTTACTCTTCGTAAGTTTAAAATTACCATTACAGACAAGTTTAATCTGGAGAATAGCAGCTTGATAAATTCCCTGCTTTAAAAACTTGTATACCTGGAAAATATGAACACATTTAATACACAAAGACTGACCATTTCACAATTATCTTGACACTTTTATCTTACCAAACTTAGTTTTTAAAGAAAAATTTAGACTCTGTAACGTAGTACAAAACTCTAACAGTTGTTAACCATAATTGTATAAACCAATTTTTAAGACTAATTGTTCTAAAGAATAAAACTTAATGGACACAAAGTTAAGAGTAAATTAGTGTTTCTAAGAAAACCTTGTCATTTTACCATGTCATTTTATCATATAGATTAAACTTTGGTTTATATCAGAACATTAGTATTTCACCTTAGGAAAAACCTTAAATAGCTTTAGCTGTCTCACATACATACAACCAACTTAGTTACACGCAAACTTGTTGAAATTTGCCCTTTACTTACACACAGACTTTCTTAGCACTTACTTAGACCCTCATGTATTTCATCACACAGACACTTTCTTACCCAGAAAGATCTTGTTCTTCACTAAATATATTTCCATATCTAGAACCTTTTGTTTTCTCTTTCCTGTTGACCCCTTTTTGTTCACATTCTGAAACAACTCTTAAGAAATTTCTGAATTTAGATAAATTACTCCATTTTAATAAGATTAAATATTTTGTTATTTATAGTACTCTAATTGAAACACAACTGAAATTTTCGGAACCCTTTGTATATAGAATTGTACCTGTTAGGACATAACTCTTAGTAAACTTGTTTTTAGTTTAGTGATGACACAAAGCAAGTTTAAACCCTTTTATTTACTAACCTATGAAACACCAATAATGTTTAAGTATGTTACCCCATGGAATTTAAGGAGTTAAGATACTCGATGTTATTTAAATTCTGCTTCATAGGTAAGCTGAGGACAGGAGCTTGAAGTAAGGCCCCTTCTTGATATTCTTGGGGCAGAATATTGTCCTATGGTGGCTATTTTCCTGTAGTATTGAACCTGTCCTATTACCTAATAAGTTTAGGAACTCCATAATGGCCTTTTGATATTCCTCCTTCGTGGAGGCACATAAAGGATGTCCTTCATTTACTGGAGAACAATCACAGATGTTTTATCTCTGAATTTTGTTAAGTCCTTAGCTAAGGTTTGTCCAGAACAGGTAAGGGCCATCTAAATCCTGAGGCAGCACTGTCTAGGTTAGTTGAGATAAAGTATCTGGTTCCTCAAAGGCAAACAGAAATTGATATTCAGAGTGTAGCATAAACAGGAGAAGCCATCTTTTAAATCTAACTTAGTAAACCAAGCAGCAGTTGGAATCCAAGATAAAAGTGTATGGATTAAGAACTTCAGGGTGGGGGAAATTACTGCTTCATTATTCTAAGGTTTTGGACTAAGCAGTTTGCTTTTTAACTCCTAAAATGGGTGAATTGCATGGGCTATTGCAAGGCATTAAGAGTTTCTGTCATTTTCAATGATCTTTAATAAATCCTTTTTCTTGTCTTTATGCTCCCTTTTCTTTCTTTTTGATTTCTATTAAAAATGGAAGATGCAAGCTGGAGAAGATCATCTGAGAATTGATCAGGGCTACGTGCCAATTTTTGTAATTTCCTCTAAATATTTGGGGCTGACTGATAAATTTATATTTTAAAAGTAGGTGGCCCTTTATGGATTCAGGATTCAGGGTGATGTGTTTTCTTATTGCCTTTCTGAGTCTCTCCATGAAAATAGCAGGATTTTCCTGAAGTCCTCATAGTTTTCTAGGCATCCTACTCATTATTTGAATCCCAGTTAGGATGGTTTCTGAATCCCAGTTAGGATGATTTCTGGGAACTAACTGCCTATGCTCTAGATGGTTAATAGCATAATTTTCCAGGTGAAGTCAAATACCTGGCATAAGTTTTGAAACATCTCAATATTTATTAGGATCCTCCAAAAGCCTCCTTAAATTTATTTTCATCTGTCTTAAGTTAGGAGGGTCCCCTCAATTTTCCTCCCTTAGACTAAAGGAATCTCTGGAGGGCAAGGGGACATCTGTTTGTTGCTAGACGTATAAACGCCCTTTGCTTGGAGGGTCTCACAGGAAGGTTTTTTTAAATGCCTCCCTCTTGTAGCTTAAAGAGAACACAGTGAGCACATTTAAGCACAGGAACAGTAATGGGGAGACTCTAGATATCTAGACTAGTGAAGGCTAACTATGGGAACAAAGGGAACCTGGGCATTTTCATACTAATCATCCCAGGCCTTAATCCTACAGTTTGCATTCCTTATGTCTGACTAGCAAGGAAAGGGAGCATCCAGGAGGGAGTGGATGTGGTGGGGAGTGTCATATGGCCCATACAGAGGCAAAGGTAATTGGCGCTTTCCCTCAGTGCCATTAGTCTACCGATCACCCTGGATACCCCTCAGGGCGGTTGGGAGGGGGAGTCCCAAGAAGGAACCTTTGGGGTCCACCCAAGAGTAACCCGGGCCAGAAAACCCCACAGTTGTTCCAACCCTTCCTCCGCCTCCACACATCCTGGGCAGATCAGGACTAGGGACACTGTACTGTTGGCAATTGCGCTTCGGGCCTGGACAGAAAAGTAGGAAATGGCTTTGGCAGAGTTCAACATGCCTGCAGAGCAGGTGGTTGGAACTTGCCTGGGCCGGGAACCTCTCACCTGAGTCTTGAAGAATGGCGACTGCACTAACTGCGTTTAAGTAGCTGATGGGTGCCCATTTTGCCCTCTAAAAATAGAGAGACAGAAAGATGCACCTCAAACAGATGTGGGGTGAGTGGAGAGAGAAGCTTACTTACCTTGGTGTAAATCTCGGTGGGACCTCCAAATCTGATACCGCCATTGACTGGTGACGAGCTCTGCTCCTTCTAATGTTGAAGATTGAACACTAGAGAAGCACGCCAAGGCAAGCATATTAAGCAGATTTTATTTAAAGGTTGTAATACAGACTTCTTCCAGCAGGAAGAAGGGGGCCATGGCTGATGTTCTAAAGTCCCCTGTTATATAACTTTTTAAGCATATGATTATGCCTCCTGATATGCCTTGCAACTTCATATTGAAATTATATTTTATAAAAGTGGATAGAAAAATATTAGATGACATTTTACTAATGTCCTCTTCAGAATCAGCTTTTAAATGTTATAAAGTAAATTTTCAACAATACACATACATTTCATATGATTATAAATTATAAGATGAATATTAACATGATTTGAATGACATCGATTTTGGAAGTGTTACTAAAAGTACCTTATTGTATTATAAAATTTAGTCTAAGGTATAAAAACAATGTGACAGTGTATGTAGGAGTTGGCGGAGCAGATTTCTAGGAGCCTCGTCTTTGGATCTCTTCCCACCCTGTATTCAGTGGCATCACCTTGTTAGCTTGAAATGGGCCACAATAGGAATATTTATGCCAAAGAAATTGCAAACACAACCTTGCAAATCAGACTGTCCCCCATCAGTTGTTAAACATTTACTTCCACACTATTGTATGGGATATATGATACATAAAAGTAGTTTCAATAATGCCAGCATAAAAAGTAGAGGATAAAGGGTTATTTTTGTATAAAAGCTTCTTCTTATGAAATATATTTCCTTTTTATTAACCAGAGCTACTTATTTCTCTTTAGATGATTGCAATGTATCAGGCAATATGTTTTACTATTGTAATACTAAGTGAAAACCCAAACAGGGTGTCTTTTGACAATCAAAGTGATCCTTTGTGGACAGGGAGATTGGGAAAGAAACTGTAAGCTGTCAGAAACAAAAATCACATCCCCTACCTACAGGCTGGGCAGAAATGCAGTAATACCAGATGCATAATGTTGTCTCTCTCATAGTTTACAGTTTTAAATAGATGCTGCACTTGTTTGTATTTGGTAACCTCGTGTGATATTGAAAAGAATATAGCATGATCTTATTTTGAAATTGGGATCCACTTCAAGCAATCAGATGAAGGATGCAATCTTTCTATAGCAAATATTACTGTATACATTTAGTGTGGTAAAAATTCTGTGAATTATATTGATATTCTAACAATACAGTTTACACAATTTGCTCTATTTACACCATTTACTCATGGTATTTTCCTATCTATAGTACCAAAATTTAGTGTGGGAGAATAACCACAATGTCCCAGTGGTCTCCATTCTTGCTGTAGAGCAATCTAATAAAGGAGCATTTAGCATTAGAAGGTATAGGTGCATAGAAAGGTCCCTGTGTGCTCATGTCATACTTGAGTGAGCAGCTTTCTCTCTCCAGAGGGAACTTTAAAGTCTCAAACCAAAGTCCCTCAAGCAGCAGCAACTCGCTGCCCAGTTACATGAATCGGCCTGGACTGTGTGCCCACTTCACCAGTCATTGCTGTGCTCTCACTTCCTCATTTTGCACCAGCCTGCCTTGCAGAGAAAATGTCCTCTTCATAATTCCCACGCATTTTTATCTCCATCCCACTGGAGACCAGCACCAGATTGAAAGAAGATATCCAACAACAGTAAGCCTTCACAAGCAGCTCAGGTACACAAGGTCATCATTTTTGTCATATACAACCACTAACCCCCCCCACACACACTAGTTTTGTTAGGTGTATATTGATATTGATTATAATTATGGAGAACTTAAATGATAACAAATGTAGCCTGTAAATTGTGAGATGAATTGTTTGTTTTGTATTCCTGTGTCAATGGCTGTTTATGTGGGGAGAAGGGGGATTAGGAATAACTATTGGTTTAGCAGCCAAAGCCGCATAGGTTCATTTCAAACATCAGCTGTCCTGGTAATTATCATACTTAGAGTTAACAGTAATTTGGCTCAAATAATTTATTTTTGGTCTCTATATTGCTTAAGCATCTGTCCATGAATTAGCTTTTGCAGTGTTTCAATATGTTCTGGTTCGTGTTTGGCATATTTGGTTCTGTTACAATAATGAGATTAAATCACAGAATTTTCTAAGTAGTCCTTGGATAATATTTAATATGTTCCCTTAAACAGTCAGCAGATTAAATTATTTTAAGTCATTCTTAGAAAATCTGCTTTGTCTTATTCAGATTTGATACTAATAGTGAACTTGCAAATTAGTTTTTCAGAGTACACAAACTAAATTAAGTCTAGTTTGAAACAAAAATAGGTGAATTGTCAAGAAAATATTTTATTATTTATATAGATGTATATGATTTAAAATCTATTTTCCTAATTAAGACATTACTTTGTGCTTCCATATGAATATGATAGAATCTACCATTTAGCACCTGCATGAGAGTCAGTTCCTCATACAGAAGAAATCTTGAATAAATATGGTACTCTTTTTCTCTCTTTTGGTACTGGGAATATAACCCAGGAGTACTTCATCGCTGAGCTATATCCCTCAGCCCTTTTATTTGATTAAGACAGTGTCTCACTAAGTTGCTTAGGGACTCGCTTAGTTAGCTGAGGTTGATCTTGAACTTGAAATCCTCCTGTCTCAGCCTCACAAATTGCTGAGATACCAGGTGTACACCACTGCACATGGCTTATGGTACACTCTTAATGATCCTCGGTTATCTTTCCATCTCCTGATATTTAATGTTCTTTATCTCCATATAACTCCATATTTTATAGTTCAATGATGGAGTTATAATTAGGCAGGCAAATGGGGAATTAATTTTACATAAAAATTTTAATGAGGTAAAATTCATGAACTTAAAATTAACTGTTCTATAGTAAGAATTTAGTGTGTTGTTTAGTATGTTTCCAATCATGTGAAGAAGGTAGTTCTGTTTTTTAGGTACATGATTTAGAAGTTTTTAATATAAATTTAAATGCATTTTAACTAATACATAGAAATAAAAAATCATGATATCTATGTACTATCACGTGATATTTTGACACATGCATATATTGCATAATGTTTAAGTAAGTAAAATGTATTTTTCTCCTGAAACATTTATCATTTCTTTATAATGAAAACATCCAAACACCTCTATTCTACTCAGTGCATTGTAATAACTTATGGTTCCCCTACTGTGCAGTAGCATGCTAGAACTCATCCAACTATAACTTAGTACTCATCCATCAACTTCTTCCCATCCCTCCCTGCCTCCTACTCTCCCTGTGTCCATTAACCACCATTCTACCCTCAACTTCCATGAAATCAACTATTTTATATTCCATCTGCAAGTGAGATCATGCAGTACTTGCCTTTCTGTACCTGGCAGAGCTCACTTAACACAATGATCTGTGTTGATGCAAACAACAGGATTTTGTTCTTTTATGGCTAAATAATAATCTGTAGTGTTAACATACCAGTTTCTCCATTCAGCAGCTGATGGACACTTCAATTGTTTCCATCTCTCAGCTATTGTGAAGAGTGCTGCAATACACACTAGGGTACAAATGTCTCTTTGACATACTGATTTCCTTTCCTTTGATATACTTGGTAGTTGGGTGTTTCACCTGGTAGTTCTATTTTTTCATTTTTTTGACAACACTCCATACTGTTTTCTGTAGTGGCTGTACTAATTTACATTCCTACCCACTGTATTCTACTGTCCTCACAAGCTCTTGCTATTTTTAGTCTTTCTGATGATAGCCTTTCTTACTGGACTAAGATAATATCTCACATGTGATTTGATTTACATTTCCTTGATCATTAGTGATGTAGAACATTTTTCGTATACCTTCCATTTTTTATCATCTTTTGAGAAATGTTTATGGAACTCTGTTGCTCATTTTTAATTATAATGATGACGATGATAATGATGATGGTTTTGCTTAGTTTTTCAGTTCCTTGTATATTCTGGATATCAATTCCTTATCAGATAAATAACTGGCAAAACATTTCCTCCCATTCTGTATGTTGTCTCTTCACTGTGTTGATTTTTTCCTCTATTGAGCAGAAACTTTTTGGTTTACTGTGATCTCATTTCTCTATTTTTGCTTTTCCTTCCTGTGCTTTTAGAATCATGTACAAAAAAAAAAAAAAAAAAAAAAAAAAAAAAAATTCCTGCTCACTCCACTGTCCTGAAGTGTTTCCCCTATGTTTTCTTTGCATCGTTTCATAACTTCGTGTTTTACATTTATGTCTTTAATCCACTTCGAGTTTGTTTTGTAACTGTAGGAGATGGGGGTCTAGTTCATTCCTGTTGTGATCCCATTTAGTTGTGGTGAATAATCTTTTTAATATGCTATTGAATTCAATTTGCTAGTATTTTGCTAAAGATTTTTGCATCTGTGTTCATCAGTGATATTGGTCTTCTAGCTTTCCTTTTTTGTTGTGTCTTTGCTATTAGGGAAAGGCAGGCCTCATGGAATGAATTTGCAAGAATAGTCTTCTGCTTGATATTTTGCAATAATATAAGGAGAATTGGTATTATGCTTTTCACTTGTTTGGTAGAATACAACAGTGAAGTCATCTGGTTCTGAACTTTTTAAATTATGATGATACATTTATTGCTGTTTCAATCTTGTTACTCATTATTGGTCTGTTAGTATTTTGGTGGTGTCAGTTGGATGTCTCCCTTTTCATCTATGATTTTCCCCCATTATCATCGTAACTTTTTTATTGCTTCTTTATAGTTATATATGACAGCAGGATCCATTTTGATATAGTTATGTAAGCATGGAATATATCTTATTCTAGTTAGAGTTCCATTCTTATTCTAGAGTTCTTATTCTAGTTAGAGTACATTCTTGGGTGTACATGGTGTTGGAATTCACTGTGTTGTTTTCATATATGTACATGTGAAAACTATGTCAGATTCATTCCACTCTTTGCTTATTCCCCACTCCCTTCCTTCCACTCTCCATTGTTTGATCTCCTGCTCTTCTAATCTTCCCCTCAATCCCCTCTCCCTTTTTGTGTGTTAGCTTTCACCTATCAGAGAAAACATTCAGCCTTTTTTATGAGGGTTGGGGTGGGCTTACTTCACTTAGTAGGATAGTATCCAGGTCCATCCATTTGCTGGCAAAGAGGAGAAAGTCATTCTTCTTTATGGCTGAGTAATACTCTGTTGTGTATGTATACCAAATTTTCTTTATCCATTCATCTGTTGAAGGGCACTTAGGTTGGTTCCATAGTTCAGCTACTGTGAATTAAGCTGCTATAAAATTGGTGTGGCTGGGTCATTAAAGTAAGCTGATTTTAAGTCCTTTGGGTATATACCAAGGAATGGGATAACTGGGTCAAATGGTGGTTCTATTCCAAGTTCTATTCCATACTGCTTTCCAGAGTGGTTGCACCAATTTATCTGTCCCACCAGCAATGTATGAGTGTACATTTTCCCCCACATCCTCACCAACATTTATTTTACTTGTATTCTTCATAGTTGCCATTCTGACTGGAATGAGATGACTATTTCATTTTTAATGTGTATTTCTCTAATTGCTAGAGATGTTGAACATTTTTTCATATATTTGTTGATGGATCATTATTTCTTCTTCTGTGAAGTGCCTGTTCAGTTCCTTTGCCCATTTATTGATTTTATTATTTTTGGGGGGTATTAAGTTTTTTGAGTTCTTTATATATCCTGGAAATTTTCTTCTAGTAGATGTAGGGCTTCTGGTGTAATACCTAGGTCCTTGATCCATTTTGAACTGAGTTTTGTGCAGGATGAGAGATAGGGATTCAATTTCATTCTACTACAAATGGATTTCCAGTTTTCCCAGCACCATTTGTTAATCAGTCTTTCTTTTCTTCAATGTACATTATTGTTGCCTTTGTCTAGTAGGAGGCAACTGTATTTTTGTGGGTTTGTCCCTGTATCTTCTATTTTGTTCTTTTGGTTTTTTTGTTTTTTTTTTTTTTTTTTTTTTTTTTGTTTGTTTGTTTTTTGGTACCAATACCTTGCTGTTTTTATTACTGTAACTCTGTAGTATAATTTTAGGTCTGGTATTGTGATGCTTTCTGCTTCATGTTTTCATTACAAATTACTTTGGTTATTTTAGGACTCTTGTTTTTCCAGAAGAATTTCAGGAGTGCTTTTTCTGTTTCCATGAAGAACATAATTGGAATTTTGATGGAATTGCATTGAATCTGTATAGCACTTTTTGTAGTATGGCCATTTTTCAACTTTAATTATGCCTATCCAAAAACACAGGCGGTCTTTCCATCTTCCAATGTCTTCCTCAATTTCTTTCTTTATTGTTCTGTACATTTCATTGTAGAGGTCTTTCATCTGTTCTGTTAGATTGACTCCCCATATTTTTTTTTGAGGCTATTGTGAATGGATGGTTTTTCTAATTTCTCTTTCAACGGATCCATCATTGGAGTATAGGAACATAATTGATTTATGAGTGTTAACTTTATATCCTGCTTTGCTGAATTCATTTATGAGTTCTAGAAGTTTTTTTTGGAGTTTTCTGGGTCTTCTAAATATAGGATCATGTTATTGGCAAACAAAGCTAGTTTTAGTTCTTATTTTCCTGTTCATATCCCTTTTATTTCAGTATTTTGCCTCATTGCTCTAGCTAGAGATTGGAGGACAATGTTACATAGAAGTGGTAAAAGTAGGCATCCCTGGTTTTTAGAGGGAATGCTTTCAGTTTTTCTCCATTTAGAATGATGTTGGCCTTGGGTTTGTTGTATGTAGCTTTTACAATGTTGAGGTATAATCCTTTTATTCCTATTTTTTTCAAGTGTTTTATTCATGAATGGATGCTGTATTTTGTCAAATGCTTTTTTTGCATCTATTGAAATAATCATGTGATTCTTGTCTTTAAGTCTAATGATGTGATGAGTTACATTTATTGATTACCTTATATAGAACCAACCTTGAATCCCTGGAATGAAACCTACTTGGTCATGATGCATTGTCTTTTTAATGCGTTTTTTTATGTCATTTGCTAGTATTTTATTGACAATCATGGATGTTGGTCTGAAGTTTCTTTTCTTTGATGTGTCTTTGTCTGGTTTTGATATCAGGGTGATACTGGCTTCATAGAATGAGTTTGGGAAGGATTCCCTCCTTTTCTGTTTTGTGGAATAGTTTGAAGAGCATTAGTATTAGTTTTTTAAAGGTTTGGTAGAGCTAGGTTTAAAATTCATCTAGCTTTCCTTTGTTGGTAAGTTCTTGATGACTTCTTCAATCTATTATTCGAAATTGATCTGCTTAAAATTTCTATATCTTTTCTGATTCATTTTGGGTAGATCTTATGTTTATAATAATTTATCAATGTTTTCAAGATTTTCTAGTTGGGTATAGATTTCCAAAGTAGCTTCTGATTATCCTCCGTATTTCAGTAGTGACTGGTGACATCTCCATTTTCATTGTGGATTTTGTTAATTTGCAAATTACCCCAAATTTTTTTCTCCCTTTCATTTTGTTTATTTTTCAAAGAACCAATTTTTTGATTCATTGATTTTTTAATTGTATTTTTATCTTAATTTCATTGATTTCAGCTTCAATATTAATTATTTGCTGTTTGAGATATCATGTTAGATTATTTATTTGGTATTTTTCCATTCTGTTAATGTATGTGCTCTATGCTATGAACTTTCCTCTTAAAATTGCTTTCATATTATAATTGTTCATAATGTAATTGTTCATTATAATTATGAATAATAATAATTGTTCATATTATAATTGTTCTGTGGTATCAGTTGGATGTCTCCCTTTTCATCTTTGATTTTATCTGAATCTTTTCTCTTTCAGTCTAGCTAAGGGTTTGTCAGTTTTTTTTTTTTTTGAAAAAAATCAACTTAGTTTCATTTGGTTTTATATTTTTAATCTATTTCATTTATTTCTGCTTCTGATTTCTATAATTTTTTTCTTTAATAATTTGGAGCTTTTTTTTTTTAACCTGCTTGAGATGCAGTTGTTGGTTGTTTATTTGAGGTCTTTTTGCTTTTTCGATGTAGGTATTCATGGTTATCAGCTTCTCTCTTAGCTCTGCTTTTACTGTGTCCCCAAGGTTTTGGTATATTGTGTTTTCATTTCATTTGGTTTGAAACTCTATTTGGACAGTGTCTTACTGAGTGTTTGGGTTTGACTTATAGAGCTATACACTTAAGGAAATAACCTTACTGTTTTCTTCTGTGGAAATTCATCTCAAAGTCTTGAGTTGAAAAGTTTTGTTAGAAGACTATATAGCCTTGGGTTTTGATTCAGAAATGCCTACTTAGTAATATTAACAGCTGGTTACTTTCATTTATTGTTAATTTTTTGCAAGATTAAAACATGAATAAAAATTAACACTGCCTTCCAAGCCATCCTGTGTGGATGTGTGGTATGCATTTTGAATGGTTCAGGATACTGAAAGCAAGAACTTGTGGAATTTCCTCCCCTTATTAATTCTTTTACATGTCTAACAAGTCCTTTGCTCATATTATGTCTAGATATCATCAAAAATAGTGACCTGGGGGTATTCTGACACCAGTGATTCTTCAGAAAATGAGATGTTTCATATTTCCCTTTTAAGACATATGAGAAGGACCATATATGACAGTAGATTGTGAAAAAAGATTTTATTATAAAGTAAATTTACCTCTTATTTATTGATTTTTATATTATTATTGAGCCTATTGTGAGAACTATAATAAGGAGAAGAATGTTCTTGAGTATGACAATTTTGGATTTTATTTCCCCTTAAGAAAAAAAGCAAGAATTTATGTAATATCTTAACAAAGAGATATTATTATCAAGATCAGAAAATTAAGATTAGTATCTATCAAAAAATCATATTTTATACAATAAAACATCTAAAATTGACTTCTGATATATGAAATACACCATATGCACTTTGCCAAATTGTCCTTATAATTTTCCAAGTTACTATTAATGAAAAAGATTTTTCCTTTCATGCTACACAGTAGCAATTCATTAGTATCTATAAAGGCACTTGAATTCAATCAACCGTATTAAGCATTGACCTATTTCCAGGATGGTTCAAGGAATAGTGATATATATATTTGGTACTGATGGTCTTAGATTCTGGTAAAACATAGCATATTTTATGGCTGATAAAATTAATACTGGGAACAATGAGTTTAATTGACCACCAGACAGTAAGCAAATAAAATGTCAAAATTTCATATAATTTAGTAGTCCATTAAGCCTAATGGAGTTACATCCACATAAGCCAAAGATTTAAATAAAACTGTATTTTGGATAATCATCCTTTACCATTTGATTAAAATTTAGAACAGTGTTCAGTCTAAAATCTTTTTAAACTGTTAGATTTTTTACTATATGAAAGTATTACAGTTATGATTAATAAAAATAGATGCATTTTATCAGTTCTAAACAGATTATAAATCTAAATATAAGCATGTTTATTAATTATTAAATCATACTTTCATGACCTTAGATTAGACAAAGTTTTCATTAAACAGGGCATACAAATCCATAATCCTAAAACAAAAAGTAATAAATTGGACAATATTAAGATCAGGAAATTTCTTATCAAAATACATGATTAAGATAGTGAAAAAACTTACATTGCTGGTGGAGTTGCAAATTGGTGCAGCCACTCTGGAAAGCAGTATGGAGAATCCTCAGAAAACTTGGAATGGACCCACCTTTTGACCCAGTTATCCTACTCCTCTGTTTATACCCCAAAGACTTAAAATCAGCAAACTACAGTAACACAGCCACCTCAATATTTATAGTAGCTCAGTTCACAATAGCTAGATTGTGGAACCAACCTAGATGCCCTTCAACAGATGAATGGATCAGAAACTCTGGTATATATTATTCAGCCATAAAGAAGAATAATATTATGGCATTTGCAAATAGATGGATGGAATTGGAGAATATCATGCTAAGTGAAATAAGCCAATCCCAAAAAAGCAAAGGCCGAATGTTTTCCCTGATAAGTGGAGAATGATATATAATGGGGGTGGGGCCTGGGGAGTGAGAGAAAAATGGGGGAACTTTGGGTTATGTAGAGGGAAATGAGAGGGAAGGTGTATGAAAAATTGTGGAATGAGACAGATATCATTACCCTATGTACATGGATGATTGCAGGAATGGTATGAATCTACATTGTGTACAACCATAGAAATGAAATGATGTACCCCATTTTTGTACAATGAATCAAAGTGCAGTCTTAAAAAAATCAAAAGATAAATAAAAAATTTTTAAAATAGTGAAAAATCTACAGTGATAAAAGATAATTTCAATACATAAATCTGGACAGTGACATATTCAGAATATATAAAGAACTCTTTTTAAGTCAGTAAAAAAGACTGGACAACCCAGTAGAAAAACTTTTAAAGTTTTGCAGGAACTTCACAATAGAAGATATCCAAATATCCATTAAGTGTGTGTATAGTCTCTCAACTTCATTAGTCATTGAAGAAATACAAAATGCAACTATAAATGAGATACCACTCCACATCTACCAAATGACTAAAATGAAAAATATACCAAGTATCATCAAGGAAACATAGAAAGTAAAACTTATTCATTGCTCTAGCAGTGTAAATTGATACAACTGTTTTGGATAATTATTTGGTAATATCTATTAAAGCTGAACTTATGCTATCCAATAAGTCAATGTACTAGAAATACACCAATAGTAATGCTAACCAAATTTACCAAAACCACATACTCATATGCTCATAATAGCATTATTAGTAATATACCCAACACAGTGTGGATGAACACATATCAGAAACAAAAATATTTAAGAATATATGAAGTTAAAAAAAATAACTGGTTTGTTACATGGAGGTTAGTGATTACCCATGTGAAAGGTGGTATTCACTGGATGTCTTATGGGCTTCTAGAGTGCTGTTTTTATAGGATTCCATTTTTAATTTACTTATTAGTACATGTTAATTGTACAAATTAATGGGCTTCATTATATTTCCTTACATGTATACAACATGCTTTGTTTCTATACACGATCTCCTGCCTTCTTCCTCACTTCCCTAATCCCTTTCCCTAGTAGTTCCCCCTCTACTTTCATGTTGACACCCCCATCTTTTCCTCCTAGCATCTACATATGAGATAAAATAAGTGATACTTGTCTTTTTTGAGTCTAGTTTATAGCACATAACATGCCGATCTTGAGTCCCATTCATTTTCCTTAAAATGACAGGATTTTATTCTTCTTTATGACTGATGAGCTTCCCATTGTATACACATGCCATAGTTCTTTTATCCATTCATCTGTTGATGGTTATCTAGGCTGGTTCCATAACTAAGCTATCATGAATGAAGCTGTCGTAAACAAGGGTATGCATGTATCTCTTCTGGACGGGACGGTGACTTGGATTGCTTCATGTACATACCTGGGAGTGGGATAGCCTGATCGTGCGATGGTTCTATTTTTAGTTTTTTGAGGGATCTCATATTGATTTCCATAGTTTCTGTACAAATTTATATTCCCACTTAATTGTATAAGGCTCCCCCGTCCCTATACATCCTTGCCAGAATTTGTTATTTTAGTTTTCTTCAAAACCATTCTCAGAGGTAAGATGGAGCCTCAAGGTAGTTTGATTTGTATTTCCTTAGTAACTGAATATGTTAAGCATTTTTTCATGTGTTTAAAGGCTTATCTGTACTTCTTTTGAGAATTGTCTGGTCATCTCATTTGCCCACTTACTGATCAAATCATTTGTTCTGCTGGTGTTAGCCCTTTTTTGAATTTTTTGTGTATTCTGGTTATTAATCCTCTGTCAGATGAATAGCTGGGAAAGATCATCTCCCATTCCATAAGCTGTTTCCTTGCTGCATTGATTGTTTCCTTTGCTGTACACAAAGTTTTTAGTTTGTTGTAGTCCCATCCGTCAGTTTTTCCTATTAATTCCAGAGCAATTGAAATCCTGCTTCAGAAATTAATCCCCAAGTCAATATCTTGAAATGTTTCTCTTGTTTTTCTTTAGTAATTTCAGAGTTTCAGGTCTCTAGGTCTTCAATACATTTTGAATTGTTTTTGTATGTGATGAGGGATCTGATTCTATCTTCAACCTTATACAAGTAGAAATCTAGTTTCCCCTGTGTTGAAGAGGCCCTCTTTTGCCAACATGTGTTTTGGGTGTCTTTGTCAAGGATCAGATGACTGCAGATATATGGGTTTATTCCTGGGTCCCTATTTTAAATTCCATTGGTTTATGTGTCTGTTTTGAATGCCAATATGAAGCTGTTTTTATAATAGCCCTATAGTAGTACCTGAAATAGATATTGTGATGTTTTCAACATTATTCTTTTTAAAATTATTTATTTATTTTTAAATTTTTCACAGAATGCATTTTGGTTCCTTGTGCACAAATGGGGTACATCATTCCGTTTTTATGCTGAGGATTGCTTTGGCTGTTCAGGGTCTTTTGTGCTTCCACATGAATTTTAGAATTTTTTCTTGTTCTGTGAAGAATGTCATTGTCATTTTGATGAGGATTACATTGAGTCTGTAAAATTGTGTTTGGTAGTATGGCCACTTAAAAATATTAATTCTAGTTCATGAACACAGGAGATCTTTCCATCCTCTAGTTCTTCTTTATTTCTTCAGTGTCTTATAATTTTCATTGTAGAAGTCTTTAACAACTTGGTTAGGCTAATTCCTAGAATTTTTTTCTGAGCCTATTTGGAATGGATTTTTTTTTTTTCTGATTACTTTCTCAGTGAGTTCATTATTTGTTTAATGGAAAATTACCAAATATTTTGTGTTCATCTTGTGCCCTGCTATTTTTCCATACTTGCTTAACCAGTTCTAAAAGTTCTAATCCTTTCTTAAATTTAATTTTAATTAACAGATATTTGTATATACTTATGGAGTTCAGTGTGATATTTTCATAATTGTACATATTGTGGAGTGACTGTACCAATCTATTATAATAACCCACTATAATTTTTTAAAACGTTCTTTGGGGTACTTTTATATATTGTTGTTAGAATTGATAATTAATACAACCACTTTTGGCAAGTAATATGGAGATTCCTCAACAGACCAGGAATGAAATCACCGTGTGACACAGCTGTCCCATTCCTTGATGTTTATTCACAGGAACTATAATCAGCATACTGTAGTGATGCATGCATACCAATGGGTATGTCAGCACAATTCACAATAGCCAAGTTATGAAATCAGCCTTGGTTCCACCAACAGAAGAATGGTTAAAGAAAAGGAGGCATGTAGACACAATGGAGTTTTACTCAGCCATAAAGAAGAATGAAATCATGTCATTTGCTGTTAAATGGTGGAGCTGGAGAACACCAAGCTAAGTGAAATATGCCAGGCTCAGAAAGTCAAATGTTCTCTCTTATGTGGAAGGTATAACTACAACAACAAAAAGGAATTAAAAGGGAATCTCAGAAAAATGGGACACCGATTGAGTAGAGGAAGGGGATTGAGAGGGAGGCTGGGGAGAAGGGAATGAGGAAGTACTAGGAAATGAAGTCTAATAAATTATGCTGTGTCCATGTATGAATATACCACAATGAATCCAGCTTTCATATATAATTATGATGTACTAATTAGTAATAATAATAACAAAAAGGAGATAAGTAAAATAGAGCAAGTAGATTAGGAGGAGGAGAGAGGAGAAGGAAAAGGAAGGTGATAAAGGGAATGAGATTGATCAAATTGTTTTGTGCATGTACAAATATGGCACAATGAATTCCATTATTATGTATAATTATAATAGATGGATCCTCAATATATTTTAAGAGTAAAACTGTGTTCAGAACCAAAAAGTTTGAGAACCTGAGGACTGTTGTTCAAGGGAGTTAAATAAGTAACAGTTTGGAAGGAGACTGTGATCCTAAATGACCACAAGTTGCTGGACTACCCTCCCCCCAGCCTGAACCAATTATATTGAAATTGTTTTGTGACACAGAGAAATCTTTAATCAGTCTATTCTTTGTTCCCTCTGTTACAACAGCCAAGTTTAATATGACAACAGTCACCTGCTTACACCAAATACTGCAATATTCTCCCATTTAATTCCCAGAACAATATTGTATGTAGATATTTGAAACTCATTTTTACAGATGAGAGAATGAGTTTCAGAGACAGACATGCTTGCTCAAGGTGACACAGCTGAAGACTTTATATTTGGGCCTTATTCCAAAGCCCATTCCCTTTATCTGTAGTATACAGGCTTGTGAGTCAGACAGACCTGCATCAATTTCTGCTTATCTGTTTATTGTTTTTTTTCCATTTTTTAATTAAAAATCATAAATTTACATAGGGCAATGTTGTTTGATTCATTCTGTTATTTTTTCCCTTCCTCCTCACCCCTCCCACCCCTCTTTTCCCTCTATACAGTCCTTCCTTCCTCCATTCTTACCACCCTCCTTATCCCTAACCCTAAACCTAACCCTAACCCTAACACTAACCCTAATGCTAACCCCTCCTACCCCCCATTATATGTCCTCATTCCACTTAACAGCGAGATCATTCATCCTTCAGTTTTTTGAGATTGGCTTATCTCACTTAGCATCATATTCTCCAATTTCATCCATTTGCCTGCAAATGCCATAATTTTATCATTCTTCATGGCAGAGTAATATTCCATTGTATATATATATGCTACAGTTTTTTTATCCATTCATCAACTGAAGGGCATCTAGGTTGGTTCCACAATCTGGCTATGGTGAATTGAGCAGCTATGAACATTGATGTGCCTGTATCTCTGTAGTATGCTGATTTTAAGTCCTTTGGGTATAGGCCAAGGAGTGGGATAGCTGGGTCAAATGGTGGTTCCATTCCAAGCTTTCTGAGGAATCTCCATACTGCTTTCCAGAGTGGCTGCACTAATTTGCAACCCCACCAGCAATGTATGAGTGTACCCTTTTCCCCACATCCTCGCCAACACCTGTCGTTGTTTGTGTTCTTGATAATCACCATTCTAATTGGGGTGAGATGGAATCTTTAGGGTAGTTTTGATTTGCATTTCTCTTATTACTAGAGATGTTGAACATTTTTTCATATATCTGTTGATTGCTTGTACATCTTCTTCTGTGAAGTGTCTGTTCATTTCCTTAGTCCATTTGTTGATTGGATTATTTTTTTTCTTGGTGTAGAGCTTATTGAGTTCTTTATAGATTCTGGAAATTAGTGCTCTATCTGAAGTATGAGTGGCAAAGATATTCTCCCACTCTGTAGGCTCTCTCTTCACATTACTGATAGTTTCCTTTACTAAGAGAAAGCTTTTTAGTTTGAATCTATCCCAGTTGTTGATTCTTGCTTTTATTTCTTGTGCTATGGGAGTCCTGTTAAGGAAGTCTGATCCTAAGCCAAAAAGTTGAAGGTTTGGACCTACTATTTCTTCTATAAGATGCAGGGTCTCTGGTCTGATTCCGAGGTCCTTGATCCATTTTGAGTTGAATTTTGTGCAGGGTGAGAGATAGGGGTTTAATTTCATTCTGTTGCATATGATTTTCCAGTTTTCCCAGCACCATTTGTTGAAGAGGCTATCTTTTCTCCATTGCATATTTTTGGCCCCTTTGTCTAGTATGAGAAAATTGTATTTATTTGGGTTTGTGCCATGTCCTCTATTCTGTACCATTGATCTACCTGTCTATTTTGGTACCAATACCAACGTTTTTGTTACTATTGCTTTGTAGTAGAGTTGAAGATCTGGTATTGCTGTACCCCCTGCTTCGCTCTTTCTACTGAGGATTGTATTAGCTATTCTGGGTTTCTTATTCTTCCAGATGAATTTCATAATTGCTTGCTCTATCTGTAAGGTACATCATTGGGATTTTAATTGGAATTGCACTGAATCTGTATAGCACTTTTGGTAGTATGGCCATTTTGACAATATTAATTCTGCCTATCCATGAACATGGGAGATCTTTCCATCTTCTAAGGTTTTCTTTAATTTCTTTCTTTAGTGTTCTGCAGTTCTCATTGTAGAGGTCTTTCACCTCTTTTGTGAGATTGATTTCCAAGTATTTTATGTTTTTCGATGCTATTGTGAATGGGGTAGTTTTCCTAATTTCTCTTTTTGAAGATTCATCACTTATGTATAAACATGCATTGGATTTATGAGCATTGATCTTGTAACCTGCTACTTTACTGAATTCACTTATGAGTTCTAAGAGTTTTCTGGTGGAATTTCCAGGTTCCTCTAATATAGAATCATGTCATCAGTGAACAGGGATAGTTTGAGTTCTTCTTTCCAATTTGTATCCCTTTAATTTCTTTGGTTTGTCTAATTGCTCTGGCTAGAGTCTCAAGAACGATGTTGAATAGAAGTGGTGAAAGAGGGCATCCCTGCCTTGTTCCAGTTTTTAGGGGGGGGTGCTTTTTCACCATTTAGAATGATATTGGCCATGGGCTTAGCATAGATGGCCTTCACAATGTTAAGGAATGTTCCCACTACCCCAGTTTTTTCTAGTGTTTTGAGCATGAAGGGATGCTGTATTTTATCAAATGCTTTTTCTGCATCTATTGAAATAATCATGTGATTCTTAACTTTTAGTCTGTTGATATGGTGAATGACATTTATTGATTTCCGGATGTTGAACCAACCTTGCATCCCTGGGATAAAACCCACTTGATCATGATGCTCTATCTTTTTAATATATTTTTGTATGTGATTTGCTAAAATTTAGTTGAGAATTTTTGCGTTGATGTTCATTAAGCATATTGGTCTGAAATTTTCTTTCCTCGATGTGTCTCTGTCTGGTTTAGGTATCAGAGTGATAATGGCTTCATAGAATGAGTTTGGGAGGGTTCCCTTCTCTTCTATTTCATGGAATAATTTGAGGAGTATTGGAATGAGCTCTTCTTTAAAGGTTTTGTAGAACTCGGCTGAGAACCCATCTGGTCCCGGACTTTTCTTTGTTGGTAGGCTTTTGATGACCTCTTCTATTTCATTGCTTGAAATTGATTTATTTAAGTTGTGTATGTCCTCCTCGTTCAGTTTAGGTAATTCATATGTCTCTAGAAACTTGTTGATGTCTTCAAGGTTTTCTGTTTTGTTGGAGTATAGATTTTCAAAATAGCTTCTAATTATGTTTTGTATTTCACTCGTGTCTGTTGTGATATTTCATTGTTCATTCCGAATTTTAGTAATTTGAGTTTTCTCCCTCTTTCTCTTTGTTAGTGTGGCTAAGGGTTTATCAATTTTGTTTATTTTTTCAAAGAACCAGCTATTTATTTTGTTAATTTTTCCGATTGTTTCTTTTATTTCAATTTCGTTGATTTCAGCTCTGATTTTAACTATTTCCTGTCTTCTACTACTTTTGGTGTTGGTCTGCTCTTCTTTTTCTAGGGCTTTGAGCTGTAGTGTTAAGTCGTTTATTTGTTGATTTCTACTTCTTTTGTTGAATGCGCCCCATGAAATAAATCTTCCTCTCAGTACTGCTTTCATAGTGTCCCAGAGATTTTGATATGATGTGTCTTTGTTCTCATTTACTTCTAAGAATTTTTTAATTTCCCTCCTGATGTCTTCTGTTATCCATTTGTCATATAATAGCGTATTATTTAATCTCCAAGTATTGGAGAAGTTTCTGTTTTTTATTCTATCATTTATTTCTAATTTCAATCCATTATGATCTGATAGAGTACAAGCTAGTATCTGTATCTTCTTGTATTTGCTAAAAGTAGCTTTGTGGCATAAAACATGGTCTGTTTTACAGAAGGATCCATGTGCTGCTGAGAAGAAAGTGTATTCGTTTTTTGTTGGATGGTATATTCTCTGTAAGTTGGTTAAGTCTAAATTGTTGATTGTGTTATTGAGATCTATGGTTTCTTTATTCAATTTTTGTTTGGACGATCTATCCAGCGGTGAGAGAGGTGTGTTAAAATCGCCTAGTATTATTGTGTTGTGATCTATTTGATTTCTGGAATTGAGAAGGATTTGTTTGACGTACATGGATGAGCCAATGTTCGGGGCATAGATATTTATGATTGTTATGTCTTGCTGAATTATGCTTCCCTTAAGCAGTATGTAATGTCCTTCTTTATTCCTTCTGACTAGTTTTGACTTGAAGTCCACATTATCTGAAATGAGGATGGATACTCCAGTTTTTTTGCTCTGTCTGTATGCATGGTATGTTTTTTCCCATCCTTTCACCTTTAGTCTCTGGGTATCTCTTTGTATGAGATGAGTCTCTTGCAGGCAGCATATTATTGGATTTTTCTTTTTAATCCAATCTGCCAGTCTATGTCTTTCGATTGATGAGTTCAGGCCATTAACATTCAGGGTTATTATTGTGATATGATTTGTATTCCCAGTCACTTGACTCATTTTTGTTGTTTGACATGATTTGGTTTCTCCTTTATTTGGCTATTTCTTTATGCTAGTTCCTCCCGTTGCTGATTTGCATCGTTGTTTTTCATCTCTTCCTCTTGGAATATTTTGCTGAGAATGTTCTGTAATGCCGGCTTTCTTTTTGTAAATTCCTTTAGCTTTTTTTTTTTTATCATGGAAGGATCTTATCTCATCGTCAAATCTGAAAGTAAGTTTTGCTGGGTATAAGATTCTTGGTTGGCATCCATTTTCTTTCAAGGCTTGAAAAATATTGTTCCAGGCCCTTGTAGCTTTTAGGGTCTGGATTGAAAAATCTGCTGATATTCTTATTGGTTTCCCCCTGAACGTAATCTGATTCTTTTCTCTCGTGGCCTTTAAAATTTTCTTTATTTTGTATGTTAGGTATTTTCATAATAATGTGCCTTGGTGTGGGTCTGTTGTAATTTTGTATATTTGGAGTCCTATAAGGCTCTTGAACTTGATTTTCCATTTCATTCTTCAGATTTGGGAAATTTTCTGATATTATTTCATTGAATAGATTGTTCATTCCTTTGGTTTGTTTCTCTAAGCCTTCCTCAATCCCAATAATTCTTAAATTTGGCCTTTTCATGATATCCCATAAGTCTTGTAGATTCTGTTCATGATTTCTTACCATCTTCTGTGTTTGGTCAACTTTGTTTTCAAGATTAAATATTTTGTCTTCAGTATCTGAGTTTCTGTCTTCCAGGTGTTCTATCCTATTGGTTATGCTTTCTATGGAGTTTTTAACTTGGTTTATTGTTTCCTTCATTTTAAGCATTTGTATGTTTTTTTTTTTTTCAGTATATCTAACTCTTTATTGAAATGATCTCTTGCTTCCCGTATTTGCTCCTTTAACTGTTGATTGGTACGATCATTTTATGTCTGCATTTGCTCTTTCATCTCCTCCTTCAATGCCTGCATTTGCTCTTTCATCTCCTCGTTTGCTTCCCTGATTGTTTTAATTATGTACATTCTGAACTCCCTTTCTGACATTTCTTCTGCTGTGCTGTCATTGGGTTTTATTGATATAGTATCTAGGTTTATTTGGGACATTTTCTTCCCTTGTTTTCTCATATTGGTCAGATGTCAGTGGGACTCTGATATTGCAGATTTCCTCTATTGGCTTATATTGTCCCTGTAGATTTCCAGTGTATCACCTCCCAGCTTTCAGTAGCCTAACGTCTTGGAGTAACTTGATAATGCAGTGCTTCCAAAGAATGCTGCCCCTAGCCTGCTACTGGTTCCAGGGAGAGAGACCTGGAGAGTTCTCTGGCTGCCCTACCCTGGTCCCAGAGGCTGCTTGTGGGTCTGAGGTCTCCGCTGGCTTGGGGACTTGTGGCTGGCTCTGTGTAGAAAGGCTCTCACTGGGTGGTCTGCTCCGAGAAGCTAGCCTAGAAAGGCGCTTCCTGCCGGAGGGAGCCGGGCTGTTTGGGGAAGTCCCTGGCTGCCCTGTCCTGGTCTCTGAAGCAACCTGCAGGTGGGCTGGAGCTGGCTGCACGCGGGTTCTGTGCAGAAAGGCTCTCACTGGTGGGCCTGCTCCGGGAAGCTGGAGAATCTGGCCCTGTGGGAGGAGTCCCCCGCTGGAGTGCTCAGGGCTGCCTGCGGGAGACTCTATCTGCCCTGCCCTACTCTAATAAGCCACCTGAATCTGGGCCTGCCGCCCAGCCGAGCTTCACCCGGTCGGGGAGACTCATCCCGTGGTTCTATTTTAGTCCGAGTCTCTCAATGCCTCCCCTTCCTGAATCCTGGTTTCTGGAGCGACTGGAGATGCAGTCACCCTCTATTCCGCCATCTTGGATTGCCCTGTGGAAAATGCCTGAGGCTGGAGGGGGCCAAGGCCGTCTGGAGAGGTCTCTGGCCGCCCTGCCCTGGTCTCAGAGGCTGCTTGCGGTTCTGAGGTCTCCGCTGGCTTGGGGACTTGTGGCTGGCTCTGGGTAGAAAGGCTCTCACTGGGCGGTCTGCTCTGAGAAGCTAGCCTAGAAAGGCGCTTCCTGCCAGAGGGAGCCGGGCTGCTTGGGGAAGTCCCTGGCTCCTGGTCTCTGAAGCAACCTGCGGGCGGGCCGGAGCTGGCCGCACACTGCCTGTTTATTGTTTTTTAAGATTTAATAGGTATTAAATGGAAGTTTGGAGAGTACCTATTTCACTATTCCATTGTGCTGTGAGAATTGAACAAATGAATAGTTGTAAATTTTTTTCCAAAGCAAACCCTAAATAAATGTTAATTCCTGTTATGTCTTTTCTTCCAACTGGGGATTTCATGGCCATTAGAAACCTATGGATAAGGGACCCAGAAAAATATATCTGGCATGTTGTTAGCAAACAATAAATGGTAGTTTTAGTTTTAGTTTTGTATTTGTTTTATGTGATTCTTTGAGGAACAATCATTGGTTCTGATAGTTCATAGAGTCATTCTTAAAATGTAGTCTGCATTTCATCTGAAATTTCTGGTGAAATAGTCACATCTCTGAACTAGTTATTTGCAAGACAAAAAGAGATGTCATCACTTCCAACATTATTTCTCAAGTATGTTTAGATAATATAGGGTCAGGAATATTATCTGAGATATCAGATTTTGCTTCAGCACTGAAGAGCAGTGGACAGGTGATGATAGTTTCTTCATCTGAGAATCTCTGGAGCACACTCAATCAGATTCTCATTGTTCACTCTTTCTCCATGTTCTGCAACTGGAAGGCATGTATCAAGCTTGTCCAGTCCATTCACACTTCCATGAGATTTTATGACCTATATGAAAAACTGCATAGGATACTTCTCTTTTTAAACCCATTATCTTACTCATTGTTTTGTTTTTAAAATGCATTCTCTTAATTTAAGTACACTCTGTCAAAAAAAGTTATTAAAAAGTAGTAGTGTTGGGACTGAGGTTGTGGTTCAGAGGTGAAGCACTTGACTCACATGTACGAGGCACTGAGATTGATCCTCAGCACCACATAAAAATAAATAAATAAAATAAAGATGGACACAATATCTAGAACTAAAACTAATAAAAGCAAACAAACAAAAAAGTAATAGTGTGAAAATTTTCCTGTTGTGTTGCTCATCTACACATTTCTTGCCCATTCTTAATGAGTTTCCCTTATTATTAGTTCCCTATATATCTATTCTTCCAGAGATTTCTTCTTTTTTGAATGCATATGCAAGCACTGTGGAGTTTGCTAAAAATTTTGGCTTTTGACCAAACCAGGTTCCTAGCACAAACAGTAAGATATGAAGAACTTTGTCAAACTCTGTGGATCCCTAGTATGCCTGCCGGGAGACATGACAACCACAGATGCTACAAACATACTCTGAATGTTTATCTAGTGACTTTATTTCTTCTCTTTGTCTCTGGCAGGGATTTGGGGTAGAGTGATTCTGGAACTGCTTTTGAACTTTTCTGAGGTCTCATTTATTTCCTTCCACCCCAACCCAGTGTGCTTGCTAGAAAGCTGATTAGGGAAGATGACAGGGATGCATACATAGTCCTTGGCAGCTCTAGAGAAAAAGGGTGCTTGAACCCGATCTCTGCCCTAGCCCCTGTTCTCTCACCTACTCTACTCCAGCCCATTCTGTCCTCTTTTTTATGCTTTCTTCAACCTTGACAAAATGTATCATATAACTCAAAGTATCCAAAAGAGGGGGTTTTGAATGTACTCAGCATGAATGCAAAATTTAAAGTAATGAATAGGCTAATTAACCTGATTTCATCATTACACAATGTATATGTGAACCAAACATCACAATGTACCCCATAAATATATACAATTTTAAGCGTCAATTAAAAATGTTAAAGTAAATTCTCCAGCATTTAAGGGTACCCTTGTATTACATATGCCCTTAAGCCAAAGAAATATAAAAAATGATGGATAATCTATATAAAAAAGATGATCTTTATTGAAAGAGCCTTAAAATTATACTGATTTTTAAAAATTAGGTATAACTTTATTCTAATTTCATTTAAAATTATACATTACTATCATTTTATAATAATGGATGCTGTATTAAGAAGATCAGTGTCCATTACCTATTACATAATGCAGTAACACCAATTTTAAAATCCAGAGTATTTTATTTCTCTCTTGTCAACCAGTTTAGTATGGATGTTCACGTCAGTAAGCTCTTTTCTATGTAGTGAGTCAGAGGCCACTCTTGTATCCATGGCTTGCTCGCTTACTCCCTAGGTCTTACAGCTAGCAGAATTGTAGAATGTAGAAACAGTGGACATAGAAATATTCTTCTTAAAAATTGCTCACATCTGCTGCATCTCATTAGCAATAAATAGCAGTGATACAATCACACTTGGTTGCCAGGGACAGATCCCATCATACTTTCCTGGGCAGCCACCTCCTAACATCAGCTGTTACCCACAGGGAACCACCACTGGTGGGCAACCATTTGTCTCGGTGCAAATTCTCCTTAAGGTAGTTTATTGCTATTGGTATTGTCTCATTATGCATCCCTGCAATTTAGTATACTAACAGATTTTGTGAAATTTTATTTTAATTGGTGAAATGTCAAAATAACAACCACAACACTTTGTTATGGGTTACACATGTGCCATTTTGTGGTAGAACACTTATGTATAAATTCTCGTTGTCCTTGCAAATAGTATTTCCAAAATGAGCATCTGATCTGTGTTCACTTCTAGTCTCTACCACTCTCTAGGAGTGTGACCTTGGGAGAATCATTCTGTGTCTCTCCCGCCTGTGCGTCCTCTTCCATAAAAATCAAGTAGGTTCAACAGGGTGTTATGATCTCCAAAGGTCTTTTCAATGTTAAAATACAATATTTGTGTTAGGTAAATTTTAAAAGTTGATAGAGACATTTTTGTTTCACTTACTTATTGGTTGCTTCAATTTAATTATAATACTTAAGAAATATGTCCTCATTTTGAGCCAATAGTTCTCATTGAAAGTAAAAATTTGGTATTTGTATTTATTCATGCCTAGTTAAATTTAACAGCAACATGAAATAAATGATTACCTGTTTTGGATATAATTTCATAATAAGGCCTCTGAAGGTCGTTTGAAATACTGTGCTAATTAATGTTTTATTTCCAGCCTTCCTTAATTATTCTAGCCAGATGGTCCTTTATTTATGTTATTGCTGGAGGTTTCCAGCTGAGGTTGTTTGATTGTTGAAGAAAAATATGTGATGGCACTATAAGATAACTGTAATTGAATTGTTAGGTATGTTAGAGCATTTGAGCCTTCTGTCCCTGTTCTCCCCACATCTGGGAAATAAGTTTGTTAACAAAGCACTTTGACACATCATCTGATACTTGTGTGAGATTGTGCACTGTGTAGATAGAATTTAAATAGAAAAATGACTTTGTGTTTTATTATAAAAGGAGATACTTTGCAAATATCTCTCTGAAAAATTCATTTTGTGAATGAAGAAAAATACTTTAAAATAAGTTCACTTTTAAGGACATGATCTGTTTTCCCAATGTCCTAATAACTTCAGGAATAAACTCTTCCATTAAGGTCAAATTTAAAATTTGTGCAGATTAACTACCATTTAGGAAGCAGTTAAATGGAGTTTTTATGTCAGGGAACTTCAAAAGTCTAAATGAATTATCAGCTGAATAGATAGTCCAATAAAAGGAACAGACTTAAAGTGGAAGATAAAAGTGATAAAGTGACAGTAAATTAGAGAATAGAACTAAAAGCTCCATTGTTATGAAAAACAACAATAGACCTCCCAAATTATCTTATGTTTCTTTAGAAAGTATCTCTCCTTCACTTGTGAGTTTTAGAATTACTAAGTAAATTAATAGTATTTGATCTGGAAGCTTCTATCAACCAAGTTAGGTGAAAAGCTTTATTAAAATGGCCATTGGCAACTTAACATTGGACAATTTTCTTTCAAGCAAACATGATTTTGTTATTTTAATACTTAAGCTGTGCACATGCAAAATAAATCAGTTCAATGACCTTCCTTGCAGTATGCTCTAAGACTTTGAAATCTTGATGTATGCAGAGCTGATACAATTGGACATGATTGTCCAAAAATCTTGGTAATTCAGTCTATATGCTATTTGTCATGTCATGGAGACTTTGTCTTATCTTTGGTCATCATTTTCATATAGAAATATAATTTTTTGTTTAGAAGACTTTTGCATAAACCAAGATATTTGTTATTAGTGATAACAGAGATGGTGATTCTGGATCATTCTTTGATATTTAATGAAATGAGCAAAGCAAAACACATATGTATATATTCACTGGAACAGAAAAATTGAAGATATGTATTTAAAACAGTTTTTAAAGAAATCCAAAAGAAAAGGATTGAGCTTATAGTTTCATCTTCTCTTTTAATGCTTTTATTAGTTCATTAGCATTCTACATAATAGTGAGAGATTCATCTTGACATAATCATATATGCATGGGTTATAATTTGCTCTTGTTCAGTCCCTGGTACTTTCTCTTTCCCTCCCTTCCTCTACTCTACGGTTCTTCTTTGTTTATATATATATATATATTTTTTTTTTTTTTTTTCAAATTGGAGCTTCATAGATATATGTAAAGGTAGAATTCACTGTGGTATAGTCATATATATATATGTGTATATATATATATATAAAACATAATTTAGTTAATTTGTCTTCTTTCTAAAATTTATTTCTTTATTTTGCTTTCTTCTCCCAATAAAAATGAAATGGTATACTTAAGTATACCATTTACAGTGTCCTGTAAGTACTAAAAGCTGCTTATTAAAATGTTATTTGCTTTTCCTCATTGACTTATCCCTATTTATACCTTTTGGTTAGTTTATCTTTCCACCTGAATGATTTTTACCTGAAGTAGGCTTTTGCAGTCCAGTCACTAATATAAATCTCCTAATGTATAATCCTGAATCTGAACATATTTTAATTTGACACCTTTGAAACATGTGCTGTCTGAAAGTATCCACATATGCCTCAGAATTTATTCTTAGTTCTAGGCAAAGTGAATGTCAATGTTTCTTTGGCTTGCTATGGAGAAGCTCCTAATCACAAGCCCTTACTTCAGCTGTTGCCCACCACCCAGAGTACAAAGGGAAGATACCAAAGTTGACATGAATTAAAATAAAGGGCATGTTTGAAAAAAATAAGCAAAGTATTTATGAAATTAATACAGATCATGAGAAATTAGAGAAGGGGAGCTTTTTATGTAAGCCTCTTGCTAGGAATTATTAAATGTTTTTATTGGGATTTATTAGAAGATGAAATGGAGCTTTACCCAATTTTATTTATTTTGGGCTCATATTATTTTATTTTTATCAGTACATTAATTATAGAGAGTGATGACTTTCATCGTGGCATATTCGTACATGCATATAAAAAAGTCAATCAGGCAAGGCCCTAAGCAACTTAGTGAAACTCTGTCTCAAAATAAAAGATAAAAATGGCTGGGGGGATGTACCTCCCCCAGCAGAGTTTAAGCACCTCTGTGTTTACTTCCTGGTACAAAAAAAGAAAAGAAAAAGAAAGAAAGAAAATATCATGCTGATCAGTTTTGTTCTCCAATACCTTCTCTCACCCTCCTTTCCTTCCTCCACTTATCCCTTTCCTGTGTCCCAGTGGTTTCCCTTCTACTTTCATAGCATCCCTGTTTTATCCAAAAGAATGAGCTGACTTTAGAGATACATGCATACCCATGTTTATTGCAGTGTAGTTCACAGTAGACAAGATATGGAATCAGTCTTGGTGTTCATCAACAGATGAATGGATAAAGAAGATGTGGAATATACACACAATGCAGTTTTATTCAGCCATAAAGAATGAAATTGTACCATTTTCTGAAAAATGAGTGGATCTGGAAAGCATTAGGTTAAGTGAAATAAACCAGACTCAGAAGGATAAGTGTTGTGTTTTTTTCTCATATGTATAAGCTAGCAGGGGGGAAAAAGAAAACTTTATTTATTTTTCAGTTGACATTTCTTGTTCTCTTCTCATTTGCCAATGGTATTGAATTTATTACTCATATTATGGCAACAGTATATGAAAATTACACAACAAAAATTTTGCAGTTGATCAAGCAAATGGTACTACAGGAACTCTATACTAGGATGAACCAGTTAGCTGCTATTGTGATGATTTACACAACTATGGTTTTCTTGTTTAAAGAATTTATTAAATGTGTTATTAACAATTAATAAATTCTTTAAACAAGAAATTGCATGGTGGTGCAGGCCTGAAATTCCAGCAGCACAAGGATTACAAATTCCTCTTGTGAGGCAGAAGCATCACAAGTTCAAAGCCAGTCTTCTCAACTTAGTGAGGCCATTTCTCAAAAATAATAAAAAGTAAATAAATAAAAAGGGAAGGGTATGTAGCTCAGTGGTTAAGCAACCCAGGTTCAATCCCTGGTACCAAAAAAAAGAAGATACAGGGATTTAAATATATTATAGGAATTTTTTTCTGTACACTAGAGATTATCTTGTTCATAAATTTGATATGAAATTTAATAAATATATGTTGCAATGTAGAAATCTAAATAGTTAAGTAAAGATATTTTACAGTACATATATTTACATATATTGTATATATATTCATAGCTATAATAATGATTATTGACATTTCTTCATCCAAATGTACCTGCCAGAAATAATATTGTGTTTATCTTTAGACTAATGCAGTCTAAGGAAAGTTAGAGCTTTTTCTGCTTTGTACTTTTTCATTGTATGTTTCAGGTGGCAAAAACATTCTTCATTCTCAATTACTAGAAAATAATTCACTGAATATGATGTGGACTGAGAGCCAGATGTCTAGGAAATTCCAGCACTGACCAGTAGTAAATAGGTGCTGATGCATATTTTGTCCCTGGCATGTCAGTAACATACCTGTTTTCCATTTAATTATCCTTGAGATACACATGGCCAGTTCAAGTGATCATGGACTTGCAGAATGGAGAAGATATTTAAGAGAACCGGAAAATGGAAACATACATGTAACCATTCCTTTTAGTTGATAACATGGTATTCTTAATTTTTTAAGGGAGAAAATCTTAAAGAAGCAGTATATATTCAAGATTTCATATTCTAAAAGCAGGAGTTTACATTCCTGCATATGTAATCTATTTTTTTAAGATACCGTTATATATTTAGCCTAAAAACCATTAGATAAGGTTTATTATTTACTTACGTTTTATTTTGATAAAGTAAAATGGACCTTTTGCTGAGATTATTTTCTATTTTTTGTCATTTATTGTAGATGAATTATTAGAAGTATATGGTGCATGAAGATTTCCCTTCAATTTAGTAAAAAGTAAAGTGAATTAGCAATTTACATGTTGTAGTTATGTGGTTTCTAGTTAAAAACTAGAATAGAAGCTTTTGGTTTAGTCACTTTTAAAATAATTTTTACCTGTCACTGCATGAAATAATTATAACACTAAAACTATGAGCTAAATCAATAGGTAATCTAATAATGCAAGGAACTAAAAGAATACGTTGGGCTCATAAATGAAACACATCAGATTTATGGTATTAAATGTAAAAGCTTTCATGTTTTATTTTTCTTGAGTTCTGATGTATGACCTTTCAAAAGTGTTATATTGTCTACTTATGCACACACTCTGTGTGTGTGTGATTATGTATGTGTTAATGTTCATCTGAAATTTTCATGTAAATTTTCTTTGTCCATAAATGCCTTCTTGAGGTTTGTAGTATGAAATCTATCAAATACTAAGGTTCTAAGGATGAGATCACAATTTCCAAACTGCTCTCAGTGTGTCTCCCTGTCCTGATGTTCCCCACACTGGCTCTGCCCTGAACCCATCATTAATTCCCTTTTCTAGATCTGTTCACAAAAATTTCCCCTCTGTTTGGAATGTTTGCAGATTCCTCTGTTACCCCAAAGTGGCCTCCATTCTCAAACTGTAACAGGATCTTTTTAATGGACTGTTTAGCTCTCAAGTTACCACTGCCCTCTGGAGGGTCTTCCCAGTTATGCCATCCCTCAATCTGGGCTAAGTATTTCTCCTATGTCCTCCTCCTACCTGTGTTTGTTTACCTCTGTGAGGGGACCACAGATTTCCCTTCTACTTTTCGCTCTCCTCAGCACTCTTTAACTCCATTGTTGCAAAGATTATGTCTTATTTGTCTTTATATTTCCAAAAACAATATAGCAAAATGTTCTGGCACATAGTAGACACTCAATAAAGTTTGTTTCGTTAGCACTCATCAAATAAGATCACTTGTGAGTTCCAACTATAGATGCAATCTTAAATGTATCTATGATCACATCTTTTCATATGCCTGACTTAAACTAAATCATGAATACTAATATTAAATATGGTTACCTCTGGTTTCTCATTTTTGAAACAATTCCACCATATATGTCTATAAAAATGTGTTTTATCCTGACAAATAAATTCAATGTATACATTCTTAAACATTTTTTCAAAGCAGACAATTTTTTCAGTTATTTGCATATGGGAAAGATTGACATACTGTTGGAGACAGAATGAAAATCTGTATTTCTAATAAGTCTGTTTCTTGTTTTCATCATTCTGTGATTCTCATTGACTGTTTTTTATTAGTCAACTGGTAATATAACTGGAAAACATGTACTTTAATGTTTGTAATTGCATATTCCATTATAAGTGATATCTTTAATTTCTTTAAGTAAAAGACTTTTTATACCTGTTAGTTTTATATCTAATTGGTGTTTTTGTTTGATAGAGCAATGAGAATCGCTGATAGGAAATAGAGCCATTTTCATTATTTCTGCAAATTGGATGTGGGAGAATTAAGATGACCACGAATTCTTTGACATTATTTACAAAGAAAAATGACATTTATGTTCCCCTCCCTTGAATCTGAGTGGGCTCTGTGATGACTTTGTCCAGCCAAATACAGTAGAAATGATGCTGTGCCAGCAGCGTCTGGGCCCAGACCTCAAGAGACTGACCCTTCCACTTGGTGTCATTTAGAACACTTGTTCTTTGAGTATTTGTTCTGGGTAAGCCAGCTAATGTGGAGGCAGTTTCTCTTCCCTGAGACCACTATGTTAAGAGAAGCTCAAGACATGTGGAGAGAGAGAGGGAAGTAGAGAGACAGATAGACACGAAGAAACATCAAGATGCCACATGTGTGAATTAAGAATGTGAATCCATCTTGGAAGTGGATTTTCCTCTCTGGGTTCCCAGCTAACATAACATGAATCATGGATGAACCACCTATCCAAGCTCTCCCCAAATTCCTAAATCACAATTATGAATTAAGTATTGATACAGTTTGTTAAGCAGCAATACATAACCATAACAAATGATGATCACTTTATTTTTTATTTTTTCCACATTTTTGTTGGTGCATTATAGTTGTACCTAATGATAGAATTTGCTGTTACATATTCATACGTGAGTACGATATAATTTGAGCAGTATCTCTCCCCAGCACTTTCTACCTGTTCCCGCCTCCCACTCCTTGGTCTCTTTCCTCTACTGATCTGCCTTTAATTTTCATGAGATATGCCCCCACCTTTCTTTTCCTTTTTCCTCTCTGGCTTTCAGGTATGACAGAAAACATAGGATCCTTGACCCTCTGAGTTTGACTTATTTCACTGAACTCAGTGGTCTCAAGTTCCATCCATTATCCTGAAAATGACATGATTTCATTTTTTTATGGCTAAATAGAACTCCATAGTTTATATATAACACATTTTCTTTATCCATCCAAAGGATTATCTTGTTAAATTACATGGAAGGTTAACATAGTTCATTCTCTTATTTATTTATAGTAAATATATAAATATTATTTACAAGACTTTTTATTTTATTAAAAACTGTTAGGAAATGTTTTCATGATAAAGCTTAAAGAGAAGGTTGTGATTGTATCTTTAGCATCCTTAACAATAGACCTATGTTGTCAAAAGTTTCTTTTCATATCTCTTATTACTTAATAATTATTCAAATTATACCTTTTTCTTCCTATATTAGAAAAGATTGAAGGGTTTTGAGGAATAAAGTTTTAGTGGGTAAAGTGGAATCTAAGATGACCTTCTCATTCTATGATATCTATGATAGCTATCTCTTCTGAATTTTTTGAACACTTTCTTTGATATGTATGTTACATTTTTAGACTGACTCTCACACCATTTGGGCAAACCCAGCCCACTTAAGTGGCAGCAGGAATGGGGAGAGCAGTTAAGGCAATGAGCTGCTACAGATAGCTCTTAGTCCAAATCATCTTGACTCTTTCTATATATTAATGATTAAAACTTAAAATTATGAGGCAATGTGAGTTAATGAAAACTCAGTTTATTTACGCTGACAATGATCGTGTCATTAGAAGAAACGAGAACACTTTGAACTTTTAGGCTCAATGCACTTTATTTGCAACTTAAGTCTTTTGCCTTGTGATTTTTATCCTTTGTCTACTACAAAAATGCCTTCCCAGATTCCTCCTTAGACCATGCTCTAAGTGGGAAAATAAGCCTGACCATATGTACTGGTGTTCATGAGTACTCTTTAGTTGTATGTAGGTTTTCTCATTATGATGTTATTAGCTTAAGTCGGGGACTACATGATTAGGACAACTGGGAATTTACTGCTTGGGATTAGCCAACCTTCTGCTGTGCTTAATTGATTTTCAAAAGTATTATTGGCTCATATCATTCTTGTGCTCCCAAGAATTTAAACCAATGATTCTCAGCTCTATGCCATTATCCATTGTAATAAATCTTTTATAGTATCCTTTTTATCAACATAAGATGAAACTTATCACCAATAGAACAGGTATACATATATAACTTTTTAAAAAACAATAGTCTCCTAATGTAAAAGAGACATAAAATGGATATAATGTATAAAAAATCAAAATATTTTGTGGCTAAATACTTTTATGACTATACTATAGACATAATGATTTAGTCAGAGTCTTACATCTATTCATAAGATCATCATAGATATGACAGCTACAGATGCTGACAGATAGAGGTTTGTGGTATTGGTGACTCATCTACTAAAAGCAGCCTTGCAGTACAGTGATGTGATTTTTCAACAAGGGTAAGTGATTCTTGATAAAGTTATGAACAAAGCAAAGGGCAGTCTTCTTTTCAAATACCTGGCAACTGCAGTCCTGAAAATTTCACCATTAACAGCAACTACAAAACACATACTCAGTGTTTATATGAAAATATACTTGGGTGTTGAATTTATATCATTTTAAATGGGTGGCTGTGTGGTCAGATATTTGAATGCTATGCAGGAACCAGGAGATTCATGAGAATTGGACGGCAGTGGCTTCAGCAGTACAGGACTTTGGGAATCCCAGGCTTCTGGGACAAGGATGCCACCCCAGCCATTTTCCCATTCATTGTGAAAATACACTCACTAACACACACCTAACAAATTTTCATAACATCTCAATGCAAGAACTGGTACCTCCACAATTAAGAATCTGTGCTTCAAACATTCCCCTTCTTTTCATCTTTTCTGTTTCTATAGTATCTTGCTGATGGAACATGATTCCTGAATTGCCTGGGTTGAGACATATAATTTATTCTACTAAACATAGTACAGAATGTTGCCAAACTTAAGTTATAATTATATCTTCCCCTTTGTGAAATCTCTTACCAAATATATTCTATGTACATAAATATGGACAAATGTTATATATACCTTTTAACCAACATTACTCATTATATCATATACTTCCCAATTTATACGCACAGCAGTTTTTTTTTTTTTGTTTTTTTTTTTTTACTTTTTGTTTGGATATATGAGTATACTCATTTTTTAATAATGTCCCAAAGGGAAGTAGCAAAATTCTATATAAAGTCCCTTACTCATAGCAGATAAATACATATAGCACTGGTTATATCTGTTGAGTGGGTGGATGAAAAATACACTATTCTATTAGTGTACCTTCTTCCAGGGGTGACTGTGATGCTAGGATGTTTCATCACTTATGAAATCACAGAAATAATATGATAATTTTTAATCCATTTGTTTCAAATTAGCAACTGTGTTCACCTCCATTCAGGGAATGAGCTTGGAGCATACAGCACACTCCCCAGTGAGGAGAGGGCATTTGTTCCCTCAGTCCCTTCCCTGTGAGGTGGCCTCAAGCCTTTGCCCTGGAGGTAGCCCTCTACACAGCTTCCTCCTGTGCCTTTCTGTAGCCACTTCCTCCTCTCTGTGTGCTTTGACCAGTACCAGTACAACACAGTCTCCTGTGTTCTTCTAAACTCTGCTCACGCCTTCATGAATACTTCTTTTATGAACCTTCCTCAAATTACCCTAATTTAATTGTCCTCTGTTTCCTCTTAGGGCACTGACTTATTAAACACCCCTAGCGGTTGTTTTCCTCTTCATGTCCACATGGCATTGTATATGTAGATCTTCTAGTCAGGTTTTTATCACCTAAATACATATATATTTATTATGCATCCACTGAGTGCCAGGCAGTCTCCTGGGACCTCATGAAACATACATCTCTTTAAGTTATGCCAGCATTAGTGAGGCATTTGTGTACTGTGAGAGGCAAGTATTGTTTCATTTAATGAGTCCTGTGTATTGAGAAGTGTACAGTGCAACGAGAACTCATAGGAAAGACTCTAACTTAATAAGCATTGGAGAAGTTGTCTTGAAAGAATGTGAGACCTAAGCTGAGACCTGGAATGAGGAAGATGTAGTCCCACAGAAAGAGCTGAAGGTGAGAAAGGAGTTTTCCAGGTCAAGAAAAATATGCTTACAGCCAAGAAATAAAGATATACATTACTGAGCAATAAAAAAGTAAAACATGGAGTGTTTTAGGATGGAGTGAGGTATGTCAAGAGGTCAGTCTGGAGGATAACCATGAGCATTTTAGGGAGGACATGATAAGTGGTGCCAAGCTTACCTCTCCTCTAATGGGCATCCATCAAAGCAAGAAAAACAAACGTGTTCTAACTTTCGAATTATAATTCTATTTGGGTTGTAGAAAATGGATATGAGGAAAACAATAGAGGGAGGAATAGTGGCTGTCTGGGTTGAGGTGGGCTGCATCCGCATGCAGTGGGGAAGAAGAAAGGTGATTAGATTTCAGAGAGATTTTATAGACACCATCTGTAAGCCTTAGGGATCTATTGGAATTTGGGAATTGTGTTTCTGGTGCCAGAGATTGAGGGAGACTTCAAGGATATATCTCTAAACTCATGACCAGGCAACCAGTTGGTCAGTGTGAGAAGGTGACTATGCTCTTGTTTTGGAGGAAAAATCATGAATGCTATGTTAGATGTGGAGAATCAAAGTGAGATTTTTAACAGTTTTATATATATATACATATACATACATATACATGTACATACACATATATTTACATATACATACATATGTGGGCTTATAAGAGAGATGAAGATCTGTAGTATGGTTTTAGAAGTCTTCTGCATGAGCTGATCGTTGATGCAAGGGAGATTGAGATGGAACTGCAGGCAAGATAAATCTGAAGAATATATTATATCACATGCCAGGGAAGATGTTTTAAGTGTTTCACGATAACAAATAAGGACTGAGAAATGCCCAGAGAAAGAAATTAACACATTGACCAAGAAACTTTGACTAAAATAGTTTCCATGGTGATGTGGATGGAAGCCTGGATTAGAGGGGTAAGGTAAAAAAGAGATACAAGACTCTTTTGAGCACTTTTTCTCTGAAAGAAAGGGGATAGGGTTTTAGTTTTGTGGGTATAGTGGTGGCTCAGGGACATGGATTGCCATATGCGTGTATTTACCTACTTAAGTACATACATGAATATGTATCTATGTATGTTAATGGGGAGATCTTAAGGAGCTTTAAATGCTGGTAGAAATAGAAATGAGATTAAAGGCACATGAAAAGGAGAATAATCAATAGATTTAGATTCATGGAAAGGTAGGAAAGAAACAATATTGTTATCAACTTACTTTGTTCTTTCCTACTGACCTGAGCCCTCAAAGGCAGAAGCTGTACGTTGCTTTGCTTTCTCAGTACATAAGACATTATTTAGGGAATGCTAGGATTTTCTATATTTCAGTGGAAGTGAAAAAAGTACAGTAAGCTGGTAAGTGAGTTAATTCACTTCAGAACGCTTCTTTGACCCATGGCAGTATATCCCTTCTTCAAAAACTGTCGGATGTGAGCTGAGGTTGTAGCTCAGTGACAGAGTGCTTTCCTAGCACTCCTGAGGCACTGGGTTCAATCCTCAGCACCACATAAAAATAAATAAAATAAGATAAAGGCATTCTGTCCATCTACAGCTAAAAAAAATTAAAAACCTGTCAAATGTATATTTTAAAATGTATTTTATCTATAAGAATGTTTTTAAAGTATCCTAATGGGACATTAGATAACAGTTTTACCAAGTTTGAACTGGTACTTAGTCTATTATTTTAGTGCTCTTCTAATATGCACTAAATAAAAAAAGAAAGTGATAAATGTGAGAAATGAGTTAGTGATATGGTTAAACAATAAAATATAAATTGAAGAACTTATATTTTATTTCTATGATCATATCAATGTATGTGGCAAAGACTCCCTCAGTGTACAGTTTCCGGTGGTGAGAACAGGATGACCATCCAGACAGCTTTTATTCGCATGGTCCTGCATTTCACCTGTTCTCTTTTATTGATCAATTCTATTTCTGGAGATGCAAGTCGGTTTCCATTAGATTAGACCATATACCAGCCACATGGTTTTCTGTCACACTAAAATCTCAAATTTAATGAATGATCAGAAGTAATCTGGATCTGTAATAAAAATCTCATGATATATGCCACGGAGCTTGGCTGTGATGACTCAATCAAAATGAAATGTCATCTGATTGTGCTGCGTGGGGTGGGACGTGCACTCTGCCAACTGCACGCAGCCTTTCTCTCACCCTTCCTGTCTACAGAGCACTGAGTAGGCATAGTTTCTTAAAACTATTTTAGTTTTGTGGAACTTCTAGTAAAACACTATTTAAGAATAACATCTGATTTACAAATTTAGACCCTTATAATAGAATTTCAAAATACAGTAAAAATAATTATCTTTGAAATGAGAAAAGACAAATTCAAACCATCTGATCTTTCCAAAGGCAGAAATATGAACTTGATGGCCAGTTGATTTTCATATACCATAAAAATGATACTCCAAATAAGAAAAACAGTTTACCTAAATTCCTTTCTTAATTTTGACACTGATCACATACAAACTTTGAAATTCATGTATTGAAATTGCTTAAGGGAAAAAAGGAAACAGTTGACATACCCTTGATGTATACTCATAAATATCAGATTAGTTTGTTGGCATTATAGTAATAATTTTAAACATGAAATTGTAAAGTGGAGAAATATGCACTGTTATATATTCTTAAGAGATTCAAATTTTGATTGAAATACAAATTAAAATTTAGTATAAGATTTTATCTGGTTGACTGTAGCATAGTATACACCTGGACCTGTGCTGAGTGCTTCATATACATTGTTTCATTTAGTCTACACAACACAATGATTTGTTATTTTACAAATGAGTGAACTGAGTTTCAGAGAGTGTAGATAACTTGATCAACTCCCACACTAGTAAATGGGCAAACTGTGGATTCACACTTGGATTTGTGTGACTTGAAAGCTGTACTCTAGCCTCTATCATATGTATTATAATCTTGAAATTGGTTATGTTTTCACTTACATTTTTGGTGTCATATTTGTTCATGCATAATATAATTGACTGTATTTGCTTATATCTTTTAAATGTATTTAAAGAATATGTAGTACCTATTATATCTACAATAGCATTGGGCATTATGGTTTACAAAAAATATCTAATACTGCTATCCAATGTCAGGAATTTTTAATCTAACTGCAAAAGGATGAAATCCATGAGTTCAATAATCAGCGAATGGTATGGTCCAAAGTATATGCTTTACAATGTCATATAATGGTATAATATAAAAAGTGTTTTTTAGAGATGGTAAACCTTTTAGGAGTTTAAATAGAAGAGATCAAGACAGGCATCTGTCATTACAGAATGTATAAGGATGTGAGTCCTAAGCATTGATAAATGCAAAATATTTGAATTGATTTAGATACCTGCTGAGAGGTATCTAAATTAAGATTGAGGTCCCTCTGAGACTGAACTGGGTTATGAGTTTCTGGGCTTGGAGGTACTTTTAGCACAATGACCCCATGGATCTGTGCTCTGCGGCTGTTTACATTAGTCTGATAGAGCCGAGGCGCTTTGCTTGCAGTCCTGGTACTCACCTCGCCATTGAACAGGCTTGGTTCCCGTTTGCCCACAGCTCCTGCTGAACTGACTTTAATCTCGGAGGGCCCCACTGTATTCTTATCCTGCCTAGGTCCTGTTCTCATGGGGCCTACCAGCCTGGTTCTTTTAACAGTGTTTCCCACTGAAGAGATGACTTTACCCTTCCAGCTTCTGTGGCTAGCTGCCCCAGCACTTGCTGACTCCCTGTGGGAACCTGCAGGAAGTCTTACAGCAGGATGCTGTGATCTCTGTGGAAGAGTCAGCTATGCTGAACTTGAGTTTAAATAGCAGGAATAGTTAGACCATGGCAAAGGCATCCAAAGAGAGACAGCTAATCCTGATGCCATTAGAGGTCCCAGACCTCATTTTTCCTGTCTGTGCTATTAGGTATGAACAATGATACTTTATGAGGATAATATGTACACTTTTTATAATTTCTATTTCTAATTTGCTATGACTAATACATAAATGGAAAGAAAATATTTTTGTTCAAGGTAGTGAGTCATTATGTTGCTTATTAACTTTATGTCCTATCACCATGTATAATAAACATACCACTTTGAAACAATTTAATGCTTAGCAGTAAAATAAAATTTAGACATAAAATAGTTATACATTTTTGAAGCGAGTCTATTTTTATCAAGAGTTTATAATCACTTTTCAGTACATGAAAATTATAAATAATTTGATTTAAAACTCTACTGTCTTCACATTTCAGGGTTTACTTTTTAGATGCAGGAAAAGAAAACAGATTTCCCCCCTCCTTTCTATTCCCAGAATTAGAACCCAAACCATTTGTAGATATTTTCTCCTAATGCTTGCTGTTTAATTTCCCTAACTGTGATTTTATCCAGTGGTGAGGTCTACAGGATCAAGGTCACCTTGCCCTATGTCAAGCTATTCCCCTTCTTCACTGTTTCTGTATTTCAAAATCTATGTCACAGTTATTAAATTCTGAGTTTTTATTTATTTAATTTTAAAACCACAGATGATTTGGTTCAGCTTAGAAACATTATCCCAGAAATGTTGTTCCTATTTGGTCATTTGGCTACTGAAACTGAAGACCAGATGGGAAAACATCTAATAGTTTCTCATTAATCCAGAGAATGCAGCTATAGAGGAGGTAATAGATTTGGTGCTGTGGCCAGAATTCAGATAAGAGCTTTCAAGAAGCTAAAGACTGATGTCGTGAATGGGGAGCAGGAACTGGGGGAGGACCTGAGGCACAATGAAAATAAGTGCCATACCCAATAAAGCCCAGCCAGTTAGTAATTAGCCAACATTAAAACCCATCTTATGACTTCCAGCCAGTAATCTTTTGGCCTTTTAAAAAAATACAAAGACAATATGGAATTTTCATATGTCTAGAAGATTTTTATATACTCAAAGCTGTTAATCATTGTTGCCTTTGAAGAAAAAAACAAGTTTGTTTTGTTTTTTTAAAGGTTCAAATATTTAAAAATACATGTTTAGATTTTTAAACAAACAAATAAAACTTGAGTACACATAGCTAGGATTTATATTTTCAACACTTATAATTTCTTATTTTAAAATTCAAGTTGGGAATCCTGAATCAAATTCTTCTACACTACTTGGCTAGTGTCTCATTGTTAGATACTTTGAGGGCCTTGATAAGGAGCAGGGTCCTTCATAGTAGTAATTTTCCTCATGGCACATAACCAGTTAGCATTTTTTATGAAACATAATTGTACTTCCTATATTGTACAGGCCTACAGATAATATCATGCCTTATTAAGTGGTTTTCAGGGAAGAAGGTAGAGCTGCAATTTTGACCCCGTGGGTAATGCTTGATAAGATTGTGTTTTGCTTGTCATAACTTGATGCTACTTCATCCAGTGAATAGAACACCAGGTTGCTGCTAAAACCTACCATATATGAGACAGTCCCCCACCTCAGGGGAAGATAATTTGGCCCCCAAAATGTCAATAGTGCCAAAGATGAAAAACATGCCGTGAAGAGTTTAAAAGCTTTAAAATCAAACTACTCAACTGCACGTTGGTAAGGTAAAAACCAGGGAACGTCTAACAGTGTGAGGCATGTAGAAGCAGTCAGCTGCTCACTCAGTTAATACAGCACTGATTGCCAGCTCCCCAGTATCACTTCCTGCACCCTTAGAGTTTTAGACTGACAAAATAATCCTTCCCTTCATCTTAAAATGAAAAGTGAAAGCTGAAATGTTCAGCTTGTCAACTTGATATCACATAAAAAGTAATAATATTACCTCATACTTTTAATTTTAGGTTAATATTAGATTTACAGAGAAGTTGCACGAGGTTCCTAATAACCCTCCCCCAACTCCTCTCGTTGTTAGTCTTATCTTACCTCAGCACGCTTGTCCAAATTAAGAAAGTGACATTGGTGCACTACAGACTTTATTTGGATGTCCCCACTTTTCCCTTTAATGTCCTCTGGGTTCAATGGGAGAAGTAAGTTCAATAAATGTATTGTATAACATGGAGACAATAGATAATTGCAATGTGTTGTATTGCTGTAAGAGTATACTTTGAGTGTTTTAACTACAAGTCAATGATAAGTACATGAGGCAATGCCTATTCTGTTAGCCATTTCCTATGTTTCAGAACATCATGTTGTACAACACAAATGTATACAGTTTTCATTTGTCAAAGTAGTGTTTAAAAGTCAAGGAATGGAAACAACCCAAATACCTATCAACTGAAGAATTAATATGTTTATACAAAATATGGTATATCAGCAAACCGTCCTATTCAGACATAAAAAGAAATGAAGTTCCTTTTTTAATGAATGAAGTTCCTCATAAATGCTAGAATGTGAACGAACCTGAAAACATTCTGTTGAGTGAGAGCAGCCAGTCATAGAAGACCAAAAGTGATATGATTTGGTTTATATGAGGTTTCCAGAATAGTTGAATCTGTAGAAACAGAAAATTAGTGCTTGCCTAGGGCTGGGGAGGTGGGGTAAGGCGAATGGGTGGAATGGGGAACCACTGCCAGTGGGCACAGAAGTTATTTTTGGAGTGACAAATATGTCATAAATTTAAATTGGAAGGCTGTACAATTCTGTGAATATACTAAAAATCACTGCGTTGTACATTTTAAATGGGTGTAGTATGTAATTTGTATCTCAGTAAGAATATTTATACAAGTAGAAAAATGTTCTTTGTATATTTTCAAATAAGCTCTTTGATATATATGTAAAAATATGTTTATAGTTTTAAATGAATAAATAAAGCTTTAAACAATAATTTATGTTTTTAGCATTTTATTTCCTTACTTTAAAAATCAAACTGGGAATACCGAGTGCAAATACTTTGTTTCTTGTCTTTTCATTCTTTTAATAGCATTTTTCCCAGAGTGAAAGTTTTTAGTTCTGATGAAGTCCAACTCAACACTTTTTGTCCATAATGGATCATGCGTTTGTCATATCCAAAAACATATTATCACTCAAAGTCAACTTCTGTATTCCCTTTCGTGTGTGTGTGTGTGTGTGTGTGTGTGTGTGTGTGTGTTTTGCTGGGGATTGAATCCCAGACCTCCTGCATGATGGGCAAAGGCTCTACCACTGAGCTACATCCCTAGCCCTATTTATTTATTTACTTTTAAAATTTTGACACAGGGTCTTACTAAGTTGCCCAGGCTGGCCTTGAACTTGTAAGTCTCCTGCCTCAGATGTGTGTCACTGTGGCTCCTGTATTTTCTTCTTTAAATTTTATATTTTTAATGTTTTATCCCTAAGTCCATGATCTGTTTGAGTTCATTTTTGTGTAAGATGTGAGATATGTTTTTAAGTCTTGTTATTTTTGCACATGAATGTCCTAATAACCCAGTCCCATTATTGGAAGATGATCATTTCTTCAACCCAATGTTAAAATCAGTTGACTATATTTGTGGAATTCTATTTCGCGTCTATTTAATCCATCTCATTATGATTAAGCTTTATAAATGCTTAATTATATCCAAAAAGATAATGTCATTTTCAAAATATATTCACTTCTCAGTATTTCTGAGACATTTCTTCTAGATTAACTTAAATAAATGAAGGAGACAAAGGTAAATGAGAAAAAGAAAAGGAGTGGGCGAAGATGGGGAACAGGTGGTGGAGGAGGAAGTGGGGGGAGGAAGATTATGCACCATCAGGGATAAAACTACTGAGGATCAGGGAAAATGTCTAATAAATGAACACCAATTTAGATCTACTACAATCTGGGAATACGTTTTTCTCATCATACATGTTTTGGGATTACAAGTAAATTTAGAAACCAAACAAAAAACTAAAGTTGTGACTCCTCTTGAACAGTGTGGCTTGTCCAGGGGGAAGTCATGAAATGAATCAGACCTCAAAAGAGTCTCCTGAGTTAACAGAATTTCGATCAAAGAAATTCCACCCTGTAGCTGGTGCTTAGTTTCAGTGACTTATTGTTCCTATTTTTTTGTGTGTGTGTGGGGGAGTGGGCTTCTTACTGGTCTATTAAACCCATAAAAGTTAAGAATTCTTTAATGGATTGTAACCTCGAGCCATCTTCTGCTTTCTGTTTGTTTACTTGGGTGGATTTCACAGTGGGAAAAATTAATGAAAATAATATTTGGATAGTAATTTGATTGTGATACATATAAACGTAGGTTTGATCTTCTGAACCAAAATGAAATTTAAAGCACAGTTATGATAAAGCAGAACTATAATATAGCTATAAAAATCTCACTGACAAAAATATGGATTCTTGGGTTTCATCTTCATAAATTCTGATCTAGGGATCTAAAATTTTAAAGGAAACTTCCAGAGGATTTTCAAATCCATTCAAGGTTTTGAAACCACTGATTTACACTATTGGGTAGTGTGATTAATTTTAAAAATTTATATTCTATCCATTTTTTACCATCTTTTGACTAGTCTGTTGTTTTTATGTTTTTGTTTTTACTGTAAATTTGGATTATTTATAACTTCCTTACCTCTCATTACCTGGGTATTGAGAGTTAGGTTGTTGCTTCAAAAGGAAGTATTTCTTCAATTTGTACACAGTACAATTCTGCAATTAAAATATAGCTCAACTTTATTATTTGAAACTACCATCAGAGATAATTAAAAATTAAAGTATTGTGGCTACTTGTCACATATGCCTATTTAAAATCTAGTCCCTCAGTCACATGAACTTCATGTCAAACTCAGTAGCCAGTTATGCTTAGTGGTCTCTGTATTGAATTGCACAAATGTGGAGCTTTTCCATTATTCACAGAGGATTCTGATGGACAGCTCTTGTCTGAATTGACCATCTACCTTACTCAGGACTTGTCGCTACGGCTTTTAACTATTTGCAATATTCATACACACCTTCAAAGAGTAAAGGAATTACCAACACAATTATTCAAGTAATTTTGCTGTGGACTCTAAAGAAAGGCTCTTAGTTCAAAAATATTTTGAGCAACACATGAAACATGAAGTTAGGGACTGAAGATGGATGACACCACTTTGACTTGAATGTGCAGGTGTGCTGGGTGAATTTTGTGTTCCCCTTCAGCCCTACTCTTCACCACTGTCAACCCTGCTCTCTGCCCTAGAAGCTGACCTGTAGATTCCATGCCCCTGGACTCTCTCCCTCTTCTTCTGATAGGCTTGATGTGGAGTACGAGATCACAATATTTATGTCTCCTTTCCTCTTCTCACAGTGTTCCAAAAGCTGTCCCCCATAACTCAAGGTGTATCAGGTATCTATTCTTGTATAACAAATCATCCTAGAACTTACATAAAACCATTATTTCTCACAAGTCTAAGAATTTTCTGGGGTCTCTCTGGGAAATTTCTCCTTTTCGTATTGGGTTGGCTGCCATCACGCATGTGATTCTATTCAGCAGGAGGTTATCTGGAGCCAGCGCGCCTCTGACACTTGGCTGGAGTGTCCAGAACAGCTAGGGGTGGCCGATGTTTTCTCTGCAGTGAGACAGTTGAACATCTTTAAAACACGAATGAGGGATTCAAGAGGACGAAAGCAGAAGTTTCTTGATCTGTTAAGTGGCAAATCACTACATCGATGGTATCTAATTGGTCAAAGCAAGACATGAAATCACCACAGTTTCAAGGGGTGGAGCAACACACGAATACAGAGAGAAGACAAATTGTGGTGATCTTATCCACCATACAAGTTACAGATCCTGTGAGGGGACCCTTTACACATAGCTATCTTTTCTCCCCGCTCTTGGTTCTCTTAACCACACAAGCCTGAGAGTGATGTGATTCCTCAGTTCTTACTAATCCAAAGCACTGAATTATCTCTGGTGAATCTTCTATACCTACCAATCCTTTGGTCAGTAATTCTTTCATGAAACTTCAAATTTCCCAAGTAGTTATGCCTTTTTCCTTCTTGATCTTATTTCAGCATATTTATTGAAAATTTTATGCCACCATTTTATACCTCAATATATTTATACTATTCTGTTCATTTATTTTTTAGGAATCATAAGAAATCTTCTCTATCCAATTAGCTTTAGGTTGAATTTTTATGATTTCTTTGATCAGGGCTTAATCTTGTTTGGGAATGAATATTTAATTCAACTACTATATCTATTAATTATTTTTCATACTTCTTATATCTCATGATTTTGTTACTATCTGTGACCCTCAGGGACAGGGCCGATGGTATCCAATTGCATGACTCAGTTCTATGTTCAGTTTCAATGTCAATACATTAAAATGTGTACTCCTTCTCTTGAATTGCAGGAATCTTTTATTTGTGCCTTAAGCGATTCACCAAGCATTTCAGTGAACCTTTCTATGTTACCCGCATTTGGCAGAATACACTCCTGTCACCATCTCAGTCTTTCTCCTTTCTGTTCTGACTTACTGATTTCTGTGTAAACCATTGAGGGTCAAACAAGATGCTCATGTGATCACTTGGTCTTTTAAGGATCCAGGATTTTCAAAACAAAATTTCACTGTTTCCCATCAGGCAGAGTGATTTCTTGGTATTATTTTTTTAGAATTTATAGAACTAGATCCAGAAAAAGGCAGAGTTTCCAATTTGAAAAAGAAGAGCACTTTCTTCCTTTGAGTTTACATAAAAAAGAATTTACAAATGATCGCTTTTAATTTATAAGTAGCTGATTACATTTTTCTTTAAATTTTATTTTACTAATTAAATAATAAAAAGGATTTAGCCTACTTAAAGAAGACCTCTACCCTGAGACTTATGAGAAGATTTACTTTAAACAATTTAGTAATGTTTATATCACATTATTGAAATTCTGTATTTGTTTTTTATATGTATTGCCAATAGAATGTAATAATAGCCTAAGGATGTATAACATCTATAAATAGGAATGTAGTGGATACAGCCCATTAATATAGTAAACACCAGAATTGGAGTGTAGCTAGACTAGAAAAACTAGATTTCTAATACTAAAATCACATCCCTTACATTTCCTTGCAGCTATAGTAAACATGAATGATCTATGATAAGGTAAAGCCAACTTTGCAACACATATGACTTTATGTAACTGACGTTCTATGTTCAGGTTCATTGTTCTCTTGACATATTCCCATCATTTCCATTCATGAGAGAATCTCTTCCTTGTGAACTGGGGTGACTTTTTTATTGACATAACATAAGTTAACATAAGTGCAGATTTCCAACAAAGCATTACTTTGTAGCAATAGGCCAGGGACATTCTGCCATGCACTAAATCATTTATACATTCACTGAAGCATAAAAATATTTCAGTGACATACTAGGTAAAATTGATATTCTTCTATGGAGATTTTGATTACATGACCTCCTACCATTGGTAAAATTTCAGGTGTTTAATTTCCATATTTAGTGATATTTTTGAATTTCATATATACATTGTTGTTTTTTTCACCTGATTCTCAGCTGAATATAAAATTAACAATAAGAGCTGTTATTATTTAGAGATGATTTTAACAACTCTTTAATTTCATAATTTGTCATTTCCTTTCTCTTTGATTTTGAAATGTCTTATGTTCCTGGAAGTTTCCATATTTGGTATATACAAAAAATAGGATAATTTGAGAGTGAATGTATTCATATGCTGATTAAGATCTCATCCTCTGCATCCAGACAGTCTGAGTTTTTAATCTCAGCTCTGTTCCTTTCTTTATGTGCAGTTCAGTTATTCTCTCAGTCATTCAAAAAGTAGGGAAAATGTCCAAGTATTTGTAGATAATAATACCTTATAGCATTGTTACAAGGACTAAGTATTAATATATGAAGTACTTAAAATAGTGACTATCATATAGCAAAATCTGTGGGTTTGCTATCATTGTTATTGAAAGGAAATGAAAACACATTTGTTCATTTAATTATTCTGCTTATTGTTATTAATTTATTCAATGTTCTTACAGTGAAAAAATGCAACAGTTCCCTTTGCATTATTGGATATTTTAAGTCTCATTTTTATCTTTATGTATGAAGACTCTTACAATATCTCAAATATATTAGATATTTGAAATTTAATAATAATTTGTATGATGTCTCCATTCCAAGTGACTCTGACACCATCCTAACCTGGCAAAGAAAGTCACACGCTTTAACTACAAAGCAAGTGTTCTCTTTTAGATCAGCCCATTTTGTGATGCTGTGTACATGTTACCTTTTAAGCATACAATGGTAAACACGTTTCTGTTTTTCACCTGACAAGAAACTAAGACATATTCTCACAATTAAAGGTCTATTTCTTGTGAGAGTGCCCTTGTGGTTCAGTGAGTGATGATGAGATAGCAACAGAGTGAAGGTTGGAATAGCCGAGTTCTGCACCCAGCTCTGCCGTTTACTTCCTGTGTTGATCTCTGACCTTTGTGACTCACAGTTTCTTCATGGACTTACTGCAATTATTGCAAAAGTCAAATATAAGGATTAATGCAAAAGCACTCTGAATATTGAAATCAACATACAAATAAAAATCAGTATCATTGTTTGTTCTGGTTGGAAATAACTGTTTACCCTATGGAAGAGGGTAGGAATTAAAATGACTTCCAATATGCATCGTGTGAAGTAGGGTTGGGGTACTGCAGAACATGCCGATGCTCTTGCACAGGGAGAAGGATAATGTTGGTTTTCAGGCCATTAGAATGGCTTCCTAGCTTCCAGAAGGACTGTGTACTAATAAAGTACAAGCTGATCTTGGCAGAAGTGATCCAATCTAGGAGTCACATCAATGGTATCTAAAGGTGACTTATAAGTGTTATTATTGTCCAAAGGCTTTGGCAGATCTCCTATTCAAATATTTTCCAAAGGATTATTACAAGTGACAAAATTCACAAATTTCAAATGTATTTCCTTTAGATTACTCTCCCTAATGGAGATGCTGATGTCTCCAGAATGGAAAAAAGAAGGAAAGAAAACATAATGGACATAGTAGATGTTCATAGTATTTTTAAAAATGCAATTAGTTGAGTACTATCTAAGAAAAAGAAGAACATTCATTATTTTAACAAACTTTCATTGCACTTCACATTTTCATGCCATTGCAAAGATGGTCCGCTCTGCCTTGTCTCTGAGACCCTTCCAGCCTGTTGTGGGAAAACGGGCATCAAGGAAAGTCTATGTTCCTCTTTCCTAGTCTGCTGAAAAGGGATCCATCACTGAGTGCAGGGAAGACAGGAGCCTGGGTGGTTTGGAGAGGGGGAGAGGTCAGACAGACCAGTGACTCAACAGGAAGTGAGGGAGCAGTGGGCAATTTCCAAAGGATGTGAGGCTCTGGGGCAAGAGATTCCAAGATTGTTCCTGAAATTGTTTATAAATAATATGACCCCCTCCTCTTATCTTAAAGAAACCATCACTGAACTTTAATATTTCACTTTAATATGTTGAATTTGGATTTGTGGATATTGGGAGTGGTTTTTGGATATGATTTTATGCTGAGACATTAATAGTTGATTTTTACATGATGATTACTTAAAATTTTGATTAAGAGACATAAAAACAACATAATGACATATAACATATTGTGCTTTGGATAATAAAAATGATACTTCTCATTTCTGATTGCCCATCCTGGAGATATACTAGGTACTTTTTTATCATTGCATTGTAACAACCTGAAATATGGTAAGTGTTGATATATCCATTTTAAAGATAAGAAAAAGAAAGTTAAGCAATGTGCACAGATCGTACAGCCTATGATAGGCAGAGCCAGGGTCTCTATTGAGGGCAACACCAAAACCTGTTCCAACTTTATAATGTTTATTCAGAAAGAACATGATTTACTCTAAGAATAACTAATAGCAGCATCTCCTATTAATTCTACATTTATAACCTCATAAATTCAATCTTAAATTATAGCATTTTAGAATGTAGCATATAGAAAAGTGAAACTTATTTGGAATGGTGTAAGGAAAATGATTAAATGGATAAAAATAGCCCAAGGCAATTATATTAATTTAGGCAAATGTAAGTGGAATATGAAGCTAAGAATGTAATCTTCTTAGATTTTTCAAAGTAATAACCTTTCCTATTGCAGAAAATGTTCATTTTATGTAAGATACTGATTATTGGGGGGAAAAAGATTAGTCATCTGTTTTTAATGTCTCCAACTTCCTGAATAAGTTATATTGACCCATTTCTGTGTTTCTTAAACCATGTTTTATCCAGTGTTCCTATCTCATTTGGAAGAAAACAAAAAAAGATGAAAGAAATTCCTCTCTGAATCTGCAGATATACCGAAGGTCTGTGCTCGCAGAACATCGGGTCGTCTTTCTGTCCAGTTCATGAGGTTTTTGTGTTTCCTCCACCCTTGCCACACCCAGGCCAAGGCTTCATTTCCTGCTAATTCCTGCCACTTCCCCTTTTTCTTAATTCCCATTTCCAGTCCAGTTACTCTTTCACTTGACTGATTTTAGGAATGAATATGGACTCCTTCTACACTAAAGATGTCCTGGAAATTTGCATTCTTTCCTCATGTTCAGTGAAGCTTTTAGGCGATAAAGTGGCTTGGTCATCAGGAAAGTCCTGCAGGTGTTCAGGAATATTCAAGTGAGATCTGAATTTAAGATGCTTATTTAAGACTGTAGTTTTTTCTATTTGTTCTTTTGAGTTATATATGACAGTAGAATGTATTTTGACATATCATACATCCATGGAGTATAACTTCCCATTCTTGTGGGTGTACATGATGTGGCATTACATTGGTCATGTACTCATACATAAACATAGGAAAGTTATGTCCGATTCATTCTACTGTCTTTCCTAGTATCATTCCCCCTCCTTTTCCTTCGTTCCCCTTGGTGTAATCCAATGAACTTTCCCCCTGTGGCTTATTATGCATTTGCATGTGCATATCAGAGAGAACATTAGGCCTTTGGTTTTGAGGGATTGGCTTATTTTACTTAGTATGACAGTCTTCATTTCCTTCCATTTACCAACAAATGCCATAATTTCATTCTTCTTTATGGCTGAGTGATATTCCATTGTGCGTATGTACCTAGTTTGGTTCCATAGCTCAGCTATTGTGATGTGAGCTGCTACGAACGTTGATGTGACTGTGTCACTGTAGTATGCTGATTTTAAGTCCTTTGGGTATATGCCTAAGAGTGGGATAACTGGTCAAATGGTGGTTCCATTCCAGATTTTCTAAGGAATCTCCATACTGCTTTCCAGAGTGGTTGCAACAATTTGCAGTCCCACTAGGAATGTATGAGTGTACCTTTTTTCCCCCACATCCTTACCAACATTTATTCTTACTTGTATTCTTGATAATTACTATTCTGACTGGAGTGAGATGATATCTCAGTATAGTTTTAATTTCTACTTCCTTAATTGCTAGAGATGTTGAACATTTTTTCATATATTTATTGACTATTCATATTTCTTCTGTGAAGTGTCCGTTTAGTTCCTTTGCTCTTTATTGATTGGGTTATTTGTTTTCTTGATGTTAAGTTTTTTGAGTTTTTTGTATATCCTAGAGATTAATGCTTTCTCTGAGGTGTAGGTGGCAAAGATTTATTCCCATTCTGTAGACTCTGTGTCTTCATGTTCTTGATTGTTTTCTTTGCTGTGAAGATTATTAGTTTGAATCCTTCCCATTTATTGATTCTTGATTTTACTCCTTGCACTTTTAGGAGTCTTGTTTAGGAATTCAGTTCCTAAGCCAACATGATGGAGATTTGGGCCTACTTTTTCATGTAGTAGGCACAGGGTCTCTGGTCTAAAGCCTAGGTCCTTGATCCACTTTGGGTTGAGTTTCTTTTTGCTACATATGGATTTTAATTTTCCCCAACACCATTTGTTGAAGAGGCTATCTTTTCTCCAATGTATATTTTTGGCACTTTTTTATAATATAGATAATTGTACTTATGCGGATTTGTCTGTGTCTTTTATTCTGCACTGTTGGTCTTCATGTCTGTTTTGGTGCCAATACCATGCTGTTTTTGTTACTATAGCTCTGTAGTATAACTTAAAATCTGACATTGTGATGCCTCCTGCTTCACTCTTCTTGCTGAGGATTGCTTTGACTATTCTGGGCTTCTTATTTTTCCAAATGAATTTCATGACTGCTTTCTCTATTTCTGAAGAAAGACATTGGAATTTTAATAGGAGTTGCATTAAATCTGTATAGTGATTTTGATAATATGGTCATTTTGATAATATTAATTCTGCCTATCCAGGAGTATGGGAGGTCTTTCCATCTTCTAAGGTCTTCTTCAGTTTCTTTAGTGTTCTGCAGTTTTCATTGTAGAGGTCTTTCACCCCTTTTGTTAGATTGATTCCCAAATTTTTTTTCGAGGATATCGTGAATGAGATTAGTTTTCCTCATTTTTCTGTCAGTTGATTCATCATTGATGTATAGCAACACCATTAATTCATAGGTGTTAATTTTATATCCTGCTTTGCTGAATTCATTTATGAGTTCTAGAAGTTTTCTGGTAGAGTTTTTTGGGTCTTCTAAATATAGAATCATGTCATTAGTTAAATAGGGATCATTTGAGTTCTTTTCCTGTTTGTATCCCTTTAATTTCTTTCTTCTTATTGTTCTGGCTAGAGTTTCAAGGACTATGTTGAATAGAAGAGGTGAAAGAGTGCATCCCTGTCTTGGTCCAGTTCTTAGAAGGAATGCTTTCAGTTTCTCTCCATTTAGAATGATCTTGACCTTGGGTTTAACTTCTGTAACCTTTATAGTGTTGAAGTATGTCCTTACTATCCCTAGTTTTTGTTTGTTTGTTACTGTTTTGAACATGAAAGGATGCTGTATTTTGTCAACTGTTAAGACTGTAGTTTTAAACTTGAATGATGCAATGGCCTTCCATAAAGGAAATAAAAAAGAAATATCACCAATACTTAGATGAGTTTTAAAATTATTTTCTTTTTATGTATATAAATATTAAAGTAGATATAATACTTTTTGCTCTTATAAAGTTATGAAACTAAAGATAACTTTAAAATTTTAAGCAAAATTAAAATTCCTAATTCAAACAACATAATGAAGAATTTAATATTATTTTGTGCTCACTGTTTTTTGTATTTATCCCTTAGAATTTTAATACAATGCTGCCTCTTCCAAGAAGACTTTCTCAATCATCACAACTGTAGTTATCCCTCTGCTCTGCGTTTCCATAATGTCTCATATCTTTCTTATATGGTAGATATTGTATCATCCTTTATGGGTGTATTATTACCTGATCCAATCTTATGTTTCTTGAGAAGAAAAATCATCTTAGTTATCTCTGTTTACCACAATGCCTTGAACAGTATCTTTTTCACTTAGTTATTTATCCCTGATTCTAAAATGCTATATATATTATATTAAAATAATATGACAATATAATAATTATATGTTTATTTTTGAAAAATTTGAAAACAGTTTATAAAGGCAAACAGTCACTGAAAACTCTAGAGACAGTCATTACTAATTTTCATGGCATATCCTTTCATTCATTTGTTCTAATTATCACAAAAATGAATAGATAATTTAATTAATTATTTGTAGGTATGTGAGTTTATGTTATTTTATGAACATATTATAGGTGTGTTTGTTTTATTATTCAACCAATGCTTTTGTTGATACTATATTATGGCAGAAATTTAGGATCAAACTGTGTGGTATAGCATTTTTCTATTTTTGCTTTTCATTTCCTCATATAATTATTCTTCAGAATATATATTTTATGAGTGTATACAATTATGGATAAATCTTAAATTCCATATTATGGTAACTATACAATTTTGGATGTGCCATAAACTTATTCTACTTTTATATAGATTAGTATCTTGCAAATAATTATTTGTGGTATAAATAATGAGTTTCATTTATAAGTCTGCATGCCTGTGTGTGGATGGATATGTATGTAGGATGTATGTATGCATTTTTATATGACTCAGTCAATACATTTGGAGATCTGATTATATACCAGTCATTGAATAATGGCTAGAAAAACAAAAGTTAAAAACAGAATTTATGCACCACTGGGGCTTAAGTCTTTTATAAAGACAAATGAGCCAACAATTGGCATCTCTGCTAACAGTGAGCCCAGGTGAGGTCTAATTTACTGTGGGGCTTGTAATTCCCTTCATAACTTGCATAAGCTTAATTAAATCAAGCACTCAACATAAGTTACTTTAACCTGAGACACTTAAAAGTAAGAGGTGCAAGAACCAGGGTAGGAAACATTACATATCTCATCCCTTTTTCCCCAGATATCAACTCTTGGTTTTAGGGGTAGGAAATTTTTCTTGCTGGTGTTTTATAGGTTTGTGGAATTAGTTCTTTTATAGGATTGTGGAATTAGCTCTAGATGCCTTGTTTGTTATTAGATCTTCAAATAATTAGTCTCCTCTTTCTTCTGTTCCTCTTTATCTTTCTTTCCTTGCTACCTGGCCCCTGTTATTCACATTTGCACCTACACTTTCATGTCTATTTCAAATGCCCTTGACTTGTTTCGCCTAAATTTACCTATGGGCTAGTTTTTGATTTTTCTTCATGTACACTTATCATCACAAGATCACATCTGGGGTATTTTATAATTTTAATTAATAAAAAATAAACATAAGACACAACTGTGATAAACAGTAAGCCATGTTTTAAGAGACTAAAACTTTCCCTCAAATTATTAAAATCACTACAAATATGGAACATTACATTACATATAATACAAGCAATGATTCACTCATTCACTCATATATTTTTTATTTATTCTATTTAGTTATTTATGGCAGCAGAATGCATTTTGAATCACTGTAAACCCAATGTTGTACACAATGTAGAGTCACATCATTCATGCAGTCATATATGTATATCCATCCATTTATTGATTCTTGACTTTATTTCTTGAGTTTTTGTTAAGGAAGTCTTATCCTAAGCTGACATGATGGATACTTGGGCCAACTTTTTCTTCTATTTGGTCCAGGGTCTCTGGTCTTATACCTAGGTTCTTGATCCACTTAGAGTTCAGTGTTGTGCAGGGTGTGAAGGATTTAATTTCATTTTGCTGCATATGGATTTCCAGTTTTCCCAGCACGATTTGTTGAACAGGCTACCTTTTCTCCATTGTATGTTTTTGGCACCTATGTCTAGTATGAGATAACTGTATTTATGTGGGTATGTCTCTGTGTCTTGTGTTCTGTACCATTGTTTACCTGCCTATTTTGGTGCAAATCCCATGCCATTTTTATTACTTTGTACTGTAACTTAAAGTTTGGTATTGTGATGCTTCCTGCTTCACTCTTCTTGCTAAGGATTGCTTTCTCTATTATGGGTCTCTTATTTTTCCAAATGAATTTCATGATTGCTTTCTCTATTTCTATGAGGAATATCATTGGGATTTTAATTGGAATTGCACTGAATCTGTATAAAACTTTTGGTAGTATAGCCATTTTGACAGTGTTAATTCTGCCTATCCAAGAGAATGGGAGATCTTTCCATCTTCTAAGGTTTTCTTTAATTTCTCTCTAATGTTTTGTAGTTTTCTTTTTTTTTTCTTTAGAATCCATCTGATCCTGGATTTTATTTTATTTTATTATTTTTATTGTAAACAAATGGGATACATGTTGTTTCTCTGTACATGGAGTAAAGGCGTACCATTTGTGTAATCATAAATTTACATAGGGTAATGTTGTTTGATTCATTCTGTTATTTTTTCCCTTCCCCCCACCCCTCCAACCCCTCCTTTCCCTGTATACAGTCCTTCCTTCCTCCATTCTTGCCCCTCTCCCTAACCCTAACTCTAACCCTAACACTAACCCCTCCCACCCCCCATTAGGTATCATCATCCACTTATCAGCGAGATCATTCGTCCTTTGGTTTTTTGAGATTGGCTTATCTCACTTAGCATGATATTTTCCAGTTTCATCCACTTGCCTGCAAATGCCATAATTTTATCTTTCTTTATGGCTGAGTAATATTCCATTGTGTGTGTGTGTGTGTATATATATATATATATATATATATATATATATATATATACCACAGTTTCTTTATCCATTCATCAATTGAAGGGCATCTAGGTTGGTTCCACAATCTGGCTATTGTGAATTGAGTAGCTATGAACATTGATGTGGCTGTATCTCTGTAGTATGCTGATTTTAAGTCCTTTGGGTGTAGGCCAAGGAGTGGGATAGCTGGGTCAAATGGTGGTTCCATTCCAAGTTTTCTAAGGAATCTCCACACTGCTTTCCAGTGTTTTGTAGTTTTTATTAGAGGTCTTTCACCTCTTTTGTTAGATTTAATCCCAAGTATTTTATTTTTTTGAGATTATTGTGAATGGGGTAATTTTCTTAATTTTTCTTTCAGAGTATTATTCACTTATGAATAGAAATGCATTATATTTATGAGGGTTGATTTTATATCCTGCTACTTTGCTGAATTTATTTATTAGCTCTAGAAGTTTTCTGGTGGAATTTTTTGGATCCTCTAAATATAGAATAATGTTGTCAGCAAATAGTGGTAGTTTGAGTTGTTCTTTTCCTATTTGTATCCCTTTAATTTCTTTCTTCTGTCTAATTGCTCTAGCTAGAGTTTCAAGGACTGTGTTGAATAGAAGTGGTGAAAGAGTGCATCCCTATCTTGTTCCAGTTTTTAGAGGGAATGCTTTCGATTTTTCTCCAGTTACAGAGATGTTGGCCTGGGCTTAGCATAGATAGACTTTACAATGTTGAGGTATGTTCCTGACTGTCCCCATTTTTTCTAGTGTTTTGAACATGAAGGGATGTTGTATTTTGTTAAATGTTTTTTCTGAATCTATTGAAATGATCATATTATTCTTAACTTTAAGTCTATTGATGTGATGAATTACATATATTGATTTCGGTATGTTGAAGCAACCTTGCATCCCTGGGATGAACCCCACTTGATCATGGTGGACTATCTTTTTAATATATTTTTGTATGCAATTTGCCATATTTTGTTAAGAATTTTTGCATCTATGTTCATCAGGGATATTGGTCTGAAATTTTCTTTCCTTGATGTGTCTTTGTCTGGTTTTGGTATCAGAGTGATACTAGCTTCATAGAATGAGTTAGGAAGTGTTCCCTCCTTTTCTGTTTCATGGAATCCTTTGAGGAGTGATAGTATTAGTTTCTTTGGAGGTCTTTTAGGATTTGGCTGAGAATCCATCTGGTCCTGGACTTTTCTTGATTGGTAGACTTTTGATGGCTTCTTCTATTTCATTGCTTGAAATGTATCTGTTTAAATTGTGTATGTCCTCCTGATTCAGTATGGGAGGATCATATGTCTCTAAAATTTTGTCGGTATCTTTTCTATTTTCTATTTTGTTGGAGTATAGATTTTCAGAATAGCTTCTAATTATGTTATGTATTTCACTGTAGTGTCTGTCATGATATTCCCTTTTTCATCATGAATTTTAGTGATTTGAGTTTTCACTCTCCTTGTCTTTGTAGTGTGGCTGAGGGTTTATCAGTTTTATTTTTTCATAGAACAAACTTTTTGTTTTGTTAATTTTTTCAATTGTTTATTTTGTTTCAATTTCATTGATTTCATCTCTGATTTTAATTATTTCTTGTCTTCTATTAATTTTGGTGTTGATTTGCTCTTCTTTTTTCTAGGGCTTTGAGATTTAATGTTAGGTCATTTATTTGTTGACTTTTTGTCCTTTTTATTAAAATGGGAGTATTAGACTTGGAGGCAGAACTCCTGAGGCAGGGTATAGCAATTGCCAGTCCCACCGGAAGAATGATCCCCTGGGACTCTCCTTTGGGGTCCTCTCGTGTGATGCAGGAGCCTGGTCTTAGCTCCTTCCCTCACTTGTGGACCGCACCATTTCTGGTCTCTTAGTTAGTCTCTAAATTGAATCTCTCTTGCCCTGCCCTTTCAACTTCCCAATCAGGAACCTCTCTCCCAAAGGTCCTGAGGGCCGAGTGCTTGGACCTGTGTGCCTATCATGGGGAATCTTTCTGTATTGGACAGAGCAGGATTAGGTGTTGAGAGCCGTGGGCCAGCCGTGTAGCTGCAAGCACTGGGCGGAGTTGGTGGTTATGGAGTGGTTGGGAGACTGAGGATTGAGGAGCCAGAGGTCCCGTTGATTGCCAGACTGGCAGTACCAGGTGATTGGTGGGTGCCATGTTGGGAGGGAGTCATGGACCAGGCTGATATCAGGTCCCAGCATGTGCTTCTCGAGTTGTCTCTGGGGTCCTGATGGTTGCCAGGCTGGATAAGCCAGGATTGAGATGCTTTTTTCCACCTACTGACCCCTTGCAAGTCTCTCTACTCCCTGTGCAGCAAGATGGTGGCTGTTAGCACACCTAGCAGGGGTATCTCAGATGTAACCAAGTCTGCAAGGACCTTGGGGATATTCTTTCAGGTCCTGACTGTTATCCCTAGATGGAAGTGGCCACATTCCTAGTTGGTGGCAGTAGCAAGGGCTAACCTATAGGTACCTTGATATTGGGTTTCTAGTCTCCAGCAGGTATCCCAAGATGGAAGCTGCCCCAACTAAAGATGGCAGTGGTGACTGTGGAGGTAACCCAAGATGGTGGCAGTTGTGTCCCAAGATGGAGGTGCTATGTGTTGGTAGGATGGGCAGCTGCAGCATGCACGTTTCTGTGCAGACACTGCATTTCCATGTCAGTACACACCAGGCTGGATCTGCAGGGGTCAAAATATTTTTTGAGGCCTGTTATGCACCAGGCTTTGAGCTAAGTCCTAGCAATGAACAATGGATAGATTTTCTTCTTTCATAGAAGTTATATTCTATAGATGACAGACATATATACAAGATGCTAGATGTTTATTTTATTTCCTACAAACATGGTTTTAAAACAGTAATCATTTTCTTTGAATGATATTTACAAATTGATTTTTATTTACCAGACATGTTTAAAGCACTTACATGAATTTAGTGGAATCTAACCACTCCAGGAAAAATGTATATTCAAATTCAAGTTGGAATACATATAACATTTATCTCCTTACCCTAAAATGAGTACTGAGTGCTGAAACATTCTTGGCCCCAGGAGCATCTTGCAAATCTCAGAGGCAGAAGTGACTACACTACTAGCTGTCATGCAAAGGTCGCTGGACTATAGCCAGACAGGCATGCGAGTCTCAGTGGCAGCAGTCTTGTCTAGAAAACAGTGATGACTCCAGTGGCAGAGGTGTTCGAAGTGATAGGAGAGGCCATTCATGTGTACTAGTGCTTTTAAAGTCAGGTATTGTTAAGATCGAGAGCTATTTGCAATCAAATTTCAGCTTATACAAATTAACCAAATTAATATAACCCATTTCAACATTTGTGAGAAATTGGTTTTTCAAATGATGACCACAATATATACTGTCTCTCATGGTCTTCTGTGATGTGACCTTCCTACTACCTCATGAAAGCAGGCTTATTCTCTTCCCCTTAATATGGATTGCCCTTATAAACTCACTTACGGTCTTTAGAATGTATCAGAAGTAATGTTTGTGCCGTTCACGGCTAGGTCTGAAGACCTTTGGTTTTTTCAGCCTCGTTGAACACCTTTACTACCTGAACACTTCCTCTTGGAAGCTGCTGTGATATCAGAAGTTCAGACTACACCCAATGTTCAGGGCATATGGAGGCCCTCCCATTGTAACCTCCAACTGGCCCCAGCCTTCAAGTCATACCAAGGTGCTAGACCTACGAGCGAAGTTTTTTATGTACAAAGAAATCAAAGGCAGAATGAGGTATTGTAGCACAGACAGTAATTCTCACCACATATTTTACTGGTTCTCTCACATTTCTTAGGTTTCTTGCAGTTAATTGGGGCCAAATAATTAATCCTGAAGAGTAGACTGTGAGCTCCATAATAGGTATCAGTTCTTGACCATAGCAGAGAAGATCAGGCATGAATAAACAGTGAAGTTTCAGATATTGGAGCTTTAGATAGCCTACGTCCTTAAGTCACTGTGTGAAGTAAACTAGGTAAGACGTGTAGTGTCCACAGTGGACACATGCATAATCCTATGTCCTGCATAGACATGTAGTGTGAGTGAGAAGTAAACCTTGTGGTGGAAAGCCACTGAAATAATTGGCTGCCTAGCTTACCATTAAGTAATATACTTCTTTATTTTTTAATTTTTTCCATTTTACTTAATCTTTCATTCTTTATGGTTTTTGAGCTCCTACCATGTACAGTTAGTTCCTAGGAATAGACAAATGGATAGGATGTAACCCTGGCTCTCAAGGAGTTTAGAGTCTTGTGATTTTTTTTTTTCAAATAATTATTTATTTGCCCATTTACAGACTTTCTCCAGAAGAGATCTTCTTTGCAATTCCAACTTAATCAACCAAAATGAAGACCTATAAAATATGATTTTAATTATCACACCTAATTTACAACACCTCAACCCCACAAGAAACCTCATTTTTCTAAGAAATGACTATGTTTCTAAATTGTTGTGATTTTTTGCACATGCTGGTAACTTTACCTAAAATGACCTGATGTAGCTGTGTTCATCAAAATTCAACTTACCTCTTACAAACTGGATTAAATACTACCTATTCATGAAATCTTCCCCAATGGTCCCACCAAGTAAAATACTGTTGCCCTTTAAAGCCTCAGTGGCAATTTGTGTCCATTTCTTTGTACTTCATCCACATTAGGTTGTAAGTTCCTTGGAAACTAAGACCACTTGATTATTCCTATATTTTTTTAACTGCCTAGAGGGAAATCTGCCCCACGGTAGGCACTCATAAGTATCTGTTGAACTGAACTGATTGAAAGGGGCATTTTGAACTATACCTGCAGCATTTATTCATGAATGTTCCATGATTCAAGAAGTATTGGGGGAGAGTTGATGTAATATGAATATCTAAAAATGGGCTTCCAGTCACAATCCTTTCACATTTTTGTTATGAAATGAAGGCTGCTATATCAAAACTGTCACCCAAAAGGTGACAAAAAGACCAGAAATACGATCACACTTTAAGAATACAACGCTCATCTAATAACACAGTACTGATGATACTATGAAATACAGCATTTGAGGATCTAAGCTATCTGTATGAAGATGATCAATTATTTATGCATTTAATATTCACAATGTTTTTAAACCAACAAATTTAATCTCTAGGTACAGATTATTATAAAGAAAACAATGAACTTAGCTACATAAATGATCTACTCTGACTTTGAAATCCAATAAAACTTGGAAATTAAAATATATTAACATTTGCTGTGAACCAAATAAAATGTAAAGTTCACAAGTTCTAATTGAAAAATCTCATTTTCTGTCCTGGGCCATATTATTTATTTTCTTAAGTCAAACAGACCTTTTAGGAGCTTCTATCTTGCCTTATGTTCTTGTTTCCCAGGAAATAGAAAGTAACAAAGGTCTTTTTAACAGGCATTTCTCTAGAAGTTTCAACTTCCAGGGTTCATTGTTCCTTTCATTCACCACAACTTTTTATTATAACAAATAACAATGGAAGAATATAGGAGCTCTACTTTGTTACCTGCTGTGGTTATGGTCTGGGCTAGATATCATTAATAATGGAATAATAGCTCATTTATGAGTGCTCACCATGTGCCAGGCAGGCATGTATATGCTTTATATATATGATTCAATGTTAATCTAACATCATACCAGCTTTATGAGGTAGATATTTATTATTCTTATCCTTAATAGATGAAGTACATTTGATACACAAAGATTAAATAAATTGCCCAAGGTCAGAGAGCTGCTAAGCTCCATAGACAGTGAGCCAGGATCCCAGGATCCCAGGATCCCAGAGTCAGCACCTGTGACATATTCTGATTACAGAAAAAAGTTCTAAGCCTGAGTAGTTGTTCCTGAATAACTTGAGGACAAATTTTGAAAATCAGTCTTTCTGCAAGGGAAATCTGATAGCCCTTTTAGTGGCTATTCCCTAATAACAAAAAGTTAACAGTGCATTAAATTATAGTTTCCTAAGGATAATTCTTAATGTTAGATGAAATTTATTTCTAGCATGTGAAACCATGCATAGTGACAATAAGGAAAAGATGTCATGATGCACAAAACTTCTCATTACAAAAATGAAAGAAAATAAGTGTTCCAAGTCACCTGGCTAGGAAAAACACTTATTTCAAAAACCTTGTACATTTTGTTGGAGGTAGAACACAGTTTAACCCATTAAAGAAGATTGTAAAAAATATCCCTGGATAATGTTTATTCAGCAATAGGTAGACTTAACAATACTTTGCAATAGCTCTTACATACAAAATTTGATAGAATTATTTACTCGGTTATCCTAATAACTATAATAGTTACATGACTTCCCTTTGCAGATTAGAAACAAGAATGACAGATAAATTACATGTGACCTTGGATGATTGACTGAGGTCTGTGTTTCTCCATCTCTCTCTGTCTCTGTCTCTCTCTCTGTCTCTTTATACACACGCACACGCACACACACACGTGTACGTGTGCATGTGTGTGTGCGTGTATATATGAATGAAGTTAGGAACACATTTTAGAATTAACTTCTGAAATACCAATTCATACCACAACAAATATATTTTTAAAAACAGAAGTGGGAAAAAGACAAATACACGATAATCCTCCCTCATCCAGTTTTGCATTCTGTGGTTTCAGCTACCCCGGGTAAAATTTGAAAATTCCAGAAATGAACAATTCCTTTGCGTTGTGTTCCACTCTTAGTGGTGTGATGAGCTCTGTCCCTTAGTCCTGCATATTTGTTCTGTAGACACTGCCATCCTTTAGTCACTTAGTAGCTGTCTAGGTTAACAAATTAACTGGCAAGGTGTTGCAGCACTTGTGTACCTGTGTTCAAGGAACCCTTATTTTACTTAATAATGCCCCCAAGTGCAAGAGCACTGATGGTGGCAATGCAGACATGTCAGAGAGAAACTGTGAAGTGCTTTCTTTAATTGTCAAGGTGAACATTCTTAGCTGAAGGAAAGAAAAAAAAAACATCCAACTGAGGTTGCTAAGGTGTACAGTGAGGAAAAACTAATCTAACCACGGAGTTGTGAAGGGGGGGGATGTGCACCAGTTTTGCTGTTGCACCTTGAACTACAAAAGTTATGGCCACAGTATGTGGTGAGTTCTTAGTTAAGATGGAAAAGGTATTAAATGATAACGGTTTGGTACTCTTCGAAGTTTCAGGCGTCCACTAAGGGTTTTATAATGTGCCCTTCCTTGGGTAAGGGGGAACTGCTGTAATCAGGGGAAGGAATGTATAGAGGAGGAAGAAAGAATAAAGATAAAGAGTAGCAATAGAGTTGAGAACTGAAAGAGGGTGAATAAGGAGAGTGGTCGTCACTTACTTATAGCTACGGATGAAGGAACTCACAGGTAAGGTCAGATACGTGGACTTATCTCTGGGTTTCTCTTTTTTTATTATACCCATGACCAGTGTCTCAGTTAAAGAAAGTAGACAATAGGTAAATGAGTTGTTACAGCTGCTACTACATGCTTTTATCTTTTTAACAATGTTAATTCTATTGTTGGAACTTTTTTTTTCTGGCTGCCCTACCAGCACATGCAAGTCCCCCTTTATCTGCAGGTGATACATTCCAAGACCCTCATCAGATGCCTAAAACTTTGTGTAGTATTAAACCCAATGTATACTGTATTGTTTCCTTTTACACACATAGCTATGTATGAATTTAAGCACAGTAAGAGATTAACAGCAATTAAAAATAACATAGAACAGTTATAACAATATACTGTAATAAAGTTGCCAGCATCACTACTCTTGCACTCTGGAGCCATTATTAAGTAAACTAAGGTTCATTTGAACACAAAAAATGTGACAACTTGAAGTCATCTGCCAACCAAAGAAGGCTACTGAGTGACTAACAGGTGGAGCACAGTGTGGAGATGGTGGGTACAGGAGTGACGTGTCCCAAGTGGGATGGAACAGGATGGCATGAGATTTCATCACACTCAGAATAGCATACAATTTAGAGTTTATAAATTTTTTTTATTTCTGGAATTTTCCATTTAACATTTTTGGACCACAGTTGACTACAGGTAATTGAGACCTCAGATAACTGCAACCGCAGGTAACTAAACCTTAGGAAACAGAGCTGCAAATAAGATTGGGCTAATATATAAGCCTGTAAGAGAATTTATCTTATTCTATTTATCTATATTTTCTCAGCACAAAGCATAGTGTCTTATACATGGTTGGAATTTGATTAATGTATGATTAATAAATGAACCAATGTATGAATAAATAAAAAAATAAACTGATAAAATGTCATTGATACGCATAGTCTAGACTCATGAAAAAATGCTACAAAAATAAGAGGTTCCAGGAATGTGTGATGTGGACAAGGAAAATATGTATGACCACGAGGTGGCAGCAGCACACATGATTTTTATTTGGGTAACAGCTTGACAGGTTTGCATGCAGGACAAGTCCCTCACGGCATGGGATTGTACAAAAGCTACCATGCAGGAGCCATCATTCAGAAGAGGAGGATGGCACAGAAAGCCCTAGAGGAGAGAGTGGGGAGTGGAGCTTAGCTTTCGAGGTAATGTTCCACAGTGACTCTCTGGGTCAGAGTCCCAAAGGGCATCAGTGGCTTGAGGTATTCATAACCCAGTGTTTATCTATAGCCTGTAACCAGTAGATAGTGGGTCAAAGGTGGTCACCTCTCACTCACTGTAAATCTATTTGGGGCTGTGCTGGAAAGAACGACATGAAAAGTTTTAGGTTTGGCACTAGGAGACTTTTGAGGTACCAGGTCTTAGCCTGCTGTAAAGAAAGAAATAACCAAGAGACCAACATACAGGAAGCATTTTTGACTCATGTATATAGCAGTAAGTAAATGTGATAAAAAAATACTTTAGGAGAGAGAACAAATGAGTTTATTGACTTTTATCAGGAATTGTTTCATATTCTTTGTTTCTTTAGACACATCAAGCTAAAACATTATATCATACTAAGCATCAGGTTTACATCACTGTATGCTCACACAAACTAAGGATAATTTCTATGATCTGAGTTTCAATAAGAGCAAAATTGAACACTAAATACCAATCTCTATAGATTAAAAACTAAACAATGAATTTTTGAGTAAAATTGATTATGACACAAACTTGCACACTTTTGTTAATATAAAGAAAAAATATATGGTGAAGTTAAAATGAATTAAATCCTCTAAATAAAAATAAGTCCTAATTTCATTTTCTTTTATTTCCACTCTACTCTTTAGGAAAATTCAGTTCTGACTTCTCTTTTAACAAAAAAGCAGTTTATAATTCTGTGCAGTACCATTTGAGTACCTATAATCCACCTTATGTACACAGTACATCCATAAATATTAATATTAAGGGCAAGAGTTTATACTTGTCTTGTGTTACCTATCTTCCAAAGTAACTTAAATCATGTCAAATACTGTGAATACTTATACCTTACACATGTCATAGCTATCACAAGGGTGTCATATGTCATAGATGCCAACGAGGGAGAGCAATCACAAAGTCCTATCTAATCACCGTACCTAGCTCACGTATGGATATTTGGTGATATGATGTTGTCTCTGCAGTAAGTTTGTACTTGGTTTTCTGGGTCCTGAGATCTGTGAACAAAAAGAGAATCATGTGATCATTCCACCCCCAATGGAAAATGGTAGAAGAGGGACAGAATAAACAGTACCACTCCCCTTCACAAAAGAAGAAATGGCAGGTGTACAGTTGGCATTCTTTTGTAAGCATTTTCAAAATACCCTGTGTGGTGGTCATGAGGGTAAGGGGTGCTGGCTCTGTGGAGGACACACCTCCCACACTGTTCCACATGGTCCCCAGAGCACTCTCAAGAAGGCATGATTTCCTCACTGCCCTCCTCATCCACATTGAAGCAGGCACCATGGACTACGTCTTACTTGAGGACTTGTATAGCTTTCTCTTCTCACTGTGTGCTTAAGAAAATTGGTAGCCTTGAGTGGTAGTAGCGTGTTCTTACTACAGGTTTGTGGTTCCTTAGGCAGTACAGACCCCTCAGAAACTCACTGGGCTTTCTAGCTATTTGATCACAGCAAGCTCCACGTGACAGTAAGGTTCTTCAGGGACATGCTTCTCAACTCTGTTGCTTTGCTTTCCCTTACCACACCTTATTCTCGAGATGTGATGGGGGCTTCACTGAGACTCCTAACCCCTGTGGGAAAGCAAAACTTTGAATGTGATCTTTTTGCCCTGTTATTTTATCCTGTTGAAGTATTTTTAAGGTGCCTCATTACAATGTGATATTTACCCTGAAGCTTCATAATGAACTTAACAATTTTAATATGCATGAAAACTATATCTTTAATTTTTTCTTTGAGACCAGTTAAATTTCAATGGGTTTTTGTGACCCAAAATCTTCCTTAGCTTTATTTCTTAACTGTTTAGAGTCTATATTAGTAAGTGTTTCAAATATTGCAAGACCTCACATATTTGGACTCTCTCTGTTCTGTTTCATGTGTTTTTGCCACTTGACTATTTCCTGATGAAAAAGCTTTCCTTTTACCTTGCCAAAAGTTATCAACATAGTCTACTAATATTGCTTTCCAATATCTTCCTGTAGACCTTAGATCCATGACACGCACGATCCGTATACTTTCTCCCAATTTATCAAACACAATATTTATCAAACGTTTTTTTGGCTAAGTAACATGGATTGCTTCCTACCCATCTTCTATTATCAATAATTTGACTACTATCAGTGCATCGTTGTTTTTGTTATAGCAGTGCCCTACTCCTGGTACCAAGGTCTGGATTAGTCAAGATAGGATTTTTATGCTGTGATAACAAGTTAACGTTGAAATCTCAGTGGTTTTACATGGTGCATTTCTTACCCTTATTGCATGTCTAGGGCATATATTATCCCAGGGCTTCTGGTCTACATAGTCATTCGAAGACCTAGGCTAACAGAAGGTACACATCTTGATTCTCACTGGTCACTAGGGCAGATGTAGAGTACATGAAGAGTTCATGTCTTCTATGCTTTGGCCCCAAAAGTAATTCTGTCTAATAAGCTGTATTTCTACTTACAGATTGATAGACAGAATTATTCACATGGCCCTGCCTAGTTACAAGTTGCTTAGATGAATAAAACCAATTGTATGTCCAGTGGATTAATAATACACTTAGTAAAGTCTTCAAAGAATGATATGGACAAAATTTAAGTAAGCCCAAGAGAGAGATATGTTCTAAACAGCACCTCTGTGGGCAGTATGTGGGCTGTAAGAAGCAACTTTGTGCCTGAAGTAAGGACTGGAGAGATGACCATGTGGACACCATGCCTTCCAACAGGCAGATCATCCCAGAGATAATACTCTTCTGACTCCTTATAGCACTGTTTTGTGTTTCAAGAGAAACGATTTATACTGTAGCATATACAGATTTGAAGTCAAATGTGGTTCTGCTTTAATTGGAAGTCTATGAGTGATGTGCCTTTGTGAATTACTAAAATTTATATTACATACCTCTTTCCAGACATTGTGTAATGAGATTCTAAATTACTAAGGAAAGGATCATGATGAATCCACCCTTCTCACATACAAAATTGAAGAATTTAAAATATAGCTTTGAATTTTAATTAATAGACTCATTTAAAGAAAGTAGATTGTTTTGTCGTCTATGTCATTTGTTAATTATAGGCAAAGATCTTGAAAAAGTTAATAGATTAAAATTAATACAAAATAAATATTGGACAGACTGGCCATAATTATTTTTTTCATTCATTGAGGTACTGTGTTAAGTATTTTGTATGCATGATTTCATTTATTTCTCATAACAATCCAATGAATTAATAAAATTATTATTCCCCCCTCTGAAGATGGCAAAATGGATGGCAGTTGGTTCAGCAACAGACCTAAGTTCACAAGGCAAGGGGCAGGACTGATGTTCAAACATAATCAGTCTGACCCTGAGCCGCTGCACTGCTAATTAGCACTGTCTGTACACTGGTCTCCTCCTGTGTGATATGAGGTTGTACAGCCATCTTGAGGGTGCTGGTTGACTAATCGATGGTTAGGTCATAGTAAACCAAGGGAATTTTTTCAAGTGATACAGATCGTTTTCCTACTTTGCCCTCATTTTTCTCACTCCCATGCATTTACTCAGGTGAATGTGACTCTGACAAAGAACTTTCATGGCATTTTATTGCATTATCCAACCACCCTGTCTTTTGAGTTTCACTGCTCTTGTTTGTATTAGTAAGTGGTTTTTTGCTGTGTACAGGAAAGGTGATATGAAATGCTGATATTTCTGATCTCAGGCAGATTCTCCATAAATTGGCCCTGAAATGTAATGTGGTGGTTCAGAGTGAAGGATTCATGATTCCACAAGATATCCAGCCTTTCGTGGTTGTAAAGGTGTTTGTAGACTCTGTGTCTTGCACTGGTTCTACTCTGTGAAGCCTGTCTTTGGTTTGGGGTTTTTCTTTCTGTTCTTTCTGATTAGCTATATGGAAAAACTAAATACAGGGCTCACTCCTAGCTCCACAACTTAATCACACTGTGAACTTAGGCAAGTCATTTTATGGTTCTGTGCCTTTGTTTCCTAATCTCTAAATAGAAAAAAAAATTGGACTTCATATATTGTTGTGAAAATCAAAGTGACTGTAAGCTTAGAAATATGCCTATTATATAGTAAGCACTCAACATATAACAATGTGATGATGAAGACAATTATGATGTGAGAAGAGCTGTTAATTCCCTTCCTTTGTAAAGGTCAGCTGCCTCCACAGTGGAGTCTCCTCTGCCAGAACAACACAGCTGGATCTGAGAGCTGCTCGGAGCTTTAGACCTCCAAGTCACAGTTTCCCAAAGGAGTCTATAAAGGAATGACACTTTTTTCTTTAAATATAACAATAGAAGTACTGGAGGAGAGATTAGAAGCATAGAATCTGGAACGATATTACTTGGATTTGAATCTGGGCTCTACCTTTCATAGCTATACAACTTGAGGCGACTTGCTCAGTATCTAAGAGACTCAAGTTCCCCCTTATGTGAAAAGAGATAGGGAAGAATCAAAAGGCTTTTCTTATAAAGTTGTTGTTAGGTACACGTCAGCATTATGAAAGCAATTGTAAAATTAGAGAACAAAATTTTAAATATACTCCTCCAACACATATATTGTTCTATATTAAAATGTCTTTTCTTCATTTCATGGAATTCTGGGCCAACAAAGTACAAATATTAAATTTTAGGGTTAACTCAGCTTCTTAGAAGAAAAAGCAAAAAAGAAAGACACTGTCACTTATTTAATATTTATTGTGATAAATGAAGAAGCAGAATTCTGAACTTGTTGTCACTTAGCCTGATGTTAATTTCATTATCTGCAAGGAAATTATCTTTTCTACCCTCTTTCCCTATAGACTTTATTTTGTATGCCCTCTTAGAAAATGAATGAGTATGCAGCATTTGCGTTGAAAGGAACCATACAAACCACATGGGAAGAATGGAACTAGTGTTTGTGTGACCAGTGCATTAAATGCCTTTCAGTGAGTCCATTCATTCATTCAACCTCACAACAACCCCGCAGATGAGGTAACCTGCCCATAAAAATACTTGACTGAGATCATATAACAAACAAATTGTATACAAATTTACCTTCACAACCCAAAGAGTAATGGAGAGAGTACTGGAATAATTTCATGAAACATTGACAATTTTATAGAATTTTAGAGTAGCTGAATTCCTAAGTGGATATTTTATAAACATCAGTATTTTAAGGAGATGTATAATAATTTACATTATCACTAATAAAGCATATAAACATAGGCATAGCATATGCATAAATTCTGGTCAAGGAAATTTTCATTGACCACTATGTCTCTATGCCCAATTAGTTTCTGAGAAACTAATCTAGATTTTTTTTTTCCAAATTAAACTTTCTACTTCTTGGCAATATGGTGTTTCCTTAGTATATTTTATATATTATGTACTCAAGATATTTCTAAGAAAATAATTTTCTAAGTTCCTCTAAAAGCAGTGCATTGAAGGGTTTGTTTACAACCTGAATATGAAGCATAGCAGGAAATGTTTTTTTCTGTTTTTTTTTTTAATGGCCCACTATGAGATTATGTGTTATCTATATATATGTATAAATGTATGTATAATGTTATTGCGAGTACTTTTGTAAAAATCTTACTATCTACCTTGACCTTCCTCCCATTTTATATATCTAATTTTTTAATCTTTTGGGCTAGGATATTTATAATAAGAAATAATATTACTGGACCTTCACTGAGATGGATCTGATTGTTGTTCATAATATAATTTAAATTTAAATGAGCTTTTAAGTAAAGCTTCCCTGAGATTACCTCCACTATGTACTATATTGGTGAGCTTGTGATAATGATTTAACCTCCCCGAATCTTAATTTCCTCATTTATGAAAACTGGAATGGCAGTATATCCATTACAGAGTTGTTAAATAAATTAAATCAGATATGGTATGCGTATGTGGCTAGCATGTTATGGTACTTAAATGTTAATCTTCATCTTTTTTTTTCTATTAATTTAATTGCTTTGTAGCTGTCTTTACAGAATACAGCTAGTATATTTTATAATAATGCTTATTTTATAGTGCTCTTCAACACAATGCAAAAAGAATACCTGCAAACTAGCTACTCAGAGCATAACAATTTCCCACCATGAATCTATAGATGGGTACTGATCTATGACTACATTTTCACTCTACAATTAGTAAAATAATAATAATGTAGAAAGTTTTTCATAAAGCTCCCTTTATTCCAGTTATTATGTTCTTTGTACCAGTGTTGTCATTCAGATTTCTTGTATGAAATGACAGTAAAAATAGTGGGTTTTTAAAAAATATCTTTTATATATGAACTCTGCCATTTACTACCTGTGTGATTTAGACAAAAATTATCAAACCTCTTTATGGAAAAAAATTTCGCATCAGGATAGTAGGAATACCAATAGAACTATCACATGGATCGTTATGAAGATAAAATTAGATAATACATCTAAGACTTGTAGAACAGTCTGGCACATAATAAACATTCTATAAGAGCTAAAATTACTATCATCATCACTAGTCAGTGAAATACGAACTGCAAGAATTATCCAGTTAGGTAATTCATCTTTTATCAAAATAACTTTTAATAAGTCTGTATTTGCAGGTGAAATGATACCACATATCCCCTTTGTATACATAAAGGTTATTATTGAATGTGAAGATATTTTATAAAATATTCCTATTTGCTGCAATAAACTGAACATGTTTATTGAACATAATCTATATTTTATTTGGTGATTTTAAAATTTTATTTTCATAGTCAACTAGGCTTTTGATGTTTTTGTGAAGTTTAATAATATAATTGATGCCTACATTATATTTAAAGTTCAATTTAATTACAAAAATTTTCCTTAATTATTTATTATTTCTTAAAGATTTTCTGTGAACTGATAATGATAAAGGCGTATATAGTTTTATTTCAAATAAAAATAATTGCTGATGATGAGGTATGAGTTTTCATTTTTTTTCACATTCAATTACTATACATAGTTTGTTTCTAAGGGATTAGGACACTTAGAATGTTATAATTATGGTTATAATTTGCTCTACTTTTCTTATAAGACACCATGAGGAAAAAAACAATAATTAGATAACTTTTTAAAATAGCTCAGCATTTCCTTTAATTTGAATAGCATTTGCTCCATTTTCTTAGTAGAAAGAGCTATTCTTACGTTAATCCTGAATTATGAATACCATCCTGTAGGCAAAACAAAAAAAACCCTACATCCACATATGGATGATTGAAGAGGAAGAACTGTCTTTTGAGGAAGAAAACAGCACTATGAATGGTTCCTTTAAGGAACTGCTGCCTTACAGATTTAGTTCTAGAGAGTTCTAATATGACCATTTCTTGAGCTATGTCCATTTACAAGCCTTAGTCTGACTTTTCCTAAGTACAAAAGGTTTGCCCTTTATCTTCATGGCAGAATGGGAGGGCTTGGCAAGAGCTGCCATTAAGCTTCAGTCATCTGCACTTTTGCAGTGATAACAAAATTCCTTTCCCAGAGTGCAAAACCTAAGAGGCAGCGCTACGGTTTGAATGTGTCCTCCAGAGTTTGGAGACTTAATCCCTAGTGTAGCCGTGTTGGGAGCTGGGACCTACTGGCAGGTGTTCAGGGCATGAAGGCGCCATCCTCATCATGAATTAATGCCAGTTAGAAAGGAACCTGAGGCTGAGTTTGATCCCTTGATCTCCTTCCCTCTTGCCTCTCTGCCTTCCAACTTAGAATGACTCAGCAAGATTGTTTAGTCAACTTTTTCACTGCTGTGACCAAAAGACCTGCAAAAACAATTTTAGAGGGGGAAAACTATATTTGGTGACTCATGGCTTCATTGGTGTAAGTGCATCGAAGACTGACTCCTTAGCTCTCCACCTGCGGTAAGGCAGAAAGAACATCACGTCAGAAGGGTGTGATGGAGGAAGGCAGCTCAGGACATGGAATCCAGAGGCAGAGGGAGAGCTCAGTTCACCAAGGACCCAAAGGCATGCCACCCCGCAACACCCAACAGTACATCTCTTCCAGCCACACCCTACCTGCCTTCAGCTACCACCTAGTTAATCCATTTTAGGGGATTAATGTACTGATAAGGTTATAACTCTCAAAACCTGATCATTTCACCTCTAAACTTTCTTGCATTTTCTCACACATGAGCTTTGGGGGACAACTTATATCTAAACCATATCCAATGCCCTTGCCTGATGCAGACCTTAGCCTTGGACTTGCTAGCCTCCCAAACTGCAAGAAATAAATCTCTATTATTTATAGATTACCCAGTTTTAGGTAATCTGTTATGGCAGCACAAAATGGACTAGGACAGGCAGGTACTATGTCATTTATTTTTTGCATCCCTAGTACCTAGTATGGTTAGCACTTCAGTAGTTGCTTAGGGAACATTTATAAAATGAATGGATTTTAAGTAAATAGATCAAAGCATCATGTCAAATATGTGATTAATTTTAAATCATCCCTTTCAACTGAGTCACTTAATTCAAGTTTCAAACTCACAGGCTTCATATCCAAACTCTCCCATTTTGCACTAGACCTATTATAGAATTGATAGTAACTGACTACTGCATTTGGAGCACAAGTTGACGAAGCGCTGTACTGAGTATGAATATAAAGTTTTGCTAAATCACTTTATTGAGGTATGATTGATACTCAAAAAATTATACATATTTAATGGGTACACTCAATGAACTTGAAGATGAAAGTTTACCTATGAAATCGTCACCACTATCTATGTCATAGACCTCTCCATCTCCTCCCAAAGCTTCCCACTTCCTTCCTTCTTTTCTCAAGAACACTTAACTTTTAGCAAGATTTTAAAGCATATGATGCATTGTTTTTTAACTACAGGCATTATGCTATACAGTAAGGCTCTAGGATTTGCTTATCTTTTGTAAAAGAAACTTTGCACTCTTCGACTACTGCTTCCCTGGGTTTTGCTTCCCTGGTTTTTCCTTCCCAGAGCCCCTGTCTCTGAATTTGACATTTTAGATGCCTCACATAAGTAGTATCATGTCCTTTTGTTTCTGACTGATTTTACTAATCACAGTATCTTCCAACTACATCCATGTTGTTATAAATGGCAAAATTTCCTTTTATAAGGCTGAGTAATATGCCACTGTATTATATTACCACACTTTCTTTATCTCTTAATCCATCGATGGACATCTAGGTTGTTTTCATGTCTTCACTATTGTAAATAATGCTAAAATGAATGTAGAAATACAAATATCTCTTTGAAATACTGTTTTCCAGTTCCTTTAAATATATGCCCAGAAATCCAATTGATGGACCATATGGTACTTCTATTTTTAATTTTTGAGGAACTTCCATACTGTTAGCCATCCAGACAGGTGTGAGTTGATATCTTACCGTGATTTCAATTTGTGTTTCCCCGTTGATTAGTAATGTTGAACACTTTTCATGCATCTATTGGCCATTTGTGTATCTTCTTTGAAGAAATGTCTATTCAGTTCCTTTGCCCACTTTCTAATAAAGTAATATTTTGGTTTTTTGCTCTTAAGTTATAGGATTTATTAATATATTTTGGATATGAGCCCTTTGTCAGATATATGGTTTGCAAATATTTTCTCCCTTCTGTTGGTTACCTTTTCATTTTGTTGTTATATCCTTTAGTCTGAAGCTTCTTAGCTTGATGTAATCTCATTTGTCATTTTGCTTTTATTTGTCTGTGCTTTTGGTGTCATTTCCAAGAAATCATTGCCAAAGCCAAATATAAAATTCTGAACTTCACTGATCAAGCGTTTTAGACTTAGTAATGTTCTGAGACTCTTCCCTGGAGTAGAATAAAATAAGATAATTTAAATTCCTAATTCATGAACAAGTAAAGAAAACACTATTTCTTAACTACAGTAAAGCAGTTTTAGCTATTAGTAAATAGCCAAACCCTTGTTAATAATGTGTGAAGCTGATAGGTGCCTGACGAAACCTTATTGCTCTAAGGATCTCATTCCAACCAGAACTGTTCCTCCATTCCTAGACTTGTGAATCAAGAGTTCAAGAATAGTTGTCAGCAATCAGACAGTGCAGAACCTTGCAGAATAAATCGCTATATAGTGCTGGCAGCGTACAAGTTGTGGTCAGGAGCCATGAACCCTAAGTACGCGTTCTCCTGAATATATTACAGGCCACTCTATTACCTTCATGAACCAGTGGGCCTGGGAATGTTTACAGTGACAACAGATGTTAGATTGCTAAAGTTCTCCTTAGAATTAGCCCCATAAGGAATTAATAGAAAGTATTTTTAAAGACTTATTTAGGATTTCTTAATTTACTGAGACAAAACATAAACAGTATATGGAAAAAAGCTGTCAAACCACATAGTGGCTGTTTTAAAAAGTTGATATTTTATAACAGTATTTTGAGCTTATTGTTCATATATGTCATTATCATTGGCCCTAGATTAATATGTGAGCAAAGAAGGGGACTTGTTTTTCCATACCCTCCTTTAAATGTAATGAACCTCTTTACATGTAGCCATTACTGCTTCCCAGTTGCCATATCCTTAAAAAGGTGCTTAGCAAAACAATTGAAATTTGATATGTTTGTGTACCAAAGACTGATTCTGTGAAAAATTCTTTCTTAAACTACTTTTTTTTTAATGTATAATAGTGTAAAAGGGAAGATTTTATTCAAATAAGGGCATTTCTCCAACCATTTCTTCATGATGTATAGTAATAGTTTTGTGGCTATTTAAAGGGCTGAGAGGTAGCTACTTATTTCAAAATGTTTTACATATCTTCCTTTTTTAATATCCTCTTATGGGTAGCAATGAGAAGGGACTTAAATCCAGGTCGTTACCAATGCTCTAATGGCTCTGAATGGATTCCTATTTCATGTAAGCAAACATTGGTTAGGATTTAGCAAAGCTTTTGGACCAGGCATATCTATTTATTTAATGGCCATTTTATAGTTTTCTTATAGAACATTGCTTTTCACACTTTTTATTAGCTTCAGTACCCTTTGTCCAAACCAAATGTGAAACACATACAAGGGGAAAAAAGCTATCATTTAAGGGGTGGGGTGGTCAGAAGCCACCAGAGCGCCGCCAGCTTTCATCCTCCTCTTTCCTCATCTCCATGTCCCTGCCACCAAAGCACATTTCAAAAAAGAATACTTGAGTGAAAAAGTGACATATAAATCAAATGACTATCCATATAGTATGTAGTCATAGTACCAAATGACTATCCATATGGCAACCTAATTATAATCCCTGAATCAGTCTTAGTCCCGGTTCTGATCTATGCCTCCTTCCTTTTGACATTTCCCTTTCCTAGATATCACTTTCTATTTCTCGCTTGCATCCCTGCTGCCACTCCCACCCCCACAATCTTTGCAGACAAACAAAAATACTCACACACACGTATTTCCCAACCATGACAACTGCCAACTTCTTGAACTTCTTAAACTTTGGTGGCAAAAGTTTAGATCAAAGCAGAAGTTAGAGTAGATTAAGAAGATGATTCCATCACTAATGCTTCCTCTCGGCCATCTCCTCTCCCATCTGAACTTGACCATTACTTCTTTTTGGATAGCAACGATATGCTTGAGCTGCTTGCTTTCTATCTGAGTAAGTCCACCCTGGACTGGGACTCACTTGCTCAAAGCCAAGGTAAAAGATAGGCATCCTTAAACAGAGACTTGACCTCTCAGTGATATGTAGTGAATTCATTTAGGACTCCCTCACAGTATTTACGTCCTGATAGTAATACTAAATTGCATAATACAAAGAACTAAGTTCTCCTGAACTCTTGTAAGAGGACTGCTTAAGTAAATATTTTTATGAGTACTCTGCAGTCAAGTGATGACTTAGATAATATCTTAGATTTTTAGTGCCTTCTTTTCTATATAATAGTTTAGTGTTTCCCAGAACATGGGAACCAGACAATCACTGATATGGGACATGATTTTGGGTAGTGAACAAGACAATTTAGGTAATATAAGAATACCTGTCATTAAATAACACCAAACTTTACATTCACTGTTAAATTATCTTTTAATTCTCAAAGGGAAAGTCTCACACTAGTGTTAATTTTATTTTGAAATAGATTTGCTTATGTAAAGATGAGTAGATGTAAATTAAGATTAGGCAAGTAGTAGGAATTTGCAAAATTTACAAAGGCAATACTGGAATTATTTAAATTTGGAAAACTCTATGAGCTCATTTGTTCTACATAAAAATTTGTGTGTGCGTTGTCAGCCATTCTGTCACTGTTTTTCATTTAATGAAACCAGTGCTGAAAAGTTTTAGTGATTTGGCATGTCTAAATAACAGCAAACCTGAAACCTCTCTTCTGACAATGTCAAATGCTATGTCTTCTATATCTATATCTCATCTTATCATGTATAAGATGAGACTTGTCTCAGGACTGGTCATACTTGTAAACATGTTCATATTTATAGTAATACATACTGATAATTCATATACAAATAATTCATGTACAATATGAATTCAGAAAAATAAAATGTGTAATACATAAAAGTAGGTAATGAATACATATGAATAGTTAGAATTGGACTTTGGTTGTTCCAGCATTGTGGAGCTAATGAAGATTAGTTCTTAGGAAGTAAGTACTTGACAGGGATCTTGCTTAAAGAAAAATTCAGGTAGCACCATTGAAATGGGATATTTTTTATAATGTAAACAGCTATGCAGAAGCATGACTTTTGAATTTTATATAACATGCATTTCCAAAGAAATTGATACTATTATATCCATTTTGTTTGCACTGAATGCCACTCCTGACATTCTTTTAAATTCTTGATAGTAAATAAATGATATTTGGGGAATACTAAAGCTTATTTAAACATGATTTGATTTTCTGCACAACTGATGAAGTTGTGAGTGAAACACAAAAATACTATATAAAAGAAGCTGCATTCAGAAAAGATTTCCCCAGATGGGAATAAGGCATTTGCTATAAATAGACTAAATGATGGACCACTTTTCCTTGCTTTATTTTAGAAGGGTGGAGAAGTATGGTAGAAATGCAGTTTCAAGTGATGGAATGCATTTTACTTTTCTTGTCCATTACAAATGTTATAAAATGCCACATGCAAACTCTGTAAATCTTCATCCATTTATATGACTCCTCAGAGATAAAAAGGCTTGTGGAACATTGTTTGAATTTAGTTAATATTTCCTGAGTATCAAAAGGATACCAATTTTGATGAAATAAAAGTGAGACTTTCAAAACTATACTTTGAAAAAAATCAACTAACTGACAAATTAAGAAAAAAAAAAAAGAAAAAAACAGGAAAAGAACATTTTCAAACCTTCTCTTAGTTTATAAAGATAGTTGTTAGCAACATGACATCTTCCAAATTCAACTTAGCAGTACCAATCTGCAAGATAGTTTTCTTTGCTTGTCAGTCAGGTCTAAACTCAAGGGACCATTATCAAAGTAAAGAATGTAAACAGCACCAGGAATTCAATACTTTGATAACAGATTATTTTATAGCAGTTTCATTCTGAAACCTGGCAAGTATTTATAAATAATAGTTCAAAAATCATTTTTAAAAGGATGGAAGGTGAAGTTGGTAACATTTAAGTGATGATGATTTGAATATCTCAGTATTCAATCCGAGCTCTCAGCATTTTAATCCTAACAAAATGTCATTCTAAAACCCACGAAGAGTAGATGTGATTTGTGTTTTAATCTGCTTGGGTATGGACTCTACACTCATGGTGTTGCTAACCCTATATTTATTAGAACTATATTGTCATTTTCTACAATAAAAACAATGAAAGTACTAATGATATTAAATTGAATACAAATAAAGAATATATGTATCTTAATGCAGAGGTAACGAGAAAGATTGTAAAATAATAAGAAATTATTTGACTATTCCCAGCAATCTAACACTAATATAATAGTTGCAAAATGAATGTCATGGCATTATCTTTTCAAAATTCTTATGTTTTATACGTTTCTATTTAAAATTCCTAGTTCAGGTTCAGTGACGTTTACTCTAAATAGTTACTTTCTGTGCCTAGAGCTGCTACTCCTATGAACAATTATTAAACCAAGATCAGAAAGTGTATTTATTATCTAAAGTAAGTACTGTGCACAGCTTTAGTAATACAACTCCACATCCTAGGGGCTGGAAAATAGGCAGTCCAGGGCAGGTCAGTAGTAGAAAGAGCACACAGCAATTCAGGGAGCAGGATTCTTCCATCCAGCACTCAGCAGTGCTGTAGAGCCTCCAAGTCATTCCCTCCATCCTGTGCTTCCTGTGGCCAAGGAGCCAAAGGAGAGCTGCAGTGGGGCCTGTAAGTGACTGAAGTACTGTCACCCGCAATTTCTTGAGCAGAACTCATCACATGATCCCACTTGGCTATACAAGGCTGGGAAATATAGTCTAGGGTAATGTTAAGTGAGGAGAGGTGCACACCAGCTGTGTCACAGAGAAAATGACATGGCCTTTAGGGTTTGCATTTCTGAACTCATTTCAGGGAAGGAAAATAGGCTGGGGTCTCTAGAAGGTATTTGTGGAGAACTGAGTACTGAATCACTGTGGACGAAGACTCAGACACAAAGAAAATAGGACTTCAGGGAAAAGAATGATGTTCCAGGGCTGACCACAATAGGAAATATTTCAGTTTGCTATAAGGATGGTGTTTTAGTCAGCTATTTCACTGCTGTGACTAAAAGATCTGACTACAACACCAGTGGAAGAAGAGTTAGTTTACTTGAGGGCTCAGGGTTTCAGAGGTCTTAGTCCATAGAAGGAAGCACATAGAGTCTCCACTCAAAGGATACAAATGTATACCCAAAGCCACGCCCCAATTCCCACCTCCTCCAACCACACCCTAACCACGCAGTTACCAATCAGGGGATTAAATTACTGATTAGGTTAAGACTCTCAAAACCCAATCATTTCTCCTCTAAACCTTCTTGCATTGTCTCACACGTGAGCTTTTGGGGGACACCTCACATCCAAATCACAACAGATGGATAACTAATCTTCAGGTTTAGAAAATCAGAAATAGTATGAATATCCTGATGTAGTATCTGAGAGCAAAATACCTTTCCAAGAAAAAGCTATTGTGGAAAACCAGCAGAGAACTCATCTATGAGAAAAATGTAATCAATTTAGTGCAATTAGTGAAAGTTTTGAATCATGAAGTTTTAGAAAATAAATGTTTCAACCCTAACATATTAAAAATTGTATTACCATAAGAAATAATACCCCCACATAGAAGAATTTCATAAAGAATAGATAGAATTTGTATAATATTAAATATTAGCTTGTAAGAAACACTTATTAAATATTTTCAATCATTGCGGCCTCTCATAAAAAATAATCTCTCATAATCTTGGCGGCTAAGCTTCTATGTTTATGTAGTGTGGTGCTCTAGATTGGGACATGCATCTTATATCACACTTGCCACACTACATTCTAATTATGTACTCTCTTGTCACTCAATTATGTGAATTTCTTAAAAGCTAAGGACTGTGTGTCACTTGCCTTTGTAAATTCAGTACTTAGCATATAATAGGATGTTCAACTAATGTTCACTAAATCAATTATCTAAATTGTTTTTAAATATACAAATGCTTATCACTTCACAATCTTTCTGGGATTATAACTATCTTCTCCTTGAATTTTCTTGTTTCCTACTAAGTAAAATATAACAAGTCTTCCTATACAAAACATTTTATTCCTTTGCCTCTGAGAGTTGTCAGTTAATATTGTCATCTTCTCCCACAGTGTCTGCTTTTATCATCAACTTGAAAAGTCAAGAACACCATGACAAACCAAGAGCACAACCTGTCTTGGCTATTATTCACGTTTGCCATGCTTCCTGTTATCTAACCTAGAAATATTTAAGTCTGCCTGCTCAGTGTCATAAGTAAGCTGACACTGCTGATATCTCATCCAGTAATTGTTGCAAAGTATTGTTTCTGTTCCATGAGAAATATGTGTCTCTCTAAGAAATGGAACGGGGAATAGTGTGGAGAACTGGGAATGTTCTGCCGTGTTAACAGAACATGATATCATTGTTGGAATCTGTACTTCTAATGCAAGTATCATGTATTTTTTAAATGAATACAAAATAAGGATGTTAGATATAGAAGTCTATTGTAACCAACATTTTTAATGTAAACGTTACAAGACATATAGTATTTTGAAACTTCCTTTGAGTTACAAGATATTATCTTAATGCCCTCTTAATGCTACAAAAGCAAAGCATTTTTTATAAAAGATGACAGAGCCTCCTTTCAACTGTGTCATTGCTACTATCCTGTACCTGGCTGTCCTTTTTGTTGTAAATTAAAATAGATGAAGGCTGTCGAGCCAAGTCAATGATGGAGGCTAATTTAATGTGATATAATTGATGAACTCTAAATTGTTCCACTTTTCCCCTTCGAAACATACTGCATAGAGCTTAAAATGCCAGACGGAGAATTTTGATTTATATTCTTTGTCACAATGATATTGGAAAACTCATTGCACTTGATATATAAACAGGAATTAACTCCTTTATGAGACTTTTATCATCTCTGTGTATTTGCCTATATACCAGTCAGAGAAATGGACCCCATATTTATATATAAATATATATATATTTATATATATATTTAAATATAATGTGAGAGCAGTCACTTGAAAAGAGAAGAGAAACATGACTGGGCAATAGTAGATTACCAATTTGATGCTAATACAATTGTTAAAGGATATGAAAACAAGTAATTCTAAAAGAGAAAGAGATTAAAAATTCCAAGTGTGCTACTAGATTTGGGTGACCATGAATTTTAAGGATTTTGATTAATCTGAATGTTCTTGAACCAGAATACATGCCAGAATTTTCAAGTTAGGAGAGAATAGATCATGTAGGCATCTCAGCATGATGAGTCTTCTTAGCATATGGCACACTGATAGAGTTCAGCTGAACTTGTAAGATGCTACAGTTGTTACTGGTATCGGGAAGAAATGTGTTGAGGCAAAAAATTGGCAGCTATTGAGAACCGTCATTACTAGCAGTATTCTTTTCAGTGCTTTTTCCATTAGGTTCTTTCAAAAAGCTCATCAATACTGCTCATGCACAGAATTGTGATTTCTTCTCACATGATCTTTGCAGGACAGCTAACTTAACAGAGAGGAACAAGAAAAAAAAAATTCAAACCATAGTCTTGTACCTTTTGCTGTTTGACAGAAGTGGTAGGGGCTATACTAGCACTGTTAATCATTAAATTTGTCAGTATGTAGAAATTGGAATTCAGATATTGGAGCTCTTCTTTAATCATATGATCAGTAGTCACATTTCCATGATCCAAATGAGGTACATTCAGCAAATGACAAACTATAAAAATAAAATAAAATAAAATAAAATTTTAACCCAAACTCCAAAACATTACATAGCTACCTGATGTGAATAGAACTGCAAATCCACCATGGTCTTTTCTGCAGTAACTGCCTTTTTGCTGTTGTTGCGATAGGCATGTTTGTATTGAGTTTTGTTTTTAATAAGCAATCATAATGGTACTAAATCACACAGGCAACGAGAGTCCTAGAGAATAGGAACTACTGAGTGTTGCAGAAGGGCTGAGGAGTGCATATAGTGGCTGGCAGGTAGCTGCAGCCTACTGACATTGCAGCTTCTTGTCTGAAAACTTACCAGGAGAGAACCAAGCCCTTCCTATTAGACACCTAAGTTACCAGGAGAACAGTAGCAGTTCTGAACCAAGAAAATTCGAACTAGTTGTGAAATAATCTTTAAGAAATAAAAACCTACTGCCAAACTAATTATCAAAAACACCTTGGCATCATCTCAGTAAAGCAGATGCATTATACACCAGCAGCAAGAGAAACACCTAAAGGTGGTGTTGCAGATACCAGTTAAGGGCAATGTCAAGAGGAGTAAGAGGCTGGCGCTTGAGTCCACCAGGCTGTTAGGGGAAGACAGGAATGCATGGATAGAGTGTGACCTGCAGGTACCAACAAGCTTAGCATTGGAAGGCTCTCCCTTTAGCCTCTATAACCTCCTGCTGTGTTGGTTCCTTAACTACCTCGGTGTTTTTTTCTTTCTTGAACTCCTGAATCTTAGTGTTAATTATATTTATAAAATAGAATCACATGCTAATCTCAATAGATGTAGAAAATTCAACATCTTTCATAAGGTTTAAGAAAATAATTATTTAAGAAAATAATTTTAACCAGTAAAACAGATGTTCAAGCTAAAAACAGATGTTCAAGATTTTTATGCAGAAAATCATGAAGTTGTAAAATTATAACACTTCATAAAGCTTTATTGAGACACATTAATGATGACCCAACCAAATGGAGAGAAACAGCATCTGCATGGATAGGAAAATTCATTATAATAAAATTATCCATTCTATTCAAATTGATCTATGTGTCTAATGAAACTCCCATTGCAACAGGTTTTTGTAGAACTTGAAAGATAATTCTAGAATTTACATAGAAAAGCATCAAGACACTCTAGGCAAAGAAGTCCAGGAGGAGAGGACTTGCCTTGCAAGACATCAAGCCTTATTATAAAACTAGGTTAATTAAGAAAGTGTCATATTTTTGCACAGTGAGACAATTAGACCAAGGGAACAGAATAAAGTCAGTAGCAAACCCACACAAAATGGGAAAATTGATATGTTGGTGTAAATTATTGAGGATAAAAATGAATGTTATAGCTTCACACAACGGAGATGGATGTTAGAAACATAAGCTTAGGTGAAAGTAAGCTATAAAGGTAGTTCACAGCCAGAACATTGTTACAAATGTCAAGAAAAGCCAAAACTACAGAGGTGTTCACCTCTGCAGCAAGGAAGCAGGGAGGTGACACCAAGAATGAGCATTTAAGTCAGTAGAAGTTTCCACAACCTTTGTGGGTTTGGGTTTGGGTGGGTTCATGGATGTTCACTATATTATGCTTTTAACGTGGTGGATATATGTAATATGTATTAACACAGGTATATATAAATTTATATGAACCTATACTCTGTTGTATATGTCAGAACATATTTTAAAATAAGATTATGTTAAAGAAATGAAAGAAACAAGACCAGAGTATTCTAGAAAAACATGAAAAGGGCTTGGGGGAATTTCTTTTCCAGAGATTAGAATTCACTATACTGTTTGCTTAAGAATAAATCATTCATGGACTAGAGCAGTAAGCCAGAAATAGGTCCCATATCTAGAAAATGAAAATTTTATTTACTTATCAGTGGGAAAGGATGGAATATTTAGTTAATGATGGTGGAACAACTGATCACACATATGGAAAAATGAAATAGGATCTCATCTTGCACTGAAAGTTAATCCCAGATACATTAAAGATTATCTATTTTCACTTATAGTAAAAGGCAAAATTTTTAAATTTGAAAAGGTAGAGTACAATATAGAGCATTTTGCCAAGGAAAAAACCCTTGGGGCTCAAAAGCAAATATCATATAAGAAATGATGGAAACATTCAACTACATCAAAACTATTAATTGAAAAGAAAACCATCAAATGGAGCATGGAAAGGTAATCCATATATTAAGAGAAGATATTTGTAAGATATGTTATCAAGAAAGGATCAAAAATATTTAAATAAATGCTATTAATAAAAAAACAACTCAGTGGGAAAATGCACAAAAGACATCAGTAGTCATATATCACAGAAGCAGAAACAAATAGTTACACTATAAACCCTACAAATGATGAAAAGACAGCCATCAAAATTACTGGAGCATATAAAAATGACATCGAGAAACCATTTTATACACACAATATTTGGAAAAAAGTTTAAAATTTGACAATGCAAAGTGTTACAGTCTGTATAGAACAGTGGGGATGTAATTTGGTATGACTGGAAAATAAACTGGAGCTATCTAGCAAAATCGAATATACACAAATTCTCCTGAAGAAATTTGCATATGCATACTGAGAATGTGTTCAGAAATATTCTTGGTGATATTGTTTGTGAGGGCAAAACCCTGGAAACAGAGCAGAGGTCTATTTAGAAATTATACTATATTCGTATAGTGGAATATTGTCATATGAATAAAGAATTAATTATAAGGATAGGTGTCAACATGAATAAACCTCAAATAGATGATAGTACAGAAAGAATAAATGGCAGGACATATATACCACATAAAGAAGGAACCCAGCCACAGCTAAGCCATATGATCATTTAACAATACATGTGTATATGGTAACCTCTTAAAAACAAAGTGAAAATCACCACCTTGGCTATAGGTTTCATGTGGAAGGAGGGAGAGGCATCCTAGCGAGGGGAAGTAGAGGGCTTCTGGGATCCTGATCATTTTCTTTCTAAAGTGCTTAATAAGAACATGGATAATCACTATATAATAGAATAGGTTTCCAGGGCTGCTGTAACAGAGCACCACAAACTGGGCCTTCAACGATGGAAATGTATTCTCAGAGTTATGGAGGTGTAAATTGGAGAGCAGGGCATAAGCAGAGTTGGTTCCTTTGGAGGACTGTTTGTTTACCCCACCCCCACCCCGGCCGCTTCTGGTGGGTTCCTTGTCTTTTGTGCATTGACAGCTTTTTCTAGGCTTGGAAAAAAGTGTGAGTCCTGATGCATTGTCGACCTTTAGCCTCTAATTCGTAGTCAGAGTTAACTTTTCGCATCTCTTGTTAGATCATCCAAACCTCAGACCCCCTTCTACTGTGTGTCTGCATTACTTTCCTCAGGCTACTTAACAGTCACCACAAGCTCAGTGGCTTAAGCAATGTATTCCTTGACAATTCTGGAGGTCAGAATTCTGAATTTAGCTTAGCTGTGCTGAAATCAAGGTGTGTGCTAGGGCACAGCTCCACTGGAGGCTGCCGGGGAGAATCCATTCCTTGGCTACTGGCCCCTTTATCTTCAGAGCACAGCATCTTGTTTCTGTGGTCAAATTGCCTTTACCATCGTTTTCTGTTGTCACATCTCTCTTTGCCTTCGTCTTATAAGGGCACAGTGATTACATTTAGGAGCCATCCTGGTAATCCGTGAAAGTCTCCCCCTATCAAAATCCTACTTATTCGCATCTGCAGAATGCTTTTTGTCACATGCATGAGAATGTCCATGGGTTCCAGGATCAGGACCTGTCCATCTTTCGGGAGCATGGTTCAGCCTATCATAACTGCTGTCTGTCCAAATCACAACACATTTTTCTCGCCATGACTTCAGTTTTATTCATGAACTTTCTAGTACCTATATTACCTTTTTATTTTTAGACCCTTTCAAACTCTTAACATGAAAAGTGTATGTGAAGCTATCCCCTTGTATCACACTAACCACCAGATGGCAAACTTTGTTACTATATTCTTAGTCCTAATCTAAATTAGTTGGGTATCATAAATTGTTAATTTTAAATTACCAATATACAGCCAGTTATAGTGCCATGCAGTTTGGGATCAAGTGAACTTTCACCAGACGAGGCCATTTCTGATAAGAAAACCAGACATAATCAGATTTAAGAACTGTCCCGTGAGTCACTTCACCTCTGAAACCTCTGAAACAGATAATTACTTTAGCTCTAAAATCAACTATTTGTCATGTTTCTCCTTCACAGATTATTCCAATGCTGCATCCTTTTGTTTCTCTACTAACTTCTTATGGGTTTACTATGTTTTACTGAATAGGTTCAATTATTTATCACAATTGTAAGTGTACATGTACAAGACTTCTAGAAATCTCAGGCAAGCACTAACCTTTGCTACTGTTACAGAATCATGTAATATATAAGTAGAAGATGTGTGTCACATTTCTAAAATAGCAGATGTTATTATTACGATTGCTTTTATTTCCCAAATCTTACATTGTTATGGTAATAGTGTAAATAATTCAGTGGCACAAAATAATGAATATTATTCTTTCCCTTTAGGAGAAAAGTTGGGCAAAATATAAATTTAAATAAATTCCAATTCATGTTCAAAAGATAAAACTTTCTTATATTTTCCAGCCATAAAGATATAGTTGTAGATGATATAGGTACATAATTGATATCATGTTTTTACAGGATAGTTTTTCTTTTGAACCTCATGAAAAATATCAGGTTTATTTTATTGGTCCTCTACCATTACATCTCCCTGTATCCCTCAACCTAAAGAAAGTATCATTCCAAATTTTATTTTTATCACATATATATATGATTTCATATAATATGTATATTTGTGTATACATAGAAATGTGAATTTATTTATTATTCTGCATTTTGCATAAAATTAGATCCCTGACATTTCCTAATGTCATTACAAGTTCTTCAAAATATTTTAACAATAATAGAGTGTTCTACCTTTTGATATTCCAGTTTGTATAAGGAATTAATGAATCTTGCTGTGTCGCTCATTATTTCATTGATAATAGTAGGATTACTAGGTCAAAGACATTCATTCTGGATATTTTTGATACTTGTTAGCAAATGGCTTTCTAAAAGGGCCAAGTGCATTCTCTAAGCACTCTTTCACGGTGTGCTTCATTAGTTTAAGTCTGTGAATTAGGTAAAAAATAATATTTGATGTGTTTTTGTTTACTAATTTGTCCTATGAATCTCTTTCCTTTTATGTTAAGTTACATATATAATAAGATGCATATAAAATCATCATTAGCTAGCTGACTACATTAATATTATGAAGGAAAATAAACATTTGGGAAGACAAATGTCATTTCTAAATGTGGCTGGGATCACAGAATAGAACTGAGAAGCTCTAACAATGTAGATTCTCTTGCTTCTAATTTTGAGTAAATCAGAGGTGTTGTTTCTGCAATAGAAGGACAATGAGAGTAAAAATGACTCTGTTAACAATAGTTGTTTTGTGTCTTTAACCTTTAACAAATCCCATATTTGCTCTGTGACTCACTTTTCACTGCAAAAATTGGAGACAGAACTTGCAGGATTGTGAATGCACAATCACTTTCAAAAGTGTGATCTTCCTAAAGAGAATTCCTATTTTAACAAAAAGGTATATAAATAGACAAAAGAAAATATATTCAAAAATTCACAAACTCTTGCTTCCTTTTTCATGCTCTTCCTATGAAAGGGCTGAGAGTTTTTTTTTTTTTTTTTTTTTATAGGAAGGGGGCATTACTTTCAGTGACATTATACTTGATGTTCCTCTTCTTTTGTTTGCACTAGAGAAAGTCTTAGCAGATCTGATATATTTATTCTCTGAAGGTAGGTTTGCATCATTTCCAATTAAATGTTTTATGTCAGGAGGATATACTAAATTATCACAAATGTTATTGTAAGTTCATGTTGAAATGTTAGCAAGAGAATTGCTAAAGGATAGCATTTAAACTCTTATTGGCTTGTGTATTTGCTAGTGTCTATGGTATATGTTAGACTGATGAGCTTACAGTAGCCTCTAATTTGAATTAAAATATAGGTTTAGTCCATTTTTAAGGTCAAGACAATACTGAAATTACAATAAAATTTGCTCGACTAATCATTTCCCTTTTTTAAAACAAGTAGGCAATGAATTGGGAAAGTAAATTATAATTGTTTACTTGGGAGTCTCAGAAAGGAAACACATCCACATGCTTTGTTAATAACTGTGCCATTCAATGGGTTGAATAATAATTTATGCTATGTTCATTACCAGTGTAGAGAATAGTTGGTTGAAAGTTGGCAAAAAACAGTTCAATCTTTAGGAACATTTTAATAGTATTTATAAAAATTAATTCATTTTCCAATTACTTAAATATTACTTTTTTATTTTGACCTACCTAGCCTTCAAATTTTCAGTGAACAAAAAGGTGATTCTTAATTAAGAAACCCTAAAACATCCACCACAGTGGTAGAATTCAGTTGTTATCTGAATGTGTCACACATTCAGATACCTTGCATGTCCAATGACTGTATCTTGCATTGTACAGCCAGCAAAGCTGTGTCAAATAAATGACTGATGCAAATGTAGTTAGATTTTTCAAATACTGGAGTCGTATGCTTATGCCAGTGGTATAAAGGGTGAAAACTTACGTCCTGTGGCAGGGTGAATAAAGATTTATGGGATTCATAGATGAGAAAATTTGAGAGGGTTGAGGAGAAAGAAGGAAAGAAAAGCAATGGTAAAGTTTGACAAACGAGAAAAATAATGCACAGGCATTTGTAGTATTAAGAAGAAATGTAAAGGGCTTCAGTTACTCTCATAAAACTTGGAGAACTGTGAATAAGTCTGACCCAAATTATCATTTAATTATCATGAAGCAGTTATTCAGTCTTACACGTCCTCTAAGCATCAGCCTCGTCACACAGACTTCATCAGGCTCTGGTACCTCTCACGTGCCCAGTGATGGCTTCTCCTGAAATCACAGCACTTGCTGTGCCACTTATTTGACAACTGATTGCACATTTGCATTTCTGACTTATTCTGTCATTAAAATCATCTATTAAGCTCTAAATCTCAATTTTCTAGGTAGACTATAAATCTGGAAGACAAACACTCTGTCCTAGATCTTGCTATTCTCTGCAACCTTAGCAAAATGGCTTGCATTGTGGCGGGGGTCTCAATTGTCTGATGATTGATTGGCTGTAATATAGAGTGTTCTTCACCCAAGGAAGTCACTTACCCTATATTAAAAGAAAAAAATAAAATGGCACTAAAAGCATGTAGAGACTCAGATGCAATTTAGAAGCTTTGAAACATGTATTTCATCATTAAGTTATTTATTTTGTTCGTGTGATAGTCCTGACATAGAGGGTCATTGAGCCAAGATAGTATTGATAGGAGTACAATAAATGGAAAAGGAAACATGAATCAGATTATTTACATTTTAGAGAAGGTGGTTCTTATGAGTACTGCACTTGAATTCATTCCAAAATATCTCCCTTGAGCTGAAAGTACATAATCATTAATTGCATGACCTGTGGTAAATTGTCTTTGTCCCACAGATAGGTTACAAAACTGGCTGTGAGTCAAGACAGAGTAATTGTAGGGGAATAGAAAGTGTTTGGACATGCTCCTGAAAGCTGAAGATGTGATTCATTCTTGATGTGCTTGGCTGACAGCTCCAACTTTCAGAAAGCAGAGAGAATAGTGAAAGAAGTGACCGACTAGTGTGGGGATGTGGAAGTCCCAGGAGAGGGAAAGCCGATCGTGTCATTTCCCGTATACAATAGGAAAAGGAATAGAGGGAGGTCATACACATCCTAGATTTTAACAGCATTGGTCTCAAAATGTTTATAGAAAAGCTTTATCACATGGCAAGAAATGCTGAAGTAAAGTATCCTAATTAGTCATTAATTTGTTTATTAATTTATTCATAAAAGCTGTAAGCTAGAAAGTCTAAATGTACAAGCTTTAGGATAACATGACCGATACGGCACAGCGTGCTGCAGCTGGGATGCATCTTGACCTTAGCAAGGCCTCTAAGAATATCCAAATTTAAAAAAACAGATGGAAATGTGGACACTGAGTTCTTGGTGGTTTCTTGGACAGGTGGGGGAAGCAAGAATTTCACTCTTCTCTGGGTTCTAAACAAATGTAAACTAAATAATTAATGGGCAACTATTGGTCAGTAAATCATTTTTATTACTGACAAAGGCCACACTGGAGGATAAGACTAGGTCCATAAACCAAATGAGCTTGCTGACACTGAACACCAAAACTAGACAGATTTAGTCACCTACCTTGGGTAATATGAAATTAGGGCATGGGATTTCCCCTCAGGGAACTTATGAGATAGAGAATCAGAGTAGAAACCACATTGTTTATAATCCGATTAGCTTTGGGGGTGAAAGACAGACATGGGTTGAATACACCCCAGTGCATCTATGGAATCAGTCACTCTTGATAAGCAGAATGAATAAAGAGCCAGAGACAGAAGTTAGGGGAGTGTTTAGGGACAATACCCCTCATGGAAGTTAGGAGTGGCAGAAGCTTTGCCCCTGCCTTTTGTTTTCTTAGTGCCCTGAACTGAAGCACAAGGCCTATCCTCAACCACGGAAGTGGTCGTTCACCCTGAGGGAGGAGATCAGCAGATTTACAAAGCAGCTTTCTTGCCTTCTGCACTCGGGAGCCAAGGCTGGTGACTTCTTTGGGTGTCTCCCAGCTCCCATGGTGGTCAGTTTTGATGTTATACTCAGAAGGCTCTGAAATGGGTTGAAATGGCATATATTATCAAAGTAACTTCATTGATATTTTGTGACTGGCCTCATAGTCACAAAATTTAAAAAATAGACCAACCCCTAGACTCTAAACAAGTTATCCTAGGCAAGACAATGTTGCCTGCACCTAGTTCTTGTGGCTGAGCACCATACAGAGACTCAGTGACTTCTGAGGGGAGAAGGGTAGATTGAGAAATCTTGGTTTTAATCTATCCAGGTTGCCTATCAGACTTTAAAAACTGTCCTAAACTCATGACCTATGAGTTTATATATCTTGAGTGGACAAGATCCCAAAGCAAATGCTAATTGGGGTGTTCTACATACTTACTTCTTAGAGAGTCATTGCTGCCATCTTGCAAAATTTAGAAATTCATAATGGTGTCAGCCCTGAACACATTTCACTCAGATTCCTTTTTTGTGTTCAGCTCTACCAAATTAAGAGTGACTGTATTTGGTGAATAGCACTAACTAAATTGTGATAAACCAGAAAGCCTTTCAGACTTACTTTATTTCCTGTGACTTTTTGACAGTAAATATGTCTTTTGTATGTAATTAGGGAATTCAAAGACAGCCTGAGACCACATGGTAGAGTGATCTTATTCTACTAATGATTTTAATGATCATCAGTAGGTTCCTCCTTGGTTTTCAATGAATTCTTTAATTCAGCAAGAATCTTTTCAGCATCTGCCATGGATAAGATTCTCATAAGATGCCGAGATTTTAACATAAATAAAAATCCTTATACTTTCAATAGGGAGACAGATTTGAGACAGACAATAAGCAAAATATATATAGCATGTCAGATGGTAGAGAATGCAGTGGAGAAACCAAAGAAGGGAAGAGAAATAGTGGCAGTTGGATAGAGAGATAGAGACAGAGACAGAGACAGACAGAGACAGAGAGAGAGAGAGAGAGACATATGTACATAGAGAGAGAGTTTGAAATTTTACATGGGGTGGTCAAGGAAGAAGCACAAAATGAAATTTTATGCAAAGGAAGTAGTGTGACCACCTAGGTCTGACATGAACCCTGTAACTCACTCTGGTTCTGTTAGTGCTAGAGCTAGATCTAGATACAGTATCTGGACTTTCTTGTAGTTTAATAACAGCAAATATTGTTCTACTTAATGATTTCTTAGACTCTCTTTTCCACATAATTAAATAATTGCCTCAGTTGGACCTGCTGAGGGAGACTTGCACCTTAAAACTTTGGGCCTGGTTGAAGCCCACTGATCATCTTTGTTAGATTGCCCATTACTTATTCTACCCCTAAGAAAGTGGAGTTGCTTGTTTAATTTGTAAATTTGGATGCAATAAGTAGCATCAGTAATAAAGATGATGTTATATTCATTATCTTCACTTCTTATTTTTCAATTTTTCATAATCCCAGGTGGATAAGAAGGGCCTACTTAATGGAAGCCTAATCAGAGACCCCAACAGGTCAATAGATTCATTGCTGATTGTTCCATAAGAGTCTATTTCTCGAGAAAGGGCTTTAATAAGGTAATAAAGGATTCATTTCTTTCCTCTGATCCATTTAAAATTTTCATCAACCAAGAAATAAATGACTTGATTATAAAATTTAGAGATTTATGGGCAAGGTGTTACAAAGGAAATATATTGTATAAGAATAAAGGGAAATTTTAGGTTAATTGTTAGTCACATAGAATACATTAGTGAGAAATGAAAATATGTATATGTAGTAAAATATATATTTAGTAAAGGAAAAATAACTATATCATCAGAAATTTCTTGGCAATAGGAATTGTCATACATCAGTAAATTCAGGAAAACATGTACCCATTAATAGGTGAAGAGAGATACAGAGAGAGAAGCTGAGTTTCCAAGCTTTCTTAGTCTCCAAGACTAAAAGAGCTAAGAAAACTGCTTAGTCATCCATTGCTGAGAGATTGGCTAAGACGGAAACAGACTCCTCTTATAGTTACCCCCTGTTTGGGTCCCACTCTTCATGCTCTATGTATACAAGGAATAAAAATTAGATTTCAGCAACAAATGATCCAAAAAGTTGGACTTCAGGGCAATGTTTAGGAGAATAAATTTTGGATATATTTCTGCAGTGAGCGAAGGATGATTTCACAAGGTTTGAAAATTAAAGGAAAGTGTACCTAATCTCCTAGCTAAGTAAGGGTCTACTTGGGTACTATAGGTGCCTCATTTCCCAGAGTGGAGACAGCCTGTGAAAACTGTCACTGCTTTTAAATCCCTATACTTTACCTGTTCTACCTATGCCACTGTAGGGAGGGAATCCTGGAATATGCAAGGCCAAAGTCATCCTCTTGGAGGCTTGTATGACTTGCCTTGGATGACCAACAAGTATGGCAGCAAGCCAACTGTATTGACTCTTCGGCCAGCAGAAGTTGTTGACCTAATCAAGGGAAGGCACTAGAGGGGGTCAATGCAATGATCCTGTGGGGAGGGCAAATTACACCTTAGAAGTTCAAGATTCAAAGAGAATTCTGTACTCAAGGACAAATGAGTTAACAGTAGCAATAATAAAACATGAAAAATTAATAAATACTGATGTGAAGTTCTGAATTTGGTTTTAAAAATTCATTCTTACAAGAGCTAACTGGAGAAGTCTTGTCTTGATTAAAGTTTATGTCACAAAGACCTGGAAGCATTGATTAAGTCCAAAAACAGAGTGATTCTAAAACAAACAAAAAGCTATTTTGATTACAGGAAAAAATGCAAAGTACTTTAGGGTAAGAGATATAGTTTTCTACCATAGTCCTAGTCAGATCATATCTAGAACATTATGTTCATTTTACATTTTAAGAGGGACATTGAAAAACTAAACAGTGAAAACTATGTTATGTGAGAAACAATTCTGCTGTACTCAGGAGACTATGAGTAAGCCCCTTGAGGGCAAGACTGTGTTTCATAACTCCTAAATGCCAGTGCTTGGCCCTTTTCCCAGAACATTGGAATAGTCCATAAGTGTTTGTTACATAAATAATGAATGAAAATGTTAAGATATTAGAACTGTTTAATTTGAAGATGTAAGAAAAATTTTCAAATATCTAGTATATTTTCAAAGGAATTTTAGTAAGTAAAATTAGAAATACACTGCCTAAATTTAATAATCTAAAAAGAGTTCAAGCATATAATTTTTGTTCAGTATAACAAACAAATAGTGCTGTGCAGACTTAGTAAACTGTGGTCCCTTTGTTAGATGACCACTGGTCAGAAAACTTTTGAGCCTGTTTACATGGAACGCTGGACTAAATAACCCCTAGGAGTCCTCCCACCTCAGAGAATGAGTCAGTCCAGTGAGTCTGTTATGACCATGACTTCCTTACATTCTGACTTTTGTGGTTTAACACACTTTTCTAAGTATATAAGAAAACCAATTTATATTAGTCCTGAGTAATCGATTCTGCCTCAAAATGCCCTTTACATTTAAAAATTCAAACAATTGAATTTAATTTTTTAAAAATCTTATATCATGTCTCTTTTCACAAAATATTGAAAATAAAACTCCTTATTCATTTATCACACCAATTAGTCAATGAACATCATAGGTACACTCCAACAGAGACTTTAAAAAACTTTAATTAGCAGATGTTTTACTTAACAAAGGAACATTTTACAAAAGAACCATTTTTAAAGTCTCTAAATATTGAACTGAAAATGACTCCATTAGCTAATTGAAAAATAATCACATTTTCCTTTAAAGAAAAATTATTTTTAGAATAGTGATTAAGAGAAAACTGCCAGCATTTGGGTCATTTATGTATCTAGGGAGATTTAAGTACCTCTTGAGGAACTTCAAAATTATTGTCACAAGTTACTAAGTGTTCAACACGAAGTCCCCTACGCTTGATGAAAAAGCTAACCAGATCATATGCATTTAGGTCTTCTTAACCTGGAAGCTAGCATGTGGTGGTTCAGAATAGAATCCTGAGCACGTGTCCATTCTCAGAATCGGGGGAAGTCTTCTTTCACAGACTAACTCTGAAGAGGAGGAGGGAAGCACTGAGGGCTTGACCGGAGCCTTATTGTAGCAGGAGCCTTCCATCATCAAGTGCTGGCGACACGTCGGAGCCCATGTGTCATTTCCATTGGAATGTTTCCACTCCCCGAGGCTGACTTGATGGTTTTATACACCCCATGACATCAAACAGCATTCACTTGGTCCTTTTTGAGAGCAGGACAAGCATTTCTCTCACAACTCGGACCTCTAAGTTGGACCAGTAATATATCCCGCAGCGTGACAGTGAAGCATTCTTGGTGTGAACATTTGTTTTCAACTAGTGGGTTTTAAAATTTGAAATTACCCAGCTTCCCCATTTTTGCTCTTTGCGGAGTATATGTATTAACATCCAATCTGGGGATCTAGCTTTCAGATGACCTTTTCAGTACCCATCCTTTGCTCATTTTGATTTGCTCAGGTAAATTACAACCACCTGGCCTTTTGTATTAAAGAAGGTTACGTACAAAAAAATGACCTTTTGATACTTATTGGGAGAGCTAGGTTCATTGTATTTGAGATTAACTGCTGTTGCTGTTTTCCTTGCTGTGTATTAAATTACTTTGAGGATGATAAAGCTTATTTCTTGTACCTTTTGTTCCAAGTTACTTCTAACATCATAGGAATGGATTCTCTGAGCACTATAAAGAGAAATTATGTTTCAAAAAAATAATGAATCTGATTTATTCAGATCCTACGTGCCTGATAATATAGAGACGTAATTTTGCTTTCTCTTGACTTTGATAAAGTCAATGTTGTTTTGGGTCCATTCTGTTTCTTGCCATCTGGCCTATTTAGACTCAGCCTTATTTCTGTTTCTGCAAAATTCAAGTTTGGCTTGCCTGAGGAACTTTCTACTTATTGACTCTTTTGCCTGAAATGTTCCTTTCTGACCTCCTTTATCCCACTCATCTAGTATTCCATTTACTCTGCTACCTTCTCTGTCTTCTGAGTAATTAGATTGAGCTGTGTGACCATTTCTGGAAAGTGATATGCGTCCTTCCTGGGCTGAGGAATTGAAAAGTTCATGCACAATTCATTGATCTCTTTTCTGCCAGGACACACGTCTGAGTTTAACTGGAGAGCCACAAGGTTGAAGCTAATGGTGTTGCTGACTTACTGGATGGGGAGGTAGCTCGACCTGTAGATTTTGTATGAGCAAGAAATAAACTTTTATTTGTTAATTATTGAAATTTGGGGCATGCTTGCCTATTCTGACTGACTGCCCAAGGTTTTATGGCAAACACCATTTCTTATTAGACCTGTTACCATCCTATCCCAAGTACTCCTCTCCACTCTGTTTCTCCCTACCATCTTGAATTTCCCTTTACATTTTTCTGTAATATTTTCTTCATTTGTTATATAAGTCAATGTTGAGCAAATGTAACTCACATATACCATTTAATGTGATTTTTAAGTGGCCACCAGAATAATCTTTTTTTTTTTTTTTTGTACTGGGGATTGAACCTCGGGGGGGTCGTAACCACTGAGCCATATTCCCAGCCCATTTTTGTATTTTGAGTTTCCTAGGGCCTCACTAAGTTTCTGAGCCTGGCTTTGAACTGGTTGATCCTCCTGCCTCAGCCTCTCTAATCACTGGGGTTACAGGTGTGTGCCACCACACCCAGCCAGAGTAATCTTTGAAATTGGTAATAGCATTTCTTTTTGTGGCTTTTGATTTTAATGTCAACGAGAATAAAAACAAGACAAAACTATTGTCGTGCAGAGGTCTGTTGCATTTCACATTGTTCACCAAAAAGGATAGCTTTGCATCATTCAGTGGCAGGGTTTTTAAAACTCTTCAGGATGAATCCATTTTGTATGATTTCTTTTATTCTGAAGTGAGATCATCTTTGGCAAAGTCTGTGTTAGTGATGCCATCTATGTCAACAAAGAAGGGATTAAGAATCCACATTTTAATTTTAAAATTGCCTGAAGTAACCTTTGAAAAATTCTGCAATAATTTTACATATAGCCAGGGCTTTGCCCACTGAGGAATAGATTAGACTTTGTTGCTTTCAACTCAAGGCTACATAAATCCTTCCTCCAATATCAAAATATATCGTCTGCCACTTGTCTGCCTCTAGCCTCCCAGTAGATGTCTTGGAAAAGTATATACATATGGTAGCAGGGAAAAGGTTGTTGAGTAGAATCAAAAGTCACCTCATACATCAATTCCTTGAGAAATGTCTGGCACATGGTATGAACTCATTAAAATTAATTTAATTAATGAATGATTACAGTAAAATTTATTCATCAAGTTAAGTCCAGATATGAATGCGCTTTCCATAAAATTGTTCTAAGAATGGGCTTTTACTTTTCTAAAGAAAGAAAAAAGAGGAAAAAAGAAAATTTTGCTCAGGATTTTAGTCCATATTCTTCAACATCTTCCTTTGGAATACTAAGTAAAGAACTTCATAATCTGCTTCCAATCTGTAATGAGATTTCTTGACAAGGCAATAAAACTTTGAGTTTATTATTTTGTTTTGCTAATGCATGGAGATATCTCCCACATGATATACAGTGCTTCTTTTTCTCATTGGTGGATAAAAAGGTATATTTTTTGTTAGTTTCTCATTACTGTGACCAAAATACCTGACAAGAACTATTCAGAAGAGGGAAAATATTTTTGACTCATGGTTCAGAGGTATAGTGACCAAGTCCATTGCCAAGTGCCCAAGAAGAAGCCTCACATTGTGGCCAGAGAGAGGGGTGGGGGTGAGGAGAGGATGGACTGATTAGTTTACCGTTCTTGAAATCCAGTCATTTTATCTCCACACATTCCTACATAAGTGCAGGAGGCTTTGGAAGATGCTTCATATCCAAACTATTAACTCCTCAATATTATGAAAACACAAACTATGTTATTTTTAAAAGTGCCCATATATTAGGATTCTTTGTTAATGAAGTCAACGGACACACAGTGAATGAAAACCAGGAGTTGGCTATGATGAAGGATGTTGATGTTTCATTTAAAGAGCAATGATGAAATTTCCAGTTATTTCCTAATTTACTTCAAAATATTTGAAAAAATATAAGCAAATATTCAGCTTCAGAAGTGGATATAATAATTTGATAGAGATATTGTTTTTTGTTTGTTTGTTTGCTCCACACCACTAACCAGCTTGATCTTTCCAAACAAAATGGTTTTGCCAAGGTCTATATAGTGATATGAAGCTTTAACTTATTTGATCAGCAGCCTTGTGGAATTCTTCAAGATACAGCTTTTGTTTTGAGAAAAATTCAAATTTTGGTAAACCCTCCCTTCTAAATTATACTTATTTTCCAAGAAGACTTATGGTGATTGATATATCAATAGACATTTGGTAGGTATTTCCTCAATCTTCTTGACTTCAGCGTTTTGTTGGGAAGAAACATCTGTGAAAGAAGTACAGCTTTCACTCCTATGACATTTAACTGAAAATGCTTAACTATGAATATGCAAAGAGAAGAGGATCTTTATACTTTATTTTCTTTAGTGTTTCCTAAAATAACAAGGACAATCCATACTTAAAATGCTCACACTTACGAAAGCAAGACATAGTATCTTTGACATCTATCAGCATAAAGCCTTTTAAAGACCTTATTACATGAAAATAAGGTCTGACCAGATAGTTTTTAGTAAACATCATGCTCTTGTTAATATTGACAATATTCAGAGTTCCAGGAGACTTAATTTTACATTGAAAATATAATCTAAAATGAATGTTTAAGTCTGATATCTTGGAGGGCCCAGATTCATTTTGTATAGATTCTAGGTGGCATTGCATATATACCAAAGTTTGCACAAAAACCACAGTGTGAAAATCAGTAAGTTAGATGAAGGAAAGAAATGAAAGGAAATTTTAGAATTAGATGTTTGAGTTTTAAATTCATTTGACCTTTAAAATAAAGTTTCAAGTTCATACCTCACATATAGGGATGTCAGAAATTCTTTAGTGTCTTGTTCACTTGCTTTTAAAACATACTCCATTCTGTTTTATTTTTAAGAGTTAATATATATGGACTGACTTGTTGAAAGAGTTTAAAGATATAGAAGTCTTACATTTTGGTTCTGGATAAGGAGCATTTAAGTTCTGAAGACAACAGTAAGTTAAATGATTGAAACTACTGAAATTGTAGGAAAAAAGTTTTAAAATAAAAATATCATAAAATAATGCCTAGTTTATGGACTTTCTAATCATCATCTGTGTACCTTTTAGAGGTCTTTGGTCTCTAGGTTGAAGAATTGCTGGCCTAATGAATCTCTGAGATTCTTTCCAGGCCTAAAAATCTATGAAGACTGTGTCTCACTCATACCAAGAATTTGATCAGTGTTATCCAAATGACAGCAAAGATATTTGCTAACAGTATTAATTTGGCCTTTCACATGTTTTAGTTTTAATTTGAGTTTGAGTTATAATGTATTTACTTTGAATTATAATTTGTATACTTTATATGCATATTCATGACTATACTGTCTCACATACGCTGGTATGCCCCTGCAATATGTGTGTGTGTAAATGAGTGTGTGTACTTGCATGAGCTAGTGAACTATTATCACTTTATTTTACTTACATTTAATGAAAATTCTGGAAACATTTTCCATTCTTTATTCTTCATCTGTCTGGTAGCAAGCTTCATGGTAGTAAGAGCAGGTTTGGGTTAGAGCCCTTCTGGACTGTTGCTGAAGTTTATTTTGCAAATTAGTAAAAATATTGCAAAAATACCAATTGGCAGAGATATTTTTAAAATCATTGGAAGTGAATATTTTCAGTAAGCACCCATCAGGAAGCTACTTGAAATTTTTCATTTTTAAGTAAACAATAGTATTTCAAGAGTAAGCACATCCCCAGTCATTCAAAGATTGTGGGGACCTAGAAAAAAGTTAATTAGAGTAACCTGAATAAAGACAGTTTGCCAGGACACTCCCATAAAAGGCTAACACCACTTGCCAGGAAAACCAACTCCAGACCAGAAGACTGAAAGCAAAAGATTCCCAAGATTCTGAACAAGAGTTTGAGCCTCTCGTGCCTTGCAGATCCAGTTATGTAAAATGATAGAATCATGCATTCTCCTACTCTGATGGTTCTGAAAAGTACCAACATTTCTCTTTATTTCTTTATGCCATTGTAACACCAAAGGAACAATCTACTGTTTATTGCTCTGTTAAATGTGTTTGTGTTGATAACAGAAACATCCTTTTTATGAAGTTTGTTGTTAAATCACTGATTCAAGCTCTTGTTTTTTTTTTTTTCAGCATATAAACTCAGGACTATTGAAAAATCATTTTAATTTCTCCTTTTATACCTTTCCCAAATTTTAGGACTATATTGCTCTTAGATACACTAATGCATCGTGATGATTTTATGGCAGCTTTTCCCATAATCCTTGATTGCAGTCAGGTAGGTGAGGAACAATACGTGCCTGAGTTGATTTGAAATGCAGGTCCACAAAACTGCCTTATTTTTAAAAAATGCCAACGTACTTTGGAAGATAAGACATAAAGTCCATAATATCAAAGGATGCATTCTAGTTTTTAAAGTTTACTCATTATTAAAATCAATTTTATAACTTGCCTTTACCTATTTTAATATGATGCAAAATTTTATGCTTTAATTTATTCATGCATTCATTGTTCATTCCTATTGAATATTCACTAAGTGCTGTGGGGGATAAGACACTGCTAAAAGTGACTTTGGCCATAAAGAAGATTCCAGAAAAGAATGGAGATATCAAGAAGCAGTGTCATACTAATATAGAGAAAGTTGGTAGCAGAGGTAGAACAGAAGGGCATCTGGAGGTGATGGAGGAGGATGTGTGGGAACCTCACCACTCTAGGGAGAGGCAGGAGATGAGAGGACGGGAGCAGCTGTGCTGTGTGCATGTGCATTGGGAGGGTCATTGTTCCACAGTGTATTAGAGACTGTGTGCCTTGTCATAGTGGGAGAGGGTCTAATGTGAACTTGGGAAATAATACAGGGTTTGAAGTAGAGGTAGGAAGTGGAAGAATCACCTGTATTCATGAATACATTTGATAGGAGAAATTCCTACACTTAGTTGTCAAGTAAGTGGATTTTCATATTACTTTTAATTCTATGGTGTGTTCTGTAAGAGATTTTGAATAGTAACAGTTATTTTAGACAACTAATATGATACTAAGATCATCTTTTTAATTTTTAAATTTTCCTCACATCAGTGTTTATGACAGCATGATTATAATCTATTGTATTATGATCAACTTGTTCTCTTGATTTTAGTGTTCTGCTGCATAATTGGCAGTAACAGAATAGTTACAAACAGATACATGTGCTGTTTGGCTTCTTATAGATGTACAGATCAGACTTCATTTTTTAAAAACTCACAAAGTAAATTAATTTGCGAAATTTCTTAAAGTGCAATATATTTTCTCCTAATTTTCAGGTTGTGTTTTTAATCATTTTTCATCACAAATGGCACACAGAGCAGTTCCAAATATAAATTCATTTTACAACAATAATGACATTTTCCAACTGTCTCATAAATTTGCAACATTTGGTAAAAGGGAGACTCGTAGAGCAAAATGTGTCACCAGTGCTGAAGAAAATGGGCCTGTGGTAATTAGTGTCCCATCTTTAAAGACAAAATTAGTGCTTGAAATTCAAGGGCATAATTGTACCAGTGAAGAGTCATTGCATGCTCATAATGTGCCCGCCTCTGTGTTGAGGGGTCCGAGTGCGTTCTTTCTGTAGTTCCTAGATCCTAACCTTATGACCTGAAGATGCTAGTTACTAACCCTTTCATAGAGGGAAGGACTGAGTGTTTGGAAAGCCTGAGTAATTTGGTTATGGTCCAATAGCAAGTGAGTAGAGATGCTGGGATTCAAAGCAGATCCCCTTCACTACATGCATAGTGTAGGTACTATGTAAAGTGAGCCCCACTTTACATATGAGAAGTGAGGCTTCCAGAGGTCTGAATCATTTGGCTATGCTCAGCTATGCTCACTTGTCAGAAGGCAAGTGGAGACACTTGTCTTCAAAGGCAGGCCCTTCGGATGCCACAGTGTATGTCCGTGTTTATGCTGAGGTTGACAAATTTAAATTGTAAGCATGCTGTTGGCATTTCCTTTTGTTCTGCAAAATGCAGGAAGTAATGCATTCAGGTGTTAATTGAATAGGAGGAGGACAATTGTTAGGATAAGGTCTGGAACCAGAAATTGGTAGCAAAGATAATTGCAATTTCTTCTATTTTATTATTTTAGAGTCACCACAGCAAAGCGAGAGTGTTGCAGGGGAAAATCATTCACCCTTCCTAAGGTTCATAGGAAGAGCATTTGCCTTAGTTCCTCAAAGTCGGAAGCTCAGCTGTGTCAGCAAGAGCCCCAGACTAATCTGCTAAGTAGCCCAGATAAAATTTGTATGTACGCTTAACTGATGCTCTCCCTTTATGCCCTAATTATTATTATTGTTATTATCATCATCATTTATCATGTTATATTATGCAAATTATCATGTTAAAGTCTGGAAACTCAAAGCTCAGAGGACAACCTGGAATCATTTTTTTTTTAAACTTTTTTGTAGTTGCAGACAGCCTGCCTTTATTTTATTTGCTTATTTTTGTATGCCGTACTAAGGATGGAAATCAGTACCTCACACCTGGTAAGCAAGTAAGTGCTCTGCCACTGAGCCCCAGTCCCAGCCTTAGAATCTTTAAAAATACTTTAGCATTCTACAAATAAAATTACAAAAATTTAGCAGAAGTATCAATCACGGATTTTTCTTTATTGTGAAGATTAGGGGTTACAATACTATATGATATTCCAGGGAACTCAATCTTTGCTACAGGTAGTGAATTTAGGATGTTGAGCAATTTACATTGTGAATTGTGATACTGAGTATTCATTGATTGTGTACTCAAGACCTTTTGCTTTCAGGTGTACAGAAAAGGCAAGATGAGGAAACAAAAACTTCTCATTTTTTCCTAAAATCACTTAATCATATGAGATGCCTTATACAAACTGAGGAGAACCAATAAAAATGGAAAAATATGTTAATATAAGTTTTAGAAATCTGTGTTTGAATGTGAACTAGAGTTTACAGTTTTCTCAGAGCTACTTGTACATGACTCTGGGAAAGGTAAATTGTGTATTTGTGTATGTGTGTTGGGGGAATATGTGTGCATGTTGGTCTGTTTGTAAGGTTTTATCAAAGACCAAGAGCCCAGTGACTTTGACTCTCAGTATCACTCAGTATGATGTTTGCATTTTGCATAGACTCTTCAGATCCATTAACTGCTCCTATCGAGAGGTGCAGACCAGATTCTATTTACTAGTAGGTATAATTTTAATAATATAATTTTTAATTTATATTAAAGGGAATAATTTGGTAATTAAATTTCATTTGCTGTTTACTTGGAACATATTTTTTAGTATGACTTCATTACTTCTGGAAAAAGTGTCATTTAAGAAGTTTCTGTTACTCATTAACTATTACTCATTAATGGTTGCATTACTGTAATCCCGTGTTATTATGTGTATGTCTCTATTAAATAATGGATAAGCAAAGCCTTAGATTATATTTGAGATCCTCATTTCATGAACAGTCACCACTGTGTCACAGGTGTTAAATATGTAAATAATAAACTGCCATCAGGTGTTGCCTTGTGTCCCTTGTCTTATACAGGAAATCTTATGAATGATGCATCAGAGGGCTGCATCCATTTGCATGCAAAGCCCAGCAGTTAACGTTTTAAGTTAAAGCCAGTGAATCTGTAAAAGTCTCCATAAATAATGAAGCCATTCATTGTGTTCAAGGATTCCGCCTTCTTCAATGATATGATTTTCTTCTCATTTGAAAGAGTATTTAATTGCATCGCTCATCCTCCTTTAATATTTAATAATAATTTTATTAGCTATATAGGATGAAAGGGGCAAGATTTGCAATATCTAGTACTGGCCATCAATTTTTTCTTATCATGACTTAATGAATTTTATAATTACAAGGAGAGGCATAAATATGAATTAGCTTGGTTGACGGTTGGGACTTAAAAGTTTATTGGTTTTAGCTTGGGCAAATCCCACAGTAGGCACAAGGAGAAAGAAACAGTGCTTTAGAAGCCCTGGCACAAAACTTCTGCAACTTACTAATCATTCCAAATTTAAAATAATGAACTTGGAGGCTTTGAATAAAGTTATAAACACCACCAATAATGATTCCTGCTGGTTCCATAGCAATTGACAGGGGATCTTGACATCTCACAAAACTAAGTCTTGTAGGGTATATGTTCCTTTAATCTCTATTCATGCATTTTGACAACTTTTCATTATCATTTCTTAAACATTTGTACTGTTATTTTCTTTCGGCTAAGACAAAAGCATAGGTTATTTTGAGTGGGAAAATTTGGCATAAGCCATCATTGTAATAGCATTTTTTATTTAAGTAGCACGTCTCACCCAAGGTTTTCGAAGTGCTTTTGAGTACATTTTATTAGGCTTGTGGGATGGAGGTCAGGGGAAAAGTTATTTGTAGGCACTATACATTTAATGCCTCTATGGAACTATAACCCAGGCCATGGGGAGAAGGTAATTTTCATCTTTATCTCTCTTGATATGGATGTGTGTATGAAATGATTCCTGAATTTTCAGTGCCATTTGTTCAAAAATGAATCCAGATATTGTTGAGTTTAATGTGCTTTCAAGCCTATTTTAAAACAGATCATTTTTAACCCCCTCCAGCAACTGCTTCGAGAACGACAGCAGATGGCCAGCCGTCCCTTTGCTTCTGTTGATGTAGCACTGGAAGTAGGAGCCGAACAAACAGACTTTCTGCGAGGGCCATTAGAGGTAGGAACAGTGGTGCCGAAAGGGGACCACGGCGGTTTGCATATTTATATTTCTCTAATCTGCATCTGCTTGTGAAGCCACACACAGTCTGATTATCTAGAGGTGACAAGATTCAGCTACATATGTTATGCCATTTTCAAGGCACATAGTTTTAATGGTATGACACGAACTGTAACAAAAGCCACTGGAGAATCTATTAGCCTAGGCAAGAGTGACAGACTGCTCACCTGGCAGCCTTTCCCTGACAGATAGGAGCTGAAGGAATTTAAGATATAGTTATGATGGGAGAAACAAAGCGCAGGTACTTAGTCCTTGTAGCATCCAGTGGCCCCTAGCAAAGTTTACTATAAACAGTGGGAGGACACGAGTAGCACTTTAGTTACATGGTTTTGTTTTTAAATGTTGAGAAGTATAAATTGTGTGTGTGCGTGTGTGTGTGTGTGTGTGTGTGTGTGTGTGTGTGAAGAATGACTGTGTGATCACTCTCCTTTGTCACAAGTACAGAAATAGACTGCAGTGGAACACATCAACATGCACAAGTAAATGTGGTGTCAGAATCCTGAAACAATGCATGGAATGGTTTCTGAGAGAAATAACCCCAATGAGTAAAAAGCTCACAGATTGTGGTTAATGATTAATTGATTAATTGAATAATATTGAAGCATACCAATTCAATTGTATGCTTGTTATTTTATTTATATTTTATCTGTATCAGTATTTAAGTAGGAAAATTAAAACACTCTCAAATTGAAATATTTTATCCCCTTTTTAAAAATGCTCTTATTTGACTAATTATATGTTGATATTTTAAGATTTAGCTTTTCAAGGAAAGCAAGGTATATAAAATTCAGCTCCTCCCAGACGTAATACAAATATAATTGACTTTGTCTATAGCATTTTTGATGATTCTAAAAAAATAAAACTGTTATACCTCATGGATACTATCCAAAAGACCTATACTGGGAGACAATAAAATGTGTTCTGTGTCCAGCTTTGTGTTCTTGACTTTTTACTACTCTACATCACAGGTTGCTGTAGAAGCTTCAAACACTAGGAAATTTATGTTTCTCTTCCATTGCTTGAGGAGAAATTGGAAAAGAGACAGGGTGATTAGATGAAAGTTACGGCAAGTGCTGTCATTTCATCTTGGCTTCTTGTTTCAAATGCTAGTACAAAACCCTTAGCAAATAGAAAACCTGGACGATTTGAATCCACATTTTCTTCTTTGTTCGTCTGTTTAAAACATTTTCAAACACTGCTAAAGTCAAGTAACAAGGGGGAAATGAATGTCAGTAACTTAGATGTAAGCTAAAGAGGAGAAGGAGTTATCAGACAACCAGGAAACTCACATGGTCTTTGGCAGGGTTTGAGAAAGTACTGTTAGGTGCATGTGTGTGTGTGTTTTTTTTTTTTAATCTATTTAAAATATTATTACATACATATTAACATATACATTTTATGAAAAATTAAGTACCTTCTCCAAAACAAAGATAAATTTAGTGAGAAGAGTATCATTATTTTACACTTTTACAAATCTTTACAATATCTGACTTAATAGAAGATATACCAGGTAATCACTGGAACACTCCATCGCACTCACACAAAAGAATAAGGGAAAAAATGGCAAATAATGCCTTCGTATTTTTAAAATTACCATATTTATCTCATAAATCCCCTACAAGGCTTCAACAACCTCTAGTGGTTCTCAGGACACATATCAAGAACCGTTGCTTTAACCCAATTGGTGTATGACACAAGATGCTGGTTTTCTGAGTAACTTGTCTCCCTGTATGGAGACTAATGACATTCCCTTGCCCTACTCCAGATTTGAAATGTTACCATTATTTTTTTTCTTATTTTTTTATTGTAAACAAATGGGATACATGTTGTTTCTCTGTTTGTACATGGCATAAAGGCATACCATTTGTGTAATCATAAATTTACATAGGGTGATGTTGTTTGATTCATTCTGTTTTTTTTCCCCATCCCCCCACCCCTCTAACCCCTCTTTTCCCTCTATACAGTCCTTCCTTCCTCCATTCTTGCCCCCCTCCCTAACCCAAATTCTAACCCTAACACTAACCCCTCCCACCCCCCATAATGTGTCATCATCCACTTATTAGCGATATCATTCGTCCTTTGGTTTTTTGAGATTGGCTTATCTCACTTAGCATGATTTTCTCCAATTTCATCCATTTGCCTACAAATGCCATAATTTTATCATTCTTTATGGCTGAGTACTATTCCATTGTGTATGTATGTATATATATATATACACACCACAGTTTCTTTATCCTTTCATCAATTGAAGGGCATCTAGGTTGGTTCCACAATCTGGTTATTGTGAATTGAGCAGCTATGAACATTGATGTGCCTGTATCTCTGTAGGATGCTGATTTTAACTCGTTTGGGTATAGGCCAAGGAGTGGGATAGCTGGGTCAAATGGTGGTTCCATTCCAAGTTTTCTAAGGAATCTCCACACTGCTTTCCATAGTGGCTGCACTAATTTGCAGCCCCACCGGCAATGTATGAGTGTACCTTTTTCCCCACATCCTCTCCAACACCTATTGTTGCTTGTATTCTTGATAATCGCCATTCTAATTGGGGTGAGATGGAATCTTAGGGTGGTTTTGATTTGCATTTCTCTTATTACTAGAGATGTTGAACATTTTTCCATATGTTTGTTGATTGCTTGTACATCTTCTTCTGTGAAGTGTCTATTCATTTCCTTAGCCCATTTGTCGATTGGATTATTTGCATTCTTGGTGTACAGTTTTTTGAGTTCTTTATAGATTCTGGAGATTAGTGCTCTATCTGAAGTATGAGTGGCAAAGATTTTCTCCCACTCTGTAGGCTCTTTCTTCGCATTGCTGATAGTTTCCTTTGCTGAGAGAAAGCTTTTTAGTTTGAATCTATCCCAGTTATTGATTCTTGCTTTTATTTCTTGTTCTAAGGGAGTCCTGTTGAGGAAGTCTGGTCCTAAGCCGACATGTTGAAAATCTGGACCTACTTCTTCTTCTATAATCTGCAGGGTCTGATTCCGAGGTCCTTAATCCATTTTGAGTTCAGTTTCGTGCATGGTGAGAGATATGGGTTTAGTTTCATTCTGTTGCATATGGATTTCCAATTCTCCTACCACCATTTGTTGAAGAGGCTATCTTTTCTCCATTGCATATTTTTGGCCCCTTTGTCTAGTATGAGAAAATTGTATTTATTTGGGTTTGTGTCCATGTCCTCTATTCTGTACCATTGATCTACCTTTCTATTTTGGTACCAATACCATGCTGTTTTTGTTACTATTGCTTTGTAGTAGAGTTGAAGATCTGGTATGGCGATACCCCCTGCTTCACTCTTTCTGCTAAGGATTGCTTTAGCTATTCTGGGTTTCTTATTCTTCCAGATGAATTTCATGATTGCTTGCTCTATTTCTGTAAGGTACATCATTGGGATTTTAATTGGAATTGCATTGAATCTGTATAGCACTTTTGGTAGTATGGCCATTTTGACAATATTAATTCTTCCTATCCAAGAACATGGGAGATCTTTCCATCTTTTAAGGTGTTCTTTCATTTCTTTCTTTAGTGTTCTGTAGTTCTCATTGTAGAGGTCTTTCACCTCTTTTGTGAGATTGATTCCCAAGTATTTTATTTTGTTCGAGGCTATTGTGAATGGGGTAGTTTTCCTAACTTCTCTTTCTGAAGATTCATCACTTATGTATAAAAATGCATTGGATTTATGAACATTGATCTTGTAACCTGCTACTTTACTGAATTCACTTATGAGTTCTAAGAGTTTTCTGGTGGAATTTCCAGGTTCCTCTAAATATATAATCATGTCATCAGTGAACAGGGATAGTTTGAGTTCTTCTTTTCCAATTCATATCCCTTTAAATTCGTTGGTTGTCTAATTACTCTGGCTAGAGTCTCAAGAACGATGTTGAATAGGAGTGGTGAAAGAGGGCATCCCTGCCTTGTTCTAGTTTTTAGGGGGAATGCTTTCAGTTTTTCACCATTTAGAATGATATTGGCCATGGGCTTAGCATAGATGGCCTTTACAATGTTAAGGAATGTTCCCACTACCCCAGTTTTTTCTAGTGTTTTGAGCATGAAGGGATGCTGTATTTTATCGAACACTTTTTCTGCATCTATTGAAATAATCATGTGATTCTTGACTTTAAGTCTATTGATATGGTGAATGACATTTATTGATTTCCTGATGTTGAACCAACCTTGCATCCCTGGGATGAAACCCACTTGATCATGATGCTCTATCTTTTTAATATATTTTTGTATGTGATTTGCTAAAATTTAGTTGAGAATTTTTGCGTTGATGTTCATTAAGGATATTGGTCTGAAATATTCTTTCCTTGATGTGTCTCTGTCTGGTTTAGGTATCAGTGTGATATTGGCTTCATAGAATGAGTTTGGGAGGGTTCCCTTCTCTTCTATTTCATGGAATACTTTGAGAAGTATTGGAATGAGCTCTTCTTTAAAGGTTTTGTAGAACTCGGCTGAGAACCCATCTGGTCCCGGACTTTTCTTTGTTGGTAGGCTTTTGATGACTTCTTCTATTTCAGTACTTGAAATTGGTCTATTTAAATTGTGTATGTCCTCCTCATTCAGTTTAGGCAGTTCATATGTCTCTAGAAACCTGTTGATGTCTTCGAAATTTTCTATTTTGTTAGAGTATAGATTTTCAAAATAGCTTCTAATTATGTTTTGTATTTCAATAGTGTCTGTTGTGATATTTCCTTGTTCATTCTGAATTTTAGTGATTTGGGTTTTCTCTCGTCTTCTCTTTGTTAGTGTGGCTAAAGGTTTATCAATTTTGTTTATTTTTTCAAAGAACCAGCTATTTATTTTGTCAATTTTTTGTATTGTTTCTTTTGTTTCAATTTCATTGATTTCAGCTCTGAGTTTAACTATTTCCTGTCTTCTTCTACTTTTGGCACTGGTCTGTTCTTCTTTTTCTAGGGCTTTGAGCTGTAGTGTTAGGTCGTTTATTTGTTGAGTTTTACTTCTTTTATGAAATGCGCTCCATGAAATAAATTTTCCTCTAAGTACTGCTTTCATAGTGTCCCAGAGACTTTGATATTATGTTTCTTTGTTCTCATTTACCTCCAAGAATTTTTTAATTTCCTTCCTAATATCTTCTGTTATCCATTCATCATATAATAGCATATTGTTTAATCTCCAGGTGTTGGAGTAGTTTCTATTTTTTACTCTTTCGTTTATTTCTGACTTCAATCCATTATGATCTGATAGAATACAAGATAGTGTCTCTATCTTCTTGTATTTGCTAACATTAGCTTTGTGGCATAATATATGGTCTATTTTAGAGAAGGATCCATGTGCTGCTGTATTCGCTCTTGGTTGGATGATATATTCTATAAATGTCCGTTAAGTCTAAATTGTTGATTGTGGTATTGAGATCTATGGTATCTTTATTCAATTTTTGTTTGGAAGATCTGTCCAGTAGTGAGAGAGGTGTGTTAAAATCACCTAGTATTATTGTGTTATGGTCTATTTGGTTTCTGAAATTGAGAAGGATTTGTTTGACATACATGGATGAGCCACTGTTTGGGGCATAGATGTTTATGATTGTTATGTCTTGCTGATTTATGCTTCCCTTAAGCAGTATGAAATGTCCTTCTTTATCCTTCTGACTAACTTTGGCTTGAAGTCCACATTATCTGAAATGAGAATGGGTACTCCAGCTTTTTTGCTGAGTCCATGTGCATGGTATGTTTTTCTCCATCCTTTCACCTTTAGCCTATGGGTATCTTTTTCTATGAGGTGAGTCTCTTGCAGGCAACATATTGTTGGATCTTTCTTTTTAATCCAATCTGCCGGTCTATGTCTTTTGATTGATGAATTTAGGCCATTAACATTCAGGGTTATTATTGAGATGTGATTCGTATTCCCGGTCATTTGATTCATTTTTTAATTTTATTTAATTATTTATTTATTTGACACGACTTGGTTCCTCCTTTATTTTACAATTCCTTTAGGATAATTCCTCCCTTTGCTGATTTGCTTCTTTTTTTTTCATCTATTCCTCATGGAATATTTTGCTGAGAATGTTCTTTAATACTGGCTTTCTTTTTATAAATTCTTTTAGCTTTTGTTTATCATGAAAGGATTTTATTTCATCGTCAAATTTGAAGGTAAGTTTTGCTGGGTATAAGATTCTTGGTTGGCATCCATTTTCTTTCAGGGCTTGAAAAATGTTGTTCCAGGCCCTTCTAGCTTTTAGGGTCTGGATTGAAAAATCTGCTGATATCCTTATTGGTTTCCCCCTGAATGTAATTTGGTTCTTTTCTCTCACAGCCTTTAAAATTCTGTCTTTATTTTGTATGTTAGGTATTTTCATTATAATGTGCCTTGGTGTGGGTCTGTTGTAATTTTGTGTATTTGGAGTCCTATAAGCCTCTTGAACTTGATTTTCCATTTCATTCTTCAGATTTGGGAAATTTTCTGATATTATTTCATTGAATAGATTGTTCATTCCTTTGGTTTGTTTCTCTAAGCCTTCCTGAATCCCAATAATTCTTAAATTTGGCCTTTTCATGATATCCCATAGGTCTTGTAGATTCTGTTCATGACTTCTTACCATCTTCTCTGTTTTGTCAACTTTGTTTTCAAGGTTAAATATTTTGTCTTCAATGTCTGAGGTTCTGTCTTCCAGGTGTTCTATCCTATTGGATATGCTTTCTATGGAGTTCTTAATTTGGTTTATTGTTTCCTTTATTTCAAGGATTTGTTTTTTTTTTTTTTTCAATATCTCTAAATCTTTATTGAAATGATCTTTTGCTTCCTGTATTTGCTCTTTTAACTGTCGGTTGGTGCGATCATTCAATGCCTGCATTTGCTCTTTCATCTCATCATTCAGTGCCTGCATTTGCTCTTTCATCTCATTGTTTGCTTTCCTGATCATTTTAATTATGTACATTCTGAACTCCTTTTCTGTCATTTCTTCTGCCATGCTGTCATTGGATTTTATTGATGTAACGTCTAGATTTGTTTGTGGCATTTTCTTCCCTTGTTTTCTCATATTGTTCAGGTATCAGTGGACCGCTGAGATATTGCAGATTTCCTCTATTGACTTATAATGTCCCTGAAGATTTCTAGTATAACCCCTCTTAGCCTTCAGTAGGCTGAAATCTTGAAGGAAGTTGATAGTGTGGTGCTTCTCTCTTGGGGTGGTGGCCTTCAGGTGGGGTATATTCCCTGCTAGTGGGCAGAGGTGCCTCCCCTTGTTGACCAATGGTCATCCAAAGGGGAACTAGGCTGCGGGCTGAGGCAAGGCCTGTTTGGGCCTGTGTCTCTGGTTTTTCCATCCTTGTTGAAAACCTCAGCCAGCAGGAAAGACTCTCCTGGTGGGGAGGTCTCGCTGGTCAGTTCCCCTCCTAGAGGTTCCCCTCAATCTACAACTACCGCCTGGCCTGGGCTGCCTTCCTCTGCAACGTTCCCAGGGGCCCAGACCTACCTCCTGGGCCTGGGAGCCTCACCCTTTGCAGACAAGTCTCCTTAGGCTGCCTCTCCTCAGAGAATCTGCCTGCAGTCCTGGAACCTTCTCTCCGCCCCTAAGCGTGTCTCTGTGCGGCTCTTCCATCAAGAAGCCTCCTAGGTCCTGGGACCCTGCTCTGCACCTAATCGCCTGGCTATGTGGCCCCTCCTCTGAGCAACCACCTGGAGCCCCGTACAATCGCTCCAAGTCCCAGCAACCCGCCGCACGCCTCTTCCTCCGGACAGCCGCCCAGTGTTCTGGTGCGGTCACTAGGAGTCCAGGCAACTCACTGCTTGCCTCCTCCTCCTCCCGCCAACCGCTCTGAGTCCAAACAGCTCTCCTCGCAGCTCCTCCTCTGGGCAGCCACCCGGAGCCCCTGTGGTTGCTCTGAGTCCACACTCTTTGCTGAGCGGCCTTCTCTACCATGCTCCCAGTTGTCCGAGTTCACTGCTCTGGCGGGGGGAGGGGTGTCTCGCCGGGTAGCTCTACTTCACAAAGTTCCCTGCATTCCGGGACTACTGCCCCATCCGGGATGCCTCCCCAACAGGAGAGACTCACCCGGCTGCTTTGAGTTGGTCCCAAGTCTCTCAATATCTCCTCTTTTGAATTCTGAGTCCTGGAGCAACATGAAATGCAGCCACCCTCTAGTCCGCCATCTTGAAACCGCCTCACATTATTTGATCCTGCATGTGTGTTCTTAAGCATTACATCTTCTTGTTCTGTATTTGCCAATTTTTTCTTCCTTATTTATCACTGTGACTTTTTTAACCTTAAATTTTGCTTTGTGGAGTTTAAAAATGTCTACCCCGCCTTCTCTAGTTTATATTTGCCTGGTGGTCCTTCTCTCTCTTATTCACATATTGTGTCCTGTTTTGCACTTGTCTCTGGGGTAAGAGATAGTTGGCTTTGTATTTTCCCCCTAACTCTGTGAATCTCTTGATTGGTGTATATAGTGGCAAAAATTAATGTTTTATCAAGACCCATACTTATTTCAGCTATCCAATTTGTGTGTATGTGTGTGTTGTTACTAGCCCACATTCCTTTTGGTTCTTTTCCCAGCTTCTGTTGGATAAATTGACTTTTGTCCACCAAGTACTTCATATCACATTTTTGTTTCTCATGGTACCCCTTCCTTGGCACCATCCATCACAGTAGTTATTTTTCTTAGCAAGTCTATCCCTTACAAACACATTCCTCCACTGCCTGTCTCGAACAAGATTACTGTTTAGCATGCTCTTGACTCCCTGTTTCTCCTTCCAGATGTTGATACTACCTGGAAATTTTGATCCTAATATTTTGAACGTGCTTTTTCTTTATTATAGAATATCTAAATAACAATGAATGTTTTTTATTTTTTTTTACTTCTAGCTGTTTGCATTTTTCTCATTTTTCACTAGTACAACCCTCCAAGAGACTTTGTAGGGAGATATTTTATGTGACATTCTTCCTGAGAGATTAAATGTGTGTGTGTACACACACACACACACACACACACACACAATTTAATGTATATAAAACTCTTGGTTCAAAATTTCCTTCTTTAAAATTTAAAAAATATTATTCTGTTATCTCATTTTTAATGTCAAATCGCATGTTCTCTATAAGTAGTTTCCCTTTTATTTTTGGTATCACTCATAATTTTCTCTTATTCTCAGTTGTTCTTTTTTTTTTGGGTGGGGGGAGATGCCATGGATTGAACTCAGAGGCCCTCAACCTTTGAGCCATATCACCAGTCCTATTTTGTATTTTATTTAGAGATAGGGTTTCACTGAATTGCTTAGCACCTCACTTTTGCTGAGGCTGGCTTTGAACTCGCTATCAATCCTCCTGCCTCAGTCTCCCAAACTGCTGGGAATATAGGCATGTGCCACCATGCCTGGCTCAGTTGTTCTTAAATTTAGCTTCAATATATATTTGAATTTTTCTGTAAGTGTTACAGTATACACATACCTTGATGTTATTGCCAAGCCAGCTGTTGAGGTGAGTGGAAGTGAATGCTTAGGAGTGGTCCAGCCCTCTGCCTGCATGGCTATGAGATTCTTCACCCAAGCTGAGCTCTGGAATTACTATCACTACTCTGCAGCCTAAGCTGGGACCAGGCTGGTTCTGCTTCCCTGCCCCACTTGCTATATCAATTCACCCTGGACAATGTGCTCTGTCCCTTTCCTAAGGCAGGCTATCATTTCCTTCTAATTATCTTCTTTCTAAGTCTCTCTCGAAGATTTTGTGGAGTTTATCAACTTTCCTATCTCTGGTATGTTATCTCCATGTTTAAAGTCAGTGAGGGGAGGGGACAAGTGGCTTTCTAATTTGCTGTTTTGTTGACTAAAAGACCATTGGTGCAAGTGCTTACTGTACCTTAAAACATTACATTAATTTTGGGATTCTTGATATTTTTGTTAATTTTATTAATGCTCAGTTCTTCAAATAACTGGTGCCTGTATTTCTTGTGTACCCCTTCTTTTCAGAAACTTCACTTCAAGAGTCAAAGGAAAAAAACACAAATTACATGTAGATTCTCATTTAGCAAAGCCCTTTTATCTTGTAGTAAGATTCTAGTTATCAATGTACATCATTTTTAAAAAGCTTTGTTGAAATAAAACCCATGTAGCCTAGTTCCCCCACTTAAAGCATGCAATTTAACGGCTTTTAGTATATACAGAGTTGTGTGACCATCACCAAAATCATCCCTAAAAGAAACCCCATGCCCCGTAGCATCCACCTAGCTTTTCCTTCAGCCCTCCACCCCACCCCCAGCAGTCCTGGGTGAGCACTAATCTGCTTGTGGTCTTCATAGATTGCCCTCTTTTGGACATTTTGTTCCAATAGAGTCAGATAATGGGTGGTCTTTTGTGGCTAACTCTTGCACATAGAACAGAGGCGATGCATTGTGGTGCGTGTCCGCGCCTCATCTACTCATTGCAAAATGCCATCCACCTGCGAGCCTCACCTTCTGCTGACACTCCATCAGTTGATGGACGTTTGGTTGTTTCCACTTGTGGATGTTCTAGGCAGCACTACTGTGAACATCTGTGTAGAACTGCTTGTGTGGCCCAATGTTCACATATCTTTGGGGGTGTGTACCTAAAGGTGGAATTACCAGGACACATGACACCTTTGCATTATTTGTTGAAAAGAGTCTCTGTTGAAAGGTCTGGGGTTCCCTTGTTCAAAAGCATTTAACCATAAATATGTGAGTTTGCTTCTGAACTATTCTATTGATCTATATGTCCATCTTTATGTCAGTGCCACACTGTCTTGACTAATATATCTTCGTTGTGAGTTTTAGAATTGGAAGATGCCAGCCATCCAACTCTGTTCTGTTCAAAGATTGTGTAACTCTCCTGGTCGCTTGAAATTTCATGTAAATATTGGGATGAGTTTTTCAATTTCTGTCAAGAAAACTGCCAGTATATTTGACAGAGATTTTGTTGGATATGTATGTCACTTCGAACATGCACTTTATTAAGTGGTAGATTTGTTAATTGAGTATCTTTGGGCTCCATGCTCAAAATCCTAAACTTAATATTAGATTTCCTTCATCTTGGCAAATAATTATGATTTCTGATATTTAAAATTCCCTATGGCCATATATATCCAATGATCTCAAGTTAATTGACAACTTAGAATTTTTCTAATAAATTCAAGATGAAAACATTTTTGTTCAGTAGATATTTTTAGAGCTTAAATTGGTTGTTTACTTCTTCCTATTAAAATTAAACATCAAAGTAAATCTCAGCAGCTAACTGCTAATTCCTTCCTTTGACATCTTTTAGGAAATAATAGAGGTAGAAGTAGAATGTTTAAAATTATGTTTTATTTCTCCCTTGCTAAGCGTTTTGTAATAATTACTATTTAGAAGTTATTTAGCTGATCTACATACAGTTACATACAAATACATACATATGCTCATATATGTTATTTATTTTCCATTATTAAAGAACAGCAAAACTGGTCCCAAATCTCTCATTTGTATATTTGTAACTTAGTATGATGAGCTTAGTGTGATAACTTAGTATTGATTTGTTCACATAGCAAATTATGAAGCCTGTGCCTATTAATATTATTAGTAGTAGTAGTAGTAGTAGTATTAGTAGTAGCAGTGGGGTTTGAACTCGGGGGCAGTCACTCCTGAGCTACATCTATAGTCCATTTATTTTTTTTACTTATTTGTTAAATTTTGAGACAGGGTCTTACTGAGTTGCTGAGGCTGGCCTCAAACTTGTACTCTTCCTGCCTCAGCCCCCCAAGTTACTGGGTTTACTGGCATGTGTAGCTAGCATAGGCCTATTGTGAAATCACATTTTACATTTTGTTTAAATCTAAAAATTAAGGCAATTCGATGTTGTTCTGCTAGACTTTCTTAAATTCAGTGTTTAAACTCAACATGGATTAGCTGGCTATTATTGTTATGTAAACATTTATAGACTACTTATGATGTGGTAAGTTAAGGGATGGATTTCTTTAAATTAGATTTGACTCTCATGTGTAGCTCTTGATTCACTCTATACAGGCAGAGGGGAAACTTAAGAAATAAGAAATGAATTACCTTTTATACATCTTTGGGTGAATGTGCACCATTACACACCAGAATGTCCTATTCTCTGAGGTAGATATGTTCCTAAAAATGTTTTCTAAGGTAATTATATGTTTGTAATGCTTGAGAAGTATAAGACCTTTCAGGTGCAAAATTCTTTGTGAGTAAAAGAAAAATACTTATACTATGAATATGAATAATCACTCTAAATTTTCTGTTGGCAAATCTGAATTGTATTTTCCTATATTATTGTAGTATCAAATTAAAATGCATTATTATACTCTTGATTAATGCATTTAGAATGTGAATTTATCCACAAATACAATTTATTTGTTGATTTTAAACTTATTTTAAAAGAATTACTTTTGTAGTAGTCATGTGATCCATAGTATATATTTGTCACTTTTCTCCCAAGCAGTATCATGAGAATTTATAACAGTTGTTCATCAGGCTATTATGGGATGCTTCCCATGGGTCAGACAACGTCTGAGCACTTGAGAAATGTCAGGGAACATAGCAGAGAACCCTGTCCAGTTGGAGCTCACATTGTAGCCAGAGAAAGGAAATTATTTAATGTTAGGAGGTAGTAAGTGGAAAAAGGATAAAGCAATTGGACATGGTTTGAAGGAGTGGGGAGAGTGGACTGTGTCAAATGGGGTGGTGATCACTTTGCATTGACTCAGTGAGACACCAGCAAGTTTTGAGAGGAGTGAAGGATTAACTGGGCAGCACATTCTCAGGGAAAGAATGTTGCAGACCCAGGGACTGCTAGAGCAGGTCCAAAGGTGGGCATGCCTGCAAGCCCAGGGATCAGCAAAGCCAGGGGCAGGGCAGGTGTAGGAAGATGATGTCAGGTCCCCGGAGACCACTATAAAGATGTCGATGTTCAATTCCAAGCGAAGAGGAGAGCCACTTCTGGGGTCTTGAGAGAAGGAGGTAATCTGACTTTGTATTTTAAATCACTTTGCCTTCTGGATTAACAATAGTTTAATGAGCAGTTCCCTGATAAGTATTCAGTGAGATAAGAACAATTTTCTCATTATGGATTACGCTGGTAAGGAAGGGAAGCAAGAAAAGGGAACTAGAAGGCAGCTTGTACCACTATGGACACCTGGAGCTTTACCCCACGGGGACCCAAGGAGCCAGGGTAAGACACAGCTCAGACTCTGACACCAGGGTACTTATATCCCACCTCCCTGCAGTTACTAGTTGAGCGGTACCCTGTAGGAGGCCAGAGAAAGCCCTCAGTTAAGAAATACAGACTCTGGCATTTAGAAGCCAGGGACTTGAAATCATCCTAGAGTTTACCTCTAGGGAAAGAACAGAAGCAGAAACTCCTCAGGAGGCTGCTGCAGGAATCCAGGCCAGAGGTGATGGTGGCAAGACAAGGGTAACGGCAGTGAAAGCCAAGAAATGGTCAGAGTCTGGACCAAAATTGAAGTTTATTATGAGCTTGGTGTCCTCATTTTCAGGATCTATCCAGTGACTTTCTGTTTGTAAGATCCAGGTAGCGAGATAGGAGTGATTTTCTTTCTTTTACTGGTACTGTAATAGCCCTAAAGCTTCTGATGTTCTAGTTGTCTGTTGGTCATTGTAATGGATAATAGCACTGATTTCACTCAGCACATCCACTCAAGCACAGTATGTGTTGTTCTTAAATAAATAAAAGAAACCATAATAAACTGAGGCAAAAGCTCCTAGTATCCTTAAGTGACTTAGATTGTCTGAGCTTTTCAGATCTGATGTCACACCAAAAGTACTGCATAAAAACAAGTTGTTCACAGGCAGTCAAGTTGAAAGGCTGATAATGTTGAAAATGTACACCCCATTCCTCTTCCCTTTTTTCTTCTTTGGAAGGGCAGGGCGATATGTGGTAAGGAATTGTCGGTGTTATATAACCTTGTATGAGTCCGTAAGTGTCATTTACAGTTTTCACTAGGATTGTACTCATTTTGTGTATTTTTAGTTATAATATTTTAGTCATTTAGTTTTACTCTACTCCTTCAAATACTGAAAAACTAGAAACTACTTTCAGTGATTTAATCCAACAATTGAGGATTTTTAATTAACTCATTATATGTTATGGAATAGTGTGTATATATATATATATATATATATATATATATATATGTATATGGCAATCTAGTCTGTTCTACTAAATTCTTAACAGTTACATCTTCATAGGTGGTATATATATGTTATTCTTTTTGCATATCTGTATTATCCTTTCTATAATTATATGTACTAGTTTTTACAAGGAAAAACAAAAGAATAAAATGAAAGTATAAAATGCCCATTCTTTTTTCTTCCCAATTTTTAGCCTCTTACATTGATTTGGTATATATTGAGTGTTTGGAGTCTTGCCAGATATTCAAGATGAGTGCTTCCAATTACTATTGCTGCATTAGGAGATGAAAACTTTTTGGCATATTGTACATTCTCTGAATACTCTCTTACATTTTAACTCATGACAATTAATTTATCTGCTTTCTAATTTTTGAAAATATAGATGACCTTTGGGATTTGTTCTAGAAAATTAGTGTTTAGGTTTTACATCAAGCATGCACTGAAAGAACACTGTAGATAATATGTTCTTCCCAGGTCACAGGAACAATTGAAATGTTTAAATCAAGTTTAAAATGCTGATTTTTCATTTGAACCTTAACCATTTGAACCTTGGGTCAATCCTATAAGCCAAGCAGATTTCCTTTTTTTCCTTCCTTGCTTTTGAGGAAACTGAGGCTCCAAGAGCTTAAGACCTTCATTAAGGTCACATATTCAGTCAGTAAAGCCAAGTGCTATATTTTGAAATTCCAGATGCCCCTAGGGCTCCTTTCCTGTACCACTTTTTTTATGCACACTGATTTTAATTCAAACAGAAAATATATCTTAGGATCTTATATAGCAATGGAATAATTTTTTCTTGTAAAGCTATTTGTAAGCATGAGTTGCTTAAAGTTCATGTAGTCTCTTTGATTCCAGTCATAGATAGTCAATTGTGGATCTTAAGAACTTCCAGTTGGAAGATTATAGAATGACATAGTAGATCAAAAATTCCAGCAGTTGTCAGTGTAATCTAAATTGCCATAAAGAAGTCAGGATGGTTTACTAAACCACAATAAACCTAGCACATGAGTTTTCTATTGTTTTTTATATTAGACGTTTCTCATAAAATAACTTTTATAGTTATTTCTGTGCTATAAAGTATCAGAGTCCTGTAACTTGCTTTAGGAACAAAGTCGTTTAATACACGTTTATTTGGTCATTATAGTCAAGTTGGCTAATTAATAATTTTAAAGACAGTGTATACAGCATGATTAATTTTGACCAAATTAATAATTTTAATAGTATATCATGGCATACATTTTAACTACTTTTTATTTGAGTTTTCACTCCACATATTTGTAATGACTTGATTTTCCCCACAGGTAAAGAAAATTATAACTTTGGAGTACTTTCTTTGTTCAGAAACATGTTGGATATATGAAAAGTATTCATGAATTCAATCCCCCTAGATAGAAATAGTCTAATTTGGAGTCTACTTTTCCTGTGGTGGCCTACCACTGCTAATTTTGACATTGCATTGAAATCAGCACTCTGCTCATTGAGACACTTCTGCCTATTATTATGTAAGAAACTTCTCCACCAAGGTGACTGAATACATTGTTCAAGTCTAAGCCAGACACAGTGAAGCAGCTCTCCTGTTAAGAGCAGTGCTGGCTACCCTTCCAGAACAGCACCAGCTCAGTTCTCTGTCCTTGGCCAGGCCCAGTGACCCTCCAGTTCTTCTTTCCTGGCTGGTCATCTTTACAGCCTGCACAGCTTACTTCATTTTCCTGAGTTTCCTATTTTTCATTGTTACAAATGTCTTGTGATATTTTCAAAATTTGTAAAAGTATTTTATTATCACTTACCATTCATATCCTGATTATATATTATAATTTTATTATATATTATATATTATTATATTATATATTATAATATTATTAATATTATAATATTCTCATTCTAGAAAAAAATTAATGCAGAAAAATAAAATTAAAATCTTCCACATTCCAACAGATCACTACCAGAAGGCTTGTCCTTCCAATAATGTTTTCCTTTTGTATACTTTTTAAAAACTGAAAACAGTACATATTGCATTCAGTATTATATTAAGAATATTTTTCACTTCTATGTAATTCACAAATATCACTTTAATTAGTTTTGTAGTATACCATCATTTATGTGCTTTTGATTAAGTAAGTTCTAATTTCACACTATTGTAAGTAAAACTGTAAAGAATGTTTTATGTAATCCTTGACCTGCACTTATAAAAGAAAAACTGCTCTGCCAAAGATTATGACCTTCTGTGGATCTTGAGATTTAGTGCTTACTTACTTTGTAGAACTATCCCTATTCATATTATCCTTGGAAAACTGAGAATTCCTATTTGCATGTATCCTTGTCAAAAATGATCACGCATTTTGTAAACAATTTCATTAATTTGATATAGGACATGTTATTTTCTTTTAATTTCATTTCTTATTGTTAGTGAAACTGAAGATTTTTTGTGTTGTCTTTAACCATTTGTATTTTTCACTGATGTTCATTGTTCCCCTTTTCCCTTGTTCACTTCTATTTTAATAGTATTTCTTATTTGTTCATCTGTTTTGATTTTTGTTTTGGTACCAGGAATTGAACCCACGGGTACTTAACCACTGAGCCCCATCTCCAGCCACTTTTATATTTTATTTAGAGACAGGTCTTGCTGAGTTGCTGAGGCTGGGTTTGAACTTACTATCTCCTGCCTCAGCCTTGCTTACCTGAAAATCGTGCTGACTCTGGCCCTTACGTTCCATTCTCGCTACAGTATATTGTCCTTCATTGGTAGTTAATCTAAATTTTCTCTCTAATGGCTTTCAAAATCTCTTGTCTTTGATGTTCTACAGTTTTACCATGATTTACCTAAGCATAAATTTACTTATGTTTATATATAGTTTGCTTGCTGCTCACATGCTCCCCTCTCCAGTTTTAGCTGGCTGCCTCAGAGCATTCCATAGTAGTCACAAACTCAACAACACATTTAAAAAGTATATATATATATACACATTTTTTTTTTTGGAAGGAGAGAGTCCTACTTAAGTAGCTATAGTTTGTCTTCTATAACAACTCCATTTCCTGGACACAGGTTTTCTGTCTGAATTTTTGTTCCCCTCCCCGACCTTGGCTTGTTATGTTCATATTCACCATAGAAATACTCGGGTTTGGGCATCCTCTCAAGAGATGGCAAGCAACTGCTGTGGGGAGGGAGGTCCTCCCTACTTATTGATGAGCTAATGGCCTGGAAACAGTCAAGCCACAGATTCCCTACTCACCTTTTGGTACTCCTCAAGGTCCAGGGGCAGGGAGGACTCAGGTCACCAGTTCTGCTTTTTCTTAGCCTCTTTGGGGCCAGAGAGTCCAGGCATACTCTTTTATATACTATGTTATGTACAGTTCTCTCCAGACCAAACCTCTGCAAAATTCCCACCCTGGGCCTTGCTGTTTGTTTCTGTGCACTTATTCAGTCCAAAGAAGGCAACACCAGGCATGAGTTCCCATAGCCAAAACCTCTATAGGACCCAAACCACATTTGCAGAGTCACCCAGAGATTCCAGGAACCATTTGCAGGAGATTTCCAGTTGGTAGTAGAGAGAAAGAAACCATGTTGAAGTTACATCTTACCATGTTCTTCCCAGCACATGGCTTTAAAAGGGAAAGATTTTCTTATTTTAAGAAAATTACTTAGAATAAATCCATTTTTATAAGTATATGGTACTAGACGTCCTAGCAATTAAACAGGAGACAGAAATTAAAGACATACAACAGGGGAAAAAAAAAGTCAAATTATCCCTGTTTTCAAATTATATGATTCCATATATTAAAAAACTAAAAGCCTATTAGAACTAATAAATGAATTCAGTAAATTTAGAAGATCAACATACAAAAATCAGTAACTTTTATATACTAATAATGAGCTTATTGCAAAACATATGATAAAGGTAATCCACTTATAATACCTACACCAAAGTCAGAATAAACTTAACCAATGAAACAAAAGACTTCTACAATGAAAATTACAAAATACTAATGAAATAAATTGAAAAGGATACATACCCACACAGAGAAAAACCTCCCACGATCATGGATTGAAAAAATTGCTATCATTAAAATGTTCATATTACCCAAATTGATTTATAGATTCCATGCAGTCCCCATCAGAAAACCAAAGGCATTCTTCTCAAAAGAAAAAAAAGAAAGAAAAAAATTCCAAAATTCATTTGAAAGAATAAAAGATCCAAATAGCCAATGCAATCTTGAGCCAAAAGAACAAAGCTGGAGGCCTCACAATACCTGATTCTAAGACATACAACAAGACTGTAGGAACCAAGACAGGAGAGAAATGGCATCAAAACCAACCCAGAGCCTAGGGGAACAGAATAGAGCATGTAGAAATAGATTCACACATCTACAGTCAACTGATTCTTGAGGAAGGTGCTAAAGCCACGTACTGCAGGTAGAACAGCCTCTTCAATTACTGGTGCTGGGAAAACTGTATATTCACATGTAGAATGATCCGACCTCTGTCTCTCACTTTATACTAAAATCAACTCAAAATAGATAAAGACCTAAATGTAAAACCTCAAAATATTAGAAGAAAACACAAGGGAAATACTTCAAGGCAGCAGTATAGGTAACGGTGTTTTGGATAAGACCCTAAAAGCACAGGCAAAAGCAAAAAGAGACAAATGGGAATAGGTCAAACTAAGGAGCTTCTGCACAGCAAAGGAAATGATCGACAAAGTTAAAAGACAACCTACAGAATGGGGAAAGCTTTTTGCAAACCATCTGAGAAAAGAGTGATTCAGAATATATAAGGAGCTCAAAAATCTTCACAACAACAACAAAAAAAAACCAATTAAATGATTAAGTGATCTGAATAGATATGTTTAAAAGAAGAATAAAACTTAAGAAACTTAAATGGTCAACAAATTTATGAAAAAGTACTCCTCATTGGCCACCAGAAAATGAAAATAAAAACCACAATGAGAGATCATCTCACTCTAGTTAGAATAGCTATTATCAAACAGACAAAAAATAACAAGTGCTGGTAAGAATGTGGAGATAAAGGGAGCTTTTATACATTATTGATGTGAATGTGAATTAATGTAACATAAGACAGGCATCATGGAGAACAGTATGGAGATTCCTCAAAAAACTGGAAACAGATCTACAAGATGATCCAGCTTTTCCTCTTCTGGATATGCATCCAAAAGAAATGAAATCAAAATGATATTTGCAATCCCACATTCATTGCTTCATTCTTCATTCTATAACTGAGATATGGAATCAACCTTGAAGCCCATCAGCACATGCATGGATAAAGAAAATATAATATGTACAGAATGGAATATTGTTCAGTCATAAAATGGCATCCTGTCAATTATAGCAAAATGAATGGAACTGGAGCACAGGGTGTTAAGCAAAACAAGCCAGACACAAGGCAAATATGTTCCCTCTCATATGCAAAAGGTAAAAATGTATGGGTAAATGTGGAAAAGTGATTTCTAGAGGCTTGATAAAGAGAAAGAGGAATAGAAGGAGATTGGATAACAGGTATCGAAACACAATTAGAAGCAGAGTTGGGTGAGAAGAGTCCACAATAACCTGATGTCTCTCTTATGAATTACTAGGAGAGAAGGCACTTGGAGAGTGTAAACATAAAGTAATGGTGAGGAGATGGAAGTATCAGGCACCTGACTTCATCATCACATCTTGTATACATGAACCCCACAAATACATACAATTGAAATAATAAGTATTATTATATTGCATAAGATATATAATATGTTATACAATAATAAAATTACCTAATAAAATTCAGACTGGGGATTTAGCTTAGTGGTAGGGAACTTCTCGTATACATAAGGCCTGGGCCAACAAATAATCATAATCATAATAACAGAAAAAGAATAAGTAGGTAAAATCTTTCAAAAAGTGGCTGTGTAAAGTAAGGCTATAACATAATTTATGGAAAGTTATAAATGTAGTTCAGCAGTTCTTGGGGCATTGCTCAAGCTCTGGGTACATAAAACTAAATTTACAACACTGTCCCCTCTCATCACTGCTCTCTGATAAAGTTGCACTCAACAGCATGAGCAGATCATATCTGCTGTAACCAAAATATTCCACCATCTTGGAAATACAGTAGAGTGAATCTGAGGACTGTCCAACTCTTTTAATATTCATTCCAACTATGTTAAAAATATGTATTTAATATATGGACATGACTAGTATCAATATCTCAATTAATATAGTTTTGTCAGTAAGAACAATGAAAAACTAGTCAATATTTTTATGTTCCTTTTTACAACATTTTAGATTGTTTTGAAGCACTTGTTTTGCTTTAGTAGTCATTTTCTGATATTTGTTTAAATATTTTATTAAGGCATTTCCTAAGACAGTTGCTTTTATACTATATTTATTTTTAATATATTTTTATTTATGTTTCATATAAAATCAGTTACTAATTTAACTTATATTTAGTTAATAATCCCATCAAGTTTATATCCTCAATAGAATGACTGAATATAAGACTTCTATAAAATGCTATTAAATCAAACAGAAATCTTATAAAGTAAAACACAAGATATTGGAAATATAGAGCTAGATATTTTATGTGTAGAAGTTAAGAAACCAACAATGTTACTTTAGCTCAGTAAACATTTTCATGTGTTCTCATACTGTGCTTTCTTAGGAAATAAAATGACAAACAGGTCCAAATTTAGGGTATTGAATGTGAAAATTTACCTCAAATCTTAATAAATATTTCTTTCTCAGCAAGTTACAATTCCTTTACTTACCATACCAGAGACCTTTGTTCATATTTCTACATTGTAATTTTGTTCATATTTATTATTTGACTCTTTTGGTTCATGAAGGATGGCTCAATTAATCTCAATGACATACAAAATTGGGGAAAGACTAAATGAATGCCACACATATAAATTCTGGGCACAATTTTCAAAAGTATTTTGATAATTTTTAATTCCTCTCTTATCTCCAACACATCTCAGAAAACAAAAGTAACACTAGCCCAATTTTGTTTTTCCATCTTCATACTAGAAATTCTACCTTAGATAGAAACACTGTGTACTATGAATAATTGGTTCAATATTTACAGCAGTATGTGCAAACTAGTACAGTAGATGGATATGGACGAGATATTGTCTCTCTCTCTCTCCAAAGTGTATGAACTTGCAGGAGAAAAAAAGTGTAAAAAATAAATAAAATGTAAATAAAATGTATTAGTGCTAAAAGGACAATAAACACAAAGAGGGAAAGAATCGAATACTCCATGTATTGCTCAATTTTCATGAAAGATTGTAGATGTTGCTCTTGGCCTTCAAAGATGGCTAAGAGGTCAGTAGATGCAGCCAAGAGCAGGCTGGGATGGGGAGGAGTAAAGAAGAAGCCAAGTCGGGAGCCACGTAAGCCAGTGATGGAGACAGCAGCTGTGGTGTGTGTGGAACAGCGAGGGGGCAGATTCGAGAATGGGGAAGCAGTTGCAAGGGTTAAGGTGGAAAATGTGGTGTGGATTACGGAAGCAAGTCAGTTTTACCCGATGCCAAGTATCAAAAACTTTTGAGCAGAGGAGTTTCACGATTGATTTTAGAAAAATCATATGGGTAGCAATTTGTATCAATGGTTGTATTAAAGAATAATTAAGGCAGAAAAAGAAGTTGGGGGACTATTCCCTGAAGTAGTGGTTGTCAAAATGTAAAGAAACAAATCTCAGTGAAAACTGTGACGACATAGAAGGCACAGAACTTAAATAACAAACTGAATAGGAGGAAGAGTCTGTCACAGAAGGAGGAGTCTGAATTTTGGCAGTTCTTCATCGTTTTTCAGGTCATACACACTTGAGTACGAAAAAAAAAATCAAAGTTCAATAATGACAAGATGAGGAAGGACAGAATCCAACTTTTGAGAAGTTCCAGGATACTGATAGGAGGGCCTCTTCTGAGTTGCTGGCCACAGGGCCAGAGGCTTGATGGTGAAGGCAAAGGTCGCAAGCTGACAGTGTGGACAGCTGAAGGGTTAGAGTTGAGAGTCATTATTCTCTCACGTGTCCAACACGTACGGTGCTTCTACACATCGGCAGGTCTCTGCCACCCTTCCCCTGGACTGTCACGCTACTCTCCTTCCTCACTATTTTCCACTCCCTTACTGACGTGATCTTCCCAACATGCAAATCTACTTACAGTGCCCTGCTTGAAACTGGGGGACAGAGAAATTAATATAGAAGCTCAGTCCCTATTCTTATGAATAATTCACTTAGGAGTGAGGAGGAATCCAGAGTTTAGGATATTAAATAGAGTTGTTGATTGTTTAGTCTCAGTTAGGTAGACCCTTGTTCCAACATTCAATTTTGCAACTTCTTACCTAACTTGGATCCATTGGAATGTACACACAATGTCTGAGACTTAACAAATAATAAGAGAACAATAAAAAAACTTTGTTTAGAGAATATGGTGATTTTAAATAAAAAGACCAAATCTTTTTTGAAAAATGTTGTTCAAGAAGTCTGTGGTACTCATGCACCATGCATCGTTATTCTAGGGGCAAGTAAGTGTAAGTGAATATGACCTCAATAATATTTATAGATAAAAATGGAATATGTAAATATTGAATATTACTAAACCAACATAAGTTTTGGCTTATAATTTATTATCAGGAGAGTCACTCTTTCAAAGTTTTGAAGTATGTATTATATACGTGGCCTTTTAAATCTCTCTTTGTTGTTGTTACCAAGGATTGAGCCTATAGGGGCTTAACCACTAAGCCACATCCCCAGCCCTTTTTATTTTTTTTTTATTTTGAGACAGTGTCTCGTCAAGTTACTTCGGGTCTCACTATGTTGCTGAGGCTGGCCTTGAAATCACAATCCTCCTGCCTCAGCCTCCCCAGTCACTGGGATTACAGGAATGTGCCACCATTCCCAGCTTGACTCTCTCTTTGAAATGATTCAATGACATCTCTGTGTTTGGGGGAGTTGGGGGAATTTTTAGAAAGTACATTTGCAAAACAGAATAATTTAGCTTATGTAAATTGAATTTCAAGCAGTTCCAGATAACATTTTATTAAAAGTACATTAAATTTTGATGATCCTCTGTATTCAACAACAAAAAGGAATTTAAAAATGTATAATGCACTAAACTAGGCATTCCAGACATCATGGGATGTTTATGACACAGTGGTTTTGAATATCTTTGAATCTGTCTCCCCTCTCAAATTATTCCCTCCTCCCCCTATGTCTTCCTTCTTCTTCTCTTTCTAGCAGTTACCCCATACTTTCTCATGCATTCTAATCAGTGCGGATGATGCTAAACATGAAGTGCCTTGTCATCCCAGAATATTCATCAAAGAAAGTTCAATTTTGGTATAAATAGTAGTAATTATTTTTATAGTTAGGTTAACATACGAGCCCTCTTTCTATTATAATATTTGACTAACAAAATGTTTTACTGTCTCCCACTGTGCTGAATGCGGTGTGAGTACATGCATGCACAACACATACATTTACATAGATTCCATCAAGCATTGAAGGAAATGTGCCTGACATGCTTTGATTATTTTCCTATGCTTTCTTGAGTTGTCAAGGTGATATAGTTGTCATATCAATTATTAATTTTTAAGCAGTGTTTCTTCCTCAGATCAGAAAATTACTACATTCCAATTGTAAATGCTTTGGAAAATGCAGAAAACATGTTATAAAAATATAAAAAGTCTCATCCATATTCCACCTGTTCTCCAAATGTGTGCAGTTGCATAGTGATCCCCCTCCTCTAGACCTAGAGCGTATCCATCACCAGGGAAGATTCTCTTGTGCTTCTCTGCGGTCAAGCCCACCCCTCTACCCCAAGCCCGAAACTACTATATTTTTTTTTCTTTTTCAGAAAATAATGTAAATTGAACCATATACTATGTAGTTTTTGGGGTCTTTTTTTTTTTCACTTAGCATAATATTTTCAGTGAGATCCTTCCATATAATTCCAAGTATCAGTAGTTTATTCTATTGCTGATTTTATTCCAATTTACTTATCCAATCACCAGGTAAGGAAATTTGTATTATTTCCAATCTGGAGCTATTGTAAATAAAGCCATTAATGTTTTCATACTGGTCTTTCTAAGGACATATGTTTTCATTTCTCTTGAGTAAAAAATGTGTCTTTATTTCTTGGTCATATGGTGAAAGTGTGTTTAACTTTAGTGATATTCCAAAGTTGATATGCCATTCTGTATTCCTACTTGCAACACTTTAGAATTCCATTGATTTCACATCCTCACCAGCACTAGGTATTGTTTATGTTATTTTATTTGCCATTCTCATGGGTACACAGTGGTATCTATCTCATTGTTATATTTAGTTTTGAGGAGACCTTGATTACGTTCCAACATAGGTGGGACCTGGCTATCCATTTATAGGTATACATATCTTCGAACATTAATTTTTCAACAGACATATGTGCATATGTCTATTAACTGAGGGATGTTCTAAAAGTAAAAGTAGATGAACTAGTCAGCTTTATGTTACTACAACAAAATACCTAAGGCTGCTGACTGATAAAGAGAAGAGGTTTATTTTGCATGCTATTTTAGAGGTTTAAAGTCCACAACTGAGCTGACCCCACTGGCTTAGACTTTGATGAGGGCAGCAGATGGCTGCATATCTTGGCAGGATCATGTGAGAGAGCAAGCAGTCACATATGGAACAGGAACAGAAAGAAAAGAGAATGGGCAGAACCAAGCTTGCTCCTTTTATAAAAATAGTCTTGTAAGAACTCAAGAAGTCACACAAAAATTACCAGGAATTCCTAGGTAAACTACCTTTCAAGAACATGTGCCCACCCTCCAGTGACCTAAAAACCTCCCAGTAGGCCCCACCCCCCAATGACTCCACCATTTCCCAAAAGGACAAAGCCTTCAGCATGTGGACCTTTAGAGGACTCAACACCTAAAACATAGCAGTAAGGGTCAGGAGTCCTCTTAAATGTACTTCTAAAACAATAATCCAAAACTATGCCTTTGGAAAAAAACTTCATAAAGTAAAACTTTGTGCTTTTCCAGCTTCCTTTGAAGCTGGAAAATGGTATTATTTCAGTGAAATAATACCATTAAATAATAAATGAAATATTAACATCAAAGATTAATTTTTAACTTAGAATAAGAAAATTTAAGCATACATAGGAATGGAGAAATGAATCATGTCACTCAGCTTCTACAGCTGACTCATGCCAATCTAGTTTCCTCTCCTGCAACCCCACCAGTGATTATTCTGAAGCAAATCCAAGGCATCAGAAGATTCAATTTTAATCAAATCTCAGAGTTCTTGATTTATCATATTAGTATTGAAAATAATTATTTTAAAATGTTTAAGTTTAAAAAATTAATTTCTAGTATTAATCTCTAAGGTTCAGTAGTTGCTTGGTTTGACCTATTTACATGTGAAGAACTTTCTAGGTGCATTTTTTTCCAGGTATTTACTCAGTATGCTATGGGAAACCACAATACCTGAATGGAAATAAAAGCTCATTAACTGAGATTGTTTTACTTAGCATACTGTGTATATAGCTTCTTTAATAGCATTGTATAGACATTAAATTATAAGAACTGCAGGTTTTGCTTAATGGAAGTTGCCACTTAAGCTAACAATATAGGCCATTTGATTTTTTATTTACTATATTATATATTTTTTAAATTACACATTGACTATAATCCTAGGAGTACTTTCTTAATTCTTTTTACAATATTGATCTAATTTTTCTCACTGGGAAGCTCAACTGAAGTGTATAACTGGTTTTAATTAAGAATAAAAAAAGAAACTACATCATTAGGAATTCTGATTTTTTGCTTCTCTAACAAAAAAAGACCATGAGCAATATGAGATTAGTAAGATGTGAGAAATGATAACCATGTTAGGGGTTGTCTATAACAAACTACAGTAATTGGGGAAGTAACCTTGACACATTTCAGTTCAAATATGAGTATCTGTAGTTTATTATATTCCAGACAGTATTCATTACCAAAGATGTAGGGCCAAATTAACTTTAATGTTGCACTCTTCGCAAGACGTTCCATAGCTAGCAATAACATTAAGATAATGCCGTTAAAATAAGAATTTCAATTATAAGGCAGATGAGACTGTGAAAAACATGACAGCCATAATGAGCAGTAGGAGTCGGTCTTCACTTTGATAAGGAGCACAGTTATCAGAGACAGAAAGGAAACAAAACACAGCTGGCAGTCTTCTCCTGTTGGGTCAGGTCACCACTACTGATAACAGCTTTGGGTTCAAATTCATTTCTGTTTATTCTCCCAGACTGGTATTAGGATGATGGTCCTGTTGTCTTCCATTTGCAGCTATAACACCTTCAATTGTGGTAGTGCTTCATCACAAATGACCCAAATATTTTATCATTCTTTGTCATCCTTTGTTTTTGACTTTAGAGTGTTAGCGAGATAGGAACTAATGAAGATCACGGGAGGGATTGATAAGATCAGAGGAGGAAACGGCTGTCATCAAGAGCTGTCTTAGTCCATTCTGGCTGCTGCAACAAAAATACCATAAGGAGAGGCCTTATGAGCACCATAAGTTTAATTCTCACATTCTGGATCCTGGGAGGTTCAACATCAAGGCCCTGGTGATTCATGTCTGGTGAGGGCCTCCTCAGGTTCATTGAGAACGCTTTCTATTGGGTCCTCACATGGAGGGAGGGGCAAACAATTTCCCTTGGGTCTCTTCTTAAAGCACTAATCCCATTCATGAGGAAGAAGGACTCTGCCATCATTACTAATCACCTCCCCAAACCCCACCTCTTAATAGCAATCCACTGGGATTAGGATTGGGGGGCATACAAACATTCAGGCCATAGCAAGAGTTCTGGTTCTTTGTAGCCTCTAAGCATGAGGCCACCGTGCAGTGGCTACCCCCAGGTCTTGTTGGTAAAGCCCATGTGTCCTGCACAGTGTAGAATTCACACTGCTTTCTGGGAATGGCTTCACAGAGTGAGCTACCTCTAGGCATCCAGCGCTGACACACCTGACCTGCCCCAGAGCTTAAAGTCCACCTCAGACAGTTAAGGAAGTCTAAGAGCCCTCCTGTCCATCAGATCTGTAATTCACTGGATTGGAGGAAGTGATCAGCTGCATCTCTTTTGCCTCTCTGCCATAAATTATCAGGGATTGTAGTTGCTTCTTCAGTTTGGATTTTCCCATTCAACTTTCAAATGGAGATTTTCCTCATTCTGGCTATTTTTTAGGGTCTAGAACTCTTTTCTGCATGAATAAAAGCTCTAAAGACTATTGTGGTTTTAATTAACCCTATATATCACTATTTGTTCACCACTTACATAATTAATATAAACATTTTCCCTCAATTTCTCTATAAATACATTTCTCATAAAGCATTTTCATCCATATTGCTTGCTCTCGAGCGTGACCAATTTTCATAGTCTTTACTACAATATGCTGTATAATACCCATGATGTTTGTGCTGTCTACTCTTATATTTACTTAATCTATCATCAAAGGGAGCATGGCTGGTGCCTTTAAGTGAACCAATCGATTATGCAGCATTATGTTTAGCTTCCACAAGCAGCAATTTTCTTTTCTCCCTTAGGAACCTTAATTCTGGAAATGAGCATTCCACTAGATTCAGAATGTTCATTTATAAAATACAAGTGTATTTTTGCTTACATAATATATATTTAAACGATAGATCCATAGAGTAACAATAAAATGTGTAAGACTTTTCATTAGAGTCTATGATGGTTTTAAATATAATCATAATTAAATTGATTTAAATTGCAAATATTACAGTAAATCTTTCTAGATGAGCCACAGAGCTCAAATGCAAAACTGATGTTCTTAAATGAGCTTGTTAATATATTGTCTAACAAACTAAGACATAATACTCTATTGTCAGAGTAATTTTTTAAAACAGATCATCAATGCTTTAAATGTAAAAACATAGTGGATTTTAAAAATCTTGTTAAAATAATTTCATATGTTTTATTCCTGTTTTGTTTTCTCTCCTTTTATCACTAGAAACAATAAACCAGCAATTTCAAAATTTCAACTTGCTAATCCTCAGGAGTTTTCTTTTTTCCTGTGCGTTCTTTTTGTCCTGTTAGTTTTACTTAGAAACACTGTATTGCCATTTCTTAGACTTTTGTGTGGAGCTAGTATGTGAACACATAGATTTATAGTCTTCATAATCTATTGGTGAGAAAATAAGTGGAGGAATGGGTAGAAGACACATACAGCGAGGATACTGAACAAAAACCTCATGCTGTGTTTTTTAGAATCCATTATGTTCTTCAGACATTTAATTAATATTATTGCCCTCAGAATAATGTTTAAAAGTGATCTTTTATAAACGTTCTTTCAGTTTCGTGCACTCTTTTGTGGAGAATAATTGATTCATCTCATTATCAGTCAATTTCAGAACTTAGTAGCATGTATGTCTCCAGGATAAAAGTTATTTTGGAATTCAAAGTGAGGTATCCAAAAAGAAGTGAAATCAAGGCCAAAAACTGTAGTCATCTTCCCTCTAATGTAAAGAACATTAAATTTGAAGTCAGAAGACCTAATTCCAGTTCCCGTTCTGCTTTTTGCACTTGTGTGACCTTGAGAAAGTAACTTATGCATTTCTAAGCTTCCAGTTCCTCACTTGTAAAGTAGAGGTGAGAAATGCCCCTCTGCCTGGCACTCTTCTTGTTGGAGCTTGTTGCCGTATTTTGATGTCACACCCAACATTGCTATCTAAACATACAGCGTTCTAGCAGAGCTTTACTGTCAATCATTTTCATTTATACATTTTTAATATTGATTTATTGATTTCCTTCAATGTGTGAGGAACACTGCTATACTCAAGGGAAATAAAAAGGAATTAGACAGTACCCAAACACCTCAAATTCTAGGAAGAAAGGACATATGAAAGATAATAGAATACTTTAATATTAGTCATTGATTTCAGTTGACAAGTTGGTTGAATGTTTGCAAGTTGAAGTAATTGTACTCTAATAAGAAATATTATAATGGTTTAAGGAAAAATCTAAAATGAAGCAGTATTAGAATATAAATAGATCAGTTATATGTGCAAATTTAGTATATGAAAATGCAGCTTATCCATCAGTAAGAGAAGGATGGGCTTCTCAGTGCTCGGTATTGGGATAGCAAAAGAGCTATATGGAAGGAGGTAACTAAATCTGTTCCAAATGTAACAAAATCAAATCATGAAAAGATCCAAAATTTAAAAGTAGAAACTTTTACATTCAGTTATCTTCAGAGTGGCCAAGTTTCCTAACTTTGATTCAAAATCTGGAAGCAAGAAGGAAAAGATTAATAAAGTGGACCAAGTATCAATCTATTTTTACTTTTCATGGTTAAAAAAAAAAAGTAAAATAAATGAAAAATATAGAAAATATTTGCAATTTATGTCATGGATAAAGCACTGATAGGCCTTAAAAATTACAGAGCACTGGGCCTGGGGTTGTAGCTCAGTGGTAGAGCACTTGAGTAGCATGTGTGAGGCACTAAGTTGGATACTCGGCACCACATAAAAATAAATCAGTAAAATTAAGGCATTGTGTCCATCTACAACTAAAATTTTTTTTAAAAAAAGAAATATAGACTGTTCATAGAAAATAAGAAATGTTGAGTCCTGAAGCATAGGACATATTCAAATTCACTTGTAATAAAATGCTAATTAAAACTGAGATTACCATTATTTATCAGTAGACCTGGCAGAATTAAAAGATTCACAACATACTACTTGTGATTGGTAAAATGTGATCCCAAAAGATGTCCACATCCTTGTCCCCAGAACTTGCATGGCAAAAGGGGTTTTGTAGATATGATTAAAATAAGGAGTATAAGACTTATGAGCTGTGGAAATTACCCTGATTGGGCTCAATGTGATCACAAAGGTTCTTGTCAGTGAAAGAGGGGCCAGGAGAGTCAGTCAGAGGAGGGGATGTGATCAGGGAAGGGGAATTCAGAGTAATGTGATTACTGGTGCAGGAAATGGAAAGGGCCGAGGAGAAATCGTGGGCAACCTAAGAGTCTGGAAAACACAAGGAAAGAGATCTCTTGCTAAAGCCTCTGAAGGAACACAGGCCTGCCAACACCTCCATATTAGCTCAGCAAGATCTGTTTTGGACTTCTGCTTTCCAGAGCCAGAAGATAATAAATTTGTGTTCTTTTAATCTACTTAATTTTGGAATATTTGTTACCATAGCAATAGACAGCTAATACAATAACCCAAGATAAAGGTTACAGGAAAACACATATGTTCATATATTATTGGGAATAAAAATTGGATAGCTCCTCTGCAGGAGAATTTTATTCTATCTACATATACACTTCACCCTTAGATCCCACAACCCACCTCTACCACTGTCAAAAATACAAAAAAGATATGCACAAAGCTACTGGGATTATATCTGTAATAGCCAAAGAGACTGGGAACACCTGAAGTATAAGTAGGTACTGGTAGAAAAGACTGTGTGTGACATAATGCTTTATGCAGCTGTAACAAGTGTTATATTTTGCTGTGGAATGATCTCAAACAATATTATGTGAAAGTAGCAAGGTGGGAAAAAGTACATGTAGTACATTATTATTTGACTAAGAAGGCAGAGAGGATAAATATACATACACAGACACACATATTTGCTTTTAAAAACATAAAAGGGAAAACTAAAATGCGTTTTGCTCCTGAGCTTTTTAGTGGTTATTCATAAAAGGCTGAAAAGAGAACATCATGAAGCACGCAGACGTGGAAGGTGGACCTCTATAAGTGTTCTTTATTTTGTAGATCTGGGCCTGGACCCATTTAAATGCATTAAAACTGTAAAGTTTGCCTGATTCAAAGAAACCAAAAGCAAATGAATGAGCAAAAGTTTAAGTTATCTGAATGACTGTAACTCTGAATGTACCTTATAAGAATTTTTAGAAAACAGTCTCAGAATCGATAAAGGATGGAGTTCTTTAAGAAATATTTATTCAGAACCCATTAGGGTCTCACAATCAAGAAAGGGAACATCCAACAGAGGGGTGCAGTGGTTTTCCAGAGAAAGGAGAGAGCACCTCCACCCAGCACACTGGCTGGGGAAGGCTGGATTCATTCAGTCACTGATTCGGATATTTGCTGAGCACCTCTTATGGATGCAACTCTGTTGTAGGCGCTGAGGCTCAGTCATTTTTAAAGCAGTTCAAGCTGCTTGAACAGCTTGCATACTGATGGGATGAGGACAACAGGGAATTTTTAAAAGTTGAAAACTGAGAATTGAACATTACCCTTAGTGTCGTGCCGATCACTGCTGACTATGGCAAGAGAAGGCACATTCCTGTGGGGGGACTTGGATGCTTACATAACCAAGTGCTGTGCAGTGTGCTATATGCTTTCTGCTTTTTAAAAGGTCTTCTTAGAATTTGCATGATATTATGCACTTAATGAACAACAATACTCCGTGAATGTTTATTTTTTCCATAAAGTACAAGAAAATGATATATTCATGCATATTAATATTAGCAATTATTTTGTAATCAGTCATACTGCCCAGTCTCTGAAATGTTTGTCTATTGTTATAAGTAGGTAGCATTTCCTGAAGATAGGCAAATATTACTTGACATATCAATAGATAAGAGAACATTTACAGTTGATTCATAAATTTTAATGTGTCTAGTCAAAGAATAATCAACATCCTATGACCTTAGAAATAATTTCAATCATAGATATTTTAATATTAAAATAATTTCATTCATAAATTTTAAATGCATTAATAACACTTATGTAAGTGATATGCGTGAATAATTATTCAGTCGTGTAGCATTCAGTCTTACAATTCAAAATTTTACTGTTAAGTTAAATAAAAATTTAAAAAACCTCAATTTGTTTTCTCCTCTAGCGATTCTTTAGATACATTAGCAACTTCATTTTGTTAATGATAATGTAAGGGAAAACAACTATATTGTCAACAAATACGATTGTCAAAGACTGGAATAAAATTATTAAAAATAAAATTTTTATAAAATTATAAAAAGTAATTTGCCTTTTAATTGTCCCAATATAAGCATATACATTTTAAAAGAATATAACATATATAAGCAAGCTGTATTAGTTTTTTAATCTATAGATAATGCTTGATACAAAATAATTCTAGACCGTTCTTCATAATCCCTGCCCTATAGGTTCTTGGCCTATAGCTCAGGAGCCTTCCCTGGGAACAGACCTGTGTTTTCAGCAAAATGTATGGAAGTCATCCTTTTAATTTGATTAGCTTAAAAATTCCATAGAACAAAGTGTTTCTGGCATTTGACAAATTAAACTTTTGTGTTCTGCGTGAAACTGTTTATCATGAGCTTGGTCAAGGGCAAGGACAACTCCGGGAGACCCCTCAGCCCTTGTAGGGTGACACCCAGAAGAGAATTTTTTTACCCAAAGCTCTATTTCCACATCTAGAAGACAGAGATGGTAACACCTGCCTCAGGGCTGTGGTGAGCCAAGAGAACAGGCACAGGTCTTCATTGTTGAAGTTACCCATGACACGTCATCATCAGTAGGAAAATCTCTTTAACTATAAATACTTTCATATTTCTGGCTTTGCATAAATGTTAAAATGGGTTAGCTCATTTTCATACCTCACTATGTAGAGGTCATATAACAGTATAAATTGTTTTTTAATAAAAATCTTTTTTGTTATTTTAATAGTATCAATAACAGTATATTTGTACATTATTTTTCAGTGCTCCATTCAATCATCACAGAAGCCCAATAATTTAGGTTTTTTATCATAGATCTCATCTCATAGATGAGTAAAATTCCATTCTAAAAATTAGTGCTCGTTACATTGTTTTGTTTATGCAAATGCAGGAGGTTTGAGTAGTCAGACTCCATATGTTCTGTACTGGGGAATTCAGGGTCTTAAATAAGCCTCTGCTTGGCTGCCTTTACCTTTAAGCCGGGGTTTAACACACACTGTCACCAAGGTGGCTCTTTGTTGCGGAGGGCTGTTCTGCAGGGCTAGATGCCAGTAGCACTGCTGTTCCAGTGTGACACTCAAAAGTGTCTCCTCCAAACACTAGGGATGTCCTGAACAAATAAGAAGTGAGAAACAGTGCTCTAAACTATAACACAGCAAAGTTTTAGTTAGTTAGTTTCTGATTCATGTTATGTTATTTTACTAAGAAGTAAGCATGACAATTTTTACCTTATGATATTGTCACTAAATATTTGGATAAACAGGACTTTCAAATTGTGAACATAGGAAATTGACCTGAGAAAATTTACAGAAATAAAAATGTGAATTTTACTCAAAATGAAGAAACTATATATACATATACACACACACATATATATATATATATATATATATATATATATATATTCCTTTTTCCATATAGGTCATTATAAAGGCTTGTTGAATTAAAGCTTTCCATAATAAATTGCGCATTACACCCTTATAACAAAACAAAAAGACTCAAATTATGCTAAATTGTATATATTTGTGGATTTGTGGTTTGGGTTTGTTTTTATAAATGCTGATTAGATTTTAGGAGAGAAGTTTACTTTTATTTTCTGCCTTAGTACATGTAATAAGACCTTGCAACTTTTCACCCTATGATCATACCATGTTTTCCCTCCTTCAAAAAAATCAGTATATAAATGCAAAATTTTTCACACAGTTCATTGGTGCTGAATTTTAAATAAAAATAACTTGTAACTAGTTGTAGACAACCCTAGATAGTGTGTCTTGGTGATATTTAAATACTGAATAGAACAATTTATGGCTTAATTAAATCATTTATTAGGGCATATCTTTTCTTATTATCCTATTATCCTGGATCAGAAGAAAGATAAATACATTGTGTAATTAAGCCTTTGGATTTTAGCAACCTTTCTTTTGAAATAGGACATGTATTTAATGTATTATCAGAACAAACAGTTGCTTATTAGTTATGAGTAATGGAAATACTTTTACACACACACACACACACACACACGGGATAGCAGATAACAGAAACAGAAAGAAGATAGCAGCCGATACTTTTGCTCCACTTGTCTGAAAGGTTATCAGTTGGTAAGTACTGCCAGCAGAGCATGAAAATGACCAGTAATTCAAGAGTAAATCGGACAAGGTAGAGTTTGTTGTATTTTTAACTACAGAGAGCTGGTCAATAGCTCACTCCATTTGCTGTTGTTTCCCCATGGAAAGCTCAGTTTGTTAGCTTTAGGATAGGCTCAGTCAATGGATTCTTTTTTTCTAAGAGAAATGATCCATGGGAGGTCCCCCGAGGAGGAAAATCCTGAGAAAACCTGGGCAGCCTTTCATGCTGTACAACACAACCAGGGAAGTAAGACTCTGACCTATTTGAGGTAGAGTTTCAAAGACGGAGCTGCTGGAGCTCTTTTGAAAAAAAATCAATTCACATTATCAAAAGAAAGCTGAAAATGATAGCAAACGGCTGGTTTTATTAGAAAAACTTTTCTTCTATTATAAGAATGCATTATGTGAAGTGCTTAGAATTGGCTTCAAATAATATTAAAGCACATATTAAAGAAGACGGTAATTACACTTTGTAAGTCTGCCTGTTTGTCGGCCCCCTTTGTCATCTCCTCCTGGAACAATGGGTGAGGTGGGGAGACCGAGGGGCGAGAGGAGGAGAATGTTAGCACAGGGTTTCTCAGTGCTGTGTGGCCGGACCCACCGCCCAATGGTCCAAGTCCACGTGCTAATGAGACAAAATGCATAAATAAATTTCCCCTTGATAAGTATTGCTGACAATTTGAATTCTCCACTTGTGCAAGTGAGGTTGAAGAGCAGTGTCTTTATTGAAAGCATTAGGATTTTTTTCACTACTGTTGTATATTCTCAGCTACTACCCCAAAGAAATTGAAATGACTTAAAAGGAACAGACGAAATAAAAATAAATTTGTTGTTTGTGGTGATGGTGACAGTGTTTTTGTTTTGGTGGTTTGAAAGAGTGGTATAGTAGAGTTAACTGTAGAATCAGACAGTTGGATATAAACCCCAGCTTTTTCTCTAATATGCTGTTTGATTAGGGCAGGTTAATTCATTCTTTGAATTTTGTTTCCTTAAATAAGATCAGGTACAATAATACCCACCTCAGGATTAAGTGCTGTAAGATACATGACATACCTCGCTTAATTCCTGGAACAAAATAGATACCGACAATAAGCAGTCCTTTCCCTCTGCTTCTCCCCCTGGAGATGGAGATCTCAAGGGAGCATGCCCAGGCAGCCCTTTTCCCGGTCTTCCAGCAAAGCATTATCTTTTAAGTATCTAAGATCACCATAAGGAAAGAGGGTCCAAAGTACATATGGAAGAAATGGGCCATTGGCAGCATTCATTTATCCATCCACTTTTTGAGCACCTACTCAGGGTCAGACCCTCAGCTGTGAACTGTGGGGATCAGAGAAGTTGTTGGCCTGCCCCAGCCTGAGCAGAGATCTCATTCATAAATTATTTAAAATTTCATGGAAAAGAAAAAAAAAAAAAAAACTAGGTTTTCTTCTTCCTTCTTGAAACCTATTAGTAGACTTGCCATTATACTTTTACGTTTTATTCCTTCTGGTTATACTGGCGACTTCTTCAAAAAGCTTGTCTAGTCTTTTGGCAGATTTGCTAGAATTTTCATGACCTTGTCCATGTTGGCTGAAAGTATATAGAGGAGATAGATTAATTAAAGCAGAAAATCTCTTACTTCCTAGATAGTAATGAAAAGTTCAAGCTTAAGGATTCATTGATAGAACAGTTATTTAATGTGAGAGGAAACACCACAGTGAACTCAGTACCTTTAAAAATCAGAACTTAATGACTTCTTGCCAGAGAGACTGAAACTTCCATCCCATTTCTCTTGATTGTAACATGAGACAGGAAGAGGGAGTGTTTTTATATCCTACCTGCAAGTAAGTCTTTCAAAATATGCTGTATAATTATTATAAAAGTATATAAAATTACACTTTAGAAACTATTAATAATTTATACTGACAGATTCTAATTACAGAAAAAATTTAAATGTAACCAGTTAATTATTAAAATGATCATTCCCTAACAACATTACTTTTGAATTTCTTCAGGGGCTTGGAGAATGAAAGCTCATAATTTTTCTAGTTGTGTTGAAATACCTTTGCCCACTTTTGTTTAAATTATTGAAATGTTCTTTCTCAACTTAAATAAAAATTAGGACTTTGGAAGCATCGATGGTTAAAATATAAAGGCATTATATTAAAATATGCTTTTTACAGCCTTTGGTAATATTAGATACATTTTCATGTGGATTATAAATGTTTAAATAATTCATAATTCATATAGGTAATCACAAAAACTGTGTAATATATATATATTGTTCTCAAATTCTATCAGTTTTTTGTTTTGTTTTTAATCCTATAACTGTATATGGTTTGTATTAAAGGTTAGGATTCACCCATGAATTATTTATTCATTCATTTATTAATCATTAAAAATATTTTTTGAACAACTGTCTTAGGCCCAGCCATATTATGATCTGGATATGTAAACACAAATAAAGCCAGACCTTGCCCTTGAGATGCATAGTCTGAAGGAAAGACAGAGACACTTGGCCACTGACAATAAAACAAAGACATGTACATATTATCTGTGAACAGAAAGAAAAGAGAAACTAATTATGCTCAGAGAAGTGGAGTCATTATTTTAGTGAGAAGGCAATATTTAAACAGGAGCCTAAAAAAAATAAAATAAAATAAAAGACAAAAAATTGTTCTATTCCAGAGGATGCGTGGTATGCCTGGTCCAGCTGCCACATGGAGTTCAGGAAAAATGGTGAGAGGCCAGAGGTAAGTAAGGGGATGGTCACAAAGACCCTGGTCCTGTGGAGAGTGGGACACTGGAGATTTCCAGCACAGTTTGTATGTGTTTTGGATCAAGCCCTCTGGCAATAGTATGGGGAATAGATTTGAAGGAAAGACTGAAGGCAGAAAAGGATGTTAAGAGGCTACAACTTAGGTCAGGGAAGAAATCAGAGGAAACAGATGGTTTTTTCATTAACTAATTCTTTAATTCAGTCAACACATGATTTCCAATTATGGGCCTGTACAGTGTTCTTCGCCTTGCTGAGTAATTCCATTTCAGCACTTCTAAAACTACTGCATTTATAAAAAAACTTTTTGCATTGAAATCATCCACATGGTACTTTGTGCAAATCCATAGGATTCACTGTGATTTTTCCACACAGGCATGTATCTTGTGTTGATCATGTCCCTTTTCCTTGCTTCTACCCTGTTCACACCCTGGCAAGGACTATTCTTAGAGAAGGTTTAGGTTCATAGTAAAATTGAGAGGAAGGCACAGAGATTCTGTATACATCCCCTCTCCTACTCATGCACAGCCTCCCCAGTTATCAACAACTCCACCAGAGTGCTACATTTGTTACTGGTGATGAACCTGCTGGGGTCCATAGTTTATAGTAGGGTTCACATTTTATAGTTTATAGTAGGGTGAACATTTTAAGAATTTGGACAAATCTATAAATGGCATGTATCTACCAGTCCTGCAGTGTGTGACCACTGTCCTAAAAATCCTGCTTTCTGACTTCATTGCCACTGTACCCACCAATCCTTGGCAACAACTTGTCTTTTTACAGTCTCCATAGTTTTTCCTTTCTTAGAATGTTATATAATTGGAAACAAATATTAGTATGTCTCCTATAATAGTATGTAGCATTTTTCAGACTGGCTTCTTCCATGTAGTAATATGCATTTGAATTCCTTCCATGTCTTGGGTTTGGCAGTTCATCTCTTTTTAATACTGCATAATATTCCACTATCTGAATAACTAGTTTATCCATTCACAAATTGAAGGGTATCTTGGTTGTTTCCACATCTCCATGAGTTATGCACATCTTTTTGCAGGCATAATTTTCAGCTCTCTTGGAGAGATACCAAGGAGTGCAGGTCCTAGGTCATACAGTAAGTGTTGCTTAGCTTTGTTAAGAAGCTGCCCAACTCTCTTTAAAAGTGGCTGTACCATTTTGCATTCACACCAGCAATAAATAGAGTTCCTGTTGCTCTGCATCCTTGCCAGTGTTTGGTTATTGGTGTTTGGGGTTTTGGTCACTCTAACAGATGTGTAGGTGGTTCTTGTTTTCATTTCATTTCCCTGATGACGTGATGTGAAGCATCTTTTTATACATTCCTCTTTCATTTGCATATCCTCTCTGGTGTGGTGTCCATTAAGGACTTTGGTCTGTTATTTTCTTGTTGTTGAGTTTTAAAAATTCATCATGTGTTTTGGATAACTTCTTCTGCATAAATTTTCTTCTCATCTGTGACTTGTCTTCTCATTCTCTTGATATTGTCACTCACAAGGTTTTTAATTTTAATGAAGTCCAATCTATCACTTTCATGGATCATGCCTTTGGTGCCATATCTAAAAAGTCATCACCATAGGTCACTGTTATGATGATAAGAGGTGTCCCCCCAAAGTTCATTAGATAATTCAGGAATGTTCAGAGGTTAAATGATTCAATCATGAGAGCTATAAACTGACCAGTAGATTGATCTATTTTATGTCTTAACAATTTGAAAGGACTACTATATTGGGTGGCATCTATAGACAGATAGTATGTGACTGAAGAAACTAGGTCACTGGGACATGCCCTTGGGGATTGTATATCTTGATCTTGGTCCTTGCACTCTGTTTTCTGGCTGACATAAGCTGAGCAGATTTCCTCTCACATCCTTCCACCATGATGTTCTGCTTCATCTCAGGGCTCAGAGCAATGGAGCAGGCTGGCCATGGACCGAACCTTGAAACCATATATTAGAAGAAACATGTCTTCCTCTAATAAGTTTCTCTGGTCTGATATTTTGGTCACAGTGACAAAAAGCTGACTAACACTGTCACCTAGAATTTTTCCCTCTGTTATCTTCTAAGAGTTCCATAGATTTTTGTTTTCACTTAGGTCTGTGATTCTTTTTGAGTTAATTTTTGTGTAGGGTATTACCTCACCTTAATAGTTGCATAGTATTCCACATAACTATATTTAACTAGTCCCCCACTGATATACAATAGACTTTTCCAGCCTTCAGCTATTTAAAACTATGCTACAGTAATACTCTTCTCCACCTCTTCTTATTAAAATCCCATTAAATCCCAAGTTTTCAATTATGCAAATATTTCAATGAAATCAACACAGGAGCATTAAAATGGATTGGAAATCAAAATTTGGAATTTATATATATCATTATATTAGTCAATATCAATATTATTACATCCTAATTATTTTATTCTATCATAATTCTATTCCATAATAATATTATGTGTAACTATATTTTCATATTATATATTAATATAATTATATTATATGCTTTATTTAAATTTTATGTATTCACATCTGGCACAGTGGGACAGAACGGTTTTAACCTTTTCCTCCTCTGTGAAGTCTTATCATCATCTATTACACTATTTATTTTCCTTATTTGTTTAATTTACAATACCCACTCCTCCCTGTACTAGCATGTTAGCTCCACAAGGCAGGGATTTTTCTTTGGTTTGTTTCCTATTGTTGTCCCAGCTCCTAGAATAAATGCTCAATGAATATTTGTTAATTGAATGAATTTTGCACAGATAAAACTATATCCAGGGAAAATGATAGATGTGAAATTGCTGGTCCAAGAGAACTATGCATTTGTAATTTTGACAGATGTTATCAGATTGATCTTTATAGAGCAGAGTGACTCATCTTTGAAACTACTGACATTTTGAGCCTGATCATTCTTTGTTGAGGAGGAACATGCCCTGTGGGCTGTTTTGCAGCATCTCTGGTCTCTCACCACCAGATGCTACTAATATCCCCAGTTGTGACAAATAGAAATGTCTCCAGAGATTACTAAATGTCCTGTTAAGAAGCGCTGCTATAAATGTTATATACTACTTTAGGTCCCTACCAACAATTATGATGGTGACTTTTCCCCCATAGCCTTGCAAATACCATGTTTTAGCAGTTTGCTCTTTGAAATCTGACGGTGATAAGTAGTAGCTCATAGTTTTAAATTGCATATGGATTCACATTTGGTTAGAACTTTTGTTTGCTACAAAACAGAAGCATTTGTTTTCTATAACAAATCCCAGCCTTGTACATGAAGTGATAAGTGTCAGTTTGGTTTTCCATTGTAGAAGGAAAAGCATAGAGTGAAGATATGAAATCCACAATTGACTGGGAAGAAAGGTGTTTTTGCTCTTATTTTCCTTTTTTATAATACCTAAGCTTTGTAAATTTTTTCTTTAGATCATTATGCATTCATGGGCCAAATATTCTATAGAATCTGATAAATTGGCCTTGATGAATGAACAAAATTCGGAGTCAAAAGACTTGAATTTAACTGCAGGCCCTCCTAATTACTAGTTGTGTTACCTTGGGGAAGTCACATAAACTCTGAGCTGCAAGTTACTCATCTGAAAATTGTGGATAATAACATTTGCTCTCTCTACATCACTGAGTTATTGTAAGAATTATTTTTTAGACTGCAAAGCCTCTCACAATTGCAAGGGCTTATGATAATTATCATGAAGGTTTTATTACCCTCTGCTGTATCTCATGACTCATAGCATCCCGAGAGTTTCTCCCTTCTCAGTGCCTGGGCAATCATTTCAAACTGTTTTCACTCACTTATTTATTAAACAGGCATTTTATACCCTTACCATAGCTTCAACTCTACAGCCTTAAATCATTATAGTACAGTTCCCTTCATAAAATATCTAAGTTTTATAAATTTTTTGATCTTCAGAATATTATGCATTCCAACATAATATTCCATATTCCAGGTAGATTCATTACTCATCCATTCATTTGATGTACATTAAATAAGCATCATTAGTCCCCCCCATACTGCCTTTCCCTCCCAGCAGCCCGGTTTTTTCAATACCATTCATTAACCTAGTCACGAGGGTAAGAACTCCGCAGTCATCTGCGAGCTTGTGCTCCCTGTCACATGGACCCTGGGCACCAGAACCAGACTTCCTGCAGTCTTCTCTGGTCCCTCCCTCCCACTCTGAGCCACAAGTGTCCTCTGTTGGCTGCCCCACCAAACCCTTAGTGTTTTTCTCAGCACTTCTTATTACCCTCATCAGTGTTCTGACTCTGCACCAGACTCATTCGTATACCTTTGCTCTGGTTCATGATGTTCTCCTTCCTAGAATTTTCTTTATTTGTTCCCTTGCCCATCAGCCAGCACTTTCTTTCAAGATCCACATCATTTGCATTAGTCCACATGCTCCCTTTCTTGATGTCTCAACTCTCTCTGATCTCTTACCACTTACTTCACTCTTCCTGGCCGATTTCAGTTGACGTGTCCTGGTGGATCGCAATGTTGGCTGCATATCAGAATTATCTGAGGAGGGTTTTGTTAGTTACTATGGTACAATCCCATGATGATTCTAATTCTCCATGGAATTTGGTCATCACAGTTTTGATGCTGAGTGCCTTAAACACTTTCATGGATATTTTAAATACTTTATTTTCTTTTCTAACCAAGTTTATGAGTTTCATGGTGGTAAGATGCTAAAGATATATATTCAATAATTGATTTACTCATTGCTCAAATATCAAATGTTTCTTATTCATTTTCTGCAAAGCCCATGATTTGTGTCCTGTTTCTGGTTCCATGATGTTATAAATTACCTAATCTCTTTAAACCCATGTCTCCATATGCAGGGAATAACAACATACATGTTGCTAGATGCTGTTATGAATAGAACTGAGACCTAGAAATCATCAGAGCTAAGTAGTGGCCATTTTTATTACTACTAATATTGTATATCTGTTCTGCTCTTTCAAGATATTTAAACCTCTTTGTCTTGCTTGCCTTGGCAGTTGCTATTTTATGCTTTGTCAATCCACTAATTTATATTACTTTAGGATTAAGAAGAAACAACATCAAGGCCCTATCCAATCGCAGTGTAATTTTTATGTCTTTTAAATCTAATTACATTTTCTTATTTCAAGGAGCAAATTCCATTTTTTTGACCACTCACACCTCCACTGACTGTTCCCTTGGTTAAAAGAAAATAGGCCCCATTAGTTTTTTGCTTGTCAACAGTGAGTATCTCTTTCACTTCACCTGACATTGTCAAGTGACTTTTTATTAATCCTGTGCTGCATTTTAAAGGAAGATTGTAATTTGTTAATTTAGCCCTTTTTATTTTAATATATTTTTTCATTTAACTTTGAAATTAATGGAATAATATCATTCTATTCTATTACATTTAAACTCAAACATTTATAATGTTTCTACAAGAATTAGCAAGAAAACAAAGTATTTTGTTTTCTGCAGAAGACAGTTGGTCTATAAATTACCTTTATTATTAAGTTTTATATTTTTAAGAGAGTCAATTTTCATCTTTTATTTTCTTACTAATTAAAACTGTATTTTAAGTAAAAAATACAAATGAAATAAATAATTATTTATTAATGACTTGTCACCATTAAATTAGATGAAGACTATAAGAAAGAAATTAACCAAAATGGCACATTGTCAACATTTTCAGGAGAAAATTTCCAAAGCAGGTAAAAGAAATAAATCATTTATTCAACCAGAAACATTTACACTGATCTTTTCAGTTTCAAAATTATAAAAGTAACATATGAAGGCCAGCCCCTCCTGAAACTATACAGATTTCCTTGAAATGCCTGTTAATCCCTATTTGTTCCCAAAATGAATCAAACCTAAAATTATGTTGCTAAATAGTGTCTATTTTCAGTTCCAAAATAGTTGTAGCTGAAATTTATACAGATGTCAACAACACTGTGGCTTCAGAGTTATAAAGAAAGTAATTAAGGAATTTCATAAATTACTCTTTCAGTACATATAAGGGGACAAACAGATGCATGAGTCTCATCTTATCTGTAACATGACTATATTGATACTCACTTCACCAAGTAGTTAAGAGATTTAATAATTTACCATGGGGCCTGGCACATGGTGCTCAGACACACAGTAATGGGCCCTGCTGTTTTGAGAAGATGACTAGGGACAGAATATCATGACTTTGGAGTTAATCATACCTGTCTTCACATTCCAAGTCCTCACCTGATGGTAGGCTGATTTGGGCAAACTGTCTGAACTCAGTTTCCTCATCAATAACCCCAGGATGAGTAACTGCAACCTCATCATGGTTTGGTGCTAAGAAGTGAATGAGATCCTACATATCAAGGACCTAGGACATACCATAAGCATTTGGCAAGCAGTAGTTATGATTACTCTGATTTTTACTGCTAAACTGCGTGTCAGGGGTCCAGATTTCCTTGTGTGTATGTTTGAACAATGCGGACAGGTCTGAAAAGTACTATCCAAGGAGTGGTTTGACTGACACTAATTAGCTTAAGCCCAAAAGCACCTCATTTGTACAGGCCACTTCCAAACTGGTAGTTAATGTTGCATTCTTAATTTTACATTCTTTTTCTTAAAAAGGACCTACAAAATTCTGAAAGTTTCAGCTGAATCTAGGTTATACTATTGTGAAGAGTTTGTGTCTTTTTTTAAACTAAAAATTTTCAGGGAAATTTATGCCATCTAACAAACATATTGATAGCAATGTTTACATTAAACTGCTATTTTAAGCCCAAATCTCATAAATTTCATTGTGGCCATTCAAAATGATGCTTAAGGCAAAAATGGCACGTTTAAGCAAGGAAAATTAGATATAACTTGAATATGGCAGTAAAACTCAAAGATATGCAATCAATAATATAGAATTGTCTGATTTTTGTAAACTCAATATTTTCTAAACTGTTTTTCCAAAGGAAAGGAAAACAACTTTAACAGATCAGTGAGAAAGTTAACTGTTTAAACTTATTCAAAATAAATATCAGTCCTCTTCAAATCAGTGTGTGTTAAAAGCATATTGAGGTATAGATCTTCCAACAAATTATAAATTAAACATCTATTATTCACACGTGAAGTAATTGAAACTGAGAAAATTACATATTTGAAATCAATAAAACAAACTCTGGTGTTTTAAAAATAAGCTGTAGTCCACAGAAATATATTTACATTTAAAATAGATAGCTTCAAAATCTTGAGAAAAAAGTTTTAGGTCTTTCTTGGGACATCCATTGGGGAGTTAGCATAAAACCACTGGAAATAAGTTATAATTTATTTATATTGTTCATCTTATTTTGTTTTTATTTATTTTTTTATTAAAAATTTAATTAGTTCTACATGACAGTAGAATGCATTTTGACACATTGTACACAAATAGAGCACAACTTCTCCTTCCTCTGGCTAAACATGGTGCAGTCACACCAGTAGTGTAGTTCATACATGTAAATAGGGTCATAATGTCCATCTCATTCCACCGTCCTTCCCACCCCCACATCCCCTCCTCACCCCTCACTCTCCTCCAGTTTCTTCATTCTTCCCTACCCCCCATTAATTGATGGATTTTTTTTTTCATTATATCGTGGATGTGCAAGGCAAGTGCTTTAAAAACGTGTGCCCCGCCTTTAAGTTTCTATCCATTTCAAAATGAAGTGTTTTTTAAATGATTCATCAAAAAAATATGAAATTCAAATCTTACAAAATAGAGAACTCTTCTTTTAGGAAGCCAGGTCTTACAGAAATTGTAGCATACAGTTAATAACAGAAAAGGCTTATCATTATTCATCAAATATGCTATGCTATCATTGTGATAAGAAACATCCATCCCATCTTACAGACAATGCAATTCCAGAGGAGCCAGGGGTAAGCAACTTTCCCAGGGTTATTGGTACAACCAAGACTAGCATTCACCGGATTCCTAATCCTTTTAGGTTGCATCTGCTCTCAGCATTTTTAGAAAATGCCCTTTTTATTGTGTTTTCAGCAGGTTGTGAATCTAATATACTAGTTTTACTCTTTCTCTCTTCTGTGCCTTCCTTCCTGAAGAATATTTCCAGGAGAGAAATCACTTACAGTTTTCTGTCTTTTCCAACGAGTTAAAAACATAAAAGATCATAGATGTAGTAAATCAGTTCAGAAGCTCAATGACTTGATTGGGATGCTCAATTTTACTATAATAGCTGGATCTGAAATGTTATCCGAAATGCTTACTCCTTCACAATTCTTTTCTACACCACAAAAATTGTTCATAACAAGAACAATCTTTGATAAAAAAAAAAAAAAAGAAAAAAAATAAGATGAGATCTTTCAGACAGCTTAATGGGGCTGCCACTGTACTAGATAACCATTGTTTAGAGCAGTCTCCCATTAGCTGAAGGCTAGTGAAGACAGAACATATCGAACAGTGTCTGAAGCTGCACTTTACAAGTCAGGATAGACGGTCCTCCTAAGAAATGGAAGCTCCTGACCATTACAGATGTTGTGAGGCAGGAGATGAAGCACATACTAACAGAACAAAGCTTGTGTTTTGTGGCATTTGGATTCCAAGGTAATAAATAAGGTTAACAATTTTTGTAAAATCCTTCTTTCCCAAGAACATGAATCCCAAAATAATTGATTACTGTACTTACAATGGCATTGTTCTACTATTCCTTGTGCGTAAGTAGGAATTAAAGGAAATATGTTGCTCAGTATTTCAGCACCTAATTACCCAGATTCTTCCTTGGTCTTGCTGGATTGCTCCCTTACAAAAAGTTGAACCTTACTAAGTATCTAACTCATTGATATGGTCCATTTGTAGAGGCAATTTATTAGTCTACTGGTTAACACCTGTTTGATGAAGCTCAGAAAAAAAAAAAAGATTTTAATTGAAAGCAAATGCAGTAAATGCTGACTCTTTCTAATTTCATAAAAGACAGGTTATATATACACATAAATACATACATAAATCCATATGATACTAAACATAAATTCACATATACATTCACATATAATTTATATATAGATGTATAAATCTCCTTTTCCCTGGACAATTTTAGTATGTTTTCCCTATGAGCTAAAAGCCATGAGTATCTCCACAGATATTTTTTGCAAGTGAAATTGCTTTTCATTTGGCAAAAACTAAACCTGTGATTCATAGCAGCTTAGAGCACTCAAGGCCAAAGAGTACATCTTGCTTGCTTTGACTGACATTTTTGCAGGCTAAATCAGACCTGCATGATTCAGCTGCATTGAGATTCATAATGCTAGAAGAGGAAAGGTTTGGGGGTGGTGTAAAAAGGAATAAAGGGAAATTGTTTTGGAAATTGTGGCTAGTGACTAAGGTAAAAAAATCAACCACAGCCAATAGGCAGTTTCAATTGATATTTGACTGGGGAGATAACGTTTTCTTGCCACCCTTTATAAAGAGACCTAGCAAAGAACATTAGAGACAATTCAGTAAAGAAAACTATTGTGGGGAAGCAGAAAAAGAGGGACTTTCCTTTGCTATGAAAAGGAAATCAAAGTAGGGAGCAAGCACAGGCTGAATGGCTTTTTAATATTGCTCAGTTCAGGCATTAAGAGTAAGTCCAGTGAGCATTGTGTATACAGGAAAGATGAAGAAAAATCCATTACCAAAAAGTTTCCCCTAAATGTCCACCATTAGCAATTCATTCCTTTTAGATTTCTTCATCAGGCTTGCTCATCGGTTACCTTTAAAATTCACATCTCCAGAGGGTTTAAAATCTTCCTGCATGAGGTACTTTCTTATCTAAACTCAGTACAGAGGCAACACAAGGAAATTGCTTTGGGGAGATCAAGCATTAGAAAAGTGAGGTGCAGAGGCTGGGGGTGCAACTCAGTGGTACAGTTCTTTCTTAGCAGGGCCCTGGGTTTGATCCCAAGCTATGGAAACACACACACACACACACAAACTGAAGTGCTCAAAAGAAATCACAAAATGGCTTAACCTAGCCAACCCTCCATTTTTGTTTAATACTTATTTTTTAATCAATAGGATATAACCTAGCCACAATGAATTTTATAGAGTTCTGGCTACATAATCTGTAGTGCAAAATGTAAAGATAGGGCTCTCTATTTAAAAAGTATTAAGAACATCAAGATGGAGATTTCAAGAATTTCAGCAGAGACTTCAGCCAAGCTTGGGGTCCTTCTAAGACCAGGGTCTGCACAATTGCCCATGAAGTCAGTCCTCATTTTATTGATTGCAGGGGTGGAAATGGTGAATTCTAAACTTGGTTAATGAAAACGTTTCCTTAAAGATTACTGAAATATTTTGACTTCTGAACCCTCAATACTAATACCAAAAATTCGGACCTAAACTTTTTTTAGTTTAGTGTGGAGCATTGGAAATCTCTAAATTTAGCTTTTTTCTATCATTCTTCTTACTTATCAGATTTCTGTGTGAATCATGAGATTGGGTCCCCCCGCCCATCTTTTTATGTTTGGACTCCCACCCCCTTACCCTCAAGCCTGAGGTTCAAAAGATGGCTCCTCATTTACTGTTGCTCACTCCTGAGCCATCCAGGAACAGAAGGCCAGGGACTGCTTTCGGAGCTTCCAAACCAGCACTCATCCTAGCACAGACAGCCATTGGCCAGCTCCAGATCAAGGGTTAGGATGAGTGTAGATGACACCTGGGACTGAAAGCTAGGGGTCCTTTAGGGCAAGGTGTCCCCCCAGAAATGGGACTTAGGCCTGTAGGAGTCTGGGTCACCTGTGCTATAAAAAGCACCTCTGGGTAGAAGAGGCTCCACATGCCAACTCAAGTCGAGTGTGTTTCTGTGCAAGGTGATACTGATTTTCTTCCTAGCACATTTTGCCTGTAGTCCAGCCTGACAGGAGGATGCTTTTGGTCCTCTATTAAGTTTTCTTTCTTTGTCTTTTGTTCACACACCCATTATAATTAGCATATCATTAATCCTCCACTGACAAAAGGCTCCAGGATTCTCTTCCTTGCTTACTCTTTTTTTTTTCCACTGACAAGTCCTCTTCCTAATCATTTACTGGACTAGTTTGGAGGAAATGATGTCATCGTTTTAACATTAACTCTTGTCTTTTCTTCCTCCTGACCCCATCCCACGGGCAACAACAGAAAGAATGGTGTTTTTATGCTATTGACTCAGAGTCATAAGACACTGAAGTTTCAAGTGATCAGCTGTTTTAATTTTTAATAGTACACCATAGAAAAAAATGATAAATCTTTGTTTTGGTCAGGGTTGAACATTAAAAACTCCATTTTTTAAGTCATATATATTGAGTAATTTCATTATGTCTAGCACAATGCTAAGTGCATACTTATGAAATGTTTGCCTCCCCCTTAGCTTGGCAACTTGCTGGCATGTGAATTCAAATAGTTCCATTTTTAAAATGTTGAATCAGCTTTTCAATACCTGGATGGATTTTAAAAAATAGTTTTATTCTTTTATCTTTGTTAAAGAAAACACCTAAGTAAAACTATATTCATTTTAAAAATTCAATTTGTTGTATACCAAAGTCTAGTAAATAGATTCCTTTGACTTTAGGAAACAGTGTTTTCTCTTCAATCAGAAAATGTTTATCTAGTAACTACTTTTTTATGGTATTGGATCATTCTTCCAAATTGAATCTTTTTTAGGATATTATAGCCCTCCAGTTATAGTTCAATATAACAAAGTAAACATGAAACCAAAGCCCAAGAACAAAACATGAAGTTATAATGTTTGAGCTTAAATGGACAAGTGTGCTATATGGACTTCAAAATACATAAGAAATCTGAAGAAGTTAGTACAATAATTTGTTTAAGGGAAAGTGTTTAAAGAGAAAGCAAATCTACAGAAAAGGCAAATACTGTTTTACTGAAGCAACTCTAGTAAGCAGTGGTACAGGCTACCTGCTTGCTTGGTGGCACAGCAAGTAGGTGGTGTCACCATCTACTCAGCTGGCCAGCTTACTCATAAATGCAAGATAACACATCTTCAAAATCAATGAGATAGTTCAAGAATAGGTAGTATGTTATCTAGCAAGTAAATTCAGCACCAAGCTCAGTTTCTACTTTAAAGTAGACCTTTGCCTCCAATTATATACGGCACATATTGATCTCAACACGGAGAAGCTATAACTAGATATTATATGTCACCACACAAGTACCATTTGGCCTTCCTGAAAGAGTGTGACCTGGTGAAGAGTGAAGAAGAAACCTTAATAATATGCAGCTGTCAAATAATCTTATGGATTTTGTTTTGTTGTTGTTGTTGTTGTTTTGTTTTGTTTGTTTTTGGTAGATTCAAGATGATTTCAAATGCTGACTTGGAGTAAGTCCACCAATAGATAGTTAGGATAATTAGGATACCATTGTACTGTCCTAGGAAAAACAACTTCTCTAAATAGAGGTTTCTTCCATCTAGTTATATCTTCCCAGGGATATAAATGCCATTTGATCATGCTGTTCAATCATTCTCTTAATCCGGATCTCTCGAAGGGCTGACCGGAACCTACTGAAGTTCTAATTCCTTAGCCTGGCATTTAAATGCCTTTAAAGGCAGACAGTACTCTTTTCAGCTTGATCTCTCTCCACAACTCCAGGCCAAGCCTCTGTTCTTAACCACATTAAACCTGGTTGTGCCTCTGTGCATGCTCTTGCTAATCTGTCTTCAGTATTTCCTTATTCTCCTAAAAATTCTACTTAATATCAAAGACATTCAACTTTTTGTAGAACCATTCCAATTACAGTTGGTATTTCTTTCTCCATTTCCCATATTTTTCTGTACCACTCAGGAAACACAGAGATTTCTTCATTTTATATTTTTCAGATATTTCTTATAAAATATATTTCTTTCCATCCACATCTCACCTCTCTAAATAGACCACATTCTGAAAGACTGGTAAAAATTAATTTCTCTGCAGTTGTCTCTAGTGTCTAGCACTGTGTCAAACAGAGTAGATGCTTAATGACTTGTTCATTGATTGAACATTCATTCTTAATGAAGGTACCTGGGTAGATTCTGTTTGCATTACAGATAAGAAAGGATTACATTATCTTTTCTCTTATGATCAAACAGAATATCTTATACATAGGACTCTCCTTTTCATCTCATAATCTACCAAAATGTTTATTGAATCATCTCAGCAATCTACTAAACATTTTTGTTTTGTTTTGTTTTTAAGTACAAGGGACTGAACCCAGGGCACTTTATAGAGAGCAATAGCCCCAGTCCTTTTTCTTTTTTGCAACAAGGTCTTGCTAAGTAGCTTGGAGCCTAAGTTACTGAGGCTGGCCTCAAACTTGTGATCCTCCTGCCTTAGCCTTCTGAGTCACTGGGATTATAGGAATACACTCCTGTGCCTGACCAAAAAAAATTTTTTTTAACTAGAAAAGCAATGTAACACAAATTAACTAGGTTTGAAAGCATGATTTTTTTTTCCCTAATGTGCGATTAAAAGCACTTTTATAGTAGGGAAAGAAATTCACTACAAGTTGATGGAGTCACTTCCCACAGATTTCATGGGAAATTCATTTAGAACAAAATTTAAACGTTTCTGAACAGCTTAGTTAAACTCTGGATTTTATTCTAATGAGATTTAACCATCAAGTCATTTTTTGTTGTATTTTTGCTATAATATGACTGAGGTTTACCTTTTTTCTCTCTAGAAGCAGCCTGCTGTTGCTTTAAACCCGTGGACGCCCAAGTCTTAATGTGCATTAGAATCCCCAGGGAAAGGCTTGTTAAAATGATGACTTTCCAGCCCCGCCTCCTCTAAGGTGTTGTCTGATCCTCGGTAGGGATCTACACTTCAGTGAGCATCCCTGTTGGGTCTGATGGAGGCCCTCTAGCCACTGAGAGTTTATACTCAAAATGAGAACTTTTTCTTCTAGGATTTTTGCTAAAAATAACCAGAACTTAGCATAGAAAGCAGGTGGATGCAGTGACCAGACCCAGGATGCTCTAATCTATGCTAATCAGCCACATAGATGCAGTTGCCCCCTGTGGCCCATTTCATGGAAGAAGTGATGAAGGATTTCCCCACTGGAGTCTTTAGTGAGCATGGCAATTGGGAAGTGCCCCATCCCAGCAGGCACTAGGGCTAGAGCCCAAAGCCTGGGCAGGTCAGTTATCTGGGAGCTCTGATAAATAAAACTCATAGGGACATTGTAGAAAAATATATCTCTCACAACTCCTCCACAATTATCAGTACAAAAGTGTCAGACACTACAGAAAAAGCAGTTTCTGGTAGGAACCAACACTAAAGAGGAATGTGGATCAATTTTGTCATCCCAACAATATCACGAAATTCTAAAGACAATGCTCTGGCAACTTTAGGAGGTCAATATCAGCACAAATGTGGCATTGCTGGCAGATATAAATAAGCAAATAAGTTATCACTGTATTATGGGGTAGGTGTAAGGGATAATGTGCACATGATCATAATAGCCAAAAATATTAGAACATTCAAAATGTGGATCATTGTTATTTGAATTCTTGACTTACAACTATCCCAAGGAGACATCATGACATCATTGACTTTATTTTCTTGTTTGTGTGTGTGTGTGTGTATGTGCAAACACACACACATATGTATATCACATGTATATGTATGTTTATATCAAAGAAACTAGGGAAAAACAACATAAAGGAGCAATAATTTTCAAACATGGGCCACTAGCTTAAAATTGACCTAGGCAACAGATGCTTCCCTCATTTAAAGAAAATGAAAACCAGAACTTTCACATCACATTCTTCATCACATAGATGTATGATTTTTGAAAGGTACTGTAGACAAAGTTGGAACATTTGAATTGCCACACACAACAAAAGGGTTTCCAAAAAATGTTTGAAAGTCTATGTACTCAAGAAAAGTACTGTCTGATCAAGTGGAAATTCTCCTCAGAACAAATAAGCATGAACATTGATTAGTAGTACACAGTGAAGGTTTCGTGGATGAAATGTTCTGATACCTGTGACTTTGGAATATCTCAAAAAGAGATGAAATGATAAACAGGTAAATGAACATATCTATTAAACAGTGAAGTTGTTACAAAAGCAAATGTAGCAAGACGTTAAGAATTGTAGAATTGAGGTGCCAGGTAGATAGTGATTACTAGACAATTCTTCCAGTCTTTCTGCATGCTTGAACATTTTCATAATGAAATGCTAGAAGACATTTGTCACTAGAAAAGGGGAGCCGTCCTTTTCTGGTGGTGAAGTCAGACACACTGAAGCTGAGTTCCTGTTCTTCCACATGCTAGTTATGAGATCCTGGTCAAGTTAATTTAAATCAAGAAGCTCTCATTTTGTCATCTATGAAAGGAATGTAATGATACCTACCACATAGTGTAGATGAAGGATTTAAGCAAACATGAGGTGTTTGACAACTAGTAAACTTCCAAAAAATGTAAGTGATCTCAATTGACACTAGTGTGAATGTTTAACAGTAATGGAATGAAATTAAATCATATATTTTCCTTTCCTTTAAAAACTCCCTCTAACACTACTAATTTCAGTATAAGAATTGTGACTATAATTGTTATATCAAGAAGTTCTTGCTAAGCAAATACTGTATTTTCTATAATAGGTTTCCAATTTCAGTAATAATTCTGTAGCACTAATGAAAATTAATTGATACAAATTCCATGATATTTTATGTATTTTGAGATTAATTTTACCAAATTTAAATTTAACTTTAGTTTACTACCAAAAAAAGAAAAAGATATCCAGTTTAAAATTCCAGCTGAACGTGCTGTTTTCAACAAAACAGTTCATTCAACAAAAAAATAACCCTTGTTCACTGCTGTGTGAGAAAAAAATGAAGCTTAATACAAGGCACTCACCCACAAAAGACTTTCAGTGTGGTTAGGAAGAACTACCCAGCCCTTGGGAAAAAAGAACAATACAGAGTTAAAAATATAAAACATGCAACAAAGAAGTAAATGATTAAGAATAAAATGAATAATACAGATAATATGAGCCGAAAGTTCAGAAGAGGAAAAAAAATCACAATGGCCTTGAAATGAACATTCTGGAGCATTCTATGCCTATTTAAGCCCTTTGAAATATGAAAGAAACTTACTGGGAACGTGTGGTTTTGGTGGAAGGCAAAACACAATTGAACAGAGGATAATGTTCCAGGGCAGGATTTTCTTTGAGAATTGTGGACAGGAGGGAAGAATGAGAACAGAATATTTAGCTTTCATCAGCTAAGAATTGTGGTTAAATATTATGCCCTTCCTCATTTCAAGAAGTAGTCATTTAGTTTGTGTTCAAAAAAGCCTCAGGATAGGTGCTAAGGGCTACTATGAATGGCATTCAGCCTGAGTTTAAGGGGCTTACCAGTAACAATAACAAGAGTGATCTCTCAGATGCCAAGTACGCCAGCCTAGCTGAAGCTTACACGCTACTAGAAAAACTAAGGGGAACCTGCAATAGACAAGACATAAAATGGCGAATGTCATGTACACTAGATAAAATGCTAGGTAAGTTCAGCAAAGTGAGTGTTCCTGCAGTTGATACACAAGATAGGGCAAGTATCCCTGCAGGAGGAAACACCCAGGCGTCTATAAAGGAGAATCAGTAGAATGTGGCCGCAGATGCAGTGAAAGAGTGAGAAGAAGGAAAAGAGTGAACCAGGGCACCAAAGTGAAATGTGCGCACAAAACCGTCTGTGGTTCTTGACAGCGGTATGGTTGGTGGCTTGGATGGAGAGGAGCGGTGGAGAGCTTGGGTCAGACCACCAGGACTTTGAATACCAGCCTTAATGTCTTGAGGTTTATTCTACTGGCAGTAGGGAGCCATTAAACTGTTATGAGCTAAGGAACGAAATGCTCAGAACTTTTTTGTTATTCATTTTTAATCTGGTAGCTTGTGTAGGATGAATTGGAGGAAGAAAAATCTAAAGGCAAAACAACCAAAGGTAATGGGGGCCTGAACCAGGGCCATCATTGACAGAACTATTTCACAGGATAAAATTAACTTCCTGTAAAGAATAAGAGGAAAGCAGAGCCTACCAAAGTATGCTACAGTAGGAGACGGGCTTTGTTTAGAATGGCCAACACGTGGGAATTATAAAAAGCAGACAGGTATTTAGTCAGTTTTATTATTGTTCTTAAATTCCCCACAGAGAGTGCCCCTTGTTACCCACATCCAGTGCAGGTTGTTGCCCCTGCCCCCACCATCATACGTGTCCCACCGTGTTAGGCCACTGCATAGAAGTGGAAGCATTGAAAGAAGGCTCCCCAAGTCCAGCTTAGCACCTGGAGGTTTGAGGGTGCTTTACATGGACTCGGAAATCAGGAAGATGTAAAAGCAGGTTTGGAAATGAGTTCAGTTAAACATGAGTTACTACAGGGCTGGCCAAATGGTAATGGCCAACTCTGGAAATGTAAGAGTGGACGTAGCTCAGCTGAGAAGTCAGAGCACCCGGTCTGGGGTAGGGAGTCAGCTGCTTACAGGTGGCAACCAAAGCTATCGAAATGTTTCTCACCTCTTGGGAGTTGCTGTTTGTAATCGAATATCTACAGTATCACCCACATATCTGTATAGCACATGATCCCAAGCCAAACAGCACTCAATGTTACAGTCAGGAGCCACCTGCCCAGAGCTTGAATTGCCTTCCTTTCAGCTCCTGCCAAAGTACAGGATCATTGGTACTTGAAAGCTAAGTATTAAGAAGACTGCAAATGGATTCTTTTATTTTTTCCTAAATTCTATCACTGCAACTGAATTAATTACTTGCACCAGATAAATTTAAATATCAGAAAATAGTTTACATTGACTATATTAGAACTTCACTTCCCAAGGAAGTACTCCGAATGATTCACAGGGTAATGTTTTTCCCTAGCCTTCCTTCGGGATTAGTATGAAACACATAGAAAATGTCAACATAGTCTACAACTAGTGTTAAACACATTGTTATACACATACATGGCCTGGGAAAAGGTGATCTTTTCTAAAGAGGCAGTATGTTTCCCCTATCTAGCAGTGAAGATACCTTTCAATCTTGCTAGCTTGGAATTTCAGGACTGTGTTTAATGATCAAGTGCATTAACCATCTCAGCTTAAACTCTTGGTAAAACAATCAACCTTCTTTGCCTGTATGGGCATGGACTGCTTTTTTCAGGCCTTATTTGTAATTGCCTGGTATGAGTTTTGTTGTTAATGACTTCAGAACCCTTGAATTTTAGGGAAGCAGTCAAGGAATAAATTATACATAATAATAAATAGCTGAGAATGTGATGTTTGATGATATTATTTAAGAATATAGAATTGAGGAAGTATCCAAAAGGATTAATTAGAATGATTAGCACATTGTATTTAAAAAGTACTGTCCATAGAATCCAAATAATGATAATAATGAGATTATTGCCATTTATTACACATCAATGGCAACTGTACTTTACAGCATTATGTCTAGTAACCACATTATTCCTATATTATAGATGAGAAATTTAAGATTCAGAGAGCAAGTAACTTATTACAGTGGCAAAGCTTGGGGCTCTTCAAAGATTAACCCCTTGAGCATGTTTTCATCTGCCAATCCAGGGCTCTAGCCTTAGAACATATATCCAAAATGTGTTTATTTGCTAGATATTTTCTTTGGGCCTCTAAGGGACCTTTAGAGGCCTCAAGTCTAATCTGCTATGATTTTAGAATGAAACAGATGGCAGACAAACAATAACAATATGTGATTTAGGTTTTACCATTCATAATAATATCAGAACCATCAAGTACAGAGGAATAATACAACACAAAAAGTGCACGAAGGTCTCTGCTGAAAACTACAAACATCACTAAGAGAATCAAAGATATTCTGTGAAATGGAGGAATATACCATGTGCAAGAATCAGAAGACTCAGTATTATAATGACTTTTTAAATTTTCTGCAAGCTGAAAATAGATTCAGTAATAATCCAAATAAAAAACCTAACAGTATTTTTTTTGTAGATATTAACAAACTTCTAAAATATTTATGGCAATGTCAAAGGTCAAGGATATCGGGAGAAGAAAACTGTATACAACTCAGTTTCAAGATTTTATCATAAAAATGTGTTAGTTCAGTTTGGAGTTGTTTTAATGAAGAAAAGACTTTTCACAAAGAAGATATCCATACACCTATAAAGGTGCTCAATTTCTTCAGCATTCAGGGAAGAACAAATCCAGACCACAATTCAGTACCATCACACATTCACAAGAATGGCTAAATTAAAGACAGCCAATACCAACAAGGATATAAAATAACTTGCACTCATATGCTGCCCTTGCTTTGAGAGTGTAAATTGAAAAACTATCCATATATTCAAAAACTAAACATATACCTTCCAGTTGACAAAGCAATTCCCCTCCTAGATGTAAGCTCAACAGAAATTAATACAAATGCTCACCAAAATTATACACAAGATTGTTCGTGGCAGCATTGTGTATGATAGCCAAAAGTCAGGATGAGAATAAATTGTAGTGTATTCACATAATGGAATACCAGAGAGAACAAATCACAACTACAGGCAATCGTAGGGGTGTACCCCTCAGGCATAATGTTGTGCAAGTCAAACTCTAAAGAGTATCCCACTTACATAAAGTTAGACAGCAGGGGCTAGGGATATAGCTCAGTTGGTAGAGTGCTTGCCTCGCATGCACAAGGCCCCGGGTTCAATCCCCAGCACCACAAAAAAAAAAAAAAAAGTTAGACAGCAGACAAAACCAACCTGTGTTAACTAAGGAAGTTTCTGGGATGATGGAAATGTTTAGTACATAGGTCTGCTCACCTCTTGAAAATTTATCAAGCTGCATATTTAAGTTTTTTTGTAGTTTTCTCTCTGTTTGTGCCTGTGTATGTGTGTGTGTGTGTGAGAGAGAGAGAAAGAGAGAAAGAGAGAGAGAGAGATCTCAATAACAACCTACCACCATCACCACCAAAACCAGAACAAATAAAAAGTAATAGTCTTTCACCACTGGCTCAAATCTAGGTGGGGTAGTTACTGTTAACTCCCCTACCATCTCTCACTCGGTGTTTTTCATTCTGTTGCCTTTGTACTCTAAAGTACAATCCCTGGAGCTCCATGAATATATTTAGATAATTCAGGATATTTGGGCCAAACAATGATCCATAAACCCAGAAAAGGTTAAATAAAGAGTTAATATTACTTTCCTTTTGAAAACAGAACTGCAAGACCCTGGGCTTAAGTGTCTTCATATTAACACGTACAAAATGGTATGTAAAGAGGCCACAAGCTACAGAGCCTGGATGTTTTTGACCCAGGAAACATTTGTCAATGAAATCTTTAGCAGATCTTACCTGTTTCAAATCTCAACCACCTCAACTTCATGATTTATTTAACCAAGCTCTTTAGAAACTTGTAGTAGGCACATCAAAGAATGTTTTTTAAATGCCCATATTAAAATTTGGATCAAAGAAACAAACAAGGGAAAATTATCTCCCCTTTAGGTTCAATTAACATTATTTTATCCCTAATGTTGAGTTTGCTCCAGTTAAAATAATTATATGAAAAAGAGGAAATGTTGATGTAATCACAGTTTGCCATCTTGCTAATTGGTAGGTCACCATCTTATGCCATCCGATTCCATTTACCTGATTATTAAGTAACTGATTTCCTTCACCTGACTGGGGTGGCCACTTGTGAAGGGAACTGTGCTCATCCTATAGCGCTTGGAAGGAGAAAGGGCTGAGAAGTTGAAATTGGGATTCTATCATATTCCTGATTCTATTGCTCACCCTATTCGGACTTCTAGGAAAATCACTTTACCTCCCTGACCTTTGGATTTTCAAACTGTAAGTTAGTAATAACTCTTAGCAGTGAAATGTCTTGAATGTTGGCTTTTAACATAGCAGCAGTCATAAGAAAATGATTATAACTAACAAAAGCATTTCTAGGAGTTTACTCTTGGGGCAAATCTTTTTGCTACACAGTTTTAAAAATAGGGTAGTGATGAAAGATTCTGAAAAGTGTTAGCATGTTAATTGATCAAATGTATTTGTTAGAGGCATTTTTATGAATAGTACACATGATTAACCTCTTATAACTAAAGTTTCCAAACATTAGATATTCCTTTTAAGGATATGAAAAGTGCTTTGTGATCTGGTTGGTTTTAACAGTATGGATTTATTTTCTCCTAGAAACAGATGATGAATATAATTAACTGTGTACATCTGAAGTCTAATGGCTATGTAGAGGTGATGGTGAACTGTTATCTCTTCTCAGTAGTTTATGAACAAGATGAAAAATCAGAAGCTATAGATTCCTATTGCCTCTACTATACTAAACATGCACACACATTTAAGTGTGTGTAAGGGCATGCAATAAAGAGAAATAAATACTCTTCAAGTTCTAAATTAGACTGATAATGATCCATAGGGATATGGAGATCAGTTGTGATCTAATAAAAGTTCACATTTGGAGACAGAGGTAGAACTTCAAATTCCTTAGAATTACTTGCTAAATAACTGTGAACATACCATTTAACCTCCATTTGCTTCAGCAGCTCATTTTGAAAAATAGAACAGTAATTCCTGAGAGTTTGTTGTGACTATTAACTATGGTAATAAATGTTAAAATATGTATAAATTGCAAAGTACCTACAAATGTAAGATATTATTGAGATAACCTTTGGGTTTTAACATTCAAATACAATTTTATTTAGGCTCATAATGTAGTTACTCTTTACCTGATTTGTGTTAGTGAATTACTGACAGATGATAAGCAGGAATCCTTTAGCTCAGATATTAATGAGAAGGAGGTATGAAGTACTTCAGAATCAAACCACATTGAAAAAAAAAACCTAGCTTTGCTACTTACTGCTTTGGAGTACTTAAATAAGCGATTAACTTCTCTGAATGTTAGTTTCCTTTATTGTAAAACTGAAATAATACACCTTAAGTAGCATAGTAAAATTTTTAAAAACTTGTATTATTCATATAGTCACAACACATAGGGCCTGTCAGCTCACAGGATTAAGATTTTTGTTTCAGATAGAGTCTGAGGTGCTATGGCTACAGATAGGTAAAGACTTGGACTCTACCTTCAAATCCACAGACTGTTGTTGGGAAATACCATATGAAGAGATAATGTTGATGCAGAATAAGTATCATGAAAAAGGCATGCATAGTGCAGAGAGTGGTGGAATCAGACCAGGCTTACTGTAGCCCAAGTCCTAGATGAGAGTTGATAAGAGAGGGGTGTGTCAGTTGCAAGGTGGGTTCCGTATTCGTTTTCTACAGCTGCCACTACAAACTGCCACAAACTTGGGGATGTAAAACAACAGAAATTTATCCTCTCCAATATCTGGATGCCAGAAGTCCAACATTAGGATGTCTACAGGGTTGGTTCCTTCTGGAAGCTTTATGGGAGAAACCATTCCATTCCTCTCTCCTTGCTTCTGGCTGCTGGCAGTGATGCTTATTCCTTAGCTTTTGTCATATCACGCTAGTCTCTGCCTTAGTCTTCACATGGCCTTCTTCCTTGTGTGTTTCCACGGGACATTCATATAAAGATACTAGTCGTTGACCCACCCTAGTCCAGTTTTAGCCCGGTTTAACTATATCTATAAAGGGCCACTTTTAGGTAAGGACACATTCCATGTCTAATACATGAAATTTGGTGAACACTATTCAACTTAGAACAGTCTCCCTCAGATCCCCCAAATTCATGTCTATCCTACATGCAAAATATATTGTCCCACCTCAGCAACCCTCAGAGTCTTAACCCATTCCAGTATTAAGTCTAAGTCCAAATTCTTACCTAAGAACGCAGAAAGTTACAAACCTCATTATCTAAATCAGCTCTACATAAGACTGTGGGTATGATCCATCCCAGGTCAAAATTCCCCTCTACCTGCCTATTTGTGTAGCTAGGAACAAGTTCTCCACTTCCCAAATATGTTGGTGAGTCAGGCATAGCATGGGCATCCCCATTACAAAAGGGAGGGAGTGAAAGAAGTGACAGGATCACGGGCCCAAAGCCAGTCTGGAACCCAGGAGAGCCAGTTCCATTAGATTTCAAGGTCTGGGAAGAATGTTCTTGGGCTTGATGTTCTATCTTGAGACCCTCTTGGGCATTCCCACCCTCTCTGGTTTCCTCAGCCAGGGCTCCACCTTCAGAGTCATTCTTCCTTCATTTTCCCTCCATCTTTGTGCCTTTCAGTTCAAGCTGGTTGTGTGTCTGTCAGCATACAATTCTCAAAAACCTTGCTGATCTTCCATGTGACTCACAAGTCTGCCATCCTCCAGGAGGCTTCACCAAAGATCCTTCCCATATAACTCCACATCTGTTTGCTATCTTCTGAGAAGACTCATTGCTTTTATCCATGGTCATATACTAAATGTCTTCAACAAAATGTTGTCCATCAACAACCTTTGTGTTCTTTCCAAAGCACACGTTCTTATCTTTTACAATTCAGATAGCCTGGGAGTTTCCCAGATCATCAAGTGCCCGTACCTTTTTGTTTAGCAGTTTGTAACTACATTTCTTTCTTTCTGCTTGCATTTTATTGTAAGCAGGAGGAGTGGAAAGAAACAGGTCACAGCAATTATATTTTGCTTGGAAATCTCAGTGGATCATCCACGTTCATCCCTTATATATACTGCCTTCCACCCAACACAATTGAATTGAACAAAATGCAATTAACTTCCCTGTCACTTTTTTAAAAAGTAGTCTCTTTCCTCTAGTTGCTAATAACATACCACTAATTTTCTTCAGAGATTTCATCAGAGGCACCTCTAATGTTCATATTTCTTGGAACATTATGTTCTTGACAACATATGTATTTCCTAAGATGAGAGGCACTTCTCTGCAGCCCTCCTAACTTCTTTCTGAACCAGAACCACCTTTAAAACCCATATTTCCACTAATAGCCATTTCCGGGCATGTGGGCTTTTGATGTTCCCCCAAACTCTTCCTATCTCTACCCCTTACCCCATTCCAATCCCCACAAACTCTTCCTATCTCTACCCCTTACCCCATTCCAAAGCTATTTGCAGACTTTTAGGTATTTATTATAGCAGAAGTTCTTTCTAGGTTCTAACATCTGCGTCATTTTCCTAGGGCTACCGTAATTACTACAGATGAGGGGACTTAAAATAACAGACATTTATGCTCTCATGCTTCTGGAGGCCAGAATTCTGAAATCAAGGTGTCAGCCATGTTCCCTCTGATGGCTGTGGAGAAGAATCCTTGCCTCTTCTCACCTTCTGGTGGCTCCTGGCAGTTCTCAGCATTCCTTAGCTTGGTTTGGTCACTCCTGTCTCTGCCTTTGTCCTCAGATGGTCTCTTCTTTGCATGTCTGCATATGGCCTCTTTAAAAAAAGATATCATTGGGTATAAGGCCCATCCTAATTCAGTATAATCTCCTCTTAAATAATCATTTGTGTAAAGGTCACACTCTGGACACAAATTTTGGAGCAGGGGCACTATTCAACCCCATATGAGTTCTTACAGACCTGCTTCTCTGACCCTCTTTTAGGTTGACAACACTATATTAGGTTGCTATGGTAATAGTTTATTCATTTGACCTACTGTCTTCATTCTAATCCCCCATTTCTTTTAAAACTGTGTTTCTTAAATGTTAAACCTTTAAACTGACAGATAGACTCATGACAACATCTTGAGAAATCTGAACATTATGTTTGTCTAGAGATGGGAATTTTGCCAAGGTAAGGTCAGAAATAGTAAAATATTGTTTTTAGTTTATTGGATTAATTTGTCTGCTGCCACTAACTGTGGTCAAATAATAATCTTTGTTTTTGTTCATAGTTAATCACTTGCTCAGGTTGAAATCATCAAGTTTCTATAACTGATTCTGTAAATTGATATTTAATACTTGGTCTGCCATGGTTACCCAGCCTGGGATTTGTTCCTTTAACTTATCAATCAGTGCCAGAGTCAATGCGTAAGCTGCAAGTGATTTGGGGAGTGTCTTTGTATTCAATGGTTTTGTACCTTGTTTGTAATTGAAGGTCATTCTTTAAGAAAAGAATGGTATCTAAGGCTGTAAATCCATTGTGCTTTCTAAACACTTGAGAATGGAGATTTGCAACATCGATATCAGCTTAGCTTCTCCCATTCAGACTACTGAGACTAATGCTCATAGTTTTAATTATTTTCACTCAATGCAGCAAATTCAAGGAATATTATTTCTTACCTGCCTGACAGAAAATATGTCTGTCTTATACATTTTAAGCCTACGAAACAATGGCCTTCTCTGTTTTCAGGTAGCTCCTCTCCTAGCACACCTCTGAGAGTCTAGTTGTCTTATCTTCATAGCAGTTCACCACCAGGGATGTCACTCTAGAGACTCCATCTCAGAGCATTGTAAGGTGTGCTGGAGAGTTGTTTCTTAAGGCTCTGAATGAAAATATGCTCCATGCTCCTCTTTCATTTGGGTTTTCTTGCTGGTTGAACATTTCTTTCCTCCCTTCATCCCCCAAAGTCCTATCGTATCCTAACCCCTGAAACCTGGGAATGCTCCCTTGTTCAGCAAGAGGGCCTTTGCACATGTGATTGCTTGAAAGATTGTGACATGGGCGATCATCCCAGCTTAGCTGGGTTGACTTGAAATGTAATCAGTGGTGTCTTTACAAGGCAGAGGCAGAGGGAGACTTGTAAGAGATAGAAGAAATGGTGATGTGACCATGGAGGCAGAGACTGGAATGTGCACACAAGGCAAGGAACACGAAAAACTGCCAGAGGCAAGAAACCGCCGGTTCCTGGGAGGCTCTGGAGAGAGTGCTGCTCTGCTGACCTCTCCATTCCAGCCCAGTGACACCGATCTCAAATCCCTGTGTCCAGAATTGTGAGGAAAATAAATGTCTATAGTATTAGGGCACCAAGTTTGGGTTGTCACAGCAGTCTTGGGAAACTGGTATGGAATATTTTCTTTTGAAAGCCGTGAGATATTCTGCACTCCTAACAACAATATATACTAGTGCATATGTATATTATAATCATGGATTTATGTGTAATAATTATGTTTCTCAGTAGCGCTATGTAGGGAATACACCCCCTGAGTCAATACTGAGTTTTAACATCCCTCCCTTTGACCTTAGGTGAAATACCTGACCTATCACAATCAACTCTGAACTTCCCTAGAGAACTGATTTTTAAGTCAGGTGATATATTCTAAAAGGTGCACATCTTTCCCTGTCTGAACAACATATTCCAAATTTCCTTCCTCTGAAAACATTCATCTTTCTCTGTAAGGCCTCAAGTTCTGTTCAATTTTCATTTCCCATTTTAAATTAAACTAGATTAAACCAAAGCTTGCTTCCTTTATGGGTGCAAAATTGATGGAACAACTAATTGTTTCCTCAAATGGCTAATTATATTTCTACTTGCCTACTTGAAGGTCTAATTAGCCAATTGCCTGTGCTTTTGTGGGGGCAAAGAGATAATTGGCGTTCTTGAGCAGGTAATTAGAAAAGCAATTAGTAATGCCCACAACTAATTACAAGAATGAAAATTGTACTCACCAAAATGGTACCAGTGTCTACCTGGTAGAAAACCAGTCTCTGGAAAGTGATGGGAGACTTAATATGTCTGTCAGTATCAGAACTCAGGCAGTAAAACAAGTCATGGACTAGACCTTCCAGGCCACCTCCTTGTGGGTCTGTCAAGCCTCCCTAACTGTGGCAAAGGGCTGTGACTGGGGAAGTATCCCCATTGACAATAAGAAACTACCAGAAAACTTGGGCATGAACTTCTATCCACATCAGGGACACTGTGATCTTTCATTCTGGAAATAACATATGAAATCCTTTCTAGAGGGGCAATTTTGGGTGATGTGTTATCAGCATCTATTTTTCACATGTTGTAAAATAAAAGGTTCCATCTACGGGGAATGCCATTTGTTTTTTGTTGCTTTCAGCCACTCCTGATCAGCTCTTGCAGTGTCAGGGCTTCCGCTGAATGTCTCAGTGAGTTCACCTGTAGCAGGAAGCATCCTGCAGTTGGCAGGTTTCCTTTTTGAGATCCCCGCGGGCTTTATGCCCCATGATGCTTCTGATTGTGCTGTTTGTTCTTTGTTTCTCAACTCGTTATTCCATGTAAATGAGAAAGGGTAGCGAGAGGAAATTTTGTTTTATCTGACAGCAAGTCAACCAATTTAGCTCTCAAATAACAAGAAAATAAAATTTGTTGAGAAAGTTGGTACCCTGAATACCTGAAAATATTAAATCTGCTGTCAAGCAAAATGAAAAAGCCTGAATCACTACATCTCCTGACACATTTCAAAATGGGTATACAGAGCACAAATTATAGTGTGCTTGATGGTGCTGGTGGTAATAGCACCCAGCGCTCCTCCCAGAGCTCAAGTTCTGCTGCTAAAAGGGTTCAGCTGCGTGGGTTGTACATCGATAGATGCCTGCAAAAGCTGAGGAGCGTTAAGGTCAAGGTTCTAAATATGGAGCAAGTGTTTCAGGAGAATTAATGATTTACCTGGGACTTAAAAGGGAGAAACGACTTTGTCATTTCTTCCTATTTTAAAATTTTTCTACCCTGCCCTGTTTCCCCACCACTCCTCCTGCGTAGTCTTAAGTCATTTGCTTCCTTCAGGACCTCCTACCTTGTAAGCCAGGGCGAAATGTCCAGGACTCTGGGAAAATTTTCCTTTGCAGTAAAAGTAAAAACAAATGCAAATCTGCTGTTGTGGTTGAGCAGTTTAAATGCTGTAGCACAAATGTGGATTAAAATCTGAGAAAAGGTATCCAACATAAATATGCACCAAGAGGTTGTTTTTTAAATTAGCAATGATTGGAGGATAATATAGGAGAAGGATTAAAGGCATTAATTACATTACTCCAAATCAGTATGAAACAATCTTTTTTTCTTTTTCTTTTCTTGCAGTGCTGGGGATTGAACTCAGGGCCTTGTGCTTGCAAGGCAAGCACTCTACCAGCCCTATTATATCCCCAGCCCTAAAATGGTCTTTTTAGCCAGAAAATAAAGATATTTTTATTCCATTAAACATTTTCTCCATATTTTCAGTTTTTCAAAACACATTTCATTGTGTTTGTTTGTATTTATATGTCTCCCAAATTCATTAGGGGACTGTAGAATGTGTGGTCTGAGATATTATTTACCCTGTCCTATCTGACAAGGCAAGACGATCTCACAAGTGACCACCCAGTCTGTACGTAATGGGGCCCCCAAGCAGCCTTGTTAGTTATTATTACTTTTTTAAATCTCTTATTGTTTGAAAGGACCTCCTGACTTTGAACTAACTTGTTCATTGTAACTTCCACTCACTATTTTGTCCCCCAAAGCTGCCACAGATCCTGACCCCAGTCAATGACAGTCTCTCAGATATCCAAAGGCTCACGTGCTCATCTTTCCTCCACATCCCCAAGGTCTCTGTAGGCCTTCTTAAGGTTCAATTTTAGCTGATTTCCTATCTGTTGTTAAGAGTGGCCAAACAATAGTTTAAGCTTATACCTGACTGGAGGGACATTGTTCAAAGTGGGGAGGGGGTGCAGAAAGGAAAAATGAAACACTCTGCTTCATTCAGCTATAAAAACTCGTAACTTACTATTTAAAAAACAAACAACTTTTTAACTGAATATTTTGGTGTCATACAGACCTAGCTTGAATATGTTTTTTAGAAATTCCCTGTTTGAGGTAATAGTTCAATGGCTTTTCTAATTTTATTTTATTTTCCCCATCTCTACTCTTTGTTTTAACAAGCTTAAAGTAGAAAAATTAAAAGGCACCTTTTTCCTTTATTCTCTGCTTCTCGCCTCACACATACTCCACGCTGTGTCTAGAACTTTCATTAGTAGTAAAGAAAAGGAATGCTAGGGGTTTTGAGCTAAACACATTTTTTTTCCTCTTCCTCTGCCATCTTCCAGATAAATCCATTTTCTACAACAACAGACCATGATACCTAGTGTTCTCTGTGCAAATGAATTCTAGACCTTCCAAGAGCACTTCAAAACTCATTCTTGGTCTCTTCCTCACTAGCCATCTTGGCTCCACCTCCTTCTCTCCCAACCTCCCCTCACGCCCCCTCCCACCTTTTTCTTCACTACCTTAACATTTATTTCAGCCTCTGGTATTCACCCCTGCAAGATGTTTTAGAGTCTTCCCCAATCCCCTTAACAGGGACAATATTCACTTTTTACTTAGGTCAGGATCAACTGACCAAGGTATTCTGATTTTACTGAAAATAATTCACCCTTTAAGATCCAAAAGAACCACTGGGCAAATAGCAAGTAATTTCTTCCATTCTCAAAACAAACATAAGTAGTTATAGAGTTTCTGTTGTCCGTTACCCATTCTAGGAACAGGAAAGCACAAGCTTATCCTGACAGCCCACTCTCTTTGTTTTCTGGTCCAATCCTCAGAGTGACTTTGCTTTGCTTAGGGCTATCACATGGACACACCATGAGATTTCCATTTAGATTTATTCTGAAGATTCCAGCAAGCACACTGCTTCACAGATGATCTCATCTTGTTTTGATAATGTGCCCAATCATTTCATATACAATCAAAATGAGTAATCAGAGGTTATGCAAATGAAACTTTATCATCATTGGGACCTCTGCCTATTTGTAAGCGTCCTTCATTCCCATGTGGTTGAAGTTAGCTATTATTCTTGTCTACAGAGTTTTCAGTGGAACAATGACCACCTTTCTTTTGTACACTATAGAGTCCAAAGAAGCACACTCATTTCCTTTTTATGTTGTTAGAATTAGATGTATCATTCAGCTATAATCTGAGTTCTACAATAGCTGCAATCACTGTGTCACTGGCCCCTGAAATGAATTCTTAGATTCAGCAATCACTGCACTATCAACATATATTAGGTGTAGCATCTAAATCTTCTGTTGGGAGTGTTGCATTTTACCTGCGTAAGAGAGTGTGCACTAAGTGTAACTGCATATGTCTACACTGACCTTTCTTGCTACATTTTGCCAGTGTGCTGCCTTCTTTCTACACTGCATGTACTTTACTAGAAACACAAGTTGGGGAACCAAATATCATGCTTACATAGTCTAGGAACTCTTTTAATAATAGAAATATTGAAGTTTTATAAGAAAAAATGAAATTTCTAGTTTAGTTTTCTTATTCAGTACTTCAGTATTTTGCATTTCTTTCTTGTTCAAAGAACAGATTTTTAAATGATACAGAGATTTTTATACCCTCCATTTAATTTATATAGGCTAAACAACAACAACAAGAAAAAACTCTTACGTCAAAAAATACAACTGAAATATCTATTTTTAAATTTGAGGAAAAAAAATCATTCTTTGTAGAGCTAGTACCTACTTTTGATGGCAAATTAATACAGTTCCTTGAGAGATTTGTTGCTGCCACACATTTGGAATGAGTAGTATTAGAAATAATGTAATTTTATAAATGATTATATCCAGATAAGCAATCAAATTTTAAGAAGATACTCTAAAGAAGAGGCTTAAACATTTCTTATCATTACCACAGAATAATAATGTGACCATTTTGAGGGTTCTGCACTGAATTGATCATGAGTAGAAAGTCTTGATGCCAGTCTTCAATGAGAAAATATAGTTTATAGGAAAAGTAATTGTATGATTACTCATTGTCTGTGCCCCATCTGCTTCTTTTGTCATAGGTTATATTTGAAGAAACATTTTCTTTTACGTATTTGTCTTCAGCTCAATCATGTAATAACACTATACTGCATATGAAGTATTTTAGTTAGTCTTTCATCAAAGAAATTGCTGGTAGGTGGCCAATGTGGCAGAGGTTGTAGTTCATCTATGCTGATTATTCTTGATTCTGTTAAAGTGACCTCAACAATTTCCAGTGTATATTGATATATTGGTAGCTCATCACCCATATTCTGTTAAACCACAAAGGATAATCGTACTACTACAGATATTATAAAATGACTTTTTCAAGAAACTGAAAGCTTTATTTTGTTTAGCAAAAAGGTACTTGAGGACTACTTTGGGATTTTTTTAACATTTTTTTATTCTAATTTGTCTTTCATGATGGTAGACTACTTTGTTTTTAATGAAAATACAGAAAGTGGCAAATGGAAAACAACCATAAAGATGTCAGTCATACAGCTATAACACCCATCAATTGGCAATCTGTTTATTCATAAAATATTTGTTGACTGCCTAATATAAACATAAGCTACCATACCCTGTCCCAGTAGAAAATGAAATAAGTCTTAAAGTTAGTAGGATTGGAAAGGAGGAATGACTGCTTATGGGTGCGAGATTTGGGAGGAGAAGGAATGGAAATATTCTATGATTAGATTGTAACCTGGGTTCCCTAAGTAAACCATGAAGCCAGTGAACCATGCACATGCACTTTCAACCTAGGAAAACAAAGTCTTACTGGGAAAACAACAACATAATAATGATATTGATCATAATATTGGCTTTCAGCCACTGTTGATCAGCTAGGCAAATGTACATCAGTTTATGAAGCAGTCCTGAAGAAGTTGGGCCACTTGGACTTGAGAATTAACACTTCTTCTCTGCATAAAGCTCAAACCTTGTGACACATTATACTTTTTAAAAAAATCACAAGTTAACAGAAAATCTTTACATAGAAAGAAATTTTTGTGGTCATACCATCGGAGAATAATTTGCCACCTGAGATCTCCTAACGTCTCTAATGGTTTAGTGTGTATTTCCTAAAAACAAAAACATTTTCTATATAATTGCAATGTAGCCATCAAAATGGAGAAATTACCATTAATATATTACTGTCATCGAACCCTCAGGTTGCATTCGGGTTTCACCAGTTATCTCAATCATTTACACCAAAATTGTAGCCAAAGCAGGCACCACCCTTTGTGTTCCTCTGTAAGGATCAGTTTCTGAGTCTTTCCTCCACACAGGTTCTTAATCTACTAATGTTCTTGGGGCCAGGCCAGGCCACGCCACTCCCATCTGGACTTCTTCCCATTCTACCCAGGTGCCTGGGCTCCAGATTCAGTGCAGAGTTGACCCCCTGCATGCACACTCACTCTTCTCTCCCTATCAGGCTTTGGATCCCCACATGGACCGTGCACTCCTCACACTCCACCAGGGCTCTGATGCCCCAGCCCAGGCTGCCATCTCTAGCGATGCCTTCACCCTGCTTGGGACAGCTTTATATCAGGCCTTCCACATGGGGATGCCCTCGTCAGCCACTCGGGTTCTGATGCCACATCCGTACCATTTGTGGACACTTCCTTACCCTTCTGGGGCTCTGATGCCCTGTTTGAGCACATTGTGACTTCTCTTTTCCCCCTGGTGTGGGTGGTTGTGTAACTTTCTCTGTCCCACATTAGGACTACCTTGTTCAGGAAGGGAAGGGAAGAAAAGCAGAAGGGAAGGGGAAATCTCATGTTATATTTTAACCTGACATGTCTTTCCCACCTACTAAACTGAATTTTGTGAAAGAAGGGACCACATTTTTTACATCTTTTTGTTCTTGTCTCTCAACAGAGTATGTGACACAGAGAGGTGGGAACTCAGTAACTGCTTGTTAAATTAACCTCAGCCAAGTTGAAAGCTGAGGACTTACGTAATTCCAGTCCTCAGCTCTTATCAGTGATCTCAGCAAAACCTTTTGAGCTTAGTTAATAGAAGGTGAATCATAAGTACTTTGGCCAGTTGTCCTCCAAAGAGGACATATTTTTGAAGGAGTACAACAAAATGATCTTGTTTTGTCACAGAGGCTGAACCTTCTATATACAATGTGCTGATCACATGGATGAAATCTATTGATTTATTTTAAGATCTTAAATTTAAGAATAACAATTTTAATTAAATATACAACTTTTATTCTTACATTGTATCAAAATCATAATTGATCCAAATTATGCCTTATTTTCTCTATTTTCAAAACTAAGTATGGGGTTGGGGTTGTGGCTCAGTGGTAGAGCACTTGCCTGGCATATGCAAGGCACTGGGTTCAATTCTCAGCATCACATAATAAATAAATAAATAAAATAAAGGTCTATCAACAGCTAAAAAATATTTTAAAAAACAAAGTAGTTTTTGCATACATTCAATCTTATATAAATCCAATAAACATAATAAATTGAAAGAGAATTAAATGTTGTTTGGAATGAAGTATTACATTGGAATGGCAAAAGCAGAGTTTATTCTGAAATATAAGGCCTTTCCTTTTAGTCTCTTTTATTGGTATCCTTCCTGAGAAATGTGTTTATTTATTCAAAACATAAATGTTAACAATCCAGCCTCATATATTATGGGACTCAGTGCAAAGTGAAAAGGGCCCCATATTCAAGAAGTAGGAAGAAGTTGCCCTTGAAAGTACTAAAATGAAATGCCTTTTCCTTTTTCCCAATCTGTTTCTTGGCCTGTATGGCTTATTTTATTTGCTATGTAATTTTATACTTTCTCGGGCACTGGGATACATACCAGGCAAGTGTGAACCTTTTTTTTACAGGGCCTAGGGGCTCCCCTGGGGCAGGAGTACGGAATGGGGTGCACGTGCCCATGTGCAGGGCTTCGTCTCCTGCCCTTTGCTGGAGCATCTCTAGGACACCAGAGTGAGCAAAATAGACCAAACATGCCTGTGTCATGGAATGTACATGCTAGTGGAAGACTCAATACAAAAAGTGTGTGTGTGTGTGTGTGTGTGTGTGTGTGTGTGTGTGTGTGTGTGTGATCTGTTATGTCATGTTGAGACCCGTGACAATAAGAAAAGAAATCAGGAACCCAGGATCTGGTGCACTCAGTGTGGGGATGCAATTTAACCCTGTAGGTTAGGAAAGGTGACATTCAGGCCAAGACCCAAGAGTGGTGAGGGGGCCAGCCATGTGGAGACCTGGGATGAGAGTGCTGCAGGCGGGGTAAGAGCAAATTTATGTCCTCAGAAAATGCACAATTATTTTGGTTATAAAGTTTCAATTTTCTCTGTCATCTTTGACTTCTCCCTGTCACCGTCTACCTTGCCTGATATTATGAATATTCTTTCTAAAATCTGTTCCATCTTCTGTTTTCCCAATTTAGTTACACTAGGTGACATTCCAGCCTCCTCTCACCCATTATAAGAAGCTTCTAACTCCCCACTTAAAACCTCTGAAATGCCCCCATACTCCAGTAGCAAGTTTCAGACACAGCTGATTGCATCTTCTCAGTTAGTTGTGTGACTTTCACACATTTCACACACTGTGGAAGCATAGGACCACATGTCCTCTCTGAGCTTCCTAAGAAGACCTGCCTTAGACGCTAGCCAGTCAGGTGTCGTGGAGTACCATCTGCCCATGGCACTCTGAGCCATATGCATCCTGGGTATTGTCACTCTGTCTTACACTGTTGAAACTTTACTCTTAACCCTGAGCCCCAGTGGCATCTTCTCCCTGAAATGTTTCTAGATCTCGCCAGTTAGAATGGATGACTTAACCTGGTTTCACTTTTATCTAAAGATTGCTCTGCCCACTAGATGATAAGCTTTATTTACCTAGTGATCCTATCTTATTCATCTGGACATTCATCATGCCTGTCTGTCTGCTTTTCACATAGTAGGCCACTTAATGTTTATTGAACTGAATATAATTAATAGTATTGTAATGATAGCAAATCTTGAAGCAATGCACATGGCCATAATGCAAATTAGGATAACTTGAATTCAAACACAGAATGGCTGGCAACTGGCTCTTATCCTCTACTTGATTCCTTTTCTCAAAGTTCTTCAGGAAGGAGTGGGCAACATAGAGACTAAAGTGATACCAGATCTGGAGGAAATCGGATAATCCCACCCCAAGACTGAGATGCTGGTTAAGTGCCCTGTATTCTCCCCAGCCCAGTCTCTCTGGATCAAGCCAACAAGGTGTGCATTGACTCTCTTGGAGATTCCTGGAATCAACGCAGCTGTTCCAGAAGTCCAACCTGTTGCTGGGACTCCGAATCCAAATCGTCCCCATTGATTTTTTAAAGTAGAGCAGTCACCACTAGGTGGCACCAAACCTCAGCCCAGGGTAGGTCGAATTGGGATCAAAAGACTACAAGGCTCACCTTGGTCATTTACTTAATGTCAAAATAACAATAGCCTACGTTTTTACACAGGTGAATTTTGGGGTATCATTTATTTCATTATGGCAGAGTTTTATTAACCATTTTTCTAAAATCCTATTACAAATAAGATACTGTACCAACCAGTTTACATGCTTACAATAACCAGTAAGGCAACAGGCATTAATGTTTTTCTTCTGTTGGTAAAGAATCTGTTGCTTAGAGAAGAAAATTCCCCTGACTAGGAGTGTATAGTTTAGCAAGTGGTAGACCTAAGAATTGAATTCAGTCCTATCTGACTCATATTGTTTTCATAATTCCACTCACTTCTAATTGAGTGGTCAAGTTAAGAAAAGAAAGAGAAATGAAACGGAAGAGAATAGAGGAGAAAAGCAAATGCTGTATATTGCCATCTGTTTTCTCAGCCCTAGAAGTCTGATATTGCCCAGGAAAGAGAGACTTCTTGCTTGCTTCTTTATCTCTGTTCCTTGCCTCCTGATTTCCCACATCAGAGATTCTCACCAGTACGATTATGCACTAAATGTTTGTGTCCCAGAAAAATTCATGCCAAAGGCCTCAATGCAATGATATCAAGAGGTGGAGCATTTGGAAGGTGATTAGTTTTAGATGAGGTCATGAGGGTGGGGCTTCTCTCCTCTCCCTCCTCCTCCCTGTGAGTTGACAACAGAAAGCAGCCATCTGCAAGCCAGGAAGAGGGCCCTCGCCAGAATCCAAGCATGCTGGCACCCACCTCCAACTTCCAGCCTCCAGAACTGCAGGAGCTTGCTCTAACAACCCAGGCAGGCTAAGGCAATGACTTCTATTTTTCTGTAAATAAGCTCAACTAGTGCAATCTCCAGAAAGTGGTTCACATCTCTGTCTTCCAGTGAAGTTTTTGTCTTCATGGTCATTGTCAGACTTCATCCCAAGGCTTACCCATCTGTAGTCCTAGGCTGATCCTTATCTGTAGTAAGGGTAACCCTTTCTGTCTAGTCTGCTTTAACACTCTGTATTTTCCTTTGTTAGTGGTTCAGACCTCTGATAACAATGAGCTAGTTAACCCCACTTGCCTAACTTTACATGATTGCCTGCTTTGACTTTGAGGAAGTATGAGTCCTCTGGGAACTATAATCGTTATGGCCTTAAGGGGAGTTAGGCTAATTTGCCACTTAGGAAGCAAATAGGGAAAGAAAGAGTAAAGACCAGCAAAAGGAAGAGAGAAATACACTTTCCTGCAAAAGGTTTTGAAACTTCAGTGAATTATTCTGCTTCCAATTATATCTAATAAATCATTGTGCCCTTCATTTGTAATAAATATATTGGAGTATTATCTTTGAAATGCAAATTATGTAGTTAACCATTGTTCACGTTTCTAAACTCTTTATCTAATTTGTGGATGGGGGTATTGTTCTTGGACTATATTGGTTAAGAACCAAATAATCTACACCCACACAGCCTCCTGTCTACATTAACATGACTTTACTTTTTAGCTGTCTTCATTAAAATGACTCTACTATTCTACTGTCTTCATCAGCTTGATTCTACTGTTCCAAGAAACTCTTGCCCAGGAAATTAAAAATTGCAGATAACTTTCTTGTTCCTTTCAGGAACTTTTTGAATATCCATTTAAAGGAATATTAATTCCTTTCAATTGATAGCATCTTGCGACTGCTTACCCTCCAAGATTCATTGGGAAAACCCTACTTGGAGTATCTACCAATCCTAAATCAATGTACGGTACTTGAACCAATCCCAGTCAAGCCCTGCTCTGCTGGAAGAACTGCCTTACACCAGAATTACTACCATCCCTGCAAATCTTATAAGCCCACCATCGTGCTCCCTCTTTCCAGAGACTTCTGTGTGAAGGGAATTGCCTGCCCTGTGGTTATAGTAATGAACTCACTTTGTCTTAGCAATAAGCTATAAAATGCTGATTTTGTTAATACTTGGGAGAGCCAACATCTACATGGAAGTATTTGAAACCATTTCCTTTCATGCTTATAAAATTAAAGGTCTACTTCTGCCCAGGAAATAGAAACTTCTCAGCTTTGTCTTATAGTTGTTATAGGTTCATCATATCTTTCTTCGAAAAGAAAGTATACTATCAAAAGCTTCAGGAGTAATCACAGATATGGAAAAAATAGTTTTCATCAGAGGAAGCAGTGGGAAATTTTTTAAAAAAAATCATTATAAATACAATTCATTTGAAGTTATATTTTGAGATTAAATTATTTTCTCTCTGGCATTCAGACCCTGAAATTCACTTTAAAATATGTTGGTGGGCAATTCTCTTTCTCCAGGAGTACATTTTTAAAACAGCAATATTTCATAATTGCAGTATAAAATGAATATAATTGACTGCCACTTGCCTTGTGGGACCTGGCTTTTATTCTACATAGATATGAGACATAATGACATTCATCTGTATGAGACTTTTGTAGACTTAAGAGAAATTAAGTCAAAGAAAATAGGCTATTTCATAAATCAGTAAATCAGATAGATTGCTAAAACTTTCCCAGAACACTATCCAGGGACTCCTTTGCAATTTGTTACCAGTTTTATATTTTCTTTTAGGAAGGGTTCATCTCTCAATGAATATTTGGCCAAAAAAAAAAAAAAAAGAATATATAAAATTAGAATTTGTAAGAGCTTACACCATTTGTCATTTTTGATTTAACAGTTTTAGAAGACTTGTTCCAAAATTACTCCTGATTTTCATTTTCTTTGTCATTTTCTAAAATGCTGCTACTATCAGGACATCACAAAAGCCATGCAGCCATAGTAGAGATACTGTCGGGCAATCATCAAGACCACTTGAGAAGGCAAATGTTGCAGCTGCAAGTATTTTTAATGATTTGAAATTGCTTGGAGTGCTTTTAGAACTAAAAGGGTGCTAATTTATTCGTCTAATATGCTTACCTAAATTAAGTTGGCAGGATTACCTTGGTCCTAATTCTCATACAATGAAATTTATGTATTAATATTTTCAAATGATGCATCATTTTTTCCTGAAGGATACAGTGTATTATAAAGACAAGTCTACCAGCAGTCACTAAAGAAAGGTTTGAATTAACCCCCGACCAAAATATGTAAAGCATTTATGATTTCAAGTTACCTTACAGATAAAACATCACTTTGTAAACTGTTCATGAGGACAAATAGAACCACATTCCGTTCTTTATTTCTCCTGATATATAGCTTCCATTACAAATATGGAGGGAGATTTATGCTGGTATAATTTTTGTCTCAGTGTGTGTGTGTGTGTTTTAAAAAATGGGATTTTTGTATATCTTTATGATTAAGTATGTTCTTTACTATAGACTGAATTCTAATGAAATTCTCAGTAGAGAACATTTTCCCATTTTTTCCTTGGAAAATATGAACCAAAATAACAAATACCTAAATAGATTCTTGCAACTGCAAACTCAGAAAAGGTATTCTGCTATGTGCAGGTTCACTTATTCCAGTTTTTTGTCTTATGTTCTTCTGGAGTTATGAAGATTTCTTGGTACTTAGGCCCATAGCCTTTTCATGATAAAGGTTGTGAAAGATGTCTGTGAACTAGGAAATTTGGTTTTTGATAATTAATTATTGATATGCATTTTGAATGAATGGATTAGGCTCATGTAGCTGACATTTAATTAGTTTTCACGATGGGCCAGGTACTGTGGTAATAAGCATGTCACATGGTTATCTTCTTTAGTTCTTATGGGAACCATTCTTATCATTACTCTCCAAAAGATCACAACTAAATTTGGAGAAGTTAAATAGCTGGTCTAAGACATACAGCAAGTAAAAGGTATTCAATAATTATATTTATAATTATATTATAAATGTGATTCATGTGAAGTTACATTTTGAGATTATATTACATGCTGCCTGGCATTCAGACACCTGAAATTCACTTTAAAATATGGTGGTGAATTCTGAGAGATGATTAGGTCATGAGGGTGGAGGATTAGTGCCCTTATTAGAAGAGACATGGAACCAGTAGGTGAGGATGCAGTGAGCAGAAGGTCATGGGTAAACCAGGAAGAGTACCCTCAAGAGGCCAGATCTGCCAGCACCCCATGCCTTGATCTTGAACTTCTTAGCCTCCACAACTTCGAGAAATAAGTGTTTGTTGTTTAAGCCACCCAGCCCATGGCAATTTGTCATAGATTTGTCATACATACCACCAACCACAAAGGCACAAGGAACCTTAAAATAAAATCCAGAACTTCAACAGTTTGGGATATCATATACTGGTGTAGGTTTCCTCTCTCCCATGGTGGGAAATATATTGAAATTGTAGGGAAGTCAACATGAAGAGTTATTTAATATGCAAATAATTTATCCTATACAATTTCTTGTATACATGTTTCCATTTATTTTAAAGAAATTTTAACTGGAAGATATTTTATAGATTGGTCTAGCAAAGTATAGGTTAAGTCTAGAGAATAATTTGCAAATTGTGTATGTTATTTGTGTTTATTGGATTGTAAGGATTGACTTCAATGCAGTATGCTTTCTAGGGAAACATAAAAAGCTAGTGTTTTTCAAGGGGCACACTGCACGCCCAAACATTCTCCATTTTCCTACTGATGTTAAGAAAAGATGCTCCCTTGTTATTTAGTCTAGCCATCCAGAGTGGCCTTATCTACAATCCCATTAGTTCACTCCATCCCTTGACTATGTATAGGAAGGTTTGCATCTCACAGGAGCACACTCTGCGGTTGTCCTTGGATGTTTACTTGCTGGCGAAAATGAATTGTTGATTTTAGATGCCACGTGTTTTAACTAATGCCTTGGCTCTCCTCTCTCTACATCTTGGAGTTGTCTACTTCTAGAGGTCCATTCTCTTTCTCTCCCATTAATAATTCTGTAAGATAAGTTTTCATAAAAAAGCTTCAGTATGGCTTATGTTCTAGGTCAAATGTGTACACTCACTATTGCTTTCCATCAGTTTCTTTCCCTTACTGCATTACCTACTTGACATTGCTATGCTAAGAGTGTGAGTCTCAGGAGTCTGTGACATGACAGAACCAAGACACAACTGATGGGGTCCTGGGCGGGGGACTGTGAGTGACACAAGCGTACAGAAGCAGCTGTGTGACTTGAAGACACATCTGGCATGGCTGTCAGGGACTTCTATGGAACTAGATTCTAGAAATCATCCCAATAATAGTTTTACATCATGTAAGAGAACTCCACAATGGAATGGATTCTCACATTCGGAAGTCATGCACATTTCCCCAGCGTGGTTTCCACTTACCTACCACTTTATGCCACATAAACCAAGAAATTATCCCTTGCAATCTAAAGCCATCAGGAACGTTTAAAAGTTTTATAGTACAGTATTTTAAAGTTTACTAACCATTATATAAAATTAATAAGATAGTTTATACAGTTTCTTGCTTTATTGATTGTGGGTAATAACCTGTGGATGGGATATAGTAGAATGATGTGACTTACTGCTTTTCAAAGACACTTATTTAAACGCTAGCAATTTATTTTGGTGGTTTTTGGATTCCTTTCACTTCTGAAGTCTGAGTGAAGAACAGTCAAATATTGAGCCACTTTATTCACTAAATATTTTTGTGGAGAATTTCTTTAAGGGAAGATGTGGATTTTAATGCATAAATTTTTTAGACAGACTATTGAAGTTGAAATTTCATTTCAAGAGGCAGTCAGCTTTGTTTAACTCTATATTTTTAGTATCCCAAGTTACTGAACCAGACTTTGCTTTAATTAATAACTATAGGATGTGAGGCAGTTCCAGTGCTGCTTTTTCTATTAACTTGCAATTTCCTGTAGGAAATTAATAAAATGAAAGTGGGGGGTGGCCGGCAAGAATAAATACACACTACCGTAGCAAGTCACTAAAATACATCAGAATAAATTAAGCTGCACAGCTTTTATAAAAAAAATTATTGTATGAAGTTTTTCAATTCTAAAGGTAAATTTGACAAAGAAACAGGGATATCCAGAAGGGATCAATTTCAATATATAGAAGAAATTACATAGTTAATTGATTAGGATATAAAATTTTTCTAGGCAGTATAGTTTAATAGCTAAGAAATTGGATTCTGGAAACAGTCTGAATCCGAATTCTGGCTATACCACTACTAGCAATGGGATTTGACAATTTACTTAACCTTCTGTTCCATTTTATGTTCAAAGTGTAGATTATCTTAATCCCTATCTCATGGGACTGGTGTGAAGATTAGATGAATTAATATGGATACTATATGACCACATGGAAAGCAATACAAAAGTATTGACCATAATTAACATTTGTTTTTTCTTCCATATTAAAATTTAAGAGAAATGAGCCTGGAGATGTAGTTCAGTGGTAGAGCGCTTGCCTCGCTTGCCCAAGGCATCATGGGTTTGATCCCCAGCACAACACACACACACATACACACACACGCACACAAAATTAAGAAAAATTCACTTTCAATTTAGCTACCTCTTTCTACAAGAACCAAAATAAAATCTTCAGACAAGAAATTTAAGATTTAAAAATGCTTCCAAATTGTGTTTGCTTTTCTGAGACTCGACATCATTAGCCTATTAGGCAATTTACCTCAACTGCAGAGTATGTACATGGTTGTGCTCACATATCAATATGTCAGTATTATGTTATCACCTTCCAAATGTCTGATCATTTTCTCCAGTGAGCAAAAGAATGTCTCTTGTAGGGATTCCAGAAACTCTTGAGAAAATATTTGTAACAGGGGAAGAATCCCAGGGAAGGAAAGGAGAAGCAGTAGGGACTCTAGTGGAGCAAATTACACTCTATGCTTGTATAATTACATCAGAATGAACCCAATTTATGTATAACAATGAAAACATAAAAAGTAAAACTATGGTTAAAAAATATTTGGAAGAATGTTAGCAGTCGACCAGGATGTACAAAGAAACACAGAAATGACAAGCATCTGCAACTCAGACACATCAGCGAGGGTGGCAGGCTTCTCAAGTGTTTTCTGTTTCATAGTTATGCTTGTGCTCATCCTACAATCAATATGTGTTACAATTTAAATAAAGTCCTAATGAAACATACAATTAAGGTCCATACTACTTTGTACTGTTTATCTAGTTGATGTTGATAGCATTAACAAATTTCAGTTCTGGCTTCGTTCGAACTGCATGTAAATGCTGGCTATTTGGTGACATACCTAGAAGAGCTTCTCATTCTTTATTATTATGTCCTTATGTACTCATCTGAGCATGTCTTGTTACTAGGATTGCCTTATAAAAGTAATTTTTAATTTCCCAAGTTAATTAAAGATTTCTCTTACATTTATAGCTCTCTAACTTGGAGAGATTTTTTTCTGGAGGGAGGGAGAAGGCAGTTGGAAGAGTAGTAACTTTTATCATTTCATCATATATGATTTATCTTTGCTGTATGAATTATTTATCTACTACTTTTCATAAAGTAAGAAAAAAGAATGTAACAAATCTTACTAAAGTTACTAAAATATATTTACTACCAAATTTATGTATATTTCCCATTCCTAGCACCAGTTTAAGTGAACTACACTGAGAAAGACATGATGTGGTAATTTGTTATGTTTTTACTTTGGAAAGGACATTTTCTAAGTGATGTCTTTCTCAATGTAGAACACTTAAACCAATGCTAGGAAGGAAACCTTTTCTTTCATTGTAAGAATATTTTCTTTTATTAGTAGTAAAATATACTTATCATGGACATTCCATAATTTTATCTATTTATCTCTTTATGAACTTTTCCTTTGTTTCTAGTTTGGAGCTGTTATGAATAAAGCTGCTATGAACCTTTGTATACAGAACTGTTTGTGGACACATATTTTCATTTCCCTTGGGTAAATATCTAGCAGTGGTGTTGCTAGATTTTATGATAATGTATGTTTAACTTTATGAGAAATGCCACAAATGCAGGGGCTGCACTGCTGTGCATTCCTGCCAGAAATGTGTGGAGGTTTCAGTTGCTCCACACCTCGTCGACTCTTGGAATAGTCAGACTTTTTAATTTTAGCCATGCTTTTGAGTATTTTGCTGTGGTTTGATTTTGCATTTCTCAGATAGCTACTGATGTTGAACATCTTTTCATTTGTTTACTGGCCAATGACCTTGGTGATATCTGTTAATTTTGATAAAATTCAATTTATTGAATTTTTTCCATTTGTGGATCATGCTTTGATGTCAAATTTAAGGAATATTTGCCTAAGTCAGGCTCATAGGGATTTCCTCATGTTTCCCTTTAGTTTTTATTACTTCCCTATTATATTTAAGTCTGTCTATATAGTTATTTTGAGAGTTTTTCTTCTGTTAATTTTTCTTAATATGATGTGAGTTAAGGGCTGAAGTTCCCTTTTTGATATGAATACTAATTGTTCCAGCACTTTCTTACTTTCTTGCTCCCATTGGATTATTGTGACCACTCTTTTGCATATAAATAAATATGTGTGTGTGTGTGTGTGTGTGTGTGTGTGTGTATTTCTGTGTTGACTTCATTTGTTCCATTGAGATATACATATAAGCTGATGCCAATCCCTACAATGTCTAGATTATTATGGCTTTAAAAGTAGTGTTAAGCCTCTAATTTGTACTTAGTTTTTTAAAAAAACAGGCTATTCTAGATCTTTTACATGTTCATATAAATAGTAGAACCAACCTTTCAATTTCTCAAAAATAAAGCAAAAACAGATTATGATTGGGATTGGATTGAATCTATGGATCAATATGGGGAGAACTGACAAGTGTTGTGTTTCTTCTAATCTACAGATATGATAATACCATTTCACTTATTTAGGTTGTCTTTAACTTCTCTCAGCAGTAAAATAATGAATATTTTGCTAAATGTTGTACATATGTCATTTTTTATGCTATTATAAGTGGGCACTTTTTATTCCATTTCAATTTCCAATTGTTTGCTGCCACTGAATATTAAAATGCAATTAAAATTTCTTTGTTAACCTTTTACCTGTGACCTTGCTAAACTCAACTTATGAAGTTTAATAGTGTTTTGTAGATTCCTTAGGATTTTCTATGTAACTAATCATGTCATCTACAAATAACCACAGCTGTCTGTCTTCCTTTCCCATCAGTATGCCTATTATTTCTTTAGCCTGCCTTGTTACCCTGGCTAGGACATGTTGTACAATGTTGAATTGACAAGCTCTAGTTAAAAACCTTGCTTCATTTCAGATTATTGGGGAAAATATTTGGTCGTTTACCCCTGAATGAAACTTTAGGTTTTTCTAAGATGTTCTTTATTATGTTTAGAAAATTCCTTATTCTTAGTTGCCAAGATTTTGTCAGGTATGAATATTGACTTTGAAATATTTGTCTGCATTTGTAAAGTTAATCTTTTGGCTTTAATTTTTTAGTTTGTTGATATGGTAAATTGAATTGATTGATTTTTCCAATGTCAGAGTGACATTGCCATTTTAGGATTACCCTCGCTTAGCTATGACATACCTCTTTATATATGGTTGAATTAAATTCCCCAATTTTTAAAAGGATGTTTACTGCTGTTTATAAAGTATGCTAGTCTATTGTTTTTACTACTTATTATGTCTTTGTTCAGTGTTAGCATAAGAATAATGCTGGTCTCAAAGTGGGTGGGGACATGTTCCCTCCTCATCTGTTTTCTGGAGAGTTTTTATAGAATTAGTAGTACATAATCTTCAAACACTAGAAATTGCCAACTAAAATTAGCCAGTCCTTGGGATGTTTTGTGGGATAGTTTTAACTAAAATTCTCTTTTTCCCCAGAAAAAGAACTTGAATTATTTTATATGACATATTAACCTTTAGCCAGAATTATTTTGACAGTGTCTAGAAGACAACAAAATGCCAATGATAGTGGTAATTTTTATTCAAAAACAACTTTAACATGAACAAAAACATGAATACTTATACATTCTTTTTATTTATTTATTTATTTTACATAATACATTTTGATTGTACACAAATGGGGTACAGCTTTTCATTTCTATGGTTGTACATGCTGTAGACTCACACCTTTTGTGTAATCATACATTTACCTAGGGTAATGATGTTTGTCTCATTATACCATCTTTCCTTCCCCTGCCCTGTACCCTCCCCTCATTTCCCTCTACACAATCCAATGTTCCTCCATCTTCTCTTGCCACCCCCCCCATTATGTATCAGCATCCACTTACCAGAAAATACATGAAAGTTTATTCTTGGTGAAACCACAGGTGTTTTATCACATGATATACTTAAAACACATAAATATTAAACACATGGGATTTCTTTTTTCATCATTTTCTTTTTAACCTGTGTATTTATATTTAAAGTGGGTTTATTTTGGACAACTTTAACTGTTTCTTATGTTTATATTTGATATGAGAAATTCTACCTTTTGATTAATATGTTTACACCATTTGTGCTTACTGTGATTATCCATATGGTTGGATTCAAACCTACTATTTTATTGTTTGGGTCTTGTCCTACCTCTACAGTCGCATACATATTTCACATTTCTTTTTCCTGTTCTACATGTCGTTATTATAAACTTATTCTAACTCCTTCAATGGGTCAGATTTTCATAGCCTCCTAATATTTCCTTGGCCATTCTGCCCGCCTACTTAAACCTTTCCAGTGTGTTCTGTTTCTCAATCACCTTAACTAAATATTGCTTACGCTTCAGATCTTACATCTGCAGTCCAGAGTAGGTACCTTTACCACGTTGTCATCACCTCCGTAGAGTTCGTCATAGTTTTAAATGTTTGGCTTGACCCTTTGGAGAAGGGAGTATACTAAAGAATGAATTAGCATATCTTCCTCTTGAAAAGGAGGGTCCCCAGCTGGATTGCCATGGCACTGGCCACTCTGTCACTCTGTTGTACTTCAGATCTTTACTTCTAATGACTCTTTAGTGTTCTTCTGTGCCTCTTGCCTGAGGTCATCTCAAACTTATTTCTTTTTACAGACAGTCTGTTCAACTACAAAGTTATGTCTTTATTTCATTTTTTTAGAGACTAAGTTTCAAAAACAGGTTCTCTTTCAAACAATTTCTGTATTTATCAAACTTAGAACACTTGTGCATAGGTTTAGAAAACTAAAACTGAGTTGGTGAAAATTCTGTGCTGTCATTTGTCACTACTAGTGTCTTGAGTTGTATCAACGGCAAAGTATTACAAATGAATTCTGTGCTGTTGAGGTAGGATGGCAACTGGTTGTGTTTTGTGCCCTTATGAAACAATACTCTCTGCATTATATTATCATAAAGCATTTAAATAACCTTATATAAACTTGTGTTTTAATTTCCACAACAATTTCATCACCATTAATACATCATGGTAGCAACAATTATAAAATGGTACTAAATAGCAGATATCTAAAAAACAATATGTAGTTTAAAAATATTTACAAAAGACAAATTGCAGCAATAAGCATTGATAAAAGTGTGATTTTCCTCTATAGAAAAAATAATTATAGCAGATATTTTGAAAGTACATATTTTTCTTTCTCCCTTTAATAACGTTATTCAGACATTCATAGATCACCTTGTACCTACAAAAATGTATTCTTTGATAATCAAGTACACTCTGAAAAGGGGAACTTTATGAGATATTCATAATTTTATTTGACCCATGTGTGCATCTCATTTGCATTATGCTGGTGCTAGAAAGCTCCCATTATGTTTTGTTTTATGCAAAGAGGATAAAATTACATTCTGTTTAAAAATGAATAAATTAGGTCAAAATTTATTCATTGACATCATATAAATGTTAAAATCAAGTAACTAAATGATCCAGGTTCAGCCTTCTAAGTATTGCTGTGCTTCAATTTAGGAGCAAATACAAGAGTACAATTAGTGAATTAGTATACTTTTTCATCCAACTTGAGCCATTGTTGTGGCCACATTGGAGAAAATATCATGAAGTCAGTATGGTCAGCAATGGTAATTTACCTCCCCAAATATATTTTTAATTAAAAAATTATTTTCAAAGAGATTTTTCAAAACTCGTCATTGTCTAATTGGAATTTTATAGTTATTCCTTTAAAATTTTTTTTGTATGTTCATTTTAATCATTTTAATCTACCTCCTATATCTTACTCAAATCAAACTCTAGGGTCTAACTTTTGAAAATAAGTTTTAATTTTGAAAATAAATTTTTTAAAGCACAGTAAGCATTCTAGGAGCACACAGGTCCAACACACTGAGACCCAAGTGTTAGGAAGGGCAGTTTGCTTGCTGTACCAGGCAGGCCGAATGCTTTCCTCCTTCTCCTTGAGCACGTACCATAACGTTTAACGTGCCCTAGCGGTTGCTATGGAGCCTAAACTTCAGTACTAAGGGAGGGCTTCCACCAGGAGGGCAAGGCAGACAGCAAAGAGGAGGCCCCACTGGTGTGGTTGTGGAAAAAGCACTCACCTTCATACCAACAATCTTACTCCAGCTGAGTCAGAATACACTCAGGAATTAATTGGTTCTGAGACCAGAGTTTGAGTTCCACCTCTTATACCTACTAGACATAAAATGTGAACCTCTCTGGGCTCAGTTTCTTCATCTATTTTAAAGGATAATCATAATATCTGCTTTACAGAGAAGGTACATTACCTAAATTTCATAATCATGTGAAAAAGAAAACTTTTTCTACTGGAAAAACATGGTACATTTATTATTACTTGGTACATATATTAGTTACAATTCACATACATGATCAGGTTAGATGAAAATCTGAGGCGCACATTTTCAAGATAATCTGCCTATACAATTCTAGCGTGAATAGGCAGGAACCATTAAACAGACCAACACCCACCAATAAAAATCAAATCAGTTCCTTAGTAAGGTGGTATGAAATCCATAGTGCATGCCTATACTTATTCAAGGCTTACTTTATTCTTGCTTCTAATTGAATATAATAAAGATTCATAAGGTAAGACTGGGGGTTGAGAACTTCCTTCTAAACAGTGAGGAGCCCACATTAAGGAAAGCAGAAGTTTACTATTCAAAAGCAAGAAAACTACTCCATTCACATAGTTGAAAATTTTTAAGTAATTAAATTTCTATTGAATTATACCACTAGAAATCTACATTCACTGGTATGTGTGTGTGTGTGTGTGTGTGTGTGCATGCGTGTGTGTGTGGAGAGAGACACGCACACAGAAAAAGAGAGAGAGATATTGAGCATCCCTAATCCAAAACCCCAAAACCCCAAACAACTCAAAATCTGAAACAGCACTGACTTCAGAGGATGGATGATGGGTCACAGCTAAAACACAGATGCACTAAAATATTGTATAAGATTACCTCCAGGTTATGCATGTAAGGTATTTACAAAGCATCAATGAATTTCATGTTTGGATTTGAGTACCATCCCTAAACATCTCTCTCTCTCTCTCTCTCTCTCTCTCTCTCTCTCTCTCTCTCTCCCTCTCTCTCTCCCTCTCTGTATACACACACACACACACACACACATATACACACAAATACTAATATTCCAAAATCCGAATAAATTCCCAAATCTGGATCCAAGCATTTCAGCGAAGGGATACCAGCCTGTAAACAACCATACACCACATAACAGCATTACATTTTGGTCAGAAACAGACTATATGTAAAAACAGTGGCCTATGAAAGTCCATCACCTAGGGACATCATAGCATGTAATCTAAGTGCACTCTGTGATGTTCATCCAGTGACAAAATTGCCTATGGACATAGTTTTCAGAGTACGTCCCCATCGTTAAGGGACAAGTGACTGTGTGACTGTAAATGCTGGTATAGAATTGCTGCATTCCTGAGTGTTTTATTGTGTTTTCTTCAGTACTTTCCTTACACCACAAATTACATGGAGCTTGCTGGATAGCCAAAGACTACTAACCTAGCCTCAAAATCACCCATCTTTAGGTCACTGTTAGTAGACTGTACTCATGTGGAGATTGGCTTCAAAACAGATTCTCTTTGTCTTTAACCTTAATTCATGACCTTTTACCAGGAAGGATATAATAAAGCAAAAATATGTGCACACATAAATAGAAGTGTGTGCCCAGAACAGGGGCAGTGGCTAGGTAGCCCCTAGATCTGCATCTACTTAGAAAAGGCCAGACCATGAGAGTGGTGGGCCCTGAATAACACTGCACTTCACCTTCTCAGTGACCTCCTGCTTGGTGCGTCTAAGAGGAGAACAGATGAGGAGCCAAACTGATTCCATGAGGCTTGAGTATTGCGTCAAATAAACATGCAGCATGCGACTAATCATGTTCTCTGTGAACACTGTCCAGACACAGATTCAGTGAATTACAGTGTGGGGCCAACTCAGATCATTTTATGCCAAAAGAAGCCTTTCTCTATTGTGACAGTAGAAAAGAAGAAGCATCCATGTTATCACTGAATTCAGCAAACACAAACTTTAATCACTTCATATCTAGCTCCACCTGCCAACTGGCTCAGTTTCTTTGTCTGTGGTCACACATGATCTGCCAACTGCAGTTTCTCACAATCTGCCACTTTTGTTCTATAAGGGAAGCCTGACTATATACTGTACAGCTCTTTGGGCTGTTGCTTCACAATGGTGATGCTAAACAATAGGAATTGAGTCGAGCATTACCTTGCCTTAAGAATCAGATGTATCATGTCATTCATTCAGTGATTCAACAACTACTTAGCACCTGCTGTGCACCAGACAGTGTGGCACAAATTGTCAGAATTTTTATGGCTTTAACACATTCACACACACACTTAACAGGTAAGACCAAATATGTGAGGAAGGAAAGAAATAGATTTACCTGTTAAGGTTCTAGCCTGGACTAGGCATTTTATTATTTATGTCTTAATTTATTTTTGGTGGTTCTGGGGATCAAACACAGGGCTTCATGGATGCTAGGCAAGCACTCTACCACTAAGCCACACCCCAGTCCAGGACTGGGCATTTTTAATATTCTCCGCTTTAAGGAACCCAACTACCTTGCAAAACATCAGGTAACTTGCCCAGAGTTACTCAGATAACCAGCCGAGGAGAATGATTTCAAGCCAACACCTTCCTGACTGTGCTGCCTGTTCTCTTTGATCTCCATCATAGGCCATCCACACTGCAGGCCATACAGAGAGAACGTGAGTAACTCTGATCTATAATATGTCTCTCAGCTCTTATCAGCAATAAAATAGAATCACGTCCAGAGTGTCATGTAGGTTAGAGCAGGTACTTAACACAACTTCTTTTTTCTACTATCTAGGTTCCCTTAAAGCTAGGAAATTAACCTCCCCCTCCTAGTCTCATCTAAGTAAACAAGAACATAAGGTTTTTCTTTAATTCTTTGAATTGAGGAGCAATCTGATTATCCTGAGCTATTATTATTAAAAAGAATTTCCAGAAAAAAAAAATCACAAAATTATATATGATGTGGTAATAAATGTAATTTATTTTTTAATTTTTATGTCTACAGACTGCATTTTGATTCAGTATACACAAATGGGGTACAACTTTTCATTTCTATGGTTGTACACAATGTAGATTCACACCATTCATGTAATCATACGTGTACATAAGGTAATGCTGTTTGTCTCATTCCACCATCTTTCATACACCTTCCCCTCCCACCTCATCTCCCTCTATGTTATCTAAAGTTCCTTCATTCTTCTCTTATCCCCACCCCTATTATGTATCATCATCCACTTATCAGGGAAAACATCTGGCCTTTGTTTTTTTGAGATTGGCTTATCTTACCTAGCATACTCCCAACTCCATTCATTTATCTGCAAATTCCATAATTTTATTCTTCTTTATGGCTGAATAATATTCCATCGTGTATACATACCACAGTTTCTTTATCCATTCATCTGTTGAAGGGCATCTAGGTTGGTTCTACAATCTAGCTATTGTGAATTGAGCTGCTCTAAATATTCATGTGGCTGTGTTACTGTAGTATGCTGATTTTAAGTCCTTTGGGTATAAACCGATGAGTGGGATAGCTGGGTCAAATGGTGGTTCCATTCCATGTTTTCTGAGGAATCTCCATACTGCTTTCCAAAGTGGTTCCACCAGCAATGTACAAGTGTGCCTTTTTCCCCACATCCTCACCAATACCACTACTACAGAGCAAGAGTAACAAAACGGCATGGTGTAAGCACCAAAATAGACAGGTAGACAATGGTACAAAACAGAAGACACAGAGACAAACCCACATAAATACAATTACCTCATACTAGGCAAAGGAGCCAAAAACATACAATGGAGAAAAGAGTCTGTTCAACAAATGGTGCTGGGAAAACTGGAAATCCATATATAGTAAAATGAAATCAAACCTCTGTCTCTCACCCTGCCCAAAACTCAACTCAAAATGGATCAAGGACCTAGGACTTAGACCAGAGACCCTGTACGAAATAGAAGAAAAAATAGGCCTGAATCTTCATGTAAACATAATGTAGATTCCCAGGAAGTATTTCCTGAGACTAAGTTATCGGAGTGCTTCAGGCACCTGAAAGATCATAATTTCTTTATGTAACCATTATTTTTTTGGCCACTGCAGATAAAATATGGTGCTAGGGCTCAGGCAAAAACGAATGAGACATAGCCTTTGTCCTGAGCATTATTTATAGTCTGATAAAGACAGACATGCACATAGACAGCAAGCTATGGAAGGGGATGAAGCCATGCCTGTGGACCCACCAGGCACACTTAGGGGTGAGACAAACACTGTTCATCTTAGTGTGCCTTTTTCTACCCAGGTGTTCAGGAAAATAAAATCGCCTCTTAAACAAGAAGGAGAAGAAAAGAGAACAAAACCCGTCAAGGTGTTTCACGGATTGAATTAACCTAACACTGAATGTCGAAGCTAAATGGCCCATCAAAAAATGTTTTTGTTTTGTTGTTTACTTGAGAGATACTTAACCCTGTGACACAGGCTGCCTCCCCAAATATGCCATTTTAATTTATGGCTCTGAGTGTATATTTTTTGTTTTACTCTATAGTCAGAGATGCTTGAATTGATCATGGCTACAACAGAAAATTCCAGATTGCATTAGCCAGTGTTTTATCATCAGGGAGAGACTATTTTATAACAAAATTCTAAAGCAAAACTTTCCCTCCATCACTCAGTGCCCATTCTCTCCCTTCCCTTTTAGCTGCTCCATTAGTCTGTGCAAATTGCCTTTCGCTTTATTGCTTTCTTGGGCTTCTAAGTGCTTGTTTAGAAACAAATTTTCTTAAGTCCAAGCTAAAGTCCAGGGTTTATTTGATTCAATTTTTTTTATTGTTTTTTTCTCCATCAGCCAATTCCTTACATACTAGTTTCGGTTTCTGAGAATAAACATCAAGAGCACAGGGCTGCTGAAGCTCTGTGGAATAGATTTCTGTTTGGTCCGTGAAGCCACAGTGCAAGCGTCTTGCCTGTTACATTCTGCAATGACTTTCAGGTCAAGCAACAGTTGGAGCCTATTTGTGTTACTGTATTCTTCAGGATTTAAAAATGACTAGGCATTGTATGGATGACTATACTCTATTTAAAAAATTAATATGTTTATTATAACCACTTTATTCTGTATTCTGTTATCACATCAGTCTAGCAATCACCAAGTAATTGATATAATGGAACTCCATTCTAATTAAATAATTATCAGAAAAAAAGTTATTTTCTAGAAATTATATTTGCTATGCCTTCCCTAGTAGTTTTTACCTTGCTCCTATCTTGACAGCCAGTGATATTTACTGTTTCCTTCCTTCTAGTCATTTAAATTGTTCTTTCCTCATACCAGGAGGGATCTCCCTTTAGCAAGCCCAGTAGATGCTTCTAGTTCTTATCTTAACTTGTCTTGGCCATCACATTTTATACTGCAAGCCACTCTTTCACTTAGTCATTAAAATAAATCCATATTAAGTGCCACCCTTGTGCTAGATGCCATTGGAGTCATTGGGGAAAGTGAACTACATAGCCATAGTCATTGCCCTTGCAGAGTTCATTCCCCAGGTGGGAGACTTAGAAAGAAACAGGCAATTGCAGCACATCTCCCTTCAGTTTCATTCACGACTTCATTCCATTCAGATTTTACCTACCTTATCAGATCTCCATCTCCAGGTCTTTTGCTAATGGGTCTTCCCTTATGTAAGCATTACTATTTTGGAGGCTTTCCTCCTATGTCCTCTGACTTCCTCCACCTCCTTGGGGGGTCTCATCTGCTGGTCAGATTTCAACCACCATACATATACCTGTGATACCTCTTCCTGCAATTTGCAAACCTATTGGCTAACAATTTGTGGGACAGCCCACCTCTTAGCACCTCCTCAGGATCTCTTTGCCTCCTCCAGGTGCATGTGTTCAAAATTCTGATTAGCTTTTTTTTTTCTTTTCTTTTCTTTTTTGAATTGGGGATCAAACCACCTAGGGGTGCTTTACCACTGAGGTATACCCCCAGTTCACTTATTTTTTTTGTTTTCAGAGTTGCTTAGGGTCTTGCTAAGTTGCTGAGGCTGGCTTTGAACTTGGATCCTCCTGCCTCAGCCTCTGGAGTCTCTTGGATTACAGGTGTGCACCACTGAGCCTAGATGATTGGCTTTAACATCTGCTCTTTGGATCTGTTTTCCTATTTCACTTGAGTTCATTCTCTTGGAAAGTAGCATAGCTATTTGCAGAGAGTATCTTCACCACTGAGTTCCATGAGTACAGAGAATTTATGACCAGGACTGGATCTCCACTTCTTAATATATTGAGGTATTCAAAATACCTGCCAAGTCAACAAAAATGAAAGTGAGGTTTTCTTGACTCGCTTGTCCCCCTCAGCACTAATGCAAGTTATTCAACTGAACCTCTAGTCTTACAAACTTACCACCAAAATCTCTCCAGAGATTCATCACCTTGTCATTAACTCCACAACAGTTAAGCTCTTTTACATTTTAAGATTGTATTTTTGTTTCCATAGTTTGGTCTCTCTCAGTAGCAGCCTATATCCATGTGCTTTATGTGACAGTGAAGTTTTATTTTATAAACTACCTGGTACAGATGCCTGTACCATCACGTGGGTCCACCCAGTCACTGGCCCTTGCCACCACCACTAACTATGAAGTACCACCTCATCTCATAGGCAGCTCTTTTTCTTTCATTTGTGAAGTAGGATTTTATTTCCAGGAAATAAATTGTAAAACCCTAACGTCTGGCTAAAATGGAGGAATAGCTTGTGGTTGGGGAGGAGGCAGTGAGGCCGTTCACTGGGAGATGAAACCAGAAAATGTGCAGCACAGGTGGGGCTGGCTGGCAGAATCACCCAGAGTGGGGCCACCCTCTCTTTACCTTTATGCAGACCCCTTGAGACCATGGATAGGATGCGCCTCTTTCTCTGAGCCTCGCCCTACAAACTCTGCAGCGTAGACAGTGCCGACAGAGTGTCGTAGAGAATCAGAACACGGTGCCCATCCTCCTCTCTATCACTTCCTAGTGCACTTTCCTGGAGGTCACCCTCATGCCCATCAAGGGCATGCTAGTAGGATCAGGGAGATTTTGTTACAATGGAATAAATTGAGATCACCTATTAGCTTCCACCTATGAGTGAGATGTGGCTTTTATGCCTTTCTAGATCTGGCTTATTTCACTTAACCTCACATCCTCCAGTTCCATCCAGTTTGCCACAACTGACAGGGTTTAATTCTTTTTTATGAATGAATAATATTCCATAGAACATATATTCTGGATAACAGGATAACAGGCACCAAAATACATTTTGATGGGAGGAATAAGTCCAGTGTTCTGCAGCACAGTGAGGTGACAGTAGTTTACAGTAATCTATTGTGTAATCTAGTTATGAAGAACTAGAAGAGGGACTGGGGATATAGCTCAGTTGGTAGAGTGCTTGCCTTGCAAGCACAAGGCCCTGGGTTTGATCCCCAGCACCACAAAAAAAAAAAAAAAAAAAAAGAACTAGAAGAGAGGAGTTCAGTTTCCAAATACAAAAAAATAAGGAGGGGAAAATGCCAAAGCCCCCATTCTGACTGTCACACGTTGTGAGTATACATTGAGTCATTACCTTGCACCCACAAATATCTATGATTATCATGTAAATTAAAAAGAAACTATTTTAAAAATACATTGACTGAATTCTCCAGCTCTGTACATCTCTAACTTTCCACAGTATTTATTGCAGTGAACCCCATTACCTGTGTGCCCCAGAACTGCTGTGCTTCAAGTCGCTCCTTCATCAGGATCCACAAGGGAGATGTTTTGAGGAAATCACTGTGTGCTTTCTGCAATACCTGCCATGGCTTTGGATTTTCATGAATTAACAGCTGACCTCTTACTATTTGTTGTTTCTAATGGAGGCAGGTAGACCTGAACGGTACCACATAGTAGCTACAGTTTGCCTGTAGTAGTTTGGATATGAAATGGCACCCAAAGACTACTGTATTGAAGGCTTGTTCCCCTGAGCTTTTGGGGAGAGAGAAGACCATGGGGGCTCTGGCCCCCTCCACAGATGACTCATTGACGGCTGTGGACTGCTGGGAGGTGGTGGAAGCTGTAGGCAAATGGGGCATGGTTGGAGGAAGTAGGCCATGGGCCCTAGGGTGCCCTAGGAGGAATTACCTTTTCCCTGGCTCCTTCCCCACCCCCACCCTGCTTCCTGGCTTTGTTCTGACTCACCTCATACCCCGAATAATAGGGCTGGCAAACTGTGGACCGAAACCATACGCCCAAACAAATCTTTCCTCCTCTGCATTTCTTTCCTCAGATTATTTGTCACAGTCACAAAAAGCTGACTATCCCTTTCCAGAAGCAAAAGTTTCAGTTCCAGTGTTTTCTCTATCCAGTTCATTCCTCCTGATCTCTAGAGCTCTCCACCAGATCCACATCTGAGAGGAGAACTGAGTCATGGTGAGGGGTGTGGGCTCTGCAGTCAGACTGTCCTGGCTTCGTCATGTTTTGGCTTTCTCATGTTTTGTCACCTTGGTTTCACCTCTCTGTGCCTCAGTTTCCTCATTTGCTGAAGGGAAGAGAAGAACTTCTATCTTATAGATAGCTGCAAAATTTAAATGTTTATTCATTCGATGTGCTTGAAAAAGTACCTAGCACATAATAAACTTCTTACACACAGGACATTATTGACATGGTACATTCATGCTTAAAATCATCCTTAGTCTTCCTACTATCCCTTCCTGCCTTCCCCTTATCTGAAAGGTAATTTATTGGACTACAATGCCCTACAGGTCCCTTTCCTACCTGTTCACATTCTGCTTTTTCAACTTACCTTTTCACTATTTATCACCCCTGTGTTTTAGTTGTGTCAAGCTGTACTCGAAACTCTCTCTTGACGTCCCACACACTGGTGAATACTAGTCCTTTCAGACCTGGTCCTCAGTCCCAATACTGTCCTCTCTGATGATCCCCAGCTCCATCTGCCAACCTTGAACAGTTTACCCATTGGTGCAAACTCACACAACCCATATTTTGTTGTGTGGCAAGCCCTTGTTTCTTTGGGTTTCTTTCTTGCTGGAACTACTCCATCTGGTGGGCTCTGTGCCTAGCACAGAGTCTAACACACAGATGATGCATCACTGAACAAGTGAGTGCTGTCAACAGAATTAGCATATGTGGACATGAACATGAGATTTTAACTTTCATTGATTTAGCTTTTGGTCATTTATTGTTATGCATCTTACAGCCTTTTGTAAGGATGACTAATGTGAAGTACACACATCTGGTGAAAACACCCCCTGGGAGAGTTGTTTCCTAGGGAATCCGTGTTGGTCAAGCCGGCTAGGCCCGTCTCCCCAGTGCGTATTTCAGAATCACATCAAACGATGTATTACCCCAGTTTTATCAGATCTGTTGACCTCTCAGTTTTTCTTGAGTTGCTGGACTCTGGCACCCTCTGTTCAAGGATCACACAACAAAGGGCAAAATAAACAAGCCCAACCTCAGAGCTTTAGAAGACAGTGTTCTAGCCATGGGATAAGAGGTGGGTGGCAGGGAGAGCCTAAAAATCTGATAGCATTACTCAAATTTATTGCTTTATGAAAAATGTAAACTAATGAGACAAAGTATTGCAGTTTGAGTTTCCAACTGTATAGGCTGCACCCCTGCAAACTGTTTTTGGAGAGAAGAGTCGTAATGTTGGCCTGTGCTCTGGGATTTCATAGATTAAAATTTACACGATGAGTGCCTACGATTAATGTGTCATCTAAGGATACACATACCAGTTTAGCAGAGAATGCCAGCAGGCCTCAAGCTGTCTCAGAGATTATATTTCCCGTGTTTAGTTGCCTCAGTCTGAAGCCTTTTGAGGTCAGAGGCCGGGTGTTGGTCTGTTAATGTTGGTGATTATCCAAAGGAATGACCACATCATGAACAGATTGTTCGATATGGTGTGGGTTTCACTTTTCTTATGAGCAAAAGAATTCTGACAACATCCTAACAGCTGTAGCAACCTGCTGCCCGGGATGGATATTAAATCAGCAAAGAGATGGGAGCTGCCTTGTCAACAGAACAGCCTCATGTGCCACATGTTGGCATAGGTGAGAGATGACATAAGAACAAAGACAGTTGTCAAACTATGACGCAAGGGAACTACCCTAAATTCAGTAAGCGTGCAGGTGGTCACACATGAAACTCAGACTAATCTTAAGCTGTGGTCACAATGAAATCATGGCAAAAGAAAGTTCCCAAGGGGCTGCCTCTGAAAGCAGCACCCAGGGCCATTTCCTGCTCAGCACCCAAGAGAAGTAGGCCAGAGAGAACTGCAGCAACCTGAATGCAGCAGAGGACAGAGACATTAAGGCCCTGCTCATGAGGGATGGAGTGAATGCTTTAAGACGCACCAGGCTTGGCTCAGGCTTGGGACAGCAGACACATGCAGCTGTTAGGGCTGTGTGGAAATGCACTGTGGAAAACGGAAATCAAGGAAATAAAGCGGAGATTCTTCATGGCTTGTCAATTATTTTACTCTAAAGGACATTTCAATTGCAATGAAAGGCTTAAACAAGAGCAGCTACATTACCATGTTTGCTTCTCGCTCTGCTGCGTAGCAAGGTGGCAGCTGTCTACCTATTTTTGTTGTCATTGTTGTCTAATTTCTCAGGGTTTTACTAATGTTTCACATTTTTTATTTCTTGAAAGAAACTCAAATTGTAGTCATTATATTTACCTCCCTAGATTTTCCTACTATTCAGCAATCTGGGGGAAGTTATTTGCAAATCTAACTTCCACAATAGTCTATTGAACAGCATCCAAGTTCCATCTTTAGCCTGTGCAGGTAGTGAAATGTGTATACATTTATCAGCCTATACAGGGCAGAGTTAAGAGTTTTCTAACAAATTTGAAAGAATATTATTAAATTCCTTTTGTAAAAAGTGTTATGTCATATTATTAGCCTTTTCCAAATTCCTAGTGTTATTAGAAACTTCAGGAGGGATGTATCTTGACAATATTTTTGAGAGAGAGGGCCTTGGAATAAAGATAGGGGCCAAACTTCTGCAGATGGGCTTTATTTTGTAGTCTTGCTTTTCTTCAGTTTTCCTACCTGCAGAATTTCCCTCCATAAACATCACATGAGGACCAGAAGTCACAGGTGATGGCCTATCAGATTTTGAACATGAGGCGATATGCCACATAGCATTTAAAGGGGAGAAGTACCCAAAAATGAGCAGATATGCAGGGTCCTTTATTCCTGCACATTTCCCTAAATTGGGGGGAGAGGGAGGAAAATTTGTGACAGACAGGAGTTGAGGGCATCAGAGTTTTCAAGAGGAGGATGGAGCATGGAGGAGACCAGCCCCAGATTGGGTCAAGTTTTCATAGGGAAGAGAGCAAAGAGATATTTTAGCAGATGAGACACATGGGTGCATAAAGAAACATTGAGAAAGAAAAGTTAAGTGTGCATTATATGATCAAGTTTTTGTTGACTTCCACTTTGCAGCATCTTCTTCAGAAGATTTCAGTATGCTTTCCTTTTTAAAAGTTAAAAATAATTAGAAAGCAAAGCAAAGCTCTTATTTGCAATAAGAGCTGAGCAGCACGGTACTCCCTGGTGCACCTATCTCCTTTTTCCTCCTTAGCTAGCTTATTCTTTTAAGCCCAATTTGGGATACCTTTTTCCATCTTATGCCACAAAGGAATTTCACTTCAGCTGTTGACAGGCCAGGTGAGATTTTTCTTTTCCTTTATGATTTTGGGGACTCCCCAAGGGCTAAAGCAGAAAACAGTCAATTCTACAAGATACTAGAAGGTGTGCTCTGAATAGTTCAACCTCTTGTCTACTCGCCCCAAGAACTGTTCCTTAAGGAGTACCTAAGCCCCACTTTCTCTGGATATTGCATGACTAATACTCCATAATTTTAGTTACATTATGGAAACTCATTTGCATCATGGGTTATGAGGCATAAAACACTGAATTTAGGGACTGACTGTCACCTATAGTAAGTGCAATGTTACTACTATTACCTAATCCACAGACCTGTAACAGGTATGTCTTTGTTGCTGCAAAATTCTCCTGCCCTAACACTCCTCAGCCTGCCTCTCTGGATGAATATGTGAAGTGCCTGGTGCACTGTAGGATCCCAATAAATATTTGGTGTGTGGATGTACAAAGGAACAAAAAAAGGTTTTTAGCAAAAATTAATTCATCTGGCTAAATAGCTTGAGTTGGAGAATATCATGCTAAGCAAAATAAGCCAAACCCAAAAAACCAAAGGCTGAATGTTTTCTCTGATATGCAGATGCTAATTCACAATAAGGGGGGTGGTACTGGGGAAAAAAAGAGTTACTTTAGATTAGGTAGAGGGGAGTGAATGGAGGGGAAGGGGTGTGGGGGTAGGAAGGATAGTAGAGTGAAACAGACATTATTACCTCATGTACAGATATGACTGCATGACCCATGTGATCCTGCAATGTGTAAATCAGAAAAATGAGAAATTATACTTCAATATGTATGATTTATCAAAATGCATAAATGTATTCTATTGTCATGTATAACTAATTAGAACAAATTTTAAAAATTTAAAAGAATCAGAGCTGCCAAAAAAAAGAATAGAGAGAGCTGGAACTACAACCAGAATAATTTCTTACTTGCTGCTTACATCATTGGACGCTGTTGAAGTAAGATTTGAAGCACCTCTTCATTAGGAATGCAGCAAGACCAACTTTCTCATTATATGGGGCAGCACACTGAGTAATAAGAAATCTGGCATGGCTACAGGATCTTGCACGCAGGCCATGGTCAATAAACATTTATTGAATGACTGTCTTGTTACCAAGACTTTGCCGCAATAAGCTTTAGGGGCTTTAGTCTGGCCATCTGTTTGAGTGGGATGAGTTGTGACAATGACAGTTCACATTGGGCGTGTGTTCATCAATTCCTAAAATACAAGCCAGGTAGATATAGACCCTCTGTCAGAAAATACAGCAGTATCTGGAAGTCTACCACTTGTCAACTAAAAGTTGTCGAGGTGCAGCTGTTTTTGCCCTGCTGGTTTTAGGTAGAACAGGAGCACCTGGAAACATAATGGAAGAATCTGTCACAGTTGAGATTTTTCTTTTGGGGAGCTTGGCCATGTTCTCGTGGAACATAGGATGTCTTTGGCCCATTGCACTGAGATAGCCTCTTGACAGCTCCTTTGATGTCAGTCATACTGCCTGAGTGACTTTCTCTTGAAAATGTGCAGATGGGAACAGTCGAGGAGGAGTTGCCCTCCTATTCTGGGGCCTTAAGCCACCTACCCCTGACCCACAGACAGCGTCCTGTTGCTGCTCCCTCCCCAGCCTACCTGCCTCAGATTTCCCAGGGATCTGTTTTCTGTGTTGGGGGAAGTAGGAGAACAAAAACAATGTCCTTGAACAAATGCCCTAACTCCCTCTGTTAGTGTCCCTTCTTTTCTTTGTGGGGGGTTCAAGGGCCCCTGAGGGGACTCCCTGCCCTCACTACTCACTGTTTCCCAGGAGAGGAGGAGTTGAAGGACAAAGGGCTCCCGCTGAAGTCCTTCCTTCACCCTCATTCTCTCCATCTCTTACACAGCATCGCCTCCTGTTGGAGGAGGGAGGACTTGAGATCTAGAGTTCTTTCAATGGATCACATTTGCCATTATTCTTTAAAGAATAGAAATAAACGTCTCATAGATGAGATAGATGGTGAATCTGCGTGATTCCCCCAGAGCCACAAGAACCATAAGAAAATGCCTCCAGCGGTAGGGGTATTGGGGTGAGGTGCAGTGGGGTGGAGTGGAGCCCAGGAGTGGTGGTTAGGTGTGTCCAACAAGTCTCTTCCCTCTCAGAGCCCCAGGGCTGTCATTTGTAAAGTTTGGAGAGAAAAATACTGCTCTAATCACCTCACATAGTAGCTGTAGGAGTCAAATGAGATATTTTTTTTCATGTGAGATTTTAAAGAGCTTCTTCAACTCTTAGGTGTTAAAAAAAAGTCAGTAGATTGTTATCAATGAAAGTGACACTTTAAAATTGTTTTCACTACCTGCTATTAACTAAAGGTATTAAGAAACTTTACAACCAATATAAGAAAAATAATATGATTAAATTCTCTGACAAATAGTAATTTCATCTTATTCAAACAGTCTTCTTTTGAGGTGATCTCAGAAACTGTGGAGCTATTTACAGAGATTAATAGGTCTTACTTTTCCTTTCAGAAGGTTAATAAGAGGGGGGAAAGCTAAGGTTATGGAAAATTTAAGGGCTTGTGGTTGCTAAATTGGAGAAATTAGTTTATGTTTCCATTTTAAAACTGTTTTGGTTCTGTGGAGAGGGGGCATGGTCCTCTTCAAATTAAAGTCGCACCCTGGGTCAGAGAGCAGTAGGAGAGGCAGGGTAAACCTGAAACAGACCCGGGTTCCCTCGCCACTCTCCAGTGCTGATGACTCCAGTCTGAAGTCCCCAACTTGGTCAGGAGCTGCAGAGCCTCCACCCATCGAGTGGGAAGATTGGCTTCTCTCCCCAGAGCCACAGGCCAGTGCTGAAGGAGGGACAGAAACAGTCTTTGGAGGTTCCTTGCACACTTCTTCATAATTTGATATTCCTACTCATGTTCCATTCCTTCACATCTCAGAGTACCTGGGATCTGGGCTTCAGGCCTTGAACTACCATATCTCTGGCTGTTGCTGTGGCCTCTTGTTTCTTCTAGATGCTGGCATGGAAGAAAGAAAGCCGGCGCTAGAATCATGGCAGGCCTGCATTCAGGCCCCACCTTGTCCACTGTCCCAGAACAGGCAAAGTAGACGACCAGACCTCCAACACGGCCATTATTAACCTGTGTGTCTCTTCTGAGCCCATACTGACCTTGTCCACCCTCTGGGTCTCCTCACCTATGCTGTCCTGCTGGCTCCACAGCCACTTCCTATGATGCTGAGCCTACACAACCCCTGACTACCAGGCCGCAGCCCTGACAAAGCTGTAGTTAGAGTCTCAAGACACAAAACTCTGGTGCAGAGAGGCAGTTAAGCAGCAAGGTTTCTAAATTTTCTAGATGGAAAATGAGCTTCATCAGTATTTTCTCCCCCCTGTATTTCATTTTACAGTCTTTTTTTAAAAAATTCCTTTACGATATATAAGAAAGAAGAAAACAATTGAACTAGCAAAAGGATAATTTATGGTGGTCAATTGTAATAAACAGGCAAGTAAAGATATCTTCAATTAAGGAGGGCAAGGGCTAAATAATATAGCTGCCATTTGTTAATCGCCAACTGTATGGCACACATTAGACTAGATGCTTTGCATAAGTTATCTAGTTTACTCATTGAAAAATCCCCAGAGTTAGTGGCACTTTTATTATTTTCTTTTTATAGCTGAAGAGACTTGGGCCTAGAAAGATTAGAGTAGTTGCCCAAAGTCACACAGTATACAGGAGGCAGAGCAGGGATTCAGATTCAATTCTGCTTTACACTGTACAGAGTGTTGAACTTGAGGAAACTTTGAGTTTCCTCAAAGTCTGTGTCACACCAGAGCCCCACATATGCCCTGAGCTATTCCACCGTGAATCAGAAGACTTAGATTAACTTAAAAGAATAAAATCGTCTTCAAGTTGAATTGTGTAGTAAGCTAAACAACCATCACAAGATGACAGGACGAAATCATGGCAGCTGGCCTTTGTTGATCACCTGTCTGTGACAGGACCCTTCCTAAATGCTTTTAAGTGTCAATTTATTGAATACTCACAAGGACTCAATAAAGTAAATGTTAGTAACTATTGTCATTTTACAGATGAGAAAAATGAACACAGAGTTAAGATACATGCCCATGTTCACACTGCAGAGGCAGAGTTAGGACTTCAGTCCAGGCGTGGTGTTGTACCAGGGCCCATTCTTTTAACCTCAGTCCCTGCTTACATAATTGCTATCAGAATACTCCGCTCCTGAACCATAATGGCCTGCTTGTGGCAGTTAAACTGGGTGCTGTGACTGTGCTCCAAGAACCAGTTGTCTTACATCACTGCATTCCCCAAATCCTTGGTCCACTAGGAGAACGAGCTCCCCTCCATCCCTGGGGGCCTGTCCAGAGTGAGACTATGCACTCGCTTGCCCCTCTGCCATTCCATTAGAAACTACTTTCTGCAGCAGCAGTATTCCTTCTTGATCTTTTTATTGTGTTTTAGATAACATTTTAACTTGCTAACCCTTGAGCCGTATTATTTTAGATTCTCTTGCAATGGGATCTACAATTTTTCTGAACTTTTTGGAACTCACTTCCCTAGGTTCTTGCACACTTGTCTGAATCCATAACGCTCAGCACCTCTCCTTCTCTGACCTGATTGCTGCCTCCTGCTCTCCCCTCAGGCTCTTCCACTTTGCTTTCAGAATTCATGGCTTCTCATTAGGCAAAACCCTGTATTTTCAGCCTCTTCAACCAATTGGAATGCCCTCTTTGTGATTTTGCTCTAATCAAAGCCTGAATGTTCCCTAATGAACACAGTCCCCTGGGGTTCTTTCGAATGCTAGTCCTACAACTCTGGACCAAAACTGGCGTGTAGGTTTCTTTAGCTCCTTAAAACTTATGCCATTAAGGCCCCCAGACACTGGATTTCCTCCCTGATATTCTCTGATGCCATTGTCTGTTCTCCTACTTACCTACTCAGCTCACCTTTCCCCAAAGAGTCTCTGCTCTCCGTGGGGACCTCCGGTCCACGGACCTTTCACCACTTCACTGACCATCAGTCCCCTCAGGGTCCTCCTTTCCTCCTGAGCCTACTTACATTTCCTTGCTACACCAGGAGCAGTGCTCACCCCCACCCGGCTCCTTTCACCCGCCGTGGTCACTGGAGCCTTCCTTAAGCCCAGTTCTCACTATTCCAATCCTGCCCCCAAGCAGCAAAATGAGACTGGAGGAGACGAAGCAAAAATAATTTAAAACGATACATTTGTGTTTCAACTCCATGACCACACCTTTGACAAGGTGTATTTCCCAAGTCAATCCATTGGTCTTCCTGCTGGTGCTTAAATGTACCATTCCCAATCCTCCTGCGGGGAGGGGGACTGTGCCTTTAGTACTACTTCTCCTTGGCCCCTAGCTCTCCACCTGGCTTCACCCCCTCACTTTATCCAGGCCGTGCTCAAATTCCACTCCTGAGAGGCCTTTCCTAGTGGCCCTGGCTCACATGGCACTCCTCATCACGCTCCATCCCTGGCCTGTGCCAGCCGCTGCTCATCACTTGTCTCTTGGACATCATGCTACCTTTGTTTTTTAGTCAGTCTTTCCCTGTGAAGGGAAAGACCTCTCTGTCTTCACTGCTGTGGGCCTGATGCTTAACCGTAATGGGCAAAGTTTGGACTGGAGCATCTGTAGGAGGAATAGGTTGCTGGTCCAGGACTGTAAATCCTAGCAGAGCACAGTCACTGTCTCCGAGGTTCTTATCATGTGCCCTTTTAGTACTCTGCTGGGGCACACCAGACCACAATATCTGCTTCTTTATTCTTGTATACTGCCAGCCAGTTCAGTTAGGTGACATGATCAGTTCTCCTTGCCTTAACAGAAGGAGCTTCACAGCAGGCATGGAGCTAGTGCCAGACTGGGAATCTGTATTAGGAAAGCACTACCCTGGTTTCTTCTCTAACAGGATGCCTGCATCGTAGGACTACAGCTTTGTCACCCCATACTGCACCAGCTGCCATACCACGTGTCCCTCCTCGAGCTTGTGAAGCCACCCCCAAGTGTATCCTCTTACCTTCCTGTCGTAGGAACCAATCTGTATCTTGAATGTAATGGAAATGTTCCCCTTGATGGGTTTCATCTGCTTTGTGGCAATCGGCGTGACTTAGTCATGATCTGGGGCAGGAAATCTTGTAATCTTGCTAATATGGGGAATGTGGATTAGTAGTTGGCACAGTGTCCAGCAGCTTTAGTTCAACTCCTCCGCCAGCCCAAGAGAGTGCTCAACAAGCAATAAATGCCAATAAATAACAGTTCACATTATTACTGATTTTCAAGAAAAGACATAAAGTTGCAATTTCCTAAAAGAATGTGACTTAGGCAAACTGAAGAAATGGGTCTGTCCTCTGCCATTCCCACTGATGCCTTACAGACCTCAGTGAGTGAAATGAATGATGTCACCCCCCACTGTACTCTCATGCAGAATAATGACAGCCTCTTTCTCTGGAAGTTTCATGACTTACTACCAAGTGTGAGAAATGAAATACTGAGTTCTGCTTATTCAGTTCTTTAGACTATTGACCTAGCTGTGGGGTTAGCACCAAAATCATAATTTTTGTTCTTCTCTTGAGGAGAAAAATCACCTTCCTAGTTGCTAGTTGAGGTAAGAAAAATAAGAAGTTCATAGTTCAGAAGAGCAAGTCCTCTTCTGCAAGGGGTATTAACTGTGATAATACAGCAACTTCACAAAACTCTGTGAGAAATGAAAGCAGAGATGTCCAATAGCATTCTCCATAGTGTGACATATTGACATGTGTTTAAAATCATGAAGATAGTAGTGGGCTGAGTGTGTTGCTGGCTCCTGCCTCCATGACTGAGCCTGTCCTCTTCACAGCTCGGAGCTGACTCCTTCTCCAGGAGAGCTGCCTCTCCCAGGGACATGTCCCTCCCCAAGGACAGCCCCCACCCAGGAGGTCAGAGGCCCTCAAGAACCACCTCGGTCTAGTCAGACCTCTCCTTCCACCAGCCCTGCTGCTGTCACTCTAGGCAGCTGTGGTTCCCAAGGCCACTTCCCAGTAAACCTGCTGCACACATCTGGGAGTCTCAGAATCTGATCCTTAGGGAGTCCAACATGCAACATAGACTGTGTCTACACTCTGAGATGTCATTATGACATTTCCAATTTTATAAATGTCATTACTTGTACCATCATCACAGAACTTGAGTAACTAGGTGAATTTTGCCATTGACCTTTGCTATTCTGTGTGGTGTTTTTCTTATTTCTCAAATGAAAGTGGCTCAAATCATCCCAAAATAGAAGAAATATGCTGAGGTATTGGGAATGGCCACAGTTCTAGTTATTACTCTACATGATTATTTCCAGAACAACAACAAAAATATATCAAACAAGCAATATTCCCTTACCATTCCATCAGAGGTTGGCTTGTGACTAGGAAACTGTGTTAATTTGTTTTAGTTTGATGGCTTTAAACAATAGTGCTGGAGGTCAGGAGTCTGAAAGGAAGGTGTTGGCCAAGTTGATTCCTTCTTTGGCCTTGAGGGGGAATTTTTCCTCATCTCTCTCCTGGTGGTAGCTGGCCGACCTTGGTACTCCTTGCCTTATGGATGCACCTCTGCAGTCCCTGCCTGTCTTCACCTGGTAGTCTCTTCTGTACATCGCCCCTATGTGGCCTCCCCACTTCTTAAAAGGATACCAGTTCTACCTTAACCCAATGTGACCTGTTAACTGATCTTGATTAAGTTCATCTGCAAAGGCCCTATTTCCAAACAAGGTCACATTCTCAGGTTCTGGGTGGACATGAACTCTTAGGGATATCTGTTTGGTCCACTGCAGAGACCAGCTGGGGAAAGGAGCAAGACTTGCCTCCTACTGATACCTGTGTTTGTGCTGTGGGTACTGTAATCACCCTGCCATCCTTCCTAAAGCAAACATGGTGAGCCAGATGTATGCAGCGGGCCACACCCAGTGACAGAAGGCTCCTCCAGGCTTAATCAATTAGGTAATTACTAGCACCAAGAGGGAGTTGGTTCAGCAGCATGAGTAAAACCAGAGGAAGCATCATTACACGGACTCTGACCATTAATTTTTAGTCATACTCAAAAAGGAGCTTTGGGAAGAAAACGATTTAGAGAGATATTTTATTCACTCTTGTATAAGCTTTCTAAAGCAAGCTCTGATAAGGTAGTTCACACAATCGAATAGTTTGAGGAAGAGACTAAGAGAGGGATGCTGTGCAAATATATTTTATTTGGCCACAGGACTCCGTCAAGGAGGAGGAGTCAGGTCAAGGGCAGGAGTAGCAAGTCCTGTCTTGTGGGTTCCAGGGAATCGGAATGATCCACATGCTTGCAAGACCCCATGGTACTGCCGAATGCATAAAAAGCATTCTCTGCATTCTATCATCTTTCAACTCAATTTCCCCTGTTAACTCATTTGATTATAAAATTAAGGAAATATTAATTTACCAAATAGTGGAAAAGAACTGGCACACAAAGAGGCTTCCTGGGCTAACTAGAGGTACCTAAGAACATACCTGGGGGCATTTCTAAGCATATCCATCCATAAAATATTTTCTCTTTGCTGTGCAAGCAAAAAGGTTGGTAGAATATGTATCATTTCAAATGACTTTTGCCTCTGAACTTTCAGACATTTGCATTGATCAATGATCACCTTCCCCATAATAGGCTAATGTCTGAACTTGGAACTTGGTTCCAACTTTAATGCACACACACCAGAATATTGCTGCAAGACTTTGGGACCAAGTCTGAGAGAATGAAATCAGCCAGGAAGAGAGAGAGGAATCAGAAAAGATCTTGTCATATAAACCTCCCTACTTCCCTACACGGGTCACCAAAACAAAGTTAGAGGAAGGGGAAGAGAATTATTAAGACTAAATCACATAAAGTTGATGATATTCAATTGTTTTGACTAACAGAAATTACATATGCAAATGATTTGATCTAATAAAAAAATTTAGGCACCTATTTTTTCCCAGGCACTGCACAAAGTGCCTTTATCATCCTCAGTATAACCTTGAGGATTGGGGTATTATAAACTCTATTTTTCAAGAGAGGCTAAGGCACAGAAAAATTAAATCATTTGCCTGAGATCCCCTAAGATTTGAACCTAAGACTGCTTCACAAGCCATAAAGTCACTTGGACCTGATGAAGTATTTCTAGACTTTAGAGTAAAATTATTTCCAAACTCTTTGTCAAAATCTCGAAACTAGAAAGGAAGATCTGCCTAAGAGCTTCAAGGGACATATGAGGATTGTTACAAACTGTCAAGAAGATGTGTGTGGTCCATGGGTTTAGTAATATTGAAATGAGGCTGTGCTGGACAGATGCTGACAGACCACTCTGTACCAATAGCATTAGGGAAGACGGTGTTGTAGAGAGTAAGAAAAGTCCTTCTGAATATCATTTCAACCTTTGTGTCATAATGGATGTGTTTTGTGGGAAAGCAGCCATGTCACTCACTGGCAATCACAAGATCTTTGGATTGCCTTTATATAAAGAAAAAAATAAGCACTGAGCAAGGTGGCGTTGGTGGCTTCTGGGGCAGTGCACAAGGCAGGGAAGAGAAGAATTCCCTAGGCCCCAGCTCTAAGTGTGCTTGCTGGTATACACATAAGCAGTTCCATGTATATTCAGCACACTGAAAACTGGTACTTGTAATGTTGATCATGGAGCATCAAGACAGTATTAAATGACATTGAATGTACCGTAGTCTGGTAGAGAAGAAAGGGATATTTATTTTAAACGACTTCACACTGGATTTAAAAAAAAAAAAAGAGTACCTTAGAGTGGCAAAGTCTTGGGACTTATTGGGTTAATGTTCAGTTTTCTAGCAGAACTTTCATTCACAATGACCCTTCTGAGAGACCCTGGCAGGTTTTACTGAATAGTAATTATGTCCATATTTCTGGAACAAGTCAAATAAACTCTTTTCATTCAGAGTTTTGCCCATGCTTTTGTTACTTATAAAAGGTTTGATTGGTATAGCAATCATAGTAGAAAGTCATTTATTATGCTGGATCTATTAACACTTGGTTCCTCATTAAGAATATTGCCAAATCTGCACTTTTATTCTTTCTGCTGACAGTTGGTTTTCACAGCGCTTCTTGATTTACTTTTATGATTGAAGTTTCAGAAGTAAATGTTTTAATTTAATGTGCACTTGGTCTAACAGATTTGGCCAATAGTTTAGTAAAAGAGTGCTGAGTTCCTGATAGTTCGTCATATCTGTCTGGGGTTATGTCTTGATGTAGCCCCTCAGCATGGTGTGTTAAGCAGATAGTGATAATCCCAGTCTTGGCCAGGAGAGTGCTGAGGGCTGAGGAAGGGCCTGAATTGCTTGAAGAGCCCCAGTTTTACCCTCTGGCCTTGTCACTCATTTGGAAATTTCTAGGCTTTATTCCCAGTGAACTTCCAGGAATTCCACAGACAAGCCATCTGCCTGTTCACCCTCTTGTTCATGCTCTTTCTCTCCATCCTCCCTCAGTCTCTTGGTGATCTCCTAGCTACCCACTGCAAGGCGACATCCTTTCCAGCACTTCTCATATCCTCTCCTGCCTTCTCTACTCCCCTGCCTAAAGCTCAGTGCATAACTGCAGGGCACTCAGCTCAAAAGTCACTTGAGTGGCAGTCAGCTTGGAAGGATGCTCCACCAGAGTGGGGTCTCTACTGCAGTAGCTAGTGTGTTTACATTTTAAATAGAATTGACCTACTAGCTATGTTCCCAAGGTGATATTTTGCATTAATGACATAATATGTTTTGAAATAGACCATTCTGGGAATGATACTAAGATCTGAATTTTCTAACTTTCCTACTGGTTTACACCTGTCTGCTCTAGATTGAAGTTCTGTTCATAATATTCTGTCACAAATTTAAGACTTACCTTGTACACTATTCCAAAAGGGAAAAAGCCAATACCCATTCATTCATGAAATATTTATTGAGCACCCAGTCATAGGTGCCAGGGAAGATCTGGTCTACCCTACACAACAGATAAGGCTGATAGATCATACTCCTTACAAGAGAAGAAACAAGAGTGGGAAAGTAGGCAGACCCTCCATGACAGCATTGATGTGCCACATGTGGAAGACTGGCACTGGGATTAGCTTCTCTCCAGCCTTTAAGCCCCCAACAGAATTCTGTCCTGGAAGTCGTATTTCTTAAATGATTGATTTCAAGCCACTAACAGATTTTTAAAATATGTTCTCTGACCTCCAATGGCTTACTTTTGAGTTGAGCATCTTCAGATGGAACAAAGAACAATTTCAAAGCAAAGTGAGAACTGGATGAAACAGCATAACAATAATAGCTTACTCTTACTAAGTACTTATTATATGTTTATGGGTTTATATAGTAAGATACATGTAATCTATTTATGTTTATATATGTAAGCTATGTCTTACTATATATCTTACTATCTTCGTCTTCATAGCAACACTGGGAATAAGGTATTTTTATATCCATTTACGGATGAGAAACTGGAGGCACAGAGAGGTTAAATGATTTGACCAAGCTCACACAGGAAGCAAGTGCAGCCTTAAGCTCAGTTAGCTGGGAGATAAAGATTGTTCTCTTACACTGCGTTACACTTTCTCTCAATGGTTAAAAGGGGAAGTGATTTACTCCTAGGTACTGAGATAGAGCAGAATGAGAAGGTGCAGGCCTGGCCTAGGTTGATCTGGGCTAACTTCTTGCAGGTAACGAGGCTGGAGCCGGATCTTGCAAGAATGGTAGGTGTTGCCAGGTAGTCCAGGTGGGTGGAAGAGCAGGAACAGAAGCACAAGTCTGGATGTGAGTAACATGGGAAGTCAGTTAACTGGCAGACATAGTTCCTCGTACTTAGCAGTGCTTTTCAAGGCCACAAAGGATGGAATCAATTTTGAAATTCATACATTAAGCACCGTGGTTGAGTTCCTTTCTGCACTGAACTACAGAGAAAAGTACAGACTGGTAAAAATGTAATTATTTCATAGATAACTATTTCAGATTTCTGAAAAATATTATCAGGAATCAATTTTAAAAGATAATCTATTCAAAGTCACCTTCTATGAACATTCTTATTTATTAACCAACTCTAAGAAAAGCATGATTAAATTTCTAAAAGAGATAATATTTTTCCCATTTTACTTTTCTTGGACCTAAGTGCCTTGGGAAAATAGGGATCAATCCTTCTGCTGTCACAATCTGTTCTTTCTCTCTCCTAGTCACTGCCATACAGTTAAAATGACAGTAAAACTCAGTTAAATCAGATCTACTGCAAATATAAAGCTTCAGTATGTGTGTTCTTGTGCTTGCATGTATTAAGAACAGAGCATGAACATGGAAACATTTCAAACAAGGAAAAATATTTGGTATGATGTAAAAATAGTTTACAGTTTGAATACCTTTGGAATCTCAGGAACCTCATACACTAATTCTGTGAATATTATGTTTTATTCTTTTACCTATTCCCACATGTATTACTTTATTCTCTTTGAATTGGATTTTAATGCAGTTTAAACCTGTTATTTGGAAGTGTCCATTAGGTTAATTTCTTTTATTAATGTGAATTCTTCTCCTACTGAGTAAAGCCAGCTAATATATTTTCCCCTTTATCATTTCATGCAAAGCAAAAAGTAAATAAGGAAACAATATGATTTTCACTTTAAGTTTTTCCCCCAAGTCTAAACAATGAAATCAGAAAATCTGTTCTTGAGATCTGGAATCTTGGTATTTGTTGATCCTACAGGATCAACATACTTGATTAGCTGTGAGCCTAGCCTCTCTGCTGACTTAATTCAATGTTCAGTAAATTAATTCAATTTTACTAATGTGACTAAAAACTAAATTTCATATCAATATAAACACTCATTAAACTGCAAATACCAAGTTGTGCAAGCTGTTGAAAAGGACTCATTTTTATTTATAGATGGTTCTGATAAGAATAGCATTAAATGTGTTTTAGAAGGGAAATGTTGGCATGATTAATGTGCGGTTGTTTGCATTTTTAATATTTCACTCATGTATCAGATTAGTATTTGTGCACACTGTCAGACTTTATTCTGTTCTTGTCAAAACACTTATTACTGCTGACAGGTATAACATATCCACATCAATCCTTAATTCCTTGATTCAATTTTCTAATTGCTTTTTTGGCATGAGATGGTGGCCATTTAGTCTTATGTGATGTATTCATCATACGGTATAATAATGTTCTTCATAATTAGATGTGCCACTTAAAGTGCCTGGGCAGGAGAAAAATTACTAAGGTTTGGAAATTTTAGATACACTTAGACATGGTATGAGGTATTGGTATGTCACTGATTCTGGAACTTATCCATAAATCATAATCACAAAATGTTGAAGGGGAGAGAGACCCTAAAAATCACCCAACCTACTGTTCATTTTCCTTTTGGAGCAGTTGACTTAGTAACATACTTAGGATCACCTAGCTGGCCCTAGATTCATGTGTTCTGAATGCTGTCAGAAATGGGACATATATATGCATATACATTTTATAACTGAAATCCTAGCTTGGTTTCTGTATTAACAGCCAAGCTGAGAAAATGAGAGGCTCCTTGGCTTCCTAAGTTATTTTATTTTTTTATTTTTTAGTAATACTGTGTACTCAGAACCTAGCATAACCTAGTAATGTGGTATAGTTAGAACCTATATTAGGAGACTAGACACCAGAATCTGACAGATCTGAGTTTGAATCCTGAATGTGCCATGCACTAGCTGTGCTACCCTGAAAATATTATCTCACCTTTTTAATGTCAATTTGTTTATCTGTATAAGATGAAAAATAGCAGTTTCCCCTAATGGGATTGCTATAGATTACACACTATAATGCGCATAAAATGTTCCACCTGGCACATGGCACTATAAGTACTCAATATATGTCAATGGTTATTAATTTTCATTATTACTAGTGTTTTATTCCTTTAACATTAATAATTTAGATAGAAATTGTCATGTCTTACGTGATCTCATTGTGTGGCCTCTGTGACAAGTCTGTTCATTCATTCCTCCATTCGCTCTTTCACCTCTGTGCAGTGCACCCTGGTAGGTGCTATTGGTGCAACAAAGAAGAATCTAACACGGTGCCTACCTTAGAGGATCAGGGACATACAACATGTGCATCAATACCTATAATGATGGTAAAGATGGGGAGATGTATGTCTGCACAAGTTGGCACCAAGTATGGGCATTTCGAAGAGAAGTAAGTTCGGGGGTACAGGGAGTATAAGAGACAGAACCTGTCAACAATGAGCTTGATTAATGGACAGATAGCCTGTTTATACAACTGTCATTCAAAGGAAAAAATAAAGAAAACCAGAAGAGGAAAACCAAAAGTAAAAAAGGAGGTTCTAAATACCTCAGACTAGGGAAGGCTTCGTGGATGAGGTGACATCTGAATTGACTTTAAGGAATGCTTATGATCAGAATAGTAAGAGATTTGTGGGAAGGATGTCTGAGACAGTGGGAGGATTCTGAGTGAAAAAGGTACAGAAACTGGAACCCCTGGAACAGTTGTGGGACAGTGAGACTTTTTTGTATGGCTCACAGAGCTTGTCCAGAATAAAAGTTAAAGTTTGATAAAGATATAGACACAAGACTGGTGGCCCTGGAATGCCATTTGAACTTCAGTCCACAGAGATCACAAAGCATCAGCCCTCAAATCCATCTGGACCCCAGACATTCTTTTGGTCAGCAGATAGTTTAAGATTTAATGTCTTGAAAGAAGTAATTCACTTTCCAATCAGTGCCTGCCACTCTTTATTATCTTACCTAGAAGTTAAGTCAGTCTCCATACCCATTATGCACGGTCTAGACTCAGGTTAGTCACACAGGCTCAGGAGGTAACTGGCATAGTCCAAATCCTGATTTTACCACCTACCAGGTAGGCAGCCTAGTTATATTACTTGAACTCTTTGAGCTTTAGTTTTATCACCTGCAAAATGGGAACAGTCCCTGGTCATGGGGTAGGATTAGATGTAATGTACTATAGCACCAGTCATATTTTAAGCCTTTAGTAAATGTTAGCTATTATTATTAATTTACCCACTTGGGCCTTGAAGGAATTTGAATTTGCAAGCCCTACTCTGGAACTACTGAAAGTTTTTGAGAAGGGACATAATGACTTTTTTTGTAATCTTTTGTGTCCTTGAGTATCAGAGTTAACCTGGCTTAATTGTAATGGCTAGTCCAAGGGCACCAGATGGTTCTATTGAATCACTAACTGCAAGGTATAGTCTTCCAGGGATTGGTCTCAGCGTGATCTCTAGAAGCAGCTCACTGGCTCACCCACCCTTGACAAGGACCAGCAGTAGAAGAAACAGGGAACCAGCTTTGCCAATTGGTGTTTCTTAAACCTGCAGCAACTCATGTGGCAGCAGTTTCCAGGACAGATCTTGGGCTCAGCTGGCAGTCTCCCTTTCAGAACACATTATGCATTTTAAGAACAATAATCTTGAAAATCCCTATACTTCCAGAAGCTTCTCTGGTAACTTTTTTTGTCTTTAGTAGCTAAAAATGGAAAGTGTTTAACATAAAATGTTTTGCCCCTTAAAACAATGACTTGAAAATAAGAGTGCAGCAGTTTCAAAAACACTGGAGTGATCCAGATAAGTCTTTTGTAAAAGTGCTGTGTGCTTAATAAACAAGGACTAATTATATAACTGTCAGGGATGTTTTCTGGCACAGTCTAACACCAGCTTTTTGCAATACAACAAATATGAAAATGCCTTGAAGTAAATCACTGTTGCTGAGTGCTCTAGGCAAACCAGCCCTTGCCTTATCTCTCTCAAAGGCAGCCATGGAAAATGCATGATAAATTGCACAGTTCAGTGAACATGTTATGTCATTGTGAAACGATTTTGATTCATGCTTATGTATTTATTGCAAAACAACTGAGAAATCTCAAGGTATTAGAAATATTATCATTTGTGGGGTTTTGCTATTTTGTGTTGTAAAATCCAAGTGCTGTAAAGTGTTCATTTTTAAAAAATTTAAAATCCTGTACTGAAAGTGATATTGGCCACAAAGTCTTTGAAAATCATTTTTTAAAATTATGTGAATTCCTTTCTGAACTGCCAAAGAACTATGCTAGCAACTAATATTTTAAACATAATGAATAATTCATGTTTTTGCAAATATCCTTTTATGAAAATTTTTATAGCTAAATATAGACCAAGTTGTAAGCCAATTTGATTTTAAAATAGAATTATAATCTTCTATATAGTTTATCAATATAAAGAGATTTTAAAATGTTTTCTGTACAATAGTAGTAGAAATAAGAATGAGAGAATTACTCTAAAGGAGATTTTACAGAATTAGCTTTTATGTCGGCTGCCTTCCTTTTCTATATGGTCAAGATGTTCTACTCTACAGTCCTTTTCTGTTGCTGAGTCTCTGAAGTTTGAAATGTTAAATAATTAGGCCATACTCCACTGGAAATTTACAGTTATCTTTCACTAATTTTTCTCTCCATCAATGCTTTTGATATTTAAACACCAGCATTTGATATTTAAAACCCTTCCTCATGGTGTTAAAAAGTTCTAAGGTAGCCTGGCAACATGATCAGCTGATGCACTACCAAATCTTATTATTTTTCTAAATTCCCTAAACCAAGAAACACTGGTTTCTTAACATTTTTTTGTAATCATAAAATTTTATTCTAATTTTTGCAATCAAGTTGTTTTTAACATGACTTCGTATGTTCTATGTAGTATCAGTTGTTACACAGGAAATTGGAAACTAACAGAGATAACCTTGCCTGGAGACAGTTTCTATCAATTATAGTGAAAGGGATTTAGGTGTTTCTAATCTGTTATTTAAACCTTGACTTCATTTTACATTCTCTTAGTATATTTTAACCAATTGACCTTTACATATACTTTGCATTTACTAAATTAAAATAAACTTTAGTTGCCTAGAAATATGGTTAGAAACATTCATAGTATTTTTCTTTTAGCTTGGACTCTGACATGCCTATTCTCTAAATATTTACATCATTGGGGAGTATCTATGTGCTTATGCTGATTTTGACTTAACATTTTCAAAAATAAGTCTGTTAAATTAAATGTAAGCTTTAAAATATGAAACCGTAGATCATGTACTTGATGTAAGCAATGCAACATGGCCAAGAGCATTTTCTGGGAACATTTTAATGCCCTTTGCTTTCACTACCATGGCCACTTTTACCCTTATATTGAAAACTCCCAAAATGTATCTATATGAGGATAATTTTAAAACATGAGATTTATGTTGCTATAAAGAAGAAATCCTTTATAACCACATAAAACCGTTGTCACCAGAAATTTCAGTCTAAGTTTTACATGAAAGGGGACATATTTTATTTTTAATGCCTCGTTAAACTTTCTGGAAACGGCAATATTCTAGAATATTCTAGGTGAATGACTACATATGTCTATATTTCTTCTGAAAAGTTCAAATGTTATCAGTGGGAAAACACCTGAATAAAGCATTTATTCTAATAATTAAGGCTGCAGCCTTTTTCCTTCTATTTAATTTTGCATTCATGCGCAGATGTTCCTTTGCTCAGCAGCAATGTCTCACCTACACGGTTCTTTGAATGATAGAGCCAAACAACCTTTCCTAGGCTAAAATGGTATCCTCACTGTTTCAAAGATCACATTGTACTTAAACTCAAATTCTGTATATGCTTGTGTGCAGGTGGGGAGGTTCTCACGTGTGCTTGAGCATATAGCTTTGTGTGGGGGTGGCACACGCTTGTTTGTATGTGCACACGTCATAAGCTGTGTTGTGTGCTTACAAACGTGGATGCAGCTGAGTTTAAATGCCAACCCTGCTACTTCTTCCCAGCTATATGAATTGAGAAAGTATTTTCCTCTTACTTCAGGTTCTCATTGTACAGCATTGTGGAGAGATTTACATAAATTAATACATGTAAGGCACTTTGAATTCCTAAGCCATAATAAGCACTGAACACACTACCATTACTGTTATTTTCGTTATCACATATTTGTTTACTTTCTTAATCTGTTACACTACTTATACCAATGTATTTGTGGATGATGATGAAATATGTATTTCACTAAAGTGAAATTAAAGATGCCAACATGAACTCACTTACATGTGACTTTTTTAAAGAAGTTAAATAGGTACAAGCAGAGAGGAGAATGGTGGACCCCAGAACAGAGAGGGAAAGAGAATAGGGAGATGTGAGTTAAAAGACACCAACTTGTACTTTGAAGGAAGAATAAATCAAGGCATCTAGTGTACAGCAGGTGGGCTATAATTAATAATATTATATGGTATAGTGAAATCGTGCTTATAGATGTTCGGTTCTTGTACCACAGAAAGGAAAAGGTTAACAATGTGGAGTGATGACTATACAAATTCGTTTGACTATAGTAATAATTTCAATATATATATGTTCACCAAAATATGTCTTACACTTTGTTTTTTTATCTTTTTTAGTTGTAGATGGACACAATACCTTTATTTTATTTATTTATTTATTTATTTATTTATTTATTTATTTATTATTTTTATGTGGTGCTGAGGATTGAACCTAGTGCCTCACACATGCTGGGCAAGTACTCTACCACTGAGCCACAACCCGAGCCCTGTACACTTTAAATAAGATAGTAAACAGAAATTTTAAAAGAAAAAAACAAAAACAAAAAAAAAGATACCCCAACAGAATATTTGGAATGATGATCACTTAATTAGATAAAAGGAGTTATGTGTAATATTATTAATGAGGGGAAATATTTGGGAAGAAACAACAAATGTTGTGTAACTTTGTGGCTCACTAGCCACACATCAGATATAGAGAGATGCATTCATTTGTTCAAATAAAGACTGATTGCATGTCTACACTGTACCAGGCATTAGTGCTAAAATGACCCAGGGTGTGTCCCTGACAACTAGGACTGGGCAGTTGGGCTGATGGAGGATGGATAGAGTGGAGAGTAGAACAGCAATGTGGTGCCAAGAACACAAACTTACAGTGGGTTTTCTTTTTCAGGGGGCGCCCAAACCCATAGCCATCGAACCCTGCGCAGGAAACAGAGCTGCTGTTCTGACAGTGTTTCTTTGTCTACCGCGAGGATCGTCAGGTGCCCCCCCGCCGGGGCAGTCAGGTATGGTAAAGGAGGAGCCAACAGCAGCTAGATGAAAAGAAGAAATAGTGCCACTAACTAGCACAGTAGGACCTTTACAGGCCCTAGATTAGAGTATGCTAAAATTTTATTAGCATACAAACTTTCTCCCCGTGGATTTGTGCATTTGGGGTGTTTAGTGGCGTCAGAGGGTGATAGCTTGGTACAAGTGCCTCAGTGCATTTATGACATATTCTTGCTCCTAGTACTAGACCAGCCTAGTCCGTGGGCCAGGCGAACTCACCCTTAGAATAAGCACAGTCAACTGTTGTTCAGATTCTCCCTTGCTACCTGAGGAGCATGGTTTAGTCTCAGAGGTAATTATATGTATCCTGGTGCAGATTTATTCATTGCTGTGACTTCGTCCATTTTGTAAACATGCTGAGTATTAAGTGTAACTGTCAAATCTCACATCACACTTTCTTCTCTCCTTATACATCCTCTTCCATCTGTTTATAATTTCTACTTTTTTTTCTGTCTCATTTTTTTCTCTGTCCAACTCTTGTTGGAATGGATGCTTTTTGAGGGCAAGGGTGATTTCAAATATTTTTATTCAATTCCCCTTACACATAAAATAAAGTGCCAGAGACCTGGCAGGTTCTCAGCAGCAGTGATTGATGATGAACTTGCCCCTCAACTTATTTTATCTTTTCTTGCTGTGCCAGTTAGCTTTGACCTCACTCTTCATTTTCTTGATGTGTGTTCATCCAGACACAAAAAGTGGAAAATATACTACTTTATACCTTGTAAGCTTTAGCTCTTCACGTAGCAGAATGTTTCCCGTACGTGGGAACAGAGGGTTTCTATCATTCATTATACCTAATGATATCTTGTTGCAGGAATTTGTAGCCAAAGTTCATTTTTGGATGTTTATTCAAATGAATGGACATTCTCTGCACTTTCTTATACACTGAGTGAATGTCTTGCTCTTCTTCTTCCAGCAGCACCAAGGTAAATGGCAAGCAGTAAGTAGAAGAGTTTGACCCTGGTCAGATAAGATGGATAATTATAGGTCCTGTGCCCAGCTAATGGAAGTATTGTTTTAAAGCTGGGATGATTTCCAAAACAAACACTTTACTAATGAAAACAAGTCTCTGTGATATACCCCAAGGTTCTTCTAGATCCTTGACAAGATGACTTTCCGATGGGGAGAGTGAGGGCAACTGCCAATATTCTGTCCCTTCAACCTTTGAAATCTTTTTTGGATGATTTTAAAGAGCCAGGTAGCAGTGTGGACCATCACTTCTACTGTTTTCTTCCAGATGTTTTATGATTCTTGATGCCATCTCGATGCCATCTTAAATGGTGTGGCGCTGTACTCTTTGCAAACATTCTCCTGTTTTTCACTTTTGGTCTCCTTGACAGGACTGTGAGACAGGTAATATAAATCTCTATAAATGAGAGAAATAAAGCATAGAAAGCACTGTATGTTCAAAGACTAATTGGGGGGGTGGATACTGGAGTGTATAGCAAAGAACAAAAAATACTTATTGCCCACCTTCCAAGTAATTCTTCCTGATGATCTACAGCAGAGAGCTTTGTGCTCTACAGTCAACAACTCATGTCTTCAGAAAGCCAAGCACTTGGATGAGTACTGAAAATGTCTACATGGTTGATAAAGGGAGGCAAAATACTGAAGCAGCTTACATTCGTCTTCCAGAGGCAGAAGAGTGAATGATAAGTACTGCGTGCATAATTCAGTATGAGCTTATTTCTTGTGTTTTAGAAAATCAAATAGTTTTTCCACCTATTCTTTTAAGAGTAAGAAGATTCTTTAATTCTATTCAGTATTTAAAATATAGTATTATCTCTTAAAATACAGTATTCTCTCTTGTCTGAATCTATTTTGAAATGTAGTAAAAATATATGGTACATTAATAAATGGATAGTAAGATGGGTAGATGGACAGATACAAAACAAGAAAAGTGTTGATAGAATCTAGATGATGGGAATACTGGTATTCATTATAAAATTCTTCCAATTTTGCTACATCATTGAATTTTTAATAGTAAAATGTTGGGAAACAACAAAATTAAAACTCTTGACTTCATTGCAAAAAGAAGTCAGCATGTATAGAAAGAAATTTTCAAATGTTTTCCTCTGTTTTCCCTGAATGAGGCAAATAGTGACATCAATATACAAACTAAGTGACTGATTTTCTCACCCTTCATCAAATTGCTGGGTGTGTGCATACCAAACTGAAACTAAACCTTCTCTCACCCAATGTTTGAGAGGAGATACATTCCAGTGATTATCCAGGAGCCATATTGGCTTGGGAGGGAAATATTGCCATTGCTAAAATTTGGTTTATTGTATTTTTTTTTTTTTTACAAAAAGTTCATACATTTTTTCATGTTGTCCTTATACCCAAAAGGATGTTCATAAATGCTCTTGATGATGATGGTGGTGGTGGTGGTAGTGGTGTGATAGGAAACCTGGGAAATGTGACTTTGAGAAAGTGCTTCCATCTGTGAGCCTCATTAACTTAAAGAAAATGAACAATTGGAATAGAATTTGTTCATTGTTTCGTAGGTTTCTCTCCTAGGATCCCTGTATTCTAGAGAGCTTCCTCAAGGACTAATGTTGGGTAGAAGGTTAGGGACAATGAGGAGCAGGTAGAGGAATGTCTTCATGGATAAAGACTCCTGCCCTTACCCCCACTGTGTGAAAGACAGAGCTCAGGCGTTTTCATTTGGGTTATTTATGTCTTCAGATATATGTATAGTATTCAATTATTGAATTAATGTTTATTATTAGATTAAAAGCCTTATAATATTTTGCACGATCTCCTACTTCTTTGAAATGTTCCTCCCTATATGTCAGTGTCATATGCATTCTTCATTGGCATGAATAAAAACATTTAGGAGAAAGATGAGTTTGGGGATATGGGAAGCAGAAGCACCTGTAAGTATGGTGGTTGGATTAGTCTGGGTGCTCCAGAGAGGCCCAACCAATAGAACTTACACAGAGGTTCATGACAGGGATCGTGTGTGTATGAGTAAGTCCTGCAACAGTCATCTGAAAACTGCAGAACCCTGTGGTGCTGTTAGCATGCCTGTTAGCATGCCTGAGTCCAAATCAAAAGGCCTCAGAGCCAGGGAAGCAAATGGTCTAACTCTCAGTCCGAGTCCAAAGGATGAGAACTTGGGAACCACTGGTGTTAAGACTTGGAATCCAAAAACTGGAGAGCTGGAGTTCTGATGTCCAAAGGGAGGAAAGGGAAGTGTATCCCATCTCCAGGATACACTCAGGTGGAGGTTCGCCTGGCCTGTCTGTTCTCTCGGGTTCCCCACCCAGTTGGATCATTGTGGGTGGATCTTCCCATCCCATCCACTCAGGCTCACACTTTATCTCTCTAAAAACAGCCTCACAGGCCCACTCAAAAAGTGCTTTACCAGGTTTCTAAGATTTCCCTGTCCAGACAAATTGACAATTAAAATCAACCATCACATTGTCAGCACCAAAAAATGAATGACTCAGAAACATGCAGGTGCTAGTTTGGCCATCTCTTTTCAGTAGTACCTAGTGATTTTTTTTTTTTTTTTTTTTTAAATTTAAAAGTGGTGTTGTCTTTGGACTTCATTCTCTTTCTACTAACAACTGTTTCAGTTATGTTTAACAAGCAGCGATTAGACATGGCCCTGTTAGTATCTGTCTGACACATGTGAACTGCCTTTCCCATGGCTCTCAACTGATCAGAGATCAAAAGAAAAACTCTCCAGCTTCATCCCTTAGATTACCCAGGCACTAATCTTTTTAATTTTTTTAATATAATTAATGTAAATGCATGTGAGCAATTCTACCTCTAGGTGACTGAGAATAGTGAGGCAGGTTCCCTGCTCCCCCAACCAGTAGACCTGCTGCTTCCCTTCTGGCTTTCTGGGAGCAAGCACTGCCAATCATGCCAGACTCTCTAGGGTTAATGTGGATCTTTGTGGTTGGCATATGTTAATTGTGCAGCCACTTTCTCTTCTGACCTCAAAGTCATTGCAAAACTGACATTTCCATGAAAACAGGACACATTAAGTAACTCTGGTGCATGACATAGACAACCAAGCGTATCTCCAATCACCCTGGTCAGCACTGTCCCCAAGCATTTTAGAGTCATATTACAATGAAATGTGGTCAAAGCAAATAGAGCTCTTCAAAAGCATAAATTGAAAATGATAATGACCACTGTCACTTTGTGATGGAGGATTATGGATTTCACAGTTTATGGATCCTTTCTAATGAGAAGCAGATTAACTTTTCTCAATGGATTAAAAATCCCAGGGTCCCAAATGTCTACGGTTGCAAAGAAGCTATATGCTTCAAGTAAAAGTCAAATTTGCCGTGGTCCTGTCCCACATATGATCGACTCTAACATTACCAAAGGGAATACTGCTGGAAAGTCGAAGGTTTTGAAATTTTCTTCTTTAGGCTTAGAAGTTTAGCAAAATGATCAGATTTTTTAGAATAATTTGGAAACACTGTATAATGTTTAAACAACAGTCTACCCCACTGTGTCATGAATGCCTTTCAATGACGAAAAGAATTTTGGCTTACCCAAATGGAAAGAGGTGGAGGAACAGAACTGTTAATTCTCATCAGAAGCTTATATGTCCATTCATTGGTTTAACCTTCTTACTGACTCTGGGAGGCAGCTATGACTGCTGCTTTTGCTAATGAAAAAATTGAATTCCCACAGGATCTAAATGACCTGCCAGGGCCACTATACCCACTGACTAAGTGAACCAGAATTCAAACCAAGCACCATTGAATCCTGAGCCTGTATGACACTGTGCTTCTCTGGATGAAGACAAGAATATTCTGGGTAGTCCTTATTCCTGAAGAAGCTTTAAACACAGTTAAAGAGGAAAGACCTAGAAGGTCTCTGTTGAGCACTGGGCTTAAGGGGGCAAAGAGGATGAATTTGTCTTTCCTGGTGATTTAACTGTAGCAATTAGGTAAAATATGTGCAAGCTGTGGCACATCTGCTAATAAAACTATGATTGTGTGTAATAGCAACAAGGGGCAGGCAGTCAGAGGAAAAGAATTTAAACTTGCATGTGTTAACTATGGACTTGGAGTCACAATCCTGGAGATAGAGACCCCGTTCTGCCACTGACTAGCTGTGTGGACATGGGTAAGTTGCTTAGCACCTGGGGCCCTGTTTTCTCATGTATAAAATGATGGGATTGGGTTAGACTCCTAGGATGTATTTCACTCTAGCCCCGTTGTACAGCTTCGCTACAAATTATATTAAGTTATACCAGTTTTGGGAAAGGAAGAGGAAGTAATTCACTTTTAAGTTGTATATTTACTTATCTTTCCACCTATTCAGGGCCAGTTCAGAAACTTTATTTTCCTATGTACTGCTTGTTAGTGACAAAAATTATTGAGCATCTCTCCTTAATTTAAAAAATATCTCAATAATCTCTTAATAAAGTCTAGTTCCCAATATTCTATATACAGAATAAAAAATGTTTGAAAGATATAAATAGTTCACAGTGCTTATGTTAGCTTTTCATTTCTGTGGCAAAATACCTGAGAAAATCAACTTAAAGAAGGAAAGATTTATTTGGCTCATGGTTTCAGAGGCTGGCTCCGTTTCTGGGCCTGGGGTGAGGCCAAATATCATGGCAGAAGAGAGTGGCAGAACAAAGCTGCTCACCTGGTGACAGCCTGGAAACAGAGAAAGAGAGAGAGGAAGGGGCTCGAGACGAGATGTACCCTTTCAAGGCATGCCCCAGTGACCTACTTTCCCCATGTAGGTCCTACCTCCTACAGTCTCCACCCCCTTTCAATACTGCCATCAAATGACGAGTCCATTGTCACTCATCCATTGATGAGATCAGAGCCCTCATGAGCCTCTCATTTCCCATAGCCCCACCTCTGAACACTGCCACCCGGGTCTGAGCCTTCAGCAATGAGCCTTTGGGGGACACTCCAGAGCCAAAGTATAACAATGCCCTGATTTTAGAAGTGAGTAAAAGGAATCTCAAAATCCAGTGAGAGGTAAGAAGGTTCTCCATGATCTCAGAGACAGACTCCAGGCCCGCTGGTTCTCAGTGGAGTATTCTTTCCTCTGAAGCCAATTTTTAAAAGCAAATTTCCATTTTCCAGAAGCCTCTGGAGTTTCTGTCCCTCCGGACTCCTTTTCCTTCATAACTCTGCCACTATAAATATCTTCACACTTGTAGAAACACATCTGTTGATCTAATCTTAGCACTTCCTTTGTTAGAGGGAACTGGAATAAGAAATAGAAGTACTGAGTTGTATCAAAACTTCACTATAAAAATGCTGGCATGTTTTCTTTTACCCTTGAATCCAAATTTCTTAAAACCAGTACATGTATCTTCATAAAGAAGAAAGAAAAAGTGCAAAGTAAACTACAGAATTAGGCAAAAGACCCAAGAAAACAACAGTGATGGGAATAAATATCTGAGATTATTATTGATAAATATTTATATTCCCTTGGTTCATTCAGGAAATATTTAAAAGCATCTGCTCTGTGTCAGCCCTGGATATAAAGTGATGAGCAAAACAGTGCTTCCACCCTTGTGGAAGTCGTAGCTCCTGTGAATATGGACATGACACAATCACGCGAATAAACCCATAATTACAAATATGCAGTAGCCGCTAGAACAAAGAATAGAAAGAAAAGTTGAATGTATTTCTACTCTAGAAAGAGTAATAAACAAACAAACAAAAGCCCTTTGCTGAGTCCTCTCTTTTCACATGCCTCTGTGGTGTTTCATGAATATTCCCCAACTTCTGGAAACGTCTCCCTCCTGCAGTGTTGTGTGCCCCCATGGATTTCAGGCTCCTACCCCAGGTGGAATGTGCTGAGAGGCCCTGAATTCTGCAGGGTCACCTCTCCTGCCCCTTACACATAGGAGGTGTCCTCAGGGCTGTCCTCAGCAACTTGCAGCCCCTTTACATCCCAAGGACACTGCTCTAGCTGGTTCCTAATCCTGTGGGGCTTCACCGACACCTCTCACCCCTGCTGAGCAGCAGTGCCTTACCTGGCTTTCCTACTGTCTGGATGTGAAGCCAATCTTCCTTCCTCCTCTCCTGTCGCCTCTTCTCCTTCCCCCGACCAGCTCTTCTACCCTGACTTGACTGTTTTTGCAGAGTATTTCAGAGTGGCTTAGTTTGTGAGTTAGTTTTCCTTCCTTTCTCTTCTCTCTTCCCTTTGGCTTCTAAACAGTCACAGAGCTCTATAGCTCTGACCCCTGCAGCACATGGAATGGACATCTTTTTTCCATTCTTCCTCCTTCCACGACTTTGTTCAAGCTGCCAAAGGAAAGCATAACTCCAGTCACATCACTCCTTTCCTTGGAAACCTTGGTGGACTTCTCATGGCTGTTCAGCCAAGTCCACACATTTATTTACTCTGGGGCATGAGACCTTCCTTGAACTTCTGCATCCTCCCTTCCAGACTCAGCACCACAGAATCCTCACTATGCCTACCTGCACAGCAGCACTGGCTAGCTGGGGCCCTTATGCAATTACTTTAGCCTCTCAAAACCTCAGTTTCCTCATCTGTAAAGTGAGGAAGATGACTTAGAATGTCTTTGGGATGACTGCTATAATTCCGTATCTATTTTCCTTCCTATGATTCTGTATGTGTATGGGTTGTCATATTTACTATTGTCCCTTGTACCTGAAATGCCCTCTCCCTTTCAGTGCCCTGTTTTCAAAGCCAAGCTCATATGTCACTCCTTCTTCCACAAAGCCTTTTCAAGTCCCCTCCTAACAAATGTGTCCTTGTTCACTGTGAAATCCCATAGGACTTGCTGGTTCACTTCTTTACTGCTTTCTGATTCTATCAAAGTCACTGTGTATGTTTTGTAACTTCCTCCCCAGGTAGTAAGCTCTCTGAGGCCAGTGTGTCTTACTTTATCTTGGAATCCTTAGTTGCCAACAAGTTCCTGATACTTAGGAGTTGCTTGGTAAATATTTAATTGATGAGTAAAATAAATCAATCACAAATTAGAGAACTTCTTCCTCCAAAAAGATTCAGAAAAAGATGTATACTGCACAAATCTAGTGTATTTCACCTCAAGCCCATAATCTTGCTAAATTAGATTTTGTTTTTAAGATTCATGTCAAATTCAAGCTACATATCTTGAGAACCAAAATCAAGCCTAGAAATGTACCATTGATGGATATATCTATTAAAACTTAGTTGTTTAGGTTTAAGATTCAATGAAAATCAGAATATTAGTAAAAGATGACATAAAACAATAAAGCAAGTTCTATTTTCATTGTAGCATGGATTAAATACATGAAGTCATTCCGTTTTCATGATTTCAACTTTAATTTCTTTCTTGGATGATAATTTTTAAAACCATTAGATTTAAGCTTAAAGAGCACATCTGAGTTCCACCATTTATGACCAGAAAAATAAATTACTTTGAATTTCATGGAGTAAAGTTCCACATATTAGTTACTTCCAGGACAGATAACCTCACAGAATATAGCTGGTATATCAAAAGCATTAATTGTTGTTGTAGTGATTATCATTAACACACACAGTTTGTTGGAAATCTTTTTCTGTGCTCCAATGATTCTTTGAATGACTTTAACCCTGTGAGGTTTACATCACCACTTATCCTTCACAGGTAAGGTAAAGAAACTCATGGGACTTAGTAAACTTACCTGCAGCCACATAGTAAATAATTATGGAGTCAGAATTTAAGACCAGAAAACTCTCACCAAAGTGCTCTTTCTAAAGCTTTTAAGTTTTGTTTGTTTTTTTAGCTATGAGTGGAGAAATTATCCACTTACGTTAGGGCATAGGACACGCTTTTTTCTTACTGACTAGTGTCACTGTGACATGATATGGCCATAATCTTCCCATTTGAGATTTAAAATTTTATCTTTGTGCTATGGCTAATTGGAGTGTTGTGGGGTTCTTGTACAGAGACAGGGCACCAGGGCATTTGCAGGAAGCAGCATTTATTAGTGCTAGCACTGCCCAGCAGATTCATATCCAAAGGCTGAGCACTGAATGCAGATCACTTTGGGTTCTTTACCTTTTGTTAGTTCCTCTGTACTTGCTGGCTCTTTGTCTCCTATGTAAGGTAATATACATTCTGATTGGGCATTCTGTTTCTATAGTATAAAGTTGCAACAGGGTTACAGCAGAGTTGTGGATTGTGCACATTGATACTGACGGTGCCATGTTATCTTTCCTTTGTTCTGAGAAAGCCCCTACTACAAGAGACATTGACTAATGCATAAGGGAAGCAAAGAAGAAAATAAGGGCAAGAAACTCAAAGACTAGTAATCACAACCAATTAAACATGCTGCAGAAATGAGTTGGCCCTAAAATTTAACTCAACTGTTTTCAAGATAAGCAATTAGAAACAAATTCACATGACATATCAGAGCTCAAGACATGAAAAATGAGACCAACAGCACTGAAACATGGCCAACGCATTTTTCTTTTCCTTTCCTTCTACCCTGCCTGTCACCCTTTTGGGTACTTCTAGCATTGACTGGTAAATAATTATTGTAGTCAAATAGAAAAACAGGAAAAAGGTAAAGCTCAACAAAACAACTTGCGAAACTAAATAAGAAAATCAAGATTTGTTTACAATAAGCAAACTGTGAAGCAAAAACCACAAAATAAGAATTTCTTGGGTATGAATAAAATGTAAAGGATAAATTAGCCCCACCCTGGTATTTCTTGTGATAGCTGACATCATGGTCTATATGAAATTGCCTATTAGTTAGAAAGTAAGAATTTATACTTTAAATTGGTCATGAATCAAACAGAAAGCTGTTTGTCTTAGTGAGTTGATCTTCTGTATTAAAAAACTATAGCCTGAGTGGCTTAACTAGCAAAGATTGACTTCTCAGAGTTCCAGAGGCGGGATGTCCAGGATCGAGGTGCCTAGCATGCCAGGGTATGGTGAGAGTGCTCTTCCTAGTTTGCAGATGTTCCCCTTCTTGCTGTATGCTCACATGATAGACAGACAGACGGACTCTGGTCTCTTTTATAAGGAAACTAATCCCATCACAAGGATCCACCCTCATGATCTTATCTAAGCCTATATACTCCTGCTCAAAGGCCCCCCATCTTCAAATACTGTGTGATTAGGGATTAGGGTTCCAACAAATGAATGTGGTGGAAGGTGGGCAGAGACACCAACATTCAGTCCATAGCAGATCCTTTCATATTTTAAGGATGGGTGGGTAATCCTAAGTGTCAGAGAATGTTAGCATTTTTAGAGCTTAGAAAATGGTGTTAGAAGACATTTATTTCTACTCCATATCTTAAAAAGAAAAACAACCTGTAGAGCTAGGAATGGGGAGAGATGTGTCTGTGACCAATGAGTTTATAGCTGAGCAGAGGCTAGAACCAAAACCTCTGAATCCCTCATGCATTAAAGGGCTTTTCCCTCCCTCATGTTTACCATGCTGCAAAATCTAGCCAGAAAAAAATAGCACTAATTCACCTCTTAGACGGTAGTACTGCACAATCTGCCACACAGAGCCCAGAAATGGCAGGCAGAGGAACTTTCTAGATCAAAGAAGGAATTTAAGCGGTTTTAGAAAATAATTCTTCTTACCAGCAAATTGTTATAATGCTATAATAAAATGTGAGTTGGGGCCCTGGGAATTCCTTCTTCCTACTTAGACATTTTTCTAGGAACCACATCATCAGGCCAGTGGTTTCACGGAATATCTGGAGGGAGTATGTTCAAGGTTGATAAAAATTCTGGATTGAATCTCGGATTGTGCCACATATAGCACCCTGGTGCCAATAGTATCTACCAAAGGTATTTTTATCCCTTCATTCTTAATGAAAGTCCAGGGGGAGGAGCAAGCACCAGCAGTAGAATGTAATTCTACCAAAGGTAAACGTCGGCTATAATTACATCAACTCCTTAAGGCCACAATGATCTTTCTCAAAGGGCTTTTAGGGAAAAAGTTAATGGCCCTCAGAAAAGTGAGTAATTCATCTCCATTTATTCACCTTATAATCTGCAAATGAGCATAGCTCATGCAAATTAAGCAGACTTCCCTAATTGATGGGCAGCATGTCTAGAACTGTCATGCCCAAAAAGCACTGGTGAAACTCAAGAGAGAGCTCCTTAGCTTCTTTCTTGAGAGCTGGGACTTAAATTGGTCCATAGGACTCCAGAGAGGTGGTTTGAGGAGTCCTGCATGGTCCCTGGGATCATCATTTAGAAGCCCTGGGGAATAAATGGATTCTGGTCCCCTGGACCTGCTGTCCAATATAATTTGAATTGAACCTTGAAACCCCTAAAAGTCTGGATGCAGTGACCATACATTCAGTTCCATTTATCCAACAAGCCAGGCAAGGATCATCAAATCAATAACATGACTGTGCCATCTGCCTTCCCCTTGCTCACCATCATAATGAAAAATGACTCCTTAAGTGTTCTGCAAGGCAATTAGCTCTGAAAGCAGAGCTGTAATGGGGAAAGGCCAAGCTGCATTTGTATTCAAAACTTTACTGGTAAAATGGAAAGGAAGCTGTTGTCCATATTAATAGATACATAAAATGTATAAATGGGGTAATTTGGTATTACTCTATTTATGCATAATATTATACAACTGCAGAAACGAGAGCAGGGAAGGGCAATGAAGTGACATCTGGCTCCTCCAGCCGCCTGCAGCCACAGCTGGTGACCCTGTCCAGAATCATCCCGGACAGACAGACTGTTTCTAAAGACTTCCCCAAAAGGCATCCTTGTCACTTCCGGGGCTAAATCATCCTGTTATTTAACAGTCTTCACTGCAATTTGATCCCATTCTCTTTTATTCTCTTTCTTCTTGTTCTCATCTCTCCAGAAACAGAGAATGGCTGATTGTGCTCCCTAAATAATCTATCACGTGTCACAAGGCAATTGTGAAATTACCTTCCAGCCTTCGTTACAGGTCCCATGCAAGACTCCAGTCCTTTCATCTGTGCCTTGAAGGGCCCAACTTCCAATTTCTCATCTCTGGCTCTCAGAGCCCTTCAACCTTCCCAAATGTCATTGACTCGAGGGACGTGGGGTACGAAGGGACTCTAGAGGTGAGGAAACAGGCTCCCCTTGGAAAGACTTCCTCAGAGTTTACCTTCTCCTGTGTGGCAGAGCTAGCCCTTGGGCCCTCTCTGTTCTAAATCCAACTGCCTTTGATTGGTCCCATCTTCCCATTGGCAATTCAGTAGGACTTCTCTGTCCCTTCCTGGGCTTTTCTCTGTTTTGCATTTTATATACATGACCCGCTGTTTTTCTTGCACAAGAAAAGAGAAGCAGTTAGTTTCTCTGATGTTCCAGGGTCACTTTTGAAATTTATCCTATCCAAGATGCCATTGACTTGCCCTGAGCCTTTTGATGTTAATTGCAAATACATACGATGATTTCAGGGAGTCAGATGCCTCACAGAGCTGGATTCCAGAGTGACTTTAGAAACACAACCCCCATTTGCTCCAAAGGTACCACACCTCTGTCCCTTTGCGCAGGCCAGTCTCTCTGTCTGGACTGGCCTTCCACTGACTTCCTGCACACACCCCTATTCTTTTCCTCCAAGAGGATGTCTGATTTAAGTTTCTATTCCTCTGTGAAACTTGTTCCCTTCTCCATCCATTCTCTGTCCACTACTTTGATTTTTCATATTCTACTGTAAAATGTTCATTATGCTGTCTCCATCCCACCCAGGCAACCTAGGAGCAGGCCTTTCCCCTGATCATTATATCCCCAGGGGTAAGTGGTACCTAAAGCACACAGAAGTCAATGCATTTGTCAGTCCTTTTCTTCCTCTCCCTTGCTCACCTGTACATGTTGACACTAACTTCCCAGAGTCCACCTCTTGAGCTAGCTGCAAATTCATACCGCCTGCTGTACTCGGTCATGTACGTGGTATATGTTCCTTGCCATAAATTAAATGGTGCCTCTCAGTTTAAAAAAAAAAAAAAATGAAAAGCCTCCTTAAATCTCTAGACCCAAATTCAGTTTATGAAATTAGAACTGAAAACTTTACTGAGGTTCAAGATTCCTCACTTCCTACTGGGGCCGTCATTTCAGCCCCATCCTGGTTGTCAAAAGTCTAGTTAGTCATTTTTGCATGGGTGGTTTTCTTCTATGTTGAATAGATTTCTTTGGGTCTTTTTTCACATGTATAAACATCACTTTAATGGTTTGATTATTCATAAGATCATTTTTTGATCATTTATAACACCCCTTTTTCTCTTTCTGGAAAATGAATGGTTTGTTGATTCTTCTTCCTTCTCAGGGCTTCAAGCAGGCTCAGAATTCCTATCCTTTGCTTGGTGGCTTAGAGGTAGGTCACCAGACTCTGCTTCTGGTGCCTGGACCATCCATTTATGGCTTCTTATGATTCTACTTTGGCTATGTGGCTTCTATATCCTCTGCCGAGGCTTTCTATTAGATCACAGTTGCTATTTAAGGCAGATTTTGCAAACACTTTGAAAGTCTGTTTTAAGCATTGTTTGTTATTAGCCTTTTCTCTTGTATGTAAAAACAAGTCAGTCTTCCTAAGTCTATCTTTTACTAATGCAACACAGAGTTTGCTCTATTTGCCTTTTACCTCTAGTATACCATTTTAGTTCTTGCATTATTGCTTTTTACTTTCTCCAGTGCTTCAAAATTGTCATCTTTCACTAAGACTTCTTAGGTAACTTGTAGACTTCTTGGGATTCTCCTAAGTTTCATTTCAGCTCTTTATGCTGTGTTTGCCTATCCATCCAAGCTTCCCCTTCTTTTTCCATCTGCATTAAAAGTATCACTCAGGAATGCAAATTAAAACACTACTGAGATACTACTTTTCATCTATCATGTTGATGAAAATTTAAAAGTATGACAACATATGACTGGTGAGAATGCAAACTGGTGCAGCCTTGCCAGAGGGGAATTTGGAAATATCTAACAAAAGTACCCAGGTATTTCTTTGTTCCAGCAATCCTACTTCTTGGAATTTTATTAATGCTCAGCATTAGGAAAGTACACATATAGTGGTTATTTCAGTATTTTTTGTAAGCACGTGTATTAGTCAGTTTTCCATTGCTGTGACAAAATACCCAAGGAAAACAAGTTAAAGAGGGAAAGATTTATTTTGGCTTGTTGTTTCAGAGGTTTTAGTCTATGGTCAGCTGACTCCATTGTCTTGGGCCTATGGTGAAGCAGTACATTGTGACAAAAGGGCATGGCGGAGCAAAAATGCTCATGTCATGGTGGTCAGAAAGCAGTTTAGAGGGCAGGGGCAGGGCAGGAATGAGATACACTTCCAGGGAATGCTCCTGGTTACCTGCTTCCTTCATCTAGGCTCACTTCTATGCTTTCCACAACCTCCTAATAATGCCATCAGAGTATGAATCCATGAGTGGGTTCACTGATTAGGTCAGAGCACTCATGATCCAACCGCTTCCCCAAAACCCCACCTCTGGACATTGCTGCATTGAGGACCCAGCCTTTCACACATGAGCCTTTGGGGGTTCACATCCAGATCATACAGCACTGAACACCTAAATGACACCACATAAGAATGTATAAAGTGACACTGGGCACATCCACAAATGGAATACAGTGCACCAATAAGAAAGGAAAGGAGGAAGGAAAGGTAGGTAGGTAGGTCTTTAGGAACTACGATGAAATTATTTCCAAGAATAGATTGCTAAGTAAGAAAAGTAAGGTGCTTAAAAGTATTTTATGTTCTCCCTGATGCACAAAATAGAGAATATGTGAAATTTGAAGATACCTCTTCATTTCTAAAAAAAGATATAAAAAAGTACAGAAGAATGATAAACCAGAAATTAGCAAGACCAGTTCCCTGAAGGAAGTGGAGTGGATATGGGCCTTAAAGATGGGGAAGTGAAAGGGAATAGGGGGCAAGGAGGGGGTGACATTGCCAAGTATGCCTTTGCGTCTGACTCTCAGAAATGTGAAGTTTTACAAACCCAGAAAATAAGTAAACAAAATCAGGATGAGGGGGAACCAAACATGGAATACAAACTAAAAATTGAAACTACTTGTATTGCGATGCAGGGTTGGGAGAAAGAACAACCGAAGTAACTTCAGGAAATTATTATGTAAGAATTCTTGTAAGGTAAAAGGCAAAAACAACAGAGAACTATATCCAAACATACAAGTGCTAGTACATTTTCACACAGGGGCCTGAGTGTGATTCCAACACTACTGTAAGTCTGTGCTGGCACTGACCAAAGTAAATACACTGTGGCTTCTCCTTGTCAGGAAAAAAGATGCATATGACAAGACTAGAGTGAATCCTGGAGTGTCAGACAGGAATCAGAGGGATCAATGTGAACTCATTCACTCATAGGTTGATATTTATAGAAATACAGATGAGCCCACGGGCGTTAGTGTACATATATGTTTCTTAGCTGTCCCCTGAGGGCCTGGAAGCATGATATGTCCATAGCAATGGATCTATTTAACACCCATGTCTTAGTTTCTTTCAACTGTTATCCAATAAAAGGAAACAGGCCTTTCAGGAAAATGGTTAATCCCTGAGCTAAGAAGAGAAGATACAAGTTGAACCTGGAACATCTTACAGTTCCAGAATATAAGTAAGCATTCAAAATGAGGACATATTGAAAGGACACAGGAGTCAAACTGAAGGAGCCAGCTGATGGCCAAAGCTGTGACAACTTAAACAAAACAAATTAGTATTGGATTATAATTCAAAGAGTAAATTAAACATCCATGAATCCACACTAACAGAGATAAAGTTGACTAAGTAAAGAAGTAGGGGAGAAGGGGAAGCCCTTCCTTACCACAGAATTCTAATGAATGAGTGTACAAAAATGAGGAAATGGAAAAGTCACCATTAGACAAAAACCACAATAATACTTATTAAGGACAAGAACCATTAATGGAATATAAAATTAATGGGACAAAACATGATAAATAAACATATTTGCATAGTTTACAAATATCTTCCCAGAACTCATTTATTGATTAGAGAGGGGAAAACTGTAAACTTTCCCACGAACCTAGCAAGTGTGACCTCATCCAAAGGAACAAGGTAAGATAACCAATAGAGAAATCATAGCTCCTCTCTCATGTTACACTAAGAAGAGCAGAAATCACCGCTGTGTTACTCTTGGTAAATGCATAACACCAGTGTAATCACAAGATCAGATAATATAGATTGAGGAACAGTCTACAAACAGTGTGGCCAGAACTCTTGAATAATGCCCAAGAAAGGAAAGGCCATCAAAGATGGAGGCAGGAACACAGACTAGAGAGTAATGATTAAACGTGCAGGGGCATCCTGAATTGAATTCTGGACCAAAAATAAAACATTATGGGAAAACTGATGAAATTCAAATAAAATCTGTAATATTACTCAGTAATATTATACAGTGTTCATTTCCTGATCATTGTATTTGGGTGATATAAAATGTTTCATCGGGGGAGCTGGGTGAAGGACCCATGAGACTGGGCACTACTTTGTAACTTTTCTGTGTCTAAAATGATCTCAAAATAAAAAAGTATTTTCTCAGGCCTCTTTTGCAAGTAGGTCATGTTCCAAAGGTTAACCAAAGATTACAGGCTGTATTTATTTTCTCACTGAAATTATTTTTGTTTGGTTATTTAGTTCCAGGGTGAACCTCAGAAGCTTACTTAGCCTGGAATTTGGCATGCATGTGTTCTCTATTTATTTACTAGTCCCACTATATTCTAGAACATGAACAACTTCCTATGGCTTTGTTCCTTAGCAAAAATGTATCCCTATTTTAAGCTAAAGAAATGAAGTTTCAGACAGGTTGCTGTACTTGCCCCCAATTTTTTATTTTAAGGTTTTAGAACAAGAGAAGTGCAGAGCTGATTTTAGAGCCTGGTCTGCATGACCCCCTAGCTGCACTGGTTTTGAAGTATCTGAGGCCCCCTCATCTGACAACCTGCTTGTTCATAAATTCGAGACCCTGAAAAAGAACAGATCTCATGGGTGCCTCTGTGCTGTATCCACTTCACCCCCTTGATTTTTATACTACACAGTCACCTTTGTTTTGTTCATGAGAATGCCCTGTTCTCAAAATATTGAATTTTAAATTGTTTGTGGATTTTTTTTCTCTAATTCTGCTTTCCATCTTTAAATCATATTTTATAGATGAATCAGTGTAGAATCTCTAATGCATCATTAGGAACAAGGTTCATAAAAGCTTTAAACAAGATGAAATATATTTACTGAATCACAGTGTGCTTACAATCTGTTACCATATTTTTTGTTAAAATTTTTGGAAGTGTTTAAATAATTAAGCATGTCAAGACCATGATCTGAGACTAAGAAGCTCTTCCCTATTAAAAACATCCATAAAATATGTTGACATGGACACAGTGTACTGAGCAATTATAAGGAATGGGGCTTCTAATGCAAATGTTATTTCTATTATGACTGTCAATTTGGAGAGTATGTTTAAGTAGTCTAAGGGTCCACATAGCAAAGATACCCACACACAGAACAAAACCCAAAAACAAACAAACAAAAAATAACAGCACAACAGCACTTACCAAGCATTTTTAAGTCAGTCATTATAACAAGTGTTTTCTTATATTTTCTCATTTCATTTCTCAATAATAACCCTTTAAGGTAGGCACTGCTTATATGAGGAAAATTAAGGCTCAAAAACTAACTAGTATTTATAGACCTGATAATGGAAGGTACCAGGATATGAACCTAGTTTATTTTTTTTCCTTTCCTGTGGTTTATGCCTTTAATCCCTGTATCCTAATATTTTCCTGACCAGCAAGTATTAAATACAGCATCGAGAACTAAAACAGAAACGAAGGTGCTTACACAAAATATGGGAAGCTTACATTTAATCTGCTCTATTTTATAATGCTTTTAAAAAATTGCAGAAGAAAAGTTACATGGGATTTTAAAGTGATTCAGAGATCAAACATGATTTTCTCTTTGTCCCAGAGTGTTTCGGAGTCAAACCCAAGGCTTCAGGGCCTCTGGTGCGCGTCTGCTGCGGGGTCTTGTAATTGGTAAATTTGCATCATGTGTGTTGCCAGCAGCTTAAGAAGGCACAGATGTCAGTTTTAGGAAATCCTGGGAAATTCATTCTTGCTCAGACTAATTGGTTCAATCGATAAAATGCTAATAAGAAAATAAATCCAAATCTTTACCTTAATAACCCTGAATTCTGACCACAAAGATTAATGTAGCAGTCTTTCTGAAATCCCTGTATTTTAAAGGGTAAAAGAAAAAAAAACTTATTTTTGCCTTAAAAAAAGAAAGAAAGAAAGAAACCATTTCTGTCCTTTAAAAAACAATCAGTGTTAAATTGGTAATGGAAGAATTACCAGAAATTTTAGCTGAAAATGTTAGCTGGTTCATCAAATTTTAATTCAATAAATACATGGTCTTAAAACAAAAGAGTTCCATGTTGCCACTTCTTGGCTCTAATGTCATCTTGATAACACTTCTAGAAACATCAAGCAACTAACTGCTGAAGCATTAGCATCCATTTTGTCTCAGATCCTCAGCAGAGCTCCCCCACTGTTTGTAGTGGTAAGAGAATGGTTGGTGACAAGGACAAAGCCTCTCTACAGCAAACAGCAGCCTAGAGGGCTCCCAGGATTCCTGGGATGCTTTTCTCCCAGTGAACTGGTCCTCTTGCCTCTTGCAATCCGCGCATCATTGGCATAACAGGATCAGGCGACAGAGGCCATCCTGTTCAGCCCCCCTCCCATGCTGTGCTGCTTCCATCTCATATTTTTAACATCTCCACAGACTGAGACTATACTGGTTCTCACAGTAATAATTTCCAGATCTAATTTCCTTTTAGTGTTTGGAATGTGGCCACTTCGTGATTGATTTTCATACACACACTAGAGCTTTTACATTGAACTCGCTGCTGCCCCTCAAGACCGCCACCTTGGAAGTTGAATGTCATTCTTGCCGCGATAGCACTTAGACATGGGAGGACTCTGGAACTTAGAATTCTTTCTAGCTCCTGCCTTTCTCTTTCTTCTTCTTCCCAGCCAAACTCCTTTGCTTGCCAGACCACTCGCTTCTGACTTCAGCACCTCCTTCACTATTCAAACTCTCCAGCTGGGGTCACCAGTGACCCCCATACCTCTTACCAGGGATACTTTGATGAACTCTCTTTTTCCCTAATCTAGTCACTGCACAGAGGTTATTTATTTTACTGCCTTCCTGTTGGAACCAAGAGCAACACAGAGGCAAAGGCAAACTTTCCTTATCAAAATGTTTTCTATGTACAGCATGGTCCCTGACACCACAGACCATCAATATGTAGCTAAAGGAATGAATGAATATGTTCATATATTCCATCCCTCTAATTGTATATACATAGAAACAGAAGCCCTAATGAGGGTTTGCAGCTTGCCCAAGGTTGTACAGCTGATTAGCAGTAGAACTGCCAGGTGGTCTCAGGTACCATAACTCCCAGTTCAATTGGTTTCAGACCATATTGACATGACTCAAAAGAAGTTTGACTTCTCTTGAGTTGATTTCAAAGTCCAGGTAAATTTTCTTGAAATTGTGTAGAGGCAAATATTTATTTTTTAATTGATGCCTTTGATATCTGAGTTCATCCTAAAGCCTCTGTGATCTGCCCCAAACCACCTTTCTGCACTATATGCATGGCCTTCACTCCACAGAATGAGAACATAGAGCTGATGTCCCCAGCTCTAGGACTTTGCTTATGATGGTCCCTCTACAGGAATGCCCTTTCTCTTTTATACCCCAAATGTCAAACCTCCCCACCTCAGTTCACGTTCTTTCCAAAACAAGCATTTGACTTGTGAAGAGGGAGGGAGGAAGGAAATGAGCACTGATCAAGCTCATGTTTGCATGTATCTTTGTTCTCACCAAGTGGAAACCGGAAGATACACGGCAACTTGGTGTTCAGTAATGAGCATCACAGCCTATAATGCATTACAAAAATCTGTAAAGCTGTGTGTAACAGGACTGTCTGGTCCGGTTGGAGCCTAAAGGACTTAAGTTCCCATAAGGGGGTCACTATCAGCTGGGTAATTTGCATATAAACACTCAGTAAGATGATCTGGCTGCTCCTCTCTGTAGTTGCCTGGAACCCACGTTTTGTGGGCAGAGCTAGGTGACATTGACAGCCAGGCGTTTATAGACGTGTGCATAAACGTGAGTACATACAAGTTCATGCAGATGCTGAGGGCTCAGGTTACAGGGGACTTGGGATGTTTCTGTGGAAGGACTTATTTATCTGTTGCTACCCACTTCCACCCACCTGTCACCACAACCACGAACATCTGCCAGTTCAGTTCTCCCTGCTGATTGTGGGTATTTGTGATATTTTATTGGTTGACTTCCTGATTTTAAAATTAATGTCCCTTCATTTAAAAAAATTTGGAAGAGAAACCTGCCCTCCAACCCAGAGATAGCCCACAGTAGGCATGTTTCATTTCAGGATTTGAGAAATACTTAGATTTCTTTCTTGTTAAGTGGCATCATTTTTAATGAAATTCTGTATTCTGCTTTTTCACTGCACATTATATAATGAGTATTTCTTGGTGTCATTAAAAATTCTTCAGAAACATAATTTTAATGACTGCATAATATTGCATTTTATGGATGTATCATAAACATCTTCATCATTCTCCTCTTCTTGGATATTTATGTTGTTCCCAGGCCTTTTTTATATTGTAAATAATACTGTGATAAAGATCCACATAGAAAACTTCTGTCCACATCTCTGATTATTTCCTTAGGATACATTACTAGCTCTAAAACTGGTAGAAAAACCATATTTATTAAAAATACATATTACTAAATTGCTTTTTAGGACAACTTTACCAGTTTATTCAGTGAACTGAAGCATTCTAAATGTCCCCCTCTAATCAATTATGGCCACATCCCTACCTAATGAGAATGCCCCTGGGACATGGGAGACAGCTGGGTTCTGCAATCAAGGGGCTGATCATAGTGAACTGTTCACAGGCCTCCGTATTCAACAGACCAGAAGCCTGGCAGAGGCTTTGCAGAGGAGGACACCACAGAAGCCATCTGAAATTAAGATAAGGCCACCCTTTAGCATGCGAAAGACCTGGCAGCAAAGTTATCCTATATTTACCTACTGATTTTATGGCATGTGGTTTATTTATTATTTGATGCACACCTGCATCCTAATAGCACTGGTTCTCTGAGACCTGACCTCCTGGTGGACTGTTCCTATGAGCTCCCCAGCCTGCATAACTGAGTAACCAGATTCCAAAACAGAGATTATTACCTTCATGTTCAGTGTGACCTAACCAATCCATCTTGACTTGATTACTGATAATATCATGGATATCTTTATACATCAGTCAAGCTTTTATGAAAGGCAGTAAAATATTAAAATGGTTCAGAGCAAAGACTCTGGAGCCAGACTGTCTGAAGTTAAATTCTACCATTTAATAACTGTGTGATCTTAGGCAGGTTACTTGATCTATCTGTGCTTTCATTTTATAATCTATAAATTTAGGATAATAATAGTCCTTTCCTTTAGAGTTATCATGAAGAGTGAATGAGTTAATACTTGTGAAGTACTAGGAATGATATTGGGTTTGTAGTAAATGCTATGGAAGGACCTCCTATTATTATTTTAAATTAATAAAAAATAACTTCAACAAAGGAACTAACATCAAATAACAAAATTATTTTGAAGAATTGCTTGAGCTTTGGAGATAAAAGGAAAATTTTTCTTCAACCAGATTTCCAGGAATATTTTATTTCTATCCTGGAAAAGTTTTTGTAATAATAACTTTATTTAGTATTTTTTAATCTCTCAGAAATACTTGAAAGCAGTATGTTATACTAGAGGTAATGACCATTTCCATTAGCATCCCAGCTGAAACTTTCCACACAAGACATAGGCCTAAAAAAGTCTATCTCTGTATTCTGTCTAAGGTAAGCAGTGTCCTAAATTAACATTTTTGAATGATACAACTTTCCCATGATCTCACAACCCAGATAAGACAATGGAAGCGACAACACAAGGCAAGCTTTCTTTCAGAACTTCTTATGAGCTATACCTTTCTCTTGGATTCACCTGGACAAATCTTACTAATGGTTGAGGTTATCAGAGTGTATCTGGAATTCAACAGTACCAGCCCTGAGAGGCTTGTCAGATTCTTCATATATACATGAATTCTGACAATGAGCCATTCGAAATCTAATTCCACTGAATGATCCTAAGGAATAAGTATACTGAGTGAATAGCATCCAAGTAAAGGAGCTGTTCAAAGAAGCATCAGGAACTGCTTGTCCTGCGGAAATTGGGCCATGGAATTGAGAATCCATCAACTTTGGTCTATCATGGACAATTGAAAGTCACAATCTTCCAAAGGGCTTTAATTGAATATGTAGAAATCTCCATGAAAATTAACTGAGTTGACTAAATCAGAATAAACACAGCTAAACTAAACAGTATTAATCTTCAGAAGAAGAACCCTAATTAAAAAGATATATTGCGCTTCCTGGACGTTGCCATTCTGGTTGTTTTCAATATTATGCCACTGGGAAAATACAACTGTTTCTAATAAAATAATTTAAACTCCCATGCTGGGGCTTAAGTGTGGATTCTCCCGATTTCCCCTTGCAACTTGTTTTGGGGATAAAGCAGTGCAAATTCTTCAGACACCAATCAGATTTATCATCCTGTGCCTTTTGATGACATCCATCTGTTTATCTAAGAAGCCATTAAAGACTTATTGAGTTACAGAGCTAGGGAGAAAATTGGGTTATCATCTATGGTTAAATCCAATTCTTGCATCTGCCATCTTTTCAGCTTATGTGGTATATTCTGAAATTACCCTGAGTTGCAGACCTGCAGTACAAGAATACATTTGCTTCATAGTCTTTTTATGACATTTCTAGAGAATTTCTAATGCATGAGCAATTTGTGGTTCGGGAAAATGTTGACAGAGAGATGTCAGTGCTTTTCTTGTTAAAAGTTCAAAAGCCTATTCGGGACTGTGCCAGCTTAAGAGTCTTTTTCGAGAGTGGGTTCTGTTCAATTCCAAGTTTTGTATTTTGACAAGCTTATTCAATGAGAAATTTGACTCTAGGTCACAAAGGTAGAATTGTGTTAATCTGAAGATAAAGATAAATTAATATCAAGTCAAAATTCAAATGGACCAAAAAAAGAAGAAGAAGAAGAAAAAAAGTGAGAGCTCATCACAAATGGTGTTAAATAAATACCAGCGGGTAAACTGATAAGACACAAAGGGTCCAATCTCGCTAGGGAATGACTAGGTAGGAGTTCAGTGCTTATCTCACAAGTCAAGCAGCTTAAGCAATGCTAAAAGTCATGTTTTCTGAGCTGGCTGAAGAGGCAGTGGACTGTGTGGAGAGAACTAATTGAAATAAAGTGAATATTTGCAGATTCCTGGAGTTGTTGTTATATCCTGACTGCAGGAGCCCCAGAGAAAGAGCAACTGCAAATCAGGCAGCTGCTTCGGTTTGCCAGTTTTCCCAGCATTTGTCAGAGAAATAATGAAGAACCCACAAGTAAAACATTTCCTTGCCTTGTTTATGTAAATCAGGCCAGAATTCTGGGAAGCTTAGATTTTCTGGAAATATTCAAGCTTTGCAACCGAGCATCTCTTCCTTAAATTCTAGCTATACACACTATTTATTGGCCATTTAAGAAGATCCTTCCGATCATGTTTCACAGTGTCCTTTCATTGTTTACTGCCTCATAAGATAAGTGCCCTGAAATGGGAGGGACAAGCCAGGCGACAGATGAGCATAAGCAATTGAGACCTGCATGCTGGAAGTGGCTGGCTTCAGAACCACACTCTCTCATCTGCTTGCCTGTGACCCTCATAGAGCTGCTGTCTGTGCTGTCAGCAGAGATGCTGTTTTAGTAAGTCACCATGATGCCACAATGACAGAAAGCTATTTCCAAGGCAGGGACAACCAGAAACCAGGACCAGACCCCAACATAGCAGGCATGGGACAGAAGAGTCTTCTGGAGAACTTCATGGCCTGCTAAATTCACCCAAAAGGTGAATTCAAGTAGGACTGAAAAGTACCCAAGCTCTCCTTTAGCATGAGAGGTTGGACTTTTTATGGTTTTAAGATCTGTGGCCTTTAGTCAATCCTAACTTGCTCGGGGATGAAATTCTATGATTAACAATTAATTTATTTGGCTCAGGCTTTGTTAACCTTTTACCATACAGGCGTATATTGTTCATTAGGCCCTTGCCTTTGGGTAGCTTCTGGTCAGGAAAGGGAGGAGTGAGGCTCCTCTGGACAAGAGGAAAAGACGTTGTATTGCTCCAAAGCTTTGGCCTGTGATTCATTCTATTGATTTTCTATTAGTTAAGCATTTTGATTTTTAATCAAAATGTCAGAGGAAAATATATTGGCAACTTTTCAGTCATTTATTCAAAGGCCAATTGCCAAATACCCATAGAATATTTCCCAATGTTTTATTTAATGATTTTATTAATTTTGGTGTGCAGGTAAGAGAAATGATACTGTGAATTCTCTAAGGAGGTCTTTCAGTAATTCCATTCATCAGTTAGGGATGTTGGCCCAGATGCAAATAGCTGCTGGGATAGCCAGTGTCAAGATTCTGAAGACACTGGGAAATGCTAGAGGTGATTCTCTGGGAGAATCAAAGTAAGACAACTTAATGGTGCCTGGGGACACTCCTCCCTTCTTCTCTCCCATCCCCAGATCTGCACGGCTTTCTGTGCCACTCAACTTGAGACAGATGTAGCTGCTGCCTTTCTGACAGCCAGCTAGAAAGGATCCATTGCCTTTTCCTTAGGTATCAGTGACACCCTCCCAGGCATCTTGACTCTGCCCTGTGGCTTCCTTAGAAAGCAGAATCTAAGGCCAGAGGAGCCTGGTGTTTGTGGAGCTGAGTCCTTCCAGTGTGACTCTTACTTCTTGAACCCCTGCCTCTCCACGGCATTTTCCATTCTGACACTGACCAGGACTAACTGAAGGTGATAATCTCGCCTACTAGTAATCACATTGCCATGTGGTACTGACTTGGTTTCAGGTATCTCATGAGTCCACTTCTCATGTTTTAGGCACCATTGGAGAAAGCAATTAATGTTAATTATATGCAGACTTTAAGAATACAAAAGAAAATTCAGATAATAACTTTTCTGAAAGAAAGTACAATCTCCTTGGGGAGGCAATAAATGAATAAAACTTCTATTTCTACAAAAGATAAAAATGTAGGTAAGATAAAAAGAATACTTACTAAAAGTTATGTGGAGTCAGCAGAACTTGAGATTTTCTGGTGCTGGCTAGGACTTGGGCAGGCAGCATAAAAAGAGAAGGGCAATCTAAATAGAGAGCAAGAAAGGCTCAGGAATCAGAGCTCTTTGGAAGTGGGATGTCACTAAGGTAGATAGAAGATGGTAGGAATGTCCTCACTCCCAAGATGAGTTTGATTTGATCTAATGGTAGTTGGGAAACCATTATGGGTTTCTGAGCTTAGAAGACATGGGTTTTAAGAAAATTACTTTTGCTTCACTATGTAAGCTCAGTTGTAAAATAATAAGCCCTGAAGATAAAGATCGGTTAGTAATCCAAGCAGATAAGTGTTCTGATAGTTATAGAAAAGGAGAGGATCTGATGAATTTGAAAGTTTTTGCAAAAAGGGAATTGATAGGAGTTAGTGAGAAAGTTGAATTAAATTGACTAATAAATCATTTATTCCTTTGTGCATCTCATATCATATATCTTTACCAGTGTACTCATTAAAGAGATCTTTATGTTAATAGCAAAAGTTCTTTATAGAAGTTAACTTGAGAATTCTTCCAGTTAAATAAGGTTAGTGAGCTGTTGGAATTGCCATAAAGGATCTTAGCAGACAAGGCAACACTGACATCTGTGATCACTAAAAATTAGGTAATCTATATAAATAAAGTGTTCAGACAAGTAAAACTCATTGTTACTACCTGACTTGGGAAAGCAGATCAGGTAGCACACTGGTGTTAAGTTATACTGAGGGTCAAATGGAGGAACAAGTTTAGGGCCAATTTTTCTAAGAACAGGCAGGAAAGGAACTCCAACAGAGTTCTCCCAAACCAAGCTATCAGTCCCTGAGAGAAAATGGTACGGGCTATGAGAGTAAAGATCCAAAGCTCTACAGTTCATTTATTCATAAAGCACTAATATTGCTAATATATATTGAGCACCTATTTTGGTGCTGGGGGTTTTGGGTAGATCATTTGTTTCATTTATCAATATTAAGCACTAACCAGATATTAGCTGAGCAGTGAACAAAATAGGCGTTGCCTCTCCCTTTGTGGCCTCAAGAGAGAATAATCACACAAATACTTACCAAAATATAACTTGTGAACTTTGCAGTAAAGGATATGACATAATGGAGTGAGGGAGTGTTCTAGAAGGGCTGCCTATTGAAATTGACAGAGAAGCCTCCCTGAGTAAATGACATTCCAGAGGAAAACATGAAGTAGGACCAGAAGTTATCCAGACAAAGACTGTTAGGAAGAGATTTGGGCAGAAGTGAGGCCAGGGTTTGCAGAGGATGGAGGAGTGCTGTGGGCATTCCAGAGATGTGATGGACATCAGGAGACTCACATTCATTGACAGCTGAATCCTTGAGTCTAGGGCCTGGAACGAGCCAACCATTGAACACTAGGGGTTTGGATAGAGCCAGATTCAGTGATAGGGACAGTGAAAGGCAAAGTAGGAAATCAAACACTGGGAATCTTGGAGTAGAAACTGGGAATTTGGCTAAAGTTTTGGGACAAGGTAAAACTGGAGCAGGAGCAAGTATTAATTGTCCTCTCTTTTAATGGATTTTTATTGGTGCATTTTAATTATGCACAATAGTGAGTTTCATCGTGGTGTATTGGTACATGTGAACATTCGATCAATTTCAGTCTCCAGTAACACCCCTTACTCTCCTGGCCTTCCTTCCCCTGCCCCCTGCCTTACCCTATGTTCTGCCTTCTACTTTCATGACTAAATTTTCCTCTTATCATCTGCCCCAAACCTACAAGCATGAGCTGAATGGGAAAGGTAGTGCCTGATGGCCAGGTCGTCAGAGCTTCAGATTTTCAACTTGATAACTGTGGACCGCTTCCAGCGATTTATCCTGAGAAGATGCTTACCCTTTCTTTGCCTTAATTTTTCAACCTGTAAAATGGGGATAATACAGCTATTTCTTGGTATCAGAGGAGATGTCTATAATGTACTTCATTTGGTGCCTGACAGGCAACATGTGCTTTTCCCTCACACGCCACCAATTTTCTTACTCTTCCATTTGGCTCTTATATATCTGGGCAATAACCTGAAGATTTTACTATATACCTAGTAAAATGTATGAGCTTAATAATCAGCATTTTCTTTGCTCTTCAGGAACTCTTCTATGTCTTTTCTACCTATTGCTCAATTGGTAATTATGTTTCATATTTTTGAGGCGCTCTGAAGCAAAATCTCCAGGTTGGGGGAGGGTGAAGGGATTGGTATGTAAATGTACTCACTCAGACATAGAATTCAGGGTGTGCTTAATTAACATTTGATGGATGAATGATTACTGTATAATGATAGAGATTTGACAGTGATAAGCATCGTTAATTAATTGCTAAGATAGTGTACATTAGAAAATAATTTTAAAGCATTTTTTGGTAATTTGTGTTTTTAAGTGGTTAGTAAACTGAATTCTAACCTTTTGCTCTCTGAATATTCTCTAAGCTATAAGTCTACCATGTTTTAATTAGAAAACTGTTCTGACAGTTCCGGGAAAGGAAACATTTTTAAAGTTTAAAACATTTCTAGCATTTCAGCTAAACAATTTATCTAGAATGATTTTCCCTTTAAAAGGAATAGTAGACAATTAGAGGCATAGTACAGTAAATTTTCTGCCTTATGGATCTAAGCCAAGAGCCATACAACTTTTGTGCTTCATAAGCAATTGCAAACTACAATGAGTAAATGGTATATTGTAATAGACTCTGCTTTGAGCTGCCATTACCATAGAAGACATTTCCGGCTTTCTTAGAAGCATGAGAACAAAATTGAGAAGGAAGCTCTATCTGATTGAAGGTAGGATGCTCCTTGCATTGTGCCTCACTTTAGGTAAAATGGCAGTCATTTTATTTGGTATAAATTTGAATGGAGATATCACTTCTTTTTAGAGTATAGCCTGCAAAAAAAAAAAAAAAAAAAAAATCTGTAGCTGATTCATATGACTAGAAATGAACCTGTCTGCATAACCTTAGACATCTTTGCGTCTGATCAGATCCTGAGTCTGTTCCAGAAATAACAGTGGAAGGCTAGATTTTCTCAGACCAACAATGCCTATGAGAGATATTGAAACCTCCTGAATATAGAAATGTGGGTAGACCTCATCCAGATCATGCTTATGGATACCTATGTATATATGTATGTATATGTGTATATATATGTATGTATATATTTGTATAAACTGTTGGCTCAGAAATAGGTTAGTGGCAAGAAGCAGACACTGGTATTCAGTTACTTCCCCTTGATACTATCTGAGATTATTTTACTTGGATCTCAGAAACAAAAGCATTAATTGACAATATTACAATTCTGTAAATATAAATAGTAACCCTAATTTGCACAATTAACTTGAAATATTTTAGTCAACTACATGTCTATCTAAACACCATGTTGTTTTAACCTCTTTCTAGGGACTCAGCAGTATTTTCCCTTTGACAGGTGAATTTCATGTATATTTTATTCATTTATTCGAAAATGTTTACTGCACACAAGCATATCCCTAAGCACTGTGGGAGGAGTGCACACCTAAACTAAAATGGGCTACCAGGCATCCTCACTAAATGGCCACCTGTAGGGAGACAGACAGGAATCACATGGTGCCCCAGTGGCCTCCCTCCTCAGAGGATCTGGCAGATGGAAGCGGAGCGGCTGTGATGGATGGAAGGCCACAGGTCCGGAAGACCTGCCTCCTCCTCACTGTGCTCTCTGCACAGCTCTGTCAGGATCGGCAGATCTATTTGGGAAGCCCCTTCACATGTTGTCCTGGCTTGCAGAGAAAATGGAAGAACCTTTGCTGCACCAGATGCCATTCTGGCTAATCTACTTCAGATCTTTCTGGTCAGCCTCACCACACTGGCCACACACCCAAAATCCAGAACTTAGTTGTCATCAACTGAAAGCCACACATTTGTTCATTATGTATTTACCAGAGTGGCTTAGGCAGGAAAGAATGCCAGCAGGAAGACTATTCTCTTAGGAAATAGGTAACTAGGTAACTGTAAGACAGTGTAAAAATGAAATAGATACAGATAAGAAATCTGAATATACCTGCCCCTCCCCACACACACACATCAAATCTTGTGAACCTGATGCTCTCTACTTGCTGATTAGATAATTAGATTGGTATATCTCTAGTCTGGTTAGATTAATCTGGAGCAGGGATATATTTTTCTATTTTCTATGACTATAAGCACCTTTATTACATTTTTTTTATCTGTCCAAGAGGTCTAAGTGTTACAGGGAACTAAGGCTCTGGGTTTTTTTGTTGTTGTTGTTCTTCATTTGTTTGGTTGTTGTTTTTTTTATAATTAGGGTAAAAAAGTTCTACATAACATTGTCTTGGAGCCCTATGGTCTCGAGAGTCTCTGCTGCATAATCTATGTATTTTGTTAATACTATTAATGCCATTTAATACTAGTGCCCCTGAGACTGTGTATAAGTGAGGCTTACAAGTAGCTTCTGGACCAGCAGCAACATGGTCTATGAGGTAGAAAAATTTACCTCGTAATCCCTTAAATATTAATTTTTTATTGGATAATTGGGAGATTCCATTGGTAGAAATGAGAAAAGATGAAAATGTGGCCTTTCAGGCAGGTAAGTATATAAGGAAGAGAAAAATGATAATGGCTATCACATACCTGTCACATATTCTATGCCAACCACTTTTTTAAAAGGTGTAAGTATATGCATTTAAATAATCATTTAAATACTGCAGAAGCCCCATGGAATAAAAATACCTATTATTGAAATTTTATAGATAAGGAAGGACCTTTCCCAGATCACATGGCTAGTTAAGTGACAGGATGTGAACCTAGGCAATCTGGCTGTCAAGTCAGTCTTGCAACATGATGCTAGCACAGCCCTGTTCGGGGACAGAAGGAAGAGGTGGGTGCAGTCTCAGAGAGGCTGTGTAACAGGGTCAAGGGAACTGTGGGGACTTTGAAAGGAAACCAGGAGGATGACCCTGACCAGGATGATTAACACTGAAAATAAAAACAGTAATCACTTAGCCACCTTAAATCCTGTTTTAGAAATAGATCTTGAATAATGGTCAGTTGTGGTTCAAGTGACTGTAAGGAAAGCATTTTCACCCTGAAACTGGGTTGTGTTCACTCATGGACACCAAGAAAGCAGGAGAACCAAGAAGAGGCTGTGTATAATGGGTGGGAACAAGTCAGAAGAAGAGTATATTGAAACCTGGGAGTTGGAATGGGACACTAAAAGTGAGCTGAAGAGCCGGGCACAGTACTAGAAACTAGAAATCAAATTTCACCAACTGGTAAAAGCCAGCACAACAGAGATAATGCCAGAGTGTCTGGACATGAGATGAGGTGAGCCTCTGATGGGAAACATCTTACATGCTAGACCAGGAGCCCAAATTGTTCCCCAGCACAAAGTCATCCTGCTCACTCTTTCGAGGAGAGTGCTCACCTAGGCTGGCAGATGCTATAGGCCAAGGAGAAAGTCTGCAGCTTGAAGTGAAAACCTGATTTTGCAAGGAACCAGGGACCTGCAACACAGGAGTCAAACTGAGCCTGTCCGTGGGAGAGGAAGGACTCAGGAGAAAGGAAATGGAATCCCAGGGTACTGGCCAGAAAGACCTGTGATGACCAGAAAGAGGAAGAACTAGAAGGACCCACTTCTCAGCATCCATGGGAGTCTTGGATTAACAAGAGCACCACTGGCTCTTCATTGCTGTTGAGCAAATGTGTTTCTGCTTCTGAGTTCAAGGCCTAGCAAGAGTTCAAGTTCTGAGTTCAAGGCCTTCCATCTGACCAAGAACCAGGTGGGAACCTCTTTGCCCTCCTGCACAGGGTCTCGCATCTGGTCTGTGAACCTGAGTGGGGGAAAGCTCTGCTTTTTACTTCATCTCAAACCCATCCTTAATAAAACTCTCTTCTCTTCTGTTAAAGAAACAAAGCTCTTGTGTCCTTGAGCGAGTGAATTACATCTGTTAAGAGTTAGTATGGCAATTCTATCTTTAGGGATCTAGCCCATAGAAATGGAAATATATGGGGTACCAAAGGACTTTTACAGGAATATTCATTACAACATAATTTGTAATAGGTAAAAATTGGAAATTGTTCAAACTTCCATTAATAACAGATGGATAAATGAAATGTCACATATTCACACATGGGAATAACACATGGAATGGAATAAATACAGTATTGCTACATGCAACAATGCAGATAGGTCTGACACATATAAGGCTGAGCAAAAGAAACCAGCCACAAGGAGGATGTCCTGTGTGGTTCCATTATATGATCTTTAAAAAGGACAACTAATCGATAGTGCTAGGAGTCAGTTTAGAAGTCCCACTTGGGGAGGAGAAAGCAGAGGGGTTCTTTCAGGTTTTTGGGTATAGGAAAAACCATGAGTGCAGGGGTGAACAGTGTGACTAAGGCTTGGGCCTTCTGCTTGGGTAAGGACCTCTAACCCATTCAGAAATGGTCGGATAGACGTCAGATATAGAGTGGGTCTTTCCAAACCATCCCTTCAAAACGTGTAGCAGGACACTGGAGGTGGACATGAAGAAAGACATTTTCAGTCGCTTGGTTTCCACTCTACTCATTGGAAGCAACCTAGTGATTGAGTCTAAAATAAAGTTCCAGGAGACTACAGTGTGTATTTAGTGGGCCCTGATGGCAGTAATACTACAGCTAAAAAAAAAGAAAACCTGCTGTCGTAACAGGTCAAAGGAAGTTTCCATCTGAGCCTTTCCTTTATGTGGCTGTGTTAGCCGCCATCATTCGAAATGAAGTTGAAATTGTATTTTATCTCATTACTCTTTACATCTGACTCAGTATTTCTTTTAGTAATCTATGCTTATGAAGCACCTATAAACAGATCCTGGCTTATTTTCAAGGATGGGAGATATGACACACCAATTAACTAGAAAGGGTTGAATTTAGGGTGGCTTTATTTCACCATGCTGAACACTCAAGCTGTATCTCAACATAGCCGGCTACACACATTCCAGTACCAGAATCACATTATTCCCATGGTGGATCCTCAGGCTGTCAGGAGATTCTCAGCAAACAACAACAACAACAAAGAGCATTAAGCTGCTTCTTCCTAATTATGTCTCTCTCTAAATATCTAATTATCATTGAGAACAAATTGCATGTTATAGAGATAATATTGTGGGGAATCGTTAATCTGTTGGGCTTCTGTTTTTGAATTCCTGAGTCGGTGCCGCAGCTGCTGGAGCAAAAATATTTGCCACCTGGACACTTCATTATGATTTCATATTTAAATGCAAAAACTGCTGAAGACAGGTTCTATTTGGTGGGCTTGGCTTCTTCAGGCATTCTGTGCCTAAGTATGTATCTCATGTAGGTTTCCCAGCTTCCCAGGAAGCTGGGAATAGTGAATAATTGAGCACTTAGAGGGACAGAATTACAAGAGAACAGGGGGAATAGAGTAATACCAATAAGGTGACAGTGGAATTGACTTATCTAATTTTTCTTTCTGTTATCCATGCACAAAGGTCTGCAGTATTTTTTATCATATTCCTCAGTAACTACATGGGATTCCCTTAATAAATGCTGATCCAAAAAGTACACATTCCCAAAGACTACCTGATAATTGCACCTACCATAATATGCTTAAGGCTAATTAACATTCAATCTTCACTTTTGGAGAATAGAAATTACTAGGTACTTATCCTATAATTACATCTTTGTGCACTCCCTATTGTAATCCATGGCTTTAACTGTATAATTAAATGATGAACAGTGACTGTACAAGTAGAGTACTTATGTAAAATGTGTGTCTTATCCAAAAACAAATGAATAAGTAAATAAATAAATAAATAGATTCAAAGAATCACACCTTATTTGAAATTCCATTGTTCTCAAGGAGATTATGTAGCATGTCAAGAATCTATAATAATGTCCTTAGCTTCCTAGGACTGGGAAGATGTGGTGCTGTCCTACTGCTTAGAAGATGCCTGCTGTGGCCCATCTCAGCACCAGGGAGGAGTTGCACCTCCTCACTGCTTTTTGCTGGATGTGTGTCAAAATAACAAAGACTGGCAAGTCATCCACTAAAAACTACCTCTCTCTAAGCTATTATATTGATAGTTTTGTGTAAGATGTTTTGTATAAGAATTCCGTTTTTTAAAATGTTGCTTTCTAATCACAGCTCTTGTAAATTCATTAGAGAAAGTTTTTAAAACACTGTCAAACACACAGAAAAAAATATAATTCACTTATAACCCCATGTCAGAGTTAGCTTCTTACTGTGTATGTTTCCAGTCTGTCTTCTAGATGGCTTTCATTGGACACAGACACACACACACACACACACACACACACACACACACTCATATATATTGCCATTTGCTTTTTTATTTTCTTTTACTAACAATCACAGTACACTTCATTTTTTCCATATTTTCGTTGGTGCATTATGGTAATACATAAAAGTGGGGTTTGTTGTTACATAATCCTACATGCTCACAGAATAACAATATAATTTGGCCAATATCATTCCCCAGTATTTTCCTTTTCCCTTCCCCCTGATCCCTTTCCTCTACTCTATTGATCTTCCTTGAATTTTCTTGAGACCCCATCACTACCTTTCTTTGCCTTTTTCTTCTCCAGCTTCCACAAAGGAGAAAAAAACCATATGACCCTTGATCTTCTGACTTTGGCCTATTTCACTTAATATAATGTTCTCAAGTACTATCCATTTTCCCACAAATGACATGTTTATTTTTCTTTATGGCTGAGTAAAACTCGTGTGTGTGTGTGTGTGTGTGTGTGTGTGTGTGACATTTTCTTTACTTCTTCATCCACTGAGGACATCTGGGCTAGTTCCACAGTTAACTTGTGAATTCTATATTGTACACACAGGTTTGCATGTATTGCTATAGGATGCTGACTTTAATTTTTGGGGATAAATACCACGGAGTGGCAATGCTGGGTCCTATGGTGGTTCCATGCCTAGTCTTTTGAGGGGCCTCCATACTGATTTCCATAGTGGTTGTACTGATTTACAATCCCGCCAACTATGTCAGTGGTCCTTTTTCCTCCATATCATCTCCAGCATTTATTAATGTTTGAGTTCTTGATGACTGCCTTTCTGACTAGAATGAGATGAAATCTCAGTGTAACTTTGATTTACATTTCCCTAATTGCTAACAATGTTGAACATTTTTTCATATACTTGTTGACTCTTTTTTTGGCTTAGAATTGCTTTGGCTACTGTGGGTCTTTTATTCTTACAAATGAAATATAGGACTTTTTTCTAGTTCTTTGAAGAATATTTTTGGTATGTTGATGGGGATTGCATTAAATCTATATATTGCTTTTGGTGGTATGACCATTTTTAACAAATAATTCTGCCTATCCATGAATATTAGAGGTCTTTCCATCTTCTTATTTCTTTTTCAATTTCTTTCTTGAATGTTCTATAGATTTTATTGTAGAGGTCTTTCAGTTCCTTGGTTAAATTTTGTCCTAGGCTTGTTTGTTGTCATTATTTTGAGACTATTCTGAATGGGATTACTTTTCTGATCTCCTTCTCAGCAGATTCATTATTGATATATAGGAAAGCTACTGATTTTTGTACATTGATTTTGTAACTTGTTACTTCAATGAATTTGTTTATTAGCTGTAGAAATGTTTTGGTGTAGCATTTGCGTTTTCTAGGCATAGGATCATATTATCTACAAACAGTAGTAATTTGACTTCTTCCTTCCCTATTTTATCCCTTTCATTTCCTTCTCTTGCCTAATTGCTCTGGCTAGAATTTCTAGTACTATATTAAATAGGAGGGTGACAATGGACATTCTTGTCTTGTTCCAAATTTTAAAGGAAATGCTTTCAGATTTCCCCATTCACTATGATATTGGCTTTAGTTAATTTTGTATATAGCCTCTATGATGTTGAGGTAGGTTCCTTCTATCCCTAGCTTCTTCAGTATTTTTAATGATTCTGAATTTTGTCAGAAGTTTTCTCTGCAGCAACCTGCTTTTTAAAAGCAATGTATTATGAATATTCTAATGAAATATTTTTCCTTTTATTTTCCATGATCCCATTATATGCTGTAATATTGATAATCCCCAAATTATTTATCCATTCTTTTCTTTTTTTTTCATTTCTTATTGGTGCATTATAATTATACATAATAGTGGGATTTATTGTACCATATTCATATGTTCATATAATTTGCTTTATCTCCTCCATTTTTAAGGGTCATTTAAGTAGTTCCCAGTTTTTTATCCTTATCACTATTATTTTATTATTCATCATGTGAGGGGTTTTATAAAAGAATATTTAAATGTGTGTTCTTATGAAAGCATATTAAAGATCATCCATTCCAAAAAATTACTTTGTGGCAATTTCAGTGCCTGAGTTGGCTTCCATATGCGTAGCTCACTGCAGGCAGTGTGTGTCACTTTAATTGTTGTGGACTGATGAGAAAGGGTAGCATCTACTTTATAAGTAAATGATTATGTACTTGTCCTAGTCAAGTAAGTGACAGTAGAAGACCTCATGGTGTGCAGAACCAATGCAAGCTCAAACAGAGGGAAGTGGCAGCAGGGCGGAGTCATTACATGGCAGTAGCAGAAAATCATCAAACCCCAAAGCCCCAAGAGATTGATATCACATTCACATAAACCAGCAGCAATCAAGGTTCACATAAATATCATCAGTCACCCTAAATTAATGTTGTTGATTGAATTTTGTTTTGTAAATATTGTATCTAATTTGTAGATGTTTTACATTTGTTTTGGTTGTGTAAGAACCACAATTGATACATGTTGTATGTCTTCTCATATTTCTACACATTTAATTAACACTAAAAGTAATTTAAGTCAACATTGGGGGGATCTGTAAGAAGTTTTCCTTTTAAAATGGATCCATACATTTTTCTCCATTTGGGTAGTCCTGTTCTCATAGCTACATCATTATGCATAGCACTAGAATAAATTATTTCCTTAGGGAAATTTCTCAAACAGAAAATTACTGTCAAATGTTATAAACATTCTAAGGCTTTTGATGTTGTCAAATTTGAGTACAGATTTTTTCAAGTTACTTTTTCTCCCTTTAGTTTGGTCTTCATTTTTATACTTTCCACAGTAACCCATTGATTTTAGTTTGACAAAGAACAGACATTGTCCATTGCCTGCAGATGTTAGGAATGCAGAATCGTGGACCCTATCCCAGACCTACTGCATCAGAATCTGCATTTTAACAAGATCTGAACACGTATTCCAGTTTGAGACCCACTATTCTAAGAATCAGACCCAGAGCTAGATTGCCTCCCCTCTGCATGCTCACAGTAAGGTCACCTCAACCCAGCAGGTATGTTTTATTGTGTCCAAACCACTATAACAAAACATCATGGACTGAATGGCTTATAAACAAGAGACATGTACTTCTCATAGTTCTGTGGGCGTAGAAGTCCAAGATCAAAGCACCGGAAGATTGGCTTGTGGTGAGCTCCCATTTCCCTGTTCCATGGGGGCATGTCTTCTCACGGTGTCCTCACGTGGTAGAAGAGGCAGGACAGGCCTCAGAACCCTTTTGTGAGGGTATGAATCTCATTCTGAGGGCTCTGCTCCTGTGAGCTATCACAGGCCTTACCTCTAATACTATCACTTTGGCATGAGGTTATACAATATGAAGTTGGGGGACACAAACATCAGGACTATAACTCTGTTTGAAATGGGACTCATTTTTCCTCCACCATATGAAGTTCTTTTCTCCAGTCTCCTTTGTCTTAGTGTGCGGCACAGCCGTGCACTCTCTCACACAACGCAGAATACTTTCCCCGTCCTCTGCCCTGTGTCTAGCTGGTTCCAAGTTAACCAGCTCTCGTTGTCCTATGTCCTCCCTTTCTCTCTACCACCATTTTTGTTGAAGCTCCCAGTATCTATTACCTGGATATTGTGCAAAATCTTCCTAACTGGCCCTCCTTCCATTCTTAGCGCCCTCCTTCCATTCTTAGCTCCCTCCAGTTTATTTTCCAAAAGAAACTATGGAAAGGAGTTATCTTTTAAATACACATACTGGATCTTGCCACCATCTTGCTTAAAATGTCTCAGTGACCTTTCATTGCTCTCATGATAAAGATGAAAACTCATGACGTACTCATGTGTGATTTCACTCCGACCTACCTCTTGGACTTGTCCCAGGCCATATTCTCTTATTTTCTTCCTCTCTTTCCCTTTCTTTCTTTCTCTCTTTTCTTTTTTTTTTCTTTCCTTCTTTCTTTCTTGCTTTCTTTTCTTTTTTTATAATCACTCTTTATTAGCAAAGAAAATGGAATAATGCACACACGCAAAAGTAGTTTTCTTTTTTTCCTACAAGAAAGGTAGAATATAATGCATAAAGATAATCCAGACCCTTCCCCGTAAGTACAGTAAGGCAAGTCCAGCAGAGGATACATACTTACTTTTCAATGGCACATCAATGACAGGACTGCCATAAAATTATGTAAAACAAGCCTGCCTGCATATTAGAACCCATTCCCCCGCCTGGCCATATTCTTCAAGGTAGCAGTCCTCTCCACTCTGCTCTCTCCTCACCTTGCAGTTCATCTAACCACCTCCTGTTTTTCTTTAGATCCTGGTTCAACCATTTCTTCCTCAGTGGACCTTGCCTAGCCTTCCTAATCAAATCCATTCCTCTTATTCTGTGACGTCATATTAGTCACAGGTGGAACTCAGCATTTGTTTTCTTTTTTGGTGTGTGTAATGCTTTGATTAATATCTGACTTTCCCTTGGGACTATAAACTCTACAAGGCAGGGACCATGCATGTTTTCTTTTTCTTTCTATGACAGCCCTAACATGTAGGACCTGGTGGATGATAGGTGATTTCCTACAAGTACTTGTCTCTCCAGCTCTGTTCATTAGTGATTCTCCCATGTGGAATGGGAATGCCCTTCTTTTTTACTAATTTTTAAGACTAAACTAAAATTACATCTCCTTCATATTGTTCTCCCAGCTTAAGTTCTCTTTATCTCCTTATATGGTATGTATTACCTTCTATCAAAATTATTACTATACATTTTTCTCTCTGTGTTAATCAGTGTAAGTAACCATTAGTTGCTGAAAAAGTTTAACAGGTTTAATCTCACCCATTCAGTTCAGTGTTAGCCAACTGAAGCACTCCATCAAGTGACTCGGGGATCCAGTTCCTTCTGTGTTATGCCACTGGTCCTAGCATGTGACTGGCAAGGGTGCCCCAGAGCATGGAAATGCCTCTCAACCTCTTAAAATCATCTGGCCCACAAATGGCATGTCACTTCTTGTGACTTTTCATTAGCTGATACTAATAATGTGACCCCTCCTAAATAAATGGATCAAAGGAGTAAAGTCTTCCCGTAAGCCCAGGAAAGTGCATAGAACCAGAGGCATGAAAATGAGTAATCTCTACCATGCTACACACTCTTGCAAGAGGACAAGGTTTAAATCATAATCACCATTACACTGATGTATTCAACCTTTCACATATTTGACAATTAATACAAATTACTGGTCCCCTGGGTAGTTGAAGAATTCAGAAGATTAAAAAAACAGAAAGAAAGACAAAAATCAGTAAAAGAAAAAAAAAACCAGCATTAGCAGACCTCTGGTACTTCACAAGTCTGCCATTTGTTTTGGTTGCTAACCCCCATCTGGGCAGTTCTAAGAAAGCTGATCAACAGCCTGCTGACCCCACAAAAACAATTTTTGTAATATTGCAGTTTCCTAGGTGGCGATATTAAAAACTTTTCAGAATAGCGTCTACATGGTAGAGAGTGTGTGAGGTATTTTGCATCTATTGTGATAAGGTAATTCTTTCAATAGTTCTTTAATACAATATTCTTAGCTCAGAGCTTGTGGGTCTTGATCTGGACCACACAGCTCCTGTCTCCTGCCTCAGGACGTGATTCAGATCTTTCTGACTCTACAGCCTATGCTCTTCTCCACCACGCCACACTGCAGTTTATTAAACTCCTGGATATTTATCAATCCTGAGAATGAGTACATGTAAGTGTGTAATGAACCTATCCATTGTAATCCCCATGACCAAAAGGAAGGGCAAACTTGAAGAATTTTGCCGAGACTATATCCATATTCTAAAGAATATTTGTGCATTTAATTAAATTGGTTACATATTCTAAAGCCAAGGTGATCGTCTCGTGATGGGTAATGTTATTTGGATAATGTGTTTCTGGCGTGTGGGACGGAGGTGTAGGAGGGCGAGTTTCTAGCTGGAACAATGACCACAAAGTCCCTTTTCATTTCTTCCTTTGATATATATACTCATGTGTGTTTGCACAAATAAGACTAGCTTCTGGCTTTATGCTTAGCTTTGTGTTTATTTAACACATTAAATCATGGAGGGTCCTATCACAAGAAAGTCAGAGAAGCCCTTGAAAGTCCTTTATCATTTTCTGTGCACCCAGATTGCCGTGGGTGGTAGACGATCAAAGCTCACGGGGCAAAGTGGCAGTCTGTGTTATCTTAAGAATGTGGAACCTATTAAGTACAGAATGAGGAGATGAATGATCTCATTTTTCACCGGCTCTAATATAGTTAATTTTTAAGACTATTTATTGAACACAAAGACATTTGATTGAACACTTGGTAGTAAGAATCTTTCTCTACCCCTCTCATTTGTCACCTATATCCATCATATCTTTGTTAAAATTTGCAGTAATGGTGTTGTATAAAGGGCCTTTATGTGACTCACAGTGCCTATAAAATAACATTTTTTTCCCTCAGATCATCTTTTCAAAATTGCTGTTGCTTGTTATTTCACATTATTTTTTTCAGGTGTACTAGGTTTACCTGCTATGGGAAAAGATTATTTAGAGAAATGTACACTTTCTGTTTCCTTTAATAGCTCGTGTTATGATATGTTTGATAGTTCATGAAGGACACTGTCAGGTTTGGAGAATAAGCCAATAAAATTTAGGTACTAAGAAATATAGCCCCATAATGATGTCTACTCATATGCAGAGATATTTTATCAGCTTAATGGTTCCTTTTAGTGTTTGACACCTTTGGTTTACAGGTTTGCTCAATGGCCTGTTTGCCTCTGGGCCAAATTAGTGTTGAGGGAGGTTTCTGACCAGCAGAGTACTCAGTGTAGGTATTAGAGTTATGGCCGTCAAGTTGGAGGCGGTCACTCTGGTTTGTCTCAGTTGGTACCTTTTACTGCTGATGCTGACTGGGGACTCGTGAAATGCCCACAAAACTCTTGTTTGGCTTTAAAGGTGCTAATCAAGGTGTGTGGGAGGTGAGGGCACCTTCTGCCTACAGCATTAATAGGTGTTTTCTTTTGTAAAATGTGTTCTATTTTCCCCATTTAAAAAAAAAAAAAGTCATATTCCTCTCTTCTTTTAAACACATTATTTTCCAAGCAAATGAAAGCTTGCAATCTGTGAAAAAGCATCCATCATTATATTCAAAATCTGAGTGGCAGAGGAAGAAAATTAAGAGTGAGGACATGCACAAAAAGAGAACATCAGGTCAGGAAGCAGAGGGTGAGGGATAATGTTCTGGAAAAAAATCTGATTTTTATCTCTAACCTGCCTAAGCCTGTGAACTTCATTCAAGGACAGACTTGGGACTGGGCTTGCTGGCATTTTCCTTTTTGGAAATACAGAGTTTGGCTAAAGAAGGGAATATTTAATTATCTTCAGGTAAATATTTCATGTGGACAATACAGCAGGGTAAGTTGTGCATAGAATTATGCATGTTTGATGCACATCCATGTTTACAGCAGCACAATTCACAACAGCCAAAGTCTGGAACCAGCCCAGGTGTCCATCAATAGATGAATGGATAAAGAAAATGTATATATACACAGTGGAGTTTTGGTCAGTCATAAAGAATAATGAAATTATGTCATTTGGAGAGAAATGGATGGAAATAGAGACCATTATGTTAAGTGAAATAAGTCAAACTCAGAAGGTCAAGAGTCCTATGTTTTCTCTCATGCAGAAGCTAGGGAGGAAAAAGGAAAAGACTGGTGGAGGTGGATCTCATGAAAATCAAAGGGAGAGCAGTAAAAGAGAGGAACCAAGGCACAGGAAGAAGGAAGGGAGGAGGAAATGTGGGGAGTGATATTGGGCAAATTATATTGTTATATCATGTGCATGTATGAATATATAACAGTAAATCCCATCGTTATGTCCAACTATAATGCACCAATCAAAAATGTGCAGGGAAAAATAATAATCATAAAAAAGAACGATGGATATTTGGAGCAGTCAGCTGACTACCAAGGCATTACCTCAGGTTTCCTGTCAGGTGCTCCTCTGTCCTGGATCCATCCAGTAGACCTTTATTCTCCACTTTCTTTTCTTTAAAAATGCATCTTCTCCGAGTACTTGAAGATCATTCAATTCCTTTTTTAGAGAATTTGTCTCCTCAAAATGGACAGGAACTTTCAAATATCACAAGAAAGGGAAATAACTTCAGTGTTCTTTAGCGATTAGGTGATGTGACTGAGGCTCATGTAACTTAGTGAGGTAAGCTAATAAAAGGGGTTTTTTTCCTCAGTAAGACCGATGTGACTTTGTTGCATCGACCAGTTAACCTCGCATCCTCTAAATATGCTACAGTGTAGGAGAACATTATTAATTCAGCTCATCAATTTATTCCGAATGAGTGGTGCAGAGGCTCACACACTCTGAATGATAGGCACAGGCTAAGCAAAGCAAATCCAGCTTGATGGCACTCAGGAATCAAGAGCATATTAATGTGAAGGGAGTGGGGTAAAAGTCCACTGAGTCAGCTGAAGGCCCAGATAGTTTTGAGGTTTGTTTTCTTCTGTATTCCCTCTGCTTATTCTAAAAGCAGGCTCTTGAAGCTTTTTTCTTTTTTTCTTTCTTTTTCTCTCTGAAGGATATTTCTGAAACTTCTTGGAATTGAAAAGGTGGTTTTCATTAAAGCAAAATTTGATGGCTTTTGTTTAAGAGACTTGACAGACAGCAAAGTCAGTGAGTTAACTACTTCCTGCTGAAGGAACATGGTAAACTTCTGCATAACTCTGTACCCAGTCTATTAGTCTCTTAAACTTTCTGTCCTGAGTAGCTACCAGTATTTTCAATAGGAGTAGTCACTTCTTGACACTGCTTTATGTAATACTGCTTTCCTTGTTGGCTTGGAATAAGAATAGTGAATTTAAGAAGTTTCATGCTAATACATTTTTGGTCAGACCTATGGACTCTGAAAGCGTTATAAGTCCGTCATTTAAATCACACAGTGTGTGTTTGTGGATATTACAGAAGACCTAACTCTTTCAAGCTACTTGTATTGAACAGCACTTGCATATTTCACAACAAATTTCAATTTTGATTGAAATCATTCATAATCAGGAACTATCTACTCTAGATAGAGAACATTCAGATGACTGGGAACAGTAAGAACAGAGTTGTTTCACCAACCTGTTTGTGCCCTATACTTGTAATTGTAAACTTTGATTATATTTGTACTATATTATAATGAAATGATCTAATTAAATATTCCATAAACTGATAAAATGTTAGCTCATAAGTTGTTTCTATTAAAATTATATTAATACCTTATAAACAATTGAGATAAGTCGCTTTTAAAAATTACTGTTGAATTTTCTCCGGAAATATGTATGGAAATCTAGGGAGGAGAGGGCTTCAGGAGGAGAGTATGTGAAATTGGGTGTCAGCATTTCAAGAGATAGTAAGGAGATAGAGCATGAAAGACCACAGGTTTTGCAATCAGGAACCAGTGCCAACCTCGCTAGTCAGAGTTTCATTAGGTGGATGAGAGCAAAGGCTAGATTTCAAGATAATGCACATTAAATGGAGGGAAGTGGGTGTAAGACGTGGAGACCATGACTGTGTGGGTCCTTCAGCAGCCACGTCAAGTGGAGAGGAAGAAGTGATAGACATTGATAGTCAATCGCTGGGAAGGAGTTCGGAGGGCATGAGAAGAGTTTTTGAGAGTATGGTACAGAGGCAAGAGCAAGGCTTTGGATTTGCAAGCTGTCTGACTTCAGGCAAACTTTAATGGCACATGATTCAAAAGAGTGTCAGATGGATGAAATTAAATGTAGATTAGATGGCAGAATGATGAGTCTTGTCCAACATGAAGACTCTGTGTCCCACATGGATGGGTTAACATAGCATTTAGGGAGTAGTTGTGGGGAAGGCAGAGTGCCCTCAATTTAGAGCATAGAGACCTTGCCACTTTCAGATGGTTAGGAGCCAGGGCCAAGCCGCACAGGGGAGTGAGGGCCAGCAGTGAGACAAATGGCTGTCATGGTGTGAAATGTGATCCTTCCTTAGGAACACCTTCCAAAATAAACTTTGCATTGTCTATTGAACTTGCACATTCTCAGTGTGGATAAACTGTGAACCAAATAAGGACCTTAATTTCATGCCAGGATCTATATTGCAAAGGAAATTTGGATAGTGAATGTCCCCATAGGCCCATGTGTGGAAGGTGTGGGTCACAGCCCATGGCACCACTGGAGGTGGTGGGACCTTTCAGAGGAAGGTCTCATGGAAGGAAGTCAGGTCCTTGTAGCTTGCCCTGGAAGGGGATACTGGCACCCTGGACCCTCCTCTTTCTTTTCTTTGCTTCCCAGCTGGCATTCAGTAAGCAGCTTCCTCTACCATGAAGTCCCACCATGAGGTACTATCTTGTCACAGACCGCAAAGCAATGTAGCCAACTGACCATGAACTGAAACCTCCAAAACTGTGTGCCAGAATAAACTTTTCTTCTTTATATGTTGGTTATCTCAGGTATTTTGTCACAGTGACAGAAGGCTGACACATATAGGGTATAGAAAGAGTAAAGGGAAATATAAGGAAAAGTCAAGATCTCAGGGACCAAGGAAGCCCTAAGCTGACTCCTATGCTACATATAAAGCCTAGAGCCTTGAACATGATTGATATGGAATCCATGATATTAATTAGCATAACCTTTGATCAAAGATGCACCAGAGGGGATTGTTGATGGTCCACTGTCCACAAAGTGGCTGGAGAACAGGACTGAAATGATGGCTATAGATACATGTTTTTTGGGCGGTGGGGTTTATAGGTCATTCAGTTAATGACTAGAGCAGAACTTTGACACTATGCTACTTTCCTCTAATTCTGTTCTTTGGGAAGTCATGTTGAGCTTTGCTCAGGAACTTTGCTGGCCTTGTCATGATTTATCCAGTAAGTAATGCTTCATTCTCACCTCTGCAAAAATCTAGGAGCTTTGAAATTGGCTGCAGACAGGTGCAATATATGTAAGGCAGGTAGCTCCCAAGAGAATTTTTATTCCTTCCCAAAAATTACAAAGACATATACCAAACCTCTGAAAAATGCTGGAGTTGTAATAAAAATGTACTGGTAATCGCAAAAAATATATATCAAGGAAAATTAGTTTTGGAAGTAGCTACAAAGATATTGACCATTGTTGCATTGCAATAATGGTCAGCGTGTTCTTGTATGTCCTGTTTAAGTTAGCAGCAAAATCACGGCATCTGCGATGCTACCACGGTAGCCTGGACAGAGAGAATGGCAAGGTTATTTCCTTTAAAATCCACCACAAATATCCACCCCCTTCTGCTTCTACTCAGGCAGCCATAATGGCTGTTGCTTCTGGCAGACTTAAGTAACATGTGGGATCTGCACAGAAACACTTGGAGTCCACAAAATTAGCTTTTAGTTTATCCCCTGGTAGTTAATTACTATACCTCTGGGTCAATTAGATGGCTCCTAATCGCTCAGTTGTAACTGTGGTTTCACTGGCAAGCTGTGTGTGATAATTCCAGTTTACTTGTTTTCTTAAGTAAAACTCAAATTGCCATGTGCATGAGATCCAGAGTAACCATCAAAACTGAAGTATGCCGAAGTGGGCTATGCAATTAGCACGATTTCATCAAAATCTTCTTCTAAATTGCTGTTACATTGTTAATGTTCTCTTGACTCCTCTAAAGATCATTTCTTTAACAAATAAAATAAAAGAGTATTTTTGACTTCATAACTTTTGCACAAATGATCTGAAATGAAGCAAGAGAGACATAGTCCATAGTGGCTATGTACACTGAAGAAGCAACTCTACCCTGACCCGCTGGGGGCACTGCTGAGTAATCTCAAGGTGTTTGTTGCAATTCAGTATTCTCTAGTGCAATGCGATCCCAAGGTAGGTCATCAAGCAACGTGTTACACATGGACTGCTCCTCTGCTGTTCTAACATGAACGCAGTATTTCAAGCTATATGGAATCTCCAGCAAGAGTTCAAGGTCATTTCCTACTTCCTCTTCCTAAAAGAAATCCTCTGAGAAATCCCACTGAAACATCCTTTGCCCACCTCTGGGCAAAAGATGTCCTTTTCCTCCCCCCAGGAAAGCTGCAGACTGGCTTTGTGCTTGCAGCCAACACTTAGTGAACATCTACTACATATGAGGTATAGCTGAATTTCAGGAAGATAAAGGTTGAGCGAGACCCAGACCCTGCATTCAAAGATGCGACTGTCCTGCAAAGGAGACAGACATTTAAACAAGTAATTTCACTAAACTATGAAAACTCTTAATTGAAGAAGGAACATGGAATTGTATTCAAAGGTGATGTGCAGAAGAAGAATCAGAGTTCACAGAAAAGCTGAGCCTTGAACTGGTTCTGTAAAGAGGCAAGGACTTTGTCAGAGGATCAAATAGGGAGTGGAGACCTTACTAGAGAAGAGACCGGTGCAGAAGCAGAAAGCACGGCTGTGTGTCTGCCCACCAGATCTACCAGGTGGATAAGGATGCCACAATCCATGACGGGGATAGAAAGAGAAAAAGGGAGGCATGTAGGAGTCCAGTTAGCTTTCTCTACGTGGTCACTGTCACGGCCATGGTCGTCATCAAACCACATTCGTAAAATCCCCCTATTATGTTCAGTCATGCTGAGAGAAAAACAAAATGATTCCCCTCTTTATTTGGATTCAGTGATGTGTTGTCTTATTTAAATAAAATATTTGATTATGGTTCTGCTTATATTATACTTACAAATTATAAAGAAACTTGTGACTGGCAAGTTAAATTGACCAATCATCACAAAGTAATGTTGGAAAGCTCTTTTAAAATACCACCTAAAAAGCGCCAGGTCCGTGTGGCCATACAGGGAAATTCTTTTAAAACCTTGAAGAAATAAAAATTCCTGTGCTCATTAGATGGTTTCAGAGCACAAAGAAAGCAGTCACCTCTTCCTGGAGCACATGTGATCCAGGCAAACCCAGCAAACGGAACCCAGTGAGAGCGCCCTGAAGAAACAGTCATGCGGTTTATGTAAAAGAGCAAAGGCACAAAAATAGTAGTGAAAGTCTGGAAAGAAATAGTGAAAAGAATAATGGAAAATAATAATTGTCCTAGATATTAAAACATAAAACTATAGAGGTTAAAACAATGTGGAGATTAGCCTACACTGATCAGTAAATAAAGAATGCAGAAATAGGCACAAGTGTAGATGGCCATTTAGTGCAATAATAAAGTATATAAAATAAATGGAGTAAGGATGACTTTTCCATAATATTAAAGGGAGAGTTGGTCGGGTGCTCTTAAATATGTGAATTTAGACATCATCCCTTATATTAAAATGGATCAAATAGTGTATTATAAAAAGACATATGTCCTTAATGAACATCGACGCAAAAATTCTCAACAAAATTTTAGCAAATCGCATACAAAAACATATTAAAAAGATAGTGCACCATGATCAAGTGGGTTTCATCCCAGGGATGCAAGGTTGGTTCAACATCAGGAAATCAATAAACGTAATTCACCATATTAATAGACTTAAAGTCAAGAATCACATGATTATTTCAATAGATGCAGAAAAAGCATTTGATAAAATACAGCACCCCTTCATGCTCAAAACACTAGAAAAAATAGGGATAGTGGGAACATTCCTTAACATTGTAAAGGCCATTTATGCTAAGCCCATGGCTAATATCATTCTAAATGGTGAGAAACTGAAAGCATTCCCCCTAAAAACTGGAACAAGGCAGGGATGCCCTCTTTCACCACTTCTATTCAACATCGTTCTTGAGACTCTGGCCAGAGCAATTAGACAAACCAAAGAAATTAAAGGGATACGAATTGGAAAAGAAGAACTCAAACTATCCCTGTTCGCTGATGACATGATTATATATTTAGAGGAACCTGGAAATTCCACCAGAAAACTCTTAGAACTCATAAGTGATTTCAGTAAAGTAGCTGGTTACAAGATCAATGCCCATAAATCCAACGCATTTTTATACATAAGTGATGAATCTTCAGAAAGAGAAATTAGGAAAACTACCCCATTCACAATAGCCTCGAAAAAAATAAAATACTTGGGAATCAATCTCACAAAAGAGGTGAAAGACCTCTACAATGAGAACTATACAACACTAAAGAAAGAAATTAAAGAACACCTTAGAAGATGGAAAGATCTTCCATGTTCTTGGATAGGAAGAATTAATATTGTCAAAATGGCCATACTACCTAAAGTGCTATACAAATTCAATGCAATTCCAATTAAAATCCCAATTGTGTACCTTACAGAAATAGAGCAAGCAATTATGAAATTCATCCGGAAGAATAAGAAACCCAGAATAGCTAAAGCAATCCTTAGCAGGAAGAGTGAAACAGGGGGTATTGCAATACCAGATCTTCAACTCTACTACAAAGCAATAGTAACAAAAACGGCATGGTATTGGTACCAAAATAGAAAGGTAGATCAATGGTACAGAATAGAGGACACGGACACAAACCCAAATAAATACAATTTTCTCATACTAGACAAAGGGGCCAAAAATATACAATGGAGAAAAGATAGCCTCTTCAACAAATGGTGCTGGGAGAATTGGAAATCCATATGCAACAGAATGAAACTAAACCCATATCTCTCACCATGCACGAAACTAAACTCAAAATGGATTAAGGACCTCGGAATCAGACCAGAGACCCTGCAGATTATAGAAGAAAAAGTAGGTCCAAATCTTCACCTTGTTGGTCTAGGACCAGACTTCCTTAACAGGACTCCCATAGCACAAGAAATAAAAGCTAGAATCAACCACTGGGATAGATTCAAACTAAAAAGCTTTCTCTCAGCAAAGGAAACTATCAGCAATGCGAAGAAAGAGCCTACAGAGTGGGAGAATATCTTTGCCAATCATACTTCAGATAGAGCACTAATCTCCAGAATCTATAAAGAACTCAAAAAACTCTACTCCAAGAATTCAAATAGTCCAGTCAACAAATGGGCTAAGGAAATGAATAGACACTTCACAGAAGAAGATCTACAAGCAATCAACAAACATATGGAAAAATGTTCAACATCTCTAGTAATAAGAGAAATGCAAATCAAAACCACCCTAAGATTCCATCTCACCCCAATTAGAATGGCGATTATCAAGAATACGAGCAACAACAGGTGTTGGCGAGGATGTGGGGAGAAAGGTACACTCATACACTGCTGGTGGGGCTGCAAATTAGTGCAGCCACTATGGAAAGCAGTGTGGAGATTCCTTAGAAAACTTGGAATGGAACCACCATTTGACCCAGCTATCCCACTCCTTGGCCTATACCCAAAGGACTTAAAATCTGCATACTACAGAAATACAGCCACATCAATGTTCATAGCTGCTCAATTCACAATAGCCAGACTGTGGAACCAACCTAGATGCCCTTCAATTGATGAGTGGATAAAGAAACTGTGGTATATATATACTATGGAATATTACTCAGCCATAAAGAATGATAAAATTATGACATTTGCAGGCAAATGGATGAAATTGGAGAACATCATGCTAAGTGAGATAAGCCAATCTCAAAAAGCCAAAGGACGAATGATATCGCTAATAAGTGGAGGATGACACATAATGGGGGGGAGGGAAGGGTTAGAGTTAGGGTTAGGGAGGGGGGCAAGTATGGAGGAAGGAACTACTACTGTATAGAGGGTAAAGAGGGGTGGGAGGGGTGGGGGGAAGGGAAAAAATAACAGAATGAATCAAACAACATTGCTCTATGTAAATTTATGATTACACAAATGGTATGCCTTTACGCCATGTACAAACAGAGAAACAACATGTATCCCATTTGTTTACAATAAAAAAAAAAATATTCAAACCATAAAAAAAAATAAAATAAAATAAAAAGACATATGTAAGTACCTTAGATCAAAATGTAAGTAAATGTTTTTTGCAAACATTTAATAAGGTGCACAAAGAAAAAGACTAATGTCTGGTGAGCACAATACTGACAAATAAATTCAATAGTTGGGAAACTATTTACATTTATGACAGAATCAATATCCTTAAAGAGTCCTTTAATTTTAAAAAATAAATGGGCCAATAGGAAACTAGGCAAAGGATGTGAATAACTAATTCACATACATACATATATGCCAAAGAAAGAAATAGGAATGACCTATATCAGTATGAAAATATACTTAAATTACTAATAAGCAAATAAATGCAAGATTTGACTATAATGAATGATCACTTGTGAACTGTTAGATAAGCCAAGAAGAAACAAATTCATAATACCCAGTGTTGGCAGTGTTTGAAGAAATAGGCACACAGGCACTGTTGGAGGAACCATCTCATTTTATATCAAAATTTGGAAGGTACTTTATTGATCTCTCGGGAATTAATGATATTTGAACAGGAATTCAAGACTGTTGATTTCAGTTGTGTATATAATAATGAAAAATTAGAAATATTCTAGATGTCGATCAGGAGATACTGGGAGGTTTAAATGCCTACCTGGATCACAGAGCCTGTTTAGTGAGGGAAGGGGGCTGGGTGTGAGACAACAGGAAGTGATGGGGACTCTAGAGAATGGGAAAGCACCTTCACAAGGGCACAGCTGCCCTCGGCTCCAGCTATTTGCTACCATGAGGAACTGCTGGGCCAGGCTGCCAGATTTTCAGTTTTTCTGGAATAGAAGCTAGAAATTTGAGGATGCCACCCCCAGATTCTTAAAGTATAAAACATAATTATTATTAAATTATGATCATGATTCTTAATCACTAAGCACTATGTGGAGCCCATCTATGTATACACATACATGACCTGCATAGCAGAGTCTGTGCAGTTATCCCCACCCACTAGTCAGGCTCAGCCACACAAGTATTAGTGGAGGTGACACAGTGTCCAAGAAGCTCTAAGAGCCCTTACATGTGCTCACTACACTTTTCATTCTGTCTGTCCTAAATGGGGACTTCCTGGATCCTGGCATGAAACAATGTGTGAAGCAAAGTCACGTAAGTGACCCCTGGCCCCTGACATATTGTGCAAATAAGAAATAAATGTTTATAGCTATAAGCCACTGACTTGCTGGATTTATTGCAGCAAAGCTATTAAGTAATTTTTAAAATATGGCTTTTTTAGTAGACGTGAAAAGACTTCTACAATATATTGTTGAGTGAAGGGGAAATAAGCAGGAAAATAGAATGCATAAGATGAAATTCTTCATTATTTATAAACCTTCCCCATGTGTGTATATGTATTAAAGAAAAGTCTGGAAGACATGCAGAAAATGTTGATTGTGATTATCTTGAGAAACAGGACATTTTTCACTGGTTTTTCCACTTTCCTAAACTCTGGATTTCCTGTTAAGTGAAAATAGAATTTTACATGATTTATGGTTGAAAGATGCTGAATAGCCACATAAAGCATTATATAAAATAATCTAATTAGAAGTTTCTCCCTCAAAAAAGTAGATATCTGTCTACCTTTAAAAGCTTCATTGTAGAGCAAAGACTAACCAAGGCACTCCTGATACAGATCAAAATGCAAAGATTTGCTTACTGAGATTTAAAGAATGATTATGAAGCCATACTAACTGAGACAATATGATATTGGCTATCCAGTTATACAATCCAACTTTAAAAAGTGGAGAATCTGAATATATCCAGAAGTGATTCACAACAAAGTTGGCCTTATAGACACATAAAGAAAAAGTGTACATTCCAATAAATAAGGTTGGAAAATTGTTGTCCAAATGAAAAAACATCCGATTATACATCAAAATTAATGCCACATGGCTTAAAATTTTAAATATTAAAGGTAATACCATAAAACATTGCTAAGGCAGTCTACAAAAGATCTTAATGACTTTGGAGGAAGGGAAGGAATTTTTTTAAAACTAATGTTTCAAACTATTAAAAAACTGATTATTTCAACAGTTAATGTTGAGATCTTCAGTTCATCAAAAACCTTCATTTAGAAAAATGAAAAGAAAAATTATAAAACAAGAAATAATATTATATTTGTAGTGCTTACTCTGTGACAGATATTATAGGAAGCTCTTTCCATGTATTAATGCATCTAATTTCACAACAACTCTGTGAGACAAGTAGCATATCTTTCCTATTTTACAGATAGCACTGAGACACAGAGAGATTAGGAAATTTGCTTAATGCACACTGTAGTTGGACTGGAACTTGAACCCAGGCAGGCTGGTTCCTCTTTTAATCACTCAAAACTTTATTATACTGCCAGGCAGAGTGGCATATGCCTATAATCTCAGCAGCTCAGAAGGCTGAGGCAGGAGGATCATGAGTTCAAAGACAGCCTCAGCAACTTAGCAAGGCCCTAAGCAATTCAGCAAGACCCTGTCTCTAAATAACATATTAAAAGGAGCTGGGGATCTAACTCAGTGGTTAAGCACCTCTGGGTTCAATCCCTAGTACCAAAATAATAATAATAACAATAATAACAACAATAATAATAATAACCAACTACATTATACTGACTCAGGTATATTAAACAAAGGATGATAACACAAAATATATGAATAGCTATAAACCAATAATAAAAGACTAACAATTCAATGAAAAGGGGCAAGAAATTTAACAGGCATTTCACTATAAACCCGAATAGTAGTCAGTTTTACTAGTTATCAGTGGCATGCAAATCAGAGCCATCTGATTGACAGCAGGCAGTTTCTGGGTATAAAATAATAGCAAGAATATGGACTTCTCTACACTGTTACAGGAGTGTGGACTGACGAATATATTAACATTATCATCCTCATTAGAGTTAATTCACTGATATTTTGGTCCTACTGTCTAAAATTTTTGTGGATAAAACCTCTGTAGATTGCAAATTTTTAATGTAACATTTTTATTTCATATGGACACATGAAATAGTTGCATTAAAAATAGAAGCAAATATGTTTCAATTCATAAAATATACATAGAGAGTTTATTAAATGGCTTATAAAGTATAAAATTAGACTTCAAAAATTGAAGGAAAAATTGAGCCTCATTTAGGTCTATTTTGATTAAAAACTGAATACCTGTTTGAGAGAAAGAAATCATTTAACTTATTCTTTTTAAAAAAAAATTTTTTTTTAGTTGTAGATGGACACAATACCTTTATTTCATTTATTCATCCTATGTGGTGCTGAGGATTGAACCCAGTGCCTCACACATGTGAGGCAAGCACTCTACCACTGAGCCACAACCCCAGCCCCTAACTTATTCTTAAAAACCTACTTAAGAAGAACTGTTATACCAACTTGAAAGGGTCAGTACACCAAAATGGGAACTATTCACTGATGGCAGGATTCTAGGCTGTAGGTTTTCCATCATAAATGATGTCTGGTGTCCTCTGCCTCTTCCACTTACTTAAAATATTGAATTAGCAAGGGAAGTGCTGGGAGATCACAGTTTAGTGCATTGCAAACCATAGCATATCTGTAGATTGACCCACAAAACAGTCTTGGTGGTGCTTTCATTAAAAGGCCATCCGAGAGGGAAAAAAATGAAAAAGGGAAGGAAAAAAGGGCCTTACCCTTCTAGATAGGTTCCCAACATCAGTGCACAAAAGTCATGCTTTGAACTCTGCTGTTTTGACTAGGTAGTAGTGAAAGAGGGCCAATGACCTTCGATCCCCTTGGCCCAGCCCAGTTCTGCAGACAGCTCCTGCCCAGTTCAGTTGAGAGATGGATGTTTAAAAGATCCCAAGACTACCAGCACTTTATGGAGCCCAAAGTATAATAATAGGGTAAATTATGTTTTCTTTTCCACATCTGCACGCTGAGATTGTTTTGGAGATCTTTCAGCTTAACTCATTATAATCAAGTTGTACCAGCCTTTGTTTTAATAAGATTCTAATCTCGAGGTCTATCCCTCGCATCAATGACTTTACACTGTTAATTGCTTTCTTGTCCTCCATTAAATTGCAGCTCCAATTGCTTCATCTTACCAGGCTCTTTGTGCTTTGTATTCTGCCCATGCTTTGCAGGCACACTTAGTAACATCATCTTCCTAAAGAACAAAATTACCTATTATCCCTTTAATCTTGATGTACTATTTTATGGGTTTAGTTCCTAGCTAGTGTCCAACCAAGAAGCTACATATTATCTTCTTTAAAAAAAAAAAAAGAGTGTTTTTTTTTTTTAAAGCAGCATAGTATGCATGGCCAAAATTTATTTCTAGATAGAACTCACAGAGTGCTTTCATTTATTGTTTTATAGACCCAATTAAAAAGACAAAGGGGTTCGTTCTCCCCTTGATACACCAGAGTGACTTCCATTAACATTAGCAGAAGGGAACCCCGTGCATGGCGATGAGTGGAGCCATAGTATTAGAAAGCCAAACAGCAGCTTCTGGAAGGAACTGCTCCATGTTTTCCACAAGAGAAGCTACACAAAAAGCAAACGGTTCAAATCGCAAATGTATTTCCCCCTACGCTTTCAGCTTGTTTGTACATTGGAGAAAATCAGTGAATAATTTGGAGCCGCTCCTTCCTTCAGAAATCAATTGGATGTGAATTTGTTTTTTGTTTTTTTGTTTTTTTGTTTTTTTAACGTGAATGACACAACTTAAAGAAGGAATTCAGTAATGAAAAGCATCCAGGGGATTTGACAGGTCTTTGCTGAAGTGCAGTCCTGGGAGACCTGCTTCTGGAGGCAGAGGTGAGGGTGGAAATTGGTTACCTGAAGAACTCTGTACACGGAAGCCTAATTTTCAAGGGAGGCTGGCTGACAGTGTCAAGCTCCTCTTTTGACACACAGTCCCTGAAATCTATCAAAATCTGGAAACTGCTTCTGACTTCTCAGCATTGCCTCTGCACCTGTGATCTGCTTGGCCCCCTGTGAACCTTATGAAAATTTTAAATTTTAGACTAACATAATAAGACACAAACTGAGGAAGTTTCTCATTTATAGTTTCATTCTTGGGTTGATTGCTCAGGAGTTAATTATTTAAGGTGTGACTAGCTTCCTGCTATCATGATCCTCTTTTTTTAAAAAATTTTTTTAAGTATTAACACATTCATTTTGTATCTGGTAGATTTCAAGTTCAAATTGGTTTTAACCTTTGAAAATACTCTTCAAAGATAGAAAGCAGTCTTCTGAGTACAAGCCGGCTCCTGGTATCTTTCCATGTGACCTCCATTTCCTTGGCCTAGACTTGCATTTATCTCTAAAAACTAGGCTCACTCACATTACTTTCTGCCTGCACATCTCTCTCTTCCCATGACTGGTTAGCACTATCTCTGGAATGTTGTTACTATTCATACTGACCTGGAAAATGCTTCTGAGATATTTTCCTACTTTAATTGCTTCCTTTCTTAACGATGACAAATTCCCTGCTTCAAAGCCTTACCTATAACTTACCTTGGAGCCAAGAGACATTCAAATCCTTTAACCAGAGTTCCTTTTTTTTTCAGTTTAAAACGTGCCTATACTGCTATCTTATCTATCACCTTTAATAGTCTCCCTTTTGTTTTGGGATCCAGTTTGACCTTGATTTGCTCTTATCAGAATTCCTTAAAGAATCATCTTATTTTTCTTCTCACAGCAAAGCTATGTTAACATTTTTTCCATGCTTGGAATTGTGGAGTGGTTTGCAAAATGTTTCCAACAGCACTTGGGTGTGCATGGGTGGCAATGGAGAGGTGGCAAGGAGGTCACAATGAGCATTTCATTTTGATTTTGTGTTTTAAAAATTGTTTTATTCCCCCTGAATATTCCTCAGTGTGTTAATTCAGGACCTCTGAAAAACTGACAACAAGAGGAATTAGATGTGCAAGAGCTTTCCTGGGGGAGATGCCTGGAAGGGTAAGGACAAGGTGGTCGCATGACCAGGAGAACACAGACCAGGATGTACGCGGATAGTCCCCATGCGGGGAACAGAGAAGGAAGAATGGAGGATGGGCACAGGACAGTTCTAAGAAAGTTTCAGATGGGCCAATGGAAAGCCAGTCACCTGCTGGAGAAGTCCCCTGTTGACAGAGAGGGCCTGCAGCAGTACCCCACTCGGCCCAGCATCACCTGGAACCATCCTGGGGGGCCCTGGCAGCAGTGAACATGGTGCTGGATCCCGAGGGACCACAGAGGGTCTGTTAGGGGAGCTGACTGGCACCTTTTTAGGCCACTATCCCAGTGGTTAGTTTTCTCACCTAAGTGTGGCAATTGCCCCCAGAGGAGGAGACCTACCTACAGGACAGTCTTGTCCGACTAGCCATTTTCCTAGTGCCAACTACTGATCCTTTGGGAATTATGGTGGGATCACTAATGGGTGGTATAATTTTTTTTAACCACAGAATCTCTGAAATTGGTGAGAACTATATGATAAATTAGCTCCAAGGCTGAAATTCTACTTCCTGTTCCTCATTCCAAATTGTGTACAAATGTGTTTCTAATACAGCACATAAAGGGTTGCAGAGAGCAAGCACCACTGAGAAACTTTAATATCAGACTGCCACTCTAGGGCGCCCTAAGTCGGAACACAAGCCCCCTACCATTTCAAATCCCCAGGGAGAAATTTAAGCCTCTGAAAAACTGACTTTAATATTTAATCACTTTACAAATGAAAGCCCAAAGAAAACACAGTTTGCAATCAGGTCCTCTTGTCCTAGTGAGCTCAGTTTAAAAATGAAAAACCCAAAGTTTATTCTCTCCAATTTCAGATATTAATCAGTACCAGCCAGTGGGGCTCTTGATAACCAGGGGGAGTGAGCATTTCTTAGCAGCTTCACTCTGGAGCGTCTGTCGGGATGATGGCTATAGTGCTTTCAGTGCTGCATATATCACAGCCCAACTTTGAGGGGTCCAAAAGATCCATAAGACTCTAAGATGATTACAATCCTGGCCTTGCACTTAGCCTAACTGTCCAGCCCCTAAAGCACCAATCTTCATACCCAGTGTTACTAAAACTGCATCAGGAATCTCATGATCAATGAGTGAGGAAGGACGGATGAAGAAAGTCTCATTTTTAGTTTTCCAGTGATGCCAGTCACTCAATACCAGATGCCCAGAATCCAGGACCATTGAGTAGAAATTCAACTGAGACAATCTCTCCAAGGGGTTAGTTAGACCTTGTATACCTTTGGGGGAAAATCCAACCATGAAAGTTCAACTACAGCAAACGTTCTTGATCCAGTACTTCCCCACCTAGAGGCCCAGAACCATGGTCGCCATGTGCACCCTGGAATCCCTGTGTGCAGCTGCTTACCAGACGAGTCTTGACAAACAGCTGTCTTAATAAAATAGAATTTCTTCCTACCAGTGTCATCCAAGCTTCTACAGCAGCTTACTTGAAGAATAGCCAGAGGACCTACTGAAAATCTGTTTTATTGTGCAATTAGGTGATAGAGTTTCTTAACACTATACAACAAAAATGAAAACAGAAATAAATCAGACTCCAAGACCAGTATGACTGTGACTATCATCTACAACCTCTGATTTCACAGTTTTATGTTCATCACAAGAGGCACATTATTCTCATTGACTACAATAAACAAATGTTTGCTGTGTAACTATAAGTGATAAACAGAACATATATACACTAATAAAATAATGCATTTAACAATGCACAATTTTATTTTAAAGCTACTTTCTGTGGATAACATTTGAAAACCACTGATTCAGCAAAAGTGAAATTGGCTTTGAGCCTGGGAGTTTTGCCTGAATTCAAAAGCTCCTCTCTGCCATGACATATTTGAGTTGCAGGTAACTCTTTTATAAAAATGGGAAGGATCATCCATACATACCTCAAAGTTTGTCTGAGATTGAGAAGAGTTAAATTAAAAAATCTTAAAAACCCTGAGCACAGAGAAACCTCCCTATATTGTTTCCTTCTCTCTTAATAAAGGTTTTTGTATAAAGTAATCGCAGTGGATAAACAGGTGTGCAACAAAGTAGATAGTAAATGTGTTGATTGATCTTATTAACATGTGAAGATATTTTAATCATTTTAAATAAATTTAACTGAAATTGGTAAAACAGAATTAACTGATTTCTTCTAAGTTTTCAAATTACTTTGCCTGTCTCTTGGGTTACCACCTGCCTCCTACTACGATGTAGTTCTCGAGGGCAGGGACTGTATCCTACTCTTTATCTTCACAATGACGGCCAGATAGTCAAACTCAGTAACTTCCAAATGAATGTATTTCTTAAAAAATTCAAGAAACATGTATATAAAATGTCTTGTATACTAGTCTCCGTTCTAAGTGCTTTGCAAATATTGACTCTGTTCATCCTCATGACCCTCTGGGGTAGGTAGTATTATTATTACAGCCATTTTCTAGATGAGGAATTTGAAGCACAGAGAGTTCAAGTGACCTGGCCAAATCACACAGCTTGTTAAGTGGTAGAGCTATGCTTGGAATCCAACACTGCCTGCTGTCAGTGTCCATTTTCTAACCCTTGCACACTGCTGACACCCCTTAATGAAAACGATTGTCATCACGGAAAAGGGAGTTGTGGGAACAGGCTGAATCGAGAATAATTCAGTGCTCAAATTTTTGTATCATGGTTTCTATAGTAACCTTAACTCTTCTCCACATGTGTACATTATGAAAGAGGCATTCCTGTAGTTGAGCTCACCTAGTTCTAAGTGACCAAGATCATTTTATTTACAGAAACTATGAGCCAAAGGCCTTGGCCTGCAGAAATGTTTGAGAATTGAAATAAACATTTTACTCTAAGAAAGCTACAATATTGAAATTAAGAAATAGCTATTAAATATAATGCGAAATATATTGTCAAGTTTAATATTCATAAGCATTTGAATACGTTTGTAAACAATTTGTAGGTTGGATTTGCTTATTTTCTTAGAATTCCAAGTAAGCAGGATCACTGTTGAACCTCCATAATCAGTCATATTTCCTAGAGGATATTTTTGAAATACAAATTATTTTATAATGTTCAAATGCTATATGACAAAATTGACATCTCATGTGAGTGCATTTGGCTATGTGTGATGTGCTTGCAGAGGGGACTCCTTAGGACTCACTTCATTTCAGTTCTCAACAAATGAGCCAGCAGGCTGCCCACTTGTCTGCACATGGGCACTCCTACAGAAAGAGGCAAAGGAGAAAGCATGCACTGTCTTACTTATGGGTCCTTAAGTAACCAATTAAAAAAAAAAAAAAGCTGTTTTTCCTGTACATTACCATGCAGATACTTTACTTTGTAATTCTATGAACTCTTTCTCACAAGACACGCAGAAAACAGTAAACTAGGATCCTGCCAGGACACAGCACCCTCTCGCCCCCTTAGCCTGTCTGCTGCGCTCTGAACCTCTGACTCCTCGGCATCCAGCACCATATCTGAGCGCACAGGAGGCGGTGCGAGTTTCTGCTGCTGCTGTAAGAATTGCCGTGGCCATCTCAGACCTTGCCTTTCCCAGCTCCTGGGGGCCCCTTGGGTTTCCTGACCCACAGCCCCTTCCTCCATCTTCACAGCCAGCAGTCTCTGGCAGAGTCTCTTGCTCTAACCTTCTCTTCTGCCTCCTCCTTCCACTTTGAAGGATCCTGATGATTATATGGGGTCCACCCAGATAATCCGGGATTATATCCCCATCTCAAGGCGTTTAACTTAATCACATCTATGAAGTTCCTTTTGCCATGTAAGATAAATTCCAGGGATTAGTATGTGGGTATCCTTGGGGGACATTACTGATTACCACGTGGCAAACTCTAGGTGAACAGGTTCCTCGGAGCACCTGAGCATTGCCAAGTGACTCGGGCTCACCGTCCATCTCGGCATTCTCTGTCAGGGCCACCCTAATGCACATGTTCTGCCTGTAATGTGGCGGCTGCCTCTCTTTCTACTCACTACTTTTCTCTTAAACCTAATGATAGGGAAGTCCTGTGATTCCCTCTCTTCCTCTTATTCTCTCGGTAATGATACCTTTTGAGACAGACCCAGGAGGTGGGGAGAGCAGTGCATGAGGACGGGTGTGTGACATTTGCATACACACACACTGGTATTTTTCTTTCCCATCTTTACCTGTGGTTTTTCACTACTCTTCATTCAAAATTTATATTTTTGTTGGAAAATGGTCACATGCATTTCAAATTTTTAGGTTCTTGTGCCTTTGTTAGTGAACTTGATCTCTCTTCCTGCTCCATCCCACTCCTCGTTTTCCTTGTTCCTGTGTATTAACAGTGTCAAAGGCAGCCATGGAGTAAAACTGCCCGTCGATTCTGCCACTCGGTAGCTGTGATATTCTCCGCCAAGTCCTATGTCTCCTTGTGCCTCCGTTTCTTACGTAAAATGCAGTAAAGGCAGCTTTTCCACTTCATACTGTACTTGGGAACCTGTATTTTGTTTTTCACTCAAACATATCTGGTTTCTAAAACCAGTATCAGGCCTGCCTGAGACGAAGCTAGGAGAGGACGGCCCAATGCCGCAGCACAGATGGGGTCCTCCCAGTTAGACCACCCTCCTTTCAGCTCCGTCCACTACTGCTTCTCTGCTGCAGCCTCCCACTGAACAGTCTGCTGGCCAGACCCCACCATGCCCAAGACAGGAGATGGCTAATGTGCTCTCTGTTCTTTTGTTCTTCACTTTGATAATTTTAAATGGGAGGGAAGTGGAAGGGGCAAGTGTCAAACAGTGTTAGAGGGATTTTCTAGAATTCCCAGGGAGAATTATCTTGCCTGGAGAAAGAAGAAATATGCTGAATGTGTTTAAATTCAATAAAATGTATGCTTCGGTTTAGAACACAGCTAGTCAGAGAGGTAGCTCTGCAGTGGCCAGAAATACCTGGCATTCTTAAACCTTATCATCCCTAAATTAACTAGATGGGAGAGCTGGGATAGCCTGACCCCCGCTTCACTCTGTAGGCATTGGGAGTAAGCAAATACATGGAAAGTCAGCTTCTGCTTGGGGTGTTGCACCCTGGTTTGGGGGTGAAGACTGTGAGAAGTCTCACCCCCGTGCTGGGCATGCACTCCCAAGCTTCCCCCTTCCTGTTCCCCTGTGCCTTAGCACCAACACCTGGTGTAAAAGCAGCCAAAGACAACCCGAGAAGGGCTGTTGCCAGGACACTGCCCAAAGTCTCTTCCACACGGAGGAAGTGCCTAGACCACAAGAACGCCCGCCGAAGGATTGAGACAGTGAGAACAGGGAGAGAGGTTGGCCATATTCCTCAGCATCTCTCCTGGTCCTCATGCACTTTGCATAGACGTCTTTTACTTTTTACAAACTGCGGCAAAGGTGCTCCATTTGATTGTTCTGGGTAGGATGAATTTTTGACGGGTGGTTTTGCCGACACCCATCTCTCCCTCTCAGAGAAGCATCCAGGATCCAGGCCCTGGCCTTTCACACCTCTCGGTCTCTGTAATTGCTGCTCCAGTAACTGAACCTCCGTCCCACCCTCTCCACTCACCCCAGGTTCCTCCCCATCCCATGATCAGTACATCATATCTGTGAAGCTCTTCCTAATGACCACCACGCCCCAACACACGCAGCAAGGAAAGGTCAATAATTAACATTGTAGCCAGCCTTTAATGTACTTCACAAGATGTATGTGTATAACAGAACTTTCCTGCAGACTTTTCATGAAAATATTTTGTGCTGTGGGCTATAACTGGCTGTGATACAAGTAAAGTTACCTGTCTTGTAGGGGCATTTGAGTGTATATGATGGGGCAAGAAGTGTAGGTAATCACAGAGGAAAATCACAACTTCTCATCTCACCTGCTAATTAATTTTTTCCTTTAAGATACTAAACAACTACAGCAACACTTTTACTAAAATGCATGGCTATTATTTCCTTTTTGCCTTATAGTACACACGTTTTTCTCATAGTCATTATCACTGGATCTTGAACATCCTGCTAATCAGAGGTGGTCGCTGTGACAGTATCAGCAAATTCTTACATCTCTTTGAACCTCAGTTTCTTTATGTGTAAAATGTAAACGGAAGCTTTTTGTTTCATAATACTGGTGTAATACACATTTTATAGATGTCAAAACTGAGGACTGGTTTCACATTTTATAGATGTCAAAACTGAGGCAAATGACTTATGTAAATCTACAAAAGACTTGGAGCTGGAGAGGAAAATGTGATCACCCATCTGCCATGGGCTGGCCCCAAACCAGCAAGAGGGGGACGTAGGTGACGCAGCTTGGTTGCTCCCCTCTGGGATCTGCTGCCTTGCTTTTCCCATGCACCATCCTGGGTCCCTCCTTTGCCTCCTCCTTGAGCTGCCTGTTATTTCAGTAGCTGGTTGCATGCTCAGTTGGAAAGTTTGAAGTCTGGAAAGTCATCATTATGATTCATTTCCTGCGTCTGCGTACCTTAACAGAGCTCCGTATGGTGCGCTTCCTTTATGTACTATTTTTCTCACCACCACGCCATGTGCTAACATAAGACTGTTAAACGATTTAATCTCATGCTTCTGACTTAAACAGCTTCCCACCCATTGGAGTGACGGAAGCATTTGGCTGGAAGAGCTACAGGAGACAGTGCCGCCCGGTTTTAGAAGTCATCACTTGATAATGAAGAGAGCAAAAGGCAGGGAATCCAGGGAAATGTTACAGAGACCACAAAACAGTGGTTATTTTATCATAGGAAAAGCTCACATGAATCAGTGAGGAAAACCTAACCCATGGATATGAAAAGGGACAAAATATACAAAGAAGCAATTGACAAATAGACCAACAACTAATAAAATATATGAAAAGTGAGGAAAGATGAGGATTACTGTTTTGCTATTTTATTGACTACTAGATGGATTATAAACAGTAATCCTCACCTATCAAATTAATGAAAAGTTAAATAGCTGTTACATACATGGGACGTGATAAAATAGGCACATTGGTAGAGGTATGGCATGATAGATCCTTCTATAAAACAAATTGGGATGTGCATCAAAATCATCCCTACTCATGGGCTCCATAATTTCATTTTTAGGAGTCTATCTCAGGAAAACAATCAGAAGCTTGGTTGAATGCTCAAAAGCAGAGATGACCAGCCCAACGTTGTTTGTAAGGGGGAAAATGGGAAGCTTGAACAACATTAAGAAAATTTTACGGAAATTTTCACATAGCTACATGGCATTTCACAAAAATGCCAAGAATATTTCAGGCCATGGAGAAATGTCAAACTGCAATTCATTCACGTAGTCTTGGGATTAGGTGTCCTCACCTTTCATATGGTGGCGGTGGTGAAATAGCAGGATCTGCCCTACACCTGGGTGGGCATACAAGGCAGGGAGGGAACCTGGCTGAGGACCAGGTGCCCTGGCCACTGCCACTCACTAGCCACACAGCTGTGGCAGAGTCACTAGGCTTCCTAGAGCTCTCAAGTCCCTCCAGTATCCCCTACACCTACCTTAGCAGAGGAATTGTGAGATAGTGTGGTGAGGAAGCGCAGTCGTTGCTGCTGTTGGCACAGAGTGTGAGCATTGGAGAGAGGAAATTATTAGTGAGATAGATAATAAACTGTGAAAGTACTTCAAAAGCTAAATTGCAGTATATGTATAAGATAATATTTTAACGGATTCCTAATTTTCGTTCCTTTCCGCATACAGAACAGTCATACCCCAGCTGTCATCAGTATCTTAAACATAATTCCAATTGCCTAATTACGCAGATGCCCTCCTCTAATGCAGCCCTGAGTCCTTTGATCAGCCCCAACACCAGCTCCCAAAGATGGCTACAGAACCATCCAGAGCCCTGCAGGGCAGCACTGTGGTTAAGTGCACCAGCCCTGGGCTCAGGACACCTAGTTCAAAGCCCAAATTTGTCATAGCACTTGCAAACCCTAAGCCAAGGTGCTAAGCTACTGTAAAACCACATTCCTGCTTCTATCAAATGGGGACAGAAACCTTGATCTTATAAGGGCCCTGAGAGGATTAATCCAGGCAGAGGGCTCACTCAGCTAGTGCCACAGTCAGTGCAGAGTGAAAATGAATGGAGGCTTCATTATGAGCCCTGCCTCTACCTCACAGGTGGCTTCCAGCTTCCATTACGGAACAGGGCCCGTGCTTTCCCAGCATTCCCAGCACGGTCCAGCGAGGGCGGGCAGAAGCAGCCCACAGAGTCCAGGATGGTGTGAGCCCATGCAGAAAGCAGACAACAGGCAGTGGGGGCACACAGACTGCTCATGGGCACCCTCAAGCTGCAGACACTCAGCTGAGGAGCCTGCCCTGGTGTAAGTTTCAGGTAAAGGTGCAAAGTGAGAATAAAATTAGCATTTGAAATATTTCATAAGGAGATTTCTCCCAGAGAAGGATGTGGAGAGGAAGTCATCTAGTGTGGTCCATAGAACATGTGGAAATGATGAGACTCTGCAGTCCCATTGGCCCAAGAGCAGGGATTCTGGGGTCTGCAGGAGGCTGACAGCTGTCCAGGCAGATGGAGGTACATTTGTGCCATACATGTGCCCAGCACGAGGGCTCCTCTGCCTCTGTAGCAGTGGGGGACCTGCAAGACTGGAGGTTCCTTTTGGACTCCTGCTGGAGAGCCAGGCCGAGTCCTTCCCTTCCTCTCACCTGATTCCCTTTCAGCTTCGCTGGACACCTGTCTGTACCCCACCCATGCTCATGGCCATGTCGTGACCATCATTTTTAATTCCTGTCAACGGGTTGAGAACTCTGCATTTTATAAACCTGTGCCTCTCCTGAGTCTTCAAATGTCAAGCAGTGAGACAAAGGGAAATGGAATCAGAAGAGGAGTCAAACCTGAACTCTGCTACATCCTCTGTCTATGGCCTTGGCAGTGTTACTTCATTTCTCTATGCCTCCATTTCTAGATTGGTAACAAACAATTCAGAAATATGACATCCCACCCCATGTTGTGAGATTTCATTAAGAAAAATATTTGGTGAGAAACCAGCCATATAAAAGGTGGTTAGTGAATGATGCTTTCTTTCCCTTTCAGTGGAGGGAAAAAAATGTTTAAAGGCAATTGTGAAGTGTTGCTCTTGTGACTTTGTAACTATCTAGTCAGTATGCTTGTAAATATTTTGAGGAATAAAAATATCTGACCATCACAACCAGGTAATTGATAAGCACAATCCTAAGGTCAATTGCTGATGATATAACAATAAACAAGACAGAATTCTTGCCAGTTGGAGTGTTCAGCAATTAACATGTATATATGCAGGTATATATAATAAAGGTATAACATTTATAGAAACATAAGATATTCATATGTGCTTACTTGTACGTGACTTTTGATGGAAACTGCCTCCCGAGTGATTGATGATCTGCTGGAGGGGCATGTGAATGAAATCGCAGACCCCAAGGTATCAAGTTCTAGGAGATTTGAGTGAGGAGGTAGATTTTGAGCTGAGAAGGGTCACGTGTTGACGTCTAAGAAAATGCATTCTATAAATTGTGACACCTCTGGAAGTGAAGTCAGCTGGCTTTCCTAGACCAGCAAATTGCTGGTGACCCTAGAGAATTGTGTGAGGCCACAATTTAATTGCACAAGCTTTAAAAGATCTGCAGTCCTTTATGCCATTAATTCAACCTGCAACTTTGTTCTCTTGTCCCTTTTGAATATGCAATTCTCATTGATTTCAATGGAGTTACAGACACAGAAAGAGCAAAGAATTGGGCCAATTATCTGTTCAAAGCAGAGCATCATTTAAAGTATAGTGTTAAAGTGTTTTCAGGCACATTAGTGAGTCAGCTCCTCGTTTGTCCAGAAGCTTTTCCAATTTGCATGCAGCATTTTAAAGGGCAATCTCCTTCCTTAAAATCTCAGTGTCACACCCAGGCACTAGGAATTTTGACTGTGGCTGCTAGGAGGCAGTGACCCTACATTTTAGTCTCAGTTTTACTGCTGAATTGCTTCAGATTTAAGCTATTGCCTATGTATAATCACAACCCTAAATAACATTAAAAATTCCTTCAGTGCTTATTGAGCTCTGAGTGCTCAAAGCAAGTCGACATAGCCTTAGCCTTCAGACACAACTTTGTCTGAAATAGTCTTGGTCTATTGGTCATGGACCAACACAAAGCAAAGAGGGAAAATGTGGTAAATATAACATTTAAAGCAACTGAACTTGCACAGAGTGAGCCGGCTTGCCCTCACCCTACAGGCTATGTGTCACGGCACTAGGCTGCATAGAAAAGTTCTATAAAGCAAACCTGATTTTTACACTGATTTCCACTCTGTGATCTCACGTGCATTAGAATCCATGAAAGTGGAGTTTGAAAACTTCTTTTGGGGAGAGATTCTGATGATGCAGACAGCCGGATACCCCAGCTCCCTAGCTGCTCTGTGCTGGCCAGGGACTTCTCAGGGCAGATACAAGTGTAGCCCTGGGAGCTCAGAGTCCTGTTTTTGCTGGGAGCTCTTTGACCAGAGAAAGTTATTTCTCCTGCACTCTGAGATATCCTGACTTGGTGCTTCTAATACTCCTTTTCCTTCGATCTGGGTATTTACAGTGTTTAGAAGGACCAGACTCAGGACTGGCCTCAGTCAGAAATTGTCTCAGGTATGGCAGAAGTCAGTTCCCAGTTCCACTTTTGCAATACCACTGAAGAGAGCTGCCATATGCAGCCATGCTGGTGCACAGTCCACCCCACACGCGGCAATACTGCAAACGCTATCACCTTGCAGGAGAGTAGAGGAAACATTGTCGGGCTTTGGGAGGGGTTCTAACTCTGCCTTCAAGTGTAGTAACCACAAGACCTGGAGCAATCTCTGGGTTTAGAGTTTCTTCCTTTAAAACAGGGCCATGATATCTACCTAGCAGAGCGATTGTGTGAACTAAATATGACAAAGTATGCAAAAAGTCTGCCCATAGGTAGTGGGGCTTTCGGGGGGTGGTATTTCTTGTTGGGTTTTGTTGCATTTTCAATGAGGGATATTATTGAAGTGTATTACAGACTTTCCCTGGAGTGAGTGAAAAGTTCATATGTGATTAACATGCTAAAGAAACAAAAACTCATTTGTTTTTCTCAACTGTCATAAGAAACAAAAAGACCCTGTGAAATAGCACACCAGAGAGTTATGACCAGATTTTGCTCATACTCATGTGTAGAAGGAAATGTGTTGCAGGCCTTGATTCTTGCTATTTCACCTCAGCTCAGTGCTGACTCACCTGGTATTCTATGTGTAAAAAAGCAATAAAATAAGTGGGAACAGCAAAAAGCATGGCTATTATAATTATTAACATGTATTCTTTGACTTTTTTTACATAAAATTCCATTTATAATCATTTTTAAAATAGGAAATAATAAGTCTTAGAAATAATGATTAATATGGACGTTTAAACTCGTTTTCAGAATGTTTCTTGCCTTGCTATATAATAATCTGAATTGGAGTGATTCAAGACCCAGCTTACAGCAATCCATCTTCTAGTGTCTTCTCTGTCTTCTGGGTAGTTAGTCAGCAAGTAAAGCTAATTGCATTCATCATAGAATTTAAGGTTAAGAAATTCTCAGGGAAACATTCAATAATTTGAAGACAATTAGTTCAGTAACTTTTAAGAAATGGTTAGATTTTTAAAAATTAACCAGTGAGTATTTACCTAGCAGAGGTATAGAGGGATTAGGGATTTGAGGATTCTAAACTGGAAAAAGACACCTAGCCAGACCCTCTTTGGGTTTAGATGATGAAACAACAATGAACAGTAAGCCCCCAGGGTGGAATTATAGTGCACAGGCTTCAGGTGCTAAAGAAGCACAGATGGAGGCATTTAGTGGTCAGTGGTAGTAGGAGAGCTGGAGGAGAATGCAGATATCAAGCTGGTTCTGGAGGAGTTATAGACTTTGGTGAGCGTTTTAGTCAGCTTTCTTTCTGTGTGCCTACAAGACCTGACAAGAACAATTTTAGAGTGGAAAAGTTTTTTGGGGGGGCTCATAGTTTCAGAGGTTGCAGTCCATGGAAGGCTGGCTCCGTTCCTCAGAGTTTAAGGTGAAGCAGGGCATCATGGTAGAAGAGTGTGGTGGAGGAAAGTGGCTCAAGACTTCACACCATGAAGCAGAGAGAGAGAGAGCTCTGCTCAACAAATACAAAATATGTACCCCAGAAGCATACTCCCGAAGACTCACCTCCTCAGCCACACCCTACCTGCCTATAGTTACCACCCAGTTAATCCCAATTGGGAGATTAATTCACTGTTTGGGTTAAACCTCAAAATGCAATCATTTCACCTCTAAACCATTTTGAATTGTCTCACACATGAGCTTTTGGAGGACACACATTTAAACCATAACAGCTAGTGTGCTGATCAGCTTTCTGTTACTACAACAAAATACCTGAGGTCATTCTTATGAGAAGGAAAGGTTTATTTTGGCTCATGTTTCCAGACGTTTTAGTCCTTGGCAATTGGCCTGTTGCTTTTAGGCTGGTGGCAAGGCAATACATCATGAAGGGAGCGTGTGGCAGAGGAAACTGATTACTCGTGACTGCAGGGAAACAGAGAGATGATGGGAAGGGGCCAGGATCCTGATATCCCCTTCAAGGACACTTCCTCAATGACCTAGATTCCTTCCACGAAGGCCCATCTCTTAAGTCTGATTACCTTTTCGTAGTGCCACATGTAGGGACCATGCCTTCAACATGTGGGCCTTTAGGGAACATTCAAGATCCAAACTATAGCAGGTAGGTAAAAATAACACATTCCCAAAGTGTTTTATACCTCTGCTCTACAGTGGGCATCTGTGAATTCTTTCATGGTATCATCTGGAAGTGATAATTAGAAAACCTCAGAACTTGACTACAAATGGCTGAAATGGTTGGCCCTTGCTCAGCAGTAAAACTCCGGAAAGGTGAGCCCACAGGAAGCAGAAACACTTCCTCTGAGGCCCACCTTCCAGTTGGTGTGCAGCATGCCCAGATTTTGTGATGCAGATCTTCAGTAGATAAGGGGGTCAACAGATTGTGGCTATGCAAACGAGGTGTTCACATTCTATTCAAGAGCACAAGCAAACAGGAAGAGAACCTGAAAGTTAGCTAAATTGGGAAGCTGGCTGGAATGTGTCATAGAACATACTTGGTAAGGAATGATGGGTTCACTCAGCCCAGAGGAGGTGCAGCAGAATGGAGAAGGGCTTCCAGTGCACCTCTGCTTGTTATGATCTCAGCTTAGAGTCTCCAGCGATGGGTGCAGAAAGCATATTGGAAACTTGCTGCATGCCTAATTTTTTCCTGCATTATCATCAAAAAAGTACACACATTGGTGAATGTTCTCCTTTTTTCTTTGGATAAAATGATGATGAAGGTTTTGGTGCTTGGTGCTCTCTATATGCTATATAAAATGTCTGCATGCACTGTTGATATTATAGATACATGTACATATATATTTACTATAGGTGTGCATGCTATAACAAAAACACCCCTGAGTGAGTTAAAAACCGAACATTTCTCTTTCACAGCCAGGGAGCCCAGGTGAAAGCCCTGGCACATTTGCAGGCTGGTGGGGACCTGCTTCCCGGTTGAGCTGCTGTCTTCTTGCCATGTCCTCCCAGCATGGAAAGCAGCACGAAGGCTCTGTAGTCTCTTCTAATACACTAGTCCCATCCAGGAGGGCTCCACTCCACTGACCTAATCGCCCTCAGAAGCCCCCACTTACTGACACTATCACATTGAGGGTTAGGGTTTCAACACGTGAATCTGTGGGGACACAAACACTCTGTCCTCCATGCATATGAAATGAAGGCTATGGTCTGCCATGGAATCTGCTTACCCGCCTGTGTCTCCTGTTGTCCCATCTCATCGCATTCAATCCATCTTTTCTAAATCAGCTCAAAATGTGCCTCATTGACTGGTTCTCCCCAGACTAGTTCCTGGCAGGCGGTGCCCCTGTTACATTACTCTGGTGGTAATTCTGTTCGTTCTCTAGGCCTTTCTTATTCCAAACAGGGACAGCTGTCCTTGAGTCTTATGATATGACAGTGTTAAAATGTAGCTACACATTCTGTGGTATTCCTCCTTCAAAAGGTGGGCCTAATTCGATTTAGTGGGTCTACTTGGCTACTTGTTGCTAACAAATAGAACAAAACAGAAGTTTTAGTATACAGCTTTGGGTGCTGTATTATAAAAAGCAATTCAGCTCCTCATTCTCTCTCTGAGACAACTCTCTCTGGAAAAATCCAGGTGCCAGGTCATGAGGACACTCACCTGTGGAGAGACCCACCTGGTGAGGAGCAGAGGCCCCCTCATCCATAGCTATGTGAGTGAGTTTCAAAGCAGACCCTCAAGTTCCAATCAGATCTTCACATGAAGTAGCTGTGTCAATACCTTGCCTTTTTTTGGCATCAGAGATTGAACCCAGGGGTGCTTTACCACTGAGCCACATCCCCAGCCCTTTTTATTTTTTTATTTTTAGACAGAGTCTTGTTGAATTAGCCTCCCTAAGTTGCTGAGGCTGGATTTGAACTCATGATCCTCCTGCCTCAGCCTCCCGAGCTGCTAGGATTACAGGTATGCTGTGTCAGTATTCTACCAGCAACCTCATAAGAGGCCTTGATCAGAGCCACTTAGATCAGTAAATGCTTGATATTTTAGGCACATAAATTTAAGTGTGATTTGGTGTGTATCAATAGATAGCTAATACAAAGGGACTTACAGAGTAATGTACCATCCAAAAGTAAAAGGTACACAAAGATGTGAAATTTTTTTTTTTTTTTTTTTTTTTTTTTTTGGTACTGGGATCGCACCCAGGGGCACTTTACCACTGAGCTACATTCCCAGTCTTTTTATTTTTTTTTTTTTTTAATTTTGAGACAGAATCTCACTAAGTTGCAGAGGCTAGCCTCAAACTTACAGTCATCCTGCCTCAGCCTGGGAATACAGTTGCCTCAGTTGCTGGGAATACAGGCATGAGTCACTATCACTACACCCAGCTGAGATTTCCTCATTTTTAGATTGGCTCCCAAATGAAAAAAACAAACCTCGACCTACCACTGTTACCTATTTAAGAGCACATGTCAAAGCCGCACGCTTACAACCGTGATTCCTATGTTCTGTTAGAAAGCTGCAGGCATTCTAGGTTCCCAGAAGAGTTGGGGCCACTACAAAGGTGTTGAGTCAGCAGAAAGCCAGACCCTGCCTGGCCTGTGTCAGGTGGACAGAGCCAGTGAGAGCCCTGCTGGACACTCAAAAGGGCCCAAACAAAAACTGCCCAAAGTTGTCTGAACTCAGAACTGCTATTTTACACTAAACTCAGTGTTTTAGTGCTTTCAATATATAATGAATTTTCCAGAAATAGAATCACCATATGAAAGAGTAGAAATTTATACTCTGTTTTTAGAATCTTTTAGAGTTGTCCAAAGCCCATCAGTGACAGCAGTGTTACTTATTAAGTCACTTATATATGGTGGAAGAGACACTGTATCACCTGCATTTCTACCTGAAGCATCCTCAGTGATTCTATAAATGATGAAACATCTGATTACTTCTAATATAGCTGTATGTAAGCACTGCCTAATGAAATAGGCATTGGTTTATTTTAAACTGCTCTCCATTTATTTTTCCAGTATATTACAGTTTGAACACTGTTTGCTTTAATGAAAATTATTTATGTGGACATGGTACATGTTCTGTGACTTGCTTTTCAGAGAGTAAAAGGCACAATAAAACCTTGGAAAGGAGGTTACTGGGTCTCAGCATTGAGAACCGTTGCTCTAGAAGCTGTGTTGACAGTGGCAGAGTACTTGGCAGACACAGGTTCAAATCCTGGGTTACCAGTCTTTGGTTTTCTCATCTTTAAAACAAGGTAATAGCAAGTACTTTATGGTTTTTGGAAGGGTCAGATATAATGTACCAAAGTCTTCAAGACAGCGCGGGGCCCGGGCAGGGCAGATCACAACATGTGCTATGCTAAGTAATAGTATATGCTGTGATCTGTTGTGTGATTGGCAAAGCAGTGTGCTTATGCCTTGTCATGAGTAGATCAGGGGGTTTATTCCTCTCAGGTGTGCTGGGTGAGATGCCAGCTTGATTCTGAAAACTAACAATAGTCATGCTTAAAAATAACAATAGAGAAACCCAGTGAGATATGAGGAAGCAGAGATGGGGTGGGGAGGAAGGAGCCAGGGAGAAGATGAAGCCTTCTGGGGCCCCACCCCAGTGACCTGCTTCCTCCAGCAAGGTCCCACCTCCCAGTAGTCCAGTTGGCCACCAATGGATGAATCCATTTAGGAGGTCAGAGTTCTCATGCCAGTAACTTCCCCAAAGCTCCACTTCTGGATGCAAGACTTGGGACTTTCCAGACCCAAACTCTAACGAAGTGATTACCTGTGGTATAGACTCCTGGAGTCTGAGAGGCACAGTAACCATCTAGCCAGATCTGGCTTGAGAGGCATTTGCTAGAGAGCCACAGGGGAGCTCTTGGAAGGGAAAGGGCAGCCCCAAAGTGCATAGAATGGATGTAAGGTGGACTTTAAAGTGACCTTGCATGCTTAACCAAACCTGGATTCATCTCCACTGTGCTTTTAAAAACAATCACCTTCACAGAATTAGTGAAAACATTAATAAAACGGGAGCTCTTCTAGTCAGTCCACATAAAACAGTCATATAAACCCAATATTGTATAGCTATTAGTACTAAAATTGCAAAAAAAGTTTCAAGAGAAAAATGAAGATGTGAGGAAGTATCAAAATATCAGTACTTATTTCTATAACTGGTGTATATATAGAAGATATTTAAATGTAAATTACCTTTGAACTAAAATGAGAAGTTAGCAATAGCATAATAACAGAAATGGTTATTAAAACCATCTGAAATTTCCTGTGTTCCACAGTATCAAATAATGATATGACAACCTAAGTGGCTCACAGAAGATGGCATTAGAGAGATTTTAGTAGACATTTTTGTAGTTTCACAAAAGGAGGGCCTTGAAGAATAGAAGGTGGTTTAGGTAATGCCATTATTTAATCAAAAGTGTCAAATACCAGCCATCACACCACCTGCTTTTAAAAAAAAGGAAGCTAGGAACTAAAGGGGGTTCTCTTACAAAGAGATAGAAGAAGGATAAATGACAAAAAGTGGAAAATAATTATAATCTAAAGGAGATGGGCGTAGGGTGTCGTTATAAAATATATTTGTCTCAAAAGTTTATATATGAACTAAAGTGTATTAAAGAATAAAAAAATTGCTTTTAGTATGTCACTCATGTTTCAATAAAGCAGGGCTTTTTTAAGATTAAAAAGAAACATTGATAGAAATTAGCATTTGGGGTTTTGGTGGTACTAGGGATCAAACCCAGAGGTGATCTATCACTGAACTACACCTAGCTTTTTTTTTTTTTTTTTTTTTTTTTTTTTTTAATTGTGAGACAGGATCTCACTAAGTTGCTGAGGCTGGTCTGGAACTTGTAGTCTTCCTGCCTCAGCCTCTGGAGTCCCTGGGATTACAGATGTGCATCACAGGACCCAGCCTAGAAATAAGCACTTTTTAATGGGGAAACAGGCTCAAGTTACACTGAGTTTTAATGTTAAGGTTTTCACACTCCTTTATGACTACTTCCTCTGCATTTCTGCTTTGTACTGTATTGGAGTGTAATAACATGTTCCTTAGTTACCTTCTAGTGGCAGTTGTTCTTCATGCTTAGGGTTTGATTCTTAAGGGGATCACTGAGGTGCTGAGAACAAGTAGCAGGTGCCACCTAAGTAGACCCAGTTTCAATCCCAGAAGAAACTTCTGGAATTAGTAAACTTCACATCATGCAGCAGTTGATTTTCTAAAGAGTTGTGTCAGAATTGCCAGTTCCATCATTTTCAAATGGGCTATCTCAATTTAATAACCTTTTCATAACTCTACATTTTCTAATATTGTAAAATAAAAAAGGATTAGCTGAATTTTGGATAATTGAGGATCAATCAAAAATTCCTGTTTCAAGCCTAGGTGTGAACATGCTCCTTAAACATCTGTGAGCTCCCCTGCCTTCCAAATTGTTGGCTCACCTAGAAAAGCAGGGTCAAGGTTAGACCGGCCCAGTGAGGCTGCTGCCCACACGTCCCCTAGGACTGAGGGTCCAGAGGGCCCTAGACCTGCCCCGTGCCCCTCTAAACCCAGCTCCATGCTCACCAGCTTCTTTGCACTGATATTTGCTTGAAAAAATTCTGCACATATTCATAATCAGTTTGACCGTATCTGAGTTAGGGAAATATTTTTATTGTAATACTTATCTTTGTTAACTGGGATTTGTGTGTTTCCATGAAAAGATAGAATGAAGGATGGTTTGTACATAATCATTTAGCTAAAATCCAATATTGTTAAATTTTTCTGAAAATAAATAGCTCATCATAATTAAATACACTTTAATATAAAATAATGCAATCTTTTTACATGTATAAACAAACAACCAGGATAGTTTTCTTTCTCAAATGTCAGTAAGGATTATCTTTAGCAAAAAACACTCCATCAGTATTGACTTTTCCAAGTTGACATATGTAGTGTAGTAAGAACAGATTTTAAAAACTAATAAGAAAATAAGAAATAAGGTATATTCTTTCTTATAAAAAAGTAATGTGCAGGGAAAAAGACATAGATTAAGAGGAGAAGAACCTAAATTTATTTCTACAGAAACAAAGATCCAATGGGATAAAGGGAACTTAGAATTTTTAGCACAAGGAAAATATGCACAGTGAGGGGGCACATACGTTATCCTCTTCCTTTCCTTAAGGATATCACTGTCTTTATCCCACAGTGAAGGGAGAATATGAATCCTTCCCATGAGTCCAACATAATGGATGAACTGCAAAATGCTTTTCCATTTTTTTAAGATCACAGTATTTTTTTTTGTCTAAGCCTTTACTTAAGGATTGAAGTATTTCTAATGATAGTGAAGCGACTCTACTAAAGGGGCCGTAAAGTTATTATATTAACATCCAAATGCAACCCAGTAATTTATGTCTATATAATATTTTTATTGTAATACTTATTATATTTTATATATGTGACATACATACATACAAATGTATGCTGTAGATCAAAATTTGAAATTACATTTCATTAAAAAATGATTAATAGTGTGAACATTTGATAAGAATATTGTGATTACAGTTTTTTTTTAGTAATTTTCTTTGTATTTTCTTAATAATACCCAAAAATAAATTAAAATTTAAAAATGGATAACATAGGAGGATCTTCCTTTGTTCTACGAGTAGGAAGGGATTTCCAAGCAGTGTGTACATGTGGAATCATAAAGATCATCTGTAACTCACACTATATATAAAAGTGTTTGAGTCTAAAAAAAAGGGGGGGGGGATAAAATAACAAGCCGCACATAAGAAATATTTGCAATTACGATTTATTTTTGTTGAATGTTTCTGTATCCAAATCTTTTCACAGTGATACAAACTTGTAAATGTATTTGACAATATTGTGTTGTCTTTTCAAAAGAATCAGTGCATAACGTAGGTGTTGGGAAGCGTTTTAGTGCTGTTTTCAGGCTTTTTTTTTTTTTTAATCTAAATTCTGCAGAAAGTTTTTCCTGCTATGATTCAGTGTCACCTCTGAGCTCAAACTACACTTGGCAAAACCTTAGGGCCAAGTAGTGTGGGGAAGGAAGGACCAACATGATTTAAAAGCCAACTTAGTACTTGAATAATTCTAACTCTAGTGGTAGTTTCCAATGGAGAAAATGAAAATAATACCTCTTCACTACCTGGCTCCATGGACCATTTGGAAAACTAAATTGCTTTTTCCCTTTTTGTTATACTAGAGAATTTCTAAGTTTCCTTCTAACACTAAAATTCTTTGGTCTATGAATATCCCCGTTATTATCATTACATCTCATTTTGCTTAAAGAATGTTAAATCAGTAGTCTCTTATCTACATCTATCTTTTTTGAAAGAGTAAAGAAAACTGAATTCAGTTTCTTCATGATTAATGCATTTGTCAGATTTTTTCCAAGAAAGGAAAATTAATTTATTGTGTTTTTTCATGAATGCAAATTAAAGCTCTACAAACTATTGTGGTAAACTTAGCAGTTCTTTTTCACAAATTAAAGCTAACCAACTTAATGTTAATGAAAGGAACTGTATTCAAACACAATTCTAATAAAAGAAAATCTCACACTTCATGAGATTTTTCTTACATAAAATTCATGTAACTTGAACAGAAAGTCATTAAAATATAATTTTCTATAGCAGAGCCTGTATTAATTACCTTGCATGAAAGTCTGAAGAGTTCCTTAATAAATGTCTGGTTCTGTATGTCCCTGGAAAAGAAAATTGTGTATTGATTAGTTAGTTATCTCAAATCAGGGGTCCCAATTTCACTTTGTGATGATCACTGTCTTTTCTTTTTCTTTGATTGCATATTCTGATCAAAAGCAGATTTTTTTAAAAAGCAGGGAGATGTTTTGCTTCTGCTCATGTTGGTAATACAGAGAGTGCCAAATATAAATTTAATATGATATTTTGCAACTTGTTAATTCATAGGACTCAATGTAATCCTGTGTGTGTGTGTCTGTGTGTGTGTGTATAAAATACATCTTTATTAGTAGAATGAGATTTTTAAGAATGATTTTATAAACATGCTTAGTGAACCTGATTTTCTCATACTTTTAAGATGATTTGTATGGACTACACTGGGATTATAAGAAACAAAAAAATATTTCTAAGCCCACTGAATCCTTGTATTCTTTAACTATTCACAAACTCTGTTTGAATACTTATTCTGAAGAATATGAGAGAATAGAAACCATTATATTCTCTTGCTTTCTGTACCACAATTACATTTATGCTTGGTTTTAACTCATTTCCACAAGAAGAAATTTCAACTTTTTCTATTGAAAATAGTGGCTAATGTATACTCACATTTCAGAGAGGAAAAATTCAGAGGCACTAGTTCTATTACATTAATTTCTTATTGGGATTTAGGAATTTTATGTAATAGTAAATGTTCCTTTGTAATATTAAAATGTTCAATGTTTGCTAGATTCAATAGGTTGGATTAATGCTCACTTAATTCTAGGACTAATCATTTCAACTGAGAAAGAGAAATCTAAAACATAAATCTTTTGACACACTGGAACTTATTTTTCATACTAATAGTCATAAAGATTAATTAAATAATGAAATTAAAGCTGACATTATCCAAAATCATCTTGACTTATGTTCCTAAGATCCAGAGAAATGTGAGGCAGGGAAAAGCACACAGCCCGAGTAGGTCAGGGAATCCAGTTAGGGTACCTACCTCTAGTGTGGTCACTGTAGAGTTCTACTTGAAGAGAAAATTAACTGGTGGAGTGGGTGATAGGCTTTTTTTGATGAACATGTGTAATATTTTTGCACCCATTTTTTAGTTTTATCTTGGCTGTCTGAACATCTTCTTTCAAAATGTCAGCAGTGATTAGACTACATTATGGGATAATTAATATGAACTTTTATCTGAAAGCTAATTTTGAGTAATACTAGAACAAAACATATGTCAATATGTTAACGATGGAAAGTTGAGCAGATTGCTTTTATATATTTTTAAAAATACACTTTTTCTCTCTTCAGTTCACCTTATTTTCGAAATGCCAATCCAATATAAATGTTTGAGAAAGGTTAAATGCCCTGTGAAAGACACACCATTTGAAGTCTAGTGGTATAGTTTCTAAATCCTTCTGTGGAATGTGGCATAGATTCTTGAGTATGAATGGCCCTTTCAGGAAGTGAGGGAGGCCTTTCCTCTGGACCTGGACTCTGGGGCTGTGGGGGGGCGGGTTGATCAGCCACATGCAGCTCACATTTGAATGACAGTGCTCCATGTTTTAGAATGCTTTCTTTGTTGAGTATGTTCCTTGCTTCCTTGTTTTTAGCAAGCCTTTTCCCCAATTAGTTGAAGTTACTAAACAGCCTGTCTCATTCCATGGTAATCTTAGAGATTTGCTGGACTTTTCCCTTCCCCAGAGGTTGACTCTGCCATGTTGAATTCCGTCTAAATAAAGGCCATGCTCAAAATTAGAGTGAACAGCTCCTATGGCAGGATCATAAACCTCAGGACATGATCTCACATGCATGCCATGAAGGGGACCATGACTGGATTCTGATCTGCACAGTTCAAGCAGCCAGGTAGTTCAACCACCTTCAATCCAAACATTGGATTTGTTGGAGTTAAAATTAGATTTGGAATATAATTGGTTGAGTTAATACATCCAGCTGGGCCCACTCCAATCATGCACGCAGTTCTATACAAAGAGATAGCCACATTTAGTCTCCAGAGGCTCACTCAGTATTTGGTGCAGGTACCATTACTTATCATCCCGTATCCAGAGTGCTGTAGTCATGAGCCTGAGGACTTTCGTATCATATGCTCTTTCCATGCATGTTTGCAGATTACTCTAGTTTTCTAGGAATATTAGGTAGCCCTTTGGTGTTGTGGTGCCCTGGCTCATGATCAGCATTTTTACTTCTCCATTCCCTTCTCAATTAGTTCTGCCCAAAGAGTAAAATCAACTGGTTTGCTATTTCCAACTCCAGAAAGTTAAATTGGAACAAAATATAATTTGTTAAAATGTGCACTAATTAACAGGGAACTTGCTTTTGTTCTGATACTTCTGATCCAGATTTGCCAAAAGTGCTTTAAATATATACTTTTACAAAAAAGGATGGAGACTCAAAAGTACCAGTTGATTTTAAATAAGTTATGTCCTTTTGAGATCCCCATTTACATTGTTTTTGGATAAGTTATAAATAACTTTGTCAATAAAAATTTTATTCTGTATTTCTCCACCATTAATATGAGAAACTTTGGATTAAATCTGATAAAATTATAATTTTTAAACCTGATAGTACCATAGTTCTGTAATGCTTCATACTCTTATGCTTACTGCCTCAAAAATGTAATAATAAGTGTCTTTTACTTATTGGAAAAGAAAAAAAAAAAAACTTTTCCTCTAATTATGGGAACTCATCAACTACTGGGCTGAAAGTTAGAGGCAGCTGGGTGGTGAACTGGCCTCTCGCCCAGACCTCAGAGCAAGACTAATTTGAAAACCCTTTACAGAACGTAGCTCACAGCCTACGGCTCAGAAGATCTCACTCTAATCAGCCATTGATCCCCAGACATTCCCTTTATTGTCCTGAAAATACTATTTTTCATCTTCAGCCAGGTGAGGCACTTATGAAGAGTAGGTAGGTGGCCCGACACTGAGTACACCTCAGGAAGAGGGCAGTCTCCCATCTCTCCCACAGGTGACGTTTCGGTTCTCTTCCAGTGGGCATCCTGTAGTGACACATGCTGATAAGAATGCCTCGCTCCCTCCATCTCTTAACCCATTCCATCACCACCCTTCCAAGGACCTGTGCTTGGTGAGGTGCCCCTTCTGCAGACACAGCTGGCAGATCACTGAAGTGCCCAGGGATTGTGGAAGCCGGGAGGAGAATTTGCCATGTCTGTAGATGTCTAGTTATGGATGCAGGGCAGTGTTGGTCCCCCTGGATGTGACATCAGAAAGTTCCAGTCACCCTGAAGTTGCTTCCCTCTGTGATTTACCTGCCTGTGGAGTTTGAAAGTTCCCCACCAATGCTGACTCTGTGACACTCCTCAATTTATAGTAACTCAGAGGCCACTTTGATTATTCCCAAAGGCAAAGTAGAGCAAAAATGATACTTTTTTCACTCAGAGGGGTCAGCATTTATAGGACAGACTCAGATTCTTGAAATTGTTTCAGAGAATGGAGGCTTCCTTTTTATCATCCTCCCTCAGATTAAAGAAGGTCAGTTAAACAAACTACTTCACAAAGTCCCTATTTTGAATTACCAGATTGAATGTGAACTATCAGGGTCCTGGAGCTCTTAGCAAACATCACTGGAAGGTTTCAAGTCTTTTTTGGAAAAACATTCTGTCCAACTAACTATACGGCCTTTTCCTACTGCAAAGATTTATCAAGGATCAATGTGGCTATAGACACCTGCATTTTTGTTAAAATGCCTTTGGCCTTTAAGTTATCTGTAATAACTTTTAGGAAGGCCTAAGCAATTTATAATAATATTAATGGAAAAACCATGATTCTCTATAGAATTTTCCCTTCCATTTTATCTAAACGGCTAGGAGTGAGGATTTGCATAATTTTGCTTGTCCCCCCCCCATTTTTGCCACAATCTGCGTTTATATAGAAACCATAAATTTGCTTTACTAATGGAATTTGTTAAAATAATATTTTGACTTTGCAGAGATAGTTGTGTATTTTCTATTTATTTTAATACTGAATTTAAAAAATTCAGCTAAGAGCTTAGAGGAGTAAGAACATCATCTTGGAAAAGACTAAAACTCATTGCTTCAGTTGATAACTTGTCTTTTAATATTCATGGTGGTATATCTGTGCTGTGTGATATTGTAAGCCTTGTATCTGTCTCCTACACGCCCCCGTATTCTCACAAAAGCCATAGAAAATAATGACACACTGCCACCAAAAACTGTTTAATCTTGACTTAAATTTGTAGTCTAATTTCTTAAAAATGGGTATGAGCTAAAAACAAAACAAACTAATAAAAAGCATATGTGTCAGCTATAACTTTGCCCAAATCTTCCGAGAAAGATGACACCGTGAAAGGTGAACTGATTTGTCCCTTGGGGAAGTGATCCTTTCAGGAGCTGAAGAGAGCTGGCGGTAGGACTTCCAAACATGGTTTAAATACCACAAGCCTCTCCAAGGGCATTTGGGGAGAGCTGAGTTGCTAGGGCTTTTGACACCGAGCCAGGGTGGCAGCTGTTTCTGTATTTCGTCAATCTTGTTCAAACAGCCACAAATATGAAAACCTGTTCAGAGATGATGTGGACCAAGACCCTGAGCCAGAAGCACACTTGTGTGGCTCTCTCTCTCTGGGTGTAGCCTGCCCTGTTCTTGGGAAGGGGCGTCAACGCATTGGGAGTACATTGGCACCTGCGGGATCGTCTCCCGGGGTCACCGTCATGGTCACCATGAACCAGCCACACTGAGGCCAGAGTGTTCCCACCCCAGCCTGACTTATTCCACCCTACCATCAGAAACCAAGTGGCAGAGGAGAGAGAGGCAAGGAGGCAGCCATGTATTTCCACACATGTTAGAGTGAAACAGATCTGGGACTTCTCCTCAGAATCCAGTCCCTTAGCAGCACGCAGCTCCTTGTGACCTTGTTCCATTCCCATTTGAGCAGTATTTAACCAGGACATGTCTTACTCAAGATAAATAAATATTGGAACCTAAGAGTGAATAGTCCCTGCTTTTCAGGTATTCACAATCAAAAGGAGGAGGCAGAGTTGAAAAAAAAAATTTAAATTTATTTTTAAAACACACACACACAAACTGTCAGGCTGCTCAGAAATTGCTGAAGCTGAGCTCACATCCCAGCCTGAGCAAGGACACTGCTCAACCTCTTTGCTGTGAGAGTGACAGCCAGTTTCTTGACCAATATTGCTGGCATCGTGGAAACTTCCAAGTACAAACCACATCCCATATTATCAGTACGGTTCTGACTCTTGCAGAAGAATGTCCACTCCTTCTCACGTCCTTAACTAGCAAGACTGAGTGCACATTTCTAGCAAGTTCTGGAACCCAGCCAATCTCCTGACTTCACCACATGACAGCACAAGTGACTGGGACACTATGTCTGGGGCCTTGCTATGGCTTGCTGTGGAAGGGCAGCTGCAATCATACATTTGTAGACAGAAGAGATCTTAGAAGCCACCTACTCCAACTTCCTTCCAAGAGATGTCTCTCAAGGGATGCTCTGAATTTCAAGTCAGGAAAGGTTTGGAAGCCACAAACTCAGCTGGCTTAGAGTTGCCATGGAATTGGGGGCTATTTGCTGCAAACAGGAACCGGATCCATAGAGTATAACCCACTACTGATGAGTCTTCCTACAGGGTCTGAGGCTGGCCTCAGCCTCCATCAATCTGCTTAGTTTTCTTTCCTCACTGTTCTACCAGGGTGGCTTCACCCACTCCAGGGCAGAGACTGCAAGCTCCTGTCCCCACCCCCAGCAGAGAGGCATTTCCAGGGAGCAGCACTTGCTAATGGCATTGGAAGGGTCTTGTGAACTTTCCTGACCCACAATGATTTAAGGAGAGATATAACTTTTCTACACTCTCACCTCCCACGTCCCACTGGCTACGTAGGTGTCAATATTCAAAGAAACCTGGGTCAAAGACGGCAGAAGTATCATCAGTCTGAGTACTTGAATAACACATGGACTAGAGTTGTGCCCCCTTCTCACACCCTGGCACAAACACTCTGCATTGTGAGAAATGAACTTCTATTTGGTTAAGCCATGGAGATCTTGGGTTTTAACCTTTGCACCAGCTAGCACCACCCACCCCACCATGCAATTATAAAGTCTCCAGATCCCATCCATGCAGACAACTCCCAATTGTAGCCCTATGAGAGAGACTTCATTCCAGAGCATCACACCTGCATATCCAACTAGACAGCCCCCATGATGTCCCTTACTCATCAAACTCGCTAAGTCTAGAACCAAACAACTGAACCATGCCTCCCACACACCCTGGCTGCTTCTGTTCCATCCTGTGCTGGTGCCTAAGGTTCATGAGCATCAGACATCCAAGCCAGAAAACTGGGAGTCGCTTCGACTCCACCATGTTTTCACGACCCATAGTAACACCCACCCTCGCTCCTCGCTCCCCACGGCTGCTTTCCTTTCCCGGTCAGTAACAGTAGCCTGGCTCCCTCCTCTCATCTGCCCTCCATGCTACTACTAGGAGTGCCCTTTTGAAATAAAAATCAGGTTGAACTCTATGTGCTCAAAGTCATTCCATGGCTTTTTTTGTGGCTTGAGATAAAAACTCAGTGTCCAGGTTTGGCATGAAAGGCCATCCTTGGACTGTTTTCTGCCCACGGTTCTGTTGTTTCGCCCACAGCAAAGGCCCTGACGTTTCCCAAATGCCTTTCCCCCATGCCCCTGGACTTGTGCTCCCTCTACCCAGGACAGCCACAGCCCCACGCCCGGGCTTGACTCCCTCATCAAATGACAGCTCAGAGACCGTTGCCCTCGGGAACCTTCAACTTCCACACCCACACCGAGCTGTCCCCTGGCTTTCTTTGCCTCCGGCCGCATCCCTCCCTCACGTAATGCATGACTGCATCCCTAGCAAACCAGGAGCTCCTGCATCTTCGCCCTAGCATGGCACTCTCTAAGGACAGCCAGCTGCCACAACTCACTGGCGATACACCCTCTATCCACACTCATGGACCTGACCGGCACTGCCATCCACTCCTATTGATGACATTGGACATTGGACGTTGATACAAAGTCCCCAGGCAATGCCTGTTTATTGCAGCTAGTGTTGCCAGACTGGTGGTTTTGGTGTTTCGTTATTGTTGTTGCTTTGATTACTGTCATCATTAATTAATACCTTCGACCACACTGATTCCACGTTTCTACTGCCTTTAGTTTTTCTTTTGGCTCAAATCCTGTGGTAGACTCTTGTGCTCGAGTCACGACTTCCCTCCCAGGGCTGCAAAGTGAGCAGAGTGGGAGTCGAGGGCCCTGAGTTGAGGTCCCCTGCACCCCTGCTGTGTGAGCTCCACAGATCACTCGCTCGCTCGCTGCCTCATTTTGGTCATCTGTGAAACCAGGACAAAAATAGCTTCCTGACCCACTTCAACAGAATAGTGAGGAGGAACAACCTAGCTCATGGTGGAAAAGCATTTTTTTTAACCCTGAAAAATGTACAAGAGCAGATGATGGTCATATTTCCAATAGCACTGACATTAAGCAATGCTCTCTCTGTGGAGTGTCGTCATCCTGGTGGGCCGTTATCACTTTCAGTCATTCCCACATTCCCAGGGAGTGGGGAACTCACCGGCTGCTGCATGTCTTCACAGGCACGTCCTCAAATTCATTATACCCAGCGTCGAAACACCTCGCTCGGCCTGGAGAACTGAACACGGTGCCACTGTCCTGACAATGCTGCCTTGCGTCGATGGTGTCTTCAGGTCTCTGAGTCCATCTTTCTGTCGATTTCCCCTTGTTTGACATTCATCTGGCCGCAGCCACCCTGGTTTGGGAAGGAATAAATGAACGAATGCTTCTATAGGATACAGCAAAATGTCCCGGGGCTCAGTTTTTTGTTTCTTGCTTCCTCTTTGGCTTCGGCCTTTCTACGTGGTGACTGTGATATGATGGTGGTGGTGAGGGTGTGGTGGGGGGAGCACAGGGACTGACATTTTGACCTCAGATGTGCCTGTGCTTTTCTAAGCCTGTTGCATTTAATTTTCACCATTACTTGATTCAAAGAAGACATGTGCTTGGCCTCCTAGAGTGTTAGCTCCATAAGGAGCAGAATTCTTTATATCTTGTCTGTCCTGTTCACTGGTGAATCCTTAGGGACAGGAACAGTAGCTTGGCATACAGTTGGCACCTAAGAAATAGTTGTTGAATGAAGAAATTTGCTCTTCAATGACTTTTTGATCTTCAGGACTGTGGATTTTCTGGGCATTTGTTATACACTAAGCAGCTAATTTTGCATAAAACTTTATAAGTTGCTTTCTCATATATCACTACATTTAATGTAAAGTAACCAGTGACATTTTATCACTAGAAGCACTAAACTATACATTTTCTGCCAAATGAAACTAAAGTGTGGCCATTATTACATATTGCAGGAGTCCAGTTTCTTCAATGAATGATCAACACTTAAATTAACTCAAATTAAGGATGACTAGAGTTTAAAAGAAAGAATTGTTGTATATTAGAACTGTTGTTGTTCACTGAAAGAAGAAAATGCTAGAATATATTTCCTCATTCTGCTTAAAAAGAGGAACTTCTCAGTTTAGTACCAAATTTACTTACCAACATGAAAAGGTAGCTGCAAGGCTAAATTCTTTTGAGTTTCTGAAGAAAAAAAAATGAAAAAATATTTCAAACAAACCATGTAAAATTTCCTAATATGTAATTAAAATTAGAACTGATGAAATCTAAAAGAAGCCTAATTTGCTAACAGCCATGAGGATTTTTCATTTAACAATGATTTGAGACAGTAATGGCCATGATCTACTTAGCTAGTTCTAACCAATGAGGAAAGAGTTCTTATAAAATTTAGGGAGTATTCAGCAATGTCACAGGAAGTGGTAGATCAGGCGCCTGTGGTGCTAGGGTAGGATTACATTTTCTACAACCTGAAGAGCATGTCTTTAAATGAAATTCTCAAATATTGTGATGGGTGGAGGGCCAAGTACAACCTTATAACCCAAATACGATGATCCCTTGTATTTAAACACTGGCATCTGCAGTCATCGTTGGTTTTAAGTAGGTTGGGAAAGCATTTCTTTAAGCTCTCAGACAGATATGACTAGTCCATTTGTCATTTTGGTGTCTTCAGCACTTGAAGCATTTCAATTTTTCTCCAACAATGTAACCTTTGGAGTTTTGCCTAATAATGACTTCAGTCATGCTGGCCTTCCAACAGATAAATTGAAATGGAAATGCGTATTTTCTAATTATGCATCTAGACCTCGTTGCATATTGGCAAAGGGTAGCCACACTGAATGTTAAATGAAGTCTGCACAATAGCAAGAGTCTGTGTCACATCAAAGTTTCCCAAAGTCACTTTCTTAATCATGTGAAGGATAGCCAAGACTCCGATCAGTAGTATGTAGCTATATACAATCAGAGGGAAAACATTTAAACATCCCAGCATGGTATTTCCATTTAAATCTGATTACAGTGAAATAAAACTGTAGCCATTAAAGGTTTAGAAGAACTACAAATACAAGCAGTAAAAGAAGACAGATAGTAAATGAGGTAGTAAAACATTTCAGCAGGGCAAACAGTTTATAGCACTCATTCAGTCTTCCCGCGCAGACTGTGCAATTCACCACAGACCCCGCACCGTTCCCTGAACTCCACTTAAACCTGCAATTAACCTTTCACGCCTAATGAAGCTGTTTTCCTGGAAAATTAAAATATATAGTGGTGCCTGCTTTCGCAGAGACTTGGGAGGAAAGCATTTCAAAACCAATGACTTCTCTAAGGCTTTTGTTCAAATGTGAAATGGAAGTGCTATGTTTGTACAGAAAGCAGGAATGTTCTTTCCAAGGCAATTTCATTTGATGTGCAGTATTTTATTACTGTACTTATTAATTGTTCTGCATAATTGTAAAAAAACACACATCAGTAATTTTATGATTAGATTGTTACTGCTAGAGTCTACTATTACCATTTCACTTCCATTAGGGAAAGCTAGAGCTTTACTAACAAGAACTAAATTCCTGATGTTTCTCCTTGGTGGTTTTTGTGGCAAATTTAGCGGTTGAAAAAGATGTATTTACCATTTAAATATTTAGCTGTTAACCATTTATGTTGCTTTCTCTTTAGAGCCTGTTTGTACCTATTCAAATAGATAACAAGTTCTTCAATTTTAGGAGGCAAAATATTGGTTTTCTTTAAGACTGTGAGTAACCATCTGATTTTGGTGCTTTGTTCTACCTATTTACACAGCAGTTGGGGTAACTTTTGGCAACCAACCCTGTGACTACCATCTTGTTTCCATTTGCTGAAAGCAATTCTGGTGGTTCCAGACAGAACTGCTTCCTTCACAGCTCACCTGCCCTGGGTGACCCAGAGCAGCTACCAGCATTGGCAGAGACCAGTTTGAGAGACTCCAAGAGGCCGCAGAAGATGGAGTAGGAAATAGAAGATGGACTTACTTTCTCGTGTGGTTTATACCTCCTATTTAAATAATCTAAATGTCACAGTGTCTGGTATTTAAGAATTAAAAGTACAAAGAGGTAAAGTTTATAATAAATTTTTAAGCCCCAGCATTTTTATTGAATCTCCCGGTATATTTTGATGTAAATTCAGCTAGCCTGCAGCGTCTGTGCATCATCTTGACATGGTAAATGAAATTCCTTTAGACCGCCAGTCTAAAATAATGAATTGTTCCCCCAGTTAATTGTATTGCTTTGATAACAAGGAACTATGCTAGGCCTAGAGAACACAATAAGTGGATTTCATCAGATGATTTGTGTGACGTTTTGAAAAATGATCTTCGGGAGTGACCTGATTTTAATGGAACTCTCGCGGCACCCACCACGCGCCACTGCGCAGATCCGGCTGGGACCGAGCGCCGCCTCCCAGGGTGCCAGGCACAAGGGGTCCTGCCTGGAAAACCTCCCACCGGGAAAGGCGCCCTGGAGGCCGAGCGCGCCGCGAGGGGCAACCAGGATGAACCTGCGTCCAGGTTGCTTTTACTTTATCCATATGTATCTTTTGGAAAAATCGAGGAAGGACCCGAGTTGCCCTTATCCCTTCATTGCCAGTTTATTGGAAATAAACCAAGACCGACACATCTCTGTTTTCAGATCTCATGCTACAGCAAGGGCGTGAGCCGTGGCGGCTTGTGTTTTGGCAGACACTCAAGGGCAGGCGAGGCTGGACCGCCGTCCCGGGAGGAGCCAGCCCCAGCCCGGCAGAGGTGGGGCACCTGGCCCCGCAGCCGCCCGCACAGGCCCACTGCTCTGCGGTTAGGTGTGCCTCCCCCTCCCTCTCCTTGTCCTGAATTAGAAGTAGGGACAAATTAGGGAAGCTGTCAATTACAAACCAAGTCCAAGCCTTTTGGGCCCAGGGGTTACCGGGATTGTTATTTGACCTCGTGGATTGGTACTAGAGACAGCAGTTTGAACTCCTACTGGTCTGACGTACAGTCGCAGGCTGGCTTTCTGGGATGGTCTTTGTACTAATGGGTTGGTTTTCTGAGCATGTCGCTGCTGATTGTGGTCAGAATTCTGTTGTTTTATATAGTCTTGCCATTATCTGTATATTCATTCTCTCCTCAGCTTATAGTTACAATTAGGGATTGGGGGAGGTAAAATTGTCTGTTTTAAAGAGCTACTAGCTTGACTTTTCATCAATTAAGAAAATAAGCTTCCCTACAATAACAAAGAGGGCTGAAGGGCAGTGGCAGAAATGACTTCCTCCCCCTCCCTGAGTCCTCCCAACACTATGCAGTTGGGGAAGACAGGGACCTTGATTATTCTGTTCACTTGGTAACCTGGTCCTCTTGTAAGGATGAAAAAAGATCTAGCAATTTCCGGATTGTTCTGGTTGTTTTCTGTCTTTGTAAAATTCCTCATGTATTAAATATGAATAAATACAAAAAGAGTAACAAATTATACTCAAGTTGGCATTCTAGGTAAACGTACACACAGATTCAGTTAGTAGGATCATTGTGTTGTTCATCATTAAATTACAAGATTTAAAAGGAAGAATAACTCTTGGTGGGTTACAAACTGATCTAGTGATGCACTCAAGCTTAAATCTGAATGAAATTGTCATCTGACCCATCCGGAAGGTAAGCCCTTGAGCAGGTGGATCTGGGAGTCCTCTGTGAGAACACAGGGTAGACACTCATATATCACTGCCTTGGGGAACGAGAGGGTTCACATCCACTTACTTCCATTTATATAGAACCTGAAAATGTGGTTTGTTGTCCCATTTTCACAAAAGGATAAAAAGCTGTCAAATTAAAAATCAGCATGATTTGCAATTTTATTTGTAAATTAAGAACTGAAATATGGTTTGTGACTTTTGATTTTTCAACTGACTGTGTCTCCAAGCTTCTGAATCATTAGCAAACCCAGGACATGTTGTGAGAGACACTACTTTAATTAGGCTTTGGACTTGTATACCCTGCAATACACAGATACTGTGACAGCCTTGAATTAGCATAGAATTTCCCATTTTGGCAACTCAGTACTATTTACTCCTCTCTGGCCCTATATCTTCTGTAAGGAAAAGAAAATTTGCAGCCATATGTAAATGGAAAAGTATTTTTCAGAGTTTCTTTGGCCCAGGTCATGCAATCGTTTAATGAATAAAATGATTTCATCTTTGGATGTTGTGATCATTGAAATTAGTGTAAGTGGTCTCTGTGCACATTAAAAGAGACATACATTATTTGTCATATTTGGCTGTCTCTGTGTAAGACGGTGCCAGGAATGAGAGCAGGAAGTTGTAAGTTAGGACAGAAGCATGCCAGGAGAGCTGTAGAAGCTTGAGGGCTGCCTGAACGTCCAGTTAGCACAAACACAGTCTGTGATTTTTTAAAAATCAATGCCCTTCACCTCCATTTTATGAAGCATTAATTAATGTCCTGCACCTCACCATTTTAATTTAGACTTGCAACCTGTGTTATCTCTAAGTATTCTGGGATAATATTTAATATTCTGGAAAAGTAAGCTACTCCACAGCAGCCCTTAAAAGGTAAATGTGTACAGTTATTCAGCTAGCCACCAGTTATTATTAACTTTGTGATCCCTTCCCTCTCCGACACCATAAATTCCTCCTTCTCCCCCAATACCTTCTCTTTTGTTTTCAAATGTACTTGAGTCTCCCTTTTCCTTTTTTCCCTTTTCCTTTTAAAATGCATCATATCACATCACCTGGGCTTGTTGCATCCTCCACGAAGATGCTATGTGTCTCTGTCCTTTGCTGAATGTCTTAAACGAGGGACTTAAGGCTGCTGGCCACACTCCCTGTCCTCCCATGTCCCCCTCTACTTTTGGCCTTCCTTCCTCAGCTATGAAAATGGCTCTTCTCTAAGGAGTCTCACAGCCTCTGCATCTTCAGGCCTTGGCCTGCTGGCTCATGTGGCACATTTTTCTACACTTCTTGAACCCTGCCCTCCTGACTTCCATGATACTGGGCTAGGCTGGATGACCCTCCTCTCTGTTGGCATTGCTTTCTATTCATAAATCTCCTGAGTTGTGTTCTTACCAGATCATAAGTGAAGCTTCCGTAGAATAAATGGACCTACAGGAATAAAATAATTCAGTGGGTAGATCCCAAACAGAGGTCTTCATCTCAGAGAGACACGTAGAGATGATGGCATGAGGGCTCAGGGGTAGGTCAGCTCAATCGGACGTCAAGCCCCTAAGTCCTTGGAGAAGGAAAACAATCTGAAGCTCCTGGGTGAGCACTTCTCCCACAAGGCTAAGCCATCTGGCCCTGTGGTGCGTGATGGTGATTCGAGAGACTTTGTTTTACTCATGAATTATGGGAATGGATAGAACTGAAGTGATTCCTTTGTAGCTACCCTAAGGCAGGGTACACTACTGAGCCATCGCTGTGTAAATTTAGTAAAGTCTACTGACCCCGAGCCTCTAACGGAAAGTTCCTGTCAATTGATGAACAAACAATGTAACAATTATTTAACATAACAACACAATGTTTATTTAATTGCGTATGATTTTGGATCATATTCTGCCAATAATACCTACAGTCCTTTTCTAAGACATTTATCAACTAAACTTCATTATCTTTCTTCCATGCCCATTTGTGCATAGCAAAACTCTGTCCTTGGGGTACTTGTTAAAAACAGTTTGAGAATGAAATAGCAAGCCACTGAATGGAAAAAAATATTTGCAAAAATGTATCTGGTAAAATACTGGCATCCAAAATGTACAACCAACTTTAAAACTCAACAATAAGAAAACAAACAACCCAATTCAAAGTGTACAAAAGATGTGAGCAGATACCTCACTAAAGAAGGTGAACATATGTCAAATAAATATATCAAAAGATGCTCAGCATCATGTCATTAGTAAGTTGCAAATTAAAACAACCATGAGACAGTACTATACAGCTATTAGAATCGCTAAAATGCAAAACACTGACAATATCAAATGCTGGTGAAGATGTGGAGCAACAGGAACTCTCCTTATTGCTGATGGGAATGTAAAATGGTGCAGTCACTTTGAAAGACAGTTTGGTAGTTTCTTACAAAGTTATAACATAGGCTTACCATGTGATCTAGCACTAGCACATCTAGGTCTGTATGAATTGAAAACTTATGCTCACACAAAATCCTGCACACAGAGGTTTACAACAGTTTTATTCATAACCGCCAAAACTTGGAAGTAAGAACAATGAAGACACCCTTCAAAAGGGGAAAGGGCACACAAACCATGATACATCCATACAACAGAGTATTATTCATTGTAAAAGAAAATTAGCTATCATGCCCCCAAAAGACATGGAAGTACCTTAAATGTATTTACTCGGCTTTCCTTCCCTATAACAAAATACCTGAGATAAAGAAATTATCTCAATATTGCTGAGTGGCAATGATGGGGAGTATTTCATAGAGCAAACTGCTCAGCTCATGCCAGGAAGAAGAAGAAGGGGCCAGGGTCCCACAGTCCCCTGTGGTGGTACACCTCCAGTGACTTAAGGACCCCCAACTAGGCCTTACCTCCTAAAGAGTCCACCGCCTCACAGAAGCACCACCCTCGGGACTAAGCCTTTAACACATGGGCCTCTGGGGACATTCAGTATTCAAACTATAGAAAGTAGATAGTTTTAAGTGAAAGAAACCAGTCTGAAGGGCTACACCGTATGAACCCAACTATGTGCCATCCAGGAGAGGGAAAAACTACGGAGACTTTAAGCAAAAACCAGCAACTGCTGGAGGTTTTGAGGAAGGGTGTGATAATTCAGTGATGCACTGGGGATTTTTAGGGAGTGGGGGACACATGACATTATCCATTTGTCAAAACCCACAGAGCTGCACAGCACAAAGAGTAAACCAAAAAGTTAACCTTGAACTTCAGTTGATAATCATGTATCAATATTGGTTCTATTTTGCTAGAAACCTAAAACTGCTCCAAGTTTTTTATTTTTATTTTTTTAATCTTCATATAAGCTTTATAAAACAAAACAAAAATAGTAGCAGTAAAAATTCCTAGTATATCCAGAGCTAACTTGTGTTCAGGCATAGAAACTGAGGTGTGGAGACACCACTGAACCTGATGTTTTTTCAAGCACTGAATTTGACTGTCCAAAGTCAGAGTCAGCTAATTTTGTTAGATCCTTATTGTTCAGGTGTGAAATACACATGTCTAAGTTAAAGAACATTTTATTAAGCAGAAAACTACTTGATTGCAAATGATCAGAAAAACATTTCATAACTAATATAAAACAACAGTGGGTGAGGCCCTAGGCCACTGAGTTGCCACTCAGAAACGTGTAAGCAAGCATTTAAGTATCTTTCTCCTTTTCTTCCAGGTCTTGCTATTGCCAGTGCCCTGATAGACATTTCACAGCAGAAGCCTTCAGATAATAAAGACAAGACCTCAGGGGTCCGAAATCGAAAACACCTCTCCACACGTCAAGGAACTTGTGTCTGAGAAATGGAAACCACTCCTGTATACTCCACACTGATTTCCTTTGCAACTGGCTTCCGTTAAAGCTGTTCTTTGACCTTGGATTTTATGGAGACCAATCTCTGTAGGATCTAGGGCCCAAGTGCAGTTCCCTCTAAGTGGGCAATGTCCCAAGTGGCCAAAGAATGTTCACAAGTTTTATAAAAGTAACAGTATTGGTGGTCACAGGTGATAGGGTCAGTTTTTACGACTATGTTAGGCTTATTATAGCTAACATTAAAATACTCTGGAAAAAGATGTATATTGTTTCTTAATGCAGATGAAAAATATGTAATTCATATAAATCAACTGTTTATATCCCAAGACTTTAAAGAAAGACATTTTATAATGCCTGAATGATGAGAATTGTACAGTTTTTGCCTCAGAAGCAAACTTAGGTCACTTGTATATGAACAGAAAAATGAACAAATTGCAATGACTTTAAATGCTGTTTTATCTTGTAAATGTGATAGCAAGTTTTTGATTTAGTAGGATGTAGGTAAGATATTCAAATATTTCACATGACCATATCATGTTCAAATCAATTTGAGAATATAACAATTTTCCACCTACCTGGAATCCAGACCAGAATGAACCGTCTGGATGAATATGTGCACCTTCACGAGAGGTTTATTAGAATTCTGCGTGTAGGGGACATTCCTGTCGTCCATGCCAACTGCCTAAGTCATTATCAGAGCTGATAGAGCATGGAAAAGCCTGTCCAGCAATCAATTTTTCCCCTCCTTCCAAAACAGCCTCTGATACCACAACCTGAGGAGATTGAAATTTAGTGTGCAGGCCTCTGCTCCAGTATGGTAATTTTCTAATTGCTTAGGACTCATTGGATCAGACCTAAATGATCTATCTGCATTTTTATAAGGACATGTCATTTTCTTTGGGCCTTCCTTTTCTAGCTGCTAGATTTTATTTACAATTTTACCATTTACAAATGTTATGAAATGCATTTTGGAAGTGACACCCCCAAATTGTCCTTCCTGCCATCCATTTCATAGAGAATATACACAGAGAAGAGCGTTGCTGGGCAGGTGTCTGCAGATCCCCTGTTCCTAACTGGTGTCAGGAGAGTGAGTCTACCGTTCAAAAATAAGTCCATTGTTGGCCACACTCAGCATGTTCTTAATGACTCAAGATTCTGAATTATGGCAGAGAGAAAAATTTAAAAACAGGTTCATTTTGGAACATAGAACCATTTGGGTCCTAAGACTGACAACAGTTTACTAAAGCTCAGTAGCATCAACATTTGAAATTGTAGTTTTTGACTTCGGGGTGACTACAGAAATTATAAGAACAATGACAGAGATATCCAAAACTGCTGTATACAACACAGTTTTGTTTAATATGAAAGTCACTCAAATCTAATTGATGTTTAGTACTATATATGTACTCTTCATGTTCTTTGGATTTCTGGAAGGTAATGACACTTTACAGTTAATGCCTAGTTACTTGCATGCCATGGATGTACAGTAGCGGAATATGACCCTATTGTGAAATTAAATGTTTATTTCAGATGCCATTTATACATAGCTTAATTTGATGAGGATTGAATGTAATATATAACAGGAATGATCATACAAAATACGTAGTTGCATCTTATAAAAGATTGCTAGGTTGCATCTAACCATGACTGTCATTATTTTGATAATTAGGCACTTATGAATTATAGTATCTATTCCTTATGTTGGCATGATAATTTCACTATTTTCCATGCATTAAAAGTAATGCAAATTCTTAGACTAATTTTAGTAATTTTATCTATAGCCTGTGGGGGTCTTGGGGACAAGGGGCGGGCTGATTGTTTTCACTTCCCTATGATATTTTCTCTCCCAAAAACAGTGGACTAAGTTTGTAAATGTCTCCTAAAACCCAAAAAAAAAAAAAAAAAAAAAAAAAAAAAAAAAAAAAAAAAAAAAAAAATTACCAGCTTTTTTTGGAACCCTTTAAATGTTGATTTTTGTCATGGAAAAATAAATTGACAAAACTGATGATTACAAAGATATAATCATTTTAAAATAAAGCAGTTGCTCATTTTATTTTACTCTCTAAACAACTGTCACAAGAAAAAGCTTATAGAATAAAAATACAAAAACATACAGACTTGTACACAAAATCTATCTCAGCTCTGTTTTTAGAAAGGTTAAGCAAATGGTATTATCATGAAAGAATTGTCAAGTTTCATCCACCTTGAGACCCATGTCTTCACACTTGGAAACTTGAATTCTAGATAATTATGGGAGATAATGTGATTCTAAAGTCATCCTGTACCTTTCTGGGCCAAACATTGCTAACTCCACGGCCAATCATGCAAGATATTCTTAATGTACCAAAGCTTTTTACAGGTAATAAAATTCTTTGCCCTTGGGAAATGGATCAAAAAGGCATCAATGATCAAGAATAATCACTTTGAATCTGTGTCTTATTCCTCACTCCCAGCTCCCACACCCCAAGCACTCAAAATTTGGATGTTTTCATTAAAAAAATAAAATAAAATAAAAACACACATATATTCAGATATTCTGAAAAGTTAGCCCTAATTCTCTTGAAAATTTACTTTCATGGAATTCTGAATATTTCAGTAGAGAAGGACTTTGAAACATCTCTAGATTTTAGAATTTCTTATTCTGCCAAGCATGAAAATATTTGGTTAAATAGACAGAGTTTTAAAAACTTAACCTGGGGACACTTTGTGGATAACTGGAACATTTTTGTTAAAAAGTAATCAGCTTGTGCTTAAGATTAATTAATATGATTTAGGAGAATTCTCACAATTGCTTTAAGTGAATGAAAAGTTATCTTAGTAAAACAGAGAAGAAATAGATGCCATGTGCTATAGTGTTCTACTTAATAGGAAAATGTCAAGTAGGAGATCTTTAAATACATAATTGATATTGCTGTACTTCCCAATACCTCTTTTCTGTTGTTGTCAGTAAGATAGAGGTGACTGGCTATTGTCCATCTAGAGAGCAGGCTGGTGGACAGGCTGGAGCCCAGACTTTGGACCAGCTTCAAAGTGTATGGTGCTGGGCAGGTGTTGAAGGTCCAGGCTTCCCACCTTGCAGAGCGGTTGTGACACCAGAAGGCAAGAAATGTGAGGCTCCCATGCCGGCAGGTCCTCCACGCAGCCTGGCTGCTGTGAACCGTGGGCTCCCAGGCCATCCTTTCCTATTAAATGATTTATGGATCTTTCTTTAATTTTCATTCATCTTTTCACTATAGGTGAAAGTCAGGTTTTTGCAGAAAGACTTCCTGAATATCTTAAGTTCTTATATTGCTAGGACATAGGGATTTCTAAAAAGGACATTGATATTTAGGTCAATAGAGCTTTGACTCTTCTAAATCACTTGTAGTTGAACATTTTTTGTAAAATGACGGTTTGATGACATTGAGAAGGAACATCAGTTGTGACCTTTCATATATAAACTAGGCAAGAAGTTACCATATATAAAATTATGGTTTGGAAAGTATTTTATATTTTTTTAAAGTTATGAAAAACGAGAAGTGATCATATGAACTAATTCAACCCACCTATGTGTTTTACGGAATCTACTTCCAAAACCCATTTGTTCTTTATTCGTGTGAGCTTAGTACTTACTTGATCATAAGAATTCCCAGATTTGTGCAGATTGCCACGCTGGCACTCAGAAGGACAGGGTGGCCCTGGACTGACACTTTGTAAGCTCCTTGGTGATTCTCACCAATAGGCAAATCAGGGACACACTGCACTGGGCCAAAGAGATGCCTGTTAGAGGTAGCGTTGGAAGTTCTTTAAATAATGAAGTTATCATTCCAATTCAAAACACTTTAAATAATTTTCCAAGGAATACAACCATCTGGTTGGTGTTGGTGTTCATCAGTATTTTCATTTAACATTTTAGTTTTATCAAATTTTTAAAATTAAGAATTAGAACCCTAGCTACTATCAGAATACATACACACAGGTGTGCCTGCCAGTGTTAACAGATTGTGCAAAAGTTCAAATCCGCTTCAAAAAGCCAAAACTTTAGGATATACCATGCTATTAGTCTGGAAATAAAAACATCATCAGTTCTTCCAACGCCCACTGCCAAATGCAATTTTTGCAATTTTGCTTTTTTTTTTCTTTACTCTTCCAAAATCATATGGGAAGAATCCCCTTCCCATGTAAGATTTGGTGATAAAGATTGTATTATTGGATTTCCACATTCAGAATACATGTTTCTCCCCTTCCCCCTTGCCCTTACCTGAGTCTGGGCCATGGCCACATGCTTGCATTTACAGATTGTTCTGACTGAAGTCAGCTTTCCAGGTCCAGTGCAGCAGGGCACAGTTGAGGAGTTTTCTCCAAGTCTTTGCCACGCTTTGCATTTAGTCCCCAAGTGGCCATAAGGGTCCAGTCCTCATGTGAATGGCACTGCTCTGTTAGGCCTCAGGCAGGTACTGCTGGGAAAGAGTGAGTCAGGAGGACCTAACCTAAACCTTCTCTCCCAGGGCCCCTCCTGGGCTCAGGGTCTTGGACAGGTCATCTGCCAGGATCCTGACCTGTGGCCTCACACTGAGCTTGGCTCTGCCTCTGCTCCCAGAACTAGAGGGGGTTCTTCCTGAGACCTGTTGTACCTTCCAGGGGTCAGGCCAGGGAAAGGCCCAGTATCAAAAAGCCCATCCAACCCAGGGAAACATGGCCAGCCTGGCTGGCATTTCCCAGGAACTTTAGAAAACTTTGGGAGAGGCCTGGATGAAGGTGCACCCCGTGAGGGCCACAGTGAGTAGCAGCTGCTTTGTGATGCCCCAGGCCTTGCACGCTCTCCTCCTCAGAGTCCTGATGGTGGATCAGGGACTCAGTTGACATGGGGAGATTTTAGCTCAAAACTGACTTCTCTGACCCAGAGGGGTTTCTCCTAGAAATGCCAGTAGCTGATGTGCAGGGCAAGCATTCTTATAGCTCAACCCAGAGCCCTTTGAATAAACATACATGTCCTCCTCCAAATTCTAAATTTGTACCTGGCATGGACAGAGCAGTCAGCACATGGCTGAACCTCAGCTTCCCCAGCCCTGCTGTGAAAATGGGAAGTGTAGTATTTTGCTTTCCAAACATGAAGCTTACGTTATGATTTCGAATGAGCTTCTGCAAACTGACACCCACCCTCGCACATTCTAACCTGCCTGCTCCCCAGCCTTTCCTCTCCCTTTTGTTGATGTGATTCTCTTCAGGCAAGAGGAGGCCAGACTTCTTAAAGATCGTGGTAGAAACACTGTATTCAACTCACCAGCAGTAGTGGAATTTTCCCTCAGGCAACAGAGTTGTTGAAACAAGGCGTCACACCAGCTGTGTGCATGGTCAGGTGGGAATCAGGCTCTAGAAAACCCACCCAGGAATAAGCATAAGCAAGCAAATGCTCCTAAGAGTTTCTTGGACTTCTAGAGTCCCTGCCACCCAAAGATGTTTTAAATTTTTGGTTTTCCAGTGATATATGGGTTATCTTAGATCCTGAGTGGGGACACACTCCAATTTTAATGTAAACTTCAAATGGAAACTCTGGCTTTTAACACCTTAGGCCAGCTGTCTAAACCTTTTCTAAGTAAACTGGGATGAAAACACATACTTTACCTAAGTTTTATGATGGGTTTCTGTTGCTGATGATGTTGAAATACGAAATAGATCATACGGAAATGTTTTCTTTTACTATGAAAAGATCTAAAATTTCAGTGAATCATGAGAATTGATTCTTCCCTTGAATTATCTGGGGGTGGGGGGGGCGAGAGCAGGATTTGGGGGTAACACTAATAGACTCCATATATGTGCCAAAGTTCTCAAATAATTAAATTGTAATTGAGATCAACGATGTATGTGTGCCTGGTGATTCAGAGGTGTTTCCAGGACTTTTTATTTTTTTCCTTAAAATTTCTATAACATAGTCTAAAAGTTCGCTTCCTCAACTTTAAATGGCTATTTTGCAGCAAATACTAAGAGATTTTGTTAGGTTTTCTTTCCCATCATTACGCCCTGCTCCTGACTCTTCATCAACTAGTCGGTTCATCTCCCCCACCAGTTGCAGACTAGCTCATACGTCTATTGGTGCTTAAAAATAAATAAATAACATAAAACAGGTCTTGTACCTCTTGGCTCCCTTGTGACAATGCACGTTGGCAGCAGTAATGTCTCCCTTTAGATCAACTTGTGTGAAATACGATGGCACTTAAAAGGGAAGGCCAGCTGGAAGGACACCAGTAAAAACACTAGCTCAGCTTCAAACAATTTGATTTCAACCTGAAATGAATTACCTTGCAACACAAATAGATAATGGCAAGCAGGATATGCTGCTTATCAAGTTCTTGGATGCGGACCTCACGCTCAATTGAAGCCCATTGCTGGGTGAGGATAAGAGAAGACTCCCTAAACTCCCAGGTGCAGATGAACTAGTTGGAAGGGAATGAACTCTGAGCACCCAAAGCCCATCCCCTGCTGATTTCTGAAGCAACAGCTCCAACTTGATCTTCTAATGCAGAAACACATACCAGTGTGGGGTGTTGAAGGACGAAGACTTTCTGTGAGGCACAACCACCAAATGTACCCCTTTTCTCAGAAGGCTGCTTCTTTGATGAGCTTGTCGACTAGAATTGGGTAATGACATACAGGGATGTCTTATTTGTTTTTGTAACAATATGCAACGTTTCGGCGTCATGCTTTCCTTCCGAACAAGACCCAGAAGATGGTTATGTGGCAGCCTTTTTATTAGTAATTCTCATAGGTGACAATGTATCTCTGAACCACTTTGGTTTTGCACAGTAGTGAACTGAGAATTATTTTGTAATGAAATGGGAAATCCAAAAAGGCATGTTATACCTTTCTGGGAACCCACCCATTGGGGGGAAAATCTTTTTTTTTTTTTTTTTTTTGCTGTTTCAAAATAGATATAACCATATCTAGAGCCCTCCTTATTGGATTAGTACAATTCACAGTAACATTCTCTTTTTTGGTGCAAATCACATATTCTTGGTGGAGTCTTGATAATTATCTTTATATTGTAGGCACTAAGGGATTATTCACTATATCTGCAAAGACTGTGACAAGGTCAAGTTTGTCATCTTGGGGGAACGCATGACAAAGAGTAATGATTAACAACGTCTGCCAAGTTTGAAATTTAAGTCTATTGGTGTAAAGTTTAATTCAACATGTAAGACAAGTCACTTCATGCCACTAGAGTTTAAATGCAAATTCCCCAAATTGGATATCAATCCCATTCATAATCAGAACAGATCAGAAATAGCAACGTTGTTTGGGATCTGTATGCTTTATTTGATCCAAAGCACTCTATATACTATGTTGTGAACCAACAATACCCAGAGAAACAGAAGAAATTGAATAGATTCTGTTGATTTTTCAAAGACTCAAGGAAGCATGATCTAGTGGTTAAAATGGAAAGTTGGCAAAACTAGAATGAAGCCAAGATTCTATCCCCAGCAGAATGACTAAGCTTTGCCTCGCCTGTGTGTCCCTGTAGGAGGATGAGGACACGGGGCTTCCTCCCGGGGCTTGCAAGTAATGGACTTCCAGAGCCTTCAGAAGCTCAGCTCCAGCCCCAGCCCGGCTGTTATCAGAGGATTCTCCTGTTTATGTCATTACAACACCAAACCAAGAAACTGGTTTTCCAGTGACATTCTCACAGTTATTACTCCATGTTTTCCAGATTTTGAAGGTGGAGAGATGCAACAGAGCTCACTGGTCTACAGAAGGGTCCTAACTACAGTATTGATACATATAGGATGAATGACTTGGCGGCCTTTTACAATTTGGATTTCCATCTGCAGCTGGAGTTTGCCAAGTTCATCACTCTGCCCCACTGTTAAAGGACACAGTTACTCCTCCGTACGTAAACCTCTGAACCCTCAACAGGTAATTGCACCAATGAAGTATTTCACACAAAGCTTTGAAACTTGTATCAGAAAGAATAGCTCACCTGATTTCTCAATATTGGCCTCTGTAAAACACTTTTAAAGCTCTCAAGAAAATAATAAACTACATTTTCCTCTCTTCCCACTCGTCATCACCTAGATACTTTTCTGTTAGATAAACAATCTGCAGTGTGTTTACTGAACCTTACGTTGATATTCCCCCAAAGTGTTTGCAACCTGAGCTTTATTCCAGCAACTCCACGAAACGAGTCCACAGTGCAGAGCAGGCAGGCCCCTCTGGAACTGGAGATTATTTGTTCTCTCACTGTTCTAAAGGTAATTAAGGAGCATGGCATGTTTCTCAATTAATGATTTCTCATTCAACAGGGGATCTTTGATGCTAATTTGTTTTAATCAGGGCAGAGGCTGCTCAAAAACTCTAAACAATTCAGTGAAGAGGAACTGGGAATTTTTAATCAGGTGGAAGAGATTTAAATGCTACGAGGGAGGCATTGATCATGCGCTTTGGATTCCTGTTCATTTCACTAGGTTCTTTTGGTTTTATACACCAATGTGAGATTATTAAAAAGAGCATATTGTATTATGCAGTACAGTCTTTCTTTATGAATTTGTGTGTATATATCATGGATTTCAGTTTCTCCCATGGACAGCCAATTTACATTCAACCTTCACTTCTTCCTATATATAGAATATAGTTATGCATGCATCTAATCCCTTCATTATATTCACAAGTAAAAGCAGGAAATGTATATGTAAGAGTATATTTACATATATGTAGTAAAAGAATGATGGGCAATGCATTATGAATGAGCATTAAATTTAAAACATTCTTTTCATCCCTCGGACAACTGTCTCTTAACTGGCTGTTCATAATTTGAGAAACTAAAATCAAATTGCAGTATGTACATAGAAACATTCATGATTAGACCCGAGTTTTAATTTTTATTTTTTAAAAAATGCTTTCAGCAGGTGACTTTGCTGAAGTCAAAGGAGGGAACATTCAAAGGAGAGAAGTTAGAGTACTCTTTCTCTTCTAATGATCAGGTTTCATCTTATTCTAATGTTTTCAAATCAAAGCTACTTTATAGAATGTCAATCACATGAAAATGAGGTTGACTTTTTTCCTTTCTCTACCTGAATATAGAAAAAGTCCAACAAATGCTCAAGAGGCATAACTAGTTAAAAACTTTTGTTTCTCTAAATTGAAATAAGTAGAAAAATGGGTCTTTAAAAATTTCATTTAAGCCAATGGTTCTCAAACTATAGAGGCCACCAGAATCAGCCAGGGGTGTGGGATCTTGTTAGAACACATAGCTGGGGTCCACTCCCACCGTTTTGATTCCAGAAGGCAGGGCAGGACCCAAGAACTTTCATGTCTAACACAACCTCCATGCTGGGACTCAGGTGCCAATTTGAGAACTCTTGTTCTGAACAATCAAGAAGGTGGCCTGGTTTGAATGCAGCGCTGAGCAAAAACTACTCCTGGTACATTCCAGCATTATCTCCCATGGGTTCTCTGCCAAAAAAGTAGGCAGGCCGCCTTATGACTCTGACGCAGCCTCCAGGGTAAACTTCCGTCCTGAGTCAGGCAGGAGAGGGGCAGGGGCTAAGAGGTGGGCTTGCTTCATAGGGATGACATTCGAGTCTGTGTTTTAATTCATGCAGTCCCTTTGAAGAGCTTTGTAGGAATCACAAACATTTGAACATGAACTTTTAAATGGAAACTCTGACCTGGTACACCTTACTAATGGAAAATGCCAAGAGTCAAATTAGCTTGTGAAAAGGCACACCAGGATGTTTCCCAGCGCTCTGGCTAAAAGAATGATCTGGGGCTCTGTCGGACATTTGTGGTTTTGATAAGGGCCCTGGATAATTCTTTTTTTTAAGACAACAAAAGTTTGTTTTTCACTGTGCTGTATGTTCAGCATGGCTTGACAATGAATTTTAACATCTATACGTGCGGAACACTACTGAAGAAACCAAACCATTTTCCTTAGAATTTTTCTTGTAAGATGTTATAATTACCTATCTAGAGTGTCTGAGGCAAGGCCATTCATAAAGCTGTGTGGGGACAGGTGCCCCTCCATGCACAGGTGACCTCCTTCACCTAGGCATCCCTAAAATGTGGCAAAATTGCCTTGGTGGATATGAATTGGACCCAGACGTCTCAGCTGTATGATCATCACACCCAGGGTGAGTTCAATTTGGTTTGCTTTGGTCTGTCAGTGTTGTGGTTTCTCTGACTCCCACATCAGGCATTTTTGAGGATCAGGGAGACCTAAGTCCCCATGTACCAGGTTTGAATGGTTCTTTCATTGATTTATCTTTACCCTTAAAATTAATCCATGAATATGGAATTAATTAGTGGACATGCAGTCAAATCAAAAGATGACCTTGTTGTAAAATATATCTTCTGAAAATTTTGATATTCAATAGTACCTCCTATGGTCCAGGTTCTGTGCTGTGTTATTTAACCCTCCTACCACTATTAAGAGCATATTGGAGTCCTGGTTTTACCTAGGCTTAGTCCATTGACCTGCCTGAGCTCACGTGACCAGCATGTCGCAGATACAGGAAAGACTCTCCCACCTCCCATCATATGCTGCTTCCTCCAAACCGGCTGTGCTTCCTTGACACAATGTCTTCATAGAATGGCAGGGAAAATGATGTGTGGAGCCCCCACCATCCTTCCCTTATCATACTTTGCAGTGACAGAAGCATTTTTAACAGAAGGGCTATCTCCCCTTCTCTAATGAGCAGCCTTATCTCTGAATTGTTCCCACGTGAAGGAAACGTGCTCATCTCTTCCCAGTTCCAGGCAGCCTCCGGCTTTCAGATGCCCATGACCCACAGTCCCCAGGAGCTGACCTAGTTAATCAACTGGCCGTCATCCTGCATGTTCATGGGCTGGTTTCAGACCTAATCGTGTCATATCATTGGGTCACAAAAGTGTAAATGATCTAATCGAGCCTGACTTTTGCGATCACAGGTTACATATTGATGTGATGCAGTCGCGTGATTGGTATTCCACTTTGGTGGGATTTATAAATCTCCAGACTGTAGTTGCAAGGTGTGGCTCAGCCCGGTGCAAAAACTCATCAGCACAGTCGGTGGGCGTTGCTGCTCTGGAGACACATGCGCTCTTCCCACTTGGGTGTTAAACACTGAGCCCTCTCCACTCTGCAGACCTTCACTAAGCAGTGGGCTCCGTCTTGACCCGTCACTTACCAGCCCCCACCTCCACCACGCACATACGCTAAGCCTCGGAGGAATAAAGCCCAGGTTTTCAGAGGTGCCCTAGGTAGCTTTTGCATCGGGTCAAATCACACTTCAGGCTGCTGTGCGCGGAGGCGCAAGTTCTTCCTTGAACTCTGTCTCGCATTGCCGTCGTAAACACCATCTAGTCTCTCTGAACAGATTCCCCAATGACAGCGATTGACACACAACACTTTTTAATACAAGTGTGTTCAGGGGACTAGGCAGTTGTCTCCTGTTCTTATCTCAGTCTCAGTTTCCTCATCTGTCTAACAAAGGCCCTTTTCAGGACATAGTGGCTGCTTCTCCTGAATTCTCCCCTGGTGACAGTGCTCCTGTGCTTGCCTGGCTTGGTGTGCATCATGCTTTTGTGGAATCGGCTCTCAACAGATGGTGCTAGGACCTGTCACCTCAGTTCAGCTTCACAAGATACACATGCTGTCGAGATGGCATGTGATCTTCCTGAGTGGCACTGTCAAGGTCAGGGCTACGTCCTGTACTTTGGGACAGCCTTGTTAACTCACATGGCAGCAAAGCATACAGAAAGAAACTGGTATGGCAAACTCTGTATGCTTTCTTTATCCTTTCCAACAGAGAACCTTTGCAAACTTCAAATAGTCTTTATTTGAAACTGCCAAAATACTACATTCTTATTTTATTTCTCAGAGAAGCTTAATTTCTGCCCAAAGGACAGCATATTGTAACTTCATTGTCTCAGCTGTATGTTGAAACTTCATTACCTCTAAGGGGACGTAATGAAATACATTCTTTCTACTCAGAAGATAAAATGAGATGTGGAGAATTCATAAATTACTTGGGCATCAAAGGATCCTATATAAAGAACTGCCAGTTAACAGAGGCAGGAATGTTAATGCCCTATAGGAACAGTCTTCTAGAAAGTTCACTGAAAGTATTTTTGTGGAAGCCAACTTTCAGAAGAAACCCCAGAGTTACTTTATGTTTATTTTGAACAGGAACTTTGGCCCATTTTTCCATTCGGGGCCAAAATACAGGGTGATTCTCTGTCAAGAGAGGCTGTATCAATTTAGAATCATGCAAATACTAGGTAACTAGTTGGTGTGTTTGTATGCAACATGCGGATCGACGTTGACCTAGATACATCTCTAAAATCAATTTAACAACGGCACTGCACTGGGCCTGGCTAATGCTCTAACAAGTGTTTCTTTCTTTAATGATGAGCATAAGCCCCGAGGGCTTTGTGTTTGATAGAAGTGACAGCTCTGTGCGCGCTTCTCTAAGAGTAAGCTTGCTGACTCAGAAACTGGAAGGACATCGCCGGCTGGTAGGGGAGTTGTCAGACAAATTAGTAGCCTTCTAGATTAAAAGTTATGTAGCTAATCAGTGCTCCAGGCATCCTTTAACCATGTCCCAAAGGAGGTGGTGACTTCTTTACAATTTATTTCTTAAAAGAAAAATCAGCCTAGCACCTAAAATCTGCATCAGAAAATGAGCCAAGTCCTACTCCTTCAATTATTTGACATATTTTGAATTCCATGTCATCTGAATAGAGGAGCCTATTTTTTTCCTTCTTTTCTCTTTCTTCCCCACTCAGCCTGGAGAAGATCCGTCATGTTCCTGAAACCGCATAGGGCATTGAAATCTTTGTCTTTCAAATATGCTCAGAAATAAAATGGCAGATGTTTGTGTATTTCTAAGATATTGCATAATTAAGTCTGATACCAGTGAGGGAATTCAAACAAACAATTCAGGAAGAAAAATAGGTATTTTATGTCTATTTGCCTGGGATTTTCTTTAAAGTAGTTTAAATTACACCCAGGATTAATTAATCACGCGGCTGATTGCTGCAGTGCGCCGAGCCCAGGGAGCAACACTCTTATTTGGAAGGTGCACGCGGGACACTTGGTACAACTGGCCTGAAATGAGCCCATGGCAAAGGAGATTCGTGAAGGTCTTCTGGAGCAGGGGCTGGAGAGGACAGGTGGTTGGCAGTTCGAGGTGAATGCCAGAACCCGATTGTGTGGGATTTACCTAGTTCAAGTATCACTACGCTTGAAGGGACCTTTGGGACTGTGGCTTACGAAGATGGTTAAAGAATCCTAGGACTCTGTTATGAACTCAGGAAGGAGATCTACAGGCCCATTTCCATGCAGTGACAGGGTGACTCTTAGGATCCTTCTGGTGGCACATCTTGACTCCATTTTCTGTCCTTGTCTCTGTTCCATTGGTTTCTTCTAAACAGCCTATGTTTGTTTCATCAGGGTGTATTGAGCTGTTAGTAACAGACAACCTGAGTGACAGGAATAAAACCATTAGGAAGGCATAATTCACTTAACTATTTCTAAGCATATTTGAAAGACATAGTGAGCTGTTTCAAGGATGGTCCTCTGTACCTCAATACCAGAGCATCACCTTTTGTCCTCTAGTGTGATCCTCTTGGTCACAAGATGGCTGCCATGGCTCCAGGCTTCCCATCCTCACATGACCTTATAATACAAAGCAGGAAGGGAAGGAAAGGGGAAGTCTGGCTTTCCCTTTAGAATCCTCTTCTTTCATCAGGAAGGAAAGTATTTCTCAGAAGCCCACCTTACCCTCCAGCATATCTTCCCTTAGCTTTCCATGGCTAAGACTGAATCACTGGTTTGCCATAACCAATCCCTGACAAGGGGGAATGTGATGACCCTCTCTGTTCAAAATGTGATACAGGGGAAATCATTGGCACTACCTGGGAGCTTGTTAAAATGGCAGGGTCCCAGACCCACCCCAGACCCACTGTGTCTGCATCTGTATTTAACGAGATCCTCCTGCTGATCCTGTGGACCTGGGGGTATGAGAAGCGTCATCGTTAGATAATGAGGACCACCTAAAGCTCCCACAGCTGGGTGTGCTGGGATTTGGGAAAATCAGGATCATGTTAGCAAGAAAGGTGGGGACCACTGGCGTTGGCCCAGCTAATCCTCACCAGGCACACTGACTTTCTCTCCAAAATGTCCTGCAAAATCCTGCTGCTTATGTTGCCTGCTGCACCAGGGAATGGTGTGGTCCACTTGAGTGACACACAGTTCTCTCCCTTGTCTGCTGACATTTCAGCCATAATGGTGATCTCCCTCTGAGCGCTGAGGCAAAGGGCACATTTGCCATTCACTCCCTTTAGTGGGAAGACTCTGAGTAGGGTCCAAACTGAAACTGGCCTTCCATGGTGACAGGTTAGAAAAATGACCCTCAAAAGTTCATGTCCTAATGCCCGGAACCTGTGCATGTTACCTGATACCCAGGTGTGTTGGAGAGGAGGATTTGAGATGGGAAGAGTGTCCTGGATCAGCCAGTTGGGCCCTAAATGTAATCCCAAGTGTCATCACAAGTGAAGCAGAGGGAGATTTGTCTGCAGGAGAGGAGATGGCAATGTGACAGACATCAGCAGCAAGGACTGGAGTAATGCCACCACAAGCCAGGGAGAGCTGGCGGCCACCAAGGTTCTCCCCCGATGTCTCCAGAAGAAGCCGGTGGGCCAACAACTTGACGTCAGTGCTGTCGCACTCATTTAGGATTTACAGCCTGCACCGCCACCAAAGAATACATTTCTGTTGCCTGGAGCCTCTGGTGTGGGATAATTTGTTAGAGCAGCCACAGAAACGAATACTCATCATGTAGCCCTGACCTTACTGAACCCACGACCTTAAACAGCAGTGTCACCTTTTAATTACTGTAACTTGACTCACAGGTGGAGTTATAGGTGAAGCGTTTTCAGATCTCCAGATACAGTTACAATAAAACCCTCACGGGGACGGGTAAGAATCAGGGGAGGCCCGGAGAAGCCCTCTTCTCAGCCATCGTGGTTGGTCTCAGGTCGCCACCATCGTCTGGCCCCAGTAGCACAAAGGGCAGGTGCGCGGGGCGGGGTCCTGAGAGCAGCGACCGCACCCCTGCCCAGGGCTTGCCTTGGCTGCAGATGCTCCGATGAAACGAAGGGCACGATCAAGAACCCACCTGAGCACCCGCCGTCCACACGCCCCTCTAGGGCCGTGTGGGAAATCGCACTTTTGTCCTTCAAAGCCATTTGACGGGACGATGAAGAGCGAGCGAGGTCAGCGAGGCAGCTCTGAGCTCCAGACAAGCCCGGAATGCAGAGGGTGGCCGTGAGCAGCCTGGAGGAGGCAGCAGGTGACTCTGGCGAAGAATTAGGGGGACTGAGAAGGGCTGGCGCCAGCAGCGCCTGCAGCCGAGGGAGCAGAGGCCGCCGACCCGCGGGAGCAGGAGCGCTCCGCCTCGCGCGTCTGCGCTGATGGAGGCTTTTAAGGAGGCTTTCGGACAGCGCTCATCTCGGGCCATTGGGACGGAGATGGATGAGGGTCCGAACTGCGGGAGACGCATGTGAAGAGTGAGTGGTCTCAGTGCTGGGAAGGAGCGGGAGGGGCTGCACGATCCTGCAGGCGCAGCTGCTTCTCAGAAGTCGCTCCCAGGCTCCCAGTCGCCCGCCCACTGGTGGGGATGCTCCCGAGCCACCCTCTCCACCTCCAGTTCTGCTGGGCCCCCTGGCCCTCGGTTCCTTCCTTTGAGAACGTTTCCAGTTCACTTTCCAGTATTCGGGTCTCTCGTGGGCACACCGGAACCTTCCGGTGCCACCCTCCACCAATGGAGAGGACAGGAGGTGGCGTCTACCGAGTGGGTGCACGTGTGCTTCCTGGAACCTCGTTTCAGCCACCACAGGAATACACCTCTCCCACGGAAGGCCTCCTCGGGAGAGCCACCCTGGGCCCCTGTTCACAGAGAAGGAAGATCCAGATTAAAACACAAAAAGAAATAGGGTTCAGTGACAACCGATTCTGGACTTTTATATTACCAAGCTCTAGCCCAAGCACTATATCCGACAGAATATTTAGTCCCAGTTCCCCACTCTCAGCCATAGAAAGAGGTGATGATAGATGGGCGGATTCCAAGAGAGTGATGCAGAGAGTCCAATAAGGCCTGGAGGCTCTGCCTGCTCTCCTCTCTCCTTGGACCAAGACCAAGGAAGGTTGCACGTGTGTGTGATGTGCATGCATGCATGTTGAGGGGTCTTAGAGTCTTGGTACTGGAAGCAGCCTGTGGATCATGTAAGCCCAAGGACAGTGCAGACCTAACCATCCCTGCAGATATGAAATAGGATAGACACCAATGCTCAGAGCAAGACCGAAGAGTGGCCATCGCCAGACAGGTCACCATGGACAAAAAGTAGTGGGGGATGTGTTGGTCAGGGTTCTCTAGAGGGACAGAACCAACAGGAGATAATGACTATATGTATATATGTATATATGAGCATATATATATGTGATTAGAAAAAGATGATGTCTTAGTTTGGCTTACAGGATCAGACGCTTCATCCACAATGGCTGTCTGCAGGCCAGAGAGCTGGAGGAACCCATAGCTGCTCAGTCCAAGAAGCTGAAGCTTTGGAAAAAGAAGGGCCAGTGATGCAGCCCTAGTCCCAGACCCTTTTCACATTCATTATAATGGTCTCAGAAAAAGAGCTGAACAGTGGTATGTACGCTGTAGGGTGGTGTCAGAAGACTGCTTGGGCTTCCTTTACTTAGAGTTGTCCCACCGTGTTCCATTTGCTCAGATTGTCTCCTTGAGTCCATGCCCCTTTTTCCTGCACTGTTGCTACGATCCTGATCTTTCAAGGTCCTCTCAAAGGCCTCCCAGTGCATTTCCTGAAAACCCCCACGACCAGTGCTGGGTTCTCTGGTCAGGGAAGACACCTTCCCCCTCTCTTTACTCCTCATCCAACTCTGATCTTGATTTGAGGACTCTCTGATCTCTTGGACTGGATGTTGCCTTCCTTACTAGCTTGCTTCATGCTGCACTGGATTCAAAGTCCGTTCCAAACATTGATCAATCTATTTGTACATTGAATATTTACTAATTTTCTAGAATGGGTCAAGTTGGCTTTTCTAGACTATAAGGATAAGGAGGTGGAGGATAGAAGCAGTGAGGAAAACAGACCAAAAAAATTCCCATTCATGGAGTCTGTTCTAGTGGGAGGAAATAGCCAACAAATCTGAGCAGCTAACCAGGGCCGTGTGAAAGCAGGTGATCTGTGTTCTGGAGAGAAGAAACAAAGGAGGGTGGGAGGACTGGTGGTCAGGAGAGAACTTGCGGAGAATAACAGGCAAATATCCAAGGAGTTAAGGAAGAAAGGTTTGCCTTAATCTGGAGGAAGAATGTTCTAGAAGTAGCACCAGCTAGTGAAAAGGCCTAAAGACAAAGGTGTGTCTGGCTTGCTGGAGGCCACTATGTCAGAAAGCCATTTGATAAGAGGAGAAGAAGGTCTAGATCAGGCAGTTCTGTGGGTGACGCTGCACTGAATTACATGGGGACTGCTGGAAGGTTTGAACGTGACACTACTCCACCTGACTTGCTCTCCACCATATTCATGACATTTGGATTCAGATATCAAGAAACTAGTCTTACTATCCCCCAAATCAAATCTTACAGAACAGCTAGCCTCGAAACCTTCCATTAAAAATATTATGTGGAATACAAACACCAAAATTATTCAGTGTGACAAGCATTGTGTAGAGATGGTAGTTATCGGCCCAGATTTTTCTTTAACCATCCTGAATAGCTCTAATTTAAAAGTACTTTTTTTGTCTCACAGGCACAAAGTACTCAAAATTGGTACCAACTATTCTCATAAGTGCATAGCATATAAAACAAATTTTCATTATCTTTATTACTTTTAATCTTTATGCAGTTATCTGAAATGTATTCTTTGTTGAAGGATAGTGCATGTGTGTATGTTTGTGTATATGTACATATGTATATGTATATGTACACACACACACACACACACACACACACACACACACACCGAAGAGGCAATCCTAAGAGCACAGTTCAATGAAATTTCAAAGTCAGCATGGAAGCAGGCATGTCTCTAGCTCTGACCAGATCGACACCCACAGAATTCCAGTATCACCAGGGCACCCCTTGGGTCTTCTTTCTGTCACTGCTCTGTGCCCCATCCAAGGGTAAAGGCTCTCCTGACTTCCATCACCGTAGATTAACTTGGCCTATTTTAAAATTTCAAATAAATGGATGGCGAAACCCATTCTCTTTCCCGTCTGGTTTATTGATCTCAGTGTTTTCTCCTGTGAGATTTGTCGTGTTGTGAGTGTGTAGAGTTGAGAAGGTTTGTTCTCTGTGGCTTGCTGTGTTGAAACACACTCAGAGGTGGCCAGAGGCAAGAGTGGACATGAGGTTGTAAGTGGGAAGGCTCAAGGGACAATCTGGGGGAGGGCTTGGACAGAGGAAGGGAGCAGCCTGCGTGCTGAAAGGGGCTTGGGTCTAGATGTGATTGAGGATCCCTCCGCGAGAGGGCTGTGGTTGTCCTGGCACTTGGCTCATGACTTCAGGAGAGGTGGCCCCAGGGATGAAGTAGCAGAGACCCTGCCAGGAGGGCCGAGGAAAGCGTTCACAGAGGCGCCATCCTGTGCCCTGGGCTGCGTGGTGTGTGCCCGGCCCGTCCTTGACGGCACCACAGTAACTACAGCTCCGGCCATATGAGCCCAATAAGCAAAGCCCTGGAGGCTCTGGATGGCCCCCGACAGGACATAAAACAAGGCTGGGGAGTAGTTTTTAAATGGGTTTGTTCTTAGACGGCCACTCACGGTGATGTGGCCACCACTCAACGTCACAAAGATTTGTTTGCTGGTGTCCAAAAGGCACTGACTTATGACTTTCTGTAGTTCTGTATGTCCTAAAAATTTTGAGGAAACCCCAAATCCATTGTTTTATGAAATGCCTGACTTTTTTTTATAATGCTTCTCGATTATTCCCAAACACATTCTCTTCCTCTCGAACTGGCATCTCACATCACTTAAGTGTAAAAATCCTTCTTTATGGCTGAGTCTGGAACTTCCTCCCTGGGTCCCTGACAAGAATTCATGTCTGCAGGCATCAGAAGTGAAAAACGAGGCTCGTTCTGCCAACTCCCCACTTCCCCCACTCACAGGTTTCATTTCTGACTTTTAGGAGAATGTACCCCTTCAGTGCAGGCCACCATTTCCCCATAGCCTGCTGCGTTCTGAATTTACTGAGAGCTTAGCACTTGATTTTGTATTCTACCCCAGCTACCTTCCTTCTTATGTTTACAGGACTCTTTTTAACCCATGCAAAGTTTCTCTTTCACTGGATACAAGACCTCTCTTTCTTCCAAGTACACAGGGTTACATATACCTGCTTAACCAAATCAATACACAAATGGATTATCAAGTATCCTTCAAATAAATAGCCTATACCACTCAACAGACAACATGAGTGACATCTTTGAACTAAATCTAATAGAGAAAGACCGGAATAGCCAATTCCTGCTGGATGTTCCCCCCCGAAATAAAATGAAACTTGAGTCTTCACACAGCCCTGTGATTGATTTTTACTCTTTTATTCTCCATGAAAGAAGCCCCCTTGTTCCGACTTTAGCAAAATAGCAAACAGCTTTGCTTCTATTTAGAGCACTGCGTGTTCTTTTTGTCCCTTCTTTTAGATTAAGGGGCCTGTGTGATCCATGGTGATTCGAGACTGTGAAAACTGGCCTCTGAACTGGCCTAATCCGCTGGGCACCTCACAACGCTTTGGGACACAGTGTCCTGGGGGTGGTAGAAGTTGGTAGGAAATTCAAGTTCTGCTGGGAACAGGCTTAAGGACCATCAAGCGTGACATCCAAGAGGACGTACAGAAGGCTGGGGAAATAGTCCACTGCTACAGACAATGGCCTGAGCCTGCTACGGAGCTCAGAGTGCTGGCTACAGTAACTGGAAGAGGAGCCAGCAGGAGAGATCCTGCCAGTGGACTTTTATCCACGTCTGCATCTGTTAGATTGTCCCTTCCCCTCCAGACCTTCCCAGGATTGCGGGCCCTCCCTGGGACGCCTGCTAATTATTCTGCTGCTCCTCAGGGGTCTCCAAAGTGGTTAACCAGGCAGCCTGTCCTCTTGGTCCCCTGTCCTCCAGGGTTGTCCACTATTCAGATGCTTACTGGGCACCTACTAGGGAGTCAGGCTGCAGAGAGAGAAACACGACTTTATGCTGTGCACTATTTAATGGAGGAAAACGCCATCCACAGAGTGGCAAAGTTCTATGAGAAAATCAGCAGAGTGAACGTTGAGAGCTGCACCCACCAGACACAGCACAGAGTGACTGGCACTCACGACCTTGTTCAATGCCCATGACAGCCTGGATGGGGAAGGTACTGCCGTGCCACCCACAGGTTTGGAAATGAGTGGGAGAATCTTAGGTGCTCAAGGTTGCAGCTCTGCCAGAAGCAACTCAGGACTGGAGGCCTCACCCATGAGGAGCCAGAGGCAGCAGGACGAGTTTTTGAGGGCACTGTGATCATTTTCTAAACTTCTGCCGACAAGTGGGGATACAGCCAGGTCCTAAGGAGGAGCAGAGGTAAACGTAGCTGGGGAGCAGGAGAATCATTTCTAACAAAAGGAATAACGTGCCCACGAACCCAAGGGCTGGTCTGGAATTTGGCTGAGGTAATGCCCAGGACCCCGTGATAGGCCAGAGGCGGGGCACAAGGCTACAGAGAGGCTAGAGAAAGGTGCCCACAGGTTCCTGTAAGCCTGTTGTCGCTGCCTGACTTCTACTGATGCCCTCCAGGCTCAGAAGTGTCCTGGTTTGGATGATGAAGAAGCTGATCACCCTGGAGAGGCCGAAAGGGGGCGGTGCTTCTTGATAAGGAACACAGCTTGTGTGCAGCAAGGTTGGGGGAAGCCGCACTTGGTAAGGAAGGCTCTGAGAGCAAATGGAAGTTTTAAACAGGGTATCCTGGTAACATGCGGGAGGCTGTAGAGGAGAGTAGGGGCAGAAGGACATGTGAGAAGGTCATGGCCAGGGTCATGGGTGGGAGCCCAGGGTGTGGGTTGGAGCCCAGGTGGTGACTGACGACATCAGGCAAGGGATTCTTGGCCAGAGATGCCCACACTGAAGGAGCCTGGAGGTGCTCGGTGAAAAAGGAAGGAGCCAGAGGTGTGTGGGGGGTGAACACAACCTGGGGCTCTGCTGGGTGGGGTCTGCAGGCTTGCGAGGAGAAGAGTGGACAGTAGGAGCCAGCAGGGATGCAGGCTGCCTTGGGGCTTCCTAGGGAGTGAGACGAGGGTCCTGGAGCCTGGGAATCAGAGGCATGGGGTTGCCAGCCTCCTTAGGCCCCCACTATACCAGGTGGCTTTCTGGCATGAGTTCTGCCCCTAGGCCTTTGCTCTGCTCTTTCTGATGTCCAGTCTGTCCTCCGCCTGTGTCACAGTTCAACTCTCCCCAAGCTCCCCTCTCCTCTGATTGACACAACCTACAGAGAATCAATCAGCAAATCCCATCTCCTTACCCAAGTTGCCCCAGAAGGGCACTCCTCCACCCTCCAGGTGCTGAGGAACAGGATCAGTGTTCTGGCAAACCCTTCTGGAATCACCTGTCAAGTCAAGCCAAGGTCACCCACCACCTTGACACTGGGCACTCCCTCCTACCGTTCTCCCTCCACCTGCTGCACTTCATCCAGAGCCAAGTTCGCAGGTGTAAGGTGAACCACGCTCCTCTCCTGACCGAAACCTTCTTTCCCTCCCCTGCCACCTTAAAATCCCAAGTGCATGCTGGCGTTTAAGCTCCGCCATGGTCTGCCTGCAGCCCTGGCCTCGCCTTCCTTCTCCCCTTCTGGCAGTTCCAGGCACTGCTCCCGAGTCCTTCTTGCAGCCTCTGCCTCAGGATCTGCCTTGTGACCCTCAGCTTGCTGCCACCTCCCCTAGAGAGTCACATGCCCCACTCGCCTCACTAGGCCATTTCCCAGCAGCCCTCTGGCCACCCAGCTCAAATGCATCTGTTTCCCTCCCTTTTTCCTGCTTTCCTTTATTCAATTGTAACTTCCCATAATTATATTTTTTCCACTGTTAATATGACCTAGATACAATAAATCCACCAATCTTTGTGTGTTGTATAGTTATCTGGGTGTTAACAAAAACATATGACCCTGTAACTAGCAGTCAAGACATCACCTCCAAAATTCACTTGTGTCCCCTCGCAGTCAACCCCATCTGCCTCTTTCTTACCAACCACTGTTCTCTTTTCTGTCCTTACAGTTGTGCCTTTTCCAGAGGATCATATGAATGGAATCCTGTAGCCTGTGGAGTTCTGACTCTGCCTTCTTTCACTTAGATGATGCATTTGGAAGTCGCGTGTGTTGTTGGGTACCAGCAGTTCACTCCTTCTCATTGGTGCCTAGTATTACACCCTGTGGGTAGAGCCTCTTGGTTTATCCTTTCTCCATTGAGCAAAACTGATTGCTTCCATATTTGGTTGAATGTGAATAAAGCTGCTGGAAACACTTATGATCAAGTTTTGTGCAGTTTTTTCATTTCTCTTGGGTAGGTGCTAAAGAATAGGATCACTGTGTTCTGGCAAACTCTAACAGACTGGTTGGACCATTTCACATTTCCACCAGCAATAGGTGAGAACTACAGTTGCTCTGTATCTTTGCCAACACTTGATATTGTCAGGTTTTTGTTCGTTTTATTTTGTTTCTGATAGCCATTCTAACTGCTTGTAGTGGTATCTCATCATGGTCCCATCATTACATATTGAGTGTATCTTCTCAAAATTTATCCATACATGATATATTAACAGACAATAGCCAGACCATGCAAGATGTAAAACTGACCCTTAACTTCTGCAGCAACCTGCCCAATTGGGTCAGAACTTGGTGAATGAGTACCTGATTCTGACTCAGAACCAACCACCGAAGGTCAAACATTCAACCCTAATCAATCCTGTAGGAGATGCCCAGAGAACGGCCTCCAATCAGAACGCACCTGGAGTCCCCCTTTTTTCTACTCTGAAGCTTTCCCACTTCTCTGCCTGCCTTTGATTCTGTGCAGGGACTGACCCTCTTGCTACAGTTCTACATAAATAGCCTCTGCTTGTCCTCATTTGGGTGGTCTTTGTTTATTTTCCAAGTTCACATGTTCACTGTCTTCTGCCATCTAGTCAGGGTCTCTGTGCCCTTCCATATCGCCAGTGCCTGGAACACTCTGCCCAGCAGGCTAGCAGATGCTCCAAAAATGACTGACTGGGGCAAATTTCTTTTTAACCAGGTCGTTGACGGGGCAGTGGGAGACCTGGGTACCTGGCAGGTGGCTTCCTCCCAGCCTCTGCTGGGGGAGGGGACTCAGCTCTGCTTCCTGTCCAGGCTGATCCTCACCACCTCCTGGTTCCCTGATTCCCTACCATCTGGGTGGCCTCCCTCTGCTCCTGTGGGCCAGCTCCTGGGGTTGCAGAGTGAAGGATTTTCGTTCTCTCTAAGGAGACTGTCTGCTGTGGAAGAACATGGGGCACAAGGAGAAAGTCCATGGGAAGCTCTTTGGAAGTAGCCAGAATCTTCCCTACTTTTGGAAAGTGACTTGTGAGAAGGAAGGCCATCATATTGTCCCTAATTGTTGCAATTTTGGAGATGCTCCTTTAGCTCTGCCACTCCTTGGGAAAAGGGATTTATAAACCCTCAGCCTGAAGCAGCTCTGAGTGCATCTCAGCTCAAGGGCTTTCCAAAGACCCTTCTGGAAGCCAGCTTGCAGAAACTCAGCCAGGAGTAGCAAGAAAGGACTCCTTAGGCCTGGGCAGCAGGACTCAGCCTGGGCTCGGTGGACTCCAAGCTCAGGAGAGCTGCTGGGAGCAGGGGTGGGTGCTACAGGGAGACCTGGGGGTAAATCAGGCTCCACACACTACCAGGTGACAAACAGCAAGGCGTGACCTGCGCGCTCTGCATGTCTGTGAGAGGCTTTCTTGTGTCTTTGTCATTGCCATCATTATGGTGCCCGTTTATTTTCTTAACAACGTCTGATTATTGTTTAATCAGCAATCATCTGGAACATCTCCAGCTCACCGTGGATTAAGTCTTTAATGATCCATGAAGATTTGAAGATGCTATTTTATGGGGCTCTGATCATCTTCTGATGGCATCGATTCCCCTCCATCAGTTGAAAACCAACCACTGGGTGCTCCTGCTAGGGATATACCCAGTAGGTGCTGCTGGGAGACAGGACGGAATCCACGCCACCCTGAGACTTGTCCCCATCAGATGACTCTGCTCTGAGAGACCTGAGCACTTGTGGGGTGATGGGACAGGCTACTTGCCAACAGTGGGGGAGCAGCAAATCCTCCTGTCCTGTCCATCCCGTTCTCCCTCAGTAACTGGGGGCGGTTCACAGGATTGAGGGTTCCCCGAATTGGCCAACATGCTACAAACAGCAGTGTTTGTTATTCTTATGACACTTACAGAAAGACAGGTTGAGGTTGGAAGGCTCGTGGGCCAGATTGTAATATGTGAAGCAACTGCACCTATTGCCTAAGACACTTGGTTGTGTTTTGAAAGGGAGAGATTAGGATAGACTTTGGTTGATTTCTATCCAATGTGCTAGTGAATTAAACTTTATTTGGTAATGTGCACCACTTCTGTGGGGGAAATAAAAATCGTTAAGTGATTGACAAGGAAAGAATGACGGATGGGCATTGAATTTCTGGAATGTGCAGGGGTTAGACCAGGGGCATTCCCATTTTCTCTTTCCATCTGCTCAGCATAGTCCTTGCTAGAAGTCTTAACACCAGAGGAAATGGATGCTTACAGACTAAAGGGCTCTTGGAGTTGCTAAGTGAGGAGCCCAGGTGGACTCTGAGCCCAGCTACAAGGGCTTTGGGGATGGTGAGCTCCTAGGACCTGGGTAGGACATCATTGGAGACCTCAGTGATGTGCCTCCCCCTCCTGCCGCCCGTCTAGGGGACAAAGCCCTCTCCCAGCTGGGTTTCTCAGCTACAATCACATCAGTGTCACAGAAACCAGAGAGGAGGGCAGGGGACATGCAGATGAAGGATGGCACACTGACTTTCCCTCCAAGCTTTTCCCCAAGAGCTTCCCAAATGATATTCGGATCCCTGACACCTTCCATCCCCCGCATCCTTAATGACCAGCCTCCCAGCCCCGCAGCAGCTTCTCCGCTGCATTTCCCTGATCCAGCACTTTTTCCTCGGTGCATTATTTTCCCCCTGATTTTCAAATTCCCTGTGGACAATAATCAGACACTGAGCTCCGCACACTTGGCAAATTTTGAGTGTCAAAAAAAAAAAAAAAAAAAATCTTTTTTATTCCTTTAAAGACTTTTTTTTTTTTTTTTTTTTTTTTTTTTTTTTTTTTTTACCTCCTAACAAATGCAGTTTTTACTTGACTCCAGGCTTTTTCTTGCATTTAGTTTCTTGAAGCTGACTCTGTGTCCAGGTTCTTTCTGCTCCCAGGGACCTGCAGCCTGCTGTGTGGCTCTAACGCTGACAGCCCCTAACCCTGGGGAAGGCTTGCATTGGCACTTCCCCAGTTTTTAGTTCTAATAGGCCTAACGTGTCCTGAGCCATAGAAAACGTCAACCAGAAATGGAAACGGAGAACGGACCTCTGTCTCTGTCCAGGCTGCCCCTGCCCCAGGCTCTGAGTATAAGATGTTCTAATTCATGAGCTAAAGAACAAGGGAGACTGCAGGTGAGAGTGGTGGATGCACAGGCATCTCAGGTGTCCAAGGCCCCCAGTTCCACCTGCACACCAGATGTCCAGGGGCCACTGGGAACATGGACACAGGGAACCTAGAAGTCACAGAGGAGCAGTCACTGCACAGACTCAGTTCTTCCTTCTGTTCAAGTCATGGGAGGAAGCTGAACAAGGTTTCTTCTCTCCTTTCCTGTCTCACCTCTGGGCCTTGGAGGTGACCGTCAGTGAGGCAGTAAAAACGTGATGATCAGGCCGGGTGCTGCGGCTGCTCCTCTCACCCCAGCTCCTCGGGAGCCTGAGGCAGGAGGAACACACGTTTGAGGCCAGTCTGGGTAATTTCGCCAGATGCTGTCTTGAAATAAAAAGCAAAAAGGGCTGAGGACATAACGTAGGGGTCACACACCCCTGGGTTCAATCCCCAGCACAAGAAAAAAAAAATGTTTAGAAGGTGACAAGAAAGGGTAAATACCTTGGGTCTCCTGTGGCCTCTGGACTGGGAAGTCACTAGAGATGCAGGGAGGTGACACAGATTGGAAGGGTCAGATGACACTTAGAGGCTCAAAATCCCTCATTTGATAGTGAGTTGGAGCATAAAAATTGAAACCAGAGACACTTTGGAATGGGAGGCACTGGGTTAGACTGGTTGAGAGCCAGTGTTCAAGGAAGACTTTCCAGAGACCCTTGAGGGTCACAGCCATGTTCCAGAGGGGTGTTGTGAGCAGTGTTCTGTACTACAGCTTGTGGGACCAGAAATCACAGGCACAGGTACTCATTTGGACTGAATGTGAGGAGGGACTTTTCAAAATTACATATTTTGGAGAAGATAATGTATTCACATGGATCCAAAATCAAAAGGAGGTGAGGAAGGCTACACAGACAAAATTCTCTCACCCCCGCTGCTCTGGGCTCTCACCCTCCCCTGCCACACTTGGATGCACTTGTATAATTTATCGAGAATCCTTAATGTTTGCTCATGCAAACCAGAGCAAATACATCATGATTTTCCTCCTTTTTGTGCAAAATCTAGCATACTTTATGCACTGTTTCACACATCATGTGGTTTAATTTTTTTCTTCTTAAAATACATACTGGAGATCTCTCCATGTCTGTACAGATTTTAGATTATTTGTTAGCAGATTTTGTGGTAGATTCACTGTGTGAAGATACTATGATTTATTTATTCTCTGTTGATGGATTCTTTAGTTGTTTCCAGTCTTTTATGACTACCAAAAAAAAAAAAAAAAGCCTCGTTGACCAACCTTGCCTGTATTTATGTGATTTTTATATATGCATGAGGGCATCCAAAGGATACGGACCCAGATGTGGAATTGTTGAATCAGAAGTTAAACAAACTTGTAATTTTGATTGATGTTGCCAGATCATCTGAACATGGATCAAGCCATTTCACACTGCCGTATAACAATGCCCTGAGTCCCATTTAACTAAGGTCCCTGGCTGCTTTCAGGGTTGGAGACATCTGACCTATCAGGTAAGAAGCGGGTCCCCAGCATGATTTCAATCTTTTAGGCACGAGGCTGAACACCTCCTTGGGTGTGCAGGCCATTTGTGTGTTTTGATGAGCTCTCTGGTCATGCACTTTGCTGGTTTGTTCAGTTGAGAGTTGGTTTCACCTTGATTTCCAGAAGGCATTTTTATATGATGAAGATTCTCTCTAAAATCAGAGCAGGAGGGAGAGAAGAGCTGCTTGTCAGCAGAGGTGTTGGCAGGATGTAGTGGGGGACTCAGGGGCCCGAGATCAGACGGACAGGTGTCATTAGTAATAGCACCCTTGTTGCTCTCACCACTACCCATGTGCCAAGGTCCAGTTCGGATCTCACCTCTGCCAAGGAGCCTCCTCAGACGCGTCCATTTGAAAGTACGCTGGTCTATCAGCAGGGCTTACCTCTGTGGGCATCGTTTTCTTCCTGATGTTGGCAAATGGACAGAAGGTGTAGGGGAGAGCCAGGGCTGGGCGGCGCTGGAAGCTCTGAAATCTGCATCCCTGTTCATTTAGTCAGGGTCCTTCCCCAGTCTGGGCCTCAGTTTTCTTATCTGGACAATGAAAGAACTAGACTAGATTGGCACCCAGCAGAGTTACCTGGGGAGGTCTTCTAAGTACACACAAGCCAGGTCCCAACCTCCGATTTGGTAGAGTGTATTTTGATGTGTGTCCCTTAGTGGAGATCTATGGTGACAGAGATGTCGCTCAAGGTCCCTTCTGATCCAAACGCAGTCAATGTGTCCCCTGTTCAAGAAGCAAGCTCCAAGAGCAGACATAATTCTCATCAACCTGCAGTAGGCGCTGAGGAAACATTTATGTCCTTCTTAAGCCTCCTTTTCTTATTTCTGCTGCTTATGAGAATACACTGGGGGTAACAAATAACTCCATAGCCTCTGAAGGGAGTGGAGCTGATCCACTTACCACACAAAGTTAATCTAGCCCAAATGAATCAACCTGATTCCACTTGGAATCCCTCCCCAGTGGGATGGGAGGTCATGTATTTACAGAACGTGGACTATGAATAATTGTTCCCTCTTCGATGCTGAGCTTGTGTTTCCTTGATGAAAAATCCATGGATTTTTTTCCCACCTGATTAAGGCTGCTGCTCACCCTGGGAGACTTCTCAGCTCTTGCTTTAATAACTCTGGCTTCTTTGACCTTTCGTTTTTGTTCCCCTACTTATGCCACCTAGATTTGGTAGAAAAATCCAGAGTGTGTGTCCAGCAAATGGTTTCTGGAGGGGAGGCAGCCTTCCGGCTCACCAGCTGCACTTTCTAGCACTTTCGCTTTTTAAATGCTCCTAAACAAATAGCCGGCACCGCTGGTCATTAGGGAAGCCACGGATGGTGAGCCAGTGCATCAGCCCAATTACTGGGGCACGTCCAGCAGGGTTGCCACTGTGGGATGGAGGCGGCAGCTCTTCAAGCGTAATCGGAGCTCTAGCAGCCTAAGAATTTGTTTTAGGCCTAATTGGCCCGAGGCTGGTACATGGTCCCCGGCTTTGTCCCCTAAAGCGATGCACACGGCTTTTCAGTCTGAGAGCAGATGAGCAGCTTCTGCAAGGCCCCTTTCCATTAGGGATGAAGCCTGGATGTTTGCCACATCAAAGGCGTGCCACAGAGACGGTCGCCTGCAACACACCTCAGGCTTGCCGGGCAATGCAGCACGCTGGTACCTGAGGTGACGAAAACCACCTTTCTTTTTAATTCTCAGTTCCAACCAAAGACTTTCCCAGGATGTTTTTCTCCCATAAATCAACCTCGAGAATAAAGCATTTATACACAAACGTTCTTTACCTATGAGCCTTTCCTTTATTGCTCTGTAGTCAAACAAATGACAGTGTTGTCCCCACCCCACTGCCCTGTAGTGGAACAAGGGCCCTGCACCCTGGGTGCAAGAAAAACAAACTGTTCTCTTCTGCTCTCACCCCTTGACATCAACATGGAAGACTTCTGTGACCTCAGAAAGTGTGAGGTTGGGGCTGGGGTGGTGGCTCAGTGGTAGGTCGCTTGCCGAGCACAGTGAGGTCCCTAGGTTCAAACCTTAGCACCAATAAAAATAAACAAATAGAATAACAAAGGTATTGTGTCCATCTACAACTTAAAAAAAAGAAGTGTGGCGGTCACTCCTTACCAGTAAGGAATGAGAACTGTAGCAGCAGCCACCAGCTGGACGTAGTCCAGGTCAGCTCTGTTGGACACCCTCTGCCTGGAGAGACCATCAGAAGCCACAGGTTAAGGGCTGAATCCTCACAATTTCTTTCCCTAAAGACCCTTCAGGCCTAGCCCGGGTGTTTCACCTGCACTTCTGATGATCAGTTGTAAACTGATTCCCCTACCCCTCCTCAGCTTCAAAATTAGTTTGCTAGGGTCCTCACAGAGCTAGGAGAAACTCACTTACCAGTTTGTTATCAGGGATATTACAAATGATACAGATGAAAAATGCACAGGGGGAGATGTTGGAGGGGTGGGGGTGGAGCTTCCCTGCTTCTCCAGAAACTTCAGGAGTTGTGACTGTCCGGAAGCCACCTAAGTCCTGTCCTGAGGTTGCGTGGAAGTGTCATTACATAGGCATGATAGATTAAATGACGGACCCTTGGTGATCAACTCAACTTTCTGCCTCTCTCCATCCTCCCCAAAGTTTGGAAGATGGGGTGAAAGTCCAAACGCTCCACTCTTGCCTTGGTCTATTCACTGACCAGCCCCATCTAGAAGCTACCTAGGGGCTATGAGCTCTTTAACCTACAAAAGACATCACCACCGCAGAGATTCCAAGCCTTTTCGGAATCCTATGCCAGGAAATATCTAGCTCTGCCCCAATATATCTTGTGACCTTCATGTTGACCATTAACCTCTTCAAGACTCAGTTTATTCACAATAAAAATGGGGAAAACACTACTAGGCAGTTTATTTCACTGGCTAATTACAAAAAATGAATGAAAACATCTTTGAGAAGTACAAAATTATCCAATTTCATAGTGATAGGAACTTTTCCAGTGTTTGTTTTGTTGTTTTGCTTTGAATCTTGTGTTGTACACTATTTTTCATCTACTAGAGAAAACTTTTCTTAGAGCTGGTATATCTGGAAACAGAAGTGCAGCTCACCTTCCTCATCTGTCACCATTCGTCACATTTTCTAAAGAAGATCTCTGTAGATCATGCGCCAATTTGTTGGGGGCAGCTATCCATCAAGCAGAACCTGGAGCATTCATCTCGAGACCCGGCAGCTGCCACCGACACAAAGCAGCCGCTGCCCTGGAGAGCTAAGAAATGACAGCAGTAGCTCGGAGAGGGAGCCCCGCACCCCGCAGCACGCGATGTGTGTGTTCAGGGAGAGACTGCGAAGGAAGCTTATTGCAAACCCTCCGCCCTGTTCTGCTTGTCTGCCGCCCAAGTCTAACACCCCAAAGAAAGGATGGTCTCAGAACACGGGTCCCACTCGCCCAGATCTTAAGTATCGGCATTAAAATTAATATTCAGCTCAAAGAATCTATGGAAAGCTCAGGTGAGGCTGTGTGACCACTCAAATTTGGAGGAATTATTCATTATCAGTGCATATTTGAGCATGCGTTCAACTCTGAGCCCACAGTGAACATCACAGACCTCTAGAGTCTTTCTTTCTGAGATCTGACAGGCCAGGGAGGGAAAGGCTGAGGTGGCAGGTAACAGTCAATCACTGCCTAATGCAGTAAGGAGATGTGCAGGGGGCGGTCAGGGGCACCTGGAGGGGGCGACTAACCTGGGTGTGAGGAATGGAGGAGGCAGGTGGAGTGTCAGCATTGTGGGCAGCTGCGGGAGAACAGGCGTGTGACCAAGTGGAGGGAAGGCTAGCAACCTTACAGCAATGCTTCCCCGAGGCTGGTACCCAGGCTGACACCAGCGACCTCCTGGGCACTTGGTGGAGCCAGAAGCTGTACGAGCGGGCCACAGTCTGATTTAACAAACCCTCAGGTGACAGGGATGCGCACTCCTCGAATGCCCACATTGTCTCAAGCACGCCCTTCCCTGCCACGTCAGGCATGGGGTTCTCTTCTCAACTCCTGACGAGGGCTGCCACGCCCAGCATCTGGCCTGCACACCGCCCTACTCCAAAGGTCTGCAAAGAGAGCTCCACGCATCCAAGCTTCTAGCCAGGAAATGCATCACCCCTCCCTCAATAATTGATAGAAGAAGGAATAAAAGAACAAAATCAGAAAGGATATTAAAAAAACATGAACAGCAGTGATACTGCTGCTTATCGGTGACGAGTTCCATGTCCTCAGATGTTGAAGTATAATACTAGAGAAGCTCACCAAGGCAAGCATTTGAAGCAGGCTTTATTTAAAGGTAATAACACAGTTCTCCTGTGTGAGCACTCAAATTTGGAGGAATTATTCATTATCTGTGCAGTGCGTATCTGAGCATGTGACTCCAGAGGGCTGTGTTCTCCTGGGAGGGAGAAGGGGACCATGGCTGGTGTTCTAGAATCCCAAGAAATGAGTGCTCCCTGAATCTTTTCTGGATTAGGGCCTCCTTTGTTCTCCTGTCCTTTTTCTCTTATCTTTCTCCTATCTGCCTAGTGACTAGGCCCAAGAGATGCTGGAGAGATGGCGAAAAGGTGAGAAGCAGATGGGCAGGGGAGGGGCCAAATGGAGATTCAGGTAGGGGCCCAGGGGCATTCAGGATCAATTCCCTGCCTGCGACTTTTTGGGAGGGGTAGACAGGTAACCTTGGTGACACTCTGGAGACACTGACCTTCCAATCCCTCAGGGGCTGTCTCCAGCTTCCAGACTTACATGGCCTTCATTCCTCGATTTGACCAGTTTCTTACTCCACATCAAGTGCCTGTCCTCAATTCTGGCTTTATCAATGTCACCCAACATGACTCAGCCTTTGTAGAACATTTGAACCCAAGACAGGAAAATACAAATTATTTTCAAGTATGCAAAGGACACTTATCTAGATAGTCTGTATTTTGGGTTACAAAACAAAACTCAAAAGACAAAAACTTTCAAGTCACACAAATTATTTCTCTGACCATAAAGGAGTGAAATTAGAAGCCAATTACAGAAAGATTTTTGGAAAAACCGCAAATATTTGGAAACCAAATAACATACAGTAATGTACTACGTAACAACATCTTGGTCAATAATATACCAATAAAACCACTTGTACATCAGTAGTCTCATAAAGTCAAATCACCAAATAACATCATCGCTGTCTTAGTTTATATTACACTCTACGATGTTAGTATGACAAAATCACCTGATACTTTCCTTAGAATGTAGCCCCATCATTAAGTGATTCATGACCTTATTTCTAAACATCATATGCATCCAAGAAGAAATCAAATGGGAAATTAGAAAATACTGTGAGAATGTAAACACAAAATTGTGGCATGCAATTAAAACAATATTTAAAAGGGCACTATAGCATGAAGTGTTACATTAAAAAAAGAAGAAAAGTATAAAATAAATGACCTTACTTTCTACTTTAATAGCTAGAAAAAATGAAAGGAAACTAAACAAAAAGTAAGCAGAAGAAATAATAAGAGTCAGAATGAAAATTAATGACACAGGAAAGACATTTTTAAAAAGTCAATAAAACCAAAATCTAATTCTTTGAGAACATCAATAAAATTAGTAATCCTCTAAGCAGGCTAATTAGGGAAAAGAAAAGAGAAATAGAAAAGACAAGCACAAATTATTGATATTAGGTTCAAGAGAGGTGATGTTGCCATAGAGTCTATGGATGTTATAAGGATAATGAGGGTACGTTACAAACAAATTCGTGCTAATAAATATAAAAACTAGGATGAATGGAAAAATTATTTGAAAGACACAATGTACCAAGGTGCACTTAAGAAGAAATATAACTATTAAATAAATTTATTAAATTTATTGAAATATTAGATAACTATTAAATAAATATAATTTAAATAAATCTATAACTATTAAATAAATTAAATTTATGGTTTAAAAATATTCCCATAAAAAGCAAAGGAAATGAACAAAAAACTCCATGCCCAGATGGCTTCACCAGTGAATTATATCCAAAAATCTAAGGAACCGATGAGCTCAATTCTATATATACTCTTACAGGTAATAGCAGAGGAGGGCATATTTTCCAGATCATTCTGTGGAACCATTACTCTGATACCAAAACTAGACAAAGTCATCAAAAGAAAACTACAGACCAATATCCCTCGTAAGCATGTATATAGACTTTTAGTAAAAAGAGTTAAACAATGTATCAAATACGTTATAGTTAGCGGGCTTTATACTAGGAATTCAAGGTTGGTTTAACATTTGAAAATCAAGTTATTTAAGTCACTATACAGACATTTCTCAACTTAAATTGAATTTTCATCCAGGTAAACCCTGTTGAAAGATGAAAATAGCTTGTGGAAACACATTAAACACATCCAACCTACTGAGCATGACAACTCAGCAGCACAGAATACTCTTTACTCTCCTGATCCTTGTTAACCAGTGTAATGTACAAAGCTGCTCCCCCGCCCTTTCCAGTGCAGCCATTTTCCCTGCCTCCCAACTACTGTCAGTCTGTGAACATTCTAGCTAGCTATTGGTTCATCAGTCAGCTTGCAAGTATCCTTCTCCGATATTGGTCCCCTGTTAGCCCGGGAATTCAACTGCTTCATGGTAACTACCCCGCCATCTTTTCTCATCCTTCTCTCTCTCCTACTCACTTTCTCTATCCTCCTTGCTTTTCCACTCTCTCTAGTGCCCGCCCTTTCTCATTCCCTTTCTTTTCCTCTCATTTTCTCTCTTACCCTGCAGGGAGACACTTTGTTTGTTTAATAAACTCCCTTATGTGATTTCCCATGTCAGGCATGGTTTTCGTGGGATCCCTTACAACCAGGACTTGGTACTTGCTGATAGCACAGTTTGAGATTGTGATATTAATTATCTCATACCATGGGATATCACTCACTATTAAAACAGACACATAGCATAGCGTGGATGAATCCTGAGGACATACACCAAGTGAAATAAGCAAGTCACAAAAGTTCAAACACTGTCTGACTCCTCCTACATGAGGTTCCTAGAGTAACCTATTAACCAAAACAGGAAACAGAAGGACTGCTGCCAGAGGCTGGGGAAGTGGATGGATGGGCTGTTGGTGTTTAACCAGTATAGATTTTCAGTTTCGGAAGACAAAGAAGTTCTGGAGTTGGATGGTGGTGACTGTTTTCTTAACAATGTGAATATACTTAATGCCAGCGAACTGTACACCTAAAAATGGTTAAAATGGCAAGATTTAAGGCATGTCAATTTTATCACAATTTAAAAACAGTACACAGAAACCTTTGGGGAGTGATGCTTGCGTTCATGGTGTTGATTATGGTGATCGGTGTTTGCAAATGTCAAAGCATCAGTTTGTATACTTCAAATGTGTACTTTGTTCTGTGTCAATTATAAAAAAATCAAGCTGTCTAGAGAATTTAATAAAAAGAGAACTTTAATAAATAATGCAAGGATGTGGATTCTTATGAAGATCACATGTATTTTTTATGAGTTCGGAAAAAAAATTATCTAAAAGTTCACCTGGAAGAATAAATAAATGGGCAGAGCCCTCCTGACTATGTTACCTTTCTTATGTGAATGCCATTCCCTTTCCACACACAGAAAAGCCTGGCACAGACTTATCAAGGAACAAATTTCCTTGCTCATTCTTTCTGTACATCTCTTAACGTTGGAGATCCCACCAAAGGCCATGAACCTATTGGTCACACCAGGTGGTGGAGCTCCAAACAGGTGGAGCCCCAGGTTGGGGGTGTCTGGGTCCCAGTCTAGGTAAAACCATCCTGTACGGCATGCATGAGAAATAGGCAGAGAAACCCTTCCAGGCACATAGGACTGTAATAATATTTCCCCTGAATTTTGAGAAATATGTAGAGATCAAGGACAAAAGGTAAGCAAAGGGATTTTTTGGGACATGGAACAAAGCAAGAGGGTAGTTGTGGGAGGCTCTGTGTTGGTTTTCTTGGCTGCATGACGAAGTACCCAAACTGACTGACTGGAAACACCAGAAAATTAGCCTAAAATACTAGTCTCATGGATCTGAATTCTAGAGGTCAGAAATCAAGCTGTCAACAGGATGACTATCCCTCTGAGCTGTGGGCAGGAATCTTCCTTACCTATTCTGGCTTCTGGCAGTTTCCAGCTATCCTGGGTGCTCCTGGGCCTGTGGAGGCATGACTTTGATCTTCAACTCCTTTGCACATGGCTGTCTCCCTCTGTTGGTATCTGCAGCTCCAAATGGTTTTACAATAACACCAGTGCTACAGTACTGCAGTGTAACATCATCTTAATGTAACTAATTAGGTTTGCAAAAAACCTATTCTCATATGAGGTCATATTCTGAGGTTCTGAGTAGCCTCAAATTTGGTGTGGGAGGGGGACAATATTCAATCCAGTTCGGCCTCTGTGAAGGAATGCCTCAAGAAAATGGGATAAAGCCAGACATTTAATGTGGTGCTAGATTGTGCAGATTCATGAACACTGTATCCGACTTCTGGAACTATTCTAAAGGCAGTGGGTTGTCTTTTCATGCTTCTGGACACAAGGAAGAGGGAGTCCAGTCAATGATTTTAGAAGCTGTGTGAGATCCATGTGGTAGATCAATTGAGAGGAAAAGAGACTGTACAGACACCAGTTCTGTAGTTGTTATCATTATCCCTCTTATGTGTAGGTAAGGAGGCAGATCCCACAGGCAGAGACAGAAACTCCATTGAGTTATGAGGACACTGGTTGGGTAAACTTGTTAGATGTAGTAGAATAAAGGAGAGGAGGAATGGAAGGTAGACTTGAGTTTGGAAGGCAGGAGGAATAGCTATGACGTTAAGCAACAGAGGTAGCAGATGGAAGGACAGCCAGTTGCTTTAAGAACTGAGGGCTAGGAAGGTTAGAGGCAAATTTTATTGTAAAAATTGAATCCCACCTAGCAGGAGTCATATGGAACAACTTAATAGATAAACAGTTTCACAGAGGCTAGGGGACAGTGGTCCTTCAGACCACCAGCCCATGGCTTCTCCATGACACCAAACTAGAATTCCGATGGCAAGTTGGATGCAGGAGTTGATGCTCAGGAGAGAAACTGAGAATGAAAATGTGGGTTTGGAATTGGATAAATAATGGGGATATGTCGGCCTGCCAGGGTGAGGACTTAGATGCTTCTGATGAGTGGAGGAGACTACTTATTTCTAAGGCTTTCCCTCAAATCTTGTCTCTGATTGAGCCACAAGTCTGTTCTTGAACCAGTCAATAGCAAATGTAATGAAATAGCACTTCATCTTTAACCAATCATCTGGAGGGGGTATGGAGGGTAGAATAAATATCTGGAAGTCAACCAATCCATTTGGAGCATGTATGGGCTGATTGGGACATGTGGGTCACCAAGAGGAGGAATGCAGTTCACTCTGACTGAAACACAGGACAATTTTTTAAGGCAATGTCTTAGTCCATCCAAGATGCTATAACAAAATGCCTGAGACTGGGTAATTTATTGCTCACAGTTTTGGAGGCTGTGAAGTCCAAGATCAAGGTACCAATAAATTTGGTCTGGTGAGGGCTGGCTCTCTCCACTCAAAGATGATGACTTCTAGTTGTATTCACACTTGGTGGAAGGGAAAAGGTGCTCCATTCCATCCCTTTTATGAGAACACTAATCCTATTGACAAGAGTGGAGCCATGAAGACTCACTTTCCAATCGGCCCCCACCTCTTAATACTACCACCCATGGGATTGGATTCTGACCATGAATTTTGAAGAAACACATTCAGACCACAGCAGGCAGGCTGTCCTTCAGAGGCAGTAATAAAAGAGTCTTCAGATAAAGATGGAGGAATGGGCCAGAGAGAAAGAAGAACAGGAACTGTACAGCACCAGGCAGGTCAGGTGCAGAGGAAATTTAAGGAGGCAAACACTTTAAGGACTCTATTTCAACCTTCATCCAAAGGGTAATCTGCATGTGTTGGGCTGAAGTCAAAAACATCCATGTTCTGAAAAGTCCTTTTTTCCTCCCCTCCCCACATCTATGCCCCATCTGTTCTGCTTTTAATGAATTCCATGAGGAGAGAGCCCATGCCCTGTGCAGTCTGCAGGACCTGTGGACCACGGCAGCAGCCTCTGATCTGTGAGGACAGTGTTAGAGAGCAGGTCTGTGTGTGCCGAGCACCCTGACACTGATGTAAGTGTCCTGCAGGATGGGAGAAATTGCCAACAAAAAAGTTAATGGCCAAGCTCAGAGCTATTCCTGCCCCCCACAGAGGGTTCCAGAGCTCAGCAAAGTTCACAGATGGAGCCCACTTAAGAAAAATGGCACCTCCTAAAAACCAGTATGGCTGCTACATTAATTGCCAATTGGGGGGGGGGGGAGATAGAGAGGCCATTACACGCAGAAGGGAGCCATGGTCTCCTGCCTCTGAATGAAGGGTGCACCCCAGTCCCGCTCCACTCAGCTGCGGACACATGCTGAGAGGAAAGTGCTCCCTGGAGCGGGTATTCAGCAGTAAGTCCTCCTGCCTGATGTGCCCTGTCCATTGCTCACTGAACCCTGTCCTCCCCCAGGATGCACCAAGTGGCCTAGTTGCAGTTCATAGGCTCATTTGTTTGCTCACCCAGCTGTCTGGTTTTAGAAACCTGAGGGAGTTAATAATGGGGAAATGAACTTGGTGTGTGCACTTCTAGTAGGTGTGGTGTCTGCTGCCTGCAGATACACAAATGCATTGTTGCTAACTGGGTTTTTCTCTCAATGAGACAGAGATTAATTATAGGAGGTAAGTGAAGAATCCCATTCATGAATTTGGGTCCGTGTGGCCTTGCAGACATAGACAAATTAGGAGTGTCTGCGCCATGATGCCCGTCAGAGGAGGACTCCAACAGATGGGCTGTAAATGCCTGTGCTTCAGAGGATTATTTCTTCCTCCACGGCAGGGAATGCGAATCCACCGGGCTTTCTAAGGGGAATATCTGGATGAAGAACAATTATGTCTGCCATCTGCATTTCAAAGTCACTGCAGACAAGGCTCAGGGATTGAAAGAGAAGCTGGAATAAACATCTCATGGACGTCACTTTTGTTCATTGCTCTTGGAGGCTGGCTTATCTGCCAGAGCAACAACTGTTACATGCCGTGTTCATAAATTGGCACTAAAGAGTAGCCAACGGATCCCTACCCCTTTGAACTCACTTCAGCCCACTGAGCTGCTCTCAGTGTGTGGGCACTATTGACCTTGAGAAGAAAAAGAGTGAGGCTAATAGAAGAACTGCACTGACCTCATAAAAGGTGGGATACTGGGGACTGGGGGTGGCAGGATCTTCCCGAGAGGATTCTTCTTCCTTATAGATGGACCTGACTCAAAGGAACCTTGATCCTTCCCAAGGCATATATCTCTGAAAGTTACTGGAACCTGGAGTAGGGGGTTCCTGTTCTCCCCAACTGGCCGCACCTTTGTGGGGGGCAGTGGGCTGAGCACATCCTCTATTCCCACCACTAGAGGGTTCTCAGCTTCATGGGCCGCCTGAGTCACATCCAGCCCCCTGGTCCTTGGGAAGACAGATCCAGTTGCCCTCTGGGAGAAAGGATCTTACAATAAGAGTAGGTGGGGTGGAGGGTAGAGTAGGGGGAAGTGGAGAGAGGACAGCAGCTAGGTCTCGAAACACCTTCTCCTCGCTACGTTGAAGTTCTGCGTCTGGTTCGTTTGTCGTTGTCTCCCAGCAGGCAGAGCAAAGACTGGTCCCTAGTAAATGGTTTCCTGTACATTCTTGCTTCTCTTCCCAAACTCTTTCTGTGGAGTAGTAGTTCTAAAACTGTAGTGCTTGTTGAGGGCTCACCACAGATGTTCTGGAAGGCAGTCTGAGAGTGAGATTGAGCTGGGACTAAAATCTGCACTTTCCCAGGCTGGTCTGCACACTCCACATCCAGAAACATTGCAAAGGTCCTTAAAACAGACTTTGTTTCTAGAATATAAATATAATGAGACACTCGGGAGTCAGGACCTTCAGAGTCCTGCAAAACCCAGCATCCTGTTCTTGGTTTTGATCTGTCTCATCTGTAAGCCAGTCAGTCATTATTTACTCATCAAAACAGACAGTTAGAAGGAAGGGAGGCATTAGGCTGTCTCTCTGTCTTGTACTATGAATAAGCCCTTGTATATTCTATTTTTGACAGTGCAATTGAAATTAATCAAAGACAAAATGTCCTATTCAATTATAGGAGCCTTCCTTGAAAGAGAGGCCTTGCATGAAACCTTGACTCCAAGCAGTTGCTCCAGCTAGCTCACACTAGTCAACTGCATGCCCATTTTCTGGGCTTCCTGTTCCATGAGGCCATATCGGTAGCATGAAATTAACCATGCTGGGGGTATTTACACCACAGAAATTGGCAAGTGTCAGAGATCAGGGCTTTTGTTAACCGTCTCCAGAACACCACTGGCTCTGGGTTGATGAGTCACCTCTGTTCTGAAGGTGCAAAATCTTACATTGAAGTTTAAAGGTCTGAAAGCAGGAGGTCACACCATCACTGGGGTCAGCAATAAAGGCACAACCCAATAGTCCCAGTGAGATGCCATGCTGGGAGGACTAATGTGACCTTCTGTGCAGAGCTTTTGGGGAACCCTAGACACCCTCCTGCCCACACTGTTCCCCTCCTCTGACCCCCACCTGCACTTACCCTTCCATTTATCCCGTTGATCAGCAGATTGGCCAACAAGCATGTCCTGAACACTTATGTGTCTGTCATTGTACCTAGCACTGAGGGCCATGCCATGGTGTTTGAGGCCCTGCCCTTCAAGAAATTGGTATGGTGTGAAAGAAGGGGGAACCCAGCTAAAGACTGAACAAACCCACAAACCTGACAGCAACCTGAGGTCTACAGACTGCAGAAATCATGGTGCCTCAGAATTAGGTTCTTACTCACCCGGTCCTGCAGACAATGGCCTCCCTTCCTGTTGCCTCTTGGGCCCATGCCCTATGCCTGCCCCTGGAGCCCACAGAACGGGACAGGACTGGTGGTCTGATTGTCATTGTAGCCACTCTGCACGGCAAGCAGTGGGTGTGCAAGTGAGTGGAAGGACGGAGGGCCTGAACCCGTGAAGTAGGCAGGCGTCAGGCCAGCCTAAGAACCAAACAGAAACCTAAGAAGGACTTAGCTCTGAGCTTGAGCCAGGAGCCCTGAGAAGCCAGGCCCCTGGAATCAGAAGGGCATGTTGGGGAGCAACAGGAGAAGGAGTTGGAAGGGAAAGTAAAATGCAGATGAGCTTGGACCTGTGCAGGTCAGGGATTTTCTAATTATGTTCTTCCAAGGAACCCCAGGGCACCGCAGAGGCACTTCAGGAGTTCTGTAAATAATTTAAATTTAATTTTCCAAATTACATATTTTAAAAAGCAATACAATTATGCTGGCACACACGAATTCGGTTTCCAGTAAATTTTAACACATTGTCGACCTCCGGGTGGGTTGACTTGAACTACCAGATCAATTATCTGAATAAAACTCTGGCCGTAGCTGTTGGGTGGAAGACTATTCTAAGACTTCAACACGAGCTATGAAGCTGCAATGGAATGATATCAATTTCACTGGTGTGAAGAAAGATTTTTCCCATTTTGTGCAACTTAAATCAAATATAGAAATTACATGCTGAGGCTGATGTAAGATTGCCGTTTGCTTCCATAAACCCAGATTTCAGATTTTTATGTTCATAAAAACAGCCTCTTTATTCTCATTGACTGACTTCATTATGTTCACAAATGTTTATTCATTTGAACATAGGAAATAAATTTATATTACTGTTGCAGAATCCTTAAGCAGAAACCTAGACCTTAAAATTACTGAAATCTTACTGAGTTAAAGGGAAAAACAACTAGGAAAACCCAACTTGCATTAAAATACCCAAACTGACCATTTCCTAAGAAGTGATGATATGGAAACTCCTGAAGGGGGAATGGTTTCTTTGTTTAGGGAAAACACTCAGGGTGAGGCCTTTAGTTGTAGAAATGTAAGGACAGGACTCTTTTCTTAAATGTCAGCCCTTGAGATTCAAGCTATAGTTTTCAGAAGCTAAAAACTGTTGGGGAGTGAGCTGGGTTTAAGAGGAAAAAATAACAGAATGAATCAAACAACATTACTCTATGTAAATTTATGATTACACAAATGGTATGCCTTTACGCCATGTACAAACAGAGAAGCAACATGTATCCCATTTGTTTACAATAAAAAAAAATATATATATAAAAAAAAAAAAAAGAGGCCAGAACCAAAGAGGCTTCTGGGTAGAAATTATGGTTACATCATGTCCCCTCAGAAAGTTATGGTGGATACCTAAACCCCAGTACTTCAGTATGTGACTAATTTGGAGACAGAGTCTTAGGAGAGGTGATTGAGTCGAGATGAGGTCATCAGGGTGGACCATGATCTGATATGAGTGGTGTCCTTGTGAAAAGGGGAAATACGGACCCAGAGACAGACCTGGGTACAGGAAGAACACCCTGTGAAGTTTGGAGTCGTGCTGTCACAAGCCAAAGCTAGGAGGAAGGCAGAGACAGATCCTTCCCAGAGCCTCCAGAGGCAGCGGGGCCCTGATGACTCTTCTAGTTCAAGGCCCTGGCCTCTAGGACTGTGAGAGAATACATTTATTTCTGTTGTTTCAGCTACTCAATTTGTGGCACTGGCTAGAGCAGCCAGAAAGACAGTGGGCCCTGGACACTTTCGTAGAGGATGATGGTAGCTTCATGGCATCCACTGCCTATCCAGCCCTTTGGATAGGATCTGAGCTCCTGTGGCCAAAAGGAGAGGGTCAGACCCTGGAGGGAAAGTTCCAAAGGACTTTGAGGACAAAGCCAGTGATTCAGGGCCCAAGTCCATCATATATTGGGATTCTACAAGAAATTTTTTTGAATAAAGGAGCTCTGATCTTTAAAAGAACACTTATGGTAGAAAGCAGGGAAAATTTGAGCTTCAGGTGGCGAAACAGAAGAGGTACTTTAGGAAATCTGGTTTGTTGGCATTGTGCAATATGATTTGGCATGAAAAGAATCAGAGGCATTGTTAGCTCAAAAGCTGGGGGACACAGTCCTGAGGCCCCATGGTCTATGCCCAATGACTACTCTGGTTTAACAATCTATGCATTGGAAGAGTCAAGGGGTGAAAGGACATGGTTTTTACAGCTGTTTTACAGCTTCAGGCCACCTTGGAACAGGGGAGATATGTGAATCAGATCAAGCCACCCAACCCAGGTAAAGGTGGCCATATATCTACTCACTTGGGGATCAACCTATTGTTCGAAGCACAGAATTGTCTGAGAAAAGTGACTTGGCCTTCAAGCAAGGGATTCTGAGGAGCCCTGGTCACCATCCAGGGTCAAGCCTGCACCTTGCAGCTGAGCTCTTGAGGCCTCTACACTCTTTCCAAGGAAGGGTGGAGGAGGGGCCTGGACAGAGCTTCTGCGCAGAGCCAGTCAGCCTGCTGAGTTCACACTGTTGACCTTGACAAAGGGAGGCCTTGCCGTTCTGAGAGCCCTGTTTCTGGCTTTCTCTTGGAGTTAGAGGCACCATCTCAAAAGATACCAAATTGATATATTGATTATTTCAAGCTGAAATCACTTGAATAACCATAACTTGCTGGGGAGTGATATTGGCCAAATCATACTGTTATATTATGTGCATGTATGAATATGTAACAAAAAATCCTATTGTTATGTACAAATTTAATGCACCAATAAAAAATGTGGGAAAAAATAACTGAAGCAAAAATAAATAAATAAATAAATAAGAAAGGCTCATTGCACCTGTCTTTCCCTACACGTGGCAAGCCAGGAAAATTCTTCTGGAAGGAATGTCCTTCACATACCAAGATTGGAAATTAGCCTTGATCACTAGAGACTGGTAAATGGGGCTGCAGTGAACCTGGAAAAGCAGACTGAAGCAACCCTCTAGCCACTAGCTTCTGCATCCCTTTAGTAACATCCTTAGAAATTATTCCCCTAGTCCAGAGATCCATCTGGCTGTCATTCCTTCACAAACTTATTGTTCTTTGTCTAAAAAGTGCAAAAGCATCATGCTTTGATCATTTCTTTGGACTTAACTCTCTTGTGAAGATCCCCAAGTGTGTGTAAATTCAATGAAATATTTCTGATGTCTTTTATTAATCATTTCCTGTATTAATTGGGCTCCTAAATCCAGCCAAAGAGCCCACATAATAACTAGTGGGGTAGAGGGCTCTCCTCTCCCTATAATCTCTTTCTTTTAATCTATACATAGGAAAGAGGTGAGAAGAGTGAAAGAGGACAGAGCTGGAGATCTGATTCAAAGGACTGGCTGTGCTGAGGGTGTCTGAAGACCTGTCCTCAAGAATCTTGGTTTCCTTGAGCCTCTGGCCATGGTTACCTTGATCTGGGCTCAGGAAAACCACCTTTCACCACTTCCCATCTCTGCAAGTGAGGTCACCTGGAAATAGAGCTGTTCAGTGCCTCTGTCACTACTGCACAGGTCCTATAGCCTGGATATTATAGGAGAGCCTGGCTTTAGGTCATTCTTCCCCTTTTCAGTAAGGTTTATTATATTCATCATTCCATATAATTCCATGTTTATACTGTGTAGGAAGTTGCATGAAAATTCACACAGAAACATTCCTTGGTAGATCTAGTAGCCCAAATCTGTTTCTAAAATGGTCTGGTCTATGTTTGACTCCAGGTCAGAGGCCTGGAAATCAAAGCCAGAATACATGGGCGTTACAAAGGTGCTTATGATAACTCCCCCACTATCAGATAAGGGGTTCATGGGGCTCAGATAGAACATTTGTGATTTCCAAAGTGCTGTATACAGAAGCATTGGCTGTCCGGCAGAACATGTGGTCACCAGGCAGTGTGGCAAAGGGTCTGCACACCCTCCCGTGAGTCGGGTTTAAGGCAGTTGCTTTGCTTGGTTTAAGCACCCTCCCTCCCTTTGCTTGTGCCTGGTCCTTGGAATCAGGCCCCATTGTCTGCTCAGGACTTAAATAAATTCAGGAGAACATTGACCCCCCCAAAGAAGGAAGGAGACACGTAAGCTGCTGGGTATGGAGGAGCTGAGTGGCCTGTCAGGATTGCTCAGAGTAGCCAACCATGGGACAGGATTAGAGGGTCTCCCTGACCCAAAGCATCTCACCTTCAGACCTGCACCAGAGCCAGAATTTCTACTAATACAACGTAACTGGGTCTACTGATGTATGTGGAAAACTAACTCTTCTGAGGGTAGTGCTGTGTGCTTATATCTGGGGTGGCTGTTGAGGACCTTACCCAACTTGCCAAGGACACTCCCCAGTATGGGCTGGAACAGGTGAGTTTTGATGGTAGAGGAGAGGACAGGAAAGGGCCCCAAACACAAGTGGCTTTTCCCAGCACTATCCTTTCCTTCTCCCCCAGTCTCAGGGGTTAATTTCAGCTCTATCTGCCCTTGTCCTTTTATAGCAAGACAGGTCTTCCACGGAGTACTTACTTAACTGATTGTCTCACATATAAATATCCTTGGCCTTGGACTCTGCGTTCCCTTAAATTCATTCCTTCCCCTCTCCATCTCTATTATTTTTATTTTAATAGGAATTTCTGTGATCATTTAACTCCTATTATTAGCTAATCTGAAAGTTTCTTGGAGGCTGGGATAGTGGATTTACTTGTGCTGAGTATAGTTCACACCAGTTTGACCAAGCTGGGTACAAAGTGCACTAGCGTGTAAGTGTACTTGTGTATAGTCCTTGCTGGTTGATTTGTGAGTGAGTGGGATTTAACTTGTCCCTCTGTAGCCAGAACCATGAAAGAAGATTTTGGTTCCTTGGCCATGGTTTCCTGGGCAGACCTGTTAATCAGTCTTAGTGACCAGCTTTTATTGAACACCATTTGTGTGCCTGAGCTTGTGTTGGTTTATTCCATTTAACTTCAGAGTTGTGGTTTTCAATATGGCAGCCACTAACCATGTGTGGAAAGTCTGCATGCATGTTGAGATGCACATAGAGTATAAAATAGAGGATTTATAAGGCTTGAAAGGCTGGAATTTTTAATCTATTGGGTTAGATAAAATACTATTTAATTTCACCTACCTTCTTTTTCTTTTTAAAGTGTTGATACTAGAAAATTTAACACTACATGTATGGTTTACATTGGTGGCTTTTAGTCTACTTTCAATGGACAGGACTGCTCAGAGCAACAATCCCATGTTCTATTATTTTCAGTTTATAGGGGAAGACAATCAGGCTCAGAGAGGATAATAAATGACTCAAGGTCACATGGGCAGTAACTGGAGAAGCTGGCATTTGACCCCAAGTCTGTCTGGCTCTGGTCACTATACACATAACCACTGCATTTTACTGTCTCTAAAATTTATGACTTGCTAAGTGTACTTTGATTCTAAACAAGGGATTAGAGCCCACCCATGGGCTAGCAGAGGAGAGGGTGTTTCACACACCACCATCATGGATCATAAAAATCTCATTGCTTCTTGGACCAGCCTAGGCTGGGAGCCCGTGGTGTTCAAGTTCAACCCTGGGCCCCATCCACACACTCTCCATAGCTCACCCTGCTGCAGGGACTTGGCAGGCTTATTCAGTGTCTCCTAGGAGGGTGGCATGTAGTTGTTACTTCATTCAAGTTTGTCAATTGATGAAGAAATGAACGGAGTGAATTTTGCTCTCATATATTCTTGGGGTCACACAGCAGTTAGAATGACAACTACCCTGGGCAGACAGAATGACCAGAACCAGGGACACACTCAGATTTGTGAATTCCATCAAGACCTTCCAACCTGTCACTCCTATTTATCAGCCTTTAATAAAAGGCATTCCCTCTCCCTGGTGACTGGAGGAGCAATATTACATATCTGTGGTTTGAGATCTGACGGGAAATTAGTAATTTACCCAGGGAGACTGGGCAGGGGGAAAGAAGAGAGAGCGAAATTGCCACCTGGAATTTGCAAGTGCTTTGTGGAGGTATGCTTGAGAGCTTCTTTATTTCTAGAAATGGCAAGAACAAACCCATCTTTGAAGACAGAGCTTTTATAGCTTGTCTCAAAAATATCCAAACATAGTGGGGTTGTACAAGTGTCACAAAAGAAATTAGGTTTCTCTTTTTCCTTGCAAGAACAAATGTTTATAGGTGTACCGGTGGCTGGGTCTCAGGGTAAGGAACATAAATAAACGATTTCGCTTTGCTTTCCCACCCACAGCAAATATGAGTGAAAACTGAGTGTGTGTGTGTTCTGGGGGATGGAACCTGGGCCTGCAAGTGGCTCATGGGAAAAGATAAAAGAATAAAAATAAAGTGCCCACTTCCCCTCTGGTCTGCCTGACTAAAAACCCAATTAAAACTTTCCTGCCCATTTGTGGGGCTGCTGACAACAAGTTCCATGTCACTGAACTTTGGCTGCTGTCCTGCTCCTAGAATAACAATGTGAGACTTCTCAACTGGCCTTGGTGTTAATCAGGGCCCTGTGGGACGGAGCTGTACAGATTGCTGGGGGCTCTGATCCGGTATGTTCATTCATTTATCTTGCTTTTCCCCGACACGCTTGCTGTCAGCTGCAGAGTTAAATACTCAGGCATTCTGAGGTGGTTAACTTCTGCTGAAGCCGAGAAAATAGCTTTCGGAGCCCCTTATCACCAAATCAATCTATCCCGTAAGCCCCAGAAACTAGAATAATATGTTCTCGCAAATTCTCTTCTAGTGTTTGACGGCCCCAAGAAGTTATTTTTTTCAATTTAGTTTAATTTGTCTCTCTCTCTCTTTTTTTATTTTTGCAAATTGAGTTTTTATTTCCCTTGTTCATTATTCAAAACTCCTTTGGAGGCAAAGTTTGTAAGAGGCTCCTAAGGATTTTTCTGGTTTTTAACCCCATGCTGCCCTGTCCCTGGCTCCTCTCTGGCTCCACATACTGAGGAAACATGTTCCAGTTAGACTAAGTCCAGTGTGCCTAGAAGCTCTCCCTTGAGGTCATTTGGTGTTAGGACCTGTCGCCTTCACCCTTGGGGAAGTGGGTTGGCGAGGGATGCTGAGGCCAAAGTTAGAGCTGTCCCATCATAAATGAATGTGAACCACACATGGAAATTTTATTTTATTTTCATAGATACAGAAAAAGTGCTAAAAGAAATAATGCAATTATCTAATAATATATTTAACATTTTATAATATTATATTCAAAACATCATTTCAACATGAAATGAAGAGCATCCCAGTGAGATATCCCACTCACAGCACATCTCAGTCTAGTCACTGCCAGGGCTCAGGAGCCCGTGTGGCTGGGGGCTGCCGTTTGGGGCAGTGTAGCTCTTAAGGGAAGAGCTCCCACCCTCTCGGGGCTATAGGCCTATCAGAACCCCTGGCCATGGCTGAGGGAGGATTGTGCTGAGTAAGCTTGGAATGCAGACAACGTGTCCTTGCATTGAATTATTAAGTAGAAAGGAACAGGGTGATGAGGCCTGGAGACTAGGTTTGCCAAGTAATGTCCCCAAAGGAGACAGGACACAAAAAATGTCATAATTTAACCAAGGACGGAGGACAGAGGAAATCATAAACTGAACGGCAGCATTAGCATCTCCAGTAGTTGAGAAACTGAGGCAAGACTTCTACCTGACACACACCCTCAACCTAAATCAACTTCCCAGCAGCCCTGCAGGCCTCTGGTCCAGGGTGCGAGGTAGTGGGGTGGGGGGTAGCCTGTCCACAGTAGGTGACACTGAGTAACATCAGCCTTGGAGACACTCCCTCAACACAGCACAGCCAGGGTGACAAGCAGGCCTTCAGCTCAGCTGTCTTGCATCTAAATCCTGGCTTTGCCATTTAGTAGTTGGAGACTTGCAAAATGGTCTCACCTCCCTGGGCAGACTGGCCTCATTTGAAAGACAAGGCCCAGTAGTGCCTGCCACACAGGGTACCTGGCAGCAGGAGGGGGAGTTCTGGGTGCCGGCCTGGCACCCCATGTGGTGGGTCTTCCGTCTTGTTCAGAACTGTAAAAAGGAGGCACGTGCTCCTGCCGTAGGCAGCGCTGGGCGATGCCAAGTACGCTTTTGTTCCAAGTCAGATCTTTTCCTGTCCCAGAGAAGCCAGGCGAGAAGCCAGGCCACGGGTTAGGGTGGCTTCCGGCTTGTTGGGATGGAAAGGTGCACTTGGCCATTCAGCAGATGCCTGGCTCTCCGCCTCTCAGGCTGGTCCATTCGAGTCTAGGCCTCATTCTGATCCCCTCGGTTCTGCTTAGGTCCTCCCTTTGTCATTGGCCCTCTTCCACACTGGGCAGCTGGGACAGAGAAAAACGTTCCTTGTGTTTCTAATTAGCGGAAGGGGAAGGGGTGTTGGGAAAGCTCATTCCGGGGTGTGTGTGTGTGTGTCTGTCTGTCTGTCTCTCTGTCAAACAGGAGCCAAACCTGAGGGCTTGTGACATCTTCCACAGCTTACACTTCCGTATTTCTTTGCATTGAGCTTCTGCTCACCTGTGTGGGCTATAATTGCCCCACAAGCTTGACCCAGACTTCTTATCTCCACGTGCAGTCCCTGGAAAGAAGGCAGATTGGGGCAGACTCCCCCTCTCTGGGGGCTTCTTTCTATAGAGTGTCTTTTGTCCCATGAGTCAGGCCTGACACAACCCCTCAAAGCCAAGGAAACTGGCCCATCTCCAGGGTCACAGGGCACAAAGGCCATTACCACTCCTCGGCCAAGTCCCAGCAATCTTCATTGGAATTATCATCTCCAATCATTTATTAAGCCCTTACCACATGCCAAAGAGTTGCAAGGATTTTCTCTAATCTTCCTAACATTGCACAAGGTAGGGATTGCTAGGCCTGCTCATAGGTCTTTAACCAAAGGAATAATCCAATACCTTCTGGGGCTACTCACATATAAGCCTTTGAGTTACACTTATCTGGAGAGAAATAAGCTTTGTTAAGACACCACTCTGCAGGGGAATTGACTGCTTCCCTGCGTTTATCTGCTCTGGGCACTATAATTTTGACTGCAAAGTCAGGCGGGGTCTGCCTAGTTCAGATACTTATCTGTAACGAGCAGAATGGTTCTTTCTCTGGAGTCTTTACTAAAAACAGCCCAACAAATTAATTGACAACAACTGAAACTGCAGTGTGGAGAGAAAACGACATGCATTTGGCCACTCTCCATTATGATATTTAGTAGTCACTATTCTTCCATGTTTCCCCCCTCTGGTCTCTCTTTCCTCTCCTCCTTCCTCTTCTTTCTTCACTTCTTTCTCCAACTCCTTAATAATATTTCAATTATTCCTAGTGTTTGGTGAGAGTCTGATTAGTTCCTAGTCTTTTTCTCTAAATAACTAGTACATTTTTTCAAACAAAAAGAGCTAGAAAGAGAGGCAATTCCATGATCAAAGATGTAGACAAGGTTTTGGGCATTGTCCGAGCTCTCAAGTTCTCTCTGCTTGTGAGACCTGTGCTTCTCTTTCCCACCTGCCACTTGGATCTGACTTCATGATACTAGGTATATACTCTCAGCCTTTGTCTTTGAACTTGCTCAAATTTAAGTACACTAAAGAAACTTCATTTTCCTCCAAACACCCCATCAAAATGCCATTGGCCACCTTTCCGGTCATGTAGCTCCAAGCACAGATCTGCCTGTCCTCTTGAGCTGCATGTGTTTCCTTTACTCTGCCCAATGTCATGGTTAGTGGCACATACTAAACAATCCGTGGGGTTTAAACTGAAAAGGAAATCTCCATTAGACAAAAATAGGAAGATCACACGCAACACTATCAGATGTTTTTCCTCCTGGATGCAGAACTCAGGGAGTCTTCTCACGTTGACATTGGTCCCTCATTTGCACATCCTGGAGGTCATTGTGAGTGCAGAGGTGAGCATAGGGTCTCACTGTTGTCGTCGGTCACTTTGCTGCTGTGCTGTACCATGCTGTGATAGGGGTGAGGCCTCAGGTGGGCTGGAGGTGTGGGAGGCTTCTCCATGAAGACCTCAGCCTGGGGAACCAGACTGACCCAGAACACAAACTTTCTTCAAGAACAGCAGAGTGAGCAGCGCAGATGAAGTCTGGTAACAAGGGTGAGAGCCCCAGTAGCCAGGGAAGCTCCTGGGGAGGGGTGGGTAAGGAGTGGACATGAAATGCTGGGTTGACCGTGGCAGAGGAGCAGGGGGAGCAGTCAGAGGAAAGGGACAAACCAAGGATGGACTCTATCAATGACATAATCACTTTCAAAGAGAGAAAAGAGGTTAGCCTACCTGGGAAAGAGGGTTCATGCTGGAGACAAGTGTGAGAAACCGTTAGAAGGAAAATCCAATGCCGCTCAGATTTGCAGCTCAATATGGGAGTCATAACCACGCGCCTGTTTAAATTTAACTCTAATTCATTAAAATAAAAATGATAATAAGTAAAACGCTCAGTTCCTTGGTTGTGCTAGTTGCACTGCAAGTGCACTAGGATCACAGGTGTCTAGTGGCCCCACTGGACAGAGCGCGAGAGGAACATTTCCATCATTACAGAACGTTCTGATGTGCACCTGAGGATGCTGGATGCCAGGCTGAGGAATACTGACTGTCTCGCGGCTGTCTTGGAAATGATTGTATTTAAGCAGGTTACATGAGGGTAAAGTACCTTAATTTTTTTTAATGAATACATGATCAAGATTTCATTTAATTCATTAATCAGTGAAGGAACCAGTAAGGTATTACAACCTGTTCAATAATTGACTTTTTAAAATCAAAGTGAAATTCGAAGAGCGTAAAGTGAGCCATTTTTAAGTGAGCAGTTTAATTTTGAGTTGTGGCTGAGGAGGAGGTTTTAAATCTTTCATCCTTTGGCGTGTGAAGGGTGTATGCATGGGCGGGGCTAGAGAGGACTGGGAAGGCCCGATGGCCGTCTGCTGTAGGACACTACTACAGCGACGGAAGTTTTGTGGGACTGAGGTTGTACCAGGAGACAGCAGTGGGGCTAGTGGTGGGTGAGGAAGGGTCAGCAACATCACAGGAAGAACCCATCAGACATACGGAAAGGGGCCAATCAGCAATCTCCCATTCCTGGAGAGGTGACAGCTGGAGAGGAACAGATACGCAGATGAGCTCTCCACTCTGAACTGGTCATGAGCTACCCAAGAGGCGGTTTCTACCCAACACTGGAACGGGGAGTTGGAGAAGGAACCATGGGTAGAGTTGGAACATCAATGGCAGCAACAGATGGGGGCAAGGCACACAGCTGTGTTGATGCAGAGAAGGACAGAAGGGCAAAGCATGAGTGTCAAAGGACACCCACAGTTTGGAGGAAAGAAGAATCTGCAGAAGAGAAGGAGTAGGTGGGCAAGGAGTAGGGAGGAGGAAGGCTTGGTTAGCTCAGCGGATGGTTGCTGAGTTCCTGCTGTATGTCAGGCGTTGTGTGGTACCGAGGATATGGTGGTGTTGATCAAAGCCCAACAACTCTCAGACTCCTGGTGCTTATCGTCCAAGAGGGAAGGTGATAGTATTCAGGGGTGGGAATACAGACTTCCAGAGACTGCCAGGAATCTGTGAGGAGAAGCAGCACCGAGGACACTTGTTAAGAAGACAGCAGTTGCCAGGGCTTGGAGTGCAGCAATGAGGGAGAGGGAGAGGACAGAAGCTGGATGAACCCAGGAGTGTGGGCAAGGAGGAAACAGGGACAGTAGATTCATCACCTTTTCAGGAGGCATATCAGCAAGAGGAAGAAGCGAGAAGGGCTCTGGGAGCCTGGAGCAGACCTGAGTAGAGATTCTGAGGAGTAGGCTGGGGAAACTACCATGGAGAGAGCAGCTAAGTGAAGGAGTGAAGTTCCCCTGAAGCTGTAATAGGATGAAATCTTCCAGTGTGCGGGTGACCAGTGGATTAATTAATTTTTTAAATTAAAAAGTGATGCATGCTTATGTTAAAAATTCAGAGACTATAAAGAGGTCTCCTCACCCTTTCTAGAGGCAACTCTTGGTGCAAGTTCCTTATGTATCCTCCTAGAAATAACCTGTGCATATGCAACTCTGTATGCATCCTGGTGAGTCTGAATCGCAGCCCCTCTCCCCTTTTTACCTACACAGTTGGGAGAGCACACTGTTCTGCCTCTTGCTTATTTTCATTTTGTAAATAAGCTTTGAAGATCATTTCCTATCAGTATGTAGACAGCCATCTAATTATTTTTAATGGCTATGATGTTTAAATGTGCTGTAATTTTTGAAACAGCCTCCATTCACAAGTACTTATGCTGTTTCTTTTTTCCCTAATACACAAGACACAGCCGAGAATATCTTATACCAATACTTTTTTTCTTTGTAATTGTGGTAAAATATACATGATATCGAATTGGCTATTTTTACCATTTTAGACATGCCGTTCAGTAGCATTAAGTACATTCACACTATTGTGCAATCATTGTGACCTTCCATTTCCAGAATGCTGCATTTTGCAAAAACACCCCTTCAATGCTAATTCTTCATCTTCTCCCTTTTCCCCAGCTCCTGGAAGCCACCATTCTACTTTCTATGAATCTGACTACTCTAGGTACCTCATGGAAGTGAAATCATATTGTATTTATCTGTTCATGACTGGCTCTTTCCACTTAGCACCATGTCCTCAAGATTCCTCCGTGGTGTAGCATGGGCCAGAATTTTGTTCCTTTGTAAGACTGAATAATATCCCATTGTTTGTGTATATCTCATCTCGTTTATTCATTCACCTTCAAGGGACCCCTGGGGTTGCATCTGCCCTTTGGCTATCATAAATAATGCTGCTATGAACATGGATATACAAATATCTATTGGACTTCCTGCTTTCCGTTCTTTTGATTTATCCCCAGAAGTGGAATTACTGAATCATACAGTGATTCTATATTTTGGTTTTTGAGGAGCCGTCAAGCTGTTTTGCACAGCAAGTGCACCATTTCACATACCCACCAACAGCACCCACCTCTCGGCTGTCCTACACCAATACTGGTTTTTGATGCTTCCTTGCTGTGGTTTTTACAATAGCCATTGCCATCCTAATGGGAGTGAAGTGGTATCTTACTGTGATTTTGAGTTGCATTTCTGTAGTGATTTGTGATGCTAGTAGCATCTCAGCACACACTTATTTGGCCATCTGTAGATCTTCCTTTTTGGTTAAGAACACAGTTTTTTACATTTTTAAACTAGATTTATTGTGTACCAACATTTTTACACATATTTATGAGATAAATTCCTGTATGTAGAGTTGCCAAGTTAAAGGCTGGTGCACTTTAATCTTTTTATACATATTGCCAATTTGCCCTCCAAACAGCTGATACAAGCTGTATCAATTTATATTTTGTGCATTCTCTACAATTTGACATGAATAGAATCATATAGTATATATCTTGTTTGTCTTTTTTGCTGCTGGGAATAACTATTTTGAGATTCATCCATGTTATCTGTATCAATAGTTCATTCCTTTTTATTACTGACAGTATCAGTATCCCATTATACAGATGTATCATGATTTGATGGACACTTGATTATTATTATTATTATTATTTTTTTTAAGAATCTTGTTAGGTTGCCCAATCTGGTCTCAAACTTCTGGGGTTAAGGGATCCTCCTGTCTCAACCTTCCAAGTAACTGAGACTATAGGTATGCACCACCATGCCCAGTTCTGATCTATGATTTATTTTCACTTTTTGTCCATTACAAATAAAGTTGCCACAAACATTTATTTAAAGATTTTTCTTAAATAAATATATACTTCCATTTTTCTTGGGTCAAGAGTTGAATGGTTGGTTGTGTGTTAATAATATGTTTATATTTTAAGGAAACTGCTGAATTGTTCTTCCAAGTAGTTGTACTATTTTGCATGTCCAAGAGTAGCACGTGAGAGTTTCAGTTGCTCCACATCCTGAGCAACATGTATTATGGTCTGACTTGAAACTGGAATCATTGTAGTTGGTGTATAATGGTACTTCTGTATGACTTTGATTTGTATTTCCCTCATAACTAATGATGTTGAACTTCTTTTCATGGATGTATTTGTCATCCAGGTATCTTTTCTAAGAAATAGCTTGTTTGCCACCTTTTTGAATTATAAGAGTTCTTTATATGACCAATACGCAAGTCCTTTTTAGGGTATGTTTTACTATATTTCTTCCATTTTGTGGCTTCATTTTTGTTTTTATAATAGTGTCTTAAAGATACTTCAGATATGATCAAGCCCACTTTATTGATTTTATATCTTTTTTTTTTAGTTTGCTTTTTGTATAGTGTTGAGAAATTCTGTAAAGCCCAAGGGTACTGAAATTTTTTTCCAATTTTTTTCTTCTAATACTTTTATATAGTCTTAGTATTTACACGTATATCTATTATCTGTTCTGAATGAATTTTTGTGTATGGTATGAGGTAAGAAATAAAACTGTTTTTTTTTTTTCCACATGACTATCCAGTTATTGAAATACCATTTTAAATAAAGATTATTCTTTTGCCTTTGAATTGCCTTTATACACCTCTTTGAATCAGAACCAAGTAAATCTATTACTGGACTCCAGCCTATAACATTGCTCTACATGTTTATCTTACACCAAAGCTACTCTGTTGTAATTATTTTAAATTGATAATAAATGTTAAAATAATTTAGCATGAATTCTTCAACTTAACCTTTTGTTCAAAGTTGTTCTGGCTGCTCTAGGTCATTTGCATTTCTGTGTAAATTTTATGATCAACTTTTCAATTCTGGACAACAACAAAAAATTATGAAGCCAGAAAGTGGGAGATTAAAAGCTGACTGAGCTTCTCATATTCATTTCTGAATGGTATTTTTGTTGCCTATAGAATTTTTGATTGAGACCTCACCACTGTCCCCCTGGACGTTATAGATGTCAATCCATTGTCTTCCAACTTGTTTTACTTCTGAACATCTGATAAAACAATTACTGTCGTTCTTATCTTTGCTTGCCTATTTTTTCCTTTTGACTGGTTTTAAGATATTTTTTATACCACATATGGATTTCCAGTTTTCCTAGCACCATTTATTGAACAGGTTATCTTTTCTCCTTTATATGTTTTGGGCTCCTTTGTCTAGTATGAGGTGACAGAGAATAATATTATGGCATTTGCAAATAAATGGATATAACTGGAGAATATCATGCTAAGTGAAATAAGCCAATCCCAAAAATCCAAAGACCAAATGTTTTCCCTGATAAGTGGATGATGATATATGATGGGGGTGGGGGTGGGGGGCTAAGAGAAGAATGGAGAAACGTTAGATTATGTAGAAGGAAATGAGAGGGAGGGGTGTATGAAAAATCATGGAATGAGACAAATATCATTACCCTGTGTACATGTATGATTACACAAATGGTATGAAGGTACATTGTATACAACCATAGAAATGAAATGATGTACCCCATTTGTGTACAATGAATCAAAATGCAGTCTGTAAAAAATAAAAGAATTTTTAAAAATTAAAAAAAGATCTTTTTAATAACTTGCTTTAAACTACCTGCTTCTGATTTATGCGTGTGTATTTTCCCCCAGAGGATTTGTCCCGCAGATCACTGGGTTTTGTGTTGTTTTGATTTTAGTCTTTTTTTTTTTTTTTCTATAAATGCTTCATTTGGGACATATTATGAGCAATATTGCATATGAGTGATATTTTCTATTGTTCTCTCTTCAGTTTCACTAATCTTTTCTTCTGCATCATCGAATCTGCTAACAATCATAACCAGTGTATTTTCCATCTCATTGTAGTTTTTGTCTCTAGAAGCTTATTTTGGGTCTTTCATTATACATTTAATAACTCATTTTGATGTGGAATATAATTTTAATCTTATTAATTTCCTTGTCTTTAATTCTATCATTTGTGTCACTTCTGAGTCTATTTCTATTATTGAGCATGACCATTATGGGTTGTTTCTTCCTGGTTCTTTACATGCATGGTGATTTTTTTATTAGATACCAGACACTGTAACTTTATATATTGTGTGCTCCTTTCATAGCATTTTGACTCTAACCATATGGCATCCATATGGCACCCATATGCCTACAACTGCTTGTTTAAAAACCATGGCTGGAAATTCTAAGGGAGATGAAGTCAGGTATGTTGTGTTCCTGCTGATTCCCCAGCAACTAGCTGAGTGCCTGCCACACTGCAAATGGATAAATCCATGAATGAATCAGTGAATGAATGAAAAAATAACAAAAATTCAGGTGGCTTTGTGTTTTACTTATCCAACATTGTGTAACAAATTATCCCCCAAATTAGTGGCTTAAAGCAACAACTGTTTTATTATATCTCACAGTTGTATGGTTTTACTGAGTTCAGCCTGGAAGTTCTTTTGCTTGTCCTAATTGGTTCTCCCAAGTGGGTGCAGTAAATGGACCTGGAGTTGACTGAAAGCTGAGTGGGCTGCTGGGTGGTGGGGCCTCTTTCCCTTTCCTCGTGGTCCCAGGCCTTGCTTTTCAGTCTCTCCTCATGCTCTGTCCAGCATGGTCTCTAGACTCTGCACTTGGCGGCTTAGCCTCCTGCAAACACACATGTTACAGGAGGAAGGAATTTGTGGCTGCCAGTTTTAAGGCCCTGAAATGGTTCATTTTCACTTCAATGGCCTTCTGTTGGCTGAGTAGTCACAGGACCAGCCCTGATTCAAGGGGTGATACTGAACCCTAGTTCTCAGTCCTATGAAAGGTCCTGCTGCCAAGTTCTTCACCCTTGAGATACTTGTCTAGCTTAGATTTAAGTACAACTTCAGTGGGAAGGCTCAGAGCACCTCTGGTCTTGGATCTTACCCTTACCTATTGAAGGATCCTCTGTAGAAAAGCCTTCATCTCTAGACAGCGTTCCAGATCCATGCTCCAATCCAGTGCTGTTGTCCCCAGTATTCTAAATGGCATGCTGGTTTGCCATCAACCCTGCATAGGGATCAGTTTGCTTCCCACTTTTTCTCCCCATGTCTTTGGGTTTAAAATCCTTGGTGCTTGGAACCAAGTACCTTCCTCCTTCCCTGCCTCTCTCCTTTCTTTCTTCACTCTTTTTCACCTTTTTAAAACTTTATTTTTATGTGGTGCTGAGGCTCAAACCCAGTGCCTCACATGTGCTAGGCAAGTGCTCTGAGCTACAGTCCAGCCTCCTTTTCAATTTTAATTGGGTTCATGGAGTCGCCTTCCATCTAAGAAGTTCTCATTTGTGCCCCCAGTTTTTTTCTTTCTCTTGATTAGTGCTTGCTTCTTAAATCCTAACATGTTATGGATAGTTGTCCAGCCAATTAAAAACAAATAAACAAAAATAAAGTGGTAAATATAGATCTTCTAGGATCAGAGGGTCTTGGAAAAAGTCCTTGCCTTGTTTTTTTTTGTTTGTTTGTTTGTTTTTCCAAATCTGAATTCAGGAACAAACAAAACCCCAGTGAAAACCTCAGTAATTTTATCTCTCTAACTGTCACCAGGAGGGGCAGGATAAAAGCCACCAAGTCTTGTTTTCACAGTGCCTCCCTCCACAGGCATTTAAGAACTTGAGATCTGCTTGTCAGAGCCCATGTTAAATAGAGTCTTGACAGCCTCCAGGCCTTCTGATTCTTTGGTTTCATTTCCTCATTGCTGCCCCTAAGATCACGGTTTCCTTAGACCTGGATCTTAGGATGGTTCCCACCCACTGCCTTTCTCTTCAAGGTCACCAGAAGTTCAACTCCACCGACTAGAAAATCACACACTTCCAAGTTTTAGATTCCACAGAAGACACTCTTGTGAAGACCTGGGCTTTTCAAGTTGCATTTTTCTACTTGGAACTTCTGACTCCACAGGTCACTATGGAAATGCACATTTTTTTTTTTTTCCATCTGAAGGAAAAAAGAAAGTTATTTATTCTCATGTACGGATTTACACACCATCAATCAAGCCCTCTCCCCTGGAGAGCATATGACAGATAAATTAGCCTTCTATAAATACATGTCGTAAGCACTCTCATGCCATTCAGAGACGTTATTATAATTCATCAAAGCCAGTATGCAAATGGAACAATTGCATCTAGGAGAAAGAATTAGGAAATGAAGATTCACCCATGTTGGGTAAATCCTTGCCTTCAGTTTGGTGCCATCAAAACTTTGGGCTTCACTCACATTCTTGGGTAACACGACAGCCTGGCTCCTGGCCACCATCTCACCCTTTCTGCTCCTGGGATACGATACACTGCATACAATGTCTGATACTTTCTGCTAGATAATACTTTGGGCCATTTTTTAAACGGAGCACTTAAACTGATAAGAGTCATATTTTTCCCATCCATATTTCCAACATATTGCCAGAGGTTCTGGGCAATAGATATGTTTTTGAGTAAATAGAATACTAAATGGAGGCAATGGATCATAAGTTTAAGGCAACGAGCCTCTCTCTTCACCATCCAATAAAAAAGGTCACTAGACTCAGGGACAAATGAAATGGTGGGAGGCAGAAAGCTTTAATAATGCAGTCATCAGGAAGATCAGTCAGGCTTTTCTTCCTCCTCCTGGACCTGAGAAGATAAAGTCCTCATCAGCACAGGAAATATGCCCATTTCCATCCCCAACGACGCGTGGTTCTGGAGATGGATCACAGAAGCACTGGCTCTAATCTCCTGAAAATCCATCAAACTTGACTCTCCTGGGCCAGGACTTGAGTCATTGCCCTGAGGAGGAACCAGGAGGCACCCATTTATTAGCCTTTTATGTGCTTTTTTAAAAATAGAAGCTGCTTCATCTTTCTCAGGCAAGCCAAGATTTCCATCCACCGTGGACCCTTCCCCTCCAGATGTCCTCTTGCCGGGGTGGAGGCGATGGAGTGGGACAGAGTGGCAGAAGCGTCCATGCCTTGATTGGCTGCTTGTGATGGAGTGTGTTCCAGAAATGAAGAGATGAGGCAACATGACCCCTCACTTCCATCTGACCTCACACTGGATCTTCACGGGGTGTGCATTTTGCTCACCATTGAGTTGAGGAAAGGAGAGGCCAGTGTGTTTGGTGGGAAACAAAAGTTTATACTCTGCCATTTTCTTTTGGGATTGCTGCTACAGTTTGGATCTGGAAGTTCCCCAAAGACCTGTATATTAAAGATTTGGTCCTCAGCTTGGAGCGATTAGAGAGCAGTGAAAACCTTTAGGTGCTAGGGCCTGGTGGGAGGTTTCAGTCACTGGGGTGGGGTCTCATAGAGGATTGTAGAACACCGGACTCTTCCTCTTCTCTCTCTTTGGCATTCCAACCAAGAGGAGGATAATTGCTCGATCACATGCTCCTACCATCCTGTGCTTCCTCATCTCAGGCCCCAAACAATGAGGTCAACTGACATGACTGAAACTGTCAAAACCATGAGCTAAAATAAACCTTTCCTCTTTAAAAGTTATCTCAGGTATTTTGTTGCAGTAATGGAAAGCTAACTTATGCAGTTACCAGTGTCACCTCACCTCATAAGCTTGAACCTCTGAACCCTGACCTTTTTATCTCAGAAAAAAATTGACAAGAGGAGTAACTGATTTTTAAGAAATTTTTAATAAATTCAGCAACAGTGCCAAGTGATGTTGATTGTGAATTACCTCTTGCAGTGCAGATGCTGCTGTTAGAGGGTTCTGTTGATCAAATAAACAAATCACTTTTTCCTATAATAGTTCCTAGCCCTACGGTGGCTTAATTTCACTTGTTTATGCATTCATTTTTAGAAGCAGTAGGCCATAATACAGTGTCTTGGGAAGTTAGCTTCTGTCTTGGGTTTAACTGGCATCTGCGACTCTGTTAAATTTTCTCAGCCATTTACCCCCTCTATCTGACTGCTTCCAAGCTTTATGTGATGTTTTATTTAATATGGCATGCAAGATATTGGTCTTCAGTCCAAATTGCAATTTGACATCAAAACTGATTCTCCTGACAGTTGGATGAAGGTGGTCCATTTCTGAAGTTTACATGCTGCTGTGGTTCTTCAGGGGAAATGAGCAGCTCACCTATATGAGACTTTTTCCACAACAACAACAACAACATTTCCCCATCTGATGGATTATACTTTACTGTTGTCCTTCAAGTACTTTGGTATAATTGAATTGTGTTAAAATGCTAGACACTTTCCAAAAAAACAGGTCTACCAGCACTTTAGATCTACTCTGGCATGCAAGAATCTGGGGCTACTGAAGCAATTACCTATGAATTTTTGAGTTTCTCCTTTATAAGATCTGGGTCTTGGCTGGCCTCCCGATTCTTTGTGAAAAATGCAACTTGATCATAAGGTTTTTAGACCAGTCTTATTAATGACAGTTGGGCCAAAGCTACTGAAAGAAAAATCTAAACTCCTGCATGTCTTTTTAGCCTTAGCAGCCTACATATAATTAAAATGATTGATTTTGAAAAATAATGTCACAATTTACACGGTATGTTAATAATTGTTCTAAAGGTCAAAATGAACAGAAATATCTTAATTCTCCACAAAATGCTGTAGAGGGGTATTCAACTCTTCATAAGATACAACCTCAATTAACCTTCCAGTTTTTACTTCCTACTCATTGATTAATTTATTGTCTGTGCATCTGGTGTTCATTGAGTGTTTTCTGTGTGCTAAACAAACCTTCCCCCTTATCTCTATTTATTTGAGTTCCGCCATCCTTGAAGACCAAGGAGTATTTGCACTTCTTCTTACGTCATCTCGAATACTCTCAGGCCATGGGGGTCTCTCTTGAATCCTCTGTCTTTCCTTTATAGCTTATTTTCGACTTGTTCTTTCTTATTCTCCAAATAAATCCTCCAGGTTTTAGTGCCATGAGTCGCCAGTAAGACTATTACCTCCTAAGGCCAGAGTCGAGTGTGTGCTTTCCTCAGGCCCCCCGCAGCTCAGGGCAGATGCCCAGAGTGTGTTTGAATGAGTGGTCATCAGATCCCACTGCCCCCTCACCCCTGTCCACAGTCATCTTCCCCCGACGCTCCTCCCAGGTTCAGCGGCTTTGTCTCGCTTCCTTCGGGTCTCTACTCAGTTCCCTCGTGGGACGCGACTTCCCTGGCTACATCGTATGGAATAACACCACTTCCCCAACTCTGCTTCATTCTTTCTTGAACATGAACCACTGAACATACTCTTTTCCTCTTGGTGTGTCACCCTCACTAGAATGTAAGCTTTTTTTTTTTTTTTTTTCCCAGTCTTAGATGGACTTGAACTAGCTAAGAATGTTAGTCCATCTCAGTGACAAAAGCCTTAACTGAATAACTGAAAAGGGGGAAAGATTTATTTGGGCTCATAGTTTCAGAGTTTCAGTCCATGGCCGGCTAGATCTAAGGCAGAAACTTCATGGTTGAAGGGTGTGGTGGAGGGAAGCGTCTTAGCTCATGGCAGTTGTGAAGCAGAGGGACAGGAATGAGCCAGGAAGAAGATATAGTCCTCAAGGGCACGAATTAGAGAACTCCCTCCCTTCAAGGAGGCCCCACCTGCTACAGCTTCCATCTCCTCCTAATAATCAGAAGGATTCGTCCACTGATGAGGGCAGAGCCCTCATGATCTGATCCAACCACCCCCCAAGAGCACCAGGACTGACATCACCAGCTCTGGGACCTGTGCCCGTGGCTACGTGTCTTGTGGTGAGGTGACCTCTCCTGGTCTCAGTTTCCTCATCTGCAGGAGAATCTTCACTGTTGAGAAGAAAAAGACAACACAGTAAAGTTGTTAGCATGATGCCTGATGGGCACGTGCGTGCTCAGGACGTGCTCAGCCAATCAGTTGTTACTGAACGGACAGGATGGCTCTGGAAAGCTGTTAGTGCTAGAGAGGCAGTGTGGACCATGGGGTAAGGCTGGCTCTTGGTATGCTTTTAATTCATGAATTTGAGGATGTGGGTGTCAGGGCTTGTTATTGTCCTCACACTCCAACCCGAACAGGCTGGGGACTTTTAATGACAGTCTGCAGGGCTCATCCAGCTGCCTTAATAAGAAGCCTCAGAACCCTGAGCTTGGCTACACCCTTCCCTCAGGCCCATCCTTCTAAGTGACCCTCAAATCCCAGGGTTCAGGGTGGGGAATGGTCATGTGGTTTGGGTTTACCATTGGTTGGAGTTAGTCTGACCTGGAGATAACAGAAGAGGAGGAAGCTCAGAAGCTGCTTGGTGGGGGGACGACTCTGCTTGGCTGTTTTAACTGCACAGTTGGTTTTTTTGTAAGTGTTCTTCTCATGCCTTGGATCAGAGCGGGGGAAGGAGATTTGACTTCTAGGGTTTTCCTGTGAGAGTTTCCTGTCTTCTTCCCGTGTGTACTTCCTGCAACCTGACTTAACAGGGTTTTTTGAACCTGAAAACACACACAGGGCCTTTGGTCTAGCAGCCTCCCAATGTGCACATAAGAAACTCAGCATTAACCAGCCTCGGTGCAAAATCAGAGCTAACTTGAAGCCCAGATACCTCCCATCTCAGGCAGCCTGTGTCTTCCTTCACAAGGCGCATATTTTTCTCATTACCTAAGTTTAGCATTTGATTAATTCTCATAATAACTCTAAAAAGGGACCGGAGTTCTTTTACTGCTTCCTATCATTAGGTGCCTAAAAGTAATTTTCCATCAGTGATACCAAATATTATTCAAGGACTAATCTGACCTTGAGAAGAGGAGTTGTTCTTATAGGCAACTTGACAGTAGATTTGAAAAATCACCTCTGTGCATCCTAACAGACACTCTCTTTGGGAAAAGCCAAGGAAAGCTGAGGAATGATGTGTAGGCTGTCTTCAATCATGTTTTCTCATAAGGTATATTTGCTCTTGAAGGGCTGGCACCTGGGGGAGAAGATCAAGTTTGAAAAAAGGAAAAGGCTAGAGGTGTTTCATTTCCCTGCTCAGGTTGAGACATGATGGTAGACATTTTTTTTACCATGTTACCACCCAACATTAAATTTCCTACTGACCAGAAATTTAAATAAAGAAGGAAAGAAAACAATCACCCATCAATTTCCTATAAGCATGTCACCTTCACTCTTCTCAAAAGTGGCAGATCAGCCAGGACCACAACATTGAGGACAGGGACCAGCAACTGGGAGAACAGAGGATGTTTAAATTTTCTCCATGGTCTTGGCTTAGGCCACTGAATCTCCAGTCTGGAGCATTTGATGACAGGTGAATACAGAGGGGGAGCAAAGGTCAAGGCAACATCATATCTGCAAATGGTTGAGATCAGCCTCTGGATTCTGTCTGTGCCAGTTCTTGGTGTCCCGTTTCTTCGTCTTTCAAGTGGATAGACTCCAGGAGTGTCAGGGGCTGGAATGAGATTTTGGGCCCAGGACTTAGAACAGGCCCGGCCCTTTGTGACTCAGGCATTGTTGCCATAGTAGATCCCACTAGTTTCTGTAATTTGAGTGTCTGGATCTGAGAGAGCAGGATTCTTAGATGGGAAACATCAAAGTAGAATTCAAAGACACACATATTGTCTACCTTCTGCTTTTCCCCGTTTCTCTGCCAGAATTGAAGTCTGCATTGTAATCTTAGGACCGCATGTTGACGATCCTGGAAATGCTGAGTCGTGTTGTTTTTAAGCCCACTAGAGACCACGGACGTGTCTGCATTCAATTTGAGTGTTGGACACAAGCAGTTAAAACCTTCCCTTCTCAGCCCAGACATCTGTCCCAGCACAAGGAGTCAGGGATTCTGTCCTGATGTCTGGAGGAGACAAAGTTTCATGGCATGGTTTCCAGACCTTGGTCATTTTCAAACCATCTTCTTGTCATTTTCTGCCAGGCTTGAGCAATTGCTGGACCACTGTTAACTTCCTGTTCATCTTTGCAGTTACTTGAGTAGGCTGACTTTTGTTTCCTTGCTTCATTTAAGTAATCCTACCTCTGAAATTACAATGTGGATGTGCTAATTGTATTTTAATGATACACAAGAAAGTAACTGTATAGCGATGAAAATAAAGTCCACATCTGTCTCACCTAAAATGATCTTGCTTGCTAACTTTGAGTTGCAAAGCACCCTTTGGGGGGACACAGCTCTGAAAACCTGTTGGCAGAGTGAGATTTTCCAGGAAGGAATAGTCTAGCTGGGGTGGAACCATGGCCCAGGACCCCTGCAGAAGCACAGCTCTGCAGGATGGTTTCGCTCTATTATCTGCTCAGAGCTGAGGGCTCTGCAAGAGAAGACTCAGGGGCTTTTTTTTTTCCTTCAGTGACAAGAATAGGTCTCTGACAGCTGTCACTGAACAATTAATCTTCAAAATGAGAGCTCAATTACCAAACATGTATTCTCATGAGCAAGGCCTCACTCTCCTCATCCAGAGCTACTGTTAGATACAAATAATATATATTTTTTCCATTCATAATGATCTCCTCTTAACGCAGTCTCGATGAGTATGATGTATGCTGTAACTGTTGACTCCTCACAGTTGGAATTGTTAACATATTGTGAAAATATGCACAGAATCATTCTTTCCAAGCTGACTTTTGCTGTTAAAATTAGAAAGACCAACATGGGTTTGCACAGCGTGAAGAGGAAGAGTAGATGATCAATTCTTATGCTTGGAAATGCAATTGCCTCTCTGGAGCCAGAATTTCTTGCTTTCACGTCTTATATCTCCTTGTGCTTATTATAATAAAGACAATAAAGTAGAATGAAAGGGGTTGAGGCTAAGAGGAAATAATGGAAGCTTTTAGTGTAAAATGATTTTGATTTTAATATTTTTCTCCTTGAATTAACTGATAGATTTAGTTATTAGAAACTTAACACAACTAAAACACATTTGGGTTTTCAAGGGACTTCAAAGTAAATTTTAGATTCTGATATGTGTTGATTTGCCACACATCCAAAAAAGAGAAAAAGGGTTGAAAATTAAAGGAACAGCCAGGCAGTAAACATAGTTTTTCAAAATTTGTCACTAAAATTAAGCAGCTATCCATTGAACTGACCCAGACCAAACCCATTTGTTCGGATCTGAGACTTGGCAACGGCATCCCTCAAGAGACCAATGATGGCTTTGATTTTTAATAACAATTAGGATTTCTGTTTTAATAGTCATAGCTAGATGAAAAATGCTCTCTTGCCCCATTAAGAAAATAACAATTTCCGTCTTTTCTTCCATCGCCATTGAGAATCTGTGTGGTTTCCGTCCGGGGTTGGTGTTCTTTCTCTCACGGCTCTGTGGGCACTTTGTTCCCATAGAGCCTTTAGGAGAATAGGTTGGGCACTCAAAGACGTTACCACTCAAAGAAGGTCCAGCTCTTCACTCTGGGAACATTCTGTGACCTACGTGTTCCAGAACTGAGGTTCGAAAGCCATTCTCCCCACACCTCCCCTGACACCATGAGGACTCCATGACCCCAAGAAAACTGTCCCTTCTCTGGATGAATAATAATGCCATCTTGCCTGCAGGAAGCCCCCTTGTCCAGAGAGTCTGTTGGGCCTGACATCTGCAGATCAGAAGGCTGCCTTCGTGAACCCCTGAAACTTGTTCTGAGATGTCAACACTTTCCTTGCTTTGAATAGTAAGCAGAAAATTGTTACAGATCAGCAAGGAGTTGTCTGTCCTTCGTGCCCCAAAGGGGCATTATAAACTTGAGTGTTTTACTCAGACCCAGCACTAATGAGAACTGGAAGATCATAGGAAGAGAGGATGTTCTTATAGGCACGCACAGAACATGAAAAATTAATATCCCAAATCAGACCACCCCTCAGAAAACATGCCCGCTGTACTAAGTGAGGGTGGAGGAGACACTTCTGATTAAAGAATCAGCCCTCCATTTAGCTCTGTTTTAAAGCACTGAGTCCTTTTTCTTAAAATGTTTGGTTTAATATGGGTATTTTGCAAAGATTACATGAGGTTTTGCTTAACACCCGCATCTCTGCTAATATTTGTTTCCAGAGAGTCTGGTTTCAAGGCCTAGAGCTCTTTGTGACAAAGGAGTCACCAAAATCCCAATGGCAATCATTCCCCGTGGATGACTTTTTATATTGTATGCAATAGTGTATTATTTTAAATTGCACATAGTGTCTTAAGGAGACATACTTTCTAAGGCAACATGATCTGGTTCTAATATTTGTTTCTGGGTTTCATTAGAAGTCTCTGAAGTTCAGGGTTTGGGGGATTTAGAGAAGTGAAGGTCTGGAACATTCTTGAGCAAGATCTGCTCAGGTTTGCTCTGAGGCTGGAGCACAAGTCAGTCTACTTAAGCACTTGGAGGGGTATCGATCAGAAGCTGCGTACGTAGTTTTGCTTGATGTCCTATTTCGATGGATTAAATGTATTCCAAATAGATAAGCTAGAAGATGGGTTTTTAAATATGCAGAACAACAGAGCAGGAAGTCCATATGGCGTGGAATAAAGACACACACACTTCTGAAAACTTAAAAGGCTGTCATCCGCTAAGCCTGCCTGTAATAGCCACTCTCAAAGATAATTGCCACCCATGTGTCCTTGATGAAAAGCGCATCATGATGCCCAGGAAATTGGCTTAAACTGCAACAAGAAAGATTGAGATTAGCTGAGGCAGAACTTCCTGGCTGGGCCACTCTGGGTGAGGAGAGTGGGGGTGAGGCTACACTCTGAGCCGGGCCTGTGTGTCTTCAGACTTCCATCTCTCCTGCTCTTTGAGCCCCAAACTTCTTTCTCCCATGAGCTTCGAGTAGGTGAGTTGGTCCTGTCTCCAGCATTATCACACATGTGGGACAATAACATTGAATGAACTCAGTTTGCTTCCTCAATTCCCATTTGCGTATTTCTGCAGCAGTGATGGATTCTGACCGAGACCTGCTCAGTGTTGGGGGGCACTGTCTTGGGTGCTGGGTGACCTAAGGAGGCAAGCCATGAGTGGCATGGCAAGCTCATGCCATGGACAGAGCTGTGGGCAAGCTTAGAAGAGGGAGGAAAAATGGCAGACAGTGGCCACCACCCAGGAAAATATCTCACCCAGAGAGTAGGAACCTTAAAAGGCAGGTAGGTGGGGACTAGGGACAGGTCAGGGCAGTGGGAGGCGCAGGGGAAGAGTCAGAGCTGACTCAGGAGTTCCCAGCCGTGTTTGCGGGATGAGGATCAGGAGACAGGCAGTCAGAGGGCGGCGGCTCAGGTGGGAAGTCTTGACTCCAAGCATGGTGGGCTTGCGGCCAGCAGGCAGGCCCCCTGCCGGGGAGCTTCAGGGCAACCTGCATCGTGCATCGACTGCTAGGTAAACATCTGGGATTCTTACGAGTTTTCTAGAATCTCTTGAAATGATGTAGGTCAAAAACATCCTGGTCACACATGGCCAGTTCTGCACAGAGTTAAGTGCCACAAAACCTGTTGTGGTACCCTTTAAACATTTGAGCAGACGGACCCAATTCTGTGATGACCGCAGATGCCTCAGAGGCCACGTCAGGGTGGCTTTGGCCCTGGGGCACTTTCACCGGGTCCCAGGAGTGCCACCATCTGCCCCTGCAGTTAGGCTGGAAGGTCTGGGGCCGTCACATCCTCTTCCGCAAGGCACACAGCCTCCTCGGGCTGCGTGTTCCTGGAGTCCTCTCGGTTCTTGCAGAGTGAGGGGTGCCTGGGCAGCGGCAGGGTGCACCCGTTCCCCAGCTCAGGCAAGGAACGTCGACCGGGCCAAGCAGCCTCCCACCTGGCAGCCAAGTCACACACCACATCTCCAGGGTCTGGGCCCCGAGCCCAGGGGCCATTCGGGCAACCCGGCCAGTGCCCTTGAGCTGCCTGATAGGCGCTTCTGCTTCAGAGATCCCAGCACTGGGGAGCATTCCCAGCACTCCTCTCTGCGGATTCTGGGTTATTTTGCCTATTTGGGGTAATAATTCTCATTATGCTTTGTGGTCCTTTTTAATAAAAATGACATTCCCCTTATCTTTAAAGGTTGAAATCTCAGTCTAATGTATGACCCACACTCTCCTTGGAGAGTTATAAAAATTAGATTATATAACCTCACATTTCCCACTAATGAACATGGGGACGCTCCGGCCCAATGAGAGGGAGACAAGCGATGGGGATTTATGCTTTAATAACCCTGCTTCGATTGGTGCGTGTGGCTGCGGGCAGTGGGCCTCCGACGGGCACGGCAGGCGCCCAGGCTCTCCTGGCCAGCAGGGCAATATTTTTTATGGCACTAAATCTCTCTCGGGTGAGGGCTTCTTCCAGGGTACCAGGGGACGGCTGTGGCAGTGGCTGAGTGTATAAAATTGCTAGAAAATAAGACTATTCTCATCATCTAGAAAAATGCCACCTGGTACTGATTTGCTCTTTGGGTTTTAATGTGTGGAAGCTGCCCTGGGCACCAACGGACGCTGTGTGAGGTGCTAGCTGCCAAAACATGCATTTTCCACCATTTATTCCTTATAATCTCTCTATGAGGAAAGCACTGTGCGTGTCCCTCTTTCCTTTCTGTGACCTTCTAGAGGGTGGTCACATTTATTTCAGTATCCCAGCACCTGGTGCTGTTCAGAATAGGTGGTTAGAAATCCAAAAGACGAATGATCTCACTGATAAGCGGATGATGACACATAAAGGGGGGGTGGGAGGGGGGCAAGAATGGAGGAAGGAGGGACTGTATAGAGGGAAAAGAGGTGGGAGGGGTGGGGGGAAGGAAAAAAATAACGGAATGAATCAAACATCATTACTCTATGTAAACGTATGAATATGCAAATGGTATGCTGTTACTCCATGTACAAGCAGAAACAACATGTATCCCATTTGTTTACAATACAAATAAATTGAAAAGAAAAAAGAATAGGTGGTTAGTTATCGTTGCTATATAATAAATGATAGAACTGTGAACATTGAATTTTATGTGTCAATCTCTCTGGGCCACTGTACCCAAGTATTTGCTCCCATATTATTTCAGATGTTTCTGTGAATGCTTTTGGGAGAGGAGATGAACATTTATTGGTGAACTTTGAGTAAAGCAGGTTACCTTCCAGAATGTCGGTGGGCCATGTCTAAGCAGTTAAAAGTTTTGATAGAAAAAGACCAACTTACCCAAGTGAGAAGGAATTCTGCCCTCAGACAGCCTTCAGATTCAAACTGAAACTCCTTCTGCCTCCATGAGGAGGAACCACATCAGATGCACTCTAACCCCTGGATATCTGACCCTCCATCGATGGTCCGGGGGTATTTGAATAATGAAAGTGACAGCAATACTTCCAGAGGGTGGGTTTGCTCAGTTTGCTGGTGTTGGGCATGTCACTCATGCGTTCACTCCACACCGCAGCCCCAAGAGGAGAAGGAATTGCCATCTTCAAATTCATTGGTGGAGAGGGAAAACAGAAGCTGAGAAGTGACTTGTCCTGGGTCACTCAGCTAACCTTGGGCTGGGCCAAGATTCTGAACCAGACCATCTGACTGCAGTGGCTTGCTTTGGGTTCCATGGCATCTGGGGGTGGCAGGGCTTTGAAGAAGTGAAGCCCTACGAGGCTGCGGTCTACGGAGGGATTCAGGAGAGCAGAGGGGTTGAGGCTGGTGTCTGGCTGGTCCTTTCCCCTGCTCCTAAGAGCTGGACCTGGGCACCACCAACCCGCAACCCCCCACAGACCTACCGTCTGCACATCGTGAATGTGTTACAAGTTGAATTTCATTCTGATTCTTCTCTGTCGTTCTTTTCATTAGAAAGCTGCTTGCCTGAGAAGAGAGGCCAGTGGCAGCAGATGGCACTTCAGAGGAGCACCTGCAAAGAGCAAAGCTCACTCTTTGATCCTGCTGATTATGAGCAGCACATTTCCATTCCACTAATTGCAGGGAAAATGTCCTGAGTGTGTGACGGGTGGTGTCCCTGGACCTCGGCAGCCTTCACTTATCACATTGGGCAGGTCCCTGCCTGAGGTTTGATCTGATGGCGGTCTGCGGTCAGGAACGTGGGTCTGGGTCAGCTGTCTCCAGTGCATCTGGGAGGCAGAGGTCGCTGAGGTCTTTGGCTCGCCACCTTCCTCTGGATGTCTGCCCAAAACTCACCACTAAGGAAGGCCCTGATAAGTATTCTTTTCAGAAGATTCCAGACTAGCACAAGGGCTGGTTTCACCCAGAGGCTCACAGGTACCTGAAGTCTATCCAGATTGGAAGAAAGGTGATCAGCAGGCTCCAGGATTTCTCCTCGGCTGATCCCTGAACCTTGGTAGCGCTGACACCAGCAAGGCATGGTGTGCCCTGGGCCTCAGCCTGGCCCTTGCTCCCACCTGGCACCTGCGGTTCACTTACACCCAACCTCACCCCCACTGCTACTGTGTCACAGGCTGCTTTGCACCAGGGAGCGGGCCCCCTGCCTCCCCTTCTACGGGTCACAATTCTTGGGCTGGCCTGAACAGGACGGTCCTTCCAGGCTCAGCTGGGTTCACCCATGCCGTCAACTGGGGGGCCGTGAGGCCTCCCTGCTCTGGCATGGCCTCAGCTGAGTGGCGGTGCCCTTCCATACCACCCCTCGCCCATTCGGAGAGCTGGTGCACATGGCAGTGGCTGGTTCTGGGAAGTGCAGAAGTGCTCATGGCCTTGGAGCCTGCCCCATAGGTAGAACACACCCTCTGTGCTCTAGTGACCAAAGCACATGGCAAGGCCAGCCCTGATTTGGGGGCGGGGAAGTGGATGTCGTTTCTGGGTGGAGAAGCTGCAAAGTCACTTTACGAAGGGCACCTGCAGGGAGGTTTGGAAAATTTGTGACATTTTCGTAATCAACCTACCCCACCACACCCCCTGCCTATGCTGGGCCTGCCCTCAGCCTTCAGAATTCAGAACTGACACAGCCCCAGGCCTTTGCTTGCCCTCTAATGACAGAATCACACATACCTTCTGGCTCAGTTTCCACCAACTGGACAAGGGCTCCCTGGCTACTCCACCTGGCCCTCCTGGAGGGACAAGGTCCTTGGGACAAATAGCAGCTAGCCTGAATGGTGCCATTTTAATATGGTAGGCTTCAGGAATATCTGGAAAGGAATCTGCAATCTTGAAAGTAAAATTTCAGGCAAATGTAGAAGTTAGAAGCAGGGACATAGGGGCCGGTCTGGGTCTAGATTCTGCATCGCTGCCTCTCAACTGTGGTCAAGTTACTCACCTCCCTGTACCCCAATTTCCTCACATGTAAATAGGATAAAGTGGGACCTCACTCATAGAATTGTTCTTTATTTAGCCCCCCATTGAACTTGGTCACTTTTGCCCAGCTGCAAGATTTCTTGAGCACACTAAAGGCCAACACAAGTATTCTCCCTGCCTGGGACACTCCCTCTCCAGATCTTGTCAATCGGGTCTCAGCTTAAATGTCACTTCAGGGAAACCTAAAGTAGTTCCCTGGTCTATTACTGCACCCTATTTCAATATACTACATAGTCATCCTTACGGGATCTGAAATGTCCCTTTAAAGCTCAGGTGTTGAAGGCTTGGTCCCCAGTACAGCTATGTCCAAAGGTGGGGCTTTGGGGAAAGTGTTGGATCATGAGGGCGCTTACCTCATCGGTAGATTAACCCATCTGATGGATTAATAATTTGAATGTACAACTGGGAGGAAGTGGTTGAAGGAAATAGGTCACTGATAACCTCTCTCTCTCTCTCTCTCTCTCTCTCTCTCTCTCTCTCTCGCCCTCTCTTTTCCTCTCTCTCCCTACTACTTCCCCCTCTTGCTCTCCCAGCTGCCAGGAGCTTTCCACCTGGATATTCTTCCGCCATATATTCTGCTTCACCTCAGACCCACAGAAATAGTCACCTGACTTGGGCTGATACCTCTGAAAGAGTTCAGATAAACCTTTTCTCCTTTAAGGTGTTTATATCAGGTATTTTGATAACAACAACATAAAACTGACTAACAGAATATTGCAATATTATTTCTCCTTTTTTGGTTTATTAATGTTTCTGGATTGTGTCCTTATCCACTCTCTCCCTTTGGAATGCCAATTCCAATATGGCAGGACCTTGTCTTGCTCATCACTGCATTCCCAGTTCCCAGAACATCATGAGAACAGAAATACTCAGTAAATACTTTTAGGTTGGTTGGATGGATGGATGGGTGGGTGGGTGGATGCATGGATGAATGCATGGATATGGTAGAGTGATTTTTAGAAGGGCAAGTGAAAGTCCCTTGCATTTGAAATCCAGGCACAGGATGAGGGGATGCAGTTGTTCTTATTTAAAAAAATCACTGAATATAATACTGTCATCAGTTTTACTCTCAAATGATAAATCTGTCCTTAGGAATTTATCTGGCTTCAGAATTTGTATGACCTATTCCACAAGATCAATGTATAAAAACTGACCATCACTTCCTTTACCAGAACCAATGTTGATACCCTCCTGGTTGGGCTTTCATTATAATGGGCCTCCCATGGATAGACAAGGCCTTTCCCAGAGTTATCATCTAAATTCCTTCTGGACGACAGGAAAAGGGTCAAAGGTTCAGTCCATTTTGTCCTGGAATATCAGAAACACAAGTGGGAAGTGAATCATTGCATTTCTAATGTCCCAGGGCCAGTCAAAAAAGAACTCTCCCTGGGATAAAGGACATTTGTTGAGGGGAAGTCAGTCTCCTTTTACTATCTACCATCTTTGAATTTAAAGGATAGGTTGGACATCCTTGTTTTCCTCTCCTTTTAGTCCATACTATCACTGGACCAGAGCCCAGCAGGAGGTTAAGAGACTAAGAAGGAATGGACCAAGCACCTTCACATACGGTCATTGCCCTGTGCCTAGTAAAGAACCGTACACATCTATCCCCAGGCTAGAAGTTCCTTTATCATTGCTTGCCAATAGCTTGTGGATGACCTAAACTCCTCTCTGCAATGTCTCCCAGAAAAGTCTCATCCTCTTCTCTTGTCCCTGGTTTCACAGGGACTTCAAGTAGCCAAGTAACAGCAGCAATATTATCAAAATAAACAAAACAACCACAAATGTGGCAGGTTTCTGTTAAAACAAGTGAAATGAAAGGCAGAGGTGGCCATGGGGATGTTACCAAAACTAAAAGTTTATTGAATATTTCTCACTCCCCCAAAGAACTCAGAGGACATTTTCTCCCACAGAAAGGCTGAGTAGGGTGGTCATGTCAGCTCTCATAGGAACTTGCTGGGTTGTACTGACCCAGCTCCTGAATGACACCTGGGAATCTTGCTCACCACTCTACAAACCAAGTCTAGTTATTGATTTTGAACTGGTAGAGGCCTCATACTGTTGGCTTTTAGTGTGTAATCAATCAAAAAGCAAAAGCTCTAGAAATGCCCAGGTAAGATTTTTAATCCCTGGAGTTCATCAAGGCCTGTGGCCTCCTGTCCTTTCTAATAGGTGGTTACCAACTTCACAGGTATGGTCCTACCTAATTACTTATTTCTTTTAGACAAAGGCAATTTCTTTTTCTTTTTTCTTGTTGTGAAATATGTCACATTCCAGAAGAAATATGTGTAGCTTAAAAAATACTCGTGAAAACCATTGGAGTGCTGCCATCCAGACTTTGAAGCTTACCAGTGCCCAAGTGTGCTTGTGTCTGTTGGTATCCCTCTGCTTCCCACCCCCAGGGACAGCCTCGATCTTGATGTGTGTATTCACCACTCTTAAGAGAGTGGTTACCTGTTGATTACCTGTTGTTATGGTTAGGATGTGAGGTGTCCCCCAAAAGCTCATGTGTGAGACAACGCAAGAAGGTTTGGAGAAGAAATGATTGGATTCTGACAGTCTTCACCCAATCAGTGAATGAGTCCCTTCACAGGGATTAACTGAGTGGAAACAGAAGGCAGGTGTAAGGTGTGGCTGGAGGAGGTGGGCACTGGGGGGGAGGCGTGGCTTTGGGGTATATATGTGTATTTGTCAAGTGGAGATTTCTCTTTCTCTGCTTCCTGATCATCATGTGAGCTCCCCCACACTCTTCCACCCCAAAGCACGGTGCCAGACTTCTATGGACTGAGACCTCTACAATTGTTCTGATTGGGTGTTTGAGTCACAGGAGCAGAAAAGCTGACAAAACAACCTATGTTTATCTTAGACTCTCATATCAATGGTATCATTGGAGTCATGGTATATATAATATTGTGGGACTTGCCTCTTTCAGTCGGAATGGTTTTTAAGACTCATCTATGTGGATTCAGCAGGTCTGGCTCTTTCATTTCACCACATATACCATTCCATTGTTTAAATATACTGCAATTCACTTATTCATTTTATTGCTAAAAGGTATTTAGGTCATTCCCGGGTTTTTGTGGTTTGGTTTGATTTGGTTAGCTACTGCAAACAATGCTGTTATAAATATTTTTATATGGTCTTGGAGCACCTGTGCAAGAGTTTCTCTAAGGCAGCATTAATAGAAATCGAAGGTTAGTCACAAATGAAAACTGTATGTAACTTGAAATTTCCTTGTAGCCATGGAAAAACTTATAAAGATGCAATTAGTTCTAATCATCTATTTCATGTAATTCAATATATCTCAAACATCCTGATTTCAAAGTGTAGCCAATACAAAAATTATAAAGGAGATATTTTACATTGTCTTTTTCTCATACTGTATCTTTGAAATTCAGTAACTTATACTTATGGTTCATCACAATTTTGACAAGGCATATTTCAGCAATTCAGTTGGCACACTAGTTGCTAGTGGCTACAGAATTGGTCTGCTTTAGAGAATGTGAATAAAATAAAATATCCGGGTTGTGGGATAGGTGCATGTTCATCTTCACTAGACAATGCCAAACTATGTTCCAAAGTAGTTACATCTACTCCACCAGTGGTGTGGTCCCAGTGGACTGAATCCGTGTTGGGGCTTGGTATTGTCTGGCTTTCACATGTTCTCCTGTCTTGTGATTTGTATGGCATTTCACTGCAGTTTTAAGGCACATTTCCCAATTATTAATGAACTTAATCATCTCATGTGTTTATGGGCTATAGCTGTGGTAGTTCCCCCACCCATTATTTTTCCATTGGATTCCATTTTTTTATTAACTATTTGCACGATTTGTTTTTATATTCTGAGTCCTCTCAATCTGCCAGTTACCTATGATGTTAAATATCTCCTTCTACCTGGTGACTTGTCTTTTTACTCTGTAATTGTTTTTTAAATATACTTTTGTTTTTAATGGTTTCATGGAGATGTAACTCATCTGCCACCCAATCAGCCACTTAAGGTGTACGATTCAATGATTTTAACATGTTCTTGAAATTGCACAATCATCATCCCAATCACCTGTAATTTATCACCACCTAAAGAAATGGGTTATCCATCTGCAATCATTCCTCATCTCTTCAGAGAGATCATTCTTAATCACCACACTTAAAACATACAGAATCTGAAAAAATACCCATCACTCACTCAGGATGGCTGTTCCTGTGAATTTGAGGAGTGTCATTTTCTGATACCAATGTAGCTTTTTGCCCACCCGCCTGCTTTGAGCTGCTCTTGTTAAATATTTTATATTTGTGCATGTTGTTGTCCTTAACATACAACTATATGCATGTCGTTTTATGCAATTGCATTTTTAATTGCTTGAGAGAATAATGGAGAAAATTGATGTTACAGTTTTTACAGTTGTTCTTTGATACCCATGGAGGAATGGTATATCCAGGACCCTCTGTTGATACCAAAATCTGCAGATGCTTAAGTCGTCCTTTCTATAAAATGACATAGTATTTGCATAGACTCTACTCAACTCTCCCACATACTTTACATCATCTCTCGATTACCTGTAATATCTAATGCAATGTGAATTCTATGCAAATAATGATTATACTGTATTTTAAAGGAAGTAACAGCAAGAAAAATGTCTTATGTATGTATGGATGCAATTTTTTTCAAGTAGTGTCAATTTATAGTTGGTTGAATTTGTGTGTATGGAACATTCTGCAGATATTTTGTATCTGGAATATTTATTGTTCATCACTCATTAGGATGGCTGTTCCTGTGAATCTGAATAATTGGTGTCATATTCTTACTCCAATGTGGCTTTTGTTCTACTCACCTTCTTTAAACTGTTATTGTCAAAGATTTTATCTTTCCGTAGGTTATAGCTCCCACAATACAATTATATACAAGTTGTTTTATACAATGCATTTTAGATCAATCAAAAGAAGAAAGGAGAAAATAAATGTAATTATGCTGTCTTTTATAATTACTTACGAAATTACTGGCATGCTACTTTTTTCACATAGGTTCAAATTACTACTGGCAGTCACATGCTTTTAGCCTGAAAAACTAACCTTAGCATTTCTTGTAAGGCAGTACAACTAGCAACAAATTATCTCAGTTTTTGTTTATCTGGGAATGCTTTTTTTTTTTTTTTCCTTCTGAAAGGTATTTACTAGACATACAACTTTTAGTTGACAGTTTTTAAATTTGTTCAGTCTCTTGAATATGTCATACCACAGACTTCTGACCTCCATTGCTTCTAATGAGAAATCAGCTGTTAGTCTTAGTAGAGTTCTTTTTTTTTATGTAATGAGTCATCTTTCTCTTCTTTAAATTTTCTTCTTTGTATTTGTATTGTTACATTTAGTCAATGATGTGTCTGTGGATCTCTTTGTATGTATCAAAATCTTCTTAGATGGGTAGATGAAGGTTTTTCATCAAATTTGGACATGTTTCTACCACTACCAAAAAATATTTTTTTCTGCTTCTTTCTCTTTATAGTCTCCTTTGGTTCCCTTTTTACCTGTGTGTTGGTGAAGTTAATGAAACTTCATTTCTCTGAGGCTGTTTATTTTTCTTCATTTTTTTCTTCTCTCTGTTCTGCAGATTGTATAACTATATTGGTCTTCTTATCAGATTGACTGTTATGGTCCCCCAATGCTTGTGCTCAAGTAAGCTTCTTTTCTCTTAGTGTAAGGGTGCTATGTGTCAAAGAGAAGTCATAAAGTGCTTTCTTTAAATGGAAAGGTAGTATTTTTTCTCAACTTAAAGAAAGGAAAAAAATAATATTCTGAAATCCCCATACTTGTAATATTGTATATTTTGAGAGACCATATCCACATAACTTTTGTTACAGTATATTGTTATAATTGTTCTGTCTATATTACTAGTTTTCGTTGTCAATCTCTTACTGTGCCTAATCTATAATTTACATTTTAGAAAAAAACATAGATATACATAGTTCAGTATTATCTGCAGTTTCAGGCATCCACTGGGAGGGAGTCTTGGAACATATGCCCCATAAATAAGGTGAGATTGCTGTATTTGCTTGATTATTTAATGACTGGAGAGAATATTTTAGTAACTCTACATCCTTTCCTCCCTTCCCTTCCCCTCACAGAGTAAACCTCTGATGTTAATCAGGGGCCATCATCTTGGGTGCACCCATAGTCACTCTGGGCTGACTATGGTGTTGTCAGGCTGTTTTTGATTGACTCTTCCTGACCATATGCAGCTATTCAACTCCACTAATTGCCAGCTGATGGTCCTATTGTTTACAACATTGCCTGTGAGCATAAATTTATGTGTGTGCTATTTTAATCCAATTCACAGCGCTCTGAAGACGTTCCTGAGGTGAGTGCTGTAGCTTTGTTATGACACTAGGCTGGCTCTCCCAGCTGCCTCTTTTCTTGGTTCTCTAAGCAGTTTAGCCTATATTCTCCAATGAATCTACTAATCTCCTTCCAAATGCCTTTCACCATTCCCAGTTTTTTCAAGTGCTACTTTAGCCTTAAACTTCTCCACACTCCATTGCAAATGAGGTCAATCAGTCCCATTGGAAAGAGATGAGGAGCATTGTTTCATGGCCTGTTTCAACTTCCAGACAAAGCTCTCTCAACTATAGCCTTGGAACTGGGAATGAGGGATGGGCACCAGTGCAATTTTCTCTGAGTGACTACAACCCCACTTTTAGGAGCTGAGCACCAGGTGAAGGGTTGGGTCAGTAGACATAGGTCCTTTGGTTTGCTTCTCATGGCACAGAATCACCATCTTATAAGCAAGGCCCCAGTGTTCTTCATGGGATCTTGACCGACATAGAGCCACCTCCCTTGAGTTGGGACTGGGTTGAAGGAGGGAGCCCCAACCTCTCAGCTGCACTAGTTATTGACATCTGAGTTATGTTATGGGAAGAACATACTTTTTATAACAGTAGTTATTTAAAATTTGTTGAGATTTTTCTTATGGCTAGAATGATCATATAATTCAATGGGAAATTATGAAAAATTTTGTCTGGAATGAATGCTAAACTAGATAGATATTAAGACAAGAGTTATAAGCTGGTACCACCCTATAAACCAGAATGTTTCTTACCATATTTATGGTTGAGAATGTGATGAATTTTTTAAATGCTTCATGCATACTTGAAAAAAGAAAATGTTAAACAATTGTCTGGTGTAGTGTTTTATACACAAGCTTTCTTAAAATAAAAATTTGATTGGAATTTAACCCTCAGGGCACTACTCTTATCATTTTGGAAATCAATGCTTAGATTTAAATACATTCCTTCTTCTAATCCTTCTTGCATCTCAGATGTTCCACGTGAAATCCCTTTCCTTATGCCTTAAGTACATACTTCGGAATTTCTTTTAGTAAGAGTCTATGGTTGAAAAGCTCAGTTTTTATTTATCTGAGAGTGCTTCCTCCTGTTCTTGAAATATATTTTCACTTGGCATAAAACTCCACTGACAGTATTTTTTTCTTCCTCAACACACTGAAAATAGCATTTCCTTGACTTTTAGTTTCCATTCTTAATGCTGAGAAGTTAGTTATCAGGTTTTTGTTGTTGTTGTTGTTGGTGGTGGTTTTACATTTGTTTGCATTTTGTTTTTATTTCTTTTTTCTTTTTCTCTGGGCAGTCTTTAGAAAAAAATCTTTTTAATTTTATAATCCATAAAATTCCAAAGAATTCAGAATATTAATAGTAATGAAACCTAATATATACTCTGAATTTTTAAATATTTACTCTTTTCCTTTAGTGTATTAAAGTTTCAAGCCTTTGCCTTTCTTTTTAAGTATCTTTTTAGAGAGAATTCATTGAACTTGATTTCTTTTTCCTCTTGAGAGATGACTTTTGCCCCACTTCCTTTATTATTCAGTTCTGGAGCTCCACACAGACCACAAGTTCTCCACCTCAGCACTGTTGGCATATTCCTGGTTGCTCAGGACTGTTCTTTCCATTGGAGAGTGGCGGCATTTCTGAGTTCTATCCCCTAGATACCAGTGGCACCTATCCTTCACCCCCATCTGTTTTGACATACAAAAATGTCTTTAGACTTTGCCCAATGTGCCCTGAAGGGCAAAACTGCCCTTGGCTGAGGACCACTGATACAGAACTATGTTCAACCTTTTTATCCACTTTCCCTGTTTCTTAACATTTCATCACACAGCGTTCCAAATCTGTTATTCTTGATTGCAATTTGAATAATTTCTTCACGGCCTTGCTCTTCTGTTGTATCTTCTTGGTCATTTTTAGTAGTCTCCTTGTCTCTGCTTATATTCAAGCTTGTCCCTTAGTTCTACAAACATAATCATTTCATGTTTGGTCTCTGATAATTTTAGCATCTGATGTTATTGTTACTGAATATTCTTTTTGCCCATTTTCACTTAAAGTCCCTTATTTCTTTGTGTGCTCAGCGAGAATTGCTCACTTTCCCTGGAACTTTGCATATGGCAATCCTTTATCTGTGGGATAAAGGTGAGCTTCTTAAGAGAGGATTTAATCTAGCATCTGATGGATACCTGGGATCACTGCTAATCTAGGACCACTTACATTGTTAACCGAAGGACTTTTGAACTCCCAGCTCATAAGAATTTTGGATACAGACCTGAGTGAGGGACAGCTTATCAGTGTTGATTTTCAGGGACTTCTTTTCCTCTTTCCCTCTGTCCTGGGGTTCAGGAGTGTTAGTATTTTCCATAGTTCCTTTGGTGACCAGGAAGTAGCGGAGTTGTTTCTAATTCACTTTATACTGAAAATCTATCTCCTGGGATTCTGGTTTTATTAGTTAAGATCTCTTATTTGACTCCCTCCTCCTGGGTGGACCTGGTATTTTGTCTCTGGTGCCTTGTGAGGCTGTGTAAAAATCTAAGCTTAATATAGTTGGTTCTACAAATGCCCCCAGGGAGGAAGCTGTTCAATTTTCTGCCTACTTCTTGGGTTCACATCTTCACTTCATTATTTTACCTTAGTGTTCTTTATTTTCTAGCCAGCTCATCAATGTACTTCAGAGGGTGCTTACAATGTTTTGCCAGCATTTTTAGCTATTTTCAGTGGGAAAAATGGTCAAGGTACCTCGTTATTTATTTCACAGGCAATGAATATTGAATTACATTTTTTTTCCTTTCCCTTGTTACAAACCAGTTAGTTTACTGGGCAGGCCATTTAAAACTCTACCTGTTTTATCCTCAATACACAGCTAGCCTGAGTTTCTTAGGTCAGTGTTTTATAGGAGTTCCAGATGGAGAAATAAACCAGAAACACTTTTAGATTGCTATTTTCACAGACCTTTCCTTTGCCTTTGACTCTGTGGCTGGAACCAATTATATTCCAACATGTGTGAACTTAATGTAGTCTCCTGGTTATTGAAGCTTGCACGGGGCTATCGCTGGGTAAATCACTATCTCAGCACAAATGGTTTCTGGGTTGATCAGTTAATAATTTTCAGCATTGGGGAAACAATTTCTGGCACACCCACACCCTCCTAACATGTTCCTCAGTGATGGCACGTCACTTCTGAGTGAGCTTGGAGTGTGCCCACCTGCAATGAGGAAGAGAAAAATATGCCAATAATAAACAATAATGATCGTAATGAGCACGATGATGGCAGCAGCAGCGTTTACCTTTGGACCACTGGCCATGCCCAGGACTCACCTGGATTAGTTGATTCAGATGATCTCATCTAATTAATCTTCTGAACAACTGGCCCTGCTATTTAATTATTGCCAGAATCAAAACTCATTAATAATTACTTTATTGCTAATGAAACCCTTTAGCAACTCACCTCAGTCAGGTTTCCTGCATGAGTTTTGGCAACTAGCTCATATAGAGGGCCATCAACTTTCCCCCCATGAGTTATTCAATGATGTGGGTTTTTTTTTTTTTTTTTTTGTACTGGGAATTGAACACAGGGGCCCTTGACCACTAAGCCACATCCCCAGTCCTATTTTGTATTTTATTTTGAGACAGGATCTCATTGAGTTGCTTAGTGCCTTGCTTTTGCTGAGGCTGACTTTGAACTTGAGATCCTCCTGCCTCAGCCTCCTGAGCCACTGACATTAGAAGCAAGCACCATCACACCCGGCTCAATGGTATGATTTTTTGAATGAGTTAGGTGTTTAGTTTTTTCCTATAAAAAGGTCCTAAGATGGTAGAGTGCATTGGCACACCCTGTAATTCCAGCTACTCGGGAGACTGGGGCAGCAGGATTGCAAGTTCAAGGCCAGCCTCAGCAACTTAGGGAGACCTTGTCTCAATTTTAAAAATCAAAACAAAGAGGGGACAGTCTGGGGATGTCATTTGGTGATACAGTGCTTGTCTAGAATGCATGTGGCCCTGGGTGTGATACCCAGTATCACTAATAAACAAAAAATGCCCCAAGATAAAATTATTATAGTTGTTACAGGACAGGAAACTTTTATCCATCCTTACTTGTGTCGCGGAGGATGTTATGGGACCTGCCATAAGGAAATCTTAACTTTTCAGTGAGACTTAGGGTCCCTTCTGAGTAGAGATGGACTGACCTCCTCTTCTTTGTCGAGGACCTCCATTGCAGCCCATCTATTCTGCTACATCAGTGATTTTCCAACACTTTGCAAAAACAATCTCAAAAGTTTGGGAAATATCCTTTCTTTTTGTCTTGAGGACTTGAGAATGAGTTGTGGACACCATACAACATCACCCCCGGGCAGTCTTTCTGGTCCTTTCTCACACCTGAAGACATTGTTCCACATCACTACAGTACAAACAGCACAATCAGAAGTCAGCCTTGCCCTTATCAATCTCATCTGTAGACTTGATGACAGGTTTCATGAATGGTCCCAGTAATATCTTTCCTGCTGAAACATTCAGCTCAGGGTCACGGTGTTACATTTTGTCATCCTGTCTTTTTAGTGTGTTTTGCCTTCATCTTTCCTCAACTTTTATGACTGTGATACTTCTGAAAATCACAGGTTAGATATTTGGTAGAGCGTGTAGAATTCAGAGTTTGCATGATTTCCCCCCCCCCCCATGACTTATTTTAGGTCACGTGTGTCCAACAGGGACATCTCAGAGGTGAAGGAGGTTGTTCCTAAGCCTCCTGTCAGTGCTTCTTTGTCCCCTTTCTGATGAGGTCAACATCACATACTGTCAAGTTTCTCTACTATAAAGTTACCCTCCCTGCCTCCTGCCTCGAAATTAGCAAATATTAATTTATGGGCATACTCTTTAAGTCTCCGTAAAGACTCCATTCTCATCAAACTCTCAATGTGTTCATTTAGTACTATCAATATTGGCCCATGGCTTCCTATTTTGTTCCTATTTATGTATTTTGACATCCAAATTTTCCCACATGCTCAGTGATTTCCCTTTAACATGTCCCCATCACTATTTGAGCATTTCCTTACTTTTGACACAGCAAAATAGTCTAATCTTGTCCCTACTCCTAGAATCAGCTTTTTCTTCAGTTGCTGTCAATCGAGAATGGGATCGCAAAGTCAAGATCAAAACCAGCAGGTGTGTTCGCTGCTTTGGGGGACGTTGCTGTTTTTCGGTCTTCTCATGAGCAAGCTTGCTTTGTTCGTCTTTAACGTAGCTGGTAAGTTAATAGGTCCGTTATTTAAAGCAGAGGTTGGTGTCCTTTTAGTTGCATAATCATTTCATATTGAGCAGTTAGAAGTTATAGAAAAGTAGAGAGAACTCATGCCAGTGCTGCCCATGGAAACCACTGTTAATGTCCTGCCGCTCCTGGAGGTTTCTGGGCTGGTAGCCCCCAGGCCTGAGAGCTAGGAGGAGCCTCCTGTGACAGCAGCCTGCCTGCACCTTGCTGGCCCCTGTCTCCCTGAGATGCCTCTGGGGCGCTCAGCAAAGTTCCTGGTACACATCCTTAGTGCCCCTCCAAACTTGGCCTTTAACACCTGCTTTTACCATTTAAAGTGAAGCTAATGGCCATTCCAGCCTAGGGGGTGACTTCAGCCAGTGGGGCAATCCCCCATCACAGAGAGTCCCGCCCCTCAGCATCTGGGCAATGGCTCAGCTCCTCTCCTCTCTGCCTGGAAACACCTTTCCCCAAGCTATTTGCAGATCTCCACCTGATTATTTTTGTTTCCATGTTGGCATGACCTTGTCTTCAAGTTATTTAACAGTTTTGCCTCTCGGATGGGGAAAGCTTGAGCAAAACATAATGAAGTGAAGGCCAGATGAGGCTAGTCTTGCCAAGACCAAGGGGGACAACTCGATTTGTGAGGAACACAGATGGTAGTGTTTGCCAGTGGTGGCTTGGCTCTCCGCTTGCCTTGGCAAACCCGCCAAGCATCCATTCAGATGGCATCTGAGGGGCCGGGAGACTGTGGTTCTGGTGGAGGGTCTGAGACCCGTTAGTGATGACCTTGACAACAAACTCTGGGAGGACTCCTGGCTTTACCTTGCCAATGACCAGCGAGGAAGAGGAATAAAACCTTTCCTGGGCAAGCAGTTCCGTGGAACGAGGCATTGGGTGGGGAGTAGGAAGCCTTTTGCCTATTCTCTGCTGGGTTTGGTATCCCTTCTTTCTTACTTTGGCCATCTTGGGTGGGACTTCTGCTTCTTGGACCCTATTCATCTCACCCTGTGTTTGGATGACCTATGTCTCTGCTGGAATGGTGACCTCAAGCAGGGGTGGGCTTTCATTCATGCTTGAGTGACTCAGCTGGATTGTAAGTTAGAGTAACTGGCAGGTCCCACTGGGACAGATTACGTTGTGTAACTGAAGTGGCTCTGCATTTTGTCACTTAACTCTTATGAAGGATCGGGTTCTCTTTTTTGTCATGGAGATAGAGAGGAAAGAACATAAGCGACTGAAATCTCATGTCCCAATGTGCTCACTTAGGAGCAAGAGGCCTTTGTTAGTCTCATCTATAAAATAGGGTCAGGACTGAGTCTTCCTCACGGGACTTCTGCAGAGTCAGTGAGACGGTGTGTGAAGTGCTTTGCCTGCACTGGCACAGGGCAGTGCCTGACCTCTGTGAGCCTCTTCTTCCCCGTGGGCACAGCAACAGTGGGGCCTGCTAAGGCTGCAGACAGGTTTTTGCCATCCCTAGCACAGTACCAGCCTGGAGCAGGCACTGGGCCCTTCTCGGCCTTGCTCAGAAATTTGTTGATACAGCTGCTTTCTAGAAGAATGAGTTACATGGCCTCAGATGATTCCCAAGAAAATACCGAACCTCCCGCCCTGAACTTGTACCTCGTCCTCGATCTCCAGTTGTAACTTCCCCCCAAACCCTCTGCCGGCATTTTGGACACCTTCAGCCCTCACTTTCAACTCCATCTCAACATCTCCACTTGATCCCATTCTGGAAGCATCTCTAAGCCTATAATTCACCTTCTGCCCCTTTCCTCACTTGCCCTGAGCTAAGGATTTTTTCAGATACTTTGTCACTTGATGGTGTTCTCCAACAGTCAACATATAAATGAGAATGGGGTTTGGGTGGGAGGGCAAGGGTGTAAGAACCTGTGCCTAACCCTTCACTTCAGCATTGACCCTGGGGCACACCGCAGAACTCCAGGGAGCCGTTGGGAAGTCACTGCCTCCAAAAGGAGTCATCTGGCTCTGCTCCGACCCTGCTGTACACCTGGTCACTGCAGATGTCTTCTGTAGTTCTCTGCTTGTGTTCTTCCCCTACCTACACATGTCCAGCGCTGCCTACTGCCTGCCTAATAAAGCCTACTTCTTGGCATTACCACTTGCTAGCTGGGTGACCTTGGACAAGTTATTCGATGTCTCTGTGACTCATATTTCACATCTGTAAAATGGAATCTTGGTGAAGTCAAGCATGAAATATTCTCAGCTCTGTTCTGACATCTTATAAGAAAAGGCTCAGGAAATCTTGGATTGATATATTTATTTATATTATTCATACCTTTTCCATTGGATTATTAACTTATTCAAAAGTTTATAGTTTTGTGCTTAATATGGGATCTGGTCCATAAGTGTTTACTCTGAGACTTATGACTCCTCTTTAGTTTTGTAGAATTGTGGTTTTGGGCTTCTAGATCATTATTTTTCAGTGTGGGCTAGAAATTACCCATATCAGAATACCTGTGAGTTATGCAGATGCCTGGGCCCCATTCAAGACCTGCCGAACCCAGGAATCGGCATTTGGCATTATCTTTTAGTGATTCTTACATATTCTGCAGAGAACTCCCAGTGCAGATGTCAACTCTTCCCCTGGCTCACAGGTCCTCTGAGCCTTGAGACAGCCATTCTTTGGTGCCATGGCCACCAACCCATCTGCAACATTGGCTTTTATTTCAAAAGCCTCCTCTTGGCCCATGCTGTCACACACTCAGCCGCATGCCAGAAATACTGACTTCGACCAAGAAAAAAATTATTTGCAAAATTATTTCTTCCTTGGTTTAAGCCCAGATGTCATATTTTTAGGCATCAGGTCATTCAAAGGGTCTACATTGTTGAACAGACTGCTGATAACAACAAGAGCTCTTTGTTTCTCACTCACTTTCTCTCATGGTAAAGGCTGATTATGGTTCCATGGCAGCAACTAATTAATTTTTTGCCGTTCTTTTGTATTTTTACCAAATTTACATTGTGGAACAAGCCATCCATATAGTATGTGTCATAATTACTGTTTTGCAATTTCACACCAGCAAAAATTTATTAAAACTTCACGACTCATTAATAGTAAGTGATCATAATCGCTTAATAGAAAAGGAAACGGCACTAATGACAGCAGCTTTGATTAACGTATTTGACCTTAAGTCATGAAGTCAAGTGAAATTAATATTGTGAGTGTTGAACATAAGGTTATTTACAGTGCACATCATTTCAATCATCATAAAAGGCAAATAAACTTGTTTTGAGTTTGAGTAGATTTGAAAGCCTTTTAACTCTTCACAACAGATTAAGGGAATGTTAATGAACTCCTACACAATGACAATTAAGTGACAGGATGTGAGTAGACACAGAAATGGCTCTTTTCTATCAAGAGCTGGAGCAATGTCATTCATTTGACTGGGAAAACATGCAGAGGCACTGCGAGGGGAAGCCTGTCTCAAAAGAGCTCAGGAGACGGTGGCAGGGATCTGGCAATCTTCTGAGCTTGGCTTCCCCTCTCAAAGTGAGTGGACAAGGGTTAAGAGGCATCGCCACCTAGAAGTATCTTAATCCCGTTTATAAGACCCGGCTGTCCCTTGGGATGTCAGGAACTCCATTGCAGGTCCCAAGATACACATCTGACGGGGTGGGCTCCCCAGTGAATGAGGCTCTCTCCTGTGCCTGAGAAGTCAGAATCCTTCCAGGACTGGACAGAGGGAAGAAAGAAAGATCTATTGACTTCCGTGAGGGCAGGGATCATATTTCTTTGTTTTCCAAAGAGGGGGTCCACCCTGCTCTTGGTACATGATTTTCACTCTGTACTCCTCCAGGTGCCAAAGAGTGTCCATCATGTGACGGAGATTGAGGTCAGAGCACACTTTAGCTGAGGAAGGAGTGATCTGGGGGTGCTCAGTTGATGCAGGGTTAGTCTCTGATGACACCCAGCTTGAGCCCCAGAGTCACCTTCAGTTTTTATAGAGCAGTAGCTGCCATCAGCAGAGGAACTTCACCCAAACCCCAAAGCAGGTTCTATTATTTACCCCATTTGACAGTTGGGGAAACTGAGGCTCAGAGAGGTCAAGCAACTTTATCTCCAAAGTCTGTGTCTTTGGGGTCTGTGGACAGGCACTCACCAAGGAGTCTCTCCTCTCCTGTGGGGCTGTTGACACGTCTTGTTGAGAGATGGTGCTCACAGGAGTAAGTGAGAACACCAGGTCACACGGGGACACAGCAGTGACTGGGGTGAACTGTGAGCACTGTGGGTGCCCCAGATGGAAAGCTGATTGCAAACTGGTATGACTTAGAAGGCTTCCCAGAGAGGCACTGAGGAGGGGTAAGCAGGGGCCAGTGGTGAACATGGACCTGGGGAGGGCATGTTTGGAGGCAGCAAGTAGATATGCTCACTGGACACAGGGAAGTCAGAGAGAAAGCAGGGAGGTAGCCTGGAGTCCGAACTGGGAGCCTGGGGGGTCTGGTGACAGTGTGGTTAGGAGGAAGAGTGTGCAGAGGGAACGGCCGAGGCCAGCGCAGGAGAGGCCCCCAGGCAGAGTCAGAGACAGAGGAGTAGAGGGACAGCAGGCTTCTGGCCAGTGGGAGACTGGCAGGGAAGGAGTGCTGGAGGCTGAGGCTGGCGACTGGGTGCTTAACAGGCCTGTGGGCTTCTTCCACTCCCTTTCCAGGACCTGCTGCTCCCTCATGTACCTCTGCTCTGCAAAGGGGCCACCCAGACCTGACAGCTCAAGCCCACCCAGGGAGCTTTCCTCACCCACCTGCACCTCTGGGCATCAGGTCCTGTCAATCTCCCCCCACAAGCTCTCCTCAGCTGCTCTGTGCATCCCGGGACATGTTCCATCCTCTCTTGCATGAGCCTGGGCTGCAGCCCAGTAGTTCCTGTGGCCTCTTGGCCTGCCTAAGGATGCTCTCCTGCCTGCAGCACTGTGGCATCTCCCATACCTTAGGTCCCTGCATCCCTAGCTGCTCCTGTCTCTCCCTCAGCTAGCTCAGTGCCAGCATCCTCTCTTCAAAGGGCCGCCTACATTCCTGCCTCAGCACCTTGCCCCTGCTGGTCTCCAGCCCAAGGTGCTCTTTCTCCACTTCTGGAAACTTCTTAACAGTTCGACGGACATGGGAGGACACCTCAGAGAGACTTGCTCTCTCACTCAGACAAGTACCTTCTGTCCCTCTACTCCCAGCATCCTGTTTATTTCAGATAACAATCGCCTAACGTTCACTTAGTGCTCCAGACTTGGTGTCCACCCTGCAAGCACCTCGCCTGCATCATCTCACATCATCCTCAGGAACCCCCAAGATGTAGGTGCCATTAGCATCTGATTTCCCAGGGGAGAACACCAACAACAAGCTGTCTTATTTGTCATTTGACAAATGACATTTGTCACTGTCACATTTTTTTACTTGCTTGCAAATATAAATGTTCCTCGTTACACTGTTAACTCAGTGAGAAGGAAGGCTCGCCCTCTTCTGTCTCCTGCTGTCCCCCTGCACCCAGAAGATGGCCTTGCAGAGGGCAGGTGTAACTATGTGTTAGGACCGCTGGGGGTGTTGTGGAGGTAGGGAAGGAGGAGGGACGGTGCCATCTGTTGGGGAAGACAGTTCAAGATAATTGGTTCCTCCAGGGAGGCTGGAAATACTGGAAGCCAGGTGAGATCACACGCAAAGCGCAGCGTACGTCATTGGCTCTGAGTGACAACTGAAGCTGGGGGCTGGGAACGAATGAGCTCTCCAGAGGGACAAGACAGTCAGAAAGCAGAGGAACACAGGCGGAGCCTTCCTGGGCTGTGGAGCTGTATGTAAAGATGCAGAGGCAAGGTTTGGAGTCAGAAGTCATTAAAATGTCCCCAGTGAAATGATGGCCTCCTGGACAGTTCAGCCTCATTCTCAGCAAAGTTGAATTAAGCAAAAAGTTCAAGCACATACACTGGCTCTTCATAGTATCAGAGGATTGCCAGTTTAATTTCTCAAGTTCCCCTAAGAACCTAATCCCTTTGTGGCTTTGACAAGTGACATGAACTGCAGGAAGCCTCTTCTGGAGCCAGGGTAACCCTGCGGTCACAATGGATTTGAATGCTGAGTCCCTTCTGACCTGAGGACTTTACCAAGTGGCTTAACCTCTGAGTCTATTTCCTCATCAGCAACACCGAGAAGCAGAGCGCCCACCTCAGAGGCAGCTGCGAAGCGCTGCGATGGCCGGTGTTACTTAGGAGCCCGTGCTTACCCGAGCCATCCATGAGCTGGGCGCCCTCCGGAAGCAGTCTCTGACTCTAGGTGTGGATGGAGAGATCAAGCAGGGACTCAGAAGAGGACTGGATGATGAGGGGCTGCAGGCAGATCTGGGGTCCCAGGCGGTGCCTGGGTAGTCTGGTATTGCCAGCTCTGTGCTAGTTTTACTGGGAAGCAAAGCTGGGTGTGGGTGGTCCCTCTGCTGGCACCAGAGGCAGTGTTCCCATGGGGGCAGTGCCAGCACCCTGGCTGCTCCAACCCCCACACCTTGGTTTGCAACCTGGGGACATTTTAGACTCCAGTGAGAAGTCCCCACTCCACCCTCTGCTCCCACCTGTCCATCCACCAGGCTTGCGAACCAGTGGCTATCACGTAGATTGCTGGCAGCCCCGTGCTGCCTGCTGAAGTTGGCTGTCCCTTGAATTACGGCAGCACTTATTCAAAAAACAACTGATATCCTGTGAAAATTGTCTTTAAAGACTCAGGAGTAGGGGCTGGGGGTGTGGCTCAGTGGTGGAGCACTTGCCTGGCATGTGTGAGGCCCTGGGTTCAATCCTCAGCACCACATAAAAATAAATATGATCCAATGACGACTAACAAAATCGAAAAAGAAAAAAAAGACTCGGGAGGTAGATTAGAATAGATAGCTGCACTCTGCAAAAGCGAAGCGTACATTGGAATAGTTTGTAACTGTGCGTTACAAGATGCTAGAAAGCTAAAGGTCAGGCTGCGGGGCCTGGGGTAGGACAGGCTGGCTGCAGGGTCTCCTCTTCTACTGACCACACAGAGCTGTGCCAGGCCTCTCTCTGCATCCACAGAATGGGGATGATCCATTGGCTGCCCGACGATCAATGGGAGGAGCAGGGAGAGCCGGCTCACAGGCGCCCTGCGAACTGTAAAGCGCTCCTAGTTAAAGAGTCATCGCCTGAGTCCTTGCTCCAGAGACAGAAGTGTCTGGGAAGGGTGAACGCAGACCAGTGTGTCAGAGTGTGGGATGTGGCTGCTCTCTGCTTCTGGTATCTGGTGCTCATGCACAGCCACGGGGGCCAGGGATCCACTTTTGACTAGAAGGTGAAGCAAACCGAGATGAGAGCCACGTGTCACCCAAAAGTGGCAACATCTTTCTTATCACCTGGTTTACATTTTCTTCCCCATTTGGCTAGTAGTTTGCAAAGCGCCTTTCCTCAAGATGGATGGAAATCCTTGCAGGTCAATGAACAAATCCCATATTCTGTTATGGTTGCTGTAGTTTGGGTCTTGTGTGTCGCCTAAAGGCTCATATATTAAAGACGAGTTCCCCAGGGTGGCACTACTGGGTTAGGGGTGTGGAATCTTTAAGAGGCGGGGCCTAGGGGAAGGTATAGGTCACTGGGGGTGTGCTCTTGTAGGGGATTATGGGACCTCAGCCATTTCTCCCTCTTCTCTTTTGCATCCCAGTGATAGGCAAATTGATTTGCCAAGTACTGCTGCCATGTGCTGCATTATAGGCTAAAAGCTATGGAGCCAACCAGTCATGCATTGACCCCTCCAGCCTGTGAGCCAAATGAAACTTTCTTCTTTTTAAGGTGATGGGCCATGTGTATTTGTAACAGTAATGGAGAGCTGACTAGCACACCGATATTGGTCTGCTCACTTTATGTGCCCCGGCCCTGAGGTAATAAGGCAAATGGAACTGTGTTAGCTCTTTAGTGGGAGTTGTCAAGGTGGGGCAGTGCTTTCTCTTCCCCCCAAGTTGTCTAGATGTGGGGCAGGAGTGGAAAAGGTCAAAGTCTAGGACAGGCAGGGATGAGGGACTGAAAGACTTTCCTGAGCCAATCACTCAGCCAGGCGTCAAAAATACAAGCCTTGGCCTGCGCCACCTCCCCTGGGATTTGCCAAGGCACCGGAGGTAGAAGAGGCTCAGGAGGTGATGGCTGCAGAGGATGAGGAGGGCAACCAGGCACCCCGTCAGCTGGGCGCACGCTCCTGAGGTTGCACAATACCAGCCGGCTCGTTTCTCAGGGTGCAGACCGTGGGTAAAATAGCTCTGTAAGACACTTAGGCAGGCTTTTGTCACTTGGTTGAACTGTGTATGTTGCAACTCCTTTAATTGGTTCCATGTCTGGAACGAGGGACCGAAATGGAAGTGTGACTCTCTGGGGAGCAGTCCTGGCACTTAGATGGCTTGTCATATTTCTTTTTTAATCTGCTGTTCTTTTCCTTAAGGCGAGGGAGGTAATCTAATTATCTCCCAAAGACGAGCTTACGCCACAATGTGCCAGCTCAGGCTGCTCTCAGAATGGAGCCCCAAGAGTGGGTGGAGGAAACGATAGTAGGATGTGGGGATGTGGGGTGTACCCGAGAGCTTTCCTGCTTGGAAGTCAGGAGACTGTCTCCCTGTAAGGTCTGAGAGTGGTGTAGATGAGTCTAAGTGGGTGCTAGCCTTAGGAAAAAGAACTCAAGTTCTGCTTAGGCTGTGTGACTTTGCAGTGGTCCTTGCCTTCTTTAAGCCTCAGTCTCCTCAGCTGCGTAAAGAAATGAATTCTCTCTCACGGTTGCTGGGAGGACTGGGTCAGATCATGTGCACAGAGCCTGTTCAGCCTGGGCTTGGCTTGTGGTGAGTACTCAATAGCCAATAGCAGTGGTTACCATCAGTCTTCTCGGGACACCATCTGCAAGGCAGGATTAATCCTTACAAGAACTGATGCACCCTCCACTTGGACTGGCCAGATTCTGCTTAGTGTTGACTGTCTCTGGTCAATCACAGGGTGAGGGATTATTTTTAAATCCCCCCTGTGCCACACAGGGCACAGCAGATGCTGGAAGGTGCCTCTTTCCCAAATGGAGGAGGACAATTAGTGTCTCCAGAGTTGCTGGTGGGCAGCCACGCCCTGCTTCTTGGGCCGTGCAGGGCTCTGCTGGCTGCTGCTTCCAGCCCTGGAAGTTGCTCTGAGCCCAGGCTGCATGCCCTTCCCCTCCAGAGCCTCTGATGCTCATCTGGGTCCCAGAAGTTCACAGCCCACCGTTCCTTACTTTGTATTCTCTACAACACAAGTAGTAAAGATATTATATGAACATAGTAAACATGGTCTATCTAGGGAATATTCATCTATCCTCTGTTGATATCTATTTATCTATCATCTATCTCTCATCTATTTATCACTTATAACATCTACCTGGCTAGCGTTCTTCTATCTATATCTATTTATCTATCGGTATTTATTCACCTACCATCTCTATCATCTATTCATCATCTATTAACATCTCACCTATCCATTTATCATCTATTGATATTTATCACCTAGCTACCACCTACTTATCTATCATGTATTGATATCTAGCTGCACCTATTTATCATCCATCCGTATCTATTCATCTATCATCTCTGCTATCTATCTATGTATCTATCTATAATCTATCTCTTTCCTTCTCTCTTTCCAAACGGGATATGAGTAGGTCCAGAATCTGTCCTTTGGGACCTTGCCTTTCCCTGTAACACACTGTAGACCCCTTCTGGCTCCAGTGGCTATGTCTAGCTTTTCTCATATTGCACATTTCCTCCCCTCCCCACACCACACTGCTCCATTCCTTCACAGTTGACAGACATTCAGTTTGTTTCCAATAGTTCGCTCCTACAAATCCTCCCACCATGCCAATACTTTTGTCTGGAACTCTGCACCCAGTGTAAGAATGCAAGGTAAACTTTTTGCAAGGGCATTATCAGCTCAAAGGATATGGGGGTTATAAGTTATGATACATATTGTCTTCTAAAAAGAATGTCCCATTTGTGTGCCCCAAAGCATCCCCAGGCCAAGGCTCACCTTGTACCTCTCTGAGCCAGCCTGCAGGGCAATCTCCAGGAGGATAAACTCTGCACAGCACAAGCCAGTTTATGTGACTTTTATGGCTACCCCTGCTCCTATCTTTCACATCACTGTGTTTTCGTTTATGCTTTATTTATATCGCCAAACACGAGCAGTCTTGTATCTTGTTTCTGTCACAGTTTTTATTCACTTTCTTGGCATTTCTCTCTGGGTTTTATTACACATTTCTTGTTCCGGCTCCTAACATTTCTATCGTTTGCATCCCAGGGACTTGGTCATGTTCAGATGATTAGAATATGAACCCACGGTGCCGAGGAAGACCACAAGGCCCCTGCCCAGGTTCTTGCTGTGGCTGCTCCCTCCTCATTTCTTCTGGGAGTATCTGGAACTGTCCCCAGGGTCACCCCCCCACCTGTGCTGACCAGCAGGGCTTCATTTCTCTGTGAATGAATGCAGGGACTTCTGAAGAGGCTGCCATGAGAAGCCCAGAGCTTGCGGACCTGGGGGCTTTCTGAAACGCCAGGCTCAGGCCCAAATGCTCACAGACTTTTCATCCAAACCAACCTGGAGATGCCATGGCACCTGACTGAACTCATTCTAAGCCTGGTCATTTGAAAGCTGGCCCAGGAAGCAAGACAGTAGGAAAGCCCAGCTGAATGAAGCAATCATACAAAGAAGGACAACAGAAATGTGTCCTGCAGAAGCCCAGGTAAGACTGCAGGCTTCTGTCTCCTATCCTGTAGACCGTAGGTCACATCCAGAGGCAAACATAAATTGCAATGCAGTTAATGACGGTGCTTGGTGTTTTAATATTCTGCCTTAGAAAGTCCTGGTGGTGATAAGGATTCTGGGGATGGTCACTTACTTACTCTGAGAAGCAGGGGAGTCACAATTTGGGCAACCACCACCATGATCCTAATTCAGAGCAATGAGATCTGATCTTGGGTGACCTTAAGTGATGTCCTCTTGACCAGCACTCAGCTAGATGCTGGAAGTAAGAAAAACGGCCCCATTCTGAGTAGCTATCTTTTATCAAAATACTCGCTATCTGTAAGTCTAGACAAGTCATTTAATTTGAATATGATGGTAACTAGAGAGCCCACCAACTTTATTTTCTAAGTATAAAACTGCATTTGGGAAACAGGAAATGAATGTCATATGTGGGCCCTACACTAAATCCGATTCCTTTTAGTATTCATAAATGAGGCATTTGATTTGGTCCAAAGCAGTGGCTTTTGACCAAGGCACTTGTGCCCCTGCCCTGAGGAGACCCTTAGCAATGTTTTTGAGGATGAAGCTACCCAGGGATGCTGCCAAACATGGACAGTGTCCAGCACTGGACAGACCCACTCTCCCGGGACTAATAATTAATCTGCCCCTGTCAATCACCCTCAGTCTTGTGATTTGCTGCCCCAAATCCCAATATCTCGACACTGGCAATTTCTACTGACGTATAGATTTCAAGATTCCCAATGAATTAAGATAAAATAAACACTACAATAATCATTTTTTTTTAAAAAAAGAAAACAATGTTTATTAGGATATTCTGGGGTAGAGGTGGCCAAAGGGTCTACGTACACTCTGTAGTGCTTGAGCAACAGGCTAACAGAAAATTCAAACATCACAAAACCACTTCCAAAGTCCAAATAGGAAAACTTGTACTTCAACGCGTAGTTGTTCCGCATGGGTGTCGGCAAGGAAGCCCGTCACGTACAGCTGTGTGAGGAAGCGTGGGAAACCTCCGGAGGGTGCACAGGTGTCCTCGGGAAGTGAGGTCCACAGATCCGAGATAAATGTATCACCCATCCTCTGCAAGTGGAAAAGCCCAGAAACACACACTACCACATGGCCTCCCTGTTGCCTCCCTAAACCAGAGACTCCTTGAAGAAGCTGGCTGCGCCCCTCACCCCAGCTCTGCGGAGCCTGGGTGTCTGGCCCCCTCGCTCTGAAAAGAATTCTGGAAGCATCTCCCAAATAATCAGAATCCTTCTCCTATCCCACCTGTATTGTTACCTGGCATGAAACAGAATGAACAGCAGCTGAAACATACCCTCGGGTTAAGGGTAAAAAATGCAACGGCATCCAAAAATACAAGGAAAAAAAATACCACATCCTAAATCTCACACAGCGCCTCAGCAGGAGTTGGATTAAACAGAGAAAATAATTTCAATATCAAGGGAAAATGCGCATAAGATAGGAAAACTCTTTCAAGCAAACTGGTGAAAAGAGTTTCCCCCTCTCCCTTGGGTGAGGGAAGGGAGAAGAAGAGAAAAGATGGATAATTAGGAGAAAAGGGAGGCCCTGGATTTCAGGTTTGTGAAATTACTTCTTCAACCCTCTGAGGACAATCAGCTATTTCTGAATCCAGAAAAGCAGAGAAGTACCTGATTACTGTAAGACGCAGCCAAACGAGGCAGGGCAGGGCAGTCTGTGATTGGGTTCTATGGTCTCCATGCTCCCCCACCCCCCACATTTCAGAAGTGCCTTCAGCTAAAGATGAACAATAAAAACACAAATTCCAGATCACGGTTTGCACGCCAGGAAGATAATGCTGGATCACACAGCTCTGCAGCGGTTGTGACAGAGAGAGAAAGAGAGAGCAAGCTCTGTGGATGGAGCCTTACACTCCAGGGCACTAGAAGGCCCAGAGGACTTCACCCATCCCTGCCAGTCACCCTGGCCTGGCTCCTGACTCCTGACAGCCCTGGGATTCATGACCCAGCATCCACTGGATTGTCCAATTCCTTGTCCTACCGCTATCTAGTCTCATATCTATGTGACATCTGGCAGGCATCTGGGGTCACTGTGTACACTCAAAGTTATGCTGTTTCAAAGGACCCCTACTGGCTGTTTGCCCCTCAGGTGAAGCAGCTCGGGTGTCTCCTTCCTACCTGTCCTGAGGTTGCAATCTGATTGTTGGTGCACCTATGTGGTCAAGTCATGCCTTCTGAGGCCCAGAGGAGTGACACCTGGGTTCTCCATGATGGCCTTTCAGGTTTAGGCTGAGGGTTTGCCTTCTTCCTTGTGGGTAAGCTGGCTTTGCTCTTGTGCCCATGGGGACTGGGATTTATCTGTTGGAGACCAAGTCTGATAAACCAGTTCATGGACTACTTATAAAGAGGATGTCAAACTGAAGGATTCTATCAATATGGAAGAGATGAGTGTTTCTCTTAAATTGCTGTCAGAGGGTTCAAAACTCTCTAGTTACTTGTGGGGAAGGTTCAGCTCCAAATGGCAGTTCATCTAGCCAGAGGATTTGCTCAACCAGCATTTGACTTTGCTTCTCAGGATGCAGATGGAGAGTCTTCATCCTTGGAAGTGGTCTGGGAGTGGTGGAGTGGTCTAGCCTTCTTTCCAACATCCTGTGCTTGAGGATTCAAATCTCCACAGACTTATGGGTCTGGCAGATGTGGAGCACTATGGGACTGGCTGGTCAGGTCCCTCCAGGGACAACTGCTAGCTTTTCATCTCTCAGCAAGGGACACAATGGACAGATTCAAAGTGGCTAAGGTTCCAGTATTTTCTAAGACCTTTTTTTCAAACTCAGTATCTCATAAGGATAACTTCAGTGTCAGTACAGCTCAATGCCAATACAGCTATGCCAATGGACTAGTTCTTGCCACTGTGTGACAGAATGAAACCCTTCAAGGTCCCAACCATTTTCATGCAACTGACATTTTTAAGTACCTACTATGGCTCACACTTTCTACCAGAGAAGACTGGTGAGCAGGAAGACATGCTGTGTCAGAGGAAGTGGCTGAAAATCTCTGCTCAGTCTCCTGGCATCCTGTACAGAACAAAAATGGGGATTGCTGAGAGAGTCTGGCTTGGGATGAAGACAAGAAAATCAGAGAAACCTTCTATTGATGCTGGTGCTGTGCTTGGCAGCTGCCCTTGAGCAAAAATAAACTCCCCATGGCAGTGGGACAAGATGCTGATATTGGCACCTGCCAGAGGCAGACAGCCCAAGTCGCAGCTGTGCTGGTCAAATGAGCCTGGAGACCTTAGGGGGCTGAAGCCTCCATGACTATTAGCAGGCTGCGGTGCTCTGCAGGCAGTTTATTGAAATAGGGTTTGTGTGCCTTCCCCACCCCTCTGGGCTGGGTCTCAGAACAATCAGAAGTGCAGGTGGCATGTGGCACGGAACGGCCACCCCTAAGCTGTCTCTGGGAGGGAGGAGAGGCTCTACAGAGAACTCGGGGAGCGACCAAAAATGCAAAGTGAACACAGGGCATGCTTGGGGCGGGGGTCAGAAGATGAACTTTTGACTTGAGGATTAGCGTCACCTTTGATTGTCTGGCTCCCAAGAAAAGCTTCTCCTCCTTCATAAAAGGGACATCTGATGGGACAAGAATGAGTTTGGGTGGCAGTGCATTTAGAGCAATAAGGGTGAGGAATTGATGGGAAGGGATCCTGTTAAACACTTAGGTGATGAAGAACAAGGGTGGAGGCGAAGAAGTCAATCAACAGTATGAAAGGGGAGTGAACCAGCCAAGGTCCTGAGAACAGCTGTCCTCAGAAGTGAGGCCGACCGACCATAAACCCGCACAGGCGCCGTGGCAGCTGTAAGGCCTCTGCAGTGAGGATATTCAGGGGTACAGTCTTCATGAAGAATCTTGGACAACAACCTAAAACAAATGGTCACTTGAGAAGAAAAGCTGTGTCAAAGTCCAGAGGTGCCAGATCTACAAGAAATTCTACCTTAGGATAAGAGTAAAACGTGGCTCCCTAAGGCATCCAACCACATCCCTGGAATTTCTAAAAAGAAAGTCCTTCCTCTGCCACCCGTATATTTGCTCTGGCTTCCTTTCTGTAAAGGAACAACTGCCTACTGCAAAGACTGGATGTTTTGTCAGAAAACTCCTGTATTGATAAGCAAGAGATATCAGCAGACTGTACGGCATGCTGGCCCCTGGCATGAGGCTTCCTGTGGCACCTTATGTTTCATCTGTCCAAATCCATGCAGATGGGCCTTCCACCATCACGGTGCCTGGGCCAGTGGTAATTCACTCCCATCTGTGGCCATTGCTTGCAGGTCTTTCTTGAAAAGATGGGTCTCCCATGGTCTCATTTGCTCCAGTCGAAGAGCAGAAGCCAAAGCAACAGAGCTCCTGGGAGTCTTGAGTCCGGGACATCAAGAACAGTGTTGGGAAAGAGTTAGAAAATGCAAGCTCATTTAAATAGCCCTTTTCTGGCCCACAGTTTATTGACTTAAATAAGTCGTGCAAGTCTAACTGCAAGAATGAAAACTTATTTTCCAAAAGACAGCTCCTCCGAGGACACCAGTTTGTAAATAATAATTGAAATACATTTATGCTGGATTCTAAGAAAAGAATCTGCTAATTATATAAACTCCCGCTGCTCCTACATCTCTTCTCTCCACTGCTTGACACTGACTCAGAAATGCTTCCGCTCTCCCACTTTCCTAGTTCAGCAGATGGAGCGTTTCAGGAGTGGCTGATTTAGAGACAGGGAGGCCTGAGGGAAATGGATGCAGCTGGGAAAGACCCAGCCTCAGAGCGACCTGGCCCCAGAGCGCAGGCAAGACAGGAGCAGTCCCAGTATAGACCAAATTCAAGGCCAGAGCAGCTCCAGAGAAGTCCTGCACTATCTCGATGAACCTGAAGCCACAACTTCAAAGACATGTTTTTGATATAAGATAGACAATCATTTAAGAAAAATAAAATTAAAGCAGAAACCATCCTCCTCCTCTCATCGCAGTCTGGATAGTTTATTATGCTTAATGAAAAATAACTAGGTAATTCTCAACATCTACTTTTTCTATTAGAGGCTTGAAAAAAATCAGATATGGAAAAATAAATATTCAATTGGCATTCTGAATTCCCTCTCTATATTGTGCACTTCTTCCTTCGTGTGCTCTATTAAAGATACTCAAACATATATTAGCCAAAGATATTCAACATCAAAGAGGAATGGATGTGCTTCTAATCAACATGGCAATATTGCCTTTTTTAATTCTCTTTCTCTGAAATAAGTAGGGCATGGCTCGACTTGATCTGAGAGTCACAGTTTGCATGGACTTAAGTTTCTGTTCATGCGTTGTCAATATCATTCACCTTGAGATGCTTTCTGTAAGAGACTGGACCTCAGCAGACAGCTCCTGTGTTTGTGACACCCTAAAAGCGGAGACTGAAGGACCAAAAGTAGTGAACCACTTTGGTTTAGAAACACCTCACAGGGAAGCCAAATAGGTAAAAGATTTAAACCATTTGCCTGCACTAGTCCTGGGGTGAATGATGGTGTTTCAGCTCGCTGTGGTAAATTGAGATCACACTGCAGGACAGGACTACTTGCCTGCCTTGATTGTGTAAGAATCTCCTTAATGTGCTGTTCCTCAGCAAGATCCTTCCCCCTGTTTATTTAATAAGTAACTTATTTTCAAATGGAGGATTGGTAACTCTAATACACTTTTATCTCTAGAAAATAAGTGGGGTCTTTGTTAGTGATAGAGCTTTTCAAAATTTAATTTATGTGTTAATATCTATGCAGTCTTCAATGAAGGCTGCCCTTGTTAGCACAGAGAATGTCCATTTCCTCTTTGGTCATCTGCAACTAATTACTTCTGCATGCAGCAGAAGGAGTCAATAGCTTTCTACAGCGGATCACATAGAATGAGACCCATATGCCACCAGTCCAGTGTAGATACACAGAGATTCCTTAATCAAAACAAAATATGCTTTGGAAGAGATATGCTCTCATAGATGACTGGCATTCCAAATGTTTTGACACATTTAAAGTGTTTATTCAAAGTAAGAGTCTTTATGGAACTTTTTACTGATCAAATACAATTGGGTGTTTGATGCATTTCCCTTGAAAACATTTTGAAGTGAAAACCCTTGGTAGTGAGCATTATACATTTGTGTTTATTAACATTTGGATATAAATGTACTTCAAACACTGAAAGAGCTAAAAGACTAGGCTTTTCTCTGGGATTTTGTAGATATCCTCCTCTCCCCCACCCTCAGTGATCTGATACATCTTCCTAGGCAAACCTCGGCGGGTAAAGAGGATCAGTGTGAGACGTGCCCCCTGGGCTTCCTCCTCCGGCCCTCTCCCAGCGTGGGAAGAAAGCTTGTGCTCCCTAGTACTCTGTGGAGGGAGACACAGCCATAGGTCCTTGATCACTGCACATCCTGAATGTCGCCATCTAAACCAGACTTCAAAAGCACACTTGAGGGTCTCTTCGGTTACCGAAGGGAATGAATGAGTCTAGCTACCAGGGCTGGGCGCCTTAACATGAGAGAGAGCCCTGTCCTGTTCGGCTCGTCTCTGCCAGTCAGTATGCCTCCCCAGGCCACGTGACACAGACCCTCTCCATCCATAGACCTTGGTTCTTTTTCACCCAGCCAGTCACAGTCTGTCATGGGGGACATGGAACAAGACAAGCAGATTCTTGATGAACTTCAGACTCAACTGCTCTCAACAGGGGCAGAGACATGGCAGTTGAGAGTAAAGACTTAGGAAAACAACTTCATACCCCGGCAAGGATCAGCATTGAGAGACAGGGCAGCACATCCCCTGCCCTAGTCCCCTGCCCCAGTCAAAGCCACTTTTGCCCAATACCATGGAAACCGAGGCATGCAGTTGTGTCGATGGCAATGGTGCCATGAGACACTGCAGAACACACACAAGCGGCCACCAGTTTCCTGGCCTGTGTGCGCACCTGCATTTCAACACAGGATGAAAGACAATGCCCGGCTGCTCTGTTTCCTCCGGTCTGCCCGCAGCCACGTGACACAGAGCTTTCTGCTAAAGCAGGAGCTCCTGGGGTCTGCTTTTGAAGAGTTGTATTTGTGGAGTTAGAGTCGGAGCTACACTACTTGCGAGAGGGAAGCAAGCTCCACGTATTTTGTATTAAACCATCAGTAAAAAAATGAAGACAATATCGTTACTTTCAAAATATAGAAAGCCCATAGTTGAAATCATTGAGTAGTAAAATTTTTTTCTACATATAACCTCATAAATGTGAAGAGTATTAGAGTGACCATCAGCTATACTGACTCTCGTTAGTTTAAGGGCTTCTCACTCAGGTAAGGCTTAGGAGAGTGTCCGTCGATGACCAAGGAACTGAGAAATTTCGCATTCACTCCCCCCATCTTGACTAAAAGACAGATACTACATTTGGATGTAACAGGTGTTTCTTGTTTCATAGGAGAGCAGAGAACTGATGATGCACATAAACATCAGCGTGGAAAATGCTAGTACATGTAGAAGGTGAACATCGGTACAAGCTTGTTTCCACAAGGCCCACTCTTGATGATGACTTTTACTTTGTGACCCGCCCCCCAAAAAAGCTTGTCAACCATGTTAGATTGCCATTTATCATTAGCAATCAAAGGCATTACATGACATGAGGGAAAATCCTTAGAAAGACTAACTTCCTCTCTAGTCAGTAAGTGCCAGAGTTAAAACTTTTAAAACCATCATCATCATCATCATCAACAACAAAACATGGCCCCAGTTTGCTTTACAGCCAAATTTACAAATTGTCCCCTTAAAGTACAGCATGCCCCAAAGCCTTTGAGTGTGGGATGCAGCACCGACTCAGGCTGTCCAGAGAAGCCCCTAAGGATCACAAGAAGCTTTCTTTAAAAAACGAAGAAAAAGAAAAGTTCCAGTTGGATAAAACTGTTTCTCAACCGAGCTCCTAAAACTGGATTTTCAGATATACAAGAGGACAGGAAACAGATAACTTGGTTTTTGTCTTTTTACATGTCCATATTGTTTTTTTAAATGCAGCTACGATGTTTCTGCCAAAGATAAAGATAACAGGGTGGACAGAGCAGTTACCACCGGAACCAGCAGTGGGCTCAGACCGCAGCGTGGAGGTGCCGCCATTGATTTTGTGGTTATGTGGCTGGAGGGACCAGCAAGACCATCCTTTTCGTAATCACGCTGTAAGAGAGAACATTTCCATCATCACCCACGGCTCAGATCCGTCCCCTCACGCTCTTTCCCTGGCTGACCCACTCACCAAGGCTGACTGAGACTGTACCACTGATTACATTTTGCTGATCTGTCAGTTTCACGAGAAGGAATCGTGAACTTGAGTGAGGCCCAGACACTCCTTCATACTGAATTATTAAGACCCATTCTGGGGGAAAACATTTGAGCTTGGGTGTCTCTGCCACTTCCCACCTCTTCCAAGGTCACCCCGCCGCTGTGCAACAGGGAACGCTTCCTCTAGGCAGGACTGGCTTAGAAGCTGGCTTTCCTCCCACCAGAGAACAGGGCAGGAAGGCACCATCTTGGAAAGCTTGCCCAGCCGAGGCAGAGTTCCCGCAGAGATGGGCCACAACTAGCACCACCAGGGCAGACAGAGCAGGCAGGGATTTCTCTCCCTCAGTCAGTTCCATGACAGGTTTTGCAGCGGGACAGTCAGAGAGGGCCAGGAGCTTGCCCAGCTCCTCGCCACCAGCCCAGACCCCTGGGTTTCAGAACTCCTCAGCATGGTTAGAATCCTCCATCCCACAGCCAACCTGCTCCATCCATCACACCATATCCCACAGTGGACCAGGATTGGGATCAGCACACAGCAACTATTCCTCTCCTCCCCATGAACTGGGGAGGGTAATGGGACCTGCCCTCTCTACCTGCACTGCTGTGGAGGTCAGAGGAACTGCAGGCAGAGGTCATCCGGGAGACACCGAGGGCCCCGTGCATCTTCTCCATGCTGGACGACTTTCTGTGACTGTGCTTTCAGAGGGTCTCATGGCATCAATCAGAACAGGGAATGCTTAGCACTGGGGCTGGATCTCAGATGAAGATCCACACTTAGTTCTAACTGCACTGACTCCAAAGTCTACACCTTGCTCAGAGGGCAAATGGACAGAGAGCGTGCCTTCAATTTTTTCTGGACCTGAAACCTTATTGCCTTGGTGCCTCATGTATCATCTCATGTCCTGGAGCCCAAAGGCTATGTCTATAAATGCAGGAAAACCCCAAAAGTAACGTGACTTACATCCGAAAGACAGAGATGTGTACTGCCCGAAACATTGGATTTCAGCTTCTGTGCCTGGAGAAAGACAAGGAAGGGGGAGGAAAAAAGCTCAAACATAATAGGGAGAGTAATTACTGATGATCCATTAATCAATGGTTCAGGGCAGCACTGTCCAATAAATACATGAGTCACACCTGTGAGAACCAGCCATAATTTACAATATGATAGTAGTCACCTAATAAAGAGATAACAGGTGAAGTTAATTTTAATAATATATCTTATTTAACCCACCATATTACCATTTCAATATGTAATCAATATAAAAAGTTAATGAGATGCTTTACATTCTTTATTTCACACTGAGTTTTCAAAATCTGGTGGTGTTTGACGAGGCATGTCTGTGCTCAGACCTGCCTCATTTCAAAAGGCTCAAGAGCTACTTGTCACTAGTCCATCTAGGGACAGTACAGGCAGGACTGGGCTTCTAAAAGGAAAATGAGGAAGTGACCAGTTATTTTTTATTTCTGAATGTTCTTTCTGGGGAGTGCCTTCCTCTACTTGAGAATTGCCAATAGAAATCCCCACTTATTAGTAAACACACAGATGTCTTCCAGAAGTGGTTTGTTTGTTCATTTGTTTGCTCATTACTTCAATCAACAAACACTACCAGGCTACTACTATTTTCCAAGCTTTTACTATTTTCTGTTCACAGGATGGTGAACAGAAAGCACTAGTAAGGACATGTCTCCCTGGTTGGGCAGTAAGGCACAGGGCAGGGACTCTTTCAGGTGGCCACCCTTGAGGAATCAGGCAGGGCAGTACAGATCCTGATCCAGCAGGTGCCAGGGGCTGAGCAGTGAGGACTTTAAGCTCCATTTTCCCTCAACTGAACCAACTCCACTGGGCTTCTGCCTGAGAATTCAGTGCCATCATTCAAACAATTAGAGCGAACACCCTTGTCGTGAGAACTACTGACCCAAGACAGCTCTCTTGTTTTACAAAGCAAAACAATTAGAGCCCAGAGAAGTTAAGTGACTTATCGAAGGTCATACAGCAATTTGCTTGTAGAGTCAGGACGCATCCAATCTCTTCAGCTCTTGTATGAAAATAAAAGCTATTTCCCGCATCAACAGTGTTTCTCCCAGCCTCTACCCTCCTGCAAATCCACATAAGGACTCCTCCCGTGATGTTCCATCCTCACCCACAGCAATAGCCGCCCTTTGGCACCAAAAGACAGCTCACTTGTTGGTGAGGTCCCATTAAGCATCACAGCTGAATCAAGGGGCACCTGAGTGACTGGCTCTGTGTGCATGCTGCAAGACTTCTGGGACTCACTGAGGACATGCTAGGCTGCGAATGCAGTATGTTGGCCCAATGAGTAATTTACTGACCATAATGCCACTCGGAAGGCATCATAATCTTTACCTACATTTGCATATGCCAGCTGTGAATATGAAATAGAAACCTTTAAACAGGCTTCGAGAGTAAGACACTGTGAAGCACCCCAGGCTGTTCAAAGGTCACTAAATGTTATGTATAAGGAGATCAGAGGAGAAACTGGAAGAGGAATTGAACCTCACTTGAAAGCCTACTTTTAATCTATATTAATAGCAAATCTGGTCCACTGCATTGTTACCTACAGAGAAGAATGTGTAGAACTTAACATGTTTTATTTCTGTCCAAGATTGGAATTGTGCCCAGACACTAAAATGGCCCTAAAACATCCCATTTTGCCTTTTCAAGACCATAATCTATGAAAGACAAAAACCCTTGCTCAGGGCCTCTGTATAACTAATGCAGTCATTAAATTGTGCAGAGAAAGGCAGCCTGTGCACTGGTCACAGCTAAGTTGCTCCTTAGTGTCCTGGACCACAGTGGCCTCAGAGCACCAAGGCTGGGCAGGCCTCCTCTCCACTCTGTTCCATAGGCTTAGCTCTCGTGGGCGGTGCTTTGCTCCTGGTGACATTCATCAGCTGTGTTTCTCTGTCATTTCAGGAATCTGAGGCAGCACTAGTGGAATCTCGCCATGATGAAGTAATTGTGAGGGGCTTCCAGCAGTGGGCCAGGAAATGCCTCCGTTTCACAGATGTTGCTGAGTGGCTCAGCCTGCGCAGGTAGAGCTCCAGCCCTCATTAGTCACTGGGGGCCTCTTACTGTGCACAGCACTTAGGAGCCTTTGCCAGGTCCACATGCCTATGTGTAGAACTGCCAGCTTTGTCCTCCCTCCAGGAATGGCTGTGATAAGTGTTCAATCACAGGAACACATGCTTAGACATGCTCCAAGTGTGTGAAGTCTCTGGGCTCCAAAGCAGCCCTCCTACTGACTTCTAATGGTCAGCATATGGCCTTGTCTCCCTGTGGTGCCACTGGACTCACTGGAGGCACGAGCCCCCCAGCTCCTCTGGCCTGGAGGGCCACCACCCTGACTGGCATGGATGCATGAACTGCTGAGTTCCAAAAAGACTGCATCAGGCCCCTACCTATTGCTGCTGAGAATAGGCCTGCTCCCTTGTCACCACCTGCCCAACCCATAGCACGTAGGACTCTAACCCCTCTGCCTCCATAGACTATTAACAGGCTTCTCGCAGAAAGGTTCCAGAGCCCAGGAAACCACCATGACAGCAGAGGCAGGGCAGGGCACAGCAGAGATGCACTGAGGTCCATCTAAACCCAGAGGGGCCACAGTTAACAGGTGAAGGGCAAAAGTGAACTGCTGTTGGGATGGCAGATGGCATGTGAGTGACAGGATCAGAGGTTGCACATGGCTGTGAGATCCTTTTAATGCCTCACTGAATGAGAAGCAGATGAGAGAGGATCTGCTGCCTAGACTGGGGGGCAGTCACTGCAGAGAGAAAGTTGTGCAGTGCCCCTAACATCATGTGAGCTGCAGCCAGAGGGGCAGAGCCCAGCCTCCAGAGCTCTGAGTGTCTGGCAGTCACTGCTTAGGCATCCCAGTGACAGCTGAGGGGTAGAAAACTTCATCTGCAGATCCGAAATCTACTTAAGAAAATCAGAGATTTAAAGCCCATCTTAGAAGCCCAAGAAACCTGTTATTTTCACATTTTAAAGGCCTTTATTGAGTATTTGTGAAATAATCACTGTCTTGCTAGTCAGGTCTGATAAATGCAAGCAGATAAAATTATAGGATGTCCCTCCTCTTCAACTCTTGCAAAGGGTATATACATAGTTTAAATGTTGTCCCATTTACTGACACTTGGGATAGTCCCAGGAAAATTAAAAGGAAAAAAGAAAAATCTCAAACTCTGTAAGAAGTAAGTTAGAAACTGAAAAAGCATCTTTTATCCCTGAGTTATAAACTGGTCAAACCAAGGGTTTGGCACAGGGCATGTGGTTTTTGCTGTGAGCCCCAAAATCTTGCTCATTCTGGGATATTCAGGAACTCAACTCACAGTTTCGCCAGTCTGTACCTACCTGGATACTGAACCTTTAAGTCTGTGGTATTAAAATAGGGTATGTCTTGTAAAGAGACAGAGGAGAAAGTATTTCTGACAGTCCAACTGAACAATCATTACAGTATGTTGGCAAATGATTTATCGAATGTCTTTTATGAAAAAGTGCTTCCTAGTTTCCCAGCAGCTAGTTCCTAGTGATGGTAGTTTGGGGAAGCTGCCTGACTCTGCATTGTGGAAACCATGATATATAGCACCTTGAGGTTTGTATCTTTAGAATGGAATAATGCAAATGTGCACAAAGCAGCCTTCACCACATTATGGAAAAAGAAGGAAACCTGTTCTTTAGGCTCTTTATAAGCTTTGTCCCCCCAGCAGCTGCTGCTTTTCTGTTATAAAATTGTCACTGGCGGTAATCCGCAAGTCCAGGCACGTCGCATAATAGAATTTCCAGGGCACTGTAATTGCGAGGCCAGACCTCGCCAGTCCCTGGCACCAGAGGGTTAATAAATGCATTAGATGCTGTTAACCTCTGTTACCTGGAGTCAGAGCGGGGCCTCTCCTGCTTTTACCCAGTGATTAGCATTTGGAAAGCCAGTCTTGTGCCAACGGCATTCCGTGCAGAATGCACAGGCGGACACATAATTTATAGCTCACAGTCAGGTCCCCACATGGTTCTGCCCACAGTAGGCTCTCCAGAGCCTTGGGGACAGGTCAGGCTCGTGAGCAGCATGTTTGCTCTGTTTATGGAACTGGAGACTTAAAAGTGCACCCGCTCAGAGCCCGGCCTTTGCTGCCCCAGGACTCCATTTCTGTAGAGAAGCCAGTGTTTAATCTGGGGGTTTTAGGCAGCTGTCAGCCAGCAGGGCATGGAACATTTCTCTGCTCTCCTCCATGCAGAAGAAAAGTCATTTTTTGCTCTACCTCCAGAAAATAAAACCAGAGGAAGCTGCCCAATCCAATAGCAACAGACTGTCCAGGCTGAAGCCAAATAGTCATAATTAATGATGCTCTGGTTCTTTTCTCCCTTGCTTTACTGATTAGAGAGATTTGCTATATTAGGAACCTGTTTGCTTAATGACAGAATACAAGCAATAAACAGAGAAATACACAGACTGTAAAATGCAATCAACTTTGCTCTCCAGCACTCACTAAGTACCTCGCTGCATCTATCACAGTTGTCAATACCAGTTTATTAGCATACGAGTCTCTTCTGCAGCTCAAATTAGACCCTTGCTAGGGAAAACCATTGCATGAGTTCTTTCGGAAACAGTCTGGAAGCAAAGTCCAGAACTCGGTTGTCTCTCAATTTAAATGTGCATATCTTATGTTCCCTTGTAAAACAAAATGTAGGAAGAAAGGTGTATTCCTAATCCCAAATGATAACTGAGCAGAGCAGCTTGCTTCAGAGTTTGCATTTTTCACATTGTATTTGAATAGACACACCTGATTATAGACTTGCGTGGGGAGTAGTTATCATATAACAAGTCTATTGTGTACTTGATACATACATGCTCAAATTAATTTCTGCATGTAAAAAGAAACTTAAAAAAACAAAACAAAACAAAATGAGCCTGCCTGTGGGTGGATTCAAGCTAAGTCATGGTGGCTGCTCTTTTGGAGTTTGGTATTGACTTCTGGGAGAGCTGAAGAGGTTTTATTGCTCGTCTGGTCACAAGCAGTTGGCCAGCCTTTCTAAAATCCCTGCCACTGTCTATTTTGAAACTCACCTTCCTGGTGATTTGCTTTTCCTACAAACTCGGTAACAACCCCTGCAGTCCCTGGTCTGAATAATGTGCAGTAAAGTCAGCTGCGTAAAACAAGTGGACACATAAATAAGGCCTGCTCAGGGCCCCTGGGCCTGGGTGTTTGTCTTTCAGAGCCTGTGCTCAGCAGGGAAGGGATCCATTTCCTCCAAGCAGAATTCTGCCAGGAGGAAGTAAGGGGCTGTGGAGAAAGCCAGGGTGAGCGGGAAGCGTCCTTCTAAGAAGTGACTGGTGATAATCCTCAAGTGGCAATTTTACCACTGAGCCTGGGACTGACAGGTCTCCTCTATCGACCCCTCCCAAAACACTTTGTCTCCATATGGCCTGAACCTTGGCCAAAGGCTTTCATTACATTAAGCTCTAAGAAGGTCTTGTAAAGATTCTACACTCAGCACAGGTTCAAGAAGGCTCAAGGCTGCCAAGTTTAGTCAATTTGGACAAGTCGTGCCAGGTCCTAAGATGTGGTAGGGGAGGTTGCAGAGGGGGCAACGGTGCTTCCGCACCTGGCGAAAGCCTGGCTCAGACTGGCTGGGCTGTTTGGACAAGGTTTCCAAGAACACGTGGACAGAAAACTGAAATGAAGCCAGTTGGAGTCGGGGGTGGGGCTGGTAACCTGGAAGGTGACATGGGAATCTGCTCTAGAGCCCGCCAGGTCATGGGTTCCTGGTACCCACAGGGCAATCAGAGTTTAATTGGGCCACTTAGTTGAATTTACTGCCAGCCGAGAGCAGAATCCTTTCTTGACTGTGCTGAGGACTGAATCTGTAGTTGGTCAATTGAGAAATTAAGTCAAAAGGCAAAATCATTTTAAAATGACACATTTGTATGAAACTACTTTAACATCTAAATGTCATTCATTTACTAAGTTTGGGATACATGACCAAGGCCACCATTTTTTTTTTTTTTTTTAATGAAAAGAGCCTACTAACTGGAGTTCCCTACCTTATGCTTTCCATAAACAAAACCTCTGAATCATGGTATATAATTCCCAGTTTGGGTTTCTTTAAACAGGAGCAGCATTTGTTTTTGTCGCCCACAGAAGAATCTCAGTGCAATCTTTCTACATTTTTATAGTCTTTCTCAGTCTTTTACAGTTTTTTTTTTTTTTTTTTAAGAAATTTGCCTTTTCCAATGTATTCAGCTCAGTTTTCATTGAAACAATTATGCTTTTTGGCACTCCAATTTCAATCATTCATATACTATTTAATTAATTGATGCTAGCAAAATACTAAATATAATCAGCACAAAAAGATGTGTGAACAAATATTCTTGGCTTGGCAAGCCCATGTGTCAACTGGAGACAGCAAAGGGACACAGGTGGGCAGAGCAGGGGGCAGCCGCTAGCTTGGAGCATTCACTGAGTCTTGCACATAGTATCTGTGTAGCGGGAAGGCTGGCTTCTGTGGTGAGCTGGTAAGTGAAGTTGTTAGGAGACCTGCTGTAATTGAGAATTTGCTCCTGCTACTGACTTGTTTGATAAGGTATGTTTAAAAACAAAAACAAACAACTGGGCTGGGGTTGTAGCTCAGTGGTACAGCGCTTGCCTAGCATGTTTGAGGCACTGGGTTCCATTCTCAGCACTGCATGTAAATTAATTGATTAATTAATTAATCAAAGGTCCATCAACAACTAAAAAAATTTAAAAAAAAAGATTAGGAAAGTTCTAGACTTGGTTTTTCAATCAATAGCTATGATAATAATAATTCCTGTCCTAGAGTATAAATCATAGCATAGGATTTAGACACAGTCCTTCTAAAGTTCAAGTTGCTGTTGACAATGTCTTAGCAGCTCTGTGTTCTCTGGTCAGTCCTGGACTGTGGCAAGAGGGGGAAACTGTAAAACCTCAGGCTAATTTGGTTTGTGAACATTACGTTGAAGAGAAGTGGCTCATGATCCTTTGCGATCCCTTTGCTTTAAAAATGGATGCACTGAAAGATACCATCCAGTAAGATAGATCAACAGTGCTCCATTAGCTAAGCTGTCCCTCAGGCTTTCCTGCTGGTCTCCAGTGCACCATGAAAGGATGCTGAAGGCCGGCACTTGTAACTTTGCACTAATGGCAGGAGGGAAAGGCGCGTGCGCAGCCTGTGCGCAGCACAGAGCTCCCCAGGACCTGGCCTCCTGCTTCTTTTCCTACCTTCACAGGATCGTCTTACATCTATTTTGCTTTTCCCCACATTGGGGCAAACATAGATTACAAAATACATCACACGACTGTGTTTTTGTTCATGGTTAACTTGCTTGATTAGGAAAATACTCAGACAAGAAGCAATTATGAGTTGTAGTTTAGAAAATTATGCCCAATTAACAATAAGATGATGCCAAATAAGGTGTGAAAGACATTTTAGTGCCGGAGGGTGGGGGGGGTGGATTCCGCAGCACAAACATTTAGTGACAATGGTGTACAGGCAAGGAGGAGGGACTGCCCTAAAAGGAAACGGTAGTTTTCTCAAAGGTGCAGTTGGAAATGCAAGTATGCAAGAGCAACAGAAGAGATTCACCATGGTCCCTGATGAGCAGCGCACGAAGCCTGTCTCATCAGGCCCGCATCCCATCACCGTCAGATAATATTTATTAAGCCTCTCATTCTCCCATGCATTTATGTGCAGCTGAGTGCAGCCCCGTAATGGCTCTGTGACTTATGGTCTTGACTAAGGTTTGATAAAAAACTCCATTGCCTGGAGACAAAATGGCCAGGAGCTTTGGTTCATGCTCTGGGTTAGGAGATGGTACACTCCTATCACTGCAAAAATCAAGGTAAAGGCAAAATTAAAAAAAAAAAAAAAATATATATATTACATGTATATATATTACATATATATAATTTTTTAAAATGTGCTTTCAGCATAAAAAAATACCTAAAAGACATAGAAAAACCAAATAGACTAATGTTGATGTCTGATCATTACAAGTAATAGTAGCCCCCACTGAGAATGATCCCAAATACATTTTAACAAATATTCCCTCCTGAAGAGGATACTCCGTTTTGTACAGATTGGAAACAGCAGTCCAGACTCGCCCACGTTTCCACAGCTTGGAGTGGTTGTGCTGAGATTTGAACCCAGTCTCTTTGACTCCAAAAGCCATGCCTCCTGCCTCCGTGTCAGACCTCCACCTGTTGTCACTCATGCTCCTTACGTCAACCCTTAGAAACAGGTCTCGCTACCCTGCTGACAGCTGAGGACAGTTCTGAGCGGTGCAGTAATAAGCCTGGGGTCACACAGTCAGCAGAACAGAGCTAGAAGCGATGGAGAGGCTACCGGGGTACAAGGCACAGGGGCTCCTCCCAAGCCTCACTGAAGATACCAGGTGCAACTCCTGCAAATGCACCCGCTATCGGGAGCCAGAGGTCAGGTCAGGTCGGGTGGATTCTACTCCCAAGAGAGCCTGGGAGGTGAGTGTCTCTCATCATACCTGAGGTCCCTGCAGTTGAGGAGCAGGCAGAGAATGGACACTTTGGTGGAAATGCCCATATGTCACCCCGATGCCCACAATCCCAATCTCTTCTCTAAATATCCTCATCCATGATGTGGTTCTACTAGGGCCTGAAACACGAGAGGCAGAGGGGGGAGTCTTTAGGTTGAATTTTATACCACAAGAGACCCAGGGCCATTTTCTTCCACATATGTGAATCCTAGGGCTTGCTCAGGAGCAAAGCCATTTATTCAGGGAGGCATGGTTGGTTAGAAGTCCTAAAGATAAAAGGTCAGTAGGGAATACAAGAAATTGGATTTATTTATAGTAGGTGATCTAAGTGTGCTCAGAGGTATTCTCCTAGGTTACCCAGAGCGAGAGAGCATATTTATAGCCAAGATATCCTCTTCCTTTTTATTAAGCATGTTTATTACCCAGCAATTGGGTTAAGCAATTGTCCAACTGCTGAATTACTGTCCTTCTGATGGGCTGCCCTCACTGCCCTCTGAACCACAGGTGCAAGTGGCCTAATGGCTCTTTCCAGAATGCACCGAGGGAGGTCAAGTCTTCTCATCCTCAGCCTTAAGTTGTTCCAATTTTTAAAGAAAAGTGGTGTAGATGCTAAGGGGAAGATATCATAAACGGGTGATCCTAAACACCTGGCTCAGCCCAAGGCCCACTTCTCCAGGGAAGCACACCTGGAGGAAGCCCAGGTTCATTTCCCAGATGAGTCTTAGGGTAAATGTCACTCAATGCCACCTTAGCACAGGTTCCTCCTATCCCACAGCCAGTGAAGACCACTTGTGAGGGCAAAACAGTGACAGAGACTATTGGGTGGGAGGATTCTTGTTTTAAACATTATACTTCTCCTAGGTAAGGTATTGCTCATCATTCCCACATGACAGATGACAACTCCAAGAACAAAGAAATTAAAGGACTTTCCTTCTTAGGCTGCAGGAAGATCTCAAAGTTGTTGAAGCAAGAAGCCTGGCCCTTTGGTATCATTGTTCCTAAGATGATCTATGTGCAACATTTTTTTCTAGAAGTCCACGGGATCAGATAAAGGGAATGAGGGGAAGGGAGGGGAATAGGAATGACAGTAGAATGAATTGGACATAACTTTCCCATCCTTGTGTATGGATACACAACCAGGGTAACGTCACTTCATGTACAACTGCAAGAATGGGATCCTAATGAGAATAAGTCATACTCCATGTATGTACCATATGTCAAAATACACTCTACTGTCATGTATATCTAAGAAGAACAATAACAGCAAAAAGACCCTCTTTCTCTTAAAAAAGCACCTCTGAGAATTCACCACCTCCCCGCTGGCCTAATGTCTGCATGATCCCTTGTCAAGCACCTGCATATTTAGTGCTGAATTTTCTTGAGCTATATTAGCTTAAGGTATGTCTGAAGGGGAGCCTCACCTTCTGCTCTCTGCAGGGCCATAGAGCCAGTAAGTGTAGCCCTCTGCCCCTGTTATAACACAGTGGTAATGGGATATGAACTGCACCCCAGAGAGGACAGAGCCCTGCCACATGGGATTTCCTTGACTGGTGTCATTTCTGTGAAACAGAAACAGGGCACTGAGTGAGAGCTGGTCTGTCCAAGAACCACACTGCACTCAAGGGCCCTGGGCCCCCAGTCCCCAGGGTGTGCCCCATGAGACCATGGTGGTGTGCTTGGCCCAGGGCCAGCATTTTTATTCAGTTTAGTGGATGGACAAGATATCCCTGGCAAATTCCAGAAATATAATAACACGAACTACATTTCTAATGACAACATGAGGCAGTGCCTTCTCTCCAATACTATATGCTAGCATTTTTATTACTTGAAATGATAGCATATAATTAAACTATAATGTAGGGTTCCCCTTTTTGCCTCTTGATTCACAGAATGGTGAAGTATGAGTTATTTGGAGGCGTTAATAAGAGACTCTGTTAGACTCAGAGCCGGGGTTGAGGTGGTTGATCAGGGGGTTGTCTGTAAAAAGAAAACCCTTGTCAAAAGAGAATCAATTTACTGCCTGCTCAGCTGAGCCTCTTCTGGCCTGGCTGGGCATCACCCTGTGCTTGGCAAATAGTTTTATTGTATCTATAGGATATTAGGGAGGAAAGTGTAAAAAAGGAAGATTGTAACTCAGAGACACAGCACCGGGTGTGTTTCAGAGGGCATCTGGCTACACTGTGGTTGAGAAAAATAGGTCCTGTGACCCACCTTTTGGAAAGGTGACATCTGGGTTCATTAAAGGTGTGCAATAGATTTTGATAAAAGCTATTTTTCTAAGTCATTAAATTGGTTTTTCAGGAACTTTACATTCTCCTTCATTTGAACAATTATTAAACTATAAAATAGAATTGCACAATTGCTAAAACCGTAATCTGAAATTTTACTGCCAGCTATAAAATGCTGTATTATTAACTATACCGAAGATGCTCAAGCCCATTACAACTTTTTAAATGAATTATAAAAACCCTTTACTGCTGATAAAATAATCTTAAATTACTGTATTATGTATTCTAACAATATGTTGAACCGAAGTTTGCGACAATGCAAACATGCCAATCACAACGAAATCATTACTTGAATTGAGCTTGCAGAAGCCCACCATCTGATAACAGCTGCTTCGTTGAGGCCGCCCAGCACCTGATGTCTGCAGGCTGGCTGGGACAGCTTGTCTCCCACAGCAGGTGCCTCTCCCGTGTTGTCTCCGACCACAGAACTAACCGAGAGTCACAGCCTCCAGGGTTTTATAAAGGCTGCACAGTGACACTTAGTAGGATCCTATGGATTAAGGAAAGGATAGTGACAACAGCAAATTTTTCCCTATGTCTCCCTGTGAGGTTTTAAAAATGTCAACTGTTCAATTTCTGAGCACCAACCACTTATACCTGACACTATGATAGAGGCGAGCCATGTAGGAACCCCAAGATCATATTCCCGTTTGTTGATGTCAGTTACAGCCTGCACACTTCCACTTCCAATTGGGTTTAAATTCACAATTGGAAATACATTTTGGCATGCTGGATCAATGGAGTAATACCCAATTTTGAGCTCTGAATTCAAGCACCCTCCTGGCTGAAGGACTTTGAAAACACCCTATAAGCAGTTATTTCAAAAAATGTTTCTACGACAGCCTCTTTCCTGCCAGGGCCGGTGTGGGTGGATTTTTGGGATGCACTTTCCCTCTGAGCTCATTTGCTGGCACCTGGAACCGGGAAGATTAAGTCCAAGGAGGTCACAGGCAGCTTCCATGCTGGGAAAAGCTGGGCCCACAACGCAGGCCCCAGAGCCACTTGGCAGCCTGGTTCAGGGCTCTGCTCTGAGGCTTCCAGGGGAGCCTAGAAGTAGTCTGAGTGGGGGGTCATGCAGCTTAGCAACACTTCTGCTGCCAGAAGAGCCCCCAAAGCTCATTGCTTTCAGGATAGGGAAATAAACTCCCTCTGATGGGAGGACATCATGTAAAGGAAACGCTGGGGATAGCCAAGGCTGGGGATTTTTTTTTTTTTTTTTAATGAGTCTAAAACAACAGTGGGTACTAGAAAATGTACCATAATATTATTTGGAAATGGTGCAAACCTTGTAAAGAGATGAAGCAAATAGCAGCAATAATGCACAGCCCAAGACTATTCTCTTAACCAAAAGACTCAGGGACAGCATCCACGTGGCCACGGCCATGTGACTTCGGTGAGCGCCAGGAGCCCAGCGTTGACATGTCTGGCACGGGACTCACACCCCCAAGCCCCTGACTCCCAATGCACCCCTATCCTTCAGCTCACGTGAGGAACCCCACTGCAGTTCAGTATCAACTCTTCTAGCTGCTGTGTCGGGGGCAAAAGTCTCCTTTGAGATGTCTCCAGCAGAGAATTTATCCAGGGTGCTAGGCAGGTGAATCCATGGCGCATGGTGTGATGCCCCCGGAGTCTGTGGGCACCTGCACAGCCCTGCCCTGAACTGAGTGGCGAGAAACAGCTCAAGCACTCAAGATAATGTCACCCATGGTACCGTCCATAGGTGCCACTCTCAGGGAAGAGAAAGTTCCCCAGTGGGGTTTCAGTAGCCTCTGGGAATGAATGTCTCCCAACCTCCCTCAGTTCAGAGGCTGAATCCCTGATGCCTAGTGTGCTCTCTAAGAGGAAGAGAAGCCCAAGCTCTCTCCCTCCTCCATGTGAAGACACCGCAAGAAGGTGGCCATTTAGGAAGAGGTGCCCCACCAGGGACCCAACTGCCTGCACCCAGATGGTGGACTTTCCAGCTTTGAGAATGATGAGAAGGAAATTGCTTCAGCCACCCCACGTGCTGTGTTTGCTGTGACAACTCACAGGGACTGGGACAAGAAGTAACCACAGCACTGCCCTTGAAGATTTAGTCCAAGGTACCAGTTTGCTCTGACACCTCCTCAGGCTTCATTTCCTATAAGGAAAGAACTGAGAGGAAGGAAAAGGGGGTCTTTGCAGAAGTCTTCCCTTCAGGATAACCACAGGCATTGTGCCCCCAAGGGACATCTGGCAATGCCTGGGGACATCTGATGTTGTCACACTGGGAGAAGGATGCTGCTGGTCTCTAGTGTGGAGGCGAGGATGTTGCTTAGCCTGCAACTCTCCAGTGCCAGCATGGAGCGAACCTGACCCCGGGGGAACTGGTCACTCACAGCCATGAGGTCACGAAACAGTCCTCGCAATTGCCATGGTTGGCGTAAGGGTGCACGGCCTACCTTCAGCAAAGAATGCCGGGGAAGCAAGTGACTTCCCGTGGAGAAGCTTCTGATTCGAAACTGCATTCTAGACCAGCACTGTGACAGGGCCTCATTCGTTTTCTTATCTATATCAGGTTTGCTCTACATGTGCAAAAATCCTACCAGGGGGCTGCCAAGAGCAGAAAACCCCCCGGGAAACAGGACTCACAGAGCAATTCATAACTCTGCCAGGAGTTCTTCTCTTGCTACTGAAGGTGGCATGAAGGGCGCCAGGGACATCTCAGTGCTGACAGCCCCTTGAAACCTATGTCACAGCCTTAACCAGGAGGCGGGACTTCCCTGAGCAGGCTTCACACGCAGGAATGCGACTCGTCCTTAATGACCCCATCTTACGCACGAGGAAACTGAGGCAGAGAGCATAAACAATGTGCCCAAAGTTTCACGGCTAATAAGTGATAAAGTAAACCTATGCTCAAAATTTCAATTTTGGTTTTGGGTGTATCTCTAGAATTAAAATTACATTTTAAAACAATCGACTCTGCTAGGCATTGTTGTATAATAAAGAATGTGACTGGCTTTGTTCCTGGTTCCCGAAAGATAACCTCTAAATCCTTGAAATTTCTGGAGTGACAGGCATGTCTTTGTTACTCAGAAGCCCTTGGCATCAGACCTCAGTGTATGTTAATGAGATGACTCAGGAAGGAAGCTGGTCACCAGGAAAACCAACCAAGGGACACAGAGTTGGGGCTTTGAGCCAGGGGAGGACAGCCTGACCTGATCTCCAGGGAGTGGAGAGTAGGCGTGAGGGTTCCTTCAGTCACGTGGTCAGCAATGCAGTCAATCGCGTCTACATAATGCAACCCAGTGACGACATGGAGCTTGGTGGTGCTTCTGGGCTGGTAACCACTTTCATGTGGCAAAAGAGTAACATGGCCTAATTCCATGGGGGGAGAGCACAGAAATCCCCTGACAGAGATCTCCCCGGCCTTGCCCTATGCATCTTTACCTGGCCCCGACTTGTATTCTTTACTTAAAACTGTTATCATAAGTATAGCACTTTCCTGAGTTTCTTGATCCAGTCTAGTGAATTCAATGTAAGGGGATCCTGCAGAGCCCCGAATCTATAACCAGCTGTTCCAAAGTGTAGGTAGCCTGGGAACCCTTGATGCATATAGCAGGTATCCAAAATGGATGGGGACTGTGCCCTCAGCCATGGTCCGACTCTAGCTCCAGGTGGCCAGCGTCGGAATTGAGTTGTACTGCCATACACCAGTTGGAGTAGGATAGGCCTCATTATTTTTCTTTATGCTAGTTTATGAACCAGTCAGCACTTCAATCTGCCAGATGTTCAACAAGAATTTAGGGACTGATTTAATCTATAGTGATGAATAATGTTATCCAGAAACAAAATGTTTAAAGTGCCCTGAGTTAGGTGATAGAGCGAAGGCATTGAAAACACAGAGGGTGAGGACAGTCACTTTGCTATTTCTCCTCCGCTGATCAAGCTTCTCTGTGCCTCAGGCCTCTTGTCTGAAAAATGGGGAGAATAATAGTATTGGCTTTCTGGGGTCACTGCAAACATTACTCACGGGAGGTCCTATGTGTTGCTTAGAGGCAGAGGTGATGTAAGTTATCAAAGCCAATTGTCCAGGAGTATGTTCTAGGTTAGATTGTTCACAATCAGTTTCACGTGGGGTCAGGACCACAGGTGGTGTGCGGCATTTCTCTATGCAGCATGCAAAAACTTGCTTATTAATATTTATGTACTGACTTTAATAGAGGAACACACTGAACCCACGATCTCACATATGATATTAATGGCTTCAGATGAGCTTTTACAAATGAGACTTTGAAGATAAACAGTAAGCACACAATCGGAGCCATGGAGCGCAGGTACAGAGAAGTTAGCAGAGCTTTGGGGCTCAGAGGCTGGGCTGCTTCTGATGCACTGTCTTTGCCACACTAGGAGGTTCCTGTTGACTATTCTGTCACTTCTCCCCAAGGTCGGCACTGGTTGGAAATGCTGCAAGACCTGGCAGACAGCGCACCCTGGTAACCAAGCCCCACAGAGAGCTGACAGTCCGCAGCTCTGAGAAGCTGTCAGGAGGGAACCCCAGGAGACGCCTGCTGGGTGCAGAGAGGTAGGATCTGCAGCAGCCCCAATCCCTGGAGACCTGGTCCTTTCTCTACTGTCTTTGATTTCCTTTCCTTCTTGGCCTGGGGTCCGAAGAATATTCTATGCCTTTCCTCCCTTCCTTCCATAGGACTTTCTGCACTGACATCTTAAAAATGCCAAGGTAATGTTCCTCAAACCCATCTTATTAATTAAGATGGCAAAATTTAAGAGCTCTGTCTTTCTAAGGCTCTGGGGCATCACATTGGTCATAAGAGTGAGGCTACTTCCCAAGCACCAAGGGTTGGCCAGTCCCTTTCATGTGTTTATGCTGTTTTTTAATGCTCACAAGAAACAGAAAACATGGGTAGGGCTTCACAGCAGAGTCTCAGAGAGGGTAAGACACATGCTCCAGGTCACACAGCACTGGGAGGGAGTCAGAATTCTCACTTAGGCTGTCCACTCTAGGTTAAAAGGAAAGCCTGAGGAAGTGCCCTTGGGGGCCAGTCCCACGCTCCTGGGAGGAGGGAGTAAGCAGCTCAGGCTCCCTACCAGGAGCTTGAGGTGGAAATAAGCACCCTCCCTCAGTCTCCAGGGTTGCTCTCCCACCAGGTCTCTTATGCAAAATCCCACCACCCTGGCCTCCCTCACAAGTGCCTCTTCTCCTCCGGTGGAAGATTAACGGGACGCCAAAGCACCCCATTGCTCTGCAAGCATAAATTGCAAGAAAAACATTTAGAATATTGATTAAGTGCTTCATGCTCGAAGATTTAAATTTACCTCCTGTATTTCCAGGATTAGCTGACATAATGGGGTCAGTCTGCCGGCACAAATGATTTACAGAACACCCATTGGCAGCTTTTCCTTTGAAAACTCAACACTTGAAATTTCACTTGGTCACAGCCAGTGGAGTCCCGGGTATTTAGCAGGTTTCCATAATCACCTTTCCGCCACCTCTAGACTTTTGGGGGTTTAGCTCCCGGCAAGGGTTTCAAAATCATTTCTGGTTTGGTCTGGCCCTATCTGGAACAAATGGACTTTGTTTGGGTCTAAATGAGGTCCCAGCGGTGGAGGAGGGGTAGGGCTGTCTACATATAGCTTATTTCCAATATTCTCATGCGGAATATGGAGGCATTAAAAGCTGACACCTTGCCTTCCCTCCACCCCTCCTACCTACTGCAAAACTGGGTTACATGCGGCCCAGGCTGCTGTACAAGAGGGACACTGTTCTGGGAAGAGAAGGAAAGGCTGGAGATTCTGCTGGGGCGTAGGAGGTGTGGACCTGGACTGAAATCCAGAGTCTGTTGCAGGTTTGCCATTCCAGGCAAATGCCCACCTCGAGTTCTCTGCTCCTCCGACACTCCAGCTACCCATCCCTGTGGCACACTCCTTAAGGATAAAGAGGTCTGACCACCAGAGAGCACCATCTGCCTGTTGGGGTCAGTGGTGGGGAGGGACCAACCTGGCACTGCTGATTTGGGCAAGGAAGCCAAGGCTGTCTACATGGATCCTGCCCTCATCTCTCCTAGACCAAGCCAGCTGCTTTGCTGGTTCCATTCTAGAATGTTCCTTCCTGTGAAAGTCCCATTAGGATGAAGGCAGCAGACCTAAACCCAAATCTGCAACTGCCACCCCTCCCTGTCCCACCTGCAAATGTGTTTTATTTGGCTCATGAAACAAAACAAAACAAAACAAACAAAACAAACCCTTGTGGCTCACGCTGGTCACGAGAACTCCTGCTGATGGGCTGGCAGCTGTCCTCTGGCTGTCCTGCCGGCCCTGGTTCTGAGTGCTTGTCCTGCGACCTGGCATGAGGTTTGCCAGGGAAAGGGTCTGAGGCAGGCAGAGACAGGGCAATGGGCCCTAGGCTTACTGCCCTCCCTGGGGAGCCAACCAATCCGGATGGAAAATATTTGTAAAAAACAAAACAAAAAAACCATCACCACCACCCACAACCAAAGCCCTGCATCTGTATTGAATGTGTACAGATTTCTTTCCTTGTCATTATTCTCAGAGCAATACAGTGTAACAACTATTTGCATAACATTTACATGATATTAAGTATTATAAGTAATTTATAGATGATTTAAAGAATATGGGATGATGTGTAGGATGTATGCAAATATTATGCCATTTTCTGTAAGGGGCTTGAGCACCCATGGACTTTGGTATCATTGGGGGGCTCCTGGAACTGGTCCCCTGCAGGTGACAAGGGACAACTGTACTCTGTCTGAACATGGAAACTGAGGTCTACAAATGCCACATTGAAATGTCCTCACGACAAGCTGTCAGAGTTAAGCGGGGTACCATGAGGCAAGAGGGGAGTGTTTCCAAGGCTGACTTACATCTCCAAGGATGTTTACTTTAAATAAGTGACAAGTACAGTCCATTTGTTTTAAATACCCTGAGCTTTTCCAGCTACCAGGCCACTCAAGTGTACCGATGATGAAGTTTAATTGGCAGAATTCTTAAGGTTTCTTTGTTTTTCATGTGACCACTTTATACCAGTCAGAGGAATTTGAGGACAATAGCTCAGCCTGGGTCAGGCTTGTTACTAATACGACTGCCAATTAATCCTGACATGGGCGCCTGGCGGGTTACCCCAAACCCGGTATTTTATCACCTCAGCGGGTTAGCACTTGGACACTTCCATGACATTTTATACTAATCAATCAACTTTCCTTTTTTAAAGCAGAGCCTGTCATAAGAGCCGCCCCATAACCACCATACCCAGGCCACCCATTCCCCAAACAGAGCTGCCTTAGGTGTGCTTGTCATAAAGCTCAAGACCGACTTTTGAAAATGTTTACCCTTATTTCTTCCCTTCCAAGGGGGAGATCTATCTCAAATGTTAAGACAGATATTCTAGTCCCCGAGAGTTTTCTCATATTATTGTATATTTTAAAATATTACAAGAGGGCACCTCTCATGGGAAGTGAACTTTAGAGTTGCCAGCGATGCTCAACTGTCTCCATATCTGTTACCCACAGAGCCCTGGCTGGTCTCAGGTGGTCTCTTCTGAGTCATGACACAGGCGGCTGTGACAAATGCCATTCTAAGGTATTTCTAGGACCCCCTGGCAGACGGTGACTCATCAGAAGACAGCCAGGCAGGCAGAGGAAGAGCAGCAGGAGGCTCCTGGAGTCCTGGGCTGGGCAAGAGCCCCGATCAGCCAGAGGGACCACGCTCATCGGGTGAAGACCCTTCACACTCATTCCTCTCAGTCCCCATGTCCCCTGCTCCAATTCTCTGGCCTCAAATGATCCTTTTATCTTCTTCATATAAGTCACCCTACAACAGGCCATCAAGCTACAAAAAGTTTTACTGTAAACTCTGAGTCCTTCCCATACACTCCCTCCAAGACCAGAGGCATGAAGAAACCCAGCGTAAAATACGAGCTTGGCATTATCTTCGGCCTGTCACTGGCCTTCAGGAGGAAACAGGGCACAGCTCTTTTGAATCCAGCTTTTCCCTTCCTCCTTGCCGTCTGTTCCTAACTCAAAGAGTCTTGGTTGCCCAAGAGCCATGGAATAAGACCAAAGCACACTGGTCTTCGGACCAGTCCGCTGAAGAAATACTGGGAGTTTTGCTAAGCCACTAGCTCCCCTCTGCCTCAGTTTCCTCAACTGTAAAGGGGAAAGATGTCCACCATACCCAACTCATGGGGCTGCTGTAAGGAGTAAAGGGGGAGAAGCATCCAGAATGTCTGAAGAATGAAGTACGCCACCTGCCTGTGCTAACTCCCACTAGTGTTCCCCACACGCCCCAATGCCCCAGCCCCGAGCAAGGCATAAAGGGACCATGTGGCCAAATGACGTGGGGTTGGGCATTCCATGGGACATTTTCCAAGGGTCATTCTAGAGCAGTCATCCTGCCTCACTTAATCCTCCGGATTCTAGCACCTGGTCACACTCTTGCTTGGACAAGGAAGCTGAGGCCTGGGGAGGCTGGCACACTTGCTGGTCCACAAGCTGAGCCACAAAGCCCACGTCTCAGGAGCCAGGTAAGGGTCTGCGGGAGCTTGGGGCCTCCCTTGGAGGCAGATGCTGTGCAGCCCACATGAACCACAGGGAAGAGAGGAGGGCTGCTCTAACCCAGCCAGCCCTCCCCCTCCACGCCCCCTCTGCCAAGAAGTTGAATGGCAGTCCTGGGATAAACACCAGGCTTCAATTTTACTTCGGGTCCTGTTTATGAAACAGAGTTCCTTCACTAACACAGGAAATGGAAAGGTACTGTTTCTTGGGAATAGATCTGGTGTGTTACTCAGCGTTGCCAGGGAAACCTGCGGCAGTACACAGTCCTCCCAGAGGGAAGGGGTGGCTGGGCAGATCTGTGTTGGAGGCACAGTACTGGCTCGGCTGTGTGGCCAAGTCAAGCCCTGCACCCGGGGAGTCCAAGTGATGGGGACAAGGCAGGGGCTGGGGACGCATCCTGTGGCCGAGAGCCTCTTCTCTGCTGATGTGGATTTTCACGAAGTTTCCGATGGTGACCAATCCAAGATGTTCTCTGTTAACCTAGTCCGACCATTGAAAAATGTGGACAGGCTGCATTGTACCTACTACTCTGAGTTCAGTGAGGAATGATTTTGTTGAAAGTTTCTGAACGCTCAGCTCCGCGTAGTTTCCGAAGCACGGAGGGACTTAACCAGCAGGCTGAAGGCAACCTCTGCATCTCCCCTGTGCACCTAGAAGTGCAGCAAGATGCCCGCGCTCCTGCGGCTGGAGCTCGCCTTCCTTGCTGATCAGAAACTACCGCTGGCCCAACCGCTATCACTTTATGATCACAGGGTCCTATGCTTCATCTGGACGCTCCTCTTTTCTGACACCAGAACCTGAGTGGACCCAGAGAGAACGAAGGCTGACCTGGGAGGAAGCAGGCACGGAGCCCTGCCAGCTCTGAAGAGATCTTGCTCCCTGCCCGATTCTAGATTGATTCTAGATCCCCAGCTGGCTGGGTAGGAGGCTCTTCCTATCTCTGTCTGGAGCTCAGGGCCCTGCTGCAGGCCGGAGCAGTTTAGATGTCACAGGATTAATCCCTAAGCCACCTCCTAGCTCTGGTGCTCTATGCACAGTGCTTTGAAATGGCAAGGGCTCAGGAAATGCCTTAGAAATCTGAAGGACTTCAGGTTGACCCTGGGCTGTGGGGTTTCCCGTCTGCCTTCTCCTGAGATTTTGTGTGAGTGTCTCTGAGACTGTGCCTTGGGATGGGGACGGGGATCTAGGAGAACCAAAAGCTCAGATGAAGGGCATAAAGGAAGAAGACAGAGCCACTGGGAGTGAGGAGATAGAAAAGAAATCAGAAGAAGTAGAGACACTGGCCAGCACTTCCTAGGGAACCAGGAGGCTGTGGGGCAAGATGGGATGTGGCAAAGGGGCCTTTTTTGGTGGGGAAGGTGATGGGGAATGTACTCCAGTGACAGTGTGAGGTGACAGCACAGTGCTTTACACACAGGCTATGACAATATCCTTATCGCCAGCAGGAGTCACCACGGGGTCACCACCACTAACCAAAAACTACTAAAGGTACAACCATGAAAGAACGGATGCCCCGTCCTGCTTCTGTGGCCCCCAGCTCTGCGGACTTGAAGAGTGTCACTTCTCTGGTGGGGTGAGCCCTTGTCCTCCAGTGAGAACGAGGCTACAGAATCACAGTGAGAGTGCTTCTCCCACAGCCGCTAGGTGGATGTCATCCAAAGCGGTGAAAGGTGTGAGAACTCTCCGTAGACACACAAATGACTAAGGTCTTGCCAAACAGCTGAATGCTTAACTATCACTAGGAACCATCAGTTAAAAAGGCAGAATAAACACTCTGCTTTGGACTGCAGGTAGGAAGTCACCACTTATAAGTAGTTGTGGGTCTGCCCTCCTAGACCTGGAGTCTCCCCCAAGAAGTTTCTTGACCCTTCGGCACATGCTGGGTTTTGCAGAGCAGTACATGGTTCCTCTTGCTGTTGGAGAATATGAGCTTCTGCTTCCTAAAGGCGCGGCCTGTCTAGGACTCCACACTTGACCAGTGACACTCTGGCTAACTTTCAGAGACAGTCAAGCACTCCATGGGACACATAAATGCCCACGACGGTTACAAACCCCAGAGTGCCCCATCTCAGTGTGCTGCTGCTTTACAGAGAACACGGAATCGGTGTCATGAATAGTCGGCCTAACTGTACCGCCACGCCGACAAAACCTTAGGGGTGCATCTGCATAGACCTCTCACTTTACAGGGCCAGACACAAGTGCCTTGGCCAATGTCACATGCCCTGTAAACGGCAGAGTCAGTTTCATGATCCACCTTCCTCTCTACTGTATGAGATGTCCCTATCTCCATTTATGTTTAAAAATGCAGTTTCAAAATTCACTTCTAAGAAGCATTTGCCATCTCTTTTGTGCGTTCCAGAAAATGAATCCACGTGCCCCCCAGAAGTGAATGCCAACAGGAACTCTAGACTTGGTTCTCACCTGCAAATTCGCACAAGGCGGTAAAACATGCGTGGGGATTTCGTTCTCAGAGCCTGCTGGCCCCAGGGGCTTGTTCTTGACCCGAAAGGCTGTGGTGGTGGCGGCAGTGGTGGTCTGTACGGGGAGGGCTGGCTGCCACACAGTCACATCGGAGCCATTGCCAAAGGCTTGAATTGCATTTTCTGCAGTAAAACAGGAGGAAATCCAATTTCAAAGTCAAGCAGCAAATGTAACAGGATACACACAGTCAGAGAAGCACACGAGAAATTCTGATTACGGCACTGAACTTCTCTGAACTAAACCCACCCACCCATCTACCCCCTGCATGTACTAAGAGCCAGTCTTTGGGACCAGGTGCCCCAAAATCAATTCAGCCATTAAACACTGAGCTGGACACTTAGCCACACACAACACTTAGCCATGCACAACGAATATTTATTGTGCTTCTATTTATGTGCCAGGTGCTGAGCAAGAGCTTCGCCTTGAAATACTCATCTCTCAAGCCCTTTGAAATCCAGCCTCAGACCTGATACTTGGGATCCTAACTGCCATTTTTCCAAGAAGGTCCTTACACTTTGTCAAAATTCTATACTAAAAGCAAATTAATTAGTGCCTTTTTCTTTTAATCATGAGACTGGGGCAACTCAGTGGCAATTCAACTAATTTGGCAGGCAAATGCAGCCAGTTTCTTTAAAAGAAAAATCTACCCCAAACCTCATCAATATCTAGTGAAAATTTAAGTAAGATTATTTTTTCCTTTCTGCTCCCAGTCTTCCAAACAAAATCTGCATAATTAGATAGGAGCAGCCCTGTTTAAATGAAAAGTTTAAAATGTAAAACTTTAAAAGCCTATTACAATTTCATGGGATTAGATTGTTTTTATGGCAAGAGTAAATTGGTTATGTGTTTTCCCCTCCCCAAGATGAATAAAAAACAGTTTTTAATCAGGCCTTCAGGGATTTGGCCTGGATTTAGGATTTTTTTTTTTTTATTTCATATTCATTGTATAAGAAATCAAACTCCTTCATTTGGGACCTGAATGTGCAAATTGTTAATCTACAACTCTTAGTTGGCATTTTTCTATATACAAGACAGAATAATTCAGGCCTAATCTTTCCCTTAGAAGGGACATTTTGTTCTCAAATTGTTATCTGTAAGTTTGGCAAATTGGAAGCTTGTTTCCTGTGTAACTTTACACTTTGGGGGACTGTAAGAAATAGTTTCGAATTAATATAAGTGCTATTTTTATGCTTCCAGTCACACTCCATGGCTTAACTGGTGAGCGGAAGGTTGAGACGGGGTGCACAAGGACTAGTTTCCTTCGATGACCCCAGAACCACAGTAAAAACCTACTTTTACTTGTTAGGATGCAAAGATTCAAGAGATTCCCGCCGTTTGTTGAAGCTTCACCCAGTGTGCCTGCCCTGGCCCCCTTCACTTGCTCATTCGCTCAGTCAAATGTTACTGCAATATCCACCAAGTGCCAGGCCCTACCAAGTGCCACGTGCGAGACACACAGCCACGAACAGCAGGAACAAAAGGCACAAGTCCTTCCCCAACCGAATTTCTGGCTGTAAATCAGAAGTACAGCAACAGAGTAAAGTTTGTAACACAGAGATGGTGAGGGGGGCACGAAAAAGACAGAAGCAAGGGGGTTGGGGAGTGAGGAGCACGGGGGAGGGAAGAGAAGTGGATATTTAGATAAAGTGGTCCAGGGAGGTTATGTGGAGGAGGGGGAGAGGAAGGAGGAGGGGAGGAGAAGAAGGAGGAGAAGAAGAGGAGGAAGAGGAGGAGGAAGAGGAGAAGGGGAAAGGAGGAGGAGGAGAGGAAAAGGAGAAGAGGAGAGGAGGAGGAGGGGTAAGGAGAGGGAGGAGGAAAGGAGGAGGAGGGAGGGGAAGGAGAGGAGGAGGGAGGGGGAGGAGGAGGAGAGGAGGAGGAAGGGGGAGGGGAGGGGAGGGGGAGGGGAGGGGAGGAGGAGGACGGGGAGGAGGAGGAAGGGAGAGGGGGAGGAGAAGAGGAAAAGGGGGCAGGAGGAGGATGTCTGAATAAAGTCTTGAGAGACCACCTGCATCCCATTCTCCTCTCTTCCCCTTACATGCACTTGGCTTAAAAGTAACTGTTTCCTTCTCCCAAACTAGAAGTAAACAATTGGTTGCAGTTGTGTTGCTGGCTGGGGAATTTGTGAGAGGTTTGGCTTAATCTGAAGATAGCAGAACGGGGTTTCTTCTTACAGGTCAGAATTGATCAATTTTAATTCCTTCTGGTTTAGGGCCTTATACAAGGACTGAATTCACAAGTCCTCTGTCTTTGGTGCTCTGTGCTCCATCTAATCCAAGTATAAGTGGAATGACTGAAAGATTCTGGCCCTCGTTGCAGACCAAATGCATTTATTTTTTATTGAAAAGTCATCAGCAATAAGATACCAGACTAGTCTACCTTTCACCAAAATGTTATTAAGCAGGGGCAACTTTAATTTCTCGGTGAGGGAAAAGTTTTCTAGTCAGCGTGAGTAAAATCTTTCCTCGTGCTGACTCTTGTCATTCCCTTGTCTTCATTATGCTTCGCATCCACCAGAAGAGTGCAAGATGCAATACCTCCACACAGGATCCCAATTCTGTGGGTCTGAATTTCACTTATGAATCCAAAAGCTTCTTTCATTTTTAGGAGGACCAGAGAAACTAATTCCAGTCACATTATTTGAACTGCATTTTTGTGGGCAGATGACTTATGCTTTTCTCTTCAGTAAGGGAAATGAGGAGAGTGTTTTAGATTAACACTCAAAAGCTGTTTTGTAGTACATGGTAAATTGTTGGCTAATTCTTAAAAAAAAAAAAAAAAAAAAATCAGTCAACATCCAGCAGAGCATCATGGAGAAATTGTCACTCGAGGACAAGTCTCTCAGCGGGATGGCGGAACTTGATTCCCAGAAATTGGATCCACCCCTCCCAACAGGAAGTCAGACCTGAGCTCTAATGTTCAGGATTCTGTTCTTGTCCAACAGGTCTTTCAATACCGTGCATGAACAAGGCTCTCAGGAGACGGGGGCTGCATAAGAAACCAGGCCTTGGGTCCCAACTCTGTCACAGATTGTCTATGTGAATGCCAGGCTTTTACTCAGCTGAAAGATGGATAGACGGATGTAATAATTCCTATGCCTCCTAGGATCCTCGTGCATGAGAGAATGCATGAATTACACTCCCTGTAGCATGAGTTTGAACACACAGAACACATAAACAGTGGCTGTCACAAGAGTGAGTGCAATTTTCAAATATCTCAGTTGGATCATCACCAACGGTGATTCAGGTATACATGAGGGAGACTGGGAACTGGGCTTTCGGAGTTTGATGGATGCCCATTGTTCACATTCATTTCTATATTCCTGTCCCTGTGGGAAACAAGCTTCCAAATTGCCTAAAGGACACTGTGATAATAACCAACTCTGCTTCCCAGCAGGAACCCCGCCCCTCCACCCACCGGTGCTTATCTGGTCTCCTGAGATCCCCGACATGGCTAGTCTCCTGGGTGCATCGCCAGCTTTCCCCACTCAAGATCTGCTGCTTATGCTCCGAGCCAAGCCTGAAAATCCGAGGGGCTATCGATGTCAACATTCTAATTTTTCCCGGAGAGTCCTTGGAGGCCTATCCCCATCCAATTTGTCTGAGCTTCTCACATTGTATATTCCGCCCAGGTTTTCAGAACCTTGGGAACGGACTCTCAGCTGGCTGCCAAGATCAAAATTTGATCTGCGGATAGAAGCGTTCTTTCCCACATCATGTATCCTCGGTCATTTCAATCTCTTGATCTCTCAGGCTTCTGGATCCACAGTCTTGGCAGCACCAGCTTCATAATCTGCACAGTTGTCTGCTGCATGCATCACGGAGCATGGTCAAGAGGAGCTGGATTTACCACCAGGGACCAAGAAAAGGTACAGAGAGAGGGAAAGAGAGGGGGAGAGGAAGAGAGATGGATGGCAGACAGGAGAAATAAGAAGGTCCGGCTCGACCCTGGGGAGCGAAGCATGTGTGCGTGTTCGCATGCTTCTGATTTTTTTTGAAACTCACTAAGACACGTATTATCCTTGAAGAAGTTCAGAAATTTGGAGCACTCTTCCAGATCATTCCCACTATTGCTGCAGTCACACCAGGGGGCCACGCTAAGGCTGCTGGAGTCTATGTAGTTGGGGGTCATGACGGTACCTGAAAAAGTAAAAACAAGACATGTCATTTTCCTGTGATGATATGGAATTCTCTGGAAAGACACAAATGTGCCTCTGACAGAGGATGTGGATAATTACAAACACGGTGTTTGCTGAATGGGAAATTATGTTAAGCAGTGAATTTTCTTGGTAATTTGTCTTGAACACATAAAACAATTCACACGTTTACTTAAAAAAATTATAACAGAACTCCTTAAGCTGCATTTAGGATATGTTTTTCCCTGCACAAATGGTATGGATGTTGTGGAGCAGGAGAGAATTAACTTGGAATGCACGAGTTGCCAAATCCCCTGCGTTTTCTTGAAAATGTCATTAATCTTCATAAATAGATAGCACTGGGTATGCGTATCTTAAAGATCCTTTTAGGGCTTTGAATCCACTTCCCTCAGAAGCGGATTCTGCAGAGTAACCCACAGAAGCTCAGAAGCCTTCAACAGGCTCTGCTGCATCCCAGATGTACACAAATGTAGGCAGCAAGGTTCCTGTGCACCAGATCCTTACTGACTAGTCTTCCAAGCTGCAAAAGAATTGGAAACAAACAGTGGAAATTCTCTGAGCCAAGGGCTCCTAGAGTATTGTCTCCAGGGTCCTCAGAGAAATGCCGGGTGGTCCCTCCTGCTACATCTTGTGGGATTCACGACTTTCTGGTGAGGTCTGGATCGGCACAAACACACAGTGCATTTATATTTAATACAACCCAAATGTCTTCCCCCTGGGTGGCTTGCACCAGGCAATGCCCGCTCAGGCCAAGACACTTTCTGCTTTTAGACATTTTCAAGGAAGTACAAAGTCATAGGTGGTCAGTAAATCCTTAGGATGGACCTGGTTCACAGATAGAAAAACAATTTTCAAAGCGCCTCTGGGTCAAGGGCAGATTGTTTTTGCCCTACATTCCTTGCTGACTTGGATTGAATACAACCCAATGTCCCTTGCAGGAGAACTCAGCCTACAGCATGGAGGGAGATCTACCTCCACTGAGAAAGCAACGGCTGCCCCCACAAGCTGAGTGAGGTGGTTAAGGTCACTGCATGCCTGGGACTGTAATGGATCCCTGATTCATGGAGAAGCAGGAACAAGCTTTGTGCAGAAAGAAGTTAGGATCCAATGACCCAGAAACCCACGAGGAGGGAGAGATTCAGACCCAAGAGAGAAATAAATTTTGACCTGCAGAACACACTGCCTCTACCACTTTTTCCTCCATTTCATTCTCTTCAGGCTTGCTCGGGGTTGCACACCTAAGGATGACCTCAAGGAAGTGCTGGCAGCACCCAATCCTGGCCACCTGCGGCACTCAATGAGCGTGTTCTCTTGGAAGGACACAGACTCCGGTTAACAGCAATCAGGTCTGGGAGCAAGGCTGTAGATATTTCCTGTTTTCTTCTGTTGGCTTCTCTGGTTTTGTCTTTTTAATTTTTTCTTTAACAAATGAGTATATGCTAATTACTTCTGTATTTTCTCTTGTTATTTGTATAATTCCATATTTGATAAGTAATCTCTAGGAGAGACTAACTTTGTTAAGAGAAGGAGAGTGAGAATCCAAAGCTGGCATACTGACTTAAGGAAGGTCAGACCAAGGACATCTGTGCATACCTGGGGAGGTACAGCCCAGGGACTACGGGTCCCTTTCCAAAAGGCTGGGGTGACAGGTGTGCCAAGAACAGTGACACCCTGCATTCAATCCCACTGCTGATTCTCCCAAACTCTCCTGCCGGAGACACTCAGCTGATGATGGGTTTGGTCTGTGCTGTCGTGCTGGGTGGGAGGTTCTTCCTGCTGTTGATGTGCGTGACCCTAACACAGGTGCCTGGCAGGAAGGCACACCTGCGCTGAGCCATTACACTTTGACAACTGTGACTTCTCTCACCCTTCCCAGCCTTCACTCTGTGTTCCTTCTCAAATGCCAGCCATGGCAGAGCCCTGACACCCGGGCTTCTGCCATCTCTGGGGCCTGGGACTCTGGCCTTTCCTCTTGCTGGCCCCATTTATCCTGGGGTACAAGTTTGGCCTTCTCTTCCAACCCTGGGTGCCTTGTTTAAAGGCACTGTTCCCTTGAATGCTGAGAGAACATGGTTCACTTAAAGCCTCTGGTCTCAAAAGACAGAGAGTACTGCTTCTGCCATGAAGTAGAATCATCTAAGGGGACACGATGCCCCCTGCACATTGGGAGCTGAATTACCAAGAACACTAATGACAAGAAGCACCTGGGATTTAGGGATTTTATTTTCAAAGGGCCATTTCTGAGAATCAGCTTTTCAGATTTTCCCGCATTGAATGACTTCTTCTGCCCCTGAGTTCCCTGACTCCGTGAGCTCTGCGGGACTTGCTCCCTCTTCCAGGGCCAGTCTTTCCTCCTACTCCTCGTTCTGCATGGTCAGTTCCCCAACAGGGACCTTCACTTGCCTTTGTGCTTGGTGAGTCCCAAAGGGCCTATCGTCAAAACCCCAGCACAGGGGCTACTGGGAGATTTTCACCCATGCAGATGCCACCAGGCTACTGTGGAAAGGGTGTGGGCATTACGAAGCTGCTTCTCCCCCATCCCTCTCCCCGGCTCCTCTTACCAATCAGCCCCGAGTAGGCCAGGAGGCAGTCTGCGTAGTTCTCTTTCAGACAGCTGCTGACAGACCTTGACTCCGGCTGGCAGTTGGTAAAAAAATCTGCAAGGCGAGATCTACAATAGAAAGGCAAAGATGTGCTTTTAAAGATCCTCAGTCCCTGGGCTGGGAAGGGGTGTAGGAGAGAGGGTGGTTAATGGGTGTGGCGAGGAAGAAAAGTTGCTAATGTTCTATCACAGCAGCATAACAATGGTTGACCACAATTGATTGTGTATTTCAAAATAGCTAGTCCTAGAGAGGGTTTTGAATGTTCTTCTTGCAAGGAAATAATGAATGTTTGAGGTGATGGATGTGTCCATTAACCTGATCTGATCATTACATGGATGCATGTATTGAAATATCACACTGAATCCCATAAATAGGTACAATACATGTCAATTACATGTGAAAATACATATATTAAGGAGCTGGGGCTATAGCTCAATGGTACAGAGCTTGCCTAGCATGTGTGAGGCCCTGGGTTCCACCCCCAGCATGGTAAAAAGTAATACATATATGTATGTATTTTTGTATATATATACATTTACATATATAATACATATATTGAGAAAAATTCTTACACACACACGAATAAACCTAAGACTGGATTGAATAACTTTCCTTGATTCCTTTGTTGAGAAGCCACTCTCCACACATACACACACACGCACACACACACAGAAAACATGAACTATTAAAACACTGGCATCCTTTCTACACAACCTCCCAACTGTCCCCCACGCTCCCCCAACCCTCAACCACCTGTGTGTATCTGCTTATTTGGAGAGAAGTCTTTAGAGCCTATAACTGGAGAATCCAGAGGCTTTGAAGTTTCCATTCAATATTTATTTCTGACTAGACTTATTTGCATCTTTAGGAAATGTGCTTCTCCACACACTCACCGGAGATCCACAGTGGGAAAATATTTACTTTATACAGAAACATGTTCCTGGCATCAAAATAGGATCCTACAGCCCATCTGCTCCCATAATTCCTCCTGGCTTGAAGAAGGCATGTTTCTGTCTTGTAAGTCCTCCCAGGGCCCAGCGGGAAGTGATTTATCCTGGCCCAGTGGCACTGAGGAGCTCTCTTTGGGGAACAAAGTGAAGGGCACGAGGGCAGTGGGGCTTGCTGAGGGCACGGTGGGCCTGTGTTTGGAGCTGTGTCTGCACCTTGGGAACTGTCCAGGGGCTGGCGCAGTCCACCCGGAAGCCCTGGGTGGCAAGGAAGTTGCAGAGATCCAGAAGCGGAGAGGTCACAGATGCACTAGTCTGGGGAGGAAGAGGGCTTTTTGTGGCCAGTTAGCTATTTCTCAGTCTGAAGAGGGTGTTGTTGGAGAAATCCTGAATGAGAACTGGACCACCTCTGGGGTCATCTCAGTAGACAGCAGCTCCATTTCTATGGGAGGACTCAATGGACTTTGGGAGAATTTAAATTACCCGACAATTATGGGAGACAATGGGAGGCTGTCTGGGTTTTCTTGTCTTTAGATCACAGAGCTGGCTACTGACATATCCAGTGCTATTTTTACTACTTTCCACCCAAGAAACTGTATCTGCTTGGCATACTCAGACTCTATGATACCAAAAAGCTTGGGTTGGTGGGGCTCAGCAGGGCAGGGTGTGTGGAGAATCACAAAGGTTTATAAAGACCTGTAGGAAGCATATCTACATCCCTTTCCTACAATTTTACCTAGAAGCAGCATTCCAAAGCCTGAGAACTGGTCCGAGTTCACCGTATACCACACAGCATGCATGATGTTCCTGTAGATCTCTTCTTGAACCCGCTACCCAGGTGCACCTGAGCGACCTTATCTACAGCAATCTGGGGAGCTCTGAGTATTCTGGGTGCCTGGCCCATCAGTAAGTCCCTGTGGCAGGTCCCAGAGGTCTGCTTTATTTTCTTTGCATGGTGGCTGATACTTCTTAGGCCCTTTATAAAGTTTCCTGATCAGGGCCACTCGCTGAAGCTAAGTGGCTTGGCAAAATCCTCCCAATGAAGCTTGCCTGTGAGCAGGTGTGTTCGCCTGGATCTCAAGCATAGCCTGTACCTCGCTGGTGTTTTCTGCCTTTAACTGAATACATGAAAGGATACAAAACCTGGCTATTTTCTTTTGCCTAGTTAAAGAATTTGTTTTTCAGAGGAAATCCCTAAAGATGGCTCAGGCTTACCCAGCTGACACCGATGGCATGCAGCTTGGATTGAGTATTAATTTCAGAAGAATTTTCCTGGTCATGAAAGTTAATGATCTAGCAGTACTGGGCTTCTAACGCTGCAAAGGCCAAGTGCAGTCCAGGCAGCTGGGCTCCAGCTCTGCATACAACCTGGCCGCTGAACAGCTCTGACCTGGCAGTCCCACATTCCTGGTCTGTCCCTCTGAGACAAGGCTCCTGTTTCTCAGAGTCTCTTGAGCAGACTATTAAACGAACAACAGTGTGATGCGGATTACTGTCCTTGGGCGTAGGGCTAATGCCACCAGACTCATTTCGCTTAACAACCTCAGAATTGACTCACAATTGGACTCTGGAATGAAAGGCTAATTGAGTCAGTCTGTTGCAGAAAGCAGAGTCCCGATCGGGAGGATAAAATGAAAATACAGAGCTCCGAGCAGAACTCTGGACGGCTGCATTTTGAGAGGAGAGGGTAGGCATGGATCCCAACCCTAAGAACACAGCTGGTGGATGGGAAGAGTGAGCACCAGGAGGGAGCATGGCTACAATGTTCACATTTCCAGAACTCTACCACATTTGGCCTGCCTCCTGGGTATTTATGTTTGGAGCCATGGTGATCTCATTACGAGATTCCCATTTTACAGGAGGAAAAACTAAAGTAAGAAGTATACATAGTGTTGTGCTGGAGCCAGCTCATTACTGACTGGTGGCTCAATTTGGAAGAATTTTGCAAGTTGGTTAACATCACAGTGGGGTTTGAAAGTGCCAGGGCAGGAGCATATTTTATACCATGGCAAATGGCAAATGCTACAAAGCAGGGATGCGTGGAGTTCCCAGGGAACACATTGTTAACTGTCAACTGGCACAATTCTGAAGAGCCAGCATGACATAGCCAATCCCACAGATGAAGCATGTGTCATGTCAAGAAGTTGAGTCCCAGCCCTCCTGGGACAGGCTTCCTGTCCTAGTGCCATGGTGCCGGGTGAAATGGTGTGGTACCAGTTAGCCTCCAGTGTCTGGTACTTTCTACAGAGTGAAACCAGTGACCCCCAGTCCCAACATTCTTCCGTCTCAGTCTTCCTACAGTAAGTACAGTGCCAAGGGTTCCCTGTTTTGACAAAGCAGCCGGGATCTTCTGTCCCAGTGACTGAATGATGTGTCAAGTACTTGTGATATAATGATGAAAAAGGCCCTGAACTTGGACTTAAATACTCTGCAGGCCAGAGGCCAACAGAAACAAGAAAAGGATTAAAATAGTACAGTGGCTAGTTCTTGATAAAAGGTAAGGAAGGCTGCTAATATAAATAAGGCCAAATACGAAGGAAGAATTCAGTAGTTGTTCGGTAGCTTTTACAAACCTTATATTTCTTTCCTGACAACTCTAATGAGGTGCGGTACTATTATTTTATTATCCGAATTGTACATTCAAGTAAACCAAGTCTTAAAAAGGCTAGACTAGAGGAAAATGGAACAGTAGATCAAGGATTTAAAGCCACACTTCTGACTCCACCACTTAAGCTCCCAACATTCCATGGTTACAGAAGGTGATTTCAGAAAGGCGTTGATCTGGGGACTAAGGAGAGACGGGAGAGGATCTGTCAGGTAAAGGTGGAGGAGGGTGAGCAGGTAGAAGGAAGTACCATAGGATAAAGTAATCATCTCAGGTCACAATTATGGAGTATCTGTTTTGCCAAGAATGGCCTGAAGTGTCTGACCCGTATGCATCTAGCCCTCATGACAACCTTGCTAGGTGAGGCTAGCAGCCCCATGTACAGATGAGGAAACTGAGGCTCAAAAAGTGTGAATGACTATCTCCAGGTTGTAGAGTGTGGCAGGGGAGCTGGAATGTGGCCTCGTTCCATCTGACTGAGTTGGAGATCATATTCAACCACTACACTTAACATGAGCATCATCAGAAGTCCTGCCAGTCATTCACCAAGGATGGCCAGGACCGGGGATGTGAATGGGCACTGATGGAGATGATCCCCCAAAATCCTTGAATGACCTATGTGCTTCGATTTTGTCCCAAAGGCAATGGGGGTCATTGAAGGACTTAAAACCCAGAAGTAACACGATCAGATTTGCAAATTAGGAAGACCTGGATCTCCCCATTGTTCAGCCAGGCCTTGCTAAGGACCTGCTCTAAGCCTTCACTGCTGGAGCAGATGTGGGACAGCAGTGGTGGAAGATGGGGTCCTAGGAGACTGCAGTCAGGAACCAGAGCAAAGAATGGAGGGCCGGAGGGGAGGAAGACAGGGAGGATGGGTCAAACAGTGTGCATCTGTAGAGTGGAGCTGCAGGAAGGAGCTGGCAGACTGCGGAGAACTGGGGTGTGTGCAACTCAGCAGACGGTGGTGCTGTGGTGGGAAGGACGGAGGATGGATTTGCAGGGAAGATGGAGGCACTGGTTCAGGCTGGGTCAAGGGCATGGCACCCTGGGGACTCAAGAGTCTAAAGGATTGTTAGAGCTCCGGTTCCTGCATCTGCCCAGTTACCAGCTACTACCTGAGCACCTACTGGATGCACAGCCCCTACAGCCCAGGACAGCCCCTTGTGCACTCACTTCTCCACCCCGTGGGTTATGCATCATGCTGTAATTGGTTTCAATAGCTACCCTGCCTGAGCTGCTGTGATCCAAACAAGGAAGCTTCAATGTCCAGTATGGGATTAACAAAGAAACTCCACAATTGGATTTCTTCTGGAGACATGAGATCTCCATGACTACAGGAGTGATGAGCTCTGATTGTTTTTCTCTGAGAAAATGAAAAGGAAATGAATAGGCACTAATGTGGAAATGTATCACCCTCAGAAAGAGAAAATCTCCCACCCTTAAAGAGGAAGAGAAGGCTGGCAAATGCCAAGATGGCCTTAGGAAATCTGCAAAAGCAGTGGTTTACGCAGAAAATATCATATTAAGGGGTGCATGCTGCTAACTGGAAATAGAAAAATGATTATAATGATAAAATCTAGGAGAGCCTTCAAAAATGGCAGATGGTCTTTTGACAGAGTGGGGGAGATCATTTACCTACGTTTTCTGTGGCTGTTTTAGGAAAACAGTATAATAGAAAACAGGTAAAATACATACCAGTAATGCCCAGTGGAACTCATCCTGGATTATCATAATCCTTTAAATGTTTTTCCAGAACAAATCCTGTACTTGGACATGAGCCATGTGGTTAGTGGAATTGAGCCTGGACTAAGAATTGTGAGATCTTGAATGGGATCCAGGCTCTGACACTAATTAACCCGAGTTTCTGAGAATGTTTCTTAACTTCTTAGCCCTAGGATTTCCCTTCTGGAAATCTCAAAAATACTGTTTATGGGACACTCAAAGTTGCCTTGAAAAACAAAAACTAAAACCACTTTTGTCTGAATGCATTATTATTATCCTTACCCACATTTTATTCTGTCACTGACCAAGATTCCAGTGTCAAGACATTTGGTTTATTTTGAGTCTAGAGAACAAGACTTTTTCAGGGAACCCCTCAACTGACGCATAAGACAACAGAGAAAGCTAAGCACCTGTTCAGAGTCCCTTGGCAGGTGGCCACAGGAGGTATTTGCCAGAAAAGGTCCTGCCAACTGTGTGTAATAGCCCTGGAGGGGACACGGGTGGAGGCTGTTCAATTTTAATTTCCCAGGGATTTTACTGAAGTGTCAAGTGCAGGCTTGCTCTCCTTGGCCACCACTGATAAGCTCTTCAGAGACTTCTTCCTCATGTGCCACTGCCTTCAGAGACGGAGCAGAGTGTCACACAGGAGCACATGTGGGTCACAGCATGCAGATGGAACTCTGCCCAAGACGACTGAGTCAGTCGTGAACTAGCCTCCCCTTTCTGCAGGGGTCTGTTGGACCCCACTGGGGCCATACAGGACTCCAGGACTCCATCACCCAGTATGATTCAGAACTTGGGGACGAATGGATCCCTTTCTTGATCGATTTCTGTAACTACTAGAGTTTTTCTCTGAACCCAGTGTGAACATTAGGACCTCAATGTCTCAGATTTCAATTCAAATCATTTGGTTTCTGAAAAATTTCCCACTGGTCTGTTCAAGGAAGCCAAGTACAATATGTAAGAATGAGCACAGGCCTCGGGGCCTGTTTCTAATCCAGACCCACCTGTTGAGTTCTTACCCTTAGCACATTATTTAACTCCTCGGAGCTTCCGTTTCTTCACCTGGCAAGTGGAGGCACTGCTATGTACAGTCACTTTAAACAGCTTCAGTGAGGTTTAAATGATAGTTAATACAGTTCTTTAGATGCACTGATAGGCTAAAAGAACTTTAATTCCATCCCTTCATCTTTTCCTCTATTTATCACAGGGAAATAGGTATCTGTCTGTCTTTCTGCAGCCCTTATTGTCCATTTGTAGACCAGGCCACATCTGTGTTACCAAAGGCATCAACTGTGACCAACATGAACTTGAGAAGTCCAAAGCCAGGAATCCTGCCGTGTTACTTAAAAACCTCACAGTCATAGGAACTCATAAAATAAAGGCATTTTAAGAAAAGCTACGTTTCCCCAGGGGTGTAGAGAAAAAAGACATTTTTTTAATAAATGATGAAATATCAGTGAGTTGGTTAATACTTCTAATATCTTATGCAGAATAAAAACAACTTGAAAAACATGCTGCTAATATTAGAATGGGGACTGTGAAGCTAGAATGCTGGAATGGTAATTGTCTGGTACAGTGACACAAAACAGATTTTTCCTCTTTCTGTTTTTAGAAAATTACCTTAGCCCTTATTCTCCAGCCACCGACTGGAGCACACATCTGGAAAGCATCTTTCGGGAATCAGAGCCTATATTAAATATATTTCACAGGGGGTGTTATTCTGCCTTGCTGTTCCCCGCTTTGTGCAGTACATTTTGGCTTCCTGGAGCAGAGGCCGAGCGTCCGCCAGAGAGGAGGCGGTGGAGCTCAGGGGCTGAGCCCTGGTCTGCCCCTCAAGGGAGAGAATGTGGGAGAGGAGCAAGCAGCGTGTCTGCTCGGGAGCAAAGGCCCTGGGGCAGACCCACATGCTCCAAGTGCAGATGCACACAGCTCCACATGTCTCGTGTTCCTGGGTTTCCACTCATGGTAGAATTTTTACAGCCAGGAAGATTGATGCACTAAGTGGTGACTTGGTCGGGCCACGACCACATGTTGTTGGGAAAGAGCACTTCAAAGTCCAAGAAGCCTCCAAGACTGTCCTAACACTTTTGCTTCTGGGGACAGGAAGGCCCCTGTGGCCAAGCAGAGATTGAGATCGGCACCTGTTCCTCCAAATCTCTGCTAAGATCATCCTGGTATTTGGGATTCTCCAGAGCATATAGCAAAACCTTGGGGACATCCGATATTGCTGCTCCTCTGGCTCCTTGGCAGCTGCTGGCTGCAAGGTTCTCCTTGTAGTCTGCCTGGCAGGGGGGTCACATGTGCTCTGGGCCCGACCCCATGAGCTCTGACAAAGCCTCACCTACTGAGCTCAGGCAATGCAGGGGTTCATGCCGAGTGCTGGGGCACGCATCCTGCTTTGGGCACCTCTCCAGGTTGAGCGCTCAGCGAAAGCAGCGGCAGAGGCCATGTTTCCTGAGCCTTTCTTATTACCCACCTGCAGCAGCCCCGAGGGAGGTCCAGTCATCACCTGATCAATCTCAGCATCCCTGCCGAAGCCACCTTGCATGAACACTGACAGCCATCAGTCAACGTTAACCATGCAGTTAACAGGCCTTGACAGCGACTCTCACCTGGCAAATTTGAAAGGCAATCCCTGGTGTTGGCAAGGGAATAGTCTGACTTCCAAGGGGCTTTCAGCATCCTCTGATCAGATGCCCCAGAACTGCCCTTCAGCTGGGACTCCTGCTCTACCACCCTCAGCCAATTTCTCCCAAAGCACGAACTAATGGTTGCAGTATAAGCAAATTGTGAAGAGCAATGGGAACACAGAGAGATCACGGAAAACCCTATACTCCATCCCCAAGGCAAATAAAGCTGTTTGATTACCCAGGCCACGCCATGTCCATTAATGCAGAAAATCTAGCTTTGGCAGTACTTGTTTTTAAGTGAAGAAATTGAAAATTTTCTGGATGATGAAACAATCATAAAGCTCTCAGCTATACAACAGTGGTCTGCTGGGATGACTGCAGGTGACAAATACGTTAGAATTCCTTAAGAGTAAATCTTATCCAATAAGCCTTTGATGTTTCTGCAGGAAAAAACTGTAGCTGGGCGTGATGGCGCATGCCTATAATCTCAGCGACTCAGGAGGCTGAGATAGGAGGATCGGGAGTTCAAAGCCAGCCTCAGCAAAAGTGAGGTGCTAAGCAACTCAGTGAGATCCTGTCTCTAAATAAAATACAAAATAGGACTGGTGATGTGGCTTAGTGGTCGAGTGCCCCTGAGTTCAATCCCCAGGACCCATTCCTCGCAAACTCCTCACAAAATTTATAAATCTCCTTTGTGACATTTGGCCACGAGAAAGAAACAGACATCAAGATGTTCAACCCATCTTTCACCAAGAGAGCCACACCTTAAAACTCCAGGCCAAGGTGTGAATTCACTTCACAGAGAATTGGGCAGGCCCCGCCATCCTCAGGGGGGGATTTCAGAAGTTGCCTCATCTGGTCCTGGAACTCTGAAACGCTCCATGTCAACTGGTCAGGAAGCCTAGGCAGCACAGGTCACCCACCCTTCCTTCTGGAAGGATTTTGAGGTACATTCAGATGTAGCTACAGTCAACAGACTCAGTGTCAATGCTACTGAGGGAACAGGGGCTACGCGAAGAGAAGACAGAGGTACCCAAATGCAAACAGCTTCTGGCTAGATGTGGCTCTGGGCTTTCTAGCATTTACTGGGGAGTGGAGGTTAAATAACTCCTTCCGCAGTTCATGACATCCCCGAAAAATAAAAACAATATAGAGGCAGACAGGAAAAATGACCTGTGGCAGGACACATACCTGCCTTTGGGGCAGCTGTGGCCCCTGAAGATGTCTACACTGCAATCCCTGGAACCTGAGATAGTTACTATACCTGCCTAAAGGGACTCTGCAGGTATGATTGAGAGTATCGATTTGGGGGTAGGGGGATTATTCTGGGTCATGTAGGCAGACAATATGATCATAAGGATCCTTCCAAGTGGAAGAGAGAGGCAGATAAGGAAGTCAGAGTGGCACCACGTGGAAGAGTCAAACCCTTGCTGGGTTTGAGGAGGAGGAAGAGGCGCAAGCTGAGAAGCAGGGCAGAGGAAAGGAAATGGATTCTCCCCGGGGCTCCAGAGGAACTCACCCCTACCGACACCTTGGTTTCAGCCCAGTGGGACCCGAGGTGAACCGGCAGACCTACAGATCTGTAAAGAATAAATCCATGTTGTTTAAAGCCACCATTTGTGGTAATTTGTTAACAGCAGGAATAGAAAATCAAGCTACTACTAAACAGCAGTATCCAGTAGGGGTTTTGAATACAGAATTTGAAAACGGACTAGGACTTAAATTTCAATTAACCACTCACTGACTATGATATTTTGGGCAAGTATTTTAATTTTTCTGAAGCTTAATTTACTAAGCTGAATGACAGAAAGTCCCTCAAATGTTACCAGAAGGGTTAGGTTCACCTGGCTCTGGCATCAGTAACAATTTACAACAGTTCCTGGTCCCTACGTGAGGACTGAACCTCATGTGTGCTGGTGTCTTCTTTCTCAGCCCAGAGGCTTCACACTGAACTTGGGACCTCTATAAAGTGCTAGGGTTCCGATGACCACACTGGTATTTCTTCTAGAACTCACCTGCGAATGACTTTTGAAATGCTTTGTTCTGAGGCCACTGATCCACGTGTTCATGTGCTCAGTAAAGTCACGATTAGTACCAGGAGTCCACTAAGACCAAGGAGAGTTCTCCTGTAAGTCCTCAGCCTCCTCAATAGAGCGATGCTTTTCTTAGGCCTATGGGACCACTGCCCAGGAAACACGTGGTTCTGATATGCTGCCCTCTACTGGTCTGGGGACCGAGGCCCTAGGCCTGTGTTATTAAAAGGAGTGCTGATCACTCTAAGAAGTGTGGAAGTGGCAATTTAGCATCTTGATGTTTACAGTCAGAGAAACTGAACTCTAATTAGCTTCAGCAAAAATCAGGAAACCAGAAGTTATCCCGAATGCTGCTTCTTTTAGCCAAACTTCGATTCTCTGGGGTTCCCAGAAGATGAAAAATTAAAATTGCACAGGCTCTCTTGACTTTAATAATTTGCAAAACCCCTCTCTTTGCCCTGCCCCCAAAAGACAAGCACTAAATAGCTTTGTGGAGCCAGGGCCCCAGGTCTGCTCGGCAGAATGCTAATTCACTTGTCCTACATTAAAAATGCCTAGTTTCTAGGTGCTGGGGAAGGGTGGGAAGCGGGCAGTGAACGCCCATCTGAATGGCTAATGCCTACCCTTCCACAAGCAAACTTTACACAGAAACATACGAAAATAAGATCCCCTATTAATCTTTAATGGACTTGCAAACTTCCTAAGGAAAATTATATTCAACAGTAAATATACACTAGGCCATTTTTCTTCTAGGCAAGTTGTTTTAAAGTCAACAGAGACTTTGAGCTTAGCAAACAACTAGTCCCTGATATCTTCCTTCCTAGATAGGGTGTAGAGAATATCACTACTGCTCAGGAGGCAGGGAATTGTGGCGTCGTACATCGAAAGAATAAATCACTCCCTTGCCATAGGATGATAACTCCCCCTTTCCACAAAAATCACAACTCTTCTTAGGAATCCATTCTTATCTTTAGCATCTCTTGTCAACAGCACCCCACCTCCCAGCCCCATTTTCTACATTTCACCTAAAACTTTCACAACTGCATTTAAAACTACATTTCCCCCTCTTTTCCCCTTCAAGGACAAAGGAGCTGATTTCCACAGTTCATACAAGCCATTTGATAGAAACTGGTCCCTCAACTTCTGTGCCTCACCTGGTGATCCCAAGGTTTATCCTGATCCATTCATAGAGACCTCCAGGGTCCCCCAGCCCTCCCACCAAGCCTTGCTGGCTCTGAGCCCTAAGCAGTGACAACTTCCGCCTGGCTGCCCACACCTCCTCTCCATCACTATTTTATGTCTTCATTTTGTTGATAGTGTTGTCCACACCATGAGAGATTATGCCTGGCACAAAGTAAATGCTCAGTAAAGATCTGTTGAATGAAAGAATGAGAGAGAGTGTCTGAGTTTCATACACCACAGTGCTGATTGCTTATAGGTCAAGTTTTAGCACACATAACTTGGTTTTATAGCTTTGACAACTTAACAGGTGCTGATGAAGAAACAGTAGCCCAAGTCTAATTGTTCCAGACACTACTTACAACTCCACTGACTTAGCACCTGTCACAGAGCATGTTACTGCAGAGACTCCAGTCATTTAACCACAGTGACCTTCCTAGACAGGTTAACCCTATTCCACAGGTGAGGACACTGAGGCCAGTCAGGTGCACCAGCAGCTAGGGCTGAGTTAGCGCCAGATATGGAAGAGAGGTCCACAGACTCTGCAGCTTATGCTCACCCCACGGCACTGAAAGAAGAATTAACATTGGATATTTTCATTGCAGTTCTTGGTCTCCCACCTTCATTTTGATGTGAATTGTGTGTTCGCAAAACCCAAATCTGATTTAGGTGGATATAAGTGATCTTTACTAGACCCAATAAAGTGTAATGACAGAATTAGTGAGCATTCTTTTGGTGTAATAGTGCTTGCAGTTTAAAAACATAAAAATATAATATCTGCTGTTACTGTTCAGTAGGGCTCAAGTGCCATGCCCAGACACAGCTGTGCAGACCTGTGCAGACAGGGCCCAGGCCCTGTCTCTCTAAACAGTCCCCTTCCCAGGCTGTGCACACAGTCAGTTTCAGGTGGCATGGAAGTCAAGGTGGGGGAACCAAAGTCTGCCCACATGGGGAAGTGGGGCTCCCCAAACCCTCAGAAAGAAACCAGTAGATCCCCAGCCCACAGCCTTCCTTAACTGCATGAGCTGATCTGGTTGGAACCACCTTTTGGGGGCCTCCCACAGTGGGTAGGTGCAAAGGATCCTGGAAAAGGGCAAGAGGTCTGAGGTCAGATTAAATCCCACCAGCCTGGCTCCTATGCTTCATCCGCTTGCATCCTTTTATCTCCATATATACAAGGCAGGTGTTCGAGGCAGCCCCACCCACAGGGCAGTGCCCAGGACTAAAGCCCATAGCTAAATGTTGGGTACCAACTTCAGTGCTCAACTAAGCACTGGCATAGATGATGCTGTCCCTACTCTCCAGGGTCTTTCCCTGCCAGCCATGTCTCTAACCATGCCCTGGGAGGCAGTCTGGAGCAGGGGCTGCTCCTCCCTCCAAGAAAGGGGAAGTGCAGAAGCATCAGGTGAGCTCCTCAGCCAGGGAGGAAGACGTGGCAAAGGGCAAGACACCAGCTGGGTCCTGGAGGTGCACTGGTCCACATCCTCTGGGTCCCATATGGTCAAAACACTGAGCCTGGCTCCCTTGGAAGGGTCCTATCCTAAAAGGGTTGGAAACAGAATCCCACGGACAGGGAATATTTGGTGGCACCTCTTGTACACCCAGAACACACCCCTTCCTGTTTTCTCTGCACCAGGAGTACTGGGGAGTGGCCTGTGGGGAGTGGCCCGTGTTCCCTCCTGACAACTTAAAGATGCTTCCACATGGAAAAACTGACAAGAGCAGAGTAAAACATGTCAGCTTTCCTCATTTGAATAGCTCAGGCCGAAGACTGCTCTAAAGGTCGTTTGGGAAGGAGGATTCTTCTCCAGCAACTGTCCTCGGATGCTCTATTTTGCTTTGCATTTTCAGGCACAACTCTGACAAAGAATTCCAACCTCAGGCCAAGGTCAGCCTGTGGACAGAGGACTGTCTTCTCAAGTACAATGAGGGCAAGGTCTGGATGGAGAGTGGAGCTTAGGCAGCAGCTAAATAGATGTGTGGTTACCACATTTTCAGGTCCTGTGAGTGAGGAGCTACGCGCTGGACATCAGAGCCCTTCACGGTGGGTTCCCACAGCCTTCCAGAGTCCCACCTTAGTACAGCATAGAGACTTCCCAAGTGCTAGCCGTGCCTGCAATTTGGACTATCTGTGCTGCAATGTCCTTTCTGTCCCCCACTGCCACCTGGCCTGACCCACATCCCAGCCAAAGCACATGCCACCCTCTCCCATGTTCCCTCCCAGCCTCAGTGCCCAGCAACACTGATCTTGTGCCTGTTCCTTCTCAAGCTCTGCTTCACAGACCCCTTTAAGAACAGGGTAAGGCCACCAGCCCGAGGGTACCTGGCCAGCATTTCCCAAGGCAGTGGCTCTCCAAGTGTGGACCCCAGACCAGCAGCAGCAGCAGCAGTAAGGCCAGTGAGAACTCTCAGGCCCCAATCTGGACCTCATACATCAGAAACTGATCCCAACACGGACTAAAGCAGGGGAACCACCTCACTAAAGCAATGGCACTTGTGAGAGGGCCCTGAGCCCACTCCCCTGCAGCTGTTCTGACAGTACCAACAACTGTCCAAGCTTGTGCCCTCGTGGTGAAGGTGCCTCACTCACCTCTGACCTTCGGGCCTCCTGCAGCACCTGGCACTGGTCCTGCTGAACAACTGAATGAGCCCACTACCAGCAACGTCACAAGAGCAGGCAGGATGACCAGCGAAACGCAGACGCAATGGAACCATAAGTGCGTTTCAGCCTGAATTTATGACACAGAGGAGGTGTTTTCCCACATGCTTGTGTCTTAATTCCACAGAAAAGGTTTCTAGGACCATAGGACCATATCCAGATCTTTTGCTGGAGTAAGCGTTCTTGGAGAGAGGGAATTTCCTCTTCTAAGAAGACCCCCAGATACCCTTCTAAGAAGATTGAAGTTGTTCTCAAAGGAGGTCTCAGGGAGCCATTAGGGGCTACTGAGAACTGCTTCCCTGGTCATACGAAGTACGCTCACCTGGCCCACTCTCATTCTCCCACAAGAGCACCATGGAACCTTTCCAGAAGCCACACAATGTGGAAAACTCGACAGACTGAACCCAGATAAAAGAACCCAGCTGCCTTCCAGCAGACACAAGATGCGTAAAGGTACAAAACTATGCCATGTTTTCCCCTAATTTTTTTAGGAAAATAAAGTGATTTCTAAGAAAAATAGGTTCTGTTGTTTATATTAACACATAATGGGCTTTCTTGAAGTTATTTTTAAATGAAGTAATAGATATGCAAACATTTCTTCAGCTTTGATCCAATATAGCAAATATCAATAGATTTTTTAACCCATATAAACAAAACCCTTTGGGATCCTTAGTGATTTTCAGGAGTGTAAAGAAGTTCAAAAACTAAGAAGTTTGAAAATTGCTGTTTTAATGAGAAATGAAATATATTTACAGAGGGGTACTTGAACGTGTCATCCTGACAAGATCCAAAGGCCCCATACTCATACATCTTGGTTGGAAATGAATCAATAAAGAGTACAAAGTCACCTCCAGGATCCAATTCCACCCATCCTGGGTGTGTCTGGCAGTCCTGTGGGTGGTTTACAAGGCACACCTTGCACAGAAGTGAGCAGCAGTGTTTAAGATCCTGCAGCCCACCAGCCACCCTGGGCCCAAGTCCCAGCTGTACCACTTGGGTGACGGGAAAGTTGCTCAAGATCTCAACCCCCGAGCTGCGCAATGGGGAGGGTAAGGATAGCTCCCACTCCCAGGGTGTTGTAAAGAGCTCACTCCACACAATGCCTGGCATGCAATAAATGTCAAATAAATGTCGCTCATCGTCACCCTCACCACCACTACCGTCATCCACACATTCCTGCAATCATGTCCCTGGCTCTGCAGATTCTGAGCTCCTGAGTCCTGTTCAACAAGCCACTCTGCCCCCGGTTGTGGCTTGCTTCCTAATGGGATGATGGGATGATTCACAGCACAGAACCATCCAGGGGGAGGGAGGTTCGGATTCAGTCACACTAGTCAGTGACTGCCCTTTGCTGGATCCCTCACATCACTGACTCAGACACAGCCCCTCACACAGCCCCCTTATTCACAGTTACTCCAGATCACTGAGGCAGCACGTGCCCAGGAGGCTGCCAGGGTCTCCCCACTGCCTATTCATTCTCAACAATGGTGGCTCTCAGCACTCTGTGCCCAGAAGTCTCGTGGCCAGCTCGGCTCACATCTTACTGTGTATCCCTGTATGTCAATTATTGTCTATTCTGGACAGAAGTGTTCTTGAGATGACACATGCTCCAAACGCCCCTGGACTTTGTCTGCCCCACCTCCACCCTCAAATTTCCCCCAGTGGTGCCAAGGCTGGAAGGAGGGAGATGTCTGGAGCTTCACAACATGGCCTCAGGAAACCGTGTAGGCATGGCACACGCTGCCTATGGCTGTGGGTGTGTTAGAGTGTAAAGCAATAAGAAGCTGCACCCACATCCTAGTTTAAAGGTCTGTCTGCCACTGGGGGATACATTTGGAATCTCAAATCTGTCTTTGACTAGTTGAAAAAAATCTGTGGGAAAAGTGGAGGAGAAAGAAGTCCACATTTTCTGAGCATTTTCTGTCTTCGGTGTTAGGCACCCACTGATGCACTTGCTTCATTTAATCCTCACAGCAGTGCGGGAAAGATGGAGCCGTTGCTTCCATTCACAGAGGGAAACAGGCCTCCCCCCGCACTCATGCCAGAACCACGCGATGTAGGCAGGTCTGCCTCACTCGCAGACGCTTACACTGCCAGCAACTGGGGAAGGGGAGTAAAAAAAATTCCCAAGACTCCAGCATTGTGTGGGGCTTTTCACACTGGTGAATTCTTGTTTTTCTCGGATGCAAAAATTTTCTGCATAATTAATTGCCTTTGGAAATTACAGAGCAATTTCCCATTCACTGAGTTGGAAATGCCCATAGAAATGTAAAAGCTGATGTGCCTGCAGGTACCTAACTTGAGGTGACACGGGGCGGAGGGGAGAGCCGGGGAGAACCCAAGCCTGCCTGTGAGGCCCAGGCCCACACTGGCCTGGGAGGGGAGCAGTGGGGTTAAAGATGACTCCCCACTCCCAGCTCCTAGTTGCACTAAGAAGGGTTCAGGCAGGCTTCCAGGACCAGGACTACTGGTCGTGAACAGCCTACACCCTAGACAGGTAATTTGGGGATCTGGGCTTCACACTGCTCAGCCCAGCCCTCCATGGGGTCCTCCTCAAGTCAACAGGTGCTAATTAAAAAGGACACATTCCCCTCCATGGTGGTCATGGGTTCCTGATGGGCAAATTTTCAGATACAAAAAAATGAGACTGTTCTAAGTCACAGGCTGTGGGTGTTATGTCAACTGTAAACTGTGCATGACCAGAAAAGGAAATACTGTCTGCTGTGGGGGCCAGAACGACTCAGCCTATGAGGCGGCACACTGGTCAGCACGCTGGTCATCCAGACCCTGCAGCCGGCTGGTCTGGATGAAGGCACCCTTGGGAATGCCAGGGGCTTCTCTCTCATTCTCTTGCACCTCATTCCTTGCTCAGTGGTGAAACAGTCTTGAAATGAGAGTTGCACAAAATGGAAGAATTCTTTTCCCTTGGAATTAGCAGGGAGAAAAGAGCATGAAATCTGCCTGGTTCGGCTTGGGACTGGGCTCAAGGGGCAGGAAGCTGGCCTACCCCACCTGTGGCTGCTAGTCCGCCAGTGGGCAGAGGGCAAGGGTCTCTGAAGAGGAATGAGCTGTGCAGAACAGTAGAGGGGATCAGGGCCTCTCAGGGCCCAGTCTTAGACAAGGTGGTCTGAAGTCCAGGGATCCAGAGGCCCCCTTCGCGCTCCCCCCAGCCACCTTTTCACCACTTCCAGGCGTGACCCCAAGGTCGTGCCCCTGCCACACCAGTTTCCATCACTGTTCTGAGAGGAAACCCACAAAATGGAAGGTTTCCAGATGATGAATGAAACGGCCCCGGGGCAGGGAGAAGGTAGGAAGACAAGACTCCCGGATGACCCCTCATGCGACATAAGCATGGATTATTTACAGCTGGTGTCACTTTGTGACAGCAAAGAATTCATCTATGCTGTGAGATACACGGCCAAGTCTCTGAAGTCCTCTGCCTTTGGGAGGTGAAGGTTGAGGTTTGTGAACTCAAATGACTGCGCAGCAGAGGAATGAAGAGCAAACTGGGGCAGCCTGAAGGCCTGGGACACCTCTAAGACCCTTGCTGTCACAAACAGGGTAGTAAGCATGCCTGGGGTGAATAGCAACTTAATGATAATAATTTAAAAACCAGTGCGGTCTGGGAGGATGCTTTTTTCCTATTTGTAGAAACAACTCTTTCAAAATCAGCAAGCTGTCACACAGCACCCACTCTGTAATAAGCAACGAGTGCTCAAGAGGAAATTAGATAAAGTCAGAACTTAATGAGCATGTATTACCTGGGTAGCTTTTCTGTTTTTTAAATGATGCTAAGAGGCTGTGATGGACATTATGTTCTGACTCTCTGTGAAAACGATCTTTGAAACTGATGCTGTCTTACTTACTGAGCCATAAAGAGTGTCTGGACTCGAGCAGGCCAGGGTTATCATTCTGGCTGTCTGGAACACCTGGTAGTAAGGTGAACACTGTAAGAACATTGTATTCTTGTCATAAAAGACTATCATTTGGAACTAGTGACAGAAGCCAGGTTTCAGAGTTAGCAAGCCTGGTTGAATTCCAAGTCCTCTGTGGGGAAGCTGGATGTTCCTGGACTGGCCACTCCACCTACCATGGTCTTACAGGGTGGCTGGCAGATTAGGGATCACATTAGTGAGCCAGAGAGCCCAGTGGTGTTCATCCTCAGTACCATGTGATGGCTTGTTGTTTTCTTGCCCCCCATGCTTTCCTCATCTTGTTTCTGGGCTTTTCTCCCATGACCACCATGGCTGCACTCTTCTACACCATTCGTCCTTCAGTCCAGCTCAAATGGTGGCCTCTCCAGGAAGCCTTGCTGACAGCCAGATGAGTTGGTGGTTCTCACCTCTGTTCTCCCAAAACACTTGGTCATAGACCCCAATACCCTGTGGTAGTGACTGTCTGTGTGCCTGACTTCTTCTCTGCACTGCTGGTGAGATACCAGGTCCTTATTCCTGGTACATAAAGTATAGGATGGATGGATGGATGGATGGATGGATGGATGGATGGATGGATGGAGAGATGGAGAGATGGATGGATGGATGGATAGATGGATGGATGGATGAATGGAAGGATGGCTAAATAGGTGGAAAGATAGACTATGTGTTAAATCCAGTGCTCCTCTAACTTCTTCCCTTAATAATTGACACCAATAACTACTGTTCTTTTCTTCCAAAGATTCTGTTCTCCCTTGGCTTTTCCAAGATCTTTGTTTAGTTCTCCAACTTTCGTACCTCTCTTTGACCTCTTCTAACACTCACCATAAACCCAGTGTCTCCAATGTTCAGGATCTGGCCTACTTCTCTTCTCACCCACTGTCCCTGTGGAATAAATATCACTATACACCTTCAATGACACCTTAGTGTGGCTGATTCTAAGAGCATTTCCCCATGTATTGTCTCATCTGAGAGGCATTTATTCTTTCAGTAAATATTTAGTAAATACCTTTCATGGCATCTATCAAATTTCCCAAATTCTTCTGTTCTCTCTGGCCCTTTTAATCTGTCCTCTAATCTACCCCAAGAGTCTCCCAACTGGCCTTCAGTCTCCACCACTGCTCCCAACTGCCATCCTCTGATGTGCTTTAGACCTTTAATGGATAAAATCCAACACACGAACATGACAGTGGAGGACCCAGTGTCTTGCTTTTGTATCACACTGAGTTTTCGCTCTCCTGTTCCTGAACAATCCCCCACACTTACTTCCACCCCACCCTTGGATCCCTTCAAAACAGCTTCCGTCCTGCTTCCGTTTCCCTGCTTCTCAGCCTCCAAGGCCTGACTGGAATACTGCTCCTGAGACTGTCCACTAGGACACCTTCTCCTCCACGAAATATGGGTTCTCTGTTTGGGCTCCCTGGGAAGACCCAGTTCAATTCCATTCTTTCTCCATTCACTTTCATACTCAAAAACAGGACAAGAAATTCTGGTGCCAAGACTCCATCTGTCCACATGGATCCAGCAATCGATACAATGTGAAAATGTAAAAAAGGGGGGTCCTTGATTCTTACTGTCTCCAGGCCAAGAGTGGCAAAAGTGACTCTGGGAGGATGGGGTCAGTGGAGGAAGGCGGGGAGAGAGAGGCAGAGCCCCTGAGCCTGGCAGGCACTGGGAGGGGCGGCTGGAGAGAGGAGAACCCGGAGTAAATCTGCTCAAGCATTTTTAGTGACAAGCTCCAGCAGGAACAGACAAATGGCTTTGCATGGACTTCTGCCAAAGGAAAGATAAGGAGAGATACAAGGTGACAAGGTGGAGCAGGTCCTAGCTGGCTGGAGCCTGACTCATAGCTCGAGTTAGCCAGCCAGCAGAGCTGATGGAGCTCCGACTCCTGAGCGGGCCGAGAGCTGCACATTGTGGGCACGGGTGGGAGACACCTAGGAGACCCAGTGTTCTGTCACCTGATGGAGTCAAAGATGACAAGGTGACAGTCAATGTCAGAGGACAGCCCTGCTTGTCTCTCAAGTCTTGAATCTGCTGCACACACCCGAGGTGCGTCCTCACAGTCTCCGGTGCGGAGACAGGGTGGGAAGCAGGTCCCACCCACGGGGCATGTTAAGAACAAGCCATTCAGCACTTGGAATGCATTGCTGAAGACAGCCATGTAATCATTTGAAATGAAAACTGCTCAAATGAACTGGAAAATGTTTTACTTGTATTTTCTCATATTCCCGAACCTTTCTTTCCATGGTTCAAAAGTTTGCATTGTCTAATTGCTGATTTCCATTTGTGAATGAATCAGCGTAAAATAAAATTAAGTGCCACATTAATCTACCCATCTAGTTTTAGGCATTAATTATCCTCCGAGCCATTTTCTCCTGTGCTTGCCACGTGTCAAGACAAGCCCTGATAGAGTGATGAAGACGCCACTTTTTGACTCGGGAATTGAAGCCCAAGAAGTGGAGGATGTCCTTGATTTCTAAGATTCACAGTTTACTGTGCAAAAGGGGTCTGATTACAGGCACATGAAACACATTTCTCACGTGCTACAGGCACACTAACACTATCAGACTGAGTAAGTCACTGGAGCAGAAATACGTTGCATGGTTTCGTGACATGCATCCCCAATGGCTGCCATTGATAAAGTAACCACAATGTATATAACAGGATCATATATATAACATATATAACAGGGCTATCCTTAGTCTGGCAAATGTGGTGTTGTTTAGGGAAGATCAGAAATTGCATGTTTTTATTCCAGATCCATACCAAGGGACGCCTTCTTGGTTCTGCTAAAAATCCCTCAAGGCTTCCAGGATATAATTATAGGATCTTGAGTACCCAGGGAAAGAAAGAACTGCATACTTGGTGAGTTTATCAAAATCACCACCTTTGGAGACTGTGGGAGTATACAAAGCTGAGGACCTGGAGGAAGTGGTGATTCTCCAGAAGGCCATGAAAGTCTTGGGGACACAGGGCATAAAGCCCCTGACCCCTTCCTTGTGAGATTCAGCATTATCAGTGTCTTTCTAGGAGGAATGAAATATCCTTGACCAGTGCTCCTGAACGCACACGCTGCCAGGACTGGGAGAGACTGCTACTGCTCAAGCTGGAGAGCTGGCTGGCTCTGCAGGGAACCCCTCAGGACCCTCCCCAGGGCAAAATGTCATGCTTTGGGGAGAATGGCTGCATAGCTGAGCATGCACCAAGATTTGTTACACTGGTGTCCAAGGACGGAGCACCTCTGCTACACGTGCAGGATGACCAAGACACCAATGATGCTCTGGGCTGTGGGGGAGCAGCTAAAGCCACAAGGCAGGCGGTCTGCTCAGTAGCCTCAGGCTCCCTCTTGCTTTGTCATCAGGAGGAGAATGAGGTTGGAGTGTACCTCTGTGATTCTTAGAGAAAAACAGGAGTGTCATGCTCAAGGGGACCTCTTGATAATGAGGAATAGCTGAGGCACTTGAGTAATTAATCAGAAAAAAATTAGAGACAGGAGCAAATTTGTGGCATCCCAAGTCAGTACTCAAGTGCTGAGCTTATTCGGATGTCAGCGTTTGGTTGGGAGGAAGGAGGTAAGGTTTCATCATGTATATAAAACAACTTGCATCGGGAATAAAGGGATATGTTTCCTTTAGGCCAAACTCAGTACTGACATCCTTCCAGGCAGTAAGGAAAGGAACAAGAGGCAAACTGGCGGGGGAGACCCTGCGCTCCAGGGGAGGACGTGAGGCTTTGAATTTCACCCCAGCTCTCTCATAACACCTCTGTGCTCGCTTTGCTATTGACAAGCTCGGAGGCCTAAACAGCCAAGTCGCGCTTTCCTAGCCACCCCAAGAGGAAAGGAACCTGTCAGCTTCCCCAGAAGGGAAAAGGAAAGCAAAGTCAAAAGGAAAAGCTCAAGTTGCGTCTTGGCTGTTTGAAGGCACAAGGCAGAAGAGCGACAGGTTCTATGCAGAGGTACCCTGGGACCCTGGGGAAGGAAACCTGAAAGCGGAAGTTTTAATGAGCTGCAGCAGCTCTTTGATAGGCTCTGAAGTTAAGATGGAAAGGGAGCATTTGCAAGTGGAGCCTTCCAAGAGTGTGGTGTTTAGGAAGCAATTTTCCCCCTTGCCATCTTTCCCATTGGGGTATTCAAATGAGGCCTGAAGTCATCAGGGCCCTGAGGTGGGGTTCCAGGCACTGTGATTTCTTCCCAGAGCTGCTGCTCTGGGTAGTTGTACAACAGCCTCTCCGAGATGGATTGAGAAGGTATGAAAGGAAAGGCATAAAGTTAAAGACAAGATTAATAAAATCTGATGAAAGAAAATGCTGCTAACCAACCTAGCAGCTCAAATTACATTTACCACCTCAGACAGGGGCAGGGTGATCATGAGTAATAAGTTCAGGATCTGGAAAGAAAACATGAGCTAAGTAACTTAACAACAGGCATCACCAGGGGAAGGCCCTGACTCACCTTCCCAGGAAAGACTCAAGATGGGACATAAAGCCCATCAATCACACAGAGACAAATCTCACTCAGTGGGGCTCCCAGGGAGCCAGCTCTGGATTCTCAAGTTGTCTTTGAGCTCTACCCCGAGCCAGAAATGTGACGGCCCCAGGTACAGCCTCCATCCAGGAAGCCTCCACCCCACTGCTCAGTGACTGCTGTCCATTCCATTCTGACCTTCGTAGGACCAGGCACAGTCATTATTAGACACAGGTGGTCTTGTGCCTATTATGAATTTCTGCTCTACCGGCTGAGTCTATTCCCTGATATTGGGGGTGTCTCTAAGTTTCAGAAAACCATTCTTCTCCCAGGTCAGTCTGAACCCCCAGATAGCAGCCCAAATACCCTGTTTTCTGTAGGTTCTTTCTGCTACCCCTCCCCCAAGAGCCCTCGGAGACCATTACAGCTTAGTGGAACAGCAATCTGATTTAATGAATTCCTATCAAGCCTCCAAGGAGTCTCTGTATAGGAATGTGGGCCAGGAAATGCAAACTGACTGGTCAGGTTGGGCTTCTGGCCTATGTAGAAGAGTCATGAACTTTCTCTGGACCTCATGTGTAAGCTAAACCTGTGATGAAAGAAGGCTCCACCACCTCTTCCACCTCCTCGTCCTTGCTAAATGGATGGGGGCTTATCTGTTGCTCCATTTCTGCCCTGTACAGCTTCCCTTCTCCAGGTAGGACCAAAAGCCCATGCCTCCTGGCTCTGGCCCAGAAGTGGACAGGATAACATCTTAGGGAGAAGCCGTCTGGCTTTAAGGGGAGTAATGCTCTAGAAATCCAGCCCTGTTCGTAGAAGGGGAATCCCTTCTGCTCAAAGGCTAATGAGACCCAGGAATTTGGCTGTCAGCTCTGGGGATCTTCAGAGGAAGAGTCTTCAGATCATCTGCTCCTTCCCATCCCTGCTCCTTGAACCAAGCTGTCAGTCTCCCTGTCCTGCTCCTCAGCTGGGTTCTCCTTCAGCTGAGGGTTCTTTAGCTCCCTGGCTGATGGGCTTCCCACGTTCTGGGCTCATGGAAGCCTGTCCTTGTCCTCAGGATCTATCCAGCAACCATCCTGCTCCTAGCTCACAGCTCAGAGTCCCTGAGCAGGGCTTGGAAATGAGGAAGTGTCTTTGGAGCTGTACTTCAGGAACACCTGGCTCCTCTCAGCATGCAAACTGCTCATGTTGCACTTGGTCATCTGAGTCCCTCCTCATACAGCGGGTCACCTCCTTCCAGGTATACAGAAACACAAAGGAGAGGGATATTACTCCCAGATCTTCACTATGAGAGCAGGAGAAAAATAATGAGGACTTCATTTTCCTTTCTGGTTTAAAGAAGGAATGGGATCCCATTCTACTGGAATAAAACATGTTGATCAGAAACTCAGTTGACCAGAGTTCTCAACATATCAGACCTTCTTTCCCTCTCTCTGCCCTTCAGAAATGGGGAATTGAAAATAAGCACCTAGTTGTACTCTCGCCTACTTGCCCACCTGTCTAAAGCTTATTGAGCACACAGGACTTTGTCAGAGATGGCACAGAAGGCTTCTAGATTCTACCTTGGGGACAATGTGTGGGTGTTATCCAATAAGCTGGCCCAGCTGCATCTCCAGCTCAGGATCCAGCTCGCTCTTCTGAATGAGGCAGCAGCACAGCCCCAGTCTGCAAAGACTCAATCTCTGCTTATCAAAGTCTACTTGCTTTGATCAGCAACTGAACTCAGTCCTATGTTCTGGAAGGACATACATCAAATTGTCAACCGTGGTTGCCTGAGGGCTGGGGCTGAGTGGGAGCAGAGAGAGGGGTACTTTCTCTTTTCACTCTACCAACTCTATATAGCTTTTTCTCTTTTTATATGGAGAGTGTATTCTGGACTCCTCCAAACATTAGAATCAATTAATAAATGGTCAAGAAGGAAAAGGAAGCAAATGTTCTCAAAAGCACTTAGATGGAGGCTAAGGTGGAAGAAGAGCTAGGCAGGAAGGTACCCACTCTTTGTAGCCGCAGAAAGATCCAGAACAGATATTCTCAAAACTGTCCTCCCCAGATTGGACGTGGCTCAGCTCACTCCCTCTGAACTGTCTTCCAGTTTTCTGCCCCTGAAGATCAAGAGCCTCCGTACTTCCAGTCAAATCCTCCCTTGACTTTCTTGAGCTCTGACGGCCCCTGAAGACTTGAGGAGTGGCCACCTGCCTGCAAGCTCACCTCAACCAGGTGATCCCCTCCCCATCAGAGAGGTGCTCAGGACACGCAGTGCTATTTTCCTGATTCCAGAACCTCTCAGCAACTCCCAAAGATGGAACTGTCCCCAGGGTGACAGGATGAACAACTGGGAGGAAATGCATTTTAGAAAGGGAAGTCCCTCTCCCACTGATCGCTTCAGAGGCACAGTCCATGCCTCGCTCTCTGCCTTGGGAGCAGCACAGAAAACGGAAGCCTGACAGCTGGGCAGGCCACCAAGGCCCCCTGCAACTCGGTTACCACCCGCCACTGGAGCTCTTACCTACAGATGTAATTCGTCTTGCAGGAGTCCTGCAAATTCAGGCAGTTGGGCTTGTCCCGCTCCTCATAGGAGCACACGGGCACGATGGTCTGTCGCCGCCGCTCTGTGCAGGCGATGTCCCGGCAGGAGCAGAACAGCATGCCATAGCTGTGCTTGGCCGGGACCTTGTCAAAGAACTGCCGCAGGGCCTTGTGGCATTTGCGGCGGTTGCAGACCTCGTTGGACATGCTGGTGGTGCACGGGGTGATGTAGGCGCTCCGATACTTCTTGCAGGTGTCATCCAGGTTGCAGGCCTTGGCTGCGTCCAGGCAGTTGTTCCCCTTGGGAATGTGTTCCACTGCAAGGCAGAGAGAAGCAGTGAGATGGCGGTGTGGCAAGATCCCTGTTTGCACTGAGATCTTGACATTCACCTGGCCGGGCTGGCAGCTCTAGAACTCAACAGATTTTGGAGCTAATAACTTAATGACTTCATGGCAAGGAGAAAGTGTTCGGGGTGCGAACAATGGGAGTGTACAGCGACACACAAGCCCCTGGTATTCCCCTAGATGTGAAAATAAGTAGGCGCTATGGAGTGAGGCCAAAGGAACTCAGGCACCTGCCTGGCTGGGAGCAAACAAGGCAACAGGAGAATGTTTCCAGCTCCTGCTCTGTAAACTGAAATTAGGATCAAAGAAAACAGCAACAAATTATATACTTGTTCATGATACAGTATATAAATGATATGCTGAATGCAAGTATAATTGCCATGCAATCCTTCAGGAATATAATTATGTAATAAATGCATATAGTACATGCTAATTACTATATGATTACAGAGTAATTACATGGTTATTTGAGCCCAGAAGACAAAATATTATGCCAGCCTCTCTAAACAGGAAGAAGCAACTACAATGAAGCTGCATTTAAGTTTCAGCTCACAGGCCACTGGAAGAAAACCAGAATAAATCACATAAAAATTTGCAAACTTCAATTACCACTTAACTTGCCACATACAAAAAGTCAGTTCTATGAGTACTGAAGTTTCCAATTAGGAGAATTCAGCTAGGAATTTTGGATTGAATTTCAATGGGCTTCAAAGCATGGGTTTGTAGGAATCTCACAAAACATATGCTGCCTTCCACTCAAGCCCTCTCTGCTCCTGCTGCCAGAGAAACCAGTGCCATCCACTGTGGGGCTGTTCCCCTACAGCCTGGACAAGAGCATCCGGGACCTGTGTCCACTGGGTGGCTGGGCATGCTAGCCAACACCCCACCCAATGGGTAAAGTTACAAATAAATGGAAAAGGGGGCTCGAGCTGGTTCCTACATAGGGGTGCTCTGCAGGGAGAAGGAAGTGATGGAAAAACTTGACAGAGTCAAAAGGTAAGGTGGAAGACTGATAAGTAGGTGTACCAGTGACCCTCTGGAGAGGACAGGAAGGTGGCAGATAAGTTATGCATAACTATGAGATTAGACACCCCAGCAAGTCCCTGCTCCGCCCTCAGCCCCTGTGTGAATTCTGTGACTCCCTTCCAACCTGTTGTTGAGGGCATTTGGAAAATTACAAGAGAGAAGAGCGTCCAGGAGGGTTGTGGGGGACTGAAAGACAGGGCATTGCATTCTCTGCACATCTAAAGGGCACACGGAATGTTATTCTACCTTAAAAAGGTAGGAAATCCTGCAATCCAGAACAACAGGAACGAACCTTGAGGACATGACACCAAGTGCAATAAACCAGTCAGAGAAGGACAGATACTGCATGACTCCACGCCAAGAGGAATCTAAAATTCTCAAACCTACAGGAGCAGAGAGTGGGAAAATGCTGGCTGGGGGGGGGATGGGTGGGGAGTTGCCACTCAGAGAGAATAAAGTTATAGCTGGGCACACTAATAAGTTCTAGGAATATGCCTTCAACCTCCTTCCTGTAATCAGTTATCAATACTGTACTGTGGACTTAAAATTTTTTCAAGAGGGCGGATTGCATGTTAAAAGTTCTCATTATGATTTCGCACACAAAAATTTTAATTAAAAAAATTTCAGGGCACACAAAGTAATTTCAACATTTCAGGGAAAGGAAAAGCCTTGCTCGCCGTATCGCCGGGCCTTGCTTTAAGAATACCCAAAAACTCTGAGACCACACCTTCTACTGGGGCACCACGAACCGTGTTTTATTTTGTGTCACAGGTTCATGTTTCTGACATCTGCATACAGAAAATTTAATGTGGAAGATAATAAACAAGAGACGCAGCCTTTCTGGGGTGTGTGGCTCAGGGGCTGAGCAGCTACACAGGCAGCCCTGCCGGGTTAACAAGCCACCTGGAGCTGTCCCTCCATCACGCTCTTCCAGGCTTGCTCCGACCCCAAACGCAAGACTCCTCGGACTAGAGGAGGGAAGCCACCATGTTCCTTTCCACAGACACCAGGGCCTCCAGGCCTTGGCCGCGCTTCCAGCCTTCCCCTTTTAGACTTCTAATGCTGTGCTACTGGGCCCAAAGACAAGGATTTACATTCTTGAAGGTCTACCATTTTCTAGATTTCTAAGTTATGCATTTTTATGATAATCTAAAAGAAATTAATAACGCATACTCTGGATCATCTGGATCAGACCCTTAAGCTGAATCTAGGTACGTGTATCATTTAACTACCTGCATTTACTTCTGCATTGGTGTGCAATGATACCTGCATTTACTTCCGCATTGGTGTGCAATGAATGGAACTCTATAATCTTTCACTGAAAGTAAAAAAAAAAAAAATGGAGGCACAGAAGTGGATTAATAATAGGTAGGCAACGTAGCCAGCCAGTGATACATGAACAAGCAGTTCACACAAGTGGAGAAAAGTGGCAGAATGATGTCATCCTGTGGCACCCAGCAACACAAGCCTGCCAAACTGGAACACCCAGTGCTACATTCTGATCACAGACACCAACTGAGTTGCAGTAAACACTATCATCCCTCATACAAAATTAATGTTATTAGCTTGCATTTCACTTTTTTCAAAGTTTTGTTTATACTTAATTTAAATGTATTGCCTTTATAGTTATGTACCAACAAAGAATAAGGCTTTTTATGTTTATCCATTTTATATAATATTGCAATAAAAATAATAAAAGTCAGCACATCACATCCAGGAAATTTCTTTTTCTCTGGAAGTAGTCCATATAATAACACACAAGCTTGAAAAAAATTGGTCTAGTGTATATCTTCTTTGGTGTAATAATGTTAGTTGCCTTTTTAAAGTTGTTAAAACTGTATAAGCTATTAAGTTTTTCCTCTTGATGTTATCAAAAAAGAAAAGTAATATTTTAAAGGAAAAGCTTTGTACAAAGTGGAAGCAGGGTAAGTTATTTTATGTCTAAACCAATTGCTCAAAGCTAACTTCATTTAGCAGTGGCTGTGACTTAGTCTCACTTTCTACTGATTCTGTTTCCATCACTATACAAGCCTTGTCAGAGCACCTCTCAGTACCACTGTTTCAGAGCCTGTGACAAATTCCAGAATGTATAACCTGGCACATTCGGTAGGACAAAACCAATTATTCATGTCCAGATCACAGGTCAATGCATGACAACATTTTTGTTTCTGATTCAAAGCATTCACACAAAACATTCTCATGACCCTTCTCAACTTGATGTATGAGATCAGAACCACCCAGAAACAAGAGGCAAAAAAGAGGAAAGGAGAAAATAACAGATGAAGACTGCTGGCAAACATGGATGTAAAACTCTTCCCTGAATTTTGGTAAACTGTATTTAGCAATATGTTAAGAGGATAAGGTATCATGAACCAATGGTTCATAGCCCAAGAATGCAAGTTTGGTTTAATATTTTAAAATTAATGTAATTTATCACAATAACAGAATACAAGAGAAAACCATATGATTGTTTAAATAAAGAAAAAGCATCCAAAAAGTTTTAATACTCATTCTTCATTAAATATGTTCAGCAAACTAAGAGACAAGAGTCTCTCCAACCTGATAAAGTGCAACTATGAAAAACTTATCTAGAATCACATCTCATGGCAAAATTTTGACTGTCACTCCCTAAGATCAGGAACCAAGAATACCCACTTTTACCCCTTTGAGTCATACTGGAGCTTCTAGCCTTTGCAATAAATCAATGGAAAGAAATAAAAAGTATAGAAGTTGGAAAGGAAGACATCTCTATTTGCAGGTGACTCATCAGGCTCAGTGGCACACACCTGTAATCCCAGTGGCTCAGGAGGCTGAGGAGGATCTTGAGTTCAAAGCTAGCCTGAGCAACAGTAAGGCACTAAGCAACTCAGTGAGACCTTGTCTCTGAATAGAATACAAAGAAGAAGAAAAAAGGGCTGGGGGTGTGGCTCAGTAGTTGAATGTACCTGAGTTCAATCCTTGGTACCTCTCCAAAATCTATTTGTAGGTGACTTAGAAAAATACTAAAAATCTACAATAAGTAAAGGATACAAATTTAATGTACAAAAATAAACTGTACTTTTTTAAATGTTTGATTTTTAAATTTTTATTTTTTGACAAATTAACAATTGCATATATTATGGGATGCAATGTGATATTGTGATATCTATATATGACACTGTGAAATGATTGAATCAATCACTTCCATATGTTAGATGCAAAAAAAAAAAAGTCAAGAAATTTTTACATGTAACTTCATTTTTACAATAGTATCAAATAAAAGTACTTAGGAATGAATTCAACAAAGCATGTGCAAGACCCCTACACTGATTTTAAAAAATAAAAAAGCACAGCTGGTAAAAATTAAAGAAGTGTATACCATGTTCATGGATCAGAAGACTCAATATTATTAAGATGTCAATTATGTCCAAATCCTAGCATTTTGGAATGGACAAGCAGATTCTAAAATTTACATGGAAATGCAAAAAATACAGGATAGCTAAAGCAATATGAATAAGATAACAAGGCTGAAGGACTTACACCGATTTGCTATAAAGCTACAGTTACCAAGAGTGTGGTATAGCATAGGCATAAGCAAATTAAACAATGGAACATAAGACAGAACTCACAAATATACCCACATTGAATATAGAGTCATTGGACTTTTGATGACCTTACTAAGTGGGAAATTATTTTTCACAAATGGTATTAGATTCTGTGTACATGAAGTACTGGGATAAGTGAAACTAATTTATTATATAAAATAATCAAGAGTGGTTGCTACTGGAGAATGGGAGTGGGGACTGGCTGGGAAGTAAGAAGAAACTTTCTGAGGTGCTGGCAATGCTCTATGTCTTCACAGGGGCGTGGGTTTAGCAGCTTAGGTCAAAACTCAGAGAACGGGACCCTGAAGGCTGTGAATATGTAAACATCACCTCAGCAACAAAAAAGAACTAGACAAACATTGAACACTGGATATATATATATATATATATATATATATATATATATGCATTTAAGAGAGACTACTAAGATCTGCATTTTTAAAAATTTAAGGGATGGATAGAGGGACCCTTCATAAAGCAACTACATTCAAATGTTAATGGTAGAATCTAGGTGCTAGGGATATGCTAACTATAAAATATTTTCCACTTTTCTGTATGTTTGTAAATGTTCATATTGAAATTAAACCTCTATCTCTCACCCTGCAAAAAAAATCAGCTCAAAGTGGATCAAAAACTTAGGTACTAGAACAGAGACCCTATGCCTAATAGGAGAAAAAGTAGGCCCAAATCTTCATCATGTTGGCTTAGGACCTGACTTCCTTAACAAGACTCATAAGGCACAAGAAGTAAAATCGAGAATCAATAAATGGGATGGATTCAAACTAAAAAGCTTCTTCTCAGCAAAGGAAATGATCAATAACATGAAGGGAGAGCCTACAGAATGGGAGAAAACCTTTACCACATGCACCTCATATAGAGCACCAATCTTTAGGATATATAAAGAACTAAAAAAACTTAACACGAAAAAAACAACCCAATCAATAAATGGGCTAAGGAACTGAGCAGACACTTCACAAAAGAAGATATACAATCAACAAATACATGAAAAAATGTTCATCATCTCTAGCAAAATGCAAATCAAATCCACTCTACAATTTTATCTCACTGCAGTCAGAACAGCAATTATCAAGAATACAAGCAATAATAGTGTTGGTGAGAATGTGGGGAAAAGGTACACTCATACTTTGCTGGTGGGACTATGTGGTGGTTGTTGATGCAACCACTCTGGAAAGCAGTATGGAGATTCCTCAGAAAACTTGAAATGGAACCATTATTTGATCCAGCTAACCCATTCCTCAGTTTATACCCAAAGGGCTTAAAATCAGCATACTACAGTGACTCAGCCACATCAATGTTTACAGCAGCTCAATTCACAAAAGTTAAACTATGGAACCAACCTAGATACCCTTCAACAGATGAGTGGATAAAGAAAATGTGGTATATAACACAGTGGACTATTACTCAGTCTTAAAGAAGAATGAAATTATGGCATTTGCAGGTAAATGGATGGAACTGGAGAATATCATGCTAAGCAAAATAGGTCAAACCCCAAAACCCAAAGGCAGAATGTTTTCTTTGATAAACAGATGCTGATCCATAATGGGGGTGGGGTAGGGAAGAATGAAAGAACTTTGGATTGTGCAGAGGGGAGTGAGGTGAGGGGGTAGGGGGGTAGGAAGGACGGTGGAATGAGACGGACATTATTACCCTATATACATGTATGATTACACAACTGGTGTGACTCTGCACCACATACAGCCAGAGGAAGAAGTTGTGCTCCATTTGTGTACAATGTGTTAAAATGCATTCTACTGTCATGTAGAACTAATTAGAACAAATTTTTAAAAAAAGTAAAAAAAATCTTGGGCAAAGTAGGATCAGGTATACCTTACCGTGACTCTTTTTAAAAACATCATGCAGTTATACACAGCATATGAAAAATAATTCTCAGTCCCTCCCTCCCTTTCACCTTCCTTCTTACTCCCTCACAGACCCACCTCCACCTCTTCCGAGTGCTGCAGTCCTGCTGCCTTCAAGTTCAAAATAAATACTCCTGAAATCACAGGACACATACACGAGCGTGGAGTCTCCACCTGGCAAGATGATTGCTCCCCTGCATCTCTGAAATGGATCCCCCACTGCACAAAAGTCCTACTGCAGGACTGGAGGGCAGAAGGGTGAGTGGGGAGAAAGGTTCGAGGTATGCCAGCAAAGATCCCACCCCCAGCTCCCCTCGCCCAGAGGAGCAGGGGCGCGCCTGTGCTTTAGGATCTGGGCACAGTGCCCTGTCGCCTGCGTGGGAGGGCTTGGGAACAGCTTTGCCATAACTTTCAGGGCTGTCCTCTCCATAGTTCATTTTAGAGCTCGGCGTTACGACGCCGCGCCCCCTCCCCTCCACCTCTAATCTCTCCCTCCATCTGCTGTTATTCATTCTTTAACTTGGTAGAATGTCTGGGATGCTGTCTGAATGGGAATGTTCTCAGAATGAAGGCTGTTTACTAGAAATGCGTTTTCGGGGGGCAGGGCGTCTGGGAGTGGGTCTGCTCAGCTAACGTGCTCTCCAGCGTGGGCCCGCAAAGGCTTATGGAGGATGCCATTACACCAGCTTTTCATTTCAAAGCTCCACCCAGCCGTGTCTTTACTTTGCAGGTTACAGATTGCTTTCTCCACCAGCGTTCGAAGCCTCTCTGGCTGGGATGGCATCCGACTACGTCTTCTTTCTTATTTTCTTGGGCATGAGAGGGATAACATTCATCAAAACCAGAGGCCCAGACCCCAACACATGCTATGCAAAGGGCCGACCCTTGCCCCTGAATTGATGGATTAGGAATCAGGGGATATGGGGTTTAAGTGGTCCAATCACCTGGGTGTCTCTGTTAAATCAGTTTCCCTCTGTGGGCCTTAATTTCTCCATTTGTGAGATGAAATACCCAAGGAAACTCCAAAGGTCGAGATTCTTTGGTTTGATGGTTATAATATGATTTGCCTTTTCTAATTTTAACTTCATATATTTAGGATCAAGTGATGATCAGGGAGAGAATAAAACCCCAGTCAGCCTGAGGTTCTGTGTACTCCAAGGTGCTACCTCTCACTCTATGCAGCTCCGTGGAGTCCATGGACCAATGATTTCAACCCTGACCCGACAGCAGAGCAAATGTAAAGGTCCCTCCAACTCAGCGGGATGTGGAGATGTCAGGGATGAATTATGCCCAGAGAGAAGCTTTCATATTCTAAATTCCTCTGGAGCAAGGAACTGCCTTCATCCCCCAAACAATCCTCACACTGTCCCAAATCAAAGAGGCTATCACTGTGGCCGGCAGCAGCCCCTTTTTATTTACACTTAGAAAATGTCCCTGCAATTGGCAAACACCAGTGCCAGCTTACCAGTGGAAATGATTCAGGAGGAAACAGATGCAACCAGCTAGAAATTCATTTCTATAGATTAGGAGGTGGAATCAAGTAGTAAATGTATTAAAATATGCATGGCCCGCCTGCAAGGGGATGTAGTGAGCAGAAAGTTCAGGAGACACAGTGAGAGAGCGTTATTTACAAAGGCTTGCCCATTTCCGGGTATCTCCTGACTTCTTTCTAGGGCTGCAGAATTGAATTCACAACTCGTTCCCTCTTTCTTCAGACTTGATTAATCACCGCGTTAACATAACTGCTATTCTTCTTCTAATAGGCGCCCTCTCATGTGTTATCCCAGCAAATAAAAAATGGGCAAAAAGCACTCAGAGCTTTGCAGGGACGAGCAAGCTTTCCTGGAAGCTCATGTTGAGGGTTAGATCTGATATCCCTGTGGATCAGATGGCAAATCTGATCATACGGGTTGTGACCCTTGTAATAGATCCTTCAAGAGCTTGGCCTTTTCCAGCTGGGGTGCCAAAAATTACATTTAAAATGTGTGTGTTGGCTGTTGGGGCCCATTTTGTCTTTCACACACCGTTTCAGACCTATTGTATTACACAATGATGAATTCCCTCCTAGTCCTGTTTTTTCCATATCTTACACAACTACATTAAGCCTCAAGCCATACTCGAGTTTCCTCAGGGGCTGACAGCGATGGAATTATTTTGAATACCTATGAATCTGGAAATAATTCTTCTGTCTGGTGAAGACAGTTCCCAGCCTTAACCGCAACTCATCCCTTAGACTTCCATTTCCTTAATGTACTTACTGTCGCCTGCCTGCACCCCCACCCCCCGCCGCCTTCCATACCTTAAAAAATTAGATGTCGCCTATAAGGGGTGTACAAGTCACAGGCTGGCTTCTGCACAGTGATTAATAGTGCTGTCTCAGCAAATGGGATCATTACATTTTTAATTAACCTCTCCAACCTCCTCCACCTTTTCCTTTTGTTATACATTGGATCCCTGAAGTTTTCTATTTGTTTATGTTCAACAAGGTTTGAAACAAAGGCATGAATAATGATCCTGGATGATGCAGGAATCCGTGCTCCAGGTGATGTGTCTGGTGGATGAGGCACCTCGGTGTGTGTCAGATGCAGGGACAGGCACGCAGAACTTGGTGGCTGGGTTCCCACCTAATTTTTGTTTTGGCAGCTTAGTGTTATTTAATGGCCTTGGCTACCAGGAAACTGGCTTTTTAAAATCTCTTTCAACCTAATTATAATTATAGTGTATAAATCATACAATGATCAATTATAAAAATCTCGGGTTCATAAATATTTAACTTAGCATTTAAATCCACACTGCAGGAGTGCATGAAATTTCTGAGCCCATCTCTTTGCAAACAACTGCTTTATTACAGTTCCAATGCCAATTACTGCGAACTGCACCGAGTCTGTCTTGCGGCATACTCAGGCACGTATTTGAGCATAATGCCTTTCTGAGTATTAAAATGGCATGATTTCGTTATTTCTAAAATATGCATGCCTTCCATTAAAAATTTCTTTTTGCCAAGACTCCTATCGCCATCTTTTAATTCCTTAAGCATAGACAAGCAATAATTATGATATTAGACATAGATATACTCATTAAAATATATTTTATCTAATGTAAGATTGATTCCAAGATAATTGAGGTCAAATTTGTTTGGAAAATGTATTGTGACATGCGCAAATGCTGATGCGAAAAGGAAATGATCTTCCAGGAGGACTCAAGCAAACAGCTAAATATTTTTCAGCAAAATCATAAAAGCATAATTGGATTTCAATTTAGCAATAGTGGGCCTAAGACAGGCCATTTTTAATAATCTAATTATGTGCTCAGGGCCTATTCCAGAACTCAACGACAGCTACAGAACTATTAATTGTACTCAATCCTGTTGCATCTTCAACCATGAAATTCTCTATTACATGTAGGGCTGGTTCTCGGTTATGGTTCTTCTTATCCCCCCCCCCCCATCTCAGATAATCTTTATAGCATCCAAATATGCCTACTCCTTTGATTTTCTAAAAGCAAAATCTTTTAATGACTTTCTCTGGATCATAAAAGGAGCTCAGATTTGTGGTCCTTCTACAGACATAATGTACAGTGAGATCTACAAATATTTTCCCTATTTTTTATGAAGATGCAGCAAGCAGCACCCGCTTTTGTCTGGTTTTCATTAATTAATGGTATTTAATTGCTAACATCTCATTAGCAGTAAAATTAATGAGAATTTCAACTACAGGAAAAATCTGCATGATAATATAAACCTAATTCATTTTATGGGGTACAAAGTATAGTTTCACTAATGCCTAGTGGCATAAGCTCTACTGACATTTGGCTACTTCAACGGTAAAGGGGGTTAAGGGCCAGATACTACTACAAAACCAGGGCTGCTTCTCCCCAGAGGAAACAATAAATGTGGGCCAGTCCAGCAAGAAAGAATCCAAGACCACCAACTTTCCACCAACAGGTTGCTACACAGAGGACTGGAAGCACAATATGGAGGGGTTTGTTTAAAATAATTTTCTTCATTACTGTTAAATTAAAAGACACCCTGAAAACAATGCATCTAAACTTTTAAATTAGCAAACACAAATTTAGAAATGTCTAAGTATAGGACATGCCGGGCAGCTGGACACTTTATCTCAAGGAGGTTGCCAGCACTCCGGACGTTTCAGACATTTGGTGAAACTCTTTTCCTGGAACCCTGAAGCATGTTCTTTGAAATATCCTGCACTACACTGAGTCTTTGCATCAGGGGGTAGGTTTTAAAAGCCACATATTCTTTAGTAGTAAGAGTGTTGAATAAAGTAGGTGATGATGCTGGGTAATGCTTCAGGGGAGAAAATCAAGGATGAATATCTGTAAGGACTGAGACTATTACATGAAGTGGCTTTCTCTGTGGGCGTTGAGCCAAAGACAGGTGGCTCCTCAGGGCGGCTACCTGGAAGGAGATCATTCGTTTGGATGAACGTGTTCTGGGCGGGCTCCTGATCCACAGCCACATAGGACATCTGCCGTGTTCCTCTGACCGGCTGGAGCAACAGGATGTAATCTGAGGGAGGCAGAGGCCTGAATGTCATGTGCCCTATATAACTTCCTAAAATTTGTTCTAGTTTATGATATATACAGTGCAAAAAAAAGAAAAAGAAAAAAAAGAAAAAAAAAGTTTGCATTCTAAAGCTGAGGAATCCGCTGAAACAATGAAGAATGAAGAGGCTGAAGATCCTATTAAGTAGCCAGGATGATGCTGAGATAATAATGAATCATTGATGATGTCGGTGGTTGTCAGGACCCTCACAGTGCGGATTTCAGCAAAGATAAGCTAAATATCAGCTCTTTATTTTTAGTTAAAGAGCATAAAATTCAAAGCCTTTCCTCCCACGAGCCTATTTACATACCTGCTGTGCTACCTATTCCCCTTCACCTGCTTCCCAATTAATACCCCATTAAGCAGCTCCACCTGCAGTGGCTTTTACCTTCCTCAGCCCTGAAACCATCACTCACCACTCAGGCTCAATTGTTTCTTTTGGGAAGATAAACAAAAGCTGCATGAATAATAATGACAGCGCTTTGCCTTTACAGGGTGTGCTTTCCTGAAAGAGTGGCCAGTTTCAGGGACAGAGAGCCACGAGCTGGGCAAAAGGGCTTGAGTACCATAGCTGCATTCTAGAAGTTTGGGGAGAGAAGGCCTGACCATCTTAATTAGTCAGATGTGAATTCTGGGCCAAATGTATATATTTTTAAAGATGCTTTTCATTATAGCATTCAAGGTGTTTTTTGTCCATTTGGGCTAATAAGATGTTGTTTGGCGAAGGGCTCTTAAGTCACCTAGTATAGCAAAGATGATTATTTCCCTTTCATGTAAGCCTGTTTTAAGCATTTCAATGGTTCCTTCAAGCAGTGACCAAACCTAGCCACCCTCTGAGAGTCAGTATTTTTACCCAGCTCACAGGTACTTCTGATGATCAGTGCAGAGCTGGCTGATCTTTGGTTGGATAAATTTTTCCTTTTTACCATCCACCTGCACCCCTACTTAGCTTCGGAAAATCCTGGCTTTCCAGTTGGTTCTCGTCACATTTTCAGGAATGTGATCCTGCAGAGGTGCCTCCTAACAGATCTTTCAGTTCTCATTCCATGAAGATCTGGTTGACAAGAGGATTTTCTTTGCCCATGTTTCAATGGTAACTTCAGAATTAAGGTTGGACCAAAATGTAAGAAATGGTCCTCACCCACATTGCTCCAAGGTGGACTGAGACAAAGGAAGTCAGCAGGACCCCCACCCACCCTCCAGCAACCCAGCACGGCCTCCATGAGCTGAAGAGGAAGCACAGGAGGCATCACTGTGTGTGTCCACCCATCTGTGTCTCCCTGAGGCTTTGTGTTTCATTTTCATGGGGCATTGGCCAGTCTTCATACTAATTTTGTTTTGAGCTTTAAATTCATTCCAAATGCACTCACACACACATCTGCCCACGGAGCCCGGGTGTAACTCTTGTTAGATCCCCATTTGAAGGAGTACACCAGTTAGCTGAAGGATTAAGTTTAAACCCTGGAATTTTTATACTAGAATTCCTTAGTCAGGCCCTCCATTGCATCTCTGCAACTTAATCTGTGGCTCAGGTCCCTGAAGGAATCCCAGAGTAAATACAGCTCTATTCTCATGGTGCTGGGCACCAAGCCACCTTCCCCCAGGGGTTCTCTCCCGCCTGGCTACTGTCCATGGGATGCTGAGAGTCTACATAGGCAGGAGGAGGCAAGAGAGCAACCCAGAACTAGGGCTGGGTCATCTCTCACTCACATACTAATTGTTGGGTCTCTGATTACACGGACCCCACAGAAATTAAGAAATCAGGAACTAATGAGAACAATCCAAGCACATTCAAGCTGATATTTCCACCTAGCTATTTGCTCAGTAAAAAATAGGTATAGCTAGCTTAGGAAAACTCCTTCAGGCTTCAAAGTGTGCCTTTTCTAATGGAGATCTGGACATGCACACTAGTTAGCTTGTGTGAGAAATGCCCACTTGAATGGTTAAATTTACCCCAGGCAAGACTAAATGTAAGTGTTAAGGTCAAGATGACTCCATCAGCTTTATGCCCAGAGAGACCACAGCAATATGCAGCACAAGTGCCCAGGTTCAGGCCAGCTGCTAATGCTGCCCAGAGTACCCTAGGGCACACCAGAAGTACAGGGTCACCCTTGGCTAGGGCATTCAGACAACAAAGAAGTGAGAAAGAACAGCCTCAGAATGGCCCACCATGTTGCCCCTCCATGGGGAAGTGTGGAGGGGTGAAAAACTGCCCCGTAGGGTGGCCTGGGTCCCTGCCTTGTACTAGTGTATGAGGCCTAACTTTGCAAGAAATCTTGTTTTAAGACACAGAAGAATCAGTGGAAGCCAGATCTCTGTGATTTCTCATTCCTATCACTATATTGTCAAGCATAGGTATTAATTAGCTTCGTATCCTTTGGTCTTAAAAAGTGAATAAGGAGTAACTCCTTAGAATTCCCCAGATGTGTCTAGAGTTACTTTCATTACCAGGAAGGATTGCACAGTCTCCCCCTGTGGGGCTAATGAACTCACCCAGGAGAACAAGAAGGTTCCTCAGGTGAAAAACACAGCAGATTATGGTTCCTAAAGCAGGACTGTGAGGTCGGACTGGGGACTGGTCTGACTTAGGCAGGCTGCTGATGTTTCCAGGAACTACAGAGTGCCTTCTTGATAAAAAGAAAACAGAAGTCCATTTGGCTTTTTGGTTGGGAATAAGACATTCTCAAAGTTTCTAGTTGATTTATTGTGTGGGACAGATGATCTTCAATGCCTTATTTAAGAGCTATTAGTTTTAAATGAAAGGATATCCATCCCAGTGTTAGCTATGAGCCCTTGAAGGATTTAACATGAAAAGTTCTGCTCAATATCATAGGTGGGGCCCTATTTCATGATGACTGGGGATTGGAGTAATGGTGGTTAAAGTTTACGCAGGTTAGAGATCAGGCTTAGGAATACATTTAAAAAAAAAAAAGAAAATTAAATATGGCTCCAAATAGCATAATAACACAGGGCCAACATTTTGGAAATCTAACACATAACCTGAAATTGGTCATTCAGTTCTAATGTGGTTAAAATGAGAAAAGAAAAGCAAATGTCTAAATCTATTTCTTGACACCCACGAGAGGTCCTCTTTGTGCAGCAAAGACTTCTTTAAAGTGCCAATAACTCAGGAGTACTTCTGCATTTGAGAGAGAATCAGAAGGAAATTACTAATGTGATTACAAGCCCTACAGATTCTTGCAAGGAGAGGAATCACAGTCACCTGCTAACGCTGAACCCTGCAGACGGGGAAAGGTATCTACAGGAGATTAGTGTGTCAGTAAACACATAAAGTACAGAAGTCCCACATAGTTGACATTTGAAGAACAAAGCCATCCATCAATGTCCTGGCACAGATCGATCAAACAGAATGCTACGGCTGAAAACCTAATAGTATGATGGTAATAATGTAGCCATAAAACCTCTAGTCTATAATTGACTGCTTCCACTTGAAGCTAGCATGTCTCAAACAGTGACTAATGCTCACCTAAAGATTTCACTTGTGTTGAATGACAATCAGTTACAGCTCACACGATTCTCAGTGGATGGCTTGTGCTGGATAATGGCCCAGGGAAAGACACCAGGGTGTGGGGTACAGCCTATTCCAAAATGAGAGATGAGGTATGTGATGTTTAACTGTGGGTCTCAGGCAAATCCCCTCTTGGTCATCTCCTTTAGATGTGATGAGGCCCACACTTGCTAACAAAGTAACCCAATTAGAAATGCAGGAGTTGGTGGAATAGGGTACCTGGTAGCAAGTACCTCCCCGGGTTACCCAGGCCTTGGTTGCCACCTTTTGCCAGGTGAACACTGCCTGAGCCTTAAAAGCTTAAACTTTGGCTCCTGGGAATGTGCACACAAACACTAGTGGGGTGGGGACAGCGTTCGCCTATCTTGGCCTCGGTCCTCTGCTGTTTTCTTGAGCATATGTGACTGCTCAGTGCCAGGCTGGTGAACAGCTTGGCTGGGGAGTTCTTCATGGACAAGAGGTGTGTGTGTGTGTGTGTGTGTGAGTGTGTGTAAAAAATTGAAGGGTCAAAGAAGAGCTTCCCGCTGACGCTAGATGACAAAATGAAAGGTTACTCACCTCTTGGCCCAAATTTGGAGGCTTCCATTTTCACCAATGGCTGCTAAATGGACAGGGGCCAGGAGTGCAGGGAAACTCGCTGTGTGCATTTGCCATACCTCAGCGATCCAGTTCAATGACACCCAGTTTTGCAACGAGACAGAGGAAGGGCTGTGTGCCACACATCTTGGGGCTTCATTTTGTTCTACTTCAGTGTGACGTGAGGCCACACCTGCATTACTCCAAGACGCTGCCACTTAGGTAATGCTTGATTTTACACCCGAGAATTCCCTTCCCTTCAACACCAGGGAAGGAAACTCTCTGCATCCTTTAGTCCACAATCCCGAGTGACAGCCCCTCTTTAGTTTGGTTCTTAGTAAAAAGAAGTCATCTTCAGTTTTATTATCCCAGAAATCCCAAGACTTTTCCATACCCCCAAATGCATTTGCAAGTTTCCGCTTCTCATTTAGTCAGAATTTTTTGTTACCAAAAGCAGAAATTTTTATCCACAGTGTAAGGTTCATTGTAACTAAAAATTGTAATTAATATGTCTGATGGCTTCTAATGGACTTGAGTGTGTGTCAGATTGCTCTGTGCCCTTTGATATCTACTTAAAGGTAATTGGGTAGTCTTACTGATGTATTTTTAAAGAGCAAACTATTGATTAATAATGTTTTGGTATTAATATAACCACTTTGTGTGGATCAAGAAACAACAGTAGAGAACCCATATTTATCTACAAATTAACAACTCCATATAGATCTGTTACTTTAAGCTAAATGGGGTGCATCTGCTCATTGCATTCCAACAGGGACTAGACTCCTCATAATAAAGATTAAAGCCCAAGTTGGCCTTATTTTTCCACTGCATGAAATGAGCGCTATTCCCCACGTCATGCCCCGGTGCCGCTGAAGCTTGGTTGCAGTAAAGCACAGGTCCACTTCCTGCTCTGACAGGCCGGTATTTTTAACGCCCTGCTTGATGAAAACGTTTTATACTACGGGAGCTTTAATTGCTGCCAGGACTGAGCAGAATGAAATAAAAAATGATTGTGCCACACAGGAGGGAGGTGGAGATGATCCCAGCGTTATCTCTGCTTAAAACCAGCTGCACAATTCATATACTCCAAGTGTGTGTGCATTCAAATTGAATCAGCGCAAAGAGGAAAAGCTGGGGTCTTTTGGAGACTCGACGTGAACCAGGTCCTGAGGCCAGGTTTTGGAACCTTGGGAAGAGCACCTTTCACGCTAACTGGAACTGTCAGTCCTGTTTTTTTTTTTTTTTTTTTTTAATGCCTACAAGGCCTAAGGGATCTACTGAGAGGTAGGTTTTGAATAAAATTCCTTGGCTGTCTTTAGCATGGGATGATGGGTCCACTCACCCTCGGGCAGCCTGTGTAAACTGGCTGAGCGGCCAAGACAACCCACACACAGCAGAGATGACAGTCTCCATGCTAGGACCCCCAAGCCACATTTCTGAAAGGGTCACTTTTCTCTGAGCCCAAGACAAAATATCCATTTGTCGCAATTGCTCCTGGAACATTATTTAGATTTCTGGCAAGGATACCAGCTGGTAGGATCCCTTGTTCTAGTTTAATTCTCTCCCTTTACCCTTCCGCAATGAACGTGGAGATTCCAACAAGACAGAAGAATGGGGAAATGGACCCAGAGAACTGAGGAACTTGCTTGCACACATGAGGTCATGTGATGAAGCTACCAGCACCCTCGGAAGATGACTCAGGTACCCCAACACTAGTCAGATGCTCTGCTATGTGAGTGAGTTAGGCTTACAGGACAGATGGCCTAAATTGCCCTCCTCACTGCTGTTTGCTAGACCGTCCACACCATACTCTATTAACTATTCTATCATTGAACATGAGAACGTTCTGGGGAACTTGGATCCCACTCCCAGGGAGTCTGACTTAGTGAGTGGCTCTGGGGTGAGACCCAGGAATCTGCATTTTAACATTCTCTTATGCAATTCTGCTAGACCACATTTTGGAAAATAAATACTGTACAGATAAAAGAAAATGGCTTCCTAGAAAGTTGAAATCATTAATGACATAAGATTTCCACATACAAAAGTATGTGATAAGCCATTAATAATCTAAGCAATATTAAATGCTTTAATAATTCTATCACACCATTCATTCATAGTGTTTATACAATTATTCATAGTTATATGATGAGGCCAGGTCACATAAATTTTGCCCCTATTATTCCAAGACTTACTTATACATTCAAATTCAATTTAAGTTAGTGAATATTAACTAAACATGTTATAGTATAAATGTTGTGTTGATCACACATGAGGAATACAAGAGAATGTGACCTAAGTGGAAATAGCCCCTTCTTATTAAAAAACTCAAATATATTCAAGACATTTTTATATATCACCTATGATAAATGTAAATCTACATATATCCATATTATATATGGATTTGGCAGAAACTATTCAGCTTTCAAAGGATGAACTTCTTAAAATCAGCTCTGCAACAACTGGGTATCTCCTTAGGAAAGGATAAAATCAAATTTCTAAGTCACCAGAAGGGCAAATAAATTCTCAATGGATGAAATAAAGTGTGAAAACCAAAACTTTGAAACTTGTAAAAGAAGACATAGATCTTCATAAACTCTGAGATAGGAAGGAAACTTTTAAATAAGATACACATACCTCGACACCACAAAGAAAAGATTGATAAATTAACCATGTTAAGGTGAAAAATTGACAACAAAAAATAATCCCCAAACAACCATAAGTCACAGAGCAGGAAAAGGTGAGTGAACTCACAAAACGACAAAAGAATGGCTTCCAGAAATAACCCAGTACTGCTGTGCATCTGTGTGAAAAGGGGAGGGGTGGTAAGGTGATCTATGATTGTCACACACAAAAATGCACTGCATTGGAATCTGAAGCTCAAAGAGCAAAGGAAGTGATTTAAGCTTTTAAGCTACTAAGAAAAATCTTACTAGTATACTATTTAAACAGAGGCTAGAGTCAGGTTTCATTGAAAAGAGTGATCTGTACTTCTATCTTTAAATATCTGCATAATATTATGCAAATTACTTCCTTTCAAAATTACACAAACCTGTGCTGAAATCTTTTAGATGTTAATTTAAAAATGCAGGAGGAGGTGCAGTTTCCAAAATTCTCCTAGGGAACACCTGAGCAAGAGTTCAAAGGTATCAGCTACAGAGAACCTCTCCCATGGTTGAGTAGGGACAGACTCAATGCACATGTTTGCTTCCAATTAGTCACTGTTAGGACCCAAAGGGCCAATGGCAGAAGACAGGACCAATAAAATATGGGCTATGCACACAACAAAATACTATAAACGGTAGTGAAAGTGAATGAACACAAGCTGTAGCGTATCAAGATGGATCAGTCTCAAAACAATGTTTGAAAACCAAGCATGTGTTAGAAGCACAGGTATTGAAAGGTAACATTTATATAAAGAATAAAAATCTAGAAAGCAAGAGTGAATATACACAACATTCACATTTATGTATATATGTGTGTGTTTACACACACACACACACACACACACACACATATATGTAGTGAAAATTCAGAAGCATACAGGGAAATGATTAATTCCAAGTCAAAGGGGGCACCAATTCCAGTGTCTGAGTCAAACCTAGGTTTTCTGGGGCTAGAAGCATTTGTAACATAGGGGGCTCTCTTTAAGAAAAATAATGATGCACTTTGGACCAGGAAAGTGTGATGCATTTATAGTATTTATATGCTACCTTATCTAGTATATTCCTGACAAGGAAATACTTTCAGTTTGAGTAGTCGTCTGTGAGAACAGAATCATTTGCTTCTAATTTGCCAAATTTAAGCATCCAAAATGTTCCCGTAGACTAGCTTCTGGCTCTATACATTTCAAACTGTGTCACCTCTAATATTGACAAACATCAGGTGTGAGCACCCTAAGATACATTCACATGCCTCTGACCTCTCATTCTGTACCTTCCTGCTATGTTGTGCATGAGAATCTGGAAGCTATCGGCAACATTGTTCCACTGGGGCCCCTAGCAATAACTGAACAACTCACAGAAGTCACTGGGAACCATCAATGTTCTGCCAAACCAAAACTAAATGTACATTTGAGCCCGGATGCTCAAATATCTGAGACCTGTCCAATCCTGCTGGATGAAAGCGAATGGAGAAGGAAGGAAAGGTCAGAGTGGAATGAGGCAGTGATCCTCACCAATTGCATCTAAGCTGTCTTTTCCAAATTCTACAATTTTTTACAAAATATACAATCATATAAATACTTTGCTAAGCCCTCTCTTAGGGTTTGTGGAAGGGAGAGCTCAGAGTCTTATGCTTTGTTAGCTTCACGTAAATCTATTCCAGAGGATCGGGGATGGCAACAGGACCTGTAATGATCTCCCCCCCACTCCTGCCTCTTGTGTGTGTGTGGGGGGGGGGGGGAAGTTCAGGTGTAAATGTAGCAAAATGCTAATTTTAGAAAGAGCCAGGCTTGTGGATATTTGTACCCACATTTGTTCTGTTTACAGTTGGTACTGTGTTTGAAATAGTCCATCAAGACATAGAAACAAAGAACCGGCTTAGCGAGCTTGCATCCTGAAGTCCCCAGGGGACCAGCTGGTGGGGAGATGTGTGGAAATGGCTTGGAAAGAGCTGTTTGGCCCTGGGGGAAGGGCAGCCTACAGGATCCTGTGGCAGCTGTCCATCACCAAAGGTCACACTCATCACCGCTGGCTGAGCCTGCGGCTCGCAGGGCACCACCGCATCTAAAACCACGTGGGCTGCATCCTCTTCTCCAGGAGATGCCAGCCAGTGTCCCTACTTCCGACTCCCCGCAGAAAGGGCTACCTGTTTTATCAAGACAAAAGAAATCACTAGCGCCAAGCCTGACTCTGTCACCACATGTCACTTCACATCGGCTGGCACATGTCAAAGAATGACACAGAAAGCTGCCACCTGCCATCCTCTCACAGAGCACATCAAACTTCTTTTTGTAAAACACTTCAACAGCAGCCGAGGGAAAATTTCCTTTATGAACCACGATGCTGTGACCGACAACGAGAGCTAGTTGCAATCTCCTTCCCAGAACCAGAGACAACGGAGGAGGAAGCAAGGTCTCCAGTTAAAAATAGACCCTCCACCATTTCCACCTCCACACGCCCCTCCCCCGACTACGGCTTCCTGGGGACCCTGTGGGGGGTGTCAGAACACCGCAGGTAGCCTTTTTCAGAATATGAATTGTCACAATTTCTGCCTAAAATGAAGGATATGATAAGATGTGACAGCTGAAATGCTTTTCACTGTGTTTCCATCCAGCCTGAGAACAAAGAACACAATTTATTGGGGGTGGGGGTGCTGGAGATCTTGCATGTTGTCTTCTGGTTTCATCTTAGAATGCTTTACAATAATTACTGAGAATTACAAAACTTTAGGGCTATATGTGACCTCAGAGATAATCTAGTCCAATATTCTAATTTAAAGGTGAGGAAAAGTAGTCATAAAATCACACAGCCAGCTGACAGTGGAGGAGGGAGAACCAAGATCTCCCATAGACAGTGAAGCAAGAGTAGTTAAGGGCACTGCCTCTTAACCAGAGCCCTGGGGCGGTACCCCAATCTTTACTCCTAAAACCACATATCCTTGGGCAAGTCACTTAATCTTGGTGCCTCTATTTCCTCATCTGTTAAATGGGAATATAGTAATAACACAAATTTCATAAAGCTGGCATCCAAATTAAGTGAGATACTATATGCCTAGTATAAAGTACATGTAATAGTGTGGCTGTTTTAGTTTTATTGTCAAGCAGGTCACTTGCTTCTCCCACCCCACCAGGACTCCCACTTTCACAAGATTGTTCCAAAAAGAGCTTTACCGGGGTACATATTGTCAGCCTTATAAATATAAAATGATCATTTCCATATGATGGCTTTTGTAACATAATTAGCTTTGATCTTACAAAAAAGAATCATTAAACAGGAGGAGGAAGCCTATTCCAGGGCATGGAGGGAAGGATGAGAGACTGGGGAGCTGGGAGCTTGCGAAATGGGAGTAGTGAGAAAAACGTATCTGTATTCCAATGGGATCAATTTTTAACTTGATCCAAACTGAATTTCAAATATCTTATTTTTTAAAAAGGAAAGAAATTGCTCTAATAATGAGAGCACACTAGCTCTAAGGACTGCAGCCCACATCTAGACAAGGACTGACTAGGCATTGTCAACATGTGTGTTCCCCAGGAGCCTGGGGGTCACTGACAAATCCTGTGGACCAACTATCCACATTAGGCGTGTCTTTAAAATAATCTTCCAGGTGGTTCCTGTAAGACAGAGGGACTGTCATCTAGAAATGACAGCAAATTTATAAGGATCTCAACATGCTGGAGAATACCTAGGGTATAACAATGAAGTCGTTACTCTTTATCTCCTTGAATTCCAAGAAAGCAAGAAATAGCAGCACAATAAAAAATCTTTCATAACAGTTGATTAGAAAATATGGCCTGCAGAAAATCAAGCTCTCGCAGCACTGTGCACATTAAAAATCCAAATATGTTAGAGGAAAAGGGACTTCAGTACCCCCCCCCCCACTCCGCTTTAACACAAAGGAACACATTAATAAGATACAATTTAGATTTGCATATTTTAATAAGCTAGAGATCAAAGGGAATGCATAGCTGAAGGGGTATTAAGCTGTGTGCACATCAATTGCTCACTACACACTGGCGGAAGAAGACACGGTCCTTGTGCCCCCCTGCAAGAAGTCACCTCTAATTTTAGAAATATACAGTGTATTCTTTCCTTGATGCAACATTATTGCCTAACAATTTCAAAGTATTTCAAGTAAGTCCAGGTAGATGTCACCTGCCAATTTACCTAGTGGACTGAGTCTATCCTAATAAAGATTCCAACACGTTAAGTGAGGATAGCAATGAAGGAATTAATTGAGGACTTTTCCTCTTGTGTACATTTCTAGTTATGTAAAGATGAGTACCAGTCCCTTCATCCCTCAGGCTGGGTAATGTATGAGTGCCCTCTACTATTTATCAAACCATTACCATTAAAAACAAACCCACTATCATTTTAAAGCTTGAAACAAGGGTCTCAGGGGGCAGAAGAGACTGATGCAGAAGCCCCTTCTTACTCTATTCCAAGCACTCTGAGAGTGGCTTCCCTGGGGGATGGATATGGTTATATCTTTCAAGAGATTAATTGTTACACTAGTTAGTATTTGCTGAGTGCTTACTGTGCCTCCAATATTGCACCAACTAAGACCTCGACACACATCTTTCTCTGTTCTCTCCACTGAAAAAATGAGGAAATGGAGGCCCAGAAAGGCAAAGTGGGAGGGCTGGGATTTGAACTCACACAGACGAACACCAGAGCCCAACCTCCACATGTGCTGCCTTCTGCAAGGCCTGGTTCCTCCTCCTCTCCGGCCCCAGCCTGCCATATGCAAATCACCTCAATAGGGGTATGAAGTCTAGATGGCTCTTCCTCCTTCCATCCTCCTTTGCCATCTCACTAGTCTTCATTAAAGAAAAGCCTCTCCATACTACCTTTCCTTCAAGAACCTTCCACATCAGGGCTGGCCACCCTTTCCTGCTGGCTGCCATTCTTGCCCCATATGGGATCTCTTAGGTAAAGGATGTGGAAATGCCTCTGAGGGGTAGCACAGTAGATGCCCCTCTGGGGGTCTGCCTTGCCCACAGCTCCCCAAGAACTGCTTCACATCCAAACAGCACCCTGGGGTCTCTGCCAGTCACATCTGATTAAGCTGGGGGTCACCACCTATATCAGTCAAAAGCTGTCCCCCAGAAACCTGGTGCTGGAACTCTCTGCTGACTGCTTGATCCCAGAACAGACATCAAGGCAAGGACCCTTACAAATCCCAGATGTGTCCTCTGCTCTTGGGTTTCCATGGACAGGCCTGGGTTGTTACTCCCCTCTGGAATGAGGCCAGTTGAGTCTGTTTCTATTATCCACAATCAAAAAGCCACTGACTATGAAATATTCCAAAGAGATGCCCTGGTGGTTTTTGTTACTGTGCTGATGACAGAAGGAAGCTGTAGGGAGGGATGTGAGAGACACCCACGGCAGCTATAAAGTGGAATGGGGAGGAGGGTCCGCTGCAACGTGCCCCTTGACTTCCCCTGCAAGGAGGTGACCAATGATCATTATTAGTATGAGACAGGCAGAAACTTCTCTCACTGGATAAAATGAAATTTAAGGAAAGACTTGAATGGAAACAATATACTGGGGCTAGGGAGGTAAGAGCCTGTGAGCTCCTACCCAACATGGAGGGAAGAGAGCCCATCTGGAATTTGAAAATGACATTGATGGGATCAGGGACCAGGAACTGGTGGTTAATGAGAGGAGGAGGCAGGAGAGATGCAGTCTGCAGGTCTGAAAATTCAGGCTAGACTGAGGCTGAAAACACATGGCCATTCATTTGTTCACTGAGCATCTACTGTGTTTCACAAGCAAAGCACACCGTTCAGATTCCAGTTGCCAAACAAGCAAACATTGCAATGAGAATTTTTTAATGCAAAAAATATCATAAGTTGAGGAGTCGACTCCGCCCCTCTCCTCCAGGGAGAGCATTCAGGGCGGAGCGGTGTGAGAGGCCCGAGAGCCATGGAGATGCTGTGTCTGGAGCACAATTTTGGAGGAGAAATGGGAGGAAACAAGGTGGGAAAGGCTGCCAAGCACAGGGTCACGCGCGGACTCATCGGCTGGGAGAGGAGTTTGGATGTTATTCTAGTGCTTCGGGAAGTCACTAAAGGATTCTGAGCTGAGGAGCAACACGGTCAGTTTAGATTTTAAAGTGATCCTTGGTTCACTGGGTGGAGACCGGATGGACATGGTGGTGTACAGTGTCCAGGAAGGAAGCAGGAGCAACAGCGTGGAGGCCATCACAGCACTCCTCCTCCACACCAGGTCTCCCACAACGCCATCGGCACAGCACCATTTAAAACTGCTCCCCGGAAGGCAACTCCACGTGGCACGCCCGCCGGCTCTGCAGCAGCGTGGCATGGGCATTTTAAGGCAGGGTCTTCCGTCTTTTTATTCTCTGGTGATTTTCAAAAGCACACGCATTTCCTTCCATAATCACAAGGCGAAGGTGCACTATGGACTTCTTAACATAATTTAGATTTATTTTAATATCTGCTGCAACAGCTTTGCCAAGCGATGATATTTTAGTATTCAGCAAGTAATTATTGTTTGTTAGGAAAAGAAGAGAAAATAAGAATTTTTATTGAGCCCTGAGTGTGTCACCCCAGAGTAACTGCATAATCAGCTTAGTCTTACTTAATGGTTAGCACAACCATCTAATGGTTAGCACATTCATCTGTCAGTCCATCCACCCATCCATCCAACAAGTAAATACTCCACAAATACCCCAAATGTTCTTCCTCATTGTATCAATTTTACAGATCAAGAAACAGACTCAGGACTGCTAAGTGATATATTTAACACTGCAACGTCGGTCATTTGTGGTGTGTTCTACAGCCAGAGAAGCCAGGTTCAGAAGTCAGACACAAAGCTTCCCAGAAGATGCAGAGTCAGGTGAGCCAAGGGACTGCTGGACTCCAGCTGAAGTCTTCCGCAGAGCCCCCAGGGCTACCATTTCACCATCCTGTTCTCCCTTTATGTCCTCTGGAACTCCTAGAGCAGGAGTAGCTTTGTACAGATGAGGACAAGAGGACATGTAAAGGTGAGTGAGAATCCTCCTACAGACACCTGGTCTGGGATCAGGTCAGGAAAGAGACTTTGTTGGATATGTTCCATTTAACCAAACCTAGAGTTCCTGAAAGGTTGGGTCCTACCTGCTACTTTGTAAATTATACCTCCACCTGCTTAAGATGCCACTTTGGATGATCCACTTATTGGAGAGTTGTTTAAAAAGTAGTAATTCTACCAACAGTAAAAATTAGCACTACAACTTCTAGAAAATGGAAAACTATAGTTGGCCCACCATATCCCTAGGTTCTGCATTTGTGGATTCAACCCACTGTGAATGGAAAACATTAGGGGAAAAAAAACATCACATCTGTACTGAACATATATAGATGTTTTATCTTGTTATTATTCCCTAAAAAATACAGTACAACAATTATTTACATAGAATTTACACTGTATTAGGCATTATAAATAATCCAGAGATAACATAAAGTGTACAAGGGGATATATATATATATATGTATGTATATATATACATATATGTACACACACATATATATGTATATATATATACACACATATATATTCTATGCAGATACAATGCTATTCTATATGAAAGACTTGGTTTTTGAAAGTATCCTCGATTTTTGGTATCTATCAAGAATCCTGGAATTAATACCAAGGGACAACTGTATCAATGACCTAGAGTAGGCGAAGGTTCTTCAAAGAAAACACAAAGAGTACTTAGCATAAGGGAAAACTCATTAATTGGCCTAATTAAATAAACAAACTTCTGCTCATCAAGTGATACAATTTAACAACTGAAAGGCAAGCTACTGCGTAGGAGAAGGATTTCTAATACTTATCTGACAAAGGACTTGTATCCAGATTGCATAAGCACTCTGTGAGTCAATCAAAAGAACAGCAACCCAGTAGAACAGCCGGCCAAACACTCAAACATGCCCTTCACAAAAGAGAGCATTCAAATGCAGAAAAAAATCCAGAAAAGGAAAGGTGCTTAGCATCATTAGTCATCAGGGAAATGCAATATAAAACTATGACGAGGGACCACTACACAGTCACCCGGGCTGACACAGTGAAGAGACAAAATGAAAAACAATCATTGAGAATACACAGTGCCCAGTGCACGCACAGCTGCAGGGAGTGGGGGCAGGGGGCTGTCAATTGGTACCACCTTGGAAGTCTAAACTCCAATCTAGCAATTTTACTCAACTGAAATGTACACATTTCAGTTGAGTAAAGACACAGACAAGAATTTTCCATCAAAAGACACAGACAAGAATTTTCATCATGGCAATTATTTGCAGTCCCAAACTAGACATGATCACAGGTCCAACAATTGCAATTTCATCACACAATGGATTAATATGCAGTAATGAAAATTAAGCCATTGCTACATACAACAATATGGATGAATTCTGTGAATATATTCATGGTAAACATATTGACATTAATACATATTTTATGATTCCATTTATATAACGTTCAAACAGGCAAACTGAAAACAAGCTGATAGCAAAATGGAGGTTACCTGGGGGTGGAGGTAGTGACTAGATAGAGTTGTAGGGGGATCTGGATGCCTTGTTTCATGATTGGGTGGTACTCATAAAGCTGTGTTCACTTTGTAAAATTGCATCTGGCTTGCTGTGAAGTCTGTATAGAGCTAATCTGTTCACTATTCTGTGCACTGCAGTAAAAGTGAACTTTGAAAATAGTAACTCCTAACACCTTCATCGCAAGCACTTATTGAGCTAGTGTTATGGTTTGATATGAGTTCCCCCAGAAGCTCATGTACAAGACAATGCAAGAAGTTCAGAGGTGAAATGATTATGAGATATTTAACCTAAACAGGATTAATCCACTGATGTGGATTAACTGAGCAGTCACTATAAGCAGGCAGGGAATGTCTGAAGGAGGCAGGTCACTGGGGTTGTGCCTTGGGGGTTTATATTTTGACCCTGGCGAATGGAGTCCCCCCTCTGCCTCCTGATTGCCATGTCCTGAGCTGCTTCCCTTTGCCGTGTCCTTCTGCCATGTTGTTCTGCCTCACCTCAGGCCCAGAGCTATGGAGTTGGCTGACTAGCCTGAGACCTCTGAAACCATGAGCCAAATAAGCTTTTCCTCCTCTAATTATTCTTGTCAGGTCTTTTGGTCACAGTGATGACAAAGCTGACTAAGACATACAGTGTACAAGGTCCCAGGCTGGGGCAGAGAAGAATGAGGATGTGTCTGTGCATAAGACTATGCCCCTACCCCGGCGGATCTCCAGCTTTGGAGTCCCCTGGTCTCTGTGTCCTTGGCCACTGTGACCGATCGTGTACAGCGCAGACCACTGTGGGCACAGGAGAGGCCCTTCTCAAAGAATCCCTGCTGTGAGTTCTTCAGAAAATACAATTAACTGCCCAGATCTTGCCTGCTTTTTAGAGTGGGTATTTCTATACCAAATATAGTAAAGCTCATACACTCGCCATTCTCAGTCCCATTTAAAAATAATGCTACTGTTAATAGCCTCTCAGAAGCCAGACGTGTCAAGAACCTTATCTCATTTCATCCTCACTACGATCCTCTGAGCTATGTATCATTCTTCCCATATTAAAAAGAGGGAACTAGATTTAAAATGGGTAAAATCACTTGTCCAAGGTCACAAAGCTGATGACCGGCACAGTAAAATGGATTAAATCTTTCTCTTGTAATAAATGCTCCACACACAGGGACACACTGTTCCTCTCAATCTTTTACCCTCCAGTGAAGAGGGCAGAAAAGAGCATCAAAGTTCACCTGTCCACCTGCTCTGCACTATGGGCAGTCCCAAGATGAGGGTGAGCAGGTTCAAGTCACCTACACATACCTAGAGGAGTTTCCAGTAAAAACAACGACCTGTCTCCCACAGTGTGGAAACTGTGAACATTAATGGAATTTAAAATATGTATGACTTTATATATTGCTGAGCAATTTTTCTCCCTCAAACATGGTCAGATTCAGCAAAACATGCTAACAAAAAGCAAGGGTCAGAAAGCCATGAGCTCAGAAAATGAGGACGTGCACGATGGTTCCCCTAGCACCTCATGAAAAATTGAAAGTTTGGCTGTTGGGTGTAAACAGCCCTCCTTCCGAGGCACCAAATCATCGTGTTGGCTGCATGCTGGAGCCACAGGAAGAGCCAGAGCCACAGAGGTTTATGGACTTGGTAAAAAATAGATGGCTGTAAAGATCAACTCTGTGGTTGATAAATACGGTCAGTTGAAAAGGGAGAAGGCCTCAATTGGAATAGGAGGCTCTCCAGCATACCTGCTGAAAGAAAATGCTAGAAAACAAAAAGGCCACAGTCCCATGCAGGCACGAGTAGCCCAGGTGACTCAGCCCTGGAGTAAGTATCAAACCAGTCGCCATTTCCACTTCCTGAGCCCCTGGAGGAAGCAACGCAGAGCCCTCACCTCAAACCAAGAGGAACAAAGTGTGCCACCAACACCAGGGCAGGGAGTCCCCACGTCCTGGTTGGTGATTCCAGAGGGTGGATTGGTAAGGACAACAAAAGAATATTCCTTTCAATGAGAATAATCTGTCACCACTACATCAATCTGATTAATGTAATGGGACCATTTCAAAAGGAGGAAATTACAGGTCATTAGGAGTAATTTCAAATGAAGTTATGGGTTTAAATGATTTTCTTCAGTTTTCTGAAGAATTTGTCCAGAATTTTATTTTGCATGTCTCTTTCAGAGGACAAATACTATTTACATGCTTTTATGAACCTTTCATGCACAAAGATCTGTGGGGAGACCTGAAAGCTGGAGAAGCATCTCACCAAGCTGCCTTGTGCTCAGGCTGCCCATGTAGTATGTTTGGGTTCCACTGAACACATACTCCATCTTGGGACATCTATTCTTTATTTATTTTATTCAGCGATAAAAACAAACACCTCGATTCCAGGTTGTTTACAAAACAGTTTGATAATCTGATTCCAATTAAATGGTGAAGAACTACACTAAGAACTCAACTATAAATCATGTTAACCATCTGTTTTTGCCTGGCAAAGGCAGCAAATGGAAAGGTTAAGTTGATACTCTGCATTTAATCTGCGCTATTGTGAGTAAAACCCAATTAGAGATGATATTTCAGTGCCGGCTTCGCAGGCTTCCCTTTTGTTCTCTCTGAGTTGTACCCATTGTGTTTCCAAACCAGGGCGAGGGTTCATTATCTCCTCCCCCGAAGCCCGTAAGGAGGTGCCCCCGCTGATGAACTTCACACTGCCACTCGGCTAGGTATGACCAGCCACGCTCACCTGCCCGGCAGCGCTCGCAGAGTTTAGCAGCAAAGCTGCCTGCAAGGGAGCCCTCGGCAAGCGGCCCTGCTCTCTCCCAGGTAGGATGAACGAGGTGGCAGCTCTGTGGAAAGGTGCTTCAAACATTAAGACGTAAAGGAAAGGTTAATCTCAACATGTCCTCTGACGTGGGCTCTCTGGGCACTGGATGTAAGTGGACAGTGAAGTAGGACATTGGACCGGACGTAGAACATTCAGAAGGGGCCTACTGAGGAAATGTCAGCTGACTTGAACTCCGATTGCCCTCTGTGGATTCCAAAGTAGGATTTTAGGAATTTCTTCTAAAAGTGCAGCACTTAAAAAATGTTTGAGTTAGGTATCAAACATACAGGAGGGACTCGCACTGCTCACTGCACCTTCTGAACCACCGGGCAAAGCCAGGGTGCCATGCACACTGGCAGTCTGGTGACCAACAGTGCTAGGCGCCTTCCTACTCACCTCTCTAACCCACATCCTATGCCTTCCAGCACCTTGGCAGGGTGCAGGGGCTGCTCATTCACGCCTTCATGCTTCTGAACACGCTGTCCCTATGCCTCCAGCTCTCCTTGACCTCCATGAATTTCCTATCATCCTTGAAAAATAAGCACTCTCTGCTGTCCTCACTAACCTGTCCTCTCCCCAGTGACAACCCTCCTCCTCCAGGTCCTGCCAGAGTAGGAATGAATGAATGAATGAATGAATGACACAGTGCAGTTTCCTGTCTTGAATCTCAGAGCTGGCAACAGGGAGTATCTTGGAGATACTGGAGGGCTTTGCACAAATGTGGTAATTTGAACATTCAAGAGATTTCCATTCCTCGCTCTATAAACCTGGCAGTTCGGAAAACCTTCCTTATTGGAAAGTCCCTGATCTCTGGATTAGTGCCACTAGGTAGTCATAGTGGTATATGGCTTGTCATTCCTGTGACATCAGATGGTCTCCAGATTGTGTGGATCCAGGAACTCCTGTCAGTCTCCACAGCAGAGGCAGTAGGATGCACTCTACACAGAGCAAACAGGTGGCTGTACGGTGAACTCATTACTCCTGGTCAATGTGCTGCCCAATCACAAGAGTCACGCCAACACTGAAAGTGTTCCTTGCTGCCAGGATCACCAAATGCATTCAGAAAATACACACATAACCAAATCAGGAGCTCCATCAGGGGCTGGGACCATGGAGGGGTGTAATGCCTAGTTCAAAAGATACTTGTTGAAAAAATAAATGACTCAGGCAAAAAACTCAGGTGAGTAGAAGGGGGAGCTCTCTCTCCATTTTATTCATGGGAAAACTCTGTAGGCACAAAGAGGTTGCTCAGAACAAGCAGGAGTCACACCTCAGTCTCTGGTAGTAAGGTAGGAGGGCTGAAGGCCTTTGAGTAAGGCCAGTGCCCAGGAAGGAAGACCTACTCTTCAGAGAAGAGTAGTGCTGGGAGGACAGAGTCTGCCTGTGGACCCTGGTGTCCAGACATTGCTCAGCAAAATGTTGGAAGCCACCAACAATAAGGAAGTCCATGAGATTCTCCCCTCAGCTAGAGGCACTTCAAGTGAGCAGGACAATGGCCCAGAGTCAGAGCAGCTACTCTAGGTGCAAAGACAATGGGTGGAGGGGCAAGCTCACAGGGGCACAGGGTCCCCAGAGCTCAGTCAGCAGCAATGAAGCCCCAGCACTTGGTCTTTGGGACAGAGGTGCAGGGTCCCTCCAGGCATGGCATTCTCATGCACACCCTGCCCCCAATCTCTTCCTCCCACCAAACTTAGGGACTGCCCATTCTCCAAAAGCAGGGGCTTTGGAGGAAACAGCGTATTGTCATAGCTACACTTTAAAAACTGCTAGCACACACCCTGACTGTTTTCAACTATGGGCAATCCAACTATGAACAAAAATTGGTGAATTTGGTCAATGGGTATGGAGCAAAATGGTGGAGAAAACCAAACCAGTTTTCTACTATGGCTTCAGAGTCCCTAAGGAACTTCCTTAGCTGCCTTCTGACCATGTCTTTCTGTGGAGGACAGACAGAGAAGCCAGAAGCCACACTCTGGCCCAGTTCATTCCTGTCCTGTCTGTCCTCCCTCTAATCCAGCAGTTCCCACATGTGCTCCTCAGAACGGGATGAAGGGTCACATAAAGGTTTCCTCAAATAAACCTGGGCCATCCTGATTTACAGGAAGTAGAGCTCTTGTCACCCTGTCAGCACCTTTATACTCCGGTGGGGGGTTCCCCAAGCAGGCAGCACTGTGGATCATGATGTGCTCCCCACCTGCCTTCTGAGAACGTGTCCCAGCAAAGGGGCAGTGCAGTTCAGCCCCCAGGTGTTAGGGAATCTGCCCCACAGCACGGTGCTCACTCAGGTACGGAACTCAGTGTTTCCTGGAACCTGGGTCTGGCTGGGTCGACCTATCGAGGCTGGCTGAACTTGCACTCCATGTGACACTTCACAGACAAAGTGAGAGACCTGTGTCTGCAGAGGAGGCTGGGGCAGAAAGTCCACTCTGCTGACCACTGGGGCCCCCTCCGGTATGACCACACATGGAAGTTCAAAAGGACACCACATCTCCCTCTTTGCCTACCTACCAAGATTGCTCTTAGATTGATTCAGAAAACAAAAAGTGAAGACACCTGTAATTCTGCCATTTATAAATCACATGAGACAGTAACTAATCCCACCTCCCACCGATAACTGAACCATAAAGATTCTACTTGGAACATTTTTCTTTACTAAGAGAGAATCATTTGAAATGTACTTTCTTTTTTTCAGGGACATTTTACCTGTCCTGTATGTGAACTGTCTCATCCAGATGATCAGCCCCGTTCTCCTCCCCTGTAAAAACTGTCACTTATTCCCCAGTCCCCTATTGCTGGATATAAAAGCCTTTTGGTTTTTGCCCTCAGGTTTTTATTATTAGTTGTTACAAATAATGTTGCAGTAAACATTCTAGAATTTATGTCTTTTTATATGACACACTAAATTCCTAGAAAGAGGATTACAGTTAAAGGAAAGGATATTTTTAATTTTAAAAGATATTGTCATATTACTCTCCCAAAGTGTTGTAACCATTTATACATCCCCACCAACACTGCAGAAGAAGGGTGCTTAGCACATTTTCATGACAGTTATTTGGGTATATGTCTCATTTCTGCAACCAGACAGAAAATGCCTTGAAGGCAGTTAGCGTCACTTATCCATCTCTGTGTATTCCTGTCCTTGGCGTTTCATCTCACTCACAGGACAAAGATGCTCAAGGAATATTTGCTGGATGAATGTCAGTAAGAAATCATTAGACATCATTCAAGTGCCTGGGATGAAACCATAATCCACAAGCAATAAACTAAGATTCAGTGTTATACAACATGACAAAGGCGTACAATTATCTGTGAGAATAACTGTCCTAAATGGGTTGGAGATCAATGACCAATTAATGGGCAATATAAGTTTCACAAAGGGATATATTGCCTTTAACAAATCATGCATTTAGACAACCCCCAAGTGGCAGGGACCACCAGGCACACAGCCATGAATAGATCCAGATCCACTCACATGCCACGTTCAATTCTACGCACACCAGTGTGGGTTCCTGAAATACTTGGAAAGGAGGCACCTGTCAATAACAACAATAAAATATTAATTCTTTGGTTACAGGATCTTAATTTACTGCTCAACTTCTCATAGGAAATCCATGCAAGAGTAGAGCAGGATTCATGTCTCTTTCAGAGAAGAATTCTGGGCAAAGGTGGCTCGGGTAGCCAAAGAGACCAGATCGTTTCCAGCATGGAGGATGGCCTTGAAGTCAGAACTCGGGCAGGGATAGGAGCTGTGATGTGAACCTGGAGATACACTGTGATTCTTCCTTGAGGGTGACGACATGGGGCAAGCAGAGGAAAGAATCAAACAGGAGACAAACTCTTCTTGACCTTCTGATGCTCCATACTTTCCTAGTGTGGTCACTGGAGGGCCAGTTCTGCACCTAACTCACAGTGTTTGCTGTGTGAGATTTTCCAAGGCACTCACTTTCTAACATGCAAACATACAGATTCTCATCTCTGATGAACCCTGCCATACTCCCTAAGAACCAGTTTGGAAACAGAGTCACTCCTGCCAAAGAGAGCACAGGAAGCTGCTTAAATTACAAAGAAAGTTGATTCCAACTATGCCATGAAAGTGGACATCCACTATGCAACTTGACTGCTACTTATGCAGAAGTAATTATAAGCCCATCTGCAAATGGCCCACTTGGCTCTGTTCCCACAAGAAGCAGCCTTTGGGACCATCTGAAACATGCAGAATCATTTCAAGACTCAATATCAGATTGGTCTTCTGCTTGTCTTCTGTTTACCAACTCTTTCTCAAACTCAAGGTGTCTGAGTAGGATTATTTTTCCTGACTCCTGTCTTCTGGGATTATCCCAAGTGCCAACCACATCATGCTTTATCAGCTCTTCCAGAATCTTAAAGGCACCAAGATGCCTTAATCAGCATGCGCTGGATCTCAAGTTCACTCAGCCAGGCTTGTTTGGTCCCTACCTCGGACCTGAGCAGGAAGCAGTCAGGCCGAAGAGCCAGGACCCAAAATCTAGGCAGGAAGGAACCTAGATGAGAGAGAAGCTAAAAGCAGCATGAACTCTAGTCTCAGGGTCCAGCGGGGGTATGTATATACCCGCTTGAGCACTGATAGCCCCCCAGCAACACCAGCATCCTGGGCAGGACTCCCCACCCTCAGCTGGCACCAGGCTTCATTCTAGCCAAGCTCCGTCAGACCTCACAGTCCCTGTTGAGGACGTTCATCCACAGAGGCTCTAGAGAACGTGCATGCACACACATGTGAACACACACACAACACACATGCACACTTGAGCACGTCACTTAATGGAAAAGCTCACAGGAAAAAAACCAATGTTGAAAACTTTCAACTAAAAAAACTGATTTTTTAAAAGACTATTATGCGTTATTCCGAAGGAGCTTGCCTGTGGTATATGTGCAGCCTTATACATACGCTATATAAACCACATAAAGGGTGAATTCTATGACAAATTATCTCTCAATTTTTAAAAAAGGAACTTTGACTTAGGAAACATTCCCTTGCAAGGGCTGTACATGCTGTGGGGAATGAACAGTATGACTAGATTCACAAAGGCAGATCTGGGTTCTCAGTCAACTGTCTTGGATGCACCTGCAAGTGGAACAGGTTAAGAGGACAGCCACCTTGCTCACTATAATGGTAACACAGCTGCTGACCATTTAAATGTCACATGCTGCTGTTGGCAGGTGGTCCCTGGTCTGCAGTGTGGGAAAGGCCAGGTGCCCCACTCTTAATATCCTCAGGCCTGAATGAGAAAAATCATGTAATGACCCATAAGAGAAGCCTGCTCATAAATAAGTTCACTAAACATCACTAGTTATTCTCCAGCTCTTTAGGAAGGAAAATACCATAAAAACCTATGAGTAGGGCATAACCCCATGCTCCACTAACACATGCATACTGGGGAACAAAAATACACATGGGCACTCATGCCCACAGATTCTTCCTCACCTCTGTCCATACCAGCAGCCCTTGCTTGGATCCATCTACGCGAGCTAAGTGCCCACACACCAGGCACTTGCTTGAGAAATACCAGAGGTCAAAGCTCAGCCCCACACCACAGACAGGCCTATTTACTCTCAACAAATTGAAGACATTGTTGGAAAACCGTTTACCCACAGACCCGGATTTCCAACATCACTGGTGCCTTCAAGGTCCATTTCATCTTGGGTTGTCGGTTGCTAAGTACAAACTCCAAGCCAAGCCAGCATCTTGAAATTCATGCGAATTCATGAATAAACACAATTTGCTGGTTGGAAATGTGCCTTTGTCTTTCCCACAAGGCCTCGCTCCTCTTGCCCTGGGCTGTGCTGGGCTGTGCTGCCCCACTCTTGTGGCATCAGATGGCCTGATGCAAATCTACAGAACCCAGAGCATGTGACCTCCACACGGACGCCATGGTTCCTTCGGTGTCCCTCTTCAGGGTGGAACGTACATGGTAACTTGAAGGGGTTGGGGGAGGAGGGGATAAGAATGAGCTCTGGTACCACACTCTTCTCAGTTGCTGGCCAAGACTTCCTCCATGCTGGCCTACTCACTCAGAGGTTCTAGCAAGTGACACCACCCCCGCCAGGGCCTGTGTCCCCAATTTTAATCTGTTTCTCCCAGCACCAGGATGATGACAGATGTGGAATTACACCAGGCCTTGTGCAATGTCACTAAGTCCTTGCTGCAGATGCTGCTAGTAGAGTCTTGGTGCTTCTTTTGAGCTCATGCTATTTCCATTCCTTAACAGGTCTACAGCACTGGTAGGTCAGGAGATCCCTGAAGGAACCTCCAAGGGTAGCCACTGGGTCCTTCTCCGTGTCACATTGGTCCTGATGCCACAGACAGAATGCTGGTTAATCCAGGTTGACAAGCCTAAGAGTAGACCCACCGGATGACTGTCATATCCCAGCTTCTCATTTACTGGGTGACTGAATGCACTGTGTCAGCAAGACACAACCTGGGCTTCATCTTATTCCCTGGGCTTAACAATCAGCAGTACGTCCTGAGATCTGCATCTTCTTTAATAAAAAATTCAATGCTGACCCCAAAAATCACAGCTTGCTTTGTTTTTCAGTAGTTTTCTGTAACCAATTAGTCTCTTTTGTGCTCTCAGTCCTGCTTTGGTTTGGGTAAGAGTGAACAGCATTTAAAATAAAGGCATTGTTTATTCACAAATCAAATAAGCTCCCGACAGCTGCCCAGTGGCTTCCTCATTCAGCTAAATTAATGCCCAAGGCCTCAGGGTGAATGGTCTTCTGGGGAGAATGTGGGCATTTATTTTCGGATTTTCATTTGGTGTTGGGTCTTTTAATGCCAAATCCTACTTAATGTACTTGTGTTACGTTAAACTGTGTGCAAATCTATTCTATGCACTACTTGACAGAATTCATACTCTTAAAGTCACATGTGATTTGCACTTGAGAAAAAAACGGTCTCGACTTCACTTTCAAACAGCAGCAAGCCAGTGTTGCCAGGAGTGGAACTTAAGCCCAATCGCATGCCCTGTCATCCCTCGGAAACCAGTCCCCATTCTCTTCCTGGCGACCACTGCTGGGAAAGGCATTGACAAGTACTGTAGCCATTTTATTGCACAAAACCATTTATACAGTTTTTAAAATGGGTTTCTCATTTAAAAAAAAAAATCAAAAAGACTGTTGTTCTTTTTAAGTATATAGCCAGCGCTCCTTTCTGATATTTGCTTTCTCTATCTGCAAGGGACAGACCATTCTTAATAACATGTTACTGAGTTTTATGACTATCCTTCAAGCTGAGAGCTTTTGGTCCTGAAATCTGACTCCGAGATATGGTTGAACCAAACCAGAGCTATGGCTTCTCCACTGGCACTACCTCACGTCTATCATTCTGCTTTCAACACCTCCTAGTCCCCAAACAGCTCAGGAGTGCTCTGAATAGTGGACTCACGGAGGAGACTTTGTGCTGCAACATTTTGTCTCTGTCTCTCAACTGTTTTTCACCTACTATGGCTAAGAAGTTCCTTTAATATGTTTGAAAAGGCTGGTTCATTTCTTTCCTTGTAACATGGAGGATAGATGTCCCAAGAGGAAAACTCATAGTCAATGACAGGGCCCAGCTATAAGTCACATGAAATTGAACTTCCTGCTCTCTCACGCAGTAAACCCAGATCAGCTATTCAACCTTGGCTGTGAATAGCATTTCCTTCTGTTGCCAAAAATCACTTCTAACCAGGATAAATCTGGTGGATTGCTATTGGTCTCCAGGCCACAAAATCAAAATTTTGGAACTCACTGTGCACTTGTTTATTGACTCCATGTCTCTCTCTCCCTCATCCTCTTCAAAGTATAAACACATTCATATCCCCTCCTCCTAAAACACGCCTTCCACCTCCACTCATCACCCTACCACCTGCTCCACGGTGCCATGCTGGGGTGGGGACAGAAAGAGAGGTGTCCGTGCTTCAGTTCCTGTCCTCAACTGCAGTTCCTCCCAATCCTTACACTCTGATTTTGACTAAAATCTGCTATCTAATTTTTTCTCTTGAAAGATCCAAACTATCTGTCCTGAACTTCAAATCTAACTGTGTCTCCTCAAACCATGTTTTCTTTAACCTTTGAGTGGGAGAAGACTGTCAACTGTCTATCTTCATGGACATTTCCTCCAGATGTCAGGTTTTGCTCATTTCCCATTTACTATGGGGGCTCGTGTAATGGGGGTGAAGGGCGCAGTGTCAATAACCACACAGACACTGGGAGCCAGGTAAGAGCAGGCGAGAGCTGCTGACTCATTTTATTGCAGAAACAGCACACTCTTTTATTTGGTTCCTATCCAATCAGCACTCACACCACTCAAAACCACCAATCATTTGAGGGTTTTGTATTTTGCACCAATGGGGACGTATGACTCCACACCCAACAGCTTCTCAAACCTTCTCCACGTCAGTACTCTGGGTAAGGAATTCCCAGGACTTGAACTTGACCTCTTCACCCTCACTGACTGCTTAATCCTACCCATCATTGGGGGTCCAGATTCAATAGGCCTCCCCCACCTGTGCCACTTGTCTTTTCTTCATGGAATGGCCATCATGCATGATCTCGATGGTACTTACATTCCCACCTTCCTTCTCTGACCAGGTCATAGGCTCATGGTGGGAAAGGCTGTCCCAATCCTTTTAAAATCCTGTGGATTCAGCCCAATGTCTGGTACATACTGTCTGTGGAATGCTCAATGAATTCATTTTCAAAATTATTTGTAACAAAGTCATTTTCATTCCTTCCCAATCTCTTCATTTGACTCTGTCTCGGCACAACCATAAGACTAAAGCTCTCAGACTTTCCTGGGCAGAACAGTCCAGAACCTGAGTTTAAAATGGAGATTCCTAGGCTCCTTCCTCAGATAACCTGGGTTCAGGACACATCCCAAGAACTGGAAATTTTATACAGCAGACCAGTAACCACACATGATCTGCGGAACACTGCTTTATATCCATGATCCTTCTGAAATCATGGTTATGAAATACCAGGAGAGTTAATCCTCACATCAGGCACAAAATTAATTTCTGATGGACAAAATTCTTAAATTAAGAGTTGATGGTCCAGTCAGGCATGGTGGTGTGTACCTGCAGTCCTTGCTACTGGGGAGGCGGAGGTGGGAGGGTCACTTGAGTACGCAAGTTCAAGACCAGCCAGGCACTGCTCTGGACAGAATGTGGCAGGAGTCAAACCACCAGAGCAACACTCCCTGCCCTCCCGGGGTTTGCTTCTTCTGAAGGAACCTGGCCAGTGTGTCCTCCACTATGGTGCCACTTACACAGGTTCCAAGGAAGAACCAAGGAAAGGAAGGCAGGGAAAACCCAGCCCCTTGAGCTTTCAAAGTGGTCAGAACACAGGAGTTGTGTTGCCACAGCATGTGTGACCTCTTCCCACAGTGGGTGGTCCTGGCCCAGTGTCCTTCTGGATCAGCTATTTCCTATTGCAAATGTCTACTTGATGTTGTGTCACCCTGTGGTCCCAGCGTCCCTCTACTTGCTTGCCAGACTTCAGAAGGAAGGGCATCCAAGCTGGTCTGTTGCTCAAAGTCCTCTTCAAGTGAATTATGGCCAACAGGGAGTGAGAATGGGCCAGTCTGAGGGGGCTGGGCAATTCTTTTAAGGTCCCCAGAGAGCTCCCACTCCTGCTGTCTGCCAGGCAGAGGCTAGTGTTGAATCTTTCATGTGTATTGGCTGCTGCTAGGGTTGTTTTATTCATCATTACTTTTATTTGATCCAACTGTTTCTTGATGCCATCCACATCCAGCATGTAGATTACATGCATACCAGATTTTCTTGCAAATATAAAACCCACAATGACTCTGCTATGTAAACAATCTCTCAGCATTTTGGATCACTTCAATAGCTCCCCTTTGAAAACAAAACCCTCAGTGCTATTTAGACACAAGTTCCAGATGGGGTGGTTAAGTGTGCCTTGCCCCTGGGAAGTGAGCACAGTTTCCGTGCAGCAAGCGTGGTGGGCTGGGCCTCATTCCCCAGCTGTGTCTCTGTCATCTCCCACTCCTTGCCCCAGCCACCACTGCCTCCAACTCCAGAAACACGATTAACTCCACGGCCATTTCCCAAGGGCTCCACAGTTCCAACAGGCCTGACAACCTCATCCAGCATCCCCAAGTTCATCAAGATTCCCCTGGATTTGACTCTTACAGTTCACTCTTTACCTTTCAAAAGAAAACCCAGATCCTAAACTTGCAAATGTGAACTAAAAAACTCCTTTTCCCAAAGCCACTGCTGATCACCCATCGTCAAAGACCTCCAAAGAGCTCTACGTAAGGTTAGAACCAGACAGAAAGTCACCAGGATTTTCCATGGGGTGACACTGAGCCTCACTAAAAGAACAAATTCAGGAAGTATCCTTAATTTCTATCTTGTAACATGTACTATGTATGTGGCATTGAAAAGGAACAGGGCGGTCAGCCTCATCCTCCCTCTGGAGTACACTGCTCACGGCTGTCTCACTCTTGGCTTTTACTTTCTCCACTGAGATAATTCATGTAAAATACCTGGACAATGACCTGGGCTTTGCACCTCCTCCACAAATGGTGGCCCCAGTCTTTCTTCTACACTCCTGTCTTTTGGACCAAATCAAAGGAAAGTTATACTCTAAGGATCATAAAGCAATAGAAGTCATTTTTGCATCCTCTTCCTCCTTTAAGCACTCAAAATGCAAGCTCCCTACCCTGTGACTTTTGGATGCTCAATAAATGTCTGAGAGCAACTTCTTCAAGTTCATCAAAGCTTGGGAATCTTGAGGTAAAAGTTTAAAGAGGCTCAGAATCTTATTCTCCAACAGGCCTCTGCTTTTTTCCAACCTGATCTCAAAACAAACCACACTGTTTATAGAAATTTAAACCTAATGGTTCACAAAAGTGGGCTCAGATAAGCAGGAAAAGCCCATGAGTTTAGACGAGAAGGCACCAAAGAGCTTCCCCTGAAAGCTCATCTGTTCTCTGGGGGCCTCAATTTCAACAGCTGCTGTAGCCTTATGTCTAAAAATCCTGGAAGAATTCATTGGAAATTTTCAATATTCACAGGACACTTCCTTGTGCAGCCATAACCCACCAGGACACCAAAGTCATCTCTATAGCATTTGCAGACTAATCTTTCTATGTTTACTTGCAAATGCTGTCAATTAGGAAAGCCTCTCCCTCTGACAGTCAGGAACTGCATCCTATTTCATGTACATAGACACACAATGAATCACGGGCTTCACTAATCCTTTAAGAGTGTCAGAGGGCCCCTGGGACTATCAGAATCAAAGCAAACCCTGCCCTGTATTATGCTATTTCCTACTAATCCTAGGAAAATGAATGTTAATTTATCATGAAAAAGGGTTAATTATGCATTTATTTCCGACGTAGGTACATGAGATCAGGCTCAGAAATAATACTGAGTATAATTCTCTTTTAAATGAGGATTCCATTTTAAGCATTTTTATCAAACAGACGCTAAACTCGGGGCAACTGTGCAGAAGAAAGAGAGTGGCTGGGTAATGACAAGCCCCAACTATAATTTTAATTAACCTTCTGATCCTGCTTAAATATATTTTGCCTTGTAAAAATCTGTAATAACATCTATTTCAATCTCCTCTGCTATTAGTTATTAAATTGAAAATGGATGCCTAGACTGATTTGGCAAAGATATTCAAGAAATTTTTCTTTATTCTCTCTGGTTTATTAAAGTAATAATTTGTAGCATAAAAATTTCTCTGATTAAGTAATTTAGTGTAATTAAATCACCAGATTTATTAGGCTTCCTGGAACTGCACACACACGGCTGGCATGACGGTGCCTGTTAGCAGATGCTGATCCGTAAGCACATCTTGGCGGTGGCTTTCCTCGAATCCCCCTGCTGCCCAGACCAGGGAGTCTCCGTTTCACATGCCCTCTTCCACAGTCCCTGAGCTTCTGAGGTGTCTACCTACTGACTCTCTCCTGCTCACAATTAAAGGACAGACCCAAAGAAGTGACACCTTAATCTTGACAGAATATGCATCCCCAACATGGTCTTTGCCATGTTGTTCACTCATGACAGTTAACACACCAGAAGGCCAAGGGTAAGACACAACAGTTTAGATGTCCTCTTGTCTGTCCACCCACCTACCCTGCATATGGACACTGACGGCCTGAGGCGTTCCCCATGGAAGTGGTATGGGGGAGATCGGAAGACCCAGCAAGCTACTCTCAGTATGTGTGGACTCCATGGAGCAGGGAGTCCACAGGTGAGAGTATAAAGTGACAAGGCTGTCAATGGCAGAGGGGAGCCACTGCCTCCACTGGAAGAGGACACAAAAGGCTTCCTACAGGAAATGCACTGAGTCCTTTCTTAAAGAAGGAAGGGTTTGGGGAGCACAGGGTTCTCAGAGGACACACCAGGTGGAAGGACCAGCAGGTATGAACACAGGAGGCTGCAGAGGGAAACTCAAGAAGACCAGCTGGCCTGGAGGGAAGGGTGTATGCAAGGAGAAGGCTGGAGAGTAGGCAGGAGGCCAAGGATGCAGGGTCATGTGTGCAGACCAAGGAGTGGGGACCTTCTTCCAAAGGGGCTTAGACAGCTGGTGAAGACACCTGGGGGCATGAGGTCAGAAAGTTGATAGGAAACATCCTTCACGTGACCCGAGCATCACTTTTCAGGGGTCACCTTTGAAGGAGATGCTATGCATTCAGATATATGAATTCTCCACTCACAGAGCATATACCTGTGGAATACAGTCTGTGTCTAGTATTGAAGACAAAAATATTTATATGTAAAATTGGAAAGTTGCTATGTGGAGTGTCTTATATCTGTACAAGTTTAAAAGCACTCCCATAGGAACGATCTGATCTTGACCTCACACATGCAGCCCTGGGTGTGTGTACACCCCGGTTCCTACAGCTGTGCTGGGGGACAAGTCCTTTTCCTGGTTGCTGAGCTCATCCCTTCTGCAGTCTGATCTCTGTGTCACAGAGGTGGGACCACAGTCCTGGGATGCATCTGATGGAGGAGTGATGGGTGTTAGGACTTTCGTGATGCAGATGAAGAAAATGAGGTTCAAGGGATCCACTGTCACATTGGCTGAGTGATAGGGAAGGGAAGCCCCCTCCCTCTCTTCTTAGGTGAGAAGGGAAGCCCCCTCCCTCTCTTCTTAGTTGGCTTCCAGTATACTGTGCTGCTTCTAGATGAGGCACACTTCATATTTTCACCCACATGGGCTGAAGCATCTACCTACAGCTTTATTGGAAGAGGCTTTCTCAACTCCACTTTTTCCTTTGAAGGACACAAGATAGAGGGAAACTCCCAAGGGACTCGGAAAGGTTCCCCTATTCTAAACAGAGACCCAGAGGCTGATTTAAAACATAAAACACTGCACTGTACACCAGCCTGAGTTACAGCTTCCCGCATGATGACTATTTAGTTTGAGCTGAACAAGTCTGTATTTTTGGTTTTGTCCCAGGAGGATAAAAACCCCAATCTGTGACCAGATCTGCCAACCCTGATCTTTTCAACAAGTTAGGCTTTTCAGGAAAAAAAAAAAAAAAAAAAAAAGCAAAAAAAAAAAGCACTATGCCCTTTCTTTGCAAACTTGCAAAAAGTGATTGTGTCCTTGTGGGCTAAAATATGATTCCAGTATTTTTTTTGATCTATATAAATTTACCATGGAACCAGGAAAGCACTTTTCAGGTTCAGATATATCTATATTTCAGAAAAGAGTGCTAAGTGGATTCTAACAAACGAAATGAACTAATTCTGTGAATCTTCCAACTAGTCTTTCCTGCATTCTTCTCCTTAATAACCTATAAATTTTAGTCATGAGAATCATTCTTCAGTGTCTGGGGCAGTAAAACTCTTGCTAAAAATCAATAGTCTGCCTACTTTTAAGACTTCAACGTGCTGTTAGGCGGCAGAGGCTTTCTTTATAAAACTTCATAATGACCTAAAACAGATTTGATTCTAGAAATCAGAATTCTCACACTAATAGACTTTCATTTAAGAAGGCTCTCCTAGCTGAGAACAGACTACCAAATGGGTTAGATTTTTCAATTTTATACCTTAGTCCATAAGTGCTAATTTCTCAGTGGAACAGTCAGATAATATAGTACCAGAGATTACTGAAACCTCTAGTCACAGTTCTGAATTATTAATTTAAAAGGTTATGCACCAGTGCTAATATAAATTATCTTTAAAAACTATCTTGATGGGTAACATTTTAATAAGCTTTAAAACATGATTTCCCTCTCCCAACACTGAAAGCAAAATATAATATATAATGACTCCGAGTGAGCTATGGATTTATTGTATTTTTTTTCCAAAAGATTTGTGCAGCATTCCCCATAACTGATGATAAAGACCTAGCCGCCGATCCCGCCTGCAAATGCCCTGTCCTAATCAATTTAAGGCAGCAGGTGCACAGTCCTATCCCAGGACTCGAAATGAAATCTCACTCAGGCACCCCACCGTGTGGGGGGCTCTTTCTTCCACAACCTGTTAGAAAACCTGTACACGGCATCAGGCGTCACCTGAGCACATGATGGGGAAGAGGCAGGATACGGTCAGGCCCCAAGGGAAGCAAATAAAATACCAACACCGCGGCAGCCTGCAGAAATGTCAGCTCTCCCCCAGGTTACAGCGTTTGTTCTGTGCCTGGTGTGCAATGCTTCCTGGGCTTTCTCCTCAACATGGAGCCATATCCTAGGAAAAGGGGACGACTTGGAGGAAATATGTGCCTTCTTAGCTGTCTAACTACGTGCCAGTTCCAAAAGATGGCTTGACATTTATCAGGAAGCCTGAGGAAGCGGGCGCTCAGCAGGCTGCCTTCCGCCAAGGACAGAAGAAGAAAAAAATGCAATGTTAGATTACCATGCATAGATCATTAAAGGGCGAGATTAATGCTGGTTGATGTTATGCTCCTGATAATCCTCGCCTGGGAACTGCATCCAGATTTTTCTTGCGAGCTCTGCTTTTTGAGCTAAATTGAAGCTTTAAAAAAAAAAAAAAAGCAGTGAAAGTAGCTGGTCCAGACCTCCCCAGTCCTCAGGGTCCTGGTCCTCCGGGTCCCTTTGTTTGGCATCGCCCTACCATGGGGAACCCTTTACTTCCCATCTCTCACTGGGAGGCTGCTTCATTACCATAGTTACAAGATGTAAACGTCAACATGGTAATAAAAGGAAACAATTCAGTTGCTTCAGTTGCACTGTTTTTCACATTGAAGAGGAAATGAAAGTCTTCTTGGTTTTTCTCTTTTTATGTGTATTGCCTTATTTTCCAAAGGGACCTGGCCATTTCAACTTTGCAGGGCCTGAGCATTAAGTCAAAAAGCAGGCCTGCATGTCAAATTGAGTTCCTGTCTGGTTACCAAATGGCCTTCCTTTAGCTTTTTCCTAAGTGGTCATTGTTTTGCTTTGTTTGAAAAATAAAAAGAGGGACCACTAATGTCGGGTGCAGGCAGACAGTTTCTACCACAAATAACACAGCAATTACATGATGATTTTTTTCAAAAATGACAAACAAAACTCTAATTTGTAAGCAGAAAGACTTACCAATCTAAGTTTTTACAGCCAGAGAATTTTAAAGCACATTTTTCACAAACATATGTCAATCTGCAAATATTTACTAAAAACCAATTGATTTCCAGTGCTCAAAAAAAGTTCGTGACATCTTTAGAAGATGGAGCAAAAGGGCCTGCCTGCGTAGATAGTACTTTAGGCCTCCAAAAGGAATTCATTCATCCCTTTCTTCCATGTTTCTCCTGTTTCTCATCCTTCCACCCACCCATCCAGCCAGCCATCCACCCTTCCAGTCATTCTCACTGCCAGTCACTTCGGGCCTACATGGACCAGGCACTGGAGTTATGAAGGTAAGGCTCAGTGACAGGCCTCAGAACCTTAACTTCCAAGAACAGACAAAGCAGCCAAGCAGGGCACGGCCACACCGTGTATGCATGGGTGGGGTGGGTGTTGCTGTGGAGCTGTGGTCACAGTACGCGACTTCAGAGAAAAAGGACTTTTGAGCTGGATCTGGAGGGGCAAGCTGGCATCTACCATGAACGTGGGAGGCGAAGAACACGGGTCAGCAGGAACAAAAGCACAGAGTCTGGAACCTACTGGCTTGCTTGGGGATAGGTAAAAAGTCAGGTGTGTCCAAAACACAAAGGATGGGACAGAAGATGAGACTGGGAAGAAGGTGGAGGCCTGGCTATGAAGAGCTCTGATAGGAAATGAAGGCTTCCTGCTGTGACAAGGAGGAGTCACTAATGGACCTTCCTCGGGACAATTACATAGCACATCTGGGAGTCGGGAAGGTGACCCTAGTGACAGCATGGAGGACAGGAGGCAGGAGACAGAGAGAGAGAGTGACCTGTTAGAATATTTTGCATAATGGTCCAGCAAAATAATGAGGTCCTGGACTAAGAAAGAAGACAGGAATGGCAGATGAGCTCAGGTCAAGGTGGCATTGCCATCTGCAACAGGGAATAGCAAGAGGGAGGCCTGGACTGATGGCAATGGTGAGCCTGGGGAGGCTTGGGGAGAAGAGAAACACAGAAGCAAGGATCTGGAGCATGGGAGGAGGGTCTGGGGCAGAGCTGGCAACTGGCAGAGCTGGCAACTGGCAGAGCACAGGCAGGAAATTAAAACCAGGCAAGCAGATGAGAGGCACTGAGCACCCACTCTCATTCTCCAAAGGACCAAGGAGATGGTAATTAGCTGGGAAAGTAAGGGGTATGTAGAAGACACAGTAAATTCACATCCCGAATAGCTGAGCAGTATCCCTGGAAGGATAAAGGACACCTCTGCCCGCCACCTGCTATTGCTCCCTACATATCTGCATGACTAGGTACACTCAGGACAAAGTCGCCTGTCCCAACTTCTGAGTGGGAAAAGGAATGTGCATGAAACTGTTCACCAACAAGCCCAGCTCAAAGCCAGAAGCAAGGACTCCACAAATCCCAGCTCCCAAGCCCTCTATGCTGTACCAATAATAAGGGGGGGTGGTCCAACAGTTACTGCCATGATTACCTTTTCAAAATCTGACTTTGATCATACTCTTTATAAGTATGCACATTAAACACACAAAATTAGATATATAAAGTGCATAATTTCAAGAAAATGGGACAGTTCTGTCTGCAATGTACCTGGGATTGAATTGCACATAGATCTTTTTTGGGCCTGGCTTCCTCCTATCTGGTAAACCTTGAAGATTTCAAATAAAGTAGACTTATGAACCATTTGCTCTGCATTTCCTAATCATAAAGATCTTAGCCATGCCAGGAGCCTTTCCCTGGAGTTCTCCCTGGTTTGAGCACAAGTGAACCCCACCCCACAAACTCCTACATTATCTACTCTCTGTACTGTCTTGTACTTTTAATTAACTATATCTTGAGTTTATTATTATTTAATTGCCACTTGGACAGATGTCAAGCTTCTTGAGAACGTGCAGAGTAACACTTTTCTGTGTGTTACAAAGCAGGTACTTAAGTGAGTACACCACTTCAAGAATCTAATTCAGCAGTTTAGGGAAGCTATCCAAGGCTTCGAAATTGAATGCAAGAGACAGACTCAGATCCAATAAGCAACTGCATTAGGAATCAGAAGAAGGGATAGACATGGTGTACACTGGAAACCCAGGAGAAGGTAGAGATGAAGTCCCACCTCAATGTGATCGGGGTCAGCAAGGTGTGTGTCTTTGCCTGCATCAATGAATACTCTGGCATCAAGGAAGCCCCGAAGGAGCAGTGTGTAAGCAGAAAACTTGTCTTGCCTCCTCAACAGACTGAGGGCTTGCTTTCTCATTCTTTCTAGGGTCCTTCCAAGACTGGGGTTGGCTTCTCTGGAATGCTGCGAGGAGAGGCTCCACCAGTCCTCGGAAGTCCCGTGTGCACTGAAGCACTGTGACCTGGGGAGGACAGTGTCTGTAGGAGCTGGAGCTCCCTTCCTCCCCAGGGAGGTAACTGCTCCCACCCCTCTTTCCCTTACTGTCCAGTGGTACACTGGTCCAGAGTTCCATGCAGAGGGAGGTATGCCGAAGCAGACATTCCCCAAGCAGTGCACAGCCCAGATGAGAAGACCAGCACAGCTTGAGAGTTAACAAGTTACATCTTCAGTATCCAAGGGCCGTTCTCCAGATCTGATTTCACACAGCAAGCCTACTGTCTGGCTGCACGCCCTGAAGTGCTTTAGTAACTGGCAACTCCTTTGGCAAACCCCTGTGGTTCAGTCTTTCCACTGCCATTTACTGAAGGAGGAAACTGAGGCATAGAGATGAAGTGGCTAAGCCAAGGTCACACAGCTCAGTCATGAGTGGTGGAGCCAGGATTTGAACCTGTACCGTCTGGTCCCAGAACTCATGTTCTACAACATGCTGCCCTTTACTCATGCGGGAGCCTGAGCTGGGCGCTGGGGACAGAGGATATGATGGCCTTTGGGTTGAGTGATCTGAGACCAAAAGATGTGCCCTGGGCCTGTAATGATGAATGGGATTTGGACAAAAAGAGAGAATTGGGAAAGGCCATTCACTCCTGAAGACAAACTGTCCCACTCCTGAAGGCTCTGAAGAGCCAGTGAGGGCTTGGGAGGGAGCAGACACTGTGCACAGAGGTGCATATTTTCTTCCTATGGAAAGGCAAGGTGCAGGTCCTACAGTCCCAGGGTCCTCAGCCCAGAGAGGATGTCCTGGGTACTGCTCCCTAGATATGAACTGAGGGTGCCAAGTGTCACCCACCAAGCTGACCGTGCAATGGACATTTTGTTTCCTGCACTGAGGGTCTTCTAACACTGGCAACCCAATTTGCCAAACAAATTAGATTCCTTAATAATCATCATTCCAATCCATGCCAGTCAGCAAATATTTCTTTCCAAACAAATACATAATTAATTTAGACAACTGCTTTTTGACTCAAAGATTTTAAAGTGCCTGGCTGAGGTGAACGTTCAGGAAAAATAATGGTATTTCCGAGGGAAAATTCATACATAGTTCAATTTAGAATATTGTAATAAGACTCTGCAGCATAAATTCCAGCACACTGGACAGAAAACCTATTTGTGTAGCATGTGAGGACATAAATAAAAGCCAAATACTTATACTGTCCTCACAAATATGAAATTTTCTTTTGTGAATCTATGCTCCCTGACACATATTCCAAGGAAGTTGGGTCCCCTGATAAATATTGTGACTCAAAGGTCTTCATCAATATCAACTCTTTCTCATTATTCAGTTACTAAATAAAAAAGGTGGTAATAATGGAGTAACAAATAACAGAATGATATAATTAAAGTTATGTATCAACCTTCATTCAATATTCGATCACTGCAAATTTTGTCACCAGCCTCTTAATTTTTCTGCCAACAAAACTTATTTTATAGCTTCTATTCCTGCCAATGGCCAATCTATGATCTCTCTTTACCTATTTTTAAGCTCCTTCTAACCCTTTTGATGGTTTCTTTGAGTGTTTTGTGCGGGTTTTGATTTGGGGGTAGGAGCTTCCTTCTTGGTTCCTGCTGGAAGTTCCCTCCCTCTGGACTTCCCCAGTCCCCACCATCACCCCTCCAAATAATGTTCTTTCTAAACCCTTCTGTAAATGGCATCTGTAGCTCTCTTTCTAGAAAGCATCCTTTTTCTGAGATCTTTGTTCCATTTCTGACTGGTCTTTATGGGTTCACAGTTTGAGCAAGGAAGGGCCATGGATTCAGAAACCTAATATTTTTCTCCCTTCCAAATCATCACACGAAGTTATGCTCATCCATAAATAATGTGTTTCCTGGTAGAGAGTCGATTTTGATGAAGCTCTTGAGGTAGATGATGATAATGAACTGAAATAAGCCTACTGGACTTCATTTGTGAGAACCGAGGAACAAAGACGCTATTATCCTTATGCCTCTAAGAATTTATTCTTACGCCTGTAAGAGTAATAGCATGCTGACGATCCTGCTCTTTGCTCTGGTATGTGGGAGGTACTGCTATCAGCTGTCAAGTAGTAGAGAGCAGGACACCGAGTAGAAATGGTGTGTGACCAGAGATGCATTCAGGAGAGAGGCTGGCCATGACAGCCCAGGCCCCAGGTGCTCGGCCTCCACCCCAAAGAGCTGATACAGATGCACCTTTGAAGACCACCAAGCTCAGACTCCTACAGGCCCAAGTCAACCTGGGGCTAAACAAAACCAATGTCGCTGGCCTACTAAGGGAAGAGGCATCAAGTCAGGGATCAGGAGTAAGGCCCAGCTCTGCCATCCATCTCAACAGGCAACCTCTCCTGGAGATCTTAGTTCAGTTATCTATAAAATAGTCACAATAACTCCTCACTGAGCTTATCACCCACTTTTTAAAGAATGTATCAGAAGCTCCTAAAGCAGAAGCTATAGACTAGCTGCATGCATGTGAAAAAATGGGTTGGTTTTTAGGTTTGGAGTAAAAATGGTAAGAAGTTGACCCAGAAACTTCAGAATCCTGGTTCCCCTGCATCCAGCCACAGTCAGCCCAGGCTTCTGTGCTGAGCCAACACTGTGCAGCTCACCTTTTGGTATCAGGGGCCCTCCTAAGTCTGTTTTGCTCTCTTATTTTTCTTTACTTTCCTGATGTTTTGCTAAGTCTTGAATATTGAAGGGAACATGCGTTCTTATCATTGGAAGAAACAAGTACGGCGCCTGTTGATCAAGTTCCTCTTCTTTCATCATTTCAAAACCATCTCATGACTGCACTCCCGACAAATGAGGAAAGGAGCCTTGCTCACTGGGCCTGGAGTTCAAAGCGGATCCCCTTGGGTCAGATGGGGCCTGGAAGGCAAGGCCAGCACCTCACATCTCATTCAAGGAGCCGTGGCAATGGGTCCAACCCAACTCTAACAGTGCATACACACAGAGCACAGTAAGGAACACATGCCCATATCTGCTGAGCACCTAAGTGCATCATGTCATGTAGTCATCACAACAGCCCCGAGCTGACCTTTGTTAGACCTGTGCCATGGGGAATCTCAGTCTCACGTCACCTTGTCCAGAGGCCGAATGTGAATACTGGTCAGTCTGAAGTCATGCTCTTTGGTCCCACACCCACCCCTGACTCATTCTGGCACCAAAGGGCAGAACCTGATGGATGGTGAGCAACGTGTTCATGTGCTGTCAGCTGAAAGGCACGAGGGCTGGGGAACAAGCACCCCTTGCTCTGCCTCTCCCAGTCCCTCTCTCTCCGGAAAGGCCTGGGGCTCAGGCAGGCTGGGATGAGATGTCAAGCATTCTGCACTCTCTTCTTTGCTGCCCTCTCCCTGCCTCCTGCTCCTTACTTAGTCTTCCTCTCTGCCCACCAGTCCTACTCAGGGAGGACCACAGAGGCTGGTGCTGCTGACCCAGCAGTGTGCCCTGAAGCTCCTTGTGTCAACAACACATGGGAGCCAATGATCTGAGCATCCCTGTCTGCTTATGGGTCCTAGTTTCTGCTCTTCCCTCCCAGAAGGTCGGAAGAGCATTTGCTCCCTTTCCATGTCCCCAGAACATGCACCAATCTCATTATCAGGACCTGGGACAGGTCTCCAGTTGCCCAGATGAATGCTGTCCACACTACCTTGCTGCTTCCCCTCAGAGATTTACTACAGGGAAGGTCACAGCTTGACACCAGTGCTCAGAAGCATCCAGGTGCTACTTGCTGCAACTATCCAGACATTTCAGGGAATCTTTTTGCACAATGCAGGGCCCATCCCACCAGAATTCCAAGGAAGCCATTTACTTTTGTCAGTCCAACTATTCATGAAATGCACAGAATCCAGATGAGTGGGCTTCCTTGACGCTCTGGTGATTGGTTCAGGGCGTCTCCAGGCACATGGAGGAGCTGCCCTTCAAGGCTCCTAGAAAGCTTGGGGAAACCCCTAAAAATCACAGGCCACCAGACCTAGTCAGCGCCTGGCCAAGTGTCAGTGCAGAGGTTCACACAGTGTGGAGAGGAGGGATGGCAGCCTTCTCTTTGACCCACATGCCAGCCTGCATAGTTCTCAGGAATGCCCTCACTCACCAGGCTAAAGACTTCTGACTGTTTTTCCCCAGAGAAGCCATGTGTCTTCTCTTACTAGGCCTGGCAAGGACCTGCAGCCCCTGGGTACAGCCCCAAACCAACCCCCAACATGTTGAGAGTGGCATCTGGCCACATAGAAAGCTGCCTCTCTTTCCAGGCTCTGGCCTTGGGAGGTGGCACTGCAGCTGGGCTTCCTGGCCTGTTGCTCTAGTTCTAATTGAAATGTGTCCTCAGAGGGTCACAGCAGAGGCCTGAGGGCCCCTAGGTACATCTGCCCCAACCCAAAATGATGTGGGTACGAGTTTTCAAAGCAGGAAGCCCTGGGAAATTTTGCAGCATCACTCACTGGTGCTTCTGGCACAGAGGGATACCACAGCATCTTGCCTCTTGGACCAGGAAGAGAGCAGAGTCTCCTCAGGGGGACACCTATTTCACCAACAGCCTGCACGTCCCCAGGAGACACTGTCCATCCACAGGGCAATGCCTCGGCCAACCCTTCTGCCAGGCCCTCCTGCAGCTCTGGAGGTGGACTGGTCAACCCAGTACCTCTGGGCACCAAAGACAAGATCTTTTCACAAGTTTTTCTCATTGAAATACTTTTTTCCTTGAGGCTTTTAAAATCCTGAACGTTTAGCTGTTCTGAAAGACTCTTGCTCTAGTGAAGGGCTGTAATGACTGAAATGTAACACAACACAGAGACCTGAGATTGAGTGGGCAGAGTGGTGGGGCCGGGAGGAGCAGGGTTCAAATCCCAGTTCTGCCACTTTCTAGCTTCGCGATCTGGGACACTAGGTCTAACCTGCCACAGCTCAGTTTCCCTATCTGTAAGGAAGACTAATGACAGCACCACGTCACCTGTGATGATATATAAGGAGGTGCCCACACCCTGCCAGGCCACCCCCGCCCCATACTGTGCACGTTCCTGCTCAGAGACAGCACCTGTGGCCTTAGAGGGACCACCCCTGGCATGGGCACTGCTCATCCCATAGGGTTGCTGGAGGTGCCTCTGAGCTTAAAGGTCATGTCCTACCAAGATGAGGTCCCCAACAAAAGACTGGGGATGCAAAGACCCAGCTTTTCACCTAAAGGCAGGACAAGCTGTGGGCTCTCACCTGTCCAGAGTCCCTCTCAGATCAGAACAAGCCACATCTGAACTTGCACCTTGCTTGGCCCCTCTACTTCCCTGTCCTGCCTCCCCTGCGCCCTTACTAGCTTCTTTAAGGAGCACTTCCAGAATGACTTTTGCCTAGGAATTCTCATCTCAGGCTCCTTGACAGTGGGTATCTAGACAGGGGCCCTGGTATACCTCTAGAGAAGCTGCAGTTTCTTCTTTTCATTTTATTCAACTTAATTCTTTTTTCTTCTTCTTCTTCTTCTTTTGGTGGGGAGGCTACCAAGGGGAGGTTTCTTCTCAGGGCTTTGAAGCACAGGATTAGCCAGCACCAGCTATTCTGAGTTGACCAGGACCCAACACAGGACCCAGAAATAGCATCACAGGCAGAAGAGGCCCCTCTGCCAAGCAGAAATGCTGGCAGGTGCTACAGAGCCCGTGACAGTCCCTGGGAGACAATGGGACTTCTGGTAGTTAACATAGCCCAGACAACCTTGCCACTTCCAAGCAGGTTTGTACTGCAACAGTGATGAAATGTGACTCCCCACAACCCTCCAAGGAACTAAGTGACAAGAGAAAAAGCCACATTACTTCACGCAGAGGTGGTGGCAGCTCCTAATTACTGATGCACCACTAAGCAAGGTTTTGCCAACAGCCAAATGAGCACGTGCACTTACAAAATAAGGGCATGGGGCACAACTGATTGGTTTGCACATATGTCTGTGACATTACACAATTTGGAAAGGCCCATCTCTCTTTATCTATAGAAGTCAAATGAGAATGACTCTTGAAAAAAAAAAAATCCACATTTAAATGTCACACTGTTTCCCATCCGGTTATCTCTGTATTCTGTACACAAAGGGGAGGGGGGAGCTGGATGTTCATTTTCAGTGCCATCTATCATCTTAATTAATAGTAAGTAAAATCCTATTTGCATTTCAGGTGAACAGAACATAAAAGAAATGAGATTTTCTTGACAAACGAGAGTCCCATGTTTGGAGGGATACGACTATCCTCCCAAAGAAATGTAATAACATTCACTGCAATTTGTATCTCAGCCCCTGAGAGCTTTAAGCAAACTTCAAGTGCTTCTTCCGCTCTTGGCTTAAGCATATGTCCCTTCACCAAGTTGTTACACCAAAAGACGACCTGTCTGCACAGGGTTACATCTTGGTCCCTTTCTCAGGACCCACTAATGTTCTTGGGAAACTTAATGTTAAAACTCAATGAAGGAGTAACTTGAGATTTTCTCAGGTGCTCCCAGTTAACTGTGCTATTGAAAAGATCAAAACACTGTGTGTGAATGGAAGATGTGTTTCAAAGGCAAAGAAGTATTAAAAGCCGATGATGGTAGTACTTAGTCAATAAAAGCACCAAGGGTTCTAGAAAAAGACTTCACTCTTCCTGAATGCAAATATTCTGTAAATATGTAGTATTTATATATTATTGTTTCATTTTAAAATGTCTATAAGGCCACAAGGCTGGAGCCCTATTCCGGTCTGCTATCCTAGCATCTCTGGAGGACCTTGGGTGTTCCCTGATGTCACCTGCTTACAATTACGTCCTTCATACAATGAGTGAATTGGATGATGTGCTCACTGAGACACTTTCTAGAACTAACAGGATAAGACTTTCACTTTATTCAAGGAGTTATGTTCTAATTCCCCAGGCCTGAAAACTGCTCTCTTATTTTCAATATTAATAAAGTCTAATTAACATAATAATCTAGGAGTTAGTGGTGTGGATAATCCAATGAAGGAGCTCATCCGAAAGCCATTTTATCTAGCATAAGAACACCGGGATTGACTTTTCTATGGTAAGTTTTAGCTTTTAATTGTGTTTTATTTAGGATAATATTAAAATTTGTTTACCTTCATGGAGCACACACCCATGCAGAGATATGAACAAACCAGTCCAGAACTTCATCTGGCTATGAGAGGGGAGCAGTTTAAAATCCAAACATTTGCCTGGGAAAATCTATACGAAGGCAGTGAAGATTCTAATGAGATTGACAGCATTAATTTCACATTAATCTCTAAGACACCCAAAGCACAGCCATGCGTATAAACTCCTGAATGGTCATCAGCCAGGGATAGAGACAGTGATGAGTTCTTCAGCCCTCCCAGCTCCCCATAAGAATTTACTGAGCACTCACTATATGCCAGGCACTGATTTGCACCCCAGAAATAAATGTCAACAGCAGACATCCCAGCACCCCCTTGGATCTTATGCTCTGATAGACAGTCAGCCAATGAGGAGAAACCACCAACCTGTATGTAATGCACACTGAGACAGAAGGGATGGATGTACACAAACAGGATGTAGGGCCTAGGAGAGGAGAAGGAGACCTCTTCAGACAGGATGGCTGGGTGGGGGTCGCTTTGAGGCAGTGTCACATAAACTGAGACCTGCAGACTCCTGGGTCCATCCCCCCACAGAGATGCCCACAGGAGCTCAGGTTCAGAGGAAGAGATGCCTACATTCCTGCTGCACAGATACACCTGCCTTCAACAAGCTAAGTAGTGATTAAATAAAGTAGACACACAAGGGCGAATATTGCATGATTTCTCTTACAAGGGGTATCTAGAACAGTCCAATTCACAGAAACAGAAAATGGAATAGTGGTTGCCAGACACTGGGGTAAACGGGAGCTATTATTTAATGGGTACAGAGATTCAGTTTGAGATGAAAACCTTCTGGGGATGGATGGTGGGGATGGTTGCATGACTGAGCAATGTGCTCTATGTCACTGAATGATACACTCACAAATGGTTAAGCTGTCACATTTTATATTGTGTATATATCACTACCATTTTTAAAAGGTGGGCAAAAGATTAGGCATTTTTAAATACACCTGAGCATGCTCCCTGGGCCAGTGAATGAATTCACCCGCAATTAGAGAAGTGGCCTGTATCTTCACAGACTTAAAAATGGAGTAATGTCCTTCTCCCACAAAGGGAAACTGTTGGAGGAGGTGAATCTTATCAGGAAGGCACCTGACACTGCAGTGCCTCTGTCTGTCCAAAACACAGCTCAAGAAATACTACCCCTGAGGAATTTCCTAGATTAGCACATCTTGTTTACCAGAGAAATAGCATCTCCTTAGCCCCAGCCTGCTCTCCAGTGTGTTCATTTATGTCCTGTCTTTCCATCTGTCTTAGAGGGCAGTACTCATCCCACTTTCCCTCCTCTTGAGCACTGTCCCCCAACCCACACACACTCCAGCTACTTTCCAAGCAGGTTTTACCTTTTGGGACAACGTTTTCTTTGTGGGCAGAACAGTGAACATATCTGTGTAAGTGTACACCACAGCAGGGCTATTAGTCAAACAGATTGTGAAATCCACTCATTCATTCATTCATACTTACTGAATGAAATATCTCTCAGCAATGAAAATAAAGGAAGTAGGAAGAAAACCATTGACTTCCACAATTTTATTCAACACTTTGATTTTCTATTACAGTTTACATTTCCAATTTTATCCGGTACAATGCTTTTTTTCCAAGCCAAAGACAGACTTTTCTGTGAACCATGGATATATAATAGTTATCTATTTCTCCATTTATAGCACTCATCATTTTAGAAGGTCAAGGCAAATGCATCAGGCCAGAGGTTTTTTTAAGGTCTCCTTCCTGGATGAAGGTGAAGATAGGCAAAGATTTCTCTGAGAAGACAGATGCCCCCCAGGGAGGCATTTTAAACCTAACAAGAGCCCCAAGCAAGGCAGAGAGGGAGACCAGAGCTCGGGGAGGAAACCAAGGCCAGGCAACTGGGATAGGCTGGGGGATGCAGCCATGGGGCAAGTCTATATGGTAAGGAGAGGCAACAGCATTCTGCCACCACCAAACGGGGGCGGGGGCGGGGGCGGGGGAGATTGTCAGTCAACACGCTGGCTGGGCTTCTCTTTGCTGAGCACAGTGCCAGCTGCTGGCAGTGCCCCTGCACCCACAAAGCCAAATCTTTCAAGTGCACAGTGCCCCACATGACACAGCAGGTGTACACAGATTGGATGGGTGTTTGAAATCAAACTTCTAGAACCCAGTATCACCAGACTGCTCCCTCTACCTGATCTCCACAAAAGCAGATCAGTGCATTCCTCATACTGGAATCAAAAAAAAAAAAAAAAAAAAAAAAAAAAAAAAAAAAAAAAACTGGCTCCCAGGAAGTCAGCTGCTATCCCAGCCCTTGGTCCCCAAAGAGGAGCTGAGAGGAAACCTGGATGCCCACCCTTCTCTAGAGCTCCCATAATATGTGGTTCCTGGAGCGGCCTGAAGCGCCCTGCCTGGATCCCACCCTCAGGGCCACCTTCTCCGCTGGGAAACTGCCCCAAGGCGGATTCGCTCAGTCCCTCCCCCAAAGTCTAAACAAATCCTTGCCTGAACCACAGAATCATGATCTGCCAATCGCCAAAAGCCATTTACAAGATGTTCTGAAAGTGAAAGAAAGAAGACAAGGGAGGAGAGAAGAAGAAAGAGGGAAGAAAGCTGGGTCTGTCTTTGCCTGAGGGGGAAAACAACCAAAGCCTTTCCTTCTCCCTCTGTGCTACCCATGTGCTGATGTGAGGCATTTATTTGGTGACAAAGCTTCAAATGCTAATTGAATGCATTAAAGGCAATAACACAACCCAGAGAATTGTTTTGCTGTATTTTTAAACTTCCAGTGTGCTCGGCTACCTACAGCTGAACAAGAACAGGTAAAAGATCTCCCTGAAATAAAAACAAGGCAGGGTGAGGGGGGGAGCAGGCACCTCCTTGGGAGTTCACCAGGTTCCCATGGAGAAAAGGGCAACTGCCTGGTACAAGGCAGTTTGGTATCAATGCAGTAATTTCTGGATAGCTGCCAATGCTAAGGTTAAAAAGCAATATTACAAGGCTTCTATGATGACAGCCTACTGGGAGACATTTGTTGGAAATTGCTTTGCCTATCATTTAGTCAGCAAAAAAAGCCCACAGTACTAGTTATGCTCCAACTCTGTTGAGTGTGCATCTATAAATGATTCAAATTGTAAGTGCATAAAGCCCCCATACAGGTAGATGTAATCACCGTAAAAGCCTGGAGCCTCAGCCCTGTTCTTTTCCATTGATAGGCCATATAAATTTTCACCATATGTTGCCAAATAAGAAGCATAATTATAAAGAAAGTATATTCTGAGTTTTGAATTCAACTTTTGAAAATGAAATTAGAATGACTTTTTGGCACCAGGCAATAAACTTTTCCGGCAGCTCCATTGTGGAGAACTGACGCTCTAAAGCGTATGACTTCGCTCGCCCCAATGAATTTTAACCATGCCCTTTGAGTCTACGAGAATGGGCAACTTAAACATCGCCAGGGGGATATTACAAGTTTTAACTAGACTGTCTCCTCGAGTCTCCAAATGCCTGAAAACATTTAAGTGAGCTAAAGTATGTAAAAGGAAAATAAGATCTGATATTTCAGTGATCAGAACGGTGTGAACTAATCTGTTCGTTTTCAATTACCAGAAGGTGTTCAGGAGTTGTTGGCTGACATTACAGAGTCCAAATAAAGCCTTTCCCTTGCTCTTCACCAAGATTTAAGAAGTAACTAATTTCTTAGTGGTTCGGGGCTTTTTGACTGCACTGATATAAATGCCCCTGCTTTGAACAGGCAGCCTGGTCCTTGTCCTCAGGGCCCAGAGGTATCCACCTTAATGCAAACAAATGAGTGTTCATTCCATGGAGACCAAGCATTTGGGTTTGCAGACTGGGTTGCTGCAAGTGTATGAGTGAGACTCAGGCTTGCAGGAAGGAGGCTGGGTAGCCTTCTGGACTCTTGCCTGGGGCCCCCAGATGTTATGGGCACATCATCACCACCACCTCCAGAAAACTCAGCTGAAGTGGTTCCCTCCAAGAGCCTCCATTTTCAGTGTCATTTCAAATCCTATCAGCATGGCTCACAGTCTGGTGAAGAGCAAGGGACTCATTCAGAGCAATCATTCTAGCTTTTATCTAGAGGCTGAATCTACAAAGAGAGGATAGCACCAGCATCCCTCTTTCAGGGCTGACTAGCTCCCACCCATTTTTCCAACAACACTGAGTGTAGTCTCTTAGAAGCATGTTTCAGAAAATTCTGCATGAGTATGAGGCTGGCCCTTTACAGACACGAAGAGCCAAAGGGTCAGCCCAGAGGCATCTGCGGGTTCCAAGAAGAGACAAGTCATAAGGGATGCTTCTCCTTCAGTCTCCACAAAACCGGGAAACCAAGGCAGTCCCAGGGAAATGCTGGCAAGTGCATTTCCTCTATTTATGCTTCCTTTTAAGAGGTCAAGAGAAGGTGGAAACAGCGCCATTGAGGAGTCATATCCCCACTGCCTTTCTACAGCTCCCCCACACTCACCCTGTCCCCAGACCCCTCCACTCACACAACACACCCGCCAACAAAGAGCTGTTCACTGGTCAGGCAGGGAAATCATACTTGTGAGGCTAATTTTCAGAAGTTATTAAAGTGAGCTAGAAAAAATGGAAGCCAAGAAGACTGAAGATTACAAAACATAAATAGATTTTTTTTTTTTATTATCCAGGCATTTTAAGAGCAATTATGTTGCTGCAGTCATAACAGCCACTTGAGCAAACAGCAGGTTGGTAAAGTACAAAAGACTCCTGCCACCTCCGTACCCACTCCAGAGGCTGGTACAGTTTGGGGAGGGGAAAGAAACAGAAAGAAATTTTGAGACTTTGGGGTTTTTTGAGTTGATTCCTAAAAATTTGTTAACATTTTTTTAACCATTCAAAGGAAAATAGAACTGAACACAATTTGGGGAAATGAAGTGAAAAAAAAAAAAAACCTACACATTGGGGATATAAGATAGAGTTTCATTAAATTCCAAGTTCACAGAAATGTCACCAGTCCCTTGCCTTAATCTCATCTATTTTGTATTTTCTGCTACAACCAGCAGAGAAGGACTAGTCTCCTAAGAAACACAAATCCTGCTTTTATTGGGAAAATTCTGTGCCCTGTTACAGAATTCTGTGCCCTGTTACCTGAAAGACAGGCAGAAGGATGTGGACAAGCTCTGAGCCACCCCTGGTGTGGGCACTCTTGGTTTGGACCTAGTTCAGATCCCCCTGCCTCCCCCATTTCCCTGGGCCAGCCTTGTCCCAAAGCCAACTTAAGAGTCAACGTTCTATAAAAAGAAGGCTCATTATAAAGCCTTAAATGAGGAGCTGTAGGATGACTGGTGAGTTACTAATAATTTGCTGTCTCTCAACCTGCTGTATATGCAGAAAGTAGTTTCTAAATATGCCAGTGGATTTGTTTTACTATATACAAACTGGGTCTGTTAGGTAAATCGATGTTGCCAAAGTTGACTGAGAAATGAGAATAGAATATCTAAAAATAACCCCATGAGAACTTTCCCACCAGACAGTCAAGCAAACAAAGTCATCTCCAGTAAATCATTCCTGACCTGGCTCACCTTGCTAGATCAACTATAAACTACCCCTCACTGCAGATGAACCTGATAGATACTCATGTTTTCTAATTTATCCTGAAGAAATCGAAAGGGAGTTTGAAAGGTTAATTAAAATTTCTGGTATAGTTCTGGTCGATAAATAACTAAGTCCACAATAGTTACCTGGATCAAGAGTTGTGTTTCAGAAAAATTAAGTATTCTGGTTGATATAAAATTACCCTAGATCCATGGATTATCAATGCTCAGTAAATAAAACAGAAACAAGACCACTGAGCAATTTAATATTTTTTTTTTAAATTCAACCCTTAGCCTTCTGATTCACACATAACAGAGCATCAATAACTATTTGCTACATGCCTGAATTAAGAAGATACTTGAGTACTTGGGAGTTTCTCTGAGTCACTGCTAGGCTCATTTTGTCACTCTTATCAATAGCTTCATCTTAATTCCTTACAAAAACTGACAACCACTTCTGAAATTTCTCATCCAGTATGGCTTCTGATCAAGATCTGCCATGGGGACAGAGGAAGGCAGAGCTCAGACAATGAATAAGAGACGCTTTCCCTGGCTCGATCTGCCGAGAGCCAGATAATAAATCATTTCAGTTTGCAGGTCATCTAGTCTTGTTAAAAAAAATTCAACTTTGCCACTATAGTGCAATAGCAGCCATAAACAATATGTAAATGAATGAATGTGGCTGTGTTCCAATAAAACTTTATATGTATTTTAAAAAACCAGACATTCTTCAGGCCATATTTTGCCAACTCCTCCATGAACTAATATTTTCTTTTTTAATTTTTTATTTGTTCTATTTAGTTATACATGACTATAGAATGCATTTATGTATTTTGCTATATCATATAGGAATAGGGTATAATTTCTCATTTTTCTGATCATACATGTTATAGAATCACATTGGTCATGTAGTTGTAAATATAATGTCTGTCTCATTCTCCTATCTGAACTAATGTTTTCTTTTCCTTCATGGTCAAGTTGAAAAAACACCTCCTCCACTAAGTCTTCTTGAGTGCCTTCCTGATTAACTCTTTCTCTACTTCAAATTGCCTTACTAATTTCGTTCTATTTTTCATTTTGTTTTGTTATAGTTTCACAGTCAGACTGAGTCAGCAGCAAATCAGGAAGAGGGAGCCCTTCAAATTGATACTCTTTAAATATATTCTTAACATTCTTGTAGCAGGTACACTGAGTGCTATGTCAAGGAAGAACAGGAGGAATTCACAGTGGGACATTCGGATTCCCTTACCGGATTCCCAGTAATTCAGCTCAGGCCCACATTTGCAAGTTCTCTTCAGTGAAACCTAAGCCACCCTCAGCCAACCATGCCCTCATTATTTACGCGCTCTACTGAGGAGGAGGCAGCATGGGGGACACAGTGTTTGGGAGGAGGATTAAAACCTAGTTAAGAAGGAAAAACACAAATGGGGAGAAAAACAAGATAAAACAGTTTAGTGTGGCAGCACAGAGGTGGCTGGAAGTCATCTTCTCACAGAACACTACAGACTGTGCAGAACGAGCCTTGGAGGAGATGCCCCATCCTCCCTTATGCAGATAAGAACATTCAAGCATCAAAAGTAACTTTTTCCTACTATCACACAGTGGTTAGTTATGCCTTCTGAATGCCAGTCAACTGTGGCATGAATCTTCTACTTTGTATCTAAACTCCTCTAGGTTTCAGAACAACTACACTGTAGAGGCTCTGCAAAACAGTAAAGTCAAGGCTCTGGCATGGAGGATTTGATATGGAGCTGATGCACACAAACACAGATGCCTGCCGTGACCACAGACTGAGAGCCCTCCTTGAACAGGACACTGGTATGTACCTTCTAGTGGTAATCACTTTTCTACATCCTGTAAGAAGTTCTTTATCAGAATTGCTCTCACTGTTAGTCCATACACCATCCATCTACTGATCCATTAATCCACCCACTCACACATCCATCCACCTGTCCAGTAACTCATTCAAACACCCATTAAATACCTACTGTGTTCCAGGCCTCAGACATAATAGATGAGGGAGATGAGTCTCACCCACAAGAAGCTTTTAGTCTAGTGAGGTTAACACAGGAAGCCCCTGTCTGCTAACCCTAAAGTCAGACCCATTTTCTGATCTGGGCTGGTGCTACCATGCCTAATGATTTACTTGCTTAATTTAGCAAAAATGAGCTTTGAAAGACCTTTAGGTTGTTTGAAAAAGCCTCATATAACCAAGATGTGCAGTAGGAGGGGATATTAGAAAACCTGAACTAAAGACACTAAGCATGATTTTTATAAAAAGGTGCCATAAGGCAGCAAAATAGACCTGAACTTGAGGAACAGAAGGACTCAATTTGAATCTTGACCCTGCCAAGTGTGTGACTTTGGGCAAGTTAATAAACCTCTCCGAGTATCTGTTTCATCAACCACAGATGAAGACAATTCCTATTTCATAGGGTTCGTTATTTTGACAAATACTGAGCACTTACACGTACCTGGCCTTCTCTGCACAGGGGGCTGTGGGACTGAACAACGCAGTGCTCCTTCCTGTAGCTTATATCCTAGCTGGAGAGAGAGGCAGGAAACAAGCAAATGCAAGAATGGAAAGTGATCTCCTAGGGTTGCTACATTTCATCACCACAAAATTTTGTGGTTTAGAAAAAAAAAATTTTACTCTTTCACTGTTCTGGGGGTCAGATGATCAAAATCTAGGTGTTGGCAGGGCCCAGCTCCCTTTAAAGGTTCTAGGGAAGACTCCTTTGCTTCTTCCAGCTGAAAAACTATAATCCCTGCCTCTTCTTCCTATGACCTCCTCTGTGTGTCCTCTCCTGCTCTTCAAGGGACAGCCAGTCACTGAATTTAGGGCCTATCGAAATCTAGCACTTCATCTCAAGATCCTTAACTGCTCTGGTTTGAATGTTTGTGTCCCCAACATGCATATTTGAAACCTAATTCCCAGTGTGGTGTTATTAGGAGCTGGGAGTCTCTGGGAAGAGATTCACTCATTGGGACCCCAGAGAGCTGCCTTGCAAAAACCCAGCTAGAAGGTACCACTTACCAACCAAAAATCAAGCATCACCAGACACCCAATCTGAATCCGTTAGCACTTTGATTTTGAACTTCCTAGCCTCTGAGATTGTCAGACACAAATTTCCTTCTCCTTCATTTTTTGTTATTGATTTTGGTCTGGGGGTTGAACCCAGGGACTCTTTACCACTGAGCTACATCCCCAGCCCTTTTTACATTTTATTTCGAGATAGGGTCTAAGTTGCTAAGGCTGACCTCAAACTTGCAATCCTCCTGCCTCATCCTCGCAAGTTGCTGAAATTGCAGCTGTGTACTGTGTCCAGCCTTAAATTTTTTATAAGTCACCTGATTTGTGGTATTTTGTCACAGTAGCCCAAATAAACTAAGATGACTCTTATTTCCAAATGAGGTCACATTCTGAGCTTCCAGACAATTTGGGGAGGAGGTGGGTAAAACTTTAGCCAAGAAGGCCAGAGAAGGCATTTTTGAGGAGGCAACAGGCTAATAAAGTGTATCCAGCTATAGAGGAATGTTCTGGGGCCCTGAGACATGAATGAGCTTAGAGAACAGGTCCAAGGCACTAAATGGAGGTATTATGGTTTAGATATTAGGTGTCCCCCAAAAGCTCATGTGTGAGACAATGCAAGAAAGTTCAGAGGTAAAATGATTGGGTTATGAGAGCCTTAAGCTAATCATTGCATTAATCCACTTGAATGGATTAACTGGGTCATCACTGTAGACTGGTAGGGTGTGGCTGGAGGAAGCAGGTCACGGTGGGGGCTTGCCTTTGGGGTTTGTAGTTGCTCCCTGGTGAGTGGAGCTCCCTCTGCTTCCCCAATGCCTTCTTCTGAGCTGCCTTCCTCCTCCACACCCTTGGTCCATGATGTTCTGCAGTGACGCAGGCCCAGAGCAATGGAGTCAGCCATCCACGGACTGAGACCTCTAAAACGGTGAGCCAGATAAATTTTCTTCCTCTAAAATTGTTCTTTGGATCACAGAAGCAAAAAGAAAGCTGACTAAACAGGAGGCCTGAGGAAATGACTGAACAAGGGCTGGGGGGATGCTAGCAGAGAGGGGGAGACTCAAGAGCAGCAGGTGGCTAGTGCCAGAGCCCCTAAGCTGGTGTGAGAAACGAGTGTGGAAGATCCCAGAAACTAGCACACACAAAATCCCTCTCCACAAGGGATAAAAGGCTGCACTTGTAATCCGTTCGACAAAGAGCGGGTGGTCCAAGCTCAGGAAGCCCCAAACCACAGAAGACCGCTGATCAGAGTACACTAATTTATAGGCCTCCTTCCCCACTCCCCCAGACCATACAGGTGGCTTCCTGACGCAGGATATTAACTTTCAGCTGCTGGAGGTCCCTAACCTCCAGGCTGGCCTAAAAGGTTTCCTCAGGTTTGGATAAGCTGCAGATAAGGAGCTGAACTTTGGCGGGCTTACAAGAACCACACCTGCGAACCGTCAGAGATTCGTTCATCATGAGCCTTAATCCATCTCAAATAAAACCAGTGTGTGCAGACGTGGCTACCCACCCATGGCTGTTTAACAAGGAAGGACAACAGCTTTGTCTGCTTTGCAAAAGCCTCCTGTGTTTACCCTGTACCCGTGGATTTAATTTCCGAGATTTACATTTTAATTCTCTAAAATATTCAGGAGATAAATGGACAGAGAGGCCTAAGGTTGAGACACAGCCCCTTCTGAAAACCCCACTCGCCTTTTCCTCTTATTTTGCTTGTTTAATTTAATCTGATTTCCTTCTCCATCCTCCTCCGGGTTTCCTCCCTATGTTTCAGCTTCCTTCACTCTTTTCTGCCCTACTTCTCCCCGAATGCACTCCCCACATTTTGGATCACTCAGGGTGGTCCTCTACAGTGGTTGAACAGGATTCCCCCCAAATTCCCAACTACCTGGAACCCCAGAATATGACCTTATTTGGAAATAGCATCTTTGCAAATATGATTAAAATGCTGTCATAGTGGATTGCAGTGGGCAGTAAATCCAAAATGCCTGGGGTCTTCACAAGATGAAGAGAACCCACAGAGGCTTCAGAGAAAAAGGCCAGGTGAACATGAAGGGAGAGGTGGGCACCATGCAGCTAAGAGCCAAGGATTGCTGAGAATCACCAGAAATGGGAAAGAATAAATTTCAGTGGCTTGTGACCGACTGTTGCACCATACAAGGCCAGAGCCGGCTCTGCAGACATCTCTCACACACTTTGGCCCCTAAGCCTCCTCCTCGCCTGAAGCTCTGCACACCCCAATCCCTGCCTTCTCCTCCAGAGCTGTCTACCATGACTGAGGCCTTTATGGCTAAGAGAGGCTACATGCTCTCTGTTCAGATTCCATTTGGAATCTTTCTGTTTTTTCCCAACATTTTATCATGAAATTTTCAAATAGGTAGCAAAGTTGAGTGAACTTCACAACGAACATTCATCGACCTCCCACTAGGATTCCACTATATTTAACATGGTATGGTACTTGCTTTATCACGTGTCTATTTATCTATCAAAGCCTCTATCCATGCAGCAGTGAATGCATCTTATTTACTTTTTGGAAGCATCTCAGAATCAACTGCAGCCAACACTGCACTTGCCCCCGTGGTTCAGTGGACGTATCATTTACCACCCTCGTAACTTAATTAACCTTACAAAGGACCCATTCCTAACACACGGACTGGGGTTAGGATTTCAGCATATGAATTTTGAAGGAACATCAACATCCAGTCCACAGCAGGGTTTTATTCCGGGGGTATTAATGTATGTGCAGCATCTGTACCTTGTACCCCTATGGAAGGAAGGAGAGGCGACCTTTACCTTCTGCCACCCAGTATGTGACATGGACCATTTGATGGTGTGGAGAGTACAGGCTCTTTCTCTGCTCAAAAAGCTACTGTGGCTTTTGGGGCTTCCCAAAGCAAGTCTAAACTCTGCTGCCCGGATTTTAAAACAACCAGAAAATCGTGCTTAACTATAACATCAGGCTTATTTTCATGGCCTGGAATTTCATCCCTCAGTGGCACGGCCCTCACTCTGCTGATCAGGAACACGGAAGAGCTGACTGGTAGTTCTTGAGTAACAAAAGGGGTAGTAAAATGAGTAATAAAAACAGGAAAACCCGATAGCCAACACAACTCATCGGGTAGACAAAATCTTTTCAATCATACTGGAGATTTTTATGGTACGAGGTAAAAAAGCTTTTTGGCAATAAACAGTTTGTGAAGACTCCATAACCATTCCCATCTGATCCCGGCCCAGAGCCTGTGAGGTTCCTTGCCTTCTCAACATCCCAGAAGCACATCACCAGGCATGTCTGTCTCCACCGCCACTCAGATTATCTTCCCCTGCCCACTGGCAACACCCACCTCACCCCTGGGTTGGGTCTGCCTTTGTCCCTCTCACTCAGACTTTCCCCTTCTTTCAAAACCATCTCCAAAACCACTTAGCAGCCTCCCCAATCCTCAGGGACCCACCCTCCATATCTTCATGCGGCACCACTGGGAGCAAACAGCCTGCTGGCTCACAGAATGACTAGCCTTGGATCTGGGGTGACATTATCAGCTCCTGGAAGGCAGAAGCACTGTCTGCTAAGTCTCTGGAGCCCCTGTTCATACCTTGTACAAACTGGAGCACAAACTTGATGATCCATTCTAGGGTCAAATACTGCCCTACTACCACCACTGGGAAAAGGCAAAACAAACAAAAAAAACCACAAAAGGCAATGGAGGAAGAGAATGGAGAGTTTTGGAATGAAGGACAGGATAGGATTGACCTGGATGACCATCTGTTACACTCCTAGCATTCCACCTCAACTTCACAAAAGGACCCAGCCTGTCAAAGAGAAACATAACAGCTGTGTGTGCACACATATTTGTGTGTACACACCCACCACAGCCAGGTTCTCTAAGCCTTGTTATCTTTTCCATTTTCATTCATCAAACACTTACTGAGCACCTACTATGTGCTCAGTACTGTGTTTTTTGCTAGGGATTCCATATAAAAGATCCCTTCTTTCTAGGAGGTCACTCTGGTTGGACAGCCAGACACTTAATCAGATAATGATGAGGGTGTGTGGTCAGTGCTGGTGGAGCATGGAGGGGCACCGGGCAAGGCCTGAGCTCATGACCCGGTGGGTGAGTCAGGACAACCTAGCAGAGAGGATGCTCTGAATTTTAAGAGCAACCAGGAGCTATAGCACATGTAGAAGATTGCAGTGATCTCAAGTGAGTTACCACAATGGCTGTGAATACAGCAGAGGACCGTGTGGAAATGAGAGAGCCTCTTCCACACACCCTGGCAGGCAGGCACCCACCACCGGGATGGGAAGGCAGAGCCCGGCTACCTGGCTGAGGGTGGGATGTAGATCACAGAAACCGGTGCTGGGACGAGAGCAGAAAAGATTCCACACAGAGGAATCAAGAGGTCCGAAGGCACAGAGATGTGATCAAGCACATGGAAGAATAAGGATCCATCTGGTGCAGTGTCCTGAGGCCAAACGAAGTGAGATGTGGAAGGGGTGCTAGAAACAAAGGCTGGGCTATGGTCAAGGGCCCCCAAGAGAAATGAAGCAACTTGTCAATGAGGGCCCACATCCACCCCTGAAGGGGAAACATGTCACTGAGCCACTGTCAAATATGAAGAACACGTTCCAATCAACACTCTGACTTCCAGCAAGCCGAGTTCCAAAAACAACGGGAGAAGGGCTCCCCAACATCAAGGGCTTCAAGCAGCCTGCACTCACTATTGCTGGGCTAAGGGAAGCAGGCACAGCAGATGTAGCAGAAGGAATTAGAAAGCAGGAACTACCTGTCTCCACAGGTGCCCCGTGTGCCAGCTGATGGATACTGCGTCAGGGCTGGTCTCCAAGTCAGGAGACGCCTCTGCCTGGAGGGGGCTCAGTGCTAGCACAGGCATCTGGGAGAGGAAGCTGGGGAACTGGGCAGGTGAGTGCCAGTTCAGATAAGTGGCTCGACCACGCAGGCACACAATCTGTCCTTAGGACAAATCTGGAGATTTAAAGGATGACTTTATTTTGGTCCCCCAAGAAGCACCAATCAATGTAAGGAAGGTACAGGGGTTTAGTCATTTAGCAGCTGGAATACTGTAAACAGACCCGCTGTTGTATCCTAGCTTGTCAGGCTGTGAGAAAAGGTACAAATGCCCAAGCAACTGGCCTTTGCTCTAGCTGAGGCAGACGCACTGAACAGACTGCAAAGCTAGACCTGGTTGAGGGGGTCACAAGAACAAATTGAGGTCTGGTGGGGAAGCAGCACACAAAAAATTTGCCCTTCCATCCCAATGGAGTAGATGAAAGTCCTTCTATAGGAGTGAAGACAACAGCTTGAAGGACCTGAACTCAGACTACCTGGGTTCAAATCCCAGCCCAGGTGTCTCATTGTGAAATGGGAAATTTCAGAGGAGCAATAAGAGGAAGCTGGAGTGATCCACGTGGTAGTGGAGTAGAGCTGGAGACAGGACTAAGAAGGTGTGCTTAACTTAATGCCAATAACACCTGGTCACATATGGAAACATTTACTTATGTATGTATACATACACAGAGAGGTATACATGCATATTATTTCCTTGCTCTGTCACCTGAGAGGGTCTAAGAAATGATCACTCAGTAACAGTAAGCACAACTAGCAACAAGTTTTTGGTTTCTAGTACCATTCTTCAATAAGAGTAACCAGGACTTCTTAGTGAAAAGACTAATTGTAGCATTAGAGTGGAAAATAATGCCTGGAGCATCCTGGAGAGTCATAACATATTAGAGAAAGGCTCAGAAACCATGTTTATGGGAATATGTCAAAGGCATAGGTGCCAAGTGAAAGAGCTCCCAATGGCCAAAGCTGGACTAATTTGAGCGAGAAAATAAATAAATAGTATTGGGTTATAACCCAGACATGTAAAATTAATAGCCATGTTGCCATATTGATATAAATGATTGAATGCATTGCTAAATAAGGGATAAAAGCAAATCTCCAGTGCAGAAGAGTAATTTATGTAGATATTCTACCGTTGATGGCGCAGAGCATAATCCCCTCTCCTTAAGGGTGGGCTGGGCCCAGATTTCCTTCCAAAGATGACAGTAGGAAAAGGAGGGGAAAAGTAACTTGACGGAGAAATTTGACAAATACTACTTCAACCAAATGATCCAGATCAATATCAACAGGCACAAATCCTGCTGACAGTACCTGCCCTTGATACCATGTGATGAAGTGGCATTTGACCTCTGTGATCTTCCAGCATCTGACAACATACCTGAAAACTGTATTCCTCAGAGCTGTCAAGGTCATTCCCAAACAAGGAAAGCCTCAGAAACCATCCACTGTAATCTGAATATTTGTCCCCTCAAAATCCATATGCTGAAACTCAATCCCCAGGGGGACAGTATTAAGAGGTGGGAAGTCCAAGATCAAGGTGCCAGCAGATTTGGGGCCAAGAGGGCTTGTCCTCTGCTTCATGGATGGTGCCGTCTAACTGTCCACACACAGCAGAAGAAAAAATGGCTCCCTCAGCTCCTCTGTAAGGGCCCTAATCTCAGTTATGATGGTTGAGCCCTCATAATCTAGTCACTCCTCAAGCTCCCACCTCTTAATACTATCACATGGTAACAACAGGAGAAAGGGGATACGAGGTATAGGTGTGCTGTCTGTACTAGTTTCACAATTCTTAAAACCATTCTACAAAATAAAATCTATCAGTTAAAAAAGCATCCTGCTACCCCACTCACTAGTTACACAAACAATGGCTAAGTCAATGCCACTCTGTGCCTCAGTTTTCTCCTCTGCAAAATGGTATCATTTGTTACGCTATCTCATAAAGTTTTAGAGTGGATTCAATAAGAAAATGTGTGCAACGTACCTAGCCCGTGCTTGGACTACAGGAGATAACAGATACACTGGCATTATTATTATCCCAATAAAATATTTTTAAAAGACAAAAACACTCTTAGTAGCAACATCTCCCTTTCAGTGGCCTGGCAATTTTAAAGCACAAATTAGGGATGAAGACTAAAACCTCACGCCAAACTCATGCCCTCAGACAGCAGTGGGCACACAGTGAATCTTCTAAAAGGAAAGATCCACCCCAAAGATACTTGGCAAGGAATAGGCAGCCCCGCACAGTCCACGTGGAGTGTGATTAAGCATCCCAGAGAATGTGATTATTTAAATCTGTTTATGGTTTTCCTCGTACATCACACATCACAAAGTGTTCTATGTGAAATTAAGTGGTGATTTTGTTCAGTTTGGGCCGGAAGGATGGACGCATTGCCTACACAACTCAGAATATTCTGATTCTGGACAGAAAAAGGAACTGGGATGCATGCACGGTAAGTATTAGCACTTAAAAAGTGTGACCAGGGGACCAACCAAAGGTCATGCCTTTTCCCCATTTATTAGTTGACTATCACATAACAGCTTCAAGTGTTTACCTGAAAATGGCAACAACAGATTTAATGCATTCACCCAAATCCCACACTCATAACAAAAACAATATTTCATAATATAAACCATTGAGAGACCATAATTTCTGGCTCAGAGGTCACAGCTTTCTTTATGATAGATGAGTTTTCCGAAGTGAGTGGTTGGAAAAACCCAAGATGCTGCCCAAGCAGTTTGACCAATAAGTCTGAAATATGCAAAAGAGCTCAAGTCAAGTTCATTATAAATGACAGTGGTCCCCTGGCTCCTCAAGCCTACCCCTACCATTAACAAGCTTGGTTCAGCCAGGGAAACCAAACTATGATTTATTGTTCTCTTCAAATTAATAAAAGCATTAACATCCATTGTGAATTCCAGGATTCATTCACGTGAGAAAGAGCTGATGTTTCAAAATGGCCATGTGAGCAGGCTTCACTTTTGAAATCACATTCTTTAACCCCAATTCTCAGTCACTAGGGAGCCCCTCCTTTCACTCATGTTCTCTAGAGAAAAGCCAAAACCTGCACAAAGAATATGTCTCTACTCTTTTGACACAAAATCCATGTAAAACTTCTCAAAATAGAGCATCAGCAGGAAGCCAATGGGTGAGGGTTCTCTCCAACTCTCTCATTCTGTAGATGAGGAAACTGAGGCCAGAGGGCAAGGGCAAATGGTCCAAGCTTCCCCACAAAGACCAACTCTGTGGGTAGCAAAACTGAGGATCACTGATCACTGGCCACCAATCTGAAATCAGAGGCCATTCTGGTAGTTTAATTTGTTTAAGCTTTAATTAAAAACTTTTAAAATCATAAAGTTTTGCATATAATCCCAGATTCCTGGCTTCTCTTGAAAAGCTCAGGCATCTGTTGACTGTGGATCCTAACTCCTGGCCCCTAAACCTCCTGCTTGGCTTCAATATGTGATGCTGGGGAGTAGCTTCCTATGGCAATGGGCATGTGGTCTTCAGGGACCACAGTCCCAGGAACAAACTTCCTTCCACTGTAGGGACCCTGGAGACCTTGGAATTTGCTAATACTCCTCTGTCATACCCAGCTAAGGTTAAAAAATATATGTGAGATATCTGTACAGTCATTCCTTGATATTCCTGGGGGATTGGCTCCAGGACCCTCCAAGAAACCAAAATCTGTGGATGTTCCAGTCCCCTGTGTAAAACTGTATGGCATTTGCACATAACCTATGCACATCTTCCTGTTCAATTCAAATCATCTCTAGTGACTTATAACATCTAATACAATGTAAGTACTATATAAATAGTTGTTACATTGTATTGTTTAGGGAATAAAGACAAGAAAAACAAGTCTACACACATTAGGTAGAGATGCAACCAATGCAGACCTGAGAACATTTTCTATCTGTGGTTGGCTGAATCCATGGACATAGAACTCATGGATACAAAGCGCCAACTATAATATTTACGTAAATATTGAAGAAGAGTATATTATGTAATATGCAATACAACTGACTCACACATACATGTATTTCTTGAACAGTAGTAGCTTTTTTAAAAACATGAAAACATATAGGCATATTTCATTGATGTCCTTGAAGAGCATAGCTTGCCAGTCATAGGAGCAGAGGTGTAAGTCATGGGCATGAAATCTTCCCAGTCATTGGCAGAGGCAAGCAGGGTCAGCTACTTGACACTCAGCTCTGGTCCTGGTTTTCATGTATGGTTCACTGTTCTTATGCAGTATCTGAACAGCTAGAAGGTCACAAGAAAGAACACACCATTCTTCTGAAAAACCACTGCTGACTTCCTTCCTCTGACCCCAGATCAGATGCCCTGCCGTTCTCCTTGCTCATTCCACACGACTTCCTCCTGTGCTCACCAGCTCCAGCCACACCTGTCTCCTCCTTAGCCTGGCACTCCTGCCTGCCGGGCTTTCCCCCTGCATGCTCCTCTGCCATTCTCCCAGATCCTCCAATAATTGACCCACCTTCTGGTCATTTCTTGGCCATGCCATCTGAGGTGGCCTCCAAGCCATTAAGTCTGGTACAGTTCCTACATTTATCCCTCTCTGAATTTATCTAATTCTCTGTATGCTTGGCTTCCAAATGCCTGAAGAAAAGTCCCCCCATTAGCAAGATCCTAGTTCCAAGTAAGCTCAGGAGAGGGAGTGAGGCTATGCCTTTTCAGTCTCAGAGACTTCAGTTGACTTGGAGAGAGAATTAATTCAACGATGAGAACTTAGGGGCTTTAATACACCCCACTGAGTGATATTGCTCTGATTTCCAAAACACTTGCTCTTTTTCTGTTTGATTTCAGAGTCATGGTTGATGGTATGAATAAGCATGCAAAAGGTGTTTTAGTAATGTCAAATGAGGACCACAGCATGTGTGCATGTGTGCATAGGGTATTTCCAACTGCATGTGATGTTGGGGAAGAGCAATTGTATGTCACTTTGGAATTTTTGAGAACCACCCAATGGCTCATGAGCTCTGTAGACAATGGGGCATATGGGTCAATTAAGGCTCCTTGAAAATGTGGCCCTCTGGCCTGGGAGCTCTTATTTAGAAAGACCCAGTGACAAAACTACTGGTCCTTGACCATTCTCAGACCCTGTGGTTGGAGCACCACAGCAAGTGGCATTTATAGATGAAAGAACCAAATCAAGCAATAAAGGGCCATGGAGCAGGTTAAAAACACACTCCCAAGTGCACGCACTGCAGATACCGCAGAGAAAAACCCAGCAATAGCGGTTACGCTGTCACCTACTGTAGCAAGATTGATCTGTAGTGAAATAAAAGATACCACAATCCAGAGGAAATAACTTCTGTTTCCTCCGAGAATGTCTGAGGCTGTCAACTGCAAGCCCACACCCCCTTCAGTCTGCCATGGTACACAGCAGCGCAGACATGCAGGCGCGCCTCTGGGCAGACAGAGCACACATCTGCAAAGCAGCATCTCCCCACCTGCCCCACTCCTGGGCCAAGCCAAAATAAGCAGGGCCCAGATGCCCAGGGCATGCTCAGGAGGATGGAGCACTCCAAGTTGCCACTGTGTGGATGAGCTCCAGAAGACGACCCAGGGGCATCTGTTCATGTGAAGCCACATAGTTTGTGCTTGTTTATTTCTAGCACAATTCCAGTCCCTGTGTTTCAGGTTAATGGCACAATTCAGCATACAGTTTCAATCCCAGAAGATGCTATGGAGATAGCAGATTAGAAGCTGTCTGCAATACACAGAATATTTTGTCTTGGTCTCATGTGACTGTCACCAGCTGAACATCATATGGGACATTATTTTCCTTGGCAGAATGACCAGCAACAAAGGTAAGGAGGAGTACCAGCTGGTGAGCTCCTGGCCATCATTTCTGAGAACGTGTCTCCCTGTGAAATGGTCCTTCAAGGCCAGAGCCGTGTAAATAATTCACAGAGGTGAGTTTAGTTCTCTTCATCTGAAACCCTGGTAATATCTTAGAAGGGAACTGTCGCCCACCGTCGCACAGGCAACGAACGGGTAGCTGTTGGCTTCCGTCTCCGGCAGATGCTATTAAGTCTCAATAGCCAGTGATTTGTAGATGATTATAACTTTTGCTCTGCATATCATTGCGACTGACAGGCAAATCCCATCAATCGAATGGTATGACTGATGAATAAAGGAGGCAAGCTTGACATAGGCAGTCTGATAAGCCATTTTTTATATCAATTACAACACCCGTGAACGCTCACCATGGTGTGCTGGAAAGTCTGATCTGATCCAAAGCTTCTCTCTTCCCCTTCCCCGGGGGCCTCAGAACACGCGTTCCGGAAAGACTCCCCCAACTCAAGCACTTTGTGTTTCAGGGAGAGAACAGCGACTGGCGCTGGGTGGTGTTTGCATTCCAGTTCACAGAAAAAAGAAATTCTCCTCCCAGAGCGGCTCACTGAACCCCCAATTTGTCAAGGAGGAAAACTCTCTGCAGCAACAGGCCCTGACAGCGGCACTTTCATTACCCGAACAGTCACGGCACCTTTTCAATTTTGCTCGTCTCTTAGTCTCTAGCCAAATGGAACTTATTACTTATAGCTTGTTGGGATTTATGAATTATTTATAAAAGTAGGTCTATGACTCCAGACTCTTTAAAAGACAACACAACAGAACCCTCCTTGTTACCCACAACCGTGCTTCTATCAGAGAGCAGATATTCTCTAGAACACGCGCTGCATGTTTCGGGTGAAACAACAGTTGTGAAAATATCAAGCCTGTAAGAGTATTTGGAAGCTATTTATGGAATGCCTGGATGTATTTTTAAACTAGACTCTTTTATTCTAAGCCAGCCTTGGGTTCCAGAAAGATGCAGCAGACATGTGCTACAAATACGTTTCCCAGCTTGAATATAAACAGTGAAGCCCGGTGGCTTTTACCCAGTAGTTCAAGCTGGGATGAAAGGCAGTTCCTCCATAATGTGTGTCAACAAGGTTCCAGGAGGCCATGACCCACGAGTTCCTGTATCCAGGAGCATGGTGGCTGTGCCCCAAGCGGGGACTAGACTATGACCAGGAGACATGGTGTGGAGTTAGGCTTTGCTTTCCAGCTTCCCTGAGAACGCATGACCTTGACCCGTAAAACAGATGACAGGGCACACCCTCACCTGACTCTGACTCAGTCAGAGAGGTTGACAGGCAGTGAAGGGCACCAAGTAGCCAGTCGGCCACGTTCTTGCCACACCTCCGTTAGAATGACGCGTGCTCAACAAAGACATCTCCACCCACACTGGTAGAGGAAACCCTGACCAAGCAGCAGCTGGCTCTGCTGTAAGAGCCCTGGGAGACAGGATTTCTCACCAGCACTGCAGCAGCCCTGCCCCCTGCTGGGGACACATAGGCCCCCTCCCCCTTTCCTCCCTGCCCCAATTGTCCAGTTCTCCCCCTCCCCGCAAGCATGGTTCAGAAGAAGCATGGGCTACACAGCATAGGCCCATGGAGGCCAATGGCCACCGATCTCATAGCTCCCCTAAAGTCCATGTGTGACATGTCCACAGAGAAGGTAAAGCCCCAGAACCCAAAGAGCAGAGCCAATGGAAGAGCAGCCAGGAGGCAGTGAAACTTACCTTGCTGAAAAACATCTGCCAGGAGGGAGCAAAACAGGGGAGAGAAGGGTGGGGAGAGAAAGGAGGAAAAATATTAGTAATGTTTAAAAAGACAGTATGGTAATCAGCAAACACCGACTCAGGGCTAAGCACTCTCCTGTAGTCTTTCCTTTAGCTCAGGATGTAGTGGTTAAGAGCCCAGGCTGGGGAAGGAGACCTCCTGAGTCTAACTCCTAATCAACCCTTCTAACTGTGTTACTTGAAGTTCCCTAAACCACAAAGCAGGGAGGAGTGTTGGAGAGATCAGATGTGTTATTTCACATGTCTTGAGGATTTAGAAACATGTCTGGCACAGAGAAACACAGAAAAACTGGTGATTATTATTAACATTAATATGATTATTTTCACCAAAAAAACTTTATAATCATTCTCATTTTATAGACAGGGAAACTGAGGCTCCAGAGTGTAAGTACTCATCCAAAGTCACAGAGGAGCAAGCCAAGTTCAGATTGAATCCAAGTCTGTCTGATTCCAAAATCATCTCTCACCCACCACAACGCTGCCCACTTCATTTACAAATAACAACAAAGACAATAATGGCACATAAGAGAATAAACAGAGAACAGGTCTACAAATGTATGGTTCTGTATTTAAATCACATGAACAAAGTGGGTACAAATTCCCTTCAAAACAACCCATTACTAACAGCATTATGTCTACATAGTAAAAACCAGGCCAAAGTATGTCAGAAAGGTGAAAAATATTAATATATTTTTTCAACAAGTATTTGAGAGGTTAGTCCAAGTTAAGTACTTTGGCAGTTATAAACCACATCTACCCCCCAAACCACAAACATGCAGTCCCAAACATCTCCCTAAGGGTAACCACCAGCATGACTTCTAATACCATAAATACACTTACCTGTCTTTGAATTTTGTATGAACAGACTGATAAAGCATGAACTTTCTCTATGTCTGGCCTCTTGCTCAACACGATTATGGGAGTCATTCATTCCCACTCTATCACATAGTAGGTCATATAGAATTCTACTGCAGTCATTCATTCTGATGTATAGAATTCTACTGTGTGATTATAGTATAATTTACTTCTCCATTCTAATGTTGGTAGTTATTTGGATTATTTTAACATTTGGCGATCAGGAATCATGATGAAAGCTTTCTACACATCTTCTGACCATATGCCAAGTACTTTTTGACATCTCCAATGTGAACCTGAGCTGTCCTGGTTCTGTTGCCTCCCAGTCAATCCAAAGGCACTCTCATCTGCTCATACTTTATCAATTACTAGCTTCCAGAAGGAGTGAGCTCTGGCAGGGACATGCACAGCAGCACACAGGAGACAGTTCCTGCTTTGCAGGTTGTTATACAAAGGTAAGAAGATAGTTTGGCAATAGAAATACAAATGTTAAACATGCATTACCTTGACCCAGCAATGCTACTTCTAGGAGTTTAATCAAATTAAATACCTAAAGGTATAAAAGACATCCATGAGGATGTTTATCATGGTATTGTAAATAGCGAAACACTGGATATTATCAGTGTAACTGTCAATGGAAAATCAAACCAAAAATAATGTAGTCCATACAACGGATTATCATTATTATTGTTTTTGAATGAAAATATTAGCAAAATGAAATACATAACCCTGAGTCCATTTATGTACCTATGTACATGTGTAGGGCTACATGAAGACAGATGTGTGATGATGGTCAAAGAAATATTGTTTATCTTCACAAGATGGAATTTGAGGTCTTTTTGAATCTTATGTAAGATTTCTGTTATTTTTTAAAATTCTTAAAAACAAATGTCAATAAACCCTCCTTTTTTTTTTTTTTTTTTTTTTTTTTTTTTTTTTTGTACTTCACCACTCAGCTAAATCCCATTTTTTTTTTTTTATTTTTCATTTTGGTTAAGTTCCTCAGACTGCTCTCAAACTTTAGGTCCTCCTATCTCAGCCCCCTGAGTTGCTGGGATTACAGGTATGTACCACTGAGCCTATTCATTTATAATCTGAACTTAAATCTAAAGTTATTTTTATTTTAAAAATTAAGTAAGAACTATATCCTCTGATTTTGCTGTCAGTCATCACCTGAAACATCAGCTCACACAAGGTCAGGAAGAGCCAAGCATTCATGAGTGTGCAGAGGAAGCATGCACATGGTGAGTCGCAGACTGCAAGGTGGGAAGACCTGTGTCAGAGTTCATCCCGTGTGGGCACACATGACCCCCCTGAGGGGTCCCAAGGTATGCCCAGGCCAGTGGCTGTGGCACAGGTGAAGGCACTGCAAGCTCACAATTCCCAAGGAATTTGCCACAACACCACCCTTTCTCCCACACCCACGAAAGCCAGCTGTGACGTATATGGGCCACATCAGTGCTGCTGCAGTTCAATCTTGGCTCTGCTCTAGTTTGTATAGCCAATTCTCGTATCAGCGGGTTCTGCATCCTCCAACTCACTCAACGGCGGATTAACCCAACTGTGGATCAAAAATATTCCCCCTCCCGAAACTGCATCTGTACTGAACATGTACAGACGTTTTTCTTTTTGTGATTCCCTGTGCAGTACAATCTAACAACTATTTACATAGCACTTACATTGCGTTAGGTATTATAAGTAATCTAGAGATGATTTAAAGTACACAGGAAGATGTGCATGGGCTGTATGTAAACGCTAGGCCATTTGATATGAGACTTAAGTATGCACAGGGAATCCTAGCACCAATCCCTCAGATCCCAGGGGCTAATCATACATGCTCCACAGTATCCTCTAGCCTTCGTAACTCATTATTAGTACAAATTCTGACCCAGCAGTGAGCTGCCATTGCCCAGAGGCTGAGAACAGGAATGATCAGCTCCCTAAATATACCAGTTTCACCTGTGATTGCTTCCTGGACCCCACAGTCTGAACCACCCACCCTCTGACCAGCCTGCACACCTGGAGGAGCCCTCCTACTCAGTCTTCAAATGTCACAGCCACTGTGGAATCTATCCCCACAGAGAGGGAATTCACTGTTTCCGCCTCTGTGCTCCTAGAGTAATTTGTGCATGTTGCAATTATAGCTCATATTATAATTAGTTATTTATGTAGACCATGAGTTCCTGAGGACAAGAGCAAACTGCTTTAATCACCTTCTTGGTTTCCAACTGCCTGGCATGGTATGCTGCCACCCAGAAGGGAAGGAAAGAGGCCTGATCTATCTCAGATTGATCCAATCCCCTCATTTTTCACATGAGGAAACTGAGTCTTGGATAAATGAGAAATTTTCCCAAGGTCACACATGAAATTAAAGGCTGAGCCAGGACTACATGAGATTCACTTACCCTTAATGAAGCACAAAAGCTCATCACTATTATTAGCAAAGTACAAATTAGAGATTTATCATTCCCCTCTAATGAATACAGACAAAAATTTCAAACTTTGAAAACATCAGTGAAATAAGATTAGTGTCTTTCAAATATGGATCCAGTCTCAACATCCGTCCAAGAATCCTCAAACCTCCTCTCCATAGCTTTTGACAAGGAGCACTTCCCTCAAAATTCAGTACTTATTTGAATCACTGTAAATTATCAGTGGGTAGGGAGGAGGGAAATTCAGGCAGGGATTTAGTGACCTTATTCCTTCCAATTCTATTGTATATTTCACACTTTAGCAGACAAATCTGCATACAGTTCTATTCATACCTTCAATTCCAAAAACTCTTGATTTTGGTATAAGCTATTTCAGAATTTTTTTAAAATTCTTTTTCAGCCTTATTTACACATTACACTTTTTATTCAAATGTAAATTTTAATAAACTCTAGTATAAATGTTGGAACAATTTTGCACATGAGTTGTCTTGTAATGTACACTCTAAATTTATGTCTTTTGTAGTCTGGGTGTAAATTCCATTCTTAGCATCGTTGTAGCTTTTTGCTCTGTATAATAATGACTTGGGTGCCTCTTTATTTAAAATTTCACTTTTCCAGATTGAAATAGCTACCTGGCATCAGGTTCAAATAACACATGGACAGGAGAATGCAAAATAAGTGAGAAAAAGTTAGCTTCTGTGCTGCTTAGCCACATTGACCCCCTCAAAACTGTGGCTTTTGGAGGATATTTGCTATAGAAATACTCGTGCCATCCTCTGCTCTGGCATTCATGTCCATCTGCCGAGCTCCTAAACCACCAGAAGTAGTCACTTGTAAAATCAAAGGAGCTCAAATGTAAGTGGATATTCCTCTTTCAGTCTAACCAAACAAAGCATTATTTAGGGGACTATCACTGGACATCCTCTGAGCTGGCATTTCCTTATGGAGGGCCTTAGGCATATTCTGATACCAATATTTTCCCATCTGATGCTAGGGAGTCACTCTGAGAATCAGTGCCATCTTTTCTGTCCTCACAGGAATTGGGAATCACACAAATACAGAGCTGGGAGTCGCCAGTGACCACTATAACCACAATCAGGTTGAGCCCAGAGGACGCTGGTGCAGAGGAAATGAGCTCCTTCAGACAAAGCTCTGCTCATGCCCACTTCCCAAGGGAGGAAACCTCAGCCCCCATCATTCACGTGCACAAAGAAAGCCTGTTCCCCGGCCCCCGCCCCCACCCCCTGGAGCCCTTCTGGCCCTAGAGATAGATGAAAGGGCATGTGTAAGTCGGCAATTCAGATGTGGGAAGGAGAAAACGGGAAAGAAGGAGCTCAGATTTGCCTTTCTTAGCCCCCATGTCCAATTTCTTGAGTTAGGAATGAGTAGCAAGGACACTTGCCCCTCCCCGCACATCTACGGAGAGGTTCACACCCTAGAGATCTTTAATGCACTGAGTCTCCAGAGACAGGAGCCATAAAAAGACTTAGATTATTTATTATTATTAATAAGTTATGGCAATTAGGCTGGGTGATTCCTAAACGTTTGCTGATTAAAAACTTTCTTGAGTGCTACTTGTCCACATGGCTAGTGTTTACCTCGATTAAAAATGATTTAACTACACCCCGGGTGAACCCCTGTCTTGCGCCTGGGTTAATAATTAGCAGAGCATACAGCCATGTGGGTTAAGTGGGCTGGCTCTCCTTATTTATCTATTGCTTTGTTTTATGAGAAGTAGATGACTGTCTTAGTGCCCATTCAGTCTGCTAAGAATAATTTACTATTTCAATCCACAGTCCACAGCTATGGTTAGAGAAACCCTCACTGTTATTACAGTATCACACTTAGTCTACACCCCACAGTATTCAAGAAATGCCAAACAGAGAAAATATGCATGACTTCCATAAGACTGGGGGAGGTGAAGTTACCAGTTCTCCAACAATGTAATCATACTCCTCTCTCAATTTTGCTTTCTTTTCTAGGTTAAATTATATATGAGGGGAGTTTAGTTTCTTGAAAATGCATGCACTTAACTCCCATTTAAGAAGTCTCACCTAGGGAGACAGCTGTCTTACGAGTTCTCCTGTGGTTTGAGCCACAGAAGGAAAATTCTTTTTCAAGTACAAGTGCTTTTACAGTAAAGCACTGTAAATTTTACTGGGACCCAACTAACCCAGGATAAGGGAGGAATCTAGGGGACAGCTGAAATGAATGCTGCTTTCTTGAAGAGTCAGGTTCACCATTAACCAAAGTCAATTTCAAGATCAACAGAGCTGCCCCTCTCTGCAAATTTCAAAACTCACCAAGTACTGCACATGGATACAAAGAGTAACCAGAGTTTAGTCTGTATACTTCTTCTGTCAATCTCTGTAAACAAAGCGAATTCTTTCTTTTCTACGTTGAAAAGTGGGGCTCACTACTGCCCCACCTCTTATTAAGTACCAGCACTCTAGAAGAGCTGTTTTAAATTGACAAAACCCAGGTCCAAACATGCAGGTGGGCTTTCCAAGGAAGTCAGGGTTGATCCCTCCTCTTCCAAGAATATGATCCAATGCCATGTCACCACATGGTTATGGCCACTGCATCCAATAACCTGGGATCAGGTCCCGCCCCTTACCAAGTAGAAATCTAGGATAATCACTCAACCTCTTGTATCCTGTGTTCTTATCCACAAAATGGGCAGAAAAAGAAGCTCATCCCTGCCACAGAGCTATCATGAGGACCCAGCTGAACAACATCATCAGCACAGAGCACAGGGACTTTGTAGTCAAATACTAATCAGTTCAATCCTGGCAAAGTCAACTTTGTAGCCACCTTGTGTAGCTATTAAACTGTTTGAGTCTCAGTTTCCTCATTTGTAAAATGAGGAAAATAAAACGTATCTTGCAGAATTCCTCTGAGGACATCCAGGATCACAGATGTAAAGCAGTTGGCATGTGGTGGGAGGTTTATGGTACACATTTTATAAGTGAAAGTCAATGTTAGTATAATAAGCAAGAGAACAAGGTAGCAAAAAACTTAGGGCATAGATTGGGCATGGTGGTGTACATCTGTAAACGGAGTGACTCGAGAGGCTGAAGCAAAAGGATCACAAGTTCAAGGCCAGCCTCAGCAACTTAGCAAAACCCTGTCTCAAAGACATTGAATGTATGTAGCATAGTGGTAAAGCACCCCTGGATTCAATGCCTAATACCAAAAAAAAAACCAAAAACAAAAATCAACTTAGGGCCTAAAGTCGGAGCTGGCTCCATGTCGGGTTGTGTGATCTTGAGCAAATCACTCAACTTCCCCAGGCCTCGGTTTTCTCATCAGCCTCACACCAGTACCAATAGCTAATTGTACACTACCATGGAGACCACATGAAGTAGTGCACACAAGAGAGCACACAAGTGGTAAATGGAAGGTCTTCTATACACTGTACTACTATTATTGGAACTGCTACATAATTTATTAATCATCTACTGTTCAAAAAACCTCTGTGACTTATATAGGACTATAAAAGTATCATAAGAGGAAAATTAATTCAAATAAAATAATCATTTAAATTCCTTCTTATCCAGTGGCTCCATACCATTAAGAAACCCCAAAGAAATTCTTAAATATTACCTTACAAATGAATTGATTCTTAAACTTTGAGATCAGAGATCCAGTGACATCCTATCTTCAAACACCGACGATGGAAGAGGTCATGATTAGAACCCAGACATTTCAGAAAGCCGGGGGCCTGGCCTTTGTTCTCCCTACCACTCACCTTTCTGGCAATGCCTACCTCCTCTGGCCCAGTCATTGTTTCTCAAGGCCACTGTTTAAGGGGCTCCCCCTCCAGCCACACTCCTTGTGGACTAAGGGTCAGAAGAAGTAAGGACTGGGTGGGGGTACCTCTTCAAAGAGAACCACTCTGCTCCCGAGAGGGGGGTGCTAGCAGGAAAAGGGTTCCTTTGCTGTAGTCAATCAATCCAAGTGTGAGCATACCAAACCACTTAGGCAGGGCCCCTTCCTGTCGGGTACAAGTTCTGCTGCTGGAGCATGGCCAGGTCACACGCTCCTCCAGAGCCACCCGCCTCCTGCCCTGGCCTCAGTGGCACCACATGGGGCTGTGATTAGTTTTCAGTGTCTCCAAAACCAGACATCTCAGGCAGCCGAGTAGCCACACAACCAACACGCGTGACCCTCCACTTCCTCCAGGCACGCACAGGCAGCTCAGGGCCAGCTGAGCCCAGTGAGTTCTGGTGAAAGCTTTAAGGACAAACCTGAAGGCCTCTCTCCATGCCAAAAGCTGACCCACTCTTCGATGCTGGGAGGCCTTTTCTCTCACTCCCCTTTTCCTCCTGTCTTGTTTTGAATTTGGGCTGGAGAAAGTTCTTTTCTTTCCCTTGCCCCAGCCTCCACTCACCTTTTATCATGTTAGAAATGAAGACCAACACTTGGCCTGTCACTGTTGTACCTCTGAAGACACTCGGTGCTCAGGAAATGTCTTTTATTTGTGGAAAACACCAAAAAAAAAAAAAAAAAAGTATCTTCCTGCTACATTTTTTAGTGAATGTGCCACTAATATCAATCTTGGGCCTTATGCTTGGAACCCATCAGCATCCACTGACTAGGGTAGTGCAAGGGACAGGAGCTAGTAAAAGTCCCTAACATTTTTATGACAGTCTATCCCTAGTATATCTCATTCCTAGCACTGAGGGATAAAGCTCTTAACTACTGAAAGAACATAAAAAAATAGATTTAGGAATAATACTTTTTATGATTGCATTCTGTATACTGTGAAAGTTATGTTCAAGTCTGCTAGTACTTTATGGAGCTGATAAAGTAGAACAGTATGGCTTCCCAGCTAACAGTGTATTTTATATCCGTTTAAAATGTTTTCTCTTAAATTGAATTACTTTTTGAGTAATTATAATAAGACTAATCTGGGCTTAATGAATTCATGTACAAATACTTTAGACTGCATTATTAAAATCTCTATGATATGAAACTATATTAAACTCAATCTCTCTAGCAACCAATGTTTTTCTTTGAAAAGAACACCATATACATGACTTTCTCTGAATTCATTTGAATCGGCTGCGAAATCCTAAGAAGCCTCATTAATAACACAAATAAAAAAAGAAGCTGGCAAATAACATTGCTCTAATTTTCCTAAACTTACATAATTGAGTATTAACTAGGAGTCACAAGATATTCTTATTAAGCATACATATATGCAAAGGGCTGAAAAGGTGGCTCATCTTCCAGGAGAAATTCCATTATAGTACTGAAAACACTATTGGTAAAATACTAAAAGTGAGCCCATGGATATCAAGCCCTATATTCTAAAAAGCCCCCAAACACAGTAGTCTACATATCTGCATTCTAGTTCATACTATAGGCAAAACCACTCAAATTGTCTAAAATTCAGTTCCTCCATCTGCAGAATAATTTGTACTCAATGATCTTGAAGGTCCCTTCCAGTTCTAAAACATGGTGGTTTTAAGTTTAAAATTACACACATTATATCAAATGGGCTCTCATGGCATATAGCTTACTTACCATCTTATCTATGCTAAATTACATTCACAGAAAAAAAAAATTCATTCCCTGCAATTCACATACATCCACAAACACATCTATAACACAGCCTGTGATTTCAAATTTATCCCAAGATAATATCTCCGTGGTAAAGTATTTTTCCCATTACAGATAAATTATAAGCCACCCGAAACCCTTAAGGTTATGGTGCCTTCTTGAATCATCTCTAATCTCTCCCCTTACCCATCTGCCCAACATACACTTTCTAAAACATGCTCTTCATCTCCTTTTTCAAACCAACTGAATAATTTTATCACAGATGTATTCCTCAGCCAGGTCTGAGATCCAGGTTTTCATCAGCTCCGTTACCCAGTCTCTTAAATTCAAACTGGGTATTTACAAATGTCCAGCAGAATAAATCTCTCTTTGCCAGGTGATCATTATCAGGATGGACAACTTTAAAGTACATATAAGACAATGGTCATCATCATTATTCTGATGGCTTGGCACAAATTACTATCAAGAGAGCTCCTAGGAGCCAGAGACAATTAAAGCTGGAGTCCTGAGAAGCTACCCCCAACCCTGAGATGCTGATCATCATGAAACAGGCCCAAGTCTTGCAGGAGGAAGTTTGGTGATGTGGTACATTCCTCAGAAGGTGCAGGTTCTGGTGTGGCTCTACTATCTAAATGACCTGAATGAACTTGGACAAATCACTTAAGCTTTCTGGGTTTCAAAGGCAATCCCACAAGAAAATAGTTGCAATCTCTTCCAGTTCCCAAGTTCTACAATGAACTTTACCAGGATCTTTTGATTAGAACCTTCTGCTGTACGCTTCCAAATGACCTGCACATCTCCTTGGTGCACTAATATACACGTTAGTTTCTTTCTCTCTCTTTCTCTCCCACTAAGCTGACAATACCATGACACCAGGGATGCCTTGTCCACTGTATTTGCAAAGCCCAGGGTAAAATATTAGGGCACAGCAAGCACCTATTAATATTAATATGAACTAATGTGCTTTCAGAACTTTCCACATATCTGGTGCGATTTTAAGCACTTTACATAGACAACCTTAATACTGTCAATCACCCTAAAAAGATAGCTATTATTAACATCCTCGTTATAAAGATTTGGAAACATAAGACCAGAGAGGTTAACGAAGATTGTCAAAGGTCACTGGGAAGCAAGTGAGCTGAGATTCAATCACACCCTCTTGCTTCAGAGCCTAAACTCGTCCCCTCTGCCACACTGTGCCTCAGCAATGCTGGATCAATAGACACACTGAAGACGAAGGAGCAAGCACATGTACCTCACCATTCCAAAATACCTCAGAGAGAAAAGCTATATCCATAAGGCTCTCAGTGTCATGATCCCCATGTTTCTAGACCCCTCAACACACTTTTCCTATAGCTTTGCACTCTTTGGAATTTGGGTTCAACTGCAGAAACCACCTAGATGTACATCTACTTCTAAAAAAAAGAAACTTGACGAATTCCATTTTTTTAAAAAAAATGTAACTATTTTAGTAGGTTAACAGCAGTGGCTTGGGTTAGATAATGACATGGGGAGAGGTCATTGAGCCAGAAGAAAAGATGACAATTCCAAGAAAGAGTAAGAAAAAGGAGAACAATACAAAACGAAGATGACAGAGCTGCAGAGATCTGAGCAGCTGCAGGGCCGGCTGCTATCCTGCCAGGGTTCATGAGCAAACGGATGTTGGGGAGGGAAGGGACAGCGCCAGGTAAGAGGCAATGCAGCGCAGCTCTCTCTGGATCCTGGCTCTGCCACTGCAAGGATTAGACATCCTTTCTGAGTGTCAGCATCTTCATCTCGACCCTGGGACGACAGAGTTTTGGGGCTGATGTGAAGATTACAAAACATCAGGCTCCTAGGCTAACACAGCACCTGGCCCACAGATGCAGGTAACGTGGACAGACATTTAAAAGAAAACGAATTTCAGGATATCATTAAGATCAACACAATTCTTTGGTGCCCTGGAAACGGTACTTCTTCTGATGAATAAAGTGCATGTGGATGGCTGCAAAACACAAAAATGAAAGGCAACCAGAAAAAAAAAAAAAAAATTCCCAAATCTACTGCCATGACCTGCAGCTCTCAGCATGGAACGATGCAGCCCAGGGGAAGGAGGAGAGGAAACATCTCTAGCAACGCAGCCTTCATTTTCTCCAAGTCATAGGTGTTTCTTTGGAAGCAGGATCAGTGTTTGCCCATGAATAAGCTTTAACACTTAGAGCACTACCCCACACTCGATCACATGAGCACTAGTGTATTTCAGAGGCAGTTGGAAGCAGGTAATCAAATGGCAACTACAGGGACTGCAGGAGTCTTTTAGAGCACAGGTCTTCCTTCCGGGAGGAGGTACATTTTCTATGTCAACCCGCTCACAGGCCCAGGTAGCTAACAGGGCTTCCCACCCTCCACCATCTCTTATCACAACTGTGCATGGCAGGAGGGCACACTGGTGGGGCTCATCTGCAAAGAAGTAGGAGAGCAGGAGCCAAAGAGCAGGAGGCACCTGACCAACCACCCTGCAGCTGTGAATGGACCACAAGCTGAAATGTGTCATCCCTGTGAAGAAGAGTCAGCAAGCCATAAAGCGGTTACTTCAGTATTTACTAAGGGTCCTTTCAAAAAAGAAGGGTAACTCCATTTGGCCATGTGATTTTTCTAAACTTGTATGATATTTTTCACTGGCTCAACACAAATCATGAAATGTCAATGTCATTTTCATTAAGGATTTCTGTAGCTGACTTGCCAGAAGTTCCCTGAAAAAAGAAAATCCAGCCTATTACAGAGCTTGAAAATTTCAATCATACTTTATATATATATTTTTTCAAGCACCATGGGTAACACCGAGGTCTTCCCCCCCGAGCATGCAGCAATAAGGTGCCATCTTGAAAACAGAGCAGTCCTCACTATAAGATCAAGCCTGCTGACACCTTGATCTTGAACTTCTCAGCCTCTATAACTGTGAGAAAATAAATTTCTCTTCTTTGTAAATTACCTAGTCTTGGGTATCTTGTTATAATAGCACAAACGGACTGAGACAGATGGCTAGAGTAAAAAAGATAGATAATAATAAGTGTTGGCAATTATATGGAGAAATTATCATCTTCATATACTGCTGATGGGAATGTAAAATGTTAGAATCACTTCACAAAACAGTCTGGCAAATTCTCAAATGGTTAAACATAAAATTTACCATATGATATAACAATTCTGCTCCTAGGTATAGGCCCAAAAGAAATGAAAATATGCCCACATGTAAACTTGTACACAAATGTTTATAGCAGCATTATTCAGAATAGCCAAAAAGTTGAAATAATCTCAATGTCTACAAACTGATGAATGGGTAACTATAATATTTCATATCCATGTAAAGGAATAGTGTTTAGCAATAAAAAGAAAGGAAATACTATACATCTCCAATATAGATGAACTTTGAAAACATTATGCTAAGTGAAAGAAGTCAGTCATGAAGGACCACATATTACATGATTCCACTCACATTAAATGTCCACAATAGGCAAATCTAGAGACAGAAAACAGATCGATGGGTACCTCGGAAAATAAGGGTGTCAGGGAGAAGTGGCAATTAAGGAGTTGGATTTCTTTTTGGGATAATGAAAACATGCTAATATTGCATTATGGATGCACAGCTTTGTGAATGTACTAAAAGCCTTGAACTGTACATTTTAAATGGGTGAATTGTAATGCAGGTGAATTATATCTCAATAAAGCTGTTGGAAACAATGAATACATTTCTTATGATTAGCGGTGATAAACTCTGTCTCTCTGAGCCATAGCCAGCATGCCAGTCTCCCCCAACTGCATCCCCACGCCCCACCCTGTAACAGTACATCTAAAGAACAACGTGCAGGAGCCAGACACCATGCTGGACCCAGAAAAAGTTCCACCCAGAAGAAAGACCACATGCCCTCTCCTCAAGGATCATAGCCCAAATTACAATGTGCTCTCAGTGAAATCAGACACCGGATCTCAAAGATTTATTCAGCAAAAGAGGTGAAGTAGCTCACTAATGATTCCTTATATTGAATTACATTCTGAAATGCTCTGGGTGAAGTGGGCAAAATTAAATGTTATAAATAAAATTAACTTCACCTGTGCTTTTTAAACATTTTAAATGTGGTACTAGAAAGTTTTAAATTACTTACTTGGTCCACATTATATTTCAACTGGATAGTACTGACCTACTATTAATCTTTAAAAGTACTTTAAGATCTAGTACTGATCTGTAAAAATAAATAAATCATTGAAACTTTTCCCGATCCTCAGTGGTTTGGAGGATTATATTATTCAGACTTCTAAATAGTAATTAACTTTGAAGTCCACCCGGCAGTTATAAAATCCCTGCTGCTCTGGAATTATGGAATCACAAATGGTTCCTTGTTCGCTGCCCTCTGCCAGCTGGTTCCCTGGGCTAGGGTGGAAGATGCACGGCATGGCCTTTAAAATATTGGCATACCCAAGGCTCTACAAAGCACAAATGTTTCCCAAATAAGGCAGGCCCAGAAAACTTCGCCTGAACTCAACCTTTTGTGATCAAAAGGGTTTTTTTAAGTGATTAAAGATCAGACTGAGATGATAGATCCCCATCCACAGAAAGGAAACGTCTTCTCAAAGGGCTTCATCCAGAAGGGGCTCTGTGTGTCATCTATGAGGACCCCTCACCCCACACTGGTGAACCCTGTACTATTTAGGGGCTTTCTTGCTTCTCCTTCTTAATGGTCCTTTGATCCACATGTCCAGGGCAATGAGATCAGGGCCTGTAAGTCAAAAGCAAGCTCTAAATTCCTGGCTCTGCTTAAACCTTACCAAAAATCCAGAAAGGCATGGTAGGTTCTGATGATCAAGATGATCATGAAGCAGAAGAGCCATGACCCCTACCAGTCCATCTGGTCGCTTCTCTATTCAGCCAGGGCCCAAGATGCTGTGTCAAGTGACCCTTTCATTCTTGCATTTGGAGTTAAGAAAGAAGATGTGGAGATGAAGCAACACGGCCAGAGTTACAGAGCTGGTAAGAGGCCCAGTGTGATTCAAACATGGAACCACCTGATCCCAAAGCTAATGCCCTTAACAAGCACAGCACTAGACTTTCACCACTTTCTGCTGTGTGCTAGAGGAATAGAAGGTTAGAGTGATTTTTTTAAAAAGATACATGAACTATAGTCCTTCCCTTTCATACAAGATGAGTTAAATCATGCATGTACTTTTGTTCAGAATCTCCAGTGCATTGACATAGAAGAGTTTCGTTCACTTTATTGTCTCCATTTTGTGCATTATGGAAGCAGAGACAAAGCATCCCAGGACCTTGAATCTCTTCTGGGCACGCAACTGTCAAGGTGGGAAATGCAGTGCTTGATTCCATATCCTGTTCCATTCAACTCGCTTCCTCTGTACTAGGAAATGAGAGTGCATGGGATACCATGCTTGTTACTCAATTGGGCATTGGCAGAGATAAACCCTACCCAGTCTCTGCCCTCCAAGATGTTCCTAAGTTAGAGCCCATCGACTTATTTTAAAGGGCCTGTGTGGCAGGCAAAGTGTGCTGTAAAGAACAAAGCTTATTTCTGGGACCAGTTTGTGGCTTGAGACATCTTCAAATTATAGCAGTTGTTACAAAATGTACCTGACTTCAAGTTTCAAAAGCCCTGGCTGTAATGTGGCTGTGTCTAGATGGCCTTCAGGCCTGGGTGACCAAAGCCCTCATTTTCCATTCTCTTCCCACCACTCCATTATCTCCCAGGCCTGGGAGTTAGTACTCAGTTGGCTGCTGGGTGGGGAGATTTGGAAAATAAAAGGCATTATGAAGGCAATGTCTTTGCAGGCCACCCACGGCCTGGAGGCCTCTGACAGAGGTTTAAAGGTGCCTCATCATCTCTTAGCTGGGACCAACCAGGATGCCTCCAAAAGTCGGCCAGGGGCTCCAAGCCCTTTTCTGTCTCTGGTAAGCACGATAACGGCCCTCCCCAAATACCCATGTTCTAATTCCTGGATCCTCTGCATCCAGCAAATGGGAGAGTGAACTGAGTCTCAGATGGCAAATGAGACCCTGCCAGTGAGAGTAAATTAAGGCTCGAGAGACTGGGGGATCAGCTGGATCCACCAGGTGGATCCAACCTAATCTCATGCATCCCTTTCAAAGTGAAGAACTTTCCCTAGAGAGTTGTAATGGGGGAAGATGCATCAAGAGATGCTGTTTCTGACTTTAAAGATAGGGGAAGGAGGCCAGGAGCCAAAAAATGCAGGTGGCTTCTAGAAGCTGGAAAAAGCCAGGAAATGGATTCTCCCTCAGGGGCTTCAGAAGGAGCCAGCCCTGCTGATCCCTTGACATTAGCCCAGTGAGCACATCGGACTTCCAACTGCAGGCCTCTGAGCTAATAACTTCATATTGGTAAAGTCACTATAATTGTCTTCAGCAGCAACAGAAAATTAGTAGGACTAGTTATACAGAAACAGTGGGATGGTCAGGCAATGAGGCCAAGTGACCAGGGTAGTGCCATTTCAGTAAAAAGCATGAAACATGAACCAAGAAAAAATACCTGGAGTGACTCATGAGTATTTGGAGGTAGCTTTCCTCCTAGGTTAAAATATAGACCTACACTTCTGTGGACAATCAGTTCTTCCCCTAATAAATTTGTTTTAAGCAAATATTTCACAGTGTCAGACTCAAGGGGGTGGGTGGTTGGAGGAATGAATGGGGTCCTTCTTCCTTAGAGGAATTTGTCCAAGAATAGTTTGTTTTACCTGAGATCAATAATCGCATTGGAGAGGAGGCTGCTGCACAGGACTTGGTATTCCTACTTGGCCCGTCTTAGGAAACTGCCCTTTCCCACTCATCTTCCGACTTTCTGGAGGTCTCAATCAATGTTTATTCTCATCAACCCAAAGGGCATCATCAAATAGCAACTACGGTAATTGAGAACTTACACATCTGTCTAAATCGCTCTTCCTCACTAGAGTGATCCCTGAACCCTTGATCTGATTCTCAGCTCCACCATGTCCTGAATGCCTACCCTATTCCAAGCACATTGCATGTATTTTTTAAATTTGATTCTCAAGGCATCCCTGAAAAACTGAGAACTCATTTTAGAGTTAAGGAAACTGAGACTGACAACACACACACACACACACACACACACACACACACACACACATTAATGTAAGAAAAAGAATAAGTACTTTATCAAAGCTATCAGCAAAGTGTTATAGAAATAAGCAGTAACCACAGCAAATTAATTCAGTTAGCTTCAGAGGAGAGATACTCAGAAGCAAGATGCAGAAATACAGAACATTTCAGGATGGATGGATGCTGTGGTTTGGGTCTGAAATGTCCCCACAAAGGCCACTGCTAAAGGTTTGGGCGCCAGCCTGTGGTGTTATTAGAAGGTGGTGCAACCTTAGGAGGTGGGGGCTACTTGGAGGAAGTAGGTCCCAGGGGATGTGCCTTTGAAGAGTTCCTGGCTCCTTCCTCCCCACCCGCTCTCTCCTTCCTGGCTGTCATGAGGTAAGTGGCTTGACTCCACCATACACTCCCTGCCATGATGTTCTCCCTCATCACAGGCCCAGAATCAACAAGGTCAGGTAACAACAGACTGAAACCTCTGAAATCAAAAGCCAACACGAATCTTTCCCCCTTTAAGTTGATTTTCTCAGGTATTTTATCACAGCAATGGAAAAATGACTAACAATGGAGCATCTTCATGTGCTCAAGGGAAAGGAAAATGGAGAGAAAGTCAGAAAGGTACAACAGGGCTAGATTACACACTGGCAAAGACTATGAGGATGGGGACCGGGCAAGTTTGGATTTAATTTTCCATTTTAAAAATATTATTATATATATTTTAAATTCATTTCATGAGGAGCCAGGAAGACTTCCTAGCAGGAAAGTAAACACATTCCAGATGTGCTTTAAGGCAGTTCCTGAAAAAGATACAGGATGGACACAGGCAGTGTGTTCCTGAGAAGCCACCAACCAGGCCTCAGACCTTCCTCAGGACTTTTTTCCAAGAGTCACCAAGGTCTGGAAGCCTAGATTTCAAGTTCCATCTTCTTCACTCATTGGGACTCTGTGACATGAATCAAGTTAAAAGACATCCCTGAGCCTTGACTTCCTGGTGTCTTAATAATACGGTTGAACTAAATAGTGGCACAAGTCACATCTATCTCTGAAGTGACACGACTCAAGGTCATGGGCTTATAGACATAACAGACATTGTGCCTCTGTATCATCCATAAATGGAAACAAGTATTTCTCAGATGATTATATCACACTGTGGATTCAAATTACATAATTGGTAAAAAGCACGTTTTAAAGGTGTTTATGTTGGGTAAACCTGGGTGAAGACGCCTATTCTGACTGCTACACTGATTAAATGATGCTTTCCTTTCCCAGCGATCCCAAGTGTTCTCTTTTTCCCTTTCCCAAATTCTAGACCTTTCTCTTTCATCTTAACTAAAAACAGCTGCCAACCTTTTCCCAACTCACCTGCTTAGTGAAGAAAAATAATCTGTTGTAATACACCCATAAATTTAAATTCTAACTACAATATAAAAGCTAATGCCCTGTGACAGGCATTACTTCATATTTCCACAACGCCTAAATCAAGACCTCAGCACACAGGCTTATTTAAAACGAATCCAACCAGGTTGTGAATCAACAGTACTTCCTTCTGCCAAGGTGACTATTCCAGAAGAATCTCCCTAAAACGCGGCTGCATCTACTGTGGACAAGTGGATGTTATTACTGGGATCAAACTGGGAGCCCAGTGTGGACAGGACAAAGAGGAGAGAAGAGAGGAGACACAATCTAGGGACTTCCTTTCTTCTTCTCCAAAGAAGAACCTGACAATGCAAACCAATGAGAGTTCCAGGGAACAGGGCTGTCCCATCATGTCCAACTATCCAAGCCTGGATGGCTGGACTCTGGAACATGTGAAAATAAACAGGTTAAAAATTAAACATATTCCATACTGTTCAGAAATAATGTGAGCAAAAATGCGTGATTTCATCCTCCCGGGGAATATACATTACAGAATGAAATCTGGCAGCCCTCCAGGAGCTTGTCTTAAATGGCTGTTGGGTGATTTAAAGAGATGAGTATTTTAGTGCCTTGACTTCTCTTTAAATACACACCATTTGAATGAATCCATTTATTGTAAATATCAAGGCATTGTGTTGAAAATTTCATACCTGGGGGGGAAAAAAAGAGTTCTCTGCCATTTTTCTCCAAACCTTTTAAAACACTTAAGTGATTCCTATTTTTTTTTTTAAATACTAATCCTGGTGTTTAATGATGATAAAGGACTTGTCTATTTTTGTAACGAATCACCAGAACAAAAAGCTATTATAGAGTAATTAAACACCACATTCGGCATAGATATAGAGAAAAGGAGGATTGCAAATTACTTTTTACAGCTTGTTCTGAAGTTTTCTGAAGTGGAACACATTTTAATCATTAAACTCCTCAAAGGTGTTAAAAAGTAATCAGGAGGGTTATGTGACGACCTCCAATCCCAGGGTGCCAAAGCTTCAGATCTTCCCAGGGTCTCCAGCTGAGTGTTGTCACCAGACTGAGGTCCCTTCTTTGAGAAGCCCCTTCTGAGACAACTGCTGGGAAGTCCTTCAAGTGGTGGTGTTCTGCTTTGGGAACCCTTTGCAGGGGCCACCAAGAGCTCTGGCTCTAAAGATTGCTGGTTCAGGTCAAAGAACAAGTTATTTTTAAGTTCAGGACTAAATCAGAAATTGTAACAAGCCACCATTAGATCGCTCTTGTCATTTAAAAGTTAAGATTGCTTTTAATTGAGTTAGTCAACTTTCTGAGTACACTTGGAAGTGTGTTAGTTAGCATATTAAAATAAACGGACTCCCCACCTGAGAGAGTTCCCAGGATCCACCCCGTTAACGATTCCCTGCCACAGACACCCTGGGCAGACACTGCTCCAGCCCAGATGCGGGTTGCCTCACTTGAAGCATCCATGACTTGCTGCCCTCTCTATAACACTCTCCCTTTTAGACTAGAAGTTCCCTGGAGGTGGAGTGGGCTACTCCCTTGTCACCTGTCCCTGCTCCACACCTCACCCAGGGCCACACCCATCATTATCAGTAGCTCCCAGTCAATCAGCAGCTTCACTTATCAAGGGCATTTGTTCTGCCCAACTGGCTTACTCTTTTAAAAAACAGAGTGATCTGAATACTTTGCCTGTTTTTGTCTTTAACACACACACTTGATTTTCCATTTTTCCCCCAATGCAAATTATGTACAAAGGCCCATCTTACATAAAAGGGAAAAGAAAAAATAATTATTTTCCTTAGCCTCCACTGAACACGGCTTTGGGGAAGACTGTCACTTACTATAATCCATGCTCCTTGCCGCGGACGTCAGGAACGGGCAGCTGTGTAATCGATTCATTTTTGGATATGGCTCCCCTTGTCTCTTCCCTCAGCCCTGGGGTTGAATGAGCATTTTAAATCTCTCTGCTCTTTGGAGTAGGTAGGCCATCCTTGTATTTGCAGTCCTGATAAATGCAGGCTTTCTGTGCTAAGCCAGAGCTCAGACTACCCAACAGTCATTTTTCTCATTCCTTTTTGAGGAAAATGCCTACCACCAGCTGCCTTTTTGTAGCCTCCAGTGAAACTTCTCAACTCCTGGAAGGGCTTCCAGCTATGAGAACCCATTCAATTCTCTGCTGGCTCAGGTCAAACCTACTAACTGGCCCACATCTCAGGGACCTAGTGAAATAAAGGGACCAGCATCAAAAGGAAATAGTTCCAGTGACTGGGGGAGAAAGGGTCTGGAATTCCAAGCAACCGTCAGTCTTTCTCCCCTGCGACAGGTGTTTCTGAACCTGTGACAGGTTTCTGAACCTTAAACTCAGGCTACCTTAAACTCAGAGCGCTCACTCTGCGGAGGTCCATTGGTTTGGATCCAATTTAGCAGAACTCTTCATAGATGCGGGTCCATAAACCCCGTCACTGGCCCCCAGATGACTCAATGGCTCTGCACAGTGCGTGTAGCCTTCCAATGTCCCTCTACTATAAACAAAGACTGTGTAATGTAAGTTATATTATATACACACAAAAATATATTACTCAGGCCCTACAGCACAGATGTGGGGTAGAACTAGGAAACTCAATTTGAGCACCAGATCCACTAAGTTGGGGTTGTTCGTACCTCTCTCATCAAGCAGACACCAAACCAAATGATAAACCTGGAGCTCATTTGCCAAGGCCAGTCAAAGGAAGATTATGTATCACTAAAATAGTCACTGCGGCTTGCCCAAATCTACAGTTAGCCAGAGGGTCTCCAGCTGTTTCGTTTCTTCTTCTGACCTACAAGTTTCTTTTCATAAGAAATCAATCTCAGGGTGCATATCTGCTCTTTCCCCAACATGAATAAAATGGTACTGACATCGGATTGGCTATCCAAATATCTTGTTGAAGTCCTAGACCACCTATACCCGCACAAGGACACATCATCCCCCAGGAAGACCCTGTCTGTGGCTTCACCATGCTGGGTGAGAAGGGGAGACCACCATCATTCACCCCAATAGCTGTCCCCCTGCAGAGCTGACAAATCATCCATCTCACCTGTTATGGGCTGGATGTTCAAGTCCCCACTACAAGTCACACATTGAAGCCTTAACCTCCAGTGTGACAGTAGTTGGAGGTGGAGCGTTTGGGAGATAATCAGGGTGATATGAGGTCAGGAGGGTGGGACCTTCACCCACGATGGGATCAGTGCCCTCAGAAGAGCCAACAGAGCTTGTCTGCTCTCTCATTCCCCGAAGCCCAGACAAAGAGGAGGGCATGTGGGCACACAGCAAGATGGTGGCCACCTTCAAGCCCAGAGAAGAGGCTTCAGAATGACAGCTGCCTTGCCAGCACCTTGATCTTGGACTTCCCAGGCTCCACAGCTGAGAGAAATACATTGCTCTTGTCTGACCGTCCACCCAGTCTGCAGTACCTTCATGGTAGACCTAGCAGGCTACAACACGACCTACCTCTGTGAGATCTGTCACTCTGCTCTTCATCCTGGGCCAAGGGAGGAGTCCCAGGATGGGAGTAGTAAAAGCCACATCTGTTATGATCAGAAGCTACCTGTGCTTGGGCATTTATTACACTTAACCAACTGGCTGTGAGCGTGGGCGCCCCCTAGTGCCCTCTGAGGATAACAACCCCCAACCCATGTTGCCCAAGGGGGACCCACAGAGCACCCCCTGCCCCCACCACCAACTTGCTCTGCCCCAATCACTTATGAGAGTCCCTGAAGTCAAGGTCTTTGCCAGGAACCACAGAAGAGGAAACAAGGAATCCCCTTCAGAAGAAAAGGTGCCTGCGGTGGAAAAGTACCCCGCCAGGCACCCAAAGGGGTTTGCCAGTATCTTCCAGAAACAAAAGGAGAAAAATGTATGCTGTCTCGTATTTACAAAAATTACCAAATCAGGACAAACCACTGTGAAGGAAAATCTAAATTAATAGGGTCCCTGCCTTCCACGGGGCAGACGATCTGAGAAAAAACAGACCCGGGGGGGGGGGGGGGGGACAAAAAGCAGGCAACTGATCAAAAAATACTGAATAAATTCCTGATACATATACAAACTGAACATGCTCTGTGTCTCCCACATGAGGGAAGGGACAACAGTTAGGATTAAAGGAGTGACTGTCAGCATTAAAGAACACATTTAGTTAAGCAGGAATGGAGAGGAAGAAGGAAAATAACTCATAAGGTGTAAAGTGGTCATCAGCCTCAGGAGGCCTCATGTCTTCCCCCAGAAAGCTGAACTACAGCCTCCTCTGTGATCCTGTGACAGTTTATACCTTCCCTTCTTCCCATACTGGTTATACCCAGCAATCATCTGCCTTCTCCACTCAACAGAAGGTGTTTCCTTCTTCTATGCAACTTTGTTTCAAGACCACCACCACAACAACCTTAGTAAAAACAACCTGAGTACTCCTTTGGAGCCATGTCTTGGAATAAGAACTGCAGGTACATTATCTCACCGAATCCTTTGCAAATTCAACAAGTCTTCAAAGCTATTCTATTGTTTTATTTTATAAAAGGTAACATATTTATAGGGTTCAAAACCAAAAAAGATACAGAGTAAAAAGTTTCCCTTTCACTTCTATACTGGATATTCCCACACCTCCTTCACCTATATCTTTAATATTTGTGTCTTATGTATCCATTTAGTGATTCTTTATGTATACATAAGCCTCCATATTATGTATACATAAGCCTCTGACCTTTGGAACGTTTAGTTTTGCTAGAGATTGTTACATAGAGAGCTATCTCATGTTTTTACAGCTGTATAGTATTCCACTCCACTGACTGAACCATAAGATTTAGATAGACATATAGATGTTTCTGTTATCATATTTTACAGATGAAACAACTCAAGCTCAGAGAGGTTAAGTGGCTTGTCCACAGTCACACCACATGTACGTGGCAGAGGAAGGACTCAAGCTGCAATTGGTTAGGTTCTAATACAAGCTCTTAAGCAAATGGTTGTGTTTATCATCTGGCACAAGGCCAATTACATAGAGATACTTAATGGACACTTGAATAGATTAATGAACCAACAAATAGTGGCAAACAAAATAAAAGTAAAATAAAGCAAGAAGAGAAACTTTGCTCTCTCTTTCCCCGTCCTTCACTGGTTCACGGTTCTTCTTGGTCCTTCTCTTGACATCTGCATCCTCATGCATCCACCTCAGCGTATTAGCAAAGTAGCAGAACAAGGACCTTTTCAGACATTCAACCTTCTGCAAAACCTTGCCTGGTCCCCAGGCATTCATTTAAGACTAACCGATTCCTGGATAAAGGACACCCTAGAGCGGATGCAAGCTTCCTCTCTGCCAGCCAGCAGCCCCAAAGCTCTGCAGGACAAGGTCACAGAGGAGAAGCAAAAAGGGCTGCTGGGGTAAACAAGACCTGTGCCTCCTTCCCGGGCAGCTCAGCGCCAGTCTGAGAGTCCGTGCAGATCAGGCGGCCAACTCCCACTCCTCACGCCCGGGCTCCCTCTACAAGGCACCCATCCTGAAAACCTTCAACTCCTTCCAAACGTGCCATAAAGCTGACACGGGGAGCCTGGTTTTCACACTGTGTTTTACATTAGGCTCAGCCTTCCAATAAATCTAACACCGGAATCATACACATCGTGGAGTGCACGCAAGCCCAGCAGCTTTCTCTGCAGGCTCTCTTGTGAGCAGCTGCCTGAATGGAGCGGCTTTTGACAACAGGAAAGCCATGTCTCTCGACGCGGCAGGCTCTGGGGAAGGCGGCCTGCAAGGTAACCTCCGGGTGACCTCGCAAGGTATCTGAGACGTTTACTTCATCGGGCTCATAAGTGTTGGAAGAACAAGGCAAACTCTGTCGTCTGACCCCAGCCTTCAAGCCCTCCAAAGACATGGAACGCCTGCCGGCCCAAGTGCCCCAGAGTCCTGTCACAGATATTTACACATGTGACAGAGACCATTCCTGTCCACACTCTCAGTTTTCCATACCCACATGGAGTTCCTGGTGAGCTGGTGACTGATCAGAAAATGCACACCTGTCTTTCCTCTGACACTTCGCCCTCCTGATGGAGAATAAGAGATATTTATTTAATGAGGGCTCAGAATTATGACTTAATTGGTTGTAATCTGCTCAATGAAGGAATAATGTTCCCCGCAATTATTCTAATCTGATGCACTTAACCTAAAAAAAATCTATGGGATGTTGCAGATTTTCTGAGACAGAATATTTAAATCTCTTCCTCCACGTTGAAGTTTCAACTATTGACATACAAAACCTATGGCCACTCCTTTTAAAGACTATAGTACCCAAACAAAAATCTATGATTTTTATCCATGCTGAAGGCTCACTTGCTAGCTGTGAAATTAGGATGTGCAATTCCTCTCAAGTGAGAAGCTTGTAAAACTGTTTGTTTTCAGCCCCTTCCACTGGGCTCACACTGAAATACATAGAATAGAAATCTCAACATGATCCATGTCAGCTATATTAATGAATTAAACGTGAATTAGAAAATGCACTTTATCAAGGTGGCCTGAGAGAAAAAGGAGAGGGAGAGAGAGAGAGAGAGAGAGAGAGAGAGAGATTGATTATCTGGACAATCACCCAAAAAAAAAAAAAATTCATCTTCATTTGTGGATTTTCCATTAAAAATGTTTATATCTGTGGTTGTTCCTACCATATCATCTTGATAAATTTTGTCCAAACAAACCTACATCTAAACACTGTTAGGCTTTCTGTGCCTTGTATTTCTCAGGTTTCATACATAGTCAAGATGCAGATCATGATAGAATAATTGCTTGGCATTTTTGTTTTATAATTATTATTACTACAGTGCAATTCTAGTGGGGTTTTGGCAGATACATATCAGAGGTGAAAATCTTTTTAAAGTAAATCATTATAAAATCCCTTTCCTTTCTACTAAGCTGCAAGTGCAGTGTCTAAAGGTCTTTTGGGAAAATAAATAATGGAAATTTTGTTATTGATCTCAGGCAGTGAATCTAATGAGTTATTGTTATTTTACCCACAGCAAATATTATGAGGTCCAAAATAATAACATTCAATTAAAGAAAGCAAGCCTGATAGGGTGGAAGATAAAAATGTAACTTAACGATGAATTTCTTTCAGTGCTTCCTAAATACTAATTTAGGCTGTCATACATTTAGAATGAAATTCTTTTTAAAAAGTAGTTTCCCATGCCACCAGAATAATTAAAGTTATTATTTATCTTGCAATAGACAAGTATCATCATCAACAAAAGAAGGTTGCTGATCTTCATTAAAAGATAACTTATACTTGGGTTAAAAAAAAAAATCTAACAGTAACAACAAAAGCCTTAAACTGACAGCCAAGTCTCCTAGGATTTACCAAAGTTTTTGAAGAATTAAATTCTGAGCCAAACCATCAAAGCCATTTTGAACGTGTCGTACAATAACAGCACTGTTAAATGGCTCCTCCTTACAGGAATCGAGGGTCATCGAACTGAAAGGTCACAACATGGTCCTCAGAGCTTAACTAGATCCAGGAAATCACAGCACTTCAGAGAGGAGGAAAAGGACATTGACAAACAGGTGTTGTCCGATTTCCCTATGGTGCTTAATAAAAAATGGGAAACCATCGAATGATAAAATCTTGTATCTGGTTTGTCAGGCCACCAGAAAAATCCAAGGGACTTTCGAGTTTTAGGAAGCAGCTGCTATAATCTTCCATCTTTAGTACAAAGCTCCCACTGTTTCTCCTCAGCTGACCCAAGGCACCCGCCTCTTCCTCCCCATATGAGCAAACCCCTCTGCTGGGGTTCTTGCTGGGGGAGGAGACCCCGATGCCACACCCTGTCACCCCACTTCCCCTTCACATCCCCCTTCCTGCAGTTCAGAGTGCCCACCCACCTCCCCACATGGCAAAAATCCACATGAAATCCTTTGGCATCCAATGACTATTTTCTTTCTCACACACGTAACAAAACCACATTTACCAAGAGGCAGATGGAGATGGAGTTGGATCCTTCAAGGGTTTGAGTCCCCTCATTTATTTAAAAAACACTCTGAGGAGTCAATGAATCTATTGAACTCATGTCCTTCAGGGTCATCTAATGCAACAGGGAGACAGAGTGAAAGGCAGGCCTTCAAAACTGTGGGGTAAACTGGAAAGGACTGTCCACTTCCCCTATCACAGGGCACCACAGTTAACCAACCAGCACAAGTTTGCTGAAGGAGGGACACTAGCCTTATGTACCCCTGCAACCTGGCACCCATATCCTGCTTGGCACCCAGCAGACTCTCAACAAACGTCTGCAGGTTGAAAGGACCAAATGAATGTCAGCTAGCCTTGGCAAGATCACTGTATTCAGGGATGACAGTAGGCATTCTAATCTCCCAGACAATAAGACTGTCACCACTCAGATCTGCCCATTTGACAGATAATGAACCTGGGGCTTAAGGCGGTTAAGATGACCATCTAAGACCTATGGAGCTGGGATCTGGAACCAAACCATCTGCTCCAGAGCTTGTGCTCCCAAGCACCATGCTGAAGTGTTTAACAGATGAGTGAAATGGCACACAATCCTCAAACACAAGCCCATAGTTAAGATATACCCATTTTCACATGATGCATAATGTAAAATCTCTAAGTTCATGCGAGTTCTAAAAATGAGTGTTTTTTGCAAAACAATACTCTCATATATCAAAGTGAAGGTGTCTTTTGCCAGAAGAACCTAAACAACTTTTAAAACCAACAACAGAGGGAGAAAACTACCTCGCATCTTTCCAAGAACCTGTCACCAAGAGGTTCATGGTCCCAATGCTTTCCTCCAACTAGCCTGTGAGCATTTCAAATTACCTGGAAGAGACTGAGAAAACAGAGGGGCCTTGGAGAACCAAATCTGTCAAAACAAATCTCAACCACACAATTTCACAGTTCTTCATTCTGGTGCAGAATGCAGGATGTCCCAAGCCTCCAGCTGAGTGGCTCTGTGTTGTCTCCCTCACCCCATTAGCATCACAGCTGATCCAAACTGCATTCAATAAGTATTAATACTTACTGCCACAGGATGCAGATGATTTTGAGAAAGGAATTAAAATGCATTGGCTGAGAGTCCACTTTGGCAATACACAGAGCTTCATCGGGAACAGGTACCATCTGGAACTGATGGGATGGTCAAATTGGATATTTTTCTAAACATGGAAGTATTTGCCATGCTACTTGTGATTTTTAGGCAAGTGGGAACTGTATCCACTATGTGCAAGCTTGGGTAGCAATGGCAGACCTACTGGCTCAATGATCCTAGAGATAAACTAGAAATATCACTCGATCCCGATAGAAGTTTCTTCAACACCAAGAATACAAGAAACAACTTGCTACCCTGCCATTCTCATTGGAAAGCAGTGAGTAATATGGCCAAAAAGTGAGCTTAAGTCCACAATCCCCAAGCAAGAATTGTGCTCTTGCAAAATGGTTATTTCCAAAAGGGAGATTTTTTTTTTTCAAGTTGTCAATCATACAACAGCTGTGTTTACACCAACAGAGTGAAGTGGAAAAACTCAAGCAATTACCCAGATGATTTTAATCAAAACATCCCCTCAACTGAAATATCCAGAAAATCAAAGATATAATGTGGAGGATTCTTATTTTTTGGCTTGAATTATCCAGATAATTGCTTCATCCCTCCACTATTTTCGTGGAGGCACAGCCTAAAACCCATCCTGTGCGTTGGCAACTGAAAGTACAATTATTTGCAGATGCACATTCTTAGGGACGCGAGTGTCTATGGTTACAATTATATGCAGATGTAGCCCAGCATAGACCAGAGTCAAGTCTAAAGTTTTGCAAGCATATTTTGAAAATGGGGCAATAAACAGAGCTAATTCCTTTTAAATTCAACCCCCTATAAAAAGGTCACTGAAGCAGGTAATGACAGTTATATCCCCCCAACTAAACCTGACACAGCATAACATTTCCTTAAAGCTGCCCTACTTTGATTTTGAGAAAAGTTAACCATGAAAACAGAATTTTTTTTTAATTTTTAATTTTTGTTTGTCTATTTTGTATTAAGGATTGAACCCATGGGTGCTTTTTCAGGGTCCTTTTAAAAACTGCCCCTTTTCACTTCAGAAATCATCTTTACAACAAATATCTTTTCTTCCTTTTTTATTGTATTATTTATGATGCACAACATGATGTGTTGATATACATAAACAGAGTGAAATGATTACTGCAGTCAAGCAGATTAACATACTCACCTAATGTTTTCTTAAATCACCTATAAAAACCACCTCTCCTTTAAATACCACTTCTTTTCACCTTGATTTCTGAACAACTATTTGATCCCCCAAACCTATTCCTATCATTTCCTACATGGCATTTAAAATCTTAGTGCATTTATGACCCCCAAAATTTTACATATTTTGGAGTACATTCTCCAGCTGCAGAATATATTCAAATATTTGTATCACAAAGGAGCAGAGAATGCCACTAATTCAAATCCAGCCCTACACTATAAATTCATTTTAATTAAAGATATTTGATAAGCATCCATGCTGAAAGGAATGACGGGGGGAGGGCACTGGGAAAAGAGTTATCTTTTGCAGAGAAATTAAAAACCACTGAAGAATTCAATAACCCAAGGAGGCTGCTAGAAAACTTCTGTCTAAATTATTTTATCTATGCATGCTGCTTAAAATTTGGTACTTCTCATTTCTGATGAGGATGATAACCTGAAATGATGCGCATATATATATATATATATATATATATATATATGTATGTATGAAATACACACACACACACACATATATATGGAGAGAGAGAGAGATTCCTCCCTCCTTGAAATAAGAAAAAAAAACTGAAAAAATGCTAAATGTAACACATTGAACGAAAAAGAATTTTGAAAGCAAATAAAAAATTAAAATTTGGGGAACTGGTCACCTGCCTATTAAGGCAATTATTTTTATCCTGGGATGTGCATTTATAATCATCTGGGAGTTTTTAAAAAAAATCTCTAGGGGACAGGTCCAGGTCTCAGGATACCAGAGTTCCCAGATAGTTCCAATGTGCATCCCATCTTGAAAACAGTTCTGACAGGGCCATGCAAGAGCAGCTACCACAGAAACAGACCCTCCTCCAGGAAACTCTCACCAAGTTTCCTACATGAAACCAGAGGCCCAGAAGATGCACATCTTGAAAACAAGTCCAGAGTATCTCTGCTCACTGACCTGGGGCCAGGATTCAAAAGGCAGCATGAATCATTGAGAGTGGAGTCCCAAGAACATTCCTCCATGATGTGAGGAATTAACTTAAAAATGGGCATGCACTCATGAAACCTGAAAGACCCAGAAAAGAAATACAGATTAACCCATAAGGCTGCCTTTAAGACTCCATGTAGGACTCCAAGGGAAAGTCACTGTCGCTAAAGATGCATTTAGAGTTGAGATGCCAAAACATCACCAAAGAGTCATGACAGAAACCACATGAGCAACGAATGGAAGAATTAGACAACAACTCCATATGAAAGAAGACTTTAAAATACATATAGTCAATGAGATAGAGAAGGAATAGAAACCAAAAGAACATATCTCATCAAAAACAGTAAGATTTTGTTTAAATATACAGGAATATCAATATAAAATATAAAGTTGTTAAGATAAAAACTCTATATGGACTCAAGGAAACACAGAAGAGAGTTAATAACTAGAAAGACGGACCTGAACACCTGACTCAAAGTGTACACCAGAGAAATAAAGAAATAGAAAATGTGAATCTAAAATTATGAGAAGTGAGGAAAGAATAAGTTCTATCTGATAGAAGTTAGAAAGTAAGGGAATTATGAAACTAAAGAAGCATTAGAAGCAAAAACCACAGAATTTTTCTAAATTAACCAAAGAAGTATTCCTGTAGGAAAAAAAAACATAGCACCGAATGCCAAATAGGAGAAATTAAAAACAAAGCTATGCCTAAATATATCAGTGAAATCAGCAAATTAAAAACAGCAGGGAAATCTTAAATATTAGGAAGAAAGAAAAACAAGAAGATAGCACAATCAATAGTTAGACTGACAACAGACTTTGCATCCACTACAACAGATGCCAGTTGGCATTGGGATATTGCAGAAACACTGAAAGAAAATAACTGCCAAACTAGAATAGTTTATCCCAGTAAATATTATTTAAGAATAAAGAGTAAATAAAGACATTTTTAATCACAAAAAGACATGGATTGAAATATCTGAAAAATTTAACAAAACAACTCAATTTGTAAAAGGGGTAAAAGATGTGAAAAGACATCTCACCAAAACAGACATACAGATGGGAAGTAAACACATGAAAAGATGTTCAGTACCACACCATCAGGGATTTGCAAGGTAAAATTAAGCAGCCATGAGATGCCACTGTACATCTATGAGAATGGCTAAAATCTAAAAATCTGACAATACCAAATGCTCATGAGGATGCAGAACACCAGGAACTCTCATTAGTTGCTGGTAGAAATGTAAAATGGTACAGCCAATTTGGAAGACAGTTTGGCAGTTCTTCCATGCTAAACAGACTTAAAATACAATTCGGCAACCACACTCTAGGTATTCACCCAACTGAGTTGAAAATTTAGGTCTACCCAAAAAACCTAAACACAAGGTTGATAACTTCATTCATAATTTTTGGACACTGAAAACAGAACTGGAAGAAAGAGGTCCTTCAACAGGAAAAACAGATAAACTGTAGAACATTCATATAGTATAAAAATTATTCAGTGATTGAAAGGAGTGAACTATAAAGCAATAAAGAGAGAGAAAAATCTTAATGCATATTCCTAAGTTAAAGCAACCAGTGTACAGACTATATGATTCCAACTATATCACATTCTGGAAATGGCAAAACACGAAGACAGTAAAAAGATTAGTGGTTGCCAGAGGCTCTGGGGAAGAAGTGAGAATTTTTAGGGCTGTGGCATTATTCTGTATGATAATGGTGGCATTTTGTCAAAACCCATAGAATTGTATAACACAAAGCAGGAACATTAATGTAAACTGCAGACTTCACTTAATAATGTATTAATATTGACTCATTAATTGTAACAAATGTAGCTCACTAAAGCAAGCCATTAATGATAGCAGAAGCAGAGCAGAGCACACACAGAACTCTATACTGTCTACTGAATTTTTCTGTAGCTCTAAAACTTTCAAAAAAAAATAAAAATAAAAAGGCAGTCTAGTCATGAGAAAAGTGAAAAAAAAAAAAAAAAGAAAAAAATACCGCAACTACTACACATGGAGACTTGAAATAACTACTAGAACATATGCATCAACCAAAATAACACTCAGAGTGGTAAGCAAAGAAACTGGGTAGGGCTGGGGATGTAGCTCAGTTGATAGAGTGCCTGCCTTGAAAGCACATAGGCCCTGGGTTCAATCCCCAGCACCGCAAAAAAAAAAAAAAAACACAACTGGTTAATGTGCTGGAAAACTGAAATATTTGATGACTATTTGAAACCAAAAACTAATTTTAAAACCAAGGTGAAAATGTAATAAAGCTGTTACCAAAAAATGTGCATACCTCACAACCCAGTAGTCCCCCCAGTGTATTCACAGAGAGTGCAAAATAAAAATTTTACTACAGAATTAGTTGCAACTTCAAAAACAAGGAAGAGACACCAATGCCCTGTAAGAGTGAAATATTATTCATGGAAAATGCATTTGGTAATTATACAATGGGGACCATGAACAGCAGTTCCACAAACACGGGATTCTGGAGAGTAGAGCCTCTGATGAACAGAGGCACTGTGGAGTTCTTACGGACAGAATGGAAATCCAAGTCTACCCTTCCTGAAGCAAAAGCACCAAACATTCCTGCCTGTCTTCCTCCCCACTTCAGCAAATGACCAGGTAAATGCCAACATCAGACTGCCTAGAAATCTTCCCTGGCTTCTCTCACTCCTGTCGCCAGTCCACCAGTACGTCCTGAGAGGCCTCCCGTTGACCTGCTGGTCATCACTAACCCAAGGGTGTGCTCGCATGGACTCTGGAGCTCAGGCTGCAACAACCTCTTTTTCTGCCTCTGCTCTTGTTCATCAGCCTTCTAGAGCTTCTTCTAAATCATAAATACGATCAAGACAAGATTCTCCTCAAAACCCTCCAGTTCCTCCAAGAGCTTCTCATCCCACTTGGACCAAAACCCATAGTCTCATCCTGGTCTCCACAGCCCTGCAGCCATGAGATGGGTCCCCTGGCTGGCTCCCCCAGCCCTCTGCCACTCAGTGGCATTCACACTTACCATTTTGCTCTTCAGACCCACAGGGTCCTTTCTGCCTCGGAGCCTGGCCACTGGGTGCTTCCTCAATCTCAGAGGCCCTTTACCAGACTTCACAGGGCTTGTGACTCTCCTGTCACTGGGCAAGATGTCTCCCAGAGAGGGCTTCCTTCACCTCAAACTGTTCCAGCTCCTGTCACTCTGCACCCACCCTCCTCTTTTTGGCCTCATTGAATGTTCCTTTATTCTCTGTCTCCCCCTAGTCACATGTAGGCTTCTTGAGGGCAAGGATATTTTCTGACTTATTCCTATTTCCACAATATGCCTGACCCAGAGAAGATATTCAAAAAATATCTGTAGAATTAACCAGTTGTTCAGTGACAATTTAGGGAGACTTTAGCAGTCCATATAGCTGTTCCTTTAAAAGATGTGAGACTCCACAGCTAGAGATCAGGAGGCACCCTTGGACTTTTCTTCCACTTGCTATGAAGCTGTGAAAATCATGTACAACCTTCAGACCTGAGCTTCACCTGGAAACTGTACACTCACTCAGACTAGTAGAAGGCCATTGTCCTTTCCCCTGGACCTTTAGGAGTATTTTATTCAGCTTTTTCACTGCTGTAACTTTAAGACCCAACCAGAACAACTGTAGAAAGGAAGGGTTTATTTAGGGGCTCACAGTTTCAGAGGTCTCAGTCCATAAGTGGCTGGCTCCAACTCTCATGGCTCGAGGTGAGGCAGGAGGTCACCATGGCAGAAGAGCGTGGCAGAGGGAACCAGCTCACGTGATAATCAGGAAGGAGAGAGAGAGACTCCGCCCTCCAGACACAAAATATATACCCGATAGCCATGCCCCTAATGAACCACTTCCTCCAGCCATACCCCACCTGCCCCCAGTTACCACTTGGTTAATCCCATCAGGGACTAATCCACTGATTATGTTAAGGCTATAGCCCAATCATTACTCCTCCAAACCTTGCATTGTCTCACATGTGAGCTTTTGGGGGACACCACATCTAAACCATAACAGGGGGCACAAAGGGGATGCCCTGGGGAAGAGAGGTGGCCAACTCAACCTCCAGAGGACCTCAAACCTCCCACCGGTAGACAGTTGCAACAATTCACATCTCACCATCAGGAGTTTAACCAAAAAGTTCCTCGGGTCCTTGGGGTTCCAAAGCACTGGAACTCACTGTTTCAACTTGACTCGAATCTACTCCCTGCCCAGAGCTGAAGGAAACTCAAAAACAACTGAAAGGGACTTGCTCTCAAACTTAGTGTGTGCCAAGCATTTGCCCTGAGTCATCTTCCAGCCCGTCCACAGGTCTAGAAAGTCGCTGGGCAGGTACAAAAGTAACTGCAGTTGAGGAAACTGAGTCTGGAGGTTAAGGGGTGAGGCTAAGAGAATGGGCTCTCTGCTAAAGCAATTGAATTAAGTCGCTCATATGCCAGCACTTGTGCTTTTCCAGATGGTGGAATCAGTCCTTCTCAAATGTGACAATGACGACAGTGGCTGAGAAAACCACACAGGCTGCACAGTTCCCGCCACGGTGCATTCTGGGGCTTAGGGGCCAGGCTGCATCTGCAGGCCTGCTCCATGGCTGCCCCAAGTCTGCTTCCTCCCACTGGCTGTCCCAGCCAAGATGACTTCTCCATTCTCATCTCCCAGTGGCCCTTCTACCCTGCTCCCTGACACTAGGTATCTCCTTGGAACATTCTTCCCACCCCGGCCAAGCCTGATCCTTGTTAGGGGCTCCCCTGGCAGCACCTACCTCCCCTTGGGAGCACTCTTTGCATGTGGAACACCTGACATATTTGTGACTCTCTGAGAGATGTCACTGTTGATTCTGAAGGTGACACCTCCAGTATAAAGGGCAGACACAAGAAGCTGGAGGTCAAGAGGACCGTGTTGCTTAGTATTTGCCAGGCAGCCTGCCTGGCCTGTGGACTTCTTACAAATTCCAAGAAACTACAAGTTCTCAGCCAGGCACAGGGGTGCACACCTGCACTCCAGTTACTTGGGAGGGAGGAGGCAGGAGGATCGCCAGTTCAAGGCCAGGCTGGGCAATGCAGTGAGAATGAGATCCCACTCAGAAAAGAGAAAAGTTCTTGATCACACAAGCCTGTGTGAGGTCAGGCCACCAATGGATGCTCCTCTCGGGCGAGTGCAAGCTGCCTAACAGCATTCCTGGTGCACCCAGGTGCTGGGCACCAAATGGGTACTATGACTTTCCTGGTCCCTACTCACTAGATAGCATCATTCATTTATTTATTTCAATATCTCCTGCATGCCTACTATGTGGCATTCTAGATTTGGGATGTAGAAGTGAACAAGCCTGGTAAGGTCCCTGCTCTGATGCAATTTAACGTTCTAGTGAGGGAAACAGCAACAAATCAACCAAACCCATTTGGGACAGCAGTTGGTTCTAAGAGATCACAAAACTGGGAAATGCAGAGGTAAAGATGGAGACAAGGAGAGGAAAACGTTCAGCTAGGTATTATGGACGATCTATGGGTTAAAAATGGCAGGAAGTCATCCAAGTGAAAATCATAGAGCAGAACATTCTAGATAAGGGTGGGGGAGGAAGCAAGAACAAAGGCTTTGAGGCAGAGCAAGCCTGGTGAATTTCAAGAGGCAGGAGGAGAGGGGACAAGATGAAGCCAGAGGGGTGGGCAGACTTAAGAGCTGTCTGAGAGATGCAGATGCCTCCAGCAACAGAAGCCTCATCTCCTGAGTGTCACTGTCTTCAGGCACTGACTCGCTGGACAGAATCACATGATGGGATAAGGACAGAGACACGTGTCAGGGGCCCCACTGCAGGACCCAGTGTGTCTCCCTGCATGCATCCCTTAATCATTCCAGGCTTTAAATTCATCTTCCATCCATCGAGCTGGCCATCACAGCAGCCTCGTTCAACATCAGTATCCCATCATTATCTTCCTTTATCTGTTTTTTTTAAACGAGACAGATCCGTAGAAAACATGAACCCAGCACTGAAAGAGCACGCTGGTTTAAGAAATACAGTTTTCAAAGCACACCACCTGGAGTGGAGCAGGGCACAGTGGTTCACTCCGCGTGGCACTCAACACACCACACCTCCCCATTCAGCCCGAGGTTGAGGCTGTATCTCAGTTTTAGATTGGTGTGAAACGCAACAACGGATGCTTTCTTGGGTGATGGTACATTAGCTCCTGACCCTAAAGCAGGTGTCATGACCTGAAGCTTCCTAGTTCCCCACCACCTTGGTCCGTGGCTCCCTGGCAGTGACCTGGTCCCATCACTGGCCCTCTGCTCAGGGTGGGAGAAGGACATCATCACTGGCACACGCAGACCACACTGACCTCTTCTTCACTCTGGGGACCTTTGAGCTTTGCCAACAGTGCTTTTTGGCTGATGCTCAGAATGGCCAGTTCCTCTTTCTCATACAGGTCTCAGTTCAAAGTCCCCTCCTTGGAGAGGCCCTTAACGACACACTGGTATAGGGGAGTCCCTTGCCCCCCCTCTTTGCTATCTTACTGCTCTGTTCCTTCTTCACAGCACCAAACCACTCGTTTTAACTCATTCCATCTCCCTCACCCAGATTATAAACTTCACAAGTTCAGGGCCATCATCAAACCCATCAATGACAATGTCCCCAGACGTAGCAAAACGTCCAGATCTCAAAAGATGGTCTGGTAAACATCTATTGCCAAAGGCAGAAGTCATCCAAGACCTCTGACAAAGCACCAAAGAGAACATAGCAAGCCAGAACCAGAAACTTCACAGAGAGATCACCATACAGCACAAAAATTTCAACCAAGCGTCACAAGATGTGTGTATGTGTGAAATGCATCAAGCCATCACAAAACCTCCTCTGTTGGAACACTGACAGCAGAAAGTGCATGATGTTGCCAAGTGAGAACCACTGAAACGGCCCAAACACCTGCTCTGCCACAGAAGAAGAGAAACTTACTTAATGGGACCTTCAGAGACTTTAACTTAGGAGTCTCACACACACACAAAGAATTTCTCAAGTCCAAGGCCAGCCCTCTAGGAGTCTAAACATTCAGTCAATAGCACTCCTTCACTCCTGGAAGCTACTGGGAGGCCACAGCAGCAGATGCCAGCACCCCGCACCAGGCAGGGGGCGACTCCTGGGCAGTGGCAGGTGAGGAGGTGCCTGGCAGAGTCAGGGCTTAGGGAGCAAGCAATCAACGTCATTTGGGAAGGTGCAAGACTGAAGAAAGGGACAGAGATGAAGAAGTGAGGCTGACTGAGGGGACAGGGCAGGAACAGGCAGTGCTTCATTGTGACCTCCATGTTTTAGCAGGGTCCCCCAAGGATGTGGACAGCAAGAAGGCCTTCTGGGGTTTTTGTTGTTGCTGCTGCCGTTTTCAATCATGAAATATAAAACCCTGAGTGTAAATTTTTCTATTTTAGGGTTTTCTAAAGATTTAACTTTGTGAATGTTTTACATCTGGAGTAATATTTGTAGGTCATTTAAGGCCCACCTTAGAGTACTTATCTAAAAGGCTTTTTGGTTCTGCTCTTAACGGGAAGTGTCTCCATTCAATTCAGGCTATGAGCCCACAAGCACTTGCCCTCCTTCCTTCTACAAGGCCTGCCACAATTTGAGTAGCAAGCCCAACCTGCATAAAAGTCTTTCTGAATGGCTATTTCTACTGTGTAAGTAGACTCACTTCTCTTAATGAAGGCTAGGGCATGGGGGTGCGATCTTCTTAGCCCTGCCAGGTGGCCAGAAAGTCTGGGAAAAGTCAGTAACCAAGAGGCAGGGCTGCAGATTATAACAAGGGAGTACAGAGCTGGTGGCTACTGCATGGTGGGCCACTTCAGTTTTCAGGCAAACCAGGTAATATGAGAATATCAAGTCAAATACAGAGGGGCCTTGGGATGCAGCCCGGAAAGTGTAAGATAACTGCACCCGCCCTGGAAAGCTGCAAGAAGAAGTCCACAGACCACCGCCCTCCCTGGGTGCAGGGAGACATCTGGAGGCTGATGAGCAAAGTTCTTGATTTTTGTAAGAACTTCTACCACTGTGAGGTTCTCCACATGGTGTGCACCCCTCAACATGTGGTCTCACAACAGATCCAACCCTCACAAGGACTCTGCCAATAGATGTAATCCACATTTTACAAATCATGAGCAATCAACTTGCCTACATTATGAAATATGAAGTTAAGATGTAAACACAGGTGTGGCACTAAGCCCACATTCTTTCCATGACAGCATTGCTCTCCCCAGGTACATAAAAATATCTCCCTAAAATTATAATACACCTCTCCCTCATGCCCTGGTCTTAAGAGAGAGGGGCAGATCAATACGGAACACATTTGGGTTGTGGCTAAAATATCTTGGTGGAACTCTCCAGCAGGCTGCTGACTGGTCATATTGCAAAGAGTTCAGAGACTTCAGAAAATATATCCATTGATTCCTGGGGTCCTCTGAATTCCATTTAGGAAATACTGGTGGAAGCAAGAGACTCCATAGAAACCAGAGTTGCAGGCCATTGGCAACAAGGTGGAAGCAAAGACCCCCAGGAGCTCCAAGGTCCTTGGAAGTCACTGTAGTCAATACAGCCAGCTAGGACAGGCCCTGGTCACTAAAACTAAGGCCAAGGACAGGGAAGAATCCAAGACAACTTCTGACCACATCCAGAGCATTCCTCCTAAGCCTTTCTAAATTAAGAGATAGAATTATTTTTCCATTCAAATACATTTCTATTCAGACCAGAGGTAGCTGAGAATTCACCTTGTCTTTTAAGCCACTTTTGTTCTTAACCAAATAATCAAAAAGGCAGCCAGCAGGATGGCTTGTGAGGAGCTAAGCCTTTAGAGCTGGACAGACGTTGGCTACAGTTCAGGATCTGCCACCAAACAGCCCTATGCCTTAAGCAGGCCAATGGACTACTCTGAGTTTGGGTTTCCTTTTATGCAAAGTGTAATTAATGGCCCCCTCCAGCCTAACACTCAGGGCTTTTGTGAGAATTCAATGAAGCAGCCTATGAAAGTATCTCATACCCTATTTATGGGCACCCATCAGACATTTCACAATTAAGTCTTCGTTGTGGTTACTCGCTGGCAACCACAGCCAGCTCTGACTCTGACCTCAGGGCCAGGACTTGAGTGAGAGGCATCCCAAAAATGTTCCTAGGGAACCACGATAGCTACAGTCTCAAGCCTGAAGATTTCTACGGAAATCTGGATCCTGCTGGTGATGCCTACTTTCTAAGGAGGAACTTGTCACAGGAGGGAATTTCATGAGACAGATCCTCAGAAAACATCTCCACATGACCAACCAGACCGCATTCAAAGAACAGCTACCACCAGCCCAAAAGGAAGTGCTATCCAGGCAATGCCCTTCTAAGAAAGGATTCTAGAGGGAACTCAAGCCCAGACAAAGGGGACTGAGACAAATGGCAGTGCTCAGAATGCTGACCCTCTCCTGACCCCGTGCACATATAGTCCCAGCAAGTTCACTCTCTGCAGAGTGACATAGCCACCAACAGCTGCAGAATGTCAAAAGTAGGGCTTCTGGGGTCTAAAGTTCCCCTCTTCTTCCAGGAGGAGAAAGAAACACACTTTTGCAGTCTCTGCTTCTTCATGTTTTGCTTCTGAGCAACAACGTCGACAAGTATAGGATACACTGCTCTGTCTGCCACGCAAATGCACGGAACATAATTTATAGGAAGCTAGCTACACCCGCTGTAATGTGATGCATTATATTTGTTCATTGTTTCTGAAACTGGGTAGAAAGATAATTTATTTCAGACAAAGGAAACTCTTGAATATGAAATTGCCTCATCTTTTAAAATTACAATTTGGAAGACAAGAATGAAAAACTACCCAGAGCCAGTGAACCTTATCCTGCTATAGAAAACAATGCTTCGACTGTTTCTACTTTGTTTGCAAACATTACATTTTTTAAACATTCTTGGAATAATCAGGGAAAAAAATACACTAGGTTTTCACCACGCTCACATCTGCTCAACACAGGGCTCGCATAGCCAATATTAGTTTTCTGGGCTGGGTGAAACACCCTTTCCTCTCCTGCTCATGTGTACTGGCTCACCTAAAATCCACTGCCCACCTCCTTATACCTCCTTCTAGAACTTTCTTTTCTGCATCCCAGTTCTCTTTTTCTCTGCTTCCCTCCTCTCTCCATAGCACTGTACTTTTCTTTCTAGATCACCAGGGTCTCCCCAGACACTAGCATAGTACCTTGGCAAGCTAGTAAATTCTCGAAGAATTGAGCTACTACTATTCTGAGAGCAGATAGTCAATGTTCAGGAGTGAAGTGAATTGGTGATTGTCGTTTCAGGAATAGCTACTAGTGTTTCTCTCACTGTTTTTTCTCTTTCTTTCTTTCTCAGAGCAAAAAGGAGAACTAAATCTACTAAAAAATCCACTATTCCCATTCATGTAAATAAATGGAGGGAGGAGGGAGGAAGGGAGTTAAAAAGCACATAAAAGGAACACACGGAGGGCACTCCCCTCCATTCCGGAGCAGTTCAGCAGGGTTGAACATGCTGACTCCTCTAAGTGTGACCTCCAACAACCCTACAAACTGGTGTTTTTTATCCCATTTACAATAGAAGAACTAGAACATTCTACACAACTATCTACCATGTTCCCACAGCTAGTGATGTGCTGGAACACAGAATTCAAACCCAGGCATGCTTCACTCCAAGACTTCTGCTCTCTACCACTGCTACTGTGCACTGCATAATTTCCTAGGATCAGCAGAACCTCACCCCCTCCGGATGCTCCCCATCCCTGCCCCAGTCTCTGGCTGCCTGCAGATGGTCCTCCTAGTGGCTCTTCATACTGGGGATTGCTGCCAGGCTTTGAGTGCTTTCCTCCCTGGGAGCACCAGCAATCCTCAGAGGGTCACCAAAGCAATGTCATAAACACACCCTGAGCTCAAGTTAGCACACACAGAGGGTTCCGGAGCTTCCCAGGAGCCAGCCCCATGCAGTAATGGCTGGCTGCAGTCCCTATAGCCCACCCTCCTCCTGCCCTCACCGGGTGTGCCCTGCGGTTAGCAGGCATCACTTTCAATTAAGACAACTCCCTGCACTGGGAACCTTTGAGTTTTCATTCAGATCCGGCAAAATGTTCTGAATCAAGTTGAGAATTTGGTGCAGAAACCCGACAAGTTGAGACAGAAGACTCGGGAGCCAGATGAAGAAAATAGTAAATAGAGAATAGATTTTTAAAAAGCCCATACATGGAGTCCTCCAAACAGGTCCCACTCATCAGAGAGACAGAGGGCCTCAGAGAGGCCAGGCAGTGCCATCCCTCCCAAGCGAGAGGACAGTGCTAGACTGGGGAACCAAAGTCCATGCCTGAGCCACTGTCCACAAGTGGGAAAGCAGAAGCCCACCCAGAACAGAGGGCAGTGTGGGGTGTAATTGGCATGCCACGGAAAGGCAGGAGGGAGCCACAGCCCTCAGGGATCCAGATTATGCATATTCCCAGGGGGGTCTCTCTCTCTCTCTCTCTCTCTCTCTCTCTCTCTCTCTCTCTCTCTCTCTCTCTCTCTCTCTCTCTCTCTCTCTCTCTCTCTCTCTCTCTCTCTCTCTCTTCCTTTTTTCCTTATTTTTTGTGGTATTGGGGATTAACCTAGGGCCTCACACATACTAAGCACATGATCCACCACTGAGCCACAACCCAACTCTATTTTTTTTTTTTTTAATCTTTAAAACTAATTGCCCAGACTGGCCTAGAATTTGTGATCCTCCTGCCTCAGCCTCCTGAAGTCGCTAGGATTGCAGGAGGGCGCTGCGCCTGGCAGGAAGCCTCTTTTCACCAGCCACATCACTCAACGTCTGCTGGGCCCCACTGAACAACTGCCAGAGATGCCCCCACCTTGCTCCTCCACAGTCAAAAGGTTCCCAGCTCCAAGGCCTTCGTGGTCTGGCTCCAAGCGACTCCACGTGCTGCCCTCATTCCTGCCTGCTGTCATTCTCTTCTACCTATGCCCTCACCCACCATCCCAGGACCACCAGGGAGGCCTGGGCAGCCCCACTGACTCCTGCTCCTCTACCTGCCCCTGCTACCTAAAAGGCTGACTGTGTGCACTTCCCTCTTGCCTGGAGCCTTATGCACCTCTTACCCTCAAGAGAAGGAAATTCTGGGAGAAGGAGTTTGACCTTGACCCACACTTGCCGTGACTGCAGCAGAGGCTGAAGCTAATGCAGCCTTCCTGGACTCATTTTTCGCTTCCCCAGAAGGTGCCTTCTGTGATGAGGTATTACTCCCACAGTAGGCCTATGTCATTCTCCAATCTAGAAGCATCCAGAGCCCCTGTGTGTGCTAGTCGGACATAAAACTATATTAAGTTAAACCTCTGGAATTCTGCTAAACTATCGTCTTGAGCTACAAAAATGGCAACTTCTTGTGATTCTACCTAAAAATTCCAGCGGTGCTGAGGAAAGTGAAGCCATCAGCCTTCCTCAGTTCTACTCAAGGCCAAACCCCCAAACTGGGCAAATCTGCCTCTGCCTGGCTCTTCCCACTCCACTCCTCACACCCGGGGCTCCACCACAGCAGATGGCCCACTGTCTGCCTCACCTGTGCTGTTGCTCTGCCTGAACACTGTCACTAGCCACCTCTATTTATCGAGCTCTTCCCCATTCCACAAAACCCAGCTCAAAAGTCCCTGTCAGTAAGCGTCTTCCACCCACAGCCCCATCGAGTCAGCTGGTCCCTCCTCAGAGCTAGCTATGAGCTGTACAGAGTTCTCCTCATTTGTCCTAACTTATTTTGTTTGTATCTATCCTACAATGAAAGAACTAAGAAAAGAATTCTTAGAAGGCAATGAAAGAGTCCTATTTACCTCTGAGTCACTGGAGCCAACAACTAGGCCCATAGTAAGTTCTCAAGTATCTGATGGATGAATTTGGTGAGAAGGAAATTCTAGAAGCCTGAAAAACTGAAAACTGATGGAGGTCACGGAAAAGTGCCAATTCTTCTCTTCGTTCTAAATGCACATAACCTGGATTTTATATGTAACATATGCCTACATGTATTACATATGTTACAAATTCAAAATGTGCATACTTATTATTCAGTAAATATTGGCCACTCATGCATCTGTGCACGTCATTGTCCTGGGACTTTTCTCCTGCTCTGTGTATGCAGACGGGTGCTCTAGGCTGGGATCTGGAGCCAGACTCGCTGTGTAAGAATGCTGACTGGCTATTCCTTAGGTGTGTATCCTCAGATGAGGGCCTCGGTTTCCTCATCCACCAAATGAGGCCAAGAATGCTTACTTCTGAGCAAGGATTAAACAAGTTATTCCATGTCTAATACCCTCGGCGTTTCCTCTCAGAAATGTTGTAATTATTTTTATTTCTCATGAATTAGCAGGGAGAGGGTAATCATCTCCACCTGGGGGTACGCTCAGAGTCTTTGCGTGGTCACCCCTTTTCCACACAGATGTCACTTGCCTTTCCCAAGCACAGGGGAAAAAACAGGGTTCCATTGAGGACTCCCCAGAATTTAGTGATCTCCTGGTATCTGCTTCTTCAAGTTTATTTGAAAACTCCCAGGAACAAGGATCAATGAAACATTTCATAAACATGGGCTCGAGGAAATCTGCTGGCCTAGTCCTACTAGAATGCAAAGGATACTTATTTTCATACATTATTAAGTATACACAAAATGATAATGTGCAAAGGGTAACAGAAATATCAGTTGGCATGGCGCTCCTTCGACGATTCACAGGGACGTTAAGGAAAATGGTACCAGCATGGAAGAAGACAAATGAATAGCATATTAGGTCACCTTAAAGTGGGACTCAACTATGTATTCCTTTCTTTACCGCTGTGTAATGCTATTTATATGACAACATGACAAAAAATGGCCCTAGGCATTCTGCTCTACTTTAGAAGCCTTCCGTCTCGCACTGAAATGAAAAAAGATAGAATCCAGAAATTGCTTCTTTGGTTAATATTTCTGCAGTTCCGCAGGAATGGTTTTAATAGTGTGCGTGTTCTGGATTTTGGTTGTCAATTAAGAATTCATCAGAAGTCAGGGCTAAATATTAAAATAATAGGTATTGGTTTATATTTCAATTTTTAAAGGTGCTTTGTCAAACAGTGTTTTGAGGTGGGAGACTAAGGAGGAGATGTCTGTGCTTCAAATGTCATCAGGTAACAGTAGAAAGAACACTGATTTGTAGTTTTGGGAACAAGGTGTGAATCTGAGCTCTTCCAGGTATTGGCTGTTTGACCCTCAGAACATTGCTCAACTTCTCTGAGTCCAGGTTTCTTCCTCAAAAATCATAAAGCACAATACTTATCTTTTAGCAGGACACAGTTCCCAAAGAAACTTCTCTCCCCTCAGGCACCTCCCATTTAAATATACGGCAGGATTGTACAACACATTTCTGGGATGGACAGAGTCCCAGAGGGAACTGTGGTTTGACCAAATATAGGCCATTTGACCAAATGATTAAAAGTCTGTCATATGCTAATGCGTGGACGGGGGTGGACCTTAGGCCAATTAGTAGGAGTAAATTGCAATTGATTTTCGAAGAAATTGCTTGTTCTTGCCTTTCCTCAGCTGCTTCCACCAGGCCCTGCACAGCTGCCCCTGTCACAGCCAGCCAGGACCGACTGAAACACATGTCAAGGAAATCTCTTCGAGGCCAAAACGGTGGATAATACAGTCATCTGCACTTATGCACACTATAAATGCACACCCCACAAGCAGACAGAAACACAAATACTTCCAAACCTCTGTGTGTGTACACATTTTATATAGATGTCTTAGAGGGCTTGTTTTTAGCACCGATTTCGCTAGCAGGGCCATATCCTCTGTATGTTTTGCAAATCCCTCTCTCTGAAAGCTGTCCTGAGTCATTTTGGCTTTTTATAACAACCAACTATTTGAAGAAAGATCATGACAGAGCACACCCCTAAAATCTTCTCTCTAAAACACTCTGCAGCCTTATCTCCGTAAATCCCGGATATGAAGAGAAAATGGTTTAAAAGATCACAGAAGATAAAAAACCATAATAATAAAGGTTAACAATGGCTGCTTTCACCCCTAATTTCTGATATGGTGATAGACCCTCTTAGAACATTAATTAGAAAGGAAAGAGAGATGAAAGCAATGCCCAGGGGACATAATAAATTAGCCCCTTATGCAAATTACCCCATTCGTTTTCATCACTGACCCAGCTAGTTGAGTCTCTAAATTACGGAAGTGGTTAACTTCTTGAACAGAAAATTCCAGATGAAAGATTCATTTTTTTTTTCTGCTTACATCTGGGGGTCTGGGAGGGTTTATGGCAACAAATAATTTCTCATCTTCCTTGCAGGCAACTCTGAAGGGGGACGCAAGATATGAAGAGGAATGTGGGCCACTGGTTCCTGCTACCAGAGACCTATTAATTAATCCTTGTGCCCAAACAATGGAGGATGACCCCCTCACTGAAGCCCCTGGCTGGGGCTCTGCCTTGGCTGCCTGTGGGAGGACAAGCGTTGTCTCCTGAAGGGTGCCCAGATTGGAGCAGGTGAAGGACAAGCAAGGGGGCGGGGCGACGGCCAGGGTGTGGAGAGTCCCAAATACCAATTTACAAACACACACACACCTAAGTTCACTGTCATCACTGTTCCAGACAATTTATGTCCCACTATCCCACAAATTTATGGAACTCTCAGTTTTCTTATCAGTAAATAAGGGGACTGGACTAGAGTCACCTCCAAAAGTCCTACTGCATCTACAATCAGGTGCTTTTATTTATCCCAGTAAAACAAATAGGGCACTTCTGATCATTTAATCTATGTAAACAGTCTTATGGCTTCTGTTTCGTCTACTGAGCTCACTTCTGACTTCATTTTCCCTTTTCCCTATTTTCTATAATTTCCTGATAATTTTTTTCTTTCTTTCTTTTTCAACTTTATCTTCTTCCACAAATTGAAAATAAGATGCCTTAAATACAGCTGAGTTCAAAATAATGTACACACTGAGTAAAAGTTGTCATTTACGAATGTTATTAATATGAAAGATCTTTATGCCAGGATCACAAGTTTCGGTGGCACGAAGAAAATGCTAGAAAGAAAAGCCTTAAGTCCCAGAATAACACAAGATTCAATACACAAATCCTTCAAGAAAGAGGGAAGATCTGTTAAAGATCACCCTGGTCCACTGCTGTTACATTGTAAAAGGACCAGATGATGCTCAAGAAGGGCAAACACTAGCCCAAGGTCACCAGCTACCTAGAGGTTAACCTAAAAACAGCACAGGGCTCCTATTTCTGAACTCTTTGGACCAAACATGCCCAATTTGTATCTTCTCTTGAGAATTTGGTGCTGTGTCCAAGAGAACAAAAAGGGCATCTTTTGGCAAGAGCAAGCGTCAACAGCAGAAAAATTAAGATACAGTAGAAAGAAATACTTCAGAGGACTAAGAAGAAGGAATGAGGACAGACATATTGGCTATAAATAATTTTGCACCTTGTAACCATCTTCAGTTCCAGCAATTACCTGTCACTCACTGATGTTTTATCTCCCTTTTCTGGTACCAGAACTTACAGTAACTCTATGCAAAATATTTGACTGTGTCCCACCTTCACAGCCTTCAATAGACATTCAGTCCTTTGCCATAAGTAGATAGGACACTAGGATGTTCTCTTTTTTATTGATACTGGGGATTGAATTTAGGGGCACTCAACCACTGAAACCACATCCCCAACCCTATTTTTGTATTTCATTTACAGACAGGGCTCACTGAGTTGCTTAGCACCTTCCTTTGCTGAGGCTGGCTTTGAACTCGTGATCCTCCTGCCTCAGCCTCTCAAACCTCTGGGATTACAGGCATGCATCACCACACCCAGCAACTAGAGTTTTTCTACTGCTTCCTTCACGAAAGTTTTGAGATTTGACATATAATCTAAATAATAAAACGCTGCCTTTTAGGAAGTGGTCAGTGACATAGAAAGACCCAGGTTCTTCAAGGTCATCAGGAAGAAAATAAGAAAGCATATGTAGACTAGGAGCCCATATTTATTTTTTTAAAAAAAGGTATGTTTTGCCTATGTGTATGTACAACATATACACTTATTCACCTATATAGGGAAAATCTGAAAAGGCTTATATCCACAGGTACAGTGGTTCTCCTTAGGCTACTGAAATTTATTTTCCTTTTTTTATCTGTTTGTAATTTCATATCAGTGCACAATAAAAATGGACTGCTGAGGGGCAGAAGAGGGAGAGAATAAAATCCAAAAGTAGTGGTCTGTGAAAATGAAATGTAAGTGTACTCAGCAGAGCCTCGGGGGCGGAAGTCTCTCCCAGGTTGAGGGCATTGCCCTTCTCAGGAGCAGAAATTCTTCTACAGGAGGAGCGCTGGGAAGATTTATGGGGTGAGGTTGAAGGACATGGGAATCAGTGAGGCTGAGAAGAGAAGGCTGATCAAAAGAATCCTTAAGCACAAAAAGAGTTCCTGCCCCCAGGTGGTCCCCCACAAGCAACTCACCTTCCAACCAAAGAGCCCGAGGACAGGAGCCTAAGGGAGGAGGAGAGACTCCAAGCAGGAATAGGGAAGCACTTCCACAAAAAGGTAGGTCAGCTTCAAGCTGGGTTACTAAGAGGCAGGACTTCCTTTGGGTCTTTTAGATAGGGGATAGATTTTCCACTTCTGCTCAAGGAAGTTTACAAGCAGTTTTCCTGAAGGTTTGCAATTGCTGCTCTCTTCAAGATATAGAAGATCAGGAAATACTGTCTGCAGAAAAACAGCCCATCCTCTGAGTAGGGGTGAGCCCACACTAACAAGGCCTTTTGCAGTGCATTCAAATGGTGAAGATTTATTGAGAACCTAGTTTTAGGCACTATGACAGGGGTCTTCCAGAAAGCATCATTAGTTCACACACAAAAACCACCAAGCAAATGTTATTATCACCTCATTTTACATCCAAAGGAAGCTGAGGCACAGTGAGTTCAAATAACCTGCCCAAGACAACAGGAATGGCAGGTTCTGGGGGTCAACCTGTATGTGGAAGCTCACAGCATGCATCCTTCCTCCAGTACCAGTGGGTACAAAGGGGTGGCAGCACAAAGTGCCCAGAGCACTGGCCCAAACGGAAGCCAGTCCACCTGCCCTGTGGCGGGCGAGACCTGGGGCCAGGATTACACCACATGCATCCAAGATGGTGACTGGCAGAGAGCCAAAGGGCGTGCTGAATGCGCCTTGAGAAAAACAGGAAGGTTCACCATTGGCTGTATGATAATTAGTTCAGCCGCTTAGCACGTGGACAGATATATCTTACATGTATGCTTGAGCTCGTGATCACTTGACCTTTAATAGGATTGGATGGACATATCTGGTTACAATTGCATATGATGAGACTGCTTATATATTGAGGGTGTTATCTGAATAAAGCGGAAGCTGCTTCACGAACTTCTGAAGGGTGCGTGTCCTTTGTCCCTCTGGTCGGCGGCAAGCGGCACTGCCCTGTCTGTGAGAGAGGAGGCTGGGGCAAGACAGGCTGATCAGTACCACTCTGTGAAGGAAGACTGAACCAAGTCATCAAGGCACCATGATAAGGCCTGGCAGTGAGGAGGCCAGGAGGAACGAAAGAAAACAGACCCAGCAGAGGTCAAGGGGAAGCCCGATGCTAAGTTCAAGCAAGATGCTAAATTCAAACAAGATGAATACATTCGGGGAATGGAGAGAGGGGAGCATTTGGACAAGGGTGAGCAGGTAATCTCTCGAGGGTGGGCCTGGACTGAGGCCAGCAGAAGGGATGGAATTGACCCCACAGTTTATTACGTAGATCACCAGGCAGATGATGGCACCATTATATAATCCAGGAGACTCAGGAAGAGAGGGTGTAAGGAGAAAAGGGGGAGCGATAGTAAGATCCGTTTTTGGACTTGCCGAGTTTGAGGTAACTGAGATAGAGCCAGATGGTGTCACCAGGATTCGGCTGGAAATAGTGGATTAGAGTCGGGAGAGGTGGTAGGAGGGAAAGCTCTGAGTCATCCATGTAAGTGGCAGCTGAGGTCCCGGGAATGAATGAGGCTTGTCCAGAAAGTAGGCAGAAGAGAGGCCAACTGGCCTCCTATATGGCAGTGTCCTGGCAAAGGTCCCTGACGCTACCCTCAAGCACTGTGACCCTGGCTAAATGGCTTCTCTTCTTTAAGCTTAGGGTCTGTAAAAGCAGAGGGATGGATTAGATCCCTAAGAACACCTTCCCACAAATCAACCAGCACAATGGTTGATGAGATGTCTGCTCCAGACCAAGAAGGATGCTTAGTTTGGACAGACACCAGCCCAGCAAGCCAGTCCCTGAGTTTCCAGTGCAAAAGACAGACACATAAATAAGTCCTCTCCATATGCCTTGATCAATGGCTATCATAAAAGCAAGAGCACAAGGCAGCTTGAGGGAGTCCTGAGTGGACGTGCCTGGCTGAGGAGATTCCAGCAAGGCCCTTAGAGACAGAATTTGATCGTGTCTTGAAGGAGTAAAAGCTTTCCAAGCCAGGGCAAGGTCATGTGCAAAGGCACTGGAAAGTGGGTGCACATGGAATACCGGGGGAGAGGTGTGGCCCAGGGACCTCAAGTGAACAGGGATGTGGGGCTTCACGAAAGAGGAGAGCAGAGCTAGACTATGCAGGGTCTCCCTGGCATGCCAAGGAGTGTGCCACAGGCCACAGTGAGAACAGAGAACTAATGGGGTTCTCAAATACAGGAGCAACCCAGTTAGAGGGCTGTGTAGAAAGAAAAGGACCCTCAGACTCTTCACAGGTGCCTAGTTCAAGCCTTCCTGTCTCAGTCTACAGATAACATCCTAAGGCTTTTTTCCTACATGCAAAAATTTTGACTTTTTTTTTTTTTAATAGTGACATGAATGTTATAATACATTAAATCAGAAAGGCTCAACATAGCTAGTTATTCATTACATCATTCAGAAAAAAAGGGGCAAGACTCAAAAGAGCTTAGCACATCTCACGCTGGAGCAAACCATTTCCAACAACTCAGGCACCGATCTCAAGATCCTAAGGCTTCTGAGATTTAAGCCACTCCGAGGACTTGCTAAGGAAGTAATGACAGAGTCAGAAGAAAATGACACTGTCTTTCACCAAATCAGACTCAGGATATCTAATCCTAATGCTGCTTCTTCCCTACACTCTCTCCACTTGACTCCTGTATGCGACGCCTCCATTTTAATTCTATGCACAGACATTCTGGCATCTCTTGATGCTTCTCTAAAAAACCTAGTCTCCCGATCAATACTTTGAAACCTTGGAACTTTCCTTTTCTCTTGTTGCTGAAGAGGGGCATTTATCCTCCCTCTGGCTCTCCACCCTTATGCTTTTCTTGGTGCCCACTGTACTTTCAAATTTTCTTGCTGCTTTGTTCTTCCCTCCAAAAGAAGAAAAAATTCCAACAGGTTCATCATGCTTTCAAATCACTATTTACTTGGTGCTGTTGCTTGAATTTTTGGAAGAAGAAAAGGGGAAGCAGATCAGAGGTTAAGGCGCTGAGAGCTGTCGCTGAGAAAGGCAGATGTTTAGCCCTGCACTGCCGCTTCTGGGCCCCTGAGCCTCTAAGCTCCCTCTTGGCTCCCCGGAGACTTCCCTGCATTCCTTCCTCTACTCCAACATCCTCTTGCACTGGATCACTTTTTCCTTTGTGCACTTCATCTTTCAGACCCCCACAAAATCACTCTGGCCCCAACCTGCAGGAAATGCACCTCCTCCAGCCCCTTAGTGTGCCATAGAGGTGAAAGACTCCTGCTATCCAATTTCCAAAAGAGGTGGCCAACCTCCTACTAAAATCTCACCCAATTAAGCCGCTCTTTTTCCCTGCAGTTCACACTTCAGAAAAAAAAAAAAGAGAGAGATGACAGTTTTTAGACATTGCCTTCCTTTAGTTCCCTTCCTTGTTCCCACCAGGACACTGATATATCTCAACGTGGCCCTTTACCAAATAAAAAGTGTCAAGGATGGTTGTGGGTTTGAGGAATCCAGAGAACATGGAAGTACAACAGTATCAAGTATGCCTTATTCCCGGGAGGATTCAGCCCCTACTTATGCATAGGAGTGAACATACTCTTCACACTGGACAGAGAAATCCAAATGTGGAAACTGGTGGTCACCACATCCATAAAAGGCAAAAACCCTATTGTCCACGTTTCCTCAGAGATATTTTCAGGACAGATGTTCTAGAAACTCAGATGAAACCATGAAAAGCGATATCTATCATCTAGCTTCTCCATTCTTCCTCATCCTAAAACACCAAACTGGACAGTATGCATTATTCAATGACTTAAACCTCTCAAGGCTCCATTTGGCTTTACTATACCCACTTAAGAAACACAGTCACTGTAAGAGGTCAAAGCTCATTCGTGCCAGAACCTAAATTCAATGTTCTTGAGATATACAATGAAGCTCTTGATAAGGCCTTCCTGGCTCTGCTGAATTCATTATGTGACGACTTCTGCATCCTTGGCAGGACAGGTCTCACAATCTCAGGATATTTACTGTGAAAAGAGTTCCTGGCTGAGAAAAGGATCCAATAAATGAATGAGTGAAATCTGGACCATGCAGAAGAATCTCCAGTATTTATTTAAAAAAAATAATAATTCAGACAATCAATAGTACCTGAGAATGAGGTACCATTCAAGGGTAGAAAAGAATACAAGGATTGGAAAGGCCATGAGAGAGCACAGGGGAGGGATTTGGAAGTGACCTCCATCTTCCTTCAGAATCACTGACTGTTAGGACCAGAGATTATTTATTCCATTATACCAATGAGAAATGAGTGACACAGAGAAGGAACAGGAGTCTGTGACAGACCCCATTCCTCACAGCAGTTCTGAAATTAAAACCCAAATAGTCTTTCTTCCTTGTCCACTTCCTAACTTCTCACTGCACGGGAAGGTCCATACCCTCCCAGTCAACAGTACAATGACAGACAGGGGAGTCACACTCTATGGCACAGGCAACAGCATGAGGAAGCAATGGTAGCTCAGCAGCCATACCCATCTTAGTTCCTACAGATGACAGCCTGGATGGTCACCTACACCTATCTGTGCATCTCTCCTCCACTCGAGTCACTGTCCCATCTGGACCAACAGGACAGAAAACATTAGGGACATGAAAAGGAAATTATTCTCAAGCTTCATGTACTATGAGGGACCCAGATCAGGGATCTCATTAAAATGCAGATTCTGATTCAGTAGCCCTGGGATGGAGCCCGAGATTCTGCATTAACAATGAACATCCAAGCAATATCAATGCTGCAGGCCCCAGGACTACACTCCAATAGCAAGGAGTAAATGTTACAAATGCTTACAATCAAACAAATTTGGGTTTAAATTCTGGTTTTACCATTCAGGAGCTTTCTGATTCTGGACTGGTATCCTAACTTCACAATGCCTCAATCTCCTCATCTCTAAAATGGAGGAGATATCACCTGAGAAACACTGGATAATGTTTAAGAAAGTTAATGATGCAAAGCTACCAACACAATGCCTGGCATATAGTAAGGGCTTAAGAAATGTCAGTTGCTGGCTGCCTCTAAAATTCACCAGCAGGAATTGTAACTGCCCAAACCACACTAGGTGAAACACAAGAGGTGCCCTATGAATGTTTGGTGGATGAATGTCGAATATGCTCACAGATAGCATCAGTAGTAGCATACTCCCTGGATTGTATGGCTTTTCTGTAGGAAAAATAAAGCATTTTAGAACACCAGAACCCTCCCTCAGTAACCAACCATCATCTCATAGGATCAAATTCAACATAACCACTATGTTTAACCACCAAGAAACACATAATTTGTGATGGCTGTATATACTTGAGAAAATGTCTTAACTGTAAATAAATAAAGACAACATCAGTCTGGAATCTGTATGTCATTAAGAGAAATCACTGCTTTGTCTGATATTTATAGGTTATTTGAATGCAGATGTTACAAAAAACTTAATTCTAAAACTAGATTCCATTTCAAACCAAATGGAGAACTGCAAAGAGACAAAACAAACCATGAAAAGTAACATAACATTTTAAAGGGCCACTGGGACAGGAGCACATTTCCTTAGATATGTACATACTTGCTCAGGAAAAATTAGAAACAGAAGAATTGTCAACAGATGAGAGAGCTTAATCTTTTAAATCAAAGGCAGACAAATGTGTCCACCCAAAACTCTTCAACACTCTAAGATTATTTTCAGCTTCTCCTAAAGAAAGTGGCATCATTAGAATAGATCGCATTCCAGGGAGGCATTGTGCAAGGTATGCAGCAACAAGAGAATATGATTGCCACCTACAGACAGAAGTGGCATTCCCTTTGCCAAGAGCTAGCCAATCATATTTTAATGTGAAAAAAAATTCAAGCAAGTCACCTCCCCCTCCTTTTTCCAAACCACCACACCACATTGCTTCATTTAGAATTACTTTTAAGTCATGCGATCATCAATAGGCATGCTGCCTCTTCATTATCATCATCATCCTATTTCTAATTTCCCAGAAACACTCTGCCATTCAACTATCTACACTATTTGAGAGCCAAAGAGAACATAAGCCAAGGGATTTCGAGCAGGCACAATCACAAGAGTGGAAGGATAAATTTGCTTACCTGATATGAAAGGGACCACCCGGAATATATCTGACAATCTGCTATTAACTGGTTCATACGGGGAATCTTCAAGCAGGTCATTTCCTAAAAACAACAGGAAGATTGGGCTCAGATCTGAAGAACAGATATATTTCAAGCAGTCTTTCACTGCCGAATCTAAATTCTAATTATGTTATGATTGTGTAACAAAAAGATACTAAAACTTTCCAAGATTTCAAATGCATGTATTTGGCTATGGTTATTTCTTTTCATTCCTCTGCCTTTGTTGTCCTTGTTCTCCCCAGAGTGCCATGAAAACATTGGAGAGCAACTCAGTCTGATCTTGCCAGAAAACTCTCCCACTCTTTGCAAAGGAACAAAATCAGAGAGGAGAGAGCCCGTGACGTCACAAGCTTTGCTTGTCTCTAGGAGCCAATGGAAGAAAAGTGACCCAGAAGAGACCCCCCATTTGTTTGCTCCTAAAACATGGCATGTGGTCAGAAGGCAGGTGCCCTGTCCATTAAAAAGCCCACCTCTGAAACAGGTTTTCATTCATAAATCTGGGAAGAAGTAGCAGCTGACAGGTCAAATTGGGGTATTACCAATTTGTGAGTGTGAGTCTCAGGAGAAGGAATGCACAGGATGTTTGTGTTAGGTTTACAAACTCAAACTCTAGCCACCTTTGATTCACATGTAAGCCCAAAACCTTCCCACTGGAATGGATGGTTGTAGCAAGTGATCTTCCAGTTCCTGGGCTACTTCTGTATTAACCAAGGTTGAACCGCAGCAGCTGCTTCAAGACTCAGCTAATCTAAGATGACAAATGGTTTTTCACACATCTGCCTTGGATCGGTTTTGAGAGAAGTAAAGATAGACTGGATTTCACTGGACCTTTTATACTTCTTTATCTTATGTCAGAATAGGTGGAAGGGAAGAAGAGGGGAAACCCCAGGTAAGATGCAGGGCAAAACTTTGTATCATCATTCTGTGAAACCAGCTAAAAGCCTGGGGCCTGCTGTCCTTGGAGAGAAGGTTGAGTTCCTTGGGTGACCTTTAATGGGTTTCAACTTTGATGCTCTGAGCAAGTTTCAGAGGGGTCACAGGGGTCTTGGGGGTAGCCTCCATGTCCTCAATGGGTTTTTTTTTTAAACAATCAGCCCCAACAATGCTGTTCAGCCCAGCCGCAGCAAACACCAGCTGCTGCGGTCCCTAGGGGCCAATGAAAGGTCCTCATTCCGCAGCTGGGGAGAAGTGAGTGAAGGATGAGATCAGCTGGCCAGGGGACAGAGGGGCCCGCCAGCCTTGGGGGAGGGATGGGGGGTAGGGGGCAAGGGCTGTCAGCGCGTACCCTGCAGGCTCTGGTACATGCTCCAGTAGATTCGCAGGCAGTTCTTCTCCTTCTTCATGCCCCGCTTGCAGCGGCAGTTGTAGAGTGACTTCTGCTTCAGGGCCTCCATGGCGCTGCGGCATTCATCCTTTGCCTCGAGGCCCGATGCCAGGCTGAAGTTGGTCTCCTTGCCCGCCACGCACTGCCTCAGCGTGCGGTATTTAGTGCTGCAGCTCTGTTCCTTCAGGCACTGATCGCTGGCTTTCACGCAGTCCAGGCGGTCCACGCCGCTCACCTCCGCTGACAGAAGCAAATCTGCGGGGTGAAGGGGAGTAAGTCTGAATGCCGAGGGGCGGGGACCCCACGCCCCGAGCCCAGAGGAGGATGAGCGCTGGGACCAGGATGTTCGACCAGCCTACAGAGGCTCGCCGGGCGGGGCGCGGGTCAACCTTCTTGTTCCAGGGGGTCATTTTCCGGGCCCCCTAACTCCTGCCGCCATCCCCTCCTCCCAGACTCGCGGGAAGGTGGCTCAGATTCAGCGGTGGACTTTGCTCGGTCTGTCCTGGAGCCTGCGCTGCCCAGCGCGCTCGCCGCCCCTCCGCCCCAGGGCGACCTGGGCGAGTAGGTGCCCCGCCTGCCCCCGGTCTGCTCGCTCGGCCCTGCCCGGCCCCGGCCCAAGGGCTCTGGGTGGAGGAGCTTGGTGGCCCACTGGGAGCCAGGCGCGCGCTGGGCGAGAGGCGGGCGAGCCACAGTCCTCTGTTAGCCGGGCGGCGAGCGCTGAAACGTTATTCGGAGAAAAGTTTTCCCTTCGAAGTTTGCTTTCCCTGCCCAATATCCCCCACTCCACCTGCCCGCCGCGCTCCCGCGAACTCGGCGGAGCTGGAAGGGGCGCTAGGCCTGGGCGGAAGGACTCAGACCCCTCAGCTCCCCTCCAGGCTGGATCATTAGAAAACAGGAAAAAAGAGAGAGAGAAGCACGGCACCCTGCAGGCGGTGATGCGCCGCCACCGTTTCCCAAGCCCAGAGATTCGTGGTCCCCTTCCCAAAACGAAACTTCTTCCTCCCTCATCCACTGTACCCGCGCTGGAATTTGGGGGGACGGCCGCAAGTGACCCACGGAAAGACTTCGTGGGTTAAAAAATAGTAAAAACAATAAAAATAAAAAAATAAAGCCGGCGTCGGCCTCGACTTACCCAGAAGCGGCAGCGCGAAGTACAGGGTCGCCAGGAACATGGTGGCGGCGCGCAGCTGGTCCCGCCCCCCCCAAAATCCCGAGCCGCCACTGGGTCTCGCCGAGGGAGCTCAGCATGCAGCGATCCCCGGACGGCCGCGCTCTTCTGGCCGCCCAAAGTTCAGCTCCATCCAGTGGGAGAAGAAACTCCCGGTCCGTCAGCTGCCGCTGCCGCCGCCGCCGGCGACTCAGCTCCGGCGGTGGCAAGGGCGGAAGGCGGTTCCGCTGTTAGGGGTTCAGGTCGGACCCAACCTGGAAGAGAGAGAGCGCTTTGAAATGAAGCCCAGAGCGCTGAAGCCTCCCTCTACCGCCCCCTCCCCTCCCCCTCCCGCCTTGGGGGACTTTCCAACGCCAGGGTGAGGACCCCCCACACACGCCCGGGTCGGGACGCAGGGGATGCATGTGGGTTATTCCGGGAGGGTGGGGAAGGCGCCGGAATGGGCGGCTGCGGGCTGGAGAGGTCGGACACGGGTTCCCAAAGTCCAAGGGGATGCCTATCCGGCACAACCGGAGAGGCTGAACGCAAGCAAACAAATAAACGTTACTTTCCGAGCGCTGCGAGCGGAGCCTGCAGCTGCCCGGGGCCCTCGGCGGTGGCGGCGGCGGCGGCGGCGCGGTGGCAGCAGTAGCTCCCTATCCAGTCCGAGAGCGGAAAGAGCCCCTTCTCCCGGGAAGTTAGCCGCCCCCTCCTCTTGCCCGCCCGCTCGCTCGCTCGCTCTGCCGCCGGCCCTTGCAGCAAACCACCAATCGCTACCCCTCGTCGCCGAACCCCCCACCCCCGACACACACACACACACACCACCCCCCGGGCTCGCCTCTTTTCGGAAGCAGCCGGGCTAGAGGGAACCGATGTCCGGACCAGGGCCGAACCCGGCTCCAGCGCCCCTACCAGCGGTGCGTCCTCCACTCCCTCCCCAGCGCAGCGCCTTTTACCCACTCACCCAGCGGCCAGTATCCACCACCGCCCTAGCAGAGCGTGCGGTCCGCAGCACCCACGAGCCCCGGCAGGTGCAACCCCGCGCCACTAGCGCCCCCCGGGCCCCAAAGTTGGCGGACGTCTGCAAGATGCAATGAGGTGGCTGGGATGGGAGAGGGAGGGAGTGGAGATGGGTTTCCAAACAGAAGGAGAAAACTCCAAATACCACCAACCTGGACCCAGCCGACCGCGTCCAGCTGCGGCGAGGAGCCAGTTTATTTGTTTATTTATGTATTCTTTGGGGGAAATGTCCCCGCCCCCTCCTCCCTTTCCGGGCCCACTTTCTCTACGCTAGGGAGAAATGATGCGGTAATCTAGAGCTCGGCGGGCCGAATTGGCCAGGACGATTTCCGAGCAGAGTCCATGGTTCGGATGTCCATTAGGGACGGTAGTGGTTATTGGAAGCGGCACTGAGGATGGCGTGGCCAGATTTCTCCTGGCCAAAGGACCCTCGGCCTGTTTTTGTTCTCACTGCCCCGTAGGGCACCACCAGCTCCTTCAGAAGCTAGCCCACAAGACCGCGACAGATGCACACGCGCCGGCTGCTGGATCCGGGGGCGACCCGCAAGCGCGCGCACAGGACTCGCAGCGCTATGCAGCGGGCCGCGGGCGCAGCCACACACACACACACACACACACACACACACACATATTCATATTATCTCTCTCTCTCTCTCTCTCTCTCTCTCTCTCTCTCTCTCTCTCTCTCTCTCTCACACACACACACACGCAAGGGCACAACGCACAAGGGCTCTTTCTTCTTAGTGCAACCCAGTCAGATCCTTCTGAACACAAAGTTTTTCCCCCACGTCACTTGCAGCTGTGACTCAAGACTTGGCGCGTTAAAGACACACTCCGACTCAAGCCCCCGGAGCGGCTATCGTGGGATGCACCCACCTTCATCCATGCCAGGGCATACACATTCACATATGCACAAACAGTAGCTACCTCTCTCTTCCAGCTTGAAGAAAGCAGAGCCCCAAACCCATTTAAGCATTTAAGCTCGTTCGGACCCGGCTTTGGGAAATTTATAAGGTGACCTCCATCTTGGCTGTTTCAGGAGTAAATTTAATTTTTTTTTTTTTTTTTTTTTTTTAAAGCCGACACACACACACAGTCCTTCGCTCCAGCTTTCCCAGGCATGCTGCTGAATTCCCTACTTCTCTTGGACACACAAGCTCTCCGTCCTGCACGCCGGGGGGCGCCCAGCGCATCAGAGTCAACACTGGGTTCAGAGATCTGGTCTGAGGAATAGCTCATAGTGGTGGGTGGCCGTCTGGCCGCTCAGGACTTGTATTCGATATCTTTACTGATGTACAAGTTCATCTCTCAGGGAAACAGCTTTTGAATCAGGTCTGAGTGAGCCCAGCTGTCAAATCTGTAAACCTATCACACCAGACAATGGGTCGCTGCGGAACACAGAAAATAAATGCTCGTTTTGATCCAGGAGGGTTAATTGAAAAGGGCATGGGCTTTAGTTGAAGTTTGAGGCCCTGGTGTAAGGGCGGGGAGAAAAGGAGGAGGGGTGGGTAGCTCTCCATTCAACTACACATCAGCCAGGCGCGCCCTTCAGCTGCGGTGTCTGCTAGCGTGCGTGCTGCGCATTGTTCAGAGTCGCGCCAGAGTGTCTGCGCCTCAGCGCGAGCCTCAGACCCCGGGGACATCCCAATCCATGCTCCTCTTCTGCTGTGCGCGTGTTCCTCAGGAGAGGTATGAGACTGATATGCTCATGAAGCGCCCCTCCCTCAACACACACACACACACACACACACACATACACACAGTAACACCATACGCAGATTTCTAGTGCAGTGTATCAGTTTACACTTGGTTGTTGAGTAAACAAAGCAAACATATGTCACATTTTCACGACAGATGGTCCAAACCAAGGGCTACTTAAGTTCTCTTTCCCTAACAGTAGTAAGTGTAAGTTGCAGGGTAGACGAACTGAAAATGTAATTAAGTCTTCTAATCAGTTTCTTTAACTAAAAGAATTTTATTGTCATATATTCACACACACACACACACACACACCAGAAAAATTCTGGGGAGGTGTTTTCACTGAAAGGACTCCACGGACACCCAAACATAAAACCCTCTTTCATGGTTCCATTTTATAAGTAGAAAATGAATGTCTTCCTTTGGGAAATCAGTAATTGGAATTCCAGTTTTCAATAGATGGACTGCTTATCATTGCTGACCACTTGGGATGGTTGAATGACAATAAGGTTTCATTTAAGACATCATCCACATCATTTGTAAGTGTTCTTTGTTTAGAAAAAAAAAAAAAAACCCTCCATGTTGCCCTATGTATTTTACAGACATCTTTTAAATCAAATTTTTAACAGAGGATGGAAGAAGGGTGAACTAAAAGTTCTCCAAATGTATAGGGGAACTCTTTTAAAGACTATTTCAAATCTACTCCCTCACACTTATCCTTATTAAGTTCTTACTGGTGATGAAAATAGAACTTTGTTTTAAAGCGTATAATAGTAAACTACCAGCCACTATAACTATGTGCTCCGATACAATCGTCACTAGCTATATGGCTATCTCAATGAAATTAATTAAAATTAAATACAAGAGAAATGTAGTTCCTCAGTAGCACTAATCAACAGCCACATGCAGCTAGTGGCTGCCATGTTGGATGGCACAGATATGGAACATTTCCATCATCACAGAAAGTTTCTGTGCCAGCCCTGGCCTCCAATGTTGGTGTGAAAATAGTTATGGTGTATGCATTACGTTCTTAGGATAGATTAGTGCCATTGTAGAGTGAGTGCTTTACAAGCAGCAACAGTAGGGAGAGTTATTGTTTCAAGGACAATGATAGTAATGATGATGATGATGTTGATAATGATGAGGATGCTTTGTTACTCTCTTGGGGAAGTAAAAAAAGGGCACAACCTGTGCCTGGTATGTTCTTGGCTCAGAATGAGATCAGTAGGGGAAAAAAAAAACAAAAAACAAAAAAAACAAAAACAAGAATTAGAGTAATGGATATGTCAAAGTCAAAAGCTCATCTCCCCAGGAGAGCTATGAATGGAGAGGGGTGGCCCCCAATAACCTAAGACTTCTCATGGTAGGAGATAATTAAAGAATCACTACTTTATAACTATATCCACTAACTTCTAAAGGTAAGAGAAACACAGCCAGGAAACCCTTGGAGTATAAAAGATAGAAAAGTGTTGTGATTGACTATATTAATTCTGCCTATGTTTCCTTGGAGCTTATCTGTTCTCATGTGTACAGGACTTATCTCAGGATGAAAGGTGACATCAAAACATCAAATATTAATAATTATAAAGGTTCATGCAGTCCTTTGTGACATGTTTTCTCAGCAGAAAATTGGTTTTAATGCTACAAATTAGTTTCAATCTACCCATAAGCACATGAAGTGAGCAATCTTCTTGTATTTCTTGATGTAAGTGTATCTTCCTAAGTTAACAGATGAGTCATGATAAGAATGACAGTTTTATTCCATGAGGCATTTTGTCTTTTACTCTTATTGCTTTGGCCCTATAGGATGCTACATAAAATACATTGATTTTGTAAAATTAGACTCTCCAAAATCAGAACAAGACATCAGAGTCCATCAGACGGTTTGACGGACTTACCTCTACCCAGATGCATTCACCTGTCCCCAGGTGTGCTATGCATTTATTTAGTTTTTGCTGCTATGCTTTTGCCCTGTGAGTTCCATCTGCTTAATATGTACTTCATCCTGATGTTTTCACATTCAGTTCAGCTGAACAAGCCAGTAAAGATGTCAAGACCCCTTCCTTCCCCTACAGTTTTCTGTAGTGTGGTCCCTGGCCCCGCTGGAATCTCTGTCAAATCTGTTGCAACATTGCTTTGTAGTTAGTTCTACCCATCTCCTCACCTGGAGTGTGAGCTCCTTGAAGGCAAGGAAATATCTAGTCATTTGCTTTGCATCCCCAGCATTTACACTTATGACTGATACACAGTCACCTCCAATAAATTCATATTTTGATTGCATGAATAATGAGTGATGCTGCTCTTCATTTTTCTCTAACACTATAATTTTACTGAACAATTTACATGAAATCCCTTTACTATATGAGCAGTACTAAATATAAGTACCTCATACAATTACTGGTATTTCTGTTCCAATAATAGTATCAAATATGTATTATTCCTTTGGGGATTTGACATTTAAATTTTTTTTAAAACAAAACCCATTATTGTAATAGAATGCTCTTTTTCTGGTTCACTTTAATAGTAACATATGACATATTTCATTTCTGGGAAATGATAGCTTGCCTTAGGTCATATTTTAAGGCATAAAGCCAGAAGCAGAGTAACGTTCCCACCTGAAGTTCTCTAATCATCTAGAAATGTGCCTCTCTCTGGGAGAAGGGCCAGATTACAACCACCCTGGAGACTTCGTCTTCAAAGGCAAATTTTTAAAAGCCAAATTGTCCCCAAAGTGTTAAGAATTCTTCTATAAACACACAAGTCCTCTTGCAGTCTTTCAGGGAAAAAGAAAATATTAATCGTCCAAACGACCGAGCTGGCGCAAGGGTCACTGTGTACTGACACAGACCGTGCCCCCTCCTTCTAAGACTCTGCTTTGACACTTGCCCTTTGGCAATACAGGAAGAGCCCGTTGTTCTCAAATTTCAGAGCCCTTTTCCAGACTGACTATATTAAGATGTGTCTTTTGAACATGATTTGCAAATGGAAGTTTCTTATTGGCCATCAGGGTACTTGACCCCTAGGAACCTATCATAGGAAGTCGCTCTTCCTTAGTTTTCAGGTAATTTTCCTTTCTCAGTGCTAATAAGTCAGTGCAAGGATTTTAATGCATTTGTGGAAGAATATTCTGGAGGGTTGAAGTCATTTGTGCTTTGGCCTTCTGCCACAAAATGCATAAGGTGTGCAGCCACGATGAAATAAAGTGCCTGTCGTGTCTTATTGCTTGAATATATGGCAAAAGATACCCCATCTTCTGAGGACTTGCAAGGTTTTTTAGTGATTGCCAAAGGTGTTGGATTAAAAGCCCTGAACGCTGTAGTCCAGGAAGGCTAGGAGCTCTGGGGCAGAGGAAACACCTTTTCTCTCCACCACACTCTAATGAGCCCTAAACCCCGTTCCAGTGGGACTGTTCCTTCAGAAGGGCAAGAGGGAAGCTTTATCCCCAGCTTTGTCCAGTAATTAGCCTCTCCCTCTCTCTCTCTGGAGGCAGCGAGCACAGATGCCCATCCGGATGAGCTCTGGGACGTGGAATGAAAACAAGGCTGAAAACATTGACTCACTTCTACGGAAGCCTTTTAGCAGCCTTTAAGGCAGTAAAGACTTCTCATCTCTATTGATGTTTGTTAGGTCTGAAATGGGGAGCTGGTGCCTCCCCCACCAGTGATGAAGCGGCAGAAGCAGCGAGGCGACCAGTGACTTGGGGGTGAGTAGCGCAGACCCTGCTGCAACAATGAAGGTTCTGTAGCGCATCACTGCGCTCGTCCTGCGTCACGCAGGCGCATTTTGATAAATGCCATGGAAATGCACTGTTTGCCACAACCCAAACCTCTGGATGCACCACAGTCAGAGCCCACTAACACAATTAGCTTGAAGTTAATGACAATGCCTCCGCCACAACTCATTAAGTCAAGGGAACTTGTAGCACCAGGGCTCCCAGCCTGTTTTAAAGCATCTATTGTGACATCATTTAGAAGTCATTTCAAACTCCTCCAAAACTGTGACTCTGAAAACAAATGCCGTGCAATGTCCTTAGAGTTGTTGGTTCTATTTTCCCCTGTCAAAAATCTGACAGAAGTCAGTTGAAACTGTCAGAGAAAAAAACATCACACGATATGAGGTTTTCCTCAAATTTGAAGTCTACAGAAGGAATGACAAATCTGTTCTGTAGATTACTCTAGCACAAAAGTGAATTAGAAAAGACTAGGAGATACACTATCACAATGAAGATATGAGGGTGTCCTTGACACAGTTCATAAATTCAAGGCCATGACAGAGAATTAAAATGAGATCCATTTGGATTTGATCTGAATTGTCTGTACCACTTAAAATGCAGAAAAAACTATGGAACAGATATTTTTAGGTGCATTTTTTCTATACAACACACATTAAGAGACAAAAAAAAAAAAGTATTTCCCATCTCTAGAGGACCCTCCTCCAGACTTCAGGTTTTGTTATTGTCGTTTGTTTTGTTTTTGTTTGTTTTGCCTAGTTATCAGCATAGACTCCCCCTCTAGTCTACAATATTCCAGGATTGTGTCTGTCTGTCTAGTGGCTAATGTTGTGAGATGTGCTGCCTGCTAGGCATGCAGGTTAATTCTCTTGCCTAAGATCAGACCTGAGAGCTTCCTTCCCATGGTGGAGTTCCACAATGACTCCCTGGGACTCTTCTCCGACACTTCTATAGTAGTGCCTTTCAAAGTTCAGGTCACTCCTCCTTCATAGCCATAACCAACACTTACTTTATAAAATATGAAATGTAGACGTAAGCATTGTTTCATAAAACTTGTTTCATGTGTTTGTTCAGAGTGCCTGTATTGGATTGGCATGTCAAATGTATTTCTCATTGTGAATCATGGTTTAAAAATCTGAAAGCTTCTGCATGATATTAATAATATTCTGATATTTTTGTTTGGACATTGGCCACTCAGAATAAAGACTACATTTCCCATCCTCCTTTGCAGCAAGGATCTGATAAATAAGATATGGCAGAAATGATATGAAGAACCTCATAGGCTATCCCCGCCTACACATGTCTGTCATCAGCCATCCTGCTATTTGATGTGCTGTGTTCAACTAGGCATATGAGAACCACACACAGTGATGGCACAGCACCAGGATTGAAGGGGCTTGATTCTCAGGATGACTTTCTGGAGCACAGCTGTCTGCCTTCCCTGGCCTATCTAAATCCATACTATTGGGTGTGAGACAAATGAACTTGTCTTATTGGAACTGCTAATATATTGGGTCTCCAATACATGCAGCCTATCTTGTAGAACTACTGTATCCAATTTCCAATAAAAGAGAAACAAAGGGAAATAAATTTAATTAACAGTTCTTTTCTGATAATCTATCATGAACCAGCCCTCTGCTAGTCTGCTTCAGGAAATGCTGAAGAATATTGGCTCTGAAAGAAAGTGCCATCTCATTGAGGAGGTGAGCTGCATATCCAAAATAACCAAATAATAGTGTAAAGCATAGGATGAATAACCAACATGAGTGAAAATAAAAATAAGGACCTGCAAAATCAGAGGAGCTAGGTAGAAAGGTAGAACATGAGTAAGAGGAGAAAGTAATAGAGTAGGAGGGACATTCTTGAGAGCTATGAAAAAGTGAAAGGAAAACAAAGACCTCCAGAACAGAAGTGGCAGGTCCCTTTATCCCAGGTCTCCCTCTCATCCCTGAATAGCAGTCAACCAGAGTGATTAGCAGGACTTCACGCTATAAAGCTGCCCATCTATGGACTTGTTCTCACCTAGACATGGATTTATCCTCATTTGTCAAAAACCCTTCTTATCATCAGCACAGACCAAAGGCCCAAGTGTCCCTTGTTAGAACCCCATGCAGAAGAGGATACTTACTGTCCCTGTGGGAGGTCACTCTGGATTTGGTAACAGTAACTTCTTTTCAGGGTCCTACACAGACACACCCCTGCTTTACGATGTATTGGTCTGTTCTAGTATACCAGAGTTTGGTGCAACTTCTATTAATTTTCTAGGTAATTTGAAGTGCTAATGATATGGCTGTTCTGGAATTCTGTTTTCTGCACACCAACTGAAAGCCATTTAACACTCAGGCCGCCCTACTTGGAAGATGCATGACTTGGAGACGCCTGGCTGGCAAAGCATGGGTCTGTTAAAAGGAAAAGTGTTATTTCAGCAGACTCACCACAGAGGTATGTGTTAATTAAGTTAATTGTGCCATCGGTGATGCAGATGATGACAGTAACTGCTCCCCATAATGGGGCTGGGTTATTGCCATCATTTATTAAATGTATTGGTTTTCTTAAATGCAGTCACTTTCTCTCATTTTCTAAGCGTGCGCACATATACATGCATACAATTTATAGTTTGCCAATCATTTTCTCATGAATTAAATTGCATTATTTGATCTTCACTCCTACTCTGTGATGAAAGAGAGACACTATTTTCTTTCTTAAGCAGCTGGGGAAACTGCAGCTAGAGTCACCTACTGAGGCTTGCTCGGGCCTAACTCTTTAGTCAAGGAGCCAACTAAGTTCCAAGCCAGGGTCCCTCCCCAGGTGCAGAACTGTCTATACAAGATTCCTGATGTTCTGAGGAGCAAAACCCAAATTTTCATATTCTATATCCCCTAGCATATTGGCTTGACAAGTTTTAAATAATAATTTATCTTTGAAAATGATTGGTAAGTCATCTAATTGCTCCATTCATTAAATACTAAGGTAGAAGCTTCATAGCACAGGTTGATTAAAAAAAAAAAAAAAAAAAAAAAAAAACCAAAGACAATCTGAATGAATAGAAATCTGGAACATTTGTACACTTATCCCAGACCCCTTCCCAAACTGCCTTTCCAAAATATTAGGGGGCATTTGGCTTAACCTGAGTTATTCTCACTGTAATTACCGTGAAGATGAATAACGGTTAAGAATGTCAAGTCAGTGTAGACTTTCATTGAACTTGACAGAGACTTCTGATGAAATCTTCACATTTCACAGTAAATGCAAAGTCAGGACTTTACCAAGTGACTGTCCTGCCAAAGTGATAGCCTACCTTGTTGGCTGAGGGTCCATCCTTAAAGCTTTGATATAGTGTCCCCTGTCAAACGGTAAACATCCTTCGAAGAGTTGATTCAGAAGAATTTTTGGTCAGGTGTGCTTTAGTGTGACTGAGTTTGTAAAACATTGGTTGGGTGGAGAAAGGCCTGTAGTATCACCATATGCATTGGTCTGGGGTGTATGAACCCTGAGAACTCTAGAAGAGACTCATTTTTGGAAACTGGTAGTCAAGCATCGGTTGCTGTGCAGGCAAAGACTTCAACCGTGTCTGAGCACCCAACATCTTGAATGTCATTCTTGTTTTTTAAAAAAAATAAGCTCTCATTTTCACCTCATGCTCAAGCAAGTTGTAGAAGCAGAGAGAGAAAGATTTCTTCACAGGTAACTGCAACTCACTTGTGCATCAACTTTTACAGGCTTTCTTGAAGAGTCATCTGAGATTGCTCAATGGAGGAAATCTGAACTTGTTGACAAGTTCGTCCTCTCAGCCCAAGTAGGAGGAAGTGTTAGAGAAGTTGATTTGTGCCTGAACTTGCTCTTTCCTGTTAGTGTAAACATTTATTAGCACAACTAGAATTTAGGTACATGTTAGGAAGACAGTGACTATGTAGCAGCTCCCAAGAGGAAACCTTGGGCACTGTATCTCTCACGAGCTTCCTTAAGTACATCCTGTGACTCTTCTGGGAGAGGATTCTGGAAACTTAAGTCTGGTTTCCTCTGGACTTAGCCCCATGCTTCTTTTCCTTTGCCAAACTTACTTTGTCACCATTCCCTGTGACAAATGACCGCCATGAATACTACTGCATGCTGAATCCTGGGAATCTTCTAGAGATTCACTGAATCAACTGTGATGGTTTTGGGGACCCCCAACATGGAAGTATTCTAAATGTAATTCATGAAATGAATAGACAGTGGTGTAAGATTGTCAAGGATTATGTTGAAGCAGTCAAAGCCAGGTTGTCTTAATGAATGTGAGGGCTGTGTAGTCACGCAGGATACCTATACTCAGAAAGGCCCTGAGCTTGGTTTACAATTTTCTGCCAATATTTTGAAATTCTTAAAAACTTATGCACAGAACCCTGCGTTTTCACTTTGCACTGGGTCCTGCAAATTGTATAATTGATCTGGGGTCAAGGTGAGGCTTAGAGACAGAGTAGAACATCTGGTGGATCCAAATGCTTGCTCTCTCACCCCTAGGAATTTTTCACTTGGTTTCCTGCAGGGCCTTAAAGTTTATCTGTTACAGACTCACTGTGTGGAGAAGAATTCCCAGTAATGTGAAAGGGCTGTTAGTTATTTACAATCTAGGGCAACCATATTTACTCACTTGCTCACTGCATAGTCTCCTCTTTAACCCTTTGCTGAGTTCAGGGTTCTAGTTCAGCATTTCCCAGGAGCTGATCTTTAGAAAATGGATCCCCATGAGATGCACAGAAAGAAAAGAGTTTCACTGTCAAGTAAGTCGTTGCTACTTTATCCCTTCTCTTGGAGACTTAGGGTCTATAATAGCATATTAAAGTCTTGCACTGAATTAAGCTGTTTAATTTTATTTGTTTTGTAGGCTGGGTGGCATAAACAGAAATTTATTGTCATAGTTCTGGGGAGGTCACATGTTGGCAGGGTTGGTTCTTTCTCTGTTCCAGGCCTCTCTCTTGGTGGCTTGTGGGCCATCTCTTGTGTTCCTTGGTCTCTCTCATCTTGTCTCCATGTTTATATAGTTTCTGTATGTGTGTGTGTGTGTGTGTGTGTGTGTGCGCGCATGTGTGTGTATTTTTGTCCAAATTTCTCCTTTTTAAAATGCCCCCAGTCCTATTGAATTAGAGACCACCCCTGTGACTTCACTTTAAGTTGATAACCTCAATAAATACCCTATTTCCAAATAAAATCATATTCTGAGCTTCTGGGGATTAGGATTTCTACATATGAATTGGAAGAAGCACAATTCAGTGCCCGCTAACTTTTCCCCAAGACACTTGGGTCATGGTGGACTAAGGTCTATTAATATCTCACAGAACCAGTGTTTCACAGGCTAGGTGGGAAAAGGCCCAATGAGACGAATAGGGAAGGTCCTATTCCCGGGATGGCGGCACCGGGTGCTGGAGATGGGGAGTACAGAGTGTGTCATGGTGAGGGTCAGGATGCTGAAGTAGGTTAGGGCCAGAGATGACTCCATATTGTGCACTCTGGGAAAAGCAGATTTATCAGAGGTTCATCTAGGATGTCTCCAGTTTTTCTTACCAGGGAAGTGACATTGTTAAACCAGGAAGCAGTTTGGAAATTTGAACAATGAGAGGTTGAAGGCAGGGAGACTGAACAGACTATTTCAAAGTCTTAGGGGCATGAAGAAAAAGAAGTCTAAACCAAATTAACACAGTGGGGTGGAAGAAGGACTCAACTTGAAAGGCAATAGAATGTCAACGTTGTGCCCGTACATTCATTCACATGCACTGATGTATATGTACGTAGCTACAGACAGAGGTATTTACTTATACCTGTATCTATTTGGATCTATATATAATTTAAAGGATTTCAGAGGAGGAGCTATTGCTTTGTTTCTTGGTGACACTCAGGTGAAAAACTCATACAAGTTTCATCGGGGGATGTTAGACTGGGGGAACCTGTTTTGTGCCTATTAGTGACCGGGACTGCTCTGGTTTCTAAAAGGCGAATGGGGACACGGGTCTTTGCATGATCTGCCCCAGCCTTTTCTTACACCGCTACCCCTCATTTCCTAAGTACCAGCCATATTGGCCTCCTCTCTGCTCCACCTGAGTTTAAGACCTGCTATTCCCTTAGCCTGGATCTTCACCTGGCCCCTGTTTTGTTTGGCTGAAGGTCTCAACTTACAGATGCTTCCTCTGAGGACCTTTCCCTGTTGTCCCCTGGCATTCTCTCATGAATCTTTCTACCCCTTAATCTCTCTCTTTTCTTCTGGATTCTACATTTCATGAGGACAGAAAGCAAATCTGTCATGGTCTTGCTGTATCCCCAGCATCTAGTGCAAGTCTGGCACAAGTAATTATCCAAATATAAATTGAATAAACGAATGATTTACTATGTAAAAAAGGACTTGAAACAATGTAATAAAGGAAATGACAAAAACAGTTGAGGGACTAGATAATGCAATCATTTAGAAGTGAGTTCAGTACTCACCCTTACCAACATGACTCAAATTTAAAATGAAAGGCAATGCTAAAGGATTTCTATTAATTTAATTTTGTCCAAAGAAATTCGTTTTCTTAAGGGGGAAAAAAAAGAGTAGTACCAAGATTTGTTTTAAAAGCTTCATAGACATCAAATAATTTTCACAAAAGAAAAAATAAAAACCCTTTAGATGAATGTATTTGAGTAGAAATGCTCAGAAACATGTGGATTGCATTTCCCTTAAACTCTCTTGGGTTTGCAAATTGGAAAGAAGGGTCTGGAATAAAATGCATTTTCTATTTTCCTGAAGTCAGTATATTTGGGAAACTGCGATATTTGAGATATTCAGGAAACTGAAAATATGTGTGGGTACTTGTTTAAGTACTGTTATTTCCAGTACTACATTAAAGTGGCTGATAAGAAAGAGGAAGTGGGCATTTAACATCTGAAAAGAACCAATTCAAAAAAATTTTTTTTCTGTGTAGCTTTCATACAAGAGAAATCTCCCTCTGCCTCCCCCCTTGACCACAATCAATATTTTTAAGGGATGAAGGCAGGAGGAGGAAAGAGTTTATTCAGTCTTTTGTATGCGACTGAGCTGTGAAAACAGGATGAAGATTTTGCTAAATCTGTCCATTAAGTGCCTCTAAGTGCTTTTAAAACATGTCCTAGAGCAGAATGGAGGGCATGAGAAGGAGAAACTGGGAATTAAGGCTAAATTAGTACATTTCAGTGTCTTGATTGTGAAAATGTCAAAAAAAAAAAAAATAGCAAGAGTGACAAGAAGATAAAACTTCAGATACTCCACTTAAATCTTCTTTTGTTGAGTATCCTTAAAGGCTGAAAAGTTGTTTGAGTTTTTAAGTGGTCAAATTATGTAATTTTTGCAGAGTGAGAATTATTTTTCTGGTTGTCTATCAGCATCAATATATAATTTTTCCCTAGATGTGTGAGATAAGAATTGGGTTAAAATATACCAACCTAAATGCAAGGTATGATTACTAGACATGACAATAACTTCCCACATAAGTAGAGATTTACTTTCTAATTTAGATATTTAGAAGAACACTTTCAACATAAGATCAACAAGTTTAATTACATATAGGAAAACGTTTTTTTAAATAGAAAAAAGTGAAAGAATATAATTTTGATAAATAATATCAGTAATATTGCATGTGGATAAAAATATGTTTAGATTATATTAACCTCAATATTTAGAGATAATAATGGAAAGAGCCATCCATTTTTACATTTGCAAATTACATCAGCTTCATTTTCGTCTGAAAGGTGGACTGCTAGAGCCCCCTAGCTGTGGGAAATAATTCTGTCCTCATAGGTGTAGATAAATAACCTAATTGGGAAGGCAGTAAGTAGTTCACCAATAAACCTACTGGAAAACAATTAAATAAAATCAGACAATGTGATCCCCCAATACTATTGTTGTACCATTTGGGTCAGCAGTAACGTCTATACTTCCATAGGCATCCAAGGACATCTATGTTGGCCCTCCACACCTTGAACTTCTGGGCAGGTCAACTATAAGGACTCTATCATCACCCTTTCCTCTATTGTTTTGGTTAGTTTGAATTAGATGGTTTCCGAAACCTAGAAGCATGGCGAGTCTGATCAAGGCAGAAGATTCCAGTTCTGACTTTAACAGAAAAAGGGTCCCAGGGACCTTTGGACAGCCTGAGTCTTGGGACAAATCACAGGGCATAAAAATCATGGACTACAATCGTGTTCTATTTGATTTGCACTGAGCTTTAAAAGCTCCTAAATAGCTATGTGGCTTATGTAAATTGGAACATTTGAGATGAAAAATCCATATTTCCAGCTTCCCCTGAAAATTCTGATGGTCTAGTGACTCTGGGTCTGAGTGTCTATATAGCAGCAACAGGCAAGTGCTAAATCATGCTTGACTTGTCCTCGTGGCTCACACAATTGAGTCCACCACTACTCGTATCTCTTCAAAATGGATAATCTAGTAACCATATTAACTGCTTGAAATCTGTAGGCATCTGAGCTAGCAAGATCTACACCCTGAACAATTATACTAATAATGAAAATAAGGTTTCTAGCAATTGATTGTTTCCATGACTCAGGCACAGAGCACGGTCCTTTATGCTCGTTATCTCAAATCTTCAGATCAGTCATTCAAGACAATTATTGTACTTATCTTAATGAGGCTCTCATTCAAATTACATAACTCAACAAATATATAATGGGCACCATTCTGAGCCTGGCATTTTACTAATTACTGAGGATACATTGCTGAAAGAGACAGCCATCACCCCTGCCCTCAGAGAGCTTTAGTCAATTACAAAGTGAGAGTGCAGATTGCCATGGGGGTAACAGTAGGAAGAATTTAATGTGGACTGCATCAGTGACCCCAAACTTGTATCAGAGTCACCTGGAAAGCATGCATTTTCCCTACCTGCTCTATTCCTTTTCCCTCTCTACATTTTCTGACTTAACAGATCTGGATAGGAGCCAAGGAATCTACACTTTAAAAAAAAGTGGCAAAATGTATATAATAAAAAATTATCATTTTAACCATTTTAAATATATAGTTCGATAGCATTAGGTACAGTCACATTATTGTGCAGCCATCAATACCAGCCATTTCTACAACTTTTATCATCTTCTCATCTCCATGTAACTCCTCTCTTTCCTCCCTTAGCTGCATAATGTCTTCCAAGTTCATTTGTGTGATAACATGGATCAGAACTTTTCTTCCTTTTTGAGACCGAATAATATTCCATTTATGTAGAAGTCACATTTAATTTATTCACTCATCTGTTGAAGGACTTTGGGTTGTTTTGGCCACTGTTATGAACATGAGTATAACAATATCAGTTTAAGTAGGAATCTGCACTTTTACCAATGATCCAGATGAATCTGATACAGGCAGGTCATTAGATTGACTGTGATAAATGATGATAAAACTATCTGAGAAATTGACATTCAAACTGACTGTCGAAGCTCAAGTAGAGTTGACCAGGTGAACAGAATTGGAAGCCTGAAAGTATGGACTCCAACTCCTGAAATATTGAGATATTGGATTTGCCACAAGAACATTCATCAGCACCGAGGATTATGAGTGAGTGTCATAACTTAGTTGAGTACCTAAAACAAGAGTTTTTCATCATTCATTCCTGTATGTGTTAAGTGCCATCAGTCTCTCAGCACCTTGCCAGATATGAGAAATATACTGAGACCATTGATCCTTTCACTTGGAATGAGCTAGGCACTGTGCTAAGAGCTAAAAAATTATAGAAAATTGTTAAACCATATAATTTTAGTTGTTACACAAAGTCTACAGATGTAATGTATGAACATTAACAATTTTCCTCTATGCTGATCCCAAGAAATGTCAAAGAATTATTTAAAACTCACTGTGCCTATAGGTATGCACCTGAGCTGATAACATTAGGTTTTATTTTTCCTTAGATTTAAGTGTGGGAATTATAACTGGTGATAATTTCCAAGTTTTTGAGGCATTCTTTATTTCGACTATTAATCCATCCTTTTGTTATTGATGAAATATTGGCATTGATTTCTTGGTTTCCACTTCGACAAATGAATCCCAAATTTACCAGCATTCACAAATGCTATAAAGTTGACCTTGACACATTGATGAGAAAGCTGTGTTTCGTTGGGAAGGTAAATAGAGGAATTCTTTCATGGTTAAATCACTTTAGAAAGACCTGATATTATGAAAAAATGCCTGTGGTTCATGATTTTAAAATGCTTGATTTAGAGCTAAAGTTTTACAATTGCAGAAGTCTCGACATTCAGTAGAGTGCTTTTCTGAAAACTCGCATCATTTAACTTGGATATTTATCATAGTCTATCTTGCATTATAGGTTGTTATTACCAGATTGCAAGTTTCTTGAAGGTAAGGCTGTTTCTTTATCATCTTTGAAGAGCTCTCAGCATCAGCACTGAGTAACTCACAGTATGTTATGTACCACACCCTGACATCATAATAAAAATCCAATAAAAATTCAATGATTGTACAAATAAATGAACATGATTCACAGAACAGCAATTTGGAAAGAATAAAAAATGAGTTACTGTTTGTTTAAAATGAGCTAAGAAAGGGATGAAATGTGTTAAGGAAGGTAGACAGCAAAGTCTTGATGTTAACATGAAAACTTTTTATTTTTCTTAAGGAGAAGTACCTCAAGAAGTTCCTGGCTCATTCTGCAGAAAGAACCCTTCTCAGAGTATCACTACTTCTGTCTGGAACGGTAAACCAGACTAAGTGACAGATCAGGCCAAGAGAAGTTGAGTATCCTGTACAGCCTGGAGTAATAGCCCTGCTGGGAGTGAGATGTAGAACTCAAGAAAGCAAATATACAGGTTTTTTCATCTCTGCCCTGAAGAGTCCAGTGACTCAGACTGACATGATCGTTGTTTTAGGTAGAAATGGGTAAGGAAAGAGGAAGGGAGTTGAAAATAAAGGAAGCAGATGAAAAGGAAAAAGAGGAAGATTTAACTTAAGTTTTAAAAGCTTTCCCCTCTATTCAAGAGAAAGAGCATGAGTTAAATGAAGTGGCCATTTTAAAAGAAAATCAGGCCTCAAAATATTATTTGAAAGGACTTTGAAGCATCTTTCTCTGGAATAATGATTTTAAAAGTATTTTTATATTTGATCATTTTTGAGAGGAAAATTTTTGCAATTGAAGTTGTTTATATGGAAGTTCACATTTACCTGCTTATCTCCATCCACTATTTCTGCAAGCTAAATCATGCTCCAGTTACTGCTTCACTGGTTTTAATGGGAGTTCAAGAAGAATTCTGAATCTGTTTATTTCTATAGATTCTTGGTAACTGACAGCCTGGGCCTTTTTTTCTACTACCCAATGATTCCTGGTGTTTCGATGCACATTTAGCCAGGATACATACTTTTATTTATTTATTTATTTTCAATTTTTATTATCATTATTTATTTTTATTTTTATTTTTATTTTTTACCAGAGATTGAACTCAGGGGCACTTAACCACTGAGCCACATCACCAGTCCTTTTTCTGTATTTTATTTAGACAGGGTCTCACTAAAATGCCGAGGCTAGCTTTGAACTCACAATCCTCCTGCCTCAGCCTCCCAAGCCACTGGAATTACAGGTATGTGCCACTCTGCCCAGCCAAAACATTTACTTTCAGTTGAGATCAAATTCTTTGAAAATGAGGGGGTGCTGAATTAGCAAAATAAGGATAGAATCTAAGAAGTCAAGAGAGAAAACTTGGAAAGACAGAGGGAAGACTTTGAAAATCCCTCTGTTTCTCTCCAAAAGCAAGAAATAATAAGGTCATGTTGGCTGCCATACTGTAACTTAGAGCATCTTGTTTCAAGAGGGAATAATGTTTATAAATTTTTAAATCCTGTCTTCTCATGGGGATGACTTGGGGAGCCTGGCAGGAGGGGTTCACAGTGTATGTCCACAAATCAAAATCAAGTATGTAGGCTGCATTTCAGCTTGTTCTGAACTGTGTCTGATGTAGCCAGGAACAAAACTGGAAATATAGCTTCTCTCCACTTTCTGATGCCATCTCATTTATCATTCCTGGTGTGTGACCCTAAAAAAAAAAAAATTGAACTTTCCTTCTTTCTTTCCCTTCCTTCCTTTCCTTTTATCTTTCTTTCTTTCTTTTTTTGGAAAGTTGAGAATTATTAACATAAGAGAATTACCATATAAGACATCTAATGACAGTCTACTTACAGTAATTTCTAGTTTCTAAAAGGACAAAATCTGAGCTGCAATCTCAGTTGCCGGAACGCTGTGCTCTGGAGAAACTCCACACCATGGCAGGAATCTGGTCTTTTATTCATCTCTCAAAACCTGGTTCATTAGGGAAGCTTCATGAATGTCTGTGGAATGAAGTGGAATGGAATGCAATGATACTCTGCAGAATATTGCACAACATATAGTTAGGAAGAGTTTTCTAATTTGTAAAGCAAGCAGTTGCCCGTGTAAAGTGATACACAATATAAGGACTGTTACTCAGCTTCTTAGATTAATTCAATTTTTTCCAACAGCATACTGTTTTTATTAGGTTGAACCATATGAAATTGCCAACACTTGCCCATTTTTGATCTCCCAAATGGATGTTTCATGTGGTTCAGTCCAATATTCTAATATTAGAAACTATAAGTTGAATCAAATGACACTGCTCTTTTTTTTAGCTTGAACACTGTTGACAATTAGCAATTTCATGGAGCTCAACCATATAATACTATCTTATGTAATAATAATTATTTAATTATTTGTCACTATATAGTCAAAATCAGCTACTGCTATCTCTTGAGTATACACCATAGCCACACGCTTTGCTAAACAATTTATGTACACTATTTTATTTAATCTTTGAGATATATGTTCTAATATTATCATTCAAATTATGCAAATTTTCCCAGACATAGTAAGACTTAAAAGTGTTGGTCACTTTTGTCTTATGAGGTTGCTTCCTGTTGGACCTAGTGGCTGGCACATTGACAGGGATATAAGGATTAGGGTTTGAGACCACATTCTTATAGAAAACAAACTTCAGTAAGTCAGGGGCTGAGACACACATTTCAATGCCAAGGTGGTTCTTTGTGGAACTCTGACTTTAATTTATGGTTCCCAATTGGTCTTGAAATCACAGTTATGCCCTAGGACAGGTAATATATATACCAGTGAGAGACAAATCTCACACACACACACACACACACACACACACACACACACACACACTTGCAAATAGAGAAGATCTCTACAGTCAAATGGCACACTGAAAGCTAGGGAGATCACATGTTGCATTGTGTCCAGAAAAGTTTTGATTCCTGCCTACCCTCCTAGCATGATTATTGAAAACTTCTCATATCATGCTTAACAGCAGGGCCAGAACTGGGGGAATGAGGTAAGCAAGGTACTTGCCTTGGGCACAAAATATAAGGGGCTCTAAAAAACTCACTAATTAAGATAGATCATCTTTTAATGCAATATATTAAAAGTCAAAATGAATGCAAAAAATTCTGATTAAGAAAATACCAACATTTTAAATAAAAGAAGAGTCGGTATTACTGATTTTTCCTTTTACCTCAGGTTTCTGTGTGGCTCTGCATGGCACTGCTCAGAAGCATCTCAGATCAAGCAATAAATTATACGGTCACCTTAATTTAGAGTACTTCATAAAATAACAGTGAAAGCTTGTATAGTGATTACTAGACCCCAAGTACTATTCTAAAGTGTTTTAACTATGAACTAAATACTGTCATTATCCCCATTTATAGCTGAGAAAACTGAGGCTTGGAAATTTTAAGTACACAGTTCATGCCAAGTAGCACAACTTGGAGAGGAGACCAAGATTTGAATCTAGGCAGTTGGGTCCAAAGTCCTTAGCCATTACATCAGGCCACATCTCTGAAAAAGAACTCAATAGATGTCTTTCCTGTGAAAGTTATCATAAATAATAAAGAAAGAGAGGACAGGTCTGGGAAAGGGTGGTGGGAGGGTAGGAAGTGGCTTTACCTACATCTCCATTTGGACAGAGCTGGGCCCAGAATACAGCTGTCAGCCAGCTGTTGTTTATCCTTTTTTGAGCCTCTGCATCCTGTCAAATGAAAAGTTTAGACCTGCTGATCTCTGAGGTCTCTTTCAGCTCCAGATAAGCCTCCTGTTCTATGACTCCACGTTACTAGATAGCACCCTGGCTAGTCTTCCAGGGCACTTCCTTCTCTTTTTTCCCCTTCTGTTTTCAGCTCCTCTGTGTGCATCCTCCATTCTCTCTCCATATGGTTTTCCTTGGTGATCTCATCCATTTTCATGACTTCAGCTTTCACCTCTCTGTGGCTGACTTCCAAGTCTTTATCTTAGCCCCTTCCCCTCTCCCAAGGTCCAGACCTGCTTTTCTAGCCGTCTGCTGGGCTCCCTCCAAAGTCTCAGACTGGAAACTGTAAATCAGCATGTCCAGGGCCCAGCTCACCACTTTCCATCCTCCATTCTTCAGACACAGCTTCCTGTCTTGTCCCTTGCATCCCCCTCTCAGGCAGGTGTTGAGACCTGAGAATTTCACCTCCATCAGGACTTCCTCCCTTTCTCTCTGTTTCCAGACTCCATTCAGCCTCCAGCCTTCCTCCTGGACTTCTCCTTCTCACCTCCCCCAGTCCTCACTGCTGGGATGAACTTCCTGGACTAGGCCTGGGACGTCTCATTACAAGAGCATTCAATGGCTTCCCAGTGTCTGCAGAGAAAAGACCAAATGCTTTTCCAGCTGTCTACTCCACTACCGAGCTACATATATCTTATATGCCCAAAGCTCCCTAAATATAGATGTATTTTCTTACCTTTGGCATATGGTGTTCCCATTGCTTAAGACTCTTCCCTCCATCGTTCTTTGACCATCTTTCAAGATCTAAATCAAATAATCAAATTTGAAGTGTCAAATTTCGGGACGGAAATCCTCTTTCCTTCCGGTAAATATTTATAGCACTGTACATAGTTTCACAGCACTTAGAGTCTTCTACGTTGTTTCGCTTTTTATGTCACTATAGTAGGGCCTCATATCTGCAGGGTCACATCTTTCATCTCTCTAACCCCTTATCACAACATCACACAGAAGAACTTGATGCAAATGTGAGCACTAAATGATTTGGTGAAGATTTTTTAAAAATTATCATGGCTGCAAATTACATAGTAACTGAGCTGGACTTTTGTGTGAGTGAAAGGACAGAATACAGATTCCCATCCTTTCTCCCACTCTGAAGAGTGCGCCTTTCTTGTGGGCAGCAGTATTGCAGGGACAAGTTTGCCTGCCCAGTCTAAATCCTATGTTCCTTTCAATAGCCTGAGAACATCTCATCATTCAGGAAGAGTCTAATTTCCCTTCCTCTTCCAAAGAAGCTTCTAGAATTTGTGGGTGGCAACTCTTTGGCTGCCTTTTTCTCTCTGGTATGCTACATCCAGATGGTTTGTGCAAGGGCTCATTACTCAAGATTGTGCAATCTGTAAAGAAGAAGCTTTCTAAAAAATATTATCCTTGAGTGTTTGAGCATGGGATAGTACATTTAAGGAGCTCAGAGAAAGTTTTGAAAGTGATCACTAACTGAAAACATGTAGGGATGCTTAGCAGTGGTTAAGATAACTTTCCACATTATATTTATATTTGGTCTAGGATTAAAAACCAGAAATAAGTTACAAAGGTCATTCATTCTTAATCTAACAGCTAAAAGGCAACATTTTCAAAAATGCATTTCCTGCTCAAGTTTGTCCTTGGACTAACAACTGATTATGGAATTTTAATTTAATATTACAGAATATGTTGCCTTTCTGAATTCAAAAATCCATGACTTGACTCCAAAATCTTTTTGAGTACCGCAGAAGAATAGCCTTACAAAAATAAGGTCATCAGTGGTAGTATTTATAATAAATTTACAATTTCTGAAAAAAATGGAATCAATATATACAATTAATATTGCAAATAAACGTCAAAATGATGTACTTCCTACCATATAAATGAACCCTGTTTCACACATAAATGTGCTTTGTGGCAATGGTTCAAAATCCTTTTTCTTCAACAGTAAGCAGATTGAATGAAATAAAAAATGATGTGCCAGGACTTAAAGGTACAAATGGTACAAATTTCAAATTATTGATTGCTGACTGCGCTTACAGACATCAAACAATACTTTTTCAGGCAGCTATAATAGTCCACTTCAATGGAGATGTGATATATTACAGGAAAATTGAAAATGTGGGGAGTATTCAACTAGTCAATCATCACTTTAAATTATTAAGGTTTTGGTTTTTTTTTAGGTTATATAGAAAACAATGCAAACTAAGTGAAATATTGTTAACTTCAAACTTTTCTTACTAAGCACCTTTATTGTAGCTTGTAAAGTATTTAGTCAGGATAGAAATTCACGTTATGTAGAAGTGCACATTTGGGCAGAATCCATAGGCGGTGATATACCTTAATGGAAAGCACAGCAGGACAAAGCAATCACTCTTGAGGGACTCAGAATGTATTTATGCATGTTAGGGACTAGCTTCTGATTTATGGGTGAGACATATGATCTAATAGAGTGTGAATCTGATCTCTTTCAACCTGCCCACTCATTTAAAAATGATTGTTTCTCCTCCCCCCAAGACATGGTCGAGAATAGCATCAAAATTAAGTCGATTGTTCTGTATCATTGCACTTGAAATGCTCTTTCTCTAACCTAGAAATGGGAAGCAGATTTGTGTATTAGAAATATCTATTCGTTGGAACCCTTTCAGTTGCAAGTGGCAGAAACCAAACTCAAACCAGTCGAAGCCAAAAAAAGATAATTTATTATTGCAGGTTATTGGAAAGTTCAAGTGAGGCTGGATCCAGAAGTTCAGATGATGTCATCAGGAATGTGTCTGGTTCTCTCCATCTCTCAACAGTGATTCCTCTGAAAGACATTCATTCCCAAACTGAGCTGTAATCATGTGAAGGAGCCTGACAGTCAGGGCTGCTGGGAGCCTGTGCAGGCCAGGAGGAAATTTTGCTCAGCAAAAATTTTGCCCGGCAAGAGTGAACTGGTTAAAACATTTTCAATAGACTTCATAGTACCCTATTTATGTACAATGAATCAAAACACAATCTATAAAAATAAAAATTAAAAAAAAGAATGAACCCTAAAAAAAAGAAAAAAGTAGGCTTCATATTGATTTGCAAACTAGGACCTAGAGCACTCGTAGGGGCCTAGTGCCTGTGATATGGTGAGATGTGCTGTCTAAATCTGCTTCATGCACATGCTCCTCACCTTGTTTCCTCATTGGTTTTGCTCATAGGCCTTGATGGTTCTGCATTTTGGACTTCACAAGGCAGCAGTCTCAGTCTCTGTCTCCATCTTACTCTGTCTCTCTCCTCCTACCATTCTCAAACCCTATCAAATTTCAAAGCAGGACACCCACTGGTACTTTTTGGGTAACCCCCAATCCTGATGCCCAGCAAGATAGATATTTTCATAAGCCTAGAATATGTCCAGACCCTCCCCATGGGAAGTGGAGCCTCTCTTAATGGACAGCTCCATCAATTACATGCACAGTGGGATGGGGGAAACAGTCCCCAGAAGGATGTGTTCTACCAAACACAAACAAGAACGGACCACCTCAATTATACCACTGTGCAGAATCCAGGGAGCTATTTTCCCTGAATCCAGTTTTCTGAGTTAGCTGAGAGCCACAGAAGTAATGGAACAAGTCCAATCTGGAAACCCTCGCTAGGTGCCAAGGAAAGGAAGGCTTCGTCCTCATGTGGTGGCCCTGGATCTCCCCTCATCAAAAGTACATCAGATTTATACCTGTGTGCATAGGCCCCAACACATGAACACCATGCAGGGCCATGGACCTCTGAAGCTGGTGGTCACCACAGGACATCAGGGGATGAAAATGTCTTTTCTTTTGGAAGTTGGCCAAGGAGGTCAATATTTCATTTTTGGTTCATACCTGGTTACCTCTCCAGTAGTGCCAGGCATTACAGGAACATATTGGAGAATTAAAAAAAAAAAATTCCTGCCTTCAGAAAACTAGATTTTAGGAGATCACAAACAACAACAACAACAACAACAAAAACCCAAATAGCTAACTACATATCATACGATGCAATTAGAACTGAGAATGGCATAACAGGGTATTAAAGGAGCTAAGAGGAAGGAAGAGTGATTAATTTTGCTGGGGACAGAATGAGCAGTACTTAGGGAAGTGGGGGTACAGGGTTGTCAGTGTAGGTGGCCCAGGGGGGTGACATCTGGCCTAAAGAATGATAGGAGGTGTGATGGCTTTGGGGGCAACAGAATTTCAAGCAGAGGAAACAGTAAGAGGAGGGAGGGGGAGAATGAGTCCAATACCCTTTAATAGTCTCTGGCCAAGTTTCCAAGGCCAACACAAGAGGGAGGATTGAAGCAATTATTGAGAAAATTGTCTCAATTTTTCCTTTTCTCCTGGCTTTGGAAATTTGGCCATTGCTGCATTTTTGTAAGAGAAAGAGTTTTGATTCCAGAGACCACACAATATTAAGTGATGGAAAAATTATTTTTTTTAGACAAAACAGAAAAACCACAGAACATGAATTCAACTGGGGGAAAACTAGATTTTACAAGAAGAAGAAATGGAACCATTTCTTCTCTTTCTCTTTCTCTCTGTCCCTGTCTCTCACTTAATCCATTCTTCCTTTTTTGGGGGAGCAAGGTAGGTTCACTTTAAATAACAAATCCATAGATCAGGAGCCACAGTACAGATTCATAGGATGCCTTGTGAGAGCTTAGTAAATACTTATAGTAAGATGAGGGTAATGATTCAAGTAATTTTTCAGGAGTTTACTGATATCAAAATCAAAATCAAGTACCGCTCCAAGAATTGATTCCCATACCCTCTTCTCTATTATCCTATCTCCCCAAGGTCTGGGTAACTTGTTAGCATTCAAGACTTCCTTTGAAGATTAAAAAGCATTAAATTTTTGCCTTGCAAGGAAAGGGATTATGAATTTATATGAAAACAAGAGTTGGGTAGAAATGCCTGCAGAAATCTGAAGGGGAATAAATTCTGGCTTAAAGTCCACAAAATGTACTGCAAATGAATAGAAACTGAATGGACCTCAGTATTAGTATTATCACCATCATTTCTGCGCTATTTGATTTTGGGCAAGTTTTTCACATCTTTAATCCTTAAAACTGAGGTAGTGACAGTATCTCCAGCGTAAAGTTGCTTTGAGAGTTAAGAGGAATAATCCACACAGAAGAGATCAACATAGTGCCTAGCACACAGTTTTATCTTGTAATCAACAGAGTAAAAGAAAGACACACACACACAAAAGGTGCCCCAGCATTGGTACTAACCACAAGCCAGGCATTATATCTAGAGGTACCATGCGCCTCACCTTTTGTCCCTTCATCAAAGTGTTGACCTTAATATGATTTGGTGACTGTTATAATTTATGACACTGACTCATGTTGGATACCACCAAAGGGCCAAGGGATGACATTGTTAGTGTTTTTGACCCTCCTATTTATTGGCAAAAAAGAAAACAGAAAAACTTTGGTCATTCTTTTCTGAAAACCTTGGTTATTTGGCATCACAGGAGTTTGATTATAGAGAAACACAGCAAGTCCCAAGAGATGCTAATGCTGAGTCCAAAAGACCTTGACATGAGTCTTTCCCTGATCCCTGGGGGCAGAACTTCTGTCTTCTGAAAATGCACTTGGAATGCATGTCACTTGATAGGCATTAAATCTTCAAATTTGCTAAGGCTCAACATTTGTTTTGACCTGCATATTCTAAGACACAGGGAAGTCGAAGTTTCTTACTAAAGAGCAGAGTGGGTAGCAGGGGAGCTGTCTATTAGTCAAAAATGAGTATGAATGTTTCCTTTATGTTACGTTTAAGAAATAAATGTAATTTAGCACTACATATCTTTAAAATATATTTGCCTATTGGGTTCTTTGGAAGTGATTTCTTACAAAGGAGCTAAAATACTCTTCAAAGAGAATTTATGTGGAAACAGAAGTCATGACACAATTTCTGGTCAACTGAATGGTAAGTAGACTTTTTATATCTTATTTTTAAATTTAACTATTTTGAAATATCACTAATATATCTTATTTAATATATGAAGAATAAAATATGACTATTTAGGATTATAGATATAAAATTGAAAATAAGCATCTGTGAGGGAGTGCTTAGAGTTGTACATATGAGCAGTTTCCCATGACATTGTTCACATACCTGCCATTTAAATTCACTTTTAGCCGGATATGTACACCAAGGGATATGTGCACTGTGATTTATTGGACAGTTGCAAGATATGGGTCCTAGTGGTCATCTATCATTCTGAATGATGATTAAATATGAAAAGGAGATACAGTTTATAAAAAGAGTAGCATGAAGTTAGAATAGCAGGCATGGGCCACACCATGACTTGTGCTCATAACAAAATCTGAGAAAAATATTTAACTGGAAAATCATAAGAGATATGTTATATTTTGCAAAATCAAATAAATATGACTATGTACAATGGGCAAAAATGTGATTCCTATTCTATAATTAAATACTTGTTTCTTAGGTCAAATTTTCTCATGACATGAAAATGGTCTTTGGCTATGTTGACAATGAGTTTTCACTGTCCCTTAAAAGTGTAAAGTTGAGGGACTTTTTTTTAATGAACAAAGAAGCTATAAACTTTAAGACTTCTCAGTTCAGAAAAAAATTCAAACAAAAGTAGGGGATTTTTTTAAAAACATTTTTTGTTTATTTTTTTAGTTGTCAATGAATCTTTTATTATTTTTTTTTATTCATATGTGGTTCTGAGTATCGAACCCAGGGCCTCACACATGCCAGGCAAGCGCTCCACCACTGAACCACAACTCCAGCCCAAAGTAGGGGTTTTTGAATCTACAACCAGACCTGTCACTTTGTAAGCCAGAGCCTCAGTTTTATGATCTGTAAGAGTGATACATTCATGTCCTATTTTCAGATGCTCAGCAATTTATCAGAATCCTAACCTAGATCGGTGTCACAACATTTGGAGCTCCTGAGCAGAGGGACACTGAAAGGCCTGTGACCAAGGCCTCAGTAGCTGTCTGAACAGAAATCTATATCAGGATTTTTTTTCAGAACATCATAGACCCTAACACAAGTAAATATGCTTCATAAAAAGAGCTTTGTGGGCAAATAAATTGGGAATATTGTATTTAACTAAAGGAATCCAGTTTCTTTATTGCAGGATTTCTCAGAACCTTTAATAAACCAACTTGCATTGTGAATCTCCAAGGGGTGTCAGAATGCAGTTTCCTACCGTATTTTCATATGGCATCACTGATTTTATTTTTTAAAGAAAGCATGTGAAAATCTTGAGAAAAGTTAGGGGTGCCTTAACATGCAGGTTGAAGAATACTTCTTTTTTTCTCAACTCATATTTTAGGTTGGTTTTTAATAACGGGATGATAAAGAGCCCAAAATACTCAATGAATGCTCTTTATGGGGAGGTTTCTTGGAATTCTACATCTTTCACTAGAAGGTCTTAGGGTTGTCATTTTTGGTAATGAGTTAATTATGGCTTGTCAGTGATTTTAAAATGAACATTTGAAGCCCTAAAGATTGTTCTAGAACCTAGTAGAACATGCAACAGAAAAACTAGGCACAAGTGTAATCTTTTTGGAGCCTTTTGCATAATTTAGAGATGATGAGAATTTCTTTTTTTATGGATTAAAACAAAGTTGTTAACTGCATAGCAGAAGTCGGGTCAGACAGATATACTGCTCCTGAGAATGCACTGATTACGATTTGTATTTTATGGTAGTTGAAAAGTTTGAGTTGCTTGCTAATGAGATCAAGCACCATTACATATATTACTGACATCCACAGAAGCTGCAGATTCATTTTGAAACATCTTTATGCTACATTTGTTCAAGCATTGTCTTTCTGTTAAAAGAATTCACCTGCTTTGAATTTCCTCTATAATATACTACTGATAGTCTAAAGAAATATTTCCATGGATTTCTTTGTCTGAATTTGGAAGCTACACATTTTCTTTGAGTTCTGTTTCTTCTAAAAACTAGTTGTTGACAAATAAGAATGTCACAGTGATTGTAGGACTGAATTATCCTGTTGATTTCCTAATTCGCAGCTTGAATTGTAATGCCTCAAAATAAGTGCAGTCTCTCTAAAATATTTTGTCATCTTATACTGTTTGAAAGATAAATGGTTTTAAACAGAATAGTTGTTGAAATTCTTTGCTAGAATTGAAGTTTAAACATCCAGTTCTAAATCCAAGATGTTATAGTTTGGTCTGTAATGTCCCCTAAAAGCTCATGTATTGAAGACTTGGTCCTCCAAAAGACTCATGTATTGAAGGCTTCATCCCTAGCTGGTGGTGCTATTGGGCGGTGGTGGAAACTTGAGAAGGTAGAGGAAGTAGTTCATTGAGAGCATGTCCTTCAGGGTGTATTTTGTCTCTGGCCTTTTCTTTCTTTCTCTTTCTCTCTACTTCTTGGGCACCCTGAGGTGAGCAACTCTGCTCCACCACACGTTTCCCACCATGATGTTCTTCTTCCTTACCATAGACCTACAAACAGCAGAGTAACCGTGGGCTGGAACTAGGAACCAAAATAAATCTTTCCTCCTTTAAATTTGTTTTCTCAGGTGTTTTGCCACAGTGATGGAAAGCTGACTAATACACAAGAGAATGTAGTTGGCAGGGATCTCTCTTTTTGAGGAAGGTTTTTCTAATCCAAGTGCTAGAATTCTAGAGTCAAATCCAAATTCAAAAAGAAAAGATAAAAGCAAGGGATTTCCAATTTAAAAAGAGGGCTAGAATATGTATAAAAAGACTATGAGAGTGCAGATATATCTTCAAGATGCTGATTTCATTTCTTTTGGATACATACCTACAAGTGGAATTGCTGGATCATATGGTAGTTCTAATTTTATTTTTTTCAGGATCCTCCATACTCTTTTCCATAATGGCTATACCATTTACAGTATGTTTATTACAGCATTATTCACAATAGGCAAGATAGGGAAACAACACAATTGTATCTCGATAGACAAGTTGATAAAATGTGGTAGATTTACCCTATGATATATGAGTCTTCCACAAGAAAATCTTACCATTTGTGTTCATATGGATGAGGTTAGAGGACATTATGCTAAGTGAAATGAACCTGGCACAGAAAGACAAATGCACTATTATTTCACTTTCATGTAGAATCTAAAAAAAAGTCAAACTCATGAAAACAGAGAGTACAACCATGATTTCTAGGAAGATGTTAGTCAAAGATACAAATCTCAATTGTGTGGGGCTCATTCATTCCAGAGGTCAACTGTACAACTCCATGATCACAGTAAATAATACTGTCTTATACACTTAATAATTGCTCAGATGGCAGAGCTTAAGTGTTCTTACCAAGAAACAAAACAAAAGGCAGCTCTGTGAAGTAAATGGGATATATCAATTAGCTTTGTTATGCTAATAATTTCACAATGTATTTAAATAGAAAATCATGTTGTTCATCTCAAATATATACTATTTTTATCTATCAACTATACCTCATTAAAGTTGGGGAGGTACAGTATTCAGGTTCAGATCTGGGATGAAGTCTTGGGTAAATAAGACAGCTGTCCAGGTGTCCATTTCCATATTTATGAAAAGAGGGAAATAGGTAAGTTACAACATTTTTTGTCACAAATTGGAAAGAAGGAAAAATGTGGAGACTCACAACTAACTCTGAAATTCGTTCCACATTTTTGAATGTGGGTAAAAAAACCATACTGTTCAGACTCATACTTTCTATATTCCATTCCCCATATAGATCAGCAATGGCTATTGCTTCAGGAGAGATGGCATCGGTAAGTTTGACTCAATTTTCTGCCTAAAATTTTGTATGTCATTGTAGGTCTAGAATTTTTTTTCTTGCCACTTCACATTTGAAAGGCTTTCACTTACTAGGCCTACAAGCTATGATATTCAGGCTCAATGCCAGTAAAGTTTAAGGAAAAAGAGTGAGAAAATTATTTAAAAGGACTACTTTTGATAATGGCAGTGTTTTGACAGTTTTTGACAGGCAATTTGGAATAATGCAACCTCCTGGATCACAGCCAACCTCTGAAATGGGCTGTAATTTAGAAAGATGGCAGCTTCTATGACCTCTGAATTGGAGAGTCCCTGGAATTTAAAAAAAAAAAAAAATTCCAAATAGTTTAGGTCTATACTTGAAAACCTAGTTTAAATGTTCTGATAGATGGCCATTTTTAATCAAAGGATTTTCTTGTCCTATGCACAACTCCAAATCCTTCTCTGAAAGCTGGGGAAGATTTTCTGCTTTTCTCTGTGTGGTGAAACTCTCCTCAGATTTCTCTCCCACCCAGATTATGGATATTCTGATGAGCTGGCTATGGATATGTCTGTCCCTTCTGTCCCCTGGATGAAATTAGACCCACTCTGGCACGGGGATCTATATCACGCTGTCGTCCCTTGGATGGAAACTCTGAGCTGTTACAGCTTCCACAACTTTCTTTTTTCACATAAATGTGCTGTCTCAGGTTCTGAGTTTGGTCCTTCAGGCTCCTTTGAAAAATAGATTCTATTACTCCCTTAATTCTGAGAGTTAAATGCTTTTTAAAGAGTCATGTAACTTAAATATGAGCTGGGTATGCAGTGTAGGATTTTCAACCGAACCGCAATTCTCCAAACATACCAATATATTCCAAAAATGCCAGTTGCAGGCCATAAAATATTTACATTACAGAGTTAATAATGTATGTTTAGTAAGAAACAATGAAATATTTAGAGTTTTTCTAAAGATACTGTACGGGTTTTTTCCTCTGCCATAGCCATTTTTCTTAAAGTGGGCAAAATAGGCAACTTTCAGAGCTCAGAGAGCAACATGGAAATATCTCCAAAGGAAAAGAGTGTTCTGAGGAAGTAACTGGGAAAGCCTCTGTAAGGATAAGAAACAGCATTGGATATCAAGATATGTATTTCATACAGTTGAAGGTCTAGGGAGGCATTAGCAAATGGTTTTCATATCCTTACCATTAAACTGAAGAGTTGCTAGGCTAATCATTGCTTTGACAAAGCTCTTCTGTGGGAGGAGTGTGACCCTAGAGGACATTATGAACTTCCAAGCTTCCAAATATGGTTTAAAAATCTCCCCACACACCCTCATTGACTTTGAACATGATCCAGAAAACCCAATCACAGTGTTACTAAATCTTCACTTTATATGTTTAGAAAAGAGCCTGAGAACATTCTTAACAGAGGTTTCAACAGCATTGCTGGAGAGAATCTTACAAAGAGAGTTTCATAGGCTCCCACCCCAAGAAATTCTGGTAGGATAAATCCAGCACAGGGTCTGAAGATTTTCATTTTTTAGAAGATTTCCAGGCAATAATCATCCAGGTTTAGGAACTACAGTAGGCTGAATAATGGCTCTCCCAAATATCCAGGCCCAATCCCTAGAATCTGTGAATGGCAAAATACCTTCTATGGCAAAAGGGAGGCTGCAGACGTGATTAAATTAAGAATTTGGTGATGGGAGACTATCTTGCTTAACCGATGGGTCCTTTAATGTAACCAAAGTGTTCTTACAAGAGGGAGGCAGAAGGAGACTCGACAGAGTGCAGAAAGCAAGGTAATGATGGAAGCAAGATGCTAGGCTGCTGGGGTTCTAAAGAGGGAGCCCGTTCTACCTACTCTAGGAGTGGGAGAAGGTGAGGAAGGAGATTCTACCCTAGAGCCTGCAGAAGGAACCAGCCCCTCTGACATGTTGACTTTAGCCCAGTGAAACTGGTTTGGACTTGTGACCTTTAGAACTGTAAGAAAAAAAATGTGTATCATTTTAAGCCACTGAGTATGTGGAAGCTTATGACAGCAGCAATGGGAAACTAACACATGAACCATTGCCTAACTGCTTCCATTTGATGGAAGTTTAGCCCTGTACTGCTCAACGTAGCGCCTTTAAACACTGCTTTAAGGCACTAGGATTTAACCTGGTACCAAATGTAGAGGGACACAAAATCAGGTTTGCTACTAAAAAATATCACTGTCCCATCTTCCCATCTGTGCTGAGCACTTCCTCACAGTCCCATTGCCTTGAGAATTCCGTAGCTTCCAGAAGAGGCCAGGCAGCAGTGGGGGTGAGGGCCCATGGCTAAAACCTGCATCCCGTAAGTTTGGACACCAAGCCACAAGCGCTTATCATGCTGCTCCTGCGTGCTCAGCATTCTGTTCGCTACTGTAGGGAATTCAGAGAATCCGGAGAGGTCACTCCCCACTCGCCTGCTGAGCACAGACATTGCACAGCAGTTACAAACACTTAGGTTGCATTTCCAGAAATGTCAAAGCTGATGCTCCCCTGGCTCCAATGGATATTTGTCTCATTCTGGGACAGGACAAATGCATCATCACAGCTTAAGGGAAGAAGATGATGTCAAAGCATGGGCTTACCAGTTATACTCTGATTAGAAGACCTGGAAATCTAGTCATTTTCCTACAGTGTCAAGCTCTTAGGAAACTGAAGGATGTATAACAGTGGGTAGGTGCATTCCAAGGTGGGTGAGGGTATATGTGTGGGGAGGGAATCTCTACATTTTATGGGTACTTTTCCCTATCAGAACTCCTCATGGTGAAAGAATGAGAGGGGGAGGGAAAAAAGATGGCAGCTGCACAGAGCTGGGATAGCATCTCGTTTCTATGACAACAGTGTCTGCTCTGCTTCCAAGCTCCATCTGGTATTTTCAGGCCTAACAGTCAGGTAGCATGTAAATGTCGGATGGGAAAAAAGGCATCAATAGAGATTCTTTGGATCAGGCACAAATGAACACAGCGACTCCGTGGCCTTTCTAAGGAAAACAGTGCATTACTTCTCCAGCAATAGGGCAACGTGAAGCTAGACCACACAGTACACAGAACACATGCAACTGTGTTTTATGCACAGAGCAAGCACAACAAGCACACAAAATTAAGTAGCTGTAGAGGCTGAAATGGGGTGCTTTCTTCTAAAGGCAATGTAGCAGTGTTCTCTTGGGACGATTCTTTCCTTCGCCTTGGCTTCCTTCCCCAGTCCTGCATTGTGGGATTGTGGGTGCTTCAGGTAATGCGGACACAGCAGCTCTTACCTGCCTCACGGACCTTCCCTTCAGATTTTATCCTTGCTGATTACTTCCCTGGTATCTCTGCAGAATTTATGAGAAGCTGAATTTCAGTCCTCCTTCATGGGCCCTGGCTCAGAGAAAAGCATGCTTTCAAAACTGCACAATACAACACAGCTGGTTTCTACCATCTCCTACCCCCCATTTTGTACCTATCTGGTGAAAATGCCTTCTTTTTCTTCCTGAATAATACTATCATTAAAAACATAACATCTTTACAAAGTTATGCAATACAGAATTTGATTTTGTAGATAGGCTGCTGTGCACTGTTTGGCACACACTTAGGCTAAAAAATTATTTGCTGTTTATCTGACATTCAAATTTAACTGGACATTCTGTATTTTTATTTACTAAATCTGGCAGCCTTATTTATAGACAGGAACATAAGCCTTTAAATTCATTTGATCACTTAGGCTTTGATATGGTATGTGGAAATGCCACCACACTGAATCTAAGTATTGGTTTCCAGCCTTTTCTAGTTATTAAAACAAACATTTGAATGTCCATTGTTTACAGCAAAACCTGATGTTTATACCAAACCTTTGCACACATTCATTTTCCTTTATTCATTCAACCCAGTTATTGGGCACCTGCTATTTTCCTGATACTTCCAGAAGCCAGGAATGCATGGTGTGCACAAGTCCCCAATGGCCCTTCCTAGCACTTCCTGTGGCACTTAGATTTTATTTCAAGACATTCATTCCCACTACCTATAAGTCACCATTTGATACAGAAAGACTCATCAGATATGGCTTCTGCTGGCCAAAAGGAGATAAACTAGATCAGCTTTCCTTTATGTCGCTGGCTCTTTGCGGTACAAAAATCCATGGATATTTGTCACCGCCTGCAGCAACAACTTGCACAGGTCTTATGGGTGGTGGAGTGGAAACTGAGGCACTTCTATCTTTCTCTTTAGTGCACTGCTTTCTTGCTTGTTTGTTTATAGAGGATAGAGGAAATGAGGTTTACTTGCTTTGAGAGGAGAGAGAGAGAGACTTTGCTTATCAGAGAGAAAGAGACTTTGCTTAAGAGAGAAACTTTGAAAGACAGGCTTTGCTTAGAGCTTAGAGGAAGAGACTTGCTACACCTTAAAGTCCTGCATCCTGTGAACTAAGGGTACGTCCACCCAAGGTGCCCTAGTGATGCGTCTCAGTTCTCCGTTCTGCGATCTGCCTTCCGCCGCTGCCCCTACTCGCTGCTGTGTTCTTTCTTCTGGCTTTTCTGCTAATGGCTGCTGTTGCGTGTTTTTTCCCTCTGGCTGCTGTGTTCTTTCTTTTTTGCTAATGGCTGCTGTGGCGTGTCTTCTTCTCTGGCTACTGCCGAGCCGCGTATCTTCTGCTACTGCTTTTCTGCTAATGGCTGCTGTCTCTGTCTCGCTCCGCCTACGCTTATATCACCTCCAGGAGGTGGAGAGCAGGGCCACGCCTCTTGCTCCGAGCAGGCAATTAGTGCTCGAGAACACATGCGCATACATTGTGTGTGTGGACGAGAAAATCACCTGAGTGTGCTTATGTCAATTAACCTCCTCGCTGCCGGTGTGATCAGGCGCCATCCCGGCGCCGCCAACATGGCACAGCCCCCAACACCTTTACATATCTTAAAAATTTCCCCAAAACTCAACAACCAATCCCTTGGGCATTAAATTACAAAGTACTTTCAAAAGTCGTTAGCTTTCTATGCCCATTTTTCACACTGTTTTCCTCTAGTATCCTAGATCAGGAGACACCTGAGCGTGGGGGAGTTGGGGTTGATCTGGGATACCACCTCCCTCCATTTATGGAGTCTCTTCTTGTCCTCATGGGGATCTATCCACCTGAGGGTCCCTCCTCTGCCCTATTCCTCTCCTGAATCCTAATAGGAGCTTTGGACTTGCCAGTGAAAATTGTGTTCTTTCTCCCTCTTTCTCACTTGATTGCCCTGACTCTTTTCTCTTTTTAACTATTTCGCCTATTTGACACTGGTACCTACTAACACAGGAGAGAATTAAAGGTCTGAAGTATTCCAGAAAGTTCTTGAGTCATTGGCCTATTTTAAGTTTTTCCTATATGACTTATATTCTTTCCTCCCATATCTCACCTTCTGACTGTGACACATTTTTTATGAGCACTCTATGACTCTTATTGTATACACTCAGATATGATGTTTAAAATACAGAGCTACCATGTAGATGGAATAATGGCCCCAAAGACATCCTCATCTTCATCCTGAAAACTTGAAAATATGCCACCTTACATGGCTAACAGGATTTTGGAAATGTGGTTACTTTGCAGATTTTGCGATGAGGGTTTATAAAGATAATAGGTGTGAATGCAATATAATCACACGAGTCTTTATTAGAGGAAGCAGGAGTGTAAGAACAGGAGAGAGATTGGAAGACATTATTATACTGTTGGCTTGAGGAAGGAAGACGCCAGGAGCCAACAGAAGTGGGCAGTTTTTATGAGCTAAAGGGGAAGGAATTATCTCCTCAAGCCTCCAGAAAGACTATAGATACCTTGATTTTGACTCCCTAAGACCTCTTTCAGGCTTCTGACTGCTAGAAAAATGTGATCACAAATTTGTACTATTTTAGGTCATTTAATTTTGTGATGATTTTATTAATAGTAGCCATAAGGCACTGAGTAATCAGAACTAACATCGATTAGGATCCTTGTCAGCTAAGCCAGGTGCTAACCAGTTACATGCTGGTTTGCGGGTAAATCTGCATGTTGTGGAGGTGGACAACAGAGGCGATGGGTTGGTACTGGAGCCTAGGGCAGTGATTCTTTGCCTATCAGTGTGGGAGTGTTTGAATGTATTTACAGTCAGAATGGGTATACCAGTGAATTTCTAGTGGGTATACACTTAAGTATAGAATTTACTAAATTCAAAATTTAGAATGTAAAGTGGATTCTGGCATGACTCTTGAATTTTTCTTCCTTAAGATCTTGATATGAATCCTCAACCAAAGTGACGAAGGCAATGATTCTAATGCATTTCTTGATTCATTTCTATGTGTCCTACAATCTGAAAACTCCATCTACAAGTTGTTTATTTCCTTTCTCCTGTTGCTTCCCTTTCTTCTACTTTGCCTCTCCTACCCCCTTTTGAAATAAAGTGAAATAAGGGGGAAAGAGAGTCAATGACTCACTCGAGGTCATACGGCAAGTTATCAGTCAAACTGAGTCCTGGATGGGGGTCAACACACTCAATCTTTCCATGATGATGTGTTGTTAATCCTCCACCAAGTGAGCAGCACTTTTTTGTCATCTTATTCTTCAAATGCCATTATTGCTCTGCATATCTCTGTAGGGTCTTCCTCTGAATTTTGAATAAAATTCAAAATTCCTTCCATTGCCTTCAAGGCCTGAACGATTGGACCCTGACCCTTTTGACAACCCATCTGTGCACTGACCCCACTGGCTTCCTCTCTGTTCTGCAGATGCCAAGTTCTGCCCAGCCTGAGGTACTGTTGGAACATGAATGTGTTGCTCATACTGTCTGCAGCAGGTCCCTATCCCACACTGTTTTGTTGGATACACTTCCTGTGTTTTCATTGAATTAGTGCATATGTGAACCTTGTTTGAGTTGCCCCTGTAGGATCTGTTAGTGCCAAGCTCATTTATCCTATTCACTGTTATGGAATAGAGTCTGGCACACAGTAGGCCTTCAATAAATGCTTACTGAAGAGCTCTGTAGTCATTCCTGATGGACTCATCCTGAGGCTATAACAACATTCTCAGGGCACAGAATTGCTAGTCCATCATGTACACCACTGAGACAGGCTGTCAATCAGATGCTGGGACTGAATAAAAGAAAGAAAGGTGTTTGGTCAGTTACATAAAATATCACACCCGGCTCTTAAAGGAAGTGGAAAGTAGCTTTGTGACCTCTGTGGTAATCAGCTCACACTGTGAAGCAGGAGATTTGAATCTCCTTATCTACTCCTAGATGAGACTGTTATGTTTCATTTACAGTTACAGCCTTCTGGACTGAAATATCATATTTTATGAGTAATAGCATCTGTAAGTAAGATAAAAGACATCACAAAAGAAAATGAAAGCATTTAAAATACAACAATTACTGAAATAAAATCATCTTTAGGACATTTTCCTGACAAGTTCTCTTAGGTTTTATTAATTTGTTCTAAGAATATCACCATGAATCTTTTTTATGAGAGTTTGGATCCTGTGTGCACAGTCCTTTCATTTATTCACTGGAGGCTAAGGCATGAAAACCATGTGGGATCTCAGCTGTTCTGAATTTTCTCTGGGTTAATGCCTTAAAAAAAGGAGATGGTAATGGGTAGATTATTGTGCTAGTCAATTTTCCATCATTGTGATCAACATACTTGACAAGAACAACTTAAAGGAGGAAAAGTTCATTTTAGGTTCATGGTTTCAGAGGTTTTAGTCCATGGTTTGCAGACTCCATTGCTCTGGGAAGGAGGTGAGGTAGAGCATCAAGGTGAAAGAGCCTGGCAGATGGAAGCAGCTCAGGACATGGCAGCCAGGAAGGGGAGCGAAACAGAGAGAGAGAGAGAGAGAGAGAGAGAGAGAGAGAGAGAGAGAGAGAGAGAGAGAGAGAGAGAGAGAGAGAGAGAAAGCCAAGGGGACAAGATGTATAATCCTCAGGGCATTTCCCCCAGTGACCTACCTCCTCCAGTCATGCCCCACTTGCCTACAGTTAACACCCAGCTAGTCCACTCAAATTATGAATCAAGAAAATGAATTAATTCACTGATTGGGCTACAACTCTCATAACCTAATAATTTCATCTCTGACTATTCCTGCATTAACACAGGAACTTTTGGGGGACACTTTATAGTCAAACCATAACCATCAAATGGTTTAGGAAACCTGTGTATGTAGATATTTTATAGGTAGAATGATGAGATATAACAAGTATAGAACTATAAGAGTATCAAATGATGACAAATACACAACTTCCTCAGCAATTCTAATATTTTGCAGTATTTCTTTATGTGTGTTCATATGTTTACATTCCTTTCATTCTTTTTTTCATGTCATTCAATCTATTTCAGAACTACTTACTTACCTAGGAAATATTCAGAGCATTCTTTGTTTAAAATGTTTCTTGGTGAGCTCTTTTATTTAAATGTTAACTAATTATTTCCTTTAACCATCTTACAGGGTTTTCTATATTCTATTATCAACACACCTGCAATGTCAAATAAAAGATAAGGTTTATGAGCCATGTAAACTATAATAAAACATTTTGAGCTGTCTATGGGATCGTGGAGGGAAAATAATGGCAGTGTCTGGTTTTTATAATGTAATGCTATTGTACTAAGGCCACTTAAGTCATTTTAAACATTGAAAGCATAAAGTAATTTAATCCTGTTAAATGAGTAATTTAGCAAAGTGTTTTAAGAAGAAATAGTATTTATGATTCACTCTACCAATACACATATATGTAAATATGCACATTATGTTTTCCAAACTTTCCAGAGTCACTATGAATAATTCACAGAAAGTAATAGAAATATTAAAATTTATCCCAAATTCCCAAATAATTTCTATGACTAATTCACTGAAATTAAAAGAAATCTTCATTCATAGCAAATCTTAATTAGAAACTAAATAGAGTAAAACATGTTATTTGCTCAAGTTCAGATCTACTCAACAACCAAAATGCAATTGTTTAGTGGGTAAGTAGCTATGTATTTATTATGTAAGCAAAAAATATATTGATTATAACAACTAACTGACATGGAAAAAAGTCTTAATTTTCTTTTTTAGTTATTTCAACATAATCCAAAAACCACTTCAATTTATTGTCATGGAAACTACAACTCGATATGAGGAGATTGCACGCTCCTTATCTTATTTGTCTTTCCAGTACCAAATTCTTTCCTGCCTGACACAGACTTATTGAGTAAACAAATGAATGATACTTAGTGGAGAATAGTGGTCTCCATTTTTAGTTTTGGATATCTTTCCAGAGCCGACAGGCTGTTCTCTTGGATAAGACACCTGGGGCAGCCTTCCTAGTCCCTGTGCTGGGCTCTGGGCTCTGACAATGTAAAAATCCAAGCTCTCTAGCTATAATATAAATTCTTTTTTCAGAGATTTTGATATTTAATGATTCCTAAAGTGTTAATGGAATTTCTTCAATGTACTATATTTCTCAACCAAAAACAAGTTTGCTTTTCTTAGTGATGAAAAATTGACAGTTTACCTTCATTTCTATTTGTAGACCTATCAGACTGAAAATGATATTGATATTTTAAGCACTCTAATACCTGTATATTATTTTATCATGTGTATGTACATCTGTATATGTATGGATGCATGCATGCATGTGCCTTTATCAATCAATCAATCAACTGATCTACCATCTATTTTACCTCTTTAAAAAAGAAGGGTCCTTTTTTTATTGTAAACAAATGGGATACATGTTGTTTCTCTGTTTGTACATGGAATAAAGGCATACCATTTGTGTAATCATAAATTTACATAGGGTAATGTTGTTTGATTCATTCTGTTATTTTTTCCCTCCCCCACCCCTCACACCCCTCTCACCCCTCTTTTCCCTCTATACAGTCCTTTCTTCCTCCATTCTTGTCCCCCTCCCTAACCTAACCCTAACCCTAACACTAACACTAACCCCTCCCACCCCCATTATGTGTCATCATCCGCTTATCAGATCATTCGTCCTTTGATTTTTTGAGATTGACTTATCTCACTTAGCATAATATTCTCCAATTTCATCCATTTGCCTGCAAATGCCATAATTTTATCATTCTTTATGGCTGAGTAATATTCCATTGTATACATATACCACAGTTTCTTTATCCATTCATCAATTGAAGGACATCTAGGTTGGTTCCACAATCTGGCTATGGTGAATTGAGCAGCTATGAACATTGATGTGGCTGTATCTCTGTAGTATGCTGATTTTAAGTCCTTTGGGTATAGGCCAAGGAGTGGGATAGCTGGGTCAAATGGTGGGTCCATTCCAAGTTTTCTAAGGAATCTCCACACTGCTTTCCAGAGTGGCTGCACTAATCTTCAGCCCCACCAGCAATGTATGAGTGTACTTTTTTCCCCACATCCTCGCCAACACCTATTGTTGCTTGTATTCTTGATAATCACCATTCTAATTGGGGTGAAATGGAATCTGAGGGTAGTTTTGATTTGCATTTCTCTTAGTACTAGAGATATTGAACATTTTTTCATATATCTGTTGATTGCTTGTACATCTTCTTCTGTGAAGTGTCTGTTCATTTCCTCAGCCCATTTGTTGATTGGATTATTTGTATTCTTGGTGTAGAGTTTTTTGAGTTCTTTATATATTCTGGAAATTAATGATCTATCTGTAGTATGAGTGGCAAAGATTTTCTCCCACTCTGTACGCTCTCTCTTCACATTGCTGATAGTTTCCTTTGCTGGGAGAAAGCCATTTAGTTTGAATCTATCCCAGTTATTGATTCTTGCTTTTATTTCTTGTGCTATGGGAGTCCTGTTAAGGAAGTCTGATCCTAAGCCAACAAGTTGAAGATTTGGACCTACTTTTTCTTCTATAACATGCAGGGTCTCTTCTCTGATTTCAAGGTCCTTGATCCATTGTGATTGATTTTTGTGCAGGGTGAGAGATAGGGGTTTAGTTTAATTCTGTTGCATATGGATTTCCAGTTTTTCCAGCACCATTTGTTGAAGAGGCTATCTTTTCTCCATTGCATATTTTTGGCCCCCTTGTCTAATATGAGAAAATTGTATTTATTTGGGTTTGTGTCCATGTCCTCTATTCTGTACCATTGATCTACCTGTCTATTTTGGTACCAATACCATGCCATTTTTGTTACTATTGCTTTGTAGTAGAGTTGAAGATCTGGTATTGCGATACCCCCTGCTTCACTCTTTCTACTGAGCATTGCTGTAGCTATTCTGGGTTTCTTATTCTTCCAGATGAATTTCATAATTGCTTGCTCTATTTCTGTAAAGTACACCATTGGGATTTTAATTGGAATTGTCTTGAATCTGTATAGCACTTTAGGTAGTATGGCCATTTTGACAATATTAATTCTTCCTATCCAAGAACATGGGAGATCTTTCCATCTTCTAAAATTTTCTTTAATTTCTTTCTTTAGTGTTCTGTAGATCTCATTGTAGAGGTCTTTCACCAAAGAAGGGTCCTTGCATTAGATTAATTGTCCCAGGCCAGCCCTGTACCCTGAGTGTTATACTCTTTCTTTACACTCTTGAAAGAAAGTTCAATATAGAAAACAGATAAAAGAGGTGTTTTAACTGAAGTGGTTGAAAGTCATTGGTGAACAGAAAAGATCTTTCATTAGAACAGAGGAACTAGGAGGGAGTTCTAGACCTAGCCCTGGTGTTAACAGTATGTACATAAATTGTGGATATTCATAACTGCCTGGTCTCAGTGCTAATACCTAAAAAAATTAAAGGATCATGCAAGATGTTTTCAAATTCCCTTCAGAGCACTTGGAAGGGACCAACTGCTGACACCTTGACTTTGAATTTCTAGACTCCAGAACTGTAACAGAACAAATCTCTGTTGTTCTAAAACACCCAGTTGTGACACAGTGTTATAGCAGCCCTAGGAAACTAATATAAATATTAGGAAACTAATGCAGTACTTTGTATATGAATCTCATTTTTATGTTTGCATATTAGATACATAGCTGGTTATATACATATTTACACAAAGGTATGACCCATTCTCAATTGTTTTTCTTTAGATCACATTCTATTTTAGTTCATTACAGAAGTACTGCATTACTAATCCATATTTTAGAAGTCTGAAAATGTCTTCAGGAAAAAAAATACTAATTGGTAATAAGCAGTTTTGGAAAATCTATCTGCCTGGAAATGGAACAGCCACTGGGATAGTTTCATTTCCTCTAATCTCTAGATTTTAGAGGCAGTGTCAAGTGGTTAAAGGACTATTGGGATTCAAATCCTGATTCTGCTACTTCTTTGCTATCGTTTGTACCTTGAATAAGTTGCTTAGCTCTTTTCACCTCTGTTCCCCAAGCAACCAAAGCATTGATCTCATAAAGGTGTTGTGTTGATTAAAAGAATATATTCATGTCAAAGGCTCAGGTGGCAGTTGGCACACAGAGAATGCTATGGTCTGAACTTTTGGGTCTCTCCAAAATTCATATGCTGAATTCTAACCTCTAAGGTGAGACTATTTGATATGGAGCTTTAGGAAAATGGTTAGGCAGTCCCTCATGATTTATCAATGTCCTTATAAAAGAGACAGCATAATGGTAGGTAGCATCTTCTACTTTGTGAGGATGGCGTGAAAAGACTCATTCTATGAACCAGGAAGAAGGCCGTCATCAGATACCAAATCTTCTGGCACCTTCATATTGAGCTTCCCAGTCTCCAAAACTGTGAGAAATAGAGTTCCCTTGTTTTTAAGCTATCATAGTTTATGGTACTTGGTTATAGCAGCCCAAGTGAACAGTGACAGCAAGTTACAAAACACAGGCTAAGTGTCAGTCTCTTCTTTCCCAGCGCTTCTAACTCTGCCATGAATTTATGGCATAGAGCGACTTGGGCATGGCACTCAGCTGTGCCAAAAGATTACATGGCTCTGCACTCTACTTGTGAAAATGGTAAACACCATACAAACATTGGCCCCATCTAATTTTAACCCATTTTTCTCCCTTACTTTCTATCTAGTGAAGGTCCGACCTCCTTTAAAACACAGCTCATATTTATCTGCTACCCATAAGACTTCCCAGATCATCTGTATCAGACTTTCTCTTCCTCCACCATATTCTATAGAACAAGTGTGAAGATCTTTTTCTAGTATTCCCAGGAGTTACTTGTGTATGTTGGTCTCATTTGATAGATTATGACCTTCAGGAGGGCAGGGCCTCAACCTTCCCATTTTGTATCCCCTATAATACACCAGAGAGAATTTAACATTTAGTAGATACCCAATAAATGGTTGTTAAACTTGGTTGAGCCCCTATATTTTTTCTTTGTGGTAGATGCCCTAAGAAAAACATAAAATAAATGAATTACTTTTCTTCTTTCAATTGTAAATATATGCCCTGGGCTAGTGAGTATTTGCAAGCCTGTTTTAGGACTTAGAGAAGTCATCAATCTAAGAAAGGGGAAGAAATGCATTTTAAATCACAAGAGCAATATAGCCTTACATAAGGCCTTCTAGCAAGGCACTTATTGATGAGCCATAACCCAGGTGCTGGTGTTATCAGAACAAAAGTCTGAGGTTGAGAGACAATGAGTGATCTTAACTTTTATACTCCATAGGTATGCAATTCAGTGAAACATCTACAGATGGAAAGTTTGGATTTGAGAGTCATATGTGGGTATCACAATGCAAATAATTGGCTTTCTTTCTAAAGAACATCTGTTGAAACATCTGAAAGCAGTTGTTTATACTGCTGCCAAAATGCTGAAGAATATAATAATTCTCCAATGAGGTTAGAAATATCCAGGGGAAGAAAAATGTTTTCTATGTAGTTCTGTTTCTTATTAAATCTTCTTGTTGTTTCTCTAATATGGCACATAGGAGATGTTCAATAATATTTGTTGAATGAATGTTGAATGAAAAGCAGAAACTCATTAAACAGTTGTTGAATGAATCATTTCTCTTTTTTTGGACTTATAAGATACATTTTCAGAAAATAGTATGCTCACAAAGTTTTATCATGTCATATACCATTTTTATTTGGCATAAATTTAAGTAATGCTACTCTTGCTCTGTACATTGTAGGACATAATCAGCATATATATCTATAAGAGAAAAAAATCTTAACACTATACAAAATGAATGAGTAAAGCTAGATATATGATAGCAACATTTTGCTATCTTAATATGTTACTTTTATTCGTTATTATGAAAATGTAAACTTTGAGTTGTGAACTTCCATAATTATGCTTGCTTCAATAAACCAAATAAAAAATTAAAACCCTGCTAATACCTATAGTTGTAGTAGCTCTATGAAGATTCTAATGAGTTTTAAAAGCAACAGAATGATCTGGGATGTGAGGAAGACAACTGTAGAAGATGAAGATGCCATTTCTTCCCCCATTCTCCCTCTCTTGAATTTTCCAGCAGCTCTCTCTTCCGTACTCCCACGTGAGTGAGGCTATGGGCTCCAAAGGCTGCCCAAACTCGCTCTGCCAAGTTTCAGCACAGAAAGAACATGTTAAATAATAAATGGAGTTTGAATGTAACTAATAAAATTGGAATGTTAAATAGCATCATGCTTTTGAAAACCAGCCTCCTTGTGAGGCTGCTCCCTGTGCAAGTCCACAGGAAATAATTCTGAAGGGAGTGATATTAATTAGTAATATAGTTTATCTTCTGGAAGCCCTTTCTTTTGATGGCTGCTGTGGTACAGTTCAGAAGCCTCCAAACAAGTGCTCAAAGAAAATGACTCAAATCACAATTTCAGCTTTGTTTTCCATCATTGAATGGATAAAATAGTCCAATTTATTTCTGTACATCTAAATTATACACATGCATTCATAAAATGGAGGATTATGAGTTATAAAAATGCACTTAAGAAGGGTCTTGAATGAAATGGTAAATGCTTGTGAAGAGGAAAGACAGAGCAGAATCCAAAATTGAATTTATGGTTTCTGATTCCAGATTTCTTGGTTTCAATTTTCTGCCATATACTAGGTTAGCAACCTTGACAAGATACAGGTTCAAATTCTGATTCTCCTACTTTCTAGATACTGTAGGTGACCTTGGATAAGTTACTTAGCTCTCTCTGCCTCAGTCCCTCAAATATCAAGACCATTGATCTCACAGAGTTGATCAGTATACTAGAAGAATTAATGTATCTCCAGATCTCAGATGGTCATTGAATCAAATCACTCATTGAATTCAATTTGTTCACAGAATTGTTCTGTGCCTCAGTTTCAATTACACTATGAAAGTCACAAAAAAAGACCTCTTGAAAAAGTATACTCAGAATAGTACTTGGCAAATATAAGTTGTATTAGAGTACTTTATTAGAATAATATTATTTAATAATATTAAATACTTTTATTATATTATAATAATACATAATTGTTATCTATTCACAATAATTTCAAGTTTTGTAAAGGAAAAATGCTGGGTGAGGAGGGTTACCTGAAAGACAATAGCCAAATTTTCATTAATATTTGCTTCTTAATATACTTATGGGTAATTCTTTTCTGCTTCATTATACATGACTTGGTGGAAATTAAGGCAGAAATCTGGAATAGGTTAAAATTTATAACAGATTATACTACTGCACTTATGAAATATTAATTAAGCCTATTGTGATATGACAAAAATTTACTTTTACCTTATTTTACATAATTCTAAATACATTCTAACTAAAAATTACTTTTCAGAGCTTAATCAATGTCAATTTTACTTTCAGAAATGATGTCAAATGTTTATTACAATGTCAATATTTTGACCTAATAAAACTAAAAATATTTTATTTTTTAATTTAAAAAATTCCATGCGAAAGTCCCAAAGGTGCCTTTCATGTTTAAGCTTTAATTAGTAACCACTTTGGTCTCTGACACATATTGCACAGATATTGAAGTGTTAATATTACTGCAGCTTGATTACAAAAGGCAATGATTAATTTTAAAGCAGACAAAAAAGATATGCCCTGATTACAAAGGAATGATTAAGGCGGAATGTCAGACATTGCACATTTCTAGCACTCTTGCCATCCCCCAAGGATAAGACTTTGCAATAGTTTATATTTAGAATCATGGGTACTTTTGTATTTTGTGACACTGGATGTTTGTATTTTGGAACCTGAGCACCCCAGTCCCTTTAAGAACTAAAGACTTCTGGTGTTCATTCATAGGAAACTACTCTGACTGCAGAAGGGGCCCAACCAGCCACCGTAGTTTGAAGTTCTCGCGAGGCCAAGGCCGGAAGTTGGCCTCAGCCCCACCCAAGGGTTTCCCTCCCTAGCAGTGGTAGCAAGTGCCATTTTGCCCGGAGTCCGAGCTCTTCGAAGGTCTTGTTCCTAAGAAGTGAGGCTCAAGGAGGAAGACTGGCCACAGGAAGGGCTGCTGGCCAGACTGCCCCTCTGGGCCCGGCCCCTGGGGCTGCGTTCCCTGGGCAAAGGGCCGCGCTTAAGACTTGTCAGGGCGTCCGGGTTGGGCGGGAAACCGGACGTGAAACTGTCAAGGGGGAGACGGAGGCCATGCTGCGCTGCTCCCTGCCCTGGGCCTCCACTGTGGCGGGCCTGGGGCTGCGCGCTCGGCGTGGGCAGGGACGGGAGTTGGAGGCAGGTCCAGGTGGGAACAGGCTAGAAGAATCCTTCCTTATTGTCTTTCCAGGATTCTCAGACCCAGTTATAAGATATTTAACTGCCAGAAAAGGATTCAAGGGAGCCGGGCCCGAGATGAGTTTAGAGTCCTTGTTTCAGCACATCATCTTCAGCGAGCACCAGGCTGAGGAGAGTCGCCGCGTGATACGAGAAGGTCGGGTGTTTCTGCCCTTTGCTTGGGACCCTTTGTCTTCTCCACCGGGGGCTTGGGGAAGGTAAAAAGCCCAAAGTAGTGGTCAGGGCCTTTAAGGGAGTTTGCCCTCTGCATGGAGGGGAAGAGAGCTGAAAAGTGGCCTACCAAATGCCACTGGAATGTGGACTTGAGAAAGATTGGTGTGTCTAAAGATTTGATTTGTATTACAGTAAGGTCAGAAATAACCAGATGTCGTGAAAAAATTAAGAAAGCAACAGAGGAACTGAATGAAGAGAAAATCAAGTTGGAATCTAAGGTATTGACGTGGACAGCATGCTAATTATCACTTGATAAAATCCGTGTGAGCTTGGTTTTGCGGGGATATTTTCATTATCTAATCACTTGTCCTTCAACTAGGACTCTCTGGACTTTCTGAGTTGGTTGGTGGAGTTTGCTGTCCTCTGATAATCTTTAAAATTCTGAATCTGGTGATAACCTTCAGTTCTACTATGAACTTGCCCAAAAGAAACCTGTTAAAGTAATAAAGAATTCATTATTCACTTTGTGGGATGGTTAAGGTTTTAAAAGAGTCCAGTGTCTTTGGAAGAATAAGTAGTCAGTGCAGTATATAAATTGTGAATAATAAATAATTTAAGTGTGCTGTGTTGATGTAGTGAATTGAATGTAATCTTCACATGAGTCCCCTTTTGTTTTTCATTTCTTTACATCTGGGGCATGTCTTTCATCCAAAAGTATACTACTAGCATTTCTCTCTTTGCTGCAGCGTTTATAAAGTTCTGTTATATTTTAAATTGGAGCAAGAATCCAGTGGCTTCTTAAAAAAGAATTTTGAAGGGTGGCTAGTATTTTAAAAAGGCAGACAGAAGTAGTGGAGAAAACATCTCTGGAGTCCTGTTGGGAGAGAAATCTAGTCAAAAGTAGAGAGCTACTACCTGAGAATAGGAGGAAACCATTACAAGTTCTTGATCAGGGAGAAATGTGATAAAAGTGGTTTTAAGAGGATCTCTCTGAAGTCTGATTTGGAAGATGGGTACAGATAGAAAACTGAAAACATCATTTAAGTGTGTTCGAATGAAGCCCTCAGTACATGTCGAAGCAGACTGTTATTAAAAAACATGTATTCAGTACCAAATGATGAACTAAGCAAACAGTGTGCAATGGGACGTCTGAGCAAGTGTTTGCTTTATGTGTGTCCATTTTAACTTACGTTGTGAGGAATTTTCGGTTTTCTTTGTGAATAAAATGATCCTAGAACCTTCTCCACTTGATAATCTTTAGCTCTTCTTTTCATATCCTGCTCAAACATCATCTATAAAGCCCTCCCTGGACATCATGATACAGTTCGATTAAATAACTCTATATGCTTATGTTCATATCCCCCATTATTTTGTGAGCAATAGATTTATAATTTTTTTCTTACCTTTTTTTGTTCTCATGTCCATTGCCTAGCATATACTATACTTTAGTGTGTTTAATGAATTAATGAATACCAATTGTGTGGTAGATAATAGGGAAAGTGCTGTATTTTTATTTAATTGACACAAAAATTATATATAGTTACCATGTGATGTTTCTATACCTGTATACATTTTGTAATGCTCAAATCAGGATAAGCATGTCTATTCCTCAAACATTATCATTTCTTTGTAGTAAAAAATATTAAAAACAGAAAAGATGCTCTGCACATTATCTTTTGAAATACCCTGTACACTGTTATCTGTAGTCACCCTTTTTTGCAGTAGAACACCAGGACTTATTTCTCCTAATTGTAACTGAGTGCACCATTGACCAACCTTTCTCCTTCCCTCCACCGCTCCCCATTATGACAGACAGCTAACTTTTAAAAGAGAATTTGTAATTATTATTTGGTGAGACCCTACTTTCTGTTTTGCCTGTGAATAAAATAAATCAGCTGTTACTAACATTACTAAAAGCTGGTGTGATAAGCAAAGCATAAACAATGTCATTATGCTAGCTTTCTTTTCATTGAAAAAGAATTAAAATATAGCTCCTAAGTGACCAGAAGCTAATATAAGTAATAGACAAAGTGTATATAATACTTTATAGTGCATAGTTAATAGTGAGCACCTCTAGGCTGGCACTGTTCTAGATACTTCACCTGTATTAACTCCTTTAATCTTGAGTCCTACGATGAGGCACCATCATTATCCTCTCTTTTAAAGGCAAGGAAGTCAAAAGGTTAAATTTCTTGTTCATGATACATAATTTAAAAACAAACTACTGTATTAAAAGTAACATTTGAGTAATGACAGCATATTTTATTAAACAGATTTCTCAAGTTCATCTTAAACTCTTTTCTTCATGACATGTAATAATACATTTGAAGCTTTGCATCGGAGACAATAGTTTTAAGAGGTGACTTATGTAAGTTTTGTATAAAATGCATTTTTTCTAGATTGGCAAAGATATTGACCTGACATAACATTTTTTAAAATAAAAGCTTTGCTTTTGTAATAATTTCTTTGTTAAAAAAAGTACTCTTTGTAATATTTTCTGTTAGGAATTTATTTTCCCTGAAAGTGGAAATGTAAATTGTTCATATATGCACATATATGAAGAAACTGTCACGTCAACTGTTCATATTAGGGAAAAGACAAAGCACATCTCTTACATTGTTTAGAAACATTTGCCAAAATTCCTCATTAATATAGGCTCATAAATGTGCGTTGCTTTTTAATCAACTCATATACTTGGGTAATAATACAATTGTATCTAACTAATAAAATTAACATATGAGGGTCATAGTTCATACAACACTAATTTGTAATTGAAATAATTTGATTTATAATTATAGTCAAGATGGTTTGTGTGTGCATATAAAGATTTTAAAAGTGGAACTACAATTATAATGTAAATGACTAATGGGAAGAACTAAAGAAATAATCATAAATTGATTTCTTGTTTCTTTTATTTTCAGAGTTAATTATATGCCTGCCAATAATAATGAAAACATATTTACTTGAATATTCGACTTGGCATTTATTGACCCATTTGTCAAGTGGAAGCAACATAAAGAGAAACTAGAACACAATTTGGATAAGGCAGAGCTTGAGCTATTGTACAGTCATACGTTCAGAAAATATTTGGGGCATTTATTTTGGAGGTTGCTAATGGTCAAAAAATGTATTTAAGAAGTACAGTATTCATTTTTTTCTATTCTGTAAAACCCAGGTAGCATGTAATTAGAACTTGAATGATAGCATTTGCCTTTCAGGGCTCGATGGATCCTTTAAAATATATGGTTGTGAAAGTCTCAGATTATATAGTATGATTACTTTGTGAATTGGACAGCTACAGTAAGCCTGGTTAGGTTTGGTAATATGAAAACAGAAAGCTGAGAACATGCCTTGGATTTACATTAATGCTTACCAGTATGCCCAAAGCTTCCAATAGTCAAGGAAAGGTTTTATAGTATTGATGATAGAGCAAACCCAAAGTAAGGACTCACAGAACAATTGTAGTTTCTTTTATGCATCTGAAAGAGTTTATTCTATTTTTTTAAAAAGGCATACCATTTGGGCATTTAATTTTTGTAAACATATGAAACCCCAAATAATGCCATAATTCCTTAAGAAGGAGTACGTGGAGGAAAATCTGAGGGCTGTTTTATGAATATTTTGTTTATTCTTCCAGTTTTAACTTATTGCATAACTATAGCAATAATAAAATAATGTTTCATGAATTTTTAAAGGAAAATTATATTGAAATAAAGAAGTAACCTAAGGTGACTTTGTTTACTTCTTTACTTTAGAATGTGCACATTCCTTTTTTTAATTGGTAAAAGTTAGGAACTCTCCCAGAACATCAGGCAAAATCATATCCTTTAGTACTCTGTTACCTAATTAGGGAAAGAACAAAATCACAAATTACCATCATTTATAATATTGAAATGGAGTCTCATAATTAAAGTGTTTTTTTCCTTTCTAAATTTGTTTTATCAAAGAACAATTTACATCCTGCCTAAATTTAATTTTATTATTGAATAAAAGTTTCTTAAAGGCCAAGAGCAGTTGCTCATGCCTGCAATCCCAGCTACTTAGAAGGTTGAGGCAGGAAGATGGCAAGTTTGAGGTCAGCCAGGACAACTTAGACCCTCTCTCAAAATAAAAAGTAAAAAAGGATGGTGGTGGTGGTAGAGCACTCCTGGGTTCAATCCTCAGTGCTGCAAAAGAAAAAAAAAATTTTTAAATATGATTGAAAGCTGGGCACAGTAGCACATGCCTATAATACCATCGAGTCCAGAGGTGGAGGCAGGAGGATTGAGAATTCAAAGCCAGCGTCAGCAAAATCCAGGTGCTAAGCAACTCAGTGAGACCCTGTCCCCAAATAAAATACAAAATAGGGCTGGGAATGAGTCTCAGTGGTTGAGTTTCCCTGAGTTCAGTCCCAGATGCATCCCACCAAGAAAAAACCTGAATGAAAGAAGGGCATTGTTCCTCCCCTCTAGTTAACAACTTGTTTAAATAGCATATGTTATTTAATCTCAACTTTAGAAAATAAAATGGAAATTGTACATTCCTATATTTCCATTAATTGTGACCAATAAGTTTTTTAATATTTTTATTAGTTTGTTACAGTAATATATAATAGCGGGGTTCATTTTGACATTCGTAAATGTATGTTATATGGTTTGCTCCATTTCAATCCCCAGTACTTCCCTTTTCCCCTCCCCTCCTCCTTTTTCTCCTTCCTTCCCCTGATCCTATTTCTCTACTGGTCTTCCTTCTATTTATTTAGTGTATTTTTATTTGGTACATTATAGTTACATGTAAAATTGGAATTCATTGAGATATACATGTACATAGCATAAGTTGGTCAGTTTCATTCCCTAGTTCCTCATCTTTGCCATCTTTCTTGCCTCCCCCATATCAACTTCTACTACTCCACTTTTTCCTTCTATTTTCATGAGATTCTGTCTGTTGTTATTATTACTTATTTCTCTAGCTTCTGCATATGAACCCTTGACTTTCTGAGTCTGGCTTATTTTACTTAGTATTATGTTCTCCAGTTCATTCAATTACCATCAAATGGCATAATTTCATGCTGCTTTTTGGCTGAGTAAAACTCCGTTGTGTATGTATACCTCATTTTTTTCCATCCATTTGTTGGTGGGACACCTAGGCTGGTTCCATAACTTAGCTATTGTGAATTGCACTGCATAAACATTGGTTTGCTTATATGACTATAGTGTACTGATTTTAGTTCCTGGGGATAAATACCAAGGAGTGGGATAGGTGTATCATGTGATGGTTCCATTCCTAGTTTTTTGAGGCTCTCTATATTACTTTCCAAAGTGGTTGTACTAATTTTCACTTCTACCAACAGTGTATGAGTGTACCTTTTCCCCCACATCCTGGTCTGCAGTTACTGTTACTTGTGTTCTTGATGATTACCATTCTAACTGGAGTGAGATGAAATCTCAGTATAGTTTTGATTTTCCTTGCCCTGATTGCTAAGGATGTTGAACATTTTTTCATATATTTGTTGACCTTTTGTATTTCTTCACTTGAGAAATGTCTGCTTAGATAATTTGCCCATTTATTGATTTTTTTCTTCCCTTGGTGTTAAGTTTCTTGAATTTTTTATAGATTCTGGCTATTAATCCCCTATTAGAAGAGTAGCTGATGGAGATATTCTCCCATTCCTTAGACTGTCTCTTCACACTCTTAATTATTTCCTTTGCTGTACAGAAGCCTTTTAATTTGAGGCGATCTTACTTATTGATTCTGGGTTTTATTTCTCAAGCATTAGGGGTCTTGTTAAGGAAGTCAGTGCCTGCACCAGTATGTTAGAGTGTTGACCCTATTTTTTCCCTAGCAGTTACACTGTTTCTGGTTTAATTCAAAGTGACCAAGAAAATTTGGGACGTAGTTACACTTTATTGCTTACAGTCTCTTAAGTCTCCTTCACTGGAATTCCTTTAAACCTTTGACTTTAAAATGTTGACAGTACCTGGGGTGGTAGAAGGGGGATGGGATCCAGAGCCCAAGGTAAGAATTGACCTTAGACAAGAGGAGGGATGCCTCTTGTGTTTTAAAAACTAAAAATAAGTAACTAAATTATTATTACATACCAGAGCTTATATGAAGCATCTTAAACATTATTTCAGTTAATTCTCATAAGAACCCTATGAGGTGGACATTAAGAAAATTTGAGACTCAGAAATAAAGTTACTTGTTTGAGGGTCACATAAGTGGTAAGTAATAGATCTGAGACTTGAATTTGTATTGGTTGACTAGAAGGCTCTCAGCCTTAACCATTATACTGTAGTATAAAAGGAGGGAAAGAAGGAAAGATGAGAGTAGATGCAGGGAATTTTGAAGACTCAATGACAGGAAATAAAGGGCATGATCACTCCAAGTTGTTCCTTGCTTTATTGTGTCAAATTTGCCAAGTATGTGTCATGTGTGTTTAAAGAGGTTATTAATAGGAATGTGCCATTTCATTGTTCATTTGCTTTACCAGTTGAATAGCCTTATATAAGCAAGAGAATACTATTCTTTTGGCAAGATTTCCCTGTAGTATGATTATTCATCACTAAAGATCAGTTACATTAGGATGAATATATTGTCCTTGCCCTTGGGGGACTAAAAGTTACAGAAAGGACTTTCTTAGAAAGGAGGCTGTTTTTACCCTAGGGTTATCTTGGTTGCAGGTAACAGAAATTCAGTTCAAAATGGCTTTAAACAATCTAGGGAAATTAACTGACTTATGTAATTGAAAATCTAACTTTTGATTTGATAGTTTTATCAGTTATAATTGAATCAGGTTGCTTTAACAAAATCTAGTCATGATGGCTTTATGAAATAAGGGTTAATTTTTTTCTCGTGGAATAGGGAGTCTGAAGGTGGGCAGTGGAGGGCCATTAAAGCTGCTCAAAGAAATCCAAAAAGACCCTAGCATATTCCTTTTGTTCTACCATCCTTGGAATGTGACTTTCTTCCTTAGAATCACAAGTACTGTTTTAGTTATAGGCACCATATCTGAATTCCAGCTGGAAAAAGAGAAAGGACTGAAATAAAAAGCTTCTCGTCATACAGCTTTGAATCGTTGTAGAGGAAGGGAATTCCTCCCCAGGGACTCAAGATCTGTGTCTCAAGAATTAGGATTTTGCTATATAATCCACACTGGTAACAGTTTGTGGGAATGTATTTTTAACTGAGTGTATTATTGCTCTGAACAAAACAGGAATTTTATTACTAAATTAGAATAATGTGCCTTTGTGAAATAATTTACTGCCAACTCCTAAGGTCATGTGCTTTTTTGGTTCAAAATCAGAGAGAAGGATGTTTCCAGAAACTTTCTATGAAAAGCAAGGAAGTTTCTTCCGCAGACCCTCAACAGATAACTTCTCTCTCCCATTTCATTTTCAAAAACTGTAACTTGTGACTACATTGTGAATCAGTAACTGTGGTCTTCCAATTCAGTGTACTGTTGGGATGGTGCAGATTTCCAGAAAATATTAACTAGTTACTAAGAAAAGGAGGAATGCATGTCAGGGAGGCCACCATAGTGTCTGCAAGAAAAATTCTCATTAAAGTCAAAGTGGTTATGCAGAGACTGCCTGTGGTTGGTTGAAGCATTTCAGGTTAATTATTGATTATGTTTTATCATTTACTCTCTTAGTATGATTTATGACATGATAGACTATAATGCAAAATTTCCCCCTGTAAATTATTCCTTACTTAAGGAGTTGTTTTATGCTCGTCTTTAAAAAGCCTTTCATATTATAAAATGCACTTTAAATTCTTTTATTTTGAACAATAACTCAATTAATGATAGTTTCAAATACTTGGAAAAAAATCACCTGATTAAATGGATAAAAGGGGAGGCAAAGACATTTAATGGACTTATTATTCCTGGGAGTATGACCTCAGAGTTCCAAGTACTGGATGTCATTGAAGTCTCTTAATGATGACTTAAAAATAATTAATAAATCTCTAAAACATAATGTGATTTAAAAAAAACTTATAGAAGTTACATAAGTTTGGTATCATTTAAAAATATGCAAGCAAAAACATATCTCGTGAGGGACATATAAATATAGTAAAAGTCTAATGACATGCATGGGAATGATAAATAGCCCATCAAGATAGTGATTATCTTTTCTTAGTGGTGGAAGATAACTGTAATCAGGGAAGGGTATAAAGGGCACTTAAGCTACATATAATGCTTTTTTTCTTAAGCTTCGGGTGGGGACACAGCTGCTAGGTCACTTTACAAAATAAAAATACATTTAAGAAGCTACAAAGCAGTGATGTTTAGTCTTTTCCCAATAAAAGACTAAAAATTACTATGTAATTCTAAAACATGGTCTTTACCACAAGTGAAACCCTCTACATATTAACAATTACCCTTCTGTGTCCCTTGTCCCCAAAATTTTAGCAGCCCTAGGTCTCAGTTAATACATTTTTTTATCTCTAGGCTGTCATATAAATAGAATTATAGTGTATGTGGCCTTTAGTGACTTTGTTTTTTAAAAACAATTTCTTTTGTTTGTTTTTAATATATATATATATATATATTTAGTTATCAATGGATTTTTAATTTTATTTATTTACATGTGGTGCCGAGTATCAAACTGAGGGCCTCACATATACCAGGCAAGTGCTCTACCACTGACCCACAACTCCAGCCCCTGATTTCTTTCACTTAGCATATTTTCAAGGCTTGTCCACGTTGTAGCATATTATCAATACCTTATTCCTTTTTATGATTGAAAAATATTTTACTGTATATGAACCACATTCTGTGTATCAGTTCATCAGTTGAACATTTGGGTTATTCTCACTCTTTAGCTATTATGAACAGTGTTTTTTAGCTGCTGTGAATACCTCCGTACAAGTGTTTGTTTAAACATATATTGTATTGTTAGGTCAAATGGTAACTCAGGTTAATGTTTAGAAAATGCCAGACTGTTTCCACAGTACATCCACCATTTTACATTCCCACCAACAGTGTATGAGGGTTTCAGTGTCTCTGACGCTTATTTTCTGTTTTTTTTTTTTTTTTTTTAAGATGTTTTAGTGAATGTGAAGTGATATCTTATTGTGGATTATATTTCCAGGTCCCAAATGACACATATTGAACATCTTTTCAAGTGCTTTTGGGCCATTTGGCGCGTATATTCTAAACATGAATTCTTTGATTAATGATCATGTTTATGGTTACTATTTTTTCATGGGGAGACCTGGGAGACCTGGCCTCTGAGAAGTCTCTTCATAATAATCAAGTTGAAATGACTACATTTCTACATGAAGTGAAAAATATTATATATAGCATTTATTGGACTTTGTTTTCTTAAAACTTTGTTTTTAGGCTTGTAAGAAAATCCAAAGACTATTTCATGGTTCTAGCAATTTAGAGCAAATATATACTAGGTAGCATTTTTTTTATAAGGTATTTAGAAATCACAAAAATTGTGCATTTCTGTCTTGAATCCACAAAGTGGAAATCCACTGCACTGTTTCTAATTGTTAAATCTGGGTGTGCCTCTGTTGGTTTATTTTTTTTAAGAGCTACTCTTAACAGATTGTTTGGCCTGAAATGTTAGAATGTTTTGAGCAGAAAAAAATGTTTTCCTTTTCAGGATCTGAGAGAACAATTCTTTAATTAAAGAACAGTAAATCCGTGACCCAGTATGCAGAAAGCATGAGATTAAATTTTAGTTTGCTAGTCTCATAAAGCTGTATAGCACACAAGAATGCCTTTCATAAAGTTTACTTTATGATTTATGATTTCTTGGAAAATTAACTGTGATTTTCACTTCTAAATATCTCCAATCACACATTGGATAATTATTCATTCAACAAACATTCATTAGACAACCTCTAAATCACACCATGAATAATTGGCAAATATATCACTTTTCTCTTTAATGAGAGAATTGACGTCAAGCAACTTCAACTATATAAAACTTAACTCAAGATTTTTGAGGTTCTCATTTTTTAAAGTTTGTCATCAGTTTTAATTTTCTTTATAATTCTACAAAGAAAGTCTTATCACATTTGTCATAAATAATTATCCAAAAGTTAGAAATAGGCAAAAGAATCAGGGTATCCTTTGAGCATCATATTGAGCATTATCTATGAGCCCATCTGCTTTGGGGATAATATGATTTTCTAAGGGTGTGCAAGTTTATAAGAGGTTCTTTTGTTCTTGCATATACCAACCATTCTTTCATGGCCTTTGCACTTGGCGATTTCCTGTACTTGAAATACTTCTTCCCTCAGCTGTTATTGTGTCATGTTATTGTGTCATGTTACTTTATTTAGGTTTCTCTTGGTAGAGTGACTGTTGTGGCTGGGATCTGAAGTATCTTCCCAAAACTCAGGTGTTTGAAGGATTGGTTCTCAATGTATCAGTGTTCAGAGGTGGGGCCTTGGGAGGTAGATTGGGTCATGAGGATTCTAATGTCATCAATAGATTAAATCCATTGATGGATTCATAGCTAAATAGGATATTGGGAAACTTTAGGGGGTAGGATCAATCAAGTTGCAGCAAGTAGGTCACTAGGGGTGTGCCCTTGAAGGGCATATTTTCCTTATGTGCCTTCCTCTTTTTTTAGCTATTTTTTCAGATATTTTGTTACGGCAATGGAAAGTTGGCTTATATAGTGACCAGCCATCCTGCTGAGAAGCAGGACTTGTAGTGCTGACATCATAAGGGTCCTATGAAAATCTTGATAGTCACCCTAGGTCTCCCCTCAGTTGCCACGTTAGAGCATTGATTCTTAAAGTGCATTTTCAGATTCGTAGAAATCTCCAAGATACTTTCAGGGATATTGTGAGGTCACACTATTTTTATATTCGTATAGAGACATCACTTTCCATTTTCATTTTGCTAATATGTGTCTTGGTATAACAAAAGCAATGGTAAGTAAAACTGTTAGCACCTTGGCACAGATCAAGGTAGTGGCACCAAACTGTACTAGTAGTCACTATTTTTTTCACTCACTCATTGTATTATGTATTCATGCAAAGAAAGCAAAATCACTAGTTTCACTTAATGATTAAAGTATAAAAAATATTAATTGTATAAAAAATGGCCATTTAGGGGCTGGGGTTGTGGCTCAGTAGTAGAGAGAGCACTTGCCTAGCATGTGTGATGCACTAGGTTCGGTTCTTGGCACCACATATTAAATAAAAATAAAGGTCCATGGACAAACTAAAAAAATATTTTAAAAAAGTGACCATTGAGCATATGCATTTTCCATTATTGTGTGTGATGAAATTGGAAGTTCACTGAAAGCACTTCTGTATTCTAGAATACAATGATTATCTCAAGGTAGAACACATGGGGAATTGAATTTTGGTATGAACTAGCTATGTTTTTTCTAAAACACCAGTTTTATTTGGATAAATGACTGTCAAATTGTAGCTAATTAGATGGGTATTTTTCATAATTTCCTCAAAAATGAATGAAGTTATCCTAACATTTCAAGGAAAGTAACTCATCTTACTATTTTGCCAATGATAATATTTGTAGACCAATATTTGCCACTATCAGCTTGACAGCTTCCCAGTACTTAGACTTTTTTTTAGTTTAAAAGTTGGTGATATTAGTGAATGTTATTTTTTTGGTGCAACGTTATAAAGTATATCAACATTGGAGGATCTACATCACTCAGTGAAGCAGTGTGTTCCAAAGTGCTAGTGCATAAAGTTACAAAACTGCATGGATAAAAGATACACTCAGGCTGGGGTTGTGGCTCAGTGGTAGAGCACTTGCCTAGCATGTGTGAGGCAGGGGGTTTGATTCTTAGCACCACATAGAAATAAATAAAATAAAGGCCCATCAACAACTAAAAATAGATACGCAAAAAAATTTTTGAAAAGATACTCTTAAAGCACAAGATAGATCAGTGGATCTTATTGCAAAGAATGAACCATTCATTGAAATAGTTTCAGATTCCACATTGCAGCTAACCTTTAAGGAACTACTACTTATTGAATTTTGGTGTAGTATTATAGAAGAATATGTATAATTTTAGAAAGACAATATTAAAATACTCTGTCCATTTCCAAGTACATATGTGTGTAATTTGTATCATTCAACCAAAACACATATTTCAAGATATTGAATAGAAGTAGACACAAGATCCCAACTGTTTTAAGCCAGACATTAGAGATTGTAAAATATGTATATGTAACACTTATTCCTAATTTTTTTGTAAATATTTTTTCATAAATATATGAAAATTCTTTTAACATGTAGTGAGTGTGTTATTGTCATTTTCAATGAAATGTTTAAAGAGTTTTCCAATTTTAATATTTGATGAAGAAATATTAATAGATATAACACAAAAATAAACAAATGTTCTCAATTTTTTTTGGACTGTGAAAGGGAAGTTAAGGCCAGAAAGTTTGTGAGTAGCTTCTGGGAGCCTCTCTGACCTCTCTATCTAAATACCGTCATCTCATCCAATCCCTGTCATTTTTTTATTCTTTATTTTTCTTTGTAGTACTTGTCACCTCTTGACTTATTTTATATTGATCTGTTTATTATTTTTCCCCTCAGTGGAATGTAAATTCCATAAGGAGTAGAAGTTAATCTGTTTTGTTCACTGCAGTTATTCCCATAATATTGAACAGCTCCTTAATATCAGTAGATATCAAGCAAGTATTTATTGCATGAATAAATTAAGAATTTTCTCATAGAATTGTTTTTTCTTTTGTCAATTCTGTGTATTTCTTTTGATACTTTTTTTTATAGGTGGTAGCAATTTTCTTTAATGAATTTTGAAATTTTGTATTGTGAACTTAGCAGATCTTATCTATCCTGGCAGCCCCACATTCCCTTGACAGAAGAGATACCCCTAAGAAGTTTCATTCATGCTTCCAGAATTTTGCAGTTTTCACTTGTTAGACACTTTGCTGTTGGTTTCTGACCTCAGAATTTCCGTACTGCGTGGATAAGAAGTACTTGAATCTCACACCTATGAACAGTTCACTTTCAGGCTTACAGGTGACTCCTCTTCCACTCTTGGCTGAATGGGATGCAGTTTACTTACATGCTGTATCTCTAAACCAGTGTGTGGGGTTTTGTTACTCACTTTGTTAGATCCATACATTCTTATGTCCATGTCAGTAGACATTACCTGGCTGTGCAGTGAGCCTAGTCCAATTCCCTTGGCTTTCTTTTTGCTCTTATGTGGCCATTTAAAACACTAACCCTAAAGCCCTAGTATCCTTTCTGAAAAATACCCTTGTGGGTTTGAATTTTAATACAACTTCCTTACCCTGTGTTCTCTCTGTTTCTGGTCTGAAGATTTCCCTCTCTGTCTTTTGTCATAATTGGGTAATTAATATATATTTTAAACATTATTATATTTTATCCAGCATTTCTCTATGTTTGGAGTATAAAGTAGTGTAGTTCCACATTTGCTCACACTGCCATATAAACCAAATGTCTTCACAATACATTCTTTTTCCTTTCTTTCTTTTTCTTTTTAAAGGTATAGTGTCATTGTTTGTTGCCCAGGCTGGCCTCAAATTGTTGGGCTCAAGTGGACCTCTTGCCTCAACCTCCCTAGTACCTGGAACTGCAGACAATGCCACCACACCCAACTGCATTAAAAATTTTCAATGCCTCAGGTTCTTCATTCTTGAGTTCTTATTTTTGATACTTAATTAAGTTCTTATTTTGATGATTAATTATTCAAAAGAGTTTTCAGGAAAAATATGTGAATGATAGTTTTTCTAAGCCATTAATAACTAGAATTTCTTTTTGTTATTGTATTTATATGACAACTTATCTGTATATAGAATTCTTGAGTTAAACCTGTTTTCAGAAAATTTTATAGATTTCATGTAATCATCTTCTGAAATTTATTAATACAGAAAAGAGTACTGAATCAACATGGTTTTAAAAAAATTTTTTTAGATAACCTGTTTCCATTTTTTTTCTTCCCAGATTGCTTAAAATTTAAAAAAAAATCTTTGTAACTCCAAATCTGTGTACAGTCATATGCATTAATTTTGAAACAAAGATAAACCTCAACTATTCTGGTTTCTTTTGCAAGTACCTTCAGTTTTTACAGTTTAGACCTTTTTTCTGTGTCCTGTGAATCTACTATCTTGTTATTTATTTACTAGTCCTCTGGGGAGAATTTTTTAAGCTTTGTACTACTGATTCTGTGTTCTGCAGAGTCGGTTTTGTTATTTCTCTTCTCTGCAAGCTTAAATTGTGTTACCTCCCCCCCATTTCTGCCTTCCTTTGTATCTCATTTTGTATTTATATTATCTCTTATTTCCTTCTTATACTTACATTTTATTTATTTTTTTCTTTTTTTAAATTTTATTGTAAACAAATGGGATACATGTTGTTTCTCTGTACGTGGCGTAAAGGCATACCATTTGTGTAATCATAAATTTACATAATGTTGTTTGATTCATTCTGTTATTTTTTCCCTTCCCCCCACCCCTCCCTTCCCTCTTTTCCCTCTATACAGTGCTTCCTTCCTCCATACTTGCCCCCTCCCTAACCCTAACTCTAACCCTAACACTAACCCTTCCCTCCCCCCATTATGTGTCATCATCCACTTATTAGCGATATCATTCGTCCTTTGGCTTTTTGAGATTGGCTTCTCTCACTTAGCATAATATTCTCCAGTTTCATCCATTTGCCTGCAAATGCCATAATTTTATCATTCTTTATGGCTGAGTAATATTCCATTGTGTATATATATATATATATATATATATATATACCACAGTTTCTTTATCCACTCATCAATTGAAGGGCATCTAGGTTGGTTCCACAGTCTGGCTATTGTGAATTGAGCAGCTATGAACATTGATGTGGCTGTATCTCTGTAGTATGCTGATTTTAAGTCCTTTGGGTATAGGCCAAGGAGTGGGATAGCTGGGTCAAATGGAGGGTCCATTCCAAGTTTTCTAAGGAATCTCCACACTGCTTTCCAGAGTGGCTGCACTAATTTGCAGCCCCACCAGCAATGTATGAGTGTACCTTTCTCCCCACATCCTCGCCAACACCTGTTGCTTGTATTTTTGATAATCGCCATTCTAATTGGGGTGAGATGGAATCTTAGGGTGGTTTTGATTTGCATTTCTCCTAGTACTAGAGATGTTGAACATTTTTCCATATGTTTGTTGATTGCTTGTAGATCTTCTGTGAAGTGTCTGTTCATTTCCTTAGCCCATTTGTCGACTGGATTATTTGAATTCTTGGAGTAGAGTTTTTTGAGTTCTTTATAGATTCTGGAGATTAGTGCTCTATCTGAAGTATGATTGGCAAAGATATTCTCCCACTCTGTAGGCTCTTTCTTCGCATTGCTGATAGTTTCCTTTGCTGAGAGAAAGCTTTTTAGTTTGAATCTATCCCAGTTATTTATTCTTGCTTTTATTTCTTGTGCTATGGGAGTCCTGTTAAGGAAGTCTGGTCCTAAGCCGACATGTTGAAGATCGGGACCTACTTTTTCTTCTATAACATGCAGGGTCTCTTCTCTGATTCCGAGGTCCTTAATCCATTTTGAGTTTAGTTTCGTGCATGGTGAGAGATATGGGTTTAGTTTCATTCTGTTGCATATGGATTTCCAATTCTCCCAGCACCATTTGTTGAAGAGGCTATCTTTTCTCCATTGCATATTTTTGGCCCCTTTGTCTAGTATGAGAAAATTGTATTTATTTGGGTTTGTGTCCGTGTCCTCTATTCTGTACCATTGATCTACCTGTCTATTTTGGTACCAATACCATGCCATTTTTGTTACTATTGCTTTGCAGTAGAGTTGAAGATCTAGTATTGCGATACCCACTGCTTCGCTCTTTCTGCTAAGGATTGCTTTAGCTCTTCTGGGTTTCTTATTCTTCCAGATGAATTTCATAATTGCTTGCTCTATTTCTGTAAGGTACGTCATGGGGATTTTAATTGGAATTGCATTGTATTTGTATAGCACTTTATGTAGTATGGCCATTTTGACAATATTAATTCTTCCTATCCAAGAACATGGAAGATCTTTCCATCTTCTAAGGTTTTCTTTAATTTCTTTCTTTAGTGTTCTGTAGTTCTCATGGTAGAGGTCTTTCACCTCTTTTGTGAGATTGATTCCCAAGTATTTTATTTTTTTCGATGCTATGGTGAATGGGGTAGTTTTCATAATTTCTCTTTCTGAGGATTCATCACTTATGTATAAAAATGCATTGGATTTATGAGCATTGATCTTGTAACCTGCTACTTTACTGAATTCACTTATGAGTTCTAAGAGTTTTCTGGTGGAATTTCCAGGTTCCTCTAAATATATAATCATGTCATCAGCGAACAGGGATAGTTTGAGTTCTTCTTTTCCAATTCGTATCCCTTTAATTTCTTTGGTTTGTCTAATTGCTCTGGCCAGAGTCTCAAGAACGATGTTGAATAGAAGTGGTGAAAGAGGGCGTCCTTGCCTTGTTCCAGTTTTTAGGGGGAATGCTTTCAGTTTTTCACCATTTAGAATGATATTAGCCATGGGCTTAGCATAAATGGCCTTTACAATGTTAAGGAATCCTCCCACTATCCCTATTTTTTCTAGTGTTTTGAGCATGAAGGGATTCTGTATTTTATCGAATGCTTTTTCTGCATCTATTGAAATAATCATGTGATTCTTGACTTTAATTCTATTGATATGGTGAATTACGTTTATTGATTTCCTGATGTTGAACCAACCTTGCATCCCTGGGATGAAACCCACTTGATCATGGTGCACTATCTTTTTAATATGTTTTTGTATGCGATTTGCTAAAATTTTGTTGAGAATTTTTGTGTCGATGTTCATTAAGGATATTGGTCTGAAATTTTCTTTCCTTGATGAATCTCTGTCTGGTTTAGGTATCAGTGTGATATTGGCTTCATAGAATGAGTTTGGGAGGGTTCCCTCCTCTTCTATTTTATGGAATACTTTGAGAAGTATTGGAATGAGCTCTTCTTTAAAGGTTTTGTAGAACTCGGCTGAGAACCCATCTGGTCCCGGACTTTTCTTTGTTGGTAGGCTTTTGAAGACTTCTTCTATTTCAGTACTTGAAATTGGTCTATTTACATTGTGTATGTCCTCCTCGTTCAGTTTAGGCAATTCATATGTCTCTAGAAACCTGTTGATGTCTCCGAAATTTTCTATTTTGTTGGAGTATAGATTTTCAAAATAGCTTCTAATTATGCTTTGTATTTCAATCCTGTCTATTGTGATATTTCCTTGTTCATTCCGAATTTTAGTGATTTGGGTTTTCTCTCGTCTTCTCTTTGTTAGTGTGGCTAAAGGTTTATCAGTTTTGTTTATTTTTTCGAAGAACCAACTATTTATTTTGTCAATTGTTTTTATTGTTTCTTTTGTTTCAATTTCGTTGATTTCAGCTCTGAGTTTAACTATTTCCTGTCTTCTACTACATTTGGTGCTGGTGTGTTCTTCTTTTTCTAGGGCTTTGAGCTGTAGTGTTAGGTCGTTTATTTGTTGAGTTTTACTTCTTTTATGAAATGCGCTCCATGAAATAAATTTCCCTCTAAGTACTGCTTTCGTAGTGTCCCAGAGATTTTGATATGATGTTTCTTTGTTCTCATTTACCTCTAAGAATTTTTTTAATTTCCTTCCTAATATCTTCTGTTATCCATTCATCATATAATAGCATATTGTTTAATCTCCAGATGTTGGAATAGTTTCTGTGTTTTACTCTTTCATTTATTTCTAACTTCAATCCATTATGATCTGATAGAATACAAGGTAGTGTCTCTGTCTTCTTGTATTTGCTAACGTTAGCTTTGTGGCATCATATATGGTCTATTTTAGAGAAGGATCCATGTGCTGCTGAGAAGAAAGAGTATTCGCTCTTGGTTGGATGGTATATTCTATAAATGTCCGTTAAGTCTAAATTATTGATTGTGTTATTGAGATCTGTGGTTTCTTTGTTCAATTTTTGTCTGGAAGATCTGTCCAGTGGTGAGAGAGGCATGTTAAAATCACCTAGTATTATTGTGTTATGGTCTATTTGGTTTCTGAAATTGAGAAGGATTTGTTTGACATACATGGATGAGCCACTGTTTGGGGCATAGATGTTATGATTGTTATGTCTTGCTGATTTATGCTTCCCTTAAGCAGTATGAAATGACCTTCTTTATCCTTCTGACTAACTTTGGCTTGAAGTCCACATTATCTGAAATGAGGATGGGTACTCCAGCTTTTTTGCTGAGTCCATGTGCATGGTATGTTTTTCTCCATCCTTTCACCTTTAGTCTATGGGTATCTTTTTCTATGAGGTGAGTCTCTTGTAGGCAACATATTGTTGGATCTTTCTGTTTAATCCAATCTGCCAGTCTGTGTCTTTTGATTGATGAATTCAGGCCATTAACATTCAGGGTTATTATTGAGATATGATTTGGTTTCCCGGTCATTTGGTTCATTTTTAAAATTTTATTTATTTATTTGTTTGACACAACTTGGTTCCTCCTTTATTTGACAATTCCTTTAGGATCATTCCTCCCTTTGCTGATTTGCTTCTTTGTTTTTCATCTCTTCCTCATGGAATATTTTGCTGAGAATGTTCTGTAATGCTGGCTTTCTTTTTGTAAATTCTTTTAGCTTTTGTTTATCATGGAAGGATTTTATTTCATCATCAAATTTGAAGGTAAGTTTTGCTGGGTATAAGATTCTTGGTTGGCATCCATTTTCTTTCAGGGCTTGAAAAATGTTGTTCCAGGCCCTTCTAGTTTTTAGGGTCTGGATTGAAAAATCTGCTGATATCCGTATTGGTTTCCCCCTGAATGTAATGTGGTTCTTTTCTCTCACAGCCTTTAAAATTCTGTCTTTATTTTGTATGTTAGGTATTTTCATTGTAATGTGCCTTGGTGTGGGTCTGTTGTAATTTTGTGTATTTGGAGTCCTATAAGCCTCTTGAACTTGATTTTCCATTTCATTCTTCAGATTTGGGAAATTTTCTGATATTATTTCATTGAATCGATTGTTCATTCCTTTGGTTTGTTTCTCTAGGCCTTCCTCAATCCCAATAATTCTTATATTTGACCTTTTCATGATATCCCATAGTTCTTGTAGATTCTGTTCATGATTTCTTACCATCTTTCTTGTTTGTTCAATTTTGTTTTCAAGGTTAAATATTTTGTCTTCAATGTCTGAGGTTCTGTCTTCCAGGTGTTCTATCCTACTGGATATGCTTTCTATGGACTTCTTAATTTGGTTTATTGTTTCCTTCATGTCAAGGATTTCTGTTTGTTTTTTTTCAATATCTCTAACTCTTTATTGAAATGATCTTTTGCTTCCTGTATTTGCTCTTTTAACTGTCGATTAGTGCGATCATTTAATGCCTGCATTTGCTCTTTCATCTCATCGTTTGCTTCCATGATCATTTTAATTATGTACATTCTGAACTCCTTTTCTGTCATTTCTTCTGCCATGCTGTCATTGGGTTTTATTGATGTAACATCTAGATTTGTTTGCAGCATTTTCTTTCCTTGTTTTCTCATATTGTTCAGGTATCAGTGGACCGCTGAGATATTGTAGATTTCCTCTATTGACTTACAATGTCCCTGAAGATTTCTAGTATATCCCCTCTTAGCCTTCAGTGGGCTGAAGTCTTGGAGGAAGTTGATAGTGCAGTGCTCCACAAGGAAGCTGCCTCTCTAGGATTGGTGGCCTTCAAGTGGCCTGCTAGTGGGCAGAGGTGCCTCCACTTGTTGACCAATGGTCATCGAAAGGGGAACTAAGCTGTGGGCTGAGGCAAGGCCTGTTTGGGCCTGAGTCTCTGGTTTTACCGTCCTTGTGGGGAAACCTAACCCGGCAGGGAAGACTCACCCAGTGGGGAGGTCTTGCTGGTCAGTTGCCTCCTAGAGGTTCCCCTCAATTTACAGCTACCGCCTGGGCTGGGCTGCCTTCCTGTGCAAAGTTACCAGGGGCCCGGCCCTACCTCCTGGGCCTGGGAGCCTCACCCTTCGCAGATGAATCTCCTTAGGCTGCCCCTCCTCAGAGAATCTGCCCGCAGTCCTGGAACCTTTGCTCCGCCCCTAAGCGTGTCTCTGTGGGGCTCTTCCACCAAGAAGCCTCCTAGATCCTGGGACCCTGCTCTGCACCTAATCACCTGGCTATGCAGCCCCTCCTCTGAGCAGCCACCTGGGGCCCCGTATAATCGCTCTGAGTCCCAGAGACCCGCCACACGGCTCTTCCTCCAGACAGCCACTCAGTTTTCCAGTGCGGTCACTAGGAGTCCAAGCAACTCACTGCGTGCCTCCTCCTCCCACCAACCACCCGTAGCCCTGGGCAATCAATCACTCCGAGTCGAAGTGACCCTCCCCGTTCCTCCTCCTCCTCCAGGTAACCCCCCAGGGTGTTCAGGAGCAGTCGTCTCTCTGAGTGGCTCTGAATCCACGTGACCCGCTGCACGCATCCTCTGGGCAACCGCCCGGAGCTCTGGTGCGGCCACTTGAGACCAAGCGACCCACTGCGCTCCTCCTCCAGGCACCCCCCCCACCCCCGGTGTTCAGGAGTGGTCGCTTTAAGTCCAAACAACTCACCAATCACCTCCTCCTCTGAGCAGCCGCCTGGAGCTCTAATACAGTCACTATGAGTCCAAGCGACCCACCATGGTCCTCCTCCTCCTCCTCCTACTACTCCGGGCAGGCCCCGGTGTTCAGAACTGGTCTGAGTCCCAACAGCTCGCCACGCAGTCCCTCCTCTGGCAACCGCCTGTAGCTCTGGTGTATCCACTCCGAATCCAAGTGGCTGCGCTCCTCCTCCTCCTCCTCCTCCTCCTCCTCAGGGCAGGCCGCAGTGTTCTGAGTCCATACAGCTCTCCTCGCTGCTCCTCCCTTGGGCAGCCACCGGAGCCCCAGTGGTTGCTCCGAGTCCCAGCGCTGTGCTGAGCAGCCTCCTCTCCAACGCTCCCAGTTGTCCGAGTTCACTGCTCCAGCGGGAAGAGGGGTGTCTCGCTGGCAGCTCTACTTCACAAAGTTCCCTGCGTTCCGGGACTACTGTCCCATCCGTGACGCCTCCCCAACAGGAGAGACTCACCCGGCTGCTTCGAGTTGGTCCCAAGTCTCTCAATATGTCCTCTTTTAATTCTGAGTCCTGGAGCAACATGAAATGCAGCCACCCTCTAGGCCGCCATCTTGAAAATCCCCTACATTTTAAAAATACTTTTTGAGTTGTTGATGACTCATTATTTTATTTATTTATTTATTTGTAGTGCTGAGACTTGAACCCAATTCCTCACACATGTGAGGCAAGCGCTCTGTCACTGAGCCACAACTCCAACCCCTTGCTCTTACTTACTTTTTAATGGATGTACCTTTTTTTTTTTTGCACCCTCTTGATTAGCCAAAAAAAAAAAAAAAGGCAGAAGAAAGGAAGGGCATCTCACAGTAAAATTATGGAGGTATACTGCTCTTTCTCTAAAATTATTAGATAATTCTCCTCTGCTCTTCTGTTAACTGTTTTTCATAGGGTTCATGGTGTTGTCCTGTAAGATCAGTTCAGAACACTAAAGAGAGAAATTGAAGAAGTCCTTCGAAGATGGAAAGATCTCCCATGTTCTTGGATAGGCAGAATTAATATTGTTAAAGCAGCCATACTATCGAAAGTGCTATCTATATTTAATGCAATTCTTATTACAATCCCAAAAACATTCTTCATAGAACTAAGAAAAGCAGTCATGAAATTCATTTGAAAAAATAAAAAGCCCACAATAGCCAAAGCAATCCTTAGTGAGAAAAGTGAAGGAGGAGGCATCACAATTCCAGACCACACCACCAGTTGTACTACAGAGCTGTAGTAACAAAAACAGAGTGCATGGTATTGGCACTGAAACAACATGAAGACCAATGGAACATAATAGAAGACACAGAAACAAACCCACATAAATACAGTTATCACATACTAGACAAAGGTGCCATCAAAATACATTGAAGAAAAGACAGCCTTTTCAATAAATGGTGCTAGGAATACTGGAAATCCATATATAGTAGAATGAAATTGAATCTATTGCTCACCTTGCACAAAACTCAAAGTGGATCAAGTACATAGGCAATAGATCAGAGACCCTACACTTATTAGAAGAAAAAAGTAGATCCAACTTGCACCGTGTCAGATTAGGAACTGCCCTCCTCAGTAAAACTCCTAAAGTGCAAGACGTAGAATCAAGGATCAATAAGTGGGATGGTATCAAACAAAGTATTCACAGCAAAGGAAATAATCAAGAACAAGAATGTGAAGAGAGAGCCTACAAAATGAGAGGAAAATCTTTACCACCAGCACCTGAGACAAAGAAGGCATTAATCTCCAGGATATCCAAAGAACTCTAAAAACTTAACAAGAACAACAACAAAAAAATAAATAACCCAATGAATAAATGGACTGAGGAACTGAACAGGTACTTCACAGAAGAGGAAATACCAAGGGTCAAAAAAATACATGAAAAAATGTTCACTGTCTCTAGCAATTAAAGAAATGCAAATCAAAACTACACTGAGATTCCATTTCACCCCAGTCAGACTGGCAATTATCAAGAATACAAGCAACAATAAATGTTGGCAAGGATGTGGGGAAAGAGGTTCACTTATACATTGCTGGTGGGACTACAAATTGTTCACTCTTGAATGCAGTATGGAGACTCCTTAGAAAACTTGGAACTGAACCACCATTTGACCCTTCTATCCCACTCCTCAGTTTATACCCAAAGGATTTAAAATTAGCATACTACAGTGATACAGTCACTTCAGTATTTGTAGCAGCTCAATTCACAATAGCCAAGCTAAGGAACCAACTTATGTGCCCCACAGCAGAGGAATTGATAAAGAAACTGCGGTATGTATACACAGTGGGTCAGTGGCACTGGAAGGGAGTGAGTGAGGAGAAGGCTAGTTGGAGACATGTCTGGAGAGGGAATGGGTGCAGATCATGGGATGACTGATAAACCATTGTAAGGATAAATATTTCCTAATATTGAATCTTCCTTACTATATTAGCCTTACTGTGTCTAAGTGAGTTATTCTTTAAGCATTGCATCTGTAGTTTAGCAACATTTAATAAGGTTTAAAGGAACAAAACTCAACATCTGCCATTGATAAAGTATTCATTGATGTATCCTAATGTTTAAAATGCCTTTTATCATAGTTGTAACAACCACATTCTTTTCTTCAGTTGTTATGATTTTAAGAATGTAAAATCTACACAACTCTTTTTTTTATGTAAAGTGTTTAATCAGCAAAATGTCAATTCCTCAAGGCTGAGATTATTTTTAATAAACAGTCACAACAAACAACAATGAATACCTCTGTATTTTTGCTTACTTGGACCCAAACATTAATTTAAAATCAGTCATTTTCAGTTTTCAAGTTCTTCTGATAGAAACACTCCTAAAGGCACCCAGACTAAAGGAGCAGTGAAGAGTCACAAATCATGCCTTTGTTGGAAACTCTCCTCCTTGACCAAATAAGTCAGCTCACTGGGAGAACTATAAGCTTTGTTTAAAAATCAAATATCCCAAGAGGGATAAAACAGGTAAAGGAAAAATATCGTTATTGCTGAGAGAAGCAGAATTGACCAGAGAGTTGGCACTGCTATAAATTAAACTTCTCCAGAACAGCAATGTTTTCTGACAAAGCTTGGCCTTTTGATTCTAGAATGCAACTTTAAGACTGCATGCAGATATTTTCATTTCTAGTCAGAGGACAGAGGGAGATGAGAGAAATTTGTATTCCTGCCACTAGGAACTTGCCACTCTTCTTATATTGTTTATAGCCCCTTGGAATCTTGGGGTAACTTAGGAGGTGGAAGTTGAAGCTACTATGGACATGATAGTGCCTCAGTTCAAACCTCATTCAGAGAAATATGTTTAAAATTGCTTTGTGGCACAATTTCCTATCTCTTGTTACCTTCTCTTTTCTGATCCTCCCCATCAAATTTGTAACAAGAGAGATTTCTAATGATATTCTGTGAAATGACCTTATCTTTTGATCTCATCAGTATACTCAGGGTTATATTTTTATATATATTTGAATTTTACACATTGGTAGGTCTAGTTTTCAAACAGGACAATGAAAAACAAGAAGTTGGGTTAACAGAACAAAAGGAACAATATAAAACATGTTCAACAAATAGGTGGCTATGAAAAGCTATTTTATTTCCTAAGATTTAACTTGTCAGAGAGGAATGGGAAAAGATACCAATGTTTTTGTCCCTTTAGTTTCTTTAAAATGTGAAGACTCTATATTATTAGAATAAGGCCTCATCTAGCTTCTACCACCTTAACCTATTGATGTCCTCAGCAATGAAATTCAGCACATTGGAGGCTTTTGTTTTCCTGCCCCTAATGATTTCAGCTTCCCAAACTCCTGTCATTTTCTTTTATGCTATTTCCCATGCTTGCCAAGACCTTTTTGTATTAAGTGTTTTGATCATTATATATTATAAAATTGTTACTGTAATTTCAAGTTATTGACTCTTCAGGTCTTGATGGAAAGCTGAAAATGTAGAAGTAAAAGATAAAGACAAATATAGAAAGTCAAAACAGAGAGAGATTAATAGTAAAAATAAATCCAAAGAAATAGACAAGACTTCAAAATGGATAATTAACATAAAATTTTAGAGATGAGGAAAGATATAGGTATTCCCTTTTTATTAATCTTTTGATTAGTTGTCTACTTTTTAGTTTTTGGTATATAGGTTTCATTTTTCAGGTTATGATAATACTATTGTACCAATACATCATATAACTATTATTTGATATTCTTCCCTTTTAAGAAAAGACATAGGGCTGGGGAGATAGCTCAGTTGGTAGAGTGCCTTCCCCGCAATCACAAGGCCCTGGGTTTAATCCCCAGCACCAAAAAAACCAAAAAAACTTTGTTTATAAACTATGAGTAATGTGAAGAGAGAGCCTACAGAGTGGGAGAAAATCTTTGCCACTTCATACTACAGATAGAGCGCTAATTTCCAGAATATATAAAGAACTCAAAAAACTCTACACCAAGAATACAAATGATCCAATCAACAAATGGGCTAAGGAAATGAACAGACACTTCACAGAAGAAGATCTACAAGCAATCAACAGATATATGAAAAAATGTTCAACATCTCTAGTACTAAGAGAAATGCAAATCAAAACTACCCTCAGATTCCATTTCACCCTAATTAGAATGGCAATTATCAAGAATACAAACAACAATAGGTGTTGGCGAGGATGTGGGGAAAAAGGTACACTCATACATTGCTGGTGGGGTTGCAAATTGGTGCAACCACTCTGGAAAGCAGTATGGAGATTCCTCAGAAAGCTTGGAATGGAATCACCATTTGACCCAGCTATCCTACTCCTTGGCTTATACCCAAAGGACTTAAAATCAGCATACTACAGAGATACAGCCACATCAATGTTCATAGCTGCTCAATTCACCATAGCCAGATTGTGGAACCAACCTAGATGTCCTTCAATTGATGAATGGATAAAGAAACTGGTATATGTATACAATGGAATATTACTCAGCCATAAAGAATGATAAAATTATGGCATTTGCAGGCAAATGGATGAAATTAGAGAATATCATGCTAAGTGAGATAAGCCAATCTCAAAAAACCAAAGGATGAATGATCTCGCTGATAAGCGGATGAGGACATATAATGGGGGGTGGGAGGGGTTAGCGTTAGGGTTAGGGTTAGGTTTAGGGTTAGGGTTAGGGAGGGGGGCAAGAATGGAGGAAGGAAGGACTGTATAGAGGGAAAAGCGGGGTGGGTGGGGAGGGGGGGAAGGGGAAAAATGGCAGAATGACTCAAACAACATTGCCCTGTGTAAATTTATGATTACATGAATGGTATGCCTTTACTCCATGTACAGAGAATCAAAATGTATCCCATTTGTTTACAATAAAAAAAAAAAAGACACGAATGCAGTGGGAATTTTTAGCTCTTAGTGTTGATCACTGAAACAAAGCTTCCTAATTTATGAGTTCTGAAAGTGTTTCTGAATTTAAATCATAAGTTTGCTTAAGTTCCATTTAAAATATATATTTATTTGATATGTAATATTTTCTTCACTTTCAGGTTTTGACACAGGTCTTTTATAGCATCTATGTCAGCAACAGGATTAGAATTCAAGAATTTTAATTCTGAAAGGCATAGTACTTCAAGTACCTCAGTAGATTAAACCAAAGTATGTCCAGTATTTGGTCTCTGAAGCATTTTTTGTGGGCAGTCATTGTTGCTATATATTTATGTATATAACATATATATGTAGTAATTTATACACACACACACACAGTTTTATTCCAACTTTTAAAAGTGGTATCTCCTGAGATATGAATATATAAATTGTGTGTGTAGTTTTGTTTGTCCTTGTTTTCAATTTCTATATGATTTGGTAGATTTAGACACAAGTTTTCTAATTTCTGTCTCATTAGATAGTAAAATAGTAAAATACCTTATTTTTCTTCCTCCAATTTTTAGAGTATAATCTCAATTCGTTTGATCATGTTAAATGTTCCTCTCTAATCTTTCTCTCGCATGTCTTTCTTAAAATAGGGTTGATGAGGATGGTACCAAGTACTATAGTGTAGGCAGATGTGCTGTGAGCTTATATAAATGTAAGATCATATTTTCTATTTTATTTCAGCCAACATTTCTTTTTAAAAATGCCAATATTTTTAGAACTTTTAGGCATAATATTTCAAAATGTCTTTCAAGCCACCTCTTTGCCTCTGGACTAGACTATTCCTAAGTTCTTTACTATTCAATATCTTCTGGGACAGAGATTTCACAACCTGCCTCTCACCTTGAGAAAGTTCTTATAACTAACATAAATCTTGCTTTCTGCAATTTAATTGAATTTATATCTTTTTTCTTTTCTCTGTAGAGATGGGAACAGTCCATCTGAAGTGATACTTTCTTATGAGGGCCAAACTGAATACTACAGAAAAACTATTTTTAGTCCAGCATCATTTTTAACTTTTACATATCAAAACTCCCTGGCTTTTATTTCAATATTTGCCTCAGGAGGTGCTATTTTTAAAAGTTAAATGAAATAATAGTTACATATCTATTATTAATGTTTAGTGTATCTTTTTCTGCTTAGAACCAAATGAGGTACTAAATTAAAAAATGAGTTCCTATGGGGAAGAGGAAATAGAAGAAAAAAGGACAGATCCTTTCCCCAACACCATTGAGATACATCTCAGTTTGATTGTTTTTAGGGAAAAACTGTTGATTGATTGCCTAAAGTAGGAGATGGGGCCTTCAGATTGTACCAGCTCAGCAGCATTGCTAATCAACTGTTATGGGCTCTGAAAATAAAAGTGGTCTTGAAAAATCCCACCAGTAAAATTTAAAATGAGTTCTCAAAATCTGTTTGAGGAATTTAACAGGTCTATGTTTTATTTGATGTAATTATAGTCATGGGATTGGGGTTTTGCCTGTGTTTTATAGATTTTATCTGTTATATAAATGCTTTATTCATCCATTATTAGTTGTAAGAATTGAAACTTGTTCTTTAAAACAAGATGTCTTGAAGCAGATTTCAATGTGTATAGTCAAAAGCTTTAGTACCTAACCTGAGAACTGTGCTAGGTTTGAAGAGGAAGAAAACACATTCCCTGCCCTCAAGGAGCTCATGGTCTTACTGGTAGAAGTGATTATAAAAGTATAATTATGTAGTACTTACAGCATATGTACAGTAAGATGTTTAATGCAAATTTTATTTTGCAAAGATTAATATAGAAAATGTTTTATACTATGTATATCTGTTCTATTAGCATATATACCCTAAAATATCTAATTGTTTCATTCTGATTTCTGTACTTTGAAGGTTCAGCAGTTTTCTGAAAAAGCCTTCCTCTTACAGCTTTTGAAAACTCGTGAAAATGCTTTAGAAAGACAGTGCAGTGAAATCACAAACCAAAGGGGTGTTCTTCTCCAAACCTTTGTAAGTCTCCAACCACTTAGAAAAATCTGTTTCAATAACCATGTCAAGAAGTATTTCGATATACTTAGGTGTACTTTTAGAAAATTATCCATATGCATATTGGCAGATAGTACTATTCAGATAAGTAAAAAGTATTAAGTGCTATTTAAAACCAATTGGTAGAGTAATATAGCTTGAAAGAGATCTATTGGCAGGGATGTAGCAGAAATTATTTGCAATTGTAATAAGCTTAAAGGAAAGAGTGCAACTGATTTGAATTGCTCGGCTTTGAGACGTTGGTTTTAAGGCTTTTGAAAGGTAGAAATGTTCATTCTTTAGGCACATTTATAGATATGAGTGAAAGGATGGATATTTTTATCTTTCTATCTAAAGTCAGAGGTAACAAACCGAAAAGTAGTTTTGAATGCCAGTGTGTTTGGAGATGTGACTTGTGATTAGTTGACATTTTAAAGAGAGAAAATACATTTAAAGATATTAAAAGTACAGGTCAAAAGTCAGAACCAAGAGATTTGATGGTTTTGAATGACAAGTCCAGATTCTAAATGTGGCTTATAATTATTTGATAAATCTTAAGGGAAGATAGAAAATAGAATCTAAAAATGTTTGAATTCTAACATTGTCAAAAAGTCTAGGGTTTTGTGTTGTCTAAAGTTTTGGTAATTCACTTTTCCATACTATGTGTAAAATGTTAGAGTTGCTTTTGAAGTCAAATATGTAATTTTGCTTTCATCAATCTACATTTTAAAAAGTTTTCTTGACCAGGTACTGTGGTGCTTGCCTATAATCCCAGCAACTAGTAGGCTGAGGCAGGAGAATTGCAAGTTCAAAGCCAGCCTAAGCTACTTACTGAGGCTCTAAACAAGTGAGACCCTGTCTCAAAATAAAAAAATAAGAAAGTCTGGGGATGTGGCTCAGTGGTTCAGTGCTCCTGGGTTCAATCAATCCCTGGTACCAAAAAAAAAAAAAAAAAAAGTTTCTTTGGATGTTCTTGTCTGTTTTTTTCTTTTCTTTTTTCCCTATAAGCATTATTCCTTTGAGTATATATTTTAATTTTCAAGTTTGGTCATTATTTTATCACCCCATTTTATATTGTAGTGCCAAAATGGCATGTGTGATCATAAAGTTTAATTTTATAAATAAACAGAGGTATAATGATGAATAGAATTTCTATATAAGGATAAATCTTTCATCTGAAGATAGTTTGCTGTTACTATTTAATAATTTCAGTTTTTTAACAATATAACTAGTGGAGTAAAGCCTTTTATAGTAATACCAAGAGTATTATTTTATACTTTGTTGTTAATAATTTCAGATGATTGTATTTTAAATCATTAAAGAAAAATATTGCAACCAACATCACATTTGATCTTTTATTTCTGTATTTCAGGAGTCTACAAAGAAAAGAGTGACAGAGGAGGAGGAAAAATTTATTAAGGAAATTACAGACTTCAATAATGAGTATGAAATAACAAAGAAAAGAGAACTTTTGATGAAAGAAAATGTCAAGATTGAAATAGCTGACCTAGAAAACCAGGCAAACATTTTGAAATGGGGTATGAGTGCATAGTACTGCTTTATTTGTCTGGCATTAATTAAAATAACTTATTTTGAATGAATGAATGAATTTTCTAGAAATTTTAGCTTTTCCATAAGCAAACAGGTTGTTATATAGTTTTTTTTTCTTCTAATTTTCCTAATGAATATGTATATTTTGGTGGAGAGGGTTACTAGGGATTGAACCCAGGGGTGCTTTACCACTGAGCTACATCCCTAGCCCTTTTTTTCATTTTGAGATGGGAGTCTCATTAAGTTGCTGAGTGTCTCACTAAATTTTGAGACTGGCAATCCTCCTGCCTCAGTGTCCAGAGTGGCTAGGATTACTACCACTATACCTGACTGTGAATATGTATTTTTTTATTTTGAGCAGTATTAAATTCTTTAGAAGTACATGTGACATTAGCATTCAGTCATTCATTCACTATTAATAACTATCAACTACCTGTTATGTAATAGACACTATTCTAAGTCCTGGGGATATAAAATTTAAAAGTTGAAGAACCAAATATGTAGGCAGATATTTTAGCACAATGTGACAGAAGCAATGATAGGGGTTAGGACTGATGCTGTGAATCTTATTTTACCATCACTCCTTTATAAGCCAGAAAACAATAGGTTTGGGAGAGTTTCATTTCAGGAATAGTGTTATGCTGGTAATTACAACCTCTGATAAGATATTAAAATAAAGCAGTTGCCACAGAGCAGAGGGAGAGAATTAACCCATTTTGTCCTATTATCCCAGATGTACAATACTTGTAAAAATTTACATATAGTATATACTACATGTATTAGGGTTCTCTAGAGGAACAGAATCAACAGGAAGTATGATTATAAAAGGGGATTTATTAGGTTGGCTTACACAACCAGAAGCTGGATAGTCCACAGTGGCTGTCTGTAGCTAGAGAGCTGGAAGAACCAGCAACTGTGCAATCCAAGACTCAGAAGCTGCAGAACAAGAAAGATCAACAGTGCTACCCTAGGCTGAGACCAAGGTTTCTGGAAACTACCTGGAGAATCACTGACAGAGTCTGCTTTGGAAGAGTGAAGAAGCAAGAGTCCCATATCCTCAGACAATTGAAGCAGCAATCAAGAACCCATTCAAGAAGAGCTGAGCCTGTATCTGCTACTGCTTCCTTGTTCTTCCAGCTTTTATTCCATCCTTCTAGAGGGTGGTGCTGCCCATGCATAGGGAGGGGCTCCACTTCAGTTCCTATCCCACATTCCAGTCATTCCTAGACACACCCTCATTGACACATCCAGAAGGCTCTTGATCATTGGCATCTCTTCATCCAATCAAGTTGACAATTCAAATTAACCATTATACACTATATAGCTTTATAATACATAATTATACAATAAAAATCTGATTATAATTACACTATTGATCAATATAATAACACATAAGCTATAGATTATTGTTTTCAATCTCTTTTAATATACCTGTGTCAATTTTGTTGAAATACTTGCAAAATTGAAAACTTGGGATTTAATGGGTTATAGGAATGTTTAGGAAGAATACAAGACTTTGTCATTCATTCATGTAGACAGAAATAGAAAAAGTCAAAAATAAGCCAGTTTCCAAACATCAGAGATTCTATTATAGCATTAAATTACAGTATGTCTTCATTTAAATCAGGTTCAGTGGCAGATGAGGTTCTTTGATTATCATTCCTTATATAATTTCTTATGTATATTTCCTTTTGATCTAAAAACCTGTATGTAAAAAAGATAATTATTCCCTCACATGTCAAATGTACTATGATGAGAGAAACATAGGATAAGTTGGATGCAGTGGTGCACGCCTGTAATCCCAGTGACTTAGGAGGCTAGGGCAGGAGGATCCTGAGTTCAAAGCTAGCCTCAGCAAAAAGCGAGGTGCTAAGCAACAACTCAGTGCGACCCTGTCTCTAAATAAAATATAAAATAGGACTGGGGATGTGGCTCAGTGATTGAGTGCCCCTGAGTTCAATCCTTGGTACCAAAAAAACAAAACAAGACATAGGATAATTTCAAGGCACACTCCTGTTTGGAAAGGGAAAAAACAGGAAAATCACAGGTTTCATTGCTCCATCACAATTCTGAAATCCAGTTACAAAAATAATGGAATTCCTTAATTAGAATTCAATTATCATTCTGCCCAGAAATGATTCTCCATGCCTTAGCTCCACCCTCTGTTCTCTTGCTTCCATTCCCTGTGCCATTATTTTCTTTCTTTCTTTCTTTTGTTCTTTCTTCCTTTCCTTTCCATTTCTTTTCTTTTTTTCAGTAAAAGATAACTCATATTTGTAGCAGCTACTTTGGTCAGCCTGCTTCTGTACTGTAGAAGATTGGGTATTCAAAAACTCCTTTTTCATTGTTTACTGTCTCTATCCATTTCATTGCAAACTTTCTATGTTCCTGATAATACAATTATCTTAAAAATTTGGTGATTCTCACATAAATCTTACTGATGTTGACTCCATTAGGAAAAACTCAAAACTACAAACTTGTTTGTTCTAAGACCTTTTATCTTTGGACTTCTACTAAAACTGCTGAGGCACAAGATCTTTTCGCTTCTTTTTTTAAAGTTTTTAAATTTTATTTGTTCTAATTAGTTGTACAAGACAGTAGAATGCATTTATACATTTAAATAAATCATATATTAATAGAATGTAATCTCATTTTCCCGATTATACATATTGCAGGATCACATTGGTCATGTAGTCATACATGTACAGGAGGTAATAATTTCTATTTCATTCTACTATTATTCCTTCTCCTATACCCCTTTCCCTCCTTTCACTCCCTTCTGCCTAATATAAAGTAACTGTGTTCTTCCTTATCCATCTCCCCTAATTGTGAATTAGCTTCTGTATACCAGAGAAAACATTTGGCCTTTGGATTTTTGGGTTTGGCTTATTTCACTTAGCATAATATTCTTTAACTCCACCCATTTACCAGCAAATGCCAGAATTTCATTCTTCTTTAAAGCTGAGTAATATTCCATTGTATATATACATATGCCACATTTTCTTTATCCAGTCATCCAGCAAAGGGATCTAGGTTGGTCCTTTAGCTTCTTAATGGCCCTTTGGTTTGACTGGTTCTCTGCAGCATCACCCTGGATTTTCCTGAAATCAAAGCTAAAGGTTTTAAATATACATCTTAGGTTTTGTCTTTTAGACCATGGTTTCCTAAGAATGCTGTGGGTTTTATCTTTACCTTCAAACCATCTCTTTTTTATGCTTTTTATTTTTTATTTGTTCTAATTAGTCATATATGATAGTAGAATGCATTTATGCACTTGAATATATCATACATAAATAGTGTATAATTTCTCATTTTTCTGATTGTACATGTTGTAGAATCACATTGGTCATGTAGTCATAATATGTACATAAGATAATAATGTCTGTTTCATTCTCCTATCTTTCCTATCCCCATATCCCCTCCCCTCCCTTCACTCCCCTCTATGTCATAGTATAAAGTAACTCTATTCTTCTCGAGTGCCTCCCTGCTTATTGTGAATTAGCATCAGCATATCAGAGAAAACTGTTGGCCTTTGGTTCTTTGGGATTGACTTATTTCACTTAGCATTATATTCTCCAATTCTGTCATTTACCAGCAAATGCCATAATTTAATTCTTCTTTAAAGCTGAGTAATATTCCATCAGATATATATGCTACATTTTCTCTATCCATTCATCTATTGAAGGGCACCTAGGTTGGTTCCATAGTTTTAGCTATTATGAATTGAGCTGCTATAAACATTGAAGTGGTTGTGTCACTGTCATATGCCATTTTTTTTTTAAGTACTTGCGTGTAAACCTAGAAGTGGGATGACTGGGTTAAATGGTGGTTCCATTCCAAGTTTTCTGAGGAATCTCCATACTGCTTTCCATAGTGGTTGCCCTAGTTTGCATTCCCACCAGCCATGTACCTTTTTCCCCACATCCTCACCAACATTTATTGTTGCTTGTATTCTTGATAATTGCCATTCTGACTGGAATGAGATGAAATCTTAGTTTTGATTTGCATTTCTCTAATTGCTTGAAATGTTGAACATTTTAAAAATATTTGTTCATTGATTGTATTTCTTCTATAAAGTGTCTGTTCAGTTCTGTAGCCCATTTATTTATTGGGTTTTTTTTTTTTTTTTTTTGGTGTTAAGTTTTTTGAGTTCTTTATATATCCTGGACAGTAATGCTTTATCTGAGGTGTATGTGGTAAAGATTTTCTCCCAATCTGTAGGTTCTCTCTTCACATTATTGATTGTTTCTTTTGCTGAGAAGAAGCTTTTTAGTTTGATACCATCCCATTTATTGATTCTTGATTTTACTTCTTGTGCTTTAGGGATCTTGTTAAGGAAATCAGGCCCTAGGCTAATATGGTGAAGATTTGGGCCTACTTTTTCTTAATAATAGTTGCAGGGTCTCTGTTCTAGTGCCTAAATATTTGATCTAATTTGAGCTGAGTTTCATGCAGGGTGAGAAATAGAGGTTAAATTTCATTGTGTTACATGTGGCTTTCCATTTTTCCCAGCACCATTTGTTGAATAGGGTTTTTCTCCATTGAATGTTTTTAGCACCTTTGTCTAATATGAGATAATTGTATTTTTGTGGGGTTGTCTCTCTGTCTTCTATTCTGTACCATTGGTCTGTGTGTCTGTTTTGGTGCCAATACCATGCTGTTTTTGTTACTGTAGCTCCATAGTATAGTTTAACGTGTGGTATTGTTATGCCTCCTGCTTCACTTTTCTTGCTAAGGATTGCTTTGGCTATTCTGGGTCTCTTACTTTTCCAAATGAATTTCCATGATTGCTTTTTCTGGTTCTATGAAGAATGTTGTTGGGATTTTAATAGGAATTGCATTAAATCATATAGCATTTTTGGTAGTGTGGCCATTTTGTCAATATTAATTCTGCCTGTCCAGAAGTGTGGGAGGTCTTTCCATCTTCTAAGATTGTTTTCAATTTCTTTGTTTAGTGTTCTGTAGTTTTCATTGTAGAGTTCTTTCACCTCTTTTGTTACATTGGTTCCCAAGTATTTAATTATTTTTGAAGCTGTTATGAATGGGGTAGTTTTAAAACAATAGTGCACCATAATCAAGGGGTTCATCCCAGGGATGCAGGGTTGGTTCAACATATGGAAATCAATAAAAGTAATTCATCTTATCAGATGACTAACAAACAAGAATCAGATGATCATCTCAATAGATGCAGAAAAAGCATTTGACAAATACAGTACCTCTTCATGTTCAAAACACTAGGAAACCTAGGGATAGTAGGAATATACCTCAACATTGTAAAAGTTATATATGCTATACCCAAGGCCAGCATAATTCTAAGTGGAGACAAATTGAAAGCATTCCCTCTAAAAACTAGAACAAGACAAGGGTGCTCTCTCACCACTTTTATTCAACATTGTCCTTGAAACTCTAGCCAGACTAATTAGACAGATGACATGATTCTATATTTAGAAAAACCAAAAAATTCCACCAGAAAACTTCTAGAACTAATAAATAAATTCAGCAAAGTAGCAGTATATAAAATCAATACCCCTAAACCAAACGTGTTCCTATACAATAGCGGTGAATCCACTTAAACCTTAAACCATATCTTAATGGCAAGAATCCTAGAGCAGAGGAATCTCATAAAAAACCTACCACAGGTGTTTATTTTAATTCTGAGGATAATTAATATAGAAAAAATAAATACAAAAATTCATAGCTAAAAGGATAGTACATAAATTAAAAAGGAACCTTAAGAAATGTTTATGTAGTCTGAATGAAAGTGAGAAAGGGGAACATAGGAACAAAACCCACAGAGGATAGATAGAAATAATAAAATGGTAGAACTAAATCCATCTTTACCAATAATTAAATTGTTACTGGGCTAATCACTACAGTCAAAAGGCAGAGCTAATCAGAATAATACAAAGACTCGACTCTATACTGCCTATAAGAGAGTCTAAAGAAATTTTAAGGAAACAAAGAGGTTGAAACAAAATGGCGAAAAATAATCCATTTAAACAGTTACCATACAAAAGCTAAAAGGGCTATATTAATATCAAATATAATTGAATTTAAGATAAAGAATTTTACCAAAAATAAGGAGGGGAATTTTATAATGAAGAAAAGGTGAATTTTTATTAAGTTGAGTAGATGGAAATCATGCATCCTAAATCCTGAAGCCATAGGGAGTAAATTAAAAATCAGTAACAACAAAATATCTAAGAAAACACTAAATATTTGGAAAGTAAATACAATACTTGCAAATAATTCTTGGACCAGAGGTAAAATTAAAAGCAACTTATGAAATATTTTAAACTGAGTGATAGTACAGACAAAACATCAAAATTTTATAATTTTGATTATAAAGCAGTGCTTGGAAGTACATAGGTAGTTTTTAATGCTTAATTTTATATTAGTAAAAAGAAAAATGGTGAACAACAATATAAAGTTTTACATGATGAAGCTAAAGAAAAGCAAACGAAACCAAAATGAAAAGAACTGAATTCAAAAACTAAAATGGAAATTAAAGGAATAGAAAACTGAAAAAATTTAGAAAAAGTTTGCACTCCCTCAAACCAAGGTATTATGTCACTAGCTTAAGAACAGGAATGTCGAGCACTGGAACAGGAAAGTACACAAATTGTCATGCATAGTGGTCAATTGGTTTTCAACAAAGATGGCATGGCAATCAAGTAGGGGAAGGTAGAGTCTTTTTCAATAAGTTATGCTGGAACAATTGGAAATCTATTGTACATTAATGATGATCTTTGATTCTTACTACATTCCATATTAAAAATTAACCCAAAATGGACTTATATCTAAACATGAAAACTGAAATTACAGATTTCCCTGTAGAAAACTGGATAGAAAATCTTTGCCACCTTGTAACAAGAAATAATTTCTTAGATGGACATAAGAAACATAAACCATGAAAGGAAAAAAAAAAAACTAAATTGGATTTAAAATAAATTGAAAAAATACTTAAGGAAAAAAAAAATACCATGAACTTGGAGAAAATATTTACAATACATGTCTGCCAATGTTCTGTTACCTACAATATCATGAACTCTTGCAATGTAAAAATAGGAAGACAATAAAGCCAATTATAAAAGGGACAAAATAGTTTAACTTTACAATAGAGTACCAGTAGTAATCGGTGTGAAAAGATACTCAATATTCTTAGCCACTAATGAAAGTAAAACCACAATGAGATATCACTATATATTCTTTTAATAAAAATTTAAAAAACTGATGAAGTATTGACAAGAATATGGAATATCTGAAACTCATATGGTAGTGATGAAAACATAAAATAAATGGTACAGTTACCTTGGAACATTTTGTAGTTTATTAAAATATTAATTATACATTTACCATATAACCCAGTCACTATACAACTAGATAATCCAGAGAAATGAAAAGAATGTCCACACCATTATTAGCAACTTTATTCACAATAGACAAAAATCAAACATAATTTAAATATCCATTAAGAGGTGAAAAGATAGCCAAAATTGGCAGGTCCATGCAGAATATTCAGCAATAAAATGACATGTGACATATAACATGGGTGAATCTGAAGGTAAATGGTGAGTAAAAGAAGCTAGGCACACTGCAAACTAATCTATAAGAATAAGCAGATAGCTGATTTCCTGGACCAAAATCAGTGCGAAGGGTCACAAGAAATCTTGGGTGGGTACTGTTTGTGGGAGTGGTATCACAGGTATAAATGTCTGTCAGACTCATGGAATTGTATGCTTGAAAGGGATTTGCCTTACGCAAATTATTCCTTCATCAAATTGAAAGGAAAAAAAAAGTCCATGATATTGCAAATACTGTTGGAATCCTCTGTGTCTTTTTCCTTCAGAAAGATATAGTTAATAGATTTGCTTCTTTGGTATCTGATACTGTTGGTTCTTTATATTTCCAGAAGATCTATCTCTATGTATATCATGGCATTTTTGTATCAAATTTAATCTCCATCATGACAGGAGCTTTGTTTTGTTTAATGCCCCATTTTTACCAGTATGAATGAAATAAGTCGGTAACTGATTCAGAATGAGAGATATATTCTCTTGCTTCATATGAATGAGATATGGAGATCATGTAAGAAGTAGACCTAACCTGAACTAGGTAATTAAGACTTCTCTGAGCAAGTGAACTTCATACTGTGATCTGAAGGATGATATTGATTAGTCACATGAAAGATTTAAGTGTAGCTGTTGATTAGATATAGATGTTGAATATTTAAGTCAAGAACTCAAGACAGGTGTCTAGGCTGGAGTTATTAAATTTTAGGAATCCTTAGGGAGAGTGTATTGAAATAAAAAGAACAAAACCCTGAGGAAGACCAGGATTTTCAAGGCAAAAGAGGAAGAAAGTCAGCAAGGAGTCTGGAAATGAGCTTCAAGAAAGATGGGCAGGATACATTACTTTGTGAATTCAGGGTTACCTAGTGGACAGCTTTTTTTTAAAATTTATTTTTATCATAAACAATTGGGATACATGTTGTTTCTGTTTGTACATGGAGTAACAGCATACCATTTGCATATTCATACATTTATATAGAGTAATGATGTTTGATTCATTTCGTTATTTTTTTCCTTCCTCCCCACCCCTCCCACCTCTCTTTTCCCTCTATACAGTCCCTCCTTCCTCCATTCTTGCCCCCCTCCCACCATCCATTATGTGTCATCATCCGCTTATCAGTGAGATCATTCGTCTTTTGGATTTTTGAGATTGGTTTATCTCATGTAACATGATATTCTCCAATTTCATCCATTTGCCTGCAAATGCCATAATTTTATCATTCTTTATGGCTGAGTAATATTCCATTGTATATATATGCCACAGTTTCTTTATCCATTCATCAATTGAAGGACATCTAGGTTGGTTCCACAATCTGGCTATTGTGAATTGAGCAGCTATGAACATTGATGTGGCTGTATCTCTGTAGTATGCTGATTTTAAGTCCTTTGGGTATAGGCCAAGGAGTGGGATAGCTGGGTCAAATGGTAGGTCCATTCCAAGTTTTCTAAGGAATCTCCACACTGCTTTCCAGAGTGGCTGCACTAATCTTCAGCCCCACCAGCAATGTATGAGTGTACCTTTTTCCCCACATCCTCGCCAACACCTATTGTTGCTTGTATTCTTGATAATCACCATTCTAATTGGGGTGAGATGGAATCTGAGGGTAGTTTTGATTTGCATTTCTCTTATTACTAAAGATGGTGAACATTTTTTCATATGTTTGTTGATTGCTTGTAGATCTTCTTCTGTGAAGTGTCTGTTCATATCCTTAGCCCATTTGTTGATTGGGTTATTCATATTCTTCGTGTAGATTTTTTGTGTTCTTTATATATTCTGGAAATTAATGATCTATCTGTAGTATGAGTGGCAAAGATATTCTCCCACTCTGTAGGCTCTTTCTTCACATTGCTGATAGTTTCCTTTGCTGAGAGAAAGCTTTTTAGTTTGAATCTATCCCAGTTATTTATTCTTGCTTTTATTTCTTGTGCTATGGGAGTCCTGTTAAGGAAGTCTGATCCTAAGCCAACAAGGTGAAGATTTGGACCTACTTTTTCTTCTATAAGATGCAGGGTCTCTGGTCTGATTTCAAGGTTCTTGATCCATTGTGAGTTGAGTTTTGTGCAGGGTGAGAGATAGGTGTTTATTTTCATTCTGTTGCATATGGATTTCCAGTTTTTCCAGCACCATTTGTTGAAGAGGCTATCTTTTCTGCATTGCATATTTTTGGCCCCTTTGTATAGTATGAGAAAATTGTATTTATTTGGGTTTGTGTCCATGTCCTCTATTCTGTACCATTGATCTACCTGCCTATTTTGGTGCCAATACTGTGCTGTTTTTGTTATTATTGCTTTGTAGTATAGTTGAAGTTTGGTATTGCGATACCCCCTGTTTCATTCTTCCTGCTAAGGATTGCTTTAGCTATTCTGGGTTTCTTATTCTTCCAAATGAATTTTATGATTGCTTGCTCTATTTCTGTGAGGTACGTCATTGGGATTTTAATTGGAATTGCATTGAATCTGTATAGCACTTTTGGTAGTATGGCCATTTTGACAGTATTAATTCTGCCTATCCAAGAACATGGGAGATCTTTCCATCTTCTAAGGTCTTCCTTAATTTCTTTCTTCAATGTTTTGTAGTTTTCATTGTAGACATCTTTTACCTCTTTGGTTAGATTGATTCCCAAGTATTTTATTTTTTTGAGGCTATTGCAAATGGGGTTGTTTTCCTCATTTCCCTTTTAGCTGTTTTGTCGCTTGCGTATAAAAATGCTTTAGATTTATGCGTGTTGATTTTATAGCCTGCTATTTTGCCGAATTCATCGATGAGGTCTAGAAGTTTTCTGGAGGAGGTTTTTGGATCCTCTAAATATAGAATCATGTCATCCGCAAATAGTGACAGCTTAAGTTCCTCTTTTCCTATTTGTATCCCTTTAATTTCTTTAGTCTGCCTAATTGCTCTGGCTAGAGTTTCGAGGACAGTGTTGAATAGAAATGGTGAAAGAGGGCATCCCTGTCTTCTTCCCATTTTTAAAGGGAATGGTTTCAGTTTTTCTCCATTAAGAATGATGTTGGCCATGGGCTTAGCATAAATAGCCTTTACAATGTTGAGGTATGTTCCTACTATCCCTAATTTTTCTAGTGTTTTGAGCATGAAGGGGTGTTGTATTTTGTTGAACGCTTTTTCTGCATCAACTGAAATAACCATATGATTCTTATCCTTCTTAAGTCTGTTGACATGATGGATTACATTTATTGATTTACGAATGCTGAACCATCCTTGCATTCCAGGGATGAACCCCACTTGATCGTGGTGCACAATTTTCTTAATATGTTTTTGGATACGGTTTGCCAATATTTTGTTAAGGATCTTTGCATCTATATTCATCAAGGATATTGGTCTAAAATTTTTTTTCCTTGATGTGTCTTTTCCTGGTTTGGGTATGAGGGTGATATTAGCTTCATAGAATGTGTTCGGTAGGGCACCCTCCTTTTCTATTTCCTGGAATACTTTGAGAAGTATTGGAATTAGTTCTTCTTTGAAGGTCTTATAGAACTCTGCTGAGAATCTGTCTGGTCCTGGGATTTTCTTCAATGGTAGGTTTTTAATGGCTTCTTCTATTTCATTGCTTGATATTGATCTGTTTAAGTTGTGTATGTCCTGGTTCAGTTTGGGAGGAGCATATGTCTCTAGAAATTTGTCAATGTCTTTGGTAGTTTTTATTTTGTTGGAATACAGATTTTCAAAGTAGCTTCTCATTATGTTCTGTATCTCAGTAGTGTCTGTCATGATATTTCCTTTTGCATCATGTATTTTAGTAATTTGAGTTTTCTCTCTCCTTTTCTTTGTTAGTGTGGCTAAGGGTTTGTCTATTTTGTTTACTTTCTCAAAGAATCAACTTTTTGTTTTGTCAATTTTTTGAATAGTTTCTTTTGTTTCAGTTTCATTGATTTCAGCTCTGATTTTAATTATTTCCTGTCTTCTACTACTTTTGCTGTTATTCTGTTCTTCTTTTTCTAGGGCTTTGAGCTGTAATGTTAGGTCATTTAGTTGTTGACTTTTCATTGTTTTCTGGAATGTGTTCCATGCAATGATTTTTCCTTTTAGTACTGCTTTCATAGTGTCCCAGAGATTTTGATATGTTGTATCATCGTTGTCATTGACCTCTAAGAATTTTTTAATCTCCTCCCTGATGTTTTTTGTTATCCATGTTTCATTCAATAGCATATTATTTATTCTCCAGGTGTTGGAGTAATTTCTCTTTTTTATTTTGTCACTGATTTCTACTCTCAGTCCATTGTGATCTGATAGAACACAAGGCAGTATATCTATATTTTTGCATTTCCTAAGGGCTGCTTTGTGGCATAACATATGGTCTATTTTCGAGAAGGTTCCATGTGCTGCTGAGAAGAAAGTGAATCCACTCGTTGATGGATGGAATATTCTATATATGTCTATTAAGTCTAGGTTATTGATTGTGTTATTGAGTTCTATGGTTTCTTTGGTTGGATTTTGTTTGGAAGATCTATCTAGTGGTGACAGCGGTGCGTTAAAGTCACCCAGAATTATTGTGTTGTGGTCTATGTGATTCTTGAAATTGAGAAGGATTTGTTTGATGTACAGGGATGCACCATTGTTTGGGGCATAAATATTTACTATCGTTATGTCTTCCTGATTTATGGTTCCCTTAAGCAGTATGAAATGTCCCTCTTTATCCCTTCTGACTAACTTTGGCTTGAAATCCACTTTATCTGATATAAGGATGGAAACCCCCACTTTTTTCCTGAGTCCATGTGCGTGGTAGGTTTTTTATCCCATCCTTTCACCTTTAGTCTGTGGATGTCTTTTTGTATGAGATGAGTCTCTTGCAGGCATCATATTGTTGGGTCTTTCTTTTTAATCCATTCTGCCAGTCTATGTCTTTTGATTGATGAGTGTAGGCCATTAATGTTCAGGGTTATTATTGAGATATGATTTGTATTCCCAGTCATTTGGCTTATTTTTGGTTTTTACATTGGCTTGGTTTCTCCTTTGAATGTTTTTTCTCTAAGGTATTTCCTCCCTTTGCTGACCTCCATTGTTGTTTTTCATTTCCTCCTCATGGAATATTTTGTTGAGAACATTCTGTAGTGCAGGCTTTCTATTTGTAAATTCTTTTAACTTTTGTTTATCATGTTAGGATTTTATTTCATCTTCAAATCTGAAGGTTAGTTTTTCTGGGTATAGGATTCTTGGTTGGCAACCATGTTCTTTCAGAGATTGAAATATGTTGTTCCAGGCCCTTCTAGCTTTTAGAGTCTGGGTTGAGAAGTCAGCTGCTATCCATATTGGTCTCTCCCTATGTGTAATCTGATGCTTTTCTCTCGCGGCCTTCAAAATCCTATCTTTATTTTGAATGTTAGGCATTTTCATTATAATGTGCCTTGGTGTGGATCTGTTGTGATTCTGTGCATTTGGTGTTCTGTAAGCCTCTTGTATTTGATTTTCCATTTCATTCTTCAGGTTTGGGAAATTTTCTGATATTATTTCATTGAATAGGTTGTTCATTCCTTTGGTTTGTATCTCTGTGCCTTTCTCAATCCCAATAATTCTTAAATTTGGTCTTTTTATGATGTCCCATAGTTCTTAGAGATTCTGTTCATGATTTCTTACCATCTTCTCTGTTTGGGCAACTTTATTTTCAAGATTAAATATTTTGTCTTCATTGTCTGAGGTTCTGTCTTCCAAGTGGTCTAGTCTGTTGGTGATGCTTTCCATTGAGTTTTTTTATTTGGTTTATTGTATCCTTCATTTCAAGCATTTCCATTTGGTTTTTTTTTTTTTTTTTTTTAATCTCTATCTCTTTGTTGAAATGATATTTTGCTTCCTGCAGTTGATCTTTCAGCTTATTGGTATTATCATTCATTGCCTGCATTTGCTCTCTTATCTCATCCTTTGCTTCATGAATCCTCTTAATCATGTATAATCTGAAGTCCTTTTCTGACATTTCTTCTACCATACTGTCATTGGATTCTATTAATATAGAATCTAGATTTGTTTGGATCATTTTCTTCCCTTGTTTTTTCATGTTGTTCATGTATCTTTCCCTGTAGCAGTGCAGATCTGGGATATTGCAGATTTCCCCCTATAGGCTTATAGTGGCCCTATAGGTTTCCAAAACCCTTTCTTTAAGGGGAGATCAATATTAACAGTGCCCAAATCAGACAGTATGCAATCCTAGACCACATAGCCCCTATGGGGACAATAACAAAATTGTCATAGTAAACAAAATGAGTTCAAATATTATCTTTGGTAAAACAAACAGGTTTGCAATAAGGTCTGCAGTTTCTAATGGAGGACAAAGAGGGTGTAGAGGGATGTAGAATGTGGCTGTTAATGGGATAAGAAAAGAATATACAGAAGTTCTAGAAAATAGAAAGGGTGAGAGTGTAATCAAAAGAAATTGGATGTTAGCATGCAAAAAAAGGGAGAAAGAGACTCTGAGGGAACAGGTAAACAACAGGAAAAGAGAGCAAGAAAAGTAAAGAAATAAAAACTTAAATTTTTTAAAAAGGAGAAAAAAGAAAATCTACAGTATAACAGTCATATACTAATGAAACCTCCCAGTGTTCAGTAGCCTGATGCATGAGAGGTACCTGACAATGAGCTTCAAGCCTCCAGCAGGCGTCTCAGGATGGGATTTGCCCCACCCAAAGATCAGAGCTATGGCTGCCAGGATTATCCTAGATGGCCACTCTGTTTTTGAAATGTGTTGGCAAATGGAGAGCTGCAGCTCTGGGCTAGACGTGGTCAGCTGGAGGTCCTGGAGACGGAATGCGGTTGGTCTGGCAGGGGTCCTGGAGGTCGGGTGTGTTTGGTGTGGTTGTGGGATCCTGGAGGCCAGGTGCAATCAGTCAGTCTGGGGTACCGGTGATAGGGCGCAGTCAGTTGGTCTGGGGGTCTTGGCGGCAGGGAGCAGTCAGTCGATGTGAGGGCCCCAGAGGCAGGGAGTGATTGGTTGGGCTGAGGTATCCTGGAGACGGGGCTCAGTCAGTCTGGCCAAGGGTCCTACAGGGCCTGGCTATTGTCTCAAAATGGTGGCAGCCACGTGAAATCAAACCTGCAGGTACTGTAACAGTGAACTTCCAGGTGACAGCAGGCAGCTGGTGCTCCACTGGTGGTCGGCGATCAGTTTGTCTCTAGTGTTGTCGGACAATTGGGAGGTGAACCTCGTTCGTTGGGTGATGGATAGGTGTAAAGCAGGCAATGGACAGGTGAGAGGCAGGCAAATGGCGGATGACAGGTGCCTGACAGTGAGCTATCTGCACTCAAAAAAGGTGTTGATATGCTGGCAGACTGCAGGTCATCACAGCAGACAAATAGGGTAAACACCAGGGGATCGATAAGCAGCAAAAACTGCCTCACCGAGAAACAGATATCCTCTGCTTGAAACCGGAGTTACAGAGCGACAAGGAACGCAGCCTCCCTCTAGTCCGCCGTCTTGGGTCTTCCTAGTGGAGAGTTTTTGAGTGATCGAACTATACTGAATGCTCCTGAGCTGTCAACCATAAAAGGAGTAAGAAGCAGCAGTTGGAGGTCAGTGATGGTCTTTAGAATAGTAGCAGATTGGGGTACTAAAAGAGGAAGGGAACATCATTTAGTAATGGGTTAAGCAGCAGGATAAAGGAAATTGTAACCATGAGCAAAGGCAAGTCAGATGTTTCTCTGTGGCTAATGAGGAATCTGGTAAAAAGGAGATGTGCAGTCAAGGGGACGTTTTCTAGTAAGGGAGTAGGGTCATGCTTTTTTCTTTTTTTTTTTTTTTTTTGAGTTGGATGACTATTTGCACATAATTAAATTTTGATCAGTTGGAACTAATAGAGAAGTAGGTAGAGTTGAAGATTCAGAAATGAGTTGCCAGAGAAGATAGGAAATGGTGTACAGGTGGTAGGACTGATGGCGGGCGGTGTTTTGAGAATTAGTAAACGAAGTGAAAACAAATGAAATTAACCTATGTGACCCTCCGTAGGGTACTCCAACTGGGTTTTTATCTCACTTTACCTTCGTGAAGATACTCATATGGTGAAATCTAATGAAACTGCTGAGTCCAATGGAAATATCTAGAACCTTAAGGCCAAATTGTGCTCCTTAATGTATTGAGCTATATTTCTTACCAAAATTATTAAAGGAGACTGCCTGTTTTCCTATATTATTTTCTTATACCATTATTAATCTGAGTATCATCAATAATTTTAGTCTTTGCCAATATGACAAGTAAAAATATTCTTATTGGTTTAATTACCATTTCTTTAATTTTGCATGAAGTTGAATTTACTTTCCTGAATTTGCTGATCATATGTATTTCTTTTTCTGTAAATTAAAATGATTTGTCTGTACTCTTTATCTTTCTGGGTTTCTTTTTTCCTATTGATTTACATGATTTTTTATAAGGTAAGGAAATTAGCCATCTGTTATATGTATTATAAATATAGTTTTTAATTTTATTGTTTAACTTTACTCATTGTGTGTGTGTGTGTGTTTAAATGTCATGTAGAAATGTAAATTTTTTAGTTGCTTTAATCATTCTTTTCCTTTATGGCTTCTGAATTTTGTCTCTAGCTAGGAAAGGCTTTCTTTGTGTAATGTTAATTTTAAAAAAATGTCCATATTTACTTTTAAATTTTCTCTTTTATTTTTTCCTATTTATGTGTTATGTCCATCTAGAATATTTTTAGTTTAAGAGGTTAAGGATCCCCCTTTATTTTTTTTCCAAGTGACTGACCAGTTGTTTAAATCCTATGTCATAATTCATCTGTTTCCAACCAATTTGAAATTCTGTGTTTGTCATATAGTAAATTCATATTACATATGTATGTGTGTACACACACCTTTCTATACTCTGTCTTCTCTATTTTGTTCTTAATTATTCTAGTGTCTTTTGATTTGGCATAACTTTGTTTTTTATTATTGATTCTCCTGTGTTTATTTTACTAAATAAAGTTAGTGTTATTTGTGAAGTTAGAAAAGATATTGTATTTTCATTAAAATTGCACTTAAATTTTAATAAATTTAGAGAAAGTTGATATATTCCTAATCCCAGATCTTCTTACCCCAAAACAAAATGTTTCAATGAAGTGTTTGCCTTTTTCTTGTTGCTGTTTCTTTAAGTATCACTAAATATTATAAATGTAATCTTTCCCTCCATTGTATTTTCTTATTGGTTATTGTTTGTTTGTAGGTAAGCTACTTTTTTCCATATTCTAATTTTCTAATTTACCAAATTCTCTTATTGTTTGCATTTGATTTCACTGAATTTTCTAGGTGTTATTGTGTCAGTTTCAGATAATGATAGCTTTGTTTTCCAATGCACATTACATTTTAAAATCTAATTTCATTGATACTTTGGGACACTTTTAAATATTAGTGATGATACTAGATACCTTTCCTGGTTCCTGACTTTTATGGAAATGTGTCCAGAGTTGTGTTATTAATTATGGTGCCAGATTGAAGATCTCTTTCTGTTCCCTCTCATTCTCCCTCTCCTTCCTTCTTCACTCCTCTTTCCCCAACCCCACCATTCTGGGTACTGACATGCTTTTCTTACTTCATTAACATCATCAGTTTTATTAATAAATAAAGCTGTTTATTTATTAGTCTTCTAGGAGACCACTGAAATCTATTTGATATTGTTTTAAGATTTTTACATCAGTGTTTTTAATAGAGATTAATCTTTCTTGGGTGTGCATGTTATATTGACTTTACAAAAGGAATGTGAAAGCTTTCTCTAGTTGGAAAAATGTAAATACTACGGGTTTCATTTCCTTCAAAGTTTGAAGGAATTCGCCTGTGAAACTGTTTCTGGTGCCTTTTCTCTTTGGTAACAGGTAGTGAGAGGAGTTGTTCAGCTTTGAGCCGATGTTAGAGCCATTTCTTCCTTGGGCATTGGAGTGTCCATTTTTCTTCTTTCCTGTTTGCTCTTCCATTCTCCCTCCTAATTTGTGCCACCACATCTGTTATTTCTGACACTTGAATTCTTCCTTTCTTCTTTCTTCCGTTGGCTTCTTTCTCTGACCTTTTCCACTGAGACTTTAGGCCTTAACTGTGATTAGTCAGCCAGTTACACTGGGTTTTAAATCTCCATTTTTAACCCTTCAGAGCTGTTTTTATATTTTTTACTACTCAAGAGTGTTTTTTTTTTTTTTTTTTTTTCATAACCAGACATCTTTCTCTATTCGCTTCATTTTTTTTTTTTTTTTTTTTTGGGGTGCCAGGGATTGAACTCAGGGGTGCTCAACCACTGAGCTACATCCTCAGCCGTATTTTTTATTTTATTTAGAGGCAGGGTCTCACTGAGTTGCTTAGTGCCTCACTTTTGCTGAGGCTGACTTTGAACTTGAGATTCTCCTGCTTTGGCCTCTGACCCGCTGGGTTACAGGCATGTATCACTGTGCCTGGCTGATTCACTATTTTTTAACTCCAGAGTTTAACTCACACATTAAGATGACCAAAATATTACCATTTTAAAACATTTTATTTTAAAATATATTATTAATTTTAATGTCATATATATTTTAAAATTTATGATTTTAATAATATATATTTTAAAATGTATTATTAATACTGTACTATTATACTGAACCTCTTAAGATGCTGTTTAAAATATCATGATAAACACAATTCCTCAACGTGTTTTACCATGCCCACACATCCCTGTATCTCTCCACCTTCCAGCCTCAGCTAGCATTCTTTACTCTTTATGCTAGAGGTACACTGATGTCTTGTTTTCCAGATCATGTCATGCCTCCTCCTGCCTCAGGAACTTTGAATGTGCTCTGTTTGGAAGCCTTCCTTATTTTTTATCTAGTTAAGTCAGTCATTCTTCTGATCTCATAGTGAACATTCCTTCCTCAGAAAATTCTTTGCTATTTCCCCCTTCAAGTTCCATATGTTATGTCAGTTCCTCTGATTACATGCTCTCATAGGTCTCTTTTTCTTCAGAGCAATGTAATTATATACTTGTATGCTTATTAATGTCACCAAAGTGTTAGCTGCCACAGGGATAGGAAATATGTTTTGCTCACAACTGTATTTCTGAAAATTGCTTAGTACACTCATTTTTTTTCAATATTTGTTGTGTGCTTTTTGTATATGTAGCACTGTTAAAGTCATCAATGTTAATGCAGTGACCAAAAAAAGAGAGAAAAAATCTCTGCCCTCATGGAGCCTACATTCAAGTAGTGGAGACAGGAAGGAAGGAAGGAAGGGAAGGAGGAAAGTAAGGATGGATGAGGGTAAGGAGAAAAGTGATGAATTGATAGATTAGGGCTGCTGTTGGAGACAATGTGTAGTACAGCTGCTGATGCCCAGGGAGGGCCCTTCTGGTCAAATGAGTTTTGAATGACACCTGAAAGAGATAAGGAAAGGAGCCAAATGAGCACCTGGGGAAAGAGCACTTCACAGATAGGGGACAGCTAATGCAAAGCCCCTAAAAGTAGGTTCTACTAAATCTGTTTTAGAGTAAAAGAGAAAAGAAAAGCCTAAAATCTTCAGAGTAAAAGAAGGGTCATGAGGTCAGAAAGGTGACAGGATCACTTAAAAACTCGTGGGCTATTCTGATGACTTTCACTTTTGCTAGAGTGAGGTTAGAAGCAACTGGAGGATTTGAGCAAAGTATTGAAAAGTCTCACATTTTAACAGGTTACTCTGACAGCTATTGAGAGCTCATCGGCGGTAGAAGCAGAAACAGGGAAACCTAGGAGAAAATGTCAGTAATCCAGATGAGAGATGATGTTAGCTTGAGTAAGGGACGTAGCAATAGAAATTGCAAGAGGTATTCAGATTTTGGATATATTTTGAAGAGAGATGAGCAGGATTTCATGATGAACTGGATATGGGGTGTGAAGTAGAGGTGTTAAGGTTGATCCAAAGTTATTGGCCTAGCTGGGGATAAAGCTCAGCTGGTAGAGTGCTTGCCTCATAACACCAAGGTCCTGGGTTCAATCCTCAGCACTGCAAAAACAAACAAAGTTATTGGCCTGAGCAATTAGAGATATAGAAAAATTGGCATTCAATATATACTTGTGAAATGATTAAATATTTATTCATTTTTTTACATCTGGTAATTCATATATGAAAGGTTTCATTGCTTTTGACTTCAAAATAATAACATAATGATTGTTGAAATATTTTTCTCAAAATGTTCCTCTTACTTTTCCTAGTTGTTAAATCAGTTTTTCTTGGATGTGAGATAAGTTGTGTATTTCACTTCTTCTTTGTTTGGTAATGTCTATTAATGGTTGGCAATGAGAAAGACAACTCACACTAAAAAATGGGAATGAACTAATATTTTTCAGAACCTAGCTATTAATTAGAATGGAGTTTTAAGGCATGGAAGAAATTAAAAGTTATCACCACATCAATAATACCTCAGTAAAGCTATAAATAATAAGTATAAGAATAAGAATAAGGCAGTGGAAAGATGGAAAAGTTATCACTACAAATACGGTGTTTATTCTTTCAGTTCTATAAGCTTCATTAGGAAATGGCACATTTGTTTTATTTTTTCTTTCAAGAATCAGTCTTCAACTAGTTAGCCTAGGGAATCAGGAATAAAACAAAATAATATATCCTCTGTTTCAGGAATATTTAAATCCAAAGTTTCTCTATCATTCTTGCCTGAGTTTTACAAACATTTTATCATAGGATGTCTGATAAATCAACTAATAATGAAAATTAAAACTTTTCTTATCTCTTTAAGATCATATTAATGGTTTCCTAGGTCATATCTCTTAATTATTAGCATGTGGTCATATTTATGTTTTTAAGTTTTCATTTATTGAAGTATCAAAAGAACAAATATGAATCTTATTAATTTCGTTTTTCTAGAACTGTCCACTTAATTACTTGCATTAATAGGCAAAAGTGTGAATAGTCAAAGAGGTTTCAGGATAATTATCTGACTTATTTTCATTCAGTTCAACATACTTTCATGAACACCTGCTATGTGCTATGTGCTCTCTATATACTATGCCAGGCATTATACAAGAATTGGCATTTAAAGGTAAATGAGGGATAGTTATTGTTTTCAGGAAGATTAGGTCTAAAGCAGCAGAGAGGTAAAGAGGATAATTTAAGTATCATGTAGTTGGAGTCCACTTACTTATGATCAGAACGGAGTAATTTTATGAACTTTTCCCTTTTACCATAAACATCTAGAAAACTGGAGAAAATATTATGGAAAACTCTTTCAGATATTAACATCTGTATATTATTAATATTCAGATATTAACAATGTGGACCTTTGATCCCTGAGAGAGGAAAAACAAATGAAGCAAGGCCTATGATTATTCCAGCTTTCTACCTAGATCCAGTTTTTGTACAGTAGTTCTGGGAGGAGGAATTTAAGCCATGAAAAGTGATCTAACTAAGTTGAAGACACAAAGACTGGAGGTCAAGGAGGTCAAGTCAGCTAGAACATTCAAGACAATGTACTTGAGAAGGCAGGTCCACATAGAAAAAGCTCCAGAAATTTGTATAGAGTCTATTGTATGGAGTCCCCTTGAGTCTTTGTCTATACATGAACTTATGCATACATAGGGGAAAAATACTAGACTGAGTCCAGGAAAACTACCAGGGAGTGATAATGTGAATAATTCTAAGCACTCACATGAAATGATAAAATATTCATGTTCCATCTTTTCTAATAGAAATACTTCATTAAACAGAAGAGTCCTATCTTAACAGTGGGATTAAATTTACCTAGATTAAATGCTCTTATAGACTCACACTATAAAAGTATTATGAACAAGTGTGAACCTCATTCATAAACAACTGAACTACTAAAACAAACATCAACGTGATCTAGAGGAAGACAGCAAAACTCAAAAATTCAATGAAATTGTAAACACAATGTCAAAAATGTCTAGCTATGTGAAGAAGCAACAAAGTAGAACTTAGAGCAAGGAGGAAATTGAGTCAATAGAAATATACTCAGAAATGACAGATATGACCACAATTAGAAGATCAAGAATTTAAAATTTCTCTAACAAACATAAGTATCTTCAAGGACATGATCATAATGAGTAATTAAGTAGAAGAAGATATAAAAAATAGAGAAAAAGCTTGTGACAAGATCCAATATCCTTTAATGATAAAAAAAATTAATCCGGATAGAAGGCATTTTCTTCAACCTAATATAAGACATCTATGAAAAAACATATCAAATGTCATTCTTAATGGTGAAAGAATGGAAGTTTCCCACCTAAGATTAGGAATAAGAAAAGGATATCCAGTCTTACCATTTCTAATCAACACTGTATTCTAGGGTAATTCAGCAAGAAAAGAAACAATAGACATCCTGATTTGAAAAGAATTAAAAATATCTGTATTCAAAGACGCACAATCTTGTGTATGTAAAATCCTAAGGAATCTAAGGAAAAATGATAAAACTAATAAGTTCAGAAAAGTTGCAGGATGTAAGGTCCATATATAAAATAATCATATTTCTATATGTTAGCAAATAATTTATAAGTGGATTTCAGAAAATTCTATTTATAAGTGCATCAAAAAATAAATTTCATAAAAGCACAAGAAACTGCAAAAACATTGTTTAAGAAAATTAAAGAACTAAGGAAACATAAATAGAAATCCTGTGCTTGTGGATTGTAACACAATATTATTTGGCAATACTCCCAAAAGTGATGTAAAGATTCACTGCTACTCACATCAAAATCCCAGCGAGATGTTAGCTAAAAATGGACCAAATGACTCTAAAATTCATTTGGAAATATAAATCAATTTGTTTTTTAATATATTTTTTATTCTAATTAGTTGTACATGACAGTAGAATACATTTTGACATATCACACATAAGTGGAGTATAACTTCTCATTTGTCTGGTTGTACATGATGTAGAATAACACAGGTCATGTAACCATATACCGCACATAGGGTACGAATGTCTGATTCATTCTACTATCATTCTTACACCCATGCTCCCTCCCCTCGTTTCACTCCCTTCTGTCTAGTCCAAAATACCTCTATTCTCCCCCTGCCTTATTGTGAATTAGCATCTGCATGTCAGAGAAAACCTTTGGCGTTTGGTTCTTTGGGATTGGCTTATTTAACTTAGCACAATGTTCTTCATTTCCATCCATTTACCAGCAACTGCCATTACTTCATTCTTCTTTAAGGCTGAGTACTATTGCATTGTGTATATATATATCACTGTTTATCCATTCATCTGTTGAAGGACATCTAGTTTGGTTCCATAGTTTAGTTATTGTGAATTGAGCTGCTGTAAACATTGATGTGACTATATCACTGTAGAATGCTGATTTTAAGTCCTTTGGGTAACCTAGGAGTGGGATGACTGGGTTAAATAGTGGTTTCATTCCAAGTTATCTGAGGAATCTCCATACTGCTTTTCATAGTGGTTGCACTAATTCGCAGTCCCACCAGCAATGTATAAGGGTACCTTTTCCCCCACATCCTCACCGCCATTTATTGTTGCTTGTATTCTTGGTAATTGCCATTCTGACTGGAGTGAGATGAGATCCCACTGTAGTTTTGATTTGCATTTCTCTAATTGCTAGAGATCAGTTTGGTTTTGAAAAGGATACCAAGATAATTCAAATAGTCTTTTAAAATATTATCACTGGAATGACTAGATATCCACATTCAAAAATGCATGTGCATGTCAGCCTCATGATATACATAAAAATTAACTCAAAATGGATCAAAAAGACCTAAATTATGTTAAAGCTAGAAATATAAAACCTTTTTTCAATGCTGAGAACTGAGAAAATACAAAACTCTTAAAGAAAAATACAGGTATAGGTCTTCATTCATTAGGAAATGAATTTTAAAGAATGAATTAGTTGTAGGAGTAAAGGGAGGTAGGGGATTTTAGGTAGAAGAAATAATATTAGTAATAGTGAGAAAACTTGTGTATTGAGTACTATGAAATGTCATTTGAAATTTAATTTAGTAGGGAATTTTTGTTTTTAGATATGAATAAGCAATCAAAGAGTATATAAATTGGATTTCACCAAAATTAAAAATACTTGTGCTTCAAAGAATACTATCAAGAAAGTATTTGATAAGCGACTCACATTCAGAATATAACTCTTACAAATCAACAATAAAGACAACCCAACTTAAAAATGAACAAAGAACTTAGAAGACATTTATCCAAAAGATAGAGAAAAAGCCACATGAAAAAATGCTCAACGTCATTAGCCATTGGGGAAATGCAAATCAGAACCACAATGAAATACTACTAGAGTGGCTTTAATACACATGGATAATAATAGTGTTGGTGAGGATACAAAGAAATTGGAAACTTCATGCACTGCTGGTAGGAATGCAAAATTATGCACCACTTTTAAAAAATGTATAGCTGTTTCTCAAAAATTTAAACCTAGAGTTACCATATGACTTAGCAATTCTACGCCTGGGGTAGTTAAGAGAATTGAAAACAAAAGTCCACACATGAATGTTCATAGCAGCATTATTCACAGTAACCTAAAAGTGTAAGCAACCTAAAAGTCTATCTAATGATCAGTACAAAAATAAAATGTTTTATCTATATAATAGTTTCATTCAGGCATGAAAAGGAATAACACACTCATACATGCTACAACATCGATGGTCCTTGAAATCATTGTAATAGTGAAAGAGGCCATACATGAGAGGCCACATATTGTATGATTCCACTTTTGTGAAATGTCCAGAATTGGCAAATCCATATTCATAGAAAGTAAGTTATAGTTACCTAGAGCTGGGGGAACTGGTGGAAATTGGCAGTGACAACTGACAGGAATGGAACGATAAGAAGTTCCAAACTGACGTTATAGATGCAGAAATATGCAAATATAGTAAATCCTGCTAAATTATATACTATAAAGGGTTAATTATGTGGTGGGTGAATTATATCTCAATAAAAATTGTTTTGCAGAAACAATCAAAGGAGCTAGAGGGGTTAGAAAGTACAATAGCTGATAGTAACAATTGCCTAGAAAGGATTAACAAGATCAGAGAATGCAGAAACACAGAGGGAAATAAGACTTCAAAAACCTAAAAAGCTCCCCAGATACCTGTGGGATAAAATCAAGCAGACTAACTGGAGTCCCAGAAGTCATGGCAGAAAAGTTAAAACGTTTGAAAGATTAGATGAGTTTTAAAGGACAAATCGGAGTTTGTTGTGAGAATAAAGGGAGGCAGGGGATTTTAAGAAGAAATAATATTATTTATGTTGAATAAGCTTGTAGAAAGGGAGGGTTGGGAGGGAAGAATAGAAGTTCATTGGATTAGTCAAATGGGAATGAAGGTAGGGAGGAGGGATGGGAATAGGAAAGGCAGCAGAATAAATCGGACATAACTTTCTGATGCTTATATATGAATACATGACCAGTGTAACTCCACATCATGTACAAACACAAGAATAGAATCTTAATTAGAATAAGTTATACTCCATGTATGTATAATATGTCAAAATACATTCTACTGTCATGTGTATCTAAAAAGAAAAAGAAACAGCTTGTAGTCATTTAGTATTATTAATGTTATTTTTATAGACTCTTTTTAATGTCAACAGACCTTTATTTTATTCATTTATTTATTTGTGGTGCTGAGAATTGAACCCAGTGCCTCACACATGCTAGGCAAGTGCTCCACCACTGAGCCACAACCTCAGCCCTTAAATGTTATTTTAAACATGATTTAGTTATGAAGGATAGTTTTCTTACAATCTTATGAGGAAGTTTATTATATTAGTGATATTACATGTTTTGCAGTTTTTGGTAACCTAACCATCTAATTTATCCTTTTGTATCCAGTTGGTGATTAATGAGTGCTGTTTAGTTTATTAAAGACAGTTTGTAGGTAGTAAGTGTTAGTCTTTTGGGGCTTAAAATCGATCAAATGGTACTTAAATTGTTCTTACATGAGAAAAAGTCAGTAATACATGTTAAAAGGCTAAGCCTAAATACTTAAAAAATGGGTGATGTTTGCCCATTTGTTTCTAGACATTTTAGAATTTGGGGTTTGTATTTCTTTGAAGAATGCCATTGGCATTTTGATAGGGATTTCATCAAATCTGTATATTTCTTTGGATATTGTGAACATTTTAAGAGTATTAATCCTGATTCCTGTACATGGTATATCTGTTTAGTTGTGTCTTCTTTGATTTCTTTCCTTCTTCAGTTTCTTTCATAAATGTTTTATAGCTTTCAGTGTACAAATCTTATACCTCCTTGATTTTATTTCTAAATATTTTTGGATGTTACTATATTTGTTTCTAGAAATGAAGTCAATGGAACATGATAGTGGGCAGTTAAATGAACTTCAAAAACAAAAGAGTGAATTGACACAAGAATTGTTTATTATCCAGAGAAAACATAAAGGTATTACTTTCATGAGTTAATTTTGCTTACAAAATAGTTATAGGCACATAATTGGATTGTATCTTTCAAAATGCAATGGGATATTGTGCTAGTATTGGTATAAAAAAAGAAATAGAGACAACACTGAATCAATCAGGATTAGAACTGGTATTAACATCATGCTTTTTGTAAAGATCTTTTTTGTGCCTTTAATTGCTATATTAAAGTAGAAAATAAAAATCAGTACGTATATTTGATATGCAGCACAATTAAACTATTTCGTAAAAGTGAGTAAAGATGACCTTTATGTTTAATTTTTATAAAGATTGTAAAACTTTTCATAATTGTTTAGTTCTTGAAGATGAAGAGAATGAAGCCATTCGTACAACTGAATACCTAGAGGCAGAAAAGATAAAAATTAAAGAAAAGCCTCAAAATGATGCTGAATGCTTAAGGTGAGAATTGTCTATTATACTTTGGTATAAAATCTGGTAATTTTAAAAGTTAAATAAACTTCAGCAAAATGTTTAGTGCATATATTTTTTTTTACAAAGTTCCAGATAAAGACATTATTTCCTTACTTGTGTGTTCTGAAACTTGCTGGAAAATACACACTTCACTGGCTAGAAAGTTCTACACATAAGTCCATAATGATAATAGGGATGTCAGTTTTTTCTTTACTTCTATCTCATGGACTGTTATACAGATCCCCAAAGGTAAGAGAACTCTCTTTTCTATTATTCCTATTTCAGGCAGAGACACTGAAATTATATTTAATCTTTCTAGATTTCAGTAGGTAGAGAATCAGAATCTCCTTTTTTTACTTGAAATTTGTTACTCTGATTTGGTTCCCAAAGAATGAAAATGGTTTTCTGTGTGTAATATATAGGTGCTTTTAATGTATTCGAATAATGGAATAATGGCTGATGGTCTAACTTATATAGTCATAAACATAAGGAGAAAAGACTTCAAGTTTTTATTTGACTATTTTTATCGATAATTTAGAGTTATATTTGCTGACTTCTAATCTTTAAAATTCCTATACTTTCTAGGCTTAAATAAGAAATGAAACCTCATTACTAAATCTATGAAGAAGCAAATGAAGCCTTTTTTCACATAAATCATAGAGGAAATATGTCCACTAGAGCTGAACAAATGCTTCATATTAGCAGTGTATTGCCTTTGGCCATAATTTTAGTAGATTGTGAGAAAATATTTGCAATTTAATTTTATGTTAAGTTTTATAGCATAAAATATCAACCTCTTGGGTGATATGTATGATACAGAATGAATTTCTGTAATGACAATCTGCTCATTGATTTCTTTATACTTTTAAAAATGGTAGTACCCACTGGTATCATTATACTTAGTAGTGTGAGAGCTTCCAATATGTACTCCACTTTTGTGGGTTTATCACTCAGTCATGAAGTTTTCCCTGAGTTAAAATTAAATACACAAAGTCTGTTAGAGAATGCCTTCTCCTACAGAAATGATGACAGAGGAAGCAGGGATAGAAGGAAACACCAGTCCATATATCTAGTCCAGTTTAGCAGTTATTAGTGAAATGTCAATATTTATCAATTCCCACTTTAAATTCTTTGATCTCTGTACTTAGTTTCCCTACTAATACATTTTGTAAAAGTTTTCTCAAGTGAAAACTTTACCATGTGAAGAGTAAAAGCAAGCATGAATGTAAATATTTTAGGAGAAAGGACCATCAGTCTGACAATAAGTGCAATAACACTTGTGTTGAAGGTGAAATAATTATCCCTAATTGGGATGTTATTATAATTAAATTTCTACTTTATTGACTCTTAACCAGTAAGAAAGCAATTACAAAAGAACACTTTAATATTGGTTCATCTCTGTGAGCTTATTATTTCCTCAGTTGTCCACTTCTTATCCATAATTGCTCTTTCCTCAGTTTCAGTTACCGTTGGTAAACTGTGGTGTAGAAATACTAACATTTGTCTTGATTCTTTCAAGAGGAAGAGACCACATTCAGATAATTTTTATTAGAACATATTGTTATAATTAGTCTATTTCATTATTAGTTATTGTTGTTAACCTCATACCATATCTAGTTTATTAATTAAACTTTATCAGGTGTTATGTATAGTTATGTATGTATAGGAAAAAACATAATACAAATTTTAGTTTCCCCACAGATAAGGGGAGACTACTGCACTATGTTATTCCCTGTACATACATACCTACCTATAAAAGTTGAATTATAATTTAGGTATAGTTTGGAAAGGTAAACCGGGTAATGGAGTCCAGTCTCTTCCTTTTCCTGTCATTTTGGAGGTGGGCCTACCTCAGACAATTGTGTTCCACTGCTAGTCTACCCAGTAGGTTTTAGAGTGGTTTTAGAGTGAAGGCTTGTGGAGTCCAGTGCTACCAATAATATTGTGAGTCATTAGTCTAATTTTGGGGTTCAGTATTGAAAAACCCTGGTCTGCAGATATAAGCTACATTCTCTAGGTTCTGCTGTATCAGTATTAAATGAGATGTTTTAACCTATTTTTTCTTCTTTATTTTTTAATTGGCCAGATGTGAGGCAGAAAAGAAAAGTGTTAAATGTTGGGCCTCATCAAATTCCTAGAACCTATTATTTTTTATTATCATTCAATACCAGGATTACCAAAATACAGTTCTAGATCATGATTTTTTAATGTACTCCAAATACTAACATAGCAGACAATTAAAAATGTCAGGCATTTTCTTTACCCATAAGACTTCTTTCTAGAGTGATTTTATATTTTGTGTATTCAACATTTGTGCTTGTTAAATACAACAGAAAACATGTTTCAGAAATTAATATGTGAGGTCAACAGTATGAGATTTTCATTCTGAACACTTAAAAGATGCTGTGATTTTGTGAAGAGCTTATTTGCAATGGAAACTGCACAAAAATTAATCTACATCTGCTTCTGAGAGACTCTAAATGCATTTATGGGTAGTACTAAAGCAGTGCTGTTGCCTTTTTAGTGAAAAAGTCATCCAGTTAAGTTGTCATAGAGGTCACATTGATGGTTCTTAGTTTTATAAGAAAGCTTAAATATAGCATGGTTATTAAAACACCATCAACCTCTCTACAAGATACACTGATAAACATGTATATTTACATATGCATTAATTTATTTTTAATTTTACAAGTAATGTGTGTGTATACACACACATTGTGAGAGTAGGCTATGCTGATTGAATAAAAAATTCAAACAGTACCAAGATGTAAAATATCAGTTTCCCTTCTCCCTTACTCTAATGCATGAAGTCTGATCATTGTTAAACATTTGCTATGTGTCTGTCAGGGTTTATGTGTTTCCTTGAATGTGCACAGGCACATATATGCATGTATATTCCAGAAAAAATGGGATCATAGGATCATACTGACTGGATTGTGTTTGCTTTCTTGCTAAGCAAAATATTATAGACATTTTCCACATTAGTTTGTACCAATTAACTTCATCTTTAAATGTCATTGTATGGAGATGCCATTCTTAACCATTCTCCCATGAATGGATATACAAGACAGTTTCTAAATATTCATAGTTAGACATGTTTCTATAAATGTATCCTTAAATGCTTACAGGGGAGTTTCTGTGATACTCTGGTAAACATTTGGTAGAGTAATAGGAATTGTTACCCAGGCTACATTTAGAAAGTTGTCCACATTTATTTTGCTCTTTGTTTTCAACAAGAATTAACTCAAAGTGGACAGGTGTAATAAAACCTCAGCTCTGAAGTTTCTGAAAAATGCTAGTCAAGTAATTATATGTCTGTGCCCAACCCATATTATCTCTCTTCTTTAAACATTTATAAAATATGAAAATCCTCATTTAATTCCAGGATCATTGTTAGCTATATATTTTGTTGATTATTTCTGTTGACTCTGCATTTTTTCTGGCAGAACTTCATCATTTATTTACTAACAGATGTGTCTCCACAGCATTGATTTTGTAGCCTTCAAGCTAATAGAGATCCCTTGTTTTGTGAATTCTTGGCATATACTATAGTTAATTAAGGCTTCCTAAGTAAATACAGGGAAAATTTGATGGTAGTGTCAATTGATTTTTTTAAAAAGTTATAGTCTAATATAAATGTGCCTATTCATCCCCTAAATTTTGAAATAATTTTGAATATTACACAAGCAATATACAGTATTACAGTGATCATTTTCTAAATTGATTGGTATCTTTCATATCAGCACATAGGTTGGTTTGTTTTTTCATTTTCATGCTTCTCTTTATAAACACATCCCTTTTGGTGCGCAGGTGGGAAGATGACAAAAAGTACCTGGTTAGAAACAGTTGCCTGATCTAGGCAACCCAGAGTGTGGAGGAAAGGAAATGCTGGCGAGAACCCTCCCTCTTCCTGCTCCTTCTCAGCAAGATTCCTCTGCCTATGAAGTTTCTTGCCTGTGTGGTTGTTGCCTGGACTAAGGAAAGCATAATTAGAAAATCAATAATTCTGCTTTCACACAATCAACTTTCAAATTCATTTTCAGAAGTAAATTGTATATGGAAGAAGGCCACTCTATATTACTTTTTTAAAAAAGTAATTTTGTGTTCAAATGGCACCAACATAATTTTAAATATGAGTTAATCTAGAGAAATAATTTTTAAAAAGTCAAGCCATGGAAAACTTAGTGGAAAATAGAGAAGAGTACTTATTAAACCTCCAGTATGACTAAGGAAACTAAAAAGGAAAAGTGTAACATATAAGATTTAAATTCCGTGTGTTGAAAATGTCAGCAACATCAAGTGGTAAACTGGAAAAAATTATGATGATGACAGATTATTAAATAATCAACTGATTAAAAATCCATAAGAAAACACTAAAATCAATGGTTTTTCATTCATACATTTATTCAAGAAATAGATATTAAATCTGCTTTGTGTCATACACTATGCTAGTTACTGAGGATACTCAGATGAATGAGACAACCTAATTCAGGTATACTGCTTATCAGTGAAAGGTAAATTAAAACCACTCAGTATTTTTTCTGTCAAATTTTAAAATTATTTAATAATTTTGAAATTATTAAAGGACCATATTCAAAACTGGCAAAGGTGTATTATAGAGATGATTCATACATTGCTGCTATTAGTATACATTATAAATATTTGGAATTCAATTATATATATATATATGAATTAATTATCTTTAGAATGGTTATGCCATGTGACTCAATATATGTACCTGTGAGTTCTATCCCAAGGAAAATGATTCTGAGTACAGAAGAAGCTTTATGCACAGAGAATGTTCAGAGTAGCATCCTTTATGGTAGAAAAAAATAGGAACAACTGAAATACCCTTCCACAAATGAATAATTAAGTAAACTCTGGTGTAGCCACTTGGACTACTACATATTTATCTTAAAGTGGTATTAATTGACCCACATAGTTTATTAGGGGAAATATAGTATTAAGTAAAAGAAAAAGCTAAACGGCAAAATTGTATAATCACTATTATATGGAAACTGAAGACTACAATGAAATATAAACAAATTTTAACAGCATTTGAGTTTGGGTACAAGGGCTTTGGATAAAATTTGTCCTTCTTTCTACTTGAGTTGTAGTTGATAACAGTCTAATAGCTAAAAAGAGTGTGCTGTTAGTTAAGGCTTCTTTGTAAATGTCATTGAGAGGTAACTGAAAACAATTTTGGGTGGTGCAGGAAATCATTAAAATACATGGAACATAAATTTTGCTAAATTAACTAGCAATGTGAACTCATCCTGGTCATTATTTGATGATTCAGAGAAAGGTGACAGTAACCAATGGAAACTGTTTTTAGTTATTGCGCAGGGGAATGAAGGGACTCCTTCCTGTGTTACATAGGCAATCAGTCTTTGCACTGAAGCATGATTTCTGCTTATCATTACTTTGCTTTGACTAGCTGTCAATGTATTAATATTCATACTATTATCATCTAGCCTCTTTTAAAGATAGCAATAGCAATCTGTTCTTTAAGTACAGATCTAAATTCTCCAGCTTGATTATATGTCAAATAGAGAAATACTTCCTATAATTTGCTCTGAATGTCCTCCTTAATTTCGAGCCTCTCATTCTATTATTATGTAACTAAATTCAAGAGTTGTCACCACCCAGTTCTGAGGGACATACATGAAAGACTTACAGAATATGTAGTCCATTTGAATTGCAGAAGGGGAAGAGAAAGTATTGTTTGGATAGAGGAAAGAAAGATCTCTGCCATTCAGTTTGAAAAAAATATGTATTTAAATGAGGACTTAGGTACATTTGTAACAGCAGCATCTAGATACATTGTACCAGCCCTGTACTTAGAAATCAAATCCAGGGCCAAGAGCATGCTAGGCATGTAGGCAAGTACTTTACTGCTGAGCTACATCCCCAGCTCGTACTGCATTTAACCTTCCACTTATTCTTTAAACATATTACAAGAATTTTTATGCTTGTGTACACATCTAAAGTGAAAATTAATGACTTGTTTTTCTTAACTAAGCATTCCTTTAGGAATCCCATTTAGTATTAAATTCTAAAAATTTCAGAACATAATGAGCTTTACATATATAGGGTATTGTTTCCACATCCATCTTTATTATAAATATTATGTCTTTCTTCCCTAGTGGCTCTTAAAATAATATATGTAGACTCTTATGTATTTTATAAATATAATAATCCATTGAATACCTATAAACCAACTAAAACATTACTAGTAATTGGCATTAGGTATGGCTCCTCCTTTATCCTAAATGCTCTTTCTTATCCCATGTATAATTAATGTCCAATATTATATTTCATCTTCTTGTGAATGTGTATAACAGGACTTGGTTCATTTTCTTTATTATATAATTTATTTAAGTTTACATTATATGTTTGTATATAATACATCTGCCATAGATATATATGCATGCCCCAAAAATGTGTTTATTATATTTTGGTTTTGAGTTGTGTAAAAATGGCACTATACTGCCTAGAACTTATTCTTGGCTCAATATTGTTTCTAAGATATAGCCATGTTGGTGACAAGATAATGACAGGCTATTTTTCAAAGTAATTAAACCAAATTATACTTACATTAACACATTATAAAATTTCCCTTTGATCTCCATTTTCCTTAATACTTTATTCTCAAACATTAAGTATTGCCAATCTTGTGAATATAAGATGATCTTTTGTAGCTTTAATCGGCATTGCCCTGACAACCTATGTGGTTAGCATTTTTTCATCTGTTTATGGCCCATGCATTTCCTTTTCTATAAAATGTCTCCAAATTATTTTTCCATGATGTTGTTCAAGTGTGTGTATGTGTGTATGTGTGTGTCCGTAGTCAAGGATTTATTTCAGTTCTTTGTATTCTATTCCATTGATCAGTTAGTTTATTTCTGTTCAGAACTGTCTTTCAGTTACTTAATTACTATTTGCTACTACTACTCAGTTATAACTATTTAATTATCATACTTTATGTTGAGTCAACATAAGGCATGGCACACCCATCCATTATTTTTAATCTTCACCAAGAGTGACTTGATTATTCTTAGTCCTTTGCTTTTTAATATAAATTTCTGAATCCACTTATCATCCATAAAACTCAGTTTTTGGTCACCTTTTTTCTGGTGGAATGTGATGTTCCAGCATCACCTATCTCAACCAGGTATTTCTGGAACCAGTTACTTCTTCAAGGAGCCCTGGTGTATTTGAGTTGGGAATGATATTTAGAAATTAATCAGAGTGCTAGATGTGCTTCATTGCTACCTGATGTCATTGCTTCTAAACACTTGAAGTGGGCAGAACTAATAATATCAGGATTTAAAAATCATGAACGTATGCCTATCCCCTCCAATTCAAATCCAAAATGACAGCATTTGCCTTCTTGTTCCTATATTGTATATGTATATCTATCTTCTTAACAGTAGTCATTTAATTATTCATTTCCTAAATTCTACAATGAAAAATTATTTTTAAATTAATAGTTGTCTACTCCCACTACTAAATAAGATAACTCTATAATTCGTATGGCCTTACAACCAGTGAGGGTATATAAACTAACCATTTCCATGAGTTTCTGGTTTAGTCTGCCTGTATTTCTTTTGCCAAAAACAAATTGTCAAATATATATTTGTATTTCTTTTCTCTTTTTCAAGAGTTAATATATATAATCCTTTATATCTTACTGTTTTTCATTTAACAACAGTACATCCTGGAATTCACTCCATATTAGTCAGAACGAGATTATGTTCATTTTTATAGCAGCATAATACTTCATTATAATGGTTGTACTACAATTTAATTCATTTCATATGAATAGATATGGGAATTATTTTCCAATATTTTGTGATTACAAATAATGCTATAATCAGGAACCTTATGAATATGTTATTTTGTATTTATGTAATGTATTACTAGATGTGGAATGACAGAGTTAGAGGGAAAATGCAAATGCAGTCGTGTTAAATATTGCCAAGTTCTCTTTCACTGAGATTGTACCATTTTCAGTTCCCGCTAGTAATGTTTGACCACATTTGTTTCCCCTTAGGCTCACCAGAAGAATTTTTTTCAAGTGTTTGAAGTTTTGACACTATGATAGATGAGAAATGGTATCCCTGTATAGTATATTTATAAATCTTTATTATCAATGAAGTTGATAATTTTTTCATACTTTTAAGGACCATTTGTATACCATTTTCTGTGAACTGCCCCTTCCTTCAGCCCCTTTTCCTCCCTCCCTCCCTTCCTTCCTCCTTCTTTCCTATTGGTTCTAACCCAGACCTCCCACACGAAGTGCCAGTTCATGACATTTCCTCATTTTCATATCAGGGTATCAGGGTTTTGGTCATATTCCCCTTGGATAGAGAATCTTTACATACTAGAGAGATTTGTCCTTTTATGTGTGATATATGTGGCAAATATTTTTTCCAGAATATTATTTATCTTTTGACTTTACTTATGGTCATTTTTGCTACATAAGTTTTTTACTTGTTTGTTTGTTTTGAGACAGAGTCTTGTTATGTTGCCAGGGTTGGCCTTGAATTTCTAAACCTCCTGCCTCAGTCTCTCTCGAGTAGCTGGGGTTGTAGGCATGTGCCACTGCGCCTGGCGATTATGAAGTTTTCTAACCCAGTTGAATTTAAAAATATTTTTATTGCATTTGTATTTTTGAGCCTTGATCATAACTTATTATTTCCTTAATATGGATTGGATGCTTTTTAGCCATTTATATAAATGAAAAAAAATTACCATTTATAATTTTTGCCTTAGTATTTATAGGGATGTGTGTGTGTGTGTGTGTGTGTGTGTGTGTGTGTGTGTGTGTGTGTGTGCATTTTATTTATAAGGTTTAGGTATCTTGTTATGCTTGCTTCAGGAAAGGAAGTTAACTGTTTTCCTTATTATTATAGTGTAGACCAGTTTATGTCACTTGGGGATTATCTGGCGTCTAAGATTGTTTTTGCTTTTTGTTCATAATATAGTTCTTTACAAATCTCTATAGAAAAAGAAAGCAAAACCTTTCCTATTTTGCTATGGTGCCTGTGTGAGGAATAGACAACTTGAAATGGTTATAACATTTAAAGACATGTAGGAAACAAGAAATAGAAATTAAGGGCTCTGGAGAGGCAAAAGAAAGTCATTAAATCAAAAAACACAAAGTCCTTTCCCATCCAGATGATAAGAGAGCTATAGATTAAAAAACCTTCCTTCATTTCTGCAGAAGTCAGTACTCTCTCACCTGCATTGCTGTTCTTAGTGTTCTCCTGCGTGAGCTGGACCTTTCATTTCAGTCTGTTTCATCACCTCTAGGACCCTTTTTATTTCTCTTCCCTTCCATTTATCTGCTGCTTAATTCCCTCCTACTGGTGTAGACTTTACAGCTGGATGTAGATGTTTATTTCCTTAATTAAATGTAACTTCAAGTTTGTAATATCCTCTATTTCCTCATGGTGTATGGGTGATTTCATTTGGTTTTCTTAGTGAGAATTTTTATTTATGTATTTATTTATTTATTTTTAATTTAGGTGATGGTTGCCATCTTATGAGAACCTAGACTCCTACCAGTGCCTTTCTTTTCTCTCTTCTTTTTTTTAAGACAAGTTTATTGAAGTACAATTTACATAAAGTGAAATTCACCATTTTTAGTGTACAGATTTGTGGGTTGAAAAACACATTCAGTCAAGTAACCACCACCACAATAAAGATACTTTCATTATCCTCAAATTGTTTCCTCTTGACCATTGATAATCAGTGTAGTCAATGCCTAGTCATTGGTCTTATTTTCTTTTCCTGGTTTTACTTTTTTCCATTATGTCATGTAAGTGGAATAAAATGCTGTGTAATCTCTAAGGTCTGGCTACTAAATTTGATATAATGCATTTGAGATTCATCCATTACTGTTCCATATGCCAGAGATAATGGCAGAGAATTTTACAAAAATAATGAAATACTTCGAAGCATGAATGCATGGAGCTCAGAGAGCACCAAGCAGCATTAAAAAAAAAAAAAAAAAAAAGGCAAACGTATATGCACCATATTCAAACCTCTGAACAAACAAATATAAAGAGAAAATCATGAAGAAAAACACAAACACACATTACATACAAAGGAATAATGGTAAGAATTTGAGTGTACTAGGCATTAGAAGTCATACAAATCAGAAGACAAATAGATGCCATTTTAAAGTAAGAGCTGTCAACTCAGAAGTCTCAGTGAAAATATCATTCAGAAATGAAGGCAAATTAAGACATTTTTGAACAAACATGAATCGATTAAATTCCTTGCCAGTAGACTACACTTTAAAAACAAAGATTAGCAAGATTTTTAGGAAGAAGGAATTTGATACCAAATGGAAATTTGGAGCTACATGAAGAAATAAAAGAGTTTCAGAAATGGATGAAGACAAATATAAAAGACCCTTTTTCATTTTAATTAATGTAAAAGATAAATGACCAAAGTAAAAATAGTAGCCATGTGTTTTAGGTTTGCATATATATAAAAAGAGAAATGTAAGATGATAAAAGAACAAAACCATGTGAGAGAGAAATTAGAAACAAACTGATATAATGTTTTTGTCTTGTAAGTACAGTATTATATTTGAGAGTACATAATATTAAAATGAAGATGCACATTATAAACTCAGATGCAAGCATTGTTGAAATTTAAAATTGATAGAAATAAGTCAATAGAGGAGATAAAAATGCAATCATAAAAATAATCTCAAACTAGGCAACAAGATAGAGGAAAAAAGCAAAGAACAGTGGAATAAATAGGAAACAACTAGAAAAATACTGTATTTTAAATCCATACAAGTAACTATATTAAGTGTAAATGGTTTAATTATGCCAACTAAAAGATTATCATTTTAGGTAAAAGAATAAGATACACTGTGTGGTTTCTTTGAAAATATTCACTTTAAATGTAAAGGCATAGATATATTAAAAGTAAAAGAACGGGATTCAATATCCTATGCTAGCATTCTGAAAATTCTAGTTTCTTCATGACCCTATCAAGATTTGATACTGAACATCTTTATTTTAGCTATGCTGGTGGATACTTAATATGATTTCATTATATTTCTCTGATCACTAATGAAGTTGAACACCACTGCATATTTTTATTAACCATTGGATATTGAAAAACTATTAAAAGTTTGGTTTTGTTTGTTTTGTGCCCATTTTCCATCTTTTTCCTTCTAGATTTATAGTTGTTTATGTATTATGGAGATAACCTATAATATTCTTATTGTTTCTGCTGACTTACACTGAACTTCCTAGTTGTGTGCTTGGTGATGTTTGATTGTAAACTCAATTGTTTGTACTCCGTGGAAAGCCTGTGGGTCAAAATATAAGGTTTCCTTCAGAGGACTTTCTTTTGCTGTTTCTGGAATCTAGGGGATACCACTGGTCTGAAACCCTTTTGCCTTCACCTTGAAGATCAGAACTCAGCAAAGGTTCAGGCTTGTTGACACTTTTCACCTGGGCAATGCCACTTTAAGTATATTCCCTCAGGGCAGCTTCGTACTCCCAGTTTCAGGTCTCCACCTCTGCAGTCATAGCTCCTGGCTTTTGATCATGTTTTTCTTTTTAGAAGAAATGTTAGTCCTAATGGAAGACGGTTTCTTCACTATTTTCTATATTAAACCCAGCCATAAAGTAATTTTTTAAAAATTCAAATTATTTTAAATATTAAAGATTTAATTGGAGGAAAAGTATTAATGTTGCATTCTCACTCTCAAAACATTTAATTGCATGTGTATTACAAAGTATTGTTTAATTTTAGAACAAGAAAAAATGTTAGAAGGTTTTTGTTTATTTATTGACTTGTTTGTTTTTATTTAAAAATTTTCAGGTGAGATTCAGAAATACTAAATGATTGGAGAATATCATGCTCAGTGAAATAAGCCAATCCCAAAAAACCAAAGGCCGAATGTTTTCCCTGATAAGTGTGATGATATGTAATGGGTGTGGAGGGATGGGGAGTGAGAGAAGAATGGAGGAACTTTAGATTATGTAGAAGGAAATGGGGGAGAGTATGAAAAATGGTAGAATGAGACATATCATTACCTTATGTACATGTATGATCACATGAATGGTATGAATCTACATCATGTACAACCATAGAAATGAAATGATGTACCCCATTTGTGTACAATGAATCTAAATGCAGCCTGTAAAAATTTAAAAATGAATAAATAATTAAAAAAAGAAAGAAATACTAAGTGATTTAATCAAGCTTTGTCAGCTTGTGAGTGACCAGGACTAAAACAGAGGTTTTTCTGACATACTACTATATTTTTTCCACTGAAAAGTCTTCTTTTATTTACCATAAAGTTACTAATGATTATTATTAATTTAGCAGTTAATAAGTCTTTATTATTCATTGTACAACCTATTTACTTTATGGGAGTTTTTTCCTCAAAACTTTATACAGTCCTTACAGAATTATAGATAATTAAAATTTCTAAATTCTTTAGTATTAATTTGAAATTCTGATTTTTCAAGCTACAAACTCCCACTGTCTAATAAAAATTATTATACAACAGTTTATTGTTCAACTAATAGAGGGAATTTTTCTTTTAAAACAGACTTAAAAAAGAATTAGAACTTTATAAGGAAGAGGACATGGAAAGTGTTTATGAAGCCCTCCAAACAGAAATAGAGTTTCTGGAGTTGGTATGTCACTAATAGTTCAACTTCTGTTTTGCTTTAGTTTACCTTCAGGTAGGAATGGTTTTACTGAGTTATGTATCCTTGAGCTAGTGTTTTGCTCCTCTGCAAAAACCGAAAAGCAGCAATGAATAAAACTAGAGTCAGAACATAAATCTGTAACATGTTTTGAGTTCCCGGAGAGTTAGATGCTACATAAAGCAAGTTATAGTCAAAGATAATATGTACAATTTCAAACTAAGTTTTTATAAATTTAAGTCTGACCTCACAGCATTTCCTTGACTGAAACTGTTCTGTTATTATAGGATTAATGCACTGAAGCAGTTTAACTTTCATAATGTGTAAAAGCTTTTTGTTTTTGATAGGTATAAATTATACTTTCATTATATTTGATCCTGAAACTTTCTTATTATAAATTTTTATGATATCAAAAACTTTGGATTCAATTATTGGAAACTTATTTTCAGATTGTGTGAGAGCACTTTAAATTACTTTAACTGCTTTCTTAGGTTGTTTATAAAATGAACACAGTATTTGCCATACTCTATTTAATACAAGACATGCAAAAAGCATGTTAAAATATAGTTTTAATTTTATATATTTTGTTTCATGTTTTTTATAAACATTTTCTTGTTAAAAATGTTCTGATTATGTTTTGATTTATTATTTCTATAAAAACTTTCAAATAAATAATAATTAAGAAATGCCCAGAGTTATTACTGTACTGAATGTAGATAAATTTTATGTGATTCCTTTATTAAGTATTTAAGTTGAGGCCAGGCAAGGTTGTGTACACCTGTAATCCCAGATGCTTGGGAGCCTGAGCCAGGAGAATCACCTGAACAACTTAGTGAGCCCATGTCTCAAAACAAACAAGAAAAAATGAAAGGGCTAGGGATGTAGCTCAGCAGTAAGGTGCTTGCCTAGCATGTGCAACACACACACACACAAATAATTTAGTTTTCATTAGGACTATTTATCATATGTTTGCTTTTCAGACGTTGGCACAGAAAGATATTCAAGAAAACAAATAACTTTTCAAGAGTCAATGATCCATCTGAACTTGACCAAAGCATCTTAGAATCCAATTGTTATGATGGATGCATCAGTGGTACCCATTATAGCAGATTCTTATGCAAAATATGAGGTCCAAAATATTTATTTGTTGGTATCTAAGAGGATGAGTTTATTGGCACATCAAAATTATATTTTTGTCTTGTCATTCACTCAAACTAGAAGGGTTCTTGTGTGGTATGCTTTTGTTTTTAAAGGAAGAGGAAAAAAAGTAGATATTGTGTTCCCAAGCTTTGTGCAGTCCTCTGATCTTTAAGCTGATCTGTCCTTTCTGATCTATACTTTTCATTCTTTATTGTTGCTTACCTCAGGTTCAGTCAGATATGTAGGAAGAAGTGCTCAGATTATTGACTCAATTTTGTTGGTGCCATTTCCACCAACAGAGGTGCTTACTTTCATTTTAATCCTTTTCCAGTTGTAAGATGTCCACTGACAGAGGTCCTCTGAGGCCTTTCATCTGTAAAAGCTAGTGTGGTTTTTTTTTTTTTCCCCACTTTCTCTGTGTGTCTACAGAGTTAATATCTGGGGCACCTGCTGCCGTTTTCCAGCAATTTGTGCCTGCCAGTTTTCTTCCTAATGCCAGTGTTGGTTAGAATAAAAATAAGTTATCCACTTGGGGAGGTGCGTAATCTCCTTATAGCCATCAGGATTCATTTTCACTGGTGGCTTGAAACATTGCATCTGAAAACTATACTTATGGTTGGATCAAACTTAGTATTGCCATCAGACTTCCAACACACTTATTTTTCCATTGTTACTACTCCTGACTAGGTAGAAAGATACGTTTTCACTGTTGTCTAAAAGTGTGTTGAAACTATTTAATGAGACTCTAGATTGAGTAGGTGGGGGAAGGGAGCAAAACTTATTCAAAATGTACTTTAAAGTACCAAGTTAATGTTAGATCCATGTTTTCTTTTGTCATTATAATTGAATCAGTGTAACATGAAGTAAGAAATGTTCATAAATGCCATAGATCTATTGACATTAAGGTAGAGGACTTAGGTTTAGAGTCAGAGCAAATCTTATTTTGATAAAACTTTTTGTATATATTATTTTATACCCTTACTTCTGAATAATTAGCACACTTAAAACCCTCTGCTTAGGATATGTGGCAATTGCCATCTGTTGAAATAATTTGCATTTTCAGAAGTGATTTCTATTTTTGTTTTTTAATATTTAAATTAATAATAAATTATTTTCCTTAAGAAAAAATTCTTCTAGGGAATTGCGACCTATTTTATATGCAAATATAGAGTGGAAAATGGTTATTGAGATTAGTTCTGACTTCAGTCTTATTTTAGTCCATTTATCTACCCACATTCTAAGTCTTGTGAATATCTATTATTATATGTATATAATATTATTAATATACAGAAAGAGTGTACAAATAAAGCCATTTTACTTGCCAGTATTTTTCTTCAGTTTTGGTTTTATATCTAAAATATTAATGTGGACTAGAGATCTGCCAATTATTTGCCCAATTCACACACAATGATATATATGCAGAATAAACTGTTAGTGGTACTACTGTGCTTTCACATATACGCCTTACAGATTTTGTAGATTAAATATTCAGTAATAGAATAAGGATTCATATGAACCAAGTTTGAGAAAAAACTAAGGGTTTAGTATTTTTATTTTTTCAAACTATGCTTATTAAGATTTAAATTAATTTTCATATATAATCAAATGAATGATTACCTCTGCACTGCATGGTGGAGTAATGCAAAGCACTATTCATATGATACCAATCAAAGTAACTAGGACTATTAGAATCAGTGTGATTAAAGAAACAAATTCTCTGAAGCAAAGAAACTATAACAATCAATAACAATCACAGTGTACAAAGCTACCAATATAAAATATCAGCAGTGGGTTAGGTCCATTTCTAGTTTTTTTTTTTTTTTAAGACTTTGTAAGTCATAAAACTCTTAAGTAGGAAAATTAACTGAAATTATTTGGGTAAAGATATGTCTGAGACTGAATTTAATGACTTTGGAAATAAGACTTTGGCTGTGGAGAAAGTCAATTTTTCAATAAATATTATTCATTAAGTAAATTCATTAAATTTGCCATATTCTTAGTTATAACAAAGCACAAGCTAACCTGAAGTAATACTGACACTGTTCTGAGGTTCCTGGCAGAGTTCTTTAATGTAAGCAGTTCTTTCAGGGGCAACTTCACAATTTTCACCTCTCTGTTGGGGATAATATTTAAATGTATAGATAGTTTGCTGCATATTTTTTCCTGCTGATTAATGGAGCTATTTGCTAGGGGGGAAACAGCAACAAAATTATAGGCTGTGGAGCATGACCACTGGACTAGAAATTCCCTTCTTCCTTCCTTGGCCTAATTATTGAAATGGAATGAAAAAGCAAAGGTAAAGCTTTAACATATTTGTAATCAGGAAATTTCTATACTATCACTGTTTTGTCAATAATAGTGTTTTCTTGCGTTAAAAAAAAAAAAAAAAGCAAAACAGAACATTGAGAATACTTTGCTTCCCTGCCTGCTTGCTTGTTTTTCTTTGGAACTTAAAAAACCATGGTGAGATTCAAAACATCTAAGATAAGATTGAGGTCATTGTATTATAATGAATAGAATCTAGAGAACAGAGTCATTTGGGATAGATTATTTATTGTAGAAAACAAATTATGTTGTGAAAAAAATCTATTGAGTTTCTTACCAGATGAGTGGTCATTGAGTTTGCTGGCTGCAGATGGATAGACAGCATGCATTGAACAGGTCCTGTTCTAAGCTTTTGCTGAGGACAAAGTCCCTTTCTATTTCATACCAATCAATCATATATAACTATCACAATATGATGAATTTATTTGCAGTTCCTAAAACAGTAGCAGTTTAGTCATATGATTAGAAGTAAACATGAGACCATTTTAATCTTGGGTGTATCAGGGTAAGGTGTTCTGTCATTCAAATATTTATAGTATAAAATTTGGGATTTGAAGGTGTTCAACATGCTAAAAAGTCTTTTAACATTTGAAGCTGATCTATTTTAGGTGAACTTTTGTTTCCTTTTTGACCCCTCTTCTTTCTTTTGACATTCTGAAAACCTTAAGTGAAGCAAATATGTTTGCTTCTCAGAGTCTAGTTCAGAACATTTTCTGTCAAGGGAATTGTTTTTTTGGAATGTGAACTAAAAATGAAAAATATATTTTTTTTCATTAGCCTGAAGCAGGGATTAAGTCTCAGAGTTTTGTGGCCCTTTTATCTTAAGACAACTCTGTGTGTGTGTGTGGTGTATTAATGTAAGAATGAGACTGATGAAGTTATCTTTTAAATGTTTGAGATAAGAATGTTGCATTTGTGCTTTCTGAATATTATATTTTCAAATTAAGTATGTTTTTTCATGGTCAAATGGCCAAATCATCATACCAGTCATAAACTTTATTTTCTTATTTAATTTACTGACACATAACAAAACAATATTGGACAACATTGACTAATATGATGAAGAAAATGATGCAAGAACTGTCCCCTCATCTGTATGAAAGGATCAAGATATCAAGATTTTGTTTGCTGTTCATTTGTGGAGGGTCACATTTGTTAGACATGAGGAAAAACTGTGCAGGGCAATATGTGTTTTAAGAACATACTTTGGTTGGAGGAAAAAAAATGAAAGCATAACAAAGAAAGCCGTGACTGATGGCAAAGTGCTCTTCCAGCTGTTGCTATGAAAGTATCAACAGCAGAGCTGTCAGAATTGAATGCTTATTTAAACAACTGCTTTTGATACATAGCAAATTTATCTTTAAAGGGCCTTTATGAAATCAACAGCACCAGAATTCAGCTGTCTTGGAAAATAAAGAGTAAGTAAAATGTGAAATTAATAACAATGACTGGCATAAGTAGCTATTCCAAACAAGGCCCATAGAGTGAGAGAAAATGATTTCATTTTTTTCTTACAACCAGAGGATCTACTCTACTCTAATAATTCTAAGTTAATTATTTTCATACTTGTAATAAATTGTCATTCCAATTAGTTGGTAAATAAAATCTTGTTAAAATGAAACCCTCTTAATCTACATTTAATAGATGCAAATACAGTTGCTAATGAATATTTCTGGATATGGCTTTGTGATTACTGAAAGAAAGTACTTGCAAATTCAAGCCACCATCAAACAGTGTGTTATTGAAACAGTTTTTGTGGACACTAGACAAAGAAAGCACTCCTGACTGAGTGTGGGTGAAATTGAGGTAGTCACAGGGTCACTATAATATCAACCCTAAAATCTAGTATCAATTAAGGTGTATAAAATACCAAGGTTATATTTAGAAAAACATTAAATACCAAGGTTATAATAAAAATATTTTTATCCAATAAGGTCAAAGCTCTTTATTGTGATTATAGTTGAAGACCTGCATATATCACAATTCTTACAGAAGGAACTGATATTTTGATTGATGATCTGACTTGTGTGAGGTCACAGAGAGTAATGGGCCTCTTTACTTACAGTTTAATTGCTTGGGTTTCAGTTACAATATACCTTTAAAATACCTTGCTTTTGAAAAATTTCTTATGATAAAATTTCATACAACAAGTAAATGTTAGAAGATTTGAGAGTTATTAAAATCATCCTTTGGTACCAGAAAAGATTGACCAGAATCAGCAAATATGAATCTTTAATTAGCTAAGAACATCTTTCCACAGTCCTTGAGAAGAAAGGAGTAAATCAATACCAAACGGACTCAAATCAAGCATTATTGAAATTTCACTTTCTGGGTCTCTGTTATAGTTTAGATATGAGGTGTCCCCTAAAAGCTCATGTGTGAGACAATGCAAGAAGGTTTAGAGGTGAAATGATTGGGTTACTAGAGCCTTAACCCACTCCCCTCCGAGGGATTAACTGACTGGTAACTGTAGGATGGTAGGGTATGCATGGAGGAGGTGTATAATTGGGGGGTGCTTTTGGAGTATATATTTTGTATCTGATGAGTGAATTCCCTCTGTTTCCTGATCATCCTGTGAGCTGCTTCTCTCTGCCACACTCTGCTACCATGATATTCTGCCTCACCTTGAGCCCTGAGGAATGGAGTCAGCTGTCTATGATGAGAGCTCTTAACCATGAGCCCCGCCAAAAAACTAGTCCTCCTCTAAAACTGTTCTTGTCAGTTCTTTCAGTTACAGCAGCAAAAAAGCTTACTAAAATAGTATCTCTTGAAAGTGATACCTATTTATCCTACTTTATTATAGTTTTTAAAAATCTATTTTCAGTACTATCTTATGGTCATTGATATTGAAGGTGATAACCGAGTGATAGTGATATCTTCAAATATCATATAATAAGTTTTATTAATTCTTCAGTACCTGCTAAGGCAGGGATGTGGACTAAGAGAAAAATTCCAGAAAGATCAACATGTGAAAGTATCTCTGATTAACCTGGATTTAGTACTCTTGCTCATTTCATTCTTTTCCTGTTCTGTCCCTTCTTTCATCTGCCCATCAATCCTGACTCCTTTTTACCTCTGGAAATCAAGTCCTATCCCTCTCCTTCCTGCACACTCTTTTCCAGCTACACGGGCCTTCCCTCTGCTTCCCAGATTGATCAAATTTGTTCTGGCCTCAGGAACCTTTCATGAGCTGTGCACCCTCGGCCTGGAAGTGTTCCTTCTCTTGATCTCTGCATGGCTGTCTGCTTCTGTCGGTCAAGTGTCTGCTGAACCATCAACATCTCAGAGAAGCCTTCCTTTAAACAATCTGTTGTAAGAAGTTACACAATCACACTACCACAAACCTTAGTTTCATTCTCTTCATACTTCTTATCATTTTTTATACCTTTCTTGTTTATTTTTCTTTCCATCTGTCACCATACAAATGCAGGTTCGATGAGAGCAGGGATATTTTCTTGCACACTGCTTTTCCCTTAGAGCCTGTAATGGTGTCTTTGTGACATCTAGGAATATAGTCTGAAAAACTTGTTCACATAGCCCATATTTATTAATTAAGTGAGCATAAATGATCAATTCTCTAGTTAAAGAAACTGGATTCATTTATTGCTGATTATTATTCTTGGTCGAATTACCCTATCTTCTCATTTCTTAATCTTTTCTGAACCTCTGTTTACTTAGCTGTAAAAACAGTAGAGATAATCTTTGCTAATTCCAGAAACTATCTATGTAGAACAACTAATAAAAGCATTGGAAATGAACTAGAAGATAATGATCCCACATCCCATTATGGAAGAAGTTTGTGGGTCTCTCAATGGTCACTTGCAGCATGCTATTATCAAGCTGTTGATTGGCAGATAATGGTTATGAATGCTTACTTTCTGCCAGCTGCTAGAACAGAAAGTGAAAATTGCAAGTTGCTCGCTAGCTATGAATGTGCATTAGAGTACCTTAAAAGCATTATTTCTCCATGGTAATAGGAAGTTTTGAAATGTGTTTGCTTCTATGGTTTATTCAGTTTTTCTGATCTGAAATACAAAGTTTAAATAATCCTGTTTTTATTTGATACCATGTTTAGAAAAATATATGAGTGCCATCTACTGGATTTCTCTAGTACCACATTCAACAAGGTGATTCAACAACATCGCAGGAATTATTCTTGGTTCTCAAGTTTGTGAGTGACACATTCTTATAGAAGAGGATGACTTGCCCTCCCTTCCCCCATTCTTCCTCCCTTCCTTTCTTTTTACCTGCCTGCCTTCCTCAATTCCTTCATCATTTATACAAATACAAAATTTAAATGTCTGTATGTAATCTTTAATTGCTCATATATATATATGTGTGTATATACACACATATGTAATTTTCAAATATGTATTTGGTACTAATTTTTAAATTATTATCACACATACCTTAGAGAAAATATACTCAAAGGTACCTAAAGGTGAAATGTTGGTAATATTATAGTACTGTTTCCAATTTTAATAATCTTAAAAGAGCCAGATTGGTTTAATTAATATATTTTTTAAAAATTTTGAACAACAACAATGGAAAAACCCTTTCAGTCTGTTTTTCAGTGTCTTTAGTTTTCAAAGATTCAGTCATGAATGTCACTTCATCAAATAAAATGAAGTCACCCTACTTAGGATTTTTGATAATGGCCTGCCAATCAGCTTTACCACCAGTTATTTGTCTCCTTTAAAACTCTCCTTTGAAAAACAAAGAGTCCAAATTCAGAATTCCATACTTGATCTCTCATGCTAGGTGATTTACATAAATCATCTCTGATCTTCAATTAGCCTAAAATCTGGAAATACTGATGACTGTTCTATAGCCAAGAAGCAGAGGATGCCAGACTGAGAAAATTGCCAGTATACACAATTGGTTTTGAAGTGGACTTGAACCTAGGACTGCCTGGACTCAATATTCTCTAATAAATGCTATATTTCAGAATTCAGGATGCCTAGGGACTGACTTGCCTGGGATTAGAAATTCAATAAAGAGAGCCATTTCTTTCACAGATACAGTTAGCAGTTTGCTCAGTGCCAGGAATGTTTTAGCTTCCTCTTCTGAGGGAGACCACTGGTTATTCCTTCCCATAATATGTAGAGGTAATGAGAATGGGAAAATTCATTTATTTCTTGTCTTATACACATTTATTTCTCTGTCATGTGTCTCCCAGTACCATCAGGCAAATCGAACACACCTTCTTTGCCTCACAAAACTGTTTCAGAATGTGCATTATAGTATTATCCAGTAGTGATATAACTATTAGTTTCCTCTGGATTACAAATTCTATGAAGGCAAAAATTTTCATTGATTTATCTTAGTGTTTCCAGTACACATTTAAGTGTCTTAAGCTGTGAACAACTTCATGATTATGATTAACTTATACTTCTTATGCTTAATAGGTTGAATAGGTTTTCTAGACTGGCCTAATTATTTTAATCTCCTGTATGAGAGGAAGTTCATTTTGAGATTTTACTAAGCTCATTAATGTTAAGTTTTAAAGACTAGGGGCCTGCCTCTTTTTATTCACAAATCCTTGTTCTGGTTGTTTTTCTCCTAAAACTTATATTTGGGATCCAAGATGGCGGACTAGAGGGTGACTGCATCTCTTGTCGCTCCAGAACTCAGGATTCAAGAAGGGGAGGTATTGAGAGACTCCGACCAATATAGAGCCGTGGGGTGAGTCTTTCCCACTGGGTGAAGCTTGGCCCAGGTGGCAGGCCTGGACAGGGGGCAGCTTCTCGGAGCAGGGCAGGGCAGTGAGAGACTTCCCCAAGAAGCCCTGATGCCTCTGGCAGCATGCCTGGTCCACAGCCAGGTTCTAAGAGCAGGCCTGCCCAGTGAGAGCTTTTCCACACACAGCCAACCCCAAGCCCCTAACGCTGCGGGCCAGCCAGCAGGCAGCTTCTGGGACCAAGGCAGGACAGGGAGAGGCTCCCCGTCCCCCCAAGCAGCCTGGCTCCCTCAGGCAGGGGCAGGCCCTGTCTATAGCCAGCTGCTAGTAGCAGGACTGCCCAGTGAGAGGATTTCCACGCAGAACCAGCCCCCAGCCCTGGACATAGTAGCAGGCTAGGGGCAGTTTTCTTCGGAAGCGCTGCATTATCAAGTTCCTCCAAGACTTCAGGCTACTGAAGGCTGGGAGGTTATATACTGGAAATCTACAGGGACACTATAAGCCAATAGAGGAAATCTGCAATATCTCAGAGTTCCACTGATATCTGACCAATATGAGAAAACAAGGGAAGAAAAATGTCCCAAACAAACATAGATACTATATCAATAAAACCCAATGATAGCACAGCAGAAGAAATGTCAGAAAGGGAGTTCAGAATGTACATAATTAAAACAATCAGGGAAGCAAACGAGGAGATGAAAGAGCAAATGCAGGCATTGAAGGAAGAGATGAAAGAGAAAATGCAGGCATTAAATGATTGCACCAATCAACAGTTAAAAGAGCAAATACGGGAAACAAAAGATCATTTCAATAAAGAGTTAGAGATACTGAAACAAACAAACAAACAGAAATCCTTAAAATGAAGGAAACAATAAACCAAGTTAAAAACGCCATAGAAAGCATAACCAATAGGATAGAACACCTGGAAGACAGAACCTCAGACATTGAAGACAAAATATTTAATCTTGAAAACAAAATTGACCAAACAGAGAAGATGCTAAGAATCTACAAGAATTATGGGATATCATGAAAAGGCCAAATTTAGGAATTATTGGGATTGAGGAAGGCTTAGAGAAACAAACCAAAGGAATGAACAATCTATTCAATGAAATAATATCAGAAAATTTCCCAAATCTGAAGAATGAAATGGAAAACCAGGTATAAGAGGCTTTTAGGACTCCAAATATACAAAATTAGAACAGACCCACACCAAAGCACATTATTATGAAAACACCTAACATACAAAATAAAGACAGAATTTTAAAGGCTGCGAGAGAAAAGAATCAAATTACATTCGGGGGAAACCTATAAGAATATCAGCAGATTTTTCAATCCAAATCCTAAAAGCTAGAAGGGCCTGGAACAATTACCAAGCCCTGAAAGAAAACGGATGCCAACCAAGAATCTTATACCCAGCAAAACTTACTTTCAGATTTGACGACGAAATAAGATCCTTCCATGATAAACAAAAGATAAAAGAATTTGCAAAAAGCATTACAGAACATTATCAGCAAAATATTCCATGAGGAAGAAATGAAAAACAAAGATGCAAATCAGCAACTGGAGGAACTAGCCTAAAGTAATAGCCAAATAAAGGAGAAACCAAATCATGTCAAAAAACAAAAATGAGTCAAATGACTGGGAATACAAATCATATCACAATAATAACCCTGAATGTTAATGGATTGAACTCATCAATAAAAAGACATAGACTGGCAGATTGGATTAAAAAAAATCCAACAATATGCTGCCTGTAAGAGACTTATCTCATAGAAAGAGATACCCACAGACTAAAGGTGAAAGGATGGGAAAAAACATACCATGCACAGGGACACAGCAAAAAAGCTGGGGTATCCATCCTCATTTCAGATAATGTGGACTTCAAGCCAAAACTAGTCAGAAGGGATAAAGAAGGACATTACATACTGCTTAAGGGAAGCATAAATCAGCAAGACATAACAATCATAAATATCTATGCCCCGAACATTGGTTCATCCATGTATGTCAAACAAATCCTTCTCAATTCCAGAAATCAAATAGACGACAACACAATAATACTAGGTGATTTTAACACACCTCGCTCACCACTGGATAGATCTTCCAAACAAAAATTGAATAAAGAAACCATAGATCTCAATAACACAATCAACAATTTAGACTTAACAGACATATATAGAATATACCATCCAACAAAGAACGAATACACTTTCTTCTCAGCAGCACATGGATCCTTCTCTAAAATAGACCATATTTTATGCCACAGAGCTACTGTTATCAAATACAAGAAGATAGAGATACTACCTTGTATTCTATCAGATCATAATGGATTGAAATTAGAAATAAATGACAGAATAAAAAACAGAAACTTCTCCAATACCCGGAGATTAAATAATACACTATTATATGATGAATGTATAACAGAAGACATCAGGAGGGAAATAAAAAACTTCTTAGAAGTAAACGAGAACAAAGACACATCATATAAAAATCTCTGGGACACTATGAAAGCAGTACTTAGAGGAAGATTTATTTCATGGAGTGCATTCAACAAAAGAAGTAGAAATCAAAAAATAAACGACTTAACACTACAGCTCAAAGCCCTAGAAAAAGAAGAGTAGACCAACACCAAAAGTAGTAGAAGACAGGAAATAGTTAAAAGCAGAGCCCAAATCAACAAAATCGAAACAAAAGGAACAATCGAAAAAAATAACAAAGAGTTGGTTCTTTGAAAAAATAAACCAAATTGATAAACCCTTAGCCACAGTAACAAAGAGAAAGAGAGAAAACTCAAATTACTAAAATTTGGAATGAACAAGAAAATATCAATACAGACACAGTGAAATACAAAACATAATTAGAAGCTATTTTGAAAATCTAAATTCCAACAAAACAGAAAACCTTGAAGACATCGAGTTTCTAGAGACATATGAATTACCTAAACTGAACGAGGAGGACATACACAACTTAAATAAATCAATTTCAAGCAATGAAATAGAAGAGGTCATCAAAAGCCTACCAACAAAGAAAAGTCTGGGACCAGATGGGTTCTCAGCCGAGTTCTACAAAACCTTTAAAGAAGAGCTCATTCCAATACTCCTCAAAGTATTCCATGAAATAGAAGAGGAGGGAACCCTCCCAAACTCATTCTATGAAGCCAATATCACCCTGATACCTAAACCAGACAGACACATTGAGGAAAGAAGATTTCAGACCAATATCCTTAATGAACATCGACACAAAAATTCTCAACAAAATTTTAGCAAATCGCATACAAGAATATATTAAAAAGATAGTGCACCATGATCAAGTGGGTTTTATCCCCGGGATGCAAGGTTGGTTCAACATCTGGAAATCAATAAATGTCATTCATCATATCAACAGACTTAAAGTTAAGAATCACATGATTATTTTGATAGATGCCGAAAAAGCATTCGATAAAATACAGCATCCCTTCATGCTCAAAACACTAGAAAAAATTGGGGTAGTGAGAACATTCCTGAATGTTGTAAAGACCATCTACACTAAGCCCATGGCCAATGTCATTCTAAATGGTGAAAAACTGAAAGCATTCCCCCTAAAAACTGGAACAAGGCAGGGATGCCCTCTTTCACCACTTCTATTCAACATTGTCCTCGAAACTCTAGCCAGGGCAATTAGACAAACCAAAGAAATTAAAGGGATATGAATTGGAAAAGAAGAACTCAAACTATCCCTGTTCGCAGATGACATGATTATATATTTAGAGGAACCCAGAAATTCCACCAGAAAACTTTTAGAACTCATAAGTGAATTCAGTAAAGTAGAGGTTACAAGATCAATGCTCATAAATCCAATGCATTTTTATACATAAGTGATGAATCTTCAGAAAGAGAAATTAGGAAAACTACCCCATTCACAATAGCATCAAAAAAAATAAAATACTTGGGAATCAATCTCACAAAAGAGGTGAAAGACCTCTACCATGAGAACTACAGAACACTAAAGAAAGAAATTAAAGAAAACCTTAGAAGATGGAAAGATCTCCCATGTTCTTGGATAGGAAGAATTAATATTGTCAAAATGGCCATACTACCAAAAGTGCTATACAGATTCAATGCAATTCCAATTAAAATCCCAATGATGCACCTTACAGAAATAGAGCAAGCAATCATGAAATTCATCTGGAAGAATAAGAAACCCAGAAGAGCTAAAGCAATCCTTAGCAGAAAGAGTGAAGCAGTGGGTATCGCAATACCAGATCTTCAACTCTACTACAAAGCAATAGTAACAAAAATGGCATGGTATTGGTACCAAAATAGAAAGGTAGATCAATGGTACAGAATAGAGGACATGGACACAAACCCAAATAAATACAATTTTCTCATACTAGACAAAGGGGCCAAAAATATGCAATGGAGAAAAGATAGCCTCTTCAACAAATGGTGCTGGGAAAACTGGAAATTCATATGCAACAGAATGAAAATAAACACCTATCTCTCACCCTGCACAAAATTCAACTCAAAGTGGATTAAGGACCTTGGAATCAGACCAGAGACCCTACATGTTATAGAAGAAAAAGTAGGTCCAAATCTTTACCTTGTTGGCTTAGGATCAGACTTCATTAACAGGACTCCCATAGCATAAGAAATAAAAGCAAGAATCAACAACTGGGATAGATTCAAACTAAAAAGCTTTCTCTCAGCAAAAGAAACTATCAGTAATGTGAAGAGAGAGCCTACAGAGTGGGAGAAAATACTTTGCCACTCATACTTCAGATAGAGCACTAATTTCCAGAATATATAAAGAACTCAAAAAACTCTACACCAAGAATACAAATAACCCAATCAACAAATGGGCTGAGGAAATGAACAGACACTTCACAGAAGAAGATGTACAAGCAATCAACAGATATATGAAAAATGTTCAACATCTCTAGTAATAAGAGAAATGCAAATCAAAACTACCCTCAGATTCCATCTCACCCCAATTAGAATGGCGATTATCAAGAATACGAGCAACAATAGGTGTTGGCAAGGATGTGGGGAAAAAGGTACACTCATACATTGCTGGTGGAGTTGCAAATTAGTGCAGCCACTCTGGAAAGCAGTATGGAGATTCCTCAGAAAGCTTGGAATGGAACCACCATTTGACCCAGCTATCCCACTCCTTGGCCTATACCCAAAGGACTTAAAATCAGCATACTACAGAGATACAGCCACATCAATGTTCATAGCTGCTCAATTCACCATAGCCAACTGAGATGTCCTTCAATTGATGAATGGATAAAGAAACTGTGATAGATATATATATATATATATACACACACACACACACACACACACACACACACACACACACACAATGGAATATTTCTCAGCCATAAAGAATGATAAAATTATGGCATTTGCAGGCAAATGGATGAAATTAGAGAATATCATGCTAAGTGAGATAAGCCAATCTCAGAAAACCAAAGGACGAATGATCTCGCTGATAGGCAGATGATGACACATAATGGGGGGTGGGAGGAGTTAGTGTTAGGGTTAGGGTTAGGGAGGGGGGAAAGAATTGAGGAAGGAAAAGAGGGGTGGGAGGGGTGGGGGGAAGGGAAAAAACAGAATGATTCTAACGACATTGCCCTATGTAAATTTATGATTATACAAATGGTATGCCTTTACTCCATGTACAAACAGAGAAACAACATGTATCCCATTTATTTACAATAAAAGTAAAAACTTATATTTGCATTCAGTACAACCAATTGCCATTTTTCATTCACAGTAGCACCTTGGTAGTATTAAAAGGAAAATAATAACCAGTATTGGAATATTTCAAAAGGGATGGAAGAAGCATGTAGAAAGATTAGCTGATGGCAGATTGCTGGAATTAACGCATTAATTCATAGATATAGATGGGTGGAAGAAATTCAAAGGATGCTTTGGGTAACTCCATTCCACAAATAGAGAAAAAAGCAGACTTTGCTAAAATAACAAATTATATACTCCTGATGCTATACTAAATGGATTATATTCATGTTTAATTCAGTTCTTAATTAGGTTTAACTGGGAATATATTTGTTTGAAATAGGGGAAATCTGAGTCAGTTTGTGTTCTAAGAAAAGAGTGGGTTTTTTTGTTTGTTTGGTTGGTTGGTTTTACTTAATACTTGGTTGAATAAAGGCCTATTTCTTTGTTTTAAAGACTAACATAAACCAGGACACACCTGTCATCCCAGCTGCTCTGAAGGCTACGGCAGGAGGATGGAAGCTTGTGTCCAACCTGGGCAATTTAGTGAGACACTGTCTCAAAATAAAATTAAAAGGGTTTGTTATGTAGCTCAATGGTAGAGCACTTGCTTAGCATCTGCAAGGCACTGAATTCAATCCCCAGTATGTTGAGGGAAAAAAATGTCACATAATGCAAGCAGTGCCAAAGTCGACTTTGCTAAGTTCTTACTACTGTTTTGCCAAATTAACACACACTCAGTGGCTTAAAACAGTTATTATATCACTGTAGGCCAGCAGTCCAGTGTGGGTCTCACTGGGCTAAAGGCAGGGTGTTGCCAGGGAAGCATGCCTCTGGGGGCTCTTGGGGAGAATCTGTGCTCACACTTATCCAGCTTCTGGAAGTTGCCTGAGTTCCTTGACGCAAGGCCCCTCCTTCATCCTCAAAGACAGCCTGTTGTATTGAGTTCTCTTGTTACATCTCTCTGATTATTTCTTCTGCCTCCCTCTTCCATTTATAAGGACTTTTGTGATTGGTGAGCCAGCCTCCATAACCCAGGATAACTCCCCATTTCATGTTCAGATGAGTAGCAACAGTAATTCCATCTGTAACTTAATTTCTACTTGCCAGGCAACATAGCATATTCGTCAGTTTTGGAGATTAGAATGAGGGCACCTTTGAAGAGAGGAATTATTCTGCTTCCCACATCAATGAAATGTTTGTGTTCTTTAAAATGGGCTCAGTATCTTCCTAAACTCTGCAGTACATTTGTGTTATTTTTGTAGTAAATCCTTTTAAATAGAAATTTTCACTATTAATGATATTTTACTTTTATGGTTTTTGCGTGCAATAAACTAAAAACATAATATAGTGGAGTGATTTCCCTACCACCAAGGAACAGAGTTCTGTAGTACTGAAACAAAGACATTTTGTGGGACTTTTAAGTTAGCATTTTTCTTTTCCACCTCCATTTCCTCCTTCTAATTGTTCAAACCTCTACTTCTTCTTTCTGAATGTCTTCCAAACACACTTCACATACTTTTCCATTTCCACTCTTCTTAAATAAACCACACTTAACCTTATTTATCTATTTTATTGGATTACTTCCAGTGGAGTAGTAAGTCAAACTATGTTCCCTTTGTTGTTTTAGATTTTAAATTTAATGACTGAATCATAATTGAATCTCCCCTTTCTGTTGAAATCTTCATTTGGACGTAAAGTCTCAGGGTGACCCCCCATAAACTGAGGCAAGAATATGTGCCCTCAATGTATGTTTGGGTGAACCATCTTATTGGTTCAAATGTTAAGGATTTCTTTTTATTTTAAAAGACAGGATATTGCAAGGTGAAGCTTTGTAATGCGGTCTCTGTGTGTCTTTGAAGGCTTTTCTGTGGTGACAATTCCTTTGGCAGAAATCCACCTTGTGACTCACTACACCTATCTATGATAATCTCAAATGAACTGTTCTCGAGCAAATTCACAAAACTATTAAATATATTAAATAGTTTTAATTTAATGAGTATTTCTTAAAGTTTTGTTCTGATAGGTGCTGTATGAGTCAATAATAATAACAACAACAATAATAATTGGTCCAAATCCACAAAATGGTTAAATTCAAGTAGGTTTTGTTGCATGACAAAATCAGCTTGGGTTTTACATTCAAAGTATTTTTGCCTTTACCTCATCTTATTCAAAATGGTCATGTAGTAGTGTTAGACTACAGTCCTTTTCTGGCTCTGCTTTTCCTTTGTGGTCGTGGGCTAGCTACTTAGCTCTTCTAAGTTCATTTTCTAATTGGTAATAAAAGAATTAAATAGTATCCATTTTGTTGGGTTGTACAGATCATATGAGACAGTATATATAAAGGCTGTGGCATAATTCTGATTCTTAGTATATACCAAAGTAATTATAGTCATTTTAATTGTTCTTGGCAAGAAGATAGTATGGTATAGAGAACTTAGCATGGTGTTAATATTTTTAGTGGTGCTCTTTATATATGAAATTCACTTACTGGTTCACATAGTTTGATCTTTTGCTTTGAGTCACCAGATTTTCTTTGTATGGATTATATCCCGTGACTCACTTGGCTGGGGTAGAAGTGCAACGTGAAACTGTGAAACACATTTCCCTATGCAAACATAATTGGTATCTTTTGCCAAGTGTGGCACAACTGGACTGAGCAGCCTAGAGCCACTTTAGGGATGGCTCTGTTTGCTTTCAAGAAAATGGTTTGTTTTATACTCTGAGACACAGCATCTGAGAACATGGTTTTTGTGAACACTGAAAGACTCTCCTAAATTTCAGTTGAAGGTGGCAGATTGAACATAAAGCTTCACCTCCACTTCTTCCCCAAATTTCCACTAATATGATAGTAAAGCTATTTTCTTTTAAAGACCTAAAGGGCAGAGAGAAGATTCTGTTGTGGAGTTAATAGCAAGATGACTGAAAGCCAGGAAGTAGAGGGATGAATGGAGAGTGAATGACAGCAAAATTGAGAAATTGTATCATAAACCTGTAGAGGGAAATAGGAGAATCATCTTGATTTTCCCCTAGAGAATCCTCAGAACTCTCAAGAAAAGCAGAACTCAGTACCTCTGGGAATGGAGATGAAGGGAGGACTGAAAATGTAGAGGCTGGTTGAGTGTGTGTTTAAGAAACTCTGAACTCCTCAGATTACCCATTTTAGCTGTGGAATAGCCTGTTCCAATCCTGGTGGAAGATTTTAGGTTTATTTTCTAGGGAATATAAAAGAGAAAGTCTGTAAACAGAGGACAACAGGCACTGTTGCTGATAGAAGATCAGAGGGACTAAAGAAATACATTCTGAATGTTGTAATTGCCAACCTTTCACTCTAACGGAGATCTTCTTTGGGGTGATTATATACTCCAGGAAAGTATTCTCAAAGTGTGATCTTAGGATTATGTTAAGAAGCAGAAATGATATTTTGTGTCTATAGAAAAATCATAACATCTAAACTATCCAAGACCAGTTGGGAAGACCTAATTCAGTAGATGTATAATTTGATGATACAAAAGAGGTAGTTAAATCATGTCATCATGGCCCTAATGCATGCCAATTAAATATGGCACGGGTTATGAAAATCTTTGGCCAGAAATAAAGAATAGGAATTGTTTCTTGAACCTGGTCAGGAAGAACGACATCAGCCAAGCATGGTGGAGCAAGCCTATAATCTCAACTACTCTGGAAGGTGAGACCAGAGAATTGCAATTTCAAGACCAACCTGGACAACTTAGCCAGACACCATCTCAAAAAAAGGGTATGTGTGGGTTGGGATGTAACTCAGTTATAGAGTACTTACCTAGCATATGTGAGGTCGTGGGCTAGATTTCCAGTACCATACACAAAGAAAACAGAAAAAATTTATGAAAATGACTGAGAAATGGTCGGTTGGCCTAAGGATTGATTCTAATAGCTTCATTTAGATATAAATGTGTTCTGTAATTTTGCCTTGAGTGTTTTCATTCAGTACAAACACACACACACTATATATATATATACATATAGTATATATATATAAATATATATATATTTGTTATATACATATATATAACAAAACAAAACTGACAACCACTCCTTTTCTATGAAATATAATTCTTATGTATATAGATTTGAAAGCTGGAAGAGATGTGCTACTCAGCTTTCTGTTATTGTAGTAAGTACCAGAGATAAATCAACTTAGAAATAGAAATGGTTTATTGTAGCTCACAGTTTTAGAGGTTTCAATTTATGATTGGATAGACTCATTGCTTTTAGGCCTCTGGGGGTCACATCATGGTGGGTGCATGTGACATAGAGAAAACATTCACCTCATGGATGGGATGTGAAAGGAAGAGGAAGCATTAGGGGATGGGGTCTCACTATTCCCTTTAAGGGCATACCCTCAATGACTAGAAGACCTCCCATCAGGCTTCACCTCTTAAGAGTTCTACTACCTCCCACTAATGCCACTCTGAGGAACAAGACTTTAACCTGCGGGATGCATCTGGACCCAGTCCAGATCCAAACCATAGCAGAACCTTCAAACAGGTATATTAAGAGACATCAAAAATCTTACATCTGTAGGCTACTCCAGAACAGGAAAATATTTTCAAGGTAGGTTCAATTAAGCTGTGTGAAACTTAATTTATTCCTTTCCTTATGCTACTTATTGCTCTGACCTGGAATCCTATCTCATATAGTCTGCCTGTTAACCTTTTATCCATTTTAATGGATATTTATTGAGCACTGAATAAATTGGGATGCTTTTACTCGTAAATGACCGATACACAATTCAAACTAGTCATAAAAACTGAAAAAGGATTGTGCTCTCTCACTGAACTTGGAAGGCCCAGAATGCATCTTGACCGGAGGCACAACTGGATCCAAGGGCTCAAATCAAGTTATAGATCTGTCTCTCCTTTAACCTCTAAACTGGTCCTTCTGGCTTCATCTCTAAGTAAACTCTGCTTATGTGATAGCAAAGGTGGCTACTGGCAGCTCTGAACTTTTATTTTGGTATCAGTTTAGCTGTCCACAGGGACAGAGAACACTTTTTTCAATATTTCTGGCTTCATTGGCCTGCCTTGTACTTAGGTACCTATGTCTGAACCAGTCTTTGTGATTCTGATTGACCAGGCTGGGCATGAGGGTATAGGCAAGGAATAATGCAGATCTCATGCTCTGAAAAAGGGGAAGCATAGTTCACCAAGGGAAAATAGGAGTGCTGTTACACAAGAATAATAGTGGACACTACTAGCAAAAACTTACCTGTATTCTGCATACTTCAAATGTCTACTTATTCTTTAAGGTTTGATTCATTCATGTGTCATTTTCTCTATAAAGTCTTTTGTATCCTGCTCAGCTATAGGCAAAATTAATCAATCCTTTATTTCCCTTTTAGCTTTTACATATACTTGTGATGACATATCATTCATGTTTCATTATAATCAATCTTCTTGCTTTATGTTTCCTGCAGGCTCCTTTAGGACCGAGACTATTTTATTCCTATTTGATCCCATTTACTGATTTATTTTGTTAACAAGTATTTTTTGAGTGTCTGCTACTGTGTACCACCATACTAATGCTGGAAAGATAGTGGTGTTCAATGAACACATTGTCCCTGAACTAATAAACTTATTTTTAGGAAAGAAGGTAAATTAATAAAGAAGGAATTACAAAGTATATGTTGAATTTTATGAAGCATGTTTTTAAAGGGTTCTGTGAGAAGAAGGCACGAGGGAAAGATTCATGGAGAGGGTAATATTTTTAAACTAATACCTAAAGAATGAATGAATTAGCATCAGGAAGGGTGGAGTACAGGTGGGCATTAACTGTTCCAGGAAGAGGAAAGGGAGACAGAGGAATCAATCATGGCTTTCGGGTTTCTAGCTTGAATACCAGATTGCATAGTGACACTATTGAGATAAGGTGTTATAGAGCAATGTCAGATTGAAGGAAAGTAAAGGGAAAACCAGTTTCATGGTGATGAATATGAGGTATTGTTAAGATATCCAAGTGGAGTAACCAAGAGGCTACTGGATATATGACTTGTCACTCAAAAGAGAAACACGTATTGGAAATAAGATTTGTTGTCAACTTATGGACAGTAATTAAATACAGGGGAATGAGATGACGTGAAGAAAATGAGTGCACATATGAGGCCTATAACCAGCCCTGGAGGAACAACCAAACTGTAAAGTCAACTAGAGGAGGAGGAACCAGCAAAGAAGAGTGAGGATTGTCCTAAGAAGTAGGAGAAGATGCAGGTAAGTGTGAAGTGAAGAAATCTAGGAATGGAGCTTTCAAGAAGGAAGGAATGGGTAACTGTTTCAAATGCTAATAAAGATAAGAACTAAAACATGTCCCTATTACCAGGCATAGTACTTAACTTTACTCACCAAAAAATGACTCTTTAACAATTGCACCAGGCTCAGTGGTAGGTACCAAAGATAAAAAGTAATAAGTGCTTAATAGTTGTTGAATAAGTGATTATTGAATAAACTGCTTTTGTTAAAATTTTAGATAAGAATATATGAAGATGGAATAAAACATATAAGTATATACTTCCTAAGAATGCTAATAGTTAGCTTTCTACTTCTCTTTCTACTTTCTACTGAACAGTCTCAATGAAAGACATTGGATTGTGCTTAATTAATTCAGGCCAAAGGAAGGTGTCATGAGTAGTTAAGGACCCACTGGCAGGATGTACAGAAGAAATTTTGAAACACCTTATTTTTCAGTGTAGTTGGCTCTCAGATCTCTCTCTTTCCATTCCTTGTGGAAATTCTACCACTTTTTTCATCTAGTTTCACATGGAGCCTGTGAATCTTTTCAAAGTATGCCCATCTAATCTAATAGCACTTGAGTAATTGTTTTTATCATAAGCCTGTTGGATCAAGATAAGCAAAATGGACCACTAAACTCTCCCTGTGACAGAAGGTGCACACACGGGGAATACAGCAAATCACAACATTCTTCATTTCTCATCCAGCATTATAGCTCATCAAGGACGTATGAAAGTGACAACAAGGCTGGCTGACCCTTGTTATATCTTTGTCATCTTAAGCATGTTTTGCTTTCACTGTTTATCATAAAAAATGGTATCATGTTTTTGTGTCAATTACTTTACATTAATTAAAATACAGCTTCATTCAATGGTTTAACTATTTTTTTTTTTACAGAATAAGTGTCTCTCCAAGGATAAGGCATTGGGGTAGGGGCAGGATCTCACCTAAGTTAGGAGTATATAGAAAACGAATTATTTTACTTTCTTCAGGACATTCCATACTACACACACACAGTCACGAGAAATTGGGACCACATATTTGCAGCAAATGATAAGTGAAGGGTTAGCAATGATAGTACAGAGAGAAGTTCAAAACATTAATAAAAAGGAAATAATAGAAAATGGTCAAGGGACATTAATAATTAAGAGAAAAATACAAAAACTAATATTCATATGAAAGGATGCTCAAATTCATTTATAATTTAAAAATGCAAGTAAAATCAAGACACAATTTTTCAGACAAATCAGCAAAAATTAAACAGAAGGACTGTGCCAGAATAAGCAAAATAGGGAAAGACAACATCTTCTTATTTAACAATATTTTTAGAGATTGTATCAATATTTTAAGTTCATCACTTATAACCTAGCAGGCATTACTAGCTATCAGTGTGGATGTTTGTGAACAAGAATATAACACCATTTGTAGTTTTGAAAAACTTGAAAATGTCCTAAATATGAACTGAAAGGCATTGTTTTCTCTTAAATATTATTTTTTTAATTTTTATTTATTTTTGTTTTTAAAATTTTTGAATTCTAATTAGTTACATATGATAGTAGAATGCATTTTGATACATTATACGTGAATGGAGTATAACTTCTTATTCTGGTTTCACGTGATGTATGTAGAGTTACACAGGTCATGTAATCATATATGGGGCATATTAAGTAACCATTGAAAGTTGAAGAATATCTATTATTTTGGGGAAATGTCCATAGTATAGTGTTATATGTAAAAAGCAATTTAGAAAATATATTAACATTTTAAATAATAAAATTATTTTTAAAGCCTATAATGTACAACTTGCATTGTGTATAGATATTATAAATAGATGAATAGGTAGTAATATATTTTATTAGTTTCCTATTGCTGCTGTGACAAGTTATCACAAATATAATGTAACCCCCCCCACCAAATATATATATAATGACTTAAAACAACATACATATATTAACTTACAGTTCTAGAGGCCAGAAGTAGGCAATGGGTCTCACTTGGTTAAAATCAAGAAGTCTGCAGGGCTGGCTTCTTCTGGAGGCCAAAGGAAGGTGTCATGAGTAGTTAAGGACCCACTGGCAAGATGTACAGAAGAAATTTTGAAACGCCTTATTTTTCAGTGTAGTTGGCTCTCAGATCTCTCTCTTTCCATTCCTTGTGGAAATTCTACCACTTTTTTCATCTAGTTTCACATGGAGCCTTTGAATCTTTTCAAAGTATGCCCATCTAATCTAATAGCACTTGAGTAATTGTTTTTATCATAAGCCTGTTGGATCAAGATAAGCAAGATGGACCACTAAACTCTCCCTGTGACAGAAGGTGCACACACGGGGAATACAGCAAATCACAACATTCTTCATTTCTCATCCAGCATTATAGCTCATCAAGGACATATGAAAGTGATGACAAAACTGACTGACCCCTGTTATACCTTTGTCATCTTAAGCATGTTTTCCAGCTGCTGTAGGCTGCTTGCATTTCTTAGCTTGTGGCCCCCATTTCTCCATCTTCAAAGCTAGCAGTATCAGGCTGAGTCTACTTGTATCTTCCCTTCACCAGCTTTAACAACTTGGTCTTTGAAAAGAACCGTGGGTTTGGACCAGGGTCATTAAGTGAAACAAGTCAGGCACTGAAAGACAAAAGCCACATGTTCTCATTCATATATGGAAGCTAAAAAATTGATTTCATAGAAGTAGAAAGGTTAATAAATAAGTTCAGGGCAAAAGAGGATAGAAAAGGGTCGAATAATAGCTTCCAAACTATTACGAAGGAAGAATAATTTCTAAGATTCTGCAGCACAGAAGGGTGACCATAGTTCAAAACAATGTATTCTATTTTATAAAGGTCTAGAAGAGAGGACTTCAAAGAAATGATAAATATTTAAGGAGACAAATGTCAATTGCCCTGATTTGATCATTATATGTTGTATACATGTATTGAATTATCACATTGTACCCCCTAAATATGTACAGTTCTGTGTCAATAAGAGTAATAAAAGAGTGCTTCTTATCCTTACCTGTACATTGGAATGATTTAGGGAGCTTTAAGATTTTGGCACTAATTTTTGTTTATTTTTTTGTTTTGATGTGATTTTTTCCAGCATCATTTATCTTTGAAAAAATTTTAATTATATATAACTAAAGGGAAATAATGAAAAATGTAAGAATATATTCTAAATTGGAGTATATTTAATATCCAATAAACTGTACAAATTCTAAGTGTTCGCTCCAATGAGCTTTTATTTTGATAAACTGCAGATAACAAAATTTGGCATTTTAACCCATTTTAAGTACAGCACATAATTCCATGACATTTACATTGCTGTGCAGCTGTCACTGCCATCCAGCTACAGAGCTTCAATTTATCCAAGTCAGGTTGTACCCATTGAATTATTGCTCCCCTTTCCTTCCTTTCAGCCCCTGACCATCACCTTCCATCTTCTTTCTCTATGAATTCAACCATTCTAAGTACCTCATATTAGTGGAATATTACAATATTTGACCTTTTGTATCTTGTTGAAGTAAGTAAAATGTTTCAAGGTTCATACATGTTGTAGCATGTTTCAGAATTTTTTAAGGCTAAATAATATTCCATTATATGTGTATATCACATTTTGTTTTCCGTGCACCACCAAAGGACACTTGGATATCCCACCTTTTGGCTAGTGTATATGATACAGCTGTGGACATGGGCATACAATATTTATTTGATTCCCTCCATCTGAATCTTCTGAATATATGCCCTGTAATGAATTATCAAATTATATGGTGATTCTGTGTTTTACTTTTTAAGGAGCCATCATACTGTATTCCAAAGCGGCTGCCTCATCTTAAATTCCCACCAGCAACAGAAATGTAAAATTTCAATTCTCCACATTTTCAGCAACACTTGTTACCATTTGTTTTTTAAATATATGTACAGTTATCCTCATGGGTGTGATCAATAAACAAAAGCATTTGTCTAATATCATCACCCAAAACAAGATATAGAGCATTCCCCTCACAGTAGTAAGGATTCACTTGTTCCTGCCCAGAAATCACTTCCTACTTCTCGAACCAAAGGTTATGTCTATTGCGGTCTCTGTTTTTTCCACTGATTGACCTGTCTTTATGTCAGTACCACGGTGGCTTGATTAAGTAGTTAGTCTTAAAATCAAGGTGAAATTCTGCCAGCTCTGCCTATGTTTCAGGATTGTTTTGGCTATTTTGGACACTGCATTCCCAGGTAAATTTAAAATCAGTGTATGTGTTTCTTTACAGAAACCTGTAACTATTTTAATGTGGATTTCATTGAGTACATAGATTAAATTGGAAAGAGATGATTTCCAAACAAACTGTCTCTTTCAAACCACTAACATATCTCTCTATTTATTCTTAATTTGGGAAGCATTTCAGACTTTTCAATGTAAAATTCTTGTACATCTTTTGTAAGATATTTGTGAGGTATTTTCTGAAGTATTTGATACCTTTTACTTAGTATCACTTTAAATTTAATTTTATAATTGTTCATGGGTAGTACTTAGTAATTCAATTTTTTTAATATTACTTGTGTGTCTTGTGACCCTGCTGATTCTACTTTAGTTCTATGTGATTTCCAGAGTCCTTAGAAATTTTCACATACTTACTGACATCATCTGTAAATAATGATAGAAGTTTTGCACCTTCTTTTTCAATTTAAATATCTCTTGTTTCTTCTTGCCTTGAAGCATTTGCAAGAACTTCTGGTACACTGTTGAATACAAGTAGAGAAAGCATAAATCTTTACATGTTTCCAGTCTTAGGGAAGGACTTAATGTTTCACCATTAAGGATGATGTTAGGGCTGGGGTTGTGGCTCAGTGGTAGAGCCCTTGCCTAGCATGTATCATGCACTGGGTTCAATTCTCAGCACCACATATAAATGAACAAATAAAATAAATGTCTATCAACATCTAAAAAAATTTTAAAAAGAATGATGTTAGCTATAGTTTGTTTTGTAACAACCTTTGTCAAATTGAGGGTATTCCCCTGTCTTCCTAGTTCGCTAAATATTAGCATTTGCAGTGATATATGCCTTTATATATTTTATTCCATCTTCAAGCATCCTTATCTAAATTTTAACAAAAATAAACCATAAAATAAACAAGTAAACACAAACTGATGCCAAAGCTTTAAAGCTCCCAAGTAATTTTGTTATTCTGTTAAGACTGACATGTATGTACTCATGATGATTTCTGTGGCTTCTTTAGGGAAAACAATTTTTAGTTGGCCAGTTCCAAGCTGCTATCTCATCTCCACATTGCACTGTGTATTCCAATGTTAGATTCCTTAATATTTGTGGTAGGAACAACCCTGGTCCAGGGTTCTTTCCAAAGGACAACTTGTAAAAATGGGTGAAGGGTAGGTGGAGGCGGAGCAGCCTTCAGAATTGTCTTGTGAATTCTCCACGTTTGGAGAAGTGGAAGCAAGAATGCGTGCCACCCCATTTTGTTTTCACTGGACAGATACCAGCCTATAAGGTGGGACACGTGAGTCTGAAGTAAATGAGTGGGTGAGTCTCTTGTGGTGACAGCCTTCTTCAGTGTGATGACCTTGTTATCTGTATCATGCTCTCAGCCCGACCATTTGTGGACACATTGATGAGGGCAGTTTGAACAGTCTTTCACCTCATAGACTGCCTATGATCAACCAGGACGGGCTATTCATTCACTCACATGCAGCCTGAGAAGCTATTTTATCTAATGATCTGTCAGCTGCAAGTAACTACGATACAATTATGATTGTGTCATAAAAGTTCTTTTTTTTTTTGCTCAGAACCTAAGATGATTGTTTTCCACACCTTTGGATTGCACTTTTGCAGGCTAGTGTGGTAATTGGGGAAGTCTGGTGTGGGTTTTACAGGTGTATCTCTGTCAGCTATTTCTTGATCTTTTTCTTCTTGTAACTCACCGGTGCTCTGTTCCTTTGCCTCTTCCTTGTCCTTTTTCCATGGGAGGGGAGGAAGAAATCCCTAGATGTGGTCCTGGCCTCCTGATCAGTAACCTGGACATTCCCCCTAGATCCTTCCTTTCTTAAGACACTGATATCTGACTATGTGCACAAGGCTGAGTTTCTCTTTACCATTCCTGTCAGAAATTTCAAGTCGTGTTTACCTAGTCACCCTTTTCCACTACCATCCATTCCCACAAAACCTTTCACATGGTTTCTCTCTGTCCACAAGCCCGAAACACATATCCCCCTGCAGTCCAGGAAGCAACCTGTAAGCAATGTAAATCATGCAGGTGTAATTGTAACATAATTCTAGCACTTCCCTACTCTGAAACAGAATCAAGGGCTTACTTAGTTCCATTTCGTGGATGTCATTGTCCTTTAAGAGTGAACATTTACTCTCTCAGCACCATCTGATTTCCAAATGTGAAGCAGAAGAAATTGTGGTTTGTGTTTGTAATGGTCTGGCACAAATTCAGAATTGAGTACCTGCTTGATATTCTAGAAGGCATCGCTCTGCTGGTGAATTTAATATCATGGAGCAACATTTTTCTAGTGGGCCATAAAATAATTCTGCAGTAGTTCACATTTATTGAACAAGAATGTGGTTAAAACTGAGCAGCTTGTAAGCCCTAAATATGGGTGGTTAGGTTCTTATTTGATGGCCTTTGGTGGCCTCTCAAAATGCTCCTGTGGTTTGAAGTTCAGGATGTCTTTTGAAGGAGCTGGGTATAGCCCACTGGGGTTGTGTCACTAGAGTCTGAGAACCTCATCATTAACATAGTTGGTTTTTAGGATTTTCTTCCCCTTTGTAACAAGAGATAGACACTTTACCTTTCAAATAAATTGCTGTATTGTCTGAATCCAGATGGAATTAGACAGGTTTCTATGTATAAACTCAGTTTATATTGTACCAGGCAGTCCTCCAATGACATTTTAGGAAATTTGCCAACAGCTTGCCTACACCATTTTGTCAGTTTATTGAGCCTGGATTCTTAATGGTATAAATCACTTCTTTCTCAAGATTCATTTCTAAGTGGTCAGGCTGACTTGCTGTTCTTCTGTGTACCATTTCTAGTTGTCTCAGCTCTGGCATTGAGCACTGCAGTAGATCAGATGAGGAATTCACTGTTGATTGACTCCCAAGAACTGCAGTTGACATAGCTCAGTCACAGCCATTTCTGAGGGCTACTTACTGCTTGTGTTCCCCTTCCTGAGGCCTGTGCCTTTTCTAGACTTTCTTAGAAAGACACTTTTAAAGTCAAGATTACGTGATTATTCACATCCAATCATGAACTTTATAATTACTATGCCGTCATCCTAATCACATGTTCATTCAAGGTAATACTTCCTGAGAAATGCCCTTGAATTTACAGAAAAAAACTTCAGGTAATACAGAGCCAGAGTCACATTGGCTCATCTCTTTGTGCTCTGATGCATGCATTTCCTGTGTTCTACTGACTGTGGGCAGCAGCCTACTGTCAATGTACTATGGACATTAATATTAGAATGTTTCTTTAGTAATTTGTGAGATTAGGTTGTATGATCTCACTGTCTGAGCTCACTTGGACTGAGTTCAGACAGAAAGATTTCATCAGTGCTACAGTTTAGATTCTAAGTGTCCTCCAAAGATCCATGTGGTAAAGGCCTGCTGCTCAGGGAGGCATTGTCAAGAGGTGGTTGGGCCTTTATGAAGTGGGACATAGTGGAAGGCCTTTGGGTCACTGGGGGGCATTCCCCTGAAGGGCATCTTGGAACACCAGTACTTTCTTCTTTCTCTGTCTTTTTCTTTTCCCAGCCATGAGGTGAGAACTTTTGCTTTACCACACACTCTACCATGATGTGCCACCACAGGTTCAAAGTAAAGGGGCCAAGTGATCATGGATGGAAACCTCTAAAACCATGAGCAGTAGACTTTTCCTCTTTATAAGGTTGTTATCTCAGCTAGTTGTTATAGTAATAGAAAGCTGACTAACAGAGTTGGTAACTTCACATTAGATTTTGCTCTATGTCATCTAAGAAGTGCAAAAATTGAAATGCAAAATAAAATATACAGGTCTTTAACCTAAGCATTATAGTTCTTGACCTCATTTTTGAAGAAATAATCTAAACAACATTCAAGGACCTACACTGATCAATAGCAATCTCATCTATGTGCCCCAAAGTGCTTATTTTAAAACATAGGATCTCCAGGTGCATTGCTGTGTGCTTATAGTTTCAGCTGTTTGGGAGGCTAAGGCAGGAGGATCACTTGGGCTCAGTTATTTGAGACCAATCTGGGCAACATAATGAGACCCCCATCTCAAAAAAGTAAAAAAAAAAAAAAAAAAAAAAAAAAAGAATAAAACAGGATCTGTTTAGGTACCAAGATGGAGGTCAGGCATATTCAGAATGAGTTTATCTGTCCCCTTTTGTCTAGTTTCTTTTTCAGTAGGATCCCATGTTTGTCTCTAGAAAATAGACACCTTTATTAGGGGAGAAACAATTCCAACCTTTCCTGTTCTAATACATATGTGTACATGTGTATATGTGTACATACAAACAATATAGAAATTCAAAAAGAAAAAAATTTCAAGATTGAATATCCTTGACATGTAGAATTTTTTGTTAGTTTCTGTTATGGTTTGGATATGAAGTGCCCACTAAAAGCTTCTGTGTTAATTTAGGAGTGTTTTGAGGTGGAATGATTGGATTGGATTGTGAACTAATGAGCCATCCTAGTTTGAATGGGCTGGGTGGAAACTGTAGGCAGGTAGAGTCTGGTGGAGGGAGGTAGGTCACTGGGGTTGTACCCTGAAAATGTTCATCTTTCTTGTGGCCCTTCCCCTGCCTCCTTTTCCCTTCTTGATTGACATGATTTGAGCAGCACTTCTCTATCAAGCACACTATGATGTGCTGTCTCACCTTGGGCCCAGAGCAATGAATTTGGCCCACCATGGACTTAACCTCTGGAATCGTTAGCCAAAATAACTTTCTCCCCTCTAAGTTGTTCTGTTGGGTATTTTGATCACAATGATGCAAAGCTGACTAACAGATGTCCTAATTTCATGGTATTTCTTCATTCTGTCCTGTAGTTGGTCACACACCAACTCAACATTTCAAGTCTCAATAGAAGGATGCATATTAATTTCTTCTATATTTAAGATAATAATGATGATTGCTTTTATTTTTTCTTTAGAAGTTACCCTTCAGTCCTACCTGATGAGATGTTGTCTTCTTTTCTAAGGGAACTTCTGGCCATGTCTACAAGTAGAATCTTAACCATTGGCCTTTTATCCATCATTAATTCCTTTAGCAATCTTCCTGGCCTCCTTCTCCTCATTGTCTTACACTGTGCTAGATGCTGGAGGTAAAAAGATGAGTAAAACAAGGCCCTGCCCCTGAAGAACTCACAATGTAATGGGGGAGTTAGGCCTGTGCACAACCTCGCACCACTATGAGCTTACAACTGAGAGGTGACAAGCACATGTTGCTCTTTTGAAACAGCTGTGGAAAATAATATTACTTTACAGAGTGAAGGGTCCATGGAAATTTCTCCCTCTCCCTCTGAAGCTTCAACTCTCCAAGTCTTTTGAAAAAGACAGAAACCAATCAACAGGAGAAAAAGCATAGAGATTTGTTAACAAGCACATGAGCATAGGAGCCATATGAAATATGAAACTCAAATGAGACCAGATGGTTGACACTTAAATACTCTCTCCACAGGGGAAAGGGAGGTAGGGGGCTGTCCGCACTTTTGAAAAGTGGTAAAAGATTTTCAGGGGAATTGAGACCAAATAGTGGTCTCAGGCAAACTTCCTTTGGCTCTAGGTGAGGTGTTTGCTTTTCAGCTTGTTCTGCAGTTATTAATCCTTCCTGGATAATGGGCTTTCATAAAACTTGCATTTCTGGGAAGGGAATTTCCCTTAGAGAGGGAGAGTGGCACACCATGGGGCATCATTTCCTAAGCCCCAATGAGAGTAATAAAATCAGGGAAAGTATATTCCATTTTAGGTCCACACTTGATTTTACGGAGCCAGAGGGAGTTAGCTAGTCAAAATTATCACCACTCTATATTTCTTAAATGTTGGAATCACCTTTGCTTAGCATTAGGGATTTTATTTTCTACATTTAATAAATGGACGATAAATGCAAAAATGGATAGAGTAGATGGTATAAGCAATAACTCCCAAACTTCTCATTTGTGAGAATTTAGTTTGAAGCATGATGTAAACATTTAATACAACTTAAATTCTAGCCACTTCTGTGTATGATTTTTTAAAACAAAAATATGTCTATAGGTTTTTAGTTTTATGTAGTTATAACAGAAGGTAAAGTAGGGGAAGAGGAGCCCACAGATTATGTGGTACAATATTCACTTTGAAGAAAAATAAAATTTAAAAAAGCTTAGCAACAGTAGCTAAGCAACACATTAAAGTGCACATTGATTTTTGTGGAAAGAAAATTGTTCATTGTTGTATGAAAGACTTAAAATTTTTAGAATACCATTATTTAAGATTGGTGTATTATGTATTGATGATACATTGCAGTTTTATTCATTTGGTACTCACTTTAACTGAAAGTCTGTGTTTATCCTCTAGGTTAATGAAAGAGAAAAGAATTACATTAGAATAAAATATCATTTTAAAAGATGTTCAAAAATATCCATGTTTCTCTAGAGTGAAACATCCTAAGAGTGTAAATTTTCAAACTTTTTGAATTTATATTGGCTGAGTTCTTTTGTCTTTATGCAATTAAAATTTAGATAGTATTTTTCATTTCTTGCATTAATAGTTTGAAATTAGTTGAATATGAGATTATCAATTTAAAAAATATGGGATGAAAACTATCCTGGTCACAGTTGATTTTTACCCCCTAGAAATTCTTTGAACTATTTTATTTTAAGATGACAAATTTCATTATACTGATTATGCTTCAAAAAAAAAAATCTGGTCTATTTTGTCAAATGGGGCTGGTCACATTCCTTATATGCATTGATCATGGTGAAACTGCTGAAATCTTTTTTTTTTTTATGTATTTTTTTTCTTTTTTTTTATTGTAAACAAATGGGATACATGTTGTTTCTCTGTTTGTACATGGCATAAAGGAATACCATTTGTGTAATCATAAATTTACATACAGTAATGTTGTTTGATTCATTCTGTTATTTTTTCCCTTCCCCCCACCCCTCCCACCCCTCTTTACCCTCTATACAGTACTTTCTTCCTCCATACTTGCCCCCCTCCCTAACCCTAACTCTAACCCTAACATTAACCCTTCCCTCCCCCCCTTTATGTGTCATCCTCCACTTATAGCGATATCATTCGTCCTTTGGCTTTTTGAGATTGGCTTATCTCACTTAGCATGATATTCTCCAATTTCATCCATTTGCCTGCAAATGCCATAATTTTGTCATTCTTTATGGCTGAGTAATATTCCATTATGTATATATACCACAGTTTCTTTATCCACTCATCAATTGAAGGGCATCTAGGTTGGTTCCATAGTCTGGCTATTGTGAATTGAGCAGCTATGAACATTGATGTGGCTGTATCTCTGTAGTATGCTGATTTTAAGTCCTTTGGGTATAGGCCAAGGAGTGGGATAGCTGGGTCAAATGGAGGGTCCATTCCAAGTTTTCTAAGGAATCTCCACACTGCTTTCCAGAGTGGCTGCACTAATTTGCAGCCCCACCAGCAATGTATGAGTGTACCTTTCTCCCCACATCCTCGCCAACACCTGTTGCTTGTATTTTTGATAATCGCCATTCTAATTGGGGTGAGATGGAATCTTAGGGTGGTTTTGATTTGCATTTCTCTTATTACTAGAGATGTTGAACATTTTTTCATATGTTTATTGATTGCTTGTACATCTTCTTCTGTGAAGTGTCTGTTCATTTCCTTAGCCCATTTGTCGATTGGATTATTTGTATTGTTGGTGTAGAGTTTTTTGAGTTCTTTATAGATTCTGGAGATTAGTGCTCTATCTGAAGTATGATTGGCAAAGATATTCTCCCACTCTGTAGGCTCTTTCTTCACATTACTGATAGTTTCCTTTGCTGAGAGAAAGCTTTTTAGTTTGAATCTATCCCAGTTATTGATTCTTGCTTTTATTTCTTGTGCTATGGGAGTCCTGTTGAGGAAGTCTGGTCCTAGCCCGACATGTTGAAGATCGGGACCTACTTTTTCTTCTATAATCTGCGGAGTCTCTGGTCTGATTCCAAGGTCCTTAATCCATTTTGAGTTGAGTTTTGTGCAGGGTGAGAGATATGGGTTTAGTTTCATTCTGTTGCATATGGATTTCCAATTCTCCCAGCACCATTTGTTGAAGAGGCTATCTTTTCTCCATTGCATATTTTTGGCGCCTTTGTCTAGTATTAGAAAGTTGTATTTATTTGGGTTTGTGTCCGTGTCCTCTATTCTGTACCATTGATCTACCTGTCTATTTTGGTACCAGTACCATGCCGTCTTTGTTGCTATTGCTTTGTAATAAAGTTGAAGTTCGGGTATTGCGATACCCCCTGCTTCATTTTTCCTGCGAAGGATTGCTTTAGCTATTCTGGGTTTCTTATTCTTCCAGATGAATTTCATGATTGCTTGCTCTATTTCTGTAAGGTACATCATTGGGATTTTAATTGGAATTGCATTGAATCTGTATAGCACTTTTGGTAGTATGGCCATTTTGACAATATTAATTCGGCCTATCCAAGAACATGGGAGATCTTTCCATCTTCTAAGGTTTTCTTTAATATCTTTCTTTAGTGTTCTGTAGTTCTCATTGTAGAGGTCTTTCACCTCTTTTGTGAGATTGATTCCCAAGTATTTTATTTTTTTTGATGCTATTGTGAATGGGGTAGTTTTCCTAATTTCTCTTTCTGAAGATTCATCACTTATGTATAAAAATACATTGGATTTATGAGCATTGATCTTGTAACCTGCCACTTTACTGAATTCACTTATGAGTTCTAACAGTTTTCTGGTGGAATTTCCTGGTTCCTCTAAGTATATAATCATATCATCCGCAAATAGGGATAGTTTGAGTTCTTCTTTTCCTATTCGTATTCCTTTAATTTCCTTGGTCTGTCTAATTGCTCTGGCTAGAGTCTCAAGAACGATATTGAATAGGAGTGGTGAAAGAGGGCATCCCTGTCTTATTCCAGTTTTTAGGGGGAATGCTTTCAGTTTTTCACCGTTTAGAATGATATTAGCCATGGGCTTAGCATAGATGGCCTTTACAATGTTAAGGAATGTTCCCACTATCCCTATTTTTTCTAGTGTTTTGAGCATGAAGGGGTGTTGTATTTTATCAAATGCTTTTTCTGCATCTATTGAAATAATTATGTGATTCTTGACTTTAAGTCTATTGATATGGTGAATTACATTTATTGATTTCCGGATGTTGAACCAACCTTGCATCCCTGGGATAAAACCCACTTGATCGTGGTGCACTATCTTTTTAATATATTTTTGTATGCGATTTGCTAAAATTTTATTGAGAATTTTTGCGTCAATGTTCATTAATGATATTGGTCTGAAATTTTCTTTCCTCGATTTGTCTCTGTCTGGCTTGGGTATCAGGGTAATATTGGTTTCATAGAATGAGTTTGGGAGGGTACCCTCCTCTTCTATTTCATGGAATACTTTGAGAAGTATTGGAATGAGCTCTTCTTTAAAGATTATGTAGAACTCGGCTGAGAACCCATCTGGTCCTGGACTTTTCTTTGTTGGTAGGCTTTTGATGACCTCTTCTACTTCATTACTTGAAATTGTTCTATTTAAATTGTGTATGTCCTCCTCGTTCAATTTAGGCAATTCATATGTCTCTAGAAACCTGTTGATGTCTTCGAAATTTTCTATTTGGTTAGAATATAGATTTTCAAAATAGCTTCTAATTATGTTTTGTATTTCAATCGTGTCTGTTGTGATATTTCCTTGTTCATTCCGAATTTTGGTGATTTGGGTTTTCTCTCGTCTTCTCTTTGTTAGAGTGGCTAAAGGTTTATCAGTTTTGTTTATTTTTTCGAAGAACCAACTATTTATTTTGTCAATTTTTTGTATTGTTTCTTTTGTTTCAATTTCGTTGATTTCAGCTCTGAGTTTAACTATTTCCTGTCTTCTACTACTTTTGGTGTTGGTCTGTTCTTCTTTTTCTAGGGCTTTGAGCTGTAGTGTTAGGTTGTTTATTTGTTGATTTTTACTTCTTTTATTGAATGTGCTCCATGAAATAAATTTTCCTCTAAGTACTGCTTTCATAGTGTCCCAAAGATTTTGATATGATGTTTCTTTGTTCTCATTTACCTCTAAGAATTTTTTAATTTCCTTCCTAATATCTTCTGTTATCCATTCATCATGTAATAGCATATTGTTTAATCTCCAGGTGTTGGAGTAGCTTCTGTTTTTTACTCTTTCATTTATTTCTAACTTCAATCCATTATGATCTGATAGAATACAAGGTAGTGTCTCTGAAATCTTTTAAAGATAACAATGTTTAAAGAATTTTAAAAGCATATGTTATCCTGAATATTCACTATTTTATGGGATACTTTTAAAAAAAATGTGAAGTTGTTTCAACAGGTGATATTTCCTCTATGTTATGTGTAGAAAAAAAAAAGTTGAGTTGCCTAAGACTAGATATCTATCTAGAATGTAATAGAATTAGGGGCTGGAGATGTAACTCAGGGGTGTAGCAACTGCTTAGTGTATGTGAGGCCCTGAATCTCATCCCCAGCACAAAAAAAAAAAAAAAAAAAAAAAAAAAAAAAAATCAGAAGATTGGTCACCTTGTAGGGCTTCTTGGGAATATTTGATGTGTTTCTTCATGCAAGTTTGAGGGCAGAGGTTGTAAAGAAAGAGGAGTGATGTGTAGAACAGAAGGAGCAAAGGCTGGAGTTCCTGGCGCAATTGGAGAGGGAGGTTCTGAGAAACTGAGAGGATTACAGAGCAGGAAATTCAGGATTATATGGGATTATATAACTTGTTAAGCAGAATAGACATGATGGGTACTGGAGGATTCTTTGCATGTTACAGAAACCTATCCCAAATCAGCCTAAGTCAAAATATATTGATTTATGTAGGAAAGACTAAGTTTACATAGGAAGACCAGGAAAATCCTGATTTCAGAAATGACTGGATTCAGTGATTGAAATGACCTCATCACCAATTTGTCTCTTCTCCAGTTTTAACTCTGCTGTCTTCCTCCATGTTGGTATCATTTTGAGGTAGAATCTTCCTATATGGAGGCAAAAATGACCACATACATTCTAGATTTCATTATTCTTTCAGGTTGTGACTCCCAAGACAAGGAAGCTATCTCTCAATTGCTTAAATGTATACCTGGTCAGGCTTGGGTCATGTACCCATTCATAAATCCCAGAAGTGTGACTGAGCTGCATCAGCTGACATCTTCATAACAGATGGGAAGCGGAGTCGCTGTATCTCTGCCGGTAGGGAAAACCTATCAGAATAACAAAAATAGGAGATTCACACTATGCCATCTATAAACATTTTTGTAATATGTAGGTGTTGGTGGATATATAGCATTCCATTTGAGGCGATGGGTATATTTTAGAAAAGAAAAATGCTATGAAAACATCAAACACTTTAATACAGAGATTACATACTGATTGCCATGGGGCTAATCTGGCTTGTTGACTTGTTCTGTCTGGCCTATTGGCCTGTACTCCTTTTTGGTTTTATTTTGTTTAATGGAACCAATCATTTTTCAGCTTCTCTTAAAAATATCCATACTGTTAATACTGGACCTGCATTCCTGCATGGAAACAATCAGGCACCTCTTTCATTTGGAGCCACAGCAATCATCCCTTAGATGGGGCATTTGCTCTCCTTAGCCTCAAACACATTACACCCTATTGTCTCTCTAACACTGAGGCTGATTTCAGTTGCTGCTTGCACTTGTTCCTCTTAGAATAGATAATTGCTTCTTTTGGACCATATATCCACTGACTGTGGCAAAATGAAGCTTGATTTGGGTACAATTGAAGAGATCATCTTTTATGAAGTGAAGAAAATTCCTTCATGTGTAATATGCAAATAAAAGATGACTATATTGAAAGAACACAATTTTAGAAGTCATTATGAAATAAATCACCATAAGACCTCTGACTGGTATATGGAGAAGATGAGGGATGAAGACTGTAACTGAAAAAAGGACTGAACTTTCAGTAAACAATTATTTTTGAATATGAATAAAATAGCTGATGCTACTATAAATGAGGTTACATATTAAGTGAAAAAATTGTCGGCACTAAAAGCTTTTACAGATGGAAAGCTTATAAAAGAGCATGGTAGAGTGCCACAGAAATTATGTGTCCACACTGAAACAAGCAAAAGGTAAGTTTTACTGGAAATCTGTCAACCAGTGTATTGACATTATGTCTGAGCACTTACAGAATAGTTGTATGAAAACTGTCAAGTTAGTTGCATTTCTATTGCAGATGTGGAGAGCAGAGATATAAATAATACCACCTCATTAGCTATATTTAATTGGCCAAATTGATAAGATTTTTATGTATCAGAGGATGAGATGTTCTAATTGGAGTTCAGCAAATGACTTAAAGAGTATTTTGCAAAACGTAACCTACTTGGTGAAAAAAAAAAAAAAAAAAAAAAAAAAGTCAGTGTGACCAAACTCCTGCAGAGGAGAGCATTAATTTGAGAAACTTAAATTCAGGAAGGGAACATTTCCAAGAGACTTTGAATTTAGGTTTTCTGATTAGGTGATTTGCCAGGAATTGCTTTGTGCCAAAGAATTTAAAATGAATACTCTAAGCTAGATAAAATCCCATAACTGAAATTCAAAAACTTCAGCACTTCTTATGAATTAGATGTCTGGTGGCCTGTTAGAGTACATGAACTTTGTGGCTAAGTATTGAGAGTTATTTCTAGATATTTTAATATCATTCAAGAGAAAAATCTCTTTCACTCCCTAACCATGAAAAGTAGGTCAAAGTCTTAGACTTTTTGGTTGATGTTAGAACCTATAAATTTTGTATATATGATGGATTTTAGACTCTGAAAGATTCATAAATAGCTATACAAATGTGTGATTTGATTTGCTGAATTTTAAGTAAAATCATGCCTTGGAGAAACTAATTTGGCAAGAAATAAGTGAACCCTTTGGTGCACACTGCAACCAAGTGGTGGGTTGAACAGAATCTAGAATGGTTCTCTGATTTTAAACCTTATAAAAATAAACTAATATTGCTTAAGTTTGCCTTCCTAGTTTGATATTGTTATTATGAATAGAGAGGTACGAATTCAAGTTTTTAAGTCACAAAGCAAAGAGTGACTGAAAACTAATGTACACTGATGTCAGAATGGCAGAAGTGATCACACAACTGTAGACAATCACTGTTCCATAAAGAGAGGCTGAACACTTTAAGTAGCAATGATGTTACAAACTCCATTTTGCATAGGAAACAGAGTCAATCAAATTACTGCTCCTGGTTGAAGGACATGTGGTTTAGGTTTTATGGTCTGATAGTGATATCTTATGTTAGGTAGGCTATAGTAACAAGTCAAGGAGCAACAAAATTATGAAAGAAAATTCCAGTAATGAAATACTTTTATTTTTTTAATGTTATTTTGTATTTTAAATTTTCAAATATCACTAAAGTCATACATGTCTAGTTGTATTGTGTTACAAGCTTATATCATTGTTCAGGAAACAAAGTAATTTTGGTTACCTTTCTGGTACTTGACTAGATTGACATCTAATCTGCTCTATTCACTTACATGAGTAGGTGAGACGTCTCTGTTGCCCTTTGAATAACTGGCCTTGGCCCTGACCTAATTCTCTCATGATGCTCTCTTCATATGGTGATGAAAGACTCTATTAAAGAGAATAATCTATGTGAGGCTCATACAGAGAGAGCCCAAAGATCAGTTATCGGTCAGAGTGTCTCCAGCACTATTGAGAGGGAATATGTACCCAGACCAGCAGCCTCAAGGATATTGTTCCTGTGGAGACAGAGGCATTGTCTTATTCTAGATTGATAGCAGTGGCCATAATTTTCATTCAACTGGCCATCCTTGATGAGATGCAGTGCTTACCAAGCAGTAGGAGTATTATTGATCTGGCAAAGGAGAGAACATAATTACTGGGCACCAGAGCCTCTTGTCTCCTCAGAGGTGATCCTATTCCTTATATACTGATACATTTGCTTTCTAGCTTCTATAGCAGCCTCTTGCCAGTTTGGGTAGCTAAATTGGTTGCTAGAGCCTTATCACTCTTGGACATCTTAACCTATGGACAACAGGCAACACCCTGCTGCTTGCTGATTTATAACTCAGTGCTCTAAAAATGGTTAGAGCATACCCATTACCCTTCAGCTGAAGTTAGGTATGAGCGTATGGGCATAAGAGTGAGAGGCTCCCCTACTGTGGTCACTTAGAAACAAAACTGCTGTTACTTTCACTTTCAAAGCCCACGTAAAAAGGATGAACTTAGCCACTGGTAAATATATTTGGAGACATTTTGGGACTAATCAAAGTGCTAATCAAAGTTGCTAGAGGGTAGTTCCAGGAAGAGATGTTTCTATGGATGCTTTATTTTTTCTTTAAATTTTAATCTAATTCATTGTCTTTGCATCTTGAAAATTTTACCCTGTAGGCTCGTTGAATATGGGTTTATGTGAACAGAAGTCACTTCAAAGTAGAGTAGGCTGAGCCTACATTGCTCTCAGCTGTCTTGTGAGGCTGCCAGCACTTGACCACGGAAGGCAAAGGCGGGCTGGTTAATGGTCCTCATAGGCTTCTCCACAATAAATTAATTAGTGTGCATTTACATTCTTCTCAGGGGCAAATAGGCATTTTCTGACATGCTTGCATTAATATAAATTATGAGACAAAGTATTTTAATTATATATCATGCCACATAAGGCTTTATAACTTGTACCAAGTCTGTCAATATTGAAGTCAATAAAAGTTGAATGACTGTGAAATAAGATTCTGAACAATTAATCTCAAAGCAAAAGTAGTATGAAGAGTAAATGGAAAGTATAGATGTATGTAAGTTTACTATATTAGTCCCATTTTTTTCTAGTTTGTCTGATAGCAAATAATTGATTCCCTTTTTAAAAGTTCATCATGATTATATTGAAAAAAGTGTTTGAGTCTGCCTTTTAGAAATAGTTTTAAATGTGCTCTGTTGGATTTTCCTCACTGATTGAATTCTCAGATGAATTTTAAATCAAGTAAAGAATGCTTGTTCTAAGAACAAGTATTGGAAATTGATAATATTAAATAGATAAACATTTCTAGAAGAAAAAACATATCTAACTGAGATGTCTGGAGCACATCAGATAGTCCTGGTGTGTGTGTGTGTGTGTGTGTGTGTGTAATCTCTACTATGGGATTTGATGGACTTAATAAACCACACATTTGTTGAATAGGATCTCGAAGGTCATGTATTGAACTTCCTATCAGGTCTTACGTCACCTCAAATAGTCAGGCAGCCTCTCCTTGAACATTGCCAATGACACTGGATTTATTACCTTTCTACTCAGTTCATAAATTTTACCTTCTATCTGGTTTTAGAATTCTTTATGTATATGCCATACAACTTCAATGAGACTGTAGTTTCCTTGAGGGTGGAATTAATGTTTAAATACCTGAAGTCCTGTTTATAACCAGCATCTTATCTGTAATGATATTCTCAAATATATTACTGAAATAATTAACGATTCTGATTGAGTGATATTTGAAGATTCATTCTTAAACTGAGCCCTTTATCTTCTGTCAACTGGTGCTCTTGTTTTCTTAGGTGTCTCCCAGCCCAAGGGTGGGCCTTCGTACTTTATGGTGAAGCTTAAAGATATGTATCTCCTTGTTACTGTTTTCATCATCCTGTTCCAGAATGGGAAAAAAAGGGGATCTCAGGTCTGTTATTTCAAAATAACAAAGGTATTCATACCCCTGCAAGGTCTCAGATTTGACTGGACATAAATCAGTTTGTTTACTTATAAAGATGCAGGGGCCTTTGTTTATTTTCACTGCAGTTAAAGTCATTCTCCATTCTTAAAGTTTCTTAAAGAAAATCCTGCTCCAAGAGAAGCACTCTTTTGTGAATAGTACCAAGAGTCACTGCCTATGATCAACACTGAGACAGCCCAGATGCCAAGAAATAATCATGATTTAGGATAGTTTTATGGTTTTTGTAACAGAATTAGTAGGTGTTTTTGCTGAAAACACTGACTTTTCACTTGAATCTGCAAATACCCAGTGGGTAAAAGCTTGACATCTCTGCCTTCATTTTCTGTCTCCTTTATTACCTTAAACTGAGTCAGATTCCTGCTCAACTCTGCATATAGGTGTGTTGATCATTTAAGGAGTGTTCATCCAAAACTGGTAGTCTGCCCCCTTTGAGGCTGAAGATACCCATTGCTAAGGTATTTTCAAGATTTGTAGATATAAAACAGTGGTCCACTTCGTCCTTTGAACATAGCCCTTGCTACTGTGCCACTGCAACTTATTTTTAAAAAGGACAGTTTTCTTTCTCTTCCTCTCTCCTACCCCTCCCGACTCTGGGGAAACAGGATTACTTTTCTTCCTCATCCTAGGCAGGGTCATCTGTCCTTGAGCACACATCCACCGCAGGAATGAAGTAAAGTATGAAGCCAAAAGATCTAAGAAATGACTGTCTCCCAAATTAACAAGTGAATTATGGCATCCCCCCCCCCCCCCCAACAAACAGAGGGAACACTTGGAATGTAGCCTTTGAATCACATCTTTAAAAACTCTCTGTTCCCCCTTGATCACAGACTCTGGGACAGGAGTCCTTGTGTTTTCCTTTGCTAGCAAAACAAACAAACAAAAAACTTCTTTTTCCTATTTCTTAAAATCATGTCTTTATTATTGGATCAGCAAGGACTGAGCTTTGGATAACACAGGGACATTCAACTGCTAGTTTTTACAGTGTCTTGTTTTAGACTTCCTGGGGCAGCACCTGAAAGTCTCCAGTCATTGCCCTACACTTTTTGGAGATAGTGGAACCCTGCAGGCAGATCACCCCAGGATGAGACTACCCCACTAAGCAGGAGCAATCATCTCATGGGATCCAGTTGCTTCCTTCCAGGATCACAAGTCTGACAGGTGAACATCCTGTGAAACAAATGGAAACGACCTCCTCAAACAATAAGGACTTCTGAGCCACCTCACAGAACCAGAACTGAGGTAAGAATCAAGCAGACCATGGTGTGACCAAGGGTACCTGATTATGCAGACTTCTTCCCTTGTCCCAGTCCTTCCTCTACTTAAACCTAAAGCTCACGTCAAAACCTCCAAGACAGGACTGTGACACTTGATCTCACTTTGCCTTCCCAGTATGACCTCTGATTAAAGTTCCTTTCCTGCTCCTTGCCATTACTTTTTTCTGTTTTTTGGGGTGAGTGACCACACCTGATTTGTTGGGGCTCCCCAAACAAAGTCCTGACCTAGGACTTTGGTAACGCTTATAACACATCATTTTGAGACAGGAAGAAAAATTGGTCAATTTTTTTTCTCAGAAGAATCTACTCACACATCTCTGAAAGTGATCCTTAAAATTCAAAGTATAAAGTGTTTTAGAACCATGAAGGACCTTATATCACAAAGTTCAATATCTTCATTTTATAGACAAGGGAGTTAAGACCCAGAAAGAGTATATTGTCCTAGATCATAGCTAGCTAGTGGAAGTATGAGAAGTAGAGACCAAACCCCTTTATTTCCATTTATCTCTATTTCCAGATAATTCTTTCTCACAATACCCCTTTCAGATGTCAAATTGGGTTGTCTTTTCTGTATTACATAATGTCATGAAAAATTTAAACATAATCATCCAGAAGAAATATGTGCTTTTGTTAAAATGAGTTATTTATCATATGAAGACATTAAGGATATGTATTAATAAACCTCCAATAGGTCACTGGCTATGACAGCCCAAGTACTGGTTATCTTATGAAAAGAGAAAACTCTTTTGTTTTCAAGTTATCCCTAAGGCATCTTTTCCTATGTATATGAAGTTATTTAAAATTCACATAGCCATTTTGGAAATACAGAAGCATAAATAAATAATATTGATTTAGTGAATGATATAATCCTGTATTTGGCCTTGTTGGAGGTAAATGTTCATCAGTGTTAAAGTTCAATTCTTGAACCTAATGTGGTAGTACACACCTGTGGTGGTGACTCTGGAGGCTGAGGCAGGAGGATTGTAAGTTTGAGGCCAGCCTGGGCAACTTAGCAAGACTCTGTCTGAAAATAAAAAGGATTGGGGATATAGCTTGGTATTAGAGCACCTCTAGGTTCAATCCCCAGTATGGAGGAAGAAAAACATAGTAGAGTCTTGGCATTATTTGTCCTGGGAATATATATTTGTTGTGTTGGAGTACACATGGCTATTTTAGTATATCAAAAAGAACAATACTTCGCAATCCTTGGATTTCAAAGAAAGGGAACCAGGCCTGACGTTTATATTTTTAAAGTGCCTAGATATACTGAAAAACATGAAGAATGGAATGAATGAACTTATAGGGTTGTTTTCTTCCCTGTGAGTCAATAAAGATTATGATTATTGAAATTTTGACCCACAGACAAAATTTTTCTTTTCCTTTTCCTTTTCTATGCTGGGAATCCAACCCAGAGCTTTGTGCACCCTACACAAGCTCTCTACCACTGCTCCATCCCCAGCCCCTCATGTTTTTATATATTTAACCAAATCAAATCAAAATGGGTTGATTTGTTGAGTTTATTAATTTTCTGTTTATTATTTATCTATTAATTTTATCTCTCTTGCATTCATTTACTTGTTAAAATGTATGTTCAAGCAATATTGAGTGTCCACCAAGTGACAGGCACCTTATGTGGTTCTGAGAAACATAAAGATGACTGTAAAGCATGAGGCATCAGTTTCCTTAGTCTCAAGGAGGTGGCCAGGAGGCACAGTCCAATAGGTGACTGACTATAGTGTAAGAGCACCAGAGTTAAAGATAGGTCAATATGAGCAGGACCAGAAGAAGTGATAGTTTCCTGTTTAGGTGTTGGGACTCAGATTGAAGAGTAGGTAAGACTTGAGTTGGATCTTACCTAATAGAAGGAAAGGAAGAGTGCAGAAATGGCACCAGTGATGGCCCAGAGGTGTAGACACAGCTGGCTTGTTAGTGGTGTTCTAAGTGGTTGAGCCGGAAGGTTGCTTACAGTGGAGAGTGGTCAGAGACATGGGTAGGGACGCTTTGGGAAAGGCAGTGCATAAATGCTTAGGAGTCTGGATTTGATCTCATGACAGATGATCAGATCTGTGTTTTAAAGAAAAGCTGTCCTAAGTAGGTATCCTAACAAGCATACAAGTATATACTCCTTGCCTTCATGCTTCCAATTTAGTAACGGAGAAGAAAAACTAGTAATACAAGATTTTTTAAGTTTTAAAAAGAATTTAAAATAATACAAAATAAAGTGTATATTCAGAAACTGGAGAAATAAACTGAGTGAGGGTAATTCACAAAAAAATATTCATGAACAAGATTGTTACATTGGACTAGACCTTCAGCTATGAAGAGGATCTGGGTGTACTGCGTGGAGAGGGTGGGGAAGGACTGTCCAGGTAGAAGAAACAACCTGCATGAACGACTCAGAAGGTGATGGGGCAACCAGAGGGAAGGGACGTGAGCTTGAAGGTCCAGAAGGTAGGCTGAGGAGAGGACAAGAAAGTCCTTGATCCAAGTTAAATTATTTAAGCTTCATTCAATAGAGACATGTGAGGAGAGTGATAGGATATGTGATGCAAAACATTTTATCTGTAAATAATACCCAGGATGCATGACCAGAAGATAGAAGCCTGGCATGGCAGCAATGCTGCGTACTAGCGATGAAGTTCCAAGTGAGGGTCGTGATGGCGAGTCTGCTGGAAGCAAATGAATGAGGGACACATTGAGGCAGAACCAACAGGACCTGACAGCTCACTGAATGTGAGTGAGTGGCAGGGACCTTGGGACCATCAAAGATGGTGTGGACCCTTCCAGGCTGTGATGAACAGAACAGCAGTTCCAATGACAGGCATGGGAAGGCATGAAGAACTCCGGAGAAAGTTTCTCAAGGCTTAGATATGATGGTTTTATGATTTGGATAAAACACCCAGTTAAAGAGGCTCAAAGACAGTGATGTTGAGCTTTGGAAAGTATGGATTTTGTGATGGACTTTTAAAAGCCATCGTTAACTCCCTTATGTGAGTTTTCAAGCAGAACTGCCATAATTTCAGCAAGTATCCACAGCTTCACTAGTATCTGGTCCTTGTTGAGTGCAGTTGTTAAAGTATGAATCTTCAACTCTCAGAATGAAAATCTCTCTAGAGTAATAATTTCCTTGAATGACGTGAGATCAATAAAATCAAATGCTGTTTTTTTTTTTTTCTTTCAACAAATATTGACCAGGGACCTGCTATTATAAAACTATTACTAGGTGCTGATGGCCCAGACATAAATGAAAACCAGTCCTTGTCCCAAAACAGTTCAGTCAAGGGTAGGAGACTAATAGGTAAATGCCTAATGATTCTATAATATTCTAAGTGCTATCACAGATTCACTAAAACGTCTTCCGAAAACATGGACAAGAAGGTGATTTTAAAAGATCCCTATATTATCATGCGGATCTTCGTATTTTTTCATTTAAAAACGTGTTTTAAGTACCCAGGATGTTCCAGACACTGTGCTTGTCGCTTAGATGCAGGCATGAACGGGATGCCATCTCCTGAGAGCTGCTGTTCATGAATATATTATATTGTTCATTCTTATCCTACAGGTGTGACTGACAGCACTGATTCCTGAAGTGCCCTTGGAGATAATATGCAGTAGTCACTCATAAGGTTTTAGGGTGTGCCTTTTCCCTGCCCTGGGTACCTACAACACACCAGGCACCAAGGTTGGTGCTGCTGACTGACTACTTCTCAACTGACTGAAAGTCTGCAAACCAGTGTGGACTGGCTGCCAAGAGCCAGGAAATGTTTCAACCAAATAAAACACTGAGGACTTGGAACTATTCTTATTCACAATCTCTTCTTTTCCTAATTCTTGCCAAATGTGACAAGGTTTGCATGAAAAGGCAGAGTGCCTCATAAATCATTAAAATTTTAATGCTGTTGTGGTAAGAGGAAAAAATTGAAAAAAAGAAAGATTTCAGTCATCATCTATGCATTTAAAACTTGAGACACTAAGACTATCTGTGGATCAAATTGCTCATTACTTTAATGTAGTTGTCAAAAAGGCAAGTTTGCATTACATTAAAGTAGATCATGAAGGCTATGGATAATCAGGTAAGGGTGTAGTTAGCTATATGTGAACATAAATTTGCCTACTGTTAATGGTTTAGATATGAGGTGTCCCCCAAAAGCTCATGTATGAGACAATACAAAAAAGTTTAGAGGTAAAGTGATTGGGTTACGAGAGTCTTGACTTAGTCAGTGGATTAATCCCCTGATAGGGATTAACTGGGTAGTGACTGTAGACAGGCAGGGTGTGACTGGAGGAGGTGGGTCTTTGGGGGTGTGCCCTTGGGGTTTATATTTTGCCCATGGTGAGGGGCATGCTTTTTTGGTGGCCACATCCTGGCCTGCTTTCCTCTATGACACTCTTCTGCCATGATGTCCTGCTTCTTCTGAGGCCCAGAACAATGGAAACAGCCGTCTACAGACTGAAACCTTTGAAACCATAAGCCCCAAATAAACTTTTCTGCTCTAAAATTGTTCTTGTCAGGTCTTTTGGTCACAATAATAAGAAAGCTGACTAAAATACCCATGTAATTTACCATAATTGAAAAACCACCAGAATAAACATTAGCATTTAAAATAGTACTGTGTTTTAGGTACTATTCATATAATAAGTAATTTAAGCACCTAAATGACCCCATGAGTTAGGAATCACAATTATCCCCATTTTGTAGGTAAACAAAAGAATAGTGAGGTTTTCTAGCCCAAGGTCACATTGCTAATAAGCAGCAGATCAGAATTTGGGCCCTGGGATTAGGCTGTAGAGTCAGTGCTGATAATCACAAGGTTTTACTGTCACACAGGAAAGAGGGGCAGATTTCAAGTATTCATTTACTGAACTCAGAACATCTTTTATCAGAGTCTATTTATTTTAAGTGCATGCTTACACTCAGAAATGTGTTAGACACTAATTCTGGCTTAGAAAAATAATACCTTTTAATTACTTAGTACCTAGTGTCTCAAATCCTTAATTTAACTTTCAAGAGTGATTCAGTTTGTGTTTAATCAAAATATCACTCATAATGAAATAACAAAGCCTTGGAATTCTTCATCTCTAATCACAAGATGTAAGGCACGCCCTGGTGATGTTATTTACTTTGCAGGACATGAGAATGCAATTTGATGCATATTCTTCTGGACCTAGAGTTTAAGTATTAGGTGATGTCATTTTGAAGAAAACCACTTAGTATTTTATCGTGGGGTGACTTTATAAGTAAAGATCTTCAAGAGGATTTTTATGTGACTTTTAAAATCACCTTAGATGCTTGGAATGTGGATTGCTACCCTCTTGTTCTTTGGCACATCAAGAGGTAAGGCTCATAATTTATAATCAGTTATTTTAAAAGAATGGGACTATTCATATCCAAAATGTGATTTACCTTGATTTATTCACTAGAAATTACTGTTATTAATTTTATTCTTAAAAAGTATCCTATGTTTATGAATATGTTGGAAATATTGGGTCTGTTTTTATTTTTATTTATTTGTCATAAGATCATCTGAGGAAAATGCCTCCTTTTCTTAATACTGAATGCATCTGCTGATACCACAATGGGTCCCTGCTGCCTTGCAGCATCTTGTACTTTCTCTTCCCTTTGCCTGGAACTTTGGCCATGCCAGATGTTCATGTGATTTGCTCCTCTCCCTCTCAGGTCTTAATTCAAGTGCCACCTTTCTAGCAAGGCCTGCCCTGGCCCTGGCCACCGATTTGAATTGCGAACCCCTTTCCCCGCAAACACATGGACACCTTTGTCCGGTCTGTGCTGTGTGTTTCTCCCAGCACCTGTGACTGCTTACCATACACCACATACTGATTATTGGTTCTTCTACTGTCTGGCCCTATACCCACTGCTGAACGATGCCCTCCACCAAGCTAGGATTATTTTTCCCACTGCTGAATCCCAGTGCTAACAGTGTGTGGCAAATATGTACTCAAATAAATATTTCTTGAATAAAGTATTGAGTCTGTTTTCCCACTTTTCTTTGTCATTGGAAAAGGCTCACAGTGATGCAGAGGAATGACTCATTTAGAAATTAGAAATTAGGAAAATAAGAAGTGATATGCCAATGAGTTCTTAACAAATCAGAACTAGCATCATGTAATGTGCTCTATTTCAGATGTTTCCTAAAGGACACTTAGGTCAAAGAGAAAACGAAACATTTCAGTTACAGAAGATATTAAAAGATAATCATTTAAGAATTGAAGAAACTAGGAAAAGAACAAATAAACTTGAAGAATCTAATAAAAATAAAAATAGAGGTTAGTACATTATGAAAGAGAAACAATAAATCTATGTGACAGTTGCTTAATAAAACAATAAAATAGAAAACCATGATAGCAAATTTAAATAAACAAGGGGAATGACCTTAGATGTGAAGAAAATTATACTTTGCATGAATTCATAATAAAAGCCTTGAAATTCCAGATGAAAGTCCTATTCCTTGTACCAAAATAAATCTCAGAAGGGTGAACATTTAAAAGTAAAAAATGAAGCAACAGAAGGATGAAAAGAACAGAGAGTGAAATTCTTAACAATTTTGGAGTGAAGAAGTCCTTACTAAAGAAGACAAAACCCCAAAATCAATAAGAATAAGACAGATAATTTTGATTATGTAAAATACAAAACTTTTATATGACAGAAGTAAAATAAACAAAACAAAAATATGAACAATTAACATATTTGCCAGATATAGTTGAGTAAAAGGTAGCAAATTTCTCCACTACTCAAATTTTTACAAATAAGAATATAACAAAAAACTTGAGAAAAACGCTCAAAGGACACAAAACTCTAACCTACCGAAAATGTACAAGTGGCTCCAAATGCACAAAAGGGTCTTCAAACTTTCTGATAATTAAAGAAATGAAACTTAAAACACCAAAAAGTTTTTATTTTAATGGTACATATAAAAATGTACATCTGCAAACCCTTCCATGGTTGATTGTAGCATTGTCCCTGTCACTTACTCTCCCTCCCTGTAAGACTCGCCTTTGGCCACAGGACATAGAGGAGAGGATGCCAAGCCTGGACACCCTGAGGAGCCTGCACATGGTTCAGCAACTGCATTCTGCTCATCTGCCCCAAGCCTGTCACCTTCAAAACTGGGGCTATTCCTTTAGTAGGATCCCAAGTGAAAAAGAGGAGCAGATCAGAGCCAGAGTCAACTTAAAACCATTGCAGCCAAAGTATAATCTGAGCAAGAAATAAACCTTAATTTTTATAAGCCAGTGAAATCTGAGGGCTATTTGTTACCACAACATAACCTAGCAAAACTAATGAATACACCTCCCTGATTCCACTTTGTGATAGAGTGACCTGCATTTGTTTCTGCAGCTTAACAGCAGAACAATATTTTACTCCAATCATAACTTCTTCTTAGTCTTCATTTCCACATATATATGACACATAACCCAATTTTTTGCTATTTTAATTATGATTAATAAGACAAGTCAAATTGAGCATTATTTGGTGAATAAGTATACTTTCTTTTCCTCTTGTGACTTTTTTGTTCCTCTAAAGGTAATTCATAGTCATTGAAAATCTGAGACCATGGATGAATATAAAGAAGAAAATAAAAACTGCTTGCAGTCTCATCATTGTTAATATTTTGGTATGCTTCCTTTGAATTTTATTTTTCTTTCTCCATTACAAATATCATTAGAAATCCTCTATGGATATTTTCAATGGTTGCTTAATATTCCTCAATACCATAATTGAAAAACCATGTCCTTTATTATGGGCTAGTTAAGTTGCTGACCCAATTTCAATTTATTAATTTTATAGCAAGCACATTGCTTTTGGAGAACTCTTAATCTTTCCATTTTCTCTGAAATGGTTTTAATACCTTATGATGTTGCCCAGTTTGCTTCATTACATCTAGTTTTCTCTATATTTATGCTCTTTTTATGAGTATTTCCTTATGGAAAAGCACAAAGTGGCAAATAACCCTGGTCAATTATAGGCATAGAAGACTAGAAATAGTTATAAAAATCTTCTTTTCAAAATCCAAACTTCAAATAATATAGTCCAGAACCAGGATCAAAAGAAGCCACTGAATGCAAAAACTAAAGACAGACAGATATTCTAGGAAAATCAAAAGGCTGTATTCAAAAGCCATGATCCAAACATGAAATCCCCAGTCCAAATTAGAACTGGAGATATGTGTGCATCAGAGGAAAAGCAGACTGGAGTCCAGGCAGGGGGAATATTAGGCCTTAATATCCTAGAGACCCATTGAAGAAGGCACATGTTTACACCAACAGGAGAAAAGAAAAACAACTAGAGAATCGAAGGAGAAAACACAGCAGGAGAAGGGCATTATCCAAAAAGGGAGCAAACTAAAATGCCACCGATCTCAAGCATTTCAGGCATTTCAAGTATTAGAGAAGAGATTGACTTGAATAGTCTCCTTTGAAGGGAACAAATGTCTGAACAACGAAAACGCAGATGGGGAAACAATTTTAGCACACTAGTTAACTTTGAAGGCAAAAATATTTATCTAGTTGTAATAATATAAATTCTGTTAATTGATTTTTAACTCTTTGGAGTCAGCCTACAGACAAAACATGGGAGACTTAATTATGATTATAGAACAAATCTGAATGTTATCCATCTTGACAGTGTGCAAGTGAAGCGCAGCTGACAGATCTGGGAGGCAGAGGGAGGGAGACCCAGAGGCGGCCTTGCTGGAAACTTCCTCATATAAAGGTGGGAGTCAAGTTATAAGGGCTATGCGGTATGGATCAGAAATAGAAGATGACTGTTTAAATTTATAGTGGAAGCCAGTAAGTGAGTTAAAAGCCATGGCATTGACTGTATTGGAGGAGAGGGTGAGACAAAGTGGAGCTTGGGATGTGCTAGGTTACTGAGCTGTTGTCTCCTGGCTTCAAGCTGAGTTTTGCTGGTCTAGGAGGTGACCAGTACCATTCTAACCTCACTGTGGTTCTAACTTACATTTCCATGATGATCAGAGATGTTGAACATCTTGTTGGCTGTTTGTGTATCTTATTTAGAAAAATGTTCACGGTAGCTTATCTATTTTTTTAATTGGATTGTTTGCTTTTTTGCTATGGAGTTGTATGAATTCTTTATTTTTTTCACAGAAATAGAGAAAACAATCCTAAAATTCGTAAGGAACCAAAAAAGACCCAGGATAACCAAAGTAATCTTGAGAAAAGAGCACAGCTAGATTCTAATAAAATTGCTAATATTTGTGCCTTTTAATTGTTCTTTTCATGACAAAAATAACTTAAAATCATAGTATCCTAAAGTCTTTGAGAGTTTGGTTATAAAAAAAACCCAGAAAAATTCAAGAAATACAAAATAATATTTGACACAATCATATAAAATCATTCTTATTATACAGTTATATTTCATGTAATGAGACTCTATCTTCTCTCTATTCCTCACTCATAAAGTGAGATGGATAATCTCTATTTCTGCCACTCTTGTAACATACTTCTAAATCCAAATAAGACAATTTTCATGGATTATATTACAGCCAAGAAGTGGTATACAAAAGTGAGGTGTATGAAAATTCTGATATAAACTTTCCAACATTGGCTTGTAAATTTGCTTTGAAAAACCAAAGATTTTTATTTCCTTTTTTTATGATTAAAGTTATATATTGTGTTTTATAATGTTTTCATAAGGTTTTGGTACTTTTACAATATTTAGCAGTAACTACTTCTTTAGCAAAAATGTATTAGAGAAGTTTGTTAAAAATGAAATTTAACTTTTAAAAGAATTTTGAGCAACTTTGGAATAATTTGGAACATTTTACATAAAAATCTTCCACTTGAAAGAGAAGTTAAGTGCAATTAATTGTGTAATTATCCAAGTCTCATATTTCAGAACAGACTCAATCACCCATAACTACATTCCAGGATGAAAAACACAGCACAGTCATATGGGATGTATGATGTAAATAAACTCTTTATACTGGTATGAATACTTTCTATCTAATGGGAATGTACTTTGTAGGGTATTAATGCATATTCATGGAAGTCCTCCATCTGGTTATCCACATTTTCCATATTCTGTGGGCTCAAATGAGTTATCCATTTCCCATTTAGTTTTATTATGAACTGCAGAGATCATGGTAGCAGATTTTTAGAATCACTCTTGGGTATATTTTCACCTGAGACAAACTATTGAATGGTATGCTCAATTACTCATTTAAGAAAAAAATTTATATATTAACTTCATGAAATTAAATTTCTTTTATAGTCAAGATTAATAGACTGCTAATATAAGCAATTAATGATTTACAAAAAGACATATAGTGAAGATAACATTAGTGCCTATCTCATTAAGGATTAGATAAGTTTTATATATATGTAAGGTCTGAGCCTAGCATATAGTGGGTTCTCAATACTGACTAGTATTATTTCTTTTATTTTTTAAAAAAATACTTTTAGTTGTAGATGGACACAATACCTTTATTTTGTTTATTTTTTAAAAATGTGGTTCTGGGGAATCGAACCCAGTGCCTCATGTGTGCTAGGCAAGCGCTCTGCTACTGAGTCGCAACCCCAGCCCAGCATTATTTCTTATTATGAAATGAAACATTGAAACACTTTGGTTTTCTTTAACACTTATTTCTTTAATGGTTATGATGAATCATTGTGCCAGGTATTTCTAGAAGTGGAAGATATTAACTGGACTAATTTTGACTGGACTAAGGATCCACTGGAATGCATTCATGCTAGAAGCAGTCTCTCCATTGGGGGTGCTGGGGTGGCTTATCTTATTGATACTCTCATGGTAAGATGAGTTGGTTTTTAAAAAAATATATTTAATCTGTTTTTTTACTGTAACACCCAGAGTTTCTGACAATTTTGTCCTTATTAGCCTAAATAGGTTCTGAACGAGTGCATGGTGGCCTGAAAAGCAGTTTCTTCTTACTGGAGAGCCTGTGGTTATACTAAGCACCACTAGGTGGCAGTGTGTCTACGTGGGCTCATCACCAAAAGTTCCCAAGGTCACTGCCTTGGTCAGTTTGTGGATCATCAAGGTTAGTTTTAAGCACATTATAAATCTGTCCTTGATGATTGTGAGCCATTTCCATCTTACCAATGCTGTTTGTTTACAATGCGAAATGTGTTTTCCCACAGAAAGAGGGTCCATGACAATGAGTTAGATTTATATACTGGTTAAGACGCTAACCTACACATTTCCTAATAGAATAAAATAGACCTTGCTACTTGGGCTATGTTACAAGACATTTATGAATCTCCATATGCTCCACCACTGTAGAAAATAATTTCCTACCCTAAAGATGCACGACCTTTTTAGAATTTTAGGGAGGATTCATTTATCCATTCAAAAAACATTACAGTCTGCATTTGCTGTGGGACAGACTTACAGACCCCTTGTCAGGGACCCAGTTGCCTGAGCGGTGGGCTCCAATACATCTAGTAAATAAACAGTAGTGCCTTACAGAAAGTTTGTGGAGCTGAAGGGAAGCTTGTTTGCTCAATTGAGCAGGCTGCCTTGAAGGCCCAAGGTGAAGAGTGGGAGGGTAAGGGTATCCCGGTGCCCACTGGAAATTCAGGGGACAGGCCTGAGGAAGCAACAACTAAAGGAAGAGCTGAGTCTCCTCTCTGCCTTTCTGACATCTCATCGCAGGTAACTAGGCCACCACATTTCCCTCCTGGACTGGTTCTGGCACAAACAGGTGTCCGGGATGAGTTGCCTCACTGATGGAGAAGGAGAACGAGGGCAAGGAGGGCAGAGAGCTGATCGCACTCACCAGCCCGTGTAGCATCTGAGTGTCTTGTCCCCCGATTAAACAGAGTCTGAGATGTGCCTGTGTTTGAATATTTCTATTCTGGGATCCTGTCTGCATCAAAAAATTGCGTGAGTCAGTGATTGAACGTTAACAACAACAAAATCTCTCCCAGATTTGAAGATTAATTGCGAGATAAATGCTATTTCCTCTTTCTTTTTTAAGCACAGATGCTTTGATCAGATGCATGTTTATTTAATTGTCCTCCCCTCTTTGGGTTGTTCATTTGTCATCTGCTCACTTTTCTCTAGTCCCCTCAAGTTCTTTCTTACCAGCTCTGCCTGGTAGCCCTGGCTCCTGCTTGTCCCCACCGACCCCACCTTCTCTTCTGAAGGATGCCCTAGCCTACCTCATTCCTTAAGACCCAAATCCCCTCTCACCTTGTACTTCCACATCTTGATTGTCTTTGTTTAGCGGAACCATCTCTCTACAGGCTCTTTCAACAGTTTCTCTTCTTCTGCTTTCTTTTACATGTTGGTGTTCCTTAAGCTTAGCTGTGGCACAAACATTCATTTCTTGCTTGTGCCACATTTCCAGAGGAGTCAGGAGTAGCATCGCTCTGGGTCCTACTCACTCTGGAACCAGTCTCCACATTGCTGCAAAAAGATTTTGCTAAAATGTAAACCTGATTATATAGCTCTCCCCTTTGCAAACTTGAAACAGTTTCTCATTGATAGCCAGATCATGTCCAAACTCCTTGACATAGTTCTGATGACATCTGACTCTTGCTGTCTTCATTTCTCACCAAATTCTGGAACTCTACATACCAGCCTTATCAAACTGATTACAATCAGTCCTCTGTATCTACAGCTTTTACATCCATAGATTCAACCAATTGCAGATTGAAAAAAGATTCCATAAAGTTCCAAAAATCAAAACTTGAATTTGCTGCATGCCAAGCACTATGTAGAATTCAGGACAGAAATGATGTGTGGGCATAACTTGTCAGGGCCTTCTGCCACTTCACAGAGTCTCAGTCTCCAGCAATTGTTTGAGTATTGTTTACTTTATGTCTCACTCAAGTACTATGTAGTTAGGACTATGATGCTTGTGTTTCTACTGTACATGAACAAACTATTTTTCCTTATTATTTACTAAACGATACATTTATTTTCATAGCATTTACATTATATTAGGTGTTATAAGTAATCTAGAGATTAAAGTATCTGGGAAGAGGTGCATAGGTTATATACAAGTATTACACCATTTTATGTAAGAGACCTGAGTAGTCTGATTTTGATATCCTTATGGGCTCCTGGAACCAGTCAGTCCCCCATGGATACTGAAAGATGACTGTATGGTTTCCCAAATTTCCCAAATGTACTTAACTTTCTCACCTGGAATCCATGTCCATCCTCAGTTCTCCTCTAGGATGCTAACAACCATCTGACCTTGGATGACTCTTTTGGTCCCTAAGTTCTCCACTTGTATTTTCCATCTTCAACTGGACAAGAAGCATCTCCTGATTTTCCAAGACTGTGTGTCTTCATTAGCTTTTTCATCACTGTGACCAACATATCTGACAAGACCAACTTAGAGGAGGAAAAGTTTATTTGGGGCTCATGGTTTCAGTGGTCTCAGTCCATAAAAGGCCAACTCCTTTGCTCTGGGCTCAAGATGAAGCAGTATATCATGTGGGGAGGGCCCAGTGGAGGAAAGCTTCTCAGCTCATGACAGGGTCAGGAAGCAGACTGAGGGAGAGGGAAGAGGCCATAGGGAAGATACACGCTTCCAGGGCATGCTCCCAGTGGTCTGCCTCCTTCAGCCATGCCCCACCTGTCCACAGGTACCACCACTCAGTCCGTTCAAACTAGGGTGGACCAATTAGTCTACAGACCAAAATTTAATCACTTGATATCCTTTCATTAATTCAGGAGTTTGAGGGAGACACTTCATATCCAAACCCCAATGTGGGTTGTATGTGACTTATCTGTGCTTGCACACTCCTACGCTCGCCTCTGTCTATGCACTGATACACTGGACTGAGATACCTTCCCACCCAAAGGAAATCTCCTTGAGCCTGAGGGTAAGTCTTATTGTTTGTATCCTAGAGCTGAACCTAATTCCTGGTTTGATAAATAATTGTTGGATACAGAAATGAATGACTATGTGAATGGATACACCATTTTAGAGATTGCTAGATATTTTACCAAACATTTGAACACGAGGCAATGGGTTGAGAGTCTGGACATCCAGCCTCTAAGTCCAGTGACCTCTAACACACAGTGAACTTCTGAAGTCACTCACCTCTCTGGGCTTCAGGCTTTTCTTCTCTATTATATTAAAGTGTAACTTTGTGAGCCTTAACTGAGGACTAAGATTCTATTATTTTAACTGTGTTGCTTTGTAGATTCATCTTTACATATTGAAAAGCCCTTATCTTTTTAATTAATTTTTCCTGCATTCAGACATGGCATTTCAAAATCCTCTCTAATCTGCATTCTTATTATATATGTGATATTCCATACAGACCCTAAAATAGCTACTGTAATTTTTCTGGCTTTGTTAGCTGCTTTGGGAAAGTCTTAACACAGTTTTGTTTTTGTGCAGGATTCTGACATTGCAATATATACATACCCCACATTTATAGACTCAGTTTGTATGTCTGTACTTTGTCCCAAATGATTTGACCAATATAGGAGAGAACACTTTGCCTTCACCATCTGTGCTTCCAAAATAGCAGTATGGTCACTGTGTTGCTCTTCTAGAGAAATCTTGGTTTAATAGACGTCAAGCTTCTACAGGGTTGGACCCAGCTGGACCATTTTTCACAACACTCCAAATGCAGTCAGGCTAGACTCCTCCATGCCAACTTAGTTGATATCATTCACACAAATGCCACACACATCTTGGAGTTTGGTAAATTTCACTGAAGCATAGAGGAGATTTTGGAAAGCAGTTATCATACTTTTATTTATTTTAGATCCTGGAACTCTGAAGGCTTGTGGTCATTTTTGTCGCTAGCTCTTTGAGGTACAAAATCCGTGGATATTTATCACCGCTTGCAGCAACAACTTGCATGGGTCTTATGGGTGGTGGACTGGAAACTGAGCTACTTCTTTCTCTTTAGTGCACTGCTTTCTTGCTTGTTTGTTTATAGAGGATAGAGGAAATGAGGTTTACTTGCTTTGAGAGGAGAGAGAGAGAGACTTTGCTTATCAGAGAGAAAGAGACTTTGCTTAAGAGAGACTCTGAGAGAAGGACAGGCTTTGCTTAGAGCTTAGAGGAAGAGAGACTTGCTACGCCTCACTTAAGGTCTGCTGCTTCTTACTGGTGCGTCCTGCATCCTGTGAACCAAGGGTGCATCTACCTAAGGTGCCCTAGTGATGTGTCTCAGTTCTCCACTCCGTGATCTGCCTTCCGCCACTTTCTTTCTACTAGCTGCCACTGTGTTCCTTTCTTTCTTCTTGCCCTATTCCTCCTAGCTGCTGCTGCGTGTGTCTACTAGCTGCTGTTTCTGCTTCCTTTCTTCTGGCTGCTGCTGCGTGTGTCGCACTGTCTCGTTCCGCCTACGCTTATATCACCTCCAGGAGGCGGAGAGCAGGGCCACGCCTCTTACGCAAAGATTAGGCCAGACGCTAGATGTCCAAGCAGGCACAATTAGGAGTGCTCGAGAACACATGCCCATACATTGTGTGCGTGGATGATAAATCACCTGAGTGTGCTTATGTCAATTAACCTCCTCGCTGCCGATGTGATCAGGCACCGCCCTGGTGCGGTCAACATGGCACAGCCCCCAACACATTTTGACTTCTACAAATTGAAACATCCTCATCTTTTAAGTTGAACTAAGTGTTCACATCCTGAATGCATATGCCAGGATGGGAAGACTTAATTACACCTTTATGTAAGTATTTTTCAATGCTTATAAGGAAGGTAAATACTGATAAAACATTAAAAAATTCTAATAAATGTTCCCTCCTTAGGTGGGATCCACAACCTTTTATATGTTTTAAGACTTCAAGATATTCTATTTTGTATTACATTTGTTACTAAGAAACCATTACTTTTAAAATTAATAGTTCACCATATTCCAAAAACCATCTTATTTAAATCACAACTAATTATGAATATATATATATATCTACATATCTACAGTGACCTAATATAAGAGAAGTCCTTGTTTAAGAGAAGAAGAAAAAGGACAATCCAATTATTGATCTCTGCTGACTATTTACATTTCTAAATTTATGCTACCTGTTATCTATTACATAACAAGCTACAGTGGCTTAAAAGAACAATCATCTTATTGCCCAAAGTTTTGAGGGTCTGGATTCAGGCACAGCTCTGTTGAAACTCTGTTTGGTGTCAGTTGGGGTCCCTCATGTGATTGCATCTAGCTCGGCTCTGGACAGGCTAAGCTTCCAAGAGTTTCCATGCCCAGAGCTTTGGGACTGATGATCTCCATTGAATGACCTATTATCTTTCAGGGTCTTTCTCCCCAGCCGATTAGCCTGAATTTCTTAACATGGCAGCTGATTCCGAGACAGCGAGAATGGATGTGGAACGGCCTCTTAGAACTGAGGCCTTAGAATTGCATGTGTCAGTTCCTCCACATTGATCAAAGAAAGTCACAAGATGAGAATGTCATCCAGGAGAGGTGGAAAAGCAGTCTCTCTCCAAATACTCTACCACTGAGCTATATCCCTAGCCCCATAGGCTCTTGAGAGGAGAAGTGGTAGCATGATATTGCAAAGGAGTTGGGGACCTAGGAAGGAGTGATTCATCAGTGGGCATTATCACAGAATGTAATCTACCATATATACTAAACCAAAATACAGTTTCTCAAGGATAAGCCTAAGCTGTTCAGTCCATGCCATTCAGTAATGATGTTGCTAAATAAGACAATGTAAGCATAAATGATTAGAAAACTATGAAAACTTCAGAATGCACAAATGTCTTTAGATCTATCTTATTTATTATTGCAATAATCCCAACTTGGTGGCAATAATGACATGCTCAAAAATGACAAAACTAATTTGTCTTTAGCACACTCTCTAGCTGACACACCTTTAAGCTCAGCACTGGTTCATGGTGCTGTCTGTTTTGTGACTTCAAGGGACTTGGAGTCTTTCCTGTAGAAACAGAAGAACAGAGCATTAATTGGTCTAAAGTGGAGATGCTGTGTGCACAGGAACACTCACATCATAGATCCTAGGAAGCATTTGGAGATGTTAGTATTAAGGCACAGAGTCATCTACACTTGTTTTGCTTATTTAACCGTGCTTGAATATCCCTTAGATGCACACAATTATTTGGCACAAAGAAAATGATATGTAACCTTGATAAATGTTATGCAATATCCAAGTCTTAACATGAGGTCTGGATGCCCAAGTCAAGGAGCTGTCATTTAAAGTTGCTCTAAGAGATGGCTCATGCTGCCAGTTATCAGTTAATTGCTACCAATTAATTGACAATTCTTTTCACAGATGTGGCTTCCTTCTTTGAATGTAGCTGTGCTGGAGACCATTGCTTTTATGCGGAAAGCCTTCTCAGTACTGATGCTTTTATTGCTTATTGTTATAGATTCTACCAATCTTCTAAAGCAGTAAGTAAAGAATTTGCAGTGAAATTTAATTAGAAAATAATTTTTGAATCATGATCAGCCAGCTAAAAGTTGGGGATTTGAGTTTGTGGGAAAAATGTACCTGCCATTTGGGGAAATAATGGATTGCCTGTGTGCTGAGCACTGAACTGTAGCTGGGATTGCTGAAAGGCCAGAGTAACTGAAACAACTCTCTGTATTCTGGTTGTTTCAGCTCTTTTGAAGATTATATCCAATTTTACTTTCTTGGGCATTTGTTATGCAGTAATTAGATACTGCCATGTAACAAGCATAAGTCCAGGAAAAAATGTTTCTGTTTATATATTTTAAATGTCATCTTTAAAGATGCCCTGAGAAGGTTGAGTCAATCAATTGCTACAACCAAACATATTATTATTTACTTGGAACATGAAAATTATTTTATTAAAATTTAATTATTTATATAGAGGCTGAACTAAGGCACAGATAGCTCACAGGAGTTCCACACAGATCAATATGTGACAAAATACTAAATCTGATTTTGTTTCAGTCATAAAGCACGCTGTGCCAATATTAAGCTAAATGTATTTTTCATTTGGTTATCACTATAAAAAGAGAAAGAAAATCTATTTTATAGTGGGAAGTGGCAAAGATTTTCCTTCTTGTGCCTTCGAGAACCAATCCCCTGTTTCATCAGGGTAAGAGGCCTGGGCCTTCCAGCTGAAGTTTACTGTAGCAGCACTTTGTGGATAAAGGCAGTGGCGGGAGCAGAACTGAACACTCCCCTCCTGCTCCAGAGGAGGGCAGGGGGTGCACTCAGGCTGTCCTCTCAGTTTCCTGACCCAGCTGTCCTTGCTCATAACACGCCTTTGTTGAACTACCATCTCAGAGAGCTCGACAGCCCAAACCTGGCACTTTCTATGCATCCTCCTTCTCTCCCGCCTCTCCCTCTGTCTGCCACAGATGCTGCTCCGAGTGGCAAGGGGATCCTGGCATTTACCATGATGAAGGCAGGTGGCAGGCCCTCAAAGTTATTGTATAATCAGTGATAAGGGGGTTAATCTGCCAGATTAGAGAACCCTTAGGAGCTGACTCCTGGGCCACATGGGTGTAAACTCTGGGTACAAACTAGAGAACAAGTCAATTTCCTTGACATGTTTTATTGTACTTTGCTCAAATAGTCATTAAATTGAATAGATTTAAATTAGGAGAGGTTCTAGTGCCAGGCCATTGTGTTCACAGTCTTGCTCTATCACTTAGTGGATGAATAACAAGTTGTTTGACTTGTTTGTACTTCAATTCCTTCATCTGAAAAATAGGGAGAATAAAAGCACAGTAATGAGAGAGTTGCTGAGGAATTAGCTAACATAAAATATTTAGAACAGGGCCTGACTCATTAGATATGAATTTTTATCCTTTTATTAGATTTCCCTCCTTTAAAAAGTTTTAAATAGGGTTCAGTGGCACATGCCTGTAATCCCAGCCACTCAGGAGGCTGAGGCAGGAGGATCAAAAGTTTGAGACCAGCTTCAGCAACTTAGCAAGACCCTAAGCAACTTAGCAAGAATCTATTTTAAAATAAAAATAAAAAGGTCTGGGGATGTGACTCAATGGTAAAGCACCCATAGATTCAAACCCCAGTACCAAAAACAAAAACAAAACACAAACTAAAATAGCAAATACTCAAGTATTGCTACTGGAATTTTTTTTAAGTTAACATTTTATAAGGTCTACCTTACATTTTAAAACCCACAGTTAAAATTAAAGATTTGAAGTACTTTATAGTCACTTCATTTTCTCCCCTAAAACAGTTTGGAATAAATTTAAAATAAATCAAGTAAGAATATAATAGTGTAATTATCTTTCTGGATTTGCTGTTTTCATTAAATATTGTAACTTTGAGATCTACATTGATGTGTATGTAAGTCCAATGTATTTATTTTGTAGAAGTCAGCCAAAATTTATTTATTCATTACCCTACAGACATGAGCTTTGGTTGCTTCCAGTTTTGTTATTAGCAATTTTTGACAGTTTTTCATGGCACGTAAGAGAAAAGATATTATAAAAAAATGCATATTTTTCCACTTTTATTGAACATTACCAAATTGCAGTCTAAAAATGTCTACAAATGCTAACAAAAATTAAAAATGAAAGCCACATTTAGTTGTAACTCAAGGCCAACCACCCATAACTCTGTAGTCTAAACCTTCACCAACAAAGCACAAAAACATGAGCTCTACTTCCTTATTAATCTGATTTGGCAAAAATTAAACAAAATGTTTCCTCCTTCATGCTTTATAAACTGTTGTAACTGCCGTAAGGGAGGTTTCTTGCCACCTTGGTTGGAAGTATGCTGGCTTCAGAACTGTTCTGTTATATGCACAATAAACTTTTATTTTTTTAAGTACCAGGGATTGAACTCAGGGACACTCAACCACTGAGCCATATCCCCAGCCCTATTTTGTATTTTATTTAGAGACAGGGTCTCACTGAGTTGCTTAGCACCTCGATTTTGCTGAGGCTGGCTTTGAACTCAATCCTCCTGCCTCAGCCTCCAGAGCCACTGAGATTATAGGTATGTGCCACCATGCCCAGCACAATAAACTTTTTAAAATTGTAAAATTGAATCTGATTTTATTTTTGATATAACTTATGTTCACATCAGAAGCCAATGAGAATTCAACAATACAAGGTATTGCCAGTTTTAAATTTTGCAATTCTGAGTAGGAAATTGTACCCTTTTTAAATTATCATATCCCCGGCAATTAAGAAGATTGAGCATCTTTTCCCATACGTGTTCACTGTTTGAATTTCCTTTTCTGTGAGTTGTCTATTCATATCTTCAACTCATTTTTCTAATAGGAAGGTTTTCTTTTTCCCTCAGTTGCTTTAGTTTATTTGGTTTTGTTTTGAAAACAGGAATGGCCGCTTGTAAGGCAACATGGTAATTTTTAATGCATATACAATATTTAAATTATGAAGTTTTACTATAATTTAATAATATATCATGAACTTAGTGAAGGAGAGTGTTTCTATTTATGTAACTGCCTCTTATTTTCTGTCACCAGGAAAATTGCTTCTATTTTTCCTCTACAAGATTCCCAACAATGGGTCATTTTGCAAATAGATTTCACCTAAAAAAAATATGGAGACTAAATGAATAGATTACTTTTTAAATAATATAATTGGCCTATAAGTATTATGGCTAAGTTTTATTGTAGGGCTTTAAGATACTTATCTTTAAAAATTCAGCAGTTTTTATTGAGTGTCTACTGAATAACTTGGCACTGGCCCAGATTGCGGTTGCTTTGAAGAACAAATATAGTGAGGTTATCCACTGAATTCAGGCTTACTGGGAAGACAGCAAATAAAATCTCAGCTTTGATCCTCAGTAATAAACTTCCTGTTAGACTTTCAAGGTGCATAAAGTACATAAAGGAGGACCTTCCATAGCCAGTCTGGGAGATTTTTGAGGGAAAGTGATTTCTAAGCTGACTCCTGAAGTCTGAGTTAGGAGGGAGAAGGAAAGGGGGTATTCTAGGCAGGAGGACCCACATGTGCAAGTGACTGGAAGCAAGAGAGAGCGGACACACCAAAGAGGTCAGGTTTATAGAAACCAGGAAGAGAGGAATATGAGGTAAGCTGAGGGAGATTCATTGGGTCCCAGAGTGAACAAAGAGCCTCATGTGCTGTGTGGAAAGTTTGGGCTTTATCTTTGGCAGAATGGGAAGTCACTGAAGGAGTTGTAAGTATATCGATTGTTTTTTTTTTATGGAAAAATCACTCTAGCTGCATGATCAGAGGGGGCAAGATGGAGGCAGAGTGCCTGATAGACCATTGTTGCAACAACTCAGGCAGAAAAGTAAAGAATGGAGAGATTGAACAAATAGTTAGAGGGTTGAAGCAAAACAACTCAATGAATTTGAAGGATGAAAAAAAGCAAGAATCCAAGGACAATTCTGGATGGGGATGACATGTAATTGGCTGAGTTTGGTAGATTATCTGAGAGTAAGATGGTGGACAGGTTTCCAGCTTTAGGTACCTTTGGGCTTGAGAGAGTGCATGCCCTCCCCAAGGCAAGGAGAGATGGGGGGTCTCAGCTCTAAGAATAGGTGTGGTCTACAGAGAGACTGGGGAGTCACTCAGACTGTAATCAGAGCTTGAAAGTGAATGAAGTGATCACCTTCAGAGTTGTCAGATGAGAAGAAAAGAGCAGAGAAAGAGGCCCCAGAGGAGAAGACAGAGGAAAGGGCAGGGAGAGAGAGGGAAAAAAAGAGAAATTGCCTGGGTTGCATTTAAAAGATCCGAGGGGAGAAAGACAATGAGGAAGGGAGGGAGAATCCCTGTACTGCATCAAATACACTGAGAGGTCCAATGCGACTGGGGCCAAAGCTGCTCATCGGATGAAGAAACGATTCAGCTGCAGGGGAGCTTGGTGAGGGTAGTTTTGGTGGAGAGGTGACAGTGGGAGCCATTTTCCAGTGGAAAGGACTGAGGACAGAAGGAGCTCTTTGGCAATTAATCCTTGAGCCAAAAAATATTCTCTAGTAGGTTGTTTTTCTCTTCAATTTTTTTTTTCAAATGTTATAGAGAAAGACTTTCTTTTTTCCAATTTGTTGAAATTCAGGATGAAAGATCTGTTTAGTTCTGTTTTTCTGTTTGGTTTGGTGTTGGTTTGTTTGCTTGTTTAAACTTGACCATTTGCTAAGGAATTACCCCACTGACAGACATTGTATTGACCTGTATCTGTATGGACTGGGCATTCTCAGCAAGTACCTTGCAGGAGAGGAAGGGACAGCTCACTTTGTTTCTAAGTGATTATAAAAGCAAATAACTTCTTACCAAGTACGTTTTCTATAATTTCTTCTGGATTAGTTGTGAACTATGGCAAATAAAAACCTGGCTATAGAAAGTAAGTATACCTCAGAATACAAAGGGCATGAGTGAAAGAAGACATGCGACTTCCAGTTTAAGAAGGTCTTCGTTGAAGAAGGTCCAGAAGATAAAAGAATTATCTTTGTAAGATATCACCCAACTATTTACTTTTGGAATGTTATATATACTTTTATACACATTTTAAAATGTAGTTTTTTTTTTTTTTTTTTTACCAAATTCACTGGAACTAAAATTGTTTTTCATGAATATGCACAGCACTGCTCACATACAGCTCTGAACATTGTATTGACATTGATGTGCCCAGGGTGCTGCACTTCTTGTATGTTTTTACCCCTTTTCTTTTCCTTCCTTTCCTTTTCTTTTATTTCTTCTCTCTTCTTTTCTTGTTTCCTTTGGTTCCAGGAGGCACAAATGATCTGGCACACTCAGTGGAAACAAAGTCACTCAAAGGAGTAGATTTCTTCATGCAGAGGGACAACTGCAGAGTGGTTTGCAGTCACCAGGTCAGCAGAGCTAGGCACCAGTTTCTCGCACAGTGCAGGGGCTGAGTCCTGTTCTGTTGAACTGGCTCATTACTCTGTTCAGTCTTTTCTCTTCCTATGACACTATGTTTTGTTTTTACTTTTCTTTTAGGTCATGTTTCCCAGATGTAAATGAAAAACCAAAATCTGTTTTCTCCATGGTTCCAACTAGAAATAGTAAATACCAGGAAATGATGACGTGAAAATACAGATCTAGATAATAAAGTAGGTAAAAAAAAAAAAATGAAAGTAGAGTGCACAGGGCCATTTCTAATCCAGTCCATAGAGTATTATGCAAATATGAGCATTTTTATTTGAATAAATCACTAATTATGAAGTTGAAGATAGAAATAATTCAGTACAGATGTTCACTGTGTATCTGTTGATAAAAGTCCCCCTTTTACCTTAAATTTTCCTTAGTCTTTAATTTGATCAGCCTTAGCATTTTTGTATTACTTATTTCACTTCCATTGTTTAATTCTGTAATTCATTTCAGAATTAACCTTATATGCACTAATTAGATGCTACCTATTTGTGAGCAGATGAGTGGATTATGTGTTTTATCTCTATAATTTCCATCATCTTCAAATAGTGAGTACAGGCACGAAAAGCAGGGATTCAGTGGTTATTTTGTCAGTTGAGGGATGCATCAGTATAATCACTGGCAGAGTTTCTGTACACCGCCTCGCCTCAGTGCAACTGCCTGTAACTATCAATTCAGTCAGCAATCCTCTGGATTCTGGGTGGTGCATACTCTGGCCCTCTTTTCTAGCCTTGTCTCCACCATCTTTGTTCCTGTTCAGTTCTGTGGGGTTACACTGCTTGCATCACATGATGTGGAAGAGATCTCACCCTTCCCTCTCTTCCTGTCTTCACCCATGCTCTTCCTTTCTTCCCAATACTCTTCCCTGGCTGAGCATATGTCATTTCTAGCTGTTCTTCAGGACTGCCTTAAACATCTGAGAGAAGTTCAATGCAAGGCGTGCCCATGGCTCTGAGTCTCATGGGACACTGGGTAAGGCTGTATGATTTGTGTCCTGAACAAAGCCACCTGGTCTAGGACAGGTGGTCATGAATATTTAGTTTCTGTCCTTTTAAGATTTGTGGAAATGTTTCCATATCTCTGTCCTTCCCTTGGTACTGTCTAAAGAAGCAGTTTGTAATGTTGCATAGTTACCCAATCCTCTTTTAAGAACAATTAAGCATTTAGGGTTCAGAGCAGATTTTTCATCTCGAAATGAAGTCAACTAAATTAATTTGTATGGTAACCTCTTCCTATTCTTCATCCAAGCTTTACCATAGGCTATATCTTAGTTAATTGGGCTCCAATTACACTTTCATAAAGGACTGCATTGTACGGGTGCTGAGTGAAGATAGTTTGTGAAATGGACAGAGGATTACTCTTAAGGACTGGGAAGAAAAGTTGCCCTCTGGTAATTAAATCAATTAATTCTAATTTTCATGGAATAAGATGGATCTTAGGACTAGCAATATTCATCAAACATGTTAATGCCTCCACTGGGCCAGAAACTATTCTAATTGTTTGGGACACAGACACAGTCCTTCTCATAGGAAGCTTATATTCCAGTTTGAGGAACCAAATAATAAATTAACAAAGGAACAGTGATACAATACGAAGAAAATAAGACATGGGGCTATGGGAAGGAGGAAGGAGGGAACAGGTTCAGATTGGACTGTAGCCTGAACAGTTGCTAATTATAGCTTCATTTATATTATGGACACGACCAATAAAGGAGGATGATTACCAATGATCACAGAAAATGGGAGTTGGGTGCCCCTCTTGGAGGTAAGGGCTGTTGGTTTGGTTGCTTCAAGAAAACTGGACCAGAGAAAAGAGTTTTGCATTATGGGAAAGAAATGTTCCATCCAGTTTCATTTTGTCTTCAATGGACTACACCTTGTACCTCAAGACAATCCACTGCTCTCTTCTTTATGGCCTGCTCACTGAAATATCTTTGAGCATGACTTGGTTATCAGTTCAATTACTATAGGTAAAGAAGAGACCAGGGAAAGAGTAGGAGAATACTCTAGTTAATAAAAAGGAATCATTTCTCCACTGTGAATTGATAAACAGGCTTCTGGTTTATATATCAGCTGTGTGTGAATTTAGTCCACCTGATTTCTCTATTTCCTAGTATCAGAAATCTGGTTTCTGATGCCACAAAGCCAAGACCAGATCTTTCACTATGGAGAGCTCATCAAGATAATGTCTTCTTGAACATTCCCTAAAAATCAGCTAGCCAAGTTTCTCATTTACCTTGTTCTTCTTGCAAACTTCAGAATCATGCTACTCTGAGGTACCGATTAATGTGCGTGAAAAGAAAATACCAACATACAAAATTTTCTTCCACAGCACTCACATGGATGTGTTTTCTTTCATACACCATTTTGGATACCCAGGATCTGCATATGAGTCTTTTTTTTTCTGTTTTCAGTTGAAAATTTAATCATGACTTATACAAAATCCATTGATTTAAACATTAATTGATGCGAACATTGACATGGGAAACATGACAAGTGTTGAGTTTGTTTGGAAGAAATGTTTGGACATTCTTAGGATAAATTTGGATATATCTTGAAAACATGAATATATAAGTAAGCACTATTTTTTTATTTTTATTTTCCAAACAAATTTTAAATTGTATAAATAAACACATAATCTGAAATTTGCAAGTAGTATAAAAATGTATATGACTTGAAATTTTGCAATTAAAGAAAAATTATTTAAGAAATCAATACTATATTTGCAAAACATGTTTAGAAAATATCTCCTCATTGAATCAGAAGATCTACCAACCCTCCCCACCTCAGATTCACATTAAAATACTTTTTTCCCCTTTATAATGTTCAGATCTACCTTCTGCAGCCAGGACATTATAAGACCTAATACTGCTTAGATTCTGAAATGATCCTAATCCCAGATGCAATCCTATTGGATTTATGTAGTAGAAACAATGAAAAAGAGTCTCTTTCTACCGAGTATCCAGATTCAACATGGCCCTTGTAAAATGAGACAGAAAAAGTATAGGATTGTTGTTGTTGTAGCTGTATAAAATGCTTATCTCATTGATTAACTTTCATATGTGCCTCGAAGACAGACTGAGTCCTGGGACTGAGTACAGACCTGTGATATATAGAAATCTGGGCATCAGTGTTGAAAATTTTCTGAATAGGAGAAGGTGGTAGTGAAAAATTGGTTGTGTAAAATCACTGCACAAAAGCAAGCCTGTGTCTGGCTGAGACTTTGAAGTTCATTTAGAGTATTTCCAGATGGAAAAATCATTGTTCTAAAATGATTTAAAGTGTATTTATTATGTTAAGTATTGCAGAGACAATTCATGGTCAACCTTGTGGGCTGACGTGGCCACCTATTAATAATGAGAACTTACGAGAGAACACTAGTGTTCCTTGGTCTTCAGGGTGTATGTGAAGTAAGAGAGATTCTGGGTCTTATCTGTTTTGTGAACATCAGTTGGCAATGGGCCCTGAGAATCATCAGCCCACAGTGTGGTCCCCTTTCTCTGATGGTCTCCACCATAGGAGAATTACTCATCTCCTGGGGTCTCTAAGTTTCCATTGCTAATTTGTATTTAGGCTAAAGGTAGCATTTCATTTGTAAAGCCCTTGAATAACCCTTTGTGTTTGCAATTATGGCATTATAATATTTAAATATATCAATTATGTTTTTTTCTTTTATTTTGCTTCAATTCATTCATCCTTATCCAGTGAAAGGGAAAGATGTGTTTTTGTTTGCTACTTTCTATCGCTAGGCTCAGTATTTAGCCTATAGCACTGTGCTAAAGATACTGCTGCGAAGAGATGATGACAGATACTCTGCAGAGAGTTTCTTGATTCTTCTTGGTAACTTGCTGTCCACTGAACCTTAAGAAGAGAGCCCTGGCTGAACATGAATAAACCTGAGCTGTGGCAGAAAGCAGAGACAGTTGGGTGACTCTCCCATTGTGCACTCTGAGACAGGAGGTTAATTGGAGCAGAAGGCTAGGTGGAAGGAGGAAAGGAGAAACAGGCACTTTGGGCATGATCCAGCTGAGTGTCCTGCTCCCTGGTGGGCTAGACAAACTTAGACCTGCACGTAGGCCCGCCTCGAACACCATGGCTGTGAGCAAGCTCAGGAAGGAGGAACTGAACTGTACTGAGGAACTGTCACAGCCCCAGAGTTCACCAGCAGTCGGTTGGTGGGGCCAGCCCATGACTTAGGGGAGGGAAGCCTTCCTGTGATATGGCTATCTTGAGCCTGTGCAGCCAGCTGGGATGTAGAGTTATAGAGTAGATGGTGGCCTTCAGCTCCTGAGTCTTGGCCTGCCTTCTTGCCCAAGAAGTCTTGACTCTGTCTGTTTCTAGGCTTGACAAGATAAGTGAGAGGCAATTAACTTCTGAGAACCCTATTTTAATTTATTTTAATAAAGTATAGACTTTCTGTCCCATAGTTCTTAATATCTGTCCTCCTTTTGCATTATATGAATGTAGTGAGAATGAAAAGTGGTGCATGAGCTATCTAGGGAAAGGAATTCCAGAAGTTCAAGATGATACAATTATTTTCTGCATGCGTTATTCCCTGCGAGTTCCCTGCATTATTGTAGCATGATATTTGGTGCCTGTAGCTGTTGGGGAAAGGGTTGTTAGGAACTTCTTCTGATTTGTAAATGGACTGTCATCAATGCTGAAAGGTGACTTCCAATCCAACTGTGGCTCTACTTCCTCCACACCCCATTGCCACTACCTTGACTCGGACTTCGTCATAGCACCCACAAGTGCCCACCTCCACAATAGCTCCTGGGAGTGGTGCCCTCCTCTCTGATCACAGCTGCCTTCCCTTTGGGCTTGCTGAGTGACATGCTAGACTTTCTTGTGATTTCTGATCTATTACCCTTCTACTGTCCTGAAATGCCCCAACCTACCAACCCATTTCCTTTCTTACCCAGCTGAGGATGAGCAATAACTTAGTTCAGTAACACTTGCATCAGCCTCCTAAGTTCCCCCTCATTTCCCCCTTTTATGCCCTGTAAGACAAAAACCCAGCCTTGAATGTACCACATTTCCTCTTTCCTTGGCACTGGGCCAGCACCTGAACAGTCAAGTGCTATGGGGCATTCGCACATCAGGGAGGATTGATGTAACTATAAATCGTGATCAACACCATCCTGAGATTCTACTTTTCTTTTCTTTTTTCCACATCCTAGCCCATGCTCTCTCCTACTTTATACAGAAACCATCAGATAGTAAATCTCTCCTCTTTTTGATTCAACCTCAGGTACCTAAATCTGCATTGTTGTGTTCTTTTTCTTTCTAGAATGGAAGCTGCCCCTTCTCTCCCAGGCCAATCCCTGTCTGCTTCTTGGATCTCACTCTCTCCTGCTTTCTTGGGAGTACTCTGCTGGTTACTTTTTCTTTCTTTTGCATATTAAACCTCTCATTGCATCTGATATTTAAAGTTCTATATCTCAATCTTAAATTCCCTCTGCTTCCATCTGGCTTCAGAACAGCTCTTACCGAGATCCCCAATGACCTCCAGCCCTGGGTTCCGTGGGAATTTACTCTCTACAACCCTCAGCAGAGGTCAACACCGGACAACCCATTCCCTCTCTCTTTTAAAACTTTGAAAAGTTCTCCTTTTAGTTTTTATTTATAAAAAATTTCAGATATTCATGACAGTAGAGAAAGTAGTAAAAGAGTACTCCTGGACACCAGTCAGCCAGCTAATCATTTTTGTATTTTGCTAATTCTATTTTACACATCTATACACACGCTCCCTGTGTTTTTTGTTTGTTGTTTATTCTTGCTGGAGTACAGTTTTTTAAGCCAAATTCTAGACAAAATATTTTGTCTTCCATTTTTGTACTTTAGTATGTAACTAAACAATAAACATGCTTAATTAGCATAACTACAAAATCAATTTTATAAATTAGCTCTCTTCCTAAAATAAAATATAATAAATTTAACATTCATTAATATCATCTTTTATTTAAATTTCCCAGATTGTCTAAAAAAATAGCCTTTTGGAAGTTATTTTAAATTGGGATCCAAGGAAAGTTCACACATGGTATTTGATTGCCAGGATCCTGTCTTTTAATCTATATTAGTTAGCCCTTCCCTTTCTTCCACACCAGTTGGTAAATAGATCAGATCACTTGTCCTGTAAAAGTGCTCACATTCAGCTGCTGACATGCCCTTGGTTTCATTTACTATCTTTGTTTCAAGTATTCACTAACTAGCAGTTAGGTGGAGAGACTTGAGATCTGGGTTCTTCTTCATATAGGTGGCAGCATGGACAATTCTAACCTTACAGCTGTCAAGCTAACTGCTGATGTTTTTCCCTTAAAGGGTTACAGATATAATAGCATTTCATAAATTTGAAAGAGCTGACCTAACTGTAGATATAGGTAAAAAAGTATAGAGGATGACTTGGAATCTGGCTGATAAAGGCAGACTGGGAGAGGCCTGGAAGGAGGTTCCCCTGGGCTTCTACAGGAGTAGGGTGAACAGCTGGGTGAAGATGCATTTGTTTAAGAAGCACTGGCTTCTGCACTCTGCCTCTGGCAGGAGGGGTAAAGAATAGTCTCCCCTGTGAAAAATAAAGGGCAATTCAGAAGCCTGGTTGGGCTGCATGCCTTCTGGAGCTCCTCAGGTTGAAGTGAACCATAGAAATTCCCTGCCTAATAGAGCCCCAGGTTTGATTGACTGTAACTCTCCAGAACAAGCCAGAGGCCTCAGGAACAGAACAGAAGAATAATTCAGGCCAAATTATTGTTTCCCAGTCTTTTAAAAACTACGTGTTCAATCAACATGAAAATCCCATGTCCCTCCTGGGGTCTTCACTTCTGTACCTGGGAAAATCAGTCTTTTTTCATGAATCCTCTGGCCAAGAAGATTTTGTAAATCTTTACTTTCTATAGATTGTGTACTAAAAATGATAGGTGTGGTTTTGTGGTTTTATGTTGTTTCCCTCCCCACAAAATACACGCTTATGTTTTAACACCAGATGGATTCTTTATTTCATGTATGCTTTCTAGTTCTTCCCTGAAGGATTGAAGCATTAGACTCGGGAGAGTGGAATCTTCTATACTTCATTCCAAAGAAGGATGCTCAGTGTCTTTATTGACTGGGCTAAACAGTTTTGGCAAATGTTTTCTTCCTTATACAGTTTGAGTTTTATAGATACTTAGAATTCATCTAGTCATATATTTTTTCTTTTCTTTTATAGGCTTTTTAAAAATTCATTCATTTAACAAACATTGATTTTTTTCCTTATGTCCCAGGCATTGTGCTAAGTAATGAGGTTACATGAAGAATAAGATACAGTGCCTATTCTTGAGGTGTACGTGGTACTGAGGTGGAAACATAGAGGTAATAATTGGTTACATATAGTATGACAAGAATTGTAACAGGCACACGGCAAGAAGAGCAGAAAAAAGAACCAACTTTCTTGACTACTCCTAAGACCTTTGCTCCCAACTCATTGATCTCCTATGGAAGCAGTAACTATGGACAGTGCAACCAGTAGGTTTTTATTTCTGAATTCTGTGGTTGCCACATATTTGTTGTCAATTGAAATCCCATTTTGGAATTCAGTATACTTTATTTCGGTAGAAACTACAGTCCTGGAGGAATAGAGCCAACATTTCCCTCTTCCACACACACATACATTGACCCATCAAGGGTGTATTGACTATCATCTATATCCAGAGGAGCAGTGATTTCCTTGAGAGTTCCGGACCAAGGAGCAAAGACCATACCCAATAGATTCAGTATGAAGCCCAGCACAGCATGACTAATCCACTCATCCTCAGCTCTCTGACAGGTCAGTGGCTCTAACCAAGTCAATGGCAGAACAATGGCCATTGAGCAGGAAGACAGATGCAATTACTAAGCTTCGAACCATCATTTAAGAATAACCACAGCAAACCTAACATATAAAATAACAAGGCTACAGACAGGAGTATGTGGAGGAAAGAAATGTCACTTAAAAGTAAGACAAAAAGCCATTATTCCCTGACTCAGCTCAGAGAGCGCATGGATAGTGGGCCTGGCTTATGATTTGGTTCTTTGTGGGAAACAAGATTCTGAAGCTCCCTGTTTAAGATCTCTGTCCAGGTCACTATGCTGTGTACAAGGGTGAGAAGAAGGAAGATTGGGGGGATCTCTTCTAGCTTAAAAATGAGACTGTCGAATGACATCAGTAGCTAAAGTCCAAGTGCTTAACCAAACTCCCTTTAGGGTTTACAAATAACATTTGCAACATTTTTATATTATGCACACTGACATTTGCTTTTCCCTAAAGCTGCTGAGGAAGAATGCAACATTTTCTGTCTTATTTACAGAATTTTCTTTCACCAGTGCTTACAAAGACTGATTTTCAAGGCCAAAAACTGAACTTCCATTAGCTACCACACAGAGCAAGAGCCAGGCTCAAGAGGTCCAGAATGCCAAACTTGGAAAAAGAAAAATGTAGAAGACACGTAGAACATGGGGCATGTATTATTTTGTACCAATGCAGATGATGTTTTATGAACCAGGAGCAGAAATGTATTTCATTTGAACTTGTATTATATCTTCGAATTTAATACAGTGAATGGAGCTTGGGATTGTGAATTTGAGGCTCTGGTGTCTTGTTTTGATTCTGGCATCAATTAATGAAGTGAACTCGGGTAAATTCAATTTCCTCTTTGAGTCTCAGTGTTTGTCTGTAAAAAAAGATAGTATTCCTAATTTCTGGGGTTACTTTCTTATTCCAAAATGCTTTAGGGGAGTGAGATGAGGGCAATGTGTATGTGAACAATGGGTAAATAGATCTATCAGTCAATACAGAGTAAGTTTTGCATTTTCTTTTGGGGTTCCCAGCCACACACAATTCTCATTAGGTATTTCTGTGTTTTTATGATATTCACTGACTGAACTAGATAAATTCATTTTTTCCAAAAGTGTGACTTGTCTTTTGCCTTGCTTGAATTTAATATATGAAGGTGCCCTCTAGTGGAAAATAAACATATCATGTTGTCCAGTGACTTGATCATCAAACCACTGTACATTTAATATATTTTTAATGAATCAAAACTTTATGCTTCATGCAGCAAGTTTTTCCACTCTCAAGGTGTCCCGCTGGTTAAAATTCTGACTTGGAACCACTTTTGAAATGTAAGAGTAACAAAAAAATAGGATATCATTCAACAATGAACCTCTCCTGGCTGTTGAAAATTGCTGATGGAGTAACCGTATGCTTTGGGCTACATAAAACAAGGACGACATCTTACTGTGCTCACGACATTCCTGATTATGCTCCATAAAGAAAGAGAAGACCCTGGGGTCCCGAGTCTGTACTGGTTTTCTATAAATTTTCCCAGCTTGTGTTTGGGACAGAGATGGTACCTGTATAGCAGAGAAGGGAAGCACTAACTCTCATAGAGGTGCCCTGGCCTCCCAGGGTATCCATGGCATGGCAGCAGAAGGGGCACAGGCTGTGGCTGTTCCCCAGGTCGCTGGCATTGGGTTACGGGAGAACTTGCCATCCAGCCTCTCTTGCTCACTGGCCTCTGCGTCAACATAATTGCTGCTGTTGCAGCGATCGATACAGACGTTTCTCTCTAGAGATTGAACTTTCCCCTTGGTTGAACAGCAACTGAAAGCACGTGAAGGCAACATTTAAGTGCTGTCTGCAAACCAATTTCACACGATTAACTGGTCAGTTTTGTTTTTTTTTAAAGTAACAGGTATTTTAGTCAAGGAATGAAGCTGATTTTTTTGAAACAGAATCTGACTGCATATTGATTTCAATTTTGATGTATCAATATACCAGCACATATAAAATATCACATTGGTTGTGTGTCCAGAGCATGTTATGGAGTAAGCAGAGGAATAGAAAGGAATGTGGCAAATTGAATATGGGGTTAAATAATTACTTGTATTAGTAACTTATAGGGCACATTTGATGTGGTAAGTTTCTACGGCAGCTCTTCATATTAAATTTAGGTCATTCCTCATAGCAAAAGGACAATATAGAATTCTGTGCCAAACTTTCTAAGACCTAGGAGCATTTCCATTTCTAAGTTGTAATTTTATTTCTTATTGACACAGAGTTGTTCATATTTATGAGGTACAGTGTGATATTTCAAGCCATGTTTGCAATATGCAATACTTACATCAGTGTCACTGGCCTTACACATCACCTCAAACATGTATCATTTCTTTGTATTGAGAATATTCAAAAGCCTCTCTAGTAGCTATTGTGAAATATGCAACTAATTGTAGTCAATCATAGTTACCCTACTGTGCTACTGAGCACTAGAAGCCATTCCTTCTGTCCAATGGCACCTCTGCACCCATTAACCATCCTCTCTCCATCCCCTTACCTTCCCTGACCCTGGTGACCACTATTATATTCCATACTTCTGTGAAATCTGTTAGCTGCCATATAAAAGTGAGAACATGTGCTGACTGATTTCACTTAACAAAAAGTCCTCCAGGCTTATCCATGTTGCCACAAATGACAAGAATTCCTTCTTTTTATGGCTGAATAATATTCCTCTGTGTGTGTGTGTGTGTGTGTGTGTGTGTGTGTGTGTGTGTGTGTGTGACATTTTCTTTATCCATTCATCCATCTCTGGACATGTTGAGTCCACATCTTGGCGTCTTGGCCATTGTAAACAGTACTGCAGTAAACATGGGAGTCCAGATGTCTCTTCTGCATCCTGAATTCACTTCCTTTGGATAATTACCCTGTAGTGGAATAGCTAGATCATAGGGTAGTTTATTCTAGTTTCTTGAGAAAACTCTGTACTATTTTCCATAATGGCTATACTAATTTATATTCCTACCAACACTGGTTTCAGTTCTAGAACCAAGGAATTATGGATTAGTTTGATTTTTTAAAAAATTTTTGATGGGCCTCTATTTTTATTTATTTATATGTGGTGCTGAGAATCAAACCGAGTGCCTCACACATGCTAGTAAGCACTCCACCACTGAGCTACAACATGAGCCCAAGAATTAATTTTCGTATACGGCATAAAGTATACTGAAGACCCATTTCCATAAGAATGTCTAGTAGATAACACTTACTGAAAAGATCATCCTTTCCCCCACTGGGTTGCACTGATGCCGTTATATAAATAAAATGATTTTTATGTTGGTTTGTTTCTGTACTCTTCTGTTCATTCATCTTTTAGTCTATCTTTATGCTAGTGCCACACTGTTCTGTGTATTGTATCTTTATAATCAACATTGAGATCTGGCAGTTCACAAGTACTCACAACTTTTTCTTTTCTTTTTTTATTTGTTCTTTTTAGTCACACATGACAGTAGAATGTATTTTAACATATTACACATACATGCAGTACAACTTCCCATTCTTCTGGTTGTACATGATGCGGAATTACATTGGTCATGGTTTCATACATGAACATAGGAAAGCTACGTCCAGTTCATTCTGCTGTCTTTCCTATTCCCATTCCCCTCCCTTCCCTTCATTCCTCTTTGTCTAATCCAAAGTACTTCCACTCTTCCCTACCCCCTACTTCATGTGAGTTAGCATCAAGTCCTCTCGACTTTCAAAAACGTGTTTTGAGTGTGTCATTGCTCTTCTCTCCCCTTCTCATTTCCATACAGCTTGGAGGGGGCAAATTAGCATGTTTATAATATAGATTGCCTGATTCCATGATCATGGTATATCCCTCCATTGAGTTAGTCTCTCTTTTTTTTTGGTGGGGAGGGGCGGGGATTGTACCAGGGTTGCTTAACCACTGAGCCACATTTCCAGCCCTTTTTCCTTTTTTATTTTGAGACAGGGTCTCCCTAAGTTGCTTCAGGCCTTACCAAATTGCCAAGGCTGGCTTTGAACTGTGTTCTTCCTACCTCAGCGTCCTGAGCTACTGGGATTACAGGTGTGTATCACCTTGCCTGGTGAGTTAGTCTTTTTTAAAATTCCTTTCAAGATGTCCATAGAGTTTTTGCCCTCTGTCTTCAAGTTTTTTTCATCAGTTTTGAAGAATTTTCAGTGAGAATTTCAAGCATTACTTTTGCTTCATTCTTTCTTTTCACCCCTTCTGGGACATCAAGCACATGTATACTAGTAGTATATTAGACTTCATCTTTGTGTCCCATAAGTTGCTTATGCTCTTTTCCACATTTGCCAGCCTGTGTTCTCTCTGTCCTTTCATCTGGATACATATTTCACCTATCTTCCAGTGTACCAATCTTCTCTTTTACTGTTTCTGCTATTTAAACCTATCTATTGAATTCTTAATTTCAGTTACTACATCTTTGTTCTCAATTTTTGATTAGTTCCTCTTCATAAATGTTTTCTCATGAAATATTTCATTTCTTTATCTACTTTCTTGAACATTTTAATAATTACTTTAATTACTAATTATGTAATTACCTTAATTCCATAATTACTCACTAATCACCCAATGCACTGAAAATGTCTTTATATGAATCACTAGAATTAGCCTATTTTAGGCAAAATTCTTTTTTAAATGTGATTAATTTGAAAATGGCTTTCTCTGGTAGTCTATGTATGAATTTTCATGACTGGAGATAGAATTTCAGTATCTACATAAATAATAATTTTTTAAATTTGTTCTAATTAGTTAGACATGACAGCAGAATGCATTTCAACTCATTGTTCACAAATGTAACTCAACTTCTCATTTCTCTGCCTGTACATGATGCCGATTCATGCCGTTCATGCAATCATACAGGTACATAGGGTAATAATGTCCATTTCTTTCCACCATTCTTCTTACTCCCACGTCCCCTCACTCCCCTCTACTCAATCCAAAGTTCCTCCATTTTTCCCTAGCTCTTCCCCCATTATAGATCAATATCTGCATTTCAGAGAAAACATTTGGCCTTTGGTTTTTTGGGATTGGCTTATTTCACTTAGCCAACTCCATCCATTTATCTGCAAATGCCATATTTTCATTCTTCTTTAAGGCTAATATTTCATCATATATGTATATTTCATCATATATGTATATCATATGTGTATATATGTATTTTCTTTTTTAAAATTTAAAAAAAATTTTTTTAAAATTTTACTTATTTTTATTGTTACAGATTGCATTTTGATTCACTGTACACAAATGGGGTACAACTTTTCATTTCTGATTGTACGTGATATAGATTCACACCATTCATGTAATCATACATATACATAGGGTAATGATGTCCGTCTCATTCCACTATCTTTCCTACCCCCTCCCCTCCCCCCATTTCCCTATACACAATACATCTTTCCTCCATTTTCCTCTTACCCCCTCCCCCATTATGCATTGTCATCCACTTATCAGAGAAATCATTTGTCCTTTGTTTTTTTGGAATTGGCTTGTTTCACTTACCCTGATATTCTCCAACTCCACCCATTTACCTGCAAATACCATAATTTTATTCTTTATGGCTGAATAATATTCCATTGTATATATATACCACATTTTCTTTATCCATTCATCTATTGAAATGCATCTTGTTGGTTCCACAGTCTAGCTATTGTGAATTGAGCAGCTATAAACATTAATGTGGGTGCGTCACTGTTGTATGCTGATTTTAAGTCCTTTGGGTATAAACTGAGGAGTGGGATAACTGGGTCAAATGGTGGTTCTATTTCAGGTTTTTTGAGGAATCTCCATAGTGTTTTCCAGAGTGCAACTCCACCAGCAAAGTACAATGCACCTTTTCCCCCACATCCATGCCAACACCTATTATTGCTTGTGTCCTTGATAATAACCATTCTAACTGGAGTGAGATGAAATTTTAGGGTGGTTTTAATTTGCATTTCTCTAATTACTAAAGATGTTGAACACTTTTTCATATATTTGTTGATCACTTGTATATCCTCTTCTGTGAAATGTCTGCCCAGTTCCTTAACCCATTTATTGATTGGGTTCTTTATATTTTTGGTGTAAAGTTTTTTAAGTTTTTTATAAATTTTGGAGATTAGTGCTCTATCTGAAATGCATATGGAAAAGATTTTCTCCCACTCTGTAGGCTCTCTTTTCACATTATTGATTGTTTCTTTTGCTGAGAAAAAGTTTTTAGTTTGGATCTGTACAATTTATTGATTCTTGCTTTCATTTCTTGTGCTCTAGAGGGCTTGTTAAGGAAGTCTGGTCCTAAGCCAACACGATAAAGATTCAAGCCTACTTTTTCTTCTGTTTGGTGCAAGGTGTCTGGTCTAATTCCTAGGTTCTTGATCCATTTTGAGTTGAGTTTTGTACAGGGTGAGAGATAGTGGTTTAATTTCATATTGCTGCATATGGATTTCCAGTTTTCCCAGTACCATTTGTTGAAGAGGCTATCTTTTCTCCATTGTATGTTTTTGGCACCTTTGTCTAGTATGAGATAACCATATTTATGTGGATTTGTCTCTGTGTCTTCTATTCTGTACCATGGGTCTACCTGTCTATTTTGGTGTCTATACCAAATAGTAGCTGTTTTTGCTACTACTGCTCTGTAGTACAGTTTAACTTATGATATTGTGATACCTCCTGCTTCACTCTTCCTACTAAGGACTGCTTTGGCTATTCTGGGTCTCTTACTTTTCCAAAGGAATTTCATGATTGCTTTCTCTATTTCTGTGAGGTACATCATTGGGATTTTAATTGGAATTGCATTGAATCTGTATAGTGCTTTTGATAGTATGGCCATTTTGATAATATTAATTCTACCTATCCAAGAACATGGTAGATCTTTACATCTTCTAAGGTTTTCTTTAATTTCTTTCTCTAGTGTTCTATAGTTTTGATTGTAGAGGTCTTTCACCTCTTTTGTTAGACTGATTCCCAAGTTTTTTTTTTTTTGAGGCTATTGTGAGTGGGGTAGCTTTCCTGATAAGGATTCACCACTTATTAATAGAAATGCATTAGATTTATGAGTATTGATTTTATATCCTGCTACTTTGCTGAATTCATTTATTAGTTCTAAAAGTTTTCTGGTGGAATTTTTTGGATCCTCTAAATATAGAAATCATGTCATCAGCAAATAGTGATAGCTTGAGTTCTTCTTTTCCTACTTATATCCCTTTAATTTCTTTGGTCTATCTAATTGCTCTGATTGGTGTTTCAAGGACTATGTTGAATAGAAGTGTCCCCCGTTGTGTTCCAGTTTTTAGAGGAAAGGCTTTCAGTTTTTCTCCATTAAGAATGATGCTGGCCATGGGCTTAGCATAGATAGCCTTTTCAATATTGAGATATGTTCCTACTATCCCTATTTTTCTAGTGTTTTGAGCATGAGTGGGTACTGTATTTTATCAAATGCTTTTTCTGCATCTGTTGAAATAATCATATGATTCTTAACTTTAAGTCTACTGATGTGATGAATTAGGTTTATTGATTTCTGGATGTTGAACCAACTTTGCATCCCTTGATCATGGTGCACTATCTTTTTAATATGTTTTTGTATGTGATTTGCCAAAATTTTGTTAAGGATTTTTGCATGTATGTTCTTCAGGGATATTGGTCTAAAGTTGTCTTTCCTTGATGTGTCTTTGTCTGGTTTTGGTATCAGAGTGATGGTAGCTTCATAGAATGAGTTTGGAAGGGTTCCGTCCTTTTCTATTTCATGGAATACTTTGAGGAGTGTTGGTACTAGTTTCTTTGAAGGTCTTGTAGAATTTGGCTGAGAATCCATCTGGTCCTGGGATTTTCTTGTTGTAGACTTTTGATGGCTTCTTTTATTTCATTGTTTGAAATTGATCTGTTTAAATTATGTATTCCTCCTGATTCAGTTTGGGAGGATCATATGTCTCTAAAAATTTGTCAATGTCTTCCAGATTTTCTATTTTGCTGGAGTATAGATTTTCAAAGTAGCTTCTAATTATATTATGTCTGTTGTGATATTTCCTTTTTCATTATTAATTCTAGTAATTTGCCTTTTCTCTCTCCTTTTCTTCATTAGTGTGGTGAGGGTTTATCCATTTTGTTTACTTTTTTCAAAGAACTATCTCTTTGTTTTGTCAATTTTTTGAATTGTTTCTTTTGTTTCCATTGCATTGCTTTTAGCTCTGATTTTATTTATTTCTTGTCTTCTACTATTTTTGGTGTTGATCTGTTCTTCTTTTTCTAGGGCTTTGAGATGTAATGTTATGTCATTTAGTTGTTGACTTTTTATTTTTTTAATGTACTAGCTCAATGCAATGAACTTTCCTCTTAATACTGCTTCCAGAGTGTCCCAGAAATTTTGATAGGTTGTGTAATTGTTCTCATTTACCTCTAAGAATTTTTTTATTTCTTCCCTGATGTCTTCTGTTATCACTGCATCATTCAATAGCATATTATTTAGTCTCCAGGTGTTAGAGTAGTTTCTGTTTTTTATTTTATCATTGATTTCTAATTTCATTCTATCATGATCTGATAGAATACAAGGTAGTATTTCAACTTTTTTGTATTTACTAAGGGCTGCCTTGTGGCATAACATATCGTCTATTTTAGAGGAGGATTCATGTGCTGCTGAGAAGAAAGTGTATTTGCTTGTTGATGGATGGAATATTTCTATGTAGTCTGTTAAGTCTAAGTTATTGATTATGTTATTGAGATCTATGGTTCCTTCATTCAGTTTTTTTGGAATATCTATCCAGTGGTATTGTGTTAAAGTTTCCCAATATTATTGTGTTGTGGTCCATTTGATCCCTGGATTTGAAAAGGATTGTTTGACATACACAAATGTGTCATTGTTTGGGGCATAAATATTTATGATCATTATGTCTTGCTGACTGATGTTTCCTTCAATCAGTATGAAATGTCCTTCTTTATCCCTTGTGACTAACTTAGGTTTGAAGTCCACTTCATCTGATATGAGAATGGAGACCCCCGCTTTTTTACTGAGTCCATGTGTGTGACATGTTTCTTCCCATCCTTTCACCTTTAGTCTGTGGATGTCTTTTTCTGAGATGAGTCTCTTTAAGGCAGCATTTTGTTGGGTCTTTCTTTTTAACCCAATCTGCCAGTCTGTGTCTTTTGATTAATGAGTTTAGGCCATTAACATTCAGGGTTACTATTTTGATATGATTTGTATTCCTGGTTATTTTGGCTTATTTTTAGTTTTTCATTTGACTTGGTTTCTTCTTTGATTGACTTTCCCTTTAGGATAGTTCCTCCCTTTGCTGACTTGCATCATTGCTCTTCACTTTTTTTTTTAAATTTATTTTTATTGTGAACAAATAGGATTCATGTTGTTTCTGTTTGTACATGAAGTAAAGGTCTACCATTTGTGTAATCATACATTTACATAGGGTAATGGTGTTTGATTAATTCTGTTATTTTTTTCCTTCCCCCCACCACTCCCACCCCTCTTTTCACTCTATACAGTCCCTCCTTCCTCCATTCTTGCCCCCCTCCCACCCCCCATTATGAGTCATCATCCACTTATCAGAGAGATCATTCGTCCTTTGGTTTTTTGAGATTGGCTTATATCACTTAGCATGATATTCTCCAATTTCATCCATTTGCTGCAAATGCCATAATTTTATTATTTTTTTATGGCTGAGTAATATTCCATGATATATATATATATATATATATATATATATATATATACCACAGTTTCTTTATCCATTCATCAATTGAAGGACATCTAGGTTGGTTCCACAATCTGGCTATTGTGAATTGAGCAGCTATGAACATTGATGTGGCTGCATCTCTGTAGTATGCTGATTTTAAGTCCTTTGGGTATAGGCCAAGGAGTGGGATAGCTGGATCAAATGGTGGTTCCAGAGTGGCTGCAATAATTTGCAACCCCACCAGCAATGTATGAGTGTACCATTTCCCCCACATCCTTGCCAACATGTGTTGTTGCTTGTATTCTTGATAATTGCCATTTTAATTGGGGTGAGATGGAATCTTAGGGTAGTTTTAATTTGCATTTCTCTTATTACTAAAGATGGTGAACATTTTTTCATATATCTGTTGATTGCTTGTACATATTCTTCTGTGAAGTTTCTGTTCATTTCCTTAGCCCATTTGTTGATTGGATTATTTGTATTTTTGGTGTAGATATTTTTGAGTTCTTTATATATTCTGGAAATTAGTGCTTTATCTGAAGTATGAGTGGCAAAGATTTTCTCCCACTCTGTAGGCTCTCTTTTCACATAGCTGATAGTTTCCTTTGCTGAGAGAAAGCTTTTTAGTTTGAATCTATCCCAGTTATTGATTCTTCCTTTTATTTCTTGTGCTATGGGAGTCATGTTAAGGAAGTCTGATCCTAAGCCGACATGTTGAAGATTTGGACCTACTTTTTCTTCTATAAGATGAAGGGTCTATCTGGTCTGATTCCAGGTCCTTGATCAATTGTGAGTTGATTTTTGTGCAGGGTGAGAGATAGGGGTTTAGTTTCATTCTGTTGCCTATGGATTTCCAGTTTTCCCAGCACCATTTTATGAAGAGGCTATCTTTTCTCCATTGCATATTTTTGGCCCCTTTGTATAGTATGAGAAAATTGTATTTATTTGGGTTTGTGTCCATGTCCTCTATTCTGTACCATTGATCTACCTGTCTATTTTGATACCAATACCATGCCATTTTTGTTACTAATGCTTTGTAGTAGAGTTGAAGATCTGGTATTGCAATACCCCCTGCTTCACTCTTCCTGCTATGGATTGCTTTAGCTATTTTGGGTTTCTTATTCTTCCAGATGAATTTCATGATTGCTTGCTCTATTTCTGTAAGGTACATGATTGGGATTTTAATTGGAATTGCATTGAATCTGTATAGCCCTTTTGGTAGTATGGCCATTTTGACAATGTTAATTCTGCCTATCTAAGAACATGGGAGATCTTTCCATCTTCTAAGGTCTTCCTCAATTTCTTTCTTCAGTGTTTTGTAATTTTCATTGTAGAGATCTTTTACCTCTTTGGTTAGATTGATTCCCAAGTATTTTATTTTTTTGAGGCTATTGCAAATGGAGTTGTTTTCCTCATTTCCCTTTCAGATGTTTCATCATTCTGTATAAAAATGCTTTAGATTTATGTATGTTGATTTTATAGCCTGCTATTTTGCTGAATTCATTGATGAGGTCTAGAAGTTTACTGGAGGAGTTTTTTTGGATCCTCTAAATATATAATCATGTCATCTGCAAGTAGTGACAGCTTAAGTTCCTCTTTTCCTATTCATATCCCTTTAATTTCTTTAGTCTCTCTAATTGCTCTGGCTAATATTTCAAGAACAATGTTGAATAGAAGTGGTGAAAGAGGACATCCCTGTTTTGTTCCCATTTTTAAAGGGAATGCTTTCAGTTTTTCTTCATTAAAAATGATGGCCATGGACTTAGCATAAATAGCCTTTACAATGTTCAGGTATGTTCCTACTATCCCTATTTTTTCTAGTGTTTTGAGCATGAAGAGGTGTTGTATTTTGTCGAACGCTTTTTCTGCATCAATTGAAATAACCATATGATTCTTATCCTTAAGTCTAGTGACATGATGGATTACGTTTATTGACTAATGGATGTTAAACCATCCTTGCATTCCAGAGGTGAACCCCACTTGATCATGTTGCACAATTTTCTTAATATGTTTTTGGATACGGTTTGCCAATGTTTTGTTAAGGATCTTTGCATCTATATTCATCAAGGATATTGGTCTAAAATTTTCTTTCCTTGATGTGTCTTTGCCTGGTTTGGTTATGAGGGTGATATTAGCTTCATAGAACGAGTTTGGTATGGTACCCTCCTTTTCTATTTCCTGGAATACTTTGAGAAGTATTGGAATGAGTTCTTCTTTGAAGTTCTTGTAGAACTCAGCTGAAAATCTGTCTGGTCCTGGGCTTTTCTTGGATGGTAGGTTTTTAATGGCTTCTTCTATTTCATTGCTTGATATTGATCTGTTTAAATTGTGTATGTCCTCCTGGTTCAGTTTGGGAGGAGTGTATGTCTCTAGAAATTTGTCAATGTCTTTGGTAGTTTCTATTTTGTTGCAATACAGATTTTCAAAGTAGCTTCTCATTATGTTATGTATCCCAGTGGTGTGTGTCATGATATTTCCTTTTTCATCATGAATTGTAGTAATTTGAGTTTTCTCTCTTCTTCTCTTTGTTAGTGTGGCTAAGGGTTTGTCTATTTTGTTTACTTTTTCAAAGAACCAACTCTTTGTTTTGTCAATTTTTTGAATTGTTTCTTTTGTTTCAATTTCATTGATTTCAGCTCTGATTTTAATTATTTCCTGTCTTCTACTACTTTTGCTGTTATTATTTTCTTCTTTTTCTAGGGCTTAGAACTGTAATGTCAGGTCATTTAGTTGTTGGCTTTTCATTCTTCTTGAATGCGCTCCATGCAATGAATTTTCCTCTTATTGCCACTTTCATGGTGTTCCAGAGATTTTGATATGTTGTATTGTCGTTCTCATTGACCTCTAAGAATTTTTTTATCTCCTCCCTGATGTTTTCTGTTATCCATGTTTCATTCGATAGCATATTATTTAGTCTCCAGGTGTTGGAGTAATTTCTGTTTTTTATTTTGTCATTGATTTCTACTCTCATTCCATTATGATCTGATAGAATACAAGGCAGTATCTCTATTTTTTTTGCATTTCCTAAGGGCTGCTTTGTGGCATAACATATGGTCTGTTTTCGAGAAGGTTCAATGTGCTGCTGAAAAGAAAGTGAATTCGCTCATTGATGGTTGGAATATTGTATATATGTCTATTAAGTCTAGGTTATTGATTATGTTGTTGAGTTCTATGGTTTCTTTTTGTTTGGAAGATCTATCCAGTGGTGACAGCGGTGTGTTAAAGTCACCCAGAATTATTGTGTTGTGGTCTATTTGATTCCTGAAATTGAGAAGGATTTGTTTGATGTACAGGGATGCACCGTTGTTTGGGGCATAAATATTTATGATCGTTATGTCTTTCTGTTTTATGGTTCCCTTAAGCAGTATGAAATGTCCTTCTTTATCCCTTCTGACTAACTTTGGCTTGAAGTTCACTTTATCTGATATAAGGATGGAAACCCCCACTTTTTTACTGAGTCCATGTGTGTGGTAGGTTTTTTATCCCATCCTTTCACCTTTAGTCTGTGGATGTATTTTTGTATGAGATGAGTCTCTTGCAGGCATCATATTGTTGGGTCTTTCTTTTTAATCCATTCTGCCAGTCTATGTTTTTTGATTGATGAGTTTAGGCCATTAACGTTCAGGGTTATTTTTGAGATATGATTTGTATTCCCAGTCATTTGGGCTTATTTTTGGTTTTTAACTTGGCTAGGTTTCTCCCTTTGAGTGGATTTTTCTCTAAGGTATTTCCTCCCTTCGCTGACCTACATTGTTGTTTTTTATTTCCTCCTCATGGAATATTTTGTTGAGAACATTCTGTAGCGCAGACTTTCTATTTGTAAATTCTTTTAACTTTTGTTTATCACGGAAGGATTTTATTTCATCTTCACATCTGAAGGTTGGTTTCGCTGGGTATAGGATTCTTGGTTGGCAACCATGTTCTTTCAGAGATTGAAATATGTTGTTCCGGGCCCTTCTAGCTTTTAGAGTCTGAGCTGAGAAGTCTGCTGATATCCTTATTGATTTCCCCTATACGTAATCTGACACTTTTCTCTCACAGCCTTCAAAATCCTATCTTTATTTTGAATGTTAGGCATTTTCATTATAATGTGCCTTGGTGTGGATCTGTTATGATTCTGTGCATTTGGTGTTCTGTAAGCCTCTTGTATTTGATTTTCCATTTCATTCTTCAGGTTTGGGAAATTTTCTGATATTATTTCATTGAATAGGTTGTTCATTCCTTTGGTTTGTATCTCTGTGCCTTTCTCAATCCCAATAATTCTTAAATTTGGTCTTTTCATGATGTCCCATAGTTCTTGGAGATTCAGTTTGTGATTTCTTACCATTTTCTCTGTTTGGGCAACTTTATTTTCAAGATTAAATATTTTGTCTTCATTGTCTGAGGTTCTGTCTTGCAAGTGGTCTAGTCTTTTGGTGATGCTTTCCTTTGAGTTTTTTATTTGGTTTATTGTTTCCTTCATTTCAAGGATTTCCGTTTTTTTTTTTTTTTTTTTTTTTTTTGAATCTCTATCTCTTTGTTGAAATGATCTTTTGTTTCCTGCAGTTGCTCTTTCAACTGCTTATTGGTATGATCATTCATTGCCTGCATTTGCTGTCTTAACTCATCCTTTGCTTCATGAATCCTCTTAATCATGTATAATCTGAAGTCCTTTTCTGACATTTCTTCTACCATACTGTCATTGGATTCTATTAATATAGAATCTAGATTTGTTTGGATCATTTTCTTCCCTTGTTTTTTCATGTTGTTCATGTATCTTTCCCTGTAGCAGTGCAGATCTGGGGTATTGCAGATTTCCCCCTATAGGCTTATAGTGGCCCTATAGGTTTCCTAAACCTTTTCTTTAAGGGGAGATCAATATTAGCAGTGCCCAATTCAGACAGTATGCAATCCTAGACCAAATAGCTCCTATGAGGATGTTAACAATATTGTCATAATAAACAGAATGAGTTCAATTATTATGTTCAGTGTAACAAACAGATTTGCAATAAGGTCTGTAGTTTCTAATGGAGGACAAAGAGGATGCAGAGGGATGTAGGCTGTAGCTGTTAATGGGATAAGAAAAGAATATACAGAAGTTCTAGATAATAGAAAGGGTGAGAGTATAATCAAAAGAAATTGGTTGTTAGCATGCAAAAAAGGAGAAAGAGACTGAGTGAACAGGTAAACAAAAGGAAAAGAGAACAAGAAAAGTAAAGAAATAAAAACTTAAAGTTGTTCAATAAGGAGAAAAAAGAAAATCTACAGTATAACAGTCATATAGTATTCAAACCTCCCAGTCTTCAGTAGCCTGATGTATGAGAGGTATCTGACAATGAGCTTCCAGTCTCCAGCAGGCATCTAAGGATGGGATTTGCCCCACCTAAAGATCGGACCTATGACTCCAGGATTATCCAAGATGGCTGCTCTGGCTTCCAAATGTGTTGGCAAATGGGGAGCTGCACCTCAGAGGTCCTGGAGGTGGGGTGTGTTTGGTGTGGTTGTGGGATACTGGAGGCGGGTTGCAATCAGTCGGTCTGGGGGGCTGGGAGCAGTCAGTGAGGGCCCCGGAGGCAGGGAGTGATTGGTTGGGCTGAGGGATTCTGGAGACAGTCAGTCCGGCCAGGGGTCCTATGGGGAATGGCTGTTGTCTCAAAATGGCGGCAGCCATGTGTAATCAAACCTGCAGGTACTGTAACAGTGAACTTCCAGGCAACAGCAGGCAACTGGCGCTCCACTGGTGGTCAGTGATCAGTTTGCTGACTGTTGTCGGACGATCAGGAGGTGAACCTCAGGCAGTGGGTGATGGATAGGTGTAAGGCAGGCAATGGACAGGCAGGAGGCAGGCAAATTGCAGATGATAGGCGCTGGACAGTGAGCAATCTGCACTCATAAAGGCCTCTGGTCTGCCATCTTGGATCTCCTGTTTTTCACTTTTTCCTCATGGAATATTTTGCTGAGAATGTTATGTAGTGCAGGGTTTCTATTTGTAAAATTTTAACTTTTGTTTATCATGGAAGGATTTTATTCCATTATCAAATCGAAGGTTAGTTTTGTTGGGTATAAGATTGTTGGTTGGCATCCATATTCTTTCAGAGCTTCAAATATGTTGTTCCAGGTCCTTCTACCTTTTAGGGTCTGGACTGAGAAATCTGCTGATATCTATATTGGTTTCCCCTAAACATAGTCTGACACTTTTCTCTCACAGCTTTTAAAATTCTATCTATTTTGTAAGGTATTTTCATTATAATGTGCCTTGGTGTGGATCTGTTGTAATTTTGTACATTTGGTGTACTGTAAACCTCTTGTATTTGATTTTCCATTTCATTCTTCAGGTTTGGGAAATTTTCAGAGATATATAATTATTTCGTTAAATAAGTTGATCATTCCTTTGGTTTGTTTCCCTGTGTCTTTGCCAACCCCAATAATTCTTAAATTTGGTCTTTTCATGATATTCCATAATTCTTGGAGTTTCCATTCATGATTTCTTGCCATTTCTCAGTTTGGTCAACTTTATTTTCAAGACTAAATATTTTGCCTTCATTGTCTGAGATTCTGTCTTCCAAGTGATCTAGTCTATGGTGATGCTTTCTATTGAGTTATTAATTTGTTTTATTATTTCCTTCATTTCAAGGATTTCTGTTTGTTTTTTCAGAATCTCTATCTCTTTATTGAAATGATCTTTGGCTTCCTTCATTTGCTCTTTTAACTGTTTATTGGAGTGATCATTCATTGCCTGCATTTGCTCTCTTATCTCATCCTTTGCTTTACAGATCATTTTAATTATGTACATTCTGAACTCCTTTTCTGACAATTCTTCTGCCATGTTGTCGTTGGATTCTATTAATATAGCATCTTGGTTTGTTTGGGACACTTTCTTCCCTTGCTTTTCATGTTGTTCATGTGTCTTCCTGTCTAGCAGTACAGATCTGGGGTATTGCAATTTCTTTCCTGTAGTCTTATTGTGACGCTGCAGGTTTACAATACCTCTCCTTTAAGGGGGAGATCAATATTAGCAGCACCCAATGCAAATAATATGTAGCCCTAAACCAGATAGACCCTATGAAGATGTTAACAGTATTGTCATAATAAATAGAGAAGATGAGTTTGATTATTATCTACAGTATAACCAATAGGTTTGCAATGAGATCTATAATTTCTAATAGAGGACATAGAGGATGGGGAGAGGTATAGAATGTAACTGTTAATGGGATAAGAAGAGAGCATATAGAGGTACTATATCATGGAAAAAGTGAGAGTGGGATCAAAAGAAGTTCGTTGTTAGGATGAGAAAAAGGAGAAAGAGACTTCAAGGAAACAGGTAAATAAAAGGAAAATAGAAGAGTGAGAAAAAATAAATTAAAAATTAGAAAATTTTTAAAATCTATAATATAACAGTCATGTACTATTCAAACCTGCCAGTCTTCAGTAGCCTGATGCATGAGAGGTACCCGAGAATGAGCTTCCAATCTTCAGCAGGCATCTCAGGATGGGAGTTGCCGCACCTAAAGATGGTGGCTCCCTCTTTCAGGATAATCCAAGATGGCTGCACCGACTTCTGAACACTCTGGTAGATGGGGAACCACAGGAAAGAAATTGCAAGCACCAAGTGTGCACTTGGAGTGGGTGGGCCGGGGTCCTGAAGCCCACATTTTCTTTATAATAAATATAATTGGCTTATGTTTAGTTTGGGATCATTAACTACAATATATAAAATGAAATATTAATTATGTGTCACTCTGGGTCTAGCAATCTCATATTTAAATATTTTATAGCTCAAGTTTGGCAATATGTCCATTTTACAGATGACTCGCTGGGTTATTTTTTGAGTGGGTAATATTTGTCAGATAAGTTGCTTTGGAGAAAGAAAAATTATTAGGTTTGGTTAATAAAAGTAAAATAATTCCCTTTAGGAAATGTAAGGAAGATTAAACAGGTTCACATTATCTCATACAGAAACCATTTAAATCAGAAATCTAAAGAATAATAAACACTAAACTCTATTGGGCATACAATGTATGTCAACTAAATTCTAAGAGAGTCACACACTTTCTGAATCAGTTTTCACAACAACCCTATGAGGTAGGTTCTACATACAGATGAGGTACAGAGAGGTTAGGTAGTTGGCCAACAACACACAGTTGGTCAATGACAGAGAAATGGGGTTCAGATCTACACAGTCTGACTCCAGAGTCAGCAGAACCACAGAAAGGCAAATACTTTACCCATTTTGGACCACAGGAGTTATGGGAACCAAGAAAACATTTGGCCCTTGACTAGAGCCCAAAGTCACACTGAACCTGAAGTGAAGGCTCACTATTTACAGTTGCCTTGGCAATGAGCCACTTTAACAACAATGAAGGCCAAATGGGGGGGGGGGTATGCAAATGAAGGGCAGAGAGACTGGGAGAGCAAACAGCTCCACTTGGGGGAGGTGCCTGATTTGGGAGAGTGTGAGCGACATGCGTGGCTGCATAGAGAGAAGCAGCACCTGGGTTCAAAGAAGGGGTCGAAACCAACTGCCATGTCCCAAATCATCGCCCTCTCATTCTCTCACAATTTGGTCAACACAGTCAGAAATTCAGAAGTAGAAACTCACTGCGTCTCATGGTTTTCTGCCTGTCATCACTTAGATCTGGAAGGGATGACTGCAGAACTCCTCAGGGGCCTGAGCAGATTGGCTGGGGTCTGGTGGCAGTGAGCTGGCTGCTGGGTGGCTCCCCTTGCAGTGGTACTAAGAGCTCTTGTTGACAAACAGCAGTATTTGCTGGGGAAGAAAACCAATATATTTGTGTGCGTGTGTGTGTGTGTGTGTGTGTGTGTGTGTGTGTGTGTGTGTGTTTGGCTGAAAGAATGTCTTTCATATTTTCAGTTTGTGCGTTAATATTCCTTCAACATTAACAACAAGAAAGAGAGATTATATATATATATCTGCACTTAGAAAATAGGATAATTTATTCATTATTTTATTAATGATTAATAGTGGTGAGAAAGAAAATAGACTGGAAATGATAGAGACAAAAGTTGACTTTTCTGAATGTACTTGGTTCTATAGATTTGACTTTGACAACATGTTTTACATTATCATTTTTTAATCATTCTTTTTTTTTTTTTAAACCCTTTCAAGGACATTTTCTAAAAGGCCTAGAAATAATAACCAAATCAGTGGTGATGAGCAACCTAGCACCCAAAATGTGGCCTCCAAATGCCATTTTCCTCTAAAAAAGAACCAAAGCTCCTTGGAAAAGTGGCCTATTCCAGGTAAAAGGTGGGGCTGGCACATCTTGTCAGACCTGAAGGCAAGGAAACTATCAAGGATTGCTAGGATCATATCGAAAGGACTAAGGAGCTGACTTGAAAAGGCTCCTACTGTTTGCCTGTGGTTCTCTATGAGCATCAATGAGCAATAGTTGTACAGCAATGGATTGAAGTATTCTAAATGTGTTTTTATTCATGAGTTCAAAATGATACTAAAAATGAAGGCAAAATCCTCACCCATCACCTTTGAAGGATGCCAAACTCATTACTTTGAAAGTTGACAAATAAATGGGAGATCAATCGTGGATCGTAGGTTTCCAATATGAATTGTAACTAAAGGTAATTGGCTATTAAAGAGGCATGTATATTAAGTAGAGAGACAAATTTTCTTTGTAGAAATAGTCTAGCTAGTGTCTGAAAGGGATGATGGGTTCAAATGCCATCATTTTCAAACCCTGAAGAAGGAAAGGATGAGGCATTGATGTCCGCGGCCGATAACATCACAGAAACAGAGATAGCCAGATATCGGTGCTCATGAGAGTCTAGGAATACTACAGAGCGCTGCCGTGTAGAATCCCCAAGGGTCAGCTGTGACAGACAGCTGCCTGGTCATGCTGCAGGGAAACATCAAATTGCAGTTCCCTCATAGACTTTATCACTGTCTCTCAAATTTGTATGTGCAGCCAAGTCATAAAAAGATGCATAATTTTTAAAAATACTGAGCCCAAAATACTGTCCCTGAGCATATGATCCAGTAGGTCTCAGGTGAGGAATGGATTTTATAAAATCCCAGAGACACTTATGATGCTCAGCCAGGCATGCGAGCCATCCACTTGCCTGTTATTGGATAGAGCAGGCTACAGGCAGGTGAAGCCTTGGGAGTTTTTGGAGAATCCATCAAAAGGTTGATATCCTCAATCACTCCTCCACTCCATGGCACCTTCAATTTCGCCATCAGCACCTAAAGCATTTAGCTTTTCACTGTCAAAATTACTAACTAAGATGGGAATGGAGAGCACATGGCCAATGCGATGCCATTTTTCACTCGCAGCCCGTTGCCCCACTGCTAATGGATCACCATCCTCTTTCCCACTGAAATCAAATGTGACCCCAGAACCCTTCTCACTCCAGTGCTCCCGGCAATCACTACCAGTTAATTATTGTTGACACACAAATCAAAAGCGTTGTCATCCTTGGCTCTGGCGTGACTGCTAGCCCTTGTGCACTTTGGGTAGTCAGGAGAACGTGATGTTTGCATCTGCCTCTTAACAAGCACAGAGGCCTGAGGGTGTAGGAGGATGATGAGGCGCTTGAAGCCAGGACCCTCCTTGTATCCCGGGCCACCAGGTGGATGTGCACATTCCATCTGCGTGTTTGTAGAGTTGCCCAAGTCCAGGCTCCAGAAGGGCAGCAGGGCTCAAAAGGAGACAGCACGCTGGCCCTTGGCCTCCTGAGTTCTCTGTTCTACTCTTCTTGGAGGAGCTTCTGTCAGGAAGTGAGCATATAGTTTGGCAGTTTCAGGGATAAAGCAATGTTATTCACACACACTTGACAAATATGAAATGCAACGGGTACAGTTTCCGGGACTCTTATTCCTTTCTTAAACAACAGCAGCATGTGCTGTGAGAATGGAACTGGTCCTTTGTCCTCAGGGACCACTGCAGTGAACAGGACCCATCCTTCTCCACTGAAGCATTTTCACACCATTTGTGTGTTTATTTTTCAATTGAGCTTTGTTAATTTGCATAATTTTACTGTTACTCCCAGGATGGTCACAGCCACAGTGTCACCAAAAGGGATCAATGATTCCAAAGTTGTTCACTGAGCTGGGAAATCAGAGATGACAATGGCAGCGTAAATACCACAGCACAGAGTGATATAATAAGCCTAAAACCAGCCCTGAGTCAAATGCATCTGGAAGTATGAGAGAAATTGAACAGAAATTGAACAGCAAAACTTTTTTCCATTTTCCTTCAGGTCCCTAGTGCGTAAACATTTTTTCCAGAAGTGGCACAAAGTTCTTGACATTCTCATGACATTTTTAAGAAAAATGCAGTGACTTGGTTAAGTATAGTGAGTATTTTTTTCAAACAAGCAAGTTATACTTTCCAGTATGGGGTTTGTGAATGGGAGATGAGCTCAAGAACACAGAGGCATCACGCAGTGCTGTGTCCCTGGCAGAAACAGGTGCAAGTCACAGTGCCACAGGGAGCTCTGAAGCCAGTGACAAGTCGTTCTGAGAAAACACAAAATATGCTCTCAGTTAAGCTCCTTTATCAGACGAAACTGCTGGACGTTAGGCCGATGTCAGCAGCGCGCCACGTGGGCCCACGGCTTGCGAGTGCCAGCAAGCTCATCCAGCTGTGTGAAACCTCGCCTATGAAAGCTGGGCGAGGGAGGAGGGCCTGACGACTTTTCGTCCTCTTTATGACTGAAAGCCCTGCTGCAGGAACGAAGATTTGCATCCAGCTAAATGACGGGTCTGTGAGTCGTTAGATAAAGTGGAAAAGGTGCGGTGGGATCAAGGCGGGCAACACCAGCTGTGTGTGCAGCAAAGTCTGCGAGGACACGCTGAACAAGGTGACGCCAGAATGCCACTTCATGCATGGCTGAATTGGCAAAGAACAGTTGGTCCACAAAACGCCTCTGATCCTGACACCGTGCGAAGAAAAACAGTGACATTTTGAATATGACAGCATGGTGGCCATGGAATATGTGTCCAGCATGCTGAGTGAGGGAACGGTCTCCAGTCTGGAGGGCAGTGTGCCCATGGTGAGGGAGACAGAAGCATTTGCCTGTCCACTCTCAGGACCCTTGATGACATCTATGCAGCGATTTCAAGCGAGGTGCCTCAGCAATGTGTTCCATTTCTTGAAGAGCCTGAACTTTTCACTTCCTGGAAGAAACATCATCATTTTTAATGCTTATGATCACATTTTAGAAATTCTAGGAAGAGCAGAGAACTGCTCCATCCCCAAGATTTTATTCTTTCCCATCACTTGATAATTCTCCCCTTCACCTCCTGCCCCTCCACTACCAGACACTTTTCTAAGAATAAAGAAGAATCTTCCCCAACACCCTCAGTTGAGGATTCTCAGGTATTCTTCATTCCCTCTATAAAACACCAACTGATGCCCACGGCACAATGGCTTAACGATGACTCAGAGTGTCTGCTCATTCCTAATCATATTTACCAGTTGTCCTTATTAATGTAGGTGTGTAATTTCATCACGCTGGCAAATGGTATACAGGAATACACCAGCATCTCCTAGGAAGCTTCTAAAACCCTGACAACCCAGCCATCCTCCAGCCCAATTCCATCAGCATCCCTGGGCATGGCCCCTGGCATCAGAATTTAAATATTTTTTTCAAATGATTCCAATGTGCAGCCAAGGTTGAAAAATAAAGATTGATCGAAAAGCTCTCCCCAGTATGGAACAAAAGAAACAATTTGGCACAAATCGTTAGCTTAGACCTTTTTTTCTTTCCTTTTCTTTTTTTAATCATAGCTCACAACAACCAAGCTATCTTTACTGGATCTGAGAAATTTTACTTCTTTTCCCTTTTGATCCTTTTTCCCAAGTAGTGGCATTGGAGAAGTCCTGTCATTACCACTCTAGGCTCTTGATGTAGCCTACATTTACATAACTGCAGCTGACTTTTTAGATATGTGAAGGGAAGTCCATCTAATACCCCTGCACCAATGGTGTCCTGAGTGTGCAGGCAAAGTCAGCCATCCTCATGGCCCAGTAAACACAGAGACAACTGAAGAGAAGGCTGCAGGGGGACAATTAGCACAGGGAGCTGGGCTTGAGGGCAGCACCAGTGGGCAAGATTCTGTGCCCAGGAGGGGGTTGTTATACAGATAGACCCCTTACCCCACTGAAAATAATCCTTCCCTGAACAAAGGGAAGTGAGAAGAGAGCAGAGGGACTGACCGCCCTAAGACCCAGGGCCCTTGAGGATTTCTGCTGCTGTACTGAACAACATTTTAGAAGCTCACTGCTGCCTCTGGGGTCCAGATGGGAACACACAAGAACTGCTTCTCTGGAAGCCTTAATTTGCAAACTTTCAAATGCATGATCATTTATTCATTTGGAAAAAGAATATTTACCTGTGGTAGGAGCATGCTTGGTTTGTTTGAAGAACAGTGTGGCTGGAGCCAGAACCCGAGGCAGAAATGACGTCAGTGAGCAAAGAAACCAGCCTTGTAAGAAGCAGTGGTGAAACCATAGCTCCGATTTCCCCTGCTCCAAGGAAAGTGGGAAACTGGAAGATTTGAAGCATTTCCTGTAAGTCATCTCCCTCTGAGGAACAACTTCACCCTTAACCTTGACAGAGCCATTAGATAAAGATGTGCCCCACTCTTGTGGGGATGGAGATGTAGCTCAGTGGTAAAGCAGCACTTGCCTAGCTTATATGAGGCCCTGGATTCAGTCCCGGCACTACCAAAAGAGGCGGGAGGGATTGTCCCATTTTTGTGAATATGTGTCAAAGACTAGCATAAACTGGATGGCCTTAGTAATATTGATGGGTGTTTTATTTAATGAGCCAGTTCTTCTGAAGAATGACTTCCTTGCAACTTCCTAGAAAGGAAATGTCTTCTTTTTCTTTCCTGGTTTTTGTTTTTAAGACATGCTTTCACACAGCCACTGGCTCAGCAGGATTCCAGTGGCTCAGAACAGATGGTCCTGAGACCTGCCTTCCCTCTTGTTGGCACTTATGACTGGTGGGTACCTGCGTGTGGAATGGTGACCTTAACAGACTAACCCGAGATGTGATGTACGTTGGAGACTGGGTTTGGGTGCGGGGAGTGGGTTTGGGTGGCAAGTCCAAGCAGCCCACCTGTGGTACACTAGTGACCTCTGTGTACTGGGCCGCGGGGCATCTTTGATCTTAGTAGATGGTATCTGGGACCTAGGGAGTAATAGGGGGAAGTCTGCCCTGGGACTGTGTTTCACTTGACTTCTGATGCCTGGGAATCACAATTCCCATTAAGTGTGTTAAATAACAACTCTGATATTCTAGTCCTGTACTGAGTCACAAATTTTGGGTTATTCAGGGGTAACAAATAAAAAGGGACTTTTTTTCCCCCAAAGTAGGAAATCTTCTTTCAGTATATTAGGATTATGCATAAATACTGTTTCTTCAGAAATATTCAGAAGTGCTGCCTAAGCCATTAAGGATGTTTGCAGCTCAGTAGGAGATGTTTTTTTACTTGAACTTTTAATGGACTTCAGGGGGAAATCAGTGAATAATGAAATACTGAAATACTCTAAACTATTTTTCTACTGGGAAATAAATGGCACTCTAGAGGCCTGAATAAATCATTACAGCTAATAAAATTTCCTGATACTGCCTCTAGTGAATTTGCACCAGGAAGATTGAATTTGTACAGATTTATACAGTCAAACAAGGTCAGTCTATATAAGGGAAAGCTGTTTATCCAGCATTTGGGCAACATAAATTTCGACTCTTCCTTATGTAACCACACCTGCTGTGCATGCCCTTTGCAGTTTTCCTGTGAGACTGGAGAATAGAAGGCTTATGTGAGGTTGCTAGTAATACTTATTGCTGCTGGTAAGAGAGAACACTGCAGGGTTTGTTCCAGGGCCATTCAAATCTGAAGTCTGTGTCTTCAGTCATTGCAGGCCTTTGGTTTTATTTCTTATCAAAATGACATCTCATTTTAATTTCCATTTTAGTTACATCTAATTACATTTTATACATAATTTTGATTTTTCATTATTATATATACAGATTTTAAATTTCTGAATTTCCTACTTGTGTACTTTACCTACTTTATCTGGATGGCTTGTCTTTTCCTTATTAATTTGTAAAAACTCTTTGTATATCAGGGATATTAATTTTTTTCTAACATGTATATTGCAAATATTTTCCCCAGGTTGTAGTTTATAATTTGTCTTTGTTTTTATGCTGTAAAGATGTTTTTAATTTTTATGCACTGGTGTAAGATATGGAATTAGGATTGGTTTTACTTCCTTCTTCAAATAGTCTAATTCATAGTTTTTCCATTGATTTATGACACCATTGATTGTTTTTCTGTGGATAATTAGGTCTAATGCTAGATTCTTTATTCTGTTGATTTGTCTACTTTAGTTTCTCATCTTTGGCACTGCTGATGTTTTGGTCCAGATAGCTTTCTATTGTCAAGGTAGGAGCAGGAACTCTCCTGTTCAGCAGCATACCTGGCCTCTACCCATTAGATGTCAGTAGCACACAGTCACTGGGTGATAACTAAGTGTCTCTGGACATTGCCTAGTGTCTTTGAGGGGCAAAATGTCCTAATTGAGAATGCTGGCCTATTTCCATTTCAATGCACCATTATTTTAATGACTGTGACTTTCTAGTATATTTTAATATAAGGCAGGTCAATTCCTTTTTCAGAATTTCCATATTTATACTTCCAGAATTTAGAATCATCTGGTGAAATAAGAAAAGGAATTTGATGTGAGTTATATATCAATAAAATTGCTATATTTTTTAAAATTTCATCAGAATTTTATTGGGTTTGAGTTTAATTCAAGTCTAGTTGGAGAAGAACCAACATGATGCTCAGCCACCACTTTCACATGGCCTCCATGGAGTTGGAGGGTTTTCTGTGGTTTTCTTGGATGAAGACCTTGAACCTTGGTTCAAATCCTGACTGTGCTGTTTGTTATGGGCTATTATATAAATTCGTATAAATTTTTTATTTTTGTTTTTTTAGTAAAGGCTCTTCTTTCATGATATCAAGTGTTTCCATAGAAAGGAAACTTGAAGTGGCAATCATAAAGAAGAAAAGCAACAATGTTGGTGAGGATGTGGGGGCAAAGGTACACTCATACATTGCTGGTGGGAATGCCAATTGGAACAATCACTATGGAAAGCATTATGGAGATTCCTAAGAAAACTTGGAATAGAACCACCATTTGATCCAGTTATCCCATGCCTTGGCATATACCTGAAGGACTTAAAATCAGCATACTACAGTCACACAGCCACATCAATGTTTATAGCAACTCAATTCACAATAGCTAAACTATGGAACCAACCTAGGTGCCCTTCAATAGATGAATGGATAAAAATCTGTTGTATATATGCACAATGGAATATTACTCAGTCTTAAAGAAGAATGAAGTAATGGCATTTGCTGGTAAGTGGGTAGAACTGGAGAATATTATGCTAAACAAAATAAGCCAATCCCAAAGAACCAAATGCCGAATGTTTTCTCCGATATTTGGATGCTAATTCACAATAAGGGGAGGGGAAGGATAGAGGTATTTTGGATTAGACAGAGGGGAGTGAAGGGAGGGGAGGGGTATGGGGATAGGAATGAAAGTAGAATGAATCAGACATTATTACCCTGTGTGCATATATGATTACATGATCTGTGTAACTTCACATCATGTACAACTAGAAAAATGAGAAGTTATACTCCATTTATGTATGATGTGCCAAGATGCATTTTACTGTCATGTATAACTAATTAGAACAAATATAAAAAGAAAGGAATCTTGATTTTTATACATAGACTTAAAAACTACCACTTTACAGAATTTCCTTACTGTTTTCAGTGTTTCTTCATAAATATAGTGAGAGGATCTGGAGGTAGGGAATATTGCCTCCTTCTTCCCAGATGACATTACCATTTGTCACTGTATTGTTGCAGAACAGTATTTAAGAACAATTCAAAATACCATAAATAATGAGCATCCTTGTTTCTGGTGTGAATGAAAAATGTGTCTAGCCTTTCACCATCGAGTGCTGTTGTGTATTACTGTTATGTTTCTATTCCTACTTCACAAAGTTTTGTTTGGCTGGCTTTTAATCAAGAATAAGTATTGGCAGACAGTAGAACAGCAGTTCCCAGGGCCTGGAGGAGGAGGAAATGGCGGTTGCTCATCACTGGGCGTGAAGGTTCTAGAGACCCTCTGCGCCATGTCGTGCCTGTGGGTACTCTTCCAAGTCTGTAAGAGGGCAGATCTCATGCTGTGTCCTTACCACAGTCAAATAATTTTAAAAAGAATAAATATTATGTAAAAGGACAAAGAGACCAATGAAACAAAACAGAGGAAGCATGACCCATATAAATACAGAAATGATAATTATGGAACTGGCAAAGGTAGGTCAGTGGGAATAGATTGGACTTGTCAACAAATACAGTTTGGGAAACTAGTTATACATATGAAATTGGACCCCCAACATCATGCCATATACTAAAAAAATAATTCTAAGTAGATTAGGACTTAAAATTAAAAGAAAGAACTATAAAACAATTAGAATACAGCATTAAATATCTTTAAAATTTCTGAGTTGAGGAAGATTTTAAAAAATATACACACACATATATATATCACACCATAAATGACAAAAATAATGTTTGAGCATACTAATATTAAGAATTGCTAATCAAAAAAAGAAAACATAAGAAGGATGAGAAGCTCATCTCACAACTGAAAGAATATCCTGCAACATATATAACTAGAAAATTATAACTGGAATATCTAAGCGATGCTTACAAACTAATAAGAAAGAGAAAAAACAACCCAACAAAAAATGAGGCACTTTACAGAGGAAGAAACACCAATAGCTAAATAAAAGGAGCCCAATGTCTTTGGCAATCAGGGAAGCGCTAATTGAAACCACCAGCTGTTTCATTGTCAACAGATTAGCAGAACAATTTAAAAGTCTGATAATGTCAAGTTATTGTGAAGATGTAGAGCAACTGACGTTATATAGTGCTGATGGGAATGTAAACTGGAAGAGTCTTTGGAAATAATTTGACGCTATCAAGTAAAGACTAAGGTCAATTATGGAGAACCCATAACCTATGACATCTACTCTGAACAGGTAATCTGAAAAAATTTACAGTTGCACAGGGTCATGTTCAAGAATGTACATAGCAACAATTTTTGTAACACTGAAAACTAGAAACAATCCAAATGTCCAAATGTCTACATGTACCCAGCAGAAATGATACATTTATAGTGATGAGATCATACAGCAGAACATGGTATGAATACAAGAACTACATTGCCATGAACACCAAATCGAAGTTACACATGACATGGATGAATTTCAGAAGCAACAGTGAGTGAAAAAAGTCAAATCACAGGAGAAAGCACAGAGTAGTCTCTGTTGATAGCCAAAACTCACAAAACCCAACAGTGTTTTTTAGGGATACAAATACATATTATGTAGCGAACATATAAAGTATAAAGTAAGCAGTGTAGAAGGAACACCTAGAGATTCATGGTCACCTCTAATTGAGAGGGAAGAGGATGGAAAAGAAAGGGGTATCATGCGGGGTATCTGTCCCCGTTCTTCAACTGGGTATCCATGTGTGGGTGCCTGTTCAGACCTGCATTCAACACGTGTGGATTCAGACCCCACATCCAGAGGGATAGCGGGTGGTCTGCCCACTGGGGCTAACTTCTGACGCTGACATACGGACAAAATGTCCAAATCATAAGTGGTGTGTGTTCTTTAGTGATCAAAGCTGATACATTTTTTAATGGAGCACAAAGGGAGGAGGAGAAGTATTAGCTGGGGTGGGTGTTGAAATTGTAAGTGGGTGACCTGGGATGGGTTCACTGTGGAGATGGCATTTGGGCGAAGCCCTCGAGGATGCAAGGCTCAACCCTGGGGGCGCGGGGCAGAGCTCAGTAGACAGAGGAATGGCACAGGCCAGGGCAGGGGAGGAGCCTGTGCAGGTTCTGCTCTAGGAAGTGGGTGAATATAGGGGTAGAGCCTGGTGAGCGGGCAGTGGGGGCCAGGTCAAAGGTCAGGGAGCAGAACACAATGATATCCACTCTGAGGAGGTTGTAATACCTCTGTGTGGTTTTGAGCAAGAGTGACAGTCACTGTGAGTGATTCTTTACCACACACTTACTTTGTAGGTAGTTGCTGTGGTCTGTGCATGTGTGTGCCTGCAAAGCCCCCACATTGAAACCCCAACAGCTGAGGTCATGGCACCAGCAGTGGGGCTTTGGCAGGTAACTTGGTTATCCCTCATGAATGGGATTAGTGCCTTGTAAAAGAGGTCCCAGAGAGTCCCCTGGTCTCTACTATGTGAGGACACCACATGTGGAACCAAAATCTGCTGGCATCAATTTTTTTTTGTGTGTGCAGGGTATCAGGGATTAAACTCAGGGGCACTTAACCACTGAGCCACATCTCCAACCCTTTTTGGGTATTTTATATAGAGATAGAGTCTCACTAAGTTGTTGAGCATCTACTGATACTTGATCTTGGACTTCCCATGCTCCAGAACTATAATAAATATCTTTTTTTCTAAGCCACCCGGTTTATGATATTTTGTTAGGCCAGTCTAAACAGACTAAGACAGGTATTCTTTTTCTGGCAACTTCTTATTTTTTAAAGCTATTTAAAGACTAAAGTGAGTTTCCTCCTCAAAACTCAGCACCCTCTGCTTTATTCTCCTGGGTTTGTAGAAGAAGAAGTGAGTGAACATAGAACTTGAATGTTTTGATTAGTAAACAAGCTTGGAATACAGCTATAAATAGCAAAGACTGCAGCAATTAGGGCTTCAGTGTTGTCTTTCCTACATGGCGGCCAGGGACTGTCAAACAGAATTAGCTTATGGCTGTGACCAAAGGGTTGACTTGACACTTACAGGACCAAATACCTTGAAAAATAAGGACTCTGATTCTTAGAGGTCTCTGTTTTCTGATGTTTTTTCCCAGTTTTGAGATAATAAGAGCTCATTAAAATCCCAGTGTAAGGTTTTACAGGCAGCTGATGTGATGAGGCCCATTGAAGAAGATAATTTACTCTACTGTATCCATAGCTAATCTGATTTATGTCAACAAGTTCTTTTCTCCATGTTTGGCCATTGCAAGCACATCACTCTTCAAACCTCTTGATCCGTCAGGATACACAAAGGTCTCTGCCCCTCATTTGTCTTGCTTACTTTCTTCTGCACCTTCTATCTTATCTGTACACTGAATGTCTCCTGTAGGGACACATAGGCGGACCCTAATGGCACCAACTCTTTCTTCATAATGTACCACAAGGCCCTGCTCTTGTCCTCACGGGACTGACAAGTTAGTGGACCAGACAAACACCATATAAGCAAGCTCCAGTTCCCTCAAGATCATATTTTCTGACTTTTCCCTAGTTGAAATTTTCCAGGATGATTCTCATCATCCTCTCCTTCTCATCATTTTCTCTGATGGTCTGTAACTTCGTCTTCCTTGATGCTTTATCCATACCTCCTCCGTTAGCTCACTTCTTCTCTAGATTACAGGTAAGGGGTAGGGCTGGTCAGACTTTATTCTAAGCCAAAATAACAGTTTTCTAGAATGACTGAATAGCCTTGTTGGATTAGCAGTAAAGAATCATGGTTAATTTTCTGTTTCTTACTCTTCTGTAGGCTAGATAAGCTGTGCATAAAAAAAGCATTTGGGCAGGTAATATTTCTTATGTTTCTTTGTCATAATAGACTCTGTGGTAACAAAGCCTTTTCAACCATAAGCATATGAACACCCAGAATTGTGGAATAAAATAGAATTACACTGGAAAGGTAGCTCATTTAAGCATTTATTACCCTGATTCAAAGATAATTTTTATGTGTGCATTTATGAACTTCCCTCTGTTGTTATTGATATAAGCTTTTTCAGTGGTTAAAATTGGGGACATATTCTGGGAATCTTCTTTCTTTTCTTGTTTGTATTCAATGGTATTACAGGAAAAAGGAAACAGCTATAAAAAAAAAATAGCGTTCATATTCTGGCATGATATATGGAACCTTCCGGAACTGCCTCAGACTCAGGTCACAAGTAGAAAATCTCAGACATGTTGGAAAGGAAAATATTTAGTCACGATGGAAACCTTAACCTCTCAATGTAAAGCCTATAAATTAATGAACTTGTTATGGTTTGGATGTGAGATGTCCCCTGAAAGCTCACAGGTGAGAAAAAGCAGGAATGAACAGGTGAGATGACTAGATGATGAGAGCTGTAACCTAATCAATGGGTTCAACCATCCGATGGATTAATACTTTGAATGGACTAATGTGTGGTAACTGTAGGTAGGTAGTGCATGGCTGGAGGAAGTAGGTGTCTGGGGATGTGACCTTGGGGATTATGTCATCCCTGGCTCCTTGCACTCAAGTTCTTGTTGCGTTCTGGCTGTCCTGAACCTAGCAGCTCTCCTCCACCAAGCCCTTCGGCCATGATATTCTGCCTCATGTTAGGACCCAAAGCTATGGAGTCAACCAACATGTACTGAATATCTGCAACCATGAGCCAAAATGAACTTTTCCTCCTCTAAGTTGTTCTGGTCAGGTCTTTTGGTCACACCAATTAAAAGCTGACTAATACAGAACTGATTATATGTACTTTTAAAAAAAAAATTGATGAATATTGTTAACATTTTTGAGGCACAATGTATTCAATACATGTATAAAATGTATAATGATTTAAAAAAAAAACAGAACTGATTGAAAAAATGGTTACAGCCACCTTCCTTGAGTGGGGAAGATAAGTTTGAAAGTATGACTGACTTGAGAAATGACAGGAAAGACAGCTTACTTCCTTAGAGAAAAAGGACTCTTACCACGGATAGGGAGACAATTGTCGAATTGTTTGGAGGTTTGTATGTGGGTTGCTGGGAGGAAAGTTGGAGAAGAAATACATGCTATGAACTTTATTTTAGTTTATCATGAACCATTGGACAGACAGAAATTCTCAATTCATATTCCAGATAAACTGTTATCCTTGAAACCAATTTTGGAAGACTTCCATGTATTTTCCGTAGGTAGCAATTCTAGAAAAATCAGTAGCAAATTTGTAATAACAAAGGCAACTTTCACGCAAGCCTACTTATTGTTTGTATTTTATCTAGTCCAAAGAAAACTAAGCATATAACATTTGTTTTAAATTTATGACCCTGCAGTTCTACTCTTTATTTGGAGTCACCAGAAATTATAGCCTGTCCTCACCAAAAGATGTTCAGAATTACTCATAGTAGCTTTATTATAATAGCCTCAAACCAGAAACAACCCAATTATCAGCAACAGGATGGTTAAGTGAATTAAGTACTGTCCAGCGTTGAGAAGAAGGAACTATCGATACAGGCAACGACATGAATAATCCTCACAGAATCATGTCGAGTAAGGCTGTCAGACACAAAATGTAAAGATGATTCCACTAATATGAAGTTCAGAAACAGACAAAACTGATAATCAAAGATGATATAGGACAGAACAGTCCTGGAAGTACTTACTGACCAGGAGTGGTCCTCTGGAAACCATTTGGCTACAGAAATATTCTATATCTTGATCTGAGTGATGGTTACATGGGTACATACATATATAAAAAGCACTTAATATTTATGTGCTTTACTGAAAATAAGCTTCAGACAGTGAAATATGTGTATTTAGAGACCATTAAAATCAGGAAGCTCAAGTATCATGTAATTTAATTTTAATTGATTTATATTGACATTATTTTTTGTTCTTCCATTTAATAACGTAGTCCATTCATGATTGCTTTTTGCTATGAAATGGAGATTTAGATAGTATCTGCCTCATTGAGTTATTTTTAAAATCCACTTTGTTATCAACTGTATTATTTAAAATAAACTGCACTCACCGACACCATACAACCTGACAAGTTTTGACAGTGTTATGAGCTTATGAATCCACCACCATAATCAGGGCATCAGGACATACCCCTGGAACTTTCCTCGTGTTCCTCTGCAATCTATTCTTCCCTTCACCCTGACCCCAGACAACCACAAATTTTTTGTGTGTAAAAAGATTAGTTTGCCTGTTTTAGAATTTTAGGTAAGTGGAATCAGGCAGACTGTATTCCTGTGTGCCCAACTTCTTTCATTCAGTGGGATGATTCTGAGACTTATCCAGTTTTACATTCGTCAGTGGTCTCTTCCTTTATAGTAGTAGTATTCCAGGTGTAGATATGCCACATATCATTGATCCATCCACCTGCTAATGGACATTTGGAGAAGTCTGGGAGAAAATTTGATGTCAGAGGTGTGAGGCAGCAGAAACACACTTCCAAAATAGTGAAAAAGAGCAGTGTTACCTCATGCTCAGCCCAAGTGTCAGGTGGTGTGTGGACTTTCCCAGGACTTGAGAATCAGAGGCATAATTATTTAAGATAGACATGTTAGATGGCTGTGTGGATAGGTAGATAGCTAGCTAGCTAGATAGATAGATAGATAGAAACATACATATACACATACATACATAGAAAGAAAGAATATGATCATGTCAGAGTGAAAAAAACATAGAACCAAGATTATGAGCCCTGACTGGTACTTTTGCCCTTGGCAAACTATTTCACCTACAGCCTCAGTTTATCCATTTATGAAATACAAAAAAGTTTACAATTATTTCTAAGATTACTAACTTTATAAAATAATTGTGGCAATAGGTGAGGATATTTCTAAATTTATTTTGTTATTCTTTTGTAAAAGTGCTCACACTAATGATTCTCCTTTAATTGTGCTTTTGACATTTTCCTCTGATTATAGTACTTCATCTACCTTATAATGCTCTAATGTAATCTCAGCAACTTGGGAGGCTGAGGCAGGAGGATCAAGAGTTCAAAGCCATCTCAGCAGTTCACCAAGGCCCAAAGCAGCTTAGCAAGACTGTGTACAAAATAAAAATTAAAAAAGACTGGGGATGTGGCTCAGTGGTTAAGCACCCCTGGGTTCAATTCCTAATACCAAAAAAATTTTTAAAGTCATAATTGAAATATGCACTTTTGTTTGAAATTACTTTTTACTATTATACAATAATTATAGAAACTCAGAAGCTTTTGACTAAAAAAATACTGATATTCTCATCATTGGAAAACTTTTGCTTCTGTTCAATATATTTAGTTGAGGGGCCCTCTAGTGGAAGAATCTGCATATAGCATGACAACAGCTGCTTCCAGATTTAACAACCTGTGATACTGCATTTCATTCATTAAAAAATAGAATGTCTATATTTCAGTAAAATATTCAAGATTCAATATCTCAGCTTAAACTTATAGTTTGAATTCAATGTTCAAATGTGTAAGAGACTATGAATGTAGGATTATAGCATTTACATTTTTCTATCCCAATTATTGCGTTTTGCTATTAGATTGACCATGTGGATGAGAATGTCTAAAATATAAACAATTTTATTGTATCTATCTAAAATATATTAAAATGGAAGATATTTTGCTTCTGAATGACTTACCTCTTTCACAAATATATGGTTCCTCTGTTTCTCAGGTGTGTAAGATACACATACCTGTGTGTATTGGGAAAATGAGTGGTGAGAAACCTGTGCTAGTCATATGTCCAATACTATAGCAAAATACCTGAAATAGTCAACTTATATAGAGAGAAGGTTTGTTTTGGCTCACAGTTTTGCAGGTTCCAGTTCATGACCAGTTGGTCCATGATCAGTTTGGCCCATGATCAGTTTGGGCCTCTGGTGAGGCAGCATATCATGGCAGGAGTGTATGGAGGGGCAAAACCACTGACATCATGTCAGGAAGCAAGAAAGAGGATGAATGGCCCGGGTTCCACAATCCCCATCAAGAGCATGTCCCCAGTGACCCAAGGCCTTCCAATAGGCCCCATCTCTCAAGGGTTCTACCAACTCTCAATAATGCCACTCTGGGGTCCTTTGGCGGACATTCAAGTTCCAAACTATAAGAGAACCAACGTGGGATTTCTTGTGGGTATTTGTCAGTAGCTGTATCCAGGCCGCCGTGGAGTCCACTGGCTCTGATCTCTGGAGCTTGCTGTAAAGCAATACTGCAGTTCTCGTCATTGATAAAGACCTACCTGTCCTTGGCACTGACTTTCCCTTAACAGAAAAATACTGTAGTGATGGCTATTTTTAAGCTTCATTCAAAAGATAATTTAACCTCATTTACCAGTGCTTTCTGTTTTTTTTAAAATATATATATAAACAATTAAGCAATTAATTTGGTATTTAAACTGAATTGCATGCATTATTAGTTTCAATTTTAGTAAATGGACGTAATTCATCCAAAACATTAAATTGGTTGTGTTATAGGAAACCTCATGGAGTAAATGAAAAGCTAAACTTAACTATCAGAAAGAGAAATGATTGGATTTCATGGGGTTAAGTTATTACTTTTATTATTATTTTCTTAAATTCTTTTGAATAGGAAGTTCTGTAATGACCCATAATTAAATTAACTTCCTCTTTGTAGTAGAGGGACAAGATAAGACTCATGACAACTACCTTCAGAGTCAGATATACTCTTTATTTTCTTATACAGATATGAAATAAATGCGTGAGCAGTTAATATTTGGAGTGCTCTCGTATATAATCTTGAGTGGACCCTCATTCCTACAATATTTAATTGCTGGCTCATTCCGACACAAGGGGGCACTTTATCTTCTGAGATTTGAATCATTGTGGCCCCTGGGCTCCCATTCTTCTGGGGAGACAGGAAGGAGAGCAGGGGGGCCATCAGGTAAATCCCAGTCCAACCTGCAGCCCAGGTGTGACAGGCAGTACATATAAGACGGCACTTCCAACAGTTACACATTAGCCTAAGACAGTGGTTTCCAAATACCTTCAGTCCTAGACCACATGATTAGAAATTCAGGTGGAAATGTTGGTGGTATGCATGATTGTTTTTTTATTGATACTAATATTGGAATTGGCAGAGCACATGGTTCACACATAAATATTACCCAAGACTCAGAAGTGCTTTGGAGACCTAGTTCCATGATGTAATATAAGTAGAATTAAATTCGTAGAGCTCAAAATGTATAATTACACCAATAAAATATGAAAAAACCCAAATGCATAGTTAATTACAGTCAGCTTCAAATCTCAGTCACTCATTGATGCTGAGCTGCCAGGTGGACTCTAGGTAGTGTCAAATACTCAAGAGTAGCAGGGAAGGAGGTCAGGCTTTCTAGTGCATATTCACTGGATAATCAGTTAAGCCTCTGGTAGGCTCTAGAACCTATGGACCATCTGTAGGCTACAAGAAATTACCTGTCAACTGCTACCTTGGCTAAATGCATTCACATTGTAGATTCAAGTCACATGGATACTACTCTTATAATCCGCAAATGGATTAGGGGCATTTTAAAAACCAGAAGCCATCTCCTCATTATTTCTTCTCTGTGCTAATGTGAGTCTCTCTAATCTACTGTGGCTTCCCTGAACGTTGCCATTTCTTCAGGAATATAGGTTGTTCTCAGAAGTTCTAGAAGAATTATTTGGCATTTGGAATTTCCAATAGGTTTATTCACTAGAGAGAAGTTCTCCATCATGGTTGAGCTGCTTTTATGGAGTCATCCATCTCTTAACCCCAAGGAGCTGCTGGTCCTCACAATCAAGCATCCTTCTCTATTTGCAACAGCTGCCATTTGCTGGGTGCTTACTATGTGCCAGAGACCATGCTATGCCTTTATATGCATTATATCATACATTCCCCACATAATGCAATGAAGTTATCATTATTGTTCCCATTTTACAGAGAGAAAAGGTGTAGGAAAATTGGGGCAATTTGTCCATACAAATTATTATGTCTGTAACATAAATGGAAATATAGGAGATTTTACTTTGGAAAATGGTGGGGAATCTTGTCCCATACATAGACCCAATCCTAAAGCTAGAGTTTGTGGGAACATTCATATTACAAAGGCAATGCCCCTATGTATTTGCATCTATGCCATTAGCATGAAGCATATGTCAAGCAGGGAGATCCAGCTACCAATCCCAAGTGAGGGCAGCAAAGACCATAATGACTGTAGCCACTAGGAGTAGAAGCCCACAGACTTGGACCCACCACCTCTTCTATGGGTTTGGAGCCCCCAGAATTTGCTATACAAAGAATTGGTTGAAGCAACACTGTACTCACAGAAGAAGAGACCAGCATGATAGGCACTTTGCTGTGTGCCCGAGTCTCCCATGGCTGGAAGGTCCCTCCCCATATCCACTGGGGGTGATGGTTTGCACTTAACAGAACTCTTTTTGTTCTGCTGGCAAAGACTCCTGTTCCCTTGGTAGGTGAGAGGAGGATGATACACTGGTGGGGCAGTCAGAGGCTGTTGGTTGCACATGTTTAAGCAATTCATGGAAGTTCACTGCATACTCAGAATGGGGAAAGTTTTCTTCTAGTAAAAAGTGTCTGGGACCAAGTGCAGCTCAGCACCCAGCTACCTGATTGAGGAATGTTCCACATCCAGTACACTGATGGGCAGACCCAAAGAAGGTGGGTCCGTCTCACAAAGGCTACTTCCCCAGTGGTATAAATATTGTTTTAGGATTGGATCTTCCCATCTTAGACAATCCTAGGAATGCCATTGCAGTTATATTTGTAGTGGATGCAAGTTGTATAGATGCTGTACCCATAAACCCCAGATGGGTGGCTCCTCCTTTACCCAAGTTTGCAAGGGTTATCAGCTATTATTCTTTGGATAGAATTTGATCAATTTCATCTTCTCCTTCTTATCTACAAACAAATGTATTTTTTTTTTCAAAATGGCGCTGGGGATTGAACCCAGGGCCTTGTGCACGCGAGGCAAGCACTCTACCAACTGAGCTTTATCCCCAGCCCTTCTCCTTCTTAAAGTATATCAGGTTTTGGAATGAGTGAAATTGATGGCATCCAAATCGTCATCTCTCAAGTTTCAATGTGCACATTGAGTACCCTGGAGATTCTGTCAAAATGCAGGTGCTGATTCAGCAGCAGATCCAAGTGGTTTTTGCATTCTTAAGTAGATAGCTCCCAAGTGGTGCTGAGACTGCTGGTCCATGGACCACGCTTGAGTAGCAGTAATCTAGATTTTTTTTTTCCAAGTAGAGGAAGTGAAACATCATATATAAAAAGAATTCTTTCCCTCTGTAGACGGAGACTGAGTCTGAAACTGTAAATCCATTTTGTATATAGAAAGATTTCTCCAGGAAAACATTATTTTTTGCCAAACTCACTAAATATTTGATATTATCCAGTTCTTATTTTCTTTAATGTGAAAGGAACTGAAACATTGTTTCAAAGACTGCCAGAGTTCTGTGAGGATTCTACTAGGGCAAGAGAAAATAAGAAAACTGTTAGAGAAAGAATGCTTATTATAAATATTTCATTGAACTAATCTAGGTTATCTATTAATTAAATTAGACTCATATAAATGAATCAAGTCTTTTTTTTTCTAAATTTGTTTCATACTTTTATCTATGATCTGTTTGAAACAGTTCTTGGGAACTACAAAATGGGCCATAAGACCCAAATTATCCTTCATGGTTGTAATGTCTCTCAATATGATTCTGATCCAATTGACAATAATCTACTGCATTGCTGTATACTGAACAGATTGCTCACTAGACAAAAACAACTGTTATTAATGTGTAATCAAGTTTGATTTCACTTAAATCTTTTTTTCTGGTAGTATCTTACCACAGATAGCTCTGCAGGATCTCCTGGCCTTTCCCATAATGTTTAATCAAGTAAAATATTTGTCATGTCCTAGCAATGTCCAGGGAGTAATATCACCCATTAAGAGGGGAAAAAAGGGAATACATTATTATTTCCAGTAATTTTTATGACTCATACAATATTCTGCACATTATGCATTTAAGAAGTACTTTACCTAACTACTTATCCAAGAAAGGATATTTTAAAGAAAATTTAATTTAACTTTAAACTAAATTTAATTTAACCTCAATTATCTAAATGACTGCCTTATCTGAAATATTTACTTTTCATCCACTTATTGGATATTCTCTAGAGAAAGTTGTTTTCACTGTGTAAGAGGGAAAATGTCATTAGTTTCATCATCTGGCTTTGTGTTAATTGTGATTTTTGTTATGCAATTATGTGAACTGTCAATTATTTATTATAATCAATATTTTAAAATATGTATTTGTTTAACTGAGACTTGATGATGTGTATCATTTTACAATTACAATATCACATTAAATGTGTGATATTAATCGGAGGTGAGATCCATTAGCTTAGAAGAGGGGGAGACATTGAGTTTAACTACAGGAAGTAAATTAGGTTATGTGAATAAATTATGCAAGGCCTACAGTAACACAAATATAGTAGAAAAAGTTAACCAGAGTAACAACAAAAGTAATATTTATTAAGGTCTTACTATGTGTCAGGCCTTATACTACCTGCTTTGCCTATCTCATTTGTTCTTTACAAGAACCCAGTGAAGTAGGTTCTATAATATTCTCATTTTACATGAGCAAACTGAGATACAAAAAGCACAAGCAACAAGTCGAACATCACATGATGGAGTTGGGATTTGCACCCAGGAAACCGGTTTCTGAGCCTACATACTTTACCCCAGAACTGTAGAAGGTTTTGCATTCTTTAGACCTGGGATCTACAAACTGTAACCCACATGTGTACCACCTTAAGCCTGCAAGCTAAGAATGGTGTTTGCATTTTTTTTAATTGAAAGAAAAATTACATTTTTGTGACACATGAAAATTATCCGAAGTTAAAATTTCAGTGCCCATAAATCAAGTTTTATCAGCATGCAGCCATTCACCGCCTATGGCTGCTTTCATGTTCTATCAGCCAGGCTGAGTGGTAACAACCAAGACCATACAACCCACAAAGCCTAAGAGATTCACTACCTGGCCCATTATTGGAACAATTTACCAATGCCTGCTGTAGATCTCAGGAGTGAAGGGAATGAAAAACAGTATGAATTTGAGAAAGTACAACAGAGGGTCTATCCAAAATGGCCTCGGCATGAGTCGTGCAAGGTTATCCAGCAATGTGGCCTCTCCTTATAATGAGAAAAACCACATGCAATCAGAGAAATGGGTGTCTAGCCATAAGAAAAGCCACACACAGTTAAGTAAATAACAATCAGAGAAATGGTGTCTAGCCAGCTCTTCCTGGGGGAAACTGCAGGAAGGAGTCTGGGAGGAAGTTCTGAGCAGCACAGAAGGATAGGGCCCAGCTTCTGGACAGAGGAATACCTGCTTTCCCCCCACAGATTTGGTAAAATTCAGAACTCATAAATCAGAAAGGACAGAGTCTGTCCTATGTGCTGTCATCACTGCCTGCAAGGGCTTGTGGACTAGAGAGCAGCAGATGTCTTCCAGGTTAGGGTCGGCTGGGACTGAGGGACTGTAGATAGTCTTGGGTGGCATCATGGCGGGAAGCAGGGAAGCCCCTCCGTGCCACAGATGAGGCATAAACCCATGTGCCCTTGTTATAGAGTGGTAAGGTATGCTGAAAGCTATTTGCTATGTGTTTTCCCTGGAAAATGACCTTTCAGAGGATTGTTTTTTAAACTATTATTAAGATCACTTACCTTTCAAGTAGAGGTTACTGGAAGTGATTCCAGTTCCCGAAAGGTGAAATCACAAAGATGTATTTATTTTCATGAGAATGGGAACTTCCCACACTGGCATAGCTGCCCAGGTGGGCAGCCATGCGGACACTTTGGCTGGGGAGGCCTTGAAGTGGGTCAGGTTGGTGCCAAACCGCAGGAGACACTGGTCATTTTGCTCTCAGGTTCTAGTGCGCTTCCTCAAATGATGAAGTTCTGTGTAAAGATGAAAGGTATCTTCTGTGGAATCATGTTTATACTTAAAGATGTGCCCTTCCCAAAGCGGGTATGATCAGTTTGGGTAGCACAGTCATTGGATGTGGGGCCTAAACTACTAGATGATAAGAAAGTGAATGTCTTTGTGTTAAAAGTGGTTTGCTTTTTGGAACAGATTTTGAAATACCTGAGAATCTTCCGATGTCTGTGCAGGCTGGGTGAGTGTCCAACAGGGAAAAGGCAGCTCAGCCATTAGTTTGTGAAGTCCTTGGGTGGCAGCTCTACAGCTCCCTGGGCATCCTGAGAGAGACACTAAGATTTCAATCAACTCCCCAACCCAGAACTTTGGTATCCATGTGCATGCATCAGAATCACCAGGCGAGCTTTCTAGACACACAGTTCCTGTAGGACACCCCAAAGAACCTAATGCACTAGATCTGGGGTACATCCTAGAATCCAAACTTCTATAAGGTTCCCAGGATGAGGAGCCACTGATTTACGGGCCTCTTATTTTCACAAATATCTTAAGGTAGGATTGGAAAATGCAGAACAGATTCGCTGCCTTTCCTTCCTCCCAGCCCACAGCCCACGTTGCTCACTTATCTCAATTCTTTCCCCTGTGACTAAAGATATAACTCTGAGTCTTCCTCATCCCAGAGGCCCAGATAGTCACTAACAAATGAATGTAGTGGACATACCAATTAAAACCTTTTTACTGGACTAGGGCTGAAGCTCAGTGGTAGAGTGTTTGCCTAGTAAGTGCAAAACCCTAGACTCAATCCCCAGTACTACAAAAATTTAAAAAAAAAAAAAATAGCTTTGTTTAAAAAAATCTGTTTGCCATCTTTGGGTTTAATAACTATTGTTACTAACATGTCTAATGGAGTTTATGTTGATCAGGTAAAAGTGTAAATGGTATGCATTTCTCTTGCTATTTGCATGGAAGTCTTATAACAGATGCTGATCATGTTCACTAATACATGAATCTAACTGTTCTTGGAGTGATGTGGGGAATCGATAAATTCATTAATTCATTACGTACTTAGAGAGGGTTAAGATGGGCCAAATCCTAGTCTAGGTATTAGAAAACTAAACTTGGAAATATGACCATTATGGAGTTTTTTTTTTTATCTCTAATTTGATTTTCTCAAAGTGTGGTCCATCAGGTGATAAATCAGTCTGTTAGTGCTGCATAACAGATCATCCCAAAATTTAGTGACTTGGAGCAATAAGCACTTATGATTGTTCTGTGGGTCAGATGGATTGTTCTGCTAATCTGGGCCAAGTTGCTGACCTTGCTTGATCCCATTCATGTTTCTCTGGGAAGCTGGCAGCTTGGCAGAAGGCTGGCTGCCTTAGAGTGATCTTGGCTGGCTTGGCTCTCCTAAGGCAACCTCTCACCTATCAGCAGGCTGGTCTGACCTATGGACCTTGGACTCCAAGGGATCCAAATAAACAAATGTATTCCAGAAAGGCCTATTAAGGCCTGGGTTTAGAACCAGCAAGGTGTAATTTTCACCTCATTCTATTAGACACAGCAATCACAAGGTAAGGCCAAATTCAAGGATGGACTCTACCACTTGATGGGAGTCGTATTACAAAGGGCATATATAGAGAGGTGGTTTTGTCAGTTCTAGTACAAAATGTGAGCAAAATTCTGCTCACTACATTTGACACATTTAAGATGCAAAATTTATGAGGATTTTCCCCTTCCATTTTTAACAATGGTGGCCATAAGTGGTGCAGGTGGTACCTGATGTTTTGTCTCTGCCCCATATCCTTACCAAGAAATAGTTCTGTGGGCTAAAGTATTTTCACATCATTTGTGTGTGGTTGTTCATTCACATGTATTAAATTTGCATTTTATATTAGTTCTATTCCATTAGATTACATTCTCATTTTGGAGAGGTAAACAAATAAATAAATGAAAGGATCAATGGCTAACAAGTTTCATTAATGTGAAAAAGCAGCAGTGCAAATAACTGTGGTAGCACAAACACCATAACACAGAATAAGTCCATGAACCCAAACAGTGAACAGGACTCCTGTGAGAATCCCACATATGACTATGACTTGGAAAAGTGGAAAATAAGATGATCAGCTAAACTTAGAGTATGGTAGATTCACGTTCATATGTCCTGTATGGTGTCCTACACACAGCCCTCAGTCTGCAGTGGTTTGTGGATTTGTCCAAGATGGAGTTGATGATATTGGTATTTTCAAACTATTTCCAAATAGTGTATCATTCTACTCAGAATAAAGTGTTTTTCTAGTAGAAGCAACAAATAATGCTTTACAAGATGAAATCAATTAATTTTATGACTAAAGGTGGAAATCAACCCAAGACTGCATAGACATTATTCAAAGTTACATTTATTTTAGTGAAAACTATGGCAAATCATATACTATCACAGAGGAGCCTATCTCGTTGATCACAATGATGATATACGAATTAGTTTGGGAAGGAAAACAAACAATGAACTATCAGACAAATTCCCTTATCAGATGACATTGTTGAATGTCATACAGTATTGTTGGCATAAGGTATTAAATTATCATCTAGAGTGTGCCGGGGAGCTTCTTCACATTACAGTTGGAAGGCCCCGCTCATGTGTGCGAACAGGAATTGCTTCCTTGCACAAGTGGCACAAGGAAGAATGCTTTGCACACTTTTTGTCTAGTTGATAACTGAATTTCCAATTAATGAATAGCAAGCCAAAATACAGACCCAAAATTATGCAGATCAGTAGGGACAGAAAACAGAAGGGTGTGGTTCTCAAACTATAAAAGGTGGCAACTAGACCTCAAAGAGTAGCTGGTGTTCAACTAAATGCTTCAGGTCTGGAGTGTTGAAGGCAAAATGAAAATTGTAACTAGAAGGGAAATCTTTCTCAATCCGCCTCCCCCTAGACAAAGCGTGATTTTCACTCCTGTTCTCCATTCTTATGCTCAGCTCTTATGCTCACCTTTTGATGATGCCACGTCCCTGTAACATCTTCTTCTCCATCTCCATTGACTTCACTTTCTCTTGGTCCTCCTGCTCCTTCTTTCCTTCCTCGTTATGCTGGGCTTTTTTTTTAAAAGCATTTTTATTAGTTGTTTTAAGCATTTTTATTATTTATTTGTATGTGGTGCTGAGAATTGAACCCAGTGCCCCGCACATGCTAGGCAAGCGCTGTACCACTGAGCCACAATCCCAGCCCGTTTGCTGAGAAAAACATTGTAGTGCCTCAAGTCTTAGTACTTGAATAGCTCTTTAAGTGACCTCAGCTAGACTATGGCTTTAGGAAAACTGACAAATATCAAATTTATATTTCTAACCTGAACTCCTCCCCTGGATCCATGCACAATAGCCTGCTCACTGCCACTACTTAGACTCTACTAAGACATTCATTCTTAACACACCCAAATTGACCTCCGGACCTCTGCCCCAAGCCTACTCCATTGGTGTGCAGACTTCCCCATGCTAGTTAATGCAACTCCACATTTCCATTTGCTCAAGTTAAAATTTGGAGGCGTCCTGAATGGAGTTTTCTCCATTCCCATACTCTCATCCAAATCCTATCAGTCTTATCTTCAAAATGTATCTAGAATCTAGAGAAACCACAGCATTTTGGCTGCTAACATGAGAAAATTCTGAGTCTTAACCATCCCAAGGACATTTGACAGTAACTAGGAAGTATGCACACTGCGAACATGCAGAAAATAGCCACCTAACTAATTGGAAGAATGCATGAGTGAATGAGTGAATTACTAGGATCAAAATATAAAGAGTAAGATGATTGTTAGAATTTTCCAATTGTCACACACTTTGAATAAGAGTCAAGTCAACAAATAGTTCCTGAGCTTTTATTATGAGCCAGGCATATAATTTTTTCAACATTACTGAAGTATAATTTACTTTTTCAGGCAACAAAGAGCAGAGTGGCCGATAGCCTGCGAAGCAACATGTCCAAGTTTTATTGTGACTACTATAATACACTCCTTATTCTTGACTCCATCTGTGAGAAAGATACATTGTAGTGGTGGGAAACACAAAAATACCATCAGAAATGTCTGAAGAGCAAGTTCAAAGCTCAATTGACAAAACAAAGATTGCATTTCTTTCTTTTTTATTTTATTTGTTCTTTTTAGATATAAATGACAATAGAAGATATTTGGGTATACTATACATATATGGAGTGCAACTTATTCTATTTAGGATCCCATTCTTGTGGTTGTACATGAGGTAGAATTTCACTGGTCATGTATTCATATATGAATATAGGAAAGTTCTGTCTGATTCATTCTCTTTCTCATTCCTATCCCCCGCTTCCCTTCATTCCCCTTTTTTTAATCCAATGAACTTCCACCCTTCCTTCCCTCCCCCTTATTGTGTGTTAGCATCTGCATATCAGAGAGAATATTCAGTCTTTGGTTTTTTGAAATTGGCTTATTTTCCTTATCATGATAGTCTTCAGCTCCATCCATTTACCAGTGTAAGTCATAAAATCATTCCTTTTTATGGCTGATTAATATTCCATGTGTATATATACCACATTTTCCTTATCCATTTACCTGTTGAAGAGCACCCAGGTTGGTTCCATAGTTTAGCTGTTGTGAATTGAGCTGTTATAAACATTGATGTGCCTATCTCCCTATAGTATACTGATTTTAAGTCCTTTGGGTATATACCAAGGAGTGGGATAACTGGGTCAAAAGGTGGTTCCATTCCAAGTTTTCTAAGGAATCTTCATACTGCTTTCAAGAGTGGTTGCACCAATTTGCAGTCCCACCAGCAATGTATGAGTGCACTAAAGGTTGTATTTCAACAAGGAAATATACCTCCTGCTTCATTTTCTGCTCCTCCCTGTGAGGCTGATGATCCTACTTCCCTCCAGTCTTCCAGGTCTTCCTCATGTTGTTATGATGTCAAGCACTATATACAGGAAGTCCTCCCTTAAGGCCAATGATAGAACCTCCTTCTGTGGAATGATGCAAACGTGACCTGCTTCTAGAATGAGGCTCCCCATGGGAAGCTTCCTGCCAATGATGCCTGAGCCCCCAATGCTGAGATCTCCCACCTGTCTCATGATGGTGTCCACTTAGCCAGAAATGATTGGTAGGTAAGGATAGACAGGAGGCATCTTTATTTCCATTTTATACTAAGGTTTTACTTCACTAGATCACAGTGCTGTGACCCTGGGTGTTGTCTAATAGCATGACAAGGGAGAATTATTCCCCTTTCCCATCAAAGAGAAAATTGTTTTGGAAGGGAGAAGAGGGAAGGACCATGTACAGTGTTCATTTGTATTGTGAAATGTGAAAATGCAATTGTCAACTCTTCTAGGTAATCAAAAAAGTACCCAATTTAAGAACATAGTTCAGTAAGTTTTATGAATGTATATGTATAAACAAACAAGTCACTGAAGATTAACTTTGCCTGTTTTAGAATTCATGTAAGTTTAATGATTTAGTATGTTCTTTTTTCCTTGGGTTTCTTTCATTTGGCTTAAGATCTTTGTGATTTATCCATGTTGCTGCACACATTGGCACTTCATTCTTTATTAACTGAGAAGCATTCCGTTGTATGAATACAGCATGATTTTTTTCATCCATTCAGTTGATGGACATTCACATTGTTTCCCTTGTGGGGCTGTGAATAAAGCTGCCACGAACACTTGTGTTAAGTCTTTTTGTGGATATATACTTATATCTCTTGGACAAATACCAAGGTATGAAATTGCTGGTTCATGCATAAGTGATGTTTATTAGAAACTCAAAAACTCTTTTCCTAAGTGTTTGTAAATTTGATACTTTCACCGGCAGTTTATGAAAATTCTCTGTGTTCCACATCTTTGGTATACTCAGGTTTTTGTAATTTTTCTGAGTTATAATTGTATTTCATTGTGATTTTATTGTGTATTTCTCTGATACCTACAGATGTTCAGTGTCATTTTGCATGCTTATTAGATACTCATACATCTTATTTGTGAAGTGATTGACAAAATTTCTTGTGTATTTTTATTAGGTAGTTTGTGTTATTATCCAGTTGTAATAAAACTTCTCACTTTTTGGAATCAAGTCCTTTGTTAAAATATATTGCAGATACATTTTCCCAGTGTTTTTTTCCTTTTCATTTTCTTAAAAATATATTCTTAAAAATATATTTTGAAAGGTAGAGTTTTTAACTTTCATGAAGTCCAATTAATCTATTTTTATAGACTACTTTTTATGAAATCTTTGTCTACCTTAAGATAGAAATGAGTTTCTCCTACTTTTATAATGTTCAATTTTAGCTTTTACCTTTAGATCTATGACTTTCAAAACATTAAACCATTCCATTGTCTTCTGACTTGCTTGTTTCCATTGAGAAGTCTTAAGTCATTCTTATTTTTGTTTTCCCTAAATATGATATATCTTTTCCTCCTCCTTTTTCTGCCTTTAAGATTTATTTTTCTTTATCATTGGGTTTCAGCAATGCTTACTGTGCTGTAGGGATTTGTGTGGTTTTCATTGGATTTATACTGCTTGGGATTGTTGAGCTTCCAGGATGTGCAGATTCATTCTTAAAAATCAATACTGGACATTTTCAGCCATTATTCCTTTAAATATTTTATTTAATACTTGCGCCAGGACTCGTAATCTCTTATTATTATTCTATAGGTCTCCAAGACTCCATTCAATTTTTGGACTTTTTTTCTTTCATTACTTCTGTTTGGATAGTTTCTTCATGTTTCTGATCTTTTCTTCCATTTTCATTTACTTTCTTAATAAATCCATTCTTAATAGCTTTTACTGATTCCGTCCTTATGTCTACTGAATGCTCTGCTCATTTAATAAAATTTATTCTGTTGGACTTAATGTCTCCCAGTCAGGTGTAAGCTCCAGAAATCATTCAGATTATAAATGCCCTCTATAATTTTTCTTTCCCTGATATGTGTTATTTTATCATCCTCGTGGAATATCAGTAACTGCCCAAATATTCAATATTCAATATTCCCATACCAGTTTACTATCTTCTCAGCTCAGTGAGTCTACCTTGCATTATATTGCCTTTGCTCAGTATGGAGCAAGAAAGCAAAGGCCAGGAGGAAGAGGACTGGGTTTCAGGAAGTACGGTAGCATGACCACTAGAACCATAGACATTCTAGAACCACTGGTCTCACAGTGTGTAAAGAATAGACATGAAAGCTCCAGAATGAACTCTGTTTCTTACCAACTGTGTCCCTGGACATGTTGCTTAAACTCTGAGATTTGCTATCTTCATAAGAAAAATAGCTAAAACTTTCATGGGTTTGGAGACAGATTAGGTGCAAAAAATGAAAAAAGCATGAAAACCAAATACTTAATGCATGCTATAAATGACATATATGCTTGCACAAATTAAATAATGCATATCAGTGGAGGGATGACTATAGTTTTACTCCCCAGGTCTGGGTGAGCTAGATTCCCTCACATTCAGCAACATGGTTGTTCTGGAAGCTGTGAAGCAATAACAACCTCTGTCATTAAAGAACTTTTCTGCTCAGGGTAGTTTGGGATCTTTAGGCAAACATGCCCTCCTTCCCATGGAGAGCCCTGGCAGTAGCTGAGCTAGATAAGGGGAGGACAGGACAGGCTCTCTGAAGGCTAAGTAAATGAGACCCAGTTTGTCTAATGTGTGGTTATCTGGCCACACAGGTGTTTCTGGGCCTTTCTTTCCCTCATCTGGAGTTTGGTATCACAATGTTGCCAGAATCAGAATATTTCTTAAGTGAATATTTACCCCCTCTGCAAATAGAGCTAATTTGATTAGGAAATTCCCAGACTGGAATTATTATTTTTAAGTGTCTAAGGTCTCTGTGTCAAAGTTGAGTGTGTATTATACAATGCTCTGGTGAATCTAGGGCACATGCCATTAATTTTCAGTGGGACCCCTAGGCATTCAGTGTTATGGGCTACCTGAGGAAGGGGCTTCCAAGGCTCCATTACCCTTCACAAGGCTGACCTTCAAGCCCAAGGTCCCAAGACCCGAAGAGCAAATGCCAGAGACTGGTGGAAAGTAGGGTTTGGGTAGAACCTCCTACATATGCAGAACATCAAATTCAGCCACTTCAACTTCATATTAATTCCATCTGGGAAACTAGACAACATGGGGTGAATTTTCATAAATTCTAGGGTATCAGATGGCCTCTATGCCTATGAAATAATGGTCCCCATCTAAAAAAAATGTACATGAAATTAAAACTCCACCACAATAGGGTGAAGCATTGAATATTTTGCTTTTGTTACTATTTATTTCTTGATTCTGTATTTTTTTTTTATTTTTGTAATTTGAAAAGTGTCAAGCAAGGGAATTTAAAAAACCAAGTGTTAGGGAAAAACCTTTGAAAGAATTGGTATTGCACATAAGTACCATCCAAATATCATGGTGAGATATATAGTCCAGGAATGGTTGTTTGGTACAAGAACTGCTTGAAGAAGTCAAAGAAACTGTATATAGTAAATAATTTATATCCATTATGATAATACTAAATGCTATACCCCTATAATTCAGTGGTTAAAATAATAGGAATGTATTTCTTGCCCATGTAAAATACAAAAGTGATGCCTGTGACTGTTGAGTGACTTCCCTCCAAACAAGGGACCCAGGCCCCTTCCATCCTGGGGTTCTGCAGCTTCAACACACGGCCTTCAGGGTTGCTGTGCTTGTCTGCATCAAGACATTGAAGCATGAGCCACGGAGGACCATGTGTGGGTTTGAGGAGTAGAACTGGAGCTGGTGGGCACCCATGCACTCCCATGACACCACCACAAGGGGCCATGTGGCCCCATTTCCCTGTAAGGTCGGTTGGGGAGTAGAGTTTACTTCTGTTCCCAGTAGGCAGCCACCCCAGTCTCTGCCTCAGAGTACCTGCAAGACACCCCCAGACAGCAGCATGCAGTGATGTCTGAGTAAAACAGTGTGGTTGATGACATTTCATGACTCACCTGAAGAGTTCAGCAGGACTGGGTTGAGGGGAAGTCACGCATGTGCAGCTGACATGATAGACTGCTGCTCGTGTCCCATTCCCTTCCCAGCTTTTGTGGATGTGGAAAATGGAATCTTCCTGAAACACTGTATAATATGAACCAATTTCAGTTTACAGAATGACTTCCCATAGCCTCTAGTCTAAAGGTTCTCCTAAGTACGGGTTAAATTTTATTCTGTCTAAAATGCCAACTTAGAAATACTGTGTGAATTATTTGATAATTTCCACAACATACAAATTACTTCATGATATACCCAGAATGAACATTGACTCCTATAGGATATGACTATAGAATCATGATAGCATTATCATGAGTACACATGATAGAGATGTAGGACTTCAGGTCTTAGAAATTTCTGGAGTGTTTTTGTTTCTATTGTGTTTTTTTCCTCCAAATTTAGTAAGAGACTTGAAAGCCCTTTACTGTGAGATTGTATAGGAAGACTTAATTGTGGCAATTATGCAAAATATGTTACTTTTCATATTTGTTCCTATTGTGTTTTAGATCTGGAATGTTCCTCAAAGGCTCCTGTGTTAAAGGCTTGGTTCCCAATACAGCAATGCTCGGAGATGGAGTTTGGGGAAGTGACTGGATCATGAGGTCTAAGACCTTAACAATGACTTAACCCATTTTTCAGATTCATAGCTGAATGGAATCCTGGGAAGTGGTGGAAATGTGGGAGGTGGGACCTAGCTGACGGTAGTGGTCCTTGGGAGTGTGCCCTTGGAGTCATGGCACCATCCTCCTTCTCTCTTCTTCTCTCTCTCTCCCTTCCCCACTGCCATGAGGTGAGCACTTGTGCTGCACCACGCCCTGCCATCATGACATACTGCCTCACCATAAGCCCAGAGAAAAGAAGCTGGCCAAATGGAGACTGAAACCTATGGAATCATTCCTCCTTTAAGTTGTTTTCCTGAGGTATTGTGTGACAGCACTGAAAAGCTGACTAACACAATTCCTTTTCTGTTTGTTCATTCATTCAACAAGGGAGTGTTGGTGGCCGGCCATGACACAAGCCCTAGGCTGGATGCTCAGTCATGACAACAGGGCCAGAGGATTCCAGCCCTCCTCAGTTTATGACCCACCAGTGACCGTGATGGGTCTCAACCAAGGGAAGAACTGAGGGAGGCCTTCTCGAGGGCTGGAGAGGCCTCCCTGAGGAGAGATCAAGGCTGACATAGGAATAATTTCTCAGGAATTTGAGAGGTTCCTGTCCATGGATTCCTTTCTTCCGCCTTCTGTTTTTATTTCAATATTTCCCTTGCCAAATATTCTTGAACTTTTTTCATATACAAAAATTTTGACTCCTTTTTTTTGAAATATTTACCTATAAGTTGTTTCAGGAAACTGAATTATTATTTGGTCATTTTTGACCGACAAATGTGGCAATTTCATACATCTTAATATAAATCTCTGACTCCTTAGGCAGAACGGTTCTGGTAACTTAAAATAATGGTGTCTCATTCCAGTCCTTTAAAATGCCATTTAAGAGATCTACCATGAATTAAAAAGTTCCAGTTTCAACCAGAACCTTCACCGCAATGACAGGACAGTGATTCTGAGCACGTATAACCACATACCTGCCACTTTCTCATCTTCCCATGAGCACTGTGGAAAACTACCTCGCCTATCAATACGGGCTTATCTGTGATTAAAATTAGAAATATGTCCTTGGAACCTTCTCTCTTTTCATGCCACTTTTCCATGGCACGGCTCAAAAAGATAAGGTTGCCTATAAAAGGACCTGTCCGTGTTGTCCAGCTGTCCGTGGAACCTGCCGGATCTGCCACGGTGAGTGGGGAACGTGCTTTCCAGGCTAATTTATCCGATTTCACAGATCCCACCATGTTCTCCAGAGATGGAAGTGATCTTTCCAACCTCACACTGCCAGACTCAGCTTCGTTTTTGTCTTTATGCAGATGCTGCTGCTGTGGTCGCTGGCCCTGCTGCTGGGAGCAGTAGCAGGTAAGAAAAGACACTGGGGTGGACTTGGAGAGTCTCGCTGCTTGGTCTTCTCCAGAGGCCTTGAGGGCTGAATTCAAGGCATGAATGGGACCAGGAGTAAAACGAGCAAGGTGCAGGATTAAGAGCTCAAGATCTTTGAAGTGGGTTTGCCAGATCAAATCTACAATGTCCATCTAATGCTGCATTTGAGAAAAGCGAGAAATAATCCAAAGAGTGAATCACTGACATATTTATATAACAATTTTCCTGTTTAACCAAAGTTCAAGTTTGACTTGTAATTTTCATCTGTGAGTCTAGCAGCCCTAGCTTGGGTTCAACAGAAGGGTTTGAACACTGGTTCAGTTTCCTACAACTCAATGACCCTGAGCAAAATCCTGAGCCCCTCTGTGCTTCAGGGTCTTTGTCTGAGAAGTGGGGAAATGACGTCACCCCTCTCCTTGGCTGACTGAGACACTTAGGTAAGATGAGTGGACCATCGTGCCCAGCAGCTGGCCCATGGGAAGATGTGGAGGGACGCAGCCCCCGAGACAGCTGCTCCTCTTACTCCTGCTCTTCATGTGCACTTCTCCTCCAGAGCCCTTCCTGGAGTTGTCCCTCTATGCAGTAGCATGCCAGCCACATTGGGTGAAATCATGCATGTTGGTTGTTTCTGAGCACCTTCTTCATCACAGGAACCCACAGCGGTCCTCAAATCTAGGTCAGAAACCGACATGCTCAGTTAAGGTGGAGATATGGAGTTCAGGCCCTTGCATGAAACTTGACCTCACACCCAAAGTGCAAAGCCACGGGGCTGCCCCTGGGAGTCAAGAGCCTCAACACATGCACCCCCACCACAGTTAGGACGCAGGCCGCTCCATTCCTGGGCACCAGTGGCCCAAGGATGACATCTGGGTCAAGAAGCTCAAGTGAGTCCCTGCCTGGGACTGAGCAGAGACATAGGACTGTGAGGTGGTCCCCTGAGGCAGCAGGGAGGAGCAGCAGCCTGTCTGCCAGAGAGGCATCTTCTTCTGACACTGCTTTGTGAGAGTGTGAGTTGGAGCGTGCTTGGGAGACTGGAGGGCAACCGTCTGCCATGAAATGTAGTCTGACTCATATTTTGGTTGAGACACTGACACTATTGACGACAGCATTCTGGTTAAACTAATATCTTTGAAACTCTTCTGGGTGGTTCAGGAAAAGAAGTCTGCTACGACAGACTCGGCTGCTTCAGCGATGACTCCCCATGGGCAGGAATCGTGGAAAGACCCCTGAAAATACTGCCCTGGAGCCCAGCAGATGTCAACACCCGCTTCCTCCTGTACACTAATGAGAACCAAGACAACTACCAGGTAAGAATCCTCATGTGTTCAGCCCTCAGTTCCATCTGCTTTGTGTAATTAGTATACTACCTACCCAGTCACCTGGGAGCAGAGATCAGACAGTGGAGTTTGCATCTTTTTAGGCTTTTAGGGTGGTGAGTTTAAATATTATTTCATGTAATTTGTTTATAAAAGTTCAATTAACTTCATGTTAAACGAATAATTAAATTATCCTACCTCCTTGGTACCACTGAAATATATAAATGTAGGGAAAAGACATATGCAATACATATATAAAACATAATATCCAATATTTTATACACACACATGCACACCCACACAGATGGGCCCCACCTGGGATGGCTCAAGTTAATAACTTTTTGATCTTACGTGGTAGGAAAACCATATGCATTCAGTAGAAACCATCCTCTGAATTTTGAATCTTGATCTTTTCTCTGCTAGTGATATGCTAAACCACACTCTCTCACAAGGCGGTAGCAGCTAACCTGTACTACAAGTCAGATCACCAGTGTAAACAACTGGTTCTCTCCAAGGGCCCTTGCTAAGTTCTGATGTTTGACAGCTTAGCGGTTTTCAAAGCTTTATCAACTGACAATACTTCAATGTACGATAGGTATTGACACAAAGTCCAAACATAACTGGAAGGACATCTATATACACATATATCTCACAGTGTTGGACGTATGAGTAGATTACAGATACGCAGAGATCCACACACGTAAGACTTATGTGGTGTGGAAATGCGATCTTAATGACAATTATAGCAGACACATCAGCCTAAGTTCAACAACTATAAAAATACCGTGATACCTGGAAGGTGGCAACTTGGGGAGGATTGTGGATAGTGTGGCCATCACGGGGTGATCAGTACTCACGAGAATCCCAAATCCCAGTAGACTTCCCTTACCTATCACCTCTCTCCACATAGGAATGACTCTAGAAGGTGCTGTAAGAAACTTGACCTGAAACACTTTTCTTCCCCAAACAGAAAATCACTGCGGACGCTTCCAGCATCAGGAGCTCCAATTTCAAAACAAATAGAAAAACCCGCTTCATCATTCATGGATTCATCGACAAGGGAGAAGAAAGCTGGCTGGCCAACATGTGCAAGGTGAGGCCTGCTAAACTCTGAAGGGAAGCTTGTCTCAGGGGCAGGTAAGGCGCTGGCCCCGACCACAGAGGAAAACGCTGGTGCCCACCATCCTGAAGGATCCTGTGGCTCCTGCTGAGCCTGAGTTCCTAGGGGACCTACAAGAGGAGGTGGCGGGTTTAGGGACCTGGGACATCTTTTCATTGTGGAAAAGTCTACTCCTTTATCTTCGGTAGATTTATGTATTAAGGGGTCCTTCCTGTCTTCCACTCATTCAGTAAATGTTTATTGAGCACCTACTCTGTGCCAGGAGCTAGTCTAGGCACTGAACAGTGAGAGACAGGCAATGTCCTTTAACAAGGAACATATAGTATTTAGGATGTTCTAATGAGACGACCCATTGTACCACACATCTGATAAATTTTTTGTCTGAAACAAATGTCTCCGCATGTGTTTCAGTAGAAATCCCAAGAATCCAGTTCCCATAATGACCATGCCTCAGGTTTGGAACCAATCTTAAACTTTTGGAGGGATTCTTTATCCATTACAGACTAGGTGTTTTGTTCATAGCTTTGGGGCTAAAAGTGGCATGATACTTTTCAGGTCAAGGTGAGATTTTATGCTGGTCCTCAAATGTGTTAATCAGTTATCAGGAATGATCCTGAATTACCAACTTATTTGTTGTGTCTCTTGCATCAGAACATGTTTCAGGTGGAAAGTGTGAACTGCATCTGCGTGGACTGGAAAGGTGGCTCTCGGACCGGATATAGCCAGGCCTCTCAGAATATCCGAATTGTGGGGGCAGAAGTGGCCTACTTAGTTGATTTCCTTAAGGTAACTACCTCTTGGTTACAAAAAAGTTCATGCACATTGCTTTCTGAATTCTCTTTCTATAATACAAGCTGACAGTATGACAATTTTGATAAAGACATTTCTCTACTGAGATACAGCTTTGAACTTGGTTAAACAAAAGACAGAAAAATCTAGATTTGGGTTTCATCAGTAACTTAATTCAATAATCTAGTTTTTGTTTTTAACTAAATGAATTGGTGAATGGTATCTACTGAATTCTACTGGTATCTGTTATAATTTTACCAGTCATTACCACGTTGACAATGTTAACCTCAAAGTTAAACTAATTTTTTGCTTTTGTTCATGTGTTTGAAGAGAAGCACAATGATAACAAGCTAACCTACTTGGGTAACCAAAAATTTAGAAAATATTAAACTTGAATGTGCTTAAATAGTCACTTTTGTTTTAGTTTCCTGATCCAAACACTAGATGCTTCTTTTCTGGGGTAACAATTTCACCATATCCTTCAAGAATTTTCTCTCCATGGTAATAAAACAAAATAGGCTGTATGTGCACTAGTTTAAAAATCAAATCCTTTTCCACTTTTCATTATATCTGTTAAAGAAAACATCAGTCAACTGCTATCAAGGAATCATATATGTGCCTTCTTAAAAATCAAGGTTTGATAGTCACCCTGTTGTGCGCACCAGGAATTCTGCCACACTCGGAAACATTCTGAAGTGGTTTTCTTTCCAACAGACTGAATTAGGATACTCACCTTCCAATGTCCACGTCATTGGCCACAGTCTGGGTTCCCATGCTGCTGGGGAGGCTGGAAGAAGGACCAACGGGGCCATTGGACGAATCACAGGTTGGTCACAACAGCAAAAACTGCAAAATTAGATTGCGAATGCTTCTATGACATCCAAAAGGAATTACAGGAAGAGAGTTTGGTGCAGCCTGCTTTGTACCTTGTTTGAATGGGCTGCATGATCAGAAATCAGAATGTCCTTTGACCAACTAGGCTTCTTATTGCTGTCAATCATTGGTGTTCAGTACACCACTTAACATTTAAATATATTACAAGTGACTAACTTGTAAATTAAGAACATTGATAAACATTATATCTGTTTTCCCATTTTCAGGTATTCACAAAAATATATCATGAATAAATGCCATAAATTATAGAATAAATGAAATCTAACCCGCAGAGCTCAAATGTGTATAATTAATTGTACTGTACTTAAGTAGCAATGGTTAACAAACCCAAATCTTATCAATCACTATACCAGAGCTGGCAGAACTGGGGAAGAGGGTCAGGCTGCCCTGGGCTGCCAGTTCTGGTGCTGCTAATAGATTTCAAATACTATTTTGCAAACCCCAGGCAGGCTCCATTTGGCCCATGGGTCACATGTTGGAGGTGGGCTATATGGCCAACATTGCCAGTGGGTCACATGTTGGATACCTAGGTCCTAAAACAACCGAGATATGACTATTCTGAAATTCCCCGAGGAAAGACCACTTTCCTCTTCCTTTCCCAACTTCTGTGTTGACCTGGTGATTATTTTTTTAAATACAGTGCATACACTGGTTGCATTTGGATTGATGGGGGCATTTGGAATTTCTGTTAATTTTCTGAAAAGATGTTCTTCCAGAACATTATTTCCCATCTTTTGTAAATACTCACCACAGCTTACTCAGCCATGCTCTGTGCCACAGCAGATTACAGACTCCATGACCAGGAAAGTTGTGGTCCTTGCCCTATGGGAGGTACAGTCCAGTGGGAATGCAGCCTGAACAGCATTTAGTTCCATGTCTCCCAGATCTGTCTCTTTTATGACAACTGTGCTAGTGACCAAGATTCTCCCAGGGACTAAGCACCTGTAAGTAGCAGCAAAGTTTATAGTCTGGGGAAAAGTCTCATTCAGGCAAATAGCAAACCAGAAACATATATCCCTTCAAAAAATGATAAGGTGGAAAAGAACTTGCATGATTACAGTCAATACTTGCACTCAGGTCTGTAACTGAGGAAGCAAGGTGAACCCTGACATCATTAATGACAAATCCTATTTTCTTTAGGATTGGATCCAGCTGAGCCTTGCTTTGAGGGTACACCTGAACTCGTCCGACTGGACCCCAGTGATGCCAAATTTGTGGATGCAATTCACACTGATGCTGCCCCAATAGTCCCCAACTTAGGTGAGTTCCACAACTTGTTCTTCTAGAAGATTTTAAGTCTACACATCGAAGTGCTTTCTAGTGTCTTGAGTCTATACAGTAATGTGACCATTCCTTTATTTTAAAAACTCCAGGGTTTGGAATGAGCCAAACTGTGGGTCACCTAGATTTCTTTCCAAATGGAGGATTAGAAATGCCTGGATGTCAGAAGAATATTCTCTCTCAGATTGTTGACATAGATGGAATCTGGGAAGGTAAAAATCATTATATGTACAAGGGAATTTTCACTGGGAAAAGTTTACATTTTGTTTTGCTTTGGAATTGTACAGGGGTCACATTTTATATGCTTTGAACTGCATCCCTAAGGTACAGGTTCCCATTTGAACAAGGGTGCACGAGGAGACTGTGGGAAAGAAAGTACATTCGTTCAGAGAATACATTACTAAGTGGCACTTATATCTGGGTGGACCAATCTTCCTTCTCAAGTTATTTTTCCTTTTCACTTAACAATAGCATTAACTATTATATCCTAAAACAATATTTAACTTCTGATTGCTTTGCAAATCATAAAAATCCACTATCTAAATGATTTTGTGCTGTGATCTCCATGATTTCACACTAATTAATAAAATCTATTCAATAGCCATATTCTGATCATGATGTTAATTTGTAAAAATAAAATCTGTTACTGATGTGTAATCATGTCTGATTTCACAGGAACTCGTGACTTTGCAGCATGTAATCACTTAAGAAGCTACAAGTATTATGCTGATAGTATTGTCAACCCCACTGGCTTTGCTGGATACTCTTGCGCCTCTTACAGTGTTTTCTCTGCAGTAAGTAGACCCCACTTTCTGAAATTCATTCATTTGTTTATTTTATTTCTTTTTTGTGATGCTGGGAATCAAACCCAAGGCTTTGCACGTGTTAATCATGCACTGTATCACTGAGCTATAGTCTATGCCCCTCCACTTGAATTTTGTGACTCACTTTTCATGACTGATAGTTCACCAGTTGATCCCTTTCAAACTTCTCTCAAAGGGCCAGGAAATCCTACAGGTAATTTGGTCAGTGTGTCTCCCAAAGGAATGACTTCAGGGTCCATTCGTGCCAGGTCTCTTGGTAACTTTGGACTCTAGATCGTTACCCTGTCTGTCTTATGGAGGGACCCACTTCCAGCATTTAGAGATGAAGTCTCTGACTTGTCTACTTTTTTGGTTTGGGCATTGTCCTTAAAGAGCTTTGGCCATTTGTTCATGACTGGTCAGTTGTCCATTAATGTAATAGATGCCAACCCTGAGACTATGCCACGTCTGTCATCTGGTCCACCAGTTCAGGAGTCTACCATATGCTTTTTCTGTGCAGTAGCTTTCCCCTTCAGAGTGGGAATATGGACATTGTCCTCCACCGTCTGCTTTCCTTCTTCTTCCCTTTTACCACAAGAGATATTTTGCATAAAGAGATATTTTCTTATAAAAGCCTTCTCCAGACAGAGGCTAACTGAAGCATTTTTGGGAGAATTCTGAGATTTGAATCCTTCAGTTCTTGATATGCTAAATGGAAGGGAACTAAGAAAAGGCTGACTTTTGAGCACATCTTTCTCCTAATGGTTCTGTTTTACATATCACAAACTGATTACCACCACCTATTCTTTCTTATGCAATTTTCCAAAATAAAATTTAGCAACCAGGCAGGAAGCAACACGGACCATTTAAAGAAGCAGAAGAGAAAAGAAACACCCCACAGGCACACGCACACGCATAAATTCTCCCATTATGCAATTTCTATACTGTTTTGTTATCTAACAGAGAAATTGCTGATTTATCTTTGTGAATCATGAGATGTACTGCTAACCTTTGCTGAGACATTATTAAAGTCCCTTTTACCATTAGAACAGAATTCGTTTTAGAATATTTGAATTGTAACATGTGGGAGAAGATGGTGCACCATTCCAAGAAAAAGCATTCTCATTCATCATTTTTTTTCACTAGAACAAGTGCTTCCCCTGTCCAAGTGGAGGATGCCCACAGATGGGTCATTATGCTGACAGATTTTCTGGGAAAACAAGTGGAGTGGGCCAGAAATTTTATCTGAACACTGGGGATAAGAGTAATTTCTCACGTAAGTTTCTATATTATTTACTTTAGATTCTCAATGCTATGTATTTTATCCTATCCACTGATAATGTGTGAAATTGCTTATCCATTCAAAAGCTATAAACACCTTTCCCCAATGCAGAAATATGCACAGTGCTGTGCTCCAGGTAATGATGGCTGATTCGGGCAGCAGAACAGAGTGTGGGGCCTCAACTAGTAATGGCCCCAGACATAAATTTCTTCACAGTTGATCCTGGCTGAATTCAGAAGGCTTCCTAAGCTCCACTCTCATTGATTCAGTCAAAAGTTCACTCAGCAAAACTGTGAGGTTTTGTACAAGCATGAAAGTAACTCCAGAGAAAGATGGCAGCAATGGTGGTGGAAAGCACTTGACAGGCTCAAAAGATAGTCCGGATCATAAACCACAGGGAGAATGGGAAGTGGAGGGTGTGGGAATGAAGAGGCCTGAGGACAGACTCTGGGACAGACTTAGATGGCAGTGAGTGGGGTTAAGAATATAGTAAAATTAAAGACAGACATTATCCCATCCCCTATGTCCCATGTTAGAGCTAAAGGGCAAAACCTGTTAGTTTGCTTTTGACTATTACCAAGGCAACTGTCTTTCGGTTGCCTAAACTGGTTCAATTCCAAGGGCAAGGGAAAGTTGAAGTATAGAATTTTTAAAATAAATCTAGACTATTTAGGCAAAAGTATGGCAGCACTCTAAAATTTGGTGATCAGAGAGAATAAAACAAACTTATATGTCACACTACTACTTTTCCACGACCTTTTAATATAGAGTTCTTAGACTATTCAGGAACAAATTGTCAAGTTGAGAAATTTTTAAGCGAATCATACTCCTTGGCTTGAAAACATAGCCATCGGTTTTGGAAATTCCCAACTAACCAATAACTGTTCCCTGAACACTGAGCTATAGGAACGACTGTGACTATTTCATTTGAAGAATCACCCCCATCATGTGTACGTCATCTAAAGTTCTGCAGTAGTGAGATAGAAATCAACCCGTTGTCAGTGTCTCTTATTTACAAGCTGACGCCTGGTAATTTAACTCCCTGTGCAGGCTGGAGGTACAAGGTGTCTGTCACACTGTCTGGACAGAAGGTTACAGGACACGTGCTAGTTTCTCTGTTTGGAAATTTAGGAAACTCTAAGCAGTATGAAATTTACAAGTGAGTAAAATATGATTCTAAGCTTGAATGTTGAAATACTGTGCCTGTCTAATGTATGTTATCAACAGAAGAGTTTATTTATTCTTTACTATATGGGAGTAGAGTACTGTCACATATAACATAAAGAAAGATATTCTTTCACATTTGCACCTTAATATATTTCAAAATTGTAGTTCTGAATTTTTCCCTTTTTTTTTCCTAAGAAAATCATTAAAGTTCACTTTGATGCCTAGCATTGGGTTTTATAATCAATAAATAACTATTCCCCACAAAACAGTGGGGAGATTGATACACAGATACCATCATTTATTGAATCATGGGGGGAGGACATTGTGACTAAAACATGTTAGAAGTTTTATTAAAGTAAAGATGTGACTAAAGAACTCTGAGTCATTGATTTTAAAACCTACCACTGATTTATCATACATATGTGAATTTATTTTATATATTAGAATGACAAATGCCTATTGATCATTTTGGCTAGAGTTGCATTATAAACTGGTTTTAGAAAAATGTTTGTATGCATATACTTATACATATGATTATCTTATGTATATGCATAAACATTTTTGTCATTTCTTCACTCCCCAGGGGCTCTCTCCAATCAGGCTATACTCATTCCAATGAGTTTGACTCTGATGTGGATGTTGGAGACTTGCAGAAGGTCAAGTTTATTTGGTATAACAATGTGATCAACCCAACACTGCCTAGAGTGGGAGCATCTAGCATCACAGTGGAAAGAAACGATGGAAGAGTGTAAGTAATAAAAATCCAAACAGCTGAGAAGAATCAAGTAGTGTTCACAGTTCTGTCCCCACTAAAATTTTCCTTTAAATTTAACATCCTACGATAGTTCACCTGTACCCAAGCCACAACTGCTTTCTAATATCTTCTGGGTCTTTAGAGAAAGTATAGTACTTTAGGAAAAACAACGTAGATAGATTTGTAGTAAGAGTTGTGTTATCTGATACAAATTAGGTATGAGAATGAGAATTTGGCTTCACAATCCTAAGGGGAATAGATTGTCTCACTGGGCAGATGAACCTTTTACTGTATATGTCATCAATGTGTATCTCCCCCAAAGTTCACGGGTTCACCAAATTGTTCCTTAAATTGTTGGGAACTCATTTAACTTATCAGGGAACAGATATAGGCTGTTCCATATCACTAGACTTAATGAAGACAGTGGTCCATAAGATCGATCCTTGATTCTAAGTAAGGTGTTTCTGAGCCAAAGGATGTTCACCAAGCCTAACTACCAGAAAAGGTGAACTGATGATCATCGTCATAATAGCAACTTCAGCTGAAGCTTTTTTGAGTGTTAAGCCAAACCCTGATGCAGAGAGCAGTGCTGCCATTTTGGCCACATGAAGACCCCAAATTCACTTTCACAAATGAAGCAGCTAAGAATCCAGACAAAAGATATGAAACAACAGTTGTCAAGACACTGACCTTCAAGCAAAAAAGTACAGTGATGGCTTGGCAGACAAAAGACAAACAAGAAGGAGCCTTAATCTGCTCAGCTTACTGCCAATCTCCAGGGTGTGGCACAGGCAGGCGAAATGCAGGCAGAATCCAGTTGAAGAGATCATCTCTAAGTTGAAGAGATCAAGCTAGGAATCAGACAATCTAAGCAACTAGATATCATGGCACATCCTACCAGATAGTAGAGACTTCAAAAGGGAGAATTCAGAGCTCTGGAAACACCTCTTAAATATAGTCTGGTACCAGTCAGCACGTGACTGTGAGCAAACTAGGCATGGTCGGGCAAACAGGCATTTGAAGGATTGGAGAGAACAGTGCTCTGGCCGGTAACAGTGCTTGTTTCCACCAGCATATAATTCAAGGGACATTGGATGGAAGGTTTAGGACAGTCTTCTCTCCTATGGGAAATGATTCATATAGATTTAGCAAGACTTGAAGTGATCCAACTACTTCCAAATACCATACATGAATTGGTATACTACTACTTGGAAGTAAAATGCTATAAGTTAAAGATATGTACAGTCGGTTCTAAAGCAATCGCTAAAATGATAAAGAATTATATAGTAAACATACCAACAAAGGAGATAAAATGAAATAAAAAATAATCTAAAAAAGAGCATAAAAAAGTAAAAGAGAACTAGGACCAGGAAGACAAATAGAAAACAAATGGAAGGGCCAAAGGACTTATACCTAGCCAAATCAATAATCATATTAAATGAAAATGGTCTAAATAACACAATTAGAAGGCAGAGAATTTACACTGGATTTAAAAAAAAATCAATATCCAATTGTATTATGCCTACATGAAATACACTTTAAATATAAAATCACAAGTAGATTGCACAAAATGAAAAGTCCAAAAAAGATATTCTATTGATCATTAGAAACATGTAAATTAAAATCACAATGAGATAGCACCATAAATCTATTTAAAGGTTAAAGTTTAAAAAGATGGACAATACCAAGCAGTGTTGAGGAAAACAAGAATCTTGAACTCATGCACTGCTGATGGTAATATAAATGATGAAGTCACTTTGGAAAGCAGTTTGACAGTTTCTTAAAGAGCCAAACATACACCTACCTATGATTCAACCATGTGGCTCTTGGGCACAATACTCTCACCCATCATAGTTTTGCTTTGGGTGGTTTCAGGACTCATAGTCAACCATAGTGTGAAAGTATTAAGCAGAAAATGAGTCCTACCAGTCCTTTAGGGTGTGATTGACAGCTCCTCTATATGCTATTTGCACAACCACATTACAAGATTGGAAAGGAGGTTCAATCCTTTATAGGAGAGGTCTCCCTAAGTCAATGTCCAGCCTTGGGCACAGAGCATGCCCCCTCTCAGACTGTGGTGGGGATTGTGGGGAGAGCAGTAGTTGTCCTCATGCTCAGCACTTCAGCTGGTGCCGGAAGACATGACCTATTGTTGTTTTCCCTCCACAGGTTCAAATTCTGTAGTGCAGAGACTGTGAGAGAGGATGTTCTGCTCACCCTCACTGCATGTTAGAAGGCAGCTTACATGTGTCACTGTATATTACTGCTAATAAATCTAGTAGTGAAGCAATACACTCTGTCTTCTGTCATCAATGTCTACTGTGTCCAGTGTAACTTTTGGATATTGTGATTAAAATCCAAACCTGCAGTTAGTCTGAAGGAACACAAATGACTGTTGAATGTTGCTATACACTGTGTGGCACTGGAGCTTAGGAATATTGTTTACACAACACTATCATCATGTCCATTGTTAATATTACTGATGTCATTCTGATCACTCTAGGCAGATTTCCAGACCCAAAGTGACCACCTTGGTAGGCCACATGGAAAGTACCATCTTTGTCTCTTTGTTCATCATCTCTAAGCTCCATGTCTCCTCCTCATCAGACATCTCAGGACTGATGACACAAGAGGAGATGAGAATGAGACACATCTGAGGCATCCTGACTGGTCTCCCTGCTCCCCACGGGTCTCCCCAGATCCCTTGCCTCTCTGCAGTCTATGTGATCTTCCTAAAGCACAAATCTCCCTCCAGTGATTCCCAGGACAGAATTCACATTTTTTAGTGACTTACAAGACTGCCCTTTGTTTGCCTCTCACATAGGAATCCAGTCTCACCTCAGCACATTCCTTCAGGAACTCCATATTCTGGCCCTGTTCCCAAAGAGGGTTTTTCTCTCAGATGTTGCTGGACATTTGCAAAAACTCTTTCTAGAATGTTCTTTCCTTGTCTTTCCATCTGTTTAACTCCAACGATTTTGTCCAGGAAGACTTTCTTCACCTCCATTATTCACAACCTGTAGATTGAATTAAGTTTCACTCTCCATATTCCCACTGCAACTAGAATTTTCCCCTTCTCAACACTTATATATCCATGTTGCAATTACAGATTCTCTTCTCTGTTTATCCCATTCTTAAACTCTTTAAAGGGGTTACATTTGTAAACTTCACATTAGTAGGAAAAAAGAATGAGTCCACTAATGTCAGGTATTTAAAATTAGGCCATGTCCAAACAATAAAATCCTATATGAGAAAAGGATCTCTATGCTAGGTTTTACAAGAAGAGTAGGGAGTGGCCAATAGGACACAGTGGCAAAGGCATTGCAGAGAGAGGGAATCAGACAGGCAAAGACACAGGGGTATGAAAATATATGAGAATTTGATAATGCCTATCATTCCATGTTTCACCAAAATACTTTCAGGTTGACCATGAAGATTTGTTCTTAGGGTCATCAATCTGTGTCAAGCAGAATGCTTTTTCTTTCATGAACCAAACATACCAACACACACAAGCTCCAAGAACAAAGAAATGTATTGGCCCATGCAGGTAGGAAGTCCAGAGGTCAGAATGGTTTTGTTGACGCAGCAGCTCAATGACCTCTTTTCTTTCCATGCTCTTCTGTGTATGGGCATGCTTTTATATCAAGGGTGATTCCCCTCCCACTTGAAGGGAGCTTCAGATCTCCTCTTTTACATTCAGTAAGAGAGAGAAAGTGCATCTCCTTTCCCATCTTCCCTGACAAAACCCCTGAAATACTCTCTGATGGGCCTGCTGTGAGTAAAGTGGAACATGCTGGTTGTCTTAAGTCAGAAGATAGTTTTTTTGTCACATGAACTAGATATGTTTTCCTCTTGTTAATTCCATTTTTGTATTTTCCTCATAAACTTCATAACTGTTGTCGGTTAGTGGCTTACAGAAGTAAAATTGCTAGTAAAACAACCTGACTTAATTTGAGATAATATGCCATCACCTATAGGACAGACAGGATATAAGACTGACTTCCAGTACTAAATGACCCTAATTAAATGGAAGGGGTAAGTAACAGTAAAGTTATAGACATTAAAGTTAAAAACTAGTACTCCTACTTCAAGATTGGTAAAACTGGCCTACTAGACTTTTAAAACCAAAACTTGGAGATGAAAATTAAGAAAATAAAAGGGTCAAGAAAGAACATAGCCAATATTTGGCTCTTGCCCTCTGAGGTCAGCTCATATCCAGAGAAAGAGGGAATTTCTCTAAGGGCTTTACAACTCTTGGCCACATGACCTTCCAATCAGGGAGATCAATGAGACCTTAGAGAACAGGAAGCCAACCAGTGCACCTGCTGCAAAGAGGAGGGTCATTGGAGAGGGAAACATCCCTGATGCTTACAAGGGAAATCACATGTGGTCAGCAAGAACCTGACCTATCCAGGCAGATGGCACTAAAAAAGCGAAGAGGCTTCTCCCAAGTTCCCATGAGTGACCCCTGAAGGAATCTAAGCTGACTCTTAATAGTAGATTTTTACTAGCTTGGTGCCACAAAAGTGGGCATGTCTTGCTCTTTTATAGACCTCCCCCTTCTCTTTCTTCTCTGTGTATGTGCCTAAGGGAGGAAGGGCCAGCACAGGGGGTGATGTTAGCAACTCCAGGAAGGTGTGATCCAGAGGTTAGCAGGTAGCAACCCATTGTCTCTTCTTTGATAACCAGCCCTGTCTTCTCACTCCATCATTCATTACCTATACTGACTGCCAGATCTTCCACCCCCTGCCTCAGTTTGTTGAGGAATGTGACATTTCCTGTCCCCTCAGGCCAGGCAGGGCTTCGGTCTGATTGCTTTTTGGCAAAGGAAGCATGTGGGGAGTCAGTGCAGTGGGCTCACTTTATAGTTATCCTCCTACCCTCCTGTCCCCACCATCCTCGTCTACTTGTCCCCTTATGCTCCCCACTTGGCTGCTCAAGTAGCTGGCACTACAGTTGCAGAGCACCAAGTCCACCTCCCATTGCTTCTTTTTGATGGGCCACCTACTCAGCAGCCTTTGGGCAGCCTTGCTATTCCCTGTACAAGATGCCAGAATTCAGCCTTGCTATGTGTAACAGCAGCCAATCGAGTCTATGCAAAGTCACTTCTTTTCTCCCCAGCCTCCCACAGCACTTACACACACATACATGTGTGCATACTTACACAATACACACTTGATTCCCAAAGGATAGCTGGGAGAAATGTGAAAGCAGACTCCTCAAATGCTAGCAAGTAAAAAATTCACAAATCTTTGCCCACTATTTATATAGCTTAAAAATAAAAAATATGACAACAAATGTAAATGCTTACATGGCTTCTATTTGCAATTCTTTAATAGGACCACAACTTATTCCTTGAAATGAAACACGTGTTCCAATGAATCAGAGAGGAGTTTGACTTTATAAACAGTTAAAGACCAAAAAACAAAAAAGCACAAAAGGAGAACAAAAGAATTATTTCAGAAGTGTTTTCCTTATAGAGTTAAAACAGAAGGTACATCCATATTACACTGACTCTGGTTAACCAGATTCAAGGTTCATAGAGATCATTCACTTCCATGGTCAAATTTATTCCTGAATTTTAAAACATTTGTTGTGAATGGGATCATTTTCTTGCTTTCTTTTTCAGATAGTTCATTATTAGCATATAAAAAAGCTGCTAATTTTTGTACATCAAGTTTGTATCCTGCAGCTTTACTGAATTCATTATTAGATCAAAGAGTTTTTGGTGTAGTCTTTGGGGTTTTTGAAAGATAAGATCACGCTGTCTACCAACAGGGACAGTTGGACTTCTTCCTTTCCAAACTGGATTCTTACTATTTCTTTCCATTGCCTAATTGCCTTCACTAGGACTTCCACGAGGTGAATGGAAGTGGTGAAGCTGGGTGTCAGAGGAACAGATTTGAAGTTTTCTTCACCAGCATCATGTTAGCTGTGGGTTTGTCTTCCATGGCCTTCTCAAGAGCACATGAAGCATTCTCCAGAACAGATCATATTTTAGGCACCAAAAAGCCTCAACAAATTTAAGATAATTTCAATTATCTTTTCTAACCACAATGACATAAAAGTAGAAATCAACAACAGGAGGAAATTTGGTTACTTTGTACGTATATGGAAATTAAACAACCGTCTCCTGAACAGCTTGCAATTCAATGAAGGGGTTAAGGGGAAGTTAAAAGTTTTCCTCAGACAAATGAAAATGAACACAGCATTTCAAAATCCACTGGATACAGCCAAAGATATTCTAAGGGGGAAGTTTATAGGTATAACATGCCTACATCAAAAAAGAAGAAATATCACCCATAAACCACCTAATGATGCACCCCAAGAACTAGAAAAACAAGAGTCAAGTAAACCCAAAATTAGCAGAAGGAAGGAAATGTAAATATCAGGGGAGGACTAAACAAAATAACAAAAAATACAAAGGATCAATTACATGAGAGTTGGTTTTTTTAAAAGAAAAGCAAAAGCAACCAACATGCAAGTAGACCAAGAAAAAGAGAAAAGAATGAAATAGAGAAAATCACAAGTGACAATGGAGACATCAGAACTGATGATGCAGAAATAAAAAGCATCCTAGGGACTACCATTGAAAATTACACACCAATAAATTGATCATCAGGAAAGGATGAGAAATCCCAACACAGACAGCCTACCAAAAATCTGAATATCCATGAATGAGGAAATTGAGTCAGTATTAAAACCTTTCCAACAAAGAAAAATCAATGATCTCATAATTTCATTGCTGAATTCTACTACCTATTGAAATAAGAACTAATATTAATTCTTCTCAAACTGTTAAAGAAGATTCAAGAGGGGAGAGGACTTTCAGATTCATTCTTTGAGACCAGCATTAACCTGATACTGGAAGAGTAGAGAGAAACACAGAGAGAGATTGAGAGAGAGTCGGGGAGAGAGGGAAGGAAGGAAGGAAGGAAGGAAGGAAGGAAGGAAGGAAGGAAGGAAGGAAGGAAGGAAGGGAGGGAGGGAGGGAGGGAGGGAGGGAGGGAGGGAGGAAGGAAGGAAGGAAGGAAGGAAGGAAGGAAGGGATTGACTGATTTAGAGCTGCCTGGCAGTGTGTACGTACAGGACAGACACAGAGGGAACCTTCTGAAGACAGGGAGAGCAAGTAGAAGACTACTGTGATGGCCCAGAAAAATGGTTGTCATATTCAATATCTCAGAAATAAATTTCTAGTTGATGAAATTTCCATTACTACATTAGTGGCAGGGAAGAAAACACAACTTAATCTGAAAATAGGTTATTCAAAATGTGTGCATGTGCTGGGCACGGTGGCCCATGCCTGTAATCCCAGCCACTCAGGAGGCTGAGGCAGGAGGATTACAAGTTCAAGACCAGCCTCAGCAACTTAGTGAGTCCCTAAGCAATTTAGTGAGATCCTGTCTCAAAATAAAAAATAACATTGTAATAATAAAGTGTGTGTGTAAATTTGTTCCAAAAATCAGTACTGAGTCTTAACCAGGTGTCTACACACCCATATGAACACCTTCCACTCACTCGTTCTTGACCCCTTGTTAGATCAACTGTATACTAACACCCTGGGAGAATGTGATTTTCTATGAATTGACAAAAACAAACCATTCCCAGATAGTGGAAAGAATGTGCTTCCAAAATGAGCTCTACTTCTTACCAACTCTGTATCCCTGGGTGGGTTGCTTAAACTCTCTGAGTTTCACTGTCTTCATAAGAAAAATAGCTAAACCTTCAACAGGCTTGGAGATAGATCAGATGCAAAAAAATGTAAAAGTAAGGAAATTTTTGGAACGCTAATTGCAATTTTATTTTACTTCCCAGGTCTGGGTGAGCTAGACTCCCTCACATTCAGCAACATGGTTGTTCTGGAAGGTATGAAGCAGTAACAGCCCATCATCCCAGTTTTTGCTCCTCAGGAGAGTTTGGGATCTCAGGCAAATATGCCCTCCTTCCCATGGACAGCCTGGCAGTGGCTGAGCTAGATAAGGGGAGGACAGGACAGGTTCTCTGAAGGCTAAGTAAATGAAACCCAGTTTGTCTAATGTGTGGTTATCTGGCCACACAGGTGTTCCTGGGCCTTTCTTTCCCTCATCTGGAGTTTGGTATCACAATGTTGTCAGAATGAGACTATTACTTAATGAATATTTACCTCCTCTGCAAATAGAGCTATTTTGATTAGGAACTTCCAAGACTGGTATTATTTTTAAGTGTCTAAGTTCTCTGTGTTAAAGTTGAGTCTGTGTTATGTAATGCTCCATTGAACCAAGGAGACATGGAATTATTTTTAAGTGGGAGCTCTTTCAGTTTTCAATGCCATGGGGTGTCTGACGTGGCGCTGTCCTGGATCTGTCACACTACACAAGTCTGACCTTTGAAACTGCAATCCCAAGACCTTTAGAGTGAGCACCTGAGGCTGGTGGAAAGCAAGATTTGAGAGGTAGCTTCAGCCCCTTCTGGTATTCAAGAGCCTCCTGTGCATCCAGAGCACTGAGCTCCTGCACCTTGAGGTCAATTGCAGCTAGGGTACCAGGCAACTTGGGGTGAATTTTCCCTAAATCTTGTGCTGTCCTAGGACCTCAGACAGCCTGTGAGGCAAATGGTCCCCACCAGGTGATGAACTAGAAAATAGATATTAATATTAAAATTCTACTAAAATGGAGGGAGGAACCAAATAGATTTTTTTTTTTTTAAATTTGGGAAGTGGCAGGAAAGGGGCTTTGGAAAAACCAAGTGTTAGGGGAAAAAATACTTCAAAGTGTGGCTAACATCCAAATCTCACAGTGAAACTTATAGTCCAGGATTGGATGTTTGGTACCTGAATAGTTCATGGAAGTCACAGAAATATGATGACTTTAAGAGATGCAGTAAATAATCTCTATTTGTTAAAGCTATGCTGTTATAGCCTTGAATCTCAGTGAATTAAAATAATAAAAGTTTATTTCTTGCTCTGATAAAATTCAAAATTAGCATTTCAAGTTGTTGAGTGACTTCCCTCCAAACAAGGGACCCAGGCCCCTTCCATCCTGGGGTTCTGCAGCTTCAACACATGGCCTTCAGGGTTGCTGTGCTTGTCTGCATCAAGACACTGAAGCATGAGCCACGGAGGACCACGTGTGGGTTTGAGGAGTAGAACTGGAGCTGGTGGGCACCCATGCGCTCCCATGACACCACCACAAGGGGCCATGTGGCCCCATCTCCCTGCAAGGTCGGTTGGGGAGTAGAGTCTACTTCTGTTCCCAGTAGGCAGCCACCCCAGTCTCTGCCTCAGAGTACCTGCAAGACACCCCCAGACAGCAGCACACAGTGATGTCTGAGTAAAACAGTGTGGTTGATGACATTTCATGACTCACCTGAAGAGTTCAGCAGGACTGGGTTGAGGGGAAGTCACTCATGTGCAGCTGACATGATAGACTGCTGCTCGTGTCCCATTCCCTTCCCAGCTTTTGTGAATGTGGAAAATGTAAAATATGAACCAATTTCAGTTTACAGAATGACTTCCCATAGCCTCTAGTCTCTGCAATGGCAGCGATCCTGCCATTTTCTCATCTTAGGAGTGCTGTGGAAAACTTTACCTCCTCTATCAATATGGGTTTCACTGTGATTAAAATTTGGTGAATTTGGTCTTAAATCTATAGCCCATATGTAAATAAAGGTCACCCTATGTGTGCATTAAATTTTGCTTCATTTAAAATGCCACCCTACAAACATCATATGACATGGTAAGTCTCCCCAAGTGTCAGATACTTCATAATACACCCAAATGACATGGGTATGACTGTAGCATCAGTGTAGCATTACCACGTGTGGGTACTGTAGAGATGCAAGACTTTGGTTCTTAGAGTTTGTGGTGAGTTAAGTTTTGTTTGTTTTGTTTTTTTGGTTGGTTGGTTTTGCTTAACTGAGTAAAAGAGGCTTCAAAGTCATTTACTCTGAGATCGTGTTGGCAGTTTTGATTGTTACAAGTATGGAAAACAAATGGTCTTCCATATTCATTCCCTTTTTGCTTGTTCATTCATTCAACAAGGGAGTGTTGGTGGCCTGCCATGGCACAAGCCCTGGGCTGGATGTTCAGTCATGACAACAGGGCCCAGAGAATTCCAGCGTCCCTCAGTTCATGACCCACCAGTGACCGTGATGGGTCTCAAGTGAGGGAACAACGGAGGGAGGCCTTCTTGGCAGGACCAGGGAACCAACCAAAGTGTACCAGGGGTGCACTTCAAGCTTTGAGTGTGACCCTGATGCTCTGCCCCGTGGCTTATTTTAAAGCTGATTTATTCTTTCTCCTCTCCGTCCCCATGTCCCCTGTGTATCCTTCCTTCTCCTATGGGAAGCAAGATGAACCTCCTTCCCATCCTGGGCCAAGTTACCCATCCTCTAGCTCAGAGACCACAGGAATGAAGGACCCAAAATTTGGCACCAGAGGGCCCATGACCCAGCTCCCTCTCAAGGTCACAGGTGACAATGACTCCTGACAGGGCACACTGGAGTGGAACCTTTACACCCCTCTTTCAACGCCTGCGCCTGCCCTGACAGAATCCCAGCCCCTGGGACAGGTGTGTCCTGTGTTTCTCCTTTGCTAGCAAAGCAAATAAAACTTCTTTTCCCCTCTTTCTTAAAAACTTGTTGTTGTTAGTGCATGGGGACAAGGACTGAGCTTTCCATATCAAAAGGAGGGCCAGACAGCACTTCCTCAGGAGGGTTCAAGGCATTGGAAGGGTTTTGCAGGAATTTGTCAGGGTTCCCAGCCATGAATTCCCCACCCCCACCTCCCTCCAGCTGTTGTCTTAACATTTTCCTTACTAAACATTCTTGAACTCTCCTTGTAAACAATTTTTTTGTTGCTTTTTCTGTACCTATAAATTTGGTCAGAATACTGAATTATTATCTGCTCACTCTTGGCCCACAACAGTGGCAATTTCATGTCTGAATCTAAATCTGGAACTGCCTCAGGCCGAATGGTTCTGGTATCTTAACATTATGATGTCCCATTGCACTCTTTAAAAGATGCCATTTAATCCATCCACCGCTAACTAAAGAGTCTCAGTTCTTTTATATCAAATGCTGTTCTTTCAGAGCACTTTCCCAAGATCTTTTTTTTTTTCCTGATTAAATTCTATTTTTCTCTCTTGCTCATTATTTCATCCAATGTTGGGGGTCACTAATCGGACCTCTGTTCTCTCAGCAATAGATACCCTCAATTCCTTTTGTTACCTTTCCTATATGTTATTGAGAAATAAGTTAATGTAACAGGGATCATGGATGTCAGGTGGGTTCTTTGTCTCATGAATTCGAAGAATAAAATCCATGGGCACAAGGGTGAGAGCAAAATAACAGGATTTATTAGAGTAATAGAAAGCAGAGTTCCTGAAGAAGGAGGGGTCCCAAGAGAGGGATGCCTTATGGGCGGCTGTTGTCTAGGGGTTTTATATGGATCTGTAGGTGAGGGAAGTTAGGCCCAGCCTAATCCTGGGTAAGACACTCTGTGCCCACAAGGAATTCAGGAAGGCTTTATTTTAATCAAAATATTTGACCAGGCACTTTTCCTTCTTTGAAGAGGCTATGGACTCCAAGTCACATATGTCCCAATTTTAAAATAACCCTTTTGCAGGTTTCTCAGCAAAAATCTGCAGCTGCTCTGCTGCCCAGGAAACTCCCCAGGGGCCCATTTCCCTATCTGCCCAGGTTTATCTCTTCTTCCTGGTCTTCATGAGTTCTGAGGAGTGTCAACATAGGACACCAAGTGCTTTTCTAGAAGGGATGCACTCTCTTGAAGGACTCTCCTACCAGGTGGTTTGAGGGGAAGGTGAGGGAATAGAGAAGCTGCAGGAGCTAGGGAGTCTTCAGGGTTGGCTTTCCAGGAGACTGCTGTCCAATTCCTGCAGAGTCCGGCTGCAAGCTCATCCCAGCCCTCCCCTGATCTGCACCTAGAAGCACAAAGAAACAACCAGATCCTTCACCGCAATGACAGGACAGTGATTCTGAGCACGTATAACCACATACCTGCCACTTTCTCATCTTCCCATGAGCACTGTGGAAAACTACCTCGCCTATCAATACGGGCTTATCTGTGATTAAAATTAGAAATATGTCCTTGGAACCTTCTCTCTTTTCATGCCACTTTTCCATGGCACGGCTCAAAAAGATAAGGTTGCCTATAAAAGGACCTGTCCGTGTTGTCCAGCTGTCCGTGGAACCTGCCGGATCTGCCACGGTGAGTGGGGAACGTGCTTTCCAGGCTAATTTATCCGATTTCACAGATCCCACCATGTTCTCCAGAGATGGAAGTGATCTTTCCAACCTCACACTGCCAGACTCAGCTTCGTTTTTGTCTTTATGCAGATGCTGCTGCTGTGGTCGCTGGCCCTGCTGCTGGGAGCAGTAGCAGGTAAGAAAAGACACTGGGGTGGACTTGGAGAGTCTCGCTGCTTGGTCTTCTCCAGAGGCCTTGAGGGCTGAATTCAAGGCATGAATGGGACCAGGAGTAAAACGAGCAAGGTGCAGGATTAAGAGCTCAAGATCTTGAAGTGGGTTTGCCAGATCAAATCTACAATGCCCATCTAATGCTGCATTTGAGAAAAGCAAGAAATAATCCAAAGAGTGAATCACTGACATATTTATATAACAATTTTCCTGTTTAACCAAAGTTCAAGTTTGACTTGTAATTTTCATCTGTGAGTCTAGCAGCCCTAGCTTGGGTTCAACAGAAGGGTTTGAACACTGGTTCAGTTTCCTACAACTCAATGACCCTGAGCAAAATCCTGAGCCCCTCTGTGCTTCAGGGTCTTTGTCTGAGAAGTGGGGAAATGACGTCACCCCTCTCCTTGGCTGACTGAGACACTTAGGTAAGATGAGTGGACCATCGTTCCCAGCAGCTGGCCCATGAGAAGATGTGGAGGGACGCAGCCCCCGAGACAGCTGCTCCTCTTACTCCTGCTCTTCATGTGCACTTCTCCTCCAGAGCCCTTCCTGGAGTTGTCCCTCTATGCAGCAGCATGCCAGCCACATTGGGTGAAATCATGCATGTTGGTTGTTTCTGAGCACCTTCTTCATCACAGGAACCCACAGCGGTCCTCAAATCTAGGTCAGAAACCGACATGCTCAGTTAAGGTGGAGATATGGAGTTCAGGCCCTTGCATGAAACTTGACCTCACACCCAAAGTGCAAAGCCACGGGGCTGCCCCTGGGAGTCAAGAGCCTCAACACATGCACCCCCACCACAGTTAGGACGCAGGCCGCTCCATTCCTGGGCACCAGTGGCCCAAGGATGACATCTGGGTTGAGAAGCTCAAGTGAGTCCCTGCCTGGGACTGAGCAGAGACATAGGACTGTGAGGTGGTCCTCTGAGGCAGCAAGGAGGAGCAGCAGCCTGTCTGCCAGAGAGGCATCTTCTTCTGATGCTGCTTTGTGAGAGTGTGAGTTGGAGGGTGCTTGGGAGACTGGAGGGCGACCGTCTGCCATGAAATGTAGTCTGACTCATATTTTGGTTGAGACACTATTGACGACAGCATTCTGGTTAAACTAATATCCTTGAAACTCTTCTGGGTGGTTCAGGAAAAGAAGTCTGCTACGACAGACTCGGCTGCTTCAGCGATGACTCCCCATGGGGAGGGACCTTGGAAAGACCCCTGAAAATGTTGCCCTGGGCTCCCCAAACTGTCAACACCCGCTTCCTCCTGTACACGAACGAGAACCCAGACAGCTATCAGGTAACAATCCTATCTTTGCAGCACTCTTTTCCATTTCTTTTATGTTGTGAGGCTATCTCTTCACCCATTCTCTGTTTCTGTGACCGAATAGTTTAACAGACTGGGTAAACTGTGTCACCAACCTGATATTTATTTGGCTCCCAGTACTGATGTAGGACAGAAGAAGCTGGATACCCAGGGAATTTTCAGGAAGCAGGTTTATTGACTACAGGGTCCAGAGGACTATTACCTTAAACATTCTCTGGACCAAGAGTCTGGAAATTCTTTGACCTTTTTCCCCAATGGAAGGGACTTGAAGATTTACATTACAATTGCTTTTTGTTCCTTTTTTTTTTTTAAGACTAGTCAGAGATTTTACAAGTTTTTTTTTTTTTCTTTCCATAAACCTGGCATTTACAAAAGAGGAATTGACAATCCATAATGCCTTCTGCAGAAGTGTTTTTTTTTTTTTCTTTCTGATATCCTATGTAAAAAGCTTTCTGACAGGGAGAGGAACTTCTATGTTACAAATATAATGGGGGTTTCTGCTTAATTGTGGTGAGGGTCTTCTGGGTGGGGGTCTCTGGTCTGCTTCAGTACCAGAGGCAGGGAAGTCAGAGGTTGAATGTGGAGATTGGAGGGGGCTTTCACAAATGGCATCACATGGTGAGAGAGGGGACGAGAGACGGAAGGAAGAGTGGGACGAACCTGTGCTTTCTGCGGAGCACGCTCCTGCAATTCTCCACTCTAGCCACAACCACGGTAATGCATTTGTGACAGCGGAGGCCTCCTGACTAACCACCTCTCAATATAATCCCAAGCAAATTAAATTTAAACATCCATTTCAGAAGGGACATTCAAACCATACTGTTCCCTCCCTCACTCCCCCCAAATTCACGTTCTTCTCTCATGCAAAATACATTCCTTCCATCCCAGTAGCCTTAAATGTCTTAGCTTATTCCTGCTTCAACTCAAACATCCAAAGTTCAGACTAAATAGACATGGGTGAGACTCAAGGCATGATTCATCCTGAGGCAAATTCCCTTAAGCAACCAGTCTGGGAAGTCCAAACTTATCTATTTCCAAAATATATTGGTGGGACAGGCCTAAGATAGACATCCTATTCCAAGTCAGAAAAATAAGCAAGGAAAAGAAGGAACAGCCCCCCAGCAGGTCCAAATCTTCTAGTGAGGATAACATTGCCTTGAGACTCTAGTCTTTCACTCCAAGTGCCACCCCCTGCACACAGGGGTATAGCTGGGCCTCCAAAGCTTGGACTGCCCCACCCCATGATTTTCTGGGCTTGTTTCACCTCAGAGCTCTCCTAGGCCACTGCCCTTGCACCCCGGGAGCTCTGCAGTGCGGAGGTCCCTGGGACTCCCCCACCCCCACAGCTCCACTCCCTGGGGGCGGTTTCTCTGTGGTGGTTCCACCCCAGTGACATTGTTTTTGCATGGGCCCCCAGGCCATCCAGTGGAGGCACATGCCCTCAGAGACCTTGCATGCCGCAAGCCTGAAGACTTAACACCACACGGACACCACCAAAGTTCACTGCGGGTGCCCCCCAGAAAGGTGGCCTGAACCACACCTGGGCCTGCTTGAACCCTGGCTGGGAAGGCTGAGGAGCAGTGGGGTAGAATGGGGGAACAGAGACCCGAGGCAGCACTGGGTAGCCGGCCCGCGGAGGGCACCCCAGACCTACCCCAAACCATTTGCCCCTATAGAGTTATGGTGATAGAAACAGCTTCAAAGATCTGAGCAATGCCTTGGGGACCATTTCCCATTGTCCTGAAGCATCACACCGGGTTCTCTTCTATTCATAGTAATCTTCTTAGAAAAAAATGGTCACTTGGTCATATACTTCTTTTGCTCTTCTAATGACCCCTTTTCACTCTCTTCTTGCCCAGTATGCAAATTTTCTGAATTTGTCTGACTTCCTTTTTAATTATGAATTTCAGCTTTGGCCACTTCTTCCTTGTGGCTCCTCATTCTATACAGCAGTTAAAAGCAGTCCTGTAGCAGCCTGATTGCTTTTCTTCTTAGATATTTCATCTGCCAAATATTCTATTTATTGCCCTTAGGTTCTGCATTCCATAAAGTCCTAGGACATGGATACAGTTCAGTCAAGGTTTTTGCAACTTATAATAAGGATGGCCTTTACGCAAGTTTCTATTACCTGACCCTCATTTCCACCTGAGACCTGATCAGAATGAGCTTTATTGTACATATTTCTCTCAACAGTCTGGTCCTGACCACTCATACAACCTTTAAGAAGATTCTGACTTCCCCTGTAGCTGTTCTCTTCTGCAGAATGTTCATCAGTACCATCGTTCAAACTCTATTAATGTAGAACAAGCTTTCTCTAGCCTGATCCTTCCAATTATTTCAGCCTCTACCCATTACTAAGTTCCAAACCAGCCTACACATTTTCAGGAATTTTTATAGCAATAACCCCACTCCTGGCACCAATTTCCTGTTTTATTTAGCCTAATTCCTGGTGCTGTAACAGGATACCATGGAATGGGTAAATTATTTAAAAAATAGAAGGTTCTGAAGGCAGGAAGTCCAAGTTCAAGGATCTGCATCTTGCAAAGGTCTTATTGTTGTGCCATAAGATAGAAGAAGGTATCACATGGCTAGAGAACATGTTGAGAGAGAGAGAGAGAGAGAGAGAGAGAGAGAGAATGGTAAAGACTGAACTTCTCCTTTTATGAGGAGCCCACTCCCACAGTAACCATTTCCACAATAATGGCGTTCATCTGCTCCTAAAGGCAGAACCCTCATGACATCTCTTAAAAGTCCCACTTTGAACATCATCACAATGGCAATTAAATATCAACATTTTGAAGGGGATATTCAAATCACAGCAGATACTGAATATTCAAATCTTCTAAGGAGAATTAGATGGTGAAATGAGCATCTCTGTCGACTTTCAGGGAAATAAGCATAAGTTTTATTTTATTTAACTTTATATATGGCCCATTAACTTCATAATGACTTTGTATTACTTCTCTGATACCTTAGCAAATATTCTAAATATGGGGGGGGTGGGTACTATGGTTTGAATGACCCTTCCAAAACTCATGTCAAAATTTATTTGCCATCATGATGATATTAAGAAGAGGGACCATTAAAAAAGAAGAAGAAGAAGAAGTGATTAGGCCATGAGGGCTTCATCTTCGAAAATGGATGAACATAGTTCTCATAGTAGTAGATTCCAGGTAAGAGCTCGCTGCCTCACATGCTCACTTGCCAATTCAAATTCCAACAAGGGAAGACAGCACCAAGGCCCATGCCATGCTCTTGGGCATCCCAGCTTATATAACCATGAGACAAATAAACTTCTATTGTTTATAAAATTATCACAGCAGTAAGAATGGACAAAAATAAGATATACATACATATTATATGTAAATGTATATCCCATACATATCTTAAATATGTATGTCATACATAAAAGTCATTATATATGATTTAAAATCTCATGTTACCCAGTCATATAATCTCCTGCTATTGTATATATCTATGAAATCTCTCAGTATTTTATATATATAATGCACATATTTATACCCATAGCATATATACAAATGGGAGAATTACATGTATCATATGCATGCGGGCGCATGTACATTCATACAAATGCACACACATGGACATTCATGCACACACAAAAAGCCCTCCATTATGTGGAGATAAGACCTTATCACCAATATTATAGCAGACATTTTATCCCAAATCAAACCATTAAAAAAAAATTTTGTGATGCCTTTAAAGTAACAACTCGGGGAGATTGTGAATAGCGTGGCTGTCCTGGGTAACCTGTACTCACGAGGATCCCTCATATGAGTGGTCTAGAGGATGCTAAAAGAGACTTGACCTGAAACACTTTTCTTCCCCAAACAGCAAATCACTGCGGACGCTTCCAGCATCAGGAGCTCCAATTTCAAAACAAATAGAAAAACCCGCTTCATCATTCATGGATTCACAGACAAGGGAGAAGACAACTGGCTGGCCAACATGTGCAAGGTGAGGCCTGCTAAACTCTGAAGGGAAGCTTGTCACAGGGGCAGGTAAGGCGCTGGCCCCAACCACGGAGGACAAATACTGGTCCTTACCACCCTGGAGGATCCTGTGACCCCTGCAGAGCCTCAGTTCCCAAGGGAGGTGCAGGAGGTGGTGGTGGTGGCTGGGGCCCTGTGACAGCCAGGGGCAGTAAGGTGGGCAGGCATTTGGTGGTTCCAGAAAGTGGTTATTTAATAACAATTCCAGGGGTGCTTCGGAACTCAAGCATCGGAAATTGTCTAGCAGACGCACCCCGCTGTGTGCTCATTAACTTTTAATCTTCTCAGGAAGAGCTAAAGAACTCTCTTTTACCCAAACTAATGCTTTCCTTCCATCTTCACTGGTCCCACTCATCTCTGGTAGCAGTGTCTTGGAAAAGCCAGTAAGTTTTCATGTTTGTCTTCTGTTGTTTCAGCAGAAGGGATCCTGTTTACTTTGCTTTTGGCTCCGTTGCCAGATAACAAAGATTGAAAAGGCAGCCAAATAGAAAAAGTTTTCATAGTCACTGCTAGTGTCTGAGGAACGCTGATTTATTTATTTGCATATTTATTCTTTTTTTTTTTTTCTAACCAAGTTTCTGTGGCACCTGAGACTCAAAGCTGTGGTCATTTTCTCCAAGGTGTCAAGAAGACACAAAGGCCTTCCTAAGCCCATTTGACTTCCCACCTGTCTTTGACCCCAAAGGCAGAACAGAGTCAACTCCCAGCATTAGGTAATCATGGAGACAGATGAGCACACTAGAGTCCATTCACCTCTTACCTTTAGAAGCAATCTGTAAAACCACAGCCTGCCTTCTAAAATACTTTAAACAGCAAAGAAAAAAATATATGTGATTCTTAACTGAAAGGGAATATAATTTAAGATTGACTATTCATTTTTTTTCTAAGATTCCCAGAACAAATTATTGTTTCTTTTTTTATTTGATTTCACTTTGGCAATAATGTTACATAATGATAAAAAATAATTAGTGGATTAAAATTGATGGTAAAAGCCCTGGATTCCAGCCTAGACTTTATCCGAGTTTACCATGGCATTAGTAAATTGGTTTCCTCCTTTGGATTTTTTCCTTCTGTAAAGCAAGAGTTGAGAGGTGATATCAAAGGTTGCTTCATTATTCTTAAATTCTTTGGAGAAAGTTGGGAATATATGAAAACACGCACTCAAACGATTTCTACCAGAACTACTCTGCATGAAACCATAATTGTGCTCCAGGAGATACCTGGCAGGCTATGTTTCAGGTGAAGTAACGTCAGTGATGTGCAAAGAAATTCCCTCATCCAAACATATGATTAGTCTTTTCATCATGAAAAAGCCTACTCCTTTACCTTTAATATATTTATGTATTTAAGGGGTATGGGGTCCTGCCTGTCTCTCCCACTCATTCAGTAAATGCTTATGAGCACCTATTCTGTGCCAGGAACTGTTCAGGGCACTGAGCATGCAGCAGTGAGAGACAGGCAATGTCCTCAGGGGCGCTCTAGCAAGGGGCAATGTAGTATTATGGCATTCGGGATGTTCTAATGAGATGACCCAATCTACATTGTCTGATACGTCTGAATCAGTTGTCAATCTATGCTTCCATTGCAGCAGAAATCCCAATAACCCAGCTCCCTCGATGGCCACACTTCCAGTCTGGAGCCCGTCTTAAACTTTAGGAGGGATTCCTTATCCATTACAGACTCGGCCTTTTGCTCATAATTTTGAAGTTAAAAGTGACATGATAACTGTACAGATCGGGGGGGGGGGGGATTTGTCCTGGTCCTCAAATGTGTTAATAAGCAAATAATAATGGTCTTGAATTACGTGCCTGTTTATTGTGCCTCTTGCATCAGAACATGCTCCAGGTGGAAAGTGTGAACTGCATCTGTGTGGACTGGAAAGGCGGCTCCCGGACCGGATATACTCAGGCCACCCAGAACGTCCGAATTGTGGGGGCAGAAGTGGCCTACTTCATTGATACTCTTCAGGTAACTACTTCCAAGTTATTTAAAAACTCATACACATTGCTTTCTGGGTTCTCTTTCCAAAAGAAAATTGTAGATATGCCAAATTTCTTGTTTAAATTTATTTTTTAACTGATACAGAAAAACAAAAATTGTACATATCTATAGATCACCTTGTGATATTTTGATATATATATATACATTGTGTTGTGTTCAAAACAGAGCAAACGTATAGCTCATCAATCATTTCCTTTTTTGTATGGTTCAAAATAATTTCTTCTAGCTTTTTAAAATTTATGAGCACATTATTATGTATATTCACCCTACCAGAATGTCTTATACCTTTCTATGACTTAGGACCTGGGGATCAGAATTTCCCCCTCTCTCCCCACTACTCTTTCCAGCCCCCAGTAACCATCCTCCTTCTCTTAACTTCTGAGGTCAACTTCTCTATATGCCACATCTGGAAGTCATATGATACTTTTCTTTCTGGGCCTGGTTTATTTCATTTAATATACTGATCTCCAGTTCCATCCAAATGACAGGATCTCATCTTTTTTATCACTGAATAACATCCCTCTGTGTTTATGCTCACCCTTTCTTAATCCATTCGTCAGTTGATGGACACCCACGTTGTTTCCATTTTTTTGGCTATAGTGAATAGTGCTGGAATAAACATGTAGTGCAGATGTCTCAATTATACCACTTTCGGTTGCATATCCTTTGCTTATGTGCTGAGTGGTGGGATTATTGGATCATATGGAAGGAACATTTTTGCTGTTTTCCACGATGTCTGTACTGATTAACCTTCCAGCAACAGTGTGCAGAGGCACCCTTTCCTCCACATCCTTGCCAGCACTTGTTATCTTTTGTCTTTTCGGTACTGTCCATTCTTACTGGAATGAGGTAATAGCTTATTATTGCTTTGATTTGCATCACCCTGATGATTAATGATGCTGAGCATTTAAAAATATATATTTCTGTTGATCATTTGTGTGTCATCTTTTGAGAAATGTCTCTTTAGGTCTATTGCCCATTTTTAAATCAGATTTTTCCCCTTTTTTATGTCTGTTGTGTTGCTTGAGTATCTTCTGGATAGCAAACCTTTGTCAGATGTATACTTTACAAATATTTTTCTCCCATGTAATCCCATTTGGACAGTTCTGCTTTTGATTCCTGTGCTTCTGAGGTGTTGTCCAAAATGTCCTTTCTCATGCCAAATCCTAAATTAATTATGATAATTGACAGACTTTTTTTTCTGCTGAGATATGGCCTTCCCATTAGTTAAAAAGAAAAATGAAAAGAAATCTAGATTTGGGTGTTGTCAACAAACCTGTTTAGGTACATAAACTAGTTTTTGCTTTTTTTGTAAGTAAATTTATTCATGCAATTATGCAAATTATTTTTAATGAATTCCACCAGCATTTGTTTTAGTTTTGTTATTACCAAGTATACATGACAATGTCAGCTTTGAGATTAAACTAGTTTTTTTTTTTTTTAAAGAGAGGCATGATGGGGTAACAACCTAACCTGATCAGTTAGCCTAAAACATATAAAACGTTAAGTGTGAATATAGTTAAGCAACTGCTTTCATGATGATTTTCTGTTCTAAATCCTTGCTCCATCAACTCTGCCTAACAACCCAGGCCTTTCAAGGTCCTCTCTACATAGTAATAGGATAAATGGAGGCCTTTTTCCATCAGCTTAAGAGTTTAAACTCATTTTTATTTTTCATTATAGTTGTGGGCAAAAACCATGAAATCATTTACTCTGAAGAGCAGTGCTTCTTCTTAAAACTTCAGGCTTTGGAGTTGCTCTCGTGGTACCTACCTTGAATTCTGCAATACTTGAAAATATTCCAAAGAGATTTTCTTTAGAGGCTTGGACCTCCTCTGCCCATCTTTGCTCTTATTTGGGATCTTAGGTTGGATCAGGAACCACGTTAACACACAAAAATGGATTAACAGGAGAACAGCATACAGTTTTTGTTAATTTTTCTATGTAACTGGGAACACACTCAAGATGGTGACAGCCCAGTATAATTACATGTTTTGGACAAAGAGACAATTTTTTTTTGAAGAAATGACTAGACAAAGGAGTGGGGGTGAGGGCTAGTAAATTCCAGTGGAATTAGTAAGAGGTATACAAAGGGACGTAAACTAGCGGAGGAAAGGGTTGTTTCTGTAAGTCTATTTATCCATTGCAGCATCAACTCTCAGATGCTGGTGACAAGAGAACTTCTCTTGTTGGTTCAGGGAAGGCAACTCTCTTCCAGAACCTTGTATGTTTTCCTATAGGAAAGACAAAGCAGTTCAGACAGCCCTTCCTGCAACTGCTTCTCTGGGGCCTTCGGCTCAAAAATATTTATGCCAAGGAGGCATGTGGTAGGGCACCCTTCTGGTTTTTTCTAGTCTTCATTTGAGGCTTCATTTTCAGAATGTTTTACACGGCAAGAGCCAACTTGGAAGCTTTTCAGAGATTTGGATTAGGGGTTCTGATATCAGAGATTGGTAAAGGGAGAGAAAAACAGATTGGAGTAAGCAGAAAAGACCAAATTTGAGTACAACATCCCATATCTAACTGACTTAGTCTCTTAGTCCTAAAAATAGACAATTCAATTAAATATGAAAGAATCATGTTTCATTTTTAGGAGCTGGTACTGAACTGAACGTAGGATCTAGTTAACTTTAGGTCTCTATGGGGTACAAGCATACAGGTCATAAATAAGAGGCATTTCTACAGAAACAGAAGAAAAATGAAGACCAACGATAAGAGTAGTCTTTAAACTAGTCTCTGGGTCAGGAGGAAAACCAGAGGAGAACATGTTGAGATAGTGAGCTCGAAATGTCTTCAGGGGACCAGGGGCAGGTAGTAGTAATATGACATTTTTTTTTTTTATTATTTACAGTTTGAATGTCAACCAGTTTCTTCTTCAGGAAGACAAATGAAAACATTTCTTTTGTTGTTTTGTTTTTAGTAATTCCAAGTCAGAAAGACAGGAGAAAATTGGAAATATTAGTTTGGGGATTTGTAGCCAGATACTGGAGGAAACCAAAATAATTCAGGATTTAGTCCAATTTACAGGTAAATAATAGAATCTCAAAAACAAAACAAAACAATGAGCTAGAATCTAATAATACATGCACTACACGGTTTTGTTTTCTCTACTTAATCATATTTACCATATTTACCAAAGATAATCACAGTGATTTATTTGCAAAATAAGTTTAGTCTCATAGAACTTGGCCTGATTACTTACATAAGTGCAACAAGAATAGTGATTGACTCTTTTTAAAAATTCTTTGTTGACACTTTCGATAAGAAATTTCAGATTAGGCACTTAAAAACCTCTTGAGGCTAGGAAGCCAATCCAAGAATTCAACTGCAAACTGTGACTGATGGATTCTTTTCTCCTCAAGGTTCCCCAAATAGCTAGAGGTGCCTGGGTTGGTTAGGAAGAGACATTCTTTACTCATCACAAAGCAAGAAACACTGTAAGGGAATTGTGTATTTAAGGAACCAATGCAGTATTTCCAGGTTTTGTTTTTTTTTTTTTTTTTTTTTTAACTAGCTCCATAAAATCAACCTCAGTCACTTAAAGCTGTCTGGTCATATTAGAAAATATGACATTGTAGTCAGTTTCCAAGTCTGTCCTGTTGCAGTGAACAGACTCCTAGTGAACTTGTGCCAAGAATCATGCTGCCATAAAAATACAAAAATACATGAACAGTTTCTGAATCATGGAGGGATCAGGTAGGGAGAAAAAATGAATGTTTCAATTGTTTAATTATTTTACCAAGTTGCCGTAAACTTTAGATAGCTTAAAATAATTTTTTCTTTCTTTTTATTTTTTTGAGGTTTTCTTATCTTTTATCAATTTGAAAAACAACATGTAGAAAGAATCAGTAATTTTTTCAAACAAAAAACTCATTGAAAAATCACAATCCTTCATTAGTTTAGTCCCACATAATTAATTGTTGTTCTGCTTGGTGTTGAATTAGCCTACTGGTTTCATGAACCTATCACTTTCTTTATTAGAGTTCTTGAAATTTTTACCCATTCTAATGGTTCTTTAAGTTGTGTTCTCTAAGTTGTCAGAAACCTATTTTCATGAGTACTTGTCAGAGTCTTTCATGAATTTGCTTGAAAAAAAAAAGAAATTTGGGATTGTAACTGATTGCAAATGCCGTTAGAGAAGAACCAGCCTAAAAAGTAACTGTCTGGGGACAATTGAATACTTAGAATGATCCATGGTTTAAAATATGATGAGAGTTCATAATAATAATTCACATGTAAATCTGGTTATTTCCAAGTGTTGTGATATGCAGCATTTTAACTTACTAACCAAAATGGTGATTGATAGCATTATACCAAGACATATCAAATTTCTAGGAATTTCATAGGGCTTCTGGAACACATATTAAAAATATATACATTCATATTTTTAAAATATTTTTAGTTGTAGATGGACTTAATACCTTTATTTTTTAATTTATTTCTATGTGGTGTTGAGGATCAACCCCAGTACCTCACAGGTGCTAGGCAAGCACTCTGCCACTGAGCCATAACCACAACCCCATATATATATCCATACATATTTAATGCAAAGAAGGTGAAACATCATTTCTTGTATGCCATTGTTTCCCAGGTAATTTAACGCCAAATAACCCTAGTTGGCCTACTCTCTATCTTTGGATATTGTAGGAGCCCTCTGGAACATCCCCAAAATTAGTTTCAAGTAAAAAAAAGACTTAATTTAGAATTTTATTTGGAGAAGTTTGCAAAAGCTTTCAAAAGGCTGATAATACTTAAAAATAAACAGGATCACAAGTCATTACAAAATGATAGCCAGTCATATAACCAAAATGATAACAAAATATTTAAAAGGCATGTACAGGAAATCATATTGTTATGAAAAAAATTTTACCTCTTTTCAGTTTTCTTAAGTAATCAAAGCTCTACCAAAAACAATGTAAAGCACAGAAAATTATTTTGAGAAAATACAGAATCTCTCTCTTCTTCCTCCTTCAGATGAATTTAAAGAAGAATTTTTATTACTATTATATCACTACCACAAGAAAATTCTGGTTAAATTCTTAGTTTTGTATTGATGTACTTTTGATATTAAGACTCATTTTTAAAACTTTATGATAAGTGTACTCAACTTTAGTCAGTTTGGCCACATGAAATATTCTCTCTCTCTCTTTTTTTCTCTCTCTCTCTCTTCTCAACTTTTTATATTCATTCAATTCTATCTATAATATTCCTTTCTTTAGTTAGTCCGAAACTTTAAATAACCTTTAAATTAGACAATATTACTCTTTTCCTTAATAACAAAACACATCTTGTTTTCCTTGTGAGCTTTGCATACAGATGTGGTTTTTTAAAAATTGTTTTTAGTTGTAGATGGACACAATACCTTTATTTTATTTATTTTTATGTGGTGCTGAGGATGGAACCCAGGGCCTTACACATGCCAGGAGAGTGCTGTACCACTGAGCCACAACCCCAGCCCTCGATGTGGGTTTTTTGGGTAGTTTTAATTTATTATTAGATAGAATTTTAATTCCTAGCAGTTGTGAACCAACTTCTGTAGACTAGTGATATTTTATGATTTCTAAAAATTGTGCTTCCTCCGAGTATAATTTTTAAGCTTATTCACAGAACCAAATATCTTTAATTTCTTTGTAATTAGAAGCCAAAAATAGATAAAATTAAACCACATATTCAGTAATTAATGTTTTAATGTTTCATCTTAATCACAAATAATCTACATATTTAATAAATATCCATATTTAACTGACAAAACTTTAAAGTTATGGTTACCAAATATATTGTTAAAAACATCATTTTAAAATTTTCATCTTATATGTTACTTAATTTACTTATATTCAACAATTAACTCCTGGAAATTAAATGAGGCATTAGACAAAGTGAGTTATCCCCTCTAGCTATTTTTTAATCAACCATTTTTACCACAAGGACATGTCAGGCGAGTACCACAAAAGCAAGAACCCTGAAGTTAAATACCTGGGTACTTTGCTGACCCCTCAGAAGACACTCTGTTTTCATTAAAACAATATTAAACTAACTTTATTTATCCAAGATTACTGAAGTCACATGAGCTTGAAAAAATATTTGGGTAAATTTCTATATCTGTCAGTTTTAGCTATATTTAATTTATAAGCATTCATTTATCTGTAAACCAATTTGAATATACTTTCTTTGAAGGATTTTATATTCTGTAAAAAACCATAAACATATGTGTAAACATAAACCTGAAGGCAAAACAAAGACATCACAACTTTCATTTAACATTTTTAGCCATGAAACAGGTGTGATAATATGAAGCTCATTATTTTGTAAGAAGGACTGTTGGATCCAAACCATGATTTTTATTTTTTCTTTTGCTTTTTGTTTCTTTTTTTTTTTTTTTTTCAAATGGGACAAGTTAAGTTTACCTGTTGACGTGGCTAAAGATTTTTAGTACTATTACTAGGAAAGACCTATGATTTTTCATTTGCCTGTTGTTCAAATAGTCAAAAGTAAGGCCAACAAGAAAGGACGCAAGCAGAGGAGGCAGAACATATAGTTAGCAGAAACTGGAGAAGAAGGGTTTCAGTCCCATGAAAAGTTCCCATGAGACAAGCAGGATTTAATTAAAAGAATTACAGATGGAATATCAACTTTCAATTGCCAACTTCTGAGTACTCAGCTCTTTTTAAAATATCCCTTTCCTTCTCTATATTTGCCTATTAAAAGTCCAGGGAAACTACTATTTAAATTTTTTCCCTCTTTTAGTGCAGGACAGTCCTATTTCCAATGTCCTGACTTTTCACAGTATCTGCAAGCATCCTGAGATAAACAGATGAGGTTTGAGTATTGGTAAAACTAGAATCACTTCTAGAGATGCATTTCTACTTCAGTAAAGACTCTATTGCAAGATAAGGTCAGTTGTTTTTAATTTCTCAAAAAAATTGTGCTACAGTCTGAGTGACATCAAGGGACTGTTTAAACATCTAATTGCATTATTGTCTGTCTATTTCCTTCTATCAGGTAGCAAATTTCCAACTAAAGTAGAAGGCAAAAGATTTTCTGTTCCAAATTGAGAGTTGTTTATCTTTGGAATGTTTCTTTCTTTCTGAGTATATTTTGGCTCAGGGGAGAAAGTCTAAACTTTTAAAAAATTTTCTATTACATTTTGAATGTGAATCAAAATCTTAAATTAATGGTGTACTTCACAAGTGACTCAAGGTGAAAACTGATAAGCACTTTATAAGATCTCCAGAACAAGAACAAAAAGATGCAGTCCTTCTAAGATATGGGGCCCTTTCCAGAAGACAAGCTAAAGGACTGAAAATGTAAACACAACAAACAGTTAGTATACTTAGCTGCAAATGGGATGCAACTCACATTGCTTTTTGGCTCCCAATCTTTTAGTTTGTCACCTACAAACTAAGGCTGTCTTACTCATGTTCCCCCTATATATGGAAAGGCAAATCAAAATAAGACAAACAGAAAAACAGGCTGCCATAGGAGGAAAGTAATCATTAACAAATGAGTGCCCTCAAATCAATAGTCATACCAATATAAATTTAAAGCAAATAACTTTAACTTAAATGAGTTCAAGCTTGTACTTACAAATATTTCTCTCCCAAGCTAAAAGAATTCATTGAGGAGAGGAATTTATGGTGGATTTAAAATTCTTTAACTTTGCCTTAAACTGATTTCTCCTTTCTAATCTTGCAAAGGAACTCCCTAAGTCTATCCATTACACTCCTTTTTTTTTCCATTTTTAATTTGATTTTCCTACAGGTGTAAATATTTCTTTTTAAATATAGTCAGTTTATTCAAAAAGAAACTAAAACCAGTAAGATTCTCATTCTACCTCTCCCTCCTTCCACAAAAACAGCCTCTATAGAAGAGTTTGTTCACACATACATTTTCTGCTGCCAATCTGAATTTTGAAAGCAAGGAACAAGTGAAAATTTACTATCCTTTCTTGGCCAGATACTACATACGGCTATCAGGGAGAGCTGACTTCAGTAAGAATTCTTACCTTTTTCTGATAGCTTTTGCCAAACCCCCAGGATCCCATCTGCAGACTCTGAAATGAGTGAAGAGTCCCAGATTCTCCTGGCTGGTTCACCAAAAATTGTAGAAGTTGTAGATCACCTCTACCCATCCTAGCTATTATTTGGGATTTTTGAATTTTGTCTAGGCCTAGGAGCGTAATTAACATTAAGGATGGTCAAAAGGAGAAAAGAATACAATGTTTATTAATTTGCACGTGTCCTTGGTGATATAAGAGAGTGAAGACTGAAATGGGCAAAGCAGAAACTCTTTATACTTTTGACACACAGATAAAGATGAATTTTGTGAAAATATGACATACAGCAGGTTATGGGCTAAGGGTAGTAAATTCCAGGAGAGTTACTAGGAGGTAGGTAAAGGAGTATAAAACTAGGGGGATTAGGGTTTATTTTCATAAATTTATTTACACACATCTGTTGTAGCACTAATTCTCAGTTACTTGTGACAAGGGTCATCTTGTTGTACAGGAAATGCATCTTTTTATAGAAACTTTTATGGCTTGCTCTAAGTAAGACAAGACAGTTCATATAGTCCTTTCTGTAACTGTTGATTCTCAAATGCCTTCAGCTCAAAAATATTTATGACAAAGAGACATATTTTGAGATAACATAATCTGGTTTCCTCCACTTTTCAACAGTCTCAGTTTGGATACCCACCTTCCAATGTCCATGTCATTGGCCACAGTCTGGGTTCCCATGCTGCTGGGGAGGCTGGAAGGAGGACCAATGGGGCCATTGGACGAATCACAGGTTGGTCATAAAAGCAAAAGCTTCTAAATGAGACTACATGTGGTCTATTGGGATCTAAAAGGGAATACGGGAGGAAAATTTGGTGCCGTTTCCTTTTTATCTTGTCAGACTTTCTGAATGGCCCACATGATCAGAAATCAGGCCATAAAATTTGTTGACTCTTGGTCTACAGTATCCCCTTTAAAATGCAAGTATATTTCATGTGCCTAAAATGAGAATTGAGAACATCTAGAGACCTTATTCACCTGTATTTACCCAAATCCCATGAATAATATAGATACCAGAAAGTAAAAAACTATATGGAAATAAAAGCCACAGAATTCAAATGTGTATAATTCGTTATATTCCATTTCATAGCAATGGTTAATAAGCCCAAATTTCATCACTTACAGAGCTGGGGGAACTGGGGCAGACAGTCAGGCTGCCCTGGGTTGCCAGTTTTGGTGCTGCTAACAGACTTCAAATACTATTTTGCAAACCCCAGACTTGCTACACTTAGCCAGAGGGTCACATGTAGGATACCCAAGTCCTAAAACAAACAGGACGTGATTATTTTGAAATTTCCTGAGGAAAAACCACTTTCCTCTTAGTCTCCCAACATCTTTGTTGACCTGGTGATTCTCTTCTTAATACTGTGCATAAGTTGGTTATATTTGGATTGATGGGAACATTTGAAATTTCTGTTAATATTCTGCAAAAACGTTCTTCTAGACCATTCTTTCCCATCATTTGTAAGTACTTACCACAGCCTACTCAGTCATGCACTGTGCCACAGCAGACTATGGACTCCATGGCCAGGAAAGTTGTGGTCCTTGCCCTGTGGAAGATACAATCTAGTGGGTACTCAGTCTGAACAGCATTTAGTTCCATGTCTGCCAGGTCTGCCTCTTTTATAGTAACTGTGCTAGTGACCAGGTTTCTCCTAGGAACTAAGCACTCATAAGTAGTGGCAAAGTTTATAGTCTGGGGAAATTCTCTTTAAAGTAATTAGCAAACAAGAAGCAGGTTTCCCTTCTGAAAACACTAAGGTAAGAAAGAACTTGTTTATTATATTGTTACATTGTGTGTCTCTATGAATATGTAACAACAAATTTCATCATTATGTACAACTATAATGCACCAATAAAAAATATGGGAAAACAAACAAACAAAAAAAAAAACAGAACAGAAAGAACTTGTTTATCTCTTTCCATGCATGACTCATGATTACACTCAGGTCTGTAACTAGTGAAAAAAAAGTGAACACACATGAATAATGTCATAATTAATGACACCCTTTATTTACTTTAGGGTTGGATCCAGCGGAACCATATTTTCAGGATACACCTGAAATAGTTCGACTGGACCCCAGTGATGCCAAATTTGTGGATGCAATTCACACAGATTCTGCCCCCATGGTTCCCAACTTAGGTGAGCTCCACTTGTTCTTCTAGAAGGTTTTAAGTCTATACATTAGAGCATTTTACAGCGTCTGTATAGTAACCTAAATATACCCTTATTTTAAAAATTCTTCAGGATTAGGAATGAGCCAAACTGTGGGTCATCTAGATTTCTTTCCAAATGGAGGAAAAGAAATGCCCGGATGTCAGAAGAATATTCTGTCTCAGATTGTTGACATAGATGGAATCTGGGAAGGTAAAATCATTATGTGTACAAGGGAAATTTCATTGGGGGAAGTCTGCATTTTGTTTTGCTTTCTAATTGTACAGGGGTCACATTTTATATGTCAAAGGGCTTTGAACTGCCTCCCCACAGTACAGGTTCCCATTTGGACAAGCAGACATGAGGAGACTGTGGGTCAAAGCACATTTGCAGTCAAATGTGTAAGGATCTGATTCAGGGACTACATTACTAAGTGGCATTTATATCTATGTGGACCAATCTTTTTTTTCTCAAGCAATTTTTCCATTTCATTTAATAAGGGGGCATTAACTATTATAACCTTAAACAGGACTTAATTTCTGAATGCTTCACAAATCATAAATATACTTCATAAATGATTTTGTGGGATGACCTACATGAGTTCACACTAATTAGAGAAACCTATTCAACAATTATGTTCTGCTCAAGACAGTAACTTGGAAAAATAAAATCCATCACTGATGTGTAATCATGCCTGATTTCACAGGAAGTCGTGACTTTGTGGCCTGTAATCACTTAAGAAGCTACAAGTACTATACTGATAGTATTGTCAACCCCACTGGCTTTGCTGGATTTTCTTGTGCCTCTTACAGTGATTTCTCTGCAGTAAGTACCCACATTTCTTTTAAAGAAATTTGTGACTGTCCTTCTCATGACTGACACAGTTCACTGTAATGACATCATTCAAAGAATGTTTATGTTTTTATTCTCTTAATCTTGGAAATTTATTTCAATCACGGTAACCCTGTTGCCTATCACTTCTCTGTGTATCTGGTAAATGCTCCAATTTGATTAGAAATAATCCTAAACAACTACAACGACAACAAAAAAATCTAGTCTCTGGACAACTGAGGTGTGTTTATAGGAAACTGTTGAACTATACATTTTCCTTGCATGGAAACTTTCCTTAAATGCTGACCTTTTAAACTTTAGTTATCAGCATGTGAACATTTCTGTGCATTTTCTTAATACTCAATATTTCTTTGAGTTTTCGTCTTGTTTGAGATTCTCTTGATAGCTAAACTAGATTCTCATGTGTGCTCTTGAAAATGACATATCTATTGTACATTTTTTTCCCACAAAATTGGCTTTTCTTCTCATTATAATTTTTTTTTCAAATCATTATTTCTAACTTATGCCATTCAATAAAGAAAATTTCAAGTGGTATCCTAATTACCAAGGAGACATACCTAGTAGTTAAGAGAGAACCAAAATCCAGGTTTCACCATTAAATAACTCAACAACTCTGTGCAAAATACTTCCTTAAAGTAGTTTCTTCATCTATAAATGTAAATAATAGTGATAGACTCAACATATTTGGTAGGAGAAGTTAACAACTTTGATGTATGTTAATTACTTAACCTGAACTAAAATCATAATCCTTCTGCTTATGATACAAAAGGGGTCACATGTTTTATTCATAGTACCTATAGAGTAACAACATACAGTAAGACAAGAAAATCCCCGTCTTCAATCTTTGTTTTAATTCCTATTTCTGTCTCTTTCAGTGCCCAAATATAGATAAGACAAAGCAAACAAAAAACCTTTAGGACTCATTCAGTTAACACAAGGGCATATTCAGTAGTATAAACAAACCTTTTAGGTAACGCTCCGCACTTTCGGTCATGTATATTTCTCTGCCTTTGACCCCCCTTTCTTTTTCTTTTCTTTTTTTTTTTTTTTTTTTTTTTGCGGTGCTGGGGATTGAACCCAGGGCCTTGTGCACGACCCCCTTTCTAAACTTCTCTCCAGGAGACAGTGGGGCAGCTAATCCTGGTAGTGGAGCTGCCAGTGGTCAACATGTGTACCCCAGAGGAAACGATGTGGGGCGTCAACTGGTGCATGTCTCTTGGGTCCTTTGGGATTCTGACCCATGTCCCTGTCTGCCTTATTGATGGGCATACTCATGGCATCGAGAAATGCAGTCTGGAGCTTGTCTACTCATGGCTTTGGCAAAGCCCGCCACGAAAAGGTCATCCAAAGAGACACAGATGATCTGTTAAGAAAGGGAACTTATTTGGGGTATTAAATTGCAATTTGAGGAACACAGTTTCCAGTAGAAAACAGGATGTGTCCATTAGGGAGAGGGGTTTCAAGCGTCCTTTTAAAGTTGGAGAAAAAAGGAAGTTTAAGTGATTTACATAGGTTGTTTGTAAATAATTATGATTAGAGAATAAATTAATTTCCATAGCTCATTTTACCGACATGGACTAACTTAGATGAAACATACTTTTAGGGACAAGTTTAGTTTTTACAGTCACCAGGATTTTCCTTCTCAGCAAATAACTTTCTTTGGTCAAGTCAGCAAGTTCATAAAGTGGTCACCACAGCCCAAAATGGAGTCTGGGTCACACTTCCATCAGATTTTCTCCACACAGCTTTGGCCACTTCTTCCTTGTGGCTCAGTCTCCCCTTGGCTTTTGCAGGATGCCGAGTCTGAGGCTCTGCCGTGTGTCATCTGGTCCACTGATTCAGGAATCCACCACCTGCCTTTACTGTGGAGTAGCTTTCCCCTCCGCATGGGAACTGCTTGTCTTTCCAACTCTATTCTTCCCTCTCCATTCCTTTTACCACCATCCCTCGGCCCAGGAAGAGAGGATATTGTCCCATAATGTATCTGTGTTCTCGAGACTCTGGCTTCATGGTTAAACCTTAACAGCCAGCTAGAGCATTTTCTCTCCAGGTGGGGAGAATTCTGAGATGTGAACATGCAGTTCTCGATATGCTAAATAGAAGCTTTAAAAATAATGGAAATGGTTCTCTTTTTTTGATAAAAGCCTGACTTTGGGCCTGCTGTTCTGACTCTCCTATGGGCACCAGAAGCTGATGATCATCTGATATTCTTTCTTATGCAATTTTTCTAAAATAAGTCCAAAGGTTGGGATGCAACTCAGTGATAAAGCACTTGCCTAGCGTTCTTGAAGCTCTGGGTTCTAGCCTAAGGACCACAATCAATCAGTCAATCAATAAGCAAGAGCATTCTAAACACCTTGCAGACAGATGAATACCTTCAGGCAAATAGGGCAACTTAGAAAAGCAAAAGAGAAAAGAAAATATATGCACATAAATTCTCCCACTTGTCTGGTTATTATTATTACGTTATCCAACAGTGAGATTGCTGATTTATTCTTGTGAATCATGAGATGCACTGCTAACCTTTGCTGAGACACTACTGGAGTCCCTTTTACCATCTGAACAGAATTCACTTTAGAATATTTGAATTGTCACATAGAGGGAAAGATGATGTACTATTGAAAGAAAAAGCATTCTCATTCATCATTTGTTTTTACCAGAACAAATGTTTCCCCTGTCCAAGTGGAGGATGCCCACAGATGGGTCATTATGCTGATAGATTTGCTGGGAAAACAAGTGGAGTGGGCCAGAAATTTTATCTGAACACTGGGGATGCCAGTAATTTTGCACGTAAGATTCCATTTTATTTACCTTCACTTCTAAGTGTATGTGTTTCATCATGTCCATTGGTAATGTGTGAAATTGATGTTCTGTACGATAGGGTAAATTGCATGAGACTGCTCCAGGTAATGACAGCTGATTTGGGTAGCAGAGCAGAGTGTGGGGCTTCCATGGGACAAGAATAAATTTCTTCACAGTTGATTCTGGCTGAATTCAGAAGACTTCCTATGTTCCAATCTCTTTGAATTCAGTCAAAATTCAGTCATATTCAGCAGAATTGTTGAGGCTTTGTACAAAAAGAAAGTAATTCCAGAGAAGGATGGAAAGCAGTTGACAGATTCAAGGGATATTTAGGATGGCAAGCTCCAGGTGGCATGGGAAATGGAGGGTGTAGGGATGAAGAGGCTTGAGAATAGACTCCTGGGTTTCTTTTCTGGCTAAGAGAGGAAGAAAAGGTGACTGGAGCGAAGGATATTGTAAAAATAAAGATCAATATTATCCCATCCTCAATTTGATTCATATTAGCGCTTTTAGTTTTGCTGTTGACTAGTACCAAGGGAACTGCCTTTCGGTTGCCAAAACTGGTTCATTTCCAAGGGCAATGAAAAACTGAAATAGAGAATATTTTAAATAAATAGAGAGTATTTAGACAAAAGCATGACAATACTCTAAAATTTGGTGATGAATGAGAATAAAACAAACTGACGAAAATGTCACACTCTGCTATTTTTCCACAACTTTTTAGCATAAAGTTCTTGACATTTTTGAGCAAGTTACTATATTAATAAATTGAAAGCAAAATATACGACTTGGTCCTTTGACTTAAAAACACTGCAGGTTTTGGACATCACTCCCCCCCGCCCCACTCCTCAATACCTGTCCCTTGAGCACTATCGTAAAGGAATGTCTAACCTATTACATAGAAGTAATAGCACCCTGTATAAATTACTCCAAATTCTGTGCTAGTGGGGTCCTTATTAACCTGTTTCTCTACAAGTTGACATTTTGCAAAATTTCTCCCCCATGAAGGTTGGCGGTACCAGGTAGCAGTCACGCTTTCTGGAAAGACAGTTACAGGACATGTCTTAGTTTCCTTGTATGGAAGTGGAGGGAACTCCAAGCAGTATGAAATTTACAAGTGAGTAAAGTATCACTAGGCTTCTTCAGTGGTAAAATGCTGTGCCTGTATGATGTATGCTATCGACAGAAGAGTTTGTTTATTCTTTATTCTATGGGAGTGGAGTGCTATCACATACAATAAAAAGAAATATATTCTTTCAGATTGGTACCTTAATACATTTCAGAATTCAGTTTCTAAATTTTTTTCTCTATTTCCTGAGAAAATCCGTGTTTGCTTTGATGCCTGATATCTGAATTATCAATAGTAAATAATTATTCTCCCTGCAAAAATCTGAGAACGGTGATAAAACAATGCCACCATAATTCTGAAAGGATAGTAACTAAAACATGTTTGCAGTTTTAATAAAGAAGATGACCTGAAAGGAATATGAGTCATCGGTGGCAAAACCTACCACTGAGTTAATGTGTATATGTGGACTTATTTAATGCACTAGGATGATAAATGTTCTATTAATCATCTTGGCTAGACATGTATTATAAACTGCTTTTAGATATATGTATGTGTACGTTTGTATTTACATGTATGTTTGTTATGTGTGTGTTTTGATATGTTCAAGTATGTTAACTTCTTATCTCCTCAGGGGCTCTCTCCAATCAGGAAAGACTCATACTAGTGAGTTTGACTCCGATGTGGATGTTGGGGACTTGCAGAAGGTTAAATTTATCTGGTATAACAATGTGATCAACCCAACACTACCCAAAGTAGGAGCATCTACCATCAGAGTGGAAAGAAACGACGGGAGAGTGTAAGTAATAAGAATCCAAAGGGCCGAGAAGGCTCAAGTACTGTTCTCCATTTCCCCCTAAAATTCTCCTTTAAGTTAACCTTCCTACCGTGCTTCCCCTGTGCCCCAGCCACACCTGCTTTCTAATGCCTTCTGTGTCTTTAGGAGAAAGTGCAGTACTTTAAGAAAAGCAACCTCACAGATTTGTAGTCAGAGTTGTGTTGTGTTATCTGATACTAATCGTTACAATGAGAAGCTGGCTTCACGAGATACTAAGGTGGAAAGAAATTCATTGAGAAGATGAATCTTTTGCTGTGTATGTCATCAGTGTGTGTCTCCCTCAAACTTCATGGGCTCAACAAATTGCCACTTAAATTGTCAGGAACTCATTTAAGTTTTGGGGGAGCAGAAGTATGTGCTCCATATCACTGGTCTTCTTAGTGAAGACAGACGTCCAGGAGACCAGTCCTTCCCTCTAACCATGACTGGGCAATGTGTTAGACAAAGGGTGGGTTCCAAGGTGAACTACCAGAAAGGGTGAACGGATGGTGGTCACAACAGTATCAGTTTTAGTTCCAGAGGTTGTGAGTGTTCAGCCAAACACTGATACAGAGAGCAATGCTTCTATCTCAGCCCATTTTGTCCTCGTAAAAACCCAATGAAGGGACTTCTTCTTCTGGCAAAGGTGGAGTGAAGACCCCACATTCACCTTCACAGATGAAGCAACCAAGAATTCAGGCAAAAGAATTTTTTCTGAAAAAAGAAATAACAGTTTTCGAGACACCGCATATTAATCAATAAAGGATACTGATACCGGATAGATAAAAACAAACAAACAAGGGGAGCCTGAACACTGCCCCAGGTCACTGCCTTGAATTTCCGGGGTGAGGCATGGGCAGGAGGAATGCAGGCAAAGTCCAGTGGACACACTCGAAGTCAAAAAGACAAGGTTAAAAATCAGTGAATCTAGGGCAACTAGACGTTATGGTGCAATCAACCAGACAGTAGAGGATTTTAGAGGGGAAATCCTAGAGTTCTAGAAAATCCCCTGAATATCCTGCACTGTACTGGTCGGCTCATGTGTGTAGGCAAAGTGTCCATGGCCAGAGAAATAATCATTTGAAAGGATTGGAGGACAAAGCCCAGTGACCTGCACTCATAGTGCTTGTTTCCACCAACCAGACTGGAAAAAGTTACAATGAAAGAGTCATGGAGTAGACCATGAAGGACAGTCTTCTTTCCTATGGGAAATGGTTAGCCTAGATTCAGCAACACTTGATGTGATCAAACTGTTTCCAAATAACTGCATCCCAGAACAAAGCTAAGTAAGATTTATAGAGATACATAGTTATTCAGAGCTAACAAGATAAAATCCACAATATCTGAAATTAACTCAAAGATTCCCAACTAAAGAAGCAGGACAAGACATCTATAATGAGGAAAGTAATCAAAGAATTGGCACCAAGCCAGCACTGACACAGATGTTAGAATCAGCAGGCAAAAAAAAAAAAAAAGTAAAGCAGTTAGAAATATCTATTTTGTTTTGTTCAAAAAGGTCAAAGGAGACATTGCATATAGAGAGAAAGATCCAAATTGAACTTCTAGGTATGACAAAAACAATATTTCACTGGAAAAATACCCTGAAGACAATTAACAACAATTCAGACATTGGAGAAATAAAGGTTAGTGAAGTTGAAGTCATAAGAGAAAGCATCAAAAATGAAACATGGAAAGAAAAAAGAACTTCTAATAGGCAGAGAACATCAGTGACCTGTGGGAAAATCAATAACACTAATGAATTTGTCTTTGGCGAGCACAGAAAAAATACACTTTTTAAGAAATAAAGGCTCCATAATTATCAAACTTGGTGAGAACTAAACCAATGGATTAAAAAATGAAGGAAACAACACCAGCACATATCAAATCAAATGACTCAAAATAAGTTAGAAAGATAAAGTCTTAAAAGTTGCCAGAGAAAAAAGACACATCTCATACAAAAGTACAGCGTGTCCCACTCCATCCCCCCGGGGCATGAATCATCCCTGTGTGCGGTGTGTTAATGCCTTACACACCACCCACTCATTAGACGCTAGTTAGCTCTTTGGGTTATCAGACTTGACTGTTGATATATTACTGTGCTCGGGTTCAAGTTCTTCTTATTTTACTTAATACCCCAAAACACAAGCGAAGCCATCAGACCATAGGAAGGGAAATTACAATAAAGAGAAAGTAATTTTTTCCTGAACACTTTGTATGGGCCAGTTACTTTGCATATGCTAACATATTTTATTAGAGGAAATTAGCTCCAAAACATCTAAAACATTGTTTAGTCTAATGAGAAAAATGGGTCCTTTCAGTTCAAATACTGAATTAAAATAAGAATGGCTAGCCACCATGAGGACCTTCAGAGCTTCAGGCAGGGCTGATTTCTTGTGCTGCTGGCTCTGCTCTCGGTTGCGTTGGTTAAGTGCCAGCTGTTCAGCAGCTGCTTTAAGGACATAACAAGGGAGCTCTTCCTGTCCTTTGTCACATCCATTGACAGCTCCTCTCTCTGCTGCTTGCACAACTGCAAAACAAAATCGAAAAGGAGAACTCAGTCCTTCAAGAAGTCTTCCCTCAACATTCCACCTGGGGCACAGGTGTGCCCCCCACCCACACGCAGAAGGGCAGTGGCTGCCCTTATGCTCAGCACTCCAACTGGTGCCAGGAAGACGTGACCTGTTGCTGTTTTCTCTCCCCAGGTTCACATTCTGCAGTTCAGACACTGTGAGGGAGGACGTGCTGCTCACCCTCACCCCGTGTTAGAAGTCACTGAATCTAACTGCTAATAAAATCTAGTGGTGAAGCAATACATTCTTTTGTCATCCATGTCCATTATTCCCAATGAAACCTTTAAATATGGTGATCAAAATCCAAAATCTGTAGTTTGTGGAAAGAGCTGCAAATGATCGTTGAACTTTGCTGCATATTGTGTGACATTTGAACTGGATACACTGCTTACATGATATTGTCACCTTATCCATTATTAACATTGCAAACATCATTCTTATCACTAAAGGCAGATTTCCAGGCCCCAAGTGACCCCTCTTGGTAGGCCCACATGGAAAGTACCACCTTTGCCTCTTTGTTCATCATCTGTAAGCCTGCGTCTCCTCCTCATCAGACATCTCAGGACTGATGACACAGAGGAGATGAGGATGAGACACATCTGACTGGTCTCCCCAGACTGCTGCCTCTGCAGTCTATATGATCTTCTTAAAAGTAGAAAGATTAATGACATCTGAAGAGAAACATGAGTAGCTGTTATGGTTTGGATATTGCAGTAATAGAGGTGAAATGATTAGATTATAATAATTGTAACCTAATCTGTTCACACCAGTTTTAATAGACCAACAGGGTAGTAACTGTAAGCCGGCGGGGTGTGGCTGGAAGAGGAGAGTCACTGGGGGCATACCCTGGAAAGGTGCGTCCTCTCTACTGCCCCTTTCTCCCTTCTCTCTGCTTCCTAGCCACCTGAGCAGAGCAGCGGTCCTCTGCCACACCCTTCTGTCATGATGTTCTGCCTCACCTTAGGCCCAGGGCAAAGGAGTCTGTCGACCATGAACTGAACCTCTGGAGCCATGAGCCAACATAAATGTTTCCTTCCCTAAGTTGTTCTTTTCAGGCATTTTGGTCACAGCCACAGAAAACTAACACACACAATAGCCATTTGATCTTTCCAAAGCACAAATCAAGTATCCTCTGGTGATCTGCAGGACAGAATCCACATTCCCTAGTGAGTCTTGCAAGGTGGCTCTAGGTCTGCCTTTAACCTCAGGCCTCAGCTTCATCTCCCAGCACATTCTTTCTGGAACTTCATATTCCAGCCCTGTCCCGCAAGGGGCTCTTGATCTCAGATACTAATGGACATGTGAACACTTTCTCTTTCTAGATTGTTCTTTCCCTGTCTTTCCTCTTTCCATCTGTATCTGTTTAATTTCCATTTGTTTCTTTGTTTTCTGGTACTTGGGATTAGACTGAGGGGTGCTCTACCACTGAGCTAAGTTGTCCAGGCTGGTCTCAAACTTGTGTTCTTCCGGCCTCAGTCACCCAGCAGCTGGGATTACAGGAGTATTCCATGGAGCCCAACTATTGGCTCTTAAAGAGCTGTGTTGATTTCATTCATCCAGGAAGGCTTTCCTCACCTCCATTACTTACATTGCCTAAGAAGGAATTATCCCTCTCTGTACTCCCACCACACCCAGAGTTTCCTCCCTCTAAACTTCTCCATAAGGTACTTGAAGACCACGTCTTTGTATACAGCCTTGGTAAATTCAAGGGGTTTACATCATGCATGCCTGGTATATGTATGGCATGTGGTAAAAGGAAAAGGAATATTTTAAATAATTCATCTCACTAACAAAAAGAAATCCACCAAAGTCCAGCATTTAAAATTAGACCATATATAAACAAAAATACCCTACAAGAGGAAGGGATATCTATGCTAGGTCTTACAAGATGGGTAGGGAGATGCCAAGAGGACATGGTGGCAAAGTCACTCCAGAAAGAGAGAACAGGGTAGGCAAAGACAAAGGGGTATGAAAATATGAGAACTTGATAATGCCTTTCATTCCGTGTTCCATCAAAATACATTCAGGCTGAGCATGAAGATTTGTTCTTAGGGTCATCAATCTGTGTCAAGCAGGATGCTTTCTCTTTCATGAACCAAATGCACCAACTCACACTAGCTTCTACAACAAGGAAATGTATGGGCTCATGCAGTTGGAAAGGCTAGAGGTCAGACGGTTTTGTTGATGCAGCAGCTCAATGACCTCTTTCTCTTTCCATGCTCTTCTGTGTCTAGTGATGCTTTTACATCAAAGCTGGTTCCCCTCCCACTTGAAGGGAGCTTCGATCTCCTCTTTCACATTCCATTCCATAAGAGAGAGAAAGAGAGATTCTCGTCTTCCCTGACATTCCCCTTCCTGAGATTCCCTTTGACTGACCACTGGTGAGGAAAGTCAATCAGGGTCCACATCTGGGCAAGAGAGGAGGTCAGCACCCTCAGTGTGCACAGAGCAGGGGGAGGAAGAATGGAGACCTATGTGAGAAAAAGAAGTCATCCTGGTCCTCCTCGTGGCGGAAGAACGGAGCTGCTGTTGGCTGAAAGGGGTGATGTTTGGGAAGGAACAGGTTTGGGAGGGAGGTCGGAATGTCAGTTTTAGTCATGTTACACTTGAGGTGTTCATCACACTTCCAATGGGCTGTGTCAGGTGGGCAGACTGATACACAAGCACAGAGTTGAGAATAGAGGGTTAGTTAAAGAAGTGAAATTTGGCATCTTCAGTGTACAAATGACATCTTTAGAAGCCCTGTACTCATTTGCAAAGAGATTGGCACAATGCTCTTCACATGTAAGTGCCTAATAAATGTTTACAATTATATGAGTACTCCATGTAAATATCCTATAGCATTAATAATAATGAATGATAAATAAAATCGATGAATGAAGGTGTCACCTGCAAATTAATTCAAGTGATGAAACAACATAGTTTAAAACAATCCAATTTTAAAATACATTTGCTAAGAAGAATTTTCATTTTATCAAAGTTGTCAGAATCAAAATAGCATAGTTTTTATTTAGCTGTAATCAAAAAATAAATAGATAAAGCCAGCAGGTTATAACAGTGGAGTCTTATGCATGCATGCTGATAATGAGAACTGTTCACAAAAGGCTCTGCCACAATCACAACCATGCTACCTTACACCCGACGACATCTGCCCACCAACTGACTTCTTCCTCTTGGACCAACGCCACTCTTGCTATTGATCCATGCACCCATGATTATTGTTTCAAAATATCTTATGGATGCCTCCTCATTTTGCCTTGAAGAACTTCTGCCCAGCTTGAACCAGCTGGAAAACACATAATTTTATAACATGTGTGTTCTTCTTTCAATGCTGTGTTATTCCCAAGTAAATATTTTCTTTGAAAAATCTCTCTCTGATTATAATTTTTGGACAATTCTCATGATAATAAAACTGTTTGAAAGTCACTGTTTTTCCAAATGAATACTTTTTTGTCTTTTTCCATTTCTTTTCATTTATTTATTTATTTTAGATATACATGACAATAGAATGTATTTTGAAATATTATACATACATGGAGTATAACTTATTATAATTAGGATTCCATTCTTATGGTTGAACATGATGTGGAGTTACACTAGTTGTATATTCATTTACGAACATAGGAAAGTTATGTTCAATTCATTCTACTGTCTTTCCTATTCACATCTCTCCTCCTTTCCCTTTATGCCCCTTTGTCTAATCCAATGAACTTCTATTCTTCCTTGCCCCCACTGTTGTATGTCAGCATTCGCATATCAGAAAGAACATTCAGCCTTTGTTTTTTTGGGATTGACTTATTTCACTTAGCATGATATTCTCCAACTCTATCCATTTACCAGTAAATGCCATAATTTTATTCTTCTTTATGACTGAGTAGTATTCCATTGTGCATATATACCACAGTTTCTTTATCCATTCATCAATTGAAGGACATCTAGGTTGGTTCCACAATCTAGCTATTATGAATTGAGCAGCTATAAACATTGATGTGGTTGCTTTACTGTAGTATGCTGATTTTAAGTCCTTTGAGTATAAATCAAGGAGTGGGATAGCTGGATCAAATGATGGGTCCATTCCAAGTTTTCTGAAGAATCTCCATACTGCTTTGCAGAGTGACTGCACCAAGGTGCAACCCCACCAGCAATGTATGAGTGTGCCTTTTTCCCCACATCCATGCCAGCACTTATTATTTCTTGTGTTCTTGATAATAGCCATTCTAACTGGAGTTAGATGAAACCACAGGGTGGTTTTAATTTGCATTTCTCTAATTACTAGAGATGTTGAACACTTTTTCATATATTTGTTGATCATCTATATATCTTCTGTGAAGTGTCTCTCCAGTTCCTTAGCCCATTCATTGATTGGGTTCTTTGTATTTTTGGTGTAAAGTTTTTTTTTTGTTAGTGTTGTTTGTTTGTTTGTTTGTTTGTGGTTTCAGGGATTGAACCCAGGGCCTTGTGCTTGCAAGGCAAGCACTCTACTAAGCTATCTCCCTGACCCTGGTGTAAAGTTTTTTAAGTTCTTTGTAAATTTTGGAGATAAGTACATGTGGAAAAGATTTTCTCCCACTCTGTAGGCTTTCTTTTCACATTATTGATTGTTTCCTTGCTGAAAATGTTTTAGTTTGAATTCATCCCATTTATTGATTCTTGTTTTTATTTCTTGCACTTTGGGGGTCTTGTTAAGGAAGTCTGATTCTAAGCCAAAATGATGAAGATTTGGGCCTACTTTTTCTTCTATTTGGTGAAGGATCTCAGGTCTAATTCCTAGATCCATTTTGAGTTGAGTTTTGTACAGGGTGAGAGGGGTTTAATTTCATTTTACTGCATATGGATTTCCAGTTATCCCAGAATCACTTGTTAAAGAAGTTGTCTTTTCTCCAACATATGTTTATTGTGCCTTTGTCTAGTATGAGATAACTGTATTTATGTGGGTTTGTCTCTGTGACTTCTCTTCTGTTCCATTTGTCTTCATGTCTGTTTTGGTGCCAATGCCATGCTGTTTTGTTACTATAGCTCTGTAGTACAATTTAGATGTTGTGATGCCTCCTGCTTCACTTTTCATGCTGAGGATTGCTTTGGCTATTGTGGGCCTCATATTTTTCCAAATGAATTTCATGACTGCTTTTTCTATTTCTATGAAGAACATCATTGGAATTTTAATAGGGATTGCATTGAATCTGTATATCACTTTTGGTAGGATGACCATTTTAACAATATTAATTCTGCCTTTCCAAGAGCATGGGAGATCTTTCCATCTTCTTAGGTCTTCTTCAATTTATTACTTTAGTGTCTGTAGTTTTTATTGTAGAAGTCTTTCCCTCTTTTGTTAGATTGATTTACAAGTATTTTTTTGAGGCTATTGTGATAGTTTTCCTAATTTCTCTTTCAATCGATTCATCATTGGTGTATAGGGACACAATTGATTTATGTGAGTTAATTTTATATCCTGCTATGTTGCTGAATTTATTTATGAGTTCTAGAAGTTTTCTGGTGAAGTTTTTGGGTCTTCTAAATACAGAATCATGTCATCAGCAAACAGGGATAATTTGAGTTCTTCTTTTCCTATTTGTATCCTTTAATTTCTTTCTTTTGTGTAATTGCTCTGGCTAGAGTTTCAGGAACTATTTTGAATAGGAGTGGTGAATGAGGACATCCCTGTCTTTTCCCAGCTTTTAGGGGGAATGCTTTCAATTTTTCTCCATTTCAAATGATGTTGGCCTTGAGTTTAACTTATATAGCTTTTGCATGTTGAGGTATGTTCCTACTATCCCTAGTTTTTCTAGTGTTTTGAACATGAATGGATGCTGTATTTTGTCAAATGCTTTTTTTTGCCTCTATTCAGATAATCATATGATTCTTGTCTTTAAGTCTATTAATGTGATGAATTATGCTTATTGATTTCCAGATATTGAACCACCTTGCATCCCTGGGATGATTGCCACTTGATTGTGTGCACTATATTTTTAATATAATTTTGTATGCGATTTGCCAGAATTTTATTGAGAATTTTTGCATCTATGTTCTTCAGGGAAATTGGTCTGAAGTTTTCTTTCTTTGATGTGTCTTTGTCTGTTTTTGGTATCAGGGTGATACTAGCTTCATAGAATGAGTTTGGAAGGGTTTCCTCCTCTTCTATTTCATGGAATCATTTGAGGAGAGTTGGTATTAGTTCTTCTTCAAAGGTCTGGTAGAACTCAGCTGAGAATCAGTCTGGTCCTGAGCTTTTCTTTGTGGGTAGGCTTTTGGTGTGTCCTCAATTTCATAGCTTGAAATCGATGTTTCAGTTTTCTATGTCCTCCTGATCCAATTTGGGTAGGTCATATGTCTTTAGAAATTTGTTGATGTCTTCAAGATTTTCTAATCTTTTGGAGTAGAAATTTTCAAAATAGTTTCTGATTATCATCTATTTTAGTAGTGTTCATGAAGATATTTCCCTTTTCATCATGAATTTTAGTAATTTGAATTTTCTCCCTTTCTCTTCATTAGCTTGGCTAAGGTATATTTATTTTATTCACTTTTTTTTTCAATTTTATTCAATTTTTTAACACTTTTTTGTTTCATTGATTTTTTTGAAATTTTTGTTGTTGTTGTTGTTTCATTTTCATTGATTTTGGCTCTGATTTGAATCATTTCCTGTTTTCTACTACTTTTGGTGTTGATTTGTTCTTCTTTTGTTAGGGCTTTGGGATGTAATGTTAGGTTATTTATTTGGTGACATTCTATTCTTTGAATGAATAAGCTCAATGCAATGAACTTTCCTCTTAGAACTGCCTTCATAGAGTCTCAGAGATTTTTATAAGTTGTATTCTTATTCTCATTTACCTCTAAGTATTTTCTATTTGATCCCTATTTTCTTCTACTATCCATTGGTCATTCAATAGTGTATTATTTATTGTCCAGGTGTAAGAATAACTTCTATTTTTAAATTTTATTGTTGATGTCTAATTTCATTCCATTATGATTTCATAGAATGCAAGATATCTCTGTTTTTTGTATTTCCTAAGAGTTGCTTTTTGAACTAAGATATGGTCTATTTTAGAGAAGGATCCATGTGCTGCTGAGTAGCAAGTTTATTCAGTCATTGATGGATGAAATATTCTATATATGTCTGTTAAGTCTAAATTACTAATTGTATTATTTTAGCTCTATAGCTTCTTTATTTAGGTTTTTTTGGAGGATCTATCCAGTGATGAGAGAGTCATGTTAAAGTCACCCAGTGATATTGTGTTGTGGTCTGTTTGATTCTTGAAATTGAGAAGGATTTGTTTGATGTACGTAGATGCTGCACTGTTTGGGGCATGAATATTTATGATTGTTATCTCTTGTTGATGTATAATTCCCTTAAGCAGTATGAAATGACCTTGTTGGTCCTTTCTGACTAACTTTGACTTGAAGTTCACTTTATCTGATAAGAGGATAGAAACCCCTGCTTGTTTATGACACTCATGTGAATGATGTTTTTTCCATCTTTTTACCTTCAGTCTGAGAATGTTTTTACCTTTGAGGTGAGTATTTTGAAGATGATATATTGTTGGGTCTCTGTTTGCTTGTTTATTTTTGGGGTACTAGGGATTGAACTCAGGGGCAATATCATGTTTTTTAATCCAATCTGCCAGTCTATATCTTTTAATTGATGAATTTAGACCATTTACATTCAATGTTATTATTGACAAATGATTTTTATTCCCTGTCATTTTGATTTATTTCTGGGTTTTTATTTGAATTAGTTTCTCCTTTGATTGACTATTTCTCTAGTGAATTCTCATCTTTTGCTGGTTTTCTCTTTTATTTTCATTTCTTCTTCATGAAATGTTTTATTGAGTATGTTGAGTAGTGCAGTTTTTCTAGTTGTGAATTCTTTTAACTTCTGTTTACCATGGAAGGTTTTCATTTTAACAATTCTGAAGCTTAATTTTGCTGGGTATAGTATTCTTGGTTGCATCCATTTTCTTTCAGAACTTGGTTTCTATTATTCCAAGGCCTCCTAGTTTTGAGAATCTGAGTTGAGAAATTAGCTGAGATATGGATTGGTTTTCCTCTAAATGTGACCACTCATTTTTCTCTGGCAGCCTTTAAAATTCTATATTCTGAATGTAAGACATTTTCATAATAATAGGTCTTGATGTGGGTCTGTTGTAATTTTGTATATTTGGGGTCCTGTAAGCCTCCTGTGTCTGAGCTTCCATTTCACTCTTAAGGTTTGGGAAATTTTCTGATATTATTTCATTGAAAAGTTTGTGCATTTCTTTGTTATGTATCTTGGAGCTTTCATCTTTCCTGATGAATCTTAAATTGTTCTCTTCATGTTATCCCATACTTCTTGGAAGATCTGTTCATAGTCTCTTAAAATATTTTCTCTATGGTCAACTTTATTTTTGAGATCATATATTTTGTCTTCATTGCCTGAGACTGTGTCTTCCAAGTAGTCTAGTCTGCTGGTAATACTTTCCATTGAATTTTTAATTGGGTTTTATGATTCCTTTGAGGATTTATGCTTGATTTTATTTTCAGAATCTCCATCTCTTTATTGAAATGATCTTTCAGTTCCTGTATTTTCTCTCTGATTTCACTTCTTACATTGTCCTTTACCTCACAGATCAATTTAACTATGAACTTTCTAAACTCTTTCTCTGACATTTCTTCCACTGTGGTGTCAATGGGTACTGCTATTGAAGTATCTTAGTTTATTGAGTGTGACTTGTTCCCTACTTTTTCATGTTGTTTATGTGTCTACCCATCTAACAGTATAAATCTGAGGCAGTAGAGTGTCTACTCTGTGTACATACAGTGTCCCTGAAGGTTTCCAGAACCTCACCACTTAAGTGGTGACAAATAATAACAACAATCAATGCAAACATTATACAGCATTAAACTAAATAGTTCCTGCTATGACATCTGCAATATTAATTTTCACAATAAACATAAATGATGTTATCAGTTATTGCCATAGTCATAACAGTATGTTTGCAAAAGGGTTTATAATTTTAAGAGGTGAAGAGGGAGAGAACAGAAGTAATATAGGGTGTGATAAATATGAGGAAGGAGGAGAGGAAATAGAAGTAAAAAAATTAAAAGAAGAACAAAAGAGAGAAAAATAGGAATTGGCTGTTAGCAGAAGAAAAGAGAGAAAGATAATCAAGGGAAACAAATAAGTTAGAGAAAAAATATAGAAAGTAAAATTTTAAAAAAAGAAAGAAAAAATTCAAAGCAAAACCAAAACATACTAACAAATATCCTAATCTTCAAAATACTGATCCATGAAAAATAACTAGCTTCAAAAAGGCTAAAAATCAGAGAAAAAAATATGAATATGTATAAATGTCCGTGAGTCATTCAGGTCACAGGTAAACAGAGAAAAGAAGAAATTTAAAAATTTTTAAACAAAGAGTTATTGGCGAAAACTTAAAGAATTTTTTCCTTTGGCATTCAAATGATTCTTAGCTTCCTTTCTCAGCAGTGTTAGGTGGTGTGGCCTGGAGTGTGACTCCTGCTTCACCCTCAGGATGGGGTTGCTGAAGTGTAAGAGGAAATACCATAGGCATAATAACTTCTGGAGGCAGGGTTTAGGCTTAAGAATCTCTAGATTTTTTGCTGAATGGCGATTGGTCTGAAGATTTTAAATTAGTGCATGTTATGGTTTAGGTGTGAGGTGTCCCCCAAAAGCTCATGTGTGAGACAGTAGGAAGGTTCAGAAGAGAAACGATTGGGTTTTGAGAGTCTTAACCTAATCAGTGAATTGATCCCTAAAGGGATTAACTGAGTGGTAACTGGAGGCAGGTAGGGTGTGACTGGAGGAGGTGGGAGTTGGGATGTGGCTTTAGAGTTTGTACATTTATATCTGGCCAGTGGAGTCTTTCTCTGCTTTCTGATGATGTGAGCTGCTTCCCTCTGCCACACTCTTCTGCCATGATGTTCTGCCTCACCTCGAGCCCCAAGGAATGAAGTCGGCCTTCTGTGGACTAAGACCTCTAAAACCATGAACCCTCAAATAAACCTTTCCTTCTCTATAATTATGCTGGTCAGATCATTTAGTCATAGCAGTGAAAAAGCTGATTAAAAAAGTGTACCTCCAGGCCCAGCAGTTGCTGGTCCACACTGGAAGACTAGACCCCAATGATCTCCTCTAGGTTTCAGTTGTGTGGTAGAGGAGCCAATTCTTAGTCCCCTCCATCACCTGCAGACACCGCATTTCCTGGACTCTTGGGTTTAGTCTACAAACTCAATCTCTCCTTCTTCAGTCCTTTGAAACTCCCAGCCAGGTGCGTCTCTCCTAGCTGGTCCTGCAGGTGGCTAGATTAGAGAAGAGGTGGGAAGCCTGTTGGTTTTCCATGACCAATATTTCCCACATTTGGTTTTCTCCTTGTCTCTTAGGCACACTTTATGTCATGTAGCGTGGGTTTGCAAGGCCTGTACTTTGGGCCACACTTGAGTTAGCCAGGAATCAGCTCTCCTCAGTTGTCAGACCCCTGCAAAATGTTTCCTTCCTCTGTCCTCTGCATGCAGCTAGGAGAGATGTGATTTCTTTCCTGCACGAGGATAATGTGCAGCATGCCTTTCAGTGTAGTTAGTGTATTTGATCTCTGATCTCTCCATCCCCAGACATGCCTCAGGCCTCCTAAAATGCAGGTTTCTTTTATTCCCTTATCCTTCTGTTTTGCTTGGGAAGGGACCACTCTGGCTGGTGCATCAGATGGTGGCAGTGGAGTGGTGCTGGGGATTTCTTCCTTATTTTATTATAACCAACCTCCTGAGCCCCCAATCTGAGTTGAATGTCCAGTATTAAATCCCAATAAAGTCCCTCCCTTTTTTTCCACCCATCTGGTTGAGATGCTGCCTATCTGCTTTCTTGGTTTCATGCCACAGAGCAGCCAGGAAAGTGACCCTGTCTATTATGCCATCTTGGAAACCCTCTCAAATGAATTATTTACTCAAATTATTTACCTATCTCTGAATTCAGTAAATATTTAGAAAAATTCTTATTTTTAGAACCCTTAAGCAAATCTTTTCTTACCTTAAGGCAGGAAGAAACTTTCTATCAGTTTGAAAAGATGGGCCAGTCACTACTTTAAAAAGTCACTACATGTGATTTTTAACAAGGTTCTAACTTGATACATTTCTGTTTCCTGGGATTGGGTGTAAAGAGTCAATTTCTTTAGCTCCTGTGGTTCAGCCTGCTCCTTCAAAAGGGGCTTTATAGGAGGTAACTGGCTGCCAACCCCACATTTTGTGTTTCTGCCAATGCACACCTTATGCTCAAAGTGTGCCAGGTACTATTCTAAGTGTTTTATTCACATTGAATCATTTATCCTGACACTACCTTGTAAGCTGGTACTTTTATCCTTCCCATTTGCACATGGAGCAACTGAAGGACAGAGATAGGTGGAGCTAGGTTTTCTCAAGGACATCTTGGAAGTCAATTTTCCATCTCCTTTTTTGATCTGCTAGATTACTTACTGACTTTTGACCAGTCTCACCATTGCTACCCTAAGATGCTAGGATGCAGTGTTTTATACAACAGCAGCCCAAGTTCAAGACTTCACAAAGGCATGTCTTTTAATCCCAGATCCCAGCACTCATACACACGTGTAACCTCATAACAAAGAATGGAATTATGTCATTTGCAGGAAATGGATCTTGAGACCATTATGTTAAGCAAAATAAGCCAAATTCAGAAAGTTCCCGAAAAGAAAGGGTTGGGCTAGGGGAGTGTCTCAAGAAACTTGAAGAGAAGCCAATAGAGGAGAGGGACCATGGAAAGGAGGAGAGAAAGGAAAGAGTAAATACTGGGGAATGGAATTTTCCAAATTGTTTTGTTGTATCATGTCATATGTGAATAAGTAACAATGAGTTCTTCCATTATGTCAACTATAATGCACTAATAAAAATACGGGGTAAAGTGGTGCTTCCTCTCATTTCCCAGCCCTGACATTCACTCTGAGGACAAGGCAAAATGCCTAGAAAATGTTCACATGTAAATTCTCCCTTTCATTAATTCATAACCAGTGCCGGGTTCTAAAAGTTGGGAGGAAAGCAGAGGCCCAAACAGGTGAAGTCTCTGTCCTCTTGGTAGTACATTCTAAATGAGAAAGCCACACTGCTGATAACTCAGCTGATAAATAAGGAAGATCATGATAACATGGATTAATTGACCCGAAGGAAACAAGGTACTGGGAACAGGGGTCTGGGGTCAGCGGGTAGCTGTGGCGGAAGGGCCTTATCTAAGAAGAGTGAAGACCCCACTGACTCAATGAGGTGTGAACTAATTGTTGAATGACAGGGAGGAGTCAGCCCAGTGAAGGTCTAGAGTTCAGAGTTTTAGACTATAAATGCAGAAGCCCCAATGTGGGAAAGGACTTGGTCCCTGGGATGGAGGTCAGCATGGCCGCATCCAGAGGGTGAAGAGGAAAGCAGTGGAAAAGGGTCCAGGAATCAGGCAGGCCTCCCTGTTGACCCACCATTGGGCTCTCACAAGTCTCTTCCGGCGTCAAGCAGGTCATATCAAAGAAAAACACAAATGACTTTGACTTCACCACGATCTACAGTTCTCCAGCACCTCCCCAACCTCTGGACTGACTTCCAGAGCTCCAGCAGATCACTAGATGGGCCAACCAGATGGCTCAGTTGGCTGAGTTGAAGGGAAGTCTGTTTTCTACTGTGACTTATTCTACGTAAGCACCGCCCTTCCTCTGTGTGAGCGAGGCTCAACAGATCTTGTTGAGGACTTGCTCAGCATAACAAGTTGTAGAATGTTCAAGAGCTCCTTACTTCATTCTGTGCAGCCTGGATCCAAACCCCACCTTCTCCCATTACCTGTGTGACTTTGTAGGCAATTTCTTCCTCCCTTCCTTCCTTCCTTCCTTCCTTCCTTCCTTCCTTCCTTCCTTCCTTCCTTCCTTCCTTCCTTCCCTCCTTCCTTCCTTCCCTCCTTCCTTCTTTTCTTTCTCTTTCTTTCTTTCTTTCTTTCTTTCTTTCTTTCTTTCTTTCTTTCTTTCTTTCTTTCTTTCTTTCTCATCTCCATTTCCACATCTTTAAAGGGAGACCAATAATAGCACCCACCTGGTGTGGCTGCTGTTGAACTTAAACTAGGTAATTCACATAAAGAGTCTGGAGTCCTGATTGTGCTTGGTGCGCCTCTGATGTGGCTGCCCTGGGGAAAGACATTCATTTTCCCCAGTGTTCGGCCTGTACCCCAGTGTTCGGGTTATTCAGAGGTGTGACATTTGACAGGCATATTTAACTTGGGGGCAAGGAGGGCACCCACAGTGTTTGCCCTGGGAAGGCTTATCTGTCTTGTGTGTGAACTGGCCAGGCTGCACACAGATGTGCAGATCTGTGGGTGAAGCGTGATGGCCTCACAGGGGCCGCCTCTTTCTTGCAGGTGTTCAGTCTTTACGGGACCTGGGAAAACTCAACAGATGTGACATTGGACTGGTGGTGTTGGCTTTGGGGGCTCCTGAACCTGACTATTCAAATTATAGTGAGAAACTACCATGATTGCTGTTTGAAACCATTATGTTTCAGATTGGTTCCTGGCATAGCAATAGGTAACCCGTAGTGTGGGGAGACTGTGCCAAAGGCCATTGGGAGGGCTGACAAATCTCTCCCAGTAGAACCTGTGCCCAAGTGTTGCCAGTCTGCCAGAGAGGGAGAAAGGGGGGGCACAGAGAGAGATTTTCTTAGAACTTACCTTTGCTTTCAGTTATGTGAGGGCATTTCCAGCCATTCTTATGGAGAACAACCACCCTCCTGTTGTTAGGGTTTGCTGCTTCTAAACTACTTGGTGATCAAATAGAAAGTAGAAAAACATGACCCACTGGATGCACAAGTCCTTGCATAGATGCAGAGTCACTAAGTTGGTGACTTTCCTCCCCCTTTTATCAAGTATTCTTCCATCTTCTCAGACTTGAGAGAAGACTGGCCGCCATCACTAATCTTGTTTTGTGTATTTGAACAGATTAAATTATTAAGTACACAAGGCATGTGCTATCATCACTCGCTGTTTCTTGTCCAAATGATAAGGCTGGAGTATAAAAACACATCCCGGGGGAGCTGGAGGAAGGGAGTGCCTGCCTTCTGAGCCAGGGTAAGCCACCTCTGCATGCGACTCCCTACCAGCTGAGAGGTGGAGCCAAGGCGAAGGCTGGAGGGTCTTTGCTCACTGACCTGAGCACTCAGTGAAACTGAGTATGTTTGAATTCATTGCAGATGCTGGTCTTCTGGACAGCCACACTGTTCCTGCTGGGAGCAGCCAGAGGTAAGAGATACCACACCTGCCCCACGGGGGGAGCACAAGCCTGAGCCCTCAGCCCTGGCTGGGCTTCAGCAGCTGCAGGTGGCTGCAGGTTCCAGGAACGGAGGGGTGACAACGTCCAGGACTGGGCAGTGTGGGGGGACCTGCTTCAGAGCATGCCCCCTGGCCTGCCTTCATGCCAAGGGTACTTGTGGCCAGAATCTTTAGGGAAATCATTAAACCCCTGCCCGGATTAGCATATTGACTCATCAGTACCCTTATCACATCAGTCAAATAGATAAATCACAAGAGCTTGGGAGAAGACTTAGAAATTAAAGTCTTGGATGCGATTGTAAGTGAAGGCACCCTTGGCATCCCTGTGGACTTCATGGGGACTGGGCCAGGTCCATTGGTGAGCACTCGGGGAAGAGGAGGGGTAGTCGAGGCAGTGCATCCTTGTCTGCAGGCTGCCCTGAGCAGAGGAGGCACGGCGGGAGCCCGGCCTCAGGAGCTCACCCTTAAGCAGACTCGTTCTTCCTCTTTAGGAAGAGAAGTTTGCTATAAGGACCTCGGGTGCTTTTCTGATACTGAGCCCTGGGCTGGAACTGCAATCAGACCCCTGAAAATTCTCCCCTGGAGCCCTGAGAAGATCAACACCCGCTTCCTGCTTTACACCAATGAAAACCCAGACACCTTCCAGGTGAGACCTCGGTCTGCCTGGCATCCCTGGGACTGGGCGAGGAGCTCCCCCAGCCCCATGGATCAGGAGTCCCTTATCTCTGTGTCTGGTCCCTCCACCCTACCCTGCCCCACCCGGCCCTCCTGTTTCTCCCACCTGGGCCTTGTGACTCAGAGTAGGCCTTCTGTAAATGGTGGCTTGATGAAAGGCTGGTTCATGGGTGCCAGGTTCTTCAGCTGGTTATGTGGTGTTGGGCTGAGCAAAGGAATTACTGTCACCCAACAAGATCCATGGGACAGCAAGCCTGCAAGCCACAACCCAGATCCCATGGAGGCAGGGGAAAGGACTTGGGGGAAGAGAGCTTCCTGGAAGAGGCGGCTCTGTGCTCGCTGTGGAGGGCCAGGGCACGGAGGCACGCAGAGATGGGGCAGGGGTGGGCTCAGGGTGGAACTGCAGATCCGTGAAGACTCTGTCTTTGTCACAGATTCTCCAACTCTCTGATCCATCCACCATCGAGGCATCTAATTTTCAAACAGACAGGAAGACCCGGTTCATCATCCATGGCTTCATAGACAAGGGCGACGAGAGCTGGGTGGGAGACATGTGCAAGGTAGGAGCCGGCTCTGCCTGCCACAGCCACCCTGCCTGCAGCCACCTTCCCCTGACCGACTCTCCCACTCATTTTACCCAACTGCAAGAGACAATTCTGATGACAGCAAGCCCGTGCACGCCAGTTCTCCTTATGCAATCGAAATGCTTCTCTTCACAAAATTAAAGTCCCTGCGTTCCCATACAACTTCTGTGGCTGGAAGCAGTGGCATTTGCCACGTGAACAAATAGGCCCACTCTCATTTCTGGTTAAGTCAAGGTTGGGTGTTTTCCGCTTCCAGTTTTACTGGGGGTACTTTGTATTTCTGCAAGTGAGGAATTAGGTTCTTGTTTTCTAATCTCACCCACATCTCCCGGGGCCGGAGATGCCTTGCTGGAACTATCTGAGATACGGAGACCTAAGATTGACAAAATTGGCAGGACAGAGACAGCCACAATGACATGTGATAGAGCATCTGCCGGTCAGGGTACAGCACAGGAAGCATATAGACATGATCCACACACACGAACACACATACAGACACTAATGCACACCTGGACAGCTGTGCACACGTGTGCATAGGCACATACCCTCACGCACAGTGTATGCCCCTCCTTTCTCTTCAAGTGTACGCTGAGATTCAAGCTATATTTCTGTCACCTAAGAATTCACTCCAGCAGTCTGCCTTCCAGACACACATTAATTACAACGCCAACTGATAGTGTCAACAGGAAAGATCACAAACCCCCAAATTAACCACTCTGCATTTGGTGTGGTTTGCCAAGCTCTTAACTGTTGGCACCTCTCCTATCATTAATCAGCATCTTCTCAATATGGCTTATCCCCCCAGTTGTCCAGGTTATTAAAAGCTTCCGCAGGTCGCTTTAGAAGTAAAAGTCCTGAGAGAAATCTCCGAGTGTCTCTGCGCACGCGATCACATGTTAGTAACGTCCATGTGAAAGAGTTCCACGTGAACTTTAAATGTGTAGTGCTAAGCTGGTCACGTGGATGGCCCGGCAGAACTCCTGAGGACACATCGGCTCCTTTGACGTCCAGGCGGCTTTTCCCTCAGAATTCTTTGATCTCTTTTGATCAGTGCAGTTCTTTTCTTCTCTCTCTTTAAAAGTCTGCAGTGTTTCCCCCCCAGGAAATGCTGTGCCACTTTGACTATTCAGAGTGAAGACTCACTCCCACTTTAAAGGTCGGGAGATGCCCAGCAGGCCGGGGTGGCACCAAGAGGCGAGAGGACCCCTCAAATCCACAAGGAAATTTAGACACCAGCCCCTGGAGATGGCCCTTGAGTTTTTCTTATTTAAAACAGGACTCTTTGGCCAGGTACAGTGGCACACACCTGCAATCCCAGGACTCGGGAGGCTGAGGCAGGAGGATTGCAAGTTCAAGACCAGCCTCAGAAACTTAGTGAGGTCCTAAGAAAGTTAGAGACCTTACCTCAAAATAAAAAATAAGGGCTGGGGATGTAGCCCAGGGGTTGAGTACCCCTGGGTTAAATCCCCAGTACCCAAAACAACAACAACGACAAAACAGAACTCTTTGAAGGTTTCAACTGTTTTATCCCACATGATTGATGTTACCTGAATTTGACTGAAGAAACCAGAAAGTGCCCAGCTTTTGATCAACCTGTGAGCTGGAGAGGGAACCACGTGCCCTTCTCCTCGAGTCCACCCTGAGGGGTAGCTCCTGCTGGACTGTGGCATCTCTGACCATTCTAGTTAGTGGCAGTGGCCCATGTAGGAAGCAAGAAAGTGGCCCTTTCTGAGCCTGGTTAGGAGGGTTTCTGGGTTCCCATGGTAACGCCTGGCCTCTCCCCAACACCAGAACATGTTCGAGGTGGAGGAGGTGAACTGCGTCTGCGTGGACTGGAAGAGCGGCTCCCAAACCACCTACACACAGGCCGCCAACAACGTCCGGGTGGTGGGCGCCCAGGTGGCTCAGATGCTCCACATCCTCGCGGTAAGTCAGCTGCAGGGGCAGGGCTGCTGGTCTCTGACCGCGTAGACCACAGAGGGGCGCGAGGAAGTGGTGCGTCTCTCAGGATTTTGCCTCAGGAACTCTGACTATTGACTTAATGACACACCAGTGAAAGAAAGTTGTAACTCGAACAATTAGCAGGCGGGGGATTGATTATCATCTTCAGTTTACAGGGAAGGAAACTGAGGTCCAGAAAGAGGCTTCAGTTTGCCCCCCAAAATCATAGAGCATATAAATAGAAGAGTTGTCTTTGGGGTTCAGGCCACCAGCACCAAGGGCCACCCATGACACAGGTGGGCTCCATTTGGGACAAAACACGGCATGACCAGGGAGAACCCAATGGACCAAAGGCATGTTCGGACATGTGGGCCTATGAATTTGGATCCTATTGGCTCTGGGAAATTTCTTCTGCCTCAGTCATTCCAGTTGTTTCTTCCTATCCTGGTCTTTCATTGTAGCCAAGCCTTCAGGTCTTTCATTCTTCAAGTTAGCTCAGTGATTCTTCATGACCATTTTCTATGCAAGGCAGAGTCCCATCATTTCTGTCTCATAGCTAACAAGTCTGCACAGGAACCAATTGGTTCTCGCTACTTGTCACCCCAGCAGAAATAAAAACCATGGTGTTCGTACAAGAGGCACCCGGTGAATATCCTCGAGGCCAGCTTGTGCAAACACCCTAGAGCTTTGTTTGCTTTGCTTGTTGAGTCCGTGATTTTTGGAGGATTGTGTCAGGGGTGTGAAAGGAGGTAACCAAATGGACGAGGTCCCAGGCCCTCCAGGAGCCTGCAGGGAGGATTCCAGTGGCCGCATCATGAGCTCTTGGAGCGTGTGGGACAGGGAACCCAGAATGGGGGTGGGTACTGAGACCCCCGAGCGCAGAGCTGGAGCTATTTGATGTTGGCTGGGCAGCTGGGCAGGAGGACGGGCAGCAACGGGACAAGCCAGGCCCAGAAGTGAGGCGATGGGATGTCTGAGGGCCAGAAACCCAACAAAGGGTTTGGTTAGAGAAGAGGCTAAAAAACAGATGAGGAGTCAGGAAAGCTCTGGCTCAATCCCAAGGGCGGGGGAGGCTGGCAGGATTCCCCAGAGTGGTGACTCCATCAGGTTGGATGTTGGGAAAACCAGAGCCCAAAAAGGACCTGAAAGTACAACCTCCCCCTCCAGACGAACTACAGCTACTCACCTTCCCAAGTCCACCTCATCGGCCACAGCCTGGGAGCCCACGTGGCTGGAGAGGCCGGGAGCAGGACCCCAGGCCTGGGCAGGATTACTGGTAAGGTCCCCGTTGAGGACCGAGGGCTGGTCCTCAGTAGCCACAGAATGTGGTCACAACCTGCAGCCCAGCTTAGAGCCACCGAAGGAGGGTGTGGCCTTCAGCATGGCAGGGCTGGGTAAGCCTGCGCAGAGTGTTTAGGAAGCCCCAGGAAGTTCAGGCCATCTCTGCAGCAAGGACGGCGGTGGTCCTGCCCCCCGTCGCTTCTTCCACCTCCACCCCGGCCCCTCCTCTGGGTCCAAGTTTGTGATATGGGTCATTTGGCAGCACTGGACACCTGGGGAAAGGCAGAAGAAGGCAGTTCCAGCATTAGCAATGTACAGTTCTAAAGGGAACACAGGATCACTCCTTCCCCCTTCTCTTTGGAGTCCAGGGTGGAGTAGAACCCAAAAATTGTTTTCCACTTTCTCTGCTGATAAAAAATCTCAGCCAAAGCATCCTTCAAACCTAGGAAAATCCTTAAATTACAGCAGCAACAAACTATGTTTATACCATATAATAATATTAGTGCCATTATCATGACTTTAGCAAGCACAGATTTCGTGCCTGATTATCCCTAATCCTGCATACTGTGTTTTACTTTTCACATTTAATTCTCAGAACTGAAGCAAAGGGCCCAGGAAACCCCACCTTTATAAGAAATATGCCTTTTCAGTAGATGATGATGTTCATGTACGTACCTTTTCACCTGCTCTGACCGAACCTTCAAAACACTACTAACAAATCCAGTATCCCTGCCAGAAGGAAATACAGTCAAAAGGAAATAATAATAACTAATATTTTATTTACACACTCATGACTATAAGCCAGGTACTGTGCTAAATGCTACACACTAATTTACATAATCTATAACAACTACATAAAATAGATGCCATATTACCTTCATTTTATAAAATGGGTCAACTTCACAACAAAAGATTGAGTATTCTGTTCAAAAAGTATACTTGCCCAAAAGTAGGAATTTAGAACAAGGCAACCTAGCTCAAGAATTCTTGTTCAAACAAAGTCTAAATTTCTTTATGCATCTGCACTCCTCTACACCAGCCACCAGAATTCTCTTGTAATGAGCGACATTGCAACTTTATGTCCCCATATTCAAAACTCAGGGTCACTACACTGCACCAACCCAAAATGTGCTGCCCTTTGAGTTGGACAGTGTGCAGCCTAGGCAACTGTACACCTCTGTCCTTCTGGAGCCAACAGTCAGGGCTGTTGTTCTCCACTGCTGCCATCTCTTTCAGGACTAGATCCTGTGGAAGCAAGTTTCGAGGGCACTCCTGAGGAGGTTCGGCTCGACCCTTCGGATGCTGTCTTTGTAGATGTGATTCACACGGATGCAGCACCCTTGATCCCATTTCTGGGTGAGTCCTTCAGTGCTCCTGCCGGACTGTGAGACTGTGTGACTGTGTCTGGGCCCCCAGAGCCCCACTTTACCAGAGGCTTGTTGCTGTTCCTAACATTGCAGGTTTTGGAACAAACCAAATGATGGGTCACCTTGACTTCTTCCCCAATGGAGGAGAAAACATGCCAGGATGCAAGAAGAACGCCTTGTCACAGATTGTGGACCTCGACGGCATCTGGTCAGGTAACACCCTGCAGGGGACGTGGGTGGGGTGGTGTTGGGGAGGACGTCCCCTCCCTGGGGTGAGCAGCACCTGCCATTGAAGATGGAAGTGATGAAAACACCTCTTCTTTTAAAAACGCACAATCCCCCTTTCTGGATTTCTGTGACATGGAGAGCTCTGCTGTTTCTATTTCCTTAAAACGTTGTCACAGGTGACCCAGAATGCACGCGCAACGAGAATCACAAAACTGCTGGTGGAAGTTGTAGCTTCCGTTTGCCTGTAATCCCAGCGACTAGGGAGGGCGAGGCAGGAGAATCGTGAGTTCGAAGCCAACCTCAGCAATGTAGGAAGGCCTGGGGCAACTCAGTGAGACCCTGTCTCAAAATAAAGTACAAAAAAGGGCTGGGGGTGTGGCTCTGTGGTTAACTGCCTCTGAATTCAATCCCCTGTACCAAAAAGAAAGAAAGGAGAGAGAGAGGGGAGGGGGGGGGGAGAGAGAGAGAGAGAGAGAGAGAGGAAAGAGAGAGAGAAAAGGAAAGGAAGGAAGGAAGGAAGGAAGGAAGGAAGGAAGGAAGGAAGGAAGGAAGGAAGGAAGGAAGGAAGGAAGGAAGGAAGGAAGAGAGAAAGAGAAAATCTACAGGTAGCTGCCTAACATAAAAAGGAAATGTCATAAAAGTAAACATCCTTTCTACACCTAAGAGAATTTTCCTGCAAACTCTGCCTTGGGACTTAGTGATATGGTTCAAACTTATCCAACTTCCACATTGTAGCCTTGAGAGAATCTCTCCGTGGCTTCCATGATGAAGCCCTTAGCGCCATGAAGCTCGTTGCTCACTTAGGTTGAGTAGGAAGAGAAGCAGTCACAGCAGGAGGCTGGAGATGATCTCTTCTCCCTGACTAAGCACACCTGGAATGAGGGCATCCATTGAAGAGAGATTCCTACTGAATCTGCTCAAAATGGATTGGATGCCCTCAAAGCAGATATTAAGATGAGGACGTAGGAGGGTTTCCATGGAAAAGAGCGGCCAGATTCTCCATCAGTAATAGCCAAGCAAGTGCAGACCAGGCCTAGAAGGTGTGCTGTGACATGTGTCACTTGACCTGAGTCACAGGGAGCCAGAGGGTGTGAAGAGGATGTGTAGATAAAGTCACCCAAAGCCACCCAACCCTCCTTTTTATTTGTATAAGCAAAGAGTGGAAATGACTTTGTGCTGGTCTTGTCCCTTCTGGGAGGTCACATCACAGCTGGATGTGTCTTGCAGACATACCTGATCCTGGGACCCAGAAGGGCACAGAAGTTAGAGGGACAGGCTCATGGACCAGATGGGCTTGGGTTTCATTAGGGTTTCACGCACAGCCCTGTGGATGGAAGGTTGTAATCTGTAGCTATTTCTGTAACAGGGATAAGAGGGAACCCTCCTAGGAAAGGTGAGTTTCCAGGGACAATGAACATAAAGCAATCAGAGCGTTGCCCAGTCACCCACGTACCCTCTGCATGTGCATTGCCATTGTGTGACTGGATTTGGAACTTAAGTTTCTGAAACTGTGACCCTACTTTGGAGCCATTCCACGTGGCAAGGGCATCCTAGAATCTGTCACAGCCCGCCCCATCCACCTGTGCAGACTCCCTCCTTTATTTCCCCAGGAACTCGGGACTTTGTGGCTTGCAATCACCTGCGAAGCTACAAGTATTACTTGGACAGCATCCTCAGCCCCAATGGGTTCACCGCGTACCCGTGCATGTCCTACAAGGCCTTCGAGTCTGTAAGCTGTTCTCCTGTGACCTGGGCACTGGCTTTGTTTATGACTCGTGGGACTTCTCACTGCGTGCTTGCCTTTCCCCTCCAAGTTCATGGTCCTGAGGGGTGGAGGAGAGGCAAAAAGACTCTAGGCAGGAAGTAGCGAAAATTCTAGAGCAGATGAGTCATGCAGGAGAGGAAGACTCCTCTCCCTGGCAATGAGAGAGAAGAGCGGCCTGGTCCACGTGGTCTCGGAAGGCTCCAGCAGGAGGCCACTTTGGAACCTGGCTTGCCAGATGACAGATGAGAAAGAAGAGGGGCGCCCATTCCCAATGAGGCAGAGGAAGCGTCGAGGACCCTGAGAGAGAGGAGCCGCCCACCAGCAGGAAGGACAGGCAGTGCTGGGTTCCACGGGCCAGGCGGCCACAGTCTGACTCCCCAGAGCCGGTGTGAGCCTCCCTTCCCAACTTCCTGTCCTCGCGCTGGCAGCCTGAAATTGACCAGGCCGGGGTTTTACACCTCTGAAACCTGTAAATGCTACAGTCGGGCCTTTTTGTCTAGGAAACCAGCTGCTGATTGCTCACCAGCATGCTGCTCTACAGAAAGTGGTTGCTGGGGCCTGGGCCCAGGCCTCGGTGCTTCGTGAAGCTCCCCAAATCCTGTTACGAATGAGGACGGGGGCTCTCGAGAGACCGAGTGTCACTGTTCCAGCTGGCCTGGTCCTAAGACAATGAATTCTGTCTCCTCACAATAGAACAAGTGCTTCCCCTGCCCAGATCAAGGGTGCCCGCAGATGGGTCACTATGCTGATAGATTTGCTGGCAAGACGAGTGCAGAGCAGCAGAAATTCTTCTTGAACACAGGCGATGCCAAGAATTTTGCACGTAAGTTGCGCTTGACTGCTCACCCAGGTCAAGAAAGTGCAGTTTCTGTTACAAATGAAGGGTTGCCTCTAAGTCGAACTATCTGTGGCATATCTTGAATATCTTATAAAAGGAAGCGTCCAAACTATCCCCTAGGAGACTCAACTGTGGCATGAGATGTGTGGGTTTATTTATGGGTCACAGATATGGGCCACCGGACGCTGGGATGGAGGGATGAGCACGGTCTGCCACTCAAAATTTCTAACTCATCAAAGCTGAAAGCTGAGCAACTCCAGTGTTGCTGGGCTTGCTGGGTTGCTGCCCTAGCATGAGGGGACACGGGAGCTAGCCGAGTCAGAGGTGAGGGCGGGGCAGTGTCTCTGAGGACACAAAAGATGCAAAGGAGCTAGGCAGAGGTGTGTCTCTGTGTATTCACGTGCGTATGTGTGTTCACGTAGGGGGTGTGCACGTGCGTGTGTGGTGTATTGCTGTGTGTGGAGTGTGTTTAAATTCATATGTGTGTGTTGAGTGTGTGTTTACCTGCCTGTGTGGGTGTGGCTGCTTAGGTCCTGTGTAGGCATCTGTGTGTGCAGGTGTGTGCACACTGGCACTCTGGGCCCCCGCCCAGTGCTGGCGGCTTCCTGGGGCCTGGAGCATGCAGAGACAAGAGAGGCCTGGCCCCCAGGTTCCGCAGGCTGCACCCCTGAGCCACCTTCCCACATTTGGCTTGGACCCTCGTTCCTTTCCCACCTTAACCCCCACCACTGCCACTCTGGAGTGGAGCTGTCCCGCAGGACTCTCTGCAGTGATGGGCATGTTCTGCCCCACGGAACCCAGAAGACATTCACCCGCCTGGCACCTTAGCTCCTGAGATGCAGCCAGTGAAACTCAGGAGCTAAAAATTTAATTTTATTTGAATTTAAGTGGAAGCAGCTACCCATGGCTAGTGGCCACCTCACTGGCAGGACAGGTCTAGAGGGGGTCGCTACTACGGGGTAGGTACCCTCTTTCAGGCCTAGTTTGAGGTGTGCATTAATAAGTAGACTTGCTCAGGTTTTAATACCTCGAAGGATCGGGGCAAGATCTGGGATTTGGGTCACTTTTTGTGTGTGAATAAGTCAAACCCTTTCATGCTCTGTGCAGGCTGGAGATACGGGGTTTCTGTAACACTGTCCGGAAGAACGGTCACTGGTGAGGTCAAAGTGGCTTTGTTTGGAAATAAGGGAAACACCCGCCAGTATGACGTCTTCAGGTAACCCTGCATAATGCCTTGTCTCATCCTGTGGTCACGGACTTCAAGCCATGCCCCCAAACACTGTCATCTCGTTCTGTATTGATAGGCTTCAATCATTTACATACCGATGTTAATCTCAGACTTCTGTTAATAATGTTTATTTTCTCTAAACCAGTCGTTTAGTTCTTTCTTTCTCAATAGGTTAAATTTTAAAAATAATAAATTGAACATAACCCCAGAGATCTGGCTAATTTATTACTATACAAATAATTCTTCCAGAAAAAATAATATGAAAAAATTAAATCATTTTCTAGAGGAAAGTTTTGAGGAGAAATTAACCTGAGTTTGAAAAACAATCTTTAAGCGATGGTTTGGGGCTTCTGGCAGACAGTCAGCTTTTGCATCTCTCCACCCTTTATTTGTAAATTAATTTGGAAGAAGACTGCTATTTTTTGTTTATTGGTGAATTATGATTATACATAATAGTGGGCTGCATTATGCAATATTCATACATGCACATAACATAATTTGATCACTCTTATTCCCAAAGACAGTGATCAACCTAACATAGATGAGAACGGCATGGCGGTCCCTGGCCGTTAGTGTGCACTTCTGTGAACAGTTTCTACTTCTCTGTTTCAAGGGGGATCATCGTGCCAGGTTCTACCCACTCCAAGGAGTTCGATGCGGAGCTTGATGTCGGAACGATCGAGAAAGTCAAGTTTCTTTGGAATAACCACGTGGTGAACCCGACCTTTCCCAGAGTGGGCGCAGCCAAGATCACCGTTCAAAAGGGAGAGGAGACGTCAGTGTATGTACCTTTGCTGGCTGGGTCTCCGGTGTGCCGGGGTTCATGTCTGTGATGGAAACTCACCCCCAGAAAGTCAAAGTGGTCAGGACAGAAAAGCCAAGAAAATCTGCCCATCTGCAGCACTTTCTCCCCAGCAAACAACAGCCACCAAGAGCAGGAGACTTTTTTTTTTAAATTTTAGTTATACATGACCGTAGAATGTATTTTGACATATAATATATAATATATACATACATGGAGTGTAACTCCCCATTCTTGTAGTTGTACATGATGTGGAGTTACACTGGTTGTATATTCATATAGGAACAAAGGAAAGTTACGTTCAATTTATTCTACTATCTTTCACATTCCCATCCCCCTCTCCCTTCACCCACTTCTTGTCCAATCTGGTGAATCACCACCCCCCCACCCCCACCTATTGTGATCCAACATCTGCATATCAGAGAGAATATTTGGCCTTTGGGTTTTGGGGATTGGCTTATTTCATTTAGCATGATAGCCTCCATCTATTTACAGGCAAATGCCATCATTTCATTCTTCTTTATGGTTGAGTAATATTCCATTGCATGTATGTACCACATTTTCTTTATTCATTCATCTATTGTAAGGGCACCTAGGTTGCTTCCATAGTTTAGCTATTGTGAAGTGAGTTGCTATAAACATAGATGTGACTGTGTCACTAGTATGCCAATTTTAAGTCCTTTGGGTATATGCCAAGGAATGGAATAACTGGGTCAAATGGTGGTTCCATTCCAAGTTTTCTGAGGAATCTCCATACTGCTTTCCGGAGTGGCTGCACCAATATGCGGTCCCACCAGCAACATATGCATGTACCTTTCTCCCCACATCCTATTGGGTGCACTTTACAGGTGTTCTTTGCACTACCCGTGGCAATACGGCAGGCAGGATCCAGCCTTCATGGAAAAATAAGAAAGTAAAACAAGGAACTCATTTCTAAAGGGGAAAAGGTTCTAAGTGAGAGCTGCTGGAGAGCAGCTATATTTTGAAGAGGGGAGGACGTGTGACATTTCAGGACAGAAGATGGAGAAAGAAATCAGTTAAGAAAAGAGAGTAGAAAGTTTTGAGCTCAGACAGGAGAGCACTGAGTTGGTAAGACTTGAGGGGTGTGTCTGACCAGCAGCCCCCTTGCTGGGTGCCTGCAGAGGCACAGGGCCTACAGCAGAAAGAGAAGGCAGTTGGTGAGCGATGGGGACAGCGACCTGAGGGGGCAGAGAAAAGCTTGACCCCACGTCTGGCCGGCTGGACAATCCTGGTATGGCTTTGTGGGAAGGGGACCTGAACTCTCAGTCGTGGTCTTCAAGCTGGGAAGGTAGAGGGGGCTGCTGAAGACAGAGTCCTAGGAACTCTCCCAGATGGGAAGGGAGGGTTGGCAGATTGGCCCTGGGTAGACACATGGTCATCAAGATGGAAGACCCTCTGAGGTTCTTCCTGCTTCCTGCCAGCAGAACCAGGTTCCCTCTCAGCTAGAGCATAGCATGGAGGTGGCCAGGCCTGGCTGGGAGCCCCCTCCTCAGGTAGCAGGCCCAGCCCAGGGCTCCCCTCTAGGCCCCACTGGAGGACACAGCCCTAAAGTCAGCTCCAGGGTCCTGTGGGTGTGTCCTGTGGTCTGCATCCTCGGACTATGTGGTACCTCAGAAGAAGGGAGCATCATTAGGATCTTGAAAATGAGAGGTGCATTCAGGAAATTTCTCACAGGTAAGAAATACGAGACCAAGCAGCAGGGCACGGCAGCTTCCGGGTTTCTAAGGAAAGCCCAAGGCCTTATAAACTTTCTATAGCTAAACAGCTGTAGCTGAGTCCACCCCTGAGGCCCTGAACCCATGGGCTGCCACCTGAGCCCCCATGGCTGAGCCCAGTGGACCCGGAGAGAATCTTTGGAGAAGCCCAGGTGTCAGACACCAGGTTTTTAAAGTATAAAAAAGTCAGCAACAGCTTCGAACGTCACCAACTACCTTGGGGATTAAAAGAATCTCAAGTAGTCAAGTTACTCAGATTATTTGGTGTTATGAACATAACAAGTCATGTTTTCTTAAATAGCACTAATAATTGCAAAGCTAAGCTAAAGAAAATTGAGAATTGGGTCTCAGTTCCCTGCTCAGATGTTTTAGCCACCTGGAGAGGGTTCTCAGAGCTTCCCAGGGACCTGCAGACTAGAATTCCCTCCAGGGTCAGGAGACCAAAAGAGAAGAGTCGTCCTCACCTCCTTTGCTTCTCCAGCCACCTTTTTAAGTACCCATTGTCGATGGGCCTCTGTAATGACGTCATTCAGCACCTCGCCTAGCCTAGCAGATAGGAGGGGCCGCTAGGCCGGGGCCTGCTCTCAGGAGCTTACAGGTCAGCTGTGGAGGAAATCCAGACCTAAAGGGCACGTGGAAGGTCCTGGGACTCACCACAAGGGGCCCAAAGAGAAGCCCAGGAGAGCAGAGGGCTCCAAGGAGGCTGTGGTGGGAGGAGGGACCCACGGAGGCTGGGGCGATATAGGGGGAGGGAGAGAAGGGCAGGAGCTGGGAGCAGGGACAGGCCACAGGGCAGGAGGCGCCAGGCCCTGACAACAGGGCTCAGGGTGCAGGGCAAGCCAGGTTAGGGCTTCTAGGAAAAACAGATTCAAAGGAGCACATGGCAGGGTGTCAGGAAGACGGGAGAGGAAGTGGGACAAAGCTTCAAAGCTCAAGGTGGTGAGGCCACAGAGAGACCCTTGTCCTTGAGCAACTATGACAGTAACCACTCATGTTTGCATTACTGTCACGGGGAGTGCACTGTTGCAGGGGATTCTCGAACACCGTGAGAGGGATCCCTCTTCTGCAGAGGAGACATCATCAAGTAACAAGCCTGCATCTGAGCTAGGAGGTGGAAGGGGCCTGGGGGGCAGGGGAAAACCCGGCCAAGGTCCAGGGAGGTTTGACACATGACCTGCCATGCAAATTAGGACTGTGGCCTCAGGTGGGCCTGTATTTGTATCTTGGTTCTTCCTCTTACCAAGAGCTCTCCGTGCCTCAGTTTCCTCTTCTGTAAAGCAGAACTAATAATAGCACCTCTTTGCACGTGTGGTGAAGGTGAAGTTCACACACAGGAATCATTTAGCTAAGAGAATATGGCAGTTCATGGCTACTCTCATGTTCAGATGGGTCCCTGGAGTGAAGTGTCACCTTGACACCCAGCAGCTCCACTCACAGAGGCCGGACAAGAACCTGGGAGAGTGAGAGGAGGGCGGGGTGCCACCCCAGGAGCCTCCGTCCTGACACTCAGGACCCGCCGCAGGGCCCTTCCAGCCAACCCTGTCCCGGGCCTGGTGGGCCTCTCAGACTCACAGCCCACGCACCTCGCTCCTCCCTCTGAACTGTGACCAGCAGCAGCCTTTGCTGCACAACCTAGGTCCCTGTGGCTTCCCCAAGGACACCCCAACATTGAACAGGCATTCATTGTTCTCCCCAGGTACAACTTCTGTAGCAAAGAAACCGTGAAGGAAGATGTTCTGCTCACTCTCACGCCCTGCGAAGCCCCAGATACAATGTGATCCCCCGTGAACACCAATAAAGCCCCCCACTGCCTCCGTCCGTGTACAGCGCCTGTCTCAGACGTCGGCCGCCACCTTGTGGGATTTGAACCTTTAAAAATTTCATGAGCATTTCTGTTCACGGGGGTCTCTTGCCGTTGACGTGGGTCACGCACCACCGTTCCCCAACTTTCTTGGTCCCCATGCCCACTGTCTTCCCTTTCCCTGAGGGGTCGAGATGAACAGCACATGTACACAGGGATGGGGGATAGTGTCACGACCACAGCCCGGCTCTGCCAGGCCAGCAGGGTAGGTAGTAGACAGGCCAAAGAAAGTGCCCAGAGACAGCGTGCAAGACAAGTGATTGATGGGGGAAGTTCATCAGTGCCCAGTGACTGCTTGCTCCAGGAGGAGTTCGCAGTGACAGCTGAACAGAGTGCATCCTGGGCCCCCATCCTGAAGGAGCTTCACCAAGCAGTGCTTCCTCTCCCTCACGACATTTGGTCCAGTGGTGGCCGGCTGGACAAGTGACATGTGCCCTTCACGGTGCCCTCAGTCCCTCATCTGCCCCCACTGAGGGAGGTTTTAGGTGCAGAAGCAGTGACGTCATCAGCACCCGCTTGCTTAGTTAGCTTATCTGACCAGCAGCCAAGGCGCGACTGTCCTGGCGAACGTGCCAGAGAGCAGCTGTCGAGAGACCCCCCCGACTGTGAGGGAAAGCCAGGGTCCTTCAAGACGAGGCGGACCTGGACTTCCGACCCAGGCTTGCTCTCATTGTCCCCTGAACTTGGCTAGGTTTGGGGGAACAGAAAGGAGGCTCTCCGGAACGTGTTTTCCTGCCCCCTTTTCCTTTGGGAGTGACACAAGGGGTCTCAGCAGGACCGCTGTCTCCATCCCTCATCTTGCAGTAGGAAGCTGAGGCAGAGTGGGGAGTGGGTTGTGCAGACGCCCAGAGTGCACTGGTGTCCCGTCAGGACCCAGGGCCAGGCCCTGCCTCCACTCCCCATGCTCCTCCCTGACTTGCTTGGTAACCTGGAGGGATCATGGAAAGGTCTGGGATGGCGTGGCCTCTTGGCAGTGATAGATTTGGTGGGAATGGGGCCACTTGGTGTCCCTGGACTTTGATGAGGTGTCCGGAGACTCTGATGGGCACACAGGTGCACACAGCACACCCAGGCTTCCAGATCCTTGGGCCTTCTTCCTGTCTTGCAGGCAGAGGCCATCCCAGGGCAGGCTGGGCCACTTAGGAGGGTTCAAAAGAGTCTGAGGAGTGCGCAGTGCAGGCCTCAGCTGGGGCAGGACTCCTCCATCATTCGATTGACCAGAGCCGTTGGGGGGCTTCTCAGCCAACCAGTCTCCACAGGCCCACCCACAGCACACCTGGAAGGAGAGTGTGTTTCCAGGTGGCCTGGTCTGGGCCAAGATCATCTGGGCAGGTCACTGCCTCCCTGGCAGTCACCCCTCTTGGTCTCCTGGTCCCACATCCCACCCCGACAGTTATAGTGACCCAGCTTCTGTTTCTAACCAGTGGTCCTGTCAAGCCATCAGTGAGCTTCAGATCTGAATTGAGTAGGCTCTGGGCTGTCTGTGGACAGCAGTGCTGTGGTGAAGAAGGAAGGGGTGACCGTATTAGATGGCCTCAGTGTAACCAAGGGAAAACCTAAATACCACCAGAGGTCACACAAGCCGAGCAACTCGTTATAAAACTCCCACCTGGTGTGTGGGTTCTGAGGATGATGGTCGCCTGGGTTACTTAAAGGGACTGAGGCTGCTTCAGTGAAAAACACCAACTCTTCACCTGGGCCCATGCCTGTCCCAGGTGACTAAAACAGAGTGACAAGTCTGGTATCTCTGCATCCACATCATGCCTGTCTCCTCGGCCACCTTAACCTCAACTGTTTCTGCTCAGCTCTGCACAGACACCTTAGTTATTTAAGAAATGTCTGTCTGAACTGGTAAGACAAGGCTAGCTTCCCCAAAACTGCCCTAATCTTCTCTTCCTCCTTCAAGGCTGAAGATACCAAAAGAAGAATAAATAAGATATTTTCAGGATTTATGAGGGCATCACGATCAACAGATTACCAACCACCAGGGTTTGCAACATCCCATTCCAGATTACTGGAGAAGGGTCCATGAGTCTCTAGTCATCACTTTTTTTCTCTCTTGGACCCACTTCTTGCCCCTGTGCATAAAGATAGAAGGAGCTTGACCTCCAGGCTGAGTGAAGACAGTCACTTTGGGACATCAGCCACCATTTTCTCACCTTGCTGGCATTCCAGATGGACCTTTCTCATTGCCTCAACAACATTCCCATTCACTGGGTCCCTTTTCCCTCTTCAAATGGCAAGTAAACTGACTTGGATTCAGTAACAATGGTACAGGGCACAGGCGAGGGCTCAATAAACCATGGTACAGAAAGTGATAAAGATGATGCGGGGGGGATGCTCAGCACTCAGTACCTTGGAACTAGGGGCACCACGCAAGAGAGAACAGCATCTCAGGCTGAAGTCAGAGCTGCCTAATATGAGCAGCCCTTTGCCAGCACTGGCCCTGAACCTGCACCCTCGGCAAGGGGTACCATGTTGGCAAAAGAGTTCAATCCATGCAATGTAGATTCTACAAACACTTGCATGCCAGCTCTGCTCTTGCCACTTGCCAGGCACAGGGGACAAAGGAAAGCTGAGGCCACCAACCCTGCAGGGAGTGTGAGAAGCAGGGAATGCTGCATCCAAATAAATAGCACCATGCTGCTTTCTGGGCACAAAAATCAAGTATGTTCCCCAACAGGGTGCCCAGAAGGGGAAGGAGCAGACAGCAAAGGCTCCAGAGAGGCAGTGGTTCTAGAGTCAGGCTTGAAGGAAGACATCCTCCAGAGTGCAGCCTGGGAGGACAGCGTGGAGAAGTATCTGGGACGCAGGACAAATGGGGTCCTTGGTGAATGTGATGGAAAAGAATTTCAGCACACACCACTGGCAGATTTACTTAGGAAAGCAGATAAGCATTCAAGAAAGAATGTGGACTACGTCCAGGGAGAGACATCTTTTGGGGTAAAGTAAGAAATACACATTCAAGGGAGCATGCAGACCACCTCCAGAGGGAGAGAAAACTACCCCTTGGCATGGGTGCTAGTATTCATAGAGGACAGTAGTCAGGAACCGGACTAGAGGTGCAGCCAGGACAGAGCAATGCAGTTTCATGCTGGTTTGTTCTTTGACCTCTGCATTGCCTTCATGTTACTTTTTGCAGGCAAGGTCAAGGGTCAAGGGTACAGGTCAAGGGCAAGGGCTAAGGACATAGGTTGCATTGTTCACTACTGTTTATCTTGCATTTCAAAGGTTCATGGATGTTTCCTGCATTCCAAAGACCCCTGGCCACTCCTCTTTTGAGACTCAGTTTACCTTTCCTTTTCTGTATTCCTAATTTGTATCTCAGGAAGATAGCCAGGAGGAGGCAGTTCCTGTAGATATCCATGCCGGAGGGCATGAGGACACCTGAGGTGGGTGAATAGAACCCAGACATAATGGAGGGGTTGCCACTGGTGGCCATGGGTGACAGCCCTGCTCCCTGGTCAAGGACAGCCTGTCTCAACTTGTGCACCAGACTAACAGATATGGATGATGGCTTGAGCAAAATGCTTTAAAATAAGAGGAAGCTGAGAAGAGTGTGCAACTTTAAAGGGAGGAAGCCAGTTGAGAAGGCTCCCCAAAGATGTGGGCCAGGCCATGCAGCCTAGACATTGCCCTGAGCCTCAGGGGGACCTGAGGTGACCTGGGTTCCAACCACAGGTTCAGACATTGTCATGTGCTCCAGGGGTAGAAGAGACAGCCAAAGGGACCTCAAGCTGGAACAGGGCCAGGCCTCTGCCCTCTCCTCCCCCTTCCTTTCCTGGAACACGTGTCCTCGGAACACACATACAGCTGGAGAAAACTCCCAGGAAGGCAAGAACAGCAGGTTCCAAGATGGCCACATGGGCTTGACTACTAATCAGCATGGTGGCCGAGCATCCACTTCCTAGCACCACTGGGAGGTCCAAACTCAGCCCATGGATCCATGGTCCAAACCTGCTGACTTAGGAAGATGGGAAGACTGGGACTCTCTATGGTCACTCTGGAGGAGACCTGCCATGTTGATGTGGCCCTGGACAAATGTGGCACCGTCTCCAGATGTAAGAGGCTGCATGAGGTCAGTTTGACTGGGCTTTGTTTTTGTTTAGTTTGGTTTGTTTAGTAACAAAAACAATGTAGTATTCATACATGTGAATATGATCTTTGAAGTAATGAAATATGCCATAGTGCTCTGGAGCTTTGCAATGACCCCAACCCTTACACAGTTGGTTAGATGGTATTTTGTTTCCGTGTATCCCCCTCCTTGAAGAGTGCAGCCTTTGATCAGACCTCATCTGTGAGAACTTGGAGTAAGTTCCCTTTCCCCTCCCTTTGTGAATGTCACCGTAAGCTTGTTAGACCTCCATATGTGAGTTACTGACCTCGGCTTATAACAGTGGTCCACTTTATGCCTTGAATGTAGCCCTTGCTGCTCTGCCACCAAGACTTATTTTTAAAATGCCCTTGTTCCTTTCTCTTCCTTTCTCCCTCCCCCTCCCTAATCTTGGAGAAACAGTTTGACCTTTTCTGCCCATTCCTAGGCAGAGTTGTCTGTCCTCGAGTCCACTTCCAACACAGGAACGGAGGAATTCAGACTTGGGGATGGCACCGGAAGACTTCAGAAATGACTATATCCCAAATTAGCAGGTGAATTACAACTCTGGACAAAGAATACATGGATGGAGGCTTTGACTCACCTGTTGACTCACCCTGTTCCCCATGATAGGCAGAATGACAGTCCTGTGACTCTCATTTGCTAGCAAAACAATACAACTTCTTTTTCCTTTTTCTCAAAACTGTGTCCTCATTATTGAATTGGCATCAGGGACAAGAACTGCACTTTTGGCAACAAAAGTACCTATAAACACAAGAGTTGCACAATGCTCTGAGGACCGGGGCTGTGACCTGGCAATGCCCCATCAGCGTCAGGACCTGGCAGCCTCAGCCTCCAAGATAGGTTCTGCCTTCTAGCAAGGAGGCACCTCATGTGCCCTCCAGGATCTCTCCCATGGTGCTCAAGCCAGTTTCCCCCAAGAACCACTCCCAAGAAGTGGTTAGACTCTACTTCCCACAGAGACCTCCATTCTGTCCAAGCAATCGGATTTTAATAATTCTGGAATTCATCCACTGCGAGCTTGTTCTACCTGGTCTGCCAAACATCTTCCCTGGGTGGCTTGTTCTTTCTACTCTCCCCCTCTAAAAACTTTGTGAATCTGAGAAAATTTTTCTCTGTATGTCAATAATCTGTGGGATTCGTGAACTCATACTTTGATCATCTCCTTATTTGCACCATGCATGGCCCAGATTACTGTTTAGTGTATTGACATAAAAACCAGATTTATTATAGCCCTCTGTTCCAGAGGTTTCAGTCCACGGTTCCTTGGGCTGTGCTGGCACAGTACATCATGGCAGAGAGGCCTGTTCACCTCATGGAGACCTGGAAGCAAAAGAGAGAAAGAGAAAGGGGACAGGGTCCCAACAACCCCTTCAAGGGCATGCCCCCAATGACCTAACCTCTTCCACGGGGCCCCACTTCCTGAAGATTCCACTACCTCCCAACAGTGCCACAAGCTCAACACACGGGGCTTGGGGGCATTTAAGATCCAAGCTAAAGCACCAGAAAAACATCCAGCACACTGCAGCCACGGGGATAGGAACAGGCCTGAGCAAACCAGTGAGTCACACAACAGGAGCTACCATGGGATCAGAACTGAGAAGGACATTAGGAAGTCAGGGAGGCTGTCCTGGAGTGCGACTCGCAGCCTAGAGAGAGGGGCTGCCAGCTGAGCAAGAGCGAGGCAGCAGGAAGAAAAGAGAGGGGACAAATGTGGGACAAATGCAGGACAAACGGGCCTCAGGTACAAGAGGAGGAGGCCCCAACTGACCCCAGCCCTGAGCAGCTGCTGCGCCAACTGGCAGGGCTCACCAGGCCCTGGCCCTGCTGCCTGTTGGCCATGTGGTTGGCAAGTGAGTTTTCCCACAGGTGCTGGCCTTCACTTCCTTCCCACTGCAGCTGAGCTGGCCCTGTCAAGGGCAGGCAAGAGGGAGCAAATGAGTGTCCCTGGGACTAGCTGGCCTGCCTTGAGCCACCCTGTGGAAGAGGCCCAGGCAGGCTCTGGACTGTTCTGGAACACCTGGTACATCTTCCTCCAACCACTAGTGACTGTGGCAGGGGTCCCCAACCCACTTTGGAGGCAGCTGGGTGCAGGGATGATGTTCCTAAATCAACCCAGATTCCATCCATTGCAAAGATCAGCAGACTGAGACTCAGAGGAGAGCAGTAGCACACGAGGAGGTCGTGGAGTCCTGAGATCAGAGCCGGGCTCCTCCACAGCCCCTTGCACCAAGCCTCTTCACCTTTCTGGGCCTCTGTGGTTCCAGCTGTAAGGCAGGAATAAGCCAGGGTCTCTGTTTTCTGAGCATGTTCCAATCCCAGGAGCGTGGACCTTGGAAGTGGAGCACCCACGTGAACACCTGCTTGAGGCTCGATTTCTACTCAAGACAAGAGGTCAATCAAGTGAGGCGAGGTCCTCACTCTGCACCAGCAAAACTCGACTCTATTTTTCAGTGAGTCCAGCCTTGGCAAGTGTTTTCTTAATAGAATGGATCCGCCTCGTGAGTTCCTCAAGAGCAGGTGAATGCCATTGGCATTCAGAAGAGAGCTGGTGACCCAGAAATAAGAAATATCGATTCTGCCCTAAAGGAACTGAAACCTTCTCCTTCTGTCTAGTTCTGTTCTCTGAGAGGTGTCGACCAGATAAAGCTCCTCTACTCCCACAGAGGAGAAGCTTTCCCTGAATTTCTTGATGAATCTATGGCAAGAACAGGCAAGCAAGCATACATTTTGATGGATAACTGTCAGATTTTCTAGGGCAGGAAATAGCGATGTGGCCCAAACAGGGCAGTAGGAGCAGGAGCCCGGGTGCACACTCCAGCCTCTCCCTGCTCCCCACACCCTCTGTTGAGTGGTCAGCATCTCCTGTTGGCTGAACACTGCCATAAGGACAAAGGCAAGTCACCCAGAAAGGCAGCGGTGGAGGTGGCCTCAGGCAGAGAGCCTGGGGAAGGTGACAGGAGGCCAGACCTGGGAGGCGAATGGGAGACATCAGCTCCCCATGACTATCCTGGAGTCAGTGACTCGTATCTCCCACTCTTACACCCAGGAAATATTTCTTAATCTCCTACTATGTGCCAGTGCTGTGGGCTCTGGCAACACGGCAATGACTATGCAGACCTCGACCCTGCTGCCAGGCAAGAGCTAAAACAAAATTATCCTTTGAGATTTTTGGAAGAAGAATCAATATGCAAAGAGACAGGCGTTTTGAGGGGCTACCTGGAGTTTCCTGGGCAAGGGAAGGACACACAGGTGCAGCTGGGAGGGAGACAGGCCCTGAAGGTCACGGTGAGGAACTGTGATGTTTTCCCCAAGCTACAGGTGGTCCCTGGTCCCATGCTAAGGGCCCAGGTTTCCAGTCTTCCTGATTTGCCATGCCAGCCCCCTCCCTGGGGTCCCTAGAGTCAAGCCTTAGACCTGACCTCCCCTGCTGCTCTCCCCCTCCAGGGCAGCAGGTGGCATTCACTGAGGCTCAGGTGACCCCAGGCAGGTATCCTCATCACTCTACTTCCTGCCTTGATAAACCCACTGGAGACAGGGAGTCCTTTCCTTAGCTGCCACCAACTCCACATCACTTGTGTCCAGCCTCATAATTCTGAGAAGGAAGTTTCTAATGACACACGCACACAGGCATGGACTCACACTCACACACACACACCACTTGTCTCCACTTGAAAGCCTCAGGAAATTGCTGGCAATCTCTGTACTTCTGGGACCGATCAAAGGGCAGCCAGGGAATGTGCAGCACGCAGCCAACAGCTGTGTGTGAAGTCGGCACCGAGTCACCGCCCTGGAAAACTGTTGGGCAGCATCTCCTAAAGCCAGCCTGTGCATGTGCACCCCAGGACCTTGCCATATTCCCGGGGATAAGCCCAAAAGACACGAGAGCATGTGTTACTAAAAAGCTGTCCTAGGCTAAAATGAGCCTAGCTCCAAAATAATAGCTCCAAACTGGAAAGAACCCATGTGTTCACACACAGTAGAATGGAAAAACATGCTGCAGTCTTTTTCTTCAAAACATGTATTTTACAGAAATATGTCAGTTCTGCCCAGCAATAAAAAAGAGAACCAATACTGATACGTATAACAACATGGATGACTCTCTAAAATGTCTTGTGTGAACAAATCAAAGCACTTGAGAGTATCTCCATTTACATAAAATTCGAGGACAGGCAAAACTGGGGATAGGAACCAGAGTGCATATGGTGACGGGGCTGGTGGTAGAAGAGTCGTGACAGAAACTTTGGCTACTGGAAATCCCGATCCGGGACATAGGCATGTATCGTCAATGCACATTGAACTGTACTTAGGTTTGAAACTTAAGATCTGTGCACTTGGGTGTACCTGCATTAGATGCCAGTTTAAATCCAGGCAGGGCAGCACCTGGCTATTCACCCAGGCCCTTCTCTTAAGAGTGAGGGAAAGAAAACACCCCCACTGCTAATCTCCAGGTCAAAGTGCAACCAGCGCAGCTCACAAGCACTTTTAAAATAGCCTATATGATTCCTAAAGGAGGCTCTGTGTGAACAGGGTTCGTTTTGTCCCTGTGAGCATCTGTCTGCAGAACTGTCTTCATTTTCCACATCTAGGTTCACTGGGGCCAGGGGACTGCTCATCACCCACCCTGCCCCTCAAGTAGCCAACGTGCGCGTCTTCAGGGACACACACTCCCACTCAGCAGCAAGTCCTCGGAGTCCATCCTTTCAGTCTGTCAACAGCAATGGGGCAGCGAGAGGCATCTGGGGTCCCTGCTGTCTGAAGGGAATTTGATCGAGGAGTCCCCACAGCCTGATGCTGCCCTGTTATCGCTTTGGAACAATCTTTTGGCAACTGCACCTGTAAAATCAGATTGATGGAGCCCCTTCCCATCCCCTGAGTCGTGCCATGTTGTCCTCCGGTCCCACTCCTTGCACGGCCCTCTCCGGGTTGAGCTGGCTCTGTGTGTTCATGATAACAGGTTCAAAGCGCCCACGTGGGCCCGATCTACCCTGCCCTGGCCTTTCCCCGAAGGAGTCCAAAGGATAAAGCCTGGTTATAAAAAGCCACGGCCAACCTGCTGGGCGTGAGTGGAAGTCCCAGTGAAGCAGGGCAGCAAGGTAAGTCACAGTGCCACCTGGACAGGTGGCAAGCCAGGGTGGGTAGCAAGGGCCGCCTGGGGATAGGGCTCAGAGGGGGAAGCTGCTGCCGGTGAAGACCCTGAGTCCAGAGTCCCAGGGCAGCACCTGATTCCCTGTGCCTTGGGAGGCCTCACCGCAGTGTCCCCACACCACGGGAAGGGCCTGTGCACCCAGTCACTGGGCTTCTACTCATTACCCTCCTGGGTATGCGCCCAGGTTCCTGCCCTGGCTGGGCTCTTCCCTGCCAGCCTCGCACCTGTGCCCACGGTGTGGTGTGATGTCTGTGTCCTCCTTGCAGATGCTGCTCTCCTGGACCCTCGGCCTTCTCTTGCTGGCCACTGTCAGAGGTGAGGATACTGTCACCATCCCTCTGAGGAGGAAGTGATGGCCTACGCCAAGTGTCACGGAGATTTCAAGATGAATGAATAGCACCTCTGCCACACAGCTCATGGGCACTTGATCCATACTTGGTGTCAGATGATGCTGGATGTGGAAAGGGCCTGCTGGGGTCTTCCCGCCCGAGGCAGTTTTAAGGCAGCAGGTTGCAGACTCGTGATTCCCCAGCCTGTCTGATGATGAGGGCCCCACTCCAGACCCTCTGAATCAGAACCTCTGAAGGAGGGCCAGGGGCGTGTACAAGCGACATACACGTTCACCCAGAGGTCCTGGTGGTTCTTATCTCCACAGAAGTTTGGGAGACGCAGACAGCAAAAATGAAGAGCCACCTTAGCCAGCCCTGGGATCCATCCTGGAGTCTCCCTGGGTGGGTGGACATGACATTGCTCCTTTCTAGAACCTCACGAGTGTCTTGTTTGTGGCTCTTCCTACCCCAGGGAAAGAGGTCTGCTACGAACCCTTTGGCTGCTTTTCCAATGAAAAACCTTGGGCGGGGACTCTTCAGCGGCCTTTAAAGATATTTCCCTGGTCCCCAGAGGACATTAGCACCCGTTTTCTTCTGTACACAAATGAAAATCAGGACAACTACCAAGTAAGAGTGGAGATGGAATGACAGCATGTGGGGGCAGAGGGGGGGACCCCCACGTGGTCATGTAGATTTCCAGAGCATAACTCCATTCACTGCCTTGGAACTTTCCAGAGGATACTGCCCACCCCCAATGTTAGAACTAGAGCCATCTTGGCTGTAGAGATCATAAATCCCAGAGTATATGATGAAATCATGGAACCTAACCTAAAAACACTCATTCACACACACACTGGTGCACAGACCTGCAGGGGCCACCCCAGCATGAGCACCCGTTCCCTGGGAGGAAGAGCGTATGAGAAGCCAGGTGTATCCCAGCAACACCGGGCAGTGCAGATATAGAAGTCCCTTAGGGTTAGGTGTAAGAGGATATAAATACTTCTGAGGAGCTAGAAGACAATCATAAAGTGGACAATTAACTACAGAAGAGAAAAGGTGACATCACCTGGATCAACCTTCTGTACCAGAACGTCTGCCAGTGGAATCAGGACAGGTTTGTTCCAGGTGATCAGAAGTGACCAGGAGACAGTTTCAAGGAAGACATTGCTAAGAATTCAAGCAGCTCACAGCTCTGGTCCCTGATAGAGGTTAGAGAGCAGGTGTCTGTCTCTAGGTCCCTGAGCTCACCATTGTGGTATTCCACATGACACATTTCCCACTGGGTGACCCCAGCCTGGAATCTGTTTGGACCTGGTTGTTGAGCCACTTTTATTATGTGATCCCTCTGGTGTCTGGTCCTGGTGACTGGTGGAAGTGGGCCTTACCAGGCCCTTGGGCACTCAGGTGTCTTTCTGGAGTCTCGTGGTTCCACTGAGTCTATCACACTCCAGCCTTCTGCTTTTGGCCAGGGGTTCTTCACTTTTCCTGTCCAGGGACCTCTTTGTCCACTGTGGGAAGATGAAGAACCCCTTCTCTGGACAATATTTCTGAATACATAAAATATATTGGATGATAGAGAAAATCAGTTATATTGAAAAAGAGATAAGAGGACATTAAAAATATATAAATATGGAATGTACATATTATAGGTGCTGCTTTTATATCTCACTAAATAACAAGATCTGGGGGTTGATCTATTAACTATTATAATTTAAAACAGTAGTGAATACTACTATCATCACATTATAAAACTATAATGTGACATGAAAATGTCTGTGACTTCAATTGGGGCCAGAGTCACAGGTGTGGCTAATTCCACTGTGGTTTGCTGCCTGATCTCAAGATTAGCAGAAGTACTAGATTTTGGTTGGAGGTTCATGAAGATTAGAAGTCCATGAACTTGGACTTTCTGAATCCTAGCCACAATCCCAGGTCAGGAACTTCTCCTAGGCCCACCTGGAGGCTGTGGGCATCGTGCCTGTGATCTTGGACTCACCAGGACTGGCTGTGACAGGCCCACAGCTTGGAAATAATTAACATTTGAATTCATCTTTTCTACCTAAACCAGCTGATCACTGCTGACCCAGACACCATTGACGCTTCAAACTTCCGACTGGACCGCAAGACACGCTTCATTATCCACGGCTTCATAGACAAGGCAGAGGACAACTGGCCGCCAGACATGTGCAAGGTAGGGGCCCGCCTTCCTCACCTGGCCACGGCCTGGTGAGGCCAGTACCCCACACACACCTTTAAATTCTGCACTCCTAATGCCCATAAGATGAGGAAAGGAAATACTCCAGAGAGAGAGGGGTCTTTGGTACAAACACCCAGGAAAACATGGTTACCTGGGGCATCCATTGCCAAGTTGTCACTACCGATCAATTTACAGTAACTATCTCTTCTGCAGCTGAAGAGACCCAGAGTCCAGTCAAAAAGTCTCAGAGGTGAAGGCCACACAAACCACCTGCTAGTCAAGTAGCCCACGCTTTGTCTTTGATGGTATATAAAACCCATGCATGACATTTTTTAAAAATGATTAAAATTTGCCCTGTAAAACCCTGCTATCCCATAGATGTTCTGTGATGACAGAATTGTTTTATATTTGTGAGGTCCACATCCAGAGCCACTAGCTACTTGTTGTTATTGAGCCTTTGAAATGTGGCAGGTCCAACCTGGAACTGAATTGTAAATTTTATTGGGTAGTATTCATTTGTACCTGATCTAGTAAGTGACCTTCTGGACCTGACTGTGTCAATAACCATCTGAAAAATATTAAACAAGACACTTGCCTGTTTCAGGTCTCAGTTTCCACATCTGTTAAGCAGGGTGAGTAAATCCAGTTTATAGTGCTGCCCTGCAAGTCAAGATAGGACACAACCAACCTGTAGGAGGGATATTAATATCTGACATCAAAGCGGGCCCTTGATGGACCTGGATTCATATCTCTGGGGTGTGCAACTTGGAACTGTTGATAAATTGGTGTCTCTCTCTCTCCCCGCTCCCATCTTCTCCAGAAAATGTTTCAGGTGGAGGAGGTCAACTGCATCTGCGTGGATTGGAGGAAAGGGTCCCGCACCACGTACACACAAGCCGTGCACAACACCCGGGTCGTGGGGGCGGAGATCGCTTTCTTAGTACAAGTGCTTTCGGTAAAACCCTGTCTGGGCCCGTCCCGCGGGTGGGGCAGAGCGAGGGCCAGGAAGCACTGCACTGCGCCCAGGGCAGCGGGGACCCGCAGGGAGGGCTGCAAGTCCAGGGGCCCAGGTTCTCCATCCCTTCCTCAAATTCCTCCCTTGCTAAAGACGCAACACCCCATCGTTTTCTAGCGGCGGGGCCCGGGGAAAACGGACCTCAGTTTCCCCTTTGGAAATGCACCCTTCCTTAAAGGCTGTTCAGGGAACCCGCGGGGCGGCCCGGCAGTTCCAGCCGGGAAGATGAGTCTTCCCGCTCCTGCAGCCCCGGGAAGGCCCTTGACACCCGGCCCTGCGGCCGCCGCTGCAGCTGAGGAGCCGGCTCCCACCCCCATGCGCCCGCCACCCGGCCAGGGACTAGGACGGAGTTCCGCGGCCGCCACTGGTGGCACCGGCGGGCCGGGCGGAGGCGGCTGCAGTTGGCGCGGCGGCCGCTGGTCAGCACTGTTGCCGCGCGCACGGGACTCGCCCGCAGCAGCCCTGAGCTGTCTCGCTGCCCGGGCGGCGTCCCCCCCGGTCGCAGATCGTACTTCCCGAGTTTCCAGCTGCGTCTTATCACTGCCCCCAGCAGGGACCTGCGTCCCTGCCCTATCTACGCTTCCCCACGTGGTCCTCGGGGACCCCTGACGCGCCCTCTCTCCGCAGACCCAGTTGGAGTACAGCCCTGAGGACGTGCATCTCATCGGTCACAGCCTGGGCGCGCACGTGTCCGGGGAGGCGGGCCGGAGGCTGGGGGGCCACATAGGCCGCATCTCAGGTAGGGGCCAAGCGGGCCAACCGCGCAGCGCAAACCTTGACCCATGCATTTCTCTTGGCAAAGATCGCCCTTACTGGTCCTCTGCGAGCCACTTTAAGTGATGCTGTGGACTTAAATTTTAAAAATGATTGTCCAAGTGTCTTAACGTGTATTAGAAAAAGATAACAATTTAATATGGATTGATAAAACAAGAAAAATATAAATAGACATTAAACCAATGATTTCAGGGTGATTGCTAGAGTATGACAAAGTTGAAAAAAAAAGTTGAGTTTTTTTTTTTTAGTATACATCAGTTCCACAAACGTTCCTTAAATATTTTTGCTGTATTTGGCACAGATAGAAAATGAAAGTAGGTAGCTGAGACTTGCCACATAGGAAGTGCTTAGTAAAGAATGAATGAATGAATCAGTAGGCAGAATAAATCTACCAAGAAAGACAGACATCAACAATTACTTATTTTGTGGAGCCAAATCAGTATGTAACTTGGGCAGTCAGTTTGATATAACTTTTGATGAGGGTCCCTTTTGCTCAAGGCACTGTGGGAGACATCCAGAGAAGGATGACAGGATAACAGTTCATTATACAGAATTTTTCCAGTTACAAAGTCCTTTCTCTTACACCTTTTCATGAGGTTTTCCCAATAACCCTGTAAGATAGATGTCCTTATTCCCACCTTCTGGATGACAGACATTTGACCCTGAGAAGAACCAGGGCAAGAATATAGGTCACTGTGTGCCACACCCCCCCCCCCCCCTCCGCTTCTCTTTGAAGATGAACTGGGCCCAGACTCTGCTTCAGGAAAACCACATTCCAGTTCAGGAAGCAGAAAACCAAGGGGGCAAATAAAATTCAAAGCAGAATTAATAAATTCAAAATAATCCAGTGACTGGAAGGGGCCAAGAAAGGAGAGGGTGTTGGAGCTGGCTCTTGGAGAAGAAAGATTTAAATGAAGGAAGAGCACGGGAAGGACACAGCAGACCGGGGAACTCATGAGAAAAGACACAAAAGCTTGTCAGTGTGGGGTCTCAGGAACTGGGAGTTGCTGGGTGAGGCCAGGGAACACACAGTCTCCGAGCAATGGCCAAGGGGTAACGTGTGAGAAAAACAGGAAAAGGGAAATGAGGAACACCAGGGCCCGCCCAGCCCTCACAGAGGCAGGCACTGGAGATTTCCAGTTGTTCTTCAACAGGCAGTGTCCCCACTCACGGCCTTTCCCTTCCAGCCTTTCCCAAGCAGACCAGGAGCTACAGACCCAGTTGGCTGAACCATAGCCACTGGGGTTTTGCCCAACTCCTCAGGTCAGTTGGTGGGTGCTGGGTGTAGATTCTGGTCCTTGTCAGAGTGCAGCCTGTCCACGTCTCCTTTCCAGGGCTGGATCCAGCAGAGCCATGCTTCCAGGGCACACCTGAGGAGGTTCGGCTGGACCCGTCAGACGCCATGTTTGTGGATGTGATTCACACTGACATTGCTCCCATAGTTCCTTTCCTGGGTGAGTTCCTCAGTCCCTCTCCCTGGTGACCAGCACTATGACTGACGACATTGAGTCCGGGCAGTCCCCAGTATACACACGAACTTTTCAAAATGGTTAACTATAGGAAAGGTTGGAGTGTCAACCAGTTGAAATGGGTGCCAGCCACAAATGAGCTGCCCGCACAGGACTGGTGGTGTCAGCTTGTAGTCCTTCTGTAGTCTACACAGGCTGACACTTGATCTTTGAACCCTGTGTCATTCCCCAATCTACCAGGATCCAAAATGGCAAATGTATTTATTTTTGACACTTGACCTGTCCCTACAATTTACAAAGTTAATTTTTGAAATTTTTTTCTTTTCTCAAAGCTTTGGTTATGACTTGTTCTGCTGGAGACTGTAGACATATATATTTCTTTAATTCTTCTAAAATCAGCATTTTTTCCAGTATAGGTAACGGTTCATGAAACTTGCCAACATAGGTTATGTTTTTAATGGTGACATTGATGTTGACGATGATACCATCACTTAATGAATATCTACCACGTGCTGCACTAGATGTTGTATAGTAGTAGCTCATTAATCCTATAACATCCCAAAAGTGGATATTATCCCCATTTTATGGCTGAGGAAATGAGACTCGATGAGGTTAAGTAATTGCACACAATTATTGTAAGTAGAAGTGGGATTTGCTCACAGGTCTGTGTGCCTCTGAAGCCAGAGTGCCCCCATGGTACCATGGCTCTCGGTAGAACAATATACTGTTATGTGGTCTCAGCACTTCAATGTAGAAACCAAATTTTTAAAAATAAATAAAGAAAAACAACTCATACTTAATATGTGCCTATTGGATGCTTAATGGCCTCAGGGAATATTGGTATTGTCGGGGCCTCCCCAAGACAAACAGTCACACATAAAAGTGTATGTGTGCAACTCCCCCAGAGCCCACCTCCCCGCTCACCTCACTTCCTGGGTGTTCTCCTCCCTCCCCATCCTGCCAAGCTCCGTCTCTCAGATCTTTCTGCAGAGCTGGAGGTAGTAGTAGCTGTGCTGAGGAGAGAATTTACCCAGAAGGCTCTCACCCTTGTCAGAATGAGTTGAACATCTCATTGTGGCCATGACCTCACTTTGGTACCACTGCCCTGTTCGCCTCTGCTTCACACATTTCAGGTTTTGGAATGAGCCAAAAGGTGGGCCATCTGGATTTCTTTCCAAATGGAGGAAGGCACATGCCTGGATGTCAGAAAAATATCCTTTCAACCATCGTTGATATAGATGGACTATGGCAAGGTATGTTAAGGAAAGAAGTAAGGCAGCGACTGCTGTATTGGGGTAAAGGGGGGATGTGTGGGTCTGGCCCCCACAATGCTGAACTGGCCACCCTTGTGGCATGCTTGCTCTGTCAGGTGCTTTCACAACAATGCCATGAGACATTTACTCTCGTGAACCCCATTTTACAGATGCAGGAACTGGGAATCAGAAGGGTCACCTAGCTTGTCCAAGGCCACCCCATATTAAGCCCATTTTCTGACTGCAGAGCCTGGCTTTCATCCAGCTTGTGGTCTCTCCCCCAGTTGTCAGGATGCTGGGACAAGGGCTGGACGGGCACATTGGCAGACACCGATCCTACCTTCTGCACCTGCTCCTTGAAGAGCACGGAGCATAAGCAAAGATCGGGAAGCCTTGATTTCTCATTGGTGCTATCAGGTCCTAGGAGTAGAGGCGTACTGAGCTGACAAAAAGAGGAGGGATGTGCTCTGTGGATTTGGGCTGGGGGGCACAGGGGAGGCCTGGAGGTCTGGGGGACCCCTGGTGGATCCTGGCAATCCCTGTGTTCATCTAGGAAAGCAAAATCCCCACCCCTAACATTAGGTGACCTCCCATGTCCTGACCTTTGGCTGTTCCTCTGGTCCCTCCCCAGAGCCCAGGCTTCACTTTTCTCCCTGAAAGAGGAGGCTCTGGGTCTGTAATCTATTTGTCTTTATTTTTCTGAACTAAAGTTCCCCACAGCTAAGAACTATTTCTCAGGCACCCAGATACTCCAGTACCCTGTTCAGGGCCCAGGCCAAAGTGGACACTGAACACACTCTGTTAAATGGCATTAATCTTGTGTGGCATTTTAATATTCCATGTGCTTAATGTCAAAGAGCAGAGTCAATAAAGCGACAGCCGGTCTCCCCTGGCAAATCAACGGAGCTTTTCAGCTCTCAGCTCCGCACCAGGTAACTCTTAGGAAGACGTGGCCATTCCACTCTCCCTGAAGGAGCCCTAGAGTCACAATAATAGCCGCCCCCTCCCAGAAATGACGAGCAGGGCACACATAATAGGAAGGAGCCCAGGTTTAATTAAAGAGGCAATTTAGAGTGAACAAGCCCATGAGCGCTAGAGTGTGTTTCTATTGTACGGAACTCGAGTCACCCAGGCGCTGGGCCCTGGGAACAATTAAATCCACTTTCTCCTCTATTATGGGTCCCCGGGCAGCAATTTTGGATGAAAGAAACAATTAAGTTTAAAGCAGGTTCTGTTGTCTGGTGAGGAGCATTGGCCTGGGTGCTGGGCACTGGGGACTGGCTGGCTCGGCTGGAGGGCACTGGGCAATGGGCAGGGCTGGGACTTGCGAGAGCGAAGCCACCCTGGCACAAAGGGGATGTGCCTTCCAAGGGGTGGTGCATAAAGTCCACCAGACCCCCAAGAATGGTCCCCAGTTGTGTCCAGGGTCACTGCGGTACTCCATGGGAAGTATTATACTGAGTCGCTGGAGAAAGAAATATCAATTTTCCAAACAAGAGGAGTTTGGTAAAAAAAAAAAAAAGGTGGTAAATAAAATGCCATGAAAGAATGGCTGGAGTCTCCTCATGCCCAGCATTGCGAAGATAGGGGCAGCTTAGCCTGAACAGTTAGACCCCGACAAGGCCGGCTCCAGGGAAAGGTGTCAGTGTGGCCCCGGATGCACGTCACAGCAGTGTGGATGGCCCTCACGGGGATGGCTACAATGGGAGTGCACTGTGATCATTGAAGCAGGCAAAGATTTTCACGTACAAGTCAAGATTCTCAGGAAAAATCAGAAGACCCAGCAATCCAGGTCTTTAACTTGTAGCAACCAGCTGGGCTGTGTGGGCTCCCTTGAAAGCTATTATCTTCTCTGCATGTGTCTCTGTCTCCTGTCTCTGTCTGTCTGTCTCGCTCTCTCTCTGCCCCGTCTTTCTCTTTCTTTATATATATAAATATTCATACTGTTTCCATGTCTCTTTCTCTCCCTCTCTCTCTCTCTCTGAATTTTTCTGCCCTCTCCGTCTCTGTCTCTGCCTGCCCACCCTTACCTGGTCCCAACCTCTTCATTCATGTTACATTCCAGCCCCAGAGCACTGGACACATGTGCCTGTTAGGACTTGTCACTCTTCAATGCTTGCCTGGTCCTAGCTTATGCCCCAAAATGCTGAGGCGTGCCCCCACCTATCCATGCAACATGGAGGGAGGCGCAAGGCCTGCAGTGTGGTATGGTTCACGTGTCAAAGGTCAAAGGCCTCCTCCAGCTCCAGGTCTCTGCTTTCTCAGGAACCAAAAACTTTGCAGCCTGCAATCACCTGCGAAGCCACAAGTATTATGAGAGCAGCATCCTCAACCCCGACGGCTTCCTGGGCTACCCCTGTGCTTCCTACGAAGAGTTCCAGGAGGTAAGGCACCCAGGGCCTGGGAACATGGCCGTGGCTCTGGTGTAGATTTCATTCCTGTGACTTAGAGCAGAAAAAGGAGATGTATGTAACTCCACACCCACGGGTGGAAATCATGGAAGTGCCCAGGTTTCCAAAACCTTTCTCCTAGGGGGCAGGGCAGGCTGCAGGGCAGACACACAGCTGGCTGTACTGGGCCCTCTCGGGGCCCCCAGCTTTCCATTTAGGACAAACTCCAATCTGCACAGAGGTTGAAGAAGGGCACAGGAAGGCCTGGTACACCTGTCACCTAGACACATCAATTGTTAGCATTGTGTGTGGTGGAGGGAGTATTCTTTTTTCCTAAATGGTGGGTAAGTAAATTAAAGATATTAGGACACTTTGCTCGTAAATATGTCAACATTCATCTACTAAGAGCATCGTCATCCTCCTAAAGAACAACATTCAAGAAATTTAACTCTGATACAGGAAATTTAACTCTGATTCTAATATATAATCCATATCCAAACTTCTTTATTTATCCAGAGAATATCCTCCAGAACTGTACCTCTCTCCCTCCCTCTCTCCTTTCCTTATTCTCTTCTTCCTTTCTTCCTTCCCTCCCTCCCTCCCTCCCTCCCTCCCTCTCTTCCTTCCTTCCTTCCTTCCTTCCTTCCTTCCTTCCTTCCTCAGCCTTTCTTTTCCTTCCTTTTCTTGCCTCTAATTTATTGCCTTGTCTCTACAGATTCCTTTAATCTGGAAGTTTCTCATTTTTCCTGGTCTCCCAGGACTTGGACAGTTATGACAACTCCAACCAAGTGTTTGGTAGAATATTCCACACTATGAAATTGTTTATTTCTTTGTGACTCAGCAGGTGATATTAGGTCCTTCTCAGTGTACACAATCAAAGGCATTTGTTAATGGAACTGTGCTTGATGATGTAAATTTGGATTACTTGGTTAAGGTGGTGTCTTCCAGATTTCTGTATTATGAAAGTACTATTTCCCTTAAATAATCTCTTGGTGATATTGTTTCCCAACAATAAACCCAACAGAAGTTTTGGGTTTCTATGGAGAATCCTTGCCTGAATCAATGACTACATTGCGGGTTGTAAAACTCATATTTTAAAATATATTTTCTCAAAGATAAAAATAAAATGTGCATAAAGTTAGGTCTTTTTTCCTTTCAAAACTGATTTTAATCTTGACATGGTGACTGAACTATGACCAAAAGGACCTCCTGTCTGATCCCCAAGGTCAGTCAGTGTCCCATGAGCAGTCCTGGTAGGTGGTTACTGCTGAGGCACAGGTAGCCACGGGGCCTCCTGTAACTGTCTTATGCTTTCCAAATCACAAAGTCACTCTGTACACCAGGAATTGTGGATGCAGTATGAGGCCAAACAAGAGAACATTAGTGCTGTGTCACAAAGTACTCACCTGATTTGAAGGCCTACTTAATGAACTTTGGGGGAGTACTACATGGGGACGAATTAGTCAGGAGAAATAACTCACATTAAAAATGAAAATGAGCAAGGGTCTTTGCTTCCTCTTTTCTTCTAAAATAAACTGCCGTCTTTCCCATTCACTTCTCCCTTGAGGACTGTCTTGCATTCCCCCTTTCAGACTTCACTGCTTCCCATACATGACTTGTCTTGAAGCTACACTCTCGGTTTTCAAGAGTTTACACTCTGCTGGGTGCTGTGCAGGCCTAGCACAGTCCTATGCACAGTCCTGAGGATGGATGCATGGGTGCATGGGAACGTGGGAACGTGCATGGGTAGAAAGATGCATGCTTGTGTGGATTAGTGGGACGAAAGAGTAGATGGACACATGGAAGCATAGAAGGGTGAATGAGAGGATGGGTAAGAGATGGACAGGTGTAGGTGTCCAGAGCTGTAAGAACAGATAGTTATAGATGAGAAAGTGAGTTCATTGATAGAGTGAATGAGGCAAAAGCCTAGTATTAACAGACAATTCTTTCCCCATTAGAATGGCTGTTTCCCTTGTCCATCTGGAGGATGTCCCAAAATGGGGCACTATGCTGACCAATTTAAGGGGAAAACCAATGCTGTGGAGCAAACCTTTTTTCTGAATACAGGAGATAGTGGTGACTTTACCCGTAAGTTTCCCTTTTCCTGAATTAAAAATTCTTGCAGAAAAATTTTAAGAGGTATACCAGCCATATTGGTCACGACTCATGGTAGCCACTGGCAGAAACCCAGACACAGCCACAGCCAGCTGAAGCTGTAACGTAAGGACAGCACTTGTCTTGCGTCTTATGCTCACCCTTTAACAATAATCCCCGAAAAGCTGCTGAGCACAGGGTAGTGAGTGGCCCCAGCCAGTTCCCATGTCCACACACCCATATGGCAGGAAGGCTGCATCTATTAACAAAAGAAGCAGGCAACGTGAGGCAATGTCATTTTAAGTCAAGAAGTCACAGTAGTGACACTTGTCAAACTGGTCGCCGGACACACACACACACACACACACACACACACACACACACACACACTGTTGTGCTGTGTTTTTGTTTGCCCAGCTTCTCATTAAAAGGAATAAGATGATAAAAATATCAAGACTAATTTTGTATAAATATTATCATATAATGCCTGGAAAGAAGAACCTTATTTTCCAAGGCAGTTTGAAATTTAAAAAATAATAATATAGCACTTTATAAAACACTTTTCATACAGAACATTTCATGCAATCCTATATTTGCCACAAATACTAGCTTGACAGTGTCTGTAAAGTCTTATATGCTTATACCTTTAGCCCAAACACCTGATTCTCAGAACGCACCAGGGTGCGTAAGAATCATTCAAAGGTGCTCACTGTTGCATTGTTTGTTAATAACAAAAGACTGAGGGGACATTCTCAGCGTCCACAAGTTGAAAAATAACAAATTGCTATAGATTAAATGTTACATGTAGCCATTAAAAAGAAGGATATAGCTCTATGTACTGAAGAGAGAAAGCCTGCAAGTCCTGTGCAGTAGAAAAGCAAACAGCAAAACAACATTAGTCCACTTTGCTGCAACAGAATACCACAGACCGAATGGTTTAGGAACAATAGAAATTGACTTCTCACAGTCCTGGAGGCTGGAAGTTCAAGATCAGCATGGCAATATGGTCAGGTTCTGGTGCACACTGCTGGCTTCTTGTATTCTCCTTCACGGTGGAAAGGGGACAAGAGACTTTTCTAGAGTCCTTTTTATAAGGGCCCTAATCACCCTCAGGAGGGCTCCACTATCATGACCAAATTATCTCCCAAAGTCCCCCATCTCCTAATGTTATCGTGTCAGGTGTTAGGATTTCATATGAATTTGGGGGACACAAACACTGAGTCCATCACCTCATTAGTCAGGGTACACAGGTGCAGTGACAGATTGCCCTTCATTCTGGAGGGCACGTGCTTTCTTCTGCTGAACTCTAATACTTACCGCCCTCTGAGTCTCCACACCCCAATAGAATCTGAATTCCTGGACCCCAACTCCACCTAAGGAAGCCGTTAGTCACAGGGCCCTTGGGCTCTTGCTCGTGGGGGATCTTAGGGCTCAATGGATTCATTTGCTTCTGTTGGGTCCTTGTTTCAACAAGATAAGTTTCTTGACCTGACTGCATTTCTTTGGACAGGTTGGAGATACAAGGTATCAGTCACACTGTCTGGACGGAAGAAAGTGAGTGGGTACATCAGGGTTGCTCTGTATGGAAGTAACGGAAACTCAGAACAGCATGAGGTGTTCAAGTAAGTACTGTGGGAAAGTGAAATGGTCGTACTTTTCATAATAGATTACGCATAAAAGATTGGGAATAAACTGCTGTATAAGTCCAGTTATCTATCCTATAGAACCATTGAATTCTAGACCATCCGAGTTGGAAGGAAGTCTTTGCATCTAGCTCAATCCCCCCATGTAGGAGAACAGTGAGGCCCAGAGAGAGGAGATTCATTATTTAAAATGAGTCATGTGCTAACTTTTGTTGGAATATCAATCGCCTGATTGGGTTTTATGAATATGAAATTCTTGTGGAACCAGGTATTTCTATGTGACAACTCTTCTCCAACACATGGTCTGCCCCCGACCCAAATATGCATGAAGCCCAAGGACACCTGTTTGTTGCTCTGGTGGCCTTGGCTCTTGGTTTATACTGGATAAATGAGGACCTTAGTAAATAGGTGTTGAACGCATGCATAACCTATGTGTTAAAGTCAACTTCTGTTTTTGCACTGACTTTTAAAACTCAGCATGTGAGTTAAACTTCTTTGACAACCTTTTGTGCTACATATGACATGTTGACAGTGTCTAGCTGAACCACATGCATCTTTAAACAAAAGACACTGCGTCAGCTGTCTTGTAGCAAACTTATAGATTATGCCTCCAAATATTCACTTCTCTCTAGGGAAAAACTAAAATAATGGAAACTTGAAGTCCAATCTTTTTAAAAAGAGCAAATTTCAAAAACATGTGTTTTGGGGCCGCCCCAGGATATGCATGAAGTCATCCTAAGTGTTTGAAGAAAACTAATGGCAGCAGCTATTATTTGGAGAAATAATAGATTTCTATTGTCCTATATATTCATACATCAAGCTGATAAAACATTTTATCTCTGTATTTCCAGGGGATCCCTCAAACCAGATGCAATCCACGTGCGTGACATTGATGTTAAACTCAATGTTGGAGAAATCCAGAAGGTTAAGTTTCTCTGGAACAACAACGTGATAAATCTTTCCCAGCCCACGTTGGGGGCTTCCCAAATCACAGTGCAAAGAGGTGAAGATGGAACTGAGTGCGTATCTTTTATTCCATCTAAGTCTGATTATTTCTATTTAAGTATCACTCTGTCTATGCAGCCTATCCATCTATCCAATCACCCATCTACCCATCTTTGTACATATCTACCTATATTTGTCTATCTGTTCCTCTGTTTTTGTCCTATACATCCACTTAGTTACCATCGACCCAGAATCCAGCCATCCCTTCATCTTCCCATCCATCCATTAATCTACTCATCTTTTCATCTCAACTCTCCATCTATCCACCTGATTTACTTTGAAAAATCAAATGCACTTTCCTTAGGCAATATTCAATTTGGCAGGAGCAAGGCACTGGTTTCAAGGCATAATTTCAAGAAATAGGCAAATATGAAACTGTTTCTTCTCCAACGTTAAGGAGAACCTCCAGGAAGTACGTGGAGGGGCTCTCTGGTCATTTTCAGCTGGTGCAGTTATTAATGTAAATTGATTTGATTGGGAATGATGGCATGGGAGGGGTAAAGACGGTGCTGGGAATCTGGCTCACGGAGTCCTGCTTTGTCATTCTGAAGGGGCAGCTCATACCTGGCAGGAGTTGGGAGAGGGCATAACTACTTTGGAAATCTGAGAAGAAGGATCCCTTGAAAGGGGATCCTTAGGAAACAATGGGCTTCTGAGACTGAGGGCCATGTCAGTGTCCCCCTCGACAGCTCGCCCTTTATGATGAGGAAAGTGAGATTTGGAGAGAAAAGTAACTTATCTAAGGTCACAACACAAAGCCTCTGAGGGAAAATATTGGACTTCAAAATGTTTTCAAAAACACACACACCAAGACCGAGCTCAGGTCTGACTCGGCGGCTGCAAGACTGGCAACAGTCCCGGTTCCTCCGCGTGTGGCCGGAGGGCTCCCGCGTGACGGCTGGCGTGTCACTACTTGGTGCGTCACTGCTTTGAATACTTAAGTGCAGAATAAGTTTGGGGCATGACGAGGACCAGGACACGGGTCTTCCGCTGCCACCCGCGCTCTTTCCACTGAGCTCCTCGGCTCACACAGCGGAGGGGAGCCGAGGAGTCCTCGATGCTGGCCTTCGATGCTCTGTGGAAGGCTCTGGATGTCACCGCGGTTGGATGGGGTGGCATCGTAACGTACAATCTAGTCACACGCCGTGCACCCAGACACCACAGTCCCCACCTCACATAAAGCTCCCTCGCCCAGGAGTCACATCCTGAAGCTGAGCCCACGGCAGGGCTGGCTTGGCCACGTCCTTCTCCTTTAGCCAAAGACTCCTACGGGGGATGAGGGGGTTGAAAGTGCCCTGCACCTGGTGGCTTTTGGCGATCTCCAACCTGATCAGCTTCCACTGCCCCAAACCTGATAACCTTCCACGGTATTTTTTAAGAACAATGTCATCGAGATGTGATTTCTGTACCATACAAAACACAAACGCCCATTTAAAGCGTACAATTCAGTGACTTTTGCTATATTCAGAATTGTGCCCCCATTACCACTGTCCATTTTAGGACATTTTCATCATCCCCAAAAGAAACCCATACCCTGAGCCATCATCCCTCGGTCTGCACATCCCTCTTCCCAGGCCTGGATGTCCACTATACTGCTTTCTGTCCCTGTGGACATTTCGTATAAATGGATATGTGTTCCTTTATGATTGGCTTCTGTCATTTAGCATGTTGTGTTCAAGGTTCAGCCAGGTACATGAATCAGTACCTCATTCCTTTTCAGTGCCCAATAATATTCTAGTGTGTGGATATAGAACTTTTTATTTGTCCATGTGTCAGTGGATGGACGTTTGGACTGTTTCTACTTTGGAAGTATCATGAATAATGCTGCCATGGATATTCACATACGAGTTCTTGGGCACCTCTGCTCTCATTCTCTTGGGGATAGACCTAGATGTGGAGTGTCTGGGTCCTGCAGTAACTTTGTTTAACCCTTAGAGGAATGGCCAGACTGTTTCCATATCTTCCATACCCAGCAGCAGTGTCGGAGGGTCGTCTATGAACTGGATGGGGATGTCCCTCCACGCTGGTGGCTGGGTCACTGCTGGCACCTGAAACTCATTGCTAGGCCAAAGCAGCAGGCCCGCTCAGTGACAGACTTTGGTTTGACATGACTGGGTCGCTTTTGGCGAGTTAAAAGCCCACAGGAAGAGGAAAGTGTTCATCGAGCAGGGTTTGTGGTCAGAACCACTTGGATCCTGCCTGGTGTGGCAGAGCTGTCCAGCCAGAGGGAGCCGAATCTGGGGTCAGCTAAGTGCAGAGTGGCATTCACACCAGCCAAAGAGCCTCACGCTGTGGTCGCTCCCCTCCACAGGTATAATTTCTGCAGCAGCGACACTGTGGATGAAGACGTCTTACAAACTCTCTACCCTTGCTGAACGCGTGATATGGTTCCTGTCTCTTTGTGGTAATAAATTCTCTAATGCACTTCTCTCGAGGCTGAGTATTATTTTGATGTGCTCCATATTCTGGGGTCACAGTTTGGAAACAATTATTAGGACTGGAACCAAGCTTACCACAGGCAACAAACACCTGGAACATTCTACCTACCCAACTGGTCACCTCTGTCTTTCGGGGCACTGGTGTAGCCTGTGCTAATGTATCTTGTTTCCTTAGACAGTGAAAATGTCCTGTTTGGAAAGGGCATCGTGGCTTCCACATGTTACCCATCTAGTTGTTAACATCCTATGGATAGAGACCCCACATAAGTGCAGCCTGTGGCCTGTGTTACTCAAAACTACCATGATTTAGGTTAAAATCCACCCATGATGTGAAGGCAGAGGATCTTTAAAAAAGAAAGTTACTAGACACACACCATTCAAATGATCAGAAGAGTGTTCTGATAAAAGCTATCTCTGTCCACCCTCGCCTGCAAGTGTCTCGGTTCTTCCCAGAGACAACTTGGATTTTTTTTTCCAGAAATATCCTCCATCTACATATGCACCGATCTCGCCCATCTCAGTCACCGCCCACCCTTCCGTCCAGCACGGGCAGCAGCATACTGTACATGCCGTTACCCTGCTTGAGTGATTCACTAACAACAAACTGGGTATTGTTCTCTCCTAGTACAGAAACAGCCTCCTTTCTTTAGAGGGCTTTGTGGATTCCTCTGAGAGAGACACACGGGTATATAGTGGGACCCACCACCTAAGTGTTTTCCAAATTTCCTTACTACTAATATTCACGCAATTAATGTGTTTTTATGATATTTCCTACCTTATCTATATTTATCCAATAAATATTTAGGATATACTCACTTTGATCAATATTGCCAAAATGCCCTCTGTAGCAATTGCATCAACGGACTCTCCAAAAATGTGGTAGGTTGAACTATGTGAAGTTGCCAACTTCGCTATGCTCGATATATTACATATGTGTTATATATATATATATGTATATATGTGTAATATATATGTATATATATGTAATATATCAAGCATTGACAATGACATGTGATTCGTTTTAATGTGAGAGTGGTTCATGCCCTCAATAACGTGGTATGTTGTCAAATCTTTGGCCAACTTGATAGGTAAAGTGCTTTGCCTTAAATTGCAATTTTTATTTATTGTGACTTAGGGTAAACATCTTTTAGTGTTTAATGACTCTTAATACTTATTTCTCTGTGAATTGACCCAATTCTTTGTTAATTTTAGGCATCTTTTTAATATTACTTTTACTTTATAGAGCCCCTTTCATATTAAGAGAAATGGAATGCTCTGGTGTATGCAGATATTTTCCCCAATGTAGCCCTTGGCCGGGGAGGAAATGGGAAGCCAATGGAAGGGTCTCAGACTGGTTGACCCTGGCTGGCCTGAACTCCAGCTTGTACTTGGAGGGTGCTACAGGGGCCTTTGACCCCAGTGGCTGTCCATAGGGCTCTGACTGCCTGAACTCAGCTTGGGCAGGTCAGGAGAGGCAGCCAGGCCCAGTGTCCAGCTTGCTTTCTGGAGCTAGATACCAGCCTCCAGCCTGCCTGGTCTTTCCCCAAGGCGGTGCACAGTTTTGGGACGCTTGGCAACTCCTCAGGGCAGAGCTGCTGGGTCCCAGGCAGAGTGTGGCCATCCCAGCCTGGGCTCCTGTCCATGAGCTGCTTCCTGCTTGCCCCCAGCAGAACTGCTGAGTCCAACTGGGGCCCCAGTGGATAAATGAGCTGGTGCCAGGTAGAGTATCATTCCTGAGGCCTGTGGGCATGAGGTCCAGGGGATACCTGGTGAGCCCAGGTGGGAGTAGTCACTGTTAAATTCTTGGAATCCAGAAAAGGCCTCTTTTAGCAAATTCCAAGCAATGGCTGGTACATGAAGAGAACTGCAGGTGATTCATCCCCTGAGATTCAGAGAATGGGGATAAAAGAAATTTGCTGTTCCCTCTCAGGGAGGCCACCAATCCAAAATGAAATGAAAGTGCTTTATAAAGCTCAGTATCTTGGGATTTTTGGCTAATTCTCCCCTTCCTTTTTCTTTTCTTGGTATTTTCTAACTTCTTTCTTTTGAAGTCATATACAGCATTTAAAATCTTAGCCTTATGCATTAAAGAGGCCCTTGTTTGAGACCTACTAAAAGTTCTAGATCTCAAAACAACCACAAAGCACGAGACAGAAATTCTCAAGCCTAGCTACATCTTAGAATCACTGTGGAGCTTTAAAAGAAAACCCCTTGTCCAGGCGATATCCTGGGCTAATCATCATGTTTGGGCTGCAGCACCGACATTTTTAAAGCTCTTGGAAGACATAAAGCCAAAAGTGGGGCCCACTGGTACATTTTCTTCTCAGGCTTTATAATGACACTTCCTTTCCCTCCTCCTGCCAAGTCTCATGTGTGTATAGGGCTTAAACACTCAGCTCCACCATCAGGCCCAGCTGGCCTTGGATGGCAGCTTCGTCTCTTTCTACCAATACTACCTAGGCTGGCTAATTAACTCCTCTGACCTCAGCACTTACTCAAGAATAATAGTAGCCTTGCCACACAGGGAAACTAGGAGGATTAAATAGATAAGCCATGCAAAGCAGGTACCTTAGCACCTAGCACATGAGTGACCAATCAATGAAGCAGGGAGGGCCGGTCTTCCCAAATTATTCTTAACAAAGACAAAATTATAGTTCACGTAAGGCCTCAGAGAAGTATTTGAGGTGGATACAATGAAAGACAAGCACTCAGAATATGTAAAGATAAGGATAACCCAACAGAAAAATGTACAAAAGGACAAGAGCAGGTAATCCATGCTGAGGATGTCATAGTCTGTTCGTGTTACTATAAGAAAATACCTGATGCTGGGTAATGTACAAAGAAAAAAGGTTTACATGGCTCACCATTCTCGGGGCCAGAAAGTCCAAATGGCATGGAACTGACATCTGGCAATGGTTCCCTGGCTGCATCACAACTTGGCAGGTAAGCAGATACAAGCAGAAGCACAGGTGTGAGAGCCAGGAAAGCAAAACTCACTTCATAACAACTCCTTCTCATGAATACTAACCCAGTCCCAGGAGACCTGACCCACTCCCAGGAGAGGACATTGATCCCTGGTGCCCCAGAGGCCAGCTCACGTTTCAGTAGGCCCCACCTCTTCAAGACCCGTCACCTCTCAACATCACCACACTGGGACCAGGCTTCTAGCATGAGAACCTTAGGGCGCAAACCACATCCCAAGCATCGCAGGAGAAAGCTAAGCTACATATGTTTGAGACTCAACCTCACCAATAACCAGAGGAATACAAATGAATCCTAGAAAATAACATTCACATCCATCAGAGTACCCAAAATATAACTTCAGCAAAGTAAAAGAACAAAGTGGGATCCATTCCTGCTAACATGAGCAGAGCCCCGGATGTTCTCTTGAGGAGAAAGACAAGGGTCAGGAAGATACCCTAGGATACAGAAATGACGAGGACATGGTTTTTATTCAGAAAACGACGACTGCTCACCACAGGGGTGGTTCAAAATACCAAAAGGCCGCCCAGAAGATCCTGGAGAAGGTTCCAGATGGCCGCTGATGTCACGTTTCTTTTTCATTACAGAAGGATGTGAAGTAAATACGGTGAGAGAGTCATCTTTTCTGATCCTAAGGGGTTAGTTTGTCAGTTGTTTTCTAGTTTTAATTTTTTATGGAAATTTAAGAGAAAAGGGAGGGAGAGAGGCATTGACTGATTCGGGGAAACTGGGAGGGCGGCCAGGAGCCCGCGTGAATTAGGATCACGGTGTCTGGGAGCTCAGGACGTGGGGCAGGAGGAAGGTGATGGGTGGCTTTCCTGCCCCGGGGTGGTGCTGCATCTGTGTTTGTTCAAATGCTGATTTATCTGCCTCCATTTCAAGACATGCGGCAAGCGCCTCTCTCCTCTCAAAGACGTGTGTCTGTCCCAGCAAGCCCTCCCTCTTCACTTCCTGACACTCTTGCCACTTGTCCCCAGTGTCACACTGTTGTCCCCGTACCAAGTACCAGTACCGATGACGAGGCCCTGGGCAGCACCCTGCTGGACCAGCCGAGAGCACAGTGGTGCAGACAGCTTTATTTCAGAGCACTCACCTTCCCAGACACAAGCCCCATAATTCCGTAAGATTTTCCTGAATCGCGACCTTAACAGGAACAAAGGTGAGATAAAGAGTCATCCAGCCCATCTTTTCCGCCTCCACAGGGGGAAACATGAATACTTTACAAAGCCATTTCATAAAATGTGATGTTAAATGAATAACAAATTACTTTCTCTTTTACTAGCTTTTAATGCTAATAGTGCCATTTTTTCCTGACCTTCAGAAATATGAGATGTTTTAAATGACAACATAAAAAGAATTCTTGTTTGAAAACCCAAGCGACTTTAGACGGCATATTATGACTTATAAGTATAGTGTGAGCCAGCTTCGCCCATTTCAGCATTCCATTTATATCTAGCTGGTATATATTTCAGTTGACATTTATTGTTCTCCTGCAGACGTGTCAAATTCCTTAATGATGACTCTGACAAAGGCCTAGTGCTCGGGATATATAAATTACATTCACTACCATATAATCAGTGTTATCTATTAGAATGCTATTTGTGACAAATCATGTTCAAAATAAAAATTGTATTGATTTTTCTGTTATTTTAATATTGTGCCGCTCGCAGCAAGCCTTTGATTGAATCTTAAACACTTTAATGCTCTATTTTTGTTTGAGGCAGATCAGAGATGGAGTTTGTACTATTCGCAAAGCTAAAACAATTTATGAAACAACAAAATCAAATTTCAAAAAGCATCTTTATTCTCAAGCCCAGGGAATAAATTTGGTAAAACCATCGTGATGGGGATGCGGCTTGACAATGAAAGCCACGCACACGCGTTTAATTTCTATGCATCCATTTTCATCTAAATTAGATTTTAACTTTAATGCAGGGTATGAAAAGCCTCTCCCAGGCCTTTGTCTCCTGTTCTCTCTCAAGCCCTTGCAGGCTTTCTCCCAGTTAATACGAGCTCCACATCATCCTTTGTCCCCGACTCTCTTGGCAAGGGGTTTGGGCAGACTTCTCAGGGTTCTGGCTGCAGAATATACTGTTTCTAGGATCCTCCAAGGGGGTCCCTCTCGGGGTGGGGGGGGGGGTGACCTGCTCAACTCAGATTGCCCACCAAATAAATCACAGCTAGATTCTGGCTAGCACCATGCTCTTGGCTTATTTTGTGGTTTAGAACAGGAGCTGGTGAATCAGGGTCCACGGGCCACTTATTCTTTTTACGCCCCCACACCCCACAAAGAATGAACTTCACATTTTTTAATAGTTTCTTTTTTCCATATTTTTGTTGGTGCATCATCATTATACAGAATTTCTCCCTCCCCTTGATCCTTCTCCTCTGCTCTCCCTTCTATTTTCATGAGATCCCCATCTCCACCTTTATTTTCCATTTTTTCTCCCTAGCTTCCACATATGAGAGAAAACATGACCTTTGACTTTCTGTAAGTTTGACTTATTTCACTTAACATATTGCTCAAGTTTCATCCATTTTCCTACAAATGACAACAAATGACATAATTGCTTTTTTTTTTTTTTTTTTCGGTACTGTGGATTGAACTCAGGGGCACTTGACCACTGAGCCACATCCCAGTCCTATTTTGTGTTTTTTTTAGAGACAGGGTCTCACTGAGTTGCTTAGCACCTCACCATTGCTGAGGTTAGCTTTGAACTTGCGATCCTCCAGTCTTAGCCTCCCTAGCCACTGGGATTACAAGAGTGTGTCTCTGTGCCTGGTCCATAATTGCATTCTTTATGGCTATGTACACCATATTTTCTTTATCCATTCATCCATTAATGGATACCTAGGCTAGTTTCACAACTTGGCTATTGTGGATTATGCTGCTATAAACATAGGCATGCCTGAATCACTAAAATGTGCTGACCAGACTCACTGTTTAGGATAAATACCAAGGAGTGGAATAGCTGGGTCATGTGGTGTTCTGTTCCTAATCCTTTGAAGAATGGCTATAGTGACTTCCACGCTGGTTAGACTAACTTAATTCCACCAATAGTATGAAAGTGTTCTTTTCTCCACATCCTCTCAAGCATTTATTATCTGTATTCTTGACAACTATCATTCTGATTGGAGTGACATGAAATCTCAGTGTACTTTAAATTTGCATTTCCCTAATTGCAAATGATGAACTTTTTCAGATATTTGTTGGCTGTTGTAGTTCTTCTTTTGGGAAGTGTTTGTTTAACTAGCTTTCCCATTTACTGATTAGGTTGGATTTTTTTGTGGGGGGTATTTTGAGTTCTTCATATATTTTGGATCTTAATCCTCTGTCAGAAGAGTAGCTAGCAAATATTTTCTCCCATTCTGTAGGTTCTCTCTTTACATTCTTTTCTCCTTTACTGTGCAGAAGCTTTTTAATTTGATACCATCCTATTGATTAATTCTTGATATTGCTTCCTGAGCTTTAGGATTCTATCAAGAAGTCATTGCTTAGCCTATATGTTCAAGTATTAACCCTACATTTTCTTCTAGTAGTTGCAAAGTTTCTGGTCTAATTCCTAGGTCTTTGATTCAGATAGGGATTTAGTTTTATTCTACTACATAGGGATAACTAGGTTTCCCAGCACTGTTTGTTTAAAAGTCTGTCTTTTCTCCAATGTATGTTTTTGTCAACTGTGTCAAGAATCAAATGACTCAGTCTGTGTAGATTGATCTCTGTGACTTCAATTCTCTTCCAATAGTCTAATCTGTTTTTATACCAGTATCATACAGTTTTTGTTACTGTAGATCTGTAATATAGTTTGAAGTCAGGTATTGCGAGGCCTCCAGCATTGCCTCTTTAACTTAGAATTGCTTTAGCTATTCTGGGTCTTTTATTCTTCCAAATGAATTTTAGTAGTGTTTTCCTAGCTTCATGAAGAATGACATTGGTATTTTGGTGGGGATTTCATTGAATCTGTAGATTGTTTTCAGTAACATAATCATTTTAGCAATATTGATTCTGCCTATCCATGAACATGGGAGGTCTTTCCATCTTCTAGTTATCTTCTTCAATTTTGTTCTTCAGTGTTCTATAATTTTCATTGTAAAAATATTTCACCTCCTTGGGTAAATTTAGTCCTAGGGTTTTTATGGTTTTCTTTTTCTTTTCTTTCTTTTTTTTTAAATTATTTTATTTGTGTGTGTGTGTGTGTGTGTGTGTGTGTTGTGTGTGTGGGGTTTTGTTTTTGTTTTTGAGACTATTGTGAATGGGCTTATTTCCCTGATTTCTTTTCCAGAGAATTTGTTATTGGGGTATACGAAAGCTATTGTTTTTTATGTGGATTTTGTATACTGATACTTTCCTGAATTTGCATATTAGTTCTAACAATCTTCTGGTGGAATGTCATACTATCTGTAAACAGTGGTAATCTGATTTCTTCCTCTTCTAATTTAATCCCTTTAATTTTCTTCTTTTGACTAATTGCTTTAGCTAGAATTTCAAGCACTATATTGAATAAGAGTAGGGAGAGCGGACATCCTTGTCTTCTTCTGGATTTCAGAGGAAATACTTTCAGGTTTTCCCCAGTCACTATGACATTGGCTTTGGGTTTGTCATAATTAGCCTAGTGTCTTCAGTCTTTTTATAATGAATTGGTGCTGAATTTTGTCAAAGACTTGGGATAACTGTGGTTTTGTCCTTAATTATTTTTATGTGGTGAACTACATTTATTGATTTGCATATGTTGAACCATCTCTGCATCCCTGGAATGCAGCCAACTTGGTCATGATGCATAATCTTCTTAATACGTTCTGTTGAATATATTTGCTAATATTTTATTAAGGATTTTACATCTATGGTCATCAGGGATACTTGTCTGTAGTGTTCTTTCCTTAATGTTTTTAATGGTTTCTTAAAAACTCAAACGAGGAATAATATATTATGATATATGATAAATAAAAAATTCATTGTTTATCAATAAAGTTTTATTGGAACACAGCAGTCACGCATTTGTTTATGTATTGTCCTTGGCTGCTTTCTTGCTGAAATGGCAGACTTTCGTAGTTGTGACAGAGTCCAGGTATCCCATGAAGCCTAAAGTATTTGCTTTCTGGCCCTTTATATTAAATGTTTTCAATCCTGCCTTAGATGAAAGGTCTTGGTGAAACATCCTATTAATGTGGGGGAAGGAGTGGTATTTTTGGTGGGGGAGCAATCAGGTAAAACACCTCATTTGTGAAAATCTATCTAATAGAAGTGTTTTATGGACACACTGGCTAAAAGATTTTCAAAGTGTGAATAAGTAGAAAAACTGAGGAGAAAAGAACAATGAAAGGAAACAAGTGAACCCCAACTTCACAAAACTGCAGACGTAAAATTACCAGAAACACCCTCAGACAAATAGGTTGACAAATATTTGGAATGCTCACAAAAATTGGGGTGAGTTTAACAAGTAGAAGTGGTTTCAGGTCAATTGACATTAGGCAAATATTCTGTTACAGCTGATGTACCCCAGGACCTGAAGCCAGGGTATGGGATTGTGCGGGGGTGCTGAGGGACCCAGGGAGAGTTTCCATGTGACCTTCAGGATAGTGCCTATCAGAAATGACAGCTGAAGGATGCTGGCTGGTGCCCAGGTACCCAGGTCATGGAGTACCTGGTGTTCCCTCCAGATGGTGCCCATGCTGGTCAAGAGAAGCGAGGTATCCATTCCCTCTCAGCATTTGGGGAATCGGACAAATCTGATCTGAATCTAAATATGCACATCTGGCTTTCATTGGAAACACATCTGCCCCCTGTGTGGAGGGTGGGGTCGCTCCTCCATCTTTTCTGTCAAGGCCTGCTTTGGGAAACCCGAAAGAGGCTGTCGTGCCTGGTCCTCCCCTACCTGCCCTATCAGCTGAAGAGGCTGCTGAGGACAGGTGGACACATGGGGGCTCTGTCACCCCACGTTAGCTCCCACTGCACAGCCCAGACACCAAGGAAAACTTGGGACATTTTCAGAAGAGCTCATTTGATTCTGGAAGCCAGAGGCCTTCTGGGAAGGAAGGAGTCAAGACGCCAACTCTCACAACTTTTTTAATGGGCTGGGGACTGAGGGACATGGCCTAAGGGCAGGGGAGAGGGATGAGGAGTCCAGTCCCCTGCTGAGCCGGTCCTCTTAGCTCCTGCCCTTGCTGCTGTCATCCTTCCTAGTGCTTTAGCTGTGACACAGGCCTGCAAGTGTCCTGCCTGCAAAATGCCACGCTAAGTCCTTTGTGCTAAGTCCTTCCATTTCATTCTCCAAAATAATCTCACCAGGAAAGTCTTAGTAGAAGACTAATTTCTAGCAGAAAACTGAGGCTGGGAGCAATGAAGTTTCGTGCTCCAGATCAAGAGCAGGAGGACCGCAAAGCCCAGCTCTCAAACCCTCAGCCCGAGGTGCTTCCTCTTGCCTCTCCTCTCCTCTGTTTTCTTTCTGAATTGATTCTGTGTAAAACCACGACTCATTTAGGAGTAGCTATTTTACTGTGACCACAGGCCAAGGCAGTATAGCATAAAGGTTTGGTGTGCAGACCTGGCCTCAGACTGCCTTGCTCTGTCACTTACTGTGTGACCTCATGATCCTGAGCATCTTTGTTTTTTTAAGGTGCTGGGGATGGAACCCAGGACCTAATTAATGCATGCTAGCCAAGTAATCTACCACTGAGCTACAAACCCAGCCCTGTGCCTGCCTATTTTCTTATACCCAATCTGCTGGGTAGACACTTTTGTTATCTCATTTTACAAAACAGGAATTTGATGTCACACAGCCAGAAAAAGTCAAGTTGAGATATGAACATTGAGAGTCTACCTCCTGCCCATACCTTTTTTAGCTGTGCTTGAACAAAGTTAAAGCTGTGATCAAGATCCTGCTCATGAGAGCTAGCTGATCACCACGGTGGGAGGTGAGGCAGGGACATAGAAACTTGGTGTCTCCTCCTGCTGGCCTCTGGGGGGACCTGTCAATTCTTGCACAGAAAGAAAAAGAAGTTACCCCCTAAAGAACCACAGATGCCAAACTACCCTGACAAAAGACCCAGTTTGCCCAGGAAATTTTGTCTTAACAGGTAATGGAATTGTTTTTAGTGGCAAGAATGAGCTCATTACAGATGCAGCTTGTGCTAATAACGATAATTTGCTGAACATTAAAATCACCTCTCAACACCTCCCCCGGCCGACAGTCGACGCTTTAGAAATTATAGGCTAGGGAGAAACAGAAAGGAGAAAGATTAAGGGAAAGAACTGCAACACAGAACTGCTTAAACAAAAGGACTCAGTTCTGCACACTGAACTTGGCGATCTTAATCGTGAACTTGTGGAAGGGAGACTCACAGAATTTTTGAATCACATTTTTTCACCTTTGTTACCTCTGTCACTGGGTTGTTTTGGGTTTTGTTTTGGCTTTAAAGCCATTTTTTAAAAAGTTGTGCCAAGTGAATTAGTCAATGACTTAAATATTGGTAAGCAATACGATCTGTGAATGAAAATAATGGGGACATGTCTGTCCTGATACCCCCTTACTTGACTTGCAAAGACTGCAACAGCCTTGACCCCAAGTGGCCATCTGCAAACTGTGTTTGGAAGAGGGGGCCAGGCAGACACGCCTCTCAGATGGGCTCATACCTGAGGCGACCGGAGAGGCAGTGGCTGGACCACACAGCCTGCCTAGGGAGGGATCTGTCTCCTGGTGTCCTCTCTGGGGCTATGGGGTCACTCCTTCAGGGTTCAGGAAAACTGGGGGAAATCCCACCTACCCACATAGGTTTGCTCCAGCCCTTTGGAGAGAATGCCAGCTGTCTTCTATTGAGAGGTGAGATTTTAAATTTAATTTGCAAAGTATTTAAGTATCTTTTTCAACAGTTCAAACAACAAGGAATTTTTAAGACGATATTATTTCCTAGTTATGAAAGCAATATCTGGTGGCTATGGAAAAGCAGAGAAAACATAGAAAATAAAAGAAATCGGTAGCCCATCAACCAACTCGCCATGGTGAATACTATGGGCTAGCCCCCCATTTTTATTAAATAAAAAAAAAAAAAGTGTGTGTGTGTGTGTTTGAGAGAGACAGACAGACATAGGTTCTCTGCACATCTCAGGGCCTTTTTCATGAACTGAATCGTAAATATTTGTCCACAGTGTTTTTTCATCGCATCATCTTTTACGTGGTAGCCTGCACTGCAATCCCGGATCCCACGGGACGGGGGTGGTTTTGTTCCGTGAGATCATCGCTCTTTACAACCCCCTTGGGCACTCTGTTCAACACTGTCTGACGAACCCCCAGGGCCTCTCCTCAGAATCATGTTTTCAAGTGTCTCCAGAGAAATACTTAAGATCACAAAGGAAATGGTACCAAAATATAAATATTCAAAAGGACAAATCTGTGTGCAACAGGCCCGTGTCTCTCTTCCTTTGCTGGATGTTAGTGGGAGAATAGATGCCGAGGCTCTAGCGACTGATCGTGGAGGGAAGGGATTGGCAGGATTTCTAGCACGTGTCCTGTGATAGGAAAGGTCCAGGGCTTCTGCAGAGCTGAGGTAACAGTCCCCGGCCGTGGTGTGTCACTTACCTTAGCAAATGAAGGAAACACTTGGTCTGTAAAACGAAGTTGGAACTTTTTCTCATGGAGATGCTCCACCCTCCCGACCTCTACCCGGGGAACCTGGAGCCCAGGAAGTCTGGCAAAGTTCTTGCCTTGGGAAGAAGTCCCAGGAGCAGCTCGCTGCATCTTCAGCTCTGCACGTGTTTTAGCTTTTTGATGCTGATCCCTCTCTGGCCCTGCAGCTGCTTCAGATTGCAGGGAGCTGAAGGCTGCAGAGGAGGGTCAGGAATAGCACCTCGTGGCAGGCAGTGGTAACCAGTGCTGCGGGTGGCACTGTGTCCCTCAAAAAAGGTACGTTGACGTCCTGGTCCCCAGGACCTCAGAAGGTGACTGGTTTGCTAAAGGTCATTGCAAGTGAAATTGGTTTAGATGAAGTCAGACTGGAGGAGGGACCTCCTACTCCAATGTGACCTGGTAAGAAGTGGCCAGATAGACGCAGACACACCCCGAGAGAACACCCTGTGTGGAGGAGGCTGGGATGGGAGTCACATGGCATGAGCCGCCACAACTCCTAGGCAAGGAAGAGGCAAAGACTTCCTTTTGGGTGTGACATGGAGCGCGGCCCTGCTAACAGCCTTGATTTGGGACTTCCAGCCTCCACCACCGTGAGACAATAAAGCCACCCAGTTGGTTGTGCTTTTTAAGGACAGTCCTGGGAAACGAATGTAGCTGTGTGTCTGACAGTTGGAGCCTTTTGGGGACGAGGATTCTAATAAACCAAGGTTGTTGCAGGCCAGTGTTAGGGACATACCACACCAGGACCCCGCATGGCTGACGTGGTTAGAGCCCTGTGCTGAGGCTTCAAAGAGGAGCGCAACCCAGCTCCAGGAGGCTCCCCAGGGATTAGGAAGAAGGTCAAGGTCAACACAACCAGAGAAAAACCCACAAAGACCTTTAGCACACGGAGAGTCTCCCCTTTATTCCCACACAACAGACGATGTCTTTGCCATTGCTGACAGGCCGTGGCGACAGCTCAGGGTACAGGCAGCAAGGAGTCCTGGCCATTAAACTTCCTGATTGCCCTCTGGAGTTCAGATGAGGACTGACGCAGAAACAGCAGGCTCCCTGACTCCCCTGGGGTCCACCTGGCTCTGGGGGGCCGTGTGCCTCTAGCCCTCTGTGTTCTTGGCTGAGGACAGTGGCCCTAGGTAAATCTTCCTGTTGCATGACATATTTGACCTCTGAGCAGAGTCACATGTCACCGGAGCTCTGGGGTCTTGGCTGGGGGGTCTTCCAAGGGCAGGACAGCTTCCACCTGGAAGAGAAACCTCCCCAGGAGTTGCAGGCAGGTGGCCCAGCTCCGCAGGGGGCGCTGCGAACACACCATTGCCCTGTAAACCGCAGTGGAAAGGAAAGCAAGCACCCGCCCTCACCTGGAATGGAGAAACCTGGGCTTGCGGGTGTCTGCTCTTCCTGCTGCAAAACTTGTGGGGAAGGAGCAGCCGGCTGGGTGGGGCTAACTCCACAGAGTCTAGATAAGAACAAAAGTCCACAGTTACTCCTTTTACTACCAGAAGAAAGAATAAATATCACACACAGGGTCCTGGGGGCGGGGGGGGGGGGGCGTCCTGCTTTCATTTCTGATCCTTACAATTGATCCTAACGGTTAGGATTGTTGTCCCCTTTCTCAAAAGAGAACACTAAGGCCACAGGAGCCGCCCAAAGCAGTGGCCATGGCACCCTGGGGTCTTCTTGGGGCACAGCTGGACAGGTGGCCCTGGTGGTCTTCTGCCAGGCCCTCCCTGCGTCCAGCAAAGACCCAGCAGGGCTGCTGGGGAGAGCGAAGCAGGGGCAGGGGCAGACAAAGGAGGCAACTTCTGTACAACCAGTCAGACCCAGGTGGCCATCTGCTCTCCTCCCAGCCCCTGCAGCCTAGGTCCTGACCACCCACTCACTCCTCATAGGATCTCAGACGTGCTCTCTTGGCCCGCTCCACGATGTCCAGGAAGTCCTGGTAGCAGTTTCTGGCCATGACCGTGTACCTCGTAGCACAGCCTAGTTCAGTGACCTTGGCTCTGGGAAGGTAGCCTGCCCAGCCGGGGATGGGGGGCTCATGGAGAGGCTTCTTCACGTTCTTGCATTCTGTAGAGAGACAGCACGCTCCCTGAGGGCTTGGGGAGCGCCACAGAGCCACAGAGGTCACTGTTCTCAAGCCAGCAGGCGCCCAGCAGTTAGCCCAGGGGAACTCCCAGGCCAGGTTTTGTGGGAGAGGCTTTACCTATAGTATCTCATTTAAATCTCTCCCAAACCATAGAGGTTGGTACCACTATTACCCCCAGCACATGCGGGAGAAGATTGAGACCTGCAAGAGGTTCAGAGAGACTTGGCCAGAGTCACACAGCAAGGAGGTATAGGGCCAGGACTCAGAGCTGGCTCCATCTGAGTCCAAAGTCCAATCTGCATCCTTCTCGGATAGATGAAGGAGCTTCAGACATCCTGACATGATGACTTACGTAAGGCAGGGAATCAAAAAAGCACTCAGCTCAGGAAGAAGCTGAGGGAAGTAAGTTGTCTCAGGTCACACAGCAAGTAGTCACAGTAGTGGGCTAAATCCCAAACTGAGGCAGAGATTCTTTGTCATGATTGGAAGATTTTAAAGCACAGCAAATGTGTAAATTATCATCTGATCTGTTCTAGAAAAATCCTTGAACAATTATAGTAAAAACAATAAAAGCAATCAGTTCCGTAGTTTTTCTATTGACCTTTAGGCCTTAAAATGATCTAGGTCAAATCCTTGCTGTGCTGACTGCTCTATAATCCCAACATGGCTGTCTCCATCGTCGATGTTCAGTGAGAAACCCCTTCCTCTAGAACTAGCACCGAGAGGAGCCCGGATCAGACCCAGGGCTGACTTCAGCACCCCTTATGACCTTGGCCAGTGACAGCAGCTCTGGAAGCCTCCCTTCTCCTGTCTCTGAAATGGGAATGACAGTCACAACCTCAGAAGGTTCTTGCGTGTGGTTAGGGAATAACTGTTCCCAACACAGAGAAAGCAACTGGATCACGGTGCCTAGGGATCCAGAAGCTGAGGCTTCCAAGTGCGTTGCGATTGGCCAGGACCAAGACTGGGTCCCTCTCCCAGGAGCGTGTCTTTGTTAAGAGATTGAGCCTTTTCCTTTTGCACTGAGCCCCGGGGACTTGGAACTCTGCTGGACTCCGTGCTCTCTGTAACCTCCTGGGGTGTGCTTGGGGCCAGTCTGAGCGGCAGCTGGTTTAGGGGCACCCATACCCAGACTCATGGGGTGGTACTTCCTGGAGTACTCGTGCAGAGCGCGCAGGACGTGGTCCTCGGAGCAGACGGGCTTCAATTTCGGGGCCGTGGCCACCAAACGGTGAAGTTCCTCCTGCCGGTCTATGTATTGCTGCCTTTTCTCCTGGAAGTTTTCCAGGCAGCGATCCATGTGGTCCTCGCCGGAGGTCCCCTGGCAGCTGAGGTAGGGCACGAAGCCTGCAAGAACCCGGCAAACCGCAGCCCTGAGCCCGGCCAGCCGGAGAGGAATGCGGGCCTGCCCCGCCGCCCCAGCACAGCCCGCCGCTGGGCATTTCCTCCCGGCTGAAGCCCTGCGTTTTTCCAAAGGCCATTAATACAAGCAGTGCTGTTGTTTCCACTGTGACTGGCCCTCCCAAGGCCACCAAAAATGACCTTGGAGCTGGGAAGCAAAGGCCCATTTCAAAAAGGCGATGACAGTCATATTCTTTGATAGCAAAGCCCCTGATGTCAGCCTGAACAGCAAATGTGGAAAGCATTTAATGGGCCAAAATGATAGTCTGAGGAGTAATTGAAATTATTCATCTTTTTAGAGAGAAAGCTTATTTTCCTTGACACTTCCCAAATGCAATTTGGGATCTTTCTTGCTGGACCATGGGGAAATTGCAGGCTTATTAAAAGCAGAGACCTATTACACAAAAAGGTAAACTCATTATCTGCAAGACCCACCCCGAGGACAATTTTTCCCCATTGCCCACAAAATAACATATAATCATTACAATTAGTATGGGTAAAACACAACTACTTATTTAAACTGGATGCTGACTCCTAAGTACTATAATATTGTCACAATAAAACCATTTTTAAAGAGAACAAGTGAGAAAAACTGGTTAAGAACTTGGTTTTAAACTGCAAAGTAAATAAATAAATCTCTCTCAGTGTTAGAGCCCAACATTTTTTTTTTTTTTTTTTTTTTTTTTTTTCTTTGTCCCTAAGGAAAGAAAACCTGGCTTTGGGGTTGAAAGCAGCAACTCCCAACCCCTAACCCCGACTACGAACCACCTCTGGAAGAATCTAATTAATCGACCTTTATAAAGATGAAGTCCTTCCTCCACCATCCATCTCTCCAACCCTCGGGCAATGCAAAGTACCCCAAGGTCACAGGGAAGTTGACTGAAGCCCAGGAGCCTTGCCAAGGTGGCTTACCTGCCTCAGGGCCTACTTCGATCTGCATAGATTTTATGTGTGTTTGTATGTGTACACACACCACCACACGCAAGCACACACACACCACCACACGCAAGCACACCCAGGAATACACACTATTTTTATTGAGTCTAGCTAAGAACTCAGGCATTTAAAAGAGCAAATGTCATGACAGTTATGGGGTAGTCTCTGCAGTGGTGTCCCCCAGATAGATACATCCAAGTCCTAAGCTCTGTGAGCACGGTCTTCCCTGGGCTTAGGGTCTTTGCAGATTCCATTAGGGATTCAGGATTGAGCTCACACTAGATTTAGAATGGACCCTAGAACCAATGACTGGTAACTTTATAAGTGAAAAAAGGGGGAGTTTGGAGACACAAACCTAGAAGCACAGGGGAAAGGCCACGTGAAGAGTCACGTGAAGATGGAGGCAGAGACTGGAGAGATGCTGCCACAGGCCAGGGGCCACCTGGGGCCACCAGAGCTGGAAGGGGCAAAGGAAGGATCCTCCCCTAGAGCGAGACATGGCCCTGCCAACACCTTGATTTCAGACTACTATCCCCTAGGACTGGGACAGAATAAACTGCTATTGTTTTAAACCATCCAGTTTATGGTAATTTGCAGCCCTAAAAAATTAATACATCTATTTTATAGAATTTTTTACTCGCCACAGAGCTGTCATTTACAGTCACACGGAAGGTGTCAAGCAGAGACTTGAACCAACTCTGAGTTTGTCAGCCCCAAAGGCTGGGCAACCATGGACTGTTCCCCAAGCACCCCCTTCCTCCTAAGAACAGCTATATGTGAAGGCTGAGGGACCGCGGGGACCACTGGGTTTGTCACCCAGGGGGATGTGACATATTATGTTCTCAGTAGCCCAGGAACCTGAGAAGGAAGAGCCTTTTGGAACGGTGACCAACTGTCTAGTTTGCCAAGGACTGAGGGGTCCTGGACATAGGACTACCACCATGATGGTTCCAAGAAAACCAAGGCAGTTGGCTGCTTCCATCTGGAGTACACAGGAAGACATGGGAGGACAAGGACAGCCCTTGTGGGAGACTAGAGAAAGACCAACTTGGGAAGGACAGGGTCCCAACTAATGTGTTGTGTGTATCCTCATAGCATCGTGTCTATGCTGGTCTCAGTTTGTTGGATGGACATGAAGTGCTTCCCATACCAGGTCATGTCCCTCAGGATGCGGCCTAAGTCCTTTCTCTCCATTTATCAGAGTCCATCTGTCAGTCAACTGCAGCCCTGGGGACTCTCAATGTGTCTTAAAAGCTGGAGCACAGACACTAGGCCCAGTCTGCCAGAGTGGCACGCACAGAGGGCCGAGGCAAGGACCAAGACCAGGGCCCCAGTTCTCCCGAGTGTGGTCACTTACCACTGTAGCCTGGTGTGACCGGTGGATTTCTCATGAAGGTCTTGGAAGTCTCCATGACTTCGCTCTCTGTTAATGAAGGGAAGAAGGAATGAATTGGTCTCATCAAGTCCTTGTCACAAGAATTTACTGTGCCTGCGCCAGAGCCCTTGGGAGTAAAGAATGACTTTGCCGGGGGCTGGGACTCAGAGGTGGCACCACCATCTTACTCCAAGCTGGCAGACAGAGTGGCTTCAGTCATGAGCAATGACCTGGCACCAAGGGGCATCACCCTTTATCCCACCTTCACATAACAGATGAGCAAATCACTGTCCTTCCCAAGGAAGCCCCTCCCTCCCATCCAGCCAACAGTCATGAACGATACACACGCCGTGGCCATGAAACCTGAGAAGTTGGGAATGTGAAGATGGACAAGACCCAGGAGCCCCCACATAGGGCTCATGAACCTTGGGGAAGGGGAGAGGCGAGGCACCCACACTCCAGAGCCAGTTCTTTGTGGAGGTGGACTGTGGGTGCAGTGGTAATGTCTGCCACCACCCCCTTCACCCCCAGATCATTTGGCATTGTCTGGGGACATTTTTTATTATCACAGCTAGGGGGATGGGCTGCTCCTTGTATCTAGTGGCCAGGATGCTACCAAACATCCTCCAAGGAACCAGAAAGTTCCCTGCAACAAAGAATCACTGGTAAGTTCTAACTGAAAGAGATCAGAAAGTCCCAAAAGGCTGGCATGGAGGGTCACAGGGTGGTGGGGGATTCACGGCAGTACCAGCTTATGTGGCTGTTGTCCCTCAGTCGAGACTGTGTCCCACCTCCAGGATCACGAGTGGCTTCCCCAAGGGACCCAAGGTCTGCCTCTCGATGCTGTGGTCGCTGCCACGTCTTTCCTGCCAACCAGAGCATCTCTATAGCAACGCCCTTGAGGTTGGGAGAAGGGGCTTTCCGGTGGCGGGAGAGCCACGGTCATGGGTTCCCCAGCAGTGCTGGGAGAGGCAGAAGCCCCTCAGCCCACCAGGTGGAAGGCAGTGAAGAAGGGACTGATCTCATCTGGAGCCTACGCCTGGGAGGAGGGACCGGCTGTGAAGCCACGCCCAATACACACTGCCCACCTGCTGACCAAAAATCATCCTCCAGGCTTCACATGTCCTGGCTCGCCAAATCCTCTCCTCCGTTCTTTCCGTTTCCAAATGATGATGGAAAAGGCAGCGCATTTCTAGAACGCTGGCTCAGCAGACCAGGTGGAAGGGACCCGCATCCTCACGTAACCCCGCGGCGTCCCCGGGCCAAGGCCTACTGGAGTTCCCATGTTACAACTGAGAGCTCGGGTGACAGGTCAGAGGGCTCTGGCGTGATCAGGGACACGAATGGTGAACTCCTACTCTCAGGGGCAGGATGCGTCACCTGGAAGTGCCTGCTTGGAGGAGGTGGGCACTGAGGGGCTTGGCAAGGAGGGCCCGGTACAGATGACACTGACCCCAACCCTCCCACCACCCGCTTCCCACCCCCGACCCCTGCTCTCACCTGGGTGGACTTGGATCTGGGCCCTGCACTGGGCCAGGCCTCCGCTCTCCTGGTCCTTGGCCCACCCAGGTCTCCGCCCCATCCTCCAGGCCTCCCGTCCCATCTCCTGGCCTCCCACTCAGGCTTCCTGGCCTCCACTAGCCTTTGGCCTCCAGGCCTCCCACGGCCTTTGTGAGCTCACACTTGGGTGGGGCAGAGTCCGGTAGAGCCGCAGGTCTGCCCCTCCCCCTCCCACCTCCCCTGGGGATACTCCCTCCTCCCCTGCAGCACCAGGGATGAGATGAGCCCAGTGAATTGGGGGGCACTTCCCTTAGCGCCCCTTTCAATCCAGCCCTGAGTGCAAAATCCAGGCTTTCACCCGACAAACACTTGCCCTTGGAGCTCAGCACAGAGCCTGGTCCCCCGCAGGAGGGTGCTGCTCTGGGTCAGAGCCCCCATTCTGCTGGTGTAGACTCAGTGGGGAGTGGGCCGAGAAACAGGCCTCCTTTGCTTCTGCCTTGCAGGCCCAGGGTGGGGTGGGGGCTCAGGGCCCCTTCGGCCCACTCCTGGCTGTGTGAGGAACATGTGGGCAGGAGGAAGCCTGGAAGGGGAGGCGAGGCCTTGCGTCCCCGATGGCCTCCTAGCAAAGCCTGGCCCCCTCTCTGTCTCCTAGAAGGGGCTGGACTTTTTAGCAGCCCAGGGCAAGCAAAGGAGTAGTTTACCAAAATGAAGGCACGCCTGGGAAATCGGCTCAGACCTTTGTGACCTCATTTTATGGGCGTGAAGAGTGCTGGAACCTTCATCTCATTGGCTTGAAATCCACCAAGATATCCCTGAGTGACCCAGACAGGGAATGGATGGCCTCGCTGGAGGCTGAAGCCCTGCTGCCCAGGGGCACTACTGCTCCTTCCAGTTCCTGTCTGAAGTGTGTGCAGGGCACCTCCCAGCTTTCCCGAGCTCACCCTCCTGGGAAGTGAACTTCAGATGAAGGCAGGTGGAGCCAACCACCAATTTTATCCCTCTTATGGTCCTGGGACCCCTGCCTCTGGCTATCTAGAAGCTTCTATAGGCAACTCAGAGAGTGACCCAGGTGTGGATTCTGGAGGAATCCCAAGACTCTAGATGAAGCCAGTGTCACCTGCTATGATGCCAATGGGCATGGCACTGTCCCAAGCCTTCTTTTTAAATGACTTCCATTTGGGTGCAGAGGAGTTGCCCGTAGTCACCTCTGCATATGTACCTACTCTCTGGCTAGACTACTTTCTTCCTGTTTGGAGGGAAACAGGATTCTGTGCACATCAATGGAGCCTTGTTTCCCAGCAAAGGAAGGGCCAGTCATGTTGGAATGATTGTTAATAAAGCTTATTGCCTTCTAGGAAAGACCTGGAAATCGCCCTGGAAATGGGGTGGAGAGGGCATCAGTAATGACCCACTCAGACTTCCACATACAAAACTGAAGTGGGGGAAAAAAAATTCCTGGGCCATATGAGATCCAGAGTTTTACTTTATTAGACATCAGTGAAGACAAGAGAGTTTGCAGACATGATCCTGTCCAGTTGTGAACTGCTGTGAAGTTCTGTGAAGTTTGGATTTATCCTGTGGTGAACAAGACCCTGAATGGCTGAGACTGTAGAATATTGTTCCATAATTCAAGCAGATGAGAGGTGTTAGTGACATTATGGCCAACGACTTTTATACTAGTCATCCACTTAAGTCATTTCCCAGCATACATACGCAGCTTACTCACAGCGATTACATCTCTACAATGTGAAGTTCGATCCTGGACTAATAATGCATTTGACTCCTGTTTATATTGGTGCATGCGATTCTTTGCTACCCTGGCGATTAACCAGACCTGGACTCTAAAAGCTAAACTTGGTCTAAATAACATTCTAAGGGTGGGGCAGGCTCTGTAATCTGGACTCAGCCATCACTCTGCAAATATACTCCTGTGGTTCCTCCTCTCTCCTAGCACGTCTGTAAGTTGTCACTCATTAATGCCTGCTGTGCACAGCAAAGGCAGTGACAGAGCACATCAACAATTCTGCTTCCAAGAAAGGTGACTATCAGATAATATGCCAGGGACAACTGAATAATGGGTGGGGACCACAGGCCTTCTAGAAATCTTCTAAGATTAGGAAATGTGTCCAAGTGTACTTATCCAGTGCTCTTACTCTAAAATATTTCAGTGGGGGAAAGGCATGGATCTGGGAATCTTGTGTAAGGAGTTGGATTACTAGGGTTGCATCTCTGGGGCCAGAAGAAAGTCCAGCGAAATTGCCACCCCTTCTCTATCATCCATTTGCCAACACTGCAGATTTCTATCAGTTTGCTGAAGAGAACAAGTAGACAAGGAGATATCCTTGATTCAAGGTGGGAAGAGCTTCAAGTTAGCAGCAAACAAGGGACTTGGCTCACCCCTACCCAAGAGAAAAGCTTGGTTTATGTACCACTTGGTTTCTGCCTTTGGCCCTGGAGTATTGAGAACAGCCACACATGGACACGCTTTGTCCTCAGAGTGACTACTTTGCCCCATGAGTACAGGGTGACAACCCAATGGGATGCAAAGAGTTTTGGTAGGTTTCTCTGCACAGTCATATTGCTTACCAAACCAGAATGTTCAGCTCTCCAAGTCTGGACAGGAGAATTGATACATTATGCTTCTTTAAATATAACTCCTGAATTTTTGGAAACAACCGCACATGTGGAAGGATTTGAAGAAGCTGTTGATCCAGGTAGTCCGTGTGTTCAGAGTATTCTGACCCTAGGCACCTCCGTCTAATGCTCAGTCTTACATACACTTGCACTTGGTATCGGCACAATTCAGTGGTTAGTGAGAACAATTAAGAAATGAAAGTATGAAATATTAAGGTTAGCGATGTCATCAACAAAAATCAAAGAGCATTTTCCTTTTTTTTTAAACAAGAAAAAACATTGTAGAAATAAAGATTCTGTACAAGATTTTGTATGTACATAAAATTATATTACTCATAACTAAAAGGAAAAGTCTTATTTGTAGACTATGGTTGGCAACACCAAAGAGGGACCCATAACACTAAGCTTCTGAAGCAGAGCAGGCAGCAGGAGACCCCAAGAAACACACCTGGGTGCCTGGATATGAAATCCTACGACTCAAGTTATGGAACTAGCCTTCTCCAGTTCTTGGCTTATTTGTATTTCACTTTCTAGCAGTGAATTCTGCAGCAGGTGAAGTGAAAAAGAAGACGTGCTAAAATGACATCCGAAGTGCTGCTTAGGATCTGCATATTGGCCTCGGTGGTTCTTGTGAATCTGACTTGCATTCAAAGCCCATTCTCTGTCCTCCATTCGCTATGCATGCCTCCGGTGATTTGAAATTGGAATGCCTTCCAGCAGGTGGAAAAGACTGCTTCGAACGGATCAGAAGGTCTGTGATTCAGATTCTTGATTCTCTATGCTTAGTTGGCTCCTGAACGTTGGCAAAACCCGACTTTGTAGGGTAGGGGAGAGGAAAACACAGACCCACCAGCTTCCTTTCACACCATCTTTTCCTTGCCAGACCCTTCCTGTGAGGATTTAAAGGGCCATCCCAGGTGACTGAGCCCCAACCCCACTTACCGAGAGGGCAAAGTGTGGAGTACGCCCTCGTCCCTAAGAGAACTCCAATGGGAAGACCAGAGGGCTCAGACTGTGGCCTGTGCTTCAGTTTTGACAAACTAAAGTTAGGAATTCTCAAGTTCCAGCTGAACCCCAGTCACTTCTGGTATACTCTACAAATGCAGGTTCTGGACCTCTTCAAGTTAGCTTCTGCTAAAAAGAGATGGGATCCAGGAACCCGCTCTTAGCAAGCACCCAGGCGATTCTGATGCAGGCAAGCCACAGACCTGCTTTAGAGAACAACTGGCTTGGTAATTGGATGGAAATGGAGAATATCATGTTAAGTGAAATCAGCCAAACTCAGAAGCTCAAAGGTCAATCGTTTTCTCTTATATGCAGAAGCTGGAGTAAAATAAAGGAAAGGGGGAGGGAAGGATAGGGCAACATAAAGAACTGGTCAAATACACATTAATAGACGAGTGGAAGGAAGTTAGTAGAGGAAGGAAAAGGGAAGAGGGGAGGGGAGGAGACGGGAGAGGGGAAGGAGGAGGGGAGGGAAAAGGAAGGATCACGACCAAAATCAATTTCCATGTATGTATGAGTTTGTCGGGACGAACTCAACTACTATGTATAACTATAAAGCTCTAATTCTAAAAAAGAAAGAAAAGAAAACAGCTGGCTTAATGCATCAAGTCTAGATCTACACATGAATTTAGTTGGATTTGGAGAACTGGAGATTTTTAATGAAGCGTCTCATAGAACAGACTCTCCTGTGGTATTTCACCGATGTATTCTTTTCACAAGGTAGAAATGAATGGCCAGGAATCTTAGGGGGCTGGAGACCAGCAGGAAGGATGGGGGCTAATGTCAGGCTGGGATGCTTTGAGAGGCGAAGGGCTGTCCTGGAGTTCAGGGCTAGGAATAAGGCCATGGCAACCTCAGGTCCTCACAGTGAATTCCTCTGAGATGAACTAGAATTACTCTTGAACTCGGAAATCAGGATTTGGCATGGTGTGAATTATATCACAACACATGTAGTGGTTTCTCCTCATCCATGGTTTTAGTTACCATGGTCAATTGTGGTCCAAAAATATAGTAGAGTACAATAAGATATTTTGAGAGAGACCACATTCATCTAAATTGTATTACAGTTGGTTTTTACAACGGCCTTATTTTGTTATTATTATTATTAATCTCTTACTGTGCCAAATTCATAAAATGAACTTTATCATAGGTATGGAGATACAGGAAAAAAGCATTATATATGTATAAAGTTTGGTACTATCGGGGGTTTCAGGCCTCCACTGGGGATCTTGGAACATATCCCCCACAGATGAGGGGTCTGTGAATACTGTGATTTGGCTGTAAGTCAGCAACTCTTCCATATCCTTTTCCAACAAAGCAAGTTTTTACCTGCTGAAAAGCTGAGGTATCAGCATTCCTACCCCCACCCCCAAATCCTAGTGGTTTAGCCAAGGCTGCAGTTATTCTTCCCCAAACCTCCTTGGAATTTAAATTATTTGAGAACCTAAAATAGCCCCCAGTGTAGGCAGTCTTCTCCCACCGGCCCACAACACTCCAAGTTCCCTCTGACTCACTGCTGTTCATTCCAGGATGAGAAGACACTGACTGCAGATGGGTGGCATTTTATATTGACTGTCATCCAAAGGAAAAAAAAAAATTTTTTTTTAAAAGATCTCAGATGAAGAAGATTTCCTCCTGGCTCAAAGATCTCATTTCAAATCTAGAAAGAAGGCAATAGGGCATCCTAAGTCCTACTTAGCAGAGATCTGTTCAAAGCAAAGTTCCACCACGGCTGCAGACAGACCTGTACCCGTCCCCTTTCCGGGTGGTTGGTTCACTACTTTGGTACCTATGAAAACTAGCTGCGCTCCTAGGACCCTTGAGTTTCCTGTTCCTAGACCTCGACTGTAATTTCCGACTTTTTCTGACTCTAGTGTACCCTCAAAAAATCCCCGAGCTATCTCTCACCCTGGTTGTTCTCATCGTTCTTGCTGAAGTTCAGGTGGGCAATGGCAAGGGTCAAGGTCAGGGACAGGACAGTCAAGGATAAGGTCAGCAGATGCGGATGAGCGGATCCTAGGGGCAGGGGGCAGGGAGGGTGGTTAGTAATTTAGGAAGTCGATCCCCACTTTGACACTCTTTGAGGTGGCTACATCGATGGCTGTGGCCTTGATCTCGGTATCCCCGAACTGCATGAGCGTCTGGATTTCCCTCCTGGCAGGCACCGCTGTGCCGCTGGTCCCCGTGAGATCCAGGCGGAGCGTGCCGCACTTCTTCACCCCCGGGTCGGTGATGAAGCTGACGGCGTCGAGCTCGGAGCTGTAGATGTTGATGACGATGACCAGCTGGGAGGGCTTGGCTGGGGTGTAGCTGCGCTTGACCAGCTCTCCCAGGGCCACCGACTGGTCGGCAGAGATGAACTTGTCAAACACGTCGGTGCACCAGCGAGTGCCGTCCTTCACCAGCAGCTTCTCGGGCGGGTGCTTGCCCTCCACGTAGCGGTTCAGTACACCGACCCCGTAGGTGAGCGGGGACCTACGCACCTTGATGACGGCGGGGTCCAGGCCAAAGAGGACGGCCCCCTTGAGGATGGTGAGGCCCACGTCCTGGGGGATGATGATCCGGCACTTGTCACCAAAGGCAGCATGCACAGCCTGCTGCAGGAGGGGCGCCTCAGCAAAGCCACCTACCAGGAAGAGGAACTTGACCGTGCAAACCTCAGGCTTCTGAAACAGGTCCCCTGAAAGGGAAGAAGATGGAGGAAGATCACATCAACAAAGGCCAGCAAGCACAGGAGAAGGAGGCTGCTTCTCTCTGGGGAAGGGACCAAACCACCTGAGCCCACAAGACCCTGGCTTGGTCTGAACTCATTGAGTGCTTATCAAGTTGGTCTTTGGTAGAAAAGGAGTTTTCACACCTGTGTGCTCAGCAGCAAAGGCCAGAGCAGCTGCAGAGCAGAAGCCCATTTGAACAGAGGGGTGGTGATCCTTTCGAGTGGGACTCCCAATGCAGAAAGGAATCTCTCCTTTTCTATGGAGAAACAGGGTCCTCTGATGTGCACAAGAACCTGGCCCACCTTCAGAGGTTCTGATTTGGAAGGCGAGGGGTGGGAAGAAGATGGGGGGCTTGGATCTTGGAAAAGGCCCCTAGTGAGTCACTGTGTTCCCTGGATGAAAGCCACCAACTCCGCAGGCTGACAGCGTGGCCAGGCTCAGGAGCCTTCTGGGTTCCCACCGCAGTCCCTTCCCTGCTAGCAGGTGAGTACTCCTGAGCTGTCCTGGTAACACAAACAGGACGCGTGCCCTTGGGCGGTCGCTGTCCGAGGACAGGGCTTCACAGCTCCCAGCTCTGACCTCTGGGGCCAAGCTGAAAGCCAGGACAGGTTCTCAGCTACTTTGCAGTAGGAGAGGGATCCACAGCCTGTGCCCAGCAACCTCCCTCTGTGTGCCCAGGCCCTGCCCACCCCTGCGGGGCCCAGTTCCGTGACTCCCGGAACCGGATCCTGACAACCCGACTGCATAGTACTGGTTGGTGATGCTGGACAGTCAGTCCCCATTCTTGGCGGCCAAGCCCCTGCAGATACTCACGGAGGTGCTCAATGATGCTGTCTATGGTGGGCTTGAAAAGGGCGTTCATGGCGTCTGGACTCATCCGCAGCATGCCCTGGGAGGACCACTTCACAAAATCCACACTGTGGGAAGCGGGCACAGATGGGAACAGGAGTGAGGGCTGCACTGCGCTGGCATGTGCCCTGGCAGAACAGCAGTCACGTCCCAGGGCAGAAGTGAGTCTCAAAGTCGAAAGCACCTTGCACACCCCGCCAGCACCTGGGCCCTCAGAAGCTCCAGAACTGACAGAACCTCTTACATTTCTCTCTGCTCTGACCTTCCCCTGGGATGATGGAGGCCAAAGTCTAGAGCAAGAAGCGAGGAGATGAGTGGAGGAGCGGCTCTGCCTTTTGGATGCAAGCATGCCAGGCCCCATGATGCCTCGGGCTACGAGCCTGCGGGGAGCTGTCCCATGACGTGGACACGCAACATGTCTAGCAGCAGCAGCGTGGAGGAGAAGGAGCTCTGGACGGGGAGCCAGGTGGCTGGGCTCCAGTCTGGACCCCGCCACTTAGTCACTTTGGGACTTCAGGCACATTGGCCTGTTTTCTCAGAGCCTGGTCTTCTCTGGAAGTCAAGGACAATAGCACTCGCCTGGCCCCCTCACAGGGCAGATAATGACGATCAAGGTTTCTTCTCTCCTATGTGGACTGGGCGACCAAACTACCGAGGAGAGAACTCCGTCCCTGTGGGAGTATTACAGCTATGCTAACTGCAGGAGTAGTAAGTTCAGATGGTAACCCGGTGGCCACCCGGTGAATGGACAGACCCAGGCAATGCTCATCGGCCCCCTAATAAGATGCAATAGGAAACACCACCACCCAGTCTGCAGATTTGCCAAAAATCCAAACTGGAATCCGATTAAACCATTAAGTCAATCTGCCGATTTGCAAAAACATGAGGGGACAGAATGGCAAGCTCTAGGACACCAAGTGCACACGGTGAGCAAAACCCAGACAGTAGGGAACGCTGTAGCACCGTCAACCAGTTCTACCATCTAATCAATCATGAAGAAAAGAAAAAGGAGGGGAACCCACACGCCAGGTGGGATTCGAAGGGTTCGCCAGGATGCTGAAGCAATCAGAGCAGCGCGTAGGAGACAGTTGGGAACACTTAAAGTGAACTGGACACTCGATATTGAAGAGTTACTAATCATGTGGTGATGTCATGCTTACAAAGTAAAATTTATCTCCTTTAGAACCACATGTTGACATGTTTATGGATTGGATGACAACCTGTCCGAGATTTGCTTTCAAATAACTGGGAGACGGAGTTGTGAGATACAGACTGGGTGGGGACCAACAATACTGAAGCTGGATGATGGAGTTTCATTTCCCATATGAAAAGGAAACTATGGAAAGTGAAGGGTATGTACATTTCTTTGACTGTAGTAATCAATTCGCTATGGATATACATACATATATACCTATATCAAAAACAATTTTAAAGTTGTTAGAAACCTATGATTTTGTCTATTTTTTAAAAAATTCAGCATTAAACCTTCTTCCTAATATGTTTATTTTGCAACAAATAGTTGCTTATAGCCAAGGGACTCAGAGAAGCAGGAAACTCAGATTCCTATGGGATTCATTCAACAAATATTTACTGAGCACCTACTATGCACCAGCTTTTCTTCTAGACACTGGGATTCCAACAGTGGTCCAAACTAAACTTCCCTGTTATCATAAATCTGATTGTTTTTAGAAATATAATAACCAGCACATAGGTGACACTTTTGAGGTCTCAGGTATTATGCTAAGAACCTAATGTATATGAATTTGTTTTATCCTCATAACTCTAGGAGGTAAGCAGAACTATTATTCCCACTTTCCAGATTAAAAAAAAAAAAAAACCTTGAGTAATAGAGAGGTCAAGTCACTTGCCCAAGATAGCAACTGTGTGGGACTGGAACTCATCACCTTCCCACCTCTCACCAACACGACCCACCCCCAGACCGTCCCGAGCCGAAGGCCGCCCAGCTCACTTGCTCTTCCTCAAGGCATGCTCCACGCTGTGCCCACGGAACTTTTTGTAGTAGTCGATGAAGGAGAAGGGCAGGGTGATGTTGAGAGGGTTGGTTCTGTCGGGAGCAGCGGCTCTTTTGCGAGACTCAAAGGCGATCATTAGGTCAACCCAGGCTGCGGGACGCTTGATTTTGAATTGTTCGATGAAATCCTCTCCAAATATTTTACACAGAAGTTTTTCAAATTCATAATCTACTCCCAAGGATCCATAGGGCCCACCTGGGTCAGGAATAAAATGGGAACATGATGGTAAGAGCCACCAGATTATATAGAAAGAAATGAGAGGGAGGTATGAGAAATGGTGGCATGAGACAGACATCATTGCCCTATGTACACGTGTGATCACACGAATGGTGTGACTCTACATCGTGCACGACCACGGAAACGAAATGATGTGGCCCACTTGTGTACAATGAATCAAAATGCAGTCTGTAAAAAATGTAAAAATAAAGAATAAAAAAAAGAAGAAGAAGAACCATCAGAAACCAAATCCAAACTCTGAGAAACACCCTGTGTTCTTCTCCGACGCGCAGAGAAATGCAAACGGGGACCACTCAGCCAGCAGACTTCAGAACCCTGAGGTTCTTCTCATTGCATGTGCGGAGATTTTTTTTTTTTTACTACACAAATCTCTCATCAGCAGTTGTTTCAAATAAGAGCAATACATTTAACTAACGAGGAGCAAGAACATTCTTTGGTTTGGTGCACTGGGTCCAGATGAGGTGTTGTGAGGCCTCCTGGAAAGCTGACCTTAGCTCCGAAATCATAGGCAACATTAAAATTTTCAGAAACCAACTCCCTCGGCCAGGCTCACAGGGTGCTAAAACTCAAGTGGAGGTGGCTTGGGCTTAAAAGAACATTTAGCTGCATTTTCCTGTTGGTGGAGGCCCTCCACCTGGGGCCCCACGTGCTGGTGACATCAAGAGAAGGAAGCACCTTGTGGAGTCTGAAGACCGTGAAGCACGACTGTCTGGAAAGGGTTGGTGAGAACACAGCCGCTGTGGCTCACCTGTCGCTTTATACAGTTCCTTCAGGTGTCCCTCAGGTAGCCGTATCTGATGGACTGTCAGGTCTACGGTGCCTCCGCCGCTGTCCACCACCACATACTTGTCACCTGGTACAGACACAGCCATTCTTTACATAGACCATTTGCCAACCCCGTCTGAAACAAGCTGCTGGAGGATAACTGGGTCTACCCACTAAGCACTGCCCACACTCCTCCCTAGCACAGTGGTTTTGCTAATTAGCAGCACAGCAAGTTATTCAGAGGGCCAGCTAAGCAGGGACAACGAAGAACCCAGAAGAGGACTCTGGAAGACCACCGCATGCACATCACACAGTGCCACACAGTGACTGTTACCTGCTGCTTAGCACAAGACTTGCTCCATGATGGGGAATTCCAGTTGCTACCTTCCTTGGGAAGAGGCTTTACAACATGCAAAACAGCAGCTCCCGAAAGGGTTCTCCCTGGGTGAGTGGCCTTAAAAACCCACTGATTTTGAACATTTTCCAAAAGGGCAAAAGGAGCAAGTGGGAATGCAAAAACAGCCGCACACACAAAAATGATAAATAAATAAAATTCAGCAAGGGCAAAGGACATTCAAGGACACTACCTTCCTCCAGCTCGGACCAGATTTCTCCTATGACATTCTCCACCAAAAAGGTCCGACTCTGACGATTACGCCGTACGTGTTCCTTAGCTATAGCAGCCGACAGAAAGAAAGGGCGATGGGTAAGAAAGCATGAAAGAGCGGACAGTCATCTGCAGATGGCGGAGATAACAGCACGAGGAGGTTCAGGAATGCAATGTCTACTGACCCGCGATCAAGACGATTAATAAGCACCCCACTGGGAATCGCAAAGCCAGTTCTTCCAAGAGAAGGTGGCTCTTTATGCCAGCCTGCATCTCTTCATTTGCTGGACAGCTGAAAAGCCCACCCTGAAGACATTCCCTTCCTCTGGTGACATTTTTGGGGGAATGGGTGAATAAAATCAACCAATGTCCCAGCTTTGCGCCCCAGGGAGGAAGCGCTGAGCCAAGCAGACTGCACTGAGCTCACTTAAATAATTTCACATCAACGAACTTTGATACAAGGAACGTGGGGTATGTTTTCCTAATCTGGATCTGGATTAATGGATGGAGCCCTTTCTTGACTCTGTTGAGGTCAATGTGCTCTTCAGCCACAAGGTGGCGCTTCAGCCACAAGGTGGCATCTGAACCTTGCCAGGCTTGGCACTTCCTTGCTCCTGAATCCTGGGGACAACCTCTGAGTGAGTCCACAGGCCCTGCCTTGGCTTGGGCTGCTGGGACAGGAAGACGATAGGGTACTAACCAGTGTCCTATGTTCAGAAGAGGAAACCAGGTCAGGCGAGGTGAAGGGACTTGCAACTCTTGTCTTGCAGCTCAAAATGAACCCACGAACCCTGAGGCCTTTGAGGTTGAACAACTTACAGGGAGGTTTGATAAAGCAGAATAACGAGATGTTAGAGATGAGAAGGAGGCTGTGAGAGGACACAGCCAATGTGGGAGTTGAGGCAAATCACTGAACTCCTCCGAGCCTTAGTTTCCTCATCCATAAAGTGGAGATGTTGGTAGTTGGCCTCAGTTCCTCGTTAGCACACAGTAGGTGATAATGAAGGCAAAGCACTACTATCAAAGGACACTACCAGGATTGAGTCAGAGCAGGATGAAGGCTCTGCTGCCCATCCCACCACCGTTATTTTTTTTAAGTCCCTGAGCTGGTGCTGCTGTCTCGGAACTGCCCTCGGTTGCTGGGAACCCAGGGAAGCACCCTTGGCCCGCAATCCTTCTTCAGCAAGGAGCACAGCGTTTGCAAAACAGTTTCACAGGGGATCAGAACTTCAGATGCCCAGCCAGTTCGGCCGATCCAAGTTGTCAAGGCCTGAGATAGAGTGGAGAGAGAGGTGTCCCAGAAGGGCCCCCACATCAGGGCCTCTCTCTCATTTCAGCACTGGCTCCAGACGAACCCCTGTTACAGACCTTGCAGCGGGTCTCTGATGTCTCTAGATACTGCGATGGCATTCACAAAAAAAGCCACCCAGGGCCAACAGAGCATGTTCTAGCTCTCAGAAATTATCCTATTTTTTTTTAAGGCAGATTAAGCCCAAGATTGTGAAAAAAAAAAAAAAAATGTGTCCTTTATTGATCTCCTTAAACCCTTAAGATAAAAACGCCAATGGCAAACCCTGCATCATGGGGGCCGAGGGCCAGCTCTACTCCTCAGGGGGCTCCCTGGCCCCCCACAAGGAAGCCTGCAAGCAGCTTGCTCAGTGTCCTGAGTTAGTGCTCTGCCACAGCATCCCTCCTTCTGGGAGAGACGTCCAGTTGTAAAGCGAGCCTGACACCGGATGCCCTGCCTTGTGGCCCCTCCTAGGTGTGGTTCCAATAATTGGAGGATTTTGACATCCAGGAAGCCCCTCTGAACAAAGACAGCAGCAAATTCCACAAGCCCACACAGAGCTACAATCAAAATCAGGTGCTCCCAAAAATGTGTTCTACTCAGAGTTATAGGAGGAGCTATGCCAGAATTAGCTGATTGCAACATGAATTTCTTTTCATGAACAACAGAATTTACATGTAAGACATAAGCTCGGTCTTTCCCTCTTTTTCCAATGAAAACAAAAAGGAAACCCAAACACATATACATGTTGTCCCAAGTGTGCAAGTGTTAATGTGTTTGACTTAGTGAGCTGGAAGGCCAGCCTCGACTTCCCGTGGGGAGGCACAGCATTACCGAAAGGGGCTCATCCAGCCCTGGGATTTAAAGGGAAGCCTGTGGCATTCATTCTGGGGAAATCAGCTCTAAGGCACTAACACAGCCCTGGCGGGCTGTGGTTGCAGCCTGGTGACAAGCAAACTCTTTGCCACTGCCTCCTGGCTGAGGTTCAAACTCCAGGGATTCAAATGCAAAGAGGTGGACCCTGGGGCAGTTACCCTGTGAAGAGGAAGAGGAGCAGCCTGGAGAAGACCCCCCCATTCCCGCAGGGGCAGGAATGTGTATCTGCTCAGGGTCAGCAGAGGCTAGGGCCTTGGGACACACTCAGGCTTCTGGGGTAGAGACCCAGGAAAACTTGAGCTCAGCTTGCCAGCAGGCAGCTGATGTTTTCCTCCTACTCCTGGGCCTGGGGCCTGGGGCACTGGTGACAGGAGGGTTTCTGCCTTCCCTGTCCTCATCTGGGAACAGAGCAGAGCCCAGACCTGTAGTACGCAGGACCCACTAACACCCATACATATGTGGTGCTCTGACTCTGCAAATGCTGAAGCCCTGAAGACCCACAGAGCCCTGGACACCAGGGAAATCAGTTCTGGGGACCAGGATTGTGACCAACTTGCATGCAGGTAACTATTCAAAACATAACTATTAAAAAGGAAAACCTCCTCCAAATACTCACCCTGGGCCTCCCCAAGTGGGTGCTCTTCCCGCAGCTAAGTGAGCATCCCCTGGGCCAGGAGGTCAGGTCAGCCCATGTCATGTGTATTTGAACCTCAGCTAAGACACATAATGAGCTCATCGCACAGAAAGCAGCCCCACTGAGTGAGTCAGCAGTACATGGACAGTCTTAATGGAGGAATTAATAACAGGAAAATGGGATTAGAGGAAGAATCAGCTAATAGGCAAGAAAGATTGAGAGCTAGAAAGATGAGGTCTGGGGGTGTAGCTCAGTAGTAGAGGGTTTGCCTAGCATGCACGAGGCCCTGGGTTTGATGAGCTACTCTCTGGCTACCTTCAGGTTCTTGAAGAAGCCCCCTCCAGGCACTAGTGGGTGATAAGCCAGGTGACAATTGCTTAATTTATAGGTGTCCTCCAGGAGGCCAGGAAGGGAGGCCAGCACAGAGAAGCTTAAAGCCAGGCTCCTCCTAAAGTATCTCGATCCTTCCTTACGGCACTAAGAGCCTCTAAATCATCAGAGGCAGAGAAGCACCCAGGGAGGGAGGGGAGAGAGGAGGGAGGGAGAGAGAGAGCAGAGGTACCCTGTGCAAACCCCGCTCCTACTGTGTCACTGGCGCTGTACCCATTGACGGCCGCCTTGCCGCTCAGCTCAATCATCTGGTGCAGACGCAGCTTCCGGCAGTAGATGGAGGCGGCTTCGGGCTCCAAGGCAATGATGAGCTGCTCCGAGTTCTCGGGGGAGGCCAGGCCTGCCTGGAAGACAAAAGCTGAGGCTGGGACCGGGCTCCCTGTGCAGGCCACTCAGAGCCACTCAGGCCTTGGTCTGATACTCCCAAGGAAGGAGCCCTCAAGCTCTGCTTGTTTGGGACATCCTGACAGGCTTTTGCAAACTGAGCCCCAAATACCTCAGGAAGGCTAAAGAAAAGGTACAAGCACCCTCTTGACCAGGTCAAGAAAGACAAGGCTCTCCGCTCACGGGACCTCTTGCACTTGGGCCTTGCTTGACCCAGAACTGAGAAGTACCAGGGAGGAGGCAGGGTGTCCCAGGGCGGTAGGGTGCAGATGGGGTTCTATCCCCAAATGGCAGAAGGACAGTTTACAAAGCTCCCAAACTTAGAAAACCGTCATGGAACAGAAGGCAGGTGATCTGTTTCCCTGGTTACAATGGGCCACTCAGCAGGCACCGATCTTGTAGACCTCAGCCAGGCAAGCATCTGACTTGGCTGTAGGGGACTCTGATTTGCTGTTCCCAGAACGCTGGGAGGGCTCCTGCCATTTTCTTCCTTGGGGAGGTGTATGAGCAGTCACTCCTGGAGGAGGGAAGCCCCTCCTGGAATTCCCAGTAGTCCCTCATTTTCTAGAATATGGGCAGTCATCAACAGGTATCTTATCAAAGCCTTTATTCTTCTCATAGTTTGTAAGTGTAAACATCCATATCAAATACAGCAATAATATTACACATCCATATCAAATATAGTTGTAAAAACATGGTCCCCAGGTACTCATCTGTGGCCTCCATCTGCATTTGGGATCTCAGCCTCCAGGAGGCAGAAATGATTCAGTTCTGTGACATGTGACCTGTCCCAGTTATGTCCCCTCCAGGTCCTAAGAAGGGCCAGTCCTGAAGTCCCAGGACCACCTTTCTGAAGGTGCTCAGAGAAATGAGCCTTGGCCTATTGCAGATCCCTGCCCACTTCCCACAGCCCTGAGCTGGAGCAGGAGGGCTCACAGCAGAGGCTGCTTGGGTGCACACGGGGTTTCCTTGGCCACCAACAGGATGGAAAGAGCACAGGTGTTTCCTCTCACCACTGTGCTGCATTGTCAGTGTTTCCAAGGAAGCCTCGGGCTGCGGCCCTCATGCCACACCCCCTTCGGAGGAAGCCCCCTGGTCCGTGGATGGAGGAGGTCAAGGGTGCCGTTACGTGACACTGGTTCTACACCAGACCCTCGAGGTTTAGAGCATTCTTCTCATGGACCAGAAACGAAGTTCTCCTAATGTCGGGCCTACACAAATCACCTCTCATCAGGAGGAGCTGGCCTAGGGTCAGAGGGGCTTAGGAGAAAGGAGGAGGCAGATTCAGATGGGATGTCAGAAACATAACAGGACTTCCGAGCCTTCGTTCAGCTCCTTCACCTAATGTAGAAAGACCAAGGCCCAGAGTGGGAGACCAGCTCTGCCAGGTCACCCAGAACAGAGGGGTTTTCTGGAACATGAGACTTTCAGTGTTAAAGCAGCACAGTCCCGCTCAAGGGTGTCCAACCTGAAGTCCAACCCAACGCAGGCTGGGGACTTGAGTAATATTAATCTGCATTTCATTGTGATTAAAAAAAGAAGAAGAAGAGAAAAGAAAAGAGCAACTTAAAGGAGGAAAGATTTATTTTGGTTCAGTCCATGGTCAGCCAGCTCCGTCGCTTTAGGCCTGAGGTGGGAGTAAACACCATGACAGAAGGGTGTGGTGGAGGGAAGCTGTTAGCACAAGGCGGCCCAAGGGCAGAGGTGGAAAGAGGAGGCCAGGGACAAGATATAATCCCAAGGGCACACCTCCAGTGACAGACTTCTTCCAACCATGCTCCTCCTGCCTGTGGTTTCCACCTGCTCCCTGTAGTCCATTCAAATTATTAATCCATCAAAGGAGGTCCTCAGTCAATCACTTCCCAGAATCCCCACCTCTGGACTTGGCTGCTTTGGGACATTCCATATCCAACCCATAACACGAGCCCTGTGGACCAGGCTCTGAAGGGCTCACTGTCTCCTGCCGTTAGTGCCTCCAGTCGCAGGTCCCCAGCCAGCCGTGGTACTTTGGCAAAACTCTCCTGTGCCTCTCACACACCCTCCTGGGCCATTTCTGAGGCACCGTGTTTCACCCACTGACTCTGGGGTAGTATCAGACGACTCACTGCCTGAACAGGCTGTCAGAAGTTCTCCATAACAGCCACACCCAAGAGGAAATGTCACTGATGATGTCCTAAGGCCATATGACCAGCAGATAGGTGACCTGCTGGTAAATACCAAATGTCTCTCAAGTGGCAGAGCCCCTCTGGAAGACAGGCTTTATAAAACCAGGTGGGAACCACACCCTGTCTGCACCACCCACAGGGAGCCTCCTTCCCCACTGCCCAGTACCCACGTAGGCAGAAGGAAGCCTGTCATCCTGCTCCATGGGTGGAGGAGGTCAAGGGCGCCCTTATGTGACACTGGTCAACAGGCCACTGACTAAGGCCTGAATAGATTATCCATTGCTCACTGAGGCAATTAAAAATCTCCGTTTCCAGGCTGGGGCTGTAACTCAGGGCTTGCTCATATGTGTGAGGCACTGGGTTTGATCCTCAGCACCACAGAAAAATAAATGGATAAATAAAGATATTGTATCCAACTAAAAAAATATTTTATTTTAAAACAATCTCTGTTCCCCAGCATCACTGTCTCCCAGAGTCAGCTTAGACATCCTTTCAGCACAAAGATGGTTGAAAGTTAAGGTGCACAAGGAAACAGGATGCGGGTCACACACATGAAGTTCCACCCAAAATGATGAAAACGCTGAACCGAGCGAGTCCCAAGGGTCCCAGAGGAGGAAATCCAAAATGAGACCAGGAGGAGCCCTTCCGAAGGATAGCTGTACACTGTTTTCCACTCCCCCACTGCTGTGTCAAGGGCCTCCTGGAAGAGCAGAAGCTAACAGGGAGGACTGGCTGCCAAGGAACAGCTGGGCCTGTGTGGACAAGATTCTTGTGCTACGTTCAGATTAGAAAATAAACTAGGCAGCAGGTGGCAGGGAGGGCTGGGGGACAGAGCCCACAGACTCAGTGTTAAGGAAGACAGGCAAAGACCCTGCCGACCCAAAGCCACATTACCATCATCCTGCCCTGCTGGGATGTCAATCTGTCAGGCAGGATTGCCACAGCAGGACCCCATGTGCCAACCAGAGAGACACGGGCCTGGGCTTTGGCAGGAGGGGGCAGGAGAGGAGAAGGAGCTGTACATGAACCCCTCCACCTGACCGGTCCTGAGATTCTGAGCGGGGACTCTGACTTAGATGGGAAATCTTTCAATGGAAAATCAAATCAAGAAGTCCAGAGGCATGAAGAGCTTTGAATTAAATGGTACAACTGGAGGGCGTCTGAGTGTGCGGGTGACAATCTGCAGTTCCCATATCCTAACATCAAAAAGAGACACCTGGGCGGACCCCAGGCCTCCCCAACAGCTCCGCATGGGCTGGACCTGCAGGGGGCACCTTTCATCTGTCCCTCCCAGCTGGGCTGGCCTTGGTTCCATGACAGTAGTTGTGACACATTTCCTTGGGGGGAGCGGGTTTCCTCACTGCCCTGAAGAAGATACAGACAAGGGGTGAAGAGGGCCCCACCCCAGAGGGGAGGAAGCAGCAAGGTCAGAGAGGGGTCTGGGCAGCGTGGGGAGACCAGGACAGAGCAAGCAACCTCCTTTGCTTGACCCAGCCCCCATCACAGTCCCCAGCAGAGGGACTTTGTTCCCACCAGCAACTCCCGCAGAGCCACAGAGGAGAGCTGCAGGGGCGGGGGCCGGGGCGGGGGTGGGGGGGGGGATTGGGCTCTGCACAAATTCCATCTCCCCAGGAGGAATCCCAGAGTCACTGGAGGCTTCCAAGAACAGAAAGAAATGCAAAAGAATTCTTGCAGCCACTCACAACAGCAGCCCTCCTGGAGACCCGTGGCCAGGGTCAGCTGGAGCAGAACATGCCCTCTGCCTTCGCTAATTCTACTATGGCACTGCTCCTATGCCACCGAGATGTGTCCCTCCACAGGGGCCCAGGTCAAACACTTCACTGGTTCTGCCTCCACCTATATAGACGGTGCCTTTTCTAAGGGCATCAATCAGGTCTTCTCGCCCTGTAGTACACAGTAGATGCTTGGGAGGCAGCTGCAAAGGCAACGAATTGACCGCCCCTCCAGCTGGCCTCTCTTCTGCACTTTCCCGACCCTTGTCTTTGCTGAACGCACACGTTCCACAGACACGACCTGGGAATGCTACAAAGTGCCTAAGCCAGGAGGTCAGCTAACTGCTACCCTCCCCCCCCCCCCCCCCCCCGACTCCTCCAGGAATCTGGGTCAGCAGGAGCAGCCTCCTACAGCTTTTCAGAGCCTCACTTGGTGATTGTGAGCTCCACCCAGCAGGAGCAGACTCAGAGCCTGTGGAAGTGGGCGTTTACCCCCACTGCTCAGCTCCCCGGCTCGGCTCCTCTCCCTCTGCAGTCTGCCAGGAGGATCTGTCAAGGGACTGTGTCCACAGCTGAGAAAAGTGGCCAGACCTGCTAAGTGCTCTGCTGGCCTGTCATCAGGCTAAAGAGGGCTACAGCTGTGCCACCACTGGATGTGACGAACTTCTGTCTCCCGTAGGACTGTTTCTCCCACAGCTTGTTCGGACAAGGAGGAAATGCAAGCTGTGTCTCCATGTTAGGAGAGATCACCGTACATATGGGACCATCATTTATTTAACAGGTTTCTGGAACCTACTAGAGTTACACATTTTAGGCAAAATGCCTTTAGAAAAATCTGGAGTAGTTACTATCCATGGTCAGTTCAGTGGAACTCTCTCCCAGTTCCAGGTCTTTCCCAAAGGACTTGGAGGGGGGAATCAGCTGTTCTTCCCACTACCATCTTGTCAACGATACTCTTAAAGGGTCCATAAGTGTCCTGAGTCTGTGAATTATAAACGATGGCAGTTTAACCCATTTCTTCAACAAGCACTGAGACCAGACAAGCCTGGTGAGTCCTGCAGATGAAATGTACCTGCCTGCCTGGCTCTGCAGCCCCCCAGGCAGTGATCTGAGCAGAAGCCCCTGACCAGAAGACAGGGAGCAGAGGGCCACCCCCAGTCTACTCTCACCTCTTTCCCCTCCACCTGGCAGGTGGGAGGGTGCAGCTCAGCCCCACATGACTGTGCCATGAACTTGGGCCCGGGAAGCCTCCATAAGCCTAGAAGGGCTCCACATTTCCTGCCCAAGCAGAGGATGTGCCCAGGCCCCCACTGTCCTGACGGCCGACCCATCCTACTTCATTCTTCAGGCTCTTATGCCTGAAGTCAGGCTGGTGGGATGCTCTGTGGGCGGAGGGGCAAATGGGCAGTCACCACATTGTAGAAGGAAACAATATCCACCCTGCAGAATCTCTTCCAGAGAGATGGATGCCCCGTGAGCATGCTCAGTGGTCGCTGGACCGAGGACTACGGGTTTTGCTCAGGCCTGCATTAGCCAGGTTCTCCAGAGAACCAGAACCAATAGGAGGTAGGGAAACATACAGAGAGACTGATCGGAAGGCTTTGGCTCACAGTTCCAGCGTCTGACGAGTCCTAAGCTCTGCAGTCTGCAAGCTGGAGCCCCAGGGGAGCCAGTGGTGCAGATCCTGTCCAAAGGCCACAGGCTGGAGGCCCAGGAAGAGCCACATGTCAGCTTTAGTCCAAAGGCAGGGAAAAACCCCATGTCCCAGCTCAAACACAAGAAGGAGGCATTTTCTCCCTCTCAGTGCCGGTCAGCCCTCTGCCCTGCCCTGCCTTCCGGGTTGGAGCACACCCAGCCACAAGAGGATCTGCTTTACTCGATCTAGCCACTTAAATGTCAAATTCATTTAAAACTCCAGAATAAATTTTAGCCAAGTAGCTGAGCACTTCCCTGGCCTAGTCAAGCTGACCCATAAAATTTGCTATCGTGGTACAGTATCTTCCTTATTCTGTATAACAATGGTGGGGCGGGACAGCATGCAGAGATGCAGCAAGCCTCCCTTGGTTCTGCCCTCAAACTCTTCAGAAGACAAGCTGAAGAGACCACCTATAAGTCCACAAAACAACTGTGCCCCCACCCCCACCCCCACCGTGGCCCCAAACTATGAGCTGCTCTGCCATGAGCAACCTGAGGACAGGGACCTGTCTTGGCAGGAGATGAATCCAGGGTCTGCCACAGCCCAGGCACACAGAGGCCTGTAGGTGTGTCTAGTGAATAAATTAAAGAGCCAAGAATGATCTCTGCCATCTTTAAATCCACTGGGCCACGTAAATTGAACACAAGGATCAAAGAAAAATTATCAAGGTTTGAAGCCTCAACAGCAAGAATACTGGCCCAGAAAACGTTACCTAGCCTGGAGAAGCCAGGCCCTGCCTGAAGTGCCTCTGGGCTTCAGAAAGCAAATTCACCATGCTGGTCACAGCTGTCCCTGACCGAAGAGGCTGGCCCTTTTCTTTCTGAGTGACCATTTTTATTCCAAAGCCCTCCCAGCCTGGTTTCCCCCTCAGGCTGTCCAGGGTGGGGCCTCACCCATTCAGAGAGGCCATCCTAGGAAAAGCCCCCTGGGCTCCTGGCCCTGATGAACTGACCAGGAACTGCCCCTCTTTTTTTCTTTTTTTCCAGGCTAAAAATACAGTTTGACCCTTTGAGGGGTCACAGATTGGTTGCTGAAGTTTTCCTGTGGCCTGGGAAATTCGAGTCAGAGCCTTGACTCTTGAATCTTCGCCTGAGAAAAGCTCTGTACACAGAGGGGCATCTTCCCAAGTGGCCGTGTCCCACTGTCCCATCTTTGGACACTGAAGGGTGGTGCTCGAGAAGCTCGGTGATGGGGGCTTCTGTGAACAGCTAGACTGCGCTTTCCCCGTCCTTCTTAAAGAAATTGCCTTTCTGGAACCTCCACCCTCTCCTTTCTTCCCTATAAAAACAAGTCTATTTTTGGCAGATCCATACAGGGAGCCAGATTCTCAAAGGAAGGGAAGAGCGGAGGAAGCAGCTCAGGAAAGGGGAGAGTGTGAGGAAGGGGGTTCTCCCCACCCTTGACCATTCGCAAGTATGCTCTCGGTGCTGCGAGGAGTAGGGCCCTGAGCATCCAGCACAATGCGCCACGCTGGGGCTCCATGGCCGTTTCTCTACACGTGGGCTCAGGGTTGACTCTGGGGGTTTATATAGAAAGGCTCAAACATGCAGCCACAAACCTCATCAGACGGTCCCCCCTGGGAAATGTGGTCAGGATGTCTCCTGAGAAGTGTGATGGAGGCAAAGGGACATCTACCGCCTCGGCGAGGGGTCCCGGCTGGGCCTGAGGTCGAAGACTCAGAAAATTGACTCTCAGGATGTAGAGAGTTGACCCAGGGGTTGAAGTTCAACAGGAACCAGCTCTGCCCCAGAGAAGGGAACCATTCTTGCCAGAACTCAGATCCTCACAGAAGTTGTCATGGCTCAAGTTGTCTTCAGAGCAAGAGGGCTGGAGACCAGGAGGATTGGTAGCCCTGGGCCCGCGGGGGTGGGCTGGCCACTAGCACTGGAGGGTCCTGTCCCTGAAGCTCAGAAGTGCCCTGCTGACTGACACACCTTGTAGCCAGGCCACTGCCCTCACAGGGTGCCTGCCTCCGCCCACCTCTCTGGGTGCCGTGGCGTGCCCCTGTGGCCCGTGTGTGCCCAGGATGATCATGCACCTTTATTTCCAGGCTGCAGCTGCGCAGCACGGTTCACGACCAGTGGTCAGTGCCTCGTCTTTACTCTTTTCTTATTCAAATATTCTTGTTTTCCAAAGCCTTTTTCTTAAGGTCCTCACTTCCGTTCATCCACAGAGAAATGTCTCTGAGTCTCTGTCACCTCACCCCAGAGAATCACAGTGGAATCATGACCTGGAATCTTAGAGAGCCAGAAAGAACACTGAGCCCTGACCCTGTGGTTGTCAGACTGACCCCCATGTGTCCCTCAGGGGAAGCTGAGGAATGGGAGGCTCTTGGTACCCCGCAAGTCCCTTTATGCCTCCTTAGGAGGCCTGTGAACACCGGGCGATACCTGAGCAGGGCTACGGTCACCACCATGAGCATCCTGGGTCCTTCTGTGCCGTCCCACCCGCTCCGCCCCCACCCTCACCTGGTAAGCAGCTTGTCTCATGAACTGCTTGGCCGGCTGTTTCCAGATGGCGGGCACCGTGATGACCCATCTGACATCCGAGTTCTCAAATTCTGAACCCGCCTGGTCACTCAGCTCCTAAAGTCAAGGAAGAGACACGCCGTGGATCAGGTGGCAGTGCTAGTCCAAGGGCGCGCCTCCCGAGGCTTTGCTGAGAATCCAGGCTCCCGACACGGGCTCCCCAGGAGTCTGTTCCACAGCTCTGCAACTTACCCGGGTTAGGGGGCAAGGGTCTTTTTCTTTTTTCTTTTTTCAATATTCAATAAGCAGAGAGCTCACTGAGTCACTCAGAAATGAGGGAGGTGGGTGAGAGGGAAATCCCTTTGGTCTGCCTGATCTTTGTACATCAGACAAATGACAACCTCCCAGTTCTCAGTTCTCAGGTCTATACAATGGGGATAAGAGCAATAAGACCTAGCTTGCAAGGTGCTGGAGGATCGAGAGCTACATTTACTGAGGGCCAGTGTCAGTCCCTTTGAGCACTTTGAGGACTTTATCTCTGCAAGAGGCTGTGCAGGAAGGGATACTGTGTCCCTTTCCTACAGATAGGAATGCTGAAACTTGGACACGCTCACTTCCTTTTTGACCAGCTAGAAAGTGGCAGAGCCAAAATTTAGACCCAGACCCAGGTCTACCTTGACTCTAAAGACCAAGGTCTTAACTAAATGGTCACACGTGGTCTCGTGTCTAGAAGGGTGCTGGAACCCACAGGCACAGGACCGTGTTGGCTTCCATCAGGGTTGTCATCTACCTTACTGCAAGCCCAGCACAGGAGGGGAGTTTTCCTGCCACGACGGGAAGGGAGTGAACGACGTCACCTAACTAAGGACCATGCTGCCTTCAACTTTCAGGTAAGGTTGAATTGAATCGGGGGTGGTGGGATTAGGATAAAGAGGATGGCAAAAGAGGTTTCCACCTGGCCCACACAGATAAGTCGCCACAATAGTTCTCAGACTCGTATTCACATCTGTAAAATGGGGACAATAAAACGAATCTGCAGCATCATTGGCAAAAATCAAATGACGCACAGGTGGAATGCTCTGATCAACGCTACAGCCTCTGATCAACGCTACAGCCTTCCTTCCCCAACAGGGGAATCCTCCTATTGCCAGAGAAATCTGAAATCAGACCTAAACACACACTAAGGCACTTCTGTCTCAAAGTCAGTTCTGAGGACACAAGATTAACAGGCTGGTTAAAAGAAATCTCTTTTCTGACTGTGTCTGATATCCCTATTGTTTCACATAGTAATCTCTGGTCTGACCCACCCTCTCACTGAACTCACTTCCTCTTTGATCAGTAGACTTTTTTTCTTTTTTTGCCTTTTAAAAATAGTCCTAATTTTTAAATTGTGGTAAAAATATATGTACCATAAAATTTGCCATTTTAAACCATTATTAAGTATACAGACTAGTTGTGTTAAGTACATTCAGTAAACATGTTTTTAGAAACACCCCTGCCTCCGGTCAACATAAAGCAGCCTTTTTTTTTAAATCATCACATTTTGATTCTTTGCAGGTCCCTGCGGGGCTTTGAAAAGCAGGGGAGCAGGCTGATGTGTGGACACCAGTCGCCATGCAGGCTAATTTCAGCACTTTAAACAGGAAAGGGCTCAGAGCGTGAGGGATGGGCTTCCCTGGGCTGTCTGGGAGGCTGAGGGGCCCTTTGCTCCACAGTGGCTGGGGAGCAGCTGGAAGGTGGCTCGGTGATGGAGCCTTGCCTAGCACGCGAAGGCCCTGGGTTCCATTCCCAGCACGGCCAACCCCTCCCCCCATAAAAAAAAAGCAAAGCAAAGGCACCAACACAGAGCATCGTATGGTGTCAGGCTCCCCACCAGCTCCCCTTCATGAGGGCCGGCTTCCTGACCAGACAGCCTCATGGATGTGATTTCAGGCGTTCCACTTCAGCAGATACTCTACCAGAGCGCATCCTGGCCCAGCATGCCGAGCCCTCCCCTCTGAATCCACTCGGCCGTCCTCAATGGCAGCCAGGCCCTGACATCTTCCCAAACAGCTTTTGCCCTGGAATTTCTTCACAGCATGCTCCCAGCTGGGAGAAGCTGCTGCTTTGCAGAAGAGCGCACAAGCTGGTTCCCAGAACCCGTCTGGAAGAGCCGACAAGCTCGCGCGCACACACACACACACACACACACACACACACACACGCACGTGCACACGCACGCACGATGGGATCCTGGCTGATATTCAGGGTCCCCTTCGCTCCACCTCCTCTCTCCCATGCTGAATTGGAACGCCTACCAGGCCCTGGGGCACTTCATAGTCCAGTATTTCCCTTCGTGTCCAAATGACCCTCCAGATATGGTGACCTGCCCTATTCTCAGGATAACAAAGTGGTTTTGGGGAAGATTAGGTGCCTGGCCCAAGACTACCCAGCTGCAACTGGGTCTCCTGTGGTCTTTAATTTTGTTAACTGTGATATGATCCACATATATGATAGTGTCCTCCTTTTAAGCTGTGTGACTCATTGGGTTTTAGTAGCACCTCATGGTCATGCAATCACCCCCTATGCTTTGGCTCTCATGCCTCATTCCCACCCCCCAGCTCCTGGCAACTATAATCGATTTTCTGCCTCTGTGGATCTGGCTTCTTTCATTTCATATGATGATTTCGAGATTCATCCATATGGTGGTATGTATCAGTATTTCGTTCCTGTTTATGGCTGAATAATATTCCATTGTGTGGATATACCACATTTTGGTTATCCATTCTTCAGTTGATGGACATTTGGGTTGTTTCCACTTTTCAGTCATTATAAATACTGCTGCAGTGAGCATTCATGTATACACATGTTGGTGTGAATATGTTTCCATTTCTCTAGGTATATATCCTAGAGTAGCACTGCTGTCACACAGCATCTTTAACCTTCCGAGGGACTTACAAACTGTTCTCTGAAGCGTCTGTGCTATCTTCCACTCCAGCCAGCAATGTCTGAGGCCACACCCTGCTGTTGTGAATCCAAAGCCCACATTCTCTCCCTCCAGGCCACACCTCTTCCTAGCTGGCAGGCGTATCAACCCGGAAATGGAGCCTAACCTGGGCTGACAGGCATCAACCGCCACCCTACCTTCAGCGCCTGCTCCTTGAAGTACTGCAGGGCGTAAGCAAAGATTTCAAGGGCTTTGACTTTCTTGCCATTTGCTGCCGTCAGGTCTGTATCCATGGTGAGGTCCTGGTCGGGGGGAAGGAATGAATCACAATAAGACAAAGGAGAGATATACCTTCGACTTTGGGAAGTGACGCTGGGAAATCTGGGATACCCTGGTTGGCCGTATTTCATGCTTTCCCACATTTGACAAGGCAGACTAGGATGGTGTGTCCCCCCAATGGGGCCTGGCAGCCGTGTTCCTTTCCTGTGTGAGAGTCTCGGGCTGCTCCCCCTGGGCACCACCTTTACTCCCACTTCTTCCCTCCCTCCCTCTTTCTCCCTGGACCGTCTGGGGGTTTCAGGGCACTAGCAGAGGCTGGGAAGAGAAAATGGGCAGCAGACACCACGTCCAATGCAATTTACATACTGTTTCCGTATCTGGTCACACACGGTCACCCTCGGAAGGCCCCTCATGGAGGCCTAGTTCATGTCAACTCACTGCCAACCATGACTCTAAACAAACACGAAGCTCTCATTCCCCAATTAGCTGCCAGCCAAGCCACCGAAACAGAAGAGCTCCTATTTTAAGGCCTGCCCTGTCTGATCGGCTGGGAGCACAGTATCACTGCCTGCAGTGCTCCGCCAGAAGCCAAAGCAGCTGCCGCAGGGGACTTTGAACGGAGACTGCTCTGTGGAGCCCAGATCCTGGGTGGACAGAGGTTATTAAAAAATGATCAGAAAAGTGTCCATGGGCGGAGGATGGGCCTAGAGTGGGACAAACACCAGGAGGAGACCCTGGAACCAACAGGCTCATTAATGCTCAACAGCAAACAATCCAGGGGCCCTCAGGATTGATGGAGGCTGGGTGATTATGCTTTGCCTTTGGAGAGAGAAGCAGCGGTGGGTAGAAAACCAGCATGGTGGAGCGCTCCACATGTGCTTGTCCCGCCTGCCGCCTCCCCCTCCTGCCACTTAGCAAAGATAACCCAGCCTTTGGCTCCCAGGCTCAGGAAGGCTGTGGAGCATCAGGAAGCCACAGCTCTGAACTAAAAAAATGAACTTGAAGTCAACAGTGCGCTGCCTCCAGCTGCACAGTCCTGACACTCAGCATCAAATCCCATCAGGGGAGACGGGAGGAGTCACTTCCGGCCAGAGTCTGCATCAGAGCGAGAGCCATGGTACGTGGTGCTCACAGAGCCTTGGAAGGCAGGGTGCTGGCTGCTGAGTTTCCCCTTGAAACCTTTGCCAGCTGACAAGGGAAAGTGGTGCTGATGGGAGCGAGCTCTGGACTAGAGCCCACCTGTCCCAGGCAGAGTTCTGCGAGCTTTCTGTACCTTCCTTCCTTCAGTCCTTACAGTTCCCTCACGAGCAAGGAGGGTGCTGTCATCGTCTCCATGTTACAAAGTCAAATGAGGTGCAGGCAGGGTAAGTCACTTGTAAATGTCTCGAAGGTACCAGAGGCAGCAGTTAGACCGAAGCTGCCGGGCCCCAGGGTCCATGGCCTCACCCCCATCACCATCTGCATCTCCAAGTACTGGGAGTTGAAGAAAGTTTTGGGGGTGAAAAGGCTCAAATTGAAAACAATTCCAGCTTCCTGTGCAGCTTCGAGCTTCAGCGTCTTTTACGGAACTGGCTTTCTGCGAACTGAAGTGAGGCCACCGCTCTGGCATGTGGGGTGTTGTCGGGTGTGGTACCCGAGCTCCTCCTTTCCCACGCAGAGGGTAGACGTGCCAGCTGTCACCGGGTTGTTTCTTCCAAATTGATTAGTTAATAGCCACTGGCTTGAGCCCCCCAAATGTCCCCAGACCCTGAGGCTTCCCTGTGGAGAGAGGATCTCCCCATCTCCCAACAGTGCGATAACCGAAAGGGGAACTCCTGTCACAGAAGGGAGCCCAGCATCCTGTACCCAAGCTGTAGGCAGGGTCCCTTCTGACTGGCCAGTTTCCAAGACAAATGAGTAGTTCAATATTCTGAATGTATCCCTGCCTATATGTTCATCAGAAAGCACTGTGTATCCCACAAAAAGTGTCACATGTTCAAGGTAAATGGACCTTAATTTCTATCTGGGAGAAACCCAAGGGCCCCTGGGCTGGGACACATCCCGCCCCCCAGGGCTGGCTCCTGTGCAGAACTTGGACCCGGGCTCTCTCACCCCTGTGGTATGCAGCTTCATCTTGAACTTTTCCAGATACAGCCACTGCTTGGCCTCGGTGGGATCCAGGTCATGGTAAAAGTCCCTGGCAGCGTACCCGAAGCTGTGGAACTTCCTCTCAGGGGTCAACAAGATGGTGGTCGGGGTCTTCTGGTTGGACACACCAGGATCGCCTCCCTCCCATCGCCTGCCACCAAGGAAAGGCAGAGGTTAGGAGGCCTTTGAAAATCCCAGTTCAGGCAGCAAAGAGTAAGCACCCACTGTATGCATGACTGTCAGATGTGAATGCTTAGGTACATACTGGTCCAGCTGCCAGAGACACAAGTTCAAATAGAAGGAGAAAGGGCAACTGCCAAGCTCTTGCTCAATAACGAGGTCTGCCTTTACCCGTTCACTCGGCACTTACTGAGGAGCTACTCTGTGCCATGTGCTGGTGACACAGGGACAAAACATTTATGCTCTGCCTTCAAATAACTCAGTAGGTAGTAACTGGTACGTAGGTAATTTGTTTTGGCTTTTGGAGGGGGAGTTTAATTTGCAAGCACTCAACAGCATCAAGTTGGCTTGAATCCTCTTTGAAAAAAACATATAAATACCAGCCCTCTCAGGTGGAAATGAGGGGACCAGAGAAGTGGCCTGAGGGGTCAGAGAAGGCAGAAGTATCAGCCCATGTGGCCAGGAGCATGTGCAGGACTCAGGGGGACTGAAGAAGCAAAGGAAGACTGGATCTCAGAGGAAAGAAGGACACTCCCGGGGGCTGGAGGTGAGCAGATCAGGGCTGGACAACGTGTGTAAATGAGAAGCATAACTGTGTAACTGGAAGAGCAAACAATGAGACTGGGAAGTGGCAGGTCCTGGCTGGAAAGAGTCCTACAGACTTAAGAAAATCTGTGAACAATGGGGAGCCACCAAAGGTCTTGGATCAAGGTATGACGGAATCAGAGCTGCTGTTCATGAGAGCAAATTGAACTGAAGACAGCAGACAGGAAGCCAGGGGCAGATAAGAAGTCAGGCCTGGCCTGGAAGCAGAGATGAACAAGCCATAGGAAGAGAGAGGTGGGGACAGAGGTGCGGATCCCGTTCAAAGGGAGAAGTGAGCCAACAGGGCATGGCCTTCGAGCTCAGGAGCCCAGAAGAGGGGACACAGACACAGCACTGAGCGCTGGGCCAGGACAGGCTGGAGGGAATGGCAGGGAGCTCCAGTCAAGTGTGTCAAAAATACAAGTGAGGTATCCCCATAGCTCAGTGACAGCCATGATGACAAGATGGGATGGGAACACTGAGGAGCGAAAGGGCCACTAAAGAGGAGCCAGAAGAAAGGCAGAAGACAGACACAGGTGGTGGAGCAGGGCAGGGTAGGCTGAACCCCAGAGAAGCTTCCTCCCTTCTGTTGCCCAGAAAGAAAGGAGAAAGAGGGAAGTGGGGGGGGGGGGGGGGGAGAGGGCAGGTGACTCATGCTTCCTGTCTTCACTGCAGAGAAGCCAGGCCTGCCAAGAGCCCAGGCTGTTCCCTTCCACACGACCCTGTGAGCAGCCTCAGGAGGAGACTCAGCACGGAGGGGAATGAGCCGCTTCCCCTGACCCACTGGGGTGGTGGCTGCACCCCTGGCTGAGCTTAAACCTGCTCCCTGCACCCCATTATTGAGCATCAGTAGGGCCATGGTGGTCCAGATGGAGTGCCGACCTCCGCAAGATTTGCCGCTCGGATGGCCCTGGAATCATCCCCGGCCAATTTCCCAGCCAAGCTCCAACAGGACTCAAGCTTCCACTCCAGGAGCCCAAGTCCCCGAGGTGACCACATGGAGACACAGGGACAATTCTTATGCCAAGCATCAGCTCTACACACAGCTTTTCACAAACAGTCTTGTCATTACTCTCCACGGTGACATTTTCAGTAATGACCCCATGAGCTTTTCCCTTCAAATTTTTAGTCCTCCATTCCTATTTAAATGCAAAATATTAAATTCCTCCTTCATACCTTTATCAGTCTGTATCATGGTTATGTTAATATGTTCTGACTGAAATAAAATCCAGGCAGAACCAACCTCCTCCGAAGACTCTGTAATAACTAAGATCCGTCTCTAAAGGCCCGAGCCAGTGGCCGTCCTTAGCGCTCCTTCAGGTAAGCCCAGAGCTGTTCTCGCTCCTCCTTTTCCACCTTCACTGCCTGACTCTCCTGTGGAAATAACGTTTCTGAGAACAACTACCTGGAAGCAGGTGAGCATCGACTGGAGTTACTGTCCATCTGGGAGGGCAGCACAGACCCCGAAGGCACCGTCTGGCTCACCAGAGGTGGAATGCTAGGGGACGCTCAGTGCTGCATGGTCACCAGGGTTCACTAGTAGAGCTGGCTTTCCGTCTTTTCCTAAGGAGAGGACACCCAGACACCCAAGGGCCTCTGGAGCCTCTCACAAGTACAAGGGCCTCAGGCTGAGCCACTTCTGGTTGTCAAGAGGAAGTAAAGCCACGCCTCGTAGGCTGGTAGGACCCACCGGTATTTTTACACTGCACTTCTTAAGAACACCTAAAATCTTACTCTGGGGGTGATGCATATCAACTCCACAGTTAATAGTTAAAAGAAATACAAAACCAGTTACAATGTATTTCAAACCCTCTCCTCTATGGAAAATCGGGCTTCCAAAGATTTGAGGGGCCACAGAGGCTGCAAGAAGTTCAAGGGTCAAGACTGGGAGAGCCAACACAGGCGCCAGGACAGATCAGAGTCCTCACAGACACTGGTTTCCAGGGATGGGTGGTGTGAGGGCTGCCGGGCTGCTCTGCACAGCGGTGGGCATTAGGGGGGGTGACCTGGCACACAATGCCCCAGGAGGCCAGGGCCACTTTGCCTTCAGGGCCGTTTGGCCGAGATTCACCCCTGGCTGCCTTCTCTGGGCCCAGGCCTTCAGCCTTTGTGTGACATCACCTGAAAGAGCTGGTACTTCTCTGCATGCTGAGTACTTGACAGGGAATCTCATTTGCAAGAGGCAAATTCACAGGCACCACCACTATCACCATTTCACAGATGAGGAAACTGAGGCTTAGCTGGTTTAATCCAGAGTCATACAGCAAGTGGCTGGGGCCAGCACCTGGACCTCCTCCATCACAGAGGCCATGTAGGTCAGCTCCTCTCACCAGGCCATACCCTGGCTCCCCTGGCCAAGCTTCAAGCTAGTGCCTGGTCCCTCCCCCGACCAACTGAATCAGAATTAAACCAGGGCTTTGGCCGACAGGAACCTGGAGCCTGTGGGCCAGAAATGGCTTGCCCAAAGTGGACAGTGGGTCTGGGCCAAGCTGGGCCAGAAGCCAGGGTCCTCCTCCTAAGTGCCATTCACCTGCCCATGGACGGCCGGCCCTGGGTGTGACTGGTGCCAGCTCAAGCCCCGCCCACAGCACTCACCTCATCACGTGAATACATTCTGGCTCCTTGGTGAAGCTGTAGGCGTAGCCGCTGGACGTGGTCCCGAAGTCAATGGCCACCACCACGAGGAACGTCTGCTGTTCTGAGACGTTGGGATCCGCATCATTCTGTGGATACAAGTGAGGCACTGTGCCCGGGCCAGGCCTGGCTTTTGGGGGACAGTTCCACCCTGTCCAGCTGTGTACTCACTGCAGGCAGAAGGGCTTCCATATTCCTGCTCAGGTCTGCCACGTGGCAGCCCTGGGGCCAGGGCAGGCCAGCCTCAGCCCTGCATGAGTGGCTCAGGGGGAATGGAGGTGCCCAAGTGGGGCCCAGGTCGCCTGGGCAGGGCCCTGCTTGCACTCATCAACTCTGCATGCCCATGGCTAATCATGGACACGCTACCATGGAGCGGAAGCTGGTAGCTCCCTGGTGAGACACTGTCTCCCCCATTTGCCCTCTGAGTCCCTGCAGACCTCCAGTCACTGCCCAGAGCACTCTGCTAGCTGTGCCCTTCATGCCTCCCAGTGATCTCGCCACCTGTGCCGGCACTTCATGCACCTGAACAGACTGGGCACAGGCTGGGCACACCCAGGACACTACCTGATCCTGCACGCCAGTCATGTGTCCCCGCCACACCCATAGCCTCATTTATCAGAACCCATTTTTTTTTTTAAGCAACGTACACTTCCTTTCTTTTAACTCCCACATGACTCAGATCATAAAAGCCAACACATGTTGAAGCTGGTGTATTGGTTGAAGCAGGAGGTGAGAACAATGCCCACTTACCCACTGGCCTATCCTTCCCCTGTCCCCTACCTTCCTCCCCACCAATCTGAAGCTCCTGTAGGGAACCTTCAGGGTGCAGCATTTGGAAACCACGGGACCTGGCCACAGGTGACCGACCCTCACCACTGCAGGACTGAGGGAGTGTCCAGGGTACAGGTCTTTGTGTGCAACAGGGGGACAGTTCGAGGAAACCAGGACAGGTGACACCCACTACCAAGCTCCGAAGCTCTTGCCAGCAGGGTCCTTGTGAGCTGCGCAGCTCAGGCAAAGCTGCCCTTTCCTCAGGCACCTGTGGTGGCTGCGTGGATGCCCCTCTGAACAGCAACCCACAGGGACCACCTCCTCTTACAGTGAAGGGTAGGGTGGGGAGGGTCAGAGCAATGGCCCAGGCTCCAGCCCCTCACTGGTGAGAATCCTGCTCCGGTCTTCTCTCCTGGGCAAACTGTTGCAGAAGCAATACCCCAACCACAGGCTCTTAGACATGGCAGGTAGCAGCGGAGGGCAAAGCCACTGTGTTTCACTAATTCCCCTCCTTCCTAGCGGATGCCTGTGGTGGCTGGAACAGGCCTTTAAAGAGCCGCTCCCAGCCTGCCTACTGGTGTCACTCACCCAGGCCCGCAACTCTGGAAGCACAGGCCTCGCCATGGAAAGCCTTTCTAGATCCAGAGTGGAGAAGGGGCTTGGCAGGGCTCGCACGGCTGGTACCTGGGCAGTTAAATCTCCACCCAGTGGACGTGAAGGGCTGTCCAGTGGCCTGAACAGTGAGAGCAGACACAGAAGGAAAAGGTAGCCAGCTCACACACATGCACGCGTGCACACATGCACACACTTCTTACCACGATGTGGGAAGGAGACAGAGGTGTGATTCCTGTGTCCCCAAGACTCCGGGCTGGAGATGAATATGCAGAGGTGGGGGCTGTTTCTGAAAGGAAAGATGAAGTCCCCCGTTAGATGTGGCACAGGCTGGTCCTGGGAGCAGAAGTGAGGCCTGTATGGCTTCGCTCCTCAGGCATTGGGCTCCCTGGAAGCAGGGCCCAACCCTAGCCAGAATGCAGAGTGTCCATGTCCATAGCAGTACCCCTTTGGGTTTGGTATTAGAGCCTGACCCAGTGAGATGTCCCTGTCCCTTTTCTCCCAGTGACTACAAGGCCTCTCACTATGCCACCCAACCTCCACCAAGCAGGAGATACAATTCAGTCCCCAAAAGGCCCCAGCATTTTGTTTGGCTGCTCTGGGGCCTTGCTGGACCTGTGTGTGCTCTCTCTGGGGACAGAGGCTGGACACTGCACCTATGAATCCCAGGAGCCATACTTGGTGTGTCCTGCTCCATTTAATGTGTAGCCTAATACCTGGTAGGAGGGCTCAAGGTGTCTGGGAAAGGCCTGGCTGCTTTTGAGGCAGCACAAGGAGCAGCTCCATCTGCCTCTTCTGCTAAATCACCTTGCATTAACCTCAGGCTCCTGCAAAATCTTTTGCAATTGTGTGGGAACTCAAACAGCATCATTACAGCGAGTACCCAACAGCCAAGGGATGAAACACGGAAGACCTGGAATCTGCACAGCTGCCTCCCTTCTCTGCAAGCTCATGCTCTTTCTCCTCCCATGAGGCTTAGCTCCAGCTCTGGGAGAGCCATGAAATTACAGAGGTAAAGGGTTGAATAAGCATTTCTCAGAGAAGATATGCAAATGGTCAGGAAGCTTATGAAAATGTGCTAAATGTCATTAGTCAATTAGAGAAATAATGCAAATCCAAACTATGAGATACACCACACCCACTAGGATGACAACAATTTCTTTAAAAAAAGTAAGGACAGTAACAAGTGTAGGAAAACACGAGAAGAAATTGGAACTCTATGCATGCTAGTGAGAATGTAAAATGGTACAGTCATTGGAAACAGTTTAGAGGTTTCTTAAAAAGTCAAATATAAAATTACCGTATGACCCAGTAATCCTACCTCTAGGTATCTCCTCAAAAGAATTGAAAACAGGGACTTGACTTGAAGAGGTACTTATGTGTGAATGTTCATTATAGCATTATTCACAACAGTCAGAACACAGAAACAACCCACGATAAGTAGATAAATAAAATGTGGTACATACATATGAAGGAACAGTATTCAGCTATAAAAAGGAATGATATTCTTATACATGCTACCACAGGGACAAAACAGAAAACATGCTAAGTGAAATAATCTGGACACAAAAGAATAAATACTATATAATTTTGCTTATATTTAATATCCATAATAGGCAAATTTGCAGAGAGAGAAAGTAGATTAGAGGTTACCAGGAATTGGAGGGAGGAAGAATGGGGAGTTATTGCTTAATGAGCACAAAGGTCCTGATTGGGGTGATGAAAAGTTTTAGAAATAAATAGCAGTGAAGGTTACACAACATTGAGAATATGATTCATGGCCCTGAACTGTACAGTTAAAAATGGTTAAAATGCCAAATTTCATTACACACACTTTATCATAATAAAAAAAAGTTTTTAAAACAATGTGCTCATCTGGGGGGAAGCAATTTCCTATTTCTATCAGATCCCGTGGCCCTGTGCTCTTTCAAAGAGAATGGAGGTAATAATGTTAGCTCATGTACATAAACGACTCCATGACTGATGTGATCCTACAACACGTACAATCAGAAAAGTGAGAAATTATACTCCATGTATGGATAATTTATCAGAATGCATAAATGCATTCTACTGTCACGTACAACTAATTAGAACAAATTTAAATATTACCAACAAATAGAGAATGGAGAAGTAAGCTGCGTTCCTCCACCAACCTGCTGAACTCTGCCATCTTTGCTAATCTCCCAGCACAAGGGTACCACCTTCCATAAAAGAAGCGGGGACTCTGCCTCTCCACTGAGGGTCCCAGTCCGGTGATCCTTCCACCCATTCATGGTATTTCCTTCCTGCCCCTTGGGCAGCCTTTGGAGAGATGCCATCCAGCCCCAGGAGCTGCCCTCTCTCCACCTGCTACCTGGAAGGCCTGTGGCCATGTGTCCACATTTGCACAGAAGGTCTTGGAAGAAACCAAATGTCTAATTACCCAGAAAATCTGGTGTTGGCAATTAGCAAACAAGCTATTATCCACTGACAATCCATCCACCCTGCTGTTGCTTGATTCTAATTATCCCATCACTCAGCCCTTCTCCAAGCATGTCCTGGGTCATCCCACTGACTCGCAAAATAGCATGGGTCCAGCCACACACTGAACACATGCCTTGGACCCCAGGGGACTCCAGGGGACTCTGAGGGCAGTAATCAAGGATTTTTTGTTGCTGTTGTTCTCCTCATACCTCCCTGTCCCACTGCCTCTGGGGAAGTACTAAACAAATAATTTGACTTGCTGATTACTCTCTAGGCCTAGAGGCAGTTGAACTTCATGAACTTCTTCCATCATAAATTAAAATTCAGCTACATTATGCAATGATTTAAAACTGATCTGCATAGAAGGGATGGAGGGGAAACATTTTCATAGGTACTTACAAACTGGGCACACCCACATCTGCACATCTACAGAGTCCAAGTTAAAGATAATTCACCAGTGAGTGCCCACCAACCCAGCAGAGGAATATACAAAGGCTGCAGAGACATTTATTTTCGGTTGATCTCTCTCTGTGCTATTTAGAATGTCAAAGTGGTGCTCAAAATTTCATGGGGAAAAGACTGGAAAAGCCGACCTTATCCCCTGAAGAGTAACAGTGGAAAGTTCAATTAATTCTGGTGTGCTAATGATCCCAATAAGGCTTGAGATCTTTCACGCCTTAGAACTAAACATGAAAAGGTCAGTGGTGTGTTATCTATTCATCTATGGCTATCTGAGCGATATGAGCTAACAGAGGACAGGCAGCGCGCTTCCCTCAGCCATGCCCAGCCTTCACCCACAGTAAGGAAGGCTACACACCATTCACACTGCCTCTGTAAAGCTAGCTCAATGACCTCTGCCCCAGGCTGCTTCCACCTATGCAAGTTTTCAGTATATACAGGTCAACTGGGGCACATTGGGAACAGACGAGAAGCCAAAAGCTCAACCTGAATAGAGGTTTTTATATGGCTGGTTTTTATATGGCAGGTTTAGCAGAAGAAAAGAAATTTCAGGCCCCAGCTGTGGAAACAGGGAAGAAAGACTGCTAAAAGAGAGATGAGAGGAAAATGCTTCATCAGGAAATGTGGTCAAGGGCAGAGCCCAAGGATCTGGAACACTGAAAAACACCTACCCACCGTTCCAGGTAGATCACATAAAGACCACCCAGAGCACTTTTCTTGTCAAGCACTAAGTTACCCCGACATCCACGACACAGAGGGATTCCATGGTCTCACAGAATCGGAAATACGCTGACCGCTTCAAGAACGCAAATCATCAGTCACAAAACTGGTTAAGTGGAAGGGAAGAGACCCTGGAACTTACTATTAACCAGCAATGAATTATCAGGTCTGCTTTGCTATTAGATAATTTAATACCACTTCGGTCGCATAGTGTGCAGATGATCTTCTAAAGGTTAATGAATATAAAAACAAGTCGATCAAAGTGTTCCCAGGTTTGCTCTTAGACCTCAAAACCTCCTGTCCCTAACACACTCTTCAACCACGTCATTTAAAAATAACATTTGCCTCAAAGAAGAGGGTATAAATAAATTTTAAAAAATATTTTGAAGCAATGTACAGGGCAAATAAATAAAAGAGTTACTTGAACAACAAGTTTCATACCACGGGGCTTCTTGGAACCCCAAACCAGGCAGTCGAGGGGGACCTAGTTTAACTTGGTCATTGAATCCTCCTCACTTGCCTTTCAATGGAGCAAGAATTAAATTGCAGGCTTCATTGGGGTTCCTGCTACAAAATGCAAGACATGTACAATTCAAACACATTTTTATTTGCTCCCAGCTCTAATGGCTTTAATCAAAGCAGACGTTCTTAAAATTAAAAAATAGCCTTGCTGAGAGAACCTCAAAGACAGTCATAATTCACCAACTCATTCGCTCCTCCGCAGGAGACATTAGTCAGCAAAGGGCCATGAGCAGAACCACAGGCTCTGAGACACACTGATCGATCCTGCTCGGTATATGCAATGCTTTTAAAGATGAAGACAGAACCATTGGGCTGACTTTATTCCATGGAGCTCCAGACTCTTGTGAAAGTGACAGGTGGTCTCAACAATAGCGACAGGCTCGAGTCTCCAGTCCTTCTCACCAGCTTCGGATTTAGGTATCTATCAAAGAAATACCCATTTCTAAAGGATTTTTAAGGTCTGGTCCTTATTTTAAAAATTACACACAGACACACACACACACACATATACACACATGCGCGTGCATGCACATGAATATTTTCCTCATTTCTCTTTTCCTGCAGGCTGTGAGGACAGGCATCTGCTGACCACTGCCTAAAATTAGGCTTTTTGAATAAAAGCCCTCTCTCTTTCTCTCCTTATGCACCCTCCTCCCAGTGTCCTCTTTGAAAATTGATCAGTTCAAGGTCATGTGTAGGTTACTTGCAAATGTCTTTTAAGAAAGAAAATAAAAAATCTTTTATGACCCCCTAACAGGCGTCATGGCTAGCTGAACTAATGCATTATTACCGTAAGCTGAGCTTCCATTTCAGTAAATAATTTATGGGCTTTTTTTTTTTAATCACCATGGTTGATGTCCAGAGTAAATGGAAATTTTATTGGCATGAACGGGAGACCCTATGAAGAACACTGGGTGTAAAATAACTGCTCTCCAAATGCTAAATAACAATTATGGAAACGACCATTTACCGTGGTGGAAAGGCTGAATGGAGGTCTGCACCAGGTTCACGACATTGGGCAGCATCTTCTTCTTACTCTTCCTGCCTCCAGTCCAGAAGACGAGATGCCCCAATGGGAGAACAGGGGCACTGGGTTTCCCAAGAGAGTGAAATCCTGAGTCACTGCCACCCCTGATTGTCAATGGGTGGTTCATTTTCCCTCTCTTAACCACAGGTTCATGCACTGATTTGTGGGCCTCCTACTTGGGCCTCTGTGTGCCCAGGAAATTGCTGGGAGAGGGGAGGAAATACTTTCTAGACCAACAGTTGTCAGGAATTGTATTCAGCAAGCTTGCAGCCCCTGCCCAGCTGCCCCCAGTATTTGGCAGGGCTCCACCAGATCACCCCACACGTGGTTCCAAGATACTCCTGTCCACCTGGCCGCTCTTCCACAGACTCTGCTCAGTGGGGCAGGGCTACGTCTAACTTCATCTCCAGCTCCTCACCTGTCACAGGCACTCACGTGTCAAAGGGATGAGAGGAGGAAGGAAGGTGGATATTGCATGGATGGATGGGGATGGGGAGATGGATGCTTCCATGTGTGACCAAAAGTGAACTCAGCAGCTCCAGACTGGAAGGGCCAGTGAGGCGTTTTGCAGCAGGGGTGGCCTAGCCACACCGGGGTCGGAACACCAGCAATGCACATTGTGAGTTACCACTGACAACTGGGATTGGCTTCCAAATCTCCTGGATTCCCCTCCCTCCTCAGACACCCCTTTTGCCAGGGAACCATCGCTGATCCCAGACAGGAGATCAGCTGTACTCAGTCCCTTCTCCTTCCACCCCCAAGGCCTGACAGTCCTGCTTCCTAGCATCTCTCACATTCACTGTCCCCTGCCAAGTTACCACCGCAGCCTTGCTCCAGATCCTCCCAAACTGGACCAGGGCTCCTGCCCTGGGCCTGCCCCACGAAGCCACAGTCACCCTGTAGTCAGAGCCGCCTGGTCAGAGCATTAAGTCTGCTCACATTCTCAGCTTTGTCAGCAGTGTCCCTGACGACCACTCCACACTGGGTAAAATCCATCCTGTCAAAGCTGCACCTCCATCCATCCGTGGCCTCCTCTCTCTATTCCATCTTTGGCCAGGCCAAGCCCGCCCTCAGACCCTAGAACATCTGTGCCTGACCAACCTCCAGGCTCTGCGCACACTGTCCCTGGTGTGGAAGAGCGTCTACCCTGCTTCCACAGCACAACAGCTCTGCCTTGCCCTCTGAGACTCCACCTCCAAAGGCTGGCCCCCTCTGAGAGTGGAGAGATTTCTCAATTCTATGGGTACCAGGAGAAGGGAAACTGTCAATCAGTGACTGTTGGCAAAACCCAGATGTGGGAAACTCTACAATAGCCACATTTCTCCAAGAAATAAAATCAGGGGAAATAAACAGGCAAGGAGTGGAAAACTACAAACCAGGATTCTCAAACTCTGATGTGCATCGGATTCTGTTTCTGGTCCTACCCCTAGAGCTTCTGATCTGGTAGGCCTCAGACTGGAGAATTTGCATCTGTCATTAGCCCCCAGGCTCCTCCACTCTGCCCTGAGACCAAATGCGACAGCTTAAAGAGACTTAAAACAGTTCAACTCCAGTAACTGCCCAGTGTGGATGTTCATGGGATTCCAATTCAAAATCCAAAACCTTTTTCATTATGAGATAATGGGAAATGCAAACACTGGCTGGATGTTGATAATATTAAGGGATTTATTATTAATGGTATAGTTAGATGATTTTTAAGTCTTTGTCCCCTAGGAATACATTCTGAAATGATCACAGATGAAACATCTGTCTAGGATCAATGGGATGGGAAGGGCAGAGATGAACAAGATCGGCCACAAGTTAATAATGATTAAAATTGAGGGCAGATTCATGGGAATTCGACACATTGTTTGCTCTACTTTTGTACGTCTTAACTATTCCATAATAAAGGATGGCTCTTTTAACACCCCCAGTTACATGGAAGATTCAGGAGAGCAAGACCAGGCTTTCCTTCTGCAGTCTGTGGAGCGCCTGGGCTGGCCACAGCCGGCTCCACCCGGCCATCTTAGGTCAGTGAGTTCGTTTAAACCCGTACATACCACTGTGAAGGTCTGGGGAGGTTTGGGACCTGGTCTCAGGGCGGGTGAAGGGTGTACATCGAGCTGGCTCGTCTGGGGCCAAGGCCATGGAGCTTTATCAGGTGCCCCTGACCACCAAGACAGAGCAGCCAGCAGCTGGGCACTCACTACCAGGATGGTTGCTCCATCCACTCAGAGACAGGGCCCTCTGGCAATCGGCCCACAGCTCCTAGACTTGGTCACCCCTCTGCAAACCTCAGAGGAGGCATGGGGCTGTTCCCTGGCCCAGTATTGGAGGCCCTTCCAAATCTGAGGAAGAGAGGAACCTGCCCTGGCAGAGAGGCAGCGTCATTTTAAGGACCAGGACACACTTGTTTTGCTTTGTTCTTCCAATGAGCTGGGATTCTGTGCCGTTCAGGAGGGGCAGTAAGTCTTAGTGACAGCCTGGCATCTTTCTCTGGTTCTCACCCCAGAGAAGAAGGGCAAGCTGAAATACTGATGTCGGAGAGCACCTCGTGACCCTTCGTGCCACCAGAGCAAGCCCTGAGTCCTCCTGCAGGGTGGATACGGTGCGTGTTCCCGCGAGGTCCCAGCATGCAGTCACAGTGTCCTTCACTCTCAGCCTGGGTTGACCTTGGCCTGGGGGTGGCAGGGGTGGCAGAGGTGGCAGGCCCGGTCATCAGCCTGGGCTACAGACCCAAAGGATATGCCTCCTAAGAACCAGGGAAGCTGTGGAAAGGAGCGAAGCTCGCGTGGGCTCTTTGGCTGCTGTTCTTGGAGAAACATAGGAAAACAAAGCAGCTCCAGACAAAGAAAAAATACTGTCACAGCAGGCGGAGGGGGCAGAGGTGCGGAGCCTCAGGAAGCTGCCTCTCCTTGGGTCCCACTCACTCTGTGAAGTGAAAACTGGCCATCCCGGGGTCCCTGTCTCCATGCCTCAATGAACAGAGGAGGAAGTGCCTGAGAAGCCCTCTGAAATAGCAGCCCGCCAACCATCCTTGGAATTCCTCCATGGGATCAGATATTTATGTCTATTGTTTACTTTAGGCTTTTTCTCAAGGTTATCCAAACTCGAATTATTAATTTGAATTTATTAGGAATTACAAATGCAGAAGTCTATCAGGAAAGCTCTCTTAGTCCACTCTCGCTAAAAGTGAATTGTGGGCCAGGCCAAGAGCTTGGCAGGAGTATCTCAAGAAATCCTGCCTCATGGGGTTGCTGTGAGGTGCTCCTGTTGTTCCCATTCAATGCATAAGAAAAGTGAAGACTAGAAGTTTAAGAAAGAAGACCTTGTGGTCAGTTGGGGTCCAGTTGGGGTCCAGCACTCTCTGACTCCAAGCCTGACCCCTGCATTAGGCCAAATGCAGGCCCATGTGCAGGTTTCATTCCTCTTAACAGACAGAACTACAAGATAGATGCTGCTTGGTTCATTTTGAGCTGCTATGACAAAATACCTGAGACCGAGTAATTTATAAAAGACACATTTTTTAGAGTTTGGGAGGCTGGGAATTCCAAGGTCTAGTGGCCAACATTGGGCAAGGGCCTGCTTGCTATGTCATCCCATGACAGGAGGAAGGGCAAGAGAGTGAGGCAGGAAGGGTCAGAACCTCTTCTTTCATCAGGAGCCCACTCCTAGGATGAATGCATGCATGAGAGCAGACCCCAAAAGACCTATCACCTCTGAAAGGGCCCGCCTCTCAACACCGTTGCATTGGGGATTCCGTTTCCAACACATGCAATTTGAGGCACACATTCAAATCACAGCTGATGTGAATGTAAATCCCCATTTCACAAATAAGCAGATACCAAGGGGGAAGTCAGGAGGTCATAGTCACAGGGCATCCCCAGTCCTGGTAGTCACTCTCTCTACCTCAGGCTCAACTGACCACATGGCTCATTCTTCCTGAGCTCCAAAGAAGAACAGGGGTTCCATTTACAAAGCATTTAATACTTCAAAATCCCAAGATTGAGATAGGGAAGGAGTCTATTGAGAACATGGAGGTCAGAGATACAAGTTCAGAGTCAGGAAGCCCAAACTCAAATCCCAGCCTGGCCACTTCCCAGGTGCATGCCCTAGGGTGAGCTACTTAACTTCCTGTCCACCTAGAAAACTGTAGTGGTGGAGGTGGTGATTGTGGTGACATGCTTTATAGGAGCTCTATAAGGAATAAATGAAATAAACACTATAAAAGTTGGCGCATGGCAAGCACCCAGTGAGTTATAGATGTTATTTTGTTCCCTATTGTAATCATTCCCACCATCATCATCTTTATCATCATCATCATCATCATCATCATCATCATCATCATCATCATCAGTCCATCTTCTACTGAGATAAGGACCAGGCCTTTCACCCTAGGACAGGCAGAGTCCTTGCTTAAGTACAAGGTCAGCACATGCACTTCCTTCACATTTTCTTTTCCAGGCTTGTTAATCTCACCAGACAGACACTTGGCAAATGGAACCTTCGGGGAAACTCTTAGTGACGGGAAACATGAGGGCTGGTGTTGCCAGGGGTGAGGGAGTCCATCCGGCCTGACTTCCCACTCAGGCTGTCTGCTCAGGGGCATTTTCTGAAGAACCAAGGAAAACTTGAGAAGCCACATGGCCATGACTTCAGCTTTCTGTCTTCTACAAGGAAGCCCAGTTTCACATTTTAAAACTGAGCAGGTCAATGTACAAACTCTTTCCCACTCCAAGGAAGATTTCACCTGCCTGGGCCCTGGGAAGCCCCAGGTTTTTATTTCCCCAATTCATCGTGACAAGCCTCAGGACAGATCAGCCTGCAGAGGCTATGGTACAGCTGCTACAGCTGTTCTGAGGCTAAGGAAAGCCTCTGCCATTCCAGACCAGTTGGTCTCACACTGAGAAAAATCCTTCATCTGTCCCTGGATGGGGAGAGGGATCCGGATGTAAGGTCAGGGGAGATGGTACAACTGGATTCACCTCCTTTCCACTGAACCCTCTAATGACAAAGAGTTGCACTGCATCCAGATAGAAGCCCACCTCTCAACCCACCACATGACCTATGCCTGGGGAAACTGAGCACAAACTTTCAACTTTGCCAATGCCTTGGGAGTTCCTTAATGGCAATGATGTCCCAGGATAGCTATGCAGTTTGTACACTGCACAGAGATACTCACTTTGGGGAACATCCCCCAAGCAGGGCTGGATCCATCCAAAGACAGGAGCACCATGTTTTTTTTTTTTTTTTTTTGCGGTGCTGGGGATTGAACCCAGGGCCTTGTGCTTGCGAGGCAGGCACTCTACCAACATGGTGCCCAGGAGCACCATGTTCTTACACAAAGGTGCTGTGCTAAGGCATGAACTGAAGAGCTACATCACCTAGCGGGCAACCTCTTTTGAATTTTTGCATCCAAAATGCATCTTGCTCTAAGCTGCATAAAAGCACAAAGGTATCCATAACACTTAATAGCAAAAAAGACCAAAAAAAAAGGAAATTCCTATTAAAGCATGAAACTCCCTATCCCTACAGGAGTCAAGCAGAGGCAAGATTTATCTGAGCCACAGAAGAGCAACAGAGGGTCAAAAGAATTCAGGGAAGTGGGGTGGGAACTAGACTTTCTGGACTGGTATAAGAATCACTAAGCACCTGCTATGTTCCCAAACTGCAGAGGCCGTGGCTGCCATTAAGTACAGGGACCTTGGACCTGGGAAGACTGGGTCAAACCCAACTCAGTCACTCACTGGCCTTAGTGGGTATGTTATGTCCACCCAAAGTCATTTCTCCCTTCTTAACTAGATTAAAAGTTTAGGGAAAGAGATGTCCTGACTCTTAAGTGGGCACCCTGGGAAGAGGACATGGAGCCAGCACCAGAGGCCACCGTTGTGAAGCCCGCCAGACCACAGAAGTAGCCATCACTGGATGAACCTCCATGAGTAGCACAGTTAGCTCGCCGGGCAGTCCACTGTACGTCTGGGCTCCCCAGTGGGGAATAATTAATTTTCCTTTTCTGTGAACAAGTCAGGTTTTCCCCACTTTGCAAATAAAAACTGATTTTGTCAAAGCTATATCACCTTGAACAAGTTACTAAACTCCTCTGCAGCTCAGTTTTTCTTATGTATGAATTTGGGATAATAACGAAGCATACCCCCCAGGATTAGTGAGCATTAAATAAGAATAAGCAGACAACGGTCTTAAGTGAAGCTATCATTACCTACAGTGTCTCATTTTATCCCTAAAAACAACCCACGGAGATAGGATTTGCCCCATTTAACAGCAGATAAATACAAGGAAGAAAAAGGTAAAAATCACATAGCCAGTAAGTCCCTTTCTGGATGCAGTCCCTTTCTGGATGTAAGTCCCTTCTGGACTGAGCCCTCTCCCCAGTCACATCCCAGCTCTGAGGTCCAGGATTCCATGGCTCACTGGGATCTTCCCCACCAGCAAGGGGCAGCAAGGGGCAGTGAAAACTAGAGCTCTGGGAAATGGGCCGGACTGCTGGTCAGCACGGCCTTCTTTACAAGGTGATGGAAACTTTCTGGAATTTAATAGCGGGGATGATGGCTCCACCTTGCAAATTCTAAAAACCACTGAATTATATACCTTGAAATGGCAAATGTTGTGATATAGGAATTATGTCTCAATTTTAAAAAATAAAGAGTTGCTAGAAACAGCCTTGTAAGGAAAACTGTCCCCTGCCCTGCCTGCCCTCTGGAGCACAGCCCTGGGTCCTGGAAGCAACATCCCCTGTCCCTGCCCCCTGCCACCTGGGCAGGCTCCCTCCCTCCTCCAGGGTGAATCTGGCTGCTGACTCCAGACTTTGGACCGGGGCTGAGGCAGCCGCTGGCACTGGCCCGTTCCCAACACCCTATGCTCTGGCAACATAAGAAGGTGGGTACCAAGTAGGGGCAGTACCCATCTTGGCTATGTTTTCACTTTTCACTTAGATACTCTGAAGTCACTGGTCTAAGAACAAGCCAGTTATCCCCAAGGTCCAGGCATCCTGCTGCTGGCAGAGGAGCTGAGCTCCCCACACTCACCGCACACCCCACTGGTAAGACAAGCAGCATCCAGGTGATCTGGGACGAGACCTGCAGGAGGCACAGCCTCACCATTACAGGAGGGCACGTGCCGTAACCATTGCTTGGGTCAGAACCGCGGCCTTCAGAAGGCAAAGGGAAGAGAAGACATGTGAAAGGGGCTCAAAAGGTCCTTCGGGGAGGACAAGCCAGGACTGTCTTCTGTGGCCTGGGGAGGAATCCTGGAGAAGTTGTCCAGGGCAGAGGGACACCCCAGCAGCCACTGACCCACTGGAAACAGGCCACCCTGGGTGAGCAGCACCTTCCCCCGTGGCAGCCAACTCACAGGTTAGGAGGAAGGAGAGCAGATCCTTTCACAGACATTTAAGACCATTTAAGCTTAAAATCCCTAATTGCTCCTTACTTTCTAAATACAAAATCTTCAGTGGGAGATTTACATTCTTACAAAAAGAGAATTAGTAAACTGGGTCGAGTTATTGATTAACATTAGATTTTGCTAAGTTAAGCACTCATGGCAAAATTTCAAAAGTAACTGCTCTCCGAGGGAGTTGAAATAGAATATTGTAACTTCCAGAGCCAGACAGGGAGGTAAAACAGAGATCTCACCAAACGAACACTTGATTCCCTCAGGGGTGGATTTGCTCAAGTCTTATCCCAGAAATACAAAGCCACAGAAAGCTGCTTCCTAGGGAATGGGGTTTACAAGCAGGGGGAGGACCCAAGGGCCCCCCTCCAGCATCCCTGGCTCACATAATGCCAAGCAGGGTGACGAGGTTGGCAGGGACCCTCCTCTTTCACAGTATACCGACTGTTGCCCAGAGAAGGCAAACCTGGTCACCAAAGTTTGTCAGCTTTTGAATTTGAACTTAAAGCAAATCAGTATCACTCAAAACAAAACAAAAACTCTGGTGTGAGCAACTACAGCAGGAACAGAGCAAACAACTCCCACCCCCGCCGACTCCCCACTCCTGCCCCAGAACCAAACTAAAATGCAAACGTGAGTCCCTCCAAATTCTTTACTGGGCTGCAGTGGGGACAGCAGTCCTCACAGCCCATAGAAATGCCGGGAAATAACACAGACACTGTGTTCAGGGGCCCTGGGGAGACCACTCGATAGCTTAAAATACTCAGACTCATCACAGTGTTCACATGGCACTGCGTGTCATGTACACATGAGAGTCTCAGCAGGCACGGCTTCCAGGGCCCCTTGTTCCAGCCCCCACACTCCAACCCACAGTGCTTGGGTCCAGGGAACAGGACTTTGCACACTCACAGCCATGCAAGATGGCCAACGGCCAGTCTGTGGGCACCCGGGTGGTCTGTCTCTGGTTTTGCTTTATTGCTGTCCCACAGGCCTGTCCCTCCCAGGATGCAGGCCTGCCCGCCTGATTAAGCCTGAAGGACGGCCTCTCTGACTTCATTGTTATCTTTAACAGCTCTGTCTGGAACTCAATTAAGCAGCTGCCCTCTCCTCTGCAGAGCGGAATGCTCCAGACCCATCACAGAGTGACCAGGCTGACTCCCTCCAGGCACACCCCACTGAGCCCGGAATGCCTGAGTCCAGGGTACTGGCTGTGGGAGGTGTCCACAGGAAGGCCTCAGACTAGGAAAAGTGGGGACTAGTCTCAGGGACACCGGCACAGGCCCACTCTCCCCACCCTCAACCTCCTGGCCTCTCTCCCTCTCCACAGACCTAGTCTGGGAGGGTCCTGAAGAGTAAGGACATAAAGCTCAGAACATTGTTAATGAACAAGGAGGTTCTAGGAACTAAACATGGAGTGGGGAACAGGCCCCAGAGCAACCACTTCAGCACGGCCTGGAAAGTAGGACAACTAGGGGCCATGAGAAATGCCCCCCTCCCCCCCAGCCGGTACCCCGTGTGTCTGCCCAGCCCTCCCCTGCCACTGACCAGGTGTCAGTCAGTCGGGTCCAGAGGACATGCGTCACAGGCCTTTCGATCATGAGTCTCTAACCGCGCATTTTCAGGGAGTGATTTCAAATGAAATATTGCAAATAAAAGCACTGTAAACTTTTATTCTGCATGTAAGCTCATTCTGACATGCTGGGGTCAGGGTCTTAGAGTCTGAGGACAGACTGACAGAGGGAGGCGGGTGGGGAAGGCTCTGGGAAGCCATGCTTGACATGGCCGCTGCAAGGGCTGGTGTGCCAAGTGAGCAAGATGGGAAGGGTAGGGCGGGGAGGACGGCCCAGAGCTCCACAGGATCTTCCCAGAGGGCCCTGCACCCTCCGCCTCCAGACTGTCTCCCATGTCCCCACACAACCACCTAGGTCATTCCCAGCCTCAAGCTGGAGCTCTGGACTGCCCTTCGTATCAGATCCAACATAACCAATTGGGAGCCTCCGTTAGCCCCTGACCACTGCCTCCTGTCATTGCTGCCCCTCACACGATCCGCTGGACCAGCTGGGCTGTGCTCCCTGCCATCTGGGAAGCCATCTGCCACGCCACAGCGAGTCTCATGCACAGACTCCAGGGAGAAAGGCGCTGCCGTGGAGGAGCTGACCTCATGGCTGCCCCCCAAACAGATGCAGCCCTGAGCCACTCTTCCAGGGGCGAAGGATGGGACTGAGGCCCAGAGTGAGCTAGAGGATACCAAGGGGGATACCAGGTTCTGTCCTCCCCAGCTCTGAGGCAGACAGGACTCTGTCCCTGGCCTCAGTTTCTACAACCACAACTCTCCCACTTACAGGGTTACTGTGGGGACCCCAAGGGAAAGCTCCAGCCTGCAGTTCCTTCCCCAGACCCCGAGGGCACACTGGCTGAGGGGTCCCAACTGAATGTGCCACCTCGCAGCCTCCAAGCCCTCTGCCCTGGCCCAGGGAAAGCACCACCCTTGTCACCATGTCACTATACACTCCAGAAACCACTGCAGACAAGCAGGCAGCCATCAGCACCTGTCCCCAAGCCAGCCAGGCCTCCCTCCTGCGAACAGTTGAACACATGCCCACCCCAGGACCACCTCTAGTGCTCTACCCCACCACGAGCACTTCACCCATGAGAAACAAGTGTCTGCATCCATGAGAAGGAATGTTCCAGAATGTTCATAGTTTTTTTCTTAATGCCCCCAAGTGGAAACAATCTAACCTCAATTCCACAGGAGTGCGGATAGACAAAGGATGGCACCCCCATGCAAAGGATTACTACTCCCAACCAAAATGGAGCCAGCTACCAACATGAATCTCAAAGCACCACAGAGAGTATGAGACCCTGGGGACCAAGGCGCACATGTGCTACAACTCCACTCACAGGAAGTTCAAGAACAGGCACGACTAATCCAAGGGGTATAGGCACTGGGAAGGAGCACAGAGAACTTTGTGGAAGGATGAAATCATCCTGTATTTTGACTGGCATGGTTACATTACATGGATTCCTATTGCTGCTATAATAAATTACTGCCAACGTAGGGACTTAAAACCAGACAAATTTATTCTCTGACAGTTCTGGAGGTCAGACATCTGAAATGGGTCTCACTGGGCTGAAGTCCAGGTGTCAACAAGGCCAGTTCCATCCACAGGCTCCAGGGAGAATCCATTCCTTGCCTGGAGGACATCTGCATTTCTTAGCTCATGTCCCTCCTCCAACTTCGAACCTCTCTGCCTTCCGTTCTCCTGCTTTCTCTCATCTCTAAGGATGCTGTGATTACACTGGCCACCAGACACCACAGGATGATCTCCTCATCTCCAGGTTCTTCACCTAAGCACATCTGTAAAGTCCTTCTGCCATGGTAACATGTTAGGAATGTGTCCCTGGGGGCGAAGGATAGACACTGTCTTGTTCTGTTCAGGCTACTCGAAGCAAATACCACAAACTGGGTGGCTTATAAACAACAGAAATTAACTTCTCAGCTCTGAAAACTGAGAAATCCAAGATCCAGTCGTGGGCAAATTCAGTGATTGGTGGCTATCAGAGATTGCACCTTCTCACAGTGGTGGCAGAAGGGGTAGGGCAGCTCTGGGGCCGCTTTATAAGGGCACCAATCCCCTTTTTGAGGGTTCTGCTCTTGTGACCTAATCACCTGCCAAAGGCCTCACCTCCTACACCACTTCCTTGGTGACAGGGTTTCAACATATGAACTTGGGGGGACCACAGCAGATATATTGGGGGGCATTATTCCACCCATCACACATAGGTATAGCCATATGTAATAATCCATGAGCTGCACACTTAACTTTGTATGCCCTGTGGAACATAAATTGAGCAAAAAATAATAATAAAGACAAACAATTAAGGTCCCTAACCTGGGCTGCTGAGGTCACATCCTTACCCAGCTTTGCCCTCTGCCCACCTTCGAATGGTGTCCACCCTGCACCATTACGCTGCTTTACAGAAACAGACACAAGGGATAAAGCCTCCCTTGCAGCCAGCAAGAGGCAAAGCTGACTTGAATCCAGGTCTGATGACTCCAAGCCCGAGTTCCATCTGCTCCCTAGGGTCACCAAAGTCCCCTGCACAGGAGTCAGGCAGGTGACCCAAAGAAGAGAGGTGTTCCTTTTGATGCCTCCCTGTTATCATGACGTGCACACAACAACTTTCCCTTCGCTCTGCCCTAAGAAAACAGCGGTACAACTGAGATGAAGAAGAACAATACAGCCGAATGACGGACCCGTGGTGTGAAGAAAAGCGTGTAAACTGGAGAGCCGTGCCACACAGGGACAGCCAACAAAGCCGTCAGAAACTCAGGCTTCCCTGTGAACCCTCTCATCTTTTTAATTACAGGCAATGCATCCAATTTATCCAAGATAATGGATAAGCAAATATTTGTCGCCAGGCCCCCAACATGCCACCATGCGCCCGTACACTGTCCCTTCCTTCCATCCTGCTGTGCCACCATCAGGCAGCAGCCTCACCCCAACATCTCTGCCCTCTGCAGGAGATAGGGCACCAGCATTAGCACCAGCTAATAGAAAGCAAAGCTGCCTGGTGACAAGGGACCTGGGGAGACCACTGGAACATCTGGAATGAGGCTTCCTGCCAGCTGCAAACACACATTGCGGAGGGAGCAGAGGCCCCGCCTGGCAGGGAGCTCTCTGCTCGCTCCGCTCTGTAGGACCCAGCTGCTCCTGCCCACTGCCAACACACCTCCCAAGGAGGGGCTGGGCCTTCCAGACTCATCTGTCATTTTGCCTAATGCCCAGCTGAGGGCCTCTGTCCACACCCCAATATCTAGGCCAGGGTCACCTCTGCCCAGGCATGAGCCATGCTCTGCTGAGCCACCCTTGATGGAGTGGCCCCAGGTGAGGCACCACAGCACCAGCCCTGAACTCTAGGAAGAGAGCTGGGGCCACTGTTCAGGTCCATTTCTGTGCCTTCTACTGAGCCTGCAGCTGGGGAGTGTCCAGTCCTTCCTCCTCCTTGTGGGGGACTGACTGGGTCTTGGGAGTGGCTTTTTGTGGTTTGGGACAAGGCCACAAGGAAATGTCACAAGAACTATCCAGGGCAGGGATGACCATCCCTGCCTGGGCTCAGAAACCATCAGGTGGCCACCACCCACTCTCTCCCTGTGGGGTCTTACCTTAACCTTTGGCTGCTTTTCTCAGCTCATCCTCCAGATGAGGAAACAGAACTGAAAGTTCAGGAAGGTCGGGGCTGTCCAGGCACCCACCACAAGTAAACAGAGGGGTGGAGGCTTGGACCCAGACTTGAGCTGATCCCCCAGTATAACACTGCTTCCCAAAGAGAGCACGTGTCAGGGACCCTTCCAGAGCCCACTCCAGGCCCCAGGAGCTACCCTGGATGGGCATTGCTTCTGGCTTCAACCCTTGACCTCCCAAATGGGACAGAAATCCTGCCACCCTGCAGGATGGGGAGAATCCAGGACCTCACACAGAGCCCCAAGCACCTGGCTTCATTGCTGACCAGTTTTCCAACTGGCAGTGACCTGGGCGTTAATCATTGATGTGGTGAGAGTTCTGATATTCAGTTGCCAAATTTGGGAGCAAGCCAGGAGCTGGGAATGGCGGTGTGCACAGGATGGTCACATGGCCCCAGCAGGCTCTGAGCCCTGAGAGGAGGGGGTGTAAGTAGGGGAGGGGTACCTTGAATTTTGTAAGCAGATTCAGAGATGGAAGCAGTCTACGGATCCTCTCTTGGGAAGACACCCGTCGTGGGCTGGAGCCTGGTGAGGTGGGGTGTGGAGATGATCCTGGGAGAAGAGCAGGCTGCTATCCTGGGGCAGAAAAGCCTGGATTTCCCAAGAGTCACAGCAGAGCAGTCATCCCACCGCAGGGCCCCTGTGTCTTTGGCTTCTGTGTTTGTGTCATGCTATTTATTTGAGCCTCGTTGCTAATATTTCATTAGAAAGTGGCTCCTCCTGCTCCTCCTGTCCATGCACCAAGATTTTGGAGAGAAACAGTAAAAGGACCCAGCTTGCTTGTGTGCCTAGGGTTTTACTCCACAGGAAGGCCCCACCACTCCAGAATGCCACCCAGCAAGAAAGTCAGTTGCTGTGAGCATGCATTCAACCAAAAATGTGAAAATAAACCAAGCGGGACCTGGTGAACCTTGATATTCCCCTGGTTCTTTACTAAATCCCATCCTGGGGGCTGGTCTCCCTTCCCAAGCATGGCAGGCTCTGCCCCTCCCTGTGGCATTTGGGAGCTCACTAGGGAATATTCACTGAAGGCCCAACGAGTACAGTGTTGGGACAGAACTGATGTCTGTGACCAGCCCTGTCCTCGTGGGTTCACATCTGAATGAACCAAAGGAGCCCCAAGGGAAAACAACCAGAAGCTTCCAACTTCTGTCTCTCTCTCTTCCTGGGTCTTCTCTGTCTCTCTGCCTCCTTCTCCTCCATCTCTATTACTCACTCTCCCTCTCCCCACACACACACGCACATTCACGGGCGTGCACATGCACACACACACTCACACTCCCAGCAGCCTCTCCTGAGAAAGATCTGCCGGACCCCACAAGCAATAAGCAGAACTAGGTACTTGCTGGGTCTCTGGTACCACTGCCCACCCATTTTCCGATGACACCCCCAAAGGTTGATCTCCTTGGGCAGACAATTCTCTGCTTCCCACAGTCCCTGCTATGGTTTGAATGTGTCCTCCAAAAGTCCAGGTATTGGAATTTTAATCCTCAATTCATATGCTTATATTTGCAGGTGGGGCCTTTGAGCAGTAATCAGGATAAGATGAGGTCCTAAAGGTAGGGTCCCCCAATAGCATTAGTAGCTTTATAATAAAAGGAAGACGGAGATCAGAGCTAGCACACTGACCCTGTGCTACCTTCCACCAGTTAAGCTGCAGTAAGAAGGCCCCCACCAGACACTGAGCAGATGGCAGCACCATGTTCTTGGCCTTCCCAACCTCCAAAATCATGAACCAAATAAACCTCTATTGTTTATATACTACCTGGTCTCAGGCATTTTATTACAGCAACAGAAAATGGTCTCACAAATTCTCCGTTTGGGGTGCCCTCCCAAACCACCACGCCCAAGCTGAATGCTGTGACCCCACAATCCCTTCCCAGCCTCCTGGCCACCCCAATATCCCATGTAGACATTCAGAGTCTTGGCTTTCCCTGAGGAAACAGCATGACCTCATTGCCAGCAGGGGTGCTTGCCAGCTGGTTGTCACTTTCTAGTGTTCTGTTTCTTCATCTGGAACATGAAAAGGTGGCTCACCAAACACTGACAAGACTCTGATAATCTCACTCTGATAATCTAAGTCACACTAACTGGAGTGCCAATGACATTTAAAGATCCAAGGCTGCTGCCTTAATCTCCACCTGCTACCCAGATCTCCACTAATTGAGTCACCCCAATATGTCTCAATTTACCAAGCAGCAAAATCTCCCCCTCCCCAAAATCTGAAGAAGTGTCATTACATTTTTATTTTGCCAAAAGCAGACATGAGGACATTACAATATTAATATTATTAAATCCATCCTCTATCTGCTACCATGTTCAGTTCATAAAAGAAAGGAAAAGTAGGACCATACCAGTTACGGACTCCTTCTAAAATATTTTTTTTCATTCCAAAGTTTAGTGGTTCAAATAATTGCACATGTGCACAGAATTTCACAATCTGGGCTTTTCTCATCAGAATCAATCCATGCAGCTTAAGTCAGCTGAAGGTTTGAGTGGCACTAGGTGGTCCAAGGCAGCCTCGCTCCAGTCTGATGCCCACCTGGGCTGTCCAGCAGGGGCCTCAGTTACCCTCTATGTGGCTTCCCTAGCAGGACAACCTGGATTTCTTAAATAGCATAAGTGGGCAAGTACCAACACATTGGCAGACATTGCTATAGTTTGAATGTTAAACGTCCCCCAAAGGGCTATGTGTTAAAGTTTTGGTCCCCAGCTGACACTACTGGGAGGTGGTGGAATATTCAAGAGGTTGGACCTAGTGGGAGTCTCATAGTTCATTGGGCATGTGTCCTCAAAGGGGATCCCTGGTCTTCTCCCTCTCTCTCTCTCTCTCTCTTTTTCTCTCTTTTTTCTCTCCCTCTCACTTGCTTCCTGGCAATGAGGCAAAGAGTTTGCTGGGCCACATGCTCCCCATTATGGCCTCTGGCACCCCCACCAGAGAACTAAAAGCAACAAATCTGTGGATCAAAGATTAAGCCTCTAAAACCATGTGCCAAAATAACTTTTTTCTTTATAAGTTACTTCCCTCAGGTTCAGGGATGGAAAGCTGACTAATAGCCAATATCATCTTCTGCTAGTTTCCTTTGCTGACATGCTGTTGGCCAGAACAAGTCACATGCTGAGCCCCAGGTCCAGGTGGTGAAAGACTCCACAAGGTGTGAGCGCCTGGAGATAGGACTTACTGTTGGCTGTTAATGTAACACTCTGCCACCAAAGCGTACTACCAGAAACTCTTTTTGAGATAGAATAAATTTAGCTTCATGAAACCTACTCCCTGGTGCTCTGGGTAACTTCCTCACAGACCACTGGAGATTTCACTGATCAGAGACTATCACTTACTGACCCAAAGACTGGCGTTTGGGAAACGCAGCACTTAGCAATTATCACATTCTTTCCAACAGAGCCAGAGGCGGCCTTGGACTCCTCAGCACAGTGCTGCAGACAGCCTGCTCCCTGCCTGTCAGAGATGGCACACACAATTCAAGGCTCCTCGCCATCGCTTACCTAGCAAGGACTTCATCTGCAGGAGTTACCCTTGACAAGAGGACACTGGGGAAATAAAGCTCAGCCCAAAGGAACCTGGCACCAAATCACGTCTGTGTGACTCAAAAGACACTCAACCCAGTGTTGGAATTCCCAGGACTCTGGCAGTGCAGGTGCAGGGGGCCCTCCCCAGTCCTCAAGCCATGTCCTTCTGGGTGGGACTCACTTTGCTATCTCTCATGTGCCAGGCAATAATTGTCCTGATACAAGGGTCCTCAAACATCCCTGCCCAGGGGGCCGTGTGCAAGCAGAGCCACACATAATCCCTTTGGGCCGAGCCTCACCAGCGCTGGCTCTCTGGGTACTTCACACAAACATGGGCTGTGTCTCGGCTCTCGGGCCATTGGGTTCTCAGCCTCTGCCTGGCAAAACTGCCCAGCCCAGGCCTGACCACGTGCACCTGCATGTTCCAACCTCCCTTCTGCAGATCCAACAGGAGCAGGCTGGGAAGGCCCACTGACACCCTCTCCCAAAGCCTGGCCATCGAAACCCCAGGCACAGACTGGGATCCTGTCATTGGGTGGACTTCGGGGGTCCTTCCTTTACGGCCCTGGTCCAGGCCTTAGGATCCCCTGCAATCTGGGGCCCTCCACAGACAAGAAAAACCCTGTGTCCAAAATTCCCTGAATGATGAAATTCTCCCAGGTTGGAAATATTCTGTATATTGACGTCATGGTGGTTGCATAACTACAAACCTTTATCACAACTCATGCAACTACATATCTACAAAGCATGAGTTTCCACTTATGTAATTTATACCTCCATAAATTTAACTTTAAAAAACTTTCCCCGCAGAGAACTGCCCCCCATTCTTAGCCAGGTCCCCTCTCTAGCACCCCCTCCTGAGGTCCTAGAGTACCCAGCGGGGCCTTACATAATCACCACAGCGTCCATGTTCTGTGTGCAGGGCAGGTGCTTTATACACTTGCACAGGCCCACCCTGCTTTTCAGATGAGGTCCAGGTCAGAGAGGTTGAGTCACTTGTTCAGGCCAGTCGAACGACTAGCGGTGCGGGAGCCAGGACTGCACCGGAACTTTCTAACGTCACTAAGCTTGTTTCCCCTGGCTCGGAGCCCAGCCCATACTAACTGCCAGCCATGGTGTGTTGGGTGCTTGTTGACACTTAATTGAGGTCCAGAGAAGCTAAATGACTTGCCTGAAGTCACACAGTTAGTAAGATGTGACACCAGAATTTGAACCAAGCACTACTGGATTCCAAAACCTACTCTGCCTTAGTACCCACAAGGGAGGCCTGGGGTCCCTCCCACCCCATTCCAACTGCTAGCCCTCTCCTCGCAGACTACCTGGCCCTGGGTGACACCCTCCCCTATCCCTGACACCCCACCTATCCCAGCAGGTGTCCTGGCCAAGACTACCAGACCCAACCCCAAGGAAGGGACTGTCACTAATCTCTTTAAGACCCTGCGCCAAGGCAAGATGATGAATTCAGTGTCACCAGATGAATGATGTGCCCCTTCTGCTCCGCTCTAACTTCTGGCCCAGGGAAACTAGAGGGATCTCATGCCTATGGTCTCTGGACAGCTGGCCAGTGCCTATGACAACATGTCATAGGTCTATACCTTAACACAGACCAAATGGCCAGTTATCCCATGCAGCATGAAACACTTCGGTGAGAGAAAGTAGACTTTCCATGAGGTCGCACGTTCATTCCCTCTGTACGCATGGCCTAGGAGCTCCCTACTGTGCATGGCTCATCAGCTACCACTACTCTAACTACTTGTAGGAGGCAATCACCTCTGACGGTGGACAATGCACCCCTTTAATCCCCCCATTAACAAGATGACCCTGTCCTCTGGCCAGGGATAACTGTTCCAGGGTCAGGTTCCTAATCATTCTGGAACCTAGGGGCATCCTCTAGGAATGTGGATTGGGGAGAGAAAGACAGGAAAACAGACAGATGGCAGACCTTCGTGGAACCGGGACTTGTCACTTCAACATCAGTATGGTCTGTGGCCATACTGGCCCTGAAGACGGGGAGCACATCAAGTGAGTGACAGGCAAGGCAATGCGGAAGGCAGGGAGGGTGAAAGGGACCTTCGGACTCCTGACACTTCCTCACCCAGATCCTGCACTCCAGCAGCCACCCCAGGATCCTCACTTGAAGCTACATTTTTGACATCCCCTAGCTAGAGGGAGTTTGGTTATCTGCCACCAAAAACCCTAATGAACAGCCATTTAGCTGACATGTGCAAAGGACAATGCACAGAAAGACAGGCAACCACCAAGGTTAAGTCCAAGGTCAAGAGAGGGACCAAGGGAGAATGCACACAGGAAGGCTCTGCCTGGGCTCCACCTGAGGGCCTCTCTAATTCACAGCAATTTGATTTCACACCTTGTTTCTCTGAGTTAAGCTCTACTTCTTCAAACAATGTTTTTAAATGTAACTGCTGCAGGGAGGGACAAGTCATTAACTTAATAGTGGCAAAGAGGTTTCGTTAGATTCTCATGCCATCTCTGACTGATTGAAGTGGCTGCTGGATTCTAGGGCCATCTCTGGGTTGGGGTGGGAGGTGGGTAGAGGACATCAGCAGGCTGGATTCTTATCCTGACTTTGCCAAGTAGTCCGGGGCTTTCTCTCCCCTCCTTAAGTTCAATTTGCCAACCTGTAAAGTGAGAGGATGGAGCCACTCCTGATGTCTGACAACCCAGGTTCCATGTGGCAATAGAGGCCACCACGAGCTCTGTTTTCTGACAATAACTTTGGAAAAAGGACTCCTGACATCCATGCTGGTTATCCCAACAGCACAAGAGATGGTCCCTCAGGGACAAGGAGAAAAGGGAAAGAAAGGAAGGAAGTGACCAGAGGAATTTAGCCTTTAGCCCAAGAAAACCTAGGGGGAAAACAAAGAGGCCAGCCAGAGGCCTCAGAGTCAGCAGGCTCAGCCCACATGCCTGCATCTCCATGTCCCAAAAGGAACCTAGAGGGACCACTGTTCCTAGTCACAGAGAAACCAGCAAGGCCATGGGCTGATTTATATCAACTGGGAGGGAACAGGGAGGTCATTTTTCCAGTTTATAGGAGACAAGGGACACTGGCCACACCCACTTCCCTCTGAGGTCTTGGGGTGCTGGGTGGGTGGGTGAATCAGCAGCTCTACCCTACAGAACTTACCACCTTCTTGGAGCCTCAGAACGTGGTAGGCAAAACCACCCAGAATGCCTGCAAACATCTGGGAAGTTACGCAGTCTGCAAGGTTCAGTCCAGATGCTCAGATGGGAGGTGAGGATGAGAGACGAGACCAGAGGCCCTTCCTGTCAGCTGAGCCTCGCGAGGCCCAACCCTTTTAAATGGACACCCATCCCACTCGTCCCACACTAAAGAGAATAGAAGCAGTTCTGCTCTGATGTGCTCTGATGTGATTTCCTGAAAATCTTCACATTCTGCAAAAACACACACTAACAATAACAGGATTCTCAGGGAAACTGAGATGGTGCACCTCGCTCAACACCTATGGAACCTCGTTACCAGAACTGTTCCAAAAGCCATCAGGGCTAAGTCACAGGCTGGCCAGGAACTCCAGCGCCTCTTCGCAGAAGAAAGGCCTGGGTTTTGCTTCTTAGGAGAGCATCCTCATCGACACTTAAAACCCATGCAGGGTGTCGCCTGCACCCACTGCTTCCTCAGAGGGCAAGGTCCTCGCAGCTCCTTCATGTGGCCTCAACCTCCCTGTAGACCTTAAGGGCGTGGACGTCACAGAAACAGCTATGACGTGCGGTAAAGGCAAGTGTCTATAACCTTTCAGCTTTTAATTTTTTAAAACTGTTTAGTTCTTCATATATTACTCTTTAATCATTAGAAAGCACAGCCTGATCTACCAAAACACAGATGTGCTGGGAAACAGCAAAGGAGCCGACACAACTTTCACACTCCAACATCATGTCCCATTCACCTGCCAGGGAGCCACACGGTATAGCACAACAATTTTCATGGTAAAATGATCCTGTGCACTCACAGGAAGTCTTGGGAAGATAGAAGATGCAACCTGCAAGCTGCTGTTTTAAAACATAATACAATTTGTCAAAGCTTGCACTTCTAACATTTTAGTCAAGTTCACTCTGTTAGATTAAACACAGTCACAAATCCTTCACAGGGCTTCCCACTGAGAGCTGCAGGCCACTTCTCCACCCTTCATATCTGGCCGGTCCTGCTGACTTGCCTTGGCCTCCACAATGCAGCAGAAGTGATTTTACATGGCTTCCCAGCAAGGTCTCAGAGATCCTGGAACTTTCTCCTTTACCCCCTTGCTCCCCAAAACCACCATATCAAAGAAGCCCCCACTGGCTCTCCCAGAGGCTGAAAGCCCAGCCCACAGCCTGCATCAACCCCCACGCCTGTGAGTGAGACCATCTTGGGACAGCAGAGCCACCAGATGGTTGCAGGCACATGAGCTGCCACCAGCAAGACCAGCGAAAGAACCACCCAACCGAGACCTGCCCACAAAATCGTGAGCAAATGAAATGACTATTTTTAAGCCATTAAATATTAGGGTGGTTTGTGACATAGCAAGAGAAATGGGGGGAAAAAAGAGCAAATGGAATGCAACAATTTTTTGTAGATATTTTGCTAATTCTTTAATACTTTGAAAGTTTTCCCTGCTTGGGAGTCAGTAAGCCTTCATTCTGGTCTGAATGATACCCTGGCCCCCTGAGAAAAGGCTAAACCAGATGGGAAAGTGGCAGTGTCTCCAAGGACCCCGGTGAAATGGGATAAAGTCAAGGATTGATCAACATTGCAAACTCCAGACCAGGCAGCAGGTGCAGGAGGTACCGTCCAGGTAGGACATGGAGGAGGAACGATTGCCAACAATCCAACGGCTCCCAAGGAGGCAGGAGCCTCTCTAGCTAATGCTCCCAAATCCAGGCAGACCCCAATCTTTCTGGCTATGCTGGGCTCAACAACAGCACCCCCAGATGACCACGTCCTAATCCCCAAACCTATGATTATGTTACTTTCCATGACAAAAGGGATCTTGTATGTGTGATTGAATTAAGGATCTTGAGATGGAGAGATTATCCTGAATTCTACCTGCAGGCCTGATAAGAGGTTCTTATGTCAGGGTCCTTACATGGGCAGGGTCCTGGGGAGGCAAGAGGGGAAGGGGCAGAGTCAGAGAGCAGCAGAGAAGCAGAGAGTGGGGTGATGGGTTTTGAAGATGGAAGAAGGGGCCGTGGAAAGGTAAGGACATGTTCATCTCTATAGTCTCCAGAAGGGACACAGCTCTGCCAACACCTTGTTTTTAGCCTGGTGAGACCCATTTGGGGCCTCTTTCTGACCTCCACGAATGTAAGATAATAAACATATTGTCTAAAGCAGCTACACTGGTGTTAATCTTTTCAACAGCAACAGGAAACTAATACATTGGATAAACCCTCCTCCCTTATAAGAATAAACTTGAGGTTTGTTCATAATTATAGCAACAGCTAATAATATAATAGCACTAATTTAGTGTCTACTTCATGCCCAGAACTGTGGTAAGTGCTTTTCTCGAATCAATTAATTTAATCTTCACAAAAGCCTATGAAGAAGACATGATTACAATCTGTATTTTACAGATGAGAAAATGGAGACTTTAAGAAGTTAAGTAACAAGGTCACAGAGCAGGTAGATGACACAATTCAGATTTGAACCCAGGCAGTCTGGCCCCAGGAGCCACATGTGATCATTACACCTCCCAAATCAACCTGATGAAGACAATATCGAACGACACTTACGGCAAGCTCTCCTCACAGCGGCTCTTGCTAAGCACTTCATCCGATCCTCTCACTTAATGCCAGGACCACAATGCAGCAGGGGTTTTTCATCACCCTGGATTACACGGCAGAAACTGAGGTGCAGCAGTGTTAAACCCGGAGGCTCGACACATCTGAATCCACGAGCGTCCAAGCCCAAAGTCCAAGTTTAAGCAAACCCTGCTGCCTGCCTTGTCCCACTTGAGCCCCAGATGGCTGAGAAGACAAAGAAAAGTAGCACAACCCTGTGATCACCTTTCAAATGGGAATGTTCAGAACATGAAAGGAGTCACTATTAATAATTCCACTGGGACAAGAGGCATACACTAGAACTATCCCAGCAAAGCAGGACACAGCACCCTTAAGATAAGGGCACTGAAATCAAGGCCCAAACTCGGCAACTCAGGGCTTCCCAGAAGGGGTGCTGTGGAGCAGCTGCCAGCCCTGTGGGTCACAGTCAAGGCTGGTGGAGGGAGGATGATCCCAGCAGAGCTCAGAGCAGCATCCACAAGGGGCTCCTGACAGCAGGCAGAGCATGCCTGGGGGCTGGGGGGGAGTCCACCTGAGGACAGAGGTCAGGGAGCCCTGGATAGAGTCCAGCGATGCAAAGACCTTGAACCCCAGTGGCAGCCCTAGATAGAAAACTCAGTGAGAGCTCGGGACTGTGGCAAAGGGCCATGGTGGGGCCGGCTGTCTAAGACACACAGCTTTTTTCCAAGGTCTTGAACCTGAGGTCTTGAACTTGCTGGACCAAAGGGCCGTGGCTCTTATCTGCCCTGCCTGGCTGTGGGGTCCCAGGCTAGCCCTTCTCCCCTCTGAGCCTTCTGAACAAAAGGCAGCCATGGATAATTGCCCCCACCTCCACGAGAGTCATAGTGTAAATAAGAATTGCAGATAATGGCAATGATGGCCCACATACAAAGAATGCCCAGCACTTAGCATGGGTTATGGGATAAATAAAATGTACTCTGAATATGTACTATTACTCCCACTTTACAGACGAGGAGACTGAGGGCAAAGGAGCAGGTCACTTGCCCAAAACCCCAAAGCTAGGGTTGGAATCCAAGTTAACTGACCCTGTAAAATCCTGATAGAACATTCGTTCTTCTCTTCTCAGTCTCCCCAAGGCAGTACACACTGGTGGAGGCGCCCTGTGAGGAAGATCCCATGCCCCTGGTAGATGGGGACGTGACTGTGGTGTAGACCCCACACTTCATACGGTTCCTCCCGATTTTAGAATTCAGTGGTGAACTCTGAAAACACACATTCCTAGTCCCATTTCCCTGGAGGATCAAATTAGAGCAGGTCAGGAATGGGAATTATAAATGTCTCCTACTTCCTAAAGCTTTCCCTTTCTGTTCAAGTCCCTTCCAAGCCTGATTCCATCAAAGAGAACATGTCAGTCCGGTGCTGTCCCTTAGCCCCCTCTAGAACCTTCTAGGCTTCCTTTGGTCCCAGAATGCAACCTCTGCTCAAAGCCTTCTGTTGGTAAGAGTGTCTCCCAGAAGTGGAATGACCTCATTTGAGCCTCCATGCATTTATTCCTGGGATGCCCCCTATTTACGGCAAGTGACATAGGTGTTCTACTTATGGAATTGATATAAATGGCCTTTCTAAAATAAATTCATTTTTTAAAAACAGTATATTGATTTTAAAAGAATCAGTAAATCACTTTGGGGTGGGAATGGTCCATACACCAAGCAGAACCAGAAAGGTGACCCTCAAGTGGCTGAGACTTGGGAAGAGTTCTCTGAGAATATGACATGACATGCCTATAGCTGACAACCCCAAGCTCCACTCTTGATCATCCTCAGGAGCTGTGACTCCTTGGGAATGAACTTAACTTCTCTGAGCCTCAGTTTCTCCCTGTGAAGAATCACCTACTTTGTGGGGTATTGATGAGGATTAAATAAGATGATACAAGAGGCAGTTGTGGTCATACTCACCTATAGTTCCAGATGCTCAGGAGGCTGAGGCTGGAGGCTCACTTGAGTCCAGTTTAAAACCAGACTGAGCAACACAGAGCTCAACAAAATACATATATATATATAAAATATAGGTACAGAGCTGATGCTTGAGAAAGATTTGCTGACTCAGACAGCCCTGAGCCAGGAAGTGACCAGTCTGCTGCCCCCTGCCCCTCCACCCCACCCTCAGGTGCCAAGTTTGACACTGAATGTGTAGGACTCCCAGACCAGCAAAGTTGACTGTCCACTGGAACACAGGTGGGGCATCAGGACTTTGTAGAAGTTCTCCAGGTGATCCCAAGAGGAGATACACCCAGGCAACTGGCCCCAGCAAGGGACATCCTCTGGCCAAAGAGTGCAGCTCCCAACACGCATGCTCCCAGCCCTAAGTGGCCCTTCGGCTGTGATGGCTCCACCATCCTCTACCCCATTGTGGAAACTTTAGGGGCAGGAGGAGTGCAAGGGGATACCTACACCACTTCCAAGGGGCTTGCTTCAGACAGCGAAATACTCAGGTCTAAAGGAATTAGGACCTGAGCTTGTCCCCGTGTACCCCAAGTCTGAAAAAACCCAGAGCATAATCTACCCTTCTCCTAAAGCCTCCAAGGAAAGCAGACCAGCCTCACCCACCACCAAGCCACGCAAAGAAACAGCAGTCCTTGTGGGCACAGAGGCAGGGGCAAGAGGGCCACTCTCACTTCCTCCTGTGGGCAGCCTGAGGATGGCAAAAGCATTCCCTCTCATCCATTCTCTGGACAGACCTGGGCAGGTGCTGTGCACCCCATTCGCAGTCTAGGAAATGACAAATCCAGCTGGAGTTTTTACACTCTAGGCCGCTCTGTTCTCCTGCCCACCACACGTGTGACTGAATACCTGGGAGAACAGGACCAGAGTCATCCTCAATACCAGGAGTGCAGCAAGTCTGCAGGCCTGGCCTCGTGGGCCACTTTCCTTGCTGAGTTCTGCCTGCTCCTCTCTGGTATCTCCTTGGGATGCCCAGCCCCAGCCCAGGCCTATGCCCACAGGGGGCAGGGGCTCCCTCCCTGCCACATGCTACTCATTCATTAAAAGCCCCCGATTCCTCTCTGCCACTCTAATTATGCACAGCAGTAATAAAAGAGCTCTCTCCCTTACCAAAGAGGCCTATTTATAAGACAAGAGAGCATTTCGCCCCCACAAGATTGAGTCGTCACTCAAAGCCTTGTTGGAATCAAAGCCACATCTCTTCAGAGGCCCCCTCCCCCCTCCAGCCTGGCCCACTTCTGAGCATCCAAGTTTCCAGAAGTGCCACTGCAGAGGGGGCAGGCTGTGGATGCCATTTCTCCGCTTGCTGACTGATACTCAGTCAACACACAGTAAGACACCTATTGAGTACCTACTACATGCCCTTACTAAGAATATGGAAATGAAAGATGCAGTCCCTACCCTTGTCAAGATAAAAGGCACTGAGAGAAATGAGTTTTCGGGGTCCGTGGCTGACTTGTATTCTGACTCTAGCATTTACTGTCTGGGCAAGTCACCAAATTTCTCTAAGTCCTCAATTGTCCCAGCAGCAAAATGGGGTCAAGATAATACCAACCTCACAGGGTTGGTGGAGGAATTAATGGGAGACCTGCAATAAAGAGCACATCACAGGCATGCGATAAACACCAGGGCATTACCAATGGTTAAGTACCAAAGGCTTTGGGACTACACAGGTAGAGTTCTCCGGTCCGCAAGAATCCAGGAAGACTTCCTGAGACTGACACCTGATCTGAGTTCTGAAGGACGAACAAGAGTTAGTTAGACAAAGAAAGATGTTCCTCGCAGGGTGAACTGTATATTCCGAGGGCCAAAGGAGATCATAGGGCTCACAAGACACCGTGTGGGGAGGGCATGCACAGGGGACGCAGCTGAGGAGGCAGGTGTAGGCACAGGAATGGATTGCACCACCAGAACCTTAAGCTGTGATGTGCAGAGCATCACCTTGACCTTGTCTTGGTTCCTTTGGGGGCCACACACAGCACCTTTCCACCTCCACCTGTAGTTTGGTGACCAGAAAGAGTGAGACAGCCATACTTTAAATTATTAATAATACAAATATTATTAGTCACGGGCTCATTTACTTAGACACCCAACACAACTTCCTGAGGGCCCATGATGGGCCATGCATGTGCTGGGAGAGGCTGCCAGCTTGACCACCTGGGCCTGAGTCCAGTGGCTGAGGCCCTACCTGCAGCACCAAACCTGTCAGCTTTCTCCTCAGACCCCCTCCCCACGCATTGAGTCAGTCATTCAAGTGTGGGAAGGGCTACAGGAGACAGCTCAGTGTTCCCTGGTTTCAGCATACACAAAGTCCTTAATAAATGTCAATGACTAAAATGTCTCTTTTCACTAAATGCCAGGTTGTAAGAAACCCACCTGCAAAGTCTAATACAACACCTCCAGAGGGACCCTGCCCCCCGGAAACTGCTTTCCCACCACTGGCCTCCTCAATCCCCACTCCCAGAGAAAATGACTGGGCATCCACTGGGCCAGCCTGCCTTCACTCAGTCACCAGAGGAGCTATCCACATCTGTGCCGCTCTCCCTACTCAATTCATCTTGTTCTTCTGGGACTCATGTGTCAACAACTTAGGACATGAGGAAGATGTGGGACCGAGGGTCTTCGGCCTCCGCTGTCCACACTCCAGAGACTAAAGGGTGCCCTTCTGAGTTTGTAACCTAACTCATTTAAATATTCTATTAAGGATATGTGCAAACACCTACAAAGTGAATAGTAAGGAAACACCACCCACTTACCACCCAGGTTCAACACCATTCATACCACCATTTTTGTTTCATGGACACTTCCACTTGCTCCCCACCCCAGCATTTCCAATACCCACCACCACAGGGGGCCCACTGCACAAAAGTCCCAACATAGTCTGATGCCTATGGAATTCATTCTTTTGCACCAATAGCATCCTTGAAATAATCTGCTGAAAGGCAACCATTTTATCTACCAAATAGGATGGCAACCGTTGACCATGTCCAGGAGTCCAGCCCTGGAATCAGATCGTCTGAGTACCAAGCAACACTTCTAGATATGGGACCTCAGACAGGTCATTCAATCTTTGTTTAAATATCCCATCAGTAAAGGGACTGCTGGTAACAGGCTTGTTAAGAGTCTTCAAAAAATAAAATAATGCATGTTCATTGCCCAGCACAGAATGTGAAATGAGGAAACCTTGGAAATAGATAGATGTGGAGGGGAACAGACTCTGCTCCTATGAGATACTATTAATATCCCCCATTTTTTAGATAAAGAGATGGTAGCACAGCGAGCTTCCAGGGAGAGCCTGTCTTCTGGGCTCTTCCAGTTGCTGTGTCCTAAACCCGTGCACCTGAACTCACTACAAGCAAAGAAACACTCTGACAGATTCAGGAGAGTGGCAGCAGGTGGCCCAGCACACCAGCATGTGTTTTCCCATCCTGGGTGGGGATGTCTCCCAGGTAGGTGTGTGTGTGTGTGTGTGTGTGTGTGTGTGTGTGTGTGTGTGTAGAGTAGGAGTGCTGAATGATTTTATGAGACAAAAAGGTAGTGGGAAGTGGGTGCACATCCGTGCTTGCAATTCTGATTTGACAAATCCTATGCCCAACCTTGCATTTGATACAACCACCCACACTTTATCTCAGCTTGAGAGACAAGAAACAGGCTCACTAACTCTCAAGCTTTAGCAATTATGACACCCTTATGATCATCCTAAATTTTGTTTTCCAATTTAAAGAAAAAAGTGGGAATAAAAAATGAGTCCATCCAGCTGCTGAGTGGTGTTCAGACAAAGACAGCTGTCAGACCCTTGCCCGAGCCTGAAGGCTGAGGAAGGTCAGGGGAAAAGAGCAGATGCAGGGTGCTTGGTGTTTGGTCACTGTCTGGGCTCTGCACCTCCCCTCCCAGGAGTGAGCCAAGTTAGGATCCCCCAGCCCCCACCCTGCACTCCCCCATCACTGCAGTGCCGTGTGGGGAGGCACCTCCCAGATCCGCAGGAACAATGGGCTGGGGAGGGGGCAGGTGCTGCTCCGAGCGCAGCAGAGGGCGGGGGCCGCGGCCACCGACCGCAAGACGGGGGACGCAATGCCAATGGTGGCGGTGCTGCTGCTGGCCTCAGTTTCCCCAGCACTGGGGTCCCCGCAAAGCGGGGCGCGCCTTTCCTAGCTGCACCCTTACGTCCGGGCATTTTAATTCGTCCTCTCAAGGCGGCTTGCCTGGAGCTCCCGGGAAAGCCGCTGGGCCGAGCTCCTCTCCGGCGACTGCTCCTGCCAAGGGCCTGCAGGTCAGAGACGCTCGGCGCCTTCTGCGCCCAACTTTCCCCACTTGGGACTCACAGAGACCGGAATCCCGGCCATCCCGTCCCCACCGCGGGCGAAGGTTGATTTACTGCCCTGGGCTCAAAGAGCTGCTCCTCCTCCTGCTCCGGCCTCGTTCCCCGGTTCTCTCTGGCTCTCCTCCCTCCATCTGTGCCCGAATCACTCCCCGAAGACAGCAGCCCTGGCACATTGGCAAAATGCAAACGTCCGTCCTCCGCACTGTCCCCACCCTGACAAGGAGGGGACAGTCAAGCCCCTGCCGCTTCGCCCTTCCCAAGCCCAGAGAATCCTTGGAGATGGGTGGGGAGGGGAGGGGAGAACGCACAGCCCGAGCTGCCTTCCCACTCCGGCGCCTGGGTCCCGCCGCGGCAGGGCGGAGTGAGCGGACAGGTCGGAATCTCCGATCTCCCCCAGGCACCCCCGCGCCTCGCTGAGTCACGGAAATGACCCTCGGGGGGCACGCGGCCACCCGGCGGCCGGCCATTTACCGGGTCAGCCCTGGCATCCCCAGCACAGCGCACAGGGGATGGACAGAAGGGCGGTTCTTATTCGAACTCGTAATCGGCCCCGCCGGAGGCGCCACCCAGAGGCGGGGACAGAAGGGGTGCTCCAGCGGGGGCTGCAGTCCTCGTCGCAGTGTCCGCACCCTGGCCGGAACAGAGCACGTGACCCGGGGCCACCTCCAGCCCCGTTCCCGCCCGGGCGCTGACCCTGGCCTCTCCCTCCCGCGAGGGCAGGATGGGGCGGGGGCGCCCACTTTCCCACCGCCCGCCCGGCGGTTGCGGGGCGCCGGTCAGAGCGCGCCTCATCCTTCCCCTGCACTGCCAGCCGCAGCCGCAGGACCCGCGCCCTGCGCTCACCTCGGGGCCCGGTGTCGCTGCCGCCGGCCTCCTTGTCCGCCATGGTCTCTCAGCCCCGGCCCGCAAGAGGAGCCTCCGGCGCAGCGCCCGTGTCAGTGCGGGTGCGGGTTCCTGTCCGCGTCCTCGGCAGCGCTTGGGCCGGGTCTGAGCGCTTGGCAGCTGGAGCACTGCTCTGACGCGGCCGCCGCAGCCCGGGCTCCTCCCCGCGCTCCTCCCCGGCCCGCCCGCGCCCCGCCCCGCCGAGGCCAGGCGGCCCGGGAAGGTTGGGAGGCCTGCGCCGCGAGGGGCCCCGCCCGCCCAGAGTCGCCCCTCCAAGGCCGGGCCCCTCCTCTCTCTTCGCCTTGCAGACCCATCGCTCGCCCCAGCGTTGGCGATGGTGGCGATGGGGGGTGGCGCGCTCAGAGCCCAGCGGCTCGCCCATTCGGCCGGACGCAAAGCGCGCGCAGGGTACAAGGCTTGGCGAGCAGTTGGGGATTGGTATCGGAGACCCTGGGACCCTCTTTGGAAAGCACCATGTGGCGGAGCCCGAAGCCATCAGCAAGCACATCACATACAACCTCTTCTCCTGAGGATGCTCGATCCAGTCCCCACCAGTTTATTCCCCACCCCCAGCCCACTCCACAGTCCCAGAGGAGCAGTCCCGGACAAGAGCGGTCGCCGGCGCGACCTGGAGCCAGGCTGCAGACCCAGGACCTGTGCAGCGAGCTAGCCCAGGACACCGCCGCGGGCGTTCCCCTCCAGGCGGCCTGCGGGACTCCATGGCAACTGGAGACCCAGGGAGGCGCTTGCAGCAGAGACCGAGTCGCGCCTTCCATATATGGGAGCCGGCCCTGGCCCCGTTAGAAGTCTAAGAAAAACGACATTAATAATGCAGGGCGTCCACGGTGAATGATTCATATTCTCTGTCCTCTGGCTTTACCACATCACACGTGCCACCGGCACCTGTTAAGATATGGCTAGGCAGCAGCTGGGTACACAGTGCCATCGCCCTATTTTGGCAAGTGATAGGATCTAACCACCACCTCACTGGGTCTTTCTCTGGTGCGGTAAATACTTCAGTGCAGGCCTTCTTTGCTTCTCATAACTGTAACACTTTATAGATAAGGAAAGCGAAGCCTGGCAGGGTTAAGAGGTCTCAATATCACACACACACCAGTAAATGATGTGACTGGGACACCTACAGAGGTGCCAACCACCAGCTATCCCTAATTTCCTGAGATGGGCCCAGCCTCTGGGATCTGCTTAGAAGGTGATTAGAAGGTGAGTTAGAAAAATGAAAGTTGGTCTGAGGACACAGCTCAATGGTACATTGTCTGCCTAGCATTTACCAGGCTCTGGGCTCAATCCTCAGCACCAAGCACAAAAAAGGATGGAAGGAAGGAAGGAAGGGAGGTAAACTCGTCTTCTGTTTGCATTAAAAGTTCCACATATACACTGTATGTGAGTCCCTGGTCAAGTTGTATAACCTCTCTGTGGCTCAATACCCTCATCTGTGAAATGGGTATAACAGGAGAATTCATTCACAAGACAAAAGAGGATTAGATGGGATAATGCATATAATATGCTCAGGTCAGGATCGAGCACATGGTAAGCAGTTCAAAACACATTATTTGTTAAATCGAGACATCTTTTTAAGGACAGACCATGCCCAGTTGTGCAGGGAAGTGGCAGTGCACTCCCAGGATGGATGGTGTGTTCCCACAGAGTGCACTTGCTCTGCCAAGGCTGCTTGCTTGCTGAGATAATACCCACCACGTCAGGCAGAACCAACAGTGAGGGTCCTGGAGACCAGGAGTCTGTCGCACCCAAATGCAGACAGGAGGAAGGGTGGAAGCAACTCTCCTGGGCAACAGACTGGCCCAGCAGGCTGAGAACAAGGAGACAAAGAGGGGCAAGGGCTGGACCCCTCACCCACCTCCACCACTGCCTCCCAGTTCTGCTCGATCTCCTCACGGACTGAATCTGGCTGGCCTGAGGCCATGTGGGTTGGAATGTGAGAGGGCAGGGACAGCTGCCCGCACTCTGTCCACTGAGTACCAGTGTCCCATGGACATATGTCTGGACGTGGTTGCCAGAAAGAGCTTGTGACTCGAAGGGTCTGACTGAGCCTTCCTGTGGCAAACTCACGCTGCGCTTCCCTGCCTACGGGAAAGCTCTTGCTCTCCAGTGAGATACTCAGCACCTCTGACACTCACAGGCCCCACACTTGCGCCACTTGCGCCTCTGTCGTGTCTTCCAGCACGCCCCCCCTCCCCACCCTTCCAGCGGCTTCCATTTCCTTCTCTTCTCCTCCTTCACTTCCCTCCTCTAGCTGCCCACTTCTGAGCATGCTCAGTGTCCCAGTCCTGTGCCCTCTCCCCAGCCCCCACGCCTCTCTGTTTAGCTCCATCCTCCACTGTCGGCCCGTCAGCTGGGCTCTCAGGAGGTTCCTCTGTCCATCTGTGGGGATGCCCACCTCTCCGCTCAGGGCTGGACCTTCCCCTAGGACTCCAGACCTACTGAGCAGCTCCCAAGGGTGTCACCCAGGCCACTCATGCTAGAGTAAAGCCCAGGCCATCCTCTCCCACCCTCTCTCCTGGGGCTGGGGTCTCTGTAAAGGTGGCACCACCCACCAGTAGCCAGGTCAGACACTGGGCATCCACTAACTCCCCTCCCTCGGGTTTATCCAAGTCAAGTCAAGTGTGGCCCTGTGGCTTCTGACACCTCCTCTCCATCCTCCCTGCCCCAATCCTTGTCCAGGTCCCTTGCTGCCTATGAGTCTACAGCAGGCTTCCCACGGTCTCCTCCCCTGCCCCACAGTCTACTCTCTGTGACTGTCCTTTTCTGCTGCAGATCCCCACCGCTGATCTCTTCAAACCCTCCCCGTCCCTGCCTCTCTTACACTGGCATTTCAAAGAAACAGAATGTGTTCGGTGCCTGGATGACTCCTTCCCTCATCCCCCACCACCAGCAACTTCTCCCTGGCCTGGACCTCCCAACTCAGGAAGCCCTCCCTGTACCCCTGTGCTGGCTGGCATGGCACCCTGTCCCTCCTCATCAGGGACCTGACCTGGCATCAGGACATTGGCCTTGGCAGCCTGTCAGAACCAGTAGGAACCCTGCAGCACTCCCCCATCTGCCTCCTGCTGTGGAAAGGCCTGGGGCTCCCTCTGCCCTCAGCAGCACCCCAGTCACAGTGACACGAGGGCGCATGAGGAGGATGGGAGATGACACGCAGGCCCGGTGCTGGCGGCAGAGCGCAGACAGTTTTGCTATTCGGGGGAGCATAAAGGCAGCGTATGTTCTGCCTCGTCTTTGCCCTCACAGTTTTAAAATCCATCATGGAAATGAAGAAGCACCCTGGTGCGCACAAGGCCTCACCTAATTCTCCTGGTGGTCCTGGCTGTTTCCACAGGACAGGAAAGGGAAGCACCCAAAGGCTGAGGTCACACAACATCAAGGAAGGGCTCCCGCTTTCTTCCCTTGACCCTGCAGTTTCTTCCGCAAGAGCAGCCACAGTGAGGTCATGTGACCCTTCTGCTACCGGGTCCTACATGAACTGGTCTCCTGCTGCCTCCATGACCTGACCCTCCACATACCCAAGTGCACACCGACATCCCTGATTTGACTGTAGCAAATTTGCTCACACAACCCAGCAGGGAAGCCCAGGGTGTGTTCCCTCATTTGCTTCATGAAATAACCCCTTCCAGACCTCCCTCAGCTGCTGTCTCACCCCACTGGCAAACCAGCCACTCGGGAGCAGGAACCCGGACTGCACCACTTGGCATGGAAGCCTGTAATCCACTCTCCTCCTAAGGGCTTGACTTGGATGATGCTTCCTCCAGAACACCACCTCCAACCCCTCCTTTGGCCTCTGTGCCCAATCCCCATGCCCTCCTGTCATTTCACTTATCACAACAACTCTGAGGTCAGGGTCATTATTAACCACGTTGCACACATAAAAAAATGGAGGCCCTAAAACATCCCTGAGCCCAGAAACTGCAGAGCTGAGATGATACCTTTGAGACTAGAACTCAGGTCTTTCCTACTTCAGATTGCCTATCCCCTCTCCAGATGCAAACTCCCCAAAAGAAGGTCAGCCATGCCCACAGCCAGACCCTCCACAGTGCCTGGCACGGAAGACCAAATGGTCAGGGAAACAGCCCCTTCAGTACAGGTCTTTCCCATTCTGTCCACACTCCTGCCCACAGACACTTCTCTGCCCACAAACTCCCTCTCTGTTCTTCACCCCAAACAATGGTATCCCTCCACCACCATATCAGCTCCGGCACATAGAAGCCAGAGCCCAGAGGCAGGCCCAGCTAACACCACCAGGCAGCCTGGACACCCTGTCACCTGTACCAAAAGCCAACTGTGAAAAGAACCCCAGTTGGGTATGGTGGCTCATGTCTGTAATCCCAGTGACTCAGGAAGCTGAGGCAGGAGGATCACAAGTTCCAGTCCAGCCTCAGCAACTTAACAAGACCTTAAACAACATAGTGAGACCCTGGCTCAAAATAAAAACTTTTTAAAAAGGGGGTTGGGAATGTGGCTCAAAGTACCTCTGGATTCAGTCCTCAGAAGGAAGGAAGGAAGGAAGGAAGGAAGGAAGGAAGGGAGGGAGGGAGGGAGGGAGGGAGAGAGGAAAGGAAAGGGCCCAAGAATCTGACACACACTGGATAAGGAGGTGAACGGGGAGTTGGTTTGGTCCTCTGATCCCCTTCTCAGAAGAAACTAAGGAACAGACTTGTTGATGGATAAGCTGCTGAGGCCAGTGTGTCCTGGGGGAACATCAGGATCAGGCACAAGGAAAGCCAAAGCAGAGTAGTAGAGAGCCCCAGGTCAACTAAGACCTCAAAGGACCTGGGGTCAGCAGGGACCTGGGAACCCAGGAACACGCCCCTCTGGATCTGTTTCTTCACCTGTAAAAAGGGCACGATGGCTATAGGAAGGATCGTTATGGGAGATGCACGTGTAGGACCTTCAGCTTAGGCTGGGCTACATACCGCCGACTGTTCAATCGTGTAATTTTCATATTTGGACCACAAAATACCTTGCAAAGGTTACAGAATGGATTGAGGCAAAATGTCCTTGCCTGTTGGGAACTTGCAAAAGATACAGCGTAAGTCACTCTTTATTTTTAATGTTTATCAAATTTTTTTTTTAAGTTTAAGAAACACTGAGACTAATTCAAATCTGAACTTTTATGTAGGAAGCTTCCAGAAAAAAGCTGCTTTGGAGTTTATGATATGCCTCCAGAATTTTGTCAGAAAACAATATCATAAAAGTAACTCCTTGGGCTGGGGATATAGCTCAGTGGATAGAGTGCTTGCTTTGCAAGCACAAGGCCCTGGGTTCAATCCCCAGCACAGCCAAAAAAATAAAAGAAGTAATTCCTTGATTCCTGCTAACAGGACCAAGACTCGGATGCCCAGGGAAACTTTATTTACAGGAAAAATCTGGGCATGTGTCACCCTCCTTGTCCTCTGACCTTCTGCACATTCTTGAAAATCCAACCTTAGAACCAAGTCCCGGAGGCCAGGGTATACTTCTTTCCCCTGGTTTCCCACCCCATCTGGTGCGAGTCAGCCCCTCCATTAACATTCCAAAACACACTTCACATACACAACATGTGCTACCACATGACCCTTCCAGGGCAAAAATTTAAGGACCAGAGGAAATGATTTCTCCAAATATCACAATCACTTGGGCCTGTAATGTAAACTTTTGAAATGCCTGCTCAGGTGATGGAGGGTTATCCAAATATTTTTCAGAAGTATTTCAAACAGTGGAGGGATCTATGGTTACTTTCTCAGCAGTCTTCTCAGAACTTCTCAGACCCTGGCCCTGCGGAACTCCTAGTCCACAAAAAGCTGGGGCATTCCAGAAGCTGGATCTCCAGGAAGATGGTGCAAATGAGAGACAAGGCTGAGAGAAGGAAAACTGAGATGATTGCCTGGCTGGGAGAGCTTCCACCAGGGCTGCAAGGAACCACAGATGACCACAGCCAAAGGTTCTGCACTGTGGAGAACAGCTACTACTCTCCTCTCCAGCCCACAGTGCACACCTGCTCACAATGAGTGCTCAGTAAGTGTTCATGGAAGAAATAAATGGATGGTCCAGAGCATAAATAATGGGATGAAAACCAGAAGCCACAGAAGCTAAATCTCTTGCTCAAAATCTTGTTCAAAATTGTCTAGGGCCAAGCTGCAGCTCCCCGCTTCCCAGCTTAGCTTGACCCTCATTGACCCCCTCTGTGGAGTGCCGAATGGGAGACAGCTCATGCCAGAGGCAGCACTCAGCTGCAGTTACCAAGGAGGAAGTGGCAGAGAAACAATTGCTCCTTCGGCAGTCCACTCTTAGTGGAGTGTCCACGTCTATCCTGCCTGCACTGAGGAATCTGTGCAGGGCTGTGTCCCCAACACCTAGCACAGCACCTGGCACCTGGAAGGGCCCCAGTGAACATGTTGAATGAGCAAATGATCCCACCGGAAGACAGAGTAACAGTTTACAAAGCACCCCCACATCTCCTCTCTCCCAAATCCTATCACAGCGCGGCGAGGGGAGCATCATTATTCCCAACTATTTTAAGATGAAAAAGCTGCAGGCCCCGTGAGATCCAGAGCAAGCTTGGCCTGCAATCATGTTTCGAAAGAGCTGCTTCAAACCATTTGTTTCTTTCAAATCTTGTGCTTTATTTAAAAGTTGCATTATATTTTGCCTTCTATTGTATTATTATAGCTATGTTTTCTAAACAAAACCTAACATCTCAAATTTCTATCAACTGCTTATAGAATTTTTATTGTGGATAATTATAAGCATCCACAAAAGTATAATAATACTGTCATGAGCCCCCAGGTGCCAATCACCCAAATCTCTTAATTTTTAAAAACCAATGTGCTATGGTTTGGATATGAGGTATACCCCCAAAACTCCCACGTTACCGCAGGAGGTGAAATTAGTACGTTATAAGAGCTGTAACCTAATCAGTGGATTAATCCACTTTCTGGATTCATAATTTGAATGGACTAATTGGGAGGTAACTGCAGGCAGGTGGGGCATGGCTGGAAAATGTGGGTCACTGGGTCATGCCTTGAGGATCATACTCTAGTCCTCTTGTCTTCTCTCTCTCTCTCTCTCTCTCTCTCTCTCTCTGTCCCTGGCTGCCATCTCGTGAGTCACTTTCCTCTGCCAGGCTCTGTTGCCATGATGCTCTGCCTCACTGGGGGTCCAGAGCAATGGAGTTTGCAAACCATGGACTGAAACTTCTGAAATCATGAGCCAAAATAAATCTTTGCTCCTCTAAGTGGTTCTGGTCAGGTATTTTGGTCACAGCTATGAAAAGGTGATTACCACACAACTTCTTAAGTAAAATTGACTCCCAGGAAGAAATCACAGTAGCTGTTATTCACACTTCACATGTAAACGTGATCATTTAATTGTCCCGGTCCTCCAAGAAATACATACCTCTACTACAGGAGGGGCAGAGCTGCATAGACACCATGAGGCTGGGCAAACAGTCTTGGAGGTCAAGCTCTAAAACAAGTCAACAAGATGGGTACAGGTCCTCTTTCTTTTAAGCCTCAAGTTTGCATTAAAACTGCATGGTTTCTAGAAGCATCCCAGTCCCCATCAGCCTAGCACATTTATCCTCTCCCCCACCTTTCTCACTCATCCTCTTCTCCACCAGACTCGGCAGAACCTAAAATCCACCCAGACACAGACCCAACCGTCCAGGGGTGTGGGGCCTCAGCGAAAGGGAGAGACAGATGTAACCAAAATCCCTGGCAGATTTGATGAGCATCCTAGCATGTGATATTTACAAGGAAATTGCTGCAGGCCTTGCCCAGCCTCTGTCGCCTCCATCAGGAAGCAAGGGCAGGGGCAGGGAGCAGAGTGGGTAAGGGTGAGGGTTGGAGAGTTAGATTATACTTGGGTTTGAATCCTGGCTCCCTCCCTTGCCTGCTTTGCAGCCTTGAGTGAGTCACTGACCCTCTCTGTTTCACCCATTAAAAACAGAAAGTTGATAAGACCCCCAGATGTTAAAGCCATTAGAATATTACATGAGAACATATAACCCAGCGTCTGCAGGAAAGCCAGCTCTCCATCAGCGTTGCCATTGCAATTGGCTATTACCCATAACCTGTACTCATGACTCTTGGTAACAAAAGTGAGTTTGCCTAAGTGAAGCAGAAGTTTGGAAGAGTGTTCACATTCTCAAGTCCTCTAGGATGGTGTTTCTGCTTCCCCCTCCCCCCATGAGGGCCTCACACGGGGCCCCACAGGCACTCGACTCCTGAGCCACGTTCTCAGCCCCTAGGGTGTTTTCCTTAACCAGCCTCTCTTAGGAAGGCCTGCAAGTTTGGAAAGTAAATAAAATAAAAAATAAAACTCAGCCTTTCCCGCTTGACTGGCCAAGGGATGTCGGCCACGTGTGAGAAGAACAATCTGGCAGTGAGTGGAGCCGGGACAAAGATACCCTGTTGTTTTCCAGCCTGGCACTGGCACTTTGGCAGGCTGGCATGCCAGTAGGCACATTCCATGATCCTGCTGGGCAAACCCACGCACAGTAGAGCTGAACACCCAGAGTGAGGCTGTCAGGCGTGGGCAAGCCCAGGTCCCATCCAGCCTCTCTCCAGGACCTCCTGTGGGTGGATAAGGACCAAGAGCACCCCAGCAGGACACCTCGCATACAGCAAGCACCCACTAACTCAGTCATCACTATGAACAGTGATGGCAGAGCATCAGTCCTGGCCTCAGGACCCCTGGCTCCAAGAACAGACTCTGTCACATATTTGCTGTGTGGCCTTTAGACAGGTCACCTATGCCTAGATGTCTGGGCATATTACATGCATAATATACTAAAATTATGCCTTATATGAACAGCAACTACTCACAGAAAAATCAGGCAGTCATGTTCAGGTGTGGGGAGAGCAAGGGGCGCTTGTCTTTTCCAGGCTTCCTTTAAGACTTTGTCACTGTTTTCCTACCCACCTCTTTCTCTAAACTCTCTCCAGAAATGGAGGCCTTTCACTTCCGGGCAGGGGCTGTATCCTGCCTCCATTTCTCCTCTGGCTCCCAGTGATGTTGCTGCTGCTTGAACCTGCAGCCCTGGGAACACACTGGCCAGCAGGCATGAGAGAGCCAACAAGGGCTCTCCAGCAAAGACCTGTGGTCAGAGTGAACATGTTCAGGAAAAGCTGCTGGCCAGGACGGCCGCCCTGGGACATGAAGTGTCAGTGCCCGCAGAAGGCCTCTGAGGCCTCGTGAGTGAGGTCAGAAGGGCTGCCCTTTCCCACACCTGCCTCCGGGGCAGGCACACAGCCTGGGCCCATGTGCAGGGCGGGTCTCACTCGACCTCTTTTTCCAAAGACCTGTGGCCACCTCTCAGCCTGGACTGGACTGGTAAGTGCTCAGACTTTGCCAACCATTCTGAGGGGCTCGTGGATCTACATGGTGGGGTCCTTCATTCATCCACTCGTTCATGCTCTCAAATAAGAGGTACCAGGACTCTGTTATGCACCAGGCCTTGAGGTGGGAAAACAGGGTCCCTCCCCTGAAGGAGATCATAGTCTCTAGAGAGACAGAGAAAACAAGAAAATACAGCTTCCAGTGGATCCAGGTGGGGCCAGTCCAGGTGTAAAGCTGTACCAATATCAGAAGCCAATATTTATTGAGCACTGACTGTATTCCAGACATGGTGCCAGGGCCTCCCAGAGTACAAAACTCTGTCTAGATTATGCTTAGTTCACTTAATTTCTCAGTGACCCTAGAGATAGGTCACAGTATTATTCTCACGCTACAGATGAGGTCTCGGAGGGTCAGAAAGGTTTGATAACTTCTTCAAGGCTGCTCAGGGAAGGCTGAGGCCTGGGACCCTGACCAGGCCCATTCACTCCAGCACTTGGGCTGGGAAACAGGCAGCCTCTGCGACAGTATGGCTTATCAGGGAGAGAAGGGGCCATTAGGAAAAGGGAGGAGGCCCCTGGGACCCCTAGGGTTCTCTATGTGCTATGGCTCAAATATGATTTGTCCCTTTCAAAAGTCATGTTGAAGTTTAATCCTCACTGTGAGGCGTTAAAAGGGTAGAAACTTAATCAGACTACCATATTTAGAGGTGGTTAGGATAAGGTCAAAACCCCCACCCCATCCTATTAAATCCTAATGGCTTTATAAGAAGAGACAAACCAAAACACAGCCTTGTCTGTTGGCATACGATGACCTGCCCCACCTCTGGACTGTGCCAGCAAAAAGGTCATCCCCTGAAGTGGCCCCTTGCCGTTCAACCAATACTGTGAGCCACAATCAGTCTCTTTTCTTTATAAATTTCCCAGTCAATGGCTCTGCATTATTAGCAACTGCAAATAGACTAAACACAGTGAAGACCGTTCATCCATATCCTGATCCTAAATCCTGCGAGTTGGGTTAACCACATGAGTCTGAAGGGTAGACCTCCAGAGGGCTGCTTCCCCCAGACCTGAGCGACAGGGCTGAGGACCAGGCCCAGACACTAGAAATCGCTCACTTCTAGCCACACTAAGCACATCTTAGTAGACAGCCACACCTGTCTCCCAGGGTCACCTGACCTCCCTCCAAATGCCCCCTCCCTTCAACAGGAAGGGTGACAGGTTAGTTTCAAGGAGTCCACATGAACCTGGGCAGACACAGCATCACATAAAGAAACAGAATATCTTCTGGGCTGACATGAGGACAGCAGAGAGGCAGGGCAGGGCAGAGGTAAGGGCACTGGCCTGCGCTTCATTCCTGGCTGCATCTGTAAATAATAACTTAAGCTCTTCACAGGAATGCGTGTGAAGAGTCCCTGAGTTAAAACCTGTGCCCGGAGCAGCAGCTGACGCAGAGTCTGTCCCAGGAAATGTCAGCTACTATTGACTCTGGATTGAGTGAACAGAGCCAGTGGCTAGATAAGTTCAAATGCCATTGATCTTTCTAATTTTCTGTCTATCTTCTCATAATCATCCAGCCTCTGCATTTAAGAGACTGGAAAGAAATGTGCTAACATATTGAGTAGTCATCTCTCTCCACATACTGAGATTATGAGTGATTTTCATTTTTTTCTTTTCACTTCCCCTTGCACAGTATTTTCAACAGGAAGCATGTTTTTCTTTTGTAATCAGAACAGAATACACAGAGGATTCTTTAAAACTGAACCCCCCCCCCCCAAAAGACGGGAGAAGTGGCTTAGAAACAAAGAGTGGGTCCAAAAGGCATATTTCTGGGCTCCGTGCCTAACGCCCTCTGAGGAGGGGACCTCTAGGCACGGATTCCAGTCCCCTTAGAATCTTCCATATCACCCTTTCTTATGGTATGGATGTGAGGTGTCCCCCAAAAGCCCACATGTGAGACAATGCAGGAAGGTTCAGAGGAGAAATGATCGGGTTGTGAGAGTCTTAACCAAATTAGTGAATTAATCCCTGATGGGATTGATTGAAGTGGTGGGGTGTGGCTGGAGGAGGTGGGAATTGGGGTGTGGCTTTGGGGTATATATTTTGTATCTGGAGAGTGAAATCTCTCTCTGCTTCCTGATTTTGGTGGGGTCATTTAGTCACAGCAGCGAAACAGCTGACTTGAACAGCCTCCATTGACGCCCTGCCTTCTGAGAAACATTGCTAACTCTGCCCACCCTGTTCACACTCACTGTCCTCCCACCTGCAGTCTCCACACCTCCCCTAGACACTGCCTGTGACTTCTGGTGGCTGTTTGTGGATCACCTAATATATGCCAAGCTTGGGAGCAGCTACCATTCCTGGTCACCTCTGAGCTGAGGTTCAGAGAGCAAACAACAGGACCATGCAGCCAGGAAGTGTCACAGCTGGAATTCAAATTCAGATCTTCTCACTTGAGTCCAAGGCCCATAATACTGGCAGCTCCGTTATCTGGAGAAACCGGGGGTTACAGGAATATGGTCTGGCACCAGAGGATGTGGTGCCTGTTTCCTGGTTAGAATCCTTGCCTGGGGATCACTGTGCACAAGTGTGTTTGTGTACGTGCACATGTGTGTATGATCTCATGTGTGTCTTAGGAAGAATATGTTTATCAAATGTTTTTCAGAGACTCTAAGGATAGAAACACATACAGTTTGCTCAGGTTTTCCAAAGAATCAGAGAAACTGAATTTAAAGCCAAGAAAATCAAGAAGATGGACTCCAATGAGTAGAAAATGGAAAAATCTGACCCTGAGGAATTCTTTAGGGAGGAGGCAGGCCTGGGCTGAGTTTAGATCCTTGCTCTTGACCACAGCATCCTGGAGGTTCAAGGTCATGAGGAGCCTCCCGGGTTGATGTTGTGGAATCCAACTCATGCAGAAATTCCTCCTGCCGCGCCCCTGACAGCCAGTCTTTTTCAATGTCTCCCCGGAAAGGAACTGAGTACCTAAGGTCTAGCACAGCCTTTCAGCTCAGAGTGGTAACTGAAGCTCTTGCTCTCATAGCTGTCTTTCCTTTGATTGATTAGCTCCATCCTCTGAAGTAAGGTGGAATAAATCTGTCCTTCTAACCAAGAAAGTTTCTGTATTCATTAGGATACTTCTAGCTGCAAGGAATGGAGCGTCCTGAGGCAATAACAAGCAATTCCAAAGGCGTACTGGTCTCTGCCCAGTTACACTGTTGGCTTGGCCTCAGGGGCCAGCAAGATGGCTGCTGCAGAGCCACGGTCCTGTTGAGCCACAGTGTCCATAAGAAGAAGACCGTGTGTCTTCTCGTGGGTCTTTCTTCCCAGGACCCCCACACCCGGCCTCGCCTCACTTCTTAGTTGACAGAACTACACCACATGACCACTCTGAAGTCATAGCCAATCATGGGCAAGGACAGTGGGAATACCTTAGTTGGCTTAGATAGATCTGGGTTTACCCCTGAGTTGAGGACAGGGTCACTTTCCATGGGGAAGACAAAATCAGGGTGTTTTTCACCAAAGAACAAGGGGGAAATTGATGTTGAGTGGACCGGGGTGGCCTGGACAGCTCCGATACTTGGTTTGCAGAGAGGAAGACATCTCCAGAAGGTGACATCGATGCCTTGCACCCACTCAAGATCCAGTCCCCAGCTGCTGTTGGCAGCACCTTTTGTGGCTCTGAGGAATCACTTCTCCTTGAGACCAGCAGCCTATCCTCTCCAAGGGACTGATCAGCTTTTCTGGTTATTCCACGAGCTACCCACATTCTTCTAGAATGCTCATTTTTTAGCTTCAGTACCCAGATCCAGTCTCTGCTGCTTACAGCCAGAAAACTCTAACCAGACCATCAGTGCCCTCGAACGGCACTGAGAGCTCCATGATCCATTCTTCTGGGCTGGTGGCAGCCTAGGACAATGAGCAGAGCCCTGGAGATTAGAACCTGGGATCAAGAGTCAGAATCTGGATTCTTAACAGTCCTCTGATTAGCTGTGTGATCACAGAGAAGTTACCCAACATCCCTGATCAGCCCTCCCCTGGCATCTCCTTGTCCTCAGCAGGGATTGGCCAAAAAGCACACGAGTGTTCTCATCGGACTCAAGAAATCTCACTGCTGTCAGAGCCCTAATAATAAGCCACAAATCCCCACCTACGTGCTCAGTGAATTATCGAATTCCAAATCACATCACCTCTCTATGCCTCGACTTTTTCATTGGTGAAGCAAGGATACAAATAACATCAGAGTTGTTTTTTTGAGAAATACGTGGAATATTGATAAAAGACTGTCAATACCACGAAAGGCAAGGCATTGATATTCCCAGTATGCGCTGGAAATGTTGGCTTATTTATTCACATAATAACTAAAAAAATGATATCAAGTGATAAATGTGTGCAGCTTTCTTCCCTCCTTGGTTCTAAAAGAATGTTTTCAGCATGCAACCTGGTGCTTGGGTTCCTATGCTATTCATGGAGATGAAGGATAAGACACATGCCAACATGTAGCACAGCTGGAGAAACCAGAGATGCGGAGGTAAGAGGAGGGGGGAAGAACAGCAAGTCTCAAATATTAAAGAATAAAATTAAAATAAATGTTTAAAAACAGCCTGGATCAAAAAGGTGAAAGTGGAAGCAAAAAGGAATAGATCTTAAGAAGAAAGTTTGGTTGTCATGAATACGAGCAGCGAGAGGTGGGTGGGGGCAGGCAATGATAATTTAAAGAATTATTTCTTAAAGTTTTGCCGGATGGTCCTCCTTGGCATTCTCTTGAGAAACTGCAGGAGAGTTTCAATTTGCTCTCTACTATTTTAGAATTCTGCACTGAAGCCTATTTGAACGTAACATGGTGCTAAGCTGGTTTGAGTGGTAGCCCAGTTTTTTATGGATTACACACAAATATTCACTGAGCTACTCAAATGCGCCAGACATTGTGCCAGCTCAAACACACCATGGCTCTGTGCTCCGGGGCTTAGGGTGTGGCATGAGCATCTCGGTCCACGCCTGCCTCGCTTTCCTCTCCTGGGGTCACCAGTCCCTGAGGATCTCCACAACGGCTCCTCTTCAGTCCCACAGGCACGTCTTCCCATCAGGTCCTTGTCATTTCTCACCTGATTACTCTGTCAGTTTGTCTCCTGGCTCTTGTCCCACCCCTCACCCCTAATCCATTTTCTACACTGCTGCCAAAGTACTTTTTAATAAGATGCAAATCCGACCATGGCTTGCTTCTATTTTAAATCTTGACTTCATCTTCGTCCCTTACAGGATGAAGTCATAATGCCCAAGCTCTTGGCATCTGGGCCTGGACAAGCCCCTGACCCCTCCTCCCCCACATCGGCTACATGTCACATGCATGAATTTTCTCACGTCTGAAATCTCTCTGCCCCACCCTGGGCCTCCTTTTCACCTTAGAATCTCCTCTTGCTCCTTCAAAACCCAGCTTGAGTCACCAACCTCCTTGGGAAGCCATCGTTCACCCTCACCACTACCTGGGGCAAAGCTAACCCAGCCAGTCTAGGGCATATCTCTCTGTATGTTCAGCAGTGGTTTCTATGTCTGTCTCTGACACTCAACTGCCTCCATTTTGGGGACAGTAACTGCATCCTGGTCACCTTGAATACAGCCAGGCATGTGTAGATGCACAAAGAAGAGTGCGGCTAAGTGGGACAGAGCTATCAGGGTCGGGAGATTACATCCCCTTTTGAGGAGAGAGCTTAGTATTCACCTTGAACTGGTGTCTGGTGGAAACTTGCTGAATGGATTTTTTTTTTTTTTTTTTCCCTATCTCAGGGCACATGTGGACCAGGAGAAGAGAAATAAACTTTAAGCTAAAATTTTAAAATAAAATATTTTCAAATGACACCAGTGAAACAACATCATTTTCAAACAGTCACCAAATAACAATCAATGTAAAGAAGAAAATAAAAATCTCTGTGAACCCACCACCCAAAGACACCACTGTGACATTCTGATGGTGATCTCTGCAGACCTCTTTCCTGTGCATCTATTGTGTCTGTTTAGGGTGACATGATCTAGCCTCTCCATGCCCACAGGGCCTCAGCTTCCCAGAATCTGGGTGGAACTGTCTCCAGCAGGGTGGGGCCAGGGGACCCTCTCTTAGGGGTCTTGGCCCTGGGCAAAGCCACAGCTGGCCCCAGTCCCAACTTGGGGCCTTCCCTAGGCAGACACAAAGGGGTCATTTTTCTTTCTCCTGTGTACAAAATGTGCTCTGGACTGGAACTTTTTCTGGGTTATGAGATTCGACTCAATAAGAAAGGATCATCTGAGGTTTTCCAAGAAATTCAGATTTAAAGACGGCAGAAACTAGAGCTTTATTTTTGTCCCAAATAACCATGAATTATGACAGCCATTGGCTGGACCCTGGGGAAACAGCAGGCTCTTGTAGGGTATAATCTAGGGGCTGACAGGACCCGAGTTACCTCACTTCCCTGCCTCCTTGGTTCAGCTATTTGTGCTAGAAGTCTATGACTGCAGGCTACAGGTAAGTTAGTGTTAGGAATTTCCCAGTGCCCTGGCTGAGTCTCACAGAACTCACTGATGGCCCTCTGTCAAGTTGAATTCCTTTATAGCCAGCTTAAGGGGAAGCCCATCCACTGGTACTGCCCTATGGAAGACACAACTGTATGGAATGTTCTCTTTGATCTGGTGGTTCCACCGCTAGGAATCTACCTACAAATATGAATTATAAGGCAAAAGGTTATTGTTGTAGAATGGTTTGCCATTGCAAAATATTGAAAACAACACAAATGGTCATTCATAGGCAAGGTGAATATAAACTATGGTACATTCACTCAATGAAATTCTATCCATCCATAGAAATGAATGAAGAAGATTCCTATGAATTGATGTAGAACAATTTCCAGGATCTATATTATCAAATACAAGCAAAATACAAAAGACTGGATAGAGAGAGTATTCTACATTGGGTCACTCTGGCTTGGAGGAGGCAAAGTGTGTTCCTGGGGATGTCAATCTTCTCCAGAAAGTTCCTGGGGATGCCCCTGCCCAGGCCTCAGCACTGGCAGACTGTAAGTGAGAAAGGAGGCTTCCTGCCTCCTCACACAAGGCTGCCTCAGCCCTCAGCTCCCCCCTGATTGCCTGATACCCTTCTTGAGATCATTCAGAACAAAGTCCTTTGCTTCTGCAGTGATTTTAATGCTGTAAAGATTTAACCCAGATTGTGATTTTTCTCCCCATGAGTCAGTCAGCGTGGCCTGGCTCATGGGGATCCCATTCATTTAATCACGTTTCTCCTCAAAATCACTCGAGCTAGGAGCAAGGTACTCCATTCACGTATCTTTGGTTCGAATCATCTCTCATCTGTTCTGGCCTCATAATTTAATAAACTATCAATTTCATAGAGAAACTTCCTTTAAATAAAATGCCAGGGATTTAAAAGAAAAAGCCAACATTGGCACCTGCAAGTTCCAGGGAGCTTCTGGGTTAGTGTCTACCAGTCATCCCCAGGAAGCTCCCTCAGGCTGACAGCCAAGCCAAGCTGGTGGGGAGCAGAGGACTGCAGCCCCCCAGAGCTTGATGTGGCTGACACGGCCTGCTCCTGACTCAGGACCCTCAGGTGGGCCAGCTGGGGATGGAGGGCTGCAGACCTCCTGAGGATGCAGGAGGAGCCCCAGGCTGGTCCAGCAGGTCTGATGAGTCTGCACCATCGTGCCTCCTTCTCTTCCGATCGCCTAGGAGGGAAGACTGGACCAGGGGACACAGGCCCCAGGAGGAGGCAGCAAAGGTGATCAGAGCAAGGGCCTGGGACACCCAGGCTGAAGAGGCAAAGGGCTTCATGAGGGCTGTTCAGGGCTGTGACTGACCCCACCTGTTAACCTCCCTGTCAGTGACGGCGAGGGGACTAGAAGCCCTGCTCTGGCAGAGTACCTCACGCAAGGCAGGGCAGGCAGGAGACCAGGACCCTGCTCTGTGAGCTCTTAGGTAGAGGGTCAGCCCTGGGACCTAGGGAGCCTCCCCAGCATTACTCACCCCACACTGCCCTGGTTTCCAGCCTCAGCCCTTCGCACCTGCTACAAACAGCCTGGGGCGAGGCAAAGTGGTTACAGCATTCTGTTTGTCTGCAGAACCCCAAGACAAGGGAAGAGAGGTTATTCCTTAACTTTGCACTATTACCACGGAGTGAGGTCACTGCAGGACAGCAGCACTTGGCTCCCACGCTCAGACTCAACACCTCAGGCCACAGGAGGGCTTCAACCTAAATTCCGGGTAGGAGACCCCTTTCCTCTGCTGCCCAGGATACGGCTTCTCGGCCCAGGCCTTGCTCCTCCTGTCACCCCTAACCCTGGCTGAAGTCAAGAAGGCTCAAGCCCGTTACCCTTAGCCCTGGGTCTCCTGCCACAGGCAAGGAAGCTCAAGCCAGCTCTAGGTTCTTCCCCTTGGGCTCCATGGGTCTCTCTGGGCTCTGTATTTTCTGACTGCACCCTCTTCCAACAGAGAGTAATTACCTCTTCTATATCTTATACCCCAAATCTCGCAAGTGCAGCCTGTGAAAACCATGAGGCAGTCCCTCCAAAGTTAAACTAGAATTATCAACATAACTCTGCAATCCCTCTTCTAGTTACATAGCCGAGAAAACAGAAAATCTAACTTTACAAAACACCTTGACATAAGCATTCATAGCAGCACTTATTCACAATAGCCAAAAGGAGGGTATTACCCTAATGTCCCTCAGCAGATGAATGGATAGATACAATGTGGCATGTTCATATGACAGAATATTATTCACCTACAAAAAGGAATGAAGTACCGACACATGCTACAACATGCATGAACTTTGAAAATGGTATGCTAAATGAAAGAATCTGGACACAGAAGTCCACATGTTGTATGATCTCATTTATATGAAATGGCCAGGGTGGGCCAATCCATAGAAGCAGAAAGTGGCTTAGTGATTGTCAAGGAGTCAGACAGGGAGTAGGAAGGACAGCTACTAAAGGCCGAGTTTCTCTTTGAGGTGATGGAAATGTTCTGAAATTAGATAGTGGTGATGATTGCAAAACACAGTGAATTATATAGAAACCCCACTTTAAATTATACACATTAAAATGGTGAAATTTATGTTATATAAATTATATCTCTTTCTTTAAAAGTAGCTTGCTAGAGTCCCCTGACTTTGACCCCGGCACAGCCCCAACCTCCCTGGCAAGCTTGCTCATCTAGGTCACCTTTAACTCCAAGACCCTGCTTTCCCAGACTCACCCAGCCCTATGTGTCCCCAGGAGCACACTCTCTCGCCTGAACCACAGGATTGGAAATTAAGATTCTGCCCAGGCCAAATACCCCCACTGAATGAGAACAGACTCTCAGGGCAAGAATGGAGAGAAGAGGGGAAAGACATTCAGCACAGCACAGAGAGACGTGAAAACCAGACCATCCAAGCCCTCCTTGACTTGGGAAGACCCTTGGTCAAGCCATCACCAGGTCTCCTCCATAGTCACCTGGGCCTTCCTTTCTTCCAGCCACAGACTTCCTGCAGGGCAGACCCTCAGAAAGCTCCTCTTTCAGTCAAACAAGCCTAAGGTGTGGCCCCCTGGGAACTTCCTACAAATGCTTGCCTCCTCTCTCTGTTCCAGCTAAGGAAGCAGGAGGCCGCCATGCGGAGGTGAGGTCTGGCTTCCAACATGGAGCCCTGTAGTCTCCCAGGGAGAGGTGCGGCCTAAGCAGGAGGAACTTGCCCACAGGAGCTGCATCTTCCTGTCTGGTCATTAGTTTTCCTCGGAATGATGCTGTCATTAAGATTTGAGTAGCCACACCCACTGCCACTGCCCCACCAGCCCCGGACATTTTCTTGGCCCAGGGCAGCCTCATCTAAGAGCAGGACTCCAGCTCCGCATGGCTCAGAAACATGCTAATTAGGTTTAGGCAATAGAGCTCAATAAATTAGAGCAAAACAGCTATTGATTCAGTTATCAGCCCCCCTGGAGATGCAGAAAGCCGTGCTCCAAAGACCACGAGGAGGAGCAGACACACACTTCAGAGGCCTGCTTCCCTCCGAAGATTTGGTCTTCACAGGCATTTGTTTTTTTAAGGAATGCAGGCTGAGGAAGACATGGTAACAAGGGCGGGCCTCACCTTCTTGTGCTTAGAATTCCTTCCACCTTCTACCTGAGGCTCCCTCATTCTAGTGCCAGCTGCATGGAAGAAGGCTGCAAGAGGACAGTGGCTGCAGAGCTGCAAGGTCACTGAGCCATTGCCATGCCTTGGAGCAGAGCTGGGCTCCATGCCTCCCCCACATTCACCATATCGGGTGGTTCCTTGTGCCAGGTGCTCAGTGTGGCCTATCTTGGCCCATCCTCAAAAGGAACCAATGAAGTAGGTAGAGTGTGCTCCTCATGTTGGGATGAGAAAGCCAGGGCTCAGAGAGCTTGGTAACTTTGTAGAAAACAGCAAGGAGCCCCTAGCTGTCACATAACTACCAAGAGTTTGCTTCTGTGGACCCTGTGAGCCCTGCTGGTGAGGTTCAAAGCAAGTCCCCAGAGGAAAAGCCTCTTGCAGCTCTGTCCACATAGGCAGAAGGTGCAGACGCTGGGAGTCCCTCCTAGAAGCCACCTTGTGTATTTGTGATGTGGCCAGATAAGGGGCTCAGCTGACAGACAAGCCCAGGGAAGCCAAAAAGATGCCCTCTTTGGATTGGGCCTGTTTAAGAAGTTCAGAGAAGGGTGCAGAATGGTTCAGGACTCTGCCTCAGAGTCAGGAGGCACTGGGGACAGCAGGAAGCAGACCCAGGAGGCAGCAAGGTGTGGGGAAGAGAGAGCATGACCAAGGTTAGGTAGGAGGAAGCAGGTGGCAGAGAAAGAGGCTGGGATGCCCCCTGTTGTGCCCCTAACCCAACTGCAGCTGGAGGGACAGAGGGTGCCATCTCGCTACAGCATGCCTGGCTGCAGGGTTGTCACCAGGATCTCGCCTCCTGCCAGCGCCCATGCTCCCGACTGTGGTGCTCAGAGATGCTCTGTCTCAGGATCACAGGCCCAGCCTCCCTCCCCGAGCCTTCTCTGGATTTTTGTACTACTTGAGGCCTCACTGACCGAAAGGCCTTTCTGAAGGCCTTAGGGGCGCTTGGATCTCTCTGGGTGGACCTTTATTGTTTGAAGGGAAAGGGCTTCTTTGTCCTTCTGTATGTGGTGGGGCAAGGGGCTGGGGTGGCATTCCCAAGTGTGTTCAAGGGCCCTCAGTTTACAACCCACTGGGGCAGCTCCAGGAAGGCAGGGTGTGGGGGACAGTGTGGGAGGGCCACCTGGATGTAGACGCAGCCAGAGGTTGTCCTGGGCTCAGAATAACCCACAGGACTCCCATTTCCATAGGTCCCAAGACCCACCGATTTCGCCCCCACTCTGGGTCTAGGTGGGCTGCCCCAGTGACAGTGATAAAGGACAACAGGAGGCTCACTGGGAGCCTCAATCACCGGCTGAGGAGGCCACTCAAGGGGAACAGAAGGACTGCCAGCCTAGCATCAGTTCTACCAAAGGCCTAATGAGGACAAGCCTCCTGCGGGAGAAGAAACGGAACTGCTGGAGGAAGTGGAATCACTCAAATAGTTTAAGCTGCGCAAGAGGCCAAGGTGGGCCGGAGTCTGAATCATGTCCAGGTTGTGGACAGAGGCTGTTTCTGGAATGAATAAACCCAAAAGGAGGGAATGGCAATTGCGAAATCCCATCCCGGGACTTCCAGTTTGCCAGCATTTTGAACAGGGGCTCACAGCAAGGAGAGGGGGCGGCAGGCAGTATCTCTCGGCACTGATGGAGTTTTCTCTCCCAGTCCAGGGGACCGTGCCCACAAGGAGCCTTGGATGGCACGACCAGAGCGGGGGAGGCAGCGGCCCTTCCACCCACACCAATACCAAGCCCAGTCCAGACGGGCTGCCCCAGGGGTTGGGCCACCCAGCAAGGCCGCACTTGGACATTATTCCCCAACTTATTTCTCATTTCTCCTATGTGCAGGTGAGCTACACTTGAGGACCACGGGGACAGGTGATATGAGAGAGGGACAAGCACAGGGAAGAGGCTGGGATCTGTGCTTGGGCAAATGGGTGGATGCCAGGCCACTCCCAGAGACGAGGGCACAGGAAGGGGGAGCAGTGAGGACGACGGTGGTTCTACCTTGAGACAAACCAACGTGGGCATCTCTGGGATGTTCAAGCTGACAAGTGTAGACAAGACTGGATCACAGGGGACCGTCAGCACGGGCGGAGGGCAAGAACTTGATGTCAGTAAACGGAGGAGCTGGTCCTGGAGCCATCCCACAAAAGAGAGGAGGGCCAAGGAGGGCCTGGAGCCCCGAGGCCAGACATTCAAGCAGTGGCAGAAGAGGCGGCCTTCAGAGCTCACCCCACTTGCTCCAGGGGCCGGGACCACGGGGCCGCACCCATGGGGCCGCACGCCAGCCTCTGGAGCTGTCTACGTGGAGGCCTTTGCTGGGAATATTCCTTAAAGTCCTTTTGCAGATGTTGGAACGGAGCCCCAGAGAGGTTAATCACAGCTAGAAAGCAGGACAGCAACTGGGGCCTGAAGCTGTGTGGCTCCAAAGTTCCAAGTGTTATCCCTGGACCCTGCCACCTCTGCTCTGGCAGAACTTGTGGTTCTTCAGAGAAAGGACCTTCTCTAACCAGGACCAAGGCCCCTGGTTGGACTACAAGGACAAGTGGGTCATGAGACCCCAAACACCTTCAGCCCAGTGCTTCCATTCACTCCGGGGCCTCCCTCCTTGCATTCCTTTTCCTCTGAGCAGCCAAGTCCCAGCAAGGCGGCAGCAGGAGAGAGGCCTGGGATGAACTTCCGGTAGGGACAAGGCCCTCCTCTCAGACAGAAGCTTCATCCAGCAGTCCCAGCAAGTAGCACATCCCTTCTCAGAAAACTCAGCTCTGGTCTGGGACTGCCTGGTGACTCCAGCGCAGTAGGCAGCAGGGCACAAGGCCTTGGGGCTGTGCCTTGTTCAGAAGAAGCCTGTCAGAGAGGGAGGACGGCCTTCCTGGCTCCCAGCAGGTTTTGAAAAGAATAGCAGGGCCAGGATGCAGTTCCACGGTCTTTCTGTTACCTCCAAACCTTGACCCTCACTGTAGCCCTGCCTCCCATAAGACCAGCATTAATTAATTAACATTAATATTAACTGTATTAACTGACATTAATATTAACTAATTAATAATAAGAAAATTGTTCTCCTCCTGCTCCTGCCAACCTGCTAAACTCTCCGTGGTCTCTCTCTCAAGGGTCACCACTGACCAGTCCCAGGAAGGGATTCCACTCAGCTGCTAACCATTAAGAAGTCCTGACTTGTCCCAGGCCCTGGACAAAGGAAAAGCTCCAAAACAACCCACAGGGAGCTCACAGTGCCTATGCTGATAATGATGACGAAGGTCATTATCACAGTGAGAGAGCAGAGGACTTGGAGCCACAGACCTATCTGCCAGTTATGACCCTACCACCATTAAGTTGAGTGTCTTGGGAAGAAGACTTACCCTCTCTGATCTTCATGTCATTAGTGATGATGTGGGTGTTTATGTGTAATATCTGCCACTGAGCACAGTGTGATGATACAGGAGACAGAAGTCCAAGACCTAGGTCAGCAATTCTCAAAGTGTGGTCAAAGACCATCAGCATACTGAGACCTTAATGAAATGCAAGTTCTCAGGCCTATCTCAGCTCTACTGAACCAGAAACTCTGGGTGAGGCCCAGAGATTTGCTTCACACTGTCACCAAAGTTTGAACCCCAGAAGAGAAACGCCAGCAATACTCTTCACTCTCTTCAAACATGCGGTCCTGCCAGAGAATGTGCCTTTTGAAGCAGGAGTTTGTGGCCAGATACATCTCTTAGGAGGAAACAGTAGAGGGGGCACTGAGGGGATTTCTGTGCACCCCTAGTTCTTGCCACACAAAAACCCAGGGGTGCTACATAGGAAGCTCCTCCCCTGTGGTAGGCCTTCCTCTGAGCCACTGGCCTGATTCCACCCTGTGGACCGCTGGATCCTTGAGACCCCCTTGTCCTGGTCCCCAGCTTCTGCATGTCCCACTCCTCCTGTCTCACAGCCTCCAGCTGGTACTTCATGTTGGCAGCACTGCCCAAGGCTTAGCAGGTCCAGCTGCTGCCCTGTCACTCCTGCCTCCTTCAGGCTTCTGGACACCCTAGTCCCCCAGCCAACTGTCCGCATGACCCCCCAGGCTCCTCCTACTGGACCTGGCCAGGCGCTTCTCCCCACCCACCACCCTTCCTCCCAACTGCACTACTGCTTGGGGGAACCCCAGCATTCCTTGCTCCCTCCAGCCCATCCTGTGGCCCATCTCTGTCCACTTACTCTTCACTGGTGTCCAACCAAAAGCCTGGCACGAGTCCCCCCGAAGGACGGTGCCAGAAGCCGAGAACAGTGATTGCTGCCATTGACTGAGAAATCACAATGTGCCAACTAAGTGTGTCCTCTACATCTGTTCTCTCCACAATTCACAAACCAGCAGAGGGGGCACCAGGACCCCCACCTTACATGTGGATGAACCGAAGCTCAGGAAGAAGACCCAGGGTAACAGAGCCATCAAGAGGGGAGCCTGGCGTTTGAACTTCTTCTATCTAGCTCCAAAGTCAGCTCTGCCACCCCATGGTGGCTTCTAGGAGCCTTGGGGAGTGAGCTGGGGACCTCAAGTGAAAGCCTGAGGAGGGAGTTTCCATAGCTAGGAATGGCCAGTATATTTTCTAGAAGCAGGAAATCTAACATTGCCTGTGAACTTGTTTCCTGGCCTTTCTGTGTTAGTTCACCTTTTCTCCTAATCTGGAGGACACGTCTGTTCCTGCTTGCAGCCTCGTGGTGCTGGACTTGCAGAGCCCCTGAGAGCACTAGGAACAGCAGCTTCCCCCTCTCCCCCACAGGGATGCTGGATGAGTGTTGGCTTCCCTCCTGGTGGGATGGCTCAGGGGCCACTTCATTTGCTTTTAAGGGAGAGGCAGCGCCCAGAAGACCAGAGACCTTGGAGACATCGAGCATGGAAGTAAGATGGAGATTGTGAGCCTGCCCAACTCCTCATGGGTGGAATAGCCTGGCCCAACCCTGAAGCTCCAATGCCTCCATCTATGGCATCCACGCCAGAAACTTCCCTGCAGGCGGACGCACCCTGCCACTAGCTCCTCACGGGGCCCAGAGCACAGCCAGCCTGCAACGGACCTGCCCTTGTATGTGCTGATTCAAGAACTGGCCTGAGGGCAGTAAGTACCATCAAGGACATCAATGTGGCCTCCAGGTGTGGTAGGTGAGAGGCTTCCAGGTCCTCTCTGGCTTCCAGTTAAGTGACCTGTCCTGCTCACATCTGCCCTGCCAATTGACTACCGACCCCACGTGCACACTCTCTGGGCCCCAGAACCCAAGATGAGCTCATTGCTCCTGGTTCCCAGGTCACATGCTCAGTGGCCACCTTGCCCCAGCCTGTCTTGGCATCTTTGTGCCCCTCTCCTGGGTCTTCTGTGGGACACAGGCAGGTTTCAGAGGTCGGACATCACAGCACGTACACGTGGACACCTCCTCAACTCAGGGTTTCTTTCCAAGTGGCTGGGGTGGCGCTCCCCCAGCTCCTGGTCTTGTGCCTGCAAACCTCTCCCAGTCAGGGCAGAACACTGTCGCCGTCACCAAGCCGTCTCCTCGGAACTCCACCTCTATTGTATGGCTGTGATCAAAGTTCACCAGTATTGACTTTTCATATTTAGAGGGAAACTTTGGAATTTAGAAACACTTCTTATTTCTTAACAAAGCCTGGCTTTCAACACTATAGTTTTGCCAAGGAGACAAAACAGAATCAAGTCTAATTTGATTGTCAAAGCTGAGCAATGAATTTATTATTATTGTAGCAGAAACCCACCCCTTCCCCGAAGTGCTTAAGCCATTGATTCAGTGAATGCACAGAGTATCAGAATGCAGGGGTGATTAAAAATACATGATTTTTAAACAATTATTATTCCCGCGCATGTTCAAACTCCAAAATCTGGTATGACATAGACAATGTAATCTTATTTAGTTAGAATTATAAACACTATTTATAAATGTATTTCTTTTGTGCAGGTATCTTTAAAAGGATGATATACGTATGATAAATTAGGAATGCCAAGCATCATATAAACTGGTTAAGGACTATGCTAGGAATCTGGACCAAGTTCAAGAATGAGAGATATTGACAACTTGGCCTCCATTCAAGTTTGCTTTTAATTTGATTTACTCTTAAAGCATCAAAGAAGCAATACAAAGGATAAATAGAAGCTAAGAAAGCTTCTGGGTGGACCATGGTTCCAATGTATCCCACCGACTGCTAAGAGATGATGTTGAGGTTGGAGGGATACCAGGCTGCAGACTCTTTCCCTTTGTCCACAGTCTTGCCACCACCTGGGGGCTGACGCCTTGCTGTGTGGCAATAGGCCCCCGCCCCACATCTGAGACTGCACTGCAGCCTTTTCCATTTTGTCCTCTCAGGAACTTTCTGTGGGCAGCTTGTCAGTTGCCGCACTGACAAGCAACGGAAATAATCTAAATAATAAAAGAAATAGTTTAAAACAGTATTTTTGGAATAATGATCACCTGTTTCTTTGCAAACTCTGCATCGACCAAACATTAGGAGTCCTCCAGTGGACAGAGCCACAGGGCAGCTGTTGGCTTCTTCCTTCCTCCCTCCCCAGCCTCGGCCTCACCCTCACACCCTGTCAATTCCAAGGGGCTCACACTCAAGCTTCCTCTTGCCCAAACTGGACAGGGACATCTGCTGCAGGATGGGGCATGCCCAGAAGCGTGTTTGTAAATGTTTAAAACTGGCTCGCTCGTGGCTGATTTCTGCATAGGGTTTGCAGATTTCTGGGGCATACATATTCCCACCATGGCCAATTTTAAGCTCGAACATGCTGTCACTGAAAGAGGAGCTGGCAGAGAGGCAGTACATGATTAATGCTCCGGTACTACTACAGGAAGGGTATCATGCACCATTACAGCTCAATTACACCATTACAGTAGTATTTCCATCATTTAGCTATGATACAAATAACTTTAAGTGCACAGATGATAAAATGCACTACATTAATTAGTGCTGAGTTTGTGTTATTATCTTTGGTTTAATAAAACTTATTTAATTGTAATATCCTATTGTTTAATTTTTAATAATGGCTGTATTTAAAAACTGGCTCACAAACTTCCTGCAAATTTACCATTATCATCTCCTAGGAGCTGCTTTGGACTGGCTCCAAGCCATCACTGGCCTATGATTTCCGTGGGCCACAGCAGGTTGGGGAAGGAAGGGGAAGAGCATGCCTCTGCCACCGGACACAAGATGACACTTTCAAAACAATGGAGCCTTTAAATATGCACATTTTTGCTAATCTCTAGTAAGATTTTCTCCTGGCAAATTCACTTAATGTTGGGTAACGCAGTTGATTCACGAGAGATGATGGCGCTGACCACGCACACTACAACCTCAAGGTGGCGCTCTAACAGCAGACCCTGAACAAAAGGTTCAGAGAGGGAGCCAGTTCTCCTGCTCCAGGGCAGGTGCAGTGCCCTGAGAAGCTAATTCAAAAGGAGCCGAAAGGAGCTTTGTATTGTTTGTCCTGTCAACAAATGGATGAGAGAGTCTTCTTGTCTGTAGTTCTCATAACCCAAGCGTGGCTTCATCAGAAAGACAAGGGTAGAGCGGAAGGGCCCATCCTCTCTTGCTTGGGTGGCAAAGACACTGAATTCAGTTAAGTTCTTTCAAGGGAGGCAACAAAACATCCTGCTTAAATTCTCAAGCCAACCACCATCACTCACGGGCGGGTTCAGAGCCAGCCCAGCCCGTCAGCTGCTGGAGCTCTGCTGCCTCACACATCACCGCATCCTGGGCAGAGGGGCTTAGAAACAGTTGCAGTGGCGACCTGTCAACACTAAAGGGCCAGCACAATTTAGACCTGAAGTATATTCAGGTACACAAACCAACATGAGTCTCAGGGTGAGACACGTCCCCACTGAGGGACCAGACCAGGGGCTCTCAGGTGGGTCTTGAGGGATGGACAAAATTTCCCTAACGGGGACAGAGGGTACAGCACCTCAAGGTCACGTTCCCCTCCTTCAGAGAATTATATCCCTGCCCTGCTGGCCTCAAGTGTGGTCACATGACTCTCCCCGCAAAGAGATGTAAGGGGAAGTGATACTCAGTTCCTAGCTGCCATCTTCCTTCTCCCCTGCTAGGGGACAGGGGACAGGGAGCATCCATACTGGGTAAAGGCTGCTCTGTCTGCCCCAGTCCCTGGAGCAGAGCTGCACCCAGCCCAGGATAGAATCTGGGGGTGTTTTGTTCCCAAAGCTATAGTTCATCTCTCCTGGGCAGTCCAGGGGCAGATGGAAATGAAATCGGGTGGTAGAATAACACGGGGCAGGTTGGGGAACAGCAGAGCCCAATGTGGGTGGAAAGCAGGGTGAGGTTGTATGGCCCTGGGGGGGGGGGGGGGGGGAAAACAGATCCTGAAGGGCTTAAGCACCATAGTCCCCCAGCCTGCTACTCCACACTGTGGGGGCCCTCAGCAACTCCCACTCAGGGGCTGCATCAGCCCAACCGCCCAGAACGTGGGTAGGTACCAGTGTGCCCACAAGGACTTCAGATCTACTGAGATAAGGCCAACACCCAGGCAGGCCTCTGTGAGAGACCACCAATCAGACCAGAGCAAACTGCATCAGAACCAACCCATGCCCACCCAAAGAGCAGGGGTCTGCTGTCATCCACGGGGACAGTCCAGCAATAAGGAACAGCAGTGATTACCTGTCAGGCACTATCCTCCCAGGTCCTCCTCCCCTGAGCTGCTCCGAGAGCACAAGACAGTATCCTCCCTGCGGAGAAGGTAAGCTGAGTCTGATCCTCAGCTTACCATTGGAGAACACGGAGGGAGGCATCCTCAGAATGGTTTTAAATGCATAAAATAAATGACAGTTACCAAGGAACCTCATTGTCAATGCGAATACCAAATATTTTTTCTAAATTCTAAGCGCTGCTTCATTCACACACTAAATAGCAAAGAGCCAGTGGAAGTATATGACAACCATAATCTCGAGGTAGCTATTTCAAAATATCTTCCAAAAGGGGGGGGGGGAGGTAAAAGTATCTGTGACGTTCACAGGTGACACCGCTAACACCGGTTTGTTGACCACACTCATAGGTAATGTTAAATTTCAGCCAGCGATTAATGAAAATAAGATCATAAATTGATTCCTGCTCAAGTCTACTGACCTCTTGAGCAGAGCCACCGAGGCCCCCGCCAGGGGCTGTTGCACCCCGCTCCTCGCTCCCCGGGACCTCCCCGCTCCCAGCTCCAGGTCAGAGCAACCCGTCCATCATTGTTAAGGTCCACGCGGCTCCGCCCACCCCGAGGGATTTCGCACCGCGCACGCGCAGACGCCCTCCCGGGTCCACCGTCCCCTCTTCCCCCGGACAAGCGCTGGCTCCAGGAAGGGGCTCAATCGAGGCGGCGGGCAGGTGTGGGGGAGGGTGGCGGCAGGAGCCACGTGGCCGCGGGTCCAAGGTGAGGCCAAGGGCGCCCGCTCCTCCGCCTGGCTGCGGGTCTCAGGAAGTCTCTTCCCCTGCCTGCTCCCCGGTGATTGCTTAATTGTTGCTAAAAGGATCAAATTCAAAGCACTCAGCCTCCCTCTCTTCCCCGGTGGCCATCCTCTCGCCTCGCTCCAGTTTTTAATCAATCACCCAGCTGTCAGTCACACTGAGAGCCCCAGGGGCTGCCGCCGGCTCTGCCTTCCCTGGAGGCCCTGGCCACCTGGACGGGGATGGCTCATGGGTCCTTGGTCCAGTTATTAAATCTGAGTCAATGCAGAGGATTTCTCAAAACACGCAGCCATGAAAGAGAAGACTGGCTTATTCTACGAGGTTAAAATTAAGAACATCAAAAGATGCCAAAGAGACAGTTAAAAAAAAAAATAAAAAGTCCTGGACAAGGAGGCGGGGCTCATTACACCTATAACTGAAAAAGGACATTATCCAGGATGAATAAAAACGCCTGCAAATCAATGTTCAGAAGACGCCGCATTTAAAGCACTTCACAGGGGCACACAAAGGCAAAGAGGCATTTGTAGAAATGCACAACCTCAGCTGGGACCAGAAAGATGCAGACCATAACAGGCTGCATTTCTCTATCTCCTGGATGATGCACAAATATTAATGTAATCATCTCAAGGGTGATGAAATTGTAGGTGTGTAGGCAGAGCTGGTGAGAGGGTAATTGATTCAACCCTTTTGGAGAGAAAATGGGCAAACTCTGGAAAAGTTATAATGATAGGTGAACTTTGATAAAGCGATTCCACTCCTAGCATATCCTAGCACCTGTGCCCCTAAGAGCTGCACCTTTCATAACAGCCAAAATCTAGAAGAAAAAAATAGATGTCCTTCAAATGGATAAATAAATTGGGTATTGACATTCCCATGGAATACTATATAGCACTGCAAAGGGGATGTATGGCAGGTATACATGGCAACATGGATGTCTCACAATGGTAATGGCCAACAACAGGAAAAGCAAGTCACTAAGGAATACCTATAAAGTGGTCCCACTTTCATGAAGCTCAAAGCCAAGCAAAACCAAACACATTGCTCAGGTAAGGCTCATATATATGCTGTCAACTGTTTTTTAAAACACAAGGGATTCAGATCAATTTCCCTGATGAATATAGATGCAAAAATTCTCAATAATATGCTGGCAAATCACATACAAAAACATATTAAAAAGATAGTGCTCCATGAGGCAAGTGGGGTTCATCTCAGGGATGCCAGGTTAGTTTCACATCTGGAAATCAATAATAAACTTAAAAGACAAGAATCACAGGATTATCTCAATAGATATAGAAAAAGCATTTGACACAATTCAGCATCCATTCATGCTTAGAACACTAGAAAAACTAGGGATAGTAGGAATATAGTGTAAAAGCTACATATGCTAAACCCAAGATGAACATAATTCTAAATGGAGAAAAATTGAAAGCATTCCCCTTAAAAAATGGAACCAGACAGGGATGTCCTTTCACCATTTCTATTCAACATAGTCCTGGAAACCCTAGCCAGAGCAATTAGACAAAAGAAAGAAATTAAAGGGATATGAATAGGAAAAGAAGAGGTCAAACTATCCCTATTTTGCTGATGACATGATTCTGTATTTAAAAGACCCAAAAAACTCCACCAGAAAACTTCTAGAACTTATAAACGAATTCAGCAATGTAGCAGGATATAAAATCAACACCCATAAATCAATTGCATTCCTATACATCAGTGATGAATCAACTGAAAGAGAAATTAGGAAAACTATCCTATTCACATTAGCCTCAAAAAAAAAAAAAAAAAAAAAAAAAAAACTTGGGAATCAATCTAACCAAAGAGGTGAAAGACCTTTACATGAAAACTACAGAACACTAAAGAAAGAAATTGAAGAAGACCTCAGAAAATGGAAAGATTCCCCATGTTCTTGGATAGGCAGAATTAATACTGTCAAAATGGCCATACTAACAAAAGTGCTATACAGATTTAATGCAATTCCTATTAACATTCCAATGATGTTCATCATAGAAATAGAAAAAGCAGTCATGGAATTCATTTGGAAAAATAAGAAGGCCAGAGTCACCAAAGCAATCCTCAGCAAGACAAGTGAAGCAGGAGGCATCACAACACCTGACCTTAAATGATACTACAGAGCTGTGGTAACAATAACGACATGGTATTGGCAGAAAAACAGATGCAAAGACCCATGGGACAGAATAGAAGACATAGAGACATTCCCACATAAACACGGTTATTTCATCCTAGACAAAGGTACCAAAAACATACATTGGAGAAAAGAGAGCCTCTTCAATAAACGATGCTGGGAAAACTGGAACTCCATATGTAGTAGAATGAAATTGAATCCCTCTCACTCTGCACAAAAGTCATCATGGATCGAGGACCTAGGAATTAGATCAGGTCTTGCTCTAGTGCTTGGCTCTGTGTACATGGGATACCCACTGCCCACTGCTCCTAATAAGCAAAAGATTGGAAAAAGCCCAAATGTCCCCCAGTAGGGATGGTTAAATCAGGCGTGGCACACCCACATAATAGAATACTCTGTAGCCCGCATGAAGCACCCGCAGGCAGCTCTCTGTGGACTCCTCCAGAGTTTCCAGCATCACGGGCAGATGCAAAAGATGAGACGGGAGCTGGGAGTGGGGTGCGGTTTTTGAACATTGACGTGCACATCTATATTTGGATTTGCATTCAGAATCTCTGAAAAGGTATGCATTTCTAAAACCACTTAATGGTTATTGCCTTTGGGGAGAAAATCACAGAGTTAGGGAGGGAGGAGGGGAGGGGAGACTTGGGTTTCACCCCATCCCCTCCTTCACATTGACTTTTTGTCATGAATATGTATTACTTTTTCAAAAGAAAAAATTAAGGTGAAAAAGAAGGGAAGGGAGCACAGTAGGGAAGGGAAGGCCTGGCAGCTATTTGGCACAGGGACTAAGATGGGAAGGACCAAGTCACAGAAGTGGGACCCACCCAGAGCTCCAAAGGGGCCTCAGCCCGGGGCAGGGGACACCCTGAAGGCCCCTGTTTCAGGTCAGGTCCTGGGGGTAGAAGTCTGTTGGACCTGAGGTGGGCGAGGGGTGCAATGACACACCTGAGGGGGAAGGAGAGCCCAACAGGTGCGTGCTGCCGGCAAATGCCTTCCTCATGTCACCTCCATGTGACGCCGTCGAAGGACATCTAAAATTGCTACCCCAAAAGCAGAGGCAGGAAAAATATCTGTGTCACGGCGCAAACTGGAAGCCAAAGGACATACATTGGTCTCTGCGCTGGTCAGCTGGTAAAGCACACCCTGCAAGATTCTAGACCCCTGAGAGCGGCGGGAGGTGGCCGGGCGCTCAACGTCCTGCGCACACCGCCCTCTTGTGGTGCGGCCGGCGAACTGCGCACAGGTCCACAATCTTGCTGCTTATGCGTTCAGAACTGGAGGAGAAAAAAGTACAATTTAATTCTGAAGTGAGAGTCAACACTCAATAAGAAAAGTACAGACGCTGATACAAAATGCATATCTTAAGTGTAGTTCATGAACTGGCTTCCAAATAACTCTTCTTCCAAAATAAAATAAAACAACTTGGGTTTTTTTCTTCCCCAAAAAAATATTCTTGGGAAAAAATAAAGCTGAAAGAAAAAAGACACCTGTGATCACCAGACTGTTAGCATTTTGGTGCACATTCCCCCTTATCCTCTCTAAGAATAGATGCAGAGATGCATGCAGATTTGCTGCAATGGGGCTGTGCAGTACACACTATTTTTAGCTTAATTTTTTCCTGTCTCAATAATATACTGTGGACATCTGCACATGAAACACATGTTATAGCATCACTTTAATGTCTCATATTGTAAAAGTTGTATTTGTGTAAATATACTCAGAGATCAACTCCCACAGATGAGATGAATTGATTGTCACTTACAGTGTAGCCAGGCAGGAGAAAGAGCTAGGATAGGCAGATAAGAGACTCGGACTTCTCTAAGGTCAGGTTTTCTATATAACAAGGCTGAGAGGCCATAGACACAAGCCAAGCCTCATCAGGGTCAGGCCAGATCCTGTGTAAGTAGAAAAACTAATTGATAGACATCTGTCACCTAGTGCCCAGACCCCTTCCAAAAAAAGGCATGGTAACCTGATTGGACCGAAGGGCTTGTGAAGAGGCTATGGACAGTGAGAACCTTACCCAGGATTGGGTGGGGGGCTAACTTCCTAAACCCATAGATTCATATAAACCCCTAGGCAGCAGACACCCCCTGGCAACCCTCCCTTGGGGCCCCACCTCCTTTGGGAGCTCTGCTTGCTTGCTTTCTGTTACTGGAATAAATCCCATTGCTTCACTCTCACCCTTATGTCCGTGGATTTCATTCCAAGAATCTGCGAGACAGAATCCACCCAACCGCTACATGCTTGCTTGCTGCTACAGCAGTGTATACATTCAGTGGAATACTATGCAGCTAATTAGTCTGATGTACTGGCGTGGAAGTGTGTCAGATATATCATGTAATGAAGTAAAATTGTACCACAAAATTAGGTACATTCAAGTATCCTGGCTCTAGCTTACAAAGATTATACAGATCATTTATATATCTTGTATTTATATTATATATAGAAAGAAAATTATGCCTGTATCTGAGGAGAAAGTGTTTCTTGACGGATGCTCCAGAAACTCTCTAAGGAAATAGGATAGAGAGATGAGTACAGATTTAACTCATCTCTGTCCTGAATGATTTTAGAAAAATATTATCCTTTATATTATTCCAAAGCCTGAAGTTGCCATATTATATTTAAATAATCTTCTGTTAGTGAGCATTCAGTTTGTTCCTGATTTTTCTACTAGGAACTAAGCCACAAAATCCATCCTGTATGTGAGTCACTGTGAACTTCTCTGATTCTCTCCTCCAGGGAAGTCCCTAGACGTGCGATTCCTGGATCCGCTTTAAATGTGCATTATCAGGGAAAAAAATAACAGAATGAATCAAACAACATTACTCTATGTAAATTTATGATTACACAAATGGTATGCCTTTACTCCATGTACAAACAGAGAAACAACATGTATCCCATTTGTTTACAATAAAAAAAAAAATGTGCATTATCTGTGACATTGACCATCAATATATGGCGGGCCGAGTCTTTCATATGCTGGAGGCTCTGTTTCCCTTCTATTTGTGGCTACACCTCTGTGTCTGCTGTCATCTCATGCCCCTGAGTCTAGTGTCCCTGCTACAGCCAGTGAAAACCTTTTACAAAGGGGCTTTACTTCACACTGCCAATTAACCCAAGGCCAAGGCCACGAAGCCAGGCACAATGTCTCCCGGTGACTTTTCCAACCTCATGTCTTCTTCCTCTTCCTGCCCTGACTCTGCTTGGGCCAGATACCAACCAGCTTGCTGCTCCCGGAACTCCAAGTATTCTCCAGCCACAGGGCCCTTGAACTTGCTGTTCCCTCTTCCCAGAATGCCAGTCTCTAAATAGTCACAAGCCTCTTTCCCTTGCTTTGTCCACATCTCAACTCAAATGTTTCTTCCTCTGAAAAGCCTTCCTGACCACCTGGCCATGAAAGGCACTGTCCCTTCCCAGACGCTATCTCACTAACCAGATTCCATATTCCTCTCTATGTTAGAAACATCAAACCTCCCAAGAGCAGGAGACAGTCTTGCTGGTGCCATGGCACCCAGGACAGGCCCTCTGCAAGTGTGTGGTGCTGGAGCCACTGTGACTATGTCACCACCCAGCTGTCCGAAGCTTCAAGAGCCTATATAGGCTACTTCTCTCCACTGCTAGAGAATGAGGTCAGGCATGTTGAAACCATCTTTTCCATAGATGGAGCTTCATCAGGAAAACCTGACAGGACCTTTTTAACGCAACAATTCGGGAGAAAATTTGCAAATAGGTTATTATTCAGGAAAAAAAAAAAAAAAACCCACACCTTTCCTCCAAACCGAAGCAGCACATCTACCCAACGCACTTACTTCTTTAGAGAAAAGCAGAAAGGTTAATATGGCCCCGTCAGAGTAAAGGAGCCAATTAATGCAACTGTGATTCAGAAGAAGAATAGAGGTTAATTGCTTGGAGTCCACATGTCTCAAACGCCTAATGCTATCTCATTATTTTTTAGCTACATATTATTCATTTCATACACTTAAGTCTTCCACCTTATTACTAATTAGTAATTCCTTATCCTCAAATTTTACCCGATTCAGGCTGTCATCATAGGGCCCTTCTCAGCCCCCGTTCTCCCCAAGATACAGCAAAACTGTTGAGAAGAGCTTGGCATCTCCTGTTCCCTGCTCCCACCCCCAGCACCTCCTGGGGTCCCCTCCCCTCCCTTGGGCAGCAGTTCCCCTAGCTGCTGATGCTTGAATGTCCGGTCTCCACACCCAGGCCTTACTCTTGCGCTTGGTCCTCAGCATCTGCCCTGCGCCAGGCGTAGTCCAAGCTCATCTTTAGGCAAAAGATGCAAATTATTTCTTCCTGCTCAGGTGACCTTGTCCTTTTGAAAAGACCCATGACTTGGTGTCTTGGAAATGGTTAAGTCAACGGATCAGTATCTCCTGACAATGTAAGAAATAACATTAGCAAGAATAATGATGGCCAAACAAACTTTTTGAGCCTCTTTACATCCTAGCATGGTGCTATGTGCATGATGCGAGCCCACGCGCCGCCGTGCGCATGCTCGGAAGAGCTGTGCACCTGCGGGTGGCAACCCCAGTCCAACCCCAGATCTGCAACTGTGCAGCAGGACAGAGCCACAGGAAAGCTGCTTTCTTGTTCAGGTTCCCCTTCTGTTACCCGAAGTCTGTGGTTTTGGCCTACCCTCTCATCCTAAAAGGCTGCCAGGTGGGCAGGAATTCTTCTCACCTGTCCTTTTGGACTGGTCTCTCAGGGATTAAAAACCATGCTCTTCCTTCTCCTCATCAGAGACACATGGGTAAGGACAGGGAGGATGCAAAATCAGCCAGAATCCCAGTCCTACCGTGGACAATCCCAGTCCTACCGTGGACATGCTGGAAGGTGGAAATTCTGCCCTAGGAAATGACCAATTTCCAAGGTTGTCTATGAAACCAGAGCTGAAAAATGAGGAACCTGAGATGGAGGCCTGAGCTGCTTCTCCTCTTCCTGGGGTAAAGGTGCTCCTGATAAACCGAGCGGGGAAGGGGTCCCTTCTTTTCTGGAATTAACAGTCATAGACTGTAAATCAATTATATTTACCCAAAGATAAGCGTGGAGTATGTGCAGGGAACAAGAAACTAATAAGAGAGACGAAGTTAACTTGGAAAAGAACAATAGGATTTCTAGAACTGCAGGGTATGAGGAGTACAGTGAAAACCTCCCACATCAGAGAATCAGTCATTGGAAGACACATTTGAGTGAACTATCCATCGAGGAACAAGAACTAGAAAGCATGGAAGGAGGTTAGGAGACAAAGAGTCTAGACTGGGGGTTGACAATGTTGAATGGAGGTGATGTGAGAAGAGAAAAGGGTGAGAATCTTCCAGAACCGACTAAAGCTATCAACCTCTGGATTTAAAAATCTAATAGATGAGAAGAAGAAGAAGAAGAAGAAGAAGGAGGAGGAGGAGGAGGAAGAAGGAGAAGGAGGAGGAGGAGGAGGAGGAGGAGGAGGAGGAGGAGGAAGGAGGAGGAGGAAGAGGGGGAGGGGGAAGAGGAGGAAGGAGGAGGAGGAGGAGGAGGAGGGGAAGAGGAGGAGGAGGAGGAGGAGGAGGAAGGAGGAGGAGGAGGAGGAGGGGAGGAGGAGGAGGAAGAAGGAGGAGGAGGAGGAGGAAGAAGAAGGAGGAGGGGAGGAGGAGGAGGAGGAGGAGGAGGGAGGAGGAGGAGGAGGAGGAGGGAGGAGGAGGAGGAGGAGGGGAGGAGGAGGAGGAGGGGAGGAGGAGGAGGAAGAAGGAGGAGGAGGAGGAGGAAGAGGAGGAGGAGGAGGAGGAGGAGGAGGAGAAGGAGGAGGAGAGGAGGAGGAAGAAGAAGGAGGAGGAGGAGGAGAAGGAGGAGGAGGAGGGGAGGAGGAGGAGGAGGAGGAAGAAGAAGAAGAAGAAGAAGAAGAAGGAGAGAAGGAGGAGGAGGAGGAGGAGGAGGAGGAGGAAGAAAAAGAAGAAGAAGAAGAAGAAGAAGAAGAGGAGGAGGAGGAGCAGCAGCAGTTAGACAGACAGCTGTCCCCTAATCAGCAAGAATGGGAGTCAGAAGAATGGTATGAAACATTCAGTGTGTGGAGACAAAGATAACTGTATCTGGAACTCTCTATGCCCAGTGAAAACATCTCAGAACAAGGTGAAATATAGGCATTTTCAAAGCAATAAAAACTAGAAGAATTTGCTGCCATCCAATCATATAGTAAAGGACACTCTGAAGAATGCATTTCAGGCAGAAGAAAAGTGATCTCATTTTGAAGATCTAAAATATAAGAAGGAATAGAATGCACAGAATTTTAAATAAGCATTGACTGTATAAAATAAAAATGATTATTGTGGAGTTAAAGAAAAGAAAACAAGATTTTAAAACACCACAATAGCCTTCAAATCAGAAGAGGGAGAATGAAATCAAAGTGTTCTGAGATCCTTGGACTGTGCAGAAAGAAGGCAAAGTGGTGATTATTCTCACATTTTGATAAGTTAATATTATGATTTCTAGGATAATCATTAAAATAAGACATACAATATAGTTTTCAATCTATTAGAGAAGGCAAATAAAATGAGAAAAATAATCCAAAAGATAATGAGCGAAAGGAGAGGAGGTAAAAATCATAAAGCACAAAATTATGAAGATGGTAGGTAAAAATTCTGATATATTAATAATTACAATAAATGTAAAGGGACCAAATCCTCCCAGTAAAAGATAAAGATTATAAGGTTTTTAAAAAATATTTTAGTTGTAGATGGACACAATATCTTTATTTTATTTATTTATTTTTATGTGGTGCTGAGGATTGAACCCTCTCATGTGAGAGGCAAGCACTCTACCACTGAGCCACAATCCCAGCCCCAAGTATTTTTTTTAATATAACTACTTTCCATTTATAAGAATTGTAACAAAAACTTAAGCATATAAAAAGGTAGAAAATAAAAGAATGAGAAAACATATACAAGGTAAGCAAACATAATACTAAGAAAAATGATCATAGAGTACTCCATAAAGCCATTCCCAACAAATTTCAAAGGCTTGAACACACACAGATCATTCTCTGATCACACAATTCATAAACCCAGAAATCTATAGCAAAAAGATAATTATTTTTTAATTCATGTCTGAAATTGAGAAATACATTTTTAAATAACAGATTGGCCAAAGAAGAAATAAGTGAAATTAAGAAAAATATTTAGAATTGAGCAATAATGAAATAAATACTCTATATCAAAACTTACAGAATATAGCTAGGACAGCACAGAGCAACTTAGAGCCTTAACTCCTCATATTTTTAAAAAAATAAGAGGAAGAAAAGGTGAAGACTTAATGAATTAGGTACCCATCTTAGAGGTTGGATAAAGAAAAGCAAATCCAAACAGTTTCAAAGGTTCTTGACACAGTTCACACCTGAAAATGGGAAATGGCCTCTCCCATCCTGCAGGGGGCTCTTCCATGGGGAAGGTGGTGCTTCTCCAGCCCCAAAAGGCTGTCTTCAGCACACCAGATGATTTTTGATGAGGGTTGGGCACATGGCTACTTTAATAGATTTTTTAAAAATGGATTCTTCCTACTTAAGACAGGTTATGCTAGTTTTCTATTTATAATAGTGAAACAGCTTTCCTTTTAAAATATAGTTATTTACCAAGATGATGGAATCTAAAGGAACATACCAAATAAATTACAAAATAGTATTTATTTGGCAAAAAAAAAATCTCTTTTCTAAAATGGAAGTAAAAGTTCGTGTCTTCTAGCATTGTTACTGGGGTAAGTTACAGGATAAGCTTGCAATAGAAAATCAAACTTCACAAAGTATTACTTTTAAAGCAGTTGAACAGTCCCTGGTACTTAGTGAGAATTCAGTACTGTAGGTTGTTATCCTAATAATAACTTGAGTAATTAAAATTTGAGAAATGCTATTCCAATCAAGGCTCCAAAAACATGAACTTTAGATCAGCAAGGAAACCTGCAGGGCAGAGTGAGAAGAGAAGACTGGGCTGGTCTTAAGCCACCTCTTCTTGTTACACCCTCTCCGGCTGCATGTGGGGCTGGCTGTCCAGGGCCTCCTCCTTCCTCCGAGTGCCCCTGACCCAGGCTGCTCGGGCCTCACCATCCGCGTTCAAAGCTAGCAGGTTCTGAACGCTGACAAACCCTTCTATACTATGGAGTCCAGTGCAGGGCTGATGGGGCTTACAACGTCGCCCCTTCCCCAGGGAACCTCGCTTCAAAGAGCAAAAGGCTTTAACACTGCAAGAGCAACCCCCAGTTATGGCTTTGACGGCATCCTAGCCGAGCTGCAGGGCAGGGGTCTGGGGGCAAGGTGTCCAGTCCTGGGACAACTCCTAGAGCTGAGATCCTCCCTCCAGCCTACACTCCGTTTGGAGGCAGAAAGTGTCCTGGAAGCAACCCCGTGCTGAGGGTAAATGGCCTGTGTAATTTGGCAAGAGTGATTCTTAAAGGTGTTTGCAGCCTTTCGCAAGAGGAAAATGTCCCAATTTCCCTTTTGCGGGGTAAGGGCTACAGGGGATGGAACCACTGACCTACATCCTCATCCCTTTTCACTCTGTATTTTGAGAAAGGGTCTCGCTAAATTTCTTAGGGCCTCGCTAAATTGCTGAAGCTGGTCTCAAACTTGCCATCCTCCTGCCTCAGCCTCTGGAGTCTGCGGGATTACAGGCGTGCACTACCGCGCCCAGTCCAATCTGTCATTTTCAAACACTCTCTTCGTGATTTTTTCCTTATTGTTCCCAGACGATTAGCAGAGGTGGTACGTGAGCCCTTCTCCTTGGCAATATTTTCCCTTTTCATGAACGATTGTTCCTGCCCTTGGCGGCGTCCTCGAGGCCCTCCCGGGAAACCCCACTGAGTGAAACCCACGACCCTGGGGACGCGCTTCCCATCTCAGCAGCTGACTGAGAACACCGACTTGCTGAAGCCGCCAGGGGGAGCTATAGCTTTCTCTTTGGCGCCCCAGAATTCAGCCTTAGTTTCTTGTCATCTGCTAAGCAGAGAGGTTCCAGGGACACTAAGAAACTCACAAGGGGACATGTCTGTGTGAACCCGATCTACTTCGTGGGCTGCTGCACAGGGCATACGGTCTCGCTGAGGGCTGCTTCCTCACTGGGGAGCCTTAGGTCGTGGGCCAGCGTCTTTGATCCCACGAGGCTTATAGTCTGAGGGGTGGTGGAAGGACCTAGCCACCAAGCGTCACGCTGATGATTATCAAATGCGTGTCATGAATAGGTATTCTATTTGCCCCGGGAGCCTAAGGGAAGGAGAGCCACGAACACCTTGCTTGCAATTAAAAGCATAGCAAGAACACACACCACGCCGGAAGCCACCAAGGAGGAAAATCCATCAGCTCCCTCTAAGGACTGGGCCTGGGGAAGGGTTCCTAGAGAACCAGAGGGGACAGCAGGCTTATACCAGAAGCCCAGATGGAAGGATATTCCCAGCAGAGGGCACTTTGGGCAAAGACACAGCCGTACAAACTGAACAGTTTCCATTTGGGGGAACATAGGGGCTTTGGAGGGCTGGTAGAGGCCAGGAGCTGGCATGTAGTACAGGAGAGAACAGAAAACTGTCCTCAGAGGTGCTTGGGATCCATCTGGCAAATGGACAAGTGGGCGAGTGAAGGATTTTTGTTGCTGTGGTTTGTTTTTTTCCAAGGGAATCCGTCGGGAAAAGCCACTTCCTCTTAAAGGAATTCTGTCTCACCCTCCTCATACCCAAATGGAAAAGGATGAAATAGAAACCTCTTCTCCCAAAAAAGAAAGCCAAGAAAGCTGACACTGGGGGACACTGAGGACCAGGTGAAAGCCATGGCCGCCTCTGACTTCAGTGAGACTCAAGTTCACCCCCCCCAGCCACAAGATGGCCTTGTAGGGAATCAGAAGCTTTCTCAGTGGCCTCAGGCTTGGCACCCACTCATCCCAGCTCCCAGAGTTGATGACTCCCACTCCAGACCTTCCCTATCAAAGGACAGCTTGGTGTGTCACCAAGTCCCAGGACACCTGGTGCGTTCTCAAGTCCAACCCAGCTCCTAGATCCCACTGTGTCCTGAGGACAATGGTCTCAGCTCTCTATGAAACCTTGTCCCTCCCTTTTGGGTACAGAGGCTGGTGCCCAGGCAAGCGGGGGCCACCAGCTGCCCAGCACTGCCAGGTGCCTTGGTGCCTCACGTCCTCTCTCTTCTCATCTGAATGCTGGCTGACAACAAGAAACCCAATGGGGCCGTCTACTTTGTCTGTCTCCCAGACGGAAGGACATAGAGTAATTTACAGGATGCACCTGGGCTCTGAGGTGCTGTCACCTTGCAGGTCTTGAGGCTGCGCCAACACTTCCCACAATCAGATGAAGCCCCTCATTGACACCCTTTCTCAATGTAAACAGCAAAACTGTCATCCACAGATGCAGCCTTGAAAAATTCTCACTTCACTCTTAATGTACCACAACTGCAGTGGGGGCCGGGACAGAGGCCGGCAGGAGAGCAAATGTGCACAAAAATCTAATTTCTTTGCCCAGGACACTGCTTGCCTGCAATTTGCTTTGACTCTCTGATGCAGAAGGATATGAATCACAGTTAAATTCTACCCAATAAACAAGCTATGTTTTAAAGTTCTGTAAAACCTACAATTTTAGCAAGGCTTGATGGGGTTGACACTAAATTGAATCCAACATGTCCTATTTCCAGTCTAATGCTGGGTTCCTTTCATCAAGAACAAACAGGTCCACAATGGCTTGACTCTACGTGAACAGACTCAGTGCAAATACACAGGAAGCTCACGCAGTCACACTAGTTTCCTTCCTTGTTTTAAAATAAAAAATAAAAAAGAGATGGTGTGTTTTATTTCTCAGAGATGAATCTCCCACCAAGTTTGCAGGGCGTGCCCACCTGAGGTTTCCAGGTGAAACCATCAATCATGTTGCAAACCAAAAGCACACATTGGGGTTTTCGTCTTAAATGCTCGCTGAGGTCAGGAGGTGTCCTGAGTGTCAGAGACCCTGTCCTAAAGGTGATCGAGGGAAAGTTGGAGAAAATGAATTCCTGGTACCTGGTCACCATACTGAAAAACTGAACAGCCTGCTTTGCCCTGGATCTAAATTCAGGCAAGATCTCAGAAGGAGAGGGTGGCAAACAAAAGTATATAGCATGGGGGGGGTGGTTATTTCTTTTGAACAAACCTAACATGAATTAGGTTTTAAAAACTTTGTGGCAAATTTATACATGTGATAAAATTTCATATAACTATTCACCAAAAGAGAAAAAAACGTGTATATAAAAACTGGTGGAAAACAAATAAGGCTTAGTTCATAGTATGGTCAAATTCCTGGGTCACTGAGCTAAGGTTAGGTAGGAGGCCACCTTTGGAGGGTGCTGGGGGAAGGGTACACGGATTGGGCTAATTTTTCTGTATGAAAGTGCATGACCACTGGTTGTTCTGTGCTTGTGGATTCTAAAATTATTTCAAAATAAATTTTAAAAATAAATCACACAGGCTGGATAGAGACAGGCATGCTCACTCACCACCTTGGATGCAGGTACACACTGGTAGTGTTTCAGGAGAACAATCTGGCAAAATTCATCCAAATGTAAAATATACCAATCCCACCATCCCACTGCTAGGAATCCGGCTTACCAAATTACGTGTACACATGCATGTAGAATGTTCTTTGCAGCATTATCATAGGGAAAAAAAAAATAAAAGCAAACTAGGAGTAGGAAAAGAAGTCATCATGGAACACCAAGGGAACAGGATGCACCCAGAGAGCACAAGGCAGCTCGGTGTGAAGGAACCTCTAATTTACTCCCATACACAAAACGTGGTCACCAAGTCCATGAAGGTAGGAGGAGCCCCTGTTTCCCCTGGAGCCTTAGGCATGTGCGTGCAATTACATGGTTCGGCAAGCATGGAAAACATTTGAGAGGCACACCCTGAACAGGCCAGAGCCACTGCTTCTGGGAGGGGACATTCTTCATAGTGATGATAAAGGTCACTTTGACTTTGTTTGAAATATAGGACAGTGAAAATGTGTTACTTTCAGAATTAGAACAACAACAGGAACAGAGAAGAAAGAAAGACAACAGAACCTGGTGGAGACGGTCAGAAGTGTACAGGGACCTGACCTGGGAGCGGGGAAGGGCTGGCCCACCAGACCACAAGAAAGATGGTGTAGCCCAAGTGGCCAGGCACCGGAGGCAGGCTGAGCCCATCTGGGCTCACCTGACCTTGTCCCTATATGAAACCAGAAGATACAGATGTCCCTGTCTGCGGCCATGAGATATGCAGGGCCTTTCCATAGAAAGAATATTCTTCCCTGCCTGGCTGTTAGGCTGGCTACTGGCTTTTGCCAGTGGATGGAACTGGAACTGTGGAGAAGTGTGGAGTTTGAGCAGAAATTTGAAACCTGGGTCCACCAGTTCTGGGCCTCTTGCCCCTTTGCATGTCACTGACAGGGGAAGCCCCTTTGGTCTGGGCCCTACAAGGAAGGACACTCAGGTTGCAGAGTGACAGGCAGCTGGCAACAGCCACGGAATGAGGGCAAGATATAAAGCACTCTTGGAGCAAGCCACTGAGAAGGGGGGATGTTTGTTCCTGGATGCACTGGCATGGAGCTCCCAGGGCGCGTGGGGGCAGAAGGAACAGTGGAACTGGAGAGAGACACCCTGAGGAGAAAGAGCCCACATCCCAGGCCCTGCACCACTGCGTGTGTGGGTATCTGATGCCCACAGGCCTGGCCAGGCTGACTCAGGGCGCTAATGAAACATAAAAGCCATTAGACAGCTTAACACCCCCAGCCCCACTTCAAATCAAAGCTCCCAGGAGAACGGCCACCACTGGAGATTCTGGGTGGGCCCTTTGTTCCGGGGAGTTGGACTCTGACTACTCGAGAGCCCTCTGGTGATTACGTTCTATCTTGGAAACCATCAGAGTGTGACTGTTTCCAGAAACCAGCTGTTTCTCCTTAGGATGAGGTGCACCCTCCTAGGGAAGACATTCTCTGGCAGGAGACAGAGGGACAGAGGGGCCCCACGGCGGGTGAGAATTCCAAGCGCTCCCTCCTCTTCCTTCACCGTGTTATCACGGTTCATTCATAATCTGTTTCAGACACACTGGCCACTCGTAACGCTGTCCTCCGAATCTGGACATTTCTGCTTAGAGACTCCTGCTCCTTTTCAAAAATGTCACAGGTAGGCCACTCTTAGGTCCCTTGGTAAGGGACAGCCCAGCAAACACAATGTGAGCCTCCCGTCCCACCCTACTTCCCCCACCTGGCTCCCCACACCCCACCTCCTTTCTGAGCATCAGAGAGAGGTGCCTCTGCGGCCCATTCCCCCTCCCTAACCTAACCCTAACCAGAACCCTTCCCTCCTATCCTTCCTCTTCCTCCCAGAAGTGCTCGCTTTTCTTGTTTTTTCTTCCTGGACACGTCTGGGGCCGATTCCTGAAGCTCTGAGCGTCTGTTTGCGTGTGAACAGTTTGGGCTGCTAAACTCAGAACACACTGGATGTGCTCAGTTCTGTGGGGGATGCCAATGGAAAGGAGAAGGGCAGCTGGGTTTGCCAGGAAGCTAGTCAAGTCACCTTCGGGCACAGGTGGCACCAGACTCTCTTGGCATCCTGCAATGTGAGGGGTTGGACTTCGAAAAAGCAAAACTTGGGGTGACCTCTGAGTCTAAAACTTCCAGAAGGGGCTGAAGAATCTTCACCCTGTGCTGGACATGCCCTTCCTGAGTCCCTGGTTCCCAGCTGACAGTCTCACCTGTCACCTTCCCACCCCAAGGTCCACCCGCCCCTGCCCAGGCCTCAGCAGGACCACTCAGCAGAGGTATAGGCACATTTGTGGGAAGAAATGTTCTGGTGTGTTCCTATGCAACCAAATCGGGGGTCTGTGTAGGGTTCTGTTTTTACAAACTCTCCTCCTTGGTTGTTATAAGATTAAAACAATTTTCTCCCTCAGTAAATGCTTCCCTTGAAAACCACTGGAAGCACATAATTCGCCAGCCCATTTGCGGCTCCTATTTTCTGGGGGCTGGGAGGAGATCGCAATTGTGGGGCCCGTTTCCTTGGAAGAGGCCAGGTTGGAACAAGTGATGGACATGAAGAAGTAATGTTTCCATGACAGCTCTGATCAATGTTTCATTTATTTTTGAAGTTCAAAAAAGATAGGTGAGCATCACAGGGCCTGTGGGAAGGCACGGAGAGTGGATTTGGAGGTAAATTACTCTTTTATCCTCTGTAAATTTAATGGACACTTTCATTAAAACTGCAGGGAATTTTAAGGTAGTTCTGGGCCTATTTTAAAACTACGGTTGTGGATTTTATTTTCCCCCTTAACTCCTGGATCATTTCTTCTGCAGAGAAATCTAAACATTTTAACCATGCAGTCCATTTTCTTTTCTTTCACAATGGTGAGAAATTCACACATACCTGAGGATATGGAAACACTATTTAAAACCACAAGGGATTTCAAGGGAAAATGTATACAAAGGAGAAAATGGAAAAGCTGGCCCAGCTGATGTGGGGTGGGGGAGACACCAACTTATGTTTGTCCTTGAAAAAAAAAAATACATTCACCTGTCACCGATCAAGGATGCCAGTTCGTCACCACGCTGTTCAAAGTGTGCCTGCCGACTGCAAACGACTCCGTTGTGTGACTGTTTACATAATTACACGGCAAAACATTGCAATCTTTCTGATTTAATACATGTTTTTAACAAGCCCTTCAACTCCGGAGTAGGCTTCTATAATCAAATCAAGTCTTTTCAATTAAAACACAATTAGAAAAGGTGTCATGGTGTCACTGCTACACTTTGTCACATGAAAGGATCCAAGAATCACTTGGCTGGAAATCTGAGCTAACCAGGTTGCCTGTGCTTGAACACTGCTTTGGACCACCTGGGAGGGCATCCCGGCTCTGGGTCTTCAGTCCTAGGGGAGATGTGGACTGTCATCCTTGGTTTCTTTGTGACCAACCAAAGACAGCAGATGAAAACCCACATGGCTGGAGGCACCTATGACTCTCGGCTTGAGCTTCAGGTGCCAGCCAGTGTCATGGGCGAGAGTGGTGGGTACAAAGTTGCCAAAGAGACACCTACCTCCACCTGGCATGAACAGACTAGGGGTATAAACTATTTTAGATATCCTGATCTCACTGTTTCATTTTAAAGACGTAAAAGGAGTCTCATGGAAGACAAGTGATTTGCCAGAGGCAAGAATTTTAAGAATTTTGTGAAACAAAGGGAAATGTGCAACCCCTCTGCCGCCCCCCAGCTGAAGGTTATTTAGAGCAGTCCGGGAAAGGAGCCCTAGCTTCAGCCCAGTTCTGAGAGGCCTTCAGGAGACAGGTGGCCCCTCCATTGCCTCATCTCAGGTCAGATGCAAAAGGTCAGTGTAGCGGTGGGAACAGTGGCCTCCAAAACGGATGTGCTCATGTCAAACCCTTGAACCTGTGAATGTTATGGTATTTGGAAAAAGGACCTTTGGAGATGCAATTAAAATTGGGGACCTTGAGATGAGATCAGGGAAGATGACTTGGTCATAAATCCAAAGAGGTGTCCTCATAAGAGACAGCCACTCAGACCCAGAGCAGAAGGTAAATGTGAAGATGGAGGTAGAGATCGGAGGGACACACATGAAACCAGAAGAGGCGGAGAATTCTCCCCTCGGCCCTTCAGAGGGATGGTAACTGCCAACACGCTGATTTGGAACTTCTGGTCACCAGAACTATGAGAGAATAAATTTCTACTGTTTTAAGCCAACCAGCAGTGGCTATTTGTTATGGTAGTTGCAGGAAATTAATATGGTTGGCAAAACCCAATGACCACATGCCTGCTCTGCTGTCCATCCAGGGAAGTTGACCAGAAGAGTCACTCAGTGGGCCCATCTAGCTTCTGGCTGGGCTCAGCCAGTACACGGCCTGGAGAGAAGGAGGAGAGAGGCAAGAGGTGAAATCCCTGGCTCCTGTCCTCACAGAAGTAGCTGGTGTGGCCCTCAGCCCAAAGCAGCTTCTCGAGGGATTCCCAGCTTCTGGACCACTGGACTGGCCCCTTCCTCGCACCTTCCAGCTTATCAGGCCTGCTGTTCGCCCTGGTCTACCTGCTCATTCCTTTATCAAAACATCCTCAAGTGAACTCAGTGTTTTGCGTGCATCCTGCCAAGAACCTGGTTAATGTGGTTTATTGAAGTAGCAATACTTCTATTTTAGGGTGCATTTTATCTGTTTTATGCTATTTTTATCTGTTTTATGGCACATGTGATTTATTGTACACACACCGACTTCTGGGCACTTCACTCAGTGGATTATTCCTTATTTCTTTGTGAAATGGATGGTGGGTGTGGCCACCACTTGACCAACCAAGGAAGTGGGGATTGCAGAGGTGAAGTGTCTCTGTGACTGTGGTGCTGCAAGAGTGGAGCAAAGCAAGTCACAGTGCAGCTTTAACCCCCATTTCCAGGCTCTTTCCCACACCAGGCTGTAGTCCAGGAATGGCGGCACAAGCCCGGCCTCCTGGCTGCCGTACCTCCACATTCACCGCCAGGGCAGATATCACCAATCAATCACGGCACTTGTTCAGACTGAGACCAGGCTTGTCATTCTGTCGCTCTCTGGGAGGCCAGACAATGGGTCAGCATTGTTACACAAGCGTGCCCTCTCTGCTCCCGTCCAGTAGGCTTCCTAAATGCCCTGTGGGCCTCTCCCCCCCAGCCACTATGGGGTGGGATTTCCCAAGGACACTAGTCCTCTAGGTTCCAAGGCAAAGCCATCTTTTTCTCTGGAGAGAACTGTGGGTTTGTGGATTATCTGAGGGCCACCAGGGCTTGAGGAGGATGAAAGGGCACTTAGAAGACTGGTTAAGGAGCCTTCTGTGGCTGGAGAGGACCACCAGCTGAGGGGGCTCACAGAGGCAGGAGGTAGGGAAAGGAGCTTGGCTAGTGGTCACTCTGAGAGGGAAAAGAAGGGCCAGCAGCCCCTGGGGAGGGAACTTTGGGGGAGCATCTGGAGAAATTAAAAAAGATAATTTTAGGAAGTTTAGATGCCAGCAGGATGATGTGACTCCCTCCTCCTTTGGTCACCCCTAGGTACCTTCAGTAAAAGTCTACCTTACTGTGATTCTTTTGCCGTCTGATATGTGTGCTCGCAGATGTACCATGGTACGAAGTGGCCTTCCAGGTTGAACTCCACAATAACCCAACAAGCAAAGTCTCCATGAGTCCTGCAGTCAAGGGCCTGTGGGACTCTCCACCATGGCATTTCCCTAAACCAGTGCATTTCCAGAACCTGCTTTTTCATGGTTCAGTATATTAATGTCCCGCATGCATCCTATTCCACTGAAGAGTCTGATGGAATTATGACAGAATCCACAACTCTGCTGTCATCTTTATTTAAATTATGATTTAAGAGTTCTTTGGAGGACAAGTGACCTTTGAAATTCAGGTGGACCTGTCTTTTCCACACCTGAAACTCTGCAGCTCATATTCTTGTACAGTGTTTATTTATGGATATCCCTGCACTGCCTACCCTGTGTCATGGTCAGACCAAGGCAGGGCAGGGCAAGGTGGTGCCCACACCAGGCAATGATTCATGTCAGTCCCCCAGCCTGGTGGGGAGAGGGAGAGAGGACAAAAGGAACTTCTTCCCTAGGGTTCTCTTCCTCCGTCCTCTCCTCCTTTAATAATTGCGAAACCCAACTCCATTATCCCCAGCTCCAGAAGAAGCCAGGCTTGTCTCCTGCTTCCCAGGATGCTCACCCATCTCTAGAGATAAGGAAGACCTGTGATCGTCACATATCCCCTACAGCTTTTCCCCATATAACAGACTAGAAAACTGAGACCCGTGGTAACGTGTTCTTGGTCAATTGTTTATTCACCCAAGTATGCAAGACCATGCGAGGGCTTAGAAATACATTCATGAAAAAGACAAATGTAAATGTGGCCCCATCCCCATGGAATTCAAAACAAATAAACCAAACACTAAACAAAGAAGATCACCATAGGTTGTGATCTCGACAGCAGGGAAAGAAGCAGGGAAATAAGTCTGAGATGAACTGAGAAAGGGCTTCCTGGGACCAGGTGGTCAGGGATGGCTTCCTGGAGAAAGTGGCAATTCCACTGAAGCTAAAGGCTCCCACATGAACAGGAGGCAGAGGCCAGAGATTAGGCAAAGGCCTCGGCCTCTTTCAGAAAAGGAAACATTAGTGCTGTTGGAACTTGGTGAGCAAGGAAGTCTAAATAGGGCCAGAAAGAGAGGGGCAGACAGACATGGAGAAGAAGCCTATCCAGGACCTCCAGGCCACACAATCAGTTCCCCATAGAGCCAGACTAGGACTCTTAGCCCTCAGGTCACCTCCTCAGGACTCCTGCTATCTGCCCTCAGACTCTGCCTGCTGGGAGGGCCTTTGGATCCAAACCACCAGTCCAGCTCCTTGGACCTTCCAGGAGCTTGTCTCACTTGGAAGCAAGGTCAAGCTCTGGACAATTCTAACTGATATCCTTCCGTGGGTCTAACTTGGATTCCTCTTTCATTTGGGTATTCAGAAGGGTGATCAGCCTCGTCCTTCCCATCCAGGCTGAACATCTTCACATCCATTACAAAACAGTGTGACAGTGAGGTGAAGAAGGAGAGTCCCATAATCAAACTGCCTGTGCCTCAGTTTCCCAAATATAAAATGGACTTAATAGTACTAACCTTCATGCTGTCAGTCTGTCGAGATGTTTAAATATCTTGAAGGGATCCAGTAGGCATCCGGTGGGGATTAGCTGCTATGAAGTGCTCACAGGCCATTTTTCATTTACTGTACCATGCTATTGCCCATCCCTTGATCAGCTGTCACCCCTAGGTGTCCCAGCCAGGCCAGGCCAGAATGTGGTGGAACTGTTCCCTCTCCATCTGGCCATGTGTGTTCTGGAATAAAACCAGAGTCTGACTGAGAAAGAAAGAAGCATTGCCACTATATTCCTCTAGGGAAATGGCCCTTTTCCAGAGGACTGTAACATAAGCACACTTTGTGTATGTTTGCTCCTTGCCTTAATGAAAGAGCTGGGCTCCCACAGCACTCAGGAAACCTGGTTTTGTCTTCTGTGTGAGATGGAGTGGACTCAGCAGGCCTTCCCTTGCAGTCACACCAGCAAGGAAAGCTGAGGTCAAATACAGGAATATTTGCACATGGAACTGGAAAAGCAGCAGCAACCAGGGCTTATGGGGAAAAAAATCTCAGAGAAGGGACAAATGGATGGTGAGATGAGCTGACATTCTGCTGCCACTTTCCACTGCAGGGAATTTGCTGATTCTGGGTATGAAGCAAGCAGCTGAGGATCCGGCGAAGGAGCCAGGCAGTGGATTGCTCCACAGAGACAGAGCAACCAGCAGAGCTGGTGGTCTCGTGGGAATGAGGCACAAAAATTAGGAATGTGAGGGGCCCAGATTGCTCCGAAAAGGAAGGATAGATAAGTTGTCCCTAACCCACTTTCCCTGTGAGATGTTTGCCAAATTCTAAAACTAGCCCAAGCAGAAGGCTAAAAGCTAAGCAGGATGTTTTTGAAAAGCAGAGAGGAATTTCCAGCAGTCTTTGGATGCTTAAAATGATAAGGACCTGCCAGAGAAGAGGGGCCCGGGTGAGCACTCTGGGCTAAGTTGTAGGACCTGTAAGTATGATCATCCAACAACAGCAAGCCACACGTGAGAGAGCTAAGACCTTGACAGGGTATAGCCCCAGCTCCCACTTCATCTGCCACAAAAGACAGAGGCCCCTTCAGAGTTTTTCACATTTTTATACATAACGTCTCACATTCAATAAAAAAAAAATTCTAGTAATAGACTAGACAAGCACTCAAATAGAACTAAGTCATCAAAATCAGCCGGGGGAAAAGACAATAGAAACTCAGAGGAATTCCAGATGCTGGAATTAGCATACATAGGTTTTAAAATAGCTCTGATGGGAATGTTCAAGAAATAGAGAAATAGCTGGAGAATTTCAGTAGAGTGTTAGTACAAATGTTTAAAAAGAGTTAAAGGGAATTTCAAAAACTGAAAATGTAATAAGTAAAATTAAGAAGTCAAAAGATGGTTTTAAGGGCAAATTAGACACAACAGAAGAGAAGATCAGTGACTGTGAAGAGGTGAGAAGAAAATATTCAGGAGAAAGGCACACAGGGACAGCGTAGGAAAAGCCAGGGAAGATTATAAAGACTAATGAAAACAGGAAATGTAAGACAGAGGAAGCCGGCTGCCGATGAGGGTCCCTACAGAGACCCTTCTTTTTGCCTCCTAGTCTTTTCCCTTATCTTGCTCACCTGTGACATACCTCAGCAAGCAAAAAGCCACATTTGTTATCTACATTCACCTCCAACCATAGTTGAACTTCTTTCCCACTTGACTTTGTAACAAACTCCAGGCAATGGTGGGCTTCAAAATTTTCACTAAACTGTAAAAACCAGAATTTCTCTGCTGGCAAAGAAATCCCCCACCTACCTGTGTCCTAGTGAAAGGGCCACACCAGACTGCTCCATGCCAAACGGGGAAGGGCATTTCTGGAACCACTGAGCCACCACTAGGTAGGGACGTGAGAACGAATACCTTAAACCAATGCAAAACTGGTATCATCTCAAAAACCCACACCTTCCTATTACAACCTATCCTCTACAGAAATAATGATTGATTTTATATATAATATACATATATATATTTTAAATTTTTAGAACAGAGCCTAAGCTACAGAGAGGAAAATAAGTCCCAGAGCTATAATTTAATTTCCTAAAACTCATCAGATGGGGAAGAAACCCAGAAGGAACATTTTTACCTTTTCAATAAACAAGGATAAACCCTACACCCATTCACATGCCCCCTCGTTTCTGTAAGTATGCAGTTGACTTGTGCTGTTGACTTTTAAACCTAAGTACAGAACTCTAAATTTATCCCAACCCAATATGGTTTTGTTTTTGTTTAACTAGCATCAACTCTTTTCAATCAGTCAGCCATCCATCCTCTCCCAACTCTGAGTCATAGAAATCTGGCTAAAGTAGTGGATTTCCTTTGCCTCTGGTCAAACATACAAAAATAAAATACAACAAACTAACAAAAATCCTGGAGAGGAGCTGGGAGATTGTTGCCATTTCATACAAATTGTGTGAACTGTCCAAGATGATGTGGGCAGTTCTCCTTTGGACCTGCTCACTTCTATCCCCCACGTGAAGCTGCCAGTCACAACTTCTCCCCTGAGGGTGTCCGGCCAGCTGCTCAGCCTCTGCTTTTGAGGTGGCTGGAAGAGCTGCACTCCCACGCAAGACACCCCGGACACAACGTGCACCACCCTGGGATTCATGTTCTGCTCTAGCTCTTGGCTTAACCTCAGCTTCCTCCTCAGCTGGAGGAGTTGTGCTCTTTTTAGGAATACACATTTGTTGAGCACTTATTTAGCGTGGGCAGGTGCTGTGCCAAGCTCTACAGCCTCCATCAGACCTCTTGCACATCCTCTCAGGTGAGGAAATTATTCCCTCGTTTTAGGAAAGAGGAAAACCAAGGCTTGAGAAGTCAAGGAAATAGCAATGCGGGTGAGGGTGTGGAGAAGGATCCCTTATGCACTGTTGGTGGGAATGTGAATTAATACAGCCACTATGGAAGTCAGCATGGAGGTTCCTCAAAAAACTAAATATAGTACTACCCACCGATTCATCTAACCCATTCTTGGGTGTATACCTGAAGGAAAAGAAGTCAGCATACAAAAGGGACACCTGCATGCTCATGTTTATTGCAGCATTATTCCTAATACCCAAGACGTGGAATTAGCATGGGTGTCTGTCAACAGAAGATTGGATCAAAAAAAAAAAAAAAAAAAAGAAAAGCACCAAAAACCTGAAAGTAGAAAAGAGGGTGAACACAATCAAAGCAGATATAAGCTTGTATGGGACGTCCCGGTGAAACCCATTAACTTGTACGATTAATATGTGTAATAATCATTAAAAAGAAAAAAAGTCCAGGCAAGTGCAGACTGGGGGCCGTTAGTGAGCGCACAGCCTGATCTGGGTCTTGGCCGTCGGGGACATCGGCCTTGCGCAGGAAGCCACTGGCTTACCCTTCCTGCGCCACCTCTGCAGCCCCTTCCAGCTCCGAATCATCTGTTCTTCCCGCAACATTTGTATCATCCGGCCCCTGACGGAGGAGCCACTGTATGAATCCCCGAAACCATTGTTCTGCCTGCGCCGCTGCCATCTCGGAGGCGGGGGACGCCAGCGGGTCTCCGCACCCGCACACCGAGCCGTGAACGTTGGCCAGGTGCCAGGCCGACGATGCTCCAAATGATCGTTTGATCCGTGCATTCGCGACCTTTCCTCCGAGGCCCTGCAGTTTTCAATAGCGCCCGCCCCCGATCTCCGGCGCCAACTCACTTCACTGAAGGAGCGCGGAGGAGGCGCTTGACGGCTGGCTCCTGACTCCCCAGCCCAAGGCTGGCTGACATGCAGCTTTTGAGAGCATAAAAGGTGCCATCTTGCTGGTGAGCAGCAGCTCAGAGGTGGAACGCAAAAGGCCTGAGCCGCCGGGTTCCCAGAAAACCTGCTGCTGGCAATAAATGCCTTAAAAACAGGGCTTTCCTTCTTTTCAGGGTGATGTAAGCTTTTCCCATGAGAAACGCCACAAGGTCTAACATTACCTGGAATCCTCCACAGTTTGGGGGATTGTAGTTTAAGAGACTCCTTTTCCTGCTGTGGGTTAAGAAATGCTTCCAACCACACAGTTGCTCAGCCATTGCATTGTGGTGGCCTTTATGTTTCCGATGGGAGAGGGCTCACTGGGGTGTGTTAGCATAATTCCAGTGAGGGGGGAAATAACCAGTCACCCAAAGAAAACAGAGATTTCAACAATGGCATCCATGTTTAATATCTTTCTTTGTTTATACGTATTAACTATACTGTTGAATGTTGAAAAGGAAATCTGCAGTTTGCCAGAATCATCTAGATTGTTAACTCTAAACTGTATTCTTTCCTCAAACAGAATAAGTATTTATGGCAACCTACCCGCCCCTTCCCTCCAATCAGACCTATTTCATATTTATTATTATTATTTTACAATCAACAAAAGGAAAAGCCCAATATGCCTTTTTTTGGGGTGGGGGGAGGGCAGGTCTAAGTATCTGGAATTGAAACTTGTACTGCTAGTGGCTTATGATTTCCCCCAGCTCTTTAGAAGTCTCTGAGATCATTTTTTTTTTTTTTTTCTCTCAGAAGCTTTGTCTGTAGGGAATGAACCCTGGCTACAAAGTTAGGTTGCTTAAAACAATGGAGTTCCAGAGACAGTGAGAAACAAGATGCTGCTTAATGTGCTGGGCACTAACCTGCAGCATGGCCTCAAGTTCAGGGACAGGCTGTCCCTCTCTGTGCTCCTCTACAGCTTTGGCAGAGAACATCCAATGGAGCATTCTCATTTCTACACATAATGAGTCTCTGTTCAATATTTCTTTGTGCTCCATCACACTAGCGATATGTCACTCTGATGGTTCTCGGGATCATATTTTACAAGGACTGTGAAATGAACAACCCAAAATTGAAATTAAGAATACAATCACATGCTGGGCACAGTGATGTACAACTGTAATTCCAGCAACTCTGGAGGCTAAGACAGGAGTATTTCAAGTTTGAGGCCAGCCTCAGCAATTTAGAGAGGGCCTTAGTAACTAAGGGAGACCCTACCTCAAAATAAAAAACAGAAAGGGCTGGGGATGTCACTCAGTGATAAAGTGCCTCTGGTTTCAATCCACAGTACCATTAAAAAAGAAGAAAGAAAACAAAACAATCTATTTAATAACATAAGCAAGAATAAAATATTTAGTAATACATTTAACAAAAGAAATACAAAACTCTGAAAACTACAAAACACTGTTGAAGGAAATGAAGGAAGGTCTAAGGAAAAGGGAGGATATTCCGTATTCATGGACCAGAAGATTTTTAATATGGTTATCATATTACCAATATTCTCCAAATTGACCTATGGTTTCAACACAATACCTATATTTATATGGAAATGTAGAGGTCCAGAATAGTCAAAACAATCTTAAAAAAGCAGAAGAGGATTGGAAACTTACTTTCTGATTTCAAAACCTACTATGGAGCTTCAGTCATCGAGATAGTGTGGTACCTGCATGAGGATGGAAAGGTAGATCAAGGCAACAGACGGAGGGTCCAGAAATAAAACTTCCAGTTATTGTCAATTAAAATGTGTGTGTGTGTGTGTGCATGCACTTATGGGCATGTGTGCATGCACTGGGAATTGAACCCAGGACCACTTTACCACTGAGCTGCATTCCCCAGTCCTTTTGTATCTTTTTGAGGCAGTGTCTTACTGTCACCAAGGATGGCCTCAGACTCACCGTTCTCCTGCCTCTACCTCCCAGGAGTTTGAGATTATAGGTGTGTGCCTTAGTGCCTGGCACACAGTCAACTGATTTTTGACAAGAGTATTAGGATAGTTTAACGGGGAGACCGTAGTCTTTTAAATAAATGGTACCGGGACAACCAGATATCACATCCAGTTGCTGGAACAAATGGCATGACAAAAAGTGACTTTGTCACACGATATGCAGACACAACCTGAACTGACTGTGCTTCAATTTCTTGGGCTGCACTGATTTTTCAGTTTGTACAAATTGAAAGTGTGTGGCAACCCTTTGTCCAGTAAGTTTATTAGTGCCATTTTTTTTCAAGAGCTCAGTTCATCATTAGTATTTTTTTTAGCAATAAAGTAGCTTACGATATTATACTTCAAAAATAATGTTATTTCATACTTAACAGACTGTCGAATAGTGTAAACATACTGTTACATACACTGAGAAACCAAAAATTCACATGACTCGATTTATTGAGATATTCACTCTGTTGTGGTGATGTGGAACCGAACAGCAATATCTCCAAGGTATGCCTGTACAGAAAAAGAACTCAAAATGGGTGAAGAAACCTGAGTGTCAGAATGAGAAGTCATTAAACTCTCACTAGAAGAAATAAGGGTGAAGGCATAGGTATAAAATTTTGTGAACCTTATTATTCCACAGTGGCTTCTTAGCTTTAACACCAAAAGCACAAGCATGGAGAAAAAGATGGATACACTGGAATTAGCTGAAACTGAAAGCTTCTGTCTTTTAAAAAACATCATCAAGAAGGTGAGAAGACAACCCACAGAATGGGAAAAAATGCAAATAATACATACTACAAGGAAGTTGTTTTTAGTATATATAAAGAACTCTTACACATCAGTAGTAAAAAGAAATCACCCAATTTAACATTGGGCCAAAGGATTTGAACAGGCATTTCTCCAGAGAAGAAATACAAATGTCCACTAAGTACATGAGGAGATGCTAGTATCATAAAGTATCAGTGAAACGCAAATCAATGAGTTGTCACTTTGCATCCATGAGGAAGATAATAACCAAAAACACAGATAACATAAAGTGTTGGCAAGGACGTGGAGACATCAGGACCCTCAGACTCTGCTGGTGGAACATAAAATGGTGCAGACACTATGGAAAATGGTCTGGCAGATTCTCAAAAGGTTAAACAGAATTACTATATGACCCAGCAATTCCACTCCTATGGGTATACACTCCTATGTATATACCCAAGAGAAGTGAAAAGATATGTCCACATAAAAACTTGTACATGAATGTTCACATCAGCATTCTTCACAATAGTTTAAACATGGAAACAACTTAAATGTCCATCAACTGATAATAAAATATGATATATACATATATGTATATATATACACACACACAATGGGATACTATTCAGCAATAAAAAGAAGTACTGATATGTACTACAATACGAACATTATGCTAAAAAAAGAAATACAGCCTACAATTTAATTGCATTTATATGACATGTCAAGAATAAACAAATCGGGGCTGGAGTTGTGTCTCAGTGGTAGAGCCTGGCATGTGTGAGGCCCTGGCTTTGATCCTCAGCACCACATATAAATAAATAAAAGTAACAGATCCATTGACAACTAAAAAATATATTTAAAAAGACAAGAATAAACAGATCTATAGCAATAGGAAGCCATTAGTGGCTTCCCAGGGCTGGAGTTTTGAGGGGGAAATGAAGGAACAGTGACTCTTGATGGGTACAGTGTTTCTTGTGGGAAGAATGGAAATATTCTAGACCTGGCTGTGGTGACGGCTGCCGAACTGTGACATGTGACAACTCCCTGAGTCACACCTTTGAAGGAGGGGACGATGCAGTAGGCGAATGAATTACAGCTCAAAGAAGCCATGATTTTTAAAAAGGGTGGGGGTGTGAACACACTGGATCTCAGAATGTGTGGCATCCCATCCCAGGAAGAAAAGTAAAATGGAAAGACTCCAGGGGAGAAGGCATCTTCAAAGAGATGCAGCTCTATCATGTGGAAAGGGGAGAAAGGGGAGCAGATCTCCGCGGCCCCGAGGCAGCCTCTGCTCAACCCCCCACCCCACACATCCAAGAACCTGAGGCCCCATTCATATCGCAGCCTGTCACCCCCCAGAGAAGCCGCCCTTTGTGCCCTCACCCCTCACTTTTGCTGTTCATTGTCCATGTTCCTCACCTTCAAAGCACTGCCATTGGTGGTGACAGTCATAGAATTATTAGATGACAGTCTGAAGACCTCATTAAATAACCAGTCCCATCTAGGGACTGGTTCCTGTTTCATTCATCTCCCCAAAACCTATCTCCATGCCTGGCATTTAGGAGGCACTCAAGTATTTGTTAACTGAGAGATGAATGAAGCATAAGTGTCACAAACAACCTCCTGAGAGTCAGGGTTGACAACGGACGCAATGGGCTGTCCCGAATGCAGCCGCACCTCCCTGCCCTGGAGCTGTCCAAGCAGCCAGGGACTGAGGTATCACCCACGGAGCCAAGGAAGGCCCCAAAGAGATGACGAGATGGGATGTCTCCCCTTCCATTTTAAAATCTTACAAATAGTTCATTTATACTGAAGAAATCCTAAAAAGCAGATAAGAAAAGTAATTTAACCAAATCACCTGTAACCTCTCCCCACGCGATGAGCATGGTAGCATGGTGGGGCCTGGGTCTCGTGGATGCAGCGCCCCACCATGCTGACCACCAGTACTTCAGTTAATGGGGGATGTCACTGGATGCTTGGTGTGTGCCAGGCACTGCGCTCAACACTCCAGGTGCACTTGCTCCTAAACCTTCATATTATCCACATTTCATATCACAGACAGGGAAACTGGGGGTGGGAGAAATCATGAGACTTGCTTAAGATCATAGACTAGTGAGTGGCAGAGCCAGACTTGGACCCAGGGATCTCCCCCAGAACCCAGCAGGGGTCCCGCAGAGTCTCTGGAACGACTGGCTCATGAAGGATGTACTCTCAGCTGCCCACTAGGGGAAACTGAGCTTCTCTTAGTCCCTTACGAAAGCTCTGAATCTCATGTCACTCCCATCTCCATGGGTCACCATATTCTAAGGCTAACAATGGGTCACTTTGATAGCATCGAGAGATTTTCTTTGGCTCCTACTCCTCCCAGCTATTGGAGAAGTCTTCCTTGAGAGGGAGCCCCAAACACCTCCTTGGTTATGACTCTCCATGTCTCCCACTGTCCAGGCCTCTGTCACCCAAGAGCCATTCACAGGCCATGCTGTTATAGGCCATGCTTGGCCACTTCTGGCCACTTGCCCCCCACACACTGGTTGCTGCTGCTATGTTGCTGTGTCCACTTCAAAGGAGCTGGGGCCACCTCTCCTGCTGGTACAGGTGCTGTTAGTGCTGGTGCCACCGCCACCGCCAGTGCTGGTGCCACTGCCACCACGCAAGTGCCACCAACACTGCCAGCGCCGGGCTCACCGCCGCTGCTGCCAGGTGGCGTAGAGGAGCGAGGAGCTTTTGTGTGCTGTTTGCTCAAGTCCCACCCAGGTTTCAGGTAGATGGGGGACAGTCTGAGTGACAGGACACCATGAAGCACGGTCATCCCTCGTTATCCAGGTGGGAGTGGTTCTAGGACCCCTGCAGATACCAAAATCTACAGAATGTCCTAGTATTTCCCTGTAACCTGTAATTCCTTCCTTTATACTTTGAATCCCCCTAGATGACTTATAATACCTAATACAGTGTAAATAACTGCTATGCCATATTGTTCGGAAGAAATGACAAGATCAAAGGAGTATACATGTTCAATGCTTTTGCACACTTTTCCCCAAAATATTTCCATCCACGCTTAGTTGATTAAATCCACTGATATGGGACTAAAGGATGCAAACGACCCACTATACTCAAAATTTCCCTGTACTCAAATGAAGCTTCACTGGGGACTGTCTTGGGATTTTCAAGAGACAGATTACTTGGTCCCTCAGGCAAACAGATTCCTAGAATGCCCAACTTAATCCCAAGATATCTCTACCTCCTCCAGGGCAGACAGTGGAGGCCAAGTGCAGACTTGCTTCCTGCCTCCCCGACCCCACCCAAGTGCAGCTGACCACTGGTGTCTCTTTGTTCTGCTGTTAGGAAGCTGAGGACACGTTGGTGGCCCACCTTTTAAGTCAACAGGACCTTGTGGCAGTGAGCTTACCATTGACTCTGCTCTGGTTCCCTGTCAGTCCTGTTACTCAACAGTATCTGTTAAGCCTATCATCTTATTATGATGCATGTCTAAAAAGTCTCTTGTAGAATAAGACAGAGGGTTATATAAGCAAAAGGAAATTAGAAACGAAGAGCTGCAACATGAATGTATGTTACACATTTGAAAAAGAAAAACCCATTTCGAAATTTAGGGATATTTTTTTCCCGTAGGCTTCAAACAAGCCAATAATCTTGGTCAACTGACTTGGTATTTCCAGGCCAACCACGGGGCTCTGGGAAGCTTGACTGCAGAGGAATTACAGGATGACCGTTCACCTCTTCACCCTTGGTAGACAGACATCAAGACCACTGCTAGGCCTGGCTGGCTCCTCCCACCTCCACTTCCTCCAGCCCAGACTCCTTTCTGAAAGAACTCCCAGGCCCTCCTGCCACCTAGCCGGGCTGGAATAGATTAATTCATGTTAAGGTTTTAGAGCCATAACTCCACACCTTGCCATCCAGATAGGTGGCATGACCCCCAAAGGGGTCACATAATTTAGGGGACTCTGCAAAATGAAAATGCGGGACCCCTCATTCAAGGGGCTGCAGATGTAGGTCAGCGGTAGAGGACATGCCTGGCGTGTGCAAGGCCTGGATTCCATCCCCAGCACCACAAAACAAATACATCAAGTTCAAGATGACAACAGCAGAGCATCAGACTGTGTCAAGGCCCTTGTGTGATTACATAGGCAGGTGTCCAGGCCAGGCCTGCATCGAGGATATATAAAGGTGTACTTCAGAAAGTTATTTTTATATATAACCACAAGTTCTGATGTTCATGGAAGAATGCTAAATGTTTGCAAGTATTTTTAACAATTGAACGGAAATCCTCCCAGTCATGTCACTCCTACAGAGGTACCAGCTGGCTCAGCACTGCAATCTGGACTCCTTTGGTGCCAAAGCATGAGGAACTCCACCGTACCAGTTACCATGTTTTCATCCAAGCCACCATACCCTGCTAGAGTGCTGCATGTCAGAACAGAAGGCCAGAAGGGCTCAGGGGCTGCAGCAAAGCAGGAAGGGCAGGGCTAAGGCCCTTGTACATAAATGGCATGCAAACTCTTTCCTACCAAGAGCAACGAGACCAGCAACAGAGGGTGAGAGAGAGGGTGCTGTCCTGGAACTCCACCCAACTCCCCAGAGCTCCGTTCAGCTCGAGTCCTAGTAAAGCCTTGGTTTGTGCTCAGGCACTTGGTCATGAGTCAGCCTGGCCCACTACAGGAGGGCACTGTGGGTGTTTGTGGCAGAGGAGGACACCTGTGCCCACCGTCATTAACAAGGACAGACTGAGGGGACTGAATGATGAGAGGAAAGGCTTGAACAAAGGAGGACTTGTCACTACCTGAGACAGTGCAGGGAGAAAGCTCAAGAATACTGTTCCATCTGGGCTTTCTCCTCCTCTGTTGAACTTGCTGACCCAAACACACCATGATGCAACCGGGCAGGACTTTGAGAGCTCAGAAGTCTGTCTGGAGGACCCCAAGGGCCAAGACGCACACTGCATCATCCCAGCTACAAGGAGGCCAGAGGAACGCAGGACGCAGAGTCAGAGAGACCAGATAACACAGGTATATTCCAAGAGGCTGCAACTGCTCCTCTCTCCCCACCTCTCTTGCTCTCTTTATAAGTATGAGGATATGTTAATTCATGTGCACAGCTATATGTGTAAAATTTGGTACATATATCTCTATGGGCATGGTATATATGTTATACATGTGTACATTAAACACGTGTGTATAGTCATATATAAAGCAAGAAGACAGGGATATATGTATATGTATATAAATGTGTATACATAAAATATGCATATACATGTATAGAAATACATAGTGAATATGCATATATTGTGTTATGTATACATGCATACATTTATATGTATATGTAAAGAGCAAGGGCAGGTGGGGAGAATTGCATATCATATACACATACATACACATATACAGTCCAGTTCATTTCAATTTTTTAATATTTGATGAACATTAAGAGTTTCTGCCATGTGTTGGCCCTAGGCTGGGCACCAGGACACAAACTTCAGTAAGTGTCACCAGTCTCAAGGAGCTCGCCATCCAGGGAAGGGACAAACTAAAAACCCAAACACACAATCTATCAGCATGGTGGCACTTATAAAGGGAGGCAGCATGACTTGGTGGCTCTGTATTGAGGATAGTTGATGACAAGGACTTCAGTCAGCCCTTCTGGCTGGTCCAGCTCCTGGCCCCATCACTTTGAACCAGTGCAACATCAAACATGCAACTTGAACTGCAGGATCTTCATCATCAAAATAAAGATCCCCAATAGTGCCTCTGTCATTGGGTGGGCAGCTTCCATGGTACACCAGGGGAAAGCCTGACGCGTCCTGGCAGCCAGAGTCCCTCAGTAAAAAGAAGCTGTCATGATTACTATGATTACTGTTACAATGATCAAGAACCTAAGGTTCTGTAGCGGCACAAAAGAAGAAAGGTCAATCTCGCTTGGGGAGGATCAGGAGCAGCTTCGTGGCAGAGGTGGGATGGAGGTGAATCTTCCCTAGGAACAGGTGCTTGTCAGGAGAACAAAAGGGAGAAAGGCTTATTCTGAGGATAAGGAAGAGCCTGTTCAAAGGCTCTGAGGCATGAAACATCCCAGCATGTCCAGAGAACTGCCTGCACATCAGTACCCAAGTAAGAGTTCACCGTCAAAGAGAGGCGAGCCAGCTCTGGAAGGGCCACCCCCAAACCCTTAACAATAGAATAACAACTCAGATCTGCCCATCAGAAGGTTTAGGCGATATCCAGCTGAAGGTAATTTCACCTTATGAGGGCAGGGTCACCATGGGGATCACGCAGAGCTCATGAATACCCCCGGAGGGCATTATGCCATAAAGTAGAGGCCTGTTCATCTGCACCATCTTTCCTCTGTTCACAAGTCTTCAAAAGCTCTTTGTTTGTTTTAGTTTTCGTAACTAATTGGCTTATTTTCCCATGCTGATCTGGAGGCGGTGGAGGGCTTTCCAGAATGATTTTTAAATACTCATCTTCCCAACCACAAGGAGAGTCTTAAGTGGCCACTTTTTAGCACTTAGGAGAGTCACCCAAATCATTGGCCCTCCGAGTGTAGGCAGCAATTACAGTTTTGCAGGTCAGGACTCAGATGGAGGTAGGTGAGGGAGGCAGAGCCAAGAAGGGGTCAGAACGGTTCCCAGGAGCAAAGAATGCCCTGGACAAAAACTATATGAGAAATAATAGTCCATAGGAGTAGCACGAGAGGCAAGAAGGTCACCCAGGAAGAGGAAAAAGAACACGTGCTGTGGCATGAAAGGGGCAGAACAAACAGGACAGGGCAAACATGCAAAGGGAAGTTGGTGACAAAGGAGGACCCTGGTAGTGCAGTGTGTGAGTCTGTCAATGAAACTGCTAGACTACGTCTAGATCAATCTGTTCACTCATCATTCATGAGGTCAGCTGATTAGTCAATGCTATTTATTTCTCCTGCAAATGTGTCCCAGATAGCCTCCATACCAGACACTGAAGAGGCAGAGCCCAGTCAGCTCTGGTCTCTGTCTTCGCTCAGCAGCTCACCTGCTAGCAGACTGAGAAGGTAACTTCACACCACAGAGGGTGGCTGCAACCACAAGGGACCTGTGAGGCGGGGAGGGAGTCCCTGCAGGGCGCACCTGGCACATCCCAGTATGGTCCTGGGTGTGCTCACGTAGGCCGCCTCACTTCACCTTCACAACGCTCCTGGGCAAAAACAGACAATCTACTTTTTCTGGCCCAAATCTGCACCATCTCATGGTAGAGAAAAGAGAAGCAGTAAGTGGGCAAGGGGGTCTTCAGACAAGGAAAGGAAGAGGAGACCTCAGAGCTTCGGCTGCCTTCCTTTTAGACCTCCCTTCTTTGCAGGACTGCCTCCGGACTGGGGCTTAGATTTTCATACAACAAACAGTGGGTTTTCCGTTTCATTTTTTTCCTTTAATTTTAATGCAGCATTCTCCCCAAATGCCCATGTGTTAATCCTGCTGTCACAGCTTCACAGACCCTCGGACGTGCCTGCATGTGCACGTGAATGTGTGTGCTCAAGTGCAGGTGAGTTCAACTCAGGCCCAGCCAAGGAGTGCCATCATCCCTGCAGGACCCGCCGGAGTGCCAAGTCCAAGAGCTGGACACAGATGTCCCATCATGGCCATGGGACCACCTCCTTGTGTTGTAGTTGCTGCAGCCTGGGGGTGACATTATGCTTGGTTTATGTTGTTATCAAAAGAAAACAAAACAGAAAGCAAGAGTCATATCAGCCCATAATGTGGGACTCCAACTTTGCAGGTACTTTATGGTCAGTTAAGAAATTCAAAGAACATTTCACAATAGTTAGAACAAGCAAGAAAAACCAGGAGTACCTCACCACTATCAATCATTTTTTGGTCTCTCAGATAATCATTTTTCTCCTGAAAAATCAAATCAAACAAAAAACTATTTAGTAGGCATCTACTATGTGACAGGCACTATCCAATCCATTAATCAGTCTAGAATTTTTTTTTCATTATCTTCTTTTCTTCTTTCAGATATTTAAGGTGCTGATCAGAATACTTCAGCTGTTTTCCCTATAAACAGTTTTATTATTTGCAATGTCTTCAAAAGTTTAACACTTTAACGGTTACCAAGAGCTTTCTGTGTAGATTTTCTGTTTTGTTTTTCTTGCTACTGTTGTTTATTACCTAAAACATTCCTTTTCTTTTCCTACTCTCTGATTTTTAGGGAGAAAAAAAATCTAGCATCTGGGGTCTGAGACCACTTGAAACGTCTGGGCTGGGATTGCTAATGACCTCCCAGAGATAACCCAAATTGCTGATTTAGCAAAGCCCATTCTTGACCTTGACACAAGACAAGACAGGCAAAGGGGCAGGACTTGGGAGGGGGTAGTGAAAGAAAAAGGATCATAGAAGCTCTCAGATCTCACCAAGCCCCCTCCCCCATTCAGCAAACACCTGGCTGAGTTGGAAAACATGACCGGTCCAACCTTCCTATTGGCACCAATTGAAGCTGTCAGCTCTCGCTTGTCACCAGTTGCACTGGGAGGCCCTGGGCAGCCACAAGAGCCCTAATTAGGCAGAAATGACACTTCTACAACTGACCTGCCAGGACCTTTGGCAAACCATTTAACATCATTAGTTAACATTTTTTAAAAGTGTGAATGTAAATGAACAGCCAGTGGCTTTCAATGGAGTTTGTCGGTGGCATCCCCCCCTACCACCAGCAGCCCCTCACTCTTTCTCTTTTTACATGAATAGTCCACTTGTTTTCTCCAGAATTGGAGGGAGGCACGGAGAAAGAAGGAGGAAGAGGACCGGTCCTCTGAGCTGAGAGACGTTAAAGCATAAACAAGCCCAGAACAGCAGAGAGACCATCTCTTCCTGCCTTTATAAGGGTTTAAACAGAGACAATCTCCCAGGGCCACCAGAGCAGAGCAGGGACACAGCATGACACTCCCCCCACCCCAGGCTAGGCTGAAGTCAGGTGCCCCTCCATCAGCTGTACTGGTGAGTGTGGCCGGCCAAAACCCAGGATGTCATCTCCCGACGCAAGGGTATCTCTGAAATACCCTCTTCCAAACGTCTTCGGACTCGTTGGCATTCCAAACAGCAGACAATGAGGCTGTGACTTAGCCAAGGCCTTGCGAGTGCTTAGCCTGAACATGCCAGTTCTCAGGTACCTAGTCCCTCTGGAAAGGTGCGCAGTTCTGGGGTGGTTTTCTCAGACGCCAGTTGGATACTTACACAAATGAGCTCATTTCCTACCTGCAGCGGTTATTTCCCACCTCGAATCACACTTCATCTTGTTCTTTGCCTTACACCCACAGAATCCGTACACGCCGACACTCTCCATCTGTGGGAGGGGAAAAGAGTTTCATGGTGAACAGGTCGTTTTTTCGTCTCCCCGTTGCTCAAAAGTCACCCACTCCTGCTGGCTGATGGTCAGAAGAGGCAGCCTCGGGGACAGAAGAGAAGACAGTGAGGGGGACAGCAGAGGAGGTGGGTTCCTGAGGCCCTTTGCACTTACCACCCACTTGTTGTTGTGTGGCCTTGGGCAAAGTGTTTAGCCCTGAGTCTCAGATGTTTTCATCTGTAAGACAGAGATAATGCCTCACTGTGTCAAGTGACAAGAAAACAGACGCCAGTACCGTGAGAACGGGAAAGTAGTACACAGAAGGACCAGGCCACGGGTAAGAGCTGCGAAAACCCAGGACCTACACCTGGCTCTCCTCGTCCACTTATCCTGGAGAGGTGGCATGGAGAGTGTGTCCCTTTGCTTCCCCAGGCACACTCCACCAAGTCACCAGCACCTCCCAGGCCCCCCGCCTGTCCTGTCCACCCCCATTCTACTTATTCTCAAAAGGGTTTTAAATACACAAAGACAAGCGCAGCCGCGTAAAACTGATGCCTCAAAGCCGCAGTCCCGTTGGCAAGCCCTGCACACGGTGGTGGGTACACCACAGAGGCGCAGTGACTGTTGACTGAGTTCAAATGCAAGCACACGGCTTCCAGATGTGCTCTTTGCAAGGGCGGCCCAGATCCTAAACTGGGCATCGGGCTTGTCCCTGAACTAAAGATAAGTAAAGCCAAGCAGGTGGTGTGGGCTGCATGCCTGTAACTAGCCGTGAGAGGGAAGCCAAAGAAAACAATCTTAGTTTGGGGCAGAAAGAGAGGGAAAATACTGGAAAACGTCCTTAATAACAGCAAATGGAGGAGGGGAAACTGCTCATCACGATGGAGCGTTTAGTGCTTTTAAGCTAAATACCTCAGCATATTAAGCAAATAGAGAAAAGCCAGCTAGAAGATGTCATCAAATTGAACCGCGCAGCGCTCAGAAAGCCTCTAGGAGGTGTCTGGTTTGACCCCTTTTCCCATCACATGCCTGGTCCCAGCCCGGCTGTTTAGTATTGCGGCTCCTCTCCAGCTGCGGAGCTTATTGAAAAGCTCTCACTCCCTGCCTGGTTTTGGCACATTTTCTGCAGGTGCCTCCTACTGTGGCCACAATGGGCTGCTCGGGAGGTTTAGACCTGTCAACAGCTACAGGGGAGGGGGGCAATAGTGGAGGGAGCACAGTCATTGTCTTAAAGGGCCAGTGACATTGTTTGCCGCCACCGCAGAGCCTGCAGCACTGGCACCTGCTAATGAGATGAATCCTTTCTCCCGCTCTGTCTTTCGCTCTTTAATGATTTAACTTGATCGCTTTGGTTCCTTTCTAGAAGGGGAATTGCTCCATTGATCATATAAAGTAATTGCCTGTAAAACACTGCTCTGCAGCAACTACTACTACTTCCCTGGCTGAAAATGTCACAGCAATTGAAAAGCTCTTAGCCCAGTTCAAGAATGAGGTTGCTAAAGAGAACAGTCTGCATTCAGCCCCAAGTACTCCCTGTGTCCTGAGAGTTACAAGTTTTGGGTGTGACGGATTTTTTTTTTTTATACTCTGGTGGTATAGTGTGATTTTTTGCACAAGTGTGGGAAACTCACCAAATACATCAAAAACAAAAGCAAAAACTCCCTCAACACTGAAATTAGATATTTTCATTCAGAAAAAGAAATTATTTTCTTAATCACCCATGGGTTCAGAAAGACACCTATGGGGACAAGTTAGAAGAGAGAAGAAAATGATACTCTCACCCAGGAGCCGGCAGGGGCCTTGGTTCGGGGAGCAGGGAATGATGCTCTAGTTGTCTAAGGTTTGCTGATATTTCTGACCTGTCACTTGGCGGCAGCAGTGACACACTGTGGGAATGGGGACCACACACTTGAGGAGTTTTCGTAAATAGCTTTGTTAAATAGTTGTTGCCACGCCAATGTGTGGGAGTAATTCACCTGGGGGAAAAAAATCACTTTTCGATAGGCAGGAATCTGCCAGGGAAATAAACATGAAGCCTGACAGTGATGTCATTTCCTCCGACAGGTGAGAGCCTTGGCTTGTATCTGAGAGAGACTTTTTCAAGGTAATTGGTGGGAAGCACCACTTGCTGCACATCCTGCTGCCAGTGACCAATTTGGGAACAAAGCTTCAGGTGAATCACCTTTCATCCAGATAAGCCACAGATTTTTGGGGGGTAGCTGATGAGCTTAGGGCAGGAGAAGTGGTTATTACTGTAGTTTCTTAAGAAGGTGAAAACATCCGCCCGCTTCTTGACAAAGGGCACTGAGCTATAAAAAGACCATTTACAATTATAAATCTGAAAAGCTGTAGGACTTTTTACATTTAAACGCTGTGAAAGGTCATGGTACGAGTTCCATAATTGTATATAGGTGTCGCTTTTTTTTTTTCCCTTGGAATTTAGGGACTTGGGATTTTATATTTTAAAGTTCTTTAATATTGCAAGATTATACAGGACACTCAGGGCAATCACACATACAATACCAAAATGCATAACATTAAAAGATATTTTTCCTTATATAGTGAGAATATAAAAGGGAGGGGTCTTTAAATTTAAGCCCATTAAGTAAACCAATTCCTGGATATGTAGAATTAGGTTGAAAGCCTTTAACTAGGAACTTAAATTTTAACTTATATTGGAAGATCTTTCATTTTTGTCTATAAAAAGAAATAATCAGAGATAAAATCAGACAATTAATGTAGAACTAGATAAAATAGAGAATTAAAGGAACTCAAAAGTTCTGCCTGGCTCTAAGAAAGTTTAGATAGTCTCTTATAAAAAAAATACATGATGGGAAATAGACAAATGAGTGGTAAATACGACTACAAGATTATTCCCAGCAACTTTGCCTATTAGTTAGGAGATCAGGACAGGAAAGTGGGTTGAGTTTAGTTCAAGAACAGGGGAGCCTGGAAGATCATGGGGTAAATCCAATCCCCCACTGGCAAAGAACAGCTCAGGAAGCTGGAATGCACAGGGGAGGCCTGTGAAGGAGGCTCTCCGGCTCTCTGGCTGGGAAGGAGCCAAAGGGTGGCCAGCCTGCTGCTGGTCCTCCTCAGGACTCCCCGAGTGAGAGTGTGTGTGTGCACAGTTTCAATACCAGTTCACCACATTTCTTGAGGAAGTAAAGGGGAACATTTGGAGAGGAGGAAAACAAGGCAAGCGTGCTCCACATCAGAGGAATGACGTCTGATCTGACAGCAGCCACAGGACTGGCCCCACTCCGGCATCCTCCTCTGCTGCATTTGTGCATAACGCAAGAGGTCTGACCAGCATCCAAAGTTCCCCAACAACGAGATCCTGCTTTACAGCATGCTCTTCTTGGGATCTCGTAGCACATTCTAAACCACCTGACTCCACAAGGCAGGAATTATCCTCCAGCTAAGTATATTTGAACTTCATACTAAATGGGGCTTATAAAGAAGCTGGGCAGGCATTTAAAACTAAAAGCACGCATTTTCAAATGTTGCATTATTTTTGTGTCCATGTACACCAAACTAATTAAATGTACTCAGAGTGATGAGGATTATACCCCAGACTAATGTGTGATGGTCTGAGTGGTAACTGCTAACACTTCTTAATGCGGATCTGTAAATTTACTATGTAGTGAGAGTCACAGACACTTAAACCTGATCACTTTATTTACTTGGTATATCCATGTGTTTACATTTGTTACAGACAAATATCTCATCCACCAAAACTTAACATACAGAAATGCTAAGATCCTTTATACAAGAACAAAAAGGTAACTTCGAGCAGATAGGTAAAAGTACCCATTGAAACATTTGTATTCAATATAGAAGGTGCATGTATTTTCCAGTTAGAAAACGATGTCAATCTGAGCTTTGCTTTAGAGTTCCTGAATTAACACAGAACCATCAGCTAAGGAAAGAACAAGACTGTACAGTTTTATGCCTCTGCAGAATACACTGGATCGTTCTAGATGAAGATTTCGACCACAGCGCGTATGCTGCGGTCAGACATCACTGAGGCTGCATGAGCACAAGCCACTCCCTCCTCCAGGAGGAGGCTTGGTTCACTTTTTTGTTCCCTTTGATTTTTTTTAGAATTCCATCTGCAAAGCTTCCTTTCTTTCAAAAGTCAGAGAGCACTGAGTAACCCAAGGAATTTCCCATACTCCTGGTGTTCTCAGCCTGCTGCAGATCACAGCCCCTTCCTCCAATCATATCCTTCCAGAGTCCCAGCTTACTTAAAACTAGCCCACTAAAATGGATGCGCTTAACTAATAACACGAGTGCGGCTGATTCCCAGGACCAGTTACAGATGCCTCCTCTAAACAAAGCCTAAAATCTTCCTTACACATTTTGTCAAAAACAGATGGGACAGGAGACATGAGGTACACAATCCCCAAGTCTAAACTTAAAGAGCCACGTGAATCTGTCATAAATGTAATCATAGTATGGACCAATCTGGACATGACAGCTGAGCCTTAACCCCAGAGGACACAGGTATGTGTATGACATATCTGACCACCAGCCAGGGGCTAGTTTGTGCCAAGAAGGATAGTGATTTTTTTTCTTTTTATCCCTTGGAATTAGGACTTGAAAAAGAATGTAAAAAGTTCAAGGCAGGCTCTTAGCGAGTCTGAGTCAAACACACACACACACACACAGATTCTTTTTGTTCTCATACAACAAATAATATTCAGGGATAAAGTCTATTTTACACATAAATCGAAACAGTTTATATAATTCTGAATTATTCATTTTGATTACATCTTTGGCTTTTGCAGATTTATAATTATCTCTCCCAAAAAGGCAACTAATTTTCCAATTTTCAGAGTGTCCCAAGTACACAAAAAATATTAATTGAACAGATAATATTTTCCTTGCAAAGGTCTTAGTTAAGATTTTTAAATGGTTGTATTTTCAGTAAAGCAATAAATGATGATACAGAGAATACTATTTATTCTAAAGCTTATAAAGTGATAAACAGTTTATTCAATATTCTTTAAAATGCAAAAAAGTTACAGTTATCACCTTTTGTTCTTATCTTTAAAATGATGGACTTTGATTCTGTATTTTCAAAATCAGCACAGGAACTCTATTTTCCTGCCAGCTTGACTATAAAGAAAACATTTAAGATCAGGCAACTAAAGTTCAGATTAGATCCACAAGTTAAGTCCCAGCAACTGTTGGCATGGAATCATTTAACACCCAAAAGAAATGTTAAAAATAGGAATTCTGCTTTAAAAATTCCAAAGGTAGAAAATTCCTGTAGCAGGAACAGAGATCTGAGCTTAACCGAGATGGCTCTTCTCTACAAAATGCCCTGCCTTGGGAGTTAGTTCTACATCTTCTCCATTTTCAAATTCTCATCAAGGTTAAAAGATTAGAGTGCAAATGCCTGGAAGTTAACTTTGAGAAGGATGATAACCTAGGAGAGCTTAGTGATATTTTAAATCCATCGACTGTTCTTCAGTCGGACAAGAGTCTAACAGAAGCTGCTGAACCTACTCAGCCTGGGGTGGCAGGGGGTTGCTAGAGCTCACAGGGCCATGGAAGAGCACGAACCTGGGTTTCTTCCACGGCTTCCCTGGGAACCATCTACAGGCACACCAAAAGAAATGGGATCAGGGAAGACACCCAGAAACTTCTACTCCAAACCTCAGCTTTGCCTCAATATTTATTCCAAGTGAAAGTACCTCCACATTAAAAGCATCAACTCAGCACTCCATCCTGAGCACAACTGTGTTAAATCCCTTGCGCTTTGCCATCTGCAAAGTGCAGCAGTTGAAAGACAGCCACGCTGACGATGACGTGTTAAAAGCAATTCCACTTTAGCAATGTCCCAGTCTTACATCCTCACCAAACTTTTCTCCTTCAAGTATTAATGGAAATATCATTTTCTGAGAGACTGATTCTGATCACTACTACTTCTGTAATATCCACCCATCGTTTTGAATGTACAACCACAAAATATAACAATTTTACTACTGAATCATACATTGTCAGGATCGATCACATTATCCTTTGTTAGAATACAACATAATTTGGTGCATTTTCAAAATTTCTATATTTTAGCAATTCATTTACATATGTCACCCTAAATGGATCCAATGATTATCATTTATATATGACAGTTATAAATGAAAAAGATGAAGTTAAATCAGTATTGAGAAATTTGCCTAAAATTATTTTATTTGACACAAGTCCTGGGAACGTACTCCCCAAATCACGATTCTTCAAGAAATAACTCTCATTCTGCATTTGTGACCAGTGTTTTATTTAAAAAAAAAAAAAAAAAAAATACTGAAAGAACGAGAATTCTCAGACTTCTTAAACAGAACAAAATAGGTGGCATTTCCAAAGGGCAAATCGAGGCAGAAAAAAGAGACAATAACAATCAGGACACAAAACAACCACCATCCTATACTTGGCCAATAATTAAGAGTCCTATCTTAATTTTTTGACAACGGATTCTTTTTAAATTCATAATAATTATTTTGAAGCTTTAACACTGTCATGAGATTCATGATCAGACCTATAGAAATCATCAGATATAAAGGTAGAGACAGTTTTTTGATTATGCTAATAAGAAACAGATAAATCCTCTTAAGCGGATTCACTTGAAGTACATTTTCAGGGAAGTTCAAATCCCTTCAATCAGGTTCTTAAGTTCAATTATGAAAGTCAAACAATTTGTTGACTCTCATTCAAGAAGATAGAGAGGCACGTAGCCCCCAGGGGCTGGGGCACCCACCCAATCGATAATCACAACAGTAACAGAGGAAACACTTCAGCCACAACTTGACGAACCATCTAACTGGTCCTCAATTCAAATTCTTTCTCTTCTTCTTTGCTGCCCCCCTATGTAGAAAATATGTCCAATATTTTCTTCACTCACAATGAATTAATAGCATTTTTTGCTACTTGTATATGAAGAAACACAAACAAGAAAACATGGGCTTTGTAGGACATTTCATAAGCACTTCTTCTGCATTACTTGCCCTGTACTTATGCCATGAAAATACCAATCAGCTGTATCAACTTCTATAAGGTTAAAAAACTGTCTATTTAAAAATGGCAAAATATGGGCTGGGGTTGTGGCTCAGTGGTAGAGTGCTTGCCTAGCATGTGTGAGGCACTGGCTTCAATCCTCAGCATCAGATATAAATAAGTAAAATAAAGGCCCATTGACAACTAAAAAAATGGCAAAATAGCTTGCTTAAAGAGTTTCTTTGCCTGATCTCTTCCTTTTCTCTCTACTGTCTGAATTCACTAGATAATTGCCCTACTTTCGTTTCATTCTGCCCATACAGAAATTGTGTCTATTCCCTGAAAAATACCAATTAAACTGCCAGTGTAGCACCTCCAACAGTATCTTTGGGTCTTCAGTGTCAAAGGCCTTTGAACAAATGACCAGAAGGCTGAATCTAAAACAGCCTTTGATGGGACACCAGCTCACTCACATTATGACTATGGTCCCAGCTCTCTGCTTTATTCGGGAAGCAAGAAAGAAGTAACACATCAACTTTATAATTCTGTACCAATGCGAAAGGTTAAAAGAAAAGTGTTAGTTTGCCAGTAAACTTAATACTCCCTGAAAGATCACAAATATTGTTTTTAAAAGGGGGCCCTCTTTATTCAATTAAACCTGGATTTCTGTACAAAACTGAATAAAGGTTTTCAAAACAAATACTAGAAAATGGATAAAAATGTTATATTTCCTTTTCCTTAATTTTTCTGGTAATAACATTGTTTCCTCTGTGTAAGTCCCACTCTGGAAGAAGTTGCATGGATTTTTTTAATTTACTCTCATAATGATACTATGAAACTAAAATAATTCAATGAGCCAGCTAGGAAATGGGCTCTAGGAAATAGAGAGGTTAAGAAATTTGTTCAAGGTCACACAGCTGGGAACTCAAAGAACCAGGATTTGAACCCATGACTTAAGACTCCAAGATCCAATACTTCTAGGCTTTCTTGGCTGCATCCAATATCAAATCATTCCCAGGTGAAGCCTTGGTCAACCTTTTAGAGCAGTGGTTCTCAACCTTGGCTTCATATTAATACAAATACCCCATCCTTTAGAGATTCTGATTTAAGAGGCCTGGAGAGAGGCCTAGGCATTGGTATTTTGCAATACCACAGCACAGCAATGAATAAAATAGACAATGTGTCTCTTTATGGTGCTAAACTTCTAATGGTGCTTTCATTCTAGTAAAATCTGGAATAGAATCCCTAGGTAATCTCATGTGCAGACTGGGAAACAGTGATGGAGAGATTAACACCACTTACCCCCAGTCCTTTCTCTAAGATCTCAATATGACCAACTCACTGGTTCCTCTAGACGGAGGGCACAGGGGGCCTGAAAGAGCAGAACCTACAAAGAATTCAAGCTTGGAGAAGCAGCAGAGCAGAATGGGAATGGAATCTGCAGGCATGGGCACTGGAATCAGCCACACCTGGGTTCAAATTGTACCTCTGCTATTTATTAAGGGTGTAAGCTCAGGCCAGTGACTTACCTTTTGCAGTGGTTCTGTAGATTCATGGGATGATGCAAGTAAAGTTCCAAGCTTATGAAAGAGCTCAAAAGCAGTTGCTGTGTGGGTTTTGTAGATGGTATTGCTACCACAGGGGCAGTGATTGCTGCCAGGAGATTTCAGCAATGAAGCAACAAATGTTAAAAAACAAAAAGCAAAAAAAAAACAAAAAACAAAAAAATTTTTTTTTTTTTTTAATTAGTGAAACCATTCCTACTTCTGCATTTTACAGGTACAACAAACTGGCTGGCAATCCTGTTCCTCACTCATGACAATTGGGCGAGGAAGGTTAGCGTCGTCACTTCCGTCTTCTAGATGAGGAAAGGCAGCACTTTCCATCTATTTTGTCTCCAAAATAGATTTTGTTTCCATCTATTTAGTCTGTGATCAAATGCACCTGCAATCATGCTCATTAGTTCCCTATGAAAATGATATTCAACACAGATGTCAAACAAAGGGAAGAATTAACAAGCACTTGATAGCAACCCCAAAATAACATCTTTAAATAATCACTTCTGAACATTAAAGTCATGGCAGACAAGTACCAATTTAAATGAAGGTGTTGGGTAGCAATAAGGAAAAATGAACAAATACCTTTTTCCTTTATCCTCGTTCATTTAGGAAATGTCTGATAGAGCTTAGACATTCTTTTTGAAATGCAGATAAAGAATGGTTAATTTCCTCTAAGAAGGGTCTTCAATCAGCATGTTGGAATAGACTAATACATCCTGATATTTTATCTTGAATCGGAGCTGCAAAGTAGAAGAGATCTAAGATGGAAAGACCCAATTCAGTGGTTCTCAACCAAGATCATGGAGGAAACCTGGGACTCTGAGGAAGGGGCCCCCCAATTCCAAACCCACACCTAACAACATCCCCCTCCCTGCACTGAGTAAAAGCTTGATGGTACATCTGTTCTTTTTCATGTGTTTGGAGTTTCCTTAAAAGGAATATAGATGCTTCTAGAAGTCCTACTGAATTTATGGTCATTGTATGTAACTGCTATGAAATATTGGGGTGGTGGGTGCTCCATATTTGCTGTTAAAAAGGAGTCTTCATATCTAAAAAGTTAGGAAACCTGATCAGTCCAAACCTTGCTCTTTACTGAGAAGTCAAGATCTTAGAGATGATTGGGATTCCATTCCAGGGATTCTCATTCCCAAATTGTCCCTGCCTCACACCATACATGCTTTCCCACGCAGGCACCAATTCACAGGATGGCAACAGGCCTGTATCCTGTCCCTGCTTCCTCTTTCTGAAGGAGGAGAGCTCAGTCCCAGTCTCTCTGCCTGGATAAGTTCTAGATCTATTGAGTTCTCCAGAATTATTCTTTATTTTCCTTCCCTCCCATCTCCAACCCTCAGATGGGTACTTGAAGGGTCAGGCACTGCCCTCAACCCCTTTCATGCTTTGGAAGTATGCCAGGACATTAAGCCTCAACATGAAATAGAAATATGGTCACCAAAGTCCTAAAACAAGGACTATGTAATTTAAAAAGAAGAAGAAAAGCATATGTAGAAGCAAAACCACTAGTGCGTCTAATAACTACAGAAAATAAGAAAATGGGAATATTCAAGAATCATTTTATTGATTCTGGATCTGTCAACACCAAGAGGCTGCTAATAAGTCCATGCAAACGAACTTCCAAAAGACTTTCACTTCTATTATTTCAGTGTATTGCATAATGACTCTCTCAATGTGTGTGCTCCTGGAGTGCCACCAGAACTTGAGGTGTCACTCTAAGTGTTACTGCTCTTTTGTCAATGCCTAGGACAGTGCCTGGCACATGGCAGACATTTAATATGTATTTGTTAATTGAACTATGGAAGGAGAACAGGATGGCAGTTTATCATTATTACTGTTTATCTTCAAATAGTCTCTTCTATAACCTCCTGTAACTTTTGACTTAACATCCTTCCCCCCATTATTTTTTTCTTCCTCTTTTTTGGCACTGAGGATTGAACTCAGGGATGCTCTACCACTGAGCTGCAGGGTATTACTAAGTTGCCCAGACTCTTTCAAATATTTTTAATGGAATTTTTTAAAGTCATATGAGAAATTCACTCATTTTAGGAAAACTAGAAATGACCAATATATAAAAAGAAAATAAAAGATCCCTATGATCCTATCACCCAAAGGCAACAAAATTAACATGCTCAGGTACACCCTTTCGGACTTTGTTCTATGCATATGCACAAATACAAACACCCACTCAACACATTCCCAAAAGTCTGCCCTAGACTTTGAGATTTGGAGTTTTTCCATTCTCTTTAAGCTTTATGTTTGCTTCCCATTATGGCTCCTTGCCCTTGTCCTATGACCTAAATCTACTTCTTCTCCAATATTTAAATTCCTTACTTCAAGAGGATTTTTCTCCCCCATTACCCTCCAGAGCATTCATCTGTCCTTATTTCAACTTGTAACTCCATCAGGACAACTTTAATTGGCACCTTCGGTCTTCCTTTTGCTCTGGGACACCAATGCTCCTTAAGTCCCACCCAACTTTAACCCAGAACAGCATGTCCCATGGAGACCAGACAACTCATTTAACCCATTTCTGACAAATGCAGAGAACTATACACCACCTCAGGAGTCTTTGGTTTTCCATCTCTATCCAATCACACAAAGCCTTTTCCACCTTTCCCTCCTGCTCTGCTTCATCCATCTCTTCTCATTCCTTCCATCACTGTTTAGGCCCTTATGCCTACATTACTTTCTACATGGGTCTTCTGCTTTCTGCAGAACCAAATACCCATCAATCCTACCCTCTACTGCGAGTTAACTGCTTCTATCTAGTCCATCCTGTATTCAGAAATTTGAAGCTTCTCTCTCCTACTGAATGGGTCTCTAGTTCCTTCACAATCTCCCCAATTTTGTCATCCTCATTTCTCATTATTCCTGAAAACAACTGCTTTGTTCCAAACCAGACTGGTGTATTCATTATTCATCCAACTCCAAAACACTTGCGAGTTAAGCATTTATTAACCAATTATTATATGTAAAACCCATTCATTCATCCAACAAATATTTACTGAGCACCTGTCAGGTGAAGGACTGATGCTGTGGACACAATGGTGAATGAGACAGACTAAGTCTCTGTCCTCACAGAACTCAGAGGTCAATGGGTTATTGAGGACAGTCCCTGAGACTCGATGGTCCCAGCCCAGACGCTGTCCAGTCTTCCAGTAAAATGTCAAATGAGTCAAGACATCCCTGAAGGCTGAAATTTGTGGTTCAGGCTGAAATTGGGGGAAGTAGTTCAGAAGAAAGGAAGGGCTGACTGAAGGGAGAGCTGTGGCTTGAGGCTTCTTTAAAGATGTTGGGATTCAACCTGGATGTTGAAAGATGGGTGAAGGAGAGTCCTAGGTATCTTCCATCCCAGGATAGAGGAAAGGCTCAAGGGTGGAATGGAAACAAGGGTGACATTATTGTCTTCTTTTGTATAAAAGTCCACTGGGCACCTAGTTGGCAGAGCCCAGGCTCTTTCCTGGCAGGGCCCCAGGCTCTGCAGTGGACGTGCAGATGACTCAGCATCAGCTCCTAGCATCAGAGGATTTCCATCCAACAAGGAGGGTGAGGCAAGTCGTTGATGCGCTCAAGCCAGAGAGACGCTTCCTGAGAGACCCAGAGAAAATACTGAGGGAGCTCAGAAGGGGTAGGTGCGTATCTGGGTTTGTATAAATATTTATAGCTGCACAGTTTTATTCATCTATCTTCACATGTGCCTCTATTGAAAATAACTATCTTGTTTCCAGGTGCTTTCTAACTTGCTTCCTCTTATTATGCTAAGTGACTTAGGAAGCAGGCAGAGTAGGTATGACGATGTTTTCCAGATGAACAAGAGCAGTGTAGATGTTTTAAGTGATCTGCGTGAGTGGGAAACCAAACAGGCAAAAGTAGAACAAGTACACCCTGTCCATCTCGGCCCAGTTTTGCAGCAGTGGAACTACCTAGAGCGGAAGGTGCACTTAGGAAGTTCTGTAGCCACATGATACCTGGCAGGTGTAAGGCAGTCAGGCAGGCACTTTGGGTTTAGGAGGGCAGGATGCAGGCAGCCTTCCGGGGAGGGAAGGCCCTTCTTCCATTTCCCATCACCTCCCAAAGGCCTGCCTGCATCACCCCCAGCCCTAAGCCTATCCAAACCATAACCATCCCTCAAGGTCCATCGCCCCCACCCATTTTTTCAGCCCACACTGGGTTGTCCTCGCATTGCTTTCACTCCCACTAATCGCCCTGGGGAGGGTGCATGACCGTTTCTCTCCTGGGCACCAGGGCAGTCCAGCCAGCACACTGCTTGGCTCAGAGCAGGTCGTTAACAAACATGGGCTGAATGAACCAATTCCTGGGGCGGCCACAGTTCGTACCATACCCTGGCGGTCAAAAGGCTCCCCCAGCGGACCAGGCCTGCCTGGCACCGGCCGCCCTCGCGACCAGAGGAGCTCGCTACCGGCGAGGAATGAGGGGGCGCGTGGGGAAAGCGACACGGCCGAGTCGCAGGGCCACTGGGAAGCGACGCGCCACCCGGGGTTCGTGTCCCAGCTGCAAGCGGGGCTAAGGCTCCCCTGCTCCTGCAAAGCGCCCTTCAGGAAATGGCTGAATGTCTCCCCATGTGGAAAATCGTCGGGGAAAAGTGGTGAAAAGGAATCTGGGAGAGCGCGAGTCTCGGAGCCCAACCCCCGGATCAACCCCTCGGGAGAGGGTGGGAGGCGGGCGCGAGAGGGTCGGGAAGGAGCGAGCGGTCCTCACTGCAGGAGGAACCCACGGCTGGAAGCCTCGCGAGATCTGGGGTCGGGATTTCGCTGCGTTGCCTAGCGACGGAAGGACGCTCGCGGGCCCCCAGGCTAAACCCCGCTGTAGCCTTAAATCTCCTACCATGGGGGAAGAACGCGGCGGCCGCAGCTGTGGGATCACTAGGGAGCTGCAGAAGCTGAAGCAGCAGGCGATGGAGTACTACCGGGAGAACGACGTCCCGCGCAAGCTGGAAGAGCTGCTCAACTCCACCTTCTACCTCCAGCCCGCCGACGTCTACGGACACCTGGTAGGGACCTGGGACGCGCACCCTCCGCCCTCAGCCCCTCTACCCCCGCCGCACGCTGCGGCAACGCGCTGCGCCTGCGCCTGCGCCAAGAGTCGAGCATGCGCGGCGTGCCAGGCCGGCGGTGGTGCTGCTGAGTTAGCAGGCGGCAAGAGGACGCGGCGACGACCCCTGGGGCGAAGGGATCTCTAGAGAGAAAGTGCTGGAAAGAAGGCAATCAGAGCAAAAAGGACTGTAGGCAGATTTGTAGCTATGGCGACAGCCCAGAGCCTGGCCGGCTTCCTTGCTGCCTAAAGGGCCTGGCTGCCTCTGTGCCTTCTTGCCCCGTGGCCTTTTACATGTAGACTTGAGTGGCCTCAGTCATCAACCTTCAGCGGCCCCATTTCAACCATGGGATGAACGCTGTGGCATTTGCTTGGATTTGGCCTTGGCCCATCCGGGGCCTCATCCAGCTGGCTCCCCTTGCTTCCAATGTCACTCAGATTTCAAGCCTACGCTCCTTGGCTTGTGCAAGCTCCTCTACCATAGGGCCAGCTCCTCCTTATACTTCACATTTCACACGGAAGCCTTGCCCACGTTTTCCTGCACCAAACGTCCTTGAGTGGATCTATGACATTTCCTATGAGTACTGTATTCTTCTGAGTCAGCCCTCGGTAGCTGGTGAGCTCCTCCTGAGAACAGGGGCCTTTCCTACCACGTCCCAGGGTCCTGTGCCTAACCCTGAAAACTGGCACATGCCTTAGCCTTCCTTAATAGTGAGTGCTTTCTCCCAGATCCCTAACTAGTAGGCAACACATCTGGAAGGCCGTGTGATTGGGCTGGTGGAACTGCTGATGGGAAGCAAGGATTTGGCAGAAGGACCAGCAAAACGTGCAGGTGCTGTGAAGGAGCATGATGTGCTGTGCGCATACAGACCCACGTCTGAGCAGTTGATGCTCCATGGATGTCCCTTTCCTCCATGGTGGGGGTTCGAGGCACCTCATGTTCACTGAGACCCTGTGGTGTGTGCTGAATGTTATCTCACTAATCCTTAGAACCACAGTCAGGTGAGAATGATTCTCCTTTTCCAAATAAAGAGCCTGTGATCCTGGAATTTATTTTCTCAAGTGACAAGAAAAGGGGGGGTGGTCTGCATCCTTTGTATGTAGCAGAGTGCATGGTCCAACAACTATGTGGGACAAATGAGCAGATGCTGGACTGACTGCATTCTCTTTCTACTGTCTCCTGCTAAAGGAATTATTGAAAGCTATCTAGTCCAACTTTCTCATTATACAAAGGCAAAAGCCCTGACTCACAGGTACTTAGTGCATACATTAAGATTAAAAACATGAATTCTTATTCTCCATGTTCTCCTTTCCAGTCTACCAGGGTCTATTAGGCAGCCAGAACCTGGTGCATACAACTGTCTTGGCGCTTATAAATTGGTTAGGGACACTAGCCACTGATATGTATAATAATGGAGTAAAAGCTACAGTGATAAATAATTGTGTGCTACATTGAGGGGTAGTTCACTTTATGTCTATTAAAGGAATCCAAGGATAGGGAAGATCCCTGTAGGCTGTAATAGCCAAGAAAACCTTGGCTTGAACTTTGAAGGATGTTCAGATATTGCATTGGCAAAAAGGCAAACTCCTTTTCATTTTCTGAGTCACTTCCCTATTTTGGGCCATTTCTAGTCTTTCCCTCTGTCAAGTCCATCCTGCACAGTATATTGCCTGAGCAGTATTCCTCATGCTCAAAACTCACCAAAATCCTCTTGCTCAGAAACCTCTTGAGATTTCCCTTTCCTTGCTGAGTAAGATCACACACTTCTATGTGTGTGATTCATGGTGCATAACCCCTCCCTCCATTAACAGGTTTATCTCCCACTCCCCCATCCCTGGTCCTCTACACTGGACTACTGTCCCCTACTATCTGAAGTTTCTAACTTCCTTCTCCTTGCTCATCTGCCTGAAGAATCTGTCCTCCACTTGCCCCCATGTCTGCCTGTGGAAATACTACCCATCTTCTAAGTGTTTGCCTCGATTGTCATTTTGCTGTGTTTCTCAGGCTTCATAGGAATTCAGGGATGGAGAAGATCCCTGTAGGCAACAGCAATAAAGTATGTTTTTTCATCAGAAAACTCATGAATGAAAGAGCCTTTGGATTGGAAATCAGGCAGATCTGGGTTTGATCCTTAGCTCTGACACTTACTAGCTGTGGGAGATTATTACAATTATGGGCCCCCAATGGACACACCTCCAGTGAATTCCCTCCCACATTGACTCTAGGCTCAGCCATGTGACTGGCTTCGATCAATAGGACCTTGGCAGGCATGATCCAGAGGCTTGATAAGTGCTGGCATATGGAGGCTTGTCTTCTTGGAAGCTAGTCCTCATGCTGAGGAAGTCCAGTTACTCTGCTGGAGACAGAGAGAGACCATGTAAAGAGACCTTGGCAGATGTCAGGCAGCCAGGGTACCCTGTGAGAAAGACAGCTGCCCCAGCAGAGGCACTTGAATATTCTGGCCCTGGTCAAGTTTCCAGATTTTTTTTTATCTACATATGAGAAACCAGGCACAACCAGTGAAAGAATGTCCCAAGTTGAGTGCAACTCAGCAGAATCCTGAGCAATAAGTGGTTTCTGGCACTAAGAAGTTCTGGGGTGCACTCCTGAAAGCTTTAGATCATTAAAGTATGGGAATGTGATTTTGGACAATTTATTTATGTGGAGCTCAGTTTGCTCCTTTGTGGAATGGAGATGATACCACCTACCTTAACCAGATTGGGAATTTGATAACATAATGTACACAGAGTGCCCAGGGATGTGTCTGACATTCATTAATTTAAATAGAATTCTATTAATGTCAGACATTATGGTGTGTCATACAGCAAAAATGAAGATGTAGTCACTTTGAGGTCCACAAGAATGCTTTGCCAGAGGTGGTGGATCCAGGCAGAGGAGGTGGAAAGGGGCTGGCAGTTAGCACCACCACACAGTCAGTCAATGAAATGTATATATTAAGCACTCAGAAATGTTAATTCCCGCCAAGAAAAAAAAAAAAAAAAAAAAGAAATGTTAGTTCCCTTCCTGGAAAATTGCTTCTGCTTCAGTTCTGCAAAGGCCCCACCTTTGAGCTGACTCATTGCTGTGGATGTTTGTCCAGGCCAAAGTCACTGGATCTTGAATTGAATGGTCAGAGACCTGGTCTGCTAAATGGAAACAGAGGGCGAGGCGGGTGCAGCTTCGCCTTCCTTCCTTCTAGTCTCTCCTCACCCAGTCCCTCTCAGTGAAACACCACCTCGAGATCCTTCACTCAGGATCCCGGAGTGGACTTTCCACTCGGCTCCCTTCTCTTTTCTCACCCTGTTCCTTGGATCACTTCTAAGCATCTTCTGCTTTTCCACCTCAATGAAATGGCTATTTCTAAGGTGCCCTCCCTACAAGCCTGTTTGACCACACAGGACTATGCGTGAGCTAGGCAAGCGAGATGCAGCGACTGCAGAAGTCCTCATCCTTTAAAGATCAGGTGCCTTTCTGGGAAGAATTGTCACCACCCGCAGCAACAATCCCGCAGATATTTGTTACTGCCTGCAGCAACAATTGCGCGGGTGTTTATCAGAGGTGGACTGGAAATAAACTACTTCTATTCCTGTGCTGCTTCCTTGCTTGCTTGCTTGTTTAGAGGAAGAGAGGCTTCTTTGAGAGGAAGAGAGACTTTGCTTAGAGGAAGAGACACTTTGCTTTTAGAGGAAGTTTTTAGAGAAAGAGAGGCTTGCTACACTTATCAGAGATCTATTTCTTCTTAAAGTTCTGCTGCTTCTTCTTAAGAGGTAGGTCCCGCATCCTGTGAACTAGGTGCTATCTATCTACCACCTAGAGGTGTGTTCTCAGTTTTCTGCTCTATGATCTGCCTTCTGCTGCTGCCTGCTGCTTACTGCTTGCTGCTTCTTCTCTCTGCTAGCTGCTTCTTTTCTCTGCTAGCTGCTTTTCTCTGCTAGCTGCTTCTTTTAGCTGCTTCTTCTCTCTGCAAGCCGCTTCTCTTTGCCTTCCGCCTACTGCCCGCTTATATTCCCTCCAGGAGGCGGAGGGCGGGGCCACGCCAGTTGAGATCAGGTGAGGAGCCAGCTGCCCTATCACGGCAAAGGTTAAAATGAACAGGCACCAGCAGGAGCACTCGGGAACGCATGTGCACGCCTTGTGTGCATGGACTTAATTGAATACGGCCAATGATAAATCACCTGGGTGTGCTTATATTAATCAACCTCCTCACTGCCCATGTGATCAAAACAACCTCCGGCTGGCCACCAGGCGCCATCCTGGCGCAGCCCACATGGCACAGCCCCCAACAAAGAATAAAATTCAGTCCCCTTCAGTGTTCTTAAATTTGAAGGTGTCGCAGTGTTCTAGAGACCAGCCGACCCAACCTTGGGCAGAAGGATAGGTTAGGGAATTGGGCTAACTATCAGAAGGCCTGCTAAAGTGTGACACGAGGCTTTTCAATTTACATTAAGAAAAGTGTCATAGTTTCCATTGAGATTTCAAAAGACAACACATTGCCCCATGTGCCAGAGACTCATCGTAGGGCAGAATCCAAACCTCAGCGATAGTGAAGGCAGAGTAGTTCCAGGAAGGACACTCACAGAGAGTTCTCATTAAACTAGTGCAAATGTGAATAACCTTTTGAAGATAAATTAGATGCGTTATTCTGATTTTTGTTTTTGTGTGTCTGTGTGTGTTGAAGGCAAACTACTTTTCTAAACTTGCAAAGCCTCCCACCATATGCAAAATAGTGGGGAAAAATGTACTGGATGGACTGGGGCTTCCAACCCTGCAAGTGGAAATATTCTGCACCATTCAAAATTTTCCCAAGGTAGGAGCCAGTTTAAAATGTGTTCTTCAACACATCCTGAATCCACTGCATTTATTAGCAACTTTTGTCTAAACTGAATGCTCTGAAACTCAGTGTTTGTAAAAAAAATAGATACACACATATATACACTATTTATTCAAAGGTAGTCATGTAAATGTGAGCCAATCAACCATGTTTTTTTTTTATTATGTTTAAATGTAATTTTGATACAAATGTGACATGCTAGCCTGAAGAAGATTCAAGATGAACAACAAAACTGAGGCAAAAATAGTTTTAAAACTCTCACATTTCTAATGTGCCAAGTTTGATAAATTAACATATAGGCTTATAGGTTTGTATATTTATATATAGATTTACAGATATGCAGGTTGATTTAAGTTAATTCATTTAAATAATTTTAGAAGTTCATTTTAATTCACTTTAATTGCTCCTTATTGGTTAGAAATAAATTTTGCTACAAACTCTGGGAGAATAATTATGATTAAATATGTTTATATCCTTGTAGCTATTTATTGAAGAGGTAGTGATAAAAAAATGAAGTTCCGTGTAGGGCATTTTTAGGGGTATTTTAATGAAGTAGTAATTTTAAATGTTTCATGAAATCAGATTTCATAGTGCTTCAACAACTATAAAAATATCTCAAAGAAAATTATACATAATCTCATTTCCTTTGGAATCAGTGATAAATACTATGCATATTAAAAGCTGGATTAATCCAGTTTTCTATTTTCTGTGAGAGGTAGGGGAAATGTGGAGCACACTCATGTCATTTTCAGCACATCTGTTCCGTCGTGATCCCCACTCACTTTGAGGTCCACGAGAATGCTTCACCAGAGGTGGTGGAGGCAGAAGAGGTGGAGCGGGGCCTGGCAGTGGGCACGGCCATACAGTGGGTCAATGAGACCATCACTGAGGAGTTGCAGGGCGTGGTGCCCTCCAACCAAGCCCAAGTGGATCACATGCTCAGGTACAGTTTCATTTTTGAAATAGAAGCCATCAAGAATATATAGATGTCTATTGTCTTTTTATCTGCCCATAACTGTGAAATCCGCAGTTAGGGAGTCAATTTAAGAAACATATGTTAAAGCAGAAAAATTTAACATAAAATATGAACTTTCTGCTGAAAATCCTGCTAGTAAAATCTTATTATATAAAGTTACATAGGGCCTTTGGTCTCTTTTCAGGCATAGAGCATCCCTAGGATTCAGCACAAAGTTTCTTAGGAAAGGATCAAGTTACAAATCCAGATAATGTCCTCTCCCTTTCCTCACCATCCTGGGCCACCTTTTGAGCTGCTCATATCCTTCCATGTGGTCACAATGGCTGTTGCTTATACTCTGTCCTCCAACCTCAGCCAAGTCTTCCATGCTTAGCCCCTGGATTGACTCTAAAATTCAAAAACCAATGAAGTATGTGTCAGAACTGTGTATGTACAGCGCAGTACTGCACAAAGTAATGGGTTAATTACTTTTCCTTTTGTGCAGGTATAATGCCTCAACCCCCTTGGCCAAGCAAAGATCAACTAGATTTTTTCTTAAGCTTTATCACTTGTCTAATGGTGTATAATGTAATGCTTTAGTCTGCCTCAGAGTCAGTTGATGACCTTTGTAAAAGACTTGGTAAAATCATTTTTGGTTCTTTGAGAGTTTCGGAATGCTATTTCACATATTATTTGAAGGAGGGCAGGCTTGCTCCTGGACTGGTTCCTCTCTGGATCTACTACAGAGATATTGTAAAGACATGTTCTCCTGTTTCTGGATTCCATATTTTCCTTTTTCTTGATTTGAAGGATTATATTCTTGGAAAGAACAGGTGAGAGAGGGTAGCTGGGAAGTAAGGTTGTTGAGTTCTTATGTGTATGGCAATGTCAGTACTTTATTTTCCAGATTGAGACTTTAGCTGAGTATATAATTCTATGTCAAAATCAGTTTCTCTCAGGCCTTTAAAGGCATCAGATCACTGGGCATCTAGATTATTCATAAATAATGTAAATCTGATTCCCATTGTCTTTTTTATTTGCTTGCTTTTTGTCTGTGGAAGCTTTCAACCTCTTCTTTTTACTCTGGGGGAGTGAAATTATTGCATAGTTGTCCTTAAGTGGCATTTCCCAAACATTTTTTTAGTATTCATTTTAAAGACCCCCACTTTCCTCTTCCAAGAATAAGACATCATCCACATAATGCTTTATTTCACTGTGTATTCTGGAAGATTTGTCTTCTGAATGTCATTTATATAAAAACAATCGAGCAGCCCTTAATCAAATTATGTCTTCAAATTTTACTTTGAAAATGCACACAGAACTCAAGTAACTTAAAAAAGGGACCCCTGAAATCATTAAACATTTCTTGCCAGGCCAAAATGAATTTCAGTTCTTGAACACGGTTTTATAACAGCAGCATTATTTTTAGGTCTTGGAAATTAAAGCTGATTTGTTCTGAAGTTGCCAAGAAGCATATTATTGAAGCACACCGGGGTCAGGTCAACTCTAAAACACAACCAAAAGCACACAGTGATATTCCTAAATGTCATTGTAAAGCCATATTTTCTTGCCATTAAGGATGTTCTTCACAAATAAAGTACAGGAAGACAAGGAGAGAAAAGAACTAGAGAAGAGCCTGGAAGAGTCAGCAGTGCCAGCACCTCCACCTATAATGCCCCTGGCGCCACCCCCTCCACCTCCTGCCAAAAAGAAAGGGCAGAAGCCAGGTTGGTGGCCAGGCATCTTCAGAACCTTTAGTAACAAACGTGAGAGGAAGAAGGGCTGGCTGGGTCCAGCCAGGTGCCCCACCCCCATCCTCCTGCCATGCCTCGGTTGAAGCTGCTGTGCTGAGTGGAACCCACACCAGCCTCCATTTTTATTTTTAAGAAAAAATGATGAGTCTTCCACCCAGATGTGAGCGCAGGAGGACCGGGGTGTAGGGCAGTGTACAGCACTTGCCTAGCTAGTGCTGGGTTTGATCCCCAGCACTGCAAAAATAAATAAATGAATAAGTTAAAGTGTACTGAACAGTGGTGACACAGGGGTGGGGTGGGGATGGGATGTCACTGGGGACCTTTCACCTCCTTGGTAAATTTCCATTAAGTAATCAAAAGGCCACTCATATTTTAAAGAGTACTGAGAGTACTGAAATCCTTTGGTACAAACCAACATGTCCATGTAAATAAACATTTTCTTTAAGAAACTTGAGTATTTTAAAGCAAATAATACAGGGTATCACTTCAACTTGCCCTTTGCTTCAGATCTTCCAACAGGGGACTAACCTCGGCCCCTCCAGTGTGTGAGTGCTGGAGCTTCTGCTAGAGTCATGTTGTTATGTCTACAAAGCAGAGGGTTCCCTGAGGGCATGAATGAATCTTGCCTCATTCAGCTCGCCATTGCTAGGGTCTAGAATGATGCTAGGCACAATCAACCACCTGGTAAATGTGAGTAACAATGAATAGGAAAGCACCAGACCAAAAAGGGACCAAAGAGACCATGGAGATAGGTCCTTTATTACATTAGTAGCAGCTGCGGAAGTCCAGCAAGAGGAAGAGAATTGATCAAGGCAAAATGTTACTGGGACCCGGGCCAGAGGCCTCCTGGAGTCCTGACTGGCTAGATTCAGTCACACACCCAAATCTGAAATGAGAGCAAATGATATAAGAAGAAAAATGAATTTAATCGTAATTTGGCCCAAACTGGAAAGACAGCTAATCTGCCTTCTGAATGTTATGATTTATAGGAACAAAGCCAGGAAATATACATATGTAGATTCAGCCAGTCTGTGCTAGCTGAAAGATTATGATTCTGGTTTTCCAAATTGTGCTGGTGCCAGGGATTTGGGGGCTGGGGCCAGAGCAGTTTAGCTTCCATTCTCAGTGTGAGATTGTCACCTGTAGGATGCTGAGATGGAGAAAATAGCTTAATGAATAGGTTAACAGGGAATGGCTGGGGCTTCCGATTTTAAATGGGCCCCATTACAAAAAGAATTATGTTAGACCTGTCTTCTCTTCCGAGCATGTGGTGGTCACTATTGAGTTACAGATAGAGGCCACCGATGGATGTTCATTTGGCGTTGCTTTTGGCTGACAGAACTTGGACTTCACAAGAAGAGAAAAAATAGTAGGGGACAATAGCTTGCTAAGCACTGGATATCTGCTAGGTGCTTAGGCATCTCACTTCCACTGAGGACCTGAGCCAGGTCAGTAGGTTTGGGGCAGAGGACAAGAGAACATTACAGGTTTATCATGAATTCTGTGGTACTTGATCACTGAGAACTGGTGAGAGTGAAAGGTGGTAAGATTCTGGGTAGACCTTTGGAAGAGATGGTAAATAACACAGAAGAAAACATTGGTTGAGGATTGGTGAAGAAGGTAGCATGTTAGCTATACACGACTAGATGTTCAACAGAAGGTGGGATAAGCAGCCACTCAATGAAATATAGAGAAGCAAAGGATTTGGAATTCAGAGACTGTCCAAATTCTTTCTTCATTCACTTCCTGTAACATATTGGACAAGTCCCTTAATCTCTTGAAGCCCCAGCTCATTTACATGTGATGTAGGATAACAAAATCTACCTTATCCAACAGTTGAAGGAGTTGATATTGAATTGGTATTGAATTGCTTAGACGAAATCCACAGCTCAGAATTTTGGGGGATCAGTATGTGAAATCAAACAGAAACTTCTGAAGGGTTGAGGTGGAGAAGAGTTTCTTCCCAGCCTGTTTTCAACCTTTGTTTTTGCTGGACTGTCAGTGAAGCATTTAAAAAGACAGTCTTGTGATAGTCCGACTTCTTAGAATCTTTTCTCTATCTTTTTCCTCCAGGAAGGAGGGACACCCTCCTGGAGAAACCTATCACACCTGCAGAACCTGCTGAACCGGTGCTCTGCGGCAGTATGGCCATAGGGGCTGTGTCATTAGCTGTTGCCAAAACCAGCGCCATACTGGGCAATGCTCCTCTGTACTTAAACATCGCATTGCTGAAGCACGGTCAGGTTAGGATCTGTTTTCTTCCACCATGAGAAGTCCTGAGGGGCTCAGTGTGAATGAGCCATGTTTCTCATTTCCCCCCGTTTTCCTCTTGTTTTAGGAACAGCCAGCAACACTAACTATGCCTTTGCTGATGGTATCTCTGGTCAGCTGTGGGAAGTCATCACCTGGAAAATTAAATTTAATGAGAGAAGTGATTTGCATTCCCCATCCTGGATTGACAACCAGACAAGTATCTTACATTACCCCAGACTACTTTTTCTTAAAAAAAAAAATTAAACACTCTATCCCAATATCCATCATTGATGATTTTTTAGCATAGTTCCCTTATGACACCAAAAGAGAGGGAATTAAATACAAAGTGAGAAAAAAATATTTTGGGAAAATCAGGGAAGTGGGAAGAAATCAAGACCCCAAAAAGGAGCAGACCCCTTTAGCTGTCTGGTTCATCACAGCACGGGCTTATGCTGGTGAATCACAGAGAAGCCAGGAGAGAGTGACTCTGGAGACCTCTGTGGTGTGGGATGGTGTTACCTGGAGGATTTGGGAAGTCTGGGTCCCTTTTTTAAAATTTTACAGGCAGTAGCAAGTGGAAGCTGGCGCTTTCCTGGCAGCCCACTCTGTGAAGAACTCCAGGCCGAGCAGACTGCCCGGCACTTAGGGATGTTCAGTGCATATTTATGGAAGGAATGAATGAATCCTAATTACATCTTCGTTTCTCAGAGGTGGGCTAGTGTTGTCTATATTGCTCTTCAGTGGCCTGAAAGAGCCATTATGCCTCTGTGAATCTCCATGAATTCTTCTGCCAATTAGGAGAGCTAAAGGTTTATGTTCTGTAGTGTGTGCTCTCAGAAAAAGTTCAGGAAGCTTCCCCCAACCCCTCCAAGAGAAAGGCTGATATTTTTCTAAGTTAGTGGAAATGCTTTAAACAATAAACCCTCAGGATGCTTTCTTTATGATAAAGAATTCTTTTTTTCTTAAGCAAACTCATTAGTACCTTGCAATTTATTGATCACAGGAGACAGACTGGTGTCTGGCTCACCATCTGCCAGGTCATGCTCAGATCCCAGGATATTTCCTTCGGATGGTACCTGTGCTGCTCGGGTACCAGAGGCCTCAGCGTGCCTTCTTTATGCAGATGTCATCGTCCTTAGAGCACACTTTGAATTTTTAAGCGACAGTGGATTTAAACTGATTCGGCCACTCTTATCTAGACTACCTTGATGACCTGTGACACATATTGCAATAGCACTGGCCAGGATGGATTGAAGACCATGAAAGAGACTGAAATTAACTTGTCCATCACTGTCACCCAGTGACACTGTCACCCAGTGAGGAGACCGAGGCAGAGACTTTTGCTCACACTCAGGCAAACGCAAGCTGGGGGCTGGAGATGAACACTTACTTTTCCGACTCTGCAGCTCACACTGTCCACCAACCGGGGGTCATCGTCAGGGACCCTATAAATATTCTGAGGAATAGACACGTGGCTTAAGTGTTCGATATTTGTAGAGGACAGTTGTGGAAGATCATGGTTACTGTACTTACAGGGTGTGGAGATGCTTCTGGAAATTCGGAAACAAATTAACAAAGCAATGGAAACGGTATGTAGAGAATCTATAGTGTCTAGTTACTGACCTTTGCCTTCTAGCATTCAACTCCTATTTCATTTTAGCATTAAGTTGACATTGTTATTGCTGCTATGGAAAGTACATTTATTCCTTTTGGGTTTCCCATGCAAACCAAGTGTGTACATTCCTCATTTGTTATGGATTCATTTTGTATAAGTACTAAACAATCTCAGCTTGAAGATATTTTTTTATTTTATTTTATTTTATTTTGTTATATTATGTAATTTATTTTATTTTTATTTGTACTGGGGATTGAACCAAAGGGGCTGTACCACTGATCTACATCCCCAGCTCTATATATTTTTATTCTGAGACAGGATTCACTAAGTTGCCCAGGCTGGCCTGGAACTTGCGATCCTTGGTGGGGGGGGCGCAGGCTCTCATTTTGATTTCTGAGGTAGCTGGCTCTGTGTTAACATCATCCTTAAGGATTTATAAAGGATTTAAGGACCGTTGGCTATTTCCAAAAGTCAAATCCATTCTGCAAGAGAAAGTGTTTATACCCTGCGAATATTGGAAACAATACGTTGGACCTATAGAAGCAAATCCCATGATAGTAGGTAATATTCCTTGAGGACCAGAAGGAGATTTTGCATCCTCTGGCAAAAGAGAGGGCCTGCACAGAGCAGGAGTTCCCACCTGATATGCCAACATGTCATTTATACCAGGAGAAACACGGATCTGTCTGCACGCACACCTCTGCCTGTGAATGGGGGCAGAGGCAAGGATGAACTGAAGGAAATATGTGTTTGAATTTGAGAAATAGTATGGGACTTAAAAAGTAGGAAGCAGCTGAACTCCTCCCCGTGTGTGTGTGTGTGTGTGTGTGTGTGTGTACGTGTGTGTGTGTGTGAGATTTGCAGCGTGGTTGCCCAGTCCCCATAAGTGGGCAGTCAGAGGATCTGAAGCTCTGCTTGCTGCCACCACTGTGTCTGAAAATCCCAAGTGGTCATGTTTTTATCTTCTATCCCACAGCCCCCTCCTCCAAAAGCAGAGAACAAAAAAGGACATGACGGAAGCAAAAGAGGTCAAGTGAGTATCCATACTTGTTCCCCACCCTTCTGCAGGACGCTTGATACCTACCCCGCCTCGTTTCCCTCCCATAGTCACTTTGCTACAAGACAAATGAAAACAGGGTGACGCTGCTCGCAGGGCCCCAGCCCAGAGCTGGAAGGTCAGTTGGCCACTGCCTTTCCTGCAGCAGGCTGCCTCACCATCGCTGCCAGCAGCTGTCAGCCAGCCAACGTCTCAGAGGACTCGGGAGCAGTTGTGAGTAACAGGATTATATCTGACCCTACAGTGAGGGGCTTGGGAAGCTGAATGTCCCCATAACAGCTGAAAGACTTTTAGATGTCTTAGATTTTAATTCTGCCACTCCCAACGAGAGAATGAAAAGGCACAAAAAGACAGCCATTCCTTCTCTCTGGTTCTCAAAAGGCACCAAAGCACTATATGATACAAGCCTGTGTGGGAACTCAGAGTTTGCCGGGAGACTCGCGCAAACTGTCCTTATGAAAAGTGGCCACTGGCCTCCAGAGCCTTGGGAGAGCAGCTGATCTTCATCACTCGGTCACTCTGGTGACGGTGGGTGCTCTGATGCATGGCACCTATTATACGCCTAACTTCCCAGAGTACTGTCAGTGAGAACCCTGGAGATGAGGCAGGCGGGCGAAGGCTGCTTGCGTCTACAGCCCCTCTGTGCAAGGCAGCCATCCCAGCCCACCCCACTGTCGGGACTTCAGTCTGTTGAAGTCAACAAAGAGAGGGCAGTACAGAAAGGAGAAGACCTGATAAAGACCAAAAAAAAAAAAAGTCTTTCCTCAAGATGTGGAAGGTGAAAAGAGGAAAATGTGAATAAATTCAGCAATGAGTAAAAGCTTTGGTAGTTGTATCTGTTGGAATGAGCACAACACTCTAATGAGGCCTTGTGAGAGAGGTGGGGATGGTGAAGAGCTGACCAACTAGCATTGTCCCCTTCATTCCAGCACGTTCTTACGTGCACTTTGGCTTAGGCCAAGATATGCCTTAACTGTGATCAGCTTCCCTTTAATTTTTTTTTCTTGTTAGAAATAGGTTAGATAATAGATTCTGGAGAGCTGCCACACCAGAGTTAAGGGTGTAGATTGTAGAACTAAACTGCCAATATTAAAATCTGCCCTGAATTACTTCATCTTGGTAAAATGGAGATAATGACAGTCCTGCTTCATGGTGTTGGCATAAGGAACAAATGCATTTGCTTCATGTAGTTCAGCTGTAACTTTAATAAACTCAATTGATCGGCAAAAATTTCCCCTTATTCCTTTACTTGCTCAATAGAAGTTTCCCATTGTTGACATGAAAAATGCTGGGTGGTTCTTATAATTAGTGCCATCACCAACATCTATACTTGGTTCTGCATCTGCTCTTAAGCCCTCAGAAACATGAAGCTGCTTCACCTTATAATCATACAGTAGCAATACAGGTGAGGATAGGGCATGTCAAGGCTGACCTTGCAGTAGAAGCAGAGAGCTGCCTTTTCCTGGGGTCATTTGGGTCCCCAAATCTTCCTTCACTAAAATCCATCCCCAGTGCATCTTTTTAACTGAAGTCTTCAGTCCTTTTGACTGAAGGAGCATTACGTCTTAGTTTTAGCAGTTATGTTCATCTACAGAAAAACAGAACTTAGGAAAGGGAAGGTTTTGAGGAAGAGGACTGACCGAGTTGGAGACTGATGGACATTTACAGGGACAGCCTAGAGATTCACAGACCTGTTGGTGGTGACTCAGGCACGCTAGCTCCATGCATAGCGACAGAGCTGATAAAACAATACTATAGGCCCGTGAGAGAGAGAACATGCAGATAGTGCAGGGAAATCGTATGCCCAAAGTCCTGCGAATGGGACTTAGAAGTAGGATTAATCAAGAATGGAAGGACCTAGTCTTGGAGAGCTGTGGATCTATGGCTGTCAGACTTTAATGTGCTCACCATTTTCTTCTGATTTTGCAGCAGCCCATCACTAGCAAGATGTCCCATCTTGGCTGTTTGATCATTAACTGCGACACCATAGAACAGCTGCTGCTTCTAATACAGGGAATCTGTGCCAACCTGGGGCTGGAACTGGGAACCAATCTGCATCTAGCCATCAACTGTGCCGGCCACGAGCTGATGGACTATGTAAGTTTCCACTAGTGACCATTCGCATCTTGTTGAGTTCCATGACTTTTAAGTTAAAACTCAAAAGAAGAGCTTATCTGAATATTTTCCAAACCGATGCCATTTTTTTTTAATACTGTGTGAGGATCTAAAACTAAATACAGTTGAGAAACCCAAATAAACACATTACCAAAGAATAACAACTATATAATTTTAAAAAATAATAAGAGAAAATGCCATACTCATATATAGGAATTCCTTAATAAGTTGAATAAAATAGATAACTTACACTGTAATGGTGAAAGCTATTGAAAAATAACTTAAACAACTGGTGTATTTTGCTGAGTGTAGTCATTTGGTTGGTAAATGCTGAATTTGTTAAACATGAAAGATGGATCAGTTGTAGCAAGGACTTGATAGGCCCTTCTAAGCAACTGGTTCTTAAGAATTTATGCTGTGACTCACTTTTTATTTTTGCAATTCTGGGGATCAAGCCTAGGGCCCCACACTTGCTAGGCAAGTGCTCTATCACTGAGCTGCGTCCCCAGCCCTCATTTTTTGTCAAAAAATAATTCCAAGTTATTAAAGTTTTTATCCAACTAAATACATTAAAGTATTATACCCAGTCTGGGTTGGGAAGATAGACCCTCAGTGATGCTATATCCACCTGCTGATCAGGCCACTAGAGAGAGCTTTTAAAAAGGAAGAGAATGGAAAACAAGTTATGTCCTCACTCCCCCAGACTAATACAACAAAGTACCTTTATACTTGGGAAGTCTGTATGGTAGGAACTTCATTGGAAGTTTTTCTGTCTCACACACACATATACGACCCATTTTCAAATATACAAATGCTGAGTCTCAGTTTTACAAAATGGCAGCATCTTGACATGCATTTATGGTGAGTTGGTAATTAATGTCAAATTCGGGGGACATGACAAAATACAATTTTTCTTTAACTTTGATTCTAACTTTGAATACAAAGGAAATTTTGAATGGTATATAAGAGCCCTAAGTTTGGGCTGATTTCTAAAGTTCTTTGACTTTTCTAAAGAAACTAAGCACATAAAGGAATGTTTAATTCCCTATTCTTCACATAATGATTGGTTCCTAGGCACACCATTAAGAAAAATAATTGCACGTTTTCACCAGCAATGTATACCCAGAACTATGAACATACTGACTGCTACAGCTGGCTGGAATGGGTATTTATTGCTTATATTCAATAAAATGTATTAGCTTTGTATCAGATAATTCTTACAATCATGTTAGTTCAAAGTCATTAGCATTTTCTCCCTGACAAGATAGGATTTTAAAGTTTTGCATCACTGAAGCCAAAAGTTCTTCCTGCTTTATAATGTAAGGGAAAAGCCCTATAAAAATCTCTTCAGTTACAGACTCCTTCAGAATCTGTTTCATTCCAGTGGAAGCCAGTTTGTCAGCAGTAGAGGCAGGAAGGACATCAGCCAGCCAAACGGTCACTCCCTCTGTCCCATCTCCCTCCCAGAGCCAAATACCCCAGGTACCCCACCCCCCAGACTTGAAAGTCAGGAGCTTTGTTTGGCAAAAAGACAACCCTGGATCCTCCAGCCCTGTTCATGTCTATGCTTAATAACTTGGGGGCTCTGTAGGCTTCAGATGGTGAGGTTGCCCTCGAACCCCACGTCAGGACAGTACGATTTCTACTGTTTTCATGCTCCCCGAAAACAAGATGCCTTCATCCACACTCTGTATTGGCTGTTAGTACTCCAAAGCCTGGCCCTACTTTCAAAGTTTAGAATATTTACAGTAAAGGAAACAAATTGTTTGCTCACCACAAGTTGCAAGATGGTGGGTTCTAGAGAGTGGGCAGGTTTGCATTGCTATTCTGTTCGCTCTTTTACAAATTTATGTTATTGTCCACCTACCCAGGCAGCTGGGCACCTGGCACCATGTCATAAGCCTAAATAAAAAACAAGTCCCCTCCCACTCTGTACCTGTGGGGTTTTTGTGCAGAAAGCTCCATCTGATGTCTGTGGGAAGAGCTCCAAAGGCATCAAGAGGAACAGTGACTTGGCTTCCCAGGATAGTATTTTAAAGATATTTAAAGCCAAATGCATAGATTTCTTAGAGGAATGTGACTTGAAAAGAATCTGCTGACAGTATTTCTGATGAAATGAACAAAAGGGAATTTGAATCACATCTTTAACACCTGAAGAGTCCAGTGCTCATTCTTTGTTTTACTGCTTTCCTTATGTGTGTCAGAGCAAGGGGAAGTACGAAGTGATGGCAGGCGTCTACAAGAGCGCGGCCGAGATGGTCGACCTGTACGTGGATCTGATCAACAAGTACCCATGCATTATAGCCTTAATTGATCCTTTCAGGAAGGAGGTAAGCAGGGCCCACCTTTGATGTTTTATAACATATATTTCATACACTATAAAGTAAGCAGGCTTACCTTTTGCATTTCACAACAAAACAGAATAAAACCTCATTCTTGTGGATCTCTGTCATTTGGAATGCGTTGTAATTTGGGCTGGGGTTGAGTTGCTTTATTTTGGCATTTGTGAAAAAGGCACTTACTAAGCAAATGAATAGCAGAAACACAATTACCTGGGAGCATGCCTGTCTGTGGAGTGAAACAAGCCATTTGCAAGCCCTTCAGGAGCACCTGTATATTTACAAGCAACCTAGCTGATGGAAGCCGCCCCCGCAGCGCTCACTGGTGCTTCTGTGGGTTAATCATATGTCATTTTCATGTGCTCATAGAAACAGGACTTCTGTGAGGCCAAATATTTTTTAACCTAAATCCAGTAACTATATATGCACAAAAGTAACAAAAAGCCATCTTTAAATAAAAAGGTTTGAGATACTGAGATTTTGTCATCTATTCAAATGAATGCATCTGACAAACATTGTCTACAGACCACAGAAGGCCATCTCTCCCCCACTTCAAACACACTCCAAAGTTAGAATTCTTGATTTTGTGAATTTGAGAATCCACAGAATAGTGAAAAGACAGACTAACAGACACCCTTTCTAAGATGAACTGTTGTGATCTGGGGACAGTGTGAAGGCTGGATCTTCACTGGAGTCCCAGGGCCTCTCAGTCTCTTCTTCCCTTTCCTGGCTATTTATTGGCACTCTCAGAAAACACCTGCTGAGCTCAGTGCCAGACCAGCCTTGTGATGACAGTCCCAGGCTCTGACCACAGCTTTTTTATGCAATAAGATGCGCCTGCGTGGTTAGTTCTAATGGGGTAGGTTGAGATTAGCCTAGTGGCTGCGATGACCTTTGCGTGTAGATCTGTGCACATACAAATATATATAGGCACACGCACAACTTATTAAATAAGCATTTCATTTCATGTGACGGCCTCACTGATAAAAACAGCAGAGTGTTCAGAAAGACAGCTGAGAGCCCTGGCAAGCTCCTTCCTTTTTCAGTTTTATGTTTATCAGAAGTAACAGAAAAATCTTCTATCCAGGAAGTCGTGAACAGCATTAGGGATGGTACAGTGGATGAGAACAGCCTGGGTTTGCAGAACTCCAAATCAATGTGGGAATGGCATTTAGCACATTAACATTTTATTCACAAGATCTTTAAACTCAGATCACTTGCTGTGTCTCTTCCATGAAGCTTGCTAATTTGCATGGCTATGGTACAAGAATCACTCAGGCATGGATATGAAAGAGAGTGTTTTGTGTGTCTCAGGAAAAATGTATGACTTTGATTATGTGCTATATGATTCCTGTTGTTTGTGATTTTGTACAATACATTAGAATGATCAATTCTTAAATATTTACCCAGGACACCGAACAGTGGGACAGCATCTATAATGCTCTCAGTTCCAGGTGCTACATAATTGCAGGAACTGCATCCAAAAGCATTTCTAAACTTCTAGAGCAAGGAGGCATCGGCAGCCCCAAATCCCATGGACTGATCATAAAACATACAAACCAAACTACCATGACTGACTTGGTGGAAATAACCAATGTTATTGACAGTGAGTAAAATATAGATCTGAAAGTCTCATAATGATTTGGTTATACAACAAGCCAAAAATATGTGGTGTGCCCAATTTAATAAAAAGCAAGGAGTAAATCTCAGAACAAAAGAAAACCTCAATTCACAATAGCTAGATGGTGGAACCAACCTAGATACCCTTCAATAGATGAATGGATAAAGAAACTGTGGTATATATACACAATGGAATATTACTCAGTTATAAAGAAGAATAAAATTATGGCATGTGAAGGTAAATGGATGCAGTTGGAGAATATCATGCTGAGTGAGACAAGCCAATCCCAGAAAACTGAAGGCCGAATGATCTCTCTGATAAGCAGATGATGATACATAATGGGGGCGGGGGGGGGGCAGGAAAGCAAGAATGGAAGAAGGAGAATGGATTGTATAGAGGAAAATGAGGTGTGGTGGGGGAAGGAAAAGTAGAATGAGATAAACAGCATTACCCTATGTACATGTATGATCACGCAAATGGTGTGACTCTACTTCATGTACGACCAGGGAAACAACAGTTGTACCCCATTTGTGTACAATAAATCAAAATAAAAAAGAAAAACCCAACCATTTGTGGGAGAGTAAGTGCTAGAAAACAAACCACAACTTGGTGATTCACAAAGTTACAGAAACAACCCAAGTCTACCAGGTCATCCCGCTTACTGAGGGCCACCACACGAGTGTCAAGGCCACCCCATCAGCTTCACAGTAGGGAGGGCCCTTCTGCCCCTAACTGGAGGATGAAGACCTGTTTTTTATGCTAAGGCACAGCCATTAGCACCTTTGTCAATTTGCTTGAGGCTGTGAGGTTAGGTGATAGAAAAGCTTTAGAGAAACCCAGAGGGATGCGCCAGCCCTTGCAGCTAAAGGCCAGGTGGCAAACTCTGAATCATGGACAGTGGAACAGCTGGTACTCCAGTCAGATTTCCAGACACAGCACAATGTTTACAACTCAGGAGTGAGCTTAGCACTCAAAAAGGCAAGGTGTCAGGCACCGCCAGGGAGCTGCAGGGACAGAGGCAGTCACTTGGCCCTCTCTGTTCTCCATCACTTTGTGCTCCAGGTCCCTCTCCTGGCACTTTAAGAACAGGGAGCAGAGCCCAAGTACAGAGTAAGGCTGTGATGGTTACTTGGTTGAAAGCAATGTAGCCACTTGAACTTGCATTGTCTTGGGGAAGTCTACTGGAGGGATCAGAATTTGGACCTGATCACCTGCAGCAGGGGATGGGTCTACTTCAGCAGTTAAGGAAACAGGTAGCAAGAGGATGCCATCAGAAGCAGCAGGCAGTTTTCTGTTCCGTGCAGAGACCACGGACAGAGGCAGGTGCACTTATAGCACTGGGAAGTTGCAGGGCAGGTGGGCAAACTGGGTAACATCAAGGAAGCATCTGGAAGCAGGCCCTTAGCCCAGCTCTGGGGACAGGTGAAAAGCTTTCCTCCTTTTTTTTTTTTTTTTTTTTTTTTTTTTTTTTTTTTGTGAGCCTGGGATGCCAGAGAAGAGCAGCTGTGTGTAGTGCCAACCATCAGGCATTTAGCTTTGGATTTGGTCCTTAGAGCCATGCTGTGAAGTGCACAGTGCACACCATCCCTCCATTTACCATGGAGAAAATGAGGCTTGGTGGGGTTAAATATCTTCCCCACGACACTGTGCTCACCCCACTGCCCATTTGCTTTTTAAATTCCTCAACTTTCAAACCCTTTCTGTGCCTAAGCCTCAACATGCTATTCCTTTGCCCTAGGATGCTATTCCCTATACCATCTACCCAGCTACTTCAGGTCCTAAGTGAAATGCCGCAGATGCATAAGGTTTCCTCTGACTTCCCCCCAATTCTGCTCAGAACCTTCCTTATAGCATCTTATAGTTTCTTTTTGGAGTGCTGATCACAGTGTCTAATTATTTAATGGCTGATGTCTCCCACTAGACTGTAAACTCCAGTGAGTTCTGGTGCCTGGGGTCCTTATGCACTGTGCTGACATATGTAAACGCCATAAGTAGGCTCTGGAAACTAGGCACAAGGCAGTCTCAGACCCAGAGCAGGACTAAGAGCCTGCCTGGTAGCCAGGGGCCAGGGCAGGTGCCAGAGGATGGAATGGCAGGCTGGGCAGGGCTGACCTGGTGGAGTCAGATGGAGGGGCCCACCCCATCCCGCCCCTCAATGGATATTCTGTGTCACTGCAGATGGCAAACTGTCATGACAGTTAGAACTCTGGCCTGCGCCCTTCATAGGATCTGGCAAACTTTAAGGGGTACTGAGGCCTTCAAGTGATTCAGTACTACCATACCACTCTTCTAATAGATATTCATAAAGACGTGCCTCTGAATAAAGTTCTATATGAAAAAAGAAAGTCATGATACAGGTTACCAACTCCACAGACGTTGCCCATGCACTTACCACAGTTCACTGACTTGAAGATGCACATTTTCTTATGTTGAACAGCAAAAAAATGAATCCTGACTTGGAGCTGAGGTCTTAGAAACATCTGATGTGAACACTTCCCCATTCTAGTGGTGATAAAATGCGGGCACATCTTACAAGTGACATATCTTAAGTTTGATGGAATGTGGCGTTTAATATTCACAACATCTAAGCTTAGAAAAAGGACTAAACAGATAAACCCAGGGCAATGTTCATATGAGAAAATGCAAATGTTTGTCTTAGAATTCTTAGGAGGTCAAATAATTAAGTCTTCACAGGGAAGTTTTAAATCTCTGGCCAATTTCTAATTTTGACCCCTTGGCTGTTATATGTGTGAACTGTTTCTGCAACCACGCAAAACCAACAGGCATTGCTCTCCTAGGTAAGAAGCACCTCGCCATCCTGGGAAGTACTGAAGGAGAGTCTTCTGATGACAGCCTTGTCGATTTGGTAAGTGCTGAACGCTGGTCAATTGCAGAATTGCCAAAACACTGCTTTTATCATGAATTGGTATTTCAGAGAAATGCAGTCTTTGGTGGAGAAAGTCATGTAACCTTTTATGAAATAGACTTGCTTCCTCCCAGACAGCTACCTTTTGCAAAGAGCTAATCCTTGAACTTTTAAAAAGAAGCAAAATTGAAGTCCAGGGAAAATGACACACGCACTTAAATGACTGGGGTACGTACCTGCAATCTTCCCTCCTAAAATGAAGTGAGAAAGGCCAGACTGTTCTTAGGTAAAATCAGCATGCTTACACGACTAGTAAAGCGCCTGATGGACAGTCAGTCACACCATCTGCTTGCCTTTCAACACTTGGCTTGTGAGCAGGCCACTTTACTTGCATAAAGATACAAAACGAAGGTGTAAGAGGAAAACCCCAACAACACACCACGATTCCCTTTCTCTTCTCCTTAAAGCATGGTTGTAGCTTAGCCAAACATGAGTCTCCCTTTCAAAATGTTTCCCCTTCAGGCTGTTGGACTTGGGGTCCGGTTCATCAAGTTGGGGGGCCTTTCTCGTGGTGAACGGGTGACTAAATACAACCGCCTTCTGACTATAGAGGAGGAACTGGTCCACAGTGGAACGCTGGGTATGTGCTGCTTTCCTGCTTTGTTTTCACGTTGCCACGAATAGGAGAACAAAGATGGGACCAGGGGGGACAGAAGTCCCTCGGCAGGAGGGCGGGGGAATCCAAAGACTATAAATAAGTGCTGACAAAACCTGGATGGCACTTGCCACAGTGCACATTGTTGTCTTAATGGATTATCTATTTACCTGAATGTTTAAAACTCTGGCCCTTCTTCCTGTTGAATGGGCTGCGTGATGCTTTTCAATAGAATTAATTGATTGGAATCTCCAAGCCTACCTTTTGTTATGGTCCAAATAATACTTAAGGTTTCTCTGCACAGTTCGTGAAAGTTAAAGACAGATGTTTTCCTGATGGTTCTTGGAAACAAGTTGGTTTACTTAAAATAAGGAGGCAGTGTGTTAATTCTACTGTATGTTGGGAAGGCTAAGGTTTCAAGAGAAAAGAACTGACTGTTTAGGAAATGCTACCTTTATAAATCTCCATGTGTGGAAGCACCTTGTGTACTGGCTGGAGAGGAACATCCCAAACGTGCATTTTTATCTTTTATCTTACTATTGTGATAGCGAGAGGCCATGATACACAGGGACATTAAAAGAGAGCAATAAAAATTGTGATTTTTAAATTTTGTAATGTTTACCTATGCACATGGATCTTGAAACAAACCCTACGATTCATAGAAAATGAAGGTATAATTGGGAGACCAATTTTTGAGTCATGTAAACGCAGTTGAATGTGGGTCTGGTTGTTTAAGTGTATAACACAAGAGCTTGTTTTTTCAAATATGTCAAATTATATTGTTCCACATGTTGTCTGTCGTCCTGACTTGTAAGGAACTTGTAGTTTCCTTAAATGGCCTCTCACATTTCCATCCACTTCACAGGGAACACAGCTATTTCAGAGCACAAGAACCTTAGGGAGGGCTGAGGTTGTGGCTCAGTGTCAGAGTGCCTGGCATGTGTGAGGCACTGGGTTCGCTTCTCAGCACCACATAGAAAGAAATGAATAAAATAAAGGTCGGGGGCTGGGGATATGGCTCAGTTGGTAGAGTACTTGCCTCGCAAGCACAAGGCCCTGGGTTCAATCTCCAGCACCGCAAAAAAATAAATAAATAAATAAAGGTCCGTCAACAACTAAAACAATATTTTTAAAAAAAGAACCTTAGGGATCAGAGGGACGAGCCCTTCTCAGGTGGCTAGCACAGCCTCCTTGGGGGTTCCAGAATGGATGAAGGGATCAGTAATAATTTCTCAGTCTGGTCACTACATGCTAAGGGAACCCAAAAGTGGCAAAGCCAATCTCTTCACTTCCACCTTTGACTAGGGGATACTGGCCACTTCTCAGCAACTAAAAATGCCATCCTGGGCCTGACTGGAGTAGTCCAAGTCTGCCCTGGTCCCCTTGGGGCAGCTGGTCTACATTCAAACAATGTGGCCTTTCCCCTAGATTTTCCTGGTACCCTTTCCTGCTCAGCCTCTGCTGCTGTACATCAAACACTGCAGAACGTCATATTAGGTATGTGTGATACGGCACAGTTAATGCCTAACCAAAGACGGGCCCGCTTTTAAGTGGTTCCGGATCCTTTCCGATAGCGATGTGACTCACGGACGGTTCTGATGATGTCCTTCAAATCATGATAAATAACATCAGAATTGACATGGCTGGATTAGACAGTAAACTTTATTTTTGTTGTTCTTCATAGGTTTCAAGGAAGAACACACCTTTTTTTACTTTCATGAGGATGCTGAGAGGGCTCTTGAGGTGGCTGCTGGCGCTGGTGAGCCCATCTTCCCCACAGAGGTTGTAGAGGAAGCAGCCAAAATATGAGCCTCTTCCGGCCAGGCTGTACCTGCGGTGCCATGAGTGTCGGGCGGCAGTGTGAAGCACGTCTCTGCACTGGGTCTGCTCCTAGGCGCCACTGACTCATATTCTTTTAATTAACTTCTATTCTTTTAATTAACTGTCTGGTAAAATACACACAGGGTGTGTTTGCCTGAAATTCCATCTGAGACTTTTTTTAAAGCCGTCACATTTCCACAGGGACACGGTTTCTTTCATCCACCCTTCAAGGTCATGTTCTACTTTTACTACAGGCAATAGTCATATTGTCAAAACAAAGTAATTTTTTTGCTCTGGTTTCATTCATTTAGTTATAATCTGATTCACAGTTGTGGGGCACCCTCTTCTGTGTGACATGTTGACAGTCAGTCAAACACCTCATCCTTTACAGAGAAGAACATCTCAGAAGCAGAAACCAAATTCCACAAGAAGCTTTTGGGTGCTGGGAGCAGGTGCCACCTTCTGGGCTCACCTGACAGCCCCATGCAGACACCTGGCCTTTCCCTGGCCAACCTCACGCAGGAGCACAGAGTGAGGTCTTGTTTTTAACAGTCGAATAGCTTCATCTACTTCCCTACGCTCAATTCCCTTCCCCTCATTCCTCCTCCTCTTAAACTTTAGTTTTCTTTATATGTTATCTTTGTGAGTCTCCTTAGATCTGTTTTAGAACAAGAATGAGTATAAATTAGTAAGCACATCAGTGAATAAACAATCTTACAGTTATTAAATGCCCAGTTATTTATACTACAACATTTAAAAAGTGACCAGCAAGTGGCTGGAAGTGAGAAGATGCCTATGTTGGTTGACCCGCCTCTCTGGAAGCAGGTGTTACAGCAGAGGAGACCATAAATAGACTCACTCAAACACACGTCTATAGATAAGACAATGTCCTGCTGCTTTATTTGATTGGGGTCTGTGTTAAAAGGGCTACCGTTTCCTTTAGCTAAAATTTACACAAATTGCCATGAACTGACCTGTAGGAGAGCTGGCTAAACTTGGACTTCAGATACAGTCTCTACATTTTTATCAAGCACACTGAGGGCCTCTCCTTTTGAAAAGTATGAACAAGGAGACTTAATGTCCTCGTGGTAGAGCCAAAGCTACAATCGGAAGTTGGCTCTGTGGCAGACTGAGAGCAGGGGCAGGGAGATGGCTGGCATCACTCTAACCTGGGAGAACACTGTGGGGGGACAAACTGGAAGGAAAGTTCATTTTAAAGGCAGGATGAACATCACAGAAGGTCCTCAAATGCACACACATGCACAAATCCTAAGTGTGCCCCAGAACTGTGACACAAATTTTAATGAAACCAACGAGGTGCCTTATCACCTTCACTAGATCAGCACTTTGGTTTCCACACAGAGCACAGTCCACTCACGCTAACCTCACTTGAGGTCTGGGCTCATCTACAGACAGCAAGCATTTAAATTTAGACTTAGAGTGCCGAGCACAGTTTCAATTTATATTTTCTGTTATTTAATATATAACATGTATAGTAACAATATCACTATCTGTGTAATAGATGAAAGAAACTAGGCACATCCCAGTTTTAAAATGAGAGGGATGGGGAAACGCTAGTGCTTGGAAGGAACTTCCAGCCATTCTCACCCTTAGGCAAGGGCTGCCTGCCCTTCCAAGGTCAGTCAGGATGGCGGATGGTTACCCGCTATCCACAACTGTCGGCACCGAAGCTGAGGTTATCCCATGACGAAGTGATCACACACATGTAGTGTGCATTTAGGAAAATAACCCAAGCTCTATTTTCAAGATTCTCTGACACAGACTTATCATTTACCTGACATTCAACCTAAGAATGGTCTGGAAGGAGAATCAACAATAATTTGTACCTGTACTACTCCATTTCCAACAAACCTTTTACTGTTAACAAAGGTAAGGAAGGAGAATTATTGATGAATAGCTGGAGCCAAAATATCCATCTTCTTTTTACTCAGGCCAAACAAGCTGGGTGCTAATGGCCCTGGTGACCCTATCAAGCAGAACTTCCATGGGGCTGATCAATTGCTAAAATGACTGTGGGTGAGGAGTTTGAGACTAGCTCAGACACAAAAGGTGCAAGAATTTTAATTCAATTCTTATTATTCTTCCAGAGAGGAGAGAGACATTTTTCTTTCTTTTTTTTTAGCAGCAACAGCACAAAGGACACCATTCCTCTGTCTCACTGTGGCTATGAAAGTACATCAACATTAGTTAAGAAAACTATAGAGACTTAATCTATTATTTCCCCAAAGAGAAGGAAGAACAAATACATAACTTTTTAGAGAAAACAAAAACATGCGGTTCCTCCCAATTAAAAAAAAAAAATTTAGTTGTCAATGGACCTTTATTTTATTCATGTATTTATATGTGGTGCTAAGAATCGCATCCAGTGCCTCACACGTGCTAGGTAGGCAAGTGTTCTGCCACTAAGCCACAACCCCAGCCCCCTCCCAATTTTAAAGTGGTATAAGTTTCGGGTGCAAATAGCCAAGAATATACCTTGAACACAAGCACTGGTTTCTTCATATCTGGGACCAACTGCTTTGTTGACTGTCAGCCCCCACAGGGGCAAAACCTCAAAACCCAGGTAAAGGTGGGCATGGTGGCACATGCCTGTAATCCCAGTGGCTCGGGGAGGCTGAGGCAGGAGGATCATGAGTTCAATGCCAGCCTCACCAACAGTGAAGTGCTAAGCAACTCAGTGAGACCCTATCTCTAAATAAAATTCAAAATAGGGCTGAGGGTGTGGCTTAGTGGCTGAGTGCCCCTGAGTTCAATCCCTGGAACAAAACAAACAAACAACAACAAAAAAAAACTGAGGTGAAAAAGGAAAAATTGTAGGAAAAAGGTGAGTCAATGACCTCCATCAAATATCTTTATATCACACTAACGGGGCTGGGGAGAGAGCTCAGTTGGTAGAGTGCTTGCCTTGCAAGCATAAGGCCCTGGGTTCGATCCCTAGCACCACAAAAAAAAAAAAAGTACCTTAGTACTAACCTAAGGTACTTCATGGTCATGGGGAAGTAAAGTAGGCAGCTTGGGAAGAGAACACGGAAAATACCATGCTGACTGCAGCCTGGTCCAGCTGGCACGTCTCACCAAAGAGGAACCACTTCTGCTGGAAACAAGGGCGTCTTTATAACAATGCTATTCAGCTGATGTGTGTGATAAAATATGTCCACATTCCCACCTGTACGTAAGACACACCAGCAGACTGCTGGCAGACAAGAGCTGCTCAATGGAAACCACCCTAGGGACATTAAAAAATTACTGAACTCATCAACTCATATAAATTTTCTATTAAAGAATGTCAAGACTGGCTCAGTGTGGGGGCTGGGGATGTAGCTTAGAGGTAGCACATACAAAGCTCTGGGTTTAGACCCCAGCACCACCAAACAAAAGCAAAATCAAAAACGGAAAAAAAAAAAAAAAAAAGTCAATAACCACAATTGAACCTTAATGAAAACTGTTGGTGCTTTTTTTTTTTTTTCTTTTAATACTTTGTGATGAGGAGAGTTCAAATCACAGCATAACAGAACTCATCTAAGTGAATTAATCAGTTCGTAGTTAGCATATCATATAGCAGTATTATTCAGTTAGGGAAATATACAGTTGAAAAAACATTACATTTTAATTCCCCACGAGTAAACTGATAGGAAACCGGAAAATCATCACTGGAAGAACATGGAAGGAGTCGAGCATAAGAACCCACAGGAAGATAATCGTCTCCGCTTGGAGGAAGTACATTCACTGCCTCCCACCTCTCCAAGGCTATGCTCAAGCACACGTGCAAAAATACAATACGACTACTGCAATTATTACTATCATTTTCTCCTGCCCTTAGGTGAGAAACACCTGACAGCTACATGCTGAGTCATGCTAACAAAACTAAACCTTTCACTTTCTTTAATAGTAAAATTACCATTACTGAATCGTTGTCATAAAAAAGTGCATTCAAGTACATTACCACTTATTTTAAATAAACACCAATTTTGAAACAATCAACTTTGAAAAGCTGCATAAGTTTTTTAAAAAAAATCCCTGATTACATTTCTATTTATTCACTGTGGTAGTCTCAAACATTGTATTTTTAGAGACTAACTACCACTTAATTTCTTTGAGGGAAAAAAAAAATAAACGTGTGTAATGTAGAACAGCAGTGAAGCAAGAATAATGTGTGCTTGTCACTTATCTTCACTGTACGTAAGAACTGTGATAAAATATGGTACTTGTGCCACATTAGTATATGGGAAAACACAATTAACTCATGGGACAGAAAACATGGTTTACCGAGATATTACTGTGAAATTCGAGGTTTAGACTTGCCCCTCCATTCTGTATTCAGGCAACCAGAACGTTCCCACTGAAGTCCCTGGGAGGCACCAGGCAACAGTTACCATCCAACAGTTAACAACAGTTAACACTGACCTACGGGACTCCTAGTTTGACCAGCTCCTGAGTTTGAAGTTTTTCTGCGTCTACCCTTGAATATGACTTGTATGCCACAGCACCCAAACACTTCCGAGTTACTGCAGTTTCTCCATCAAGAGAGGACCAGACCCTAAACATAAGCTTCTCTGGGGGCCTTTTAGATAATGTGGAGTTGGTCAGTTCTGTTTACCCAATTACTTACAAGCACCTTGAACTTTCAGCCTTACTAAAATTGATGAGTGGTATGCACATTTCCTAAAAAGATATCCACATCTGAATCTTTTGTAACCTTCTAAAAGAAGTCATACTTAATACATACAGTAACTAGGAAATACCTTATCCCTATAAAGATCAAAAAACGAAAACTACTTAGAGTGTATTTTGCTAAATGGCTCGCTTATGCTTATAGTTGCTACTTACAAAAGTGACACCAGAAAAGATACAGATTGAGGACAGTGACCAGAGAAAAGTGTCTACAGCCCTTGACGACACACCAAGACGAGTCATGTGCTTATTGAAAAGGACTTCCCAGCAGCCAGCCTTCTGGTCTGCGGATTAGCAGCTGGAACTGTCCGCCTCTCTCGTGGTTTCAATGCTGTCTTCTTTGAATTCTGGTTCAGTTTCGCCTTCCTCCTCCTTGCACTGAGTTGGATCTTTCTCAGCAACCTGGTCTTTGGTTTGGGGTTCATGTGCGGAAACAGGATCTAAAACTACAACTGGTTCCTCTTGTTTTTCACTGCCAATGTATTTTCTCCTGTATCCAACATTACTGGGAGGCCTATGGGATGAAGAGTTAAATGGAAACATAAAAAGCAGAGAGAAAATATTTGTCTTCCATATTTCTGAATTCAGACTATCGACAACAAACTAAAACGTTTTAAGTCTAATCAACATGCATATAGCAGTCTCTGAGAAGACAGCCATTAAAAAAAATAAGAACAAAGCTCTCAGATTACATATTAGGAGCACAAGGCCAGGAGGAGGAAGGCAGAGTCAGAGCAATTAACTACAGGAGTGTTAAAAAGCCAAATGCACCTACCTGCTTAACTGCTTGCTCTTCTCAGGAAGTGAAACGCTTAGGGATCCCTTGGGCATTCCCCCCAGGACCTGCTGCCCAGACACCTGTCCTGCCGCCCTGCCTCGTTGGAAGGAGCCAGTCTGCCCCCTTCCCTCCCTCTGGCACCTGGGTGCAGCTGGCTGCAGATTAGCTTGGAGAAGACTGCCTGAAGAGGTGAGGCACCCCCGTCACTGGTGGGCAGGTGAGGCATGCCAGCTGCAACCGTTACCAATAAGGACAAACCTGACCTCAGGGAGGCAGGGGATAAATGAGAGAGTCAGGAAACAGGCTCAAATGCTAAGTTACCATAAACTTCTCAAAACAGGAAGACTTAGCTCCTTGAGGAACTTCTAACTGAATTTTTCAAGACAGCTGATTTTTCCACAGAAGCCACCTCTCTTCTGATGCAAGAAACTATTGCTTCTTGGGCTGAATGGGTGTTTCCTTGTGGGAACAAGGTGTCCCTGACATGTTTTCTCTTGCTGCGTGTCAGGAAACCAGGCGGCTGGCACCCAGTCCTCAGAAGCTCTGGTCTGTACCCCCATGGGAGGGAGGTACTGGGCTGCACTGTGCCTATCAGTGGAGGCAGCTAGTGGTGGAGCCCCGGCTCTCTACACTGGTCTGGTCCTCCTGGACAGTTCCAGGAGTACGTCTTTTTGTCCCAGAGAACTGAGGGTTAGCTGTTAGCCTACATACCACTGTCCTGCCTGACCTGTGCTGGGGAGCTGCTGGCCAGCACCTGCCTGTCATTCTGCCAGTCCCTCTCCAGGAGCTGGATCCCCCTATTCTGGCCTCTTGAATGGGTGTGATCTTCCAGCAGACACTCTTACCACCTAGTACTTCTTCCTTGGTGGACTTACCAGAGTTAATTAGGTGTTTCATGTCTGTCTCTTCCAATAGCATGCAAGCATCCACGAGGTGGGGGTGTTCAGTTTTGTTCACAAAGCTATCCCCAGCACCTCGCACAGATCTTTTTTGGAATAACCAGATGCGCAAATACTAACAAACCAGCAAAGACGCAGAATGAATGGGGAGAGACCGTGACTCTAGTGTGAGTGGGCTTGGAGGTCTCTCCTATACAACAAAAACAACAGAAAAAATGATCCATTACCAGAGAAAGTGGTCTGCACAACTCCATTCACAGGCACAAACGCTGAAACCCAAGGCCCACATTTTTATCAAATGCTTGGAAATCATTCTCTCTGGTCACCAGATTCTATTAACTACGTGACTTGGCCATCATCATAGGTGACTAACATGTAACTCTGTCCTCCTTGGGGGGTAGTGAGATCAAAGAGATGATCAGGAACCTGAGAGGACAGGCTGCGCTGCAAGGGACAGATTCTTCAACTTTCTAGAAACCATCATGACACCTACGTTGGTCAATGAACCACTTCCTGAGACATCTGCTACTACCCTCTGGGGATTAATATGGAATGTAGGCTCCCCTCTGGTACCTGTTTTGACTTTCTCTGACCCAGACAACATCTAAATGCTGAAAGAAACAGAACCACTAAGTGATGTGAAGACTATCACAGGAATTAGACCTCAGGCCATGGGGAGCACTAGCAGACGGTCTAGTGCTCTGCATCCAATGTAGGCCCTGAATTCAGCCGTTCTGGCAACTGGGGACCAGGGCTGGGGGGATGGCTGTAAAGTAGCAGAGACTGAGGACAAACTAGAGATGCATCTGTCACCTACAAGCATGGATCCTGATGATGCACACACCTGCAGGGTAAGCTGGAACCCTTGCACATGCACCTGGTCCCAGGATGTGGAGGAGCTGAGGAGGAAGTGGGTAGAGCTGGAGAAACCAAAGGCCAGGCACTGCCACATGCCAATTAGGTCTGTTAGCACATCGATGACACCGTGCATGAGCTCCAACAGAGCCTTCCCCACCCACACCTTCATAAGACTAAAAACGTTTGCTTTAAGGATTAAAACGTCACTTCTACCATCTAAATCTCATGCAAATTTCTCTCTGGTCAACTCTGGAAACAAAGGGGTAAGGGAATTCTAGGAAGCGAAGCTGCCGCCTAGCTTGAGTTTCCAGGAAAGCCACAATGAAGTCTGCAGGTCAAGTCTGGCCTGACTCCACCAGGTTAAGTCTGAGACCTCTGCTACGAAAGCCAGCCGGTCCACTGGAAGCATGCAAAGGAGGTATTCGTCTCATTTGGCATTCTGGGTGAGCCACTTCCATGAACCCATACCAACCTTCATCTCTTCTGTAGAACATGGAGGTTTTCATGCCCCTGTGTATCTGCAGGTGAACTGTTCTAGAAAAAGCTGTCATCAGCAGCTGGGGTATAAACACTGCAGGAAGTGCTCTCAGGTCTCCACAACAGCAAAGCAAAACAAAACAAAAAAAGGTTGATTGAACTGAAAACTCGGAAACCTTGTGCTGTCAGGCTGCAACTGTCCTGAAATCGCCTCAGTCCAAAGAACTGTTCATCTGTCCTGAAGTTACCTTCACAACTGCAAGTTCACCTCTTAAGTCACTTGTGGGCCAGTCTGAGAACTCCTCTGTTAACTGTCACTGAACGAGGCACGGTGGGCGATTTCTCTGAATCTTCACTGAAGCAGAAAAAGCGGTTTCTCGAGGCTAATGACTACCGCCTTGGAACCCCAGTGGGTTACGGCAGGAAGGGACCAGGGCAGTCCTGCAGTCTGATCTGCCCTGCAGGTGAAGATGATGACGGGTGCAGTGGCGGGGAAGAGCTGGCCTAGCACCACACAGCTCATCAGCAGCACAGTCAAGTGCAAGAGCCGGGCACTGTCCCCGCTCCCGCCTCGTCCACAGCACCATGCTGTTCCCCAAAGGCATCTTCTCCAAGAACCGGGGCATGAATACCACAAACTAATTCTGGCATGTTTATGGATTTATTTCCTTCCAGACTAGTCCCATTTACACCTGCTCTTTCAGAGCCATAAATGAACAGTCCATCCCTTCGAGCTATCCCTTGGTTGGTTTGGATGGTTTTTTCCTCTGTAGTTTGGACTCCCCCTGGTTTGATATCATTAGGCCCATTCCCTGTTTCCCTGGGGAGCTGTCCAAGGTTCCTTCTGGAACGAGGGGCCTTCCTGTGCCTCATTCTATTCTTTCCCACCCTATGGGGGTGGGCAGGGGACCCCAACCCAGGCTCTTGTCAGGGCAGCCACAGTGGCAGGTTCTGGAGGGCTAAGTCTGAAGTTGCTCGCCCAAACCAAATCCTGGAAGCACAACTGCAACAATCCAATAGGAACTGTGCTCGACTATTATTTTTTTCCATTTTTCTACTTTAACACAGCAACTGAAGACACGGAGCGCCAATAAGCCAATGACAAGTCAGTACTCATAAAAAGTAACGACAGCCCTCCTCCCGTATGCAGCAAAGTCTGCAAGTAAAACTTAAATGTTATTGGTGGCAGGAAGTCAGACTTCCACCCTGGGATGTTCTGGCTAGAAGGGATCACTGATGTGAGCCAGTCTAAGTCCATCGCTTGTCAGGTGAAGACTCCAGAAGAGTGAGGTGAAATGATTTGCCCAACAGCACACACTTGTTAACAGTAGGTAAAGGACAAAAACTCTGGAATCCTGATTTCCTGGCCAATATTTTTTTTCTTGCTACAACTTACTGGCAGTCATTTATGGTCCATTCAAATGGATTATTTTTCATGAGTCATTTTGGACCATGTGCTCAAAGGTGATTTTGAGACAAAAACAAAAACCCACAAGCAAAATAAAAGCGAGGACACAATATACCAATCTACGCCACTCTACAAAGCCTGGTGCCCAAGTACAACATGGGTGCCCTTTTAGAGAGCAGCTGCTGTTCCCAGCTGCAGGAGAGCCAGAATGTGGGGCTTCAGCAAGCGGGGCCCCTTGCTGGTAAAAGGAAAGACCTGACTCCAAAGTGTACCGGTACCAGAAGAATCAGAACAACTGCAAACGGTTCTGCCAAAGCTGCACTTAATAAAAGGATTCCGTGATTTCTCAGACTGTCACAAGGGAGGAAAGCGCAGCATTCTAATTTTTAAAAAGCACATCATTGTTTGCATTCAATGAAATTCCTTTCAAAATCAACTTTCCCCGTTCCAATTATATTCAACAACATTCGAGCTAACATTTCGACTGCAATTCAAATTAACTAATGCCCAAAAGAGCCCCTAATCGACATGGTTCTGAGCTCAATTGAATACAATCAAAGCTCATGAAATGAAGGGGGAAATGCTTATTTCATGCAAATTCTGCATATCACTCAAGCTTAATTTTACTGATAATATAAAGGTGGGACATTTTGAACATTACAGTGAATGAAACTTTTAAGCGGTGAGAGTTATTTTATAAAATGCTACCTCTGAAAAGCTGATTGCCAAACAGTATAAAAATGGTTTGAGGCATAAATGCCAAGTTCATTTCTATTTCACTTCTGAGGTAACTATCTTTCAAATCGCAACAGCTGGACTATTTAACACAATCTGGTGAATCAAAGTATAGCTCTTCTCTGGTCTCCCAGTGGGACGTCTGCATTAGTCTGTGGCAGCCATCCAACAAATGACGCACAGTCGGACGGTCTGAACTCTGTTTCATTTTCAATAAAAATGGATAAAACCACGATCATATTTACCACCTTCAAGGACAGAAAACGGAAAGATTTAAATTTGTCTTTGTAAAGTAGTTTTCTGGGAAAACTCCAAAGAGGAAGTCAGCTTTCTATTTTCCCTGGTGTAAAAATAACTTTAAAAAAAAAAAAAAAAAAAAAAAAAAAAAAAAAAAAAAAAAAGCCCTTTACAGTGACAGGAGAAGGGAACAGAAGTGGAATTACAGCAGAGATAGTTTTTGTTTCTTCCTGAAACTCTATTTTGAGGGTTTTTTTGAGGGTTTTTTTTAGAGCTTTTTCCCATACCTGTCTAAAACTTTACAAAATAAAAGTTTCAAACATAAAGGTGAAACTTTCTATCAGTTCTAATACTTACAAAGGAGGCAGACAGCACTCAGTTTCTTTGACTTTGTGTACTTTTAAAATCTTTTTTAGCTGAAGAAATAGATTACATTTTCAATTTAGGTCTATTTCTATTTGCAGGGGAAATAGATTTCATTTTTGTTGATAAAAAATAACATTGTTTAACAGAATATGACTGTTTATAAATCTGATAACAGCTTCTAAAAAGGATTTGCCCTCAAGATTAATAAGAGTTCCTCTTGAACACAGGCAACAGTGGCTGGGCAAGGACCCCCCTGTGTCCACAGCTCAGAAATATTTCCTTTAGTTCTAAACTGCCACACAGGCAGCCCAGCACAGGTCTCAGACCCCGGGGCACACGGCACACTACAAAGTCTGAACCTGTTCTTCTCTTCCTCTAGTGTAAGGTGAACTGCAGACAACTACAGATTCCTAAACTGGACGGTCCTAACAGCAAAAGCAACTCTGGTAATGAGAAAAGTGACTGGTTTTAGCTCAGCAAAGGTTATGGAACACTTGGATACTTTTCAGAGGCTACTTTTCTACCTTTCTGTAATTCTGCACATTTTTCAGTCAACATGAAAAATACTTTCAGATCCAAGATACTAAAAGCTCAGTGTTGGTCTAGGCATGTAGCCCAGTGGTAGAGTGCTTGGCCAGTGTGCAGGACCCTGGTCTATTCCCCAATGCCACAAAATAAATTAAATAAATAGGTAGATAAATAAATAAATAAATAAATAAAGGCTGATGATTATTTACAAGAAATATGTTAAAAAACAAAGAAACAAAGTCTTCCATAAATTCACCACATGTGACACTTGCTCCCTAAAACAGCTGTCAGATGCGCCCCCCCACACACTGCTTGTATTTTCAAGACTATTTTTTTTTAAATTGTAAGTTTTTTCTTTCAATTTACTATTATAGTAAATTCTCTTTTAAGATGGGAAATCACACCAGGCACAGTCATGCCTCTAATCCCAGTGGCTTGGAAGGCTGAGGCAAGAGATCAGGAAAAGTGAGGCACAAAGCAACTCAGTGAGACTGTCTCTAAATAAAATACAAAGTAGTGCTGGGAATTGACTCAGTGGTTCAGGACCAGAGTTCAATCCATGGTACCAACAAAAAAAAAAAAAAAAAAAAGAAAGAAAATAGGGAAGTCACAAAACTTCCTTTTGCCACTTTTTATGTAGAAATGATCAAGTATTTTCCAAATGAAACGTGTTGGTTAGCTTCTAACGTTAGGTCAGTTTATGCTGCGATCTGAAATTTCTGTTGCTTTAGTCAGCTACTTCTATTTGAATACATTTTTCAAAGAGGGCTTCACCATGTGCAAATCAAAAGAAACAACACTGCAGACTACTGAAAAATGGTTTAAAAAAACTAAAAAGTACTAAAAGCAATCTTCAGAAATGATACATTTTGTACAAAGTCTTGTGAAATCCGAGGGGCTTGTCACAAAGGTCAGAAGGCAGTTGGCTCTCGGGGAGAACGGAGCTACTCAGCAGCAGGGCAAGAGGAGCGTCCAGATTCACTGGGCTGCATTTTACCAGCCACTTCCTCGTAGCTGTAATCCGTCCTCAGCAGCTAATCTGGAAGGAGCTGCTGTCTACTTGGCCCCTCAGAACATGTGGAAGACAATACCGGCTGCAGGTCTTTCCGGCAGCCCCAGGGTAGCTCCTTGGTGGGGAGGAAGAAAAGACTAAGTGAGGGGATCTCAACTTCCAGAACATCCAGTTGTTCTGTTAATTTTGTTGTTAAAACTTAATTGTCCATGTACAGGCCACATGGAGAACCATTGTGGTGGCGCTCTGCGGAACAGGGCTGCTTCCTGCAGCGTCGGTACACAATTCAGCAGTGCTGAGATTACAGCCGAGAGCACAGCAAATCCTTTAATTGTGTAAGAGCATCAGATTAAGCAGCAAAGTCCATGTGGCTCATTCTGCTGGCTGGAAGTCCCTTTGAGGAAATAAATGTTTACTAAGTGCCCGGAAGGTGCCTCCCCGCTTCCCGCCATGCGGGGGGACCCACACGTGGACGGACACACACGCAGGACAGAAGGAGAGAGGAAGGGATGAGGAAGTGGAGGGGTGGGGAGTAAGAGGAGGAAAATCGATCCTTCCACCACGAGGCTAAAAGAACTTCCTTGGTCTCCATCTGAACAACTGGGGACCCAAACTTCTCTTTAAAAATGGTTATATGGCTAACAAAATTAATTTTCAGCTAGGACCAACTCTGGAGAAAATAATTTTATGCCAAGTTTCCCTAAAAGAAAATTAAGACTCTCAATTTCTATTTGCTGGTATCCTTCAAAAGCTGAGCTTCTCTAACTCCAATTATTAAAAACAGGACTTTCGCAGTTCATTTTTCTGTATTAGTTTCACACTGGAAAGAATAAATAAGACTGAAGGGCCAGGTAGAGGTCAAACAATGATAAAATCAATCCTACTTTTAATTAAAAACCTGAAAGGCAATTACATTTTTTTTTCTTTCATGGAAATGTTTGACTGGTCATACCAACCATGAGACAGCTAAAATTTCTCTTTTATAGGCTATGCTTTGGTATTCAGTTAATGGCCCAAACAAGATGAACTCTTACAAAAATAAATTTGAGTGGGGCCAAAAGTCACATGTATTTAGAGATACCATAGATATAAAAATTAAAGGCGAATTAAAATAAAAATGGTTTCACTGGAAATGGGCCATTTTTCTATGGAAATTGAAGTCCTCTAATTGCTACATGGTTTTTTTGTTTTTTTAAATTATCCTAGGGCCGAATGTGACCTCTTTTGACCCCCCAAACAAAAAAGCAAGCTAACTGCCTGGTAGTTTGAAAGGAAATTGAAAAGCTCTTGGTGAAGCCTACAGTTTGGGAGGACCTGGGCAGAAGGGATGGTGATAAATTAGGGAAGTTTTAACTGGAAGAGCCTCTGGCAACTGTGCCTCAAGAGGACCTGTGAGAGTGACGAGGACGAGGGCACACTGGGACAGTGGAACCTGGCTCCCTGGACATGGGCTCTCCCTTTGGAACCATCTTGAGGCTGACCGCCTTGTTTAGCTATAACCGCTAGGAGTCATTAGTGGGAAATGTGGATACGGAGGACAAAGCTCAACTGAGATGAGCGAGGCCACGTCCAGATGACAGTTTCAGGGACGAAAAAGCAAGACGGCAACAACACAAAACCCCCAAGCTCTGGCCGGCCACGAGGCAGAAGCCACTAAGGTTGGTGCAGCTCTTTCCCTACTGTAGGTCCGTTTGTCCTGCCTCTCTTGGTGACAGCGGTGTCCTCAAACCTGAGGGCCAAAGGACAGTTAAGCACAAACTTGAAGGACTCAGTAACAGGAACAAGCATGCTGCTCTCTCAAAGGGCACAGTGCAAAGTGGACACAATGATCAAATTTATGCGAGGCTTTAGTGTGTATGTTTTTAGAACGAGAAGATTCAAAGATAGTGATTCACCTTTATGTTGTCATGTTGGGTTGTCATTAGTAAAGCACCCTTCTAATCCAATGATTTGAGCCAGGCATTTTCAAAGTATGTGACTTCAGGGAAGAAACTACTCTTTCAACATGTTTGAAACATCCAAAAAAAAAAACAAAAAAAGTGTAAATGAAACATATACTGAGGACTAAAGTAGCTTAGGCTAATGTCCTAAGTTCGTTTTGAAGCATGCCTCTTTATTGGGTATTTGGCATGAAAAATGTTAAAATGATCTCTTCCCAATTATTTGTCAAAACTGTTTGCTAATTTAGACTGGCTCTCCTTTCCAGAAATCTTAGTTTTGAAGGGTGATCTTTTCATTGCTTATACCAGCCTTAGGAGGAGAGGCTGAAAAGGAGGAGAGGACACTACCCATGTGTGTGGAGGGCAGAGGGGCAGGATGTGTTAGAGGGCCAAGGGAGTGATGTAAGTGCAGAATCGCTGCTTCCGTTGGAAGAAACCTTTTGATCATTCTCTCCTCTCCCCTTCCTTAAGCTCTTAATACACAGAATGCTACAGTTCAAAAAGCATGGACTCTGGAGACAGAATAAAAAAAGGTTCACACGTAATCTGACCCAACTATCAATTAAGAGTATGATTCTGTGCAAGCTGTTTATCCCAGAGCCTCAGTTTTCTCATTTGTAACATGGGGATAACATCTAATCTGTGTTTGGGAAAATTAAAATAACACATAAAAATGCCTGGCTTAATAAATTTTAGTGCAACACAGTGACAAAAAACAAACCACCACAGAAGCAAATTCCAAAGTCCCAAATTTCCAAACTAGAAGCCTGTTTTATGGTCCATAGTCTCCGTCTATGATCAACAAAAACTTCCTACCTGCTACAAATTCAGCACATTTCCTCTTGGATGTATATTATTTTACTATGAATATACATTGATGCACAATGAGAAAATATTAACCTTTAGCTCAAATGCTGTAGGCTTTCCCCCAATATTTTTCTAATTTATTGCAGCTACATCAATCAACAACTTATACATTCTGTTGATAACAGAGTTTCAGGATCTTGCATAGGATTAAAATGGACATCTAAGTCTACTGGGTTTTCTTATTGTTCAACCTATGCTTCTGTTTCTGAAATACTGATCTTCTCCTTACCCATCAGTCAAATGCCCCAGCATGCATGGGGACCAAGCAATCTGAGTGAAAGAAGGAAGGCCACCTAGTGCCAGCATCAGCCTGACTGTGCTTCATGGCACTCTGTGTGGTTGGGAGTTGTATCAAGTCTCTGTGTCACAATAAAACACACACACGCCGGCAATGGTGGCAAATCCATGGCTACTCCCCTAAACTAAATCTACTTCCAAAAGCCAAAGTCATTTGGAAACATGCTGAATATTCAGTGGTGATTAAAATGGGGCATATCATTTTTTGATGCAAATAAGTACTTAACCAAGTCTCATATAGGACCATGAGAGCAGCTCTGAAGCAGTCTTTCCTTCTCATCTTTTTTAGAAAAAAAAATTTTTAATTGTCAATGGACTTTTATTTTGTCTATTTATATGTGGTACTGAGAATTGAATCCAGTGCCTCCTGCACACTAGTCAAGCGCTCTACCACTGAGCCCCAGCCCCAGCTCCTCATCTACTATTTCGACTCCAAAATAGAAAAAAATTTCCAATTATTTCCTGAGACCAGGAGTTTCTAACCCAAACAGTAACTTGAATAGGACTTGTGAGTGCTGATAATTTATTTTAAATATTCATTATTTTACATTTCTGGGTTTATGTGTGTTTTACAGTAAGTTTATAAAGTACAGGTTGGAGATAGAAAATATGTACTTAACATCTTGTTTCTAGCTGAACATTTCTACCATGCAACCATATTTGTTAGGAATTTGGGGGGACTGAAAGGGACTCAAAAGAGTGCCTGTTCTATTGCTCAGTTTTAGCTCAAAAGGAACACAGAAAAAGGAAAACAAGGCGTAAATGACATCCACGGCTTTGGAAGTGGCACAGCAGTAGAGCCCTTGCCTGGCATACTGGAGTCCCTGGGTTCCATCCACAGTACCACACCCACACACTAAGACCTCTCCAAGGTCACCTGGCCCACAGTTATCAAGTATCCAGTATCTTAGCTTTCAGCTCTAACTCTTGTCCTTGGCAATCCATTATCCCAGTATTATAATTGTAAGATAGGAATGAACTGAAACACTTTTCATATATTATCTAACTTAAATGACAACCATGCAGGGCAGAGGTTACCAAACCCAATTTACATAAGAAAAACTAAGTCATAGATTCAGCAACTTGGCAAGGTCAAGACAGTAAACAGCAGATATGAGATCTGAACCCTAGACTATCTGATATAATGATAGAGTTCAAATTCTGGGAGCAAGGGGACGCTCCTAGCCACCCTGAGCAGATGTGGAAAAGGCCAGGTTTAGAAAACTGAGCATATTGTTTCCTTGCTGAGTCCCCCTCTCCCCTGGCTTTTGTGAACAAAGACACAACCATTCTTGTTTTCCTGTCTCTGCAACACTTGGACAGCCTATTTTCAGGTATTGCAGCTGCCTGAAAGTAATAAGATACCTTTTTTTCTTTTTGCCATGCTGGGGATCAAACCCAGCAAGCTAGGCAAGTGCTCCGCCACTGAGTTCCCCAGTCCCCAAAAGATAGTTTTTTTAAAAAGTCTGTAATTTTGGACTTCCCCTCTTTTAGACTATCTCACCCACTGACTAGCTTGAATCAAAGAATTTTACTACATTTTAACATTACTGGATTATCAGACTTTAACATTATCAGGGAAAAGAGCACAAACCCTGTTCATTTGCCGGGATGACTCTTCACCTTTCCAAACATAAAAGGAGGCTGCAAGCATAAATCCCATTTGCATTACAGCCAATTAGCGTTAATGAAATTTAAATTCACCATGAGATTTAAGACATCATGACTAGGTAATACATACTTATTGGAAATAAAAGGACATGATATTTTAAAAGCTATTATTAAAATAGAAGCAGAAAAAATAGGTTTCCAAGTCCTGATTATCTTTTATCTTGTTAAAAAACAAAAACAAAAACACCCAGATCTTACTTTGCTTGTACTGGTGACAAGAACACTAATTTTAATTAATCCTTGTAATTAAGTATTAAAAGTATCTCTTGCTTTCTCATAGGTCCTTAGGAAATATATCAATATGTCTCTGACTTCTAGTTTATATATAGGAATTACTCACAAGTGGAACATGCATATTTGATTTTAGTGATTTATTGAAAAGAAAAAACTTTGTAGGCAGAGTTAATTCAATTTTCCGGGTAAGTGAAGACCTTATGCTGAAAACACCTTTGTTTCTACCTTCACATTTGAAAACTTTCTGGTTTGTTAGCAAACATCCCTATTCGAGCCATCCGGGGGCACGGCTTCATCTCTGTTTTAACAGAATATTCCAGGGTCTCTGGTAACCTGGGGTCAGTAGAAAGGTGAAAAAGACATGGAAGACTAACTTCTAGGCACTTAAAAAACTTTTCAAAAATCAAATGATCTAACTAACCAACCAACCAACCAACAAGTCTCTATGATCTAGCTGATGTACATGTGTAACTGCCAAATAATGAGAGAGTACGGTCAATTGAGTATCCTAATTAACAGATATCCTGTTTCATTCACATTAAAAAACGTGCTCCCCATTCACTTGAGCGCCCACAGCAAGACAGGAACGGCCCCAGGTGTTTGGGAAACACTAGTGAATGAAACAAACCAAAAAGTCCCCAAAAGTCCACTGAGCTTACACTTCCGTGGAGGAAGAGAAAAAGCCAAGGATAAAGAGAGCTCAGTGTACAGGGTGCCAGCAGGTGACACCCACCAGCAGGGAAGTGGAGGAGGGTGGGGAACCCGAGCTTGGAGGCAGCTAAGCAAGTGGTCAGGAGGCTGCATGAGAAGATGGCGGCTGAGCACAGAACTGCCGGAGGGCAGGGGGCGAGCCATGCAGGCCTGGGCAAAGCGTGCTAGGGCAAAGGGCCCGGAGGGGAAAGCGACCTGGCCACAGTAGAGAGAGCAGGCGGGAGCAGCAGGGGCCAGAGCGGGAGTGACCAAGGGTGGGTGAGGTGTGTGCACACACACTGGAGAAGGTTGCATGTCCTAGAGGCCACAGTGACGGGCAGGGTCCCTTGACCCTGACTCCCATCAACAGCTGAGGGTGCACACACATGAAATGCCATGGTAGTGCAACCACTAGGGTGTGAAGTCGCTCTTAAAAAGCAAAGGAACATTTCATTTTTTAATTGCTGTTGACTTCCAAGTGCTTTGCCAGTTCAAGTCCATGAGGCGGACAATTTGTCCCTATAAATCTTAGTTATAGCAGAGCCAGCCACAAGCAGCCCTGGAAATGACCCTTCTCATTCCTGGCAGCTAGACTGGTTTCAAGAGATCCTAACAAATAACACCAGTTTTTACTTTTAATGCTTGCAGGTAACTCCATTAAGTTAAACTTTTAGTCATTAGAATGCTAGGTCTAAACACAGATGAATGAAGAGTGCCTGTCTGGGAAATGAATAATTGCCCTGCAGATACACAAAATTCTCTGATTCCTTTGGTCTAGCTGTACTTGGGGAACAGGGTTTTCAGAAAGGTACCTTTATATGCTGAATGCCTGTCAATACGAAAATAGGTGGCAGTAGTTATTTCAGCTACAGAATGTCAAGAACTGAATAATCAAGCATTAGGTTACAAAGTTTAAAAGTTAATACAGCAGCACACAGTATTTGTATTAGCGCTTTAAGTGGATAAATTAAATTGAAATGTGTCCCTTAAGCAGTCATTGAACGAGCAAGATGAGAAATAAATTGAGCTGCACACCGGCCTTTATGGCATCTAACAACTGTGTCTGTCAACACATGGATCCTTTTCACTGTCAATTCGACGCACATTTTGCAGACCTTGGGCCTGCAATTATTTCATTTCCTTTCTTGGAAATGTGATTTCCACTTACTTTTGGAGAATAAAAGGCAGACAAAAGGAGGAAGGAGTTGCAGTATTTTCTGATTAAGATTATCTGTGTAAAATGGTAAAGGAAAAAAAATCTATACACACACACTGAAGCATTCCTCAGAAACTAACTTGTCTCAGCTAAATTGCTTTTGTGTTTGGGTATTGGTTCAAATGTAGCCAGATTGTTGATGTCAAATTAGGTGTTAAACAAATTTAATAGGAAAGATGAAGAGTGAATATAGATCATCTTTCTGTTAGAACCGTGCAAATGACCCCAGTCAAAAGAAAGGAAATGCATGCCTGCAGGAGGAAATGTGCTTTTAAACACAATGAAATTAGATAAAACTGTAAATCAGCAAGAAGGCCATTCATTCCAAAAAGGGGGGGGGGTTAATAGCACCAATGAGAGAAATGCGAGAGAGGAAGAAAATACCAGTTGGCAAAAATAGATTCAAATTGAATTTCAACTTCATTTGTCCAGGTTTCACCTTTTAAGCTAAGACAGCTAAAGCTACAAAAAAAGGGGCTCTTTCTCTCTTGACAGAACAGGAAATCAGAGGTTTAATTAACTGCGATTACAATATTGGGCTGATCTGATTTGCCTCACCTCTTCCTTTTCTTCAGCTGACAAACTAGCTGACATCCTGGCAAGAGAACTAAAGCAAAAGTGTAGACTAATCTCAAAAAGAGCTTGCCATTGTTATCAAACAAATTGATCTTCCTCGAGAACTCTCTGACAAAGTGTCACTTTGGAGACAGTCTGCGTACATGACTCCTTACACAGGACATTTTCATCTCCGGGATATAGCAGGACGGAAGCGCATGTTTCACAGAGGACCGGGAAATAAGGCTCCAAAATGAATGCTCCAAAGTGGCCTCTGCAAGATCTAGCACTTTCTTCGGCTGCTCAGGAACCATTAAAGAGGGATGAACTAAGCATTTAACTTTGAAGGTCTAGGTGTCTCCAGATGTGGAATTAAGTATCAGCCAGGTCAATTCTTTATGAACCTGTTGCCAAACTGGTTTAGGGAAGGAATTCCCTTTAGACATGGTATTTGCTCTGGATCTGAAGGATAGCTCTGGGGGAGGAGCTTAGAAGCAGCAGTTGGCTCATCAAAGGAAGGAGGAAGAGAACTGCCTAGCCAAATCAAAACTTCTCTGAAGAGAAACAAACCAAAGAAGCACACGTTAGTCATTACAGATTTTTCTACATACTACTTAGTAAAGAGCATCATTACTTACTGAAACGTAACCTTGGAACTTGTGCATCCTTCCAATTTACGGGGCCCTTCACCTGGCTCAGGTGTTAGGGGGGACGGACTGTTGAATTCTGCCTCCAGAGTTTTCTTGGTCAAGGCTGTTTTTGTTACACTGGATACAGAACCCAACACTGGCATGGATTTGGACTCTGAGGTGGCTAATATCCCGGTAGGACCTTAAAACCAAACACATACCTCAAGTTTAATCATTCTGTGTGATGCTTATTAATATGGTACTGAAAAACAGATTAGGTGAAAATCCCTCAAGGAGTGAAAAGGACAAGTCTGTTAAAAATTTCAAGAGCATGCTGAAATGCTCCCCCTGGAAATCAGCTCTGCGTTGGTGGCACTGCCACTTTCCGACTTACCAGGAACACGCTGAGGAATTGTGCACAGAGCTTTGGGAAACCATAAAACCCAGCCCTGGTTCCCTCGGTTCCCTCACAGACCAGAGTCCTTAGTGACCCTGGAATTGCGGAAACTCTTTTCTGCCCCCAGAGTATGGCTTCCTGGCAGCCCTGCTGAACCACCTCGCCTCTCAAGAGTTAATTCTTCCCAAAACTCAGCTCTGTGTTTTACACAGAAAATGGACCGATGTCAAAAGGCTCTTTTTTTAAAAGGCTCATGAAGGCTTCTTGAGCATTAAACAGCTTTTATGAACATTTTCATTTTAATGTGAATGAGAAGTAAGTGGATTTATTGCCTCTTAAAATACAGACACAGGATTATGAAAATTAAGTGGCAAAGGGTTTGCCTGTTTACCTTTTTGACTTTTCTGTTCTTTGGGACAGGATTTAACAACTACAATAGGGCTTGTTACTGAAATTACTGGCATACCAATCTAAAAATCCTGGGCATGTGAACTACACCTTGTCCTGGCTTTTTTCTGTCTTTCTGTAGAAAGACTGTGTCCTAAGTAGTTTTTTCTTAGAGCAAACTTCTGGTATATCTTTCCTGAAACTTCAGAAGGCATGCTTTTGAAACAAAGAGATTTACGAAATAAGTCACAGATATGAAAACTTAATGATGATTTCTAAAATTTTGACAGCAACCTTGAAAGGCACGACACTAAGAAGTGGACATAATTTGGGAGTCTCCATATTCATAAGAAATGCTGGATCATCTCCCAAGATGGGAGCTTCTGGTGGATACAGTCGGAAGTGCTAGCTAATCCTGGTTATTAATATTTAGCTCTGGAATGTTACTCTTAAATTTGACTATAAATTTGTCTGGGATACACACCCTCTGGACTGGAGAGAGCCCCAGACCACAAAGCACTGGTGTGTGACGTCCTTACTTATTTCATCTGTACCATTTGGGCAGACGGTTGGTGACACTACTGAATATTCAGATTGAAAAAGCCTTTTCCTCCCAGCTCTGTTAAGCCTCGTGCTGCAGGGGATGTGGGAGTAAAGAGAGAAGGGCAAAGAGAGTAGCTCCTGGAAACATGCATAAGAAACTGAATCCTGGACTTGCTGCCGACCAGCTCTCTTCTGCCTTCGGGCAACTGATGACGTCAGCACTGGACAGCAGTGAAACGACCTGCCCTTGCAGGAAGGCATGATCTGCTTCTGAACACACCATCCCCGCTGCTTGTTCTGCAGCTGAAGCCAAATAAAGAGCAGGGAGAGTAACGAGCTGAGCCAGAGCTCTTATTTTTCTTATATACAAAAAGAAATAAAGAAACATGCATGATGTTTGAGATTATTATTACTTAAGCTTAAGCTGCCCAGGGCTTTCTAGGAGGCACTGGCTGATCTTTAAGTTGTCAGTCTGGCAGGCCCCACAGCTAAGGAAAGCAGGGGAACATCATTCAGCACCAGAAGAAAAAAACAAAGAAACGACAGTGCATGCCTAGCTCTCGGGGTGACACCGCGAACCCAGGATCTGAGTTCTGCAGAGTCTGGGTCACCTCCCTTTTGATGCTTCCTTTGTCCACAGTTTCCTCCCATCTACTTTGCCATAATATTTTGTGCACTGAAGCAAACAAGGTCAGAGACTTCCTTGTACCTGAGGCACAAACCTATCCAGGACCTCAGCTCTGTCATCGGACCCTTGCCATTCTTCTGCCTGTTTTCAGCTGCTTCCTCATTCTCTCCCCTGGAACTTGACACTTGGCCAGTCCAGTCTAGAAAAAGATTCTGGGGGTAAATGCTGCTTCCAGACTGATGCGAGGAAAATGTGCCACCAAAACGATGGTATGATCTCATTTTTGATGATGAGAGCTTGCCAGTCTGTTTTTTCCCTTTTTCCTTGGCTACTAGGAAGCTCAAAGAAAATTTCTGTTCAATTGCAAGTCACTCCCTCAGTATATCTCCACCTTGCCAATGATGGTTCTTATTTCTCTATTCATGTATTAATGGTTCTATTGAATTTGTTATCTTTACTTCTAACTTCCCTCAAATGATACATTGAATATTTGGACACTGGTGGAATATAATAATATAAAATGAAAGGTCCTCACCTTGCCTCTAAAATATGTTCCTTTCTCCACTCTTAGAATTATTCCTATTTCCATACTGACTAAAATGAAAGTGCTTCCTCATTTCTTCCACCAAAAATTATCTGAACAAAGTGAGAGTTGCATGTTTGATCAAATTTGTGAATGAAAAAATATTCCTGGAGGAACACAAAAGTCTATGGCAAAGCACAAAATGTAAATGACAGCACACTAAAATGTCATCCACCAAATCCTAAAACACAGACAGGAAATACTGGAATGACTGACTCAGGCACACGTCACCAGATGAATAACAACTCATACAGAGGCTGTGCAAACACTTGTACAGCAACCTAAGAAAAGAGTGTCCCATGCGCCCCTTTGAATTTCCTGAGAGGTGGTTATTTTGGGGATAAGAGGAAGAGTCTTTGCAGGATTTTAACCAAATTTGCAAACCAAATTGCAGACTGAACAGCTAAATTATACACACACACACACACACACACACACACACACACACACACACACATATATGAGGTTTCATCTTTTTATGGCTGGAATTCTGCAGCTTTTGATTCAAGGAATCAATTCACTCAGTTGTGTGAGTGAAGTCTTTCATAAAAACTAGTGCTTGAAGCTGGTTGGTACACACCTGGAATCCAAGCAACTGAGGCAGCTGAGGCAAGACTGCAAGTTCAAGGCCAGTCTTGGCCACTGAGTGAGACCCTGTCTCAAGAAAATAAAAATATAAAAGGCTAAGGATGTAACTCAGTGTAGAGTGCCCCTGGGGTCAATCCTTAGTGCTACAAAAACAAAACGAACAGAAAACCGAGAAGCTGATCATCAAAATCCACCTTTATATTCTCACAACTTAAATTTGGTCAACATGGCTCAGTATTTTGCAAATTTAAAAGTTACAATGGACTATTTAGAGTCAACCAAGTTGAGCCTAGAAGATTCAGCTATGGCTGTGATCTGTACTTAGCATCATTTTTTCAAAGCTAGCTGCTTACCTGGCCACAAGGGGGAAAACTTCATAAAGGTTTCTGCTAATTCCCACGACCAGGGGGATGAAAACCACCAAAGACCTACAAAGTCAGTTCTGGCACAGAGTTTGAGGCCCAATGTGTGGCTAACATGACTGGAACACACACTGAGCCTGGGTCTTGTTCAGATGTTACACCTTTAGTCTGGGACAGAGCTGGAATTTTTCATCCACTTGGGTTCCCAGGCAGAGAATGAACTAAATGGCCATGAAGAGAAAAGGTAGTTTCTCTGCATTTGCAACTGATGTGTCATTACTACTAAAACTACCAATTGTCAGGTACTTACTCAGTGCTAGGCACAGTGCTAGCACCATTCATGTACTGACTTCCTTAACCCTGAGAACAAGCCAAGAAACAGTGCTTTCATTGTCCTCATGCTATAGATAAAGAAATTAAGACCTGAGGACAATCAGCAAGCATGTGACAGAGGTGGGATTCAAACTCAGGCAGTCTGGTTGCACAGCTGGGACTCAATGCTATATTCTTGCCCAAATGCCAGGGCATCTCACATTATAAATGCCTGATTACCTGCAAATGAATAAGTAAAAAAACACACCAATGAATAAAAACAAGCAAGTTCTGAGGAGATATCCACAAATACCTTTGCCCATCCAATACTTCTCACTCATATTAAAAATAAGCATTTTTAACATTGATTTTTAAAAGATGATTTCATGCTAAAAGGGACTTAAAGGAAGAGGTTTCAGAGGTAAAGAGAAGGACTATGGAGAATTCAAACGGCTTACTACTGCTATCTGCTTCTGCTGTCAACTTTCTGCGACGCAAAATCCTTTCTAACTCAGTCTCAGTTTCACTGTGTTCAGGGTCAAGGGATTTTAAGCTTCTTGAACTAGTGGATTTGTTAAGTGTCCCCTAAAGTGAAAACAAAACAAAAACAAAAAGGTTAATGTCTTAATACAATATACAAAATAATACAAAAATCAAACCAACAGAACATTACTGGAACTTGAATGGAATTTAGGAAACAAAACAAATTTTGCTATACATATATTTTAAATGTGCACATCCTCAACAACACAGAGTGTCAAGCATTTAAGACGATGCTGCTGATGAGGGAGATGCTAGTTTTGCATCAGAAGAGCAGAATGAGAACACCTCTTGATGAGCTAAGTGTGAAGCTCAGCAGTGGGAAGGTCCTTGGCCCAATGACTTTTAAGATTCTGATGTGTGTGGATCCAACCGTGGACAAGAGAATGGATTTATTAAACTCACCTTAGAAGGGTATCTTAATACAGCAGCCATGAGCTACTGAGCCCAAATCCTTATGGTACTAAAAACGTGTGTGGCTGATTCTTCAGAGAGAGGGTCTCTCACTGCATACCAGGCGACAATGGTGTTGTGGCTGCGAAGGAGGCAGGCCATGCTCTCCCAGGTGGCCTAGCTGAAGAAGGGCTGCCCCGAACACACCTTGACTTAGGTGTGCAAGAAGAAAGTTAAGATCACACAGGGAGGCATCTAACTCCATGTTCCTAACAGAGGTGACAATGGATGTATTGTGCAGGGCCCAGAGGATACTGGAAGAAATAAGAGAGGCATCCAGCTGTGCCCCTGCTGAAATTGGCACTGACTTCCAAGAAGACAAAGACTCCTGAAGGGGTTCCCTGCCCTGGCGACAGAGGGAGAGCTATGCTTTCCACTTCCATTTCCAGTCAAGGGTTTGCAGAGAATGTGGGAGATGTACTTCTCCACTGTATTAAGGATTCAGCACTACAACATTGCAAGGGTTGCAGAAGAAAGGTTCACTATTTCTTTGAAATGGTCCTGCTCAGCTATGCCAGAGGCTTGGGGTGGAGGGAGGAGCCAGGAGAACCATGGTCTTCTGATCAGAGGATAAAGGAACTCAAGCTCAGTATGACTTGCCAGACTTCATGTTTGAGTTAGAGCGGGCTTTTGTCCACCCAGGCTAATAATCACGCCAGCGTCTGTAACAGCTGAACTCACTAAGGTCTTGCCTCGCTCCTGTTCCTGCCCCACTGCCAATTTCTGGAATATTCTAAAGAATTCTACTGGTTTAAAAATGGTACCTGTGTTTCTTCTTCAGCCTATAAAACAAAAAAAGCTCCTTGTAAAATTAGATGGTTACAAATCTCACATTGATACAGGTTATTATGTTGTTTTTGTTAGGAAAAGTGCCCCCTGCCCCCAACTACCTGCTTGAAGTTATAGAAAAGTAGTCTGCTGACTGGAGGGAAATGGACTAATAAGATTAGGAGATTATATTATATTGCTGTCAGCTACCTTCACAACTCATGTGTGAAACACTTAGATAAGGCTCCTATTTCAATCAGATAAGTCTCACATTTAATATAAAACTTGTTTCTCTGGAAGTACCTCTTTTTGCTTTTCACTTACTACAAAAATTCACAAAATAGGGTTGAGGTTGTAGCTCAGTGATTATAGCACTTGCCTAGCATATATGAGGCACTGGGTTCGATCCTCAGCACCACATAAAAATAAATAAATAAAATAAAGGTATTGTGTCCACTTAGAACTAAAAAATATCTTTTAAAAAACTCACAAAATACATAAAAAGGAAAAATCACATCATGCATAATAGCACAGTAGCTTATTTTATAATTAAAAAACACAATGACATGGTTTATTTAACATTGCAGGTCAGTATTAAGTTGTTGAAGAGAAACACAGTGAGGTATGATTGACACTGACAAAACAGAACTACAGCCACTTCAGATAAACTTGAAAAGAATGTACTGGAACAGCTATCCCCATATCAGGTGTATTTATGAAGCTTAACACTTACCATCTATATGATTTGCTAACAGATGTTTGAAAAACTTATGGTTATTACTACTGAAAAAACTCATGAAATCACTACATCATTTGAATGTCAAGGACACTGTGATTTTTCCCAATGGCTGAAATTAATTCAAGGAAAAGGTGCAGGGATTTTCTATTGATGAATTTACCTTTCGCAACATCCTCTAGATTTTTCATGTTGGATAACAGCATTATTCCCCCCAATTTCGGACTACAGTGAGCTATCCTGTCACACCTGAGAGGGAGGAAGTCTATTTTCCATGCCCTAACCTTTGAGCCCCAAACTTCTTCCTCTACTTACTGCCTGATGTGGTTGAGTAAGCAAATACAAAAGTAAACTTTAAGTATACAGGCAATCATGGATGACAAAGATTCTAAACTCTCAGCGGACAGGAAGAGCTGAGCTCATAAAGCATAGGAGATTATCTTGGCTATCTTTGCGAGGATCACAGAATTTGAGAATGAGAAACTGGCTCAGAAACCATGTGATACATACAATTCTTCACTTTACAAAGAGAATTCAAACTCAGTGAGCTACAGGGTCTGGGCCATGTCCAAGGCTGGAACGAGAACTTAAGATCTGTTAATTCCCAAACGAGGGCTCCTACTTCACACCACCCGGATCACTTAACCCTCTTAGAGTCCAAGTTTGCTAAGTGCTCATCACACTGACTGATCCAATCATAAGGTGGCAAAATTAACCATTCAACAACTCCTCTGTACTTTGAAAAACTGAAAATGTTTGAAAAACACCCAGAAGAGAATTTGTTTAAAGTTGCTTTTGTTTCTTTGGTTTAGAGTCAACCGAATTTGAGACATTTAGATTAATTTATATTGATTTATTCTTCAGAAATCATCATTATCCACTTAGAGTGGCTTTTAAATGATTGGGGTGACTTAGGAGGTTCCATTCCTAAACCTTACAACTTGTGTGACTATGAGAGAAGAACTATACACATTTTATCTACAAAATATACAGCTTTAAAAAATTAATTGGAAGTAGGTTTGGAATAATGAGTTCCATCAACACTAAGACTTGAAAAATTGGCTTGAGAAATTACAACTCGAAATATAGAGTAGGGTTTTCCAACTCCCCCAAAATCAGTGATTTGTTTCTTTACGTACACTCACTCAGCAGCAAACCATAACTCTAAGGCTTAGACCCTGGGTCACATTCCACTGCAAAATATCCTTTACTGAGCTGCTTCCTGGTTGAGCACTGGAAGAGAACTGAACACATATTTCCTAGTGTCTCCTGGCACAGGTGCTTGCTCTCCACTCCAGGATGAAACTGAGCTCTTGGTGTTTTTCCACATTTGCTTCTTACGTGCTGTGACTGTAATGCTGGCACCACGTGCTTTACTGGGTACTACCTTTGATAATCCTAAGTCTGAATCCCAGCAAGAAGCACCAGAAGCAGGGTGAGCTGGGGGCTGCTTCTGCCTCTCATAAGAATGTAGAGTTTCCTAATTCCAGCTGATTGGGAGTTACAAAGGGTCTGCCATCCCTCAAAGGAAACTTCTGCTGGGGCACAGGAGAGTTGCAGTTTAGCCAAGAGGACAAGACAGGATCATGAGGTCCACTTTTAAAAGATACTTAATGCAAAGAAATAATATTGTCGAAATAATAACTATTAGAGATGCATTAGTGCCAAGTAGGTTGAGTGATTTAATAGTAGATCCAGGGTAAGAAGGATGGGACCAACTTGCAAAAAATGACATTTAAAAATTCTTGTAATTCATAAATAATTTCTCAAATTTCTCTCCTTGGAGTGGCAAAAAATCATAAGGAATATGATATTCAAGAATAACGTTGGAGCTGGGGGTGTAGCTTGGTGGTACAGCACTTGCCTGGCAAGGGTAGGGTTGGTCTTTGTCTCCCTAACCCCAAGAAAGTAATGCTGAGATCCAGTAAACTTGTTACCATCCAGCAGATCAGGGAAGAGGACATCTTGAATAATCAAGTGCTATCATATGTTTCTCATATAAATGTCTGATTTAAAAAATAAACCAAATTCCTAAAAGTCCAATGCGGTATGTCCTCTGTACAAATTGAGAGGATCAGAACTCTCCAGCACCTCAGAGTGCTCCTGGGGACATCTTCATCAACATTAATTAGCACCCTACTGCAGAGACAACAAAAGGGGCTGTCCTAGGCAGTGCTCCTTCACCAAACACCGGATAACAAAATCCCGATCAGAGAAGCCATTTGATAATAACCACATCCTTTTTCACTGGTTCTAACCCTTTGATTCTGTAGGTGGACCACCACTGTCAGCCGGTGATACACCTCTCTTCAGGGCTAATCCCACTTACTTAAAACTAAAGCAAATTAATTAAGCCGTTCTGTGTTAAGTCTACTGTTTGAAGACATGCTTGATGAAAATAATTCTGTTTGCCATCATTATGTGATGTCTGCATGCAATGCATAATTAGCACAGTAACAACAAACAGGGGCGTATCAGTCCCACACCTCCGCCCCCACATCTGCAGACTCACTGCGCAAAATAAGGGGGATTGGGACTGCAACAGGGTCTGAAAAATAGAGCTCTGTGTCTGAAGCACTTGCTACGTGAGGCGTTTGTCCCTGAAAGGGACATTTGGAGAGGGTAGCAATTTCCTCCACTGGAAAAAGCTCCCACTTTGGAAAGCAGAAATGGAACTAGAGATGGATGTTGTGTACATTGTCCGATAAATATAAATTCTCTTTAGAAAATGAAGTTAGGATACAGAAATGAAATCTTGCTGTATCCTCCAATTTTTCATTAAATGATTGTTTTGACTGTGAGAAAAAAGCAGACTGTGACCCTGAGATGAACACATCTGGGTGGGAGCTCAGGTTTACATGTAGGTGTCAAGAATCCCACTTTCACGTCTCAAGGGAAAGCGCTCTCCATGTAAAGCGCTACCCATCTATTATAGTTCTGTTATTCATAGACACATACAGATCCCCACATATGGCCAGACACTTGACCTTCATGCCTCAATGCCAGGATTAGAGGGCAAGAACAGGAAACAATGACTTTGGTGGAAGTGTAACCACTCTTTCAGAATAGAAAGAGCAAAGTGACATTTGACACATTATTAGCACATGGGTAGAGGAATCCATAAGTACAATCGAGTGAGCTGTCAAAAGAAGTGAGGCGAATTATAAATGGAAAGAAAATATACCAAAATAATTACCATTAAAAAACAGACGGTGACAATATTTTCCTTTCTTGTCCCCATGAACTCAACAATAAACCAGTATCTATTCTTACCAGTATTCCTTTTAGTTCATTCACTGCACTTTCAGAGCCTTTTGAAGATTCTGGCTGCAATTTTTAAAAGAAAAAAAAAATTTACTAATTATTCAGTTTAAAATTACCAAAGATATTTTGTATGGCATACTGCTGACAGCTTACATTGTTGACATGTACAGCTGTGTATTTTTAAATTAGGCCTACATTTAAGGTTTGGAAAAGCTATAAGCCATGTTAGTGCTCCCAAGCTTGAACTGAACCAAAATTTAAAAGTTATATTAAAAACAAAAGGACTCATGTTACCATCTTCTAAATATCATTTTGTTACCTCCCGGTCATCATTACAAATGGGAAAGAGTTGGCAAACACCAGGTTTTAAAGATTTGGTTCCAAAATGCTCAGAATTTTTTCTATCAACTGTTCTCTACATGCACAGCTGGACCTCTGCCAGTAAGCAAGGAAGAAAGAGAAGAGAGTGCAGAGCAGGAACCTGCGAGGGGCTAAGCTCTGCTCCCGGAGCTCCAGGAGAAGGCAGCTTACGGGGGACTGGCACGTCTTGTTTCATGAATCTCACAGCAGGACTGAGTCAGGAGAGAAGGAACTGGAAGAACATGCTCACATTAGCATGCCTGGCTGCCACAGCAGTAAGCAGCCTCTGAGAGGCCCAATTACTCCCTCTCATGAGGAAAGGGAGGATTTGAGGCAGGCGTTTAGAATCCAAGTCCAGTTCTCTTCTGGACACACCAAGAACATAATTTCAAAGAACAACATAATTTCAAAGAACTTCTGGGTAAATCTGCCTACTCCACAATACCTAACCGTCTCTGGATTCCTCGGCTAACTTAATGGAGGGCAAATTGGCCTGAGCCCTTATGCAAAGCAGCTCAGGAAAGGCCTTGGATCCCCTGGCCCCCACTTCCTTTCACAAAAAATTGAGAAGAGAAAGCTTGGCAAGACACAGCAGTGGGGGCCCTGGAGCCTCCCATGCCTAGAAGAGTTGAGAAATGGGAAGCAATTAATAACATCCATATTCCTCTCTTCTCAAAAGGTGATAAAAGAATAAGATCCCATTTCAATTTTTTTTTTAAATGAAAATAGAAAAAAATTCAGACTGAGGCATTCGGATTCCATAGGCTGGATTCTCTGTGAACTACACACGCCCGCAGTGCCAGACTAAAGCTCTAAGACACCAATTTCAAAATGCCAGCACCACCTGCAATGTCAAGGGATTTCAAGAACACACAATTACATTAGTGTTCTAGGCAGCAGGACTCCTGCAGGAAAGCTGCTCACGTCTCACTCTAACGTCTCAACGCTCTGCGCAAGGAATACAGGCCACCCCCGAGCGGCCCTGAAGAGGCAGCCCCTGGCAGCCCCTCACACAGGGATGCCTTAGAGACGCGCCGATGGTACTGGGGCAGCAGTCCATACTCAGGCCACAGTGACCCTGGGCTCTGAAGGTAATCGACCTGGGGGTGGGTCACTATGTCTACACAGTTTGATGGTCACCAGTGAATAACCCAGGTATCCACTGATCCCTGTTCAGTCGTTTTCCTGATTTTGAACTGACATTAAACAATGTGTAACTGCTGGAAGAGTCATGGGAAGAAAGAAAGATCACAAAGCGATATTCTGAAAATGAAAAGTATGTGCGGAACACTGATTGCTTACGGTTTAAGAAGCTTCCAACGTTTCTCTCTAAACTAATTTTGTTTCTTTATGACACTGCATTTTTCTCTAGGAATAGTCTGGTTTTGCTTATTCTTTCCATAATAGTTGTGACATGAAAGTCATCATAATGTATTCTTTCCAAGGTGGCTCTCAGACCCTGCATTTTCAAGTGTTTTTATACTTTATTTCATTTGCTCCTGACAACAACTCATGAGTCAGACAGGGAAGGTGCTGGCCCCATTTCGTGTGGGAAAAGGTGCAGGAAGCTGGTGGCAGTGCCAGGGCTCCGACCTGACCACAGGGCTCGCCACTCACCAGACGCCAGTCCTCCACCCGTCATGGGGTCATTCTACACTGCTTCTCTTCAGGTTTATTTTCTGTCCTTTGCTTGGTAAATGGCTTCCAGGTCACTGGCACAGACCGACCTACTCTGCCTGAAGTTCGGTCCCACCAGGTGCACCTCCACCCTTGGGGCTGACAATCCTGCCCTCTCGTTCATTGCCTTCCCGTGCACAGCCGTGCCACGGCCACCCCTGCCTCGCCTGGGTGTGCTGCCTGCCTGTGGTCACTTCGACGGTTCACAGAATTAGTACTGGTCACCACACCGGGAGACTCAGGAAGTGAAGAGGGGCATCCTTCAGTGAAGAGAGGAGAACACAAAGTCTGGAGAAAGGAAGAAACCTGTCTGTTCACACCTAAGTAGAGCGGGAAAGAAAGAACATTTTTCAAAAAAAAGTCAAGAATTGGGCCTATTTCAATGTGACAGACACACGTGGGGAGGGGAGCAGTACTGACTGGGCTCAGAGCCTTGGCAGATTCCCCCAGCACTGGCTGCGTCTGCTTCAGGAGACGGCGGGGGGCGGGGGGTGCAGGTTAGACAGGCAGCCCATCCTGGTTCCTTTAGGTTCCTTTAGTTCTCTACTGCCTTAGCTCTGCTCCACCACTGTCCTGCCACCCCCACCAAAACTGAGCCTCAGGAGGCAAGGCCCCTGGTGGCCGGAACAGAGCACTCACCAGACTCCCGTCAAAGGCCCAGGAGCCAAAGAAGGAAAGGAAACGGCAGTGGTTAATCGTCTGACATGACAGTTCATAGCAAAGTCTCTCTGGAGGGGACAAGAGCACCCTGCAATAACATGGCTTGCTTTCTATACCAATTAGGTTCACCAAGGGACAAAAAGTCCCCCAAACAGGCTTACATGGAAGTCAAAAGCCTTCATGACACACTGGCTTTACCCAAAACTCCACAGCTGGTCCCAACGTAGCTTTCATCAGCTTGCAAATTTTTACATTCAAAAAAAGAAAGGTCAAGGGAAAAGAGAGGAGGCCATCGGTACCTTCGCCTTCGGTCTGGCTGTCTGATTAACGGGTCTGAGGTGGACTCCCTTTTTAATTCTGTCCATCATTTCCTCAACTGCTTGCCTCTTCAGATCCGTGACTTCCTCCGCTGTGCAAAGAAAACAGACGTAAGCCATCTTAGGTTACAAGGAAACAGCTAATTCCTATCTTCGGGGACTTAAGATTGCACTATGTAATTAATCACAGTCATTTTCAGACAGTGGCAGAACAAATAATTCACTAACGTTAGCAGTTACCAGGTAGGAACACTTTCTTTAAAAAAAAAATTCTTAATATGGAAGATCTGATCAGAAGAGTAAGAGTTATACCAATTAAGATCAAATTTGTAACATGGAAGTCAATACCGTCTCACCTATGTCAGAGTAGATTTTGTTCATTCATCAACATAAGAATAAACTTGGATATCTCTAGGTATTTTTAAAATGCAACTTTGTCCCTTTCCAAATAATCATTCTACTTTGCCTCAAAGACTTTTTTTATAATTTACAATACATTCTATGTCATAGAAATCAGTCCAAAGCCTATTTGAAAAAGAGATCAAAGAGATGTTTTTCTTGTTGGAAGAAATCATAGTCAAAAGATGGATAGCACAGAGGCAAAAATCTATTTTTAAACTGCCACCTTTGTTTAGGAATCACATGGAACGGAAACATTTAAACAAACCTTTTCAAGTCTTTTAAAGCTGTTTATGTTAACAGAAAACATACAGCCAGCAATAATAGAGATTAGGTAATTAAATGTCATTAAAATTTTCAACTATTATCTAACCTTTCAATTATTTTGCTGCAAAACAAACAAACCTGTTGAGCTATATATCAACCAGATGAACGCAACTGAGGTAAGCTTAAACCTATTGATTAAATAACTGAATTTGTCTCTCCTGTAGAATAGCTTGGCCAAAAGCAAAGAACAACTTTGGAACACTTGTTACCACTGATATGGTTCTAGAAGTTGTGTTCATCTCCCTTTAACTCAGCCAATGTATTGAATTTGGGTATCTCATGAGGATCTTCCAGTCAGCATCTTTAGTAGATGCCACATTGCCTGACAGAAGGCACTTGACAAGGATTAACTGATGGATGACTTCTAAAGTTTTGGCTTTAATTGGATATTAATATTTTTACTATTTGAGTGGAAATGACCCTTCATAGGCTGGCTTCTAAAGAGAGGAGATCATACCTGTACCCCCAAGTTAATTGGGATTCATGTTAGGCCTTGAGCTACAGAGGCCTAAATCTTGGCTGGTGCTTCTGGAAAGGCCTCAGGCTACCCCTAGGGATCCCTTCCTCTTACTTGAGTGCCCAGGGGAGCAGTGAGGGAGGCCGGGAGGTTCCCCGTCCTCTGCAGCAGCACAGTGACAGCTTCTCTGGTGCACTCACGGTGTCATGCAGGCTGCTGATGCACTCCTAACTTCAAAGAGCATTTTGTCATCATAAGAAGCCACCGAAAAGCTGGGGACTAAAATTTCTCAATATCCAGACAGTTTTCTCAATATCCAAATAACATTTTTCAATTCAGAAGTCAAAAAAGTGTCTTTTGCTAGGCAGCATGGGAAACCTGGTCACCAAAGGTAGAACACATCCACCAGGTGACAAAACTGCAGGCCCATCAATCATGGGCCCTTAAAAGAGCATTTTTCTGGGCATCTTCTTCCAATGGTTCAACTGATACCAAAAGGCGGACAGACAATAAATCACTGTGGGCAAAATTCATTCATTCACTTGCTCATTCATTCACTACCTGAATCTCTATTGTGCACTCGGGTGATTTTGCTGACCCTGTTCAAAATCAGGAGTTATACAGCCCACATCTGCCATGGGTATGAGAGTCATTCCTGGGAAGTGAGAAAATAGCTACAAAACGCATTTGATTTTTCAGAGAGGCTGCCATTTTGAGTGAGACTGGGAAGAGCTGCATGGCAATAGGAACACCGCCTACAAACAGATTAGCACTTTGCAAGGAATGACTGAAACCCAATTAAATGCACCATACAAAAACTAATTAAGGCAGACAGATGGAGAATTATGGTCAACACCATTCAAATCTGCTACAGCATCTAACATAGCAGGAATTTAAAGTAGTTTCTTATATTTGCTTGCCAGAATCATAGTGATAATTCAGAGAAGTGCCACTATCTGTATTGTGTACAGATTATAAACCAGCCTTTAATTTCTCAGCCTTTTTCAAATGTAAAGGCTTAATTGGTCTTAAGGAAAAGAAATCGCTCTTATCAGATTCCCTGCTCAGGCGCAACACAAGGGCAGAGCTAGGCTGGCTGCACAGCTTTCTCTCTCGCCGACCCTGTTTTTGAAATCGCAAAAAGCAATCTATATGAACTTCTAAACTATTAAGCAGTTCTAATAAATTGGCAAGAATCACCTACAGAGAGCTCATGGTATGTTTTGTAATTCTTTCTGCAATCACGCAGTTGGTAATTGTCTCACAAAAGCATGTAATCAGGGGGACAATAGAAATATGCAGGATACTGGAGATTAAAGAAAAGGGACAAATGAAGACAACAGGTCTAATGTTATTGAACTGCCACAGGAAAATAAAATCAAATGTTCTTTGAGTTAGTGCTTCAAGGTCAGTCTTGGATCAGAAAGCTACATGTAATTAATTGGGGCTTAAATTTTAAGACCCACTTGAAAAATAAGTTAGCTTCTCAAAAGAAAATAAAAAAGAAAGAAAAAAAAAAAAAAAAAAAAAACCCACAGATGAAACCATCACCTTGTTACTCAATAAAATCTTCTGTTACTACCTAGAAGAAACCAAAATAAATTTCTAAATCCCACAGGATTATTTTTCTCTTTTGCTAACTTTCCTTAAAAAGACATTTAAAAGGAAAAAACAAAACAAAACAAAAATCTCATAGCATCAGGCACCATGATATAGAAAATTTCTTAAAAACACGTGTGGCAAATAAATTTAATATTTACCACAAGGTCATAAAGTTACAGAAATTTCTTTAATTACAATATTGCTAGAATCTGCTGAAATCAGCACTTTCCTTGCCCTCCCATAGGGCAACTGGAATCTTGTCCATTTTCCTTAGCTAGCATTTTGACTATTTTCTATGTGCTGGGTCCTACACTTTTCATGTTATGAGACCCAGAAATTCTCAGAACAATGCTATGAATGTGTTCCAAGATGCTCAGTGGGTACCTGAAATCTTGGACAGTATTGAACCCTACATATATTATGTGTTTCCCTAAACATGCATACTTTGGATATGGTTTAAATTAGGCACAGTGAAAGCTTAACAATAACCAAAAACAGAACTATGATAAGTATATATTGTAATAAAAGTTTTATGAATGCAATCTTTTTCTTTCAACTGCCACTGTGTGGGTAGGATATACAGTGTGGATACACTGGAAAAAAAAATTAATTCACATTCTGGTGTGCCAGAGCAGGAAAATATGAGATTTCATCACAGTACTACTTTAAATAATAAATACAAAACGTATACTGGTTTCTAGAATTTTCCTTTAATAGTTTCAGACTGTAGTTGATCAAGGGTAACTGAAACCACAGAAAAGTAAACTGTAGATAAGAACTACTGTACTATTATGCCTATTATAGAGATAAGCAAGCTGAGGCACAGAGAGGTTAAAACAAAATCAATAAATTAATGCCTGAAATATATTATAAACAGCAGGCATACCTTTGAAATCTCAGAATTGACTTACTAAAAATTCTTATCAAAAATCAGCTATTAGTTTCAAAGTTCATAATAATTTATCTTATTCAAATCTTAAAACTACATCTAAAATATTCCAATGATCTCCCAATTTATTACCAAGCTTTCTAAAAGACAAAACCCAGAAATTTCCCACTCATAAGTTCCGAAAACTATATCAACTGTATGTTAAAAGCCATCATAAGGTGCTGACATAAGAAAATAAACGGTGATTGCACAACAGTTCCTACATTATAAATGACGATCCCAACGTGTCCCAGATAACCCTAACGTTTGACACTCTGCTTTCATTCACTGTGCATTTAATTACCATGTGCACAATTAAGGAGACACTATCGACGACAACACTGCCAGACAGATAGGATGCTGCTCCAGCCTCCTCTAGCTACAGCACATGTCATTCAAGCTGCATAATTTTTAGGTCTCTTCGTTACAAAATCTCATGAGTAACTTCTGTGTCAGTAGCTCTATTTAAGATTCCCAAAATAACAAACCAATAGCTCAAAGATTTGGGAGAAAATACTGCCACATTTCATGAATTGTTAATAAAATGCCATTTGCATGAGGAAAATACTATGACTTCTGACACTATGGGGTTAAGAAGTTCTAGAATACTTTTTTTAATCAGAAAGATTTGAATTAAAAATACATTTTTATGTTCAGATTGACAAGATACTGTGATCTATTTTGAAGGGAAAATCATTCGATTCTGACTGCCCTCCTTGAAGATATACTAATTATTCCTCAAAAAATATGCAAAAAAATTTTAATTCCCGTGTCAGGCAAAATCAATAGCCAGTAACCCAAGAGCAGAGCTGCCCTGGAAATCACCAAAGGCCTCTGGACTGCTTGAGATTCCTGCAATGCCTCTTGCAAAGCAGAATTTGCCTCAAAGCCCCATTAATGTGCAGAAAAACATATCCAAGGGGCAGCAGGAAGCAGGCACAGAAAGTTAATTCACAGAGATGAAATCAACTTTCATTTGTTTTGGTGTTGCAAGGTTCCTGCTCAGAAAAACTAAGTCCAAACCCATTCAATACCTAGAGCGCTGTGGGCTATGGTAGAGAAGAGTAAATCCGCAAAGAGTTTGTGATCTGGGCTCACAGAGCAGATGAGTAACTGGAAATATCTCCAACACCCGACTCCAGAGTGGAGGACATCAAATACTTAAAGTAAAAGAATATGAAGTAGGATTAGGGATGCCTGGCAATCATGAGGTCCTGGGTTTGATCCCTAGCACCACACACAAACAACAACAACAAAAAAATTAAAGTGAAATGCTACAGCAACTCATGCTAATGAGTCATTCGTTTGTATTATTAATACTAATACTAATTAGCAGGAAGAGGAGAAGGAGGATCCTGGAACACCAAGCAGTCTATAGGCAGAATATAAAATGTGAGTTTTGTGCTGGTGCAAAGAAAAGCACAGCATGTCATAAAATGTAGAACAACACAATTAGATCTATGAACAGAACATGTTACAGACCAATGACATGCAACAGCTGGCCTGAAGTAGGGAAAAGGGGCTCTGGAAGGAGGTCACACACACCTGGGCTCCATCCAGGCAAATGCTGGTGCTTTATAACTAACAGATCAGGTTCTACAGGCACAAAGTGATAGTGGACAGACAGATGTAAGGGGCGGGAACAAGTTAAGGGAACAATTCCATAAAATGGGCCCAATGGCTCGCCTCCATATGCTTTCTTTTCCAAGAAGCAATTCACCTGCAACCTGCCTGGCTTAAGTGGACAGGATATGCCACATTCCTCAGAAAACAATCTGTCAGCTGCAGGAGAAATGCAGGTCCTAAATAATGTCAATAAGAGGAACCCAAGTACCCTGAAGGAGGAGACTTTTGTGACCCTTTTCACAGATCAGATTCCAGAACTCAGGGAGATGAGGACAATTCCTCCTCATCATAAAATCTGTAAGAATTGTATGGTAAGAATTCAGTTAGAACCAGTCAGCATGGGCCAAGGCAACCTAGAGTTGTCATGGCAGTGGGGACTTGAAAGTCTGATGTCATTCTGCTGTCAGTCACATGTCAAGAGGTAGACCTGGGTGAAACTCTCTGGAAACTTCTCTGGGATCTCCAATAAAACTGGAGTACAGGAGAGACACACTGTCCCTCTCCTGAGAGCGCCCACTCTCTCCCTTGAGAGTGTCCTCTTTCTCTTTTCTTATCCATTCAATAAACTCATGCTTGTTACTGTGAGTGACATGTCTATAATCTTTCTGACTTGATCACAAGAATCAGAGTTTGAAGGAGGGCCTTCCTGCTGCCTCAGTTTCCTGGAAGGCTCCAGACCTGTAACAAAAGGACCAAGATTTGGCCCCAGAGTTTTAAGCCTTCACTTTCACAGTGGCTGCACCCCAAACTGCTGACTGGCAGCTCTCTGTATCTTCTCCCTCCATTCCATCTCCTCATGCTGTCTTCTCGGCCTCCATCCCCAATGACTTCTACAGTCCTGTGAATTCTGCCTCTCTCAGTAGTTCCTTAATTCATCCATCTTGCCACAACCTGAACAAAGCCACCATCAAGATCCACCTGAATGGCTACAATCTTTACTTGTCCATTTTCATCCTTCACAGTCTGTTCTGTTTGCTTATTGAAGAAAAGAGTGATTTTTTTTTTTAATTTAGAAAAGAAAAACCTCATCACAAATACACCCCTATTTTAAAAGGTCCCGCGCTCTTAGAAGAAACTCCAAAACCTTGGCCTCGGCCTCCAGAATCTGGCTCCTCCTACCATCGCCCTCCTTTCCTGTTCTCGTGCTCCATCCTCAGCAGCGCTCTCCTGGTTTTCTAATACGCCAAGCTCCTACCTCACTTCATAGTTTTGCACCTGCTGCTTGCTACCTGGACTGCACTGACCCTGGACATCCCCACCCGCCCTGATGTTCTAAATGTACAGCCACTCAGCCTGAGTGTCACCTTCGGACACCAGCGGTTCACTCCATGACCTCCGAGAAGCCTGTACTCTCCTTCTCACAGTACTTATCCCAGATTGTATTTAAACAATCATGCATTTGTATGGATGGTCACCTGTTCATACCGTGTGTAGTCACACTGGACTGTAACTTTTATGTCTTTCATTTCCAGTGAGACACTGGAGTAGTTCACTGTAAGTCCTTGATGAAGTCTCCTTCACTTGCTATCAACTCTAGGAAGTCTTTCCTCAAGCCCTCATTTGGAAGCCCTCCCTCTCCGTTACACCCCAAAGCACTTGGTTTTTAATGAAGACATATTTCTTGGTGTTCCTTCCATTACCGTCGTGCGCATGTGCTTATCCCCTCCCATCGATCACCTGCAGGAAGGCGAGGACAGTTCCCTGCTTCATTTTTACAGCTGGTTTCACTCTTCCAACGACTGTTCACAGTCATACTGTTCATTCGACATGTGTGTGAACTGCTGAAAAGTGTCACCACCAACTGCTTAAGGGAACCCAAAGGCACAGGATGCTTACTTGTTTCTGGTGGAGTTGCCTTTTCTTTCTTAGCACCACTGCCACTGGGGTGGGATCGTTTCCGGATCATGGACATGAGGGATCTTTGGTAGAAAGAAAAAGACCAACACATCTTACTGGAGATTACTATGTGCCTTATGATCCAACAGATAAAATGCATAGACTCTAAATGATCAGTAAAAGTCCAACTCTTCTGCTGATGCATGGATACATAATTAGAATTTAAGTAGTCTACTTTTCATTTTTGATGCTGTTAAATTTTTTCATCTTTCTAAAGGAAAGAAAAATGTCTTGTTCCTTTCTGTGCAAAACCAAACTAATTACCAGAGGGAGGGACTGCTGTAATTACTCATACAATGCATACATATTTACAAATGAAAACACACACAGAAAAAAATCACTGCATATGTAAACTTCAGAAATGGCTATCTAAGTACTACATTTTAGGGTCAAGGGAGAATGAAAGAACTAAGAAATGTATCATATAAAAAAGCAGTATATGTTATCAATAAATCTCTACTTGTCAAATATTAGCAAAAAAGTATCTGAATTTTCATGCTGTAGACCAAACATTTAAGGATAAAATATATTTGGACCACAGTTTCTCTAGCCTGTTTTTAAAATCCATATAAAACCCAAATTATGAAAAATTAAACCACATTAAAAATTTAAAACCTCCATATGTTAAAAGATACTGTAAGGACTAAAAAAGACAAATTACAAAATAAGTATTTTTTTTAAAAAAATCAATGAAAACAGCAAACACAATTAAAAAAATGGACAAAAATCTTCAGCTGCCACAAGAGAATGTCCAAGTTTCCTATGTACATATAAGAAAGGTGCCTGACTTTCTTAATTTTTAGGGAAACACAAATTAAACTCATAGTTATCACTATTTACTCATAAAGTATGCAAAAAAAAGAAGAAGAAGAAGAAGAAAAAGCCTGATAATATCAAGTGTTGGTGCTGAAGAATTCTCAAACTAGAGCGTATATAAACTGATATGACATTTTGGTGGAGCTAAAGATGTACATATCCTGTGACCCAGTGATTCCATGACCTCACACTTCACAGAACTGCAGGCAAACACTTGTGCTCTAGGATACATGTGCAAGGATGTCACACAGAATTTCTAGAATTTCCGTGAACTGGTGATGACTCAAATACCCATCAGCACCACAATGGATAAGCACCTTTTGAGACATTCGTCAAGTGGATTACATATCAATGAACAGGAATGAACCTCAGCCATGCAACGTACCATGGAGAGTTACAGTCTAACATGGTGTGAGAAGAGGAAGACACAATGAACATGTGAAAATTCCAATTACAAAAGTCAAAAACAGGCCACACTGATATTTATAGTAGTACAGGGGCTGTGGGGGCTCAGAACACAATACTGCAAAGTACGGCACCTTGGTATGCTTAGAACCTTAAACTGAAAGACGCTGAGATGGCCCTCGAAGGTCTCTCTGACCTTCTACTGCTCTCCTATCTCCCACCCCTGTTTTTCGCCCAGGAGCAGCTCATAGAAACCAGAATTCCTCTTCCCTGGGTAGGACACAGAAACCAGAAATACTACTCTAACCTTCCCTGGTCTTTCTGTGTAGGAACTGGACATAACGAGATTCTCTGACCTATCTCATCTGACAGCAGGTCATGACACCCTCCTTCAGAGGGGTCCTATCTTATACCCAAGGGGAAGGAATGCTAGATAGGCCAAGAGCTATCTGAACATAGGCCTTGCCGGGTCCCTCCTCAGCCTGTTACCATTAGCTCCTACCTCTTCCTCCAGTCCTGTTTCCACATGGCTATCTGCTCTTCCTCAAATCTAAGCATGTCAACAGTCTCCCCTGGGTCTTTGGGCCTCCATTCTCAAAACTTTTGTATCACATAAAACTAAGTAAATCAGTTATGCTTCTTTCTTGTTAACCTGTCTTTTGTTACAGGAGTGTCAGCAGTGACCGTTAAAACCAGCGAGGAAAGGTACAATGTCTTTTTCTACCCCTACAAGACACATAGGTAGACAAGACAAAATTTCCTTTAAGAGAGGCAAGGAAACGATGCCTCCGTGTGCCACCATTTTCAACTGAATGGATACAAGCTTCAGGCATCTGTCACCCTACATGGAGCATCAGTGGTGATTTTCACCTTATAGTTCTTCACGAACTGTTCTTCATAGTTAGGAGTGGAAGACATGCATGTCCTATGAACCAGGCGAAGGTGTGTACGTCAACCTGACTGGGCCGTGGAGTGCCTAGATATTTGATCGAATATGCTCTGGGTATTTCTGAAATGTTAATTTCATTTAAACCAGCAGACCGAGAAATGAAGATTGCCTTCCCTGATGTAGGATGAGGGGGCCTCATCCTACAGTGAACACAACAAAAACACTGGCCCTTCCCCCAGGAAGGAAGAACTGCTTCTGCCTGATCACCTTCAAACTGGAACACTGGCCGTTTCCTGCGTTTGAAATTGACATTGCTGGGTCTGGAGCCTGCCAGCCTATGGAACGGAGCGGCACCACAGGTTCCTAGGCTGGAACTGTACCGCCGTGCCCTCCGTACGGTCCCAGCTTGCTGACTCTCCCTACGGATCCTGTGACTTATGAACTCCCACAATTACATGGGCCAACTCTACCCAGTCACGTGCCACATAGGTGATGGTCCCATAAGAGTATATTATTGCCCAGTGATATCATAACCATCTTAGTTTGTGGAAGTATACAGCATGATGTCTGCAGAATGAAACTGTCTTAATGTGCGTTTCTCAGAAGGAATCTCCGTGGTTAGCAACACGTGACTGTTTATGTCTACCTACATCTGTATCTGTACACACACCTCCTACTGGGTCTGTTGCTCTAGAGAATTCTAACTAATGCACCCAGCCCTCTCCCCAGGAACCATACTGGTCCAGGACCTGTCCTACCTTCACTCTTTGTTATTTAAGTTGTGGGCTCCCCCAAAAGCTCCCACGTGAAACAATGCGAGAACAATTTGAGGTAAAATGATTAGGTTATGAGAGCCTTCACCCAATTAGTGCATTAATCCACTTGAATATTAACTGGGTGGTGAGTGTAGACAGGTAGGGTGTGGATGGGGGAGGTAGGTCACTGGGGGTATGCTTTGGGGCCCACATTTTGTCCCTGGTGAGCGGAGCTCTCTCTGCTTCCTGACTGCCGTGTCCTGAGCTGCCTTCCTCCTCACACCTTTCCCCCATGAGTGCTGCCTCAGCTGGGGCCAGAGCCAGGGAGTCGGCCATCTCAGGGCTGATTCCTCTGAAACCAGGAGTCCCAGAGAAACTTTTCTTCCTCTAATTGTTCTTGTCAGGTCTTTTGGCCACAGTGCCAAAAAAGCTGACTAAAATATTCCTAATACAAAATGACCAAGGTATGTCCTCTTCCTCGCTTTCTTAAGGCCTACCTGTCCTCTAGGTCAAAAGAGTAGAAAAAGGAGAGGGAAAGTAATGAAGCCACTTAAGCCATGCGTCTTAGCCCTCGTCCCCCACCTTCATGTCTACCTTTATCTACATCAGGGTAAAGCACATGGCTCAGGAACAAAGCTGGAAAACCTTGATGGACAGGTCAAAGTCCCATCAAAACTTTTAAAACACATACAAATACATTTCTTTGACCGGAAAGTATTCCTCACACACATAAAAAATTCTGAAAAATTATCTCCTCTCCTATTTAAATTCACTTTAAAATAAAAGCCATTCATATTATTCAATAAAATTTTATTGAAAGAGGCTTATAAAAGAGTTCATGCCTGAGACAGAGTCCTGAGTCTTACATCCCTTTCTCAATGTATCTGTAAAAATTCTATTTAGCTAATACTTTTAATTCTAGGGGCTCTACACATTTCTGAGACTAAAAATTATAGGCCAACAGCAAGACTGTAATTGCTTTTTAACAGTTCTCCCTCCTCAGAGAAGTGACCTTTCTTATCAGCTCAAAATTCTAAACCTTAGAGAAAGATCAAAGTGATGAATGTCCAATTTTAAATGTCAAATTTGGAATATCTCCTACAGATTTAGCTACCCAGGAGAGAAAGAATTTAAAATACCTGAAATTCTTTCAATTAACTCTTGGATCGATCACGTGTAAAAATTATTTAGCCTTAGCTACTTCAATGGCTTAAAGTAGATTATGTCATCCCTACTCAGTGAGGAAAAGTAATGAGAATCTTTTTAAAAGGCAAAGTCCCATTTTCATAGTCATGTGGGAGGAACATGCTACACATTCTATTCAGATAGATCAGCAAAGGTGCAAAGCAGGAATAAATGGCCTCTCTGTGTGAAAGGATTAAACAAATCGCATGAGTTAATGAAAGCTAAAAAATCTTGCACAAGTTTAAATGCCATTTGTTCAGGAATAAAATACACAAAGCAGCTAGCACTGTGGCACGAGGAGGAGAGTGGTCACCACTGCAAGTAGGCTGTCTCCTCTAATTCTGGATGGCAGCCTGGAGAAGCACAGAGGTCAAAAAAGACTCTAGCTCTCCTTGAGGACATGATGCTCCAGAGAGGCACTCACTACCGTCACATCACCTCAGTCTTCAGCAAAAAGTGAACTCCTGTCTGCATATGTAATTTAAGCATGAATTATTATCCTTTCTCAGCATTATTTGAAGTTTAAATGTATGACTAGCGATTAAAAAGAACAAGTACTTTTAGATTAACTACTAGTTTGTAACAATTAGTAGGCTTAAGTATTAGCTTAGTACTTTTATTTTAAAAATAAGTACATCAACTACAGCTTTTCGAATTCAAATTAGTGAGAAAAAAATGATGAAAACATTCTGGAGACATTCTTTGATCTTACGGGATTTTACAAGGGAAATCCCAATGTCATAGAACGAAATTTTTAAAGTAGAATATGTAAGATGAAAAAGCAATGTCTAATTCCTGGGTTTGGAACATCCACGTGGAATCTCAAGGTCTACCACAGAGAAACGCATTTGCCAAGCGTTTTAAAGTCTATACTCTATATATTACAGGAAGGGAATGACACACTGGTCTTTACAATTTTTCCAGAAGAAACACCAGTCACTCTTTTATGCTTTTTACCAACCCGTTAATAATTCAGTATAAGCTGGTATTCAAAAGAAAACGGCTATCCCCAGCACTGCTGTCAAGGTCAGAGGAGGACACCTTCCCTCCAGCACTTACCGGATGGGATTGGGCGGAGGAGGGGGCAGGGGCGGTGGAGGCGGTGGAGGAGGAGGAACGGAATTCTCAGACTGGTTCACCCGTTTCTGGAGTTCATCGACTGCACAGAGGGCAAGCATTCAAAAGAGAGCAGAAATAAGCAACCTAACATCTTTTAGCCATATAGAAGAGACATAACCTCCCTCAAAATCAAGTATTTTTTTATTGAGGCAAAGTTAGAAATTTCAATATGAAACTGAGGATTTTTAAACTGTTTATTACCTCCTAGTCTATCACTAAAATGAGAAAGGTCTTCCATCTGGTGTAGCAAAATGTTACAATCTTTCTCCTGCATATACAACGTCAGAAAAAAATTCAAGACAATGGCTAACTGGTGGGAAGTAAGGGTTGAGTAGGTTGAAGAAATATTTGTAACAATGGAGCATACTACTGGAACACTAAGAAATTGTTAATGCTTGACTTTAAAAGTGTATGGACCAAGAGTTACTTTTAAAGATGACATTTAGTCATGGATTTTAATAGCTGCATACTTCTCTCCTCCGCTTAATTTCCTTCAGAAACTTACTGTAAATGCAAAAGTTCTTGGTTTTAACCAGACTCACATTCCTAAATGCCTGTAACCCAGAAACTTTCTGCTTTCTGAAGAGCATTCTGGAAATATAATGTATTCACTCCATTCATCCAAGTCACTAAGGAGACAACATTTATTAAGCACCCACAATGTGAAAGAGCCCATGCATAGCACTTGTTGGAGATAGTAGTGTTCCTGACTTTAAGGAGCTCAATTTAAATTTATATCACAGGGCTCAAGACACAGCTTGGTGGTAGAGCACTTGCCAAGCATGCCCATGGCCCTAGGGCCATTCCTAGCACTGAAAAAAATGTTTATTTACAGATGCTAATCCTGTCAGATGCACTAATAGGTGACAGGTACCGAGTACTGACTGCACTCAGAGGCAGCACGCTCTGTCTATGACTGACTCCTGCTTTCCCCATACAGACTTAAAGGCACTGTGGACCAAACTCTCAACACCAAGACTCCTCTAGTTACTCCCCATGCATACATCATTCTCTCTACAGGAATCATCAAAGACAAAAAGAATGGTTTCTTTTCTCCTATATTTTTTTTATACCCTAGAGCAGGACTGGGGACGCACACGGCAGATTCTAAATAAAAGTACTCGAATTGAATCTAAAATGTCTCTAGTCTCTGCCACTTCCATTCTTCATAAAGATGGCCTTGGTTACTCTGCTTCTTGCTTAAAAGAATGGAAAAACTCTTAATTTTGGATCAATTTTTATAAAACAAATTGCAATCAATTTTCACTGTGGATTAAAAAGCACTGAATGTTTTTAAAAGAAAAAAAAAGAGCCTACATGGTTCTTCTGCAGATTTTAAAATTCTAGTATAAAATTAACCAAAAATATCTGAAGTGAATATTGAAGCTGTTATAAAGTGAACAGACCTGCCTCCTTAAATTACCCACCTTCTTACAGAGACTTAGACTTATGCTGTGTAGTAATCCAACTTGCACATTCCTGCTAAGCCTTCTAGCCCTGAATGAATAAATCCTTTGATTTAAGCATCCCCTGGTGTTTTAAAAGTTTTTTCCATTTAATATATATATTGTTGCCCACTTCATTGTTAGGTGTGGCACAGGAAGAATTATTTCATGTGTATAATTAGACACCGAAGACAAATGGGGTATAAGCACCAAAGAAGAAGGAATTATTTTTTAAAAGTTTAATTCTTGTTAAAAGGAACTCTAAAATGAACAAAATAAAGTACTTAATGAACACTTGTCTCTGGAGCCCTGAGAAATGCTGACATTTTTGGTCTTTCCGTGCTAATGGCATCATTGTGTCTTAATTCTGTACATGATGTTCACAAAGGCTCCACATCCAAATGAAGTTTGAATATTTGAGAATGACCAGGTTATAGAGACTATCCTGTTGAACTGTGATAGTTAGAAATGAAGGAATTTAAAAAACAAATCTTGGCGTTTTTTATAGCACTCAGTAGAACTATGCTCCAGGTTCTGCCCTTGGCATGAGACCTACAGGTGAATGAAGAGGCAGAGGACCCTACTCAATGCACTTACCAGAATGCTTTAAGTTTCTGGCCTTCTCCTCGGAATTCTGGTATTTCAATTCCAGTTCCTTCTTATCTTCTTCTAGAAGCTCCAGTTGCTGTTTGAGGTTATGTATCTCTTTGTGCAGTGTTTCATTTTCTAGTTGTTCCTCTAATTCTTTGACCTGTAAGTTAGAAACAAATAATGTGGTTTTAGGTTTTCCTTTGTTGACGAGTCAGGTATTTTCATTTGACTTTGCAGAAAGATTGCAACCCATCTCAAAAGTCACACAAATTTTGGATAATACTTAAATCATTACTGGTTCTTTTATTAATACAAACTTACTAGAGAGTTATGTACCAAACACTTGAATTTTTCAATGTGAGTCACAAAAGTAAAATAATACCTAAAAAAAACACCTAGAGTAATACTTTCAATGCCCATTTTCAAGAGAAAAATCCAAATAGTAGTTAAAAAGGCCCCTAAGGACCACAATTTGGTAATAAGTATAGTACAAAAACAAAAACAAAAACTAACCAGTTAGTCCTGGTAATATGTGACTATAGTCCCTGCTGCTCAGGAGACTGAGACCCCATTTCGAAAAAAAAAAAAAAAAAAAAAAGAAAGGCCCAAAGGCCTTTATGATCCAGTAATCCTACTCTTAGGAATTTGTTTTAAAAAATACTCAGACAAATGTACAAATAGATTCACTAAAATGTTCCTTACAGCAGTGAAAGGCTGGAAATTACCTGAATGTCTACCAGTCTCTGTACTGATTTAACATATTAGGATGTCATTAACTGTAATACTATGCAACCACTTAAAATCACAAAATTTACTGTATACTGGAGATGAACTGAATAAAATCAGATTATAGAATACTATGTTATAAATACTACAATACTATGTATTTTAAAAAATACACACACAACATATAATCATTAAATTGTCTACTTACACAGAGTTTACGTAAGCACCAAAATATGGGATTCTTGGATCATCTTAATTTTAACTTTTTCTTCACTTCAAAAATTTATTGTAATGACCAAATGTTATTTTTATAATTATAAAAACAACACAGCTGTGTTCAAAAGATTACTGATTCTCCTAGGGAATTTGTCAAGAAGAAATATTTTAATCCACACACATGAACGACTATCCAGAATAAATGTATTGTACAACACTTGCAGAAGTAGTGATTGCTGTATCATTCCTAACTTTTATCTAACTTCAGCATCTCTACCTCTTCCATAACCAATTTAGTCCCATATTCAGTTCAAGTCTATACATTCCAGGCATGTATTATTTACTAAACAGATGAACTATAAGTAGTTGGACTTTTCCGAACCAAAAGCTAAATTCCAGCATAAACTGGGCATGGCGGCACACTCCTATAATCCCAGTGGCTCAAGAGGCTAAGGCAGGAGGATCTCAAGTTCAAAGTTAACCTTAGCAACTTAGCAAGGCCCTAAGTGAGACCCTGTCTCAAAATAAAAAAAAATAAAGAGTCTTGGGATGTGGCTCAGTGGTTAAATGACTCTGGTGCTCCTGGTTTCAATTCCTGGTACCAAAAAAATAGATAGATAGATAGATAGATAGATAGATAGATAGATAGATAGATAGAAAGAAAGAATGAATAAACTGAACAAAAGCATTTTTCCTCTCTGTACTTGAAATCATGAAGACAGGAAAACAGAAATACCTTCTCTCCCACCTGGTTCTCTAGTCCTCTTTCCCTTGGGTAATCGCTGTCACCACCTGTCCACCCAGAGGTTCTCTATACCTATGCGAACATTTCTTAAGAGGAAACAATCAGCCAGACCTCATAACTACCTTGGGAAAAACTTGAGAACTTCCAAAGATTACATGTCCATATTGTTGCTCGGAGAGAATGTAACTGGTGAATACAAACAGCAGCTCACGGTCTTTCCTCACAGCTAGGTACACTGTAAGTAGTATAAATACTAATGTGGTTTTCCTTAAGCAGTTCCTTTAATTTGCAAGTCTTTGTTCCACTGCATCCCTGCTCCTTCTCACCAAACACAATAACCGTCTCTGCCCAGCACAGAGGTCAGCTGAAGAGCTCCACTCATACAAAATGAAATAAGCACAGAGGAAGAATTTACACATATCCATTTATGCAAATCCGCACCATCAGAAATTTTCTCTAAGCAAATAATTACTACTAACATGAACTTTTCTTTCCTTCTCTCTTTGAATATGACCTATGCCCTGCAAGCTCTGTGAGATTAATACACCATCCTCATGTATGCGGTCTCTAAAAACTGTTAAGTTCTCCCCCCATCCCCCGAAAAGTGATTTCTAGACTATGCATCACTAGAGACATTTTTGAATCATATTTCTTTTCCTTGCTTCTTCAAAAACATTCTTAAATGACTGCTTTCAAGGTCATTACAAAGTCTACAAAGTATGCTACAATTTTAGTTGGGCAATAAATTAATTTGGTAGTTATTCTTTCCTAAAGGATGATTGGAAATATTTAGTAACTAAGGTAAATACAGAACTATAAAAGACTGGACTGACTCCTCTCATTTTAATATATGTGCGTAAGTGTGTATGTGTCTGAGACCCCATAATAAAATGTTACCTTCTGCTGATGCTGAATTCTCTCTTCTTCAAGAAGCTGGGTAAGTTTTGCATTTTCATCCAAAGCTTTCAAAAGCTGCTGGTCAGGGACAGAGCTCTGAAGCAAAAGGTGGCTTTGTCTCTTTAGCTTGTTTTGTTCAATGAACATCTGCAGAAGTTAATTACAAAAGTGTATATACCAATAAATTCCACATATATTCTCAACTGCAACCTAAGCAATGGGAAAGTACATGGAGTTTTTATTAAGATATCAAAGGGGAGTCCTGAATTGCATAACAGTCTTAGGGGTAGTGATCACTAAAAGTTCATTTCTAACTTTATGCAATCTTCATACCTTCATCCCTGCCTCAAAGAGGGCATTCATACAATAATCACATCCCTTGGTTTTCTAATATTTTATCATTGCCTTAAAATACATTAATACTGTCACAGATGATAGAACTTACCTTGTGCCATATACTCCACTGAGTATTTCACGGGCCTAGTTTTAATCCTTACATCATCCTATAAGTTAAACACTTCTGCTACAATAGGTTAACTTTTACTATATGCTATGTGATACACATGGTGATAATCATCTTACATCCATTACATCATCTAAACTATAAGCCAATACTGTGAAGTAGAGACTGTCATCCCATTTTACTGATAAAGCAACTGAGGCTCAGTGGGGTTAAGTGACTTTCCCAAGGACACACATAAGTGGCAAGACCAGGATTTAAATCCATATCTGTCTGATTTACAAGCTCAAACTCCTAACCACTTGACTAATCTCTGCTATTTACTACACTCAATGTTTTAAGTCAATTTGCTTTCCCTTCAGCGATGACAGTAGGAAGATAAAGGGAAAGGCGGGGGGGGGGGGTCAGTATACTAATATATGTTAAGCATGTTATAAGCAACTTACATCAACTATTCATCAAATTCTCACAACTGTGCACAACTGAAAACATTTTCTATTCAACTGTTATTTCTTTTCCTTAACACCATATCCAAGTTGGCCAGTGGGTGATTCCAAGCACGAAATGTTTTACAAACTATGAAATCTCTAAATAGTAAAGTTTTATGCTTTCAGATTCTTAACAGCATCTTTAAATGTACATTTTTAGTTAAAGGTAAGATATGTACTGTAAGATGACTTGCTGTACAGCATATATTCCTTTGTACAACAATACGTTCATCGTGTAACAGAAAACATCAGTGAATAAAACTCAGGACAAAAAAAATTACCTTCTATTAACCTTCATGTGGAAAGATCACAGTTTTAATGACTGATGCATGCCTTAAGCTTAACCCTTGGTCAGTATTCTTTTTAAAATATTTTTTAGTTGTTGAGGAACACAGTATCTTTATTTTACTTTTATGTGGTGCTGAGGATCAAACCCTGTGCCTCACACATGCAAGGCAAGCGCTCTACCACTGAGCTATTGCCTCAGACCCCTTGGTCAGTACTGATCTCCAAATCAAAATCAAGTCTTGAATATACTATATTAAAATGCTCACATTTTCTTCCTATTAGGGGGAAAAACTGCCCAAAGCTAGCACTCTACCTATGCAGAATTTATAAAAACTCACTCAACTGCAGCAGTGTTCTGCAAAACCAAAACACTGCTAAGTCAAACAGGTAAATATGCAATTATACACAGTACATGAAACCTGCATCCTTCCACTCAACTCCTCACCTCTATGGGAGTGAGCATGAGTGTGTGTGTGCATATGTGTGGGGCTGGTGAAGAGGAAGCCTAGAGGTTTCAAAGTACAGAAGAGTTATCAATAGTTCATCACAGTACGTGGACTTTTAGACCAATGGTCTAACTGAAATGAATCATTTCTGATTATCATTATGATTATTAAGTAATTTCCTTCTTATACATTTCCCCTCTTGAAACATAGCTGGGCTCCCTTTCCTGCATCAGAAGGCACCTCAGATGAGCAGGAAAGGCCTGCAAATAGCAGCTGAGGTGAGACCTGGAGTTTCCTTCCACAAAGTTGTGTTTGGGGCCAAGCCAGCAGGGTCACCACCCGGCAGTAACCCAAGTGGGTACAAGCTCCCTGTCAAAGCAGGGGGGTGACAGCACTGCCAGCCACTGTGTCTCTGGACTTGGCTCTCTTGGGAAAAAGGAACAGTGCCCCTTGTCCAGCCAAGACTCTGGAAAACTGTTCACCATCTCCTGAGCACCACCACCTCAACTGCATCATCAACATGTGATACTGAGTCAGGGATATTAATAACATGAATTCCTTTTGCAAAACCTCATCATAATCCCTGAACGGTAGTATTGTAAGAGGAAGACCTATATAGAAGATTTTCTTTAAAAAACAAGAATAGCTTGAAAAAAGCACTCAATAGACTATCTTCTCTGAACTTCAAGATGCCTACATAAAAAAATTCTAAATAACTCCTCTTCTAAAAAAGTATTTCAAGAAAATTCTGTCACCAAATACTAATGAATTTGGTTTTCAGCTCTGGTAAGAACTTGCTGGCTCAAGTCCAAAAGCTCGTTTCATTTCAGACAACACCATAGGCATCAGAATTTCTGAGAAATTTCATAAATCTTTCCTAAGAGTAATAATGAGAAAAAAATTCTTATGTTGTTAATTCATTATTTTCAAAATAATACTCCAGTATCTAAATTATTCAGAAAGAAAAAACAACCAATTATGTAAGTTTCATAGTTTATTGGGAATACATATAGAATAAAACATCTTAGAAAAGAAAAACACTACACTGAATAGCAAGAAAATTTTTTTAATCAGAGTCGTGAAAATTTTTTAATATGTTATTTAAATTTTAAGAACAACACAGCTAAGAAGGCATCTGACTTTTTGTTGAAAGGGAATCATGCTTTTTAACTGAACTAGTATGAGTAGGAGCCATTATACATTTGAGAATTGTATTTTTTACAAGTACAAATATTCCTTTTGCAAATAAAAACATAAAGTAAATACACTTTAAAAATTGATTTCTAAGCTCCAAAAGGGCAGGGCTCATTTTGCTTTCTTTGGCATTTGAATATGACATCAACAGTGTCTAACGCAATCAGATGCTGCTAGGTACTGAGAACAAAATGCAAAAGAGGGAGACCCTCCTGCTAAACTAAGCCATGTGCCTCTCTGCAGCAGTTACTTGTTGAAAATCTGAGAATCTGCGAACTACAGAAAAGGGAAAACATCCTGGTTCCTGGTTGCAATTGAGCACTACTTTTTTAAAAAGTTATCTTCTCACTATTGTGTAGATCAACCTAGATCTCTGCACCCCAGTAACATAAGCATCACGCTCTGACCCTCCCTCTTCAGAGGTCCCCCTCCTCACTCCTGGCTGACAGCGCAGCGCAGCACTGTCGGCTCTGCTGGACACAGCTCAAGGTCCCAGCAGGTGAATGGCAGAGTGAATCAGTCATTTCCACACTCTTTCTGTACTCTTGCTTCTCCCATCTATCTCCTCTGCACAGCCTTCAAGTTTTTCTTTGAGTTGCTTTGTATTCTAACATCACTGTACGAACAACACATGGAAAATTGAAAATGTCTTGAGATAAGACCCTGGCCTTCTGGGTCAAACTCAGTCACCCTTTTCCGTTTTGCAATGGAGGCATCTTTCGTCCTCCCCACCCTCCTGCCCCCTCCACTATTTATTTGGTTGCATTATTTATTCTGCTGCCGCTTTCCCACTGGGCTCTAACACACTTCAATTCTGTTTTCCTTTCTACAAGTAATAAGAGAATGGTATTCACTCACCTTTCATTAAACTCTCTGAATAAAATGAATCATAATATTTCAAATCAGATGTACTTGGACTTCACCCTGGGAAGAGTTTGCTGCTAGCACAGAAAGACCCCACACACAAAACCATAATCTGATTGTTCAAATGCCATTCCCATAAAACCATGTCTTCTTCTACAGCCTTGGTTCCTCTCCCCAGGCCTGTTTCACGCCTCCTTAGCTACTCCTTCAACCTGCACGAGGCACACAGATTCAAAATACTTAAACAGCATGGAGTTTTCACTGCAGATCAGCTCTACACCACAAGTTCAACCAACTCACACTCATCATTCCCCTGAAAATCATCCCCAGAGCCAGGGGACACCCAACGACTGCATGTCAACGGGGCCAGAACTAAAGAAGCTCAAAGCTTAAGAGGCTGAGATGATGGAGGTACAACATGGTGGTGTTCCCCAACCAGCAGAAGAATCAACTCATGTTAAGACAGCATCAAACAGAAGCTGGAGAGAGAGGTGGATACCATGGTACTATTATCTCAGGCGACAGATGGACTCAAGCCAGCCTCTCATCACAAGTTAAGGGTGCCACTAAATGTAATTCCTTCCTCCCACAGAGCACTTTATAGTTAAAAAAATACTTTTTAAAAATCATGCCATTTGTTTCTAAAATCCTTTTGGTTCAGTTTATGTATCAGTATCTATTTTACAGGTTATAAGACTAGTATCTGACACGGCCAGAATCTGAACCCAAACCTTCTGCACCAACTTCAGTGAACCTGATACCATTCTACAGCTACCATCTTGACCCAGGTGCTCCCTAATGCAAACTGGTAAGTTTTTTATTCAACCTCAAAAGGGTTTTTCCCCTTATTTTTAACTGATACACAAAAAATGTACATATTGATGGTGTACAGTATGATAACCTAAGATACTCATGTGTGTGCATATGTGTATGTATGATGATTAAATCAGGGTGATTAGCATTTCCATCTCCTTAAACATCTATCATTTCTTTGTGCTGGGAAACTTCTTCCAGTTCTTTATGAAGTATATATAAATTTTAAAATACAGACATCGTACTGTGCTACAGAATGCTGGAACTTACTCTTCTTATCTGAATGAATTCTAATTCTTTTTTTATTTATCACCCACCAAGTCCCTTATGAAACAAAACCAAGCGCCAGGTCTGTACGACATACCCACCTCCTGTGCAAACGACTCTGCTTTCTTTCGAAGGTCCTTCTCCAGCTCCAGGTTCACTTGCATCTCCTCATACTCTTCCACTGCTAACATGGACACTTAAAAAGACGAGGAAAAGAAAGACTGTACGCCATGCAAATTGTCAGGAACATAGATGAGGAAGAGTCTTAGGCATGCAGGGCCCCGTCCATTCCTGCTTGGCATGTAAATTGATAAAAGCTTTTTGGAGGGTGTCCTGGTAATGTGAATCAAATTTCTACGACTATTCATACCCACTGATTCAACAGTTCCACTCCTAGGAACTGTTTGGACGCAAGGATGCTATGTGCCTTGTTGCTAAAAACAGTGAAACCGCCTAACATCAAAGATCAGCAAACTGTAGCATAAAATATTATTGTGCTATCAAAATTATATTGTAAATGCAGATTTAGTGAATGAGAAGACATTCATGGAATACTTTTTTAAATAATTAAATTATAAAAATTAGTGCAAAATTAATTCTTCTTTCTAAGTCACAGAAAACACATCAATAGGCAGGTCACAGGCCAGGAAACATATGAAAGGTCAAAAAACATATGGAAAGATGCTCACTGTCATTAGGGATCAGGAAGCACAAAGTGAAAGTACTTTTCTATATCCATCAAAGAAGGAATTTGCAGAAGTTAAAAAGTGTGTCTATCTTGTTTGGGAAGGATACAGAGCAACGGAATCAGATATACTGCTAAGAGGAGTGTAAAATGATATCTATTTGCAAAGTAGTCTGGCATTACACAGAGAAACTGAAGATAAAATTTTACATGTGGCACATATATTAGTGAAATCAGGAGACACGTATGAGAACTTTCCTAACTCATAACAGAATAGCAAAACAATGGAAATAACTCAAATTTCTGCAAAAAAAAGTCAATGTGTGAGTGAATTCTGATAGGGTTATCTTGTGGAATATTAGTAGTGAAAATAAACATGCCACAGTTATGCCCTTTAACATGGAGAGATCTCACAAACATGAAAATCTGCAGAGGTTATATGCAAAATGACTCCATTTATATCAAGTTCAAAAACACGCAAAATTAAACAATGTGCTATTTAGGGATACATGTGTATTTGGCCAAACTTAGAGAAAAATAAAAATAAAAATTTGACAAGGGGTATAAGCAGAGAGATGCTTATGGGCTTGTCAGGTATTAGTAGGTAAAGAGAGATTTCCTTTACTAGTATTCTCTTCCATATACATTGTAAACATATGTAACATAAAATTTAATGTATACACGTTTTTAAATTAGAATATATCCTAAAATGTTAACAGTGCTTATTTCTGAATTTTAAAGGTTAAGACTGTTTTTCCTTTTCCTATACAAATGTAAGTATAACCTAATAAAAGGAATATATATGTGTGTGTATACACACACGCGTACATATTTTTACATTACATACAAATTTTAAGTCAAGTACAAATGTGTGTGTTACTTTCAAGTGTTCTTTATGTCTACAAAGGAGGGAAATGGCCTTAGAGCCATCCAGGCCCAGAGGACTAAAGGATTCTACAGGCCAGACACCTTCAAAAGGAAGGTCCTCTCAAATAAAAGTGACAGCCTTCTTTGCTACTCTTGACATTTAGTAGCCTACTCTGTTAAATAATGGCACAGACAGGACCAAGCGGGTAATGACGCCACTGGAAATTAGGAATGACTCGGTCCCAGCATACCACCCAGCTGCTCCTGGTGAGGCACCCCAGTCCTGAGCTGAGTCATGTCACTAAACTCTTTCAAAAGGCCCTCTTAATGGCTGCTTTCAGACACTCTTCCGCAGGCACTTCAGTTCTAACTGACTAAGGATGGGTTTGCTGTGTAATGACATAGAATTTCAAACTCTGCTCTGTAAATCTACTGCCTCCTCAGATGAAAGACGAATGGTCTTACTCAAGAAAAGTAATGTAAGTGGTGGTTTGCAGTGTGAATTATAGGTCCCCGAGAGCTAAATGATTTTTAGAATCTATTTAAAAAAAGAAATTTTGTGAAGAAAACAAAGAAGACCACAACTATCTGAAGCCCTGGGCAAGATAATTGACTCTTTTCTATGTTCAAAACACTATAATAAAAAGTGAATTTTCACATGTCCAGGTCCCTTTGACTTGGATTCTGAAAGAAACTAGGTTGGTCCTAGAGGTGTGTTTATTGACATCCACCTCTCTGCCCACACAGGGGGCCCTCTGAAGGCAGAGCCACATGATAAATCTCTGCAGAACCCTGTTTCCAGCACAGTGCCTCAAGCTGCCCAATCCTTTGACACATTTCTACCTGCAAACGAAGCAGGACCTGAAGAAATGCTACAATCCAGCGCATCTCCCACACTTAACTATGAGGTTTTTTATTTAAAAATCCCAGCTGTTGAGTGACTTGAGGATTGACAGCTGCCACCAATGACAATATGGAAAGTCCTAGGTCTAAAAGACTTCCTGTCAGCATCACAATTTCTAGAATAGAAAGCCAAGTGGCTGACGGAGAGAGGGAGAACAAGAAGCATCCTGGGTCTCTGCTATGGTCTGGATGCGGTCTGCCTCCCAAAGGTTCACGTTGAAAGGCTGGTCCCCAGTGTGGTAGCATTAAGAGTGGTGGAACCTTTAAGAGGTGGGGCTTAGCACTCAGTAATTACCTCATTGTGGGTGATGCCCTCAGAAAGGAGTAATGTTGGTCTCAGAGAGGAAGTTAGTTCTCCTTAGAATGGAATGTTATTAAAAGAGAAAGACCAGCCCCTTCCTCAGCTATGGCTTTCCATCTTGCTATGAGATCTCTCCCGATCAACCTGCAGTCCCACTCTGATGCCATCCATCATGCTGTGACCAAATCAAGGGGGCCCTTACAGGCACCAAACCCATGCTGTGCCATGCTCTTGAATCTCTCAAACTAGGAACTAAATAAACTTCTTTTCTTTCTCAAGGTCCCAGCCTTTGGTATCTTGTTACAGCAATGAAATACGGCTAATACAGTCCCTCCCCTCCCTATCTTCAGGAATGTACTGCAGCATCACTTCCTCAAACGGGGACATAAGCAGCAGCCCCCAGGAGACTCTGTACAGTTTTCTCTGGAAGTAGTCACTGGAGATGTTGTTCTCTCACCATGAGACCAGGTCTGATTTTCCTGATCATTAGTTTGTTTTTATGCAATTTGTTTAAATGGTCATGAATCCCTCATGACCCTGGAGCTCAAAGCCAAATTTCAGCACAGCCCTGAGAGCAAGTCTGCATGTACTCTATAAATCAGTTCATATTCTCAGTTCCCCTTTTCCATTTTCATCCTCTTAACTTGAAATGTTATCTCTTTGCAAGTATTCCCGGTAGATGTTCTGATCTTTGCACTGAGGTTTACTAAATGACCTATCAAAATAGATAAATGCTGAAAGAACAGCCCAAATGGCTGTGGTCCCAGGACACATGTAGGACAAAGGTAGCATTTATGTCTGAAGTCCCAAAACAAGTAGTTTCTGAGCTCCTCAAGTGAAATCACTTTCAAATGTGATAAAGGGACAGGAATGGAAGGGACCTGCTGCTAGGAAAACAGTCTAGGAGAAGATTTTGGCTACAAGAGTCTTTAGGTAAAATGACACAAAACACATGTACACAAAACACAAAAAATGACGTATGTGGTCGAGAAAAAATACTGGAAAGACGTACCTCTGTTGCATTTTTCTAAGACTTTTCTCTGTTCAAGAACTTCTGAATTTAAAACAGCCTTTTCTTGTTTAACTTTATTTACCTAAAAATGTAAGATTTTGAGGGGAGAAAACACCCAACATTGTAAAACGAGACATATGGCAACATGTGACGCTCAAATGGCTGTTCAGTTTGCAACACAACGTTTCCAGTGGGAAGCTGCAATCCTGGGCAAGACCGAGGCCTCTCCCGCGCTCCTCCTCACAGCTTCAGAGGCGGCGACCTGAGGGGCCCTAGGTGCGACTTTCTCGCCCGGCGCTGCTGGTACCAGTATTGGTCCCTAACCACGACTGTGTCCTAACCCTTCAATGTACATAATTTGTACTTTTAATACAAAAATCCAACCACAGATCACCCAGAAAAAACACAAATCATTCAGTCAGAGATCCAGTACTCAACTAGGGAACTCGTTTTGAACTTTGATGACTTATTTGCTTGAATATAATACTTATGAAAACATTCTCCCCAAACTTAAATTTATGAAAGAACACCTGACATAAATCAATACTCAAATACATTAAGCAGATATGTTTACATAATCTAAAAATACTCAAAATACTATGGATCGTACTACACTTGTAAATGCAAACCCTGGAATGATAAGCACCAAGTTCAGGGGAGCTGGGAGGAGTGAGGAGAAGCTGAGAGGCAGCCAGGCTTCCTCCCTCGCCAGTGCTCTATGTGCTAGGCTGGACGGTGGGGACGTGGATGGTCACTGTCGTGCTCATTGTACCTTTCAGATGTCTGAGACAGTCACGATAAAAATACTATCTAAATGTCTTCCAATAATACCTCTACGAGGAAGGAGAGAGAATCATCAATAAACCATCACCACTGTGGTCTGGGGTGCATAAGGATGCATTTCCTGCCCCTCTCCTGTGGTGATTCAAGACACAAGCTAGGATTGATGGCCCGGAAGGCAGCTGTGAGAGACTGTGAACTGCTACCTTTCCTATAAGCCTTACTTTTGCTTTTCGTCACTATCCTAAAGTCCCTACACAAGTACTATTGTCCTCCTTCCTATTCAGTACAATGTTCTGCCATAGTAAGGTGACGAGATGTAATGTACAAGAATGGTGGCAACTGGGTGAGGCTGCTCGCTGGTGGGCTCAATACCCTGGCATGCTTGGCAGCCACCTGAGGTGCTGTCGCCAGTAGGCTGCGAAGCTCTGGGCTTCAGAATCTGAGCACCATGGAGACAAGTTAAATCAACATGGTGGAGGCAGACTCTCAGAGCCTCGTGCAAAAACAAGGCCACTATGTGGTCCTGTTCTTAAAGACACTTCAAGGGGACAGAGAAAGAGTCTCCAAATCCTGGCTTGAACCCCCTCTCACATCTACTACGTCTGCCTGCACTGCAGGTACACAAAGGGACAGCCCTTCCAAACCAAGGCAGACATCCCCTCGAGAAGCAAGATACTCCCTTCCTTCTTTGCCAGAAGCAATCAAGTGCATGACTGAAAAAGCAGCTGACATTCTTACAAATCTGCCCCACAAAGGAAAAAATATGGGGACAATGAGGAACATGAAATGCTACCTAGTGTTTTATTTATTCAGCTAGGCAGTGGGCACCTGAGTGTTCAATGATCTTGTTTTCTAGAACTTTTTGTATGTCTGAAATGGTGGAGGGGATAAGATAAAAATTGGTACATGGTTCTTATAGCAAAACTTAGCTTGCAATAGCAAGTTTCTAATTTAGCCAGTCCCCAAACAGACCTGTGGTTTGAAAACATGTAAGGCCTTGCCTTTCAGGCCCAAATACGTACTTCTTCAATCACTTCCACAAGTTTGCTCTTCAGATTTTCCAACTCAATGGCTAATACCTTCTTTTCCTCCTGAACAGACACAATTTGATCTCGAAGTTCTGCATTTTTAAAGAAAAAGAAAAAGTTTTTCTTTTCAAATAAATCAAATATTGTCAAAAAACTGAAAATGCCAGTCCACAGGGCTTATGGTCAAGGTTATTTGACAAAGAGAAGGAAAACAAAGGGTACCTGCATGCCCACCCCACACACTCATGGCTTTGTACCAGGCAACCTCACCACGTCGGATGCACCAAAGTGAGTTTCCTTTGCAATCTACCAAACACAAATTTGAGGAAACTATCCAGCTTATGGAAAGTTAAAAGTTCTTAAGCTTTCAGCAAAACAAGTTTCAGCACTGTACTGTTTTCTTTTTTATTTCATAAGCCATGGCCCTTGTCACAACACAATATAAACAAACAACTGGGCAGTTAATAATTTGGAAATTTGGGGCTGGGGTTGCAGCTCAGTGGTAGAGTGCTTGCCTAGCATGTGTGAGGCACTGGGTTAAACTCTCAGCACCACACGCAAATAAATAAAGGTCCATTGACAACTAATAAAAAATAATTAATAAAAAATAATAATTTGGAGATTTTGATTTGAAGGAAAAAAATCCTGACTTCCTGCCAATTCATGGACCATAAGTATTATTTGAACTAACTTGAATACGTAAAGAAGGGTTAATTCTAGTAATTTTCTCTCTGAAGTTGCGGGTGCTTCATTTCTTAATTAATTTCTTCTTTTTATTATTGGGATTTAATGAGAAATGTTACTAGAATGTAGACATTAGCAACTTTAAGTACAAAAGCTTCTGGTGTTAAGTTACCTCTGCCACTCAAATGTTTAAAAATACACATGGATTAGCACAGACTACTTAAGTTTATATCCGGGCCTACTGTTTTGCCACTTTGTTTTTAATTGCTTTTAATTTCTTATCCTTCTCCAAGAGCAGTAAGAAAGCTACTATGTGGTTATTTATAAATTGCATTAAACTTTGTACGTGGACCCAGCTTGAAGAAGTTCTCAGTGATTCAATTCTAAATCACTTTCTCCACTGGCTGGCTAATTACGAAAGGAAGAACATGAGACTGTATTGCTCAAGACCTAACAGAAAGGAGCATTATGAACAAAAGGAAATCCTTTAAACTTCCTCATATTCTCAGCCAGCATAAACCCTATTTTGTCTCGGGTTAAGAGGTTGAAGAGTCAGGGAAAGCCAGGTGTACCCTTCCATCTTTATACCTGTACCTGAAATTTTATCTACCAAATAAACAGAAGAGTAGTACTTCTGAATGTGTACTAGGTTGAAATGCTCCAACAGTTGTAAGCCAGAAACTGCTTTGTGACATGTTTAACAGAAATGATGCGTATGTTTGTACTTAAATAAAATCCGTGTGCACTGAAGAGACAGTTTCCTATGCTCTTGCCTCACAGCACCATCTGCTAGCCAGCACTGTTGTTTAATATTGAAAACTGCTTTTAGCTCACTGCTTAAATCAGGTGTTCTTAGAGGGCAGAGGCTAAGAAATTTAAGAAGGAATCTTCTCCAAAGATTCTAACACAGAACTAAAGAGAAAGGGAATACACGTGCACAGATCTTTTGGTGCTAGGAATGGGATCCAGGGCCTTCTGCGCCACCTAAGCTTATACTCCACCACTGAGTTAAATCCCAGCCCAGGTGAACTGTCTTTCGATCCATTCTTTCTTTAATAACACATCTAAAACTCTCTTAACGCCTGGTCCGTATTCTTATGGGTAATGGTCTAACCGGCTCTTTCTAGAGACAATACTTTCAAAGATGCTAAATTCCAAACAAGAAAGCAATCCAGAATTACAAGTGTGATACCCTGTGGTTCTCAACCAGGCTCTAGGTGGTGGGGCTCATGGCATGCTCAGTAGTGAGCAGGGTCCCACCTTTGATCTGCTTCTGACACTGCACTGACACACAGGTCTCGGCAGCTCCATCTGTGTCCCCAGCAGAGTCTTCCTCGTCGATGTTTATCTCCTCGGTTATGACATCTGGTCCCAACTTGGCCATGTACAACATGCTGATCCTTTTCAGTGTTTTATTTTCTTTATTTAGCTGAGATAACATGCAAACATGGTTATTTTAGCAGCAGTCAAATAATTATCTTGGGTTTTTAAACAATAGACAAATTAAGCAGGTTTTTGTCTTGCATACTCACAACAGTCACAGCAGGACACTATGATTAGCAGATTCATCCAACAAGGTTGAGTTCACATGTTTTAATATTAAATGTATTACTTTAAGTAAGACCTGGCACCTGGATTGCAGCCAGCAGCAACTGTTAATGCTAGTTATGACCAAGAGAAATAGATGTAAGGAATCAAAATGAAACACCAGTGTTTCTGATTATCAACAGTCTTAATATATACTCTTTATTTAAAGTAAATTTTCAGTTTGATGCCACACTGGAAATACCTCTTAAATGTCTGCTTGCTCAGGGTTCCCTCTTTTCTGAACATTTCCATTCCATTTGTTTGTTTGTTTGTTTTGTGGTGCTGGGGATTGAACCCAGGGCCTTGTGCACAAGAGGCAGGCACTCTACCAACTGCACTATATCCCCAGCCCAATCATATGATTTCTGTGGGATGACCACCCCCAAGGCATTCCCAGCCATTGGCTGGAGCTAGTTAAGTCCAGAGATGAGACCTGTGACCCAAGCTTGGCCAATCAGTTCTCTTTTCTAGGAATTTTGAGGCTGGAACAGAAATGAGTTTCCATGTGTCTGAACACAACAGGTGCTGGGGAGCCCACTCCCCTACTCACTGAGGAAGAGAGAAAGGCAGTACATAGCAAAGGCAAAAAGGAAGCTGATGTGGAGAGAGGGGCAGAGAAAAGCAAGGAGAGGGTTCCCCAAGCCCGGATTCATTCCCATACTGCTCCTGACTCACAACTGGGATTCTCCAATATTCCTCTCTAACAAGTTCCCACATCCTTCTCTTTTCTTGCTTAAGCTTGTTCAAGATGTGTTTCTATATCTATACACAGAATCTTCATAAATCACAATACAAGAAAATTCAAGGTAGCTCCTATTATCTCTACAAAAAGAGTTCTAATTCAGAGCAGTAAAAAGGAATCCTAATTTGTTAATGTATTTGTTAGTCCTTAATAAAGAATGAGTGGGTTTGAATTTAACAACTGACATTGGAAATAAATGAACATAATTCACTGGGATGCTAGTTTATCTTCTGTATTGTAAACCTGACACTAGAACAAGAAGTTTAGCGTGATGCGTGACTTGACTGGCTTTAGCCCTTCCTCTGGGATCATAATTTGGGCCCTTCTGGGTTTCCCACAGCCCACTGCAGTCTGGGCGATCTGATTCTTACCCCACAATACAGAACCACGTGTCAGGGTCTGGAGCCCAAGAGGCTTCCTTGACCTCCCTGAGGCATCAGGAAGAATCTCTTAGAAATAGATACAAAAAATCCCATGGATCCTTCCAGGGAAGACCCAGAAGGTCTACTCAGGGAGTCCCTTTTTCCAGTCCCCAGTCCCTATCTCCCCACATTATACTACAAGATCAGGGATAAGAGATGTGGCCCATACGTCCCGACCCCTCTTCCTTAAGATGGAAAATTCAAGGAGACTGTTGTAGGTCCTGTAAACCACGAATGCTACATCATGGCCTTCCAACAGGCTCACGGGGTCTTCTTATCAATTCTCACACTGTGACATCTTTTCTTAGTGTTAGAAGGAAACATCACTTTAAGAAGAAAATGAAAAAAATGAAGACAATTTATAACTCTGCCTCCTAATATTTAAACAAATGACTCCCAAGTCTACACATTACAATCTCTAGAGAGTAACAGATTCACATTAAAAAAAAAAAAAAAAAAAAAAAAAATCCTGAAGCTTGTGCCCTATGCCTTATCAAGGTCTCTGGCCATGAGGCCCAGCCTAGTACTCTTTCAGAACCTCCTGGGATATGCATCCATACTAAGAATCACAGATGCAGAGTCATGGAATGCTTCAGCACACAACCCGGCTGGCTCCGTCTGTCTCTGGACCCTACCTAATCCTTCAGTCTCTCACTTCTCATCAGCAGAGGGTAGAATAGTTTCTAACCCATATGAAGATTAAATGAGGTATTACAGAGGACAAGTTCAGCAAATGTTTTAACTATTACTACTAAAAAAAGAAGGCTTAGTTTTTATGTCTAATTTTTCTTTGGAAATCCTTTATCAGCTAGTTTTCTTCCAATAAGGTGTGCATCTACACATTTTCTTCTTCCAGAAGACTCATGAAAATGCTCATTTTTGCCTTCTGGTGCTTAACGTATTTCTTCCCAGACCACCATCACCTTGATACCTGATAACCTGAGAGGTAACAGTTCTACACTCAAAAGAGCTTAAAGCCACTATCAAACCAGGCATCCAAATCCATCAGTTATGGGTCATTTGTAATACAACTACTCAGCAGAGTCATTAGCTTGAGGAAAAAACACAACCACAGAACATCATACCATTTTCATATTTTGAAAGAAGAAATAAAGATCTGCATGCCTGAAGTTTTATGGGCAGACTACCTAGACATTTTTGAGAATTCTGAACTCACTGATTTTAGCTAAGCAATTTTACTGCAGCTACTCATCAAGTTACAGATTAACAGCATGCTCCCTGTCACGTGAAACCCTTGTAAGTTGTGACGCCCTGTAACCAAACCTATTACTGTATTCAAATTTAAATAGTTTTTACATTGTCACAGTTTAATGAATATTTAAAGGAACAAAGTAAGCAAATTACATGGCTTTGAAGTGTCAACTTAAAATAGTCTACATTTATCAGTTGAACTTCCATATTTTAGCAAAGCAAAGTATCCACATTGTTTTTAAGAAAACTATGACGTCAAATTGCATCACAGGAATTAAACATTCTGAATTTGTCATTAATTTGAAGGGAAAGGTTTAGGAAAATAATTAACTTATAGAAACTTCACTGCTCAGAAAATGGAGCCTACTTTTGAAAATGACAACTGATACCTAAAACTGAATGTTCTATTTTCACTTACTGATCGCACTTAAAATGAAGTTTCCAAATTCTGCATTCATATCTGATAAGCATATCTACAGTGTTGGATTAATTCTGTTTCTTGATTTGTTATTTTTACTCCAGGCCCTATGAATTCACATCACATCCTCAGAAATAAACTACACGTCCATTTTCTAAAAGGCTCCTTAGGCTAGGAAACAAATGGAGTAAGTTAAAGACCCTATGCAAGAATGACCTTAGGGATCAGGCATCAGTGGTTTCTAAGTGGAGGTGAATACCTGGTACCTGGCAGCTTTTCAACATACATTCACCTGGGCCACGCTCCTGGACCAAGTGGATCTGGAGCACTCCTAAGGTGACAAGCCTGGTCCACCCAGACTTTTAGAATGCTTGGACTATAGCTCAGAGAGGTGAATTCTCTTGCAAAAGTTACCTGTTAAATGGGGGGGGGGGGGCGTAATTCTGCCAATCCTGAGAGGTGGCCAGTATCCTCACCTAGATGTACTACTGCAACTGTTAAAAGTAAGAGCAAATACAGCGACTATTCGTAGGCCCTAGAAGAGTCACAGCAGCTAGTTTGCTCTTAAAAAAATATTTTTCCTTTGCTTATTTCAAAAGAAATAAAGGAAATGACAGGAGAATTCATACATCATCATGGATTGGGGAGCTCCAGTGCTGTGCAGCAGAGTAAAAAGGATGTGAGAATGCCCACCCTGTCACTGTTTTTAAAGCAATGGCCTGTAATGCTATGTATCCTCAGACAAATAACAGGAGAGAAGTTACACACACAAATTTATATCCTTGGTTAAGTTCTGATTGAATATCTTATGAATTCTAATGCAGTGTCGTTATGCAAACAATTAAAGCAAATACCTCTCCCATGCACACTGCTAATGCACACAAATTAAATCTATTTATTTATTTATTTATTTATTTATTTATGGGTGGTAAGATTTCAGTCACATCCAAAGAAATACTCCCGAGGAGGCGGATGTTGAGGTTGGGGGAGGGAAAAGAAACACAACCAGCATTAATAATGAAATTTGGTTGAAAATTGCTGTAATCCATTTTCTGATGAAGTGGTTCAGATGCATTTTACCCAACCCAAAATACATAAGACAGAGATAAAAACATTCTTTAATAATAATGTACTTCTGATGAGACAGAATATAGAAAATTACACACTTGGTAAATTCATCAGCTAGAGGCAATCAGCAGAGCACCGAGGTCACCTTTAGCATGCCCTCGCTCTGCTTTCACGAATAATCACCTGAAATATAAGGCTGGAGGCTGACTCGCTCATCACATTCACACGGGACACAATCACTGCTCTTTCCTGTCACACCTGGGTAGTTTTAAATTTGGTTAGCATTTAACCAAACGCAGAGACACTTGGAAAGTCCAGGGCACCCACAGATCACTCTGGGACCACGTATGCAGGCAAAAGGCACCAACGTGGAAACACACACGTGCAAACACTCAGTTTACAATCAAAACCACGCCTGCACTGAAACATTACATAATCCCATTCCAGGATTCTGAGACCCACAACCCTCTCCTCACCATCAGAGTAGGAAGATTACAGAACTGGCAGAGTCCAGCAGGGCAGAAGCTACTCTCCAGGAAAACGAGCTGAAATCTGAAAGCTCAGAAAACATCCCTGCATTAAGGAGAGACTCACCTTTGTTGCCAGGGCCTCAGCGCTTTCTCGACAAGTCTTCTCTATTTCAAGATGGTTCTGCATGAAATTAACTTCCTCTATAACCATGTGAGAAACTAGGAATGAGGGGGAAAAAGTCTCAGCATTCAAGGATTAGTCAGCTATTCCAGAAGCCCACGCATCGTCCCATGATTAAGAATACTTCAATTCTTTCTCTGGCTAGCCTTGAACCATTAACAAGGAAAGTTTTTAAGAGGCTGACCTGACTACACTTAGTTCATATTTGAACACAGAAAGAAAAAAGAACACAACAAAGAAACTGCACTACTCTGACACATATTTTAAGAGAACTATTTAGGAGGTTTTAAAGTGTATATTTTCTACGTGGCTAAGTATGCGGTAGATATATATGCTAATTTAAATAAAAGACTCTCCCACAAATGAAGAGTGGCAAGATGTCCTTCTTAGCAGAACGTAACATGTGGATCTAATAAAGAAAATTAGCTAATAAGAAATAAAATGAAAATAAATCTTAAATTGATCTATGACTGACGTAACTATGTGGCAGCTTAACTAAGTGTTGCAATATTAGTCTTTAAGAGTGACTGTTATTCCAAACTCCAGAGAAGTATAACACTGAGATTTATGTAGTATGTGATGAAAATAAGGGTTGATAAATTGTTTCCAGCATCATAGGCTAGCAGGATTAATGGGAAAAAATCTAATTTTACTTGATAGTTTACCAACATTGAAAAAGCTGTTTTAGATTTTTTTGGTAGCTGGTTCATGTAAATTGAGATTTAAAGGTACAGAGTCATTTAGAACTTGAATTATATTTTGAGGATCAAGATCAAGTAAGAAAATGCCAATTCCTTCTACCCCCATTTCTAGTTAAAAGGAAATCCTCAGAACTTCAAACCTAACTGTAGACATATATATTTATTGACGTTTGTTTGGCTTAAAAAAAAAAATTAAAGGACCCAAATGTGAAACCCAACAAAGTTAGGCAAAAAGCTCTGGGCTCACATAACACAAAGAGAGATTACTTTTGCTTCATTTAAGCTTAATTAACCTGCAATTATGATTAAACTCAGGGGGAAAAATTTCTCTCCAAATTAAATACAAAAATGTATTACTTCCTAAGTCTGTCCAAAGTTCTTATTATGTTAATATTCAAATTCATAAAGCAGCACTAAATGGCCAGAAACATCTCTAACCTTGACATTTTTTCAGGGGTAATAATAATCTGCCGCAAATGCAGGCCAACCAAAAACCACTTAACTAATTAGTAGTTGCAGTCACCGAGAAAAACATGAATCAACACTGTTATTACAAGTGGCACATTTGAGTGGCATCTAATTATGACTTGATGAGCACGATACTTGCATTATCAACATTACTACTGCATCCCATCAGGGCCTAAAAGCTGCTGATGGCATTGACTTCGAGAAACTCCCACTCAATGGTACAGCAGCACCCAACAATCGGCTTGGCAGGGGCCCCCCTCACTAAATGACACGTTAAGCGTAATTACTGGTAGACATTGTAAATAAACAGGATTGGAAGTGAAAATTGTACCAAGTGCATAAGACACAATCTGACACATTGGAAGTGGCAGCCTTAATTGAGAGTTTCTTTGACTGCTCAAGATCATTTCAACTGCATTTCTCAGAGGACAGTGATTATAACTGTGGAGACAGACGGCATAATGGTATCAGCACTGCTGACAGAGCAGTGAATTAAATTGTATCTGCTGTGGTGTGAAAGCCTTGATGAGAGGTACAGATGCCTTAGTGGTCTTATCATTACAACACAATGGTCATGTTGTCATCAACCTTTCTGGCTCCAATTGAAAAGAAATGATTGTGTGTTGAAGCTCCCCCCACACCACCCCCCTTGTCCTCTTCTATCTCTTGTTCTGAATAGAACCAATTTTCAGAGAGCTATGAAATCACGCAATAGGTCCTAAAATGCAGCTGCTTGGCATACAAACGGGTCCCCATTAAACTGGAATCACACACAATATGTGTTTATGCCAGAAGAACAAATAGAAGCTGAACACAGGCCAAGTTTATTCACACACACAAAGCCCATGTAGCTCTTCATCAATATAATTGCCTTTTATATTGTAGTTTAAATAATAGGCTCTATTATTTCCTTAAAATCCTAATATTCCTGGCATTTTATCACTATGTTTACAAGGTAGGTTCTTCAAAAATGTGAAGGAAAGAGAAAAGAAACCTATACAATTTTTACAACATCAAATATTACTTTGAATTTTTAGCCTTAACTACTTGACATCTTCTGCCACAATCTGGTATTTCTACTCTCATAACAAAAACATAAACACTCTGCATTTTTCATAGGAATTTGACTTTTTATTCAATAACATTCTTGCTCATGAAAGAGTAAGAAAAATCATTCCACAGTACTGAGGTTTAGGCCTAGCAAAAAGGGGGATGGGGAGAAACATTTATTTTCTAAGCATTTTGTAAAAAGCTGCGCTGTGATTTAACTTGATAGACTTGGCCGAGGAGGACCTGCCCACGTCCTCCCCAAGGCTGGCGCAGTAGACTCCATCAGGTGGGGTCTTAATTTCTTCCTCAGAGAGGGAACAGTAGGAATTCTTCATTGTACTTCCATTTTCAGTTTAAGAAATTATCCCAATGCTAAATCAGAAGCACAGCAACCCACTTACCGAATTCCTAAGTTCAGAAGGAAAGAATACTTCAAAGGCAATTTATCTTTTAAAAAAGCAGGACCCCATTTCCAAATGCGAAAGTTGGGTCACATGATATAAAGCAGAAATAGTCTTGATGTGGAAATTTAGGTGTGCCCTTTCAAAGAATGAAAGGTTTTAAAACCTTTAGCTGTTTATTTTACGGTCCTGAAGTGGGTCTGTTCTCTAACATCCATGATCTATGCCTACCATACCTATGACATTGCACGTCTGAATCACTGGAGATTTAAAAAAAGAAAAGAGATGAACTTGAAGTAAAGAGACCCTAATATGCTAGTTATACTTTTTAACAACAACAACAATAAAAAACTAATCTTTTAGAAATTCATACTGAAACATATAATCAGGAAATATTAAAATGATATGGTGACCGGCATCAGTTGTTAAGTAAACAGGTCAGTGACAGGAGTATGGACACAGAGAAAAGATGATGGGCCTGGCTGAGAGCTGTTGACGCCAGACCGTGGACCCGTGAGGGTTCATTGTACTATTTTCTCACTTTTGAAAAACTCTCAAATATTTTATAACAAAAAAAGTTTTTACAGACCCTAAGAGCTTTATGCTATAACTAAAAGCACATCAGCTGTTTCCACCAATCCAGCTTCATTAGCACCGTTGATCTGTCCTCATCTGTGACCTCAAAGTGCTCTCCCATACATGCCCCCACAGGACACATCACACTGCAGGGTGACAGGTTGCTTTGTTTTATTTTTTACTTTTGTCTTCTACTAACTTCGACTTTTAAAATAGGAATTTTTGTTTCACATGTGTCTGGTCCTTTTGAATCTAGCACAACGCCATGTACAAAGGAGGTACTCATGTTTGTCGAGAGGCTGGAGTTGATTTGTGAACACCCTTTTACAAGATGTTCCCTGTGGTGTAGAAATGATTAGGCAACAACTATCACCACCACTTCCTGAGCCTGACTATGTGCCCAGCCCCTCGCTAAACCCTTTATACCTGTTCCCCCATAAATTCTCATAATGGTCCTACAAAGCAGATGTCATCGCGGGCAGTTCTAATCTCACAATATCAAGGCCCACAGGAGTTAAGTGGCATATTCCAAATCAGACTTCTACCAGGGAAAGCCCAACCAAACCCACTCCCAAGGTTACTCCACTTTTCCACAATCTTTTCTACTTCATTATAGTTAAAGGAGTCACTTTAACTACAGGGTACTGCTTCCTGAGCCAACTTCCTGTCCAATTCCCAGCACCTCACAGTAATATGCAGATGAAGGACTTCTCTGAAGCACACATGGTGAACACAACAGCTTCTCCTTCAACATCAGATTCCTCGGGGAAGATTTTCACGTGTTAAGAAAACAGCCAGGAAGAGCAGGGCATGGTGGTGCATGCCTGAAGTCCCAGGAGCTCAGGAGGCTGAGGCAGGAGGATCTCTTGAGCTCATGAGTTTGAGACCAACATAGTGAAACTCCATCTCAAAAAAAAAAAAAAAAAAAAAAAAAAAATCCAGCCATGAGGTTGGCACTCATGCATGAGAACTGGTATACCCTGAAACAGAACCCAGACTCCAACACTGGGGCTTCAAGTACTTGAAAGGATTTATTTACTTCTCCTTTCACAAGAGTCTGTGTTTGTAGAAATATGGCATTGCTCTGCAGTGGTGTTCTTTGTGTAGAAAGACCAGGAGGCAGGCACAGGGACAGCTGGCAGAGGACCAAGAATGGCACAGAACTATATGTGCCCAAGAATGAATAGGAACATATGTGCCCAAGGAAAGGCACACTGATCTAGGGAGCAGTAGTCTGCAGCCTGAAAAAGCTTTTCCTGAGCCTCACTGAACTGCTCTTCCCACACTTGGAGAGCTAGGCCTGGTCCATAAATATCACAGGGATTCCAGATTCCAACTCTACACCAAAAGAAACTTTCCCCCAGAGCAGTCCCAATGTATAGACCCATATGCACCAACTTCTTGAAGGTCAGCAACATGAACTCTTACTACTTAATGGAGTCCTGACATGCTGGATGGTTTAGGAGATGACATGGTGGTAGCAGCAACTAACATTTATTAAGCACCTACTATATGCCAGGTATAGTATTAAGTGCTTTTATATAGATTATCTCATCTAATACTCAACCTTTAAAGCAGGACCATTAATCCTACTTTTATTAATGCAGATAAGTATCTGCTACATGGATTCACACCTTCACTGGTGATAAATATGGCCATACTCCCTTCATCTGAAATTCTACTTCTGTTCAAAAGCCATGAACCATTTAGCTCAGATACTTTTTTAAGGAATATTTAAGTTTTCTTATTCCCCATTTCCTCCTTCTTTTTTTTTTTTTAACTGAGTAAAGAATTAACACTGTTTTCCTGGCATTCAAACTTTAATTAAGCAGGCCTAATAAAGGTAAAAATTAAAGGTATACAACAATAACAGACTGTAGTACTAGCCTTTCAAATAATCCTTTCAGGTCTTAATTAGAGTTTCTCAGAAGGAAAAAATGCAAATTCTTTAAACTATCAAAGGTATTTAGAGGAAGACACAAGGAAAAGGGAAACAGAAGATCAAAGCAGAGTTTACATGTTACTCAAAAGGCTGATGTGGGGCTGGAGTTGTGGCTCAGTGGTAGAGCACTTGCCTGGCATGTGTGAGGCCCTGGTTCAATACTCAGCACCACATAAAACTAAATTAAATAAAAGATCCATTGATAACAAAAGGCTGATGTGGGGGGGGGGGGGTTGCTTCCATTTTTGCATAATACAAGAAGCAAAATCCTTACTATTACCTGGGTCCAAACCTTATGTGATCAATCCAACCGTAAGAAACTTGAACTATGCTCACCACACACAATACTCCAATCCACTATCAATAATTCAGTACATGAATTGGCAACAATGCCAATGGGATCACTCTTCAGAGGTGATGGGTGCCAGCGCAGTGTAAGCATATCCCACGGACCCTGCACTAGCCAAGGAGAAAGTCACGTGCACCTGAAATTCATGCACTCACAAGTAAGAAGTGTTTCTATCACAGCACACCAGCCTCCCAAGATAGGTTAGACCAGCAAGATTACCCTCAGATTTTCTTCCTTGTAGTCAAGTGATGAAATAAACTAGTTATTGAAATTTAACTATAATGCTATATTTTTAAGCTGTTTTTCCTTCCAGAAGAGTATAATATTTTGTAGTGTTATTACCGAGTCAACACTTATGATATAATCAGATAACCTGACTGATACAGCAGAGTGTCAGAGAAAGCCTTTGCTTCCAAGGGAAGGGGTCACTTTCCCTGCTACCATCTGGCTCTTTACCAGTGACATATTTCCATCTGACACTTCCAGGTCTGATCAGTTATGTTCTATCTTAGGGAATAAATAACAGATTTATATCACATAAAAAATAACAGTAAAAATTTAGAAAAATATTATTCTAACTTTTGTGGGAACATAACTTTCCTCAGTGAAAGCACTATTTCAAGCATTCAAACTCTTAAAAATATCTCAGCTCTATGACCCTATAACTGCTTTTCTCTTTTTTTAACCATTTTATTGAAGCATAAGTGACATGTAAAGAGCTGTATTGTTTAATATACACAGCTTGATGAGTTTAGGAATAAGAATACACACCAGTGAACCACCATCACCATCAAGTTCTATACCCATCACCTCCCAAAGTCTCCTCCTACTCTATCTATCCATCCATCCGTGCATTGCAGTGCCTCATGTATGCCAGGCAAACACTCCAACACTAAGTTATACCCGACCCCTATGTATTCACTTAGAACACTTAACATAAGATCTACCCTCACTTAACGTAAGATCTACCATCTTAGTATATTCTAAGTATATGATACAGTATTATTAGTTATAGCCACAAAGCTGCGGAGTAAATCTCCAACATAATTCCCTTTCTATGAATTAACCTAAGAAACTAATCAGATTACTATAAAGCTGTGTACTTTGTGTACTTTCCATGACATTAATTGTAACAGTTAAAAATCCAGAACTAATCTTTAATGAAAGAATAAATGATTGGTAGTGCCATTATATGATGGAATGCTATGGGCAACCAGTAAAACGTACACCTCTACTGACATGCAAACATGATAATGGACTGTCTCCTGAGAAAAGCAGGCCACCAAACCACATGCAAAATATGCATTTTTATATAAACATACTATACAAATTAAAAACACAGGAAGGACAGACTATACAATGGTAACACTAGCTTTTCTCAAGTAGTCAATGTAGCAAAGTAATTCTGTTCTCTTTCAGCTTTTTGTATAGTAAGATTTTCTATTCAAACTATAATAATAATGACCTCATAAAATAATAATGCTATTCCATTTCTTTAAAAATTACAGTAATAACAGGACATTTTTTGGGCAAATGGGAAGGTAATTTTAACAGTGTATATATCTCTGCTTACATAATCCCCAAACAGTTATATATTTATAATAATTCCACTGAAATGTGCACATACTTTTCTGAAATTCTTCCAGTTTTTTAACAGCTTCATCTCGTTCTTGCCTAATTTTGTCACACTGAAATGAGAAAAAAAAAAAGAAATGTTAAATTTATATCATAAATTTTAAGTTTGGAAAGGTGAGCAGGAGTAAACTTATAGGCAGCAGCGATTTTCCGAAACCAAAACAAAGTATCTTTAAAAAGCACCAAAGCTACAAGATATCTGTACTGCTCATCCCATTTGGATCCGGCCAATTTCCTTAGACTTCTAAGATAATGAGTCACCCTATGGTTCTTTATCGCCTCCGTAACAGATCAAGTTAATATCCCTGAGTCAAAATGTATTTGTTCTTTAAAAGAATGTTTGTGCTTCTTTTTTAGTAGGCACGTTTGTGCTGTTCTTCCCCCAGCAGTGGGACTGAACCTAGCACGTACCAATCAAGGACACTTCCACTGAGCCACACCCAGCCCACTGTGCCTCTTTCTCAGATGCCCAGGGCAGCCCGCACCCTGCTCATCCCCAAGTTAACTTCTCCACGGGTTCAGCAACCCAGCTCACTGCTGCACCCCTGGGAGCCAATGGAAAGAGGACTTTAGGAAGGCAAGGTGTGCCACACGCTCTGGCACACGCTCTGGCACACGCTCTGGCACACGCTCAGGCACATGCTCAGCCAGGAAAACACCAGCCTGAGCTGGAGACATTTTGACTACAAGGTAGCAAAGGAGTAAAGATAAACTATTTCACAATCAACACATATCATCTATAAAACTGGTTTTTAATTCAAAAAGGAAGGAGAACTCCTCAAAAAGACTTTAAGGGACAAAACCAAAGGAGGCAAAAATAACTACTAAAGCATGAAGATCTTTTAAGGCATGTGGTATAGAAACAAGTATCTTCCTGTTGGAACAGCCCAGGATGGTATTCGTGATATTTATAGGAATTGAAAGTTCATTAGGAGGACTGAATTCAATTTACCCTGAGCTGTATGAAACAGGGAAGGCATGATATGTTGTAGAGATTTTTTATCAAAACTACCTAAAACTCTAAAAAGCAACTTTTAGCTATCAGGATAATAGTTAAAAATTGAATTTTTACCTGTCATGGTGGTGCACACCAGCAACTTGGGAATGAGGCAGGAGGATCACAAATTGGAGGCCAGCCTGGTCTAATAGTAAGACCCTGTCTCAAAATTAAACATAGAAAGGACTGGAGATGTAGCTCAGTAGTAAATATCCCTGGGTTCAAGACCTAGTGCCGCAAGGAAAACAACTGAATTTCCTGGGAATACTTTATTCCCTAAGAGAACCAAATAAATAAAGCAGAATTTTAAGGTATAATTGATGACTAACAAAAATACTGTGGGATTTCAACTCGTTGGAGTAATTTCGAATTCCAATGGCTTGAAAATTATGATGCCACTAATAATTTGAAAAATTCAGATTAAAACAGTGAGATCATCTATTAGACTGACAAAAACTAAAAAAAAAAAAAATCTGATCATGCTAAAATTTGGCAACTTATATTCTGCTAGCAGATGTATAAATTGGGATAACTACTTTGGAAATAATATTCTACCAAAACTGATAACATACCCACTCTGAGTCAGCAGTGCTGCTTCCAGGTATATAACCTGGAAAATCTCCAGTGATGTGTATAAGATGAACTGTACAAAAATGTTCAGTTTTGTTTTTTTGTTTGTTTATTTGGGGAGGGGGGTTGGTTGTTGTTTTGGTACCAGGGATTGAACCCAGGGGTGCTTAACCTCTGAACTACATCCCCAATCCTTTTATTTTTTATTTTGAGAAAGGGTCTAGCTAAGTTGCTTAGGGCCTCACCAAGTAGCTGAGGTTGGCTTTGAACTTGTGATCCTCCTGCCTCAGCCTCCTGAGCAGCTGGGACTGCAGGCACACATTACCACACTCAGCAACTGTTCAGTATTTCCAATAATGAGAGTCATGGTATATGCATAAAATACATGACAGAGTAGTGAAAATGAATGACTGAAAGCCATATATACACACATATGTACACACACATATACATATACATATATCAACATAAATCTCAAAAACCATAATGTTGAGTGAAAGAGGAGTGGAATATATGTCAAATGATGTCTTAAGCATACAAAAACATTTCATATATTTATATTATTTCATATATTTTGATATGTATGGTATACACAAAAATATAAGAACATGAAATGAACAGATAAATATAAAATTTATGACAGCAGCTATACTCCAGGAGACAGGGAAGGGATGAGATTAGGGAATGAACGGTACAAAGATCTTCACTTTCTGACTAGACTCAAAGGCCTGAGTCATGAGTGCCAATGAAATATCTGTATCTGGGGCTGGGGTTGTGGCTCAGAGGTAGAGCACTTGCCTACCACATGTGAGGCACTGAGTTCACTGGGTCCAGCATCACATAAAAATAAATAAATAAAATAAAGGTATTGTGTCCATCTACAACGAAAAAATATATTTAAAAAAAGAAATATCTATATCTGGTGTTTTCCTTCTGAACTGGTTTTGTGTTTCTTAATTTGTCATTTCTGAAAGCATGAGCTGCCCTGTGAAAACTGCCTTCAGCCAAGAGTTGCTGTTGTGTGAGTGGTACTTCTGAAGGAACCAGGATTATCCGGTTCTCACACAGCCTGAATTGTCACTAAGACTGCGTGACAAGAACAGAAACAGGGATGGTGGTCACCAGCTATCATCATACACCAACCACTGACACAGCTACCATTTGCTGGTTGTCTTGGACAGGCTTGTCCCAGTTACCCAGAAGAAAGACTTTATGTCCATGCTCTCTGCTCATAAGGCCCAAGGAGACAGGCTCTGGCTAACAACAGGTCTCAACATCAGTCTCAGGCTGCCATGCAGGTGACCAGTTTCGCAGTCCAGGTCACACTAGCCCTCTAGTTACCACCAATGGATTCACATGGTCTCCCCCAAGCCCAGCTGTGTTCCATCAGGAGCCTTCATATTGCTTTGCTTTCTATTTTCTGCACCCACATTATGATAGAACTGGCAGCCACAGAATTTACCATCTGCTAGGCTGAAACGGGTGTGTGTGCAGGGGGGTGAATTTACACATGCTACAAATGCAGCTCACTTATTCCAAACCAGAACTGATCAAAATATGAAAGATGTAGCCATTTACTAAACAAGAATCTAAACACCCGCTTATTTCATTTTAGGTAGATCCAGAAACATCTTTTGCAATCTATCATTCTACACACAAGGAGAAGTTAGTGAGGATTATGGGTCTTTTGGTAGGGGGTTCAATCTTTCTGCCACATAGAGGCCCCTCACCCATCTCACCCTTTGCTCTACCCTGCTCACGCAGCTGCACCATCTGTAAAAACTGCTTCTTTTTGTGTTGAGAATTGCTCATGAAGACTTTGCAAAAGCAACAGATGTTCCTGGGCACACGTCACTTAATTAGGATGCCCAACAATTCTCTGCAGCTCCAGGCTGGGGTAGGACTTAGCAGCGTGAGTGTGGCTGGTTTAAGCGAGCTGGGTAACACTATGGCTATTCTAGAGTTTCGATTCTGGCTCTCCATGGAGTGGTGAATTAACCAAGCGTTGGCTTTGCTGGTTTTGAAAAGCCTTAATATCTGAAGCTCTGGCTATTTTCCATACCTCTTCCTTAAGCCTCATCCAGGCAGATACCTGACTACTAAAACCAAAGCAAGATCTCAGAGCACTGGCAGGCTGATTTGCAGGGTAAAGTCCTTCCAGTATGAACTAGCATCTTCCTTACCTGCCCACCCCCACCTGGCCAACTGAGTTCTTTCCCCCCACCCATCATCCAACCACTGCCAACCCTAAAATGGGTGCTTACCAGGGCTCAGCTGAAGCACAGATAACTGATACAGACACCAAGACAGCTTTATATTTTGCTGTGTGTATATTTTATACAAGGAAACCCTCAACATTCTCAATTGAGTCTAATTTTAGCTAATATAAAATTCATTTTTATCTTTCTGGTGCACAAATGCAATGGAAGGTTGCTATCCTATAGACTGGACAGTTCACAGCCCAAGAAGCAGACACACCCACTGCCTATACCCACCCCCAAGACAGGACAACCTATATACAGGCAAATGCATTACAGCTGACTGAATCGAACTTCTAATCAAAGATCACCTGTAATTATTGAATATCTCGACTTCCTTCCTCAGAGCACTGAACAATTCACACCAAACCTATACCAGGCAGACACTGTGCTAAACACTGAGGAGAGTATGGAAGGAACCCCATTCACACTACGTGCTCACAAGACATATGCTCTACCAAGCAAGACCAACAATGGAACAAGCAATCCGTAAGGGCACCCGACACGAGAGAAATGCTGCCCTGCTGTAGGAACACAGAGCAGAGGCAATAACCCCAAGTCCCAAGAGGTTTCAATGCCAGGCCATTTCTCTTGAAGTTCATTCTTTTCATATCTGGTTACCATATTTTAAAACTGAAACACGCACAGCATCAGAATTATGCAGATTTACCTGTTTTTAGAATCCTTGGTGATACAGGGAGAAGACCATCAAAACATTTTTAATAACTGACAGTTCTATTGTCCCACCTGTGTAAGTCTGAGTACAACTCAACTATGTTTTCTGGATTTCTACACGCATATCCTTAAAGAATACAAGATGTTAAATCTTTCCCACTAGCGTGGAATTCCTTTCACTCTCTTTCTCTTTTGGTGTTCTTTCTTCCAATTCAAAGTTCTTTCCCTCCAATTTTCACAGGCAATAAAGAAGTGGTAGCTGTCCCCCCCAAGCTGTCTTGCAGCATTCTCCAAATTCTAGGTCTGTGTGTTAGATGGAAACACATGTCATCAGAACTGAGACCCTTGCTCTTTGTTTCTGGATAGATTGCTGTTAATAAGAGACTCATTTTCACTTTCAAACTGCTAAGTAATTACTTTTTCTCTGGCACAACCACTTGCCACTCTGTCTCAAAGAAACTGCATGTATGTGGATGTATTATGCATGAACAGTTAGCATAATGGATGCATATCTTGCTCTTTAAAGTGGCTTCTTTATGGATTTTTTAAAAAATAAAATACTTAGGGACCTTCGCCTCTGCCTATTACAGAAGAGGAAGAAATTTTAACAATAGACAACTGAGCCAACATGAAAACACTATCATATATCTTGCTTCTTGAAACCCAAGTCTTGGAAAGTGTCTGCCTCATTCCCTTTTCAGTCATTGTTCCTGGCAAGCTGACAGAGCGCCTGACGCACTGGTACAGCAGCTTGCCCAAACGGCTCCTAATCAGCCACTTAAACATTTATGCATTTCAAAACTCGATCTCTGAACATAATATTAAACATAAATACTTACTATTTAACGACAGACATTCTCCTATTGTTCAGAGTTCCTTCTTTCTATGCACACTCCACACACACCCCGCCACCCTGAGAAATGTGAAAGCCATTCCCATTCAAAGCCCAATGAGGCTTTTCCCCCATATAGGAAAAAAACCCAAAGAATTATGACAAAGATCCTGAGTGAGTCATAAGAGAAAGCCCTTCAATTGTAGAAGCATGACTGACATTTAAATATGGTGACTACTCCACAAGCAAAGGGACACACTTTTATTTGGTTTATTCCAAATATATCATCATCTATTTTGCCATGCCCCAAAATACAGACTTAGAAGAATTGCTAACTTCAATGTGATAGGCCCTCTGACTTTCTCACATACTACTGATGATCCTACTTAGACAGTGGGCAAAAAGTAATGGGAAAAGTAGCAAGTAGCACTCTTTCATAATCCCTACTTACCTTGATGTTAAAACACAAAAGTCTCAAGATTCTTTTACACTTTAAGTCAAGCCACACCAACTGCTTAGGAACCTTTTTAATATTTTGATAATAATGAATTCCGGCTGGTAAATATGACAAGTACATAAGAAATATACAGATGGCTTAATACAAAAAGCAATTAATTCTGTTTGCGAGAGAGTTAGAAAAAAATTTTTAAAATAAATGACATACAAGCCAAATATTCAAGTCCACCCAATTTTGTCACTTGGGAGGAACAGGAACCTTGTCTTTTTGTGCTTTTTCCATTCCACCACCAGGCTCCAGACATCTGCTTACACTATGACTGTTAACTCATCACAGATACTTGTCCATTTGTCTGTGCCCCAGACAGTTAAAACTCTTGAGAGTTTTAACTCAAGAGTAGGATGCTCATGTATTTTTCGTTATAATTTGGTGCTCAAAAGGCATTTGACAAAAAGATTTTCCTTCTAAAAAGCTTTCCTGAGCTGGGGTTATGGCTCAATGGCAGAACGTTTGCCTAGCATGTGCGAGGCACTGGGTTGAAAACTCAGCACCACATATAAATAAATAAAATAAGGGTCCATTGCCAACTAAAAAAAAAAATTTTAAAAAGCTTTCTTATAAACTCAAACAGAATCTGATTCCATCCTTAAAGTTATTGATAAAAACCATAAAATGGTCCACATTCTGTTGCTCCTAGTCAGAATCCTGCAAAGGAGGAAGATAGACACACACACATGAATTTTTCTGATATGAGACTAGTTTCATATTTCAATTCTTCAACACAAACTAATAGATGGTAAAGGCGCATGATCCAGAAAAGTACTAAGTCTGACAACTTGCTGTGGGAAATTCACATACTAATGATAAAGAATAAAACTAGAACCTTTGTGGGAAAAGTCACTTTGCTCCCATCAGTTTACCTGCCTGTAAGAGCACTGTGGTTGGAAGACCCAGGTTTGAATCTTAACTCTGCCACTAACTACCTGTGTGACCTCCGGAAACTCCCTCGAGCCAAGGTCCCATTCGCACCTGGGTGATGGGGCCAGCACAGGGCTGTTTGATGCATTAGACGAGCAAGATAGGAGGACATGATGTCCCACAGTGGCTTCTTAGAAAACAGCCTCATAAGCAACTGCCTTCCTGAAGATCATGCTTCCTGATGCTTGCCTCAACAGAGAAGACCCCAATCAGACCAGCAGATCCTGCCCATTGACAAGGCTCCTGACTGGCAACAAAGAGAATTAGACCTAACAAGAACACATGGAAGAGAGAAATACCTTGCCATCCATTTTTCTGTTCCACCTACTCATGCCAAATTTCCCCATATCGAATTAAATATGGGAGAAAAAAATTAAAAAGCCTTCCTCTAGAAGGCTGTCCCTGATGGATTTAACTAGACTCTAGGTGGGAGCCAGGAGACAAAGATGGCGGTGTGTCTTTCCCGAAGTGAACTGGACAAAGCTCACCCAGCCCGGCACAAGAAAGTGCTTTCCCAGAGAAAATGGTGTCCTCCATTTACCACCTCCGGGACTAAAGCTGCTTTTACTCATTCTATGTTGTATAAAAGGCTTTTATTATATACTTCCCTCCTTTGTAACACGGCCCCCCCCTTTTGGGGAAAAAAAATCTGCAGTAATAAGCAAGCTAGTCTTTTAACAGGAGGTAAACAGAGTGCAGTGAACTTAAAACCACTCTACTTTGTTTTACCCAACCACACAGCATTCCTTATTGCTTTCATTTCTTTTCTTCCCATTTCTGTTAATAGTTATTTTTAAGAATTAGGACAGAAGCAGGTCAACAATGCCTACAGATGTTACAAAAGTATTAGGCCACACTCTGCACAGAGACACATGTAAACAGTTAATGGGCTGGGGTAGTGTATAATCCTTCTTTGGCCAAATGCATTTTACCTATAATTCCACTTGTATAACAGACGGGTCACTTAAAACCTCCCTGCAGAAAGTGGCTCTCAGTTAAACAGCCATCACCACCACCAACAGACGCTTACAGTACCTCCTATTTTCAGGGTGCTGCTAGGTCTACACACAGCAAGGATGAAGGAAGAAGAAAAGGTAAAGCAAAAATGATTTAGTCTTCTCACTCTTCTGTTACTGACTTCTGTCTGCATCCTTCTTTGTCTATTGTATGAAGACACGTGTTTGCTTCCTCTGTCATGTATCCTGGGGCATGTCAGTGAGTTCTCCCGAATCAACCACCTACCAGCTTGCTTTGCCCTCAGCCCTCCAGGGCCAGGAGCAGCCATGCAAGACTCGATGAGCTGAAAATCCAGCAGCCTATTTCTCCTCCTCCAGCGGGAGGTTGGGTAACTCAGGAAAGAGGATCAAGTTAGCCAACCTAAGCATCATGCAATACATGTGATTTAAAATTATGGGGCTTCAGAGACTCCAGATCCAAGCACACCCTCTTCACATATTGATACCCTTGGGACATCTGTGACTTGGGTGGTTATGGTGAGGGAAGTAGAAATATCTGGCCAAGTCCCTTTCTGTGGACTTCTTCCCTTAACACAGATGTGTGCACCAGCCATTTCTACCATGGACATTTATATCATCCCCACTTAGCATCCCTGAATTGTATGATGAAGAAAAGAGAAGAAACTTAAGATTCGCCTATTGCTAAAAGAAAAAAGGAAAGCAACATTACAACTCAGTGGAAAGTTTACTGTGGGAAAGCCCAAGAACTCAATAACCCCACCAGCTCTTTAACTAGGCTGGGGAAGGATGGAGAAGAGGCTAGGGGTTAACTTACAAAAGAGCAAAGGACCCTTAAAACCAGGTGGAAAATAATTATCTGAAAATCCATTATAACCTACTTTGAAACAGAGTACTTACCATTAATATCACCAACCATACTACAGCTAAAGGTGGCAAATTAATGAGTGAAAGAGTTAAATATAATTCTCAACAGTCCAATAAATAACACCAAATAGGCTACAAGGTTTACAAATATTTAGCTCACTGCCAATTTTTTTTAAACTGTTATTCTGAAATTTTAATGATGAGGTTTTACAATTTATAGCAGTGGCAACTACCTTCTTATTTAATAACCACTAAGGACTTTTTTTAAATTAATTTCCCACCAGGGATATAATGTTTTAAAATAGTTGGTCTACCAAAAAAAAAAAAAAAATTAATCTTTGAAGCAAATTTCATTTATATCTAAAAACAACCAGACAGTACTCTTTCTTCTCTCCTATTTTTCATTTTCTACTCACTCCCTGTATCTTTCTGACTTTCTATTTGTCCCTCCTTAAATTTACAGGGGGATATAGACATACACAAACACACATGCATACACACCACACATGTATGTGTACGTGTGTATGTGTATATGTAGGGGTGCATGTGGGGTGGATGGATACATAGATGGACATCAGCAAACATTCCCAAATCTTATAGACATTTCTAAAGTCAAAATGGATATACTTTATAAATGTAGATAGAATTCAGCTACTTAACAGTTAAAAAATAAAACTGCCAGTCTTCCCCTTCACCAGGCTTCCCTTCGTCGCACTGGGTGCCTTTGAACTTCCGGCATATTCTTCATGCAAGCAGAGGAAGCGCCCATACAGAAGGGTTATGGAGGTATGTGGGCTAACCACCGAGCACTAATTCCATGGACTTCTCCCCAGGACCTCACATGTCTAGGTCCTAAAGGCAAATGTCCCGGGCCTTCAATTTCATCCCCCAGAATCCCAAATCTGACTGTCAGGGAAAAGTGCAATTCTTGGGGACTCGCTTGCTTGGCCCAGTGCCTCACCACACATTTAGCCGCGTAGTTAATCTCCCAGAGCTGCGCCCACTGTGGCATGCCTGCTATTCTTTACCATCTGGAGCCTGGAGTTGATATTAGCTTGAACCACACATGCAAGAGAAAAGGAAAAAAAAAAAAAAAAAAAAAAAAAAAACCCTCATTCACATTTAACTGAAATTGGTGGCTGAACAATACACTACGCTGCCTAGGCTTTCACACATGGAAGAAAAGGGAAGAAAAGGGTAAAGCACAAACCTTCTCCTTTGTTTTCTGGTTCTCTGCTCGGAGGTCTTCATATTCGCCTATTGCTAAAAGAAAAAAGGAAAGCAACATTACAACTCAGTGGAAAGTTTACTGTGGGAAAGCCCAAGAACTCAACGAACCCCACCAGCTTTTTGCTAGGCTGGGGAAGGATGGAGAAGAGGCCAGGAGGGCTCCCGCTTTGGAGAGTAAGGAAGAAAACGTGGCCCACCATGCTGAGCCCCAGCATTCCCCGGGGCATTAGGAAGACCTGTGAGAGCCAGGAGGGCCCCAGGACAAGCCGCTGCTCCTCCTCCATGCAAGGTATCCTGTCCTGTGAAAGGATTCAGGAGGGTGTTCCCTGAAGTTCCTCCATCACTATGAGTCTGTGGTGCTACAACCACGAGGTTCATTTAGGAATGGACCTCTAGAAAGCAAAGCATACACTCCAATGTCACATATCTGCATTCTCCGGAGCAAAAAGTTGACACCATGAACATCTGGCTAAGAACAACTATTTCCGGGCAAGACCAGCAGTCACCAAGTCACCCCAGGAACTGCTGGACTCCATTCATTCAGTTGGGAATATGTGTACATTGGACATATTTCCAACTATGTGGGGAAAAAAGTTCTCTACTTAAAATCCTCTATAGCTAGAAAAGTAAAATAACCTGAACACCTTTATTTGGCTTTTAGCAAAAACACCATTCTCAGGTATCCTCACTGTTGAGATGAAGCTTAAAGCAACCACCTAAGATCATGGAGGGAAGAAAACACCTAAGGTAAATCTCCAACTACTTCCCACCCACCCCAGGCCACCCTGTACTACAAAATCAGTGAATCATCAGGCTAAACTTTGATCTTTTAAAAAATTTAGTTGGGATTTAGCTCCTAAAAAAAAACTCCATTTTTCTTAAAAAAAAAAAAAAAAAAAAAACTTCCTATGAATAATCTGAAATAAAAAATCTGAAAGCAGTGGCTTCAAGAACATCCCAGATAATGTGATAATGTGGTCATCAAGTCTAAAGAGGTATGATTCTAAGCACTGGGGCAAAGAACAGCCCAGAAATAAACAACCAACATGGTCAAGTGCACACTCTGCTTTCTCTAGTGAGCCTACGGGTTCAGGGAACCCACAGTAATGGGAGCACCCAAATCTTAACATCTTATTTAAACTTCTTCTATTTAAAACATCCCATAATGGCTCTGCAAACTTCTCTAGCACACACGTACTATTCCTCCATTTTACTGCCAACTCTACCCACACGAAACACTGTAAACTCCCACCTACTGGGTCTTCATTAAAGGCATTAATTAATCCATGTTTATGAGATTACCACCACTGTCCAGAAGTTTTATTAGCACCCCATAAAGAATTAAGAACATAAAGAATTAATGACTTTATTAAAGCCCCACCTCCCCAAATCCTTGAAAATTAGATAGCCCATTAAATAGTTCTGAATGTACACCTATAAAGGTAAGAGCACTTTTGAAAATAATTACATTTTCAACAGAAAAGATGTGACTGACCTCAGAATGAAGCCCTTTGCACTTTAGTCCCTCATCAGCCCCCACCACACACACCCCAACCACTGAGGATGAACTAAACTGTCCTTGGATCTGAAAAATCAATGAGATGGGTCCCCTTTAACTAAGAAAGAGACCCGACAAACATCCACTTTCACCATTGGTCATGGTCCCGAATCTTACTAATATATCTAAGACTGCTTCAAAAAATAAAAACAAAAATATTTTATTGAGAGACTTTGATTTAGATTACTTGACATTTAAAAGTATCTGTAGATGAAGTTGAAAATCCAAAATTGATTTAACACTCTATTATTGGTGCCCTACTTTACTGACATCCACACAAACAATACAGGCTTATAAAACCATAATCTCATATTGACATTAAGAAATTATTTCTATTTAAAACATCAGATAATGGCTTTGAAAGCTTTTTAAAACACCCATACTATTCTTCCACTATTGCCAATAGAACACAGATGAAACATTGTAAACTCTCAATTACTGGGTCTTTATTAAAAGCATTAATTAAGAACTCTTCACCTATCATATTTTAGTGTAAAACACAGAAAACATGCTTTCTTGTTGACTATGTGAGACTTTTTTTTTTTTTTTTTTTAAAGCAAGATACAAGGAAAGGAAAGCAGAAGAGTAAGAATTCAACCACTTGAAAGCAGGCAGGGGATAACTGGGAAATGGGCATAAAAGGACAGAAAAGCACGCATTTGAGGTTAAAAAAACAAGTTTGCTGCCCTAAACAACATGTATACAAACATATACACAAGTATCACAGGGGGACACATAGGTAACTCCATTCTCAGTAAAACTAGTAAAAATTGAAGTGACCTATGTCAGCACTCTTTTGGTAGGGAACATTGTTAAGGGGTCATGGGCTTATTTCAGGACTGGCTCAGAGTTTGAAAATTTTAAAAAGTAAACTTGTGCAACTTAAGTGATTTGATGACAGAGATCCTCCAACCCTAAAATAATCAATGCCTAAGAAGAGAGGAATCTCACCAACTCTCTGCCACAGGACAGATCCTCACGGCTTGGAGAAACTTCGTCTCCAAGGTATATGGGTATATTAAAAGTCACCATAACATAGCGTCATCTAGGACAGTCATTAAAATGTACACCCTACTTCCAGCCTGAGCACTCACTGGCTACAGGAGCTGGGAAAAGTCAGTTAATCTCTTGGAGTCTCAGTTTCCTCATCGGGAAAACAGTGTCTCTCACAGAGTTGTTATTAAGAGTAATATGCATATGCATGTAGGCACATGAAATGTTCCATACATGTTAGTGATGGTCATTACCAGACAGTAAAGTTCATCAAATCTTGAGTGCGTGACAAAAGAGATCAGGCTGCCCTGGTTCCCTGGGTTATTTTTGTCCCACATAGCCCATAAGATGGCCAACTGAAAAAATCTGAAACCCAGGGTGCCATCATCCTTCACCAAACAAAGGGAGGGGGAAAGGGGTTAAAGATCAAGTGCAAACCATTTGTTGTAAAGAAACGTTTGCTGCAAAACAGTGGAAGCACATCTGAGAGCATACTTTTCAATCCTAGGTGCACAGTAGATTGGGGCCGTGAGCTCTGCAGTCACACAGACTCTGGTCCCCTCACTTCTCCCCGCCAACCCACCCCAAGATTCTGATTGAACTAGTCTGGGTGGGGCTCAGGCACCCTTTGCTTTTCTTTAGAATTGAGTGCCCAGGTAATTCTGATGTGTAGCCAAGGTGGGGAACCGCACATAACCGTACAGAATGGAAGAAAAAGGAAGATGGTGGAGAAAACAAGGAGAATATCAGGCAGAGCACGTGTTTCAAGAACCATGCTGGTTTTCCATTTTCTGACTCCCTAATGCCAAAAGGAGTTTTCTTTCCAAGCTGCACGTCATGACACAGCCAGCCCAGGAGGCAGCTGAGTAGACTTACTTGTTTAAAAAATGTGACAACTAAAGTCCATAACCACAAGTCAATAACAACGCCTTTGGTGAGAGTTAACAACCTTCATGGCTTGCCTGGGACTGTCCATTTTAGCACTGAAAGTGCAGTCCCTGCAAACTTCTCAGTCCCAGGTGAACTGATTGACTACCTCTACTGGTGTCTCCAGATCAGCATTTCTAACCAGCACTTCCTAAACCTGAATTGTCCAATATGGCAGCCATTAGCCACCAGCAGCCATTTAAATATTAATCAATTGAAGTTAAAATGTAAAATTCCATTCTTTAGGTACATTAGTCACATCTGAAGAGCTGAAGAGCCATGTGTGGCTAGTGGATACCACTCTGGACACTGAACACAGAACTTTCCCAACTTCCCAGAAAGTTCTATTGGTCAGTACTATTCTGTGCATCTCCGTCCTAATGTCCTACAAGCATCTCCAACTCAACATGTTAGAAAGTGAGCTCAGTAATTCCCCTTCACTCAAACTTCCTACTTCCTGCTTCCTGCACACAGAGTCTCCTTTACCTGTGTCACCTTCCACCCAGCCCCCAGGCTCCTTACAGGATCATCACAGGATCACACGTGAGTCTACTTCCCTCTACCTCCACAGCATCATCAAACTCAGATCTCTAAAAAAGACTCTCCAATCTCCCCTTCCTCTGCGGCCAGTATCTCTGTCCCAATTCAGACCCTCAATATTAACAAAATCCTCCTATCCAGCTCTAAATTTGCTCTATCCCAAGTTTGTTCTTTACACAGTGGGTAATTAGCATATTGACAAAGAAAGCTTCTTCTTCCATTTTCTTGCTCAAAACCCTCCAAAGCCTTGCTTCACTATCTGGAACCCGCTCTGTTGCCCACCATTCTGAGTCCACAAGCCACTCCACCACACCCAAAGTCCAGGGCCTCCCTGAATCCTGCAAGACCTCTCATACATAGGTGCCTCTGCAAATGTTTCCTCCCCTGCCTGCCAGGTCTTCCCCACCTCCTTCCTTTCGATGCAAAGCAACTGCTATTTCCTCCAAGAGGCCCTCCTCACATATCTCAGGCAGTCAGCACCTCTATTTTAATAGGACACCAGAATGCCCTGTTCATATAAGTTAAACAACCCTGATCCAAAAATCAGAAATTGGAAATGCTTTGAAACATGAAAATTTTGAGTGCCAAAGTCTCAGATTTCGGAGCATTTTGGATTTAAGATTTTCCCATTAGGAATGCTCAACTAGTAAGGTCTATGCAAATATTCCAAAATTTAAAAAACACAAAATAAACATCTTAGATACGGGAACTAAACCTGTAGCTCTGTTAGAGTCCCTACGTGTGGCCATCGTAAATTATCTGCATATAGATCTGTTTTTTCACCTTTCCTTCCACTCAATTGCACTATGCCTTACATTTAGCAAAATACCAAGCACAGAGTTCATGCCTATGTTGAATGAATGACTGTGTTCACTGGACTCTGTGAGGCAAAACAACTGAGCCAAATAATAACACTCCCATTTTACAAATGAAGACAGAAATGCATAGAGAATTTAAGTTCCACACTTTTTGAAAGCAGAACCTGTCTCCTGATTTCTAGTCACTCAGGGAAGAAGACATTACTGAGCATTACTGTACACAATGCAATAAAGCACTAAGTCGGAAATAGTCCTCTAGGGTAAGACAATGTTTTCATTCATCCAGATGCCCACATCCACATGATGCCTGACATATAACAGGCATTTGATAAACTGAGCAGAGAGGAAGAATGGACCTAAGGCTTCGCACCAGCAACTCATGAAAGAGCACATACTCTCCTCTCTATAGGTCTTTTGCATCATATGTTACATGGAAATCCTTAATCAAAATGAAAATTTAAATAGCCACCAAATGTAACCAGAGAAACACGGCCTCATGAGATCTTCTAATGTAGATTTACATTCATTGAGTGTGTACCTTTGAGACTCTGGGAGCCTTGAAATGTTACTAATGGGGAATGAGGACATGAGTCACAAAAGACGGTGTTCAATTAGGGCATGATTCCCTTCTGCACCCATCCCAGTGGGTCCTCCTCTTAAAGCCAGAGTAGAAAGAGAAGTCATTTATACCTCACTTGTTAATTAAATCATTATAAAAGCTGGGGAAAACAGTGCTGGAAAAAGCTGATCAAAAAACAAAGGTAACAGATTTCATATCTGAAAAGAAATTATGGCAAACCAGAAATTCACTCAATACTTGGTAGAACATAGAGTCCAGTGTTAATGAATTAATGATGATTAAGAAGTACTCTCAACAAAACTATATTAATGACTTCAAATTAACCAACAGAAAAGAAGGAAACTGAGTATCCCTAAAACACATATATGTCTGATCTCCAGTATGTGAGGACCCTATACATCACTTCTTTCTCACAACAACAAAAAAAGGACAACACACTGAAAATCGACAACTCTTCTTAGAGAACTGATGTCATAGGGCCACCCCCCAAAATTGGAGGGACCCACAGGCAGATATAGATGACAATTTATGGGAACATGGGCTGGGGTTGTGGCTCAGTGGTAGAGCACTTGCCTGGCATGTGTGTGGCACTGGGTTCAATTCTCAGCACCACATATAAATGAATAAAATGAAGGTCCATCAACATCTATTAAAAAAAAAAAAAATTTAAGAAAAATTTTATGGGAACAGATGCCCAGGAGCAGAAACCTCCTCAGAAACTAATAGCAAGCCAGGAAAATCTAAACTATAATTGACAAATGGCTGGAGGCTCAGTATGGGCAAGTGTGAAAGTTAAATGTGGGTGTCTGAGTGGGGGTGTACATTTGTTAGTTTTAACTTCAGAAACCCTGTCGGGTTTGTAAAGAGAAAATCAAAGAGAACCTCCCTACTGTCCCTGGCAGGCTGAGGAGAAAAGCAGATACACTGAAATATGCCCAGGGCATTCTGTTCTTCTTCTCAAGAGAAACAGTTCTTACTAGAGTCTAAAGGATTTGAGGGAGGGAAATATTCAGGTCCAGCCCCCTCCAGCTTCCTGTTTCATCTAACTGGAGAAGCGGGAGCTGAATAGGAATGTGAGGTCACAGCCCAGGAATACAAGATCCTAAGACCCAATCTGAGGATCCTGATCTAATCAGAACTACAGAACAATTTCATACCCTACCCCCACACACCAATGTTTATAACATCATTATTTTTTAACATTTTTTTCATTAACTTTTGACAGTGATAAATAGTTTTTTTAAAAATTGTTATACATGTATATAGGGTAATAATGTCTGCCTCAACCTACCATCCTTCCCATCACCACCTGCCCCTCCCTTCCCCTCACTCCCCTCTGTACAATCCAAAGTTCTTTCATTCTTCCCTACCCAACCCCCACTATGGATCAGCATCCTCTTAATCAGAGAAAACACTGGGCCTTTGGTTACTTGGGATTGGCTTATTTCACTTAGCATGCTCTTTCCAGTTCCATCCATTTACCTGCAAATGCCATAATTTCATTTTTTCTTTAAGGCTGAGTAATATTCCATTGTTTACACGTATCGTATTTTCTTTCATTCATTCATCTGTTGAAGGGCATCTAGGTTGGTTCCATAGTTTTGCTATCATTAATTGAGCTGCTATAAACATTGACGTGGCTGTGTCCCTGTAGTATGCTGATTTTAAGTCCTTTGGATATAAACCAAGGAGGGAGACAGCTGGGTCAAATGGTGGTTCCATTCCAAGTTTTCTGAGGAATCTTCCATACTGCTTTCCAAAATATAACATCATTATTTATAATTGCCCAAACTTGGGAGGAACCGAGATGTTCTTAAATGTTTGTTGAATGGATAAACAAACTGTGGTGTATCCACACAATGAAATATTATTCAGTGATAAAGAGAGATAAATGAGCCATCAAGTCACAAAAAGAGGGGAAACTTCAATGTATATTGTTAAGTGAAAGAAACCCATCTGAAAAGACAACATATAGTATGAAAGCAACTATGTGACCTTCTGGGAGAAGCAAAACTGTGCAGGCAACAGAGAGATCAGTGGTCGCCCCAAGATCTGGGGGAAGGAGCAATAAATGGGTGGACCACAGAATTTTTAGAACAATGAAACTATTCTGTACCATACTGTATGCACATCATTTATCGGTCAAAATCGTAGTTGTACAATAGAAAGAGTGAACCCTAACGTCAACTGTGGACTTTAGCTAATAGTAATTCATTAATATTCACTCATCAGTTCTCACGAATGTACCACACTAATTAAAGCAAGATATTAGTAGAGGAAGTGGAGCTGGGGGCGGGGGCGGGGAAGAGGAGGTATGTGGGAAACGTCTACTTTCAGATCAATTTTTATATTAACCTACAACTTCTCAAAATAAGTCTTAAAAAAAAAAAAAAAACCCTAAATAAACACACATTGCAAAGCAGGAATCATCCCTCCATTTGTGTCACGGAGGATGTGAGACAAAACCAAGTTACTAAAAGGATCTTGTAAATTACTCTTCATGGTGCCATATAAAAACCTCAGAACTTATGTTTGAAATGTTTAGCTTGCACAACAAGGAGGGAAAAAACGAAAATCATGTTCCTTTTACATTTTAAAGCAAAGCCTAGCTGTGTAACAGCTTTAAAGAATAAAATCTATGGGCTAGGGATGTGGTTCAGTGGTAAAGAATTTGTCTAGCATGCTCGAGGCCTTGGACTCCATCTCCAGCATCACAAGAACAAAAAGAAGAATAAAATGTAGGGGGCTGGGGTTGTAACTCAGTGGTAGAGTGCTTGCCTAGCATGTGTGAGGCACTGGGTTCAATCCTCAGTGCCATACCACATAAAAATAAATAAATAAAATAAAGGTATAAAAAATATTTAAAAAAAAAAGACTAAAATGTAAAGCAAGACGAAGTTTAAAATATACATGTCTTAAATCCATCAATTTCACTTTTAAGAATTTGTCCTACAGTTGTACATATAAATGTATATACAAGAATGCATGCAGCATTATTATTTTTAACAAACTTTAATTTTATAAACTTTAGATATATAGAAAAACTCAAAAGATAGTACAATCATTCCTTGGTATCCACAGGGAATTGGTGGTTTAGGTGGATACCAAACTCTGGAAATGTTCAAGTTCTTTATATAAAATGATGTACTATTTACATACAACCTACGCATCCACTCCCACATTCTTTACATCATCTCCAAATTACTTATAATATCTAATTCAATACATAAGCTACAGAAGTAATTGTTATGTTGTACTATTTAAGGAGTAATGATAAGTAAAAGATACTTATACATGTTCAATTTTTTTTTTTCAAATAATTTTGAACTGAAGTACATTCCAAAGATGTGAAACTAAAGGATAATGGAGGACCAACTGTACCAAGTTTCCCTGTCTTCCCCTACTATGAACATTACTACGGATCATTTGTTACAATTCATGGACCTATACTGACACATTATCATGAACTAAAGTTCACAGTTCATTCAGATTTCCTTAGTTTTTACCTAATGTTCTTCCTCTGCTCTAGGATCCCAGCAGGCATGCCAAATTGCATTTACATGCCATGTATCCTTAGGTGTTTCGTGGCTGTGACAATTTCTCACACTTCCCTCAGTTTTTGACTTTGACAGGTTCTTGGTCTTGTTTAATTGGTTGACTGGTTTAGACTTTGGCGGTGTTGACCTCAGGTGTTCTGGAGAATGTCTCTAATTGGGACTGGTCTGATGTTTGACTCATGAGTAGACTGGGCTTACAGGTTTTTAGGAGACAATCACAGAGAAAAAGTGCCATTTTTATTATACCACATCGAGGACACATATCATCAGCATGACTTACCACTCTTGATGACCAGCATCACCTCGCTGAGGTGGTGTCTGTCAGATTTCCATTGTAAGTTACTCTATTCCCCCTTTCTCATACCAGAATCTCCGGAAAGAAGTCACTATGTACAGTCCCCACTTAAGGATGGGGGAGTTAAGACTACACCTTTTTAAGTGGGGGAAGCTATAAAAATTATTTGGAATGGTTCTGCATGAGAACCTGTTAATTTATTGAATCACTTCTATCAGTACAGACTCACAAATACTTATTTCATATTTGGGGTTAAAATACGATATTTTGTTTTTCAAATTGTTCTATCTTTGCCCCTGGAAGCTCCTTCAGTTGGCCCCTGTGTCTCTGACAAGTCCCATCACTGTAGGCTTATTATTTTGTTCACTTCCTTAGTTTCAGGCACCACCAGATGCCCCAGGCTCATGTTCTATCTTTCTAGAATCTGCCATTTCTCCCAGGAACCCTGTTCCTTTCATGGTATTAGTACCCAGCTCTGGGTGCTAGATGTGTTCATTGCTACCAGTGCATGTGGACTCTCACCTGGCAGAAAAAGAAAACACACCTGTGTGCACTAACCCAACTACATGTGCATATCCGTATTTCTATATGTAACCATCTTTATCTGCGTTAAGCTAAATATGAATTTATACTGATGTCTCCAACTTGAATCCATTATTGGAAACATTATTTTAAATACTAAAAAAAAATTAAAACCAGAATCATTCATCCAGAGGACACTACATTGTGGCAGATGAATACAGTAGAACATTATCTAATCAATTTTTAATGATGTCATTCTCTATGTGGTGACATAAATTACGTATTAGGTACTAAAATATGTGTGTACCAAGAAGCACACACTTTCTGGAAGGAAATACCACAAAAGATTAACAGTAGCAACTTTGAGAAATGGGAATGGGGTAGAACAGGAGCTGTCAATAGGGGGTAATATCATTCTCAACAAGACAAAAAAAACCTTAGATACTGTGACGGTTTATGGCCCTCCAAACGGTCGCAGTACATATAATGTCTAAAAAGGTTCCTGAGGAGAATAATAATAAAAGAACTACTGAGAAACAATGGGTTAGATAGGACAGGAATTGTATCTTTCACTTTATGCAGTTGTTTTCTATAAGCAGGAGATTACTATTCTATAATTTAAATTTTTTAACTAAAACCAATACAGGATTCACCTACCTAAAGGAAGTATTAAGTGAACAGAGGGATTCTGACTAGAAAACGTCATTCCCCAGCCAGGCTAAGCACCCATCTCCTGGAGCGCTGCCTGCCTGGGGTCTGCTCTGCAATAATTCACCAACTCAGGAAGAAAAGTGAATTTCTAATAGGTATCTGGTAGCTCAAAGGTAGCTGGTCCCTGGACCACAATTTAAAAAACACCGGTGTAAGGCCAAGTTTGTGCTTGAAACCAAGGCAACCATTTAATTCCAAACTGCTTTCTACTGAGTGACTTCATATGGATCAATGACTACAACGGTTTAACTTTTCCAAACTAATAGGGTCACTGTGATAGGCAACCATTTGGCCTCTTTCTGTCAAAATAATGCTCCAGCTACTTTCTGACCCAGAAGCCAGGGAAACACTGGAAGCATCCATGAATTACTAGCTCAGCTCTAAGAATGAGCTTGACTGAATTTCCATCTGAACCTTAAGCACCAGCTCAATAACTTGGGGAAAATGATATTAATTCTAAATGTGAAAGATTGGCTTGCTATAAAACCTATCATCTGGGCTGGGGATACAGCTTACCTTTCAGTGGAAAAGCACTTGCCTAGCATGCACCGGGACCTGGATTTAATCCCCAGTACAGAAAAAAAAAAATCTAAAGAATATCCATTTTAGATAGTATTACCCAAGAACAGCCCAAACATTCAGGGGATTAGTTGTTGTTAGGTCTCACATGAGAACGTCCTTAGTTAAGGCTACAACTCAGTGGTAGAGTGCTTCCCTAGCATGGCTTCAATACCCAACACTACACACAAAAAAAAGAACATCCCTACTGGTAAATGGCAATCACTCTCTTCAAAACTTTGAGCTCCAGATGGCTGGCATCACTGTGGTTAGTGAGCACCTATTGTTTATGTCACCCCAGTTGTAGCCCCTCTTCTGAAGATGGCAGGTCATTTTGCTGGACAACTACTCCACTGCATGGATCTTCATGGAGGCTGCCAATCAAGGTGCTTCCTGACCAAAGGATGTGAATCCATGACCCCAACTAGAATTCAGACACTCTTCCTGGAATGCACAGACAGGCCTGCCACCACCAGGCCAGGAACTCCTCACCAGCAGGGACCAGGTCTTACCCATCTCTCTCTCTGATGCCTAGCACAGTGCCTGGCTATGAATATTCAACACACGTGGGTTCAGTGAATTACACAGAAAATCAGGCACCTTAAACAAATGCTGAACTAAGTCTATCATTTTACAACAGAATTCTGGAGAGGGAGCAAATTGTGTAGTGTTTTGTAAGGGAAATGTCCACTTTAGTAGCTAGGAAATATGCATCGGAAATAGTACCCAAAGTTGCCATTTCTCTGTGCATTAAAGATGTCAATCAGTCCCAATAAAATAAAGCCTGAAAAAAAGACAAAAGGAGAATTACCTCATTACCTCAACATCTGCTTGAGCATAAGCAATCACACACTGGCTAATTTTTTTAAGGGACATAATATAACTTTCTAGAAAGACATAATATAGCTAATTATACCATTCACTAGAAGGGAACATACAATGTTTTGAAGTAATTCAGAAGTGGGTGTGATTTATAAGACACAGAGCTTAGGGAATGGTAAGTATAAATTAGAGATTGCTCATATTATGACAGACTCCGTCATTGCATTTCACAACTTTTATCAAAAGCAACCTCATGCGCCACACCACTGAAGGCGTCACGTTAGGGAAGCTGCTGTCAGTGCTGCAGTTTAGACCTTCTTTCTGCACAGCCTCCTGAGGAATGGGTTCAAATTTTAAGACTTCAAGCTCACAAAGGAAGGAACCACAGGATGGAACTCAAATGCCCGATAAACACATAAAAAGACTTCCCACTTCACCAATAACAAGGGCAATACAAATTCTTAAAGGTACCATCCTGGCCACTCAATTGGCAAAAATTCAGAAACTTGTCTGACTGTCAAGGTAATCAGGATGGCTAACAGTCAATGTTAACCAGCATGTGGGGACAGGGATGCCGCTTGGGGGAATGGGTACTGATACAGCCATACTTGGGCGCATTTCTGCACTGTCTAGCAGAACTTTATTATGTACATGACCTCTAATCCAACAACTCCATGTCAAAGAATCTATACTAGAAAAAAACATGTAATTCTACATTTACCTGTATGATTATTTGATCAATGATGTCTACTAGAGAAAAAAGAAAAACAGCAAAAGCAAGAATTGTCTAGTTCACTATCTCTGCACCCAGTGCCCAGCACATGGGCCCCACCTGTGGGAACCACGTGGTATTTGTTAAAGGGAAGAATACATGTTTACTTGGAATTAAAGGAAACTAGTGTATCTAGTCAAGGATGGTTCCTCTCCTTCCTATTAAATAGGGGTAGTGAAATTAGGACTCACAACAATGTTAATGGGTATAAAACACCAATGCTTTACTGAATTGCTCATAATACTGGAGATACCCAAAGAGCCTGTGTTCTCATCTCAAATCCCTAGCTTACCAGTTAGTTCCACAAGTCAAACAGCAATTACATACTCTTGAAATAAGTCAAGTGTTATCACAGTCAATGATCCAATGACAAATGCCCTGGTTTTGAGATTTAAAAAAATTCACACTGTGGGCTGAAAAAAATCATAACACCCGTATAACCAAACTCAACGTCCTTAAAAAAAATCACTTTTAATAAACACAAATTTCAAAGTCAAACTGTTCTATTACCTTTGGATATGCCCTTAATCAAGGAAATACAGCCTCTAAAAATACCAATACCATAGATTTGTTTCCCAATACAACAGAAGAATCAGAAACTTAGAAATTCTCCCTTTTTCTCAGTCCTTAATCCAATATGGAGACAGACTGTGTTCCAAAATCAAATAAAAGCAATTTGTGGGTTACCTGCATTGTTAATCTACCCTTGAAATTATATATAGAATGAAAATGAGGTAAATTTTTATTATTTAAAAATTGAGCATCCAGTAATACTACTAATAATGAATGTTCCATAGGTCCAGAAATACGGAGTCTAAAAATAACATCCAAATAGAATGCAGGGCTTACTAAAACTTGAGACTTCCTATTAAGGCTTTCTGCCCACCCACCAGATTCACTGGTGCTTGACTTCATGCCCCTCAGGCTAAATTAGGACCAAGGAGATGAACATTTACCCAGTACTTTCCAGATAGTAGATAGCATAGAGAAATGAGCTGTGTCCATTTCAGAAGGGTTAAGTAATTTCCCCCAAGGTCACACAGTACACAGTCTTAAGATTTTTCGCTAGGAGCTAGACCCCAAAGGGGTCCAGGTGCCCTTGCAGATGGGATGATGGTGGATTCAAGGATAAACAGGTCATAGTACTGCAAAGGGCCACGTGTCATCTGGTTTAGTCCCTGTCTTTAGGTAGGTAAGGCTTGACTTAAACCACAAGATCCAAGGAAGGGAGGACACTCCTCCAAGTTCAAAGCTTCTGAGCTGAACCAAGAGAAGCAGAAGAACTGAGATTAAACATACAGCAGGGCCCCTTCCACTTTATGGCCCTGTCAGCAAGTCACTCAGAAAAGCACAAGTATCTACCATTTTCACTTCCTAAATCTCCACGGTTCTGCTCTTTCTTGACCCACATTCTCAGACCGTCACCCTATGATCAGGGTAAAAAAATTTTTAAATGTGTTAGATTAGCAATGGCTCTCTGATCTGGCTTTGTTCAGAAGTGTGGTGATGATGAAAATGATTGAAACAGCTCTTTATTGAGAGGTAATCCCCAGTTACAAGCAGCAGAGAAACGTGTGCACAGGGCCTGGCTTCCCCGTGTCCAGCGCTAACACGGTTCATTCAGGAAACCTGCGCCGGCAGGGTGTCGATTCACCGACTAATACACCGCTAAAAATGGGAAGTGATAAAAACACATCGCGGCCTGAAAATCCTGGCTAAGGAAGGAGGAACTACACCGAACCCAGTGAAATGCTGGAAAGGCTGTGAAGCAGCGCTGCAGGCCCGCGAGCGCCCCAAATGTGCAAGGGTGGGGCCAAGGCCAGGAGCAGGGCCAGCTGAGCCACCAGAGCCGCCCCGCGGTCCTGCCCCACCCGCTTCTCCCGAGTGGAAGGGGTGCCGTGCGCTCTGGTCCGCGCCAGGTCCTTGTCCCTGGCCCGGATCCCCAATTGCGGGCCCAGGCGGCAGCGCCTCTCCCACTGCGGGGCCCGACTCTCCCGACACTCGCACCTCGTCCTCGGCCTGCGCTCCCCAGGCGCGCAGAGCACGGAGGGCGCTTCTCCAAGGTGACGGAGCGACCGGGTGGCCGCGTCGGCCGCGACGCCCCCCGCCCCGCGTCCACCTGCCGCAGCCCGGGCGCGGGAGCCGTCCCCGCCCCCGCCGCGGCTCCCACACCTGGCGCCGCGGGCCCGCCTACCTTGCTCCTTCAGGCTGGTGATGAGCTGCAGCTGCTTCTCCTCGTCCGAGCTGTTCATTTTGGCGGGTGGGGCTGGGAATAAAAGGAAAGGAGGAGAGGAGAGGCGAGGGGCCCCGGGGGAGGGGGAAGAAAAGGCAAGACGCCGGTGGCGTGCGGCGCCACTACCCGGAAGTTGGACCCGCTCCCGCTCCTCCTCCTCCCGGCGCCGAGCGCGTGAGTGAGATCATCCCCACGCACCTTCCCGGCGGCCGCTCCACCTGCGGCGGCCGGGCGGGCCGGCGGGCGGGGCCCCGAGGCGCTGGCCCGGGTGGGGGCGGTGGCCGGCGGGGACGGGAACGAGTGTCCCAGCCCGCGGCGGCCCCGGGTCCTCCCTGGAGGTCCGCGCCCAGGACGCGCAGGCGGGGGGCGCGCGGCCCTGCGTGCGGCCGCCGGAGCTCCAGCACCTTCTCCCCGCCTCCGCCCTGGACACGCGCGTTCAGAGACACCCAGCCTCGGGTTCGCAGCCCCTATGGGAACCCCTCTTTGGAGGCAGCGCAAAGGTCACTCCCCCCGCCACTGAGAGCCGACGGTGCAGAGCGGGACCTGGGCACTAGACGCCCAGGCTCCTGCCCGAGTTCTCACGCGGTGGGCTATGGGGACGGAGCTGGAAAACTTTGGGGCCTGCAGGGCAGCCTCAGCTCGCACCTCATGCACCTTGCGAAGCTGGGCAAGGAGCCAGGTAGGCCATCCAGCCCTGCAAGTGCACTTTGCGGGCTGCCCTGGTAAGGTCGCCACACAGTTGGGCGAGAGGCGTGGTAGTCGGGTCACAGTTCCTGGGGCCCCGGCGGGCCTCCCCAGGTGGCATCAGGTTCCAGAGGCGGTGGAACGTGGGCCCTGAGGCGCGAACGGATCATGTGGTTGGCTTGAGAGGACCGTCACTCTAGGCGGACAACCACTGCAGAGCAAATGCATGAGGCAAACAGCTACCTGGCTGAACAGCCTGGAGTTGTGAAATGAAGCCCAGCACTTGTTCCCCTTCACTGCCCTCTTGCCCTCTGCACTGTTTAAGCCCAGCTCTAGGTTAGACCCTGACCAGGACAGACTGTAGGTCTGCCGGATTCAAGGGCAACTTTCCCCAGGCCCTCATTGCTAGCTAGACTATCGTCAAGTCTGTGCTCTTCGAATTCCACCTCAAGGATGGGAAGAAGAAGAATGCCTACTCTCCAGGAGGAGGAGGAGTGTAAGGATTGAACAGAGGAAAATGGTCAAGTCTCCAAACCAGAATGCAGCATTTAGTAGTTGCTTTTTATTTATTTATTTATTTATTTATTTATTTATTTATTTATTTATTTATTTATTTATTTATTTATTTATTTTTGGTTACCCGTATGAGAAAAAGGGTTATGGTTGCTAAGTGTAAGCTGAAACAGGCACGGTTCTTTTACACTGATCATTAAGCCTTCAAGATAAATCCGACCTGGATTAGGCCTACTCACATCTTGACTTTTCTATCCTAAGCTCTTAGGCAGGACACCAACACCGTGCTTCTGCTCACTCTTCACCGGATATTTTATGCAAATATCCAACTCCATTTGCTCTGTCCCTCTCTCCAGGATAGATGGGCAGGAGGCCTGGTATTTTGATAAATCCTGTAACCAGTATCCTTCTGACGGTCAATTCTAAATACTGACTTGAAATAAACTGAAAAAAATGGCTGCACTGCTTTCTGCGTTTCTAAATATGACAATGCAGGTTTTAGCATGGGTAGTTTGGTGGTAGGATGATCCAAAAACAGCCACAAAGTATTTTTTTTTAGTGGAGTGAATATTTTTTTAAAAATCTTAGTTTGAACTTTTATCATTCAACCCTTTCCCTAATTTTTCATAAATAAAATTTCTTGCAGATGGGTTGCGGTGAAGATCCCTGGAAGACAACCACATGGCCTTTTCCCTAGAACTGCATTTTAGTCCTCAGAGTTGAAAAAAGGGGCCAGAAGTATGAACCAATTCAGATTCCACTCCACAAAAATGTCCTGCCACTGGGTATTTTGTGGAAAGAAAGAATTTCATTCCAGAGGGGAGTAAAATACAGGGAATTGAGTGTCAATTCATGGCCCTCTAGCTTTGGCATGGCAGTCAATGCTAAGCCTGAGGTAGAGTGAGCCCCCTCCAAACCTAAATAACCAGAGTATTATTTTCTCACACTCTACCAAACATAAGCAGAGTGTCTGTTAGATACTTGGATTAGTTTGCAAAGTTCTATTCTCTTAAGTGGCTGGTTTTATTGCATATTCCAATTATATTAGGTAATATTTTTGGAGTTTAAGAATAAGTTAAATATCAAATCTATAATCAAACGAAGTGTTCTGCTCCCACACTTCATCTGTAGCCCCTTGAAATTAATTCTATTTACCCTCCTTGAAATTAAAATAGCCACCTGAAATACAATATGATTATCCTGAGGGCATGGTATGAATTATTAGGATGACTATTAGAGTTACTTATTGAGATACAGATCTCCCATTACTTTGTTTTATTTATATGATATGAATATTGATGGAAAGGATAGAAGTGATATAATTAGTTTTTGTTAAATAATGTACATGGGGTTTTATGTTACAGGTATCACATTGGAGCTATTACCTCCACACAACATGCAATTTAAAACATTTAAAAATGTGTGTTTACATACATACATGTATATGTAGAGAGAGAAGAAATACTTTCTAAAAATGAACTGAATATTTGTACTAAGTTCAAGAAAATGACTTCCTTCAGGGCTAAAAAGTAGAGGAACAGGCCCAAAGGGGTCTGTGTGGAGTGGGAAAGTGCAGTAGTCAAAAAGGATTCTCTCTTTAATATATGTTTGATCTTTCAGGTAATTAAAGTAAAATCTCATTATATGCAATTCTTTGAAGTATACAGATAAATGAGATTGAAATTTAAAAAAAAAGATTGACCCTCCTTGATGCATTCATTCTATGTTGGTGGGTCCATCCTAAAAGGTTTCAGTACAGAACTACTTATTGTAATGGTAATTATGATGTAAAAATGCAACATCGGAATATTATTTGGCAATAAAAATAAAGCAATGACACATGATACAACATGCATGAACTTTGAAAACATTATACTGAGTGTGAAAAGACAGAGAAGCCCTGATAGTCTACGGTTACATCTATATAAAATGTTGATGGCAGGAAAATCCACAGAGAAAGCTGATTAGCAATTTGTATGAAACTCAAGATGGGGCGGGTAGAGAAAATGGAAAATGACTATTGATAGGTATGTGGTTTCTTTTTGGGGTAATAAAAATGCTCAAAAATTGCTCCAGGCAATGACATTCTCAATAGGACCCTGAAAACTCAGGAAATAATGCCAAGAGTTGATAAATGGAATGGCATGAAATTAACTTTTGCAGAGCAAAAGAAGCAGAATGAATAGACCATGTATAAAATGGGAGAAAATCTTTGCTAGCCACTCTTCTGACAAAGGATTAATATCCAGAATATATAAAGAACTCAAAAAAACGTAGCACCAAAACAATTAATATATGGACAAATGAACTAAACAGACCCTTCTCAAAAGAAAAAAATACAAATGACCAACAAATATATGAAAAAATGTTCAACATCATTATCAATTAGGGAAATGCAAATCCAAACTATACTGAAATTTCATCTCACTCAGAATGGCAGCCCTCAAGAATACAAGCAATAATAAATGATAGAGAGGACGTGGAGAAAAGGAAACACACTGTTGGTGAGATCGTAAATTAGTACAACTACTATGGAATTGTGAAAATTCCTCAGAAGACTGGGAATGGAACCAGCATGTGATCCAGCTATACCACTCTCAGTATTTATCCTAAAGAATTAAAGTCAGCATCTTACAGCAATACATTCATGCCCATGTTTATAACAATGAACTTCATAACAGTCAAACTATGGAACCAGCCTAGGTGTCCATCAGTGGATGGATAAAGAAAATGTGGTATAAATACACAATGGAGTTTTATTGGATCATAAAGAAGGATGAAATTATGCCATTTGCAGGACAATGGTTGGAACTTGAGAACATTATAGTAAGTAAAATACATCAAATTCAGAAAGTTAAGGGTTGTATGTTTTCTCTCATATGTAGAAGCTAAAGAGGAAAAAGGAAAATGAAGGTGTGTGTGTGGGGGGGGGTCTCATGAAAACTGAAAGGAGATCAGTAGAGGAAAGAACCCAGGGGAAGGGAGAAGGGGAGGGAAAGGGAAATACTGGGGAATGGTATTGGTCAAATTGTTATATTGTGTGCCTGTATAAATATATAACAATCAATCACCATTATGTACAGCTATAATGCACCAGTTAAAAAAATATAGAAAAATTGTGCTCATGGTTGCACAATTCTATGAATGGATTCAGAACTACAGAACTGTAAACTTTACATCGGAGAATTTGATGGCACATGAATTATATCTCAATCAGTTATAAAAGACAGATTTTCAGCTATAGTAACAAACATGCATGGTACTGGCATAAAAACAGACACAGATCAATCATACAGAATAAAAAAAAAACACAGACAAACACACACAGATAAAGTTATCTCATTCTTGATAAAGGTGCCAAAAACATACTTTGGAGAAAAGACAGACTTTTCAAGGAATGATCCTGGGAAAACTGGTTATTCATATATAGAAGAATGAAACTGGACCCTTATCTCTCACCCTGCACAATAATTAACTTTAGACCTAGAAAATTAGACCATAAATTTTGCAACTTCTAAAAGAAAAGGTAGGGTAACATAGGGTCAACACCCCAGCATAGAGACCCAGGCATGAACTTTCTCAATAGGACGCCTAAAGTTCAAGAAATAACGCTTAGAGTCGATAAATGGGATAGCCTCAAATTAACAAGCTTCTGCACAGCAAAGGAAACAACTGGGAATGTGGAGAGAGAACCTACAGAATGGGGGTAAATCTTTGCTAGTTACTCTTCTGACAGAGGATTAATATCCAGAATATATAAAGAACTCAAAAAAGTTACCCCAAAAAATCAAATAGCCCAATTAATAAATGGGCAAGCAATTTAAACAGACAAATCTCAAAAGAAGACATAAATGGCCAACAAATATATGAAAAATGTTCACCATCATTAGCAATTTGGAAAGTGCAAATCAAAACTACACTGAGATTTCATTTCACACCAGTCAGAATGGCAGCCATCAAGAATTGAGAGAGGACTGCGGCTGTGGCTCAGTGGTACAGTGCCTGCCTGGCCTGCATGAGGCCCTGGGTTCGATCCTCAGCACCACATAAAGATGAATAAATAAAGTAAAGGTATTATGTCCATCTACAACTAAAAAAATTATTAAAAAAAAAAAAAAAAGAATTTAGACACCCTGTTTTGGAGTTCCCCAGGGACCTCCTTCAGTCTGGTCCCTTCTTCTTAAGTGGCTCCTGGAGGCCTGGCTCTCTTTCCTAGGTTGCGCCCTGCGTCCCTTTTACCACTAACTTCACCGCCACAGTTATTTAAAGGTAGAAAACTGAAACCAAAGCCAAACAAAACAAGGAAACATCTCCCCGAATCCTTTTTGGAGATGAACTAAAGAAAAGCAGTACTGTGCCCCAGAAACGGATGTGTGTCCTCTTCCAAAAGGCTGGACTACACTGAGCGATGATGTCTCCTCATTGGGCCGAAGCGTTCCTCAGCACATCTTAAAGTCTTCAAAATGGTTCAAGCAGACCTTGGAAGAAAGATAACATCAGCGCCATGTTCACCGAGCAATGCCACCATTATCTATGAAGAGGTATGAAATGCTAGGCTGAAAGAAGTAGTGAAGCTACTAAGAGGAAATGTTAAGTCTGCTATTGATCTTGAAGAGATGGCATCTGGTCTTAAGAAAAATGATTCAACATGCTGTCTTTAAAGAACTCGTGAAGCTTGTAGACCCTAGAGTTAAACACGGACACCCACTAAAGGAAAACAGAACGTGATGATATTTGTTGGATTGCAAGGGAGTGAGTGGTAAAACAACAACGTGGTCAAAGGTAGCTTATTATTACCAGAGGAAAGGTTGGAAGACCTGTTTGTTACGTGCAGACACATTTAGAGCAGGGGCTTTTGACCAACTGAAACAGAATGCTACCAAAGCAAGAATTCCATTCTTTGGATGCTATACAGAAATGGATCCTGGGGGCTGGGGTTGTGGCTCAGTGGTAGAGCGCTTGCCTAGCACATGTGAGGCACTGGGTTCAATCCTCAGCACCATATGAAAATAAATAAATAAAATAAAGGCATTGTGTCCATCTACAACTGGAAATATTTTTAAAAAAGAAATGAATTCTGTTATCATTGCTTCTGCAGGAGTGAAGAAATTCAAAAACAAAAAATTTGAAATTATTGTTATTACAAGTGGCTGCCACAAATAAGAAGTCTCATTGTTTGAAGAAATGCTTCAAGTTGCTAATGAAACACAACCTGATAACATTGTTTATGTGGTGGATGCCTCTATTGTGAAGCCCAGGCTAAGGTTTTTAAAGATAAAGTAGATGTAGCCTCAGTAATAGTGCCAGAACGTGATGGTCATGCAAAAGGAGGTGGTGCACTCAGTGCAGCTGCTGCCACAAAAAGTCCAGTTATTTTATTGGTACAGGGGAACATATAGATGACTTTGAGCCTTTAAAAACATAGCCTTTAGCCAGGTGCAGTGGCACATGCCTGTAATCCCAGCGGCTCGGGAGGCTGAGGCAGGAGGATCGGGAATTCAAAGCCAGCCTCAGCAAAAGCGAGGTGCTAAGCAACTCAGTGAGACCCTGTCTTTAAATAAAATACAAAATAGTGCTGGGGATGTGGCAGAGTGCCCCTGAGTTCAATTCCCTGTCTTCCCTCACAAAAAAATATAGCCTTTCATCAGCAAACTTCTGGGTATGGGTGACATTGAAGGACTGATAGATCAAGTCAACGAGTTGAAGCTGGACGATGATGAAGCACTCATTACAAAGTCAAAACATGGTCAGTTGACTTTGGGAGACGTGTATGAACAATTTCAAAATGCCATGAAAATGGACCCAGTCAGATCTTGGGGATGGTCCCTAGTTTTGGAACAGATTTTATAAGGAAATGAAGAGGAGCCAATGGCAAGGCTAAATAAATTAATGAAATAATGGATAGTCTGAATGACCAAGAACTAGACAGTACAGATGGTGCCAAGGTGTTTAGAAAGCAACCAAGAAGAATCGGAAGAGTAGTACAAGGATCAGGCACGTCATGGGAGATGTTCAGGAACTTTTGATGTAATATATCAAGTTTGCTCAGATGGTAAAAAAGATGGGAGGTAGCAAAGGACTTTTCAAAGGTGGTGACGTGTCTAAGAATGTGAGCCCATCACGTACGGCAAAACTGAATCAACAAGTGATCAAAATGATGGAGCCAAGAGTTCTTCATCACATGGGTGGCATGACAGGGCTTCAGTCAACAAGAGCAGTTTCAACAGGGTGCGGCTGGCAATGTGAAAGGCACGATGGGATTCAGCACACGTAAAGAAGATGCCTTCCCATAAACTCACTGGGTTGATTACATTATGTGCTGAGACCTCAGACTTTCCTTTCCTTTTTGCAAACAGGGAAAAAAGAGTATTTTTCTTATCCTCATTTTCTCTTTGTCTTTTCCTCCTTCTTCTTTTTCCTTTCTTCTTCCCTCCCTTCTTTTGATATAAGGGAGGAATATACGGTTTGGGGGAAAATCCTTATATATCTGTTTGAAAGTTTTTCTTTCAGTTTTCGTCATCTTAAGACTTCTTAAGTTAAGCAACTTGTGATGTGAATTTTAATCTCCCTATTAAAGGTTTTTGATTGTCTCAGAGGCCAGGCATTACATTTGTAGACAGTCCTGGTCAGTAAATTACATGTTGTCTCAATATAAGTACTGTAAAATAAACTTCAAAATGCCTATTTAAAAAAAAAAGGAATACCGGGCTGGGGAGATAGCTCAGTTGGCAGAGTGCCTGCCTTGCATGCACAAGGCCCTAGGTTCAATCCCCAGCACCACAAAAAAAAAAAAAAAAAAAAAAAAAAAAAAAAAAAAAAAAAGAAAATAATACAAATAATAAACTTGTCCAATCCCCCCCGCAAAGATTCCCTATCTTTAACTGATGATCATTCAGTTTCTCATAATTTGCTTCCAGTAATAGGGTATTTCAGTTCTCAAACCAGCTCATTCAATTTTTAAACAACCCTAATTACTAGAAGATATTAAACTATTCAACCATGCCTTTTTCTGTCTCTCTCCCAGCCTCCAGAATGACACAGGAGAGTTGTCAACAGAACTGTCTTAAATATTCAAAGATAGTGAGTGTGGATTCCCCAAGTTTTTCTCTTTTTCTGTTCCAAATATCACCAAGCCTGTCACACATTCCTTAGATGTGAAGGTTTGGGAAAGCCACCCCCCACCCTGTTCTTGTAATCTTCCTCTGGATATGTCCTTCTTAAAATTCAGTATGAAATAAATACAATAAATGAGCCGGGTGTGGTGGCGCATACCTGTAATCCCAGCTACTTGGGAGGCTGAGGCAGGAGGATCACAAGTTCAAAACCAGCCTCAGCAATTTAGCAAGGCCCTAAGCAACTTACTGAGACCCTGTCTCAAAATAAAAAATAAAGAAAAAGGGCTGGGGATGTGATTCAGTGGTCAAGTGCCCCTGGGTTCGATCCCCAGTACAGGAAAATAAATAAATAAATACAATAAATGGACAACATATAATTAATACCATTGCATCTGAAGACAGCACATTCAAGGGACCAGGATCTTTGGAAATTTGCCACTATTAATCTCCCTAGGAGAAATAAAATGACTAAATTTTTTTAAAAAGAATACAAATAATAAAACATGCTGGAGAGGATGTGGAGAAAAGGAACTCTACACTGTTGGTGGGACTGTAAACTAGTACAACCACGATGGAAATCAGTATGGAGGTTCCTCAAAAGACTAGGCATGGAACCACCATAGGACCCAGCTACACCACTCTCTGGTATTTATCCTCAAGAATCAAAGTTATCTTACCACAGTGATACAAACGTACCCATGATTATAGCAGCACAGTTCACAATAGCCAAACGATGGAACCAGCCTAGGTGTCTACCAATGGATGAAGAACAAAGAAAATGGAGTATGTGTACACAATGGAGTTTTACTGAGCCATAAAGAAAAATGAAATTATGTTATTTGCAGGAAAATGACTGAAACTCAAGACGATTATGTTAAGCAAAATAAGTCAAACTCAGAAAGTCTAGGGTCGTTTGTTTTTTGTCATGTGTGGAAGCTAGAGAGGAAAGAGGGGGGAAAAAGGTGGAGGTGGATCTCCTAAAATCAAAGAAACATCAGTAGAGGAAAGGGATCAAGGGGTAGAAGGTGGGAGAGGGGAGGGAAGGTGCTGGGGAGGAATATGGCCAAATCATATTGCTGTATTGAGTACACATACAAATATGTAACAAATCCCATTAGTATGTGCAACTATAATGCACCAATAAACAAATGTGGGGAAAAAACAGATTTTCAGAGGAAGAAAATTTACCTTACTATATTACTTACATAGCTAAACATACTTAAACATGTTTCTTATGCAAATATTTTAATTTTTCAAATATTTGTGTGCATAAGAGTTTGTTCTACTTTTTGCTAAACAGTATTTCTTTGTGTGTGCAGTACTGTGGTTTGAACTGAGGACCTTGTGCATGCTACACAGTTCTCTATCACGGAGCTTCATCCCCAACCCTTTTTCTCTTGTTGTAATTTTGAGGTAGAGTCTCACTAAGTTGCCCAGGCTGTCCTCCTGCTCAGCATTTTGAGTAGCTGGGATTACAGGTGTGTGCCACCACACCCAGCAACTAAACAGTATTCATATGCCCTTCATCTTAAACAAACTTACTCCTGTTCTTCCATTATACCAAGGAATACTTAGCCATTCTCAAATCCTTAGACTTTTGAGTTGTTACTAATATTTGTCTATTTGTAAGTAATGCACACGAATACAAGGACCACATCTAGACAAAAAATAGTGGAGCTGCTAAAGATAACATCCGGGTATTACAATCAGCCACAGAGGGCAGGGGTTGTAGCTCAATGGTAGTTTTGTGATTGTCTAGCACACATGAGGCCCTGGATTCAATCCCTAGCACTGGAGGAAAAATAAAAATGCAGCAACCAAATAAAAATACACATTACATACATTTACAATAGCACTAAAAAAAAAAAGTACTTAGGTATAAATCCAGCAAAATTTATGGAAGTTGTAGATGCTAACAAATATAAGCATTGATGAAAAATCAAAGACTAAATAAATGGAGGGATATATCATTTTCATTTGGAAGACTATATTTCTAAGACATCAATTCTCGGTATAGTCGATAGATCCAATGCAATCCCAATCAAAATCCCTACAAGCTCATTTATAGGGTCAATCCTCTGATTCTAAAATTTGTATGGAAAGATCAAAGATCTAGTATAGCCAGGATAACTTTGAAAAAGAACAAAGTTGGAGGACAAACTACCTGATTTCCAAAACTAAGCATATAGCTATGGTAATCAAGACAGTGAGGTACTGGCAAAAAGAAAGACATACTGAAAAATTGAACAGAATGGCCAGGGCAGAAAAGGCCAAAAAAAAAGGTCTCAAAAAGTAGTCAACCTATTTTTTTAAGCAGAAAAAGCAATTCAATAGAAAAAGAATATTTTTTTTACAAATAGTGTAGAATACTTAAAGATCCACATATAAAAATAAACCTAGGGTTGGGAATATAGCTCAGTTGGTAGAGTGCTTACCTCTCATGCACAAGGATTGGGTTCAATCCTGAGCACCACAAAAAAATAAAAAAATAAACCTCAACACATACCTTACATAAAAGTTAATTCAAAATGGAATATAGACTGAAATTCAAAACTTAAAACATTTAAACAGAAACACAGAAGAAAACCTGTGTAACCTGAGGCTTGACAATTAATTCCAAATATGATATCAAAACACGATTAATTTAAAAAACTGATATTTTAGGTTTTATCAAGGTTAAAAGGAGTTAGAGACTATGAAAACTTGCTATATACTAATATATTTGCAAGTCACATACTTGATAAAATATTCTTCTAAATATAAGAAGTCTTAAAACAATATTTTAAAAATCATATTTTAATTGGCAAAAATATTAATAAATATGTTACCCTCAAGGAGCTTCTTAAATAGCAAACAAGCATATGAAAACATGCTCCATATCATTTGAAACTAGGGCAATGAAAATTAACTCAACAATGAGGTAGTACTGAATATCTGGTAGGATGGCTAAAATTGAAAAAGGACAATACCAAATGCTGACAAGGATGCAGACCAACACTCACTCTCTTCTATTACTGCAGTAACTTAGAATGGTACAGCCACTTTGAAAGACAACTCAGTTACTTCTTATAAAATTAAACATGCACTGGGTGCAGTGGTGCACACTTGAATTCCTAGTGTTTTGGCAGGCTGAGGCAGGAGGATTGCCAGTTCAAACCCAGCCTCAGCAATTTAGTAAGACCCTAAGTGTTTTGCTTTGGATGTGAGATGTCCCTCAAAAGCTCATGTGTGAGATGATGCAAGAAGGTTTTGAGGAGAAATGATTGGGTTATGAGAGCCTTAACCCAATTCGTGATAGGATTTAACTCTGATAGGAATTAACTGAGTGGTAACTGAAAGCAAGTAGGGTGTGGCTAGAAGAAGTGGGTCATTGGGGGCATGCCTTTTGGGTATATATTTAGTGAGCTGAGCTAGTCTCTCTCTGCTTCTGATCATCATGTGAGTCACTTCTCTCTGCCACACTCTTCTGCCACAATGTTCAGCCTCACCTGGAACCTGAGGAATGGAGCCAGCTGTGTATACACTGAGACCTCTGAAATTGTGAGCCTCTGACTTAACCTTTCCTCCTCTAACATTGTTCTTTTAGTCACAGCAGTAAAAAGATGACTAAAACACTAGGCGACTTAGTGAGACCCTTTCTCAAAATAAAAAATAAAAAAGGACTAGGGGTGTGGCTCAGTGGTCAACAACTCCTGGGTTCATTCCCTGGTTCAACCAAAACAAAAACAAAAACAAAATTAAACATACATTTAGCATACAATCCAACAATCTCACACCTCAGGGTTTATCCAAATGAACAAAAACTTACATTCATAGCGAGACTATATATAGATTTTTGTACATGCTTATTCATAATCACTAATAACTGGAAATGACCAAGATGTCCCTCAACAGGTGAATGAATAAACAGATCATAGTACATCCATAAAATAGAATACACATATCAATTAAAAAAGAATGAGCTACTGAGTCACACGGCAATGTGGCTAGATCTTAAATATATTTTGTTAAGTTTAATAATCCAGACCCCAAAGGCTGCAGAGTGTAGGATTCAATTTATATAACATCATGCAAAGACAAAAACTACAGGAATGGGAACAGATTAGTATTGTTCAGGTGTTGAAAGGCTGCATAGGGGAACTTTTAAGGTGATAGAGCTGCTCTTTTTGGTGTCAGGGTGGTGGATACATGGCCCGATGGGCTTGTCAAAACCCAAAGAAGTCTATACCACAGAATATGGGCCATATGCAAATGTCATAAAAAGTCAGCCATGACAGGAGATACAAGGCAGAAAATGACAAATAAATCTAACGGTATTACTAATACATGACATTACTTCACTAAGGGGGAAGTGTAAAAGGACCTTACTTGAATAATCTAGGATAACAGTATAGTATTTATATTATTATAGAGAATTTATAGTATTCACTGAATATTATAAATCTAAAGAAAAAAACTGTCCATAAACACCAGTTGACAAATTTGCCCACACTGGAGTATAGATTTGCAATTCTGAAACTTCTCTACAGGTATAGTACAGTTGAATAAATAAGTCAATAAACCGCAGGTGATGGGAGGTGGGTTTCTCACTGTCACTTAAGTTAGTCAGTTCTGCTGCCACATGTCTTATGCATTCTTAAATATCATCATACTGTGCAGAACTGTACAATAAAAACCATAGATGATATGAGGGAAATGAGATTAGAAGCACAGCACTTAAAAGCTTCTCCAACCACAAATAAAAAATAGAGAGAACCTAATAAAAACAGTAGCATCATTTTACACAGGTTAAATGATTAAGAAATGCATATACTATAATTAATCAGGCATTTGAATTGAAAAACATCCAATGTGTGTCTGTGGACACAGGTGTCATGAAGACTGCATCTTTGGAGTCATTGTGAAGTGGCAGAAGAAAGGTCATCTGAAATCCACTGGGAAAGCGGTAACGCGCTCTGCGAATGGGTGCGACTCCTTGTCCACAGTTTGACAGTCAGACTCCAACATCACAGTCTTTCACAACATGAATACCTGAGGCATTTTTTTTTCTGAATTTGATTTGCAGGTCTTTCAAGAGAAGCATTTATAACCAAATTAGAATCCCAATACAACATAGAGCCCTCTCCAATTAACTTCTGTACCTCCATTGGAACTTCTTTTGCGTCTTTCTCAGTGGCACTTGGGTTTCCCAGTTGAACTCTCGCTTTGTAGCTAGTTGAAGACTTTGGAAATTGTGGTCAAGTTTGCAAACACTAAACACAAGCCACTATCAACACCAACAGGAACCACTTCTGCAGGATGTGGCAATTTCCACTTAAGGTCTTCAGGTACAGTGCTTGCTTTGTGATTGTGAGAAAAGATGTTCCTGGTTTTTTCTGTTCGTGCTTCTGTTCATAAGCTCAACAATCTTTCATTCCTTGTAGTTCTTTAGGCCTTGTTCTTATTGACTTCACAGCATTTGAGGTTATGCCATTGTAGATTATTTTTATTTTCATAGCATCATCTCTGATGGTCCTCCATGTGGGTCCTTTTATGCTTGTTGAATGAGAGATATTACTTGTCCTTTATTTTTTCTTTCAAAGACACTTTATTATTCCAATCTTCTCCACAATACATATGACTTTCCCTTTGCATTCATTGCTTGGTGTTTTTGAACCAGGACACTTAGATGTGTTTGGGGTATGGGAGGCATGATATGTATGTCACTCCCTGACAAATGCAAAAGAGCAACAAAAGATAACTTTGTTGAAGACACGTGATGAGTTAAGGAAGCTACACATGATAGAAATGTGAGTGCCCACACAGGTTTTATGTCTTCTACAATGGTCTGATTCCACTGGGTGCAGTTTCCTCTATTGATTTCGCATTCCGCAGAGATGAAATCATGCAAGAGTGAATTTGTGTTTCCAAAGCAAACATTGTTATCAGTTGGAATTAACTACATCAATAAGCAAGAAGGGAAGTCTAGAATGCATGCTGCGATGCTGGTATACAATCAAAGATATCAGTATGAATTCACATTCGTTTTAATAGTAGACAAATGAGTAGGTGTATGAAGGTGTGTGTGTGTGTATACATGGGTTAATGCACACAGCTACTTCCTCTCTTTGAGAGGCCCACACACAGAGTTATCCCAGTAGCAATGAGCACAACCAAAGCCAGATCCTTGATTCCTAAACACCATTCTGTAAGAAAAGGAACCAGGGCTCCTTGGGGAAATGGCTAATTCTGAGACTGAAGCAGGAGGGATATAAGATGATACAGGATGAGCATGGAGTATCTTGTCCACACCGATAGAAGTCAAATAATTATGTAAAACTCCTCATAATTATAATGAGGAAGAAAGAACAAAAGCATCCTTTTTAGAACTCCAACTAAAATATGTAAATAATCCCCCTCCCTGAGGTAGACTTTAATTCTCCTTCCCTGGAGTGTAGGCCAGACTTAGAGACTTGCTGCCAAAGAGAAGAAAAGGAAAAGGGAAAACAGTAGCTTTAAAGTGGAGAAACTTAGCAAATGGCACTTGAACAAAGTGATCGAGGTTAAGCCATAGTGATAGGTCATGTTGACCTCTTGTGCCCCCTGATATGATGTGATAGGAAAGGTGTTCCCCTTCGTGGTATTTTTCCTAAACCAATAACCTCAATTATTAAGGAAAAAATGTGAAACAAGCACAAACCGGGGGGCATTTTGCAAACTACGTGCCCAGTACTCTTCAAAACCACTGAGCTCGTAGAAAACATGGAAAGACCGTCATAGATCAGAAGGGATGGAGACATGGCTGCAAGTGATGTGGTGTCCTGGACTGGCTCCTGGAACAGGAAAAGGGGGTAGTGGACATACCGGTGGAATCCTTATAGAGTCTACCTTTAAGAGAATTTGTGCCAGTGTTAATTTCTTAGTTTTGACTAACACTGTGATCATGTACTCAGTGGGCTAGGTAGCCTAGGTATACGCTGCACTATCTCTGCAACTTTTCTCTAAATCTAAAATTATTCCAGAATAAGAAGTTGAAAGTCAATTGGCATCCACCATATTAACACAGTAAAAAATAAAAATCAATATGATTCAGATTAATGTAAAAATAATGCATAGGTCTATGTAATTGCAATTAGCAGAGTGAAACTTTAAAATGATTCCAGTTACAATTACACTAAAAATAATGAAATAATTTAGCTTTACCAAAAAGTTATGTGAGATCTATACATTGAAAAATAAAAAAATAAAATAAAATTGCTGAAAAGTCAAAGAAGACATAAATAAATAAAATGTTATACCACGCTCATTGGACTAGAAGACAATATGGTTAGAATACCAGTTTATCTATACACTTAATGTGATTGCAATTAAAAATTCCAGTAGGTGTTTTTGTAGAAAATGTAAAGTCAATTCTAAACTTAATGGCAAGGAAAGGACATAGAATAACCAAAGAAATCTTGAGAAACAAGAATAAATTTGCTTCACTTATGCTAAAGGAATTGAAGACTTAAGCTACAATAATCAAGACTGTTTGAAACGAACATAAAGATAGACATACAGACCTTTGCTTAATACAAAGGGACTGGGGATATGATTCAGTGGTTGAGCACTTGCCTAGCAGGCTCAGGGCCACAGGTTCAATCCCCAGGATGAATGACACTTATCCTTTCCACAGCGCTCTCTTTAGGCTACAGAACAGTAACAGCATCAGCATTAGCTTGCTTGGTTAGCTTGTCTGACCAGCATCCAAGGAGCAACTGTTCTGGTGTACGTGCAAGAAAGTAGCTTTCTGCAGATAACACTAACTTGCCTGGTCTCCAGTGTGCGTGAGAGAAAGCCAGTATCCTTGAAGATAATAGGGACCTGGACTTTCTGACTCAGTCTTGCCCTCCTTCTTCCTTTAACTTGGCTTGGTGTTTGCGAACAGAAAAAGGGCATTCAGGAACAACATGGTGTTTAACTGTCCCCCTTTATTGAAGAATGAGACAATGTGTAAATATAAAGGAACTAGAGTAGCCAAGACAATTTTTTTTTAAGCTGGAACTTCATTATGTTATCCAGGCTGACCTTGAATTACTGGATGACTCAAGGGATCCTCCTACCTCAGCTTCCTGAGTAACTGGGACTACAGCCATATGCCACTGTACCTGGCTCACTAATTTTTTTTTAAAATAATACTCAGCCTGGCATTATAACTAAGTATGCCTTTGTTAATATATTTTCCTAACTTTCATATACTTATTGAGATGCCAGAGACATTTAAACAGAAAGTTGCTTTTTTATATGATGTCTCAAATTTAGTAGCTACCCATTTTTATTAAAATCAATTTTGAATATTAGGGAAAAAGTGAGGTGAGTAAATAAGCGATACTCTTAATGAGTCGGTATGTAACACCTGGGAGCCCAAAAGTCTATTTTTAGCTCTGGGCTCAACCCTACAACATGTGCTTCTTTCTTACCTCTCAACTGCTTGAGTGACAGACACTGTTTCATACGAGGAGAACATACTCACAGACCCGGAGCTGAGGAAGAAGAGAGGTTCTGGCTTGAAACTCACTGTTTCCCATGAAGAATCAGATTATTTACCCAGTGTTTTAGTGTGCTCTTTTGCTGCTGTGACTAAATGATCTGACCAGCACAATCATAGAGGAGGAAAGGTTTATTTGAGGGCTCACAGTTTCAGAGGTCTTAGTCCATAGAAGGCTGGCTCTATTCCTCGGGGCTCGAGGTGAGGCAGAACATCATGGTGGAAGAGAGTGGCAGAGGGAAGCAGCTCTCATCATCAGAAAGCTGAGAGAGAGAGAGAGAGTCTCCACTCTCCAGAATCAAAATATATACCCCAATTCCTACCTCCTCCAGTCGCACCCTGCCACTTCAGTTAATCCCCTCAGGGATTAATTCACAGATTGGTTAAGACTCTTAGAACCCAATGATTTCTCCTCTGAACCTTTCTTCATTGTCTCACATGTGAGCTTTTGGGGGACACCTCACATCCAAACCATAACATTCTGTCCCTGGCCCCCAAAAGTTCACACTCTTCTGACAATGCAAAATATATTTAGTCCATTTCCAAGAGTTCCTATAGTCTCAATAGTTCCAAGATTGCTCAAAGTTCAAGTCCACAGCCTTCTCTGGGGCTCAGGCAATCTCATATTGTCATCTCCTATAAAATTAAAAGCAATTTACAAATATCCAACATATAAAGGTACTGAGTAAACATTTTCATTTACAAAAACAGGGGCATAGAAAGAGGGGATGGGACCCAAGCAAGCCTGAAGTCCAGCTGCACAAACAAGTCCTGTAGCTCCATGTCCGGCACCTGGGGCACATGGCATGGCGAGATTCTCTCCAAAGGGCTTGTGTAGCTCCACCCCTGGGGCCTTGTTGGTTGCCGCCCAGAAGGCCTTTCTGTTGGCTTGCCTCTGCTTGTTTCCTGCAGCTTTCCTAGGACGATGTCCCACGTTGCTAGCATTTCTTAATCTCGGGTGTCTCCACTGCAGCTTCAGCTTCCTCTTCAAATCTCCACACTTTGAGTTCTCAGGGGGTGCCCACAGGGACTCCGACCCTGCTGCACTTTGCCTGGCCTCCCAGGCCTTCCTTTGAAATCTTGGTGGAAGCCTCCATGTCCCCTAACTCCAGCATCCTGCATTCCTGCAGAACCAGCACCACATGGTTGACACCAAGGTCTGCCACCATCTTGAACAGTAGCCAAGCCTCCAGGGGCCCTTGTTACAGCAGCCTCTGAGGGTCTGGGCAGCTGAGCAAGTTGAAAAAATTTCCTAGGCCCCCTAGGGCAAGAAAGCTGTCCCACTGGTCTCTTCTCAAGAGAATTTTCCCTTTCACTCTCTTGAGCTTGAGATGGGTGTGGTCTCCCAGCTCCTGAGAGGCCCCCAAGCCATCTTTCTCTATGTCTCTAGGCATGGTCTTTTGCATTCCTTTAGTGGCAGTAATGTCTTTATCAGCTGCAACTTCCTTAGCCCTAGTTTTACTCCTGCCTTCCAAGTCCACTTTTTAAAAATATTTTTGCCAAACTTATTGTGATAATCAGGAGAAGAAAGCAGAGCAAAAAGATTTTTTTTTTTTTAAACAAATGGGATACATGTTGTTTCTGTTTCTACATGGAGTAAAGGCGTACCCAAAGGACTTAAAATCAGCATACTACAGAGATACAGCCACATCAATGTTCATAGCTGCTCAATTCACAATAGCCAGACTGTGGAACCAACCTAGATGCCCTTCAATTGATGAATGGATAAAGAAACTGTGGTATATATATACAATGGAATATTACTCGGCCATAAAGAATAATAAAATTATGGCATTTGCAGGCAAATGGATGAAATTGGAGAATATCATGTTAAGTGAGATAAGCCAATCTCAAAAATCCAAAAGACGAATGATCTCACTGATAAGCGGATGGTGACATGTAATGGGGGGTGGGAGGGGGCGCAAGAATGGAGGAAGGAGGGACTGTGTAGAGGGAAAAGAGAGGTGGGAGGGGTTGGGGGGAAGGAAAAAAAGTAATGGAATGAATCAAACATCATTACTCTATGTAAATGTATGAATATGCAAATGGTATGCTGTTACTCCATGTACAAACAGAAACAAAATGTATCCCACTTGTTTACAATAAAAATAAATTAAAAAAAAAAAAGGAAAAGAAACTTCATTTAACCATCTTCTCCCCCAATGACAACCTATCCGTCTTCCTACTTCTCTGGCTGAACTAATCATAGTCCTTAATCCTGTTTTTAAAATTATATCCTTATTTTTCTCTTTATATAACATCTTTCAGAAATGAACAAAGCTAGTAGAATAAAAGTATCCTTTGGGTGTTCACCTTAATGGCAGTCTTTGTGCCTGGAAAGATTTTTTTTCACTGAGAACAATTTGAAATGTTAGACAAACAATTAAAAAATTATTTGTTCATTTTAGTTATACATAACAGTAGAATGTATTTTGATGTATTATACATACATGGAGTATAAATTTCCATTCTTGTGGTTGTACACGATATGGAGTTACACCTGTCATGTATTCATATATGAACATAGGAAAATTATGTCTGATTCATTCTAGTTAGGCAAACTATTTCTTTTAACTGCTTGAGATTATCAGAGGTAGCAAGCAGATCATGATTAGGAAGAATAAAGGAACTTACGCAAGCTAGGAATTTGAGACTCTATTTCCCTTAGCCATCTGCTGATTCTGAGAGATGTGACTAAATAGCTGAGCAAACTTTTTGACAGACTCACAAGACAAACAGGACAAAATTGGAGTTCAGTGCCCATGGGGAAAGAGCCTGGGATGTCAGTTAAGTTTTAGACTGAGATCATCAATAACTCAGTACTAGGGGAAAAGAGTGAACCAGAAGTAGATATCTAAGAACCCTTAGATATTGAAGCCCACCTGAAAATTTCTCAACCCTTAAGAAGATTAAGATGATCCAGTATTGTCAATGCTCTTATAGTCAATGGCAACCAAATTTCAATACTCACTGGAGTAAGATGACCTCATTTTTTACCTCAAGGAATCATTATAAGGTTTCATGTGAAATGCCTAGCAATCAGAGACAACTAAGCATATGAAAACATTATGAAAAACCAAGAGAAACAAAGGCTAGAGCTTCAAGATAATGGAATTATCAAAGACTTTAAAATTATTATGTTTACAATGTTCAAAGAAATAAGACAAGATGGAGAATTTTAGAAAAGAACTGGTAGGAGCTTTAAGAACAGAAAAAATTGCAATTTAAAAAACATATTAAGACTCCAAAGCATAGGTTTAACAATAGATTAAATATAGTTGGAAGAAGAATCAGTTAACTGAATTATTTGGATAAAATATGCTAAATGAAGCAAGGAAGAGAAAAGAATAAATACTAATAATTTTCTACTATGTCTTACAGTTTTAGCTTTTAGAGGGCACAGGAGTGGAGAAGGACCATCATACAGAAGTAATATTTGAAGAGATAATGATTTGTATTTTCTAAAAATGATTAAATATACAAAGCCAGAGAGTCAAGATGCATTACAAGTTGCAAAGAGCATAAACACATACACACCCTCTCCTCCTCTAGACACATTATACTCAACCTATTCAACTCCAATAGCAAAGAAGAGAAAGGAAAGCAGAAAAAAATTGCCTTCAAGGGAATCTTCACCCTTCAACTTCATCTTTACCCTCAATTTCCAGAGGTAGCTGTGTCTTGGGGGATTGCACTGTAAAATTGAGTTTCCATTCAGTTTTCCTTGCTGCCGGATTAGGATCCCTTTCTATCCAGTCTGATGTCGGTATCTGTGTGCTTCCCACATGTCCCCTTTTACTGGGGTGCATATAGGTACCAAGGCTTCAGTGTGATAGCCATGCTTTGCTTCTCCTCTCTGATCAGTGTGATATCATCAGTAAAATGGATCAGCATGGTATCCTAAGGGATATTGAGATGGTTCAGATTTCTTCATATCCTATGATGATTAAGGGTGAAAGCCTTGCAGCCAAAATTAGGTCTAAATGAATATTGTCATTTTTACTTGCAGGTAAGCTATTTTCTGATCCTTTGCAAATTGGAATGGAATAAAATGCATTTAGTAATTAAAAAAAAAAAAAAAGTTTGGCTAAAAGCCACCAGCAATATCCATACCACTTCTCGAATGCTATGCTGCCTAGACATTTCTTCTGCCAGATTAAGAAGTCTATCACTTCTAAAATCAGCCTCATAGAAAGTCTCTGGACATGGGCAAAATGCAGACAACTTCTCACCCAGAACATAACACGAATGGCCTCTATTCCAAATGCCCCCCAAAAGTCCTCATTTTCTGAACCCTCTTTAGCCGGATCTTCACTAATCACAGTCCTATCATCATTCTGGTCTTCTGAGCTCCCACCAGAATCGGCCACTAATCTCTGCTTACAACAATCTAAGGCACTTCCAGATTGCACTACATCTCAAAATCCCTCCCACCAATTCCAAAAAGCTCCAAAATCTTCTGAAATACATGGTCAGGTTAGTCACAGCAATGACCCCACTTCTCGGTACCAATTTCTGTTTTAGTCATCTTTTTCTCTGCTGTGACTAAATGATATGACCAGCACAATTATAGAAGAGGAAAGGTTTATTTGAGGGCTCATGGTTTCAGAGGTCTTAGTCCATAGAAGGCCAGCTCCATTCCTTGGGGCTCGAGGTGAGGCTGAACATCATGGCAGAAGAGCGTGGCAGAGGGAAGCAGCTCACATCAACAGGAAGCAGAAAGAGACTCCACTCTCTAGATACAAAGTATATACCCCAATTTCAACCTCCTCCAGTCACACCTATCACTTCAATTAATCCCATCAGGGATGAATTCACTGATTGGGTTAAGACTCTTACAAAGAATAATTTCTCTTCTGAACCTTCCTTCATTGTCTCACACGTGAACCTTTGGGGGACACCTCACATCCAAACTATAACACCCAGTTAGATGAGCACTTGAGAACCAAAATCACTTGTGATTTTCTTAGTTTTCTAGAGAGAAATTAGAGTGGCTCTCATCATATATGTCTACAACAAGCCCATAACATGAGCAGACACTTATTATTAGTAGTATCATTGTACAGATCATACAGATGGAAGACTACATTATTCTTCACAAAAATTCAAACATAGAGTTATTTGTTCTCTAGAATAACCAATATGACAAATCATCTCATTTTAAATTTCTAAATTCCTTCTACTTATAGATAATACTAAAAGAACCTAAAATATCATTTGGTCCAACTTTCTCATTTGTACAGAAGTGGAAAATAAGATCCACAAAGATTAAGTGATACGTTCTCACGTGCACGGGTGCTTAATAGCAGAATCCAAATTGACACCCAGGTTTCCTGTCCTGCGGGAGTCCGTTAATTTAAGGTCTTTGAGTATGGATATGCTAGAGGAGGAAAGAGAGGAGGTGAAGGAGCAGGAAGCAGGTGAGGAGGGAGGGAAGGAAAACAAAACTGCATTTCAGGTTTGTCACAGCCTATTTTTGCCATTTTCCTTGGACATTTACAGACCATCTTCATCAAGATTGGCAGCTCACTGGCTTCGAAACCAAAGAACCCTTTGGGCTTCAAAACAACTGTTCACATTAGCATTTCCTATGTAATCAGGCGTCTCTCATACTGAGAAGCTCCACTCCTTCATTGCCAGGTGTGTCTTATTAACTGTGGTAGAACTCAGGTGACTCCCCAGAGCCAAGGATACATTCCCCTGTGCTAAAGTCTGAGATATTCCTCCCCAGCTTTCCACTCTCCTCTCTCCTAATACAGAAAGTTCCACAGTAACATTAGCCATCTTTCAGTAATTACATTTGATAACCATTCAGTACACTCATTGACTTCTCTAGCGAGAAAGGCAAATGCTTCCTTTTATCATGACAACCATCCAACCTGGTGCAAAGCTTTCCCAGATAAGGCTCCCTCGGGATGCACTTTCTTTATGTGCATGATCAATAGCTCTTGTGCAACTCCTCTTTTTTACTCTACCAAATAATGTGGCATTGATAAACATAATCACTTAACCTGTATGGAGTTGAAAACTCTCCTAATAAACACAGGTCACTGAAAGCAGTATTTTAAGCAGTACTGAAAGATCATTGAAAGCAAATGAACACCATAAATCTATTCTTATTTTTCCATGTATTTTTTCTCATTTATTTTACATGATTTTCAGACAAATTTCCATCTCCTAAAAATGGACCTTCATTGTTTACTGGGTATTGAATTTCAGTTTAGGAAGATGAAAAGATTCTGGAGCTCCACAATTAAAACATGTGAATGTATGTCATGCACTCATCTGTAGAGTCGAAATAGTAAACTATGTTACATATGTTACCATAGTTTTAAAAAACCGGTGGGTATGACTTGATAAAGGAGAGAGGGCTTTGTAGAGGAAAGGAAAACAGTGAAAAGTGTGTATACGGAGAAGAATAAGAAACCAAGGGAGAATCTGAATGTTTTAATGTCGCAAACATTAAGTGATTCTCCAGGGATGACTTAGCTCCAGAATTACTTTATTAGTCTGTCGCTTGCAAGCCACCTTGAAAATTGATTTTTAAAACAATTTTTCTTAAAACTATAAAGGTAATACTTGCTCTTTTTTAATTTAAATTTTTTTTTAAGTTGGCGATGTACCTTTATTTTATTTATTTACATGTGGTGCTGAGAATCGAACCCAGTGCCCTGAATGTGCTAGGCGGGTGCTCTGCCACTGAGCCACAACCCCGGCCCCAATATTTGCTGTGTTTCATCCATGTATATTAATAAAGTCAGTCTTTGGCTCTTTCCCAACCCCTTCACTCTACTCAAGCATAAATGTTACTGTGTTTCATAGATATTCTTCTGGAAATGTTATGCTTCAATGTACATATTTTATAAACATGGTTCATTTGCATTCTTCTACACTCTGCCTTTTCACTTTATAATATATCTTGGAGGTCTTCTCATATTATCACATTAATTCACCTTATTTTTAAAAGCTACATAGCATTCACTTGTATGTATGTACATTATTTGTCTACTCAACTACATAAGAACATTATAGATATTGAAAAAAAAGAGTTTACTTGAAACTGAGTGAAATAGATCATGAACAACTTTGTTAATAATGATGGAATTTGTGTCTGAATAAGATATTCCGCCTAAGATTTCATTCTCAAAACTGCCATCAATATATGATGTGGAGCATCCATTCTTGAAATCCATGCTGACTATTCTATATCAATTTGAAATCAAAGAAGTAATTTAGTGGGGAATTTTTAAGTACCCAAATAACACGGTCAAAAACTTGCAATTATAGCTTGCAATTTTTCTGACCTAACAGGGTGGAAACATCAGAATTGAAAAATATGTCTCTGAAAACCTCTTTGAAAAGTGAGCACAGGTGCCAAACACCCACGCATGAAGAAGTGAGAAGGACAGAGTATTTCAATGCCATGGCTCACAGGAGAAACAATGAAATCTCACTGTCACCTTATAAACGTTTTTAAAGAAATTTCCAATTTTGTCATTTTAAAGTTCTAAAAAGAAAGGATGTTTCTGAGTGATTCATGTCATTCAAAAATTCAGGTAAGTTTCATTAAGACTTTATATATATGGGGCAGGGACAGGAGAGAGCAAGTGCTTAGATCAGACACTGATGAATATTTTAACTAGTGTTAGCAGGATATACTGACAACTTCCAAAACTTACAAACAACATTTTGGTGGATTATTAACACCAAGTCATTCTATAAGAAGTGGAAATTTGTATTATTTGCAAATTCTTAATAGTCTGGAGGGGCATCAGCTGATATGGAAGAGTAACAAAGTCTAATAATTCTCATTTTTAAAAAAAGCAATGAGTTAGAAGCAGGAAACCAAGGGGAAGGGAGGAAGAGAGGAAAAGGGGGAAAACTGGGGGAGGAATGTGATCAAATTTCACCAGGTGCATGTATGAATGTTCCACAGTGAATCTCAATATTATGTATAACTATAATGCATGAACTAAAAAATAAATAAGTAGAAGGAAGACCAAGAGGGTAGAGGAAGGGGATCAAGTGAGGGAGGTGGAGAAGGGTAGGGGTGGAGATGGGGATTGAAAGGGAGAAAATTATGTTATATGCATTTACAAATACATCAAAATGAGCCCACTATAGTGTATAACTCTGATGCACTAGAAAATGAAAATAAAGCAAGGAAAACAGTGCTAGAAAAAATTGTAAAAAATCAACTTTTTCAGAAATCTAGGAAATAAGCAAAAGTTTGCATCAATCTACTGGGCATGTATTGAAGAAAAATGATGGAGGGCTGGGGAGATAACTCAGTTGGTAGAGTGCTTGCCTTGCAAGCACAAAATAAAATACTTGGGAATCAATCTCACAAAAGAGATGAAAGACCTCTACAATGAGAACTACAGAACACTAAAGAAAGAAATTAAAGAAAACCTTAGAAGATGGAAAGATCTCCCATGTTCTTGGATAGGCAGAATTAATATTGTCAAAATGGCCATACTACCTAAAGTGCTATACAGAATCAGTGCAATTCCAATTAAAGTCCCAATGATGTACCTTACAGAAATAGAGCAAGCAATTATGAAATTCATCTGGAAGAATAAAAAAACCCAGAATAGCTAAAGCAATCCTCAGTAGAAAGAGCGAAGCAGGGGGTATTGCAATACCAGATCTTCAACTCTATTACAAAGCAATAGTAACAAAAACGGCATGGTATTGGTACCAAAATAGACAGGTAGATCAATGGTACAGAATAGAGGACATGGACACAAACCCAAATAAATACAATTTTCTCATACTAGACAAAGGGGCCAAAAATATGCAATGGAGGAAAGATAGCCTCTTCAACAAATGGTGCTGGGAAAACTGGAAAACCAAATGCAACAGAATGAAATTAAACCCCTCTCTTTCACCCTGCACAAAACTCAACTCAAAATGGATCAGAATCAGAATCAGACCAGAGACCCTGCATCTTTTAGAAGAAAAAGTAGGTCCAAATCTTCAACTTGTTGGCTTAGGATCAGACTTTCTTAACAGGACACCCATAGTACAAGAAATAAAAGCAAGAATGAACAACTGGGACAGATTCAAACTAAAAAGCTTTCTCTCAGCAAAGGAAACTATCAGTAATGTGAAGAGAGAGCCTACAGAGTGGGAGAATATCTTTGCCACTCATACTTCAGATAGAGCGCTAATTTCCAGAATCTATAAAGAAATCAAAAAACTCTACACCAAGAATACAAATAATCCAATCAACAAATGGGCTAAGGAAATGAACAGACACTTCACAGAAGAAGATCTACAAGCAATCAACAGATATATGAAAAAAATGTTCAACATCTCTAGTAATAAGAGAAATGCAAATCAAAACTACCCTAAGATTCCATCTCACCCCAGTTAGAATGGCAATTATCCAGATCACAAGCAACAATAGGTGTTGGCGAGGATGTGGGGAAAAAGGTACACTCATACATTGCTGGTGGGGTTGCAAATTAGTGCAGCCACTCTGGAAAGCAGTATGGAGATTCCTCAGAAAGCTTGGAATGGAACCACCATTTGACCCAGCTATCCCACTCCTTGGCCTATACTCAAAGGACTTAAAATCAGCATACTACAGAGACAGCCACATCAATGTTCATAGCTGCTCAATTCACCATAGCCAGACTGTGGAACCAACCTAGATGTCCTTCAATTGATGAATGGATAAAGAAACTGTGGCATATATATATACAATGGAATATTACTCCACCATAAAGAATGATAAAATTATGGCATTTGCAGGCAAATGGATGAAATTGGAGAATATCATGCTAAGTGAGATAAGCCAATCTCAAAAAAGTAAAGGACAAATGATCTCGCTGATAAGCGGATGAGGACATATAATGGGGAGTGGAGGGGTTAGCGTTAGGTTTAGGGTTAGGTTTAGGGTTAGGGTTAAGGAGGGTGGTAAGAATGGAGGAAGGAAGGACTGTATAGAGGGATAAGAAGGGTAGGAGGGGTGAGGGGAAAGGGAAAAAAAATAACAGAATGAATCAAACAACATTACCCTATGTAAATTTATGATTACACAGATGGTATGCCTTTACTCCATGAACAAACAGAGAAACAACATGTATCCCATTTGTTTATAATACATAAATAAATAAATAAATCTTGGTAAGAACTATAAATTTTGTGGCATTTTTATCTTAAACCATTCTCATTCCTGTCTCCCCAACTCCATTGTGGCCTTAATTAAATATCGACAATCTTAAAACCGCAGTGAAGGGGCTGGGCTTGTGGCTCAGTGGTGGAACACTCACCTCACACGTGTGAGGCACTGGGTTCCATCCTCAGCACCACATAAAAATAAATAAATAAAATAAAGGTATCATGTCCCCCTACAACTAATAGAAAAAATTTAAAAACTGCAGTGAAAACAGTATCGTAGGGACCTCTGGAGGAAGCAGAATGGGGTTAGGGTTCCTCCAAAACCCCTTTTCCAGGTACTGTTATCCTTTGGTCTGTGTGGCGATTGCCTGGAAAATCCCACTCACAAGGTTTATCTTTATTTGGTCCAACTCAGAATTCAGCCATTGTGAATAATCACAGGGCATTATTGAAAAAATCAGCAAAACCTCAGGCCACAAAAACAGTTGGGGTAGCCAACAAGCCAAAGAGACACTCAAAAGGAAAATTTGGGGAAACGAAAGGCCCTTGGGTATATTCAAAAGTTCTGATATAAAGGCTGGGGGTGTAGCTCAGTGGGAGAGTGCTTTCCTAGCACGTGGCTTTGTTCCCCAGCACCAAAAAGGGAAAAAAGTTCTGATATAGTCCCAAGAATCTAAAAGGCTACTTGTGCTTAGGGATATAGTCTATTTATTCAAGAAGCTCAACAAATTCCTGATAGGGTAAACTCAAAAATCCACACTTAGTTACATCACAATTACACTGTCAAAAGGCAGAGGCCAGACAAGTGGGAAGACATAGTCAATATGTTTAATTAAAGATTGCCAACCAAGAATTCTGTGTCCAGCAAAACTATTCTTTAAAAATGAAAGAGACCAGCCGGAGGCATTGGTGCAGGCCAGGAGGCTGAGGCAGGAGGCTCAAGAGTTCAAACCCAGCCTCAGCAATCTCACGAATTCCTAAGCAATTCAGCGAGACCCTGTCTCTAACAAAAATATTTTAAAAGCTTGGGGATGTGGCTCAGTGGTTAAGTGCCCCTGGGTTCAATCCCTGGTACCCTCCCCCCCACCCCCCAAAAATGAAAGAGACCTTTGGCTCCAGCATATAGGGAGCTTGGAAATTGTTAACTCATACTAATTAATTAAAATATGAACAAACTAAAAATCTAGACATGTCCAAAATCTGAGGCCACAAGGGCAAAACACTACCCTCACCCCCCAAATTCATGAGAGACAGATAGGTACAGAGAATCCCAATGTACTGGAGCACAAGTCAGGAACAGCAACTGCTACTGGAAAACTTGACATACTGTAGTACATGGATCAGTGGAGGCTCGATGTGCTCAAACTTGATGCTTAAAAACCTTAGGGTGGCCCAGGTGGCCAGGCGGGGCCCAACTTTTTGTGAGTTTTACCATTAGGAGCCCTACAAGATTCTCACAGTGAATACTAAAGAAAAATCCCCACATACTTCCCCCAAGGAGAGCAGAAATGTAGCCATTTTTAAATGTGTCCAGGGCATTCTTTTATCCTTAACAAGGCCTGCCTTCAAAAGAAAGTGTTTATCAAAGTCCAAATGATGAGGTTTTATCAGAGCCTAATTGACCAGGGCAATAAAATTGCCCCATTCCTTCCTCCTCCAACCTTCCACATGGTGCCAAAAACAAAAACAAAATCAAAACCAAAACCAGCCTCTTCATGCCTCTGATTGGGGGAAAGGAATATCCGACTCCAGTCCTTCTATTCTTCCTGTCTCACTAGAGGGAAACTCTGGGGAACAGGCTCACTGAAAGACTGAAGCCTAATCACAGGACTACAGAACACGTCCCCCCTCCCCACACCTTGCCACCCCTTCTATATTATACAGGACTCCTGCATAATAGAGGAAACTACAATGGAAAGAACACCATGTCTCAGATCCTATTTAAGAACTCTCTAGTCCATAAGCAACAGGGGAGACGAAAACAAGGACACCAGAGGAAAACAGCTTCTGATACATGGGGCTGGGGCAACCAATAGACATAGCCTGACTTCTAGCCAGAAGAGCCTCATGCTAAAGGTCTATCTGCCTCAGTTATTTTTACCCCAATATATCATGTCTAGCTTTGAATGAAAAAAAAAAAAAAAAAATGACAAGGCATACTAAAAGATAAGAACAGTCAACTTAAAGAGACAAGTAAACATCACAACCGTCAGATTTGGGGATCATCAAACAGGAGATTTAAAAGAATCATGATTAACGTGCTAAGAGAATAAATACAAGAAGTTGACAACAGGCAAGAACAGATGAATAACAGAGAAATAGAAATTCCAAGAAAGAATTTAAAAAAATAAAAGTTCGAAATAAAAATATTATATTAGAAATGAAGAATGCCTTAGATGTTCTCATTAATAGGCGAGACACAACAGGAAAGAATCAACAATCCTGCAGACATGTCAATGGAGACTTCCTAAACTGAAAAACAGAAACGAAATTAAAAAAAAAAAGGAAAATGATAACCAAGAAGAGCGATATAATTATAAATGATATAACAGGAAGATGTAATTGAACACCAGAAGGAGAAGAAAGAGAGAAAGGAATAGAAGAAATATTTGAAGCAATGATGACTAAGAATTTTCCAAAATGAATATCAGACACTGAACCATAGATCCAGCATCTCAGATAAATTCGAGTTGGAAGAATACGAAAACTCTACACCTGGGCACATCATATTCCAACTGCAAAATGTACAAAAAAGCTGAGGCAAAAAAAAAAAAAAAAAAAAGGCAAATAAGTGGCATGAAATGTATTTAACATGCTGAGTCATTAGGTAAATGCAGATAAAAACCAAAAGGATCCACTTCATACCCACTAAGATGGCTGTAACAAGGAAGGCAGATGATGACCAGGGTTGGGGTAAATGCAGAGAAATTAGAAGCATCATCTGTTGCCTGCTTTGAATGTAAACCGACGTAGCTATTCTGGATTTTTGTTTGTTGGCCTATTTATTTGTTTGCTTGTTTTCAGATGGCGTCTTGCTATGCTTCCCAGGCTGACCTCAAGCTCCTGGGCTCCACACATCTCCCATGAGCCTCCCTGGTAGCTGAGACCAAGGTCACCACTGCACCCAGCACTGCAGCCATTTTTAAAATATTTGGCAGCAACCCAAAAAGTGAAGCCAAGTTACCATAAGACCCAGAAATTCCACTACCAGGTACATAACCAAGGTGACAGAAAACATATGCTCATTCTAGAACTTGCATATGAATGTTTGTAGAAGTATTATTCTTAATGGTCAAAAAGTGAAAACGACTGGGGTCCTGGCTCAGTGGCAGAGCACATGTGAGGCACTGAGTTCCATCCTCAGCACCACATAAAAGTAAATAAATAAAGGTATTGTGTCCATCTACAACTAAAAAATGTATTTTAAAAAAGTGAAAACAACTGAAATGTTCATCAATTGGTAAATAGATAAATAAAATACGATATATCCTCACAATGAAATAGTATTTGGGCAGGAGTGAAGGATTTGTACAAGCTATGCATGGATATCCTTGAAACCTTGCTAAGTGAAATCATATAATGGAATATTCTATGATTCCTTTTATATGAAATGTCCAGATAAGAAAATCCACAGAGACAGAAATTAGAGGAGTCATTTCCAGGAACTGGGGGAGAGAAGGAACAAGGAATGACTGCTAATGGGAATGGGGTTTCTTTCTGAGGCGATGAAAATATTCTGAAATGAGATGGTTGTGCATGGTTGTGAGTACATAAGAAACTTACCTTTACACTTTCAAAGAGTGAGTGCATGGCATGGAAATTAGATCTTAAAAATTATCCTCAAAAGCTGTCATTCAACACTGAGAAATTATCAAGTATCTTCCATGTACCACACACTATTAGACTTGGCTATAAGAGAGACAAATACCACAGACAAACCAGTCTGTCAATGAAAGCAAACAATTATCCAAAAATAATTGCAATACAGTATACCAGGACTGCGACTGTATTAATGTTCACATACAGCCGTGAGGGACAGGAGGCCACAGTTAACACTCTGGTAAAATTAAGGACTATCCCCTTACTAAATGGATTTCAAAGATGGATAATAGCTTTTCAGGGGATATACAGGAAAAGAAGACTCTAGACACTGAAAAAGAATATGCTAATACACACACACAAAAAAAAACTATTAAAAATCAGCATGATGGTACAGTCTTAACCAACTCTTTGAAACTGAACTGCGTTTCCTTTCCTTAATTAGATGTCATCAGAATCACTGAGAACAAACTATGGAAGATCAGGTTTCGAGGAGTAAAAATGCATTTTATTTCTGTAAAAGGGGCATAGTCCAGTGAAAGAGAGGGAAGCCATAAAATCCCACATGTATAAACAAACTCTAATAGTAAACATGGTAAATAAGAGCACAGCAGTAACTCTTGGAGTATATAATTAACATTATGAATAAGATTAAGTGGGTCTGTGTGCTGAGGTAATGTGAATATCCCCATCAGCTCAATCAGACCAAATAATGACTCCGGCATAACTTATCTGCGTAAATAAACGCTCTTATTGTTTTCCTACTCCAACAACTAACTAATCAGCCCTCATTCATAAAGAGAGCATCACTATGATTAAATAGAAATTCCAGATAGGAAAGATTCATTTTACAACTTTCCCAGCTGATTAGACACATAGACACAATCTTGTTACCTACCCCCGTCTCTCGGGCAGACTTCATCAATCTGGAAAAGGAAGGCAGACCACTGATTGGAGGGCAAACCTGAAAAGGATTAAACACTTAGCATGGCATTCTAAAATACTGTAATTACAGTGCAATTAACCATACTGCATATTAAACGTGCAACTCTGAAATGTGTTCAGACTCCCCAATTATAACTAGTTATTCTTCAAAGAATTTTGCCGCCCACATTGAATTTCTCTAGTGCTTCTTTGTTATAATTCAGGTGTGACAGTCACTAATATATCTAAAAGGACAGTTAATAAAAAGTAGACATTCTTTACTGTAAACCTAACACATGCATGCCAGGTAATACCCGACCATTAGCACTAATCATCATGTTTTAGACAGGCAGATCTATTATGCAATTGGACTTTGCCCTCTTTAAAACATATTTAATGGTCAGCTATGGGGAGGCAGCAGGATGGAGACAAGAAGTAAAGACCTGACTGGGAGTCTAGAAACCTGTATCTGTTCTTGATTTTCCTGACTGGGAAAGCTGCTTAGCCTCTGAGTCTCAATTTCCTCATCTGTCAATTGGAGCTTATTTCTACCCAGGATTTTAGTGAGGATCAAAAAGCTTAAGTAACAAAAAAAAAAAAACTCTACCATTGTTGGTCATTCTATCCAGTTATGAGATATTAGTCTATTATAGGCAGAGATCATATCCCAAAAGAGAGATCAGTGGAAAGTGACAGAGATGTTTGCGATCATCAAAGGAATGTTCAAGCCAGGGATGCTATTCACATACCACAGCCCTCACCAATCAGAAAGAAGACAGTTTAAGCAACTGCTATAGCCTGTAGAGTGCACGCCAGCTAACGCTCACCCTACACGGAGGCAGCAGAGAGTTCCGGAAATAGGGTGGAAAATGACAGAATTTTTGGGAATAAAACCCCAACCTCATGGGGTTTAACTACCTTAACTACCTTTCTCTTGGTGGCAATAGTGTTTCTGTAATAGGGAGATAGTAGCCACCCTTGAAATTATTTAATTATTTGTCATCTCTGTCAGACAGAGTTATAAGAATAATAAATAAATCTGCTTTAATCATCTGTATTTTTCTTACTAGCACAGTTCCTGGTATGGGAACTCAGTAATTTTTGTTCAATTAACGAATAAGTAAACGAATGAAAAAAATAATGTTTAGAAAGTCCAGTTCTATTTGGCAATATCTGGAACAATCCAGAATGCTACATTCCAGGAACCAGGATTTAAGAGAAGTTTGAATGAAAGAGAGGGGGCTGTGGTTGAGAAAACTAGGAGTCATCAGCCTAATTGCGGAAGATTTTGTGATGCAATCGGTATCTTAAATATTTTTCTGGGGGCAGGGCTTGTGCTCAATGGTAAAGCATTTGCCTAGCACGTTTGAGGCACTGGGTTTGATCTTCAGCACCACATATAAATAAATGAATGAAATAAAGGTCTATCAACATCTAAAAATTTTTTTAAAAATATTTTTATGCATGAAAATCCATGTCCCAATGTGTGGGGCATAGCTGAAATAATAATGAGAGGGAAATTTATACTACTAAATGCTTACCTTAGAAAATAGGAAAGATGCCAAACCTATAATCTAAATAATCATCTCAAGAAACTAGGAAAAGAAGAGCAAATTAAATCCAAAGCAAGCAGAAGGATTTAATAATTAAATGAAGTTGAAAACATAAACAATAGAAAATATCAATACAGCAGAAGCTGCTTCATTGAAAAAAATCAATAAAATTGATAAATGTCTAGCAAGACTGAGAAAGAGAAAATACATAAGTCATCACATCAGGAATGATACCAAGGATATCACTATAGCCATTAAAATTATAAGGGGTTAAACCACCAGGAGGTCAAAGAAGAAATCACAGGAGTAACTAGAAATACTTTGAGATGAATGAAAATGGAAGGACAACATATCAGAACATATAGGACAGCTGGGTGTGGTGGCGTGGAATCCCAGTTACTTGGGAGGCTGAGGCAGGAGGGTCGCAAATTCAAGGCCATCCTGGTTAAGGCAGTGAGTCCTGTCTCAAAATAACATAAAAAGGGCGGGAGATGGAGCTCAGTGGTAGAGCGCCCCTGGGTTCAATCACCAGTACCAAAAAAAAAAAAAAAGAAAGAAAAGAAAAAAAGCCGGGGAGGACTAGAACTCAGTGTTCAGAGGGAAATTTATAGCTGACAATATGTACATTATAAAAAAGAGAGGGGCTGGGAAGGACAGTAGGATGAGACAGACATTTGTACCCTATATACATGTATGGAAAAAAATGTTTTTAAATAAAAAATAAATTTAAAAAAGAGAAAGATCTCAAATCAAACCTCTTATCTATGCATCTTCATGAATGAGAAGAAAAAAAAAAGCAAACTAAACCCAAAGTTAGCACAAGGAAGGAAACAATAAAGATTAATGAAATAAACAATAAAAAGGAATCAATGGCACTACAAGTTAATTATTTGTAAAGAGCAACAAAACTGACAAACTTTAGCTAGAATGACTCAGAAAACAAAAAAGAAGACTCAATTATTAAAATTAAAAAATGGGAACATTGTTACTGAATTTGCAGGAAAAAATATAGGAGATTTCAATGCATTATCGCACACTAAAAAATTAAATTCCCTGGATAAAAATTGATAAATTCCTGTCAACACAAACTACCAAAATTGTCTCAAGAAAAAATAGACACTCCAAATAGATGTAAAACAGGAAATCAAATTGTAATTACAAATCACGGAACGAATAAAAGTCAAGGATTGGATGACTTCACTAGTGAATTTAGCAAGCATTAAGAAGAATTAACAGCACTCTTTCTCAAACTCATCAAAAAAAAAAAAAAAAAAAAGAAGATGATGGACATACCCTGATTCATTCCATGAGGCCACGTTACTTTGAAAACCAAATGAGACAAAGATAAGAAAGGAAGCTATAGATCACTAAAACAGGAGCAAAAGTCCTCAGATAGACCATATCCAGAAATGTGAAAAGGAGTATACACATCGACGGAATGGAAATTATCCCAGGAATGTAGGGGTGGCTCAACATGAAAACCGATCAATATACAACACACTGCAGAGGGGGAGAACCCTGCATGATCTCAATGTAGAAAAAACAAAGGTGACAAAATCAACACCTTTCCATGACAAAAATATTCAATACGCTATTGATAGAACTTCCTCAACAAGTTCAACGACATTTACAAAAATCTAAAACTAACGTAGTATCAGACTGAAAGTTTTCCCCCTACAAGCAGGACAAAATGGGCAGCTTTCCTGACCTCTGCAGTAAAAGCCCTACATGGAGTAGTTAGGCAAGGAAAAGAAAAAAAAAAGTTATCTAAATTGGAAAGGAAGAAGTAAACTGTTCTCAAAGGACATGATTTTATACATAGAAAACCCTCCAAATCCACAGAGAAAATACTAGCGCTAATAAATGAATTCGCCAATATTGGATGATAACAAAATCAACACATAAAAATTATTTGTATTGCTATGTAAACAAGCAACAAATGATGTAACAGAAAATAAAGAAAACAATTCCTTTAAAAATAGCAAAAAAAGAAATTCTTAGGAATAAATTTAACCAAAGTGATGCAAGACTTGTACATTGAAAACTACAAAATCTTGCAAAAAGCATTTTAAAAGACCTAAATTGGGCTGGGGCTGTAGCTCAGTGGTAGAGCGCTTGACTAGCATGTGTGAAGCACTGGGTTTGATCCTCAGCACCACATAAAAATTAATGAATAAAATAAAAGCATCGTATCCATCAACAACTAAAAAAATTTTTTTCAAAAAGAAACAGATGTTCATGTATTAGAAGACTTAATATTATTAGGATGATAATAGTCCCCAAGGCTATCCACATATTTAGTGTGATCACTATCAAAATCCCAATGATTTTTTGTTGCAGAAAGAGAAAGCCATCCTTAAATTCATATGAAATTGCAAATGATTCAACAATTTCACTTCTGGATATATACGCGAAGGAATTCAGTGTCTTGAAGAGATATTTGTACCCCCCCCCATTCATGGCAGTATTATTCATAATAGCCAAAACATAGAAGCAACCCAAGTCTCCAGTGGCAGAGGAATAGATAAGCAAGATATGGCACTTAAATACGATGGAATATTATTCATCCTTAAAAAAGAAATCTGCCACATGGATGAAACTTGAGGAGATGATGCTAAGTCACGAAATGATAAACACTGTTGATTCCAGTTCCGTGAAGCACCTCCATGGCCACGTTCATGGAACGTGGTTGCTAGGACGAGAGGGAAGGAGCAATGGGGAGCTGTGGCTTAAAGGGTACAGAGCTTCCAATGTGTGAGATGAGAACAGCTCTGGAAATGGATGGTGGGATGGTGGCACAACAACGTAAAGGGACTTACCACCACGGGACTGCACACTTGCTGTGTTCTGTGTAGTTTGCCCTGGTTATAAGATGAAAGAATAACCATTCACAAATAATAATGGTGACACTAAGTGCTGGTGAAGATGCAGAGAAACTGGGTGGTTCCTACATTGCTGATGGGAAGGTAAAATACTTCACCACTCTGGACAATAGTTTGGCAAGGTCTTACAAAACATCCAACCACCATCTAACCCAGCAATTACACTCCTGGGCGTTTATCCCCAAGAAATAAAAACTTACATTACTCAACAATCTGCTCTGTCCATGGCAGCCATGTTTGTAATAGACAAAAACTGGACCTCAAGTGAGTAAATGGACTAATACATTTGTGACATATCCAGACGGGGGACCCTGCTCAGCATGAAAAGGAACAAACCTTCACACACAGCAATGCGGGTCCCCCTCCAGAGTGTAGAAAGCCACTCCCATGCTTCTACTATGTGACTCCACTTACATTACATTCTTGAAATGACAAAACTATAGAAATGGAAAACAGATCAGCGGTGACCAGGGCTCGGCAGTGAGGGCAGAGGGATATGGCCATAAAAGGCAGCAGAAGGAAGCTTTGTTGTGATTGATCTGTTCTGGATCTTGACTGTATGGATGCCAATATCCTGGTTGTGACATCGCATCACAGTTTTGGAAGATTGTACAACTGAGAGAAACTGAGTAAAAGATACACGGGATCTATCTGTATCATATTTTGCAACTACATACGAATCTACAAATATCTCAAAGCAAAATGCTAAATTAAATACACACAGTTACTTTCCATTTAAAAATGTGATTTAAGTTGACATGCGGCATGCTTATTATAATTTTTAATGAGATACATATTTTAATGAGAAATATATTTTAAAACTTCTAATGGAGTAAATGTTGATACATATAATCAACTGAAAGAAAACCTCTTTGGGGGTCCTCAGTAATTTTTAAGAATGGTGTGAGAACTGTTTCCCTGCCCAAGGCCAATAGATTTAGAATAATTTCTCCATTCTTGGCAAGACACGAGTAGTTGCATTTAACCTAGAACTCAGGTGACTTCTAGGAATTAATAAACAGAGAGAAACAGAAATGTAATGACTTTCCACCCTGTTTGTCTGTATAGCAATTACTTATATAACTCAATCAAGGAGATCTTCCAGAAGTGTGGACGACACCCAAGAACTTCTCCTTGAGTAGACAACATGGAAGACAAAAGGTATCAAAGCATAGCGGCACTGTTTTCATAATAACTCCACTGCCTTGGAGTTTGCTGCATAGCCAAGAGTTCTTTCAGGTACAAATGTTACAGAAACCTTGTGGTATTTTAAATGGTTTATGATACGAGAAGTGAGAGGACCCTAAAACAGAGTATCTCTCTGTGCATGCTTGATTCTATTAAAGACCTTGGCTTCTAATAAAAATAAAAAAAAAATCAACCATTGTTGAACTAGCACAGGAACCTAATTTGGAAGAAACCACAACTCATTTTTGAACACAATGGTCAAGGTCTGCTGACTTTGTTTATATTATGTTAACACTCTATTATTGTGCATATTCAAGACAAATCTGTTATTATATCGCCTGAAACTTTGTTGTATGTCTAGATAACTGTTCCCTTTTCAATAGGTTTTCTACAGAAAGGGCAAGTCATTCCACTTAAGCCTTTGAGAAATCCAACAGTCAGCACCAGCCAACTGGCCTACTTCTACAAAACACATCTATCAAAATAGCATTCTCTTACTAATGTGTGCGTGGTATTTCTTCCTATGAATTGAACTGTAGTTAGGGTTTAATGGTATCTCATGGGTTTGTTTTAGTTTTAAATAATCTCTGAACACTATTAGCTTTTGCATTGCTATTAAACTCAAAAAAGGGTCAGATAGGAACTAATAAGGAATTTCAGCTCTCCCTCAAGAAGAATTCCTTCCCTTTCCAGGCGTTGTGGCCTCTTCGAATTATCTGCATAACATTTCACACTGGTTTACCTCTTAACCCAACTGTGTGTTCTCCATCATCATCGTAATAATAAATTGATTATAAATGAAATACTAAAAGTAGAGTGAAGGGGAAAAAAATCTTAGGTCTCTTCTGCCAGGAAGAGAATTGTATGCTTTACTGGTAAAAGTAAAAACATTTGGGCTCCAGTCAAAAAGTATTTTCTTTATTTATTTCAAGAATTCTTAATACAGTAAAGTTCAAAACACAAAAAAGTCCTGGATACTGTGCCTCCTGCTCAGCTAAACCAGATTTCCCCCAGGAATCTTCTTACAATTAAGAAACTAGACATCTGTGAATTAACTTACATCTGGAGGTTCGTGTGGAAGGGATTCCCCACCCCCATTCTGGGCTGGATACTGGGCCATGATGGTAAGAGCATAGCCTTTGGGGGAGAGAGCCCTGGATCAAACATCAGTACCAACATCTGTTAGGTGCCTCCTTCCACCTCAGCCACTTTTAGTATAAAATGGGAATAATAATAACATTGTTGTGAGGTCTCAATGAGACATTGCAAAGGCTGTGACTTTTCAGGTATTTAACAAATGGTATCCAGTGCTACCTGATCCTTCTATATGACTCATTGGAGAAGGATATAAGATCAACGGGCTTTCAGTTAAGCAAGTGGGCATTCTCTGGAGAACACTACCCACACATGGAGATGACTTTGTGAATGCCAGAAGGGAACTTGGCATTAACATGATATCAGTCCTTTTGCAATTCAGACATTCTTATCCCTCCCCTCATTTAAACCTTTTACTAATTCATTCTCTATCTATTATTGTCTCTTACTCCCAAACTCCCCCCCCCCCTTTTTTTTTATTACAGTGCTTCATGGTGCTGCAGCTAGGAGTCTAAATGACACTTTCTGTTAGCCCCTGCTAATAGGAAGCATCGGCAGGTCCCCAGAAAACAGGACGGAGCAGCCCCACTTCACCCCCTACCCCCGCACCTGCTTCAGACAGCAACTTTGGAAATTTGGATCTGTCCTTTGGCAATCCCAGTTTCACCATCAGGACCCCCACTCCACGGTCCCACCATCTGCCACAAGGGTCCTTCTCGATTCTAGTGATACCGTAGTCCACAGTGGGCTGGAGACTCGGAGCATCAAGTTCCCCTACAGGTTTTCCGGGCCCTCTTGGCCCTCCAGCACATGTGGAATGGACTCTGGATTAAATTCATTCTGTTGAAATATGTAGACAGGTTTCTGAGTTTCTTACTTGTCTTTAATTGACATTGCTTCCTATTTCTCTTGGTAAAAAGTGCAAAACCCTTGGTGTGACCTCAAGATTCTCCCTGATCTGCTCTGTGCCTCCTCTCAAGCCCTGGCTAGGACCTTCCTTTCTTGAATCTCCAGGGCCTTTGTTCTTTTTCAAACACCCCAGTTTCTGTCTCACTTCAGTGTTTTGCCACCTGTGGTTCCTTCTTCCCTAGAACATTCTTCTCTTACACCACTTACCTGGTAGTTTTTATTTATCCTTCCGGTCTTCATGCCTGAATGTTAATTTCTCAAAGACGCCTTTCTCTAAGTCCTTAAATCCAGTTTTGATTTTTTTTCCCCAAACATGTACTAAATTGAAATTAAAAAAAAAAAAAAAAAAAAAAAAAAATATATATATATATATATATATATATATACTTCTCATCATATTCCACCAAAGCAAAAAAAATAAATGAACCAAAAGGGTAACTTCAGATTAAAGGACAGTCCTGCAAGTTAACTGTTCAGCTTTGTGAAAGAGTCCCTCCTCTGTGCTCATTTACCCGGGTTCAGAAGGCTCATGGGACATTCACTGCAGAGGACCACAAAACCAGAAGATGGAGGGTCATCTATTCTTATTCTTATTCAGTTTTCAGTGAACTAGATAAAACAAGTGTTTTGGTTTGAAGCTGGACTTACAAGTAGATGTGCCAACCCTGAGGGATCCGTTGCTGCCTAAGGGACACTATGCTGAAACCATCCAGAGACAAAGTTTGAAAGGGTCAGAAGGAATCCAGGAAGATCATCTAATCCAGCCCTTCATACCCACTCTCCGAGCCATGGGCTCCATCTTGCCTCTGAAGACAGAGCTTCTGCCCTTGAACTGGGAATGTTCTTTCACATCCCACCGCCGTTCCAGGCATCCCTCCCCTGCCACACTACCATTACTGTCCGGTGTCCCACACACTGCATCCAGAAGAAAGCCAGCCATCTAACTGAACCGGACTGACTGTTCTATGGGCAAAATCAGTGAGACTCAGATAAGCCTCTGCAAGCAGGTTTTCCAAAGCTGACGTATGCAAACCGCTGCCTTTCTCATTTGTTAAAAGCTTTCTCTCAGAGGGTTCCCTCATTGTTTGTCTTCTTCACATACACTTCTCCCAGTGCTTGCTTCTATGGTTCTGCTAACATTAGCACATGGTTATCACCACAGCGAAGCAAGGGAGCCTCATGGACAGTGCCCGTCAGACAGCTCTCCACATCTCCCTAAGGAAAGGAGGAGGGCTGGGGTTAGCTCGGGGATGGAGTGCTTGCCTGGCATGCACAGAGCAGGTGCTGCATTCTTTAACCCCATACAGCTTTATTTCCATGTCCAACTATGTTCTGAAAACTCAGTTAAATTTTTTGTTTTCAACAATTGATGCCTAGATGCCATAGAAACTGCCTGTGACCTAAAATAGGGTACTAAGAAAGCCAGTGATGTACTGGGAATAACAGGAGCTTAGAAGATTTCATTCACTCAACTAATGTTAATTGAGTGCATTTGCCTCATAGCAGACCCTATTCTGGGCACTAAGACGAACACCAAAAAAAGATAAAAGATAGTAGATTGGGACTGGAGTTGTGGCTCAGTGGTAGAGCACTTGCCTGGCATGTGTGAGACCCTGAGTTTGATTCTCAGCACCACATAAAAATAAAGAAATAAAGTAAAGATATTGTGTCCATCTACAGCTAAAAAATATTAAAAAAAAAAAAAAAAAAAGATAGTAGATAAACACGTAATTGCAAATCTGTGGAATTCATGCTAGAAAAGGAGTTAGGACCAGATGTGCTGGTCACCCAGAGAGAGGGCTCCTCACTCAGGCTTTGGGGGGTGGGAAGTCTTCCCTAAAGTGTCAAGCAAAGATGTAAAGACCAGCAGGACCTCACTCAATGAGGAAAGGGTGACTACAGCATTCTGGACAGAAGAAGCAACAGACGCCTGGCCCAAGGTCAGAAAGAACTTGGCTCATCAGGGGAATGTGTGGCTGGAGGAGAGAGAAAAATTAGGCTACAGATGTCAGCCAGCCAAGGTTCTGAAGGCCTCATGCGTTAAAATTTATCCTGAAAACAATGGGGAGTTTTGAGAAAGGGAGGAACGGGGCCAGACGAAGTGGCCATAAGGAAGAGAATATTTGGAGGTGGCAGGACTAGAAATAGTGAATATTTTGGGGGCTGCTGCAGCAATCCAGGAAACAAATGATGACCTAAACCAAGATAATGGCACAGAGGTGGAAAGGCAGACTGAGAATCCACTTAGGAGATAGAATTCATCGTATTTGACCACGTATTGGGTGCAGAAGGCAAATCAGGTGGAGCTATCAGGATAGACCTCGGGGTTTCTGGTATGAGCAATTGGGTGAACCAAGGTTGTCATTCACTGCAAGGAAGCATGAGATAAAGAGTAGCTTTGGTTGCCAAAGGAAATTAAGTTAGACACGTAAAGAATCTGAAGCACCTTTCAGGTCTCCAAGTGAAGCTGTCAGAGGCCAGATAGACATGCAGGTACGGGGCCCAAGAGAGAGGCTTGGCCTGGGAGAACTAAAAATGGAAAGCCATTTAATAGTCATCAGCTCTGAGCCTAACATTGTGGCATGTACATGCAGTCCCAGCACCTAGGAGGCTGAGGCAGGAGGATATTTTGAATCCAGGAGTTTGAGGCCAGGCTGGCTAACATAGCAAAACCACATCTTGAAAAAAGAAAAAGAAAAAAATATCATCAATTCCTTGTTTCAATCTGGTTTCAAGGTCATTACTTAATGACATTAAGTAATTACTGTTAATTCTGCTTAGGTATAAAAATAGCATGGCAGTTATGATTTTTAAGAGCCCTTATGAAATGTGCATTGAAGTATTTTCAAGTGCAATGACATGATGGGAAACCTAGTTGACATAAGATATGCAAAGTAATGCTGCAGCTGAGCTGGGCGCATGGGCATTTATTGAACTGTTGTCTCTACTTCTGCTTGTGTTTGAAAACATCTGCAATAGTTTTTATTTTTTTCCAAAGACTCATTTGCCTATAGAGGAAACAGTGAGAAATGGATAAGATTGCTCTGGAATGAGAAGAAAAAGGGAAAGAGAACAAAGGGAAGGGAGGTGAGTGGACAGGAATCCTGAGGAATCTCAGTGTTTAAGGAAAACCACAGGAACTGGAGTTACTCAAGAGGCAATGAAGTCTAAGAAGACTCTGCTGAAGAGGTAGGAGGAAGCAGGGGAGGCTGATGTCCCAGAAGCCAAGAAAGAGTCTCAAGACAGCAGGAATAATCAATAATGTCAAATCGTACACTGAAAAGATTGAGAAGCACTCCTGACACTCAGCAGCCAGAAGGCTGCCAGGCTCTCTGCTGGGTCTGCCCAGCATAGCAGCGGGCACCAACCTGGGTTTCAGGGAGCCGCAGGATGGATGAGAAGTGCGGAAGAGGGGGAAAGGGGTTCAGACCACTCTCAAGTGACGGAGTTCTAAAGGAGAGAAGAAAAGGGTTGGGCTCAATGGGAAGGTGAGACCGAAAGGCAACTGTGGTTCTTTAGATGGAAAAGAATTGAGTCTGATTAAAGGAATGGAGCAATGGCCCTGGTCACTGACTAATCATGAACTTGTGTCTCATAAAATGGGACGATGATTAACACAACCCTTCAGGATTCCATCAAGAGAATACAAACCAAGGTCCTCTGTTAACTGGCAAGTACTGAGGTTATTTGAGTAGGCCAATGGTGACTACTAAATGTATGAAGTCCAAGCAGCCTTACTGGGCTGCTGGTTTCCACTCCATAACGAAGGACCATTATATCTTCACTAGGGTAGAGGAAAAGAGAGATCAGAGCAAAATAGCTAGCGAATATAATAGGGAGATAATACAGGCCATTTTTCTGTTGGGCATGGACGAGGCAGTGATTTATTCTGCAAAGCAAATGAATCAGCAACCATTTTTTATTAATGATAAACAGGAAAAATATTTAAAGCCTAGTAATATGTCGCCAACAGATTGTACACGTTACAAAAGCAAATGTAATAATAAAGGAAGTAGAGTTCTATAAAAATTAAATAATGAAAATGGTATTCAGAAACCCATTAGCAAGGAAGTATGGTGCTAGAGAAAGTAGCACTTTCAATGTAAGCAAAGACCTTTGCTTTTAAATCCTTAATGAAGATGAATCCAAAAAAAAAAGTACTAAAAGCTACAGGAAAGTCTTCAAAATCAAACTGTCAAAAAAAATAAAAAATGCCTAGGCTGCTGCCTTGATGCTCATAATGGACCCTGAAGTCAATAGTGGGCATATTAGTTCAACAGCAGCAAACCATCACTAAGTGGAGTTAGGAGAAATGTTCTGTGTGTCTGTTCTGGTGGGGTTTTCCTGTTTAAATTATGGTCTATCGCTTCAACTAAAAATTTTCAAAACTTCACGTTCTAGTTTAAAACCACAGTCAATGGAGATTTTCTTTTGAGCTCCCTGTTGACAGTCTGTGTCCTTCCCTCCCCATCTGCATTCTGTCCACATTCTCTACTTTCTTCCTCACCTCTCTGTCCCCAGCAAGGTCACTGCCAAGAATTTAACAGATTTTTTCTCTCCAAAAGAGCTTTTGAAAGATCAAAAGTAAAATATAACTGTGTTTCATTTTTAAAATATTCTATTTGTATTTTCCTACTTGCTATAACAATAAAACAGCAATCATCTTACAAGAAAAAGAAGTGTCATCTAATAAAATGGCATTTTACTAAGTTTAAGCAAAATGAATGTTGGAGTTAAACATTTGTTTTTTAGTACTCTGCTGTGCCCTCTTGCTCTCAATGATTATGCTGTTTCCTCATGTGTGACACTTTGCACTGGTGAGATATTTATTATTTTATCAGATTTGAAAGTGTATGCTCAGTATCTACTGTAAAACCAAATCGTCAAAGTGAGATCTGTTTCAGGGCCCATGAGTGGTGATTTGCTAGTGAAGGGAATGAAATCTATTGCATCCAGGAACTGTGCTGGGATCTCCAATGACGTGACTCACCAATCCAGCTGGGTAGATGTTATTATCCCATCACATGGATGAGGAGACAGAAGCAAAGGGAAATTAAGAAATTCCCTAAGATCACTTTAGCTATTAAGTTTTACTTATAACAATAAAACAGCAATTATCTTACATGAAATAAGCTAATAAGTGCTAAAGGTAGGATTTATCCCTGTTCTGTCTCTGAAGTCCCCTTTCTTTTCACACCAGTTGATGAACTATGAAATAACTTAAATCATGAGATTCTTAGCTGTGGGTCAGCCCAAAAGGCTGGGCTTTAGGGACCTTAACTAAGCTAACAGAGGCTGCCACTTACTTTGCTTATGATAATGGTTCTCTAAACTGACAAAGAACCATCAGAGTTGTCTTGAAGCCTAGAATGCTGTTGCAAGTTCTCCTATTGTGTATGTCACTGCAAATGTATTTGTGCCAACAGGGAATATTTGATAGTGTATAAATCCAAATTTCTGTGGTTTTCTCGAGAAAGACAATAGTCTGTTAGCTCAAATAAAATGCAGACCTTTCTAAGGGCTGCCCTTTTATAAGATTAATAACCAAGACTTTATTCCTGAAAGGAAGCTTGCAATTCATATTTAACTGTGGATGTCAAGACAGTATTTCTTTCTTTTGAACAATCATGTCTACAATAAAGGAAGAAAACTTTAGTTCAAATACATGGATGATTTTACATAACAATAGGACCAGACAGGACCCCCAATTAATGAATTGTGAATAGTTCCAGCAATCCTTTATTTATTCAATCATTTAAAAAAAAAATAACTTAAACCTCTTAAGCACTAAGCCCTATGCTAAGCCAACCAGAAATATAATAATAGCTAATATTTATTGAGCACTTACCACGTCAGGCCTTTTTCTAAAGACTTTACATCTAATATATTGCTTAGTCCTCCTGACAATCTCTGCAATAGACAGGAGCAAGAACAAAGAGGAGGACCCTCACATACTCTCCTTCTCATCCCCAACACCATTTCTGCACCACACAAGGAGCTCTGTCAGTGGGCGTGGCCCACACTTAGATGCTTTGGCCACCCTCCTAGTGCAAAGAGCAGACCTGGGGTTACCATTTGGTCTGTGGGCCCCGCACACTACTGCTGCGATCTGTCTCCAGAGAATGACCTGGAGAAAAACCCAGTCATCTCTAGAGGGTTGCTCAGAGCTGTTTGGGCAGGGGAATTTCTCTTAGCAGTATGGTCTGTACGAGGAGGTAGAAGCAGATTCCTTGGGCCCTATGGACTGCTGGGGCGTAAGGGGGATGACGGAATCAGGGTAGAGTGAGTTGTGTTAACTAAAGCACAAGACCCAGGACAGCAACCTGGTTTCCCGGGTCTCAATAGCAGTATCAGTAAAGAAGGTACTTCTATTACCCACAATTTGAAGATAAGAAAAATAAGATGAGAGGTTAAATAGCCCATCTTAGGTCTTGTAGCTAATAAGTGGCAGAACAGACATTTGAATGCAGGCAGGAGCTAGAGTGAGACTGTGTGGGTGGAGCCCTGCCGCTGTCCATCAGGCTATGTTGTCTCTCCAGGGATTAATGAACAAAACCGCCCTGTCAAGCAGTGTATGGCAAAGGCAGACAATAGCCCCCCCCCTTTTTTTTAAAATATATATATATTTGTGTATTTTATAAAATATAAATCATATAATTAGAAGTGCTCTGAACATTTATAGGGATAGATATAGGACAGTGATAAAAAATGCAACCAGTGGAGCCAGGGACAGCAAGCCCCCTTAGAGGGGATTATCACAGGCCTTTCTAAAGAGGTTGTCTTAAGATGATAGTTAAAAGTGAAAAATGGTCCTGTAAAGTCAAGTAGTATTCCAGGTAAAGCACCTGGAGACCCGCTTTGCTCTCTGCCAGTTTAGGGGCTGGCTTTTGGCTCTTGCCATGTCCCTTGAGATAGCCGTCAGCGTTAGCACCCTCTAGACATTGTCCTGCGCCTGAACTTGCTGAGGTGTCCACTCCAGCTGCCCACAGCCCAGAACCCCTCCAGTCCTCACAAAATATGTCAGGAGTTTTAGAATGGGGGAAGGGCAGAGGAAGCACTAGGTGGGGTGGAGGGGTAGAGGGCAATGCTGTGCTTAAAAAAAAGTCCAGGCATTTGGGAAATATTAGTTTAAAGCACATAGTTTTCTCCCTTTTAGCTCAATTTAGCTAATTCTCTTTTTTCTAATTGTACATCCATATATTTTCATTAGAAAGCTAATGGTCTCAAACCACTCTCAGCAAATACCAAATGACCCTGTTGTGACTCCCTAATAGCCTTTGTGCTGACAGTGTCAGAAATTAATGAAGCATGTGTCAATGCATATAATCAAACTCTCTGATGGTGTGCACTCCTTTAAAATGTATTTCATTTTTAATAACAAATTTATAGGTATAAGCATCTCTAATACTTCTCATCCCCTAGGACCCAAATCTCAAAACTTAGGAGAGTCCTTCAGTAAACATATTCAGCAAAGGTCCTTAATTTATTGTTCATGAACACTTGAAATTTTATGCAAAATGACATGCCTCTTGCCAGGGGGAGGATCTGGAACTTCCGTCACATTCTCAAATAATCCACCACTTCCCCAAAGTTAAGAATTATGGCATTTCAGAGGTACCACCACGAATTTTAGTTCCTTCCTTGTACAATTTTGATATGTGTAAATTTATTTCTGGACCATTTGGGGAACTGTAAGGATTTTGATTTTAGTACTTTGTGTCATTTCTATTGGGATAATTAGAAGAACAGAAAACCAAGGGTGGGAACAGGAAATGCAGTAGTCAGGAGGGCAGGAGGGCAGGAGTTGACGTTTTTACCATACTTTGGGGAATACATAAGAAGTCCAGGGAAAGTGACCTGCTTCTGCACTCACAGACTGCAGGGAACATGGCAGGTGGCACGCACTGGCTCTGTATGGCTCTGGTTGAGGGTAAGGCTCTGCTGGAGGAGTCAAGACAAGCTCTAGGCCTGCTTGAGGCTCCATTCCTCAACACCACCAAGGGAATCTGGGATTGAAAACATATCTTAGAAGAAAAAGAACCTTTTGTATATTCTGAAATAAAAATATAGACCTAATGAACTGAACTTTACACATCTTAAGTAGTAGAAATAGAAACAAACTATTATTTTCCATTTGCCTTTTTCCTGCTGGTAGAAATGTCCTCAGATCACCTTTCCCCAGAGTTTCAACACAGTACTTAGGACTCTGCTTTGCATCATTTTAGACACTATATCCTGAGAATCTTTTGTCCCTCAAGCCCAACCTTCCAAAAAGGGGCTCCCTAGGTTACCAATTAGACAAGACAGCAATGCCCATTTCTACACCAAGTTCCATCTGTGAGTCTTATAGTGATCCTGGTACAAAACACAAAATACCACAAAATAACCTGTGCATGGTTAAGTCATCGAATCAGACTGGCACCGAAATCACAAGTTCTTATTCTTCAATTACTACTAAATAAACACTATACACCATGTCAGCATTTTGCTAAGCATTGAAGGTACAACGGTAACCAAGACCAGCCAAACAATGACCAATTCCATGGGACTTCGTGGAATTAGGTTCAAAGTGGTCAGACGTAACAATGGTTTAACTGGGACATGAAAGAAGAATAGAAATTAGTTAGAAAAGTATGGGTCAGAGGAAGTGCTGAGAGCACAGGGCTAATAACAATATTAAGTGCAGTAATATGAGAACAAACACATTAAGGAGCACATAGCTAGAGAAAGAGGGCTCAGACCGTGAAGTCTGGAAATCATGTTAAAGAACTGGGACTTTTCTCAGAGAGCAATGGAAAGATGTTGAGGGACTTTAGGCAGGAGATCAACAGGATGATTTTAGAAAGATAACTTTGGGTACTGCATGACAATGGGTTGAAAGGGTCAAGATGAAGGGCAGAGAGCCCAGAAGTAATGGCTGTCTAATTTAGGAAAGTGAGAACCAGTCTGGGTAGAAAGAAGCTAATGGATTTGATGGGTGGTTAGTTCCATCGGTGGTGCTGCCTGGTACAGTGCTGACCTAAGGCTCAGATTCTCTCTGCTTCAACTTTATGTCTTTTTTCCTGGGATTTCATTGGAAAAACTTTAACACCTCCTCCATCCCTCACTCGCCAAGCCCATCCCACCATTGCCAAGCCCATCATCTGAGGACATCAACATAAGTAACAGAAATTCTCAAGTCTGAAGACAAAACAAAAACATGTGTAAGTAAATACAGGCATGCCACACTTTTTTATATAGTAACATTACTGTGCCTACTTGGTGGCATTGAGATATGGTGTATAAAAGTCACCAAGAGTTGTCATCATTTCAAGCATTCAAAGTTTTCTGAATTTCTGACTCAGAGTTGGGGCATCTAGAAAAAAAAAAATCAGCATTAATTCTGATTCCTAAAATGTGAAAAACACTTAACATTATGGAAAGAGAACAGGGAAAAAAATGCCTCTTTCTAATTGGTCCAAGGTCATGTAGAAGTCTCTGAGTTTACATGATATGTGCATGAAAGTGAAACCGATTTACAAGTTTCCGGAGAAAAGGGTGGCAAACAGAAAGTAATTGCACGGTATCCCTTTGTGATTAATTTGAGATGCATAAAACCTCATTAGTGTTGTCGTTAGTGTGCTGACTTATTGCTTTCTTGTAGCGGAAGAAAAGTTCTCAGAACTTTCCTTGGTATACTCAGACCTCAGTACCTCTCATTTTATTTTTTCACATTGTCCCACTCCCCCATAAGAAGGAATATGCAGTCGCAAATATTAAAATGCTTCACCTCTGTGAACAGGCACAGTACGTTGTGGGAGGTATGACAGAAGCTAGAGTCTGCTGAGGTGCATTTTGACTGAAGACCATGGAGAGTTAAGGTGGAAAGACCCAGGCATGTGACGTGTGACATGTGACAAGGTCAGCCTTGTCAATGGAAGTTGTGGAGAATAACTATCTGAACCCTCAAGGAAAACAGGGCTTTTGTTGGCAAGTTTGCTCTCAGGAGAAAGGATGACTAGATATTTGTAGCAATCAGGCACTACAGAGCAATCACTCAAATCTTTAAAATGATGATTTTGATAGATGAGGTTCCTCTGTGGAGGATTCATCAGCTGTATTTGTGTTGATCACTAGCTCCATGTGCCCCAAAGGGGAAAAGAACAAACAAACTGCAAAAAAATGAAAGTCCAAGTCACTTTCTCTCTATACTTAAAACACAAAGTAACAAACTATACTAAAATAATGCTGATGCTATAGGAATTTTTAACTAAATAAAAGGTCACATATTAACTTGTATATGGAAAAAAAGATTCATAAAATGAGTGTTAAAAATTCATTATGTAAGCTAAAAGTTAGAATTTTAAAAGCAAATCTTTAAATATAAAATTGAGCTTTAATAGATATGGGATGGGAATTTTACAGTCTTTTTCATTTTCTTCTAGTTCTACTTGAGAAGTCAGGAAAGAATTTATAACTATGTATTCCTTCAATGATTTAAGTTGGATAAAGGAAGTAGGAAAAAATAATGAAGGTGATACATACTGAGCATCTACTACATCCCATGAATGAATGTATCACTTCCTTTAATCACTTCAAAAGATCCATGAGCTAGTGCACCATTCTTAAAGATAAGGAGACAGTAAAACACCATGTCCCTGCAGGTCCCCCTCTGTTCCCAGAAACCTAGCCAAATTAAGGGAACAATGAGAACAAATGTGACCTAGAATTCTAGATACATATTATCTCGAAGGAACACTGGCTTTTTCCTATGCACGCTGGAAGCTAGGACAAGCTAATGCTATCTGCAGAAAGCTACTTTCTTGCATGTCTGGCTGGACTGTTGCTCCTTGGGATGCTGGTCATACCAGCAAACTAAGAAAGTTACTGATGATGCTGTCAGTCCTTCTGCAGCCTAACATTAAAACCCCTTTCTCAGTGGAACTGAGAACACTGGAAAAGACATGTTTTAGTCAGCTTTTCTGCTGTTGTGACTAAATGACCTGACCAGCACAATTATAGAGGAAGAAGAGTTTATTTGGGGGTTCATGGTTTCAGAGGTCTTAGTCCATAGAAGGCCAGCTCCATTCCTCCGGGCTCTAGGTGAGGTTGAAGATCATGGTGGAAGAGTGTAGCAGAGGGAAACAGCCCACACCATCAGGAAACAGAGAAAGAGTCCTTTTTCCACACACAAAATATATGCCCCATAGCCATGTCCCGATTACAATCTTCTCCAGCCACACCCTACCACTTCAATTAATCCCATCAGGGATTAATTCACTGACTGGGTCAAGACTCTTACAACCTGATCATTTCTCCTCTGAACCTTCCTGCATTGTCTCACATGCGAGCTTTTGGGGGACACCTCACATCCAGACCATAACAAGACACATGTCACTCATCCAGCCAGCCACCACTGGACAAAACATGGTGAGGGTGGAGGTGCTATCTGTTAAGCCTATGGCCATTGGGCCTCCCATAAGTGCTTCTCAATAAAACCAAATGCTGCATATGCCATTTCCAGGCAATTTCTATGGTCTCTCACAACCTAACCCACTGCTGTGGCACAACTGTGTTGGGAGGACTTGACAGGTAAATATCCATTTTACAAATGAGAAAACAACCTCAGAAAGTAGTTTACCATGGTGGGCTCGGGAGATAGCTCAGTTGGTGGAGTGCCTGCCTCACAAGCACAAGGCCCTGGGTTCAATCCCCAGCACCGCAAAAAAAAAAAAAAAGAAAGAAAGTAGTTTCCCATGGTGATACAGCTAGTGTCTAGTAGAGTAAAGATTTGAATTTAGATATATCTCTTTCTGAAGGCCATGTTATTAACCCCTATACTTTGAAATATTAATCAAAGCAGTAAATCCCTGAGGAAAATCAGACAAGGAGGATGGAAAGACTTAGGAATCAGCACCCCTCCCCGTCATGAGGCAGATTGGGAACCTGCCATTGATCTCTGTTTATAGACTCCAGAAATTTAGCATCAGATCCACATTCATGCAACACTATTTTTAAGGATAAGATTCATAAAACCAAAGTCCTGAAATGCTCATAAAGGTACATAATCTAGGATTAGCAACAGAGGGAAGCCAGGACAATCCCTATGCCTAAAAGGGCAAAGTTTAGAAACAAGGACCAAGGGACTAAGGTACCAGAGAGGAGAGAGCTGTTGAGAAGTTAATGGACAGGCTGCCACCTCTCCACCAGGAGGTCTTCCCCATAACTGAGTACATGAAAAGAAACGGGCTCCATAGAGCAGGAGGCCGGGATTCTGGGCTTTGCCTACTGGACAGAGAGCAACTGCAGAAAGACAGATGGATTTTCAATCAAAACAATGGAAGCCAGAAAACTATGGAATAGCATATTTTAAATGCTGAAAGAAAATAACTGCCACCCTTTAATTCTATGCCAAGTAAAAAACGGGCTCCATAGAGCAGGAGGCTGGGATTCTGGGCTTTGCCTACTGGACAGAGAGCAACTGCAGAAAGACAGATGGATTTTCAATCAAAACAATGGAAGCCAGAAAACTATGGAATAGCATATTTTAAATGCTGAAAGAAAATAACTGCCACCCTTTAATTCTATGCCAAGTAAAAATAGTCTTCAAAACTTGCCATTTATGTATGATCTATCAAAATGTATAATGTATTCTACTGTCAAGTGCAACAAATTAGAACAAATTAAAAAATGAATTAAAAATTTTTTAAAAAATCAAGTGGAAATAAAGATATTTTCAGACTAACAAAGTGTTAGGCCAAGGTCTGGGGGTGTCGCTCAGTGATAGAGTACTTTCCCGGCATGCATAAGACCCTGGGTTCAAACCCCAACACTGCAAAAAATAAAGGAAAAGAAAATGTTAAGTGAACACCATCCTGTCCCGGGTCCTGAACATCTCCACACATTCATGCCTTGTATGCCAAACTACAAGGTTTCTCCTGAGCTACTTCTGGAACTACTCACAAAGGCAATTAAGTAGGTCACATGACTATAGCATGACTACCATGTAGCTTGTCACTTCCTGGGGGAGGGTGTGTCATCCTTGGAGGAAAGGAGGACAATGAAACACCCTGTCCCTGAAGTGGCCCTTTCTGTTGCAAAGAACCTAACCAAATTAAGAGAACAATGAAAGTAAGCCTGGGCTGGAATGTCCAAATAAATGTTATCTTGAAGGACCCTGGCTTTTTGTTATGTAGGCTGGGAATTCAGTAAAATTAGTGTTATCTGTAGAAAACTACTTTCCTGCATGCATGTCAAGTTCCTTAGGATGCTGGTCATACAGTGGGACAAAGCAGCTAAGCTGGTGTTGTTTCTAAAACCTAACTACTGAAAACTCCCTCCCTGTAGTCACATGTGGATCAGAGCACCATGGAGGAGGAAGTGCTTACCTAGCCAGCTGCCACTGAACACAGTCGTGAGAAATGGAGGCATTATTTTCTGGTGAAGCACCAGCAGCATTATGTGAAACAGAAGTACAACTGTCCAGCCCATTGTCACTGCATCTTTCCCCTTAGCATTTTATCAGTAAACTATATATCTTACCATCCGATCTCCAGGTGCCTTCTCTGGTTTCTTGGCCACCTATTCCACTGCCTTAGCCCAACTGGGCTGTGGACAGTACAAGGGGGCGGCTTGCTTATTGCTCACTACAGCCTTTGACCGTGGGTTCTTCAACTGTGGGTTCTTCACATCGACCACCGCATGTGTGACCATCTCCTGGATCCATTCATGGCAATGCAATCCATTATTATACCAGATGACTTGCGGGCAGGGAAACCAGTACTGTCATGCTCAAACCCCCACAGCTTGCTGTGCTGTGAGTAATCAATTTTATTTAATCCACTGAGTTTTGTTATCCACTTTGGGCACCCACAGAGTTTGGCAAGATTGAGTTTCTTCCTTGACAAAATTGGAACAATGATCGGGATACCAAGAGACATAACTTATGAGAAGAAAAGACCAGGATCCTTTGCCCTGGATTCTGAAATATGACAAAACTCTTTGGAAACCAGAAACAAGTGCTCTCATCCAAGTAGTGGGTTAAGGGAGGAATAAGATATGGCTCACTGTACTCTCTGCTAATATAGAAGAACTGAGTCCATAGGTGGAAGATAAGTAATGACTGGTATGATTGAAACAAGGTTCCCAAATGATACAATGGTTGGTGGCTTGCTCTTCTACAGAATAGGGATGGGGAAAGTGCTCTGGGACCACACTAGAGAGGAAAGCACCTGGTACCTGCTTTAGCCATCACAGAACTATTTCTGGAGGGTACCATATCCTTGTCCAGAGCAATGAGATTCAGAACTGTAGCAAGAGGGATATCTAGGGCTGCTTTGATTAGCATGCCAGGGAGTTATTAGAGATTGGTTGGTAGGTCTCTGGAAAGGGATGAGAGAGTAAATGGCAGTAACTAGACTATCTCACATGTGGCCCTTCACACAGACTGTCCAGCTGGGACAGAATCAAGCCTCACAACAAGATTTGATACCTTGGATTCCCTTGTCAATCACTATATGGCAGCCAACCTAGATAGACTTCCCTGAAGTTCATAAAACCCATGGGAGATCCGGGAAGAAGCTATTCAAAACTTTGGGACTGGATGCCATGAAAATAGAGAGGCAGGGGGCTGGGGAGATAGCTCAGCTGGTAGAGTGCTTGCCTTGCAAGCACAAGGCCCTGGGTTTGATTCCCAGCACCGCAAAAAAAAAAAAAAAAAAAAAAAAAAAGAGAGAGGCAATCAGTGCAGTAGAGGAAGAGGGAAGAGGGACAGGATACCTATAAAGCACCAATTTAAAAAAACAATAAATAAATGGAAGAAGTGGAGCAGAGGGAGGGGAAGGAGGGAGGAAGGAGGGAGGAAGGAGGGAAGGAAAGAGGAAGCACTAGGGACTGAAATGGAACAAATTGTATTCCTTGCACATATGATTAAGTTGAAATGAACCCCACTATTATGTGTAACTATAATGCACTAATAAAAACATTAAACCAAACTATGAGGGCCACAGCAGTTCCAGGCTAGCTGTGCAATGGTCAGAGGTTGAAACCCCTAGGAAGGCACATTACTCTTGATGAGATTCAAGAACCAGCCACCCAAGTTGAATTCATAGGAGTAATATGGTCTGAGGCCAAGAAATCAACTCCTAAGATAGTAAAAGAAAAGTTTCTCACCTATAGCTTCCCGTTACCAAAAGGAAGTCCACCATTGATCAGATTGTCGGTATACCAAAAACCATATCTGCCACACCAATGCTTTTTGCTGAACCCTAGGTAAACTTCTACCAGAAATTGTGCCAAATTTAACAGGCATCATTACAAAGAACACCACAGGCTGTCTCAGTAACCCTGTCCTTAGGGCTGTCCTCAAGACTTTTGAACTATAGGTATCTGTTGCTGATAATTAGGCTGCTTGGAGCCTCTGGCAAAGGAAACAGCCTCCGCCCAAAGGGCCCATCTTCCCTATATAGTCAACGACCACTCCATTCACGAAACAGCTATTGGTCGACTGTTGGGTAATGTAAAGACCCAATGCCTTACACAGGACCCCCAAGAAACACTGCATACAGATACCCCTGTTGCTGAGTTGGGTCCACTCACATGTTAATGGTAGTCCGAAAGGAGCAAGGGATAATCAAATTGGATGCCATAGGTATAAATTTCTTTCATGACATGCTAAGAGTCACACTTTTTTCAAACTTTTTTTTCAGTTGTTGATGAACCTTTTTTTTTTTTTTTAATTTATTTTTATGCGGTACTGAGGATTGAACCCAGTGCCTCACACTTGCCAGGCAAGCACTCTACCACTGAGTCACAACTCCAGCCCAAGAGCCACACGTTTTAGGGGAATTTTATGTCCCCTTGAGCACTCAAAGGAGCAGCATTGGGCTTCCTGGGGACTCTGCTTCCAAGAAGTTTCAAAGGCTGCTTTGACTTGTTTTATTGATGACTGAGCCAAACTAAAAGTTGATGGTATTACTGGGCAGTAGTAACCCTTCAGCCTCAATGACATGACAGCCCTGGACCCTTGACTGTGGTAAGGGCCAGTTTACACAATGGGTCAAGTTGAAAGCCATTCCCCTGTTTCCACCTAGACAATACTAAAGAGCAGATATGTCATATTTTCACTGACTCTTAGCCTATAGCCAATGGCTTGGATACCTGGTTGGACTCTTGGCTGATGACTAACTGGCATAGTAAAGATATTCCTCTGTCACAAGCACTAGAAAGACACTAGAAAGCCCAGTGAGATATTTATGCAGCCCACATGGATGACCATGGGAAGAATCCATGCCCAGAAAAGACTGAATGGAACAATGTGGCCAATCAAGCCAATGCAATATGGCGGCCAGCATCATTACCTGACTCATCATTAGACCAGGCACAGCAAACCTACTGACATAACCCAGTGGGCTCAAGGCTTTCATCTGAAAGTAAAAGAAGCAGACTGGTCTGTAAGGATGGTGATTCCTACCAGCAGTTGACTCACCCACTTCTACAGTGAGTATCTGCCTGTTCCTGCCACATGGTCTTGTGCCTTTAATATTTACTCTGGCTATAGAAGTTTCATAACTATGAGAGCAGCAGATTCTGGTCACATTGTAATAGTACTTGAGACCAACTTCTGCCATTATTGCTGTCCTGTGAGTAATAAACTGTCCTGCTCTGATCCATTGTGTCTACTTGTAGCACCTATGCAGTTTAAAAAACTTTTTTAAAAAACTAGCTTTCAGCATCATTGATTTTCTCTATTGTCTTCCATTTCATTTATTTCAGCTTTAAGTTTCATTATTTCCTTTCTTCTAATTACATTGGATTTAATATTCTCTCATTTTTCTTGTTTCTAAAATTCTTATAGAACATTAAACTACTGATTTCAGGCTTTCCTCCTTTTCTAATATATGTATTCAATGCTACAACGTTCCCTCTAAACACAACTTTCACTACTCTCAGAAATTGTGATGTTTATTTTCATTTTTAACTCAAAATGTTTGTATTTTTTTTTCTTGAAAGTTCCTCTTTGATGCATGTGTTATTTAGAAGTACATTTTATTTTTCTTTTATTTTCTTTCTTGAAATAGGTTCTAACTAGGTTGCCTAGGCTATTCTCAAATTCTTAAACTGAAGAGATGCTCCAGCCTCAGCCTCCCATGTGGACAGGCCTATGGGAATATGTCACCTGCCTGACTTAGAAGTGTCATTGGTATTTTTGTTTGTGGTGCTTGGGATAAAACCCAGAGCTTCATGCATACTAGAGCTAAACCCCCAACTCATAGAAATACATTTTTCAATCTGCAGCTACTTGGGGATTTTTCCATCTATCTATCTTTATTATAGATTCCTAGTTTAATTCCATTGTGGTCTGAAAGCATACTTTTTGAGTTTTCTTAGAAGTGATTCATAACCTAGAATGTGATCTATCTTGGTGAATGTTCCATGTGAACTTGAGAAGAATACATATTCTTCTGCTGTTGAATGAAGTATATTATAAATGTCAACTAGATACAGTTGGCCTGACAGTTCAGTTCAGTTCAACTATATCCATACTGATTTTCTGCCTGCTGTATTTATCAATTATGACAGAGGGGTGTCGAACTCACCAACTATGAACAGGATTTACCTGTTTCTCCTCACAAGTCCATCAGTTATTACCTGATACATTTGGATGATCTGTTGTCAGGTGCATACACATTAAAATTTTATCTTTTTGAAGAAAGGAGTCTTTTATTATTATCCAATGACTCCTTATCACCAATAATTTTCCTTGATCTTAAGTCTGCCTTGTCTGAAATTAATGTAGCTACTCCAGCTTCCTTTTGATTAGTGATAGTATGACATATCTTTCTCCATTCCTATAATTTAAATCCATTTGTGTTTTTATATTTAACATGGTTTCCTGTAAGTAACATATAGTTGGGTCTTGTTTGTTTTGTTTCCATCTTTTAATTGGTATATTTAGATCATTCACATTTAAAATGATTGCTGATGCAGAAGGACAGGTATCTATAATATTTGTAAATGTTTTTAATTCATCATTCTGTTTTGTTGTTGTTGTTGTTGTTGTTGTTCTCCACTGTTTTCTGACTTCTTTGATTTTAACATAGTATTATACATGGTTCTATTTTCTCTCTTCTCTTATACTTTTCTATTATGTTTCTTTTAGCAAGAATGTGGAGAAATCTAAAAACCCTCCTGCACTGCTAGTGGGAATATAAAATGGGGCAGCCCCTAAGGAAAAGTGTGGAGATTCCTCAAAAGTTAAAAACGGAATTCCCTGTGACTCAGCACTCAGCATTATACTCCTAGGTATACATCCCAAAGAATTGAAAACAAGGACTCAACAGATGTTTGTACACCAGGGTTCACTGCAGGGTTATGCACAATAGCTTGAAGGTGGAATCAACCCAAATGTCCATCAACAGGTGAACTGAGAAACAAACTGTAACAATATCTATGTGATAGAATATTATTCAGTGGTAAAAGGAATAAAGTTCCGGTACATTCTATACCATGAATGAAACTTGAAGACATTACACTAAATGAAATAAGCCAGACACAAAAAGACAATTATTGTAATTCCACTTATATAAAATATCCAGAGTATGCAAATGTATAGAGACAAAGTAGAGGATGGGTGAAGGGGGAAATAGGAAGTTATTACCTAATGAGTACAATTAAGCACCCGTTAAGCAATAGGTTTAGGTGTTGAGGGTGATGAAGATATTCTGGAAATACATAATAGTGATGACTATATAATATTACAAATGTACTTAATACCACTGAATTGTACACACAGGAATGTTTAAAATGGTGAACTTTATACTATGTATACTTCGAATCAAGTATTTTAAAAGAGTATAAGGAAAGGTGAGTAGCCCTACCATGTATGAATACTTTGTTTTAAATTAAGCTTTAATAATTAAGATAAAAATCAGGGCTAGACAAACAATTAACAGAGAATACGAAGCAGGCATGTTAATTTAAAGTTGACACTTGACAAATGACAGGCAGATCATGAGGACAAAGGGTGAATATTTGATACATGGAATTGACTCAACGTGTAAGAAGATAAAAATGGATTCCTATCTCACACCATGCACAAACAAACTAGGAGTGGATTCAAATTTTAATGGAAAGTAAAACTATAAAACGAAACAAAACAAAAAACAGGTGATGGAAAGGAAAAGATTTCTTAAACAAGATACAATATGAGTCATAAAGGTTATAATTAGCCAGGTGTGGTGTCCAACACCTGTAATCCCAACAGCTTGGGAGGCTGAGGCAGGAGGATTGAGAGTTCAAAGCCAGTCTCAGCAAAATTGAGGTGCTAAGCAACTCAGTGAGACCCTGTCTCTAAATAAAATACTAAAAAGGACTGGGGATGTATCTTGGTGGTCGAGTGCCTCTGAGTTGAAATCCCTGGTACAAAAAAAAAAAAGTGATAATTAACAGAACTGACTACTTTACTTTAAAACTGAGAGTGTCTGTTCATCGAAAGGTAACTAACTAAAAAGATTACGAAGTAATCAAGGTAAGTAAAAATTACAAGTAAGTAAAAAGATTACAAAATTAAAGTAAAAAGATTACAAAACTACAAAATTAGAGAAGATTTTGCAATATATCTAACTGTAATAGTTCCGTATCATGGATTTACGAAACATCTACAGAAAAGACAAAGATCAAAAAACCTCAACAAAAAAATAGGCAAAGAAGTGGAGCACAGCAGTACCCACCTGTAATCCACCTACGTCGGAGACAGGCAGGATAAGCACGAGTTCAAGGCCAGCCTTGAGACTGAGTAAGAACCTGTCTCAACATAAAAAATAGAAAAGGCTGGGGGTGTAACTCAATAGTAGAGTGAGCCTGGGTTCAATTTCCTGCATTGAAAAAAATAAAAGCACATTTGACTAATAAAAGAAAAAGACGGTCAATCTTTCTAGAATCAGGAATCAGAAACACGAAAGTCAAGACCACAATAAGCTACTATTTTACATTTATCTGGTTGGCCAAACAGTTTCAAGTGTTAGAGAATGAATTAGTTCTGCTACCATGTTTATCGTAAACTGTGAATCTGATGTAGGTGATTTATTGAGGGATAATTTGAGCATACCATGAATTTTGCATTTGATTATGCATGAATTTATCCTGAGAAATACCAGGTGACAAAATTCTACCCAGTTGAACCCAACTGCATAGGAACACACAAAACACACAGCATCTGTTAGCTATCTCAGTCACCAGGTGTTTCAGCCACATCCGTCCACACCTGGTAGCAACCGGTCCAATGCCAGATAACCTTCCCTCCATCACCACACTACAATTCACGCGCTGCAGCCCCTGCACAGGCAAACACCAGGTCCCTTTCAAGGTGAAGTGCTGTATTTATCGTCATAGTTATGTGTTTCTTAACTGTTTAACATGCAAAACCATGCTACTCTTTTTATGGCTGCTGAGAATTTTCTCCTAACCCCATGTTTTTATTTTCATTTCTTTTTTTTTTTCCCACGTTTTTCTTGTAAGCACCATCTTTATTGGGTGATTTAAAATAGCGTAGTAATTTTTAGAACCCAAGTATTGTGTTATAGCAGAACTAACAATATACGGGGAATGGAATCGCTTATACTTGGGTAGTATAATTCTAAATTGGCACAGTCACTTTGGAAAACAATTTGACAGTAGCTTGTAAAGCTGAACATTGACATACCTTATAATTCAACAATTCTACTCTGACATAGACAGCTGAAAGAAAGCACTGCACATGTGTGCCCTGAGACAGGTTCAAGAATATTCATAGCATAAATATTTGTGACGGCAAAAATGGAGTAACAGCACAAAGGAGTACTGAAAGGAAAACATGAATGCAAATGTGATATAGTTACACAATAAAATATTACATGGTGATAATGCAAAAAACAAGACTGGAGGTGGAAAAAAAGGAAAATCATAAGAGGCTTTGTGGAACACAATGCCAGTTTATAAAGTTCAGAGACAGGCAAGAGTAAGCAAAGCATTGTTTAGGAGTGTGTGTGTGTGTGTGTGTGTGTGTGTGTGTGTGTGTGTGTGTCTAACTTTAAAACAAAATAAAGTCAGGCAATGACAGACACAAAATTCAGAATGGTGGTTATCTCTGAAAAAGACACCAAAGAGTGGGATAAGGGAGAATGTTCAAGCAGCACAAATTGTTTGAAAAATTCTAGTTCTTGAGCTAACTTTATAGACATTCATTAGAGTCATCTAATTTTGCTTAATTGGGATCCAAATACAAAATATCAGGAAAAGACATTCTCATTGATAAAGGAAACAGCATATTTTAATGATTTCCAACATAATTAAATTTATTTTAATAATTATAAATAAAAGTAAGGGAATGAAAATAATCAGCTTTATCATAGTAAGATGGTAACATTTATTCAGAGCTGATTAAAATTTAGAAATGTTCCATTATAAGGCATTGCCTAAATTTTAATATGGGGAGAATTGGTTCACATAAAAGCCACTTTTCAAATTACACCTTCTAACATTTCCTGTTCCCTCTAAGGAAGATTTCAGTAGACCATAAGGTGAGAAATAAGCACAAAATATCAACGCGTCCATTAGAAAAGAAACTGAAATTATAGCCTGAGGGGAAGAAGAAGCTGAGTCATTCCCAGAAGGATGAACTCCAAGCTTTCACAGATGCAATTTCCTTCCCCTTAATTTGTCAATTTCACGGCCATCCATTAAGAAGTCAGAATGTCTGTACTCAGCAAGTCCTCCAATACAGGTGTGCGGACGCCGGCACCTGTAATGTGCAGCCTGTTTACTTTGCAAGAATTTCATCCACAGCACTACTGCTTGTGTCTCTGCAAAGAGTCTTTGATCAAATTCATTCAGGTACTAACTTGCCTTAAGTCTGCTGCTGAAACACAGATACCTGGGCCTCCTTTTAGGCCCATTTCCTAGACCACACACGCTCAGGGATCTTGTCTGGGGCACTTTCAGTGAAGAGTACAAAAGTAGCTCCTAACAGACCTTGAACATGTAAGTGCCAGGTCCCGTTGCTCTGGGTATCCCTACCACCTGGCACATTATTGCTGTAAAAGGAAAATGAAATCCCATCTCTGTACATAAATAGGGCTCTGCAAACCCACCAACCCATGTAAGCGCTGTGCCTAACTCGGGGACAGACCAGTCAAAGACTTGAGTTCTGGTCCCAGTGGACACAAATCACCATTTGAGCTTAGACAAATCAGTCAATCTCTCTGGGCCACAATCCTGCTATCTGTTTAATGAGGTGGCTGCCCTTAATCTTCACCCGAGTGCCCCCCATAAGTCTGTTTCCAACCTTAAGTTTCTAGAACTCAGTGAGTTAAAGCCTACTGACTCAGTTGGTTCCCATTAACTAATCAGTCCCCAAATATGGAAATGAAGCTCATCAGGCACTATGTGAGGCACTAGGGGGTGACACTAAAAGATTGAATAGTGTTTTTGTACCCAAAGAACTTAGATCCAGAATTCACATGGAAATGCAAAAGACCTACAGTAGCCAATACAATTTTGAAAAATAAAAGAGCTGGAAGACTAACCTAGGTCTTTAAGTCTTGAGTTCGCACTACCTAAGTTCAAGACCTTATAAAAGCCAGAGCCGTGGTTCACACCTGGAATCCCAGCTGCTTGGGAGGCTGAGGCAGGAGGATCGAGAGTTCAAAGTCAACCTCAGCAACTTAGTGAGGTCCTAAGCAACTTAGTGAGACCTTGTCCTTGAATAAAAATATATTTTTTTAAAAATGGCTGGGGAGGTAGCTCAGTGGTTGAGAACCCTGAGTTCAATTCCAGGTACCAAAAAGAAAAAAGACTTAATATAAAGTTAAAGCAATCAAAATAGTGTGGTGTCAGCTTAAGGATAGACACATACAGATTAATGGAGCAGAAGAGAGTCCAAGAGTAGACCATATATACATCAACTGTCAATTGATTTTCAACACAGGTGACAGGAAAATTCATGGGTAAAAGACAGTCTTTTAGGCAAAAATGTTACTGGAGAGAGAGAGAGAGAGAGAGAGAGAGAGAGAGAGAGAGAGAGAGAGAGGGCATGTAAATTCAGTCCTTCACACCATGTAACAAAATTTACTCAAAAAGGAAATAGACTGAAAGACTTAAATTTAAGAGTCAAACTTATACAACTTCTCAAAGAAAAATTATGGGAAAATCTTTATGATCTTGGGTTAAATAAAAAAATTTAAGTGGAAAAAACCCCAAATCATAAAAGAAAAATTTCATAAATTAGGTATTTCTCCAAATATGGCCAATCAGCCCATAAAAGGATGCCCAGCATCACTTTTCATTTGGAAAATGCAGTTGAAAACCATAACGAGATGCAAACAACACCCACAGGTGTGAGAATGAATACTATTTTAAAAAGCTAAAAAGAACCACACTTGGCAATGATATGGAGAAACTGGAACCCTTGTGTACTCTGGAATGAAAAATGGTGCAACCACTATGGAAACACTCTGGCATTTCTTCAAAAAATTAAATATGGAATTCCCATACAATCCTGCAATTCCACTTCTGGATATACACCTGAAGAACTGAAAGCAGAGTTGTGAAGAGACATCTGTACACCAGTGCAGCGGTATCATCCACAACAACCAAAAGGTGGAAGCAGTATAAATGTCCATCGCTGGTGACTCATATTCATCCTCCAAAAGGAAGGAATTCTGACACAGGCTACCACATGGAAGCACCTTCAGACGTCCTGCTAAGTCAACTTCGACATCATAAAAAGACAGATACAATATGATTCCACTTACATAAGCCCAATTCAGAGACAGAAAGTAGAATGGTGGTTTCGGGGACTAGGGGCAGGAAGGATGAAGAGTTGTTTATAAGTATAGTCTCCGTTTGGCCGGATGAAAAGTTCTAGAGATTGGTTACACAAAAATGTGAATATACCTAACACTGCTATACTGTACGCTTAAAAATAGTTAAGATGGCAAGTTTCACGTTATGTGTATTTGACTGCAATTAAAACCATCACCAAGGCTGGGGATATAGCTCAGTTGGTAGAGTGCTTGCTAGGATGAAAAAGGCCTTGGGCTCAATCCCCAGCATCACCAAAAACAAAACCAAAACAAAACCCATCACCGATAAGTGGACTCAGATAGGAGTTAAGAATTCAGGAGATAAGGCCATTGCATGTGACTACACGCTGTCCTGCAGCAGTGCACCTAGCTATGGTCTGAAATCCAACTAGCACTCAGTTCTCCAAGCCAAGGAAGGGAGGGAGGGAGGAAGCAGAGAGAGTGAACCAGTGCAGCTGGAGGCAGGAGGCAGGAGGAGGGCTGGAAGGACAAGGTCCTGCCAGGTCTGTTGGGTTCATTCTCAGGATTTTTGCTTTAGAAGCTTCTGAGCCTATGAGAGAATAGCACAGGGTGGCTCAGAATGACTTATGCTTCCCTTTCACACTATATTGTGTGTGCATCTGTGGCAGATTTTTCTTGGGAAGGTAAGGTTGAAGATCTGGATGACTTTTTCTTCTTCCCACTGACCTCTGTTTAAAGAGCCGATGATATCATGTTGAACAATGCTGCCATTTTTCAGTCAAATACTGCCTTCTTCTGAATGGAAAAACTTCTGGGAATAGTCAACACATTGATATTAATATTTAAGCTCTGCCAGTGACTGGTCTGAACACTTTACGTGGGTTCTACCACTTAATCCTGAAATAACCTACATGAGCTAAATAGTATTAATATCTTTTTCAAGTTTTTAATTTTTTCCAATTCTGGGGATGGAACCCAGGGCCCTGTGCATGCTAGGCAAGAGCTCTGCCTCTGAGTTGCACCCCCAGCCTCTATCATCAAATTTCAAATTTTGTAGATGAGGAATCTGAGACTCAGGTTAAATAATTAGTCTGAGGTCACACAGTCAAAAAGGAAGGGTCTGGAAATACATACTTGATTTTTCCTTAAACAACAGACATGACCTTTCCTTTCAGAATAGAAGGTAAACAAATTAAAAGCTGGCATTCTTTGGAGGCCATCTCCTTCTAGAGGGAGCTGGAAGCTGCTAAGTTGGCCCGAGGGGAGAAAAACAAAGGGACAACCTAAAGATGGCCAGCCACCTCCAAGGGGCCTCTGGGTGTTTCCCTAGCTTACCACTCTCCCACATCCCATGCTCAGCATTTTAAACAAATGAAAGAGTTTGGTAAACCTGTAGGAATAAAATATCTCTTTGTTTTTACAATAAACCAGTTCACACAAATGCAGGTACGGTATTTTAAAATGGTGAAACTTCAGCCCCTTTGGGGGCAAATTAAACCAAGAAACACAAAGGGGCAAAGAGGGCATTCTCCAGGCCCATCTGGCTGCACCCAGTGCATAAGGATCTGCCAATCACCAGGCCCAGCACCCAGCTGGTCCAGGTCATTGAGAGAAAAGCTGCACGCAGACAGCTTATATACTGGAATAAATCAAGATGAACAATTACCATTTTCTGGAGAAAAGCAGACTTGTTCAGGGTAAACATCACCCTGTTGCTGTCTTTAGAGAACAAATTTCAGGAAAAGTGAGGGGCAGATAAGGAGGGACCGAGGCTCCATGGTTTAAAAGAGAGGTTCGGGGCTCATGGATAATACTTTCTTAATCTCCTAGAGATGAAAAGTTGGGCTGAGGAACTGTTTCACCAGAGTCCCCAAATAGTGACAAGTGAAGAATCTGGCTGAGCTGAAATTCAACAATGCTGAAAGTTTCACAATAAATTCAATAGTAATTAATGTTTATGTTTAAGATTCTGTGCGGTATGCAATAAGTGAGATAATTTCCATAAAAAAATTTAGCATGGTGTCTGGTACTGAGTTCCCTTTCAGTAAATGTCAACAGACATCATTATGTGTATCCATATTAACATTGCTATTGTCAGTTCACTTGCTCCTTAAAACACTATGAGTATACTATTATGAGTATATTAAGAGTATACCATTATCATCCCCATATTGCTAAGCTCAGGCAGGTTAGGTGGTGTGTTCAGGTGTAGGCACTTAGAAACAGAAGCAGCAAAGCCCAAGGTACAGGTGCTCTGGAGTGCAAGAGTCATGGTGGCCACCATTTGTAGCACAGCTACTTTAGGCCATCTGCGCTGAGCACTTCACAATCATCTTTAATGACCAGCCCCGCAAAGCATTATTAGTCTCCTTTTAAATATGAAAAAACTGAGGCTCAAAGAGGCAATGCCCAAAGTCTCTCAGCTAGTAAGCATCTAAGGATGGATTCAGGCTCAGCTCGACCTGGTCCCAAAGGCTGTGCCCTTCACGATACCAGGAAAGGCCATCCTCTGTCGAGCACTGTGGACTTGCTTGGGTGCTCATGTCCTGGCCCTTCATGGCCCTGCACTTTGCAGGTGCTTTGTGCAATAAGGAAGGAATGTGCTAAGGTAAATGCCCAGTGAAGAATCTCCCATGCGTGACCACAAGTTCAAAAACCAATGCCTCCTGTCCAGAGCAGTTGTGTGCTTGAGTGACAAACCTGGATAAATGGAACATGGGGCTTTCCTGGAAAAGAGATTATTTTTTAGACTAAATTATGTACATATTTATTTTGGGGGGGGTGCTAGGGATTGAACCCATGGCCTTGTGCATGCTAAGCACTCACTCTTTCACTGAGCTCCACCCCAATCCCGAATTTGATGTATCTGAACTGAATGTGGAACTCAGGATATGTGATCTTCCCCGGTTCGAGAGCTTCCCAGACAAATCAAATCACAAATGTCACAAAACAAATCACAGAATCTCTGTCCCTGGCACACTCTGCTCCTCTGCCACTACTCTGGGGTGCTGCACTGCTCAGATGGAAAAAAAAAATGTCCTGCCCCAAAAAGACCTAAGGAATATCAAAAGGAGCAGAAATGACAGTTTCTGCCTTGACTTATTTTGGTGTCACAGATGTTGCTGCATGGTGCAAACCGTATGATAATATTTGCTGATTACAATGGCAGGTTACAGACTTCAGTTTGGATTGAAGTATTATCAGCGCTGCAGGAAACTACAGATCTTCCGCTGCAAAAAAAATGTTGAAATTCAGTCCAATCTGTTAGTTCTTCCTAGGGTTTCACCTTCCCCGGTTTTCCCCTCCTCAGGAGAAAATCTTTAAAACCATTTTGTAGATAAAAATAGGTTTGGAGTTTCACAGGGGTAGCCTTGTAATTTTGTGCCTCTACACTATGAGTGCACATCTCTTTAGAATACTTGGGTCAGTCGTCTAATTGAAAAGCTCAGCCGACATCCCAAAGCGTTTGTTCTGATCATTGCTTAACACGCTCCTAAGAAGCTCCCTAAGATAAGCCAAGTTCCAGCCTCATTTCTCTGGTTTGCACTCGGAAAGAAAAAGTAAGTATTCGTTATCATTCAGTGAGTTGCGATTTTAATTACTGGAAAAAATGTTATTAATTCTGATCAGGTTTACTCCAAAGGTAATAAAGATAAAAGCTGTCAAAATTAATTAAGCACATATTCATTAAATCCAAGGTAGCGTCAGTTTCTTTATTGCTCAAATACGATTAACACTTAATCTTGGTAAGTTACATAATCATGTGCCTGAAAATAAAGGGAGGATACAACCTTGGCCTTCTCCGTTTTACATGGGAAAATATTAATGACGCTGACATCAGAGACAATTAGACAGTGTCAGGCGATTGTTTTTAGCCAGCTTTCTCTCACATCTGTGGTGTCTACAAGCAAGAAGGCTCATTGTTTCCACAGGCCTCCTTCGGGCCTTGGCTTTTTGTGTAAACCGTCAATCTCTTGGCGAATATCAAAGCCGTGAGGAAATTAGAACAGACCAGCTATGCTGGCCCACACTAAAGCTTAGCAGGGTGCATCCACTATGCTACTAATTAGGCAGTGACCAACAAAATAACCTGTCAATGTCCGCTAGCCATTTCCCACACACCTGCATTTCATACCCTAATAAGCATACAGCAAGAGAGAAAAAGGCATAACTGTTGAAGTGTGAAAAATGAACAAAATATAACAATGTTTCCATCCCCACCTATACTTCTGGCAATTACCATTTAACATTAGGGGGACTCAACACGTCTGAGGACTCACAATACAGTATCTGAAACTAGAACCCAGGGGGCAAACCACACATTGAGACTGTATTAAGGTTTGCTTCGAAAATATCACACTAAGAAGAATCTAGAGTTATGTATAAAACCCAGGAAACTGAAAATGACCATAATTTAGATTAGGGACCAGGAGGCTGACTTTTTAAAAACATTTTCCATTCAAGCCATTGAAAGAGAAATGCATACTATTCTCTTCATCGTTTCCTTCCATAAAACCAAAATATATAACAGGTCGGGAACTAGAATATCAGGTGGTCCCACTTTTCCTCATAAGTGCCACCCCGATTCAGTAGGTTTGGGATCCATCATTCTTCTGGTCTACCATATATTAATTAATTTCTCTTTTCAGGTCTCTATTTTTTTCCCGTGGGTCCCCACTGTCGTCTTTTAGACAAGATGCTGAAAGCAGCATTTTGTTTTCTAGGACTTCCTTTCGTAGAGAAAGCAACATGCCTTGCAACAGAGGAAGCCGAGAAGGTGCCACATTAAGTGGATTTAAAAACACTCCTACTTTGTCCTTGAGCTTTAAAATGTATTTGGAAACTCATCACCCACGTGTAGAAATAGGTCCCATTACATCTTTAACAACAGTCATCTTAAGAGATTCCACCCAGATCTCTTTTTAAGACTCTGCCCAATTACTTAGGTCACAAAAATCTCTTTGTTTTTACTCTAACATCTTTACTGATTCCAGTCTTCCTGAACACAGAAAGATACAGTGCTGCTACCAAAGGAAAAAAAAAAAAAAAAAAAAAAAAAAAAGCCCCAAACATAACAATTTGGTTTCTGTGCTTAAAAAGGAAAACAAAAATACCTCGACCTCTCTCAAACTGAAGGGTTAAAAGTAAACAAACTTTGCACAATGACTCCACTTTATTTTGCCCCAAACAAAGATTGTATGGTACAGGTATCCATGTGATAGACTTCTTATGAAAAGGCTTCTGGCTTTTAAGACCATATATCTTTGGAGTAATTCCTTTTTGTGTTTTTCGATCCAGCTGAACTTTTTTCTTCTTCTTCTTTTTTTTTTTTTTTAATTTAAGCAGGAACAAGAGAAACAGAGAAACGTAAGGACAAAATTGTCATGGGGAGCCCCATCACCGCATCTCAGTGTGTGCCAAGGAGGTGCTTGTATTGTAAGTGCATCCTCCTCGATGGAACTGCAGACAATCTAGACCCACATCCAAATGGTATTTGTTAGATACTTCTGAACACTGCTTTTCTTTTCATTCGACTTTATCCAAAAACAGCGTTTTCAATTATAAATAAAAACTTTCTCCACCTCTTCCTACTTGAACCCAAGTACAGAAGGCCCCTATTTAAAATGCAGCTCCGGAGCCGCCACCAGGCTGCCTGTTCAGCTGCCAGTGGCTTTTGTGTACAAAGATGTTAATTGGTCCTAATCCCCTCCTAGAAGCTGTTTTGGTAGCCTGACCTGGCACCCTGAAGAAGGACACCTTGGTGTGAAGAACTAAAGGGTCCATTGAGGAGGGAGTGAAAGGCAGCCACGCATTCCAACACATTTTAATTTCAGGAATTAAAAAAGAGGAACATCATCATGGAGATCCTAGAGAAATCGCACAAAGCTTTAATACCAGTGAAGTGAGTTCTACAAACACCCAAGCTGCACGCACGCGCACGCGCGCGTCCACACAAAGAAAGGAAGGAAGCCCCAGAGCCGGGCAAAGGGAAATTCAGATTCTCAGATTCTCCATTTTATTACTGCAGCTCATAATCTGGCTCTTTGAGAGCTGAACTTGGCTTGCTGTGACATTTGTTTTTTCCATCCTAATTGACCAAACTGACATGCTTATGAAAATCAGATCCCCATCCTCTTCCACCCGCAAGGACTCTGCTGGAACGCATGGTCTGATTTGGTTGAAGTATAACATCTAACTCAATGACTTCCTTTAAATTTGTATGACAACTCTCAGTTTCCGGAAGAAAAGGTGAAAAGAAAAGAATGGTAATTCTTGCAGAAAACTTCTAATTCACTGGATCACCTGTCAAATAAATAAACGTCCTCCTTAGCACATGGTCAAATACTATCTATGCTACGTGCCAATTTAGAGAATCTACATTTACACCTTGGGTGGCACATTATGCTAATGAGATGCCTGATGGGCAATGGTAAGGTTTTGAGGTTTTTGACAGAGTTCAACCATCACCTTCTTGGTTCAAAGTAGCTTGCCTTTCATCTGATAAAAGCAGAAAGAAAAGGTTCTGGATTACTGAAAGTGCACCAAGTGCCAGATTTTCAACATTGAACCAGTTTATACTTTAATCTCCTGGGCGATTTTTGAATGCACGCCGCCCCCCACCCCTTAGCACAACTGATGCAGATAAAGGCATGAGAGTTGGGAGACCCTGCTGAGGACACTTGCAAGGTGCTTCATGTGAGAAGCTAAGGGCCTCACAACTGCAGAGGCACAGGAGGACGGCAAGGTGTTTTGCCTCTAGGAGCAGAGAAAAATACTTCTGGTGTGCTTTCAAGAGAGGCCTACAATGTGCAATGTGGCCTTGTCTATGGAATAGGACATTCCACCCATCAACATCCGGTCTCTTTAATGTTACCAAAGACTAAAGACAAGACCAAAGTCACAGAAGTCCTGTTTTGGTCAGGAACCTCTTTCCCACAAACCACTGAACTTCTTCAGCAGCAATTTTTTTTTTGTTGTTGTTGCTGGGGATTGAACCCAGACCTTGTGCATGCAAAGCAAGCACTCTACCAACTGAGCTATATCCCAAGCCTAGCACCTTGTTTTTCATTGTCTACTACTTGTAAAAAACATGGAATAAGTGTACCAAAGTCCACTCTGAATATGAGCATATATCACTTTGAATATAAAATCTCATTTAAAAATTATTTAACGGAGGCCTAGCATCGACCAATATTGCTTTGTTTGCTTTTGGTCTCAGGCTAAGAACTAAGGCTAGAACTAAGGTAACTTTCCCAATTCACAAAACTGTTAAAATATAATGAGGTTAAGATCTGAGTCATATCTGAGTCACAAAACTCACATTTTTTTACCACAACTTGATGCCTCCCTCAATTATTTTAAACTCTTACTAGAGATAAGTGAGATATAAAGGTGCTAGTCATTCCAAGTGTCTAACTCTACTATAATCACATAGCAGATGCCCAATGAGTATTTGTTGAATTCAACTCTACTGATCACTTCCTTGCTCTAATCTTTGAAGTCTGGTTTAGAAGTCTAATTCTCTCTTTAACAAGGTGAGTGGCTTCAGACAAGTTACTTTACTTCTATATAATGGATAAATAACTATCAGATTGTCACGGACAATAAGTGTAAGTGCAAAAGGATAAGAAGCAGGCCTCAACAAATTCAGGGAAGCCTTTATTCCTTCATGGACTTGGGTGCTGTTGGGACCCATTTTCCGGATGGGAAAATGACCCATCAGTTACAGAGGGGATTTTGGTTTTGTACAGTCCAATGAGGATGATGTACTCACTGGAAACCAACACATGCAGTGTTGACCGTCAGGGGCTAGTTGTACAGGTTAAAACCAGACCCCAAGGGATGAGTACTCAAATCTTGCCCATTGTCATTTAGGACTAATTTGCCATGGGAGAAGGTGAAGGTTTAGGGCCCAGCATTCCACATCCACCCCTTTCCCCCAGGGTCCATTGTTATCAGGAAAGAATGCACTGGGAAAGGTTAATGTTGGGCCAATTTTCCCTATCTCCTCCTGAGTCACAAGTCCCTCCATTTTTCTTGGGGAACTGTCTTAGAAGAATATTATTTTCCATAACTCTTCAGTAAGTACATGTAAACCATTCAGCACACACAGGTCAGAGCCCAACCACAAACGTCAGGCCAATACCACCTGTTCTGTTTTGTTTTTGTGGCGCTGGGGGGTTGAACTCAAGGACATCCATGTGTGAAACAAGTGCTCTACCACTGTGCTATTTCCCTGGCCCCCCACCTGCTTTTATGAATAAAGCTTTATTGGAACACTGCTATAACCATTCCTTTCTGCAGTGCCTCTGTCTGCTTTCACACTGTGATGACTGCAACAGAGACAGTAGGCCCCAAAGCCTAACATCTCTACTACATGACCTTTTCAAAAAAAAAAAAGCCGTGACTTGGAGTAAATAATCCCATACTGGGGCCAAGTTTCCAGCACATGAACCTTTGGGGGAAAATGAAATCCAAGCCATAGCAGAAAAAAGGTAAAAATGAGGCGGGGTAGTAGACAAGATCACAGAGGACCTTTTAGGCCTCAGGAAAGATTCAGGATTTGGGGCTAAGACCTAAGTAGGAGAATTTAAAGTGACATAATGCAATTATGTGATACTTGAAGATCACTTTGGCTGTTACATAATAACTAGGTGGATAGAAGAAAAGGAGGTGAAATAGGGAGCTTCCACAGCTGAGCGAAGGCTAAAATCCAGGTCTCCTAAATCTCAGTTGAATTTCTTTTTACTACACTGGGCTGTTTTGGAGAAGGCAGCCAACATAATATGCTTCTGAGTCTTCTCCAAGCTTTGATTAGTTCATCCGAATGGGGCTTCAGGGACAGGCAGCTACACAGATCAGTCATGTGGTATGAAGACTTCAAGGATAAGATGGTGGCTACAAGGTCTTCTGTCACAAACCTCAGGAAATGAGGCAAGTTGGAGGAATAAGGTTCAATACTCAAGGGACAAGAGAACAGCTGGAGAGTGAGGAGCCGCAGCCCTGGCCACGCCACGGAAGCCAAGCAGCTTGTCTCTAGGATGGAAAGGGCCAGCCCCTAAAAGTTCTCGATTTTAATTCTGAGAACTCAGTGAAGAATTCTCAAGCAAAAGAGGGACCCGAGAGGACAGAGCTGGGGCCAGTGGGTGACAAGGTAGAAGAAGGTCCCCGGGGGTAAAGGAAAACAAGAGCAAGACACAGTTTTATCTCACCAGGAGTCAGAACTTTCTAACCCAGAGCTGTCCAGAGAGAAGAGCCTGCTCCTGGCAGGGTGGCTGAAATTACCTACTGACCTCATTCTACACCAAGTGCTAGAAGGAAGCTCCTGGCTGCTGAATGCTTTGGGGCCAGTTGGCTGAATTAGGGGACTATGAAGTTCATTCCCACATGAGATTTGATGGTTACCACAAAACCTGAAAATGGCCATGTGCCAAAGTATACCTTTCTTTTACCTTTAATTACAAAAATAATCAATTTTTTTTTAATGGTTACCACAAAACCTGAAAATGGCCATGTGCCAAAGTATACCTTTCTTTTACCTTTAATTACAAAAATAATCAATTTTTTTTTTAAAGTGGTAGACATAAAGTCATCAGCCATTGTCCCTGTTTTTAAAAAATGACCTATCTCCATAGCAAGATTAGGATTCTGGCTTTCTCGCGTCCAGCTGGGGAATGGGCACTGCTGTATCTTAAGGAACACCTGACCTGCTGTAGGCTCTGATCAGAGTGGCTGGCGTGACAGAGGACACCCCAAGGACTTACAGTTCTAAGAAGACTGTAAGTCAGTCATCCTTTAGATTCTCGAAAACCAAATCTCAGATATCAAAGTATTCCTCTTAGGCAGGGACCAAGATTAATTCCTGATTAGGATCTGCAGAGACTGAAGCCTTGCTACTTAAATCTGACACGCTGAAATGAATTTGGCCAAATGTTCAGGGACTTATTTTTCCTCTCACTTCAAATACCTGAGGAAATGGGCTGCCAGTGAAAAGCCCTGCATTGTTAGAAAATCCCAGCCGGGACGTGCTTCCTGGGATCTGAAAATTAGCAGGCGCACCCCGAGCTTCCTGTCCTAGTGTTTTCTTGCTTGTTTTTTTCCCTCCACCAAGTGGATCTGGTTACATTTGTTTCACCTCTCAGATATTTTGGCAATTTTCCTTTTTGAACGGAAGAATTCAGTTCCTTTCTTAAGAATCCAAGCAGGAAAGGCAGGTGAAAAAGTTAACTGAAAAAACTTAACAGTGCCAGTACCATAATTACCCAAGGCACATAAAGCGCTATTCTCTCAGTGATGAAAAAGAGGAATTACACATGTAACTTCCATTAACATTAATGGGACTTACCTCCATAAATCCCTTCAGCATCAATGGGAAGAATGGACCCCACCTAACTATTGGCCCGAAACCTTCACTCTTTCAGTCGCTTCTATTATCTGATTAAAGGGCCAGGAGACCGGTGCTGGGCAAACCAGACCCACGTGAAGAGCCACGTAGCTGAATTTATCGTCACCTGCCTCTCTGGGACCATTTTGGCAGAACAATTATAAAAACTGAGGCCTTTTTATTTTTCTTTCTTCTTTTCCTTCCTTATTCATTTTTTACCTGATGGAAACAGAGCCCAATAAATTACATGAGATTCTAAGGTACGTTGGCCTGGGTGGTTACAGGTTTTGAGAGCTCTTGCTCTGGCCCTGGAATGCAGTTATTAGCCATTCTATGCTGGGCAGCGATGCGTACCTGGGTACATAGCTGAGGATCAGTCTGATCCAGAAGATCCTGTTATACCCAAATATCACCAAAAAAAAAAAAAAAAAAAAAAAAAAAAAAAAAAAAAAAAAGTTGTGGTTCATTGTTGGGCAAGTACAAACTAAAAATCCTTACTTTTTTTTTTTTAGTTGTAGGTGCACACAATATCTTTATTTTTATGTGGTGCTGAGGATCAAACCCAGGGCCTCATGCATGCTAGGCATGAGGATGCTACCACTGAGCCACAACCCAGCTCAGAATGCATACTTCTTGACATCCTTATGAAGAAAAACTGCAAACTGGAGATAAAGGGGAACTTTCATGAAAGAGGTACTATCTGGACAGGGCTTTGGAGGCCAAGTGAAATGATCTCTATCACCACCCCTTAGATAGAAATGAATGCAGAGAACACTTTAAAAAAAAAAAAAAAAAAACAAAGAGATGAGGGGGCACACAGTAATGGAAGACAGTGGATTGGTCCAGATAAACCGGCATTTGACTCCTGGTTCTGACCAGCCAGGGGCTCACAACAAGCCTGTTTCCCCACCCACACGATGGGGATAATAATATTACATCGCCAGGTTGTAGAGAAACGTAAATGAGGCAGTTGTGGAATTTACTGAAAGTTTCAGCCCTAAGACTGATAATATTAATTTCTCATTAATTTGCAATTACTATTAAAACTATTTCATTAATAGCCTCCAAGGTAAAAGTCTGACATGCCTGACTTTCCATGGGAAGTACATGGTTGGAAGAGATTCCAGTTGGTCTCATCTCCCTTACCTCTGACACACACTTTCAGGACCACTGCCACCTCTGGTCACCACCACACAAGGCTCCCCTGACCTCAGATGTACACAGCTCCACACGGCCCAGATCCACATTCCAGCCCAGAGAGCTGTCCCAGACCACCTGAATCCACAGTGACATCCACAAAGCTGCCCCTGCCCATCTCAGGTGTGGTTACTGTGTCCATGTAAACACATCACGTTCTCAGCTGGACAGCCAGCTCTCTGAAGCAGAGCCTGGTCCTTCACCGCAGAAGCTGCAGGGACACTTAGCACATCTAAAAGGTCCACAATACGTATTTGCCCACTGATAGGTCCTAATAAGCAAATGCTATAAAATAACTATATTCATTAACAGGTGTGCTTTATGGTAAACAAAGGGCTTTTGCGTGGAGGATCATGCTGAGTATTCCTGAAAATCTTATTAAATAAACAAATTTGGAATTCTTGTTCTTATTTAGAGATGTAGGAACCAAGGTCCAGAAGGTCAAATGACTTGCCTACAGTCACATGGCTGGTATTTGGCTGGTCTTTTCATCCCAGCCCTGTTCCTCACACACATAGGACCTGTCTGCTACTGTAGGTTTTGCCAAATTCGTCCAGTAATAAACCACGATGATGATAATGTATTTTCTAAACAAGGTAAGAACACTTATGCATAGGCTTCTTTTTCGGTCTTTCTGTTTTGGTGTTTTCCCCTCATGATCAAGATTTTAAAATACCAGATCAACTAACTGAACTTAATAACACAACGGTTCAAACGGTGTCCTGTGTTGAGGCCCGAGCCACCGAGGGGCCTCAGAAACAGCCTCAGGATCATCGACCAGGAAAACAGTTGGGAGTCAAAACAGAAGCAGCAGCTCCTGTAGGCTGCAGAGTGGGCTTCCCAGCCTGACAGTCACAGTCAACAAAAACAAGTGCCCGTCCCCTTTCACACTCGGCGTTGACTCCTCCCTTCCTTATAACGCTGAGGAGTGGGTCAGGTGTTGAAATGTTCCTTATGCCTCCCTCCCTGTAACTGAGTTGAATCTTTCTCTCCAGGATGCTTTTCTTGCCTATGTCTCACAAGATTGTCCTTTAAAAGCTGGTAAATCGGGGCTGGGGGCTTAACTCAGTGGTAAAGCACTTGCCTAGCATTTTCAAGGCCCTGACTTGGATCCTCAGCACTGCAAAAGATAAAAAACAAAAAACAAACAACAAACCCTGGCAAATGACAGCCTCTCTGTATCACAGTTCCCTCAAACTTAAAAGGGGGGGGGGGATGGCACTATCTTGCACAGTTGTTTTGAAAAATAAATGCTAATGCATATAAAGTGCTCAAAACAATGACCAGCGTGGTAAATTCTCAATAAGTATTTGCAATGAAGAGGCCTTTGAAGAGAATAACTTGGCCAAAATCCTCCACTTCTTTCCCCAGCTTTAGCTTATCTCTAGTAATGAAGACCATAATAAAATTAGCGATGCACTCAGCACGTGCTCTCTGTGGATGGCGAGCAGAGTGATTAAATGATTCCCATCACAACTCTAAAAGGCAGGATGTCGTTATAGTCATTTTACAGATCAGGAAATAATCTCAGAAAGGTGAAGTCCTTTGCCCACAGTCACACTGCTCAGTGAGGCTGAAAAGACCAGGATATTGGGGCTGGGGATGTGGCTCAGTGGTAGAGCATTTGCCTAGCATGTACAAGTTCCTGGGTTTGATCCCCAGTATTGCAAAAAAAAAAAAAAAAAAGTCAAACAAAAACACCCAGGATATCGATGACCACATGATGTCCTCTGCAGTCTGTCCCTCAGATTGCAGCCAGCAAGCCAGTGTGTCCTGAAGCCCTCCCCTGGAGAGAGAAACCATGAAATACAACTGGCACACACCCCTCTACTGTCACCAAGGTGGGCCACACCAGCTCCACTTCCATGTGACTTTCAAATCAGTTTGGAAATTGTGTGCAATTATCTAATTTATTTCAGATATGTTTGCCAATCTGGGTTTAAACTGTCACAATATGATGAAAACAAAAGACTGAAAACCATCAGAATGTGCTTGACAGCAGCTGCAACTGAGGCAAAGCCCTACCTGCCCATGTCTCAGGGGAACCCATGAAGTTGACTTGCCTAACAGGCAGGAAGAAGAGGCGAGAGTAGCACATCGGGGCCTCCAACCCTAACTCAGTGAAAAGCTTGCTGGAAGTCTCTTCAGAAGTCTGAAGAAAAGCCAAGGGGAGTTTTCTTTCAGCGGTTCTAGGAAGTTTTCATAAATTAACTTTTGCCCTAGCTGCCCAGTGCTGGGCACTTTCGAAGACTGAGTTAAACCTTGCAAAATATTACCCTGTGCTTCTGACTACTGCTTTGTCCCCTAGCCTAGCTAGGGAGCTCTTTTCTTAACCACCATTTGGAAGTATGGAGAGCCGGGAGAGGTGGCACACACCTGCAATCCCAGTGACTTGGGAGGAGGAGGATCCCAAGGATCCCAAGTTCTAGACCAGCCTTGACACCTTAGGGAGACCCTGTCTCAAAATAAAAATAAAAAAGGGCTGGGGGTGTAGCTCAGTGGCAGAGCAACACTGGGTTTAATCTCCCACCCAAAAAAGGACAGAGAGATTGGGAGACTGAAAAGTCTGCATTATCACAGATAGAACTTATTTTAAATTAATGGACATTAGCAGACACCCCGATGGGATGAGGGAAATAGGGAGGTAAAAAAAAAATTAGACATTGTACAGGCCCAGGTTCATATTCTGGCTCTAGAAATCTTTAGTTGTAAACCTTAGGTAAATTATTTAACATGAGCCTCATTTTTTCCCCCTCATCTATAGAATGATGTCTATATAATCTCCCTTACAGAGTGTCAAAAATGGTGTCTGAGCCAGCAGCGTACACATTACCTAGGAACCTGATAAAAATGCAGGATCCTCAACCTCTCCTGCAGACCCACAAATGAGAAGCTCTGGTGGAGGGGACCAGCCACATGCATTTCACAAGAGACCCTGATGCAAACTGAAGTTTGAGAACCAATGGTCTAGAACAGAGTTTTAGTATTGATTGTGTATTATAATCACCTAGACAACCTTTAAAAGACAATGATGCCTTGGTCCCAGCTTCAGAAATTTTGATATGATTAGTCTGAGGCCTGGGCCACCCCCACAACACACACACACACACACACACACACACACACTGCTGCTGCTGCTGCTGCTGCTGCTGCTGCTGGTGATTCTAACATGCAGTCAAGGTCAAAACCCTTCCAGGGATATTGTGAGCATTAACTGATTATATATATATATTATATAATTGCTGATATCTTCAGCAATTAGCATGTTGTCTTGCTAGACACTCAATACATATAAGCTTCCCTTGACAATATCTTTTGATTAGACACTGTTTTCACTAAAATTCCATATGAGAAGGAAATTCACCAAAACACTAACAGTGGTTTTCTCTGAATGGTAGAATTAGGGTGATTTTTTAGCTTTCTTTTTTATACCTTTCCAAAGTTCTACAGAGGCATGGCCATGTATTACATTTTTAATCACAAAATTAAATGAAACTAAATTTTAATAGAGGAAAAAGTCTTCTGAGGCTCTTAACTTATAATTATCCTCTCTCTGCCAATTAATCAATGAGGAAATCACATTATTTTAATTTTACAGATGGAAGAACTGAATCATAGGAGCGTGTGCCAAGTTTGCACTGAATTCTGCTGGTAGTTATGGTCAAAAGAGATAATATGATAATTGCAACTAATTACTCTTCTTTGGAATATCTCTCTTATCCCTCAGGAGAACAGTCTTCTCCCTCCGTATGACATAAAATGGGACCGACAACACTATATCAGATATATGCAGGCACCAGCTTCTTCAATGAGACCTCTAAAGCTAAAGAAATAAAACCAAGAATCAAAAGTGGGACAGCATCAAATTTAAAAGCTTTCTCACAGCAAAGGAAATGCTAAGAGAGCCTTCAGAATGGGAGAAAGTCTTTGCCAGCTCTTCCTCCAATAGGGGATTAATATCCATAATATATAAAGAACCCAAAAAACTTAACATGAAAAAGAAAACAAATAACCTGACCAATAAATGAGCAAAAGAACTAAACAGAAACTTTTCAAAAGAAGAAATGGTGAAAATAAAAAAAAAAAATGTTCAACATCCCTAGCAATCAGGGAAATGCAAATCAAAACTATACTAAGATTTCATCTCACTCCAGTCAGAATGGCAATTATTGAGAACACAAATAATAATAAATGCTGGTGAGGATGTAGGGGGAAAGCTACACTCATACATTCTTCGTGGGGCTACAAATTAGTACAACTCCTCTGGAAAGCAGCATAGAGATTCCTCAAAAAACTAGGAATGGAACCACAATACAACCCATCCTTGGTACTTAACCAAAAGAACTAAAATCATCATGTTTTAGTGATACAGTCACTTCAATGTTTATAGCAGCACAATTCACAATAGTCAAATTATAGAATTAGCCCAGATGTCCATCAACAGATGGATGGATCAAAGAAATGAGGTATATATACACAATGGAGTTTTACTAGGTCATAAAGAAGAATGAAATTATGGCATTTGCTGGTAAATGGATGGAAATGGAGAACATTATGCTAAGTGAAAGAAGTCAGGCTCAGAAAATCAAGGGTAGAATGTTTTCTCTCATATGTGGAAGATAGAATGAAATAAGGGGAAGACGGTGGTGCAGGGGAGAGGGGAGGTATCTGATATCCTAAATCTACAAGGAAGATCACTGGAGTAGAAACAGGAGATGGAGAGGGAGGAAGGACTGAGAAGGGGAGGAAATATGGAATGAATTTAACAAAAATCATATTTACATATCTAAATGTACCACAGGGAATTTTGCCTCCACGTATATGTAGACAGTACCAATCGAAAATAAATAAATAAACGAGCAAAAGGAAGAGCATTGGAGTAGAGGGAGGAGGGGCAGAAAATTTGAGGGGAGACGAGGATTGAAATCAAATTCCATGCCTCTACGATTTTGTTAAAATGAACCCAACTACTCTGTAAAACTATAATGATCTAATACAAACAGGACCGAGGACTGATTCCATCTACTCCCTAAGCGCTACCTGAGTCTCTACCACCAACTGGCCACGTAACCCTCCTCTTCAAAGACAGCCCAGCAACTGCACTCGCAAGTTGCTGTCACAACAGAAGAACTGGCACACCATGCAACTTGGATGGCTAAGGAGTACTGCAAAAGTCACCGCCAGGAGCTCCAATTCTGGTTTTATAGCAACCACTGTCACATATGCACTGTTCACTAGGCACCAGGCCCTAGGCTCAACATTTTACAAGAATTTACAAAATGAGGCCAGCTGAGAGCAGTGGTTCTCAAACTCAGAGTGCATCAAAGTCACCTGGAGGGCTTGTTAGGTAGGCTGCCAAACTTCAGCCTGAATTTCCGCTTCAGCAGGTTCTTAGGTTGGAGCCCAAGAAATACATTTCTCACAAGTTCCCTTCCCTGGTGATGCCGATGCTGCAATTCAACCACACTTTGAGGACACTGTAGAATCCTTCCCAGCTCTGATATTCTGTTTGAACTCAAGCCCCCAATTCTTATCCTACAGTCCCACACTGAGATTTAGAACTGAACCTCACAAATTCCCAATGTTCTGGTCAAAATACCCCGTGGTCTCCAAATGGTCCAAACGGACTATTCTTTAAATATGAATCCAGCAAAAGTCAACACTTCAGCACCTGAGGCATCTTCAGGGACCCTCGGCAACTGGGAAGGCACAAACCAAGTCCCAACCCTTGGAGCACACAGCACTTCTCTTAACAATAGACCCCTGGTCTTCAGAAGCAGCACCTCCAGTCAATCACAGACACAGCCGACAAAGCACCTGATCTTGTACATTAAAGTTTTTCCTCCTTCTACCAACAGAGGGCCTGGCCTGCTCTGGGAAGAAAAGAAAGCCCCGCACTGTAATGCATCAGGACCTTACTATGCTTTAAGATTTACAAAGCACTGCCACACTCAGCCTTTCACTAAGGCGGATTATTATTCTGTTTTCTAACTGAAGAAACAAAGGTTCAAATAGGCTTAGCAATTTGGTTAAAGCCCCACAGTTAATGGGAAATAGAACTGGGCAACTAGAACCCGGTTCTCCTGTCCCCCCAGGCTAGACATGTTTCCACAGCCTCTTGATCCAAATTACAAAAAAGTTCAAATTAAATTTCTCTCCCCGGCTCCCTTCTGTCTTAGCATATTAGCAAGAATGAATCATGGGTAAGTAGACGAAGAACTCTAATTGCAGGTCTTGGAATGGAGATGTTTAATTACATAGTTACATATGCGATTTATCAACCAGTTTTGATCCTTGACAATTCTCTTTAAAGAATTCTTTTCTGCTAAAAATTAAAATAGTATATTTTTTAATCTGCCCTGGAATGCTTTGTTTTCATTCAAATAAAGAGATGACTGTTTCTTATGAGTGTCATGATTTCTAGGCAATTGGTCTAATGTCAGACAGGCATTAATTCCTAGTAGATTTATTGCGATCAGATCTGAAACTACAGAGGCTTTAATCTAGAGACAATAATCATTTTCTGGACAAAGCAAAGTAGCAGGAACTTCTCTGAAATGGGAGGCACCATTTTTAAGAAACCCTAAACCTTGCATCGCTGATTCCCTTGGGCAGGAATATCCTCTAGATACAGCTCAAAGAATGACACCGACACAAATTTGATTTTGCCTGGGAGAGGGGAAAATTGGAGGGTTATCGAGTCAAAGAAGTGAAAAAGGTCAAAGTTCCCCAGTGTTACTGAGGCAGGACAAGAATGAGGAATGAGCTCCACGTTCATCAAAGCAAGTTCCGACTTAGTCCTAAAATCAGATCTCAAGGACACTGACCCACCCCTGGAGCATGTTGGAGCAATATTGCCCCCCAACCCTAACACACAAAAGATTTGGACCCAGGTAGAATCTCATCCATTAATTAAGTCACTAAATACCAATTAGAAGCCAGCAAGGTGATGGGTAGAATAAAATGATCCTCAAGAGTAAAACGAGGAGATGGGGCTGTAACTTGCTGGAACAGCACTTGCTTAGCATGTCCAAAGTCCTGGGTTCTATCTCAGTAGCACAGGTGGCAGGCTGAGGCAGGAGGATTGCAAGTTCAAGGCCAGCCTCAGTAAATTATCCAGACTTAGTCTCAGAAAAAATAAATAAATAAATAAATAAAAAGGGCGGGGGGGGGGATGTAGCTCAGTGGTAGAGCGCCCCCTGGGTTCAATTCCTAGCACCGCAAAAGAGGTGCAATGAGAAGGGGCGGAGGTTTCGGGCTGAGAAGAAGGTGGGGATAAAAAGTGAAGGAAACGTGAAGCCCGATTGCACTTCCTTATGTTAAAGTCACTCCTGCATCCAGACAGAGCCCGGGCTGGTGCAGAAAGCAGCTGGTCCGGCTTCCCCGTCATGGCAGCTTCCTCTAAGGACGCCTGACTTCCCACGACACATGCAGCGTTTCCTCCACCTGGGGAGAAAACTATACACTCGGCAGGAAGCAGGCCCTTGGGTAGCTGGGTTGCTCTTCTACGTCGCAGCTCACATTAGAGCAGGCACTTACTAATGGTACCCTACAAAGTGGCAATTTACCAAAGGGTACTAATTTAATACCTGGTCCTTGAAGAGTTAACTCACCTCCCTCCAGAGGTGCCTAATTGACTCCTTGCCAGAGAGGTGGTTCAGAGCACTGCAGTACTCCAACCTGCTCCAGACTTCTGCTGCCCTCCCGCGAGGCATCAAAAATCGAAGTGCAGCCAGTGGTGGTGCATGCCTGGCATCCGCGCTACTCAGGAGGCTGAGGGAGCAAGATCGCAAGTTTGAGGCCAGCCTGGGCAACTCAACGAGACCCTGACTCAAACTACCAAGGGCTGGGCTCAAGCTCAGCGTTAGAGCACTCATAGGGCAAGGCCCTGAGTTCAATCCCCAGGACCACCAAAAAAAAAAAAAAAAAAAAAAAAATCTTGTTTTAAGTAAGTGCAGTGTTTCAGGAGTCCAGAGGACAGGGTTCGAGTGCTAGCTCAGTCACTGAATCCCTCTGTGACAAATCCTTCCCTCTCTGTGCTACTGTTTACCCAAGTTCAAAATGAAGGCAGTGAGATTTTGATTATTATGGTTCTTCTGACAGTTTAAGACAATGATTCTTCTCTCTTTTGGGGTCATGGATTCCTTTTAGAATCTATTGAGTGCCCATCTCCCTATAAAATTGGGCCTACAGTTTCAGAAAATGCATGGAAATTTTAAAGTTTGAACGAAGATTCTTGGTCCAATATGGGCTCTGAAGTCAGATGGGTCTAGGATTGATCTCTCTCTCTCTCTCTCTCTCTCTCTCTCTCTCTCTCTCTCTCTCTCTCTCTCTCTCTCTCTCTCTCTCTCTCTCTCGTCCTCCCTGCATTCCTCCCCACCTCCTGGGGCAAAGTCTCTTAGAGCCTCTATCAGAAAAATAGCACCAATAATACCTAACTTGCAGTATTGTTATGAGAAGGAAAACTAATTACATACAAGAACCTAGCTCATAGAAGGTGCCCAATACATGACAGCTAAAGAAAAAGAAGCGGCACCTGTCCTATGTGCTCCAGACCTGTCAGTGTGCTTCTCCCCCACAGTCTCCCTCAGTTATCTGTGCACCTCAGGGTTCCACACGTACTGTCGCTGAATTGTCGATGCTGTCTTAAAACCCCTTCTCTGGAAGGTAGTTCGTCACTCTCCTTACACTCAGCTGGACTATCACAATCTCTACCCATCTTCGTGTTAGGTCCCTCTTTCTGTGTCCATCCTTCTCAGCAGTGTCACACAAATCTTCCAGAAATTAACACCTCAATTGTGACACATGCCACAGATCACATGGATTCAAGCATTGCTCTAAGTATATCTTCAAGGGAAATAAAAATGGCACTCACTTCATTGAGTTTTTACTATAAACCAAGCACTAATTAAGTCAATAGATTCGATTTGATCCTTTCAACTGTCTTATGGGCCACGTAATGTATTGTGTATAGTGTATGGAATTTAATCTCTGAGATCTACTTGAGATTGACTCTGAGTCTACCATTCACTAGCTATATAATCTTGGACAAATTGTTTGTCCTCTGTGCTCCTTAGCACCCTCATCTGTAGAGGGGAGATTGAAACTGGCTTACAGAACCATTATGACCACAGAGATTATACATTTCTAAATTATATGTCATATGCATTATATTTTATAGAGAGAGTTTATATTTATATGTGGAATTTAGAAAATCTAGATTGGCATCTGCCATATGGTAAATGCTCAGTAGATATGAGCTGTGTGAGCAACTATTGTTCTACTTATCTTACCAACAAGGAAAGTAAGACCCACATACGTTGTAAAGTGCCATACCCGAAGCCAAACTACTACCCCTCCGAATCTTTAGGTATTAAAAAGTCAGCGTCTTTTATGATGTTTTGAGTTATTTGACCCTCGTTCAAAATCTTCCAGAATCTGACTCCAATTCAAATTGTTGGGTACTTAAACAAATTCTTCCTTCCCACCAAAATTTATTTTCCAACTTTTGAATGATGGGGACTTTACTCCTCTAAGGCCAAGACTGGAGCTGCCCAATCACTGCATTTCCAGTACCTGGAAGTGACCACAAGCATCAGCAGCGACTCTGCTCAGTGGCATTTAGGGATCAGTTAAATCAAATTACTCTTCCATTCCAGCATTCATTTGACCTTCATAATCATCGTGTCATTATGTCAGTTATCTTTTTTATGTTATTTAGCAGCCAGAAAATATTGGTAGAGCATCTACCATGTGCCAGGGACTATGTTAAGCATATATTTCTTTATATTCCCCCATTTTATCTATCTTAGTATAGACTACCTACCAGGAACTCGGTAGAGGTGGGATAATTATAATATGGAACTAGTCTCTTCCTCAGACCAATTGAGAAGATAGTTGCAACATATCACCTATGAAATATTCTGGCCAACTATATCTAAGAAATATGGTAACAAGAAATACAGGGGATAGAAAAACAAGTTAAATGACACCATGAGGAAACTATCAGACAAATCCGTCTGTGACACATTTTATTCTGTAAGACAACTGATCTGGACTTCCCCAAAGTCAATATTATGCAGGAAAAAATAAATCAGACAACTCTTCTAGGGTAAAAGCAATACAAATGTCATACCAAGCAAATACAATCCCTGAACACATAGTGAATCCATACTTCTGGATTAAAAGACAAAACAAAGGGCTGAGGGCATTGCTCAGTGGTAGAAAGCTTGCCAAGCATGCCCGAGGCCCTGGGTTCAACCCTGACACTGAAAAATAAAAATAAAAGAGACATTATTGACCTTGGTGAGGCAATCAGGAAACTTAAAATATGTAGAGGATGTGAGGTGATATCTCAAAATTATTAATTTTTTAGATTTGATAATGGTATTACAGTTATGTGGGAGATACATTCTGACCTGTCCAACATGAAGTGTCATGATGTGGGCAGCATATTCTCAAATAGTTCAGCAGGGGACATGGAGAGTGATGTATGCTGTGAGGGTGAGGGAGATTATGCACATGGACAATGTGTTGAATTTCTTCCTCCAGCTTTATTGAGACATAATTGACAAATAAAAAGTGTGTATATTTAAGGAGTGCAACATATTATTTTATATTCATATATATTGAGAGGTGATTACCACAATTAAACTAATCAACGTACCCCTCACGTATTTTGTTTTTTCGGTGTGTGTCGGTAAAAACACTTCAGATGTACTTTCTCAGCAACTATCAAGTACACAATATATTACCATGAATTACAGTGACCCTCTTTACATTCAATTTCCAATCAATGAAAGTTTGTACCCTTTGATCAAAATCCCATTTTCCTCACCCCTGACCCTGGGGAACCACCCTTTGGCTGTTTCTGGGAGTTCAAATTCTTCAGATTCCACATATAAGTGACATCACACAGTATCTGACTTCCTTTGTCTGATTTATTTCATTTAGCATAATGTCCTCTAAGTTCACCCAATTTGTCAGAAATGGCAGGATTTCCTTCATTTTTAAGGCCGAATGATACTCTTCTGTGTGTGTGTGTGTGTGCGCACATGTGCCTGTGCACACATGATGTTTTCTTGATCTGTTCAGACCTGCATGCACACCTAGGTGGTTTCCTTTTCCTGGCTATGGTGAGCAATGCCTGGCTGGATGTGGATTGCCGATCTCTCTTCAAGCTGCTGATCGTCAGCGCTTCTGTACGCTGCATATTCAGAGCTGGGGTCAGTGAATCCCAGGGTCATTCTAGTGCTAGGTTTTTGAGGAATCGACATTGTGTTTTCCGTAATGTCTACCAATTACAATCCTACAAACTGTACGGGGGTTCCCTTTTCCCCACACGCTTGTCAATAATCATTAGCATTTGTTTCGTAATGGCCATCCTAATGGGTATGAAGTTAACTCATTTTTGACAAAGTCACTAAGAGTACACAAGTGGGAAAAGACATTCTCTTCCATACATGGTGTTGGGAAAACTGAATATCTGCTTAGAAAATAATGAAATTAGACCGTACACAAAATCAACCCAAAATTTGTTAAAAATTTAAACATAGACCATAAAAATCCTAGAAATAAATGGGGGAAAAGCTGCTTGACATTGATGTTAGCAGTAATTTAATGACTGTGACCCTCATGACGCGGGCAACAAAAGCAGAAATAAACAACTGGGACTTTATCAAACTAAAAGGATTTTGCACAGCAAAGGAAACAGTCAACAAAATAAAAAGGCAACCTACGGAATAAGAGAAAAATATTTACAAACTGTATGTCTAAGAGAGGGCTAATACCGCCCCCAATATGAGGAACTTCTAAGACTCAACAGCACTGAACCAAAAAAGATTACAAAATGGTCAAAAGACCTGAACAGACTTTTTTTTCAAAGAGGACATTCACCTGGCCAACAGGTGTAGGGGAAATGATCCAACAGGGGGCTGGGGTTGCGGCTCAGTGGGGGAGCGCTCGCCTAGCAAGTGTGAGGCACTGGGTTTGATTCTCAGCACCACATAAAAATAAATAAAAAAATGAAAGTCCATTACAACTACAAAATATTAAAAAAAAAAAAAAAAAGAAAATGATCCAACGATGCTGGCCATTAGGGAAATTTGAATCAAAACCACAAAGAGAAATCACCTCACACCTGTCACGAAGATGCTTTTTTTAAAATACTTTTTTAAAAAAAATTTCTTTACGTGGTGCCGAGAATTGAACCCAGCGCCCCACGCATGTGAGGCAAGCACTCCACACTGAGCCACAACCCCGGCCCCATGAAGATGCTTTTAAAAGTATAATTTCATACTTAGAAATCACTGGGACCCAAATAAGCTGTCCTAATAAACTAACTTTTTCGTTCCAGACCTAGGCATAGCAATGTGAACTGTAAGAACAAATTCAGGAGGACAGTGAGAACTCTCAACCTTTCTGTAGATCGTTAAACTTAAGATGGATAATAAATTAAAGCCCTTTATTAGAGTTCAGTCAATGCTTCTACCACTTAGGGAAGTTCTGCGAGAGGCAACTATGCCTCTGGTCCAGAGAAAAGTGAGGATGTAGCCTGATAGGTGAGGACTTCCCTGGGTGCATCGCTCTCCACCCTTCTTTCTACCCTTCTCCACCTGTGACTGGATGGGTCAATTCAATTCCAGATGGGAAGCTGGAGTCAACCTTGACAAGTTGAAAAAAAAGAAAGAAATGTTAACCGAGAGTGGGGGGGGCGTCAATTTCAAGAGACATTTGCTGTCAGTTATGTGTGGAGCTGTATTTGGCACATAGTTTTCAGCTGACTTGAGTCCAAAGGGACAGGAGGTGAGCAGCTAGTATCATTGGCCTCCATGACCCCTGACCTAGGGCCACCCAGCATCTCCTCCTTTCCAGATGACCTCTACCTGATTCTGCATTCCACGTTGCTGTTCCAAACATGTCACAGAAACATAACTGCTAGAGAACTGACTTGAAAGAATTGCTAAGCTTCAATGTAACACTGATGGTCCTGGCTCCAACCTGGGCTTAACGGACGTTGGACATTGAGTGAAGAGAAATCCAATTTAAGGCAAAAGCTTGATGGCAATAGCAAAACTCCAGGCGAGCAGGATCTTTGGAGTGGTACTGCGTCTCAGAAAAAAAAGTTAAAGTTATGCTGGCACACTGATTCTTCAGGTCTCAGGATCTGCAAGTTTAAAACAAACAGTGATTTGCTTTTCTCACTGAATTTCTCATGTTTACATGTGTGGGGTGGGGAGTTCTGGTTTGTTAAACAACATATGCTAAAGTGCCTATACACGTACATATATGCACACTTGTCCATACATACAAGTAATACATAATTTTTCACCTAGTATTTATTAACAATTACTACGATCCAGGTACTCTGTAATGGTGAACTAAATTAAATAAGATATGATTCCTGCTTTCCCAGGACTTATGGAATAGAATATTAGGGAAGACAGACAAGGCAACTAATAGTTACATTAAAGCATGAACAGTGATAGGAAAAGTGTAGGGTTCCAAGAGAAAAGCATCTGTTGCAGACCTGGAGAACGAGAGAAGGTTTCTCAACAGAAGAGACATCTAAGTGAGTCCTAAAAGAGGGTCGGAAACCATTAGATGAATGGCAAATGGGTGAGGGTGGTAGAGGAGTGAGTTAATAGAGAACAAGCTCTGCCACTGGGAGACGTTTGTGCATAATCCGAAAATGTGTTTGAGTCCATAAGACTGAGGTATAAAGCGCAGGGGTGTCGAAACAGAGAGAAATAGCCAAGGCTTGGTCGTCAGTGGACTTGTACGTTGGATTTGCACTAAAGTCAATGGGAAACCACTGAAGAGTTCTGAGCAGAGGAGTAGCTTGACTGCATCCACTCCTGAGAGGCATTTCTGGGGCTGAAAAATGGGGGACAAGTCGTGGAGAGGAAAAACTAGAGACGAAGGATGAGACGTCCACCCAGACCCAGACACTGCAGTGATGGCGGCCTACGCATGGTGGGAATAATGGGAATGAGAGGTGGTGTCCTCTCCTCAGAGACGTAGAAGGCGAGTTACAAAACCTACCACCATCCCTTTCCAGTGAGTTTTCTGTTGCCTTTTGTTATCTTGAGGAGAGAATTTCCTTTAGTCACCCAATATCCCTCCCTTCTGAGAAAGAGCTTACTGGATAAGGAGGATGCTGGCTCTTATAGGAAAAACAACAAAAAAAAAGAAACTCATTTCATTCTTCAGTAAATCCCAACTGCACTCACATTTTTTCATGAGGTGTCATAACTCATCTTGAAAAAATGAAAACATGACTTTCCACCCCAAATAAACTATCAAAACTAACATGTGGGGCTGGGGTTGTAGCTCGGTGTGGAGCACTTGCCTCGCACATGTGAGGCACTGGGTTCCATCCTCGGCACCACATAAAAATAAATAAAATAAAGATATTGTGTCCATCTACAGCGAAAAATATTAAAAAAAAAAAACTAAACAGATGAGTTCATCAGGGTTGCAGGGTACAAGATCAACACACGAAGAAGGTAGCTGGATTCCCACTTTGATCCTCTCCTCTACTCTGAGTAGCCAAGGGACAGTTTTTCTGTCACCTCGGCAGAAGATTAGAGGTTTATTTTCTGGACACAGTGAGCCAGTAATACTACTGAAAGAGTTATAGAAAAAAGACCATGTGAAAAAGAGGGAAAGAAAGCCAGGGATGATGCTCATCTGTAATTCCAGCAACTCCAGGGGTGGAGGCAAGAGGATCACAAGTTTCAGTTGGCTCGGCAAGTTAGCAAGGCCCTATCTCAAAATAAAAAATAGAAAAAGGCTGAGAATATAGCTCAGTGGTAGAGTAACCCTGGGTTCATTCCCCAGTATTGGAGAGAGAGAGAAAGAAAAGAGATATCATGAAAAAAAAAAAAAAAAAAATCCAAGAAAAATTTCCAATGACTTTCCAACCAAAAAGGCTCACTAAATAGTAGCACAATATAAAAATGACCAAATCTGAGCTATTTGGTGAAATTGTAAGATACTAAGGACAAAGAAAAGACCCTAAAACTTTCAGAGAGAAATAATAGTCATATTTAAAAGATCACAAATCAGAATAGCATTGGATTTGATAGCAAACACTGGAGGGTAGAAGACAATGAAATGATATCTTCTAAATGCTAAGGAAAAAGAATTTCCAACCAACTATTCTATATTTAAGTATATAGTTCTGTAAGTGCAAGGTTAGAACAGAAATATTTTCAGACATACAAACTTAAACAAAACAAAACAAAACAAAACCCTACCATTTCCCAAGGAACTATGGAAGGAAGTTCCCAGAAAAACACAGGAGTAATCATCAAAGAGAAACAAGACTTCCACCCCAGAGAAGATAACGGTGCTCAGAAAAAATGGTGAAGAAAATTTCTAGAAAAACAGCTATGTGGCAGGGCAAGTGAGCCAGAAATCTCAAACGGTACAGGACCAAAAACATCAAGATAGATGTCTCCAGAAGATGGAACTGGAGGATATTTGATGTGTATGAGTTTAAGAGAGGAGATTTACACTCACAGCAGAGTTGAAGAAATGAATTATGTAAATAATTTGAAACACAAGGAAACTATTATTCTAGGGAATACAAGAAAATAAATGGATTCATAAGATACATGGTACACAGCTCAACTGTGAATAGGCTTGTATTGTCATAATAATGTGAAAAGTGGAGGTTGATTAACTCCCCTCCCCAATTCTAAAACTAAACTGAGGTGTTTGGAGGAGAGGAGCTAAGGTAGAAAGAGGAGATGAATAAGAGGAATTAAGTCAAGGAAAATAGTTGATAAACTGTAGATTTGTTGGCCTCTTTAGAATGAGGAGCCAGAACAGCTTTGTCTTGTAATGAACCTTGGAAATTAGACTTATTATCACTTTGAAAATAAACCTTTTTAATTTTAATGGGCCTCAATTATATACAAGATGAACAATGAATCTAGAAAAGGAAAGGAATAAGCAGGTTTTGCAATAACTTCAGGAAATTTATGTTGCATGCATTTTGAACACTAATTTTTTGAGTAGATAACACAAAAGAGCCTCAAATGAATAATATCAAAACACTGCATCTAATTTTCAGAAACCGTGGGGTGAGAATATAAATGCATTCAGCTTTTGGTAGTACCTACTAAAATTTAAAAATATATATCCTTTGACCCTATAACTCCACTTTCAGGAATATCAGTATTTAGACAAGAAAAATTCTCAGAAATATGTTAGTAAAGGCAAAAAGGGGAAAGGAGGAAAGGAGGAGGAGAAGAACAAACTATGCCAAGAAGTGAAATGGCTAAACAAATTACCATACAACCGTACTCTAAATACTGTGTTTAATGTGATAGATACTTCTACAAAACAATAACAAGATCTCACAAGACACTCTCGGTTAAATGGGGAAAAAAAGTCACAAAATAATACATATAGTATGGAATCTATTTATATGAAAGAAAAATAGAATCTTAAAATGTGTGTGTGAGTTGTGTGGTGTGTGTGTGTGTGTGTGTGTGTGTGTGTGTGTGTAAATGCATAAAAATGCGCCGTGGAAACACCAAATTGGTGCAAGTATGTCTTATTCATATCTCCCAATTTGTCATTCTGTCTTGCTCTACTTCATAGTCAACAATTTAGTGACCTTTCACACATGTTGCAGAAAATACCAAGCTAGAGACTTTTATTCTGTAAGCCAAAGGAGAGGTTTCTGGCAGGACAATGATGATGGAATTAAATGCCTAGTTATGGGATCGTAGGCTGCCGCAAGGGAGAAAGGTTGGTGAACAGGCAGGTGTTGAGGTCAGAACTCAGCTCCAGTTGGGGAGAATGGAAGCTAGGGAAGGCATAGATGGCTGTGGTCCTGCTGCCTTCCCACAGGCCTCTGTAGGAACTCACCACGACCCTCCCCAGCCTCAGAGTCCCAGATACCTCACCCGGCCCTTCTTTGTTACAGGTTCCGCATCTAACTCCTATCTAACGCCAGGGAGACAGTCTCCAAGTTCCACCTGGACCCAGTCTTGAAACCAGTCACCTCCAGGCTGATCCTAAGCTGTGCTGATTTTATCTCAGCAAAATGCCTTGAGCCAGGCACGGTGGTGCACACCTGTAATCCCAGGGGCTACGGAGGCCGAGGCAGGAGGATCGAGAGTTCGAAGCCAGCCTCAGCAACTTAGCAAGGCCCTAAGCAACTCGGTGAGACGCTGTCTCTAAATAAAATACAAAATAGGGCTGGGGATGTGGCTCAGTGGTCGAGTGGCTCTGAGTGCAATCCCCAGTACCCACTCCCTCCAAAAAAGCCTTGAATCTGCCTCTCATCTCCGTTTCTGTCACCACTGCACCAACTGACCCACTGCCATCGTCATCATTCTCTCTTGTTCTTATGGGAGTGGATCCTCCAATGGGTCTTTGCCTCGGAGTCCTCGTGCTGTTTGTTCCCATACCTCTCCTGGAATTCTCCTAAACGGCCAGCGCTCTTTCAAAATGCTGAACTACGATGATTTCATGATCTTCCCTGGAGAACCTGTCAATGACTTCCCATCATCTTGAGGGTAAAATCTAGATGTCATCAACATGGTGTTCCCGGACCCACTCTTCTTCCCTTTGCTTTCAGTCACCCCATGCCGTAGGCCCCTCTGTGCTTCCTCCCCGCTGCACCACCTACCATGCTATTTCCACACCACTTCATTCAGCGCCGCTTCCCCAGGAAGCAAGGGGATTAGCACTCCGGAGGTTGCTCTGGAGTGCTTCACTCCAAGGGCTGAGGAAGGGGGTGGAAGGAAGCAGCAGGGAGAGAAGTCAAACTGCTCTGGGGTCTCAACAGAGACCTAGCCCACCCTTTGTGCATTTTGGAAGATGGGGTGAAGCAGTAAAGCTACCCAATTCAGGATGCGAGGCTTTCCCTTGCCTATCAGTCATTGGAAACTCTCCTAGGAAGTGGGACATGCCTTTGGGAAACATGGCTCTCTCAGATGAAGCAATCCTCAAAGGACTAAGCATGGTCCAATACCTGCCAGCCTGAAGTCTGTCTGACAAGCCATTAAAATAATATCATTTTTGGTAAAAAATAAAACAACCCGTGCTTGCTAATGGTTGTGATACCCAGTCTAAAGGCAAGGGGAGTAAATCCCATCATGACTGGTTCAAGCACATTCCAAAAGCTTCTACAGGAAGCCAACCCCCTCATCCCACAGATGGGAGACTGAGGCCCAGAGAGAGTCTCAGACGGTCAGCTGCCACACTGTTACACTCTTACGATGTTTGAGGGTCTCTACTAGGCTTGTGCTAGAGGTCTTATCCAATTAAATACTCCTGACAATCCTATGCAGAAGGAGCCTTAGAAGGAACAGGCTTAAGAGCAGCAAGATGAGTGATTTATCTGAGATTATACTCAGTGTATCTGAGTGGTGGATCTAGATTTGAACTCAAGTTACTGTGAGTCCAGAGCTCACAACTAGTACTCATTAAAATGAATTGCTTTTCCTCTGTGCCCCAAACAAGCATCCTTAGCTTCGTGAGATACAGAGGAATGTGTATGTGTGTGTAATGTGTATGTTGTTGCAATATAGATTTCTACCCGCCTAGCAAACTTTCATATGAAAAAGTCATGTGAAGTTTTGTATGAAGACTTTATATGAAAAATTATATATACATAGTGAAGTACATATATAAGATGCAATTTATTTCTAAGAATTGAGTACAGCACTACCCACATAGAGCACAATATTTATTTTCTGTTTGGGGTTAAGAGGTTCAGCAAATATGCTTCTAAATGAAAGATACATGTCATATGGACTATAAATCAGAGACTACCCAAGTGATTTTCTGCTTCCATTTTCACTCCATGCCAGCTTCCAACCAGAGTGGTGCATCTGAGTCCTTCAGCAAACCTGAAGACTTGTCCCTTATCCTCTCCAAGCCACCGGTTCTGAAAGGAAGCAGCCTGTCCAGCAAAGTGGTCCAAGTTAAATTTATAAAAAGACCCATTAAACCTGAGAACCACCAAAGTTGATCCCTCTTTTCTCTCACTGCTCCATTAAGATGAAACATATTCCAGTAAAAAGACTCCAAGATGTAAGAATTTCCCAACATAAAAACAGTGTTAAATTACAATAAGATGATGTGTCGCAAGAAACTTGAAACCATGTCAGAAAAGTGAATTCATCCATTCAAAAAGCATTTGTTGTATTGTTGCCAAATGCCAGGCCCTGAGCTGGAGGCTGGAGGCTGGAGGTTGGAGGCTGGGGGCTAGAGCTGCTATTTTGGGACTTGTCATTTAGTACACTGGTTCTCAATTGTTAGTGCAATGAGAATCACTTTGAAAAACTTGTTTTAAATGCACATCCCTGAGTCCCAACCCAGAGTTTGTGATTCCTCAAGTGGAGTTGAGGCTTAGGAATCTGCCTTTAACCTGTTCAGGTGATCTGAAGTGGTCGGTCTTCAGGTTGAATCTTTAGAAAGCTTCTAGCAATTTTAAAGCTCTGATCAGCTATTTAATTAAGTCACTTAAACTCAAGATGTCAGGGGATTGGAAGGCATGATTTATAAATCCTTCAGGGAACCTTAGAAAAACTTTCTGAAATGGTTTTCTGTGGAACAACAGGCCTACCAGTAAGATGCCATCTTAGCTGAACACTGTGTCATCATGTGGGAGATGCTAAAAGGAATTCATTGAATGAGCGTGTATGGTGTGTAAAGATTTATCAACTTGTGAACTTATGTTTCATGTACTTTACCATAGGGTGTTTACAACATGAATGCTGTACCTCAATTTAAAAAAAAAAAAAAAAAGGTGTTTTTGTTTTTGTTATTGTTGTTGTTTTAAAGGAAGTATAAGACCAAAGAGAATATGGGGTTTAGAGAAGCTGTTCCAGAGAGAAGTGAAGGAGCAATTAGGAGACTGGCAGGGAGAAATTCATATGCCTTGATAAAGGCACCAGGTGAAACTCAGGAGCGGCATGGTAGAAAGAGGGTGGGGGAGGGGGGATGGAAGCAGGTAGGTTAAAGGTAGCATGTGTGAGGACATCATGGGCAGGGAGGGAAGGAAGGAGAGAAGGGAGGAGGGAGAGACAGATGGAGGGAGGAAAGGAGGGAAGGGAGGAAGGGAAGGAGAGAGGGAGAAAGAATCCAAAAGAGGAAGGCTCTGTACCAATAGAGAGCTTAAAATCTTGTGGCTGTGAATTATCATGTGATTTTGAGCAAACAATTTGCTCCAATCCTGTATGTGGATCTTTAAAATGGGGTTGGACTTCCCAAAGCCACCATTAGGAATAAAAGAATGGTGTATGTGAAATGCTATTTGTAGACCATAGAGAGTTGCTAAATACTACTTTGTAGGAATCTGTTCTGACTCAAGGTTAAGCCAACTGCAAGTGTGAATATGAACAAGTGCCATGGCTCAGCTCCTCAAGTGACTTCCCATCTTTCCCACCTGACCACCAAACTGCACAGGGGTTAATGAGAGGATTTCTTTCTTTTTCTGCTTTGAAACAACTTGGATGTTGCTTTGTGCAGCCTGAGTGAGAGATTCCTTTTAGCTCCACCCCTCCCGCCTCCCAGGCAGAGCCAGCTGTTGCCACAGAAGCTCTCTGCCTCCTCCTTGGCCTGTGAGTGTCCAGTTAGAGGCCAGCGGCCTCACCAAGGCAGCTTTCTGGGGCCCTTGGGGAAGGAGGGAAAATAAGACTGGCACTAAAATTAAATGAATTGTCTACAAATGTTTTCTAATTAAATTGTGATTCTTTTTCTGGGCAGAAGAGGCTCTTTAAGAACAATTGCTCTTCCTGAATGGCAGATGAAGAGCTCAGCAGTTCTGCCCAAAGCCAGTGAGGAAAGGGAGGTGTGCATGGAGAGGTGACAGGTGATGGGCTGATCTGCTTAGAAAGGTCCCAGGCTCAAGCTCCTGAGAAGGGAGGCTGAGCCGTTTGGGAACCCAAAGCTGGATTTTGTTTTTTTGTTCCATAAAATTATACCACCTTCTCCCTCCCTTCTCACCACTGGAGGACCCCAGAACCAACCTTGAAAATGCAGCCAGAGTCACCCACTGACTTGGCCTTGGGGCCACCAGGGCAGAAGAAGCAGGAGAAAGAAGAAATCCAAAATGGTGTGTGTGTGTGTGTAAGAAAGAAAGAGAGAGAGAGAGAGAGAGAGAGAGAGAGAGAGAGAGAGAGAGAGAGAGAGAGAGAGCTCAGAGACACTGGGGAGAACCAAGGAGGAGGGGGGGAGACAGCCCACTAGAGAGGAAGGAAAGGGGACAGGAGTAGAAATAGAGTAGAAATGAGAAGCATTTTCAAGAGAGAAAAAGAAGAGGAAAGAGAGGACGATCCAAGAGCAGCAAAGAAAAATAAGAATCAACTGTAGGTGGATGGCTGCTCTGAGATCAGCTCAAGGCCAAGACCCCAAACCAGCAGTGTCCCAGTCCCACAGAAGGATTCCACTGCCCACACTGTGTCGCAGCCACCTTCTGGATGCCTCAAAGTGGGGGTGCTGGCACACTACGCAGGGACTATGCAGATGCACCCAGATGTGCAGAGGTCCAGAGCCGGGTCGCTGTACCCTGCTCCCGCTGCACGGGCAGTCCGCCGGAGCAGAGTTGTCCAGGAGCACCCTGCTGCGCCCTCCACCTTCCCCAGATTTCTGTCTACATCCATTACCATCGCTTAGGTCCCAGGACCAAGAGGAGGGAGAGGTCTTCTTGCAGGAATTAATATCTATTTCATTCTCTTACTCTCAAAGTTTCTCTGATGACAGACTTTTTCTAAGTCAGAAGAAAAGACCATCTAGCCTGTTCTCCGCCCCCCGGTAATTGCATAATTCCAAAGGCACATGCAACTGGAAAACTCTAGAAACTGACAGTGTTAAGAGGCAGGAACTTTTGGTTGTCCCTAGACAAATTCCTAAATAAACCAAGAAACTTGTGGGGTAGGATCCAAGGGGGTAGGATCTAAGGGACCCAAACCACAGGAACAAATAGAAGCCAGGAAGGAGACAAGAAGTGGACCAGGTCCTTGCAGCCAGGCGTCTCTGACTCTCTGGGAACCGAAATCCTCCCCAGACCGCATCCCGCGAGTTCACGGCACTAGTCGCAAGGCCCCGGTACTGCAGGGACTGCCACCCTCCGACCCTGGAGTCCCTACGCCGAGACTCATCATTTGCTGGGTCTTCTTTTTCTTCTTCTTCCTTTTTTGGTTTTTGTTTTTATCCTTCAAATATAAGACAAAAGTACACCTCATTTATCTCATAGATATATATATTTCACTCTCACCACATAAATACAAAACATCCAAATATCCAAAACATTCAGAACAAAGTTAGTAGCCAGGATTCAGTGACACCTACCCGCGTTTGCAACGTCCATTATTTTCTTCCGCAAGAAGGGGGGGAAGAAAGAAAGAAAGAAAAAAAAAAAAAAAAAAAAAAAAAAAGGAAAAAAAAGGGGGGGGGGAAGCTTCCGACGTAAATAATTTACAATAAAGTTACTATTTTTAAAATGTTTTGCGTTCGCTTGGGATGGATGAATACATTCTAGACACTGCGGCAACTCGCGGTCTGGGTCTGTGATTTTGGTTAAAACGCGTATGGCTGTGGCTGTGGGGACTGCTGCTGCGGCGCCGGCTCATGGGTGAGACCGCGCCAGCGCCTGGCGGTCACGGTTCTGACTTGGGACCATTGAAGCCCTGGGGTTAGGGTGCGGGAGGGGACGCCTTTCCTCTCAGTCACGCAGGGAGGCATCTGGACAAGGAGACTAGGACAGAGGAGGCCAGACCACCCGGCGATCCGGGCTGCGTCCCTACCTGCCCTTCCGCAAAGATCTGCTCTGAAATCCAGGCGTTTCCTGCGTGACTGGATTGAAAGGTTTCGTGAACCAGAGGGTCTGACACAGGAGGCAATGGGTGTTGATTCGTTTCCAAACCCAGCAATTCTGCCCTGAGCCACGCGTCTGGGAGGCGGTGGGGCGAAGCGCTGGTGTCCAGGCCACTGTTCTCCCAGAGGAGCAGGAAGCTGTCGGCCACCGCCCCGAACAGCCTTGGAGAAAAGATTCTAAATTTTCTTTCATTAGCGGCGTTTACTTTTCTTTTGCTTTCCCCACTCACAAATTTTTGCTTAAAAAATCACAACACCCGGAACTTTAATTTTGCATTGCCCCGTGGCGCATTTCCTATCCTGAATTTTCTTACCCCTTCCAAAAGTCATTATCATCAGTATTTAACTGGTTCCACTTCATCTATTTTACGTAGTAATTATTCTTTATTGCTGATTAGATTAAATTTATTACCACCATGCCTACCATGATGCTCAGTTTATTGTTTCCTGGGGTTAGGGGACACGGTGATTGGAGTTTTCCTAAAGGGGAGAAAACTCGGCAGGATGTGTCTCGCCAGGAAGCTGAGTGTGCACGACTATCCAAAGAGGTCTGCAAAGTGGGGCCCTGGGACTTCCGAAAGCCCTACTTTCTCTGGCAGGAGGAAGGAGTGTCCTCCTTTTTTGGTCTAAAGAAACCTGTAAGCTTTTTCATTTGCGTGCAGATTTCCTCTCAAATATTCATAGGAATAATTCGCTCGGCGGCAGCAGCCCGATCTAGACCAGGTGTCCTGTGCCTTGGACTTAAAACCAGTCTCTTCCCTCCAGGGAGTGGCATTGGTTGGCTAATTCGGGCATTTTCCCCAATTCTTTGGATCACTCCTGGATTCAGAAAGAAGTTTGAGGGACTGGAACAGGGAGGAAAGGTGGGGGGGAGGGGGCCTAAGTGAGATGAAATTGGTAGCAGAGCCTGTGGGATAGATGAGCTGTCAGAGGCCTGGTGGGAGCCAGGAGGCCTGAGCAGGAGCCCTGGGCGCCTAACGCGCTTCAGTCCATAAATAATCACCACAATAGATACTATAAATATAAATACAGGGAAACACTTAAAATCAGTCCAGCGCTTTTTTCTCGGCCCCTTCTTTATTGTTGGTCCGGGAGTAAGGCTCGAAGGCCGAGGAGCTCAGATACCGGGCGGAGAGTTCTTGCAAATTCCCGGCTAGCGAACCGGCCATTGTCAATGGGGCGGAGGACAGGCGGCTGGCGACCGAGCCAAGCAGCGAGGGCACCGGCAGACTGAAGAGGCCGTGGCCGGCGGCCGGCGCTCCTGCGTGCAGTCCCCCCGGCCCGGCAGGCCCGGGCCCGGGAGCGCCGCCCACAGCCGGCGGGTGCTGAGATGTGGCGCCCGCGGGGCCTGGGGCGGCGGCAGCTGCGGCGGCTGCCGAGCCCGCGGTAGCGCCCGCGCCCAGGGCGGGTAAGCTAGGCCCGCGCAGCGCGGACCCCAGAGCGCCGGTGGCACACGGTGGCAGCAGCGCGGGCAGGCCAGGCGGCGACAGCAGGCGGCCCTGCTCCAACAGCCGCAGCACGCTGCACGTGGCCGCGGTCTCCGAGTTTCTGCCTTGACTTATTTTGGTGTCACAGATGTTGCTGCATGGTTGCAAACCGTATGATAATATTTGCTGATTACAATGGCAGGTTACAGACTTCAGTTTGGATTGAAGTATTATCAGCGCTGCAGGAAACTACAGATCTTCCGCTGCAAAAAAAATGTTGAAATTCAGTCCAATCTGTTAGTTCTTCCTAGGGTTTCACCTTCCCCGGTTTTCCCCTCCTCAGGAGAAAATCTTTAAAACCATTTTGTAGATAAAAATGGGTTTGGAGTTTCACAGGGGTAGCCTTGTAATTTTGTGCCTCTACACTATGCGCACATCTCTTTAGAATACTTGGGTCAGTCGTCTAATTGAAAAGCTCAGCCGACATCCCAAAGCGTTTGTTCTGATCATTGCTTAACACGCTCCTAAGAAGCTCCCTAAGATAAGCCAAGTTCCAGCCTCATTTCTCTGGTTTGCACTCGGAAAGAAAAAGTAAGTATTCGTTATCATTCAGTGAGTTGCGATTTTAATTACTGGAAAAAATGTTATTAATTCTGATCAGGTTTACTCCAAAGGTAATAAAGATAAAAGCTGTCAAAATTAATTAAGCACATATTCATTAAATCCAAGGTAGCGTCAGTTTCTTTATTGCTCAAATACGATTAACACTTAATCTTGGTAAGTTACATAATCATGTGCCTGAAAATAAAGGGAGGATACAACCTTGGCCTTCTCCGTTTTACATGGGAAAATATTAATGACGCTGACATCAGAGACAATTAGACAGTGTCAGGCGATTGTTTTTAGCCAGCTTTCTCTCACATCTGTGGTGTCTACAAGCAAGAAGGCTCATTGTTTCCACAGGCCTCCTTCGGGCCTTGGCTTTTTGTGTAAACCGTCAATCTCTTGGCGAATATCAAAGCCGTAGGAAATTAGAACAGACCAGCTATGCTGGCCCACACTAAAGCTTAGCAGGGTGCATCCACTATGCTACTAATTAGGCAGTGACCAACAAAATAACCTGTCAATGTCCGCTAGCCATTTCCCACACACCTGCATTTCATACCCTAATAAGCATACAGCAAGAGAGAAAAAGGCATAACTGTTGAAGTGTGAAAAATGAACAAAATATAACAATGTTTCCATCCCCACCTATACTTCTGGCAATTACCATTTAACATTAGGGGGACTCAACACGTCTGAGGACTCACAATACAGTATCTGAAACTAGAACCCAGGGGGCAAACCACACATTGAGACTGTATTAAGGTTTGCTTCGAAAATATCACACTAAGAAGAATCTAGAGTTATGTATAAAACCCAGGAAACTGAAAATGACCATAATTTAGATTAGGGACCAGGAGGCTGACTTTTTAAAAACATTTTCCATTCAAGCCATTGAAAGAGAAATGCATACTATTCTCTTCATCGTTTCCTTCCATAAAACCAAAATATATAACAGGTCGGGAACTAGAATATCAGGTGGTCCCACTTTTCCTCATAAGTGCCACCCCGATTCAGTAGGTTTGGGATCCATCATTCTTCTGGTCTACCATATATTAATTAATTTCTCTTTTCAGGTCTCTATTTTTTCCCGTGGGTCCCCACTGTCGTCTTTTAGACAAGATGCTGAAAGCAGCATTTTGTTTTCTAGGACTTCCTTTCGTAGAGAAAGCAACATGCCTTGCAACAGAGGAAGCCGAGAAGGTGCCACATTAAGTGGATTTAAAAACACTCCTACTTTGTCCTTGAGCTTTAAAATGTATTTGGAAACTCATCACCCACGTGTAGAAATAGGTCCCATTACATCTTTAACAACAGTCATCTTAAGAGATTCCACCCAGATCTCTTTTTAAGACTCTGCCCAATTACTTAGGTCACAAAAATCTCTTTGTTTTTACTCTAACATCTTTACTGATTCCAGTCTTCCTGAACACAGAAAGATACAGTGCTGCTACCAAAGGAAAAAAAAAAAAAAAAAAAAAAAGCCCCAAACATAACAATTTGGTTTCTGTGCTTAAAAAGGAAAACAAAAATACCTCGACCTCTCTCAAACTGAAGGGTTAAAAGTAAACAAACTTTGCACAATGACTCCACTTTATTTTGCCCCAAACAAAGATTGTATGGTACAGGTATCCATGTGATAGACTTCTTATGAAAAGGCTTCTGGCTTTTAAGACCATATATCTTTGGAGTAATTCCTTTTTGTGTTTTTCGATCCAGCTGAACTTTTCTTCTTCTTCTTTTTTTTTTTTTTAATTTAAGCAGGAACAAGAGAAACAGAGAAACGTAAGGACAAAATTGTCATGGGGAGCCCCATCACCGCATCTCAGTGTGTGCCAAGGAGGTGCTTGTATTGTAAGTGCATCCTCCTCGATGGAACTGCAGACAATCTAGACCCACATCCAAATGGTATTTGTTAGATACTTCTGAACACTGCTTTTCTTTTCATTCGACTTTATCCAAAAACAGCGTTTTCAATTATAAATAAAAACTTTCTCCACCTCTTCCTACTTGAACCCAAGTACAGAAGGCCCCTATTTAAAATGCAGCTCCGGAGCCGCCACCAGGCTGCCTGTTCAGCTGCCAGTGGCTTTTGTGTACAAAGATGTTAATTGGTCCTAATCCCCTCCTAGAAGCTGTTTTGGTAGCCTGACCTGGCACCCTGAAGAAGGACACCTTGGTGTGAAGAACTAAAGGGTCCATTGAGGAGGGAGTGAAAGGCAGCCACGCATTCCAACACATTTTAATTTCAGGAATTAAAAAAGAGGAACATCATCATGGAGATCCTAGAGAAATCGCACAAAGCTTTAATACCAGTGAAGTGAGTTCTACAAACACCCAAGCTGCACGCACGCGCACGCGCGCGTCCACACAAAGAAAGGAAGGAAGCCCCAGAGCCGGGCAAAGGGAAATTCAGATTCTCAGATTCTCCATTTTATTACTGCAGCTCATAATCTGGCTCTTTGAGAGCTGAACTTGGCTTGCTGTGACATTTGTTTTTTCCATCCTAATTGACCAAACTGACATGCTTATGAAAATCAGATCCCCATCCTCTTCCACCCGCAAGGACTCTGCTGGAACGCATGGTCTGATTTGGTTGAAGTATAACATCTAACTCAATGACTTCCTTTAAATTTGTATGACAACTCTCAGTTTCCGGAAGAAAAGGTGAAAAGAAAAGAATGGTAATTCTTGCAGAAAACTTCTAATTCACTGGATCACCTGTCAAATAATAAACGTCCTCCTTAGCACATGGTCAAATACTATCTATGCTACGTGCCAATTTAGAGAATCTACATTTACACCTTGGGTGGCACATTATGCTAATGAGATGCCTGATGGGCAATGGTAAGGTTTTGAGGTTTTTGACAGAGTTCAACCATCACCTTCTTGGTTCAAAGTAGCTTGCCTTTCATCTGATAAAAGCAGAAAGAAAAGGTTCTGGATTACTGAAAGTGCACCAAGTGCCAGATTTTCAACATTGAACCAGTTTATACTTTAATCTCCTGGGCGATTTTTGAATGCACGCCGCCCCCCACCCCTTAGCACAACTGATGCAGATAAAGGCATGAGAGTTGGGAGACCCTGCTGAGGACACTTGCAAGGTGCTTCATGTGAGAAGCTAAGGGCCTCACAACTGCAGAGGCACAGGAGGACGGCAAGGTGTTTTGCCTCTAGGAGCAGAGAAAAATACTTCTGGTGTGCTTTCAAGAGAGGCCTACAATGTGCAATGTGGCCTTGTCTATGGAATAGGACATTCCACCCATCAACATCCGGTCTCTTTAATGTTACCAAAGACTAAAGACAAGACCAAAGTCACAGAAGTCCTGTTTTGGTCAGGAACCTCTTTCCCACAAACCACTGAACTTCTTCAGCAGCAATTTTTTTTTTTTGTTGTTGCTGGGGATTGAACCCAGACCTTGTGCATGCAAAGCAAGCACTCTACCAACTGAGCTATATCCCAAGCCTAGCACCTTGTTTTTCATTGTCTACTACTTGTAAAAAACATGGAATAAGTGTACCAAAGTCCACTCTGAATATGAGCATATATCACTTTGAATATAAAATCTCATTTAAAAATTATTTAACGGAGGCCTAGCATCGACCAATATTGCTTTGTTTGCTTTTGGTCTCAGGCTAAGAACTAAGGCTAGAACTAAGGTAACTTTCCCAATTCACAAAACTGTTAAAATATAATGAGGTTAAGATCTGAGTCATATCTGAGTCACAAAACTCACATTTTTTTACCACAACTTGATGCCTCCCTCAATTATTTTAAACTCTTACTAGAGATAAGTGAGATATAAAGGTGCTAGTCATTCCAAGTGTCTAACTCTACTATAATCACATAGCAGATGCCCAATGAGTATTTGTTGAATTCAACTCTACTGATCACTTCCTTGCTCTAATCTTTGAAGTCTGGTTTAGAAGTCTAATTCTCTCTTTAACAAGGTGAGTGGCTTCAGACAAGTTACTTTACTTCTATATAATGGATAAATAACTATCAGATTGTCACGGACAATAAGTGTAAGTGCAAAAGGATAAGAAGCAGGCCTCAACAAATTCAGGGAAGCCTTTATTCCTTCATGGACTTGGGTGGTTGGGACCCATTTTCCGGATGGGAAAATGACCCATCAGTTACAGAGGGGATTTTGGTTTTGTACAGTCCAATGAGGATGATGTACTCACTGGAAACCAACACATGCAGTGTTGACCGTCAGGGGCTAGTTGTACAGGTTAAAACCAGACCCCAAGGGATGAGTACTCAAATCTTGCCCATTGTCATTTAGGACTAATTTGCCATGGGAGAAGGTGAAGGTTTAGGGCCCAGCATTCCACATCCACCCCTTTCCCCCAGGGTCCATTGTTATCAGGAAAGAATGCACTGGGAAAGGTTAATGTTGGGCCAATTTTCCCTATCTCCTCCTGAGTCACAAGTCCCTCCATTTTTCTTGGGGAACTGTCTTAGAAGAATATTATTTTCCATAACTCTTCAGTAAGTACATGTAAACCATTCAGCACACACAGGTCAGAGCCCAACCACAAACGTCAGGCCAATACCACCTGTTCTGTTTTGTTTTTGTGGCGCTGGGGGGTTGAACTCAAGGACATCCATGTGTGAAACAAGTGCTCTACCACTGTGCTATTTCCCTGGCCCCCCACCTGCTTTTATGAATAAAGCTTTATTGGAACACTGCTATAACCATTCCTTTCTGCAGTGCCTCTGTCTGCTTTCACACTGTGATGACTGCAACAGAGACAGTAGGCCCCAAAGCCTAACATCTCTACTACATGACCTTTTCAAAAAAAAAAAAGCCGTGACTTGGAGTAAATAATCCCATACTGGGGCCAAGTTTCCAGCACATGAACCTTTGGGGGAAAATGAAATCCAAGCCATAGCAGAAAAAAGGTAAAAATGAGGCGGGGTAGTAGACAAGATCACAGAGGACCTTTTAGGCCTCAGGAAAGATTCAGGATTTGGGGCTAAGACCTAAGTAGGAGAATTTAAAGTGACATAATGCAATTATGTGATACTTGAAGATCACTTTGGCTGTTACATAATAACTAGGTGGATAGAAGAAAAGGAGGTGAAATAGGGAGCTTCCACAGCTGAGCGAAGGCTAAAATCCAGGTCTCCTAAATCTCAGTTGAATTCTTTTTACTACACTGGGCTGTTTTGGAAAGGCAGCCAACATAATATGCTTCTGAGTCCTTCTCCAAGCTTTGATTAGTTCATCCGATGGGGCCTTCAGGACAGGCAGCTACACAGATCAGTCATGTGGTATGAAGACTTCAAGGATAAGATGGGGGGCTACAAGGTCTTCTGTCACAAACCTCAGGAAATGAGGCAAGTTGGAGGAATAAGGTTCAATACTCAAGGGACAAGAGAACAGCTGGAGAGTGAGGAGCCGCAGCCCTGGCCACGCCACGGAAGCCAAGCAGCTTGTCTCTAGGATGGAAAGGGCCAGCCCCTAAAAGTTCTCGATTTTAATTCTGAGAACTCAGTGAAGATTCTCAAGCAAAAGAGGGACCCGAGAGGACAGAGCTGGGGCCAGTGGGTGACAAGGTAGAAGAAGGTCCCCGGGGGTAAAGGAAAACAAGAGCAAGACACAGTTTTATCTCACCAGGAGTCAGAACTTTCTAACCCAGAGCTGTCCAGAGAGAAGAGCCTGCTCCTGGCAGGGTGGCTGAAATTACCTACTGACCTCATTCTACACCAAGTGCTAGAAGGAAGCTCCTGGCTGCTGAATGCTTTGGGGCCAGTTGGCTGAATTAGGGGACTATGAAGTTCATTTCCCACATGAGATTTTGATGGTTACCACAAAACCTGAAAATGGCCATGTGCCAAAGTATACCTTTCTTTTACCTTTAATTACAAAATAATCAATTTTTTTTAATGGTTACCACAAAACCTGAAAATGGCCATGTGCCAAAGGATACTTTCTTTACCTTTAATTACAAAAATAATCAATTTTTTTTTTAAAGTGGTAGACATAAAGTCATCAGCCATTGTCCCTGTTTTAAAAAATGACCTATCTCCATAGCAAGATTAGGATTCTGGCTTTCTCGCGTCCAGCTGGGGAATGGGCACTGCTGTATCTTAAGGAACACCTGAGCCTGCTGTAGGCTCTGATCAGAGTGGCTGGCGTGACAGAGGACACCCCAAGGACTTACAGTTCTAAGAAGACTGTAAGTCAGTCATCCTTTAGATTCTCGAAAACCAAATCTCAGATATCAAAGTATTCCTCTTAGGCAGGGACCAAGATTAATTCCTGATTAGGATCTGCAGAGACTGAAGCCTTGCTACTTAAATCTGACACGCTGAAATGAATTTGGCCAAATGTTCAGGGACTTATTTTTCCTCTCACTTCAAATACCTGAGGAAATGGGCTGCCAGTGAAAAGCCCTGCATTGTTAGAAAATCCCAGCCGGGACGTGCTTCCTGGGATCTGAAAATTAGCAGGCGCACCCCGAGCTTCCTGTCCTAGTGTTTTCTTGCTTGTTTTTTTCCCTCCACCAAGTGGATCTGGTTACATTTGTTTCACCTCTCAGATATTTTGGCAATTTTCCTTTTTGAACGGAAGAATTCAGTTCCTTTCTTAAGAATCCAAGCAGGAAAGGCAGGTGAAAAAGTTAACTGAAAAAACTTAACAGTGCCAGTACCATAATTACCCAAGGCACATAAAGCGCTATTCTCTCAGTGATGAAAAAGAGGAATTACACATGTAACTTCCATTAACATTAATGGGACTTACCTCCATAAATCCCTTCAGCATCAATGGGAAGAATGGACCCCACCTAACTATTGGCCCGAAACCTTCACTCTTTCAGTCGCTTCTATTATCTGATTAAAGGGCCAGGAGACCGGTGCTGGGCAAACCAGACCCACGTGAAGAGCCACGTCGCTGAATTTATCGTCACCTGCCTCTCTGGGACCATTTTGGCAGAACAATTATAAAAACTGAGGCCTTTTATTTTCTTTCTTCTTTCCTTCCTTATTCATTTTTACCTGATGGAAACAGAGCCCAATAAATTACATGAGATTTAGGTACGTTGGCTGGGTGGTTACAGGTTTTGAGAGCTCTTGCTCTGGCCCTGGAATGCAGTTATTAGCATTCTATGCTGGGCAGCGATGCGTACCTGGGTACATAGCTGAGTATCAGTCTGATCCGGAAGATCCTGTTATACCCAAATATCACCAAAAAAAAAACAAAAAAAAAAAAAAGTTGTGGTTCATTGTTGGGCAAGTACAAACTAAAAATCCTTACTTTTTTTTTTTTAGTTGTAGGTGCACACAATATCTTTATTTTTATGTGGTGCTGAGGATCAAACCCAGGGCCTCATGCATGCTAGGCATGAGGATGCTACCACTGAGCCACAACCCAGCTCAGAATGCATACTTCTTGACATCCTTATGAAGAAAAACTGCAAACTGGAGATAAAGGGGAACTTTCATGAAAGAGGTACTATCTGGACAGGGCTTTGGAGGCCAAGTGAAATGATCTCTACCACACCCCTTAGATAGAAATGAATGCAGAGAACACTTTAAAAAAAAAAAAAAAAACAAAGAGATGAGGGGGCACACAGTAATGGAAGACAGTGGATTGGTCCAGATAAACCGGCATTTGACTCCTGGTTCTGACCAGCCAGGGGCTCACAACAAGCCTGTTTCCCCACCCACACGATGGGGATAATAATATTACATCGCCAGGTTGTGAGAAACGTAAATGAGGCAGTTGTGGAATTTACTGAAAGTTTCAGCCCTAAGACTGATAATATTAATTTCTCATTAATTTGCAATTACTATTAAAACTATTTCATTAATAGCCTCCAAGGTAAAAGTCTGACATGCCTGACTTTCCATGGGAAGTACATGGTTGGAAGAGATTCCAGCTGGTCTCATCTCCCTTACCTCTGACACACACTTTCAGGACCACTGCCACCTCTGGTCACCACCACACAAGGCTCCCCTGACCTCAGATGTACACAGCTCCACACGGCCCAGATCCACATTCCAGCCCAGAGAGCTGTCCCAGACCACCTGAATCCACAGTGACATCCACAAAGCTGCCCCTGCCCATCTCAGGTGTGGTTACTGTGTCCATGTAAACACATCACGTTCTCAGCTGGACAGCCAGCTCTCTGAAGCAGAGCCTGGTCCTTCACCGCAGAAGCTGCAGGGACACTTAGCACATCTAAAAGGTCCACAATACGTATTTGCCCACTGATAGGTCCTAATAAGCAAATGCTATAAAATAACTAATTCATTAACAGGTGTGCTTTATGGTAAACAAAGGGCTTTTGCGTGGAGGATCATGCTGAGTATTCCTGAAAATCTTATTAAATAAACAAATTTGGAATTCTTGTTCTTATTTAGAGATGTAGGAACCAAGGTCCAGAAGGTCAAATGACTTGCCTACAGTCACATGGCTGGTATTTGGCTGGTCTTTTCATCCCAGCCCTGTTCCTCACACACATAGGACCTGTCTGCTACTGTAGGTTTTGCCAAATTCGTCCAGTATAAACCACGATGATGATAATGTATTTTCTAAACAAGGTAAGAACACTTATGCATAGGCTTCTTTTTGGTCTTTCTGTTTTGGTGTTTTCCCCTCATGATCAAGATTTTAAAATACCAGATCAACTAACTGAACTTAATAACACAACGGTTCAAACGGTGTCCTGTGTTGAGGCCCGAGCCACCGAGGGGCCTCAGAAACAGCCTCAGGATCATCGACCAGGAAAACAGTTGGGAGTCAAAACAGAAGCAGCAGCTCCTGTAGGCTGCAGAGTGGGCTTCCCAGCCTGACAGTCACAGTCAACAAAAACAAGTGCCCGTCCCCTTTCACACTCGGCGTTGACTCCTCCCTTCCTTATAACGCTGAGGAGTGGGTCAGGTGTTGAAATGTTCCTTATGCCTCCCTCCCTGTAACTGAGTTGAATCTTTCTCTCCAGGATGCTTTTCTTGCCTATGTCTCACAAGATTGTCCTTTAAAAGCTGGTAAATCGGGGCTGGGGGCTTAACTCAGTGGTAAAGCACTTGCCTAGCATTTTCAAGGCCCTGACTTGGATCCTCAGCACTGCAAAAGATAAAAAACAAAAAAAAACAACAAACCCTGGCAAATGACAGCCTCTCTGTATCACAGTTCCCTCAAACTTAAAAGGGGGGGGGGGATGGCACTATCTTGCACAGTTGTTTTGAAAAAATAATGCTAATGCATATAAAGTGCTTCAAACAATGACCAGCGTGGTAAATTCTCAATAAGTATTTGCAATGAAGAGGCCCTTTGAGAGAATAACTTGGCCAAAATCCTCCACTTCTTTCCCCAGCTTTAGCTTATCTCTAGTAATGAAGACCATAATAAAATTAGCGATGCACTCAGCACGTGCTCTCTGTGGATGGCGAGCAGAGTGATTAAATGATTCCCATCACAACTCTAAAAGGCAGGATGTCGGTTATAGTCATTTACAGATCAGGAAATAATCTCAGAAAGGTGAAGTCCTTTGCCCACAGTCACACTGCTCAGTGAGGCTGAAAGACCAGGATATTGGGGCTGGGGATGTGGCTCAGTGGTAGAGCATTTGCCTAGCATGTACAAGGTTCCTGGGTTTGATCCCCAGTATTGCAAAAAAAAAAAAAAAAAGTCAAACAAAAACACCCAGGATATCGATGACCACATGATGTCCTCTGCAGTCTGTCCCTCAGATTGCAGCAGCAAGCCAGTGTGTCCTGAAGCCCTCCCCTGGAGAGAGAACCATGAAATACAACTGGCACACACCCCTCTACTGTCACCAAGGTGGGCCACACCAGCTCCACTTCCATGTGACTTTCAAATCAGTTTGGAAATTGTGTGCAATTATCTAATTTATTTCAGATATGTTTGCCAATCTGGGTTTAAACTGTCACAATATGATGAAAACAAAAGACTGAAAACCATCAGAATGTGCTTGACAGCAGCTGCAACTGAGGCAAAGCCCTACCTGCCCATGTCTCAGGGGAACCCATGAAGTTGACTTGCCTAACAGGCAGGAAGAAGAGGCGAGAGTAGCACATCGGGGCCTCCAACCCTAACTCAGTGAAAAGCTTGCTGGAAGTCTCTTCAGAAGTCTGAAGAAAAGCCAAGGGGAGTTTTCTTTCAGCGGTTCTAGGAAGTTTCATAAATTAACTTTTGCCCTAGCTGCCCAGTGCTGGGCACTTTCGAAGACTGAGTTAAACCTTGCAAAATATTACCCTGTGCTTCTGACTACTGCTTTGTCCCCTAGCCTAGCTAGGGAAGCTCTTTTCTTAACCACCATTTGGAAGTATGGAGAGCCGGGAGAGGTGGCACACACCTGCAATCCCAGTGACTTGGGAGGAGGAGGATCCAAGGATCCCAAGTTCTAGACCAGCCTTGACACCTTAGGGAGACCCTGTCTCAAATAAAAATAAAAAAGGGCTGGGGGTGTAGCTCAGTGGCAGAGCAACACTGGGTTTAATCTCCCACCCAAAAAAGGACAGAGAGATTGGGAGACTGAAAAGTCTGCATTATCACAGATAGAACTATTTTAAATTAATGGACATTAGCAGACACCCCCGATGGGATGAGGGAAATAGGGAGGTACAAAAAAAAAATTAGACATTGTAACAGGCCCAGGTTCATATTCTGAGCTCTAGAATCTTTAGTTGTAAACCTTAGGTAAATTATTTAACATGAGCCTCATTTTTCCCCCTCATCTATAGAATGATGTCTATATAATCTCCCTTACAGAGTGTCAAAAATGGTGTCTGAGCCAGCAGCGTACACATTACCTAGGAACCTGATAAAAATGCAGGATCCTCAACCTCTCCTGCAGACCCACAAATGAGAAGCTCTGGTGGAGGGGACCAGCCACATGCATTTCACAAGAGACCCTGATGCAAACTGAAGTTTGAGAACCAATGGTCTAGAACAGAGTTTTAGTATTGATTGTGTATTATAATCACCTAGACAACCTTTAAAGACAATGATGCCTTGGTCCCAGCTTCAGAAATTTTGATATGATTAGTCTGAGGCCTGGGCCACCCCCACAACACACACACACACACACACACACACACACACTGCTGCTGCTGCTGCTGCTGCTGCTGCTGCTGGTGATTCTAACATGCAGTCAAGGTCAAAACCCTTCCAGGGATATTGTGAGCATTAACTGATTATATATATATATTATATAATTGCTGATATCTTCAGCAATTAGCATGTTGTCTTGCTAGACACTCAATACATATAAGCTTCCCTTGACAATATCTTTTGATTAGACACTGTTTTCACTAAAATTCCATATGAGAAGGAAATTCACCAAAACACTAACAGTGGTTTTCTCTGAATGGTAGAATTAGGGTGATTTTTTTAGCTTTCTTTTTTATACCTTTCCAAAGTTCTACAGAGGCATGGCCATGTATTACATTTTTAATCACAAAATTAAATGAAACTAAATTTTAATAGAGGAAAAAGTCTTCTGAGGCTCCTTAACTTATAATTATCCTCTCTCTGCCAATTATCAATGAGGAAATCACATTATTTTAATTTTACAGATGGAAGAACTGAATCATAGGAGCGTGTGCCAAGTTTGCACTGAATTCTGCTGGTAGTTATGGTCAAAAGAGATAATATGATAATTGCAAACTAATTACTCTTCTTTGGAATATCTCTCTTATCCCTCAGGAGAACAGTCTTCTCCCTCCGTATGACATAAAATGGGACCGACAACACTATATCAGATATATGCAGGCACCAGCTTCTTCAATGAGACCTCTAAAGCTAAAGAAATAAAACCAAGAATCAAAAGTGGGACAGCATCAAATTTAAAAGCTTTCTCACAGCAAAGGAAATGCTAAGAGAGCCTTCAGAATGGGAGAAAGTCTTTGCCAGCTCTTCCTCCAATAGGGGATTAATATCCATATATATAAAGAACCCAAAAAACTTAACATGAAAAAGAAAACAAATAACCTGACCAATAAATGAGCAAAGAACTAAACAGAAACTTTTCAAAAGAAGAAATGGTGAAAATAAAAAAAAAAAATGTTCAACATCCCTAGCAATCAGGGAAATGCAAATCAAAACTATACTAAGATTTCATCTCACTCCAGTCAGAATGGCAATTATTGAGAACACAAATAATAATAAATGCTGGTGAGGATGTAGGGGGAAAGCTACACTCATACATTCTTCGTGGGGCTACAAATTAGTACAACTCCTCTGGAAAGCAGCATAGAGATTCCTCAAAAAACTAGGAATGGAACCACAATACAACCCATCCTTGGTACTTAACCAAAAGAACTAAAATCATCATGTTTTAGTGATACAGTCACTTCAATGTTTATAGCAGCACAATTCACAATAGTCAAATTATAGAATTACCCAGATGTCCATCAACAGATGGATGGATCAAAGAAATGAGGTATATATACACAATGGAGTTTTACTAGGTCATAAAGAAGAATGAAATTATGGCATTTGCTGGTAAATGGATGGAAATGGAGAACATTATGCTAAGTGAAAGAAGTCAGGCTCAGAAAATCAAGGGTAGAATGTTTTCCTCTCATATGTGGAAGATAGAATGAATAAGGGGAAGACGGTGGTGCAGGGGAGAGGGGAGGTATCTGATATCCTAAATCTACAAGGAAGATCACTGGAGTAGAAACAGGAGATGGAGAGGGAGGAAGGACTGAGAAGGGGAGGAAATATGGAATGAATTTAACAAAAATCATATTTACATATCTAAATGTACCACAGGGAATTTTGCCTCCACGTATATGTAGACAGTACCAATCGAAAATAAATAAATAACGAGCAAAAGAAGAGCATTGGAGTAGAGGGAGGAGGGGCAGAAAATTTGAGGGGAGACGAGGATTGAAATCAAATTCCATGCCTCTACGATTTTGTTAAAATGAACCCAACTACTCTGTAAAACTATAATGATCTAATACAAACAGGACCGAGGACTGATTCCATCTACTCCTAAGCGCTACCTGAGTCTCTACCACCAACTGGCCACGTAACCCTCCTCTTCAAAGACAGCCCAGCAACTGCACTCGCAAGTTGCTGTCACAACAGAAGGAACTGGCACACCCATGCAACTTGGATGGCTAAGGAGTACTGCAAAAGTCACCGCCAGGAGCTCCAATTCTGGTTTTATAGCAACCACTGTCACATATGCACTGTTCACTAGGCACCAGGCCCTAGGCTCAACATTTTACAAGAATTTACAAAATGAGGCCAGCTGAGAGCAGTGGTTCTCAAACTCAGAGTGCATCAAAGTCACCTGGAGGGCTTGTTAGGTAGGCTGCCAAACTTCAGCCTGAATTTCCGCTTCAGCAGGTTCTTAGGTTGGAGCCCAAGAATACATTTCTCACAAGTTCCCTTCCCTGGTGATGCCGATGCTGCAATTCAACCACACTTTGAGGACACTGTAGAATCCTTCCCAGCTCTGATATTCTGTTTGAACTCAAGCCCCCAATTCTTATCCTACAGTCCCACACTGAGATTTAGAACTGAACCTCACAAATTCCCAATGTTCTGGTCAAAATACCCCGTGGTCTCCAAATGGTCCAAACGGACTATTCTTTAAATATGAATCCAGCAAAAGTCAACACTTCAGCACCTGAGGCATCTTCAGGGACCCTCGGCAACTGGGAAGGCACAAACCAAGTCCCAACCCTTGGAGCACACAGCACTTCTCTTAACAATAGACCCCTGGTCTTCAGAAGCAGCACCTCCAGTCAATCACAGACACAGCCGACAAAGCACCTGATCTTGTACATTAAAGTTTTTCCTCCTTCTACCAACAGAGGGCCTGGCCTGCTCTGGGAAGAAAAGAAAGCCCCGCACTGTAATGCATCAGGACCTTACTATGCTTTAAGATTTACAAAGCACTGCCACACTCAGCCTTTCACTAAGGCGGATTATTATTCTGTTTTCTAACTGAAGAAACAAAGGTTCAAATAGGCTTAGCAATTTGGTTAAAGCCCCACAGTTAATGGGAAATAGAACTGGGCAACTAGAACCCGGTTCTCCTGTCCCCCCAGGCTAGACATGTTTCCACAGCCTCTTGATCCAAATTACAAAAAAGTTCAAATTAAATTTCTCTCCCCGGCTCCCTTCTGTCTTAGCATATTAGCAAGAATGAATCATGGGTAAGTAGACGAAGAACTCTAATTGCAGGTCTTGGAATGGAGATGTTTAATTACATAGTTACATATGCGATTTATCAACCAGTTTTGATCCTTGACAATTCTCTTTAAAGAATTCTTTTCTGCTAAAAATTAAAATAGTATATTTTTAATCTGCCCTGGAATGCTTTGTTTTCATTCAAATAAAGAGATGACTGTTTCTTATGAGTGTCATGATTTCTAGGCAATTGGTCTAATGTCAGACAGGCATTATTCCTAGTAGATTTATTGCGATCAGATCTGAAACTACAGAGGCTTTAATCTAGAGACAATAATCATTTTCTGGACAAAGCAAAGTAGCAGGAACTTCTCTGAAATGGGAGGCACCATTTTTAAGAAACCCTAAACCTTGCAGCGCTGATTCCCTTGGGGCAGGAATATCCTCTAGATACAGCTCAAAGAATGACACCGACACAAATTTGATTTTGCCTGGGAGAGGGGAAAATTGGAGGGGTTAATCGAGTCAAAGAAGTGAAAAAGGTCAAAGTTCCCCAGTGTTACTGAGGCAGGACAAGAATGAGGAATGAGCTCCACGTTCATCAAAGCAAGTTCCGACTTAGTCCTAAAAATCAGATCTCAAGGACACTGACCCACCCCTGGAGCATGTTGGAGCAATATTGCCCCCCAACCCTAACACACAAAAGATTGGACCCAGGTAGAATCTCATCCATTAATTAAGTCACTAAATACCAATTAGAAGCCAGCAAGGTGATGGGTAGAATAAAATGATCCTCAAGAGTAAAACGAGGAGATGGGGCTGTAACTTGCTGGAACAGCACTTGCTTAGCATGTCCAAGTCCTGGGTTCTATCTCAGTAGCACAGGTGGCAGGCTGAGGCAGGAGGATTGCAAGTTCAAGGCCAGCCTCAGTAAATTATCCAGACTTAGTCTCAGAAAAAATAAATAAATAATAAATAAAAAGGGCGGGGGGGGGGATGTAGCTCAGTGGTAGAGCGCCCCCTGGGTTCAATTCCTAGCACCGCAAAAGAGGTGCAATGAGAAGGGGCGGAGGTTTCGGGCTGAGAAGAAGGTGGGGATAAAAAGTGAAGGAAACGTGAAGCCCGATTGCACTTCCTTATGTTAAAGTCACTCCTGCATCCAGACAGAGCCCGGGCTGGTGCAGAAAGCAGCTGGTCCGGCTTCCCCGTCATGGCAGCTTCCTCTAAGGACGCCTGACTTCCCACGACACATGCAGCGTTTCCTCCACCTGGGGAGAAAACTATACACTCGGCAGGAAGCAGGCCCTTGGGTAGCTGGGTTGCTCTTCTACGTCGCAGCTCACATTAGAGCAGGCACTTACTAATGGTACCCTACAAAGTGGCAATTTACCAAAGGGTACTAATTTAATACCTGGTCCTTGAAGAGTTAACTCACCTCCCTCCAGAGGTGCCTAATTGACTCCTTGCCAGAGAGGTGGTTCAGAGCACTGCAGTACTCCAACCTGCTCCAGACTTCTGCTGCCCTCCCGCGAGGCATCAAAAATCGAAGTGCAGCCAGTGGTGGTGCATGCCTGGCATCCGCGCTACTCAGGAGGCTGAGGGAGCAAGATCGCAAGTTTGAGGCCAGCCTGGGCAACTCAACGAGACCCTGACTCAAACTACCAAGGGCTGGGCTCAAGCTCAGCGTTAGAGAACTCATAGGGCAAGGCCCTGAGTTCAATCCCCAGGACCACCAAAAAAAAAAAAAAAAAAAAAAAATCTTGTTTTAAAGTAAGTGCCAGTGCTTTCAGGAGTCCAGAGGACAGGGTTCGAGTGCTAGCTCAGTCACTGAATCCCTCTGTGACAAATCCTTCCCTCTCTGTGCTACTGTTTACCCAAGTTCAAAATGAAGGCAGTGAGATTTGATTATTATGGTTCTTCTGACAGTTTTAAGACAATGATTCTTCTCTCTTTTGGGGTCATGGATTCCTTTTAGAATCTATTGAGTGCCCATCTCCTATAAAATTGGGCCTACAGTTTCAGAAAATGCATGGAAATTTTAAAGTTTGAACGAAGGATTCTTGGTCCAATATGGGCTCTGAAGTCAGATGGGTCTAGGATTGATCTCTCTCTCTCTCTCTCTCCTCTCTCTCCTCCTTCTCTCTCTCTCTCTCTCTCTCTCTCCTCTCTCTCTCTCTCTCTCTCTCTCGTCCTCCCTGCATTCCTCCCCACCTCCTGGGGCAAAGTCTCTTAGAGCCTCTATCAGAAAAATAGCACCAATAATACCTAACTTGCAGTATTGTTATGAGAAGGAAAACTAATTACATACAAGAAACCTAGCTCATAGAAGGTGCCCAATACATGACAGCTAAAGAAAAAGAAGCGGCACCTGTCCTATGTGCTCCAGACCTGTCAGTGTGCTTCTCCCCCACAGTCTCCCTCAGTTATCTGTGCACCTCAGGGTTCCACACGTACTGTCGCTGAATTGTCGATGCTGTCTTAAAACCCCTTCTCTGGAAGGTAGTTCGTCACTCTCCTTACACTCAGCTGGACTATCACAATCTCTACCATCTTCGTGTTAGGGTCCCTCTTTCTGTTCCATCCTTCTCAGCAGTGTCACACAAATCTCCAGAAATTAACACCTCAATTGTGACACATGCCACAGATCACATGGATTCAAGCATTGCTCTAAGTATATCTTCAAGGAAATAAAAATGGCACTCACTTCATTGAGTTTTTACTATAAACCAAGCACTAATTAAGTCAATAGATTCGATTTGATCCTTTCACTGTCTTATGGCCACGTATGTATTGTGTATAGTGTATGGAATTTAATCTCTGAGATCTACTTGAGATTGACTCTGAGTCTACCATTCACTAGCTATATAATCTTGGACAAATTGTTTGTCCTCTGTGCTTCCTTAGCACCCTCATCTGTAGAGGGGAGATTGAAACTGGCTTACGAAACCATTATGACCACAGAGATTAGACATTTCCTAATTATATGTCATATGCATTATATTTTATAGAGAGAGTTTATATTTATATGTGGAATTTAGAAAATCTAGATTGGCATCTGCCATATTGGTAAATGCTCAGTAGATATGAGCTGTGTGAGCAACTATTGTTCTACTTATCTTACCAACAAGGAAAGTAAGACCCACATACGTTGTAAAGTGCCATACCCAGAGCCAAACTACTACCCTCCGAATCTTTAGGTATTAAAAAGTCAGCGTCTTTTATGAGTTTTGAGTGTATTTGACCCTCGTGTCAATAATCTTCCAGAATCTGACTCCAATTCAAATTGTTGGGTACTTACACAAATTCTTCCGTCCCACCAAAATTATTTTCCAACTTTGAATGATGGGGACTTTACCTCCTCTAAGGCCAAGACTGGAGCTGCCCAATCACTGCATTTCCAGTACCTGAAGTGACCACAAGCATCAGCAGCGACTCTGCTCAGTGGCATTTAGGGATCAGTTAAATCAAATTACTCTTCCATTCCAGCATTCATTTGACCTTCATAATCATCGTGTCATTATGTCAGTTATCTTTTTTATGTTATTTTAGCAGCCAGAAAATATTGGTAGAGCATCTACCATGTGCCAGGGACTATGTTAAGCATATATTTCTTTATATTCCCCCATTTTAATCTATCTTAGTATAGACTACCTACCAGGAACTCGGTAGAGGTGGGATAATTATAATATGGAACTAGTCTCTTCCTCAGACCAATTGAGAAGATAGTTGCAACATATCACCTATGAAATATTCTGGCCAACTATATCTAAGAAAATATGGTAACAAGAAATACAGGGATAGAAAAACAAGTTAAATGACACCATGAGGAAACTATCAGACAAATCCGTCTGTGACCACTTTTATTCTGTAAGACAACTGATCTGGACTTCCCCAAAGTCAATATATGCAGGAAAAAATAAATCAGACAACTCTTCTAGGGTAAAAGCAATACAAATGTCATACCAAGCAAATACAATCCCTGAACACATAGTGAATCCATACTTCTGGATTAAAAGACAAAACAAAGGGCTGAGGCATTGCTCAGTGTAGAAAGCTTGCCAAGCATGCCCGAGGCCCTGGGTTCAACCCTGACACTGAAAAATAAAATAAAAGAGACATTATTGACCTTGGTGAGGCAATCAGAAACTTAAAATATGTAGAGGATGTGAGGTGATATCTCAAAATTATTAATTTTTTAGATTTGATAATGGTATTACAGTTATGTGGGAGATACATTCTGACCTGTCCAACATGAAGTGTCATGATGTGGGCAGCATATTCTCAAATAGTTCAGCAGGGGACATGGAGAGTGATGTATGCTGTGAGGGTGAGGGAGATTATGCACATGGACAATGTGTTGAATTTCTTCCTCCAGCTTTATTGAGACATAATTGACAAATAAAAAGTGTGTATATTTAAGGAGTGCAACATATTATTTTATATTCATATATATTGAGAGGTGATTACCACAATTAAACTAATCAACGTACCCCTCACGTATTTGTTTTTTCGGTGTGTGTCGGTAAAAACACTTCAGATGTACTTTCTCAGCAACTATCAAGTACACAATATATTACCATGAATTACAGTGACCCTCTTTACATTCAATTTCCAATCATGAAAGTTTGTACCCTTTGATCAAAATCCCATTTTCCTCACCCCTGACCCTGGGGAACCACCCTTTGGCTGTTTCTGGGAGTTCAAATTCTTCAGATTCCACATATAAGTGACATCACACAGTATCTGACTTCCTTTGTCTGATTTATTTCATTTAGCATAATGTCCTCTAAGTTCACCCAATTTGTCAGAAATGGCAGGATTTCCTTCATTTTAAGGCCGAATGATACTCTTCTGTGTGTGTGTGTGTGTGCGCACATGTGCCTGTGCACACATGATGTTTTCTTGATCTGTGTCAGACCTGCATGCACACCTAGGTGGTTTCCTTTCCTGGCTATGGTGAGCAATGCCTGGCTGGATGTGGATTGCCGATCTCTCTTCAAGCTGCTGATCGTCAGCGCTTCTGTACGCTGCATATTCAGAGCTGGGGTCAGTGAATCCCAGGGTCATTCTAGTGCTAGGTTTTTGAGGAATCGACATTGTGTTTTCCGTAATGTCTACCAATTACAATCCTACAAACTGTACGGGGGTTCCCTTTCCCCACACGCTTGTCAATAATCATTAGCATTTGTTTCGTAATGGCCATCCTAATGGGTATGAAGTTAACTCATTTTTGACAAAGTCACTAAGAGTACACAAGTGGGAAAAGACATTCTCTTCCATACATGGTGTTGGGAAAACTGAATATCTGCTTAGAAAATAATGAAATTAGACCGTACACAAAAATCAACCCAAAATTTGTTAAAAATTTAAACATAGACCATAAAAATCCTAGAAATAAATGGGGGAAAAGCTGCTTGACATTGATGTTAGCAGTAATTTAATGACTGTGACCCTCATGACGCGGGCAACAAAAGCAGAAATAAACAACTGGGACTTTATCAAACTAAAAGGATTTGCACAGCAAAGGAAACAGTCAACAAAATAAAAAGGCAACCTACGGAATAAGAGAAAAATATTTACAAACTGTATGTCTAAGAGAGGCTAATACCGCCCCCAATATGAGGAACTTCTAAGACTCAACAGCACTGAACCAAAAAAGATTACAAAATGGTCAAAAGACCTGACAGACTTTTTTTCAAAGAGGACATTCACCTGGCCAACAGGTGTAGGGGAAATGATCCAACAGGGGGCTGGGGTTGCGGCTCAGTGGGGGAGCGCTCGCCTAGCAAGTGTGAGGCACTGGGTTTGATTCTCAGCACCACATAAAAATAAATAAAAAAATGAAGTCCATTACAACTACAAAATATTAAAAAAAAAAAAAAAAAAAAAGAAAATGATCCAACGATGCTGGCCATTAGGGAAATTTGAATCAAAACCACAAAGAGAAATCACCTCACACCTGTCACGAAGATGCTTTTTTTAAAATACTTTTTAAAAAAAATTTCTTTACGTGGTGCCGAGAATTGAACCCAGCGCCCCACGCATGTGAGGCAAGCACTCCACACTGAGCCACAACCCCGGCCCCATGAAGATGCTTTTAAAAGTATAATTTCATACTTAGAAAATCACTGGGACCCAAATAAGCTGTCCTAATAAACTAACTTTTTCGTTCCAGACCTAGGCATAGCAATGTGAACTGTAAGAACAAATTCAGGAGGACAGTGAGAACTCTCAACCTTTCTGTAGATCGTTAAACTTAAGATGGATAATAATTAAAGCCCTTTATTAGAGTTCAGTCAATGCTTCTACCACTTAGGGAAGTTCTGCGAGAGGCAACTATGCCTCTGGTCCAGAGAAAAGTGAGGATGTAGCCTGATAGGTGAGGACTTCCCTGGGTGCATCGCTCTCCACCCTTCTTTCTACCCTTCTCCACCTGTGACTGGATGGGTCAATTCAATTCCAGATGGGAAGCTGGAGTCAACCTTGACAAGTTGAAAAAAAAAGAAAGAAATGTTAACCGAGAGTGGGGGGGGGCGTCAATTTCAAGAGACATTTGCTGTCAGTTATGTGTGGAGCTGTATTTGGCACATAGTTTTCAGCTGACTTGAGTCCAAAGGGACAGGAGGTGAGCAGCTAGTATCATTGGCCTCCATGACCCCTGACCTAGGGCCACCCAGCATCTCCTCCTTTCCAGATGACCTCTACCTGATTCTGCATTCCACGTTGCTGTTCCAAACATGTCACAGAAACATAACTGCTAGAGAACTGACTTGAAAGAATTGCTAAGCTTCAATGTAACACTGATGGTCCTGGCTCCAACCTGGGCTTAACGGACGTTGGACATTGAGTGAAGAGAAATCCATTTAAGGCAAAAGCTTGATGGCAATAGCAAACTCCAGGCGAGCAGGATCTTTGGAGTGGTACTGCGTCTCAGAAAAAAAAGTTAAAGTTATGCTGGCACACTGATTCTTCAGGTCTCAGGATCTGCAAGTTTAAAACAAACAGTGATTTGCTTTTCTCACTGAATTTCTCATGTTTACATGTGTGGGTGGGGAGTTCTGGTTTGTTAAACAACATATGCTAAAGTGCCTATACACGTACATATATGCACACTTGTCCATACATACAAGTAATACATAATTTTTCACCTAGTATTTATTAACAATTACTACGATCCAGGTACTCTGTAATGGTGAACTAAATTAAATAAGATATGATTCCTGCTTTCCCAGGACTTATGGAATAGAATATTAGGGAAGACAGACAAGGCAACTAATAGTTACATTAAAGCATGAACAGTGATAGGAAAAGTGTAGGGTTCCAAGAGAAAAGCATCTGTTGCAGACCTGGAGAACGAGAGAAGGTTTCTCAACAGAAGAGACATCTAAGTGAGTCCTAAAAGAGGGTCGGAAACCATTAGATGAATGGCAAATGGGTGAGGGTGGTAGAGGAGTGAGTTAATAGAGAAACAAGCTCTGCCACTGGGAGACGTTTGTGCATATCCGAAAAATGTGTTGAGTCCATAAGACTGAGGTATAAAGCGCAGGGGTGTCGAAACAGAGAGAAATAGCCAAGGCTTGGTCGTCAGTGGACTTGTACGTTGGATTTGCACTAAAGTCAATGGGAAACCACTGAAGAGTTCTGAGCAGAGGAGTAGCTTGACTGCATCCACTCCTGAGAGGCATTTCTGGGGCTGAAAAATGGGGGACAAGTCGTGGAGAGGAAAAACTAGAGACGAAGGATGAGACGTCCACCCAGACCCAGACACTGCAGTGATGGCGGCCTACGCATGGTGGGAATAATGGGAATGAGAGGTGGTGTCCTCTCCTCAGAGACGTAGAAGGCGAGTTACAAAACCTACCACCATCCCTTTCCAGTGAGTTTTCTGTTGCCTTTTGTTATCTTGAGGAGAGAATTTCCTTTAGTCACCCAATATCCCTCCCTTCTGAGAAGAGCTTACTGGATAAGGAGGATGCTGGCTCTTATAGGAAAAACAACAAAAAAAAAGAAACTCATTTCATTCTTCAGTAAATCCCAACTGCACTCACATTTTTTCATGAGGTGTCATAACTCATCTTGAAAAAATGAAAACATGACTTTCCAACCCCAAATAAACTATCAAAACTAACAGGTGGGGCTGGGGTTGTAGCTCGGTGGTGGAGCACTTGCCTCGCACATGTGAGGCACTGGGTTCCATCCTCGGCACCACATAAAAATAAATAAAATAAAGATATTGTGTCCATCTACAGCGAAAAATATTAAAAAAAAAAACTAAACAGATGAGTTCATCAGGGTTGCAGGGTACAAGATCAACACACGAAGAAGGTAGCTGGATTCCCACTTTGATCCTCTCCTCTACTCTGAGTAGCCAAGGGACAGTTTTTCTGTCACCCTCGGCAGAAGATTAGAGGTTTATTTCTGGACACAGTGAGCCAGTAATACTACTGAAAGAGTTATAGAAAAAAGACCATGTGAAAAAGAGGGAAAGAAAGCCAGGGATGATGCTCATCTGTAATTCCAGCAACTCCAGGGGTGGAGGCAAGAGGATCACAAGTTTCAGTTGGCTCGGCAAGTTAGCAAGGCCCTATCTCAAAATAAAAAATAGAAAAAGGCTGAGAATATAGCTCAGTGGTAGAGTAACCCTGGGTTCATTCCCCAGTATTGGAGAGAGAGAGAAAGAGAAAGAGATATCATGAAAAAAAAAAAAAAAAAATCCAAGAAAAATTTCCAATGACTTTCCAACCAAAAAGGCTCACTAAATAGTAGCACAATATAAAAATGACCAAATCTGAGCTATTTGGTGAAATTGTAAGATACTAAGGACAAAGAAAAGACCCTAAAAACTTTCAGAGAGAAATAATAGTCATATTTAAAAGATCACAAATCAGAATAGCATTGGATTTGATAGCAACACTGGAGGGTAGAAGACAATGAAATGATATCTTCTAAATGCTAAGGAAAAAGAATTTCCAACCAACTATTCTATATTTAAGTATATAGTTCTGTAAGTGCAAGGTTAGAACAGAAATATTTTCAGACATACAAACTTAAACAAAACAAAACAAAACAAAACCCTACCATTTCCCAAGGAACTATGGAAGGAAGTTCCCCAGAAAAACACAGGAGTAAATCATCAAAGAGAAACAAGACTTCCACCCCCAGAGAAGATAACGGTGCTCAGAAAAATGGTGAAGAAAATTTCTAGAAAAACAGCTATGTGGCAGGGCAAGTGAGCCAGAAATCTCAAACGGTACAGGACAAAAACATCAAGATAGATGTCTCCAGAAGATGGAACTGGGAGGATATTTGATGTGTATGAGTTTAAAGAGAGGAGATTTACACTCACAGCAGAGTTTGAAGAAATGAATTATGTAAATAATTTGAAACACAAGGAAACTATTATTCTAGGGAATACAAGAAAATAAATGGATTCATAAGATACATGGTACACAGCTCAACTGTGAATAGGCTTGTATTGTCATAATAATGTGAAAAGTGGAGGTTGATTAACTCCCCTCCCCAATTCTAAAACTAAACTGAGGTGTTTGGAGGAGAGGAGCTAAGGTAGAAAGAGGAGATGAATAAGAGGAATTAAGTCAAGGAAAATAGTTGATAAACTGTAGATTTGTTGCCTCTTTAGAATGAGGAGCCAGAACAGCTTTGTCTTGTAATGAACCTTGGAAATTAGACTTATTATCACTTTGAAAATAAACCTTTTTAATTTTAATAGGGCCTCAATTATATACAAGATGAACAATGAATCTAGAAAAGGAAAGGAATAAGCAGGTTTTGCAATAACTTCAGGAAATTTATGTTGCATGCATTTTGAACACTAATTTTTTGAGTAGATAACACAAAAGAGCCTCAAATGAATAATATCAAAACACTGCATCTAATTTTCAGAAACCGTGGGTGAGAATATAAATGCATTCAGCTTTTGGTAGTACCTACTAAAATTTTAAAAATATATATCCTTTGACCCTATAACTCCACTTTCAGGAATATCAGTATTTATACAAGAAAATTCTCAGAAATATGTTAGTAAAGGCAAAAAGGGGAAAGAGGAGAAGGAGGAGGAGAAGAACAAACATATGCCAAGAAGTGAATGGCTAAACAAATTACCATACAACCGTACTCTAAAATACTGTGTTTAATGTGATAGATACTTCTACAAACAATAACAAGATCTCCAAGACACTCTCGGTTAAATGGGGAAAAAAAGTCACAAAATAATACATATAGTATGAATCTATTTATATGAAAGAAAAATAAGAATCTTAAAATGTGTGTGTGAGTGTGTGTGTGTGTGTGTGTGTGTGTGTGTGTGTGTGTGTGTAAATGCATAAAAATGCCCTGGAAACACCAAATTGTTGCAAGTATGTCTTATTCATTCTCCCAATTTGTCATTCTGTCTTGCTCTACTTCATAGTCAACAATTTAGTGACCTTTCACACATGTTGCAGAAATACCAAGCTAGAGACTTTTATTCTGTAAGCCAAAGGAGAGGTTTCTGGCAGGACAATGATGATGGAATTAAATGCCTAGTTATGGGATCGTAGGGCTGCCGCAAGGGAGAAAGGTTGGTGAACAGGCAGGTGTTGAGGTCAGAACTCAGCTCCAGTTGGGGAGAATGGAAGCTAGGGAAGGCATAGATGGCTGTGGTCCTGCTGCCTTCCCACAGGCCTCTGTAGGAACTCACCACGACCTCCCCAGCCTCAGAGTCCCAGATACCTCACCCGGCCCTTCTTTGTTACAGGTTCCGCATCTAACTCCCTATCTAACGCCAGGGAGACAGTCTCCAAGTTCCACCTGGACCCAGTCTTGAAACCAGTCACCTCCAGGCTGATCCTAAGCTGTGCTGATTTTATCTCAGCAAAATGCCTTGAGCCAGGCACGGTGGTGCACACCTGTAATCCCAGGGGCTACGGAGGCCGAGGCAGGAGGATCGAGAGTTCGAAGCCAGCCTCAGCAACTTAGCAAGGCCCTAAGCAACTCGGTGAGACGCTGTCTCTAAATAAAATACAAAATAGGGCTGGGGATGTGGCTCAGTGGTCGAGTGGCTCTGAGTGCAATCCCCAGTACCCACTCCCTCCAAAAAAGCCTTGAATCTGCCTCTCATCTCCGTTTCTGTCACCACTGCACCAACTGACCCACTGCCATCGTCATCATTCTCTCTTGTTCTTATGGGAGTGGATCCTCCAATGGGTCTTTGCCTCGGAGTCCTCGTGCTGTTGTTCCCATACCTCTCCTGGAATTCTCCTAAACGGCCAGCGCTCTTTCAAAATGCTGAACTACGATGATTTCATGATCTTCCCTGGAGAACCTGTCAATGACTTCCCATCATCTTGAGGGTAAAATCTAGATGTCATCAACATGGTGTTCCCGGACCCACTCTTCTTCCCTTTGCTTTCAGTCACCCCATGCCGTAGGCCCTCTGTGCTTCCTCCCCGCTGCACCACCTACCATGCTATTTCCACACCACTTCATTCAGCCGCTTCCCCAGGAAGCAAGGGGATTAGCACTCCGGAGTTTGCTCTGGAGTGCTTCACTCCAAGGGCTGAGGAAGGGGGTGGAAGGAAGCAGCAGGGAGAGAAGTCAAACTGCTCTGGGGTCTCAACAGAGACCTCAGCCCACCCTTTGTGCATTTTGGAAGATGGGGTGAAGCAGTAAAGCTACCCAAATTCAGGATGCGAGGCTTTTCCCCTTGCCTATCAGTCATTGGAAACTCTCCTAGGAAGTGGGACATGCCTTTGGGAAACATGGCTCTCTTCAGATGAAGCAATCCTCAAAGGACTAAGCATGGTCCAATACCTGCCAGCCTGAAGTCTGTCTGACAAGCCATTAAAATAATATCATTTTTGGTAAAAAAATAAAACACCGTGCTTGCTAATGGTTGTGATACCCAGTCTAAAGGCAAGGGGAGTAAATCCCATCATGACTGGTTCAAGCACATTCCAAAAGCTTCTACAGGAAGCCAACCCCCTCATCCCACAGATGGGAGACTGAGGCCCAGAGAGAGTCTCAGACGGTCAGCTGCCACACTGTTACACTCTTACGATGTTTGAGGGTCTCTACTAGGCTTGTGCTAGAGGTCTTATCCAATTAAATACTCCTGACAATCCTATGCAGAAGGAGCCTTAGAAGGAACAGGCTTAGAGCAGCAAGATGAGTGATTTATCTGAGATTATACTCAGTGTATCTGAGTGGTGGATCTAGGATTTGAACCCAAGTTACTGTGAGTCCAGAGCTCACAACTAGTACTCATTAAAATGAATTGCTTTTCCTCTGTGCCCCAAACAAGCATCCTTAGCTTCGTGAGATACAGAGGAATGTGTATGTGTGTGTAAATGTGTATGTTGTTGCAATATATATTTCTACCCGCCTAGCAAACTTTTCATATGAAAAAGTTCATGTGAAGTTTTGTATGAAGACTTTATATGAAAAATTATATATACATATGAAGTACATATATAAGATGCAATTTATTTCTAAGAATTGATACAGCACTACCACATAGAGCACAATATTTATTTTCTGTTTGGGGTTAAGAGGTTCAGCAAATATGCTTCTAAATGAAAGATACATGTCATATGGACTATAAATCAGAGACTACCCAAGTGATTTTCTGCTTCCATTTTCACTCCATGCCAGCTTCCAACCAGAGTGGTGCATCTGAGTCCTTCAGCAAACCTGAAGACTTGTCCCTTATCCTCTCCAAGCCACCGGTTCTGAAAGGAAGCAGCCTGTCCAGCAAAGTGGTCCAAGTTAAATTTATAAAAAGACCCATTAAACCTGAGAAACCACCAAAGTTGATCCCTCTTTTCTCTCCTGCTCCATTAAGATGAAACATATTCCAGTAAAAAGACTCCAAGATGTAAGAATTTCCCAACATAAAAACAGTGTTAAATTACAATAAGATGATGTGGTCCAAGAAACTTGAAACCATGTCAGAAAAAGTGAATTCATCCATTCAAAAAGCATTTGTTGTATTGTTGCCAAATGCCAGGCCCTGAGCTGGAGGCTGGAGGCTGGAGGTTGGAGGCTGGGGGCTAGAGCTGCTATTTTGGGACTTGTCATTTAGTACACTGGTTCTCAATTGTTAGTGCAATGAGAATCACTTTGAAAACTTGTTTTAAATGCACATCCCTGAGTCCCAACCCAGAGTTTGTGATTCCTCAAGTGGAGTTGAGGCTTAGGAATCTGCCTTTTAACCTGTTTCAGGTGATCTGAAGTGGTCGGTCTTCAGGTTGAATCTTTAGAAAGCTTCTAGCAATTTTAAAGCTCTGATCAGCTATTTAATTAAGTCACTTAAACTCAAGATGTCAGGGGATTGGAAAGGCATGATTTATAAATCCTTCAGGGAACCTTAGAAAAACTTTCTGAAATGGTTTTCTGTGGAACAACAGCCTACCAGTAAGATGCCATCTTACTGAACACTGTGTCATCATGTGGGAGATGCTAAAAGGAATTCATTGAATGAGCGTGTATGTGTGTAAAGATTTATCAACTTGTGAACTTATGTTTCATGTACTTTACCATAGGGTGTTTACAACATGAATGCTGTACCTCAATTTAAAAAAAAAAAAAAAAAGGTGTTTTTGTTTTTGTTATTGTTGTTGTTTTAAAGGAAGTATAAGACCAAAGAGAATATGGGGTTTAGAGAAGCTGTTCCAGAGAGAAGTGAAGGAGCAATTAGGAGACTGGCAGGGAGAAATTCATATGCCTTGATAAAGGCACCAGGTGAAACTCAGGAGCGGCATGGTAGAAAGAGGGTGGGGGAGGGGGGATGGAAGCAGGTAGGTTAAAGGTAGCATGTGTGAGACATCATGGGCAGGGAGGGAAGGAAGGAGAGAAGGGAGGAGGGAGAGACAGATGGAGGGAGGAAAGGAGGGAAGGGAGGAAGGGAAGGAGAGAGGGAGAAAGAATCCAAAAGAGGAAGGCTCTGTACCAATAGAGAGCTTAAAATCTTGTGGCTGTGAATTATCATGTGATTTTGAGCAAACAATTTGCTCCAATCCTGTATGTGGATCTTTAAAATGGGGTTGGACTTCCCAAAGCCACCATTAGGAATAAAAGAATGGTGTATGTGAAATGCTATTTGTAGACCATAGAGAGTTGCTAAATACTACTTTGTAGGAATCTGTTCTGACTCAAGGTTAAGCCAACTGCAAGTGTGAATATGAACAAGTGCCATGGCTCAGCTCCTCAAGTGACTTCCCATCTTTCCCACCTGACCACCAAACTGCACAGGGGTTAATGAGAGGATTTCTTTCTTTTTCTGCTTTGAAACAACTTGGATGTTGCTTTGTGCAGCCTGAGTGAGAGATTCCTTTTAGCTCCACCCCTCCCGCCTCCCAGGCAGAGCCAGCTGTTGCCACAGAAGCTCTCTGCCTCCTCCTTGGCCTGTGAGTGTCCAGTTAGAGGCCAGCGGCCTCACCAAGGCAGCTTTCTGGGGCCCTTGGGGAAGGAGGGAAAATAAGACTGGCACTAAAATTAAATGAATTGTCTACAAATGTTTTCTAATTAAAATTGTGATTCTTTTTCTGGGCAGAAGAGGCTCTTTAAGAACAATTGCTCTTCCTGAATGGCAGATGAAGAGCTCAGCAGTTCTGCCCAAAGCCAGTGAGGAAAGGGAGGTGTGCATGGAGAGGTGACAGGTGATGGGCTGATCTGCTTAGAAAGGTCCCAGGCTCAAGCTCCTGAGAAGGGAGGCTGAGCCGTTTGGGAACCCAAAGCTGGATTTTGTTTTTTTGTTCCATAAAATTATACCACCTTCTCCCTCCCTTCTCACCACTGGAGGACCCCAGAACCAACCTTGAAAATGCAGCCAGAGTCACCCACTGACTTGGCCTTGGGGCCACCAGGGCAGAAGAAGCAGGAGAAAGAAGAAATCCAAAATGGTGTGTGTGTGTGTGTAAGAAAGAAAGAGAGAAAGAGAGAGAGAGAGAGAGAGAGAGAGAGAGAGAGAGAGAGAGAGAGAGAGCTCAGAGACACTGGGGAGAACCAAGGAGGAGGGGGGGAGACAGCCCACTAGAGAGGAAGGAAAGGGGACAGGAGTAGAAATAGAGTAGAAATGAGAAGCATTTTCAAGAGAGAAAAAGAAGAGGAAAGAGAGGACGATCCAAGAGCAGCAAAGAAAAATAAGAATCAACTGTAGGTGGATGGCTGCTCTGAGATCAGCTCAAGGCCAAGACCCCAAACCAGCAGTGTCCCAGTCCCACAGAAGGATTCCACTGCCCACACTGTGTCGCAGCCACCTTCTGGATGCCTCAAAGTGGGGGTGCTGGCACACTACGCAGGGACTATGCAGATGCACCCAGATGTGCAGAGGTCCAGAGCCGGGTCGCTGTACCCGCTGCTCCCGCTGCACGGGCAGTCCGCCGGAGCAGAGTTGTCCAGGAGCACCCTGCTGCGCCCTCCACCTTCCCCAGATTTCTGTCTACATCCATTACCATCGCTTAGGTCCCAGGACCAAGAGGAGGGAGAGGTCTTCTTGCAGGAATTAATATCTATTTCATTCTCTTACTCTCAAAGTTTCTCTGATGACAGACTTTTTCTAAGTCAGAAGAAAAGACCATCTAGCCTGTTTCTCCGCCCCCCGGTAATTGCATAATTCCAAAGGCACATGCAACTGGAAAACTCTAGAAAACTGACAGTGTTAAGAGGCAGGAACTTTTGGTTGTCCCTAGACAAATTCCTAAATAAACCAAGAAACTTGTGGGGTAGGATCCAAGGGGGTAGGATCTAAGGGACCCAAACCACAGGAACAAATAGAAGCCAGGAAGGAGACAAGAAGTGGACCAGGTCCTTGCAGCCAGGCGTCTCTGACTCTCTGGGAACCGAAATCCTCCCCAGACCGCATCCCGCGAGTTCACGGCACTAGTCGCAAGGCCCCGGTACTGCAGGGACTGCCACCCTCCGACCCTGGAGTCCCTACGCCGAGACTCATCATTTGCTGGGTCTTCTTTTTCTTCTTCTTCCTTTTTTGGTTTTTGTTTTTATCCTTCAAATATAAGACAAAAGTACACCTCATTTATCTCATAGATATATATATTTCACTCTCACCACATAAATACAAAACATCCAAATATCCAAAACATTCAGAACAAAGTTAGTAGCCAGGATTCAGTGACACCTACCCGCGTTTGCAACGTCCATTATTTTCTTCACTATTTGCCTAAGGGAGGGGGGAAGAAAGAAAGAAAGAAAAAAAAAAAAAAGAAGAAAGAAAGAAAGAAAGGAAAAAAAAAGGGGGGGGGAAGCTTCCGACGTAAATAATTTACAATAAAGTTACTATTTTTAAAAATGTTTTGCGTTCGCTTGGGATGGATGAATACATTCTAGACACTGCGGGCAACTCGCGGTCTGGGTCTGTGATTTTGGTTAAAACGCGTATGGCTGTGGCTGTGGGGACTGCTGCTGCGGCGCCGGCTCATGGGTGAGACCGCGCCAGCGCCTGGCGGTCACGGTTCTGACTTGGGACCATTGAAGCCCTGGGGTTAGGGTGCGGGAGGGGACGCCTTTCCTCTCAGTCACGCAGGGAGGCATCTGGACAAGGAGACTAGGACAGAGGAGGCCAGACCACCCGGCGATCCGGGCTGCGTCCCTACCTGCCCTTCCGCAAAGATCTGCTCTGAAATCCAGGCGTTTCCTGCGTGACTGGATTGAAAGGTTTCGTGAACCAGAGGGTCTGACACAGGAGGCAATGGGTGTTGATTCGTTTCCAAACCCAGCAATTCTGCCCTGAGCCACGCGTCTGGGAGGCGGTGGGGCGAAGCGCTGGTGTCCAGGCCACTGTTCTCCCAGAGGAGCAGGAAGCTGTCGGCCACCGCCCCGAACAGCCTTGGAGAAAAGATTCTAAATTTTCTTTCATTAGCGGCGTTTACTTTTCTTTTGCTTTCCCCACTCACAAATTTTTGCTTAAAAAATCACAACACCCGGAACTTTAATTTTGCATTGCCCCGTGGCGCATTCCTATCCTGAATTTTCTTACCCCTTCCAAAAGTCATTATCATCAGTATTTAACTGGTTCCACTTCATCTATTTTACGTAGTAATTATTCTTTATTGCTGATTAGATTAAATTTATTACCACCATGCCTACCATGATGCTCAGTTTATTGTTTCCTGGGGTTAGGGGACACGGTGATTGGAGTTTTCCTAAAGGGGAGAAAACTCGGCAGGATGTGTCTCGCCAGGAAGCTGAGTGTGCACGACTATCCAAAGAGGTCTGCAAAGTGGGGCCCTGGGACTTCCGAAAGCCCTACTTTCTCTGGCAGGAGGAAGGAGTGTCCTCCTTTTTTGGTCTAAAGAAACCTGTAAGCTTTTTCATTTGCGTGCAGATTTCCTCTCAAATATTCATAGGAATAATTCGCTCGGCGGCAGCAGCCCGATCTAGACCAGGTGTCCTGTGCCTTGGACTTAAAACCAGTCTCTTCCCTCCAGGGAGTGGCATTGGTTGGCTAATTCGGGCATTTTCCCCAATTCTTTGGATCACTCCTGGATTCAGAAAGAAGTTTGAGGGACTGGAACAGGGAGGAAAGGTGGGGGGGAGGGGGAGCCTAAGTGAGATGAAATTGGTAGCAGAGCCTGTGGGATAGATGAGCTGTCAGAGGCCTGGTGGGAGCCAGGAGGCCTGAGCAGGAGCCCTGGGCGCCTAACGCGCTTCAGTCCATAAATAATCACCACAATAGATACTATAAATATAAATACAGGGAAACACTTAAAATCAGTCCAGCGCTTTTTCTCGGCCCCTTCTTTATTGTTGGTCCGGGAGTAAGGCTCGAAGGCCGAGGAGCTCAGATACCGGGCGGAGAGTTCTTGCAAATTCCCGGCTAGCGAACCGGCCATTGTCAATGGGGCGGAGGACAGGCGGCTGGCGACCGAGCCAAGCAGCGAGGGCACCGGCAGACTGAAGAGGCCGTGGCCGGCGGCCGGCGCTCCTGCGTGCAGTCCCCCCGGCCCGGCAGGCCCGGGCCCGGGAGCGCCGCCCACAGCCGGCGGGTGCTGAGATGTGGCGCCCGCGGGGCCTGGGGCGGCGGCAGCTGCGGCGGCTGCCGAGCCCGCGGTAGCGCCCGCGCCCAGGGCGGGTAAGCTAGGCCCGCGCAGCGCGGACCCCAGAGCGCCGGTGGCACACGGTGGCAGCAGCGCGGGCAGGCCAGGCGGCGACAGCAGGCGGCCCTGCTCCAACAGCCGCAGCACGCTGCACGTGGCCGCGGTCTCCGATACCACCGAGCGCAGCTCCGAGTCCTTGCCCTGGTCTTTCTTCTGCTTGGTGCGCCTGTTCTGGAACCAGACCTTCACCTGCGCGCGGGGACGCGGAGAGGATGGGAGAAAGGGGCAGGGAAGATGAGCGTCAAAGGGAGCGGGCTCCTGGGGCCCTCCCCCTGCCCCAGCCTAGCCACAGCCCCACCCCGAAGCCCGAGAGGTCCGGGCACCCGAGCTGCTGGGGAAGCTGGCGCCACCACGAGGGGGACACAGCTCCACTGGGCTGCGCTTCCGGGTCATGGAAGCAGGCCTGGGCCGGCGCCGTTTACGAAAAAACAAAGTGATAAAAATGTCCACGACCAGAAAGGATTTCACCGGGCTGCCGCCCTGCCCCCAGCAGGATTCGGGGCTCACAGACGTGTGAATCAGCTCGGCCTAAGAGCTCGAATTTCCGGTAGATGGTGTGAGGCCTTCAGCACGCAGTGCTGTGCGGGAAACTGGGAGAATGGGAGGGTGTTTCTTAGTCTTCCTGGACCAGGCTCTGGCCCGGGGCGCTCAGATTTAGCTCCAGAAGTGCTACTCCTGTTGAAGGCTGTAAAGCCAGCTTTTTAGGTTAAGACTTGACCATGAACTAACAGCAAGCAGCAAAGGGAGCTGTAGGAGAAATAATTTGTGCAAAGATGTACTTTACAGGCCAAACTTTCTCCACTTCCTCTCACTGCCAGCCGGGTTGCAGGGTCTGATGATACTCTTAATTTGTCACTCGGGCTGCTCTCCATCATGAACTTTGGAATCATGGGAGGAAGACCAGAGACTAGGATAGACTACTACCCTCCACCAACCTCTCATCTCACATCCTCTTCTTCTGCCCCTCTCTGGCCTAGGGTTTTCTAGAATGGGATGTAGCAGCTATATGGAAAGGGTGTCCTGTATAGTTTAAGAAAAGCTATGATGCCAATTCAAACTCTAAAAGAACATCCCACCTCTTCTATCCTCAGTCCTCAGAGTTCCTCCCAGATTCCAGGTCTAAATGCTCCCCATCTGCTTCAGAGCTGGGCATAGGGAAAGGATTTGTCATCAGAAGAAGGCTGCCTTACTAGGTCAGACTGGTGGCATGCCCTGGTCAGCCCCCAAATGGCCTTTGCAGGACAAAGTTCTCAGTTCCACAGTGATTCTGGGCCCAGAGTTCACGAGGCCAGCTTCAGGGACAATATATGGATTTAATGTAAAGGAGAAGACCTAAAGCACAGTCAGCAGTGCTGGCTCCCTGGACCCAAGATCTTCCTGTACCTCTCACTACTGGCACAGCAGACAGGGCCTCACAGCAGCATGACTGTGTGCAGAGCAAACCCAGAGGAAGCCTTCCTTAAGGGACAGGACAAATTTGCACAGGCAGATCTCTGGAGTTGCACACCTTTCTAATCTCACTCTCTGCAGAATGGGTTTGAGAGTTGTGTAACGCCCCTGACACTAAGGGGGCAGTGACTGGAAATCTGGCCAAAATGGGACACCCAAAGAGGCAAAAAGTCCATCTTTATGGAGTAGAAGCAAGCAACAAATTCTTAAGTCTGGGAACCAATGAAAATCCCTAAAGGACAAGATTTGGTGCTGCCTGGGCCAGTCCAAAGTGCACAAGAATTGGGGATACAGAGGGAGGGGGACGACTTGTGGAAGGGGAGGAAGCCTCTGTCCTTTCTCTCCCATCAGCCCATCTCCTCCACTTCCCTTGGGAGGTTCTGCCCAAAGCCAAATCGGCTAGTGAGAAAGAACAAGCGGGGGGGTGTGGATGGAGGGAGCCTGCTGCAGAACAGTGAGCAGCCTGGCCGCCGGTACCTGAGTTTCGGAGAGGTTGAGCTGCCGCGCGAGCTCTGTCCTCTCGCGGCCCACCACATACTGGCAGCGCTGGAACTCCATCTCCAGCCGGTAGAGCTGCTCCGCCGTGAAGGACGTGCGTGTCCTCTTGGGCCGGTCCAGGTCCAAGCCCTTGGGCAGGATGATCTCTCGGATGGACCCCTTGGCATCTGGGGAAGGGGAGATGTCAGCCACTAAGAACCTCCCCCCTCGCCTTCACCTCCTTAGCCAGAGCTGGCTAGAGGACACAGTCCCCAGCAGTCTGCCGGGGGCGAGGGTGCGACCACAGCCGGGAATCAAAGACCATATGTTTATGGGGGGCAAAGGAGCTAACTCCACACCACTGATAAGAGGAGGGACCAGACTTGGTCTCTGTAGAGCTCTCCAGACAAGGGGTGGGGGGGGCGGAGGTGGTGGTTGGAAATCAATTCCAAACAGACCTATGTTCCTTCCGGCCTAGGGGACCTCGGCTGCGCGACCCGGGCTCCCTGTAGCCAGAGGGTGCCTTCACTGACCAGCCCGGGTCCTGCGGGCATCAGGCGGTTGAGCAGCCTGCGCTCCAGAGATTCCCGCCCCCACCCCGGGTCTCTTGCCCTCCCGAGTCCGGGCGGCGGAAGGAGGAGGGAGGGAATCCCAGCCGGCGGGGCCTGGCTCTGTGCTGGCGGGGGCGGCGCCGACCCGAGGCCCGGCTTCGCCGCCGCCGCTGCCCGGGCTGAGCGCACGCTGCGCCCCAAGTGAGGCCAAACCAAGCAGTAAGCCGGCATCCGCAGCCTCGCAACCCAGCTCGGCCGTTTCTTCAGGCAGCGGCGACCAGGCCCGGAGCGCAGCGCCAAGGCCCTCGGCCGGCGCTCCAACTGGCCCGGCCGAAGCCCGCGCTCCCTGGGGTGTGCTCAGCCTGCCAGGGCGCAGGAGCCCGCAGGCCAGCGCCCTGCAGGTCCTCCAACTCGGAGGGCGCGCGCAGGTCCTCTCGGAGTCCCTGGGTCGGAGGCCGCAGCCTGGTGGCCGGCTTCGTCCGCTCAGCCCCTCGGCTCTCCCGGCAACCTGGCCGGCGGGGCCCCTCCGAGCTTGGAGGGCCGAGACCCTTGGAGAGCGCGCCGGGGAGCCCCACGCTCCAGTCCCAAGCGGCTGGCCGCACCCTGGTAGGGGAGGGCCAGCAACTTTCTCCGAAGTCCCAGCCAGCAACCCTCCCCGGCGGCGCGCAGCTCGGGCCCTGGAGTCGCCCCCGAAGAACGCGCCCAGCAGCTCTGCCCATCCCTACCTCGGACCAGGATCCGGCGGCAGTAATCCGGGTCCGCTGCCGAATTGGATTTACTTTTGTTACAATCTTCCGCAGCGCCCGACGCCGAAAAGGCGCCCTGCGGCTCCTTGAGGAAGGCGGCCGGGAGGTTCCCCTCTGCGCCCTTGATCTCCCGGCTCTCCTTATGCGCGTTCTTCGAGACCCGGGCGGCCTCGGTGTCCGAGTGGCACCGGACGTCCATTTTGTCTGGTTTCCCGAACATAGGCAACACACAGAGGGGAAAAAGGGAATAATAAAACAGGAAAGAAAAAAGGAGGAAGGAAAAAAAGCAAAAGGGGACAAAACCCCTACAACGCAGCCTCTGAGCTCAGTCTGGCGAGAGGCAAGCGGCAAGAATGAATGTCCCCGCGGGGCGGCTTCGGCGGCCACCGGCGGGTCAGCGGCGACGGAAGAGTGGCGCGCTCTCAGACAGGCGGCGGGTCTGGTCCAGGATCCCGGTGCAGCCGCGGCGAGGCCGCTTCGTCAGCGCCCGCGTCTTCTGAGCACGTCCAATGTCCCCAGCCTGGCGATCAGGTAGCGAACAGCGCAACTCCGAATGCTGCGGCTCCCGCCTGTTACTGAGATGGCGAGTTGTAGTTGTCCGACACCCGGGGGGGACGCACACTCGCTGTTGCAATTGATTACGGGTAATTTCGCAGCCCCCACGTTTCGGTTTACCTCATGAATACACTAAATTGTTTGGATAATATATCAGATCGTAATGGATGGTTTCTGTCCTGTCCCCAATCAAGTAGGGGTTTAGCCAGTGAATAAACGGAAATGATTGGGTCTTGCTTTCAGGAAACACACAATCAAAGACCTACACTTCCAGAAAAACTTTTGACAAGATTCATCCTGAATTGTTAGTACCATTAGCAGGCATTATTAACTTTCCCTTTGCCTTTGACCCTCCTGTTCACATACTGGCTAGAGGGGTTTTCTCCACACTCGCCAGATAGCGCTGAATGAGGGTGGAGGGGGAGGGAAAATACCCCTCGCACACCCTGCAGCAGAGAAAGCAGTTGCCTCTGGTGGAGAGAGCAGGGGAGGAGAGAAAGTTTTCCCCAAAAATATATCCCCCACACTCAAAAAAGCCAAGCTTTCTCCCCAAGCAGCTCCTTAACACACCTCGACGCTGACAGCCATCTTAAACTGCCACCCTCTCTTCATTTAGTTCCAGTTGGATTTTTTCATGCCTGCACTCCAGCAGCCCTGAGGCAGCCCATTCAAAGGGCAGCTTTGTGCTCTGAGTCCAGCAGGAGAGAGAGGGGAGAGGGAGAGGGAGCAGAGAAAATCTCAACTGTGAGATCTGCTTCAAAAAAAAAAAAAAAAAAAAAAAAAAAAAAAAAAAAAAAGTTTTCCCCTAGCTATTTCATTGTCTCTGCTACAATATCTTTGAGAAAAGCAACAGCCAGTAATCCAATAAGAGCATTGATTAGGCTACAATGATTCAATTCAAGCGCATGGCCTTGTGCAAGGAGCATGCTCCAGCCCTTCTCGTCACCTTGCCGGGGCAGAAGCCCTCTCCACGCCGCTCTCCCCATTCATTCCTTTATGGGAAATGCGGAGCAAAAGGAGTGAAAGATGGCAATTATCTAATTGGACTATTAACAAACAGTCCTCTGAGTGCGGCGGTCTGGCGTGGCTCCTGGGCGGGGGAAGGGCCGTGTTCCCTGCCCTCATTCACAAAGAGTGCAGGGGCCGCGGAGGAAAGGGGGCTTTTGAAAGGGGGTGGGGGGAGAGGAGAGGTGGGAGGTTTGGCTGAGAATTTTTCCACACAATTCCAAGAATGGGGCGGAGGCGGGCGGGGGAGGGGCGGGGGCTGGGGGCGGGGGTCGCGGCGAGCGGGTGGGAGGCAGCGAGGGAGCGGGGAGGGCTGCCAGTGTGTGTGGCGGGCCCCGAGGGGCTCGGCGCTCGGCGCCCGCCCCACCGTCCCGCCACCACCTCCCCGGCCTCGGCCGCCGTGGCGCGGGACCCCCTCAAAGCCCCGGGCCCGGAGGGGGCGGCCGGAGCAGGGTCTCGCGTCCCCTCCAGCCCCGGCCCGCAGTCCCTTAGCAGAACCCACGCTCAGTCGGTTCCGGAGGGCGTCTGTGGCCTGCAGGCAGAGCTTGGGGGCAGCGGGAGGAAGATCCTGAGCTGCTCTCCACTGGGCGGCGGGTTTCCCAGGTCCCCAGCGGACTGAGGCCCGACGCCTACCCCGCGGCTCCAGGGAAAGTGCCTTTGATGGCTCGCTGTCCCCCGGCAGGCCAGTGGAGCGGAGAGGAAAGGTCATCGCGGCAGCCGCGTTCTGAAGACCTAGAGTGGGATTTTGACAAAATCCTGCCAACTTTCGGTTACTTCCTGTAACGCTCAAACACCCAGGTTGGCGCCTGGAGGCCCCCAGGGCCTCACGCCCATGCGGGCTCAGCAGTCGCGAAGTGCGACCGCGGGGTTTGTGTTCCCAGCGAGGCCACTCAGGTGCTTGCCTGGGGGTCGTGGTTCCCTGCAGCTCCTGAAGGCGGGGCTGGCTCCTGAATCCCCGCCCGAGGGTCCTACCTAACTGCCACTAGTTCGGGGGTGGGAGTGGAAGTGGGACCCAATGGCAGCAGGTCGGGTGCGCAGGAGGATGTAGTATTCCCCTCCCCCACTTAGGAGTCCTGTGGGCCGCGTAGGGTCCCAAGCTAACGCCCCGACCAAAAGCGGCCACCTGCGGATGGCCCTGGGCTCCCAGCCTGACGGCTCTGCGGCCTCCTAATTTCCTTTCCTGGAGGGCCTCTGCAGCTTGCAAATCCCACGCGGACACCTGTGGCACCCGGTTTTTTTAAATAAAAATAGCCCATCCCACCTTTTCTTTTACGTCTGTGGGGAGGAGGCAGCTGGGGCGCAGACTGTGACCTATAGGAAGGAAACCGCCACCCGTCCACTCACGGCGGACAGTGGCGATCGAACTGGCCAAATCCCAAACGCAAATTTCAGTTTGGGTTTTGGAGAACCCTGCTCCTCCACTCTCCTTATAAGTTGAAACTCCCTACTGAGCACTCACTTGGGGTGCATAGTCCCGTCTTCCCGGAAGTAGCAATACCCCGGTTTTATGGATAAAAGAATGGAAACTCAGAGATCAATAACTTGCCCAAGTTACAGGGTTAGTAAGTTCAGAATTCGAACTCTGCTTGTCTGATCTCAAAACTATTCATGCTCTTCTTTCCCAGCCCCTGGGACTTTTTTTTTTTTTTTTTTTTTTTTTTTTTTAAGCTTCAAGCCTGCCCCTGCTTTGAGTTTTCTAAATTTCCAGGTGGTCAGGGTGTATATCAAAGACACACAGAGCAAGGACCTTAATGTAAATGCCTAGAATTCTGATTATTAGGCTGCAAATTTCATCTGTTGTGTCCAGATAACATGAAATAGAAGTGGAAATATGAATTTCTTGTTTCTGATAATGCCGTTTACTTCTAGCCATGAACATTCTTAGGAGCCTACCGCCCTTTGTATCAAGCTAACCTGGAGTGAGTAGAGTTCAGTTTCCTGGGTCTCCTACTTGCTGATGAATGCCTGAGAGAGTGTCCCAGAATTTGCACTGCTAGGTGATCTTCCTGTAAGTTAAAGTTGGGAGTCAGGGGTACCCTCCACACTCATTGGAAGTGAAATGCATATTGGGGAAGGGAAGAAGATGGAAACCTCTGGAAAAACATCCAGTTTTATTAGGCAGAATTTACCAAGAATCTGGAGATGTTAGGACCCGGATTAGGACTCAGGGAGGCCTCTAAAGCATATAGGATTCCCTCTACATCTTCCAGGACAACCCTGTCAACTAAGGGAAGACATGGTTCCAGGTTGGCAGCACAAATGGTACTGCTGACCAAATGCCCCTTTAGGTTCCAAGCCCATGAAGTAACCAAACTAAATAAGAACTGCTCTTTCCATAACCTGGTTTCACCTTTTGTTACACACAGTACTTTTTATTCTCCCTTTCCATTTTCCCTTTTTTCTTTCTTTCCTCCTCTCTTGTGTGTGTGTGTGTGTGTGTGTGTGTGTGTCTGTGCACATGCATGCGTGCATGCGTGCACGTGTGTATGTGTGTGTGTGCGCGCTTGTGACTGGATTAAAATTCTGTGGGCATCCATCCAGAAAAACCATGACAGGTTTCTGAGAGGACACAGTGGAGGACAGAAGCCCTGGGATGGAAATTTCAGAAAAGCAGCTGCTGCTCCCGGAAAACTAAATCTGTGTGTCCACTGGCAAAGAAAGGAGGGAACTCAATCAATGATTTGGATAATCTGAGGGCCTCTACTGCTCAGTGCACATGAGCACCCAGGGCTGCTCCAGGTGAAAGTATTTTATTCTCTTGATGAAACTGCCTCCCTCCCCAGTGCCCTTCCTACCCCCACATCACTGTCTGCAGGTGCAGACAGACCCAGAATAGAACTGTAGAGCTGGAAGGATTTTTAGAGATCATCTATTCCATAACCCTCATCGGACTTGACAGATGAGGAAAATGAGACTGGAAAGATAAAAAACTTGTTAAGGATTAGACAACTAGTTAGTGGAGACCTCTGTGCTATAATCCCCGTCCATCCAGCTTTCAAAGCCCAAACAGGACGAAGTTGCTCTTTGAGATTGGGTGAAATGATGCCAGGTAATGAATTAAATCACAGTCTGAGCCTTGGTCTGCTTTGCCCATTTGCTGCCTCTGCCCACTTGCTTCACAGTCCCAAAATGCAGAATTCAAGATGGTGCAGAGTACTTTCCTTTTTATCCCAGAAAGAAGTAGGAGGTGAAACTCGCTGGCAGAAAATCCAAGATCCTCTTAGACTGTGAGTGGTTTGGGGACAGCATACTTAACATCTGAAACATTATTTTAAAAAGAACTGCATCAGAGGAGATGATACAACCAGAAATTAAGTCTCTCTAACAGTGACTCAGGGTACCTGATGGTAATGATTAATTAAAAGCAGAAATACCTGGTATTGATACAGACATTCATCTCCCATCAAAGATGCTGATGATGGGGAATTATCTAATTGTTATTATTTCTATTTTGCAGAAAATAGTTGAAGTACTGGAGAAGTTACTGAAATAAAAACCAATGTTGAATATCCAAATGTATATTCAGCATATCCATTTCATATGGCTATGAAAATGTAGCCATACATCCAAATAGTACTTCCCCATTTTAGCTAAAGAGATTATTAGCCAATGTGCAGAGAGCTAAATTCTGAATGATTCTAAGCAATCCTATTGGACTCCATTTCTCAACTTTGCCATTTGTACCAAGAAGCTAAGTTCTATCAATTATGTGTATATTTTGCATATGAAGCATCATATGATTTTAAAGGCTCTCCAAGTGATACAGCTCACTCATTCTATAGGCTCAGTTGTATAATAAACCAAACAAATGTGGATTCTGAGGTCAGCCACACTGCCTGACCTGTATCTCAGCTCAGTTACTTGCTAGGTGTGAGTTTTTAGACATGTTCTTTTCCATGCCTCAGTAACTTATCTGTAGGATAAGCCCTCATACTTATGAGGCTGCCCTGCAACATAAATGCTTAGAATAGTGCTTGGCACATAGTGAGCACGGTCAGTAAATATTTGTTATTAATGTTTTTATCTGGGTATCTCCTATGGGGCCAGTCCTGTGTAGATAGAACCTAGAACCAGAGATGCCAAGAAAGAACCAAGAGCCAGGCAGGGTACTGACTGTTCCAGGTTGTAGGTGGCAAAGCTTATTGGCTTCCTGCTAATTCAATATTGTACAACAGTGATAAGAAACCTAGTAATTATTAAGTATTGACTGCCATTATCTCATTGAAATCTTATAACAACTCTTGGAGAAAAAGAACAGTTATGCAGGCCTACTGTTTTGGATTAAGAATGGCTAATAATTCTTTTCCATTCCTCCCATCAAGAACTAGAAGCTATTTACCCTTCGCTAAATTTGGCAGAGGGTAAATAGCTTCTAGTTCTTGATGGGAGGAATGGAAAAGCTTTGTAACATGCTTTGATCAATAAAATGAGTTGGTAGTGACCTCGTGCTAGTTCTGGATCTAGACTTTAAGAGGTCAGGGAGATTCTGTTCTTTGTAGACTCCAGTTTTTTTGCTGTAAGGTAAGCAGCCTAGACTACTAGAGAAAAAGAATCTATATGAAAAAATGAAGTGCTCTTCCTAATAATACCAACTTCCAGCCACACAAGTGAGGCCATCTTGACTTTCCAGCCCCAGCTGAACTTCCCCCTACATGGCCTTAAGCGGGCTCCCAATAATAGCAGGTGAGGCAGGGATGAACCATCCATGCTGAGCCCTGTCCAAACTGCAGAACTTTTTAAAGAAATATGGTGGTGGTTGCTTCAAGCTACTAAACCCATCAAAGGTTTGTTACATAGCAATAGGTAACTGAAACAGCCATATTATGGATGAGAAACTGAGGCTCAGAAATGCTAAGCAACTTGTCCATGGTGTCCCAGCTAGGAAGCAGCATGGATGTAAACCCAGGACCATCTGGCACTAAAATCCATTAGCATAAGCAATGAACTCCCTAGCACCTGCTACAGAATAACCAAATTCCAAAGAACAACTTATAAATTTATTTTGGTTCTTTCCCTATTTCAGATATTACCCAGCACAGGGTGGACTAATAAAAGATTTAAAATGTCAGTATTAGCAATTTAAGAGAATAAAAGTGTTAGAACTGGAAATGAAAAGGTAGTCTTGCCAAGACCTTTCTCTTCCTGCAAATTGAAAGGGGGCATCTCACTGGGAAATGGGTACAGAACTCTGAATTTACTTTCTTTTTTTTGAAAAAACCAAAATGCAAATGAACATGTTTTGCTCTCATTTTTAAGAAATTGTAGATACATTAACACTTAGGTTGGTGAATGGAAAATGACAACAGGTGGTTGTTTAGCTCTTTGAAATTCTCCAAGTGAAGATTTCTGGGAGCAGGAAAAAAAAAAAAAGGTGATTTTATTACATTTTCTGGGTCACAAAGAACTTTGAGGTTTTCCTGGAAACCTGGCTTATAAATTTGTATCTTTCTAACAGGAGTACATTTGTGTTTCAAAGCGTCTTTCAACCCATCATTTTCTAAAATTTCTCCCTGCCCCCAAAGCTGCTGGAACCATTTATTCTATAAGCATCTAGGGACACCTACTCTGTGCAAGTCTCTAAGAACTCCCTGCATCGAAACTGTGAAGTGCTTTTATTCAAGGTGCAGGATTGCTTGTCCAAAAGTCACTTTTTCAACACAAGTCACTTCATCCAAAAGAGAGCCACAAATGCAAAAGGAAGAAGATGGGGTCACTGAGTGGTTAAAGTCTGTGCATTGCAATCTGTAAATTTCAACTTGGATCATTCACTCACATGGAATCCTCTCAGTCCCTCATTCAAAGCCTGTTTATGCTTATTTTTTTACCTCGTGCTACTTAGCGTAGTTCTTCCATTTCCCAGCGGGCAGAAGATGAGAGGCAGCAAATGGGAAGGGAAAGAACAGGTTGAAGCAGGAACACTGAAGACAGTGGAAATGTCCACCAACAGCAGGTCTTGGAGAGAAACAGAAAAGAAACCAACTCCAAAAGCATTGCTCTCTAGGGTCACTTTGCTTGGATGCAAGGAATGACAACCTCAAGAGCTCTTGAGGGCATGAATGCATTAGAATGCAGGGTGATGATTGATATGCAGGAAGATGACCCTTGAGATTAAATTACATTTCATTTGAGAAGGCACATAAAACACTGGAGAAACATTTTAATGTAAAGCAAGCACAGAAAACATTACATCTGTGTCATACCTTTTTCCTGTACAATAAGGGAGAAGTCACCATAATTGTGGAAGGCACAATTGTACCATGTGAAGGCACTGCAGGCAACCTGATTTTCCTTCCTTCACTTCTTAAAACTGGCCAAGGTGAGGTGAGTAATCCACGAAGATGGAACTGAACATGAGTGTGTTTTTATCCCAAGAGATTTTGTGGGATCTCCCTTGCATCACAGCCAAAGGGATGGAGAAAGCAGAGAGACAAAATGATTGGTTCAAGGGCGCTCAGCAACACCATTAGCTCAGACAAGAAAAGGGAAAGACAGTGCCTGGTGCATGATGGGTACTCACAAAGAAAGTTGGAAGACTCTCAGCTGTAAGAAAAGTGGAGACCTGTGGTCACAGGGCCACAGACAGATATAAGGGACCTTGGAACCCAAAGGAACCCAAAAGGAAGCAGAAATACTCTTGGTGGGATGAAGCAATGAGTGAAGCTGCCCACACATGCAATGAGATAGGAGGAGGACACTTACGGACCGGAAGTGTTTTAATACAGTGTGTGGAGTGACTCCTAACCCTACCCCTTGGCACTTCTGTGGCACTTTCCCTCTTCAAAAGGGCTTTACAAACATCAACCAATTATATCAGCATGCCTTCTCCAAGGGAAAATTGAGCCTCTTTAATCTGTTTGAATTCTCTGAAAAAGCCAATGAAATTAAGGTGTAATGTTCACAAGGAGAGTACACGGAACCATAAACGGCTTTTGTGAGAGGTTAAATATTGCAGTGTGGCAGTGGCATTTGATGTCCTCAGAAGCTGTTGATGGAGATGTCGCGTCACTGCCACGACGCGGATCCTTGTGTACCGAGTTGCCATCACCATGGAGATTCTCTCTGTGGACAGCCTGGATGGCTGTGGCATGCCAGGGTTCCCTGTCCCTAAGGTTTCTTCTGGATAGAGTTCGTCTGAGCCCTGGAAAGGTGGAAGCGGGAATGAGGAGGAAGTTGCCTCATGAGCAAACCAAATTCTCTCTGCTGTCTTCACAGGGGTCTTCTAAAGAGTTGTACGGAGCAGATGTCCCAGCCCAGCGCTCTGCATTAGCCAGAGGTCGAATTCCTGGTGCAGAGCAGGACATTCAGCCCCATTCAGGTGTTTGGTTGCTGCTGTAAAACACATGATGTTTGAAAATAGCCATAGTTTTGAGATCTCTACAGTGCCTTCTCCCATTGCATTCTTAATCTGGACAAGTTATTTCACCTGTTTTTACATTTCACCATATTTTTCTAAAGATAAAAAGAAGAAGTTGCTACTCAAGGGCAGGAAACAGGAGGCAATCAGTTGAAGAATACACAGAGGGGCAGATTTGTATAAGCATTCCTGAGATACGCTGTTCTGCTGGTTCTGATCTTGACTTCAGCCACAAATAGCAGACCACAGTCCTGGCCACTCATCCATTTTTTCTTCCTTTCTCAGTGGCTTGGACTCCTTTCTCAGTGGCTCAGAGGAATGCTGCTTCTCAGGAGAATGTGTTTGGGGCTGAAGCAAAGATAATTATTATATAGCTAATAAAGGAAGCTCTTGGAAAAGAGGAGGAATCTAGAACCAGTGATTGGGAGACTGCACTATTGCTCCAATAGAATCACAAAAAAGCTGAGTGACCTCATGCCAGACCTTACTCCATGTGGCTCTTTTTTCTTTCTTTCTTTCTTTCTTTCTTTCTTTCTTTCTTTCTTTCTTTCTTTCTTTCTTTCTTTCTTTCTTTCTTTCTTTCTTTCTTTCTTTTCTTCTCTTTCTTCTCTTTCCTGGTGAGGGGACTGGGGATTGGACTTGGAGCACTCAACCACTGAGCCACATCCCCAGCCTTATTTTGTACTTTATTTAGAGACAGGGTCTCACTGAGTTGCTTAGTGCCTCACTTTTGCTGAAACTGACTTTGAACTTGCAATCCTCCTGCCTCAGCCTCCCAAGCTGCTTCACTGTCTTTCTTGCTGAAGCAGGTCAGGGTGACCCAAGAGGCCTCTGAGCTCCCACATGCTCACATTCTGTGGTCGCACGTGCTAAGCCTGAAGAGTTGGCTCCTTAGGTAGTGACATCAGGCTGTAGGAACTGTATGACTGCTGCAGGATATTTAGGCAAGTGTGGCCTGAAGGTGGGATAGGTAGCTTTCCTTCCATGTGCTGTGACCAAAATCATCTTCCCCTCAATCACCCACAATGTCTATCAGCAGTGCTATGATGGGGCACCAAGGCCCCCATAAAGATGCAGATAAGTCACAGGTAACAGCAACATCGAACATCTGTTACATGACAATGTGGATTAATTTAATCAGAGGCTTAAAACCTGAGCCAAATCTAGCCTATGGTTTGGATTTTGTTTTGTCCACATTGAATTTTATTAATTTAATTAAATTTCCAATATTTCAATAAGGAGATTTCATCTGAAAACTTGAATGTCCAGTTTCTCTGGAAAAAATAGTTGACCTGTTTGCATGGGGCTTGTTCCTCCCTCCCCCCACATGGATCATCAACTGGAGAAGTACTGGACCCACTGGAAGGAGAGGCTGTGTGCCCCAGTTCCCCTCAGGCTCTGCTGTTACTTGAATATGTTCCCCCCATTACAAGTTCACACTGGTCCTCAATGTGGTGGTATTAAGAGGGAGTGGAATCTTTAAGAGGTGGGTCCTAGTGGGAGATAATTAGGTCTTGGGTGGCAATGAGTTAGTTCTTCCAAGTGTGCGTTGTTATAAAAGAGCAAGACTGGTCCCTTCCTGCCCTCTGGCTTCCTATCTCACCCTCTGATCTCTTTCATATGCACTTCCACCAGTGCAATGCCATCTGCTGTGAGGCCCTCACCAGAACTGAGTGGATGTTACTGCCATGCTCTTGAATCTCAGAACCGTGAGCTAATTAAGTTACTTTTCTTTATAAAGTAGCCAGACTCGTACTTTGTGTTATAGCAACAGAAAATGGATTGATACAGGCCTGGAGGCATCTGAATCGAAGAGAATACTGTGAGGAACAGTCATTCTGGATATGTCTGGCAAGTTGGCAAGTACAAGAAGCTGGGAGTGTGAGCTGCCTTTCTCTGAGGAGATAAAAAGGCGAGACAGCCTCAGCATCAGGCTTGGCTTTGCTTGTCACACTTTAAAAACATCTTGCAAAACTACACACTGGGATTTGTACCATCAGTGGGGTACTTAAAACCCCAAGTCACTAAGGGACAAACTGTATCAGGGAAAGAGGCCTGATATCCAATGGAGGCCCACCAGTTCTTCCTCTCTGGAAAGAGATCCAGCCATGTGGCCAGGGAGTGTAAGAGAACAAATGACAGACAGTTGGTGGAAGCCTCGGGAGCAACCACATCCACTTGGTATATTACGAGATGGGAAGACCTTTCATGTTGATCCTCCCAGAACTTGTGCCATCTTACAGATGAGGAAACTGAGGTTCCAGGATCTCAGATGACAAAGCTATAGGAAGCAGAACCACTCAGGAGGCCAGACAGGTCTTTATGTCCCAGGGTCTCAAACCTGTGAACTGCTGTTTGCCATGCCTGCATGGGGAACAGTGAAAGAAGGCAGGGACATGTCCATGGATGCACAAGAGAGCTCTTCAGCTCCAAAAAGGGAGAAAAAAAAAAAGAAAGGTAAAGACAATAACTGACCTGGAAAGTCAGACCCAAGCCTGCTTTGGTCTGGTAGCTGGAAAGGAGGATTAAAGGCACTATTATTGTGTATACAGATCAATGACACTAGTCCAACGTTCTAGTTAAAATTCTCTTTAAAGATCAAATCTTTGCATGTCAAAAGTTGGGGGGAAGGAACAGAAAAACAGCCATGTCTGTAGATTGCAGCTAAAAAATGGAGTGACACACACCTCCTCACCATATGTGTGACCGGAGACTACATATTAGAGACTTGGTCCCCAGGGTGGTGGTATAGGGAGGTGATGGGACCTTTAAGAGATGGGGCCTAGTGGGAGACCCTTAACCTGCTGGCAGTGCTGCCCTCAAAAGGATTTAAAGTAGTTCTCGTGGGACCCTTGGGTGTCATGAGAAGGTGATGTAAAAGCCTGGCTCCTGTCCTTGTCCTGGCTTCTTGTTTGAGATGTGAGCCTTTCACACATCCCCTGCCTTCTGCTATGGGGCCCTCATCAGAGCTGCAACATGCTGGTTGGACTTGCCCCCTCCAAAACTAAGCTAAATAAACTTCTTCTCTTTTTAAAGTTAGTTCCTTCAGGTATTTTGTCGTGGTAATGAAAAACTGATAAATACAGATGCAGAGCATCCTGATAGGCAGAAAAGAGATGTGGTGCCAAGAAGGGAGAGCAGTGTCAGTTGACACTAGACAGACAGAGTGCATCTGTTGACAAACCCCAGAAGGCTGGTTAAGGGCATAGATTCACTACCAATGTAAAACATGTTCAGAACTTTGGTTGTTTTCTCCTGTGCTTCCTAACACTGGTGTTTTATACAAGTAAAACTGAGAGGCTGTCCTCCACAGACACCCTGCTCAAGCCAGACAACCTAGATGGCCACCCTTCAACACATCACATGACCCGCCTCTCCTCTGAACCTGCCTCCCCAGAACATCTCCTCCTCCTCCACCCCTTTGCATCTGTCCATTAGTTTAGGACCTCTCCAAACAACTTCCTTCCCAGGAGATGTTTTCTCCCAGATGTCTGGTTCAGGAGTACATCATCAGCAATGCTATATGACTGTCGCTCACTAAATTTGACTAAGCCTGCTTTACTCGTATGAATAGCTAATGCTACAATACTATTCTAAGGGCCTTGCACATATCAGCTTAATTTTTGAGCATGCCTTGATGAGGTAGGGACATTTTTTTGAGCTCCGTTTTGTAGATGAGGAAACCAAGGCACAACAGAAGCTGTGACTTGTTTAAGCCAACCAGCTGGTAAGTGATGGTGCATGTTTAATCCTCTAGGGCTGCCCCAGTGAAATACCTCAGGCTTGCAGCTAACAGGAATTTATTTCCTCACTGAATGAGGCTGGAAGTTCAAGAATCAAGGTGTCACCAGGTTGGTCTCTGGTGAGGACTCTCTTCGTGACTTTAGATGGACACCTTCAGACTGTGTCCTCATGAGCTTTCTTCTCTGCTCATGTGGAAGGAGAAGAAGGCCATCTGTATCTCTTCCTCTTCTATAAAGATTCCCAGTCTCATTGCATTAGGACTCCCTTTATGACCTCCAGCAACCTTCATTACCTTCCTAAATTCTCTCCAAACACAATCATCTCGGGGCTAGGGTTTTCAACACGAGAATTTGGGGGAAGGGTGCAATTTGTTCCTTAACAGAATGACATAATTTGTTTCATTTGTACATTTACTGAATGTCTACTAATTACCAGAGACTGTTAAGTGGCTAGACACAGTAAGTAAGGAAGGTAAATATGGGTGGGCCATAGACAAGGCACACACACATCAATTAAGTAGATTCAGCTCAGGCCAATGGTAGTGCTATGAGGAGACAGGTAGTAAAATGGTGGCTGTCACTCTTTTGGCCAAGCATCTTCAGAACCAGGAAAGGAGCTTCCCAGGCATGGAAGACAAGTGCCAAGACCCTGGGGTAGGCCCTCAGAAACGAAGCGAGGCTGGTCTGTGCTGAGTCATTTGGAAAGGAGGGTGGGTGCCAGGTCCTAGGGAGTGTGTGGGTCATGGAAGGAGTTTTTGTATTTATTCCAAGAGCAATGGGCAGCACATGAGGGTTCATGATCTTGATTTTTGCTTTTAAAAGACCTCCTTTAGTAGGATGAAGAATGAGTCATAGGAGGTTAAAAGTGCAAGCGGGACCTCAGCAAGAAGGCTCCTTGCTTATTTACCAACAGATTTTACTGAGCATGACATGCCAGATGATGTGCTGGTACCTGCTTTCAGGGAGCAGGAGCCTCCTTGGTTATAGAAGGAGCCCCTGAACATGATGCAACCAGCTGAGGATGCTTCCAATCTCCATTAAAATATCAGTGGGTGGCCAGGAGTGGTGACTGGTGGCACAGGCCCACCTGTGATCCCAGTGATTTGAGAGGTTGAGGCAGGAGGATCACAAGTTTGGAGCCTAGCCTTGGCAACCTGGCAAGACTCCTGTCTCATAATAAATGGGGACTGGGGTGTAAACTTGGTGGTAGAGCACCTCTCTGGGTTCAATTCCCAGGATGGAAGGATGGATGGATGGATGGATGATGGATGGATGGATAGACAGATGGATAGATAGGATAGATAGGTAGGTAGATTAAGACCTCCCTGAGGGTTGAACTTTGTGGTTCAGGCTGAAATTGGGGAAGGAGTTTAGAAGAAAGAAGGGCTGGAGCTGGAGATGTGGCTCAGTGGTAGAGCTCTTCCTGGCATGTGTGAGGCCATGGGTTCGATCCTCAGCTCCACATATAAATAAATAAAGGTTCATTGACAACTAAAAAAAAATTAAAAAAGAAAAGAAGAAGAAGAAGAAAGAAGTGCTGGCCAGAGGGAGAGCTGCAGCTTGGAGTGTAGCTTCTTTGAAGATGCAGGACTTAACCTGGATGTTCAAGGATGGGCTTGGAGAGTCCTGGGTATCTTCCATCTGAGGCTAAGAAAGGCACCTGTCGGCAGAGCCCAGGGCTCTTTCCTGGCAGGGCCCCAGGCTCTGCAGTGGACGTGCAGAGACTCAGCATCAGCTCCTAGCATCAGAGGATTTCCATCCAACAAGGAGGGGAGGCAGGGTTGGTGATGCGCTCATGCCACAGAGAGAGAGAGACGCTTCCTGAGAAACTCAGAGGGACAAGAGTGGAGTGTCGTATCCCCCGTGTATAGCAACAGCTGTAGAAGGTGTATGTCCCCCTTCTGTGCCGACACACATGCATAAAGGACACTTGATGCCTTAGTGAACCTTTACATGAGCGCCTTGTGAAATATATAGAGAAGATGTGTGGTCTCCATGTCTCCTCGTGAATAAGTAGAATACTCACCCAGGTAAGACCCAACCTGGAAGCCTGGTCGAACAGCCCTGCCCAGTCCCCCCACTTGTCTGCACCAAGCTCAAGCAGACGCTGAGGAAGTGCACCCACCAGGGCAAAGGGCAGCCAGAGAAGGGGGATGGGACTCGGGACAGTCAGAAGATTACAGGGGACAGAGAAAATTCATACGGAGGGCGGAGGAAACAATGGTGTATTGGTGGAAAATAATAACTGTTTTGAGGAAATAAGAAAACAGCTTATTCTCAGCCAAATATGAGTGTCCTTGCTCCAGGAATCAAACTCAAGTTAACAGAGGCTCCCAAAGGAGATGGTTCCCCAAGGACATATCCCTCTGTGAAAGAAATTACTGGGCTTTTAGAGTCACAAAAGAAAGTAGGCAGGGTCATCAAGCAGGTGGACTTACAGAGAGACCAGGAAGCCTACAAGATTCAGATGTTGTTTTCAACAAGAGTGGGACATTCCTACAGGACTCAGGTGCCCCTCACACCCAACCTCAGGTTGGGAGAGGCCAGAGGTCTGCCAAGCAGCATGTATTTATCCAGTGATCACAGAAATGCTAGTTCAAACACAGCCTGAAAAAATGGTTGTCAAAAGGGAACAAAGTCTGACAGCCCCTTGGCCTCCTAATCTCCTCCATCTCCCCACAAGGTCTGGTTGCTACAGTCTGCAAAATTCAAACAACCTGGAAGTGCCCAAATACAAATACAGCCTCTGGAAAACTTTGGTTCACAAAAGATAAAGCACTAGCCAAGTGCAGTGGTACACAGTGCAATTCCAGCGACTTTGGAAGCTGAGGGAGGAGGATTGCAAATTCAAGGCCAGCCTCAACAACTCAGCAAGGTCCTAAGCAATTTAGTGAGACCCTGTCTCTAAATAAATAAATAAATAAATAAATAAATAAATAAATAAATAAATAAATAAATAAATGGGGCTGGAGATGTTGCTCAGTGGTTAAGCACCCCTGGATCCAATTCCCAGTACCAAAACCAAAATCCTGTGGTTTAGTTAGGAAAAGGTTGTTTGATTCTAGACAATTGTTTTCTTCTTTCTTTAGACCTCAGTTTTCTTTTTTTCCTTTTGTCCTGGGAATTAAACCCAGGGACACTTTACCACCGAGCTACATCCCCAGCCTTTCCCCGCCGCCTTATATTTTCCCCTTATTTTCATTTTGAGACAAGAGTTCAAATAGCTGAGGCTGACCTTGAACTTGTGGTCCTTCCGCCTCTGCTTCCTGAGTTGCTGTGATTACAGGTATGTGCCATTGCACCCAGCTTAGACCTCAGTTTTCTCATCAGTAAAATGAAATTATTAAGACTCAGTAATGCAAATCATGCATATATGCACAGATATTGTGCTATTTACTGTATAACATACTAAATGTTATAAAATGAGATGATGAGCATTTGAATAGCCACCATCAAGCACGAGATACAGAGGAGACCTAGAACTTCTGTGCACCTGCCTGCTCCTATGGACCCCTCTTCCTTCTATCCCTGAAAGAACCCTGCTCCCATGTTCCTGAACCTGACATTGATCATCTCTCGTACCTTTCAAGTTTTATAAGAATGCTATTATTGTCCTGCATTTTATGATTTAACAAGGTCTTCTATCTTTTTTTTTCTTGGTATAGTTGATTTGTCGTTGACAAAAAACTTCTACAGACCATCTCATCTGATTGCCACCCAAGTCTTGGGGTGTGTGAGGGGTCCTGGCTGTGGAGGGAGCTCCAGCTATCCAGCTGACCCAGGTGAGGTCAGGGTGGGGTCTGCCATCAAGCTTCTCTTCTTGACCACACTTCCATCACATCTCATGCCTTGCTTTCTACCTCTAGGTACCCTCTTGGGAACATCTGTACCCATAACTAGACCATGAGTTCTCGAGAGCAGGCATCGCTCCTGTGGCCAGTGTGGTGAGGCTACTGGGCTTGGGCTTCAGTCCAAGAAATAGCAATGAGGGGAAGCAGCCCATGTGATGGGGAGGCTTCTGCAGCCTGTGTTAACACAAAATAAAGGATGTAGGAACTGGATCTAAAAAGAGGAATGGGACAAATGATGTCTAGCTGAGTAACCATGAAAGAGCTTCATGGATCAGAACCCAGGGCAGAACGTCCTGGGCACAGTTTCTCTCTTATAAGCCAAGCTCCTGATGTTTGAAAAGACATAATGAGAAAGTTTTTAGAATAGTTAAAGAAATACAGGGGTTATCCAATTCATTTGTTAGCTTATCTACAAATACAACACACAGCCAGTGATGTGTAATGGGATTTTATAATCCAACCAATGTAATTTCATCAAAAGCACAACACTTTCATTTCTCTATAGCACTTCCAAATTAGTAAATTCAGGATGAGGAAACTCCAGAGCAAGAGGATTAAAGACAGCCATAACCTTAAAAAAATATTTCACACAAAACTGGAGGGTATCTCTCTGGTTCATAGGCTTCTCTGAATTTCAGCCCAGCAGTGGGGAAATAGGAACTTCTTACAAGCCGCCAATCAACTCACACAGTTGGGGTTTACTTGAAAAGAAGGTCTCTCCAATTTTAGGCATCCCTTGTGACACAAGTCTGATATTCTTAAAGAAAAATAAAATGTGATGACCTCAATGATCTCAACCCTTAGGCTTGCTTACATGGAACAATTGAACACTCCTATTTATTCCTGCTTCTAAAAGCAAGATTTAGGGGATGGATATGTAGCTCAGTGATAAAGTGCTTATCTAGCATGCATGAGACCCTGGGTTTCACCCCCAACACCATTTCTTTTAAAAAAGTCAGAAAGATATCTGGGATTTCTGAAAAGAAAGAATCATCATGGCTGTGAAGACCACTGTGATTTGCAGAATGTAATCATGAATGTGTAATTCAAACGGACCATCTAAACAAAGTTCTCCTTGAACCCAACCCTAAGTCTCTGGGACCTAAGAGCAAAATGTGCAATGGCAGCATCCACTGAGTGAGATTCCAGTGAGAGGCAAAGGCTGAGGAGAACTACAGGGCTGCCATCTTGGATGGATGGTTCTGTTCTTTGTATACACAAATCACAATGATGATCAATAATATTGAGTATTGAATGCTTTACATGTGCCTTGTCATTTAGGCTTTCTAACACATAATGGAGCCCTGTAACTTTTATTTCTCCTGTTCTTAGAGATCAGGCAACAGAAGCTGAGTGGCAGATCTCTTCCCCAGAGAAAGCCATGGGGAGCCAGTATTCAAACAAATTTGTTTACTTCCTGATCCCCAACTTTTTAGTCCTGTGCCATCTCTTCTCCCCAGTGGCTCTCTTGCACTCCAATAGGACCTGGGCTCTAGCTGTCTCTCTGCCAGTCATCTCGGGGGGTGGGTTTGACCCATCAGGCCACGGGGCTGCTGGAGACAGGGTCGTTCATCACCATTTCAGTGCAAAACCAATCAGCATAAGACCTTGGTCTTATTAGCATGGGATTCAATCTCCTCAGGTACCCAGTTGTGGCCAATTATACTTTCATTATATGCAGCTGCTACATTTGGACTTCTCAAGTTACTCATAGCTAAGTAAGAGTAATAAAGTGATAGCAACAACTGGAGCCATGCTGACAAGGAGTTTGCCTCAAGTTCAAGGGCAAAACAAAGTCGTAAGTGTCCTACTGACTTCTTAGCTCCAGGGCAAACAAGATTTTCTGCCACTAGTACAATGGAACATTTTCCAGGTGAAAACCTTTAGGGCTGGAGGCCCGAGTGGGTTCAAGTGAGGAAGGAAGGGTCCGAGGGTCGATCATCTGTGGTTCTATCCTACTTTTTATGGGAGAGCTCAAGGATGATGTAATGGCTCCAAGGAGTTATCGCTCATCAACATTGGTCATGAATGTTAGAAATTTCATGTTCCTATGATTTATGTACCTCTGTATCCTCTAATGTGCTTACGCATTTAAAAAGAGACAAATGAAACACCATAGTCTAATGGGAAACATCTGAGCTCCTCTGGTTTCTAAACTTTTGAGGTCTAGTATTCAGCAATACAATGTTACAAAACCTTTCAAGGTTTGCTATTCAATAACAAAACAAACAGAAATAAGACCACCATAAATAAATCCTATCTGGTTGATTGAAATGATAGTGCTCACTGCGGCTTGAGCAGATCCTCTCCTCTTAGCCAAAGTGTGATTCCTCTTGATGGAGAATCGAGTTTCTAGGCTATTTCTCAAAGAATGAAATTACAAAACACAAGATAGCAGGTTTAAAAAAAAAATTGTCACCAGGTATTCCTGCTGGATATCAAGTGACTGGGTCAGAAACTCAGTCGGAAACTCTGCTTAAGCAAGAGCCGAACAAATCCCCCTCGCCTGGGAGGCCAAACAGAGCATTGTTTTAGTTCCGTAGGAGATAATGACAATGGAATAGACATTGTCCCGGGTAATGGTCCCCCGCTGGTAGGGAAATGCCGAAGCAAAAACAAACCAGGGGTTGAACCACTACCTTCTTTTTAAAGCAAAAACTGTTGATCCAGCAGTTGAGCCCCTCCGAGCAGCTTCCATCTGGCTGTAAAAGCCTGGCATTTGGAGGTGCTCAGAACTGGGGTGTCACTGGATAGGGAGAGGGCAGGGTACCCAGGATAAGTGAACTACCGAATCTACAGTTTTTGAATTGCTGGTTTCAGAGAGAGGCGTAGGGGACCATTTTGAATTTCATCAGCCACTGGACAAACAGACTTTCCATAAAAGCATAGTGGGCAGCCCACTTTGCTGGTGGCCAGGATCCTCTTGTTGCCATATCCCACCCTGGTCCCCACCGCCCCACCAACTTGACAACTGATGATCAGACTGACATACTTTGTGTTCATATAGTTCCGGCACTTGTTGGAGAGAAGACCTTTATTTATTTATTTTTAAAGTATCAATTAGAAGAAAGAAACCAATAATCTATTTGACTCAGAAAGTCAGTGCCTCCTCTCTCTCTCTCTCTCTCTCTCTCTCTCTCTCTCTCTCTCTCTCTCTCTCTCTCTCTCTCCCCACACACACCTCTTTGCCCTGTAACATAATATAAAATATAGAGACTATCTAAAGTGTATCTCAAAACAAAATTTAAAACAGATCCACAGTAAGACATGATTCAAATGTGAAATTTTGGGAAAATAACAAATACTTTTTCATTTTTGAAACAAAAATAAATGAAAATTCAGGGCCAAAGTCGTCCTTCAGCCAACTGAAGTTTTTGTAGAACACCCCATTTAAACTCTACCACACAGATGGAAAATAGTCCAAATGCAAGCTGGCATTATTCTTTCATTCCATGAACTTCCATGAAACCTGCATAGCATTCAAAAGTTGAGGTCCAATTCATCTTTCCTGTTAATGAGACATTTTACAAATGCCCCCTCCCTTGGGAAATTTTTTTTTTAACTGAGCAAAACAAACGAGAAGGTGGATATTTTAAAAACAAACAAACAAACAACAACTCCTGTTTGACTAATAATTGACTTGCTTTGAATTCTCTGAGCAAGCATTTTATTTCCTGATAATAGCCATTTCCCCTCCCATTCCAAATTCTTTTCCCTTGGGGCTGACAGGGACATGGAAATAGTAATTTGTGCTTCTCTAATCCTTTCAAATATTTCAATAAGAGAACCATTTCATATTAGCGGTCAAGGTATCCCTCTAACTTTTCCACCTCCTTACAAATCTCTCTATAAAAAAGGACGCAGACAACTTGTTCATAATGGCAACTGAGCATCTGGGATTAGACACACAACTTTTTGATGGTTCATATGCATTTTATGGTGGACCAATGGCAATTTATATTTTATTACAATAATTAATTTGAGCTTTCTAATTTAAAAAAATCATTTTAAAAAAACCTCCAAAGGTGAGACAAAAACAATGTTTTTTGGCCTTGGTTGTATGTGATTATCTCATTTTTCTCCCTCACCTTTTTGGGTTGGCTAGGACTTCCTGGTAGACAGCTATTCCAGTAAGTGAAGTTACTTTTGGAAGTGCTTTGGAAATTTGCTCAGTAATGTACATCGCCTTCATAGAACCCTTAAATGTCGTGAGAAGAAACAGGAGAATAATAGGCAAAGAGAGTTGGTACAGGGATAAAGTTAAGGGGGACAACTGTAAAAAAAAAAAAAAAAGACATAGAGATAGAAAAACTCTTTAGTTCGAAAGTCTATTTGCTAAAGAACAAAATCAAAGTATATGAATTTGGATTAGGCAGACTCAGTTCAGTTTGTTACAAAAAATAAGGCAAGAAACCCCAGCAAATAGTTCTTTGGTGATCTCTCAGGTACTCAGAGCTGGCCAAACAAAATCAAGAAATGGAAAACGGATGATAATTAGTAATACATATAAAAGCATATAGACATTTTGGACAATTCCAATCTTAGTAAGCCTCCTCTTCCTTAGTATCGGAGTGCTTCTGCAGAAACAAGGGACTATTTTGAATGCTGTCTTCAGTCTCCATGAATCTTCTTCTCAGTGTGCCCAAAATATTTGCTGGGATCCCACATCCCAAATCCTGACCACCAGATAGGCATGGGATGCCTAAACCTGTATCATTTCAGGATTTGCCTTGGGCAGAGATCTTCAGGAATGTAAATATTCCTGCATGAAAACGTGGGAATCCACAAGTCAAGCACTGGCAGGAAAATGGATGGTTGTGTTCCAACTCCTCCTCCTCCTCCTTTCCCTTTTTATTTTATTTTTAAAATAATGAATCCCAGAAACATGTTTAATGTGAAATTCCTTCCAGAAAAGGTTCCTAGGAACCATTTGCAAGTTTCAGGAAAGTCTATCTGGTAAGGGCAGAAAGTGTACAACTTCAGAGACTATTTTTTTTTTTTTTTAAGAAACAAATTTCAGTCACTTTAATACACACTTTAAAGGCAATTTATGATAACTGTAGCCCTCTGATGACTAAGGTTATATTGAACTTTCCAAGTTGAAACATTCAGCCTTTGTATTCAGGGAAAGTCCTCTCAACAATTTTGAAAAATATTAAAAATATGGAAGCAATTGCAAAATCACTTTCACCTGTGCAATATCCTTCTTCATGAATGTGTCCAATTACATAGCTAGGGTTACAGATTTTCACAAACACGGTTTCATTTTTGATAGTTGTGTGGCTGTAATTCCAGGCTGCTATTTCACTCTATTGAAAGGTATGGGGTGATCTTTGCCTTAACCATCCAAGAAAACATCAAGAAACTAAATTAGAAGGGAAAACAAGAGGCAGAGATTGTAGTCACAAGTCTGAAATCCATCACATAAGAATGAAGTTTACAATAGTTGGGGTTACCTCCCTGCTCCATGTCTTCCACCTGGGCAATGGGCTAACGTCCCTGGGTTGGGGGTGTCTGAGGAGAAGGAAGTCCTCAGCCGCTGCAGAGGTGCTAAGAAAACTGCCAGCTGTCTTCTGACAGAATTTTTGAAAGCTTTCGGGTCTCTACCAGGAAGCCGATCCAAATCCACCCCTTGTCAATTTGCCTTCTAGAAGCGACAGGAGACGCACACGGGTTTGAGTGGTGGTGACATTTTTGGTTTACTGGCTTTATGGGAGTTGTTTGGGGGCTCTATCGGCGACATGCAGAATAGTGGGGGCGGGGGACAAGTGGAGAGGAAAGAGGTCGGGAAAGGAAATTGGGGTGGGGGGAGGGAAAGAAGCACAAGGATGGAAACCCCCGGGAGAGAGAAGAAATGCCAAAGGCGGAGAACCGAGCCAGGCGAGGGATAGGGCGCAGGGAGCGGTCCGAGGAACCGAGACCGCGCGATCCGCAGCGGACTTGGGTCCCTGGGCCGGGCCTGGGAACTCGGCCCCTGCCTCTCCCCGTCTGGTTCCCTTTGGGGACTCTGATCTCTACCGCTTCCCTCTGCGGGCGCGCCCGGAGACCCGCGCCCGGGGCACTGAGCCGCCGCGGACGGTCGGGTGGCTGTCCGGGAGGGTGGGGTGCGCGCCTTCTACTAGAGGTGGCGTCTGCACAAGGAGAGGAGACAGCGCCACCCGGAGCCTCCCTGGGCACTGCGGCCCGGCCGGCTGCGGGGCAGGAGGGCGGGAGCGCGGGTGCGGTCGGGCGCTGCTTTCTGCTCCTTGCGGGTGGCCCTCGGTCCCAGCGGTCCTTCTTTGTGCGGAGACCTCCCTCCTGCCCCTAGTCGCGCGCCCTCGCGGTTCCCGAGCGGATCCGCACCTAGGACTCCAGAGCTCTTCGGGGAGCCGGTGGCTGGAGTGCCTCGATTTGCGCCGACGGGTCCTTCTCGCAGCTGGCGTCCCCGCTGGCCGCGGACCTCACCTCGGCCTCTGGCCCAGCCCGGGGCCCGGAGGTGCGGACCCGTCGGCAGCCGTACCCGCGCCGAGCGCAGAGGCGCCGTCTCCCCTGTCCTCTCGGGCGGTGCCCTAAACTCGCGGAACCCGCGCAGGAGGGGCGAGGGCAAAACCACCGCAGCGTTTCCGCCCTCGCCACCGCCCGAGGAGCATCTCGGTGGCCCTCCAAGCCCGGGGTGTCGCCTCCCTCAGCGCCTTGCGGGGCCGGGTGTCAGGCTGGGCCTCTTGACCGTATCCCGCCACTTAAAATTTCTCCTTCGCTTTGCCCCTCCCTTCGGAGAAAAGGCCGCGCCTGCACTCAAAGGTAACCCTCGGGTGACCCTGGGAGCGGGCTCCAGGGCCTCGGTGGGCGACCGGCCGGGAGCTGGAGGTTTCTGTTGCATCAGAGGAACGGCGGTGGCGTGGATCGGCCTAAACCTAAGTTGTTTTAAAGAAAAAAGTCTCATATTACCCAGTTTGTCGGTTTTTTTTTTTTTTTTTTTTATTTTAAAGAATTAGTAACTATTTTCAAGGGGCACAGTCAGGATAAACGGCAACCTAAGTTGGTGGGTAGTCTTTCCTCATTTGCGTGGTTTCTTTCGCAGGTGTCCCAACAGTATCCACATAAAATATTTTCTTGTGTAGACCACTTGTGATAAAATGGAATATTTCTATTTGGATGGTTCTGTGTCAAAGAGGTCAGCAGCGCCAAGCTCTGCAAATGATTAATGAGAGGACATTTCCTACAATAAGGCAGAGTCAATGCAGTGCCCGAAAGCCCATTGATTTTCATCTCTGTGTCGTCACCTTGTTGTTCACTTTCTCCCAAGATTATGGCAATAATAGCATAATAATAACAACCAGGACACAAACAGCTCTTGAGAAATCATTTGTAACTACCTCTTCTGGGAGGTGAGAAACACACACACACACACACACACGCACACACACACACACACACACACCCCTGTGGACCTACGTTTTATTTCTGGCTGAGGAGCTCAGAATTGCTCGGGTTTAAAAAAAAAATGATCTATTTACAGACTTGCTAATGTCTGCGGAGAAATCTTGTTTATCAGCCCAATAGTTGTGACAGGGTTAGAAAACCAGTTTAAACTGTTAATCGGCCACAAAAAGGGCTCCAGATTGACGTCTTTCACTTACCTTTGAAAGGCTATAAAAGCGACGCTGTACATTGGGATGAAATTAGACAGCGACAAAATCATTACCTTGACTTCCCACAATAAAGACAACCTTAAAGAGGGGCTATTGATGGTTTCAAATTACATAACATTACATATAAGTTCCTCCTCTGCGCTCACGGAAAGCAATTTTGAAGTGTGAATTCTTCAAAGAACAGTTAGCAGCGTTCACACACCAACAAGCGACTGCCGTTTTATTTTATTTATTGCAAAGCGCCCATTAGAAAAACAAAAACAAAAATCCCAGCAAAAGGAGGCCGACCCCAAAGAGAATCATGTCTGGTTTCTATTTCCTCGAGCTCCCAGGACTCGCTCTTGGCCCTGGAGCCAGGAGGGCGCAGCAGCTTCTTTCCGGGCGGGACAGGGTATGGAAGCCCCTCGGATGGGAAAACCCTCGCGCGTCACCGCGTCCCGTCTGCCCACTGCTTCTGAGGATCTGAACCTGGCCAGCCTCCTCTAGGCTAGAAAGGAAGGCGGTCCCCAAACGACGCGGACTCAGGGCTGGGGTGGGCCTGCGGCTGTGTGCCGGCGCGAAGGTCATCGCCCAACCCCACCTGTCCTTCTGGGATGGACCCCGTTTGGCCGAGGATGGGCCTCCGCCTTCTGTAAGACCTTTTCTCCGACCGAGTTCTACGTACATCCGGAAAACGCTGGAAAGAAGGGGCCCACCTCGCGCACGTTCTCTTGCTCCCAAAGGCGGGGCACTGGCATTTTGGGGGGGCTTCAGCCCTGGTTGAAAAGGCCTCCTCCTTCCTGTAACTCTACCCGTGCGCGCACGGCCTGCGAAAACCGGACCCGGTACCCCGCCAGCCTCCGGTCTTACGCTTTTCTAGGGCCAAGTCAGTGGTGGGAAATCAACCAGTGGCAGCTGCCATCGTCAGGGGAAGACAGCCCGGACGCCCGCACTGAACGCCGCGTGCAGGCAGAGGACCGTGACCCTGCAGCACGTAAAGGGGCAACCCCGCCGTAGGGGTCAGGGAGCGCCCGGGGAGAAACTTCGCAGCGTATTTGGAGACCCGGGGATCTGGTGAACCGCTGCCCTGGGCGGCCGGCAGGGCCGCATTTGCTGCGCAGTACTGCCCCCTGGTAGCCGGTGTTGGAACTGCCCCGCTCGGCGGCAGGTCTCCGCTGGGCTGCCGGTCAGGTCAAACCCCTGCTCCTTTCCTGGCCACATCCCTGACAGCGGAGCGGTATCAGAGGTCTCCAGAAGGCCCCCCGCGCCTTACTCAAAGGCTTCCTCCCCTTTCTCAGCCTCCTCCTCCCCCAAAGGAACCCAGGCTTCCAGCATAGTTGGCACCGCTTCACTTCTTGACTCTGGTGAACGTCTACCAGCAAAGGGGATGGATTTGTGGAGGCTGCGGGAAGATCCCTACAGTCAGGGGAACGGAGGAGGCTGTGCACAGAGGAAATCCTGTGCCGCTGGGAATGTTCATTCTTTAATGAGCACCAGCTCTCAGTCATCCTTCGTGGTCACCTGGGCTTTCCAGAGAGGAAGAACGGAAGCCGGTAAAGGACTGGCCCTTCCCGGTGCCCAGAAGTGGAGAGTGCGGGAGGTCCCTGAAGACCCGGCCCAAGGGCAGCTGAGAGATGGGGACACTGGGTTGGAGCCCTGAGAACTTTGGCAGGATCCCCTAAGGTACCTGGTCCCTTCCATCCGTTAGGTCTGGCACTGAAGGTACCAGCAGAAGAGTTTTTCAAGCTGCTTTGGTCATTAGATGCCGTCCTGCTCAGAGGGGCATCGACCTCAGTGCATGTCCGGCCTTTCCCAGCCCTACAGGACGGCTTGTCCCAGGCTTTGAACTTGATAGCGAGGTAGGCGTCCAGACCATCCTGGGAAGGGGAGGAGGGCCGGCTCAGTACACAGACCCGGTCGGGTTTCCAGCTTGGCCACTAGGCTTTGTGACTTTGAGTTACTTCTGTCCTCTGTACATCAGTTTCCTTGTTTGCTTTTTCAGGGATGTTGTGAGGATTGAGAAAATGTCCTTAATGTGCTGTCATGCGCTCAGTCCAGGCTGCCTTTAATGGTTGTCCGTCTTGGCTGTAGAAAATCCCTCCAGGAGTCATGCTGCAGGGCGGTCGCCTGCAGGATGGCACAGGAGTACCCCAGCCGCCAGCAGTGTCATCGGCTCTGAAGGCTACGTGCCAGAGGCCCAGACTCTGGGGGTCTCTTCACCAGGGTCCAGACTGCCCCTATGTGGAGGGCTTCGCCCAGTTTCTCTGCTCCACTTATGGCGCATCTAGGCAGGCCCTCTAGACAACACTGGGCCTAACAGCTACCACCCGCCTAACCTGCCCAAGCACCCCAAACCAGACGGCAAGCCGTGCACTCACGATCCCATTTCATCCCGCATATCCTGAGAGAAGACGCTGTATACGTTTCTTAAATTTCCATTTTACAAAGCAGGAAGCAGGATCTGAGAAGTTAAGTAACTTTCCCATGACCCCACAGCGGGTAAATGGCAGAGCATGAACTTGAACCGAGTCATCCGTCAGAGGCCAGCCTCTGAGCTGGGTCACACTCTACTTTCTTAGCTTCCCCCTGTGTTGGCACTAGAAGAAACTGAAAAGAGGCTCGGGGATTCCCCAGCTGTGGCCTTATTTCCCGCTTAACCAGGTGGTTCCAGGGGTGTCTTGAGACCCTCTCGTTGAGCTCATTCTTTGATGGCCTCGGTGCACTTAGTTTAGACTGACTCACCCAAGCACCACGCTTGCCAGGCCCTAGAAAATCCCAGAAAGAACCTCCCGTGCCCCAGTCGCGAGGCGACTCAGCTGTCACCGAGAAACCACTGAAGTCGCGGTGGAAGCCATGCCTGCTGGGTCCCAGGGAGGCGACGGGAGGCGACGAGGGGCAGCGCTGGGAAACCTCTGGGCCCGAGGGACCCCTTGCAGCTCAGGCCTCCCCACTCGCCTACCTACACCGAAGCTCCAGTGTCCGGGGCATCAAGATTCGAATAAGTGGACTTGGCCTTGGCCTTGCGGTCTCTGAGCCGGCTGCTGCCTTGAGTTGTCCCTGGGCTCCTCGCAAGCATTTCGTGAACACCTGCTGAGTGCCAGGCCCTGCCCCAGCCCTCTACCCAGCCGCCGTCGGTGCCCAGGTCAACCCAAACCCTCTCTCTCTGCCCTCACCCCGACTCCCCAGCACTGATCCAAGGGAGCATTCGGGTGGGGCGGGGAGCTCTCCAGGCCTGGCTGGTGGCATCCCGCGCACCCTTCGCCAGCACCGTTCACCTGCTACGACTCCCAGACTCGCAGGACGGCTGGCGGGGCTAGGCGCCCCCTGGCGGCAGGACGCCGCGGGCACACCTCGCCCTCGGGCTCGTGGCTCGGCCCGCGCGCCCCCGCCTCCTGCGCGCTCCCTGCGCTCCCAGCCTTGGCCAGCCTGGTCCCCAGAGACCTTTTAAGGGTGGTTCAGGGCTTTTCCTGGAGAGCCCGGGCGCGCGACTGCTCCGAGCCTGGCCACGTCCTCCAGCAGCAGGCCTGGGCCTCCCTGATTAGAGACCCGCGACAGTCCCCCTCCGGGAGCTGGTCACCGAGCCCACGCTAGGCCGCCCCGGGCAAGCACCAAGGTGGAGACCGGGAGGACAGACACACACAACCCCGCCCCCCAAAGCCCCGCCCAGGGTAGAGGTGAAGAACTACTTGCCCCACCCCCGCCACCGATGCACCCTCCAGTCCGTCTGCCACCCTCTCGGCAGTCACACGTGTGGCCCTAATGCCCATGTCTGCGTGCTAAGCAGGTTCCCTCCAAACCCCGCTGCGATGGAGAGAGATGGATCCTCTGCACCAGAAATGAGGAAAATGCTTCTGCGATCATTTCAAAACCCAGCAGGGGAGGCGGGAAACCTGCACCGCCCGGGTCCGGAGTTCTGGCGGGAGCCGCTGCGCCGGCAGGTCCTCGCAGCGATCTCTGAGCGAGCTTATTTCCAAGCCCTTCTCTCCATTCATTTTTACAGACCCGAGCACAGAAGGATCAAGAGAAGTTAATTCACCACAGTTAGAGTTAGTCAGTCGGGGTTGGGATGGGAATTTTGCTTTGGAGTCTAGCGGGATCTTAACTGGCAGACTGTTCTGATCACACGTGAGAGTCTTGGGCTTTGGTGCAGAGGATCAACTGTGATAGATTTTCTTTTTTTAAGGGCTTCTTGGGTGTCCTTGGATTTCCACTCTAAGATCAGAACCACATGGATTTGAATCTTGATTTTGTCATTTACTTGAGGGACTTTGGCAAGTTACTTACCTTCTCTCTGAGCAATGTGAGGAAGTGGTACCTCTCATGGTTGTTATAACAATCTGTGCTAAGAATTTAAGCATAGACCAGGGAAGGATATCTCGATTAGTTATCTTACCAGAATTCAGTGAGATTTTAAATGATGAAGGCTTGGAGGTTGGATTTGGGGACATTATTAAAGATCGACTTATTTTGTGTATGCTGAGGATTGAACCCAGGGCCTTATGCATGCTAGGCAAGTGCTCTACCACTGAGCTACAGCCCCAGCCTAGGGTCAGCTCTTAATCCTGGGAAGTATGAACTCACAGATGAGCTTAGTTATGGCGGAAGTCTGCACCAGCAAGAATAATAAAGGGCTCTGAGTTAGGACCTTAGGGTTGTCCAGGTCTAGCAATCTTTTGCAGGAGTGGTGCTGTCTGCTGGTTGGTGAGCTCTTCACACAGCCAATGGCTTGGGCTGGGACACTTATGCCTCTCCCTTAGCTTAATTAACTGCTTCCCTTTCTGAAAACATCAAATTGCCCCCATCATATGCTCTCAGGGGACCCCACACCTTCTTTTTACAGGTCTCAGCCTTGTTAAAACTTCATGCTTATTTGCATGATAATGTTTGTCTGTCTTTGGCTGTACACCAGGTGACCGTGGAGGCCAGATCTGTTTTCTCATCATGTATCCTCAGCCCATAATGGAGAACTGTTGAATGACTTTTAAAAAAAATTTATATCTAGATTCAGAACCTCATCCTAATTATCAGTCATAGTAGATTATTCACAAAACACTATTTCAATATATTGAAATTAACCTCCAAATGCACTACCAGGCAACCCATTCTAGAAGTGATGGAAAAGAAGGATTTGCAGAAAAAGTTTAGGTGCTTGAGTCCATGGAGAACTGAATACACTTATAACAGCGAGAAGCAAGAGGAAAGATATGGCGTGGGCTGGGTATACATGGTTAGGTGAAGCAGGTGGAGAGATCCTTCCAGAATCTTCCATCATGCAATATGCCATGTTCACACTTCTCTCTCTCTCTCCTTCTCACCTCTCTGCCATTAACTTTCCCCCTTAATAATGTCATTTCAAGGACCATAACTAGGGTGAGTGAAGGGATCCACCAAGCCAAAGGCGCCCAAGGCAATGACACACCCTTCACTATCAGAAAGCTGTAGGGACAAGTTCCCCTGTCTATAGGAGGAGCACGTCCATTAACCTGCCGAGCAGCTATGGGTTCATCTGTGTTTCTTGGGCAGAACACAATTGGTACCATAACAGTGTCACCCAATGGGTGGCTGATCTAGGGGAAACAGCTGTCAGCCTGAGGTGGTGTTAACGGACCTCCCAGCTGACCCTTTACCTCTAACTGCACATTGCATTCTGGTTTGTTCTATCATATATTCCATTTATTCTATTTACCTTGAACACATCATGCAGGTTGCTGGGTTGCTGACTTACTATCTGTGAGTTCTGCCAGATACTCCTGAGGGACTTGTTAACCCTCTCTCTACGAGAAACTCCTACAAATTTTACTTGTGATCTACCAACTTGCTTGCCATGATTATATCATACCATTGATGACATTAATTTGTCTTATTTGTTTTTCTTATTTTCTATAGCATGGTTCACTGTTACCAAATACCACTGTGCCCATGTTACACAGAACACTTGTTAAATGCTTACTGTGTGCTGAGCATCATGTTAGGCCCTGAAGAACCCCGCTCGACTCCTCTGCAGCCTGTTGTCCAGGGGCAGGACCCACTGTGCAAGGGCTCGGGAGGCTGGGAAGAGCTGCAGTGCCTGGATCAGAGTGGACAAGGAGGACACCTCTGGGGAGGTGGCATTTGGGCTGAGTTCTGAAAGGGGCGCTCCAAAATCCTGGACTTTGAGAAATTCCTAAAAAACATTGAGGGTGAAGTGGAATTTCCCCCCATCCCAGTTCTGAGTCATATTTAGCTTGTTTTCCATCCAACAGGTTGGGACCACTCACCTGGGCTAGCCCTCCAAATGCGCAAATGTTATGTTTTCCACAACAATAAGAATGAAACACACCTATTGGCAAAAGACGCTGCAGAACAGCATTTAGGCTTATAAATGGTTCTAACGGAGATCAACAGCCTATAATTAGAATTTAACAATCCAAGAGAGGAGTAATATGCACCCCGCAGGACAGATTGGAGTCTTTTTCTTTAGTTCGGCAGGTTTGGTGGGTAGATTGGCCCCCACTTGCCTTCTATAATAACTGTCCCACTGAGGTAAACATGTGACAAACAAGAACAATGAGATCACCAATAATATAACACTAATACTATAAACAAAAGAAACACCACCTTTGGCTCTGGTGGAATGAAAAACACAATGTGGACCAACGAACAGAGCTATTTAAACACAAATCACTCACGGCCAATCCTCACGGCTCTCCAGATGCAATTTTCCACAAACCTCGGGACACGTCGAAATTCCTCCCGAAGCACACTTGCCTTTGCTGGTTGCGATGGTGCTGACCGATGGGAGGCCTTGGGCAAAGAAGGAAGTGCCCGCTCCAAACCACCTCGACACTTTTTTCCACTGATTCCTCCTTATTTTCTTCCAAATCAAGACATTCTAGGGTCACAGGTTACTGTAGATGGAGAGTGTCCCTGCAGATCCTCACCAGAGACATTTTCCTAAAGCCACCGGCTTCTCCCAGAGGCTGAAGCTCCCTGACCACAGGCCACTCTTCCCTAAGAGGCTGTATTTTTCAGATTTTCTTGGAGAAGGGTAAATGGATAACAGGATCTTAGACGGTGGAATTTTGGAATGATTTGGTCCATCCCCTTTGCCTTCTGGGTGCAGATCAAGCTACCAGGTGCAGGAAGGAGGGAGACAGCTAATTGCTGTGGGGGAAGCCCAGCATGTCCTCACACCAAAGCAGAAAGAAGGTAGATCGGGGTCCAGACCAGAGCTGGATGCCTGGCTGTTTCCTGCTGGGTGTTGTAACTGGCCCTCGTTCCATAAATTGACTTGCTTGACCAAAGAATGAGCTACCAGACCCTCTATCAGCTTCCATGTTCCTTGACCAGAGAGATGGGGACAAAGAGACAGCCCAATGCCTAGAAATGGGATGAATACCTTGTGACAGTATGCTGGCATTTGTGGGAGAACAGATGCTATGCTGCATAAGACTTTTGAGCCAACTCAAACTGGGTCAAGAGAAAAAAAAGGTGTTATCAGATCACAGACTGATTTCAAGCACAGTGGTATCCAGAGACCAATGACATCATCATCCAATCACTCTCTGTCTCTTGGAATCCTCATGGTGACAAAATTGCTGCCAGATGCTTCAAGCTTGCATCATCACAGGTTTTAAGTGCTAAAAGAGAGTGCCCATCTCTGTACCATCACTGCAGGTCCCGGAAAGCTTCTGACTGGGTTGTGTGATTACGCCTCAACCAGTCAACGTGACCAAGGATGGTGACACTTTAAACCTCCAAGTCTGAGTCACATGTGCACTACTGAGACAGGGGTAACCATGCATCCTGAAAATGAGAGGGCTTCTCACAGGAAAGACTAAGGTGTCAGGGGACAGCAGGCCAAGTGCTGAATGGCGAATGCAAAGGCCATTCCTAGAGCATTAGCCTTCCAGAGGCAGAACTGAGCCAGAACCCAGGTGGTTATTCTGGGACTCTCAGAGTTCAGCCTCCCTCTCCACTTGATCGGCAGGAAGCACCTCTGCTTTGCGACATCTCCTTGGCGGTCTTAGCTTATAAAGTCATTTTCATCTTGGGACCATCAGTTATTCAGACTTGAGCTCTGCTTCCCAGTTTGTCAGAGCCTTCGGGATGCTGGACTGCCTCAGTTTCCTCACCTGTGTAATGAATACAACAAAAGTGAAAGCTTTTTGCAAATTATAAAATACCCGACGGGCTGGGAGGGCGAGTCCACAGCCAGTGGCATGGAGGCCCTAGGCCGTTTCAGCTGACGTGTAGGTGAGAACTGCAGGTGAAGGGCCTGGTCATGGCTCACCTAGACCCTGCATGTGCACCTCAGACGAGGATTCCAAGGCTTTGACCCCAACAAGGAGCATGGGCAGGCAGACTCCTGTGAACCCCGAAACCCAGAGGCCACCATCCATCCCCCGCAGACATGAGTCATGAATGTCACCTGAGGCCTGGAGACGGTGGCACTTTCCTGCTGGTTCTGTTGTCAGCCTGGTGAGCACTTAGGAAGTGCCACCTGGGGAGCACCTGACAGTGCAGACCCGGGAGCAGTTGAGGTACCACCCAGAGCCTAGGGGCAGTCACCTCTCAACCCTCCAGGGGAAGCCAGGGACACTGTCCTCTGAAGCCTTTCTGGGCCTCACCAGCAGTAGCTGCCATCTGCACTGTCTCCTGCTTCTCTGTCTCTTCCTCATCCTGGTGCCTGGCCCTGCCATCCTGCACGCAGGAGCAAGGCACCTGGCCATGTCGGCAGGCCCACTCCCCCTGGCTTCCGTCCACTACAGCAATCTGCTAAACCCCAAACCTGCCATCAGGGTCAACTCCCTCGGTGTCCCCACTAGGTCAGGCCCTTAGTGCTGCATGCAAACCAAAGGCCCAAGGGTGCAGGGGAACACCTGTTGTTTCCAGTTGTCTCCAAATACCTAAAAAAGGAAATACTTGCAGGAACAAAATAATTCTTAGAAGAGGGGAAAAAATTAAAAAGTGGTTTTAACATTGTTGCAGGGTAACAAGAAAGAAGACCTTCTGAAGTCCAGCCATTCTTCAGGACAAGTCATCTAGGGGGAATCTGTCACACTTCTGGCTAAGACTGCTGTGTCTCCTCCCAGGAGAATCTCATCACTTCATCCTGGCAGCAGACACCCCAGGGCCTGCATCCCCGTCCCAAACACAGACGAGGGTCTGTCTGCCTTAAAGAAGGACACATGGAATCCAGTAGCCAGAAGTAATTTCTTCCTGGATAACACACGTCTGGACAACAGTCCGTCACGCCTGTGTTGCCACCTTTTCACGGGGCAGCCCTGGGAAGAGGGAGGCTGAGGGGCAAAGCTGGAGCTCCATCATGCTTGGAGGTGACAGAGTCTGGGTTTCCTTCTGGTGGAAGAGCAGTTCCTGAGGCTGGGAGTGGAGGGAGACTCTGAAGAACAATAGGAAGGCAGGACTCTGCCTGGGGACCATCTGAGTGACTGACTATTCAGGTCCGGAGCCAGGGACGCTCATGGGGAAGACAGTTGTTGAGTAAATCTGCAGGTCCAGCATCCTTCCACCATATGCTTTCCAGGAATTAGGAGTGAGGGTGAAATGCGGGGCCTTTTAAACTGATTTTTGAACCAGCTGGAAGCAGAAAGCAGCATCCCTGGTGCACCCCAATCCCTTCCTTTATGAACCCATGGGGAGCAAAATCCAGATCTATTCCTGGTGTTCCTTCTCGTGGCAGTTCCCCAGAATGATCCAGCTCCGGGTTTTGCAGAAGTTCAGGTCATGGAGGCTTCCTGGCCTTTCAGCAGGAAACAGAAGGAAAGATTTTCTACTTTTTTGGTGGCGGGGCAGAGTCAGCCGCCCGCTCTACAAAGCAACTTCCCGTTCAGGTTATTATTATTATTATTTGCACTGTTGGGGATTGAACTCAGGCGCATTCTGCCTCTGAGCTACATTCCCAGGCTTTCTCATGCTTTTGAGACTCAGTTGCCCAGGTTGGCCTTGAACTTGGGATCCTCCAACCTCAGCCTCTGGAGGAGCAGGGATTAAAGGAGTGAGCCACCACACCTGGCTTGCCTGGTCTATTCCAAAGGAAGGTGGATGTCGGGCCCTGTGGATGTGCCGATGGCCTGGAACCTGAGCTGTGGCTCTCTGGCACTTGCACCACGGCTACCCTTTCCTGGACTGGCCTCGGACCATGGCTACCCTTTCCTGGACTGGCCTCGGACCATGGCTACCCTTTCCTGGACTGGCCTCGTCCCGGCAACCAGACCAGCAGCTCCTTTTGTGCTGGGGTAGTTTCTTAGCCATCTTTGCAGGCATCCGCCTCCCTCTGTCCCTCCAGCATCTGGCTGGGGCTTGCTGACTGGAGCGCTTCCTGAAGGGACCCTAGACCTGAGGCAGGTCACACAGTGAAGCCCAGGGCGCCTCAAGGCTGAGGCAGGACTACCCACCCGCCGCATCAGCCGCTTCATCTGCCAGGCTGTGTGGGTCCTCACAGGTCTTGACAGGTGGTGGCAGCTCTGAGGGCTCCTCAGCCCAGCGTGGACACTCATGCTGCTACTGCTCTCGGGCCGCCAGCTCCGATTGAGAGATTCAGACTTAGAGGAGCTAATGCTTTTGGCCTGGGAGATGACAGCCAGGAGCAGCTGGGATTGGGGGGTCGCTGGCAGAGGCGGTGAAGGGAGATGAGCTGCAGGCATAACAGCCTGACGTGCTGTCAACACATGGGCACAACTTGTCTGAGTGCACAAGAAAAGCTCAAGAGGGCAGGAGGCCGTGACACCAAGAGCACCAGACAGGCCAACACTGGATCTGAATTCCAGGCCTGGCTCTGTGCCTCTGAGCCAGTGACTGACCTCTCTGAACCCAGTTTCTAGATTTGTATAATAACCTGGCTGGACATGATGCTTTCTGAAGACCTTTTTCCAGATCCAGTAGTCTCCTTAATACACACACACACACACACACACACACACACACACACACACACACACACACACAATTTAAATGGCTGATGTTTTAAGAGCATAGGGGATATTTGCTGCAATTTTCAATGACAGAATCTGCAGCTGGAGACTTCCTTACTAATTTGTTGCTCTACCCAGAGGCCATTGTCTGGACACCACCGCCCCCTTGTGGCAGCTAGTCTAAATTTGCTGGTTGGTGACAAGGAATTCAACAGAGGTGAGGTTTATCAACTGGGATTTATAAAGGATAATGTCCCCAAAGCCTTACACTTCCTAGGAAGGAACAGGTGCCTTTAACTAGATCAGCTGACTTAGCTTCTTTCCCTCTTAGTGCCTTGCCCCTCCTCTCAAGAGGAGGGGCAGTTATTTGGAGGCAATCTTAAACTTCAAATGGGTTTACAGATGGATTACCCAAAGCCACCTGCAAATTAACTCACAGATTAAAATTTGCAAGCTCCTGAGAGCCAGTGTCTCCTACTTCAGAGTGGATTAATTAAAAGGGAAACATCCTGGTGTTTGAGCATATTAAGCATCCCATTTGAACAGAATCTTCTCTTTTTATGGAGTTAAACTTTACATGACTTACAATCAACTCTTTTTATGTGAACAATTCAGTGGCATTTAGTACATTCACAATGTTATGTAAACCATTACCGCTGTCTAGTTTCAAAGATTTTTCCTCTTCCCAAAAGAAAGTTCCGTACCCAATAAGTAGTTAACAATTCTTCCCAGTCCTTGGCAACCACTGACTTTTCCTTCTGTCTCAATGGATTTACCTATTCTGGATTATTAAAAATGGAACCATAACAATATTTGTCCTTTTGTGCCTGGCTTCTTGAACTTCACATAAGTTTTTTTTTTTTCTTAAAATGATATTTATTTATTTTTCTTAAACTTTTTTAAATTGTAGGTGGACACCTTTATTTTTGTTTATTTATTTTTCTGTGGTGCTGAGGCTTGAACCCAGTGTGTCACACATGCTAGGTGAGCACTCTACTGCTGAGCCATAACCCCAGCTCCCCACACAAGGTTTTTGAGGTTCCTACCATTTGTAGTGTGCATCAGTATTTCATTCCTTTCATGGCCAAATAATATTCCATTGTGTGAGTCAGCTTTGCATTACTACAATGAAGTGCCTGAGATGTTTAACTTATAAAGGGAAAAGGTTTATTAGGCTCATAGTTCTGGAGGTTCCAGCCCAAGGCTAGGTGACCCCACAACTTTGGGCCTCTGGTGAAGGTACTGGGTGTCCATTGTGGGGAGTGTGTGACAGAGCCAACTGCTCAAGTCACCACCAGGAAGCAGAAAGAGACTGAGAACCTAGAGTCCCACAATCCCCATGATCTAAAGACCTCTCATAAGGTCCCACCTCTTAAAAGTTCATGGCACCGCCTGGGAACCAAGCCTTTAACACATGGACCTTTGGGGAACACTTGTCCAAACTGTAACACCCACTGTACATAGGCAGCCATGTTGCTTATCCATTCATCCCTTGATGGACGTTGGGTTGTTCCTACCTTTTGGCAGTTGTGGATAATGCAGCTATACAATACCTTGTGCAAGTATTCATTTGAGTCCTTGTTCCTATTTCCTTAAAAGAAAGGTTTCACTTTCTGACAAAAGCGTCTTTAGAACAAAGCATCTTTAGGAAAAGAAGACACCTGTTCTGCCATCTAACAACTCGCGACACCTCCTTGTTTATTCTCTGGCTCTGGTGCAGGTTTGAGGACTTGTGTCAACTTTGCTGCAGGCAGAGGAGTTCTGGGGGGCTCCTTATGTCTGGGGCCAACATCGCCCAGAGAATGCTCTTCTTATGCTGCACAACAAGCCCAGGAGGCCAAACCAATATATGCAAACACATCGAAAGCCTGTTCTGGCATCACCTCTGCTACTGTTTCATTGACTAAAGAAAGTCAAATGAAAAAAAAGAAAAAAAAAAAAAAAAAAAAGTCAAATGACCACGCCCAATCTTAAGGGAAAGGAGTTGTTAATTTTTTTCCACTTTTTTGTGGGTGCATTATAGTTGTGTTGTTACATATTCATGCATGCACACAATATAACAACGTGATTTAGTCAATATCACTTCCAGTACTTTCCCTTCTCGAACCCTCCTCCCATCCCTTGGTCCCTTTCCTCTATAATCTCTTTTTGATTTTCATGAAATCCCCATGCCCTTTCTTTCTATTTTCCTTTCTCCTCTCTACCTTCCACATATGAGAGAAAACACACAACCTTTAACCTTTTGAGTTTTACTCATTTCACTTAGCATGGTGGTCTCTACTTCCATCCATTTTCCTACAAATGATATAATTTCATATTTCTTTCTGACTGAATAAAACTCCATTGTGTATATGCACCACATTTTCTTTATCCATTCATCCGTTGTTGGACACTGAGGCTGGTTCCATAGTCTGGCTATTGTGAATTGTGCTGCTATATACGTGGGTATACATATATCACTGCAGTAAGATGACTTTAATTCCTCAGGATAAATACTGAGGAGTGGGACAGCTGGTCCTGTGGTGGTTCCATGCCTACTCTTTTGAGGAGCCTCCATACTGATTTCCATAGCTGTACTAATTTACAGTCCCACCAACAGTGTAAACATGTTCCTTTTCCTCCACATCCTCTCCAGTATTTATTATTATTTGTATTCTTGATGGCCATCACTCTGAATGGCGTGAGAGGAAATCTCAGTGTAGTTTTGATTTGCATTTCCTTAATTGCTAATGATGTTGGACATTTTTTCATATATTTGTTGGCCATATGTATTTCTTCTTCTGACATGTGTCTGTTTAATGAGTCCGTTTATTAACTGGGTTTTTTGATTTTTTGGTGTAAAGTTTTTTGAGTTCTTTATATATTCTGGATATTAATCCTCTCTCAGAAGAGTAGCTAGCAAAGATTTCCTCCTATTCTGTAGGTTCTCTCTTCACATTCCTAATTGTTTTCGTTACTATGCAAAAGCTTTTCAATTAGATGCCATCCCATTTATTAACTCATGGTATTATTTCTGAGCTTTAGGGGTCCTATTGAGAAAGTTGTTGCCTATGCCTATCTGCTGGGGTGTTGACCCTACAATTTCTTCTAGGAGTTGTATAGGTTCTGCTGTAATTCCTAGGTCTTTGATCCATTTCAAGTTCATTTTTGTACAGGGAGATAAGGGTATAAGTTCATTCTTCTACATATGGATAACGGTTTCCCAGCACTATTTGTTAAAAAGGGGGTCATTTCTCCAATGTATGGTTTTGGCACCTTTACCAAAGATCAGATGACTTTATCTGTGTGGGTTTGTCTCTGTGTCTTTTATTCTGTACCATGGTGTATGTGTCTGTTTTTTATGTCAGTACCATGCAGTTTTTGTTACTATAGCTCTGTAGTATAGTTTGAAGTCAGGTATCGTGGTGCCTCCAGCACTGATTCTTTGTTTTTTGTTTTGTTTTGTTTTGTTTTGTTTTTGGCTTAGAATTGTTTTGACTATTCTGGGTCTTTTATTCTTCCAAATGAATTATAGGACTGTTTTTCTAGTTATGTGAAGAATGTCATTGGTGTTTTGAAAGGAATTGCATTGAATCTTTTTATTACTTTTGGTAGCATGGCCATTTTAACAATATTAGTTCTGTCTATGAACTATGAGGTCTTTCCATCTTCTGAGGTTTTCTTCAATTTCTTTGTTTTTTTTTAATTTTTAAATTTTTTAAATTTTAATTAAAAATCATAAATTTACATAGGGCAATGTTGTTTGATTCATTGTTATTTTTTCCCTTCCCCCCTCCCCTCCCACCCCTCTTTTCCCTCTATACAGTCCTTTCTTCTTCTGTTCTTACCACCCTCCTTATCCCTAACCCTAAACCTAACCCTAACCCTAACACTAACCCCTCCTACCCCCCCCCCCAATATGTCCTCATCCGCTTATCAGCGAGATCATTCGTCTTTTAGTTTTTTGAGATTGGCTTATCTCACTTAGCATGATACCCTCCAATTTCATCCATTTGCCTGCAAATGCCATAATTGTGTCATTCTTCATGGCGGAGTAATATTCCATTGTATATATATATGCCACCGTTTCTTTATCCATTCATCAACTGAAGGGCATCTAGGTTGGTTCCACAATCTGGCTATAGTGAATTCAGCAGCTATGAACATTGATGTGGCTGTATCTCTGTAGTATGCTGATTTTAAGTCCTTTGGGTATAGGCCAAGGAGTGAGATAGCTGGGTCAAATGGTGGTTCCATTCCAAGCTTTCTGAGGAATCTCCACACTGCTTTCCAGAGTGGCTGCACTAATTTGCAACCCCACCAGCAATGTATGAGTGTACCTTTTTCCCCACATCCTCGCCAACACCTGTTGTTGCTTATGTTCTTGATAATCGCCATTCTAATTGGGGTGAGATGAAATCTTAGGGTAGTTTTGATTTGCATTTCTCTTATTACTAGAGATGTTGAACATTTTTCATACATCTGTTGATTGCTTGTAGATCTTCTTCTGTGAAGTGTCTGTTCATTTCCTTAGCCCATTTGTTGATTGGGTTATTTGTATTCTTGGTGTAGAGTTTTTTGAGTTCTTTATAGATTCGGGATATTAGCGCTCTATCTGAAGTATGAGTGGCAAAGATATTCTCCCACTCTGTAGGCTTTCTCTTCACATTACTGATAGTTTCCTTTGCTGAGAGAAAGCTTTTTAGTTTGAATCTATCCCAGTGGTTGATTCTTGCTTTTATTTCTTATGCTATGGGAGTCCTGTTAAGGAAGTCTGCTCCTAAGCCAACAAGTTGAAGGTTTGGACCTACTTTTTCTTCTATAAGATGCAGGGTCTCTGGTCTGATTCTGAGGTCCTTGATCCATTTTGAGTTGAGTTTTGGGCAGGGTGAGAGATAGGGGTTTAATTTCATTCTGTTGCATATGGTTTTCCAATTTTCCCAGCACCATTTGTTGAAGAGGCTTTCTTTTCTCCATTGCATATTTTTGGCCACTTTGTCTAGTATGAGAAAATTGTATTTATTTGGGTTTGTGTCCGTGTCCTCTATTCTGTACCATTGATCTACCTGTCTATTTTGGTACCAATACCATGCTGTTTTTGTTACTATTGCTTTGTGATAGAGTTGAAGATCTGGTATTGCGATACCCCCTGCTTCGCTCTTTCTACTGAGGATTGCTTTAGCTATTCTGGGTTTCTTATTCTTCCAGATGAATTTCATAATTGCTTGCTCTATTTCTGTAAGGTACATCATTGGAATTTTAATTGGAATTGCATTGAATCTATGTAGCACTTTTGGTAGTATGGCCATTTTGACAATATTAATTCTTCCTATCCATAAACATGGGAGATCTTTCCATCTTCTAAGGTTTTCTTTAATTTCTTTCTTTAGTGTTCTGTAGTTCTCACTGTAGAGGTCTTTCACCTCTTTTGTGAGATTGATTCCCCAGTATTTTATTTTTTTTGATGCTATTGTGAATGGGGTAGTTTTCCTAATTTCTCTTTCTGAAGATTCATCACTTATGTATAAAAATGCATTGGATTTAAGAGCATTGATCTTGTAACCTGCTACTTTACTGAATTCACTTATGAGTTCTAAGAGTTTTCTGGTGGAATTTCCAGGTTCCTCTAAATATATAATCATGTCATCAGCGAACAGGGATAGTTTGAGTTCCTCTTTTCCAATTCATATCCCTTTAATTTCTTTGGTTTGTCTAATTGCTCTGGCTAGAGTCTCAAGAACGATGTTGAATAGAAGTGGTGAAAGAGGGCATCCCTGCCTTGTTCCAGTTTTTAGGGGGAATGCTTTCAGTTTTTCACCATTTAGAATGATATTGGCCATGGGCTTAGCGTAGATGGCCTTCACAATGTTAAGAAATGATCCCACTACCCCAATTTTTTCTAGTGTTTTGAGCATGAAGGGATGCTGTATTTTATCGAATGCTTTTTCTGCATCTATTGAAATAATCATATGATTCTTAACTTTTAGTCTGTTGATATGGTGAATGACATTTATTGATTTCCGGATGTTGAACCAACCTTGCATCCCTGGGATAAAACCCACTTGATCGTGGTGCACTATCTTTTTAATATATTTTTGTATGCGATTTGCTAAAATTTTGTTGAGAATTTTTGTGTCGATGTTCATTAAGGATATTGGTCTGAAATTTTCTTTCCTCCATGTGTCTCTGTCTGGTTTAGGTATCGGGGTGATATTGGCTTCATAGAATGAGTTTGGAGGGTTCCCTCCTCTTCTATTTTATGGAATACTTTGAGAAGTATTGGAATGAGCTCTTCTTTAAAGGTTTTGTAGAACTCGACTGAGAACCCATCTGGTCCCGGACTTTTCTTTGTTGTAGGCTTTTGATGACCTCTTCTATTTCATTGCTTGAAATTGATTTATTTAAGTTGTGTATGTCCTCCTCGTTCAGTTTAGGTAATTCATATGTCTCTAGAAACTTGTTGATGTCTTCGAGGTTTTCTGTTTTGTTGGAGTATAGATTTTCAAAATAGCTTCTAATTATGTTTTGTATTTCACTCGTGTCTGTTGTGATATTTCCTTGTTCATTACAAATTTTAGTAATTTGAGTTTTCTCCCTCTTTCTCTTTGTTAGTGTGGCTAGGGGTTTATCAATTTTGTTTATTTTTTCAAAGAACCAACTCTTTATTTTGTTAATTTTTCGGATTGTTTCTTTTGTTTCAATTTCGATGATTTCGGCTCTGATTTTAACTATTTCCTGTCTTCTACTACTTTTGGTGTTGGTCTGCTCTTCTTTTTCTAGGGCTTTGAGCTGTAATGTTAAGTCGTTTATTTGTTGATTTCTACTTCTTTTGTTGAATGCGCCCCATGAAATAAATCTTCCTCTAAGTACTGCTTTCATAGTGTCCCAGAGATTTTGATATGATGTGCCTTTGTTCTCATTTACTTCTAAGAATTTTAAAAATTTCCCTCCTGATGTTTTCTGTTATCAATTCATCGTATAATAGTGTATTATTTAATCTCCAAGTATTGGAGAAGTTTCTGTTTTTTATTCTGTCATTTATTTCTAATTTCAGTCCATTATGATCTGATAGAGTACAAGGTAGTATCTCTATCTTCTTGTATTTGCTAACAGTAGCTTTGTGGCATAAAACATGGTCTATTTTAGAGAAGGATCCATGTGCTGCTGAGAAGAAAGTGTATTCGTTCTTTGTTGGATGGTATATTCTATATAAGTCGGTTAAGTCTAAATTGTTGATTGTGTTATTGAGATCTATGGTTTCTTTATTCAATTTTTGTTTGGACGATCTATCCAGCGGTGAGAGAGGTGTGTTAAAATCACCTAGTATTATTGTGTTGTGCTCTATTTGATTTCTGGAATTGAGAAGGATTTGTTTGACGTACATGGATGAGCCAATGTTCGGGGCATAGATATTTATGATTGTTATGTCTTGCTGATTTATGCTTCCCTTAAGCAGTATGTAATGTCCTTCTTTATCCCTTCTGACTAGTTTTGGCTTGAAGTCCACATTATCTGAAATGAGGATGGATACTCCAGCTTTTTTGCTGTGTCCGTGTGCATGGTATGTTTTTTCCCATCCTTTCACCTTTAGTCTATGGGTATCTCTTTCTATGAGATGGGTCTCTTACAGGCAGCATATTGTTGGATTTTTCTTTTTAATCCAATCTGCCAGTCTATGTCTTTTGATTGATGAGTTCAGGCCATTAACATTCATGGTTATTATTGTGATATGATTTGTATTCCTAGTCATTGGACTCATTTTTGTTTTTTGACATGATTTGGTTTCTCCTTTATTTGGCTATTCCTTTAGGCTAGTTCCTCCTGTTGCTGATTTACATCATAGTTTTTCATCTCTTCCTCATGGAATATTTTGCTGAGAATGTTCTGTAATGCTGGCTTTCTTTTTGTAAATTCCTTTAGCTTTTGTTTATCATGGAAGGATCTTATCTCATCGTCAAATCTGAAAGTAAGTTTTGCTGGGTATAAAATTCTTGGTTGGCATCCATTTTCTTTCAGGGCTTGGTAAATGTTGTTCCAGGCCCTTCTAGCTTTTAGAGTCTGGATTGAAAAATCTGCTGATATTCTTATTGGTTTCCCCCTGAATGTATCTGATTCTTTTCTCTCACGGCCTTTAAAATTCTGTCTTTATTTTGTATGTTAGGTATTTTCATAATAATGTGCCTTGGTGTAGGTCTGTTGTAATTTTGCATATTTGGAGTCCTATAAGCCTCTTGTACTTGGTTTTCCATTTCATTCTTCAGATTTGGAAAATTTTCTGATATTATTTCATTGAATAGATTGTTCATTCCTTTGGTTTATTTCTCTAAGCCTTCCTCAATCCCAATAATTCTTAAATTTGGCCTCTTCATGATATCCCATAATTCTTGTAGATTCTGTTCATGATTTCTTACCATCTTTTCTGTTTGGTCAACCTTGTTTTCAAGATTAAATATTTTGTCTTCAGTATCTGAGGTTCTGTCTTCCAGGTGATCTATCCTATTGGTTATGCTTTCTATGGAGTTTTTAACTTGGTTTATTGTTTCCTTCATTTCAAGGATTTCTGTTTGGCTTTTTTTCAGTATCTCTAACTCTTTATTGAAATGTTCTTTTGCTTCCCTTATTTGCTCTTTTAACTGTTGATTGGTGCGTTCATTTAATGCCTGCATTTGTTCTTTCATCTCCTCGTTTGCTTCCCTGATTGTTTTAATTATGTACATTCTGAACTTTCTTTCGGACATTTCTTCTGCTGTGCTATCTTTGGGTTTTATTAATATAGTATCTAGGTTTGTTTCGGACATTTTCTTCCCTTGTTTTCTCATACTGGTCAGATGTCAGTGGGACTCAGTGATATTGTAGTTTTCCTCTATTGGCTTATAGTGTCCCTGTAGATTTCCAGTGTATCACCTACCAGCCTTCAGTAGCCTGATGTCTTGGATTAACTTGATAATGTAGTGCTTCCAAAGAATGCTGCCCCTAGCCTGCTACTGGTTCCAGGGAGAGAGACCTGGAGAGGTCTCTTGCTGCCCAGCCCTGGTCCCAGAGGCTGGTTGCAGGTCAGAGATCTCCACTGGCTTGGGGACTTGTGGCTGGCTCTGTGTAGACAGGCTCTCACTGGGCGGTTTGCCCCGAGAAGCTAGCCTAGAGAGGCGCTTCCTGCCAGAGGGGGCTGGGCTGCTTGGGGAAGTCCCTGGTGCCCTGTGCTGGTCACTGAAGCAACCTGTGGGCAGGCCGGAGCTGGCCGTGCTGTTTCTGTGAAGAAAGGCTCTCACTGGGGGGCCTGCTCCGCCAGGCTGGAGAATCTGTGGGAGGAGCCCACTGCCAGAGTGCACAGAGCTGCCTGGGGGAGACGCTATCTGCCCTGTCCTACTCTAATAAGCCACTCGAATCCTGGCCTGCCTCCCAGCTGGGCTTCATTGGGTGGGGGAGACTCACCCCGTGGTTCTATTTTAGTCCGATTCTCTCAATGCTTCCCCTTCTTGAATCCTGGGTTCTGGAGCGACTGGAGATGCAGTCACCCTCTAGTCTGCCATCTTGGATCACTCCGTGGAAAAAGCCTGCAGCTGGAGGGGGACAGGCTGCCTGGAGAGGTCTCTGGCTGCCCAGCCCTGGTCCCAGAAGCTGTTTGCGTGTCGGAGGTCTCCACTGGCTTGGGGACTTGTGGCTGGCTCTGCATCGAGAGGCTCTCACTGGGCGGTCTGCCCCTAGAAGCTAGCCTAGAGAGGTGCTTCCCGCCGGAGGGAGCCGGGCTGCTTGGGGAAGTCCCTGGCGCCCTTTTCTGGTCTCTGAAGCAACCTGCGGGCAGGCTGGAGCTGGCAGCGGGGCGGGCCGGAACTGGCAGCGGGGCGGGCCGGAGCTGGCCGTGCTGCTTCTGTGCAGAAAGGCTCTCATTGGGGGGCCTGCTCCGTGAGGTTGGAGAATCTGTCCCTGTGGGAGGAGCCCACCGCCAGACTGCACAGAGCTGCCTGGGGGAGACTCTATCTGCCCTGTCCCACTCTAATAAGCCTCTCGAATCCAGGCCTGCCACCCAGCTGAGCTTCACCGGGTGGGGGAGACTCACCCCGTGGTTCTATTTTAGTCCGAGTCTCTCAATGCCTCCCCTTCTTGAATCCTGGGTTCTGGAGCAACTGGAGATGCAGTCACCCTCTAGTCCGCCATCTTGGATCTTCCCTCAATTTCTTTCTTCAGTGTTCTATAGTTTTCATTGTAGAGGTCTTTCACCTCCTTGGTTAGATTGATTCCTAGGGGTTTTTTTTTTAAAGACTTGTGAATGGAATTGTTTTCCTGATTTCTTTCTTGGCAAATTTGTTGTTGGGATATAGGAAAACTGTTGATTTTTGTACATTGATTTTATAACTTGTTACATTGCCAAATTTGTTTATTAGCTGTAACAGTCTTTTGGTGGAGTTCTTTGGCTCTTCTAGGTGTAGGATCATATCACCTACAGTGGTGATTTGGCTTCTTCCTTTCCTATTTTGTCCCTTTTATTTCCTTCTCTTGTCTAACTGCTCTGACCAGAATTTCTCGCAGTATAATAAATATGGGTGGTGAGAGTGGGCATCCTTGTCATGCCCCAGATTTCAGTTTTTCCCAATTTACTATCAGGTTGGCTTTGGTTTTTTCATAGCCTTTATGATATTGAGGTAGGTTCCTCTATTCCTACTTTCTTCAGTATTTTTTTTTTTTTTATCATGAATGGGTGCTAAATTTTCTTGGAGGCCTTTACTGCGTCTATTGAGATGTCCAAGTGATTTTTACCCTTAATTCTATTTATGTGATGCATTACATTTATTGATTTGCATATATCAAGTGATTCTTGCATCTCTGGAATAAAACCAAGTTGGTCATGGTGTACAATCTTTTTATAATGTTGTTGAACATGATTTGCTGATATTTTATTAAGTAGTTTTGCATCTAAGCTCATTAGGAATACTGGTCTATAATTTTCTTTCCTTGATGTGTCCTTACCTGGTTTTGGTATGGGTGTGATACTGGATTCATAGAATGAATTTGGAAGTGTTTTATCCTCTTTTATTTCATGGAATAATTTGAAAAGTATTGGCATTAGTTCCTTCTTAAAGGTTTGGTAAAATTCAACTAAGAATCCATCTGATCCTGGGATTTTTTTTTTTTTTGTTGTTGTTGTTGTTGGAAGGCATTTTATTACTGATTGTGTCTCATCACAAGTTATTGGTCTGTTGAAGTTTTCTATATCTTCTTGATTCAGTTTTGGAAGATTGTGTTTTTCTAGAAATGTATCAATTTCTTCTTGGTTTTCCAAGTTATTGTACTATAAGTTTTCAAAATAGTCCCCAGTGATCCACTGGATTTCTATGACAACTGTGATGTTTTCTACTTTTTCATCTCTAATTTTATTTATTTGAGTTTTCTCTCTTTTTCTTTTGGTTAGTTGGCTGATGAACTATCAATATTGTTTATCTTTTCAAAGCACCAACTCTTTTGTTTCATTGATCCTTTGTTTTTTCTAAAGTTCATTGATTTTAGCTCTGATCTTAATTATTTCCTTCCTTCTACTGGTTTTGGAATTCATTCATTCTTTTTTCAAGAGCCTTGAGATGCATCATTAGATTGTTTATTTGGAATCTTTCTGATTTTTCTTATGTAGGTACTCATAGCTATAAACTTTCCTCTCAGAACTTCCTTTACAGTTTCCCAGAAGTTCTGGTTTGTTTTATCAATATTCTCATTTGAGTCTAAGAATTTTTATATTTCTCTCTTGAGTTCTTCTATCACCCATTTATCAGCCAAAAGTACATTGTTCAATGTCTATGTGTTCATATGGGTTCTGTGGGTTTAGCATGTTGATTTCTAATTTTGTTCCATTATGATCTGATGAGATGCAAGAAATTATAGAAATTTTTTTTGCATTTTCTAAGAGTTGCTTCGTGACCTAAAATATGGTCTATTTTGGAACTGCTGAGAAGAAAATGTATTCAGATGTTGGATGAAATACCTATAGATGTCTGTTAGATCCATTTGATTTATAATATTTTTTAGGTCCAAAGAGTCTTTAACAAGTTTGTGTCTGGATGACCTATCTAATGGTGAGAGAAGTATGTTGAAATCACCCAGTATTATTGTACTGAGGTCTATCTGAAATTTCAATTTAAGTAGCATCTCTTGTATGTAATTAGTTGCACCCATGATTGGAGCATAAATATTTATTATTGTTATATCTATTTGTTGAATTTCTCCCTTTACCAGCATGAGGTGACCTTCTTTGTCTCTTCTCATTAATTTTGGTTTGAGGGCTGCTCTCTCAGATATGAGAGTAGCTACTCTTGCTAGTTTGGGGGCTCCATTTGCATGGTATACAAATTTCTATCCTTTCACTTTCAGTCTGTTGCTGTCTTTGCCTGCAAGGTGTATCTCTTGCAAACAATATATAGTTGGGTCTTATTTTTTAATCCACTTTGCCAACCTATGTCTTTTAATTGGAGAGTTGAGACTCTTTACATTTGATGTTATTATAGAGAGATGTTTATTAATTTTGATTCATTTATCAAGTTTTATTTGGTTCTGTTTTTCATTTACTTAGTGATTCTTCAAATAAAATTTGTTAATTTCTGAGCTCTGGGATTTGTTTATTATTTCTTCCATGTGGAGTATTTCTTGAATAAGTTCTGTAGTGCAAGTTTAGTAGTCATGAATTCTTTTAGTTTCTCCTTATCTTGGAAGGCCTTTATTTTTGCTTTGATTTTGAAAGATATATTTGCTGGATATAGCAGCCTTGACTGGCAGTAATTTTCTTTCAGGACTTGGAACACATTATTCCAAGCCCTCCTGGATGTTAGTTTGTGCTCAGAAATCGGAAGTGATGGGTTTGCCTCTAAATGTGACCTGATGTTTTTCTCTTGAGACTTTTAAAATTATATCCTTGTTCTGGAAATCAGGCATTTTAATTATAATGTGTCATGGATGTGTTCATTTTGATCTTGTGTATTTTGAGTTTTGAATGCTTCCTGTTTCTGAATGTCAGCCTCATTCTGAAGGTTTAGAAATTTTTCTGTTATTATTTCTTTGGAGAGGTTATACATTCCATTAACCTGCATATCACAACTCTCCTCAATTCCAGTGATTCTTAAATATGGTCTGTTAATATTGTCCCAGAGTTCTTGTATATTCTAATCATGGTTACTTATTTTCTTTTCTTTAATGTTGTCTGAATGTACAAGGGTGGCGACTATGTCTTCAAGCTCTGAGATTCTGTTTTCAGCAAGGTCCACTTTATTAGAGAGACTTTCAACTGAATATTTTATTTGATTTATTATGACTTTCATTTCCAAGATTTGTGTTTGGTTCTTTTTATATTTCTGTCTTCTTATTGACGTTCTCATTCACATTCTGTTCTGACTACCTTAATTCATTATTCATTCAGTAGTTTTTCTGTGTTCTCTTGGAATCAATTGATCATTTCAACAATGATTCTTTTGAGTTCTTTATCTGATATTTCATTTACTTCAATCATTTTTAAATTTATTTAAAGAAATTTTTATTTTTTAAAAAAATTTTGTCACACATGTATGTAGGGTAATAATGTTTTTCTTAATCTATTGTCCTTACCATCCCCACCTTCCCCACTCCTCCCCTCAAACCCCTGTGTACAATCCAAAGTTCCTTCATTCTTACCTACCCACCTCCCACTAAGAATCTACATTTGCTTATCAGAGAAAACATTTGGCCGTTAGTTATTTAGGATTGGCTTATTTCACTTAGCATGATCTTCTCCAGTTCCATCCATTTCCCTGCAAATGCCATAATTTCATTCTTTTTTAAGGCTGAGTAATATTACATTGTGTACATGTACCATATTTTCTCTGTCCATTCATCTGTTAAAGGACATCTAGTTTGGTTCTGTAGTTTAGCTACTGTGAATTGAGCTACTATAAACATTGATGTGACTGCATCACTGTAGTATGCTGATTTTAAGTCCTTTGGGTATAAACTGAGGAATGGGATAGCTGGGTCAAATGGTGGTTTCATTCCAAGTTTTCTGAAGAATCTCCATATTGCTTTCTGGTGCTGGCTGCACCAGTCTGCAGTCCCACTAACAATGTATGAGTGTACATTTTCCCCCACATCCTCGTCAATACTTATTATTGCTTGTATTCTTGATAATTGCCATGCTAACTGGAGTGAAATGAAATCTTAGTTTTGATTTGCATTTCTCTAATTGTAAGAGATGATGAACTTCTTAAAATATGTTTGTCAATTGATTGTACTTCTTCTTCTGTTAAGTGTCTGTTCAGTTCCTTAGCCCATTTATTGATTGGGTTATTTATTTTTTTGGTGTTAAGCTTTTTGAGTTCTTTATATATCTTGGAGATTAGTGCTCTATCTGAGGTGCACATGGTAAATATTTTTCCCATTCTCTAGGCTCTCTCTTCACTTTATTGATCATTTACTGAGAAGAAGTTTTTTGGTTTGAATCCATCTCATTTATTGATTCTTAATTTTACTTCTTGTGCTTTAGGAGTCTTGTGAAAGAAGTCAGGTCCAAAGCCAACATGATGAAGATTTGCGCCTACTTTTTCTTCTATTAGCTGCAGGGTCTCTGTTTTAGTGTCTAAGTCTTTGATTCACTTTGAGTTGATTTTTGTGCAGGGTGAGAAATAGAGGCTTAATTTTATTTTGTTACATATGGATTTCCAGTTTTCCCAGCACCATTTGTTGAAGAGGGTATCTTTTCTCCAATGTGTACTTTTGGCACCTTTCTCTAGTATGAGATAACCATATTTATGTGGGTTCATCCCCATGTCTACTATTTTATACCATTGGTCTACACGTCCATTTTTGTGCCAATACCATGCTGTTTTTGTTACTATTGATTTGTAATATAATTTAAGTTCTGGTAGTGTGATGCCTCCTTATTCACTCTTCTTGCTAAGGATTGCTTGGCTATTCTGGTCTCTAATTTTTCGAAGTGAATTTCATGATTTTTTTTTTTTATTTCCATGAAGAATGTCATTGGGATTTTAATAGGAATTGCATTGAATCTGTATAACACTTTTGTAGTGTTCTATAGTTTTCATTGTAGAGTTCTTTCAACTCTTTTGTTAGATTGATTCCCAAGTATTTTATCTATGTTGAGGCTATTGTGAATGGGGTAGTTTTCCTAATTTCTCTGGCAGTGGATTCATTGCTTATGTATAGAAATGCATTTGATTTATGGGTATTGATTTTATATCCTGCTACTTTGCCAAATTCATTTATGAGTTTAGAAGGTTTCTGATGGAATTTTTTGGATCTTCTAAATATAGAATCATGTTGTCAGCAAATAGTGATAGTTTGAGTTCTTCTTTTCCTATTCATATCCCTTTAATTTCTCTTGTCTGTTTAATTGCTCTGGTTAGGGTTTCAAGGACGATGTTGAATAGAAGTGGTGAAAGAGGGCATCCTTGTCTTGCTCCAGTTTTTAGAGGGAATGCTTTCAATTTTTTTTTCCATTTAGGATGATGTTGGCCATGGGCTTAGCATAGATAGCTTTTACAATGTTGAGTTATGTTCCTACTAGCCCTAGTTTTTCTAGTGTTTTGAACATGAAGAGGTGCTGTATTTTGTCAAATGCTTTCTCTGCATCTATGGAGATAATCATATGATTCTTGTCTTTAAGTCTATTGATGTGATGTATTTCATTTATTGATTTCCATATATTGAACCAACTTTGCATTCCAGGGATGAACCCCACTTGATCATGGTGCACTATCTTTTTAATATATTTTTATATGTGATTTGTCCAGTGTTTTATTGAGAATTTTTGCATCTATGTTCATGAGGGATATCGGTATGAATTTTCTTTCCTTGGTCTGTCTTTGTCTGGTTTTGGTGTAAAGGTGATATTAGCCTCATAGAATGAGTTTTGAAGGGTTCCCTCTTCTTCTATTTCATGGAATAATTTGGGGAGTATTGGTGTTAATTCTTCTTTGAAGGTCTTGTAAAACTCAGTTGAGAATCTGTCTGGCCCTGGGCTTTTCTTGGTTGGTAGACTTTTGATGGCATCTTCTATTTCTTTGCTTGAAATTGATCTGTTTAAATTGTGTATGTCCTCATGAATCAGTTTGGGATCATATGTCTTTAGAAATTTGTCAATGTCTTCAATATCTTTTATTTTATTTGAGTACAAATTTTCAAAATAGTTTCTAATAATTTTCTGTATTTCAGTAGTATCTGTTGTGATATTTCCTTTTTCCTCATGAATTTTAGTAATTTGAGTTTGCTCTCTTTGTTAGTGTGGCTAAGGGTTTGTCAATTTTATTTTTTTCAAAGAACAAACTTTTTGTTTTGTCAGTTTTTTGAATTGTTTCTTTCATTTCAATTTCATTAATTTCAGCTCTGATTTTAATTATTTCCTGAATTCTGCTGATTTTGGTGTTGATTTGTTCTTCTTTTTTTAGGGATTTGAGATGTCATGCTGGTTCATTTATTTGTTGGCTTTTATTCTTTTAATGTATAAGCTCAGTGCAAGGAACTTTCCTCTTAGCACTGCTTTCATGGTGTCCTGGAGATTTTCATATGCTCTATTGGTGTTCTCATTTATCTCTAAGTATTTTTTTATTTCCCCCTTGATTTCTTTTTCTATCCATTCATCATTCAATAGCATGCTATTTAGTCTCCAGGTGTTGGAGTAGCTTCTACTTTTTTTTTTATTGTTCACTTCTAGTTTCATTCTATTAAGAGCTGATAGAATGCAGGGTAGAATTTCTATTTTTTTGTATTTGCTGAGAGTTGCTTTGTGGCATAACATGTGGTCAATTTTAGAGAAGCATCCATGTGCTGCTGAGAAGAAAGTGTATTCACTCAATGATGGACGAAATACTTTATATATGTCCATTAAGTCTAAATCATTGATTGTATCATTTAATTCTATAGTTTCTTTATTTAGTTTTTGTTTGGAAGATCTGTCCAGTGGTGAGAGAGGTGTATTAAAGTTACCCAGAATTATTGTGGTCTATTTGATTCTTGAAATTGAGAAGGGTTTGCTTGATGTATGTAGATGTTCCATTGTTTGGGGCATACATATTTACAATTGTTATATCTTGTTGGTGTATGATTCTCTTAAGCAGTATGAAGTGTCCTTCTTTATCTCTTCTGACTGACTTTGTTTGAAGTCCACTTTGTCTTATATGAGGATGGAAACCCTGCTTGTTTACATGATCCATGTGACTGATATGTTTTTTTCCCAACCTTTCACCTTCAGTCTGTGGATGTCTTTTTCTAGGAGGTGAGTCTCTTGAAGACAGCATATCGTTGGGTCATTTTTTAAAATCCAATCTGCCAGTCTATGTCTTCTGATTGATGAGTTTAGGCCATTAACATTCAGGGTTATTACTGAGATATGATTTATATTCCTGGTCATTTTGGTTTAATTTTGGTTTTTAACTTGACTTAGTTTCTTGTTTGATTGACCTTTCCTCCCTTTGCCTGTTTTTTTTTTTTTTTAATTTCCTCTTCATGGAATATTTTGCTGAGAATATTCTATAGTGCAGGCTTTCTAGTTGTGAATTCTTTTAACTTTTGTTTATCATAGAAGGTTTTTATTTCATCTTCAAATCTGAAGCTTAATTTTGCTGGATATAAACTTTTTGGTTGGCATTTATTTTCTTTCACAGCTTGATACATGTTATTCCAGGTTCTCCTGATATTGAAGGCCTGGATTGAGAAATCAGATGAGATCCAAATTGGTTTCCCCCTATATGTAATTTGAATTTTTTCTCTTGCAGCCTTTAAAATTCTATCCTTATTCAGTATGTTAGTCATTCTCGCAATAATGGGTGTGGGTCTGCTGTAATTTTGTACATTTGGGGTCCTGTGAGCCTCTTGTATTTATTCTCCATTTCATTCTTTAGATTTGGGAAGTTCTCTGATATTATGTCATTGAAAAGATTGTGCATTCTGTTGGTTTGTATCTCCATGCCTTTGTCTATTCCAATAAATCTTAAATTTGGTCTTTTCATGTTATCCCATATTTCTTGGAAGTTCTGCTCATGGTATCTTGCCATCTTTTCTGGGCAATCAACTTTATTTTCAAGAGCAAGTATTTTGTCTTTGTTGTCTGAGGTTCTGTCTTCCAAGTGGTCTAGTCTGATGGTGATACTTTCCATTGAATTTTTAATTTGGTTTATTATTTCCTTCATTTCAAGGATTTCTGCTTGATTCCTTTTTGCAATCTCTGCCTCTTTATTGAAGTGATCTATCACTTCCTATGTTTTCTCTCTAATACCATCCTTTATTTCGAAGATCAATCTAACTATGTATTTTCTAAACTCCATCTCTGACATTTTTTCTACTGCATTGTTTGTGGATTCTATTGTTGGAACATCTTGGTTTGTTTGAGGCACTTTGTCCCCTTGTTTTTTCATGTTGTTTGTGTGTCTTCTCATCAAGTGGTATGGAGTTGAGGCAGTACAGATTCTGCCCTGTAGTTTTTTAGTGTCCCTGAAGGTTTCCAGTACCTTTCCTGTGGGTACTGTGACAATTGTCTTCCAGAAAACAGCCTGCAGCAGGCAATCTGCTGGCAGTCTGTGGGCGGTCTGCAGGTTAACCACAGATGATCAGCTGGTGGATGTTGGGCAGTGGGCTATGGGTAGGTGAAAGGCAGGTGATGGGCAGGCAAGAGGTGGGCAAATGGGCAAATTGTGGATGATAGGCAGCAGTCAGTGAGGGATCTGTACTCAAAAAGCAGGCCATATTTTGGCAGACAGTGGGTCATGGTGGTGGACACATGGGATAAACAGCAGAGGATCTGTGAGCAGCCAAGACTGCCTCTCAGAGAAACAGTATTTCCTCTGCTTGAATCCTGAGTTACAGAATGACAAGGAACACAGCCTCCCTCTAGTCTGCCATCTTGAATCCACTTCAATAACTGTGTGGTCAGTTGCTGGTGAATTGTGAACTTTAGGAGGTATCATGTTTCCTTGCTCTTTCATATTTTTTGTATTCCTGTGCTGGGTTTTATGCATCTGTGGGGAGGGATTTCTCTTCTGCTCTTCTGTGTGGACCTTTTTATGGCACAGTCTTTGCTTGCCAAAAGCGTCCTAGATTGAGGACCCCTTGTAGGTGTGGTATCTGTGGTCTTTGCATTAATTCTCTGTTTTTGCTGTCACAGTAAATGTTCAAAGGTGGGGTCTGGAAGCCCAGCTGTAGCCATTTCTACTTGGGGCCTGGCCATTGGTTTGGGTTTTTATCTCTTCTAATCTGTGTATTAAAGTATACTGATGATTGAGTTTCATTAATTTGTGGTGGAGCAAGGTAAGCTGTCTTTTGGTTGAGTTGAGTTCAGCAACCGAGTCTCTAAAAAATACCCTGTGAACTTGTAGTATCCCTGTAGGTTCCCAGCCCCTCAGAGAAGAGGGAGAAATAAACGATACCAACAACCGATGCACACAACATACAGTATTAAAATAAATGCCACCAAAAAGAAAAGGAAAAACCCAAAGCTCCAACAGTGAAGACAATAAGTAACCATAAACTAGATCTGGCAGTAAGGCAAACAACAGGTGTCAACTATGTCATCCACAGCTGTAATAATTGCAACAGCATTAATGGTGGGGGCAGAAGTTATATAAACAAATTAGTTCTAAAAGATGATAAAAAGCCAATTAATTAAGAGAAAAGAAGGGCTGGGGCTGTAGCTCAGTGGTGAAGTGCTTGCCTTGCACCCTGAGGCACTGGGTTTGATCCTCAGCACCACATAAAAATAAATAAAGGTATCATCTCCATCTACAACTAAGCGTACTTTTTAAAAAGAGAGAAAAGGAAATGTGATGGGAAGGTAGAAAAGAGCTCACAACCGCAAGAAGTGAACAGAGAGAATGCAGAAGAGCTGCGGCAGGTGACAGTTGTAAGGAAGGAGGAGAAAAATAGGATGATCAAAGTAAAGGGGGAGGAAGAGAGAGAACAAGAGAATTTTCTGTTGCAGGAGGAGAAACAAGAGAAACAAATGAAAACAACACAAAACAAACCAAAATCTACAAACCTAAATCCCTGACCCTCAAAAGTCAAGGTAAAGAAAAATAACTACATTAAAAAAATGGTAAAAATGAGAAAAAAAGAAGCAAATATGTTTATGCGTATGTGTCCATGAACCAATCAGCACAGCAATAGCACACCCACAACCACACACGAGAGGGAAAAGATTCTTAATGAAAAGCACGGGAATCATCTCCACTGAGGTGGTCAAGATAGTCAGTGAGAACAGATGGCCACTGTCTATGCCCAGTTGTCTTTCCATTCTTTTTTCTTTTTTCTCTGGTGCTGGGGATTGAACCCAGGGCCTTATGCATGCATGGCAAGCACTCTACCAACTGAGCCACACCCCCAGCCCTGCTTTTCATTCTTGTTGAGCTCCGTACTGAGCATGGGCAGGGGCTGGGAGTTGCGAACCCCTTCCTCTTTTTGTGCTGCTCACTGAGCTGTCAGTTGGAGGGGCCTAAGACTGAAGCTGGTTGAAATAGTTCTCAGCTTCCCTTCTCACCAGGATGAGGTAGGACGGAATGGCAGGACCATCAGCTGGAGTTTTGTCTGCACAGACCAGATGGGGGTGCTCATCAGACCAGGGTGGGCTGCTGCAGAGTACTATGAGGGGACTTCCAGCAGGTGGGGCTTAGGTCTCACGGGCCTCAGGGGCTTCATTGGGTTGTGTCTGCTCTGGAAAGACTGGATCAGAAGCTCCGAGGGCCTGGCAGTTGCTGATTCCTCGGGGTCTGGCTCTCAGGAGCCTCCCAGGAATTCCACAGGGGTGCAGGAGAACCAGTTCTCCACACGCTCTGCTGCCCAGGAACACCACCCTCCCAGACAGTCAGAGCACTCACACCCCCGTTCAGATTCCTGACCCGCTTCAGCTGGTCACATCAGCGGCCAGACTCAGAGGAGAAGCCCCCTGGGCTCTCCTTCACTTTTCTGACTGGACTCTCCCTGGGCAAAATCATTCCTGTGACTGTTTCACCCCGTTCTGCCAGGTACACCCTAGGCCATGAAGCAGGCCCTTGCTGGGACAGGGTGGAAGTGTTTGCTCTGGCCTCTGAGCTCCCACAGGAGCAGGACCTCAGCTCTCCACGGCTGGTTGGGAAACACAGGTCACTTTCCATGCACCTGTGTGCAGTGCAGCCTCTGCATCAGCTAAGGGCAGGCTGCTTCTCTGATCTCAGGTTCCTCTGCACCAAATCCATCTGGTGTGTTTCTGGGTTCTCCTCCTCTGTGCTGAGCCAGTGTTGCTACTTACCACAGCCCCCATGGGCCTGGCTCCAACATACTCTTTCTTTCTTTTTTTTTTTTTTTTTTTAATTTATTTTTATTGTAAACAAATGGGATACATGTTGTTTCTGTTTGTACATGGAGTAACGGCATACCATTTGTGTAGTCATACATTCACATAGGGTAATGATGTTTGATTCATTCTCTTATTTTTTCCTTCCCCCCACCCCTCTCACCCCTCTTTTCCCTCTACACAGTCCCTCCTTCCTCCATTCTTGCCCCCCCTCACCCCCCATTATGTGTCATCATCCGCTTATCAGTGTATCATTTGTCCTTTGGTTTTTTGAAATTGGCTTATCTCACTTAGCATGATATTCTCCAATTTCATCCATTTGCCTGCAAATGCCATAATTTTATTATTCTTTATAGTTTAGTAATATTCCATTGTGTGTGTGTGTATATATATATATATATATATATATATATATATATATCACAGTTTATTTATCCATTCATCAATTGAAGGACATCTAGGTTGGTTCCCCAACATACTCTTTCTTGTTTAAAGCACCCAAATTTCTCAGTCTCTGTAGCACTCTGACTGCCCAATATTGAATTTTAGTGAATTTTCTTTTTCACCCACCCCGCTGAGAAGCAGGACTCCTGCTGCTTGAATTCCAAGGCCTGGAGCGACTAGGAGTGCAGGCTTCCCCTAGCCTGCTCTCTTGAATCCTCAGAGAGGTTAGTATCCACACGCATCACACCACAGGCCAGGAGCATAGAACTGGGGAGCGCGGCTCTTCCCCACCATCCCTACTGGGAGGCTGCTTAGCTGTAATTTTAAATGCTTAATTTACCTTTTCTCCGCCATATTTACATTTTGTCAAAGCTACTCAGGATCTTGATGTGAAAGCGTCTGCACTGTGGAAGATTTCCAGTTAGAGAGCCCGCCCCAGTCCCAGCAAGGCAGCCACACATCCTGCCTGTGGGAAATGCCTCCAAGGAGTCTGGGCTCCCACTCAGAGGAGACTCTGGTCTCTTTTGACCTCAGCCTTTTAAGGAATGGGAGTCAGTACAGGGCATAAGTTATTCTTTGCAAGGAACATTCTCAGAAATGGCAAGAGGTTGGAGAAAGGGCAGCAGGGTGTGTGCCCTTTGCAGTGTTTAAACTTCTGCTCACCTTCTGAATGACTTCACCTCTCTAACTAACATTAAAAATTGGGATCTTGGGGAAAAATGAATCTAAGTGGCACAGGAATTTCAACACAACTCCATATTTCCTTTGCAGACACGATGAACTGGCATACCAGCCTTCTCCTGCAAGGTCAGAGGAATGCACACGTCCACAGTCTGGTTCAGCCAGTGGCCTTCCTGGTATGGTCTCATGGCTGCCTTAGGACTGGACATTCTCTGTTGGGAAGGGTCCTCACTGCTGGTGGACAGAGACCTCAGAAATCTATCTGTCTCGAAAAGTCATTCTGAAAGCTTTGCCTTTTTGGAAGATGGCTTTCAGAAGGCAAAACCTTTGAGGAAAATGAACATGTATGAAACACCTATTATGAGCTGCATCCTCTACACCCACTTACAAACCTCCGCTCCCTGGTAGTCTCTGTTGTGGCTGTCCTTGCTGTCTTTGTCTCCACAGACTCTTTGCTCTTTCGGATCCAATCTGGAGATCCACTCAGCTCTGCCACTCTTCCCCAGCCCTGCGACACCAGGAAGCTGTGTGGCAGGGAGCTGGGTGTTCCTAGGTGCCCCTCTTTTAGGGATCACTGTCCTTGGTTGCCTGCTGTTCAGTTTAGAAAAAAAAAAAAATTGCTTAATATAATTTGTCTCTTTAGGTGTGAGGGTCTATCTGATCCCTGTTACTCCAGCTCCATTGGACCTATTAACTAGATCTGGGTTCGCTAATTCTTCTATTGTGTTCAGTCTTCAAACTCATCTAGCAAGACTTTTTTTTTCTTTCTTTCTTTCTTTTCTTTTCTTTTCTTTCTTTCTTTTTTTTTTTTTTTTTTTTTAAGTAGGCTTCATTTGGGGCTGGGGTTGAGGCTCAGTGGTAGAGCACTTGCCTAGCATGTGTGAGGCACTGGGTTCGATCCTCAGCATCACATAAAAAAATAAATAAATAAATAAAGTTATTATGTCCATCTACAACCAAAAATATACAAACAATAGGCTTCATCGAACAATTTTGGGCTCATAGCCAAGGTCAGCCAAGAATATTTGTCTACACTCCCATCTCCCTCCCAGGTGACCCTCCCATCAACACCAGAAGGTATATTAGTAACAATCAATGAGCCTACACTGACACATATTATCCCTTAAAGTACCATGGCTCATGGTGTTGTAGAGCCTATGAATTTGGATAAGTGAATAACGTATGAATCCACCATTAGAGTATTCAAAATGTTTCATTAAAAATGCTTTCTGTTCGGCCTACCCATCCCTCCCTCCCCACTCACTGCTGGAAGCCAACGATCTTTTTATTGTGTCTTTAATTCTTCCTTTTCCAGAATGTCCTATAGTTGGTGCAGTATAGCATGCAGCTTTTCCAATGGGCCTCTTTTACTTGGTAATAGCTAATTTTTAGGGCCGAACAATGTTCCATTGTCTGGATGTGCCACAGTTCTCTATCCATCACCTACTGAAGGGCATCTTGGTAGCTTCCAGGTTTGGGCAATTATGAATAAAATTGCTATGAATATCTGTGTGCAGGTTTGTAGATGGACATAAGTTTTCAGCTCACTGGAGTAAATACCCAAGAATATGACTGCTGGCTTATATGGTAAGCGCATGTTTAGTTTTTTGAGAAACTGCCAGACTGTTTTCCAAAGTGGGTTGTCCATTTTGTCTTCCACTCATCATGAATGAGAGTTCTTGCTCCAGACTCCCACCAGCATTTGGCTGTGAGTATGTATTGGTTATCTTCATGTTTTAATCTGCAGTTCCCCATGATACATGCTGGCGAGCATCTTTTCATATGCTTATTTGCCACCTGTGTTTCTTCCCTGGTGGGGCATCTATCCGGATCTTTGCCCATTCTGAAACCAGGCTGCTGGTTTTCTCATTGTTGAGGGCTCAGTTTCCTTTGCGTGTTTTGGATACAGTCCTTTTCCAGATATGTCTTTTGTACACATTTACTCCCAGTCTGTGGCTTGTCTTCTCATTCTCTTCACCTTCCAGGACATTTTTAATTTCATCTATTTTAATTTTGAAATCTAGAATATCCTTCTGATTTTTTTATAGACTTGCAAATTCTGATAGAATTATTCAATCAAACATTTGTCAATCTTTTTCTTTACTTTCTTTTTTTCTGGCTCAGCTCTTTTAATAAATATGCAAAGCAGAGAAAAACATTAATGGAGATGTACAATGATTATTCAAACCAGTTATACACATGTACAAAGGCAATAATGAAACAGTCTTTGTGAACTCATTCTGTGTCTACAGATATACTGGACCTATAGTATAAAAGGAATATAGCGGGGTAAAACACAAATTAAAAAACTGGGCCCTAAGCAATACAAGGGCTGGGGTTTTTGCTAAGTGGTAGAGCACTTACCAAGCATGTGTGAGGCACTGGGTCTGATTCTCAGCACTACGTATAAATAAATGAATAAAATAAAAGTCTATCAACATCTAAAAAAATTTTTAAAGTAAACGACACATTTATGGCTAATGAAGGGCTTTTCATTTCTATTTAAACAACAATCCTTTTTCTGGGGAACAAAGTAATGCAAAAGACGGCACTAAAAGAGCAAAACGACTGCAAGTTGAATCATGTAAGGAGCCCAATGTGGTTTTAGGAGTTCACATTCAGAGAAAGGTAAACTTTTTGCCAGATGATGGCCTTAAACACCAACAGTCCCAGGGATCTGTGGGAATCAGAGAAAGGAAAATTTACATTTACCCTCGTATCAGCGAATGTTTTGACACTCTGCTGGGAGAAACTTTATTTTTTTATAACGGCAACATCCAGAGTGGAAAATCTGCAGAAGGCTTATTGTATGAAATTCCGTTGACTTATCACTTTTAGTTATTTTTCACTCTTTAAAAATGTACTTGATTTTTAATTGATATAAAGTTATTTCAAAGCACTTGTTTGCTAACTCTACTTCTGGCTCATTTCTGGATCAACCTTTTGTCCCCCTCCCCAATTAATTTCAGTCACATTCTCCTGTCTATTCACTTTTTTCGGATGCTGAACATTAGGCATAAAAGAACGAGGGCATCTTCCATCCGTAAGGTCCCTTCTTCCTATTGTTGGCAAGTGAGGTGAGCATAACCCACCTCTATTCAACCATGGACTGAGCTGGGGGTTACTGTTTTACTAAGAGTTGCTGTAGTTGGGAATTGGAATGCCCCCCAAGATGCCATCTGCCAGTATCCTGGGACCAGGTCACTAAATGCTCCCTACCCATACCCATCTCCATCTTGTTGGCCTCAGAAACCAATTACATCACTAAAACCAGGATCCTGTCCCCTTGAGTTCTCCATGAACAAACGCCATGGAGGATAAAACCATTGAGGAGTCACTGAAACAGCAAATAACTGGGTCCCTTAACTTGTCACTCAAATGAACAGTGTTTTCCTCAAAACCCACCTGTGTGTCCTCCTAAGAGCTGCAGCAACACATCCCACAGGGCCAAGACCAGCTGACTGCATCCCCTCACGGATGAAGTGTGCACCACCAAGGAGAAAACACCTTTGAAATGCACCTAGCACCAACAAATATTCCTAAGCTTTAGCACACCACTCCCACAGAACAAAGCCTGCTCCCTTCTTGCTCAGAGACCAAGTCTGACTCTGGCTTGGTCAATACTGTGTGTCCCTTCCCTCCAGCAGTCAGTCCCCACTCTAGACTCTTGCTCTCATCCCCATCCACTCTCTATTTGATTGTGATAGCTTGAGACCCCAACAATCCACAAACACAACCATCGGGACATGGGCTATTTGTGTGTCTCTGTCGGGACCACTATGGGCTCTTGCTAGTTTGTGACTCAGCCCTTAGGTTATGTTTCTGCAGGTGGTGGCTGAAGTGGCAGCAGGGACCTGGGGCCTGATGCAATGGTGCTGGACCTTCGCCTGGGAGCACCGTGGAGGGGACTACAGGATCAGAGGGGCTGGTAAGGGGCCACCTGTCAGCACGGCATGTCATCTGCTGGACACCTCTAGGCCAGGGGTGGATCAGGTCCAGTTGGAGGGCTATGCACCCAGGGGCTCTCCAAGACCAAAATGCAAACCTGCCCATTCAGAATTGCCTGTGTGCACCAATATTGAGAATGAGAAGAAATGACATTAAAAACATCACAACACTGACAAACAAACCACCCCACCCGCCGCCTCATGACCAGAGCTCCTCCTGGCCACAGGAGGTTCCCAGTCAGCAGGGCGCTGGCTGAAGTTGCTCAGCTTCCTGGGAACCCACCTCTGCCCTTTCTGGCCCCTAAACGGCCATCTTCTCAAGTGCTGCCTTTAGGGCTTGGCCCAGCCCCTGCCACATCGCAGAGGGGATGGTGCCAGGGAAGTCCCAGGAGTCCCGGCAGGTTCATCCAGGGGTCTGGCAAAGTCTTCAGAGACAAAGGCTCTGACCCAAATACCAACATGGATCTTCCCCATGGACTGGGAGGGTTCGTGAGAGCAACAGGTGTTCACCCGGTACCCACCACGTGCCAGCAATGTGCCAGGGCAAGGGTAAAGGACCGTGAGCACATGGACACAGCGACAGTGGTCGGAAGGTGCCCCCAGAAAGGAAGAGGGAATAAGTGAGCCCTCACCACGGGGACCTTCCTTCCCTCTCCCCACTGGCCAGGCGCCCTCAGACGCTGGGGCAGCAGTCCACCCAGAGCAGGGCATACAGCCGTCCACCTGCCATTGTCCTTTGGTGACAAGGCAGGGCCCCTGAACCTGGAAGATCAGCAAAACCATGGGGGCTGTCCCAGGGAGTCCTCTGGACACACCCAGAAACAGACTTCTGCGTGTCAGGGGTCATCCAGGGAGGTGTGTCGGGGGAGCACATGGGGGATTCCTCTTCCCTGGCGACAAAGGCCAGAGACATTTCCTCCCCTGGAAGGCACCTGGAGCTCCACACTCGCCACTGGCTGGCCCAGAGAGTCCGGGCTGGCGGCGCCACCTGGTGGCCCCGTGAGGAAGCGCAGGCCAGCCGCCCATCCTCCTGCGCCTGCTGCGGAAGCCCAGGGCTGGAGGATGCAGCAGGGAGGATCCCAGCGCCGAGCACACCTGGGACTGCGGGGTGGCGCCCGGCAGAAACCTCTGCTCTTCTCCGGAGAGCCCTTGGCGCCGCCCCTGGGGTGTCCCCGATCCGGCCTCCCGAGGCGGCTCCCTTTTCACCCCCACCCATCCATTTGGCTTAGCTTCCTGACCTTCGTTTATTCTTTTCTATAAAAAAGTGGCGCTCACAACACCTGGTGCCAGGCCGCTGGACAACTGGGCAGGACCACCCCAGGCCGCTGGGTCACAGCGTGCCACCAAAGCTTTGACCCAGGCACAGGGAGGACAGACACGAGCTGCAGGAGGACACACAGCAGGTGACCACCCACATGCCCCCTCCTCCAGAGTCCAGGAGTTTCTGGGGCCTCTAATTCGGGAGGTGGCCTTCAGTTGGGCTGAACTCTCTACAGCTGGGTCCTGCTGGGCAGCTGATGGGGATCCCCCAAGAGAGGGCCCCCAAGCAAGAAGCAGCCTCCGCCAAGCCAGGGAGACTGAGTTTGCAAATGAGCACAAATGGCCCTTACTGGGACTGGAGGATCCAGTCATAAGAGGGCTCACTGGCCAGAGGCCCTGACCCCCAGCATCCCTGCCCACACAGGAATCCCACCCTCTTACCTTTGCTCAGGCTGCTGTCCCCAAAACGGTTCCCACAGGGAAATGGGAGGGGTTATTGCCACGGTTTCAGGCCTGCTTCAGCGTCCCCTGAAGGGCTTCCTAAGCGCCAGCATTGGGCTTCAGTAGGACTCAGGTGGAGCCTGAGACTCTGCTTCTCACAGATTCCCAGGAAGGCGGATGCTGCTGGGCCACTGGGAACCACGGACTTAGAGTCACACTAGGCCTGGGTGTGACTCCTGGATCACCACTTGCTAGCAGGGAGAGCTTGTGCTAGCTACTTGGCCTCAGTTTCCTCATCTGTAGAATGGAGACAGTTGGACCTAACTCAGCGCTGCCGGGAGCATTGGATGAGAAGGTGCACAAGGACTGAGATCGGGATGCGGCTCACGGCAGGTGTGCAGAGAAGGGTGACTGCTGTCCTGGCTTTGTGTGCACCTGAGGACCGTGCAGCGTCCCATCTGCAGCTGATGCTGCAAAGGGGGCGGGAGGGTTGAAAGGAGAGAGGCAGCGAAGGGAGAAACGGGGTGTTTCATTTGGGCAGCTGGGAGATTGAGGAGGAGACAAAAGGTAGGCACTTCATTCCAGTCCTGGAGCAGAGAATGTCCTGGAAGGATGGTCGGGGTGGGGACAAGATGGCCGCTTGCAGGAGCCTGGGGTCACTCGCTGGAGGAAGCCACAGGTGGAGGGAGCCCCAAGGCACCCTTCTTCCACCACAGAGGGGAGACAGACGGGCATTTCAGGCTCAGAAAGCGGCTCTGCCTGCTGCTCAATGCTGGCCACACACAGGGACCACCTGGGGACATTGAAAACCCCAAACCCAGACACACCCCAGTCCAGTGGCATCTGACTCTTGGGAGGTGCTATGGACCCCATGCTTGTGTCCCCCAGGAGTCCTAGGTGCCAGTGAGGTGGGGCCTTTGGGAGGCAAATGGGTGGAGAGGAGGTCATTAGGGGGAGCCCTCAGGAAGACAGGAGGTGACCTTGGCCATCAAAATACCTTCTTTGGTGACACACGTGCTCCGATCCTGTGTCCGTGTTCTAAAGGCGCATGGTGATTTGTTTGCATACTGTCGAGTCTTTGTCGATTTTGGGTACTCATTTTTAATTACATAGTGTTTTGCAAATGTTAAGCAAGGAAGAAAGAGGATCAAGTGACACAGATCCCTCTGTGGGTGGACACACCAGGCAGAGGACCTCACCAAGGTCCCGGCCATGCTGGCTCCGTTCTGACATCCAGGCTCCGGAACCATGAGCAATAAGCTGTGGCGATGGCGCCAGGCAGTCACCAGCAATTGGTTATGATGCGTGAGGAAGGTGACCTGGGGTCAGGCAGGGCAACGGAAGCACTGGAGCCAGAGGGGTCGATGTGAGCCCAGGGCTGGAAGGAGGAAGTCCCATTCCTGCTCAGGAGGAGCCAAGGAAGAAGGAAAAAGAGGCAGGAAGAGGAGGCAGGGCCAGAGGCGGGCGGGACGGCACGCTGGGCCGCTTCCTCAGAACCAGGAAGACTTCTGAGCAGCCAATGAAATAAGCAAAGAGCAGGGCTTTGATCGCACGGCCAGCAGCCGTGACTCGTGTTGGCACTGGAACAGGACTTGCCGTGCCTCAGAAGGGACTGGCTGAGGGTCCCGTCCAGTCTGTAGGGAAGCGACTTCCAGGGTTGAGAGGATGTCCTTGGCTCCTCTTTGGATGCCCTCAGCCAGGACAATGGCCAGCAGCCCATGGATGAGGTGCAGCTGAACTTCACATAGGCCCTGGGCCCTCCAAGTACTCCCACTTGAGTGGCCAGTCTTGATGGCCTCTGGGTTCCATGGCCTTTGCCACATCTCAGCTGGGCTAATGTGTTTGGAGGGATGTTGAGACACCTCAAGAGCCCCGCACCTGGGACTGTCCCCCAAATCCCACGGGTCGTGTCTGAGCCCTTCCTGTCCTTGTTCCGCCTGGTCTGATTCATGGCCTGAGTAGGTCCTCAGGGCTGTGGGGACAGAGTCCGATAGCTGTGGGGAAGGTGGAGAAGATCCGAGGGGAGACCCGAGACCCCCCTGAGAGCTGGCGCTCAACTCGGGCAGGAGGTGGAACAGGGCAGACAGCCTGGAAGACAGGGGCTTGCTTTGCTCTGAGGATCCTGCTGGGGTCTCTCCAGGGTCCTGGCCTGCAGCTTCCTCCACCACTCCCCAGGGACTCAGGGACTGTGCTCATCACAGGACCCAGGTGACCTTTGCAAGACTCTCAGAGGTGCAGATGCAGCCCCGGGACGTGTCTAGTAACCAAGGAGGGAAACATAGAAGCGGGGAGCCGCCAGGGGCCACTGCCAGCTCACCTGCTGCCCCAGCTGGGCCCCAGGACTCACTCTGACACAGAGGTTATTTTGAGAGTGCATTTCAGGGAGGTGATCACCAGAAGCCCCAGCAGAGGAAAGAAGTGAGACCAGGACCAAGGAAGCCAGGCAGAGTGTGCTAAGGAGCCCCTGAGGCCCGTGTCCCCTGAGAACAGAGGGACAGCGTACAGCACCCAGAGTGACCCCAGGCAGGGCAAAGGGGCTGGGTGCCCGAAGCCACCAGCTCCCACTGGTCATAGCTGAGTGCAGCCTGCAGGCATTTGCCCCTTCTCACTCACACCTGGCTGATGTGTCCACACCTTAGTGATCAGAGTCTGTGCTAAAGGGAGGCAAAGGGAGCTCTCCCAACAGGACGGAGGGACAGGGCACCCACGGCATCGATGCACAGGGCAGTCAATTCACGGGACCCCCGCTGGGAACTGCTCAGGTGTGTCACCCACCAGTGCAGTCACCCAGGGTCTCCAGGGTCTCAGGGCCAGCCCCCCTGGAGGCACCATCACCTTCAATGAGAGAGGGACGTGGTCACATGGAATCCAGCAATAGGACATCTGCCAGGCCCCCATGCACTCAGGTGACAGTGCCACTGTGTGGAGCAGTGGCTGGGCAGGACTGCTCTGAGGGCGTTCATGCAGTCCCTGGGGAGAAGAGGTTGCTCAGGCTCCCTCTGCCTTCTCAGGGGTGGCCGGGAAGCTCAGGAAGGCTTCTCTGGCTGAAAGTACAGTTTCGAGGACACAGTTCGGCTTTCCTTGGGTCACAGGCAGGCAGTGACAGCGTGAGGTGGTCAGTGCGGTGCTTTCCACAAATGCACACACAGTTCACCTGGACTTGGGGTGAAGGTGTGAAGGGCTTTCCCCGGATTCCCAAGGACACAAGGCCAAATTCAGCCTTCGTGCAGGGTGTGTCCCCAGGCCCCAAGGTCGGAGGATGGGCTTCGGTGTCACTGCTCTGACCCACCAGGTGAGACGCAGCTCCAGTCTGTCTGGGAAGGCCGGGCCTGCACTCTCCCACGAGGCGGCAGAGCTTGCCCTGGGCCAGGAAGAGCATGAGGTCCGCGCAGCCGCGCAGGAGCCTGGCTTGCAGCAGCTTGAAGGCGATGCAGACCAGCTCCATGCCGATGAGGAGGTACAGGGAGAAGAACAGGAAGAAGGCGGGGTGCTCTAACCTGGTGTCCCCAAAGCCGATGGTGGTCAGGGTGATGAAGCAGAAGTAGAAGGCGCTCTCGAAGTTCAGCTTGGTCTCCCAGATGGGGATGAGGGCGGCGGCACAGGAAATGTAGGCCAGGACCACCAGGGCGATGGCAGGCAGGGGCACGTCCAGCCTCTCCACCGGCCGCCCCACCTGGTCCAGGTTGCTGAGGATGGAGGCAGACAGCCGCCCCAGCGCCAGCTCTGGGCACGAGTTGCTCCTCTCCATGGCCCCGGGGGCCGCGGCCCGCAGGCTCTGTTTCTCCTGTGGGGAGAGGAGCCTTTCCAGCCGCTCCCAGGCTCTGCCTGGGACTGAGGGGCGCTTGCCGGGCTTGGGGCCCTGGGGCTCCTCAGCGCTGATGATGATCTGAGGGATGGTCTGGGCGGCCTCCCGGGGCTTGGCCTGAGGCTTCCTCCTGCAGCGCAGCCCAGAGCACCCCTCAGAGGGGGCGCCAGGGAGCAAAGGGAGTTTTCGGAGCTGATTGTAGGACTCAGAGAAGATGGTGGCCAGGATGTCACCTATGTCCGTGAGAACCAGGAACATCAGCGGGATCCCAAAGAGAGCATAGAGCATGCACAGGTACTTGCCAGGCTTGGTGACCGGGTAGAGATGGCCATACCCTGGAGGAGAGGACAGAGCCTGAGGTGGTTTCTGTTCCCAACGCCCCTCCCACAGGCTTCCCAGAGCCCCGCCCTTTCCCTGTCCTTGGTGTGGTGTCCTATGTGATGCGTAAAGTTCACCTGTACCCGGGGCGCTCAGCGACAGATTGGGGGCTTGGGCTGCACAAGGCCTGGGTCCCACTCCCAGCACCAAATGCAAATGAATGAATGTATTTAAAATATGGGACTGGAAGCCTTCGCCACGTGCTGGGCACCGTGCCTGCCTTGGAGGATGGACGGGGTGGGACTAGCTCCTCCTGAGCAGTAGGAAACACTCATGCAGATTCCTGCCTCCAGATGACCTTGTGCAGGGACAGCCCATGTTTGGGGTAGAGGACGGCCCCTCATTCCACTGTGGCTTTTCTGAGGGTCCCCATGAGGATTGATCTGCACCCCTGGAAGGAGAAGAGGAGCTCAGGACAGGAACAGAGACTGTGCCCCCAAACCACCACCTTATCCTCCAGAGTCAATGGCTCTAAGAAGCCACACTTGTCCCAGTGACTGTCTGGCCCTCTGGGTGTGTTTCTCCACATAGGCGCTCATTAGACACCAACTGTGTGCTGAGCAGTTTGGGCGGTGCTGGGACAATTGCAAGGTGGGGAAGAATCCCACCCAGCCGTTGCCCACAGAGGCAAGGGTGGCCCAAGAAGAGGTGGACGTGCCCACAGTGACATGGAGCTGGGAGCCAAGAGCAGGCAGAAGCCACACCCTGGATCAAGTGCCAGCTCTGCCACGGGCTAGACTGTTACCTTACTGCTTGTGTTTCCAGGTTTCATACCTCTGAACCACAGAGACTGTCCCTACAGGTAGAGTGACCAGCTGGGAGATGACATGGGGCTGGGGCCTGCCCTGCAGTGGTGACCCTGGTGTCTTGGCCCTGGATAGCTGGCAGCTGCCTGGAGGGTTCATTGTGGGCTGGATCCACCACGCTCATTGGTTCTGTCTCCACCCTCGGATGGGGAAACTGAGGCACAAGGAGAGAAGCCTGGTGGCCAAGGGCACAGCTGTGAGCAAGAGGGGAGAAGGGCGTCCAACCCACAGGCTCTCCATGCCCAAACTGCTCAAAGGTCAGGTCCGGACCTCTCAGCCCAGGAGCACCGGCCAGTCAGGCCAAGGAGGAACGGGCCGGGGTCTCCATGCTGGGCGGGGGTCCTTCGCCTTTCACCCCCACTCTGCAAGGACCAGTAGAGAGACATCCGGGCCTGACACGGGCTTCCATCCTCGGTGGAGTGGCCAAGCCTCCATGGCCTGGACGGAAGGGCACAGCTCCTGTGCACGAGGCCTGAGTCCCGTGTTGGAGGCCATGAAGGCTGATTAACACTGCAGAGTGCAGCCCGATTATGTAAATTAATTTGAAGCCATTCCCAGGCTGGCCGGGCGCCAAACTCCACAGGACTGCAGCTCCCTGGGGTGAACTGGCCTCTGGCTCTGCCTTCCATGAGCAGGCGGGCATCAGGGACACCCACCCTCCCAGGCCAGGGCAAGGGCAGGAGCTTGGCCCTCCAGGGGACTCGTCCATTTGCATGTGTCCCAAGACTCCTCACTGCTCTGGCTGCCTCCAGGGTGGCACCACACGGTGGCAGGTTGTACCTCCATGAGTGCATGGTTTGTTCAGTGCATATCGAGTGCTTCCGGCACGCACTGGGTACATGACCGCTGGCCAAGCAGAGGTGGCGTGGAATCTTGCTGAGCGTCCTCATTAGCAGGGAGGCAGATGGGCATCCACAGCACACCTGTGAGCGTGTCATCAGCGATGGAGATCGATGGCAGGGGTACGAGTGCAGACTCCTCTAGGCACCGGGCTAGATTTCGGCTCAGGTGAGGTTTCTTGGGGAGGGGACTCTTGAGTTGAGTTTGGAAGGATGACCACGATTCCATTTGCAGAAGTGGCAGCAGCATGTGCAGAGGTCCTGGGGCGGGTCTGAGAGGGGCTGCTGGTGTGGTAAGGCAGTGTGCGCTCTGCCCACCCAGAGGGTGTGAGCAGCTGAAAGCCAGCCTCCCTGCACAGAGCAAGCTGTGAGCTGGGGCACAGGCACAGGCTGCGTCTGCCCAGAGGAGATGCTGCTTTCTAATTTTCTCCAAAGGTGTCCCCCGGTGTGGAGCTGGTACCCAGTGTGAGGAGCGGAGAGGCCACTGAGGCCAGTAGACAAGGCAGCCAGACAGTGGACACACAGGCAGGGTCTGAGGGCTCACAGGACACACGGGTTCCTAGGTCAGCATGGGGGGCTGAAAAGACCCCCCAAATAGTCCAGGTCCTTATTCCTGGAACCCACAAGTCCTGCCTTGTTGGAATGGGGGAGGGTCTTTTCCCAGGTGTGCACGGATTTTGAGATGCCATCAACCTGTTCATGCTGGGACCCTCAGGGCCACCAGAAGCCTCTGAGGAGGAAGAGGCAGAGGGGGCTTCACACCCAGGGAGGAGGGGGCTGCCATGTGACTCAGGGCAGAGACTGGGCACTGCAACCACGGGTGGCCAAGTAAAGCTGGCCGCCACCCAGGATGGACCAGGCAGGGAGATGCCTCCTGAGGCCCTGGAGGTTCCCGCCCGCCACTCCTTGAGTTTTCCCATCAGGGCAGCTGGGTCCACACTGCCTCCTGCAGCGCCGCAGAGAAGACGTGTCTCTGGCCTTAAGTGGCCACCGTGTCGGGATGTCTACAGCAGCCACAGGAAGGAACAGGCTCACGGCTGCACCCTGGAAAGAGCACAGTGTGCCACCGACAGCAGGTCCAGCACAGGTGGCCATGGCTCCAGGGGACGGTGGGGACACCCAGCACCCACCCGTCCAGGAGCAGGGCTGGGGCTGGGCTAAGGTGGGAGCTGGTATGGGCAGGACAGGGACTGGCTAGATGTGGGTGTGGACAGAGGCCTGAGCAGCAAGGGAGATGGTGTGGACTTGGGGTGTCAGAAAGGAATCCTGGACTAGTGCATACAGCAGGCGCCGCCTGAATGCTGGGTCAGGTGGATGTGCTGGAAATTCCCGCACCCGGAATTTCGCATGTGGAGTCCAGAAACAGGGTGACAGGCTCGTGCCCAGTCCTGGGCTCTCCTGGCAAGGGTGAGTTAGCGGGGGCCAGCCTGGAGCCTCGTGTGCCTCCTAGAGACAGAGGAACCCCGGAGGACGCCTGCGCTCCAGCTGCCCGAGGAAGCCAGCCTCCGAGCACGGGCGGCCAGCAGAGGCCCTGCATGAGTGACCACAGTCGCGGACGCTGCGGGCGTGAGGAGAAGCAGGCCACCCCCCAGGGCACTCAGATGTCCTGGTGCCGCCAGGCCCTGCACTCAGCCTGAGTGTCCCCAGTGCAGCAGTTTCCTCGCCACCACACGGGGGTCCATCCAGCCGCCCAGGCTGTGGACCGGGCAGCCTAGCACCTGCCAGCCTCCCTTTCTCACCATAGAGGCAGGTGCTGCTCAGGTGGCCGAGATGCAGGGCAGGACCCAGCTTCTCCGAGGAGCCCGAGACACCATGACCAACCACAGACCGTGTGGGGCCTCGGGCTCCTCCTGAAGCCCTGATCCCTGCACAGCAGGGCTGCTAATTGACTGGGACACTGGGTGGCGTCCTGGCTTCCTGAGACCTAGAGCAAGCTAATGCATTCCGCCAGACCAGAGAGGCTCAGCCGGGCCTCCACCGGCATGGGAAGCACTGCCGCCTGGGCCTGCTCCGGGAAGACTGGCCTGATGGTCCTGGGCGGGGTCTGCCATGGGGCTGGGGAACGGGCAGCAGGTGACTCCAGGCTGCAGCAGGCCTGGGCACCTCGAGGGCAGGTGAGCGCTTCCCAAATGCTCGTGGGCCCAGAACCGAGGGGAGAGCTCTTCAGAAATACATGGTGGGCCCCTCACCTCCAGCTTCTGGCTCTGCAGGTCTAGGATGGGGCCTGAGGATGATCCGCCCTCCTCAGAAGTTCCCCAGGGACCCTGAGGCTGCGTGTCCAGGAGCACACTGTGAGGACCTCTGTAAAGGTCTGTGCCTCTCCACGGGGGCATCTGGAAGCATCTGGAGACATTTCAGGAGGCCACAGTGGGAGGGGCAGGGGCCTGCTCTCAGCCCCCACAGTGGACAGCCACCCACAACAGAGAATTGGCCAGCACAGGAGGCCCCAGGGCCCAGGCTGAGAAGCATGCATCAGAGCACCCCAGTTCCTGAGGGGTGACGAGCTGTGTCCCGGCCTCTCGCCCTGGGCTCACCTCGGAGGCTTCCTGTTGCTTCTCCTCTATGGGGCCCCTGAGCCAGGGGGCCTGGAAAGGCAGCAGGGGCCTGATCTGTCCTGCCTCTGGCCTGGTGGCCTTGACCTTCCTGACCACGGCTCCCCCCGCTGAGGAAGGGGACATTGCCAGCTCCTCGCCTCTGGGGCGGTTGTGAGAGTTCATATAAGGCCCACAGAGCCGCTGACCCCCGGTGGGCACTGATGGGCCGCTGTGCCTGCTGTTCTCACGCTCTCTGCCCCTACCCTGCACACCTGTGGCAGCACCGGGAAAAAGGCCAGCAGCCATAGCTGCCTTGCCGCTCCTACGCCTGCACATTGCTCCTGGAGCAGGTGGCAGCAGAGGCTGGTGCTGCTCAGCTGCCACTCTCCTGTCCCTCCCACTGAACCCTGCCCCCTCCCCCAGGTGAGCAGAGATCAGTTGCTCCAGTTCACCTGGGGAGCCCTCTTTTGCTGTACTTGTTGGCTGTGGGAGGCCCAGAGGGAGGCTTCCAGGAAGAGAGCCTTACCTGTCTCCAGCCCTTTGCTAGGGGAAGGGCAGCCCTTTCCCTGTGAGAGCTGGTTGTGTTTGAGAAGGTGGCCTTGTGACCACTGAGCAGGATGGAGAAAACCCAGGGCTCATGAAACCCCCATGACCAGCAGGGGCAGAAACTAGTGAGCAGCCATGCTCCTGGGGAGGGCTCTGACCCAGGAGGCCAGGGCCCTGGCTGAGGGCCGTCCTCCCCTCCCCCTCCTCTCACCTGTCCCACCAAGGGGGACTCTGGCCTCTCCCAGCTAGCCCAACCCGCTGCACCTCCCAAGGGAAGCCAGGCTGGGCAGGCCAGATTGGAGCAGGCCCTTACCACAGGGACCTCAGTGCTGGCCCGGGGACTCGGAGACCAGGCACAAGACCAGCCCATCCCAGCCCGCAGGCCTCACTCCCAGCCAGGGTCCCACCTCTCTGCCTGGGCTCTGCTCCCAGGCCATGGTCTCTTCCAGGGGGCCACTAAGCCTCCAGCTTTGCCTGGGTCGTCTCCTCTGCCAGGGAAGCTTGGGCCCTTCTGTGCCTCACTAATCACTGACACCTCAGACCTGGGGTCACAAGTCACTTCCACAGGGAGGCCCCAGCCCCTCCCAGAGAAATCAGGACCCCTCCCTTCCTGTCTCACCCGACACAGTCCCAGGCTGCTGGGTGTTTATGGGGCTGTGGGCTCATCCTTCCCTGTCCCTTCCTGGCCTGCACTAGAGCCCCACAGGGCCGGGAGCAGCAGCCTGTTCTGTGTGCTGGGGACACAGAAGTCAGGGACACAGGGGGGCAGTGCAGGGTCGGGTTAAGGCCTGGCCTGGGCTCAGTGCACAGTCCTGTGTGACCTTTCACAAGTGGCAGACCTGCCACTGCCTCGGTTTCCCCTGTGAACTATGGACAGCTGACCACATCTGCCTGCTGTGAGTGCAGAGGAGCTCATCATGAGCGACGCTGGGCATCTTAAGTGCAAAGTGCCAGCCAGGGTCACCCTGCTGTGTGCTGCTGCTCAGGGAGCATCTGTGAGCAAGTCAGGACAGAGGGGGAGGGAGGAGGGAGGAAGGAAGAGAGACAGGAAAGGAGGGAGAAGAGGGGAGGGAGGCAAGGCTGTTTCCACATCCCATTCCAGTGTCTTCTGTCACCCAGAAGCCCAGACTTTTCAGGGCTATTAAGAGGAGTGTGTGTGGCTTGGAGGGTCCTCGGAGCCCTTCTTTAAATGAGTGGGTGGTCCCGTGGAGGGACAGCTCCCCCCATGGCCCTCCCTGCCTGGGCCCTGGAAGGTCCACCCCTGGAGGACTTGTACATAGGTGTCCCTCTCAGCTTGGGCACTGGAGACACACACAAAGCAGGAGCAGGGACTTGGTGAGTCCTCTCCTCCCTCCTCCGAATGCCCTCCCTTCACAGGATGCCACCTACTCCATTCTCCCTATGAGGAGGCTGTCGGAATCTGGGCTGCCCTTTCTAGAATCAATCATCTCACTCTGGGGCTCCCTGAGCAGGGTGCACAGGGCCCCCAGCACCCCATGAATCTGCAAGGTGAGCAGATTTCCTCTGGGGAAAGATCGCTGGATCAGGAGACCCTATGACTATTGCTGACTGGCAACTCAATCTGCTGTGTTACCTGAGCCTCTGTCTTTACCTCTCTGGGCTCAGAACATGGGACTCAGCACCTGATGCTCAGGATACCTGTGAGCATCACAGGAGGTGACTGGGCACCGCCTGGCCAGGTAACGGCACTGGTTGCCACTGCTGCTGCGTCAGTCTGGCTCCTGGTGCCCTACATGCTGTCCCTATCTCTATGCCATACCCTTCTCTAGTGCTCTGCTCCATTCCCACGGTTTCAGATGCCATCTAGGTGCTGGAGATTCCAAAACCCCCCTCTCCAGCCCTGCCCCTCCCCAGGTCCCCAGGCTCACATTTCCAGAGGCTGGGGGTCTCTATTTGGAGGCCACTGGGGACTCACACTCCACAGTCCCCAAGATCAGCGCCTCTGTTCCCAGCCTCCATCCTCACACCTTCCCATGGCTGCCCATCCCACCTGGCAGAAACCCTGGTCTGCCCAGAATCGTCCTCGCCTCCAGCCAGCCTGCCTGGGTTTTCCTCTGAAAGCTCCTTGCTGCTCTCCTCCAGCCTCACAGCCATTGCCCTAGGCCAGGCTGTCTAGACTGCTGCAGAAGTGTGGTCTCTCGGGGGTGCTGAGTCCTGAGGTCACTTGCTGCCTCAGGGTTGACCCAGCCTCCTGAGCCCGTGGTCAGCCTCCCCTGGTTCTTGCCTCTCCACTCCTGTGACTTCAGTGCTTCTGCTCCTGACGCTTCTCGTGCTGTTCCACCTTTGCTGGTGCCCTTCTGAGCCCGGAGTACCCTCGCCTGCCCTGCCAGCTCCTGCCTGCCTCTAGACTCAGCTGGTGTCGCCACCCCCCAGGAGACCTTTAAGATGTTCTTCCTGCTGGGATGCCCCCATGCAGGCTGGTTCAGCTGCCCCACTCCCTGTTCTCAGGATGCCCTGAGCATGTCACTGTCACACAGAGGCTACATTTGGCCAACTGCGAATGCTTCCGTATCCCCCAGGATCCCTTGGGCTCCTTGAGGACTGAGGCACATCTGCCCTGTTGCCGGCCAGGTGATGTTCCAGTCACTACTAGATGGCACTTTGAGAAGAGCACTCAGTTGAGGGGACCAGCAGGGCCCAAACCCAGCCCTTCCTTTGCTCACTGGGCTCTGCCCGGGCTGCGGCTGCGCCAACTGAAGCAAGCACGCTCTCTTCTGATCTGCACAGAGGGCCCCTGACCTCTTGTAGCACAGGGCAGGCGCAGCACCAGCACTGCTATGGAATGAACTGAATTCCAAGCCCCGCCCCCGGCAGGTTCCCGGCCCCGCCTCCCTCTTGCCCCAAGGCCCCCCAGCTCTCGGCAGGCAGGCTGCGGCTTGGGCTGAGCCACCTCTGCACTCACCCACGGTGCTGAATACCGTGCAGCAGAAGAAGAGCGCGCTGAGGAAGGTCCAGTCTTCCGGCAGATGCAGCCACTCGGGATTCATGCTCTGCAGGTGTTTCCGCAGGTCCTGCTTCTTGCCTTCCACAACTGGAGAAAGAGGAGAGTGAGGCGGGGCCGCTGCCCTCCAAGACAGCCCTGCCCAAGCGAAGGGACTGGCCTGCAGTCCCCAGCAGCACCAAAGCTCCGCCCTTGGGCCCTCCGGCCTCCTTTAGACTGTTTCTGCATCTCAGTCCCTGGTCCCTGTGGAGAGCAGACAGCCACACAGCCCCATGAGAGAAGCTCCTAAGAGACAGGCCCTGGGCCCCTTGGGACTGCTGGGTGCCCTCAGGAGGGGAGCTTCCTGAACTTCCAGAACATCCCTTCCTTTCACCTTTCAAAGAGGGCTAAAACCTTCTCTCTCTGTCTCTGTTGGATGCGTGAGAACTGAGAGCAAAAGACTCTGGACACTCAGCTGCACTCCTGATGCAAATCACACCTGCTCCCGGGTGGCATGCGGCCTGATGGTGTCTGGTGATCAGACTGGGTTCTCTGGCACCTCCCTTACGGCCTGGGAAGCCTTGGGTCCCCCACATTGGCCCCTGGGTCAAGAGGACAGGGTGGCAACCCTGGCTTCTCGGAGTGGTTGCTGAGTAGTTAGTTCCGTGGTCCTAGGCAGCTAGTGGGCTTTGGGACCCCAGAAGCCACCCTCCAGGTTCTGGTCTGGTACAGTCCAAAGAGGATGGCACATGGGCAGCGTGAGCACTTGCTGGCTGGCACCAGCCTGGGAGTCCACACACCTGCTTTGGGCTCAGCTCAGACCCTGACCACTTACTATAGCTGTGGCCAAGGACAGGAGGCTGCTCTCATCCTCAGTCTCCTACGTGGGAGGCAGCATGGCATGGAGGTGCAAGGCTCAGACTCTGGAGTCCAGATGCCTGGGGCTGAATCCTGGCGCCATTTTTCTAGTTTGTGAACTTGGGCAAGTTTTTAACCTCCCAGTGCCTCAGTTTCCTGCACTGTAAAAGGGGGACAATTTATACGCAATGTAAGCGGTTCTCAGGGGATTCAGTGGGGCACTGTGTGAAATGCAATTGGCCCAGGGTCTACATTTCTTGAGCATTTTAATCTCCAATGAAAATCAGTAGAAAATGAAGCTGAACTAGCTCTGTGTTCCTAGACCCCTCTGTGCCTGAGAATCACTGGGAAAATCTTTTAAAAATAAGATTTCCAGCCACCCTTGGAGATTCTGATCGAGTGGGTCTGAGAAGGAGCCTGGGAAGGTCTCCTGTAGGCAGGTTCCAGGATGATTCTGAGGTGTGGGCTGCTTTGGAGAGCCTTGAACTTGCTGGAGGTCTAGTCCTTGTGATGGCTTCAAGTGCCCAGCAGTGGCCATGGCATCTCCCAGTTCACAGAGTAGGCCTGTGTCTGTCTGCAAGGGATCAGGGCCCTCCACAGAGGGGATGCACCCCGCTTGGACCAGCTGAAGAACCTAGTCCCAAGGCCAGGCCAACCATGGGAGGAGCAGGGAGCACAGGGCTGAGGCCAGCTCCTCGGGAGGAGGTCAGAAGCTCCTGCCACCCTGCTCTTGCCCTGGCATCTACAGCCTGTTCTTCCTTCGTCTTATTTGTTTACTCTCTCTGTTTTCTCTTGCTCTGTTGAATACACCTCTGTAGGCTTCTTTCGGGGAGCAGAGCAGAGCAGAAACAAGAGCTCACATTCAAGGACGACACCTGTGAAGTGTGTCTGCCTCCCCGAGGCTTCCTGTCCCTTAGCTGCTCTGCCCCCACAGGGTCCCGTGATTGGCAGGGTCCCTCAGATTGTGGAGTCCCTTCTCTCCAAGAGATGAGCAAATCTGGGAGGGCAACAGATGCTAGAGCCAGGCCCCCTGGGTCTCCTTCGACCCCTTGCCTCCCCACCCCCACCACAGACAAGGCCTTTGAAACTGAAAATGGGAGTCCGGACGGGCTGCTGGCTCATCCTGGGATCCAAGCCCAGTTTGGATGGTTCCTTGGATTCCAGTCCCAGGGATGAATCTCAGGTCAGGCTGGCATTTGCTCTGAGGAGCAGCCTCGGAAGTCCCACTCCACCTCTGTCCCAGTCCTGCCCAGACCTCCGGGCATCCTTTTCCCCACAGCCTGGGAGGCTGGGTGGGGCTGGGAGCTGGCTCAGCATTCTTCCCACATTCTTCACAGCATCCCGGAGAATCCATTAATCTCCCTATTTTCCACAGGAGACAACAGGAGGCTCGGAGAGAGGTCTTTTGCCTAATGTCACACAGGAGTTGGGAGGACACAGGCAGCAGCTCCCAGCCCAGCCTGCTGCTCCCAGGAAGCTGTCTTCACCCCTGGGAAGGCTGCCCACCCAGGGGAGGCACCTACCTGTCCCATTGCATTCCAGGATGCCACACAGCTTGTGCAGGAAGTCCCTGAACACCGCATCATCTTCTGGCCTCAGGACCCGGCTGCCCTCAATGGTAGAGAAGAGCACAGCACCTACCAGCGCGTAGGTCACCAGGCAGCAGAGGAAGCATAGGCCAGGGAAGAGCTTCCCCATGGCCTCCGGGCAGCACCCCCTGGCCTGGGGCGGCCCCCTGGCCTCCATCCTCCTAGAGCATGCAGGACAGGGCCCAGCAGGAGGAGTCCAGGGAGGAGGCTGGAGCATCCAAGCCCCGCCAGGAGGAGGACAGTGGGAGTGGCAGGAGAGTGGCCAGGCTCCAGCACTAAGTGCAGGGCGGCTTCCCCCAGGACTTGGGAAGCAGTTGGAGCCCGTCATGTTTAGTTTGTGGGAATTACTGACGGCGCCCTGCTAGCCCCTCAAATTGCCATGGATCCTCCTGGGCAGCCTGGAGCTGCTAGCAGGGGCCTGGGAAGGGCCTTTGCCATCTGGAAACCAGTGTCCACTTCCAAGTACCAAACTCAGCTTTTGTGTGTGGTCAAGGAACAGTCCTTCCTGAGGCTTGTCTGTGATGCCCCTGGCCTAGCGTACCTGGCCTCCCAGACAGGAAGAGGTAATAGTGCTGCTGGGTCACCAGTGTACAGAGGGCCTTTATCATGTGTGGGTCTGATTATTGGCCCCTTCCTCACCTGTCGGTAAGGGAGGAAGGAAGGGGCCAGTGACTCCTGCACCCTCAAAACAAGACTGGATGTTTCCATAAACTGGGAAAGGGAGAAAGAAAACCTTGGCCTAACCCTCATACTGTACCAGAAACTAACAGAACGCAGCCCAGGCGTCAGTGTAAACACAAAACACCAAACTCCCCAGAAGAAAGCAAGGGAAAGCCTGGGCTGGACAGAGAACTTTTGAAGCCAGAATTGGGGACAGACAGTGTAGAAATAGGGGATCAGGTCAAATCAAGGAAATGGAGGCCATGAAAGCCATCTGCCTCTGGAAGTTGGAGACTGCCCCTGGGAGAATGGAATGTCAAGGATCTCCGGTGCTCATTGATTACCAAATTTACCTGCCCTTATCAAGGACTGCAAGCAAGGAGCTGCTGAATCACTTTGGCCCTCCCCCTGCCCCATCCACTTCTCACTTTATGCATCTCACCTGCAAAACCAGGCCTAGTCACATAGGCAGGAAGGAACGATGATAAGTGGGGAGACAACTGGAGAACAAAAGAGACCTTAACCTATAAAAGATGTAGGGTGCACTCACTTCTTAGGACCTTAGAACATCAGCCATGGCCCCCTTCTTCCTCCCAGGAGAAGTCTGTATTATTACTACTTTTAAATAAAACCTGCTTAATATGCTTGCCTTGGCGTGCTTCTCTAGTGCTCAAACCCCAACATTAGAGGGAGCAGAATTCACGGGTAAACAGCGGTATCACTTTGACAGGCCCTCGGAGAGGAGGCTGGGTGCAGATGGGGCGAGCAGGGTGTCGAGGGCTGCTCGCTTCTTCCAGGTTGGAGAACTGGCTTCCTCCCTCTCAGGGCAGCACAGGAGCAAGGCAGAGTTGGCTGCATCCATGACAAACTGAAAGAGGGCATGCTCAGCCCCCACTGCCTCCCCCAGAGCTCCAGGCTCTGCTGGGCTGGAAGTTTCCTTTTGAACCATGCTCATGACAGCTGCAGCAGGTGCTGAGATGCCTAGTCCAGTGATCTTCCCCAAAAGGAGTTGCTGACCTTGCCCGTCCATGGGGTGCTGCAGAGCCCTGCCCACCCTGCTCAGGAAGCCAGAGGGACAGGCCATGGCTGTCAGGGGAGCCCAGATCCTGGCGTCTCAGGCTAATGCTTTGCATTAAATGTGCCTGACTCTGCCCTGCTTAAGCTCATTATAATGGTCAGTTCATCTAATCCCAGGTTTCCTGGAGCCTCTTCCCAGTGCCTCTTCCCTCAGAGAAGGCTTTCAGAGGAGGGACAAGTGGCCACACCAAGTCCCTGCTCCTGCTTTGTGTGTGTCTCCAGTGCCCAAGCTGAGAGGGACACCTATGTACAAGTCCTCCAGGGGTGGACCTTCCAGGGCCCAGGCAGGGAGGGCCATGGGGGGAGCTGTCCCTCCACGGGACCACCCACTCATTTAAAGAAGGGCTCCGAGGACCCTCCAAGCCACACACACTCCTCTTAATAGCCCTGAAAAGTCTGGGCTTCTGGGTGACAGAAGACACTGGAATGGGATGTGGAAACAGCCTTGCCTCCCTCCCCTCTTCTCCCTCCTTTCCTGTCTCTCTTCCTTCCTCCCTCCTCCCTCCCCCTCTGTCCTGACTTGCTCACAGATGCTCCCTGAGCAGCAGCACACAGCAGGGTGACCCTGGCTGGCACTTTGCACTTAAGATGCCCAGCGTCGCTCATGATGAGCTCCTCTGCACTCACAGCAGGCAGATGTGGTCAGCTGTCCATAGTTCACAGGGGAAACCGAGGCAGTGGCAGGTCTGCCACTTGTGAAAGGTCACACAGGACTGTGCACTGAGCCCAGGCCAGGCCTTAACCCGACCCTGCACTGCCCCCCTGTGTCCCTGACTTCTGTGTCCCCAGCACACAGAACAGGCTGCTGCTCCCGGCCCTGTGGGGCTCTAGTGCAGGCCAGGAAGGGACAGGGAAGGATGAGCCCACAGCCCCATAAACACCCAGCAGCCTGGGACTGTGTCGGGTGAGACAGGAAGGGAGGGGTCCTGATTTCTCTGGGAGGGGCTGGGGCCTCCCTGTGGAAGTGACCTGTGACCCCAGGTCTGAGGTATCAGTGATTAGTGAGGCACAGAAGGGCCCAAGCTTCCCTGGCAGAGGAGACGACCCAGGCAAGGCTGGGGGCTTAGTGGCCCCCTGGAAGAGACCATGGCCTGGGAGCAGAGCCCAGGCAGAGAGGTGGGACCCTGGCTGGGAGTGAGGCCTGCGGGCTGGGATGGGCTGGTCTTGTGCCTGGTCTCTGAGTCCCCGGGCCAGCTCTGAGGTCCCTGTGGTAAGGGCCTGCTCCAATCTGGCCTGCCCAGCCTGGCTTCCCTTGGGAGGTGCAGCGGGTTGGGCTAGCTGGGAGAGGCCAGAGTCCCCCTTGGTGGGACAGGTGAGAGGAGGGGGAGGGGAGGATGGCCCTCAGCCAGGGCCCTGGCCTCCTGGGTCAGAGCCCTTCCCAGGAGCATGGCTGCTCACTAGTTTCTGCCCCTGCTGGTCATGGGGGTTTCATGAGCCCTGGGTTTTCTCCATCCTGCTCAGTGGTCACAAGGCCACCTTCTCAAACACAACCAGCTCTCACAGGGAAAGGGCTGCCCTTCCCCTAGCATAGGGCTGGAGACAGGTAAGGCTCTCTTCCTGGAAGCCTCCCTCTGGGCCTCCCACAGCCAACAAGTACAGCAAAAGAGGGCTCCCCAGGTGAACTGGAGCAACTGATCTCTGCTCACCTGGGGGAGGGGGCAGGGCTCAGTGGGAGGGACAGGAGAGTGGCAGCTGAGCAGCACCAGCCTCTGCTGCCGCCTGCTCCAGGAGCAATGTGCAGGCGCAGGAGCAGCAAGGCAGCTATGGCTGCTGGCCTTTTTCCCGGTGCTGCCACAGGTGTGCAGGGTAGGGGCAGAGAGCGTGAGAACAGCAGGCACAGCGGCCCATCAGTGCCCACCGGGGGTCAGCGGCTCTGTGGGCCTTATATGAACTCTCACAACCGCCCCAGAGGCGAGGAGCTGGCAATGTCCCCTTCCTCAGCGGGGGGAGCCGTGGTCAGGAAGGTCAAGGCCACCAGGCCAGAGGCAGGACAGATCAGGCCCCTGCTGCCTTTCCAGGCCCCCTGGCTCAGGGGCCCCATAGAGGAGAAGCAACAGGAAGCCTCCGAGGTGAGCCCAGGGCGAGAGGCCGGGACACAGCTCGTCACCCCTCAGGAACTGGGGTGCTCTGATGCATGCTTCTCAGCCTGGGCCCTGGGGCCTCCTGTGCTGGCCAATTCTCTGTTGTGGGTGGCTGTCCACTGTGGGGGCTGAGAGCAGGCCCCTGCCCCTCCCACTGTGGCCTCCTGAAATGTCTCCAGATGCTTCCAGATGCCCCCGTGGAGAGGCACAGACCTTTACAGAGGTCCTCACAGTGTGCTCCTGGACACGCAGCCTCAGGGTCCCTGGGGAACTTCTGAGGAGGGCGGATCATCCTCAGGCCCCATCCTAGACCTGCAGAGCCAGAAGCTGGAGGTGAGGGGCCCACCATGTATTTCTGAAGAGCTCTCCCCTCGGTTCTGGGCCCACGAGCATTTGGGAAGCGCTCACCTGCCCTCGAGGTGCCCAGGCCTGCTGCAGCCTGGAGTCACCTGCTGCCCGTTCCCCAGCCCCATGGCAGACCCCGCCCAGGACCATCAGGCCAGTCTTCCCGGAGCAGGCCCAGGCGGCAGTGCTTCCCATGCCGGTGGAGGCCCGGCTGAGCCTCTCTGGTCTGGCGGAATGCATTAGCTTGCTCTAGGTCTCAGGAAGCCAGGACGCCACCCAGTGTCCCAGTCAATTAGCAGCCCTGCTGTGCAGGGATCAGGGCTTCAGGAGGAGCCCGAGGCCCCACACGGTCTGTGGTTGGTCATGGTGTCTCGGGCTCCTCGGAGAAGCTGGGTCCTGCCCTGCATCTCGGCCACCTGAGCAGCACCTGCCTCTATGGTGAGAAAGGGAGGCTGGCAGGTGCTAGGCTGCCCGGTCCACAGCCTGGGCGGCTGGATGGACCCCCGTGTGGTGGCGAGGAAACTGCTGCACTGGGGACACTCAGGCTGAGTGCAGGGCCTGGCGGCACCAGGACATCTGAGTGCCCTGGGGGGTGGCCTGCTTCTCCTCACGCCCGCAGCGTCCGCGACTGTGGTCACTCATGCAGGGCCTCTGCTGGCCGCCCGTGCTCGGAGGCTGGCTTCCTCGGGCAGCTGGAGCGCAGGCGTCCTCCGGGGTTCCTCTGTCTCTAGGAGGCACACGAGGCTCCAGGCTGGCCCCCGCTAACTCACCCTTGCCAGGAGAGCCCAGGACTGGGCACGAGCCTGTCACCCTGTTTCTGGACTCCACATGCGAAATTCCGGGTGCGGGAATTTCCAGCACATCCACCTGACCCAGCATTCAGGCGGCGCCTGCTGTATGCACTAGTCCAGGATTCCTTTCTGACACCCCAAGTCCACACCATCTCCCTTGCTGCTCAGGCCTCTGTCCACACCCACATCTAGCCAGTCCCTGTCCTGCCCATACCAGCTCCCACCTTAGCCCAGCCCCAGCCCTGCTCCTGGACGGGTGGGTGCTGGGTGTCCCCACCGTCCCCTGGAGCCATGGCCACCTGTGCTGGACCTGCTGTCGGTGGCACACTGTGCTCTTTCCAGGGTGCAGCCGTGAGCCTGTTCCTTCCTGTGGCTGCTGTAGACATCCCGACACGGTGGCCACTTAAGGCCAGAGACACGTCTTCTCTGCGGCGCTGCAGGAGGCAGTGTGGACCCAGCTGCCCTGATGGGAAAACTCAAGGAGTGGCGGGCGGGAACCTCCAGGGCCTCAGGAGGCATCTCCCTGCCTGGTCCATCCTGGGTGGCGGCCAGCTTTACTTGGCCACCCGTGGTTGCAGTGCCCAGTCTCTGCCCTGAGTCACATGGCAGCCCCCTCCTCCCTGGGTGTGAAGCCCCCTCTGCCTCTTCCTCCTCAGAGGCTTCTGGTGGCCCTGAGGGTCCCAGCATGAACAGGTTGATGGCATCTCAAAATCCGTGCACACCTGGGAAAAGACCCTCCCCCATTCCAACAAGGCAGGACTTGTGGGTTCCAGGAATAAGGACCTGGACTATTTGGGGGGTCTTTTCAGCCCCCCATGCTGACCTAGGAACCCGTGTGTCCTGTGAGCCCTCAGACCCTGCCTGTGTGTCCACTGTCTGGCTGCCTTGTCTACTGGCCTCAGTGGCCTCTCCGCTCCTCACACTGGGTACCAGCTCCACACCGGGGGACACCTTTGGAGAAAATTAGAAAGCAGCATCTCCTCTGGGCAGACGCAGCCTGTGCCTGTGCCCCAGCTCACAGCTTGCTCTGTGCAGGGAGGCTGGCTTTCAGCTGCTCACACCCTCTGGGTGGGCAGAGCGCACACTGCCTTACCACACCAGCAGCCCCTCTCAGACCCGCCCCAGGACCTCTGCACATGCTGCTGCCACTTCTGCAAATGGAATCGTGGTCATCCTTCCAAACTCAACTCAAGAGTCCCCTCCCCAAGAAACCTCACCTGAGCCGAAATCTAGCCCGGTGCCTAGAGGAGTCTGCACTCGTACCCCTGCCATCGATCTCCATCGCTGATGACACGCTCACAGGTGTGCTGTGGATGCCCATCTGCCTCCCTGCTAATGAGGACGCTCAGCAAGATTCCACGCCACCTCTGCTTGGCCAGCGGTCATGTACCCAGTGCGTGCCGGAAGCACTCGATATGCACTGAACAAACCATGCACTCATGGAGGTACAACCTGCCACCGTGTGGTGCCACCCTGGAGGCAGCCAGAGCAGTGAGGAGTCTTGGGACACATGCAAATGGACGAGTCCCCTGGAGGGCCAAGCTCCTGCCCTTGCCCTGGCCTGGGAGGGTGGGTGTCCCTGATGCCCGCCTGCTCATGGAAGGCAGAGCCAGAGGCCAGTTCACCCCAGGGAGCTGCAGTCCTGTGGAGTTTGGCGCCCGGCCAGCCTGGGAATGGCTTCAAATTAATTTACATAATCGGGCTGCACTCTGCAGTGTTAATCAGCCTTCATGGCCTCCAACACGGGACTCAGGCCTCGTGCACAGGAGCTGTGCCCTTCCGTCCAGGCCATGGAGGCTTGGCCACTCCACCGAGGATGGAAGCCCGTGTCAGGCCCGGATGTCTCTCTACTGGTCCTTGCAGAGTGGGGGTGAAAGGCGAAGGACCCCCGCCCAGCATGGAGACCCCGGCCCGTTCCTCCTTGGCCTGACTGGCCGGTGCTCCTGGGCTGAGAGGTCCGGACCTGACCTTTGAGCAGTTTGGGCATGGAGAGCCTGTGGGTTGGACGCCCTTCTCCCCTCTTGCTCACAGCTGTGCCCTTGGCCACCAGGCTTCTCTCCTTGTGCCTCAGTTTCCCCATCCGAGGGTGGAGACAGAACCAATGAGCGTGGTGGATCCAGCCCACAATGAACCCTCCAGGCAGCTGCCAGCTATCCAGGGCCAAGACACCAGGGTCACCACTGCAGGGCAGGCCCCAGCCCCATGTCATCTCCCAGCTGGTCACTCTACCTGTAGGGACAGTCTCTGTGGTTCAGAGGTATGAAACCTGGAAACACAAGCAGTAAGGTAACAGTCTAGCCCGTGGCAGAGCTGGCACTTGATCCAGGGTGTGGCTTCTGCCTGCTCTTGGCTCCCAGCTCCATGTCACTGTGGGCACGTCCACCTCTTCTTGGGCCACCCTTGCCTCTGTGGGCAACGGCTGGGTGGGATTCTTCCCCACCTTGCAATTGTCCCAGCACCGCCCAAACTGCTCAGCACACAGTTGGTGTCTAATGAGCGCCTATGTGGAGAAACACACCCAGAGGGCCAGACAGTCACTGGGACAAGTGTGGCTTCTTAGAGCCATTGACTCTGGAGGATAAGGTGGTGGTTTGGGGGCACAGTCTCTGTTCCTGTCCTGAGCTCCTCTTCTCCTTCCAGGGGTGCAGATCAATCCTCATGGGGACCCTCAGAAAAGCCACAGTGGAATGAGGGGCCGTCCTCTACCCCAAACATGGGCTGTCCCTGCACAAGGTCATCTGGAGGCAGGAATCTGCATGAGTGTTTCCTACTGCTCAGGAGGAGCTAGTCCCACCCCGTCCATCCTCCAAGGCAGGCACGGTGCCCAGCACGTGGCGAAGGCTTCCAGTCCCATATTTTAAATACATTCATTCATTTGCATTTGGTGCTGGGAGTGGGACCCAGGCCTTGTGCAGCCCAAGCCCCCAATCTGTCGCTGAGCGCCCCGGGTACAGGTGAACTTTACGCATCACATAGGACACCACACCAAGGACAGGGAAAGGGCGGGGCTCTGGGAAGCCTGTGGGAGGGGCGTTGGGAACAGAAACCACCTCAGGCTCTGTCCTCTCCTCCAGGGTATGGCCATCTCTACCCGGTCACCAAGCCTGGCAAGTACCTGTGCATGCTCTATGCTCTCTTTGGGATCCCGCTGATGTTCCTGGTTCTCACGGACATAGGTGACATCCTGGCCACCATCTTCTCTGAGTCCTACAATCAGCTCCGAAAACTCCCTTTGCTCCCTGGCGCCCCCTCTGAGGGGTGCTCTGGGCTGCGCTGCAGGAGGAAGCCTCAGGCCAAGCCCCGGGAGGCCGCCCAGACCATCCCTCAGATCATCATCAGCGCTGAGGAGCCCCAGGGCCCCAAGCCCGGCAAGCGCCCCTCAGTCCCAGGCAGAGCCTGGGAGCGGCTGGAAAGGCTCCTCTCCCCACAGGAGAAACAGAGCCTGCGGGCCGCGGCCCCCGGGGCCATGGAGAGGAGCAACTCGTGCCCAGAGCTGGCGCTGGGGCGGCTGTCTGCCTCCATCCTCAGCAACCTGGACCAGGTGGGGCGGCCGGTGGAGAGGCTGGACGTGCCCCTGCCTGCCATCGCCCTGGTGGTCCTGGCCTACATTTCCTGTGCCGCCGCCCTCATCCCCATCTGGGAGACCAAGCTGAACTTCGAGAGCGCCTTCTACTTCTGCTTCATCACCCTGACCACCATCGGCTTTGGGGACACCAGGTTAGAGCACCCCGCCTTCTTCCTGTTCTTCTCCCTGTACCTCCTCATCGGCATGGAGCTGGTCTGCATCGCCTTCAAGCTGCTGCAAGCCAGGCTCCTGCGCGGCTGCGCGGACCTCATGCTCTTCCTGGCCCAGGGCAAGCTCTGCCGCCTCGTGGGAGAGTGCAGGCCCGGCCTTCCCAGACAGACTGGAGCTGCGTCTCACCTGGTGGGTCAGAGCAGTGACACCGAAGCCCATCCTCCGACCTTGGGGCCTGGGGACACACCCTGCACGAAGGCTGAATTTGGCCTTGTGTCCTTGGGAATCCGGGGAAAGCCCTTCACACCTTCACCCCAAGTCCAGGTGAACTGTGTGTGCATTTGTGGAAAGCACCGCACTGACCACCTCACGCTGTCACTGCCTGCCTGTGACCCAAGGAAAGCCGAACTGTGTCCTCGAAACTGTACTTTCAGCCAGAGAAGCCTTCCTGAGCTTCCCGGCCACCCCTGAGAAGGCAGAGGGAGCCTGAGCAACCTCTTCTCCCCAGGGACTGCATGAACGCCCTCAGAGCAGTCCTGCCCAGCCACTGCTCCACACAGTGGCACTGTCACCTGAGTGCATGGGGGCCTGGCAGATGTCCTATTGCTGGATTCCATGTGACCACGTCCCTCTCTCATTGAAGGTGATGGTGCCTCCAGGGGGCTGGCCCTGAGACCCTGGAGACCCTGGGTGACTGCACTGGTGGGTGACACACCTGAGCAGTTCCCAGCGGGGGTCCCGTGAATTGACTGCCCTGTGCATCGATGCCGTGGGTGCCCTGTCCCTCCGTCCTGTTGGGAGAGCTCCCTTTGCCTCCCTTTAGCACAGACTCTGATCACTAAGGTGTGGACACATCAGCCAGGTGTGAGTGAGAAGGGGCAAATGCCTGCAGGCTGCACTCAGCTATGACCAGTGGGAGCTGGTGGCTTCGGGCACCCAGCCCCTTTGCCCTGCCTGGGGTCACTCTGGGTGCTGTACGCTGTCCCTCTGTTCTCAGGGGACACGGGCCTCAGGGGCTCCTTAGCACACTCTGCCTGGCTTCCTTGGTCCTGGTCTCACTTCTTTCCTCTGCTGGGGCTTCTGGTGATCACCTCCCTGAAATGCACTCTCAAAATAACCTCTGTGTCAGAGTGAGTCCTGGGGCCCAGCTGGGGCAGCAGGTGAGCTGGCAGTGGCCCCTGGCGGCTCCCCGCTTCTATGTTTCCCTCCTTGGTTACTAGACACGTCCCGGGGCTGCATCTGCACCTCTGAGAGTCTTGCAAAGGTCACCTGGGTCCTGTGATGAGCACAGTCCCTGAGTCCCTGGGGAGTGGTGGAGGAAGCTGCAGGCCAGGACCCTGGAGAGACCCCAGCAGGATCCTCAGAGCAAAGCAAGCCCCTGTCTTCCAGGCTGTCTGCCCTGTTCCACCTCCTGCCCGAGTTGAGCGCCAGCTCTCAGGGGGGTCTCGGGTCTCCCCTCGGATCTTCTCCACCTTCCCCACAGCTATCGGACTCTGTCCCCTCAGCCCTGAGGACCTACTCAGGCCATGAATCAGACCAGGCGGAACAAGGACAGGAAGGGCTCAGACACGACCCGTGGGATTTGGGGGACAGTCCCAGGTGCGGGGCTCTTGAGGTGTCTCAACATCCCTCCAAACACATTAGCCCAGCTGAGATGTGGCAAAGGCCATGGAACCCAGAGGCCATCAAGACTGGCACTCAAGTGGGAGTACTTGGAGGGCCCAGGGCCTATGTGAAGTTCAGCTGCACCTCATCCATGGGCTGCTGGCCATTGTCCTGGCTGAGGGCATCCAAAGAGGAGCCAAGGACATCCTCTCAACCCTGGAAGTCGCTTCCCTACAGACTGGACGGGACCCTCAGCCAGTCCCTTCTGAGGCACGGCAAGTCCTGTTCCAGTGCCAACACGAGTCACGGCTGCTGGCCGTGCGATCAAAGCCCTGCTCTTTGCTTATTTCATTGGCTGCTCAGAAGTCTTCCTGGTTCTGAGGAAGCGGCCCAGCGTGCCGTCCCGCCCGCCTCTGGCCCTGCCTCCTCTTCCTGCCTCTTTTTCCTTCTTCCTTGGCTCCTCCTGAGCAGGAATGGGACTTCCTCCTTCCAGCCCTGGGCTCACATCGACCCCTCTGGCTCCAGTGCTTCCGTTGCCCTGCCTGACCCCAGGTCACCTTCCTCACGCATCATAACCAATTGCTGGTGACTGCCTGGCGCCATCGCCACAGCTTATTGCTCATGGTTCCGGAGCCTGGATGTCAGAACGGAGCCAGCATGGCCGGGACCTTGGTGAGGTCCTCTGCCTGGTGTGTCCACCCACAGAGGGATCTGTGTCACTTGATCCTCTTTCTTCCTTGCTTAACATTTGCAAAACACTATGTAATTAAAAATGAGTACCCAAAATCGACAAAGACTCGACAGTATGCAAACAAATCACCATGCGCCTTTAGAACACGGACACAGGATCGGAGCACGTGTGTCACCAAAGAAGGTATTTTGATGGCCAAGGTCACCTCCTGTCTTCCTGAGGGCTCCCCTAATGACCTCCTCTCCACCCATTTGCCTCCCAAAGGCCCCACCTCACTGGCACCTAGGACTCCTGGGGGACACAAGCATGGGGTCCATAGCACCTCCCAAGAGTCAGATGCCACTGGACTGGGGTGTGTCTGGGTTTGGGGTTTTCAATGTCCCCAGGTGGTCCCTGTGTGTGGCCAGCATTGAGCAGCAGGCAGAGCCGCTTTCTGAGCCTGAAATGCCCGTCTGTCTCCCCTCTGTGGTGGAAGAAGGGTGCCTTGGGGCTCCCTCCACCTGTGGCTTCCTCCAGCGAGTGACCCCAGGCTCCTGCAAGCGGCCATCTTGTCCCCACCCCGACCATCCTTCCAGGACATTCTCTGCTCCAGGACTGGAATGAAGTGCCTACCTTTTGTCTCCTCCTCAATCTCCCAGCTGCCCAAATGAAACACCCCGTTTCTCCCTTCGCTGCCTCTCTCCTTTCAACCCTCCCGCCCCCTTTGCAGCATCAGCTGCAGATGGGACGCTGCACGGTCCTCAGGTGCACACAAAGCCAGGACAGCAGTCACCCTTCTCTGCACACCTGCCGTGAGCCGCATCCCGATCTCAGTCCTTGTGCACCTTCTCATCCAATGCTCCCGGCAGCGCTGAGTTAGGTCCAACTGTCTCCATTCTACAGATGAGGAAACTGAGGCCAAGTAGCTAGCACAAGCTCTCCCTGCTAGCAAGTGGTGATCCAGGAGTCACACCCAGGCCTAGTGTGACTCTAAGTCCGTGGTTCCCAGTGGCCCAGCAGCATCCGCCTTCCTGGGAATCTGTGAGAAGCAGAGTCTCAGGCTCCACCTGAGTCCTACTGAAGCCCAATGCTGGCGCTTAGGAAGCCCTTCAGGGGACGCTGAAGCAGGCCTGAAACCGTGGCAATAACCCCTCCCATTTCCCTGTGGGAACCGTTTTGGGGACAGCAGCCTGAGCAAAGGTAAGAGGGTGGGATTCCTGTGTGGGCAGGGATGCTGGGGGTCAGGGCCTCTGGCCAGTGAGCCCTCTTATGACTGGATCCTCCAGTCCCAGTAAGGGCCATTTGTGCTCATTTGCAAACTCAGTCTCCCTGGCTTGGCGGAGGCTGCTTCTTGCTTGGGGGCCCTCTCTTGGGGGATCCCCATCAGCTGCCCAGCAGGACCCAGCTGTAGAGAGTTCAGCCCAACTGAAGGCCACCTCCCGAATTAGAGGCCCCAGAAACTCCTGGACTCTGGAGGAGGGGGCATGTGGGTGGTCACCTGCTGTGTGTCCTCCTGCAGCTCGTGTCTGTCCTCCCTGTGCCTGGGTCAAAGCTTTGGTGGCACGCTGTGACCCAGCGGCCTGGGGTGGTCCTGCCCAGTTGTCCAGCGGCCTGGCACCAGGTGTTGTGAGCGCCACTTTTTTATAGAAAAGAATAAACGAAGGTCAGGAAGCTAAGCCAAATGGATGGGTGGGGGTGAAAAGGGAGCCGCCTCGGGAGGCCGGATCGGGGACACCCCAGGGGCGGCGCCAAGGGCTCTCCGGAGAAGAGCAGAGGTTTCTGCCGGGCGCCACCCCGCAGTCCCAGGTGTGCTCGGCGCTGGGATCCTCCCTGCTGCATCCTCCAGCCCTGGGCTTCCGCAGCAGGCGCAGGAGGATGGGCGGCTGGCCTGCGCTTCCTCACGGGGCCACCAGGTGGCGCCGCCAGCCCGGACTCTCTGGGCCAGCCAGTGGCGAGTGTGGAGCTCCAGGTGCCTTCCAGGGGAGGAAATGTCTCTGGCCTTTGTCGCCAGGGAAGAGGAATCCCCCATGTGCTCCCCCGACACACCTCCCTGGATGACCCCTGACACGCAGAAGTCTGTTTCTGGGTGTGTCCAGAGGACTCCCTGGGACAGCCCCCATGGTTTTGCTGATCTTCCAGGTTCAGGGGCCCTGCCTTGTCACCAAAGGACAATGGCAGGTGGACGGCTGTATGCCCTGCTCTGGGTGGACTGCTGCCCCAGCGTCTGAGGGCGCCTGGCCAGTGGGGAGAGGGAAGGAAGGTCCCCGTGGTGAGGGCTCACTTATTCCCTCTTCCTTTCTGGGGGCACCTTCCGACCACTGTCGCTGTGTCCATGTGCTCACGGTCCTTTACCCTTGCCCTGGCACATTGCTGGCACGTGGTGTGTACCGGGTGAACACCTGTTGCTCTCACGAACCCTCCCAGTCCATGGGGAAGATCCATGTTGGTATTTGGGTCAGAGCCTTTGTCTCTGAAGACTTTGCCAGACCCCTGGATGAACCTGCCGGGACTCCTGGGACTTCCCTGGCACCATCCCCTCTGCGATGTGGCAGGGGCTGGGCCAAGCCCTAAAGGCAGCACTTGAGAAGATGGCCGTTTAGGGGCCAGAAAGGGCAGAGGTGGGTTCCCAGGAAGCTGAGCAACTTCAGCCAGCGCCCTGCTGACTGGGAACCTCCTGTGGCCAGGAGGAGCTCTGGTCATGAGGCGGCGGGTGGGGTGGTTTGTTTGTCAGTGTTGTGATGTTTTTAATGTCATTTCTTCTCATTCTCAATATTGGTGCACACAGGCAATTCTGAATGGGCAGGTTTGCATTTTGGTCTTGGAGAGCCCCTGGGTGCATAGCCCTCCAACTGGACCTGATCCACCCCTGGCCTAGAGGTGTCCAGCAGATGACATGCCGTGCTGACAGGTGGCCCCTTACCAGCCCCTCTGATCCTGTAGTCCCCTCCACGGTGCTCCCAGGCGAAGGTCCAGCACCATTGCATCAGGCCCCAGGTCCCTTGCTGCCACTTCAGCCACCACCTGCAGAAACATAACCTAAGGGCTGAGTCACAAACTAGGCAAGAGCCCGTAATGGTCCCGACAGAGACTACAGAGGGAAGTCTCTGGCTTTGTCCCGCATAGCCTGCCGCCTGGTTTCTGCTTGGTGGTAGGCTTGTCTACTCTGCTGAGCGTCCATAGAGAAAATCAGTGATGGGCAGGGGCAAGGGGAAGGCAGTTAGATAACCAAGTCAGAAACCTCCCCAGACTGCCCCCTGATGCCATGCCGGCCAGGACGCGGTCCTGTGGCATCGTGATTTGGACTTCTGCCCTTGGAGAAGGGCAGTCACCTCTTCAGCCTCGAACCTTGGCAGGTCCTTGTCAACCAGGCAGAAACGGACCTCCATGTAGGGTTGCTATGAGGCTCGAAAGTGATGGAAGCACCTTGCCCAGCCCTGCTTGCTCTAAGAACCCCAGCGGTCCCCACGCCCTGTCTAGGGGCCTGGTCTGGTGTCTCTCTGCTTTCTGGGCACCCCGTAGTGTGTGATAGGAAGGGGTACATTGTCAGACAGGAACCCGCCCTGGGGTCCTTAGTGACGGCCCACAGAACGACTCTCAACATGGCCCCCTGGGGCCCCAGACCCCTGGCCGTGGCTGTATGGAACACCCCCAACCAGATGGGGAGCCCCCAACAGTCAGCGCCCAGCACCCACTGCAGGGGCATTCTTCCTCTCCCACTTGGCTTCCTGGGCACAGTTGTCCTACCCCAGCCTGTGCCCGTCACTTTCTTGTGGCTCCTGACACCACCCTTGCCTAACACTCTCATCTGCACTTGCTGGCCCCACTGCTTTGTCACTCTGACCCTTGGCTGCTGCCTGTCCCATTCCCCCTCTGGTCTGGTCATGAATGCTGCCTCCAGTCCCCGTCTTCCCCCAGAACTTCCTACCTCCCTGCCCACCCGCACCTCTGACTTGATTGTCCCCGCCCACCTCGTGTCGCCTCCCATTTCGTGAAGGTGCTCCACCTTCCAGTGGCACAGGCAGGGGCCTGGAGAGCTGTCCTGCACTCTGGGCTCTTCTCTTCCCACTCTGGAGAGACACGTGTCACCTGGTAAGGAGCCTGCAGGTTTGAGTTTTGTCTCCCAGAAATCCCAAAGTAGCTGGCATCAGGTGGAGCCTGGCCTTTGTCTATAATCAGAAGCTCCCAAGTGACTCCGGTTGCTTTTTGTTCATTGCGTGGTCACAGGCCTGTGTCCAGTGACGAGTGTGCCAGGCAGTAGAATATAGCCCTGAAAGGGTGAACTTGGGATGCGGGAGCACAGGGTACTACTCAGGTGTTTGCAGGTAAGGTAGAGTTGGCAGTTGAGATGGTGACCTGCTGTCTCAGGATGTCCCCTTGGAGAGCAGCTTAGCGGGATCTGCTGTCCTTCTGACATTCTCCCAGGTCCTTGCTTTATTAAATGAAGGCAGGATGTCAGTCACCACCAGGGTGGCTTGCGCCCTACATGCACCTTACCTTGTCCTTTGTCTAGGCTCTCACAGGGCCAAACAGCCGTGTGAGGATCTGCGGAATTCGTGGCCGTCAGCATCACAGAACATTCTCTTTGGAAAAGAGAAGCTGGGAGGTTCTCCTGGGAAGGAGAAGTCATAAGCCATGTCAAATGATTGAGGTGCTGGGCAAGGTCCACCATGGCCCCCAATCCCCGACCAGCTCTCTGGAATCTGAGCACACATCATGGTTGATGACAGGATGTACAGGGTGAGTGGCCTGGGTGACTCAGAGGTTGCCATGGTGACGAGTGTGCATCTGCGCCTAGCAGAGGACTTCGAAGCTGACTTGGATGTGGGACAACAAAGGTGCCTCCATCTTGATGCAAACCCTGCACAGTTTCAGCCCCAGCCTTTCAGGGCTCTGCTTTTATTCTTGCTCTTTAGATCAGAGAATGAAAATCCTTTCAAGTGCTGCAAATTTAAAATATAGGCAATTAAGGGCCTTCTCTGATGTTCAAGCCTGCTTTAATCTCTTCAAAATGTAGCTGTTTGTGGAGAATTAGAGATGACTGTGCAAATCCTATCAGCATTGTTTGCACGTCCCTTACCTAGCTGGACTTTACTGGGCACCTATTATGTGCCGGACTGACTGTGAGGCCCGGGGATTCAGCGTGGTACAAGCTGACCTGATCTCCCGACCTCTCAGGGTCAGCCCCATTTTCCCGAGTACAATGAGGTTTGTCTGTTGAAGTGGCCGGGAGTTTTCTTCAGGTGTTTTCTCAATTCTATGTAAGATCCTAGTCTCCTAGCCCTGTTTTGACCTCAGTGGTTTTCCTTTTTATTGTTTACGTATTTGACTTCCTCGTGACATTACGTTGAAAAAAAGAAATCCATCACAACACAAATACGAGTTCGGACATGAAAAACAAGGCTGAGGATCCCCTAAGGTTCTGCAGATGGAATGCTCACGATTCTTGCAGATCCCCTGGCCACATGGAGACCAAGACCCAGGAAGTTGTGTTTGGATGTTGCCTGCCTGGGGGTGACGGGCGGCTGGGGGGCGTTGGAGGGACAGCCGATCCTGCTAAGACTCCCTGGGTGGAGCGAGCTCTCCTTCTGAAGGGGTCTGCCCATCTCACAACTGGGGGTCCCGCCTGGCCTCCAGGCCCCGCCCACCCTCACCTCTCTAAGCTTCTTTGTGGCCAGCAGCCTTCAGTGACAGTGTCCTCATCCGAGGCACCTGCACAGGTGCTCTTGACAGGCCCCACCCTCTGATGCCCTGGGGTCTGCCCTCTTCTCCCCAGGGGGGCTGCGCCATCTCAGAGCTCGCAGGCTGCAGGGTATCAGGAGGCGGGGAGCCCAGCCGATGCTACCTTACTCCCGGGCCTTCCTGGGTTTTCCCCTGAGATGCAGGCCTGGGAGTCCAGTGAGAAGAGGAGGGCAGGCCTCTGCGGTTTCCCGCCCTCCCCTCTTCAGCATCCTCTTCCTTCCCCGCAGGTGATTGATGGAAGGCGACCTGAATCTTGCCCCCAAGCCGTTGACACTGCCTGGGCAGAGCACAGAAGTGCGCTGGGCCCTGGGGGGTTGCTACCTCCCTGTCGTCTGGAGGAGCTGCAGGCAAGGCCGGCACAGCACCCCAGCTGACCCATTGTGCTGCCTGGCCCCTCCAGCCTCCCACTTCTACTTTTGCCCCTAGGCTGAATCTTCTCACACTTCTTTTGGAAACGATATTCCTTCTTGTCCTGAGGGCCCAGTTGATGCAAAGCCAAAGAGATATTCTTTTTTTTTTTTTGGGGGGGGGGGTTGCTAGGGATCAAACCATGCCTTGTGCTTGCAAGGCAAGCACTCGACTGACTGAGCTACATCCCCAGCCCCCAAAGAGATATTCTAGCTTGAAGAATAGCTTATATCTAAACACGTTGGACTTGGTGGGGTCCCCTGCTGTGGGGCTATTGAAGTCGCCCTCTGTTACTGCAGGCAGAGGTTGGAAGCTCTGGGGAGCCGGGGCTGTGTCCTTCCGCATGGCCCTGGGGGCATTCCGCAACTCCCAGTCTAAGAGGTGAAAGGCCGCCATTCTGAGGAACAGTGCAGGAAGCCCTGCTGCCGTGGAGATGGACCCCAGGGTCTCCGCAAGGCAGCTGGCTCCCGGCATTCTGGGATACTTGGGTGTCTATGCCCCTGGCCTTAGGTGGCATGAGTATGCCGGCCCCATTTCACTCGGGACCACAGCCTCAGTTTCCCCTTCTGCCCCTCCTTGGAACACATTCCAGTTCTAGAGCCAGAGACTTTATTTTGAGCTCCTTTGTCCCTCCTCAGCTCTCTGCATGGGCTTTGATGTCTGGAGCCCTGTCAGAGGCCTCTCTCACTTGCCCCCCGTACACCCCAGACTTGGATATGAGCTTCTGCCCGATTCTGAGTGTACATTGATTAGTGCCAGGCTCCAACACCTGCTACCTCCATAAGGGCAGAATGACTGACTTGCTCACCACCAAGTCCTCAGAGTCTGGCACAACTCCTAGCATATAGTAGGTGCTCAGTAAAGTGAAAGAATGAACACTGGATGGAACAAGACAGGCCTCGATCGTGTGCCTAGGCCACAGCACACAGGAAGATCCCCTAGAGCAAGCAGCACCTTGGGCTTGAGGGGGAAGCTGAGCCAGGGTGGGGGCCTGTTTGCCAGGGGCAAGACCTGGGTGGGGACACGGAACTAAGAGGAGACAAGACGGACAGCCCTGGCTCTGTGTCAGACATTCTGCTAAGCTTCAGAAACTTCTAGCATCTTCAAAGCTAACCTGACAAAGGCTCTGAGCCCAGGGACAGCTGGGCAGGACATACCCAAGGTGGGGGCCACCCTACAGCATGACTCCCAGTACCTTCCTGTAGGTTGCACCTTTTGAGGCAGGAGGGGAGAGCTAACATGAGGGAAGGTGGCCACGCTCTTGTGGCCACTGCGTGGGAGAGCCTCCCCAAACCCACCAGCTGTTGTGCCGCCGCTGTCAGAGAAAATAGCCTGCAACGTGGGGAAATGAAATTCCTGCTCTTTGACCCAACGGTGCCACTTCTAGGAGTTTCCTGATAAACGCTCAGGTGAGAAAAGCCACGGTCACAAGGATCGCTCACCGCAGCTTCATCTATCACAGACAGACCATGAAGCGTCCATCCACAGGCGAATGCCTGAGCTTTCACACCTGGCTCCTCTGCAGCCCTGAAGGTGAAACTTCTTGCAATCCACACATATTCCTGTCATCGTGAGGCAGAAGCACAATAAGGTATCTTTTGAATTATGGGATGGTTTGCCACAAAAGGCTACTATTGCCAGAATTCAACTGCCCAGGCAGTAATTGTGCCCAGTGCAGGAGGACCCTGGTGCTGGGGGACGCTCAGGGCCTGTGGGTCTTCGGGCAAAGTTCTACCTGGACCTGGGCAGGGGTCACACTGGGACTCACACAATTATTCTTTACATAGTAAACGAGCTTCGTGCTCTCTTCCATGTATTTCATAATGAGAATATAAGGAAAAAATAGCAGCTTGTGGTAAATAAGTCTTTAAAAAATACAGCAGAAAATTGCAACGGGAAAGAAAAGAATCTCCACCTTCCTATGCTCCCCCACACCCACCGGTTCATTCCCTGGAACTAGTAGCTATCAACACCACAGAGGGTGAGGAGCCTTCCAGAAGACGCTGTCTGCATTTTGCACCAGTTCATGTGTGCACACCTGTGAGCTCTGGTTTCCCTGAAGAACAATACATCTTTGATTTTTTTATGGTAAACACTGAGCTATTTCGTTGTCTCCCGTGTCAGTTGGTCCCCCCTTACTCTCACGGGCCCCTCCATGCCCGTGACAATCAGGAAGCTTCTGGGGTTGTCCTACTGCCATTCCAAAGTCACTCAAATGACTTGACATACAAATAGCTTAACACAAGAGATTTCTCACCCTGAAGTATCTTCTCCCCTTGGGGGGGTTTGCCAAGCGCCTAGGTTTGCAGGAGGAACTTCATCTTTCCATGTCAACCTCTAAGGCAATATGTGTTTTGCCCTCCTCCTCAGAGAACTAAAACTTCAAGAGGAACCTCAGGAAGTCGCCCTGTCTGTAGTACCTTGGGCCACGGGTGTAAAACGAGCAGACCAGAGCCTTCCCCAGAGTCTCCCACAGGAGGAGAGGTTGTGTGCACGTGTCTTGTCTCTCTGCAGCGCCTGAACAATAGTTTGCAGGAGGCACTGTCTCCCCCAACAGTCAATGTAAATCCAATTGGACATAATGACTGGATTTCTCTCCTCTCAGAGATGGTGACAGTGATTTCTCAGATGCCTTTTAGTTTCAGACACAATTCTGAACAACATAATTGGGTTGGGTCCTTGCAGCCTGCCCTATTGGACTATTGATTAGCCACTAAAATCTTCCGCCTCGCGGATGTCTGGGTGTGTGGTCGGCATAGCAAGTGGGCACGGACAGCTCCAAGTGGGGGTGTGGACACTGCCACAGACCTGCACCCTGAGACTCAGGCTCCTCCCAGAGTCCTCTGCCGCTGACCACCTGTGGGTACCCACCTGTCAGCACCCCACGCCCGGAAGTCCTGGGAAGCCAAGTGCCAGCCTTCACTGCCCTGCCTCACACCTGGGTGACTTGGGTTTGGCACTGTCCCTCTCTGGGTCTGTTTTCTTGTGTGTCGAAGGTAACCACCCGACTTCATAACCTTCAAGCCCTGCCTGTCATTGAAGGCCCTGTCTAATAGAAATAGAATGAGAGCTGTAAACATAAGTCACAGAGGCTATTTGGAACCTTCTAGCAGCCATATTGAAAAAAAACAAACGAAAACTGGCAAAATTAGTTTTATAATAAATTTTATTTAATCCAATGCTTCTATAAAATATAATTTCTGCAAGTAAGCAATATAGAAATAATTAGTAAAATATTTAGCATCTTTTCTCATACTGTCTTTGAAATCCAGCATGGAAGTTTCTGCTCACGGTGCCTCAATTCAGCTTGCCTGCATTTCAAGGCTCCATGGCTGCATGTGGCGGGTGGCCACTGGGTCAGACAGGGCAGGAATGCCTGGACCATGCATGGATTTGGCCCTAGTCCTTTGCACTGCCTGTCCCAGGCTAAGCCTGTGGATCTACAGGTCTACTTTGTGGGCAGTATGGCCATTGGCCTCAGCAAGGCACGGGAGGAAGCATGGCTTCCTCGCTCACCAGGAGTTGATGGTGCAGTTGGAGGAAAAACAAGATCCCCCCCCCCCAAAAAAAAAGGAAAAAGAACATGATTAAGTGACCCTACATGGGAACAGTGCAAGCTGGTAAATGCTGTAGTGGAAGCTGACTAGCAGAAGCTAGTCAGAAGTTCTTAGATGCAGAAGCCCAGGAAGGCCTCAAGGGACATTTTGAATTTTGCAGCCGAGAGAAGACTTGCACTAGCATCTGGGGCTAGACATAGGGTATGGAAAGTCAGAGGGATGACGAAAATATGACGATCGTTTCTGTGGCATTGAGGAGGCCAGTCTGGTAGAGCAGAGAGCAGGAGTTAGCAGCTGGGTGGGGTGAATTGGAGACAACCTTGAAGGTCAGAGAGAAGAGTTCAGATATGAGGTAGTAGGGAGCCAGCTTAGGCTCTTGAGCTGAGGAGGAGTTCATTAAACTTTCCTGCAGATTGACCAAGTCACTTATGAACTGGAGGCAGCACCCCCGATGGGGAGGCCAGTTAGGATGCTGCAGAAACAGAAGGTGGGGACAACAGATGGACAGGGACAAGCAACTGTTCAAGGGGGAATTGCAGGAAGCCTGTGCTGTGGCCATGAACCTTCAGTTTTGATGGTGAACCTGGACCCATGTGAGGACCTCTGGCATTCTGCTTTTGGCTGGGCTCTGCTGGCCAAGGGCAGGAAGAACATTCTGGGAAGATGATCTGCCTTAGCACAGACTTATGGTCAGAAAGGGATGCTGCAGGTAGCTGGGAAGAGGGGGCCCCAAGGAGTCCATCATTCGGCCTCAATAGGAAGAGACGGCAAGTCCCTGTTGTATTTTAACTTGAGTGGGCTTTTGGTCAGATGATGGGATGTTGGGAAAGGACTTCCAAGCCAAACCAGGTTGGATAGGTAACAAACAAACAAACAAATAAATAAATAAAACAGGAGGTGATGTTCTAAGTGATGCAGTCATTTATGCAAAGGCTTGGAAGCCGAACCAGGCACAGCACATCCCTTGGCCTGTGAGGAGACAGCCTGTTAGGGCAGAGGTCCCCTGGGTACGGGCGCCCAACAACTGACCCAGTGAGTCACCCTCAGATGGCTAATTCACTGTCTAAGTGGCCAGGGAACTTGAGTCAACAGTGGCATTTAGAACTTTTACTTTGTGCCAGGCAGCCTGAGGCTCTGCGGATGCAGCGGTGTCCAGGACACTGAAGGCCCCGCCCTCACCAAGCAGGGAGGCTGCAGAAGCCAGACATTAGTAACATTTTGTTTGTAAGAAGTGCTGGGACTGAAAGTGTTGGGGACCTAGCAATACCGCACAGGGCCACGTGCACGGAGGAAGGGAAGACTTCCCTCAGAAGAAGCACTTGCCCATCAGTCTACCTGCAACCTGCCGGTGACACAACCTAAGGCTGAAGGGGTGGGGGAGAGGTGGAAGAGGGGAGGACACAGCAGGAAGGAGTGGCCTAAGCGAAGACCCCAGCGGGGAGAGGGGCAGAGGCAAGGCTGGAGGCAAATCAGAGGGGGAAGAACTCCGCAGGCAGATGTGAGGAGGCTGTCAGGCCAGAGCTCCTTCGGCTGGGATGCCAGGGCTCGGGGTCCATGCAGGCAGGCAAGAGCCCATACAATCACAGGGATCTGATCTTAGCCCATAGGACAATGACAGCATGGCAACTTAAATGGAGAGAAGGCCAGGGCAGGACCAGGCATGCCCCTTGGGGCCACACCAAAGATCCCAAGTGGGAGACTGTCACTGTGATGCTCTGGAGCCCTCTGGGCTGGTGAGGAGAGTGCGCTGGGGGAGGCCTGGGTAGCCCGTGGGGCAGTCTTGGGGCCAATGCGATGGTCCAGAGAGTTGAGGGTCAGGCATAAAGGAGATACAGCTGCCTGGTTCCCCTGCAGCTCTCAATTACAGCAAATGTCCCCAGACAGGTTAGTGATTCTATCAAAGCATCCAAACCTGGAGACCCACATTTACAGATAATGTGCATGAAGCCAGCTAATTCAGTGATCCAATTATTAAGTTAGAGCATCTATGACTTAATTTCATTGGCCGCCAGCAAGGCATCCTTCAAGTAAATTGACATCTGCTTTGCCATTCCCTTTTAAAATCAGAACAATCGATTTGGTTAAATTTTATACAGAAACCGTCTTTTGCAGTGCCCCAGGCAGACCTCGGAAAAGCTTGAGAACAAAGTGCCTCCTTTTTAAAAATTGTAGTTTCTTTATATATATGTATATTAAACAGCTATTAAAGTTGGCATGAAGGGGGAAAAAAAAAACCCTAATTAAATGAGACAGATCCTGGTTGAGACCTTCCGGGAACACTTGAAAAGAATTCACAGTCTGCTATTGTTCAGTGCAAATCAACGTCAATCAAGCCAAGGTGGCTGATGTTATTATTTTCTGTCTTCTATGTCTGTTGATTTGTTTGTTCAGGTGTCCTAGCAATTGCTGAGAAAAATGATACTCAATTCCCTCGACTTGATTATGGAATTGTCCATTTCTCCCTTTAATTCGGTCCACTTTTCTTTCAGATATTCTGAGCCCTATGATTGGTGCATATGCATAATGACTCATCTTGGTGTGATTGACATGTTTACTGCTATGAAGTTTCCTTCTTTATGTCTGGGTTTAAAGTTTTCTCTGAAATTGACATAGGCACTTCAGCCTTCTTGTGCTTAACGGTTGGCATGTACTGGATTGTTTCCATTCATTTGCTTTCAACCTGTGTGCTTTTTGTTTTAATTTAAGGAATGTCTGCTAGAGATAGCATAGAATCGAGACAATTTTTTAATTCATTCTAAAATTTTCTTTTTTAAAATCTTAGGGTCCTTTACTGTTTAATATAATGTTTCACATAGCTGGGTGAAATTTCATTTTATTTTTGTTTTCTGCTTGGCTCCTCTATTTTTTTTGTTTATGTTCTTTCTATCACACCTTTTAAAATAATTTGAATTTTTTTAGAATTCCTTTTAATTTAAATCTTTCCATTTCTTTCTAGCTTTTCTTTGCATTATTTGCACAGCAACTGCCTGACAGAGTACATTATACATGCTTACCTTTTCAGAGTCCATTTATAGTTAATGATAGACCACTTCACATAAAATATAGAAATCTGGCCACATTAAAGCCCCATAACCACCTCCATCCTTTAAGTTGTAGTTATTCCGAGTAATACATTCATCCATGCCATAAAGTCCTCAAGATAATGTCATGACTTTAATTTAATTTTATTTGTATTTATTTATTTGGGGGTTGGGGGTTGAACCCAGGACCTTGAGTAGGGTAGGCAAGTGCTCTACCACAGAGCTACATTTCCAGCTCTGGCTTTAATTTTAAATAAAGATGTACAAAGAAAATAAGAGGGAAAAGGCAAGACTCAAAACAAAACAATCCACCCAATACCCTTTGCTTTGAGCAGACATTCACCCATCCTGAGGTTCTTCATTCTTTTCTGAGGGTCTGGTTTCCATCCACCATCCTTTCCCTTTGGTCTGGCTTGAAGATGGAGAAAAGACCTGCCTGTTCCTGGAAGACATTTTCCCCATGTGGCCTCTGTGTTCAGGACAGCCAACCCTGTAGGGACAGCCTTTGTAAGGTCTTCATGGTCACCAGCCCCTTTGATGGACACATCATGGCAGGGGACCTTAAGTTTGGAGAACCAAGTTGGTTGTCTGCCTCGGTTTCTGAGTGCACGGTGATGGGCAGTTCTTGCAAGGCCTGTTTCTTGGTTTATTTCCACCGGTTTCCAGATCCCATTCCTGGTTCCCTCCCCGACAGGACATGCTCCAGTTCAATCCATCCACACCCTGGACAGGAACAAAACATCCAAAATGTGCAGTGTGCTTTTCATACACCCACCTGGATTGTGCTATAGAACATCCTCTCTTGCCAAGAGCAGTGGTGCACACCTGTAATCCCAGTGGTTTGGGAGGCTGAGACAGAAGGATCGCCAAGTCAAAGCCAGCCTCAGCAACCGTGAGTTGCTAAGCAACTCAGTGAGATCCTGTCTCTAAATAAAAATACAAAATAGCGCTGGGGATGTGGCTCAGTGGTCGAGCGCTCCTGAATTCAATCCCTGGTACAGTCCGACCCCACCAAAAAAATATTCTCTCTTCCCCTTCCTCCCCTTCCCTCCTTCCTCCTCTTCTTACTCCTCCTCCTCCTCCTCCTCCTCCTCCTCCTCTTCCTTCTTCTCTTCCTCTTCCTTCATTTGTACTCAAAACGTTCTAAACTCGCCTGTGGAGGTGTGTGTGATTCAGGTGTCACTTCAAATGGCTCCCTGGTGCTTCTCAGTGAGCATCCTTCACTTCACTCACAGGATTCCCCCATCCCTACTGCCCGCAAGGAATATGTCCCAAGCCCCCGGCAATGCCTGAACCACAGACAGTACAGAACCTTGTCTTTATTATTTTTTCCTGTCCATACATACCTATGATGAGGTTTAATTTATAACTTAAGCACAGTAAGAGATTAACAACAATAGCTAATAACAAAATAGAGCAATTATGACAAATAACTAATTATAATAAGAAGTCTCACAAGATCCTCTTACTGTGTGTACCCTCCTTGTGGTGATGGCAGGCGATATTAAAGGAGGCACTTGACAGCTTCTCTTTGGCATATCTCAATTGCCAGATAACTACTCCTGTGCTCTGGAGCTGTAATTAGGTAAAATACGGGTTGCTTGCACACATGCACAGCAAGACCACATCAACCGAGCTGATGGCGGATTTGATGAACAGGCAGGGAGCGTGCCTGATGCAGATATGCCAGACAAAGGGATGATTCCTGTCCCAGGCTGGATGGAGAGGCACGCTACAAGGTTTCATCATGCTCCTCAGAAGGGTGCAAAATTTGAAACTTATAAATTGTTTACCTCTGGGATTTTCCATTTCATATGTTCGAGCCATGGTTGACCACTGGTGACTGAAACCTCAGAGAAAACCCCTGGGTCAGGGGAACGACACTGTGGATTCCCTAGTGATAGACACTGAGATTGCCTCAAGCCTCCACCTCCACAGACAGCATGGCAGTAACCACTCTTGGCACTCTGGCAGGGAGAATTCTGAGACATAGATGGGAGAGAGGAGGCAGCCTGGAGGGTCCCTCTTGCTTCAGGACAGTCTCAGCCCTGGGCCCTCTCACCTCCTGCCATTCTCTCCTGCTCTGCCCAAGTCTCTCACAGCAGAGAGCCCTTCCCTCAAGTCACCCATAAAGCCATCACTAGCACTGTGGCTTTGTACCACCAGGATGTTAGCAAAGCCTTTGGGAGTCTTTGGCCTAGGGATGCTGTGTCTCACAGTCTCTGAGTGATGCAAACTAGCCCTGTCTAGATGGAAGCTTCATTTTCCTCTCATTGAAGGACCAGGGGACTAAGGGTCTGGTCACAGAACAACCATGCCCAACTGGGGAGGGGCTCACACCCAGCAGTGTGAACTGTCCCTGGTGAGCTGGGGATCCTATGGTGTGTCCTGTGTGCACCCAGGCTTTCCCAGAAACAGCTCTGTGTGCAAAGGCCTCCCTCTGCAGGGAGCCACTGGGGAGCTTGTGCCGGACCAAATCCAAGGCTTCAGTCTGCAACCAGTCAACACCCTTGCTTCCCGGGGAGCTATTCGATCTGGCTTTCTGGGGTAGAGAAAGACCCTGGGAGAGAGATTGCTGGCTCAGAAAGTGGGCGCTTACTTCCAGAAAACCCTCCTGACTGCTCTTCAGAGAGCCCGCGGCAGCCCCACTTCTCCAAAGGAAGGGTACCAGGTCCTTACTCATCACCAACAAATGGCCTGACAACTTCCTGCTGTTGCCAGTACTGGAGGTGTAGCACTGTGTCTGGCTGCCATTTTGACTGGCGATCTGATTACTAGTGTGTCCAGTGTCTCTTCATGAGCTCTGTATTCTTTGGGCTCCCCTTTGTTCCTGCCTGTTCCTGTCCAGTTCTCTGCTGGTAGTGAACCAGGTGTGGCTGCCGAGGATCCATTGTGTCCCTTCAGGATGCCTCTGTTCGTTCCTGCTCTCACCCATGATTTGAATTCCACAGCTCAATGCACAGGGAGAAGTGGGGTGTCCTTTGTTCCCTGGTTCTCTGGTGGGAGGGAGCACCCGAGGCCCCCGGGAATGCCTGGGCCTTCCCTGCCTTCAGCACCTGCTGCTCCCCAGGAAGGGAGAGCCTCACTCTGTGTGAGCACAGCCTTGGTGGCAGGTGTGAGGCTCCTCCCACTCCCTCTCTGGAATCACTCTATGACAGGATGTTATCATGCTCCAGGGCTAGAGAGAAGCCCACACTCATAATGGTACGCTGCTTGCCCAAGCTCATGTAACTTGTGAAAGTGACCCAGCCAGGATGCTTATGTCTGGGTGTCCCTCAGATTAGTGAATCTCAATATCTATTTCAAAAAACTGCTATGAGGGAGATCCAAGATGGCGGACTAGAGGGAGGCTGCGTAACTTGTGGCTCCGTAAACTCCAGTTTCAAGCAGAGAATATCTTTTTCTCGGTAAGGCAGTTTTTGCTGCTTATCGATCCCCTGCTGTGTACCCTATTTGTCTGCTATGATCACCTGCTGTCCTGCCAGCATATCGACGCATTTTGAGTGCAGATTGCTCATTGTCAGGCACCTATCATCCGCCATTTGCCTGCCTCTTGCCTGTCCATCACCTGCCTTACACCTATCCATCACCCAACGCACAAGGTTCACCTCCGGATCGTCCGACAACAGTCAGCAAACTGATCGCTGACCGCCAGTGGGAGCACCAGATGCCTGCTGTTGCCTGGAAGTTCTCTGTCACAGTACCTGCAGGTTTGATTACATGTGGCTGCCCGCCATTTGAGACAACAGCCAGGCCCCGTAGGACCCCTGGCCGGACTGACTGAGCCCCGTCTCCAGGATCCCTCAGCCCGACCCATCACTCCCTGCCTCTTGGGCCCTCACATTCGACTGACTGCTCCCTGCCGCCAGGACCCCCAGATCAACTGACTGCGCCCTATCACCAGGTCCCCAGACTGACTGATTGCAACTGGCCTCCAGGATCCCACAACCACACCAAACACACCCGACCTCCAGGATCCCTGCCTGACCAACTGCATCTCGCCTCCAGGACCATCCTGCTGACCACGGCCACACCCTGAGCTGCAGCTCCCCATTTGCCACCACATTTCGAAGCCAGAGCAGCCATCTTGGATAATCCTGAAGCCAGAGCTCCAATCTTTAGGTGGGGCAAATCCCATCCTGCGTCTGCTGGAGGCTTGAAGCTCATTATCAGGTACCTTCCCATGCATCAGGCTACTGAACACTGGGAGGTTTCATTACTATATGACTGTTATACTATAGATTTTCTTTTTCTCCTTATTGAAAAAGTTTAAGTTTTATTTCTTTACTTTTCTTGCTCTCTTTTCCTTTGGTTTACCTTTCCCTCAGAGTATCTTTCTCCCTTTTTTTGCATGCTAACATCCAATTTCTTTGATTACACTCTCACCCTTTCTAGTATCTAAAACTTCTGTGTAGTTCTTTTCTTATCCCATTAACAGCCACATTCTACATCCCTCTGCACCCTCTTTGTCCTCCATTTGAAACTGCAGATGTTATGCAAATCTGTTTGTTTACTGAAGATAATATTCGAACTCATTCTGTTTATTATGACAATTTTGTTATTGTCCCCATAGGGGCTATTTGGTCTAGGATTGCATAGTGTCTGAATTGGGCACTGCTAATATTGATCTCCCCTTAAAGAAAGGGTTTTGGAAACCTATAGGGCCACTATAAGCCTATAGGGGAAATCTGCAATATCCAGATCTGCACTGCTAGAGGGGAAGAACATGAACAACACGGAAAAACAAGGGAAGAAAATGAGCCAAAACAATACTAGATTCTGCATTAATAGAATCCAATGACAGTATGTTAGAAGAAATGTCAGAAAAGGACTTCAGATTATACATGAGTAAGATGATTCATGAAGCAAAGGATTGAGATAAGAGAGCAAATGCAGGCAATGAGTGATAATGCAATAAGCTGAAAGAGCAAGTGCAGGAAGTAAAAAGATCATTTCAACAAAGAGATAGATTCCTCAAAAAAAAAAAAAAAAAAAACCAAAAGGAAATCCTTGGAAATGCAGGAAACAATAAACCAAATAAAAAACTCAATGGAAAGCTCATCACCAACAGAACTAGACCACTTGGAAGACCAAACCTCAGACAATGAAGACAAAATATTTAATCTTGAAAATAAAGTTGCCCAAACAGAGAAGATGGTAAGAAATCATGAACAGAATTGCCAAGAACTATGGGACATCATGAAAAGACCAAATTTCAGAATTATTGGGATTGAGGAAGGCACAGAGATACAAACCAAAGGAATGAACAACCTATTCAATGAAATAATACCAGAAAACTTCCCAAACCTGAAGAATGAAATGGAAAATCAAATACAAGGGGCTTACAGAACACCAAATGCACAGAATCACAACAGATCCACACCAAGGCACATTATAATGAAAATGCCTAACATTCAAAATAAAGATAGGATTTTGAAGGCCGCAAGAGAAAAGCATCAGATTACATATAGGGGGAGACCAATACAGATAGCAGCTGACTTCTCAACCCAGATTCTAAAAGCTAGAAGGGCCTGGAACAACATATTTCAAGCTCTGAAAGAACATGGTTGCCAACCAAGAATCCTATACCCAGCAAAACTAACCTTCAGATTTGAAGATGAAATAAAATCCTTCCATGATAAATAAAAGTTAAAAGAATTGACAAATAGAAAGCCTGCGCTACAGAATGTTCTCAACAAAATATTCCATGAGGAGGAAACGAAAAACAACAATGTAGGTCAGCAAAGGGAGGAACTACCTTAGAGAAAAACCACTCAAAGGAGAAACCTAGCCAAGTTAAAAACCAAAAATAAGCCAAATGACTGGGATACAAATCATATCTCAATAATAACCCTGAACGTTAACAGCCTAAACTTATCAATCAAAAGACATAGACTGGTAGAAATGGATTAAAAACAAAGACACCAACAATATGCTGCCTGCAAGAGACTCATCTCATAGATAAGACATCCACAGACTAAAGGTGAAAAGGATGGGAAAAAACCTACCACGCACATGGACTCAGTAAAAAAGCGGGGGCTTCCATCCTTATATCAGATAAAGTGGACTTCAAGCCAAAGTTAGTCAGAAGGGATAAAGAAGGACATTTCATACTGCTTAAGGGAACCATAAATCAGGAAGACATAACAATAGTAAATATTTATGCCCCAAACAATGGTGCATCCCTGTACATCAAACAAATCCTTCTCAACTTCAGGAATCACGTAGACTACAACACAATAATTCTGGGTGGACTTTAATGCACTGTTGTCACCACTAGATAGATCTTCTAAACAAAAACAACCAAAGAAACCATAGAACTCAATAACACAATCACTAACCTAGACTTAATAGACATATATAGACAATTCCATCCATCAACGAGCGGATTCACTTTCTTCTCAGCAGCACATGGATCCTTCTCGAAAATAGACCATATGTTATGCCACAAAGCAGCCCTTAGGAAAATGCAAAAAAATAGAGATACTGCCTTGTGTTCTATTAGATCATAATGGACTGAGAATAGAAATCAATGACAAAATAAAGAACAGAAATTACTCCAACACCTGAGACTAAATAATATGCTGTTGAATGAAACATGGATAACAGAAAACATCAAGGAGGAGATAAAAAAATTCTTAGAGGTCAATGAGAATGATGATAGAACATATCAAAATCTCTGGGACACTATGAAAGCAGTACTAAGAGGAAACTTCATTGCATGGAGCACATTCCAGAAAAGAACGAAAAGTCAACAACTAAATGACCTAACATTACAGCTCAAAGCCCTAGAAAAAGAAGAACAGAATAACAGCAAAAGTAGTAGAAGACAGGAAATAATTAAAATCAGAGCTGAAATCAATGAAATTGAAACAAAAGAAACAATTCAAAAAATTGACAAAACAAAAAGTTGATTCTTTGAGAAAGGAAACAAAATAGACAAACCCTTAGCCACACTAACAAAGAGGAGAGAGAAACTCAAATTACTAAAATTCATGATGAAAAAGGAAATATCACGACAGACACCACTGAGATACAGCAACATAATGAGAAACCTACTTTGAAAAACCTGTATTTCAACAAAATAGAAATTACTGAAGACGTTGACAAATTTCTAGAGACATATGCTCCTCCCAAACTGAACCAGAAGGACATACACAATTTAAAACAGATCAATATCAAGCAATGACATAGAAGAAGCCATTAAAAATCTACCATCCAAGAAAAACCCAGACCAGATTGGATTCTCAGCCGAGGTTCTATAAGACCTTCAAAGAAGAACTCATTCCAATAATTCTCAAATATTCCAGGAAATAGAAAAGGAGGGTGCCCCACACATTCTATGATGCTAATATCACCCTCATACCCAAACCAGGAAAGACACATCAAAGAAAGAAATTTTAGACCAATATCCTTGATGAATATAGATGCAAGGATCCTTAACAAAATATTGGCAAAACCTGTGTCCAAAACATATTAAGAAAATTGTGCAGCCCGATCAATTGGGGTTCATCCCTGGAATGCAAGGATGGTTTAACATCTGTAATCAATAAACATAATCCATCAATGTGAATAGACTTAAGGATGAGAATCATATGGTTATTTCAATTGACGCAGAAAAAGCGTTCACAAAATACAACACCTCTTCATATGCTCAAAACACTTGAGAAAATAGGAAAGTAGGAACATACCTGAACATTGTAAAGGCTATTTATGCTAAACCATGGCCAACATCATTCTTAATGGAGAAAAAACTGAAACCATTCCCTTTAAAAACAGGAACAAGACAAGGATGTCCTCTTTCAGGGACCACTTCTATTCAACATTGTCCTCAAAACTCTAGCCAGAGCAATTAGGCAGACTAAAAGAAATTAAAGGGGATACGAATAGGAAAAGAGGATCTTAAGCTGTCACTATTTGCTGATGACATGATTCTATATTTAGAGGATCCAAAACCTCCTCCAGAAAACTTCTAGACCTCATCAATGAATTCAGCAAAATAAGCAGGCCATAAAATCAACACGCATAAATCTAAAAGCATTTTTTATATGCAAGTGAACAAAACAACTGAAAGGGAAATGAGGAAAACAACTCCATTTGCAATAGCTTCAAAAATAATAAAATACTTGGGAATCGATCTAACCAAAGAGGTAAAAGATCTCTACAATGAAAAACTACAAAACATTGAAGAAGGAAATTGAGACCTTAGAAGATGGAAAGATCTCTCATGTTCTTGGATAGGAAGAATTAATATTGTCAAAATGGCCATACTACCAAAAGTGCTATACAGATTCAATGCAATCCAATTAAAATCCCAATGATGTACCTTACAGAAATAGAGCAAGCAATCATGAAATTCATCTGGAAGAATAAGAAACCCAGAATAGCTAAAGCATCCTTAACAGGAAGAATGAAACAGGGGGTATTGCAATACCAGAACTTCACTATACTACAAAGCAATAGTAACAAAAACGGCATGTATGGGCACCAAAATAGACAGGTAGAATCAATGGTACAGAATAGAGGACACAGACACAAACCCAAATAAATACAATTTTCTAATACTAGACACAGGTGCCAAAATATGCAATGGAGAAAAGATAGCCTCTTCAACAATGGTTGCTGGGAAAAACTGGAATCCATATGCAACAGAATGAAAATAAACCCCTATCTCTCACCCTGCACAAAACTCAACTCAAAAATGGTATCAAGGTCCTTGAAATCAGACCCAGAGACCCTGCATCTTATAGAAGAAAAAGTAGGTCCAAATCTTCACCTTGTTTGGCTTAGGATCAGACTTCTTTAACAGGATTCCCATATCATAAGAAATAAAAGCAAGAATCAATAACTGGGGTAGATTCAAACTAAATAGCTTTCTCTCAGGAAAGGAAACTATCAGCAATGAGGAAGAGAGAGCCTACAGAGTGGGAGAATATCTTTGCCACTCATACTTCAGATAGAGCACTAATTTCCAGATATATAAAGAACTCAAAAACTCTACACCAAGAATACCAATAACACAATCAACAAATGGGCTATGATATGAACAGATGCTTCACAAGAAGAAGATCTACAAGCAATCAACAAACATATGAAAAAAATGTTCACCATCTTTAGTAATAAGAGAAATGCAAATCCAAACCACCCTAAGATTCCATCTCACCCCAATTAGAATGGCGATTTTCAAGAATACAAGCAACAGTAGGTGTTGGAGAGGATGTGGGGAAAAAGGTACACTCATACATTGCTGGTGGGGCTGCAAATGAGTGCAGCCACTCTGAAAGTAGTGTGGAGATTCCTTAGAAAACTTGGAATGGACCCACCATTTGACCCAGCTATCCCACTCCTGGGTCCTATACCCAAAGGACTTAAAATCAGCATACTACAGAATGCAGCCACATCAATGTTCATAGCTGCTCAATTCACAATAGCCAGACTGTGGAAACCAACCTAGAATCCTTCAATTGATGAATAGATAAAAAAACTGGTGATATATATTATATATATATATATAATATTATATATATATATATCCACACACACAACACACAATGGAATATTACTCAGCTATAAAGAATAATAAACTTATGGCATTTGCAGGCAAATGGGATGAAATTGGAGAATATCATGCTAAGTGAGATAAGCCAATCTCAAAAATCCAAAGACGAGATGATCTTGCTGATAAGCAGATGATGACACATAATGGGGGGTGGGAGGGATGCAAGAATGGAGGGAGGAGGGACTGTATAGTGGGAAAAGAGGGGTAGTGGGGATGGGGGGGAAGGAAAAAAATAACAGAATGAATCAACATCATTACCCTATGTAAATGTATGATTACGCAAATGGTATGCTGTTACTCTGTGTACAACAGAAACAACATGTATCCCATTTGTTTACAATAAAAATAAATAAAATAAAAAAACCCTGCTATGTCCCAGGTGGCTACATGCCTCATCATTTCTAAACAGTGAGATTTAATGACAGAATCAACTCTGGTGGTACCTTTGTACTTTCTCAGTCCCTAATGCTTGACAAGGGACAAGTTGGTGGAGACAGGGGCTGAGGTGACCAATCTTACCAGCCTGGGTGTACAGGGGAACAAACAGATGTGCTCACTGGTCAGGGTCCTCAAAGCCTGCTCCTCCAGTGAGGCCTCTGGCAGGGAGGGAAGCAGGCATATGACCTCTCCCTTCCAGCAAGGGCACCTCTCTTTCTGGGTCTCCCAGCTCTGCATTGGAAAGGAAGCCTAACTGGCCACACACAGGGTCCTTAATGAGCAAGGACCTCATTAAGGACATATCAATGATGAGTGATCAAAAGGGGTGTTCTGGAACATCAGTGATGAGTGAGTAAAAAGAGACAGATATCCCCCATCACAAGAAGGAACATTCTTTCTCCTGGAGAGAGGGACTCTGGAGGAGGTAACGGTTTCATGACAGCTTATAAGGGAGGGACCTGTGATAGTGGTATGGTGTCCATAAAAGAATGGTTTCTCCCAGGAAGTGACATCGGGGCTGGTAATGAAGAATGAGGAGACAGGAGCTAGGAAAAGAGGAAGGACTTCCCAGGAAAAGGGTAAAGAATGTCAAAGGCCTTGAGGCAGAGAAACATGAAGAGGAACCAGGGCGGCTGGAGGCCACCAGGGTCTGAAAGCCCAGGCCAGGCAGGGACTCCCAAGCCAGCCTCTTCACCTTGGGACGCCAGCGCGCTCGGTACCCATGAAGACTGCTCAAGTCCCTTGAGACCCTCAATTTCCACATATCCTCCACTTTAAGATAGATCTGCCTGAGATCAACCCTGCATTGGGGGAGACAGGGAAGATGTCCCTTTATCACCTTACCTCTCAAGCATCCCTTGTCCCTCTTTGGATGGAAAGAGAGGCTCACCTCTCACCTAATGTAACTCTGACTGTCTTAATGTTACCTCGTCCTGAGGCATAAAACCACCTGGGATAATGTTGGCTCTTTAATCAAGGCTCAAAAAAGTTCTCTTCCTACTCATTGAATTAAGTAATGTGTTTCTAATACATTTTTCTTTTTTATGTTTAATAACTATCAAAATTCATATTATATATAATTCATATATTATGTTATAATATAATATAATTTAATATTATATATAATATAATATTATATAATAATAATATATTATATATCAAAATTCATATTATATATAAGATATCTTGACCATTTGTGCATCGCTCATCATTATTATAATCAAACAATCTTGAAGGCAATTGAAAAACTTAGAGCTTTTGGTCATAAGAAAAATTTAAACAGTCGCATATCCACATTTGTTGCACTTCACATAATAGATGTGGTGAATAAAGAAGGGACAGGAAGGTCAGAGCAGGGTAAAATTCTGTTGGAAGTGGAATGAAAACACACTTTGAAGGTGCAAAGGACACAATGTAAAATTTTTTGACTGTTAAAGGGAAACTCATTTGTATTTTGAAGCCTAAAGTGGTAGTACTTTTGCATTTTTATATTTATATTCCATCAGATACATTTTAAAAAGAGATGTGATAGCTTTTTATATGAAGGTCAACATATGCGATAGGTCCCAAATTTGTAATTGAAAAGACCCATCATAGATGCCAACTTAAAAAATATGTAAGGCATATTTATTTATTTATTTATTGGTATCAGGGGTTGTACCCAGGGGGACGTAACCACTGAGCCATATTCCTAGTCCTTTTTATTTTTTATTTTGAGATCTGCCTGAGATCAACCCCACATTGGGGGAGACAGGGAAGATGTCCCTTTATCACCTTACCTCTCAAGCATCCCTTGTCCCTCTTTGGATGGAAAGAGAGGCTCACCTCTCACCTAATGTAACTCTTAGGGTCTCCCTAAGTTTCTTAGAGTCTTCCTAAAAAATTGCTGAGGCTGGCTTTGAACTTTGATCCTCCTGCCTCAGCCTCCCAAGTTGTGGGGATTACAGGTGTGTGCCAGAGTGACTGACAAGGCATATATATTTAAAAGGAAATGCTTATGGAGTGGGGTATCATAAGTGTGTGAAGCTATCAACGTCCTAGGAGTGGTGGCAGAGACCAGTAGGAGGCGTGTTCCCTGGAGCCATCTTCCTCCAGCTGGCCAGGCTGGAGTTGGGCGTGGCTCCTGTGCTCCTCATTATCATGTGGCTACCAGATGTCAGCACTCAGGTGCAAGGATTTTTTTCTGTTTGGGTCATTTCTGTCCCCTCAGCGTCGACCATAGCGCTGGGTACACGGTAAGTACTCGACCTATTGAATGAAGGAATGGCCCCCCCACTGGACTGGACTCTCACCGTGAGCAGGCACCATGCTGAGAGATGCCCACGTCATGCCTGCTAATTCCCATGACCACCCAGTTAATATTCCCACTTGAGAGATGGGGAAACTGAGGCATGGAATAGATACATAAGCTGCCCGTGCTCACCAAAGAAGTAGCAGACTGGGACCCAGGCATCCTGGCAATACTCCTTAGAAACGACGCCTCTTTGTCCCTGGGGTACCTGTGTCTCCAAACCTAGCACTTGGGGGCACTCCGCGAATGTGATTCCCTCCAAGGCCATCTTAACGGCTCTGTGCCATCTGCTTTCTCCTGCCACACGATTTTCCTTCTCCTTCTCTGTTTAATATTTAAGTCACATATATGCTGGGACTGCCTGGAGACCTATGTCACTGACCTACTTACCTAGCCAACCATCTTTTCTTGCACGTGGGGGACAGTGGCAATGGGAAGGAAGGAGGCGGAGAGAGTGGGGATGGCTGCAGACCACACTGCTGCTCGGAGCAGACTCCAGCTGACAGCAGGAGAACATTAATAAAACAAGGTCAGACTCCTCTGCCAGGAGACTGTGACAGGATAACACTGATTCTAAGTGGCTTTCCAAGAAAATCTCTCCCATTCCTCTGACCCAGAAGACGGGCCTCCAAAGCTCTCGCTATAAGTGTGTGTGTTGGAGGGGGAGGGTGTTCTCCGTTTTGTAAAAGGACTTGGAAATCCAAGGGGGGTTCTTACCCCTTGGTAGTAAGAAGAGCTTGCATTCAGCCACAAACAGGCACTGTGTCCCTCTGACTACCTCTAGCCAGACCCCAGGCACAGCACTGAGGAGTGCCTTTCTTTAAGGCACTAATTAGCTTCATCTGCCTGTAGCCAGGTGATCCTGGTGTCCCCAGAGGCCCAGGCCTGTTGTTCCTACTTCCTAAGACTGGAACTCAAGGGCCTGGGGTCCTCTCCACTCCCATTCTCACTGTGGGCTGACACTGAGAGGTGTACTCTTGTCCCATCTCCGTGTCACTGGCCTGAGGGTTCCCAGGGCTCAAAGACTCCAAAGGGGAATGTGCATCAGGCTGCAGAGGTGGGGGAAGATAGGCAATGTTAGGTTGCAGGAGACAGCTTCCCGAGTGTTAGGGTTTGAATAGGAGGTGTCCCCAAAGCTCCTGTATTGATGCAGGAATGAGAATTGATTGGACTGTGAACGCTGTAATCTAATCACTTGATCCTAGTTTGAACGGACTGGATGGTAACAGTAGGCAGGTGGGGCTGGCTGGAGAAGGTGGGGCACTGGCGTGTGTCCTGGAAGGCTGCATCTTACCCGAGGCCCCTTCCTGCTCTCTCTGCTTCCTGACCCCGAGTGAGCTGATCAGTTTTCCTCCACCAGGTTGTGACCCATGTTTTGCCTCATTTAGGCCCAGAGCAATGGAGTTGGTCTATGCACCCAGACCTTAAAACCATAAACTCCAAATAAAGCAGCACACAGCAGGGTGACCCTGGCTGGCACTTTGCACTTAAGATGCCCAGCGTCGCTCATGATGAGCTCCTCTGCACTCACAGCAGGCAGATGTGGTCAGCTGTCCATAGTTCACAGGGGAAACCGAGGCAGTGGCAGGTCTGCCACTTGTGAAAGGTCACACAGGACTGTGCACTGAGCCCAGGCCAGGCCTTAACCCGACCCTGCACTGCCCCCTGTGTCCCTGACTTCTGTGTCCCCAGCACACAGAACAGCTGCTGCTCCCGGCCCTGTGGGGCTCTAGTGCAGGCCAGGAAGGGACAGGGAAGGATGAGCCCACAGCCCCATAAACACCCAGCAGCCTGGGACTGTGTCGGGTGAGACAGGAAGGGAGGGGTCCTGATTTCTCTGGGAGGGGCTGGGGCCTCCCTGTGGAAGTGACCTGTGACCCCAGGTCTGAGGTATCAGTGATTAGTGAGGCACAGAAGGGCCCAAGCTTCCCTGGCAGAGGAGACGACCCAGGCAAGCTGGGGGCTTAGTGGCCCCTGGAAGAGACCATGGCCTGGGAGCAGAGCCCAGGCAGAGAGGTGGGACCCTGGCTGGGAGTGAGGCCTGCGGGCTGGGATGGGCTGGTCTTGTGCCTGGTCTCGAGTCCCCGGGCCAGCTCTGAGGTCCCTGTGGTAAGGGCCTGCTCCAATCTGGCCTGCCCAGCCTGGCTTCCCTTGGGAGGTGCAGCGGGTTGGGCTAGCTGGGAGAGGCCAGAGTCCCCCTTGGTGGGACAGGTGAGAGGAGGGGGAGGGGAGGATGGCCCTCAGCCAGGGCCCTGGCCTCCTGGGTCAGAGCCCTTCCCAGGAGCATGGCTGCTCACTAGTTTCTGCCCCTGCTGGTCATGGGGGTTTCATGAGCCCTGGGTTTTCTCCATCCTGCTCAGTGGTCACAAGGCCACCTTCTCAAACACAACCAGCTCTCACAGGGAAAGGGCTGCCCTTCCCCTAGCATAGGGCTGGAGACAGGTAAGGCTCTCTTCCTGGAAGCCTCCCTCTGGGCCTCCCACAGCCAACAAGTACAGCAAAAGAGGGCTCCCCAGTTGAACTGGAGCAACTGATCTCTGCTCACCTGGGGGAGGGGGCAGGGCTCAGTGGGAGGGACAGGAGAGTGGCAGCTGAGCAGCACCAGCCTCTGCTGCCGCCTGCTCCAGGAGCAATGTGCAGGCGTAGGAGCGGCAAGGCAGCTATGGCTGCTGGCCTTTTTCCCGGTGCTGCCACAGGTGTGCAGGGTAGGGGCAGAGAGCGTGAGAACAGCAGGCACAGCGGCCCATCAGTGCCCACCGGGGTCAGCGGCTCTGTGGGCCTTATATGAACTCTCACAACCGCCCCAGAGGCGAGGAGCTGGCAATGTCCCCTTCCTCAGCGGGGGGAGCCGTGGTCAGGAAGGTCAAGGCCACCAGGCCAGAGGCAGGACAGATCAGGCCCCTGCTGCCTTTCCAGGCCCCCTGGCTCAGGGGCCCCATAGAGGAGAAGCAACAGGAAGCCTCCGAGGTGAGCCCAGGGCGAGAGGCCGGGACACAGCTCGTCACCCCTCAGGAACTGGGGTGCTGATGCATGCTTCTCAGCCTGGGCCCTGGGGCCTCCTGTGCTGGCCAATTCTCTGTTGTGGGTGGCTGTCCACTGTGGGGGCTGAGAGCAGGCCCCTGCCCCTCCCACTGTGGCCTCCTGAAATGTCTCCAGATGCTTCCAGATGCCCCCGTGGAGAGGCACAGACCTTTACAGAGGTCCTCACAGTGTGCTCCTGGACACGCAGCCTCAGGGTCCCTGGGGAACTTCTGAGGAGGGCGGATCATCCTCAGGCCCCATCCTAGACCTGCAGAGCCAGAAGCTGGAGGTGAGGGGCCCACCATATTTCTGAAGCTCTCCCCTCGGTTCTGGGCCCACGAGCATTTGGGAAGCGCTCACCTGCCCTCGAGGTGCCCAGGCCTGCTGCAGCCTGGAGTCACCTGCTGCCCGTTCCCCAGCCCCATGGCAGACCCCGCCCAGGACCATCAGGCCAGTCTTCCCGGAGCAGGCCCAGGCGGCAGTGCTTCCCATGCCGGTGGAGGCCGGTGAGCCTCTCTGGTCTGGCGGAATGCATTAGCTTGCTCTAGGTCTCAGGAAGCCAGGACGCCACCCAGTGTCCCAGTCAATTAGCAGCCCGTGTGCAGGATCAGGGCTTCAGGAGGAGCCCGAGGCCCCCACAACGGTCGTGGGTTGGTCATGGTGTCTCGGGTCCTCGGAGAAGCGGGTCCTGCCCTGCATCTCGGCCACCTGAGCAGCACCTGCTCTATGGTGAGAAAGGGAGGCTGGCAGGTGCTAGGCTGCCCGGTCCACAGCCTGGGCGGCTGATGGACCCCGTGTGGTGGCGAGGAAACTGCACTGGGGACACTCAGGCTGAGTGCAGGGCCTGGCGGCACCAGGACATCTGAGTGCCCTGGGGGGTGGCCTGCTTCTCCTCACGCCCGCAGCGTCCGCGACTGTGGTCACTCATGCAGGGCCTCTGCTGGCCGCCCGTGCTCGGAGGCTGGCTTCCTCGGGCAGCTGGAGCGCAGGCGTCCTCCGGGGTTCCTCTGTCTCTAGGAGGCACACGAGGCTCCAGGCTGGCCCCCGCTAACTCACCCTTGCCAGGAGAGCCCAGGACTGGGCACGAGCCTGTCACCCTGTTTCTGGACTCCACATGCGAAATTCCGGGTGCGGGAATTTCCAGCACATCCACCTGACCCAGCATTCAGGCGGCGCCTGCTGTATGCACTAGTCCAGGATTCCTTTCTGACACCCCAAGTCCACACCATCTCCCTTGCTGCTCAGGCCTCTGTCCACACCCACATCTAGCCAGTCCCTGTCCTGCCCATACCAGCTCCCACCTTAGCCCAGCCCCAGCCCTGCTCCTGGACGGGTGGGTGCTGGGTGTCCCCACCGTCCCCTGGAGCCATGGCCACCTGTGCTGGACCTGCTGTCGGTGGCACACTGTGCTCTTTCCAGGGTGCAGCCGTGAGCCTGTTCCTTCCTGTGGCTGCTGTAGACATCCCGACACGGTGGCCACTTAAGGCCAGAGACACGTCTTCTCTGCGGCGCTGCAGGAGGCAGTGTGGACCCAGCTGCCCTGATGGGAAAACTCAAGGAGTGGCGGGCGGGAACCTCCAGGGCCTCAGGAGGCATCTCCCTGCCTGGTCCATCCTGGGTGGCGGCCAGCTTTACTTGGCCACCCGTGGTTGCAGTGCCCAGTCTCTGCCCTGAGTCACATGGCAGCCCCCTCCTCCCTGGGTGTGAAGCCCCCTCTGCCTCTTCCTCCTCAGAGGCTTCTGGTGGCCCTGAGGGTCCCAGCATGAACAGGTTGATGGCATCTCAAAATCCGTGCACACCTGGGAAAAGACCCTCCCCCATTCCAACAAGGCAGGACTTGTGGGTTCCAGGAATAAGGACCTGGACTATTTGGGGGGTCTTTTCAGCCCCCCATGCTGACCTAGGAACCCGTGTGTCCTGTGAGCCCTCAGACCCTGCCTGTGTGTCCACTGTCTGGCTGCCTTGTCTACTGGCCTCAGTGGCCTCTCCGCTCCTCACACTGGGTACCAGCTCCACACCGGGGGACACCTTTGGAGAAAATTAGAAAGCAGCATCTCCTCTGGGCAGACGCAGCCTGTGCCTGTGCCCCAGCTCACAGCTTGCTCTGTGCAGGGAGGCTGGCTTTCAGCTGCTCACACCTCTGGGTGGGCAGAGCGCACACTGCCTTACCACACCAGCAGCCCCTCTCAGACCCGCCCCAGGACCTCTGCACATGCTGCTGCCACTTCTGCAAATGGAATCGTGGTCATCCTTCCAAACTCAACTCAAGAGTCCCCTCCCCAAGAAACCTCACCTGAGCCGAAATCTAGCCCGGTGCCTAGAGGAGTCTGCACTCGTACCCCTGCCATCGATCTCCATCGCTGATGACACGCTCACAGGTGTGCTGTGGATGCCCATCTGCCTCCCTGCTAATGAGGACGCTCAGCAAGATTCCACGCCACCTCTGCTTGGCCAGCGGTCATGTACCCAGTGCGTGCCGGAAGCACTCGATATGCACTGAACAAACCATGCACTCATGGAGGTACAACCTGCCACCGTGTGGTGCCACCCTGGAGGCAGCCAGAGCAGTGAGGAGTCTTGGGACACATGCAAATGGACGAGTCCCCTGGAGGGCCAAGCTCCTGCCCTTGCCCTGGCCTGGGAGGGTGGGTGTCCCTGATGCCCGCCTGCTCATGGAAGGCAGAGCCAGAGGCCAGTTCACCCCAGGGAGCTGCAGTCCTGTGGAGTTTGGCGCCCGGCCAGCCTGGGAATGGCTTCAAATTAATTTACATAATCGGGCTGCACTCTGCAGTGTTAATCAGCCTTCATGGCCTCCAACACGGGACTCAGGCCTCGTGCACAGGAGCTGTGCCCTTCCGTCCAGGCCATGGAGGCTTGGCCACTCCACCGAGGATGGAAGCCCGTGTCAGGCCCGGATGTCTCTCTACTGGTCCTTGCAGAGTGGGGGTGAAAGGCGAAGGACCCCCGCCCAGCATGGAGACCCCGGCCCGTTCCTCCTTGGCCTGACTGGCCGGTGCTCCTGGGCTGAGAGGTCCGGACCTGACCTTTGAGCAGTTTGGGCATGGAGAGCCTGTGGGTTGGACGCCCTTCTCCCCTCTTGCTCACAGCTGTGCCCTTGGCCACCAGGCTTCTCTCCTTGTGCCTCAGTTTCCCCATCCGAGGGTGGAGACAGAACCAATGAGCGTGGTGGATCCAGCCCACAATGAACCCTCCAGGCAGCTGCCAGCTATCCAGGGCCAAGACACCAGGGTCACCACTGCAGGGCAGGCCCCAGCCCCATGTCATCTCCCAGCTGGTCACTCTACCTGTAGGGACAGTCTCTGTGGTTCAGAGGTATGAAACCTGGAAACACAAGCAGTAAGGTAACAGTCTAGCCCGTGGCAGAGCTGGCACTTGATCCAGGGTGTGGCTTCTGCCTGCTCTTGGCTCCCAGCTCCATGTCACTGTGGGCACGTCCACCTCTTCTTGGGCCACCCTTGCCTCTGTGGGCAACGGCTGGGTGGGATTCTTCCCCACCTTGCAATTGTCCCAGCACCGCCCAAACTGCTCAGCACACAGTTGGTGTCTAATGAGCGCCTATGTGGAGAAACACACCCAGAGGGCCAGACAGTCACTGGGACAAGTGTGGCTTCTTAGAGCCATTGACTCTGGAGGATAAGGTGGTGGTTTGGGGGCACAGTCTCTGTTCCTGTCCTGAGCTCCTCTTCTCCTTCCAGGGGTGCAGATCAATCCTCATGGGGACCCTCAGAAAAGCCACAGTGGAATGAGGGGCCGTCCTCTACCCCAAACATGGGCTGTCCCTGCACAAGGTCATCTGGAGGCAGGAATCTGCATGAGTGTTTCCTACTGCTCAGGAGGAGCTAGTCCCACCCCGTCCATCCTCCAAGGCAGGCACGGTGCCCAGCACGTGGCGAAGGCTTCCAGTCCCATATTTTAAATACATTCATTCATTTGCATTTGGTGCTGGGAGTGGGACCCAGGCCTTGTGCAGCCCAAGCCCCCAATCTGTCGCTGAGCGCCCCGGGTACAGGTGAACTTTACGCATCACATAGGACACCACACCAAGGACAGGGAAAGGGCGGGGCTCTGGGAAGCCTGTGGGAGGGGCGTTGGGAACAGAAACCACCTCAGGCTCTGTCCTCTCCTCCAGGGTATGGCCATCTCTACCCGGTCACCAAGCCTGGCAAGTACCTGTGCATGCTCTATGCTCTCTTTGGGATCCCGCTGATGTTCCTGGTTCTCACGGACATAGGTGACATCCTGGCCACCATCTTCTCTGAGTCCTACAATCAGCTCCGAAAACTCCCTTTGCTCCCTGGCGCCCCCTCTGAGGGGTGCTCTGGGCTGCGCTGCAGGAGGAAGCCTCAGGCCAAGCCCCGGGAGGCCGCCCAGACCATCCCTCAGATCATCATCAGCGCTGAGGAGCCCCAGGGCCCCAAGCCCGGCAAGCGCCCCTCAGTCCCAGGCAGAGCCTGGGAGCGGCTGGAAAGGCTCCTCTCCCCACAGGAGAAACAGAGCCTGCGGGCCGCGGCCCCGGGGCCATGGAGAGGAGCAACTCGTGCCCAGAGCTGGCGCTGGGGCGGCTGTCTGCCTCCATCCTCAGCAACCTGGACCAGGTGGGCGGCCGGTGGAGAGGCTGGACGTGCCCCTGCCTGCCATCGCCCTGGTGGTCCTGGCCTACATTTCCTGTGCCGCCGCCCTCATCCCCATCTGGGAGACCAAGCTGAACTTCGAGAGCGCCTTCTACTTCTGCTTCATCACCCTGACCACCATCGGCTTTGGGGACACCAGGTTAGAGCACCCCGCCTTCTTCCTGTTCTTCTCCCTGTACCTCCTCATCGGCATGGAGCTGGTCTGCATCGCCTTCAAGCTGCTGCAAGCCAGGCTCCTGCGCGGCTGCGCGGACCTCATGCTCTTCCTGGCCCAGGGCAAGCTCTGCCGCCTCGTGGGAGAGTGCAGGCCCGGCCTTCCCAGACAGACTGGAGCTGCGTCTCACCTGGGTGGGTCAGAGCAGTGACACCGAAGCCCGTCCTCCGACCTTGGGGCCTAGGGACACACCCTGCACGAAGGCTGAATTTGGCCTTGTGTCCTTGGGAATCCAGGGAAAACCCTTCACACCTTCACCCCAAGTCCAGGTGAACTGTGTGTGCATTTGTGGAAAGCACCGCACTGACCACCTCACGCTGTCACTGCCTGCCTGTGACCCAAGGAAAGCCGAACTGTGTCCTCGAAACTGTACTTTCAGCCAGAGAAGCCTTCCTGAGCTTCCCGGCCACCCCTGAGAAGGCAGAGGGAGCCTGAGCAACCTCTTCTCCCCAGGGACGCATGAACGCCCTCAGAGCAGTCCTGCCCAGCCACTGCTCCACACAGTGGCACTGTCACCTGAGTGCATGGGGGCCTGGCAGATGTCCTATTGCTGGATTCCGGGTGACCACGTCCCTCTCTCACTGAAGGTGATGGTGCCTCCAGGCGGGCTGGCCCTGAGACCCTGGAGACCCGGGGTGACGGAACTGCTGGGTGACACACCTGAGCAGTTCCCAGCGGGGGTCCCGTGAATTGACTGCCCTGTGCATCGATGCCGTGGGTACCCTGTCCCTCCGTTCTGTTGGGAGAACTCCCTTTGCCTCCCTTTGAGCACAGACTCTGGTCACTAAGGTGTGGACACGTCAGCCAGGTGTGAGTGAGAAGGGGCAAATGCCTGCAGGCTGCACTCAGCTATGACCAGTGGGAGCTGGTGGCTTCGGGCACCCAGCCCCTTTGCCCTGCCTGGGGTCACTCTGGGTGCTGTACGCTGTCCCTCTGTTCTCAGGGGACACGGGCCTCAGGGGCTCCTTAGCACACTCTGCCTGGCTTCCTTGGTCCTGGTCTCACTTCTTTCCTCTGCTGGGGCTTCTGGTGATCACCTCCCTGAAATGCACTCTCAAAATAACCTCTGTGTCAGAGTGAGTCCTGGGGCCCAGCTGGGGCAGCAGGTGAGCTGGCAGTGGCCCCTGGCGGCTCCCCGCTTCTATGTTTCCCTCCTTGGTTACTAGACACGTCCCGGGGCTGCATCTGCACCTCTGAGAGTCTTGCAAAGGTCACCTGGGTCCTGTGATGAGCACAGTCCCTGAGTCCCTGGGGAGTGGTGGAGGAAGCTGCAGGCCAGGACCCTGGAGAGACCCCAGCAGGATCCTCAGAGCAAAGCAAGCCCCTGTCTTCCAGGCTGTCTGCCCTGTTCCACCTCCTGCCCGAGTTGAGCGCCAGCTCTCAGCGGGGTCTCGAGTCTCCCCTCGGATCTTCTCCACCTTCCCCACAGCTATCGGACTCTGTCCCCTCAGCCCTGAGGACCTACTCAGGCCATGAATCAGACCAGGCGGAACAAGGACAGGAAGGGCTCAGACACGACCCGTGGGATTTGGGGGACAGTCCCAGGTGCGGGGCTCTTGAGGTGTCTCGACATCCCTCCAAACACATTAGCCCAGCTGAGATTTGGCAAAGGCCCTGGAACCCAGAGGCCATCAAGACTGGCCACTCAAGTGGGAGTACTTGGAGGGCCCAGGGCCTATGTGAAGTTCAGCTGCACCTCATCCATGGGCTGCTGGCCATTGTCCTGGCTGAGGGCATCCAAAGAGGAGCCAAGGACATCCTCTCAACCCTGGAAGTCGCTTCCCTACAGACTGGACGGGACCCTCAGCCAGTCCCTTCTGAGGCACGGCAAGTCCTGTTCCAGTGCCAACACGAGTCACGGCTGCTGGCCGTGCGATCAAAGCCCTGCTCTTTGCTTATTTCATTGGCTGCTCAGAAGTCTTCCTGGTTCTGAGGAAGCGGCCCAGCGTGCCATCCCGCCCGCCTCTGGCCCTGCCTCCTCTTCCTGCCTCTTTTTCCTTCTTCCTTGGCTCCTCCTGAGCAGGAATGGGACTTCCTCCTTCCAGCCCTGGGCTCACATCGACCCCTCTGGCTCCAGTGCTTCCGTTGCCCTGCCTGATCCCAGGTCACCTTCCTCACGCACCATAACCAATTGCTGGTGACTGCCTGGCGCCATCGCCACAGCTTATTGCTCATGGTTCCGGAGCCTGGATGTCAGAACGGAGCCAGCATGGCCGGGACCTTGGTGAGGTCCTCTGCCTGGTGTGTCCACCCACAGAGGGATCTGTGTCACTTGATCCTCTTTCTTTCTTGCTTAACATTTGCAAAACACTATGTAATTAAAAATGAGTACCCAAAATCGACAAAGACTCGACAGTATGCAAACAAATCACCATGCGCCTTTAGAACACGGACACAGGATCGGAGCACGTGTGTCACCAAAGAAGGTATTTTGATGGCCAAGGTCACCTCCTGTCTTCCTGAGGGCTCCCCCTAATGACCTCCTCTCCACCTATTTGCCTCCCAAAGGCCCCACCTCACTGGCACCTAGGACTCCTGGGGGACACAAGCATGGGGTCCATAGCACCTCCCAAGAGTCAGATGCCACTGGACTGGGGTGTGTCTGGGTTTGGGGTTTTCAATGTCCCCAGGTGGTCCCTGTGTGTGGCCAGCATTGAGCAGCAGGCAGAGCCGCTTTCTGAGCCTGAAATGCCCGTCTGTCTCCCCTCTGCGGTGGAAGAAGGGTGCCTTGGGGCTCCCTCCACCTGTGGCTTCCTCCAGCGAGTGACCCCAGGCTCCTGCAAGTGGCCATCTTGTCCCCACCCCGACCATCCTTCCAGGACATTCTCTGCTCCAGGACTGGAATGAAGTGCCTGCCTTTTGTCTCCTCCCCATCTCCCAGCTGCCCAAATGAAACACCCCGTTTCTCCCTTCGCTGCCTCTCTCCTTTCAACCCTCCCGCCCCCTTTGCAGCATCAGCATCAGATGGGACGCTGCACGGTCCTCAGGTGCACACAAAGCCAGGACAGCAGTCACCCTTCTCTGCACACCTGCCGTGAGCCGCATCCCGATCTCAGTCCTTGTGCACCTTCTCATCCAATGCTCCCGGCAGCGCTGAGTTAGGTCCAACTGTCTCCATTCTACAGATGAGGAAACTGAGGCCAAGTAGCTAGCACAAGCTCTCCCTGCTAGCAAGTGGTGATCCAGGAGTCACACCCAGGCCTAGTGTGACTCTAAGTCCGTGGTTCCCAGTGGCCCAGCAGCATCCACCTTCCTGGGAATCTGTGAGAAGCAGAGTCTCAGGCTCCACCTGAGTCCTACTGAAGCCCAGTGCTGGCGCTTAGGAAGCCCTTCAGGGGACACTGAAGCAGGCCTGAAACCGTGGCAATAACCCCTCCCATTTCCCTGTGGGAACCGTTTTGGGGACAGCAGCCTGAGTAAAGGTAAGAGGGTGGGATTCCTGTGTGGGCAGGGATGCTGGGGGTCAGGGCCTCTGGCCAGTGAGCCCTCCTATGACTGGACCCTCCAGTCCCAGTAAGGGCCATTTGTGCTCATTTGCAAACTCAGTCTCCCTGGCGTGGCGGAGGCTGCTTCTTGCTTGGGGGCCCTCTCTTGGGGGATCCCCATCAGCTGCCCAGCAGGACCCAGCTGTAGAGAGTTCAGCCCAACTGAAGGCCACCTCCCGAATTAGAGGCCCCAGAAACTCCTGGACTCTGGAGGAGGGGGCATGTGGGTGGTCACCTGCTGTGGGTCCTCCTGCAGCTCGTGTCTGTCCTCCCTGTGCCTGGGTCAAAGCTTTGATGGCACGCTGTGACCCAGCGGCCTGGGGTGGTCCTGCCCAGTTGTCCAGCGGCCTGGCACCAGGTGTTGTGAGCACCACTTTTTTATAGAAAAGAATAAACGAAGGTCAGGGAGCTAATCCATAAGTTCAAGGTGACACAGCCAAGTGGATGGGTGGGGGTAAAAAGGGAGCCGCCTCGGGAGGCCGGATCGGGGACACCCCAGGGGCGGCGCCAAGGGCTCTCCCGAGAGGAGCAGAGGTTTCTGCCGGGCGCCACCCCGCAGTCCCAGGTGTGCGCGGCGCTGGGATCCTCCCTGCTGCATCCTCCAGCCCTGGGCTCCCGCAGCAGGCGCGGAGGACCGGCGGCTGGCCTGCGCTTCCCCACGGGGCCACCAGGTGGCGCCGCCAGCCCGCGCGCCCGGGCTCTCTGGGCCAGCCAGTGGCGAGTGTGGAGCTCCAGGTGCCTTCCAGGGGAGGGAATGTCTCTGGCCTTTGTCGCCAGGGAAGAGGAATCCCCCATGTGCTCCCCCGACACACCTCCCTGGATGACCCCTGACACGCAGAAGTCTGTTTCTGGGTGTGTTCAGAGGACTTCCTGGGACAGCCTCCATGATCTTGCTGACCTTCGAGGTTTGGGGGCCATGCCTTGTTGTCACCAAAGGTGAGGAGCAGGAGGTGACCTGGTGTCCCAGGACACTGGCAGGTGGGCGGCTGTATGCCCTGCTCTGGGTGGGCTGCTGCCGCAGTGTCTGAGGGCGCCTGGCCAGTGGGGAGAGGGAAGGAAGGCCCCCGTGGTGAGGGCTCACTTATTCTCCCTTCCTCCCTGGGGGCACCTTCCGACCACTGTCGCTGTGTCCATGTGCTCACAGTCCTTTACCCTTGCCCTGGAACAGTGCTGGCACGTGGTGGGTACCGGGTGAACACCTGTTGCTCCCACGAACCCTCCCAGTCCATGGGGAAGATCCATGTTGGTGTTTGGGTCAGAGCCTTTGTCCCTGAAGACTTTGCCAGACCCCTGGATGAACCTGCGGGGACTCCTGGGACTTCCCTGGCACCATCCCCTCTGCGATGTGGCGGGGGCTGGGCCAAGCCCTAAAGGCAGCACTTGAGAAGATGGCCCTTTAGGGGCCAGAGAGGGCAGAGCTGAGCAACTTCAGTCAGGGCCCTGCTGACTGGGAACCTCCTGTGGCCAGGAGGAGCTCTGGTCATGAGGCGGCAGGTGGGGTGGTTTGTTTGTCAGTGTTGTGATGTTTTTAATGTCATTTCTTCTCATTCTCAATATTGGTGCACACAGGCAATTCTGAATGGGCAGGTTTGCATTTTGGTCTTGGAGAGCCCCTGGGTGCATAGCCCTCCAACTGGACCTGATCCACCCCTGGCCTAGAGGTGTCCAGCAGATGACATGCCGTGCTGACAGGTGGCCCCTTACCAGCCCCTCTGATCCTGCAGTCCCCTCCATGGTGCTCCCAGGCGAAGGTCCAGCACCATTGCATCAGGCCCCAGGTCCTTGCTGCCACTTCAGCCACCACCTGCAGAAACATAACCCTAGGGCTGAGTCACAAACTGGCAAGGGCCCGTAATGGTCCCGACAGAGACTACAGAGGGAAGTCTCTGGCTTTGTCCCGCATAGCCTGCCGCCTGGTTTCTGCTTGGTGGTAGGCTTGTCTACTCTGCTGAGCGTCCATAGAGAAAATCAGTGATGGGCAGGGGCAAGGGGAAGGCAGTTAGATAACCAAGTCAGAAACCTCCCCAGACTGCCCCCTGATGCCATGCCGGCCAGGACGCGGTCCTGTGGCATCGTGATTTGGACTTCTGCCCTTGGAGAAGGGCAGTCACCTCTTCAGCCTCGAACCTTGGCAGGTCCTTGTCAACCAGGCAGAAACGGACCTCCATGTAGGGTTGCTATGAGGCTCGAAAGTGATGGAAGCACCTTGCCCAGCCCTGCTTGCTCTAAGAACCCCAGCGGTCCCCACGCCCTGTCTAGGGGCCTGGTCTGGTGTCTCTCTGCTTTCTGGGCACCCCGTAGTGTGTGATAGGAAGGGGGTACATTGTCAGACAGGAACCCGCCCTGGGGTCTTAGTGACGGCCCACAGAACACTCTCAACATGGCCCCCTGGGGCCCCAGACCCCTGGCCGTGGCTGTATGGAACACCCCCAACCAGATGGGGAGCCCCCAACAGTCAGCGCCCAGCACCCACTGCAGGGGCATTCTTCCTCTCCCCACTTGGCTTCCTGGGCACAGTTGTCCTACCCCAGCCTGTGCCCGTCACTTTCTTGTGGCTCCTGACACCACCCTTGCCTAACACTCTCATCTGCCTTGCTGGCCCCACTGCTTTGTCACTCTGACCCTTGGCTGCTGCCTGTCCCCATTCCCCCTCTGGTCTGGTCATGAATGCTGCCTCCAGTCCCGTCTTCCCCCAGAACTTCCTACCTCCCTGCCCACCCGCACCTCTGACTTGATTGTCCCCGCCCACCTCGTGTCGCCTCCCATTTCAGTGAAGGTGCTCCACCTTCCAGTGGCACAGGCAGGGGCCTGGAGAGCTGTCTGCACTCTGGGCTCTTCTCTTCCCACTCTGGAGAGACACGTGTCACCTGGTAAGGAGCCTGCAGGTTTGAGTTTGTCTCCCAGAAATCCCAAAGTAGCTGGCATCAGGTGGAGCCTGGCCTTTGTCTATATCAGAAGCTCCCAAGTGACTCCGGTTGCTTTTTTGTTCATTGCGTGGTCACAGGCCTGTGTCCAGTGACGAGTGTGCCAGGCAGTAGAATATAGCCCTGAAAGGGTGAACTTGGGATGCGGGAGCACAGGGTACTACTCAGGTGTTTGCAGGTAAAGGTAGAGTTGGCAGTTGAGATGGTGACCTGCTGTCTCAGGATGTCCCCTTGGAGAGCAGCTTAGCGGGATCTGCTGTCCTTCTGACATTCTCCCAGGTCCTTGCTTTATTAAATGAAGGCAGGATGTCAGTCACCCCAGGGTGGCTTGCGCCCTACATGCACCTTACCTTGTCCTTTGTCTAGGCTCTCACAGGGCCAAACAGCCGTGTGAGGATCTGCGGAATTCGTGGCCGTCAGCATCACAGAACATTCTCTTTGGAAAAAGAGAAGCTGGGAGGTTCTCCTGGGAAGGAGAAGTCATAAGCCATGTCAAATGATTGAGGTGCTGGGCAAGGTCCACCATGGCCCCCAATCCCCGACCAGCTCTCTGGAATCTGAGCACACATCATGGTTGATGACAGGATGTACAGGGTGAGTGGCCTGGGTGACTCAGAGGTTGCCATGGTGACGAGTGTGCATCTGCGCCTAGCAGAGGACTTCGAAGCTGACTTGGATGTGGGACAACAAAGGTGCCTCCATCTTGGATGCAAACCCTGCACGTTTCAGCCCCAGCCTTTCAGGGCTCTGCTTTTATTCTTGCTCTTTAGATCAGAGAATGAAATCCTTTCAAGTGCTGCAAATTTAAAATATAGGCAATTAAGGGCCTTCTCTGATGTTCAAGCCTGCTTTAATCTCTTCAAAATGTAGCTGTTTGTGGAGAATTAGAGATGACTGTGCAAATCCTATCAGCATTGTTTGCACGTCCCTTACCTAGCTGGACTTTACTGGGCACCTATTATGTGCCAGGACTGACTGTGAGGCCCGGGGATTCAGCGTGGTACAAGCTGACCTGATCTCCGACCTCTCAGGGTCAGGCCCCATTTTCCCGAGTACAATGAGGTTGTCTGTTGAAGTGGCCGGGAGTTTTCTTCAGGTGTTTTCTCAATTCTATGTAAGATCCTAGTCTCCTAGCCCTGTTTTGACCTCAGTGGTTTTCCTTTTTTATGTTTTACGTATTTGACTTCCTCGTGACATTACGTTTGAAAAAAGAAATCCATCACAACAACAAAATACGAGTTCGGAATGAAAAACAGGCTGAGGATCCCCTAAGGTTTCTGCAGATGGAATGCTCACGAGTTCTGCAGATCCCCTGGCCACATGGAGACCAAGACCCAGGGAAGTTGTGTTTGGGATGTGCCTGCCTGGGGTGACGGGCGGCTGGGGAGCGTTGGAGGGACAGCCGATCCTGCTAAGCTCCCTGGGTGGAGCGAGCTCTCCTTCTGAAGGGGTCTGCCCATCTCACACTGGGGGTCCCGCCTGGCCTCCAGGCCCCGCCCACCCCTCACCTCTCTAAGCTTCTTTGTGGCCAGCAGCCTTCAGTGACAGTGTCCTCATCCGAGGCACCTGCACAGGTGCTCTTGACAGGCCCACCCTCTGATGCCCTGGGGTCTGCCCTCTCTCCCCAGGGGGGCTGCGCCATCTCAGAGCTCGCAGGCTGCAGGGTATCAGGAGGCGGGGAGCCCAGCCGATGCTACTTACTCCCGGGCCTTCCTGGGTTTTCCCCTGAGATGCAGGCCTGGGAGTCCAGTGAGAAGAGGAGGGCAGGCCTCTGCGGTTCCCGCCCTCCCTCTTCAGCATCCTCTTCCTTCCCCGCAGGTGATTGATGGAAGGCGACCTGAATCTTTCCCCCAAGCCGTTGACACTGCCTGGGCAGAGCAGCAGAAGTGCGCTGGGCCCTGGGGGGTTGCTACCTCCCTGTCGTCTGGAGGAGCTGCAGGCAAGGCCGGCACAGCACCCCAGCTGACCCATTGTGCTGCCTGGCCCCTCCAGCCTCCCACTTCTACTTTTGCCCCTAGGCTGAATCTTCTCACACTTCTTTTGGAAACGATATTCCTTCTTGTCCTGAGGGCCCAGTTGATGCAAAGCCCAAAGAGATATTCTTTTTTTTTTTTTTGGGGGGGGGGGGCTAGGGATCAAACCCAGGGCCTTGTGCTTGCAAGGCAAGCACTCTACTGACTGAGCTACATCCCCAGCCCCCAAAGAGATATTCTAGCTTGAAGAATAGCTTATATCTAACACGTTGGACTTGGTGGGGTCCCCCTGCTGTGGGGCTATTGAAGTCGCCCTCTGTTACTGCAGGCAGAGGTTGGAAGCTCTGGGGAGCCGGGGCTGTGTCCTTCCGCATGGCCCTGGGGGCATTCCGCAACTCCCAGTCTAAGAGGTGAAAGGCCGCCATTCTGAGGAACAGTGCAGGAAGCCCTGCTGCCGTGGAGATGGACCCCAGGGTCTCCGCAAGGCAGCTGGCTCCCGGCATTCTGGGATACTTGGGTGTCTATGCCCCTGGCCTTAGGTGGCATGAGTATGCCGGCCCCATTTCACTCGGGACCACAGCCTCAGTTTCCCCTTCTGCCCCTCCTTGGAACACATTCCAGTTTCTAGAGCCAGAGACTTTATTTTGAGCTCCTTTGTCCCTCCTCAGCTTCTCTGCATGGGCTTTGATGTCTGGAGCCCTGTCAGAGGCCTCTCTCACGTTGCCCCCGTACACCCCAGACTTGGATATGAGCTTCTGCCCGATTCTGAGTGTACATTGATTAGTGCCAGGCTCCAACACCTGCTACCTCCATAAGGGCAGAATGACTGACTTGCTCACCACCAAGTCCTCAGAGTCTGGCACAACTCCTAGCATATAGTAGGTGCTCAGTAAAGTGAAAGAATGAACACTGGATGGAACAAGACAGGCCTCGATCGTGTGCCTAGGCCACAGCACACAGGAAGATCCCCTAGAGCAAGCAGCACCTTGGGCTTGAGGGGGAAGCTGAGCCAGGGTGGGGCCTGTTGCCAGGGGCAAGACCTGGGTGGGGACACGGAACTAAGAGGAGACAAGACGGACAGCCCTGGCTCTGTGTCAGACATTCTGCTAAGCTTCAGAAACTTCTAGCATCTTCAAAGCTAACCTGACAAAGGCTCTGAGCCCAGGGACAGCTGGGCAGGGACATACCCAAGGTGGGGGCCACCCTACAGCATGGACTCCCAGTACCTTCCTGTAGGTTGCACCTTTTGAGGCAGGAGGGGAGAGCTAACATGAGGGAAGGTGGCCACGCTCTTGTGGCCACTGCGTGGGAGAGCCATCCCCAAACCCACCAGCTGTTGTGCCGCCGCTGTCAGAGAAAATAGCCTGCAACGTGGGGAAATGAAATTCCTGCTCTTTGACCCAACGGTGCCAATTCTAGGAGTTTCCTGATAAACGCTCAGGTGAGAAAAGCCACGGTCACAAGGATCGCTCACCGCAGCTTCATCTATCACAGACAGACCATGAAGCGTCCATCCACAGGCGAATGCCTGAGCTTTCACACCTGGCTCCTCTGCAGCCCTGAAGGTGAAACTTCTTGCAATCCACACATATTCCTGTCATCGTGAGGCAGAAGCACAATAAGGTATCTTTTGAATTATGGGATGGTTTGCCACAAAAGGCTACTATTGCCAGAATTCAACTGCCCAGGCAGTAATTGTGCCCAGTGCAGGAGGACCCTGGTGCTGGGGGACGCTCAGGGCCTGTGGGTCTTCGGGCAAAGTTCTACCTGGACCTGGGCAGGGGGTCACACTGGGACCTCACACAATTATTCTTTACATAGTAAACGAGCTTGCGTGCTCTCTTCCATGTATTTCATAATGAGAATATAAGGAAAAAATAGCAGCTTGTGGTAAATAAGTCTTTAAAAAATACAGCAGAAAATTGCAACGGGAAAGAAAAGAATCTCCACCTTCCTATGCTCCCCCACACCCACCGGTTTCATTCCCTGGAACTAGTAGCTATCACACCACAGAGGGTGAGGAGCCTTCCAGAAGACGCTGTCTGCATTTTGCACCAGTTCATGTGTGCACACCTGTGAGCTCTGGTTTCCCTGAAGAACAATACATCTTTGATTTTTTTATGGTAAACACTGAGCTATTTCGTTTGTCTCCCGTGTCAGTTGGTCCCCCCCTTACTCTCACGGGCCCCTCCATGCCCGTGACAATCAGGAAGCTTCTGGGGTTGTCCTACTGCCATTCCAAAGTCACTCAAATGACTTGACATACAAATAGCTTAACACAAGAGATTTCTCACCCTGAAGTATCTTCTCCCCTTGGGGGGGTTTGCCAGCGCCTAGGGTTGCAGGGAGGAACTTCATCTTTCCATGTCAACCTCTAAGGCAATATGTGTTTGCCCTCCTCCTCAGAGAACTAAAAACTTCAAGAGGAACCTCAGGAAGTCGCCCTGTCTGTAGTACCTTGGGCCACGGGTGTAAAACGAGCAGACCAGAGGCCTTCCCAGAGTCCTCCCACAGGAGGAGAGGTTGTGTGCACGTGTCTTGTCTCTCTGCAGCGCCTGAACAATAGTTTGCAGGAGGCGCTGTCTCCCCCAACAGTCAATGTAAATCCAATTGGACATAATGACTGGATTTCTCTCCTCTCAGAGATGGTGACAGTGATTTCTCAGATGCCTTTTAGTTTCAGACACAATTCTGAACAACATAATTGGGGTTGGGTCCTTGCAGCCTGCCCTATTGGACTATTGATTAGCCACTAAAATCTTCCGCCTCGCGGATGTCTGGGTGTGTGGTCGGCATAGCAAGTGGGCACGGACAGCTCCAAGTGGGGGTGTGGACACTGCCACAGACCTGCACCCTGAGACTCAGGCTCCTCCCAGAGTCCTCTGCCGCTGACCACCTGTGGGTACCCACCTGTCAGCACCCCACACCCGGAAGTCCTGGGAAGCCAAGTGCCAGCCTTCACTGCCCTGCCTCACACCTGGGTGACTTGGGTTTGGCACTGTCCCTCTCTGGGTCTGTTTTCTTGTGTGTCGAAGGTAACCACCCGACTTCATAACCTTCAAGCCCTGCCTGGCATTGAAGGCCCTGTCTAATAGAAATAGAATGAGAGCTGTAAACATAAGTCACAGAGGCTATTTGGAACCTTCTAGCAGCCATATTGAAAAAAAACAAACGAAAACTGGCAAAATTAGTTTTATAATAAATTTTATTTAATCCAATGCTTCTATAAAATATAATTTCTGCAAGTAAGCAATATAGAAATAATTAGTAAAATATTTAGCATCTTTTCTCATACTGTCTTTGAAATCCAGCATGGAAGTTTCTGCTCACGGTGCCTCAATTCAGCTTGCCTGCATTTCAAGGCTCCATGGCTGCATGTGGCGGGTGGCCACTGGGTCAGACAGGGCAGGAATTGCCTGGACCATGCATGGATTTGGCCCTAGGTCCTTTGCACTGCCTGTCCCAGGCTAAGCCTGTGGATCTACAGGTCTACTTTGTGGGCAGTATGGCCATTGGCCTCAGCAAGGCACGGGAGGAAGCATGGCTTCCTCGCTCACCAGGAGTTGATGGTGCAGTTGGAGGAAAAACAAGATCCCCCCCCCCCCAAAAAAAAAAGGAAAAAGAACATGATTAAGTGACCCTACATGGGAACAGTGCAAGCTGGTAAATGCTGTAGTGGAAGCTGACTAGCAGAAGCTAGTCAGAAGTTCTTTAGATGGCAGAAGCCCAGGAAGGCCTCAAGGGACATTTTGAATTTTGCAGCCGAGAGAAGACTTGCACTAGCATCTGGGGCTAGACATAGGGTATGGAAGTCAGAGGGATGACGAAAATATGACGGATCGTTTCTGTGGCATTGAGGAGGCCAGTCTGGTAGAGCAGAGAGCAGGAGTTAGCAGCTGGGTGGGGTGAATTGGAGACAACCTTGAAGGTCAGAGAGAAGAGTTCAGATATGAGGTAGTAGGGAGCCAGCTTAGGCTCTTGAGCTGAGGAGGAGTTCATTAAACTTTCCTGCAGATTGACCAAGTCACTTATGAACTGGAGGCAGCACCCCCGATGGGGAGGCCAGTTAGGATGCTGCAGAAACAGAAGGTGGGGACAACAGATGGACAGGGACAAGCAACTGTTCAAGGGGGAATTGCAGGAAGCCTGTGCTGTGGCCATGAACCTTCAGTTTTGATGGTGAACCTGGACCCATGTGAGGACCTCTGGCATTCTGCTTTTGGCTGGGCTCTGCTGGCCAAGGGCAGGAAGAACATTCTGGGAAGATGATCTGCCTTAGCACAGACTTATGGTCAGAAAGGGATGCTGCAGGTAGCTGCTGGGAAGAGGGGGCCCCAAGGAGTCCATCATTCGGGGCCTCAATAGGAAGAGACGGCAAGTCCCTGTTGTATTTTAACTTGAGTGGGCTTTTGGTCAGATGGTGGGATGTTGGGAAAGGACTTCCAAGCCAAACCAGGTTGGATAGGTAACAAACAAACAAACAAATAAATAAATAAAACAGGAGGTGATGTTCTAAGTGATGCAGTCATTTATGCAAAGGCTTGGAAGCCGAACCAGGCACAGCACATCCCTTGGCCTGTGAGGAGACAGCCTGTTAGGGCAGAGGTCCCCTGGGTACGGGCGCCCAACAACTGACCCAGTGAGTCACCCTCAGATGGCTAATTCACTGTCTAAGTGGCCAGGGAACTTGAGTCAACAGTGGCATTTAGAACTTTTACTTTTGTGCCAGGCAGCCTGAGGCTCTGCGGATGCAGCGGTGTCCAGGACACTGAAGGCCCCGCCCTCACCAAGCAGGGAGGCTGCAGAAGCCAGACATTAGTAACATTTTGTTTGTAAGAAGTGCTGGGACTGAAGGTGTTGGGGACCTAGCAATACCGCACAGGGCCACGTGCACGGAGGAAGGGAAGACTTCCCTCAGAAGAAGCACTTGCCCATCAGTCTACCTGCAACCTGCCGGTGACACAACCTAAGGCTGAAGGGGTGGGGGAGAGGTGGAAGAGGGGAGGACACAGCAGGAAGGAGTGGCCTAAGCGAAGACCCCAGCGGGGAGAGGGGCAGAGGCAAGGCTGGAGGCAAATCAGAGGGGGAAGAACTCCGCAGGCAGATGTGAGGAGGCTGTCAGGCCAGAGCTCCTTCGGCTGGGATGCCAGGGCTCGGGGTCCATGCAGGCAGGCAAGAGCCCATACAATCACAGGGATCTGATCTTAGCCCATAGGACAATGACAGCATGGCAACTTAAATGGAGAGAAGGCCAGGGCAGGACCATGGCATGCCCCTTGGGGCCACACCAAAGATCCCAAGTGGGAGACTGTCACTGTGATGCTCTGGAGCCCTCTGGGCTGGTGAGGAGAGTGCGCTGGGGGAGGCCTGGGTAGCCCGTGGGGCAGTCTTGGGGCCAATGCGATGGTCCAGAGAGTTGAGGGTCAGGCATAAAGGAGATACAGCTGCCTGGTTCCCCTGCAGCTCTCAATTACAGCAAATGTCCCCAGACAGGTTAGTGATTCTATCAAAGCATCCAACCTGGAGACCCACATTTACAGATAATGTGCATGAAGCCAGCTAATTCAGTGATCCAATTATTAAGTTAGAGCATCTATGACTTAATTTCATTGGCCGCCAGCAAGGCATCCTTCAAGTAAATTGACATCTGCTTTGCCATTCCCTTTTAAAATCAGAACAATCGATTTGGTTAAATTTTATACAGAAACCGTCTTTTGCAGTGCCCCAGGCAGACCTCGGAAAAGCTTGAGAACAAAGTGCCTCCTTTTTAAAAATTGTAGTTTCTTATATATATGTATATTAAACAGCTAGTAAAGTTGGCATGAAGGGGGAAAAAAAAAACCCTAATTAAATGAGACAGATCCTGGTTGAGACCTTCCGGGAACACTTGAAAAGAATTCACAGTCTGCTATTGTTCAGTGCAAATCAACGTCAATCAAGCCAAGGTGGCTGATGTTATTATTTTCTGTCTTCTATGTCTGTTGATTTGTTTGTTCAGGTGTCCTAGCAATTGCTGAGAAAAATGTACTCAATTCCCTCGACTTGATTATGGAATGTCCATTTCTCCCTTTAATTCGGTCCACTTTTCTTTCAGATATTCTGAGCCCTATGATTGGTGCATATGCATAATGACTCATCTTGGTGTGATTGACATGTTTACTGCTATGAAGTTTCCTTCTTTATGTCTGGGTTTAAAGTTTTCTCTGAAATTGACATAGGCACTTCAGCCTTCTTGTGCTTAACGGTTGGCATGTACTGGATTGTTTCCATTCATTTGCTTTCAACCTGTGTGCTTTTTGTTTTAATTTAAGGAATGTCTGCTAGAGATAGCATAGAATCGAGACAATTTTTTAATTCATTCTAAAATTTTCTTTTTTAAAATCTTAGGGTCCTTTACTGTTTAATATAATGTTTCACATAGCTGGGTGAAATTTCATTTTATTTTTGTTTTCTGCTTGGCTCCTCTATTTTTTTTGTTTATGTTCTTTCTATCACACCTTTTAAAATAATTTGAATTTTTTAGAATTCCTTTAATTTAAATCTTTCCATTTCTTTCTAGCTTTTCTTTGCATTATTTGCACAGCAACTGCCTGACAGAGTACATTATACATGCTTACCTTTTCAGAGTCCATTTATAGTTAATGATAGACCACTTCACATAAAATATAGAAATCTGGCCACATTAAAGCCCCATAACCACCTCCATCCTTTAAGTTGTAGTTATTCCGAGTAATACATTTATCCATGCCATAAAGTCCTCAAGATAATATCATGACTTTAATTTAATTTTATTTGTATTTATTTATTTGGGGGTTGGGGGTTGAACCCAGGACCTTGAGTAGGGTAGGCAAGTGCTCTACCACAGAGCTACATTTCCAGCTCTGGCTTTAATTTTAAATAAAGATGTACAAAGAAATAAGAGGGAAAACGGCAAGACTCAAAACCAAACAATCCACCCAATACCCTTTGCTTTGAGCAGACATTCACCCATCCTGAGGTTCTTCATTCTTTTCTGAGGGTCTGGTTTCCATCCACCATCCTTTCCCTTTGGTCTGGCTTGAAGATGGAGAAAAGACCTGCCTGTTCCTGGAAGACATTTTCCCCATGTGGCCTCTGTGTTCAGGACAGCCAACCCTGTAGGGACAGCCTTTGTAAGGTCTTCATGGTCACCAGCCCCTTTGATGGACACATCATGGCAGGGGACCTTAAGTTTGGAGAACCAAGTTGGTTGTCTGCCTCGGTTTCTGAGTGCACGGTGATGGGCAGTTCTTGCAAGGCCTGTTTCTTGGTTTATTTCCACCGGTTTCCAGATCCCATTCCTGGTTCCCTCCCCGACAGGACATGCTTCCAGTTCAATCCATCCACACCCTGGACAGGAACAAAACATCCAAAATGTGCAGTGTGTGCTTTTCATACACCCACCTGGATTGTGCTATAGAACATCCTCTCTTGCCAAGAGCAGTGGTGCACACCTGTAATCCCAGTGGTTTGGGAGGCTGAGACAGAAGGATCGCCAAGTCAAAGCCAGCCTCAGCAACCGTGAGTTGCTAAGCAACTCAGTGAGATCCTGTCTCTAAATAAAAATACAAAATAGCGCTGGGGATGTGGCTCAGTGGTCGAGCGCTCCTGAATTCAATCCCTGGTACAGTCCGACCCCACCAAAAAAATATTCTCTCTTCCCCTTCCTCCCCTTCCCTCCTTCCTCCTCTTCTTACTCCTCCTCCTCCTCCTCCTCCTCCTCCTCCTCTTCCTTCTCTCTTCCTCTTCCTTCATTTGTACTCAAAACGTTCTAAACTCGCCTGTGGAGGTGTGTGTGATTCAGGTGTCACTTCAAATGGCTCCCTGGTGCTTCTCAGTGAGCATCCTTCACTTCACTCACAGGATTCCCCCATCCCTACTGCCCGCAAGGAATATGTCCCAAGCCCCCGGCAATGCCTGAACCACAGACAGTACAGAACCTTGTCTTTATTATTTTTTCCTGTCCATACATACCTATGATGAGGTTTAATTTATAACTTAAGCACAGTAAGAGATTAACAACAATAGCTAATAACAAAATAGAGCAATTATGACAAATAACTAATTATAATAAGAAGTCTCACAAGATCCTCTTACTGTGTGTACCCTCCTTGTGGTGATGGCAGGCGATATTAAAGGAGGCACTTGACAGCTTCTCTTTGGCATATCTCAATTGCCAGATAACTACTCCTGTGCTCTGGAGCTGTAATTAGGTAAAATACGGGTTGCTTGCACACATGCACAGCAAGACCACATCAACCGAGCTGATGGCGGATTGATGAACAGGGCAGGGAGCGTGCCTGATGCAGATATGCCAGACAAAGGGATGATTCCTGTCCCAGGCTGGATGGAGAGGCACGCTACAAGGTTTCATCATGCTCCTCAGAAGGGTTGCAAAATTTGAAACTTATAAATTGTTTACCTCTGGGATTTTCCCATTTCATATGTTCGAGCCATGGTTGACCACTGGTGACTGAAACCTCAGAGAAAACCCCTGGGTCAGGGGAACGACACTGTGGATTCCCTAGTGATAGACACTGAGATTGCCTCAAGCCTCCACCTCCACAGACAGCATGGCAGTAACCACTCTTGGCACTCTGGCAGGGAGAATTCTGAGACATAGATGGGAGAGAGGAGGCAGCCTGGAGGGTCCCTCTTGCTTCAGGACAGTCTCAGCCCTGGGCCCTCTCACCTCCTGCATTCTCTCCTGCTCTGCCCAAGTCTCTCACAGCAGAGAGCCCTTCCCTCAAGTCACCCATAAAGCCATCACTAGCACGTGGCTTTGTACACCAGGATGTTAGCAAAGCCTTTGGGAGTCTTTGGCCTAGGGATGCTGTGTCTCACAGTCTCTGAGTGATGCAAACTAGCCCTGTCTAGATGGAAGCTTCATTTCCTCTCATTGAAGGACCAGGGGACTAAGGGTCTGGTCACAGAACAACCATGCCCAACTGGGGAGGGGCTCACACCCAGCAGTGTGAACTGTCCCTGGTGAGCTGGGGATCCTATGGTGTGTCCTGTGTGCACCCAGGCTTTCCCAGAAACAGCTCTGTGTGCAAAGGCCTCCCTCTGCAGGGAGCCACTGGGGAGCTTGTGCCGGACCAAATCCAAGGCTTCAGTCTGCAACCAGTCAACACCCTTGCTTCCCGGGGAGCTATTCGATCTGGCTTTCTGGGGTAGAGAAAGACCCTGGGAGAGAGATTGCTGGCTCAGAAAGTGGGCGCTTACTTCCAGAAAACCCTCCTGACTGCTCTTCAGAGAGCCCGCGGCAGCCCCACTTCTCCAAAGGAAGGGTACCAGGTCCTTACTCATCACCAACAAATGGCCTGACAACTTCCTGCTGTTGCCAGTACTGGAGGTGTAGCACTGTGTCTGGCTGCCATTTTGACTGGCGATCTGATTACTAGTGTGTCCAGTGTCTCTTCATGAGCTCTGTATTCTTTGGGCTCCCCTTTGTTCCTGCCTGTTCCTGTCCAGTTCTCTGCTGGTAGTGAACCAGGTGTGGCTGCCGAGGATCCATTGTGTCCCTTCAGGATGCCTCTGTTCGTTCCTGCTCTCACCCATGATTTGAATTCCACAGCTCAATGCACAGGGAGAAGTGGGTGTCCTTTGTTCCCTGGTTCTCTGGTGGGAGGGAGCACCCGAGGCCCCCGGGAATGCCTGGGCCTTCCCTGCCTTCAGCACCTGCTGCTCCCCAGGAAGGGAGAGCCTCACTCTGTGTGAGCACAGCCTTGGTGGCAGGTGTGAGGCTCCTCCCACTCCCTCTCTGGAATCACTCTATGACAGGACTGTTATCATGCTCCAGGGCTAGAGAGAAGCCCACACTCATAATGGTTACGCTGCTTGCCCAAGCTCATGTAACTTGTGAAAGTGACCCAGCCAGGATGCTATGTCTGGGTGTCCCTCAGATTAGTGAATCTCAATATCTATTTCAAAAAACTGCTATGAGGGAGATCCAAGATGGCGGACTAGAGGGAGGCTGCGTAACTTGTGGCTCCGTAACTCCAGTTTCAAGCAGAGAATATCTGTTTCTCGGTAAGGCAGTTTTTGCTGCTTATCGATCCCCTGCTGTGTACCCTATTTGTCTGCTATGATCACCTGCTGTCTGCCAGCATATCGACGCATTTTTGAGTGCAGATTGCTCATTGTCAGGCACCTATCATCCGCCATTTGCCTGCCTCTTGCCTGTCCATCACCTGCCTTACACCTATCCATCACCCAACGCACAAGGTTCACCTCCGGATCGTCCGACAACAGTCAGCAAACTGATCGCTGACCGCCAGTGGAGCACCAGATGCCTGCTGTTGCCTGGAAGTTCTCTGTCACAGTACCTGCAGGTTTGATTACATGTGGCTGCCGCCATTTTGAGACAACAGCCAGGCCCCGTAGGACCCCTGGCCGGACTGACTGAGCCCCGTCTCCAGGATCCCTCAGCCCGACCCATCACTCCCTGCCTCTTGGGCCCTCACATCGACTGACTGCTCCCTGCCGCCAGGACCCCCAGATCAACTGACTGCGCCCTATCACCAGGTCCCCAGACTGACTGATTGCAACTGGCCTCCAGGATCCCACAACCACACCAAACACACCCGACCTCCAGGATCCCTGCCTGACCAACTGCATCTCGCCTCCAGGACCTCCTGCTGACCACGGCCACACCCTGAGCTGCAGCTCCCCATTTGCCAACACATTTCGAAGCCAGAGCAGCCATCTTGGATAATCCTGGAAGCCAGAGCTCCAATCTTTAGGTGGGGCAAATCCCATCCTGCGTCTGCTGGAGGCTTGAAGCTCATTATCAGGTACCTCCCATGCATCAGGCTACTGAACACTGGGAGGTTTCATTACTATATGACTGTTATACTATAGATTTTCTTTTTTCTCCTTATTGAAAAAGTTTAAGTTTTATTTCTTTACTTTTCTTGCTCTCTTTTCCTTTGGTTTACCTGTTCCCTCAGAGTATCTTTCTCCCTTTTTTTGCATGCTAACATCCAATTTCTTTTGATTACACTCTCACCCTTTCTAGTATCTAAAACTTCTGTGTATTCTTTTCTTATCCCATTAACAGCCACATTCTACATCCCTCTGCACCCTCTTTGTCCTCCATTTGAAACTGCAGATGTTATTGCAAATCTGTTTGTTTTACTGAAGATAATATTCGAACTCATTCTGTTTATTATGACAATTTTGTTATTGTCCCCATAGGGGCTATTTGGTCTAGGATTGCATAGTGTCTGAATTGGGCACTGCTAATATTGATCTCCCCTTAAAGAAAGGGTTTTGGAAACCTATAGGGCCACTATAAGCCTATAGGGGGAAATCTGCAATATCCCAGATCTGCACTGCTAGAGGGGAAGATACATGAACAACACGGAAAAACAAGGGAAGAAAATGATCCAAACAAATCTAGATTCTGCATTAATAGAATCCAATGACAGTATGTTAGAAGAAATGTCAGAAAAGGACTTCAGATTATACATGAGTAAGATGATTCATGAAGCAAAGGATGAGATAAGAGAGCAAATGCAGGCAATGAGTGATAATGCCAATAAGCTGAAAGAGCAAGTGCAGGAAGTAAAAGATCATTTCAACAAAGAGATAGATTCTCAAAAAAAAAAAAAAAAAAAACCAAAAGGAAATCCTTGAAATGCAGGAAACAATAAACCAAATAAAAAACTCAATGGAAAGCATCACCAACAGACTAGACCACTTGGAAGACCAAACCTCAGACAATGAAGACAAAATATTTAATCTTGAAAATAAAGTTGCCCAAACAGAGAAGATGGTAAGAAATCATGAACAGAATTGCCAAGAACTATGGGACATCATGAAAAGACCAAATTTCAGAATTATTGGGATTGAGGAAGGCACAGAGATACAAACCAAAGGAATGAACAACCTATTCAATGAAATAATACCAGAAAACTTCCCAAACCTGAAGAATGAAATGGAAAATCAAATACAAGGGGCTTACAGAACACCAAATGCACAGAATCACAACAGATCCACACCAGGCACATTATAATGAAAATGCCTAACATTCAAATAAAGATAGGATTTTGAAGGCCGCAAGAGAAAAGCATCAGATTACATATAGGGGGAGACCAATACAGATAGCAGCTGACTTCTCAACCCAGATTCTAAAAGCTAGAAGGGCCTGGAACAACATATTTCAAGCTCTGAAAGAACATGGTTGCCAACCAAGAATCCTATACCCAGCAAAACTAACCTTCAGATTTGAAGATGAAATAAAATCCTTCCATGATAAATAAAAGTTAAAAGAATTGACAAATAGAAAGCCTGCGCTACAGAATGTTCTCAACAAAATATTCCATGAGGAGGAAACGAAAAACAACAATGTAGGTCAGCAAAGGGAGGAACTACCTTAGAGAAAAACCACTCAAAGGAGAAACCTAGCCAAGTTAAAAACCAAAAATAAGCCAAATGACTGGGAATACAAATCATATCTCAATAATAACCCTGAACGTTAACAGCCTAAACTTATCAATCAAAAGACATAGACTGGTAGAATGGATTAAAAACAAAGACCCAACAATATGCTGCCTGCAAGAGACTCATCTCATAGATAAGGACATCCACAGACTAAAGGTGAAAGGATGGGAAAAAACCTACCACGCACATGGACTCAGTAAAAAAGCGGGGGCTTCCATCCTTATATCAGATAAAGTGGACTTCAAGCCAAAGTTAGTCAGAAGGGATAAAGAAGGACATTTCATACTGCTTAAGGGAACCATAAATCAGGAAGACATAACAATAGTAAATATTTATGCCCCAAACAATGGTGCATCCCTGTACATCAAACAAATCCTTCTCAACTTCAGGAATCACGTAGACTACAACACAATAATTCTGGGTGACTTTAATGCACTGTTGTCACCACTAGATAGATCTTCTAAACAAAAACCAACCAAAGAAACCATAGAACTCAATAACACAATCAATAACCTAGACTTAATAGACATATATAGAACATTCCATCCATCAACGAGCGGATTCACTTTCTTCTCAGCAGCACATGGATCCTTCTCGAAAATAGACCATATGTTATGCCACAAAGCAGCCCTTAGGAAATGCAAAAAAATAGAGATACTGCCTTGTGTTCTATTAGATCATAATGGACTGAGAATAGAAATCAATGACAAAATAAAGAACAGAAATTACTCCAACACCTGAGACTAAATAATATGCTGTTGAATGAAACATGGATAACAGAAAACATCAAGGAGGAGATAAAAAAATTCTTAGAGGTCAATGAGAATGATGATAGAACATATCAAAATCTCTGGGACACTATGAAAGCAGTACTAAGAGGAAACTTCATTGCATGGAGCACATTCCAGAAAAGAACAAAAAGTCAACAACTAAATGACCTAACATTACAGCTCAAAGCCCTAGAAAAAAGAAGAACAGAATAACAGCAAAAGTAGTAGAAGACAGGAAATAATTAAAATCAGAGCTGAAATCAATGAAATTGAAACAAAAGAAACAATTCAAAAAATTGACAAAACAAAAAGTTGATTCTTTGAGAAAGGAAACAAAATAGACAAACCCTTAGCCACACTAACAAAGAGGAGAGAGAAAACTCAAATTACTAAAATTCATGATGAAAAGGAAATATCACGACAGACACCACTGAGATACAGAACATAATGAGAACCTACTTTGAAAAACCTGTATTTCAACAAAATAGAAATTACTGAAGACGTTGACAAATTTCTAGAGACATATGCTCCTCCCAAACTGAACCAGAAGGACATACACAATTTAAACAGATCAATATCAAGCAATGACATAGAAGAAGCCATTAAAAATCTACCATCCAAGAAAAACCCAGGACCAGATGGATTCTCAGCCGAGTTCTATAAGACCTTCAAAGAAGAACTCATTCCAATAATTCTCAAATATTCCAGGAAATAGAAAAGGAGGGTGCCCCACACATTCTATGATGCTAATATCACCCTCATACCCAAACCAGGAAAAGACACATCAAAGAAAGAAAATTTTAGACCAATATCCTTGATGAATATAGATGCAAGGATCCTTAACAAAATATTGGCAAACCGTGTCCAAAAACATATTAAGAAAATTGTGCAGCCCGATCAAGTGGGGTTCATCCCTGGAATGCAAGGATGGTTTAACATCTGTAAATCAATAAACATAATCCATCATGTGAATAGACTTAAGGATGAGAATCATATGGTTATTTCAATTGACGCAGAAAAAAGCGTTCAAACAAAATACAACACCTCTTCATGCTCAAAACACTTGAGAAAATAGGAATAGTAGAACATACCTGAACATTGTAAAGGCTATTTATGCTAAACCCATGGCCAACATCATTCTTAATGGAGAAAAACTGAAACCATTCCCTTTAAAAAACAGGAACAAGACAGGGATGTCCTCTTCACCACTTCTATTCAACATTGTCCTCAAAACTCTAGCCAGAGCAATAGGCAGACTAAAGAAATTAAAGGGATACGAATAGGAAAAGAGGATCTTAAGCTGTCACTATTTGCTGATGACATGATTCTATATTTAGAGGATCCAAAAACCTCCTCCAGAAAACTTCTAGACCTCATCAATGAATTCAGCAAAATAGCAGGCTATAAAATCAACACGCATAAATCTAAAGCATTTTTTATATGCAAGTGACAAAACAACTGAAAGGGAAATGAGGAAAACAACTCCATTTGCAATAGCTTCAAAAATAATAAAATACTTGGGAATCGATCTAACCAAAGAGGTAAAAGATCTCTACAATGAAAACTACAAAACATTGAAGAAGGAAATTGAGACCTTAGAAGATGGAAAGATCTCTCATGTTCTTGGATAGGAAGAATTAATATTGTCAAAATGGCCATACTACCAAAAGTGCTATACAGATTCAATGCAATTCCAATTAAAATCCCAATGATGTACCTTACAGAAATAGAGCAAGCAATCATGAAATTCATCTGGAAGAATAAGAAACCCAGAATAGCTAAAGCAATCCTTAACAGGAAGAATGAAACAGGGGGTATTGCAATACCAGAACTTCAACTATACTACAAAGCAATAGTAACAAAAACGGCATGGTATGGGCACCAAAATAGACAGGTAGATCAATGGTACAGAATAGAGGACACAGACACAAACCCAAATAAATACAATTTTCTAATACTAGACAAAGGTGCCAAAAATATGCAATGGAGAAAAGATAGCCTCTTCAACAAATGGTGCTGGGAAAACTGGAAATCCATATGCAACAGAATGAAAATAAACCCCTATCTCTCACCCTGCACAAAACTCAACTCAAAATGGATCAAGGTCCTTGAAATCAGACCAGAGACCCTGCATCTTATAGAAGAAAAAGTAGGTCCAAATCTTCACCTTGTTGGCTTAGGATCAGACTTCTTTAACAGGATTCCCATATCATAAGAAATAAAAGCAAGAATCAATAACTGGGGTAGATTCAAACTAAATAGCTTTCTCTCAGGAAAGGAAACTATCAGCAATGAGGAAGAGAGAGCCTACAGAGTGGGAGAATATCTTTGCCACTCATACTTCAGATAGAGCACTAATTTCCAGAATATATAAAGAACTCAAAAAACTCTACACCAAGAATACAAATAACACAATCAACAAATGGGCTAATGATATGAACAGATGCTTCACAGAAGAAGATCTACAAGCAATCAACAAACATATGAAAAAAATGTTCACCATCTTTAGTAATAAGAGAAATGCAAATCAAAACTACACTAAGATTCCATCTCACCCCAATTAGAATGGCGATTATCAAGAATACAAGCAACAATAGGTGTTGGAGAGGATGTGGGGAAAAAGGTACACTCATACATTGCTGGTGGGGCTGCAAATGAGTGCAGCCACTCTGGAAAGCAGTGTGGAGATTCCTTAGAAAACTTGGAATGGACCCACCATTTGACCCAGCTATCCCACTCCTTGGCCTATACCCAAAGGACTTAAAATCAGCATACTACAGAGATGCAGCCACATCAATGTTCATAGCTGCTCAATTCACAATAGCCAGACTGTGGAACCAACCTAGAAGTCCTTCAATTGATGAATAGATAAAAAAAACTGTGATATATATATATATATATATATATATATATATATATATATATCCACACACACACACACAATGGAATATTACTCAGCTATAAAGAATAATAAACTTATGGCATTTGCAGGCAAATGGATGAAATTGGAGAATATCATGCTAAGTGAGATAAGCCAATCTCAAAAATCCAAAGGACGAATGATCTTGCTGATAAGCAGATGATGACACATAATGGGGGGTGGGAGGGATGCAAGAATGGAGGGAGGAGGGACTGTATAGTGGGAAAAGAGGGGTAGTGGGGATGGGGGGAAGGAAAAAAATAACAGAATGAATCAAACATCATTACCCTATGTAAATGTATGATTACGCAAATGGTATGCTGTTACTCTGTGTACAAACAGAAACAACATGTATCCCATTTGTTTACAATAAAAATAAATAAAATAAAAAAACCCTGCTATGTCCCAGGTGGCTACATGCCTCATCATTTCTAAACAGTGAGATTTAATGACAGAATCAACTCTGGTGGTACCTTTGTACTTTCTCAGTCCCTAATGCTTGACAAGGGACAAGTTGGTGGAGACAGGGGCTGAGGTGACCAATCTTACCAGCCTGGGTGTACAGGGGAACAAACAGATGTGCTCACTGGTCAGGGTCCTCAAAGCCTGCTCCTCCAGTGAGGCCTCTGGCAGGGAGGGAAGCAGGCATATGACCTCTCCCTTCCAGCAAGGGCACCTCTCTTTCTGGGTCTCCCAGCTCTGCATTGGAAAGGAAGCCTAACTGGCCACACACAGGGTCTTAATGAGCAAGGACCTCATTAAGGAATATCAATGATGAGTGATCAAAAGGGGTGTTCTGGAACATCAGTGATGAGTGAGTAAAAAGAGACAGATATCCCCCATCACAAGAAGGAACATTCTTTCTCCTGGAGAGAGGGACTCTGGAGGAGGTAACGGTTTCATGACAGCTTATAAGGGAGGGACCTGTCTGATAGTGGTATGGTGTCCATAAAAGAATGGTTTCTCCCAGGAAGTGACATCGGGGCTGGTAATGAAGAATGAGGAGACAGGAGCTAGGAAAAGAGGAAGGACTTCCCAGGAAAAGGGTAAAGAATGTCAAAGGCCTTGAGGCAGAGAAACATGAAGAGGAACCAGGGCGGCTGGAGGCCACCAGGGTCTGAAAGCCCAGGCCAGGCAGGGACTCCCAAGCCAGCCTCTTCACCTTGGGACGCCAGCGCGCTCGGTACCCATGAAGACTGCTCAAGTCCCTTGAGACCCTCAATTTCCACATATCCTCCACTTTAAGATAGATCTGCCTGAGATCAACCCTGCATTGGGGGAGACAGGGAAGATGTCCCTTTATCACCTTACCTCTCAAGCATCCCTTGTCCCTCTTTGGATGGAAAGAGAGGCTCACCTCTCACCTAATGTAACTCTGACTGTCTTAATGTTACCTCGTCCTGAGGCATAAAACCACCTGGGATAATGTTGGCTCTTTAATCAAGGCTCAAAAAAGTTCTCTTCCTACTCATTGAATTAAGTAATGTGTTTCTAATACATTTTTCTTTTTTATGTTTAATAACTATCAAAATTCATATTATATATAATTCATATATTATGTTATAATATTATATATAATTTAATATTATATATAATATAATATATTATATAATATAATAATATATTATATATCAAAATTCATATTATATATAAGATATCTTGACCATTTGTGCATCGCTCATCATTATTATAATCAAACAATCTTGAAGGCAATTGAAAAACTTAGAGCTTTTGGTCATAAGAAAAATTTAAACAGTCGCATATCCACATTTGTTGCACTTCACATAATAGATGTGGTGAATAAAGAAGGGACAGGAAGGTCAGAGCAGGGTAAAATTCTGTTGGAAGTGGAATGAAAACACACTTTGAAGGTGCAAAGGACACAATGTAAAATTTTTTGACTGTTAAAGGGAAACTCATTTGTATTTTGAAGCCTAAAGTGGTAGTACTTTTGCATTTTTATATTTATATTCCATCAGATACATTTTAAAAAGAGATGTGATAGCTTTTTATATGAAGGTCAACATATGCGATAGGTCCCAAATTTGTAATTGAAAAGACCCATCATAGATGCCAACTTAAAAAATATGTAAGGCATATTTATTTATTTATTTATTTGGTATCAGGGGTTGTACCCAGGGGGACGTAACCACTGAGCCATATTCCTAGTCCTTTTTATTTTTTATTTTGAGATCTGCCTGAGATCAACCCCACATTGGGGGAGACAGGGAAGATGTCCCTTTATCACCTTACCTCTCAAGCATCCCTTGTCCCTCTTTGGATGGAAAGAGAGGCTCACCTCTCACCTAATGTAACTCTTAGGGTCTCCCTAAGTTTCTTAGAGTCTTCCTAAAAAATTGCTGAGGCTGGCTTTGAACTTTGATCCTCCTGCCTCAGCCTCCCAAGTTGTGGGGATTACAGGTGTGTGCCAGAGTGACTGACAAGGCATATATATTTAAAAGGAAATGCTTATGGAGTGGGGTATCATAAGTGTGTGAAGCTATCACGTCCTAGGAGTGGTGGCAGAGACCAGTAGGAGGCGTGTTCCCTGGAGCCATCTTCCTCCAGCTGGCCAGGCTGGAGTTGGGCGTGGCTCCTGTGCTCCTCATTATCATGTGGCTACCAGATGTCAGCACTCAGGGGCAAGGATTTTTTCTGTTTGGGTCATTTCTGTCCCCTCAGCGTCGACCATAGCGCTGGTACACGGTAAGTACTCGACCTATTGAATGAAGGAATGGCCCCCCACTGACTGGACTCTCACCGTGAGCAGGCACCATGCTGAGAGATGCCCACTCATGCCTGCTAATTCCCATGACCACCCAGTTAATATTCCCACTTGAGAGATGGGGAAACTGAGGCATGGAATAGATACATAAGCTGCCCGTGCTCACCAAAGAAGTAGCAGACTGGGACCCAGGCATCCTGGCAATACTCCTTAGAAACGACGCCTCTTTGTCCCTGGGGTACCTGTGTCTCCAAACCTAGCACTTGGGGGCACTCCGCGAATGTGATTCCCTCCAAGGCCATCTTAACGGCTCTGTGCCATCTGCTTTCTCCTGCCACACGATTTTCCTTCTCCTTCTCTGTTTAATATTTAAGTCACATATATGCTGGGACTGCCTGGAGACCTATGTCACTGACCTACTTACCTAGCCAACCATCTTTTCTTGCACGTGGGGGACAGTGGCAATGGGAAGGAAGGAGGCGGAGAGAGTGGGGATGGCTGCAGACCACACTGCTGCTCGGAGCAGACTCCAGCTGACAGCAGGAGAACATTAATAAAACAAGGTCAGACTCCTCTGCCAGGAGACTGTGACAGGATAACACTGATTCTAAGTGGCTTTCCAAGAAAATCTCTCCCATTCCTCTGACCCAGAAGACGGGCCTCCAAAGCTCTCGCTATAAGTGTGTGTGTTGGAGGGGGAGGGTGTTCTCCGTTTTGTAAAAGGACTTGGAAATCCAAGGGGGGTTCTTACCCCTTGGTAGTAAGAAGAGCTTGCATTCAGCCACAAACAGGCACTGTGTCCCTCTGACTACCTCTAGCCAGACCCCAGGCACAGCACTGAGGAGTGCCTTTCTTTAAGGCACTAATTAGCTTCATCTGCCTGTAGCCAGGTGATCCTGGTGTCCCCAGAGGCCCAGGCCTGTTGTTCCTACTTCCTAAGACTGGAACTCAAGGGCCTGGGGTCCTCTCCACTCCCATTCTCACTGTGGGCTGACACTGAGAGGTGTACTCTTGTCCCATCTCCGTGTCACTGGCCTGAGGGTTCCCAGGGCTCAAAGACTCCAAAGGGGAATGTGCATCAGGCTGCAGAGGTGGGGGAAGATAGGCAATGTTAGGTTGCAGGAGACAGCTTCCCGAGTGTTAGGGTTTGAATAGGAGGTGTCCCCCAAAGCTCCTGTATTGATGCAGGAATGAGAATTGATTGGACTGTGAACGCTGTAATCTAATCACTTGATCCTAGTTTGAACGGACTGGATGGTAACAGTAGGCAGGTGGGGCTGGCTGGAGAAGGTGGGGCACTGGCGTGTGTCCTGGAAGGCTGCATCTTACCCGAGGCCCCTTCCTGCTCTCTCTGCTTCCTGACCCCGAGTGAGCTGATCAGTTTTCCTCCACCAGGTTGTGACCCCATGTTTTGCCTCATTTAGGCCCAGAGCAATGGAGTTGGTCGTCTATGCACCCAGACCTCTAAACCCATAAACTCCAAATAAAATTTTCCTCCTCTAAGTTTTGGTCACAGTGACCAAAAAGGTAAGTAACCAAAACGCCTGGGAAGGAGAGGTCATCCCTGGCTTCCAACAAACACCTAAGGCTCCCTTTGATGGCACTTCCCCCACCGCCTTCTTTCACGTACTCCTGGGCCACTTCATCCACACCAAGGCTCAGAGGACCTGCGCAGAGCAGCTAGGGTCGCCACTTTGAGTCAGAAAAAAGCACAGACCCTGCCTCCTCGCCTTTGGTCCCTGACTCTTCTCCTGGGACCGTGGATCCCTCGCCCCGGGCTTCTGCACCCCTACCGCTTCACCGGGCCCAGGTCCCCGTGGTGGCGGTGCCTCGGCCGCCCCTCCCGCGCGGCCTGCGACGCCGTGGGGTGGGAGGAGGCCGGGTGCCCAGCCCCCCGCCCCACTTCGCGCCGGCCGTGACGTCAGAGTCGGACCCGGTAAACCGAGCGCCGCGGCTCAGCGCTGGGCGGAGACTGCGACCCGGAGCCGCGGACAGACGGAGCCCACGTCGGCCGGGAGGCGCGGGCGCGAGGAGCCGGCAGGAGCAGCAGGCGACCCGAGGTACGCCTGCCCGCCCTTGTCCCCAGCGCGGCGCGGAGGAGAGAGGGCGGGAGGCCCCCAAGCCACACGCGCGGGCTGCAGGGACCCCCGGGAAGCGGGGCGCAGGGCGCTCTCGAGCCCGCAGTCGAAGAGAGGGGACCCTCGGGCGCGGCGGGGAGCCGGACAGCCAGCGCCCAGGGGTGCCAGGTCGGGTCCCCGACGGCGCTGGCGTGCGCTCCTGGGACGAGCTGGCTGCAGGTGAGCGGAGGCTGGGCGCTGGCCGGCGTCGCCAGCCGCCCCTTCGCAGCCCAGCCGGGCTCAGTCTGAGCGCTCCGCCCTCACCGCGGTGGCTCCCGCAGCCGCGCCCCGAGCCATGGCCCTGAGCGAGCTGGCACCGCTCCGCTGGCTGCAGGAGAGCCGCCACTCCCGGAAGCTCATCCTGTTCATCGTGTTCCTCGCGCTGCTGCTGGACAACATGCTGCTCACCGTCGTGGGTACGTACCGCCCCGCTGTCCCCCGCCCTCCTGGCGCCTTTATCCTGGGCGCCCTCTTCGCGGTTGCGGTCCCGGAGCTCTGCGCCTGCCCGGGAAAGTTGGAAAACACGCTTTGCAAAAGAAAAACGAGAAAAGAAAAAAAGAAAGAAAGAAAGAAAGAAAAGTTCCTAAGAGACTGCAGTGCCTGGACTTGGAGGAGTTGCGTTTGTGGCTTGGCTTTCCTGGTGGTCAGGTCAAAACTGCGACATCCGATAAGACCCGAAACTTATGTTTCCTCTTGATAATTTCTTGTTTCCCTTTACCCACTTTCACCGCGATGAAAAAAAGGATTTCTATGAAAGAGGAGCAATTTCCCGAGTTAAAAATAATGCGTTAGAATAATTATGCTAAGGGGAAAGGTGCGCTAATAATTTGGTGTAATCCTTCCTAAAATAAAGGAAGTGACATTTAAATGTATCAGTGAATGACTTGAAATGGAAACATCTCAGCACGCAGTGTAAGAGCAATTGCATCAATCCCTTTTCCTGTGATGGATTTTTGGAAAACTAAATAATTGAAAATCAGACCTCTTAATTAGCATTATTAACAGAAGAGAACTTGGCAAGCTTATCCTTAATATCCCAATTTGCAGCAAATGAAAAAATCCATTTTTATTCAAACTCTTTAAGTGCTGAGTTATTTCCTTTCTCCCCGTATTCAGGGTCTCTTGGGACAGTTCGCAGAGCATCAGGCAGGTTTTCAGCTCAGGAGTATCAGAGCTCATTCATGCCAGTTCAGGCACAGCTTGCCTTTGTCTTGAATGCTTTGTTTCATACATGCCCAAAGCTTCTGTTGTATCACATAGTTTTCCTTTGTGAAAGTGTACAGAATTTTTAAATCTTACAGGTGGTATGGCAAATTGCAGAGTCCCACTCACAGGAAGATGAAATCAGTCTGTTGCAGAATTTCCAATTTGTTGCTTCCTGCAGGTTTATTTTTTCTAAGATATGTAGATGTGTCATGAAATTTGGATTCCTGTTTCCTTGCTTCATTCATTTACAAATCTTTTGAGCCTCTCAGAGAAGCACTCACTGGTTGATCCCAGGTCAGTAATGACTTGGCTTCAGCCCAAAATTTGCTCTTTTACATATTTTTCTGAAGAAAAGCCATAATGAGAAACCCCATAAATGACAAAACCTCTGGGACCAGTCACTTTGGCATAGCAGCTGCCCCTGAGAGTAGACAGAACTCCCAGGGCGTCTTGGGGCTTTGCTCTCTCTCTCTCTCTCTCTCTCTCTCTCTCTCGGGGACTGAGCAATGTGAAATTGTTCCAGCAGGGTGGTCCTGCTTCCGGCGTAGATATGTCCCCTTGTTGGGTCTCATTTGGCTTTTGACTTGACCATAGTTTCACTAGTTTTGAGGGTGGTCATCACCTTATTCTGCTCTTGTCCCAGTCCCCATCATCCCTAGTTACCTATACAGCATTAAGCATGAGAAAAATGCTACTGAAATCCAGACCGCCAGGCCTGCGCTCACAGCCTCCACCTCAGGAAGCTTCCAGAGCATCTTCTCCTATTATGACAATTCTACCATGGTCACCGGGAATGCTACCCGAAACCTTCATGGGGAACAGCTGCATAGAGCTGCCACCACACAGCACATGGCGACCAACAAGTCCACTGCCCCTTCTGACTGTCCCAGTGAGGACAAAGACCTTCTGAATGAAAACGTGCAAGTTGGCCTGCTGTTTGCCTCCAAAGCCACCATCCAGCTCCTTACCAACCCTTTCATAGGCCTGCTGACCAACAGGTAGGTGACGGGATGCTGGTCAAGGGTTTTTGTTTTGTCACTCCATTCTCATCTCCCCGTGCAATTCTGATTATTCGTGGGTCCAAGTTAATCAGTGGCATGTGGGCTGGGGAAACCCAGTCTCCCTACCTTTACCTCTCCATCCTCAGCCAACCAGGACTTCCCGCTTGTTCCCTCTTCCCTCTGTTGTTCAGAAAGTATGAAAATAGTAAAGGAGACAGAATAAAGAGAACAAAGCACTTTTTCTGTCTAAATGCCGAGTTTCTTAATTACATTTGGCACAATCACCCTTGGGCAGCAAGAACTCAGCAGTCACCATGGCCATCATCAGATCCTATATGCTCTGTGACTTTCTCTTGTCTTCTGCCTCTGGTTAAGCACCTGCTTGTTGAAAGCTGAGGTGGCAAAGGACCTAGTAGCTGTCCAAGTGGGGAGTGTGGGGAAAGTCTGGGGACAAGTGCACAGAACTAACTCTGAACTGATGCCCAGGGCCACACTCTGTTCCTTACTGAGCTGTGTCCATGAGCACAGGGGAAGAGAACTGAGGCTGCTGTCTGGAGTTCCAAGCTGCCCACACTAGCTTTATACGAACACGGGTGTTCTAGATGGTTTTGCCCCTGCGTTATTTGGAGTAATGGTTCACTTCTCCATTGCTGGTGGCCATCCAGTATTTGTTCTTCTACAGCTGAGATGGCCCAGTTCTGCCTGATACCTGGGGGCTCATAACACAGGACATGGGGACTGTCACCAAAGGTGTCAGCTTCAAGAAGTGGGAGCGACTGGGATTAGGCTGTCATGTGAACAAGTAGCCCCACAGGCATATTCAAAAGTGGCAGAGAGGAGGGTGCCCAGAGTCTGACCTTCCAGCCAGTCCCAGAGCTGTCCCAGAGACGCAGACTAAAGAGGGTCAAGAGGAAATGGAGGGGGAAGGTGAACTTAGGGGGCAGGGCTCCATGGGAGAGGCCCCGAGGCGAGACTGTGAGGCCTCTTGGTGAAGTGCATAGGAGTACATTTCCAACTGCAGTTGAATTTTCTAGACTGAGTAGTGCCGTTGAATTCATGTTTCCCATGCCAGGCCGTGGCCAGCCCTCTCATCTATGCAGAGCAGGATTATAAAGCTCCCACAAAATATACTCAATTAATCCTGCCACGGGCTGATTATGAGCCCACCAAGAAGCACCATTATGGAGGTGACATTCTGCCACTCCTCTGTTCTCCAGGAAGAATAAACACATACCTCAGAAGTTGCAGAATTATTTCCTTCCTTCCTTTTTTTTTCCTTCAAGGCTGAGTGCTTCTTAAAATACATGTGACATAATTACAGAAAACTGCTCAGGGTTTTGTATTCTAGCAGAGCAAATAGCCCTAATACTATATGTGAAGATTGAGGATGTTATTGTAGCAATGGTTTGCCAGTCTCATGGATGGGAATGTCACTAACACTGGGTGTAATACTTGGAAATGCCCTGAAATGATGTGAGTATTCTAATTTTGCAAATGCAAATGGCCAATGAAAAACCTTTTAAGAATCCCTGTCTTGTTTTTAAGATGTTCTGCTTATGCCACAAGGAATATAATCAGTGGAGACCTTTCTCCTACTATTGCTTTGAGGTTGCAGCCAGTTTGGGGCGACAAAAAGTTGACTTCCAAGAGAATACTTTTGTCTTGTGACTTGTGAAATTTAGTCTATTCTTGTAGTAGGCGATCCAGTTTAGAAATCATTTGGAGCAAAATTGTAACCCTTAACTCGTTTCCCCAGTTACCCAGCAGATAGAAAACCATCACTAGCATCCAGTGCTGCCCGTAATGTAGAAATTCAAATAAATTTTAATATTGATGTAGGCAAAACAATTGAGTAAATTCTGTTGTCCCTTCAGAGTGATCGTGATACTTTCTAAGCCCAGTAGATGTGAATTTGGGGATTTATGGTTCCTCTAAACACTCTGGGACTCTGCTTCCCTCCAGAGTTCAGATGGAAACTAGCACAGAAAGGACAAATACATTCCATTTGGACAGAAAGGACAGGTCCCTCTGTCCTTGTGAGCCATTGCAGATAGTCTTTTGATGTAATTTGTGCCAGACAAATCCTTAATTATCAAGAGGAGGTATGACTCACATTTTCTGTGTTGTTTATAAACACACGTATTTACAACAGCATTCTAAAGTTGGTTAGTGTTTTTGATTAAAAGAGGAGCAAAACCATCATGCATAACTTATGTTTTCAGTGAAGTAAAAAAAGTGTGCTTACACAGCATTTTAAGATTGGCTCCTATATTCCTGATTAGCGAGAAATTAAAACCATGGAACATGGGAACTTGCAGAGACTTTCACGAAAGCTTTTGGGCCTGTCCCAGGATTTTATGGGCAAAGGAGTTTGCAGAGTGGGAGGAGAAATGTGATGGGAGTCCTTGACTTCAGGGTCCCAACACAACAGGTCTGGCCACTGCCTGCAACAGAAGAGGTCATGGCCAAAGGCAGGAAAGGAGCTTTAGTCAATATGGCCACACTGCGAAGGCAAGATGAGATCCAGCATCTCCGCCCTGTTTGGGGTGCTGACAGGAACTTTAAGTTTAAATACAGGAAAAAGTGGGACAAGGGACAGAGGTCTGCATCATTCAGTTGTCTTGGCCAAACTGTAGTCTGGTGGATCATCATTTCAGTTCTGGTTCTGAAGGGGACTCTGGGAAAGTCCCTACTGCTTGAGGGGGTGATTTTCACTTGTTCCTGGGGGTGTTTGTCCATCAGACCCATGATCCTGGCAGGGGGCAATGACTGGAAGCTTCTAGGCACCCCTGCTACAGTCTGGAATGGGATGTTGTGAATCTTAAATAAGTCTCGAAGGGGGACCCAGAGAGGTGAATAGAGGGCTAGTCAACCTCGTGTTTTAATATTTAAATGAGCACTCTTCACATGATCCGTGTGTCTGCCTGCAGAGCTGAGCAGGATCTGACCCAAGTTTAAGGTAATGAAGACCAAGTCAAGGCAGGGACACTGAGCTTTCTCCTGCTTTTACTTACCGTCCGGCACCTGCAGGCCTAAGTAAAGAGTCACTGCTTTCAGTAAAGATGGACTCTCTAAGTCTCTGTGAGGAAAGCCTTTGCCCACAGCTGTAGCATCTAATCCCACCTCCAGACATTGTCCCTGTTTCAGGCAGTGTTCTCTCCCCTCCTGTTCTTCCTACCTGCTTACCGTTGTACAGCTTGTGCTTTTAGCTATTGAAAATAAAGAAAACAGGCTTAAAAAAAAATCTGTCATTCTTGCATCTTCTTGGGCCCTTTCTGGTTGTACCATGATGAATAGGTAAAGGTGGAGGGAGTTTTCATCAGCGGGCAGAGAATTTGGAAAAAAATCAGCCAAATTTCTTTGGACCTAGACTTTTTCTGGCTCCAGAAAAATAGTCTTTTTCTAGCTCCTAATGTGAGCTAGTCCAGACTTGTAAATTCCCCCAAACTCAGGGAACTGCCTAGAGTCAGACTGGTAGGAGCCGCTCCTCTTTGAAGCCCCCGGCATGTTAAGGGGGGCCACTCTGAGATGAGACACCAGCATCACACAGGCCCCAGCCCAACCCCTGTATTCATGTCATGATGGTGCTCCTCAGTGGCTGTAATCAGATGAGCCAAAAAGGTGGACAGCTTGTCTGTTGTTTTAAGTATTGGGGTGAGTCTCTGGCCAAACTCTGAGAACACAAAGTAGCAGTCTTAGGAAGTATTTAAATGTCTGTTTGGCTTGTAATCTGATACAAATTGTTATTTTGTTGACTCTTGGGTTACTATATTTCCACTGAAAATATGTGACCAGATAAGGAATAAAGGGCCTTTAATTCTGTGGTATATAATTGTCACACAGCTAGGCACTTTTCAGTGCCTGAGGCTGCCTTACTCAACTCTGTTTCCATCTTGGAGCTTCATGTGGCTTATTTGATAATGCCACTTGAACTGTTCATTTCACAGTTGTGGCCATGAAAACAGGAGGTGGCATAATCACACTAGTGACACCTGCCATCCTTTGGTCCAGAAGTGAATTTAGGCTTAGAAAGGAGTGTTCACAGACCATGTGAAAACAAGTTTTCCTTTCTCTCTGCCATAATTCAGGCCAAAATATGGCTCTTTTTTCTATTCTTTTCTTCTTGGTGCTGGAAGTTGATCCTGGGGCCTCATGCATACTAACCGTGTCCTCTATGACTGGGCTGTCCCTGGCTAAGGATGTGGCATCCTGGTCTTCCTTTGCTTAGTGTAAAGTTTAATAGTTTGAGCTTTAGAACCAAAAGATATTCCAGACCATCCAGCTGGCTTGGGAAAGAGTTAACTGCGTCTCTGGGGGCTGTCTCCCTTGGCTTCCTCCTCGGTGTCATTATCTGGGTGGTCTGTTTTTTATCAAGCCAGCGTCAGTGGCTTAATTTATTTCCATAGTTACCTGGTGTATTTGAAAGCAGTTATTTTTTCCACGCAAATCTTAGCTAACATCTGAATGAAAAGGAGGAAGTCACAGGGCGTGACTTCTCTCTGAAATCTACTGGGCTTGGCTTTTTTTTTTTTCCCCTCCAGCTTCAGCCAGTTTCTCTGAAGTGGGCTTTGCAAGAATCACCAGTGACCTATTCAGCTTCTCTGTGAACAGGGGAACCAGCTGTTCTGGAAAGGGATCCCCCACTTCAGGTGTTGTGGGGATATTAAAAGTACAGTATGACAGAGTCTTTGCTTTGAAATCAGAATAAACGACAGTGGAATTAGAGCAGTTCTTGTGGGAGCAAAGAGGGCAATTGAGCTGGTGTTGGGAACAGGGCCCACGACAGGAAGGGCAGTCATCTGCGGTGCACATAAATCCCTGCTTACATCTTCTAGCTGCAGAAGACCAGCCAACCTGAGGGCTAAACCTGAGGATTTTGTTTAATTTAATAAATGACTGACAAACTTCCTATTATATCCAAGAAAATTTCAGATTTCATTCTGCTCCCTGACATCCATTTTCCTATCCCACCTTTTAGGCGTGATCTGAGATCATTAAAAGGGAGCAGCTCCCTTTATCTTATCTGGTAATGGTTCACCTGCCGGTCCTTACTTTGTGCCCTTCCTTTTATCATTTCCCAAGGTAGAAGAAAAGGTGGCCTTTGCAAGCTGAGAATAGTCTCCCTTAGTTTCTAGGACAAAGAGAAACTGCTTGCTAGCATTTGAGAATAAATATCACTTGTCAGTGGCCATTAAGGGACATATGGGATTTCTCCCCTGACTAGGTATATATAATTAGCATAACTTTGATTGTCTTCATGTATTTTCCTAGGATCTGATATGTAATTTTTATTCTGACTCGAATTGGGGTAGCTACTCCTTGATACTCTTAGAGGGTGACCGTGGGCTGGAATGACTCATAGAGGATGGACGCGTGGTTAAAGGTCCTCTGAATCAGGTCTAGCTCTGCTAGTAATGCTGTAATTGAGATGGCATTGAATCCAGATAAGAGGCCAACTCAGATGGTCATGACTAATGTCAGCTGAGCTTCTGTCCATTTGGAGACACTAGGGAAAGACAAAGGGCTTTTGTATTCTGCCCACTATCCACAGACCTAAGGGTATGGATGACCCTCCTTCTGAGGTGAGCGTGCAGTCTGTGGGCTGGAGGAGTCTGAGGGTGGTGACCCAGCAGCCACCTGTCAGGTCTTATTTGCCTTGGGGCTGAGGACCAGGTAAAGACGCTGCCAGGCACTGGCGACTGGGTAGCCCTGTCAGTGGCTTGGCCAGTGCCGCAGGTGCTACAGGTGTGTGTCTGGCGGGCAGGTAGCTTTTGGCTTGCTCCACAGTTGAGGTGAGCCACTCCATCTCCCTGAGGATGAGGCTACGGACTGGCCGGTGGTGCTTCCACCCAGCCCTGCACGCACCCCTTCCATGAAGGCTCTGCTAAAACCAGAGCAATTGAAAGTGGGTAGCATTGCAGTGTTTCTAAAGAAATGCAGCCTGGGGCTTGGTGGAAAGACCCCGTGTGACCCAGTGAGCCTGTGCACCCTCTGTCCCAACCGTCACTAGGAACATCTCTCCCTGGGACAGGCATACCCACCTGTATGCCAGAGCGACCTAGCATGTTTGTTTGGGGTGGTTACTTCCTCTGGAGCCCTAGCGTTGGCTGCTGGAAAGCAGGTTTAAAGGCCAAAGGAACTGCACTGAGAATCCCAGGCCACCCACCTTCACACTTGCAGTCACCAAGTGCCCCAGCCTCCTGGGAAGAGCAGGTCTTAGTGGCTTCCAGCCAACCCAGCTGTGTCCTGCCATGGGACCTTGGCTGTTGGCCACGGAAGACTGGCTGTGGTATTGCTGATGGTTTGGGAACCACCAATAGGTTGGTGCATTTTCTTGAGTTCTGGCCTGAAACCATGCAGAACTTCTGCCTGCAGTCTGCAAAGGGACCAGAAATGTCTCATGTGGCCACAAGGCTCCCGGTTGGGGCCTTATAAATAACCAAAGTGAAGAACTGGTGAAGGGAGGTGACCCCGAATTCCAGTGCTCTGACACACATATCGGGCACTTCAGCTGCTGGGTTTCCCAGTGTGTGTTGAAAGGGACAGGAGGCCTGCCTTTATTCCAGGGAAGCCAGGGGCATTGTGAGCTGTCTATTCTTCCACGAGATGTGTCACAGTTGCTGAAAATAAACTGCCTGTGAGTTCTTGCTAAGCCTCTTGAAGTTTTCCTTATTCAGTGCCCAGCAATGCCGAGGAAGACCCGGGTCGGGTGTCTTTGGTCCTTGTGAATAAGGAGCACAGAGGCAGGGCTGGGGTGGCTGAGGGGAGAGACGCTGCCCTGTGACAGCCGTATGAACTACAGTTCAGGATCCCCATGTCTCTCCTATTCACCTGATTTGCTTGGAGCCCCCTTTGTGAATTATGAGCTCATCTCAGTTCACATCAGGGAATCTTTCCCGGGAGTGGGACTGACCGACTGGAAATCTGTTACAATTTTGAGAGGCTATTTATATTTTTGGTGTTTGGTTTCCGGAAGCACACAAAGCCATTTTAAAAACTGTGAGTATAGTCAGGGGAACTTTTGGAAACCACTTTAAAACCACTTCTGCCCTTTACCTACCTGGGAAAAGCCACCAAAGGAAAAACTGTAGACTGGAGGGAAATTAGTGGCCCAATTGAAACTAGACTGGTGACATTTGGCAAGTCACTTCTTCAAGCCTCAGTTTCCTAATCTGTAAAATGGGGATGTGACTTTGTGCTTTCTTGAAATCATTGAACTGGTGGGTCTAAGTGTTTGGAGGGTTGGGTGCAACCTTTTAATGAAGATGCAGTGATTGTGACTTTTTACAAGAGCCTGGGCCTCAGGCGTGCCTGGGCTCATCATGTTTTGTCCTTCTACCTTCTTGGGTTCACTTGGTCCCTTTCCAGGTTCCCAGGGCCCAGAGATGGAGGGAGAAGAGGTCTAGAGATGCCCTGGGCTGTCGCGGTTTGGAATAAGCCTACAGTAGGGCAGTGGCTCATCCAGTGTGGGCCCCTGCTGCTCAGGACGGAGGGGCAGGAAGCTGCCTGCATCTGCCTGGCCTGCCGCAGAGCAGGGAGCTCTCGACTTAGCCCGGCAAAGCAGAGGGAGGAGAGGGAGGAAACAAATGTCTGAAGCGCGTTCTGTGCTCCAGGCACCTGGTAGACAGTTTATCTTTCACATCTCTACATTCTGGTCAGGGAGATAGGGGTAGTCTCTTCCTGGGCCTGAGAGCTGACCTGCCTGGGTTAAGGGTGGGGCCAGGTGTCAGCAGGCATCTAGAGCCCTGTGTGGGAGGTGATCTTTCCTGGAGAGAGATTTGGGTTTGGAATTTTTGTGCAGAAACATGAGGTCTGTCTTTTTAGGTGGCCTCAGGTTTTAAAACCTTGCTTCTTAATGCCTCCCAGACAGTGTGGTCTCTGCTGCCAGTTGAAGCACTTGATAGCCTTTTACCAGAGTCAGCTGATGGCGGTTGGTCCCCTTGAGGAAGTTCTAGCAAAGACTATAATTAAAGGGATTAAAAAAAAAAAAAAAAGGTGTATATAGGGACCGTGTATTTTGGATATGTTCTGGGCTACTTGCTTCTACTGTGTTGACATTTATTCCAGAGCACTCTCTGTTCAGAGTGGCAGTCTACAATATATTCACGTTCCAAGACAGCCAAACACTGAAAGGTCACACAGGAAGCACTGAGGATATGAAATCTTAGAAAAGCCGACCAAGTGCTTATCTGTCTGATCCCCAAGGGTAACCAGGAGAGAATCAGTATCAAGCCTTAAGAAAACACCCAGCAGTCACCAGATCTTCCCGTGCTTGTGTTTTGCAGAATCGGCTATCCAATCCCCATGTTTGCTGGATTCTGCATCATGTTTATCTCAACAATTAGTAAGTGTCTCATGTTTGCCTTCTGAGCGTGGGTCTCAGGATGAGTCTTATGGTTCCCATGAGCTGAGGATCACAATCCAACCTGGGGCGTGTTACACACAGGAGTGGATGGGGGACCCCCTGGAGCCAGAGCCCTGTGGAGAAGGGAGGGCCTCGAATGCCCCTGTTGGACAGGTCCCATCCTGCCCCAGGGCCGTGGCCCTGATGGCTGGCCTGGCTCTTCTCTCTGCAGTGTTTGCCTTCTCCAGCAGCTATGCCTTCCTGCTGATCGCCAGGTCCCTGCAGGGCATCGGCTCCTCCTGCTCCTCTGTAGCCGGTAGGTGTGGCAACAGCTGCTGGAGGAGAGGCCCAGCACTGTCCTGCAGCCTGTGCACAGTTTGTTGAACTTGGGGACTCAAGGCTGGGTGGTGGGGGGATTCCCAGAGAAGGGGCCCTCCTCCTTCTTGGCTTCCACTTGGTCTTCTGTGTCAGTTGATCTCGCAGGTTCTGGGAGATCACTGGTCTGGCTGGGGAGGAGGGTGAGTCACGGAGCCTGACTGCTCTGCAGAGCCCGTTGACCGTGTCTCTCTGCTTAGGGATGGGCATGCTGGCCAGTGTGTACACAGACGACGAGGAGAGAGGCAACGCCATGGGGATCGCCCTGGGAGGCCTGGCCATGGGGGTCTTAGGTGGGTAAGGCCCCGTGGGTGCTTGCGGGCAGGTGGGGCCTGTCTGGCTTTGGGCAGTGACTGTCCTTGCCCAGTGGGCCTGGCTGCAGTGGGAACAAGTCCTTGTTCACACTGACAGATTCCCCAGCTGCCCCCCACCTGCCTTTCTATTTCCTGCTTTCTGGGAGACTATGGAAGGTGGTGGGAGGAGTCCTGAGCTGGGGGGACCTGATCTTCTCTGGCCTCCCAAGCCTACTTTGGTCCTGATGAAAAAGAAAGGGTTGAGCAGGAGGGTCTGTAGACCCCTTCCTCTCAAGCATTCTGAGTTATCTGAGAGAACTTTCCAACCTTCTGTGTCTGCCTCCCCAGACTGCCCTCCCAGGCTGACCTCACGGGCCAGGGGACAGATCTCTCTTCTGTGGGAGGGTTGGATGCTTTCCCACTTCTCTGACATTTGGCTTCGTTTTGGAGCTGTGGCTCCCATCTGCCAGGGTGGGCTCAGTGGAGCCCAGGTGCCCCGTCCTGGGCTGAACCCTGGCTCCCGTCCTGGCCACCCTGGCCTTTTCCTGCTGGGTATGCCCTTCCCCACTCTCGGGTGAAAATCCAGCAGGAGGAAGCTGCTGAGGCAACTTGGTATTAACTACACAGAATGTAGGGTGGGTGCCCCAGATCTCTCTTGCAGCAGAGTAGGGAGAGAAATGCAAGAAACGTTCTGGTCTGGGGCGAGGCGTCCGAGGCTGGCATGCCGCTCTCTCCCGCAGTGGGCCCGCCCTTCGGGAGCGTGCTGTATGAGTTTGTGGGGAAGACGGCTCCCTTCCTGGTGCTGGCTGCCCTGGTGCTCCTGGATGGAGGTGAGTGACACCCTGTGAGCACGGTAGCTGTGACCTGTGGCATCCACAGGGTGCTTCCTGAAAGAGGATCGTCTGTTTTTCCCTTGTAGCTGTTCAGCTCTTTGTGCTCCAGCCGTCCCGGGTGCAGCCAGAGGTGAGCAGCTGGGGAGCGAGGGCCCTGCTGTGGCCACAGTGACTGTTCTAACCCCTATTTTTGCTTGACAGAGTCAGAAGGGGACACCGCTAACCACCCTGTTGAAGGACCCGTACATCCTCATTGCTGCAGGTGGGGCTCCCAGGTTCTTCAGAGTCAAGGCCACACCCTTGAGGTGGGGGTGGGTGGCAGGGGCCAGTTTCCATATTGCTGCTGGAAATGTAGGGCAATAGAAGAACCCAAAGGCAGAGGGGTCATAAGTCTCCGGAAATGGCTTTCTTCTGTCATTGATTTCCAACCCTTAGACAAGGTCATTTTTGGTTTTTACTTGGGGCAAATCTGAATGGTATGCAGTGTGCTCTGCAGAGCGCTGGGGTCACAGAATGCCATGGGGATGCCCTGCCTCAGAGGTTGGTTTGAAGCTAAGCCTGCTCATTCCCTTCCTGTCAAACCCATCATCCTTTGGCCTTGAACTTTCTGGAAGGGTTCGCACTGCAGGGATCTTAAGTGGGCATTCTGCTTCTCCTTGGTGTGGATGAATAGTGACCAAGAGTGGCCCAGAGGGCCCAGAGCACCCCTCTCCTCCTGCAGGAGCACATCCCTGTGGGGCAGCAGGCAGGTCAGCAGAAAGCACCCTTTAGTGAAAAGTCATGCCTTTGGTTTCTTGGCCTAGGTGGGTTAGAAGAAAGCTCTAGGGTTCTATGACTCCAGGGACGGGGAAAGGGCTGCATTCATCCAAGCAGCTGTCCCCCCAGTCTGTCCAGGTAGCAGTGGATCACCTCCTACCAGGTCTGGGGCTGCTTAACAAGGAACCAGGCTCATGCAGGTGCTGCCTGGGTCTGAGGTCAAGGTCAGTAGGGCCCTGGTGTCAGGTGTCAGGCCTGGCTGCTGCTCTCTTGCAATGAGGCATCACACCCAGCTATGGGGAGATTTTTCTGAGCGGGCGGGCTGGGGGTGCCTGGCCTCATCCTGCCTAAGGACATTTAAGGGCTAGTTTGTTTAACCCTGCTGCTGTTGGATTTTGTAGCCTGAGAGTTGGGAAGCTAGTGCTGAGACTTCTTCATGCAGTGGGGCCCGGCTAGTGCAGGCAGTGTCCCAGACCTGAGATGTCCTTCCTGGAGCCACTGAAGTGGAGATGAGGAGGGTATGGCAGGGGACCAGGTCCCAGAGATGTGACTCTGTGAACCTTGGGCATACCTGGTCTACCTGCCTAGGACTCCTTGAAATCTTACTGCCTGGACCCCATTCATGAAAGGAAAGAAAGATATACCTGGTACTGTCAGACCCCATTTCTGGGACAGGGGAATTAGGAGCAAGGTAGGTGGGAGGAGAGTCCAATCATTTCTGTGTTCTGCCTTTAAATGTCACAGAGAATGAAAAAAATCTTTCATTATGTATGTGACTTCTTCACGATTGCAGAGTTCTTTGAATTTGTTCTAGTAAATTATAGGTTCCTGGAACACAACACAGGAGGCTCCCAGAATGGTGGAGACTGCTGTGTGTGTCTTTTTCCAGATTGTTGTTTACAAAGGATTGGTTAACAGAGTGATAATATTTGCACAGATACCTTATATGCTTAGTTGATTTTTAAAAATCCCTCCATAGCACACCTGTGCTAACTGTGCTGGGATCCTTCTTGGATTTTCTGGCATTTCAGAGAGTCATTAGAAATGTCCATGTTCATTGCACAACAAAACATAGTCACAGGAGCTCAGGTGGCCCGACACCATGTGTGGCCTGGAAATTGCTGGCGGCTGGTGGCCTCAGGCAGGTTCCTTCATTAATAGATTGGGTAGGCTGAATCAAATGACCAGTCAGCTCCCTCCAGTTCTATACTTCGTGACTCTGGGATTCTACTTGTTTAAAATCATAATAACAAAAAAACCCCTTGTTAGCCCTTCGGCTTCTTGTTTCATCTTTTCCTTATGGAGAAATTCTAGATAATGTGAGCTGGTGCGCATAAGGGTCCAACTGTGTTTGGCGAGATGGCGGCAGACACTCAGGACCTGAAGTCAAAGCACACTCACCCTCTACCTCCCTAAAGGCTCCATCTGCTTCGCCAACATGGGGATCGCCATGCTGGAGCCGGCCCTGCCCATCTGGATGATGGAGACCATGTGTTCCCGAAAGTGGCAGCTGGGTAAGGACTGGGGTGGTCTCTTTGGATTCTAGAACTTACATCCCCAGAGTGGGTCACATCATGCAGCCCTGTTGAGTTGAACCAGGATGATACAGTGATTGCTTCTGTTTAACTGCTCTTAGAGTCAATGTCTAGGGTGACTTTTGGGGTTTGTTTCAGCTCTGGGTTTTGTATCATCCCTGATGAATGCTTCAAGTGAAAAGGTGAAAGGATAATATGAGATTGAGATTGATATAAAGAATATTCACCTAACTTTTATTAAATTGTTATAATTCTTTTATTTCATTATTGTTAATTTTTACTGTGACTATTTTGTAAACTTTGGAATAGGTATGCATGTCCTACGTAGGGAAAATTATATATGTAGGATTTGGTGATATCTGCAGTTTCAGCCATTCACTGAGGGTCTTGGAACATTTCCTCCCGAGAAGGGGGTACCACTGTAAAGCATCGCAGCTTGATGTTGTTGACATTCAGCATTGATATTTTTGTGGCTGTAAATATTGATTCAAGCTGAGCATTGTGGGGTACTTCAATTACATTTTTTTTTTTCTTTCTACAAACTTGTTTTTCCTGAAGTTAGTCAGTGCCTTGCTTTTTCATTTTTCTTAGGTTTCTATGTAGCATTTATGAAGCTACCCTCTAGACTCTGGTGGAGTCGAAAGGTCCTCTAAATGCAGTCAAGTACATCGGCCAACCTCACCTTTCTGCGGTTTTGCTCGTGTGTGGCCATTGCCCCGGCTCTCTGGTCTAGACGTGGTGCTCTCCAGGCCTTGCTCCCCATCCCGGGCCTCTCTTTTGTTTCCTATGTTCTTCTGTCCTCTGTCCTTTCTCTTGGGCCACTCCCTCATCGTGTGGAAGTGTGCTGTCCAGCAGCTCTGGGACAGAGGGTTCATGGTGTGGGAAATTCGGAGACTGCATATCTGCAGATGTCTTCACCCTCCCCTTGATTTACTTAGTTTGCCACTCATCATGGCTGTCATTTTCTCCCAGTTTCGAGGCCGCTGTTCTGTTGTACTCTAGCATCCAGCACTGCTGCTGAGGAGGCCAGGGCTCTTCTGATCCTGATTCTCTGTGGGAGCCGGAGGGACCTTGACCTCTTTGGGTGGTGGGGTCTGCTGAGAGCCCTTTCACCTGGGGAAGCTTTTTTCTATGATTACTCTCATTAACTCCCTCCCTCCTCATTTTCTTCTTTTGTTCCACTTAGTTGGATGTTGGACCTCTATGTTTTATTCTTTTTATTTCTTATCTTTCCTTTCTTGCCCTTAATTTATTAATCTTTTATCTTTTAAACTATCAAAATTTTAAAGTTGATGCTATCACATTTAATTTTGTTTCTGAATGCTGTGGATTGAACCCAGGGTTTTATCCGTACTAATACTCTATCACTGAGCTACATCCCCAGACTTTTAAATTTTATTTTGAGACAGGATCTTGCTGAATTGCCCAGGCTAATCTTGAACTTGCATCCTCCTGCCTCCATCTCCTGGGTAGCTGGGATTACAGCTGTGCTTTGCTGTGCCCAACTTCCTGTCTTCAATTTGAAGAGCCCTTTTATAGATACATTGAGTGTTGGGTGTGTAAGGTGATCCTTATTGAAATGATACCCCTAGTCATTTCAGTGGGGACTTTCTTTGAATCTCCATTTCAGCTTCTGTTGTCCCTTGCCTCCATGCTGCCCATGTCTTTGGGGATCCTAACATTCCTGTTTAGCTTCTCTGGAGAACCTCATCCTACCTGGATGACGGCTAGAGGGCTGGAGGTCCAGCTGCCCTCAAAGCAGCCTTCCCACCCTCTTCCCGTTCACAGCCCCAGCTGACCTCAGCACCTCATGTCTCACTCCTGAACCTTCTGGATTATGAGGCACAGGGCTCTTGCTTCTTGTTGGCATCTCCACACGCAGGTTCCAGTGTTCTCTGTGTCCCCACCACCGTTCCCCTCTGCTGCTTCTCCCGGCCCATCCTGTCTTTGGCCTGGGGAGGAGTGGGTGGATGTGTGTCTAGAACTTTCATTTATTCTTTTAGGAACACTTAAATAGAGATTGGGTAGAAGTGGACTATATCCCAGAGATTCAATCTGCCTTGTTTACCTGCAAGGCCATCATTTATTTTAATGGTGACTATCATTCTGTTTAAGATTGTGCCATAAATTTTCAACCAGTTCCTATTGTCAGGCATTTGGATTCCTTCCAGTTTATGCCATTAGAAACCATACTGCAGGGAATATCCGTCATCTGCACCCCCTTCATGTTTGGAGACATATCTGTCAGGCACATTCCTAAAAGTCAAATAGATGTTTTAGTACCTGGCAGTGCATTAACACAGCTGTTATTGGTCTTCCATCTTTTCCAGTGATTAAAATGTGTAAGAAAGAGGAGCCCATTTTAATTTCATTTAATAATAGGTTTATTAGCCAATTTTCTTATTGATGTAGGTTGCCTGTTTTCTTTAAGAATCGATTGCTATCCATCCTAGGGATTTGTTTTCCTTCATAGTTTTTTGAATTCTCATGGGAAGATCTCGGGAAGGCTCAGCTTTGACTTCGCTGGCATTCTTATGCCCTCAGCCTTTCTGCAGGCCGCCTGCATTTGTCATTGGGCATCCAGCCCTCTGCAGGGGTGTCTCCTTGGAAGCTCCTGTCTCCTGGTTTAGACTGTGCCCTGCTCTGCCTGGCTCCACCACGTGGCCCAGCCTGAGAACCCAACCCCCTAGTCCTTCAGGTTCTGGTCTGTTCTCTGGTCTGTTCTCTCACCAAATAATCCTTAAGCAGTCCTGAATTAGGGGCTGCAGATGGGAAGGGCCTGTTGATGGGTGTGAGGTTTCTTTTTGGGGTGATCATAGTCTTGTAGTTTCAGTTGGTGGTGGTGATTGGAAAACCTGGTGAATATCCCCAAAGCCATTGACCTGTACACTGTCAAGGGCAAATTTTACAGCATGTGAATTATGTCGCAAAACCAAACCCCAAACAAGCCCCAAATAACGAGTTATTCCCCCATAGGAAGGAGGATTCTTGTAGCTAAGCGGAGGCTATCTCTGAGGCAGAAAATGTATCTCTGAACTTCCTGGCAGTCAAGACAGAAGAGGAAATCCAGGGACCTTCAAGGTCCTGGGGAAAGCACCACGCTCTGCAGGAAGGGTGCTTGCCTCTCATGCTTAGTGCTGAGTGGTTTTGCAAAAGCTGAGGACATTTCAGTCTTGCTGCTGCTCTTGCAGAAGTGTCTCCAGCTTTTCCTACCGTCTGGTCCTTGGGGACCTGGGTCTCAGGTGTTCTCAGGAGGCACCATCTCTCAGGTGGGCAGGCACAGCCCAGCCACGTTCCCTGCGCTGCACTGCACACTCTGGGCTGTAACTTTCCCCTTGTCTCCCATGTTTCACTTAATTGACTCGTGATCCTAATTGAATATGGCTGGCCACGTGCAGGGCACTCCAGCTGCTCCGCTCTTGTCCTCTCCAAAGCCCAAGGCTTCCTTTGTAAAGTCTGTAAGGTCAGCCCGGAGCCCTGGGCCACATGAGTGAGACAGCAGAGCACAGGCTGCAGATGTCATGGGGAGATCACCTTGCAGATTCACCACCTGCCCTTCCAGTGTCCACTGACCAGTGCCGCACATTTCCGCCACTAAGTTCCTCCCACTTGCCTCAGAGGCAGACTCATCTTTCTCTGAGCGAATCCAGTTTCTCCTCCTGTTTTCTACAGGTTGAACATGCTAGAGTTTCTGAAGTTTGGGGCCTATGGCTCCTGCAGCCCCCCAGACCCCAGGGCCTGAGGACACTGTGGGAAATGCAGAATGAGGGACCAGTGCCTGCAGGCCATAGCCAGTCCCCAGGAGCCCAACAGCTGCCCTGCGGCCCAGCCTCTCTCAACCCACAGACGGGAGCCATTCTGCCTCTATTGTCAGTTCTGGAGAAGGACCGAAGTCAGAGCCAGATGATCCCAGGAGCTGTGTGGACAACACAGGGTTACTCTTCTTGGGCCGTAGTTTTTAGGGGAGGTTAAGGGGAGAGCATATCCATATTCCAGAGGACTCCCTTGTGGGCCTGCCCCCCAAACTCCCGATGCTTGACAGGATGGAGAGAGAATCCTTGCGTGGTGTTTTCTTTTTACCTGAAGTTCTAGTCACATGACCTCCCCAGACACCTTGATTCTTAGGAACTCAGAATTCAGGGTGAGGCCTATAAACCCCCAAGGGGGAGCGTAGGCCCAGGCAAGGCTGAGTCAAACTCACTCTTCTGCTTCTTCCAGCCCGTTTGTCTTGTATGAGATGTGGTGATCCCGTGTGGGAGGGAGCAGGGCACAGTCTGAATGGGACAGGGGCCATTCTGCTCCTAGCGAGCTGTGAGCTCATGGCATGCCCTGTGCCCATCCAGCAGGGATCCAGGACAAGAGGTCTGCCAGCATCCTGTGGGTCCCTGATGTGAGGCTTCAGCCTGCAAGCCTCCCCTAGGACAGGGCAACCTAAGACCACTGTCTCATTTCACTTCCAAGCACAGCCCCTGGGAGGATGGACATTTGGGGACAGCTCATCTGGAGCTGGGAAGAAGCCCAAGGGCACGCTTCCTGCCTCACTTCTAGGACTACATATCCAGCACTGGCTCCTGGGCTTCCAGCTCTACCTGGTCTGTTGGTCATGGCTACAGGTGGGGCCAGACTCTTTGTAGAGCATGGGGCTGGGTAGAAGAGCTGCCAGGGGTGAAATTTCTGGCATGACCAAAGATGAGTGAAGAAGTCACCAGCATCCCTGTCAGGACAGCAGCGGCCTACAGAAGGAGGGGCTTATGCATGTGCCCTGGGCACCGTGTGAACACCAGGCCCAGCCAACACTTTTCATTGAATTCTGAAAAGCCCCAGGGAAAATTCTTGTTTTTAGCTGACAGAAATTTGGGAGGGATATAGAATCAGCCAGCAGGTCACAGATCTCCATGGGCAGAAAAGAAGAGCTGAAGGGAAATGGTGCAGTTTCTTTGATGAGAAGGTAGCATCACATCCTGCCTACGACTGGAAAAAGTTTACTGTGAAGAGTAGGTGGGGGGCCTGGTGGGAGAGCCCCTTGTGGTCTAGTGACAAGGGGGCCCCTGAGAGGCCAGAACAGGGAGGAGCAGAGTGACTGAGGAGCTTGGGAAACAAAGCCTATGGGACACATTTGGTCCTTCTTTTCTTCCACACATGCTTATTGCTCATGTGTGTAGCCAGCAAGAACTTGGGGGTTGGGTCAGCTTTAGGCATCATGTTTCCAAGTAGAGAAAGAACTTGAACTTGCCGAGAGGGGAGCTGGTGGGAGCCCTGTACTGGTGAAGAATCCAAAGCCCTGGTGCCTTTCACTTGGACAGCCAGGTCTCGCTCTTCGTGTGCTGGTGGCCGTGTTGGGACAAGGTTGGAGCCATCTTCTGTTGACTCTGGATGCAGACCAGGACCAACGGGTGGGTGTGACCAGGGAGAGTTCAGGGCTTTGTGTCCAGAAGCCTGCCTAGTTGTTGGAGCTATCTGAGAAATGGCTGGAAAAGACCCCTGATTCTGAGTCTTGGAGCAAAGGTAGATGACCACCTCTGTCCACCACTTGCTGAGGGCTTCCCGCCCTTATGGGCTGCCACTTGAGACACTGAGTTCTGGGATTCTGTGGTTCTGTAAGTTGTGGGACAGGCTGGAGCCCTGGTGAGCAGAGGGTGCCGAGCAATATCAGAGCAGGTGCTAGCAGGCTCTTCCCTCTCAATGGCCAATGCCCTGGGTACCTCCTGTGAGCCACTGTTAAGCTAGGGCACAGGGGACAAGTGGGGGGTTCCTGCTCACTGGAAGGAGCATGAGGAGGGCCAGCAGGCTGAGGTAGAAGATGGGGAGCTGGGGTTTGCATGGAGTGACAGGGCACTGAAATCAGACTGGAAGGGCTGTTTGCCAACGGCCACGTAGTACACCTTGCCATTTGATCCTTAAAACCACACCGTGAGGTGTGCACGATGGGAGCTGCCTATGGCTCTTTCTTGGGTTCTAAGAGGTTGAAGTTCTAAGAGGTTCAGGCCTCAGCTAGCAAGTTCAAGTTGAAGTGAAAACCTTACTTCCTGCCTACCGATCTAGTGCTTTTTGCTTGAAACTCATGAGATGGAGTTTGCTGTACAGCCCTTACTGTCTGTGGGCGAAAGGGTCTTTTGGCTCCTTGGTCCTATGTGTGAACTCTTCCCATTCGGCCGGTTGGGAGGTGTGGCGGCTCTGTGGCTTCTGCTGGAGCTAATCTATGTCCCTGCCTGAGGTTCGTGGCTTCAGCGCTGCATCCAGGCTCTGCCTCTGGAGTGAGTCCCCACCACGAGCTCTGGAGCTCTGTGAGCTACTTCATTTGACCAGACATTACAGTGGACTATCTGTGGCCCAAATTCATCTCTTAAATAGGTTTTTTTGAGTGACTGATATAGTGTAGACTTCTTGGGGTTTGTTTTTAAAGAATGAATTACCAACATTTAAAAAATCAAGAGATTTCCTATAAGAATCCAGAATTCCAGCTTATCTAGAAAACCTAGATCTTCCAATACTGAAGCTGTGGTTCCTGAGGGTGGTAACTGTCTATAGAGTGGCAGTTGCTTTCTCTGATGTGATCTAGGCCCTGCGGGTCACCACAGCCTCCTCCCCACTCCAGGGTTCAGTTGGTTTCTCTGACTCAGGGGCTGAGCGTCGCTGGCTCTTTATTGTAGGACTTGTGCTGTTATTTTTCTTATCGTTTCTTGCTTCCTTCATTTACTCCTCCCTGGCTCCAGGGTCACTTATCATGACACAGAATGACATGATTTCTGTACACAGACCAAGTCTCTGGAGTGTGGGCAGTCGGCCGCTCACCTCGGAGGCCAGGTGTAGATTCCGTCTGCTCTGGGGAGCTTGGCCAGCTGTGGGTTCTGGGCTCCTGGATCATGGTGCCTGTGCTTTTGTTGCATTCTTAATAAGAGCATGTCTCTGTTCAAACATCATCTGATTTTTTCTTTCAAAGACATTTTCGTGGTGACAGGAGCCACACCGTTGTTGCCTCTGCTGCAGGCCAGTGCTGTGCTGGGCACATGGCTGTCAGTAAATGTTTGCTGAATCAGATTACACTGAGCAATTATTTGGCCACTGTATATTGCCAAGTGTGATGGAAATGATTCCCTGGAACATGAAGTGAGATTGCTCTTTATTATTATTTCCCAGAATCCCAGGCCTAGAATGATTTAGTTTCGGATTTTGCTCATGGAACCCGTCATTCTGAAGTCCCTACTGTTTTGGAGGACTGACCTTTCTCTGGGTTTGATGGCTTTCATTAGTGCCCTATTCTTAAAGGGACAAGATCACACTTGTCCATTTGTGTGCTGGTGAGCTGCCTGGACCAGGAAGGCCTCAGTTCCTCTGCATTTGGAATGCAGCAGGCGCTTACGGAGTCTGGTATCTGAGGCCATTATGATTGAGAACAGGGAAGCTTTTACCATTTGTGGACAACGCTTGGAATCAAGTTTATCTGATTTCAGAAAAAAGTCCTAAAATTAATAAGAGTTTGAAAAATAGTCTCTCTTAAAGAGGGACTATAGTGGACAATGAGTTGAGGTGGACACAGCCTGTGGTAGCCAAGCCTGTCTGTCTTGACTAGCCTTCTTGTTCAGTGCGGGAGCATGTTCAAGGCAGCCACTGTCCCACCTGCAGGAAATCAGAACCCAGGGGATGCAAGCAATTAGACCAAGGACACAAAATTGTCAGTCACATGACTTTGCTGCAAAAAGTGAGCGCACAGGTAGTTTTGTTTTTGACATGTAAAGCTGTTCATAAAGCTAACAGAGAAGCAGATGCAGAGCAGTAGGCACAGCATAGCCCCATCTGAGGGCACAGAATCCTGCGCGCGCACATGCACAAACTTAGAAGGGAAAAGAGAAATGGGGTTTGGATAATTTTAACTGCTTTCTTTTTGCTCAACTTTCCCTAATACTTCCAATGATTGTGTTTTACTTCTGATATGCAAAATTGAGAAGAGAAGCAGGACACGTACGTAGACGCCTGGAACACACAGGCACCTTTGCTGGCCTCCTGCAGCTGGGCGCTGTGTGTATCAGTGCACATGTAATCCTGCTCCAGACAGATGAAGCCGAGGATAGAGAGATGGTTTTCATCTCTGGAGTGTCTCAGCAGCTCTGTGGGACAGATGGGCCATGTGCGGTCCAGACTGGAGCCGCCGGCTGCCGGATATGAGCTGCTTCGGCGCAGGCCCTGGGGCTTCATTTCGTCCGCTCTAATCAACACTGGGGTGTCTGTGATTATTAGTTTTCCTAACATGTGACTGCTCTCAGTACTGATAAGGTGTCCTTTTCATAAATTTACAGGCGTTGCTTTCTTGCCGGCAAGTATCTCTTATCTCATTGGAACCAATATTTTTGGGATACTTGCACACAAAATGGGGAGGTAAGATTAAATGAAAACAGCCTTCTTTCTGTTATACCGATGTGGTTCTTTTAAAACAATTCTGTTTCTGCCTTAGATGTTATAATCATTTTGATTTCTAAAATGAATATTTGGGAAAAAAACCCTGTGTTCATTTATTGACGTGCTTTTTCTTTTGATAGGTGGCTTTGTGCTCTTCTAGGAATGATAATTGTTGGAATCAGCATTTTATGTGTGAGTAAAAGATGGCATTTGACAAATGGGAACAGTCTGAGTCTGAGACTGGTTTTGGGCAAGACTTACCAAGCAACGTCACAGGAATTTGAGTTTGGTGATATTTAGTTCTGTCAGTTTCATTTTATCCTATTTTTTTCATCATCTTAAACATTTTTGGACAAGTCTCTCCAATGGGTATAATTTTATGTTGGGAGTTAAAATGTTTTATTATGTAGTTTGCCTTATCCCCCTCTCCATTATTTAAACATGACCATGTCTTACACATGATAGAGCAACTAGCCTGAGACAACAGCAGGATATCTTTCTAGAATAGAACATCTACCAGTGGCCAATCTCTATCGCGAATGAGACCTCCTTGTCCTTGTCAGACACTGAGGGTGGGCTCGGCTGATCCCTCACAGATGGCAGTTGACTAGTTTTTCATGGTAGTCAGACACCTGTTTAAAAGATTGGGATGACAAGTCCTGTCTTCCTTTTCCTTGTGAAGGGAACAGCCTCATCAGGCCCAGAGAAAATATGTTTAAGAAATTTTCAAGATGACTTGGAGTTGGAGAGCTTGTTATTTTATCATGACATTCATTTCTTCTTACAGATTCCTTTTGCAAAAAACATTTATGGACTCATAGCTCCCAACTTTGGAGTTGGTTTTGCAATTGGTAAGTCACCTGAGGCTTGTGCCTAAATTTGACACTTATTTACCTCTAGGAGAGATTTACTCTGGTAGAGGAAGTAGACTGTAATTCTCAGCCTAAATTTCTAGAAGTTTGAGCAGAGGCTACTGGCAGCTTAGCCCAGTGACGGCCTGTAGACCATCCCTATAGACACTTTCTTCCACATACTCATCATTTATGTCCTGGAAACCAATATTTCTAAATGTCTGATGCTTATAGAAGCAGACTGCTGTGTGTGGGTAAACGGGGGACTCCCTCACCTGCAGCAAGCACATCTGCCAGGGCTCCTGTCTTGGGGACAAAACCTTGACGTCTATTTTTTATAGGGCTTAGTGAAGAAAAGCAGATGAGGAGTGCTGAGCACTGTGCCACAGATTTTCAGATACAGGAGATGGGTTTTTGTGACCTCAGAAAAAACAGTGTTAGGAAAGGGCTTGTTAATATTAGAGATGAACAGCTTTTGTTTCTCATTAACTAATGATTGATAATGAAAAAGGTAAATGCCAGATCTGTCACAGCATCAAAAAGGGAACTTAATCTTTGAGTGGCACAGGAGAGGGGATGAATGGAGCCATTTCCAACCCCTGAGGTCAGGTTGGCTTGGTGTCTCCGTGTCCCTCCAGCACCAGTCCCTGTCATCATTCAGTTCTTTGCTTGGCATCCAGCTCTTACGTTTGGTTCACCCCTTGGTCCCCAGCACCTTGGGCATATAAGGTGATCAGCAAATACTTTTTGAATGAAAGACGTGCCTCTCTCTGCCTGCTGCTGCCTGTGGAGGGGAGAGAACTGCATTTCTGACATTGGAGTCCTCCACTGGGTGTGTTCGCAGACACCAGCTCTCTGCAGCCAGTCATCAGCACCTCCATTTTATAGATGGAGAAATAGTGTTCAGAGAGGGTAGGCCTGGCCATGCTCAGCCAGGCATCTGAACCCAGCACGCTGGACACGTGTGCCCTTTGTGCTCCCTGTGCCCGGCTGTTCAAGAGATCAGAGATTCAAATACTGGTCCTTGTTATTGTCGGTTTTAGCCAACTAAATGAGACGCCCTCTTTGGGTGTTGGTTTCCCGAGTAGCGCCAGATGATCTCTCAGGTTCTGGGACCCCCTGATTTCTCCCTAGCATTTTCTACCTTGGTAACTCAGATGTTTGAGTGTGATGGCTGGTATGGATGGGCAAGAGCCTGGGTGGGACCTGCAGGTGTGCCAGGTGGCAAGGGACAAGAGGATGAGAAAACAGTGAATCGGGGAAGCACCAGCAGGAAGTAGGCTACTAGGGATCCATACAGCTAAGTCCACCGGATCTGAAGAATGACACGGCAGGTCACCAGAGAACTAGGCTCCGCCACCCAAAGATGGGCCATTTTGACAGAGAGGAGTACAAAGTGAGGTGATGGCTGAGGGGAAGAGCTGGCAGTGTGGTGAGCTTAGGACACCGACACTCAGCCCATTTTTGGTTTATATTCGTTTTCTGTACACTGTGCTCCCTGACTGTCCACAGGGATGGTGGATTCGTCAATGATGCCTATCATGGGCTACCTCGTGGACCTGCGGCACGTGTCTGTCTATGGGAGTGTGTACGCCATTGCAGACGTGGCATTTTGTATGGGATACGCGATAGGTAAGAACATGGCCTTCAAAACAACCTTTTATCTCATGCAAGACAGATGATACTGCCTAAAAACATTGTAGTCTTTGCATTCTCTGTTGACAAGGCATTGGGAGAGAGCTTTATCTAATCCTCTGTTTCCTGAAAGGTCCTTCTGCTGGTGGTGCTATCGCAAAGGCGATTGGCTTTCCATGGCTCATGACAATTATTGGGATCATCGATATTGTTTTTGCTCCCCTCTGCTTTTTCCTTCGAAGTCCACCTGCCAAGGAAGAAAAAATGGTAAGAAAAATTGGGGATTCAATGAAGTATGTCGTGATCATTTTAATATGGTCACCTGGGTTATTTCCTCATGGTTCAATTCGAAAATATATTTCTGTTCCTTTTGGGCAGAAGCTTCCAAACATAAATAGAGATCCCCTTTTTAGATTGTACCACAAAGGTAGTTGCTTCTTTTATTTTTACTACCTTTACAGTTATTTCTTTCAAGTAGTATGTTTTTAAACTTGAAGAATGAAGTTATTTTGCACATAGATTAGCATCAGTCCTCTTTTCAACCAAGTCTAAGCCTGGTAGCTTTCGATTTGATTTTCTGTGGTTCTTGCAAATCTTGGACATAATTTTTCTGCCTTCCGAGGTTCACCATTTATGGTGCTCTTTGCTTTCTCCTAACCCTTTCGGAATTCAGTGACAGTTCGTGTCTTGTTCCTTACCGTACAAAGAAATACAGAGATGGTTTTAGGTATTTTTTAAATTGAAAACCATTGTATATGCACCCTGAGGCCCACACGTGAACATGTAATAGTGTTTAATTTATAATGTCATGACCAGAGTCATAGCCACAGGCAAGGCATAGAGAATAAATTGTCTCTTTTGAACAGATTCCAACTTATTGGTTCTAAATTTGAATTTTGAAGTGTACAAGTCATTCTGCCCTTTGGGAGGTGTTTACCCTACTCAGCAAAGAGAAGCTCAGTGTTTCTGATAATCATTCATACCTGGTAATGACCTTCCTGATTTTTTAAATAACAAGTGCGGATGTTCGTGTAATTGAAAGGCGAGGGACTTGGACGGGGCGTGAAGGAGAGATGAGCACGGGGCGATGGTGTTTGGTGTTTTCATGAGGTGGGTTTGTGATGTTCTCTTGGAAGCACATCAGAAGTTCTTTCCGGGAGTTGAACTAAATGGGTCCTAATGCGCTGGGCATTTGGTGAACTGCCTCTGATGATGGTTTTCTCCAAAAGTGGATTTAAAGACAGACTCTAAAGTCAGATTATACATACCCTATATTTTGGGCATTTAAAAAATTCATTAATTCATTTATCAAGTCTTAAAAAGACATCAAGGATTTAACTAGATAGATAAGTTGCTCATGACCCACTAGACTCTTGAGAAGAAAAGGAGGGGAAGGTGCCATGCCCCCGAGCCCTCCTCCTTTCTTTCCTCTTGCTAGTGTGCATCTCCAGCTCCCTTCTCAAGTGGGCCTTGTGGCTTTCCAGTCTGGTTGTGTACATTCCCGCTCCATCTTGGTCTGGCTGACCCTAGCACAGTACCTTGCACAAAACAGGCCAGAATCCTTAGCACAATATATATAAGTTACCTGCAAATACTTCTGTCACTCAGACTGAGACTCTTGAGACGTCAGGGGCTAGCATGGGCCTGGGAGCAGCTGAGCTGCCCCTGCCCACAGGCCTGTGTGATTCTCAGTTTCCTCCACTGTCGTGTGGGGAAATGAGAGCTTCTGCCTCACACGGTTGTGTGAGGAGCAAATGGAAGTGTCCCAGCAGAGTGCTTGGCTGTGTGGTTTAGTAAATGTGCTACTATTGCCAGTATCACCCTCTCGTCCTTCTTGCTTTATCTACCTCTCCGCTTACTCTGTCCACCCAGTGGTACTGAATATCCTCCCTGCCCTGCCCTGCATCATGATAGCTTCCTTCCTTTGCTATATAGATCCCAGAACTGCTGGGTGGGTGCCCCTCACCAGGGTGGTGGGGGGTGGCTGTGGTGTTATCTATCTGTGGGCCACAGCATGATGGCTTATCTGAGGGAGAGGAGGAAATTAATCAGAGGCAGAGGACGAGTGGGGGATGTGCTTGCCCAGCCAGCTGCCGCTGTGTTCCGCAAAATGATGGCCAAAGGCAGGCCTTAGGACCCCTTTTCTTTCTCCATGTAAACCAGTGCTTTAGTTCATTAAAAAATGCTGGAGGAAGTAGAAGAGACAATCCTGAAAGGCAAACAATAAGAATTACAGGCTTCCAGAAAGCCACATTCATTGTAAAATGTCACAATCCTTAATAAGTGGCTAGCAAGATAAATCATTAAAATCTTGAGAAAAAATGTGCATCTCACTGCCTATAATTGATGCCCATAATGAAGGATGCCATTTGACTGGCATGGTGGTGACATTTGAGGGTGTCGGCCAGCAGCTGCTTGCCTGCTCATTGTGAAAGCAGAGCAGGAAGAAAGCGGGTGGAAGCTGATAGCACCTAATGACAAGGGGATGTGCGGGTGGGACACCGTGTGCCATGGAGGAGAAGGAATCGATTACTGCGCACTTGAGAAAACCCAACCGAGACAAGTGGGGGCCTTCAGGATTAGCAGGAACCTGGCACAGTTCTCTCGTTAGACCGCTTCCCAATAGCACGTGTTCAGACTTGAGCTCTCCGACGCTATTTTCATAGATCGCAACTCACAGAATCATGAATTAGCTTGTAAGCACTTGAGTCTTCCTTCCATTTGGTTTATTGGATTTCTGTTTTTTTATAATCAGTGTTGACAATATAGGAAGAGGAAAGCAAAACAAAACAGAACAGAACAAACCCTTGGTGTTACTCGAATCCCTCTGCAAATACAAAGAATACCCATATTGCCATTAAGAAAACCGTCCCGGGGCAAGGCAGCCCTTAACTCTCAAAATACCCAGTTGAGAATAGCTGAGTTTCCGTATGGATTTTTCTCTTCCAGGTTGAATAGTAACTTTTAAAGGCAGGGCAGGGTTCTTAGTCCTGCTCTTGAAGTTGCTAACTGTTGCCAGGGCCGGAGAGTCCCTGGTGTGAGGACTGCTGATCGCTTTGACTGGATGGCTCTGAAGTGGGGCCCTGAGGGTCCTCCAGCAACAACCCTGTCTCCTGGATGCCACGGCTGGGCAAGGATGGGTGGCCAGAGGCTAATGAGACAGATATGCTCCACACATGATCTACTTGTGGAAATCTGTTCCTTTGCAAGGCACTTACACAGTGGGTGCAAAACCACTGTGTTTTCTAGTTATGTTAAGAAAAGGAATTTTTTTTATTTTTTTACTAGATCTGGTACCTTTCAAAGTCTCTAAGACTAGGATAGTTCCTTCTAATGCTCTGTTTCCTTAGACCAGAGTCACATTTCATTTGTTCTGACATGGTTTGCCACTTTGAGATCTGGGCTCTGCTCTGTGTCCGACTTAAGCTAGGTGTTTGTGGGGGCTAGGCTTGGCTCTTAGCATTTGGGCTTCGCTCTGCCTCAAACACCAATGCCTTGTTTTGATTTTCTCTTCATTTGAGAGTTGACACATCTTTCTCCCCACAGCGACGTGTGGAGTGCTGGTTTAAACTGCAGGCCTGTTGGGCCGGGGCGGAAGGGCACTGGCCTACTGTAGTACACCGCAGACGTGGGTTCCAGCCCCAGGGATCCCTCCACTCCCACGCCTACACAACTGCCTGCCGCTCCACAGACTTCCCGAGGGGGTCCTGAGTGCAGGACTTGCTCCTCATCTTGCACTTGACTTACCCACTTACGCTATTTGTGTCTTGCTTTTCCTTCCTACCTCCCTCTCCCTGTCTCCCTTTCTCTCAAGCCCCAGGTGATCTACCAAAGCTACATTCCCAAACCCTCCCTCTTTTTTGTTTCTTTGAGACAGTTAAGTTGCCCAGGCTGGCCTTGAACTTGTGGTCCTCCTGCCTCAGTCTCCCAGGTTACTGAGATGATAGACACATGCCACCACTCCTAGCTGGTGCTCGCTTTTCATGGCACTTTTGCAATATTACATGCCATCTGTCTGTATTTAATCACATATTACTTTAAAGAAAAAAAGTACGGCTATTGCATAATTACTCTTTCAAGATAGTTTCAGAAGCCAGTGAACTAGGTTTTAGAAGCGCTGAAACAGTATTTCATGGAAGAAATTTCTTTACCAGAAATAGGCTGTGTTGCCACACACCATTTGGCTGTGTTGATAAATACTGGTCATTTACTTTTGCATAATGCCAAATAATCAGTCTGATAAAACTTTTCCCCCTGTAGTGCATTTAAAAAAATTTTTTTTTGCAGTGCTGCAGATGGAACCTGGGGCCTCAAGTATACTAGGTAGGCAAGTGTTGTACCACTGAGCTACATCTCCAGCCCAGCAATGTAGTTTCACAGAAATTTTTTGTTGTACATTTCACTTGTACATAATGGTGAGATTCATTATGCCATATTCATACATGCACATAATTTGATCAATCTTGTTCTCTAGTACTTTCTTTTCTCTCCCCTCAGCAATGCAATTTTTAATAAGTTCATATTATGTGCTGGTCCTAGGTTCAGGGGATCCTTTAGACTATACATTCAGGTGTAATGGTGGGTGAGCCAGGAGATGGAAGGCAATCATAGGTAAGGTAGTGATGGCCATCTTCCTAAGGGGGTCTTGCTGCCTCTGGGCAAGTGTGGCTCAAGGCTCTGGTGGGGTCTGGCTCTGGTGGAACTTCCCACTTGCTTCCTGCCCAGATCTCTGGTGGTCAAGCTGGCTTCCTGCTGCCTTGTTGCTGAACAATGCATGCTTTGCTTGTTGCCTCCTCCCTGGGGTCCAAATCCTTTCATCTTTCAAGGATTTTCTCAACCCCTTTTCTTCTGCATAACCTTCTCTGGCACTTGACCCACAGCAAGCACTCGATCTGTGACACTGGAGGACCTGTCTTTACTTGTGCAGGAAAGTAATTAAGTTGCTGACACTCTAGAAGGTGTCCTGGAAGTTCTTGCTGGCTGGATGACTGCTTAGTATAGATAATGCCTTATAACTAGGGTAGTGTTTTTCAAAGCTGTTAAGAGCACTGTCACATGAAAGTAGGGACCTGGAATTTCATTTTTAACGTGATCCATACCACCACCCTACCCTCACAGTGATCCTTGGACACATTTCTTTGAGAATCACTAATCTGGATGGATGGGACAGCTACTAGGGGGTTAAATTAAACTTCTGTGTAACACAGGAAGAATGGTCCTGGTGTATGATATTTCTTGTTTCTGTTTTTTTTTTGTTTTTTTTTTTTTTTTTTTAAGACTCTTTTTAAAAATATAAGCATCAATTCACTTGGCAAGCAGTATAATCAGAAACACAGTTAAGTTTGAAGCTGATAGTATGAGCTGGCAGCTCCACTCTGAGGTCAAAGAAGTCTTATCTTTATGTGTCACACAGGCAAATCATTTGAGAATTTCTTGCGATATGATAAATGGGTTAACTGGAGTCTTATCACATCTGCAGGACAAGAGCTGGCCTAATAGCTAACAGACACTGAGATAGGTTGCGATAGGCCAGCATCAGAAACATTCTAATCCATTTAGATTTGCAGACTGCACAAAAAGGATTGGTTCACACGAGGGAGGAAAACCGCACGAGACATACCTGAGGAGGGAAAGAATCCAATCCACTATAGTTGCACGGGGCACCCCACTAGCGGCCTCTGCATGTTTCCAGCCACCTGGGTGCTCGCCTTCATCCTGAGGTTGCTGAGCCTCCCTCCGCCCCTCTGTCTCCTTCTGCTGTACTGTTGGCCCTTCACATCTGTGGGTTCCACATGTGTGGATGCAATCAAATGGGTTGAAACATTTCAAAAAACTGCATCTCTATTAATAGGTACAGACCTTTTTTATTATTCCCTAGACAATACAGCATAACAAGTCTATGCATAGCATCGTCAGTATGTTAGGTATTATAAATAAACTAGAGGTGATTTTAAGTATACAGAATGTGTAGGTTACATGCAAACTACGCCACTTTATGTAGGGGATCTGAGCACTTGTGCATTTTGGGGTCCCAGCAGGGGTGGTGGTGGTGGTCTCCTAGAACAAATTCCCTGAATTCAAGGGATAGTTGTGTATCCCTTGGTCACATTCTTTAATCATTTTGTGCCTGCTTCCTCAGCCTACCCACAGGGTTATCCTGAAGTTCAGGCTTTGCATCTAAAATGCTTAGTGTATGCCCAGCCTGCCTGCTTGGTTCCACACACCTTCTGGAGGAAGATGGGCTACAAGTGCTTAGTGGATGCGTATGCTTTGAGAACAAAGCAACAGTATTAATAAGAGGGCATGAGACTTTTATGTTCATCAGAAGAGAAATACATTTAAAAAATCACACATTTGGGCGAGGGAGGACAGCCAGGAGCTGAGGAAGAGGTGGTCTGGACGTCACACTGATGAAAAGATAAGAGCCCTGGGATATTTGGCCTAGGAAGAGATTTAACACACCATATTTAGTAAATAATCTCAAGGCAACATGTGAATATGGCTCATCCATAAATGGAAACAATGGAGTGGGTTGTAGTCCAGACTTCCAGAGTTTTCTAAGTGCGAGCTCCCCTCAAGTGGCCTTGTGAAATGTGCTGTCACAATAGTCTGTAAACAGAAGTTGGCCTGGGTGACCCCCCGAGTCCCCATGTCCATTTCCAAGATCCTAGATCCAACTCTCCTTAAACCTGATCCCTTGCTGCACAGAGTCTAAGTTTGCAGAATTGACTTTTCCTCCAACAGGTATACGAAAACATGGCAAAGGTCATTTCTGCTATCTCCTACCTGGAATTTTCACTTAATGGAGAATTCCAGGTCTTTTAGGCCAGGTACCTGGCAATTGTACCAAATGACTGGTTAATAGCAGATAGTGCAGAGCTTTCAAACTAGTAATCCTAAAAAAAAACAATAGGCTAAACCCATCTCACCTTTACATAACAGGAGGGTAACGTACTTGCCCTGTGCTCTCTTTTAGGCTATTCTCATGGATCACAACTGCCCCATTCAAACAAAAATGTACACTCAGAATAATATCCAGTCGTATCCAGCAGGTGATGATGAAGAATCAGAAAGTGACTGAAACCCTCAAAAGTCATTGGTGTTTAATTATATACAAGTGTTTCCAGTGAAATGACTCATCCAGAGCTGTCTTAGTCATACCATCCATCCCTGGCGAAAGAGTAAAACAACCAAAGGTTATTATTTCTTTTCTGTGGTTATGATCGACTGCCAACAGCCTTATAAAGAAAAAGAAGCTTTTCTAGGGGTTTGTATAAATAGTGTTGAAAACTTTATTTTATGTATTTGATTTTATTAAATATTATACAATATATTTTGACGAAATAGGTATATTGTAAATCTATAAATATTTGAATCCAAATCAAATATAATTTTTTAACTTACATTCACGAACACCTGGACAAAAATATCTATTTTCTGAATATTGGTAATGAGTGTTTAAAGCACACATTGAGACTCTTCCAACAATGAGAAACTAGAAGGGAGTCTGAAAAACAATCACATATGACAGCATGTTATGTAGCGACACTGCAGTATTATTTAACTTGTAATTACTATCTATGAGTTAAAAGCTAGTTTATCTCAAGTGCAGGGGACAAGAATTTGAGTCAGTCATCTTTTGGATTTCTTTGTAAATCTTTCGCCGGCATTAGTTTTGTATGTAATCACCTACTTGGAAAGGGATGGTTGTAAATGATGTTACACGTCCTATGGTTGGCAGCCAACATCAAGGCCAACAAGGGGAGATGGTAAATGTTCTGAAAGTACAGAAAAGCACCCAAATGTAAAGTTAGGAACCAAAAGCTTTCCTTGTAAGATGCATACTTGTCTTAGTGGATGAGAATGGAGGACACAGGCACCTTACACTGTCAAGGTTGTATAAGTAAGGTAAGGTTTGTCAACACCTCGTTCAAGTTTTAGAGAAAAACAAGGCTAATCGCTGCTATAAATTGAAAAATCAAGTCTGTAATAATCTTCGACCCGTCTGTAGGTCATCCAAGTGTCTTTTTAGGGATCTGTTAATTTTTGATTGTCTGAAACTATTATTTGTCTGGACTCCCGAAAGTTGTTCACAAATGTGAAAACAAAGAATGAAATTTATGTATTTAATCACATTAGAAAATGAGATAAAAACAACAGGGTGGTCAGAACACACCCCCTTTCCAGGGCAAAGAAAAGCCAAACATAAAAAAATGTGTGTGTTACCATATCATCTGTGTGCTGGGTAATATACATTTTCTAAGCATGATAACATTGATGTCTTTTCAGCGTACCAGCAAATAGTGTTAGTGACTATTGTCAGTTTACATTGTTTCATATGAGATGTGACTGGAATGTGAAGATAGTGTGGAATATATCCCAAATAATACTTATTAATCCTACAATTCTGTAATCATAAATTGTCAGTTTGGTTCAGCTAAATTGTGTTTGTGTCAACTTGGACATCAAGGAGCAAAGATCTTTAGAACAAAGACTCCTCAACCTTTTTGATTACTACATGTTCTCTAGGAAGTGGCTAGTACTTCTTTTGTTTTATGAAACTTTCCTGTGGGGATTAGATGATGTGACATTTGGTTTTAAGGGCGGTGTTTGAGGAAAACAAGCTTCTTACTCACTTAGTAACACTGGACTATTAAAAAGTTGGTTACTTTGGAAGATGGCTCTGGAGGAACTCTTAAATGGCTGATATAAAAAAGGCAGGACTGTAGGCTTGTACAGAATAGCCTTTAAAAACAACATGCTATGAGCTGGGATGTGGCTTGGCAGCACAGAGCCTGCCTGGCATGTGAGGCCCTGGGTTCAATCCCCGGCACTGCAGAACGAAAACAAACAAACAAAAAAAACCAGTGTGCTGAAAATGGGTTCTCTTGGAGGGGCTTGAGGTTCTCCCTGCCCCTAATGCCCTACAATTTATTCCTATTTTACTTTTGCCTTTCAGGCTTTAGCTTCTGTAAGAATGACTGGCAAAGGCATGCCTCCTATTGATCCCTAGGAAAAAAAAATAAAAGATAAATTTTTGGGAACTGTTTAGGGAGCAAAAGATATGTTGCATGTATTTGAGGAAAAAATGATGTCTTTTATATGACTAATATTCTGGGTTAGCAAGACTATGAAAACAGAGGTGATGTTACAACATGTATGTATCAGAACAAAGAACATGCAGCTCTCTGAACATGTTTTTTGAAGAGGTGGCTTTTATGTTTGTACCTGGTAATACAAACATCTTAATGAGGTAGTAATGAATATTCAGCTTTCTTTTGACTGCTACATGTATCTGTCCTAATAATGTTCTATCTAGTCTATTTAATAAACCTGATCACTATACTGTTCCTGTTTGTACTCTTTCATAAACCCAAATATTGTTGGAATAAAATATGTAAGGTATCATTTTGATTGTGGATGTTTAATTAAAAACTCTTCATCTGTGCTTGCAGGCATCAAGTAAAAGTCACTCCAGGTTGGTGTGAACAGTACTTTTTGGCTTCCTACATTTGCTTTAAATCAAAATGTATAACTAGCCACATTATGTCAATGTGGAAAATATAGTTATGCTCAAACCTCAACACTTGTGTTATTGTTCTGATTGCTGTGAACAATAATTGTACCTGATGAAAAGAACTATAATATCCAGCCATTTGGCATAATGGTGCTTAAGCCAAGGCCTCTGGGTCCTGGAAGTTTTGTAAAACCCTTGAAATCAGGGGCATTCTGAATGTGGTGAACACCATACAGCTTCCAGGGTCAAGGATCCATAGTTTTAACCAGAAATTAAAGGGCAGCTGGGACTCAAAAAGGTTGAGGGGAACCTCCCACTCTTTGGGGGTAAGGAAAACTATTATTTCAATTTAGAAACAAAGACAACATTTTTTTTTTATTAAAGTGATTTTAAATTTATTCACTTATAGAGGACTTGAGAATTTTATTCTTCATTATCCTACTGTTAGAGCCAAATATTTTCAAATTGCCTTTAAAAAATTCAGATACATTTAAATTTAGAACTTGGCAGTACCCTCAAAATTTTTATGTTGTTTTCTCCCCTCAGAATCACAAAATATCCACATAATATATATTTCAACTAGTTCTGATATTGAAGAATGTTTCTTGATATTAAGAAATGTAGCATATTATGATCGCAAAATAATGCTAAAATGTTGCTCATTTTGTCTAACCCATTCATTCATGTAAATACCAATATAGAAAATACACTTTAGTCTATTACTATATAGCAGAAGCACATCCATAAATATGATATTTCACAAGTTAAGAAAACAACAATAAAAAATCGTTTCGGCAATTTCATTCTGCAAAAGTGGACTTCAGTAGCTTATCTGCATGGCCAGATTACACCAGGCAATAATGCCACAGGGATGCAGCAATCACCTTTTTTTAGATGTCATCAAATGAAGATATTCCTTTTTTCTGTGGTAGTCTTTATTTATTATTTTTAGCTATTGATAACATAGCATGGCAGCAAGATTACATCAGTAATGTAATAAAATACAACTTTTTCTCTGAAGCCTTATACCTTACTATACTCTAGGCTGTCTGGAGTGTTCCCCCTTTGCACTAAAGTACAACTGAGATGCCTCTACTGCTTCTCCCAGCAGATAGAAAAATATTGCACTACATTCAAGGTATATTTTACAAATGTCATTAGCAGCATTACTGAGCTTTCCATAATCATGGTTCTAAAGAGTTAAATACTTTAAAACATAAGTAGATTCTTAGGAAACCAAAGTGTTGCATTATTTCCAATGCTCTTTCAAATGCGTCAGCTTCAGGAGCATGCTTGGGTGTCACTAAAACTTTCATGGTTTAATCTACAAACACCAGCCACTTAGACACTCCACTTTTCCTGGTTAGCAATGGCAAGTTATTTTACAATATGAAACATGGTTATACATTGGGCAGACAGGTTCACGCATACGCTGTGGGATGTTTGAGCTTTCAGGGGATTTGGTGTGGAAAGTCTTCTGTAGCAGTGTTCTTTTAAAATTCAAGCATGCTTAAACAATGAGAAAGGGGGGTACACAGATACATTCTTGTTATAAACCTGGCCAAGAAAGATATTTAGTGTGCTAATATTTTCCTTAGTAAAATAGTCTACTGATTTTAAAACTGGAATAACTTTTCTACCCTCAAAAATGTTTTTCTCATATAAATAAATCTTTTATCTGTACAGCTTTTTGCTGTTCAAAACGCTTTTGTAGTTACGCTACTATTTTCCTCACAACAACCCTGTGAGGTAGAGTACGCAGTATTACCCTTGCTCTGGAGATGAGGAAATGGCTGCACTGAGCCCTTCCATGACTGGCCTATGGCTGCGCAGCTCATTAGAAGAGCTTTTACAGTCCTGCACTACAGACTGGGTCACAATCCTTCCTGTGCCTTTTTTTTGCCCACCATGAAAGCTGTTCCATCTCATTTTAAACTCATGTTGATTTATTTATCAATTTATCTGAGTAGTTAGTTACTTATAAAAGGGGAAAACATACATGTGTTTATTTTATAGCCATTTAATAGGCCCAAACTATTAAGGTATATGAACAGAGGTCAAGTTTACACATTTTCCCTCAGGCATGTGTTATACTGCATCCATAAGTGGACCAGTATCAGAGAAGATCTTCATTTTCAGAGAACTGGTTCCAATTCCTATGTATATGGTCTATTTTTAATCTCTTTTAAAAAAAGAATGACAGTCTGCACTACAGAAATACTCAGAATGATCACCATTCCTTTAAGCCTGTAAGACACCACATGAAATAGTAAGTACACTGTGCATGACTCCTCTCCTTCACAATATACTCCTACATGAGAATGTTTTTAAAACAAAACCAATTATCAAACATCATTTAACACAGTCCTCTGCAACTTTAAATATCCTTGTACATGCTTTATTTCCTATGAGAGAACTGAAGATAAAAAACCATCATGAATGCTTAGAACTTCCATTTAAAGGGAAAGCACTGACATTTTGAAAAATATTTCAAAACCCTACTGGCTACTATTTTTCAGTAATCTTGTTCTACAAAATTCTTGACCAACTGTATTCTATATTTATTCCGTATTATTATTATTTTTGATACAAGCTCTTCAGATTTATCACTATCTATCTACTATACTTCAGCTGCACACAAGCTTTAGAAAAAAATCTCAGAAGCATTGATAGCAAGCAATATATGTTAAAAATAATTTTACTCAATCGGATAACAGACTAAAGCTGCAGCATCTGCTTCCATATTGTATTTGGCAAAGACAAAAGAAAAAGCCCCACATAACTCTGAAGTAACAAAAATCTCAAGCAAGTAGAGACCACAAACTTTGTAACAAACAAAACAAAACAAAACAAAAAGATTCAAAACCTGTTCCCTCAATGATTGCTGTAGTCGATTTGGGCATGCAGCAAACCTGTTGTTATAACCATGATGGAAATGAAAATACTAAGAATCTGGACAATATCCTATTGAACACTAATTCAAAAACTAAGTTGAAGGAAAAATAACAGTGAGACACTACACATACATAAATGTGAAAAATTAGCTTACATAATTAGAAAAGGTTAAAAATAAATTAGTAAAAATAAATTCCCAGTATAAACCCCCAAAAAGCATAGCTATAAATGCAACCTGAAACAATCAATTATTAAGCTGGTCATATTTTTACTGGAAAACAAACTTTCATTCCTGTTCTTATACAAGTAAATAACTGGAGAAGCAGGCTGAGGTGCACTATAAGAGGACTGAAACATGGTTGTATCCATGGTACTTTAGATGCATCTTTTCCCCAATCATTTGAAAGTTGACACAGCCTGCCGGTTACACAGACTCAGATGGGCCAAACAGGTCATCTGATATACTGCTGAATGGCTGAGAGTCTATCAGATGGCTTATTTCACTATCGAGGTCTTCTTCTGTATCATCTGTGTACTTGCTTATTTTTTTGGAGTGCTGGTCTAAAGACAGACTTTCTAAAGTTTCAATATCTTCAATGCCTGCCCTATAGTGGATCATAAGAAGCGTGAGAGCTTGTAGTCTTTCACCTGATTTAGCCAAAGCAGCAGAAAGAAGTGATTTTTTCCTTGAATCAGTTGTCTCTTTTTCTTCTCTAACAAGGGAATTATTGTGTTCCAACTCCTGATCAATTTCATTCTGTAGTTTATCCAACATGAACTCCAGCTTCTGGATCCTTTCCTCTGTAGGCAAGCCCCTGTAAAGATCACGGCCAATTTCTTTAACTGCAATGAAAACACTGTCATCCAGTCCGCCTTCCTTTCTCACTAACTTTATTCCTGCGCTGTTTCCCCGTTTGGAAGGACTGTTTGGACCGCAGACCTCTGTGTCACTGCCTTCATTGTCTGATGTGTTGGGTGTGTGTTTTGGTGAAGGTTCTACAAGATCGGTTCCTGGTTCAGAAAGGCGAGTTTTAGAGACTTGACGTAAATTAAGCAAACGAGAGCTTGTATTAATAATGTGCCTCGTCAAACCTGTTGTTTTATTAACTGACTTGTTAGCTTCGGCATCAACACGAGGAGACAGGCCCAAGAGGGGGTCCTGTCCTTCCAGCCTGAGGTTTTTCAGGGTTCGGTCTATTCGCCTCTCAGTTGCTCCACAAAGAGGAGTCTCAGCTAGACACTTTTCTTGACATTTTTTATGGCAAACATAAGCACAGAACATACACTGGGAAGCTGCTTTTGTCCAAACTTTTTTTTTACAGTAATCACACCAAGTTGGGTTTTGGAACTGAGTATCCTGGAAACTATGCTTATTTTCTGATGAACCCATCTGTCCAACAAAGTGCTCCTCTTTAGGGAGGGTAGAAACTTCTTCAACCAAATGGACTTCTTTTTCTTTCTCTATATTAGTGACTACATGGTGGTCTGGTTCTCCTTCCTTCAAATATTTGAAGTGAATAGTAATGTCACCAAAGCAAAATTTGTCATTGAAGCCCTTTTGCATACTCAGATTGCGTAATGCAGTTCTAGTGACCATGGCCTTAGGTGCAGGGGCTTCCAGCCTGAATTTTGAAAGGTATTCCATATTCGATGTGGCTAAGCATCCTAAAGCCACCTCTTCAAGTTTTAAACTAATGTGCCCCAAACAGATGAGACCCCCTAACTTGAAAGGATCCCTGCACCACAGTGCAACATTCAGGTATCTGTGGCAGGCTTCTATATCGAACAAACAGGATGCTCTGGTTCTTGTCCACTTTCCCAGCTTATTCCGATAAAGAATTTCTGATGATTCCCACATCTGATGGTCATCCGAACTGTCTTTAGTAGGGCAGGAACTTTCTGAAGTAAAATCTTTAGTCACTTCTTGCTTTGTAAACTGCTTGGATGTAGTCACATCTTCTACGTGATCCACAGTTTTTGCTTGCTTTTCAGATTTATCTGCAGGAGGAGGAGGAGGAGGAGGAAGCACCTTCTCTGGCTTTTCAACAAGAATGTCTGGTTCTGCCTGATTTGGGGTGTCAGCAGAAGGCAAAGGAACTTTTACTTGTGGTCGTGGTGGCACAGGTGGTTTGACAGTGGATCCTTGGGTGGGTTTTGACACTTGTGCTGAGTCTAGTACCTCAGAAGTTTTTAGGGCTAGCGGTTTATTTCCTTCTTTGGATGGAATTTTTGGTGGTGGGTGACTTCCTGCAATTAATTTACGGTTTAAAACTGGGGATATAGCGCCAAGAGGTTTAATAGTAAGTGTTGTTGGAGTACGTTTGGGACTGTGACTTAGTGCCTGTGTCTCATCTTTGAACTCGTTTTGTACTCTGACATCACTTGCCAAGTCTTCAAATTCAGAATCCAGATCTCTATTTTCACCGTCCACTGCCAGTCCTGCAGCTTCCTCTTCATAACTTGGTTGGCATGAGCTTGACAAAAAGTTTTCTTCCAACTGGCCAAAACTGTCTTGCAGCACAGTACCTTGATTACTCTGGCCAACGGGCCTTTCGTAGTACACAAGGACTCGGTCACCAGCCTGCTTGATAAGCTTCAGCACTTGCAGTGTCGATGTAATTTTTACACCTGGTTGAAGATTTAAAAGGGAAAACATGTAAATTACTGCAATAAAAATGGCCTAACTTGTTAAATATAATTGCTATTACCTCAAAATTATTTAACATGGAAGAGTAATAGGGAAATCTAAGGATATTTGACTTGACTCTCGTATTGAATCTTAGTCAAATATGTGGATATTCTGCACACATATCTTGTCAGCCTGGCTACTAACTGCTAGTTGCCTCCCATTCTTTTTTTTAGGTTAAATGACATTATTTCTTAATTTGAAATGAGAAAGTGAGCAGACAGAGACGTATTTAAAAGGGCTTTGTTACTGGTTAAACCAGACTTAGAACGACGAGAAGCTGTGATTCCACTGATAGAAATTACAAAATACTCCAGAGATTGCAAGCTATGTGCCAAATGATTCGAATTAAGAGCCAATGATTAAAATAAATGTAGTAAAATACTATGCTACTATGTTATTGTTAATAACAATGGAATCTCTCTCAGATTCTTCTTATTAGCTGTAGCCACACAACTCATCTTTTTCAGGATATGAAAAAACAAGGGATAAATTGCTTAAAGTTAAACCAGTTGGTTACTTATCTGAATCTGTGATATCTTAAATTTTATTATTTTCTAATTGTGATACCAACATAGTTTAACATTCAAAAGACACAAATGGAAATAAAAAGTGAAAAACTCTCCACCTCCACCTTCTAGCCATTCTGTCCTTTCTATAAGGTGTCCCATGTGTTAGATATTTGGGGTGTATTATCATTTGAAGATGTGACTTGTTTCCTGGAAGTCTTCCCACCTTCCCCAGAAAGCACTTGGCCACACTCTCCCTTATGTAGGGCTTAGGACTTAAAAAAATCCTATCCTTGTCTCATCTCTTCTCCAATCAGGTGCTTTTGGAGATGGCCACTGTAGCTTTCAGGGCTAGGTCATTCAGGTTTGGATTTTTTTTTTTTTTTTGAATATTTAAATCATACTTGGAAGCTCCAAAAATAGTAAAACAGATTGTTACTGAAACTAACTATAATATTTTGCCAATCTTATTTCAACTATCACCAATACCCTGATACTAAGTACCTTAAAAATAACTGTATATCCATAAGTGAATCAATTACAAATAAGCAAAAAATAGCTATTGACATGGGGTAAAGTTTATGAGATGTTAAAAAAAAAAAATAAAGCCTACTACCAAAAATACATTGTAGGATTGTAATTTGATCCCTAGAACTGGGGTAGAGGATGTATTAATGTATAATTAATAAAATGTATGATTAATTATTCTGTTATGCTTCAAACCTTTTGTCAATGAATGTTTATTGCACCTGTCTCATCAGTAAGTTTTCATAAATGTTAGATTTGAAAAGATAACTTACTCTTTTTTACTCTGTATACATTTGTATTGGTTGGATTTTTTTGTTGTTTATTTTGAGTTATAGGTATTCACTACTTGTGTAACTGAAAACAAAACCATAAAAGGGACATAAAAAGTAAAAATATTAATTTCATCCAGTACGTAAAACTGAAACAAAGTATGCATGAACATAACAAATTTACACTGAATTGTAATTTTAGCAGTCTGTGCTAGACAACTAACTTATTTTATGCCCTTCCTAGTGTCTTCCTAGTGTTAATGGACTAGTAGCACAGGCATCATCTAGGAGGTTGTTGGAGAATTCTGGGCCCTGCCCATGTCTACCGAGTACACATATGAACATCATGTCTACATGACAGGAATACACATGGAAGTGTAACAAGTCTGCTTAGGCCATGATCAGAGCATGTGACAATGCTAACTTAGCTGATTCTCATTATTTTCTTGTCATGATGAAATTGAAAAGACAGGTTTTTAGTTTTCTGTATTAGGAATTGAACCCAGGGGCACTTTACCACTGAGTTACATTCCCAAGTCCTTTTTATTTTGAAGCAGGATCTCTCAACGCTGCTGAGGCTGACCTTGAACTTTGTAATCCTCCTGTCTTAGCCTCTAGTCACTGGGATTACAGATGGGTATCACTGCACCCTGACAGTTTTTCACCGTATTATCAAGAACTGCTCTTTGATTTGGGAACTGCTCTATCTTATTTAGTGTCTTAGTTGTGAAAGAACATGCCACAATGCCCTGAAAGGATCAAATGTGAACAACCATGTTGCTCAAGAAATCTCTTACAAGTCACAATGGCCAGGTTCTGCGAGGTTAGAAAAGGGTTTGACTTTCCCCCACTGCTGTGCTGTGCTGAGGCATATGTAGCCAAGAGAATAATCTGCCTATTAGTAAAGAGTTTTTGGTGCTATTATTAATAATCCAATTGATAAAAAGGTATGCAGTATGCAGATGATATATTTTTCCACTAGCGATTTAGGCTGAACTCTAACTAACAGCCTCTTAACAAATGGCTGGCCATTCAAACAACATAGCACCTTAGGACAGTGCAGATGTATCCTCTTGGACAAGGAATAATATTTCCTCTCCTCTTCATTTTCTGGTTGTTTGGGATGGGGGAAGTAGTTCCAGAACTCAGAGTAGCAATGATGGTAATTATGAAGAAATTGTAAGTAAGAGTGAGTCTTAACTTATCCTTACTTTAACATTCAATAAAAAAATTAGAGCAGTACAAGATAGGAAGGGAAGGAAAATTAGAGAAGTTATATAATAGTGGTCTAAAATGAACTATTTTAATGATTTATATAGTAGGACTAAAATAGAATCTAAATGCATTTTTAAGGTATTCTTCCAACTTGCATTTAAAATAGTTTATTTCTTTCCATTATAAAAGTAACAGGTGCTTATTTACAGAAGGAAGAAGAAAGACAGGAAAACCTCCACATCTACTTTCCAGTTTCTCTGTAAATATCAAATATGTATACTGCACATTAGTATAATTACCTCCAATAGCAATGAGTCGATCTCCCCGCTGAAGATCTGCAACTGCAGCAGGTGAGTTTGGGGCCACAGTTTCAATTATGACATGCCCAGCGTATCCATCAGTTGATTGAACAAGGCGAAGTGTAAGTCCAACGCTTTGTAAATTCCCTTTTATTAATTCAACCTTTGATAAAGAATGAAAAAGTAAAAACAGATTCAATGGATTCACAGTAGTAGAGTGAGATAACAGTAACACACCGAGATCACCACAGATGACTGTGACTTTTGCACAATGGCAAAGATAATTACAAAGGAAGAATGAAATCATTATTGAAGCAATATAAGTTTGAATTCTCAGACTACACATTAAAGTCACTGAAAAATTAAGCACTTTGTCTTTTGTGTGTTTTATTAAAGATTCATGCTCACTCTAGAAAATATGGAAATAAATGGAATGGAAAAATAAAAATCACTCCAAACCATACCATCTAGAGCTATTATTAATATTTTGTATTTTCTAATATGTATTTTAATAGAAAATTGAAAAATGTCTCAAAACTGAGACGTTGTGAATATAAAGACATCCTATTAATATAACCACATATTTTGAGTAAAATTCTAAATCTTGCTTTTTTCAGATACAATGGGATTAATCACTTTTGTCCTTGTCATTATTCCCTGAACAATATAGTATGACAACTATTTACATGGAATTTACATTAGATAATATAAGTAATCAAGAGATGATTTAAAGCATATGGGAAAATATGCACAGGTTATATGCAAATCCTTTGTCATTTTATATAATGGACTTGAGCATCTGCTGATTTTGGTATCACAAGGTAGGAGGCTGGGGATGGGGACCAAACCCCTGCAGATACTAAGGCTGTTTCCTTTTCTGGGGGAAAGCAAAGAAAGAGTTTACATTTACATATAATTATCTTATAAATGAGATGCTTTGTTCTAATTCATCAAGATCAGTCACCTAATTTATCAGGAATATAAATCCCAGATTAACCTCATCTATGAATTAAGAAGAAAAACATGTCATTCAAATCACTAATTTAAAACCAAACCAAAAAAATGACAGGTGACAAGAATTCAATTGGTGTTTATTGTGCTCAATTAGAAATCAACCTAATTATATTATCCTCTAGTCTATCCTATCCTTCTTAGTCCTATTCTTTAAGGATATATCATGAACTTTGTCAAACACCTTAATATCCAAATCTATCATTGTTTGTATGGCTTTAATACATAGATCACTATTTTAGATAACCCTTAGTTTTTCAATTTACCTAATTTAATAAAAACTTGGGATTAATTTAAATGATCTTTAAGTCAATCAGGAGAACACTTAGTTTCTTCATTTAACTTACTTGTTAATCAAATGCATAATAACTTAATTACAGATAACTGGTATTAACAGACTATAGATAAAGAATTAAACCACATATAATTAGAAGAACAAAAATGTTTATGAAAGGAAAAAATGCCACCAAAATAAAATCCAAGTTTTTATTTTATTACTATTAAATTAGAGAAAAATTAGACCATTTAAATTTTTATTAAGTATTTGCATGTGATTAAAAAATAAAATAAGTGAAAAGAATTTAAAGAACAATAGTCTTGTCTCCCCAAGTTGCCACCACCACCAAGGCAACTACTTTAAAACTCAGTTTTTGGTTGTTCTGGAGGTTACCTTTTTTTTTTTTTTTTGCTAGATAATATAGGCATATGTTATCATTTCTTAATATGTCAAATTTTAGAAAACATTTTGACTTCCTACTATTAACAGACAAGTATGTTGGCCTATTAGCCTTTCCCCAAATTATCATAGAGCTGTAGCACTGTTTTTAGTTCTGCTATATAACCTTTTTGTAACTTTAATACACTTATACCCCTATTTCTTATTCATCAACTACAGATACTATATATTTTTATGTGTATTTTTCACATGTTGATGAATCTTATGTTATTCATTTATTTTTTATATGTGGTGCTGAGGATGGAACCCAGTGCCTCACACATGCTAGCCAAGCGCTCTACCACTGAGCCCCAGCCCCAGTCCCGTGTTTTGATATTTGAACTTCTACCCTTCCTTTGCCTTTCCTCTTTATACCTTCTAAGTCCTACCATTAAAGTTAAAAGTTCTTGTATTTGTTTTCTAACTATATTTGGGCTATCAAGGTTGACTGATTCTAAAAGCTAAAAATTGGGGAAGGGGCGGGGCTTAGGGCCCGACCAGCGGGCGGCGGTCACCGGAACCCGTGGGCTGGGCGGCGGACAGCCGTGCCGTCCGCCATGATAGATCAGACCTACAGTGACCACCTGGTGCAGGACACACCTTTCCTGATGGTCCAAGGGCGCCTGAGTGAGCAGCAGGTGGACAGGATTATCCTTCAGCTGAATCGCTACTACCCACAGATCCTCACCAATAAGGAGGCCGAAAAGTTTGGGAACCCCAAGGTGTCCCTGCGCCTACGACTCTGTGACCTCCTGAGCCACCTGCAGCGGGGCGGTGAGCGGGACTGCCAGGAGTTCTACCCAGCCCTGCACATCCACGCCCAGCCCCTGCACAGCTGTCTGCCCGGCCGCCACACGCTGCAAAACTCAGATTGCACAGAGTTCGACTAGGGCGGCAAGAGCCACGAGCTGAGCGACAGGGGACCCATGAGCTTCCTGGCGGGCCTTGGCTTGGCCGCTGGACAGGCCCTCCTCCTCTACTGCTGTCCTCCAGACCCCAAAGTGCTGCCAGGGGCCCGGCGTATCCTTGGCTTCTCACCTGTCATCATGGATAGGCATGTCAGCCGCTACCTGCTGGCCTTCCTGGCAGATGACCTCGGGGGGCTCTGACAGACCCAGGCCCAAAGAATTTTGCCCTCTGCTCAACCAAAGAACCCCCTGGCTGCCTGCCTAGGGGCTGGCACTTCTTTTTCTAAGCGCTATTTTTCATTATTTGTAATTTCTATATGAAGAACATCACCTTTACCCTACGAGGTACTTAATGGTATTAAAAATTCATGCCCCCCCAAAAATAAATAAATAAATAAATAAATAAATAAATAAATAAAAGCTAAAAATTAACACGGTGTTTATAATATTCTGCCTATATTAAATGCCGTTTATTACAAAGCTGAGTATCCCTGCATTTCCTGTCATGTATGCCTTTTATTTTTCTTGGAGGTTAACAGTTTGAATGTCTCCTCATGATGAAATTTAATTGCCACTGTAACACTTTTAAAGAGGTGGAAACTTTAAAAGGTGATTAGGTCCTAAGGCATGGCGCCCATGAATAGATTGACGCGGTTACCACAGGAGTAGCCCACTGATGAAGAAGTGTGTTGCAGCGGTTCAGCTCCCTCTCAGTCCCCTCTGCCTCACAGATGTTTACTCGCCTTTCCAGGTGACGAGGAAGCATCAAGGCCTTGGCAGATGCTGGAACCATGCTCTTGGGTTTCCCAGCCAAACACACTTCTATTGTCTACGTTACCCATGTGGTATTTTGGTACAGCAGCAGGAAACTGACTAAGCAGTGTTTTTTTTTCCCCACCAAGATGCCTATTACTTTAGATGTAGGATTTATAAAGTGCTACTTCTGAGATTAGCTCATAACTTCATCTATTCACTCATTTATATATTACTTAGCATCTAGTTGAGGAAAAGTTTATCTGTGACGCCCATGCCAAAAATAAGTTAGTGAACAAAGGGTAAAAGGAATGACCAGATTGGGGGGCGAGGAAAACACCCTTTTGCATACCCGCCAGCCCCTCCCCAAGTAACATGAATCTTGATCAGATCCTAGCTCTTTTTTTTTTTTAAGCCATGAAACACATTTATGACATATGGCACACTTTGGAGACATTTAAATAGTATATTAAATACCACATATAATACCAAAAATCAGATTAAATTAGTCAATTACTGATTTTCTGATGTGTGACAATGATTATTATGGTTATGCAGAATGTTCTGTGAAAACTCATACTGAAATATTTAGGGTGAAATATTATTATGGATAGGGAATCTGTGCCTGTGATTTTTAGGCAAATGTTAATCTCTTTGAACTTCATTAGTGAAACAGGATAACAGATATTTTAGGTGGTGTTATAATTTAGATATGAGGTGCTCCCCCAAAAGCTCATGTGTGAGACAACGCAAGGATTTTCAGGTGAAATCATTAGATTATGAGGTGTGACCTAAACAGTACATTAATCCACTGATATGGATATGGGCAGTAACTGTAGACAGGAAGGGTGCGAGGATGTAGGTCACTGGGGTCCTGCCTTTGGGGTTTATATTTCGTCCCTGTGTGAGCAGAGCATGGTAACTGCTCCTGAGCTGCTTTCCTCTGCCATGCCCTTCTGTCAGGATGTTCTCTTTTACCTTACAACCCAGAGCTACGGACTGAGACTTCTAAAACGGTGAGCCAAAATCATCTTTTCCTCCTATATTTTGTTCTAGTTTGGTCCTCTAGTCACAGAGATGAAAATAGCTGACTTTAAAAAAAAAGCTTTAAATAGACTCAGTGGATTATCATTACTGTTATTGGTAAGACTTAACTAGTTGAAAATAGGAATGCAAAAGGAAATTTTCAATACCAGTCTGCAATCAATGAATACAATATCCAGTTTCAGAAACAAGACAAAAATATTATGAAACAAACATTAATTCAAGGCACAAGAATTAAACTTCAGACCAATATCCCTGATGAACATAGATGCAAAAATTCTCAATAAAATTCTGGCATATTGCATACAAAAACATTAAAAAGTATACCATGACCAACATACGGAAATCAATAAATGTAATTCATTGTATCAATAGACTTAAAAACAAGAATCACATTGATCATCTCCATAGATGCAGAAAAAGCATTTGACAAAATACAGCACCGCTTCATGTTCAAAACACTAGAAAAACTAGGGATAGGAGGAATATACCTCAACATTGTAAAAGCCACATATGCTAAACCCAAGGCCATCATAATTCAAAACGGAGAGAAATTGAAAGCATTCCCCCTAAAAACTGGAACAAGACAAGGATGCCCTCTTTCACCACTTTTATTCAACATTGTCCTTGAAACTCTAGCCAGAGAAATTAGACAGAAGAAAGAAATTAAAGGGATACCAATAGGTAAAGAAGAACTTAAAATTATCACTGTTTGCTGATGACGTGATTCTATATTTAGAAGATCCAAAAATTCCATCAACGTATTTCTAGAAATAATAAATGAATTCAACAAGTAGCAGGATATAAACTCAACACCCATAAATCAAACACGTTCCTATATATCAGTAATGAATCCACTGAAAAGAGAAATGAAGAAAACTACCCCATTCACGTTAGCCTCAAAAAACAAAATAAAATATTTGGGAATCAATCTAACAAAAGAGGCAAAAGACCTCTACAATTAAAACTATAGAACAGGGCTGGGGATATAGCTCAGCTGATAGAGTGCTTGCCTTGCAAGCAGAAGGCCATGGGTTCAATCCCCAGCACCGCAAAAACAAAAAACAAAACAAAAAAAAAACCCTACAGAACACTAAAGAAAGAAATTGAAGAAGACCTTAGAAGATGAAAAGACCTCTCATACTCCTAGACAGGCAGAATTAATATTGCCAAAATGGCCATACTACCAAAAGCGCTACACAAATTTAATGCAATTTCTATTAAAATCCCAATGAATAGAACTAGAAAAAGTAATCATGAAGTTCACTTGGAAAAATAAGAGATTCAGAGTAGCCAAAGCAATCCTTAGCAAGAAAAGTGAGGCAGGAGGCATCACAATATAAGACCTCAAAATACACTACAGAGCTAGAGTAATAAAACCAGCATGGTATTGGCACCAAAACAGACACAGACCAACAGACAGAATAGAAGACAGAGAGACAAATCCACATAAATACAGTTATCTCATACTAGACAAAGGCAACAACAACGTTCACTGGAGAAAAAAGCCTATTCATCAAATGGTGCTGGGAAAAATGGAAAGCCACACGTAACAAAATGAAATTAAACCTTTATCTCTCACCCTGCAGAAAATTCAACTCGAAGTAGATCAAAGACTTAGGCATTAGAACAGAGACCCTGCACCTACTAGAAGAAAAAGTAGGCCCAAATCTTCACCATGTCGACCTAGGATCTGACTTCCTTAACAAGACCCCTAAAGCACAATAAGTTAAATCAAGGGTCAATAAATAGGATGGATTCAAACTAGAAAGCTTCTTCTTAGCAAAGGAAATAATAATGTGAAGAGAGAGCCTACAGATTGGGAGAAAATATTTACCACATGCACCTCAGATAAATCATTATTCTCTAGGATATATAATGAACTCAAAAAACTTAACACCAAAAAAAACCAAATAACCCAATCAATAAATGGGCTAAGGAATGGAAAAGACACTTCACAGAAGAAGAAATATAATCGATCAACAAACATGAAAAAATGTTCATCATCTCTGGCAATTAGAGAAATGCAAATCAAAACTAAGATTTCATCTCACTCCAGTCAGAATGGCAATTATCAAGAATACAAGCGGGGTTTTCAAGATGGCGGCCTAGAGGGTGGCTGCATTACGTGTTGCTCCAGAACTCAGGATTCAAGAGAGGAGATATTGAGACGCTTGGGACCAACTCAAAGTAGCCGGGTGACTCTCACCCCCTGGGGGGGCATCCCGGATGGGACGGGGGTCCCGGAACGCAGGAAACTTTGTGAAGTAGAACTGCCGGCGAGACGCCCCTCCCCCCGCTGGAGCGCCATAGAGGAGGCCGGTCGGCACAGCGCTGGGACTCAGAACAGCCACTGGGGCTCCGGCGGCTGCCCGGGGGAGGAGAGGCGGGGAGAACTGTGTGGACTCAGGACACCGGGGCCTGCCCTGAGGAGGAGGAGAGGAGCGTGGCCACTTGGATTCAGAGAGACTGCGCCAGAGCTGCAGGCGGTTGCCAGAGGAGAAGCCGCGCGGCGAGCTGTTTGGAATCAGAACGACGCTTCTGAACCCCGGGGCCTGCCCTGAGGACGAGGAGGAAGAGGAGCAGCCGCTTGGATTCGGGCGACTATACGGGAACTACAGGCGGTTGCCAGAGAAGGGGCTGCGTGGCGAGCTGTTTGGACCCTGACCACTTCTGAACCCCGGGGCCTGCCCGGAGGAGTAGGAGAAGGAGGAGAAGGAGCGCGGCGGGTCCTTTGGACTCGCAGTGACTGCATTAGCGCTCCAGGCGGCTGCTCAGAGGAGAAGGCGAGTGGTGAGTTATTTGGTCTTAAAGTGACAGCTCCTGAACACAGGGGGGCTGCCTGGAGGAGAAGCGTGGTGGGACGCTTGGTCTTGAAGGACCACACCAGAGCTCCGGGCGGTGGCCCAGAGGACCCGTGCAGCGGGTCACGTGGATTCAGAGCCACTCAGAGGGACTGCTCCTGAACACCCGGGGGGTTATCTGGAGAAGGAGGAGGAACGGGCAGGGTCACTTCGACTCGGAGTGATTGATTGCCCCGGGCTACGGGTGGTTGGTGGGAGGAGGAGGCACGAAGTGAGTTTCTTGGACTCCTAGTGACCGCACCGGCATACTGGGCAGCTGTCTGGAGGAAGAGGCCTGTGGCGGGTCTCTGGGACTCAGAGCGATTGTTCGGGGCCACAGGTGGCTGCTCAGAGGAGGGGCCACGCAGCCAGGCGATTAGGTGCAGAACAGGGTCCCAGGATCTAGGAGGCTTCTGGGTGGAAGAGCCGCACAGAGACAGGCTTAGGGCGGAGCGAAGGTTCCAGGCCTATGGACAAATTCTCTGAGGAGGGGCAGCCTAAGGAGATTCATCTGCGAAGGGTGAGGCTCCCAGGCCCAGGAGGTAGGGCCGGGCCCCTGGAAACTTTGCAGAGGAAGGCAGCCCAGCCCAGGCAGTAGATGTAAATTGAGGGGAACCTCTAGGAGGAAACTGACCAGCGAGACCTCCCCACCGGGTGAGTCTTCCCTGCTGGGTGAGGTTTCCCACAAGGACAGTAAAACCAGAGGCTCAGGCCCAAACAGGCCTTGCCTCAGCCCACAGCCTAGGTCCCCTTTGGATGACCATTGGTCAACAAGTGGAGGCACCTCTGCCCACTAGCAGGGAATATACCCCACCTGAAGGCCACTACTCCTAGAGAGGCAGCTTCCTTGTGGAGCACCGCATTATCAACCTCCTCCAAGACTTCAGCCTACTGAAGGCTAAGAGGGGATATATATAGAAATCTTCAGGGTCATTGTAAATCAACAGAGGAAATCTGCAATATCTCAGCGGTCCACTGATATCTGAACAACATGAGAAAACAAGGAAAGAAAATGCTGCAAACAAATCTAGATGTTACATCAATAAAACCCAATGACAGCATGGCAGAAGAAATGACAGAAAAGGAGTTCAGAATGTACATAATTAAAATGATCAGAGAAGCAAACGAGGAGATGAAAGAGCAAATGCAAGCATTGAATGATGAGATGAAAGAGCAAATGCAAGCATTGATTGATCGCACCAATCGACAGTTAAAAGAGCAAATACAGGAAGCAAAAGATCATTTCAATAAAGAGTTAGAGATATTGAAAAAAAACCAAACAGAAATCCTTGACATGAAGGAAACAATAAACCAAATTAAGAACTCCATAGAAAGCATATCCAATAGGATAGAACACCTGGAAGACAGAACCTCAGACATTGAAGACAAAATATTTAACCTTGAAAACAAAGCTGAACAAACAGAGAAGATGGTAAGAAATCATGAACAGAATCTACAAGAACTATGGGATATCATGAAAAGGCCAAATTTAAGAATTATTGGGATTGAGGAAGGCCTAGAGAAACAAGCCAAAGGAATGAACAACCTATTCAATGAAATAATATCAGAAAATTTCCCAAATCTGAAGAATGAAATGGAAAATCAAGTTCAAGAGGCTTACAGGACTCCAAATACACAAAATTACAACAGACCCACACCAAGGCACATTATAATGAAAATACCTAACATACAAAATAAAGACAGAATTTTAAAGGCTGTGAGAGAAAAGAACCAAATTACATTCAGGGGGAAACCAATACGCATATCAGCAGATTTTTCAATCCAGACCCTAAAAGCTAGAAGGTCCTGGAACAACATTTTTCAAGCCCTGAAAGAAAATGGATGCCAACCAAGAATCTTATACCCAGCAAAACTTACCTTCAAATTTGACGATGAAATAAAATCCTTCCATGATAAACAAAAGCTAAAAGAATTTACAAAAAGAAAGCCAGCATTACAGAACATTCTCAACAAAATATTCCATGAGGAAGAGATGAAAAACAAAGAAGCAAATCAGCAAAGGGAGGAATTATCCTAAAGGAATAGTCAAATAAAGGAGGAAACAAGTTGTGTCAAACAAATAAATAAACAAAATTTTAAAAATGAACCAAATGACCGGGAAACCAAATCATTTCTCTATAATAACCCTGAACGTTAATGGCCTGAATTCATCAATCAAAAGACATAGACTGGCAGACTGGATTAAAAAGAAAGATCCAACAATATGTTGCCTGCAAGAGACTCACCTCATAGAAAAAGATACCCATAGATTAAAGGTGAAAGGATGGGGAAAAACATACCATGCACATGGACTCAGCAAAAAAGCTGGAGTATCCATCCTCATTTCCGATAATGTGGACTTCAAGCCAAAGTTAGTCAGAAGGGATAAAGAAGGTTATTTCATACTGCTTAAGGGAAGCATAAATCAGCAAGATATAACAATCATAAACATCTATGCCCCAAACAGTGGCTCATCTATGTATGTCAAACAAATCCTTCTCAATTTCAGAAACCAAATAGACCACAACACAATAATACTAGGTGATTTTAACACGCCGCTCTCACCACTGGACAGATCTTCCAGACAAAAATTGAGCAAAGAAACCATAGATCTCAACAACACAATCAATAATTTAGACTTAACGGACATTTATAGAATATTCCATCCAACCAAGAGTGAATACACTTTCTTCTCAGCAGCACATGGATCCTTCTCTAAAATAGACCATATATTATGCCACAAAGCTAATGTTAGCAAATACAAGAAGATAGAGACACTAGCATGTATTCTATCAGATCATAATGGATTGAAGTTAGAAATAAATGAAAGAGTAAAACACAGAAACTATTCCAACATCTGGAGGTTAAACAATATGCTATTATATGATGAATGGATAACAGAAGATATTAAGAAGGAAATTAAAAAATTCTTAGAGGTAAATGAGAACAAAGAAACATCATATCAAAACCTCTGGGACACTATGAAAGCAGTACTTAGAGGGAAATTTATTTCATGGAGCGCATTTAATAAAAGAAGTAAAACTCAACAAATAAACAACCTAACACTACAGCTCAAAGCCTTAGAAAAAGAAGAACAGAACAGCACCAAAAGTAGTAGAAGACAGGAAATTGTTAAACTCAGAGCTGAAATCAATGAAATTGAAACAAAAGAAACAATACAAAAAATTGACAAAATAAATAGTTGGTTCTTCGAAAAAATAAACAAAATTGATAAACCTTTAGCCACACTAACAAAGAGAAGACGAGAGAAAACCCAAATCACTAAAATTCGGAATGAACAAGGAAATATCACTACAGACAGGATGGAAATACAAAACATAATTAGAAGCTATTTTGAAAATCTATACTCCAACAAAATAGAAAATTTCGAAGACATCAACAGGTTTCTAGAGACATATGAATTGCCTAAACTGAATGAGGAGGACATAAACAATTTAAATAGACCAATTTCAAGTACTGAAATAGAAGAAGTCATCAAAAGCCTACCAACAAAGAAAAGTCCGGGACCAGATGGGTTCTCAGCCGAGTTCTACAAAACCTTTAAGGAAGAGCTCATTCCAATACTTCTCAAAGTATTCCATAAAATAGAAGAGGAGGGAACCCTCCCAAACTCATTCTATGAAGCCAATATCACACTGATATCTAAACCAGACAGAGACTCATCAAGGAAAGAAAATTTCAGACCAATATCCTTAATGAACATCGACGCAAAAATTCTCAACAAAATTTTAGCAAATCGCATACAAAAACATATTAAAAAGATAGTGCACCATGATCAAGTGGGTTTCATCCCAGGGATGCAAGGTTGGTTCAACATCAGGAAATCAATAAACGTAATTCACCATATTAATAGACTTAAAGTCAAGAATCACATGATTATTTCAATAGACGCAGAAAAAGCATTTGATAAAATTCAGCACCCCTTCATGCTCAAAACACTAGAACAAATAGGGATAGTGGGAACATTCCTTAATATTGTAAAGGCCATTTATGCTAAGCCCATGGCTAATATCATTCTAAATGGTGAAAAGCTGAAAGCATTCCCCCTAAAAACTGGAACAAGGCAGGGATGCCCTCTTTCACCACTTCTATTCAACATCGTTCTTGAGACTCTGGCCAGAGCAATTAGACAAACCAAAGAAATTAAAGGGATACGAATTGGAAAAGAAGAACTCAAACTATCCCTGTTCGCTGATGACATGATTATATATTTAGAGGAACCTGGAAATTCCACCAGAAAACTCTTAGAACTCATAAGTGATTTCAGTAAAGTAGCAGGTTACAAGATCAATGCCCATAAATCCAACGCATTTTTATACATAAGTGATGAATCTTCAGAAAGAGAAATTAGGAAAACTACCCCATTCACAATAGCCTCGAAAAAAATAAAATACTTGGGAATCAATCTCACAAAAGAGGTGAAAGACCTCTACAATGAGAACTATACAACACTAAAGAAAGAAATTAAAGAACACCTTAGAAGATGGAAAGATCTTCCATGTTCTTGGATAGGAAGAATTAATATTGTCAAAATGGCCATACTACCTAAAGTGCTATACAAATTCAATGCAATTCCAATTAAAATCCCAATGACGTACCTTACAGAAATAGAGCAGGCAATTATGAAATTCATCTGGAAGAATAAGAAACCCAGAATAGCTAAAGCAATCCTTAGCAGGAAGAGTGAAACAGGGGGTATTGCAATACCAGATCTTCAACTCTACTACAAAGCAATAGTAACAAAAACGGCATGGTATTGGTACCAAAATAGAAAGGTAGATCAATGGTACAGAATAGAGGACACGGACACAAACCCAAATAAATACAATTTTCTCATACTAGACAAAGGGGCCAAAAATATGCAATGGAGAAAAGATAGCCTCTTCAACAAATGGTGCTGGGAGAATTGGAAATCCATATGCAACAGAATGAAACTAAACCCATATCTCTCACCATGCACGAAACTAAACTCAAAATGGATTAAGGACCTCGGAATCAGACCAGAGACCCTGCAGATTATAGAAGAAAAAGTAGGTCCAAATCTTCATCTTGTTGGTCTAGGACCAGACTTCCTTAACAGGACTCCCATAGCACAAGAAATAAAAGCTAGAATCAACCACTGGGATAGATTCAAACTAAAAAGCTTTCTCTCAGCAAAGGAAACTATCAGCAATGCGAAGAAAGAGCCTACAGAGTGGGAGAATATCTTTGCCAATCATACTTCAGATAGAGCACTAATCTCCAGAATCTATAAAGAACTCAAAAAACTCTACTCCAAGAATTCAAACAGTCCAGTCAACAAATGGGCTAAGGAAATGAATAGACACTTCACAGAAGAAGATCTACAAGCAATCAACAAACATATGGAAAAATGTTCAACATCTCTAGTAATAAGAGAAATGCAAATCAAAACCACCCTAAGGTTCCATCTCACCCCAATTAGAATGGCGATTATCAAGAATACGAGCAACAACAGGTGTTGGCGAGGATGTGGGGAGAAAGGTACACTCATACACTGCTGGTGGGGCTGCAAATTAGTGCAGCCGCTATGGAAAGCAGTGTGGAGATTCCTTAGAAAACTTGGAATGGAACCACCATTTGACCCAGCTATCCCACTCCTTGGCCTATACCCAAAGGACTTAAAATCTGCATACTACAGAAATACAGCCACATCAATGTTCATAGCTGCTCAATTCACAATAGCCAGACTGTGGAACCAACCTAGATGCCCTTCAATTGATGAGTGGATAAAGAAACTGTGGTATATATATACTATGGAATATTACTCAGCCATAAAGAATGATAAAATTATGACATTTGCAGGCAAATGGATGAAATTGGAGAATATCATGCTAAGTGAGATAAGCCAATCTCAAAAAGCCAAAGGACGAATGATATCGCTAATAAGTGGAGGTTGACACATAATGGGGGGGAGGGAAGGGTTAGAGTTAGGGTTAGGGAGGGGGGCAAGTATAGAGGAAGGAACTACTGTATAGAGGGTAAAGAGGGGTGGGAGGGGTGGGGGGAAGGGAAAAAAATAACAGAATGAATCAAACAACATTGCTCTATGTAAATTTATGATTACACAAATGGTATGCCTTTACGCCATGTACAAACAGAGAAACAACATGTATCCCATTTGTTTACAATAAAAAAAAAAAAAAAAAAAAAAAAATAATGAGCTACTTCAAGCAATAAGTTTCCAAAAAAAAAAAAAAAAAAAGAATACAAGCAACAATAAGTGTTGGCAAGGATGTGGGGAAAAAGGTACACTTATACATTGCTGGTGGGAATGCAAAATGGTCCAACCATTATGGAAAGCAGTATGGAGATTTCTCAGAAAACATGGAATGGAACCACCATTTGACCCAGCTATCCCACTCATCAGTTTATACCCAAAGGACTTAAAATCAGCATACTATAGTGACGCAGCCACATCAATGTTTATAGCAGCTCAACTCACAATAGCTAAACTATGAAACCAACCGAGGTGTCCTTCAACAGATGAATGGATAAAGAAAATGTGGCATATATATATATAATGGAACATTACTCAGCTTTAAAGAAGAATGAAATCATGGCATTGGCTGGTAAGTAGACGGAATTGGAGAATATCATGATAAGCGAAATAAGCCAAACCCAAAAAACCAAAGGCGGAATGTTTTCTCTGACAGCAGATGCTAATTCACAATAGGGGGCAAGCACTAGGGAAGAAGAGAGTTACTTCAGATAGAGGGGAGTGAAGGAAGGGGTAGAGGGGTAGGAAGGATAGTAGAATGAAACAGACATTATTACCTCATGTACACATATGACTGCATGACCCATGTGATCCTACAATAGGTATAATCAGAAAAATGAGAGAAATTACACTCCATTTATGTATGATTTATCAAAAATACATACATGTACTCCACTGTCATGTGTAACTAATTAGAATAAAAAATTTAAAAAATTTTAAAGCCACTAGAATTTGTTATATCATTCAAACATTAATTTACTTTTATAGTATCAATAGATTAGAGAACTAAAACAATTTTATAATTATGTGACTAAAAAGCTGTCTTCTCAAAAAAGACAAAGATGATGACTAAATGTCAATGTTTAGTAAAGGAAAAACAATTAGCTCAAAGGAGTTCAGATTCACTAGAATAATGTACTTCCAAAGAGTAGAAATTACTGATGCAGTAAATATCTTCTTTTCTACAAACTTACAAGTCTTCATTCCTCCAGAATGTGTCCTCTATGCAAGGGACTAAAGACATATCATGTTTAGGTACAGACAGAAGAAAAAGGAAGAAGAAGAAAAGGAACAGCAGAGGAGGAAATCTGTATTTCTTACAACAGAGGGAAGAAAGAAATCAATATGGCACAGCTGAACATTGTCCTTTGGACTGCTAACCATGAATCCTTTATTAAAAAAGAAAAGTGCGGGTGATAGTAGAGATAAACATCTATGATAACAAATACATACACAGATTATACAGGGGGGAAGGCCCTCAACAATTCCAACCATCATCAGTAAGAGTGTTTCTTTTCTTACAGGAAATCAACTGGCTGTTTGAAGTTTCCCCAAGATCTGGGTGCTTTCCTACTCCAAGATAAGCTATAATTAAAGTAAAGTTAATATCTATAAAACTTCTCACTCAAAATCTTTGTAGATGGTGGAAATTTGCTGTGTTTCTCTTCAAGAACCAAGAAAACCTGGCTCCTCACCATTCAAAGTAAAGATCAAGACTGATGCAGCAGCAGAGGTAATAATATGGCTTCACGACACCTCTTACCTTTCAAACAGTCCTGTGTTACACTCATGGAATTTGTCTGGAAGTTTCAGGCTGAACTTTGCAAGTCTGAATCTGTAGTGATGTAAGCCAATCAACTGCTCAGCTCACAAGCACCCTATCTTTGTCAGAGTTGACATCATCATGGCCAATATCTAAACAATGGTTAACGTTGTATTAGAGTATCTAAGCTATACTTCCAAGACTGAACCATGATGTACATGACATCCCTATGTAAGTATGGATAAGGTGTAATGGGAATTCAAGGGAGGAAAGAACTGCCTCTGGGTGAGTGGTTTGAGAAAGTTTTCACGTAAGCATATAGCATTCAGGTTATGTCTTAAAAGTATGAGAAGGTTTTGAACAGACAGTCCAGGAGCTGGAATGGGAGAGGCCATTATTCTGGGCCATGGCAATAATACTATTAGAGCAAAGAGAAGGCAGCAGAGGAATATCAGGAAATTAAAATCGTCAGTGTTATCAGCTGAGATTTAATAGAAAATTCCCACCCTGATTGTAACAGAGTATGATTTACTTGGAAAAAGCAGCAGCATTTCATAGAACATATCACAAAATTCTACATATCCAGGTTATCTAATAAATGAGAGATCTTGCAGTATATTATCTTGCAATAAACATATGAAGTTTACATTATCCATTAATAGGTTTTCTATAAACATGTTTCTAAAACCTACGCTTTGAGGCATGACTGACATTTTATAAGAGAAATAAAATATATAACAATTATTAAATACTTACTATATGCTTATTATATACACCAATGTTTGCCAAGCCCTCTCTGGTTTTGGGATCTATGCAACCCTCTAATCTCATATATGGTTAGAGTGGGAACATCATTCTTATGTAAACCTGGTTCTACAGCCTTGCCTCATTTGATGGTTCAGGGGCACACACCTGGTCAAGGTAAACCAAAGTTCCAAGATGGTCTGAATTTAGACTCCAAGATTTCTTGAATCTCTTTTTATTCTAAATATAATTACAGCTCTGTGTGTTCTTAGGAACTGGAAGTGAAGAATATCCCCAGAATTAAGAACAAAACACCCAAGTAACCAAGAGAAAGCAGACAGAGATACCAGCCCCAAAGTGGCTTGGTCATCTGTTCTGTTCTAGTTTCTTTTCTTTCTTTCTTTTTTGTACTGGGAGTTTTACCATTGAGCTCTATCCCAGTTCTTTTAAAAAATATTTTATTTTGAGACAGTGTCTAAGTTGTTGAGGGTCTTGCGAAATCATCCAGTCTGGCTCAAATCTGTGAGCCTCTTGCCTCAGTCAACTGAGCTGCTAGGATTAGGTGCATATGCCATTGCACCCAGTGTGTTTCAGTTTGTTTGTAAGGCCTGCTTGTGCTCTTGCTTAAAGGTGTGCAGAGCTTAATCCACACTACCATGCGGTGGTACTGATGGCTGCCCTGGGGTCCAGAAAGTAACCTAGTATCCTTAGGGTAAGTACTTTTTTTTTGCTTGCACTAGTTTTAGTGTGTATCTGATTTTCTCTAACAGGTTCTAGCTTTGCCAGACACTGTGTTAGACACTGTTATATACAATATCTTAATTAACTGGAAGTGCTGATTTACCAAATTGGAAAGCTGAAAATAAATTATAAAGGTAGGATATACTCTGTGGCTTAGCCTGTGATAACTGGCCTGAATTTTGTTGAAACCAGGTTGATTTCTTCTGGAGTTAGAAATACTATTTCTATGGCATGCACAAAAATGTCTATTAATTACCAAGAATTGTGACACATGCTAACTAAACATCAATTTGCATTAGTTGAATCACAGGGGGCAATACACACAAGATTGTGAACAGCCTGTGTTTAACTTCACCAGTCATGTCAATCACCGTTAAAAAAATTCTAGCTGTTTGTGCATCTCTCTTGGAGACAGTCATTTAATAACAACAATACTGCCGTTAAGAGCTCTCACACTCTGACAGCCTTTTAGTTTTTCTTGGACACAGCTGGGAAGCCCCTTGGCAGGGGGACAACACACAGATCTTTTAGAAAATCTCTTCTTAACATGGATGAACATCATTTTATAAGCTAGATAATAGGGGATATATTTTAATAGCATCAATGTAACACTTACTTTACAAACTGTTCTCTCCTACACTGGCTTACAACATCAATGAAAAAACAAAAATCCAAGAAAGAGTTAAAGGATCACCAAGTCAAAGACCCTAAATTACTATGATCAGGCATATTTTAAATATACTTTTATCAAACAAAATTCTTCAATGGTAGAAAACTTGCCTAGCATGTGCGAGGCACTGGGTTCGATTCTCTGCACCACATATAAATAAATAAAATAAAGGTCCACTGACAACTAAAAAAATATTTTAAAAAAATTCATCACAAGAACTACTTCTCAGTTTTATTTATTTATTTTTGCAGAATTGTGCCACAGGGAAGGGGGAAATGTGATATAAAACATAACAATCAGTACATGTATGTCCATGACACTAATATAAAACTGAGTTTTCCATAGAAGGTATACAATTCTGAACACAGATGAGATTCCCTGTCCTCACAGAAGCAGGAAAGGAGGACATGAGCAAGTAACTGTAACCATACTTATTTTAGTAAGAGTCATCTAACTAACATGAATAAGGGGAGGTATGTTAGTCAGCTTTTTATCGCTGTGACAAAATGCCTGAAGGAAAACAGCCTAGAGGATGAAAGATTTTTGGTTCACGGTTTCAGAGGTTTTAGTTCAGTTTGCTGGCTCCATTGCTTTGAGCCTGAGGTGAGGAAGAGCACCGCACAGAAGGGTGGAAGCCCAGAAGCAAAGAGAAAGGGGCTTGGGACAACATACAGTTCCCAAGAGCATTCCTCCAAGTGACTAATTCCCTCAATAGGCCCTACCTCCTACAGTTTCCACTACCTCTCAGGAATGTCTTAATCCATCAATATATTAATCCACTGATGAGGTCAGTGACTAAAGATCATTGTTTTTGATGGACCAGCATATTGATCACCTTTGCTTGGTTTTCTTTTGGAATATCAAAGACTCAAGCAATTATAATTAGCATATTAAAGGTTTATCTCCAAACTTTGTATTATAATTGAGAAGTCAAGATTTCTTTTTCTTTCTTTCTTTCTTTTTTGGTACCGGGGATTGAACTCAGAGGCACTTAACCACTAAGCCACATCGGCAGCCCTATCTTGTATTTTATTTAAAGACAGGGTCTCACTGAGTTGCTGAGTGCCTCACCGTTGCTGAGGCTGGCTCTGAACTCATGATCCTCCTACCTCAGTCTCTCGAGCGGCTGGGATTACAGGTGTGCGCCACTGCATCCGAGAGAAGTCAAGATTTCTAACACTAAATTTAAACTAAGTTATTTTATTAATTGTAAGGTGAACTTCTATGTACACATATTTGGCATAGAATATGTCAGAAATGTAATTTTCTGGTCATTTCATGTATTAGTTCAATTTGTTTGTGGTTACCAGGAACAAATTACTACCAGGTTAGGAACTAAAAGCAAGTTTACAATCTACCCAACTGGGAGCAACAAGGTTGTTGAAGATTTAGAATAGATTTCCTTTTTTACCATCCCTGTTACCTTTAAAAGTCACAACTATAAATGATGATTCCCACTAATTCCATTAGTACCAGGAAAACACAAAAAGAAGCACGTTTTTGTTCATATTAATTTTCTTGCTCCTTCCTTCCCCAACCCACTTGGTGTATTAGGGTTCTCTAGAGGAACAGAATCAATAGGTAGTATGATTATAAAAAGGGGATTTATTAGAATGCCTTACACGACCAGAAAATGGATAGTCCACAATGGCTGTCTGCAGCTGGAGAGCTGGAAGAACCAGCAGCTGCGCAGTCCATGAGATAGAAGTCCCAGAACAAGAAAAATCAACAGTGCTACCCGAGTCTGAGACCAAGGCTTCTGGAAACTACCTGGAGAATCACTAGCAGAGTCTGCTTTGGAAGAGTGAAGAAGCAAGAGTCCAATATCCTAAGATGATCAAAGCAGTGACCAAGAACCCATTCAAGAAGACTTGAGCTTGCATCTGCATCTGCTTCCTTGTTCTTCCAACTTTAATTCCACCCAAGCCACCATCCTATTGGGCAGTGCTGCCCACGCTTGGGCCTCCCCTTCAGTTCACAGTCCCACATTCCAATCATTCCTAGACACGCCCTCACCCAGAAGTCTCTTAATCTTGGGCATCCCTTAATACAATCAAGTGACCATTCAAATTAACCATTATGCTTGGTTATAAGGTAACACAGAAACATCTGGCTTAATTAGAGGAGGCTGAGTTAGAAACAGAGTACGATTACTCAACATCTATTTAAAAGGCTATTTCTTTCTTTACAAAAAATATTTTTAATTTTAAGACAGGGTTTCACTATGTTGCCCAGGCTGCCTTTGGACTTGATTTTCCTGCCTCAGCCTCCCAAGTAGCTAGGGTTACAGGTGTGCACCACCATGCGCAGTTTAATCCATTTTGTCTCATTGTCCTAGGTATGGAAAATCCATAAAAACTTAAATATATAATACATAAGATAATCATATAATTATACAGAATATAATTATATCAAATAATATAATATATAAGCTCTATGATTTCCAACCTATTTTAATGTGCCTTTCAATTTCACTGAAATACTTGAGAATTGAAAATTTGAGGATTTAATGGATTAAAAGGATATGCCAGTAAATTATAATCCCAAGAAGTCACTAAAACATCCTCTAGATTCTAGAATAAAAAAGGAAACATAAGAAAGAAAGAAAAACCAACTCTGAAGGGTCATTCTGGTATCAGTCTACTCTACTTCTAAACACCAATTATTTTTTTAAATACACAGAAGACACAAATATTTCCTGCAGCCTCCCTCGATTACTTACAAATTATGTATACTTTGTTCCCAAGGACCCCATTAAATTCTCAATCAACTATCATTCAGTTCCATCACACTTAACAAAAGAAAGGAGATACGGTATTTATTAGCTGTCTTCTTTGAAATTGTCTCTTACAAAGTAAAGATTCACAATGTGAATGCACACAATCATACTGTCTTTTTCACAGAAAGAATAACTCGTTGAAACCAAAACATGGCAAGTACCTTGCTTTTATCTCTTGGCAGAAAAATTACTCTCAACTCCCACAGAACTTTTCAGAGGTCTATCATTTAAGTTTGACCAATTCCTAAGGGTATAAATTAGAATAGTTCTTAGAACCTGTGAGCCAGATAAATGAAAAAGAATGTCCACTAATATATTTCTGCTGAAGTAAAATTTGATGTCCCCATTTCAATGATGACAAAAATTACATGTGTGCATGTGTACACACTCATACACAGTTTTATTTGTTTGCTTTGGTACTGGGGATTGAACCTAGGGGCACTTAACCACTGAGTCACATCCCCAGCACCCCCCCGCCACTCTTTAATTTTATTTAGAGTCAGGGTCTCGCTGAGTTGCTTTGTTATGGGCCAGGCTCCATATTACCCTGAGACTCCCTGTCATGTAGGAAATGCTTCTCCCATGGGAATACCCCACTCGGTACACATCAACAGTTGTCAGCATAGCATGTTTGGCAACACAAAATGGCAATTCTTACATAATGTAAAATTATTCTCTTTTTCGTTCCTATTTTTCTTAGACAATGTACCCTGTCAGAGAACGACAGTGTAAATGTTACTTGACTAAGGTCGTTTTGACCCACTTCCCCTTCTGCTCATGATTTTAGATCTCATGATGTTAGTTTGTAGTTTTGAATCACTGCAACAGGCACTTATGATTAATGTACTGACATGCTTTACTTATGGTATAAAACCCCTGCAACCCTACACTGGGGGCTGTTATCCCAGCAGCCATTTTGGGTACTGTGTGAAACAGTCAGTTGGCCCGCTAATAAAGACTCTCAAATTAGAACTTCTCAGTGCTGACTGCTCTGTTCTTAAGTTGAGCCCCACAACAGCTTAGGGCCTTCCTAAGTTGCTGAGGCTGACTTTGAACTCACCAACCTCCTGCCTCAGTCTCCCAAGATGCTGGGATTACAGGTGTGCATCACCATACCCAGCTCACATAAAGTTCTTAATGGGAAAAATCTGAATAGTACAAGGTATGAATTCTAAATTGTCTCACATGGACTCTCAGAAGGTAAATATTTTCTGTGTTATAATAATGCCTACATTTTCAGTAATTAACTCTTAATGGATAGTAAAAAAAGCATCCAAATCAGACCCCTCTACTCTGCTCTGGTGTGGATACTGTGGTAGATGGCCTCACAATAAGGGGAGCACATGTGGGAAGAAGAGAATACATAGCAAAACAGGAAGTCAGAAAAGGATCCTGGGCCTGGGTTCACTCTTATAACCCTCTGTTTCAAAAGCTCAGGAGTCCGAAGAGAGCTACTTTCTGGAGGCAGCTCCCCACCCCCCAAACCCTGACCTAAGGGTTTCCTACTAGGCTCCACCTTGTCAAGGTTCAATCACCTCCCACACTACTAAACTGGGGACCAAGCTTCCAAAGCCTAACCCTAACCTTTGGGGGATACACTCAAACCATAACCAACCCATAGCAAAGAGGCTACTAATAATGATCTACCACACTGGGGGGGGTGGTTGTCAAGATTAAAGGAAACTATGGACATAAATGTCTGGCACTTCCATTATCTTCCCTCAGGAAGACTTCCTTCTAGGTGATACAAGTGAGGTCCCTCAAAACAAAATGCCACCTTGGCCATCTGATAACTTGGTCTCTAAAACTACTGGAAAGTAAATTAGGACTAAATCCACAAGTGTGCTGAAAACGTAAACACCTTTGTACAAATGCAACATACCTAAGAGATCTAAGGAATAAAAACATTCCTCTACTTAAAAGGGTTCAAAAGGCGGTTAGGAAAATAATCATATCTGAATGATTATAACACACTCAGGCTTCTTCTTGTTTCTTTTTAAAATCTGATTGAAGTCTCTATTAATGTTTTGATTTAAAACAAATCTAAATTTTATACAACCATTTCAGTAAAATAAAAAGATAAGAAAAGTAGGTAGAGGTTAAGGTTGTTATGGAAACAATAGAGTGGAACATTCTTGCCCTTTTTAATTCCTTTGTCAAATAGAAACAGCTCTTATTTTGAATCATGAATTCAACCTTCACCTTCAAGTATTATCACTATAATCATGCAGGGTGACTTGCATTTTACTAAAGAAGTGGGAGAACCTAAGGGATAGTTTTTTCTTTTACAAGTTTTTAAAAATAACTTTTTATCTTGAAATAATTCTAAAATAACAGAAAAGTTGTGAAAAATATGAAAAAGATTTCCCATTTATCCCATTTATCCTAAACCCGTATTTCTCCATTGTTAATAACAGCTTGCCACATTTGTTTGTTTTTTTCCTGAATCATTTAAAATGTAAGTTTCAGACATCATATCTCCTACTCCTACTTAAGTATGCATTTCCTAATAAGAACATTCTCTTACATAATCATAGTACAATTATATACCAGTCAAAAAATTAACATTGGCACAATATACATATATTGATATTAATTAGATTTCATTAAAATATCAAAAAATGGAATAAAAACCCCTAAATCCTTAAACGTTCATCAATAGATTGCATGATTAAATAAGGTACACGTTGAAATATCATGCAGGCATAAAAACAATGACACATGTACATGCAGACAGAAACATGTCCTCATTATATTGTTATGAAAAAGGCAGGTTATAAAAGAATCCTGATTTTATTGTTAAAATATGCAAGCTTCCTTGCATTTTGAAAATGAGTACATCATCACAAAAATTAAAAATGTTTCCTATTACCTTCCTTACACTCAATGGCTTCTGACAGACTACTGACAACATTCTCAGCACTGATCAATTTATGAAAGATAATTCATACACCATTTATCATTTAGAAGACAAGTCATCTATCTGTCCATACTCTAAAAATTACTAGATAACCTTTTTTTTGGGGGGGCATGGGGCGTGGTGGGGGCACTGGGAATTGAACCCAGGGCCTCATGTGCCCTAGGCCCACTGAGTTACATCCCCAGCCCCGAGCTAAATCAAGTTCAATAGCAACCGTTAGTATGTGCCAGTATTGTACTGTTTCCATACATTTAACCCCTGTATGCTGTAAGGCATATGTTATTCCCCTTATTTTAGAGATAATGAAACCATTTGCTCAGAGTCATAAAAGCTGAGTGGAAATGTGGATATGAACCCAGGTCTACTGGGTACCATTTGCAGAGATGATGGAGTAGTGTTAAGAACACCAGTTATGGAGTCGCTATACCTGGGTTTGCAGATTGTCTTTATCACTTGCCAGTTAGGTGTTATTTTCTTTTTGTACCTCAGTTTCCTCATATGTAAAATGGAGATAATGACAGTGATGATTCTCATTTAATGAGGATTACACAGTTAATGCATGCACAGTCTTAAAACTGTGACTGGCATAAAGAGACAGCATCTTGAAAGTGCAGACAACCCCTAGGTTGAATACATCTGGGTCATGAGCTGGATACGACCCCAGCTTTCTGATAACATCTCTCCTAACACTGTTCTAAATCACTCATGATCTAGTTCTACATCTGCATAAATTCTGTATATGACTCATAATACAAGTTATATGGCTAAGTGAGTTTTTAATGGGAAATTGCTACTGTGCTTGATGTTTTAGTCTGTGAGAAAGTATGGACCGAGTCAATCAATTTTACTTGGGTCATAGTAAACTGCAGGGTCTGAGAAATGAAATGTACAAGTAATGTTTAAGTTTTATGAATGTTTACTACTTAATTTTCTCTAAAAAATTCTTTTTAAAAAACTTTAGAGCTAGGGATGTAGCTCAGTGATAGACTGCTTAGTATGCACGAGACCCTGCATTTGAGCCCCAGCAAAATAAAAATAAATTAGAATGTTGCCACTATATTGTAAAAACAGTTTTTCTTATCCTATTTGAAAAAAAAAAAAGAGATAAAAAAATACAGCATAGAGATTAATAAAGTGTTCATCTTTAAAGTTCACTAGAAGTTGAAATAACAGATTTGAAAATTCAAGGGGGGAAAAAAAAACAGATCACAAAATCTCCATCACTGGACTGGCCTTTTCTTATAGTTTGCCACTATAATCTCAAATCCAATTTGTCCTGAGTGAGGTCCTCTTTGGCCTCTTCCTTTACCCTCCTCATAACTCTGGTCTTTCTGGCTTCCCCTCTCACTCCCAAACCTTTCCATTCCCAGAGGTATGCGCAGTCACACTGATTATATTTTCCATTTCCATTGTCACCATCCTGGGTGAGACTTTCATTAGATATCACCCCTAGTACTTCAAGTTCTTCCCTTGCCAAATCAAACCATCCTTGACTTTACCCACTGTGACCAGATTCAATACGTATATTATCAACAAACTACTATGTGCCAGCTATGTGCTCATATTTTCATATACAGAATCTCATTTAACCCCCATACAACCATGAGAAGCACTATCAGTTCCATTTTATAGAATAATAACTACTTGTGGATGAAATGGTTTTAGGAACTTTGATGAAGGTCATGCTGCCAATAAGTGGCCTAAGACTGAAATCCAGTTCCAAGACTCCCTAAAGCAAGATTCTAATGAACTCATTTTCATTTTAAAAACCTCATAGCTCCTACTGTCTTTGACAGTAACAGTCAAATTCTTAGCGTAGTATTTAAAGCATTCTATAAGATCCAAGTTTTCATTCTCGTTTGGCATGATCTTCCTGTGCTACCATATTCTTTAGCTAACTTTGAAAACTCACTGTATCTTAATTATACCCAAATATTCTCACTTTTTATTGGGGTTTATGCCATGTCCTCTATCTTGAAATGCCGTCCCTACCATTCTCAAAATCCCACATACACTGTGAGGCTAGGTTCAAATGTCATCTCCTTAATATATTCTTTTCTAGTTTTCCCAAAATAATGTGTACTTTACGAAAGCTCAGGGCATTTTTATACTGAAATTCATTATGGCCTTCATATGTTAATAGGAATACTGATTGCACACAATACCACTTTTTGCATTTCCATTAGAGAAAAGGATCACAAAATGACTTACACCTTATATTCAGTTTCTTCCTTCTCATGCAACATTGCCTTACACTGATTTGATATGGAGACTTTATGTTTCTCTATTTTAACATAATTGCCCACTCTTTTCTTAGCATTTCATACTAAATAGTAAGAATATCTAAGGCAGAACACTGCATCCCTCATTTTTAACTTGAAGACAAACTTCAAGAGTGAAAATTTTGCACAGGATTTACTATTAAAGCTCAAAGGCATTTAGTATTTTAAAAGTCAAATTACAAAACATTATATGTAGTTAAAATTCACTGAATCCCTACTGTATTTGCAAATATTATCAGATTGAGCTAAACCAGAGTTTTCATAAAAACTGACATTTTCAAAAAAGCTTTATTTGCAGTAATCTTTCTTTTTCTTTTCATAAGATTAAGACTGTAAATGGCAAATGGTTAAATAGGTGCACCAAAATGTTACCTGCAAGGCATCTGGCTCTACATAAATACCAAAATGCCAACTCTGAGGCATCTGGCCTAATGTATTTATAAACCTGTCTCAGATGTTCTTACTGGAAGTCACAGTTCTTTAGGGAGCTCTTTTATGTTCTTTGTATGAACATTCAACAATGTGGCTAATCATTCACTATCAGCAAGACTTCTAAAATTCTCCAAAACTACAAGGGTAAATCTTAGATCATACTTAGTCATTTTATTTAGGCAACCTTGAACTTACACACAGTCAGAAGTTCTTTTGACATCTTTAATAATTTCAAAAATAAAATACGCCTTAGGTACCGCATTTGATTTGTAAACTAAAATTCTTACTCTACAAACCAGACTTTTTACAAAATTAATATTCAGCAATAAATCTTGTTTGGTGGACGACTTCCTCTTCCTAAAGGTTTTTATTTGGTTAAAACAGGTCAGAAACAGCCTTGAAGGAAGGAAGGAAGGAAGGAAGGAAGGAAGGAAGGGAGGAAGGGAGGAAGGGAGGGAGGGAGGGAGGGAGGGAGGGAGAGAGGGAGGGAGAAACGTGACTAAAAGTCACTCTGAAACCCTAAAGATGTAAGAACAAGAAAGTGTTGAGAGTACCTGGAGGCTGGTGACCAGAGTAGTCTCAGAAACAGTTACTGAACACTCAGAACAAAATCAATCATGACACTTGCTGTAATGAAAGATAGAAGTGGAGATAACACTGTTCAAATTAAAATACAGCTATAAATGTAAAATTCTAACCGGGACACGTATCTATCAAGGAGTTTTATGCTAGTTAGGAAAGGCTTCCCAGAGGAAATGATGATTGGTTTATCAGTCAGGCTCTGATAAGAAAAAACACGTGAGTATTTGAAAGCATGGAACTTGAAGATGGGAATGGCTACTTGGTGATAGAAAAACTGAGTACCAAAGAAGGAGAGAGTGACAAAACTCAGATATAAGCTACAGTAAGAAGTCACTACCAACCTTAGGCTGGAATGACAGAGCAAGGAAGTGGTATTAGTAGATGCCAGGGTTTGGAGTACCAAGCAGAAGCTGGAAGCATAGTGGGTCTGTCCTGGGAGAAACAAGGAGCATGGAAGAGAAAGAGCAGCTGCCAGACATGTTCTCCAAGACAGAGGATAAGAGGAAGACCACTATGGCTTCCCCACTGTTTCATCTCCCATGAGTGTTTCACATTGGTCAAACTCAGCTGCAAGCTGGATAACACAACAGCAGAGGTCAGTCCTCTTTAGGTATGGAGCAGGGAGAAGGCCCAAGAACATATCTGAGGGCAAACAAGCTAGTATCTGGCACAAGTGGAGCTCTGAAGAATGGGGTGGGTGAAGACGTGTGGCGAGAAAGAGCTGGGGGAAGAGTGTGAGTAGGTGCGAAGGAGTGAAGGACAACCAAGTGCTGCTAATGCCGAGAATGGAAGGGAAGAAGGGAAGGCAGGGAAAACATAGGAACCAGACCAGGCAAGATGACTTTGTTGGTCACATCAAAGAATGTGTTCTTATCCTAGGCACAATAAAAAGCCATTGAGGGATTTAAGTGGGCAATGGATAGAATCAGACCTGTATCTCAAAAGATCATTCATCTTTCTTTTTGCTTCTAGGACATCAACTAAACAACTGCAACATACCAGGAATTCTAGTAGGTGTAGGACACATAGCATAAAAAACATAACACATTTGTATCCCTGTGAAGTCTACCACAAAGTAAGTAGCCTATAGTATTATCAAAGATCTTTTAAGTATTCTTTTAGCATTAATCACCTGATTATCATCAGGACCTGAGGTTTATATTCATAACTCCACAGACTTCATTGCCTATTCAATTATCTATTATTTACTTTTTGGATTTACTCTCATCAATCACATCCACCTGTCTTTTTTTTTTTTTTTTTTTTTTTCATTCATTTACTTTTATATGGCCAACTCATTTTCATGTACTTCCGGGTACATTTTAAGAAAAGCATTGAAGGACAAAATTTGGCTGACATGTGCCTCTAGCCTACCTTAGACCTTACCCTTCTCTTAAAAGATGCGATACTTAGGGGTGCATTAGGTATCTTGCAGCAATAATGATAAAACCACATGCTATATGGATGATGGAAGAGAAAGCCAGGCTCTTTTACTACAGTATTGTACTGCCTTAAAAACTCAAAGGCACATTAAAATATGGAAGGAATTAAATTTCTTTCATTCTGTATGTTCATTACAATTAGTGGTTAAATATACTGAACAAATTTCAACATTAAAAAATGGATTTAAACCTGCAGACTGTATTTATATAATAATGTCCTAAATTCACCAATAATTTAGCATACTTGTTTTCTAATGATCTATTTTTTTACTCAAATTTGTGACATATTCCAAATTATCAAATCCTATTCTCTGAAAAACTCACTAACTCTCCTCCCTGGAGTTATTAAATTCAGACATAAGTAATTTAATGCCTGAAGACACTTACTGTTTTTGACATCTTCAACATGAGATTACTAAATACAATAACCTAGAATTCTTTCTTGAAAACTATAAATGACATATGCTAAGATCTAAAATAATAATTCAAGATTAAAGTCTAACTAGCCTTTGCTCTGAAGTATTAAAGCTGTCTAATCTCATATCTTTGCAAATATAATAAAGGAAACTGAAAATGCCAACAGCAATGCTGAGTTACAATCAACTCAAAGTTAAAAATGTACTCAGACAAAACAATAATGTTTTTCAATGTAGTTATGTATTTCAACACACACTCAAACAGTTTATTTTATTCCTCTGAGGAGCTGATTCAAAAGCTGAGATATAACTTAAAAAGGAAAGTTGGGCAATGACAGTCGCCAAATAAAAAAAGGAAACCACCTTTAAACTTCTATTTTGGCCATGTCATTTACCAGGATCAGAATCTTCAGCAGCTCCCACTATTTTCATAATCTCAAATTCTGTGGGTCAGTCTATCCTCTCTTGCCAGTTTTATTTCTCTCTACTTTTCCTACTCTCATCAAATTAGTTTATTTCTTCCAAGAGAATTTCATCCCCCACCCCAATTTTTATGTAAGGATGCTCACACAGAATGAAAACTGGAAACAAGTTATAGTCAAAGGAATGTACATAAAAATACCTTGCAATTGCCTGTTAAAAAGATTTAGCAGCATTTTGACTGTTAACCCTGAAATACTGGGGAGATATTAATATTAATGTTGTGGTGATAATAAAAATCTATTCATTGTTCACCTACAATTCAGATTTACCTGAGCATCCTGTATTTTCTCTGGCAAGCCTGTTCCAGCATCATCTTTTAGAGGTCTTCCCCGTTATCACCAGATCTAAAAAGCCTCCTTTGTCACGACATGTAACCCCTTTTCCTAAACCTTTTCATTGTACTTTTGCTCACAGTCCTTGTCAATCTCTGGAACCTTTGTTCCCTTCTTGGCTTATCGTTTACTGCTACACTCTATCCTATAATGTGAAGTTTGCGTTCCAGGCAGCTTCTAACCCCCACACCACGCCTCTACCCCATGTTAATATAAAAGGTATAGGATCTTTTCTTTTCTTGAATGGTCTCCCCAGCATCCAAACAGTGCCTAGCACAAAGAAAGTGTTCATAAAATATCTTCTGAATGGATGAATGCTATGAATTCACATGTTTTCTCAGGTGTTCAGTAAAATTATTTCCTTCTAATCCCATAACTGAAACAATTTTAAAGTTCTGGAACGAAAACTAGTCAGATTTTATTTCTAAGGCAAGCAGTCTGAACATTAACTATTTTCATGTGATTTATTTTATTAACAATGTTGTACTATTTTAATAAGACAAATAAGAACTGTTTATAATTATTTGTTCATGACTAAAAACAACTCTAGGAATATAAAATATTAATGGAAGTATGCTTATATAATAAAACCTTATACAGATGTAAAATTAAGTAAATCAATTTTACCGTCTTAATAGAACTCCTTTGTTTTTCTTCCCAAACACCGGTGCTCAACTCAAGCGTGCAATGAATAGTTGCTTCTCTATCATAGGATCCAAAAATGAGTAATCTGCAGTACAAAATAAAGCAGGAAGAGTATATACCAATTCTATGCATTAAATTTTTTTCTGATCATTTTAATAAGAAATACTTATTCCTTTACTATGTGGTTTACTCAGAGAAAAAAAATTAAACCTAACAATTTGTTCGCCCTCTAGTGGAAAAGTGATGTAAAGATAAATTAGATGAGATCTGAGGATATGCAGCCAAGTCAAACAAACAGAAAATATTGCCTACTCATGAAGGCCCATGTAGTAAGCAAGAGTTAGAGATTTTCAAGACCGTTGAATTAAAAATGTAAGAAGTTGCAAAGCCATACAGTACACCATCTCCATAAAATTAAATACACAGAAGTATAATACAATTGTTATACACAAACACACAACTTCATCTCCTAACATTGACCATATATAAATTATTTCCTTCTCTAAATCCAGCTCTTCCTACAGAAAATTTGGGGTAAAAATAGTACTTACTTTAAGAATAGTTCTGAAAGTAAAAGACAATGTACAAAAGGCATTAGCAGAATGCCCAGCAAACTCTAAGAGCTCAATGAATGTGTGTCATTTCTATATCTTGAAAACAATTATCAACAAATGGCAACACCTAATTTCCTTAAAAAGAACAGCTGAGGTCCAATTATAAAATGATATAAAATAATTTTTATTACTGAATCTAAAAAAAGATATCACCTCTGTGTCCAACTTCTATTTTATCTATCTTTAGAATCAGACTGTAATCTTCTGATTTGTTTTAGGAGAATAGTTTTAGCCTTAACCAACATTTTTGACTGCTACTCTACTACTTCATCCCTATATGATAATTATGAATAAGAATGAGATAATTAAGTGAATAAAATACACAAGAGAAATCTGAGAAAACTGTGTCTTAGGTTTGGCAAATCATACAAATCATGACATCATATCCATACCTCACAAACTGGTCTTTTCATAAACTGAAAAGTCTGAATAAACTTATGTGGAAAAAATCCCTAAGTTTAAATAATCCTTGAAGAATCTTACAAGAAACTCGAAACAGCATTTAATAATCTATTACCAAAAAGAAGGCAGGCCAAAGGAGGATTCATAATTTAAAAATACTAAGTTAGAATAACTACAATTTTCACTCACCAAACTTTGCTGCCACCATCTGTTCAAAGAGTAAACTACCTCAGAGCTTTTGCTACCATACAGAGAAAAGAGGTTGGGCACCACCTAGTGCTCCCAGCAGAATTCTCAGGAATTCTCTGTGAATTCATAAGCTATTCCATATTTTCCAGTGCTTTAAAAATGCTTTTTAAAAGAATTACACAAAGTATAACAAAAATTGACTCAAAATGGCTATAAACCTAAATGGAGAGCTAAAACTAAAATTCTTAGAAGAAAACATAAAATCGTAGACTATGCAATGGTTTGTTAGATAAAACACCAAAAACATGACTACCAAAAGGGAAAATAGACTGGACTTCATTACAGAATATTTTTGTAAAGGACACATAATGAAATGAAAAGACAACCCACACAATGTGAGAAAATTTTTTGCAAATTATGTATTTGGTTATGTCTCTAGTATCTATAAAAAATAAACTCTTGCAAGTCAACAATAAATCAAATAATCTAATCTTAAAATAGGCAAAAGGATCTGAAGAGGCGTTTTGCTGAAGATGTGCAAATGACCAGTAAGCACAGGAAAAGAAGCTCAACATTATTAGCCATCAAGGTAATACAAATCAAAGCCACTTCAAATCCAGTAGAATGGCCATAGCAAAAGAGGCAGCGAGTATTGGTAAGGATATGGAGAAACTGGAATCCTCAAATTTGGCTGGTGGGAATGTAAAATGGTGCAGTCACTTTGAAAACCGTCTGGCAGTTGCTTTAAAAGTTAATGTATGAGTTAATATATGACTCAGCAATTTCACTCCTAGAAGAAATGAAAGCATATATTCATGTAAAAATATGCTTATGAATGTTCACAGGAGCACATAACAGCCTCAAAGTGTAAACGACCAAAATGTCTATCAAGTGATAAATAGGTAAAATAAAATGTGGCGTATTCATACATTGGAATATTTTTTTTGGAAACAAAATGAACTATTAGAACGTGCCACACTAAAAAGCTAAGTGAAAGATCACAAAACACACTGTATGATTCGTTTATATGAACTATCTGGAACATACAAATTTATAGACAGAAAGGAGGTAAGTATAACAAAAATTATAAGAAGCTGTTGTTTATTTTATTTATAATTTATTTATTTCTGATCCTGGGGATTGAAACCAGGGGTGTTTTATCACTGAGTTACATCCCCTGTCTCCTCCACTCCTGTTTTTTCATGTTTTTATTTTGAGACAGGTTCTTACTTAGTTGCTTAGGGCTTCACTTAGTTGCTGAGGCTGGCTTAAAATTGTGATCCTACTGCCTCACTCAACCTCCTAAATCACTGGGATTACAGGCATGTGCCACCACTGCCGGCAAGAGGTTCCAGATGAAGAAACCAAACCAAAATGGAGCACATAATCAAAGAGAAACTTTAAGGAAGCAGACAGATCACAAAATGGACCAGTTTTCCCTAAAAACAGTACATTTCAGACTACGCTAAGTCTCCTTAGCTTTAACCTTGACCAAAAAGCAATCTGAAGTAATCTGATGTTAACCAACCTCCTTTGCCCTTTTACTGCTGTTCCCTTATTCCCATTTTACAAAACTCACTGTTTTACTACTGTCCATTGAGAAAAATAAGGGATTTTGTAGAAGGGATGCCACCTGCTATTTTGTAGAATAGTTGCTGCCCTGATTCAAGAACTGCAAATAAAATCCAATTGGATCTTTAACTAAATTTGTCTTACGTTTGTTTTCTGACAAAAAAAATTCCCAATGTAGAGTTAGGAAGAACTAGAGAAGAATGGAATCCTCTGCTAATGGGTGTGGGGTTTCTCTGAGAGGAATAAAAATGCTCTAAAATTAGATGATGACGAGGCTGTATAACCCTATTACAAACACAGTAAAAAACAGTAAATTGTACACCTTAAATGGGTGAATTATATGGCAGATGAGTTATATCTCAATCATACAGTTCAAAGAAAATCAATAATGAGTGATTATGATAATAAATAAAATTTTTCTGTGATAGGGTCATAATAAGTTTCAAAGATGTTACAAAAGATAATAAAGCTTGGTTCACTATTATTATGAATCAATAACAGTATTGCAACAAGATTATATACTTCAATAAAATATAAACATGATCTTTACCTGATACAGAAATTTGATAACACAACATATTAAAAGGTATCTTAATAAAAAATAAATTCTTAATAGATACCATTAAAAATATTAAAAAGACAATGACACAAATATTTAAAATCTATCTTTCTTTTTTTCTTTTTTGCTGTACTAGGGATTGAAGCCAGGGCCTCACTCATAGTAGGTAAGTATTCGACCACTGAGCTGAAACTGTAAAGTACACAAAACATTATTTGTCCTATTCAAGAGTCTTTATTTTTTTAATGACAAATACCCCAGCCAGTGGGCTTCTTTGCATTAACACTGACTAGTCCAGTCATATGAGTATGGGTTAAGTATCTCTTATCCACAATGCTTGGGACCAGAAGTGTTTCAGGTTTCAGATTTTTCTGATTTTGGAATATCTGCATATACCTTTGAGATGCCTTGGGAATGGGACCCAAGTCAAAACATGAACTTCATTTATGTTTTATATATGCCTTATACATACAACCCAAAAGTATTCTTAGTGTACCTGAGTTTTGACTGCAACCTGCCACATGAAGTCAGATATGGAATTTTCCACTTGTGGCTTCATGGTGGTGATCAAAAATTTTTGAATTTTGCTACCTTTTGGATTTCAGATTTGGGATGTTCAACCTGCATTTCCATTGTTCCAGATAAGTTTATTTTGTTTTTTAATGTTGAAAATATTTTTGTCTGGTTGTTTAGAATTCAGTTTTGCCTTTGTAATGTATATTGATTTAACTAACTGATTTTAAATCAGCTTTCTGATTCAGGTTTTGATCTTCTTATATTTCTTCTGTTAAAGCACACAGAAAGAACTGTAGCCTTTAGTAAATGTTCAAATACTAGAAAACACCAGCAAACAGTATTAATACTCAATAAAGAAAGTAACATCAGTGTTTTCCTGGATCAGTTAACATCCCTATTGCTGTGGTCTGGATGTTCCCACCAAATCTCATGTCGAAGTTTAAATCCCCACTGTGAGGTATAAAAGGAGTAGAAACTTAATCCAACAATATTTGTAGGTGGGAATAATGGAGGTAATTGAGGTTAAATGAGGCCAAAAGAGTAGGACCTGGATTCAATGGGACTCTGGCTTCGTAAGAAGAGGAGAAACCTAAGCTAAGACACTCAGTCCTCCTCTAGGGGATCTGTCTTTAGCAACACTGTTTTCTGTCATAAGGCCTTCATCAGAAGTTAAGTAAATGCTGTGCTATGTTCTTGGACCTCCAGAACTGTGGGCTAAACAGACCTCTTTTCTTTATAAACTTCCCAGTCTCAGGTATTCTATTATAACAAAAGCAAACAGACTAAGACATTTTCACAGAAGCACTTGCCAAAATTGCCAATCAAATAATTTACTCCAATTTTCTCTTGAAAAAAGTATTATTTCTTAAGATTTTAATAAAGTAATATGTGTACAAACTTAATATTTAATATTTATTTTCATTTTAAGAATGACTCACTATTAGCAGCAGACAGGACAAAAACTTACTCAAGACTATTTAGATTCTGTCTTCCACAAGCTCCATATCTAGTTCCCGGGACATAATTCCTTATCTTAGTGTTTCTTGTGCCTGCTTTTGACTTGATTATTTGTGGATTCCTTTGAGCAATAATGTCTCTATGTTGATGGTTAGACTTTCTGAAGAATAATATTATTTTCCTGATTTCTCAACTGTTATCTATCTCCCAAGATTTGGAAAAATGGAAGTTTCTGAAGAAATGGCAGAAAGAAATTTCTATGGGAAATATGAGTACCAGCCAGTTAGATGAATTTAGGAGACGTGTGTTTTTAGCTTAAGATGAACTATAATCTCTGTATTTAAACAAAGGACCAATTTTCATTTTATATCTCTGTGTTCTTACAATCCAGTCTTCAGTAAATAAAGCCAGGCTTTCCATCCAAGTTATACAATACTAGGAACAAGTAGGAACAACCACTGGCTAATACATGTTTTGATTAAAATAATCAAAATATATAGAATAGGCAACAAATGAGTAGAAACAAATTTTTACTATTTCCAAAGGGGCGAGGAAAGGTCAGTACTATTACACAAAAAAGTCAAAGGAAACTGTCTTTAGACTCTTCTGTCAGTTGAAAGAGCTTTTAGCTCTATGAAAGTCCTTACAGAGTTCAAAATAAAAAAGGGAAAGGCACCTTGAAAGCTTATGTTTAACATAAACACAGACCTATCAAGAGATGGGGCAAAAGAATTTACATGACTCAAGAGCAAATCACTGAGAAAAGGAAAGTAATTCCCAATGCCCCCTACATAAAAAAGTTGTTTTTTACAATTTAATAAGAAAGGAGAGCCTTGCACCTGAGGGGAGTCAAGTGACCAACTCATGCCCCGTTAAAGAACCAAGCATGGCTGCTCACTCCCTCTCACGCCCCTCCCACTAGAAACATCCTCACAGAGGACTCAACTCTCCTGTCTGTGACACTGACTTAAAAATCAAATCTCCAGGCCTCATCTTTCTCCTTCTCAGTCTCTAAAACCCCAAGAATTTGCAGAAAACTTCTACAGGGAAACTCAACCACGCCCTTCTCTTATGATACATAAAATCAAATTCATTTGCCTCTGAAATTAAGCACTACTCTTAAAAGGTTGAAAGCTAAGTTTTGCTCTTTACACCCTCCAAAATCTGAAAAATAATGAATACTTGCTGGCCAAATCAACGTCAGTGATGACATGATTCTAACTCGCCTCCCGCCTATACCACCCACACAGTCACTCACTAAGCCCTGGCCCAGTTACCCCGCGGGGTCGCAGCCCTCCTGTTTCTACTCCTTTGTCTCCTTCACCCTTACTACTACACCCCTTGCCTCTGTGGGTTCAATCATTCCTTATAAAACCCACCCTATGAAAAACTTCTGAAACAGGTGTTCCTTAATGATACCATTAATGACTTTTCTCTGATTCAAGGGTCACAGACTTCTTTTGCTAGTGAATTTGGCCCTCTTTTTTGGGGTTGTTCGGGCAGGTACTGCGGATTGAATTCAGGGGCACTCAGTCACTGAGCCACATCCCCAGCCCTATTTTGTATTTTACTTAGAGACAGGGTCTCAATGAGTTGCTTGGTGCCTAGCTTTGCTGAGGTTGGCTTTGAACTTCGATCCTCCTGCCTCAGTCGCCCCAGTTGCTGGGATTATAGGCGTGCACCACAGTGCCTGGCTTGGCCCTCATTTTTTATGAGACTTCTACACTTCACTAGACAGATCCCCCAAAACACTTCACAATTCTCACTTTTCTCAAACTGGTTCTTTTTCAGTTATATAACATCTGTGATCCACCTATCTGTCTCTTATTCATGAGGTTCTCAACAGCAGTCTCGACTAGAAAACACTTTTTCCTTGCACTAATTTCTATCTCTATCTCTATTTAAACCTCAATGCAAGTCAGATAGCCTTATATAGATGATTGGCTTATGCATTTTTTGTTTGTTTGTTTGTTTGTTTTTTGGTACAGGGATTGAACTCTGGGGCACTCAACCACTGAGCCACATCCCCAGCCCTATTTGTATTTTATTCAGAGACAGGGTCTCACTGAGTTGCTCAGCACCTCGCTTTTGCTTAGGCTGGCTTTGAACTTCGATCCTCCTGCCTCAGCCTCCCAAGTCATTGGGATTACAAGCGTAGCTATGCATTTGTTTTTGTCTGTTAGCTCAACTACACTTTCATTTCCAGAGGGCAGGCAATGAAAATGAACTTCACACTTATCTGTATTCACCACAGTGCATAGACAAAATGTTTTCACTAGTGAGGGTAACAGAATGACTGGCAGTAGAAGTGGTGGTGGTGGCAGTAGTAGTAGAAGCAATCAACATTTACTACAGGAGCAGTTCTAAGAGCTTTAGATTTATTATCACACTCAATTTTCACAAATACTCCATGAGGTAGATTATATTATTACCCCTGATTTACAGCTTACAAAACTGGTCACAGAGAGGTTGGGTAACCTGCCAAATATCACACAGCTAATGAAGATTACATAAATTGAGATGAGTAAGTTGAAGAAATCTTGACAGAAAAAGAAAAAAGGACAGTTATCTTTTGGTTCAAATCATTAAAATTATTTGCAAATAAAACACATTAAAAGCACTGACTGACAGTTGTGGCATAATGGTACAAAGAAAGGAAAAATTCAAAGACATAATCGTCTTACGAATTCTTATTTTCTGACCCCAGTTCATTTTTTATAGCTCATTTCTGTGGAAGGTATTAAATACAGCAGGCCAACATAACATTCAAAAAAAATTGCAGATTGGCATTTTAAAACAGTACTGGTTTTCTGTCAGCTGGCTCCCTAGTTTTCTTAAATTCTTACAATTCAGGCACTAGAGGAATTAAAACAGCTATGTTTTGCAGTATGAAACAGAGTAGAAGTATACAAAGAAACAAAAGTATTTTCTAACCTCACAACTTCAGGGGAAAAAAAGAGAATCTATGCAAATGCAGGACAGATGAATTCCAAAATTGGAATTTTCTGTAAAGTCTGCATTTAGTCAAAAGCAAGTTAATTATAGGGAAGATTCTTTAACTATACCCTACAGAAACACATAAAAACTAAGAGAAAAAACCACTTGGCTTTTTTTAAAACTGCTACAGGGAACTCAAATAGCTAATAAACACAAGCGTAGTCTCCAAACTTCTTACAGGCAGAGTCATTTCTAAATTCACACAGAATCATTTAGCTTTAAAAGTCCTCTAGCAATAATAATCTGCAACAAATCCAGGAAATTCCTTCCAGTTTTATTAACTTTGAGTGGAACTTTTCCTTTATACAAATTTAAACATCTCATGTTTGAGCTAATTTCCTCTTCTCTCTCCTTCCACGAAGAAGAAAACTTTCAGCCTTCATCTGAATGATTCTTCATTCTTTTTTTTTTTCTTTTTGGCAGCACTGGCGATTGAACCCAGGGCGTTGCTCATGCTATGCTAGGCAAGTACTCCATCACTGAGTTACATGCCCGCTCCTGGCACTTCATTCTTAATACACATTTCTAACTCACAAGACCTTGAAAAGATAGCTTTTTAAAATACCAAACAACTCTAAAAAAGGCAAAAATTTTCTAAAATTTATTTTTTTTTAAATTTTATTTAATCGTACATGGACACAATACCTTTATTTTATTTATTCATTTTATGGGGTGCTGAGGATCAAATCCAGTGCCTCACACATGGGAGGCAAGCACTCTACCACTGAGCCATGATCTCAGCCCTAAAATTTATATTCTTCTAGCATAATATCAAGTTTTCAGGACAAAATATTTCTTCTTCTATAAGTTGAAAAGAAAAAGAAAAATGACATAAATAATAGAGTGAGGAATTCTGGAGTCAAACACAGATCCCTATTTCAGCTACACGGTCTTAAGCAAGTAACTGATGGATCTTGCTTCATCTATAAAACGGATATAATAATACTAATCTTGCAAAAATGCTCTAAGCTAGAAATAATGAATGCTAAGTGCCTACTATTATAGGGACTACACATTGTTGTTAACTAATAACAACAGAATTATTTGTAGCATCATATCCTCAAACATTTAGTTCTTCCTTTTTAAACATTAAATAAGATGTCGAAAATTAAAATAAATGCAGAAATTATAAGGAATAACCATATGTTAACCACTTGGTAGAAAAAAAAAAGGTTATTATTAGCCTCATTTGCTTCCAAAAGAGGTTTTTTAAAAACACCTGGACCAAAAATAATCAAATAAACTCAAACTCAATGTTAAAATAAATGAAGACTTCGCAAACAAATGCAAACTAGAAATATTTTGGGGTTATAACACATAAACACTAAAGCATTATTGTAAATGTATTTCAAAATTCTATAATATTAACAGGACAACCTATAGGAGAACTAAACATTTCACTATAAAATATGAACATAATGCTCTTTAGAGGAATAATTCCCTGTTTCTCCCTTCTAACAAATCCTCATCTTCAAACTGTTTCACCAAATACCTAAATAAGACCAGATGATATCATTTAAAAAGAATTAAGTCACAATTAAACACTTCCATTTGCTTTATAAAAACCAAAGTAAAACTATTTTTGGTTCTTGAAGAATGTCAGGGGCAAAATCACCATGATAAGAGCATCTCCTCTGTGCAAGGATTAATGATCATGATAACCTAGTAAGACCGATATTAGCATTCTGTATTACAGACAAGAAAATAGTTCAAATGCATACCCCAGGCTAAGACTCGGTAACTGAAACAAGAGATGGCAATGATGATTAAAATTCTAAAGCATAGTGGCATGGTTTGAGTCTCTTTAAATGCCCCCCACAAAAGCACAAAAGGTAACCAAGAAAACTACAACAAAATCAAGTGACCAGTACTTGAGGTAATAGCAGTGAAGTAGTCAAACCTTCCATAGATTGAAATTTTAGAACTGGATAAAAAGAATTTTTAAAACACTCTTAAAGACAATGAAAACTTTCTCAAAGCAGACTTCTGAGATTAATCTGAAAAAAACTGCATCTGGAAGGAGTACGAATTACTAGCTTTGTGGTTTTCAGGTCTGAGGGTACTGTTCAACCTGAGCCCAATTCACCTAGCTCAGAGCAAAGGCTGCAGGAAAATGGTGGTCCAGTTTGGGCAGCAGAAGTCTGAAGCTTTATGAGCTTCAGGTTATTGAAGACAGAATGCAAAGCCAGCAGAGCTAACGAAGTTAACATGTCCTCAATCTTGGGTAAGATCAGAAGAACTGTAAATAAATCCTCAACTCCTTGTATATTCTTTGTATGTGAAATACAAATATTCTTTGTATGTGAAAAAAAAAAAAAATGCCTGAAACTATTCAAGATGTATTTTATAGGACTGAACAAATGAATTAAAAAGTACTGATGTGTTAGGAGACATAAAATACAAAATGGGACAACTGCCAAGGCAAGAAACAACCCCATGAGGATGAAGTGGAACTGGACACATCAGATGAACTCATCGGATTTGTGAATTATGTATGTGTATGTATGTTACATGTAGATACATGTAAACAAATATATATATAAATGCATTCCCTAATTCTGCTCAAAGAAGGGGTTTATAAATATATGAAGGAACAGTGAACACACCCAGATCCTGGTTTCTAAGACTATTGTTTTAGTCAGCTTTTGTGACGCTGTGATCAAAGTACCTGACAAGAACAACTTAAGAGAAGGGAGAATTTATTCGGAGCTTAGTTTCAGAGGTCTCAGTCCACAGTGGTCCTTCCAGTGCACTAGGCCCAAGGCTAGGCAACATAACATGGGGGCAGGGCAGTGAAAGAAGGCTGCTCAGCTCATGGAGGGGTCAGGAAGCAGGGAGAGAGGGGAGAAGGGGCCAGAGAGAATATGCAGCTTCCAGGGCATGCCCTGAGTGATCCATCTCCTCCTGCCACACCCCACCGGCCTACAGTTACCACCCAGTCAGTTCATTCAAGCTAGAATGGACTGATAAGGTTGCAGCTTTCACAATCCAATCATTTTACCTCTGAACATTCTTGTATTAACATCGACGCTTTGGAGGACATCTCATATCCATACCATAACAACTACTTCTATTAAAAGACACTAAAGTTCTTTGGAAAAATAGTTGATGCTAGGATTATGGCAGAGAAAATACAATGGCTTGTTACAGCAGAAAGTAATGATGAAGTTCTCAAAAACTAAAAAGTTGGGGTGATGCCATAAGCACACAGGGGCCAGTCTGAGAGGGGCTCCTACTTGCCAAATCTGGGACACTTTAGGCACTAAAATAATTAAGGACAATAAGGAATTATAAACATTGAGAAAAACTGGAATTCATGAATCCACGATGACAAGAGATTAATGAGAATAAGGCAATAAAGAATGCCAGTTGCTTTATTTTATACTTAACATTAAGAAGTTTTTTAAAGATGTATTTTTGGAATCCAGTAAAACAAAATAACACGTTAAAAGCTGCTGAGAAAACACAGGTTTTAGAACAGCCTAAGTGTGTCTCAGTGAGGAACTGACCTTAATTAGTATCTCCTATCTAAAATGAGTATGGGCAATCCTAAATAAACTGCTTTGGAGTAGGGGAGTCTTACAAAACAAAGCCTTTGCTTTCACTGACTATAATCTTGTTTTTAAAAAATGTAACTGGGTTTGTAAAATCAGCTCCCCAAAATGTTTCCACTATGTTATTCAATGTCTTACATAAAGCTCTATGTGACAGATCCCTCTTAGAATGTGAAATCAGAATTTTTTTCTCCTAAGGAACATGCGTAGTTTATCAGAAAATATGAACTACGTGGATATGAGATAATACATGTTACTTAGCTTGAGTTAGCCATTTTACAATGTGTGTATACCTGTCTGTTATCTATATGTATTTCAAAACATGTACAAGATAAACCCAATTTTATCAGTTAAAAATACATTTTTTTTAAATGATAATAAGAGCCAAATAATTCATCAAGTTTCCTTTATTGCCAAGACTGTCAGAAAATTGATCTCTTTCCTAGATGGTTGTTTTGATCTAATTTATCTTGTATTTAATCACACAAGGGTATGTTTTCTTTGAAAAACACCTCAAGTTCTTTAAGATAGAAGAGACACTGTAGGTTAAAAGTAAAAACTTAACAATATGGTTGCAACTGTAATGTAAAATAATAGGGTCTCTAAATAGCAGTACTACAAATATAGCAAATGAATTGATCTGTGGTTAAAAAAATAACCTCTAGTCAACTTAAACATGCAACCATTTAGAATGACTGCTTTTAAAAAAGTAATAGACAAAAGCAAAATGTTAGAATCAATATTTACAAACAAAATTGTCTATCCACTTCCAAGCTACTGCTTGGGAATTTCAGATAATTAGAACTGCACCTCCCTTTACAGTGAGACCCTTTAATAAAACTCAAATCCAAGTTCTCACAACAAAATATGGAAAAGAGGAGTTTTGTTTAACAATTTTTTTCTTGATAAATACTACAAGGATTATCTTGAGACAACACGACAGAAGCTACGTATTACTGCAGGTGTACTGTGAGGTAGGCACTGTGCTGCAGTTACCTACCTCTGATCACAATTACCGGCTCTTGAGAGTTTCAAAAAGTAGTGGGTTTTCTAATAATGTTTGTAATGTTTCCACATTCTCAAAATCTTAAAACATGAAGTTCAATAAAAATCTTCATAGACTTTTCTGTAAGCCTGAAATTACTTCAAAATCAACAGTTTTTAAAAAATTTCAAAAGTTTTCACAGAACTGTTTTATTATTATTTCAAGGTGACACTTTTTAAAAAACAGAAGTCCTGGGCTGGGGTAGAGTGCTTGCCTCGCATGCACAAGGTCCTAGGTTCAATCAAAAAAGTCCTCACATAGAACCATGCCTACCTGTGGATGATGAGTATGATATTCCACCTTATGGATTTGGAGAAACAATTAATGAAGTTATATTCTTTGTACTTGATTCAAGTTCTAAAAAACTTAATGAATAAAACTTTTAAAACTAAGCTAAAATTAACAATAAATGATCACATATGATATCATAACAACTCAGATACATTTAAATAGGAGAAATGTGAATACACATGCCCAAATGCTAAAAACAAAGCAAACTCCAAGGCATGAAAGCATGCTAATTCAAAACAACTTTATCTACATATAAGTAGTCTACAGAAACACCTTAATTTTAACTGGTTTTTGTTCTTTTAACAAAAATTTGGACCATTTTATGTATTTCAAATTTTTTTGTATCACTAAGTAGTTAAGGTTAAAACAAACACACACCTCCAGGTGCTAAATATTTAACTTGTTTCCAATATGTGAAATAAGCATTGCCTTTGGTTCTTCCTGCAAAGAAGGGGCACTATTATTCATTTTGATATTTTCTCTAGTGTCATTCTCTGCTTCAGAGATGACAATAAACCACAGAGGATGAATTTATACTCAAAGTAAGACGAAAACTGAAATGATGCTTAGTAATATCTCCTCTTTAGTTTGAATCCTACAAACTTAGAATCTACCTGAGAGTTCTACTTTGTAAAAAGTGCTGTCACCTTGACCCCATCCATCATCATCAACCTAGATCCCGCCTTCTTTACCATCATCAACCTTGATCCCTGTAAGAATTTTTACTTGTTTCTCATGTATCCTTTCAGAATTATGAAGTTATTTATTAAGATAAAGAAGGTTGCAAGTTTTCCACAAATTCTAATGCTTTCCTTTTTATCATTTATCTCAACTCGACATGACCTAGATAATGTCTGTCTACCCTTCTTCCTGCCTAATGCAGTCTCTGGTTCCCGTGGCAAGTACCACAGGTAAAGCAAAAGAACGACGAGCAAAAGCAACACCAAAACTAGTAGTCACATAGCCACAAGCTAACAGACATCAATCAATCTTTCACCTCACAGCAATACCAAGGCAAAAGAACTAGTCTTTTCTAAATATTGAGCATGGTACCTAGTACATCCATTTTACTATAGTTCCTTTTACAAAATATAGAGGATACTTAGCCCCCCCCCTTTTTTTGGTGGGGGGTGTGGTGGTTAAAGAATTGTCAACCAGACTTTCTGACATAAATGATGCACAATCACATTTCACCTCAGGACTTAAATGGAACGTTGGTACTCAAGTGCTTATTTTTATTATGGACTGGAAATAAACACTGTATCAAGTAAATGATACAAATGAGTGTCAGAAAAAATGTACCAGGCAGTATATTTTACTTGGAATGATCAAGAGAGACATTAAGGTTGAAATAGGCAAGGTTGGTTTTTGTTGTTGTTTGGTTTTAATTAGTTATACATGACAATAGAACATACTTTGATGTGTCATATATAATGGAGTATAATTTCTCATTCTTCTGGTTATACATGATGTTGAATTCCATCAGTCATACAGTTATATATGCACACAGGATAATAATGTCTGATTCGTTCTACTATCCTTCCTATCCCCCATATCCCCTCACCTCCCTTCAATCCCCTCTACCTAATCTAAAATAACTTACAATATTGGTTTTAGGGAGCAGAGAATGGGATAAAATAAGGAAAGAGCAAAGAGTCAACTTAAAGGGTTTGGTACTTCAAAATATCTAAGCAGGGAATGGCAAACTACAACCAGTGGTCGGAATCCAGTCCACTGCTTATTTCATGTGGCCTGTGGGCTACCAGTGGTTTTATGTTTTTAAGAGGTCGAAAAAAATCAAAAGAACACTTCATGTCACATGAAAATTAAGATACTCATATCTGAAGTTTTACTGTCACAGACCCATGCCATACATTCACGTCATGTCTGTGACTGTTTTTGCACTATATGGAAGAGCTGGCTAACTGCAACAGAGACCACATGAATCACAAAGCCTAAAATATTTACTACTGGCCCTTCAGAGAAAAAAGAAAAAAAAACTGTTGATCTCTTCCTTAGGAGAGCCTATATATCTAAAGTATTATGAGTGAGGAGTTGGGTAGAAGATGTTGAGAAAGAACAGAACAAGAGACTCATAGGTGGAAGTAATGATTTGCATCTACATCCTAGGAGCAGTAGAGAAGTTATTAAATAAAAGTTTTAAGGAGAACAACAACTAGATTTGTATTTTGAAAAGATCATTCTGGCTATTATACTGGGAGCTACAGTGTTAAGAGATAAATAAGAAAATTAGTGTCATAAGTAGTTCAAGCAAAATAAGAACTTAATTTGGACTATGGTGGGAGCCAAGTAAAATAATGAGCTTAGGCAATATTATTTCTGAACCCAGAGGGGGTCAAAGTCTGGCTATGCAACTTACCAGGTTACCAATTATCACAATTCTCACATCCATTATGTTACAACAGCTCTCCAATAGGCGGAGAGTTAATATGTTTTATACTTGTTGTAAGTTGGAAAGGATTATAACTAAAGTTACAATTAAAGAAGTTATAAGTAAACAGAACATAATTTTTTTAAAAAAGGGAATATAAACAAATGCACCTGAGGACATTTTCATAGCACTTTTTTCCATAGTGTAGTAGTAACAAGACAGAACATACCTGCTACATTCTAACAAGGTCACCTTAAGACGGCCTTCAGTGAGTGCCCATTGTTGTATATGGATATGCTCTTCATCTTCTTCAAATTCTTGCGAGGTCTGGTATGGAAAAAACGGCTTAAACCTGACAAAGAGTAAAAATAAGTCTAAATTTCTGAATAATGAATCACTATAAAGTTCAAAACATAACAAAACCTACATGTGCTTTATAAAACAATACAAAACACCTAACACTGCATGTGTTCTACAAAATTAAAGTTTTCCACATTTGCCCACAACTGGCAGCAACTGGGGGCACTTTTTTTTTTGTACTGGGGATTGAACCTAGAGATACTTTATCATCAAGCTACATCCCCAGCCCTTTGTATTTATTTTGAGACAGGATCTAGCTAAGTTGCTTAGGACTTCACTAAATTGCTGAAGCTGGTCTCAGCCTCCTCAGTCATAGGCATTACAGGTATGTGCCACCTCACCCAGCAAATGGTACCTTCTTTATAGCACCCAGGAATCCTCATTTTTTGGTCTGCTCTCATTGAAAAGGCAGGACACATCACTGGAAAGGAAATTCCAGAAGCAGCCAGAAGGCTGTGAGGCTTAGGTGAGGCAAAGAGAGATTCTTTGGATTGGATGGGAAAAGTGTCCCTATGGCACAAAATCGTAATTCAGAATTCACTGTTCCATGGAAATAATATATTAGCCCATGATGATGATAATAAAAATATCAATAACAAATAACAGCAGCAAGGTATTCATCAGAGATGTTTACCATTTGCCAGGTAGCAGCTAAGTGTTTCACAAGCATTGTTTTATTTAATGCTCACAAACTAAGTGGGTGCTATTGCTAGTTCCCTTCTCCAGATGAAGAGTGAGTCTTCATCTGAGTGAAACATTTGTTCAGCTTTACAGTGTGAGTGGCAAAACCAGAATTCAAGCTAGTTTGACTCCACCAAAACCCAAACTACCTAACAATTCTGTCACCCATGAATAATTTGGGCACTTAATATCCTTGTTTTTATCCTTGTTCACTCTTAATATCCTTGTTTTTATGGTGATGCTTATGCTGAATTATAAACTGTGGGCTTTAAAAAACTTTTCATTTGAAACACAACTCATACTCCCCCATTATAGCAAAGGACAGAGAAAATGACAGAAAACTGGGCTTGAAGCCCTCTTGTTTTCAATTCACCCTAAACACTACCACTAACCATGACATTTGCTTGCTCAGAAAATTTTCATGGCTTCCCACTGACCACAAAAGAACAACAAGGAAAGAAACAGGTGTGATGGTGCATGCTAGTAAGTCTGCAGTCCCCTATTCAAGAGGCGGAGGCAGGAGGATCACAAGAGTTCACAACCATCCTGGGTAATATAACACTATCCTGTTTCAAAAGACAGAGTCCTAAGTTCCTAGTTTCACATTCAAGATCCACCACAATTTTTCTAATTATACACTTACTTAATATAAACCTTTCGACTTAAGAAGTCACCTTCTATATTCCAAAAACATTATATATTCCAGCAGTCAGGTCTTTTGTATCCACTGTAAGCCCTTAGGCCTCAAGGCTTGTCCAACTCCCAAGCGCTTTCTATACTTGGCTTCAGCTCCTAGACCACAGCACACCCACCCACTAGTTTCACTCCTCTTTATCTTGCAGTCATTTAAATTGCTGTGCATTTATACCCTGAAGTCTCCAGTATGACCCAGTCTCACAATTCTTTGCACACCTCATATACTTGACAGGGCTCCTCACACACTTAAAGACTTGAGTATGTGCCGAGCAAATTTATAAAAATCCAACACTAAAAATGAAGTAAAACACTTGGCAAGTATCAGTAGCCCACTACAGTTTACACTGAGAAATACTGATGGGGGGAAGGATATTGTTTTTGATTTCCCAGTACACAGGAATAAAGAAAAAAATCGTTTTAAGGAAACCAAAGTAGAGACACAGACAATGCTTGGTGTCTCTCCTATTTCTGAACTAGCATAGAAAACAGAAGCCCCTTCAGTCTCTCCCAGCTACTACACTAATTTGCATCTGAAGTCATTTGATTCAGGCAGACTGGCACCAAAGTTTTAGAGGGAAGAATCTAGGAACTAAATTCATTATATTAATACAAGGCTGTAACTGAGTGCTTTTAACACACAGCCTTATGGCTCCTAAAGAACATATAACATTGTTACTCTGTAGAAAAAAATTACAAATATCAATACATACACTAGAAATTTCAAATTTAGTAATCCAAGCTAATTAGCTAAAATAACAACTGCTTTTAAAATCAACTTTTCTTGTCAAGTATAAAGTTCCAAAATTCAATAAAAAATTTTTTCAACGGGGTGTGAATTGAATGTTATATGGAATAAAGTCTAATTTGGCTAAGTAATACCTAGAGGGTTTAACTAAGAAAGTTTATACACAAAAATATATTAATCAGAAAAACATACTCCATTTAAAATGAATACACTAAGCTGGGGATGGAGTTCAGTGGTGGAGCACTTGCCTACCATGTGTGAGGCCTTAATTCAATGCCTAGTGCAGCCAAGAAAAAAAGATAACAGAACCCACAGAGTAATGTTTCTAAAAACATTTGGTTTTCAAAACATTTAAGTCCAAGCCTTTTAAAATATTTCAAACCCATAAGGAGCACAAATAATTATGCAGACTACCTATATTTCTCTCTTTTATCTTCCCATCCTACCAATTTATCTTTCCTTAGTCTTCAACTCCTGTTAGCCTAGCAAATCAAAGATGTCCATTTTTTAGGGTAACAGCATAAGGAACTCTGAAACTGGTGAAAACTATTTTAAAACAAACCTAAGAACAAAACACTTAGAGCCTCTGGAAATGGTCCTAAGGGCAACAGCAAATGAAGAAACTATTCAAGAAAACCTACAAACATTTGGTAAGAAAGCCAAGTCTGTGGTACTTGAACCAAGACTACTTCCCTACCCTGCAAACTCAGGGAGGCAGAGCTAGGAGACTCCAGCTCCCAGGTGGAGGGTTCTTAAAGGAATAAGACACAGCAGCTCTCATCTGCCTCCAGCTACCTGTTACTAGACAATTGTGTCAAAGGGTGGGGGCTCCCATACTGAAAGTCTAATCATCTTTGTCCTGGCATTTGAGATTGTAGTTTCGCAGTGGGAAAGGCTGCCGTTCCCATTCAAGTAGTCTGCAATTAGAGTGGGCAATGTCACCCAGAGGGAAGCTTGCCATTGTTTCTACCCCTTAGCTCAGATATTTTGCTAGGGGAGGAGAGACAGAAACAGGTCAGATCATAACACAGGTATCTCCAATCTCTTTCTAAGAAAAACAAACTTCATTTACCGTAGACAGGATTTCAAGCCCAAGTGGACTATCACGAACAATGAAGACTACAGCAAAAGGCAATGGGAGGAGACTCACTGATTTAAGGAAGAGGCAGTGTGCAGAGTTTGCAGACCAGACCAGAAAGCCAAAACAGCTGGGAGAAGCTCTCCTGGGGTCAGAACAAATATCAAACATTGAACTCAGAAATTTCCTGAAGGAGCCACAATTTGACTGGATTAACAAAGGAGGTATTATGTTAATGTCACATTCGGTAGAGGAGCAATAAAGAGGAATTACTTTAAGAAAAACAAAATGGATATTCTTGAATTGAAAAGTTTTACTGATTTGGATGCCGTGGCACATGCCTGTAATCCTAGCAGCTCAGGAGGCTAAGGCAGGAGGATCTCCAGTTGAAAGCCAGTCTCAGCAACTTAGTGAGGCCTTAAGGAACTCACCAAGACCCTGTCTCTAAATAAAATTTTAAAAGGGGCCAGGGGTGTGGCTCAGTGGTTAAGCACCCCTGGGTTCAATCCCTGGTAACAAAAAAAAAAAAAAAAAAAATATAACTGAAATTTAAAAATTCACCTAAAGGGTTTCCAATAGATTTGAACTGTCAGAAGAAAGAATTACTAAATTTGAAAACAGAATAACAGAAGTTATAAGCTAAAGAAAAAAAATGAAAAATGAACTGAACTTTAGGGAATATGTGACACCATTAAGCACACCTGATAATACCAGGAGGAGAAGGGGGAACAAAATATTCCAAGAAATAAAGAAAGACGGTCAGTAGGCTCTGAGCTCCATTCATATTAAAATCTGGGAACAGTGAAATCTACAGAGTGGCTATTTAAGATTAGGGGTACATAACAGAATAGAAGGGTAAACGCTAAGAGTTATGAGTTTTTCTTTCTGAGGTGTTAAAATGCTCTAAAACTGACTATCCTGACAGCTGCACATATATATGAATATGCTAAAATCCAGTGAATTACTATTTTTAAATAGGTAAACTGTATGGAATATGAAATATATTTCAGTAAAGCTATTACTCGTTTCTGCTTTGATATGTTTGGTTAAAATTATTTGATTAACTAATAAAAGCATAAATGACACAGTTCCAGTTAAAACAAATTATAGCCCCCTTCAAAGATTATGAAAAACAAACCTTTTTTGAATGGCTACCACACCAGGTGCAGATTGTAAGGCACTTTATTTTCTACCTCAATCCTTAACAATGATCCCCAAATTAGGCATGCACATAGTACATAAAGGACTTAGCACTTCTACACCTAGTAAACCTTAGAGCTAAAACTGGAAAGTCTACTAAGACTTTCATAATAGAATACCATGGCCTGGGTATTCTGTTATGAAATATTCTGGGCAGTTTTAGAGGCTGGAAGTCTAAGATCAAGGTGCAGGTAAGATTGGTTTCCAGTGAAGCCTCTTTCCTTGGCTTGCAGATGGCTTCCTTCTCACTCTACCCTCTCATGGCCTTTTCAGTGTGCACATTCCTGATGTCTCCTCTTCTCATAAGGATACTAGTTTTACTGAGTTAGGCCTTATGATATCACTTAACCTTAATTATCTCTTTGAAGGCCCAATCTCAAATATAGTCACATTGAGATTAAGACTTCAACAGAAGAATTTGCAAGGGAAAGAAAGAGGACACAAATCAGACCATAACACAAATATAACTGCAGAGCATGGTCTATAGTCTGAGGTTGATCTGACTACTACCCTGTTAGTTGTGGGAATATATGGTCTAATCCCAGTCTAAAGGTACCTGCCAAGGAGTCTCATGGTCTCATATATATTACCGAGCTTGATCCTCACAATAACACAGTGAGGCAAGGGGGTCCCTATCACTTCCTCATTTTCCACAGACACATTAATAGTTTCAGGAAGCAAAGATTCTGCTGAAGGCTGCACCCTTTTATTTAAAAAATGACATGAAAAGACAGGTCCACCAAATGAGGGCCTAAGACAAGAATGAAGAAAATGATCCAGAAAACAATGAATCCAAGTCAAGAGCGCAATCTTGTCCTAAAACCAGACGACAGGTATGTGGCAAGTCAAATAAAGGAAATAAGTAAGATACATATAGAAATGAGAGGGAAAGGTATAATACTCGGTGGGCTGCCCTGCAGGCAGACGCAGCGCGGCAAATTCGCAGCTGCCCACACAGCGTTCTGCCCCCATGAACCCGTCGGGTGTCCGCTAGCTACGGGAGGCAGCAGGCCGGCTTTAAGTTTGTCCTGCAGTTTGGCTCTCGCCTCGGGCTGCCTACGGCCTCACAGGGCTCCTTCCTGGGCAATCGGATGCAGGGGAAAAGGGAGGATGACAGCACCCCCAGCTGTCAGTCTGCGATCATAGCCAGCCATTGGTCCACTTGTCAGCCTGTGCTCCACAGCCATTGGCTTAATCTCCAGCCTGGAATTTTAACTGGCCCAATAGTCCTTAAAATTACCTTGAAAACTGTGTGTCAATATTTACTAAACCTGAGGAGATCCACACAGCCCATGACTTAGCAACCACACTCCTAGTCAAAGAGAAACATGCAGTGTTCATCGAGAGATGTGTAAGAACATTCATAATAACACTAATCAACATCATCCGTAGGATGGTTGGCTTGAGGTACATTCACATAGTGAAACACTCCACAACAAACACAATGAACAAACTACAACTATATGCAACAACATGAACTGGTCCCACAAACAAACCGTAGTCTAAGAAGCAAGACCAAAAAAAAATAAAAAATAAAAAAGAATGAATACAGTATGATTACATTTATATGACATTTAAAAAATATTTTTAAAAAAAGCAATGGTGTTTGAGGTCAGGCGAATAGTTACTTTCAGGCAAGGCAGGAAAGGACAGGAACTGGGTGGCATACAAGGGGCTTCTTGGTTGCTGATATATTCTGCTGTCAGAATGGGCCTGTTCATTTTGTCAAAACTCGCTGAGCTGAACTTTTACAACTGGTATACTTTTTTTAGGTAATGAGTAATATTTTAATAAAAGTTTAAAGAAAGTTTAATTTTAAAATGTGTATTAGTATAGTAAAATTTTTAAATATATTTTAAATTTTACACCTACAAGAAAAGCAAGCCTTTTTTCTCACATATGGATCTGAGAAAATCTTTTTTTAACAACTAAAGATGTCTTTTCAAGATTGCTCTATAAAGCACCCTGAATGCCAGCTGGTGACATCTTCATCACATGGCAGCAATAAAACTGTTAGTAAACACTGCAATCTTTAGAGAAAAAGAGTTTACAACAGATCCAATATAAAAATATGCTGTGGTCTAAATCTATTCTTGACTTGAGTGGGGCTTGTGTGTCCTTGCCTGAGTGATAAATCTGTTAAGAATTTTCAGCTCAAACTGGGTGCAGTGGTGTACCTATAATCCCACCAGCTCAGGAGTCTGAGGCAGCAGGATACCAAGTTCAAATCCAGCCTCCACAACTTAGCAAGGCACTAAGCTAGAGCTTGTTTCAAAATTAAAAAGAAAAAGTCTGGGGATGTGGCTCAGGGGTTGAGTACCCCTGCGTTCAATCCCTGGTATCCCTCCACCTCCAATCATAACACCGAGTTCCTCTATGCTTACCAAGGTTGGGCCTCCATATTATTTCTCTTGATAAACTGTACCTGCTACACCATTCTGGTCCCATACCTAACCCTCTCTGGTAAACTCCTTTTCACTATTCAAGTTCTACTTTAAAGTTACTTTCTGTCTGTAACCTGTCTCCCTACCACCTTTACCATCTGGCAATTTCTTCCTCACTTACGTTCTAAAATCACTTTATAAACACTTCTATTATGTTACCAATCAACCCATTTGCATGCCTGCTCTTTCTAGTGCTCCCCAAATGGCACTCTCCTCACAATTAAATTGAGTTGTTGAGAAAAAGAACCATACATTATAGGTAGTAAAGAATAGTGGTTAAGAGCAGAATTTCAAGCCAGACTGCTTGGTTAGGGATCCTACTGTACCAATTCCCAGCAATATGACCTTAAGAAAACTGTCTTTAAGCCTCAGTTTCCCCAAATGAAAAAAATCACAACTACTTCACAGAGGTATTATAAGGACTGCATAAAATAATGAAAACAACTTAGAAACATGCCAGCAAACTCTCAATAAATATTAGCTATTATTTTTGTTCAGCTTAAATTCCTGCTATTAAACAAAATGCCTAGCATGTAAATCGGCCATTTAATACATATCCACTAAAATAAAGGATATTTGATTTTAAAATGGTACAACTTTCAATTATACTACAATACTTGAATTTTTCCGAAAATCGTCAGAAATTTCTAAAATTCCTTGAAGGTTTCTGCTTTTTTATAACAACTATACTTTTTTATTTTAAGTTACTATATACACATTTTTCTCTTTTCTAAGACTATGGTAGCCTTTAAGTCTTGGAGAGGATCTCATTATTACTCATTACAAATATAATGAGCTTTATCAACTTGTTAATTCTATGGTCATTCCTTTTTTCTTTTCTACTAACTGAATTATTGATAAATTCTCTTTTTAAGAAGAATTTGAACTCTTTAAATTCTGTGTTTTATCTGGAACTGCCTAATATTTAACATAATTTTCCATCATAACATCAGTTAATGACAAATAATTTTTCATCTTATTTAATATGTTAAAAAGAGTAAACTCTATTTGAAGATCATCATGAACAACTGAAAATAACAAAAGCACTTCCAAATACTAATTTATTCCACAGACTGCTAAACATGAAAGATAACTCCAAAGATAGCCAAGAATTTAAATCCCTTCGTTTTACTGATGAGAAAATTAGAAACTAAAAAGGATTAGAGATATGACTGAGTCTAAAAATGTAAATACATTGACCCTCAGGCCTGTCCTCTTTTAGGGATATATTTGAATGCACCAAACTAGCAATGTTACCCACTTTGGGCGGAAACCATATTATTCTTATTCCTAACAGCGTTTACAAAACTAAGTTTGGCTGGTGTGGTAACAGAATAATATGAGCTCTACTATTAATCTATCATTAAGGTAGGAATCCTATCCTGGGTGAAGGAAGGAGGGGCAGAATCCAAAAGAAACAAAAGGGAAGGAGAAAAATTAGAAATAACCCAGATAGCTTTTAAGTCGTAGGTGGTTATTATTGAGATTACTATCGATATAGAAAGAGTTCATGTCTGCTTTATCTAAGGTTCTGGAGTATTCTCTGCCCCCTCACCTCTCATGATTCCCAATCTTTAAACTTTTAAGAAAATATTAGCAAATAATTATTTCAGCTCATCGTTTTTCATAGTGACAAACTTTCTTCCAGTAAAAACAAATAAAACAGAAGTGTTTAAAGAAAACAAAAGAATGAAGTCAAGTCTTAAAGACAATTTACAAAGTTAAAATAAAACACAGAAAAATATTTAAGTTAAAAGGCTATGGCCAGGGCCGGGCTCAGTCATGCATGCTGGTTAATCCCAGCGGCTCAGGAGGCTGAGGCAGAAGGATACCAGCCTTATCAACTCAGTGAGGCCCTATACTACTTACCAAGATACAATCCCAAAATAAAAAATTAAAAGGGCTAAGGATGTGGCTCAATGGTTAAGCACCCCTAAGTTCAATACTCAGTACAAAACAAACAAACAAACAATGTAGGAAATCACAATTCATTGCTGAATCTCAGAGCGTGATCACTGATGTGTAAAATTAACCAAAAGTCTATGTTCAAAAATGCCTATAGGATCAGGAAAATGTGAACACTAATTAGATATTTAATGAATTAGGCATTAATATTAAAATTTATGTTAGATCTGATAAAAATTAAAATTTTTCTTCTTAGATATATATACTTAGTATTTGTGGATAAAACATGTGAGATTTGTTTCAGTATAATCAAGGTGACTGGGAGAGAGAAGGTTAGAGATACAGTAAGACTGGCCAGGAGTTGGACTGCTAAAGTTAGGGGACAGGTATCTGAGAGTTCATTTTACTATACTTTTTACCTCTGAACTATGAAATTTTTCCCAATAAAAAGTCAAAATAGTGTCCAATGTGGTAGCGCACACCTGTAATCCAGCAAGATCTCAAGTTCAAGGTTAGCCTCAGAAACTGTCTTGAAATTAAAAAAAAAAAAAAAAAAAAAATTTTTTTAAGGTCTGGGGACGTAGCTCAATGGTAGAGTATCACTGAGTTCAATCCTGAGTACCGCAAAAATATTTAACAACCCTCACTACATAGTGGATATAATATAAAAGCATGAGCTCCATAATCTCAGAAATCTAGGTTTCAAATCGAGCAATTCATTTAACCTTTCTGAACTGATACTGATTCATTTATAACTGAAATATCACTATTATGGTACTACTAAATGGATTTAATAGATAACAAATATATATATAGATAGATAGATATTATATATATCTATATATATATAAAATATAGTACTGTCTTGGCCCAAAGTAGAAGTTTAATAAATTTAATCATCTTTCTTACTTTCTTCTACTACTCTTCTTTCATGAATTGCAGAGAAGTCCTCTGCCAATTGCTGACCCTTAATTCCCACTGCTGTATTCCACATCCATTTTTAATACTCATCAGTCTAATCTTTGTCTTTCCTCTGATTTTCTTCTCTTGGATTTTCTGTTATTTCTCCTTCACATATCTGCTTCTTTTTGACAAAGTAGTTTAAAATAGTGTTGTTAAGCACACAGGCTTTAGAGTTAATAGTTTTCAATTTTGGCTCTAACACTAGCTTTGAGACCCTGGGCAAATTACTTCAGCTTTAAAACCCGAGTCTCTTCATCTATACAGTAAGATAGTTACAGAACGTATTTTTTGAAGTTGTTATAAGGATAAGATGAGAAATTTCTCATAAAGCATTTGTCGCAGTGAGATGCTCCAGAAATACTATCAACTTCCTATTTATTTATATTAAGACTGGTTTCCTACAGATATGTCAGGCAGCAAACCGCTTCCCCCTCACAAGGAACTACTTCAGGACTCAGCATCCACCATGTGTGAGGTTCAAACTCATGGCTATCTCTCTATCTCTAACTTCACATACCACATGGCCATGACTTCAGTTCTCATGCTAGTTCATTTTTTAAAAACTGCATCCTCCGTGATACTATCAACTTGTAATTGCAAAAGAACAAATTAACAATAGCTAGTATGCCTATTTTAGGTATCACCTTTCTACTACTTCTGTGTCACTAAGTTTCATAACAAAGACTATATTAAATGGAATATATTACAGTAACCCATACAGAATTGTTCGGTTTATGGAAGTCCTTGGTGTGTACTATTGCTGACCAACACTGTACTTGGGGAAAGGATTTTAATGTCTGTACTTCTACAGAAAAAAAAAGTACTCTTGAATAGTTATGAAACCATGAACAAGAAAAACAAATACCATTACCAAAAAGAAGTTTCCACCACCCATTCCTATACCCACTATCTAATAATACTTTTATTCTTATCTGCATAAGAATAATCAAAATCTAAAATGGCAGTTTTATGTATACAAGGAACAAAAGAGTAATAATAGAGGCTTGCAAGCATCTCATAAAAGAACTTAAAGACTCAGAGGTGAATCAATGGTAACTGATATCCCATGCCCCACAGAGATAAGGTATCAAGTGAGATACCAAAGTAATTCTCTTGACCACATCTGTTAAATCTAATATCCTTTCTATGTTCACCAAAACCCAAAAAGTAAGGGTCCTTTACCATTGTCTATGATCAAAACTGCTAGTTCATTTATTTCTAGCACTTATGCAAATTATACAATACTTTCATACACACATTTTATTCTCATGACTCATAAAAATGTATGGTATTATATACATCTGTGTAATTATTTTATGTGAATATATGTGGTGCTAGGGATTGAATCCAGGGCCTTATGCATGCTAGGCAAGTGCCCTATCACTGAGCTACATCCTCAGCCCGTAATTTTACGTATGAGGAAACTAAGGACGAAGAAGGCCAAGTAGTTGTACATGATCATGTAATAAATAGTACAGACAAAACTGAAACAGATCTACTCAACCCTGTGTGCCAAGACGGACAAGCAATACCAGATAGCAACTGAAAAGAGTGCTATATCTAGTATTTATTAAAGGTAACTGATAAAGTGAGGCAATAGAAGATAGTTCCTTTATATATGGTAAAAATATGGTTAGACCAGTGGTTCTCAAACCTTTTGTTCTCAAGACCCCAATACAAACTTTAAATTATTGTGGACCCCCAAAGGGTTCATACATATGTGAATTATATTCGTAAATATTTCCCATATGAGAAATTTTAAATGATAGTGTTTATAAACATAAGAAAATACAAGCTTATAGTCCATTAGTAGTCAGGGTAATGAGGTCATCACACATCATTTAACTTCTGGAATACTCTACCCATATACTCGCAAGAGAATGATAGTGCTAAAGGCAGAAGTAGTATATTATGGCAAGTTTTGATTTGGTAAGCCTACCCTGAGAAAGATTTGAAATACAAAAGGGTGCCCCAACAACACTTTGAAAACCATTTAGTTAGACTGTAATAACTCTTTAATAGTGGCAATTCTTTTTTAAAGAGTTTAAGCCACAACTCATTAACTTAAAGTTCACTATTTCTTACTACTTGATTAAAAACAAAACAAAACCTTAAAAATGACTATTTTGATGTATTCCCTTTTAGCACTAGTTCTTTCTTCAGTATACTGTAGAATGTGCAAAGATGGTATTAAACATTTATTGAATAAAATGAATCTTTTCTGAAGTCTTTGTGAATTGAGGGACAGAAAACATCTTAAGGTAAAATTATCACCTCACTACTACAGTAAAGGCATAAACAATTAAGTATAAATACAGAAATCTAGTCATCTTAAACCATTCAAATGAATCAGACAAAAACAAAAACAAAAAACAAAACAAAACAAAAAAACTCTGTTCCAGATATGAAGTAAGGAACGGCAAAAATATAAACAAGAAAAATGATGAGAAAGCTAATACTTTAAGGTTATAGGTTATAATTGTTCAACTTTTTCCCAATTTCACGCTGGCCAAGTAAAAGAAAAACATCTTCAAAAGTTTAAATGATTTATTACTTGTATTTCTACATCTCAGTTTTTAATTATTTCATTCAAGTTTGAGCTTATTAAATGAAAATAAAATTTGTATCTGCATATTTGAAAGGTATCTCTACATTAGACTTATGGAAGGATAAGAAGCAGCCTGCAAAAATCACAAAAGAGTACTAAACAATGGTGCCTTACATTTTGCATAATTGCCTTCTCTTTCAAAATTTTAGATTTCTATTTCATTTGGTCTAAAAAATAATAACTTGCATGACTTGTTCAAGGATACATTAAACCAAAAAATCAACAGTAATTATAGAAAAAGTTTCCTTACCTTCTAACCCTACTTTCTGACGATAAGAGGCCGAGTTACTTTTAAGAAAAATCTTAAGAACACAGGTATTTTGTAAGCTCCAACAATTACTATCACTGAATCTAGTTCAATAAATTCTTATCAACTACCATGATTCTCAGGATTACTGAGTCCAAATTCTAACTCTGTAGTTACTAAAAATTATAGATAATTTACTCAATTATTTCACTTAAGAAATTTATTTAAAAATAGACTATAGTTTAGGTATACTGTATTTATGGGCTTTATTTCAGTCTAAGGCTATCAGGAATTTTCTCTTAACATTTTACTAATGTTAAAATAGCTAAAGTAAATTCAATTTGTGTAACCTACCACACAATTAGTACATAAAAGGATACACATTTTTTACTATAAACATTCAGTTAAATTCTTCCAAGAGTTTGCCACTCTGGTCCTGATTAAAATCTATAATGTTAAATAAACACTAATAAATCCAAATATTGAAATAGATATATCACCTATCCTAAATTTTACATAAAATAATAATATACTTAGAAATAGTGGAAACAAGTATGATTTTCAGTGCATTATAAAAATAATTATCAAAACAAATGAAATTAGCTTTATTATAATGGCTTACTTCAACCAAAGCACATTGCAGAGAAGTATAATCTTTGAATTATTTACTTGCATGATTAAGTAAACAATTTGCATGAGTGAAAGATTAAGAAGACTAGTGAGTTAGTATAATCTAGTAAGTATGAAAGACTATTAAGTGAAAAAGATAAAAAAAATAAGCACACAACAGAAACCCAATGAATTTTTTAGTAGATACTGATGTCTGCATGGAATAGTTGTTTCTAAGAACAAAATATAAGATATTTTCAAAATACAGATTCTTGTAGTCAGCTACTACATTGAAATAGTCTCCTTATTACAGCCAAACCCCCCCCCCCCCAAAAAAAAAAAAAAACAAAAAACGAAACAAAATAAAAAAATCAGGCACAATTGTAGCATATAGAGGTAGGATACAGAATTGATCCTAGAGAAACACCATTCGGGAACATACCTATGTCAAAAATTTCTGTTTAACTGCTATCTATCTTACCAAAGGCCCAAATAAATAAATAGGCTCTTAGTATAAAAGAATAAACTTCATTAGCTTATTTTTACCATGCAAATCACAGCATTTTAAAAGTACATAGCAACAAGAACTAATTATGCCAGGGAGTGGGAAATTTTCTAGCTGTTTTATCAAGTTAGGCAAATCAGAACTCAGATATTTCAGTACCCCACCCACCATCTCATCAGCTCCATTCTCCTTATAATACATGAAGAATTCATGGGCATAAATACCCAAAGTGCTGATTAGGAAGATAAAGAGAAATATGTTCTGAAGCATTCTGCTGATTTCACAAAAATGCATCAGACTAATGAAAACAAGTTCTATTGTTATTCCATATTAGTCCAGGGGGATGTATAAACTGTAGTTTATCAATATTGACTTCTCTGTGAAATTAAAAACCAAGGCTTCCAGAGTGTAGAGAAGGGTGCAATCACATCTGTGCTTCTGTGTGTGTGTGAGTGAGTACCTGTATGGTACCAGGACTGATCTGAGTCAGCAAGGTGCACTGCTCAAGACCTTTGTCATCATAATAGTCGTGGGCATGCATACAGGGGAGGAGGCACTTCTCTACAATATAGATTTTTTCAACAGTATTGGGTTACAATCATCAGCCTGTGTTTATGACAACTTTTAACCATTAAGCGGGTGGGGGGGATAAGTTCCACTCATTCTGTTTAAGAAATCCAAAAATACAGATGTTCTTTAAAAAGACTAAATTAAAAAACACATCATTTCAGTTAAATGACTAAGTTTACTTTGTAAAAATTTATCATTTAGGATTTTGGCAGTTTCTGTACAGACATTCACATATTATACTTCAGTAATAAGTTTATGCAGAAAAGAAATTCAGTATTTAAAGGGTTAACGCTCTTTTTTTATGATGTCCCAAGGTGATATTTTAAAGTGACCTGAAATGTGATGGAGTGAGCCTTTGACTTTCTATGGAAAAGAACGTTGCAGAAATAAGAATAGCAAAGGTCCTGTGGTGAGAGTAAGTACAGTTCTATGCTTGGAGAGTAAAATGAAGAGGCAAGACAGAAGGCATGAAGAGATGAAGAGGAAAAGAGAAGGAAGACAGGTCTAGCTAGAATGTGCAAGTAAAAAGTAAATGAGGAACGAGTTGGATTGACATATATTGTCTGCAGACATGTCCATGTTATATTTATAAGCCAATTTGCAGGGTCACATTTATATTACACTCCCATTTTATATTAAGGACACAGGGAAGGAGGGATGGAAAGGAAGGAAGAAAAAGGAAGAGAGAGGTACTCCTCAGTATATAAGTTTGTGTGTGTCTGACAGGTATAGACCTCAAACTTAACACTGGGTGTATCAGGGAGACAAAATTAAAATGGAGAAGTGATTTTTAACTACTAGTATTTTAACTACTCAGTAGTATTTGAATATCTGCAAGAAAATTGGCAAAAAAAAAGTTTAAAAAAAAATTCAAAACCCAGTATCTACCCAAAGAGATGGATAGAAGGAAGTTTATGGTACCATTATTTACATTAGTGAGGAAAAAGTAAAGGAAAAGAAAAAAAACCTCTCAACAATATAGTGGTTAACTTATGGTAGTACTGATCAATGCAATTCCATGTACCCATTAGAACAAAGGAAGTATACTTAGAAAATCCAAGATATGGTAAGGGGATGGGGAAACAAGATGCTAACACTGATATCGAGTATGATCTTGTTTTTGTAAATTAATAACAAATTATAATACATTTTAAGTGGAAGAACAGTTCTCAAATTTAATAGTTTTCTTTAAGAAAATGTATTACAGATTTTTATTATATATTTTCTAACTGCCTAACTAGTTAAAATGAGCTTATCACTCATTTGAAAGGGAAAAAAATTAATGTTTCACCAAGAAAATATCTGATAAATCTCTAGCAAAATGTTGACAAATGTAGGGTAATCAACAAAAATGTATCTGATTAGTTAAAAAGATATTTATTACACTCCCATTTTATATTAAGGACACAGGGAAGGAGGGATGGAAAGGAAGGAAGAAAAAGGAAGAGAGAGGTACTCCTCAGTATATAAGTTTGTGTGTGTCTGACAGGTATAGACCTCAAACTTAACACTGGGTGTATCGGGGAGACAAAATTAAAATGGAGAAGTGAAATAGGTCCACATTACTCCAAAGCTCTATCTACTCAAAGAGACAACCTAAGTATTTCTCTACAGCTTCAATCCAACAAAAGTTAAAAATAATTCTATAGTGCTGGCATTCTCTTCTTATCACCTGCAGTTTTACTCATCTGAAGGTAAATAATATTCATGCCTCATTTTTCCTTAGTCAAGTATAGTAAGTATGCAGTTTTATGCCAGTGTTATCAATTTGACAAGGATTTTGATGCTTCTCTGTAAAATGTCTGCAATAACCAGGTAGTTGGCTTTATGGTTTTCCAGTGAAGTGTGATGTGCTCTGATGCAAGCCAAAAAAAAAGTGTCAGTTTGTTCTCTGACTCTGAGTTAGGAATGAAGTGATTTTAACAACACATGTATCCTGGAGACATTGTTCTGAGAAAATGGAGACTGTGATAGGAAGAAATGATAGGTCTGTATCTAACTTTTAAACAAGGTAGTTTAATAGACGAAAACTCCAACTTGAAATGTTAGGTATTCTTACTGAACTGATTCAGAGTGCCTCAGCCTACTATAGGGAAGCTGATCAAGATGGAAAAAAGGCGGGTAGGGGGACAAGTTACACTTAACTAGATGGAGAGCTACATCCCCCTCTAACTTGTTTAGAAATGCCTGAGCCATACCAATCCTGTATATATTCTAAGAAGGTAAGCAAGATTATGAAGTTTGAATGTTTATTTTAGGGTGTTAGTTTTAGTTATATTTATGACGATAAAGTTGTAACCTGTTACTTTCCAACCTGAAGCAGAAGAACCTATGCAGGCTTCAAGAGGACTCTGAATTTCATGAAATTAAATAAAACTGTTTATGCATTTTTTTTTACTGCAGAAACTAGCCACAGCTTTCATTAGCTTTCCAAAAAACAAGGACTCTTCAAAAAAGATGAGAAGTACTTTCAATGTATATGCACAAATTCTCTCTTTTTTTCCTTTTTCTTTTTGCAGAACTAGGGATCCAACACAGGAGTGCTCTACCACTTGCTACACCTCTAGTACTTTTAAAATAATGAAACAGGTCTCCCTAAGTTGCACAGGTTGGCCTCAAACTTGAGATCCTCCTGCCTCAGCCTCCCTAGTCACTGGGATTACAGGTACATGTGGTAGCACCCCTACATATCCTCATTTTTATTAAGTATTTTAGCTTTTTTTATTTTTATTTTTTAATTTAAGAGCAGGGATCAGCGAGTCTTTTTAATAAAAGGCCAGATGGTAAATATTTTAAAATATGCTGGTGTATATAGTCTGTCACATTTTTGTAAATCAACTTTAAAGTTCAAAAACATAAAAGTCCATCTTAACTACGGCCTAATGGGATCTAGTCTGCATGAACTTTGGGAGTCTAGGACTTTTTCCCCCAAGAACTGAGAAATTCACTAAACCCCTCTACATTTCAAGTTTCTACATCTATAAAAGATGAGATACTATATCTCTCCTATACATATAAGTGAGAGTACAAGTACATGGTCAACCCACACAGTGCTTGAAATACATATACTTAACAAAATTATTACCCTGGCTTATCCAATAGATTGTTAGTAATATCTGTAAATCAATATTAAATGTTTGATCAAGCATGCACCTCCAATTCAATCTGCTCTCCAATGATCTACTTTAGCTATTTGCAGGAACAAACTGTGGCTTTCTGGGATAGCCAATACACCCATATATTACTGGTTAGAACTTAACATCCTCCTCAAAATTATCTTCTTCCCTCAATGTGTAAATCAAATTTCTAGAGCAAAGATTTATCAATTATTTTCCATTTAAACTGTTTTAAAAGCCTAAATCACAGTAATTCAAAGCAGCTTCAGGAAATCCAACTTGTAAGAAGTAAAACTAGCAACAAACCAGAGTACTGAGTCACAATACATTATAAGTTGTCTTCCCTTACCTCCAAGGAATATGTTCTAAGACCCCCCCCAGTTGATGTCTGAAACTACAGATAGTACTAAATCCTGATGTACTCTTTCTTCACAGATACAATGAAGTAATCCATGGATATTCTTAGCAGAGAGAATGATCTCTCTTCTTCCTATTTCTCACAAAACTTAAGTATATCCAAATACCATTATAATAAGCTTTAATAATTCCACGCTTTTCCTAGAAAAACTAACCAGTGTAAGAGCATGAACCACCTTATAACTACTTCACCTATACCATACTTACCACACTAGGCATGGTAGTCTGTAGTGGGCACTTAAAATGACTAATCTTGCAATTCCAATCATAAGAGATATAAAAACATATCTTCTGATGATAAGTACAAGAAAAAGCACAATAAAGCAAGCCTGGTGGCATGCACCTATAATCCCAGCTATTCAGGAGGCTGAGGTAGGAGGATTACAAATGCTAGAGGCCAGCCTTGGCAATTTAGTTGAGATCCTGTCTCAAAATAATAAAAAGGGTTAGGGTAGCTCAGTGGTGAAGCACCCTTTCTTTCAATTTCCAGTACAAAAGGAAAAAAAAAGCATAATAGATTTAAAATGAGCTACTATCTTACTATCTTACATATTACTCCAGGACAGCTAGATCAATACACAATGCCTGTTGTCTCTAGTATATCAAAGGATCAAAGTTAGTTACATTTTCTACCAACACTAGTAAGTAAAACTATGATGACTATAATTACTAAAGAATTTTAGTAGCTGTTTTAAAATATTTTCTAACCTAAGGCACCTTTTTGAGGTTGTCTACACACACACACACACACACACACACACACACACACACACACACACAGATAATGAAATAATGAAAAAACATGTAAATAATTCATTAACTTCAAAAATGCTTTTGTCAGTTTTTAGGGAATTTGCTTTAAAATTTTTGAGAAGACATTGATTACTAAAATCACCTTTTCCTCAAATGATCAATGAAGTAAAAAGCTCTAACTAACATTAAGAATAAACATTTTTGTTCCTCATTTCAGAAGACCAAGGAAGATATACATTGTGTACAATGTACAGACTATGAAGCTTTACAGACTGTGCCTAATTCAGTTATCTGAAATTAATGGCATATAGATTAATATAAAGATGCTACAGTTCCATCCCTCACTCTTAAAGGAGACAGTGGTCTTTCTTGTCTTCCAGTCACTAAGAATATTTGAAAATTTTTCATGAATTTATTTCAAAAACGTTTTCCAGAAGTAAAAGAACAAAATAATCAGTAATGACAAAACCAGTCATGCTCAGAAGACACTGGATGAAACTATAAAGTCAAGTTTTCCAAAAATGTATTCCATATTCATAAAATTCAAGTATAGTGTCAGTAAATAGATCTTCTGTAGATCAAAGAAGTAAGTACTTATATAGTTAACTAATGAAAAACTAAAGCAAAACATCCACCAAACTCAAGCAAAAAAGCAGTCACCATCTATATACTATCACAACATGACAGAAAAGTGGAAATATTAAGAGATTTTTTGGTTTTAAGTTTCTGGCAGAAATGATTTTTTAAAATTCAGCATTATAGAAACACTGTCTTTTAAAATAAAATTGATCAATGAAAATCCTTTCAAAGATATAATGGTTAAAGAGGGGTTAAAAACAATCAAACCTTCTTATCTATTAGCTCTCCCCAGTTACTCCTCCAAGAAGGGTCCACTCCAGGCCAGGCCAGTGCCAGCAGTCAAATGGGCAAGTAAGTGGGGACTGTCAACTACCTGCAGGGGCTCACACGCTCCCTCCACCTGCAAGGCTACTACAGTTCCCTTCTCACCCTACTGTTAACTGCCAGGAACGCAGACCTGGTATAGACCTCAGTCAACTCCTAACAGAAGTCAAAAAAATCAAATCTGTGAAATCTTCCATTTTTTTACCGTTAGCAATTAAAAATCAAAACAGAGAACAGTGCAGGCTAAATAACAAGTATGTACAAACTGCATTTGACCTTCCAGTTAACAACTGAAGCTAAATGCAGGGAAAGAATACAAACAGAAGCATCAGAAAGAATCTCAAATATGTGACTCCTAAAACCCCAAAAAGCCCTCCTCACCCCAGGACTAATAACTCAGATTTCACAATGAAGACAAGTTCTACCCATACTAAAGAATACCAGCAGTAATCTTTTCCCCTAGAAGATGAATTTTGAGGTTTTTTTCCAATAATACTGCTTAAATATACTATTTTAGTATACATTTTTTTCCCCAAAGAATCATTTCCTATACTGGTGTCTTTTTAAAAAAAAAAAAAAATTTTTAATTGTAGATGGACACAATACCTTTATTTTATTTTTTTTTTAACGTGGTGCTGAGGATCAAACCCAGTGCCTCACAGGTTCGAGTGCCTCATGGGTTCGAGGCAGCGCTCTACTGCTGAGTCCCAGCCCCAGCCCCTAGCATACATTTAAAGGAAAAAAAAAAAAAAATCAAAACAATTATCACTGACATAATTAACAAAGTTTTTATAAACCAATGTGTTAGTGCAAAATGAAGTGTCAATCAGCTGGGTCCTTAGGAAGCAACTACTTGAGCCACTTTAGCATCACTAGGTGAGACAGCAGGAACTGGCAGTTCTGAAAGAACATTTCAATTTAGCAACGTTAAAAAGGAACAACAAAAGAGGGAGAAGTGACAATAATATTAACTGGCAAGATATTTCTGTTTTGTAATGATTAAAAGTGCTGAAGGACTCAAGACTCAATACAATTTTCTTTACTGCTTTAGCTCTACTAAGAAGATTAGATGGCTAAAATGGATAAACTAGCAAGACCTTCTATTTGGAAATACAATCTGCTGGATTAAAAAAAAAATGCTATGTGGAGCAGCACTCAAAGATTTAATCTTATGCTTTAACTTTAAAAGGATCCTCTCAAAATTTCCAATTTAAGGGAAAAATAAGCTTTATAGTCAGAGTTCTCAGTTAAATTGGAAAGATACCCCACATATATTATATTGATAGCATTTTTTTTAAAAAGTCCTTAAGAACAATGCAGTGTAATTTTTTATAAGGCAACCTGACTTCTTCAGAGCTGGATTTCACCACCTGACAGCTGTGTGACTTTATGTAGGCTACTAAACTACTCTGAGCTTCACACCCTCATCTATAAAACAAGATGAACACTAGGCTACTTTAATTTCCATAGTGAGAATTGTGATACATCTTAGGTGTACTGTAATTTATTCTCTTATCTTCAATCAGCCCCACATCACCAGTTTAATACACTTCTTGCAGAGCAGATATACAAAAAGAAAAAGCCTTTTTCAACACTATAGTTCTATTTTTCTTTTAATAAGCAAAAACCAATTTCCTGGTTACTTCAACCCCATCAATCCTACTCTACCTTAAATCTTAAGTATAGGTAACTCAACTCTCACTAGTCTCTAAACTCCATGAGGGCTGAGGCTATTTCTGTTTAGTATTAAAGCCCTAGCACCTAGAATAATAAGCATATAGCAGGTGTCCAATAAATACCTGCAGACTGAGTGATGCATTTTGTGCAGTATTTACTGATTGATCAATGAGATGCCCTCTTAAAAAAAGAGCACAGGTGTGTATATTTTCAGAAATGATCATTTAATGCAGAAGGTTTAAAGTTAAAATAGCAAACTTTCGTTGTACTTTGGCGTGTATGTGTGTGTGGTACTGAGAATTTAACCTGGGGCACTCTATGGCTGACTCCACTTTTTTTTTTTAATCCTTTCTGTTGGGGTGGAGAGTGGGAGAGGGAAAAAGACAAGGTCTTACTAAGTTGGTGAGGGTCTCCCTAAACTGTGCAGGGTGTCCTGGAACATGTGATACTCTTGCCTCAGTCTCCTAGTTGCTGGGATTACAGGTGTGCACCACGACACCTGGTGATGCCCTGTTTTCTTTGAAATCTTTCTGTATACAGTAAATGAAAGACAATTTTGCCATACTTAAAATAAACAGTAATCCTGTTCAATGATAAAGTTCCTTCAAAGTAATGTAACTCTTACTCATCATTTCTTTCAGATTTAATTGCATTCCAAATCTACATTTTAAAAAATTCTAAAATAATATGCAACCTCACCACCAATGACTATTCTGTAAATAAGCCCCAAATAATAAAAACCAAGTCAAATTTTATCACCTGAAGGCTCTCCAGAAAACATCAGTATTACAGTTGTAATTATAAAACCTGTAACAAGTTTTTCTCATTACTTTCTCAGCAATACACTGCTATAAATAAACATCCCATTGCTTAAACACCCGTTTATAATTCAGTCACTTATGTTCCACAACTTAAAAGTAGGTTTCATAAAGTATGATCTATTTCACAAAACCAGAAAGCAAACCAATGAAGGACAAGTTCGCCATACTCTGCAAATCTATAGGAAAATTTCCATCATAAATGTCTAGCACCCAACAATTTGGTCACTCTGTGCTATTAGCCTAAACAAGTCTGCTAATACACAAGTCAAGAATCCATTCCAAATTCACAACATTTCTGGATTATCTGGTTTGAGACTATGGCAGGAAACTAGTGATCCAGAAATATTCAGCCTCATCTCAGGGCCATTAGGTAATGCTACAACAATACTGATATAATTTCCTAATAAAGAGTAAAATCCAAAAGGCTCAAACATTTCAGGAAACACAAAATTAAGGGATAATACAAAGAGAAATACAGAATTCAGCTCTTTTAAAAGAAAGCCACGTATGCTCCTTCCCACTCTAACCACAAACTTTCCCGGACCAAAGTGGATAAAGCCTATAGTCCTACAAAACTTTCTTTTCCCTTCCACTTCTTCTGTGATAGTAAAAGAAACTCATACATTAACCAAAACAGTATATTACTTAAAAATAAGTTGTTACCTGCAGGAGTACTTCAAAAAATTTAAGTCACTACATCATTAAAATACTATCTGAAGGGTGACTTCGAGTATTCAGTGAGGAACTTACAACTATACAGTAGCCACTTGAGGGGCATATTCTGGGTCAGCTACCCCCAAAGGGAAGATGAGAGCAATACAAAATGCATGGATCGGCACACTAGGTACAGGCTCCCAACTCCCTTCCAATTTGCTGCGGAAAGCATTCCCTTGCTAGGGCTACGCTACTACCTCTGCCCTCAAAGCTGCCAAAGCACCAAAGCAAAAGTGGTTGGACAGGGCAAAATAGAACCGACCTGAGCTAAAAGCACACCCCGCATGCCTGTCCTGAGTGCAGGAACAATTTCTCAACGTGGCCCAGGGGTTGCTGCAAAGCCCTTCATGCAGCAAGCAGCCACAGGAAGTTTCTCAAAAGTCCCAGAGGCGACTTCTGGGGATATATAACTATCAATACACTTCCATTATCGGTGCGCTGCTTGCAAGAAGCCGATCCTGCCTGGCTGACAGCACCGGAGTGCCCAGGAACACAGGAAAGGTCTGGAGCTCGTGCAAGCGCCGATCGGGGGCAACGTGCCCACTACTGGCCTCTGCCCAGGTCCCTGCCCTCCGGAAGCAGGGGCCGGGGGTACAAACACGCCTCTGCCCTTGACTCCCCGCAGCAGCAGCGCCGCCCGGGCCCGACCCCGCGGGTGGCCGGCCTCCCTCACCTGATCTTGTAATTGGGCAGCGTGTGCTTGCGCTTGATGATTTTCTTGAGCTGGTTGACGATGATGGAGGTGAGCTGGGGCATGGGCCGCCCTTCGAACTGGGAGCGCACCTCGAAGTCGATCAGCGGGTCCTCCACGAAGGAGAAGAACCAGTGGGTGAAGGGCACGCGGGTGAGGACGAAGCGCAGCCTCCCCACCACTCGGGACAGTTTGACGAACAGGTAGGCGGACTTGCCGAAGACCAGGTCCACGTCGATGGCCAGGTGGAAGCCCCCGTTGTACTCCACCTCCGCCTCGAAGGCCAGCTCCTCGGGGCAGGCGGCGGGCAGCGCCTCCCCCTCGGGGCCGTCGGGCTCCCCGGTGGCCGAGGGCACCACGGGCCGCACGAGCCGGATGGTCTTGATGAAGGGCACCGTCTCGCCCAGGAACACGTCCCGCAGGCTCAGCCCCTCCAGCAGGCGCCCCGCCGTCTTGGTCTGCAGCAGCTCCTCGAACTCCACCTTGATCTTCTTGGTGACCCAGCGGCGGGTCAGCGCGGTGTCCCGCAGCTCCCGGAACAGGAACAGGATGGTGGCGTTGAGAAAGTAGCAGGTCTCCCGCGTCGGCGGGGCGGGGGCCTCGGGGGCCGGGGTCGCGCCGCCCTCGGGCGCCCCGCAGGAGGGCTCCTCAGCCCCGCCGCCGCCATAGAGGTACTCCCGCAGGGACAGGCCCGGCACCGGCTTGATGTAGCGGACGCCGTCGCCCGCGCGGGCCGCCTCGTCCGCCGGGGGCTCGGGCTGCCTGCGGTACAGCAGCAGGAACTGGGTGAGCAGCGTGAGGAAGGAGCCCAGCACGGCCGACGCCAGGATCATGAGCAGCAGCCCCATCCCGCCCCCGCCGCCGCCCCGGCCGCCGGGACCCCTGCTCCCGCGCCCACAGCGCCGCTTTCTTCACGCCGCCGCCCCCGCTGCCTCCATCTTGAGGACATGGGGCGGCGGGGTCGGGGCGAGTGGCTCCCTGGGCCTCGTCCGGGACTTGGGCCCGCGCGCTGCGGCGCCGGAGCCTGCAGCGGCCCGCGCCTCCTCAGACTCTCCGGGGGCGGCCGGTGCTGCGGCGGCGGCGGCGGCGGCGGCGGTGGCGGGGCGAGGGCGGGAGGAGGCGGGGACGGCGCCTCCTCCAGGCCTCCGCTCATTGGGCGAGCGGCGCGTGACGTCGGGCGTGCTCGCTCCCGGCAGCGTCGCCTGCCAGTCGGCGTCAGGCGCGCGGACGCGGGTCCTTCACCTCTGGAGCGCCTTTCCAGCCCCGCCCCCCACGCCCACATTCCATTCCACGCCGCGCGGGCCGCGACCCACGTGGCTGTCACTTCAGGAGTCGCGGCCGGATCTGAGAGGGTAACTGAGGGCACACCTTAGAGGCCGCGAGGTCCGGCGGAGGTGGCTCGTCGCGGTCATCCCGTTATCTCCCAGCGCGCCCATCCCCCTCTGGCCACTGCCCCTGCCTGCTACCTCTGCCGCAGCGTCGTTCCCGCAGTGTGGACCTTCCGCTCGCCGCCACCCCCCTCTCCCCGCGCCGACAGCTGAGCTGGCGGCGGCGGCGGTGGCGGCGGCTTTCCCTGCAGATCCCTGCTGCAGAAGTCCTGAGCAGGCCGTTCGGACTCTGCCCAAACCGACTAGAGGACTGACTGTCTCAGAGACCGCCATCGCTGGCCAGCCATCCGAGGGGCAGTAGCCCCGCGCGCGACGGGTGGGCCCTGGGAAGAAGAGACAAAGGCAAAGGACCACCTTTCCCACCTGAACTTTAAATGAGAGCGGACAGGAGGATGACCGAAATGCATCTGCCAGGTGATTGGAAGATGAATTAGTGACTGTCGAGTTCTCGTTGAACCCCTGTGTGTATCACCACCCAGAGTCCGTCTCCGAGGCAGTTATCGTGAGCCCTCACCCATTTTACAGATGTGAATCGGCACAGAGTCTAAGGAGGTTGCGTAGTGGATCTTGGTTTATCTAACATGAAACCCTAAGTTTTTGGTCACTACTCTGTACCATAACACCAAGATTGCTAGCGTTGTAAGCGAGCTGATCAGTTCGCTGTTGCACCAGAAGGTAGAGTTGTAGGAGGGGTGTCAGCAAAAACAGAATTTTGTCCCACACAGCATCTCCACCAAATGAAGCCAGGTTGCTTAGCAACCAGTGTTACTCCTTTGATCTCTAAGTTGTTGCATCATAAATGCTTATGTCCCTCCATCCACGTGGACACCACAACACCTCTAATCCTACAGAGGCCACATATTCTATACTAAAAATCAGGCAGATTCAGGTTGGCCCTAAGGCACCAAAGCAGCACTCCTATTTAACCCTTAAAAATCTTCAGGCCACATGTATAACTAATTAGAATAAATATAATTTTTTTTAAAAAATCAAAAATTCTTCAGGCCAAGAATTCTCTTGACTCCAGGTGATTCTAGAACAAAATCAGAATTCTGACCCAACTAGGGCAAGTATGAAATTTTGGAAGCAGTCTGATCTCACCTTATCTATTCATGCCCAAGTCAGAGACCAGAATGGCTCTATTACTTAGGAAGACATAAGACAAGTGTGTGCTCAGGAACCAGGCTCAAAACCTTGCTGAGATTTCTGGAAGCTTCAGGCAACTTCTGTTCTCATCATCACCCTCTGCTTCTGGGCTGCTGTCTTAGAAATGTACACCCTGTCTCAATTTCAGAAACCTTATGAATAACGCTCATGCACCATTGTAAATGTTACAGAAGCCAGAAGTAGAGTGGGGAGAAGGAATGCTTCATATCAGTGACACATGAAAACCTCCAACTCTATGTTTACCCCTCCTGGATCTAAAAGTATCCTTCACCTACCCTCCTCCCCACAAGAAAAGGTGGGAGACTTCATGGTCCTCAGTCTCACACTCCATCTTGCAGACTCCTCTTCTTCCCTTCTCCCACCTCTGCCTTATTCCTCCAAATACTTCTGGGTACCCCAAATCATCTCAAACCGTTATTCAGTCATTCAATCCCTAGCAACACTTGTCCCTGAGGGGCACATGAAGGAGTTCAGCAAACCTCTTGGGGAAGATAAAAGAAAAATATTCCCTTGTGTTAAAAATGGTTACCATTTATTGAGCACCAATAGTAACAATACAGAGAATTAACATGTGCCAGGCACAATCTTAAGCACTTTGTGATTTAAAAATACTTAACTATTTTTAAAAATATTTGAAAATCAAAATGTTAATGAGCTTTTATACAGTCAAATGTATTTGATATTTAAATTAGGTGGTAACGAGCATGATAATTTTGGTGTTAACATACCCTTTATTTTATGAAATGGATGTGCTAACAGAAGCTTAGTGTTTTTAGTACTATTCTTTGGAAGAATATAAATACAGCTCCCCCTTCTTGTTTTTAAATATTCATGCTGGTTCATAGAAATTCTAAAGTCTGAGAGCCACTGACCTTGGCTTTGAAAATCTATGATTCTGAGTAGATTTTTGAAGAAAGGAGTTGTACTGCAGACCCCTTAATGTGCTTTAAATGTCATCATTGAAATTAAGCCGCCCCAACAGCCTTCACAGAAAGTATCCATTTCAAAGGCAAAGACAGTTGAATACTGAAAGACAGGTTTTGTGTAAGACTCAAAATCCCACCAACCACAGAGAGACTTAGTGCTGCTAAGCTCTGACTCCTTCCTGGTGCCCACCAAATAGAAAGCCAAAGCATATGAGAGTGGGGAGTTCGTGAGTACATGAAGCCAATTTTATTAAAGCCATATAAAATAATGCAAATATAGCAACATGGGGGGAGGCATAGAGAAGTTTAGAGTGTTAGCTAACAAATGACACGTCAACTCATCCTGTGAAATGTGAGGATATCAATTCAACAACTATTTTCTGAGCATCCAACCTGTGTCAGCCTCTGGAGGTACTGAGTGAACAGGATCAAGTCCTTGCCCTCAGGGGCGCCAGGCCCCTGTGTGCTTGCCAGGTGAAAGCAAACATGGCAACATAACTCTGATGATAAAAGATCATTTTTGCGATAGCAGAGCCTGCTGGTTCATGGGCAGGGACAGTTGACTACAGGGAACAGAAACTGCCTCTGGCTAACTTAACTGAAATTGGATTCATGTTAAGGATACTGGACTCTCTCCAGGAACTCAACTGCAAGATGTTCAGCTGGGGCACTCAGAAACCCTGGAATGAGAGGGCTGTTTCTCTCTCTCTCTCTCTCTCTCTCTCTCTCTCTCTCTCTCTCTCATTTCACATGCCCCAACCCAATCCAGTATCTTGTGCCTACAGCTTTCTGTAGGTCTGCCATTTTCTTGCACATGGCTCTTGATTTCTGCTCCTCCTATGGCCTCCTCATGTAGCAACTTGGAAAGCACCAGCTCTGCACCCAATCGAGAGGGTCACATATATCCAGTGCCCCATGTGGCCTGCTAGCTCAATCTCAAGTGCTGGAAGAGTGCCACCTGGCTACACCAATCCAGCCATTTATGCCCAAGGACTTGCTGCTTTTGTACTGCTGGGTAGGTGAAGCAACTTCTCCAAAAAGAGGGATTGAGAAAATGTGGTGGGCAATTCTAGTTTGATATAGGGGATGATGAGAGATGAAGGCTGGCTAGGAAAAGTGAGAAGTTCCCTGGGGCAAACGGAATTTGAGGATGAGACAGGTGATCTAATCAGAAGGAGGCCAAAGCTCAGAAACTGGAATTCCAACAGAACCTAGAGAAATAGCGGGATAAGTGAGAGGGTGGCATGAGTAGGGCTGGTGCAGAGTGGAGGGAAAAAAGGGGGGGGAAGGACAGCAAAGTGGATGTAAACTGAGTTATGGAGGGACTGAATAGCAGGGCAAAGATGGAATCTACTTTGCAGGCTTTGTAAAGTCTCCAAAGTTTTTGGGTTTTTTGGTTTTGGGGGATGGTGCTGGGGATTGAACTTGGAGGCACTCAACCACTGAGTCACATCCCCAACCCTATTTTTTGCATTTTATTTAGAAACAGGGTCTCACTGAGTTGCTTAGCACCTCACTTTTGCTGAGTCTGGCACTGAACTCAAGATCCTCCTGCCTCAGCCTCCTGAGCGGCTGGGGTTATAGGCATGCACCATTGTGCCTGGCTTCAAAGTTTTTTTTAAAGCAAGAGCATGGCATTTAATACCTTTCCTTCCATCTCCCCCGCTGGCAAAATCTCAGCCTTAGTGTGATCCTCCTGTCTTCCTTCTCCCCGCTGCATCTGTAACTTAGGCTCTTCATTCTCACTGGGCCTTCATAGCACCCCCAGCCCCCACCTACCCTTTTTCCCATTACCCCAGTGGGCATCATCTTCTCTCCCACAACAGTGTCATCAAACCTTGACTATCTCAGGCCTCGCACCCTCACCTGCCCCACCAAGCTCAAGACCCAGGTCCCCATTTCAGGGAGGAAAAAGAGAAAAGAGGCCCTGAGGCTAGCCTGTCCTTCGTTCCTTGCCTGGCCCCAGATCACTTGCAGGACACACTCATCTTTTCTCCCTTCTGTGGCAACAACAGAATGACCAAAAAACAAAAAAAGCAAAACAAAATATATTAAAAGGAAGAGCAGGAGGAAAGAAAGAAAAACAGACAAAACACAGCAAAAACCTGCTTCTGCTGTAGATCCCACTGCCTCCCAGGGTCTATCTCCTCTTCTTTAGCAGATTAGCCACCTTAAGTCCTCCTAACTGCCGCCTTTTTTGCTTATCTTCACGGTCAAGTCTAGTTGATTCTGTCGGACTGCATCCTTCCCTTCCACTCCAGTGTAGTCTGACTTCTGCCTGAACAGCTCTCCTGGACTCCATGAACCCATTCTTACCAAAGCCCCAGTGACTTCCTTTTGGTCACAACCAATAGACTATTTTTTAAAAATTTCATCAGAGATCCAAGGATGCTCTGACAATATGGATCATTCCTTCTTCCTTGAAACCCTTCTGACCCTTGGTAACATCACAAAGGACATTGACTGAAGTTAAATGTAAAACACATTTCCTTGTTTATGTTGTCACGGAGAGAAATTGCCACTTGAACGTTGCCTGCCACTTCTGTGTCTAGAGTGGTACTCTCAGGAATTAAGATGACAGGGGAGTTGGTTCCCATCCTGCTGAATGACTCAGTATTTTATGGAATAGTAAAGGGACCGTATTCTTTATTTTCTCTTTCTCAATTGAAATGAAAAAAAAAAAAAAACTGCTTCTAATAATACATTCAGGAGAGTCTATCAGAAGTTCTAAATTCTATCTACTTTACACTTTAATCATTGTACTTGGCAAGCTCAAAACTTCTTATCTTTCCTTTAAGGCTGTCTACCAGTTTCGACCTCCTTTCATTACAATTCAGAAACTGAATTAAATCCTGGAGCCGTGAGGCTTCTTAGAAGGTCATTTTGACTCTTCCCCTTTTTGGAACACCTATAATCAGATCCTTTCCAAATGGATGAGGCCTTAACTAGCATTTGCATTACCCCCAAACTGTCCTCTAATCTGTTCCATTTCTGTCCTTCCCCTGATAATATGTGCGTCTGAACCATTGTCATCCGAACCCTTTAAGTTCAGACTTGAATATTCCTCTCAAGGAGGCTCTCCTTGACCCTGAACTTGGCCCCAGCTCCCTGCTCATGTAAATCTTGTGCCTTCCCTGCTTGTAGCAGAGACTGCTGGAAGTTCCTCCCATATCCATTCACTCCTTCCTTCATTTCAAAGAATATGAGAGCAGCAAATCGTTCAGCTTAACAAAAGTGTTTCCCCAACTAGCCTTGCAGAAGTTATATATATAATTTAGTTGTAGGTGGACATAATACCTTTATTTCATTTTTATGTGGTGCTGAGGATCAAATCCAGGACTTCACACCTGCTAGGTGAGCACTCTACCACTGAACCACAACCCAAGCCCCTCTTTAAGAATTCTGGCTCAACATGCTCCATTTGTTTTATGCCCTTCCCTCCCACCTTTCTGCTGGAAAGCAGTTGGAATGACTGGAGCTGCAGTGGCCATCTTATAACTGTGTGGTAATCTTGAGGGTAAATGCCACATGCTAACAAAGGTTAGGCAGGACGGAAGACGCTCAGAATACTGATGATATTGAAACCATACTCAACCTTGCAATCCCACCGCTGGACGTCTTTTACATTAGAAGGGAAAAATCCTCTTAACCTGTCAAGTAACCATTTCTCTGGTCCCTGCTACTAGCAGCCAAATACAGTCTTGACACAGTATTCATGGTGCTGCTTGACCGGCAGCACTTACACAAGGTATATTTTGTAAATCACAGTTTCCCAATCCTGGGCACAGGGCCGGCACCTAGGCAGTGTGCAGCTGATAATTATGAAGAATTAAGATATTTATGTGGTGTGCTCTCCACTTTTGGTGAGAAAGAGCCAAGTTATGCTGCTGAAGCTTTGTCACCACCTCTTTGAAAGAAGAGACTCAGTGGAGGCAAAGCCAGCCTGCAAATGTCCTAAGTGACCTGGAGGGGCCACCACGTTGCTGTGCTCCTGGCAAAGCGGGGAAGGTAGTGGTGGGGAGAATAACCTGGAGAGCAGTCTCAGGCTCTGAGATGGTTGGTGTTTGAGATCGACTGTGGATCCAAATCCTCTGTTTGGAGAGCAGTATACCTATTGGGGTCCCAGAATACCTGTCCTCACCCCTCTTTGCACTCATCTAGTCTCATAGCTTTTATACCATTCATATGCTGATGCATCCCAAGGCTTTTATTCAGTCAGAGCTCCTCTGGGAAGCCCTTGTGTCCAACAGTCCACCAGACACCTCCACGTGACTGTGGAATGGCCTACTGAGTGCAGAACTGAGCAGATATTCATCCCACCCCACGTCCTGGGCAGCCAGTGGTGCCTCTGTACTTCCAGCTGCTCAGGTCAACAGCCTTGTCTTGTCCTTGCCCGCTTCTTTCTCTTGTATCTACATTCACTCTGGCAACAAATCCTGTTGGCTGCACCTGCTTCTCACCACATTCACTTCCTGGCCTGGTACAAGCAGCATCTTGGACCTGGCTTATTGGAGTGACCTCTTAACTGGCTCCTCTACTTTTGTCCTTGCCACCCTGGCATCTGTTCCAACACAGCAGCCACAATAGCTCTGTTAAAGTATAACACATTATGTTCCTCATCTGTTCCCAGCCCACCAGGGGTTTCTGTGATGGATAAATAATAATGGTCTCCCAAAGAAGTCCATGTTCCAATCCCCAGAACCTGTGACTATACTAGGTTACTTAGCAAAGTGGAATTAATGATGCAGATGGAATTGAGCCTCTCGATCAGCTGATTTTCAGATAAGGAGATTATTCTGGATTATCCAGTTGGACCCAATATAATCACAAAGGTCCTTGAAAGTGGAAGAGGGAAGCAAAAAGGAAAGTCAGAGTGATGTGATGTGATGATGACTCAACCCCCCATTGCTAGCTTTGGAGGTGGAACTAGAAGTAAGGAATGTAGACAGCCTCGGAGCAGGAAAATGCCAGGAAAAGAATTTGCCCTGAGATTAGAGTCTCCAGAAGGAATTCATCTCTACTGACACCTGGATTTCAGTCTAGTGAGTCTTGCTAGAGATCAGATTTTTTTTATGTCCAGAACTTTAATATAATAAACTGCATTCTTTTAAGTTGCTAAGCTTGGGGTAAGTTGTTTCAGCAGCTACAAGAAACTAATACAGTTCCCTCATGCATGGTAAAAGCCAAGGTCCTCCCAGCGAAGACCTGGGTTCCAAATGACTGGATCTTGGTTACCTCTCCAGCCTCACCTGTGCTCAGCCTGATTCACACTCTAGTCATACTGCCCTCTTGCTCCAGCCTCCATCTTTGTAGAATGAAGGTGATGTTGAAATATCTCTTTTGCCAGAAGAAAGAGAAAAGGGTTTCACCCATGGTCCCTGCAGAGACTTAAACCCAGGCCTCCTGCCCAACTACTAGTAGGTTACTATTTCTACATGGGCTTAGCCTTCTCCCTGAGAAAGACTGTGGTCAAGCCTCCCCTGGCCACCTGCTTTCATGGCAGAAAAAAAATTACTAATTATATCATTGTGATCAAAGTATATAAATAATTTATGTGTTGTTGGCAGTAATTACCTAAAGGATTAAAAATAACATGTAATTGTATTTAAAAAGTATCAAATTGGAATATATTTCCATCAAAAATATAAAGTGAAAGTGAATGTAGAAATAAAAATTGAATGTTTTAGAAGAAATTTTATTTTTTAAAACATGAAAATTATTACCATTAAAGGGAAAAGTAGAAATTATAATTCATGAATATAAAAATGATAGATAAAATTATTTAAGTAAAGCTGTGGCTTTTACTTAAACTTTTGGCAATTTTTCATTTTCATCAAAGTAAACTGTTCACAATTCCAGCATTCATTCTCTTGACTTAGCTGCCAATATCAATGATCAATATCTTGCTGTACTGGTCTTAAGCTTAGGCTTACAAATGTATCTGAGCAATATGAGCTTTTTAATATTGTCTATTTTTCAACTACCCATGTGCATATATTCATCATTATGCCAATTTATGAGTTCTTTAGGAAGCACAAATGAAACACAAATAAAGAAAAAACGCTGCTCAGCCTGTGGCAGTGACATTGTGCTACACCCAAATCCATTCCAGTCATGCTCTCTGGAAGAAAGGAATTGACAGCTTAATTAATTTGCCCTATTTCTTACTAAGGGCTCCGACTGTTTCAGCCCTCTGCCCTCTGAAGCCGTGTCCATCCACCTCTGCTGTGGGCAGGAGCAATCCACAAACTTCATGGCATTTCGGCTTGGTAGAGGGTAAAAGGCAAGACATGTGACAAACGTTCCCTAAGGTCTGGGCAGTGTTGGACTGAGGAATGGATGAGGGAGCATGATGTGCCAGTGCTACCAGATCCCAAGGGACAGGCAGGTTCGTGTGTGTGTGTGTGTGTGTGTGTGTGTGTGTGTGTGTGTGTGTGAAGGTGGAGGGTCATTGAGGTCAGGGACCTCCTTTCTTGCCCAGGTCCCCTAAGGGCAGTATAGAAAGGAGGCTCAAGTGTGGTTGACTGACAGGTCACTGGGGATGTGCACTGTAAGCCAACTCTTCTGCTTAGCCTCCAAGGACTCTCTGGAATGCGTGGGGTATTAAAAGGCAAGTGTGAGCTGAGGGAATGCGCAGTGCCTCTTGCCACCACAGGTCGGAAGAGGGGGTACAGCAGCTCCGCAGTTCACTCTGACTTTGGCTTCTGCTAAGGAGGAGAAGGAACCCCGTGTGATAAGACAATTCATACCTGGCAATCAAGGGCTTTAGTTCTTCATGTCCTGACAGATAGCTGACTCTCAGAAAGGAACTTTGATGAGTAACTTAATGATAAACACATCAAGATGAAATGGCTAATGGGAAAGAAGGATAAGATCCTGTTCTGCAGAAAGTGCCAACACTTTAAATCGATGCTTACTAACGGCCTTTTGAAAATGGAATTGGAGGTGTAGCTCAGAGGTAGAGCATTCACCTAGCATGTATGAGGCCCTGTTCGATTCCCCCATAAAGGTAACTTTTATGGGAATACTACAAGGTAGATCTTCAAATAAAAAACTGAAATATAGAATTCCCATTTTTCAGAGAAGGAAATGGAGGCTCAGAGAATCTACATAGCTTGCAGAAGGTCATTCAGCTACTAAGTGACAGGAACATTATTCCAAGCTAGGTTTGTCTGTGTGCAGATCCTGACCTTGTAACCAGTATGGCAAACCAGTTCTTACTCCCTTCTACCCAACCTCCAAAGGAACCAGATAATCAACATTAGCAAAGAAGAATTCAGTGGGACCCTGGCTGACCATCTTTCTCCTGCTCATTCTTCAGGTTCACCCCAAAAGACAAATAAATCTTATTAACCCCATGTAAAAAGTTAATAAGTATGTGTTACAGGGTTATTATAAAATATTAAAAAGCAACCTTTGTTGACCTACTTTTCTGATTGTGTACAAACCTGACTGCTGAACTTTGGAGAACCTTTAATTACAAAATGCTGGCTCACTTCATCCTTTGAAGCACAACGTGTTTTGCAGGGTTATGGCAAGTTGAAAAAGTGCCTGCAGGGCCTTGAGTCATAAGATGGGGCAACATGTTGTAGTGTTACAAAAATATTGACAACGTCTATATGTTCTGCCAATATCTTTATGATTAATGGTATTTCTAAATTGCCTTGTCAAGACATTTTTGCATTCCATAAAATTTGTCCATTGAAAGTATAAAGTTCATCAGTTTCAAATATATTCTGAAGTGTGTCAGCATCACCACTAAGTTTAGAATTTTGCAACACCCCAAGAAGAAACTATACCCATCAATAGTCACTTCCTGTTCCCTCCCAACCCCGAAGCCACTTAATCGCTTTCTGTCCCTTATCTGAATATTCCATATAAAAGGAACCGTTTTCATGGTCTTTCGAGATTTCTTGCTCTTGCCATGTTTTCAGGGTTCACCCATGTTGTTGCATGTGTCTGTTCTTGGTTCTTTTTTATAGTCAAATAATATTCCATTGTGTGAATATGCAATTTGTTTATGCATTCATAAGGAGAAATATTAGATGCTTGGGATCTATCTGCTGTCTTTACCCTGTAATCTGATGACCATCTATTTTAAAATACAAAGTAAAAGATGAATGACTGTAATCAAGGCCTTTCCTCCTTCATATTCTTTTTTCCCCTTGGCGTTCCATTACTCCATCCTCTCCCAATGTATGTCTTAAATCTCTGATTTTGCTGCCTCCTCTTTCTCTCCCTGTCCCCTAAGTGATAGAGACCTCCAGATTCAGGGCCTTCATCCTTATCTCTGCCCTTCATATTCTTCAGGTCTGCAAAGGTCATTGACCCAGAGTGACCTTCCGAGGTCATGCTTTTCCATGATGCTTCCCAACTCCTGTTTCCTGATTATGTATTTATAGCACTCATTAACATCTGAAACTATGTTTGTTTATTTGTCTCATCCCACCAAAATGCAAACCTCATAAGGGTAGCAACTACTTCTGTCTTATTTACTGCTGTATCAAACAGTATCTGCCTGGTACATAGTGGGTGCTCAGTAACTATCTGAATCGATACGTGAAAGATCTGGCCTCTCCCTGTGCTTCTTCACCTCCATCTTACATGTCTTCCTATCCACTTTTATCCTCGTCTTACTGACATCAACGATCCCTTGAATGCTAAGACTTTGTACCTTGGTGCCTTTGCACAGGCACTTGTCTCTAATGGATCGCCTCTACCTTCCTGTCAGACTGTCTCTTTGTTCTTGAAGGTGCTGTCCCCTCCCCAGGCATTCTGACCACCACTTCTTTTAGGCCTCATTGTTCTCTCTGTCATTCTGTCCTTGCCTCTGTCACTCCACCAAGTCCTTTAATTTCCTAAGATGCTCGTCACTCCAACTAGATTGGGCTCCTTGAGGGCAGGGACAATAACCTCATCTGCCTTTATAGCCCATGCCCTGGAATTCAACATGTGTCAAGCGAGTGATTTGGATCCATATTAACTCCTTCAGGAAGAAGAGCACACTCAAATTTTCTAACCATTAATCTTGAAAGTTTCAGCATATCTGCAGACAAGTCTTTCTTTTACAAACTGGAGAGAAGTATTGATGATTATTAGATTCATTGACAGAGATAGGTTTACTAAGAAGTTTTGCAGGACTTTATACATATATGTTTTTTAAAAATCCCAGTGAAAACTGAATTTTCTCAAATGCCTGTATACATTGGTTAATTAAGTCCCAGGTTGTCAAAACTCCTCTTTCCTGGAACTCCACAGAAGTTGACCTAGACTCTCATTTAACCCCCAGAAGGTTCTGTTGTCATTTGCACAAAAGCCACTTTCCTCAAACCACACTTGCGCTCTTGACATCCTCTGCCACCTTTGGATCAATAGGTGGAAGGTACTCATGGTTTTCAGATGTTTTTACCTTCACTGTCTCACTTCCTGGCTCAGACCAAAATATCTTTGGACCGAAGACAGACCAAGTGCTGGCCTGAGAACATCGATCCTGCCCATTTTAGACCACATGCCTTATTATAGTCATTCCCGTCAGCATGGGAGTGATCAAGAGCATCCCTAGAATGATGGAGGTTGAGTCCACAAAATCACTTAGCTGGCAGACCTTCCTTCTTGCATGTTGCTAGATTGCCTCAAAAGTCCACAGGGATGAGTTGGAGGGGATCCCTTTCTTAAGGAAAAGGAGCCAAACTGTCTTTTCGACCACGGGCAATTTCCTAGTACATTTAATACTAGGAATGAACAACACTGATCCATGCTTCCACTGCAGTATGGTTAGGAGTCCTCTGCTTTGGAACTACTCCATGTGACTCTACTTTGCAAAGACTCCTTGAGAGGATTTCGTATCACTTTCCACCATAAAGTCAGTATAAATGGCTTTGCATACCCCAGCCAGAGGGGTTCAGAGCTCAGAGGTCACGCAGAAAACTTGAATAATTTGCATGTACCTTATGAAATCAAGAATTCCTTTCTCTTTATCCTAATCATAAGCTTTTTAAGTAAAGCATTCCTATTGCTCATTCTACCATCATGATAGATGCAGGATCAAAACAAAAAAAAATTAGAAGAAACTTTAGAGGTACGGTGTGTTATATCACAAAAACGAAAAACAAAGATCCACTTAGGAAAACCCTAGTGGAAGAAAGGGGAAGAGGGGCCAGAGCCCCCGCTTCACGCTCCAATCGTGTACATCACTCTTCCCTTCGTCCTTTCAAGGGACAGAGAGGGAGAGGTCAACAGCCTTCCTCTGATGGAGTTTCTTTCACATAGAAACATAAGATGCTCCGCCCCCAAAGGGATTATTAGCCACATGATTTGGGGGAACAGTGGGCTAAGGTCTAGAAGCAAGGTCGTCTATCTCCTCCCTGCAGACCTGGGAGCCTCAAACATGCTAATGTCAAGAGAGAATGTGGTGTGCTGTTTTCTCTGAAGGCATTCAACCATTGAAATTCTCTTCCCAATTTCTAAATTGTCTTCCCTGACCACCTCTTCTCAAGGTTAGTATTCCACGGCACACGCATTTAACCCCTGAGTCTACGAGTCAATTCGTGCTGCTCCATCCAGCCTGGGGAGCCTGTTCGCAAAGCAGTCACTTCCCAAGAAGGAGAAATGCAGTACTGCCTATGGCATGCGTGGTTTCATTCAGGAAAGTGTCACCAAGTTGTCTGGTCAGACCTAAGCTGTGTCCTTCAATATAACTATCAGTGATAAAGGAGATTTTTTTTTTTTAAAGATCTTTTTGGGGTGGGAGGAGAAGAAAAAAAAAATAACAGAATGCATCAAAAACTATTACCCTAGGTAAATGTATGATTACACAAATGGTACGCCTCTACTTTATGTACAAACAGAGAAACAAGATGTATCCCATTTGTTTATAATAAAAATAAATTTTAAAAAAGATTTTTTTAGTTGTAGATGGACGTAATCCTTTGTTTTATTCATATATTTATTTCTATGTGATGCTGAGGATGGAACCCAGCGCCTCACACGTGCTAGGCGAGCACCCTACCACTGAGTCACAACCCCAGTCCTAAAGGTGATCTTTTCATTTCTATCTCCCAACTTGTTCGAAACTCGGGCATAATTTCTTTACTGGTCCTTAAAAATCCCAAGACCATTAAACCAGGGTTCTTCTGGACATATTTTTAAGAACCGCTGCTGTAGGCTAATGGAGGCCAGGGAGTAATCACAAAGTTGAAATCAAAGGAGCAACAAGACCAAACCAAGAACTGATGGAGGCATGGAGACCTGAGAGTCCTGTGATCTATTCCAGGGCCACAACAGTCAGGGACAAGGGGGAGGAAGACACAGAGGGACGGGTAGGCAGAACGTGGCGATGATGGCCCTGGGCAGAGGACAAAGAGCAGCTGAAGGGCCCACTCCGGTGAGCCTGTGGGTGGAGTTACATGGGGAGCAACAAGGGAAGACGAAGGTCGCAGTTGTGATCTGAGCTGTGTCCTCAACACTTGAGGGTAGAGAAGGAGAGGAGTACCTTAGGGAGGAAGAGAGAAACTGTGAGACCAGCATGAGGCCTTTGAAAGGAAGTCCTCTCCTGGGGTTAGGGTGGAAAAATCACTAAGTGAGACCCGGGTCCGGGGAGGCTGCCTCACTTCCTTTCCCATCCAGATCCACGACCTGGGAAGTGACTTTAGTAGCTTCTCCTGCAAGAAGAATATTCTATTTGAGGGGGTATTTTCTTACCTAACATCTGTAGCTGCCTTTCTGGAATGGATCACTGTCATGTTTCCTTAAGTTATTGTGAGCAGATCTGGAGGATGGTCCCCTGGGGCCTGAGAAGCTGGAATGTCTGGTACTTTGTCTTACAGACTTCTGCGGTTTACACCCAAGGGAAGCCCTGGCTAGTGGGATCAGCCTTCTGCACCAGCTTCCTGTCAGAGGAGCCACAAAGATCAAATGAGATAACTGACATGAAGCACCAGACACAAAGGTTGACACTTTGTGGTTTCTGCCCACATGTCTGAGTCCATTTTCTGTTGCTATAGCATAATACCAAATACTGGATAATTTATAAAGGAAAAAGGTTAATTTTAGCTCATGGTTCTGGAGGCCAGGAGTCTGAGATTGGTGATCCTAGCTGATTTAAGCCTCATGCTGCTTCATAACATGGTGGAAGTCGGAAAGACAAGAGAACACATGAGGAAGAGACAAAACCTGAGGGGTGGCCTGGCTTGATAACAACATACTGTCATATACGAATCCAGTTGTGAGGGATTAATCCAGTCCTACGAGAAAGGCGCTAATCCCTCTTAATGATCTAATCACTTCTCGAGCCTCCACTTCTTTCTCCTTTCTTCCATCACAATGGAGAATCAAACTCAACACGAGCCTGGGAGAAGCCAAACCACAGCCCCACAGCCCTCAACTATGCTGGGTCTCCATAAAGGGCATCCTGGAATGAAAAGCATCACGTGGGCACCAACTTGGGTATGGTTCTTGGGGATAATAAACCCACTTCTGGAAGCTCATTGTGAAGATTCTATGTGACATCCTATGTAAAGAGCCACACAAAGTGCCTGGCACCTAGCGATATATCAAGGCAGCCATTTAGCTGTCATTATTATCATCAGTGCAAAGACATGAGACCAGAGAAGAAGGTGACTTCCAATATGACAGAGCAAGGCTCAACTCCATCCCAGAATATTCAAAACCAAAGTGCCACAAAACACATTGCCCGTAAAAAGCACAACACATATCGCTTTATTCATCTATCCATCCTTTGGAATCTATAAGCCATTTTTATTGTGGGCTGTGTATCAGTTGGCCACTCTCACTTTGCCAGGATAGTCAGGAATATTCAGCAAACTGAGGACTCTGTGCTGGAGGGTGTAGTGGTTGAATGATGGCACCCCAAAAGATATGTCTGAGTCCTAACTTTTGGACCCTATCAATGTGACCTCATTTGGGAGAAGGGTCTTTGCTGATCTAAGTAAGTGAAGGATCTAGGTCGTCCTGAGTTAACCAGATGTGCCCTACATCCATTGATGAGTATCTTGTGAGAGACAGAAAAGACCCAGAGCAGAGATGGTCACATGAAGAGGGAGGCAAAGATTGGCATGATGCATCAGAAGCCAAGGAGCACCTGGAGCCACCGGAAGTTGGAGGAAGCAAAGGAGGATTCCTCCCCTAGAGGCTTCAGAGGGATCCTGACTCTGCTGACACCTTGATTTCAGACTTCTAGCCCCTGGAACGGTAAGAGACATGTTATTGCTGTTCTAAACCACACAGGCTGTGACAGTTTTTTACAACAGTCACAGGAAGCTAATGTACAAGGAACAGGAGCACACACAAACCAACTGGCAACAGGAAAAGTGGTGAGAGGGGTTTTCCAGAAAGACTCGAAGGTATTATGAAGGTATTATATTATGATTCCAAGGACAGGAAGTTCAGGCTGATCTCATGAGGAACGAGGCCCTGGACCTGGACAGTTGGAAATGGCATGACTCCTTCATTCGTGGACACCTGACCTCTTGTCTCTTGTCATTCTTCTTTCTTTTTCTGCAGGCTCACTCTCTCTAGTTCTTTATGCAGTTAAACCTTAAACTTGACCTGTCATCACATGCAGAGCAACAGATGGCTCTGTGGTCTGACTCCAAAATCCAGAGAGAGAACGGGGGTATCTCTCTTCCTTGTAATAAATCAACTCTCCCCAAGGATGAGTTCTCAAGTCTGGGGACCTTTGTCTGGGATCAGGAATTCTCTTGTAGACACCTTTGCTGGTTTCCACTGGAATGGCAAGGACTAGTTGTCCAGACAACTAGTTAGCTAAATACCCCCTGGGCCCCTGTGTGACAGGTCTGAGAGAATCTAATCTCACATCTTCCCTTCTGCATTAGACGATGTCCTTGGCCTTCTAACCTGCCTCCTCAAACTCTTCTCTCTGCATCACTTTACAGAGGGGGAAAGAGCAGCAGAAAAGCTGTCCATTTAGATTTTCTTCCTACTCTAAACATGAAGTTAACCTACTGTAACAAAAACCCTATTGATTTTTACCTATTATAGTCTTTTCCCTAAAACAGCAAATGCATGCTCCTGCTGGGGTCATATTTGCCTTGTTTTGGATTCAGAACTTAATGCAATTTCCAGTTCATTATTTTTACATGCTGCTTTTGCATGACTCCTTGAGGCCAAGTGGTACCTGAGATATTGGAAGTTGGAGGACTTTGCCTTCAAACTTCAAAGCAAAGCCTCAAAGCAAACAGAAATGCAAGCCAGGCACAACAGGAGAAACGGGATCTGGGGAAGAATCCCATTACTTGATGTGCATTCGATAGTCAATGAGAATCTGTTGGGTGTGGACCAAGTGCTGGGCCTTGGGTTCCATAGGTGAGCAGGTGGACACTGGGCTGCCCACATGGAGTTTATGCTTTGGGAGAAGCAGCAGAGATGAAAGAAGATAACACAAATGAATGCATAATTGCAAGCTATGAAAGGCCATGCAGGAGAGGCACCTTGGTGTGGTGAAAGCGAATAACTCAGGCAACAGCCTCAGGGCCAGGGACAGCTTCTCCAAGGAAGGCACATTCCCCTGAGATCTGAAGGGTGTGTGGGTGTTTCACTGGGTGGAGGAGGAAGGTGGAGGTTAGAGGGGGATGTTCCAGTCACGGGAACTTAGCACGCAGATATTCATTATGTATCCCAGCCAAAACTCATAAAATGCCCGTATGTCTGTCTGTGGCATTGTGAAGGAATGGGCCAGCAGGCAAGCATGCTATGCTTCTTGTCTTCTACCTCTTCTGCAGGTAGAGGCGGCTGCTTGAGTTTCTCCACCCAGCCTCTGACCCCTTGTAGATCTCTCCCGAGTGTTTTAAGAAGCCCCTCAAATCCTGGGCCCTGTGGAGAGTCCCCAGGGCTCTATGCCAGCCTCATCCATAATATGAGAAGATGCTCTTGGTCTAACAGGCCTAAAGAATCAGAAAACAACAGGTTTTGTCAGAATGAAAATTAATGTTGAAAAGAGGAGCTATTGTGTGTTCTTCTATCTTGTTACTAAAGGAGGCAGATGGGATTCTTCCAGCACAGGGAGATGCCCCCTGAGATTTTTCCATCTGACACCTGACCATCTCAGACCTGTGCACCTAAGGCCTGCCAGCTGGAGAAGGCCACCTGCAGGAGTAAGCTTTTCACCCTGGAGCCGGGATCATCATAGAGAAAAGTGGAGGATGTGAGGAGGAGGTGCTGGGCTTCTCCCCAGGACACCTTCTTGGCCATTCCTAGGAGACCATTCCTTCCAGTGTGTTCCAGGAGCCTGGGGTCACATCCCTATCACAGCCAGCTTATCAAGCTGTCTGACCTGTCTGCCTCCCAACAAGGCTCTGGAGTCTCCAGGGACTGTGTTTTTCAGTTTGTTTTGTGCCCAGCACCTGGAATCTACATGATAAGCATTCACTAAATATTTATTAAAGGAATAAATACATAGACCTTATTAATTTATACTTTGTTCCAGTCTCCAAACATTTTGAGACTGAACCATGCTGCCTAGATAAAGGTGAGTGGGATTATTATATTAAGGATATTCTTCCCACTGGCTTGTACATAGTAGTTGCTCAGTGGTGACTTAGATGTGAGGCCATAGATGTGTTCACGTGAATGCTTCGGAACTTGTATGTAGCACAGTTTCTTTCTTAATGGCATTGATTTTGTAACAAAGCCACACTGTGGGGGTGCACTCAGACCTCCTGAAGCACACTATTCCAGTAAGGCTGAGAGCCTCCAGTGGGTGTGTTTTGCTCCTTCATTAAAGCAGAGCAGAACTTCTTTAGCTGGAACCAACCTTTGTGGGTCAGGACACCGGTTCCCCTATTTTTTTCCCCATTGTATTCAGGAAACAAGGGCTGGACGTCCTTCGGCAAAGGCAGCTGTGGTTCCTCCATCTCCTTGCATAATGAATCCTGCTGCTGAAGACTCTGCCAGGGTGGGAGGGGGTGGCAGCCAGCCAGGATGGCCTGTGGCATTTCGATAAACAAACATCAATATTTATCAGAGCTACTCTGACGTGCTTCCTTGGCTGTAGGAACAGGGAGTCCTCCCTGGGCTTGTATATAGTTTTCTCTGTATGAGGTAAATGTTTGGGGCCATTAAAGGGGGAAAAGATGTTTGTACTCTGCTCCCCAGTTACCTCGGCTAATTTACTGCACTAGGAGGTCCTGTAGTTCATTAATAATATACAAATACAAATCAAGAGGAGAAATTGCCTTGTTAATTGACTTTTGTGATGCTAATCTAAGATTCAGGCTTTTCAGCATTACCCTACAACCATGTTTATATCACACCAGAACAATTGACTTTGGAGAAAGCAGAAAGCCACCAAAGCGGAAGTCTGAAATTATTGCTGAGAGCTTTGTAAACAGATCCCCTCTTCCCCTGGCTCTCTTTAGGAATCTAGAGGTAGAGGTAGAGGAACACAAATAAAAGAGAATGCCACCCAGGTGGCTAATGAGAAGTCCTGCTGGGCTGTGCTGGGCTGTATGGGGTGTCCCATCTCCCTGCCTCAGCCCAGATGTCTGAAGCAAGATTATGGAAACAATACCATTAGACTCAGCTGACTGATCCAGCTAAGAGCTAGGTTCATCAGTCTTAAGAACCAAATTGATGTCACATCCGTGTTCCACTGACACCCCTGGCTGGGCTGTGTCTCTTCTTGCTCTCTCTGATCTTCACCAGTGGAGAAGACGCATAACTTTCATTAGTTCAACAATGAAGTGGGAGGTGGTAGAGAGTAGGGGCGGTCTCCCAGCTAGCCTTGAAAGTCAAATAGATCTGGATTTAGATCCTGCCCATTCTCTCTTCCCCTATAGCTGTCAGTCACCCACCATGGCGAGTCTGGGAGCTGGAATTTCAAGTTCATGACTGTGATCTAGACATTAGCATCCTCGCAGGCTCCAGCACAGCCTCTGTTCCCTCTGAGTCTGCTTGGGTCATCTGATGACAAATCTGGCTGCTCCTTGAAGGAGCTACTCACCGCCCCATGGGGAGCCATGAAGGTTTTATGGCAGATTTCACAGGAGGAGCAAAAGGAGACTTTAAATTGCATGCTCCCCGGAACATGCCCAGGGTGCCATTGCTGGAACCTCCCCAAGTTTCTGTTTGATTGTTTTGCCTCTGGGACTTTTTCTCTTTCACATGATCCTTTGAAGTCTCTTATTCCTCTTATTCTTGGTTTTTTTTTTTTTTGTTTGTTTGTTTAAAAAAACAAGTAAACAAAATAAACCAAAGTCATCTTGATTCAGATTGTAAAGTTTGAGACTCATTTTTCTATTCTGTAAAATGGGGATGATAATTCCAGTCTTAGAACGTGAGATGGAACACTAAATGGGAATTAAGTACATGTGAACTCTAGTTGTGAGTGAGCATATCATTATCATAGACCAAACCCCTTTGTGTCTTTCCACAATGTCAGAATGCATTGAATAGCAATAAATTCACAGGCCACACCACTTTCATCGTGACACTTTACAGAACACTTTTGGGATACCTGGTAATCCTAAACTGGGCAACTACAGGTTCTTTTATTCCAATCTTATTTTCTATTATCCATGACACTCAGGTCACATATCACACTTCACACAATTTTATATATATATATCACAGAAAGGCTAAGAAAGGGTTAAGGAAGTCACCAGGGACTAAGGAGGCTGAGCTGAGAGCAAAGGCAGAGAGCAGATAGGAATGCAAACAGCCACGGTAGGTGGTCAGATAAGATTAGGAACCAGGGAAGAACGTGTTCCCAGTGTAGAGCTGTCAAAGTGCAGGAACTTATTCCAGGCCAAAGTCCAGACAGATGGCAATTCACAGTGTCAGTGTGGAGTGTTAGCTTGAGATGTCAGCTTGGAGTGGGGCTTGCGTGTTTGTCACGGGCACAAGTAACCACACTCTGCTAGAGCCCAAGGACAGGGGTTTGGAAGTTCATCTCTGTGGCGATTTTTTCTGGATGAGACTTGTGATGAGAGACCAGGTGATGGGGTCAGGGCGCTGCTGGGTCCAGTCTCAGGCTGCTCCTCCTTATAGGGGCCTCCAGTGAGGGGGTTCTTCATTCAGTGGCCTGGTGTGTTCAATAAGTTCATGGGCCTGGTTTTTCTGATAGGAGTTTAATACATCCATGCATCTACGTGCTTCTGATTAATTTGGTGAGTTCACAGGTGGGCATTCTTATTCGCACCATTAATTCATTTATGGGTTTGTGCCTTATGGTGGCTGTTTACTTGTACACGCAAGGTGTAGACTCATCCCACCTCAGCACTTAAACTCAAAATGGAATAGCTTCGGGCTGGAGTTGTGACTGGAGAGCGCTTGCCTAGCATGTGTGAGGCACTGGGTTCGATTCTTAGCACCACGTAAAAATAAATAAGTAAAAATAAAGGTTCGTCCACAACCAAAATAATATATATATAAAAAAGAATATTTAAAAAAATTGAAGTAGCTTATGGGAAACTACTGGTTCAGGTTTAGATACAACCTTAAAAGAGAAGTTCTCTCAAAATACTCACCAGGGCAATAAGGCAGTGGAGAGTCAAAAGAGCTGCTATATTTGTGTTCTAGGAAATCATTTGTTTTGCATAAGCATGTGGTCAGATCGTTTTATGCATACGCAGCCTGGATTGGCTATCAGGTATTATGCTCGTACAATTATTTTTATCAATTAATTTTGTTTTGACTTTTGTCCTGTAGAGTACTGCCTTGGTCATCATAATGTGATCTGTATTTGTGTCCTTGTTTTTTTTTACGTTAAAAACTTTAAATAAAATATAATACCCATAAAAAAAAAAAAATGCTGTCCTATACATCATGGAGTAACTCCGCAGAGTATGACCTGCTGTGCACAATTCCAAAGTAATGTGTTTCAACCACGATCCGTGAAATTACCGTAATGGGTTGCCACCAGCGTTAAAATGAAATAGAATGGAAAAGACCAGCATGTGTCACATACAAGTGGGTAAGTTTTGTTTTCTATAGTCTTCTTTTTGGTTTCATTATGCACATATGTGTGTGTGTCTGTGTGTGACCACTAGCAAGGTGAAATGGACTTTTTGCAGTGGTAAAAAGGAAGTATGGCAGTCAGGCTGTGCCCTGCTCTGGGTCATGCCATCTATGATGAATAGAACAGTAGTTTTCAGGTTGTGCCTAACACTGAGTTATTCCCTTTTATAAAGCAGTACTTTGCCTGGAGTTACTCCATTTTGAGTATGAGTGCTGAGGTAGAATGACTCTATACTGTTTGTACAAGTAAACAAACACCATCTGCCTTGCACAAGCATAAGGGGCAAACTGATTAAAAAAAAAAAAAAGAATCATGCTAATAAAAATGACCAATTGTTAACTTAGCAATTAAATTAAATTAGAAGCTCATGGATGTATGGGCATATTAAATCCATATCTGAAAAACCAGGTCCATAAGCTTATCAAACACACCAGACCACCAAATGAAGCAATCCCCTCACCCAAGACCCATAAAAGGAGGACCACCTCAAGACTGGACACAGTGGCACACTGACCCCATCACCTGGTCACTTGTCATGAACCTTGCCCAGGAAAATCGCCACTTTTGATTCTCTGCCCCTGGGCTTCAGCAGAGTTTCTCCTGCCTGTAAAGACAATGCACAGCTTATTCCAACTGACACCTCAAGCTGACACTCTGAAACTGCATCTGTCCAGACCCTGACCTGGAGTAATTCGTCTGTCCAGTCCTCCCACACTTCTGAGCGAGGTCTCCACTGGTTTGTAATGTTATCTGATTGACTTCCCATTCCTAGCTGCTCTCTGTCTTTGCCCTCAGTTCAGCTTCCTGAGTCACTGGGCCATCTTAACCCCTTTCTGTTATACATTTGTAATTGTGGCAAGTTTGATACGTGTGTCTTGAGTGTTACAGATTTTAGTGCTTGAGATTGGAATACAAGTAGTTAAGATTACCCAGCTTAACTACTAGGTGACCCGCAAGTACTCAATGAATAGCAATGGAAAGTGATCTAGCTTGTGACCTTATTGCTATTCGATAAATTCTGACATTGTGGAAGGACACAGTTCGATCTATGTTAATGGCATAGCTCACTCAATGACAAAATGTTGGAAAATGATTTCTTTAAAAGCTACAGAGATTAAGGAATTTATCATTAAAATTTGTCTTTAGCTCTGAGGCAGTGATCTCTTAGACTTAAGTGAGCTGCAAAATCCTGATGTTGAAAAGATCAGGGACCCCTATCTAGTCCCCTGCCGGGGGAGAGGATGACGTCACTCCAAAAACAGCTTAGAGACCTAATTATGTTCACGCACATTTTTGTTAGGCTCACATGGCATGTATAAAAGTGTTTGCAATGATTGTCATTTGAAAATGACTTAAAATCCAGATTTTCAAGTTCTCTTGAAGATTTGGAGAGCCGACCACACCAGGAGTCTCCCCAGCCCTTCATCTGCCTGCACCCCCTGCTTCATCTGCTATTTGGGTTCTGGATTCTCTCCAGGCTTCCAACTCTGGATGGATGCAGGGTCCAATGTTACTGCCCTTCCCTGCCCTGGAGTCCTTCTCTACCCAGCGTTCAAGGTTTGTTCCCCCAAACCTGCAAGGCTGGAATTTCCCAAAGGTTCCTTCTGTTCCAAACATCAGCTGCCAGTGGAGGAAAGAGGCCCAGGCAGGAGGAGGTGATTCAACCAAGGTCACAGGGATCTCCAGGGAAAAGAAACGAGGTCTCCCTTCCCCAGGTTGTAATCCTGTCCAGCCATCCTCTTCCTCATAAAAATGGAGGCCTTATTAAGAACTATGTTTGATTCACCTCGGTGGTCATTATCAGCCCTCACTTTTTCCTCTGGTCTCAGCCAAGGCAAATGTTTACCGTGTACAAGTGAAATTAGATCCAGAGTGGCTCTCGCTTGGCTGACCGTGTTTAAGTGTCTGTCTTTGTTCTCTGTGATGTTTCCTGCCATGGCTGCAGCTGCCCCAGAGCAGCTTCAGTCTGCAGAAGACACCCAGGCAGAGGGCAAAGGGACTTGCTGAAGTGGGCATTTGGAAAGGACACACATCTCCCATTTGTTTCACCTCGGTTTAGTTCAAGGTCGGAGAAAACCAGCTTGGGGCAGGTGCATTCTTCATCAAGCATGATTCCAGGCAATGCCAACATCAGCAGCAGCATGATATAAGTGCCACCCCCTGACAGTCCCAGTAGAGGTGCAGGACAGCCCTGGAGGGTCTGGTCACAGGGAGAAAGCCACCCTGTGTCCTACACTGCATGGGGAGCTGAAGCACATTTTTCAATTTCTTTAACTTTTAAAAATTATGTTTGCATAATAAAATAGTCAAAATACAAAAGTAGAAAGATCATGGATCTCCACATATCCGTTGCTCAGATTCAACATTTATCAAGATTTTGCTATAGTGTTTCCTATTCCCCTTTTTAACTTTTAGTTTGACAGATTACATATATACAGCAAAATGCATCAATCTTAGGCAAACAGATGGATGAGTTTTTAAGCTTTTGTTATTACAAAATAATTTTACACATAGAAGTTGCAAAAATAAGACAGAGTTCACATATTGTCTTCACCGACTGTCCAAATGTTCACATTTTTACCACACTTCTGTTATGATTGTATCATACTTTATACACACTTGCTATTGTTAATGATTTCTCTGAATACTCAGATGCTATTATTATTCTTCTGAAGCATTCGCAGGTCAATGAGTTTTGAGACATAATTATGCCCATGTTATCATCACTCATATCAAGTTGAATTGTAGAGCATTTTCCGTACTCCATAAAGTTCCCTGGTGCCCTTCCAAAGGAAGTCAATGTTCTTATTTTTATCACTATAGATTAGTTTTGCCTGTTTCTGAACTTGATGTAAATGGAATCATCCCCCACTATTTGTGCTGAATTATTTTAAAGCAAATCCAAGATCTCAGGTTCTATCATCCCTATAGCATCTGTAAACATCTCTAAAAGGGGCCTTTTCTTACATCATGATGAGCCCACTGATTATGTAAAAAGTCTTCATAGCAAGCTACTGATTAGTTCTGTTTTTTGGAAGGCATACAGGTCCAAGTTTATCCAGGGAGCAACTGGGCCAGCAGGCCCCCTTACAAGCCTGTACCTTCCTTCCACTGCTGAGCAGCTGCTGTGGCCCGGGCAGGGTCCCCTGCAGTGCTGCTCTGGGGAGGAGGAAAGACTCCTGTGGTTGCTCTTGGCTGGGGCCCCTCCAGCACCTGTGCTCTCTCACACCAGTACCTTCTGGGGCCACTGCCTGCTGCCTGCTGCCTGCTGCCTCCTGCTGCTTCTTGCTGAGGACAGAAGAAAGGTACCACTCAGCTCCCAGTGGTCGAACAGACGGAGAACCCGGCAGTTGTGTTTGACGGCTGCTGAGAGCTTCCCCTTCAGCACAATCTAGACTTCAGAAACAACTGAAATCATCAAAATGCAGAACTGACCCATGACTTAAATATTTCAGATCATATTTGCAAATGAGTTCTAATAATACACAAACTCACGTTTGTACAAAAAGGAAAACCAAAGCCCACAGCACCCTGTTCTTCCAGAGACAGAGAGGTAGTAACAAATCTAAAAGCATATATTTTCCCCCTGGAAACCCAACACAGAGCTCCTCAGGAACAAATAACTTATTATAAGCTGAATCAACTCCTCGTGATCATGATTTTATTGTCTCATAAATTGGAAGGTGTAGCAATTAGAGAAGTCAAAGACTTAAATGCGTTCACAAAAAAAAAAAAAAAAAAAAACCACCTTATTGCTTGTTCCCAAAACAGAGCTGGATGGGGCAGTTTCAATGGAAATGGGTTTTCAGCACAACTGTATTGCCCAGTTACTTAGAAATAGCTTTCCCTGTTCCTCAGATGGAGGGCCGGTGGACTATCACCAGGTTTTCAAGTTGTGTTCCTTTCGAGGCACAGAGAGCAAAAGAAGGGCTTTGACAAGGGCCTAGACTGGGAGGTGCACAGAGGAAGAGACCACAGGAGGCCGGGCAGGGCTCTAGCCTCCAAGTGTGAGACCTCATTTAATCCTCATGGCCGCCTCAGGACAAGGCACTGTTCCCGCTCCCCACGCGGCAAGTGAAAAAACGTGACTCACCAAGAACTTGAATTATCTGGTCACGTTCATCAGGTAGTAGGGGTGGAACTGGGACTGGAACCGTCTCCTGCCTGGAGTCCCTTGACCTGTGCTGTGACCTCTTGGCCATGATTTCAGCTGCTCTCCCCCCGCCCCCCACAGGACCCCATCTTCACTAAAGGACTTTCATTCCCCTGACTGTGGCTGCAGGGGCCAGCAACACCTTCTCCCAGGTTCACTCACACGGAGGGCACAGAAGCATTCTTGGTGCCCCACAAAGGCCTCATGAGCCCCCAGAGCTTGATGGTGTCCAAAGATATGGGACAAGAAGAACTCTTTGGAGATAGGGCCTTTGTAAATTTTATTTCATTTCACAAACACAATGAAAAAAAAAAACCTGCTAATAGGATTGCCAACTCAGCAGGCCTAGGCAGGCGATGGAAGGAAATAGAAAGCATCCTGGCACACCTGGAGATTGATTGCAAGTCAGGAACAATGACAGGCAACCAGAAATTAATCAGCAGAGTCGCTTCTCACTAAAGGGACAAGGATGAGAGAGTGTGCGGTGCAGCCATTACTACCAACTCTATTGATTACGTGTGTTTCCCTGGGGCCCCCGCAGCTCTGGGAGCAGGGAAGCAGCCAGGTGGCTCTCCAGGCTGTCCAAGGGCCAGCCGCCTCTGTTACCCCTGTGACAGGCAGCTGCACTGTCAGCAAAGGAGGGGCTGGTGATAAACCCTGGTCCTGTCCTGCCCCAGAGGCCTCTCTGGGGACACATCATGCCTCCTGGGCCGCAAGAGGCCCCTTGTGTCTAATCCTGGCCTGCCACCAGCAGCTCTAACTTGGGGCTCATGCACCAGCTTCCAAACTGCTATCTGCCACCTCCCTGGCTGGGCTGATTTCACATGGCTCTTCAGCGTGGTGGCCTGCACGTGGGTCTTATCACTCACCTCTGCCAGGCAGCTCACTGTGGTAAGGGGGCTGGGAGTGATCAGGTGGAGGTCCTTGGGGAAGCAGCAGCTCCAGGGCAAGGCACAGGGGTCCTGGCCAGGTTTCACCCCAGCACCTGTGTGACTCACAGGCCCCCTCCACTTTCAGGTCTCAGACCTGCCTGGAAAAGGGATGTGTGGGTGCTCAGTTCCTGGGTTACAGTCTAAACTCCTCAGGTGATATCCAGGGTTTTGTGAGCTTACCCTTGACCTCACATGCTGTGCTCTGGTCAAGAATTTTCCAGAATGCCCAGTTCATATAGCTTTCTTCTCTGCTTCTGCTTTACTTGAGTTCTTGCTCTAGCATCACCTCCTCCCTGGCTCCCGTGAGACCTTCCCTGATGGAAGCTCCACACCTCACCCTGTCTGCCCTAGAAAGAGCAGGCAAGTGCCACTTCCCTACTGCTATCTACTGTTAAGCCAGCCCGGTGCATAGGCCTGCTAAGGGTGTTTCAGGCACCACTTGGGAGAACGCAGGTCAATCTTAGGGATGGCAAGCACTGGACCCGTTTCTGACCCTGAAATCCCGTTACTCTGGACTGTATTTTAGTCTTCTTTTGTTATTCAAAAACATCTGCCTGAGCCTCCAGACCATCATGAGAAACAGCTGAATTCATCCATTTGTGTTCGTTTGAAGACCCAGGAGTCACTGTCAAGAAGGTTGCCCCTGCTGACGGGAAGCATCGATTGCTTCCTTGATCTCACTGTCCTTCTGTCCTGTAGAGCAGAGGGCGGGGCATCACCATCCTGCTGCCCCTCTGCTGTGTGCTGTTTCAGGGCGACTGTACATATTTGGAGGAGACCTGGGTTTCCCCTGGAGGGGACGTACTTGCTCCCCTGTTGAAGAGGTGGGTGCTGCACATCCCACTGCCCCATCCCAGGACAGAGTCTTCAGGGGCTTTGGGCTCACCTCGGTGGCCCTCCTGGGATGGGAGTTGGAGGGCAGGGACTCTGCCAAGCACTGTGTTTAGAGGCCAGCGTTTTCTTCCCGCTGATCACAATGCAATTGAATTTTGACCTCTCCAGTCCATTTTCTTTTCCAGGCTCCCTGGCTTTCTGGGTGCTTGCCTTCTGCTTGATGAGGAGGGATCAGAGGGATGCTCAGATCTGGGGGAGAATGTTGGGACTGTAGAGAGACTGCCAACAAGAAATTGTAGATGGGCGGGGCTTGGCAGGGACTTGAGGGACCGATCAGCTCATTTCTGTCTTAACACTTAATGTTGAGCGCTTAATGTGGAGGGTTTCTTTTGTTTTAACTTATGAAGAGCAAATGTACTGTGAAAGTAATTGGAGGGATCCTTGGCCACTGAAATGATCAGATGCCAAAATGCAGGGATTTCAAAGGGTAGATGCTCAGATCACAGCAAGCACCCTTCTTGGGAGGAGGCTCAGAGTAGGACCAAGTCTGGGCTACGCGTTCCCAAACCCATGTCACACCCAGGCAATTGATTGGTCTAGGGGTGGGCACCTAACCAAAGCTGAGCCAATCAGAGTTCTTCCCTGGGAATTTTTCAGATTTGGAATCATCTGGAGGCAGGTGGCACCAGGATGTGAGCAGAAGCTATGGGTTGGCACGTTCTCAACCACCTGGAGAAAACCGGGCCATAGGGAGACAATGAAATCAAGAGGCAGAGGAAAGGTGGCACTTGAGCCCCTCCCTGGTCTCAGTTGTTCCCATGGTCCTGCAGCTCCATCTTTCCTGCGTTTCTTTCAGTCTGAGTGAGTCTGAGTTACATTTCCATCGCTGTGACCAAAGTGCCAGCTTCACAGAAATCAAGCCCCATCTCGCATTGGTCATGCCAGGAACTATTTTTCTTTAAGAACCCTTTACCTCTACCTTGAGAAAGACCAGTGCCTCTGTAGAAGATGAAGCTTTCAGCAGCTGGGCACAGTGACCCACACCTGTAATCCCATTGGCTTGGGAGACTGAGGCAGGAGGATCGCTAGTGCAAAGCTAACCTCAACAAAAGTGAGCCACTAAGCAAGTCAGTGAGACCCTGTCTATAAATAAAGTACAAGATAGGACTGGGGATGTGGCTCTTTGGCTGAGTGCCCCTGAGTTCAATTCTTGGTATACCTCCAAACCCCCCAAAAAGAGAAGCCAGCAACCTGAAAATATCTGTATTGAAGCTATAGGAAGCTCACTGGAAGAATTCTCACAACTAAACCAAGCACAACTTCTGACTTTTCCTCACCTTCTGTTCTCAAAACATCCTCATTGCTGCTCCCTCTGCTGTCCTTGGTCTGGCTTTGACAGGCATGTGCTGGGTGCAGGAGCACTGGACTGGGAGGTCCAGTTCTCACCCTTCCCAGTCGTGTAATGACAGGTAAACCCTCCAGCCTTGGGAGGGTTCGTTCCCTCATCTTCAGGATGGGAAGAACAACATGTCACTCAAGGATCTGCTGGGGGGCCCACTGGAAGGTAAGTTCTGAACCCCAGGGCTGTGGCTAGCTCTTGTGGAACAAGTGTAGACCTCATGTCTGACAGCCCTTCAGTTGTGTGATTCAGTTCAATTCCACTTAACACACATTGCTGTGAGGCCGCCACAGGTCAGTTCTGTTTTGGAGCTGAAGGTCCTGTAGTGAGCAGGACAGACAAGGACATTCTACTTGGGAAAACAAACAGGTCAACCAAGAAGGAGCAAATGAGGCAGTGTCAAATGGAGAGAAGCCCTGTGAAGAGACTCAGCGGGGTTCAGAGGAGCGGGGCTGTGCTGAGAGAGAGCAGGTGGGTGTGGAAACTGGGGCAGTCCCACAAATCTGGGGCATGATGTCCATAAATATAAGCCTGTCTACTTAGGTCACACGCCCAGCATGCCAGTGACGCCACAGCCAGTGGAGGACACAAATGGGGATGGCTGAAGACTCCCCAGGCAGTTTTATACTCTGCAACTCAAAGACCTGATAGATTCAGGTTTCTCCAGCATTGAGAAACAGCGCCTTATCTGAACAAGGGCTTCAGGAGGCGAAGCGAGCTTGCCTTTCTTCCCTTCCTTCCCTGGCATTTCTCTGTTGTGGGTAACATCTCGAAGACATTCCAAGTCAAGTCAGCTTCTACTTTTTTCTTGGACAATTGGGCCTCGTTCCCCTGGTGGTCCAACACGTTTCCTCCCGCTGACATCTTCAGAAAAGATTTTCATAATAGGGCTTTAAATTTTTTGTCCCATGAGAATTCTAAATGTTGGGAGGACTGGGCCTTAGCCACCATGCTGGGGCATCGCACCATTTCATCCTTAAAGGACAGGTCTCAGAGAGGCTGTATGAGCCAGCCAAAGTCCAAGCAGCCTGCCTCCAAGTCCTGGATGGGGTCACCTAGCTGCTTGGCTCTTAGCTTTACCAGGGACTCCTATCCATAGACGACAAGGCATTCCCCGAATGCTTGAAACAAAGCTGCCAGGAGCTCTTGTGCACCCCGTGTCAACTGATGTCACAACAGCCTGATAGGGTGACATGGACATTTTTATTATGACTTGTCAGCTCCCCTTCCCTCTGCCTTTTTTTCCCCCTCTCTCTCTGTTTCCAAGGTACTGCATTTCTTACTTCAATGAATTGCTTATAAAACCATGGTAATAAGAATCTTGCTCCCCCTTCCGGGCTACAAAAACAAAAATAAGAGGATCCATCTTGGTACCTTGCTCTTCTGGCTGCAGGGATTGTTCTGGCAACATGCATGAGGCCCTTCAGGCTCATTTTTGGAGGTTCTTATATTTTGGGCTAGAGGAAATGAGCCATTTCCTCACAGTGGTAATCCCGCACAGGAACCCAGAGCTGAGGGTAGTCTAGCTGAGTTTCAGCCTTTAAGAGAAGCAGGTTTGAGAGAATGAAGCCAGATGCTCAGGAGAGAACGCAGAATCCTAAGGTGTCAGCAGCCCTTGTTTTTTGATTACTCCTATTTTCCAGTTTGAGTTAACTTGCTAGGAGATGCATTTAGAGAGCTCTCACTAAGAGGCCAGCAGAATCTAGTTCATGGGGTGGCAACGGGGAACAGTGGCTTCATAAGAGAAAGGGCTATATAAAAGTCCCTGTGGAGGATATGCAAAATGTTCTCTCTCTTCATCAAAACTCTTTATGACACAATTGATAGAAAACTCCAACTTAAACCAGTTTAACAATAAAGAAGGTTCAATAGCTAATGTAATTTAGAAATCTATGGAGAAAACCCTACCTTCAGGTAATGCTTGATCCAGGATCCAATGTTATCCCTGAAGTTGTTGCTTTACCTCTTAAACTGCCTTCCTTGGGTTTCATAAAACAACCCCTAGAAGCTTTGGGCTTCCTGCATATGGCAGCATGCCTCAGTTTCAGACCTGCAGAGAAAGAGGGTGTGTTTTTTGTTTTTTGTTTTTTTCCTCATAGATTTTGTACATTGCTGGGATTTGCCTTTCCTTGATGATTCAGGCTGGGTTGGCTGCCATTTTTAAGTAAACCACTCGCTGAGGTGGGGCACTATATTGCAAGGAGATTTTTAGAGCAATCTGTCCCCACTCCATGGAGAAGGGAGAATTCTCCAAAGGAAAATCAGAATCCCATTGGAGAGAGAAGCAGAGTGGAGACAACGGACACAGCAGCACGTGTCCACTGAGACCGTCATTGCTAAGATCACTGTGTGCCCAACGTAGACAGAGGCTGGCAGAGGTGCTGGGGGCAGCTCAGCTTACATAGAGACAAGGGGAGCTTTTAAAAAACAGCCATGGAGGAAACATGCTTTGGGGTGATCTGCAGTAGCCAGTCCTACTTGGCCAAACAGCTCACTCTACTGAGGATCGAGCAGATGAGGTGTGCCGAGGCCTTCCTCCTGCCCCCCGAATCCCCTCATGTGGCAGAGTGAGATTAACCCAAGGGCTCTGATGTCCTCAGACTCTACCGCCCATCAGGGTCAAAGTCGTGTCCTCTCTCCTGCTCTTTTAGCTCTTGGTGCTTCTCTCTGGTCCTGTCCCTGTCTAGCTGCGGACAGCGCTTCTCTGCAGAGGGCAGGCCACTTAGGACAGGAGCAGGGAGCTCTGCGAATCTGTCGTGATGACAACCAAGTTTCCCTCAATTTTGATCCAATGCCTACTGAATCAAAATTTTTAGGGCTTACACTAATTTTTTTGAGTCTTAAAAAATCAGCTAACCGGACTCTCCTGACTTTGGGTTATTGAGAAGATACAGCTTCACAATACAGCCCAGATTTTTCACTTCTAAAAGTCTGACCTTTCCAAATGCCCAAACAGCTGCTCCTTCTGCATTATGTATAATAGGGAAGAGAGAGAAGCCCATTTTCCGTCTGCAGGGTACCTCTCTGACGGGACACTTAGCAGCTCTTTTTAAAAGAATGGGTTAGTTACATGTCCTCTCATGGAAAGATGTCCAGAATACATATTCAAGTGACGTGACAAGTCCCAGAACAGTATGTAGTACAGCCTCCTTCCCCCACCACCAAAATAATGCACAAAAACCACGACCAGGCTACTCTCCAGTCTGTTCATAATGATTCTGTTTGGAGAACAGGGTGAGGGGGTTTACTTTAATTTTTTTTTTACTTTATTTCATATTACTTGTTATCTTTGATAGTGAACACATACTACTTTTGCAATTTAAATCAATTAAAATTAAAAAATCAAAATAACTCCCAAATAAAATAAATTACGTTGGTGGGTATGCTGGGTTGGTGGACTCCCCACCACTCATGACATCCTCCTTCCAGACTGCGGGCATCAGAAACTGAAAAATGATGTTTCCCAGACTCCTTTGCAGTGGGGGTTCTGGGTGGGACTTACATTACCCCGGGCTCCTTTGTGGGGGACTGGGAGGGTGTAAGTGACATAGAGGCTGCTCTGCTGCTGCTTGTGCTGGTTGGCACGGCCTCGGGGGGCTGGGCTTTACTGGGGCACTGTTAACAGAGGTCCCAGAACTGACGGGTCCCTCTGTGGGTATAGGGTGTGGCACTGTTGGCAATTTTGCAGCCTGCTTCAATGGAAGCTTTTTGGTTCACTGGTGGTAGGAGGGCCAGCTGCCCCCAGGAGCCTGATTATGTCATAGGACTGGGAATTGTACCTTTTTCCAGCCTGCCCTCTAATTGTATAAACTGTAATCAACCCCTTTCTGTTTCAACTAGCTAGCCTGCCTTTTTTTTTTTTTTTTTTTTCCTGGACAGATCTATTTACATGGAAATCTGTAAAAAGCAACATAGTATTTCTTCTGTTTCAAAGCCCTCTGATCCCTGAAGGAAACATATAAAAATTGAACTTGTTTCTTTTAAATGAAGCTCAACTAAGCAGACTAGACTAAACTTCTGGAAGTACTGCTCTAGTAATTCATGAACTTGGACGGCGTGGAAAAAGAAGCTGGGAAAAGGTCAGTCCTGGGACCTCTGGCATCGTCCCTCTACGTGGTCCCTCCTGCGCACACACTGCTTCTCTACCTCTGGTCACCTCATCACTTCATCTTCCAAATATAAAAGGAAATACAAGAAAAACATTGCAAGGAAATGAAAAAGTAGTGTGCCAATCTAACAGAGGCTATTGACAGCTCTCCTTAATGGGACCACAAAGGGGGACAGAATTTTTCCTTTGGCTTGTGCTTCTCTTTCTTTTTTATTTGGGGGGGGGGGGGGGTTGCTGGGGACTGAACTCAGGGGCACTCAGCCACTGAGCCACATCCCCAGCCCTGTTTTGTATTTTACTTAGAGACAGGGTCTCACTGAGTTGCTTAGCACCTCACTCTTGCCGAGGTTGGCTTTGAACTCATGATCCTCCTGCCTCAGCCTCCTGAGCCGCTGTGATTACAGGCATGTGACCCTGCCGGCTGTGCGTCTTTCTTAAAACCTGTTTGATACAAAATTTTTGAAGTTTGGTGGACCCTAAAGTTACTGATTTCACCTCAGAGCCTTGTGTCCAGAGAGAATGAGGAAGGCCTTTCTGATGAGGTTGCCCTGGGAAGCCAAGGCTGAGTCTTTGAGGCTTGAAGGACATTGGACCTGTTATTTGTCATCTGGCCAATCCCCCAGGGTCACAGTATTTCCTAGTACCTCCTTGACAGCTCCACATTGCACTGCCCTGTCAATCAGCTCCTTTGCCCAGGCAGCCTCTGCTGTACAGCACTTTACAGTTCACAAAATGCTTCTTCACACCTATTACTATACTATAGTATAGTATAGCATTACTATAGTATAGCATTACTATAACCTCATGAGGCCGCACAGCAGGTGCATCAACCTCACCTCAAAGATGAGGAAGCTAAAGCACAGAGAGTTTCAGGGGCTTGCTCCAGGTGGCAAGGAGGCAGCCCCAGTTCTTGAATCCAGGTTTCTAATTCAAAGTCCAAGCATTTCCTAGAAGGCTATGTGGCCACTTCTGTTTTATTCTTAATGATCTTACCCCTGTGATAGTGAGAGCCACCATTTCTCCCTATGTCTCTAAGGTCAACCTTTGAATAACTCAGGCCCACCTTGCAAGCTGGAGGAATTAGACCTGAGATTCTTGGCCCTGGACACAGTCACACAGTTCACCAAAGCTCACAGCATGGTTCGCTCTCCCTCCTTTCCTGCTCTGTCTGAACACACTGAGTGGATTCTGAGAAGAGCGAGATGCAAGCTTCAGGTAGATAACTCTCTGTGACCACTGGATGTCAGTACTGATCTATGCTTGATAACCAAACCCCTCCCCAGGCCAGGCAGAGGCATCAGCACCAGTGTCAAAATGGAATCAGAGAAGCGCACTGACCCAAAGCAAAGTGTACAGCGAATGCGTATTTCAATTAAACAGATGGATTTCTCCAGCTCTCTCTCTGACAAGCTGCTGTTCTTGGATTCCTGTAAATTGCTTGATCTAGCCATTTTGGACTTGATCTAGCAAATGAGAAGGACCAGTCTTCCAAACACAGGCTTAGAACATCTCTGCTGGCTTCTCACTGATGGCACAACTCCAGATGTATTTAAAGTATTTTCAAGTGAGACCAGAGTGGTTACCTTGAGATGGAGAACACTAGGAGGGAAGAGCTTTGAGTACCTATGTGATTTTTTTTTTTTGTTCCTCCTACACTATTGGGGATGGAACCCAGGGTTCCTCTACCACTGAGCCATATCCCAGCCCTTTTTATTTTGAGACAGGGTCTTACTAAGTTGTTGCAGCTGGCCTCGAACCTGGGATCCTCCTGCCTCAGCCTCCCAAGTAGCTGGCATATACCACTTGGCCTGGCTTTATGTGACTCTTTAAATTCTGGGAATGTGTAGCTTGAATAAAAATAGGTACACACAAAAAGTGTCATGAAGCAGCCACTGCACGTGAAGGAGGGGAAAGAAGGGAGGCTGGGCTTATGGGCTGGACACAGTGGCCCTGGGTGAGAGTTCTGAGAACCCTACACTAGAAGCTTCCATTGCATGAAACCATTCACTTCTCCTTTGGCCTCCAGAAATTCCACAAGGCATGAGAAGAAGGAACCGAGGTTTGGAGAGGCTGTGCCCCAGGAGCCTCGAAACCTTGCCTGCCTGGCCCCAGAACTCATGCTTTCCCTGCTGAGCTCATCCAAATGTCAGGGTCAGAACTGGGGGAGGTGGGGCCAAGGACCCACTCCGTCACTGCCATGGGGAGGGGCCCTCACAGCCACAGACCATCCCAGCTCTGACCAGTCTCTGGATCACTCTCACTTCCTGGGACCCTCTAGCCCTCTGTCCTATGGCTTTGCAAACCCCGCCCCATCCCACCCAAATAGCCCCAAGCTGGCAGATGATCCCTGTCTCCCTCCTCCTGCTCCTCCTCCTCTTCCGGGAGCTGTTCTTAGCTCAAGGCAGCCTTCCAGACCTCTCAATCTGGTAGCCACATTGTCAGGGCCTTTTTCTCATCAACTGACTGGGACTTGACAGCAGGGTGTGCACGTGAAGCCCGGGCCCCAGTGACTGCTCTCAGTGATTCTGATCTAGCCACCCTGGCCCGAAGCTCTCCTCACTGCACATGGGAGGTCCCCTCGGATGGCTTAGTGTCCAAGTGGTGTCCGGGGAGGAGAAGCCCCTGTCTCCTCCAGTTAGAGGCAGGTGTGAGGCCCCACTTCCACCCCATCACATAATGAGGTGGATCTGGGGGAACTTCCATGGCCACTCACCTGCAGGGTTCTACATTTCTAAGGTAAGTTGAGTCTGGAGCATGACCTGAGCAGTCACATTGGCTGATGTCATTCAGGATGACAGGTGGTGGGTCAGAGAGACCCAGTGATGTCTCAGATGGCAGATGGATGAGGTCCTGGTGGAGGAGCAAGATGACTTCTGTCTTCAACCCCCTCAAAACCCCTGCCCACATCAAGGCACTGTCAGGCGAGTGACTTGGTTTAGAGGAAGTTGGGCACTCTTCCAAGTTCACCGCCATCTCCAGGCAGACTCTTGGCACCTGGCAAAGAGGACGTTATAGGGACGTTAAGTAGGGTGGGAACTGAGGTGACTGAGTAGAACATTTGCACAACAGGTGGGCTGGTGGGAGAGACGTGGGAATGGGCCTGATGTGAAAGGACAGTTAATGCCATGGTGTGTATGTGTGTGTGTGAGTAAGAGAGAGAGAGCAGATAACACCTTGCTGTGAGAGAACACCTTCCTAGCCACTAGGGGGTCTCCGCCTCAGCCCCGCCCGCTGTTCTTTCTGTAAGAATCCATCCGCCTGAAGTCCCACTGTGTTTGCACCACTCCCAGGGTTTCCAGGACACGCTTCCTCCTTGCTGGGACTTCCGGCCTCCCTTACCTGAGTACAGCCTTCCAGTCACCTGTGCTGTCTCCCGTTTCCCACTGCTCTCGGTCCCTGACAGACAGACAGATGGAGACACACTCAGGCCTCGCAAGTTTACCTATGTTTTTGACCAATCTGCGATTCTCTCCACATTATCCCCTATCTACCCACACGCTCTGATGTCTTAAAAAGTATGTGTGTGTGTGTATGTGTGTGTTTGTGTGTGTGTGTGCGCACATGTGTGCACCCACGTGTACCGGCATGCACCCTGATGGGGCATGGTCGTGCACACCGGTAATCCCAGCAACTTGGAAACCAGCCTCAGCAACGTAGTGAGCCCCTCAGCAACTTAGCAAGAACTTGTCTCAAAAAAAAAAAAAAAAAAAAAGAAAGAAAGAAAGGATTAGGTAAGTAGTTCAGTGGTAAAGCGCCCTTGGGTTCAATTCTCAGTACAAAAAGATTAAAAAAAAAAAAACAAAAAACCAATAAGTGCCAATTATCGGTCACTTCCTAACTCCCAACCCTGTGCTCTCAGGCCAAGGCAAGCACCAATGTGTTTTCTGCCTCTATAGATTCCCCTGTTCTGGACAGTTCATGTGAATGGAATCATATTTGGTTCTGTGTCTGGCACCTTCCTCTTGGTGCTGGGTTTTCAAGGTTCATCCATGTTCTAGATGTTCTTTTCTATTTGTTCTTTTTTTTTCTGTCTGAGTAATATTCCCTCTATCTTTCAAGGTTCGGCTTAGTCCTGACTTCCTCCAGGAGGCCTTCCAGCCTCCTTGGCTCTCCTGACTGCTCCTTGGGGTATGCAGTGTCGGATGGGAGCATTGCAGTCCTCTGTGGGAGTCTTCGTTTCCCATTAGACAGTCTCAGGCCCTCTCCTGAGAACCAGGCTCTGAGACAGGACTTGTGTTGGAGCAGTTTATTTGGGATAACATCTGGGGCCTGCCACGTGGGGCAGTGAAGGAGGCAGGAGTGGGCAGAGGGAGAAGCTGAGCTGCCACGCAGTGGCATCAAAGGTCCCAGCCAAACTCCAAGAGCCCTGGAGGCCCTCAGAGTAGGACAGAGCTGGGCCTTCACATCCCATCAACCTGTCAACAGCCACTGGATGCAGCTGCCTCTTGGGTGACTGTCTTGCTCCAGTTCAGGGCCAGTCCTGGAGGGAGACCTGGCTGAGAGGTGCCAGGTGGTCACACTGTGATGGCCAGGGAAACAAGGGTGCTGTGGCAACCATGACTGACCAGAACCCTTTGAGGTGAGCTCCATGTCAGCCTTCTTGCTTGCCTCTCCTTTCCACTGAGTTTTACTTGAATTCAGGCTTTTAGGTCAGAGAGACATAAATTCTAATCCCAACTCTGCTGAACATTAGCTGAGGACCCTCAGAAAGTTGCCACATCTCCACCTCTGAGGAGACAGTTCTCCCTGCCTTGCAGAGTTACTGTGTGTGAGTTGAGTCAGTGTACGTAAAGCACTCAGCCGTTACTAGTATACGCTAAGCCCAGAGGGGACATCAGCTCTTGTGATTATTAGCACGTGGTCAAGGCCACCTGAGAAGTACCTTGCTTAGAGGAGTAGAGGCCGATGTAAATTGAGGGACAAGTCAACCAGAGCTCCACATCGAGTTCTTCACACTGGAAAGTGATTTTATGAGTTAAGATGTGTTTCAGACACACAGGAATGGAGTGACTTTCTGAACATCCGCGCTCCTAATACCCGGCTTAATTTAAGACATTACAAATGTGTTTGAAGGCTTTTGTGGAGGCCTCCCCTGCCCCCAAGGTGACTCTGGAGGTGTGGGTCATCACCCCCAGAGACTTCTTGGTGCTGTTGCTATTCATGTATGAATCTCTAGGTAACATCGTCTTTTGCGTGTTTTTAAACTTCATGTAAATCACATCATAATGTATCATTCTGCTTTTTTCACGTAATGCTTGATATTAAAAGTGGGGTTGGCACATGTTTTTACCCACCGCTCTGCTTCATTCATTTCCCTGCAGCTGAACACCCTGCTCCCAAAGCTTCCAAAGGGGTAGGAGAGGGGCTCTTTGTGACTGGACAGGCCTCTGCTTCTTACAGCCATCCTCATCTTCTGGAGAGGCAGTGTAGTCTAATGGTTAAAGCCTCGGGGGCTGGATTCTGTGGGTGTGAGACCCAACTCCTCTACTTGTTAGCTGGGAAAACTTGCTGAGGTCACTTAACCTCTCTGTGCATCGGTTTCCTCATCTATGAGAACAATGAATGCCACCTCATACTTTCTTCATGCAATTGTTGGCAAAACTCTCAGTGCAGGAGCTGATTCTCAGTGCAGTCTGAGTAGGGTTAGCTGTCCTCAGGAATCATGATGCTGGTCAGTAGGGCCTGGTGGCTGCCATCCAGGGAAGGGCAGCTGTCCAGCTTGGGAGCTTCCACATTTGAGGCATCTGGGCACCTAACATTCTGGAAGCTGATGGTCCTGTTCTGTTCTGCATTCTGCTGGTGGCTCTGGCACAGTGGGAGAGAGAGGGCTCCCAGTTTCTCAGGCCTTTGATCACCTAGCTTCCTGCACACTGAGAGGAGTGAATGGGATCAGGGGTGTGAAGCGACTGGGTGGTATCCCTGAGACTCAAACTCAGATCTCATCCAAATCCTGTGACTTTCAGCTCTGTAGTTGACCTTACCAACCTCTTGCGGTGATTTTCAACCTGCTATTTTCTTGTTTGATGGCATGGGTGGGACTTTGAGGCTGCAAAAGGACAACAAGTCATTCTGAGGTCACTCACCCTGCAGGAGGAAGAATCTGCTGCTGGCCTGACATCCTCGGCCATCAGATTAGGAAGCCAGTGTGGAGTTAGAAAATGTTAGTCCTTGCCCCCTACTTTCCCCTGAGGACTTTCATTGAGCAGTTAAGATGTATTTTCCAAATTCCCTACAGAGCTGGAAGGCAAATGGGATGGGTGATAGGGAATCTGTGGGTGGGTGATGATCGTGGAGGCAGAGGGTGATCAGTGAGTGACTTTATATATACAGATATGCAAGTTTTGGCTTGAAATTGGAGTTTGCATGGAAGAAAATATGTCAGGTGGACAGATTCTCTCCTTTATGAAATGTCATATGACTATTCTTGCATGCAGCTATTTTCTTTTAAAATAATGCATAATAATAGAACTTGCCGCCATAGTCAGTTTCTGTTTCCATTATAAATTCAATTTGGAAGGGTGACAGTGTCTGTCATTTCATCTTCCTCAGGGCTTCAACTTTGTATTTCCTTAAAAAGGAAAAAAAGCAGCTTGTGAATTGTTTAAAGAAACTAAAATCCTGAGCTCTTTGGAACATGGTTTAGCAAGAGGACTTGAGGTAAGAACAGGATAACGAGTGGGTATCAACTCCCTTGTCAACTTTGGTCAGTTCCAAGTGGATGACTGGAGTGTTGGGGTGAGAAGGTTTCTGAGACCATATCTGGCACCAGTGGAAAAGAGCTGTAATTGATTAATGACGTCTGCCACCAAGCTCTGGGAGAAGGCTGGAAACATTCTTCTTCTAACAAGAGTAAGTTTTCTCCTACTGGGGACCCCTTACTTCTTTATAGCATTTGATAGTTGCAAAAGCATTTCTCATGTGCTTTATTTTCAGTTAACCATTATTTCAACTGGATAAACTCACTAGAGCTAATCTGTCTTCATGTTAATTTATCTGGTAGATGTTTTCTGAACAATTACTCTTCTGGACTTGGGAGATAATCTCTAAGGATGAAACCATTCGTGTCTTCCTTTACTCTTCATGCATGCTGCCTCTGTCAGCAGGAAGTGGAACCTAATTCTTTCCCCCTTCAGTCTGGACTGTTCTTAGTGATTTGGTTGACGAACAGGATGCAGCTGAAATTATCTCCTGGAACTTCCAGTGCAGGCTCTTAAGAAGCCTTTCCATTTCAGTCTAGCTTTTCTTGAAACATTTGCATTTGAAGTCCTGATCTGCTACTTCAGAACTACCACCCTTCTGGAAAGGTCATGTGAAGAGGCCTTGAGGCTAGAGAGAGGGCCTCAACTGAGCCCAGCCCTCTGATTGTGCCACCAAGGCACTAGTTATGTGAGACACCATCTTGGACTCCTCAGCCCAGCTCTGTTGCCAATGAATACTACTGAGTCACACCACTGAGTCACCCCAGAGGAATTACCGAGCTGAGTCCTGCCTGAATTCCTGACTCACAAAATCATCAAGTGAAAAGATTGTTATTGAAAGTTCTGGGGTAGTCTGTTATGTAGTGATGTTATGTTATGTAACCAGAATGTTGACCTAGGTTTTCAGAGATGAGTAAGAGAGCTCCAATCCTAGAGAGCTCCAAATTTCTTCAGATAAGTGGATACATGATGGACAAAACATAATTTGATGAAACTAAAAATTTATAAGATAGAATGGTAGCTCAGAGAACAGGCAGGGAACTCTACCCTGAAGGATTAGGAAAGGCTTCCTGAAGGGGATGATGTCTGTCCAGTCTCTCATTCCATCATTCTTGGGATGGTCTATAAGAAGTCATTTTTTTTTTTTTTTTCTGGGAATACCCCTAACATAAGAGAAGGGTCCCCAGGGCCCAAGTCTACATTAGTTGACATTTTTTCCCCTTGGCCATACCTGGTAAGTACAGGACTGGACAAATACTCAGGGTGGTCAACCAAGCTTTTTCTCCCAGTATATTGAAATTTGGAATTTCTGAGGTTGGGTGTCACTGGAACCAACCATGGGGTAACAGCAGCCCTCTGGGGCAGGGTTTCTCAACCTTGGCACTATTGACATTTGGACTGACTAATTCTTTGCTGGAGGGAAGAAATCATCCTGTGCATTAGAGAATGTTCAGGAACCTCCATGGGCCCCACCAAGTAGCTGCCTGGAGCACTGGACTTGCCATCACGGCCACCAGAAAGTCTCCAGACATTGCCAAGTATGCACTGTTGGCCAAAATTGCCTGCAGCTGAGAACCATTTCTCTGGAGTGACAGTTGCAAAGTTCATGAGCTGCCCAATCCTTACCTTACACATCCTTACCGAGGTGTGGTAGTCCAGCTCTTGTATCTGTGAGGTGTCCCAGAACCCCTGCTAATCTGGAGTCAGTTTCCATATCTTGCAACCCAAAGAATCCCAGTCCACACAGAACTGAAGATTGGAATGGAGTTGTACCAGCTAGGGCTGGGAGGGCACTATCTGAATGGAGGCAGGAAATAGCACGCTAGACGCTATTATATGGCTGTCGCTGGGTATAGAAGGTGGGGTTAGGCTGCCGGACCACAAGGACCAACCATACTTTGTAGGCCACACTCAAGGGGGCAGACCAGAGGACTGTGGCTCTGGAAACCTAAATTAAATGTCAGTAGTTTCCATGGAACCAAAGGCCATCTTCTATTATTTCAGGAAGAAAAGTTCTTTAGTGGTTCTACCTTGGGAACTTCCAGAACGATACTTCACTGAGAAGATTTCTCCTTGTTGAAGAGTCTGTTGCTCCTAAATTTTAACCTTGTCTATGTTTCATAGACAAACTGAAGTGAGGAACTGAAGACTTTTTTTTTTTTGAATCATAGTAGATTTCAAGTATCTGTGCAGGGTCAGGCCAAAGCGGAATCCCTTGTGCTTGAATCAGTCTGGTAAGGGTGCCATTGTTCACTTGACTGCACATGCACATATTTGAGTGTGTGTGTGAGAATCTTTCGGGCCACAGAGAGCAGAGATGAATTATTTCAAGTCGCAGGGTATGTTGTGAGGGGCTCCATCCTACTGCAAGCAGCCATGCGGCGGAAGCCGGAACCTACTATTCCTTTTGCACTGCTCTTCCTGCTACTTAGTAATAGGTTTTCTACAAATCTCAAGTTCAAGTTCTTCAAGAGACTGGTTAGTTTAGGCTTACTAACAGGGCAGAGTTTTGGCTCTTGGCCAACTAGAAACCATCACCTTTGGGGACCAGGTTCATCCCTAAGAAAATCAGGTACAAAGTAGGATGAACCTTCTGTGGAAAAAGGGTCTTGAAAAGGCTTGTGAGGAAGCAGAATCTCGAAGTGGCCCCAGAGATGGAGGTGTTCTGGGTGTTCCATCACGAATCCTGGAGTCAGGGCTGAGCCCTGCTACTGGTCTCCCTCTGTAAATTACAGGCTGTGCTTCTGGACACAGAAGTCCCAGTTTCCAACCAACTGGTCAAATTCAGTAGTCCTGGACTAGGTGTTCCAAGGGGAGACCACTTCTGAGGAGTTAGCTTCCAGGAATAAATTCCCTTGGGAAACTCCGCAGGCAACTTAAACCTCAAGAAAACTACTCATTAGGCGCTCGGGGAGCTGTTAATTGCCCTGTCCAGCCAAGACACAGTGCTGCTGCGCTAGCCTGCTGAAAGATAATGAAGTCGCTAGAAGTTCCAGCTCTGGCCCCGTCTGCCTGGGCCCCCTCCTGCTTCTTCTTCCTCCTCTCGCTCCAGACACTCTGGCCCCCCTGCTGCCCTGCTGCCCAGAGACCCTTACTGTGGTGTTCAAACAGAACTGCTTCCCCAGGGACTGATCCCTGAGGCAATCAGATTCTCAGAAAGAACATACGGGAATAGGGAACTCGAGAAAGGCTTGTTTTACTGCATTATAAATGTATTCCTCTCAAAGTTATGTTTACAGAGGGATAAAGATTAGCTACCAGAGAGCTATTACTCATCCTTCTTACAAAAGTACGAAAATTCAAGAAATTCATCCAGTCTTGGACAAGCTGTGACTTCGGGTTACCATGGCAATACCCACTCCTCTGCATCCTGATCCTACACTGGAGCAGGCCAGTTGCAGCCTTTAGGACAGTGCAGTGGGGCAGAGAGACCATGGGAGGGGAAGTTGGGAGGCCTGTGTTCTGATCTCAGCTCCAATGCTAACCTGCCAGCTTCTCTGAGCTTTCTGAAACAGGAGTGATGAACTACTAGGTCCTATCTTTTTTGGCAGGAGCATCTCAGGGTACATTATCTGAGTGCAGGGGACTTTACACCCTTTTTAAAGGAATTTGGCATGTGAAGTTACTTGGTCCTGGGGAAATTCTCCCAAAGGTGGGAAGGACCCCCCCCCCCCCCCCCCCGCCTCTTGGGAAGTTGGAGTGGGGCTGAGGCTGGCTTTCTGTTCTTGGCCACCAGGGGGCAGCACCTAACTGATGCCCTGGCAACTGGTTCTCTCCTGGGACTATGAATCCCGAGAATGACCTAGAAAGGTAGACAACCTTGCAGGGTGGCAGCTGCTGAGGTGCCACTGCAGTGGCTGGGATGTAAGGTGCCATCACCCCAGGGTAACAGCGATGTCTCAATCGAGCTTTCCTGTGGCATACACACAACTGTGTCGTCCCTGCTGACTTCCATGGTCTTGCCTCTTTTCTCCACTCCTTTTTCAATTTTGTGTGCAACCCAATATTTTCAGAAGGGATTTGGTGTTTACTCTTCAGTTGGCCAGAGTGGGTTTCCATTCTTCAAAATCAGAATCCTTGACCGGGACCTTGCTGAACTAATGAACCCAGCGTAGGCTACCCGTGACTGAAACCATTTTGAGGTCTTACCTAATGCCAAAATTGTTTCAGGGAAACAAAAACTGGTATTAGTGAAACGTCAACCCAAGGCTACCACTGATGTCACCTCATCTGCCAGTTCTGCTCAATGGTGAGTGGCTGCACTGGGGAGGACTCCGAATCTAAAACCTCTCGGGGATGCATGCCGAAGGGGAGGTGGCTGAGAGCGACAGCAGCCCTGCTGGGCTGAACTCTCTAAGCCTGAACTCAGGGGGAGACTTCAGGGCAGCCGGAGGGATATTCTGTGGTTATGGTGACAGAGGAGTATCCCAAGTCCCCTGTGTCCCTGCCTCTGTAGAAGGGGACTGGACTTCCTTTCTCATCGTTCTCTGGCAGCACAGCCTCTCTGACAAACCAAAACCAGGGCCAGTACCCCCTTGTGGGACCTGCCAGATAGCCTCAGGGTGGGCTACTCGGACGACCCCAGCTGCAAGGTCAGAGGCACCAGCCTGTGGTGCTAGTGAGTCGGAGGCAGTGTACTCTGGGCTTCCCACAGCACAGATGGGGAAGCGGAGGCCTAGTGAGGGAGGGATGGCTGGTCTGTGGCCCTGCAGTCCATGGAGTGGCAGTCTGGGGTTCCACACATCACCCGGCCAGTGTTCCTGGCCCATGTTCCTGCTGCATCTCTACCTCTCAGGGCCACTCGGTTTCTCCCAGCTTTTTAGTCATGCCTACATTTGGGATACCCACTGTTGACGTGTCCTATGGCTGTTATAACAAATTAACAAAAACCCGGTGGCTTATGGGAACTCCCATGTACCTGATGGTTCTGGAGTCTGACATCTGCCCCGCCCGGCGACTGAGAGCGAGGGGTCTGCAGGCCGCTTTCCCTGCTGGGGTGAGTCCATTTCCTGGCGGCTTCTGGTTTATCCCCGCTCCTCAGCTGTGACCGGCTCCCTCCAACTTCACAGCAGCTTTGGCAAGCTGAGTCTCGCATCACACTGCTCTGACGTCGACTGCTCTGCACCCCGCTTCTACTTTCAAGGACCCTATTGATGAACGTGGGCCTGCCTAGGTAACCCCAGGGCCATTCCCCATTTTAAGGCCAACCTATCAGCATCCTTAATTCCTTTGGCAGTCTTAACTCACCTGTACCATGTAAGGTAATATGTTCCCAGGTTTCAGGCATTAGGGACAGGATGTCTTCCAGGGTCATTATTGTGCCCACCATACCCACGTTCTCTCTGAGGTCAGGATCTATCCTAGAAAATAATTTCCTGGATATCCTGTTTGGCCCCGGGGTTGCCACAGGCTCTCTTATGGATTCACTGCTGAGCCCCTGGAGGGAGGGTCTGCTCTTCCTGCCTCCTTTCCATCAGCATCCAGTTATTTACAAACCTTGGGATAATATCACCCCTCTAGAGGTGTTAGGGGTTCACTGTGTTGAACAGCCCCCCCCCCCCCCCCCTCTAATTTCACCACTTTGAAAAGAGAGCTTGGGCCCATCAGCAGCCACTCCCAATTCCTCCCTCCCCAGCCTCTGGCAGTCTCTATGCCGCTTTCAGCCTCTGTGGGTTCACCCATCCAGTTCTGGGCATTTAGTGTCATCCTGCGTGTGTGGCTTCGTCCCCTTGGCATGACGTCTTCAGGTTTGCCCTCTTAGAGACCTTGCAACCTGGCTGCTGCACGCCCACCCTGGGCCAACCTCGCTGAGTCCTCTAAGATGTCCAAACCCAGGGGCTTTCTTCGCCCTGCCCAGTCACTGGCGATCCCCTCCTCCCTGGCGTGCGTGTGGCTCCGCCATGACGCCCCTTCTTTGTTCTCCTCCCTCTAGGCTCTTTGTAAATTCTCCCTGTCCCTAATCTCTTTCCCTTAGTCTTCTAGAAAGAAGTGGCCCCCAAAGGTCAGCCCTAGGCTCTCTGCGGTGCCCTGTATCCCAGAGGTTCTACGAGTCCCCGGGAGGGCTTTTAGGGAGATGCCCCTGGAACAGCGGGTTTGGCGCATGCGCAGCTTTCATCTCGTGCAGGTCTGAAATGCAAAGCCTCGGAACTGCCGCTTTGTGAACTTTCTGCCTTTGAGAGCTGAGTTAGCTAGGACTCTTGGGGATGCAAGTGACAGAAACCCAACTCAAGATTTATTCTCTCTTGCAAATTATCTTCCCTCAAACCACAGGAGGTACACCTGGCAGCCCCCAGTTCCTCCCGCCCCCGGGGACTCCAGAGACAAAGCCCCATCTTGTCCAATTTCAAATCGAAAGATCCCAAAGGAGAATGCTGGGTGTCCTAGGTTGGGTCACTGTGCACCATCGGAGCAGTCCAGTGGTGAAGGGAGCCACGTGCTGAGATGGATGCTGACTGCAGGGTCAGTGGTTGGCAGCTCTGTTCGAGCTCATGATGTATGTCTCCTGCAGAAGTTCTCAGTACCACATGTGGATGATCCCCACAGTCCCCAGCTGCCACCTGCCTACTGAGTCTGCCTGGTGGGCCCATTAGTCTCCCAGAGCATCCCTGGTGTTCTGTCCATCAATGGCACACCCTCCACCCCCAGCCCTTCCTGCTCCTTGTCCTCACGTGGAGCTGTCCTGGCTCCATCCACAGGGTTTCCAAGCCCCACTGAGCTCAGCACCTCAATGTCTCTCCCAGCCATCCTTCTCATTGCTAGGCCACCTCTGGGTCAGAATTTCTGGGGCTGTTGCCGTAAGTCACCTCCCAACTTCTCTGCAGGTCTTCCTGCCTTCAGGGTGGACTCAGCCGCCTTCCACGGAGCCCCCACTGTCCCAGAAAAGCACTGAGCATCACTATTTAAAACTCCTCATACCAGGCCCACGCATGGGAAAGCGGTATCACCTTTACGGGTCAGGAAAGAGGCTTGGTGAGTTGAGGGCTTGCCAGAGAAGCTGTATTCCAAATCTAGTGCCGGTCCTGGCTACCCTCCACTCACTTAAAATAGTCGCCGAATGAATTTATGAAAGATCGCATGATTCTTCTGGATCACACAGCTGTTCTGAACATTTGCAGTTTACAAATAAGAGTCCTTGAGCTGTGCAGTTCTAGCTCCCTGCTCACAAAGCAAAGTGATGCTAGGGTTTCTCTGGGAGCTTGGGGGTCCCCTTTCTCTCAGTAGGGGTTTAGAGGAGGGAAGAAAGCTTGTTTCCAAAAAGAGTCAACCAGAAGAATTTGCAGAAAGCATTTAATGGCAGCTGGTAAGTCAACTCTCTTGATCAAGCCACCGCGGGGCAAGACTCACTGTCCTGGCTGCCCCTGAGGGCTGCAGTGACCTCTTCTGGGCTGCTTCTCCTGCTAGCTATGTCCCTGTCACAGGATCTATTGTTGGTCTTCTTGCTTGGGTTTGTTTTCAGCTCACTTGGAGCGGGAGGACTTCCTGTTTCCTTCTGTGCCAGTGAGGGACAGAGTAGGTGCTCAATAAATAATTTGGAATGGATGGGGGGATGGAATGGAGGGGCCGGGAACAGGGCAGAGCCACCGGGACAGGGTCTCAGAATGGTCACTGAAGACTCCACGAAAATGCCTCCCCGCACCTCCCACCTCAAACTTCCTGCTGCAGAACACAGGGCCGCTCTTTAAGTGACCTTGAATGAGATGGTGTTTACAGCTGAGACTGAGCAGCCATTGATCTTGAATTGATTAAGGAAGCAGTTTGCAGAAGTACAAGAACGGGGAAGGAAGCAGCAGTGTTAGGAGTGGCACCTCCCTCTTTCCCCCACACACCCACTGTGTGGGCACTTCTAAAAAATAAACAAACAATTAGTGGATCACTGTAGCGCCAGAAGGGAACTGGCTCCAACTTCGTCTCAGCAGGAGGCAGCCCGCCTCCCCAGGACCCTGCCAAGACTTTCCCGGCCTCATTAGTTTTAACTGGAGGGACTTGTCCAGTTCCCAGCATGGCCTCTCAGGGCTCTGTGGGTGGGGACTTCGGCAGCCATTGTAACCTCTTTGCATCTGCTTCTTCTGTGGCAGTTCCAGCCGTTGGCAGGCGCCCCAGAAAGAGCAGAACTTGGTTCTCCTCTTGGCTCGGCCTGGCTGAGCTTGACCAGGCAAAGCCCTTTGGGGACTTCAGAGTTCTCATCTGTAAAATGAGGGGGCTGTACAGTCGCAGGGGTTTCCAAACCTTTCATTTATTTTTTTGTCCTAGACTCTGTTCTTGAAACAAAACTTAACTGGGCCACCTCTCCCTCTGAAGTACGTGAGAACAAAGTTGGTAAGAAGACGGGGTGGAGTAAGCAAGGTCCCATGTTCCTCCCACCCGGGTCTTCAGGCTGGGAGGGGGCTTCATGGAATCCCTCCGCTCCTGCAGAACAGTTTACAAACTTCTTCTGGATCTTACCCAGTTTAACTGGAGCTGCTGCTCATCAGGAGGAGCCTGTAGCTCTTAGGAATTGTGTATGGCTGCTGGAAATAGCGATCTGACAGAGAGGGGCTTCAGTAGATTAAAGGGTTAATATTTAATCATTAATTTGGTAACAAGAAATCCAAAGGTGGGCTCTTGGGGGCTGACCAGGCAGCTTCAGGGCATCCCTTGGGAGAAGAGATCCAGGCTCCCTTTCTCTTTCTGTTCCACCGTTCTGAGCACACGACTGCCGATCTCAAATTGAGTTCACAATCCAGTGTGGCTGCTGAAGCTCAGACATCACATTCACATTCTAAACAAGAAAAAGGAGAAGGGCACATGGCGATTTAGTCTAATCCCTTTAAAAATATTTCCTGGGAATATTAGCTATGTCTCCAACTGACATCTCTTGCTAGAACTGTCAGCTGATGACTTCGGCTTCAGGAGAAGGCTGAAAATAGTTTCATTGTGATTTTTCAACAGGGTATATTGGTACCCAGCTTAAAACCAGGATTCTGCTAATAAAAATGATGAAAAGAATGGAAGCTGGGTAGCCACAAGAAAGCCACTATGATAAGCTAAGTTCTCTTGAGCACTGCCAAGTACCAGGCACGGTGATGAGAACTGTGTGTGTATTATCTCATTTAATTCTCGTGACTGCTCATCATTCCCATCTTAATGAGGATATTGAGGTACCGAGAAGTTCAGTAACTTGGCCAAGTTTCCCCAGGAAATAAGCTAGGATTGTAACTCAGATGCTCGGGTGCTAGAGCCCCAAACTCTGACCACCAGATGAAACCCTTATGGCAAAGATTCTAAAGTAAATTACCTCCCATGCCTTTCAATGCTGTTTCAGCATCTTTCAGGGAACGAGGGACAGAACCGAGGTGTGGAGTGCCAGAGCCCCGTCTCCCGGCTCCTCCGCAGTTTCCTTATCATCCTTCTCCTGGTGATGAAGACAGCTCCAGACTGAATGGACCCTGCTGCCTTGAGCAGAGGGTGAGTGTTTCAGGTAGGGTTTGGAGGGATTTCAGGAGCTTGGCTTGCAGGAATGATTTACGAAGCAAGATTAAAAGAGCTAAATACACACAGGCTGGCGCAGTGTGAACGGGGTAAGAGCTGGGACAGGGCATGGAAGGAAAAAAGACACTCTGAGTGCTCCAGAAACCTGGGGGGAGGGTGGGGGCTGTGGCAACACGGGGCGGGGTCACCGCCCAGGTCCAGTTGGAGGAGGACAACGAGCAGGCACTGGGCTGTCCGCAGAAGGCTTCTGTAGCGCTCACTCCAGCCTCAGCTCTGGGATGGGGGTGGGAGGAAATGCTGAGGGCTGTCCGTGTAGGTAGAGCCTCGGGGGAACGTGGACGCCTGGGGGAAAGAAGTGACAGCTTTAAGTGGCACTTCATAGTTTGCAGTCTGCTCTGGTCACATTTCTTCTCTGATGCGTCACAATATCATCCCCAGTTTGCAGATGAGAGAACAAAGGCAGAGCTGGCTCAGGTGACTTCCGGTTCAGGTGACATGGCACAGCCTCAATCAGGGGCAGATCCAGGATGGGGACAGCAGGGGCAACAGCGGAAACACTGCTTCTATTCCCAGAAGTGGTATCTTCAGTCAGGACAATGACAGACAAGTAATAGATGCACAGTTAACGCCACCCGGCTGTTCGATGTGACTTATGACTAAAGCTGGGGACAAAGCCCCTACTGGTCAGGATTTCTCTGGAGGGATTTTCAATTTCATGTCAGCTCATTCATCAGAAGAAAGACTCACTAAAGAGAAACCGGGAATAAATATCTCTAAGGCCAGGGAGACTAAATTGCCATGAACCAACATGGAATCAGACAGTTACTGACGTGGGATTTTTACAATCTTTTTTCACGAGGGAACCTTTCTTTCTGGGGTCTCAGTAGCATTCTGTGTCTTTGACCGTTTGTGTTGACTCATTCAGCCTTGTTATTTGCATGCTTTTCATTAAAGTATATTTAATATATAGAAAGGTTCTTTTAAAAAGAAAACAAGTGACATCTTAAGCAGTTTAAGGTATTCATTTGGTTAAGATGGTGATGTGTCAGAGACTACAGGTACCTCCCAATGCCACCTTCCTTCCTGCACCTTTGAGTGTTCAAGGCTTGGAGTGGCGCGTGTGGCCGTCCCATCTACTGTGCCATGGACTGCTGCCCCCTTCCTGCACTGCGGGAGGCTGCCTCACATCTCGGTGCCTGGGAGAGCCACAGAGGCCACATGGCTTGAAACATGAATCGAGACAGTGCCTGGCAGAGGCTTTTTCTTGATTGACAATTATATACATAGAAAGGTATTTCATTTTCCCATGGAGCTGCCTTTCAAAAAGTTGGGAATATTCTAGCAAATTCAGACCCTTGCTCTCCATGGCATATGAGCCTACGGGCTTAATTATTATGGCATTCCCCCCCCACCCCCCCAGAGTACCAAAGATGCCAGATGCAGCTCGGATGCTATGGAAGGGAGATTCGGGTAGTTGTCACTGAAGGATCCCAACGATACCATTTTTAGGGAAATTGGAACCGATGGACAGCGTCATAGAATTCCCTGTCTTCCTGACTCATCCAAAACATGTGCACTAGTGAAACAACAACGGAAGGCCTAGCCAGCAATTTAATCAATGAAGAACATTTATTATCTCACATAACCAGAGAGCAAGCAATGTGGAGGCTGCAGTGTTGGTTAACTTAGCAGTTCAACGTCGAATGCAAGACTTCACTGGCAAATGCAAGGCCCAGACTCCTGCCGTGCTTTTGCTCTGCTGCTTTAGGACATTGGCCTTCAAAAGCTTGTCCCCCATGGTCACAAGACAGCTCCATCAACCCAACACAGCAATGTCCAGAGGCCAGAAAGTTGGAAGAAGGCATAGCTCTTCCTCTTGTCCCCTTTGAAGAATGTGGAACATACTTCCTCTTATGGCTCTTTTTAAGCCATTACTATACTTTTAGTCACTCACTGGCAAGGAGAACGGAATTACTATGATTGGTTTGTTTCCTAATTATGACTGTACTTTAGAACCACCCGAAATTTTAAAAAATCATGCCTGTACCCAGGTCTCAGCTCCAGAGAACCTGTTTCATCTGATTTCAGATAGGATCTATTCATGAGTATCTTTAAAGTCCCCTCACCAAGACAAGTCTAATATGCAGCCAGGGTTGAGAAGTCCCGAGTTAGACCAATCCAGATTCCACCTTGGGGTTGGGGTTAGGACTGAAACCCAGCTTGCTGTGAAACACCGGGCCACCTGATTCCTGAACAGAATGAAGTTTCTGTTCAGTATGAAAGAACAACCAGGGGTGGAGTGGAGAAGGGCCATCTTCCACACCCTTCTGTCTCCTGCATGAGTGACAGCAGAGAATGGCTAAGACATTTCTTCTTTTCTATTCCATTATGGTGCTTCCATGATGTAGTCACTAGCTGAGATCACGGGGGAAAGGAAGACATGAGAGCAGGGGCAAATAGCTCCTCTGTCTCCAAATGTTTGTGTGCCAAGTTTCAGTTTACTCTGCCCACCTGGGCACCTTAAAATGCAGATACCTGGCCAGGCATGGTAGTGTACACCTGTAATCCCAGCTACTTGGGAGGCTGAAGCAGGAGGGTTGCAAGTTCAAGACCAGCCTGGGCAACTTATCAAGACCCTATCTCAAAATAAAATAACCCCAAGTACCTGGGGCTCCCCTACTCTACTGCCCTGGACACCATGTGGCTCCATATGTGCACTCTAGCTTTGGTGGCACTGGTCTCTCCCACAAGAGCATTCTCCAAGGTTCAAACATCCAGAAGGTCCCCATGCAGGATGCCCACTGCCACCTCTGTGCCCCAAAAATGAGACGAAAGAGAAGTGCCTGATGTTCCTCAAGAGAGCATTTCTTTATTTCTTCCTTCCATGTCTGACAGCTGCAGCTTGGAGGAGTTTGCTTTGGCTGTGGCAGCTTTGATGGCAGGTTGGGCCCAGATGACTCTGTCCTGCAGCCTCTCTGGACAACTCTACTCCTCTGAAGCCCTTCAGCTGTCCCCAGTCTGATAAGTAAGCTCCCCATCCCTGACCCATGACTAAATGAAAAGACTGAAGTTGGTTGACAGAGATTGCACATGTGTGGGTCCGTTGTTTGGTCTGTATAGGCAGCTTCTGCACACCCTTCTCAGGTCAGTCTGTGTGCTGCTTCACCTTATACTGCAGCATAAGTTCTGATAAAGCCTCTTCTGGATGGTTCTATTTTGCCTAACTGCTAGGAGCTGCTACCTTTGGCTGCTAGACCAGTTCCAGAGAGCTTCTGACTGACAGGAGAACAGCTAACACCAAGACCTGAGAGTCGCCGACTCTCAGAGCTCAGAGCTGCTAACCCTGAGGGAGCTGCACTTGGCCTATTTGTGATTTCTGTCTGAATGGAGCCAAAGAAACCTCAGCTGCTTGGTAACAAGAGCACACCAGGAGACACCCATGGAAGCACTTGAACCCTTTAATGCATGGTGTGAGGGTGTTTCCTCTGTCCCTAAAGAGCTGTTGAAGAAAGGGTTTATCTCCTCCTTGAGCCTACTGACCTACAGGCCCTCATTCAGCCTAAGCTGACTCAGCCCATTCTGCTTCACAGGGTCTACTCCAGAGTCTCTGCAGGAGCACCTCCCTGCAGTCCTCTTCTCCCTCCTCCCAGGAGCTCAGCAGGAGGACTTGCCCTATGGCCACACAGCATAGGAAGCTCTGCTTCTGCCAGTCTGTTTTCAAATCAGTGGTGCCACGGTCCCTACTTCCTGGTGCCAACTGGAAAGCAACGTGGCTCACTTGTGTGAGGAGACAGGTTGCCCTGAGCAGGACAAGTGAGACGCTTACACCAGGGTCACCTCCGGGCAGACCAAATAGAGGCTCCCGGCCTGCCCAAGCTCTTCCTGGTGAGCTCAGGCCAGTCTAAGGGCTGCAGACAGGTCACCCAGGGCAGAGCCAGGCGGGCAGGAAGGAGAAGGTGGTGACTGATTTATGGGCTCATTGTGTGCAGATGAGCTGGAGGGGGCCACAGCCTCCCCTTGACCCCAGCCCTGCCCCAGTGCTGGGTGGAGAAGTGTCTCATGTGTCACCTCCCCTCCCTCTCTCTGTTGCCATTGTTTCAGGTCTGTGGAGAAGAAAGGAGACCACAACAATTATGGGTGGAAAAGCATGAAATGAGATCACTTTTCAAAGTCTGGCTCTCGAGGGTTTCAGGTGCTCCTGCTGCTCCTCCCCCCCGACCCTGCCTCTCCTGCTGACTCAGCGCTCGGCCTGGCTGCCCTCTGGGTGTCCACAGCCCTGCAGGCATCCCCAGCCACCACTGCAGGAAGTGGAGGCCGCCAAGCCAGTTCCGCCTCCTCCCTGGTCTCTCTTGGTTTGGGGACTTTCCTTCTGAAACTCCCCTTTTCTCCCTCAAGGCAACCCCCCGCCCCCCAGCCTCACAAAGTGTTCAGCCACAGTTTCAGGCGAAGTCACACCAGCAGAACGGCCCAGAGGGAGGCTCTTCCCAAGAGGGTCTGCGTGTCCACCAGTAGCAGTGGGCCCAGCCCTCCCATCCAACAGGGTCCCTGCTCCTCCCTCCACGGCATGGGCAGCTGGCTCGGCATAGCTGAGGTGGGCTTTAGTTGGAATCGGACATTATCCCTGGATCCAGGAGCTTGGAAAGAAGAGAGGAGGAAGCAGAAAGGGAGGAGGAAGGGAGGAAGGAGGAGAGCAGAGGAAGAGGGAGGAGACCGGAAGGAGCAGTATGACCATGGGCTTGAAAGGCTTGCCCACAGAGAAGGACCCTTGGTGGCCTCAAGGGCCTCCTGGAGCCGGGGAGCCTCCATCCACTCTGCCCACCCACCCTGCACTTCCCAAGCCAGCCCTGCACCGCCTAGGGCCTGTCCTTCTCCCTGCCTGGCCCACCCACTGCACCCCCACGGCCCCTGGTCTGCGTCTGGCCTGCTGCCCACATGTGGGCCTCTGCCTGTGTCCACCCTCACCCCAGACCCCCATTTAGTGGCACAAGCACAACCTCATAAATGCTCACGGTATCCCTCTGAGATCAGTGGCATTACCCTCATTTTTCGGATGGGTACGCTGAGGACCAGCAAGTGTTAAGGTCCAAGGTCATGTCGACCAGTAACAGCTGCGATGAACTTGAGCCCTGTTTGCCTGACTCATGTTCTTAGCCTCAACACCTCCCATAAACTCTTTTGACCTATTTTAACTAAAAAACAAAGTTTCGATGATTAGGATTTGCTTTTATTTGACCTCAGACGGCTGCACATGAGGTCTGGTGGAGCACCAGCATGCAGGGAGCACGCGGTGACTGTCCTCTAGTGGAGTAACAAAATATCTCACCATGTCACAGGAACCACTGCCCACGGTGCTGACGTTTGGCAGAGGAAGTTGAGCCTCCTCTTGCCTGGCCCTTGTAGAGGGATACCAAGTCCCCAGGTGGGCTTGCTGCCTCCCCCTGTCACTTTCTGGGGCCTCTCTTCCCCCTCGGTGGTCATTAGGAGTAGAAACACTCATTCACACTCTTTCAGGGCCTCTGATTTTTTTTTGATCCTTCCTCTAAGCCACTGAAGTGGGAAGACCGATACATTTTGCTCCCAGTTCACAAATGGAGAGGTAGAGGCCAGATAGGTCAAGTGACTTTCCCACGGTCCCGCAGCCGAGCCGAAACAGTTCTGCAAATCCTCCCGCTCCTCATCCAAGTGGGAGACACGTGTCTAACTGACTATTATCACAGGTGTTTGAGCAGGGGGACCTGCAGGGACCACCTCATTTTCGTCCTTCATTTCACAGATAAGCTGAAGAGCAGAGAGGGTCATGCTCTGTCCAGGTTTACGGAGCCAGCTTGGGGACAGCTGGGAGAGCAGCCAGGGAGGGCTTGCCACCTATGACTGATGGTGTGTTACGACCAGAGACACAACGACAGAGCCGACACATGCACACGTCTCCTGGTCTTCGGATACAGTAAAGCCTGGAGCTCTGGAGTTCTGCTGCTGAAGGCTGTAAACATCAGCAGGTGTGGGTGGAAAAGGCCAGTGCTTGCAGAGGTTTTGAAATCCAATGTCCTACTTGACCGTGTGACCGTGGGTGAGTGACCTCATCCCCCTGAGTCTCGGTTTCCTCATCTGTATAATTGAAATAGCCTTGCCCACCTGGCAGAGTGGTTTAAGGATTGTGAAGTGCTTGTTCGAGCCTGGGCCGCAGGAAGCACTCAGGGAGGGAAGCTGTTGTCGTTGCTGTTGTGTTGGTGTTTTCTGATGTCTCCTTCAAGCAACGTGCAGAGTGTTGAGTTCAAAGAGAATGAGGAGTCGGAGGATTTGCAGAACTGTTTCAGCTCAGCTGTGGGACCTTGGGAAAGTCACTTAACCTCTCTGGCCTCTATCTCTTCCAACTGTGAACTGGGAGCAAAATGTATTGGTTTCCCACTTCCGAGGCTTGGAGGAAGGATCAAGCTCATCTCTGAGTCTCTGGTGCCCAGACGTTGCCTGGCATGAGGCCAGCCCTTGGTAAAGGTCTTTTGGGTTGAGCTCAGGCCTTGGTGGTCTTCACTGTTATGTGACACTTTGCACTTTTGCAAATCCTCTGAATACTGTATTCCATTTGAGTCTGCCACATGCCTGTGGGGACAGCAGGGCAAGTGTCACCTTTTCCATTTTAGCTGAAAAAAAAATTAAGGCTTACAGAGATGCTTCCTGCCCAAAGCCACATGGCTGAGTGGAGATAGCCAGTCTCACCAGATCCTGTGTTAATGGCCACTGTGTGAAAACCATCCACAGAAAGCAGAACCCCAGAGGGACAAGCCACTTCAGAAACTCCCAGGGTTCCCAGTTCAGAGATTCAGAAAGGCTCCCAAGAATGACTGAGATAAGGTTATTGGCCATGCTGACCTTGGTCCCTCTCCCTTTCCAGAGCAGGGCAGCTCCTGGCCTATCAGAAAGGACCCTGGGAGCCCTGTGGATTTTAGTGCATTTCAGGTAGGGCCACCTGGGGGCCCCAGAGGAGCTGGGAGCACGAGGTCCTGCCCAGCTGCAGGGGGCAGCAGGGACTGCCTCTTGGCCTGCCCACAGCCTCACTGACAGGTTTATTACCAAGTTTATGACTTCCATGCTTAGTCACCGCTTAAGCTGGCCTGCCCAGCAACAAACACATAGCAAAGCCGTGACCCAGATGCTTCGGCTGGGAAAGGCGTGCCCTGCCCTCAGCAGATCTGGCTTCCAGAGCCAAGTCCGGGCACTTGGGAGGCAGCAGGCCTATGGCCGGGGTGTGTTTTGGTGAACCACACGGTGGTCTTTTGTTTCATTCATGTCTCCACTGCTGTTGCCCCCGAGACAGCCTGACACAGGGAAGGAAGTCTGATCCCTGTCCCCTAGACCTTCCTTGGGAACAAAGCCTGAAGCATGAGGGACGGTGCACCTTCTGACTGGGGACCTGACTCCCTTCTGGCTTTCAGGTGGTCAGCAGAGATAGAAGCCCAAGCCAGCCCAATGAGTTCAACCCGATTCCTGTTCCTGTGGATGTCCCCATCTCCATGTGGCCTCTTTGAAAACCTGGTCTTCCTTAATCTGTAGCTGTGACCCTGAGACCAGTACTGAGTCCTTCATCCACTAGGGTGGCAGAGGCCCAGATGCAGTGGCAATAACCCCCTACCCAGCTGGGTGCTCAGAGCCCCCGGGAAGGAGGAGCCCACCTGGGGGCCGTCATCCTGATTGCCTGAGGCTGCAAGGACATGGGAACCCTCTTTCTGCTGGGTGGCCTTCGTTCAGCTCACTTAGGGCCCCATGACCCAGGTGGAGAAGACAGGGAGCCATGTTAACTGGAAGCTGGCTCCGGCCTGGAGCTGGGGAGGGAGAACGTCCAGCTCCTCTGCCTGTGGCTTTAGTCCTCCCGGCACAGCGGGTGCCTCTCTTTTCCAGGTCCCTGCTGGACTCCCACCCTGCACCGAGTCGCCACTGTCATGTGCCTGATTAAATGCAAGAGCCTCTTCACGGACCTCCCACTGGAGGGCCCTGGCCCCTGAGCCAAAGAATAATGGTTTTCTCCTTCCTTCCCTCTTTGGGACTTTTATATCTCAAATATGGTCCATTCCCTGCGTTTCCCTTTCCCTCCTTCTTCCTCTCCAAACCCCAGTGTTTTGTTCTTAAAATGCCTCTTAACCTCTAGCTAATTATAATACAGTAAGACCCACTGTGATACCTTTAAATGGAACTGGAAATCCCCACGCATGACAGTGAGGGACCCCTGCGAAGTTTTCAGGGTGAACTGTGAGTCTGTGCTTCTAGGCAGCTCCAGGCTCTGGCGGTCAGTGGCCACCTGTGTCACACCCCCATTTGCATCACCCATGTGTGTCATTGTGGGATTTTGCTGGAACAACACTAATACCTTCATTTTGAACTTTAACCTCACCCATCCTAAATTTAAATACCAACTATACCATTTACTAATTTTATGACCCAGGCCCATACATAACCTTCAATTCCAGATACTTCATCTGTAAATTGGTAGAGAATAATGCTTACCTCCCGGAGCCCTGAGGTTTAAAACTGTGTCAGTCAGCTATGGCTGTGTAACAACCAGCCATCACCTCTCAGTGGCATTCAGAAGCAAGTGTTTGTTTCTGATGTTTCCGAGGGTTGACTGGGAGCAGCTGATGTGGCTGGGCATGGCTGGGCCCTGTTTGTTTCATGCTACACGTCTGGCTGACTCGTGTCTACTCTGAGTCTCACAGTGGGCCCAGACAGAGTGGCCTCAGCTGCCTCAGCTCTTGTGACAGCCATGGCCACATGGAGAAGCAGGCAAACCCTGATGCTTAAGCACATTTCAAGCCTCCACTTGTGACTTTGTTACTAACATCCCAGTGGCTGGAACAAGTCACATGAGTGCATTCAGCCATATGATGGGGGCGTGCACTCTGCCACAGGCAGGCCCCGATGCGGGAGAATCAGGGCGAATAATGCACTTAACCAGAGCAGGCAGTACCTATTCAGCTCCCACGGGGCAGGGGCTTAGGAAATGGCAGCTACGACCCATTTGTGGAAGCGAGTGTTTGTCTGAGTCTTGTGCTGGGGAACTATTGGGTTCAGGAATGGAGCCTGGGTCTCAGGCCCTTTTGCAACCACTCAACATTTTCTAGACTTTCCCATCACCGTCTTCTCATGGGTAACGTCACACACTGAGGGGAAGAGGGAGATTCAGGGTGGAAATCTTGAGCCCTGGTGGCCCAGGAGTGTCCAAGGCATGCGGACTGAATGACGGAGGAGAAATCCATTGGTCCTTGCTCCATTTGCTTAGTAATGGGGTGCTGGTGGCATGGTGGGGAGAGCAAGACCTTGGGTTCAAATCTGGTGCTGGGACTCACTGGCTGGGTGACCCAGGGCCCTAGAAGGAAGCTCGCCTTGAGTCCTCTAGTTTAGGAACCCCTGTTGTTGTGACTCACGGTACCCTGGCCTTTCCTTTGCATTTGTGGTGATACTGTAGAGCACACTGATTTGTGGGCATTTCTTTAGTGCCAGCCTTGCTTAAGCTCCACGGAGGCGGGGCCCATGTCTTTCGGGTCAGCTACTCCTCAGGTTGGGCAAAATGCCCGCACAGTGCTGCTTGACGAACAAAGGGTCAACTCTGAACTTCATGAGCCTCAAGTGAGGTAACAGCACATTCTTTAAAGAGTTTTTTTTTTTTTAAATAAATGTAAAGAAGACTGATATGGAATGCCTTCCCCAGGGCCTAGCATGACAAGATAGCCATGTGTCCATCTGTCTACTATCTATTATCTACCTATCTATCATCTATCTATCTGTCATCTATCTACTCTCTCTCTCTCTCTCTCTCTCGTTCTCCTTCTCTCTCTTGGAATGTGTGCCCAGGGCTCCACCCTATGTTCGTGCCACGGGGTGCTTAAGAGCAGAGGCGAGCTGTTCAAAGCCAACCTGGGCTTCCTGCTTCTCTCTCCAGCTCACTCCAGGCTTTTCTTGGGTTCCAGGGGCAGCCTCGCTCAGCTGGTGGGAAAGCCCTCCGCATCAGACTCCTCTATTTCCACCCCTTTCCTTGTGCTCCTTGGCCCCTCTGACTCAGGCTTGTCACTCAGTGGGGACACACTGCCAAGGCCTCATTGTGATTCAGATATTGAAATCCTCTCATCCCAGATGGTGAGAGTCTGAATCAACAAGCCTTGAACCACCCGATGACATTGCCTGCAGCAGAGGAGGCTGGCAGGGCTGAGAGTGGAGCTAGAGAGGATAGGGGGACAGAGTGGACAGGGGTGGTGAGGGGCAGTGCCATGCCTGCCCACCACAGCAGAGCAGCTGCTTTAGTGGGGGTGACAGCAGAGGTGTCAGGGCAGGTGGCCACTGCAGTGGAGGCCTCTGTGTTGGACCATGTGGTGGGTGGGTATCTTTCCAGCATGGTTTATGGCCAGAATGCCTGGAAGTCACACCTGCAACACAGCGCCAGGTGCCAGGGACCTAGTGACCAGCACTCTAAGGAAGAGTTTGAAGCATCTGTGTAGCCAAGCATGGCTCAGACAGGGGCCTCCCAGCTGGTGGCAGGCAGAACAAAGGAAAAAAGTCACCCCAGGAGGCCTTGGTAGGGAGGGACAATCCCATGACTGAGTTAGTACTATTACATGGATTCAGTGAATCATTAATGCTGTGATGTTGGTCACCAACAAGCAATTTCAGCACAAATCATTTTACTTACTTAGAGAACAGGAGATAATGATTTTTAAGATTTTCTTATGGCTGTATTAATCAATGACAGCCCAGATTATTAGTTCACACATCCTCTTCATGTGGGCCTCCCACTCCAGCCCCCGAGTGTCTCCTTTTCTGTTTCTGCTTGTGCTTTGCGCCTGCCCTGGCCTTGCGGAGGCTGGGGCATCTACAGGACGGGCAGGCATTTGTCTGGCCCAAAGGGGACCTTTTCTTGTGCAGCACTTGGTATTTTTACACTAAGTGTCCCCTCTTTATCCATCTTGAGCCCTGTCATGGCCTATTTTAAGAGTCACCTTCACTGGGCCATGGGGTGCCCAGATATTTGCTCTATTACTATACTGGGCGTTTCCGCAAGATAACATATAAACCAGTCGTCCAGGAAAGCGGATTGCCCTCCTTCACGTGCATGGGCCTCCTCCGCTCCCTGGAATGTCTGGGACATCACAAAGGCTGTCTGCGCCCGGTGAGAGATGCTCCACCTGCCCTCTTGCCTGAACTTGCCTTTAGACTTGAACTGCAACATCGGCTCTTTCTGGGTCTCAAGGCTTTTAGACTAGAGGCTGCTGGCTCTCCTGGCTCCAGCCTCCTGTCTATAGGCCAGGGCTTCTTGGCCTTCAGAATCGGGAGGCAATTCCTCCCCTGCCCCCTCTCCATATCAGCTCTGTCTCTGGAGATCCTGACTGGTACAAGCTCTCCTGGCATGTGTACATGGTGCCCAGTAAGAACCACAAGGAGAAAAACCAGGAAGCTGATGTTTCCACGTGCCAGGAAGTCGTGGCCTTTGGTATCAAAGCTCTGACTTCCTCTGGGTTCTTCCTCCCTTGCTGCCTCCCTGTCCTGCTGCTGGCCAGGCAGAGTGTTCCCTAAGAGATGGTGAAGTGACCCAGAAGGGTCCTTCCCCCGAAAGCCCTACCTGAGCCCAGCCGGGGCTGGCTGTGGTGGGCGCAGTTCACTTTGTTTTTTCTGAAGACTCCCGGCTAAATGTCAGGGCTGCTAATCCATCTCTGAATGGCCCCGGGTTCAATCCTCATGGAATTAAAGCCAGAATTAAAATGCACAGCTCGTTCCGGACTGGAAGGCCAGCTTAGCTCTTTCCCTCTGGGGAAAAGAAGAGCCCAAGGCGGGCTTGAGAAGGCAGTTTGGTTGGGGGTCTGCTGGGGCGACGGGCTGCCTGCTGCCTGTTGGGAGGAGGCAGAGCCCCTGTCCCTGTGGGATTTATACATGTCCTTTAAGAGCCCAGAGGGGGGCAGGAGGCTGAAGGACGCTGACTGGAGGCAGCCTCCCATCCTCCTGTGGGCAGGCCGCCTCCATGCCTGCCCGTGGCCTCCACTGTAGGTGGCCACCGGCTTTCCTCACTGGGTGTCATTCCTTTCCTGGAAAACCCTGTGCCCAGCAGGAGGAAGGTGGGGCCAGCGAGGCCCAGGCTGGGAGGCTGGGAGGCTGGGAGGCTCTTTCTTAGCCCCAGCACCCTCTCTCACCCCAATCAGGCCACTCCCTGGGCGCCTTGTGTGAGGGCCAAATCTGGGGGTCCTTGGAGCGGCTGATTCCAGAAGGGCTACTTGGCTCCCAGCTCCACCGCACAGTGGCCGTTCACCGGCACTGTGGCTTACTTCCATATGCGTCACTTCCTTCGTCTGTAAAATGGGAAGGAAGAGGCCTGCCCACCTGGGGCTGCCCCCAGTCATCACATTAACGCATGAAATGAATTCGGATCAGAGAGCAGGCTTTCCGGAGGCGCTCATTCGCGTTGACTGTGATACCATAGATGACTGCCATTGGTCAGAGGAGACCCGTGCCCGCAGTGGCCGCTTTCGCCCGCTGGCTGAGATGATCCTCGCCCAGGTTGCCTGGTCCAGGGTCTGGAGCAGCTTTCTGAATTCCCGTTCCTTGCTTTTTTCCGCAAAAGTTCTTTGCTCCTGTTGGTTGTTGAGAGACTCAACATTGATCAGGAAAACCACAGAAGCGTCATTGAGAGTGGCGCCACATCAGAATACCGGCCTTGTTTGGAGAGGCCCACAGGAGGAGGCAGGCCGTGTTTGCTCTCAGGACTGGGAGTGAGATTGTTGCCTGAATGTCTGGCCGGCCAACAATCAAGGCCCTGCAGAATTCAAGACTCTTTTCAAGTCATGGTCCCCAGGAGGAACTCACAGAGGAAGGCCCCAGGTCCTAGACACCCTTCCAAGCCCGACTGGGGCACCCGATTTTCAGCTCTCTCTGGTTTCAAATGGTCCCAACTCTTTCCCTTCTGATTTAGAGTTGATCTTTGCTCTCCTTTTCCTTTGGATGCCTGCAATGCTTGATTTCATCACTTTTAGTCTGTGGGGTGCCCAAATACGTGATCAGATTATTCCGTCTGCTAAAGGGGATCCACATTTGAATTGGAACACTGAGAAAAGCAGATTGCCCCCCTAATGTGGGTGGGCCTTGCCCAATCAGTTGAAGACCTTTGCAGTACAAAAGGCCTGCATAAGGGAGGACTCCTGCCTGATGGCCTTCAAGTTGGGACACCACTTTGTTCCTGTTTTTTTGTCTTAAACTGAATCGATGACTCTCCTGGTTCTCTAGTTGGCCCACTCTTCCTGCAGATAGTGGACTTCATCCCCTCCATAATCATGTGAGCCAATTCCATATAGTGACTCTCTTCCCCTGTCTCTATGGACATCCTGTTGATTCTGCTTCTCCGAGAACTTGCTGATCCAGTGTCCTGCAGAGGAGTCCAGGGACCTCCTTTCAGGCTCACAGCCTTCCTGCTATTTCTTCTGGAGGCCCAGGGCTCTTGCATATGAAGTTCCTCCAGTGTCCTGGGCCTGTCCTTTGTGCTCCTGTGCCCACGACCTGGCTTGCCTATAAATGCCTGAATGTTCTGTGAGTCCATTTGGCATCGGTGGGGGCGCACTGCCTGTCCCTGCTCCCCGGGCTTCCCTTGCCATGACAGACAGCAGATCTGATGAACAGAACCCACAGAGAATCTTGACCTGCCTCTTGGTCAGAAGGTCCTGTGAGAAAGCAAATTCGCCATTAAGTAAATGAATGACTTCGATCTGGAAACAGTGTTTGTCCAGTTGAATCTTTAGTGGGTTAACTTTCCTCATATGAGTAAAAATTATATTTGGGATTAAGTTTTCACTGCGCTGAATGCATTACCGGATTTCTGCTTCTGTCATTAGAAAGGGGGCGTAACCTTCATTGCAGCGGTCTGCGGGGACCAGTAGGCTGGCGGATCGGCCGAGTGCTGACTGACCGCAGGGATGAGGGCCCAGCACCACTCATTTCCCACTGAAAGTAAGCTGATTTGTTTTTGTTTTTAAATAAGCCTTATTAAAAACTGGCTGCCGCTCACGTAGGATCTGTGGGAGCGTCCTGGGGCAGGGCTGCGATTTCCCAGCCTTGGCAGATAGCAAACCCCAAACAATCGCTTCCTCCTGCTCCAAATTCAGGAATAATCCAGAGAGACTTGCTACCATCCGGGCTCCTGGAGGAGGTCCAGAAACCAGAGTCCCAGGGAGCGGTGGAGCGTGGGTAGCTTTGGGCCTAGTTGTCAAGTTGAGGAGACCCTGGACATGGGGACCTTCCTGACAGTGCCTGGCTTCCTACTGGGATGCTCTTGTCTCCCCTGCCCCTCCCCACCACTGTCCCCTGACATCCCACATGCATTCTAGAACAGGTTGGCTATCCCCAGTGCCTTCTGGGGTGCACAGAAGATCTCAGGAAATCCACAAAGTGAAGGCTGTTTCCAAAGAATGCTATCCTGGTATTTCATTCCGTCATGAGCGAGTGGCCGAGTTTTCCAGAGGCCACGAGCCACGTGCTGATGTTTCCTCTCTGGAGGCGGATGGAGTGTGTGCTCGGTGGTTCTTGTTTGCTAAACATTTCTGAGTTTTAATTTTGAATGTGGAAAATGTGGATAAATACAAACCATGCACATCTCGCTTTTGGGGGGGACTTAATTGTGGTTTAAGAATGTAAAGGAATCTTGAGATGGAAAAGTTCTAGATCTTTCTTTTCTTCAAGAAGAGGGGATATATTTACTTAAAGATCTTTGTATTTCTTATCTGTTTAATGCATGTAAAACTGTGTTACTGTTTTTATTAGAATTATATCTTTTTTAAAAATATATTTTTAGTTATAATTGTACATAATACCTTTATTTTATTTGTTTATTTTTTATGTGGTGCTGAGGATTGAACCCAGTGCTTCATACATGCTAGGGGCTCTACTACTGAGCCCCAAACCCAGCCCCTAGGATCATATCTTTTTAAAGTGCAAAATTGAAAGAGTTTTTCTGTGTGGCCTTAACTCCTTTTTTCTCAAGAAGCTCTAATTTTTATTGTGTGATTTTTATCACCACTAGGTCTCCAAAGTGTCTTTTATCTTGCAAAACGAAATCTCTGTGCCCCTTAAACTCTAACTCCCCCTTGCCCCACCTCTAGCCCCCGGCAACCACCGCTCTGTTCTCTGTCCATGAATGTGACCACTCGGCACCTCAGGTTAGGGAAACTGTACAGAATTCTTCTTGCTAGATCTTTTTAGATTCTTCTCCACCAGTAAAACTAGCTGGTCTCAGGGAGCTGAGAGGCAACACAGGGGCTCAAGTTAAGATGCTCTTTTCTTAAGATGCTCTTGTTCTGTAGAGATGATCCCTGATTCTCTTCCTCCACATCATTGGCTTAAAAGGATGAGTCAGATCCACATCTCATGAGCTGGAACAATAGCCAGGATACGCTGTCAAATTTTAGAAAAGCAAGTTTAGGGATAACATGTGCCCTACAGTTTCATATGGAGGGGGAAAAATCTAAGCAAATGTGTATTTTTAGGTATTAAACAACAACAGGACACAACTATTAGCCATACACAGCAAACTAGTAATCCTCAGAGGGGCTGGACTAGAGACTATGAACTTATTATATAGACCAGTATAAAACTTTATTATGTGATTTGTTTCTATATTTATGAAAAAAAAATTCCTGACTTACCTGACTCACTCGGGAGGAGCCGCCATTCTAAGCAGTGGGGAGAATGTTCTGGGCTCTGTGGATGCCTGGTGCTTATCTATGACCATGACAGGATGCCTGGTACCTGATCTCTGCCCCAGCACCTCCTAGAAGTATCTTCGCACAAGAGTGTGTGTGTATGGCTACATGGGAGAGAGGGCACAGCTCCAGCCAGCAACTGTGAATTCTGTATCTCTCGGTCTTTCCATAAAACCTCCCAAATAACAAAAAAATCAAACCAAAACAAAACAATAACCAAAAAGAAAAAGAAAAAGGAAGAAAGGAAGAAGAGCCAATGTTGAGGATAGGGTTTCCAAGATGGAGGCTGATTTTTCCACAACCTAAATTCTCCTCATCCCCTTGCACGAAGACCCACTTGGCAAAGGAGTGTTCAGCCATATTGGCCCCCTGTTGGAAAAATTTCCACTTCCTGTCTCTTTACTTCCTGTCTCTCTACTTCCTGCCTTTCCTCCATTTCCTTTCTCAGGCTCCACTTCTTACCTTTCTTCCTCCTCTTACGGGTACCTGAACCTCCTGATCAATGTCTTGGGAGTCCAGATCCTCCGTCCTTGTAGGATGGGCCCCTTGAGGGAGGACTGTGTGCAGGTGAGGCCTGTTTCATTCCACACATGACTTGGAGTTTAACCAGCTGGATTCCTTTCTGACTTTAGTACCCACACCCCACCTTTTTTTTTTTTTTTTTAGCATCAGGGGAAGAGAGGTTAGGAAGAAGAGGAGGCTTTGAGAGACTTCTCTACCAGGTAAACTAGGACTTGAACTGGAAGAAAAAGCTTAGAGGGAGAGATAGCAATGGACAGCAGATTGCTGAAGGTCCCCAGGTTTCCTCAACCCTGAAGGTTTAACAAGAGGCCACTGGACGTGGTCTCCTTAGGCAGTGTCTGCAGGAAGCTTTCTAAATCACACTTGCTGCCTAAGGGTCCTGGCCAGTGCCTCACAGACCCAGGCTCGGGCCTTCAGCATGCAAACGTATTAAGGGACAGCGCCTCTGCAAGTCAGTGGCCACTTTCCAGTGGGGGAAATTTATTTTCCCCTTGAAAAGCTAATGAAAACCAGTCATGGTGAAAAGCTCAGCCAAAGAAAGACTCGAAGCTTCTTTTCTAAGAGGAGAACACTACCAAGTTCCGATGGTTCTTTGTGGAATCCAGACCTAGGGAGAAGAGGCGGCTGGGCCAAGTGAAGTCCTGCAAACGCTGGTTGGAAGATGGGGCTCAGGGTCAGTCAGAAAATGTACTGGGGTTGGCAAAGGCCGAGGAGCCCAGGAAACATGCTCACTCTTCTGGGTATGATGGAGATGCCAGAGCAGAGCAGAATTCTGGAGCATCTAAATAGAGCAGGACAATCAGTGTGAGATCCTGAGCTGTTTTAATAAATCAGACAGGTTCTTTCAATGTGCCTCCTTCCTCTGGGCATAGGCCCTGCTGGAACCCTCAGGGAGCCCTGTCTCCAGGAGCCTTGGCTCACCCCGTCTATGCTCTTCTCCCACGTCACCCAGCGCCCTGACAACATAGCTCACTCCCGGCCTGTGATCCTCTCCATCCTACTTTCCTGCTTAACACCCTTCACTGTCTCCCCATTGCCTCCAGAAATTCCACTTCCTAGGTTGCTGTTCGAAGCTCTTTGAACCTTGCTCCTGTCTCCCTTCACAACTGCATCTCCCGCCACTGCCTTGAGCCTCTGGGGTTGCAGAATTAGCAGGCGACTCAGGTGCTGGAATGTGCTCTTCTGTACTCAGGTCCTTGCACATCATGTTCCTGCTCCAGGAATTCCCTTCTCTTCGGCCTTGTGCCGGGGACAGCTGAACCCTTTGCAAGGCTCAGGTATGGTTCTTCCCTCACCACAACCTGCCCTGCCCTGAAAAGTCAGAGCAGGGAACCTTTCAGAGCCAGGATGGCCAGGGTTCAACTCCCAGCCCTTCTGTGAACAAGCTGCTGGGCCTCAGGCAAGTCTCTTGCACCCTGTGAGCCTGTTTACTCATCTGTAAAATGGGCATGAGAACAGTGTCTGCCTCTGACCTGTGAGCGCCAATGAGAGAATGCACATTCAGGGCCTGGCAGCCGCCCAGCCTCCTCAAAGGCCTTTGCTGGCGTTGGACAGCTGGATAATTGACAGCTGAGGAGATGGAGGACGGCCTGAGTTTGACCTGCTGCAACATCTTTCCTTGCTGGCCAGATGTAACTCCCAGTTCATCTGGGAAGCTTGTCAGCTGATAGAGCTGGGGCTCCAGTATGCATTCAGTTAAAAAGCAAAACAAACGAACAGCAGCAAGAGGAAGGTAAAGAGTACCTTGTCCAACAGGCACATCTGGATTAAGCTTCTCTTGACGCAGGTGCTTAGAGATGCATGCAAGCATCTCTGGGGACCAGCGGGTCAGCAGGGGTGGTGGCTGCCTCTGAAGAAGCCAGGAGGCTGGGCCCCAGGAGGGGTAGGGCTGCTTTCCTCAGTGGGTCCCTTTGTTGCTTGTATCACTCGTCCACATTCCCCTCAGGGATCAGACCCTTCCTTCCTTGTGTCTTCTCCCACAGCAGGGGGAACAGGGCAAGGTGGCCTGAGCCAGTGAGGCCTGGACACAGGGCCTCCTCATTTTCCCTGGGTTGGGGTGGTGACACCCCCTGCCTGGCCCACCCCTGACTGTCCAGGCCTCTGCTTGGTGTTCTTGCAAGAACACCATGGAATTCTGAGTCAGGGCACAGTCACCCAGCTCAGGGCACCGAGGGCCCTGAGACCTTGGAATCATTCACCCACTGACAGCTTTTCAGTAAATCTTTCCTGAGCACCTACTCAGTGCCAGGTGTTGAGCAAAGTCCTCATGGGGCTGTTGTTGGTGGGGATTAGGGCAGCAGAGAAGTGGACAAACTGGCCATGTGGTCATTGTCCTGGTCAGGCATGCTGCGGCAGCAGATCAGGAGGGCCAGAGGGCGGCTGCTGCAGGTGATGTTCAGGCTGAGAGCTGAGGGTGAGAAGGGGCAGCAGGGACAGGTGGGGTCAGCAGTCGGGGGTGAGCTCTGGCTGAGGGACATGCAGGATGGCCCCATGGAGGATGGACTGGAAGGACCGCAAGGCAGCCACTGTGGCCAGAGAGTAATGAATAGGGACAGCAGGGAGCCAGGGGAGCTGGTGGGGGCCACGCTCCTGCAGCCCTGAGGGGTACAGCTGCGTGGGTCGGGGCACTGGCTGTCCACCTCCCTGGTGTAGTGGTTGCCTTTTCTTGCCCCCCCTTCATCCAGCTGGGTGCAACTGCCCCACTGTTCCTAGGGAGGATGAGACTCTGCGACTAGTTCCTGCCCTGTCCGCATGCTTTGCTCTTGTAAAATGTATGTTCTGGATCCAGATTTCCAAGGATAGGCGATGTGGAAAAGTGTGTGTGGCAGGGGGAGGGGCTCTGTAGCAGGGCCATTAGCATTACATGTGTCTGCATGGGACAGAAAATGCCAGATCATGTGGCTTAAACAAGATAGATTTTCTTCAGGTGAACAAGGTCTGGAGGTAAATCTAGACTCCTGATTAAGTCCAAGATCACCCATGAGAAGCTAACTCATGATTCAAGATAGCTGCTCAAACACCTGCAATCACAACTACAATTCAAACAGGAGGAGGAATGTGTGGAAAAGAGGAGGGCACACCTTTCTTCTGTAAGGCCCCTACGTAGTCATATGTGATTTACTTCTGCCTGTATTTCACTGTTCAGAAATCATGGCCGGGCTGCTCCCAGCTGCAGGGAAGCTGGGAAGTGTAGTTTTTATTCTGGGCAGCCGTATGTCAAGCTAATAACCGGGGGCTCGTACTTCTTAGAAGGGAGGGGGAAATGGAGAATGCAAGTCACAATGTTCTCTGCTGCATATGAGCAAATACATTTGAGCCCTACGTGGCTGAATAAAGTTAAACAGCTTTCTTTACTCTGGAGCATCCTGCAGTCTTTAGTGCACCAGCAAGCCCTGTTAACCTGCAAGAGAGGCTGTAGTACGGAGCCTTTGCAAAATGCACCAAGTTATGGAATTGGTGTGTGTGTGCGCAGGTGTGTGTGCATGCACATGCGTGTGAAGCTCTTTACAGAATCATTCTGCGGGATACACTCAGGTAAGTTCTGTCCTTGATGAACTATAGAATCTAAAAGTGACAGAACTGGGCAGCACACTTCATTTTCAAGACCAAATGCAAAGCCTTCAATAAACCCAGGGTTGTTGCCCGGGATCAGAAGGTCTTGGTGAGGTGTGGCAGGTAGAGAGGGGTCGTGTGTTCCATTCTCGGTAAGTTCAAAGTCAGGTGAGATACAGTCTCAGCAAAAGAATCACAACAATACCAAATGGAATGTGGACTTGGAGATGCGACGTTGGCCTGCAGGAGCCAGTGGCGATGGAGGTAAAGGGGTAAGAGGCCATGAGGAGAAGAGAGGGAGCTTGCAGTGTGGGGGCAGCAGCATGGACTAGGTGGGTGGAAAGGTTTCAGTTACGGGGAGGAGGCTGAAGGGGAATGCTCCCGGACTGGAGTCAGCCTGTGAAGGCACAGAGAGGCCACTTGCCTAGGAGAGGAATCCAGGCCTCCTTGGCTCCCCACTCCTGGCTCCTGGCTCCCAGCCCTCTGTCTGTCTTGGGCTTCTCCCTGCCCCACCCCAGGCATTGAGCTGGTCCCAGAGCACACAGCCCTTGGCAGGTCATGCAGCTCTGTCTCCTCCCTTCTGTCCCTTAATCTCACAGAGAAGCAGAACCAACAGGACATGGAGGCCGTGCTCGTCCCACTTCTCAGAATCTGGATGGTTCCATCATCACCCCCTTCCGGGGATGGGTGCAAAGGGGAAAAAAAAACCTCAGTTGGTTGCTGGGGTGTGGGGGAGAGGAGGCTGGCAGGCCTCTTCCCAGCACTGGTGAAGGCTCCACTCCGCCACAGGAAAGGGTCCTGTCTCAGTTTCCTGGGCTGTCATACAAAGTGCCACAAGCCATGTGAACAGACACAACGGAAATGTGTCCTCTCTCTGTCCCAGATTCAGAAGAATGGAATCAGGTGCAGCAGGGCTGTGCTCTCTCTGAAGAACCGAGGGGAGGAGACTTCCTGCCTCTTCCAGCTGCTGGCCACTGCCGACTGACTGTCCTTGGCTTGTAGGCGCATGGCCCCAATCTCTCCTCTGCTGTCCCGTGGCGCTCCCCCTGTGGAGGCACCTGTCTTCACACAGCCTGCTTCTCTTTGGGTGTCCTCAAATTTCCCTTGTCATTGGAGGAGAGCCCACTGAATCCAGCATGCCCCCCCTTACTTGATTACTTCTGCAAAGACCCTATTTCCAAATAAAGTCACATTTGTAGGAACCAGAGACTAGAACTTCAACCTCTTTTTTTTTTTTTTTTTTTTTAAATGGGGACACAATTCAACTTACAACAGGCACTTTTCCCTCTTTGACTCACACTCTAGCCAGCCCAGGGCCATATGGAAAGGACCCCCTGCTGACATTAGATCCTGCAGTTCTAACCACCAGCAAATCAACAAATCCCACTTATCTCTAATTTATTAGCTTTGCATTGATCTAACGCCCTTCAGTACAAAGCCCTATAAACACACACTGTTTTCCTACTGACACCCCGCCAGGTATGTGGTGGGGAACTTGGCCAGCTGGCAGGGAGTACCCACCCTGGCCAGGGATGCAGGCAGGGATGTGGCCAAGCTTTCCTCCTCTGTTCCTCCCCCTAGCCAGGGCAATCATCTGCAATTAGGCAGGGGACAAGCTGGTTTTGCAGGCATCCTGGGCACCCCCTGCAGCCCACCTCTCCACCCTGGTCAGCTGCCTCATGTTAAGAGCTTTTCAAGGGACAGCCATGAGAGTGATAGGGCTGCTCAGATTCTGTTCATGTCAACTGGCAACAAGTTTGCTTTCTGTGTACAAATTCCCACTGTCTGTCAACGCTGTATCAGTTTGCTAGCGCTGCTGTAACAAAGATTCACATGAGTGTTTAAACAGAAATAGATTGCCTCCGTTCTAGAGGCTGAAGCTTGAAATCAAGGTCAGCAGGGTTGCTTCCTTATGAGGTTCTTTGCCTCCTCCTGTTGCTTGTGGAAGCTTCGCCTGGTCACCGCCTTGTCTTCATGCGACAGTCTCCCTGTGTGCAATGCAGCCCCCGACTCAGGGTAAGCAAGAACTGGTTGCAAAGTGACCCAACCTTTAAGGACAGTGGATCTTTGTTTTAAAAAAAATCATCAATATTCGGAACCATTTCAGACTCTGTTTTGGGTGTCAAGGGAAGGGCTCTAAAAATGCACAGAAATGCATAGTAAAGGGCCCCTTTGGAACCTGGATTTAGGGAAACAAAGTTGTCTTCAGCTTTAAACTCTAAGACAAACTAACCTAAGTTCCAAAATAGAGAGTGCGATGACTTTGTTTCACTAGATTCACACTATTAACATACCAAAAAATATGGTTGTCAGAAGTGTGTGTGTGTGTGTGTGTGTGTGTGTGTGTGTTAGCGTGGTAGTGTATGTATGTTTGTGTGTGAGTAGAAGCATTCTATGGGTGTGTGAATTTGTGTGATTTGCACAATCATGTGTGCACATGTGTGTGGACAGCCAGGGAGGCCCCAGGCAGAATAGATACCCTTCCCTGGGGACAACTGATCCTGATCAACCTGGCTCTTTGCTCACTCTTGGAGGGGAGAGCTGGGGCAGGAATTGGAGGCAGTTCTCTGAGCAGCCACACAGTCATCAGGCCAAGTCTGGGGTCATTCACACCAAACTTCCCAGGCTGTTGAATGGGTAATTTACGTCTGCTTTGGTTCTCCATTAGTTTGGAGGGGAGCGGCAGTGTCCCCGAGCACAGGTGGCATCCTCTGGTTCCAAGTGTGTTCCATGGCCCAGTAAAATTGACCTCAGCTAGGTGCTTGTTCAAAATGCAGAAAATCGGGCTGGATCTATGGAATTCCAGTCTACATTCCACCAGATCTTGAGTAGCCATGTGCATCGTAAAGCGTGAGGCCGCTGCACAGAACCTAGAGTTTGGTCATTGCCAAAGGAAACTCTAGCATCTGCAAACTGCTACTTCTCCCCTTCCAGAATGTGCGTCCACAGGTCGGGTCAACCCAGACAAGGCTGCCCTGGGAGGCCGGCCCTCGCTTCTTTGCTGCTTGACTCCCGTCTCCTTTTTTTTCAAACTCCATCACCTGTCAACAGCCAAACACTGATCAACAGCCTGGTTTTCCTCATCATAACAATGAAAATTCTGCTGTCTGCTGACTGATTGGTATTTACTTTTTTGGAAAAATCATGTTTTAAATCCCATGGGAGTTGTTGTTAAGGAGAGTTATACTGCAGAGAGTTTTATCACCCCTCTGCGGGTCCAGCCCAGGCCCTGGCATGCACCTTGTGGTGCCCGAGGAGCTGACGGCATCCTCAGCCTTCCGGAGCATCCGCCCCCTCCTCCGCAGAGCTGGCCCGCGGGGCCGCCTGCCTTCGTTCTTCCTACCTTACCTGCTCTGGAGAAAATACAAACACATGTCAACGGCAGCACACTAAAACCGGATGACAGCTGAAGAACGCCTAAATCTTCCCAGTTGCCGCCTACGCTTCCTCTGACTTTATGTCCTGGCGTGCCTGCCCTGGGCCTCCATCCCTGTGGTCCCAGCAATGCACCCTGGTGTCTGCTCTTTCAGCTGCTTCAGGGACAGGCTGGGGCTCCAGGTGCCAGCCTGTTCCCAGCACACCTTCCCAGAGCAGGGTGCAGGTGAGGAGGGGGCCCTTGTGGGGGGCCTGCGGTGCCGTGGCCTAGAACAAGCCCAGACCCAGCTCTCCGGAGGTCTCCTGCGGCTTCCACCTAGAAAACCGACCAAGAAACGAAGGAATCCAGGGAATTTTCCACAGGACAAAAGAGGTGGGGGGGGGGAGCAAAGAGAAGCTACCGCCTTCCTAAACAGCCCTCTGCCAGGTGTGGGAACTCAAAAGGAAGGTTAGAATTTTCCTTCAGCACCTTGAAGTTAAGCCCCTGCCCTGGGATTCAGGTGGAACACAGGCTGGGCCTTTGGTGTCAGCTTTGCCAGGGAAAGAGGGTGGGGAAAGCCCCTTGGCTTGGCATTGACATGATGTCCAGCTGGCTCCTGCCCCCAGGACTTGTAAAGGGCTTTGAGGGACTAACACTCCCCTGAGGGCCACCCAGTAGTCATAGGTGCAGAGGCCAGCCCTTGGCCTCCAGTGCTTCCTTGATTTTGGAGAAGAATCTTTCAGTTTAGGTAGGGAGAAGCAAGGCCATTTAATCATTCATTTCTTAAAGCTTCCTGTCCCTTGTACCAGCTGACCCTGTCATTAGAGCAGGATCACTTTCTCTGTGTCAACTCCCCAGCAAGGTCCATGAGTGAGGACCTACCAGGAAATGGAGGGAGTTCTTTGAGGACCATTTACAAGAGTGTGCACAGGGGACTGGGAGCCGGAGGGGAGGGTGCTGTGTTCTGGGATCAGTGACTCACTGTGGGGCTCTTACCACCCCAGGCCTGAGGGCCAAGGGGAGGAGCGTTTCCTGGATCTGGAAGGAGAGGATCAAGGGAAGCGGGGACGTTGGAGGTGCCCAGGCAGTGCAGCTGGCCTGAGGCGACCCTATGAGGAGGGAGACAAAGGAAGAGATATCCCAGCCTTACCTTCCTCCTTCCCTGCAGTCTTGTGCCAAGGTCCCCACTGACTGGACCCAACTAAGAGGCAGAAGGGAAGGAGCCTGGGATATGGCATGCACGGGGCAGAGAGCAGTGTGGAGAAGGTAAGGCATGGATCAGGAGGGGCCACCAGGAGCCACCTGGCCTCCCAGAATGCCCTTCCATCCATCCTGGACCCCTCTGATTCAATCCTTGCAGCTCTGTAGACATCTGGTCATTTTACTCTCCCACTATCCATTCTTCTGTCATTGGCATCATGGTACAATGTCCAGAGATGCCATTGGCCAAGGCAGCTCATAAGCTTTTCAGGGACAGAAATTGCACCTACCTTGGATTTTTTCATGGCCTTGGGTGCCTCCTTTGTATAAGAGGCAAGTGTACGTGTGTATGCACACACACATGTGAGCATCAGCAAGGAGAGGTGATATTGTAGTAACTCCTAGTAGGTCTCAATAGCTTTATACAAGAAATGTTTTTTCTTGTCCATACTACCCATCTGTCTTAGTCCATTTTCTGTTGCTATAACAATACGTGAGACTGGTGAGTGATAAAAGAAAGAATTTTATTTTGCTTCATGGTTTTGGAGGCTGGAAGTCCAAGAACATGGTACCAGCATTGACTTGGCTTCTGGTACCATGTTGGTGTGCTGAATTATAACATGGTGGAAGGGCAGAAGGAATCTCATAGTAAAAGAGGATGAGAGAAAAAGCCAAGGAAACCAGTCACTTTTAGCACTCTTCTGATAACTACTTCCTCATGAGAATTAACCCACTCTTGAGAAAGTGGAGACTCCCTCTTAACCACCTGATCACCCTTAAAGGCCCCACCTCCCAACACCACCACAATGACCTCCAAATTTCACAAGGGTTTTGGAGGAAACAAGCCACATTCAGTCCATAGCACCAACTCTTGTAGATCTACAAGTCATAATGCTTTGAGACCCGCAACATGGACACATTTGCATCCACAAGAAGAGGAAGAAGACGCAGCAGATTATGTGCTGGCCTGAAGTTTCTGTAAGATAAGTCACTTCATACATTTCTTTGGCCAAAGGTTCACAGCCTCACCTTTTATAAGCAGGAAGGCAAAATCCCTACATGCTCAGAAAACAGAGAGCAGAATTATCTGGGGAATAGTTCCCATAGTGGGTGAGGGTGGTCTCCACAGGGAGTTGTGAAGGAATGGTTGATGCTTGAATTTAATATAACAATTGTCAATAAACATTATATTAAAAACTAACCTATATCTTTTGACATACTCAATTTTAGTTGATTGAATTAGCAATAGTAACAAAAAGTGAGGTGTACAGGAATTACAGGAATCAGAAGATTTTAAAAATAGAGTGGTTTACATCACAACACTCTATTTTGGGCTGATTTTCCCATAGCCTGTTTTGTTTGATAGGAATTGAATTGTCCCTGGGAAATGTATTCTTCATCCCTGTCCCCAATCAAGTTATCATTTTCCAGATTCTCATGACCGTGGCTGTTCTTAAGTCTTGGATAGATTGACATAGGTCTGCTCATCAATCTTGATCCCTTTGGCTCGGATCCAAGGACACTCCCTTCTCTGCCACTTATTTTCTTCTTGGCACTGGGTGTTGAACTTAGGGGCACTTGACCACTGGAGCCACATCACCAGCCCTATTTTGTATTTTATTTAGAGACAGGGTCTCACTGAGTTGCTTAGCACCTCACTGTTGTTGAGGCTGGTTTTGAACTCCTCCTGCCTCAGCCTCCCCAGTCACTGGGATTACAGGCATGTGCCATGCACCCGGCTCTGCCACTTGTGGAGCACACCCAGAAATGGTACCTGTACTGACCCCAGGCACTGGCCTACGAACGTTCTCAAGTCTGGGTCCTCAAGAAATCCTGGACCTTGCAGGAAATCACCTTACCTCAAAATAGGAAAGGGAGTAAAAAAATGTCCCAACCTAGGCAATTGCTCTGTTGAATGAAAATGCAAAAAACAAACAAAACGAACAACCCCCAAAACATCAAAACCAAGTTCTTACCATGATTTTCAAAAGTAGAAAAGCATGTTTACCCATCTTTGGAAAATGTCTATATCTAAGAACTGTTTGGGTGGTAATCCTGGCCAGCTGGGGTTATCACCCAATTGTCTCATCCAATCACTTTCCCAAAGAATTTACCTAATAAAAACATGAAAAGATTAGAACTGAAGGTGTAAAATATGATTATATTTATGATTAAACAAATGAACAACAACCCCCCCCAATATCTCTTGTCTGTTCTCTCCTAATTTTTAGTTATCTTTCGAACCCTGAAAGTGAATGTCAATAATACTTCCTCAAAATGTCAGAGAGTAATTTTGATGGGTAGGCTTAGAAAGATACAAGTTTCACTCCATTCGTGGGTTCTCAAGGGCTGTGCACAGTGAGAAGAGAAAGGATGAGATGATGGCCCTGTGGTTCAGGATGCACAGGCCCTCGATGATAAGGTCACTGTCACAGTCATCTGGGAAGCCTAAGCCGTAGAGTGGCTAGCAGCGTCCTTACTCCACCCAAGCTCTGGGGCAGTTCAGCTCTGAGGCCTCCTGGAGGGCTCTTTTGTGGTCCTGTCTCATCTTCAGTTTTCTCAGCAGGTCCATTTCTGATATCACCTGCCAGGGAGAGAGTGAAAATCATCATAAATAGCAATCCCCACTTTTAGAATTCCTTTACCTGATCATAAAAGTAGTGTATGCTCATTGCAGAGAATTTGAAAACTGTAAAATATAAGAAGAAAATAAGAGGAAACCATACTTCCATACTTCCCCACCTAGTGTTAATTACCATCAATTTCCTCAGGTTCCTCCGCCCCCCACCTTCCAACCTGCAGTTTTCTTTTTATTGATTTTTAAATTAAATATTTTAATCATTCGCTCCTCTTTACTTATTGATCACATACTTTTGTCCCGTTCTCAGTTTTAGTGATGTAACAGTAGAATAAATGGACAGTCCTGTTCTCATGGGGACACAACATCAAAGATGGCTACTGACATTCCGTGGGCAGAAAGACAATAAGAAAATCTCCAAACACTCAGAAATTTAACAGTATACCATTGAAGAGTTCATAGGTCAAAGAGAGACTATCAAAGGAAATCAGAAGTACATAACACTCTGAGGTGCAGCTAAAGCAGTACTGAGAAGGAAATTCATAGCAATAAAAATTGCTAACATTACAGCAGGGGAAATCAATCAACAATCAAAGTTCTCACCTCAAAAAAGTAGAATTAGAATGAAAAGAACAAAATTACAGTCAAGATAGTAGAAAAGGGAAATAAAAATAGGAACAGAAATCAATGAAATCAAAAGTGGGAAATCGATAGAGAAAAACCAATGGAACAGAAAGACACAATTCAATGAAGTTGACAAATCTCTAGAAGACTGACAGAAGTTAAAAAAGAGAAGATGCATTATCAGTATCAGAAATTAGACAAAGGATATCATTATAAATCCTGCTGTCATTAAAAATATAATAAGCAGATACTTTGAGTAACTTTATGCTCATAAATTCAACACACCTTAAAAGAAATAGGCCAATTCCTCAAACACCACAAATTACCTAAATCCAACCAAGATGAAACAGACTATCTGAATTGTCCTATAACCATTATACAGGCAGAGTTTGTAATTTAATAAGCTTCCAAGATGGTTTTACTGGAGGACTCTTCCAGACATTTAAAAAAATCAGTACTAATTTTACACTACTTTTTCTAGAAAATAGAAGAGGAAGGGACATTTCCCAACTCATTTTTGAAACTACCGTCACCCTGATTCCAAAATACAAGAGAACCACTACCCAACATCTCTCATGAACCTAGGTGCAAAAATCCTCCACCAAATATTAGCACTGTGAATCCAGCAATGTGGATTTAGTAAATAAAATGGCATGTCTAAGAAATCAAGGCAAGTTAACATTTTACCATATTTGTCTCCGTTTATTTCTTAAAGAGAAATGGAATGTTGTGGATAGAGTTAATGCCTCCTTCCACTGCGAACATTAGCATGAAGTTGTTAGAGTGTATCTTTCTGTTCCAGGTTTTAATAGTATTACTACTCAGATATATGTTCAAGTATAATTTGTATATCATTACATGCATCCTTTAAAGGAACATAAGTGGCATTATATAGTATCTATCTCTTAGCAACTTCTCTTCCATTCTTTTAATGTAGGTGTAAGGCCTGTGTGTACACACACACACTCACACACAGAATTTTAACAACCAGGAGCATATGGAATATGTACTTTAGAAGACTGAACACCTGCTTTTGAAAATTCAACATGGTATGCCAGTCAACATAACATTCAACTAGTATTTCTAGCACACACACTGGCACCTGGCACATAATAGGTGCTCAGTAAATATCAAAGACATGAGTAATGGATTTCTTTATTCCCCACAATTACTCATGAGTTGGGTAGTGACCTTCCCATTCAGGTGGAAGCTGAGAGATGGGGTAGAAGTGGCAGGGCCAGTATAATCAGGTGTCCGGCGAACTAGCAGATGGTCACCCCATGGCAGTCAGGGCCATTACAGGTCTCCCCAACCCTGCTGCCTCCGTGGGGGCCCAGGTGGAGGCCTGGCTCCAGTCCTGAGAAGGATGGATTGTGGGAAGTGCCAGGAGCAGGAGAGACTGAGGAAGGGGGAGCTGCCTGTGGAGGCAGAGGACAGGGCCTGGGGCCCGGGCCCCAGCAGAGGTGTGGGCAAAGGAGAGGCAGGGCATTGGCTGGAGGCTGCAGGTCCTCGGAAGCTGGTGCTCAGGCAGGTATGCTGGGTGCAGGTTGCTGGCAGGGGCCACCGCTGGCCACAGAACAACGCCACGGTTTGCTCAGCACACACCCGTCATCAGTGTGTAACGCGCCCCATTCACACCCGCCCTCACGACACCTTCAGCACATATGGCTTGACTCAGTTTCCCCATTTTATTTACGCATTCAGTGAATGAAGTGACTGCCAGAGGGCCCGTCTTCCTGACATGGAGTTTTCCAGACGTCCCGGCGCTGTCGTCTCTCTCTTCCTTCTCTGGAACCGCATCCCTGAAGCAAAAACCAATGCTGCGGACTGCACGTTCGTGTGTTCCCCCCAAGATGTGCGCGCTGAGGAAACGCACAGCGAGAGGGCCGCGGCCTGCAGGTTGGGAAGAGCGCTCCCCAGACGCCCGTCGGCCCCGATCTTGGAGTCCAGCCTCTGGAACTGAGGAAGGAATTCTGCTGTTTCAGTCACCAGCCTGTGGCGTTTGTGATGGCAGCCAGAGAAGATGGGTCCAGCCAGGTTCTTAAACGTGGCCCAAGAGACCCCACTCTCTGGCCTTCCTCTTCTCTCCAGTCGCCTCCTGGACTCCTCCTCTCTGGCTTCCTCCCTCCAGCCACGCCGCTTCCCTGGCATTCTCTGAGGCAGGGAGCCCATGTTGATCTCAGGCCTTGGCACTTCACTCTCTCTGCTGGTGACTCTCCTTCCAAGGCAAATCCCCTCCGTTCCTTCAAGTCATCGCCCAAAGGTCATCTTCTTAGTGAAGCTGACCCTGAGAACTACTTAACTCACCTTTGCCCTGCCCCCAGCACTTCCAAAACCTTTGCATGTTCTACTTTTTATTTTTTTCCATATACTTATCGCTCTGCAAGAATATAATGCAGAAGAATAGGGATAATTTGTCTGATATTTGTCTGATAATTGTCAGTGATAAATCCCAAGCGCCCAGGATACACGGATGCACAGTTCCTTTTCAATCAGTAGTTGGTGGCTGAGTTGAAGGAGGCTCTTCATCCCTGGAGAATCAGTCTGCCAGCCCGGAGACCATGCCTTCCCGGAATTGCCCAGCAGATGGCAGCCGACACACACCAGATAGCCCAGGGCTCAAGGTTTTCCCCAAGAAGAGAACCAGAACCTCGTTGGTTGGACTTTCTCCTAACCCAGACTCTTCCCCGTGTTGAGAGGCTGAATGTGGGAAGCGAGCTGGTGAGCTAGCACAGGAAGCTGTTTACCCAAAATCCTGGGGTAAAAAATGTAAACTGCTGTCGAAAAGAAATAAGCTCATTCTTCCCACAGTGGAGATGGACTGTGGTCATGGATCTGTGTCACTTCTCCAAATGATGGAAAGTGATATGGTTTGCTACTCCCATCCCAAGGGACAGAAGTCAGTCCCTAACCCATCCCTGGGCTGTGAAGCTTCTAGTCATACTCCCAACACACCAGAAGATGCTTGTCATAGGAACTTCAAGTCTCCCTCTGGGTGCCCGCCAACACACCCGCTTTCCATTCAATCAGGAATTGAGTTACAGTTGATCATGGGCCCTTCAAAACCCAAGTTCAAGGTGAAACTGCCTTGAACATCTGAATGTCAGGTTAGGGTGAGGTTCTAAGGCAGGGACTGCTCAAGAATCTGAGTCTACTGACCTCAAACCATCCTTCCAGTGGGTCAGCCTAGTTACTCCTACAGTGAGGACAGGAGCCAGAATTTACAGAGCGCTTCTTGGTGGGGCGGGGGGCGGGGTCACCACCAGCATTATTGTGCTCATTCTCCCGCAACTGCCCAAGTCCACATTCTGCTCATCTTCATGTTGCAGGTGGCCGAGGAGAGGTCATCACTCACCCAGGGACACTGCCGGTTGCTTTGCAGTTCACTGTCAACCATTGGGAAGAAAGAATTTGCTGAGTGGATGCACCACAGATCCTGTCAACCTCAGGGACTATCTAGTCCAGCCGCCTCTGTGACAGATAGAGAAAACGAGGCCCTGGACACACAAAGCAGCATCCTGAGCTTTGCATCCCCCATTAGAGTTGCGAGGTAACCACAGGCATTTATTTTGCCTTCTATATTTGCATCAGTCCCTGCTGACACTAGATTCTTCTGCAAGATTTGTGAAAACAACCATTTTTCTCCTGCTTTAAGAGTTTTGTCAACTAATAGAAGGTCCCGCTAGAATCACCGGTCTCTCATGATGTGAATTGTGACTTCTGCAGCTGGGGTCCCTGGTCTGGCCAGTCAACCTGCAAGCTGGTTCGTCCATTGGGAAAAAGGAAATAACGCTATTCTCTTAAGGATACCTTGGATGCCAGGCCAGTGCTGCCAGCGCAAGCAGGAGCCACAGATGCAGGCCGCCTGTGTTATTTTAAATTTTCTAGTGGCCACATCAAAAAGAGGTAAAAAGAGGTGAATCGACACACCCGCACACACTCACCACCTTTAATTTTCATAACTTGTTTCACTTAACTCACTATCTTCAAAATATCAGCAGGCCAACATCTGGTCGATAGGCAGCTGTAGTGAGATCCTTATGTTTTAATTTCGCATCAAGTGTTCACGATCCGGTGTGTATTTTGCACCAACAGCACATCTAGATTTGCACTAGCCACGTTTGGAATGCTCCACAGGCACATGTGGCCAGTGGCTACCATTTTGGAAAGTCCTGTTCAAGGCCCTTCTCTGGCCTCAGGTCACTGGGCTGCCTTTGGAAACCTTCCCTGCCCAAGTTACTCTCACCCGGTGTCACTGACGGGACTTGTGTTTTCCCTGCCAACGTCCATCTCGTCCTTCGTCTCACTGCGGCAGGAGTTCTTGTAACGAGCCCAACAGAGTGAGATACCGGGTGGTGGGAAGGCCTGGGAGGTGATGGGATGGCGGGAGAAGCCAGGTCCCCCCCGAGGATGGGTGGCCCTGGGGGTCCCTGAGCCAGGGCTCTGGGCACCATATGACCTGGACAGTAAACCAGCTCAGAAGGTCCCCTCAGCACACCCTGCTCAATCTGTGGCCTGAACAGAAACACCCTCATTACAAGGGAGCCCCACCTCTGTGGCCATTACTTACATTTGATAATTATTAGGTGGAAGGGCTGCAATCGTGCATGGGCTGTGCTCAGAAAGACATAAAAGGGCCCAAGCCAGGCTTCCGCCTCCAGGGGTTGGGACCAGAGTTGGAAGCCAGTGTTGCCTGGCTTCTCCTGACCGCAGCAGTCCCTGGGCCTCCTGGAAAGGGCCAAGGTCAGGCCAGTGGTGCTGGGGTCCTGGAGGACCAATGAGGACCAGGAGGGCCCCTGTAAGACTAGACTGGGACCAGGTGGGAAAGGTGGTGGGCCTGCTCAGACGCAGGGCTCAGGCCCTCCAGCACATCTGGGGATGGCAGAGACCTTCACTCTCCCTTCACCCCAAGCCCCCAGATGGTACCTCCTTTTTTCTGGAAGGCAGTGGCTGGAGCAGGAACTCTGCATTTCAGATGGCCCAGGGTTCAAATCCTGGCTCTTCCACTCACTATGTGAATTTAGCCAGTACCTCTCTTAACATTGGTCCTCCTCTGCCTCCTTGCTGGGGTTTTCTGAGCATTAAATGAGGCAATAAATGTGAGGCTTAGCATCATGCCAGGCTACCATTATTATATTTTACTGGGGAGCAAGCTGGTTCCCCAGTACTTTAGCCTGTCCAGGATAGAGGCATCCTATTATTTTTTTCAATTAACTCATTTTGTGAGTTAAAAGCACAGCACTAATAAAAAGCTATGCTGATAGAGAACAATTTGAAAAACATCGTTAAGTTAAAAAAGGAAGTCCAGGTTACTATATAACACGAACCAACATGGCGCCATATGTATGCCTTGCATTTGAAAGGCGGATGCAGCATGGGTAAGGGGTGACAGGGAGGTGAGCCGGGACAGGGTGCCCAAGAGGTTGATTTTCCATTATCCAGTTCCTAGTATTTACATTTTACTAGAAGTGTGTATTACTGCTTTTTGAGGATGTATTACTCCTTCAATTAAAAATAAACGTTAACCTCTCACACCCATCACAAACGATCGCTGTGGAAAATGTCCAAATTCTGAAGAAAGCACGGGGAAACGTAGGGCCATTCTACTGTGCAGTGTTAGAAGATCCAGGTCCCCCGGGAGAGATGGCTTGTTTGTCCCTAAGTTCATTTTCCACGTTTCACCCTTTCAGCATCTGTCAGGAAATAAATCAGGCAAAAAGAAAACATCAAAGGAGCCATTCATACGTGTACATGTAACCTGCATGGGCTCGCTCACGCATGTGTGTGCAACATGCCTGGGCTCGCTCGTGCATGTACATGCAACACACATGCACCCAACAAACGGAGCATGTCCCGTGCTCTCACTCGGGCAAGCTACACATGCACCCCTCAGCCAAACCACACCACACCACACAGCAGCAGCAGGTCTACCTCCACTTCGCCCGCCCGTGTCCCAGCCCCCCACACCCACAACTACACACGAATTCCAACTAAGCCCTGCATCACACACCCCTCCACCAAAGCACCCACACACACCCCAATAACCAAAGCACTTCATACATGCACCAATAGCCAGGGCCATACCCACACACACACACACACACACACACACATCCCAATAACCAAAGCACGTCACCACCACTCATCCACAACCGGAAGAGCTTTGCTCCCCCAAGCGAAGTGCTCCAGTCCTCCCCCAGCAGCCAAGACGGTTCCTGCAGCCCCCCACAGCCCCCAGCGCGTGGGTTTGCTTTCTGCAGCGGCAGATACTTGAACACTAAGACACTAGGCTGCGACTTTCTTTTCAGATTAATGAGCAGAAAAAGATTGGAAGAAGGGGGGCTGAGAGTGGCGGGAGAGAGCAATTACACCCAAATCTTTTCTCTGTTGATTAGGGATTCCTTCTCCAGCCTGCTTTGGCTCTGGCTAAATCTTTTTCTAATGAGATGTGGCTTATCCAGATCAGGGCGCTGAGAAAAAAGTTGCAATTAACTTTAGGAAGAAAAGGAGTGAGTGAGAAAGGGGGGGGGGGGCTGTGAGTGGGGCAGGGACGGGCCAGACAGGCAGTGCCAGCCACGGAGGGGCTTCCGGCAGGTGGAGGGGCACAGGCCAGGCCCATGGGGGCCACTAGCTCCTCTGAGGCCATGGTTTCAGGGCCTTGGATTCCAGAGCTATTCCAAGAGGCCTCCATGTGGCCTGACCCACTTCAGGCACAGGTAAGGTTGGGCAGATGGCAGGTCTTCTCTGGTGGGGCTGCCTCCTCCAGAACACCACCTCTCAGTGGCTTCTCTCCCTTTTGCTTGCCCACACTCAAGAAGACAGGGGCCCTTGGCCACCTGACAGGACCCCCTATAGCCCTGTGCCAGGACAGCATGGCCTCTTGTCTCAGGAGCTGCTGGGGTCTGGCTGCCCCTGGCAGCCAGGAGCAATGGTTCAGGAGAGGCCTGGGGTACAAGAGCTGCTGCTGGGGTTGCCCAGGCTGCCTGGCTCTTCCCACCTGGGAGTGAGGTCCTCAGTTTCATTTTCATGAGCCACGTGAAAGGGCAGAGAGGGAGCTGGGGATGTAGCTCTGTGGGTAGAGTGCTCGCATGCACAAGGCCCTGGGTTCAATCCCCAGCACCAAAAAAAAAAAAGGGGGGGGGGGCAGAGAGGGGCTAGGACCCCAAGTGGAGAAAATGCCTGCGACTCCGAGAGCCAGCACAGACCACCTCGGCACGCCTTTCCACGTAAGGCTCGCGGGGGCCACGCCACAGCTGCCCACCAGTGGCTGCTTCTCCTGGTGCCACGGCCTTCGTCTGTAAGAAGGATAAAGGGGAAAGGCAGTGGGCTCCATAGCCTCCGCCAGGCCTGACACTCCTCGAACAGGCAGAGCCATGGCTTCTGTGTGTCCCCACTTGAGTCACCAAGCCTCTGTCCCCTGACTTCCTTTCTCTACTTTGCACATCTATGGGAGACTTGTACCTTCCTGCAAGTTCTCATCCAGTAGGAGACCCGGTTGGTCCCTAACCAGTCATAAATATCCAGCAATGCCTAAGGGTGGGCTCCAACCTGGCACTGGTGTGGGCTCGGGGGTCTCCCGTACTAGGTGGACGTGGGTATGCAAGTGGAGCTGGGGACCCCGAGCTTGGATCAACTGGAATTGGGCAAGAAGGGGTGGGTGGAAGGGAGGAGTGGGACGCTGGCTTCATCCTCTTCAGTCACACATGAACACACAGCCATGTGTGCTAAGGGTCCAGGCAGGTCATCCAAGGCAGGACTCCATTCTCCTAGTCACAGCCTCGGTTCTTCCCATCCCCATCATTTTATCGATTGACTTGCTGGTGACTCCGTTGGAGCCAGTGAAGCTGCCCCATCTGACAAGCTTGTTAGATGTCCAAAGAAGGGCCCCCGTGTGTGTGTGGCCAGCCAGGGACACAAGTCTCCCTCAGTGGCCCCAGACTGTGGGACACAAGCTGAGCCCATCTTTCCTATGGCTGCGTTCTGAGAATCCGTGAGTCCCCACGCACCTCTGAGCCTTGCAGCCTGGTACCCGGGTCTGGGCAGCCCGCCCCTCTGCCCAGCCCTCCGTCGCGGGAGCTGTGGGAGACACTCCCGGCTTTCTCCCATTTCTCTCTGGCCTTCGTCAATCCAGTGAGCATATGTGTTAGAAATACCTGCTGGAGCGCTAAGTTAGAAATTCTCCTTAAACATATAGCAAGGTCAGATGAAGGGAAAAAAAAAAAAAAAAAAACAAAAAAAACTCAGAAAACAAAACACAAAACCCCGAAACAGAAATTGGACACAGAAGGGCAGATGTAGACTGAACAGGAAGTGCTGGCCCTGAGCTAAATGAAACAGCTGTCACCATTGTTCTGGACCTGGGCCTGCCTTTGCAGGCTCCATGCGGCCCGGCTCAGAAAGCAGATGTTAATAATTACAGCACATGAAACGAAGGGCACAGGATTAGGCAAGTGACGAAAAAGAAATGGTACCAGTAGATTTATAACTCGCTCAGCAAATCTGCCGGGGTTGGGGTGGGGGGTGGGCCAACCCCTTTCCCAGCTCAGCCTGTTGGGTCCTGGGATGGTCTCAGGACGGGGGGTTGTTTATGTTGTTTTATGGCGGAGGTCTCTCCTAGCTGCTGTTCCAGGGACCCCGTGACGGTAGGACCACAGCCAACTGTCTCTAACCTACTGGAAACAGATAAAACCTGCGATATTCAGCCTAAGCGCCAAAAGGGGATCTCGGTTCGGGCCTGTCGTTGGGTGGCTTACTGCTAAGCGGCGGCTTCGGAGGACACGGGCTCTTGCTTTTACTGCAGGGTTCGTGTTCAAGATCCAGGAGCTGGAGTTTTTTGCAGTTCAAGCTGATTCAAGTTCTCAAGTTGGCCAGCGGCTCCTGCCTGGAGGAGGCCAGGTAGCACTGCATGGGGCGGGGACGCAGCTGGGACAGTTGCAGAAAGGAAACGAGTCAAGTTTGTGGGCTAATTACATACGTAGGAAAAGCAGAGTCTCCACATGTTTTCTGAACATTCCTCTGTGCTTTTCCACGTGAGTTGTAAAAAGCAAAACACAGCAACACAGTCACATCTACCCTGAATCCTCCCCTCCCGCCACCCGCTAGCAAGGACGTCTCTTGAAAGGTTAGAATGAAGGTAAGGCATGTGTTTGCCATCTTTCTGCCTGATATGGAAACCATATGCTTAAATACACTAGCAAACATACTTAATATAACACTCTCTTTTATTAAATGTGGTTTTATAAATGCTCTCCCTAGCCAGGGCACCTTTGCTGGGCTGGGGGCTGGAGCTTGGCAAAATAATCTTCCCGCTGTTCCATCTATTGATACACATTTTTGGAAAATGAGTCTCGGACCCTTGGAAAATAGGCTGGTTCTGATTATTATTGCAGGAGGGAAGGGCACGCGAGGGCATCTTTTTTCCTCTGATAAATTAAAAGAACTGTAACGGGTGCGTTCTGCAACCTGCAAAAGGACAGAGCCATCTGTGATTCATTTAGCAGCCCCTTCCCGAAGATTTATTTGATTAATTCAGTCAGAAGAGAGAGAATATGGATTTTCCCTCTTCTCGGAAAGGCACATACACACTCGCACACGCACCCACCCATGGGTAGATATCTTAGGAATGAAAAATGACTAATCATGTTATTGGAACCGGGGATCATGGGGCCTTGGTGGTGAGATAGCAGGCTCCCGCCCTGCTGATGGGAGGGCTGGCTTCAGAGTGGATTTAATATTCTCAGGCCCAATGCCACTGGAGAGGGCCCAGAGAGTAATGCCAGAAGGCTGGAGGGCTTGGGTTAGCCATGATCACTGGGTGCCACGCACTACACTGAGCTCTGGATGATTATCTCACCACCTGGTTCCAATGTCCTTGCCGTGGGGGTGATAACTCCACTGTTATCATCATCACTATCCAGCCAGGGAGACTGCCCCATTCCCAGTGTGCCTCTGCTCCAAAGTTCTTTCGCTTTATTTGGATGGTATTTTGCTTTCTCTGTCCTCCACCTACACCAGGCTCATGGTGTGGAGCTCAGGAAGGGGTCATCTACATTATCTGCTTTCTGATCTGTGGGTTTCAGTTCAGTGTTGACCAGAGAATGCCTCTCTTTTAGGCTTATTTCTGGTCTGCAGGAGAGCTAGCCTCCCGTAGCCTTGGTGGTCTGTAACTTATGAGACCCGTCCCTTCAAACACCATAGTCACTTCCTGGTGAATGGGTCCTCAGAGAAGGCACAGAAAGCAGCCAAAGCAAGAGAAATTATAAAATCATACAAGATAAATGTACATGGCCGGCAAATGTGCCCCTTCTCCCTCTCTTTAGCTCAGAGCAGACATTACTAATTGATCCCAGCTAGCCCTCCACTCTTCTCAGCCCAGCCCTCTGGGTGGCCTCAACCAACAGGTCAGAATTAGCACCTGAGCTGAAAGCCGGAAGCAGTGTCTTTTGGTCAAATGTTTCATCTCATAGAGGGAGAAATGGGAGCCCCAGGGGAGAAGTTGGCTACAAAACCAGGTAGGAAGTAAGTGACTCCAAGCCTCCCTTTCCTTTCCCACCCTCTTTCTGTGGCATCTACGCCAGTGAGCTGGGACCGAGTCAGGCGCAGTGCTTGTAAACCTCTGGGTTTTGCTGGGTCTCTGCTCCCTTTCCCAGTAGAAAGGCACTGGAACTACTTGCAGACCTGGTAAAATCTTTCTCCTGGAAGAATGCAGAAGACTGAAGTCTCTTTGTTATTTTAAAGTAATTAATCCCCACACCAAGATGGGGCGGGGGGCCTGAGCCCATAACAGTACAGCCCAGGGTCCAAGATTCTAGAAAGAAATGGAAGATTTTACTGAGGGAAACTCTGGGGTCGGCAGACACTCCCCACTCCCTCAATCGCCTGACCACAGGAAATGCCAGGATCAAAGGCAACCGAGACTCAATAGGCTTAAGGATTGAGGGCTTATAGCCGCTCCTGACTTTTCTGCCGGGCAGTGTCGGTCTCTCCGTGGAAAGAACAACAGGGTTCTGAGAAAGGAAGAGGGCGTCTCCACGTCCAGATTTCCCTCTCCAGCCCCTTTCCTGCTGACCCCGTCTGGGACCTGATGGTCACTGCTCCTTAGCCTGGGGCAGCTCAGGGGGACTTGGGCTTGCTCCCTGAACGTCTGAATGGCAGAACAAAAAGGCTTTTCACAGGAGAAGGGACACTGTGAACCAGGGCTCTGGTCCTGGAAGCCAGAGGGTGAGACTGAAGAGCACCTTGAGAAAGGAGGTGTTGGTGGTCAGCTCACTGTCCTGCTTGGCCAGGTTGCCGTGGGTGGGAGCGGACCTGCTTGAAGCTCAGATGTGAGTTTGGGGATCGTCCTCGCGGTGCCTGGGAGCCCAAGTGGCTCCTGCCGTTTCTGCCATCCCTGAGGAGGCTTGGGAACGTGGTGTTGAAGTCTGATCTCTACAATCCCGTTTATACTCTGAATTTTCATTTTCTATGAACAAAAGTGTGCCAAACGAGTCCCACACTAGCCCAGCCCAGTCTCTTGAAAAGAGCACAGGTATTGAGTTAGTAAGGTCCTAAAGGATGAAGGATTTTACAGGGATCAAATAGAACCCCTTAAAGGGTCTTGCAGACCAAACATCATTTGTTGAATAAAGATGTCTGTCTCTATGGCAGGAGTGGTTTTCTGGAACGTTCCTGACTGAGGGGGTGATTGGACAGCTCAGAGAAGGAGCCAGATTGAAGGGGTAGGTGATGACGAGAGGTCCTTGTGCCATTTTGGATTCCATTTGGGAATAATGAGTGGACTGAAGTGTGGATGAGTCGCCCCCCTCTGGTACTGAGAGTCACAATCAAACTCAGGAGCTAAGCAAATACTCACTAGCCGTGGGACCTTGGGCAAATTAGAAGACCTCTCTGTGCTTCAGTGTTCTTCTTGGTAAATAGGAGTAATCACCGCACCTACCTTACAAGTTTGTCATGAGGATTAAATGAGGGAAGCACTTAGAATAGGGACTGACACATAGTATGAAGAACACATGATCTCCTGAGTGCCCACCAAGGACATGTGGACAGGGAATGTGGGATGTCCATACGATGAGATTTTATTCACCCAGTGATGTAGGGACACACCCCAGAAAGCATTACATTAAACCAAAGAAGCCAGACACCAAAGGCCACATACCATCCTGTTCCGTTTAGATGAAAGATCTAGAATAGACAACTCCATAGAGATACAAAGCAGATCAGTGGCCACTCAGGGCTGGTGGGGAAGGTGACAGCTTATGGCAGGGGGCTTCCCTCTGAGGTGATGGCGGTTGCCCACCTCCGGGTTCACCACCGACTGACACTCTATCTGGATGAACAGTGTACTCTGTGACTTTCTGGATAAAGCCATTTTTAAGAGGATCCTCCTTTGGCTGGTAACAGGGGTGTTACCATGATACCTGTTATAATAATAAGAAATTCACAATTTTCTAAAGATACTTTCATTCTCACTTTTCATAAGGTTGCAAACACACCTATATCAAATAATAACATGATTTTTTTTTAAAAACTTGCGGTGTCCCTGATGGAAGGACCTGATCCCTGCGAGGCACCCATAGGTGTGTTCAACCACCCTTATTAGAATTAAGTACTTAAGGCCAACAACTGTGTTATGACAGGCACCAGAGAATCAAGGGCTGGCTGGAACTGACTCTGCCACTCACCAACTGCACAACTCAGGAAAATAACTTCCCTGGAATTCCATGTTTTTAGCTATAAGTGAGAAGATGGCGGGTGGGTTCCCTCTATGGGTGTCCTTCAAACCAAACTCTTCAGAGTCTATGATAGTGGCCTAAATCACTGGCCAAGGGAGGCAGACCTATCTCCTGCAGACTGGAACGTGCCCCTTCTGTCCCAAGGGTCTTAGGCTCTAGAATCTCAGCTGGAGGGGAACTTGCTATTACAGCCAACAGAGTCTCCCCCAAAATTCTGTCCACCAGAACCTGTGGATGTGACCTTGTTTGGAAGTAGGACTTTTGAAGATGTAACCTAGTTGCCACGAGATCATTAGGATAGACCCCGATGACTCAGGTCCTTCTAAAGGGATGAGAATTTGCAAGTAAGGACACATAGAGACAGAGGAAGATGCCTTGTGACCAGGGAGGCAGAAATTGGAACAATGGAGCTACCAGACCAGCAACACCAAGGACGGCCAACGCTCACCAGCTGCTAGGGGAGGCAGGTAGGGCAGATTCCCCCTCGGAGATGCCAGAAGGAACCAGCTTTGATCTTGAACTTCCAGCTAAGGGTGTATCAGTCCAGAGCTCAGGGTTGGTTGAGATTGTTCTGTAGATTCTCGAGCATTTTTGCAATTTCTGAGTCTAATGGAGATGGTAGAGTCCCTCCCAGCAGGATCACTCGAGATTCCTGACACGTCACATTCCTTTGCAGTGATCTGAAATGACATCAGCTGGACACAGCGATGGGAATTCTCCCAAGGGGTCAGAGCTGCCCAGATGGCAGCACCGCAGCCAGAATTTACTTCTTGCAATCTCAAAGCTGTTAGCACACGATGAATCCTCGGACAGACGCTTCCAAACTGCAGAACCCAACCGTAGGGAGAAGCGAAATAATTGAATGTCATCTTGGTCCCTGCTCCTTTGGAGCCAATGCACTTGCTGCAGGAGAAAGACAGTCCATAGGGACACAAAAATGACCTTCTTAGGCACTTACTAAATGGTCACTATATAAACATCCCACATTAGGGTGCTGGTTTGATGTATTTTAATACACCCACCCACACCTTGGACTTCTGGGTGGCCACTAGAACCACAGATATTAAAGAGCATCTATTGGCAGAAACGTGCTCATGGTTCACTTATTCATTCAACAAGTGTTGGTTGAGCACCTACTTTGTTACGGCTGTATCCTGGGTTCTGGAGACAGAGCAAGGAGCAGCTGAGACCCATGCAGGCAGATTCCATGCTGTTCCACAATTTATATCCTATCTGAGGAAATGACTACCAACCAACAAGAAAAGGTCAGATGGAGGCAACACACAGAGTGCCCTGGCTGACTAGTAGGGAGAGAGGAGGGAGCTGCTGGAGCAGGTGGTCAGGGAAGACTGCCTGGAGGAGGTGACCCTAGAGCTAAGGATGACCAAGGGGTGATGGGCAAGCCCTCGAGCAACCCCTGCAAACGATCGTCTTTTGAGGGGCAAGCGAAGAGTCAGGAGGCCGGATTTAAGCCTAGACCTGGCAGGTCAGAACGTGGCGGGTACCGTAGGACGACTAGCTTTTCTTTAGGGCTGTGGAGGCTGAACGGAGGTGCTGCAGTCTGTCTTGCAGCTCTCAGGACGTCAGTGGCAAAGCCAGGGCAGAACCCTGGGCCGGGCTCCCTGGACGGTGCCCTTCCCAGGCTGTGTACCTGCCTCTCAGGAGATGTCCCCACTGAGTGCGTCTAGGGACATACAGAGGACGTGTGTCTCCCTCAGCAGGGTCTCGAGCATTTCTGGAATTCCTGTGGTGTGGATGGTGCTGCGCTCAGAGCCAGCAGGGAGGTAGCAGAGGAGCCACAGGGCCCTCGGCCGCCCGGGAAGGGCAAGCAGAACACCAGAGAGCATGCGCGGGAGGTCTGTGGCCTCCTGGGAGGAGAGGCCGCTGCGGCCGGCCGGGTGGGGGAGTCATCCATTCCCAGGCATCTTCTCCACCCCTGTGCCTTTGGCCCCCAGGCCCTGGCACGGGATGGGGGCGGTCCTGGCGGCTGGAGCCCCAGGCCTCCGCCTTGGGCCTCCAGAGAGGCCCCGCCTGTCAGCCCAGAACGTGGGAACGCGGGAGCAGCCGGGTCCTGCGCACTTCTGTTCCTTGTTGCTCCGCCATCCGCTGCTGGCTTTGATCTTCGCCCCACTCGGCTTGGCCTGGTTTGGAGGTCTCCTGCTGCGACGCCTCAGGATGGGTCTCCAGCTCCCGGGACTCTCTCCCTGCCTCTATCATAGTCCAGATCTGGCCTCCTGCTTGCTGGCTGCTGAAACAGGACCCTTCTGGGGCCCAGGGGCGGGAAGAAAGAGAAAGGTAGCTTTGGGCGAGATTGGGGATGGTTCTGCAGCCAGCGGCTGCTCTGCCATGCGCTGTGATGGCATCCGCCCGCCCTGGCCAGCCGAGTGAAGTGTGGGACCGGATGGCGGTGGCTGTGGGCAGGGGTCAGGAGTTTCCAGTTTAGACCATTTCTTCCCTGGGAAACCATGATCAAGCTCATAAGCCACTTTGTGCCTCAGTTTGCTGATCTTTAAAATGGGGATGAGAATAGCCACTTCCCTGGACCAATTGCAGTAATACACGTGCAAGCACCTGGCACAGGGCGGTGCTTATTTTGATGCTGATGCCTCAGTGGGCCTTGGGAGGAATCAGGGCCAGACCCCAGGAACAGAGCCACAATGGTTCTCTGAACCTCCTCTCTGCCCTCTGCGTGGTAGGACTCTTCCTCCCCTTTCCCAAGTCCACTATTTTCCCTGTTGGCCCAGTGGGGTTCTGACAACCTCAGAGACTAAACACAGCTGCTTCCTTCATCCCTGCCCAGTCCTCCAGCTTCTCCTGTTCGCAATTGCCTGATGGATCTTGCAGACCTGCTCAAAGTCCTCCATGGATCTCAGGGACTGCAGAGGAAATAGCCACCTCCCCAGTCTTTATTTAAGACCCTTTGTAATCTGACCTTTGTCTTAGCATCTCAGTCTTCTGTGGGCCTGGGAAAGTCCAAGCCAGTGCTTGAAACTGGGTTTCACTGCACTGAGCCGTGAAGCCTTGGGAAATGCGTACAATCTCTGTGCACCGTGGATTTCTTATTTCTAGAATGGAAAAGATTATACCTGCCTCGTCAACTTCACAAGGATGCTTGCGGACCCCACGAGGGGAGCTGTGGGTGCTGTTTGTAACCTGGAATCCACTTGCTGTGTCTGGATCACACCGTGGTTTCCTTCCTGGAGAACTTGCCACGTTGTTCCCTCCCTGGGGTGACCCTCAGATGCCACTGTCCAGGTGGGGCTGTCATTCCGAGCCCGGGGCGGGGATCAGTGTCTCCGGGGAAGTTGACCTGTTTCCTCCACCGGAAGTGCCCTCTTCCCTGTGTCCTGCGTGGAGCGCGCCCCACTCCCTGCCTGTGTCCAGTCAGCTCCCTCCTTGGGTGGGCAGCTCCTGGGGGCAGGGCCGCACTGGCCAGCCCTTCCTTTCTCATGGCAGGTGCGGGTCTCTCGAGGCCTGTTTAGTGACCCTCGACGTCTGTCTAACGGGTAGCAGGTTCCAATGAGTGACCCAAACGTTCACATGCACAGCTGACCAGAGTGTGTATGTGGGAGGGACCCAGGGCGGAAACCTGAGCCCAGGTCAGGGACAGGGCCTGACTGGACGCTGTGGTATGCTGACCGGGTACGTTCACACACACACACACACACACACACACACACACACACACACTGCACCTCCTCCTTGGGGACATGGGAGTGTGTGTGTCCCACAACCAGCCCAGGAGGTGGGGGTCAGTCGGTGCATTACCTCATCCTGCTAGGGAGTCTCCTAAAGTGCCTTCCTGGGGTGGGGACGGGAGACCGGGTGCAGGGCAGCTGGGGAGGTGACTCCGTGAGACCTGAATCCTGTCCCACATGCAGGAGCCCTGGCGCATTATCAGGGACTGGAGTACAAAGAACAGAGGCCTGGGGACATCTGTGACCCCTCTGTTCCCTCCGGTTCTGGGCGCGGCCAGTGCTCCCACTGGTTCTCAGAGTGTCTGGGTCTCGGCGGGAGCCCCTGGCCCACCCCCGCTGGGAATCCAGGGGCACACATTCCTCAGGCAGCGGAATCTGAGCGTTTTAATGCCTGATATCTGTCACCGCATGGAGTTTTGTTTTATCATGAGGCCACTGGAAAGTTTTTTGATATCTCTTTGAAACAGATGTCAGCAAAAGCTCCCAGCACAGATCAAGGGCAGGTTAAGGGCTTTGAGATGGGTCTGAATGTCCCTTTAACATCGTTCAATCTAATACCCAAATATACCTCGAGTCATTACCCTGTTTTTATAAGAAGCTCTGAACCATATGTTCGGGAACTAATTAAGCATACAAATCAAACCCCGGGATCAGGTGGCGCTCTGTTTAAATATCTTAACCTTTTATGATTATCTTAATTTAGAGAAAATTCAAAACACATTCAGAAGTCTTAGAAAATGAACTCAGTAGGAATTTACTGGCTGGCTGCTTCTCTTGATGTCAGGATCCTTTCTTCCCAGCCCAGCCCAGGTTCCTGGGGAAGTCCTGGGCACTTGCTCTGGCTCCCCGGATGGTCGGAGAAGGGGCCACACCTGACTTCACCTCCCGGGGTGGGGGCTTTTCCCAGAGGCAACCCCCACCTCCTGCTGCCACCCCCATGTCCCTGCGCCTGTGGGAGGAAGCAAGGAGCAGGCTCTGCACTTGGAAGTTTTATCTTCTTTTTTAATAAAATAAAACATGAAATTAGTTGGTGGGAAATATTCCTGCAGCCTGTGGTGTGCAGGGAGCTGTGACAGGGAACTTGGGGGCTGAGATGGGAGTCGCCTGGGTCTGGCTCTATAGTTCCATATTGGTTGCAGGTGGCTGAGGGAGAAGACCAGAGCAGAGGAGTCACCCTCTCTCTTGATTCCATTTCTTCCACAGTGGGAAGGGGGGCTGAGGCTCCATCTTCTGTCCTCCTCAGGCAGAGGAGATGCTCAATCCAGAAGGCACATATGAAATATATATATATATATATATATATATATATATATATATATCTTACCAAAATCCAACGTCTAATGACAAGGTCTCACAGCCTTTCAGCTGCTCCTGCTACACATTTAATTTAGCACCTACTATCTGCCAGTTCTATTCTAGGAATAGTCTGTACAAGGGCACTAAACTCCCCTCTGGTACAGGTGCCTGGTTAGTGCAGCAGAACTGGGTTGGGTCTCTTTTCATTCTTAGGACAATTTAACTCTTCCAGTAGGACTTCTGGACAGACTATGGGATGCCCGATCAAATTGAAATTTCAGCTAACCAGTACATACTCTTTTGCTTTAAGTATATCCCAAATATCACATGGGACACAATCATACTAAATAACTATTCATTAATTATCTAAAGTTCAAGTTTAACTGGATGTCCTGTGTTTTTATTTATTAGATCTTGCAATCCAGCTTTAGAAAAAGATCAGAGTCCACGGGGATGATATCTCCATCTTGGATGCTATATACTAATTCTGGAGAAAGGCAAGCAGAGGCAACCTCATCCCAAACCACTCTGTCTGTGTACTTCCCTTAGACCTCACCGCCAGTCCCAAAGGTAGGTTCTGTTACCATCCCCATTTTGCTGATGGGTGATCTGAAAGCTCAGAGAGGTTAAGTGATCTGCCTAAGGTTGCCCAGCTGGACTTCTTAGCCCAGCTCTGCTGGACTTCAAAGCCTGGCCACTCATTTCGGGGCACCCCAGTACAAAACTGATGTTATCGTTCCAGCTTTCCCTGGCTTCTCTCCACTTCTCCTCTTTTTCCAAAATGTTCAAGGAGAGATGCACTCCCGTCAGATCAATGTCGCTGCCCTAATGAAAACCACCACCCAAGCCCACGAAGGACGAGTTCTGTCGGACCCTAATGAGAATGGTTCCGATTATGCAAAAAGCGACCTCATGGTTATTCTAATGTTACCAGTAAATATAAAACATTTAGAAATACTTGGCTTGGGAGGCTTTTTTTTCAAGTACAGATGTCTGACTCTCTGCCAGTTTGTTATTAAAAATGCTACGGTGGTTTGGGTACAAAGATTGCTGTAAAAATAAAAGCTGATGTACCCCGAGCGTTCGCTTTGACTTTGTGGGGAAGTCGGCAACGCAGAGGCCAGAGCAGATGGTGAATAGCGGTGGCCCTAAAAGTGGGGACCCCGATGTTCATAGCTCAGTCTCTGCAGCGCTGAAGACCCTCCAGGGGTCTCCCCTTGCTCCTCCAGCCCCGTCTGGCGACTCACCTGCATCTGCACCGGCCCCGCCTCTGCTTGGCGGGCTTCTCCCAGCTCCCCTTTACCTGGCCCCTCTTCCTCTGCCTCTGCCGACCAGCTCCTGTGGCGTGGGCCTCCTGCTCCTGCCTCCCGTCCCTCTGTCCCATCGCTCTGCTGGTTTCCTTTGTTCCCCTCGTGTCCCTCTGAGATCATCTTGGTCAGTTTTGGTCTTTCTCACCAGTAAGTAAACCCCGGGGAGGCCTTTTCCTTACCTGTTCTGTTCACCAAACACCTAGAGCAATGCTAGCCACATACTAGTTGCTCAATAAACATTTGCTGAACCAATGAATGAATCTATGGAAGCACCTGAAGTCTCGCCCTGCCTCGTCCCCTCTGGGGTCACGGACCACAAGAAAAGTGGCAGCTTCTACTGAGTTTAATCAACTTGTGGAAAACCCTGGGAATTGAGAGAGTCCTAAACCTCTGAGAGTGATGGTTTTGAGTCCTGCAGAAATTTCCAGGTCAACATTCCAAACTGCAGCAAGAAAAATACTTGGTCGCCACGGCATTTGCTTCTGTGTAGGAGAAGTCGAGAGAGAAGATCTGGGGGTTGCAGTGCGTGGACATCATCCTGTCACTCCGCTCATCCTCCAGGGACATCTGGCGCTCGGGGGGGCGGCTCTTCAGGGCTCGCTTCTCGGCCGGGCTGCCCCGATTCCTCCTGATGCCTGTCTTTAGCAGCCCGCCTGCCCTGGTCCCTAGGACCACGTGCCCCTTCCCTTCCTGCCTCCCCATGCCTGGCCCGGGTCTTGCTGTGTCTTCCCCCGTCCCTGCATGTCCAGATCTAGCCACCGTCACCACCTGGCTCACCGTTCACGTTCCCTGCCCCCCACCACGGCCACCCCGTCCTGGCCGCCCCTCTTCTCTGAACGCCCCGGGCAGTTTTCCTTTTCCTTATCACCTTCCTGGCTTCAAGCTGCTTCGGGGCAGGAACTGGGCCTCACCTTTGCGTCTTCCCTGGCCCCTGGCAGGGTCGACTCTGGACAAATGAGCTGTGGCTGTTGCTCAGGACATGCCAGCTTGGTCACTAGCTGTGGGCAATAACCATGTAGTGTCCGATGGCCAGAGTCCATCATTTCACCTCCCCCTCCCCACAACCAGAAGCAGTGACGTGGCTGGTGCACTGGGCACGCTAAGCAGTGTCTACACCACCCCTGCGTCCAGATGAAAGGCCCAGAAAGCAGCCTGACCCTTCCCTGTTCCACTCAGACGTTTTCCTGTTGGGTGGCCAAAGCCTGAAACAGCTGAATTCCCGGGCGCTCTGCAAACCTCTCCCGTTCCCAACTTTCTCAACTGTTTTATTCCAAAACTCGGTCCAAGCAAGAAAGGCCCTCCAGAAACTCAAGTGCTAACACTAAACACATGAGTCAGAGAGCCACGTGGAAACAACGCCCTGCTTTTGCCAGGTAAGTGTTGTCAAACGTGTGAGCAGGCAGATGTTGATCCCAAGTGGGCTCTACACAGAGGACGCCTCTCACCCGGGATCCCAAGCCACTTGCAAAAGACAGTAACCGGTTTTGGAGAATCACACACCCAGGAAGCAGGGACCCTCCCTTCCAGCCTGACCTAGAGATGTGGAAGGGTTCTGCAGGCAATGTGGCTTGAAAATGAAGCCCAGCGCCAGCCTTTGATCTGTCCAGGAGAGTGTGTGTTCACGACAGCAGGTCGCAGCCGCTGGGCTAAATTTAAACACTCCCCTGGTGCACAGAATCTGGATTCATTACTGTGTTTCGGGACACACGGATCATTCGAGTCTCTACATGTAGGACACAGAGATGGGCGTGACAGGAACGGCTTTTGTAAGGCTAACCCGTGGGGTCTCAGCTGCCTTAGGACCATGCTCCCATTCCAAAAGCGCTCACTGCTGGAGAGAGCCGGCGAGCTGGGAGAAAGGCGTCCCTGCGCTCACGGAGGACTGCGCCAGGAGGAAGCACTCCATCACTGGCGAGTGACACTAATATATTCCATTAGATTTGCTTATCATGTTAAAGAGCATATTAAAAGGAAATGTTTGGAAAAGGGATGCCATGACGCGGGATGATGGATAGAGAATTCCTAATTTGGAAAAAATGTGCTAAGACGACATGATTGATGTGAGTGACCTACTTTATTTTATAAGAAAGTCTTGAGTTGCCTCGGGCCCATTGGTACACATATTTGGAAAAAGTTGTTTTTTTTTCCACATTAAGTTTTTATTAACATTTTCAAAAGAGCAAAAACACCATAGAAGGATATAAGTTTTGACTTGTCAAGGCAGATGTGTTTGTGATCATTTGCTGCTTGGGAAAAACGTGTCCCCTCGCTAGAAGTTCTTCTGAATGAGGAGTGTCTTGCCAAGGGAACACCTGATACGGAAAACATGAAACCCTTTCCTGTGATAAAAAGTGACAGGGGAGGGTGTTTTTATTTGAAACCCACACGGATCCTCTGCCACTTGGAAGTAGTGACTGACCTCTCACAGTGATGAACACCTCCTGAAGACCCGCAAGGGGCAAAGGATCGGGGCTGAGTCAACCATTTTCATTCAACCTTAGATGATGGAGCACAAAGCTGAGAATCCCCGACATCAACGGAAACTCCTCCAGAAGTCAGGACCTCTGGGGTTTGTCCGGGCAGCAGAAGGGACTGCCGGAATCCTCCAGGGGATTGGTGGCAGATGACACCCTGTTACCCCCAAACAATGTCGCCAGTGGGTTTAAGAATCTAAAGAATGCCTGTGGTGATAGGTTTGCTGCAGAAAGTGGGCTGTAAGGAGAGAACAGCGTTCGAAAGTGGAGGTGGGAGAATCAGTGCAGCTGGGCCTTCTAGAGGACATTTGTCAACTCTCACCAAAGCCCTGATTGCTACATATCTGGTTCTAGAAATTCTCTAGGAGATAGAATCAGGAATCAGCACAGAGATTTAGCCCACAAGTTGTTCATTATACAACTATTTATAATAATAAATAATAGTAAAGGATGGACTCAACCTAAATGTCAGAAGCTTGGGAACGGCTTAAATAAATTCACACACTAAATGCAGCCATCGAAATGGTAGTCTAGAAGAATAATGTGGAAAAACCTTTATAGCATCAAATTAAGTAGGAAAAGTGGGTTACAAATATGATGCGTGTTATAATGCTTTTTGAAAATCTATATGCACATATATTTACTGCAGCAGTTAGATTTAAGATGTAGGTATTATGATACTTTTTTTTTTTTTTTTTTTTTTTTTTCGGTGCTGGGGATGGAACCCAGGGCCTTGTGCATGCAAGGCAAGCACTCTAACGACTGAGCTATCTCCCCAGCCCTATGATACTTTTTATAGTATATATGCGTATGTATACGTATTTTAATGAAGGGCAAAAATGAATGTTAAGTGACTGTGAAGAGTAGGTTTTATAAATACTCTTCCTTCCTTTCCTTCTGGACATTTTCATTTTCTACCCGAGACATGCTTTACGTTGGTAACAAGTAAATCAGATAAAATGGAAAATCTAAGAGATGCACCAGTTACTTAGTGGAAACAATCAGAGAGCTCACAAGGATTCCTAAACACAACCTAAATGGTTTTCTCATACAATAATAATAACTTAGAAATACAAAATGGAAAATTAGTCCATTCTGCATAGCAAAACCAAAGCCTAAATCATCCACAAAACTGAAAATATAATGACTCATTCATACAAGATCCATCTAAGACTATTTAGCATCAAATAATGAAACATATCAAAGAAACTCTAAATAAATTACTGTTTCTGTTTTGGATAACTAAATATTGTGAAGGTTTCGATTCTCTCCCAAGTTTGTTTATAAATTTAAGACAATTTCAGGGAAGTTTCTGATTAAAATAGCTGGCAAATGGATTCTAAACATTATTTCAGAATAGATACATAAAAACAATTTTTCTGAAAAAAGAAAAACCAAGAGGAAGCTTGCTCTATTGAATTTTAAAAGATATTACAAAGTGAGAGAATTAAGTAGTAGATAATCTAGGAATACCAAACAAATAATGAATAAAATAGAAGGAAGAATAGAATAAACTCATGGAATAAAATATGGGCACCTAGACTTTGATAAAGATTGAATTTCCTGTCCATGGAGAAAGGCTCAATTGTTCCATAAATGGCTTTGAAATAATTGATTACTCATTTGGAGGGGGAAGCAAAAGTTTTGTTGTTTTGTTTTTACTTATGCCACATTCACAGAAAAAAAAATGCCAAATGTATCAAAGATACATTGTTAAAAATTATAAAAGTTATAAAGGAGGCTAAAGAATAATGATTTCATAATCTTGAGGATGAGAAAGTCCTTTCTTGAAAAAAAATGAATCTCAGAATTCATAAGGGAAAAGTTAACAATTCTGCCTACAAAAATATTTAAATATTTGGTCAAGGAAACACACATTATAATCAAAGGCTAAATCAGGGAGGAAATGCAAGTAGTAGTTGAGGGTCTTTGCTATATAAAGTGCTGTTCGAAGACAAGAAAAAGACCATCATACGCATGAGGCCCTGGGTTTGATCCCCAGTACCACAAACAAACAATAAAAAACAGGAAGAGATAGTTTCAACAGAAGTATTGGAAAGATACAAGCAAGTTTATTGCACAAGAAGAAATACAAATCATCACTAAACATGCTAATAGTCAATTGAAATATTGAACAACAAAATGTTATTTTACTTACCTCTGTTCATTTTAAAAAGGAATAAGAGTCAACATATTTAGGGCTTGGAGAAAGACTTTTGATGCAGTGATTTCATCCCAGGGAATTGATCCTGTGGGGACTCACCAGATGATCTGGCAGAGCCCGGGTGGTACCAGGCTGTTGAAAGAATGAGCCAGAACTGTACTCTGGTGGAGGGAAAGTCTGAGAGATATTGACAAGTAAAGCCAGAGAGCAATGGATCTTTGCAGCCCCAATCTCTCTCTCTTTCTCTCTCTCTTTGGTACCAGTGATTGAACCCAAGGGGCTTAACCACTGAGCCACATCCCCAGATCTTTTTTTTTTTTTTTTTTTTTTTTTTGAGATAGGTTCTCACTAAGTTACTTAGGGCCTTGGTAAGTTACTGAGGCTGGCTTTGAACTTGTTACCCCCTTGCCTCAGCCTCCTGAGCTGCTAGGAGTAGGCATGTGCCAACACGCCTGGCCCCATATCTCTTTAAGAAGCAGATGGACTATTTGTTTTTGTTTGGATAATTTTTGTAGTAGATTTTGATTTCATTTTGACTTTTTATTTTTTGTCATGGTTTTTTAGGGTCATGTAGGCTTTTATAATAAAACCAACACACACCTGACAAATTTGCCCGTGGGGGTGACCTGCCCACAGTTGACAGCATGTGAGGACCAGAAGGAGCTGGCTCTCCTGATGCCAGGTTCCTGGTGCTCAGCAGAGTCCCTTCATCCTTCTGAGGGGCCCACAGGGCCACAGCATAGCCTCTTAGCCAAAGGAGCCCCAAATGCCCAGAAGACGCCACTGGCAGCCACTGTCTGCTTACAGATCACCCCAGACTCCAGGTACTGGTGACTAGGAGGAGCACATGCCAAGGCAGGGGTTTCCTAAGCCCCAGGGGGAGGCCTGTGCCTCAGTGGCGATTGGCTGCTCAGCCCCTGCTGGTGTCAGCTGGTCCACATGCCTTGTGCAGGTGTCTCTGGGCCCTGATGGACCCCTGCAGCCCAGGAGTGGGGACCCAGCCAGGGATTTGCATTCAGCACACTAGGAACCCTCCCACAGTGGGCAGGGAAGGCCTTGGGGGGCCAGGCAAGAAGGGGAGGTAGAAAGGGGCGGCAGCAGGCAGACCCATCTCTGCAGGTGTCCAGCATCAGCTTGTGTTTCCAAGGGCCTTGTCTTCACTTGTCCACCCACCTCCTCAGCTGACCTTCAGGATCATTCATCTCAGGAAGAACAAGAGTAACTCTTACTATTCCATTTTAGAGACCGAGAAACTGAGGCTTAGGGGGAGATTGAGCCATTTGCCTGGTTGCAGAGCTGGGACCTGTGGATGAAGAATGAAAGGCGGGTCAGCTGGGAGCTGCTCCTCCGCTCCTGCCACATGCCTCTTCTCTTCTCTTCCAGGTAAACACACACCCACCCTTGACTGTGGGTGCTTCTCCCACCCACACCCTGGTTGATACGCCTGACATTTCATTGATTCACACCTGCACTCCCACAATCTAGCCAAGCCCTGGGTATACAGCAGGTGCTCAGCAAGGTTGCTAAATCAGTGCACTGACCAGAAGGACCCTGAGTCCCTCTCAGTAGTCCTGGAGCTCACCGTGACCTTGGGTCATCCTTGCTCCCACCTGAGACTTCTCCCGTACTGTGACATGGGTACGAGGGAATCACTGGGCCCTGAAGCCACCTGGCAAAGCAAGGGGCTCTACCAATTTTGCTTTCAGAAGTAAGAGGCTAGAGGACCAGTTGCCCAAGAGATCTAGAGGCAGAGATGGCAGGGAAGTGGGGAGGATCCCCATAGTCGGTTCCGACTTCATCTTTCTCTCAGTTTCACCAGCTTCAACATCTCCATTGATTTGCTTTGGCCATGAGCAGCCCCTGAAGGACAGGGACCTTGCCTCCTGCTCCTGTCCCCAGCACATGGCAGGTGCATATGAATGAAGGCATGACGGTGAGCTCTTGTCACAGCTCAGGACTGGAATGACATGGTAGGCCACACTGTCCGACTCCCGCCCTTGGAGCCCTGGACATGGCAGACTTGACCAAGGGTGTAGAGAGAGCTGAGACAGACCCGGGTAGAAGACCTGAGCTGGTTTTCGGAGATCAGATCAGCCAAAGTTAAGGCCAGCTGGCGTGGTGTGGTTTGGGAATCAGGGGGACCCTGCTGGAAGCCCCCTATGTGTATTAGAAACCCCATACTGATAATCCCAGAATCTCCATCACCAAGGGGAGAGACACGATGCTCTCATAATGACGTCATATCTATCGCAAGGATCCTTGAGGCTACTTAACGGTGAAATAATTGTAGGTGCCCCAGAACTGGGAGAGCAAGCGTTTCTGTCCAACATCCCATGATGCTCTTAAAAAAGGTTTCACTATAAACTGCAGGTGGGGTGGGGAGAGAGATTTCCAAGCCAGGATACCATGTTTTAAGTCTACCTTTTATGTGTTGGCACCATCCCAGCTGTGTGTCTGTATTGCTGTAGAGACACATTAACACAACATTAAAGGAGATTAAAAGAGTAACAATTGTCATCCATAATCATATTGCTATAACTAAATTGAACTCACATGCATGTGTCTCCTTGTTTAATGACACCCACGATACACAAATGCATTATCATCAGCAGCAATTAAACAATCAAGGACACATTGCACTCAGTAAAAGTGCCCAGTCCATGCCAGACACACCCGTTCCCTTCTTTCTGGAAGAAACACAGTTGTCAGCTTAGTGGCTGACAATTACAAGTGTATCTTTTCAGAACTTTCCTCTGAGTTCACATCTAAATATACATAGGTAGCTACATAGTGTGCAAATACACAGATCCACAGTGTTTATTTCAAACATTAACAGGATCGTATTATGTCTTGTTCTAGAACTTGCTTTTCCCCCTTCCTAGATCTTAACAGAACTTTCCATGATACTACAGACAGTCACTTCCCCCTTTATAAATAGCTACATAGTTTTCTGTAGTATGGAAACATCCTATTTTTTTTAAACTAGTCTCTATTCAGGGACAGTTAGGTTGCTTCTGATTTTTCAATATTCCAAACAAGGACTACATAGAGCATCATCCTGCTTTAGGCTCCCTGCCTCCTCCCATGGCTGATCAGTCTTTTCATTCACATCAGCCGGATGTCCTGTGGGGAAACATCAGCTCCACCAGGGCAGAGGTTTTGCTTTATCCTCAGTGCCCATACCCATGCCTCGCTCAGCACATGGACACAAGAAATGTTTGTTGAATGAATAATCAACTGGCAAGGGGAAGATGTAGCTGCAAATCATTTTAGCAATTACTGCTCGCCTAATTTCTACACTTTACAAAGCCTTTTGACTCCCTCCCTAATGCCATCCAATGCTCAGAACTGCTTGTGAGGTTGGCGGATCCTGCACTGTCATTGTCCCTCACCTCCTGATGAATCCTGGCCTGGAGGCAGGGTTTAGGAGTCAGAAGACAAAGGTTCAGAACCCTGTGCTGTCATTTCTCTGTGTGTCTTTGGAGAATTTACTTAACCTCCATGAGCCCCAATTTTTTAACCTATAAAGCAAAGATACACATACTTCCCCTTGAAGGGTTTCACAACAGTTACTGTGCTAGCCCATGCAAAGTATCTGTACACAGCAAGCACTCAATAAAAGATGTTCCCTGTTGTTCCTTTCTTGATGTCTGGGGCAGCCACCTATCTCTTGCTTGTCATGTACCCACCAATAACAAAACACCCCACTGTTTTCCCTAAAGGATCTCCTGGCAAACCTACAGGAGTTTCCTGGGAAGAAATGCAGGAAATATTTGCCTGTCTCTTTAAAAGGTGATATCAGCTCTGTTTTCCTGAGCATTTTATATTTGAACACTTATCACATGAAATAATACTGAGTTGACTAGTTCCCCAACTAGTTACTGAGAGAAAGAACCACAATCGATTAACTTTGTTAAATGCAGGTCAATCAACTGCAAGTTTCCTTATAAATGGTAAATGCTCAATATGGGTAGGGTAAAGAAGTGATCCACAAACACCACAAAAGTCTGGTCCTGTATTCCAGACTCATGAGGGACAGGCCTCCCGACCCTCTCTGCTCTCAAAAGCCCCCCGGAGCCAAGCTCCCCATCCAGTGGCTGGTGGAAGGCACTGGCTGCCTCTCTGCTCAGCACTGGGTTCATGCTTTAGCCTGCTCGCGACTCGACTCAGCCAAGCTGCCTCCGGCCGTCCTTCTGCTGGGCCTGTGAGTCTTTTAAATGGCCTTTCCTTTTTCCTTTGGCATTGCAAGTCTTGCCCATCTCTAGTCCCTTCAAATAATTTGAAAGTCCAGAATAATCAACCCACTCTAGTAGAGACTGGAGACTTCAACTGTGCTGCTCCCAGCAGCGAAGGACCTCGTCCGACTCTTCGCACTTATGTACACCACTGGAGCTCTTTAAGGGCTGGTATCATGGGATTTGTCATTATTGAATCCCCAAAGCCAACACATGCCTGGCATAGATAGGGGTGTGTTGTGGGGAACACTTATATTGCTTTTCAGTCAGTTTTCTTTTTATTTTCACGGCACACAGCCACTATAACCCAAGCCCAATTTACTTGTGTTCTTCCCAAGCTTCAAATTCTATATTTTCTATGAGTAGGTCTTTAACAGGTCTTTTGGGTGGAATCTGAATCGCCTTTAATAGCATTGTTTTATGAGGGACAGCATGCTCAATGCCAGATGATGACTAGAGAGCAACTTTTGGAATTTGTGTGAAAGTTAAGGCTTCCTATTTTCCTTCCAGCTTTAGGTTAGATTCTTTTTCTTCTCTCTCTCTCTCCCCCTCCCTCCCTCTCTCCCCCTCCCTCCCTCCCTCCCTCCCTCCCTCTCTCCCTCTTTCATTCAGTACTGGGGGTTGAACCAAGAGATGCTCTACCACTGAGCTATATCCCCAGCCCTTTTAATTTTAAAATTTATTTTAATTAGCTATACATGACAGTAGAATGCAATTTGATACACTATATAGATGGAGTATAATTTCTCATTCTCCTGGTTGTGCATGATGTAGAATTCCACCGGTCGTATAGTTATATATGTACATAGGGTAATAATGTCTGATTCATGCTACTATCCTTCCTATCCCCATACACCTCCCCCTCCCTTCAGTCTCCTCTATCTAATCTAAAGTAACTCTATTCTTCCCTAAGTCCCCCCACCAACCTTTATTGTGAATTAGCATTCACATATCAGGGAAAATATCTGGCCTTTGGTTTTTGGGGATTGGTTTATTTTGCTTAGCATAATATTCTCCAGCTCCATCCATTTATAGCAAATGCTATAATTTCATTCTTTTTTAAGGCTGAATATGATTTATATATATGATTTTATATATATGATGAATATTATTCAGCCTTAAAGAAGAATGAAATTATATATATATAATATATGATACCATACTTTTAAAAATGCAAATCAAAACTACTCTAAGATTTCATCTCACTCCAGTCAGAATGGCAATTATCAAGAATACAAGCAACAATAAGTGTTGGCAAGGATGTGGGGAGAAAGGTACACTCATACATTGCTGGTGGGAATGCACAATGGTGCAACCATTATGGAAAGTGGTAGGGAGATTCCTCAGAAAACTTGGAATGGAACCACCATTTGACCCAGCTATCCCACTCCTTGGTATATGTCCAAAGGACTTAAAATCAGCATACTACAGTGACACAGTCACATCAATGTTTATAGAAGCTCAATTCACAATAGCTAAACTATGGAACCAACCTAGGTGCCCTTCAACAGATGAATGGATAAAGAAAATGTGATTAGACACACACACACACACACACACACACACACACACACACACGATGAAATATTACTCAGTCCTTTTAATTTTGAGACAAAGTCTCACTAAGTTGTCCAGACTGGCCTCAGAGTTGCCATCCTCCTGACTCAGCCTCCCAGGAGCTAGGGTTAGGTCTAAGCCACCCTGCCCAGCTCAGCACAGTAGTTCTCCAAAGGATCCTCCCACTGCCAGAAATGCAGGACCTCCCTTTGAACAAATCAGAGGAATAGCACCAAATCTGGGAAATTGGGGGTCCCAGCAGGACCTTCAAATGGCATTACCCTAGGAAGGATTCAGCCCCTTGGATTTAACCTGCTGCAGGGAAGGGGGCTGCTCTGCTCTCCCTCTGCACAGATCTCCTGTGGTGCAGTCTGTTTTCATTCAGCCTATTAGGCTTTTAGAAACCTTTTGCTTCTCCACCTCTCCAGTTTGGTCATTTGCTACAGTGTCTTTTTCTTTATTAAGGTGTAGTCATTTACTATAAAATACTTTAAAAGTCTTAAGTTCAATGAGATTTCACAGTTGCATCCACTCCTGTAACCATTACCCAAATCAAGATACACAACATTTCTGGAATGTTGGAAGGCTCCTTCTGGCCCCTTCCAGTCACCCCTCTCCAGGAGGCAGTCACCTTTCCAAATCTTGTGTCTATAGACTAGTTTTGCCTGCTACGAACTTCATAAACAAGAATCACAAAGTCTCTTCCTTTCCTTTCATTTATTCACTGGAACAACAATAACAAAAAATTGTTAATAACAAAAACAACAAAAAAAGGTATAGACATAATCTAATTTCTTTTCCATGATGTCAAGAGTTAACATTCTAAAATGTTTGGCAGTGGTGACTTCTGTGTAGAGGGAATTTGGGTTATTGTTACTGACCTTTTTACACAGTCTGGTATAATATAAAAATATGCACATAATTTTGTAATAAGGATGGGGGAAAAACTTTTGTGGAGGGATATGGCTCTTATGGAAAAGTGAAGAAGGAGGTTCAGAAGGGGCCTGGTGGGGGAGCCCTAAACTTCTTAAAGGCTGAGAACACCCATTCTTGGTAAGCTCTTGCTGATGATGGTGTCCAAGTGGGGGCTTGGCTAACAACTTCGAAGTCACACCTGTCAAGTCATTTCCTATCTGGGTTCTTCTTGATCTCTTTGGACATGGAACCATTTGACTAAAGGATTCCTCCTACCTCAAATTCTTCCCTTGGACCTTTGCAAAGAGAAAGCATTATCTAAGGATAAAATACTAAGTTTTTATAATATTATAAAGGTCTAAGTTAAAATATTATGAAAGTCATGAAACACAAGCACATTTGATCCCACATTTGAGTTTTACTGGTACGACAACAGCAATGAAGTCAAAGGTACAATCATAGGTCGCGCCTGAACCCCGTGGTCTCTGAACCATCTGACTGCAGACAGAGGCAACACCTGCTCTGTTTCCTCAGTGACCCGTGAGGCAGACAGGTGCACACACAGAAAGGAATGAGGTTCAGAGAGGCAGGAAGGCAGAGGGAGTTTGGAACCCTGACGTCTTAGTCACAGAAACCCTTGAAACATGAAAAGGAGAAAACAATCCGACAATTTCACAACAGACACACCAGGCCTCCCTCCGTTGTCTAAATGGTCCCGTATGTGGTAATCTACAAAGCAGGGAGGCTTGGAATGGGCCAGCTGGGCGGTGCCAGGGCTGCACGGACTGGCTGGGTGGTGGGCAAGTTGCACAATCCCACTGAACCCATTTCTGCCTCTCGACCATGGAGAAATAATGGCGGGGTCCACCTCCCAGAGCTGGTGGGAGAGGTGGCTGGAGGGAGGCACGGGCCAGTGACCCACCTACCTACTGTTTATCGCCTCCCGTGGACCCGGGGTAAGGGGGTAAGCGCTCTGAGGAGGCTGTGAGATCTGGACTTCCTATCCTATGATCATTTTCCTTTGTGGGTGCCAAAGAGCCAAGTGTCATCTCTCTCCTCGACCTGAGGGTCTTGCTTCGTTGGTGCGGAAAAGGTGGTATTTTGATAGGAAATTTGAGGTGGGGGAATAAAGGAAAAGCTGTTGGAGTCTACAGCCCTGGGTGGAATCCTGCCTCTCCCAGTGTGTTTGACCTTGGATGAATTCCTTAAGTTCTCAAATCTCAGTTTTCTCATGTGGAAAATGGGAAGAGTCTTCACTGGGTTCAATGGATTGCATCAGTGGGTTGTGCTGGAGACTGAGTGAGATAATCCTGGTAATAGGCGCTTAGCACAGCCCCTGGGACAGGAGCCATCAGTGACAGAAGTGGATTTTCTATCATGCGAGATGCCCTGGCAGCGGGCAAGAAATGAAACGGGCCCTTCTTCTTTCCAGCACACCTGAGAAGCTCCTTTGCATGGGGACCCAGAACAAGGGGCAGAAATATGGAGATCTGCTGCTCACACCACTCGAATAAAGACTTCCACTGCACTGTGCATGGACAAGATGGGTCACCTGGGGGAGAAAATGCTACAGATGGGCCAGATGTGGCCAAGCCCACCAGGGCAGAGCCACATGGTTGGCAGTGCCATCCACTCCTCATCTGGAAGGCTTGGCCCGCTGCATATCAGACACCTCCCCAGACAGCCAGGCCCAGAGGCCCCATCACAAGGACGGGGGATGAGGGTGTTTTTTGTTTTTTGTTTGTTGTTTGTTCATTTTTTTAGCAACAACAGGGTATTTTTCTCCCACTTCCTGCTGCCCCATCCCCCTCCCTAGCTCACCTTAGCAGGTACCTGGGAGCCTGTCAGGGACAGAGCAAGGGGGGCACAGATTGCGTTCCTCCACCTCTGCAACACCTTTCCCAAACCTGGGAACTGATTGGGCTAGGTGCTTTGCTGAACCCAATGCCACTCAGTTTTGCTGGAACTGGTTTTGGTTTCAGTCGAATTTCACTGTTTCGTTCTATAAGGTGTTCACCAGGTAACCATTGGTGGAAGGGGGGACACTATTTTTAAGAAATAAGGAAATAGCCCAGTGTCAGATGGCAGTCTCCACCCCCCGCCCCCCCGGTTCTCCCCGGGGGCCCCCTTCCACCCCAATTCCTCCTCCCAACTCCTAGGCCTCTGAACTAGCAGTCTCCTGTTTTAGGGTAAGGCCAGTGGGACTCTCATTTCTGATACTTTAGTGGCTCTCCTGTCTACCTGACTCCTTGCTCCCCAGCCCTGCCTTTTCCCCCCTCTCTTCTTAAACTGAGTCCCTCTCTAGGGTCTGGCCTTTTAAAGAGGGGATACCTTGCATGCACGTCTGAAATCCTGATTTTATTTACCTGGGGCCTGCTTAGCTCCTGCCCTCCTAGGGGAACTCCCAACTGCCTACCCACCTTAGCCCTTAAATTGATATGGAGAGCCAGGCTTCGGTAGGGGAGGGCTGGAGCTGCTGCAGCCAATGGACCTGTGGAGCAATGCTTTCCTGGGGCGGCCACTGGGCTCCCTGAGGAGGCCAGCAGCTTGTCTGGAGCCCGGGACGGGACGAGGTGAGAGGCCTCTGCTGCTCGCCCAGATGCCTCAGTGAGCATATGCTGAGCTCCCCGAATTCGTTTTTAATTCATGACATCAGTTTAGGGACCATCTGAACCTCTACACTGTCTCTCATAAAATCAAAACCACTACCACAGCAGGAGTGAGCACAGACAGGCAGTCTGTGTCCAGAATGTTGTCTTTTGGGTCTCTAGAAAAGGGACAGTTGGGAAACCACTTTCCAGAGGGGACCTGCTGTCCCTTATGGCAGAGTTTCTCCTGCCTCACCTTTGTCGGGAGATGAAACCGGACATAGTTAGAAGGACATAGCTGGTCTCAAAGTGGTTTCGATTAGGACTTCATAAAGTTACATTGAAACAACCAAATATGTACTTGCAGGAAGATTAAAGGGTCCCTTGAAGAACTTCATAAGTCCACACAGCCATGAATACAGTATGAATGTATACCTAGAGTGGTGTACAATACATAAATGCACAATGAAACAGGTTAAATAAACAATATAACAATAATGTAATACAGGAGCTAGTTCTATATTAAACATGATAGGATGAAATCGTATATGTTTTATATGTTAAATGGTATATGATAAAAATGGATCTTATATGTTATAGATCATGTGTATGAAATGGAATGCCCTCCTCTGAGATACCCAAGGTGCTGTGCGGGAGCATCCTACAGCCCAGAGCTGGTTCTGTACATGGTGCTGCAAAGGATGAAAAACAGCTACCACTACTCTCCTGTCTGTCTTCCCAGGTTGATGCTGTGACCCCAACCCTTGCCCTATCCCAGCTCCCCATAAGCCCACCTGTCTTCCGGGTGGATGTAAAGATTCCAGAAGACCAGTTGCTTATTGGGGTAGGAGGTAAAACAATTATCAGATTCCAAATTGGGGGTAGGGTGCAAATGTTAAGAATGACACCTGAGAACATGCTACTGAAAGTCTTGTGTGGTGGACCTTTGGTCCCTGGATCAGAAACCTAAGTGTACTGTCCCAGGCAGTAAAACAAGGTAACAAGTCATTTTCAATGTAGGCATTTCGGAGCAATTTGGAAACTGAAACGAAGTTTTAAATGCAGGACTCAACGCTCTGGAGGCCTTTTAAAGCCGCGGTTGGAAAGGCAGTTAGGGGATGGTGGATGGGCTGCCGGGAGACAATTCAGAGCAGAGCAAAACACACTTAGAAATTGGATGTTAACTGCTCTCACGTGTAAAGCAGCTCAATGATAATTGCCGCATGTGTTGACTCTTTCCACGCAGGAGAAATAAGAGCGACAGTTCGACAGAAAAGTTACACTAACGAGTGACACCGTTTAAAGGGGACTTGTTTCAGTGTCGATGTTGACTTACTAGCCACCTGAAACGGTCTGTGGGGATTGATTTTTCTCGAGTTGTCCACAAGCGGAAACTCAGGATCGTTTGGAAGATGGGAACGGGCGTTCAAGGGAAGGCTGCTTTCGAAGGGAACGCCCAGCACCCCTCCTGAGAACGGCCCGGGACCCCGGGGCGCTGGGCGCCTCCACCCCCGGGCGCAAGGCCTGGCGCAGGGCAGCCAGCGCGGGCCTCGCGCCCGTTCGCAGTCTCGTTCGCCGCGCACTCGGCGTCCCTTCCCCTCGCGCGCCCTGCCGCGGAGTGTGGACCAGCCCTGTCGTCTGCGGGCTCTCACCTCAGAGTCAATATTATCTCAGATGGGCACAATAGACTGGAATGAAAAGCTAATATTGAACCAGTGCGGTCCCTGCCCGCGCAGCGCCAATGCCACCCTTTGTCGCACAGCCCCGGCGGGCAGCCGGCGGCCCCGCTAAGCGGAGGGCGGCGGGGATGGGGGTTCATTTTGGGCCCGGCGCGGAGGCTGCGGCAGGCCCCCAGAGGTCCCCTCGGGCCCCCATCGTGGCCTCTTGTCCAGGGAAGGGCGAGGAAGCGAGGGGCCGAGGGGAAGCGGGGCACGCGGCGCTGCCTCTTGCTCAGAAGCCTGGGAGATGGAAATAGGGGCCCTGGAGAGTGAGCGGTGTGGAGGGCAGAGTAGGGCTCCTTACCTCCCTCCTAGGAGGCTGGCTGCAGCGACACGTGTATTTGAAGGCCTCCGGGACTGCAGGGGCGGGGGTCTTCGTGTGTGTGTGTGTGTGTGTGTGTGTGTGTGTGTGAGAGAGAGAGAGAGAGAGAGAGAGAGAGAGAGAGAGAGATTGATTGAGATCGCCTCTGTGGCCCTTGAGAAACTCCCAGCCCCAGTCCTTTCTGGGCTCTGCGCTCCACCAAGCAAGGCAGACAGAGAGATCCTGCATTTTTCTGTCCGCAGCACTGATAGCACAGTCTGGCCACCATCAGGTGTTTCAGGGTCACTTTGAGTCATCCACACAAGTGACATGGGTACACCAGGCACTTGGAGTCTCACATCATCATGCAGTACTACCCTGCGTGCTCTTCATCTCCCAAGTGGTGGCCAGGTTACCAATGGCCCTCCAGTGCTAAATCCTGGCTTGGGTGAACAGGAGGCAACCGGGGATAAAGAAGGCAGGAGGCAGGGCCTGAGTCCTGGAAAGCAGCCTGGAGGACAATGGTGGGTGACTGCCTGTGAGGCAGGCGTTATGGTCCGGCCTCCTGGGTGTGGGGTTCCATGGTTTGGGCACAGGCAACCGAGGCGGGGGGCTCTTCCCTGCCTTTTCTCTTGGCTTGAGTGCAGGTGCCTGGAGACTGGGTGGGGGAGGAGAGGAGGAACTGTCCCAGGGTTCCTCCTGGAGTGACCACTGCATCCATAGCCAGAAGTGAGGGTACAGCCAGCAACTTTGTTCAAGATCTCTGAGCCTCAGTTTTCTTACCTGGAAAATGGGTATTACTGCTCCTTCCCTAATTAACCACACCAGACTGTAAGGTTCCATGAGATGATGGGTGGGAGAGAACATATTTAAAGCTGAAATCCCATATAGGTGAGAGGAACTGTTAAGTGTTTTTTGAAGTCTTCTGGGCATCCTCCTGGATGTTCAAGGAGACCTCTTCCCTCCTCCAAAAGAAAAAAGACTCCTTTCCTCTTTTCCTCACAAGGCCACGATCCCCTTTCTGAACCCAGTCCAATCCTTGGAGTCCAGAAACTGGGAGGTACTAAAAGAAGAGAGGATTAAGTCCCTAAGAGAGGAGCTGCTGGTCTCTACTTTCGAAGGTTGTAGGTGGAAAGGTGAATTGCCTCTCTAAAGCCAGCTAGAGCCCCTTCCTGTCCCAGGCTGCGGGCGGGCGCAGTGGTGGAGGGCGCTCTGGAACTAAAAGATGAGAGCTAGCAGAGGGTGAGGGCGCTGGGTTTCCCATCCTGTGCCCGCTGTAGGGACTCGGGCAGCGCCCGCCTGGCGTCAGTAGGTACTCGAGTGACCTGAGGGAGACGCAGCTTCGAGGGCGATTGCTGGGGTGAGGGGAGTGTCACACTTCCACGCACACAGCTCCTCTGCCGGGGCACAAGGGTGTCGGTGTTCCCTTGTCTCTGCGTCCCTGTGTGCACGTCCCTATTCCCTTGCCTTTCCTTGCTGGGTCTTAGGTTTTCATTTGCGGCAGCTGAGGGAGAAAGAAACTGGGACCTCCCTTTGATTCTGTTTCTTTGCCTTCAATAGTGAGTCAGGATAGTCGACGGATTGACGCGTTTTGACGCGGCAAAGAAAGTAAAACCCGACGGTGCTGCGTGTGCTGCTGGCAGAGCGCGAAGTTATGAGCGGAAACCTTGGGTCTCAAAACGGACGATCTCCCAGACCCGGCGCTCTCACGTTCCCGCCGAAACCAGAGGACAGCGCCTGTCTCCTGCAGCCACCCAGATCAGCAGAGGCCAGGGCTAGGGTCGAGGTCCTCCTGCCAGGGCTCGGACAGCCGGGTCAGCACTGAGAGCTTACGGAAAAGCTGAGGGCGGCGCTCGGGGCCGCCTTCACATCACACGGGTTTCCAGCAAACCCTAAGCAGATTCCTCGGCTTCGCCTCACCGGAGGCATCAGGTTGTTCCGGGAAGGATGGGGGTCCACGCACTCCAGGAGGCAGGGGCGAGTCATCTGAACCGCATCTCTGCAGTCCATTTGTGTCCTTGGAATGTGTTGCTGGTGATCGATCGCCGTTTCCCCAATAGTCAAGACCCTGTGTCTGGGGCGTCGTCCGCCAGCCGCAAGGGGGCGCGAATATGGGCGAGCCGCACTCGGTAACCCCAGCTCTTCCGACTCTACCCGAGTCAGGGCTCCGGCCGACGGTCACAGGGCTATTCTATGAGCCACCGTGGTTGGGCGGGGTAATCTGAGACCTCAGGCATAGGATTGTGGCCGATTTGCGCGATAGTTGGCCATCCTTGGGTGCAGGTGGTCACAACTGCCTAGTCCTTAGAGAAGGACCTGTCTTCTCCTCCCGGTCCCCTTTGGAAGGAAGCCTAACTCTTAAAGAAGCTGGAATTCCAGCGTGGAGGAACTCTGGAGCAGAGAGCTGGAGCTGGTAGACGGAGGAGGGACGCATTTCCAAGTGCTTCTCTCTCCTCCAGCTAATGAGCCTCCTTAGTCTTTTTTCTGTGGCTTGGATTGCGGTCTTTGCGAGATGTTTGTAGTGGGGTAACCGGGTCTCCCGGCGCACCGGCTCAGGGATCCACTAGGCGCCGCTGCGCGCACACCGATCGAGGACTTGGGCGGCCGCGCCCGCCAGTCGAGAGGCCTCTGGGGAGGACGCCAGGAAGGGATTTGCCGTAATAATTTTTTTAAAAATGTTTTAAAGGTATTAATTCTACTTTTCGTTCCCCACCACTGCCCTACACATCCAGAGAGGCCGAGGTGACTGGGAATCACAGTAAGTTGGAGAACTTCTTAAGCGGTCCCCAGGCCTCCCCATCACCGGACCTTTTGCATGTCTTGGACTGGGAAAGGGCTCACCCTTCGCTGGCATCTGCGCTTCCCTCGCAGCGCTGCCGGCACACAGTAACGACTTATGGCTCTGGTTCACTGGGTGGATCCAAACCGGGGAGACCTGGTGGCAGAGGGAGAACTTCGGGTGCGTCTGACAGCACAAGGCCACGGGCCTAACGATAACTAAAATTCTGTGGACGCTAACTGTGCCAAGCTGAACTATTCCTCTCGACGGCCGTCAAAATAGTGATATATCCTTTTCATAGATGGACAAACAGAGCTCAAGAAGGTGATCAAACAGGTAGTGACACCAGACAGCCCCCGTGCACCTGAGTTGCGTGAGGTTGTGCACCCAACCCAGATATTGCTCAGGCCTAGCAGGAAGAAGGTAAGGGAGAGAGACCCGGATTTGTTCATCTGCAGCACAGGGGACTTACAAAAACTCAGAATTTTCAGAGAGATCAGAATTGTCAAAGTTCCCCAGGAATCATTGCCCTTTGATGCCTCCAGAGAGCCAGGAATACAGGCTTCACTCACCCCAACAACTCTGAGGAAATTTGTGACCTTTGGGGGAGCATGGAGGAGTTGGCAGAGTGTGAGGCCAGCATTAGTGCCTTCTACCTCTTTATTGTTCACAGTCTGTGAACCCCAGGGACAAGCGCTGGTGGTGGGGAGGTAATAACAGCAACATCCAGTACAGGAGATTTTACTGAAGTTCATTTTGTGCCAGACATTGAACACTTTGCTTATCAAACCAGTCCAAGGATCAAGGTACTATTATTTATTCCCATTTGAGGGTAGAGAAAACAGAGGCACAAAGAGGCTAGGTAACTTGCCCAAGGTCACACAGTTAAGCTGTGAATGCAAGCCTCTTTTGGCTTATTATTGTAATACCTTAATAATACGGTATAATTACATATGGTAAAATTCACACTGTACTGTACAATTCTATGAGTTTTGAAAAACTGGTGTAAGTACCATCGCAATCATAAAGAAAAACGATTCTATCACTTCCCGCGCCCCGGGGGAACCCAGCTTCATTGCTACCCTCCACTACTTCCCAGGCAGCGCTGACTGTATTTTTACTTATGACAAAATGAGGTCTGGGGAGGTTGTGGTGTTGCCCAAGGTCGTTCAGTAAGTGACAGATCCGGATCAGATCCTTAGCATGGGTCTGCTAGGCCAGCTGCCTGTGGATTCCTGAGTCCACAGACAGGCAGCGGCTTGGGGCACACACCCGCAGAAGGGAGGAGGCCCCACTGCACGCTCAGGTTGTTGTTGTTTAAATCAGACGCCCACTTCTTGGGCGGCGGAGAAACAAAGCCAGGGGCGCATTTTGCATCGTTCAAAGCCACGAGTAAAGTGAAAGGCAGCCGCATGGATCGCTCCAGGTCCGAGCCCAGACCTGAGCGCCCTGGCGCACCTCCGCTGGCCCGTGCGGTTAATGAGTTACTCTGCTAGTTAATTCTCCCGCACGTCACGTCGGGGCCAGCGCCGCGAACCTTCCCGGGAGCCTCAGGTCCGGGCGCATGAATTAGCATAGATTTTACCCAGCTTCCAGGGCTTCCGCACCGCCCCTGACTCACCGGAAACGCACTTCTTCTTCCAGGGGGCCCGAGCTCGGCTTGGGGTTAGCGGTGCTTACGGAGAAGGAATTGGCATGCCCTGCTTCCTTCAAGGCGGTTACTAGTCACCGCTGCTTTCTCATTCGTGCCCACATAACCCCCACCCCCGACCAGAACCCTTGGGGTGACCCTATCCCTACAGGGCAGTTTGCAAGAGGCGGTTGGGCTGCGGAGGATGCCAAGGGACAGGAGTCCGGCCTTAGAGCAGTTTGGCCTCTGCTCCTACCAAATGTCCCCCATTGGGCATGAGGCTAAGGGGTCCAGCGTTCAGTCTGTCACTCACTTAGGACACTTTCTCAGGGTCCTGGCCAAAGAGGTGAAAGGTTAAGGAAGTACCACATAAACTTTAAGCACTTAGGGCTGAATTTTTTAAAGGGTGAAAACACCCTTAAATACACTTCTGGGGTCTCACCCAATCTCTCAGACAGGACTGCATTTCCTTTGCCCTCAAGGTCAATGCCTTCTATACTTGGAGCCGAGGTCACTAATGCTAACTGTTCAGTACATGGCTATTCTCTCCCCCAAGGTCTGCGCAACACTTTAGTGACCCTGGTTTGGAGCCTCAGGGTCTCAGGCCCAGTGTGGAGGCATAGTTCCCCTTCCAGCTTTCCTACTGGAAAGGGTCACACAGAGACGTGCCCCCTCCTTTTCTCCCTCTCTCACTTGCCACAGGCTCTCGGATCCACAGTCTACCCAAATTGGATGTCTCCAACTTCAGAAACCTCAGGATGGATCCCTACCTCCCTGGGGCTTGCTGGCTGGCACAGCTCAAAGACCTTCACCCTTCCCCAGGGCTTTGGGCTCCCTGCCAGTGAGTGCTTGGTGGGGCCACTTCCATAGCTAGTGGAAGGAAGGATTTCTGAGCTGGTGACAATATTTGGGGGGATAGTGGTTCAGGTCTGAGGAGAGTGTAGCATTTGAATACACCCCCATCCCAAGATCCAATGCTCAGAATCTTTGAACTTGAAAAAGGTGTGTGTGTGGTGGTGGTGGTGGGGGGGGGGGGGGGCGACATAGCAAGGCCATAGGGAAGAGACAAAGGGAACAAACTGGACCAAGACTGGGGACTGGAGCTGGTGATGCAGCTATTTGTAGCCTGAGGTAGGGGGAAATTTTTCCCATTATGAAGGCAAAGATGGGGCCTACACCTGTTGTGAGTGAGTGTGTGTGTGTGCGCGCGCGCGCACACGAGTGTGTACATGCACATGATCTCTGTGGCCTCCTGGCGAATCTGTCTAAGCCTCAACAACACCAGAAAACACCTCTCTCTCAACTCCCCTTTTTCCTAGAAGGTTTCTCTCTTGGAGGAGCTTCTGGACAACCCCCCCAGCTAGCACAACACTATCGGTGAAATAAAGTTCAGAAATTGACACAATCAAGTGCACAGCTACAGATGAAGTCAGGAGAGGTGAAGAGGAAGAAAGGGAAGGAAGGAGCTGAGAAAGCTGGGAGCTGTCCTCAGACCAAGACCCTTGGCTGAATCTGGTGGCATCGCAGCCTCCTGCTTGAGGACTTCACTTCTTTCCCATCCTGAAGGACTTCTAGGTCTCACGAAAACCAACCTAGTCTTCAAACAGGCGTTTCTTCCTCCTTAAGATAAATGACATGGACCTGAGAGTAATAGATTTAAAGGACGCCAGAATTTTTTTTTTTTTATCATTAATTGTAAACGTGCAAAATACCTGCTGGTACTTCACTTTAGAAGAATGTAATTGGCAAAAGGGTGGGGGGAGGAAAAAGGAGAGACGGCTGATGAATAGATAATAGATCTTTAACCACCAATAAACAGAGAGCAGCGCCAGCAGCCTGGGGGATGTGATCATAATTATGCCGCTACGCGAGCCAATGGGGACGAGAGAACTCGGCCCTAAAATCATCCCAAAACCGAAGGCGAGCTCGAAAATGCGGACACGGCCTGGGACCGGAGACACCGTCCACAGTCCCTAGTTGCGAGTTCTGGTTTTGCACAGCAACCCAGCTCAGGGACAACAGATGGCAGAATAATAATAGATATAATAATAATAGCAGCAATAATAATGTCAACACTAATAAAAATAATACCGACAACGGAACTATAATAATAGCACCGCACCAACTGCTCCCCTAACCTTGGTTTCCCGGTCCCAGATATCTCAGAAGGAATCGTTTTGGGGAAGGAGGTGAGCACTGTCCCGGACTGAAAAAGCGAGAGGCTGCGGAGTGACAGCCGCCGGGAGGTGGAATCGCACCGCCCGGGAATGGTTGGAGGCTCTGGTCTTAACTTGCAAACGAACCAACCGGGTCAAGGATCGCGAACGCGCGGACCCTGGGACCTCGAAGCTACGGATGGTTGCAGGGGTGGGAAGACACCTTCCACCCCCCACCCCCAGCCTAAGAAACCGCCGGGAGTTTGCTGGGGGTGGGAATTGGTCTAACCCCACGGCGCCTTCATTCCTATCCCGGAACAGTCCCCGCCCGCTTACCCTCGCCGTGCTCCCGGGGCGATCCCAGCTCCCCAGACGCGGAGCCGTGGGGTGCAGCAGCGGCGGAGCGCTGGGCGCGAGGAATCTGCTTGTCTGTCTGTCCTACAAGCTCCAGCGCAGCAGGCTCGGAATCCAGGGGGCTGCAGCGGAGGCGGCGCGGGCCGGGGACTCTGCAGGGACCGGGGTGCCCCGGAGGGAGTGGTGGTGGTGGAGGAGGAGGCGGTGGCTGAGGGGGAGGAGGTGGGGAAAGAGGAGGAGGAAGAAGAGGAGGAGGAGAAGAAGGAGGAAGAGGAGGAGGAGAGGAAACCGGAGGAAGAGGAGGAGGCGAAAGAGGAGGAGAGAAGCCTCGGCGGGCGCCGGGGGAGCGAGTGAGCTCGGAGCGCAGGGCGAAGGCACGAAGAGGTCGGGGGACCCGGCGGGCGGCAGGAGGCACGGCCGGGGCAGCGGCGCCGACTCCGTTCCACTCTCGGCCCGGATCCAGGCCTCCGGGTTCCCAGGCGCTCGCCTCCCTCTGACGCACTTTAAAGAGTCTCCCCCCTTCCACCTCAGGGCGAGTAATAGCGACCAATCATCAAGCCATTTACCAGGCTTCGGAGGAAGCTGTTTATGTGATCCCCGCACTAATTAGGCTCATGAACTAACAAATCGTTTGCACAACTTGTGAAGAAGCGAACACTTCCATGGATTGTCCTTGGACTTAGGGCGCCCTGCCCGCCTTTTGGAGAGGAGAGAAAACTTTTTTTTGCCTCCCCCGAGAAACTTTCCCCCCCTCTCCTCCCTGCCTCTAACTCCGATCCCCCCCTCCACGCCATCTCGCCAAAAAAAAAAAAAAAAAAAAAAAAAAAAAAAAAAAAAAAAATCACCCCAATCCACGCCTGCAAATTCTTCTGGAAGGATTTTTCCCCCTCTCTCCAGGTTGGGCGCGTTTGGTGCAAGATTCTCGGGATCTTCGGCTTTGCCTCTCCTTCCCCCTCCCCCCTCCTTTCCTTTTTCCTTTCCTTTCTTTCTTCCTTTCCTACCCCCACCCCCACCCCAAACAAACGAGTCCCCAATTCTCGTCGGTCCTCGCCGCGAGCAGCGGGCGGCGGAGGCAGCGTGCCGCGGTCGCCGGGAGCAGGGAGCCCGGGGCGCCCGCTCCTCGGCGCAGCATGTTCCAGCCGGCGCCCAAGCGCTGCTTCACCATCGAGTCGCTGGTGGCCAAGGACAGTCCCCTGCCCGCCTCGCGCTCCGAGGACCCCATCCGTCCTGCAGCGCTCAGCTACGCCAACTCCAGCCCCATAAATCCGTTCCTCAACGGCTTCCACTCCGCCGCCGCCGCCGCAGCCGCGGGCAGGGGCGTCTACTCCAACCCGGACTTAGTGTTCGCCGAAGCGGTCTCGCACCCGCCCAACCCCGCGGTGCCAGTGCACCCGGTGCCGCCGCCGCACGCCCTGGCCGCCCACCCCTTGCCCTCCTCGCACTCGCCACACCCCCTCTTCGCCTCACAGCAGCGGGACCCGTCCACCTTCTACCCCTGGCTCATCCACCGTTACCGATATCTGGGCCATCGCTTCCAAGGTACGTGCCACGTCGCGGGACTGCAGCGCGCCACTCCCGCCGCATCCTTCATTGCGCCCGGCCTGCTCCCGGTGGGCACTTAGCGAGGCCTGGGCGGAGGTTCCGCCGGCTCGTGGGCCCGCGCGTCCGCCTTGAAAACTGGGCAGCGAAGGGCGGCGATGGTGTTGATCCCCGCTCTCCGAAACTATGCCTGGCTTGGGGTTCTGGCCCGCTGGCCGCTTGACCCTTTCAGGAGGGGTGCGGACGGAGTTGCCCCGTGTGCGCTTGAATGTGGGCACGCCGGAGCAGCCTGGCCAGGGAGCCCAGAACCTGCTATGTCCCCGACTCCGGGTCCCCTCGGTCCGAGGAGCGCGGACAGGGCCCGGCCGCCAGGTCCACCTCGGACTGCGTTCTGCTCCGTTCACCACCCATTCCACGCCCCTTCAGCCCAGACCCGCGACTTTCAGTCTTCGACCCTTCAGCAGAGATCAGGGGACTTTTGCGACCCCGGAGCAAAGTGTGTTTCCCCCGTGCTTTTTGGAGGCCCAGCGAGGGGCGGGAACCCGAGCGGGTAGCAACCTCCGGGGCTCGGCTCTCTCGCCGCGACCTGCTTAATTGGGGCGCGGAGCGGCCCCGGCGGGAAAGCAGGTTCGGTCTGGTTTTTGTTTTTCTTTTTCTTTCAAAAGAAATGAACCAGGTCGAAAGTCGGCCTGGGAGGGGAAGATCTGTTTGGGTGTCTTCATTTCTTGCTATGTAAAAATTTTGTTTTTCTCTGGGTGGGGGTTGGGAGGAAAGTTAAAACTTCGAAAAAAGCGGCGAATAATTTAGTTTGCCGATCCGGGTCGGATCTGAGTTCGTCGTAGACCTACCTCAGGCGGCAGCTGATCAATACTGAGCCTTGTCTATCCATTAACCCTTTGCATTCCTGCCAGAATCTAGAATTGGGTAGATGTCACACCCCTCCCCATAGTTTTAAAAAACCAAACCAAACCCAAGAACTTTTCGCCCTTACTCCTGAACAGAATTTGCCTCCATTCCCGCCTCGACTGTCGGTTTGTTTTCTTTGTTTGGTTTTTTGGTGAATTGATTTTCTACCCAAATGAGTGGACCTGAAACACTGGATTTCCTCTCAAAGTTCAGGGCTTCCCTTCTCCATTCTCTGCCAGCCGCCCTGTTGGTCGCCCCACCAGACCTGGAGCAATCAGGATCTTCCCCGGGCGCAGACAGTACTGGCTCGTGCTGGCAAATCCGTGTAACCCCTGGGTTTCGATCCCTTCGCTGGCGTCTCTCCTAGTTCTCTGGAGCCGGGGAACCCCGGAGCCAGGTCACCCGGAGGCAGCAGTGGTAGAAGCCGGGCACACCCGCCGAGAGATTTTTGTCGCAGTCCGGCTGCAGCGACTCGTCGGGCCACTGTACTTTCTCCGAGGCGTAGCAAGACAAAAATTTTTGAATAAGTCCGCGAGAAAATTCAGGATAGCGGCCCGCTGCCTCTCCGCATTGAGGTCAAAGTTTTCTGAGAGGCTAGAAAGAAGAGAGCGATTTCTTTGGGTGGTGGGCACCAATCCCTCGACCGGTCTCTGCTGCCCCTTCCTCTGCCTCGAGAGTTGGAGCGTGAGGGACGCGGCTGCAGGGCGGCTGCGGTACCCGCCATGGTCCGGAGCCGGGGGACTGGCCCCACTCCGGCAGGGCAGCTTCTGGTTGTGCGCAGCACAGGTGGATCCGTGGCTGTCTGGGCCTGGCAGCTGAGCCGGCATCCCCTTGGTGCTCCCGGGGAGAGCCACCGGCACACGCAGGTCTCTAGCGCCGCGGACTAGGTGGAGGCCTTGAGCTCTCTGCCCCGCCAGCCCGGCTCGGGAGAAGCGCGCGACTCTGACCAGATCGGCCACCTAATGGCACTTCTGCTGTGCCCCCTGCAGGGAACGACACAAGCCCTGAGAGTTTCCTTTTGCACAACGCGTTGGCCCGAAAGCCGAAAAGGATCCGAACCGCCTTCTCCCCGTCCCAGCTTCTAAGGCTGGAACACGCCTTCGAGAAGAATCACTACGTGGTGGGCGCGGAAAGGAAGCAGCTGGCTCACAGCCTCAGCCTTACGGAAACTCAGGTGAGAGCCGCCAGGAGCCAGGACATCCCATCTCGGAATAGGCCCCTCACCCCAAATCTACAGACCCAGATATTCGGCACCCAGCACACCCACTAATGCTAAGCTCAGAGAGAGCCTTTGCAAAGGGCCCTGCAGTTCCTTTCAAGCCAGGGCTCTGGATTTATGACTTCCCTGCTGCCTGGCTTCCCTGGGCTCCAGCAACCGGCTCCTATGAGCCCAGGCCCTGAGCTGCTGGTTCTGCCCAGTGCTGTACAGGCCTTGGAGCCTCTGGCTAGATACCTCTGTAGTTTTGAAAAGACTTTTGGTGAGAGTCATGGGGTCCAGGATGAGGGAAAGTGAAGCAGGGAGTTTGTCCGGCTGGAGAGGGTAGAGAGCCGGTGACGGGAGAGTTCTGAGCGACCCAAGGCCCAAGGCTGTCATCATAGGCCCCAGTTACTCTTCTGAAGGAAGAGGGGTCTCAGAAGCTGCAGGCCAAGTGTGCTGGGTGCAACCAAAATCAGAGAAATAGAACTTGAAGATTGCAGAGAGGACCCGCCTGGGGGACAGGCCCTTCTGCTCGGCAGGGTCCCGAGGCTTGGGCTTGTCCCAGGGCGGGGAGGGGGCTTAGGGCTACTGTAGGCGCTACTGTACGCGGAGCCGCAAGGCGGGGTCAAAGTTCCCAACAAACAGTAACGTTTTCGGGCAGATTAAGTTGTAACACTTTTTCTGGGAAGCGCAAAAAGGTCGAGGCTTTTGTTTTTAAAGCGTTCCCCCCGGACAAAACCGAGGAGGGCCTCGCGCGTTTGTGCGGGGCGGGCACAAGGCGCGGCCCGGCTGATTTCTCCTGGACAGGCGAGGCGGCGGTGGTCTTTGTCCGCCTCGCTGCCCACGCTGCCTGGAGTCTTTGTGTGCGTGTCAAGCCCGGAGCGCACCGACGCGCGCCTTGGGCGAGCGCCGGGGGAGAAATGAACCGTCCTCCCCCTCAATTAGCAAACTCAAAGCAAATTAAACTCAGCCTTGTTCCCGCTCAGCTTTTTCATGGGGCACTTTGGGGGACTGAGGCATTGGGGAGAGCAAGCGGACCCGTGGTGTCTTAAGAGAGGGAGTGGCGCTGGACCTCGAGGGCACTGCTTTCGGGATAGGACTCCCTGGGATGTGGAGGTGCGGTAGTCGCTGTCTTTCCAGCCAGGACCCACTGCGGGGAAGCTTGGACAAGCGTGACGGTTTGGTCTGGTTGCTGAGTGGAGACCCATCACCCAGTTTTCCCAGGGGGCCATGGAATCTCAGCTGACTCCAACCTTATTGGTCCCTAGACCTCTAGCAGTTGCTCTGGGAGGCCAGGCTGCCTGCCCTGTCTCGTGGGAAGTGATGTGGCCCAATCTGAGGTCGACCCCTGGCCTGTCTGGGCTGGACAGGAGGAGGGAAGATGGGGGCTCTCTATTTCCCCTTCTTCTCTGTCAGTTTCCCTTACTTCCCTCTATTCCACAGTCTTTCAGAAGCTTTCACTTTTGAACCCCATTTCCTGGCAGGAAAGGGACGACTGGGTTGGTCCTGAGGCTTGTATGCCCCACTGCCCCTTAGCTTCCTCCAGCCCCCCAGCCCACTTCTGCTCACCTGTAGGGTCCCCCAGCAAGGAGGCAGTGACTGAGACAAACCTTGATCCTCTACCCAGTGCCTTACAGAGGATGTTCTATAGTTAGGCTACTACGAAAGACCGGCAGAAAATAGAAAGCACTTTGGGCCCTGCGGGAAGTTGGTAGCCTGGACTGAGGTCTTCTTGCACTCACTTGTTGGAGGAAGTTAGGTGCATATATCTTTTAAATTTCCCCTACTTCTTATTTTTATAGGGGTGCTCATCCTTTGCAGTCTGCTCTCAGAGGGAAGTAGATACCTGGGCAGGGGCAGGCAAGAAGGGTTTCCCTGTGCTGCCGGCTGTGGGGCCCTGGGGAAGGATTCCCTAGGGAGGACTCAGAAGCCAGGGAGCCTGGCTTCCTACCCTCTCACTGGGGGCCCTGCTTCCTGAGGGGAGGCCCTGGGAGTCCAGCCTTTAGGTGTGCATCTGGAGGACTGGACTCTCAGTCTTGGACTGGGAGCTGCCTGGGGAAAGGGATCAGGCACTTGGTACCACGGTGCTGCGAATGACCTAATGCACAGGACCTGCTTCTGCCCCCACAGGTAAAAGTATGGTTTCAGAACCGGAGGACGAAGTTCAAAAGGCAGAAGCTGGAGGAAGAAGGCTCAGATTCGCAACAAAAGAAAAAAGGGACACACCATATTAACCGGTGGAGAATCGCCACCAAGCAAGCGAGTCCGGAGGAAATAGACGTGACCTCAGACGATTAAAAACCCAAACCCAATCCACAGAAACGGACAACATGGAGTAAAACAGAGACAGGGAGAGGAGGGGAAGAAGGAAAAAAAACCCTACAAAACAAAAACAAACCGCGCACACATTCACCGAGAAAGGGAGAGGGGATCAGAGAGCTACGGCAGGCTTCGCAGACTTTGGACAGCGAGGGCGCTGGGTCCCAATCCGAGACCGCGCCAGGATGGCAGAGGATCCAGGCTCCTTCATCAACTTGCAACCTTCGTCTAAAGAGGCAGCTGAGTGAGTGAGTGAGAGAGACAGAGAGAGGGAGAGAGAGGGAGGAGGGGGGAGAGAGAGAGAGGGAGAGAGAGAGGGAGAGGTAGAGAAAGAGAGATCTCCAGATCCAAATGTGGTAGAGCAGAAGGCGCACTCTGACAAGGAGAGCTGTCAGTCAAACACCAAACCAGGGAGTCAAGATGATTGGCAGGTATTCCGTTTATCACAGTCCACTTGAAAAAATGATAATAATGATTTTAAAAAACCATCCCAACCAGGCACAGGACTTTTAATTTTGCACTTCGCAGTTTTCCCCCAGTCTTTAAAAATAATTAGTAATAACAAGTGAAATTCCATATCTAGCCCCATCCCACACCTGTTTCAAAAACTTGAATTGCATGTAGCAGTTGTTGGGCGAATGGTGTCTAAAGACAAAATGAATTGTAATTTTATTTTCTTTTTAAAGACAGGTTCTGTGTGTTTTTTATTTTGATTTTTTCCGAGAAATGTGCAGTCTGTAAACACTTTTTGATACCTTCTGATGTCAAAGTGATCGTGAAAGCTAAATGAAGTAGGCTCAGCGATAGTGGTCCTCTTACAGAGAAACGGGGAGCAGGATGGGGATGGGGGTGGTAAGGGAGGGTACCCCGAGAATAATCAGGATTTGTGCTAGGGGAAAAAAAAACCCTAAATTAATTCTATTTCTTGGACATTCCCTTTCCTAACATTCTGAGGCACAAAATCACCAAGTTGACTTCTCCTCTTAGTGGTTGGAGAAATTGGCTGAGTTCAACCATTCATCATAAACTTTAAATCTGTCTATTGCAAAAATTGAAGGACTGTAGTTAGCGGGGATGATGTTAGTGTGGCCAAGGACATGCGGCAAGTTTTCAAGCACTGAGTTTCTCTTCCAAGACCATAGACTTACTAAAGAGAGCGACAAATGCTTCCTTAATGTCTTCTATACCAGAATGTAAATATTTTTGTGTTTTGTGTTAATTTGTTAGAATTCTAACACACTATATACTTCCAAGAAGTATGTCAATGTCAATATTTTGTCAATAAAGATTTATCAATATGCCCTCAGAGTAGTTGTCTTGGGAAACTGAATTGGATCTTTGTAGAAAGTATCTCTATGATTTGAGAGTGGTCCTTTCCCAATTAGGTTCAAGAAACCCTGGCTCCCCACTCACCAATGGGCCATGCTGTTGACTTTGGGGGCATTTTAAAGAGATATGAAAGTGGAGAAGGGAGTTGATTAGGTCAAGTAAAGCCTTTCCGAAAGAGAGGAAAAGTTTTCCAAGCAGACTTGCCTGTAGGTTGCATGTCCTGCTGGAGGACAGACGTTCAGTTTGAACTTCAGGTTCAAAATTTGTACTTCTCTTTTACCTCTGTGATTTTTTAGAAAAAATTTAGACGTATAATTGCAACTGGAAGATTATTCTCCCAGTATTGGGAAGAACACTTAGCAGAATCTGAATCCTGGGACTTCTAAACTTTGTTTCTAACTTCAAACCCCTTAAGTACAAGCGTCCCCCACCCCCTCTCTCTTCTTTCCTTCCCTCCTTCCATTCTTTCCTCTCTCCCTGGCCCCAATCTGCCAGAGGTGATGGGATGAACCCAAAGGCCTCAGGAACCTTATAAGGCAAGCTTTCTGAGAAACCTTCAACTCTTAATTTTAACATTAAAGAAAAAGTTGTAACCATTCTTGGAGGAAACTTAGCTTTTCCCTCCCTCCTTCCCCCTTCTGGGGGTATGAGGTTGTTTTTGCATGCTTCATTTGCTTCTTATCCTGATAGGCTGCATTAATCAGTTTTATTTCCATTGATAGAGAAACCTCGTCTGTTCTGTTCGAGCTACAAAGCGTCCTGCGAGCTTTTGTGAAAGTGCAAATCAGTTTAAGCAATTATCATACCAGGAATATGAAGGGGAAAGAGGAGGCCCTGCCCAGTGGTCTCCTTTAATCTCTTAATCCATGGATCCAGGGGGGCTGCCTGGACATAATTTAGGACAATCTCCCCACCCTTTACACTGTGATAAGGCCAAGTTACAATGCAGGGCAAAAATACAAGCTTTGTTAACATCCTGCCTTGAAAAGTTAAGATTAGACATTCTGTGCACGTGTGGGGACTATAGGGCACTATGGAAATTTTCTTTCTGTTTTCCCTCCCCTCCTCAAAAGTAGAATTCATTCTCCATCTCTCCTCCTTTCCTCTCTCTCTGCTATCTCCCCACTTTCCGTCTCTGTCCCTCTGTAGACGTGGTTGTTCACAGTGCCCTTCTGCATAGACCCCTCTTGGAAAGTGTGTTGTGCCAGGGTGAGGGGGGTGGGCTAAAGGGAGACTCCGGCTTCACGGAGGGACAGGTGCAGCCGCTGTATCTCCGAAACCCGAGTGGTGCTTTCAGTTGCTGGGACAGCAGGACTATCAGTGACTGCTAGCTGCCCCTTGGCAGGCAGTGTTCCTGAACGCATCCCTTTCACTTGCACTAGTCCAAGTTACCTTTTCTTTCCACCTACCTTCCAAACCCAGAACGCCTCAACCACATAGCTCCCTCCTGTTAAAATTTAGACTGGCCTTTCCAGAAAAAAATTCTCACTTTGGTAAAGGGCTAATTTCCATAGGAACCATATACTTAAGTTTTTATTTTTTTTAAGTGTAGAAGAGGGGGGTGGTGGTGAAGTTTTTTTTTTTTTTTTTTTTTTTTTTTTTGGTAAACGTCCTATGTAGTGTAACAGCAATAAAATCATCAGAGAATACTATTAGCTTTGAGGAAAAAAAAAAAAAAAACTAAAAGCTTTATTACAAACCAAGCTTTGAAAATAGGGGGGATTAGGTGGCTGAAAGGGTCCCACAATGGTAAGAAGAAAAGGTTTCATGCTAATGAGGTTAATGCCCTTTGTATCTCCGGCCTCCACATCTTCATTACGCGCTATCTCCGGCTGCACGGAGCGGCTCAGAGCGCCGCAATCCACTCCAACGCCCCCCTTCCCGGCCCAAAGAAGGATTTGATAGCAGCTCTGTTCAAACTAGATAATTATATCTTTTCAAGTCGGAATTAAGATAAAGAAAGTGAAGCAGAGGCGGCTCGCCTTGATCCACTGCAAACAAATTTGGCGCACTTTCGAGTCCTTCCCCCCCGCCTCAAAAAGGCAGGACAGTCAGCTTATTAGCCGCTCGTTTGCTTTATTAATTCATCTATTTAAAGTGGCAGGATTAGAGCGTCTAATGTGGACGCGGGCTGCCGTGGTGCTGAGGAATATAAATATTTGCGAGATGCCATCCCGCGATGACTATCTGGGCGTGGGGCGCCGCGCAGGGTGCGCGGGACGCGTGTGCTCTACGGCCGCGTCCCCTCTCCAGTACGCGCGTGCTAGCCTGGAGTCTTCTGGGAGCTGTATGCCTCTCGTGTTACGTGGGTGCCAGGCCTGAGTGCGCCTGGACAGGACTCTATGGGCACTGTGGGCCGGACTCTGCGTTCCTTCCAGCACAGGGCTAATTACATGCATGTTGCCATGTGTTTTTGTGACCCCGATCAGGGATGTAGGTCACAAGTTTGATCCACGTCCTGTTTCCATGTGGGTTACTTGTGGGCCTTTCCTGTACGTACCTCTGTGCTAAGTGAATGTTCAAGAGACGCGGGTTCCCAGTTTGGGTTGCCCCGAGAGGGTCAAACGGAATATACACAGCAAGTGGGCCGAGGCGACGCTCCCCTGCGTGGCACACGTGTGCGTTTCTCGCTGGGTAACCCGTTCCTCCGCGAAGGCTGCAGAAACTCCAGGGGTGGCAGAAGCCTTGGATCTCGGTCAGTTACCCTTCCTAACTCTTACTCAGGGTGTGCGGTACTCCCTCCCCGCTCCCTCGGACTCTACCCCTGGCAGCCTAGCCAAATTCGAGCGGGTGCGTCGGCCACCGCCGGGAACCTGCCGGGCCACTTTTGTGCTGGGGGCGGATTGTGGCAGCTGGAGAGGCCCGCCAAGCGGGCCAGGCAGAAAGGGAACTCGGGCCTGAGCGCGGCTTTGGAAACCTCGGCTCCTCCCCGTCCCCAACACGAGTCGCAGGAAACAAAGTCCTGGACGCCAGGGCCGATTGGGGAGGAACTCTGGCTGTTCGGAAGCCTGGCCAGGGTCCCCACTCTGAGGTGGTGGGGCTATGGCTGGGTTGCCCACGTGTGGGCTGTTGCAAGTCGGTGTCAGGGTGAGCGTCTGTGAGAGTGGGTTTGTCTGTGAGAGATGTGTGTACTAGTGAGCTGTGATGCAGCTGTCTGCGGATCATGGAGACACAATTGTGTGTCTCACTCAGGACTTCAGTCGGTTTGTGCCGGTGATGGTGGAGGTGGTGGCTGCTGAGGCCAGTGCTGTTTCGAGTGTGCCAAGATGTCGGTCTTTCATTTCGTATGCAGATTGTTTTGAGTTAGGGCAAGAACGTACATTTGGAGAACTGCTGAGTGCCTGTGAAGGTGTGAACATGCAGTTTATTGGATTTGTGTGCCAGGGTCTGGTGGCCCAGTTGAGTTTTGTTGAAGTTCCATCTCAAAAGGCTGAAGTGGCCTCAGGGCCTCAGTGTGAGTGACTTGCGGGGGCACTTCTTCTGTTTGGGTGGGGCTTCTGTGAAGCTCATCCTAGTGCTCAGCACTAGGGCAGCATTTGTCTGTCCTGGGACTGGGTGCGCGCGTCTTGTCAGGGGGCTCGGGGTGTTGCTTCCGACTCACCTCCGATCCCGAGTTTGGCAAACCACCGTGTTTTTTTTTTTTTTTTTAAACTGCGCCTTTTCCTAGTCGGTCTTTATTATTCCGGCAATCAGCGATTGATTTATTTGGGTGCCGCCGCCGGGCAGCCGCGGGTGGGGCAGAGGATGCGGGCCTACGGCGTTGGGCCACCGCGCCCGGATGCAGAACTGCGTCCGCGTCCGCGGCTCGGCCCCCTGATTTATTTCCCCCACTAACCAGCCCCGTAGCGAGCGGGAAGTGGGAGTTTTGAGAACCCTCTGACCCTAGCCATGACCCCGCTCCGGGAGGCAGCTTCTCCCGGCACGACCCTGCGCACCAGGAAACCTGAGGCGGAGCCATACTTGAAAGCGAAAGGTCCATTCATCAGCCGCGCCCCAGCGTCTAATTGGCCTTTTGTTTATTAGTGCCTGTTGTCTGGCGGGGGAACTTGGGAGGGCCCTGGGTCTGCAAGTCGGGGTGCCTGGGGTGGGCAGAGGGCCAGTGCCCGGGCCCAAGGTCTCTTTAAAGCAAAGGTGCGTCGCACTCCTCGGAGGGGGCGCCAGAGAGCGCCAAAGATCGCTACCACGTGCGAAAATGCGCTCTCGGAGGTTGGTCGCCAGGCCATCTGGCCTGGTCGTGGGCCTCGGAAGCCCATGGCTTTCTCCCTGCTCCACCTCCACCTGCAAACCAAACCCTTCTCTCCCCTCCGCGCCCTCAAGATTGCGGATCCGCCTTCCTGCCTCTCCCTATTTTCCAGCCGAGGCGCTGGTTTGGGGCTGAGTTGGGCTCACATCCTGCCATTCTTCGTGCATCAAGTTCATTCTCCCTTGTCGGTTTCTTATCCCAGAGAGGCTCGGGGCTACCCTCACTAGGCACCAATGGGCATTGTCGTGGAGCCAAAAGCTCCTCTTCTGCTGAATGGGGGATTCAGAGAACTTTTGGCACAGCCAGGGAGGTGGGAGTTGCCCCAACTTTCAGGCATGACTTGAAAAAGAAGACCAGGTCTCAACCATTCCAAACCCCACCTCCCTGATTCCTACCTCCCATTCCGTGTCCAGTATCCAAACCAAACCTCCCAGTCCCCCTCTCCACTCCACCCTTTCTGCCCCTCCACACACCTGCCAGAGGAGCCCTAGAGTAAGCACAGGGGTCCTACCATAGGCCCAAAGGCCAAGACGCACCTGAGGGGCCTTGGAGATGCCCAGATTGGCCTGGGGTCGCTTTTGGAAAATGAGCAAAAAGAACCAGCTTTGCTTGGCACTGGCCTGACTGCCAGCAACCTCTGAGATCTGGGTGCCTCAGTCAGGCCCCAGACTGTCCCTGCCCCCAGCAAACTCCAGGCCCTATATATAGCCCTGGTCTCTATAACCCTGACTGGACCCTGACGTCAGGAAGAACTTGATCTTGCCTGCTTCACTCCTGCTTCTGAAACTGATCCTTGAAATGAGAGAACAGACTCTACACAATTCCCATGGCCTTGACATAAGGTACAGCGATAAATATACACCACTAATGAGCAATTACCATATAATCACCTTCCAATTAGCTCGCATAATGATGAATTAAACATTCTAGCAGGCGGGATTAGGTTTCTTACTTTGTATATTATTTACGAAGGCTATAGCTTCTGCAAAGAACCAAATATCAAATTAGATGGGGAATTTTCACTTGGGGGTAATTATGCACTCGGGCCAGCGGCTGTGTTCTGGTCACTTGTCAAATGAGGTCTCCTGCAAGGTACTGACCAGTTTATTTTCCCTTTTCCTTCTCTCTTGAGTTCGCAATTGCCTTTCCTTTCTCTTTTACCACCCTGGGCCGGGGGTGGGGGTGGAGAGGGTGGGAGACTGGGGCTGGGCGATGACTAGGCGGGGTTTGGGGAGGGATCTCAGTCTCTGAGGGAGGATGCGCTGCAGGCATGGAGGCCCTCCCATCGCCTGTCTCCGGAACCCTGTCCTTCCTGGTCTCTGGCCCCGTTTCTTACCAGCCCAGGGTGGACCCAGGGTTGTTCCTGGGGGTCCCTGCGCCGCGGGAGCAACCCGAGAGCAGAAGCGGCGGCTGGCTCCATGCGGCTGCAGAGCGCAGGGCCGGGCGGCTGCCGGCTCCCTCCTCCGCGGGCTTCCCACCGCGCTCGGGGCGCCGCCGCCCGCATCCCCCGGGGCCCGGGAGGCCTCCGTGCGGTCTTTCCGACTTTTACCCCCACTCCCACCCCAGTAACGGCGAGAGGAAAGGTGGCGATGGGGGGACAAGGAAACAAACAACAAACCTCCGCCCCGCCCGCAGCCACCTCTCTTGTTCGGAAATGAATTTTGGCAAGAGATTAGTTCCTAATCTGATCTAACGCGGCTGACATTTGGGAAGAAGATGAAAATGGCAGCTCAATTTCATTCTGAAACGGGGTCACTTCGCGGGGCTCTGCTCCCCTGAGAACACGGACGCCCCTCCCCCACTCGCCCCTGAACCAGAGGAACTGGCATGGAGCTGGAGGGGCGCCGGCGCCGGGACTGCGCACCCCGGGCAGCGGGAGCTCCTGGGCTGGACCCTGACCTGCCTGGTTGTGTCGCGGGTCTGAAGCTGAATGGGTTGGGCAACTCTGTCCTCTGCCACCTGCCTTCATTTGCTTGATCAGAATGGGGTCTCCTGAAGCCCCAACCGGACTCTTGATGCTAGAGAGCCTCTTTCTTGTGGCAGGAAGGTAAAAAAGTCTCAGGAGTGGCCAGTGAGGTAATTAAAATGCAGTGTCCCCAAGGCCTGCCAGCTGCTCCCCTCGTGCTCCTGGGGCAGGTGTAACTGCACCCAGAGCTGGGTGGCTAGCCTGGTAGAGGGTCTGGCTTAGAGGAATGGTGATACATGGATCTAGTGACAATACCTCCTGCACTGGCTCCGGGAAGCTGCAAAGCTGGGCAGTAGGAGGCAGGCCTCCCTGGAGACAGAGCTTCCCCTTCTCCCCAGACCAGTTCACACTCACCACAGACCCAGAGGTGGGTGACCATGTTCTTGGTCACCAGCCCACCCCAGAGTGCCCAGTCTCTGCCCTCAGCTGAGACTGTGCCAATCAGCAGTGGCTTCATCCTAGGTCAGGTGAGAAGGGGCAGGTGAAATTGGTTGTTGGGGGACCTGTTTATTCCCTGGATCATGTCCTTGAAGGAGGATTCCTGGAAGCTGGTACTTCTGAGGCCCTGCCTGTGGGGTGCAGGGCCTGGGATGTTAGTTGAAGGCATTGTCATCAGTGTAGGCCAAGGACCAGGACAGAACTTGTGCCTGCATCCCAGCAGTGAGCATGGGAATGCAGCGAGCTCTGTGCCTGACTTTGGCGTGGAACCTTGCATGCTGGTGTCCATAGATACCTGAATGTGCTTGTACAGTGTGTAGCTTTGAGCATGTGGCTCACATACTGTGGATATGAGTGTGCACGGGGCCCACAGCTGCTGCAGCTTGTGCCACGTATCCCTTCTTCTGGGTGGATGGTTGCTGTGGCCTGGCAAGTGAACTATGGATTTCAGTGAAGCACCCTGGACTTCAGCCCGTATACAGCCTGTATTTCAAAAGCTGTAACTTTGGTAGGGACATCTGGGTGTTGGGTGTGATGTTCTCAAAAAATGCTTTTATTACTGAGAATCAGCTTTCCTCTGAGCAGTCTCACCTTCCCCGCCCCTTCCAGTATGGAGGATCCAAATAGCAACCACCTCTGCCACCTGTGACCCTCAGGGTTCCTGAACATCATGCCAAGGCTGGTGACCACAGGGACCTATGCACGTGTGAGTGGGGCTGAGCAGCTGGGTGTGCACATGCACATGTTCGGAAGTGTGTGAGTGTGAACATTTGAGTGTGTGTGTGTCAGGGGACACGGGTGTGATGCTGGGGTGAGGCATGACTGAGCATGTGTTCTTTTCCCCCTTATTGTACTGGGCATTGAACTCAGGAATGTTCTGTCTCTGCGCTACAACCCCAGCCTGTTCTTAATTTTTATTTTGAGATGGGGTCTCCCTAAGTTGCCAGGCTGGCTTCATACTCGCAGTCCTCCTACCTGGGCCTCCCGAGTGGCTGGGATTACAGGCATGTGCCATGGTGCCTGCCATGACTAAGCATGTCGGTGGGAGCTTAAGAAGGTGCATGGGGAGGTGTTGCGGCTGGCTTTCCTGGTGACCTCATCGGCCCGGAGCTGCACAGAGGCCCCTCAGTCAAGGCAGTCTGCTCTTGCAAGGCTCACCACATCCCCTCCTGATCCCCCCACACCAAGTCTAAGTGACTGCAATTATGCTCCTCCACAACAAGCAGAAGTGGTGTCTAGTACTGTAGATGGCTTCAAGTGGAGGCCACTGCTTTGTTAAATAAATGATGCCACGCAATTCAGATGTTCTTCTCCTACTTGTGAGGGGCAGCACAGAGCACCATGGGGGGGGGGGCTCCAGTGCTGAGGCTTGAGAGAAGCCAGCGTACTTTAAAGACCCCTCTTCTCTGCCTGCACCCCCTGCCACCCCATACCCTGCTCCCCTGAATCTCAAGCTTTGTCAGCCATTGAGGAGATTTCGTCCCAGTCCCAGGAGGGGCAGAAAGAGGGCGTGTGTAGGCTGGGGTACACCATGTGATGTGTGTGGGGGCCGATGTCAGAGGACCACCAGTTGCCCTGGAAGAACGGTCTAGAGAGGTCACTCAGCTTTGGCCCCCTTGAAGGCAAGAGGTGGGCCAGAAGTCTCTGGAGCCCAGCAACAACATCACGTTCCTCCCAGGAGTGCCTTCCTCCCAGGCCCCTGGCCTGCGCACAGCCATTGCTTTGCTCCAATCATCTACTATGTACCAGTCCTTCACAAATATGACATCAGTTCTGTCCCCACCCCACCCGCATGGGTCAGTCCTTGGTGTCTGTCCTCCCTCCCCGCTACCCTCTTGGGGCTCTCTTTCTAGTGTAGACTCTGGAGCCATGGGAAGCACCCAGGGAAGAAGAGGGCCTTGAGTTCTCTCTTTCCCAGTCCCCTCACTTGCTCTCTCTGACCAGTGAAAGGGACCAAATAGTTGGGATCTGCTGCAGCCCCACCCCGACGCATGCGCTCTCTGCTGTCTCTCTGACTCTGGTCTTCCCCATCTCTCCCTGCCTTTGCTCTTCTTGCTTGGAGTCAGGGAGGTAGCTGTGCCCAGCAAGGGTGGAATACAGACCTTGCCCCTTCTCTGGGTGTCCTTTCCTCTTCCCTCCCTCCCTTCCTTCTTTCTTTTCTCCCACAATGTCTGTCTGTCCATCCATTCATCCATGAAACTTACAGAATTTATTGCACAAATATATTCATATATATGTGAAGCAACATGTGTATGAGATTAATTATAATTACTGTTTACTGCAGGAAAGTATTTGAAGCAATCTAAATGCCCTTCAGTAGGAAATTGGCAAAATAACTCACCTTAGGATCAGGTGTTTTGTGGCAGTGGAAGAGGTGTAGTTCATGTTCTAAAACGGGAGGTTCTTTAAGATATGTAAATGTTCATTAACAAAAGCAAAAGGAATGTGCAAGGAATATCATCAGTGTGATAGAAATACATACAAGGTGTTGACTTTATTGGAACTTGCCCAAAATCTTTTTAGGAGGAGACAACAGGAAGTGGTAAGTGGACTCCATAGTGTATTTTGGATGCAAAGAAATGGTTTCCAGCTCCCTCAGCACCTGGCTGCTCCCCTCCAGATGCAGCTGTCTTCTTGAATGCTAATGTCACCTTTGTGTTGGGTGACTCCATAAGACTTTTATGGAGTCTTAGGATCCTGGAGGTTCCCTCCAGTGCTAAGTGGACCTATCCCTTGCTCTAACCACTGTACTTCTCTGAATGCACCAAGGTGGCATTGGCTCAGTTCTAGAAGTTGGTCAGTCCAACTTCATGAATCCTAACGGAGGCCTTCCTGGAGGTCACATGGCCTGAGCTTGGAAGTTTCCAGTGCTGAGAAGATCTCAACCGAATTTGCCTTGTCTCTTCTGAAATAGCCTTAAGTAGGCTTTTCCCTGAAGTTTAACCTGGTAACATGACAGCTGTTTGAAGCCCTGTCTCCCTGCCCACTTCTTCCCATGATTATCGACAAACAACAAACAGGCAAACAATACAAAAACACAAACAGTAGTGCAGATAGTGTAATGTGTATACATAGCCCACCTCTATCACAGTGTGGGGTGAAATGTGTCCTCGCTCCGGGTTCATATGTTGAAATTCTAACCCCTAGTCATGCAGAATGTGACTTTATTTGGAGATAGTGTCTCTATAAAGGTAGTCAAGTTAAAATGCGCTCATAGGAGTGTTTCCCAATTCATTATGGCTGGCGATCTTACAAGAAGAGGAAATTTGGACGCAGGCATGCAGGCTAGATGATGGGAAGACCCGGTCCTGGAAAGTTACCCAACTCTTGGAAGAGCTCCAATTCCCTTGCGAGAAGCAGCACTGCTGACACACGGGCCTTGGAGTTCTGGCCTTGTGTGAAAAGAAATTTTGTTGTTTAAGCCACCCCGTCTGCTGTGCTACTTAGTTCTGGCAGCCCTAGCAAGTTCATACGATTATCTGCTCAAGGTCAATCTCATTCTGTCTGCGCTTCCAGGGTTTTTCCCATCTCAGTCTATTTTGTAGGAAATTCCAGATATTATATCTTTTTCCTACTAACATGTTTAGGATTCAATCTTTAATAGTGTTCTTCAAAAGTCTTAGACCCAATACCATGATTCCTTGATTTGTTCATGAGGTAGGTGAGGACTGATTTGTGAGGAGACTCAGGTCCAGTCAGCCTGGGCTCTGGACTCCTGCACAATTGGGCTTCCGCTTCCCTTGAACGTGAGAGTCTTGTGGATCCAGGTGAATCAGACTCAGCAGTCCCAGACCCTGGGAAGGAAGATCTGGGTTCTGCCCTTTCCACCCTGCCCACTTCCCTACCCAGCTTGTTCCAGTCTAGTTACACAGTGAGAATACCTGTAGGTTCTGTGAGTCTCATTAAGTAAGATGTTCTCAGAAATTTCCAGAAACATTCTCCAAATGCTTTGTAGAACTGAAAATATATAGGCAATCCTTCTGCTGGCCAGGAAGTGTGAGGGCGTGAAAAAGCCAACAAAACCCAGACAGAAGATCTGTTGTGCCTTTTTGGAAACCTCAACATTAATGGACCTGAATCAAAATGAATGAATAAGATGAGGGAATAAAAATCATTTTAAGAGCTTCATCTGTGGAGTGTCTCTGGTGTGCCACACGCTTTCCATGCAATGAAGTGGCTTCTCATGTCAGTATTATGAAGTCAAGGTCATAGGATTATCCCCACTTTGCAGATGAGACAATAGACCATGTAAGTTTCTTGCTCAAGGTCTCAGAGCGGGAAGTGGCTGGGACCGTACCTGATTTGAGGTGAGTGTGACCTGAGGGTTCATTCTCTCTATTCTCAAATCATGCTGGCACTCTCGTGCCCCAGCTCACTCTCTGAGCTGAAGGTTTCATGGGTGCTGTTTCATTTAATCTGCACAGCATCTTCCTATGGTGGCTTCTATGAGCAAAACCCTTTGTACAGATGAGGACACTAAGCTCGTGAGTTAAAGGGATGGCCTCAAGGTACAAGGTCAGAAGTGGCAGAATTAGGACTGGAACTAGGTCTGCCTCACTGTAATGTCTAGATTCTTAACCCCAAATCCTTCATCTCAAATCTTCCATGCCTCAATCAAATGTATTAGCTGTGACTAGGGACCTCCTCATGACATCAGGAGACAGGAACTCAGTTATGGGCCTGCCTGCTCCTTCCCTCAGGTGTGACTGAGGAGGCAGCTTGGACACAGGATGACCCATCGGCACAGGTTGGTGCCTTCCTCCCTAGCAGGGGAAGGAGACCCTCAGCAGAGGTAAAGGAGGCTCCCCATCTCCTCCTCCTGGGCTGTGCTGCGCTGTTAAGCAATTACACCCATGGCAGCTCAGTTGCACCCTAAGCAAATTAGGTGCTGATCTGAAGGTGTAATTAAGCAACAGTGAGTGCAGTTTAGCAACGGCGAGTGCCTTCGCTCACCGGTGGGGCAATCACAGGTGAAGAGCCTGTTCTGAGACCTGGTGGATACCTGCTATGTTCCCTGGACCCTCCCTGTTCTAAGCCTCAGCAAAGAGATGCCTCTAAGCCAACTTCTGTTGGGTTTCTAAATATTGGGGAGAACCTTCGGATGTGTCAGGGTGCTAAACATAATTAGCATTCTTGAGGAACAAAATACACACAAGCCTGCTATTGTTTTCTTAATTATATGTCTTCAGATATAAAACAATCCCTTGGTGTTGGTGATGTGTTGATTAATTATCCCAAACAGTTCCTTTTGAAAGTTAGGAAATGTGTCTCTTGACCTCCTTCTCCATTTCACAGGAGCTGAGCTAGCCGGTTTCCTCCTGGCTGTGCTGAAAAGGAGGAGGGGAAGGGATACCTTGGGTGGTGGGGCCAGGCTGGCTGGCAGGCATTTGGGGGCCTTGCTGGCCTGGGGGTGCAAGTGAGCAGCACTGGATGATTCTCTGGCAGACCCAGGGAAGCTGGGTCCACAGCCTGTGGGGAGGGACCCATGCTCTCTTGGTTGGTGGGGTGACGATGGCGCCACTTGGTTTGTCCTGGAAGCTCAGTGAGCATCCTCGTCCTGCCCCACAAGGCCTGGCCTGAGAGAGTCCACAGACTGAGCAGGGTGGCTTTATCAAGTGTGTATGAATAACACTGTGGATGCTGAGGATGGGGGAGAGGCCCCTGCAAAGGGCCCCAGAGGGGTGTGTGTGTATGTGTGTGGGTGAGTGTGTGCATGGGTGCTTTACGTGCATGTGTGTGTGATGTATGTGCATTTGTGAGTACTTGGGGATGTGTGAGTGTGTGTGTGTGGGCATGGGTGTGTGAACCTAGGGTATGTGTGTGCTATGTACATGTACATGCGGTGTATGTGCAAGAGTGTATGCATAGGCATGTGTATTTGTGTTACGAATGTGCACGTGGTGTATGTGTAGATGGGTACATGTTCATGTGTGTGGGGAGACGAGTGAGGATGGGGAGCTTCCCTCCTGTTTTTTCCCGTGTGCCAGGTCTCAGCCATCCCTCACATGGGCCTGAAGTGCCCATCTCTGTCCCCCTCCTGGACACACCCTCCTTGTCCTTCAGGGCAGGCTCACGCTCTGCATCCCCAGGAAGTGCTTGTGGGGCCTCCACAGCACAAAACCTGCCATCCTCACCCCATGCTGGTGGCCCATGTGGCCACCTCTCTCCTTTAGGCCACAAGACTGCAGTTGGGAGCAGGGCCAGCCCTTGTCTACCTCTGCTGCCCAGCGGTGCCCCGTTCTCCAGAGCTGCTCTGTGCCTGCCCTGCCCTCTCCTGCCCCCTCTCAGACCTGCCTTCCCGCATCTCCTTCCCCATCACCCCTGCCTGTCTCTCTGTGTTTCTCTGAGCATCTGCCTTTTCTGCCTCATTACTGAAAATATTCGAGGTGGCCTGTGGGGATTATACTTAAACTTAATTAATGATACATAAGAGGGCTAAACACATTATAAGGTAAAAATAAGACGGCCAAAAAAAAAAAAAAATCAATACTGGGGAAACCATAAATAAAATAGTTAAGGCTGGGGAAAGTTGGCAGGAGACATGTTAGATCTTATCATCGTCTCTGCCTTGCGGTGACAGCGATCACGGCCAGCAGTCATGGAATGTGCTTGGTGCTGGGCTCTGAACTTCGTGTGTAGCATCTCATTCCATCCTCTTGCTAATCTCCCCAGAGCCAGGAACTCTCATTAACCTTATTTTAAAAATGAGCCCACTGGACTCAGAGTGGTTCAGTGTCTTGCCTGAGGTCACACAGCCAGTAAATGACAGAGCAGGGATTTGAGCAGAGACGTCTGGTCTTTGGACAAGCTCATAAGCAGACTGTGCCAAGGAGTGACAGGCTGGGCCCCTGGGAATGTGTGCTGGGGAGGAGGGAGAGTGGGATGCTGTGATGGATGGAGAAGAAGGAAGGAGGAGGGTCACCCTGATGGCCCAGGAATGTCACGAGGCCACTGAAGACCTGGTGGGAAGGACACGAGAGGACTCAGGCAGCCCTCGGGCTCATCAGGAGGGCAGGAGAGCAGGCAGACCCAAGCAGAGGGCGCGTGGGTGCGGGTAGCCCCACAGAGGAAGCAGAGTCCCTGTGGCCCCTCCCCACTGAGAGGCCTCTCCAGGGAAGGAAAACAGCCTTGTCTTGGGCACACCTGGCTGCCCCACTGGCTGGCTTGGATTTCAGGAGGCCAGATAACAGGCTGGGAGCGCTCCCCAAGGAGGGGACTATGTGTGCGGCTCTCTGGACAGGCTCAGTCCCCTTAACTGGCCACCAACCAAAAAGCTACTTACCCTCCCGAAAGCAAGTGAGGGAACTGTATACCCGTGGGGTGCAGGGGCGTTGGGCTGCTGAGGCTGCTGAGGTGGTGGGAAGACAGGGCGGGGCATGCGAGTGTGGAAAGAAGGGTCTTTCAGGAGGAAAGGAGAGAAAGCGTTGGTCAGAGTTGAAAGGCAGGTTACAAGGGGAAACAGGATCACTTCCTGCCCCCTGCCCGGGGCAAGTCCTGGGAAATCTCTTAGCCATGTGGGGGTACAAATCTTAGCTGGAATTACTGCCTTGGACAAGAGAAATGGCCAGGGGACCCAGCTGCTGGATCCTGGGGATGAAACAGGGCCCTCCTAATGGCCCCTTGCTCATGTTGGCCTGGCAGCATCTGAAGAACCGGCTTGTAGAATCTAGTTTCTTGGCACCCAGAAGCCAGCTTCCCAACCAGGCTCCAAGTTCACTTCAGCTAAATGGGCCGCTCAGCTCACCTACCTGATGCAAGCTTCTCAGCTTCTGTTTCTTCATCCACAAGGGAGGGGCAATAATATAAGACTTACAACGTGGTTGTTTAAATCACGGGAGCCTTGCACGCAGCATTTCTGTAAGTGGAGGCCCTCTTAGTCTCCTAGCCACTTGTGGAGCGAGGGATTGCTATTGCATTACGAAGAGGCCAGCTTTCTTTTGACCTCGCTCTGCTGTCACCCAGCCCTGTTGTCAGACAGTGTCAATTTCTGCAGAGAGATGAACCTTGGGTCAGAGCCAAAAGACATGGATCCAGCTCCAGCTCTTTCTCCGTATGACTTTGGGCCAGTTCCTTTCACTCTCTGGCTTTAGTTTTCTCACCTAGGATGTGGTGGAGTTGGACCCAAGGATCTTTGCAGCCTGATGGGTCTGTGATGTTTCTTGAACAGCTCGTGGAGTGACCTCCTGGGCCCCTGAGATAGGCCTCATAGAATGGATCCTAAGCTCTCAGGAAGATCCCAATGAGAAGGTGATCGAAAACCTTTTTCTCCTACACAACCCAGCCTGACTCCTGGGGTGGCTTCTCCGCCCTGCATGCTTTGTGAGTGTTGGGTGGAGAAGATTCACTCCTGTGGTCTGAACAGGCTTAGCCCGTGAATGCACGCGGCACAGGAATGCCCAGCGCTGCTTCCGTGAGATGTCCTTGTAGAAATCGTTGCTCTCTGCCCCTGCCCAGAGTGTGATTGGTGGTCCTGGAGCAGCTGAACCCTGGACTAGCATGGCCAGATTTAGCAATCGAAAATATAAGATGCCCAGCTAAATAAGAATAGCTCTACTGGATCATTGTAATTTATTAACAAAAGCTGAATAGAGAACATTTATTATGGACCACCTTGACCCCCCCCCACCCCCCAGGATGCAGAACACATCTAGCAAACACAGGACACATCCTAATATCCAGGATGCCTGGCTACACTACCCCAGGGGCACCTAAGTCTGTGACAAGTGAACTGAAACTGCAAAGAAGTTTCCAGTTTGGAAATCAAGCCGTTCACCTGGGATGCTCTCCAATGGGCATTTGGGGGAAAGAGGAGAAAATAAAGAAAAGATCCAAGGCAGACCTCAGGGCTTTGCTGGAGGAGGGGGCTGATTGCATGAAGTTCGGGAGACAATCCCTCTCCTTCCTTCATGGGGAAGTGCCCAGCAGCCTGCTTGCCACACCACTGACCGGTTACTTGGAGGAGCTGCTCTGGCACCATTGCTAGTCCAGTATGGAGCACGGTAAGGACCTGGCTCAGACTCCACTCCCAGCCTCCAGAGCTCAAGCTTGGACCAGCCCTCTTCCTAATTCTTTGTTCATCCACCCTCTCTGTGGGCAGGAACCTTGAGCTTTGCAGATGAGCAAATTGAGGCCCAGGGCGATTCTGGGCACACCTCTAGGATGTTTGCTGTCCCTCAGTGGGTCATGCTGGACAGGCCTCTCCTGGCACATGCACCTTGCCCAGTGCACATACAGCACGCAGGGGCTGGGAAGGCTGCAGTTTGGATGAATCAGGCACTGTGCTAGAAACCAAGGGGGTTCTTGGAGCAAGTATTGAGCACTTCTTGTCTCCAGGGAGCTGCTGACAGGCTGGGAGGTCAGGGAGGGCTTCCCAGAGGAGGTGAGATTCAGGCTGTGGGTTCAGGTAGCTCCCAGCCCAGGGCATGCTCTTCAGCACCCTGGGTTTTCAGGCAAGGCACACAGCGGTGCTGGCAGGGAGTTGCCCGGTGTGCCCACAGGCTGGATGGAGACTCTTGGGTGGGAGAAGAGAGGAGTGAGTGGCCATGGGTGGCTGGAGTTTTGAAGGGCGGGTGACATTAGCTCTTCATCTGCACTATGACCTTCCAAGGCCTAGCTGGGAAGTGAAGGTAAGACCCAGGTGGGGGCCATCGTGTCTGCTGAGAAGCTGCCTCCCTGCCCTCGGCCACCCTTTGTCCCCAGGGTGTGGGATGGAAAGGCCCTCTTCTCTCCTCAGGGATTCCATCTGGTTTTTATTTTTTTATTTTCATGGATAGTGGTGGCGAATGTTACTGCAGAAACAAAGCAAAACGAAAAACAAAATGGCAGGTGAAGCGTACCAGGCTCTGCGTGGGGGTGTCCTTGTGTGGAGTTCCGGTGTCCTGACTGATGGACTCTGCGGTTCTGGGCTCATCAGCTCAGGGTCACTCACAACGAGCAGTCTGCTTGGGGAGGAGAAAGGGGTTTACTTTAGCGTCACTGAGAACTTCCGCTTCCAGGGAGGAGATGCGGGTGAGGATCCCCCCATTCCCACGCTCCCCCTTCTCTCCTGCACAGGCTCCGCCCAACGGCTGGGACACCTTCTCCAGGGGGGGGAGTTTCCTAGGTTCCAGAGCCAGTGGAGGCTGCCCTCCCCATTCCACCTCCCAGCTTGACCCTTGATTGTCAGCTGTAAGTCCAACAATTTGTAGATGGGGAAACTGAAGACCAGAAAGGGGAATGAAATGCCCAGAGTCACCCAGCATGTCAGGGAAAGAGGAGAGGTGGACAGTGTGGAAGACCAGGCCGCAAAGCCTGCCCCTGCTGCTCCAAGGCTGTGTGAACTTGGATAGCAAAAGCCCTTGGCTCAGAGGACTTCAAGAGGATTAAGATAACACACCTAAGGTACCCAGCTCAGTGCCTGACACAGTCAGGGGCTCAGCACCCCAGTTACGCTATTCCTATTGTTCACCTGTGGTTGAACCCAGACCTCCTGATTTCCTGTGTGGCCCGTTAGTTCAAGGCGAGGCCTTTTCTCTGCCTCAAGTTGGCCAGCAAAAGTCAAATAGCAGACAGCAGGATCATGGAGCACCAGGGCCACTCTGGGTTCCTGTTTTGACCTTCGTCGGAAGCCTGCAGGGACTGGGCTTGAGGGAGGCGAAGCTTCAGTGGGGGACGACATTCCCTGTGGGCAGCAGCATGTACCCAGCACCCACAGAGTTGGTTTTGTAACGCCCTTGTCAGATGAATGGATGAAGGATGGAATGTCTGTCCGTGGTCCTTTTCTGCAGACCTGTGCTCCTTGGGGGTCACTTCCAAGGCAGAAAAGAGCGTGAGTTTTGGAACCACAGTCCTATTTCCTCGTCTGCATGAGGAGCATCACGCATCCCTTGAGACTCAAGGGACGTGTTGGCGGATTTGGCACGGAGCAGGTGCCCTGACCTCACCCCATCCTCCTGCAGATGTGACCTGCTTTGAGGTCACCTCTCCTTCCTTCATGCTCCTCATGATGCTTGTGGACAGGAAGGAGACATACCACAATCCCCAGTGTTCAGGGAAGAAACTGAGGCCTGAGAGGTGAGCAACCGGGCCGAGAAGTCATCAACAGAGCCAGGGCCTCAGGCCAGACCTCCTGGCTTTCTGGCCAGTGCTCACGCTGCTTCCGCTTCAGCAGGCTGACAAATACAGACGCAGCGCAACAGCTCAGCAGTTTCTCAGCCCTTTTCTTCACCTGCCCTGGGGATCTGCCAAGCTTTCCCGTTCTGAGGCATGAACAGTCCCCTCAGGTTGAGGGCACTTTGGGTTTCGGCCCGACAGATTTGGGTCAGGTTCCACAAAAAGAATGGGTTCCCCAGCCTTAGGGTGGGTAATGTGGACAGGGGGCTGAGGCCCCAGGCTGGGGGTCCTGCTCAGGCCCGTGTCCAGGGCAATGTGCTTGATTTCCCCTGTGCACCTCTCACATAGCCCAGGACAAACAGGCCTCTCCACCTGGCTCAGAGTCCTGGTGATTAGGATTTAATGAGCTGGCTGCAGAGAGCTCAGCCACTGGGGTCAGTCTTGGAGGCCTGTGGAATGTACCTCCGCCACGGCTGGGGCTTTGCGTTTTGGTTTGGGGCCAATCTGATCTTCGTGTATCTATTTGGAACAAGCAAGTCCCCCCAGAGCATTTTATCAGGTTGTTTTGAGTTAGGAGTTTAACAACTCACAGTGTAGACGTAGAAGCCTTGAAAGAGAGAGAGAGAGAGAGAGTAAATGAAGTTGGCAAGGGACAGCATGCAGGGGAGAAAGGAGGAAGTCCCAGGCTGAGTGCTGCAACAGGGCTTGACGATGTTGGTGACAGCAGGCTGCATCTTCCAGAACAGGAATCCCCCTGTGGTTTACAAAGCCCTTCCCCTCACATAAGTCTAGTTCAATTGCATGATGCTGAGAGGTAGACAGGGTTTGCCTTCTTATCTTGATTTTACAGACTGTGAAACTGAGGCTCCGAGAGGTGCTGACTTCGGCAGAGACAAGTGTCCTCTCAAGAGTCTTCTGGTCTCAGTGGGACACTGTGGTGCACACTGGTGGTACTCTGCCCAGATCTCCCTGTGTGAGCCAGACTCGGGGGAAGGAGCCAGACTCCGGGGAAGGACCCATGGGGTGGTCAATGGCGGCTGGAGTGCAGTGGGAGGGTCTGGCTTCCTTGCCCCAAGGAAGGACAAATTCTGGAGCTGGGACTTTACCTGGAAGTGTCCCTTGCGGGTTTTCTGTGCCCCAGGCCTTCCTTCCATCTTTGCTGGGTCATTTCCTTAATAAGTCACTATAAGTTTGCAAATGTCACCTCCAGGTCTGCGTCTGATCCCTTCCCCCCAGAAAGGCTGGGCTCGGGGCAGGAGGTATCAAGATGGTGACAGAGATGGCATCAGCAGGAGAAGGGGACGCTCCCTTGTCAAAATCTAACTTGGGTCAGGGAGCCTGTACTGAAGCTGCAGCTGCACAGGGGTGGGAGGAGGTCTCCCCAGAACCCGCCACAGTCTGTTCCAAGCTGGGTGAGGTTGAGAGCTTAGGACAGGGCCACAGACCACAGGGTCCTGCCTGGGGTCTGAGAGAGAGATCGGTAGATGAGCGTGCGGGGCATCTGTGACCCGCCCCCTCCCCCTTTTCTTTTTTCTTTTTCTTGGTCAAACGAGTCTGCTCAAGTTAATGGTCAGCAGTAGAAGTGCAATTACCTGATCAGCCCCATATTTTGCACGTTTAAGTGGTTTACATCGTCTTGTAAGGTGTTGAAGGCGGGACCCACTCTGGAAGCTTCTTTCTAGTAGTGGAGAGGTGGCCACTGTTACGCAGTGTGGTGCACACAGGATGTGTGGTTCATCCAGATGAGTTGAGGAGCAGCTGGTTCCACGGTGGGAGGATCATCTGTCATACGGGGAAGGCAAGGGTGCCACGCGACAGCACGGGCTTCCATCCACCTCTCAGAATGTCTTTCCATTCATCTTGGTAGCAGATGTGGCCTGTGGGTGGCGCCCTGAAGGGAAATCGTGGATAGCAGTTTCCAACTGTTACGGCCTGCGGTTTGGGACCTGCAGCGATTCCGTCTTGTCCTAGGAGATGCTCTTAGGCACAAAACCCACAGAGGGAGGGCAGCAGGACTGGGTAGAGGGAGACATTGGACTGTTGGACCCAAGGTCTCTGCTGACCCCATGGGAGCTGGGATGGCCCTTCAGAGATGTCCTGAGTTGGGGTCAGGAGACTGGGTCTTTGTACCCCCAGGGATGACCACTCCTTGGACACTCCAGGGAAGTGTGCAAGCTTGGATAGGCAACTGCTCCAACCCAGGTCAAGTTCTGCAGGAGGACTTGGCGTGAGGGATCTGGACTGGGCAGCACAGGGCTCTACGGACTTGAGCTGGCTGCTGTTCCCACTTGCCATGGTCTTGTCCTGCTTCAACAGATCTTGGGGTACAGAGTCATTGAAAGAGAGGAAACACGCCTCTTTCAATTCCACTGTAATTGGCATGAAGTTCTGGAGCACTTTCTGTACACGGGGCCCTTGGAGGCACCACGGAGCGCTGAGTGTGGAACAAGGCGCTCCCCATCCTCATGGATCTCAGTCCTGTCGGAGAGACAGCTTTTGCCTGTGAGAAGGGAACGGTCAGAAGAGCTGCTGTCCTCGTGGCTCCTGTCACCATGTGCCAGGCAGTGTGCCAAGTGTCAGCTCACTGACCCTCATAACAACTCTGGATGCTGGAGGACCTTTCTCAGATGCCTTCACTGACTATTCTGTAAATAGCAAGTGGACAAAACAGGATTTTAACTCAAATATCCTGACTCCAAATCCTGATTTCTAAAGACCCTCTACTCTGTGTGTAGAAAACACTGAGGGGATTCTGGAGCTTTCTGCAGGGTAAGGAGAGGAGTACTGGGAGGACTGTCTGAAGGTGGGGTCTGACCTTGCAGCATGAGCTTTATAGGGGAGTGGGGTTTGCACAGAAGCTATGTAGAGAAGAGGTATCTCTTATTGTATCACTGGCTTTTTAAAATGTGCCCTCATCTGAAAAGTCTGCCTAGATTAAGCAGTAGCAGTTTGATGGTTCAATGGCGTCCCCTCTCCTGAGTGGGGGAGGGGCTTTGCTCTCTGCCTCTCTTGACTTGCAGTGACCACCGCATCTCAGCAGTTACATCCTGTCTCCATTGCTGCCCAGTGATGCAGTGGTAAGTGTTCAGCAACTTGCTCACCCCATAATGTCTGCCACCTTCTGGGATGTAATCACTTCTGCCAAGTCTGATTCAAGTTAGCAGCATGATGTCAGCGGGGGCAGGTCGGGAAGAGATGTGCATGACTGGCCAGTGTGAGCTGGCTCTAGCAACCAACAAGTGACTCTCGTCTCTAACATCTCTATTTCCAGAGCTGGATTCTGCAAACCAGAACTCAATTTTTATCATGTCCAGGAAGACGGATGATTCTGTTGGCCCAGGTTCAGCAGGTGATGTCTCGTGTCTTCATAACAGAAAGCTGAGAACGTGGATTTCACTGTGAAAGTCGACTGTTCCCACCAGTGAACACCTTTCAGTGCCTGCCCCGGGATACCATGCAGTCCACCTACCTCCTTCTTCTGTCAGAAGCTCCGTGGTCTGGGGTCTGTGTGGGGCTTTCTTCCGCTCTGGTACAACCATAACCCCTCACATGGGGAAGCACTTCACAGGGCACTGATCACAGCCATCATCTCAGATGATGGTCCTGTCAGTCGGCCAAGCTGTGGCGATGACCATCCCTCTGCAGATGAACAATCCCAGATTGGGGAGGTCTCAAGATTTACTCTGTGCCACCTTTGTTGGCAAATGATGGCAGAGCAGGACCTAAACTTTAGCTTCTGAGGCTCGTTCTAGTGTATCTTCTTCTCTTTTAGGCAGGTTGAAATATCACGAGTGTTCTAGAAAGCATCATCAATTAAAGGCTGTATAAACACCAACATGCCTGTACTTATCATTTTAATTTAGAGATATTAACTAAAAATGATGTATGTCCAACGTTTTCTTCATTGTTTCCCTGTTAGTTTTCTATAGTAGTCGGACACCAGGAATTTTGGGTGGAGAAAGGTGCTTTTCGTGGTGATTCAGTCCCTCCTTGGCCTGTTCATCTCCCGAGCCTCTTCCCAGCCCAGACCCTGCCACAGCCCAGGTCACAGTGGGGAGGGAGGAGGAGGAAATATTTCAGCCCAAGGTGTTTTAGATCAACAACTTCTTCAGTCAAGATGACAAAAGTATTTATTACAGGAAATCCCTGGCAAGGACGAGCTAGTGGTTCTCAGGGAGCAATAAAGGCAAACTCTTGCCGGGAGCATGGGACTTCTGAGGCTGAGCTGCCAGGATCTGGCTGAGCGGGATGGGCATTCCTGCAGGGGGCGGAGCCTGCTGTCCTGACCAGGAAGTTGTGAACAATGGACACCCACCAACGCAGCCTTTGGCTGGAGGGAGATTTATGCCTGTGTCTTCCCTCTTGACCTGCTGTCCTCTCACCTCTGGGCTGGAACAGCTGTTATGTTTGATTCTGCTTTCAGGGGAGATAAACCTGCCATCTGCCAGACACACCCACACACCTGCTCACCCACCCTGCGCTCTGTGAAGTCCCGTTCCTGCTTCCTTCCAGTGCAGGAGCGAGAGGCTGGATGAATGTTTCTAGAACCTGTTTGGAGGGCTTTTAAAAATACTGATTCCAGGTTCGCCCTGCCCCTTCCCCAGTGGAATTCAGGAGCTCCTGGGTCGGGGCGGGGACTCTGAGCAGTGACAGCTTGAACAAGGCCATGGATGGTTCTGGTGATGAGACTAAGTTCCAGAGGCAGCAGGTGGGGACCAGAGTGTCTCAAACCAGAGCAGGCACCTGGGTCCGCAGGGGGTCTGTTAAAAAGAGCGCTGTCACTCGGGCCTGGGAATTTGCATTCCCAACACCTCCCCAAGCTGTGCTGTGCCATACAGATGTTTGGGGACACCCCTTTGAAAGTCAATGCTGTGGGTTAACAGCAGTGCCAGACGTCACCCATTAGGCCTTGATGTCATCTTCCGTAATATGGGCTGAGGATCTACGTACTCTCAAGCAGGGCTGTCGTGAGGATTAAGTGAATTGCTATTTGTCAGGCACTACAGCAGAGTCTTCTTCGTAGACAGGTTTGCTACATTGATCAAACACACTGACAGCCTAAGCTACAGGTTTCTATTCATTTCTCCTTTCAACCTATCCTTACGGAGCACTTTCCCTGGGCTGGAACCATAATGAAGTTCTAGGGTTTGGAGGTCACTGTCTGTGTCCCCTGCCATGGTTCATGCGCTGGAAGCTTCATCCCCCGTGGTTAGCTTAGTCTGGGAGACTCAGAGTCCAAGATCAGGCAGCCCCATCTATTCGGCATCTGGTGAGGACTCCCTGGTGTTGAAGTGGTGGGACCTTTAAGAGATGAGGCCTAGGACAAGGTCATGGGGGGCACTGGAAGGGATTAATACTGGTTTTGTGGTGTGAGTGAGTGCTCCGGTGTTATAAGGTAAGGTCACCCCACATGCTTGGCCCTTTCTGTGTACAGCTGGCTCATTTTCCATTTCTTTGCCATGTTATGATGCTGTCAAGGGAGACCTCAGTAGAAGCTAAATAGATGGAGCTGCCTGATCTTGAACTTTGTCTCCAAAACTGTGAGCTAAATAAACCTCTTTCTTTTATAAGGTATCCAGCCTCAGGTATTCTGTTATAGCAAGAAAAAGCAGATTAACCTATAAGTATGGGATCACAAGGTAGTACAGGAGGCAGATGCCATACTTTCTGAGTTTTTCATAAGAAGTAGTGAATTTTCTGGTCACAGATGATGCATTCTCCCAGCATGCCACTCTTGGGGCCCTATGTATCTCCCCAGAGCCTTAAACAACAGTAAACAGTAGCACGATCGACATCAGAGCCCTGTTCTCTCCTAGTACCCTGGACTTTATCTCCATAGTACCCACCTTGACCTGTACCCACACGTTCCTTTCGCAATGGCTTACCAGTTGCTTCCTCATGGGCTGCACGCTTTGTAAGTGCAGGCTCTGTCCTTGTGGTCATCCTAGCACATGATGTTATGCCAGGCCCATCACAGTTGCTCAGTGAAAACTTATTGACCGGATGGGTGGATGGTGGTGCAGTCAGGAAGACCCAGGCCCACCCTGGCCCTTGCCCAGTGCTGGAGCACTTCCTGATCAGCCTTCCTGCCTTCACCTCTGGCCTCCTCAACCCACTCCCTCTGCAGTTGGGGAGATGGTACTAAAAGCCAGGGTTGATCAGCTCACTGCCCGGTTAGAGCCCTTTCCATAGTACCCTCTTTTAAGAACTGTCTTCCACGGCCCATGTGTTGACTAAGCTCCATGACTTCTGAATTAATTCATGTCTCTATTTGCAAATAATCAAACAGATGTGGCTACCAATCAGAAGATCCCCTGGGATCGGAAACGTGGATACGTAGGTCTTTCTATGAACCAGAGAGACCTGCAGCTAAGACAGTTGGTCTTAGCTGGTGGGATAATGGGACCCCAGTTGAGAATGTGTGATTGGAGGGTCTCTGGAAATATAAGGGATGGTGTCCTAAGTAACAGGAGAAGGAGCAATTCCTAACAGAGGAGTCCCAGAGAAACCCAGAAAACCCAGGGAAGAGTGAACCTTGGATACCAATGGCAGCTAGCTACAACACTCCATTCCATTGGTTCTCTTTGGGGAGAACAGGACTTCCCCTGGAGGCCTTGCAGGGAGTCGGGTGGGGGATGTAGAGGGTGAGAAATGGAGAGGAGGCCACCCTGTGGCCCTTCCTGGCTGAGGCTGGAAAGCGTCCCGATGTCTAGTGAGGGTAGGGACTTATTAATAATGACTCTGGGTCTGATGCTTTATTGAAATGAGACTGTGCTGATGACTAAAAAATCACCAGAGAGCTCTTTGTTATCTAAGAGTGACCAGAAAAGTTCTGGGAACTATCTGAGATTTTATCATCAGGGCAGAGAAGGAACAACCGGCAGAGCTGGTTGGAAAGGACAGTTGGGGTTGGGACAAGGGATTTGGAGACAGGTGTTCAAAAGAATGGTTATGCAATTGCATCGACACTAGTACATGAAAACATATTTGCATAACTATGCATGTTTAACAAGGGTGCAGTTATGTGGATCCTGGATGTATCCATGTATATAGAGGATCATTCCCAAAAATCTGGTACTGCACATGCTCTTGATCAGGCATTTTTATATATGTGAGTTTAATTTTCCAGTAAGATGCACATCATCCCTATTTTATAGATGATAAAACTGAGGATCAAAGACATGGACTCTTATCCCAAGGTCACTTCAAATGTGGCAGAGCTGTAATTCAAAGCTATCTTCTCTCCCTCATCCAGACTCTGTGGCTCCCCTGCTAGGTGTCAGTCCTGAGCTGGGACTGTCCCCAGGTCTGGGTATCTTCCTTAACTTTATGTACCTGTAGATTGGCCAATTCTGGGTCTGCATTTGGAGATCTCTTTCTCTATACACAGGTTGATGTGAATGCTATTATGATTCATTGACATGCTGTTGGTCCAGGTAGAGGAGTTCCCTTCTCTGAGCATCATCAGATCTTGGGCAGCTAACACAGTCACATGACTAATGCACATGAGGAATTGAGCTTTCAAAGATTTGGGGACTAAAGCCATGCTGTGGAGGGGCAAAACGGCCCACAGCTTGGTTGTTTGTAAAATAGGTTAAGTTTTTGGGTACACAGCTCTGCCCCTTTCCTCCATTCCTACCTTTCCTGCATGCCGCCTATGTGGCCAAAAAAACTCGTGGCCACGTATCCCATGTCCTTTAGCACTGTGTTCAGTACTTAAATCTAGTTCCCCTGTGATCTCATGGTGCTATGCAGGAAGAGGTGGGGAAGAGCCAGTGCCCAGATGCATCTGTGTCCTTGCTTAGGGCCTTGAACTAGATTTAATGCTCTGCTGTTGTCACCTGGATCATATTTGAATAAGATGCCTTGCCTTCATGGCTTGCACTGGGCCTTGCGAATTATGGAGCCGGTTCTGGTGGGGCATGTTTGTTGAACAAACCCCGTGCTCTCTCAAGAAGCCAGTACCATACAAATTCAACCACGTCATGTGTGAAACTGCTGAACAAACAGCAGAAGCCTGAGCTGCTGTCATAGCCTGTGTGCTGCAGGAGGTGGGTCTGTGAGGTGTCCTACGTGCTACTCAGGAAGAGGCGTGGTGTCCAGGATTTTGACCAATGGCGAGAAGAGAAACCACTCTTACCTGGGATCTCATTCAGGAAGCTGCTCTTCTCAACTAGAGGAGAGGAATCAAATGCTCTCCCCAATTTCTATGCCAGAGAGGGACTCCAGAAACAAATACTCAAAGCCAGGCATCTGGCCATAAAGCCTCTAAAACAGAGACAAGCCATCCCATCCCCTTGGGTAATCAGTAATTAGCAGCAGGCACTTTACTAAAAGGATTGGGAGGAGGCAAATCGTCCTCAGTAAGCGACTGATAGAGAACTGGCACTTGCAGTGGACTCTGAACAAGAGAATAAGCAATTACAATTAGTGCTCTGCAAACCTCAAGGGTCCTGTATACCAGGTGACCAACCATCTGCGCGGTTAGGGGCTGACCAGGAACCCTGCCAGGTACTTATAACAGAGGGAATGTAATACAGGGAATTTGTTACACAGGTGATGGGGCGGGGCCAGAGGCCAAACAAGGCCACTTCAACGAAGGACCCTGGGGTGGAGCAAGGGCAGGAAGCCACCCGTCCAGGCTGGAGAGACAAAGGAAGAGACCGTTGTTGGAGCCCAGGGTGCTCTGCAAGCCTGCTGGGTGGAAGCGGGAGCTGCAGAGGAGCTGCTGAGAGAGCAGACACTCAGGCTGAGAGGCAGAGGTCCCCTGGCTTCTGTCTGTCCGTCATTCCATCTCTCACCAGTGCCTCCCATTGGCTATCGTGGAAGTCTGGGAAATGCAGCTTGTAGTGTGGCCCTTGCTGGAACCCAGAGCAGGACAAGGGTGTAGTGGAGATCTGAGAGCAGACAGGTCCAGCATGGGCCAGCATCCTAGCGCAGGACAGTAAAGGCCACTGCACGTAAGACCACTGTAACCTCTCAAGAGCACGAGAAAGCCAGACAGACCTGTCAATAATAATAACACAAGCCATTTATTGATGACTTACCATCCAAGTGATCCTTGATTTCATGGATTTTTGATCGTTTGAAACAGGGTCTTGCTATGTTGCCCAGGCTGGTCTTGAAATCTTTGTGTGTGTGTGTGTGTGTGTGTGTGTGTGTGTCGTGCTGGGGATTGAACCCAGGGCCTTGAGCATGCAAGGCAAGCACTTTACCAACTGAGCTATATCCTCAGTCACTTTTTTTTTTTTTTTTTGTGGTCTTGAACTCTTGAGCTCAAGTAATCCTTTCACTTCAGTCTCCTGAGTAGTTGGGACTGAAGACGTGCCACCATGCCTGGCTTCACGGTAGCTTTTATGACAATTCTATGGGGTAATTAGCCTTACCCCAATTTTATGCAGGAGGTGACTGAGGCTCAAACTAAATAACTTGCCCAAGGGCTCAGTCACCTCAGTGGTGAAGAGGGGGCTGGGGGCCAGGTTTGTGTTACTAAAAGTTTTGCTTCTAACCACCATAATGTGGCCCTTGCTTAACTATACTTGGGCCAAGGAAGGGGGAGATTGGTGACATTAGAATCCCTTGCAGATCATTCACAGTTGTGGATACAATTATATTCAAGATGACTCTGTTTTGAAATGCTTAGAATTTTCACTTCATGACTGTTTCAGCAAATTCTTCACATTCTTAGCAAATTCTTTTACTGGCATCCCTAAGTCTCAAATTAGTAACCCCTGGAGAGTCTTGGCCACGTACCTAAAATGGGGAGATCCCTTTTGGTAGTCCAGATAGATTCCAGTTCCCAAAGTGGAAACTTCCAGGGGGTGACAACCTCAGAGTAGACATTGCTCACTCTGGTTAGTGGTTGTGGTTGTGTAGTGGAATCTTAATATCCTTTTAATTTGCATTTCCCTGATGACTAATAATGTTGAGCATCTTTTTGTGTGCTTATTATTTATCAGTGTCTTCTTTTGTGAAAGTTCTATTCAAATCTTTTGTCAATCTGTTTGTCTTCTGAATTGTAAAATTCTTATATATTCTGGATACACCTTTGTGAGATATATGTATGATATGTATGGTAAATCTGTTTTTTTTTTTCTCTCTTCCTTCCTTCCTTCTTTTGTGAGCTACATCCCCAGTCCTTTTTTATTTTTATTTTTTTATTTTGAGACAGGGTCTCCATAAGTTGCTGAGGCTGGCCTTGAACTTGTGATGCTCCTGTTTCGGCCTCCCCAGTTGCTGGGATTGTAGGTGTGCATCGCCATGCCGGACTTGAATTTTTTCTTAGAGTTTGTTGCTTGGCTATTGGTTTTCTTAATAGTGAAAAGCAGAAGTTTTAATTCTGATAAATCTACTTAATTTTAAAATGATTATTCTGTGTGTGTGTGTGTGTGTGTGTGTGTGTGTGTACCATTTAAGAAACCTTAGCTTACTTCAAGATCACTTCTTTCTTCTATCTTCTAGAAATTTTATAATTTTAACTTTTATGTCTAGGCTTATGTTTCATTTTGAGCTTATTTTTGTGTGTATTGTGAGTTATGGGTCAAGATTCATTTTTTTCTCCTAGTTTATGGATAGTTATTTATTTATTTTTTTCCAGCACTGTTTGATGAGAAGACCCTCCTTTCCCCATTGAGTTGGCCTGGTGCCTTTGTCAAACATCAATTGACCATTATGTGCATATCTGCTTCTGGACTCCATATGTCTATCTGTTCTTACCCTAGTGCCATGCTGCTTTAATTACTGTAGCTCTCTAAGCCTTGTGTGTGTGCATGTGTGTGTGTGTGTGTGTGTGTGTGTGTGCGTGACTTGTATCAATTACAGCTATAAGAAATCAAGTAATGCAATTTGTTTAGCTTGTTTTTCATACTCAAGATTCTTCCACCTGTCCAGAGGTCTCTATATTTCCATATCGACTTTAATTATCAGCATTTCAATTTCTACAACAGAACCTGATGGGAGTTTTATTGGGATTGCCTTATACTGATAGATTAATCTGGGGTAAATCAATATCACAACAATATTGAGTCTTTCAACTTGAAGACATGGTCTATTCCTCTGTTTATTTAGTTTCCTTCAGAAGTTATTCATTTCTTGTGGCACTATTTGGTAAGTTTCAATATAGAGGTCTCATGCATTTTAAAACTTTCATTCATGAATAGGATTGTTTTTTGATGCTGTTATAAATAAAATTAATTTTAAAATCACAGTTTTAAATGTTCCCTGCTAATACAGGATTTTGGTATATTTGCATAATTATTTTTATTTTTATTTTTAATACATTTTTTTAAAAATTATTTTTATTGTAAACAAATGGGATACATGTTGTTTCTGTTTGTACATGGAGTAACAGCATACCATTTGCGTAATCATACATTTACATAGGGTAATGATGTTTGATTCATTCTGTTATTTTTTCCTTCCCCCCACCCCTCCCACCCCTCTTTTCCCTCTATACAGTCCCTCCTTCCTCCATTCTTGCCCCCCTCCCACCCCCCATTATGTGTCATCATCAGCTTATCAGCGAGATCATTTGTCCTTTGGTTTTTTGAGATTGGCTTATCTCACTTAGCAAGATATTCTCCAATTTCATCCATTTGCCTGCAAATGCCATAATTTTATTATTCTTTATAGCTAAGTAATATTCCATTGTATATGTATACCAAAATTTCTTTATCCGTTCATCAATTGAAGGACACCTAGGTTGGTTCCACAATCTGGTTATTGTGAATTGAGCAGCTATGAACATTGATGTGGCTGTATCTCTGTAGTATGCTGATTTTAAGTCCTTTGGGTATAGGCCGAGGAGTGGAATAGCTGGGTCAAATGGTGGGTCCATTCCAAGTTTTCTAAGGAATCTCCACACTGCTTTCCAGAGTGGCTGCACTAATTTGCAGCCCCACCAGCAACGTATGAGTGTACCTTTTTCCCCACATCCTCGCCAACACCTATTGCTGCTTGTATTCTTGATAATTGTCATTCTAATTGGGGTGAGATAGAATCTTAGGGTAGTTTTGATTTGCATTTCTCTTATTACTAAAGATGTTGAACATTTTTTCATACGTTTGTTGATTGCTTGTAGATCTTCCTCTGTGAAGTGTCTGTTCATTTCCTTAGCCCATTTGTTATTTGTATTCTTGGTGTAGAGTTTTTTGAGTTCTTTATATGTTCTGGAAATTAGTGCTCTATCTGAAGTATGTGTGGTAAAGATATTCTCCCACTCTGTAGGCTCTCTCTTCACATTGCTGGTAGTTTCCTTTGCTGAGAGAAAGCTTTTTAGTTTGAATCTATCCCAGTTATTGATTATTGCTTTTATTTCTTGTGCTATGGGAGTCCTGTTAAGGAAGTCTGATCCTAAGCCGACATATTGAAGGTTTGGACCTACTTTTGCTTCTATAAGATGCAGGGTCTCTGGTCTGATTTCAAGGTCCTTGATCCATTGTGAGTTGACTTTTGTGCAGGGTGAGAGATAGGGATTTAGTTTCATTCTCTTGCATATGGATTTCCAGTTTTCCCAGCACCATTTGTTGAAGAGGCTAGTCTGTGTCCTCTATTCTGTACCATTGATCTACCTGTCTATTTTGGTGCCAATGCCATGCTGTTTTTGTTACTGTTGCTTTGTAGTATAGTTGAAGTTCTGGTATTGTGATACCCCCTGTTTTATTCTTCCTGCTAAGGATTGCTTTAGCTATTCTGGGTCTCTTATTCTTCCAGAAGAATTTCATGATTGCTTGCTCTATTTCTGTAAGGAACATCATTGGGATTTTAATTGGAATTGCATTGAATCTGAATAGCACTTTTGGTAGTATGGCCATTTTGACAATATTAATTCTGCCTATCCAAGAACATGGGAGATCTTTCCATCTTCTAAGGTCTTCCTCAATGTTTTGTAGTTTTCATTGTAGAGATCTTTTACCTCTTTGGTTAGATTGATTCCCAAGTATTTTATTTTTTTTGAGGCTATTGCAAATGGAGTTGTTTTCCTCATTTCCCTTTCAGCTGTTTCATTGCTTGTGTATAAAAATGCTTTAGATTTATGCGTGTTGATTTTATAGCCTGCTATTTTGTTGAATTCATTGATGAAGTCTAGAAGTTTTCTGGAGGAGGTTTTTGGATCCTCTAAATATAGAATCATGTCATCAGCAAATAGTGACAGCTTAAGTTCCTCTTTTCCTATTCGTATCCCTTTAATTTCTTTAGTCTGCCTGATTGCTCTGGCTAGAGTTTCGAGGACAATGTTGAATAGAAGTGGTGAAAGAGGACATCCCTGTCTTGTTCCTGTTTTTAAAGGGAATGGTTTCAGTTTTTCTCCATTAAGAATGACGTTGGCCATGGGCTTAGCATAAATAGCCTTTATAATGTTCAGGTATGTTCCTTCTATCCTTATTTTTTCTAGTGTTTTGAGCATGAAGGGGTGTTGTATTTTGTCAAATGCTTTTTCTGCGTCAATTGATATAACCATATGATTCTTATCCTTAAGTCTATTGACATGATGGATTACATTTATTGATTTACGGATGTTAAACCATCCTTGCATTCCAGGGATGAACCCCACTTGATCATGGTACACGATTTTCTTAATATGTTTTTGAATACAGTTTGCCAATATTTTGTTAAGGATCTTTGCATCTATATTCATCAAGGATATTGGTCTAAAATTTCCTTGCCTGGTTTGGGTATGAGGGTGATATTAGCTTCAAAGAATGAGTTTGGTAGGGTACCCTCCTTTTCTATTTCCCAGAATACTTTGAGAAGTATTGGAATGAGTTCTTCTTTGAAGGTCTTGTAGAACTTGGCTGAGAATCTGTCTGGTCCTGGGCTTTTCTTGGATGGTAGATTTTTAATGGCTTCTTCTATTTCATTGTTTGATATTGATCTGTTTAAATTGTGTATGTCCTCCTGGTTCAGTTTGGGAGGAGCATATTTCTCTAGAAAATTGTCAATGTCTTTGGTAGTTTCTATTTTGTTGAAATACAGATTTTCAAAGTAGCTTCTCATTATGTTCTGTATCTCAGTGGTGTCTGTTGTGATATTTCCTTTTTCATCACGAATTTTAGTAATTTGAGTTTTCTCTCTCCTTTCCTTTGTTAGTGTGGCTAAGGGTTTGTCTATTTTGTTTACTTTTTCAAAGAACCAACTTTTTGTTTTGTCGATTTTTTGAATTGTTTCTTTTGTTTCAATTTCATTGATTTCAGCTCTGATTTTAATTATTTCCTGTTATTCTGATCCTCTTTTTCTAGGGCTTTGAGCTGTAATGTTAGGTCATTTAGTTGTTGACTTTTCATTCTTTTCTGGAATGAGCTCCATGCAATGAATTTTCCTTTTAGTACCGCTTTCATAGTGTCCCGGAGATTTTGATATGTTCTATCATCATTCTCATTGACCTCTAAGAATTTTTTTATCTCCTCCCTGATGTTTTTTGTTATCCATATTTCATTCAATAGCATATTATTTAGTCTCCAGGTGTTGGAGTAATTTCTGTTTTTTATTTTGTCATTGATGTCTATTCTCAGTCCATTATGATCTGATAGAACACAAGGCAGTATCTCTATTTTTTTGCATTTCCTAAGGGCTGCTTTGTGGCATAACATATGGCCTATTTTCGAGAAGGTTCCATGTGCTGCTGAGAAGAAAGTGAATCCGTTCGTTGATGGATGGAATATTCTATATATGTCTATTAAGTCTAGGTTATTGATTGTGTTACTGAGTTCTATGGTTTCTTTGGTTGGATTTTGTTTTGAAGATCTATCTAGTGGTGACAGCGATGCGTTAAAGTCGCCCAGAATTATTGTGTTGTGGTCTATGTGATTCTTGAAATTGAGAAGGATTTGTTTGATGTACAGGGATGCACCATTGTTTGGGGCATAAATATTTACTATCGTTATGTCTTCCTGATTTATGGTTCCCTTAAGCAGTATGAAATGTCCTTCTTTATCCCTTCTGACTAACTTTGGCTTGAAGTCCACTTTATGTGATATAAGGATGGAAACCCCCACTTTTTTACTGAGTCCATGTGCGTGGTAGGTTTTTTCCCATCCTTTCACCTTTAGTCTGTGGATGTCTTTTTCTATGAGATGAGTCTGTTGCAGGCAGCATATTGTTGGGTCTTTCTTTTTAATCCATTCTGCCAGTCTATGTCTTTTGATTGAGGAGTTTAGGCCATTAATGTTCAGGGTTATTATTGAGAAATGATTTGTATTCCCAGTCATTTGGCTTATTTTTGGTTTTTAATTTGGCTTGGTTTCTCCTTTGAGTGGTTTTTCTCTAAAGTTTCTCCCTTTGCTGACCTCCATTGTTGTTTTTCATTTCCTCCTCATGGAATATTTTGTTGAGAACATTCTGTAGTGCAGACTTTCTATTTGTAAATTCTTTTAACTTTTGTTTATCATGGAAGGATTTTATTTCATCTTCAAATCTGAAGGTTAGTTTTGCTGGGTATAGGATTCTTGGTTGGCAACCATGTTCTTTCAGAGCTTGAAATATGTTGTTCCAGGCCCTTCTAGCTTTTAGAGTCTGGGTTGAGAAGTCTGCTGCTATCCGTATTGGTCTCCCCCTATATGTAATCTGATGCTTTTCTCTCGCAGCCTTCAAAATCCTGTATTTATTTATGTTAGGCATTATGTTAGGCATTTTCATTATAATGTGCCTTGGTGTGGATCTTTTTTGATTCTGTGCATTTGGTGTTCTGTAAGCCTCTTGTATTTGATTTTCCATTTCCTTCTTCAGGTTTGGGAAGTTTTCTGATATTATTTCATTGAATAGGTGTTCATTCCTTTGGTTTGTATCTCTGTGCCTTCCTCAATCCCAATAATTCTTAAATTTGGTTTTTTCATGATGTCCCATAGTTCTTGGCGATTCTGTTCATGATTTCTTACCATCTTCTCTGTTTGGGCAACTTTATTTTCAAGATTAAATATTTTGTCTTCATTGTCTGAGGTTCTGTCTTCCACGTGGTCTAGTGTGTTGGTGATGCTTTCCATTGAGTTTTTTATTTGGTTTATTGTTTCCTTCATTTCCAGGATTTCCATTTTTTTTTTTTTTTTTTTTAGAATCTCTGTCTCTTTGTTGAAATGATCTTTTGCTTCCTGCAGGTGCTCTTTCAGCTTATTGGTATGATCATTCATTACCTGCATTTGCTCTCTTATCTCATCCTTTGCTTCACGAATCATCTTAATCATGTACTATCTGAAGTCCTTTTCTGACATTTCTTCTAACATACTGTCATTGGATTCTATTAATATAGAATCTAGATTTGTTTGGATCATTTTCTTCCCTTGTTTTTTCATGTTGTTCATGTATCTTCCCCTCTAGCAGTGCAGATCTGGGATATTGCAGATTTCCCCCTGTAGCCTTGTAGTGGCCCTTTAGGTTTCCAAAACCTTTTCTTAAAGGGGAGATCAATATTAGCATTGCCCAAACCAGACACTATGCAATCCTAGACCAAATAGCCCCTATGAGGACAATAACAAAATTGTCATAATAAACAGAATGAGTTAAAATATTATCTTCAGTAAAACAAACAGATTTGCAATAAGGTCTGCAGTTTCTAATGGAGGACAAAGAGGATGCAGAGGGATGTAGAATGTGGCTGTTAATGGGATAAGAAAAGAATATACAGAAGTTGTAGATTAAAGAAAGGGTGAGAGTGTAATCAAAAGAAATTGGATGTTAGCATGCATAAAAGGGAGAAAGAGACTCTGAGGGAACAGGAAAAAAAAGGAAAAGAGAGCAAGAAAAGTAAAGAAATAAAAACTTAAAATTTTTCAATAAGGAGAAAAAAGAAAATCTACAGTGTAACAGTCATATAGTAATAAAACCTTCCAGTATTTAGTAACCTTATGCATGAGAGGTATCTGACATTGAGCTTCTAGTCTCCAGCAGGTGTCTCAGGATGGGATTTGCCCCATCAAAAGATTGGAGCTCTGGTTTCCAGGATTATCCAAGATGGCCACTCTGGCTTCCAAATGTGTTGGCAAATGGGGAGCTGCAGCTCAGGGTGTGGATGTGGTCAGCTGGAGATCCTGGAGGCGGTGTGCAGTTGGTCAGGTAGGGGTCCTGGAGGTTGGGTGTGTTTGGTGTGGTTGTGGGATCCTGGAGGCTGGGTGCAGTTGGTCTGGGGTCCCGGTGATGGGGCACAGTCAGTTGGTCTGGGGGTCCTGGCGGCAGGGAGCAGTCAGTCGATGTGAGGGTCCCAGAGGCAGGGAGTGATGGGTTGGGCTGAGAGATCCTGGAGACGGGGCTTAGTCAGTCTGGCCAGAGGTCCTATGGGGCCTGGCTGTTGTCTCAAAATGGCGGCAGCCACGTGTAATCAAACCTGCAGGTACTGTCACAGTGAACTTCCAGGCAACAGCAGGCAGCTGGTGCTCCACTGGCGGTTGGCGATCTGTTGGCTGACTGTTGTCGGATGATCAGGAGGTGAACCTCGTGCGTTGGGAGATGGATAGGTGTAAGGCAGACGATGGACAGGCAGGAGGCAGGCAAATGGAGGATGATAGACGCCTGACAGTGAGCAATCTGCACTCAAAAAAGGCGTTGATATGCTGGCAGACTGCAGGTGGTCACAGCAGACAAATGGGGTAAACAGCAGGGGATTGATAAGCAGCAAAAACTGCCTTACCAAGAAACAGATATCTTCTGCTTGAAACCAGAGTTATGGAGTGACACAGAACACAGCCTCCCTCTAGTCCACCATCTTGTATCTCCTCTCCTGCTCTTTGAGTATGTGGCAGGCACTGGTCTGGGGACTGACAGAGAAGAAGAAGACCTAAGCAGGACCTGAAGCTGGATAGTGAGGGGATCTAAGGTGGGGGTCACTGAAGAGTCCCTGGGGAGGGAGGGCATAAGCAGAGACCACAATGCCTGAGGGAGGAACCTGGGCAGAGGGAACAGCAAGTCCAAAGGCCCTGAGACAGGAATTCCTTGGCAGGTTCAAGAATACATATTTTAATATATATTTTAAATACATATATAATTTAATTTTAAATAGTTGGAAAATTTCCAGGCATCTTTTTGTTATTTATTTCTACTTTGATTTTTGCAGTGAGAAAACATACTCTATCTGATCTTCTGTCCTTTTGCGTTTGTGAGACTCGTTTGTTGAGCTGATCGACCTTGGTGAACGTTCTGTGTGCACCGTGTAGTTGTTGATACAGTGTATAACTATCAATTAGCTTGAATTGGTTGCTAGGGTTCTTCAGAATTCTGTATTATCACCTACATTTTGCTTATTTATTAATAAGAGAGGAATGTTGAAGTCACCAACTATGATCATGAATTTGCTTATTTCTCCTTTCAGTTCTGTCTAGTGCCTTGTGTAATGTAAGGCTCTGTTAGTAGCTATGTAGACACTGAGAATTATCGTGTCTTGCTGATTAATTGACCCCTTTATTACTAAGAATTGTCCTTACCCTGAAGTCTAACTTGTCTGACTTTAATACAGACACTCTATCTTTCTTATGCTTACTGTTCTTGTGTGTGTTTATCTATTCTTTTAGTTGTAGGGGGAGGTGGAAGGGGATCAAGGATTGAACCCAGCACCTCACTGTGCTAAGCTAAGTTCGTGCCTTGCCCCTGAGCTAGCTGCCCAACACCCTATCTTTTTACTCCTAATGTATTTGTGTCTTTTTCCTCAGTGTGTTTCTTGGGCAGACTTGGGTCTTGATGTTTTAATTTTGTTTGACAACATCTTCCTTTTAAAATTGGTGTGATTATCCCATTTCAACTTAATGTAGAAAGGGTATGATTGGGTTTAAGTCTGACATCTTGCTTTTCATTTTCTTTGCATCATCTGGTTTTTTTTTCCTTTATTTTTGATTCAAAAAGAATTAGTTCAGAATTTTTTGGTATTTTATTTTATCTTCTCTATTGATTTCTTTTTTCCTTCTTTTAGTGATTGCTCAGGGCTTACAATATGCATCTTTAATTTTATCACAATCTACTTTGAACAGTATTGTTTCACTTCTCTATAGTGAACTAATTTTATAATCAAACATTTCCATTCTCTCTGCTGTCTTTCGTTCTTTCATCGTTTTTCTTATCTGGACTTATATAATAAACTCCACAACATAGGATCATTATTTTTCATTACTTTCCATCAATTTTCTTTTAAAGAAACTTAAAATGGGAAAATATATTTATCAGCATATTTATTGTGTCTGTTCCTTCTGATCCTTCATGGAAGTCTGAATTTGTCTGGTGTTATGTCATGTTTCTTTCAATTTCTGAGGAGTTTTAAAGTCATTTCTTAGTATTGCAGATCTGCTGGCTATAAACTTTCTTATCTTGTTTTTCATGGAAGGGCATGAAGATGTTTTTATTTTGTCTTTATTTTTAAAAGTTTTTTTTTCTGGTTTCACAACATATCTGTCATCCATCTGTATTACTTTCAGCATTACAAGTTTGTTATTCCATTTGCTCCTATATTACATTTTTCTTAAAGGGAGTCGTCAATCCTTCTTACTTTGTTCTTTTGCAAGTCTGCTAAGATTTGAATTAATTAATTAGGATCAATTGGTTAACACAATTTTAATTAATTTGTTTCCAGCAATTTGATTATTATGATGTGACATGGTATGGTTTTATTTTTGTTCATTCTTCTTGGGATTCATTGGCATTCTTGGGAAGGTGGATTGAACTTTTTGTCAAATCTGGAAAAATTTCAGTCATCATTTCTTCATGTATTCCCACCCTTCAGAATTTTGGAATTCCAGTTACAAGCATGTTGGACTGCTCAGTGTTGTCCTGAAGGTTGCTTTGGTTCTTTTCATTCTTTTTCCACCCACTGCCACCAGCTTGGGGCATCAGATTGAGTTGTTTCTGTGACCCTGTCTTCCAGTTTGATGATCTTCTCTTCTGCTGTATCTAATCTGCTATTAAGACCATCCAGTGAACTTTTTATTTTATGTGTTAAATTTTTCAGTTTAAAGGCTTTACTTGTTTTGTAACTTTTCATTTTTGTTCAAATTATGTTCATATTTTCTTTACGTCTTTTAACTTATAGTAGTTGTTTTAAAGTTTTTTTCTGCTAATTTTGTCATCTAGACCATTTATGGATCTATTTTTACTGACTTTTTTTTTCTAGCTATAGGTGACATTTTCTTGCTTCTTTGTTCTCTCATGATTGAATGCTAGACATGTGATTATTATGTTCCATTGTGGATTTTATTGACTTCATTTAAAATGTGTTGTCTTTTGTTCTCCAGGTAGCTCATTTACTTGGAGGAACAGTGCAACCATTTTAAGACAATCTTCATGGGGTGTGTGTACAATAGCCTTTAGTTCAGGACTTATTTAATCCTATTCCTAAGGCATGAGATTTTCTTGGTCTGTGGAACGCTTGGATATTGAAGGAAATGTGTACAGTCTGGCTTGGTACTTGAACATTTCCCAGTCCTGCCTGAACTCTGGTAGTTTTTCTTATCCTGGGGATTGTTCTTTACCTGGCCTATGAACTGTTTAGTAGTAAGACAAAGAAATGTGGGGTCTCTATGGTGATTTCTGAGACCTTTCTCTGGGTGATTTCTTCTTCTCTAGTATTTATTTCACAAATCCTAGCTAGCCTAACCTCTCTGAACTCCAGTCTCTGTCTCCTTACTCAGCATGACTACTATGCTCTGCTTGAGTTTCCTCTCCTGATGCCAAAGTCTAAAAAGTGTCCCTTACTCCCCAGGCAGAAAGTTGGATTTATGTAAATGCACATAGTTTTCATTTCTTCTTTCTGAGGGACCACAGTGCTATAATGCCTGTTGTTTAATGTGAAAAAAAGATTATTTTAATCCAGTTTTAGAACTGTTTATGAAGACAGGCCTAGTTTTTCCATCATGGTCAATGGAAGAAACCCTTCCATTTAAAGCATCTATTATTCCCCTGTGTGTACCAAATTTGTTTAACCAGTTCACTATTGATGACCCTTTATGTAGTTTCCAATCTCTACCTTTTATAAACAATCTTGTAGTGTAAATCACTGTACCTAATTAATTTCATACATATCTGAGTGTATTTGTGGAGTGAATTCTCAAGAGATTAAAGGGAGCCAAATGGCACATGCATTTTAATTCTTTTTGCATTTATAATTTGATAGACATTTTTTATATTGCTCTCATCAAGTGCTCTGTTTATATTTTTGCCATTGATATGAGTGTATGTCTCCTTCCTACACTTTTTGATCTTTACATGTTTGGTGAGTAATCTTCATTTATTATGCATGAGGGTTGGCATCTGTTCATATATTTAAGAGCCATTAGTAGTTCTTTTCTGTGAAATATCCATTCATAACATTTTCTCTAATTTTTATAATTAAAAAAATCACACATAAATAAAACAAATACAGGAGAGGGTTGGATTGGCTCTTTTAGGTCTCAACATGCTCCAATCTTAAAGCCAAAGCTCAGTGCAAGTCAAATCAACCAGAAACAAATCCTAGAAGACACAAATGCCTCTTTGCAATTGCAGCAGAGAACTGAGTTGAGGAAGATGAAGGATACCCAAGGTAAGCGTATGATTCAGTATTCGGATTAATCCAGATGCAACCATCTAATGAAAACAGAGGCGTGTGGCTTATCAACACATGTGGAACAGACCTAGCTGCAGAAGGAAGGTCCCAAGTGAGTCAGAAGTGTGGAGGAAATGCCAATCTGCTGTCAGGCTGTGAGGACAGAAATGAGGCACAGGGAGGACTGTGGGACTTTCAGCCGCGTCCCAAGTGGGTGAGAGAAGGGTTAACTGTTGGAGGAGGATGGTGCCTGCAATAAATCAATTAATTACCAATACTTATCTAATCAATAAACACACAGGAGTCAATACTCTTTTCAAAAGGAAGGGCGTGTGACAGATCGCACCATACCAGATCTGGCCTCCAACAAGATGGAGGACCCCCCTTCATCTTTCTTTATTGTCAAACAGGTAAAGGGACCCAGATGGGAGGGGCTTCTGTGAGGAACAGGATGGGGTGGAGTTAGGGAAGCCATTTGCTTAGGGAACTAGCATATCCCCAGATGTTAAGCCACTCCCACACAGGGCCACCTACTCCCTGGCAGTCTGGAACAGTCTCTCATGGCTGCCAGTTCCTAGTCAGGCCTCTGTATCCCGTGGCTCAGCCAAGTCTGATTCTGCTAGGCACGGATGGCTCCCCACAGAGGACTTCCCTGCAGAGTGCTGGTGAGAACTCACCACTGGCTTCCATCCATGGCTTTGCAGTTCTGAGAAGAAGTGGAAGCTCTCCGGAGATGAGAAGTCAAGGTGCTGGAGAGCCTTGGAACCAGAGCATGAGATCAGTGCTGGGGAGGATGGGCAGTGCTGTCTAACAGGCAGAGGAGAAGTTCAAGGGTGCCAGGGGTGCAGGGAAGACTTTCCTATGGAGGAAGAGGCTCTGCCCATCTCAACAGGGAGGTCGACCATTGGGGCAAGCAGAGAAAGAGATCTCAGTTCACTGTAAGGAAGGACTTCCCAAAAGACCTGTCTAAAGATGATAAAGGTCTCCCAGAGAGTGGAGTTCTCCATCATCAGAAATATTCAGGTATAGGCTACATCTCCTTCATTGAGAGGGGCTTCAAGTATCTTGTGGCTGGTTGGACTCCATGGCCTGCATTAGCTCTTATGATTCTGATATTCTCTGTTTTTACACCCTCTCTCCAGGCATAGATGATCAGACTCCAACAGAAGGACTTGCTGAGAATTAAAACACTGGAAAATGGTGAAGCCAGGCCCACAGCCTAGGCTGGGAAGGTTATGCTGAGGTTCCTGCTTATCTATCTCCACTATACTTTTGGGGGGTTTTCAAACCAGGGGTTGAACTCAGGGGCACAAGACCACGGAGTCACATCCCCAGCCCTATTTTGTATTTTATTTAGAGACAGGGTCTCACTGAGTTACTTAGCGCCTTGCTGTTGTTTGAACCTGGTTTGAATTTGAGATCCTCCTGCCTCAGCTTTGGCTTCCAGAGCTGCTGAGATTATAGGCGTGTGCCACTGTGTCTGGCTCCACTATGTAATCTTGAGACAAGTCTAAGCCAGACATCTCTGGGAGGTTGTTAGTGAGGGGATGTCCTTTGATATCATGGACAAACCCGGGACCCATGTTCATTAGAGCTGAGTTTGAATTCTGGTTCACAATCCTTGTGCTGGTCAGATCATCTTTCTCAATCTTAGTCCCTTGGATATCAAACATTGATGATCTCAAGTTGTACCATCCCGGTCCAGCCAGCCTCCGGAACTCCCCCATCCTTAAGACTCTTACAGGATTTATCATCTGCACCATGTGCTGCCTTCTCTTCCTATGACTCTACCTTGAGAGCATGCTCTGTGAGGGTGAGGACAAGTCCTTGCCATGCTTGCATCCCTAATGCTCCTGATGTAGTGCCTGGCACGTGGCAGGTGCACCTTAACGTGTTCTTGCTTCCTAGCATCCCCTAGCTCCCAATTCCCAGGGCCTGGGGAAGCTCCTTAAGCTAGTGAATAGTATTTCCCCTTACACAGGAGAAGGAAAATAAATCAATAAAGGTGCTCAACAAGATAAAAAGAAGATCAGGGCATCTGCTCTAACCAGGTGGCTGAAATCAACATGTTTCCTGAGGACATTTTGACCAATCACCTCAAAAATGTTCTGCTGTTTTAACTATTAGAAGGGGGTTTAATGATAAAAATATGTCCTGGACAAGCATCTCTGTCAAGTATGGAACTCAGCCAATACCCCGGTGTTCAACTTTGTCTGTAAGATGTTGGTGACATTGGATGCTAGTAATGAGTCTCACAATAGGTGAAATTGGGTGCTTCTCTTCTGAAATGGCCCTAGAACTTTCTCCTCTGTGGGGAGACAGAATTTTACTCACACATCATCTTTTTAGTCATTTCTACAGTGGTACCTCGGCACAGAAAGTCTTCAGGGAGAATGGTGTTCCCCTGCCAAGGCAAGGCTGGCTCCCTGCTGGTTATCTCCAGCTTTGAAGTCATGGAGCTGGTGTGGGGAGTAAAGGTCAGGAGGGCTAGGGTGGCGAGTTGTGGCAGATTGAAAATTGGACCAAATTCTTGCACATCCATGTTGGAGTCTTCTATAGCCACACCTGGGCATGGTTCCATGGGGGACAGGGAGGTTCTTTGTCCGTGAGCTTAGCCATGTAACTTGCTTTGGCCAGTGGGATGCCACAGGAGTGATGTGAGCAGAAGATAGAAGTGTGAGTGCATATGGGGCTCTCTCCTTCCTGCCACCACCACTCCCAGGAGAAGCATGTGCTCTCTAAGTCTAAACCCAGAAGGTGACATGGAAAAGATAGTAACTCAGCTGAGCCTAAAACTGAACCCCAACTGACCCATAGATTCAGGAGTAAGAAAGGTGAATATGTGTCATAAGGCACTGATGTTTTGAAGCTTTTTGTTATGCAGCATTATGTGTTAATAGCTGACTGATACAGCTGGGAAAACTGTGCGTGTGTGTGTGTGTGTGTGTGTGTGCGCGCGCGTGTATGTGCATGTGCATGCTGAGTGCACATAATCATGTTGATGGAGAGTTTCAGTTCCTTTCTCAGGATTCCAGCCAGACTTGACAGCTCATAGGCAGCTGCTCTTAATCTTCCTGGCTCCCCTGCTGGTTTTTGATGCTGTGCTTCTCAGAGAAGTTTACGGAATGTGGGCGCAGTCAAGCCATTCTGAGTTACCTAGTGTGGTAGGTTGTTGCATTAATGACCTTGAATGAATTAAATCTCCTGTGTCAGTACCCTTGTCTCGTTCTTTTCCAGGCTGACTCTGGGCTTGGCTGTGTGACTTACCTAGCCAGCAGATGGTGACTGCATGATGCTTCTTTAGTTCATGTGCACAGGGCTTGTGTTCTCTTGCTGCTGGGAACTCATTTTCCAGCTTGTGAGAAACCCAGTTAGCATCCTTGAGAATAAGAGACCAACTGGAGCGGGCCCAGGCACCCAGCAGTCCTAGACATAGGAGTGAGACTGTCCTGGAACTTGCAGCCCAGACCACAAGAGCTGGCTGGCCAGCATAGAAGCATATGAACCAGCACTTGTTTTAGTACATTGTTGGGGGGGTTGGTTATACAGCAAAAGTCCGCTAATACCGATGCAAAAGATGGTTTGTAAAAGTAGTGGAGCCTCATTTATGCACGTGCACTTAATGAGTTCTTACTGTGTTCTAGATGTAGAGCTTGAGATTTGGAGCTAGGGGACAAGTTTTATTTTTTATAGAGACCCAGAAGACAGATAGCATGGCAGGAGCTTTATCTAAAGGAGACCTGTGAGTGGTGGACACTGGCATAAAGGGAAAACGGGGTATCCAAGGTAGAGAAGGGCAAACCAAGGACACAGTGACCACGACCTACACGGAGGTCTGAGCTCTAGGTACAGGTTGGGCTGACAGTGGGGCCACAGCTGAAGAAGACTAAGGAGCTCAGAACTTGGAAGATTCTGCTCCAGGCAGGAAGCCATTGTTCCTTAATGGCAATAACAGGGTCATGAGAACAACCCCTCACATCTTTTGAACACCCTCACATCTCGTTCTCATTCAATTCTCATGAGCCCTTGAGAAGGTGGGTCAGATGTTTTCAGCTGCATTTTATGAAAGTAGTATAGTGACATACCCAGAGCCACATGGCCCCTAAGAGGCAAAGCTGGGCCAAGTGTAGGGGCGCCGTGTACAACTCTCCACTGCACTGAAAGATCCCCTGGAATCTGGAGTCAGCACTGGAACGTCAGTGGCCCGGAAGACCCTGAGGACGCAAGAATTGGAGGAAACGGCAAGCACCGGGGTGACAGGGTAAGTGCTGGGTGTTGGTCGGAGCAAGGAATCGGGTTCATGGGAGTTGGGTGGCTGTCAAGGACCCTGAAAGAAGAGGTTGCGCAGTGAGCAGGGCAGTTGTTAAATCGGTCAGTGAACAAAACTACCTCTCTACTACCCACCTGCCCAATCATCAACCAATCCTTCATCCACACATCCGTGCACCTAACTACCCAACCACTCACTCAACCAGTCAACTACCAATCTACCTGTTAACCAGCTATCCACTCAGCCTGCCACCCAATCAACCATCTAAAAAACTAAACCACCACTGAACCTGCCAACAGACAGCCAAGCATCCAAGTGATAACTAGTTCTTCTTGTGGGCAATGTATGGTGCCAGCAACAGGGGACAAACAGAAGGGACTGTGAGTTTCACTTGATTCCTTCTGCTCCCATACCCCCTCCCACTGCCACCCCACATGCAAGGAGTTAAAAAATATCTGCCTTAAAAATGCCTTTCCACGTCGACTTCCCGCCTATCTCTACTGCTTCTTTCCAAGTCTGGGCCACCACCACATTTCCTAGGCTCCTGGAAACCTCTCACCTGGTACTTCAGGTGCTGCCCCTGCCTTTCGGCAGGGATCGGTCACATCCCTGTCCTCTTTCCAGCTTCTGGTGGTGTCGTCATCCTACCTGGAAATAAATCCAGGTTTCTTACCAGAGTCTCTGACTCGTTCCATGAGAACGTCGTGGCTGACATCCCTGATCTCACCTGCTACCACCCCTTCCTCTCCTTCCCTCACTCTACCCTCTCTGGAATTCCTTCTGTTGCTCCCACGTGGAAGCTTGTCCATCACTTGCTTTCTGCCCTGGAATGAGCTGTCCTCCGATCTCAACATGGCTGCAGCCTCCTAGGGAGTCTCATCTCGATTCAGGCTGTCACCTCGTTAGAGAGGTCTCCACCACCCCTCTAAAGGCCGCCCGTCACTCATCACGCTGCTCCCGGCTCTTCCCAGCACCTGCCATTCAGTTTCTGTGTTTAGTAGTCGGCTGTCTGTCTCTATCTACAGAATAAGAGGGACAAGATCAAGGGCCTTGTCTGTCTCCTGCACCACTGTATTTCCATGTGGCGTGACGAGCACCTCACAGGCCCTCAGGGAATGGCGGTTGTTGATACTATGCCCACCACCCACTTTCTCCTCAGTGCCTAATTTCTTGTGTTCCAGAATGTGCTGGTTGATGCTTCCTGCTGTAGTCAACAGTCCTAGTTCTTTGTGAGAGAAGACACGCTCCTTTCTTGTTGTCACCCATCCCACAGGCCCTCAGGGGATGCCCACACCATAACAGGTATCCAGACATGTGCCTGAGGGCAGTGTTGACGGACCTCATTTTCAGACCCAGGCCTGGTGGGACTTGGGTGTTAGGATGCAGCAGACTTGCAGCCCACATGCTGGCTCCAGTCTCCAAGGTGACAGCTCATCAAGGTCCCTGTGTTTGGTCCTGCACAGCAATGGTGGCCATCCACTGCCCAGGAGGCAGCCTGGCCTGCACAGCAGTGGACATGGTGGCCTTCTGGGAACTAGGTTCCCTGTCCCCATTCATCATTTGTCCAGACCTCACAGAAGAAGGAATTCAAAAGGGAAGAATCAAAGGTCTGGGTGCATTTTTGTGGGGGCAGCTGGGACGGGGGAGCGTTGAGGAAGTCTGTATTTTGCTGAGCATTGATTAAGGGTTGTTCTCTGCTCCTGTGGAATTCCATGGACCGCCCAGAACACAAAACCTGGATGCCATCTTTACATGAGGACATCCTTCACCTTCTTTTCTGGGGCCTCACCCCCTCGAAGCCTCCACCACTCCACAGAACTCTCCTTCTGCCCTGTGTGGGATTAACCAGATGGAGCCCAGGTGGGGTCTTGGAAGGTACTGGCAGCTCTCAGGCACATTGGAGCAGGCGCCCTAACTGGAGAATGTGTCTTGTCAGTGAGAAATGCTGCAATACCGTGTCTGTGTTAGGAGGGCAGCAGTGAACATAACACAGTATGAGAAGGGACTCAATGGTCCCCACGCAGAGAATTTACTAGACCACTGAGTGTTTTCATTCATATGCTTCCAAGCGTATTATCCATGTTCATTTCCTTAGTAAGAAGAACCGATAGGACCCCATCTTTGACTTGAAGGCTTGGAACTTGCAAGATGAGCAGCAGAGTGAGCCCAGTAACCACAGGGCCAAAGGGCTCCCAGTTGGAGAGCAATGGTATCTGCTTCGGATGGCTTTTTTGTTTGTTTGTTTTGCTGTCCATTGGCGTCACTTGTAGCCATTGAGTCTGTCCTTCACTATGCTCTTTCTCATCATGTTAATTTCTTTTCTAGTAAAATGGGAATCAAAACAGCTGCTTATCCTGGTGGCTTGGACACACACCCAACAGACACCGTGTGAATCCCTCCTGTGCACACCACGTGTCAGGGGGGTGGAGATGCCCAATGCTACGTGGGGTCTGTGCCCTTGGGATGCCCGCACCCAGTGCTGGCAACTAGACATGAGCATCCAGAAGGAGTCACCAGAGGGGCTGGCTTTGGAAAGGTCCCTGAGGCGTGGGGAGAACTGAAGTAGAACCTATGAAGTTATGCTTTCCAACCTGGGGACAGCAGGAGGGAGCAAGATGGAGGTGGCCTGGGGGCCTTCCCAGGTGGCTGAGATGTGACTTATAAGCAGGTGATGACAGATTCAAATGAGACTTTTCAGAACACCTCTGCCTTTCTCCATCCCATCCAGTCCCCTTCCAATGAAGTTAATAGACGGGGGTCAAATCTAGGCTTCAGCAGTCCCCCCAGGGCGGGCTGGCATCTGGAGTCATCGTCACGCTCGCTCTGAGTCTACATCAGGAGCAGGCCAGTGCCCTTGAGGACCAAGATGGCAGGAGGTGGCTGGGGAATCATACAAACTTGTCTGAGTTCTACCCTGTTCCTTCCTGGGTGTTTGCAAGATTTAAAATACAATATTTTAAAAATAGGACTTTTGCATGATTCAATGCTCCAAGGTATATCTGATGACATTCTTATCAAGTTTTTCATTTATGTACACAGACCTCCCCATCTAGAAGGCATCTGTTAGAAGAAGTAACTTCTCTTTCCATGTCATTTAGATACTTCAGGGACTAGAACATATATGCACAAAGCATGTGTGAATGGGAATTCTTATTTTTTTAATGATAATAAAGGTAGATGCTCTGTAACTTTTTCACTGCAGCATGTAGTTTGGAGTTAGCTCCATTCCTATTTGGAGAGACCTGACCAATGCATTGGTTACAGCTGCATAGTATTCTATTGTATGACATGCACACAGTACATATATTTAACCAGGCTCCTACAGAGGGGCATTTGTGCTGTTTAAGCAGGATGTATTTTTTAAAAATACTTTCCCTAGTTGTAGATGGACATAATACCTCCATTTTTATTTATTCATTTTTATGTGATGCTAAGGACTGAACCCAGGGCCTCATGTGCGAGGTGAGCGCTCCAGCACTGAGCCACAATCCTGGCCCCTAAGCAGGAGGTTTTAAACAGAGCCTGGGAAGGCTCTCCCTGCTGGCCTCATCCATGGTAAGACCTCCCTCTTGGCAGGTGGCCTGCAGGCATGGAAGGCTGGCCACAGTCCCTAGAGAGCCATTAGGGTAAATGGGACTAGGACCAGCCTTGGGGACCATGTCCCCCCTTAGGGAAGTAGTTATGAGACTCTACCAGTGGCTAAAGACTCAAGCTTTAAAGGCAAACAAGAAGGACCTGTTGTCATCCCAGAGATGAGAAAGCTGTGTCCTGGTGAGTCTTGAACTCCTGGGTGCACCTGGAGCTTTGTTGGTGGCCTGGCTGATGCCCAGGTCAGCCGCTCACACACTCCTGTCTTACCGCAGCCCTAAGACCTTATGTGCTAGGAAGGGCATGTGGAACAGAAGATTAACATCTGGGTGGGTGGTGGGGTGGTTGCTGTTGAAACTCGTTTCTCTAGAGTCTCCTCTTTACTAAATGTGGGACCGAAGTCCTCCCATTCCTTCTCCCAGGATTGCTGGGCAGAGGGGACCCTATTTATCTGGCAGCTGAACTCACAAATTCATTGTCAGTCATTGACATCTTTATGATTGGCTTATGGGGTGGTGCCATGGCAGAGGGGGGGTCTTGCCAAAGAGGCACATGAGACACAGGAAGGAGGCCCTCTGTCCTGCCCCAGGGGAGCACAGTGCATGCACGTTATGGAGGTCACACGGGGCCCGGAAGGTGAGGGCCGTTCAGAAACTGCAGACAAGCTGGAAGCACCCGTGCCACTTACGAGCTACATGACCTTGAGTCCGTGACAACCTCTGGGAGTCTCAGTCTCTCCATCTAGAAAAAACTTCTAGAAACCCTGATCTTCATGTTAGGGTTCTAACATCTGCCCGCAGGGTTCCATGACATTAAATGAAGAGCGTGAAGAACACTTAGGAGTGCACCCAACACATGGCGCTCCACCCCTCCTGCTGGCGAAGTCAACACTGTGTCCATTCTTCTTTCCTCTCTTGTCCCTTCACCTCTTCTCTGCATGTGAACCTCACACATTTTATTTAAATGCCTTATATCATGAAGCTGGGCAATGAGTCCCGGAAGCCCGCCCACCTGTCATTTCTCTGCTGATGGAGTAGGTGTGCATGTGTGAGTCAAGAGAATGAGCGAGAGTTCCTCTTCCTAATTCTAACCGCTGATGCACGCTAGGCACCACTACTTCTGCTTCCTTTTTGTATCTCAAATGATTTATTTTAAGGCCTGCTATAAAAGCAAGATGTTGCTTAATTGTCTTGCTATAAAATATGTAAAGTATTACACTATTGGGGCTCATTAGCCGAAGCAGAGCTGCCGTTTAGTAATCCATGAGGTGATACTTGTTAATGAATGCTGCAAATGATTCTCCTAACTACCTGAAGAGTAATAATAGATATGTCAGTGCGAACAAACAAGTCCCCAGTCCCCAGAGGGTGTGGAGACACTGGATCATAATTAGATAGAGGGGCAGAACAGACACTTGTATTTTTGTGGGGCTGGCTCTTGGGGTGCATTTCCATTGTCCCCCAAGTGACACCTCTGCATTCTTCTTTGGGGGAGGACCTTTCCTTGTCTGGTGGAAGTTAGGGCATTACCAAGAGTCCATGTTCTGTCCCTACATGTGGGGCAGTGGGGGTTCTTATTGAGAGGCCTTTGGACACAGGGGTGTTTTCGGTGGCTCTCTCCATCCCTGGAGGCTGGAGCTGAAGCTCATTACTGTTATCCATCCCACGGTTCTGAACTAAAGCAGAGGGTAGATGCGGGTGTCGACGGGAAGGGAGTACCCTCAGGCACTGTGTGTGAAAAGGCCTTGAGTGTTGGAATATAGTGTGGCACTTCCATATGAGGTCACAGTTCGTTTCTGGCTATACAGCTGAAAGAATTGAAGCAGATATTTGAACAGATATTTGTACCCTTATGTTCAAAATGGCATCATTCACAACAGTCGAAAGGTGGAAGCAACCCAAATGTCCTTCAAGGGATGAAGCAAAACGTGGCATGTCCATGCACGGGGATATTATTCAGACATAACAAATAAAAATCGTATTGTATCCTGATGCATGCACTAATGGGAACCTCGAACACATTATGCTACGTGAAATAAGTTGGGCACAAGAGGACAAACACTGAATGACTCCACTTACATGAGGGTTCTAGAGCAGCCAAATTCGCAGGGACAGAAAGTGGAATAGGGGGCAGCAGAGGCTGGGGGAGTAGAGGAGGCAGTGTTATTAGTGGGTGTAGAGTTTCAGTTCAGGGTGATGGAAAGTTCCAGAGGTGGACGATGGTGATGGCCACACAATTCTAATGTACTTAAGGCCACTGAGCTGTACGTTCAAAAATAGTTCAGCCAGGCCTTGTGGTGCATGCCTAGCATCCCACTACTCAGGAGGCTGAGGCAGGAGGATCACAAGTTCCAGGCCAGCCTGGGCAACTCAGTGAGACCCTGTCTCAGTGAAGAGGGCTGGAGGTGGAGCTCCTTTGTCTAGCATGCGTGAGACCCTGGGTTCCCTCCTCAGTGACACACACACACACACACACACACACACACACACACACACACACACGTCAAAATGATAAAGTTGATGTTACATATATTTTGCTATAATACAAAAGCCATTTGGTCCTAATTTAGGTCAGACGGGTTCCCTGGGGTCAGTTGTAGATAGAAATGGGGGATCATATTGGGTCTAGGCCCAGTGACTGGGTGGAAGGGGGCACAGGCACAGCAGAGGAATGGGCGAGGATCAGGCTCCTTGGTGGGCAGTGAATTAGGTCAGGCAAGGGAGGCTGGTGGTGTGGGCTGGCTGGTAGTTTCTCTGGCTCAGTGTAGTGATCTTGGGTCTTTGCATAGATGGTCCTAAGATCAGTACTGCCTCTGTTTGCTCTAATTTTAAAAGTTGTTGCTGGGCCCCTTGACATACTGAGAGATCCTGGACAAGGGGAAACCCTCCTAGTCCCCATCTGTCAGTCGGGGGGCTGGTGGAGAGGATCTCAGGGGCCCCTGAACTCTGACCTTCTAGGATGCCAGGGACACCCCTGGAGGCCTTTAACGACTGAATGGTTACCACGTCCCAGGCTGTGCTCATGTAGAGCTTTGAGGTCCTGGAAGCTAAGGGTAAGAAGGAGGTGTCCTGGACTCCTGCCCAGGCTGAGAAGCTGGGCCAAGACAGAACCATCTCTCTAGTGCTTTTTGAAGTTTCCAGATGAAAGCGATTAAGAGCAAGGACTCAGGAGACAGATGGTGTTCAAATCCCAATTCGTCAACATACATACTGTTGATTCTGTATATTTAGCTTTCCGAGGTATAGCTTCCTCATCTAGACTTATGAAATTATGAGAATTAAATGAGATGATTTAAAATCAAATACTTAGTAAATTTCATCCATTATGCTAATTAATAACATGTATCGTTGATGTCAGTAGAGGATGCTCCTACTAATGCAAATTCTAACATCCACCTTAATTCATGAGCTTGAAGGGCTAAGAATTTATGAATTCATGCTCATGATAGAAATAAATAAGTAAATAAATAAAGGGGAACTTTTTCATTATAGAAGCTTTCAAATAACTGATTAAAAAAAAGGATGGAATCGAAAATTGCAATTTGGCATCTACTATAGTTATAATTGTTTCAGGCAAGAATCATCAATGGTTAATAAAGTTATTGGTTGAGCTTATGATGAAAGACAGGATATCAAGGTAGTTTTAAAGTCTCTTTCTGCAAGATGCTTATGGATGATAGAGGGGAGATGTCTACAGTTCAGAAACCTGGCAGGCACCACAGAACTAAGGTCAACGTCAACATTACCAGTGACAGGGACAAATCGACATGGCGTGCCCCTGATATGCTGCTGTGAGAAAGCATAACTTCCCATTGGGGTGTTGCTGCTGAAAATGTACAATCTGGATCTGATCATGTGATCAGACACACTTAATGGAGAGCCATTCTACAAAATAATCATGCTTTCTTCAGAGTAGTTGAGACCATGAAAGAGAAGGAAAGCTGAAGGCTGTAGCAGGTCCAGGCAGACTAGAGAGACATGAGGAGGCAATAGAACATGTCACCCTGCGTTGGGGATTCTGGGCCAGGAAGGAATATTGGCAGGATTGCTGGTGGAATCTGAGTTAGATTAGATAATGCTATTTTATCACGGTCAACCTCAGGGTTTTCATAATTGCATTGTGGTTATATAGGTGAGTGTCCCTGTTTTTAGGAAATAGACTTTGAAGTATTGGTAGATAAAAGGACATTGTAGTTCTACCTTTCTCTCAAAAGTTTCAGGAGAAAATTAAATTTATACCCATATGTTTGTACACATGAGAGAGAGACACAGAGAGAGATGCAACAAGGGTAGGCTTCATATTTGCAGGAGGTAGAATATGGACGGGTAGATGCAATTCTTTATTCTACTCTTATAACTTTTTGTAAGTCATCTATTCCAAAAGAAGTTTAAAAAATTGTGTTATTCTACTATATGGTTTCTTTTACCATCCACTTTATTCAATTAAGTTATTCCCCAAGGCCACCACAGGATGTTGGAAGGTAGGCACTGATATGTTCCCCACTTTACAGATGAGAAAACAGAGGCTCAGCAGGATTAAGTAAATTGCCCATCCCAGGGTGCATCAATGGCAGAGCTTCAGTGGCAGGCTGCTCACTCCAGAGTCTGAATGTTCAAACACTTCATAACAAATATTTATTGAGTGCCTATTTGGTGCTAAGTACTTTTCACATAAGGCTTTATTTAATTCTCACTGTAACCCTTTGAAGTAGCTATTATCATCCGGGTTTTATGGAAGAGGACACAGCTTCTCAGTGAGGTTAAAGGATGCGCCCACATCGTACAGTTAAGGAATGACAGATCCAGGATTTCAACTAGGTTCCCTTGGAGGCCAAAGTGTGTCTCGCTGTGGTGCATGTGCACTCAGCCCAGGTCCAGGCTGGGAACCATGGATGGAATTGGGACCCACTCCAGGCTGTGGACGTGCTACCCCTCTTGCTGGTGAAACACGTATCTCTCAGTCACAACCACGGGCTTGCTCTCCCAAAGTCGGGGAGCACAGTGCTAGATGCACTGCCAAGTGCACTGTCATTTGATAGGAAGCCACACAGTCATCATGGTTGGAAAATTTGGAGACTCCTGGGGGAAACCCCACAGGGAATGCCATGGCCACAACGATCTGATGATACGCATCACGATCTGCGTGACGTCTTTCTCGGCTCTTGGCCATCCTTTATAGAGTGGGCTCAGGAGGGGCACCCTCTTCCCAGGGGCATTTTTTTTTTTCCTGTGGTCTATGGGACTTAGACCCAGGGACTCCTCAAGAGAGTCTGCAGGATTTATCCAGGCCCCCAGGCCCCACTCTTGGAGGAGTGGCTGTGGACAGTTTGCACTCACAATTTTGGCAAAGCAGCTTGATCATGAGTTAGGTATAAAAATATCCAGGGGAAGACAATGACTCATAATTGGGAAGTTAGAAGGGACATACATGATGCTTGTAATTATTGTGGTTTTAGAGCAAAATCCAAGTGGCCACCATGGTGTGAAAGAAACTTGATCTGCACAGAAGAGGCCAAGGAGGACAATTAATTCCTATTAGCAAGAGATAGATGTCATTTGGATATTTTCTTAGATGAAAGGTATGTATGATGTTATTAGAGGTGTGTCTCAGAATATGGAAATAAATCAACTCCCCACACAGACTCTTAGACTGTTTGCACTTGCTGGAGCCCAGAGCAAATGGGGTCCAGTGCCCGCATGCTGGCCAATGGTCCTGTGCTCTTTGGTCCAAAACCTCTCCTGGGGGTCTCCCCCCCGGGGCCATCACTCCCACCTCTCTCTCCTGACATACCCAAGCTGTTTCACATTACAGTTCCTCTAGGTTGTGATTCCTAACCCTCTATGATTGTGACCCACAGTAAGAAATATATTTTACAGCGTGACCCAGCACACACACACACACACATACCCATACACTCACAAAACTACACTGGCAAACACACCCCCACAAGGCACCCACACATTCACATACTTGCACACTCACGTACACACTCACACACAAACACGTGTGCATGCTGAGCCAGTAGGGCTCCTAGTCCCAGCAGGCAGCAGAATTCCCTGAAATGGTTCCATGGCTTTCACTGAAGGGGACTCACACAAGGTTAAGGAGACACACAATGGTTGTGGGGTCACCCACAGCCTAGTAACAGCAGGAAACTGATTCCATGGGGCTGAAGGGACAAGTTGGGTGTAACTGGTGTCCAGTGAGAGCTGGAGCCTCAGCAGGAGGTGTAGGCTTTATGGAGGTGCCCTGCTGGGGTCAGGAGAGAGTGGGCAGACTTCTGGTAGCATCAGATGAAACTAGATGAGGTTAGTCATGCACTGACATGCGCACAGGCTTGAAAAGTCCCATGGCACTTACGAAGGCACCCCACCCTGGGGACCCCAGGAAGCACCTGGCTGAGAAGGTGTGGAGAAATCAGGCTTTGCCTAAGTCTTCAGAGAGTGAGCCCCAGCTTCTGCTTTACCAAACTGTGAACTAAACAGGCCAAGGATCAGCCGCTGGGACCCTGGGAGGACAGGGGAGGTCCCATGTTGTCCTTAGTCACACATGAGGACCTCCGATTTTTCCAGACTGGAAAATCTAAGTCGTCAACATTTTTTCCTACACTTTGCTTTTAGGAGGGAGAGATGCCCACAGATAGAGCTGAGGGCAGATATCCGTGCGGGCTCCTGGGCAGGTCCCGGCGTGGGAACAGCATGCCTGGCAATTGCGGTCCTTTCGGCCTTTCTGCATCTGCAGGCGCTGTAAAGCCTACTGTGCTCTCATCCTCCGTCCTGGTGGGGAAGGGCCTCAACCACAGCCCCAGTCTCCATTCAGACAGCACCAATGGAGTCCTGGTGATAGATGGAACAGTCACCAGCTACCCCCTTAAGGGAGGACAGCACGTCACCTTTCTCTATACTTTGCCAAACACTTGCATAGTCTCACCTTAGGACTCCTCTCCCTGTCCATCCCGGTCAGGGTGAGTCCTGCCTCTGTGCCCCACAGCCAGCCACCAGGATTCACTCTCTCCTGCCGTGGCCCTTGCTTCTGGACCTACCCTCCTTGGCTTGAGGGGCCCAGTGGTGGGTGGGGCTTCCCGGGGCGGGGCTTCGCGGGGCGGGGCTTGCTCCATTCATTTCCCACTCCACCCAGGAAGGCGCTTTGCCAAGGTGAGCCCTGAGTGCACGCTTGTGGAATGAAGGGAGTGAGAAACACTCAAATGAGGAGTTTTCCAGCTTCCTGCCATTTTCCCCATTGGCTGTGTGACCTCTGAGAAGGCCACTTAGTGAAATTAAAACCTAATGCAAATTCAGATCAGATCCCTCCCACCCAAACTTGTCATTTTGTGTAAGGAAACATCAGTCAAAGTAACTTAGGGATGGAAAAAATCTGGGCACCGTGATTCCACATTTCTTTTGATTCTTGAGGGCTGGTGGGTTCTTCCTCCACACTGACTCCCAGACCACTGGGCCTCACTAGCTCCCTCCTTTCTTAATAAAAACAGCTGTGTTCTGGTCACCAAAGTAATATATTCTTACAGTAAAGAATCTGTCAATATAGGGAGGTAAAAACAGGAAGAAAGTCAAAATCACATTTAAGTGTGCTCCTGAGAGAAAACCCCCACCACAGGAGTTGGGCATATTCTTCCGAAAATTTCCTACATATGCAAACACATACACATTTAAAAATGCACTTTTGTCATCACTTAATGCTTATAACATGTTTCTGTCAGTTATTGTCACACTGTCAGTTATTGTCACACATTACCTGTAACCTGACCATGTCATAATTTGCAAAGGCTTCTTCATGTTCTGATTGTAATGTGGTTTTACCACGCAGTTCCTCAGCATAGGGCCTATCGGTTATTTCCACCCCTTTTGCCACTGTGAAAATGACATGAGCACCTGCTTGGGACATAACTAAGATCAGGGCAACGTGCTACCCCAAAATCTAAGTGAAGAATGAGATTTCTTGTCTTAGAAAAGATTCAAAAATAGGCTAATTAGGGTGTAGACAGCCTTGGAGAGGGAAAGCAGTTTTCTCTTCTGCCAAGACCAGAGCTAACTAGATCAGAAGAGGAAGACCCCTGGAAGGAAACTGGGAGCCTTTTCAAGTGTGTGAGAGAAAGGTTGCAATGCCACCTGGCTGGGTGAATTGGGGGCAGAAAGTTTTCCCTGCAGCCACCTTGGCCATTCTAGTGGCTGCAGCTCCCTCCGTACCAGGACACAGATGCGTGTTTTACTCTCTGGCTTGACAACCTACTAGGAAAATAACAGACAGAAAGCCCCAGAGAGCAAGAAAACGGCATAAACATGCCTATATCTAGAGGGTGAGAATTAAGACCATGATCTAAAAACTCTCAACTTTTTCCTTTGCATGAAAACGTGTTCTATTCCAATAGCTATAATCAAATGCAAAAGCGTGCATCACAAAGACAGAAAGGCACTTACATTTGTGAGCTCAAAGGAAAATCCTGGTGATATAAGTTGATTGTGTTGACAAATTAACCTAATGAGAATAGTTTCCCACCACGAATTCATTAGGCAAAAATGTGCAAAGATGGTATTTGCAGCCTGTTAACCCTTAATTGGCTCAACACTGAAAACACTTAATTGTGACGTGTCACCAAAATCCCTAATGTGGTTAATCGCTGTTAGACTTACAGAATTATACATTTTAAATGATGATCTTTAATTAAAAATTATTTGGGATTATCTTTACCCCATGCTTGCAAGTGAGCAGCTTTGGTACACTTGAGAACGTGTGGCAAAGATGACAGTGGCAGGAGGGTGGATTTTTGCTTGTAGCTCAGTTTCTCCATGTGGAAATATGGATATGAGAGACAGGCGGGTTTGCAATAAGCTTCAAATATTTCAAAGGGGTATGGTGGAAAGGACTGGGCCCAAAGATAGGGAAGCCCTACCATTTGATTGTTGGGTGATCTCTTTTTTGATTCTCAAGTTCACGATCAGTAAAGTGAAGGGTGTTGAATGAGGTTGGATTTGGAAAAGTCTGGTGCTTGTGCGAGAGGAGAGGTGAAAATAAATATTTTCACATATCTGTTGGCTCACCCAAAAGTGAGGCACCACAGACAAGTTCTCACCCAGTGGGCCAATGAACAAATGCTCTGTAGATTCTAGAACGTTCCAGCTAAACCTATAGACAACACAAACCACAGAACAGTGGGACTCAATCAGTTTCTTTATAGCTCCTGACACATGTGCTTTTGGACCATTCATTGGTACAGACATCTAAGCACCTTTCTCCTTCTTTGCTGGTCCCCATAGATGGGAAGAGACAGTTCATCCTAACCAACAAGCCCATTTTGCAAAGAAAATACTTCTCCCCAGTTAGGGGGAAAAAAAAAAAAAAAACAATTAAATTCTGAAGTTGTACTAATCATCCCTACGCCTTCTATATCCTACACGATCCTTTTCAGAGTTCAAATTCAAATTATAGTAGCATCTTATGGCTCCCTGGTGACCCATCATCACGTACACAATTTTAATGATCTATATTCTAAGGTGGTTGAACAGTGGTCTCCCCCAAGAGACTTGGAAATCTCTGAGGCCTGTGTTCAAAAAACACAGCTGGTGGCAGGCCTTGAGGTCCCAGTGGTGTTGAATGGGGAGCAGTGGGGGAGGGGGGCTGGGGGGATGACTGAGCCTACACAGACTTGTCACTAACTGGGCCCAGGGCGGCCTCTGGCATGGAGGGAGAGTGTGGCGTGAAGGGTCCCAAACGTCAGGAGTTGGGTGCTCTTGTCTCCTTGTTGTGAAGTAGACCAGGATGGAAGAATACCAGGTTCTCTGGGTGCAGCTCCACTCTTGGAGGTCAAGACAGTTAATTTTCCTTTGCTCCAGTTACTGAGTGTCTCCTACGTAGGAGGCTCCATGCTGGCTTCCTGTGAGGAGGCCACAGAACCCTCTGTCCACCTCCACCGGCCTCCCCTCCTTCCTCTTCCACTCCTGCTCCAGTCAAAGGGTTCAGTGGAAACCCACCAGAGCTGACCCCTCATCACCTGTATACCCGAGTCTTTTCTTCCACCTGCCACATAGCTTTTATGGATGTGCCCCATTCCACGGAGCAGTCCCCTGTGGAGGGACACATAGGTTATTTCCTAGTGTTCATGGTCACGAGAGGAGCTCAGGTACGTCTTTGTCTACGTAGACCAGAGAGTTTCTCTCCCGAGAAGGAAAATTTTCTGACAGCTTAGAAATCAATTGTCACGCTTGGAATTTAGGTGAGGGGAGCTGCTGCCGGGAAGGGTGGAGAGATGGTGGGCTGTTTGGGGGAGCTCGGCCCTCGCCAGCCGTGAGGAGTGAACCAAGCCTTCAAAGAGAGCAAGAAGAGGGTCGGAGGCTCTGGAGTGGGAGGGGCTGAGGTTTGGCCAAGGGCACAGGCCTGGAGGGCACAGAAGGTGCCAGGTGGGTGGCATGGCTGGCAGGGGCAGCTGGGAAGCTTTCTGGGGGTCGGGGGGACAGAGGCAGCTCGCTCACACAGGTGCTCGGAGGCAGCAGAGGGCCCAAGCCTGCAGCCCACAGGGCACCTGATGTACTTCTGCCTTAGAGCTGCAGGGAAGGGGACCTTGTGCCCTTGGTCCTGTGACCTAGGCCTCTTCTTTCTCTTGCCAACATGCCACCACCCAGCTGTCGACCCTGCACACTCAGGAGGAGCCAGCCTCCTGGGGGTTGGGAGTGGGTGGGCCGGGCCTGTCTAGATGCTCATGGCAACTTAGAAGGGGTGCTGCAGATGGGCCCCCCGGGGACCGGGGTGGGTCCCTCCTCCCTTGGACCCTGGATGGAGGCCTCTGCTTCGTGGTGATGCCAGTCAGGCTACTGCCTGCTTGCTCCTTTGCCGTGAGCCTGGCAGGGAAGACTTTTGACCTCTAGACCGCCCTGGGAATGTGGGGGTGCCACTCCAGGGTGGTGTGGGGAGTGATCCTGGAAGCGTGGGGGCTGGGGAGGGGAACTGGGGATGTGGAAGCCAGGGAGTGTGGACAGTGTCATTGTCCCTTGTCACAGTGGTGGCGGGGAAATCACTCCCAGAGTGTGTTCGGGTGTGGCTCATTCGTTCACGTTGGGAGAGATCCAGGAGGTAGCTCCATCCGTTCCTTGGTTTCCTTCAGTGCCTCAGTTCTGGCTCTCCAGCCTCCTGGACGCCTCCCAGGGTGGGTCTGAGAGTCTGTGTCCCCTTCCTGGGGGAGAGTTACTGGCTCGGTGCTGAGTGGCAGCCTCCCACCTCTGTCAGCGTCCCCGTGGGGGGAGGGCCTCTCTGCTCAGGCCCTGCAGTGGTCAGCACATGCTCCAGGAAGCGAGGGCTAACCTGTGGCCTTCTGGGAATCAGGGCTGTGGGCAGTCCTAAGGTCAGGAAGTGGGGCAGGGGGTTGAAAGGCAGCCAGGTCAGTGTCGTGTGGGGCCTGGGTGTTGGTGAATGGCTTGCCACCACATCCTGTTGGCACTGGGGTCATGGGTGGTTTCTAGCAAAAGCAAAGTGTCAGCTCTGGGGTGGGCACAGGCTGGGAGCAGAGGTATCATCCAGCTGCAGGGGCTGGGATGTCCAGTTGTGAGGGACCAAGAACAGCACTGTGGGAAGATGGAGGAGGAAAAGAAGAGGCAGGAAGACTCCTCAAAGACCTGGTGACTGTCACATGGGAAAGGCCCACCCAGTGACCCAGCAGGGTCAGCCCCTGCCAGCGCCTGGCTTTGGGAAAGGCTGCTTAATGAAGGAGACTTTTGTCAGGTGGATGAGTAATTAAAAGAGCAGAGCTTCTAACCTTCGAGGCCCTTAGCAGTCCCAGGTCAGAAATAATGGTCTGGTCCCCAGAGATAGCGAATGCCAAGGTAACAGGAGAGGTGCCTCCTGGAAGGGCAGGGTGAGCAGCACCTGGCACAGCCTGCAGCCACACCTGAGACCTGCTGTGTGCCCCAGAGCAAGCACATGACCTCTCTGAACCCACGTTTCCTTATCTGTAAAATGGGGGCAGTGATAGTCCTAGTCTCCATGTGGAAGGATTTGCTGGGCAGATGAGCACAGCACCTGACTTGACAGGGAGCCTGGCGGACACCCCGCATTTGAAAAACGGGTCCCACGAGAACATCTACGGCAGCAGGCACTCACGGTCCCAGGGACTCTCCCACACCAGCTGCCCTTCCTGAGGTTGGCATTTCCTCAGGGGTGTCCGGACTCACCTTGCCTACTATGAACTGCCCCCTTCCTAGCCTCTCAGAGGAACTGAGAGCAGGTACTTTCTGGAACCTGGGGTGGGGGAGTCATGTCTGTCTGTCTTTCTCTCTCTCTCTTTGTTTCTTTCTCCTTCTCTTTCTTTTGCTTTCTTTCTCTCTCTCTTTCTCTCTTTCTTCCCCCCTTCCTCCCTCCCTCCCTCCCTCCCTCCTTCCCTCCCTTCCCTTCCTTCCTTCCTTCCTTCCTTCCTTCCTTCCTTCCTTCCTTCCTTCCTTCCTTCCTTCCTTCCTTCCCTCCTTCTTTCCTTCTTGAACTAGGAGCCAGCAGTTTTGTTGGCCCAATGCTGACAGGAACTTAGAGGCTTTGCCAAAAGCAGAAACATGCTACCTCTCCACCAATTGGCACAAGTTCTGAATGCAGTGGCCCATACACTCCCCTCATCATGGAGTCTGCTTCTTCCTGGTGTGAATGAGGTGGGTGGGGCCCAGCATCCAGCTGAGAATGGAGGGGACTGGCCTTTGGAGCTTCTGGGATGGAGGATCTCAGAGCGGGAAGAGGCTGGGGCATTGGAACAAGGACTGTAGCACTCACAGCCGGACAGGAACTGTCTTGTAGAACGGGGTAGAAGCTAGCAGCTTTTGTGCCGTGCCTCACAGAGGAAGGGGAAGAGGGCAGACTTGAGGGTTTCTTCCCTTTTCCAAGGATGGAAACAAGGCAGGACATTGAGGTCCACTCAAAAGCTGATGGGGAATTTCTGGCAGAGAAACGCCTGTTGTTCAGGGGGTTTTATTAGAGGGGAAATGTTTGCCTCCTCAGCACGTCCACTTGGATTTGTCTGTGTCCCCAAATCTGTAGCAATGTGGATGGATGTAGGTGCAGCCATCTTGGGCCAGATACCTGTGCATCAACTATTGGAAGATTCTGTCCTAGGAATACAGAAAGGGTTAGTGAAAATGATGTCACACATATGGGACAAAAAGGAACACGCTGGCCAAGAAGCCATGCCAACTGAGTCTCAGCTCTCTAGTATGGTGGGAGGCAGCTGTAGGTGAACAATAGAAATACTTTAATTAGTTTAGTATCCATTTTACCTTAACTGAGAAACAGAACCTATTTTATTTTTCTGGAAAAAAATTGTCCCTTTCTAGTCTCAATCCGCTAGGTTTGAGTGGGCTGGCATCTCATTCTGGTCCAGAGTGTTCCACTCCCCCAGGGCCATGCTGAGAGGTGCCCATCCCAGCCCATCTGATGAGGTTGAACTCCGGATCTTTCTTGGTACTTCCAGGAGTGAGACTCATTTCTTCCACTAGAGGTTCTGGGTAGTATGCAAGCCTGAAAATATTAGCAGCCACAAGAGGGAAACTGTCCGAAAAGGAAGAAATCTGAAAGGAGAGTGCAGCGGTGGAGAGAGACATATTCTTCTGACATTGTTTGAATACCTGGATTCCGCCATGCTTGGAGGCCACCCATAGTTAAATGAGCTTACAGTTACTTGATCCACTTTTTGGCTTGTAATTTTTTTCTTGACAACCCAAAGCATCCAGCCCACTCAGGGTCCTTAGAGGTGGACTCATCTCTATCTGCACCCTTTTGTGGGTGGGGATCTCACTCTTTTGGGCGTAGAAAGACCTAGACTAAAAGCAGCATCTCTTCTGGGAATGAATTCCTAAATGCTTCCAGTTCATCACTGTCTTTTCTGTTCTTTTCCATACTCTCCAAATCGATTGCCCTGAGAACACTTTGACCCATACCTGGCAATGCCTGGCATGCAGCAACGTCCAAAATGGGCTCACAGGTCATTCTGGAAAGGTGGTTTTGGGTACCAATCACCACCCAATCCCCAGGCAGGAGCTGTGAACTGATGACCAACTAAACCAGGGGCACGAAACTCCAGCACCAGCAAATTACATGCCAACTCACGTTGCTACCTTTTCGTCTTAACCAAGGAGGAATTTCTTTTCTTGAAAGATGCAGCTGGGCTCCTGCCTGGACTGCTTTTTCCTCACTTGTTTATTGGTACTCGCATGTGAGGACTGAGGCTCTGGGGAGGCCCTGGGGGCTGCTGTCCCTGAGGGTCTGTGGGGAAGTTGCAAAGGGTCTGCTTGGGATCAGTTGAGCTCTTGTCTAGCCCTGGGAGTTATGAAGGGAGCTGAGAGGGCTCAAGGCGTGGCAGCCTGCGGAGTGGGGCACCCAACAGGCGCAAGCCCATGGCTTCAGCCCGGGTAGACGCTGAGTTAGGTGAGTCCCCCACAGGACGTGGCATGGACAGACCTGGACTGTACCACAGGGGGTGAGAGCAGGTCTAGACCGGGCTTCAGGCCGACCAGATCCAGGGTTTAAACGACGTCACCAGGCTGCTCTCTCCCCCTTGGCTCTCTGCTGTACTCACCGTGTCCTCCTCCCTGTAACCCTCACGGTCAGGCTCCTAGACCGGAGATCTTGCCCTCCTTCTCCCTCATCTACCTTAATCCCTGAAAGAGACGCTGATTGGCACACTTGGGTCGCGCCCTTCCCAATCAAGGGCTAGGGATGGAGCCTGGGGCACGCTGATTGGCTATCTGAGGAAGTGGGCGTGGCCTCCTCATGGACTGCCCTCTATTTCCCAAGGTAAGGGGTGCAAGGCAGACCCAAAGGTGGGAGGGATGTTTCGTGCCAACACAGTAATTGATTTCTGTTCACGTCCTAACTCCATTGGATCGGCGAAGGTTGCCCACGTCAGGGGATGAAGACTGTGCGGAGGAGCAGGGTGTCGTGGGGGTAGGACATTGGTGTGGTAGGAGCTTGCTCTGCCTTTGCTGCCTCTGCACTTCTAGGACATGAAGGGCTGGAAAGTTCACACTGTCATAGTTCGGAGGAAGCACCCAGGGGCACATCAGGGGAGCTGATCCAGAAATCCCAGGGCTCTTTGTTAACTGTGGCCTCCTCTGTCCCATTTGCCTGCTCACTGGGGCACTTCCTGTTCTGAAGGGCCTCTGCGTGGGTTGGGGCGGGGGTGGGGGGCGGTAGGACGACTGACCCTCAGCATGAAGACCCTTCTCTTCCCCGTGCCCTGTGCCTGTCCTTCAATCTTCCCTCACGGGGAGGAGGAGCTGGTCTGGGGCCAGGAGCCTCCTTCTTGCCTTCCAGGTCGAACTGAGAGAAAAAACCAAGAAGGGAAGAGGGAAGAGGTGAGAATGCTGAAGAATCTGGATGCTTTGCTCTGAGCTGAATCTTCTCTCTGCAGTGGACAGTGTGGTGGATGGTGGAGGGGAAACGGCAGCCACTGGGACCCCCGGGCTCCAGAGCCAGGTGATCTGATGAGTGGGGGCTGGGCACCTTCCCTGGGCTCAGCATTCCCATCTCTAAAGCAAAGGACCAGTACTTTACAGCCTTCCCCCTCTCAGGCATCCTGGGGTGATTCTAGAATTAAGCATGAAACCCAAAAGTAGCTGCCATGTCCTTCTCAAGAGAGCTTCTCACACGGGGCAGGGAAAGCAGTTCCATCTACTTATACACTCATGCAATTACCCTCCCCCCAAAAAAATCCAAGTTGTTTTTTCTTTTTTTAAAAACAGAGATGCCTTTTACTCCACAGGGTGATGGTTTAATTGGCCCCTTGGTCCTTTCTCAGTGATCATGAGACATGAGTTCCAACTTTGCTGTGTGACCTTAGGCAAGTCTCTTTGCTGCTCTGAGCACACTATTCTTTCTTTGTAAAGTAAGCATGAGGCTATCCACTTTATTGGGCTCTTAGGATACTCAAATATGTTAAAGGTTTTGGAAACCATAAGGAATTGTACAAGAGACAGAGATGAGCTGTTATGGAACTCTCTGTAAACTAGTCTGATGGGTTAGAAATCCCTCTCGACCTGCTCCTTCTGTGCCTCACATGCAGCAGACATGCAGCAAATATTTGTTGAATGATTGGAATCCCAGGGGCTTGTGTGAATTGTAATGCAACCAGACACAGTGCTTAGGCTGTGCTATTTTATGTCCCAGTCTCAGACTCTGATGGGGCAACTGGAAGGGGGGTTGAGGACCAGGACACCAGGGCTGTCTGGGACGTGTAGGGTGCTGGAGTTCTTGACCACAGCAGTGCCAAGGCCACTTGCTGGCCTGGGATGGGGCATCTGTGAGCCCCGGTGGAAAGACAGGCTCCTCACCGTGGGCGTGGTGTGGGTGTGTGTCTCCCCTTGGCATCTTAGGAAGGGTGACTGTTTCCCTCCTTTCTTTTGGGAATAAATTAGTGTGCCTTCATCGCCCTACAGAAGTTTTGGGGAACTCCAACTGGATGAATCCCCCAAACAAAATTCTTTCCTGAGTTTCCAATTCCCCTGAACCCTGACTGGGAAGGAAAGAGATAGGAAAGAGATCGGCGTCCTTGCCTCTGATGGATACAGGTTCACATGAGCTGCTTCAGGGCCACCACCCCTCCTTGACCAAGACGCTGAGCGCTGTCAGGATGCGCCAGGCTGGCAGGGCCCTGCTGCATCTCACGCCTGCGTGCTCCTCCGCCTTAGAAACAGCTCCACAGCCCTGCGTGCATACTGCTTAGGGAGGATCGTCGGTGGTGAAACCAAAGGCTCCCCAGCAGCCCTACTGCAGAAGAGCGTCCTGTGCAGCCCGCCGTCCGGAGCCCTGGTATGTGAGCTCCTTGTGTTCTCCTTCTCTTCAGACAACATGGTAGGAGAGCTGAGATTTATGCCTTTGGAGTCTGAGGCATTAACTGTTGTAAATCAGCCTTCAGTGCCCAAAGGTAACAATTACCGCTCTCATTAATAGATTTCCCCAGCCTCGCTCATAAAGCAACTCTGGAAATGTCTCGGGGGGCGGGGAGGGGAAGGGTGCCCGGGGATCGTGGACAGCGGAGTGCCCCTGGTGAGGAGGGAGACTGAGTCCCTCCCCCAGGGCCTGCCCAGTGGACAGGAGAGCCTGGCACACAGGTCCCCGACAGGGCCAGGTGCTGCTCGCAGGAGCAGGACATCGTGAGGGCCAACCAGGACTCCCACACTGCTGGGGAGGAGCCCTCCCAGGCCCAGGGCTGGTGACACCACTGAAGAGACTGGGGGAGGGGAAGGAGGGTATCCTGGGGACACCAGGACTGCACAGGACCTTGGGATCCTGGGTCCAACTTCAGTACTTACATGGGGACTGCAGGGACCGGGGGACTTGCCCAGAATTGTCCAGGAAGTCAGTGGTTGAGTGGCTCCAAGAAGAAAAACAGAGATCTGGCCAGACGCAAGCTTCTCCAGCAGCTTGGACCCTCGGGTCTCTCTGTGGTTGGAACAAAACCTGGATCAACCTGGGCAATGCTTCCTTCTGCTCTGTAGGTGACACAGGGTCACAGTTCCCAGGCCATGACTCCAGCTGTTGAAAGTGAGAGTTTATAGGGTTGTGCTCTGTCGGGAGGGAAGAACCTTCCCCACGTGGCCACCTGACTGTACAGGGGCGAGTGCTGGGCTGTGGGGCCAGAGTGGATGGTTCCTTCTGCTCCTCGGCGACAACCTGGCTTTTATTTTATTTTGAATTCTCTATGAATCCACCCATTCCAGTTTCCTTGGGTGAGTGGCATCCCACGATCTTTGTCCTTCTGTGTCTGTTGTATTTCACTTAGTAAAGTGTCTTCAGCATTCATCCGTGGTGCAGCGTGTGCCAGAATTTTATTCTTTTTAAGGGCTGAATAGTATTTCACTAGCTGTACACACTGCATTCACCCATCTATGGATATTTGCTCTGTGTTCAACTTGTGGCTATTGCCACCAAGGCTGCTGTGAATGCTGGTACACAGAGACCTCTGTATGAGTCTCTGCTTACAATATGTATACATGCACATAGAGGGGTGTATGTGTATGTGTGTGGTTCATATATTTTGGGCATATACTTAAAAGTGAAATGGCTGGATCTGCAGCAATTATGTCTCATTTTTTTGAAGATCCTCCAGAGCACCCTTTTCTGGACTTTTCTGTGGTAGCGCAGTGTGTGCAGTGTGGGTGAGCTGGGGTCAGATGGGACCACCCTCTGTCATGTGCGGCCTCTCTCAAGCTAGACCAGGGACTGTGGGCTGGAGAGGGAGGCCCCTGAAGCACCACAGGGGTCCCTTGGTGGCTCAGCAATCCCCCCATCTTCCCCACTAAACCCTGGGAAAGGAAACCCTAGCTCTGCCCGCCATGGATGGAAGGAGATTGTTTTTATTCTTACAATTAAACTAAAAGAATGAGACTCCTCACCCCATGCATAAACTCCCAGTTAGGTTTACAGAGAAACTTAACAAGTTCCACAGTTTTGTGATCAAACACCTGGGCTTCAGATCACTTAAAATTCTGGCCCTGTCACTTACGAGTTGGGGACCTTGGGCAAATCACTGAACCTGTGAGCTGCAGTTTCCACATCTGAAAAATGGAAACCACAGGTCGTTGTGACCAGTGTTCGAGAGACATCCTGGTATGTGAAGTGCTGAGCATGCCTGCAGAGAGTGCCGTCCGTGGGGTGGGACTGTGTCCTGAGGCTGGAGAGGACATTAACTCAGGGTGGGATCAGAGGCTGATCGACATTCGACTCCGGCCTCCCTCGCCTGCAGTGCATCTGGAGGGCCATCTGGGACAGGTGCCCAGGCTCCGCCTCTAGCCCTGTGTGCTACACATTCACCCCCTGACCTCCCAGCTCTCAGGGATGGCCCTGCCCCTGGGGACTCTCGCCAAGGGAAAGTCCCACGGTGGAGGGGATTTATCATCTCTGGACTTTGGTGCCTCGCAGTCACGTGACATGGCTGACCCTAACCATACCTGATGTTACAAGGTAGTCCGCTTCTGGGATATTTCCCAGTTTGAAGGTACCCACAGAAAATTAGCTCATTTGTAAAACAAGGTGTCTGGTGACGGCCCCAAAGGGCTTCCTGATGAGACAGGATCGGCAGGGGGCTGCTGAGGACCACCTCCGGACTTGCCTGCGGCCCCGTGGCTCCCTGGAGCAGCTGGGCTGAGCGTTCTCCTCCAGAACCAGTGTGGCGGGCAGAAGAAGGGGGCTCCACGGGTACCCCAGATGGACGAGGGTGGAGCGTGGAGCTTCTGCGGGTTGGCTCCATTGGCTGCTCCTCCACGGTTGTCTCCTCCGACCCCGTCTCCGCTGCCCCTGGGCTTTGTGTGCCAATGGAGGTGTTGCGGGCGGCTGAGGGTGCTGTGGGGCTGCTGGGCGCCTCCTGGGCAATCCCTGTGGGTCCAGCTCTTCTGGAACCCCACTGAGCACTCTAAGGTCGAGCTGCGGTCACCCCCTGACTTATCCTTGTTGTCTGGGTGCCAAGTGTCAGCCGAGGGTCTGTGGCTGTATTGCTGCAACAGCAACAGACAAACAAGAACCACCACCTCCCAGAGGTCCCCTTTCATGGTGGGAGGTGCAGACAGAAACCGAGTGAAGTGCACCAGTTCAACCATAGAGGGATCAGAGGGAGACAAGCACAGAGACAGAAGATGCAGGCCTGAATGGGGTGGCAGTGTCTGATAGGGCCTTATAGAAAAGCTGACCTGGAGCAAAGGCAGGAAGAGGATATGGGAATGAACCATGGAGAAATCTGGATAAATGGCTGTTCCAGGCTAGGGGGACAGCAGGTGCAAAGTTCCTGTGGCAGTAGGACGCCAGGTTCATTTGGATAGATTGCCTCTTTGGGCAATCTTGGCAAAAGGCTTTATTGACCTTAGCCTCAGTTTCCCCATCTGTTAAGTGGGGATAATTACTCATGAAACAAAAATAAGGCCACTACTCATGGAAACGCACACAGAACGGAAGCTACTGTTTTACTATCATCAAACTCACGCTGCATCATCTAGATACTGGGGCATCTGCAGATCCTCCAGGATCTGGGGGGAATATCCAACATCTGTCTCTGCATCCGTGTGCCACTGGCCTGCCACCCACCTCCAGCACATATCCCGGATGCTGGGGCTGGAAGGGGTGGGTATTAAAAGGTCTCCCTTTCCCACTGCTTGGCACCCAGCCTAAACCCACGGCTACCTGAAAGGGTGCCAGCCTGGCCGGCACATTTTATTTGCAAATTATCTCTTGTTTACTATCAGAGGATCTGCGAAGCCCAAGCTTCTCGTGAGCTCCATTATGCTGCCGTCAGCCCTGTTGGGGAAGCTCTGTCTTTGCAAAGCCCAATTAGAGTATTTATTTATTAGACCGCTTCCTAGCAGGTGAGAGTAATAAAAGGATCATTAAAGGATTCTGCCCACTGGATCCGATTTGAACATTTGCTGGACTGGGGGGCTTGGGGTGGGAAATGGCAGGGGCTTGGGAGTGGGAAGGGGGTCTGAGATTGGAAACCACCGACTGGTAGAGCACTCTGTCACGCTGCTTGGCTGAGAGGACAATCCGCTTGAGTTACGTTGCATTTTTAAAAACCGTGGCTGGAGTCCAGCGGTTGAAATGCAGACGCCCGTATGTATTTATACTCGCGTCGCCTGGGCCATGTGTGCGGTGACACAGCGAATCAGAAAGTGGTGGAACTGAAAATAACACATGCCTGTCTCGAGTGCCAGAGGACATTGCTGCAGCATGAGAAGGGGCAGCGTGTGGATTGAGAGAAACGCGCTCCTGGTTCCGCAGCGTGTTTACGCACAGGCCTGCTCTCCCCACGCGCAATGAGCAGCCTCCAGACCCGCAGGACAAACAACTCCAAACCTGCCCCATGCTTCGAGAGCCGGTCAGCTTCCTGGAATTCTGGGCCCCAAATGAGGTTCTGGCTTCAGATCCAAGGTTGGCCCTCGCACTGGCCCTGGCTGTGGTTTTCTGAGTTCCTCGGGATCTTGTTCCTGAGCAAGAGGCTGGGCAAGGGACTGTCGCCCCTGGAGGTGGCCACAGTAAGAGGGGCTCCCCCTTCACCACAAAACTGCCCACACTTGAAAATGACTCAGAAGTCTCTAAACCGAAGACTTGCAGTCTACCGAGAGCCAGAGAAATGGTCCAGAATTTTTCTGGAATTAGGGACCCCTAAGATCACATTTCTCCTCTGGGTGGGGTGCTATTTTTAAGACTTGGTTACCACCCTCCAACTCTAAATTCCATGTCTGTATGTATAAATAGATGGGACAAAATTAAAGAAGAAATAATAGGTTGGGTTTGCATTTTTTTTTTTTTTTTCAACTTCATGGAAGGAAGTAACTGGTTCGACTTCATTGTCTGCGTTTCACTTTACCATTTCCACATCATCAGACAGGACCCGAGCCTGGGAGTACGTGCGTCTTTGCAAACAAAACTCTGACCATCCCCTGATTCTGGGGGTCATCTCTCTAAGAGCATCCTTGACAACTTGGATCACCAACCCGGACCCCAGAGTAAGCTGGAAAGGTCCCACCAGGTCCTTGGCTTGCTTAAAACTGTGACCACATGCTTTTAACATGCACGCTGGAGAAGCCACTTAATTTAACTCCACCTACCTTTGATTTTAATCTGCAGAGTGGACATAACATTCTCCCCGCTGGCCAGGGCCAGGAGAGAATGGGGTGCATGGGAGAAACACCCAGCAGGGCTCAGAGGATCTGGTGACGTGAAGTGGAGCCGGTGGTCACAAAGCTGCCACTTGCCACTTCTTCAATAGCTACGACATCCACAGGTGTCTGGTTTTCATGTTCTGATCACCTTTCTCTTTCTCACAGGGGAACTCAGCTAGTCAGAAACACTGGGCCTGAGAACTAGAGGTTGGGTGGACTAACTAGCCTGAGCAGCCCCGTGGCCCTGCTCTTGGTCCTGGGCAGGTCACCATGGTGTGCTGGGTTAGGCCTTGCAAGGGCCTGTGAGTGTGGTATTGTTGGTCCCATTAAGACCCATTTCAGTTGAACTCTGACAACCTGAGTCATTTAAAAAACATTTTAAAACCCACCAAGGAGAATTCCTGCAGCTCTGGCTGGAGGAGGATGGGCAGGCTTGGAGAAGCAGGGTATTCAGACTCACGTTTCGGTGGGAAAGCACCAAATCCTTCTATGTTCTGTGAAGTGGGTGGAATAGCATTCCCCCAAACTCATGCTCTCCCAGAAATCCAGAATCTGATTTTTCTTGGAAACTGGGTCTTTGCAGATGTTTAGGGAAGGATCTTGAGAAGAAATCTTAGATTTAGGCTGGCCTTGAAATCGGATAACAGGAATCTGTAGAAAGAAGGAACACTGCAGAGACACCAAGGGACAGAGGCCATGTGAAGAAGGAGGCAGAGACAGGAGCAGTTAGCTCGGAGCCAGCCAATGCCAAGAGCTACCCAAAGCCAGAAGAGGCAAGAAAGGATTCTCCCCTCAAACTGTTAGATGGAGCGTGATCCTGCTCACCTCCGGACTTTGGATTCCTGGTCTCCAGAACCATGAAAGAATAAGTTTCTGTTGATTTAAGCCACCACACTTGTGGTAATTGCTTACGGAAGTTCAAGGAAACAAATACATCCTGTGCTTCTGGTTAGCTGTTTACATTTGGTTGCTAGAAATCAAGCCAGGCAGGAGTGAATGCTCATTAGTCTTGAAGAGTTGACTAAATGAAGGAAGAGCTTCCATCTCTTCCTAAGGCAGCAGTAACCCTGTGCTTTCCTTGGACTGAGCCCGAGGGTCCTGGAGTCTGCGGAAGGGTTGGGCAGTGCGAGGTGCCGGATCAGGGAATGATGTAAGATGATATGATTTATTGCTGTGTTAAGCAATATTTTCAGTCATGGATCTTGCTTTTAGGCTTCGACTGTTGCTGAAATAACAGGCGGGCCAGGGGGATGGGAACGCACAAAGGCTCTGCGGTGAAGAGACGGCAGGGTTACGTTTCTTCCAAGAAGGGGGAGGTGAGCTGCTTGAAGACTCAATTCTGGAAAAACTGTGCATGGCCAGATGGCACCGCTCGTGATTCAGTGAGATGGAGGTCTGGGGAACACGGAGGTAGGTTGGTTGAAGTTCATCTCCAAGGGTCTCGGAGGAGAAGTCCTTTATACTGGGACAGGGATGGGGGACCTTGAACCCAGGAGGCGATGTCCTTAGCATGCTGTGATCCCTGAGAGACTCCGAAGGGTCCTGGCAAGCTTGAGGCCAGATGTTGAAGAGGACACATGAGACGACGGATGAGAGAGGACCAGCCAGGAGCAAATTACAGCACTTCAGCTGGGAGGTGACCAAAGCCAAATCTGCAATGTCCTGAACAGTGTGGTGAAGTATCTAGCCATCGCCGCGCGTGAGTGCCTGTGCTGTATTTTTACTTTACAGAGACAAAAAAATAAGACTTCATTGATGCCTCCAGAGAAGACAGAAATGATAAATCTATGTCCCCAAAGACTCCCAAATTTCTAATCTGGGTGGTTGAGATGACTCAACCTCTGGAAAGTCAGGACTTATCCCCAGGGGAGGAGGGAACCACGGAGGGGATGGGAGAGTGCTTCAGTGAGGGGCTCTCGACTCTGCCTCTGCTCAGCAGAGGGGACAAGCACTCACACCGGGTCCATCTCTCCTCTGTGCCGGTGGAGGGAGCTGGGCCTCCCAGCAGCCTCTGTGTGCCCAAATCACAGAGGCTGCTAATTTTTCAGGCTGATGGAGATGAAAATGAGACTTATCCTGACATAACAGCTCCCCCGTACCAGGGGGACAACACAGGGTTGGGACTTAGAGCTTGCGCTCTGGCGCGGGAAACCTGCACCCAATCCCTGCCTCTAGCTGTTTGATTTGGGGCACGATGCCAAGTTCATCTATAAGGGAAGTGGATTCTAGAAGTCCCTGGTAAGAGGGGAGCGGAATGATCCGTATGAACCAGTCTGGTGCCTGGCACCCAGCAAACTCCGGCTAAACACAAGCTGCCCTGTCTCCGTGGTCCCTCTGTGCTTGCTGTGTTGGATGACATCACCCGACTCTACTGCGCCCGGCGGGGAGGCAGCTGTGATCCCCCCAGGGTTCCTTGCCAGGTGAGAGGCGGGACCAGGGTTTGAACCGAGGACTTTGAGTTTCCAGCTGCTCTGCACTGGCTGCGACAAGAGCCTCGCCCTGAGTCACACCAAGGTGAGGAGCAGTGAGTGGCCTCGCCACCCCAAAGGCACCAAAGGAGGGCCACAGCCAGGGGCTGCCACGCTCGGGGCTTCCTGGTCCCGTTCTCAGTTTTCCCGCGATTGCCCCTTGGATGTTAGTGACAAACCACGCAGGGACGCACACTCCACCCTCCGAGGCTCCCCCTCATCTCGGCCCTGGTTTTGACGAGATCTGAATCGAGTTTTGTCAGATTCCCGAACTGCGCACTTCTAAGATGGTGAGCAGACGGAAGGGGCTTGTCAGGCCTGCCAGGTGGCAGTCCACCTGGGACCCGGGCCCTGCTTTTCTGGAGGAAGGACGCCATCCCAAAACAACCCCTGCACGTCCCCTTTCTCAGAGGTCCATCCTGCGGCTCCCCTGGTGTCCCTTAGCCTCTCTCTGCTCTGATGGTTTCTGCCTGGGGATGGAGGGTCAGGCAGTTTCCCCGCGGGTAGACCATTCTAGAACTCCCTGGTTGCCTTCCCAGTCCCTGGTCCCCTACCTTCCACCAGCAGCATCCCTGTCCTGCTCCTGCTGGGCTCCCACGTCCTTCTCCTCACCTCTCCCCTCCCTGTGAGTGGGGCTTCCCTCGGGGAGCCACAAACGGGTCCTCTTCATTTTGAGGCTGGCAAGGCTGGGTGCCCATACCCACCCACCCCTGCCACCTGCTTAGAATGCTCGGGGCCCTGGAGGGGAGTGACTCGCCCAGGAAGAGCCTGAGAGGTGTCCGTTCCAGCCATGCAGGGTGCTGTCGGAGCTGGCCCTCTCCGGGAAGTGCGAGGACTCCAGACCCGCTTTCGGGGGGGAGTGAGAGGCCACAGACTGGAGTCAGGTGGCCAAGCAGAGTCTGGTGGTACAGAGGGACGTGAAGACAGATGGACATGAGAGGGTGAGATGAGGGTGGAAGGGACAGCTAGGGGCTTCCATGAAGCCAACTTGAGCCTTGAGCTGACAGATGGAGAAACCAAGAGCTCATGGCTCCTTGTCTTTGTGTTTTTTTTTTTTTTTTTAATATAAGCATTCTGTTTTCTTTAATAACATGCATGCTTTTCTTCCTTCCTTCCTTCCTTCCTTCCTTCCTTCCTTCCTTCCTTCCTTCCTTCCTTCCTTCCTTCCTTTCTTTCTTTCTTTCTTTCTTTCTTTCTTTCTTTCTTTCTTTCTTTCTTTCTTTCTTTTCCAAGTGGATTGTATTAAAAGGAAGTTGTTAGGCTGGTAACAAGAGCAGGGCTGTAGTTACTTGTAGCGACACAGACTCAGGTACTCTGTGGGTGGGTAACTGGGCCCCATCCCCATTTTCCCTGGGACCTCGAGGAAGGCTGGTACCGACCACAGGTGGTGCTGCTGCTGCCACCCACCCTGGGGAACCGGATGCCTGGCCCTCAACTTCTCCAGCATCTTCCTGACTGACAGGGACACCAGCACCCAGCCTGGTGCTTCATGTCTTTCCGAGTCACCTTGGGCCTGAATGGCCACATTGTCCTGGTCACCAGGAAAGTGTTCTGTCCTTTAAATTCCATAGTCACCCCTTTGTTCCTTGCCAAGACTTGGTGTTCCCTCTGCCCGTCTCTCTCTTTTTCTTCCTGTACCCACCCCCGCAACTTAGTGGTTCTCCTACGTGCGTAGTGATTTCTCCTTGTGATTTCCTTCGTGTTTCCTTGAGGGTTATTCACATTGAGCTTTTTTTCTTGAATGTTTTGGCCATTGGATAGCCTTTTCTGGGAAGTGCCTGTTGAAGACTTTGCCCTTTTTCTACCAAGTTACTGTCATTTTTCTTATGAATTCTAGGAGTTCTTTACATATCCTGAGTGTGACTCTCAGGCTAACCTCCCTTTCTTCCTGCTGTCTTTGTTAAGCAGAAACTCTCAAAGTTTTGAATAAGTTAAGCACATTTTTATATTTACTAGTACTGGTAAAAGACTGAAACATAACAGGAATTATTTCCTTTAGAATTTTATTTCCTATGTTCATTTTGTAGTTTTTAATTGTGGAGAAATTCTTAATTTTAGTGAAAGTACAAGGTGTCATTTTTCCTTATGATTATTGCATTTTATTTTCTATTAAAAAATGTTTGCCTATCCCAAGGCCATGAGGATATTCTGTTACCTTCTAGAAGCCTTTCTGTTTAATGTTCACGTTTGGACCTTCGTTCCATCTGAGAGTGACTTTTCTGTGTGGTGTGAGGTTGGGGTCACCGCCAGCTGCTTGTCCATGTGGATGCAGCCTGACCCCACAGCGAATGAGCCACCTTTCATCCCACAGTGCAGACACACTTGCTACCAGCTAGGTAACCATATATAGAAGGATCTCTGTCTGAACTCTGTTCTGTTGGCTCACTATATACTTCAGAAGTGAATGGTGGTTGGCCCAGGCTCACCCTGTTTCCAAGGAAGGGTACTTTGTGCTACTGCTTTTATTTTAGTTATTTATTTATTTGGTACTGGGGATTGAACCCAGTAATGCTTTGCCACTGAACCATATCTCCAGCACTTTTAATTTTCTTTTTAAATTTTGCAACAGGGTCTTGCTAATGGCTTAGGGCCTTGCTAAGTTGCTGAGGCTGGCCTCCAACTTGCTGCCTCAGCCTCCCGAATCTCTGGGATTGCAGGGCTGTGTGTCCTGGACTGCAGCTTTTTGAGGAGATCCTGTGCTTCCTCTGCAGCGTCATTTGGTCTATCTCTGCCCTTTTTCAACTTCTTCTCATAGACACTACTAAAATTTAATTGACTGGCAAAGTTAATCATTAAAATGGCAAAGCCTTACATAACACTCACTGTGCACGAGGCTTTCTCCTGAATATGCTCTTAACTCAATTTTCACTCAAACCTGTGAGAGAGTTGTTATTATCCCCATTTTCCTGATGGAAAAAATTGGGGTGCCCAAGACCACAGAGATGGTCGATGCCCGAGTTTATAGCCAGGGATCCGGCCTCATAGCCTATGTAGCAGGCAGGACCCTGTGCTTCCCTCCCCCATCCCCAATGGCAGGAAGTGGAATGTGGCAGACAAAGTCAACCTGGCTGAGGAGCTCTGCCCTCTGAGTCCCAAGCTGGGCTTCTGCACCTACTGTCTGGGTGACTTGGGACAGGTTGGTTAATCTCTTCAGATCAGTTTCTTCAGCTGGAAAGCAGGACAGTAAAATGATACTTGAGATTCCGTTCAGCTATGACACCTTATAATATCATCTATCTGGAAGAGTCCTAGAGAGACAGCCGGCTTTCGGAGGGAAGAAAATTGTACGATGAGTTCCAGGGTTGAGGTGGAGGTGCAGGTGGGGGCGTCGCCCAGGAGGGTGGTGAGAGCCCGGAGGGGAGGGCCTCAGCCTCCTCTCTTCCATCTGCGCAACCCCTGCCCGGACCCCAGAGCCAGCCTATCGTGTTACACGCTGGAGGAGGGTGATTTCTCGGTGACCCCTCTTCTGGGAATTAGTCTGAGAGCCTCCTGTGGATTCCCAGGGTGTGGTTCCTGTGGGGGTCTCTGGGGAGGCAGCGTCTCTTCCCAGAGCTGGCTAATTGTTCACCCACCGTGTCCATTCGGTGCTCGTAAAACCACACCAGGCTCTTCCACAGGACACTGAGGGTCCATGGAGGGCGGCCAGTGACCTTGGGAGCCTTCACAGCCAAGGCTGGGGGCTGGGAACGGCCTTTTATCATTAACTCACCCATAGGCACGGGGGGTAGTTAAAAATAATGAAAATGTCACAGGACTAATATATGCCAGCCTTAGAAAATTCTAGAAAATTCCTATAAACCCAAAAGAAGAAATGCCCCCCGCCAAAAGACTCGTGTAATTCTTTAATCCACAGATAACTACTATTAAGATTTTTAGAGTAACCCTCTTTAGACATTTTTTGGCCTTCTTTCTCTCGCTCTCCCTGTATGTAAGTGTATTTATATGGTGTGTTTACAACATGCATGGATTGATTCCGCTCTTCCGTATCTAGGCTTTTCTATTTCCTAATATATCGTAAGCCTTACGCGTGTCCTTCTACACACTTCACCATTTTAATAGCTGCATAATAAAGCCCTAGAGACTGTTTGCCATGGTCACTGTTATACACAGTGATTATCCTTGTTCATAGAACACACTTCTGATTATTTCCTAAGGAAACTTTTGACATGAACATGATCCAGTGTTATTTTCAAAGGACAATAAAACCCTTTATACTATTTTGATGATTATCAATAAATGTTTATAGAGTACCAATAACATCAATAGCTATTTTTTAATTGAGTGCTTTATAAGTAACCAACATTCTGTACATATTATTTCATTTAATTTTCCAGAGAAGTTTATAGCTATTCTATTCACTTATTCCCAGTTTACAGCAGGGAAAACTGAGGTCTCTTGAGGTTAAATGACTTGCCCCAGTAGAGTAGAAACTTGAGGTTGAGCATGTAACTGTCCACTCTGACCCATTCCCTGCCCCCTGCAGGGTGTGTAGGGCCTGCCCCACCAGGTCCTGGCTCACAAATGCTGCAGACAGGAAGTTGGTACCTATGAATAGGCAGGAGATTGGCATCTGCCAAGGGAGAAGCAGGGTAATGTGTGTCTGGGGTTCTGTGAAGATAAATGGACTGGGGCTCCAGAGCAACCTTCCTGTGGCTGTGCCAGGAAGGATGGGGACAGGGAGTCACCCAGGAAGGCTCTGGGCAAAGGGCAAAGTCGAGACAGCTTGAACCTCCTCCCTTCTCCCCTGCACAGAAGGCCTGTTCCAGCACCTTCCATAGACACCAACACCCGACAGGGAATGCATTGCTGTGTCAGAGAGCTGTGGTAGTAATGGAAATTGTCATCTATGTTTAAATAATTTCATTAGACTCAAAGATAGTTTGCCACAAAATGGGAATAGCCTTTTTGCCTGATGAGAAGAATGATATATATTCATTGCAGAAAATAAAATTTCGCATAATATAAAGACAAAACCAGAAAACTCCACCGGGAGAGAACCACTCTTTTGGCTTCCGAGTCCAGCTTCTGGACTCTTGCAGGCCTGTGGACATGTGGAGGACTTCCCTTTGATTTCACAGAGGTGAGCTCCTCTAGGCTGCTCCACTCCGCTCCCCACCACCCGGGCAATCTGTCTTGGACACCTGCCCTCAGCATTACCTACAGAGTCCCATCGTATCTTTATTATTCTAGAGTCTGACTTACAGTAATTCATAAGGATCCAGTTTCTGGTGTTTAAATGTCCATCACAGTTATTCTCTTAAATGAGGGTCTTTGAACTCAAAATGACATAGGCTTTGTAAACAAAGTGATTTTCTGTTTATTTTTCCAAAAATGTTTGCTTCCTTATTGCACAAAATTTCAAACTTTTAAAAGCAGAGAGAAAAAGTGCAATAAATCCTCATATACTCACAAATTGGATCCAACAATTGTTAGTATCTGGTTCCATTGGCTTCGTCTACCAAGTTTTCTGTTTAATTTTTTTCTTTTGCTGAAATGTTTCAAAGATTTCAGTTATCTTGTCAAAGATTTCAAAGATCCAGTTATCTTGTCATTTTATCCCTTGTCCTTCAGTACGCATCTCTGGAAAACAAAACAAACAAAAAGCCCCGCTATATTCCTGTGTAGCCTCCATGAGGCCAATGCCACAAAACAGACCTTAGTTCGCTGGTGTCTTCTGATCTCTGTCAGGTGTCCCTGAGGAACTCCAGCGGGGCTTTTTTACCCTCCCGTTGTTCAACCCAGGAACCAAACTTGGAGAATACTTTCATTTTGGTTGTTGTGTTTCTTAAGTCTGTTTCCCAGAGCCAGCCCCGAATGACAGGAACTCACCCAGTGAGGTCGGAATCCACATTCTTCAGCACTTCTGGTGACATGAGGCTCGCTGGGAGGACTTTACCTCTCCAGCACCTACGTCCCCTGCTTTCCTTTCTCTCTCTTTCTCTTCTTCTTCTTTCTTTCTTTGTAAGCAGCCCCTGAGTTCCAGTCTTCCCCAGGCAAATTTACCAAGCAAGATTTTATTAATGTTCTTTTCTTTCCATTGTGGCTGTATGTACTGCTTTATTTTTATTTTATGGCAACTGACATTACCCATTTGGGATAGCATAGTTTTTTGTTTTTGTTTTTTTTCTTAAACTCTTCTTTATTTTTTGTTTGTGGTCCTGGGGATGGAAGCAGAGGCTCTGAACCACTGAGCTCCATGCCCAGCCCTTTTGATTTTCTTTGAGACAGCATCTCACCAAGTTGCTGAGGCTGGTCTCGAACTTGTGATCCTCTAGCCACAGCCTTCCTCCTGAGTAGCTGGGATGACAGGCATGCAAGGACTTGGGACCCAGTCAGATCGGCAGATACAGGGGAGCATGTCCGTGAGGGGCGGGGCTCTCATGTGGTGCAAGACGTCCTCAGCCAAAAGGACAGCTGGGCAGGAGTGGAGGCCAAGAACGCGAAGTCCTCATTAGTTTGGGCTCCTGGCTGTGGGAGGAGACACAGGGCCCCAGAAGTCCCTGAGCTGGATTCTGGAGACTTCTCAGCTGTGTGCCCAGGGCCAGGAGACACCCCATCTCTGAGCTTCAGTTGAACAGAGGGACTCAGGCCTGGGTCAGGGGCCTTTCAACCGCAGTCCTGGGAGGTCAACCTCCCTCTCACCTTTTCTGGCATGTTAATATTTAAGGCAGTTCTGTTGTTTTGTTTTCTTTTTCTTTTTTTCTTTCTCTCTCTCCCCTGTTTTGGATTCTTAAGATTTAATTTGAAGGATTCTAATGCCAGTATTTTTCTAAGAAACTGAACAAAATGATCTTAAACATTCGACTCTAAGCTCCTCCTGTGTCTCACTCTTGGTCCACGGTGTGGCCACATCTCCACCATCAATACCTTGGGTCCTACCCTCTCCTCACCTCCATGAGTTCCAGCCCTGCCCCTGCTTCAGTTTCCCATTTAGCCTTCCTGCCCTTGTCTGGTGGCCAGGGCCTCCTCTCAGCCCCTGCTTGGTCTCACCCGTCGCTTGGCCCTCAGCCTCCGTCATGCCCGAGACTCCCACGCCCTGCAGGAGAAAGCCCAGGATGTGTGGTGTCCCCTGCCCTCAGCCTGGTCCTTTTCTCTTTCTCGTCCACCTGACCCCTGCTCTGCATCCAGCCCTGGAGTACCTCCTCAGGTTTCTGAGCACTCCAGATTCTCTCTTACCCTCAGGCCTGAGCTCCAGTTCTTTCCTCTGCCTGGAATGTTTTTTCTGCCCTTTGTCAGTGTGGAGTTGCAGACTCACCCAGGGAAGCCCCATCCAATCACCTGCCGGGGAAACTCTCCAGAGCCCTGAGCCTATGTCACCCTTTCATTACTCGGGTTCCATGCTGGAACCCTGGCCTCTCAGACTGTGGGCTTTCAAACTCACTCCAGCTCCCAGACGCTTGTGTTGCCGGCAGACCCCGGCTCGGCCATCGTCCTGGAGGACAAACTTGTCTCCTGCCGCAGCCAGGGCTCTGTGCCAGGCACGGGGAGTGCGGTCCTCGCCACCTGGTCCCTGTGGACATTTAGAACCCACCACGTTGATCCTTAGAATTCTCTGACTGTACCTTTAAGAATATATTATTCTTAAATATCAGATTTATGCAAAAACAGGTGTATTGCACTGAGAGATGACTCCATGAAACCAGTAGGAAAGATGGGTTACTTTTCTACAGAGCCTGTTACATGGGCCCTGTTTTCTCTCGGTTTCATCAGTATCAATTCTTTTCTAGGTAGATTTGAGACTAAAGATTTGCTTCATTAATCATGTTTTATTTGGGGGGAATCCTCATTAGATTGTATAAATTACAACACTTTCTGTTTGGAGTTTTCTCTTATGGGTGTTACTTCTACCAAATCCAGGTATTCGGGGGGGGGGGGGGCGGATTTTGTGCTGAAGATGATTTTAGTCTTTTGCTAATTCCAAGTCTATGATATGTGTTAACACAAAATTTAAGCAGTTGCCACATGCATTTCGGGTAGATTTTTACAGAGAATGATTGATTAAAAAATGAATTTATCTCTCAAGTTATTTGTGAGAAAATCAAGGAACGTCTTCTGAGTATTCAGGCTTTATTTTCTAGGACTAGGCTAGTGTCCTTGCTAGTGGAGGGGCAAAGAGTAGCCAAGGAGGTTAGAGGTTAATGTCAGCTTTCCCTACTCAGGCCCCTGCCTTCTCTCTTTCTGAAAGAGGACTGGTCTCTTTATCCCGACACCTCCAGCAGCCTACGTCTTTGGTCAAGTTCCCGGAGCTGAGCTGAGGTCAGAATCAGGACCCAAACCCTGCCCGGATGCCACCCGAACCCGTGCTCTTCCATTGAGCTTCTGTCCTTCCATGCAACGGTCCCAGGACAAAGTCTTCTGGAAGCTTTTGGTGCAGGATACCCATCAGTCACCATGAGTGATCACGGGACCAGATCAGCTCTGAGCTGAGAGCTGAGGGTGTACTGAGTCTCTTGAAGCCAGAAACTGGCTTCTAGGCCCAGTTCTCCAGTTGACCTAGGGTGTGACCTGATGCAAGTCGTTTGCCTTTGCTGACCCCTGCTTTCCTTTTTGGTAAGATTTATTCATCCAGCAGATATTTATTGGCTCACACTATGTACCAGACAGTGTTCTAGGTGCCAAGAATGCAGCCATGGGCCAAAGTTCCTGACCCATGGAATTGACTGTGGACTGAATACTCTCTAAGTCCTCTGAGCTCAATGATTATTTGGGTAGGATTAGGTATTGGGGAGAAGGGAGAAGGCATTTTGTAGGGATACAGAATCAATTTAAGGCCAGTCTTTGCCCAAAGTAGTTTGTCATTGGGTTGGGGATGACAGGCTGTCACTGAAAAACAGCCAGAGAAATAAATTTCTTCTGTAGAAGCCAGGAGCCTGCATAATCTGACCCTTCTTGTCCTCACCAGCATCCTTCAGCACCAACCTTCCTTGGACTCTCCAGTCTGTCGTAGTCCAGCTTGCTCCAGAATAGCCTCTGAGACTAATAATTCAAATTGGGAGAATTGGATTGGGGGTGATTCTAGAAAACCACAGTGGGTGGGTGGGGAAGTTGAACAGGAAAGGAAAGGACACCACAGCGCGTGTGTCTGCTTGGAGAAGGTTGTCGCTGTGGACAGTTGGAGTGTCACCTGATGGAGACCTCTGGGAGATAGTGTGAGACACACTTCCACAGTTCCACTTCAGGGGTGAGGAAGCAGTCAATCCCTTTGGGCATTGACTGAGGGTGCTTCTAGGGTGGCACCTCTGCTCTATTCTAGGCATGTTTCAAGAGAGAACCCTCAGGCAGAAGGTCTTGTGTGCTTAGGGTACCACAGGTGTGTATTAGAAAGATAAGTACTGCGGTGGGTGTTATAAGGCCTCAGGGCCTTTGCACTTCCTGTTAACCCTGCCAGGAGAAACCTTCTTCCTGGCTCTTTGAAGGGTAGCACCTCATCTTTTAGTTCTCTGTCTAGTCTCTTCCTTGACACATCTTCTCTAAATTACCAACCACCTCCCAGAACTCGCCAGCGTATTATCTCATTTCTTTCCTTCACTGCATCGCGATCAGACATCTGCTGAGGTGTTTGCTGGGAGGCTGTGCTTTGTCTTCAGGGCCTAGAAAGATCTGACTCACAGTTGCACCTGGATAACTGTTTTTTCAAATAACCCACGAGTGCGCTCCCTGTCACTCATGTGCACACACACGTGCCTTGCTCTTCGCACCCCAGCTAAATAAAACATGCCGAGCATCCTGCCCCAGGCTTGCTGCCAGACAGGGCAGTAAAGGCTGAATTTGGGTGATAGGAACATGAAGATGCTGCACATTGGCCTACATGCTTGCTCATCAGCAATCTGATGATTGCTCACATCCTTGTGGTATTGCTATCCCAGCAGGGTAGGGGAAGCAATGTCCCATATTGATGCAAGTGGTCGATCTTGTGAGTTCCCTGAGTGATTAGGTATTTTTACTTCCGGCATAACATACAGATCCCTCCTGATGGCCCACTTGTAGGTATTAAACGGACAAGAGCCCAGTGAGTGTCTTTCAAGATAAATTTCATGTCATCTTTTCTTGTGCAAAGAGGTTTATTCCATCCCTTCAAAAAATCTGTAGGGTATCCTGCTTCTATTTTTTAAAAACTATATTTAGTTTGCTTTGAAGATGAATAAAACTGAGATGCTATTATGTTCCTCTCCTACTCTGCAGCATCCACAAATTCCTTTGCTATTAATACTCCAGAGAAACAGATTTCTTTGATTTTTTTTTTTTCAGTATAGAAGATCAAAAGCTGCCAGAAATTGTTTCGAAAGAAAAATAAATCTCTGAGAATTCGATCTGAGATTCTGAGGGGTCTGTGGCCTGTGTCCACTGTGCTGGGAGTCGTGAAATGAGAGAGTTGCTTGAATGGTGGGGTTGGCCTCCTTTCTGTGTCCCCTCTGCTCCCAGGAAGCCCCACTTCGCCTCCGTCATCTGCTCTGTTTTGTGAAATCTTAGAATAAGGGGCATCAAATTAAATTTCTGGCAAATTCGAGCAGGCAGAATCATTTCCCAAAGAGAGTAGTTAAAATCAATGACTGTCAATTTCTGGCAAACCCCACTTCTTTCTTGGAGATGAGAACTCAAAAAGTTTTGAATGAAGGGCCTCATTTTCTTTTGGGGTCTAACCCTACGCACGTGCATGCTGGATGTTCAGTTTAAGCCCCTGTTTTAGGTAGGGGGTGCCTGGACCCATGCTTGGCTGCTTCTGCTTTCGGCTCTGTGAAGCTCCAGGGCTGTGCAGTCATCTGCCTGTACAGCTGTGGCCTTTGGGCTTTGCAAAAGACCCAGAGGTCTTGGCTGCAATGTTGGCAGATGGCACATTTGAAGGGAACAGAAAAACTCAGACCACCATTGGTAGGGGTTGGACACCAGCTGGGAGAGGGAAATCTAAGAAGTTCCAACAAATCCCAAGACATGCCCTGGGTAAACAGGCGGAAGAAGCTGGGAGCCCACCGTCCCTGGACCATGTATATGCCTTGGAGCTGTCCCGAAGGTGGGTCCAGCCCTAAGCCCCAACTCCACTCTGTTCTTGGTTTACGCAAAAATTAAATAACGAAATTAGAAAACAGGTTAATGGCAGAAAAATTGGAAAAATAAGTACCAGTAAAAAAAGAAAAGAAGCAAAAAAAAAAAAAAAAAAAGAAAATTAAATAAATACAAGCTTCATCTACAATCTCACCCTTCCTGAGAAAGCCAGTGGTAAGACTTGGATCTAGTTTTGTAGATTTGGTAGGATGTGGTCTAGAACAAAGCATGCATTACTATATATGCACAATGTACTTCATGTAGGTAATTATGTATTATGTATGTACATATACGCCTTTGTACTATAAATATATATATAGGAACAAAGATCCCTGACTTAATAATGATTTGACTTAACAATTTTTTTCAAATTGTTTGACTTTACAACATTCAGTGGAAACCCTACTTTCCATTTGGCTTTTGGTCTTCCCCTGGGCTGGTGATGTGGGATGCAATGCCGCTGGGTGCTGACACCAGCAGGAAGGGACAGGTCTCAGTCAGCCCTGCAATTGTAAACAGTCAGTGCTGCAGTGTGCGGGGCGACTGAGCCGCGATGTTCCTGGGGTTGTGTGGACCCATTGCATTTTGACTCACGGTGGGTTTTCAGAATTAAATCCTTTAGCAAGTCCGGAAGTTCCTGGATACACAGTTTGATAATGAAACCAGCATATTATAAAAGCGTTTTCACTTTGGCTTTTTCTCTTGACATATTGTGAAGATATTTCATGTCTGTAAGTATGTATGTCTATCTACACAATGTTTAAACTTTTGAGGGAAATAATTTTGAAAAATCAAAAATAGCACAGAGAGCTCTCGTGACCCCTTAGCTAAATTTCCTCTAATGTTAATGTTTTGCATAATTAGGGTACAATGGTCAAAACTGAAAAATTAACATTTGCTAAACTGCAGACTTATTTGGACTTCTTCAGTCTTTTCCACCAATTCTCCTTTTCTGTTTCAGGACCCACTCCAGGATGCCACACCACGTATGATCATTTCTCTTTAGTCTCGAAACTGTGGCAGTTCTCCAAACTGCCCTTGCTTTTCATGACTTTGATACTTTTGAAGAGTATTAGCCAGTTCTGTTGTAGACTGTCACTCGAGTTTTCCTGGTGTTTTCTTTTGATTAGATTGAGGTCATGCACTTTTAGTAAGGATACCATGACACTCTCCAGAGGTATCTCCAGGGCTATGTGATGTTGGTATGTCTTAATACTGGAACTTTTACCTTGGTCACTTGGCTAAAGTAATATCTACTGGGCCTCACTGATGTGCAGGTATTATTTTACCCTTTACAATGAACAAATCTTTTGGAAGCAATACTTTGAGAATATATGTTGTTTCTGCTTGAACATTAGTGTGTTAGCTGTCTGTCACTGTGACAAAATACCCGAGAAAATCAACTTAAATGAAGGAAAAGTTTATTTTCATTCACAGTTTCAGAGATTTTAGTGCATCATAGCTTGGCCCGATTTCTTTGGGCCTGTAACAGCACAGTATGTCAGGGTGCAGGAATGTGTGGCAGAGGAAATCTGTTCACTTTATGGCCCAGTAAGAAAAAGGAGAGCGGAGAAGGGTATGTCTCTATCCTTTCTGCTAATGTCTTACTCTCTTGATTACTATAGCTTTATAGTAAGTATACAATTGAAGTATGAGTTCTGCAACTTTGTTCTTTATCTTCTAGTCATCCTTCCCATATAAAATTTTGAAACAACTTGATGGGTACAAAACAAGCCTCCTTGTGACTTTGGTTGGTTTGCACTACATGCATAGACCAACTTGAGGAGAACCAATACCTTAATCATTTTGAGTTTCCAGTTCATGAGCATGAAAGTTCCACTTATTAGGGTTTTTATTCTTTCATTACAATCTGGTAATCACCAGCATACAGATCCTGCACACTTTAACTCTACCTAAATATTTAATTCTTTTAGGTGCTACACAGTTTTTAAAATTTTGAATTTTACTTTTGTCTAGTTTGTGTAAATATAATACATTTTTTTTTTTTTTGTAAACTGACTTTTCAAAAAAATTCCTTTGGTAGCTTCTTTGCAATTTTCTACTTAGACCATCATCATATTGCCGTTAATTGAGGCAGCTTTATTGAATCTACTCCCACTTCTGTGCCTGTTCCTTTTCTTTTTGACTCCCTTAGGCTGGACAGGATTTCCAGTAAGATGTTGAAAAGTTTGAAGAGAGCAGTGTCCTAGGCTTGCTGAGAATCTTAGAGGAAAGGCATTCAGTTTTCTGGCATTAAAGATGATGTCAATTCTAGGTATTTTGTAGATGTTTGACTTACTAGTCCTAATTTTTCTGAGATTAAAAAGAACATGAATGCAAATTTTTTTTGCATCTGTTAAGATGATCAAATGGTGCTTCTTAAATTTGTGGACATGGCCTTTTTCATAGTCTGGTTTTTGAATGCTGAATTGGCCCTGCATCTTTGGGATAAATTTTGTTGCGATATGTTATTCTTTTTATAAACTGCCTGGTTCTGTTTACTAGTGCTCAGTGGAGGGCTTTTGCATCTATGTTCAGGAGGATATTGGCTTGTGTTCTCCTGTCCTGTCTTTGGTCTTGGTACGTAGGTCACGCTGGCCTCAGCATGTGTTGGATGTGTTCTCTCATGTTTCTCCCAGAAAAGATAGTGTAGAATGGGAATTATGTCTTCCTTATACATTTGCTAGAATTCACCAGTGAAACAGTCCAGTTCTGGAGTTCTCTTTCTTGGAAACTGTTTAGCTGTGAATTCAATGTATTCAGGTTATCTGTTTCTTCTTGAGAATGTTTTGGTAGTTTGTGTCTTCCAAAAAATGGTTTCGTTTACATCATATGACCCAGCTGAGATGATACCACCCCTTGGTATTTATCCTAAAGAATTAAAGTCAGCATATTATAGCAATATGCATACCCATGTTTACAGCAGCATAATTCACAATAGCCAAACTGTGGAATCAGCCAAGGGTCTATCCACAGATGAATGGATAGTAAATGTGGTATATAGACACAGTGGAGTTTTATTCAGCCTAAAGAACAAAATCATGTCATTTCCTTGTAAATGGATGGAACTGGAGAACATCATACTGAATGAATTAAGCCAAACTTAGAAAGTTAAGGGTTGTATGTTTTCTCTGTGTGAAAACTAGAAAGAAAAAAATATTTTAAAAAAAGTAGGTGTGGGGAAATCTCATGAAAATGAAAAGGAGATCATTAGAGGGAGGGGACCAGGAAGAGGCAGGAGGGGAGGGTAAAGGAGTGTACCGTGGAAAGAAACCGGCCAAATTACACTGTTATATGTGTGCATTTATGAATATGCAGTGATGGGTTCCACTGTATGTGTAATTATAAAGCACCAACAGAAGGAGAAAATGGCTTCATTTAGTCTAAATCACCCAATTTATAGAGTTGTTCCTATTATTCCATTCTTATCCTTTTAACATCTGGATCGGCTGTGATGCCCCCTTTTCATTCTTTTTTTAAAATAATTTCTTATTTGTTCTAGTTAGTTGTACATGACAGTAGAATGCATTTGTGCATTTTGATAAATCATACATAAGTGGAGTGTAATTTCTCATTTTTCTGATTTACACATTGTAGGATCACATGGGTCATGCAGTCATACATGCACATGAGGTAATAATGTCTGTTTCACTCTACTACCCTTCCTACCCCACACCCCTTCCCCTCCCTTCACTCCCCTCTACCTAATCTAGAGTAACTATTCTTCCCTAGTGCCTTACCCCCTATTGTGAATTAGCATCTGCATATCAGAGAAGACATTCGGCCTTTGGTTTTTTGGGTTTGCCTTGTATCGATTAGCATGATATTCTCCAACTCCATCCATTTACCAGAAAATGCCATAATCTCATTCTTCTTGGAAGCTGAGTAATAGTCCATTTTATATATATATATATATATATATATATATATATATATGAAAATTCCATTATATATATATGTTTTGTAATTGCCGATTAGTTCAATTTGTTTGATAATGTTGTGTATGCTCTAATATATATATATATATATATTCATATTTATTCATTCACAATAGCTAAGCTATGGAACCAACCTAGGGGCCCTTCTTCATTTTTGATGTTGGTCAACTTGAATCTTATCTTTTTTCTTTCCTCGATAAGTTTAAAAGCTTATCAATTTTAGTGATCTTTTCAAAGAATCAACGTTTAGTTTGTCCTTCATTTTTATTTTTGATTTCAATAATTTTGGCTGTCATCTTTATTATCTCCTTTTTGGTTGCTTCATTTACTTTGTACTTTTTCTACTTTCTTAAGCTAGAGGCTTTTACTGATGTGAGATGTCTTCTTCCAAATATGAAGAATTAATGCTATGAAGTTATCCCTAGACACTGCTTTAGCTATGCCTTATAAGTTTTTTTAATGTTGTATTTTCATTTACTTAGAGTTTAATATAATTTTAAAGTTTTCATTGAGATTTCTTTCCTCTTTGGATTATTAAGAAGAATTCTCTTTATTGTCCAAATATTTGGATATTTTCAGATTATCTGTTAGTGATTTCAAGTTTAATTCTGCTGTGATCTGAGAACATGGTTTGTATGATTTGTATTCTTTTGAAGTTGTTGAGGTTAACACCCCAGATTATGGTCTATCTTGGTGAATATATATTTAAATTTATAGGTGACCTTAAAACATTTTGTGATTTGGGGCTAGAATGTTTTGTAATTGTCAATTAGCTCAATTTGTTTGATAATGTTGTGCAGGCTCTATATATCCTTATAATTCATGTCTACTTTCTATTAACTACTGAGAGAATATTAATGCATCCAAGTAAAATTATGAATTTTTCTATTTCTTCTTTCAGTTCTATCAGGTCTTGCTTCATGCATATTGAGGTTCTGTTTTTAAGTATGTCCACGCTTAGGATTATGTCTTCTTGAAGAATTTACCTTTCTCATTATATGATATTCTTTATCTTTGATAACATTCTTTATTCTGAAGTCTAATATAGGGATTCTAGCTTATTTTGGTGTTTACATGACATACTTTTCCAATCTTTTCTCTTTTAACCTATTTATCTCTTTTTATTTAAAGTGGGCTTTTGGAAACAACGTATAGTTGTGTTTTGTTTTTGTAAAATAAGACTCCTCTGACAGTCTCTTTTAACTTATATGTTTAGACAATTCATATTTAATGTGATTATTGAAAAGTTTGGATTAAAATTTAGCATCTTGTCAGCTATTTCTTTTTGTTCCTTGTATTCTTTTTTACTTTTTTCTCTGTTACTGTTTTCTCTTATGCTGCTTGAACATTTTAAAGATGAGTCCATTTTCTTCTATTGATTATACTTGTACTAAATTGTTTCAGGAGTTGCCGTAGGGTTTAGACTATGTGCTGTTGGTCAGAGTCCACCTCCAGACAATATGCCACTTCACATACTGTCGAAGGACTGTCCCTCGGCAGACTCAACTCCTCCTTCCAACTCTTTGTGACACAGTTGTGATACATTTCACTTTTACATGCTCTGAACACAAAATATTGCTAGTATTTTCACTTTAGATAGTAGTTTTTTAGGATAATACAAAGAAAAAGATGAATTTTATCTTCTCTTTTCCATTTCCAGTGTTTTTAATTTCTTGGTTTAGCTTGTTCAAGTTTATACCCGATAGTGTCCTTGACCTGTAGAACTTCCTTTGATGCTCCTTCGAGTGTAGGCCTGCTGGTAATGAATTCATTAAAGTTTATTTGCCTGACAGTGTTTTAAATTTATCTCTCATTTAAGAAATATTTGTGCTGGGTATAGAATTCTGGGTTGGTAGATTTTCTCTCTCTCCTTCCCTCTCTCTCTCTCTATCAGTACTTCAAATCTTCATTGACTGCTAGCTGGATGGGTGCCTTACTTTGATATTTTTCTCCCCTCTCCCATCTTATGTATATATGTGGCTGGTTGATTTTTTTTAATTTTTTTTTTTTTTTTTTATATATTTATCTTGCTCTGTGTTCTCTGGCCCTTTTGGATCTGTGGTTTGGTGCCTGTCATTAATTCTTGTCCTTTATCTCTTCATACATTTCTTCTGCCTCATTCTCCTTTCTTTTAAAGGTATCTGACAGTGTCTGCCTCAGGCAAGTGATTGCTCAGGTCCTTTCTCTCCTTCCATGTACCTGTCCAGGTTTCTGGTTAGCTGGCTGCCCTATGATGTCAGCTCTCCAAAGATTCAACAAATGCAGTAATTTTGTAGTTGGACTATATTCTTCTTGTAAGAGCGGGAATGATTCTCTTTTCAGTTCTTCCATCCCTGAGTGAAAGCAGGAATCTACAATACAAGTTTAAAGAAATTGTATTTCATTTTATGGATGTTCTATGCCTTGTTGAAACTGTTCTTTATTATTTGTCATGTAGTTTACTTAATGTATATTTTTAAATGAATACTGAAGCAGTCAACCTCTTTGAACATACATCTTTGTGCTCTTATCTGAGTAGGAGAAACTCTTAGCAATAGGATTTGTTAGGTGGTTAGCTTTTGAAAGGTATAAATGTTGCCAAATTGATTTTCAGAAAAGTGCTGATAGTAAGCATGCACACCAGCAGAGAGGAGAGCGTTCATGGACTTCAGTTTTGGGATGCTTCCTCCATGGGCATGAGTAACTGCCCTTCACCGTAGACCTGCCATTTGCTTGGCCCTGCCTGACTCTGATCCTGAAAGACCCTGGCCTCTGTCTCTGACCAGCCGAAGCACAGTAAGAGAGAAAACCCTGGGTCAGGCTGGAATGAATAATGACAAACCCCAGTCCTGTCTGTGCCTATAGCACACTCCTGCGATGGCTGATTAAGACATTGGAGGAACATTTTGACATGTCCTATCTTAGGAGTTCTAAACGAATCCTTAAGCACAGTCCAATCCCATTTATGCAATATTATAGCACAAATTGATCATGAAAGAGGAATTTCTGATCAAGGCAACTTCTAATTATGGTGCTGGCAAATAAACAGCTAAAACAATCTGATTTTTTTTTTTTTTTTTGTAGTGGAGGGAATGTCGTGGCTTGTCCTTATAATTCCAAATTAAAATATTTAATGCTTTACAAAGCAGTTGCTATTTAAACTGCCAATAATATTTAACATGAATTTACTCACCATTTCCTATCCGCATACTGTATAATTTATAGCACTAAGCCCTTTCAATACTCCAAAATGCCAGATAAACTTTTCTCATTTGCTCTTAATTTGGTCACGCAGGATAATACCAACATCTGAAGGCTCTTTAAACTGCTTTTTAAAATGCATTCCTGTGAGCGCCACCCGTAGACCCTGCTCTCTGTCATCATCCATAATTATTTCCAATCCAAAGCAGCCCTTAATGCACGTATTAATCCGGCATTCTCCTCAGTGTGAAGCACATTCAGCTCTATTAATTTTTAAAAACCCCCCTTTAAAAAAAATGGGGACCGCAGATGCTTGGCTATTACTGAAAAGCTATTAGAAGTTAACACCTTTCTCTCCCCGGAGACTGGCATCATCCTCGGCCTCCAAATGCCACCCTATTTTACATTATCAGCTGCTAAAATGAAGTATTAGAGACGTCCCCCACTTTTCCTTCCAAGCTGGCAGTGCTATTATTAGCTAAGGGTAGAATTCTGCTGGGCCTGTGGACAGAGAGAGGGAGGCTTGATGCAAAGAGATGGAGTTTTAGATTTTTCTGGCTTTCTTGGGAGTGTTGCCTCCAGCTCTGGAGCAGGTGGGGTCCCAGATGAGCAAGGCAGGACTGGCCTTCTGGAGAGAGATTATCCCTCTCTCCTCAGAGAGATGACATTCAGTCGGACGATATTGGTGGACCATTCCAGGCACCGTAAAAACACTTGAAAATGACTGAGTTCGTTGTGTAGTAACAAAAACACACGTTTCCTGTTTTCTTAGAAACTGTAACAGGGACACAAGCAGAGCGAAGGCTCTTGGCTCCACAGGCCCGTCCGTGCACTGGGGGCCTGGGCAGGGAAGAGGAGAAGATGCTAATAAATGATTCAACATGGCCCGTTTCGGGATATTGGGTTTTACAGCTTCGGGCTCCACTTCCAGGTCACCTGCTGGGAGGTAGTATGGACAAAGGAGGCCAGGATGTCAGAAAAGGCTGCTCCTCAACAGCTTGAGATCCACAGTGAGGAGGGAGCAGTGTCTCCATCTAAGCTTCTTGGGTTCGGGGTTGACCTTGGACAGGCCCATAGGGTCGCAAGCCAACCAAATGGACAGGATGCTCACAGTGCATGTTGGGTCTGATGGTTTCTCTTCTTGTCTTCCACACTTGCATCTGGGGACACGGAAGGCCAGAAAACACAGCTGGGGTGGCTGAGAGAGATCTCAGATCATCCTGATGGCAGGCCCTTGCTAGGAACATCCCTCCTGGGTGCAGAAACAGCCCGGGTGTCTGACCCAGAGTGTCATCGTCGGGTTCACTGACCTCTCCTCTAGGTCGTTTCCATGGGGAAACGTCCATTAAAATCACCAGCACTCGGTAAGAGAGTATTATTCTCAGTTCACAGCTGAGAAAACTGAGGCTCCAATAAGTTAAATCATGTCCTGAGGTCAGATGGGAACAGGACTTGGCCCAGCTCTGGCTGCTGTGTTCTATCTCAACACCCTAGATGGTTTAATTGGGGCCTTTGGTCTTCACAGGCAGACAAATAAACAGAAAACTCACCACCTTCTGCAGGTGAAGTGGCTGCTGCTGGTCACTGTCGGCCATCTCGGCCCTGGATTGGTTCCTGAAGAAACATCTAGGAAGGAGTTAAGATGTGGAACAGTAGCCCAAGAATATAAATAACTCATGACAGAATGGTTCTAATATAAGGCTTCAAATTAATACTATTTTTTGTAACATTAAAAAGACTCTTTTGTTGGCAGTTTTATTTTTTTTTCCAGATGCCCTAAATAAATGTTTTACCTCCACGTAATGCTGCTTATAATTTAGAATTCTCACTCAACTAACTTCAAAGATTGGATTAAATAAGATGCTGCTGAAAATGACCCTAAAGATTCCTGGCAATTCTGTGCACTGAGTTGCCCACCATGGACCACTCCCACGGAGGTATTATCTTCCATTTTTAGGCTAGAAGTGGTTAAACATCTCTCCCAAAGTTCCAGAATAGACAGTGAAAGGATCCAGGTGCTTTCGTTTATTTCTGGTGAATTGTATCATTGCAAAAAAAAATAAAATAAAATAAAATTTTTTTTGGAGAAAGTAATCTGACAATAGCTATCAGGAACACAGGCTTATTCCCTTGCTCCTGAAATACTACTTGAGGGAATTAAATCTACAGGCACCTTGATCTCTTGGATTTCCTGTCCTGGACGTACAGATCAGGACTTTTGCCTCCAGCATACTTGTAATGGAAAAAAAAGAAAAAAGAAAACCACCTAAATGTCCATTGAATAAATTATTGTGTTGACGGAGAGGGGTATATGACACATTAAATGTCAACAGCTACCTCTGGAGTAATATCATATGATCCCATTTTAGCCAGCACTGAATCAAACCAAACTAAAGCCTTGGATGTGCATCTGCTAGTCCAACCTGAACATGGGTGCACACAGAACACACACTCCAGGCATGTCCATTGTCAATGGGAAAGGAAGATTATTAAGTTTTCCTTCAATATCTTTGGGTGGATTTTCTTGGTAGAGCAAGCATGCATTGCTTTGTGTTAAAAAAAAAAAACAGAATGAAGAAGATGAAAGGAATAAAGTCACCAGGTAAAGTCAAAGCTGAGGATTTGGGTCCCCACTTTATATTCAGAGAATGTTAAAAATGAGTTGGGCTTCTGTTGTGGGAAAGGTTATTCCCAAGATGAGTCATTTTGAATATATAACAAGATTTTCCCATTTTTAAATGGCTGGCTCCCAGTGATGTGTTCTTACACTTGACTTAGAAAAACATTTATATGTTAACACAGCTCAGCATTAATATAATCACTGCAATAGAGAATATTCTTCAGTTATCATAGAATGCTTGTCTAAAGCTTGTCTCTCCAAGAACTTCATTTTTCCTTATGATTTAAACAGAAGATATAGATGGCAGAATAGATAACAGGGAAGCAGAGGTTTGAATAAGAAAGTCGTTGCTCACCCAGAATGTGCTGTCTTTCTAATAAAAAGCAATGTTGATTGAGTGCTTGATAATGCACTTGATTGAATAATATTTTTGAAAGCCTGCTGGATAGATTGATTTTCTAACTGACTTTGCTCCAACTCACTCATGCCTTCCTTTTTCCTCAAAGAGGGTCCTTGTTTTAAATTACCGAATAACTGAAATGGGTTTCACGCTTGCCATTCTAAAAGATGTAACAGAACTATCACATTCTGTTGAGAAGGCTGTCCCTGAGCTCCAGGACCCTGGGGTGACTCAGAGGCAAGAACCATCTTGAATGAAGGCTGCTCAGTGTGATGAGCACATTCCTCCTTCCTCTCCATGTTCTAGTGACTTTGATCTGGTGGCTCTCATGAGGCCACCTCTCTCTGTGGGTCTTGCTCCAGTGATCATCATTGTAGAGGTCTTCTGGTGGTGGAGCTGGGACTCTCCTCCACGAGTACTACCTGTATCATTTTTGAATGCATTTCTATTGATTGACATTTCTCCTCACTGCGAGATCAATTTGCCTGCTTCTTCATGTGCCTACTCATTTTTGTTTGGATGCCAGACGTTGTGAACCTTGCCTTATTGAATGATCAATTTTTTTTTCTTTTGTATTCTTTTAAGTATTCTTGAACTTGCTCTGGGATGCAGATGAATTATTTAGAAATGACTTGATCCTTTGGAGCTCTTTTCCTAGCTTTGTTTGTTGGGACTAGAGCAGTATTTAGTCCAGGACTGATAATACCCTTCGGAGCCTCTGCTGCGTGACGTATTGGAAGATTGCTCCACTCCCGCTGGGGTCCATGTGCATGTGGTTCTGCCTAGTCCTTCCTGCTGCTCTTGTTTGCTCTACCTGTTCTGAGTGCTCACAACATCCGCAGCCAGCTGAAGACTCCAGGGGAGCAGATGGAGCAGATGGCAAAAGCCTTTTCTGAGCAGCTCTTTGCTCTGTGATACTTTCTTCTCACAGGTCCTCACTCTAGCCCCAAATTCTGACCCTTTTGTCCACCCTGAGTTCCTGGAAGAAGAGACTGTTGAACTCTGTTCAGGTCTTCCTGCCATGTGTTCTGTTCTCCAGCAGGAAGCTGGGCATCAGGGCCGCCTCGTTAAATTTCCTTCTTTTTATTTTTTGGTACTGGGGATGAACCCTGTGGCATTCAACCACTGGGCCACTTCCCCAGCCATTTTAGTATTTTATTTAGAGACAAGGTCTCACTGAGTTGCTTAGTGCCTTGCCATTGCTGAGGTTGGCTTTGAACTCACAATCCTCCTCCCTCAGCCTCCCAAGCTGCTGGAATTACAGGCATGTGACACTGTGCCCAGCCTAAGTTCCCTTCTTTTAAGGACCTCTGCCCTGAGCTGCCTGTTGTTCACTCTCTGAAAACTGCTTTTTTTCACATCTTGCCTGCTTTTGGTAGTTTAAGGAGAGAGGTCAAGCCTAGTCCTTGTTAATTCATGAAGGTTGGAAGCATAACTCTTGGAGTGGAGACCCAACCTCCAGGCACCAGCTGGATCCCTTGCTGTCGGTGACTTTCCTCAACATTGCCTTATTATCAGCCATGAAACTGTGTCCCTTAGCAAGTTCCTAAAATTGGGAAGTCTGAATCACATTTGGAAATTTTGAACAGTTTTTGTTCTGGAAGAAACAAGATGTCCTGAGGGCAAGGAGCGAGATGGTACCAGCCATGCAGCATCCCTAGGAGTCCTTTCAATCACAAGTTGCCTCTGTCTCCTGAACAGTGGAAGGGCTGCTGCACTTTGGTTGTGTGATGAGAAGGAACAACCTGTTCTTCAAACGTTTTGCTGGGTCTGCAAAACGTACCTCCTGCCTTGCTGGCCTCTTTCAGTTTTTCAACTGTGTCACCTGCCTTCACTTCCTCACCAGTCTCCTGTCACATCGAGTCACAGCTGTGAAGTCACTTCCCTAGACCAGCAAAGGCCCTCAGGGGCTTTGGACTCCCCTTCGTAGCACTCACAGCCTGTGATGACAGGAGGCCTTGTCACCCACGGGGACTCAAACTCCAAAGGCTGTCATAGACCAAGTTCATGACATGGGAACCATGTCACAGGAACCATTTCACAGGAAATGGAATTTTAAAAATATTTGATTCAGGCTTTATCTTGAAGACCAAGTATAAAAGCTATGCAAATAAATTTATTTTTAATCTTGCTCTTGTCGAATTTTAGATGCTAATTCCAACCACACACTGAAGTTTAGAATGGACCAAGGATGAATCAGGCATCGATAATTTTAAGGAATATCATTTTTGCCCAAATTGGAGAGTAACATTATATGATTCCTTTTGTTTCATATATATATATATATATATATATATATATATGTATGTATATATACACATATTTATTTTTGCAACACAAACATTAAAGAAGTTGTTGCTGTCAAAACTTCTCTAGAGCTTTATTAGTTTTCCAAGAGCTTCCCTTAACCACCTGATGGTCCAACCCTTCTGTTTTGACCATCATTGTACCATCTCTGCAAATGCCTCTCCTGTTGTTACTGATCTAACTGTCGGAGACTCCTCTGTTATTGGTGAAGCCTGGGCTTGTATCAACCTCATAAAATTCCACAGCTTTGGCAAAGTCTTCAATTTCTCTTTGCAATTGCATTACACTGTCAGGTAACCAACAAAGCAAACAAGGAGAGGTGGATTGGAACTCTTTGGGCGGTGACAGGCACTGACATCATGTGTGCTGTTTGAGCAGAAAGTGATCTCTTCAGTGGTTGGACCACTGATAATTTTTATTTGCCAGTGAAACCTCGTGAACATGGACACTTGGCTAATGCTGTGACCTCCCCGCATACAGATACGTGTGTACTTGTTCAGTAGCATCTTCCTCATTGGACATCAACTCTACAGGTGAGGGACTCTGAAACTCAGGAGCCCAAACAGGCCCAGCCTAGAGTCAGAATTTGACAAGACATTTTCTGGACAAATGAACACACTAAAGAGGAGCCAGGAGGAGGGGGTCCTTGGCGGAGTTGTCTCGGGTCATCGCATCATTCTGGTGTCAGCGATCTGAGCTCCATAAGCTCAGACACCTGTACTTTGGTGGCAAGCATCATGAAGATTGGTTGGAATCCCTTCTTGTGGTTTATCAGCATTTAGTGAGGTTCGAGCCCGGAGCCAGGTTGCTGCTCCGCAGTGGAAGGAGAAGGGCAGATGCTTGTCACCACAGGGCAGATGTTTCCTAGAGAAGGACCTTGAGGATGAGGTGAGTCTGCATCAGGGTCAGAAAAAGCCTTGGGAGAAGGGAGGGCTGCTGGTACGGTGGCCGCTGGTGGCAGGATGCTCTGGGCCAACCTGGGAGGGTAGTGTGTGTGTGCACACTGTGTGTGTTTTACAAATTCCTTGTACAGTTTTTGGAAATGCAGGTTGGTCAAACTCTCTCTCAGAGGACAGTGCTTTGCTCAGGAAAGTGTCCCTTGGCGGTGGAAATACTTGAGATCCCAGACATGCCTGTTGCTAACCCCTTGGCCACGAAAATACCCCACCTGCCCGAGGAGAATAGCCATGTATCCCTGAAGAAACATTCAAAGGAGGACATTTCTTTGATATTGAATTGGAAAATTAATGTCGATTTTACTTTTGATTTCAAGATGCACCCAAATTTGGTTTCATATAAAAATAATATCCCCCACTAATGCTCCTGTAACCTGGGAGTTCATATACCTCAGTCTGTGAAATGAATCTTTTCTGGAAAAGTACTGCCCTCCTGCCCAGGCGGACTTGCTCAGCTGCCCCAGTGGTGTCGGATTCAGAGTTTGCCAAACAAAATCCCTCTTGGCTGGGCCTGCTGTCCATCACATCCAGCCTCAGTTCCAGGAACATGACTCTAAGAAACATCCGCTGTGCTCGGAGGGCATTTGGGTATTCGTTATGATCCAGTTCAGTCATTATGGAAGGCAAAGAAAATATACATGTGTTGTTCCTCTTTCAATTTTTTTCTCTTGGTGATTAAAAATCACAAACAAAAAGAGAATAACAAACTGTAGGGTTAATTTCCTGATGGGTGAAAGTGGGAATCTGAGGGTGGAGGAAATCTTGAGGCTCACCAAAGCTTTTCTTCCTTGTCAAGACCCAGGGGTTCTCTTTTCCAGGTCTAGTGGCGGCTCCGCTCTTGGACTTTCCGAAGTCCTGACTTCCCAGCAGAGAGCTCTTTCTGGAACTTTCCGAAGTCCTGACTTCCCAGCAGAGAGCTCTTTCTGGATTTCGATGCTGATAGTCATTTCCTTTCCTCACATGTCAGGATTAGTATGGTTCCTTTCTGGTCAGCTTTTTCCAACCTCAGATTTTAGCTGAGAATCCAGCAAGGTTGTTAGAAAGTCCCAAAAGTCCCAAGGTCGTTCAAAAGTCCCTGACACACACCTCATAGTGGCATCTCAGAGCCTGACCTTGGGGCGAGAAACCCCCCATGTCAGCTCTGCGTCAGTGGGTTCCACAATTTTACCACATTCATGAGCGTTTGCTCCTAAGATTTGGAGTTGTCCATGTAGACCTGGAAGGTGCCTTTGATCAACCTTTAAATGACCCTCCCTGCCTCTCCTTCTGAACGTGGTGGCCTGGTTCCATTGTCTTGGAGGTTGACTGTGGCCTTGGAGAGCCCACAGCAGCCCGGTCCTCTCCTTCACGGGTGGTCATTTGCTTTTTTATGCTTGGATGCTTGAGGAATTGTTAAAACTTCATTGAAATTCCTACTTAATTAGGACAGGTCTTGGTGTTGAACTTTGTGGACACGTGTTCCTTTTCTGGAATGGGATGCACTGTGGCTGGGTTCTCCTCTCTCGTCCCCAGGGCTGGCCTTGGTCATGCAGGTTTTCCCACTCAGGACTTCCCCATGTTCTGTGCTTTCTCTGTACTCCGACGCTAATTACCTCGTGCTGGATTCTCTTTGTTCTGATTTCTTTGTCTTTCTCTTCTCTGTTCTTTGTGATTATTCAAGCCTTTCCTTGGTGCCAGTAATTTTATTTTCAGCCATGTCTGGGCTGTTCTTGCTGATTTGAATTAAGTTCTTCATTTTTAAACACTCTGAATCGGTTCATAATTTATTTGCTTGATCTACAATCTCCATTTTCCTCTCTTCCTGTCATTTTCTCATCCCTGTATCGTCTTATTCCGGAAAGCTTCAAAGATACAGAAAAGTTGAAAATTTGATGGTGGATACCTGTGTACCCACTGCCCAGATCCTACAGGTAAAATTTCCTGCTTTGTCACATACTTGTGAATCAATCGTCCCTCCCTTCATCTCTGCATCAGACCTTTTTCTAGGTTTTAGAAACAAGTGTTGATATCAATATGCATCCCTCCAAGTAATTCAGCATCCAGAACACCAAGAAGAGTTCATTGTCCATTTACAGTAAATTTCCCTTTGATGTAAAATTTGTATATAGTGAAGTACACAAATCTTAAATGTACCATTTTTAAAGATTTTAAAAAATTGTTCTAATTAGTTATACAAATGACAGTAGAATGCATTTTTTATAACTTTATTTTATTTATTTATATGGTGCTGAGGATTGTACCCAGTGCATCATGCCTGTGTGGCAAGTGCTCTACCACTGAGCCATGAACCCAGCCTAAATGTCAGTTTTTTTGTTTTTGGTGGTGCTGGGGATTGAACCCAGGTCCTTGTGCATGCGAGGCAAGCACTCTACCAACTGAGCTATATCCCAGCCCCAGGAGAATGCATTTTGATACATCATACATAAATGTAGTATAACTTCTCATTCTCTGGTTATACAAGATACAGAATAACATGAGTTCTCCTGGAAAATCTATTCTGAGAAATCTTCACAAATGCAGCAAAGTGAAAACATTTGCAGCAAGCAACCATGTATGTGTTACCTAGATTTTTGCATTAGCCTTTCACTCGGCTTGTCTTATCAGATATTTACATACTATGAGGTAAATTTACATAACAATGACATGCATGATTCTCCAGCATACATCGGATGAATTTTAATAAGTATATTCTTCATGGAGGACACTCCAACCCACTGTCAGGCTACTGAACAGGACCTCAGAAATCTCCTCCTCCCCTTCCTCAGCCTCTCTCCTGAAGCCACCACGATAGCAAAACTTGTCCACCCGTCATTCTCACCTGCTTCTGGCAACTGCTCTGATTTTTCTCTATCACAGATTGACTGTGCTTGCTCTAGAACTTCCTGCAAATGGAACCACGGAGTATGGACTCCCTTGCTAGAAGCTTCTTTCACTCAGTATAATATTATTCAAATTCATCTCCAGTGTCGCCTTTAACTGTGAGTGTTCCTTTTTCTTGCTTAGTAGTTTTCCATGTTCCATGTCCCACAGTTGATTCATCCATTCTCTTGTTGATGGGGACCTGCAGCGTTTCCAGGTTGTCACTATAATGAATAAAGCTGCTGGGGACATTCTGTGCAAATCCTTTTGTGAACATGTGCTTTCGTTGATCGTGGATAATACCTAGGATTGGAATTTTGAGTCATAGGGTGGGCGTATATTTAATTTCATAAGAACTAGCAGAACATTCCCCCAATTGTTGTATTCTCTTACACAGCCACAGGTGACACTTGAAGGTTCCAGTTGCTCAGGTGCTGGGCGACATTTGGCGTTGTCAGTCTTCCCAGTAGGGAGGGTGCTCATTACTCTGGGAAGCGTAGATTCATGTACTTATTCCGCTTTTCCTCAACTAAGGTCCTTGTAAGGAGTTTCCCCCTGGGGTTTAGCGAGGGTTTCTTCCTTGGTGTGCTGGTGTCTGTCTTTGCTTGGTTTCTCTTCCCCTTCAGTGGGGTGCCCACCCCCCAGGCCTTCTGAGGTGCTTACCTTTGCTTCGGTTCCTGCTTGAGCAGCGCTCTCTGGACATTCATTTTGACCTAATGAAGTACAGTTGACTTTCTTCCCATTGTACTTGAAGAGAGTTTGATATTTTCCCCCCATGGCTACATTATTTTTTAAACTCAGGTTTCCTGACTATGACCGACCTCCAGTAAAGTCCTGCTTTTCTCGGTGTACAAGTCTATAAATTTTGGCAAAATGTACAGCCTTGCAGCCACCACCACCATCAAGCTGTACATGATTTCCACCATTCCAGAAGATTCTCTCATGCTCCTTTGTACTCAGTCCTCTCTCCCAGCCCCTGGCAACTGTGGATCTGTTTCCTCTCCTTATAGTTTTGCTTTTTCCAGAATATTCTACAAATGGAATTATAACATATGTGAATGTCTGTGTCTAGACTCGCTCACAGCATAATGCCTTTGAGACTCATCCGTGTGGTTTTTATGAATCAATCGTTGGCTCTTTTTAGTATCCACCAGCCCATGAAGGCCAGGCCGTGGGTTCCCTTTTGGTCAGCTTCACCCTAGATCTGAGGTCTTACAAGACCTGCTCTGATCTTATTGACCCCAAAGTGACTTCTGGGCGTGGGCAGTGGGGGTGGCCACCTTTGCTTCACCCTCTTCCCTCTTTCTTTCCTTGACTGATGCTTTCGAAGCTCAGACTTGGGCTGAGTTCTCTTCGGCTTTCCCCGGGCCCCTTTTCTTTTCTTTTTGTTGTTTAAGTGAACTTCTTGGCTCTCTGGAGAGCGGGGCTCCGTACAGCCTCCACGAGCCGCCCCCATCCTGTTTACCCCTGAAAACCTCGCAGACCCCTCGAGGAGCCTCTCACGTCCTCACCTCCCTGACCCCACCCTCTTCTCATCTGACTTTCCTTCCCTCAGATTTCCTTATCTACTTTTAAAGTTTTATTGTGGCGTGTGCATATTTACAAGCTGCCTCAAATACTTTTTGGAATGTAGTGGGATATAAGTAATTCCATAAGATTTAAAAAAAAAAAAAAATCAGGACTCGTCAAGGGTCACCTGAGACCTGCAGAAGGTGGCAGCTCTGGGTAGGCTGGTATTTCGGATCTCCAGGAATTGGCAGGTCCAGTTGAATTTCATAGTGAGGTCACTAGATTCGCCACTGTCACTCTTTTCTATTGCAGCTAAAACGGTTGAGTAGGAGCTACAAACTCAAATGCCCCCAGGACCAGGCAGGTATGACTAATCAGCGGCACAGTGGGTATAAGGCCATAGGGAGTGGTGGGGACTGTAGCAAAGCAGAGAGCGCCTGTGCTATCTGCTGATGGCTGCCTCTCCTTGACTTCAGAAAACAGGCAGGCATGTGGGCCAATCTTGCTGGAACTTTTAGAGAGGCCTGGCATGAAGCAATGGGCCAGGCACTGAGTTGAATACCCACCCGCCCCCTTTGCTCTAAATGCTACCTTCAGATGAACTCTGGGAAGGAGATCCAGTGCCCGCAAGAGCAAAAGTGAGTAGCTTTGTGGGTTTGGTGTGACGCTTCCAGTGGTGACCTCCAGGGGCTGCTCTCCAAAGGTCCCGTGGCTCTGAGGGGCAGTTTGGAGACCTTAAGACTAGCTCACAACAGGGTCCTTCCTTCCAACTCTGATCTCTGCTGGGCCTTCCATGCCCCTGGGAATCATGGGAATAGCCACTCACTGCTCAGCCCTGGACGCTGTGGGGTTGCTCGTAACACATTGACCCAGAACTGACTCTAGGGCACAAGCATGCTTTGCAAATTTGGAAGTTATTTCCAGGGAATGTGTTCTAGCCCAATGGAACCCTTGAGTTGTGTATATATCCATACGAGTGTGAATACGTGTGTGAGTGTGAGAAGGGGACATAATTGCTCCTCGGGTGTTTACGGCTCTGTGGGGAAAGCTGAGTTGATCTTGCAGGGAATGTTTCCAGTTAGTGCTTTCTAGAATGGGGATCTAAAACTCTACTGCTGTGGGCGGGACCCAGCTGCAGTGTGGATTTGGATAGTATGTGAGCTAAGAGCTGTTTTTATATGTTTAAGATGTTTAGAAGAAGAAGGAGAAGAAAAGAAGCAGCTGTATACAGTCTACAAAAGCTTAACATATTTACTACCTGGACTTTTACTGACAACGTGCTGGGTATTCTGGAATATCTTTAATTCTTCTTTAGTCTGAGCTGACCTGTCACCGGGCTTACACAGGCCGTTCTGTGCAGGAGACGTATGTGCAGATGGCTTTTTTTTTTTCCCCTTCTGGAAAGCTGTCCTGTGGGCACGCTCTCTGTGTCTCCTACTGACCTGAGAGTGGGACTCCCATGCCGAGGAGCCTCTCCCAGCTGCAGCAGCCTCGAATCCTAGACCCAAACCCCCGCAAAGGCTGAGGTTCACTCATCTCTCTCGGGGCCTGGGCCCCTAGAAGCTGGATTCCCCAGATGACTGAACGGCTGTCCCAACTGTGTTTGGGAGTCTGCTGGTCTCCAGCTGCCCAGGTGGCGGCCACATGATCCATTCGCCTGAGCAAATTCCCCAAGGCAGTGACAACTTTGGGCTCTGATGGTCCAGTCCTTTCTGAACCCAGGGGGTCCTACTGACACTCTCTGGAGCAAGTCAGGGCCTTGGCTGCGGCCAGGGTCCCACTGCTGGGGATTGCACTGTGGAAGCTCTGGTGGGGGCTGGGGGGCCATTCCAGCCCGGCAGTCCAGCACGCTGGTCTCGGCACTAGTCCTGGGGGTGTAGGGCACTCCCTGCCCACCGGGAGGAAGCCGTCCACACTGAGCGAATGGCTGGAGCAAATGGCTCCCCTTTCTGGGTCCCAGTGGGCAAAGTTCTGCTATCCCCACAGCAGCTCTGGCCAGCTGTTCCCCAGGGCCCCCAGGGTCCTGCCTAGGCTGAGAGGAAGGACACTTTACCAGCACCCATATCCAAATCTGGCTAGTGCCTCAGCTCCCACCGTGATTTTGGCATGTCCCATCCCCATCTGTGGGACTCTATGTCCCCACGTGGAAAGGGCGAGGGGTGGGCCAGATCTCTGCTTTTCGAACTGGCGACCTCACACCAGAGGGCCTCCTCCAAGACGGAAAAATGTACCTCTAGCTCTATCTGTATCTATATCTATATCTGTCCTATTTTATTTTACTGGTAATTCAAAATATGAATGTGACTATTTTTTCTGGTTCCCCTATCTGGTCACCTTCTACCTGGTATAGTGATAAGGTGTCTGTGCCTGAGGGGTGTGTGTGTGTGTGTGTGTGTGTGTGTGTGTGTGTGTGTCCAGTCCTGGGGCTGTTAACCCTGGGCCTGTGCGTGCTAGGCGAGGGCTTCCCGGCTGAGCTGTGTCCAGCCCCCTGAGTTCTAACCGTGTCCTGAGCGTACCAGTCAGAACAGTGCACAGGCTTCTGAGCGCACAGACGAGGTGGAGTGAGCGTTGGAGCCCACCAAAGACCGGTGACGCCATGCCCCGTGTGAGTGGTGTTGGCAGTGTTGGCGGAGGAAACCTGAACAGGAAAACAGAGTCGTCAGGCAGCATGCTTGACACCTGCCTCACTAAACACAACCGCTCTGCGCCCTGGCGGGCCACCAGGCTGGGAGTAGCAATGCCTCTTGGGCAAGAACATCTCCCGTGGCGTTATTTCAGTACTGTTAATTTTGATGTTTTTGATATGACATGGGCACTGAATCCAGGAGTAGTGTCTGGTTTTCCAGTTGTGTAAGAGCTAAATGTCTGAGATGGTTACCTAATTATATCTGTGTGTGTACATTTACATAATATTAGGATAAAAATAATTTAAGTCAACACTGGCATCCTGTGAACCTTTTCTTCCCTTTCTAAGTGATGAGCACTATACCCAGAATCAATGGTCTGAGACTGTGTCTGGAAAGGGCCGGATAGTCATCTTTAGAGTTTGCAAGGCATACAGTCTCTGTTGCAAACACTGAGTTCTGAGAAACAGCCATAGATCATATGTAAATGAAGGGTTGTGGTCGTGTTCTAATAAAACTTTATTACAAACAAACAGTCAGGGGCCAGCTTCAGCCTGCATGACTCATCTTCCTTCTCAGACTTGGTGCGTGGTCTCAGTGAGGCTATTGACCTTGTCCTCTGGTTTCTAGAACCCCCCGTCTGTCTGCCATCTGAACTCCCAGAGGGGCTCAAGGGTGCCTGGCCAGCTGCCTGCAGGAATGAGGTGGGGACATTCTCCCTTGATGCCAGAGGATCCCCACCTTGGTCTTTTGTCCCACTTGGCCTCAGGATCCTGGAGTCGGCTGGGTCTGTCCTGGTGACATTTGTGGGAGCGTCGTCCCTGCTCCCTTGGTGCAAGCCCCTTGCCAACATTTGGAGGCTGTTATCGAAATCGTCCTGCAGCCCAGCCTGTGAAGCAGGCCTTTTATCTTTCTTTATAAATCACCCTCTCCTTCCACTTAATCCTGCCTGGCCTGCTCCTCTGAACTCCCTCCAATTTGTCTCTGGTGAGCTGGTCTAAGCACGGCTGGCTGCAGGCAGCCAGGTGTGGCCTTGCTGGGGCGTGGGGGGAGGGGCCCCTCCTCCATCTGCCGGGGATGGGGCCCTGGCTGCAAACTCCCACACCCCTCCTCTCTGCTGAGCAGCTTATTTGTTCAGCATTTAGTCAACATTTGTTTGTTGAGCTTTGCACTAAGTGCCAGGCGGTGAACAATGGCGGTGCCGCTGCCTTCTTGGGGCTCTTCTGGAGCGGGCGAACAAATGCACAACCTAGTGGTGCATTTTTAAAGAACTTGAAGGAAACCAGCAGGGTTGAGGTGGTCAATGATGGGGTAGAGAGTGCAGGGAGAGCTGTTCAGATAGAGCTGTTGGGAAAGCTGAGGAAGGTGGCACTATGCCTGGGCCTACTGGGTGAGCAGGAGCTACTGTGAGCACAGTGGAGGGAGGAGCATCCTAGTCAAGGAGCAGTATGTGCAAAGGTTCTGTGGTGGGAAAGGGCTGCTGTGCTTGATTGTGTGAAGGGCAGAAGAAGGCCTGTGCAGAGTCAGCAGGCTCTCAGGGAAGATGGGCTCAGTGGAGTCCTGGCTGGTCCAGTGCAGGTTACAGCACAGGTGGATGTGACAGGCTTAATAATCATATAATATATTCTACCTAAGGGCAAGGACCATGTGCTCAATGCTTTATTAAATATATTGAATGACGGTCAGGTCAGGGATTTGGGACTGGGGTCTGGGTACATAGATTAAGGTGCCCCCAGATTAAAGTGCACAAGATAAGCAGGCTGGGACAGATAACAAGTTCAGTTCTGTGTGTGCAGCTTGTGAGGAGTTCATGGGACTTCCAGGGCAATGTGTCTGGACAAGATGGCGGTGGGGGTAGAGGAGGCCGTGATGTAACTGTGTCTCCTGCTGTGGCAGTGTTTCTATTTTCTCATCTGATTGGAAGCGGGCATCGAAATTCATTTTGCAGATGGGAAAACCGAGGCCCGAAGAGGCTCAAGACCTTACGGTAGGTATGTGGTAGACCAGTAGTCCCAGTCAGCCCTCCGGCTGCCCTGGGTGGCCAGACACAGGCCATGGACTCTCCCACCAGATTCTCCGGACACCGCCTTCCTGCAGCCTGCCAGTGTCTGCAGAGAGGCCAGGCCCCATCTTTGAGGAACCTCTGGCCTCTTCCAGCAGGATCTGGTCACTGTGCAGGCCACGTTGCTGGGAGAGTGGCCAGGACCCGGCTGTGCCCTCCCCACTGGCTGAGTTCTCAGGGTGGGAGGCAGGGGTCTCGGAGACCCACAGGCCCCTAGTGTGGCCACCACCCCTGCTCCCCACCACTGGGTCTCTTGGTTGTGCCTGGGTCCTGCAGAAAGAAGTGTCACCCCGCAGCCCCCGGCAGGCCTCTCCAAATGCTGTGCCACAGGGTCATTTCCCAGGGAGCTGGGGCAGTGGTCTTGAACTCAGTGAGTTGAGGGACGTCCCTCTTGGTCCCAGGAGGGCAGTGAAGTGCCCCAGGGACCTGGAAACAGGATCCAGTGGCTTATTGGGCTCTCAGGGTCATTGTTGGTAGTTTGGGTCTTGAAGGCTGGAGGGACCAAAGACCTCAACCCCCGTTACTCCCTTGATAGCCTCTACCTGCATGCGAGGTCATGACAGTGTCTGAGAATGGCAGGGGGGATGAGGTGGGGGGAGCAGCCTTTCATCACAAACCTCTCTGTGCCAAACACGGCTTGTAGCGCCTCACGTTCACTGACGCATGTGCTGCTGTCATGACTGTCTCATTTATGAGGAATAGATTCAGATCAACTGTGGCCTGAGGTCACACAGTGATCAGCAAGAGAGCAGCCTCTCCGACGTGCTACGCAAGCCTGTTTTTTTTCCCACTTCTCTGCTAATTTCTTCACTTCCTCTGCTACTGTCCCCTAAGCCCTTGTGAATCCAGGACCCAACACACAGTAGGTGCATTTTGCACACACAGCCCTGAACTTACTGCTTCCTAAAATGATTATAAAACTGGTGCCTTTGCCAGGCGTCCTGCTCGGTGGGAAGGACTGGGCTCTGGGTCATTGTTGTTATTTTAGATTTGAACTTAATGACTGAGGGCTTCGCGTGGTGTTCAGGGGCTGGATAATTTCAGAGTGCCCCTCTCTTGGGCTTGGAAGTGGGACATGCTGGAGACATGTTAGAGGGGACAACCTATGTGTTCTGGTGGCCTTGCAGGGAAGAACAGACCCTCCCTGCCCAGCCCCACCATCCCTGCTTTCCTGCATGGGACCGGAAGCCCCAGGGGGGCTGGGAACTGAGCTGCAAATGCCAGAGGCCTGGCCTCTCTCAGCACGTGTGATGCATGAGGCAGGAACGGCTCCCCGGGGACCCCTCCCCGTCATCTCCTCCCTGGCAGTTCAGAGGTGGCGTGGAGACTGCAGTGAGCACGCTTGCAGATCGCATGTTGAAGGCTTGTTGGATGTGGGCCTCGGCTGGCTGGGGTGTTGGAGAGGAGGTGACATTTGAGGTCTGAGTGAGGAGAGAGGTGAGCCCAGGCAGAATGGGCTCTCGGGACCACGGACCTGGGCTTGCAGGGGCCTCATAAGGGGGAGCCACTGCGGGGCAGTCAGCAGCCTGTCAGCCCCACGTCCCTGCTCCTGGGCCCCAGCAAGGCCTCGATGCTGCTGCCTGCAGACCAGGACTCTCCGGGTTCCAGGCTGTGAATCTGCCCCAGGGGGAAGGAGTGCAGCAGGCCAGGGTGGCCAAAGCCAATGCAGGAGACCCAGGAGCAACTTGGAACCTTGGGCAGAGGTTAGTGACCTTCCCTAGCTCAGACTGTCCTGCCTGGGGTGTGGCCTGGCCTTTCTGGTGACATGGACCTCAGGCCCCTGGGAAGATATCACAGCCCAGGGCCCTCAGTTCATGCCTGTCCCCAGGCCAGATGCTGGGCCAGGCTTTCCCAGGAGTGATGAACTCTTATTCGTTCCTATGTTGATTAACATAAAAACATTTATTGACCACCCATTCTAAGCCAAGTGCCAAGGAAACAGCCCACAGCCTCTGCCCCTACCCTCCCACGCCTGGTACAAAGTAATGAGCTAGCCACGCTGGATGTGTGCGTAGGTAACTTCTGGTGACCCTCCGATCAAGGCCTCTGCTTCCACAGCAGACTGTACCCCTCGGCCAAGGTGGTCACGTTCACTGGGCCCTTCTGATCCTGAGTCCATAAGCGCAGTGCTAAATACACCTCCAGAGGTCTGATCCTTCCCCGGTGCAGGGGTGCCCCCAGGCCCCCAGCTCCAGGGCCTCCAAGGAGCACAGAGCCCAGGGCAGCTGGGTGGCGGGTGGGCACCTCCTGCATCCTCCCGCCTGGCTTGTCCTCGCACCCTGGGTGTGGGTCACGAGGAGGAACGACAAGAATACGTGGGCTTCCTGGTCCGCCTGCTGGCTGCTCCAAACAGCACTGCAGGAGCCTGGGGCCTTGGGTCCTGGTGTCCCCTGGGGTCCCCGGCCTGCCTTTCTGTACCTTCCAGCCGTGGCAGTTGTCCTTACTGCTACGAGCTCCTTGGCCCTCTCCCTCACAAGGCCTCTGGTCCAGGGAAGATGTGGAGAGGGACAGGAGTCCACCCCAGGAGCCCCACCACCTTCCCGCACTCCCTGCCCTGGGGCTGGCTGTGCTCTGGAGCCTGGTGAGCAGTTGAGCCCAGATGCCCGTCCTCGGCAGCCAGGAGGAAGGCGTGAGAGGCCCCCAGGGCTCCCGACACCCTGACCTGTGCCCAGGGCTTCTCATTCTTATTAGGGACCCTGTTATTCGGGCAGCCTGATAGGGGAACTGGGGGTTCAGGAAGCAGGATGCAGAGAAGGAGATCCCTGTGTAGCTGCCTGGGACGAGGCACATCTCCAGACTCTCACCTCAGAGGGCTGGCTTAGGGGGTTTAAGCTGCACCTGTTTATTTGACATTTTCAAGACGAGGACTTAGGCAGAGAAGTCAATCACTGGCCCGAGGCCACCAGGCAGTTAGAGGCAGTCGGCTGCTCCCCGTCTCTCAACAGTGTTTTTCCTTGCTAGGTCCCCGGGTCAGTTCCCTAAAACCAGTGTGTCAAAGGGCCATTGGCTCTGTAAACTTGGTGCTGTACAGTCAATTCTTTGACCAACTAATTGGGCAAATTCCTGAGGATTTTTCCCCCAAATTTTATTCTTCCTGCCCCGTCAGACCCAGCCCCTGCCTCTGAAGGCAGTTGGGTGCAGCCCTTGAAGGCCAGGATGATTCCACCAACCCCAGGCCTGCAGCCCCTTAAGGACGGAGCTGGTGGCACCAGCTGTTGGGGAAGGAAGGGGCAGGCCACTCCCATCCCCCTGACACAGGCAGGCTGGGCACCTCTGGCCCTGCTTGGGGACTTTGGACTTCAAGTTCCCTCGTCCTTGGAGAGGACTGTAAGACAAAGACAGAGTGATGTATTTTTTAAATAGATCAAAAGTCATAATAGGTAGCAAATATTTTAACATATTCTTTTAATATATCCTACTATTTTTTGATGAGTTAAGTATAAATGAATTAAAACGTGTAGAGATTGCATTTTCTCTCAATTATACTCAGTTTAAAAAATTGAAAGAAGTGCTGGCCATGTGGGTGTTGAGCTTTATTGGGTAACTCAAACATGGAAGAAGTGGATGGGGACATTTAACCTGCCCTGGGCTCCCACTTGGTCTCTGAGCCTCAGCCACTCTTTCCTTCTTCCGGCGCCTCATATATGTTCCTCTGGCCACAGGACCTTGGCACGAACTATTTCTCCACCAAGACACTTCCCTCTCTGCCGGCCTAGTCAAGCTTTGGATCTGGTCTCCATCACTGCTTCCATGGGGCAGCCTGCCTTGGTCTCTCGTAGGACTGAATCACAATGACCTTGCTCATCTTTACTTCCCAGGGCCTGACCCAACAGAACCACTCAGAAACATGCTCCTTGAAGGAAGGAGAAAGGGTGGGTGTGCAGTTTAGGCCCACTTGGTCGGAAGCCCGGGGTCAGGTGACGGTTTCTGAGCTTTCCTGACCCTGGTACTGATTTGCTCTGTGATCTCAGAGAAGGAGCTTCACCTCGCCCGGCCCTGGGGAGTGGACTTGACACGAGGCTGCCTCCCATCACCTGGTGCCCGCATAACTGCGTCTGCAGGCCACGGAAGTACCTCTCCTCTCATTTCCAGCTGCTTCCGGGTCAGCCCGGGGTCTGGCCAAGCGGTCCCCACCCAGCAGTCACAGTGACCAGCCTGATTCCCCTAGTCAGGATGGATCCACCTCCTGTCGGGTGGCCAGGCCTTCAGCTGTGGTGACGATCCTCCCGCTGGGCTCCTGTCACACAGAGGCAGGCTCCTGAAAGCCCTGCGTCAGGGCCCACCCAGAGGAGAAGGCCGCCGGTCCCCAGCGGGTGCCTCCTGTCTGTTCTGTCTGTGACGGTCGGCTGGCACCTTTCCCCACGCACAAGCCAGGCTTGTTAGGACCTCATTTACATTTCATCAGGAGGTGTCGGGCCGGGTGTTAAAGACAGAGTTCTGCCGTCCCTGCACCCAGAGTTTTGGGGGTGACACTCCAAAATGACTCCCTGGCAACCCCCTCAGTGGTCTGCCTTCTCTTTCCCTAGTAGAGCCCAGAACCATCTGAGCCCAACGTGAACCTCCATTCTGAGGCCCAATCTGCATTCATGCCTTTGCGCCCTCAGCACTGGCTTCAAGAATAGCATCACCATCTTCCATTTGGCACACAAGGAGACTAGGACTCAGAGAGGTCAAGTGACTTATCCAAGGCCACACAGCTGGGACACAGCAGAGCTGGGTGTTGAAGATCAGAGCTCTTGCAGGTTGCAAACCTCAGTCAGCCTACTTCCTCTGACCGCCACGCACCCAGGAGACGGAGCTTAGGTGTGATACTTACCTGAACCAAAGGGTCTTAGTGTGGACTAAGGAGGAGAGAGGGGATTGGGGGATGGGATGAGATGGACAGACTGGGGGTTTAGGAGATGTTCACGCAGCTCTTATCGGCTTCTGAATATTCCAAAGACCGTCATCTGCTTCTCTGTCCTCCTTAGATTGCTCTGGAGCCTCCAGTGTTCCAGGAGGAAAGGGTCACACTGCGAGTCCTCTAGGCCGGCACCCGGAGCAGGCACCCAGAGCAGGCACCCAGAGCAGGCACAGTTTGGAATCCTGTGGTGCAGACGGGCCTGTGGCTGATCTCAGTGACAGGGAGCTGGACTCAGAGCAGAGCAGGAATCCTATTGGTTTCTCTATTCCTGGGGACTGCCAGGGCCTGGCAGTGGCTGGCTTCCCTGCCCATCCGGGAAAGCTGGTTCCTCCCCAGGTTGGGAACAATTGGTGTTTTATCACATTTCCACATGCAAAATGTGTTTCGGCATTTTTCATTAGATTTTTAAGGCTCAGATTGATGAGGGCGAAGTAAGAGCCAGGCACGGGGGTGTCAGAGACAAAGGGTTAGTAATGAGTTCGAAATTTACAAAACACAGAAGCAAATATGGCTTCAATACACGACGTGACCCTTTATAAGTCTTGAAATTACTCTTCAAAAATCATTCTGGCCTGACTTCAGAGTCGAGTGGATGCTGGGATACCACAGATCGACTTTGAGAAGTGGGTTGGTATTGCAGGAATTTTTTAATTTCCTGTAACTCACAACAATTTTTTCCCAGTGAGACTCGGAGTCACTCCCGCGATGGGGCACTGACCGCATGTGCTGGGCCAGCCCAGTGCGACGCAGCCCAAGCAGACCCAAGCAGACCCCAGGGAGGAAGGGCACAATGGCATCACCTTGGGAAAGAGCCATTAAAGGTTTAGGAAACGATTTCCAGGTAAATGAGGGACCTGCTACTAAATATAAAATAAAATAAAACAAAACAAAACAAAACAAAACCCCGGGGTAAACCAGGGACCTGCAACTTCTGAGCTGCAAGATGTGAAATCACAATGGCGTCACTTACACTTTGGAACTGAAAAGAATTTGGGAAAGCAGATTATTATTAATTATTTTTAATAGCTTCTTAATTAGCCCTTCAAACAAGTTTTTCAAAATCCCCAAAGGTGTCTAATTTGCATGGCATGTTTTACTTTTATATGCATTTCATTAACGGCACTTTTTTTTTTTAACCTAACAGCAAGAGAGTCTAACGACGCTTTCAGAAGGTGAACTGGGGAAGAAACAGGTCTCCAGCCATTGCTCCAAAACAGTCCGCGTCTCTTCCCCCACCTCTGCGGTGTATGGCCTGGGTCACCTCTGGGAGCTCAGGAGAGCCGATCTCGGTTTCAGAAGTCACTGAAGGAATCTGTTGAGTGCAGGCTACTATGCGGGGCACAGGGATCCCAGGAGCAAACCCATTGCAGTAATGGGCTTCGGACCCATAGGTGGGTCAGGAGGAGCCCATGTGGGGACCCCGGGCAAGCGGTACACAGCTGGCTTTCACAATGTGTGAAGCCGGGCAGAAAAGCAATGCATTTGATGGAGGGTTGGGGAGAGCTGTGGAAACCAGCCTTTCCTTTCTCCAGCTTCTGGGGGTTCATGGCTGGGGATCTGGAGGTGACACTTGGCAGCCAAGGGTGTGGGGCCACATGAAGGGCCTGGAACCCAGAAGGAGGAGAGGAACTAATTAGTGCTTTCCTCTGCCTGCCCTTTGCTCCCCCCACCCGTTTCCCCACCTCTGCTGTCAACGACGACAAGCACCAAAATAACAAATAGCAACACTCTCTTGTGTTTGCCATGTGCTAGTTCTTGTGCTATATTCCCCACCTGCATTTTTTCTCTTTATCCTGGCAGTAAAATAAGCTCTATTATTAGCCCCATTTAACAGATAATATCTATTTAGTAGCTCACTTTTAATGAGCATTTACTATGTGGCAGGCCCTGGACCTTATGAATTCAGTTAATTCTCATAACACCCAAATGTATTGGTGCTATTTTTGTTGCCACCTGATGAATGAGGAAAAGGAGGTCCAGAGAAGTTAAATAACTTGTCTTGGTCACACAGCTGCTGAACAGCAGAGGTAGAACTCAAACCCAGGCTATAGGCCGCCATCCATTATCATACCCCAAGGCAGATCCTAGTTGCTCCTTTCCTCCCAGGAAGGCTTCCCTGTCTTTGCCACGGATCTGCATTTCTCATCTTTCTTGGTCATACTTTATTTTTTGGGCGGTCCTCTGAAGTTGCAAGGCCCCCTGAGAGCAAGTTGAAGCTGCACCTTTCCCTGTGTATGCTCAGCGTTCTCCAGCCCTGTGCCCGGCACATAATAGGTGTTCAAGACGCGCTTGCCGGCTGGAGCATAAAAACAAAAACCAAAAAACCAAACAACCCCAAACACCAGCTTTACCTTTGAGTTTAGGCATGGGGTAGAACTATCCTGTAGCAGATAGGACATGGTTAAGAGATGAGGGTCCAACATTGCTTATTTTATTTCGAAGTGATTTGTCTTTTTTTTTTTTTTTTTTCTTACCTTCTAATGGAAAATTCTCTCCAAAGTCACACTCATTAGCACTTAGAGGCTGTTGCGGCAAAATCTTTCCAAAATAGCCCTGAGTATATTTGTAGGAGGGAAAGAAGCTGAGCCAGAGACAAAGTACCCAGACTTGGCACGCAGGAAAAGCTTGAAAGATAGAGGCTGGCGGCCTGTCCTGGGCCAGCGCGGGAAATTTCTGGACCCCCGAGGGATTGGGTAGAATTTGTGTTTATTTCGAGGGCAACAAAAACCACCCCAAAGGGATGTCTGAAGCCACATGGAAATGCGCTGGTTGGTTTATCTCTTCCACAGACCTGGTTTCCAGCAACAAGGAACTCATCTACAGTAGTAAAAGTCACGTGATCGGCATCTCTTGTGCTATCAGACACAAATCAAAGAAATGTCTCTCTCCAGTCCAACAGGGTCTCAATAAACCCGGTGCAGGGCTGTGCCATGGGCCAAGAACTGTTTACCTCCCTGTGTTCATCTTCTTCCGCTGCATGCACTTGACCTTCATGACCCCACTTTAATTCTTCCGGCAACCTTGGAGTAGATTTGATTCCCATTCAGAGGGGACCATTGAAGGATGGGCAGGCAGGGATGCAGGAAGCTTCCAGGCGGATCCAAAAGATGTCACAGGCTCTGTTGCAAACCTCTTCACTGAAGGAGGCATCCAGGCACACAGCACCCGCTCCCTAACTGTTTCCACTTCTCGAACACTGAGTTATATGGGTAGAGTCAAGGACAGGCCAGGGGGTGGCCCCCACAAGGCTAGGGTAGGAGCCCCACCTTTCAGTGGTATATGCTGGGGACAGGGTTACGGGACCTTCCGACTCAGGATTTAGGTACACTTTTCCACCTTGTTTTTTGGGGGGTACATTTTTATTTTTAACTGACATAAAAATCGCATGTATTTAGGGTGTACAACACGTAATGATCAGACCGGGTGATGAGCATTTCCATCTCCTTGTTTATCACTTCTTTGTGTTGGGAATCTTTGAACTTGTTCTCTTCTGATTCTTTATAAAACACATAACAAATTGTGCACGGTAGCCCCCTCTTGTGTGCGGGACGCTGCGCCTTATCTTTCTGGGCTGGCTGGATTTCAGTACCTGTTATCAGCCTCCCCCGCCCTCGCCTCCCCTTCCGGGCCTCCCGTAACCCCGATTCTACTCTCTTCTTCTCGGAGGCCAACTTTTTAGCCTCCACAGATGAGTGAGGACAGGAGGCATTTGGCTTTTGTGCCAGGCTATTTCACTGAACACAAAGTCCTCCAGTTTCAGCCCCTTGTCCGTGCAGATGTGTATATTTATGCCTTATGGTTTTCTCCCTTCGACCGTTGATGGACACCTTGGTTGATTCCATATTTGGCTGCAAGGAATAGAGCTGCGGTCAACATGGAGTAAGGTAGCTCTCTGATACACTGATCCACTTCCTCTGGGTCTCTACCCAGTGGGGGGATAGCTGGATCCTATGGTAGTCGTAGTTTTAGTTTTTTGATGCACTTCAGGCTGTTTTCCATAATGACTCTTCTACTTTACATCCCCAAGGAAGAGCTGCTTCTACCATTTGCCTCAGTCTGACTTCTGAGCACATGGGGTTACATTTCTTGGGCTTCTCCTATGGGATGGGCTGTGTGATTCATTGTAGCCAATGAGTTTGGGCTAGAAATGGTGCATTTGTGTCTTTCCAGTTTTCTGGCTGAGACTCTTAATTGCCAGCATGAAACACTATCCTTCTGTTGTTTCGGCAAAACCCTGGAGCATTGTGTTGTTATCATGACCTCAAAAGTTGTGCATAGAATGCCAATAGAACATGCTGTTACACAACAGAGCCCTCCTCTCCACGTCCCTGTAGTATGATCAACAAATGAGCTTTGATTGTTTTACATCATGAGGATTCAGGTTGTTTGTTACAGCATCTTAACTTAGCCAGTCCTGACTAATGCATTTTCTCATTTCAGAATTTACCCATTCCCCTCTATTGCCCTTTGAATGTCATGGTTGGCCCTTCCTCTTCCTCAGTTCAGCTTAAACTATCACTGTCTACACTCAGATCTCCCAAACATTCCATAAAATAAGTTTCTTTCTTATAGTCTATTGAGCACCCTGTTGGTCTCTTCCGTTTGTTTATTTGTTTACTACCTGTCTCTCACATCATACTGCAAATTACACAAGGGCAGAGAGTGCTGTTTTGGCCATACTGTATTCCTAGTGCTTAGCACCAAGCCTGAAAGAATGTTGCAGGGAAGGAAATGAGCTCAGAGAGAAGAAGTGACTTGCTTAAGATCACACAGCAAGCAGGTGAGATGAGCCCGGCTCCCGGTCACCACCCTCCCCAGGCAGATTCTCTTCAATGCCTCCGCCTCCTCTCTGAGCCAATGGTCAAGGGCCAGGGAAGAGTTTCAAGGTCTCTAATCAGCAGGTCTTCAAGGGGCCAGAGAGCCTGAGACTCAGTAGGCAGGTGCCTTGAAGGAGGGTGGGACTTGAGAGATGAATCTAAATCCAGGCTCCACACTGTGTGGGCTTGGCAGGATATGTCACCTGCTGAGGCTGTGTCCCGACACTGGCTACACCTCCTCAGGGGGTCATTTCGGTCGCTGTGAAGACTAGGTGGTGTGATACATGTGCAGACCTCAGCCCGGGGCCTCACTACCGTCTTCTACCTCCCCGGCGGTTCCAATTCTTAACATGATGTTGTGAGTGGCTACTGTTTCCTGAAGGAGTTCCAAGGAATAGGAATTTCAGCCACAGAAGGGCCCTCAGGGCCCAGCCTCCGAGGGAATGGTGGATTCCTGATCTGGAAGCTGTTTTGCCCCACCTGTGCCCACCAGCTCCCTGACACCTTCCCCACCCCCACAAGGCAGACTACCCATGTGCCCTTTCCCAGTGAGACGCTGAGACCAGAGAGGCGAGGGCCTTGTCCAGGTTCACCCAGTGCATTAGAGGTGGAACCCACTCAGCACTCAGTGTCCATTGTGCCTCCCTCACGTGCCAAGGCAGAAATGCCACGTCCTGTAAAGCAGTGGTTCTTGACCAGGGGTAACTGTCTCCCCAGAGGACACTGGGAAATATCTGGGACACTTTTTGCCTCTTAACTGGGGGAGATGCTACTGGCATCTAGAGGGTAGGGACCAGGGATGGCAAAGCTGAAAAATACTGTACTGAAGGAATTTCAGAGGTCATAAAGGGAAATTAGTTTGGTGGCGTCCAGGGTCAGTCATTGTACTCCCCCAGGATGAGGCCACATAATCACAACAATGCACACAAAAGGCCAGGGGCTTTCAGGAGCATGGGATTTTTTTTTTTTTTTTGGCGGGGGGAGCGGTTCTGGGGATTGAACCCAGGGTGCTTAACCACTAAGCCACATCTCCAGTCCTTTTGTATTTTATTTAGAGACAGGCTGTCATTGAGTTGCTTAGGGATTTGCTAAGTTTCTGAGACTGGTTTTGAACTCACGATCCTCCTGCTTCAGCCTCTCGAGCTGCTGGGATTACAGGCATGCACCACGGCGCCTGGCCAAGCCCTGGATTTTTTAAGCCTCGCAATAACCACAAGAAGGTTGGTGCAGTTATCCATTTTGCAGATGGATGAACAGAATATCTAGCATGGGTGTGACCTACCGAAGGCCACCCAGGCAAGAGCCGGCAGAGGCAGGCCTGGAAGTTGGTCCACGAGCACCTCTGGCCGCCACATCCAGCTTCTCCCTGTCAGGGTGAGACCCGAATGAGACCCAGGGAAGGAGATGCCCAGACTGTTGAGAAGAGCTGACTTCCCAGCTGCCTAAAGTAAATCACACTATAAATTCCACTTGGCTGAGTCTCGCTGATCAAAGTGAAGGGTCATCAGGGAAAACAAATCCTGGGTCTTGGGAGCCACTTCAGGGTGAGTGTGAAATTTTAACCTAAAGTGTCCAGCTGGGTAGGCGCGGTGGGGGCCAGGCTGCACCATGCATGGCAGGGGACGTCAGTTGCCTGGCTGTGGACTCCAGAGATGGCCTCTGCTCAGGGTGGAGGCCACACTGAGTTTCTCTTCAGGGAGTAACAGTCTGCTGAGCCCCGCAGACCACTGTGTTCCTGGCTTCCCAGCAGAACTGGAGGTGGGACTCCAAGCTGCTACCTCTCAGCCCCTGGCACTGAGGAAGGCCAGGGCTGCTCAGGGCTCCTCATCCGTGACACCCGTAGGAGCAAAGTCCTCTCACCCTCACCTCATGTTTGCCAGGTGCTTTGGCACACAGGAGATTAACTTTCAAGGCCGTCCCAGGCAGTATCTGTTCTTAGGATCATGGTGAATCGAGTCACCATTTGCTGAGCACCTACTATGTGCTGCAGATTCAATGGTGAGCAAACTACATGGGCCCCAGAACTCAGAGATCTTATCATTTTTGAGATGTGGAGAGAGGGGTGGACACCAGACCCAAAGTACCACAGGCAATGACAGTGTCTTAGAGGATGGATCTATTGGTGGTAAGGGGATGAGGGAAAGACCGGACATGGGACTGGCATTTAAAGTAAGGGTAGCGATTTTTCAGGTGGGTAGCTTATTCCACCCCTAGCAGTAGAGGACATAGAACAGGGAAGGACTAGGTGTGACTTCCCCAGACCAAAAGGATGAGCAGAGGGTTCCATGAGGACTTGGCTCAGAGTGGGGCAGGTATGGCCACAGGCATAAGAGACCGTTCATTTTGCCCACCATCGAGCACCCACTGCCCTGGATGGGTGTCAACCTCACAGAGCTCTGGGGCAGCCGGGGGACAGACCCAAGGAAGATCTCCACACGGAGAGGGTGGCCTGCTTTCGTCCACATGGTCCTTTTCCTGCTCTTAACTGCTTGTCTGCAGTGGAAGGCCTGCACCCCATCTGCACACCTAGGACAGGCGGGTGACCGGCGACGCCACCCCAGCCTGGATGACTCCTGCTGCCACCTGCCTGCTGACCTGGTGTCTGATTTGACTCAAAAGTCATCTGTTCAGTAAAGCTTCCCGAGACCCCAGCCCGTGCCCAGGCCCCTCCTGGCCTCCCCGGCACATAGTTACATTCTTGTGCGATTACTGATGAATGTCCGCCTTCCCCACTTGACTCGAAGGTTCTCCGGGGCAGGGACATTTCAGTTATCAGCTTCTGGGGGATGCCTGGCATGTATTTGGTGCTCAGTAGATGTTTGTTGGATGAGCTGAGGACACATAGCTGTTATGACCACAGCAGGGATGTCTTGGATGACCCCTCCGCTTCTCCTTATGGGAAGCATCCAGTCTATTTTCAGACTCCCCTTGCCTTTAAGTCCCCTAGACAGTCCATAGCTAATTCAAAGAGCCCAGATCTATCCTCAGATGAGGAAATCAAGGCTCACTCTACGCTCGGCATGTCAGGGACACTCAGCTGGGCTGAGGACAGGATGCCTCTCGTTTACGGGCTCCAGACGTGGATGAACATGGGGCTCCCCTGAGGATATCGGAAGCGACCTGTGCCTGGGCCCACCGCCCAGCTGGTTTAGTTGCTGGGTGTAGACACTGGAGCAGTGTGGTGCAGATGCTCTCTGGCTGCTTTCAATACACAGCTGAACAAATCTTTGTGGGTGGACAAGCCGTGGGCTGGACACTATCTGCATTTTACCCATGAGTCACCAGAAGCCCAGAAAGGGGTAGGCTTCACACAGAGGGAGGCCAGAATAGGCAGCAGCACTGGGGAGCACTAGGGCCCCGGGAGAGCACGAGGCCATTTCCTTGCTCAGGGGAACCTTTGCTGGAATTCTCTAACTCCTCCGCCCCGGGGCAGCGCCTTCCAGACAGAAGGAAGCAGATTCTCAGGTGGGGCCTCGGAGTCCTGGCTCTTGATCTGACGGAGGGACAGGCAGAAACGCTTCATGTCCCTTCCCCTGCACGTCCCCTTTGCAGAGTGTGGCAGTCTCACGTGTGACTCTCAAGGGGCTGGGTTGGGGGCAACAGGCTGCTTCGAGCCTGGGGCCTGCTCAGGGCGGCCTCTTGGCCCCTGTTTCCAGAGCCTCTTGGGGAACATGAGGAGCGGACAAGTGGCGGCCTCAGTTGTCTGCCTTGCATACCCATTCCTGGCAGAGGACGGAGCACTTCCGCCCAAGAAGGGCTCCGTGATGGATGCGGAGAAGCAACCAAATGTCGCTCATTAATCACCGGCTCCATCTGGCTCCCTGCTTGATGGTTTTCAGCTGACTTGAAAAAGACCCAATTAGATCAAAACATTTTGACAATTTATCTTATGGCATGAACAGGTCCAGATCGAGCTGATTTCATCATCCGAGGGAGGAGGGATCGGGTGTGGGTCACGCACGGAGCTCGGGGGATGATGGGGGTGTCTCCCCAGGAGCCTTCCTGTGAAACCAGAGTGCAGCACCGCTGACCCCGTCAATCCCAGGGCCAGGGAGGGGACCTGTAGGACAATGAGAGCCCTTTGGTTTGGGCAGAAGAGGCCTGAGGAGGAGGAATCTGGTTGGATGAAGACAAGGGACAACCAGAAGGGACTAATTGTCCTTGGGTCTGGCACTGGGTGTTGAACAATGCAGCAGTTTTAGAAGTCGAGAGTGACCAAGGCCAGGCCTGTTCCGACCCCTGCACCAGCAAGAGGCCCGGGGATCCAGTCCCTGAACCTGAGCCTGGAAATAGGAGCCCTGATTTCCTGGTGGCTCTGGTCTCCCTGCAAGGGGATCCACAGCTCTCAGTGGCCCCAACCCTCTCTTTGCAGGTCAGAAACATGCCAGAGACCCTGGTATTTCCGAGACCACATCTCTGGGTTTCTTTTTTCTTTTTTTTCCTCCCAGTCCTGGGGACTGAACCCAGGGCCTCCCATAAGCTAGGTGGAAACTCTAGAGCTGTGTTGAGCTACATCACCAGTTCTTTGAATTTTATTTTGAAACAGGGTCTCCCTACATTACCAAGGCTGGCCTTGAACTTGCGAACCTCCTGCCTCAGCCTCCCGAGTAGCTAGGATTAGAGGTGTGTGCCGACAGCTCTTGGTTCTTAAGAAACAAGCCTTAGCTGCTCCCTAGACCATCGACCCTGGAGGGAGCCCCAGCAGGCAGCTGACTGCGGGGTGGGGATGCTCCCTGCCCCTCAGAGCACTGAAGGCACCTTAGGGCTGCAGAGCACATGAGGGCCTCGCTCCCAAACCTGAGGCCAAACATGAGCAGTGGTAGCAACCAGGGTGGGGAGGCCAGCCTGGCTTCTCTTGGCAGGACTTCTGGGGCTGCCAGGCTGGGGAGGGGCTGGTGCGCCAGCCTCCACTACCCTTCTGGATTCTTCTGGGCTGGCCAGGGAGGAGAGTGCTGAGTGTGGATCTGCCTGCTGCCTCCCCAGGGCTGGCAGGGAACGCAGGAAACAGACCCCTTACTCCTGTCCCCCTTGCCATACACGCTGGTGGACAGATGCCCCATCTATTTGTGCACGTCATGGTGGGCCCCTGCTCGCGTGGCTGTTTAGTCCTGTGGAGGCCCATGTGCACACACGCCTCCCCCATGACTTCCTATGGGCTTTCCTGCCGTCACGCACTGCCTCAGACACTTCAAGCACTTGTCACTCTCCTGCCCTGACCTCATCCACTGACACCCGCGCCTGCCCACCCACAGGTACTGCTCATATTTTCAGATACTATACCCCTCTGCTATGACACACACATGCATGCACACAGGCACACACTCATGCACACGCATAGAGTAGCAGATGGGCCCTCAGGTGACTTCCTGGGTGTGCCTGCACTCACCTTTGCACCAGCTTGTGCGCACCTGTGCACGTGCACACACTTACCCATCTTCCAGATATGCAGCTGGGAGGGGATAGCGCCTCCCAGGCACAATGGCAGTACTGGGGAGAGACTGCATGTGGGCGGGGTGCGAAAGTCTGCAGATAGGTCTTCCCCAGGCCACTTTGACTGGCTCTCGCTGGCGTGCTTCCTGGGGCCCTGAGTGAGGCTTCCTCCCCTGCCCGGGTCCATCCTGTTCCTTCTGGACTGAGCTTCTTTCTTAGATCTTTCTGACAGCATCTGTTTCCCTTCCTGGGATTCAGTTCTTCTTTGGGCTTCTGTGTGCTTCCTTGGCCCCCCGCTCTGAGCTTGATGCTCTCTAATGTTTTCCCTCAGGAACCCAGTATTTGCTGGCATTTGCTGGCACTCACAAAGTACTCATCCTGCACACTGGCAGAGCACAGCACCCACCTCCAGGATGGATCGGTCTGCTTCTTGCTCTGGGTCAAACAAGCCTCCCATCCATGAAAAGAGGGAGGTCTTAGGTGAGTAAGACTTGGATGATCACCAAGGATTCTTCCAGATGAACTAGTCTAGAAACCTTAGGTCTCACTGACATGCTGTTCCCGCCACTGAGTGCTGTTCCCAGCTGCAGCCTGGCCCAATCAGAGTGTGTTGATGTATTACTCAGAATTCGTCTTTGCAAATGACAGCAACCCAACTAAAATAGACTTAAATGAAAAATAAATCAAGTGACCCAGGTAACTCGGAAGGTAAGGAGGACTCTGCGGGGTACTTAGATGAGGGTCAGATTCTCCATGGCTCCCTGGACATGAGCTTCATGCTCCCGGGTTAGGAAGGAAAGCTATTACCTCTCGCCTCTAGTCTGGAAGAAAATGAGTAAGAAGATCTCTGACTGCCTCGTCCTGAGTCCTGTGCCAGCCCCAGGACCACTGTTCCTAGGTGATGCTCTACTGTGATTGGCTCACTCTGGGAATGATCCCGCCCTCAAGGACTGAGAGGTAGATCCTATCTCCTCAGCACCTCGGAAGAAAGAACAATGGGGAAGGAAACCCCAAGAGTTCATTAGGATTGCCCTGTGGTCCCTCCCCACCTTCCTACCCAGGACCGGTGTCTCAATCTGCATGCCCCGAGGCCCAGCTCTGCTCTAGGGTCCCTGCTTCAGGCTGTAGGAAAAGCATCCCTCCATCCCCAAAGGGCTCAGGGGCCATCCTTAGGGAACACCCCAGAGGGAGCTAGATGGGGCCTTGTTTGCAAACATCAGCCCCGAGGCCACCTCAGCCTCTGAGCCCAGCTTTCTGCAGAGCTTGCTCTTGCTGCAGGTTCAGGACTTTGACTTGCTGCCCATCAGGACCCCTGGCCTACCCTGCATGAGCTGGGCTTTTCAGAGAGCACATCTGAATCCAGTCCAGTTCAGGGTCCTGCTGGGCACAGGGCTCCCCTGCCTTTTTTTTTTTTTTTTTTTTTTTAAGATTTCTGTATGCAACTCATTGACTGAAAAGTGAGGATACTGACATTTTAGTGTTGGGTGGGAGGGAGGCCATCTACACTAAACTCACCTTAGCAACCTGGACACTTGCCCCTCTGCCCTCCAGGATCCTGACAGGGACCGCCAGTGGAGTCTGTTAACACTGAGGTGTTGCAAATCTTTGGACGTGGGATGCTGCAGTCATTGCCCCACTTTCCCCAGTGGATTTTGATGGTACTTCTGGGGAGTTGGCTTGGGCAGGTTGCTAAGTGCATGAATAGCCATAATTCAAATCACCACCACCACCACCATCACCATCACCATCACCACCACCATCACCACCACCATCACCATCACCACCACCACCACCATCACCACCACCATCACCATCACCATAACCACCACCATCACCATCACCATCACCATTACCACCATCATCACCATCACCATCACCCTATCATCACCCCTATCATCATCACCACCACCATAACCACCACCGTAACCATCACCATCACCACCATCATCACCATCACCATCATCATCACATCATCATCATCACCACCACCATCACCATCACCATCATCACCATCACCATCACCTCATCATCTGTTGCAATGATGCATAGTAATTGTAACAGCAAATTGGCCATTGTTAAGCATTTCCTGTGTGCAGGTCACTGCATGCTTCTCTCCTCACATGTCATTGAGAACTTACACTAGTCCTGTGAGATTTCTATTAGACAGACACAGAATCCAGGGCTCAGAGAAGTCCAGGAACTCTTCTGAGGTCACATAACTAACCCAGGGTTATAATCCAGCCTCATTTGATCCCACATCTCTTGACCCCTGTATCAGGTTTCGGAGAATCCCAAACTGGAAATAACCCCAATGCCCATCAGTAGAGGAAAGACAATACAGCATATCCAAATCATCAAGTGTAAGCAGCTGCCTAAGAATGACGTATGCCCTCAAGCCCTGATAGGAAGTGATTTCTAAGACAGTGGCTAAGTGAGAAAAAGGAAGTTGCAAATGATAAGTATGGAATGGTTTCATTTATTCACTCATGGACTTTAGAGCCCCATGCATTCGTGTAAACGCAGGAAGAGCCTTAAAGGAATATGCTCCGCACTGCTAACTCTGGGGGAAGGGAGGGAGTTTGGATGGGGGCCAAGGGTTCTTTGGCTTGATCTATATTTCTGGGACTTCTTAAATGAACTTGGCTTCCTGCATTCCCTGCATAATGAGAGAGGAAACTTTCATCATGGCTGCAGCAGGAATCCAAGAAGTCTGTTTCCCGGGCGTACTTCCTGGCTCCGCCACTTACAAGCTGTGTGACCCCAGGCAAGTCACTTAATCTCTGTTTCCACATCTTTAAAATGAGAATCATCACAACAACAATAATGCATGTCATAGGGCTAAGGCATGGTTTTTCAACCCTAATGCTGTTGCTAGTTTCTGCTGGTCAATCCTTTGTGGTGGAGGAGGGGGCTGTCCTGCACACGCTGGGTATGTGGTAGCCTCCGGCCTCTACCTCCCAGATGCCCACAGCGCTCCTTAACCCAATCATAGCAATAAAAAATGTCCCTTGGGAGTCAAGTCACTGCAGTTCATGTTAAAGTGCTGGGTTAAAGTGACTGGTGCCTACAAAGTGCTTAGGACAGTGCCTGGCACCAAGTGAGCCCTGGGTAAATGCTGGCCCCCATCTTAGCGGGCAGGGAAGAGAGTGGGATGAGTCTTACTCCTCTTGGTCAAGCAGGGACGGAGGGGTTGGAGCAGGGACAGAATTCAGGACTGGAAGTTGGGGTGCATGGTCTCTGCTTCTGTCCCTGCCTCTCAGTATTTGGGGACTTTGGGTGCTGGCTCACCCTCTGGATCCTAAGTTTCCTTCTCTGTGAAATACAGGGGCCTGGCAGGGCCCGATGCTGACCCTCAGGCTGCAGGTGACTGCCAGGTCCCCAGGGAGCCCTCCTCCACGTTTCAGAGCCGGAGGGTGACTGGAGATCAGGCTCCTGCCAGCTTCCCTCTGCAGGCGCCTGGGCTGCGGCCTGGCCTCCTCAGACGCGCCCCTCCCTCCTTTCCTCCCTCCCTCCCTCCCGCCCAACTGGGGAGCAGATGCGGCTGCTGCCCAGACGCAGGTGGTACCACCTGCCACAAGTTCCTTGATTCTTGATCGTCCTACAATCACTTTTGGCCCCCAAACAATTTGCTGGGTGAAGGGAGAGGAGGGCCTGGAGGGAAAGGAAGAAGAAAGGGAGGGAGGCGGGGGTGGCGCGGGGTTAAGAGTGGCCTTTGAAGTTTGCAACCATCTTATAGAAAACATCTTCAGTCGTTCCCCATTTGGATGATGTCAGGAGAGCACATTACCATCCCGAGATCAAATGCAACAGCAAGAATCACTTGTTGCTCACCAGGCTACAGCCATATATCAAGTCTTCCAGGCACACGCAATTCGTAACTTTCCCCGAAACAGATTGATATTTTCCTCTTCCACTTTCTGGGAAGAGACATCTGACTTTGCTTCAAGTGCGGTTTGGGAGGCAGCGGGGAAATGAACCCGGGACCACTGTCTTTGCACAGTGCTGGCCATGCTGCTGCCCACTGGGTTCGGTTTTGTCTCCCTTTTTCATGTTCCCTGGGGGACAGCCATGCAATGAAAAAGAAATCCAAGTTACTCTCTGAGGTACTTTATGGAGAGCATTAAATTATTTTCCAGGGTGCTTGTAGCAAAGCGTCCATTTTTTCATCTGTAATGCGAGTGCCAAATTCCTAGGGCTGATGCAAGAAGTAAATGCACATAAGGCACAGAGAATATTCAGCACAGAGCTGCACACAGAATACATTCAGGACACGCGATCTGTGACTAGCTGTCTGCACGCTCTCACAGGGTCAGGACAGTCTTTACCCATCTTCCGTAACACCTTCGACGGCTGCTCATCACACAGCTCTGTTGGAGTCTCTGCCCTTGTGACTTATACTTAAGGGACTGTACATGACTGTTAGGATTTTTGTTTTGTTTTGTGGTTCTGGGGAAGGAAACTGATACTTTGCATGTGCTGGACAAGGGCTTTACCACCAAGATGTGTCTCTGGCCCAGACCAATATTAGTTCTTTTTCCTGGTGTCTGTACATGGCCTCTCTCACTATGCTCAATAAGAACAAGACCCTGAAGTTACCCTCCAATAGACAGAGCTTCTCACACTTTAGTAGGGTCTTACTCCTGGATTTGGATTTGGATTTGTAGTAGGGTCTTACTACTGGATTTAGATTTGTAGATCTGGATTTAAAGGGTCTGGGGCAGGTCAGAGAGTCTGCACAAAAATGCAGGCTTCTCATGCTGCTGGTCCAAACTCTGTGAAACAAGGGGTGGACCACCAGGACCTCTCAGCCAGAATATTCTGAACACACCCTTTGAGTGTGGTGACCGTGCATCTCGACTGATACTACACTGAAGTGTGACCTTGTGTGTTTAGTCAAAGGACTTGGTGGGGAGAAGAGAGGATGATAGGCAGGTGGAGGAAGGGCAGGGTGGGGAGTGGACCGGAAACGCGTGTGGAGAGGGTGGTGCGCATGCTGACTCCCGGGGAAGCCCTGAGTCAGCAGGCTGTGGCAGGGAAAAAGCCCAGAGCAAGGAACCATGCCCTGCAGCAGAGAAACCTGGAGCTGGCGAAGGCCTCTCCATGGCGGAGGACAGCTGTCCCTCTGACTTCCTTTCAATGAGTTTACGAAGAGTCACTCTGGGTATTATTAACAGGGGAATTAAAATTGGGTGACCCCAAATGCGTTATGCAGTGCTTATGAAGACATTTAGAGGTCGAGTTTAGGGAAAAAGTTTGGTTGAGACTTTCGGATTCCGGGTGAGTCTACCATCTGACCCTCAATTCACCTGGATCCGGGGAGAGCCCTGGCTCCATCCAGCCCTGTTTCCTACGCTCCGACCTCAGGCCCAGGAACCAACCCTGGGGGACAGTGTGCAGGGGTGTTCCAGTGGACGGCTGGGGAACGTGCCTCTTCCCTCTCACCCAAAAAACTCCCCCCTACTCTATCTCTAGGCAAAATAATCGCTTTGCGTTCTAAAGCCAAGAACTTGGGGTATTCCTTTTCCAGGGCGTTTTCTTCAGAACTGCCCACAGGACAGGCCCTTGGTGTGTTCCAGCTCCGAGTGCGGCTGGCTTTGCTCTAGGAGGTTACGCTCCTTCGCTTTTCAGTGGAGGCCAGTTCTTCTCTCTGATTTCCATATTTGCTGTCGACAGCCAGACACCCAGGAAAGCGTGCAAACACAGTTATCCACGGCTTGTCATCAAAGATATTTATCACTTCTCAGTGTTGTGCGTGGCTCCGAGACAAGACACCCAAATGCACCTAAATGGGGCACTTTTTTGCTCTTGTTCAAAGTGAAAATTCCCAAGCAGCATCTGACGTCAGGAGAGTGGTGACTCAGACTTTCCGACATCTAAGCCCAGATCCACATGGCTGTGCTGTCGAGATGATGCTATATGATGTGTGAATTCCACTTAGCTCTTGGCTCTAACATGACACGATGCTCACCTTTGGGCACCCCCAAATCTTTCTATGGCAGGTGGTTCCCATGTCTGCTCATGAGCCACCTAAGAAAGAAGGACTCTGAGCCACAATGTGAGGCTCAGCTCACAATGTGAGGTCCCAGGGATGCCCAGCAGTAGCTGTATGGCCATCTCTGCACTGCAATTGGATTATTTGAAAAATAGTCAGCATTTGAAAACATTTTGTAAACCAAAGGGCTCTTGGATAAGCAGAATCTCTGATGGAGCTTTGGTATAGGACAGATAAAAATGAAACTGATTGGGTTGAGGCAGAGTTGGGGTCCCAGGTTCCTGCTGCTGTCCTTCCTCCCAATCACAAAAGCCCCTAAGGTCACTGAAGAGCCCCAAGTGCTCCACGGGGCACAATTTGACAACCACGGAACTAGAGAAGCCCAAAGCCCTTTTACTCCGATGGCCTACAAACCTCTGATAATATGACTGGGTTGGGGACGTGGGGTGACATGGGCTAAACCACACCCTCTACTAGTTCATATGTTGAGGTCCTCACTCCCTGTGCCTCATAATGGGGCCTATTTGGAGGCAGGATCTTAATGAGGTTATGTAAGTTCATGAAGTCACTGGGGCAGATCCGAATCCCATGACCGATGTCCTTAGGAAAAGAAGAGGTTAAGATGAACACTGGCACGAACAGAGAACAACGTGAAGACCCAGGGTGAAGATGGCTGTCTACGTCAGAGAGAGAGAAGCCTCAGAAGAAGCTACCCCTGCAGATGCCTTGATCTTGGACTTCGGCCTCTGGTTTATGAGCAAATACAACTGTATTATCTGAGCCTCCTGGTCTGGGGTGCTCTTTATGGCCACCCTAGCAAACAGATACCAAGGGGAGCGCCCATGGGGCCCACCAGGTTAGGGATTCTATCTATCCCACTCTGAAACCAATGGGCTATCTAGGTCTACTCTCTGAGGGTCCGAGCCATCCTCTTTACAGGGGAGACGGCTGGTGTCCCAAGAGATGTGTTCCTGTCCTTGGGGGAATGAAAGTCCTGTTCTTGAGCTTGATCATGTCCTGCAGAAGGTCTGGGCTTAATGGGCACCCACAGAGATGGTGACAGGGATCATGGTGGCATGGTGACTGGACCCTGGGGAAGATTTCCCACTGGCCCCTGGTCTGGGAAATCTGGTCATAGGAACAGTTAGGCCTGCTGAGGCCAGAACCCCAGGTTTCATTTTTATCCTGATCAAATTGCACCCATTGTAATAATAGTCATCAGTGGTAGAACTGTGTGAAACTAGCAATTTTCACTTCACAGGAATTTGTCTGGGAAAATAACAGTTTTTCACCTTTGGAAACTGCCATTTGGTTTTATGAAAAATTCAAGGTGAAAAGAAATGTAGGCGAACATTGTCAATTTTTCATGGGCTAGATTTTGGCAGAGGTGGTGGCTATTTTCAACTTTGTTTAATGGTAAGAGGGGCCACCATGGAGGGGAACTGGAAAGGTGGTCACCGGTAATAAAAGATAACCTGAGTGTGGTGCTCACTGGTGTCCTTCCAGGGGTGTCTTTGGGGATAGGATGGGTGGGGTGGCACCAAGCTCTGGGCCAGTAAAGAGGGACACAGAACCTCTGGGGCAATTACTGTCTTCTTTGCTGTCTCACCATGGGCTGTTTGGGAAAGGGCTAAGTTCATTCTTTACCTAGTTTTTGAAAGTCCCCTTCACTCAAGTCCCTGTGTGTGTCTGCAGAGTTCACTTGTTTAGCCCCTAGAAAGTGTCTCTTTTACCTCTCAGGTACGGCCATGTTAGATACTACCTGGGCTGTGTGCGTTTAGGAAGGAGATGGCCATTCAGAGGGCGAGGCTTACAGTAGTGGAAAAAGGCATCGCATCTTTACACTTGAGCAATTAGCACTCTGACAGAAGAGACAGTTCCTACTCAGAAACATCGGGAAAACAGTAGCAGATGAGCAGATGAGCAGAGGTACAGGTCCAAGTGCAAGGCCTGGCTCAAAATAACTACAGAAAAATCAATGCCTACTGAATTTGGCAATATAACCAAGAGCATTACAAATACCACTCTTCTCCTGAGAAATTACTCAAGAGACGTAATCAGAAACATGGTTGAAAATGTCTTTCCTCTAGACACATTTATAATAACCCTAAACTGGGAACTAAACTCTAACAGTCAGAGGGATTGGTTGGATAAATAAAGGTGTAGCTCAGGGATCAACCTAGGACAAATCCAGCTCTCATCGGTTTTTGTCAATAAAGTTTTATTAGAACAGCCATGTCTACAATGACAGGAATAGTTGTCGTGAGAATCATTTGTTCTGCCGAGACTGAAATATTTGCTTTCTGGCCCTTTATAGAAAATTTTCTGATTGTCTGTTGAGTTATCTAGGTAAGCATTAAAAATGATGTTAAGAAAATGAATCACTATTAATAATTTGAAGAACACTGCTCTATCCTGCAGTTAAGTTTTACTTTAGAATATGCTTTAGTATTTTAGGATAAGTAATTATTTGTTCAGGACATGTTTGTATTTCCTCAGGGAGGATGTAAATTGATGAGGGTGTTAAAGCAAGGATGTTAAGAATTTTTATTGTCCTGGAAGATGCATATGGCATTATGTTAAGCAAAAAAAACAGGATGTGAAACTTTGACATTAGTAATAATAACTAACATTCATTAAGTGCATGAGAACTTCTAGGCACTGTTAAAATTATTTCTATATATGGTATAGGGAAGGGAAAATGCATGCGATATTATGCCACTCCAAAAAAGCAGGATACGTAATGTTAATTATTATAATTAATATTTTCTAAGTGCATGTAAACTCATGGTGCTGATCCCTGTATACGCTTAATATACACTATATTGAGCCTTCAAAAAACTCCAAGGGAAGTTGGGATGGTCTCATATTTAAGATCAGGAATGAGACACAGAGGTTAAGTAATTTATGTTAGGGACTTACCTGTAAGTGAGGGAGGAGTTTAGAGGCAGGAGTCTGCCTCTGTACAGAGAAAGGCCTAGAAGGATCAAGGTGGCGTGTGGGGGTGTGGGCGGAGGTGGGAGGAGCGCTCTCTCAGCCAGGGTTGTCTTTGGTTTGAGTTCTTGAGAACCCGGGAAGCATGGCCTCTGCGAGAGGTGCTTCTTTCTCATGGCCGAAAGGTCTGGGGAGGCAGCCAGGGCTGGGCCAGAGACCCTGAGCCTCCAGCAGGGAACTGCCAACCATCCTTTGCACAGGAGCCTTATCCTCAGGCTTGTCGCTGAGCCTTAAGGTGACTCTCTCAGCTCTTGGGTCATTTCCTGCATTCAGCACAGGGCGAGGGGTATAACGGGCCGAGTGGTCTCTCGGTCAAAAACACTTTCCTTGAAGCTCCAGTTGGCAACTTTCTCTTATGTCTCACTGGCCAGAAAGGGGTCACATGATCACCCGTAATGGCAAGATTGGCCGGGCTCATTGTAACCCTGCATGACCTTGGGATTCCACTGGTCGGGAAGAAGGGGAGAGGGTACAGTTTGAAGGAACAGTTGCCTATTTGTTCTTTATTCTTTCTTGAGAGTTCCAAACTGAGTAAAGGCTTGCTGAATCCGAAGGCGTCTGCACCAGGGGAGTTGGGGAAGGAGCCATGGGTGGGATGGGCGAGCAAGGAATTCCCTAGAGCAGACGTGCTGACGTCCAGGTGCCTCGTGGGGTCGAACCAGGCTCCTTCATTCCTTGCTGTCCATGAGAGCCTCAAGCTTTGGGGTGTAAGAGAAGCCCCAGGACAGTCTGCCCCACTCACTCTCCCATCCTGTGTGGGGACAGGAGTCTCCGGGGTCGGCATGCCCTGTGCAGGGACTTGGGGCCGGGCTGCAGCTTGAGGAACAAGAGGCCAGGGGTCCACTCTGATAAGGTGGCCTTGGCTCACCTACTAGGTAGATTTACATCCCTCCCAAAGGTCTATTCTATCCTGACCGCCAGGACTGGAAATAGGGTCATGGCAAACGTAAGCACGTTTAGATGAGGTCACTCTGAATCGGGTGGCCTAATACAACGCCTAGAGTCCTTCTAAGAGGGACATTTGGATACAGACATGGAAGGCACTGGAAAGAAGGTCACATGAGGACAGGTGTGACCGCAGTGAAGCAGCCGCAAGCCGAGGGAGGCCCAGGAGGCAGGAGAGGCTGGAGCAGCTTCCCTTTCTCGGCCTTCAGAGGAGCCCGCCCTGTTGACACCTCGATCTTCGACTGCTGTCCTCCTCACTGTGACAGAATAAACCCCTGTTGCTGAGTCACTCGGAGTGAGGCCATCAGCTATGGCAGCCCTGGGGGGCACGTACAGCTCCCGCCTGGGACAACCCACAGGTCAGGTCTTGTGTGACCTGCACACAGGGGGCCACAAGCAACTTGGCCTCTACCCCTGAGCCCTGGTCACCTCATTAAAAAGGGACACAGAGGTGGCCTTCCACTCTCCACAGGAGCCAAGCCAGGCCCCCTGCACACGCAGTCCTCCCTGCGGGGTTGAGCCCCTTCCCAGCTCTCCCTTCTGCGCCCTCATTGTCCCCACCAACACCACCTCCAGAGCCTGCTGGCAAAGTCAGACAAGGTCCCAGGGGGGCTTCAGCTAAAAGCTTCGTAAGAATTTTGTGAGAATGCAAAACTACAAATGCAGAACTACGCGTAGGGCCTTGGAAGGGATGAGTTCAGAGAGAGGCCCTCGGGTGGAAGCTTCTGGATGCGTGTCGGCTCAATGTCCTTGTTCTGAGCAGGTGCAATCAAGGCAGCACCCAACCCTCCTCCTGGCAGACCCCAGCCCCCTGCCCTAGGAGCCCCTCTGCACTGAGGCGACTAGGCTGTTATGTCCCCTTTCTAGGGAGGGTCTGAGGGAGCCCGGATGCTGACAGGGTCAGGGAGACAGAGCCCAGGGTTGCTGGCTTCCTAAGGGGTAGGAAACCTGGCTCTGGCACTTGCCAGCTGCGTGACTTGGTGTTCCCATCTGTCAAATTGGAATGCTGGCTGAAGAGGTTCAGAGGTGGAGGCTTGAGCGTTAGCCTGACATCTGCAGATGTTAAATATGCGTCCATTTCTTCCACTTCCCTGCCGGGGAGGGAGCAAGAACAAGAGCCTGGATGTGGGGATTGGGGTCGCCAGTCACAAACTCTGCAGAGTCCCCAAGGATCGACCTCACCTTTGGGCCCAGAATGTCTTTCTTCCCCTAGGCCCCATGAAATCAGAGCTCTCTGCTCAGTCTGATGGGAACCCATCCTCAGGAGGAAGGGGCTTTGCCTTCTGTGTGACAGTCACGGTGCCCCTTGCAAAGCCAGGCTGTCCCTGCTGAAAAATGAAAATGTCAGACCTCTTCAGACTGGCAGAAAATGAGACATGATATCAAAAGCACATGGGGTATTAGGCGGCTTCTATGGGCTGTTCCATCCCGAGGGTCGGAACTTCCTTCACCTGATCTCTGGAGTAACCTTCTGGGTTCTGCTTCCCAGGCCGGGCTGGCTTCTCCTGGGTGCAGTAACAACTCCCTCTCTAAACGGGGCCTGGAGGCAGGTCTCTGGGGGGCTGCTGAGCATGGAGGACATCTAGTAGCAGAACCCACCTGATGCTATGTCACCATCGGATACAAAAGTCCCTCTGAGGTTGGGTACATGGACAGCATCCCCTGCTGCTCAGTGGGGCTCCGCCCCCCTGCTCTGGGGCACAGCCCTCCAACACGGCCCCTGTAGACAGATGTGGAGACAAGGACAGGTCCTGGGCTGTGCTTCATGGTCCTCCCTCCCCCAGGACGCACTGCATTGAGCCGGCACAGCCGTAATTGGCGGTTCCCCTTAGAGTCCCCAGCCTTATCAACACGAGTGCTGACTCGGGCCGTGTGATTGAGTAAACAGCCTGGTTCGTGGAAGGGATTTGCCGGCCTGCTTCTCTGGAATGGGATCCGACTGGCTTTATCTTCCCTATACAGCACTTGTTCAAAAATGAGGAATTTAAAGATCTGTCAGTGACCAACAAGAGGTTGTCTATGCCAATGTCATCAGGGTTCTGTGAGGGGTGCGCTTTCTGACACACAGAGGCGTCATGGGGCGGCTGTGGCCTGGGATGGCACCCTAACAAACTGGCCTAAACCAAGTTAAGAGAGGAAGCCTCAGGGCGCAGACCGGATGGGCACTACTGCTGGGCACCCTCCCTGTCAGCAGCAAGGAGCGCTGTCACTCTTACCCTGCCACCGCGGCTCACTCGCCTACATCCGGGAGCTGGGCCAGGTGCTAGGAACGCTGGCTCCTCACACTTGTGGCTTTTGGTTCTCATACAAGTATTTTCATCCTCATTTCACAGATAAAGAAATGAAGCTCAGAGAAGCTGTGATACTTGCAAAGGACACAGCTTGCCAGGAGCGGAGCCAGGATATGCACTCGTGACCACCTGACCCCAAGACCAACCGATAGAGGCCTTGGGCTGGCAGCTTCCCAGGGTTCCTGGAACATGACTGACTCACAGACCATGCATCCACATTCAGAAATCCATACATATGTGTAACTGCGTATAAAAATACATAGATATGTGTAATTGTGAAACATTGCTTAAAGGTAGAAAAACACATCAGTCACAGGTGAACGAGTTATTGTACAGTGAACACCATTCACTTCCACTTAGGTTGAGAGACAGTATTGTCAGTACCCAAGAAGCTCCCAGTCGCCACCAGAGCCACTAATCTGACTCTTAAAGAGCCACTTTCCACACTCCTTTTTCTTGTTTACTTGTCACGTAAGCAGCCATCCCAAAGTAGCACAGTTTGACTTTGCCTGATTTTTGGACTTTGCAGAACAGGAATCACAGAGTATGGACATCGCCATATCTGATTTCTCTCCTTCAGTGATGTGTTCGCGAGATTCCTTCAGACTGTCAGAAGTAGCAGTAGTTTCTTCTCACTGGTGTGCAATATCTTATTATGTAACTTGTCCATTCTTCTATTGAGGGACCTTTGGGTGTTTTCCAGTTCAGGGCTCGTCTGATGGACGCTACTCAGAACATTCTTACACATTTTCCTGTGTCTCCATTGAGTTGATGCCTAGGCCAAAGATGTGCAAACATTTAACTCTGATAGACAGTCACCAAATATTTCCTAAAGCCATTACACCAATTTTCACTCCCAACGGTAGTGTGCGAGAGATTCAGGGGCTCCTTACTTTCAATGCTTTGTGTTGTGATCTCCCTAACTTGAGCCATTCTGGTCTGTGAGTAATGACACCTATTATAATTTCAGACACATTTGTAAAGACTGTATTTTCTCTGATTAAGCATCAGTTAGGTTCCTCCAAGTGGGTGGGTCTCTGACACTGAGTGAGGTTTGTTGGGAAACTTACAGTTGCCCTGAATCTGGACCCTTTGTATACATGACTCTGAACACGGAAGTGATAAAAAACCTTTTTCCTAGGCGTGGTGCTCTCTACAATAGTGGTCTCAAGAAGCTGACTTGTGGGACACCCATGTGGGCATGGGTGACAGCCCTGTTACTCTCTATCTGCATCCTGCTCTTCCTCTTGTTTGGTTATCCTGGCACTGCCAATCACCCAAGGCTTCTGGGAGCTGCCAATGGTCATAGCTGATACTTCCTGGGCATCTCTCTAAGCCTCTGTTTCTTCAGTTGGAGAAAGGGGCTGGAGGGGAGATGGAGACGGGCACAGTGCCTGGCATGGAATTAGCCATGCCCAACTGGGTTTAGTCCAGTACTCAACCACTGGACTAAGACTGAAGTGTGGCAGTGATGTGATTCCAGCAGAAAATTTAAGGAGGTGCTGAGCCTGCACTTGCCTGACCTTGAGATCAAGAGCCTCCTTAGACACCACACTGGGCACCTGATCGCCTCACCCTCAGCCGGGCCCTGCTCAGCTTTGTGTGCTGTGCCGTTGCTGCTCCGTCTCCCCCTCCCAACCCTGCTGACTCCTCTGGCCAGTGCCTTCCAGAGAATTCATTCTGAAACTCCAGGGTGTTCTTAAAGCAATTTGCTGGGCTTTTTTACACAACACCTAGAAGACATGAGGTAGAACAGGATCGAACATTCTCAAGTTCATCCTACGTAACAATTGATCTGGGAAACTGTATGCTTATGCTTACTGGGTCTCAGTGTAAAGCATAGTTCTTCCTGGGGGTTTTTGTAAACTGCTGCTTTGTTAATTCTGTACCATCGATGGTCCCCAGAACACTACCCACGTTCCCCTCTGTTCCCTTCATCTGCCCACGTACTCTGGCCCCCAGGCTGAGGACCCCAGCCTCTGAAGCCTGTCCTACCCCTGCCCCAAGCAGAGGCCAGCTCCTGCCTCTTTGTGTCCCTGTCAAGTCTCACTCAAAGTGCTGCTGTGAGACGGTAACTGTGAGCCACCCAGCCTTCCTGCTCCAGTCCCAGCCTGCCTCTTACCAGGCGCGTGCCCTCTCGGAGCCTAGTCACCTCATTTGTAAAGTAGGATGCTAACACCACCAGACTGGACTGCTGTAAGGGCTAAATGACTTCACAGATGGCCGGTGCTGCCGGGGTTGGACTCACAGCCTGGCCCTGGCACAATGCTTGCTTCTTCCTTCTGCTGACCGCTGTCTGACTGCTGCCCTGTTCTGTGGCTCACTGAGGGGAGCAGTTGCATATGTTGGGCTTTGCAGCTCTGGTTCCAGCCCGGGCCCTGCACACAGTAGGTGCGGCCTAAGCCTCAGCTTTCTGCTTTGAGTTACCTCCATCCAGGACACAATAGGGACTCCAAGTTTGTCTCATGTCTGCCTCTCCAGCAGTGTCCACCGGCGTTTGTTCTTTGTCCTTTGGGCCTCCATGAACCTTGATGGTGGTCACTGCCTGGGATTCTTGGGTCATGAGCCCCCAGCAGGCTGAGGGGCCATGGGATCCTATGGGGGGTGAGGGTGAGGCAAAAACACAAGGCCCTGTTTCTCTGTTCCAGTCACTCGGTCACTAGTTGCTGCACAGCTGGCCAGACTCGGAGAGTTGGGATGCAGGAGAGTGTAGGCGAGGGCTGTCCCGTTCGTGGGACGCCCACAAACCCCAAAAGAAAGGGCCGGGACCAGCTAACCCACCACAGGGGTGAGTTCCTCCCTGTGGTGCCCGTCCTCAGGGCCTACCTGTCCTGAGAGCCTCCCTCATCTGTACCTTCGGGAGCGAATCTCCTGCCCACCCTGGGGACTCCGTGCTCTGCTCAGAGGGACTGGCCTCGCTGGGGGGTCATCCACCCCTATCGGCAGCCAGTCTGAACGTAGAAGATCCGCAGGGGCCAGTGATTGGTTAAGATGAACAAGAGAAGGTGCGCTGTGGGGTGTGCGTGGAGGCGGGGCAGGCGGTGGGGAAGGCAGGAGAGGGTGGTGGGCTCACCTGAACTCGGGGCTGCTGCCAGAACAGGAGGAGGCGTGACTCCTCCCCGCTGCCCAGTAGGCAGCCGGGGATCAGCAACTATAGGTGAGCAAATGCAGTCACACTCGCACAACCAAAACAACATGTGCATGCACACACGCCTTACAGCTATGCACTCACAATCCAAAGCCATACACACGTGTAACCACAGGTGCCCACAAATACATGAACACAAGTAAACACAAAATAACACAAACCTGTATATGGACTTCTTTTAACGGCAAATATTAATTCTCAGAGGGCAACAGTTTAGAGCATAGCAAGGAATAAAAACATTTTCCTCACCCTCAAACTCCTGCTCTGCTTGGGAAAAGCCTTCAGAATACGTGGATGGTCTGGATGGTCTCTTTTTGGCCCATTTCTGGATGTCTTTGGAGATCCATCTGTGTGGGAAGTGGGCTGTGTACCAGAGCCAGCGACCCATCTGCAGCTTCACAAAGAACAGGTATGAGCTTTGAAATTTCCTTGTGTGCCTCTCAGGGCAACTCATCTCCTGAGCAGGACATTCTCTGGGTGCAAAAGAGAGAGGGAGGCAAAGGAGGAACTAAGACCTTGCAGTCCAGCCAGCATAGCCCGGGGCCTCCTGCTTCTATTACACAGTCATTAAAGCTTAGAGGAATAAATGAGTGGATGAACCGTTGCTGAGGCTTTGGAAGCCAAAAGCCATGGGCTGGATTCCTTGCTCTGTATTTTTTGTGACCTTGGGCACATCCCTTAGTCTTCATGAGGCTATGTTCCATTGTCTGTAAAATGGCCATTATAGTACTGCACTCTTTAAATACCAAGCTGAAGTCAGCAACCCAAGAGACTCCAAAATACAGTGACCCAAAAAAGGTAGGTCTCTCTCCCTCCCATGGATCAGTCCTGGGAGAACATCCAGGTTGATGGGGAAGTTCTGCTCAGGCACATCCTTCAGGACCTAGACTCCTCTCACCTTGTGACTCTGCCCTCCCACTGGCATTGTTATGGGCATCACCTGCCATGTTTGTACAGGAAGAGGAAAGAGAAAAGGTCCTAGTGAGGCCATGCTGCTGCCCATTGATCTAAATGTAGTCCCAAGGGCAAGCTAGCTGCAAAGGAGCCTGGGAAATGCAGTCCAGCTGGACAATGATGTGCTCAGTCACCACATTGTTCCAGTGGGAGGAGGGTCTGCTAGCTGTCTCTCCACCATGGTTACACCAGGTGCCTGGGTGAGGACTGAGTCAGATGATGTGCATCATGTGCAGATCGCCAGGCCTCATGCAGTGTGCCCTGGAGAAACAGAGCCAGTTAATAATTTCAAAGGGATTCTTTAGGATAAAGTTATCATAATGTGATCAGAGTGGACTTCTTCTTGGTCCTATGGTGAGGCAGGTTGGTAAGGAAAAAATAAAAGGTCCCAGGCACAAATGTTTGGCCAGGACTCGCAGTGGAGGCAAAACTGCTTGCACTGTGATCTGTTTAGGTACAGCTTGAGGTAGAATCTCGGGGAAACGTGGTCCCTCACTGGGGTCCCTCAGAGGGGCCCTGGGCATGAAGATGGTGCAATGGAAGGAAGCTGTTGTGACGAACATCAGGCGCCAACCTCATGCTGGCCGGTAGGTTCTGTCTGTGTCTTCAGGTGGAAGTGTTCAGAGGGGGATGGGGCAAGCCAGTGGGACATGTGGCGCTCATGTGCTGCCCGGGCTGCGTCGTGCCACTGGGCAGACCACCTCCTCTTTCTGAGATTTGTTTTTGTCCACGTACAAAATGGAGACCAAGATGATGAGGGTGGGCGTGCTGTAAACTCCGAGGGCTCTGCAGATGTGAGGAATTAGGGTAATTAACTCAAAGTGGTGGAAATCCATCACCCGCAGTCAGGTGTGGCCCCAGACCCACTGGGGCTCATGTGGTGGGTGGGTGGAGCCCACGTACCTGTCCAAGAGAAAAGCCTCCCCGTGCCCCGGGAGTGGCCACGGAGCTGTCAGCCTTGATCAGCACTTCCTTTCTGGAAGCTGCTTCCTTCATGTCACAAACTTGGCACAGTTTAAGCCTCTGCTTCAACAGCTATTTACTTTGGGTTTCATAAATCTTCTTTTACCCGGAGGAGACAGAAGCTCTGCATTTCTTTCCACCTGGAAACCACCATGGCTCGAAGGCTGCTTGTTTCCCCGGTGAAGACAGATTTGTGTGTCTACGCCCCTGAATTTTCCCGTGTCACCTCCATTACAGGTAATCGGCATCACAAGATGAAGGCAAGCAGCACGGGACAAAGAGGCCAGTGCTAGCATCAGCCTGGCCAGGGTGCCCAGGAGTGACCGGCTTCTGGGGGGCAAGGCTGAGATGAATCCCAGGCCTGGCACTTTGCTTCAGGTGTCCCTGAAGGGATCTGCAAAAGTGCATCCCGGAAAGAGCATAGCACAGGACCCATGTGACAGGATGGGCACAAGGACACCTTTGCTGTGACCTCCCACTCTGTCTTTGGGCTGGTCAGGACCCCGGGGTCCATCCTGTCGAGGGCAGACATTTTGGGGTCTCTGAAAGTCCTGTTTGGAAGCTGTGGTCCGCCCTCTCTGTGTTCTGCATCGGGTCCTGGGCTCTCCTGAGTCCGGAGCCCGCGGGATCCACTGACTCTTCTTTATTCTTTGTGGATAAGGACCTAGTACACGTTACCACATTCAAAATATTTTAAATATCTGTTTAATATCTTAATTGAAAAAACAAAATGATAGAAAGGTACTGCCAACCTACTAATACATGGAAATAGGCTGGATGTTATTCATCATATCATCTACGTACATTAATAATAAACATACTAGGCAATTAACAGGAAATACAAATGGCCAATAATGCTTGAAAAGAAATCAATCTCACTAATAATTAGGGGAATGCAACTTAAACAGCAGTAAGACATTATTTCATCTGTCAGGCAAACTTTAAGTCTACTATCTAATAAAGACCAAGGTGTAGGGAAATGTTTACTTTTATCCATTTTCTGTTCACAGGACTACAGATGAATGCAGCCAGCTTGGAGGGGCATATGGCCATGATTATTAAAACAGAATAAACACACACAATGGGGTTAGAGTCTAGCAACCTCACTCTGATAGTCCTAGTATAGAAGATGAGATACATACTGAATGACTGGATAAAATAGCGCAAACATTGAAACTAAGTGAGATGTCTGTCAATGGAGGGATGTTTACACAAATAATGACGTATTCACACCCCGGAGTAATGAGTAGCCATTAAAGTGAATCAGCAGATCAATACATACCAACAGGGCAATTTCTAAGACAATTGTGGAGCAAATCAAATGCTCTCAGGTGGCCGCCATGCGGATGAGCCTCACCTGATTCAGGTAGTGTATCCTTTGGGCATCCTAGTTGTTGAGCTTTGAAATCCCTGGCTGTGGCTGGGTCAAGTCCATGCCTCCTGGGTGCCACTTGGTGGCAATGACTGGGTCTGGGGAGGACACTGAAGCAAACCCAGGGACGTGGCACTGCTGTACTGGACCACTTGAGCCCAAGGACTCCCCCATGGCCAGGGAGGATGCTTTGTCAGACTTCCACTGTGGTCCCCTGGCTTTCCCGACCTTTCCTGGTGCCTGTCTTCTCTCCCAATTGCTCTCACGTGAACTTCCATTGGTCAGATTCCTGCGCACTTAATCCAGCATGTACTGCCATTTCTTGGAAGGCCAGACTTCCACACACTACTAACACAACAGTTCTCAACCTTTGTTGTGCTTTAGAACTACTGGGGGAACTTGAGAAAACACAGATTGCTGTCCCCGCTGCCCCATTGTTTGTGACTCGGTAAGTTGTGGGGAGGGGCCTGGGAATTTGCTTTTTTAATAAATTTCCAGGTGACATGGATGGCAACAGACCACAACTTGACTTTCTGTTAATGGATAACACACACCTTTTCAAATATTTTTATAGTTTTGCTTGTGTAGGTGAACATGCAGAAAAGCATCTGGGAAGCATCCCAGCAAAGTGATAAGCAATGTTTCCCTCCGGGACTATCATGGGTGAGTTCAAATCTAGGGTTCAAATCTAGCTGCGGGGCATTAGGAAAGTTCCTAACCTCCCCTGCCTCAGGCTTCCCACTTCTAAATACCGATAACTACCTGTCTCTCGGGTGGTCTGCAGGAACATGAAAGGATGCCTGAAGAACTTTAGAACCACATGTGGACAGTACGTTTATGTATTTATTCTTAATGAAATGGTAGCAAAGTAATCTTTAGCTTTGAATATTTTGCAACAAGAATTAGTAATGTGTTATGTCATTAAAATATTTTGCACAGAAAGAATAAGTTATGGCTTTTATTGGCTAACAGGGTGACTGTGTGTAACAATATTGTATTAAATATCCCAAAATAGCTAGGAGAGAGGTTTGTGTGTTTTTACCACAAAGAAATGATAAATGTCTGAGATGAAGGATATGCTAATGACCCTGGTTTGATTATCATATAGTGTATATATGTATTGAAATTTCACACTGTACCCCATAAATATGTACAATTAGTACTTGTAAAAAAAAAAAAAATAGGTGTTGGAGTTGTGGCTCAGTGGTAGAGCGCTTGCCTAGCATGCATGAGGCACTGGGTTCAATTCTCAGCACTGCATGTAAATAAATAAAATAAAGGTCCATTTACAACTAAAAAGAATTAAAAAAATAAAGTTTTTCAGTAAAAAAGGAGAAATTAGTTGTGCCTATATGTGTCTGAGGCACACTCTATATTTAATCAACATGCAACACTTAGTAAACACAAGAAAATAGAGGCTCCTTGCAAAAATCTTTGCCCACCTTCCATCCCTTGGAAGCCCTAAAACTCATTAGTTGTGAACCTTTAAATAAGGCACCTAGCACTGCTTCATTGGCCAAGTTTTAAAACATAAGTGCCATCCAGATATAAATCAAGCCCATGTGGCCCCCAGTCTATGTAAGGTGTCAAAGAATCACAGTCCTTTAATCAAAACCAATTAAAGAGGAATTCCAAAATTGCCACATGTCATTTCAACAGTGCTTCTTAAAATGCCCTTTTCTCTCCCTTCCCAAACCACTGTTGCTTTGGGGTTTCCCACATTCCAGGCTCCCAGCACATCTGACTGGTAGCTGGATTTTTGAGTTGTCTGCTCCTTCCCCTCAATTTTTAAAAGATCTATATCAACTGAATTTATCTGGGTTCTTTTTCTTTTAATTTTCTCTTCCTCAATTACTGAATTTAGCACAAAAACAAAAGTTCAGAGATGCACCCAGGAAGAAAGCTGTCTTCCAACCTCCCCTTGCCAGAATCCATATCAGAGAAAGTCCAGGGAAGGCTGGGAGGGAGCACTTGATGGTGTGGGTTGCTGTCACTCTAGATTCATCAGGAAAGCAGTGCAAGCAAGTCAGAGTGCTAATAGGGCTCCTGTTTTTAAAGCAAGCCACTGCTACTATAAGCAGTTCTTATTCCCTGGGCAAATAATCCTATTTTCACATTGAGCAATTGGCCTTGAAACCTTCCTGCATTAGGCAGATTATTGAGTAAATTGTGTCCCACTTAGCAAGGGAGGAGTGATCGTAGAGGAAAGCATGGGAAGACAGTACAACTTCCTTCCTCTTTGGGCTTGTTTTCCCGGTTTCTTCATACATGTATTTAATTAATATTAATTTTCTAGATACTAAAATAGGAGATATACATACATTCTATTTTTTTGCTACTATACCTATGAAGAAGCAATATTTCTATCTTTCAAATGAATAAATTAAAGCTTAGAGAAGTCAAAAACTCCAAAAAAGTTACTCAGTAAGTAGCAGAGTGTCTGTGGTCTTCTCACTGTGATAGCTCTTTGGAGAAACTAGGAAAGAACAAAGCCATATCTGTAGGAGATTGGGGAAGTTTCTCAATTTTCTCATCTGCAGAGAAAATTATAAATACCTAACTGAGGGGACTTTCATGGAAATTAAATTATAGCCATGAAAGTATTCACTCATCATCTGACCCGTGTAGGTATATTGTAAGCCTTACAGTGTACGGGTTAAAGTTCGACAGCAAGAAAACCGTGACCAGTGTGATTAAGGCCAACTGGTAGATTAGATCACTTATTACTCATCACAATCCCCTTCTTGCAATCTTTTAGTATGTCAGATGTTATAGAGTTTAAAACAAAACAAAGCTATGTTTTGCAGATTCTCTTGCAGCTAGAAATTTGCATGTGACCTGAAGTCTAGCAAGTGATATGCCTTGCAAATTTTGAGTGAAGTGAATGGTAGATATTGATAGCCATGCACAGGAAGGGCAGATGTGTGGGCTACAGGTCTAGGTACTTGTGCTGGGAGCTGGCTGTGGTGTAATCTGTGGCTCCATTGCCCAGTATCATAGGTTCCAATGAGAGGGTGACAGAGACTAGATTTCACAGTACAAAGTCCATGGTGTGGTTGGCATTTCTCCTAGCCATGGTCCCTTGGCTATAATATTTCTTGTAATATTAAAATCCAGTTCTTCAGCTATATAATCATCTTGAATAACTCATTTTGTGCTTGAACTATTTAGATTCTGTTGTCCAAAGATAATATTCAAAGACCAACATAGTAACATCCAGGAATATGGAATTAAAAATATCAAGTGTTTGAGTGTCTCTTGGGGTATGATCAGTGCTAGGAACTAGCAATTTTAAATTTGTAGTGTGTTTCCATGTTGTACTATCAAGGCAAGGACAGAAGATTGGTAGGGAATAGAGAACATTTCTGAATTTTCTCCTGACTTTTCATTTCATAATTTTTTTTTAACTCTTTAAGGTAGTTTCAAACTGACAGTATTGATGCACCAGGAGAAATTAGCTACAAAGATAACAGGGATATGTTAGAATTTAAAAGCCAAATTACAATTCTGGGAAATAGTAAGGAAGGTTTCCATGTCTCCAAACAGCAAACCCTGTCTATGGTTAAGAGTTGTTGGTGTTCTAATTACCAGTTCAGTGGAAAACAAAAATGTAGTTGGAGAAGCCTAACAACCAAGAGATGCTGCTGCTCTCTCACAGCAAGCTGGAGAGAGAATGGGTTAGAGACTTGGAGCTCTAGGCCTCAGGTCTGCCACGGCCTGGGTGACCCTGGACAAGTCAAGGATGCAACGTCTGCATGGCTTCCTTTACTGTAACAAGAATTAAGGGAGATGGTGTGTGGCTGTGGGCTACCGCCAAACACATATCCAATTTGTGATGAGTCCCTCTAAACAGAACCAGTTGCTATGATTCTGAACTATTGTATGTAAATTAAATCGTGGAACATCAAGTCACACTTGACATATGTCAGGGAGACTCCAAAAACTGATTATACATTTTTTTGTAAAGTGAAGCTCCTTAGCTTTCTGAGTTTGAATGTTGCCTGGAAGCTTTGTGATTTAAGTGAGGAAGGGCACAGTTCCCCATGAGCTTCAAGGCAAGGGCAGCCTGAGAATGTTCGCTTGCTAGTCAGTCACCTAAGGATGGCTTTGGGAATGTCTGTCTGTTACTCAGTCACCCTAAATGAACTTGGAGACATGAGCCTCCGAGGGAGAGGGAGCCAGGCTGGTGAACGAGAACCAAGCCCAGCACCTGCTCCTTGGAGGACCTGTCTGTGAATCTGCTCAAGTTCAAGGTGGTGGTTGATGTTTCCAACTCCCTTCACCCCACCTTCCACTTGGCTCACTCTACCTTCTGTAGTTCTAGACTCCACTCAGCTCTGTCTCCAAGCCAGATGGTCACCCACTTCCACCATTGTTGGGACTGGTTTTCAGCCTGTCCTCTGTTTGAACCTGCCACTGCCCTCAGGTAAAATGCCACCACTGCTCAGTTTCCAAGCAGTGGACTAGACTGAGACGGACTCAGTCCAGGCATGGTCTTTCTTTGTGCTTAAGATGTGCTGGGGAGGCCACCGGATACTTTCTCTAAATTACTGCCACTAGTTTCCCTCCACTGTGCAACTTCCTCTATCTACCAGAAGGTCTACATTTCCCAGCCTCCCTTGCAGCTAGGCATGACCACATGCTTAAGTTCTGGTCCCTAAGTTGTAAAGGGTCTTCTGTGAAATATCCTCAGAAGGAGGCTCATGACCCCCACCTTCTGCTTTTTTGCTGGCTGGAACAGAAAGCATGATGGCCAGAACTGTGGCAGGCACCTGGAACAGCATGACAGAAGGCAGTGCTAGGGATGACATGGCTCATGAAGCCTGAGGACTGGCAGCCTTGGTGTTGCTCTACCAGTCCTCAGTGGAGGACCTGTGGACTCCATTTATGTGGAGGAGAGAAGTATTCCTCTTTTGATGATTGCTGTTTCTAGAACCTTCTTGTTAACAGTTGGACCTCATCCTAATTGATATCTGCAGAAACTCTAGCATGCCAGAGTGATGCCAGAAGTCTGGGGAAGCCTTGTACCCACCCTCCCTCCACCTTTCTCCCTGATGATCCAACACACACCTTGTCCTGATTTCCCATCTATAAATGGGGCAGAGAAATTGTTGATTTATTTTGAGTTACTGAACTCTTAAGAAAGTTGCTTAAAGCTGAGGATCATTCCCTCAAAAAATGCAAATATGTAAAGCTTTTCAGATGGTATCAGGAGATCCCTGGAGTCCTCTGAAGTTCCTCAGGGGTCAAAGCACCTGGAAATAAGAGCCTTACTAATACAAGGCCATCTTTAGCTTCATCTTTAGTACTCTCAGGTTTTAGATTTTAGGTGTTTTTTTTTTTTTTTTTAAATGCCTCTCAATTTCTTTCAATCGAGAACAAAATCAAAATACATCTGAAAAAAAGACTCAATCCCAAATCTGCCAACAGAGTATATTTTTGGAGACATAAAATGTATTTGTGTGATATATATCCACATATGAAAGCATACAATATATAAAATTTGTATGTGTGTGTTATGTATACACATAACTAAATGAGGAAGATCGTTTTGCTTATTTATATTCATAAGCATAACATGTTTCTGTGCATAACATATATACAAACATAATATAAAAACTGTATATATGTAACTGTGGGGAGTTTTGGCTTCAAGGAATTTAGATTAGGGCTTGATAAGCAGGAGACCTTCTGTTTCTGGGAGTCTGGAAAATGGTCCCCATCACTGTGTTAGTCCCAGTCCCTAAATCTTTAGGTCAACTCCTAATTGGCCCCTTTCTGGAGAAATCAGGAGGCCACAGAGCAAATGGATTACACACGCCGTGTGACCCCTTGCATAAATCTCCCACGGTGGGTCTGGGTGTGGGGAGGAACCTGGGAAAGGCGTTCAGCAAGGCCTCAGCCTGCCTGTATTTCTTCCTTAGATAAACAGAAGTAAATCTCCGTCGTTGTCCCTGCAAGGTATTTCTACCAATGCTGTGGAGTTCAGTGCACTCTGAAGGTAAATAGAGAAAGAAGGCGAGAAGGTCAAGACTAGGTGACTTGGGTGACCTGATTGTGCCACTTACGAGTTACTCAGATATTGCAAAACTCTATCTTCCTCGTTTAGTTAGCTCTTTCTACACTGGCCCTGATGAGTTTTTTTTTTTTTTTTTTTTAAATAAAAGCTGAGTAAGAAGCTTGACTATATTCTTAAACCCAAGTTTTCCACGGGTTAGTTTAGCTATAAATTAACCAGTCTGCAAAATATATAAACAATGTCTTGCTTTGTTCTCAGCTATCTCCACTAGGACTCTGCCAGCTTGTTATGAAGCTTGGTGGCCGTTCTACTGCCCAGTGCTTTTATAAATACTAATCAGTGACATATTGAGAAAAATTGTACCTACAAAAGCGACGTCTTCTTCCATGCAAATCAGGCCCCAATTCCCCACAGATAAGGATCTTTTTGATGGAATACATGCAAAATCTCCAGCTCTTAATTCTTTCATTAGTATTCCAGGCAGATGGTTGCCAAATAACAGAGAAAACTGTCTGAATTGCTGTGTCTGAAACCTAATATTGATTTGTTTAATAGTGTCAGGAAGTCAAAATTCACAAATCTCCTGTCGATTGTTTATGAGGCAGTTAGTAGAGAATTGGTTGCCCCTGCTTAATTAATAACTCATTACTGAAATTTGATTATATGCTTGAATGCTTTAAATGGGTTCTAACACAGCGTCTGTAAAGTGGTGTTAGCGACAAGGTAAGGCAGCTCAGAGGCTTCCCTGTTCAGGCTCTGCCATGACAACATCCCAACAGACTGATGCACAGGCCTCTTTTGACTCCACCCCCCACGTCCCCAACCCAGGGTGAACCATATAAAAGGTGCTAGGGACACAGGGACTGAATCCAGGGTGGATCTAAAATTTGAGGTGGAAACATTTCTAGAAAAAGCACTAGATGTGAACATGATTGATGGGTCACTTGACCCGAGGAGATGCATCTGTAACGAGCCTGTGGATTCACAAAGTCTGGACATCGGAGCTCTGAGTAGAGCGGCAGCTGGTCAGGGGAGATGGAAAGCCCGAAGTATGATTGTTTCAAAAACTAAGACTCCCCTGTGGCCAGTCACCCTGTGTGGACAGAGAGGCTGGATCAGAGCCAAGGAGGTTCTGGCATTACCTGCCCCTGGACTCTGAACCTGGGAACTGGGGGGAGGTCTGGCCCATGTAGCCCAGTGCCAAGAACAGACGGGGAAAGATTAGGCCTAAGTGAAGGTAACATCAGAGGGTGGGGCATCTCTGCTTTATCTCCAAATTAACAGGGTACCCCTGAGAGATGACGTATCTGCACGGATTGGAGCCGCAGCCCTGTCCCTGGGGACCCACCTAGAGACTCCCCACACACTCCAGCCGCCCTGTCTACCTGACCAGGACTCTGACCAGGAGGATCCCCCTTGGCCAAGCCTGATGAACCCAAGCAACTCTGAGCCCCACCCCACCTTTTCCCATTCGAGGTGCAACCAGGGGGAGGGTGCAGAAGGGGAGGAGACATCGGAGTCTCCCCTCTCTCTATGCTGCTGGCTGCTGTGCAGGGAAGGGCAGGAGACCAGTGACTTCCCACCCACTGAAGCCGTCCCTGTACTGCAGACATTCCTTGGCCCACGGGGGATGGAGACTGTTCACTCGGTAGCCACACGGGGTACCTGTGGGCGTGGCAGGTCTAACTGGAGCACCCCCTTGAATTCTGCTGCAGTGGCTGTGGAGGCAGAACAGGATGTCCCGTGCTGGCTGTGACCCGGTCACCGCCGGAGCCTTATTGCATCATGGCAGAACATTGTTATTCTGAAAAAAGAAAAGAGTATATTCTAAATGCCAAACAGCTGACTCACAAACTCACTTTCAGGAGCAGCCCTTTGTCAGGGAGGGTGGCCTAGTGGCGGCACCCAGAGATATGTGAAGGCCACCTGGGTCAGTCATCCATAGCAGGTCTGGGAGACTGCGCTATGGCCAGCCTCCTCAAGGAGTCTGAGATCGATTGCTCCTAAGGGAAGAGAGGAACGGCAGGCGGCCTGGTGCCACGTGAGGGGACATACTGTATGGCTGTAGGATTCTGGGGGAGGAGAGGTCACTGACTGGAAGGGCCAGGAGGGCTTCTGGGAGGAGGAGGTGGGACCAGAATGGGGCCTTGAAGACCGGGTCACATTTCGTGGCTGGTGGTCATAATGGGGCATTCCCGGCAGGCCCTGGAGCGGGCCGGTCAAAGGTAGGATTCAGAACGGTGACTGGGCAGGCCAGCTGGAAAAGAGGGTAATATGACCGGCCCGTCTCCTGCCTGTGGTCTTAATTGAACCAGTCAAGCTTTCAAAATGAACAGTCGATCATTTGATTAAGAAGGGCCTTTGACTCTTTCAAGACCCACGGAGACTGATTTTTATCAAAGTGGATCAGAACGGTTTGCATGGAGGAATGTGGCCAGATTGGAGAGGGCGGTCCCTTGGTGCTCCCTGGGGCCAGGCCGAGCTGTGCCTTCTCACCAGAGGGCCCTCCACTGGCGTGGGCGTTCAGGGCCCAGGCTGCAAACTGTCGCCAGCTTCAGGTGGCTGTGTCCCACGGCAACGCTCACTCCTGCTGGTGACAGGAGGGTTACCAAGTCCTGCTTCAAGGGTCCTTGGGCTTCTCCTTACTGTCTCCAACCAGGGTGCTTCCCTGAGGCGTGGACCTGGCTTCCTCAGCTCCCATGCAAGGGGTGCCTGCTGGTGTCCTCCATGAGGCCCATTTGACAAAGTGCTATTAAGGATTTTCAGTACACACACACACACACACACACAAAGAAAAAGAAAAAAAATGGAGTCGACTTTTTTTAAACTCTAATTTATTATGCTTGATTACGCGGCTGGAATGGGAAGGTAGCTGCTGTTTGTAGTTAAATAACTCCTCACAATTTCTTAAAGAAATGATCTTCAAAGCTTTAACGGGTCAGTGGCTCAAGTACAAAGGAAAGATTGATTTCCACCTCCCACCCTTTGTTCCCAGAGTTTAAAACAGACACGTTCGGGTAAATTAGTTTGTCTGTGTTATTAATGGAAGAAGTTATTAAACTCCCATAAATATACGCTGGTATCTCGCTTAAAACACCAAATTTATTTTAAGGGGAAAAAAAAGTCAAGATGGAAATGTGGAAAAGCCCAGAAGGGCCTCTTGGCTTGTATCATTGCATTTCCGGATGTGACTGTGGGTCGTGAGCTGGTCTGGCTGTGAGTATCTCCCACGTGCTGGGTGAATGTCATGGATGGGCACATTTGTGGGCTGGAAGACATTCAGGGGAGGGACTGAAGGAGGTGGGGTGTGTGAGGGTGGCAAGGGGCAGGGAGGACATTCTTTCCAGGGCAAGTGAAGCCATGTGGGGTGAGTGGGCTTTTAACCCCGAGGGGCTGGTGAGCACAGGTGACTGAGGCCACAGTGTCTTCCCTGCCTTTGAGAGAGGGGTCAGAAGGGCTCACCCCGGTGATGAAGGCAGCCTTTACCCACATTCTGGGCCAGAGTATGAGGCGGGCACAGCTTCAGGACTCACCATGGGGACGATGCCCAAGGAATTGAAGGTTCAAGGCTCTGGTGCACTTATTTGCTTGATTCTCCAACTGTGCACAGTACTTTACAGTTTTCAAGTCTGATTCAGAATTGCCTTTGACCCTCACAGTGACCTTGAGAGCTCTATTGAGCGAGCTGGTGGTCTTGATTTTGCAGATGGCAACCACCTGAGGGGTTTTGTTGTTGGTTTGATTGATTTGGCCCCCAAGTAGAAATGTTAAATATAGAAAAAGCACTTGGAAAATAAAGAAAAGCTGAAAGAAGAAAACTCAAACTATTACCAGATGACAGTCAACCTTTTGGGCTTTTACTGTGGACTCCTCTCATGTGCACACACACACACACACACACACACACACACACTCAATGCTTAGTGTGTCAAGGACTTTTGCAAATGCTCTAAATCACTTACATACTAGGTCATTTACTTCTCAAAACAACTGTATTGGGCAGAAGCTATTATTACGTACATTTTACAGAAAACAGAGGCCCAGAGAGTTTGACTTGCCCCATGTCACACGGATAGTGAGATCTGAGTCCAGAGAGACCAACTGGCATTGTGTTCCTAACTGCTCTGCCTCAGGCCCTTTATGCCTCTGGGGACCCATCTGAGGGGGAGATAGCATCTCTGCAGGGTTGCATCTTGCCTTTTCTCTGCTCAGTTCCACTTCCTGGGCGTTTCCAATGCCATTGCCACTCCTCTAAAGTGATTTTCAGTGGCTGCACTACCAGATGGAGAAGTTTTGGCTATAGTTAACTGCTTTATAAGAGTCCCAGAACCCAAGACTGGAAGTGGGCACTCTGGCTCAGGGTTCTGTATTCTTCCCTCTGTGCATCCCTTTGAGATAGTCACAAAAAGAAACAGAAAGGGTGAATCCAAAAGTAGCAAAAATATATGGATTCAGAACTGGCCTTGGGGTCTGTGTGGACTGCTGAGGTGGGGTGTATAGTTCTGGGGTAAAATTGTTTTTCTTTTCATCCCAATTATCCTCATTTTAAACTCTGTTCAAGAAATTAATTTTCCAACTCAAGATCAACTCTGTCTCCTGAGAAGCTGATATGTTTTTCCTTTCCTCTTTCATAGCTGTTTTTCCCTTTTTACTTTTGCCACCAGGAAGCTTGGTGTTAAATCTGAAGCTAAGTTAAAGTAATTATGTCCCTTATGACTTGCACATTTCTGATTGGCTCTCCTTATAGTCTTATAGGTCTACTTTCATTTGAATTTCTTCAGGCTCTGTTTCATATTTTCATGTCACATGATATGCATTAGTAGGTCTTCTTGGAGGGTGACTTCCATTGTTTATAGCAATCCCTACCTGTTCAGGGTTGGCAGTTTTGCACTGTAGAGAACTGAGAACAATAACTAGAACATTCAGTTTTGTGTCCTGTGTCATTGATTATAAAGCTCATGAACAGCCATAATCCCGGCTAGTCATCCTCGCAAGCATCCTGAGAGGAAAGAGTGATCATACTCAGTTCCATTTTAGAACTGAAGAAACTGAGGCTTGGGATAGAAGCAGCCTAACCAGGTCATGCCCAGCTGCTGTCTGCTTCCTGGGATTCCACCGAAGTGTATCCTGAAGGCTCAGTGTGGGAATGAAGATTCCTTTCCTTTCTTCTCTCCTCTTGCTCTTCATTTTATGTGTTTGAGTTTTCCATAAAGCACTAGTGCCCATATTGGTTGGAATTACTATACTGAACCATCTTTTTATATTTTAAAAGTTAAGCATCAGTTCTAATAAATTATTATGAGTGAAATGTGTGGTGGCACACGCCCGTAATCCCAGCAACGCAGAAGGCTGAGACAGGAGGATTGCAAGTTCAAGGCAGGATGGCAAGTTCAAGGGCAACTCAGTGAGACCCCATCTCAAAATAAAACATAAAAAGTTCTGGGAGTATAGCTCAGTGACAGAGGGTCCCTGGGTTCAAACCTTGATACACAAAACAAAACAGAGAATGTAATGGGATGTGCTCTTTTTAAATGACTGTATCAAAGTTATCTTTTTAAAATAGCAAATCAATTTAAAGTAAAAAAAAAAAAATGAGTAGATAATAGGATCTACAGGAAGTAATGCAGAAATAGCCACACAGGTGAGACCTTGCTTCCTGCTCTAGCCGTCCTTCTCATAGGTCCTCAGCCTGGTCCTCTGCTCCCTGCCAGCTTAGGGATGCATTTGCTGACATGGTGCTATCCTTGCAGGGGACTCTGCAGGACCTCATGCTCTCAAGAGCCAAAGGACTGACTCCCTAGCAAAACAATTCCAGGTCGGCAGTGCAGGCGACTCCCCAAGTCTTAAAGGTTCCCAGTGGAACATCCAAGGATCTGCAGTGTCAAGGATCGCAAGGTAGGTCCCCTTCAGCCGGCATGGCAGGCCAGTGCGTGTCTCTGCTCCCTTTTTGGTTGGCCTGCAGGATGGGTGATAAAGCCATGGATGGTTAGGGTCAGCGTGGCCTCTCCCGGGACCCTCCAGTCACTCAGTGAGTGTTCCAACGCTCCTCTCTTCCCTCTTCTCCTGGTGGGCCCTTGCACCCAAGTTAAGTCACCCCTAGGGGGCCTGTTGGTGCAGAGAACCAAGAATAATTGGCTGTGCTGGGCCCTAAGCCTCTGCAAACAGTGCCTTATTGGGAGTTATGTCCTGGGCTTCAGTCTGCTCATCTCTGAGGCAAAGCGGGATGGACTCCTGTCAGGTCTGGCAAAGGGGTCATGGCTTCATGGACTGCTGTGTGAAGAATTCTGAGGACACAGCCAGGCTCCAGGGTAGTGAGGGCACCAGGGAGATGTTGGCAGGACTGGTGACACAGAAATGGCCCCAACAGCCAGGGCCCTCTGGGTCATCAAATTCTTGTGTTCATGATCTCCAGTTCTAGCTGTTTCTAGTTGCCTGAAAGGCAGCCTCTAGGGAAAGCCAGACTACCTGTCTTTATTTCTTCCCCTTTCCTGTCCCTGTCTCCATGGTGATATGATTTCCCTGTCTCTCAGGAGGGCCGCTAGTCTCGGGGGAGCCATTCGTAGGGGCTGCGTAATTTATCATCCATTCTGAAGCACTTTTGAGAACGAAAGAGAGGGCTCTCAGTAATTCTCCCGGGACCGGAGCTGTGGCCTGGGACTCTCTTGGGAATCAGCATTGCTTCAGGTGGTGGTTCTCAAACTTATGCATAAGGACGGCTGGGGCCCACCTTCAGTAAGGGCGGACCTGATAATTCACATTCCATTGAGCTCGAAGGTGATAGCCACACTGTGGTCTGTGGACCACACTTTGAGAAGCCTGACTTAGCACATAAGTTAGAGCTTAGTAGTTCACAGAGCTCACTCACAACATGTTCCAATGAATTGCAAAACCCCCCAAACCACGACAAGTTATCAGTTGTTTCACGTTAAGAACTGAGCTCAACTCAGAGGTTAATTGGCTGCTCACAGACGCCCAGTTCTGAGGGGTGAAACTCTTGTTCAAATTCAGGATCAACGCCCTTGCCCTGTGTGGTTCACCAGGCCCTGTGGTCTCTCAGCTCAGGAGCATGTTGAAAGTTGAAAAGTCTCCAGCAATGCCTCATTCTCTGCAAATTCTTCTGGAGGCAAACTGGTTCTTCTTGTATGAAAACGACTTCAGATACACCGAAAGGACCAGAATTTGGAATAAAAAACTACCTTAGCAATGATTTCGTGTATCTTTCTATTTAAATAATGTTTTAATATTTCAATCATTTTGATGTATTAATAATTTTTAAGGTTGAAATTATCAGATGTGTATCATCAAAGGTTTGTGCCAGATGTTTTGTGTCATGTTTTGTGTAATGGAAACATGGAAGGGTGCTCCATTTCTAACGTATCAGTTCATGCCTTTGACTTCCATTCACTTAATCCTCACGTATACTTTTGGGAATGCAGCTGGGGATGGCCCGTGTCATTTAACTTCTGGATGCCTCGTCCACCTCTAGGCAGGCAACAGTGCCTCCATAGTGAGAGAGGTGAAGGCGAAATGCACTAATGTGTGTTAGAGCAATTAGAAAGGTGCCCATAAAGGCCAGCCACTGTCTTTGATGGACACCCACTTCTCTCCTAGACCTTTCCACCAGTGGGCTCTTTGTAAGCATAGGTCTCTTTTCTTATCCCTTCCAGACCTTTCGCACATAGAAGGTACCTAAGACCTTCTTGTTGAAGGAATGCACAATTTTAAGGTCTTAGAAATCCCCAAAACTCATCTTTGTGCTGAGAAACCATGAAACCCAAGACATGAGTGACAGGCCACTTTGGGAAGCCTGGTGGAGGTTGCTGGAACAGCACAGCTTGGCCATGACCCAGTTCCCAGCTTTTTGCTTCCAGGTGCATGGAATGCACCCGTTCCCTCAGCGCTCACTGTTCTGGCCATGGGACCTTATGCATTTCCACTGTGGCTTCCACTCTGGGCCTGGGAGAGCCTGCAACCCACGGATCCAATGGGAACACTGTCAGTGAGTCAGTGGGTCTCTGGCCACCCATGGATTTGGGAGGGATGGACATTTTCCTTAGCATGACTGGCTATGAAAAGAAAGAAAAGAGAAGCAAGAATCTCAGAGGGTGTGGGAAGTTTTGTGGTTTGGGCCAAAATCAGAAACAAAAATGAGAGCTAATCTCATGTCCTGTGGCCTCAGACTTAGACTATTTTAAAATAAAAGTTCTCATTTGTCAGTGGTCCAGTGAGCAGCGGGTTCCTGGTACCTGGGGCTGGCGACAGGAGCAACGTCACTGAGCCTGACAGGTGGAGGGATTCTGGAGGCTTTCGCAGAAGCCCTTATCCAACCCTAGGGAGCGGGTCACAGGAAAGAAGTCATGGTACGAGCACCTCTCAGACAATGAGACGAACCGTCTGGCTCGGGAGGGAGTCTTAGTTCATGCTTGCTGGGAACAAACCACCACTAGGGCTTCGACAACACCTTTCCTTTATGATTCTATGGGTTTGCGCATTGGGTTGGGCTCAGCTGCGCAGTTCATCCTTCCCAAGTGAGTAGGCTTTCCCCTCGGTCAATGGCTAGGAGGGGTAGTGGCTTTGCTTCTGGTGGTTGCCTGGCTATTAGCTGGACAATGGGAGACTTGGACCAAGTAGCTGGCGTCATGTGGCAGGTTGATCTGTGCTGCTTAGATGGTGGTGGCAGGTAGGTGGAGGGAAGAGGAGGGAGGGAGGGAGGGAGGGAGAGAGAGAGAGAGAGAGAGAGAGAGAGAGAGAGAGAGAGAGAGAGAGAGAGAGAGAGAAACACAAAAGTAAATGACCCTTGAGGCCTTGAGGCGTGGGCTCAGAATTTCAGTGTTACTTCTGCCATATTTTACTGGCTGAAGCTAGTCACAAGGCCAACCTAGATTCAGAAGTACCTTCCCTGTACCTCTTAAGGGAAGGAGCTGCAGACTCATGTTGTAAAGGGGTGTGGACATGGGGAGGGGAAAGCTGGAGTCATTTCGCACAACTGCTGATGGGGAGGTGGGAGGAGTCAACAGCTCTTAGAAGAGCGAAGTAGATGAGGAAGCTGCTATGGAGAATGAGCATCCCCGAGGACTCCGAAATTCTCCTTAGCTCCCTGGCTGCCATATGGGAGCAGAGACAGGCCTGGGTAGACGGAATGGTGAGTAGGATGTTTATCTTCTGATCCACTTCTGATGAGTCAGAGGGGAGTCAGAGGATCCATTTTAGCCTTAACTCTCCCATTGGTAAAATGGGAATCACAATTCCTAACTCATAGGTCGTAAGGATTAAAGAGGAAATGGTCCAGCATTTGACTGGTGCTGGAAAAACAGGTGTGATAGGAGTAAGATCTAATATCAATCAAGTAGCAAATAACAGCCAGGTGCAGTGGTACATGCCTGTAATCTCAGGGGCATAGGAGGCTGAGGTAGGAGGATCGTAAGTTCAAAGCCAGCCTCAACAACTTAGCAAGACCCTGTATCAAAATAAAAAATAAAAAGGGTTGGGGATGTGACTCAGTGGTTAAGTGTCCCTGCGTTCAATTTCCAGTACAAAAAAAAAAAAAAAAAAAAAAAAAGAGCAAAAAAAGCAGCATCTGTGATAAAAGGTAATAAGTGATAATGAGTAATCAGAACTTCCTCCTAGAAAATGTGCCTGGAATTTTATATCCTAGATGGCAAAATGGCATCCCTGGATTCTATCAGCAAAGCTCCATGTTTGTGAGGTGTTACCAATTCAGTTCAGTCAACAGAACTGGCCTCTAGCCATGTGCACCTGCATGGCCTCATAGGTCTCCCAGCATTTGGGTGGGGAACACTTTCAATGCTGGGTCTGACCCTGGCCCTGCACACAAGGCCCAGGAGGAAAGCGGAGTTCTCAGGAGGAGGCCAGGCAGTCACTGGGTTCAGGAAGCCTCTCCCCCCACTTTTTTTTTTTTTTTTAATTTGAATCCCACATGCTGGGCAGAGGATGAGGAGGAGGGAGACCAGAGAATATAGAGTTCTGGATCAGTAATCCCAAAAGCAGTTTAGATGTGTGCTTTCCAATTTGGTGGCCATTCATCACACATGGCTACTGAACACAAGGAAGAAACCAGGTTGGCCAACCAGTAGAGCCTTGGAAGAGGCTCCAGGGTGGTTTCCTTAGAGACTCCCTATGTCTAAGCGGGCTGAGAAAAGAGGAAAACTCATGACCTTGGGGCAATCCAGACGCCAGAGGGCACTGGGTCTCTTGGTCCCCCTTGCCCTGTTGTGAGTGGTGTGGTCACTCACAGCTCCCAGAAAGGCTCACAGGTCTCCTCTTGCTTCCTCCTCCTGTCCTGTGCAAGGAAGAACAGACCTCAGCTTCCTTCCGGGACAAAGGAGAGAAGCTCACAAGAAGGAGAAGGGTCCTTTGCATGTGGATGGCTGCTTTAGAACAAAAGGTCCACCGTGGGTTAGAGGACACTAAGTTAGCTCTGGCACACACCCACACACCCATATCCACACATACACACATGTGCATGTACACACAAGTGCACACATGCTTCCTTTGTGAAGGAGGTTACTTTTGGAGAGTTGGGACGGGATGCCCTGGTCTGGAAAAGCTGAAGCTTTTGCTTCTGCTTTAATTGGGTTCAAAAAGATGACAAACCAAATCCGCCTCAGGGTTTGCTTTTGAAACTCACAGTGGAATTTATTTCAGGACCTTCCCCAAGTAGCCGCAGAATGCTGCGTGTAGACCTGATGGTGGCTTTTGCTGATTTTTTTTTTTCTTCTCCTATTGCCTTTCAACTTCAGCAGCAATAATTGGCTCAAACCAATCACGGTCTTTGCGTGCAAGCTAGATGAAAAAGGCCACCCTCTGTCCACGCCGCCAATCTCTCTATCCCGTGATATTTCTTAAACTTGGGACTCCATTGCAGGCAAATGTTCTAGCCTCCTTTAAAGGATAGACTCTTTCTGGATCCTTCAATTAATTCACTGCAGTGAATACCAGCGGCTCCTGCATGGGCTTCTTGCAGCGGTCAAGATGAGCTCTCCACTATCACCATAATTTACAAGGCTCACATAACCATGTAACGACTTGGTGATTACATGGAAAATATCGCACAAATACGTAGCAATTACAAGTTCATGCAGATTACTTGGTATATACATTTGAAGTTACCGAGTAGTTCAAAGATTAATTATCCTGTAACTGGCAGTATTTAAATCATTTTTTTCTCAAATGCGAATATGTCGAGGTCGACTTCAAGGCTGGCTAGGATGGGTACGCGATGAGTATGATCTGAAAAGAAGAAATGAAATTTGACAGGCATGGATTATTTAAAGCATGCCTATGTGAGCGGAGCAGCCACTGCACTTTGATGCAAATTGTAGGGGAAAGAGCAGGGGATGGTGTGTAGGGGAAGGTGCTGAGCAAAGTAAGGATTTCCTGCTGGCGACTTGAAATTTAAACAAATAATCATTTAAATGGCGGCCCGGCATTACGTTCCGAGTTGTGTGCATTAATGTCAACATCTGGTACCAACATTTTGACAATTCTATTAAAATGCCCCAGCATTCCCTATCTAACACCTGTTAGCTCTAATTTTCTTTCCTGAGACGCACACCAGTAGACAGGGTAGATTCCAAATCATTTATCACTTTTAAAGTGCTTCCATATGCGTGTTGGACCCAGCCTGGCCCTAGGCAAACGCTTTCTGAATGCATTAAAATTCAGGACTATTTTTTTGTAAGTGTAGACACCAATGTTTCATTGAATTCGTGTCTGGTAATTATTAGCTTAAATTATGGCTCACACATGACTTGACAAAGTGGACTATGAATTAAAACATGCACGCGCGCACACGCACGCATACACCGAACTCTTCAATAGATACACCCAAGTCCAGTTATTGAGATGTCAGTCAGTAATCATTAGGCAAACGCTCTTCATGGAGGGAGCTGCTAAGAGGCCCAGGCATCCCAAGAGACCATCTAAAAATGTCAAAAATGTTACAGTATGAATGAATGACACCAACAAGAACAGTGTTAGAGTTGCAAGCAATTAGTTAATATATTACAAGTTTCAACCTCTGAGCAAAACAGGCAACAAAATTTCCTCTTAACAAAAGGCTACAGATAAGATCAAGTTGATTCCCAGACAGTACAGTTGCTGAAGTGGAGCAACCTGCAGCAGGCTGGGAGGGACCATGATCCTGGGGGGTTCCGGGAGTTGTAGGGTGCGTACCCCTGGCATGTTGCTCCTTGCTTGAGAGTGATGGGCGTGACCGGCTCTTGCGGTGGGAAAGTGGAGTCTAAAGTGCAGGAAGTCGCTCTTGGGCCCAGGGGATCTGGCTGATGAAGCTGGCTGGCTGCTCTTTGCTGGGCCTTCTGAATAAAACTCAGAAGGTAGAATGAAATCTTGTTGTTATATTTCAAAGGAAAGGAAGCGCCCAGAAGAGGTGGTGGAGTGGGGATATTGTATGGGTAAAGGCTTGCTCCTTGCTTTTCAGAGGGAATTTTTAAATGAAATATTTGATATTGTATAGTTTCCCTTTCAATCTCCCCACTCTCTCTAACCCTCTCTCTTGCACACAAGAGATTGCACACAATCCCTCTCTCCACGCACAAACACATGCACATGGAAAAGACAAACTCATACAGAAAGTAGGTGTTGGACCAAAAATCCACATGCTATGTGCTTGCGATAAGGATTTGAATGGCTCCTTTGGAAACACAAGGAAACTTTGAGCCCACAAGAAGGAAGGAATGACAATCTGAGCTCACCAACTCTAAATGTAAAAAAATTCATAGACAGTTAAAAATGTCCACCCCTATACACACGCACACCTACACGTTCACACTTCCTCTGTTTACTAAATAACATTTCAGCACAGTTTTCATCTTATAAGGAAAGTGTTTGAAACTTGGAATAAGTGCACTTAATTAAAGGAAGGCTGTGAAAATGTGCACTAATCTGATATGACTAATAGCAAAGTGCATGAAATTGCTAATTAGAATTTCATTAAAGGTGCTGCTTTATCAGACTGTGAAAATCACAACCTTTAAAATTCTTTCAGGAGAGCTTAATTCCTTTTCAAACAGAAATATTCTTTAAAGACATTTGATTTGTTCTGAAGGAATTCGTGGCTTCGGCTGAAACTGAAAATGTTGCTGATATTCCGGGAGATGACATCAGAGTAGGAATATAGATCAGGGACTTTGTTTCCTTTGCCTGATGAGTCCCTTCCTCCCCTGCCTCTACAGATTATGGTTCAAAAACCTAGTCACGAAAGATGGAGTTGGGTCTTTGGTTTGTTCCACATGTAATTTGTTTTCTGCTGAAACCAAATGCTCATTTCCTCCTAAAAGAGTACAGGAAAAATTACTCTAAAAAAATTAAAGTCACTAAAAATAAAGTTAGATACTTTAATTTTCACATGCATTAAAAAATAAAGCAGTGCATACAACACAGTATTTTTTTTTCCTTAAAGGAAAAGACCATCCATTTATAGATATATTTTTAAAAAAATCAGCAAGTATCTTTAACCTTTCTGTAAGAAATAAACCTCTTAAAATAGGAATAACATTCAATCACAAAATTTGTTTTTTTTTTTTTTTTTAATTTGAGAGATTCAGCATTAACAATAGTAAATGCATTTTTCTCTCTTCCTGGACTTGCTTTCCTGAAGTACACGATTTTCTTCTTTCACATTTTGATGATTCCCTGCACTAAATCTGAACATTGACTTGTTTTTTACCAATTGAATTTTTAAAAATTCTACTTTTTAATTCCTTTATCTTTATTCCTTCACTTTTATATTCAGTCACTTCTCTTTATTTTCATATAAAAAAGTTGCAGTGTTACTCTCTGCTGCTACCAATGGTATTTTGTTTGTTGGTTTTCCTATTTGTTCAAGAGTTCTCACAATTTTTATCTGTGTTCTTTTTAAAGCTCAAGCTTGACTGAACAGTTACATTTTGTTACCAAAAAACATCAATGTTAATGGAAACTACAGCTCACTCAAATCATTAGTCTACTTTCCCCGAAGTAGTTACAAAGCCAGCCCTGCTGAACACACCAGTCCACGGTGAGGGAAGTTTGCAGAACTGAGTTCTCTAAACACACTTTAAAATCTTGATTTAAAGGCTAATCGGTCATATTTACAAGACGACCATCTCTGAAAGGGGAGAAAATGAGAACAGAAGTAACTCTATTTGAGAAACAGTATGATTTCTTTGGACATTTAAACAAATCTCAAGTGAGCTAATTACAGGTTGCTCTGATTTCCACTCTGGCACAAGGAATTTTCATGGCATTTAGATAATTTATCAAAGGGACTAGGGAACAGATAGAAGGCTGCATTTTCCTTTCCAACATTTGGGGGGTACATTTGTACAATAAGAGGAATGATTTTTAAAAAATCGGTCTAGACTTAAATGAATGAAAATTATGCTCGTTAAGTGTAATGTCTGGAGTCGAGCAGGGGTGTCGGTCCTGCCTACCCCCGGGCCACCGTAGTCAAACAAAGCTGCTAATTCCAACGTTCTAAGTTTCAAATTGAGAAATACTGTTCTAATATGGCAACAATGGGGCTGTTGTCCTTTCAAGCACTCTGCCATTACAGACTCCTTGCGGCTCATTTTATGCAAAACAAATGGCAGGTAATCGTGATTTAATTCTTTTCAAGTAAATTACAGTGAGTGCGTGACACAAAGGCGCGGGGACCCTCCCTTCTCTGTCAATAGTTGAATTAATGGTGGCAGGAGCGAAAACAGCAGTCGTGCACAACAGCCCTCCCCAGCTCCCACCCCTGCAGCGGGGGACCTGCCAATCTGGCCGCGCCCCCACCAGGCTGGAACGCTCGGGTCACCGACGTTCGGATGGAACGTTCTGGTGTTACCGCCCGGCGGCCGCAGAGCCCAGGGCTCGCGGGAGCCGGAGTCCCGGCAGGGGTCAGCTACCGCGCGCTACGGCCGGGGCGCTCGAGGCGTGGGCACGCGGGAACCCGGGGCTGGTGGAGCTGGCAATGCGGGTTGACAGTGCAAAGGGTTCCCGGGCAGGTCGTGGATCGGGGCACTTTGGTGATCTTCTAACCGTGCCAGGTTCCCTCGGCGAGAGACACCCTGGATGCTTCCGGAGGCGGCGGCGCGGCAAGAGCGTGGGCCGGTCCCCCGCCAGCGCGGGCGCAGGGGGCGCAGTGGCTGTGCGCTGCTCGTCCCTGGCTCACCCCGGCTCCGAGGGCCGAGACCAGAGCCACTCCGCGCTCACAGCGCTGGTTTTTGCTAAGAAGCCCGCTTGGGGCGAGTGACGGGGTTTGGGGGCAAGGGATCAGCCAGGAAAGCAGGGGTCGCCTGTGGCTGAGAGGGGCGCCTGTCTAGGGCCCCGACCCCAGACTCGCCGAGGGAAGCTTGAAGCTCTGGAAGGGACTTGGAGATCAGGCTCAGTTCCGGGACACGATAGATGCGCGGTACCAATTGAACCGACCGCCAAAGTCCTGCGCGGCGATGTACACTCTCCACTACGTGGACACAGAACTCCAACTCCTTCCCGAGGCCCGCGATCCGGCTGTGGCCTGGCCATCTGCTCCATTAAGCTTTGGATCTGGAATGCCTGCGACGGAATGCTGCCTGAACTGTCCTGAGTGGGGGAGCTTGAGCAAACTACTTAACCTCCTTGTCCTCAGTTTCCACAGCTGCAAAAGGGGTCAATAATGGAGCCCTACACTCAGGGGCCTGGACGAGCTTCCGTAGCACTTAGAATGGTGCTTGGCACAAAGAAATGCGTGCTGGGGGGTTCACTCCACCTGGGCCATGTCCACGTTTTCCATTTTCCTGGGCCTCCCTGAGTGCATGCCTGCCTTTGCCCTTGCAGGCAGAGATCTTGCCTTCCTTCTGTCCCGCTGCCGCTTCAGGCCTCCACTCAACTGTCACCCGGGGCCATCGTACTTGTCAGTAACTCAAAGCGCTGTGTTTTTCCTCATATTGATTCTGATCCGGATGGTTTCCACCTTATGCTCAGCCAGTCTGTCTTCGAAGTTCCACAGGAATGGGGACCTGCTTTCCTTCTCTGCAGGCCCTCAGCACGGTGCTGAGTACCTGGAACGCAGTAGTTGCTCAGTAAAGCCCAAGGAATGAATGAGTGGAGTCACTTCCTCTCTGACCTTAATACCAGAGTGGTCGAACTCCTCATCTCTTAAGTGCCAAAGTCTGTTGTTCAAGGATATAAGCAAATTAATCCACGTGGAAATTTTATTTTCAAAATTAGAAAATCATTTTCTAAAGAGAGCTAGGTTCTCTAGAAGAACTACAGGCTGTTCTCAATGATGCCAACTTTCTTCCTTACCTGGGGCTGACATGGGTTGCAGCCAGTTTCTAAGAACTCTGTCCATCCTCCCTGAGCTCGGTGGTGAGGCCTGACAGGCGCCTAAGGGACCTTCTAGATCTTCTCCCTAGTTTTGTCCCGCCCCCACCCCCCAGGTTGAGGACTTGCTGGCTCTGGGCCAGTTTGGTCCCAGGAACCCTGTAGACCTCCCTGCCCTGAGCAAGCCCTGCCCACTTTCCTGCTGTGGGTCCTCCCTGGCCCTTCCTGCTCCAGGGACCACATCCTGGGGCAGGGCCTTTGTCTGAGTCACCTGGCCAGAGCCCCTTTCACTGCTCTTTGGTGTTAGTCACAGATTCATACTTGCTCTTTCTTCTTTGGAGCTCTGGTTCCTGCTAGGCTACCAGACCCCAGATCCCTGCCCCCGAGTCTGCCAGGGCTGAGCAGCTGGGTGGGGCTGCCTCACAGCTCAGTTCAAGGTGAGGAGATGAGTCAACCAGCTCCAGTCCTTGTGTCTCAGTGTGCTGTCTGGAGCCAGGGACAGAGTATTTCTGGAAGGCCTGGCCGGGCTCCTCATCTCATGCTATTATTTACTCAGTGAGATCATTATCAACAATGATCGGGGGCATGATGACCATCCTCAGCGGCCCCTCCTCTCTGGCTCTCCAGAGATCAGGAAATATAAATACCCCACTCATTTATGTACCCCAGAACAGTTGCTGAGCATCAATCAGGGGCAGCGATGGTGCCGAGGACACAGACACAATAATAGCCGACACTTGTCTGGCACTTTCCAGGTGCCAGAAACTGCAGAAGGTGCTTGGCGTGTGTTCTCTTACCCAATCTAATGCACATCTGTCCAAATGGTCCTTCCATTGTCAAGAGGAAACTGAGGTGCAGAACAGAAATAGAGCTCACCAGGGCTACTTAGCCAGGAAGTGGTGGGATCTGGGCTTGGAACCAGAGCTTGTGCTGCTGACCGCCATGCTGCCCTGTCCCCATCAGTTTTCATAAGGACTGAGCCACAGACTTGGCACTGCACAGGCACAGAATGGCAAGGCAAAGAGAGAAGGGAGGCGGCCAGTGGAGCTCCCTGCAGAGGAGACCCACAGAGACCCCAGTGGCTCCAGCTGCACCCAGGCCCTGTTCTGACTGCTTGACACATGATGTCAGCCCCTGAAATCTTCACAGTGACCCTAGATGGTAGGGGGTAGCCTGACCCCCATTGTGCAGAGGAGACACAGGGGTCCAGCAGCTTGCCTGTGGTCTCAGGACCAGTGAGTGGCCCTGCTGGGATTTGAAGCCAGCTTCCCACTCCAGAATCCAGGCTCTTCCCTGGTCCAGCATAAGACCTCTGTCTGGCAAACGTCATGCCCACGTGCCAGTCTGCAGGTGGCTGAGGGGTCCCTGATCCCCGGGTTGCTCAGGTGTTCCTGCAGCGCCCTGTGCCGGTGCCGCTAACTGAAACCCAAGGGCGCTTCTGCTCCCTTGTCTGTAAGATGTGGGGATGAGGTCCCCTCCGCCTGCCTCTGGGGCTGCGGTGGGAACCAAGGCCGGGTCTGGGGAGGGCTCTGTGAAGCATGAGTGCTGGCCTAGGGGCGCCAAGCTCCATGGCCGTGTCTGTGCTGGGCACCCTGGGAGGGGCTGACCCACCCCAAGGCTCATGCCCTCTGCTTCAGGATGCATGACCCACGATAAATGGAGAGGTCATTATTTTGATTGCAAAGTGACTATAAACTAAGAGTCTCATTTGATGATGCAGATGGATAGAGAATTACACCTTTTACTTTTTAAAGTTAATTAGCTAATTAATTAGTCTTTCTCTAAGACTAATTTCTAGACGGTATTCGAGGGCACTTGGGCCAGCCCTCAGAGGTGGCTCCATGCCAGGCTGGTCCTGGGTGCTTTCTGCTGAACAGACCGACGCTGCTCCCATTTCACAGGCTAAGACACTGAGAGGTGAGACAAGCAGGGCCCGTGGGTGGAGGAGCTGGCCAGGGGCCTTGCCCGGCTGCATCTTGCTGCAGCTTGGTGGGGCCCTGCGCATCAGGTGCCCTTCTCTTGGGGTCAGCCTGTCTGGCTTTTGCCTGTCTTTGTTCTCAGTGGCCCCGGCCCAGCACTGGCACTTCCTCATCTGTCCTTGTCCTGGGAGTCCAGCCCCCTCACAGTGCCTCTGCTGGGTGCCTGGGCCCCAGCGCCACAGCCTTTCACCCACCTGCCAGCTTGCTGCTTCTCTCTGGAGGGTTTTGGTGGACACTTTGACCTTGTGCAGGTGCCAGGCAAGGGCCATGCTGCTCCATCCCCAGAGCTCCTGTGCGTCTGGCCCTCACCCACCTGAACAAAGGCCAGGGCAACCTGTATCACCCACGGCAGGACCTGGCTCCCCTCCACCTTCACCTGAGACCTGTTTCTGGTTCCAGTTGCTGGATTTGATCTGGCTTAAATGAGGTGGTCAGAGATGGTCAGGGTACTGCCACCAAAGCTGTGGCGGATGGAACCGGGCCATGAAGGGCATGCCAGTCACGAGATTCCAGTGCCCACCTGAATGGGCCGGTCCGTGGGATCTGCGTGGGGTTCCCAGGTTGCAAGTGGCATGGTGAGCGACTGCCGCAACACACTGTTGGGAGAATCCTGCCCTCAAACCAGGAGCTCCAGGGGAGGGGACAGGTGGGCTGCATGGTGGGGGAGGGCAGGGAAGGGAGGTGCTTTCTCCACTTGCCTTGAACGTGTGGGGTGACCAAGGAAAACCACGCGCTGTGGGAACGGTGTGGTCCTTGGGGACAGAGGCCCTGTTCCTCCATGATAGCTGTGGGGCCTTGGGCCAGTGACATACCTTCTCTGTGCCTCAGTTTCCTCCTCCAAAAAAGTGAGATGGCACATAGTTGGTGTCTCTAGGGTTTGGGGAGGAGCTGATTTCGTAACATATGGAAAAGCATTCTGAATGGTGTTCGCCACAGAAGAAACAGTTATAAAGGTTAGCAGACCCCAAAATATGAGCTCAAAATGATCTTCTCCATTCATTTTCCTTCCACTCAAAATACAGAATATACCAAAGCCATCAAGGGGAGAGCTGGAACTTGGCTGGGAACTAGAGGCCAGCCTGCTGTGTGTTCCTGGTCCCACCACTCACTACTGTGTGGTCCTGCCACGGGACGGTCTCCTGCGCTTCCGTCTCCTTTTCTACGAAATGGGTATAAAATAAAAAAAAATCTACTAACAACAATGAGGATTAAATGAATAATATACATGAAGCAAATGACTTATTATTAATTTTTACACCTTTCCCTTTAAAAACGTGTCCTTGCCCTTTTTATTAATTAATTAATTAATTTTTAAACACTATATTCTCCAAACAGTTTTTCTTTCCTTCTAGATGCACAGGAAGCTTATATTTCCTAGTCTCCTTTCGGGGACAAGGTCCCATGTGACTAAGTTCTGGCCAATGGAATGTTGCAGGAATAATGTGTGACTTTCAGGCCTGGGACTTAGAATTTCTTATAAGATTCTTGTGCTTGTTTCTTCTCATCTGCCAACTTCCTGTCAATACTCAGGTGACCTTGAGAGCCACCTGCTACAGAATCCAGCTCTTCCTACTCCCTGCAGGACTACTTGGACTGAATCACATCATATTCAACCACTGAGACATGTGGGATGCTTGTTACTGCAGCTAGCAGGGAGCCTATCCTGACTATCCTGGATTCTGCAGATCTCTAAGCGGTGTATACACCTACATGTGTTCATTCAAGAACTTGTGTATGTTTTAGATTCTGCCCAGTTCCCAGTCTTCTTAACCTCATTATGTGACCTAGTCAGGACTTACTGCCTTAAAGAATAAGGCCTGGCCGCTGTCAGTGGTTGTTCTGACAGTTCCTCAGAGCATCTTCTTGGCTTCCAGGATCCCTGCCGTGGAGAGGTCCCGAGACAGCCTTACCTAGGGCGATTTGGAGGTGGCCTTGCATCTCCGGACAGAGGTCTCCTAAGAGGCATTGAGAATCATGTGGATGCTCTTCTCCATTCTGAGGTTGCCAAAGTGCTTGCTCTTGTCCTTGGCACAAGTGACAGATCTGGCACAACAGATCCTCCCAGCGGGGCTCCCCAGCCCTGCCCTCGTTCTCCTGGCTTGGGGGAGGTCGGCTCTCTCCTTGGTGCCTCCCCATGAAACTGAATGCTTCCTGGAGGCGGGGGCTCTGCTGGCCACACCCTTCCCCCTGCTGCAGGGTAGGGTGCATGGCAGACATCGCCTGTGGCACTGAGTTGATTCCAGAGGTGAGGGACCATCCTTGTGATGTTGGAAAAAGAAAAACTCCTCAGCTTCAGGGCAGTTTATACTAAATAAGAGGAATACTTTAACATGTGGAATACCTGTTTTGTTCCAGAGCCTTCTGTGATTCCATGAGCTCCTCCCCACCACCATAATTCTGTGAGGTCCCCAATGAACAGTGGAGGTACTGGGGCCCCTCCGCTGGGGAGGTGGATCGGAGCCTCCAGCTTGGGGCGGTGGAGTGGCCAGAATGCCCAGTGTCCTGGGGGCCCTAACGTGTGCCAGCGGGGGCATGCCAAGTGCTTTAGGTAAATTATTCCATGGACGTTTGACGATTTCCTTCTAAAGCAGGGCTACTATTGTCACCAGGTACAGGCGGGGGAACCAAGTCCATGAGAGGGTAACTCCTTTCCCCGAGGTTTCGCAGTTTCAAGAGGTGAAGGCTGGATGCCGACCCAAGTGTCTTTTCTGGTAGAGCATGTCCTTGTGGGGCCACCTCCTGCCATTTCATCCAGAACAGTGGGGACCAGGTCTCTGTCTTCCAGGTGTGGTAAATTTTGGCGGGGGGAGCCCCCCAGTGATCAAGTGGAATCTACATGTTTGAATCAACACCTACTATGTGCAAGCTCTGTTCTAAAGCCCTGTCGTCACACCAGGGACGCCCAGACTGTCCCTAGGCATGGTGTCCTGGTAGAGAAGAGAGCTTTGTACCCCTGCCTCGATGCCCCCAGAATCCATGCCAGGGAAACGGTAACTCAGACTGTGATGCCCTGGATTACGGTGTCAAAAAGAGACCACGTGACCAGGGGCAGAGAGGGTCTCACCCAAGAGGTGGAACCAAGGCACGTCTCCTCTCTGGATTTGAATTCCTGCTAGCTGAGTGGCCTTGGCAAGTTACCTAACCTCTCTGAGTCTATTCTGCCAGCTGTAAAGTGGAGATACCAAAGGAACTGACCTGTTATGAGGAGTAAGTAAATTAAATAATATGTAATATAATAAAATAATAATACGTACAATGCATGAAGCACAGTAAAATCTCTGCTCTGTACATCTTTAGTCTTAATAATAAAAATATTATTAGTCCTTAATAATAAAATTAAGGACAGCTAGAATTTCAGTGGGTGAAGAAGAGAGCAGACTGTACCCAGTGAATGTCACAAACAAAGCTTCAGAGTTGGGAAAACCAAGTGTGTTTGAGAACAATCAGCGGCGCAGCCTGGCGGGTTCACAAGGGGCGGACGGAAGATGGGGCCAGGCTGAGGAGTCTCTGCGGTCCTGGGCCACCTCACGATGCTCCTGTCAGGGACGCTCCCTATGCCAATGGTCTCTTAAGATCACGTTGCTAAGTACTGTCACAGCTGTCTACGCCATCACAAAATGGCTTAGTGATGCCCTTCTCAGAAGTCATCCCTGAGGAAACCTATGCACCACGATCCTTAGCCAGCAATGGGGAGCCATTGAAAGTTTTTGAGCAGGGGAGTGTCATGGCCAGAGGCATTTTAGGAAGACCCTACTGATGGAAGTGAAGGGTAGACTGGAATGGGAGCAGAGGGAGAAGCCTGGTGGAAAGCTGTTGTCATCGACCAAGGGAGAGGGCGGTGGCAGCTGGGAGGACCGGGAGACTGTGCATTGGTCCTCAAAGAGAGGGGGGCCCCCGGAGGTGCGTGTGCAGCCGGTGCTGCTCAGGCGTGTGCTGCATACAGCCCTCACCAAGAGCTGCGTGGCGGTGTGCCCATCCCAGGTCCAAGTGGGTGGCAGGGAGTGACAGCAGGCCTTCCCTCAGCAGGCCTGGGCCTGGGAGGCTGTCCTTGTGGGCAACACGTCACCAGTGATATCTTTGTGCCAAGAAAGAGACAAAAGAAAGACAGAGAAAAGAGGGCCGGCCTCTCTGGGTCCTGAGAGCCCAGGGCGCCTGCTGTCCCCTGGGTGGATGGTCTGAAAACAGGTTCCAGAAGACTCTCTGGGAAGGGCAAAGGGAGGCAGGTTCTGGGTTCTCATCTGGGTCTTCACAGAGCAGGAGGGACTGGGGAGAGCTCCTGTCTGAGGCGCCTTTTATCCCAACCTTTCCATGTAATCCTGAAAGCCCACCTAATCAATTGAAGATCATAAAATATTAGACTTAATGCTGCAAAGTGCTGCTTTTTAATTCGCATAACAAGCTCCTAAATAATTCAAATAGCAAACAGACCCTGCGAGTCGGTGGTGGGAGGCTGCTTGGATCAGCGGGAGAGTGTCAACACATGCCACATTTCCCGGATCCACTCCATTTCAAGAACCCTATTAAGTTAATTGCCGGTTTCTGACGGCAGAGAGCATGCTGGGAGCACCGTGGGCTTTATTAGCTCGTGGCATCTGCAGGCCTCAGCCACTTTGCCCCTACTTGCAGGCCCTGGGAGCCGCGCGGAAAAAAGGAAATCAAATTATGGGACAATAAATGCTTTTGGCAACACGTGGGCAAAAGACCCACTGGCGAGTCCAAGAGCTTTCCCGCGGCGATGGCCGCTCTGTTGACTTTCCTGCGGCGACAGTGTCTGTGGTTGCAGAAGTCCGGGAGGACGCCACAGAGCAGTCCCGTTGACCACCGTCCCTCCCGGCGCAGGATGATCTTAGCGCAAGGGAGGGGCCCCACCGCCTACCCTGAAATTACTGGGCAGAGAGTCTCCAGATTGGGAGTGGGGGGCCTTTTGGAGGGACCCCACTTAGCCCCGTAGTCAGCGTTGCTGGCTCAGGATTGTGAGCAGACCGCAGGACTTGCAGACCCAGTGAGGTTGGTCCTGGAGATAAGAGAGGGCCGGGCAAGGGCGGCGTGGCCCACGGTCCTTAGCCTGCTGCCAAGGAAAGGGAGGTGCCAGGACACGGTTTCCATGGCGACCGACTCTGCCGTTGGTGGCCCTGGTATACTGGGCATCGGGTGGGATGAGGCAGATTCACCAGCAGGTGTGGGCGCCCCTCATCTCTCCAGCACCCACTTTTGACATGGGTGCAAACACAGAGGGGGATGCTGGCTGCCCGGGGTCACAGGCACCTGGCAGCGGCTGTCCCAGCATGATCTGCTCCGCTACCGGCCCTCGCATCAGCCCATCCAGCTGCTGATCTTTCAGGTCTCAGAATCACGGTGGTGACAACCTAGATGGGATCTAGATTCTAATCCCACTTTACTGGTTTACCAGTGTCAGCAGGTGGCCCAACGTCACTGTCCCTCTCCCTCTTGGCCAGGCGAGGGTGGGATCGCCTACCTGGTGGGAGTAAACATCTGATCTAGAGCTTCATGTAGCCAAAGAGTAGGCACAGGCTCCTTGCCACTGGCTGTGTGGCACTTGAGGAGGGCGGTTTATTTGTTTCCAGATGATTCTGTTACAAACCAACCATCTCCCAACGCATCCGATTTGCACACAGAGAAGCACACCCTTCTCTTACACCTCTTCCTGCCCACGCCCCGCTGTCTGCAGAAAAGATTGTTCTTTTGGAACCAGGCCCTCCATATGACAGGAAGGAAAATCAGGGTGATTGGCAGCAGGGAAAAGTGGCATCAGGAGAACCGACCTCTTATCCTGGTTCTCTTGGCTCCTGAAACTCACAGAATCCCTGTTCTTTGCTGGCTAGGGCTTCAGGGTTGGAGGTTGGATCCTCATTATACAGGTCGTGGGTGGACCGAGGCTCAGAAAGAGGGAGTGACTTGCCTGAGGTCACACAGCCAGTTAGTGACAAAGTCGGTGAGAATACCTGGGTCCCCCTTTCCCTGCCCTGCCTCTTCCCAGCTCTCAGACAGTTAGGAATAGACTCGGGAGGTGCTGGAGCTGATTTGCATTACCTGGAAGAAATAGAAAAATGGCCTTTGGCCAAGGTCTGTCTCCCGCCTGTATTTGCAGAGAAGAGGGCCGTGCCTCAGGACCTCTCTCTGGAAATGAGGACATGAGCTCAGCACTAATCCACAGCACTGCCGGCCATCATTTTGGAGGACTGAATTCCAGAAACCTCACTGACTACACAGGCAGCCCGTGGGAGAGGTGTTACGTGGTTCCCATTTTACAGGAGAGGAAAGGGTTGGGTAGCTTTCGCCCAGCCACAGACCTGGTGAGAGTCAAGAGTGGGCTTGAACCTGGCTCCACTTGACTGGTAACTTTTTCCTGTGGTGACTCCCTCCCCGCTTAGATTTTGGCTTCGGGCCCCAAAAAGAAGTTGCTACAAGGTGAGACAGGGAGAGATGGGGTACTACCCTGGGGCCTAGCACTAGCCAAGGCTGGTGGGCATTAGCTTTCCCCTGGACCATGACATTCTGCTCTCTTGGTAGCCACGACACGTGGCAGGGACCAGAGCTCCTCTTTCACACAGCCAGCAGCTTCTAGGAATGAAATGTGTGTGTTAGGATTAATTTCAGTGGTACCTAATAGCAACCCCAAATAAAAGTGGCTTAAATGCATAAAGGCTTCTCTGATGTTGGAGAAGTTTGGGAGGCTGGTGTGGTGGCCCCACAATTATCCAGAGCCCATGCTCTCTTCTCCTGCTCTGCCATTCCCTATAGGGCTTCCGCCCTCAGTGCTTCAAGATGCCTGCTGTAGCTCCAGCCATCGTGTCTACATCCCAGGCAATAGGAAGGAAGGAGGAGTAAAGTGAAAGGGGCCTTCTCTAGTTACCATTTCCTCTCTTTCAAAGAACCTTTTCATAAGTCTTTGGGACTAGTTTCTTATTGGCCATGTGCCCAAACCTGGCTGTGAGGGAAGACAGGCAGTAGAACCTTTAACTGGGCACAGCACTGTCTCTAGGATACGGGGCTCAGGAATGGGGAAGAGGGGCCCTCGGGCACTGGGGAGCAGCGGGCAGTCTCTCTTGGTGTGATTCTCACCGCCTTCTCCGCCTGCCTGGTGCTGGTGGCTGGGGCTGGCGGCAGTCCAGGTGAGGGAAGACTCGGGTCAGGCGTGGCCAGGGTTCCTCGCACTCGGGGAGGTAATTGGCGGGGCCCTGGGGCGCCGCGGGCTGGGGTGGAACCACGGTGCTTTCTTGGCTGTTTGCTCTGGAGATGGCAACGGTGATGAAATCCACGGTAATTCACCCCGTCAGTGGCTGTCGCCCTGGGCCCCCTCCAAACGCGGTTGATTGCACTTCTCTGGATGTCTTCTGCTCCTGGCGCTCCTATCCTGCAGGTTGGCTGAGGCTGATGGAAGGATGGGTTTCCTGTTCTGGAGGATTCTCTGGTGATTACTGGGCTCTAGAAACAGACATGGATTGCACTGACCTGCCCCTGCTGAGCACCAGGCTCTCAGGGAGCAGATCCTGTTATCCTACGGCCATCCTGTGGGAGAGATGGACAATGATCCTATTTCACAGCTGAAAAGTGGAGGCACAGAAAGGCTGAGCAACTTGCCCAAGGTCACACAGCGGGCCATTTGTGACCCGCTGGAGGTCATATTTCCACCATACTGTTTGCTGTCCCCACCCTTGCTCTGCATTGGAGAGGATGGTCCTTTGGACAACAGGGCATCATCGAGCCCTGCAGGCCGGGCTCTGTCCTAAAGTCCTTCTTCTTAACAACACCATTCTCCTTCTCTCTGCTCAGGAGCCTCCTCTAATTTTGACTCCCCTAGAGATTGTAGCCGGAAGGCAGCTCCATGCTTTGACCTTCTGGTGGGCTCCGGCCAGGCGTCCCCCCATCTGGCCTCACCAGAGGCTGCTCGTTGGCACGCCTGACTTCTGCACTTGGTCCTGCCTCCTTCCCAGGCATCTCTGTTCACATGATGCCGTGAAATTCGTGGAAATTGGGGTCCCATCGGGTGTGACCCACATGGCCTGCGGGTCTGTGACTAGGACCCGAGCAGGGGCTGCCCCCACCCCTCCCCTGCATCTCCCCCTCTCAGCCGGTGAAGTCAGAATCTGGGGGCCAAACTGGAAAGCCCTTTCCCCGCAGCCCCGAGAGACAGCAGAGGCCTGTGTGCGGCGGAGGCTGGAGGCCCCCGGGGCCTCCGAGGTTCTGACACACAAAATCTAAATATATGCTTTGGGAAAATTGAAAAGCGCTCACATATAGAACGTGGCTGCGGGAGGCGCATGCGGACCGAACGTCTCTGTGGAGACGGAATTTGCCAGTGTTTTCCTGCCCTCGAGGAGGCACTTGAATGGGGCAGCAGATGTAGAAGGAAGCTGAAGGGTCCCTCCCGGGCCACCGTACACCATCTCCTCCAGCGCTCTTAACAGCTGGTCTCCGAGGGCCCTGGCGACAGCAGAGGACTCACTCATTAAAAAGGTGGCGGGGCAGAGTGTGTGTCCTCCCGCCTGTCCCCGCCGTCCCCACTGTCCCCGCAGGCCTCGAGGGGCACCTGACTGCGGGCACAGGGAGCTGGTTCCTGGGGTGGGAGGAAGCCCCTGCTGCTGGCCACAGGGCTGCCTCTTCCTCGGAGGCCTGGAAGGGCGTCACCTCCAGATAAACGCAGGGACTGTTGAGGGTCGCTGTTGAGGTCACTGGCGCGTCTCAGTGTGGCCCCGTGGGCGCACAGTGAGGGGGCAGTGGCACCAGGCGATGCCGTCTCGTCCTTAGGCCCCACTGTGGGACTCTGAGCTCCCGAAACCTCCAGGTGGAGGCCAGAGGGAGCCTCGCACCTGAGTCTCCTCGGCCCCCGCGGCTCGGCCTCTGCTGCTGTCCCCTGGGCCTGTGCTCCTCAGTCCTCTTCGGTGCTGGCGTGGACGCCCCCTCTCAGATGGGACTTCCCGGCCACCCACCCTGCGCTTCTCCTTCACTCAGGGCTCCCTTGGTTCCCAAGGCAAGGCCCGGCCTGTGGGGGCGACTTTCGTGTCACCACTCACTGCTGGCCTGGTGCTTGGCAGGGCCCGACCCCAAAGGCTCTCCACTGACTGTGCACAGGGGAAGGAGCGAGGGGTCCCGGACCCAAGCCCTGGCTCCTGCCCCTCCACCCGGGAGCCCTCTGGACACTGTTTTGTCTCTGATCTGCGTCACGTCTGGGCCCTGCCCCCTGCTCCCCATGTGCCTGCGGGGACCTGCACGCTGCCCCGGTGGGGGACTCTCGCTCAGAGCTGACGAGGAGGCAGCGGGCTGTGGCGTGGCTTCCTGCAGGAAGCTTCTCATGACACGGTGTCGACGCCGGGTCAGGCAATGCGTTCGTCCCTTGACCCCGTTGGAAGACAGAACGTGCCTTGTCCACGGAGGGCTGAGAAGGTGGGTGGTTGGAGCTCATCTCCAAAATAATGAAGCTCGCTGCGAAGAACACGTGGTCAGGTTTGAGGGGTGGGGAGGCGGGAGAACATGCACAGCTGCTTGATGTATTGGTTTATTTATTTTCGAATACACTCAGGACCCCTGACTTCACCCCGAGTGGACTTGAGAGATACCGCCATTGCAACAGCCTCCCAAAGGCCAAGCAGTCCAGCGGCCCGGGAAAGAGGCTGCAGACGAGGTCGGCGTGAGGCTCGGCCGGCCATCCTGCCGCTGGCTGGCGGTGAGCTCTGCGTGGGCTTTGAGTGTCTGATAGGCCAGAGACCCAGCATTGTGCCCCACAGGAGAGAGAAGGATGGAGGGTCAAAGGGACATGGGGTGGGGGCAGGAATCATCACCTGGTCTGAAAGAACCCATCACTTCCCCAAACAAAAAATAAATACATTAAAAGTGTCCCCCACTTTGGGAAACACGAGGAAGCCATGGCGGTGAGCTTGGAGCCGGAGGTGCGAGGTAGGAAGGCAGGATGCTCAGCTGCAGTGGATTGGGATGTGGGCAGGCCCGGGCTGTGGGGCTCAGGCAGCACGGTCCCAGGTGGCACTGGCACGTCCACAGCGGGTGAAAGGCCGATCTCTAATGATCGGAGCCTGGACTTCTCTCTTAGTCACATAAACAGAAAGCACTCAATCCCGGCTCAGTGCTACCTTGAACTGTCTGGGAACGCGACGCGTGTCCTCCAAGCAAGATTGCGCTGGGCTTTGTTTGGAGTGCTACCAAGCCGTGCTCACCGTGTTGGGAAAATCCTGTCACCCTTGGCAACACCACTCTTGGCATTTGCGTCTCCAAAACAACGCGCTGGTTGTTTGTCAGTAGGGTAGCTGTGGCACTCAGGGTGGCCCGACGCCCCAGGGGGCCCCTGGCTGTTGTGCCTGCTCAGGGTGCAGTCCTGTTGGAGAATTCGCCTGCCCAGTGGCGCGTGGTTTGGCTGTTGGTGACCCATTTCCCCTTCGCCCCGTAGTTACCGCGTCCTGTGGACTAAAACGTCTTGTGCACAGACAGGTTATGCCACCTCTGAATTTGACTTCGGGATGACAGAGGAGCCTTAGGAAATGTCTGATATAAGCGCCAAGGCTGAATCCCAGTGTTTTATGTAGAACTTCATGAAGGGTGTGGGCGAGGAGGAGGTGTGGCAAGATTTGGGGAAGTGATGGGTTCTTTCAGACCAGGTGACGATTCCTGCTCCCACCCCATGTCCCTTTGACCCTCCATCCTTCTCTCTCCTGTGGGGCACAATGCTGGGTCCCCAGCAGGCCCTCTGTAAGTTTAAGTACCAGTGCCACAACCACTTGGTGACCCGCCCAGGCAGGGCTATTTCCTTCCCCTTTGAAGGAAGTGGCTGAGGCTGAGGGGGTCAGGTTCTTTGCTGGGCTGGGTGCTCTGTGGTAAGTAAGGCTGTCCCGCCTCCATTAGCCGCCCCTAGCAGCAGCCAGGTCTATTTCTTTCTGTCTTGCTGACCTACCCACTAACCCCCAGCCTCCAGCCCTGGTGACAGCACTTTCCACCTTCGACCCCGCCATGGCTACAGGTATCACTGTCTCCCAGGAGGCAGCCTCTCAACCTTCAGACCCCAGGCCAGGAGCTAAGAATATCTCTAAGAGTATTCCCAGCACCTACAACAGATGTGCCTGCAAGTCACCTGGTCCCAGGGGTGGGGAGCAGGGGCGAACGGGCTTCATTTTCCTAAAAGCATTACACGCTTAATCTGCAAAGTTACATCACGTGTTAGTGCGCAGGTCCACTGGGGGAGCATATTTCCAAAACAGGCAAGTCGAGCATCCTGGCATGTCCGTCACCAAGAAGCGGGGGGCCACCGGGGCCCGTACCTGCAGGTGCGTTTGCCCGTGGGAGGCCAACACCTGCTGCCCTTCTAGATGGGAAGATGGGTGTTTGTCCCCTGCCTGCACCGACATTGTCCCCTTTCTTTCCAACAGCAGCCCTGCGAAGTGTGCACAGGGCTCCTACACCCTCCTCTTACAGGTGTGCAAGCCGAGCCCTCTGGGGGTCATGAGTCTTCCTTTCACCTTCCAGGCTGCGTGACCTTGGGCAGCCTGACCTTGAACTCAGGTGTCCAGACTCCCAATCCTGTTTTTTTTCCATCATAGAGAGATGTGAATGGGGTCGACGTGTGCAAAGCACACACAGGAACACACTCATCCAGCTGGGCTTTCCACGAGTTTGTCACATGGTCTGGCTTCATTTCGTAAGAGTGATGGAAGGAATTGAGGAACCCGCTGGGAGTGTAGCGAGCAGCCGTGCCTGGCTCAGGGAGAAGGGACCCTGCCCGCAAACGTCCAGAGCAAGGGGAGCGGTGAGCGATAGACACGGTAGGGTTGACATCACTTCACTGTACCGTCACAGTGACCCGACTCATGAGTTGACAAAATAATTTTCTTGGATTACTTTTAATTAATTTAAGCATCTTAAAAAATGAACTTGAGGGTGATTTTGTGCACAGATACAATGAGTTAGCCATTTACTTAGTTTCAGCTGGGTGTGGGTGGTACACCTGTAACCCTGGTGGCTTGGAAGGCTGAGACAGGAGGATCCAAAGTTTGAGGTCAGCCTCAGCAACTTAGTGAGGCCCTAAGCAATAACTAAGTGAGACCCTGTCTCAAAATAAACAAATAAAATAAAAAGGGCTAGGAATGTACCTCGGGGGTAAAGCACCCCTGGGTTAATTCTCATTTCTAAAAAAAATAAAATAAAAAGTATATTTGTTTTCTAAAATTAATTTTAGAAATACTAAGGTTATAAAGTTAAAACCCTATTTCATCCTTTTGACTATTAAATCCTACTTATAAATTGTACTATTTCTACTTTTTGTCCTAGTGAATTTTTTATTGTGGCGAAATAGCATAAACTTGCCATTTTAATCATTTTGAACTGCAATATGGTGGCATTTAGTACATACACACTGTCACCAACATCTGTCCCCTTTTTTTTAACGTAAGAAATGCTTCTGAAAATTCTGGCAAAAAGCAATCGGACCCAAGTCTCCAGGGAGAGAAATTGACCCCCGGGGGCGTGGTGGGCCTGACCCGGGTGCACCCAGCATAGCCCTCGCCTCTGCTCCTGCGATAAGATGCTGTTTCCTCCTGATTTGATCAGATCTGGAGTCTTCTTCTCTGGCAGCCACTGCGAGGTGCTGTCAGATCCAGCGGCCTCTTCCTCCCTCTGTTCTTCAAAGCAATGCTCTCCACCCGGATTTACATTTTGAAAAACCCTTCAGATAATCACAAACCCAAGAAACTTCCCCTCCTCTGAGGTTTAATTAGGAGCAACTGTCTTTCTGGTACTTCCGAGAGCCTTGCTCTGACTTTCTCAGAGGAAGGAGGAAGGGATGGTTCCCTGCAAGGAGAGGGGGCAGAGGAAAGGCCCCCCTCGCCCTCTCCCCGGCCACAGAGAGATCAGCACCTTGGAGGTCACCGAAATCACGCTGCATGCGTGCCCTGGATCATTACGACCCAGAGAAGGGGACGATCGGAACGCAGGATAACACATTAGCAATAGATAATAGAGTCTAAATAAACATAATCAGCTTTCCCCTACATCTCCAGACCAGAGCTTATCTATAAATACCCTAATGACACCCAGCCAGCCAATTACTGGCTTCTTGGAAGAGCCCCTTATTAATGGCGTTGCAGTGAGGGAAAAACATTAATTATTGGACACAGTGGGATCTTTTACGTTCTGTCTGGTCCGGACAGCACCAATTAATGCAACAATTATCATCAACGACCGCACGGCCCGCTGAGCGCAGCCACCCGGCCGGCTGATGGGGTGGGAAGAGCAGACTCGCTGGGGAACATCACCCACGCGCTTACGGAGATGGCTTCATCGGTGTGGAAGCTGCTGGAACAGCAGAGGGGGGTCAGAGCGTGTCGGGTTTTCTTCAGGACAGTGCTGAGAGTGGGGAGTCGGGGCATGGGTCTGTTGCTACAAGTTGCTAAGTGAAATCAGGCAGATGATTGGCAGCAAGAGGTCACTTTTAGAGAAAGGGCAACTGATTTGGCCCTGCCCACCCCCTGGTCCTTCCCTCTCACTCACCAAATTCCGGCTCCATTGCTTCTCTCTCGGTGTTTCTAATTCAACTGTGCTTTTTCCTGCCCCAGGACATTTGTCTGAGAAATACAAAAAGACAAAGATCTTCCCCTGCCTTTTGTGAGGCTGGTTTCTTCCTGAAAGCAGTTTGGAGGTTTGAGAGGAGGTTCTTTTTGAACGTGAACCCAAACTATCCCTTTTCCTTAATATTAGTCTCTTTTTCTTCCTGTGCTTTGCACAGCATCTACTATAAATCATATTTAATGGATGAATCATTATTTTATTAATGTCTGTCGTCCCCACAGGAATGTAAACTCCACAAGGCCAGGGACTTTGTCTTTTTCTCCAGCATCTCTCTGAGTATCATGCACATAGTAGGTGCTTAATAAATATATGGTGACTAAATAGATAAATCTATGCATCTTGTGGAAACAAAGTTACATTTAGGAGACTCCATGCTGGAGACCCACAGAGCAAACCAGCTACCCTCTGGCTGAAATTCCCCAGAAAAAAACAACTGTTCTATTACTAGTACTAATGTTTCCAGCAAACTCTGTTGACTCTTCGGCACTTTGAAAAGCATGAATGCGCTTAAGGGGGCTTTGACAAACTGTCCTGTAGGACAGTGGCCTGTTACTCATATCATGGCGCTTCGCTCGAGCTGGCTATCTGAATCTGCTGTGCTCAGGGTGTAAGATGGTCACAGGATTGCTTTTGTTTACTTCTTCCTGGTGACAAGAGGATCACATCTGGGAGGCTTTAATTACACAGCTCTTTGAAAAATTGGTTGGGTGAGGCTGGTTCCCCAGAGCCTGGTCAGGGCTCTGAGAGGCGGGTGTGCCCGGGCGGCCCTTCTGCAGGAGGATCTCAGGCTGTTTCACTAGGAGTTACCCTTTGGAGCATTAGTAGCTCAGGTGGGCTGTTCTGAATCCCAGCCGTGTCTAGGACACTTGCTTAACCTCCCTGAGCCACGGCAACCCAGTCACTAACCAGGTTCCTGTCCTGCTCTTCCTTGACCAGGAGAGTCTCCTGAGGTTTCCTAACCAAGGTGGGGCTGTGGGTTCTTGAAGGCGCCGCGGGATCTGCAGTCCAGGGCTGCTGTACACTTGCGGTCACAGCCAGCACGCATGTTCCAGGCTCCTAAATAACCATCCCCAGGGAACAAGTCAACCAGGATCACGTAGAAATGCCAGGGACCCTCGGGGGGCATCTGTCAGGGTTGTTTTGCCCTTCTCTCAGAGCAATGACCTTGACTTGAAATGATCTCACCCCCTCCAACACATTTGGTCTCAACTATGCATTTGGACCCAAGTGTGGACTGTCCAGCTTCCAGGCGGTTGGGAATAGATAGGGTCTGTGAGGTCCCCACACTGTTTGGTGTCTAGCTTCGCCAGGCCAGCCGGACAGCATTCAGTAAAAGTTCATTTCCGTGCCATGTTGTGTTGACCTGGTGAGTCTGTCTAGCTGTCCCCTAGACCAGCCCTGGAGAGCAGGAACCACCAACGGTTCCCCTTGTATCTCCAGTGCCTGGCCAGGGCTCAAGACCCCCAAAAGCTTTCCACCTCAGAGTGCGAGAGCTTGTCGGCCCCTGGATGAAGCTGCATGCGGCAGTGACCATCCCTGCTGCAGAGTGACCTTCCATTCCAGGCCGCCAGAGAAGGGGGCATTTGGGGCTCCATGGGTTTCTGGGTGCATGGGGTGAAAGGACAAATGAGGCCGAGCCCTGTGGTTGGAAACAAGGAGGCTGACGGACCTGGTTGGAGTCCTGGCTCTGCTACCTCCAGGTGGGGCACCGGATGCATGGCTACCTCTTTTTGGCCTTCCCTTGTGTGTAGGATAGAAGTGAGGTCACTGTCACAGTGCTGTCGGGGTTCAGTGGGGTAATGTTGGTGGGGCCTTTAGCATGTGTCTGGGACAGTCAGCCACCATAAGTGTCAGCCGCTAGGAAGGCTCCTGCTGGGGGGTGGAGAGCTTTTGGTAGGTGGGAGTGAAGCCTCCAAGGACAGTTGTGCAGTTGGTCACTTGACAAATTCATGCCGTGAGCTATGCATTGACTCAGGCCTTGGGGATGCGAGGGTGACAAGGTTAGTTCTGTCCTGAAGGATTGGCAGTGAACTAACCAGACATGACCTCTGGCTGGCATTTCACTAATTCTGGAGGTTCTGGCCCAACGTGGACACATAACTCCGATGAATGACAGGAGCCATGGTGGACATGGAGTTTGTGCCAGTGACAGAGTGGGGATTGTATTTCACACGCGGCTCTGGAACCCGGGGTTGCCTGGAGAGTCTTGACCATCTTTAGGTCAACCAGTGCCAGCAGCGTGCAGAAGGGCCCATGCCAGAAGCATCAGGATCCTGGCTCCGGGACTCTCAAGCTGGATTCATTTTGGAACCTATCACGTGGTTTCTCTGTGGCAGCTTCATGCATTTGGCATTTCTTTACCAAATGCTGGTGGAAAAGACATTCTCACAAATGGCTGCTCAGAAGGGTGACTGTCTAACTCTCCTGGGTCTCCTGGGCCCCCCAAGTGAAGGTCGTAGTCTGTATTTTAAGTTTGGCTGTCTGAATGTATTTTCTAACTTGGGAGAAAAATCACCCCGAGCATTTCCCGTGACTCGGGGTCACACGGGCAGGAAGGCGTTTGATGTGGGTGGGGCGTGCCGGGCTTTGGGTTGGGGTCACTCATTTTCCTTTGCTTCGAACTCATCCTTTCCTGTTTATGTCTTTCCTCTCTTTGCTTCTCACACGGTTCACCTCCTGCAGCGATTCTTGATTTCTCGGGATGTAGGATAATAATATGGGAGTCATTAAAAAAAAAATTATTTGCCCCAAGTAGCGCTTCATTCAGTGATTTCTATTACTTCTCAAGACAAAAGAACTTTCTTTGAAATGAAGATAGGGTTCCATCCCAAAATGCTAATGTAAATCCCACATAGATGGCGACACTAGATGGGACATCAGATGAAAAGAAGCACCTGGTTTCCTGGGGAGGCTGTGGTTCAGACCTGCAATGTCTACCCAAGGTGCGTGTGGCTTGCAGGTCAGATGGTAGTGGAGACTTAAGAGGTGAGGCCTAGTAGAAGGTTTTAGGTGACTGGGGGCAGGTCCTCGAAGGGGACTGTGGGAACTCTGACTCTTCTTCTTCCTCTCTTTCACTTCTCAGCCATGACGTTTGCTGTACCCTGAGTCCCCACCATGATGTGCTGCAGCCCCACCAGATGCTTAAAAGCAATAGGCTTGCCCAATCATGGAGTGAGAATCTTCCAAACTGTGAGCCAAAATAGACCTTTCCTCTTTGTACGTTTATCATCCTGGGTATTTGTGATAGTCATGCAAAGCTGACCAACACAGGGGGATTTGCTAGCTCTTAACAGGGATAGAGTAAAACTCTGAGGAGCTCACTTGCTTCTCTTTGCTTTTGCTTTCCACCTGACTATCCTGCCACTTCCCATGGCTTTGCTGTCACCTGATATTTTGTTGCACGTTCGGTATCTTCCTCCATGACACAGCCTGTGTCTGAATCTCATGTAACGGGGTTCCTCACATAATGTGTGCTCCTTTCCTGATTCTTCTGTGAGAGCATTGGACCTTACACGTCTCTACCCTGAAGTAAAGCTGGCTGCCTGTGGAAGGGGTTTCTTTTGAGAGCTGAGTGTTAGGAACCCAGGGCACAGAGACCCTGGCAAAGCCATGGATGCAGAGAATCTTCTGGAAGGCTGCTGGTGGACCAGACTTGAATTCACCTGCAAACCCACAGGACAGTCAGAGTCAGGGAACTGACACAGTTCAGGGCCCATACTTGTAGATATTTAATATCCTCTCATCTCAGTTGGGTGTGGTGGTGCATTCCTGTAATCCCAGTGACTGGATGCTGAGGCAGGAGGATTGCAAATTCGAGTCCGGCCTGAGCAATGTAGCAAGACTCTGTCCCAATATTAAAAAAAAAAAGAAAAAGAAAAAAAAAAAAAGGACTGAGGCTATTGCCCTTGAGTTTGATCCCTGGTATTGAAAAAAAAAAATCTACTCTCTACTCCCATTTCTGGCCCCTGACTTTCTTTACGATGTTATGTTTTTACAAAAGTGAAACTGGAAACTGAAAATAACCTGCTAATGTCATCTCCACCATTTCCAGTTTTCCTTATTGGCTCATAGTGACAGCTGGACTTAAGGTTTTGATTTTTGTGTAACAGGCTGAGAACCTTCTCATATGACTTTGCAGGAGACCCAGCAGAGTGAGCAGCTGGGACCTTGAATCTAGTCCTTCCTCCTTTTTAACTGGATGACCTCAGGTAAGTGATACAAGCTCTCTGAGTGTTGGTTTCCTCATTCCAAAAGATGACGACAATAAAACATCCTCCTCTGTTGAGTTGTGAGAATGAAGGAGTTGATGTGGAAAAGGGCCGAGGACAATTCCTGGCACAGGGTTCAGAGCAACATGCACCGGCCGTTATTCAAAAGGGCTCCCTGAATAGCAGCCTCATTTTTCAGCTCACAAATTGCTCAGAAAAGTCCCCGCTGCACGCCTGCTTGAGTAAGAGACAGGTTGGGGCAGCGATGTCACTGCCTGTTGTGGGACTCTGCAATTCAGGGAGTGACCCATTCCCTGTACTTCATCTCAGTCATTGCAATAGGTGTCATCAACCGCCAACTTGGAGCCAAGTCACAGGCTTCGAAGGAGCATTTGCATGGCTGTGGGCTGCTTGCACCTCAGGGCTGGGAACTGGAGGGATGCTCCATGACGACACTCAGGCTCAGAAGGATGGCAGAGGCAACTGGTGTTTGCCTGACTCCCGGGGGTGTTTCTGGCATTGCCAGAGGAGGTGGAAGGGTTTTGTGTTTTGCTGCATTTGCAGCTTGGAGAAGGCAAGCTCAGCTGTCCAGGAGCACGCAGGACCCCTACAGGACAAAGGGCAGCAGCTCGGCATGGCGAGCCCCCAGCAGAGGATCAGAGGGTTCCCAAGCACCTTTAGGCTAAGGAACGGGGCTGTGCGGTTGGGCTCCCTTGTCTGTGCCAATCTCTTAAAGAGTCTGAACTTGCACCTGGGGAAGACAGACCCCTACGACTTCTGTACCGTGATCCAATTAGAGTTGGAGGCTCTATTATGGAAACCATCGGCAAGCAAGGAGAATCCAGGCCTGCAAACCCTTTTAGACAGAGGCTGAGTATGAATGAAAATCCATCAATAGACAACTAACCAGTAAATGAGCTGACTGGGTGCAAACTGAGTCGCTAGGGCTGGTAGCTGATAACTCAACCAATGAGTCGAATGGAATGGGGTCCGTGCCGAGAGCACAGATTTGGGACCGGATACTCCTAAAGATGGAGACGGTTGGCAAGTCACCGGAGAAGTCCGCTTTATTACAAGATGAGGCTTACATATATACTCTTGGGGCTTCCGGGTTAAGGGAGAAAGTGGCGTGTGGGTTTCTGATTGGTCCGGCTTGCCGCCGGCGGGAAAATAGGTGGCGGGAAGCCGAGACTTATGGGAAGAAGAAGCCGCTCAGGGGCCATCTTTGGTGTGGATCGGACTGCATATGGAACCTTACAACTCCCACTTTCAGATCTTGCTTTACTACTCTGGACTGTTGGTCCTGAGCTAGTCACTCAACCTCGCTGAGACGCTTGGTGCATGTGTGGACAACGGGGGATGATGGCAACCAGGCAGGCAGATGAGTCCTCTTGAATGGCCCGGTTCAGATCCCAGCTTGGTCGGTCCCAGCAGCCCTTGGTTCCCTGGTTCTTCCACCCCATCCTCCAGGTCTAAGCCTAACTATCGTCTCCACCCAGAGGCCTTCCCTGTCCACCCACCCAAATGCCAAGCTGGTCTTCTCACTCCAAATTGCTTCCCATCACCTCCCTTGGTCTGGGTCTTTCCCAGCACGAGAAACAATCTGGGATTTTCTTCTTTGTCTTTCTTTGTTGGTCTTTCTTGTTTATTGACTAGTAGTTTCTCTCGCCATGAGCGTGAGGCTTGATGGATGGATGTTATTTAGGAAGCTGGAGGACCTTGGGCATGCTGGACTCTCAGTAGGGGGCTCTGCCATTTGCACGAATTGCTATCTGCAACTGCAGCCACCTCCTGCACCTGGGGAACCTTGTCTTTTCCTCCTCTGTGACCAGGGGAAAGGTCATAGTAAGGATTAACTGAGATGGGTGTTAGCATAGGAAGAAGATGACACAGAGGAGGCCTGACATGAGGGGGCCCATGTCATGAGCGGGTGCCACTCAAACTACACATCTTTTTCATTCTTTTCCTTTCCATTGTTCTCTCTGTGGAATGAGCCTCCTCCTCCTCCTCTTCCTCCTCTTCTTCCTCCATTTTTGGGGGTAAATACCTGCTATACAGATGACAAAATTTAGTATGATAAAAGTAATCCTGAAAAATGAGAAAAGGAAAAAAAAAGAAAACAAGAGTTTTCAGTTTCTCCATTTACAGAGCCCACAGTTTTATTTCTGATGTCAGTGGAAGCAGCTGGTGGGTGAGTTCACACCTGAACGCGCAAACTGACCGACGGGCCAATCTGTGCGGGGAAGTTGGTGTGCTGGACCTGCTGGCATCTTCCATATGAGAGAGAGCACAATTCTTTTTTTCTGTGAGGTTACATAAGGACATCTCCTGAACCACTCTTCCTTAAAAATAATTGCTGTTTCATTAATGGAAACTACGGACATAGTGATTTTCCCTTTTTACCTAGAGTAGCAAAAGGCTCAAATTTAATTTCACCACTTAATAATATTAGTATTCAGGTTGCAGTAGCTCTCCTACTTATTTTTATACTTGGAAACAAAGCAGGAATAAGTGAATAAATGCACTTTGGAAATGTGATTTTCTTAGAAAAATCCCATGGCTGCATTTCCTGGGTGGAAAGCAACAAACACTGACTCTTGCTAACTTGCACGGTGGCACTTGCTGAGAACAGCTCTGTGACCCTGAACATGACTCTTTTGGTCACAATTTCCTCAGCTGTTAAAGGAGGACTTTAGCTGAGGAGGGTGGTTCTGGGCCCTTGTAAGTTGAAAACGTGTTCACTCTTTCAGCAATCTGATGAGAACAAAGACTTCTCCAATTTATCTCTGTCTCAGTTGTATTAAAATAAGCATTTTTTTCCAAATATATTTTTAAAGTCACCTGGACCTTTCTCCTAAATAAAACTGGTAGGGAAACCAAGAATATGAAACAGACCAATGTGGATCTGCTAAGATTGGGGGGCTTGGGGGTGGAGTATCTGTACCCCTTCTCCTGCCCTCCCCAGGCTACCACTGAGGCATCACTAGGCTTCCAGCCACAATATCCTGGGGGACTGGGTTTCAGCAGAATTAAAGTCACTTTCTGAACCTACCTGTCTTCAACCAAACCTGGATTGCAAACTCCTCCAGGGCAGGCAGTACCTGGAGGCCATTGAGATGGCATTTTAAGGGTCTGGTTTCTCCCATCCTCCACACCTCCCTGTGGTGCCTCATCATCTCCCAAGGCGACACAGACTGCCTGGGCTTTGGCCTTTGTATCAGGATGATTTGTGACTTCTTAGGTGGGTCACATAATCATCATCTCACAACTTTGCAACCGCAAATTTAATTTCTTTTGAACATGGGGACCATTTAAACAGTAGCTTGAATATTAAATCTGCACTTTATGGGAGTTGGGGAGGAGGGGTGGGGGGGGGTAGTAGGGAAGAATTTCCCAAAACCGAATGAAAGAAGGATGGAAAACATTGTTGAGTTTTTGCTAGAAAAACTTTTTTTCCCCCTCCGATTGAAATATTCCTTTAAAGCATTGGCAGGCTTACAGAAGTGAAATGAAAAACAAATCCCACAAAAATCCTGTAGTACCATAAAAATAATGAATAAAGTAGTGCAAAATGCTTTGATTTCTGTAATATTTTTCAATAAAGTTGGTGCATTCCAAGCAGATTGTATTTATCTTGAAGGAGGCCCACTGCACTGTGGCTTAAGAGTTTATAGCAACATTTTGGTGGTCTTGGTTGTGATATGATAATAAAAAGCACTCACATACGTGGACTTAGGGCGTGGGCTTTGGAAGCAGGCTGACCTGGGTTCAAATTCCTTCTTCCCTTTGTCTCCCTGGGCTGCTTAAGTAAAGGGCTGTTTTCTCCGGGCTGAGCTTCTCTTCCTGTAAGATATGCCCCAATCGGTGCTGCCAAGTTCCATGAGCAAATGCAACTGAAAGCTGCTGGAGGATGTGTAGGTACCCGGATTGAGCTTGTTTGGATCAAGAAAATGATAGCATCAGAGGAGGAAAATTGCTACTTTGATCAAAAAAGTTATACCTTGTTTTGTTAAATTTTTCATTTTTATTGATATATTTCTACTATTTTGAATGGTCTGTTCATGTCTTTGACATATTTTTCTTTTGAATACTGGTTAGTTGTGTTAAAATATTCAGAAAGTGAACAAGGTACAATAAGAGTAGAGATCAACTAGTTCGGTATACATCTGTGAAAATAACAGCCAGATTAAAATATAAATTATTTCTAACACTCCAGAATAGAATAGGACTTGGTCAATTTGTTTAAACTTACATTAAAATATACCATGTGCCCAGAAATGAAACCAACAAAAGCTGTGTAAGATCTTTGAAAACTACATTACTGAAATAAATTAAAGAAGACAGAATTACATGAAAGAATATACTATGTTCATGGAAGATTCTATATTGTGAAGATATCAATTCTTCCAAAATCATCCATAGGTGAAATATTACTCCAAATCTAGCAAGTTGATTTTTTTTTTTTTTTTTTTGGTACTAGGGATTGAACCCAGGGCCACTTTACCACTGAGTTACATCCTCAGCCCTTTCTATTCTTTATTTTGAGACAGGATCTCACTAAATTGCTTGAGGCCTTGATAAGTTGCTGATGCTGGCCTTGAATTAGTGATCCTCCTGCCTCAGCCTCCTGAGTGATTGGGTTTATAGGTCAACATCACTGTGCCCATCTACTAAGCTGTTTTGTGTGGTCAACAAGCTGATTCTAAAATTTATATGGAAGTTCAAGGGCCAAGAATAGCCCTTGAAGATGAAAAGCAATCTTGAAGATGAAATATGAAAATAAAGGATTTACACTATCAGAAATCAAGATTCACGAAACTATAGTAATTTACACAAAGGTGTGTCAAGGGTAAAAGGCTTGAACAGACACTGAAAAAGAGAACATTCAAATGGCCAATAAGCACATAACAAGTTCTAAACCTCATTAGTCATCAGGGAAATGCATAGTAAAACCACAATGTGATATAATTACACATTTGCCAGAATGACTAAAAGTTTTCCTTTCTTAGTAGGATTATAGGATTTTTCATTTACCAAAAACTAAAATGTAATTACCAGAATTGCATATTACATAGTTTAATTAACAATGCCTAATATTCAGGGGGCCCTTCAATCCAAGACTTTTTCTTTCTTTCTTTCTTTTTTATATTTTTAGTTTCATAGTTTTCTTCTATTGCTCCTTGGATTGTTGTGTCTTCCATCATTTTGACTATCTCCACTGAGATTCCTAATAAATGAAAATTGAATTTTTGAATAATTAAAAATAATTCTTCCCTTTTAAAATATTCATCTCTTTGTTCTGGGAAAATGTCTTGCCTTTATTTTGTATTGCTCTGATTTAAAAATTCAAAAGTAGTCTAGCTGCTAATTTTTGCTTCCAGTTCAGCAATTGTGCTTCTTATAATTTTCTAGCCACTTCCTAGTCTCAGATGTCCTTTTCAAATTCTTACCTGCTCTTGATACAGTGCTGAGGATATAAATCAGACAGTTTCTCCAAATCTGTCCAGTTTCTGGCAGCCTGGGTTTCTCTGGAAGCATCTTCTCTGTTGGTCAGAGTAGTCCTCTCTTGTCAGAGCCTTTCTTTCTCTGGCTTCTTTTCTCCGTCTACACATCTGTATTGAGATGCAGAGAAAAGGCAGTTAAGATGAGTTTCGTTTATTCCATTCATCATTACCGAGTCCTTATGCTTTGCTAGTCATGCTTCCAGGTGCTGAAGATAGAACAGAGAGTTCTCTAGAAACCCTCCCATCGCTATGGTTTTTAGACTCTAACAGAGAAGGCTGAGCAGGTGACACAAGGGCGGTGAATAATGAGAAGGAGAAGATCTGACAACAGAGGACTTTAGCATAGTCTTGGTGGATGCTCCATGGAGTGTCCCCTGAAGATTCCCCAACCAAGTGAGGCTTTCAGCTGAAATCCGAAAGCAAACAGCACAGGGACTGAAGCAGGAGGAGGCTCCTTGTGTTAGGTGCTCACAAGCTGGTGTGGTTTGTTGACCTTCTTACATTTTGATGTATAAGTAATTAATATATATGCACATCACATATCTGTATGCTACAGCTGGCAATTTGTGATACAGGATGCTGTCTTGACATTGAAAATACTGGCTGAGATCTGGAGTATGATTCGAAATCCTCTCTCATCATCAGTGGTCAGACTCTGAAGGTGACAAATGTACACGGTATAACAGCAGTCAAACTCAAGGTCCTCTCTAGTCACAAGGAGTCCTAGGACCCTGACATATTGACAGGTGTCTTTCTCCCCTAGTGTGCTGAGAGGCTATGGACACCTGTTCCAGAAGCTGTGCTTAGCAGGAGGGGATGTCAGCGTGTGGGGGATGTGTGAGATGCAGAAAGAGCACGTGGCATGAATTGGTGACTGAGGTGGTCACATGACTTGGCCACCTTATGGGTTAAATAGGAGGCTGTGGACTGGCCTGATGACCTCAAAACCCATAATACTTTGTTTTGGAAAATAGATTGTGTGATCCTGACACAACTTGGGAAGGCAGCATCCTTGGGTCCTGGGCATTTCCTGTAAAGCAGGGATGTTTCTCACATTGAAAATCTTGATTTCACATATTACATGAGAGATCATACCGAAAATATTGTAGGAGCATGATTGGACTGAGGATGACTTTCATCCACTGTTTTCTAGACAGATGGTCCCAAATTATGTTTAGAATTCAAATATAAGAAAAATTAGCTTTCAGCATTGAGACATTATCACTTTTTTCTGTTTCTTTAAGCCCTGTTTGGACCAGAGAAACATGTCTAGCTTCCTGAGTCAGAACTTCCTGTCTCTGCAGGAAGACACTTCCACAGCAATGGAGGAAAGATTGGCTTCTCCATTAATGCAGCCCAGGGAGAGCCAATGGAATTGTGGAAGGGGAAAGAGTGGATTTTGACCTTTGCAAGTACCAGTTATGAAGAAGAATGTTGACTTCAGTCATAAGTGGAAAAATTACTACCCAACTTCATGAACCCAAATTTCAATAATAAATGAGTTTGTGGCATCCTGGAGAAGATATCTTAATCCCACAATTCAGTCAACACTGAAGACTAGCCCATCAATATGGTTAAGACTACCAGGAACCAGTAACCAGTTTGCCCTGGAGAGCTCTCCAGGAAGTGCTGTTGCACAAAGGTAGATAGGACATGGACGTCACTGAGACATCATTACCACTAAGGTGGACCTTGGTTTCCAGGGTTTTGAGAGACTTCTCAGCCAACAGCAGTAGTCATATCAGATGGTAAGTATGAATCTGTATTGTCTGTCAGAATGGGTTGTCAGCCCAGAGCTAAAGTTACATCCTAAGGAGACCCTGGCCCTGCTGCCAGCTCTCCTTTGCTCAAAGAGAAATGAGATGATTCCCCTTTCAGGCAAGGGTGCTAGTTGTGCCCCTGCCAAATTTCACAGGAGGATCTTTCTGCTCGTCTAATGGTCAAAACACAGACTCAACTGGAAAAGTGGAAGAACGGGTACCAGGCCAGAAATAGAAACTCAAGCTATTTTCATTCATTATCGAAAGTTATGCTAAAGGTCAACTCTGACAGCAAAGTGCCTGACAGATGTGTGACTCATCCTTGAAACCCTAAAGCAATGCTGTCAAGCAAAGCATCCCCATGTACATTTTCTACATTGGTATTGTCCAAAACAGTGACCACTGGCCATATGTGGGTAGTAGGAGTAAGAAATACATTTTTAATTTAATTTAATTTAAAAAGACACAGTAGCTAGTTGTTACTATGTTTGAGAGCACGACTCTAAAACCTACTCCTAAATCAAGGCAGATCCCCACATATCCTGCAGGAATATCATTACAAAGCCATGTGAAATTTGTTATTGGAGTTGGTTAAGGATGGTACTTACTATTTACATCACATCTAGAACTTTCCAGGAGGATTCATGGGGGAGTTCTTTCTGGTTTTAATATCAGGACTGACTGAGCTTTGTTTAGACTGATTTTATTCAAGGATGTTGGATTTCATGTTCCATTATATTTCTCTGCCTGCATCAGTTGTTGAAAAGGTCAGAGCTGAATCCAAGAGCCACCTTTACAAACGTCGAAGTCTCCACCACACTTATAGTACATTATGGATTCATTCTGGGCTCTGCCTTAACTTCCCCTTCATGTGGAGGGACAGTAGGTTTTTCTGAAAGATCCCTCCAGACGTTCATTTCAGATCATCTGGCAAGGAGCTGGCATGGTTGGGGCACCCCTCCACCCAATTTCCCACCTCCAATAGAAGGGGTTTCATCAACTTAACTGATCACATGGGGTCCATATCTGATTGGTGGCATTCCCCAGGAAATGCTGTAAGCCGTTGAAGTCCAGGCTCAGATGTGACTAGTCTTTGCGTCCTCACTGTTCCCATGTTACATAGCAAGAAAGCAGACCAGAGGAGCCCCTCCCGTGGAGCACAGACCCACTGTGCATTCAGCCAACTAGTCCAGGCTCTGGGACCCCTCCGAATGGAATAGAAAGAGCAGAAGAGTTGAATCCTCTTCTTGTTGGTCTACAGTTTGCAGCTACTGCCTCTCCTTCTCCACCCATCAATGCCATTGATGTTTGCCTTTATCCCCACTCTTGCCCATCTCATTGTCTGAATGAAGACATTTTGTCTTGCTACCATGTATCCAGATTTGGAAGTTGCATTATATTCTAGGAAAGAAGGCCACAAAACACCATTTAAATTAATAAAAATAAACACAGTGGAGACTTCCTTTCTCTTGCACACCCAACCCTGGCCTCACTCCTGGGAAGCTGGTGGTCTTGGTGCTAACGTGGCGACTGCACGCACACTGCTCACAGCTTGAAGCTGAGCAGTCAGAAGCCTAGAACAAAAAGGCTCAGAACTAATATTTCTAGATTTAACCTTCTCCAAGCCCAGAGGCCAAATGTCATGGGACTTCTCCATGTTTTTCGCTTTCTTTTGTAGGATCCTGTTCCCTGAAGGGTCAGGATTAGGAAGGCAAGAGGTTAAAGGATCCAAAAAAGATGACTGGAGAAGACAGAGAGGAGTAAAGGGGACTCTGTTTACAGAGGAACAGGTTGTGCCTCTTGTTCAGGAGTTGAATCCCCACCAACCCACAGACTATCAGGAGAACTAATAGAATATTCCTTGGGACTCAATTTGGTTTTGCTTGGCCATGAGCTGAGAGCTTTCCTACCTCTTCCAACTACCCCAGATCATTGTATTCATAAGAAGCCTGGAATTTAGGAATGATTCCATCAGTGCTGGCTCTTGTGATTACTGCTAGTCCATTTGGTCCATTCCCCTGTCTCTCCTAGGAAAGATCATTCCAAGGCTTGGAAACCCCCACTCTACCCAAATCTCAGAGATCAAGATGTAGGTATCACTAACAACATGTGAGACCATAATGATTATGCAGCCCCAAATAAAAACTACAAGACTTTCCATCTCTTCCCATCCCCTCGAATACTTCCTGCCTCCCAGTCAGAGGAGAAACTGTTTAGAAAAATCAGGCCAAGATTACCCCAGAGGGAAAATATGTTTTGAGTCTAGTGAAGGCCTTTGCTGAGTGACATTAATTATACGCATTTAGATTTGACATTATTAATTAACCTTCTCAGCTGTTTATATTGTAGCCTCTTATTAAAACAATATGATTAAAACAAATAATTAAAGAATATCACTACCTTCTTAAATGTGTACATCATTTCAAGTTTACAGAAGACTTCTATCTACACTCTTATTTGATGTGAACGCTGATTCTATGAAGTTAATATGGCAACATTTAGTCTTTCTTCTTCATTGTTTCATTATGATAAAATTATGTATAACATAAAATTTACCTTTTTTTTCCATTTTAAGCATACAATTTAGTGACATTAAGTACATTTCCAATACAATGCAACCACTATTCACTTCCAGAACTTTTTAATCATCCCAAACAGTAACTTTGTGCTTCTTAAATAACTATTTCCTCTCTAACTTCCAGTTTAATTCTGTCTCTGCAAATTTGGCAATTCTAGGTACTTTGCTTAGGAATCATGCAATAAGTGTACTTTTGTATCTGTCATCTCTCAAACAGCATTATGTCTTCAAGTTTCTTCCATGATGTGGCATGTATTGGAATTTCATTCCTTTTTTAGGCTGAATGACATTTCACTGTATTTATTTCTCTATGGACATTTGGATTTTAAAAAAATCATTTTTTTTTAACGTTTGGGCTATCACAAATAGGGAGTTATGAGCATCAGCAGGCCATAGTCTTATTTGACAAAAGGAGTTAAGAGATCCATGTGGTCACACGAGGTAGGGCAGAGGGGTTCCTGACCCTGACTGCATGGAAGAACAGCAAGGGCCCTGGCACTGGGCACCACTCTGGACCAACAGAATATCTGATTCTCTGAAAGTGCAGCCTGGATGGGCCATTTTAAAGAATCCTCCCACCCCCCAAATCTGTGCAGGACAAACTGAGGGTCATGGAGCCCAAAATAGCAGGACTCCCCGACAGGCCTCTTGCAGACTTTGTCACTTGGGGCTCCCCCTTTTCTTAGTAAAGCTGCCTCTCATCATCAGTGGATCAAAGTGGGTCCTTCTTATATCATTTTAACCCATGATTTGTAGCAGGAAAAAGAAAACGGATTTTAAAATCAAAATTCAAAGCTTTAAAAAGAAAAGCCTGCTCTCGATACCAGGAAGCCAAATGTTGGTTTGTTGGCTAAATATATGGATCCATTTGTTTCTTGCATTTTAATCATCTCATTTTAATAACACAGCACAATACAAACAATTGTGTGGGTTAATTCAGCTCCATTTAAGAAGTCTTGTTCTGTACGCCAGAGCTTGTTGTTCTGTCTAGTTAAATGCGCATGCATTAAAATGCTAATAATTAAACTGTTACGATTGACTAATGAACTCTGCCAGCGATAAATGATGGTCTTGTTAGATTCGCTGTGCAGCAAGCTCCCTTTGTACTGAGAAAGTTAAAGGTTAAAGCGCTCTTGAAACCAGTGAGTGGATCTAGAAGCAATTACAATTTTTCCTTGAAACTAATAGTTACTACAATAATGTTTCAATTCCAACCCAGTAAGGAGAAAAGGAATAAAGGAGGCGGGGGGGGGGGGGGGTGACTCTGAGCTCTATTCATGAAGGAGGATGGGAGCTTTATTTAGTCCACAAGGCAGATGGTGTGGTTATTCAGACTAAAGCCCACTTAGTTACAAACATCCTTCTTGGAACCCAGTCTCCCAAGGATGCAAAGGGAGACGATAATTTTTCAGGACACGGCAGCAGGTGACCCAAGCTTTGTGGTGTTATTTGGAACACAATGGCTAAGTAATGCAGGAAATTGCTCCCCAGCTCTCTGTGTGATTTGGGGAAAGTTGCTTAATCTCTCTGGACCTCAATTGTCTCGTTTTCAAAAACGAGATAATAACAACAGCTCTCCACGGTGAACAATCACTTTATCTTGAAGCAGCCGGTTGCTGTTCTCAGGGTCATGACTTCTGGTTTCCCTCCCAGGGCATTGCTTCCTGGCTCTTGGTTCACAGGATTTGGTGGGAATTGATGCCAACCACCCATGCTCCAGGGGTAAGCAAGTGACCCAGCCCTGACCAATCGGAGCATCACATTAGTCTGTTCAAAACGGGCCTCATAATAATCAGTCAGAAATTCCAGAGCACTAGCCTGTGCAATCTAGAAAGAAGCACCCCCTTTTCCTGAACTGGATCCTGGAAGGGCGTAAGTCTGGGCAGCATGAGATGGTCTTCCCCTCACAGGCAGAGCAGAGCTGAGGCTCAGGAGGTGGTCCAGACTCACTCTGGGTTCAATGATATGAGCCCATATTTCCCTTTTTATTCTCCCCATAAGCTGGTTTGAGGTGAATTGCTGTTCCTGGTGACAGACAGAGGATGTCGGGCTATTGTAAGTGTTAAGTTAATGCATGGCCGGTGCTGTGGAAGATTCCCAATAAACAGCAACAGGGATGACAAAAGGGAATCAGGAAATGCAACAGCAGGACAGGCCACCTCACCCCCTTCCTGTGTGTTCTTGTGAGGAGCCTCACCACCACAGGACTTTAAGGCACCTGGGGCTTCCCTTCCTGAACACTCCTTTTCCCAAGGGTACATTTTTTTTTTCATAGAGGAAGCAATCAGAGTCCGCTGAGGAAAGGTCATGAACTCGACTCCTCTGCACTGTTCCTTAGCTTTCTGATTGATCTTTGCATGCCAACTCAACGGTGGCCACATTTAATCAGCCAGTCAGGTTCTGAGCACGTGGTGGGAGCCTATGTTTGGAAGGATTATATGGAGGGAAAAGCTTAGGATCTTAATCCAGAATACTATCTAAGTGACCTTAAGTAGGTCACTGACCCTCTCTGAGACTCCTCATCCCTAGGAGGACGAGGATAAAAACCCCTGTCCTCAGATCAGGGATGTCGAGGGTGATTAGGAAGAGTGATGGGGGAGAACGCTGCTTAACCCCTTACGTGGAAGATCCTCAGTTTTTACGCATACCTTTGTGTAGCATGCAGCCAAAGCCCCATGCAAATATAAGAGGCTCCTTGTCGGGAGGGGAGGCCACTGAGCTCTCTGAGGGTGCGCACTTTGACCAGAGATGTGCAGGGTGAGTGGCAGTCAGGACCACAGCGAAGGAGGGAGGTGGAGGCCAGTGCAGCTACAGCAGCTGAACTAGAGACTCAAAGCTGAGAGGAAGCAGGTTCTGGGAGGCCCTGCCAGCAGATCACAGCTTCTCTGCTTCCCGTACCCTGCTTCTCCACTGCCACGGGCTACTAGCACAGTGTGGCACAGAGCTGGCTGCCAGAGAGAAGAGCTTGCTGCTCTGTAGGAACGTTGGCAGCATTCCCATCTCTTTCTTCCAAGCACAAGGTGGGAAGCTTTTCCCTTCTGTTGGCATTGGGCATGAAAAAGTGACCTGCATTGGTCAGCAGGATGTGGCCAGAAGTGATGTGGGTCACTTCCTGTTCAGAGCTTCGAGGCCTGGTGCTTGGTTCACTGTTTCTCCCCTGCCCCAGCCTGGCTGTGCTGCCCAGCAGAGGTTCTGTAGGTCTGGGTTCAAGGGAGAGGATGTAGAAGAGACGCCCCTCAACCCACATAGATGTGGAATCGAGTTAGAAGAAATGCTTGCTGTGCTCAACTCCTGAGATTCTGGTGTGCTCTGGTTATGACAGTATTGTATAAACTGCAATGTCCTATGAAACTCTAATGACATAATAATGATGTAGGGAAACGGGAGTCTAACTGCCTGAACCCTGGGGAAACATACAGGCTGTTTCCAGAATTTCCTCACTAGAGAACAGCGCACTGGAGCACTAATTCACAGGCTCTGTCCTCCTGCAGCAGCTTCCCCCCAGCACAATCCATAGTGTGCAGGTAGGTGGGCTTGGCGGGATCTGCTGACTTGGGAGAAAGTTCTAAGCAGAAAAGGTGGAGATACTCAGCATGTCCTTGAGATAGGGCTCTGCCAGCACCCACAGAACAGCCCACTGCTTGTGGCAATGTGAAGCATAACCTGAGAAGTGACACAGGTCACAGACAATACCTGCCACTGTCTGGTAATGAAGGCTCCACCACCGGCCCCTCTGAGAAGCCTGCAGACTGTGTCCCAAAGTTTTCTTCTGGAGAAGAGTAAGTCCCAGCAACTCCTGGTCACCTAGATGTCCATTCTCTACTGAGATACTTGGGTTCCTGCTTCTGTCCTCTTCTTGGGAAAGAAAAAAGCAAAGAAAAAGGAACTGAACTTCTTAGTGCCTAGCAAAGTTGCTGGCATATAGTAGACACTCACTAAATATTAGATGTGTGAATATACGGATGGATGGATGGATGGATGGATGGATGGATGGATGGATGGATGGATGGATGGATGGACAGACGAATGGATGTATGGAAGGAAGGAAGAATAGATGGAAGAATAGATGGGTGGGTTAATGGATGGATGGTGGGAGGATGGATGAAATGTGTCATTGGGAGATTTAAGGGTGGAATGGAGGCTGAGGACAATCCTGCTCCCAATTAGCAGAGGTGGACATTGAGGGTGTGGGCACCCCTCCTGCCCCATCATTTGCCTACTGCCCATGAGGGAATCTTCTGGGAGAGATGAGACAGGCTCAGGTGGCACCAGAGGACTCCTTGAGTCTCTTGAAGTCCCTCACCCCAAATCCACCTTCTCAAAGGCATGAAGAAACTAAGTCTGATTCCAGGCTCATATTCTGGCCAAAGCTTTGGAGCGAAGGGCAGGTCCCAGAGTGGAGCTCAGACCTGGACAGCTGCCAGAATTCTCCTTCATGGACCCACTCCAGTGCAGCCCAACTGGAAGCCCAAGTGGAAGTTAATGGGAAAACCATCCCATGCACCTAATGAATTTCTAAAAATCACTTATGAAATGGTCTCATTCATCATTTGTTAACATCTTAAGACCTTAAAACTTAATTTTGTTTTAAAAACTCTCACACTCTGTTGACTCCATAAACATGTTTTAGATTTATGTTTTTAAAAAATATTTTTTAATTTGTTTTAATTAGCTGTACATGATGGTAGAATGCATTTATACATTTTGATGAATCATACATGAGGGGAGTGTAATTTCTCATTTTTCTGATTGTGCGTATTGTATGATCATGTTGGCCATGCAGTCATACAGGTACATGAGATAATAATGTCTTTCTCTCTACTATCCTTCCTACCCCCATACCACTCCCCTCCCTTCACTCCCCTCTACCTAATCTGAAGTAACTCTATTCTTCCCTAGCACACCCACATCCACTTAATGTGAATTAGCATCCACATATCAGAAAACATTCAACCTTTGGTTTTTTGGGTTTGTCTTATATAGCTTAGCATGAGATTCTCCAGTTGCATCCATTTATCAGCAAATGTCATAATTTCATTCTTCTTTGAATCTGGGTAATGGTCCATCATATATATATATATATGAATATGTCACATTTTCTTTAGCCATTTATCTGTTGAAGGGCACCTAGGTTGGTTCCATAGTTTAGCTATTGTGAGTTGAGCTGCTATAAACATTGATGTGACTGTGTCAGTGTAGTATGCTGATTTTAAGTCCTTTGGGTATAAACTGTGGAGTGGGATAGCTGGGTCAAATGGTGGATCCATTCCAAGTTTTCTGAGGAATCTCCATGCTACTTTCCAGAGTGGCTGCGCCAATTTGCATTCCCACCAGCACTGTATGAGTGTGCCTTTTCCCCACATCCTCACCAACACTTATTGTTGCTTGTGTTCTTGATAATCGCCATTCTGACAAATAACCCAATCAATAAGGAAATGAACATACTTCACAGAAGAAGGTATACAATTGATGAACAAATATATGAAAAATGTCCAACATCTTTAGATTTTTGTTTTAATGCAACAATGAGCAGCGTGCGGGTGAGTGTGCCAACCTACTTAATTCAGTACCACCACTCTGCAGCCAGCTCCTCTACATCTGGGTAGTGCCCACCTGCCTGTGCACAGAAACACTATCTGGTTTTCACCTCATCGCCTGTCATTCCATGCAGGTGAGTGGCAGTGCGGATGACTTAGTATGTCTGGCCCCCTTGAGCCAGCAGGGCGCACCTCTGCATATGCAGCAGGCTCAGTGGCCACTGTTCTGTGGGCAGGATCTGCGGCTGGTGGCTGCAGCCACATCAGTCATGGGGCAGCGCTGTCCTGAACCCCAGAAAGCGAAGAGTTCCAGGAATCTAAGCTGTGAGGCCTTGTTGATGAGGGGCACCAAGGCAGCTCCCAAGTGCCAGGCTGCCTGGAGAACCTGGCAGAGGTCTTATCAACAGTGACGTGCTGTTTTCTTTTAAGCTGGCAAGGTGGGAACAGATCCATAGGAAGGGGATTTACAAGACGCACAAAGTAAACTGCTCAGCCGTTTGCACGCTGGCTGAGTCCATTCTTGACTCCTGTTTTCAACACCCCATTTGGAGAATGATGCAGAAATCCTGGAAAGGGGCCAGAGGGAGGTGACAATCACGTGGCAGTATTGCCAGGCAGCATTGTATTTTGCACTTTGTTGGGGGAAGTGAGGGAGAAGTGAGATGGGGGAGGTGGAGAAAGACCTAACTAACCACTCACATGGTCTGCTGGGGTCTTCATGGATAGGCCTCATCAGATGTATTTCTAGAGGATAATGGTGGCTCTTTTTGTTTTAATAAAGCAGGAGGGACTGGTGTTAGATCTGAGGAAGGCCACCTTGAGGTGACGGTTATTTATGCCCACAGAGATTTCTTATTCCAGTACCGGGCCTCACACACGCTAGTCAAGTGCTCTACCACTGAGCTATCTCCAGCCCCAGCCTGGATCTTCTGATTAAGGTAGTGGAATCTGCCCCATCCTGAAAACCCTTAGGAATCTGTCTTCTGGATTATAGGCATTGCATTTGTTGCAGACTGGAGATGTAATTTTATTTGACAACTAATAACACCCCCTAACCCACCCTGCAAAACAAAACAAACAAAAAAATCTCCTCTCATTTGCCATCTTAGATGTCTACATAAGTGCGTTTCTCATAGGCAAACATAGTGAATATACTGAATTTGTATATTTCAAGGAAGTCCTTTTTCTGACTGTGTGTTTATTGTAGGCATTTGGGGAAATACTGTGGAGGATCTGTCCTGTTCACCTCTGGGCCTGAGCAGAGATCCAGGCCTTGAGCCTGGTCTGGGCCAGGGTTACTGTGAGGGCCTGGCAGTTCCTCTCTGGATAATAGTTTACCAGTGTGTTAGGCCTGACCTCAACATTTCTTATTTCTGTCAGAGTTGAGTCTGAAGATTTCTATTTTGTGGTTTTTCTTCCATATAAGACCTCCTGGGAACTAAAATTAACGTCACCCTTTACTTTGCCAGTTTTCTTGCCTGCTTGGCACGGGTCACAATTATGACAAGCCAGGCTGACTGGTGGGGACTAAATCCCTACAAGGTGAGCCACGTCACTTATTCCAGATCGCAATGCTGCCTCCTCAGAAAACGGCACCTCAGTCTGGTCCTTGCCCAGCTCCAAGGCCTAGGCAGCCCGCAGTGTAGTCCCAGGAGGCCACAGTGGGAGAACAGGCCACACTGACCTTGCCTGGCTGTCAGAGGATCCCACCAGGCATATTGCCTTCCCAGGGTCTGAGCAAGGAATGCATTTCTACCAGAACCACATCCGGGCCTCACCTACCCTGACAGGAGACACCTGCAGCCCTTCACCCAGGTCACCCGAGGCGGGTCCCAGCTGCTGGGCCTGGAATCCGAGAAAGTGCCCAGCTCCGGCCTTCCCCACACTCAAGGACAGCCGGCGGCTCAGAAGACCACCTGCTTGAGTCACAGAGAATCACTTGAGGCTTCGTTTAAAAATCACCAGAGAATAAGCACATTGGAGCATTAAAAACACTGTCAATTTGATACTTTTTGGAATATGGAAGAAAGCATTAAGTGAGACGAGGCAGAGATACGTGAAGTCAACTGCCTTCACCATTGCCACCCTCACCCGAGTATCCAGTGCCCGCCAGGCCCGCGGGTCCCATAGGCCTCTAGTGCATGCACTTCCTTAGGAATTCTATGCATTTTCAAATAACACGTAAAGAAATGGAATCCTACTTTATAAGCTTCTCTCAAGCCATCTTGCTTTGTATATTGAGGGCTACGAATCAGTGATTCTGAACCTACCTCGATCTCTTTTCTGTCACGTGTGCACACCCGCACACATATAATTCATACGTTTAGGATTCTCGCATATGCTGTTGTTAAGCACAGGCTTTCTAAACACTTGTTCCCCTACTCCTCCTCCACCGCCTACTTTCAGCTCATGTTCACAACCCGTTAGGCATCCTTCTGAACATTATTCTGTGCTTGTCTTATAATATGTATACAAATACAAACCCCTGTCTAAGATACATGCATATTTACATGCATATTTACATGCTCCATTGCGCTGATTTTTTTCTCATGCACCAACATGCCTGGGAAAGTCTTCCAATCAAATAATAAAGTTCTCCTTCACTCATAGTGAGAGCAAAGTCGCATTTATCTGAACGTTCTCCCTCTACAGGCATCCACTTTATTTATTTATTTTGGCTACTATAAACAGTGGTGTGCCAACATCCTTGTGTGTTTAGATAAGAGTCCACATCTTCAAGTCATTGTTCTTCCACTTCAGCAAAATGTAGACTCCCAGGAGTGAAAATTCTGAGACTTTGGGATAATTCAAGACAGAAAACTGAAAACAAGCAATATACACAGTGCAAGCCAGCAGCTTCTGAGGTCGGGACATTTTCTGCCCTTGTCCCTACACAGTTCCTAGTGTCCTTTTGGCCTTTCTATACTCAAAATCAGAGCAATGGTCCTGCAACTACTCAAATTCTGCCTAAGGCTGGTATGGGACAGTGTTCTGCAGTAGAGGCAGGCTCCTCACTCAGACATGCGCAGTGTCCCTCTGCACTTCCGCCTCCCCATCTGCAGCAGAGCCCAGCACATCTGCTGCAGGGGACTGCTCTGGGGTCCATGTGAGGCTGTAGAAGGCTGGGGCAGCTGCAAAGCAGCACGTCCTGGAAAGAGGTGCACCATGTCAGCACCAATGTGCGCCTGATCTTTCCGAAGTCTTTCTGAAGCTCGCTCCCAGCAGGCCTTCACTCTTTCCACCCAGACCATGTGGCCTTCAGGGAGATTTGGCATCACTTCAAGTGACTGCTTGGGACATAGGTTTTCTCTCTTCCTTGATGGAAAAATTCCTACAATTGAACACAATATCCACCTGCTGTTTCAGCATCAACAGACGAATGAGCCCTGATGGATGAGGAGGAAAACCCACAAAGGCTTGGGTGACTTAGGAACAAAATCTTTGTTTAGAACAGGCCGATGCAATCTCAACCCATTCACTGGGCAACGTTGTCCGTGAACCATATCGCTGGTCCAGAACGAGCCCAGGGGAGTGGCAGGGTGAAGGCAGCCTGGTGACCAAAACTTGTCCTGCCTGCGCAATTGCCCAATTTGAATGGCGGGCTATAACAAGTACAGCAATCAAGTAGCTGTAAATAGCAAACGTATATTTCTCACCGTTCTGGAAAGTGGGAAGTCCAAGATCACGGTGTTAGCAGATTTGGGTCAGATAAGGGCCCACTTTGTGGTTTGTAGATGGTGCTTTCTTATTTCCTCACATGGAAGAAGGGGCAAGGGAGTGAGTTCTCAGGATTCTCTGACAAATGGGCACTTGTCCCATTCAGGAGGTCTTCAGTCTCGGGAGATATAATTATTTCCAAGGACACCCAGCTCCAAATACCATCCCCTTGGGGGTGACGATTTCAGCATATGCATGAGGGAGACTCAGACAGTAGGGTCCAAAGCAACAACAGAGGCTTGGAGAGCAGTGTGCTGAGGTGTGGCTTCGCTCCCTGACCTGGGATCCGGCTTGCTCCTACTTGGGGGGAAGGAGGAGACAGATGCAGCCTGAGGCACACTGGCTTTTGAACCAAAGTGAGGAATGTTTAGCTTCACAAGATAAAAATTACTTTTATACAGACAACTCCATGGAAAAATCCCTGGCATATTTCGAAAAATATCAGCAACATCGCAGTTGCCATGGAAAGAACAGGGATGAGTTGGGGGGCCCGGGCTCTGGTTGTGTCTGCCACCCCAAAGCTGGAAGACCTTCAAGGTGACACCTCACTTCTCCGGGCCTCAGTTTACCCACCTGGAAACCAAAACCCTTACAATGATGTCTTCCAAAGCCACTCTCAGCTATGAAACTCCATTTTTATTAAAAATAATTATATTGCTATATTGGGTGCATGTATAAATACATAACAATGAATCCCACTATTGGTATAACTACAATGTATCAATATGAAAAAAGAACAAAAAATAATATTTTTAATATAACAAAACAATCTTTTTATAGCAAAATTGGAAAATACAGGTGGGTCAAAGAAAGAAAATTTTAAAAATATTAAATCTGAAATTATATTGCTGAGCAGTAAACATTATTTAAAATGCATGCATCACCTTGTAGGACTTTGAAAAATCAGCATACATTTCTTTAAGTATTTATATTTAAATTAAATACTTCCAGTACAGGAACATATGAGATACACAACATTACAATAAACGTATTTTTCACTTAACACACCTTGGGAATTTCAACCTGCAAAGACTTGGTACACGGATGCTCCACATTTGACTAGTGCTGAACACTGAAGGGGTTTTAAGTCTTTTCCACTCTTGTGCCTAACGTCCTGGTCACTTCCTGCACACATCTTTATTGAATGCATCACTGTCTGCTCCCTCCATTGCAGTGGTTGGAAGGGCACAAATGGGAGATGTGTACAAAGAGCTGACAGCAGAGGCCAGCGTTTTCTGTCGGGTGTGGAGAGGAAGGATGTTGGGGTCTGAGCCCCAGCCAGGACCAGGCAGTGGGCATCTCTGCTCCAGGCTGGCTCTGCCTGACCATGCCTGCTGAGCAGAGGGTTGGGGGAGCCGAGGGTTTGGGGATGTGAGGTTCACAGGGATGGTTGGAGAAAGGGCCCATGGGAAGCACCTAGTGTTGAATACTCCAGAGCCGAGGAGAGGTGTGCAGAGTCTCGGGTATGGCAGTGAGTCATCCTGTTGCCTGGAAATCAGGAGAATGTTCTCTGATAGCAATCGCTGCTCAGCTATTCCCTGAGGAAAGAACTAAGGGGTTCTCCTTCAGTGACTCTTGGAATGCGCTTTCATTACCCTCCTCATTAGGAAAGGGGAAGAATTAAAAGAAAAAAAAAAAGAAAAAAGAAAACCTGAGGTCTCATAAACAAACGCTTGCAAGATCACCAAGATAATAGGCCAAGAGTACCTGAATTCCTTCATGAATAAGAAACAAAATGTGGGCAGAGAACGGGTGGCATGCTCTGGGGGGCTCCGCACAGGTTGGTGCGAGAACTTAAGTGTGGCTTGTTCTGTGGAGCAGAAGGAGGCTGGCTGTACCCATTTCACAGATGGGTGCCCTCAGGGCCCAGAGGAGCAAGGGATGGGTCTGCTTCCATGCAAGAGGCCAGCTGCAGCAGAGCTGGTGATTCCTTTTGGGTCCATGGATGGCCATTCCTGCCTTACCAGCTCCACTGTTGAAAGGGTGGAATGAGGTAACGTCTCGGAACGTCCCTTGTAAACTATAAAATATTATATGTCTATGTGAGAGATTACTATAGTTATAAAGCTAAATTATAGCAGATTTTAAATGAAAAGCTCAAATAGCCAAGCAGTTGAATGCTAACTCTTCATACTCATTTTTCCCGATGGGACAAAAGAAAGACTCGTGGGGTGCTGAGTTCTGCCGTGAGATCTAGATGCTTCTATGCGGATAACCCGTTTAATCCTCACTGGTGCTATGATTAGCCTCATCTTATGGATGAAACTGGTGCAGAAAGAGTTAAATAATTTGCCCCAAATCATGCCATCTATTTGTGCCAAGTTTGCTGCCCCTTGAGTTCATGAGGGGTTCCTCAGTCACATAAAAATGTACGCAGGTCCCTCAAGAGAGGACCTGGGTATGATTTGAAGATTGATGGGTCTTCAGTAAGTCTAAGCAGTTCAGAGATTTAGTCCCTATTTTACCAGCAAGATTGGTCATTCCAGCTGGGGTCCTCTAGCACTCCACGCTGGGGACCATTCCAGGACAAAGAGCTTAGCTGTCCCATGACCCAGAGGATCCTGTCCCATTTTCCTTCTGAGTCACATATGCAGATGTCTCTGAAGATGGTCATCTCTCCTCGCTGGCAATCATGAATTTTTATGAAGCCAGGCCAGAATTCCCAGAATCCAGTCGGGTGCACTTTGCAGACCCTAAAATGCTGTCACCATGGAAGGTTTCATTGCTTGCACCTGCTAAAACATTTGAGGCATTTGAGAGGCAGTGAAACACATTTGCTTTTCATTTTATCTGACTTTGGAAACCTTTGAAGTGTTTAATGGTGGAGCCCAGGAAAGATCTCCGCCTCTTAATCATTTACTCGTAAGGCACATTCTCGGCTGTAGCCTGTCAAGCAGAAACTGAGCTGAGCCCACTTTTATTAAGTGTCACATGCCCAGTCACTGTTCATTAAAGGTGTTTTAAGGTTTGAATTATGTAATTTATGAGAAAAAGAAATAAAAATTCCATTGTTTTATTAATATGCAGCCCAAGATCTCTTGCTCATAACAAACTTGAAGGTAAGCGGGCTAAAGGACATGAGGGGGCAGCTGGGGGTGGCCTTCCATCCTCCCACCATCTGCGCTGCCCTGGCCTCCCACATCCACACCGTCCCACCCCAGACAGGAGATGGCCAGTGGCCATCCCAGCCTGTCCCCCCGAGCTCTCCTTCCCTGAGGCCTGCTGCCATAGGAGACGATGTTCCTTCTCCCTTGGCTTGTCTCTACCTCTTTTCCAGAAAGACCTGGAACAAACAAAAAGCAGGAAAAGCATTCCTTAAGTGATCCCAGGTGACCCCGAGTCACTGTCATCAAGAACTATCATGCCTGCCTCTCAGGAGGGCAACCGGGGGCTGGACCCCAGGTGCTTCCCAGGGTACCAGGCACTGCTCTGGGAAGATGATCTCATCGCATCCTCACCATGCCTGAAGGGAAGGAGCGACCACCCCCATTTTAGAGAAGAAGAAACAGAGTTAGCAAGGTGTGGCCTAGGGCTATCCTTGCCCTTTCCTCGCAGACAGAGAAGGCATCCTAAGCCCCCAGCTCCGCCTCCCCAGGATCATGACCCAGGGACCACTGGGTGTGTGGACAGTGGGTGCAGCGTGGCCTTACCTGGATCAGCAGTGCTGTACAGAGGCCCCGTAGGCCTGTGCTGGGCCAGCTGCCTTCAGGAAGGACATTTTCCTCCTATGGGTCCTCAGCACGTTGTTGGAGCCTCATATAATTCCAAGTCCTTGGAGGATTGGCACTCCTCTCCCCAGCTTCCCAGCAAAGGTGGGGGAGCCGCCTCACCCACCCTAGAGGTGGCTTTGAAATGACCCAGCAGTTCTTCCCTCGCTCTGTCTCTCTGACCAGCACACAGAGCCCCGACGGGAGAAATGCCACTTTCCAAAATGTGGGCAGCCCCAGAATATTTGGCCCTTGGTAAGGATTTGCAGACTGGCACAGCTGAAGGACTTCTCACCTCCACATGGCCCGCTTTCCTGCCCACACAGAGAGAATCACGAACTTGATTTTTTGAGCATTTTTTTAATCAAGTGACTCATGTGTTACAGGTGCAAAGCTGCACAGGCCTTCCCCTTCGCCTCCGATTTGTGAGTGTTTAGTTCTGAAAGAGATCTCAGGTGCTAAGGCTTTCCTGAGACGTCTCACGGGAATGGCGCAGAGCTTGGAGAACAGAGGAGCTGTAAAGCCTGGGCTGGGGCCTGGGCGGGCAGGGCGAGGGCTGAATGAACTCCCACTTGGGAAGTTTCCTTCTCCCCACCAGAACAGGACAGGCCCTGTTTGCAGCAGGCAAGGTGGTGGGCCAGCTTGTACAAATGGACGTCAATCATTGACCCACTTAATTTCCAAATACCAACTCAACTGATGCTGCGATAGTGCTGGCTGCTGGCAATCTGGACTGTAGAAGCCGTTGACTTTGATCTGCCAGCTCAATTTCCATTAGCAGTGAAACCACAGACCTCTGCGGGGCCACAGGCCAGAGTTGTGACGTCTCCGGAGCCTCACAGGAGCCCTCGGCTGCTTGTCTTGGTGCCCAGAGAGCTCTGGGTAGTGGCCCACGAGTCCTTTTAGCTCATTGAAGCTGCCTGTGTGCTTTGCATGAGGCCAGGCACCGTGACACAAGGAGGAACGAGCCATTCCGGCTGGCGGGAGGGACAGAGGAGACAGGCGATTTCAGCACACAGGGCCCGGATGGGGTCTGGATGGGGCATGCAGACAGCATGGGGGCTGGGAGGGGCATCAGGAAAGGCTTCAAGAGAAGGCGAGGGTGAGGCTGAAGCGGGGAGGAAAGGGAGCTGGGCAATGGCAGAAAGGAAAGTGCAGAAGGAACTTCTGCGCTCAGAGGAGTCTGAGTAACAGGGAGCCTTGGCTGGACTTTGCGGGGGTGGACAATACAAGTAGCTCCGTTGACTAGAGGGCAGGGAAGGCTGCAGAAGGGCGTGCTTGGAACAGTGAGACCAAGTCAGAGTCCCGGAGCAGGAGGGCATTTTGGGTCAAGCAAGGCCTAACCTGGGCGCATGTGCCATTCAGGAGAGATTCTGCCAGGGGTTCAGGCCCTGGAGTAGAACAAACCCCTGGAGCCACTAATAGCAGGGCTCCGGGCATCTGTCTGGGCTCCTCCCAGGTGAAAATTTGGGGACGGGAGACTACATGAGGAAGAGAGCTCCCTCCTCGCTCCTAAGGTCTAACCAAATCACTGGAGTCAGGTATTCTCTGGTCTGAAATCTGAGGTGAGAATATTCCTTGAACTCCAGACATCCCTTAGGTAAGAGTTGGCCCAGAGAAGCCAAGGACAGTTGTGTAGACTGGACACGAAAGCAGGTGGCCCTCACTGGTGAACTTGGGTGGCATATAACCTTGTCAAGCACAAGAATGTCTTGACCTGAGTGCTGGAGACTGTTTTTTCTTTTTTTCCTCATGAAGAATTATGTGGTAAAAAGGGACCATCACTATACCCTAGAAAACTCTTAGCCTTTCTTGCAAAAATGAGTTAATTGTGAACCTCACATAAGCAATTATCTTTAAGTTAATTGAACACTTACTATGCCCTGGCTCTTTTGCATATTTTCACATGTGAATTCATTTAATTCCCCATCCCTGAGAAGTGGGCATTGTTATGTCCATTTCAACTGATGGGGAAATTGAGGCCTGAAGAGAATGAACCATAGGTGCAAGGCCACATGGCTGATGAGGGGACGACTTGGGATTTGTCAGGCATGACAGGTAAGTGCAGCCATAGCTGAGACACTCCTCAGAGATCCGTGTCATGGAGATGCAGGTGGAGAAACATTCGGCTCTGCAGGGGTGCTCAGTGACATGAGCAGACACAAGAGTGTCTGGGAGAAGTGAGGTGCCCTCTGTGTGCAGAGTTCTGCTCTCCGGTCCTGCCGGCGGTCCCTCCCTTTACTGGGCTGTTTAAGAGGAAGGCTCCAGCTGCCAGCTTGGGTGGCACGCTCCAAATTTCTCTACATCTTCCCATTGTCTGAACAACGCTGCTCACTTAGATGAATCCAGTTATCTAGCCTTTTCAATAAGGGCTGCAGCGCTGCCTGTTGGTGCAGCCCGAAGAGGAGAGAGGGCCTGGCCTGGCCCACCCTCTGCCTGTTGCCAATGGCGCACCTGTGACAGGTGAAAGCAGGACCAGGGAGGCTGGGGGGCATTGCCTCCTGCTGCCAGGTCTGCTCTGCAAGGGTTCCTGTGGCCGTGGGGATAGGAGGCAGCCTCCTTAGGACTGTGGCAGGTGCTAACCCAGGGGAAATGGAGGGCAGCGGGCAGAGTGGGGCTCATCACTCAGCTGGCGGAAGTCAGAGTGCCCACACCCAGCCCCAGAAAGTCGACCTGTGGCATGTTCTGGGTGATGCCACCGTTGCTTTGTCCTGCAGTGGACAGAAAGAGAAAGGACCCTTTCTGACCATACAGCAAGGCCCAGGGAGAAGCAGGGACACTGAGCCTCTTTTCTGGGCTGGGTCCTGTGCTGGGCACCCTGAGGCCCCTCTCTGGGACCATGAAGGGGACCCACACTTCACAGAGAACCCTGAGGCTCGCCAGGAGAACTTGCTGACGCCATCTCAGGGCGGAGTTGGGGCCCCATGTACTGATGACTCTATCCAAGGGGTGTTGGGGCCTCCCTGAAAGGAGAGGGTTTGAGCAGGTGGGATCCACTTTAGAAGATGTATAAAAATGTGTTTGGGAGCAAATTTCCATCATATCAGAGGATTCTGTTCTTCATAAAAGCAGTGCGCCTACTTTCTAACTTTGAGTACATAGAGTTTTTCCAAAATATCCCAGTTGGAAATTTAATCTACCACCATCAAAGATTTGGTTGAAAGGTGACTTTTATTCTGGAGAGGAAAAAAGAAACAAGCACAAAGACTCTATCTGTGCCTAATGAGAAAGAGGACAGGTCCTGGCTTGCCACGCAAGGGTTGCGAATTTAGTGTTGTGGGAATTAGCCCCAAGTTGCCACCCAAATGCTGGGGGTGGGTACAGGAGACCAAGCCAGGTGTCCCTTCCCCCAGGGCAAGAGGTGACAAGAGAAATGAGTGAGAGAAGGCTGACTTGGGCCACCCCTCAAGGCTGCCCAGGCTTTCCTGAGTGACCTCCTCGCTCCAGGTCTCCTGATTCAGACTTTTGAGGTGCAATTCAAAGACATCATCTTGGAGAGATAAATTCCACATCAACTTGAAAATTCATGCTTCTGTGTCAATAATATAAAAATAATTCTTTAATGAGAAATCTGGATGCATCTCAATTGCAATAATCATTTGCTTGATCATAAAATAAGATTTCATTTACTGAGTCTCAAATTGGGGTTCAAGATAAATTCTCCAGAATTTATGAATCACATTCTCTTTAAATGGAGTCCTCGCATGGTTGGAGTTTGAGAAACGTGGCCCTCAAGTCAAATTATACTCCAGAGCCCCAGAGATCAGAAACAGTGAACCAACGAAAAGGTCAAGCCCTGGACACCCTTCTCAGGGCCCAGGTGCCGGGAGATGACAGAAATGGAGGGAAGTCCACTGGCCTGCCTGGCCCTGCTTCCCAACTCTCTGCACAGCCTGACTTCAGCCTGAAACATGGCTGCAGTGGCAAGGCTGCAGAGCAGGGGGACACAGCAGGGTCCCTAGAGACCCAGTCCCACACCAAATGGGTGTCCTTTCCTAACCATCCCCCTGATTCTCTCCAGGGACGCTCCTGGAATGTGACTGCGTTTCCAAACGTCAGACACTGTCCTTCTGCTTTAATGTGCATTGTCAACTGTGTAGGACTTGGGGTCCCAGTGCAGGCAGGGGACTCTTCAGCGATCTCAGTCACTGTGGAGCTCTGTCTGGACCTAATGGCAGGTTCCCACCAGTGGTAATAGAAATACACTTCTCTTCACAGCTAAGGTCTGCTAAGGTCTCGCTGTAGTCTTACTTATTTGATCTGCATGCAGTCAAGTAAGGTGGCTTGTCACCCTTTTATCCATATTCATGGCCTGGAAGGGACTTGCCTGAGATCCCATAGGCAAGAGCTGTCTGCCCAACTGCTTCTCCCGGCTTACGTGGTGCCACGAGGGGCTGGCTGAGTGTGGTTGGGAGGACAGTTCCTGCTCAGCACAGAGGTTGCCGCCATGTGAATTGGTTGAGGTCATTCACCAAAAGCACTAGCCCGGTACCCAGCATCTGGGGTGGCAGTCTGGGGCAAGGTCAGCCTGTCCACCTTTCCCTCTGCCTTCCTTCCAAGGGGTTTCAACAAACCCCTAGGTAGACAAACAGAACCGAGCTAATGTACAATCAGAGAGCACTGACTTCAGGCGTCCGGGCACACAGACTCCTGCCGAAAGCCGTCTTAGGGAAGGGCTGGGGGTAGAGTCTGGAGCCTTCACCCTGCACTGAGGAATTTGATTCTCTGGGGAGCTTCCGAGGAGAACATCTGGGCCGACCTGGGGCAGACCTGCTGGGTTTGGAGAATGGGCGGGGTGGTGTCAGGGGGTCATTTGTCTTTCCTCTCAGGAGGCGATGATGAACTCGGGGCCTCCTGAGCAATGGGACTGGGGACAGGGAGGGATGCCCCACGCCCCTTCTGCTTTCTCTCATGGAGCTTCTAAGGAAATTCCATTGCATTGTATTTACAAGGCATCCCCAAATGTCAGTTTCCTTGAACACAATGTATTTAATAAAAAGCCATTAAGCCTTGTAAAGCTGTCAGAAATCTAAATGACACTTGTAATAAAATCTTGTCGGGTGACCTGTTCCGGTTAATCAGGGCCAGTGACATCACCACCCGCGGATCTGTCTGATACCCAGGGCGAGAGGTATATTTAGACAGCTTTATGATCCACACGGATTTGAGTTATTAAAATTGTACAGTTTTGCAAGGAATTTGGGATTTAATAAAGCAGCAGAGAAACTACAAAAGGAGCAATAACCTTTGGGAAAAGCCGATCCCCCCGCATGCAGGGGGCGTGCGCTCAGGCTGGTCGCCTGGCCAGGGCTGATGCCAGGTGCTCACATGGGCAATTTTATGTCTCTATAATGTGCATATCTGGCATCTGCACAGCCAGCAAATAAATTACATCTTTCCCAATGACTTCAAGGTGGTGAATTGTGCTTAAATGTAGATTTATGGATTTATTCAGATTACAAGAAGATATTACCACCAATGCCAATTCGCTCTAATAAGCCATTTTGAGCAAAGACAACTGCTGATTGTAAATATCTTTGGCTCTGCCTACCACCTGGATGGTTTCCGGGCCTGCAGGCCCTTTAAGGCATAACTCTATTTATCTCGAACTACACAAAGCCTGGTTTCATGTAAGACTCCGGATGAGAAAGATGGACAGACGCAGACAGGGGATACCCCTCTGCTCGATACTCTCTAAATTGAGATGAAAGGCAGATATCCAGAAAGCGTGGTGGGCACAAGGTAAATAAATTACACCTGGACTCCTGGCATAGACTGGCACAGTGCTCCTGATATCTCAGTCAAATTATTCCATTTGTTTCTAAAGATATTTTAATCCCACATGACCTCAAACTTCCCATGAACCAGGGCCTGGACCCAAGGCCGCCCACGGCCTTTGCAATAAATCCGTTGTCTCCCTTCTCGGCCCTCAACCCGGGCCCATAGATCACCCCTCCCTGCATCTTGCTTCAATTACTCAATTAAGTCCAGTAAAGTTCTTGTAGGTTTTGCAGATGTTGCTTTATTATCAAGGCCTCCGACGAACAGGAGAGTTCAGGAGCCGAGGTTAGAGGGAGGTTGCTGGGGGAGGGGCGGGGAGGGGCCACGGATATTCCCAGTCACTGCTGAGGCCAAAGCCCGCAGAGGGGCAGGGGTACTGTTGCCCCGCAGCTCAGGCCCTTCCCTTCGCAGTTTGGAGAATTCGTGATGTTATCTCACTGAGAAACTGCTCCAGAGGAATAGGTATTCCACCTTCCGATGAGATAATGCTGTGATTAACAGACGCTTAATTGGGCCATTTATCAAGAGCAGGACCTGCCCTCAAGTCAGTGGACTAAGTAAATTATTACCCACCCTGCAGGTGTTGGACTGGCAGACCTATTACTCTTCTCGAAATGGTCTTCAGAAGAGTTTATATGGAAAGATGATTTATTTCCATGAGGAATTCTATTGTGCTCATATTTATCCAGAGCATGGCAGGGTTCTGCCTGGTCCCTCTTCCTTCACACACCGAGAGGATTGTTGGAAATTAGAATCATGAATTCTGAGAAGGTCATGACCACATGACATTTAGACACCAACTAGCACAACCTGACCATTTTACAGGTGACAAAACTGAGATGTCACAGACAAGTCAAATGATGCAGCGGGTTAGCAAATGGGCAAAGGCATGTCTCCCCCTTTTCTTGTTTTTTTAGGTGTTGTCTCTCCAGCTGATATAATTCCTAACCATGGATGATGTAGAATTCCTAAAAAGCAAGAATTAAATTCTAAATTAGGGTTTTTTTTTTTTTTTTAAATATATATATACTTTAAAGCATAACTTTGGCATTATTGACAATTGGAACTTGATCGCTCATTGTTGTGGGGTCTCTCTTGTGCATGGTAGGGTGTTGAGCAGCATCCCTGGCCAGAAGCACCCTCCCCACAGTTAGGACAAACAAAACTGTCTCCTGGAAGGCAAAATTGTCCCCTGGTTGAAAACCTCTGCTTTAAAACATTATTGTTATCAGCATGAGATAAATAATGTGAACAATAGCAGTGAACAGCCATTGAGAGCTAACAAGGAATTTGTGTTTTGGACCTGTTCTCTCAGAGTCTGTTCCAGCTCTGTTATTCGGGTATCGATTTTATTCCATTTAGAAGATCTGGAAGTCTAGACTCAGAGAAGTGAAGGTTCGCCCTGTTTCACACGGATGCAGTAGAAAACTGGAATCTCCTACTCGAGCTATAGAACAAAGTTGCTGAATTTCATTTTTTAATGAAGCGATGAAACTGTACCATTTCATTTCCCCAGTAATGAACTCATCTTATTAATCTTTATTTAAGAATCCATGTGGTCCCCATACTAAAAGGAAAATGCACCATAGCTAGTTTATGGGATCTGCTGGTTTCTCTGAAGTGGAGAGTGGTCTTTTTCATAGCCCAACGAAGCACAAAACTGGTCCCCACAGGGATATGTGCATTCATGTGGGCTTGTAAGTGCACGGCAGACTTAGAACATCTAGACAATGAGATTTCAGTGGGCAAATACCTCTCCCGCTGTGTCCCAAATTTCTAGCAATGCCTGATATTCCATGGTCCTCCATAGTCTGAGGCTGATTGCTTTCCTATACCTGGAAGTCATAGGGTACCTAGGCTAGGAAATCCACAGGTGAGAAATGACTGAGGCCATGGTTCTGCACGCAGAGTGTTTGGGTTTCAGGCCAGGAAATAAACTCAATGTAAAACGGTCATGTGAGGTGTGACTCAAACATACGGGATTTGTGGTCAGTATCTTCAGTATGTCCAGGCCACTCTGGCCATGAGGTTTGGGGGTGAAATGAAAGAATGTCTTCTCATGAGCATACATAAATCCCAGTTCCCCGTCCCTGACAGCTGACTCTCAGCGCTGCCTTGCCTGCTGCTCCAGGTTCCATGAACTACATCCTCCAGGATGAAGCAGTCCGATAGATTTTACTATCTCAATTTGCCCTTGGCCCTGATTTCTTCATGTATTTATTTCATTCTGTTGGGAACACGTGTGTGCGTGCATGCACATGTGTACAGACGTGTGTGGGGACGTGCTGCAAGAAGCATGTTGCTAGGCCTTTCTGTCATTGCGTGAACACCATAGAATGTGCTTACACAGCCTCAAAGGGACCAGTGGCCCCTTGATGTGATCAGGAGACTCGGTAATCATGAGCTGGGTGAGGCTGCGGGCAGCATGCACACTGTGTCACTGCGGACTTTCTTATAAGTAGGGTGTTTCTAAAATAACCATAAGCAGGAGTGTCAGAGCCAGAGCAAGCCACGCCTGGGCCTGAGGAGGAAGGAGAGGCAGGGAAGGGGCCAGCAAGGCCTGCCGGGCCGAGCGCTCTTCTCTGCCCACAGAACGTTATCTTCCTCATGTGGATAAGGGGGGCCACACGTGGGTGCACGGTGGTCCCACATGGAGGGACCCCCAAACCATCCAACAACCTCCTAGAGGAGGCATTGAACCACAGAGAAGGGGAGGGCTAGTTCAAGGTCATGTGGTCAGGAAGTGGCCAAGTGTGGATCTAACTCAGCGTTCGTCTCTGTGTTCTGCTGCCCCGGGAAGCTCCCCATGGACATGGAGGGAAAGTCAGCATGTGGGTTTGCATGGGACGCCCTGCCTTCTCCCCAGCACCAGGGGCTCCCATGGGGACCCTCCTTGTGGCCTTCCTGTGGTGGCCCACACAGGGAGCAGGGGCTCCCTCTGTCCCTTTCTCTCACTGGAGCCCTGATGCTCCCTGGTGTGTGCAGAGCAGGCTCCTCCCTGGCCCCGGGCTAGACAGTCCACAATGTCCCTCACCACCTCCCAGTGGTCTGAGGGGCCCTGGATTGATCCTCCCTCTGTTGTGAGGGGCATGGAAGGACTTCCTAAGCTGCTCCTGACAACCGTGCCCTCATTCTGGCCCCAGGTCTGGCCTAAGGTCCCCAGCTCATAACACACCTCCCCACCCCCAGGGAGAAGAGGGAAAGACCACCACTGCAGAGCCCCTCCCGCCCTCTCCGCTGGTCTCCCTGGATGTGACATTGGCTTTCGTGGGAAGGAAGGCCACCCTAGTCACTCAGCTGCCTGGGGTGTGGGGCACAGGGGATAGACTGTTCCCAAGGGAGCTGAATGTCAAAAACAGTCCCCTTGGGGAGGAGGGAGGGCACTTTATTTTAAGGGAACATTTGCTGGCTTTGGCTGTTGTTAAAATCCCACTTGGACACCGACTTGGGTTTACTGAGCGTGGAGGTGAGAACTGAGGCCATTCGAGCTTGGGGACACTCATCTGTGCAGGCAGAAAGCAGCCCCAGTTGGTCCTCGTGGGTCATGTGCCTTGTGCCCTGGGCCTCGGCGGTGCGGGCGACTGGACCCCAACTGCGCTGGAAATCCCTATCCAATCCGCCAACCTCTGTGGGGCACTCCTGTGTGCCAAGCAGGGAGCCGTGGGACCCATGGCCAGCCGCTGCCTTCCTGACCCGTGGGTCCAGTAGGTGTCAGATAAGTGCAATCAGATGTTCCCACAAGTGAGTGTGGAGGAGGAGCTGGGCGGGGCCCTGACGGAGGGGCGAAGGGCACGCAGAGCCGCAGGAGCACCCGGGAACAGGCCGCCCGCGGGCTTCTCCGAGCAAGGATTCTTCTGAGGAACTTGAGTTAGAAATTGAGAAAGGAAAGGAAAGTGAACTGTGTGAGGGGCTGGGACCCTGGCTCGGTGGTGGAGCGCTTGCCTAGTATGTGCAAAGCACCAGGTTCGATTCTCAGCACTGCGTGTAAATAAGTGAATAAGATAAGGGTATTGTGTCCATCTACAACCAAAAGAATATTTTTAAAAAAAGAGTGAAGGAACAGGGGGAAACATGTGCCTCATCTGCAGGTCCAGAAGGAGGGCTGGGGGGAAGGCCGAGGCCCCATGGGTGAAGCAGTCAGAACATTCCAGATCTTGCCAAGATGGCAAAGGCAGCTGTACACAAAACTGGGAGGCAACCTCTCTTCCACTCTTCCCTCTGTGGCTGTCCCCCACCACTGCCTTTCTCTACCTACCCAGCTCCCAGGAAATAAACTCTTTTTTTTTGGCTTAAATTAAAAAAAAAAAAAAGTTCCAGCAGGGACCAGCGGGTTGGTCTACCTGTGCTCAGTCACCTTCTCTTATTATAAGTCCACTAGTCCATGGTGTGTGGAGGGCAGGGACCCCAGGGGTCTGTATTTGTGGAAGTGTCACACTGCCAGCAAGCATTTACTGTTTACTGAGAACCACCTGCGCACACCCCAGCTCTGCTCGACACCCTGCAGGTGGAGGCTCTTAGTTTCTTGCCTTTCAAGGTGAGGAGACTGAGGCTGGAGATGAGTCCCTTGTCCAGGCCACTCAGTCAATATTGTGACCTTGACCGCAGCCCGCCCTCTCAGGTCTGTGCTGTCCCTGGTTGCTTCTCAAGGTGTTAAGGTAGCACTGCTTTTGTTAACGCACAGCGTGGCTACAAAACTGCTTTCCCCAGCTTTCAGAGGCATTCCGGGAAGCCCCCACGCCTCCCTGGTTCCATTTTACAGATGGGAAGGGCATGGGAAGGGCAGGGTGCGGAGGGAAGTGGGTAAGTGAATTACTCCCGCCCCAGAGGGAGTCGGTGGCGGCTTGTAATAGGCGCAGGCTGGGTTTCCACTCGGCTGCCTCAGCCACACTCCTAGGGCCCAGCTGATAATTGCTCATTATGTGCTTAATCTGGGCACTGCCGGGTCTGGCAGCAGAATTGCATCACATCAAAGCGAGTGCTTCAAAGGAGCAGAAAGCTGGCCTCTGGGGTAATTAGCAGAGGCCCATTCTCTCCTGCTTGGGACAGTTGGGAGGGTTTCGGGCAAGGTCCAATGGCACAAAGGGAAGCCCCCAGTTGTCAACTCTTTGGTGAACCCGGACAGGCAAGGCTGATGGCTCAAATCGCTCAGTTGTTTGCATTTTCTTTTATAAATGTTGGGACATCTTTTCTTCCTGCCTGGCCCAGATGCCCCGATCAGTTGATTGTCCTGGGCTTCCTGGAACAGCACCGTGTACCCTAAAGAACAGCAGCCATGTTCTTCTGGGAGAAACTGGAAAACACACACACAAATACCATGAATCAAAAATAAAACCAGAAGGAAGGTCATGGAAACTTGCTTGGTCATAGATGTGCTCTGAATCTTGGCACCGTGACTCAGTTTCCCCAGTTGCCCAAGTTGCTCAAGCCCCAGGAGGCAGCCCTGGGTGGGGGAGTGCTCATTCTTCCATCAGAGTGAAACTTCACTCTGCAAAAATCAGAGGATGTGTGCAGTCCCTTGGCGTGAGCACCATCCCCCTTGCCCGGCTGGGGGGAGAGGCAGGTGATGTTATGTCTCTAATCCCATTTTCAGTCCCCTGTCGCACAGCCAGGTATCCCACCAGCATGGTGCGGAAGTGCGGAAAGTGCTAAGAGACGTTATAATGGAGTCTGGTACCTCTTTTTGATGGCCTGCCGGGCAGTCGGGCTAACAGGCCAGGGCAAGTGTGACATAGGAGCTGAACGGTGCTGAACTGGCCAGCGGGGCACACGGCACCTCAGAGGCCGGTTCCAGGACTGGCTGTGCAGGCAGAAGCAGGCAGTGTCTCAGTTCTGCCTCAATAAATGAAAACTTCTGCTGGCTCAAAGTCTGGAAAAGAGCGAGTCTTCCTCACATCTGAACCATGCGTACTAATGGGCATCTTAAATAATGAAGTTATCGGGGCGGCCTAACTTCTCTGAGTAAAACGAGAAAGATTTTTTCAAACTGAGCAAAAGCCATCCAGCTAGGGAGTGGGGAGGGGTCAGAGTAAGCGGGGTCTCATATTTAATGGAAATAAAGCTGTCTACCTCACATTTGCTGATAGTGCAGCCTAGTCAAAGATTGACCTCGTTTATAATTTCTGAGCCTGGAATTTCTCTGTGTCAGTTATTTCGCCAACAGCAAAAAACAAATGAATAAACACGCACTTCAAGAGGCAGAGAGTGAGCATTTGCTATTCCCTGAAAAGAAGTCCTGGTGACCCTGGGAACAGAGACACCGTTGCTTCTAAAATGATTTAAAGTATCTGGGACCAGCGGGAATTCCCTTTCAGGACCCTCTGGGCCTGCCTGCAGGCTTCCGTCCTCGGAACTCACATGCCTCTGGGACCTGTGTGATTCAGGAACCCCATGCTGGAAATATAAGCCTTTAAAATTGCTTCACAAAGCACCTGCAGCCTTCGCTAATCCTCAGGTGTGAATATACCGTGCACCTGCTCAGTATTCCCTTGGTATTTGTGTTAACTATATGGGAAATCACACCGGGCATTTCTGGGAGTGGCATGGCACCTTGGAAACAGGGTCCAGAGCCCAGGCTCTCACTGGCTGACCCACAGGTCAGTCCCAGCCTCCTTGTCTTTCGAGTGGGTAAGAGGTTGAATATGTGATGAGGCTTCACGAAACTGTCTGACTTGAGGGTATTCCTTCCCTGGTGTTCCCAAGACCTACGCCTCTTCCACTTATGGGACCGCAACAGGTTGTCTTCAAATCTTCTCTCCTCTCTTCAGTTCAGAACCCTATAAAGCAAGATTAGAGCTTGATTCTATGATGTCAGAGCAAAGTGCCTGGCACACAGCAAGTGTTCAATCAATGCCTAGTGTCTTTGTTCATTTTGTATTGCTATAACAAAATGCTGGCGGCTGGATTACATATAAAGAGGTTTACTTGGCTCATGATTCTGGTGGTTGGAGGATTCAAATCATGTGGCTCTTGCACCCAGTGAGGGCCCCTGGCTTCTTCACAGAACAGTAAAGAATTAGAAAGGGACTGGCTGTGTACAGAGGACATGCGTTCAAACCAGGAGGTAAGAAACTGAGGAGGGGTCAGGCTTGTACTTTTTATGGGAATCTGCCCTGGAGGGACCTAACACTCCTCCCTGACAGCCCACTCTGTGAGCCCCCCATTCATCCATCACAAGGGTGAGCCCCTGACCTGACTACCTGCCATGAGGCCCACCTCTTAAAGGTACCCCTGTTTCAACACCACCACGCTGACCAAGCCTCAGCACATGAACCTTTGGGGACAAATCAACAATAAGCGAGTGCCTTTCTGTTCTACCTGGAGAGTGGAGACGTACCTGGGTTCACAGGTACAATCAGGACAGACTAAACATGGGTCCAGTGCAAAATGAAAATGTGCTCTGCTTCTTAAACACCGAGTGAGGATTTTAACACAGCAACAACGGGGCTTGAGAGTACGGGCCCTGCTGAGCACGGTGCTCCACGTCTCTGCGTGGCCACAGCGGCACCAGCCCTGAGCACAGTGGCCTCTGACCACATGGTGTGCTGTGTGGTGGGACTGGGGCTGCCCTAGCAAAGTGCCGCCAGCTGAGTGGACAAAATGACAGACACTGTCCTGCAGGGTCTAGAGGCTACAAGTCTGAGATCAAATTGTCAGCAGGTTGGTTCCTCCTGGGTGCCAGGAAGCGGGGAGCTGTTCCAGATCCCTCTCTGCTCGCAGACGGCCAGACTCTGTTTGTCCACCCTCTTCCCTTCTGTGCCCATCTGTGTCCAGATCTCCTCTGCTTCTAAGGACACCAGTCACGTTGGATTAGTGCCCACTCTAATGACTTCACTTTAATTTAATTACCTCTTTAAAGATCTATCCCCAAACAAATTCACATTTTGAGGCACTGGGGGCTAGGACTTCAACATATGGATTTGAAGGGGGACTTAAGACCACCCATAACAGGTGCCATCAAACACAGGCATCTTTATTATTTTTCTTCTGAATTTGTTTTCAACCATGTGCTATTTCAGTTCCTCCCTGCAGAGATGTGGAATATCTCGTGATTTTCTTCTGAAGGGTGAAGAAGTGATGCTCATCACCCAGGGCTCAGCCTTGATTCCTCAGTCCAGCCCCCTTCCAGAAAGCACCGTTTAGTCCACCAATTATTTCATCTGTTAGGGATACTTTTTTTTTTTTTTTTTAATTGCAAAAGAATCTAAAAATATAATTAGTGTACTTGATGTGTATGATATCTTGTTTAGAAAGTTAGACTGGGAGAAAGAACACAATTAAACTGTCAAAATGCAATTGCTTTTCATATTTAATTGAAAGTGGCTCGCTCCCATTTACTTTTCATGGTTCCAGAGTTAAAAGCAAGAAAGTTACCAGGACAACTGGTAGCCGCAAAATGAAGACACAGGGCTCCAAGCGCTGGCGACGGCTTAGGGGCTACTGGGCACAGATTATTTTGCTTTAGTAACACAATATGATGCTTAATTGCTCAGATGCCTGAAGCCAGTTTGGGGCACAATGGACAATTTTGATTCAAAGAGTACATGATGAACTTGACAGCGACTCCTGGTCTCCCCTGCCACCAAAGAACATATGTGGGGGGTGTGTGTGTGTGTGTGTGTGTGTGTGTGTGTGTGTGTGTGTGCACGTGCAGTTCTCTTGGGTCTCTGCTATTTGGACGTTTTTTGACCTCTTCCTCACTGTATTTGAGGCTCACTAGTTAAACAGAGTGAGTGCTCTCTTTCAGCTCTCTTAAGGTGGGAAACGTCCTATCTGTAGCTGTGTGGTGGGGATGTTTCAGAAATGCCATTTATTCTGGAAATGTGGACTCACATTGAGTAGGTACTTCAGGTTGGGCTCCCAGGACCTGGAAAAAGACATAATGTGGTTTCTCCCCTCAAGCAGCCCGTAGACAAACAGGGGAGACAAGCAGATAATTTTAATTGCATGTCATAGACACTGGGAGAGAAGAAGGAATGGCTGTGTGGCCTAGAGAGGCAACTACACCCAGGTGCCAGGAGTTGGACTTCAATGCAGCAAATATTTCAAGGCAGGAGGTGGGACTTCAATGCAGCAAATATTTGTTGTCTGCTATGCTCAGGGCACTGTCCCGAGGCCCAGAACTTGTGCTCCAGAAAGATCCAGCAAATGAAGGAGATGAAATGAAATAATAATAATAATAATAATAATAATAGTACCCAACATAGGAAAAAGGAAGCATCCAAAAAACCCAAATTGAGGACATTCTACAAAATAACTGGTTATAACCTCGAAAGATGTCAAGGTCAAGAAACACAAAAAGGCCAAAGAACTGTTCCAGATTAAAGTGAACGGTGAATGTTGAATTTCTTGATTCAATAAGTGTATCATTGACGTATTTATGGTTAAGAGTTGCAATGTCTCCGATTTACTCTCAAACAGGGTTGGGGAGAGATAACAAAGATGCAGTGTAATGCACTCAGCTGTTGAATCTGGGTAGAAGATTTCTTGGTGACTTCTCCATAAGTTTGAAATTATAGCAAAATAAAGAGCTAAAAAGCATATAGACTCATTTTAGCAATTTTGTAAACTTCGGCAAAGCACATGGCACTCAAAATAAAATGCAACCACTCATAATTTCATCCCTCCTCTCTTGGAAATAAATCAGCTCAACAAATTGCTGTTTCCTCCCCATCTTCTCTCTGGCTGTTTCCCAGGTGGAAGGTACTGTTGCATCTCCCCCCTACACACTGCTCAGCCTGTTATGAGCGCTTCTGGGGCTACGACCACATGCCCTCTGAGGTCCAGCTTGCTCACGGACGTGTCTGGCTTGGCAATACTGAGGACTCGAATCTTGAGATGCAGGTGTCTGGCGGTATTGGAAGTAGCTTCTGGCTGCTTTTGCCATAGCAGCCCAGTGCTGGTCGCACCCTAAAAATTCCAGACTCTGGACACAGTTCCTCCACTGTCCCTCTGGCTACAGAGGTCTCCTGGTCCTTGGCTTTCTTTGAAAATCAGCTGCAACGAAGTATTTTCAAGTCCCTGGTATTTAGGCATTATCTCTCTCTGAGCCATCTTTAATTCAGGTTTCTCAGCACTATTGATACTTTGGGGGACTCATTCTTTGATGTGTGCCACCCTGTGAGTTGTCTGGTGTTAAAAGGTACCTCTGGCTCCTCCACCAGATGCCAGTGACGGCCTCACCTATTTGTCACAAGTGAAACTATTCCCAGACTTTGCCAAGCATTCCCTAGGGGGCAAAAACCTCCCATTTGAGATCTATTGTTCTAAAGGTAAACCCCAGAACTAGGACATGACCCCCTCCGCTCACTGCTCCCCACACTGCAATGGTTGGGATTGCGTCAAGTGGGGAAAATCGAGTCCCAAGACCAGCTCAACTACCTGCTGAGTTTCCTCAGTGGGTGTGGGGGGGTTTATTCACACCAATTCCTCTGCTTCTCAGGAGATCAGATGACAGATGCTATGCAGTGAGTCTCCATAGGACTTGTATCTGATGGAAACGCAATACATTCTGAGGCTCTTGTTCAGCATGAGAACAAGATGTATAGCAGTCATGTTGCAAACTCCAAAAAATACTTAAATGAACGCAATTCATTATTGTCATCTTCAAGTTGCTCTTTGGTTCCAAAATGTCTACAGATCTAGAACATGGTGGTAGGGGGAGAGACTCCCATGTGCTCACCATGTTCAGTTCCCTTTCCTTCTGGGTGCACAGGAAGACTCTATTCCCAGTCTTCCTTGCAGCAGGGTGGAGTCATGTGATAGTTCATCAAGGGAATATTGGTGGAAGTGAGCACCTCCCAGGAGTCTCATGGGACCTAGAGGAGAAGATCCAAGAGGGAGATATGACTCTTCACCTGGCAAATGGTGAACAGGGAGGGACGAAGCCAGCTGGGTGGAGCACTCAGGGCTGACCTAAGGTTGGCGCTTAATAAATGCTGATGATCATTATGATTTGGAGTTATGACCCCCCCATCCAAGAGACATGTGTAGACATGGCCAAGCTTCCCTACCACTGGCCAAAATGCCAAACACCGATGGAGATGGAGGGTGGAGACTGTGAAATAAAGAACCGCTAGCAGCAGGTTTGATCAGAATTGACTCAGAATGGACAGCTGTGCTTTTCCAAGGTTACCTCAGACAATTTCCTGCTCTCTTCCACTATGCTCAGAATAGCTCTTCACACAGCCCTCAAAGGGAGCTGAAGCCTGTGAGAACAGAAAAAGCAGCACTGTGTCATTGAAACAGGTCGTTTTCCTCTGTGCCTAACAGGTACAACTACGCCTGCATTCAAATGTATGTTGCCACTAGCTGCCAAGACAGGCAGATGGCAGCCTGCAAATTAGTTGGTGGCTTCACTCTTCAATGAGCAGCTTGGACGTGACCTTCGCCGTTTTTTCATGAATGGTCTGTGGATGTCAGTGTGAAACACAGGCCCGATTCACTTTTAGACCCGCAGAATGTCGGTCGGCTTGCCGGCCTGGTTGTCTCTTATGTTCACCAGCTGTTTATTTTGCAACTAAGAAATTATATGTTCTAATGTTTCATATTATTTTATTTTTGGTCAACATGCATCAATTACAAATATTATTGGGGCTCAGTGTGATATCTCAAAACATGCTGATAGCCTGCACTGACCAAATCTAGCTTCCTCCACCTCCTTCCCAGTCTCTGAAGATCACTCCTCCACATTCAGCTTGAATTTGCTAAGAAATTCTTTTGAGGCAACATCAGTTAGTGAGTTTGGAATCCTGGCTAAAGGCATATCACCTGGGATGCTTTTGACAATGGTCCCAGTTAGTAAGTCAGAGGTAGGATTGAATTCTGGCACTGCCTCTTATAGCTCTGTGACCTTGACCTTGAGCAAGTAACTTAGCCTCCCTGCACTTCCATTCCTATCTTTAAAATGGGAAAACAATGGTGCCAATTCCATCTGGTTGCAATGGAACCGAAGGGTGCATTCCAGGCTTCCGGCAGAGGGGCAGTGCATAATAGGTGGTTATTACCGATAGTTATTATCGCTGCTGCTGTTACCATCACGGATATTTGTTATGTGTAAAAGCACATGTTGCTCTTACAGACCTGGGATCACATGCACAGGGTGCTTGAGATGAGGACAGCTTGGAGGTGCACACACAGAGATGCGTGCACATGGATGTGCAGGCACGCATGCGCACAGTCTTTGCAGGACTCGATTCTCTGGCCCCCTTGACTGCACTGGCCAGTGCAGCTCGAATTTCTGTCTTGCCCCGCACCCCCACCCCATGCATCTGCTCCCCCTTGGCCTGAGGTTACCTTGCATCCACTTGGTCAATCGCAGCCATGTTCTTGCCTCTCCTTCTGCACTGTCTCCTCCTGGCCACCCCTGCCAGCTCTCTGCAGCCCATGATCTTCCATCAGACGTCACCTGGCCACCTCTTCACTCCATGCACCCCCCAGCTCACTCCAGCTCTCTGCCTGGCACTGCCTCTTTCCCCTCCATGTCTTCTCCCACTCCAAGCACACCTTCCTCCTGGCTCCTCCAGCTGTGCCTCCCCTCCCTGGGCACAGCTGGCCTGTTGGGCACACAGCCTTGCTGGCTGTTTGGTGGCTCCACTGTTTGGTTCCCCTAGATCTGCCTAAAGCCTTAAAGGGCCAACTTACTGCTCCTCATAAAAACGGCTTACATTTGTGGCGCCACCACAAATGTTAGGTGTCTACATACTACCTGCATCATCTCATGTGGTAGCATGGAAGGTATTACTGCTGTCCCAATCTTATAAGTGATAGTACAGTCTCAGAGAGGTCATGGCCCTGGTCAAGGTCACAGAACGACTAGGTAGTAGAACAGGGGTTTTAACTGGCATGTCTGACTCCGGACTCCTCGCTCCTAACCCCAGGAAAAACAAGGGGTCAGGCAGGTGGCAGTCAGGGCTTTATCTCTCTTTGCTTTCTGTGCACCAACCAGCTACGTGGGGAAGGAGGACAAGAAAGGAATTGACGCCACCTCCTGGAAGCCCTCCCTGAGTTCTGCCTCCTCCCCCTCCTGTTCTGTAAGCCATTCCTTCCTTTCTGCACAATTGTGATTTACTTGTCTCTCTCCCCTTCTGCCCAGGGGATTACATGACATGTGGCCTGCACTAGGAACCTGAGGAAGACTCATGAATGAATTTACTGGGGACAGCGTCAAAGTAAGCCAGGGACAAAGTGCAGCTCCTCCCCACCCTCAGGCTGGTTTGAGCTGCCATTTAGCTCCAGCTCCCAAACCCCCATCACAAAAAATGTCAGCTTGGAATTTGCTCTTGGGAATTCCCCCAGGGCAGGTCCCACAGGTGTGTCCCTCAGCAGCCTACTTCTCCTTCCAAGTCCCCAGAACAGAGCACGCCCCACTGGGCAAGGGTGGCTGGACATGGGCAGGTGGCCCTCTCTCTAGACTGGGAACCAAACCTGGAAAAATCCAGGGATTGTGAACTGGTAAGGTGGGTGACAGCACCGCTGTAGGCCACAGGGAGGGGAGGGAGCTCTGTGCGCTGCCAGCCTACCCAGCCTGTTGGGTGTCCTAGGGAGAAGGTGGTTGGTGTAGCTCCACATGCAAAGAAAGTCAACAGCCCAGGCCTGCAAGCCAGGTGCTCTGCTTGCTTTGTTTACACTGACTTACTTCAACCCCATGACAACAGTAAGACAATGTCACTGTGGGCACTTTGCAGATGAGGAAACTGAGATGGGAAATGTGAATGATATGTCTGAGGTCAATAGGGCCTCAGGGGCAGAGCGGAGTCCCTGGCCACGTGGCCCCAGTGAAGAAACCAACTGGGACTGAAGGGGCAGATGGCATCTGCCACCCCACGAGTGCTCAGGGTCTCATTGGACTTCATCACTATAAAGGCACAATTTGGCCATGCTGGACAGCAAAATGGCAGCCACCGTGTCTGGACGGGCTCTAGGTCTAAACCCTTCCTGAGCTAAGACCACGTAGAGACCCTTTTCTTTGTACCCACTGTGGGCCACAGAGGAGGTGGGGCACAGAAAGTGAAACCAACAAGTCCCCTGCCCTCTCGCCGTCTCTGGCCACCAATATGGGACAGAGGGAGAATGTAGCAAGTCACCACTGCTCTGGGTTCTGAGAGAGAAGTGCATCCCAGGGTCCCTGGGGAAGTTCCCAGGGTAGGCTGCGGCTGAGTGGGAACTTAAAGCATGGCAGGTTTGGGACCATTTATTCCAGGGGTTGTGTGTGGTTCTGACAAGTGGCTCTTGGATGCTATGCCTTTGAGGCCCCATGTCCAGGGAAATGTGACAGGGCAACAGTATCACAAGTCTTCCTTTTGGCAGCTCCCCTGGAAACGCTGGGGGGTGCAGAGTCCTGGCAGGAGCCCAGGGGCCCAGTGCTGGAGAAGGAGTCTCCGCCGAGCCTCTTCACGTCCAGCCCCACTGGGTCTGGGTCTTCTCCTCACTTCCTCCTGGAATCCAGGGGGGATGGTGCGCCCTCCACGCGGGTCCATTCGAGAGCGGGGGCACAGCATACCGGTGGCCTGCCGGCTTCTCAGTTAAGAGGGACTTGCTTAAAAACCTCACATCTTCAGCAATCTGATCCCAGCCCTGCTGCTTGGTGCCTGGTGGCTTCAGGCACCGTGTATCATTTCTGTGGCCTCAGCTTCCTCTCCATGCCTGGGGGTTGGAAGAGGAAAGAGACCTGTCACCGACCACTGCACGTAGAAAGCACTGAGCGTGGGAGCTCCTGTCTGCCCTTCCCACCTCATCCTCTGCCTCTCTCCTGCCTTCTCTTCCTCCTGGAAGCCTCCCTTCCCCGTTCTGGTCCTGGAGGGTTGAGTTTCAGTGGTCTCCTGGGGTGTCCTCCTTGGGGAGCTCTGCTCCTCACGCCCAGCCGCAGGCACCTGCCTCCTGACCGAGGTGTGTTCCCACGCCTGACGTCTGAGGATGGGAAGAGCACGATGGGAATCCCATGGATCTGTGGCGGGGCAGACTTCCTCAGATCTGAGAGAGGAATGGAGGGTGGACCATGAGCACATGGTGGGTGGCGGGCCTCTCCAGGGACTAGCAGAAAGAAGCTGCAGCCAGTGCTGGGTCCTGAGCCGCTATCTTAACAAGGGACACGTGGAGCCCGCAGTGATGCAGGAGATGACTGGTTTGTAGTCATACCCAGAACCCTGCAGCGACGCCTTAGAAGAGTCACAGTGTTCTCTGGTCTGGTGGCTCCCCTCAGCAAGGTCGGCCCAGCAGCTGTCCTCTTTTACACATTTGGCAAATGTTTATTGGGTGCCTACTACGTTCCAGGCGCCCTCGGCAATGAAAATAAACCGGGGACTGAATAGACGTGGATCCTGCCTTCATGCAGGTTTCTACTCGTGGGGGAAAAAAAAAAAAAAACACCAAAACAACCCACCCAGAAACAAACATGTCACTATCTAATTCCAGACTGCAATCTTTTCTACAGGGGAAATGGCCAGTGGAACGGGAAGGGCACCTGTCTGAAGCAACTCTGGAAAGTCTCGCAGAAAAAGTGACATGTGGTTATTTTGACAAACCAACATTTCAGCTGAGAACTAAGGGCTGGGAGGGAAGCAAGGACTGAGCGTGGGAACAGGACCTGCGAAGGGCCGGGCAGGGAGGGTCTGCATGCTGAGGGACTCCAGAGACTCGGGAGAAGGCCAGGGGCTGAAAGAAGGCTCACGGGCCTTGGCAGCCACGGCAAAGGGCCTATATCATTTTGGTGGGAATGGGCAGGCTTATCAGGATGGTAAGGAGAGGGGACATCTTTGTCCAGGAACGGCCGGCTGCTCATAGGCAGTGGGAACTGAATTTCACCAGGCCCTGCAGGTGGCTTGTCAGAACCTCCTTAGTAAATCTGTGTAATGGTGAGGCTAATAGGAGTATCATCGAAACATCTGTTCTCATCCACCACAGGGCAGGGGTCTGGGCGAAGGGGACACCTGGGCTACCCAGCTCAGATGGAGACTCCGAATGCCGCTGTTCTAGGGTATGCCTGTCAATCAAACACTTGAATAGCACTTAGTCTAGGCTATAAAGGACCCTGAGAGGCAGGTAGGGTTTCTAAGGAATGCTGTCACTTCCCTAAGAGAAATAAAAACATAGTAAACCTTACATTTAGGCCCCACCCACTTGGAATTGATTATCTTCCTCTTAGAGTTTCTGTGAAGCTCACATAAGGTAATAAAATGCTAAACACATAGTAGGTTTTAGGAAATAGCTGTTTCCCACCCTTTCCTTTTGTCGATAGAAAATAGGTCTTCCAAGCAGGGGGAAAAATCCATGTAATTAGAATTATAGGTACTTTTCAACCTGGTTTAGGCGCACATTTCAATCACTTGGAAACACCCATTCAGTACAATTGCAGGGCTAATTATAAATCACTCCTTTTAATTCATTAAGCCAGAGTCCCTGAGGGGCCCACAAAGGTGTGTTCTATTGGCCTAATTCAAGGCCCTTGGTGTTTGGCAGACCTCCTTTGTCATCCGGTGTTGGGGGACAGGCCTGACAGGTGTTTTACAGCTCAGCCGGGTCATATCAGGTTCTTATTGAAAATGCTTAAATTTCAGAAAACATGCTGAATCTCACAGTAAGGCAAATTCATGCCAGGCAAAGAGAAGTTTTAAAGGGGCTCTTCCAGGATAGGATAAAATGTATCTTTCTTTAACATCAGTCCAAATTAGAGAATTTGAATGTTGAATGACTTTAAAAAAAAAAAAAAAAAAAACAAAACACAAAAAACTGTTATTCCTTTGGTTATGGAGGGCTATTGGCTATTCCTTTTGAATGGGTCCCGGGGGTGATTGCTCTTGACCACAGACTGGATTTCAAGGTCTGAGATTATACACTAAATTCTTCCTTGAATCTATCTAGTGCAGCTTCTTTTCATGAAAAAAAAAAAAAAAAAGATATGAATACAGTGTTTTTGTCAAATTATAGAATAGCAGCTATGTGGTAGAAAACAGAGAACTACCTATAAACATTATTTTTAAAAAATGCAGGCAAATAGCAAACCCAAACGCTTCTACACATGGTCCAGTTAGATCATGTCAGAGGAGGTTAGATTGGTCACAATGTTGAAACTTAAAACAGGGGTGCTTATTCCAGCACTCCCTCTTGGCAAAGCCTGGCTCAGGACTCTTTCTCTATGGTTCCAAGAGGACAGTAAAATCATGACTAGTGACCCTCGAAGGGGTGCAGCTCTTACATTCCTGGTTTCTCAGAGGGCCCTGCCCCTATCTTCCGTGTGTTCTGCAGGCCATCGAAGGCAAGCTGCAGCACAGAAGGCAAGCTAGAGAGTGTGGACTCTCCTGACCCCTCTCTCCTGTCCCTGCCTCTTTCCCACACAGCGCCACAAGGAACTATGCCATCAATGATACTGCAGCATCGTGAGGTTTTTGCTTCTTTGTTTTTTGACCATGCTTTTTGGAACTTCAGTGGTGAGAGGGCTTGAAGTGATGTCCTGCCTGCCAAGAGTGACAGAGTGAGATGCAGGTGTGGGTCCCAGCTGAGGGGTGAAAAGCCGGCGGTGTCCAGCTAGGTCTGCTGACCTGTAAAGGGGCCAGTGAGCCTGGCCTGAATGCAAACAAAGCAAAGCGAAACGCAGCAAAATCAGGAGAAAGGACAGGGAGCGAGATCTCGGGGTGCGAGGGGTGCTGGAACACACAGGCCGCCATTGATTTCTGACAAAACCGCAAAGGTGATTGGATGGCGTGAGGCTGGTCGCTGCGGTAAATGGAGCTGGAACAATCCAATAACCACGCGCTGAGCAGAGCATCAATCCAAGGTTCACGTCTCTGCAAAAATGGACTCAAAATGTCTCATAAGCTTAAATATAAAACATAACGCTACAAGGCTATTAGGAGACATAGTAAAAGCATTTTGTGACCTTGGGGATCAAATATTTTTTAGATACAACAGCAAAAGCAAGACTTATATAAGATTAAAAAAAATGAAAAATTTGGCATCATCAAAATTAAGAACCACTCTTTAAAGACACATAAGAAAATGAAAAAAAAAAAAATCCCACCATAAATTTAAGAAAAGATAGTTGAAAAACAAATCTAATAAAAGGACCCGTAGATCAAATATAAGGACTTCCAAATCTCAATAATGAGGAAACAAAAAAACCCCAAGCTTTAAAAACTGGGCAAAATATTTGGATAAAAACTTCATTAAATGAGAACTACAGAACACGAAAGAAAGAAGTTAAAGAAAATCTTAGAAGATGGAAAGATCTCCCATGTTCTTGGATAGGCAGAATTAATATTGTGAAAATAGCCATACTACCAAAAGTGCTATACAGATTCAATGCAATTACAATTAAAATCCCAATGACATACCTTACAGAAATAGAGCAAGCAATCATGAAATTCATCTGGAAGAATAAGAAACCCAGAATAGCTAAAGCAATCCTTAGCAGAAAGAGTGAAGCAGGGGGTATTGCAATACCAGATCTTCAACTCTACTACAAAGCAATAGTAATGAAAACGGCATGGTATTGGTACCAAAATAGACAGGTAGATCAATGGTACAGAATAGAGGACATGGACACAAACCCAAATAAATACAATTTTCTCATACTAGACAAAGGTGCCAAAAATATGCAATGGAGAAAAGATAGCCTCTTCAACAAATGGTGCTGGGAAAACTGGAAATCCATATGCAACAGAATGAAACTAAACCCCTATCTCTCACCCTGCACAAAACTCAACTCACAATGGATCAAGGACCTTGAAATCAGACCAGAGACCCTGCATCTTATAGAAGAAAAAGTAGGTCCAAATCTTCAACATGTTGGCTTAGGATCAGACATCCTTAACAGGACTCCCACAGCACAAGAAATAAAAGCAAGAATCAACAACTGGGATAGATTCAAACTAAAAAGCTTTCTCTCAGCAAAGGGAACTATCAGTAATGTGAAGAGAGAATGTACAGAGTGGGAGAAAATCTTTGCCACTCATACTTCAGACAGAGCACTGATTTTCAGAACATATAAAGAACTCAAAAGACTCTACACCAAGAATACAAATAACCCAATTCACAAATGGGCTAAGGAAATGAACAGACACTTCACAGAAGAAGATGTACAAGCAGTCAACAGATATATGAAAAAATGCTCAACATCTCTAGTAATAAGAGAAATGCAAATCAAAACTACCCTAAGATTCCATCTCACCCCAATTAGAATGGCGATTATCAAGAACGCAAGCAACAATAGGTGTTGGCGAGGATGTGGGGAGAAAGGTACACTCATACATTGCTGGTGGGGCTGCAAATGAGTGCAGCCACTCTGGAAAGCAGTGTGGAGATTCCTTAGAAAACTTGGAATGGACCCACCATTTGACCCAGCTATTCCACTCCTCGGCCTATACCCAAAGGACTTAAAATCAGCATACTACAGAGATACAGCCACATCAATGTTCATAGCTGCTCAATTCACAATAGCCAGAAGATATGCAGTGCAAATAAGGTCATGAAAGACACTCAAGGTCATTAGCCATTAGGAAAATGCAAACTTACACCATCATAGATCTACGCACTTGTTAGAAAGACTGATAATGTCGAGCACGGCCCAGCGCAGAGAACCGGGATTCGCCTTCTGCCAAGCTAGAGTAGAGAACGCTACACGTGCTGTGGAGGAGCTTGGCAGTTTCTTGTCATATGAAATCCACACCTGTCACATAGCTCAACGATGTCATCCATTCCCAGTAACTTACCCAAGTGAAAGAGAAACTTCATGTTCACACAAAAAACGGTATCTATGAAGGTTGTGTGCGTAATGACCAAGAGCTGAAAACAACTCGAAAATCCCCAAAGTGGAAGCGATCACCTGGGTGGATCCCGTCTGGGCTACTGTGCCACAGGCATGCCAGGTGGCAGCACGCGGCACAGCCTGTGGATATGTGAAGTGCCTGCTGATGTGAGGAGGTGAGGACTCAGCTCTGAGACCTTCTTCCTCACAAACCCAGAGTAATCATGAGCAAAGTATCAGAAGAAACTCAGATTGAGAGAGAACCCACAAAACACCTGTGCTCCTCCACACTGGCAAGGTCATGAAAAACAAGATAAGTCTGAGAAATGGATGCAGGTTGTTTTTTTTTTTTTTTTTTTTTTTTCTGGAACAGAAAAAGGACATAATGAAATAATAACCAGTAGCATCCCAATAAAGTCTGGAGTTCAGTTAACTGCAACATAGCTGAGTGCTCAGACTTGGGAGGATTTTGGATTTTCAGACTAGTGATGCTCTACCTGTCTCGCAGTGTTGGTTTCTCAGTTTAGAGAAGGTGCTGTGGTGACCTAAGATGGTAACAGTAGTGGAAACTGAAACCTAGGGAAGGGGCCATACAGACTGTAGTCCTTGCAACTTTTTGGTAAATCTATAATTATTTCAAACTGGAAAAGTTACTTTAGAAATAAGCACTCTGGGTGGATAGCAGACATTCAACAAATTCTATTGCTGTGTTTTTGAGGCAAAAGCCTTGGTAGGAAAAGTCCTTTAGAAAACTACCATCTTTCACTGCCCAGCGGTGCAGAGATGGCAAACGACTTCTGCGGGTAGAGCCGTGGTCGCTTAGAGCGAGAAGGGATAGAGGAGTATCCGGTCCAATCCCCTCATTTTCCAGAGGAAAACATAGAAGCCCAAGGAAAAAAGACACAATGAAAAAAGCAGCGGCAAAGTTGAAATAAAAACAGAAAGAACAGTGCAAGGAAAAATGGACAGTGACTGCAATAAATGATAGTAAATAACACCTACTATGTGTCAGGCACTGCATCGGGTGTTTTACTCATGACCTCATTCATAGCTATCCTAGGGAAACATCTGGTAATTGTCTTTTATTTTGCAGAAGAGAAAACTGAAGATCAGAGAGGTTATGTGACTTGCTTGAGATCACACGGCCTACCAAGTTGCAAGACCAGGCTTTGAACCCAGGAAGAGAAAGGAAACTGACACTTTTGGGGCACCTGCTACATAGCAGGCAAGGTACCAAATGACTCTTAAACCTTTAAATCCCTTGCAACCTTTCTACCAGGTCAGTGCTGTTATCCCGAACTCACCAAAAAGGAGCTCAAGGTTGATGCACACAGCTGCCAGGTGGAGAACTGGACTTAAACTTGGGGCTGCTGTACCCCAGTCCTGGACCTTTTTACCCAATCGTAGGCTCCTCGCTGTAGGATAGGAGAAGCCAGCAAGAACAGACTGGAGGCCTTGGCTTTCATCCCCTGTTATTTGATCGGAGACCTGAGCTTCCCAAGCGGGCTCTGCTGCTCCTGCTCCTTCACACGTGAGCCACCGTCTATCCATAATTCCTTAAGGCTCAGGGAGCAGACCTAGGGCTTTTCAGATCCTTAGGATCCAGGATGACAAACGTGTCCATTTTACAATTTTCAAACATCACCCAATGCTTAGAAAGTATTAACAGAATCCGTAAGATGTTAACATGACTGTCTCACCTGAGGCTGATGATGTCTGATGGTTGGCCAAGCCCCTGCTGTCTGCGACCAAGAGGGTATGAAAAGTGGAACATGTATTTAGACATGGTGGAGAAAAAAGAACAAAGCCATCATCTGTGTGGATGCCTCTCCCATATGTGGCCACAAATGGAACACATTGAGGAGGTCGGGAGAGATCAGGAGATTTAGTGAACGGGGCACAATACAGCTTTGTGGTCCGGTTTATTTTCTCATGACAATGTAAAATATAGATTAAGATAAACTCAAATCCTTCATATTTGGTTTTATAGCTCCGATTCATAAATTCTCCACATTCATTAGAAAGTGATGTACTATCTGCACCCACTTGAAAAGATAGCATCCCAAGGGACAGATACAAGAATATTAAAAAAAAATCCTGATCAAAGAAATATTGCTTCTTTCCGCCTTTCATTGAGCAGATGTGCACTGTGTCCACAGAAAGAAATAGAAAAATTCCTGAGTGATTTATTTGATGAACCTAGTTTTAACTGAGGTTATTGATGCCTGATATCATGACGGGGGTTATTAGTTTCCAGTTGAAAATGACCAGAGAGGGTCTCGTTCACTCATCAATGTGGCCCATTTATAGGTTGTCAGGAAGGCGACAGCAGGCAGCCCCAGCACTTTGTCTTGGAGTTATTTCTGTATTAGATGGTCGCTTGTCTTGATCATGGAGACTCCTGGCCATTTAAGAAAACCCAGACCACAAATGCTATGTCTGTTCCATCCCAGCACTTAAGACATTAAAAGCAGATGATGCATCAATTAGCAAAGCGAGTCTTACTCAGAGGGATCACGAAAGTCCTATTTGCCATGGAGAAATGAAAACAGACACCCCTGAGATGCACTTTTTCTAGGACCAAAGTTGACTTTTGCTTTTGCTAAAAAGGATACTGTGGATAAGCCAGTGGTGCCCAGACTTTGGGAAGAAATAAAATTATTCTTAAAAATTGAAAGAGGGGGATTCTAAAAAGGATTAACAAACTCACTACTCTCCCTCCCTGAATGAATGTTACCTATTGTTTTCATGCTATATAGAAAGCACATTTCACACACTCATGAAATTTTAAAAGAACAATGAAGTTAAAAATATGTAATCTCAGAAATGAGAAAGCATTACCTGCCAGGAGGGCCAGCAAATGAGCACTCTGTCTACATACTGGAGAAGCAGACATCTGTCACTCATCAGCCTTGGGACGCAGACAACCCTTGGGAACTGCCAGATAATCTGGAAAAATCTGTGAGGGGTGAGATTGACATTAGAGATGGAAACTTCTTGCTCTGCCATCTTTTAGTAATTCCGTAATTCTTCCCTAGATTAGATTGTTTGAGTACCACCAGAAATAATACTGAGAGGTGGTGGCTATTCATGAGGTACTTGCTGGTAGTCAGTACCTCACTATGAGGGCGACATGTGGGTACCTTTTAACACTTTCAAATGTGACGCCAGTATCATGAGAGTCACTTCACACACAGATAGGCAACCCAGGATTAGCGAAGTCACACGTCACCTGACCACCTGGAATAGAAGTGACAGAGCTGGGATGCCTTCTGGAGTCTAAATCCTCTTCTCCCTCCCTCCACATTTGCTCTGATCTACTAATTTGTTTATGGGCCTATTCCCATAGTTCCAGTGTCTTTTCACCTCCAACTCCTCAACACGCAGCACAGTGTCTAACTGATAGTAGACACTTAATAAATGCTTATTTCTAGAGAAATGAGAAATTGGAAACTTGTAATTTTGGAAATTTGTTTCCCACAGAGGGTCACATGAGAATTAGTTGAGAGCATATTTGTAAGACACTTAGAGCCATGTGTGATGTAACAGAGGAAGCCCCTGATACACATGACTTTCATTATAGTGCTAAGAAAATGAGCCCAACTTTGGAGAGTGCCCTCTTGGCTTGGACTGTTGAACAAGTACCAGCAGCCCTGCAGAAGAATTCACTAGCCAGATTTCAGAGGATTGAGAAAAGCTCACTCTTATTTATATATATATATATATATATATATATACATTTTTAACATATATATTTTTAACTTATCATATTTACATATCATATAGTATATGATACGTATAGATGATCTTGATTTTGTATAGAGATCATGCATAATGTCATCGATAATGCTCTTTCTTTTGTGTGTGAATGAAAAATTTGTACCTTAATAACAAATAAAAGGAATTCTCAGGCCCTTCTTGATGGAAGAATTTTTCAAACAAATCTTGCTTTCGGGGGCTCCAAAGGAATGTTATGAGGATTTGAGCTCTGGACGTCTGTGTAAAAGATTGAAAGTACAAACTCTTCTATATTTGAAGTCGCAGAACTGACCATTGACATTTACAAGGAGCTGCCTGGCCTTCTCTGGCTGCTCTTTATAGATACAGTTTTCAACTTGAGCTCAGAAATTTGTCTTTCATTCCCCTCTATGGTACTGTGAAAGCTGTAACTGCGAGTCGAACATTGTATTACCGGCATCGGGCATTATGTTATTTTCCCAGATCTTTGCTGGGAATTTCCCAGGATGGTAATGAGAAAATGATTACAACAAGATCCACTTGTCTCTGATTTCTGCACCCTAATTCACAGGGGGCCTAGGGACAATTCTCCCCAAGGCACTGTCCATGCACCGACCAGGAAGGTGAGGTCCTTGCTGATTTTATTTCAGTTCCTCATGCCCTGGTTTGCCTGCTGCCCCTGGACAGATGTTTCTCTGAGCCAAAAGCAGCCTTGGCTGCTGACATGATTTCTAAGTCTCTCCCATCAGCAGGAATAGAGGGGGCTTGACAAGCAGGATGGGGCTTGGGGCAGACAAGCAGGATGGTTGCTTTTCAGCTCTTCAGATGGGTAAAAGTGTTGAAAGTCAAGGTTACCGTTACAGAAGCACAATTTATAAATGCTTTCAGACCTATAGGTTGCACTGTGGATAAAGCCTTCAGTGCATGTGCCTTATAAAATAATCAGGGATTACTCAAACTAAAAAGAACAAGAAAAGAAAATTGGGGATGAATAAATTCATGCCAGTTTATTTTTCCCCAGATAGAAACAGGCTATTTCCTGGTACTTGGATCTCTGCGTTCAGGCTCAATGCCACCTGACATAGTGAGCTTCGGTCTCTGGTGCTGAGAGGTTTAAAGCAACCATCCTCCAACTTTGCTTATAGGTGGAAAAATACACATGGTTTTGAAATATAAACATTTAAATATTGCTTGTAATATGCTATCGGAGAGACAATGTCAGCATTGGATTTTTAAAAAATAATTTCATAGCTATATATCTATTTTAAGAACTGTGGGTCAATTAAGATTATCTTTTTCATCTATTAGTACATAGAAATAAATGCCTATCTATTCCACAGATGGATGGCTAGAAAAGAATATCTTTTGTTCATAGGTATATTTTCCCCAAAGAGCTGTGGATTAATTAAGAGCATCTTTTTCACAACCTACTTATGAACAAAATATGCAGAACAATCTTTTAGCAAGAAAAATTTTTGTCTCTGCAGGCCACTTTTTTTCATTCAGGAACAATGTCGTGCCCTAGAGTCACTCTGCCATCTGTAAACTGAACATTCCAGAGAAGCAGAGCAAATAGACTTTTTTATACCTGAAACCCCTCTTGAACAAGAGTGATGTTCAGGGCACAGAGAGCAAAGATGATGTTTACTTGTTGTTTTCAAGACAGACTCTCAAAGACTTGACAGCTGACAAGCCCTATCTCTTTTGCAGGAAAAAGAAAAAAATGAAAAGAAAAGAAAAAAAGGAAACAAAAAGTCACCTTCTCTCTACTAGCTGAATCCTGAGAGTTGTTTTGTTAAAAAGACTTGGTTGGGAATCTGCTTCCCTTCTTTCTCCTTCCAGCCTCTGGTGCAGTTTGCTTTAAAGGTTTTTGTTTTTTGCACTTGTGAATGATAATGACTCAGCTGGTGCTCTTAGGGGAACTTGAACTTCTCAGATAAAAGATGTGTTCTACATGTAAGTGTGTAAGTCGTTAGCATTGACATGATTATCTTCAGAGTTTGGCCCTATTAACTCAATGATGGAATCACTGTTTATTGTCATTGTCACAGCCTTTAACTGCAAAAGGTCAGATCAGAATGAAAGAACCCCACCAATGTGGACAGAATGACTGATCTGCCTTTGATGAAATGTCTGCTCTCATCTGCTCTCGTTTTAGGATGGATGACACAAAGTGCTGTTGACTTCAACTCCCAAAAATCTATTTTCAAACTAGGCTGAAAAATCTGCAAATTTGAGTAGCTATCAGTATCCTTAAAAATATCCACGCCCTCTGAGCCAGAAATTCTGCTTTTAGTCCTAACTGCCAAGGAAGCAGCCAGACGTATGCATGAGGAACTGTGTTCAGGGCTGGTCACTTCCACTTGGAGTGTGGTGGCAAAAGACTGGTGGCACTCTAAATGACCAACTACTGGGCATTGTCCAAGTTAACTACATTTGCATATATAATGCCACAATTCAAAACCATATTGTCAAATAAGATTTCCTAAATTCAGGGAAAATCCATAGTTGGTCAGTTGAAATACATGTATTTTTTAAAAACACAAGAAGTAAGCCTGATTTTATACAAAGTTACACATTTGTACACAGGTAGCCACAGGACCTGCAGGGATTTATCATTGCTTACCACTGGGGGGAGGGAGGATGATTTTTATTTATTCTCAACATGTTGCTCTATTTCCTAAATATTCTACCACCAATAGTACAGCTTTCTTTGATAACAATAACAAAAATCAAACATAAAAAAAATCAGTTAATGACATCTTTAAAAACCGGTGAAGATGTGATTACGTATTTATCTGAAACACGGATCCATGTTCAAAAACTCAGCTCTGCAAACTGTGTCACAGCGCCAGCGTTCCAGGACCTGTGCATAGTTGTCAAAGGGAAGTCCCGTAACATGCCTTTACAGCACCCGGCCCTTTATTAATGCCATGTGTGCTCTTGTAAGGTTGAGTTATTAAGTGACATACAATAATTGTCTGTCCTCCGAAGTAGACATTTATTTCCTTCCACTCACATGGCTCTATTTCGGTATCATTTATCACAACTGCATTGTAAAACTCATCTCAGTGGGTTGCTTCTCCCGTCCCTCTCTTTTAATGCAAGCTGACCTAAACGGCCCCAGTAAGAAATTAAATATAATTACCTATGGAACGGCACGGGGCAAAATAAGATCGCACCGGCTCCCGAAGTGGAAGGAGGCATCGGAGGCCCCTCGCCCTCCGTCCTCCCCAGAGTTAATTTCCTCCCTCCTCGAGAGTGCGTAGAGGCCGCCTCACAATGACCTGCTTAGTTGGCAGTGGAAAATTATGTCATTTGCAAGCAAGCTTTCAGCTGTGATATTTTATAATTGTTAAGATGAAAACCCGATAATCCTCTCCTCCTTCACATAAACTGCAATACATCTTTAAACCTGTGATAATTCCTAAAACCTACCGCTTAATAAACTAACCAACCCCAGGCCTATGTGATTTTACGGGGAGTCAATCTTTGATCAGCCAAGCTGAAATGGGTCTGATAAGGGGACGCCCTTCCACTCTAGAGTTGCCACTTGAGTGGGTTATTGCTGTTTCCTCCCCATCCTCAAGTGCCAAATAAGCAGAAGTCTTCCCGAGCTTCTTATCTCTTTCACTTTCTTCTCGAGATCTCTGTCGCTTTAATCCGGCATGTCTGCTGCTGGTTAACAAGGAAATCCTATGTCAATTATCGCCAACAACTTCCTGCTGAGAAGCAGTGGGGAATCAAAGCGTTTGAGAGCCTTTTCACACCAGAGAGTGGTGCAAGGCCTAATTAAATGGCCCTCATATCCTGCAGCCTAGTGGAGGCCACAGGATAGATAGCTAATGAAAGATAGTCTCATTTCTCCGGGAACTGGCTGGAGGAGGCTGGGCTGGCCGGCAGGTTGCAGGTGTGCCCTGAGTGAGGCTGGGTGGGGGTTTCCACTTCTGCTAAATTTAGGAGGGCCGTCGTCAGCCCTGGACAGAGGGATGCTGACAGCACTGACCTTTGGAAGGGTTGTATCTGTTAGAGTTGGTCCAAGAATCAGGGGCCCAAGGGAGGGATGTCAGGGAGATGCCCGAAGACCTTAAGTTCAGGCCTCGGAGGAGACCACGCCCCTACGGAATTACTGAGCATTTGAGATTCCTCACACCCAGGGGTTCTCAGCAAATATGATGCTGCTGATATACATATTAAACACACACACACACACACACACACACAATGCATGTCATTCCCTTCAAATGACTTATTCCTGCTGGAGGTATACCTAATGTATTCTAGCGATAGACACACTAAACTAAAATAATACCCCCACCCCAAGAAATATCTTTGGGACTCTCCTCTTTTCCAGCAATTTCTCCATCTAGAACAGTGGCTCTCAAAGTGTGGTCCTGGGCAAGCCACATCTGCTTCAAGCCAGAGCTTGTTGTTAGAAACGCAAATTTCTCAGGCCTGACCCCACCCCAGATCTCCTGAAGGAGCCAAGGAAAGGAAAAGACAGTAGTCTAAGATGTACCCAGTCCTCCAGGGGACGCAGAGGCAGGCTGAAGTGGAAGAATCACAGATCGAGGGCATGTCCAGGAAGCTCTGTGCAGATGGCCAGTTTGGATTGTCATTCACGTATGTCCCTTTGTTTTAAAAATCCAGCAAGTGCATATTTGACCTGACTTGACTCCACGTCTGTCTACCTCCTATGGAATGCTTGGTTTCCAGACTGGTGTCATCTGCCTGAGTCTGATTCTTGATCTTCAACTTGCTGAGACAACTTGGGTCTTCATTTGAGGACGTGTGGGGATGGTGGCGTGAGGGATGCAGAGTGTATCCACTGACATGCATAAACCTGTTTTCTAGAGGTGAGAGTCTTTTGGATTATTTTAAAAATTCAGGGTGTCCAATAGAGTTTGTCGCTCTTTATATTGTGATGAACAACCTTGAACCCTGCAGCTGTTCACATAAGAAAGGGCATTTTTAAAGATGATGAAAGGAAATAGGACATAATTCAGAAGAAGATCCAACCCTTTAAATGGAATCAATCGGTTTCTGTCTGTGAAAAGCTCACTCGCTGTTGCTCTTTCCTCTTTTAACTAGAGACTTGCAGGCTCTCAGGCATATAGTGGCACTGGCTGGACAAGCAGAATCTAGAAATGGCCAGTGCAGGTTTTGACTTAGGAAAGAGGGGTAGGTTATACTCAACCACTGGTTCTCAACCTAGGCTGCAATCCAAATCTACAGGGGAGCTTTAAAAACGGTACAAGCCTGGGCCACACCCCCAGGGATTCTGATTTAATTGGTCTAGTTTGAGATGCAGACTTGAGATTGTTTTAAATAGTTGAAAACCACTGCTTTAATGTTCATAAATCATTTAGTACTCCAGAGCATCTCCGCCATTCATGTGGACACGCCTCCCCAGCGAATCTTGCTCAAATAGCATCCTGTGGGTCTGCATTTTTCATGTCTAACCAGCTTCCTGGCAATGCTGTTGCTGTTGCTCTGGAGGACGACACTTAAGTAGCAAGGCCCAAAGCATCTTTCTGCTATGGAATTTAGCAGGAAGTCCAGTGACTCTCCCAGTAGCAGCAAAGGGTCACCAGCCCTAATTCCTTGGAGAGGAAAGACCACCCTCCCCAGGTCAAGCTTGTTGTACAGTCATGGAATGGCCAATCCAGCTCCAAGGTGGCTGGGATCCCCACCCCAGAGGCAGTGGCTGGTCCCTCATTGTGACTCTTGTCCTCTTTGTGGCTCTCATCTGAGCCCTGAGGAATGGCTTACAGGGTTATTCCCTCTCCTGGGCCCATGGCAGATACTATAGATCCTCAGGTCTACTATCCCTCTGAATCCAGAAAGTCACCAACAGTTGGCCAGTGTTGTCCTATGAACCCTTTGCTGACTCTGTTCTTCTTTTTCTTTCTGTGATCACAGGCTTTGGAGTGAGCTTCAAAGGGCACCTACTAGTTCAGCCATCACCAGGTAGAGCCGGGAAGGACAGCCCCTCTAAAAGAGCAGAGGCAACTGAGCCTACTGAACCCCAGTAGCTCCAGTGTTCCAAGCACAAATGTCTGAGGACCCGTGAACTTGAAATAGCAGTGGTAGATATTTGTTAATCTGCCCAAATACTTCAGCTTTTAAACAGCTGGGACAATTTTTTAATTATGAAAAAATAGTAATTTTGGATTTCTGATTAGATCACAATAGTGGGGGGAAAAACCCTCCTGCTCAATTATGGTTTTATGTAGTTTAACTCAGCAAAGTCTGCTAATGCCTTACAGTCTTTATAGAGAACATTTCCATAGCAAATCACACACGCCCCACTTCCCTGAAGGTGGAATACAGAGCAGTTTCAAAATTGGGAACAAATTATAGTTCCCTATTTTGAAGCCAAAGATGACTTTAAAATAATATTTTCTTTCACTAATGCCAATAACCTAAGTAATTTGATGTCTAAATCAGTTGCAGTTGCTGCACTTGGAATTTAAAATGCTTTAGAATGTTGAGGTAAGTTCATGGCCAACTACAGTGCTTTTTTTTTTTTTTAATTACCATGTCTGCACTTATAACTGAAAGTGCAGGAAAACCCTACTTTAGGTAGTTTTGAACACTCAAGCACAGAGCACCTGCAAAGAAATATCAAGGACAAGTGTGACATAGCCCCTGTTCAGCGCTAAATCAACCCCTGCAGGGAAGACATCCTTTAGAATAAAATTCACACTCCATTCAACCCTTTCTAAGGCATTACTGAGGACCTCAAGTAACATTTTGAGCATACAGTGGTTATTTTTCCCAGTTAACACACTTTGCCCCTTAACATAATAGCTAGCCTCCACTTAATTTCATCCCAACCCTGAATCCATCCAGAGGTCTCCTCTAACTTGGATAGAGTCATGTCACTTCCCCACTTAAGATTATTCAACCAGTTCTTTTCATAGAATAAAGTCCCAACACCTCATAATAGCATTGCAAGTACTTCCTTGGCCCACTTTATTACTATAATTGTTAATACTGCTGTGACTCTGGCTACCATTGTTACCTCTGCTCTCTCTACTTCTACAATCTGCACCCATCTTGTTACGAGATCTTTACAGATGAGGAAACTGAGGTGCAAAAAAGTCAGAACTGATTCTTCCACTAACACGTGAGGGAACTTGGGCCAAGATTCAAGCTGCTCAGATAGTAAATAATTAAAAACTGGCTGCTGCAGTTCTAACCATTGCATCTGCATTACAGGAAGAAAGAAGGGGGAAGAAGGGGAGAGGCCTCACTGAATAACATCTACCTACCTGCCCCTCCCAAGAAGTTAGTCACAGTTTTCATGCCTGCTTCAGGCGAAGCTGCGAATAGCGCTGTGTTGTTTTAAAAAGGAGAAAGTGACTATTGGGTGAACCGCCAGCACTCTCAATCCCGTTACCCCCGACCTCGCCTTTCTCGGTCATTCCAGGAAGAATTCCGTGAATCCCCACTGTGGCTGAAGGACTCCTCCACAGCAGGCTGGCCTCTGGCTGTCCAGTTATCTCTCTGGGACATTAGCTTCTGTGGTGTACTAAGGGGCATATCTCTCCCTGCTCTTGGAATGTGAGTGATGATTTATACAATGACCATAAACACAGTCACGTGATTGAATTATCAAAAGAAGATGAACACAGGTATGTCAAATTTACATTGTAACTGTGATTCCATTTGGCCCATGACAGTGTAAAAATCTTTGAGTTTTCATCAAAATGGAAAACAGAAACCTAACACATCCGCCTTTACCTGAAATAAAGTATCCCAGTGCTGTAGGACTAGCAATTACTGAGAGCTCCTAAGATCTTCCTTCCTGTTATTCCTGTTATTTTTCAAATTGACTTCTGATCAGCCTTCCAAGTAACAGGACTATCCCAAGGATAATAATAGTGCCTGAGACACTTGTTCCTGCCTTGAGATATGAAGTAGTGACTATTAGAATATGTTAATAGGATAACATAAGGATTTGAAGAAAATGCAATGTTTCCTTCAAAACTCTAATTTGTTTTCGTTTTAAATGAGTAAGCACACATGTGGAACATTTTTCTTTAGGTATGCAGCTATGGATATATGTAAATATCCGTATTACCAGCTTTCACCGTGGGAAAGTTGGTTACGAGCTCTATGGGAACTTGGGGAAGGGCGAGACCCTGTTCTCATGTGTTACTGTTTGAACTCAGGAAAGTTTGTTCAGCCCTTGGTACATCAACGGGGAGAGGCAGAGGAAAACAGAAGAGAAACGCACACAGCTTCCAGTCAAACCGGTTTGGGGGCCCAGCCTGACTGCCCACCAGGGAACCTCTCATAGCCCTCCAAGCCCTGGAAAGGGGAAGAGGAAGATGGTGACAAGATCGACCACCACTAACACTCACTGAGGGTTTCTCATGTGCTGGATGCTAAATGTATTATAGGTATGATCTCATTCATCCTCATCATAATCCACTTATGTAATTGATTAGTATTTTCATAACATTATCTGAAGCAGTTATCTGTAGTTCCATAACAAGCCCTGAAAACTTACTGACTTAAAAAATGCCTATTTATGAGTCAGCAACACAGGCTGGGCTCAGCTGAGCCATTCTTCTGGATTCCAACGGGCTCCTTTGTGTCCACACTCAGCTGCGGGTCAGCTGGGCAGCTCTGCCTCTAGGGTGTGGCTGCTGGGGTGACAGAGCGATGTGAGTCACCTGCCTCTCCTCATCAGGCAAGCTAGCCTGGGCTTAGTCATACAGTGGAAATGAAATTCTGAAAAAGGAGAGGGAGAACAGAGGGCAGAGAGGTGGACTCAAAACTGGGCCATCACTACATCTGCCATGTTCCATTGGCCAAAGCAAGTCTCGCATAGCTGGACGCAGAGACAAGCCTGAGAAAATAGACTCCGCCTCTTAAAGGGAAGAAATGCAAAGTCTCATAGCAAGGAATGAGGATTGAAGAAGGCGGGTGATAGCAGACACGTTGGCAAATAGCCTCCTAGGGTCACAGTAAGGATTCACAAATAATGATAGCTAGTTTTCTCAGAATATGCTGTGATGCAGGTCCTGTCACTGTGCCCATTTGATAAGTGAGCATGGCAAAGCAGTGAGGCTTCAGATGCCCTCCCAAGGTTGCCAGGGCTCGCGAGGAGCCGAGGCAGACTGAGATCCAAGCAGTTCAGGAGGAATCTGAAGGGGTGTTGCCTGAGTTGATGTCTACAGACGTCAGCTTCTGATTTTGACAATACGCTGTGGTCACAGATGAGTTGATCTTTGGGGGAGGCTGGGTGAAAAATCCACAGGAACCTTCTGAACGCTTTTTGGCAACTTCTTATGAATATTAAACTATTTCAAAATAAGAAGTTATATAGAAATTCCAGGAAATTCAAAAAGTTAATGCTCTGCACACATGGAAAGAACTGAGAACAATCCCTGGTCATGCCAGGAGCCGAGTAACGTTAGCTTCCTCTGCTGAAAGGCACCATCCACCACCTTGGGCTCCTAAGTCAGTGCAGTATGGTGCCCACCTCCCAGAGAGATAACCACGCAGGCCTGGCAGGGGGGCAGTGTGAGAGGCATTAGGGCCCCAGGTGGTCCCCCTAGGACGAGGTCTGCAGTTACTGAGCACAAGCAGACCAGGTTCAGGATTTCTGCTTTTGTAAGATCACTTTATGGAAAATCTTTTTCAGATCTCACAGATCCCTGAGGATCTAATTAAAAGAGTACAGTATGACACGGGGATTTGTCTAACTCGATAGGGTCAAGCCAAGCGTTATTTCTTATCTAAGTTAGTGGAAAGAATTTCTTTAATAGAAAAAAAAATGCATTAGCAAATGATAGGCTCCAAGTAGACCTAGTCAGGCTGGATTTTCACATAAATAGCATGTGTTAAAGTCCTGGAGCTTCAGAACAATAATAGTAACTGTGCAATTTCCAGGGGGCAGAGGCACTGGGAAGAGATGCTTCAGGAGCCCCTGCCTATTTCTGTCAGGGCCAGTGCCTGTGTGTTAATGACAGCTGATGGCCAGAGAGTGTGTGTGTGTGTGTGTGTGTGTGTGTGTGTGTGCGCGTGTTGGCGGGGTGTTTTCTGGAGATTGCCTGTTAGTTTTGCTTGATTCCTGCCAGAGGAGAGCGAAGACCCGTACTAATAACAGTCACGACACTGGGCGCTTACTAGGTGTGGCCCTGTTCTTGACCATCACATTGCATCTTCAGGCTTTTTCAGGGGGAGAAAATTGAGGTCTGGTGATGTTGACTTTCCAAGGCCCATGAAGCTTCCTGTGGGCAACCTGGGATGAAACCTGCGTTGTTAACGCCAAGGTCAGGCTCCCTGTGGGACGCAGGGGTCACCGCCCCAATCACTGGAGTTGGTGGGGACGGCGACGCACAGTCTTAGCCCTTTCCGGTTTCAGGTGGAGAGGACTGAATCCTCTCCACACTCCAGAATTTCATCTGGAATTTATTTTTGTTATGATGTGAAGTTTGAGATCTAGCATTCTTCCCCACCCGCAAAAGCCAGTCGGCTATCCCTGCATTGTTTAGTATTAAACCATCCTCTTTACACTGAATCAAAACACCACCTTTTACATGCATTTAGTGCCCAACATAGACTGCAGTCTATTTCTGGATCTAGTTTGTTCTTGATCTATGACTTTATTCCTCTCTCAATGGCTGGTTGCATAGATTACAGCATAGTTTAGTTTTTATAGATATGTTTGTGTGCCTGCATGTTGTGTGTGTGTATAGAGACTACATAATATAGTGAATTATAATTTTGTAAGATAACCCCATACATTCTTTCCTCTTTCAAACTTCTCTTCATCATTCTCAGATAGTTATTACTCTATAAAAACTTTAAAATAGTTTCATGTGCTCCCAACAACAGCAAAGAAGCATTGGGAAACTGCATTGAATTGCAATTCCATTCCTAAGTTGGTTTGAGAACTGACATTTTTATGGTTTGAAGTTTTCCTGTACCCAGAACATGATATATCTCTCCATTCTTAGGTCTTGTTTTAAGATCCTCAGTAAGATTTTATAGTTTTCTTCATATAGGCTCTATGCCTTTATTAGCAAATTTATTTCTGGCTAATATGGTGAATATGATATATTTTTTTCATTTCCATTTTGTAACTGGTCTTTTGCTGATTGGCAGAAGTACTCGGCCACAGCCCTGAGAATACCTGCTTAGCTGCTCAATGACACCCTCGCTGAAGAGCCAGGGAAGGAACATTCTCCAGGAGATTGGAGTCTGGATCCCCCAGCTACCTCTCCTCACCCCAGCTCATCTGCGTGGACACAGGGAAAACTCTCAGGACCAACTGGTGGAGTAGGAAATACCCAGCTCTGAGGCTCTTTGATGCTCACATCTCAAGAGATCATGGAAAACTAAAATGGAAGCTGCCTGCTGCACCCACTCCAGAGAGACCCTTCAATAGCCCGAGGGGAGCTCCTCCCAGTGGGCATTGCCTCAAGAGCATCCTGTCCCGATCTTGGTGTGGAGGGAGAGATGTCCTGAGAATGTTCCACTCCAAGGAAGTGTGAGTGAGTGGGCTAGTTGGCCAAGTATCTAAAAAGAGCAAGATTAGAAGGCCAGAGACAAAGAGGACTGGGGAAGAGACGAGGGTGGATCGCAGGGAGTAGGCATGTCACATGAAGACCTGTTAGCCACATCAGTGCCCACCAGAGAGCATCCACTGCAGAGAAGCCACCAAATAAGGTGAATAGTTGATGTCATCAGCCAAGTGCTGGCACAGCAAGTCCATGAATCAGGAGTCCTGGGGCTCCCTTTCACCATGACTGACTTGGTCACTGCTGCTGCTAGTATGTGGGTGATCTGCCAGCTGCAGAGACAAGCTATGGGCCCTCGATAAGACACCATCCCTTGAGGAAATAGCATGCCATTTGGGGACACATTAGTTCCATTGCACTCCTTTTACCTTGGAGGAGGCAACAATCTGTCACCAACGGGATTGAGACATATTCTGGGCATATTCTGCCTTTTTCCTGCCCGTGCTGTCTTGGCCAAGTTCACTGCTCCAGAGCTCACAGAGCATCTGAATTATTACTATGGGATCTTGCATCACATCATCTTCGACCCATGTTGAGGTGAAGGAGGTCATGACAGGGGAACCAGGGTTCCAGTGTCCTCTCATAATTCTGCATTACCTAGAAGCTGTCAGCCTGTGAAGACAATGGAATGATCTCTTAGTGCAGCTAAGGTGCCTGCTCTGAAGAGGTGACAACTTGGGGTGTTGTGCTACTGTCCTTCAAGATGTCATATATACTCTGACTCAACAGCCATTAATGGTTCTACATTCCTGAAAAAAATGCAGTTCTGGAAATGAAGGGCTGGCCCTTCCTCACTCCCAGTGATTCAATGGGGGAATGTCCACTTACCATTTCTACAACTTCAGGCTCTGCTATAGACTGGAGATCCTGGTTCCAAGGGACATTTTGACCAGGTATACAGTAAGAGTCTTTTTAATTTTTTAACTTTTTTTTATTTTGGTACTAGGAATTGAACCCAAAGAAACTTTTACCACTGATCCATATCCCCAGACCCTTCTTAATTTTTTTATTTTGAGACAAAGTCTCATTGAGTTACTTAAGGCCTCACTAAGTTGCTAACACTGGCCTCCAATTTGTGATCTTCCTGCCTTAGCCTCCTGTACAATAAGAATCTTATTATAACTTCTGCCTAGCCATGTTGGATTCCTCTGCAAGTAAATTTTCCCAACAACCCTTTGTTATAAATCTTTTTCTTTTCATTTTTAAGCAAAATTATGACCAACAACCACCACTGTTTTCACTACTGCCTTTTTTCTGTTCCAATCAATCGTATTTTAGTTTCCATACTGCATTTAGTTATTCCTTCTTTTCTTACAGTCTGTAACAGTTCTTCACCTTTCCTTGTCTTTCATGACCTTGACAATTTTGAAATATTCATCAATTATTTTATCAAATGTCCTTCAGTTTGGTTTTGTCTGATATTTTCTCTTGATTGGATTGGAGTTGTGAATTTTTAGCAGGAATACAAGAAAAACAATATTGTGTGTTATTTTCAGTGCCTCATATCAAGGGGTTCATGATGTCTTAGTATTGGTGATTTTGACTTTAACCACTTGGTTGAAGTGATTACACTGGGTCTCTCTGCTGGAAAGGTACTATCTTTTCTTTCGTAGTTGATAAATGTCTTGTTCAAAATACTTTGAAACTATGCAGATTCTATTTCCCCTAAAAATGTTGCCCACTGCTTTTAGAGTTACTGATTTTTAATATTATAACTTGAATCCAGTCACATTGCCAAATTTCACTAATTGGAAAATTTTTGGTAGAATCTCTTTGTCATTCATATCAAGTGTTCATAAGATAGCTTTAACACTTCCTTTTCATCATCTACAACAACTTTTGTTTTCTTATCTTATCACAATGGCTAAACTTCTAAAATTATTTCAAATAATATTAATGATAATAAATATCCTCCTTTGTTTATTTCATTGAATGGCTTTAGTATTTTGCTATTTGATAATGATTTCTGTACATCTGGAGTAAATGACATTACCATATTTAAATAATTTCCTTTTTTATTTCACTAATTTTTTTTATCTAGAGTGGTTATAAAATTTAATCAAATGCTAATATAATACTGTTATTGTCTCCTTTAATTCATTGATGTAATGAGTTCTATTGTGAAAATTTCTAGCATTAGATTATCTTTCTACTCCTGGAATGACCCTCAGATGCATTGATTTAGAAATACCTCGCTGGATTCAATTTGTATCTGTAACCACAAGGAAGTGTATCTATAGTTTTCTTTTCAGTACTGTTTGATAAGATTTTGATACTTTTTTTCTTATGTCATAAAGTATATTGGAGAGGTCTTATATTTTTTTCTTTGGTTTGACTTTATTGTGATCTTGATTTAAACAACTCCATTTCCAGCATTTTCTTTTATAATTTTTTTTTTGATTCAAGCATCTTTATGAACAAAACAAAGCACAAACAGCAATAATAAGCTCCATCAGTGAGGCCGTGCCTATGGGGAAGTGATAGTACATAAGAACTCATATATTTTCCACCCAATTTTGCTGTGAACCTAAAACTGTTCTCAAAAATAAAGACTATTAAAAAGCACACGTTAGCTATCAAGCCACTATAGCCCTCACTGGCTGCCCCTGAAGAAAACCCCATTTCAGAACATTTTTTTCTGGCAGGGTGAGAATCCAAAAATAACTAGAGCAAAGAATAGAAGGTAGGTGTTGGGTGGGGAAAGTTGATTTTCATCAATTTGGGTATTAAATGAACAGAGTGGAAGTTATATGCAAAATAGCACCTCATTCTTTGGAGTCAAGAATTCAGGCACTATTTGAAAAAAGCTTTGAGGTACTATCTGTGGTATTAAACCAGCCAGTTTGGCAAAGAACATGTGGCAAGTCTTTGAAAAATGTTAGTCACTTTTCTAACCTTAGATGTCCAGGATCGTAAACATTGTAAGTTCAATCTCTGACATAGGAGAATATTGATCATTATAAGAATTAAGACAGACTTGGTATAGAAAAGGGAATTTGGTTTTCAGAAACAAATTTCTGATTCAGAAAGTGTTTTTTTTTTTCCATTTGATCTGTCTATTAAAATTGAATACATTGGATTATAAACTGATCTGCTTATCGCTTTATTCTTACCATATTCTGTATACAAGGGGGTAAACAGGTATTTGTCCAATGGATGAATGGATGAATGAATGAATGAATGAATGAATGAATAAATGGTGATAATCCAAGTTCATCATACATTTTAGTTATTCCAATGAAATTTATCATTAAAGAATCAGGTTGAACTATATGAGATTACTATTTTACAGATCAAAACAGTCATCTACTAACAATTTTATATGGTTCAACCTAATCTATATTTAGTCTAGAATTTTAAACTAGTATTTATTATTTCAAGCCTGGGCCAGATGGAATATAATTCTATGATCATCTGAACTCCACCCAGTATGTTCTTGATGACAGAGTGGTGGTTCGGCACTCAGCTTGGGGTAAACAAACCCATGTTCAAATTTTGGCCCTACCTCTTACTAGTCATGTGACCTTGGGTAGAGTCGAATTTCTCTGAGCTGAAATTTCATCATCTTATTAAATGGGAGTATTTCTTTACTCACAGTGTTCATATAAAATTGAACTATGATGTTAAAAAAGCATTTGGCACAGTTGCCTATACATGGTAAATGATCAATAAATGGTTTCTGTTATTATCATGATTGTTAATAAGTGTGTTTATTTTGGTTGCCTTTCATTGGTAAATGACCAATGTTGTAAATGGTTTCTATTGCTATTACTAATATTTTATTTAGTTTGGTTTCCTCTCTCTAGGACATTTAACTTATTGTCATTTCAAAATCAGTTTACAGTGGCAGATGCCACAACAGCATTTTGCTTCTGAGTGGAACATTGGCAAGAGACCAGAGGGGACATTACCTGAGTGATGAGCTCACAGGCACACACCCATGTAAAATGTCATGGAGCTGAACAGTTATTGGTAGTGGACTTGTGTTTCTATATAGTAACAAGGTCTTTGTCCCTTCCTGGGGTGATGCTAAAATGGAGGAGAAGCTGTTGAAATACACGGCACCATAAACAGAGTGGAATAAGCCCTGTGTTTTATTTTATAGGTACTCCTCCAACTTCATGTGAAGTGCTTCTCCTCCTCCTCTTGACATATTCCCTCCCCACCACTCTTTAGAATCTGTAGTACATGCAGTTTGGCATGACAGGCAGACACCGTTGTGAAAAGTAGGAGAAAGGCAGGTTTACGGGTAGCATTATGAGTGGCATGTTCTAACATCCTACACACGTGTGTATAAATACACACACACAGAGAAGCATGCACCACTAATGGTGCATTCTGAGAAGTGAGTCACTGGGCAATTTCATCACTGTGTGAACATCATTGCCTGTACTTACCAACCCAGATGGTACAGCCTACTACACATCTAGGCCATACGGTATACCCTATTGCTTCTAGGTTATAGCAGTTAATTGAAGCACTTCACTGTATTGGCTACTATTGGCAACTGCAAAACAATGGTAAATATTTATGTATTTAAGCATAGCCAAAAATGGAAGTGTGTTCTCATCACCGTGACAAAATACCTGAGATAATCAACTTATAAAAAAGGTTTGTTTTGACTCAGGGTTTCCAAGGTTGCAGTCCATGGTCACTTGGCCCCCTTGCTTTGTGCCTGTGGCAGCACAGTACATCATGGCAGGAGAACATGGCAGAGGAGGTCTATCACCTCATGGTGGATGGGGAGCAAAGAGAGAGAGGAGGGATTGGGTTCCAGTACTCCCTGCAAGGGCACACCCCGGTGACATCATGTCCTTCCACTGGGCCTCACCTCCTAAAAGTTCCTTCACTTCCCAATAGCATCACAGGCTGGTGACGAAGCCCCTAATACATGAGTCTTCAGGGAACATTCCAGATCCAAAACACAACAGAAAGGTAGAGAGAAAACACTAGGCAGAAGAGCTGGGGTGTAGCTCAGTGAGAGAGCACTTGCCTGCACATGCAAGGCCCTGGGTCAAGCCCAGAATATTCAGCAGTAGTAATATTTAGCTCCACTATAGTCTTATGGGACCACATATGTGGTCTGTTATTGACCAACACACACACACACACACACACACAGATATTTAGGATATTCATTTTCTTTAATTCTTCCTACTGTAGTTGAAGATCTCTGTCACCAACTTCCCTGTCACCTCTTTGTCCCCAGTAGAAAGTCCCACATTTCCCCTCTGCCTGCTGTACTTGTGGAGGCCATGCACTTAATACAACCAACCTGGACTTTTCTGCGAAAGTCAAGTGCTTCCCCCGCACCAGTGAACATGGTTGAAGACTGGAGTTTCCTTGCAGCCGACAGCATGGCGAGGTGGGAGCAGAAATGGAGCTACAGTTGAATTAAAAAAAAAAAAATCTATCAACTTGGTCCTTCTGGCAGTCGCAGGGATATTGCCGTGGTCTGAACTTTCTGGAATCCTTTTGGTCTTGTGGAGCAGAGTGGAAGATGGTCTTTAATCAGGGCTCCTCCTCCGCTGCCTCCTTTGTGCCTATCAAAAGCAGCAGCAGCAGATTGATGATCGATCGCCCCAAACTGGTTTTAGACTTGTCTTTTCCTTAGAAGAAAGGGAGTGTTTGTTTCGGTTCACACCATACACCCCTTTAGGAACACGATTTCAGTCATGATTTCCTATGTGCCTGTGTAAAGGAAAGGGTGGAAATAAAGAACAAAACCAATAAAGACCCAAACCAAAAGCACATGTCCTCAAGGGGCGCACACCAGGCGGACCGTGGCTGCCGAGCAGATGAATCCACCGACATGTAAAATATTCCACCAAGCTTGGCAGCTTTGAAATGCTACACTTTCTAGCTCTCATCTGTTAATCATCTGAGGGGACTTTCTCAGCTCACCAGAAGGGACCATCTTCTCTTTCCACATTCCCACAACTGGCAGTGCGTGTGACCCAGCCGCCAAAGTCACAAATGGGATGGGAAGACAGATCACCAAGAAACTGCTATGGGAGGAGGGGAGAGAGATTTTACCCAGCTTCATTTCTAACTGGATCTCACTGTACATATTTTCTAGCATATATAAGCTTTCCTTTGAGTTAATTTTAAGATAAGTCATAAAGTCATAATTACATCAGTGATAAATAACACAAGGGAATCAAAGTGGCATAATGATAAGAGTGGAAGTTCTGCACAGAAACATTTAAATATTCTCTTAGGAAATCTACCTCCTTTAAACAGTATTTTTGAAAGCTAAGAAACCATAAACAACACTAAATTAAAAACCATAGATAAAATGCCTCCCCACCATCATCCTGCCTAGTTCCTCTGGGACTGTGCTAGTCCAGATGCCTAGAAGGTAGAGAAAACAGCTTCCTAGGAAACAATAGTAGAGCCCACCAGAGAGATCAGGCACCTCAAATACACCATATCACGAGAGAGGCAGGGTGTAGGCCTAGGAAGTAGCCTGCACCTGAACGCACCTGTGTTAGGTATGTAGTCCCTTCATTGGTAACTGATTCTCCTGTGACATGGACCAAAGCAAGTGACAAATAAGTCAGCCAAGGAACCCTAGGTGTTAGACTATCACAGAGGAAGACCTTCCTACTACTCTAGGTAGAGCATCTACCTGTCCACAAGTGAACAAGGCCACCGTCTTTGAAGAAGTGAGGTCACTGCCTTTGGCATGGTTCAAGCAGAGGTTGGTGAGGACTGTCACAGCTATGATGAGCCAGACTGGTACTTCTCAACTTCATAAGTTGATTAGAAGCACACTAGAATAAGAGGGTGAGTTTAAATAATTCCTGTTTATTGGCTCTACCTGTCTGGGATGTATTCAGGCACCAGTGGTTTTTACAGCTCCCTGGGGGACCAGGATCACCTGGGGAACAGGTGTGTGCACAAGAGGTCCCGAGACTTGCTAAGTGCTCCAGTTCCAGGAAGTCTGATGTACACGGTCAGCATCAGGGCATTCTGATGAAATGCGGGTTCTGATGCAGCGTGTCCAGGGCGAGGCCTGGGGTTCAGTGTTTCTTTTATTTTTAATTTTTTATTTGTTCTAATTAGTTGTACATGACAGTAGAATGCATTTATACATTTTGATAGATCATATATGAATGGAGTGTAATTTCTCAGCTTGTACATATTGCAGGATCACATGGGTCATGCAGTCATACATGTACACGAGGTAATAATGTTGATTTCACTCTACTATCCTTCCTCCCCCATTCCCCTTCCCCTCCCTTCACTACCCTCTACCTAAAGTAACTCTATTCTTCCCTAGCACCCCTCCCCCTCATTGAGAATTAACATCTGCATATCAGAGAAAACATTTGGCCTTTGGTTTTTTTGGTTTGACTTATTGCCTTTAGCGTATTCTCCAATTCCATCCATTTACCAGCAAATGCCATAATTTCATTCTTCTTTAAAGTTCAGTAATATTCCATCATATACATATATCTCAAATTTTCTTTATCCATTCATCTGTTGAAGGTCACCTAGGTTGGTTCCATAGTTTAGCTATTGTGAGTTCAGCTGCTATAAACATTGATGTGGATGCGTCACTGTGGTATGCTGATTTTAAGTCCTTTGGGTATAAGAGCGGGATAGCTGGGTCAAATGGTGGTTTCATTCCAAGTTTTCTGAGAAATCTCCATACTGCTTTCCATAATGGTTGCACCACCAGCAATACACGAGTGTGCCTTTTTCCCCACATCCTTGCCAACATTTATTGTTGCTTGTATTCCTGATAATTGCCATTCTGATTGGAGTGAGATGAAATCTTAGAGTAGTTTTGATTTTTATTTCTCTAACTGCTAGAGATATTAAACATTTTTTTCATATATTTGTTGATCAATTGATATCTTCTTCTGTGAAGTGCCTGTTTAATTCCTTAGCCCATTTATTGACTGGGTTATTCGAGGTTTTTTTTTTTTTTGGTGTTAAGTTTTTTGAGTTCATTATATATCCTAGAGATTAATGCTTTATCTGAGGTGCATGTGGTAAAGATTTTCTCCCAATCTGTAGGCTCTCTCTTCACATTATTGATTGTTTCTTTTTCTGAGAAGAAGGTTTTAGTTTGAATCCATCCCATTTATTTATTGATTCTTGTTTTAAAATATTTTTTAGTTGCCGATGGACTTTATTTTATTTATTTATATGTAGTGCTGGTGTGAGGAGACATGCTAGGGCGAGAGCTCTTTCACTGAGCTACAGCCCCAGCCCCATTTATTGATTCTTGATTTTACTTCTTGTGCTTTAGGGGTCTTGTTAAGAAAGTCAGATCCTAGACTGGCATAGTAAAGATTTGGGCCTATTTTTATTCTAGTAGCCACAGGATCTCTGTACTAATGCCTAAGTCTTTGATCCACTTTGAGTTGAGTTTTGTGCAGAGTGAGAAATAAAGGTTTAATTTCATTTTGTTACATGTGCCTTTGCATTTTCCCAGCACCATTTGTTGAAGAGGCTCTCTTTTCTCCATGAATGTTTTTGGCATCTTGTCCAGTATGAGATACCTGTATTTATATGGATTTGTCTCTCTCTCTTTTATTCTGTACCATTGGTCTATGTGTCTGTTTTGGTGCCAATAGCATGCTGTTTTGATTACTCTAGCTCTGTAGTATATTTTGAGGTCTGGTATTGTGATGCCTCCTGCTTCACTTTTCTTGCTAAGAATTCCTTTGGCTATTCTGGGTCTCTTATTTTTCCAAATGAATTTCATGAATGCTTTTTCTAGTTTATGAAGAATGTCATTGGAATTTTAATAGGAATTGCTTTAAAGTTGTATAATGCTTTTGGTAGAATGGTCATTTTGACTATTAATTCTGCCTATCCAAGAGCATGGAAGAGCTTTCCATCTTCTAAGGTATGTAGTTTTTCTAATGTGTAAAACATAATAAGGGCTCAATAAATGTAAAGTGATTATTATGAAGCTTAGCTAAAGGTCCTGCTCTATCCTGAGCAATGCACACAAAAGAAGACTACAACTGGACCTGCCAGCTGCTGCTGGGTGACACTGTGGGAGTGGGGATGGTTGTTACATCCTTTTTCTCTTACATGGTATGACATTTGGGGACAGTGGATGAGGTGGTGTGAATCCAGGTGAGCGCAGGGTTACTGGCCACAGCTGACAGCCTACAGGACCCTCAGAAACATCCGTTTCTGGCAGGGCAGGCAGGATGCGCCACCTCTGGCACTCAGTCCCAGGAGTGTACCCCAGCTGAACCAGGGCACATCTCTGGATCTCATGGGTCACTCTGAGTTGCTTTGATGTCCTGCAGGACAAGATATAGGGTGTCATCTGAATCCTGTCATTCCATATTGTGACCTCTTCAATTCTCTGGTGCCAGTGAGTCTCAAGTGCCAAGCTCTCTGTGCCCTGACCCAAGGTCCCTGATGAGGCTAAGAAAGAGTCTCTGTTATGGTTTGGATGTGAGGTGTCCCCCAAAAGCTCACGTGTGAGGCAATGCAAGAGGTTCAGAGGAGAAATGATTGGGTTGTAGCCTTAACCTAACCAGTGAATTGATCCCCGGTGGGAATAACTGAGTGGTAACTGGAGGTAGGTGGGGTGTAGCTGGAGGGAGTGGCTCACTGGGGACATGGCTGTGGGGTATGTATTTGTATCTGGAGAGCAGAGTCTCTCTCTCTACCTTATGATCTCATGTGAGCTGCTATCCTTGCCACACTCTTCCACCGTGATGTTCAGCCTCACCTTGAGCCCTAAGGAATGGAGCTGGCTGTCTCTGTATGATGGGCTGACAGATCTGGCTCCATGAGAATGTTCTAGGCCAGACTCTAAGGGAAATGACTAAAGAGACTCCATTTTACTCTGAGACTCCATGTTATATAGGAAATGAGCTTCTCCCATGGGAACACCCTGCCTCTGTACCCATCATCAGTTACTTAGCGTGACATGTTTAACAATACAGAATGATAATTCCTATGTAATGAGAAATTGCTCTCTTTTGATCCCTATTGCTCCTAAACAATGTCCCATGTGAACAGTGATTGTGTGGATGTTAGCAACCATTCTTTAGTTTGTACTTAGGTAAGGGTCATTTTGACCCACTTCCCCCTCTGTCGATGATCTCATGATGTCAGTTTGTGATTTCGAATCGTAGCAACAGACACTGATGATTGATGTGATTTTTGGTATAAGAACCCCACAACCCTGTGGTCGGGGCTGTTCTCCCAATAGCCATGTTTTGGGGCATTGTGTGAGACAGTCAGCGGCCGGCTTAATAAAGACTCTCAAGTTTGTATTTCTCAGTGGTGATCAGTCTGTTCTTAAGTTGTGCCCATAACGTCTGGATGGAGAGCTCTGAAACCAATGAGGCCCTGAATAGCCCTTTCCTCCTTTACGGTCACTCTGCTTGGGTGCTTTTGTCACAGCAGCAGGATAGCTGTGACTAAGACCATCTCTCACAGGAGTCCTTTAGCCCCAAACGTCTCAAAAAGTCTGAATCCACAGGAAACTGCTGCTTTTCCCCTGGCTCGGGCATTTCCAGAAAGCTGTTGCACTCTGGAAGAACAACAAGGCCAGTGGACAAGATCCTAAGGACAGGGAGTGCCATGGGGTAGCTGAAGTTTGGTGCAGGTCACTGCTGTCAGCATGCTTGCCCAGTTGCAGCCTGCTATTCTATGCCCAGCTGCTTTGCCCTGAGCAGAGCATGGGTCCTGTTAGTGTTCAGAACTTGAGGAAGGTTTCCTGCTACAGGTCCAGCCAGTGCCAAGGGTGCCTCTCTCAAAATTGGCTTAATCCATGATAAGCACTGAATTCAGGAAGGGAGGTAGATTTTTCTTGCCACCATGTTGCCAGCACATTCCAGGCATGATGGGGAGGCTAGGGATCTGATTTCTCACAAAAAGTGAATGATATATGCCAATAAAAATGAGGGTGGTGAATTGAATTAAGGTGAGACTGCCTTCCATGGGATTCTATGCTTCAGGGTCTATCACTCAGGGGTGAGGGGGCTTAAACGGGACTGTAAAACTCTTGTACATCCTTCCATCAAGGTGTGAGGTTCATGCCTCCTGCCTGGCAACATGGATAGACTGGGGACTACTTCAAACAACATATGAGGATGGAGGTGATGCTATGTGGCCACCAAGGCTGTTATGACTAACTGGCAGTGGGGCTCCTGTCTTGCCCACTTAAACCCTGGCGCTGGAGCCACAAGCTGTCAGGGTGCACATTCAGCGATCCCCAGGCTGCCACATCTGAGGGAGCACAGCTGCACTCTGATTGACACTCCTGCTGAGCTCAGCATGCAAGACACCTCAGCCCAGGTGCCAGACAGGTGAATGAGACCCCCAATGTTTCTTGTCCCCAGCTGTCAAGTCCCACTCATGTCTTTGAGTCTTGCTAGATGAGATACCAGAGAACATGAAGCAGAGGCAAGCCATCCCCCAATGCTCTGTCCTAATTTCTGACCCAACAGAACCTGTAACATAATTCAATCGATATTTTTCACGACCAAGTTTTGAGGCAGTTTGTTATTTAGCAATAATATCCAAACCGATTTTAATGACAGAGTAAGCCCCTCCCAGTCCCATAGTGGAAGAGCTAATGTCCTTGAGGAGAAAAATGTGTCTGTTTATTCCAGTTTATGCCAAGTGATTGTTTGGGATTTTTTAAAGGTTTAAGACAGCTTTGTAATGTAAAGGGGCAGGTTTTATGCAGAATCCTTTGCACTTTGGTTCCCTGCACAAATAAAACACGTGAAACAATGTGTACTTTTTTTTATATCATGAGAACAACAGTATTCCATGTATGGGATTAAAGTAGGTTAAATGAGCAGAAATTTTTAGACACAAATGTTTCAGTGTATGAAAATAAGGGAATTTTATGCTCTAAGACAATAGAAATATACAGTTACAATGTATTATACCTATCAGGCCCTGCTCCGGACACCTGCATCCTCCCCTCCAGCCAGCCACCCAGCCTGCCAACCAACTCAGTCAGGGGCAGAAGACAGAGCTGATTATCGAAGAAAAGGAAATACGTCCACAGAACTTCCCCATCACCTGGTTGCTAACACTTCTGGGGGAAGGGAAGGATCTTACTATCTAACAAAAGCAATCATCCGCTGGACAGGTTCTTTTCCTGCCTCTTGGTCTTCTCCTGCCTTTTGGTCATATAGTCTTGAGAAGAAAGGAGACCTAAACTCTATAAGGGGCAAGACACCCCCAGGCCCACAAGCACCACCTCTGGGTCTTCTCTTCTCTGCAGGAGTCTCTCTCTGCCCCTCCCCCATCTCTCTCTCTCTCTCTCTCTCTCTCTCTCTGCTGTATTTTAAAGAATATTTTCTTTTTGCTCTTACCTGGCATTTCTTGGGTGTTTAATCTTCAACACCAGGGGAACCAAAGACCAGATCTGACTTTCAAGATTTGTATCCCAACCAAACATCTAACTGTTCATCCTTCCTGTCTTCCATCCTTCCATTTCTCCAACCATTCAGTTATCTGTCCATCCATCTCCCTGTTCATCCATTCACCCACCCACCCAATCAGAAACAAAAATAATTGACCAACATTAAGTGAAAAACTCCTAGGTGTTAATTTCTGTATTAGGTACTGGGCATCAAAAATTAAATAAAATCTAGTCCCTGTTCTCACTTAACATAGTTCATAGGCTAGGAGAAGTGCTTATAGAATAGATTTTTTGACATGTGCAGGACTTTGATATGTATCTTGGCCCTTGGTTCAGTGTGCTTTGTGTCCTTATAAGGAGAAGAGCACAAGCTTTGTTTCAATGTGACTTGATATTTGATCATCTTCCCTCCTATTTAGTTCATGATTGTAATGAAACATTTTAATTTCCTCACCTCTTATTTGGAGTGTGCTCTACACACACTTCTTTGTGGTTCCCATGGGGGTTCCGTTTAACCTGAGAGAGAGACGACCCTCGGATGTGAGTCTTTAGCAACATGCCTTCAGTAGTGTACAGACGGCTGCCGTACCTCTGAGAACCTTCCCCCTCACTTACTGATGTTACTGTGTTACACAAGGTATTGATCCATACCACAGAATAAAATTGGTGTGTTCCGATACATTATCCTCTTACACCTTTAGAAAACAAAAGCAGCACTAGCTTTTATAATTGTCACGAATTAGCTTTACCAGGGATCTTTCTGTCTCCATCCAGATCTGAGCTCCTATTTAATGTCCTTCAGTGCAACCTGAAGGACTCTCCTCTAACGGGGCATATCTAGAGGGACGAACTCCCTGCGCTCTTGTTTATCATGTGCAGTGGTTTGAATGTGTGTATCCCTCCAAAACTCCTGTTGACAGTTCAGCCTCAATGTAACAGGATTGAGAGTTGGTTAGGCCAGGAAGCCCTAACCCCAGGGATGGGATGTGCACATTAAGAGAGATTCTCCAACAAGTGCAAGGACCTAGTTAGTCCCCACATGTGGGCACACACACACACACACACACACACACACACACACTCACACAAACACAAGTCCATTTATCAAGTTGAGCATAATGATGTATGACGGTGTTTTAATTAGCTCTTTTCTCTCTGTGACTGAAACACCCGACGAGATCATCTTGGAGGAGGAAAAACTTCTCTGGAGCTTATAGTTCCAGAGGTCTCAGTTCCTAGATGCTGACTCCATTGCTCTTCCCAAGGTGAGGTAGCCCACCATGTGGGTAGGGGACCAGTGGAGGAAAGACGATCAGTCAGGGCAACAAAGAAGCAGAAACCTCGAGTGTAGATATAATGAGGTCTTTCAAAGCCACAAAGTGATTACAGATTTTCAGACACAAAATGAAAAGATGGTGGAAGAATTCTACAAATTTTAATACAAGTGAACATCATTCTCCATAACCCACTGAATCAAAACACCTTCCAGAGCCCTCTCTTATTCTTATTATGAAAGTGGGAAAGCTCCTGGGTCCCCAAAGTGAGATGACCACTGGGGGTTATGCCCAGGTGTGGCTGGGTCATTTCTTGCTCTGACCTCTCAAGAAGCCATTATGAAGGAATTTCAACTGCAGGTGTATAAGACAGTGGCCAGAGCTGGGTTTTTTGTCCATAAGTACAGGAAGCTCTTGGTGGTGACCTGTCGGACTCCCAGATAGTTGGGGAGTTTGGTGATGGCTGGTGGTTGGTGGCTGGTGGCTGGTGGCTGGTGGTTGTTGGTTTGGATATTGGGTTTTTTGATTTGGGTTATTTTTTTCACATTTTTTTTTCTTTTTGCTTTTGTATTTTGGGGTTTGGTTTGTTGTTTTGGTGTATTATTTTTTTTAGCTAGTTAGCATCATCTTTCCAGTTCAGGATGAGCTGCGAAAGTCGTGAGAGCAGCAAGGAGCTGCAGGGCAGAGCCCTGGCTGTGAGGCTGCCTTTGGGGACCATCACATGGCCCTGCAGGATGCTGGGGCAGGGGCTTCGCCCAGGTGAAACTCGCTCTGCTCTTTGTCCTTTCTCCCACGCTTTGGGAAAAATTTATCATTTCTTCTTTTTCCCCACAGATTGTATAATAAAATTAATTTCAAAGATTAAAAGAAGGCAGTTTTGGTTTCTGTTGTTTGTTTTTTCATTTTGTTTTTAAGAGAGAAGCCTCAGGGAAGGCCTGGCGCCACCATCCTCTGAAGGCCTGGACCGCTGTGCCTCCCTCTCCTGCTCACTCTATATTCTTGCTCACTTTGAGCCAGGGTAGATGGGACTCACTTGCCCCACCAGTGTAGATGGAGACTGGCTCCCCTTGATGGAGTATAGACGAAGATGCTCCTTGTGAACCAGGATAGACTTGATTCACTTTGAGCTGGTTGCTATGACCAGAAGGAAAACTTTACCTGGTCTTCAGACCCCTCCCTGAAGTGTGGGGGGAGGGTGTGTTGCAGCCATTGGAGAAGACACCTCTGGCAAGGCATCAGAGATTCCAGAGTGTTCTGTGGCTTCTTCTCCGTGATCCCACCTGCAGGGAAGGGAGGGCTGGGCCAGTGGCAGGGGTGGACCTGCCCGCAGCAGTGGTTGGGTGCCACACCACATGCCATGTCGCCTCCCCACCCAGCAGCCCCTCCTGGTTGCAGCTGAAGGTCGCAGAGAGTGAACACTTGGGATTTGGGGAGTGGAGATGTGAAATATCGGAGATGCTACTTACATAAAAGCATAGTGCAGCCATGTGGAAGCGCTCTTATTGTCAATCTGTTGACACTGGATTTTATACAGTGACGTGCACACAAAAAGTAACATATGCTCAGGTTAAGGCAGGAAGCTTCCTGCCCTTCCAGCCCCAGCATCTCCTCAGCTCTGGGAGTTCTGGGAGTCCCAGAGCTTCTGGCAGCTTCTTCCTGCCCTTCCCTTTAGTGGTCACCAAAAGTTGTGCCAGGTGTCCTTTTAATAGTTTGCCCCTTTTCACCTTGAGCCAAGAAAAAAGTTTTGAAGTAAAAATACACCATCATGCTGTTTTGACCATATGAATTATGTCTAAGTGTCAAGACATAAAAGAATAAGTATTATCATGTTCATATAACAGATTTTCTCCAACTAAATTCATCCAGAAAATAGCTCTCAATATGTAAAATATAGTGCAAGAATTTTAGTTTTTGCAGTATTTCTTTTTGTTTTTTTCTTTGCAAAACTTGAGTTACATTTTATTGCTTTCATTTCAAATTAGTTTTACTTCAACTTACATGATTTTTAAATTTTTAAAATGGTTCTAATTAGTTATACATGATAATAGAATGCATTTATGCATTTTGATAAATCACACATAAAGGAGTATAATTTCCTATCTTTCTAATTATACATATTGTAGGATCACATTGGTCATGCAGTCATACATGTACATGACATAATAATGTCTGTTTCACTCTACTATTCTTCCTTCCCCCATATCTCTTCCACTCCCTTCACTCCCCTCTATCTAAAGTAACTCTATTCTTCCCTAGTGCCCCCTCTTATTGTGAATTAGCATCCACATATCAGAGAAAACATTCAGCCTTTGGCTTTTTGGGTTTGACTTATTTTGCTTAGCATGATATTCTCCAATTCCATCCATTTACCAGAAAATGTCATGATTTCAATCTTCTTTAAAGCCGAGTAATATTCCATAATCCTACATTTTATATATATATAAACATATATATATAATAAATGTATATAATCCCACATTTTCTTTATCCATTCATCTGTTGAAGGGCAACTAGATTGGTTTCATAGTTTAGCTATTGTGAGTTCAGCTTCTATAAACATTGATGTGGCTGCGTCACTGTGGTATGCTGATTTTAAGTTCTTTGAGTATAAGAGTGGGATAGCTGGGCCAAATGGTGGTTCTGTTCCATGTTTTCTGAGGAATCTCCATACTGCTTTCCATAATGGTAGCACCAATTTCCATTCCCCCCAGCAATGTATGAGTGTGCCTTTTTCCCCATTCCTCACCAACATTTATTGTTGCTTGTATTCCTGATAATTGCTATTCTGATTGGAGTGAGATGAAATCTCAAAAAGTTTTGATTTGCATTTATCTAACTGCTCGAGATGTTAAACATTTTTTCATATATTTGTTGATCAGTTGTATATTTTCTTCTGTGAAGGGTCTGTTCAGTTCCTTAGCCCATTTATTGATTGGAGTATTTGGGTTTTTGGTTTTTTTTTTTTGGTGTTAAGTTCTTGATATATCCTAGGATCGAAACTTTATCTGAGGTGCCTGTTGTAAAGAATTTCTTCCACTCTGTAGGCTCTCTCTTCACATTATTGATTATTTCTTTCACTGAGAAGAAGCTTTTTAGTTTGAATTCATCCCACTTATTGAGTCTTGATTTTACTTCTTGCACTTCAGGGGGCTTGTTAAGGAAGTCAGATTCTAGGCCAACATGTTGAAGGTTTGGGCCTACATTTTCTTCTAGTAGTCTCTGGGTCTCTGTTCTAGTGCCTAAGTCCTCTATTCACTTTGAGTTGAGTTTCATGCAGGGTGAGAATAAAGGTTCAAATTCATTTTGTTACATGTGGCTTTCCATTTTCCCAGTACCATTCGTTGAAGAGGCTCTCTTTTCTCCAGTGAATGTTTTTGGCGCCTTTGTTTAGTATGAGATAACTGTGTATGTGGGCTTGTGGGATTCTGCACTTCTAACAACCTCCAGGGAGAGGCTGCTGCTGCTGGCCCAGAAACCACACTTGGAATTGTGAGGCCCAGATGGCTTAAAGTCCTCCTCAGTCCCGAGTGCCCATGGATGCAGCATCGTTTTGAGGGAAGAACGAGGGAGTGGGAGCAGATGGGAACAGGCCTGCTGCCTTCATGGCTGCAAGCTGAAGACGACTCACTTCTCATCTGGGAGCCTCTGTTGCTCATCTGAAGAAGAGATTTGCAAAGCCCCGCAGAGTCCCTTCCAGGCCTCATTCTCTGAGATGACACTTAGTTGGCAAAGCCCCTGGGGAAGAAGGACTCACAATTTCCAGAGACCCCCCCAGAGAGAGCTAACAGGCATGACAGATTTGCAGGGTGGACTCATGGGTGATTTCTCTCATACCCATAGTCTCCACAATTATACCTGTGTCCTTATCCCTCGCTGGTCTGCTTTTGTCTTAACAGACATTCATTTGGGATGGGTTTGAGAAGGGAGCAGGCTGCCTCCGGGAGAGGTCACTCAGGACTCTGTTGATTGACAAATTCATATCACTTACCGAGAAAGTCAGGGAGTATTGTCCTCACCTTGGGCACCTCCTGGCTGAGAAGGGTGGCCATCCCAGAGACACAGATGGGTAAGAAGAGTCCCCAAAGGCTCTGGGGAGAGTCTAGACCCAGCCCAGGGCCACCAGTGAGGTGGTAGTGGGTTCTCCAAGGAGGGGCGTGTCAGGAGGAGACTGAGTCGAATGAAGAGTGTGCAAACTGAGAACAGAGTGGCCTCACAAGGGACCAGTGCAAGCTGGGGCAGCAGCCTGAGGCCTGAGAGTGGGGGTGAGGTGGGAAGGACCTGAAGTGACTGAGCCCCTGGAGAGAGAGTGAGCAAGAGAAGCTTGACTTCCTTCCACCTCAATGGTCAGCAGCCCCTATGAAGCACAATTTGGATAACAGGTTGAGAGAAGAGCAGGGAAGGAGGCAACCCAAGCCCCTGCCCCAGCGGAAGCTCCTCTATTGTCCGAGCAGTTCACTGTTGGCCCCATCTCACAAAAGAGCCCCCTGAGGCATCATGGACTCAGCCTTTCCAGTAAAGAAGTGTCCCCTGGGGCCAGAGCACTGCTCTGCGGCTCTGAGCCCGCATTAGCAGACACTATGGGTTCCTCCATCGCTAGGACAGTCAACTTCCCAGACTGTTTTAACAGCTGACCCCTAGGAAGTGCAACTTGTAATGTTAACATTGGGACATCCTGGGCAAACTAGGCCCAGGCGGTCCCCTCCCACCTTGCTACAGCCCTTCAGTGACCTCTCAATTGAGCTGCAGCAGAGGTGGACAGTTCCTGGGGTGCTGGCAGGGCCTGCTCTGGAGCTCTTGCATCTGTCTTTTCTACAGCAAGGCTTTCTCCAAAGTCCCAGGAGCCAAGCTTTGCAAAATCCCTGCTTGGGACAGATGGGGAAACCAAGGCTCTGGCAGGAGAATGAGCTGCCTTTGGACACACGACCAGCCTTTTCTCCTTTGAAGGGACATTATGAGACACGTCCGGCATGGCTCCATGGAGCACCCCAGAGGGATGCACCCCTGCTGCCTGCAGCAGTGACTTTCTGGGGGAAGCTAGAGGAAGATGTCACCCATCATGATCCTGGGGAGGCTGTGTCTAAGGACCTCCTAGGGAGAGGGGAGATTCTTCCTGCTGTCAGCCACCAGGCCCATTTATCTGCACAGGTGGAAGGCAGCTCGGGAGTGCAGCTTCGCCATTCATCTCCCCACAGAGCTGGGCATCATTTAAAATCCAGTCACTGCCATTGGCAAACCCCTCTGAGCCAAAACAATCCCAGCATTCCTCCATACTTGCAAAGGTGTTTAAGATATCTAAATATTTTAAAGGTATCTACGAGGATTGGATTCTTTTCTTTGTGATGACTTGATGAATAAATGATGCCTTAATTTCAGTTTAATTATTGTCTAATGCTCTCTAATTCATTTCAGATTGGTATTTAACTTCCTTCCTACTTGAAAACCTTTCAGACAAAAAGGATCAAAACAACCCAGGCTCCTTCTTACCTAGGAATGGATTCATTGTCTCTAGATTTCAAGGAAAGGAAAAGAGCTGTTCAAATCCCTAATGTTTTTGGCACTCTGAAAATTTAAACTCATCCAAAACACATCTTTAAAAAAATATTTTAAAGTAAGAGAGGGATTCTGAGTTCAGAGTCTGAGATTTTGTTCTGCCAAGTTTGAACATGGAACAGATTTTTACGGTTGAATTATAAGCCCCCGAAAATAGGTTTATTATGGAAGTGTGAACACACAACGTTAGCCTATAGCAACATGAACGGCCTTGATAGCATAATGCTTGGATCCTCTCCTTTGCGCTGAATTGGAAAAGCAAGGCACCTGCCTTGACCTTTCTGCTAATACAAGTTAGGGTCCATTAAGAGTGTGCATTCCTCTGTAGAAAACTGCCCCAAAGTTTATTGTAATCCTTGAATTGCTAGGGAGTCCTGCGTCCTCATCTCAGGAATTAATCTGTCATTTGTAGTAGAATGCTTGATGACATCAGAAACTTTCTGGTGGAAGGAGACTAGCAGCCAGCTATGGAGAAAGCCTTTCTCCTGACCAAGTGATGGACAGGTGTAAACTCTCCAAGCATGTTTCTGGGGTCAGGAAAGGGGGACGTGGTGCAAACAGGAGGAATCTCAGTTTGAGATACTATCATGTGCCCAAAGTTCAAGTGCTCTGCATTCTTTCAGGATTTGAAGGGGGTTTTTTGCCCTAAGAGCACTACGTGTTTATTTTCTGTTTTGTTTTTTTTTCCCTTTGTGTGTGTGTGTTTTGTTTTATTGTTTTGTTTTACTACAAAGAAAAACATTTGGAATTCTATTGCATGGTACTCATAACAAAATTAAAATTATACTCGGCTGCAGAATAAATCTCTATTGTGATTGGTTGTGAGAGGCAGCAGGTGGGAGCCTGCTCCAAGTCCCGGCCAGAGCTGCCTTAAACATGCTCCCAATTCAGTTGACATGGGAATGTTTGACATTCACCAGCTCAATATAGTCTAATGTCAGTGAGCCAGGAAGCTACTAACTAGAACACTCAATTAATTAGGTTCTGGTTTTCTGCCTCCTCTCTCCACTCCCAAACCTCCAGCCTAAGGAGACAGAACATGCAAACACTTGGCATTTATTGGGTACCTACTGTTGCAGGGCAGTATTCAAAAAATAGTCCCCCAACATCTGTGGAGGGAGTCATGATCATTATCCCCATTTATGCCTGAGGAAATAAGCTCAGCAAAGGGGTAGATGCTGGGAGCGCTGGCTCTGCTCCCTGACCTTCCCAGGTTTACCTCCTGGCTCTGCTACATGATAGCTGTGTGGTCCCAGGAACTTTATTTAGGTTTTCTGCACTTCAAATGCCACTACAGTATCATTTCTTCTAAAATTGACTTAACAGAGTCAAGTCGTAGTTAAAGATGTTTAAGATTTAAAAACTCTTTTATGACATAGGGAATTTCTGCATTTCAATTGCTGAACACATTTTGAATTTATCTTTTTCAGTGTGTTGTCCCAGGTTTGTGCTATCCTACCCAGGCCATACTTCTAGTGGGTTCATGGTGTATCCATAAGAATGTCCAGGATGGAACTGAAGAGGGAGGTGGGGAGGAACGAGGAGCAAGCCCTGGAAAGACCACAGAAACCTGAACTTGCCTGAGAGCAAAGCCAACGTGGAGAGAAGCTGAAGCAAGAAAAGAAGACAGAAAACAACCAACCCGCCAAGAATGTCTTTCAGTGTCATGTTGCAGCTCTGCCTGAAGCAAGTCCTACTCCTTGGAATTCTGTTACATGACCCTTATACTTCTTGTCTTCCCCTGACTTTGGCTAGTTTTAATGGGCATCAGTTACATGAAGTTAAACACACACACACACACACACACACACACACACACACACACATACACAATCCAAAACAATATCCTACTTCATGTCCCTTGATTTCTATTCCACAAATCAAACCCAACTGGATACGCAGCATGGTATCTAGCTATCCATTTTTCCTCCTATCCAACCATTCATCCATCCATCCATCCATCTGTCCATTCATCCATCCATCCATTGAGCACTCACTTGGTTCCCAGATTTGAAAGGAACCAAGATGAATGAAACATTGTCTCCTCTCTTTAAGGAGCTTCAGACACATTCACCAAACTGCAAACCCAGGACAGTAGTTACTGTACAAATGAGCAGTTAGGTGAAATGGCATGTCTTTAGGGAAAGTTCCTTGAATGTCTCCATGTACCAAATTATTAAGATTTCATAAAATATTGTATAGGTTATATTTTTAATTGTAATAGACTTCTCACTTTTTTCTTTAACCCCCTGAATTGAACAATGATACACATTTCTTAAGGAATGAATTCTCAAATATTAAGCCCCATCTATATGCACTTATCCCCTGAACTGTCCCCCAAAGACTCCTGTCTGAAGTTAGGAGACAAAATGTCAAGTCTGCTCAACATTTCAATAATTTGGACACCCCCCCCCCCCGCATCCCCATTATCATTCTGCTCTGGAGTCAAGGATTGAGTTCCTGGTGGGATGGAAGGGTCTTTCCTGAAGAGTCCCTAATAGAAATCCTTCAGTCATTATCAGCAAGTGGCCTTTAAACTCAGGTGGACCTGCCATCAAAAGGATATTGCTTAAAATATGTGCTTAAAAGACTAAAGAAGAGACTAGCCTGTCCAGCTGTTAAATTATTTTCCAGCCAATTTCTTTCAGCTAAGGGCACCTAAATCTTATCACACAAATGACCAAATGTAACACAAATTTATTAGGAATACATCCTGGATTTGTTTCCATTGAAATGATTGTGGGCTTATTTATTTATTTTTCAAATAAACTCTGAGAAGCTCTCATGCGAAATATTATTTGGTGGCAAGATTTGTTTTAGAATTTACATAGAGCATAATCTGCTATCAAAGGAAATGCCGCATCAAGATCTTTTATGTTGTGTGTGTGAAATGTTCAAAGTAATGACAAATATGGCAAAATCGAAATTGTACATTTAAGAGGGACATGGTGCTAAGAATTCTTGCTTGATCTTCAGATGATATGAGTGGCTTATAAGCCTTTGTGTTTTAGTTTTGTGTTGTAAATAAAATCAGAAGCATCCTGAAGTCATGGATTATTTATAAAACATGGATAAAAATATCAGACGATTTTTTAAAAAAATTAAGTTATACTATTAAGTCTTGGACTATGAGGCAACATTGCTTTTTCCTGCATTCACCATTTAAAAAAATATTGTTTATTTTTTGTAGCAATGTAAACACCTTTACAACTGAACATAGTGCTATCAATCACAAGTTTTGAATGAATTAAGAGTGAGAAGAAATGTTAGTGGTGATTACACCTATCAGAGATTCATCAGTCACTTTTTAGGAAGATCTGGGATAAAATTGGGGATTAACAAAAAGGAAAACAGTTCTCAGTTTTCCTCCTGCCTCATGTCACCATTTCACCCTTCTGCTACCCTAAATGCAGGGCCCAAATCTTCCAACACCAGGCTCTTGTCCCCATCCTCCCAAACCCTGATATAGAGGAAGAATCTTTTTCCCTCTGGACTATGGGCTTCATCTGTTTGTTCAAGGTGACCATGATGAAGTCAAAAGAGGAAAGAGATATCACCAGTTAGCACTTTTCATAGTGACATACAGTGACAGTGTGTGACCTGGGAGGCCTGGCGCTGGAAGCTTCTACAGCAGCACTTCTCAAACTTGAAAAGTCTTGCTCAATGCAAAGCCAGAGGCCAAGGGTCCCCCGTTCTCATGAGTTCCTGACTGAGGTGGATGCTGATGCTGTGTGCGGGTCCCTGGACCCCAGAACATTGAGTGCTGGCATTCAAGGTAATGAAGCCTGGGGACCTGAGAAGAGGTGTGTGTGTGTGTGTGTGTGTGTGTGTGTGTGTGTGTGTATGGTCTCCTAAAACACAGTCAGTTCTGTGCCCACTAGCTCTGGTGAACAACCCCGACAGGGACTTCCTGAGTCCTTGAAGAGTGCACTGTGAGATCCTTACTAGGCTAAGTCCTATTTTGCAGAAGAACAGAGAAGCTTCTGATTCAGGATCACAGAGCTATAAGCAGGGATGGAAGATTTGGGCCCAACCTACTGGGATCTGTACTTCACACCTCTACCACTAGGCTACACTTCCTCCAAGAGGGCATGGAGCTCCTCCCAACCCCAGAACATTCCATGTGCTCTTCCCTCTGCTAAGAGTGTCCTGCCCACCTCCTGCCTGACTGTCCGACCTTCCACCTCAGCTCGAGTCTCCCCTCTCCCAGAGACCTCGCTGGGTCTCACCCCCCCCCTGAAGTCAGCTGTGCATTCCTCTAACGCTCTCCCAGTGCTTTGCCCCACTGTTCTGACAGCCTTCAGTGATTTGATTATTAGTGTTAATTGGTTTCCATATCTATCTCCATCACAAAACTGTAGGCTCTACGAAGCCAGGAACAAGGGCTGTTTGTTTTCTTAGTCTTGAGCACCATGTGTGGAGCAAAATAAGGGCTCTGTAATTTTTTGACAGACAGATGGACTGACTGAATGAATGAAGTGGAGTCACAGTCTGCAAATACCTGCTAGGCCACTAGAGGGCAAAAATCCTCACTGCACAGACGGACCTTGTGTCTCCAGTGCACCCCGAGGTTGGCATAGCTAAGAAAGTAAACCCAAACCTCTCCCTGTGTCACTGGCCACACAATAGGCAGAATAAAATGTTCATCTCAACCACTTCAAAAAGAATGAGGGTATGGATTTCAAAAGACCATTCATTCCTCACTTCCCGGTGCGATTTTCACCATTAATAATGACGGTGACAAATGCAGTGTGACATATTTTCATCTTTAGAACACACGTGTGCTTTTGTATCGCTCAACTCCTGAGAAGAACCTAATGATACTCTTTTCTTCCCATGAAAACGGGGAAACTGACAGAGGGACAGATGCAGGTTTTTATAGAGACTTGGTCTACAGGTAGTGGCTGCACAGAGTCCTGCAATGTCCAGGACAGTGTTAGGGAGGGTGACTGTCGTCACTGGAGCTCCCCCCAGACCAGAACCTGGGACCAGAATTCTGGGCATGTCATCAAAGACAGGAGGTGGCTCTCAAGTGCTTGTTGTCCAGCCAGCGATACTGTGGGGGCCTGGAGCTTGATCCCATGGGGAGACCTGACAAGCCTTAGGGACACCCACCATGCCCCCTTTCTGCCAGTGACCTCACTCAAAGCATGAGCTCCAACGTTCTCACACTCAGGGGAACGGGGTATGCATTAAACTCAGGCACTTCCGGCCTACCTGAAGTGGGCAAGACGCCTTTCTTTCAGGATTTTGAGAGTCCTTGGGCAAAGACACAGAGTGCCATACTGCAGAGTTTCACTAGGGATCTAGGGAGGGAAACGGGGGCTGCGGCAGTGGCCATGCTGGGCCATGGGTTTGACTCACAATGGCACTTCCTGTGCCCTTAGTACTTCAAACTGTCCTCTGACCTCCCCAAAAGTCACCCAAACCAGAGGGATGTCATCCTACTCTCCACCTTTAATGCGGCCATTTGCTTCTGGGGAGCCTGCTCCCATTGCTGTCCCCTTTCTCCCCTTTTGTGAGATGATTCCTCCCCTGGGTGCAGGTGTGGTCCTGACTTGTCTGCATCCCGTGTGACCTTGCTGAATCCTCTGGCCCTGTCTTGGCCATCTCTGGAAGGCGAGGAGGACACTCTCAGCATGTCTCCTTCAGAAGATGTTATGAAAGGAGACGAGATAGCATCTGAAAGTGGCCCGAACTCTGAGGGAAAGTGCTCTTACGAGCTATATAAATATAAGTTATTACACAGTATTATTTTAACCTGGCCCAAGTTTAGATTAGTTGTATGAATCATTCATCAACCTTTACTTTGTATAATTAAAAACGTGTGGTTCTTGGAATCTTTGGGAGGCGAGTTAACGTGGAGGGCCCAGGATTGGCAAGCAAGTAGAAGTCAATGACTTGTGGTCCAAGGCAGATGCAGTGACTGATGGCAGAATTCCATTATCAGTGCACAGTTGCGGGTCTTCCCACTCAGCTTTCAGGCAGCTGTTTCAGGAATATCTTATTCATGGTTCTCCTCGTTCAGACTGGCCTTCATAGTGCCTGCGCCCAGGGGATCGCAGGAGGTTCTTAGACAATGACTCAGTTTCCTTTTTATCCCTGAGTAAATTCATGTAATATATCCATGACTGACAGAGTTCTCCTTGCTGGCTTCTTGCTGGTTAACTGAACAATTCACTCCTTCTGGGGGCTAAGGTAGAAGTGCCAATTTAACATGTATGGCGATGCTCATGGTGGAGGAAGGCAAGGACAACATAGAGCATAAATCTACAGGTTCCTTGAAAGCACGGACTGTTGTTCCCCCATCTTGGTGTCTCCCTCCAAACTGCCCAGGACAGCACCTGGCATTCAATGGATGCTCCATGATGGTTAATTGAAAGAGTGAATGCTAATAAAGAGGAAGAAAAAAAGAAATCAAAACACAATGAACCGCTGAACCCAGGGACATCATTAGCTCTGGTCTCCCCATGTGTTAGTTATTAGCTATCAGGAGCCCGGGTGGTCTGGGAGAGATAGACTAATTCTTCTGTTGGCCACAGTGGTGTCAAACCGTAGATGAACTATTGGGGACGAGAGTGTTGACTGGATTTCCGCCGCGCACTAAATTTCCCCCAGTGACTCCGATGAATTAGATGTGTGCCCCAGGGGCTCAAGCTGCTCCCAGTTTGTAACTTACACTGTGGAAGATCTGCTGGAACAAAAAGGTACAGGTAAGGTCTGCTGGGAGCGGGCCCTGTGTGTAAACAGGCCGGGAAGCAGACTGTTGACAAGTCCCACCCAAGGGTCACTCAGGATGGAGTTGTGGGACAATGGGCGGGGGATAATTGGCAGATTAGAGGGAGTTCAGAGGAAGTGCGGGCCTACAGTTCGGCTGCTTGCCCTCCCTGTAGACCCTCATCATGACTGTCTGCTGCAGTGGTGGTCATGGGCACTTATCATTAAGGAACTATGAACAACACACTCTCAGACTCCATCACAAATGAGCCAAACCGAACACACACACGTATGCATAATAATCCCTGTGTTAAACCGTCTCTGCTACAGACAAACCGGTATCTGTAACAAGCTCTTTCTTTAAGGCTGTAGACACAGGATATGTCTACCTTTTAAAAAATTAAATTTGCCTTTGTATTTCACCATCCCTTCTTTGTTTCAATGTGAGAAACATGCTGTCCACTTCCCAGATTCAAACTTTAATCAACTTGCACTATTTTTTATTTTGCTTCAAGATTTAGGGCTTTTGGACCCCTCTCACTTCCCACTACCTGTACCACCAAATTGTTAAGTGACTTGTTGCTTAAAAGAAACCAGCAAACTATAAGAGACCCTTTAAACTTTTAGGACATCAGTTCACTTTTTCAGGAGAACATTTTGAAGAGATGGGGTAAATGAAGTAGAAACATTCAGATTGAATTTCCTTTGAAATCCATGGGTTTTAAAATTAAGGGAAAGTGATTGGCAAAATATGTTTTGGTTTTTGCCGAAACTGAAATGTTTGAAAAACAGTTCAAGATGTTCTTCCACACCCCAACCACATCCATCTGGGACCATCCATCCCTAGTTTAAATCTATTTTTACACATTCATGATGGAAGAGCACAGCTTCTCATTGCAGTCCTAGGGCCACCATATTTGTCTAAGGGAGAAGAACGGGTTAAAGTCTGAAGGCTGCATCACCTACTGGAAGAAAGAAAGTTCTAGACTAGAGGATTGTGAAAAGGACATTAATTCCACCTGATTTTGAATCAAACCAGGAAGCAAGAATAGAGAGTGAGATTTCCCTCCCTCCCTCCCTCCTTTTCTTCTTTCCTTCTCTATTCAACCATTTATTCATGAACAAATATTTATTGAGTGCCTCTTCTGTGCCATGGATTATGTGAACACCAAAGTATCCGCTGAGAAATTGTGGCTTCTAATAGGCCAAGGGGAGCTTGGGAAGAGCTAGGTGAGAACCATCCTGGTGTTCAGACATGGTCGCTGGCTCTTCACATGTCTTGGTAGCCCTGGTGACACTCCAGTGCAGCCATGGCACTTAAGTGAGCTCTGCCTGGCCACATGTGAGTCTCTCACCTCTCTGGGACTTGGCTGGACTAAATGATCTGTGAGATCCATCATGAATAACTGCATAGCCCTGGCTCTGGAAATGACACATACTGTTGATTTATGTCCCCAGTATTTTTAAATTCTAATTATCAGTGAGGAACGTTGATTGACAGTCCGTACTTCTCTAGTTTTGCAATCTTGGAATTCATATGCTGTGGGTCTCTGCTATGCTGTTCGTGACATAGCAAACCATAGAGTCCTCCTCCTTACGGGCACAGCCAGGGATCCTGGAGGTGCATTTGCCTTGCTGATTGGCAAGAATGTGAGGATGACAGCTGGCTTTCTCTTTGACCATTTGGTTTTGGTTTCCTCTGGAATGTGATAAGAGTGGTTGTTTCCTGATAATGCACTGGAATTGCAAGTTAATTTGTGATTGTGCATTCATCTGGTCACAGGGCTGGAAAGCCGGGCGACTTTTGCATACATGAAAATGGTGTTGGTAATTGGGTTGTCACATGTGGTGTAATATGTGGTTTGGAAGCCATTGTGGGATTAGAGGCAATTTGGAGATTATCATCTCCACGCCATCACCTATGCGGACTAAGACTACTGGGAGTTTCAGGTTTTCTGTGACTCATGGCAGGGTTTGCCATGCCTGTGGAATAGGTGTTCTGCTCTATTGACCAAGGCGTATACACCATACAAGACAGAGAGAGAGACAAGGTATTCTAGTGGGGGTGGTAGGAGGGCAAACCCTACCAGTGGTAGTAGGGTAGGGTAGTTGGTTCAGGTTGTTGCATGACTCCATATTCTTGTGATAAACATTGTGGTTCTTTCTGAAGTCAGAAAATCAAAACAACGACGAGAATCCAGGAGTACCTGAGCCTAGTCCTTCTCTTGTTCCAGTCTTGAGCGGGATAGAAGACTTTGCTTCTGCAGTCTCATCTGAAGCATCACCTGGAAACTTCGGGAGCAACCAGGGGCATTTGGGAGTCTCAGCCTCTATGTGGTTTTTGAGGTGAGAAGCGAAGGGGGTGTCCTGCCCTGCTCCAGTCCCACCCTGGTTCCTCCGTCCCATCTGGGCTTCTGCGGTCTTCCTCTCCTGTGGCCGCCTTTCCCTCCCTGGGCAACCACCTTGAGGATCTGTCAATGGATTGAGAGGAGCTGGAAGAAAATTGTCCTTTCTTAGTTAAGTGACAACTGCGAGGGACAAGCAGAAGCCACTCCAGGGTGAGGCCAACCTGGGTGTTATGTCCTGCTTCAGGCTTCTTAGCTACTTAGAACAGCTACTTCACTTCTCTGAGCCTCGGATGAGATGAGGAAATGGGAAGAACAATGTCACTTCCTCCTTTTAGGCACGGCCACCATGCCCTTGCTGACCTCTCTTCAAGCATTGTGCGACTTGACTGGAATGGCCTACTTATCCCTGTGTCTCCTGAATGGGGGCTTATACCCCCGAATGGGGGCTGTGTAGTTGACATGGTAGACACTTAACAATAGACAATATGTGTGTTAAAAGAATTCTAAACGATTAACCAATGCAGAAGATTTTGTGATTTAAATGTAGCAGAACATGGAAGCTTCTAGGCCATGCACGTCACATCATAGGCATAACATGTATGTTAGCATTCTTATCACTTATAGGGTTGCTAGCACTTCATCAAAGCTACAGAGCTGCAAGAGCCAGGATTACTCAAAGCACTGTGCTCGGTCACACTCAGAGACATATCAGATGGACTGGCTGATGAAATAATGCAGCACCAATCTTTAGGAGTCAAGGAAATAGTTCCAGCCTGGCAGGCCACACATCCCAGGGCCGTCCATGCCAAAAGAGACATCACATCCTGGTGACTGGAACCCCTAGTAACCTGGTCATTCAGGTGGAGATAAGTAGACTTCCAGGTGGGGAGACCACACTCCGAGGTTATCATTTGTCAATGCCTCAAAAGGAAACTAAGTAAACTGGGGATGTTCCAATAATGAAGTAGTACACTGCAGTGAGACTGCATGGCCACACACAAATGGGGCAGAATCTCATAAGCATAGCACACAGGGAAAGGAGTCAGATGCAAAGTGCGTGGCGTGTGGTTCCATTTCTACAGAGTGTCAGAATCTCTCCATGCTACTGAAGTCAAGATGGCGGCTGCCCTTGGAGGGTGGTAGTGATACTGCCGTTTACCGGTGACGAGTTCTGCTCACTGTAATGTGGAAGTTTGAACACTAGAGAAGCACGCCAAGGCAAGCATATTAAGCAGGTTTTATTTAAAAGTAGTAATAATACAGACTTCTCCCGGGAGGGAGAAGGGGGCTATGGCTGATGTTCTAAAGTCCCAAGAAGTGAGCGCACCCTTTTTGTTCTCCAGTTTTCTCCCCCCTTATTTCTCCTTCCTGCCTGGTTTTGCAGATTTAAAAAGTGAGAAGTGGATGGGGCAGGGGGAGAGCCAAAGTGATTCAGCCAGGCAAGGGCCCAGGGGTCATCAATTAGCATCTCCTTGTCTGTAGTTCCTGAAGGGCAGGTAAATTTGGTAACCAGTGGGCTCTGCAGATCTTTGATATTCCATTCTCCCAAGGACAGTCTCCAACTTCCAGAGGCAGATGGCTTTCATGGCCTTCATTTCCTCGATTTGACCTGATCCCCTATTTCTACACTAACTGCCTGTCCCCAATTCTGGCTTCAGTAGTGATTAGACTGGAGAGTGAGGGGGACCTGGGAAGCTGGTATGTTCTGCTTCTGGTTCTGCATGCCAGTTAACGTGTTTAAACTGTATACTTACAAGCACTTTTCCATAGACTATCTAGTGTAATTCAATGGAAAGTTAAAAAATAAGGGGTCATGAACAAAGGCATCCAGGAATATATGGTAAACCGGCACCACTGACTCTAGAAATATCGGAGGAGCATCATCATTTATGAATCTGAAACTCTCTCGCGAGAGCTCCAAAATACTGGGTGTTTTTTGCTTCTTTGGATAAGTTTGCAGTTCAAGGGCCAATATTTGCCAAGTGCCTGCTATAGCAATTATTCATCCCATTGTACAGATGGGGAAACTGAAGTTCAAAGAGGGCAAGTGACATACAGGACAGCTTTTAAAAGTTGCAGCGGGGAGAGAAGCTCCACCTCCTGCCAATGCCTCCGTGAGAGAGCAACACCCCAGAGAGAAGTGGCTGTAGGGAGTGTCCAGGCAAAGAGGACCAAGGTAACCTGGCGAATTTCCCATGTTCCAGGTATGGGATGGAAGCCACAGAGAACTCAGGCTTCAAGAAACCATTTGGGGAAGGACAGTAGAAGCCGCAGCTGTAACTACTAGGCTGATGTGAAGTACAGCAGACGCCCCCCATCTCTCCTTCCAAATCCTGAGGGCATAGCACAACCTCAAGGCTGGGAGGGTGGAGATCAAACAGTGCTATGCTAAAATCAGAAATTATGTAGAATATGGAAACCATAGAATGGATATTTAAAATATATTAAATATCAATCTAGCGTTATATTTCTTTGCATGCTTGGATTTGTGGACTGAGATTCACACCTATTTATTATGTTGACATTTCAGATCTTCTTGGGAGCAGAAGCCATTCCTTGATAGGGCTCTTATCTTGGCTCCTTCCAGGACCCTCTGCAGGCTTCTGGGTTTGGAGAGAGAGAGAGGAGTATTTGTGTCTGCGAATAAACTTAGCGCAGGATCCTGTCTCAGGAGATGCAATCCATGTGTTTTCACTTTGAGACCTTGTATTCATAGTCCCCCAAAGACTGCTTTCAGATGCTGTTAGCATTATCAGTTCTTGAATTTTCTGAAGAACCACATTTCATGTGGTTCCCTAAACGTTAGAACTTCTTTTACCCCCAGACCCAGCAGAACACTTTCAGAGGGTTTCCATTAAATGACCACAAGGAAATGTGCACCATACCATCTTCGAGTCTCTCCACGTTAACAGTGGCATGCTCTCATGCCGTCTGCTAGACATCCGAATCACTGGAGTATGACTCTAATTTGCGCTGCTCTTGGGAGAAGTATCGATAATAAGATATCACTTTCATAAGCGATATCATATCCTGATTGAACATTGCCAGGGAGTCTTGGGCCACTTGGTGGTTGCGTTTGCCTTAGATCCAATTACAGCTGTAAAAGTGGTTTGCATTAGAAGTTCTGACTCTAGGATTTGATCATTATAAGTAGGATAAACCACCAAAAGAATGTGAATTGCTTTCACTAAAAGGATGTAATAGCCCAGAGAATCTCTTTCATATTTCAAATTAGGAAAGCCCAGCACTGCAACTAACTGTCCCTTAATGTATTAGTTAAAGCACTGGAGAGTTCTTCATTTGATGGGTCTGTTGAGATCCTTCAACAGGGGTTTATTTCTTGAATATCCAGAAAGATGTCTTGCAGCCCAGACCCTAAGACTTGAGGTTCACAGGTGTTGTACCTAAAGGTGGTTTTACGATACTTCTTCTACATACCTAGGGTCTTTAAAATGATCCCCCACCCTTTCCCCCTCCAACTGAACTCTTCATGAATGCTGTAATGTTTCTACCCACAGCTGCCCAACTGTGGAAGCATCTGTGACCAAGATGCCCCAGTGAGAAGGTCCATATGCAACACGTGGATGTTGGATATTGAAGAAATGAATCTCCCTGAAGCCTTTGAAAGGTCATTGTCCTGGCCAGCAGCCATGAAAGGGCCCTCAGCATTTCATACAGCCTGCAGACAAATGTGACCTTCAGGGCATCTCTCTCCCTTTCAGAGCAATTTATTCATGAACAATGCAAGTCCTTATTGTTTTCTGACCTGGAATCTACAATTGAGCAAGGACATAAACTACTCAGGATAAAGGGTGTAAAACCCAGTCTTCCTTCCCTCTTAGCCCTGGTCCCTAAATACACCAGACACCCAGCTCTGTCTATCAGGCAACGGGTCATCCAGTCCCCTTTTCTGCCACTACTGTGAGGTGCAGAGAAGAGCAAGAAATAAAAGAGGGCAAATAAGATAGGCATTGTCAAATACAGTGCTCATCCGCCATCTTCTCACTCCCTTGCCGTGCACTGGAAGCCCAGGGTGAGCTGGAGGGATGTGTTCTTGGTAGGGGAACCCATGCCAACTTCCCTTTTTTAGAAAAGCAAATGTGCTTTCATAACTAGTTCATGCTGAGAATTATTTGGGGAGGACACATAATTATTTCAAAGAGAAGTCAATATACAGACCAGTAAAATGATCTGAGAAAACCTATAGTAATGTTTCACTTTTTCAAAAAAGATTTTATTAGACATATTTGCTGCAAATGTGGGCATTTTACAAAAAAGACAACAGGTTTCCTTTAGCTGATTTTCCACAGCAATCAAATGTTCTTTTTCCTTCCTGTCCTCCTTTACCTTCCCCTCCTCTCTTCCTTCCTTCCTTCCTTCCTTCCTTCCTTCCTTCCTTCCTTTCTTCCTTCCTTAAACTCTCTTTGCCTCTATGCCTTCTTTTCCTTATGATGCTAGAAATTACATTCTATTCTGCCTTCTAAGTAATGACTTTTAAAAAAAACCCACAGTTGACAAATAAAAAATAGATAATGAAAAAACAACCATAGTTGAGCTGCAAATGAATGTTCTTTGTTGCATTCTCTATATGGGAAATGTAACGACTCTTGAATGCTAATTAAACCAAAAATTTTAATTGCCAATTACTTTTTTTAACTGCATATCAATTGTGAGGAAATGGCCAATTTCAGAGAAAGAGAGAGTCATTTCCCATTTGCTAATAGAATCTTTTATTCTCAAGTTTGACCTACTGATTCTTACATGGAATGATGTTTGGATTCTGAACCCAGCCAGTTGAGAGCCTCAACTCTAGCCAGAGATTCAGCCTCAAATAAATCACTGAATGTGCGCCTTCCGGAACACTTCCAGAGCGATAAGCAACTGTCCTTGCTTGCTGAGCACGGGGAATTCTGATCCTGATAACAGCTCTCGGGGGAACCACTCCTGCCGTCCAGGATGACAATATAGGACAGAAGAAAGCCAAGGAGCCGCTCTCACTTAGCAGCTGTAATGCTAGGTGCATTACACAGACAAATCAGGCCCCCCAAAGTAATGTGTTTTCACCTCACAGCAAGCAGCGTTTGAGTTCAGGAAGAGGAAATGTGTATTAAGAGAGTGGGTTAAAAATCGACATTATCCCAGACTTTCATGAAATCAAAATTATGGCCATGATGCTAAGTTATTATAATGTATTTATTACCAGGATCGCTTTCATATTTAACCAATTTGGCCCATCTTGAGACCTGTTTTAAAATGCACCACCTTGCCCACCTTTCCCATTTTCATATGAAAAACAGGAAAGCAAAAACTAATTTACTCAGAGAGACGCAGCGCCTGTGTGCCCGTTTATCTCTTACAGACCACCCCTCAATCCAATGTTGACAGTACATGATATTCCATTAATCTGCCTAATGAAAATTTAACCAGTGTTATAAACAAATAATTGGCTATTATCCTCTCAAAGATCCCGAATAAATTACTTCTGCTTATTTTCCCCCCTCTCTCGGTGTTCAAAAGCCAGCCCTTTCTGATGGATGTCACAGGGAGAGGAGGGGGGGCAGGGACTCCAGCCCACTCCAGCTTCCTCTGCCACCACGTCCCTGCCGCGGGCAGACTCCGCTCTGGGAACACTGGATGGACCATGAGGTGGGAGAGGCTGGGAGGAGAGGCAGCCTCAGCTGCGGATCAGGCCTGGGCTGCCTTCACGAAGCGCCCTGTGCCTCCCCATCTCCCACCTCCTCCCGTTCCCCCAGGCTGCCCCTGTTTCTGTCTCCCGCTAGAGTCCTTCTTTCCGGTCCTACTCTGAGTTCCTAGAGTCCTGTCTCCTGCCTCAACTCAGTCACACACCCAATACCATGTCCACACGTTCGAACGTTTTACGTCTGTGGTCCTCGTGATTTCCAGAACTCTGGGCCTGCTTTAACACGCAAGGCCAGGCGTCCGGATGCTCTGCGTCCACTCTGCAGAATCACTCCGTTGAACTGTTTGGATAAGGTACAGACCCTGTCTGCAGCACAGTGTTGAAGCAGGCGCGTTGAAGCCATCTCATGGAAGCCGTTATTGCTAAAAATGGGTCCTGCCCTGGAGGTCCACATAAAGTCAGATGGCAAGATAGTCAAAGGCAAAACCTGAGACCGCAGATAGCATGCTTGCCACAGGTAGAATGCTTACTGCATTGCCTTTCTGGACTTGGTCATGTCTCTTTTCCACCAAATCAAAACTTTTCTCTGTCAGGGAAAGATGAGCCATGTGTGTTGGTGCTCTCCCAATGCTCAGGAGGCTGAGGCAGGAGGATCGCTGGGGCCTCAAACTCTGAGGCCAGCTTGGGCAACACAGTGAGACTCTGTCTCAAAAAGAAAAAAGACAAGAATACTGTCTTCTTCACTTATTTCATTAGCCATGGACACATGGAAGTGCAGAATTAACAAATACGTGCATGCTTGAATGAGTGAGAACAAGTGGCTCTTTTAAGGAAAATTCCTCTTAGGAACTAAGGAAATAGAATTTGATATGAAAATGTCATTTTTAAAACAATGAGCAACTTTTCTTTTTCTTTTCTTTTCTTTTCTTTTCTTTCTTATTTATTTACTTATTTATTTATTTTTTTGAGTCAGGATCTTGCTGAAATACTGAGGCTGAACTTGAACTTGCAATTCGCCCGCCTCAGCATCCCCAGTCTCTGAAACCCACAGGTGTGTGCCTCTGTGCCCAACCAGGACACCTTTTCTTAAAGCCCTCAATTTCCTAACACCTGAGTCCCACAATTTATGCAAGTTGCAAAAATAAATCCAAACACCATTTGCATTCTCTTCTAAATGCTTAATAAAAATATCACTGCTGCTCATTATGAAACCGCATAGAAGAACAAAGTGGTAATACTAGCATTATTCTCAACTTTTAGAATGAGCAAATCATCTGAGAAGCTTATTAAATGCAGTTCCTTGATTTCACTCTCAGATTCTCACCTGGTGGACTTAGGAATCTGCTACTGTATCAAGCAGCCAAGGAGATGCTGATGCAGGTGACTGGTGACACCTTTTTATGAAACCTGTTCTAATAAGAGCTTAATGCCTATTTTGGAATTGCCTAAGGCATATTCTTAGGCTAGAATCTCTTTGTGGTTGGGATGAGCAAGAAGTTGCCATTTTCAGAGAAGCCCGTGAACTCTGAAAGAGGGAAAGAGGGAGCTGTCATGGTCTGCCAGTTGGTCAAGAAAACTGGAGACAGCACTCTGAAGTAAGCCTGATAGGGTATCCGTCCCAGTGAGAAGTTAATACCATTAACCAGCGATGGTGCTGGTGTTTCACACACTCATGATGGCTATCAGCCTTGCCAGAACTCTCTGGAGATACCGGACAAGAACTCGATCTTCTCTACGGATGTGAAAACTGAGATCACAGTTCTTAAATGAGGCAGCCATGCAGAGACCCTGATGGAACTCATGAGGTCAACAGACTGTGGGACCTCAGGGTGGCCCTGGGAGAATGGGACATAGCATGGCTCCCTTCCTATATACTAAGGCCCTGCGTGGATGGACATTGAGCTGTGTTAGACACATATGGTGCATTGCTAGAGATGGGACCTCAGTCTTGTAACCCAGCGTCCCATCTTGACTAATGCAATTCTGCAAAGCTACCTCACAGGGTGGTTGAGACAGCATATGTAAAGCACGTGGCCTGATCATAGAAAGGACTGGATTACTGATAGCTGCTATTATGGTAATTACCATTCTGACCCCAGAAACGTTTATACTGCCCTCTGGGGCAGTCCCACCGGGCCGGTGTGAGGCTAAATTGCAGAGCAGGTGTGATCACTCCAGGGCAGGCTTTTGGTGCCCTGGGAGACCACAGCTGGAGTTTCGGTCCCAGCAAGACCTTTCGGGGCCCTGCTGTAGCCACCAAGGGAACTGAGGGAACTATGCTCTCAATGGGGAGAAAAGTCCAAGAGAAATCAGAGGTGGCTTTGTGAGCCTCTGGAGGGGGCTTTATGGGTTAGAGAACGGTTAACGAACAGAAGTATGTATTTGGATTGGTCCAAGCTAAGTAGGAAAGATCTAGATTTCACCAGAAAACAGACTATTTCCTTCAGCGGACCCCAAAGCAATAAAGCAATTGAATATTTTGATCTTGGAGAACTGGTAAGGAAATCATTTAAAAAATTATGTCTAGTTTAATTTATGAGAAGAAAAATAAAGTGATTCCCTTCAAAGGAGGTGCAATCTGCAATTGCCTCCTGAGGACCCATCCTGGAGGATCACCCCAACAGCCTGACTCAGGCTGTTATTCATGGCCTGGTAAAGGGCATGATCTTTGGGAAGTTTTCTCCTCTCATTCCAGGGCTCCAAAGACTGGGAAAAATTGATCAAATCTGGTCAAGGGCCGGAGAGGGTGGAGGAGAAATACTCCATGGCCTCAGGAGATTATTCTTCCAAGATGCCAAGTGATACTGCAACCATAGGCCTAACAGAGCGAAGCTGCCCAATTCCCATAGAACATGTGACATCTAAGGTCCTTCATCTACATTAGCTCATTTCATCTTTTTGAGGTAGATAGATACCATCACAATCCCCAGCTCACAGAAGAGAAAACTGAGGAACAGATCACGTGACTTATCTTAAACTTCAGGTCAACTTAGTAATGGAGTCGGGATCAGAATCCAGGCAATCTGGCTCAAGCACCCTGCAGTTCGTTACCACCCTACACTGACTTCTCCATCACTTCGGACAACATCTCCTTGCAAATGTCTCTTGGCAGCTTCCCTGGAAGGACCAGGCCTTCAGAAATGCTGGAGTTGGAGTTTCCTCTTTCTTTTGGCAGCAAAATGCCAAGCATGCGTCAGGGGCATGTGATGATTGCCCAGAAACCACATGGCCTATCATATGTCATTCCTCGTAATTTATTTTTATGAGAGTAGTAAGTAGTATCAGCATTTTATAAGCATGTATGTATATTTGTTAATTTAATTTATGCAAATGTCTCATTTATGTAAATCATATACAGATCCACCATCAGGATATCTTTAGCAAAATAACATGATCAAGATATTCAGGGATCTGACATCCATAATCAGAGAATGCAAATTATTTGTACTGCGTGTTCTTACTGCCATTAGTTCATAAGATGTCAACAGTCAGGTTTTGCTGAGGCTGGTGTGGCAGTGTCTCAGTGGGTCTTGCTCTCCCTCTTGCCCAGCTCGATGCTTCGTGTTGGCCAGCTTGGGCCAGGGTGCCCTGGGAGAGGGACAACCTCAGCTGCAGCAGCCTCGGAAGCCTTGGCTTGTCCCCTTGCTTGGGAGGCTACAGTGTGTAAACACAATACTGTATTTCGTAGCTGTCCCAGGGCTTTGGGCTTGATCCCTCCATGACAGTGGCATCCTCATTACCCATTCATGATGCTGCCAGGCAGTCATCATGAATAATAAGTCTCCCCTAAATCTGGACCTCGAGTACTGAGCTCCTGGCATGCAGCTTCAGGGAAAAGTGACATTTTTATCTTAGGTTGGAGAGAAAACTCTGTCTGACTTTACAACCAGTGCTGGGACTTAAATAAGTGCATTTAACACTGTAAACCTTAAGAATAAAGGTGGTGAGGGACTGCAGGGGTTGATGGTTATGTCCAAGATCATAAAGATTGTGGAAATCATGACTTGAGACCTAGAACGTTCCATTATACAGTGACTCCAATCAGGTAGCAACATGGCTTTTATGACAAAAGCTGAAAATATTTTCATAGTAAAGTGAAAACTTATTGGAGAAACTGGCTGTCTTCCCCACTGTGGCGTTGCTCAGGAGAATCACTGAGCACCACTAAGTGAGTAAAGGAACCTGTTTTCTTGAACTTGAGCCTGCTGTGGAGCTGTGTGTGCGAGAAGCAGGGAACTGGCTCCGTTGGAGCACGTGTCCTTGCGACCTTTGGTTTCCAGCTCAGAGTCCAACATCCTGTTGACTTTCTATCCACAGCATCTTAATGTGTATGACACAGTTCTACGGGTCACCCAGATGACCTGGTTTAGATGACAGCTCTTGAAGGTGACACCCTGTGTCTTTGAGGTGGCCCCAATACCCAGAAAGAACTTTTTTGCATGCCACATGGCCAGTATTTTAAGTCAGCTCATCCTTTATATTCCCTCTAAATTTGGAGAAAACTGAATCTAGAAGCTATTATGTAAATGGGGTTATAGTGAGAAACAATTTGATGGCTATAAATTCCACTGCTATCACACAAGCTTCACCTGCACTCTGGGTGCTGGGGATGGAATCCAGGGCCTCCTACACCAGGCGCATGCTCTACCACTGAGCTACACCCCTGGACTCACATCAGCATGTTTAAAAGTCCCTTGGCCACCATTTGAGCTGTTCGTAAAGCTCTTTCCAATGCCATGTCCCACTCATCCCTTGGGGTCTTGGGGTCCTAGTGCAGTCCACACAGAGTGGATCTTGCAACAAGTGAATAGAAGTCACCAAGGACTTCTGGCAATGGGGTGGAGGGAGAGCAGCATACAGAAAGTTTACTGATTGGTTCCTCAAAAAAAACAGAACATACGTGTTTCTAAATGGGGAGGACATCCCCTCTTAGCTCAACCCTAACAGAAATTCAAAATGGCGCTGCTCATCCCCATGGGGAATGGCACACATGAACTGGGCCACTGTTTCAGGGCTGCAGCCAGGGACAGCTGTTCACCCCAGGGGACTAGAAAATAGGCTTCCAGCATTTTAATGTTTAGTGGAGACGAACAGAAGCACTCAGATCATACCACTCTGACCCAAGAACAGTGTGTAAAATGACTATTGAGCATTTGAGAAATCAGAAGCACAGAGCTTGGACTCTGGAGTCAGAAAGGAAGGACCTCGAATCCCATCTCTACTTACTGGCTGCGTGTCATGGGACACCCCTCAGCTTCTCAAAGCTTTTTTTTTCTTTGTCTGTAAAATGGGTAGAAACACCTACCTTACAGAGTGGTTGTGAGGCCTGGAGGCGAAAGCCTACAGAAGCTTAGCGTGGTGTCTGGCCCAGGCTCAGTGCTACTGAACAAGGGACGGCTACCAGGAGAGAAGTGATTCTGTGCCCCTGGGTGTGGGTCAAGAGACATAGGCATGTGAAAGATCAGATGAAGTTGCAGAACGCAGAAGAGAAACTGGGAACCTCTAGATAGTGGGTTTCCTCGGCCACAGCGACTGCTGCCTGGTCAAACACTTTCTCTAGGTTCTTTCTCTTGGGTCCAGTCTCCTCCCTGAGAGTCAGCTGGGTTTACACATTGCAGCTGAGGGGTCTCCTCAGCGCCAGTTGTCCTGCTTTGGAGACTGACATCAGCATCCAGGCAGTCACCAAACTGCAAGACTGGGGTCACCTCAGACACTTCCTTCCTGCCCAACTTCCACATAGCTACCCAGCTCTCTGCTGGGACTCTGTCATCTGGAAAGCTCTCAAACACGTCCCCTCCTCTGTCACAACTCCCCTCCTAGGACACCCGACTGTACGTCAGGCTGCCATGATCTCCTTCCAACAACTGTGGTTTTCTGAGAGAGACTCTTGTTTCCCATCTGTGCCCCACTGTGACCCCTATCTCCTCTCTCCATACTGTCGCCAGAGTGCTCTCTCACTCAGAAACTTGCCAAGGCTTTAGATGACTTTCGGTCACTGCGATGTGCTTTCCATCAGCACCGTTTGTGGAGAATGTCCTGTGTTCCCTGCAGCGTGGGAGGCTCTGGGGTGTGTGTGACCAGCCTGGCCCTGATGGAGCTTCCAGTTTAGGAGGAGAGAAGAGTATTTATCACTGAATCACGGAAACAAAAGCACAATGATGCACGTGCAGGGGGCCACCAACCTGTAGCCAAGCCATCTTCCTGCAAAATGTCACCCTCGCCAAGACATCTAGCTCCCTTCCTTCCTTCCTTCTCTGCTCTCTGGGTTGTGATTGCCTATCCGGCGCTGGGCAAATCAGAGACATTTACTAACCACTGATCAAATAGATGAATCAATGTTCCTGTGTGTCGCCCCACCCCACTAGGCTGTGGTTTTTCAAAAGCAGGGGCTTAGCCAACTTTGTATCCCTGCCGCGCAAGTGTTTTACCCAAAATGTCTCCCAAAATGAACGAGTATCTTAAGACAGGAGCCAGCGTCCTCAGATAAGATCCATCCACAGTACATCTGAGCTAAAGGTTTTATGTTAGGGGGCAGATACAGCAATTTTCCCCAAAGAATGTTATTCTGGGGACAATGGAAACCAAATGCTGGACACCCAAACATTAGCAAAATGGTACATTCGGATGAGGTGAGCCCAGGGCTGGGGTGACTGCCTTGCCTGCACATCAGCTGTGGCCGTTCGTGTGTAAGTAAACATTTTTGTTTTCAGCCTTCTGTAAACTCTTTGACTCTGTCTCTTTGACAAAGATCGAGGAATAAGGATATATCCTATATTTGGGGAGCTGATTCTCTTGCCTCAGGTGAGGAATGGCTTACCGTCCACCTCACCCTTAATTTTGTGTTTCTGTGCCAATTAATGAATGTCATAAACCAGGTCTGTATAAACCAGTTATCGTATAAAAAGGCAAATACACGTGGCGACTTAGGACACTTTAATTGCAAGGAAACCTCGTCTCTAACTTAAAAGAAATGATCCATAATTTCCACGTTTGAACCTGTAATAAATTCTTTCAGTTGATGAGTAGCTGTATTACTCCTTTTTCCTCTCTCTTTCTTTCTTTCCTTCCTTCCTTTCTTCTATAGACACAGAACTGATATCCTGCTTTTCCTAACCCCTTTGACTGCAAGCTAAAGAGATAATTGGATTTTTAAATATGTTATAAATATGAAGTAATAAGAAAAGGCAATTTTGACGTAAGTATATGCTTAGATTTATTTCTGAGTTGTAAAACACCAGGCAGACAGGTTTTAGAAAGTCCACACAACTTGACCAGAGCAGCATGTATCTCTCCAAGGGAAGGGAGATGTGAAGGCTAGTCCAAGCCCAAGTTCACTCTTGATTTAACCTCTTCTGCAAGACAGCCTTGTCAAAACTGGACAAACATAGTCAGTAGACCAAATCCAACCTGTTGCCTGCTTTATAAAGAAAAGTTTTACTGGAACACAGCTGAGCCCATTTGTTTACACATTGTTTATAGCTGTTCTGTGCTGCTACAGCAGAGTTGTGACATTGCAGTAGAGACAGCAGCTGCTAAAGACCAAACTATCTACCATGTAGCTCTTTGCAGAAAAAGTCAACTCCTGGGCCTAAGCACAAGGGCTTGGGCCGTGGAGGCAGCAAGACTGGTTTGATCTCAACTGTATCACATACCGCTGTATCACCTTGAGAAGCAATCCAGTTCCCTCATCTGCAAAATGAGATGCTAATATAATAATAGCCACTTCATACAAAATTCAACAATGCATATAAATTCTTATTGCAGGGTACTCAGAAATCAGAGCTATTTTATATTATGGATGGTAGAGGACCCTACATCAATGAAATGCACCATTTCTTTCTTTTCTTTTCTTTATTTTTTTGGCATGTAGATCTGTTTTGCTGAGCTGGTATTAAAAATATTCTACTAGAGGCAGATCACCGGCCACACAGAAAGTTGGCAGGATGGGGCAGGATCTCAGGGGCCCTGTGGAGTCAGATATTGGTCAGGTTGTTAAATGTTTTGAAGATTATTTTTGGCCCGTTTCACATTAATCCCACTCAGGAAGAGGGTTCAAATGATAGTCGCCTTTGTTCCAATGTACTTCCTTTCCCTAGAAAGGTGAGCACAGAGACGGAGCGTTTTGCTGGTCTGACGAAAGGATTCGAGTTCAGGGAGCTGCAAGAGCGAACAACAGCTCTCCGTGCCATGGCGATCATGTGCCAGCAGATTGGGACCCACCTCTGGAGTCACTGATCCACTCAAGTATTCGCCCAGAACGGGCCTATCAGGCGCTGTGGGAAGAAACGCATCTAAAAATCCCCCGCCATCTACGGGGATCACAGGTAGTTGTCTGTTGGTGGTTTTTGTTTGACCTACATAGTACTAAATTTTTTGGATAAATAATTTAAAATCGGAAGATTTTATTTAAAACTCTGAGTTTCCAATCTTTTTGGTAGAATTGAACCAAAGCCCAGAAGTTTTTGCCATGTTGGGCCCCCCATTGGTGGCCGACCACACTGCTCTGGGGCTGCCCCTGCCCCACCAGGGCAGGGAAGGGGTATTGGGGTTCACCACCACCCTTGCCCCTCCTGACCATCACACGGTCAAACTCCTTGAGTTATATCACAGAGAGTTAGGACTGTAACGGGACGGCAGAGCTGTGGGGTGGACAGCTGGCACTTCTCATGTGTTCCCTTCAGCAAGTTACGGCATCTCTTTGTGCCTCAGTTTCTTTACCTGTAAAGTGCAGGTGTTAACTAACCTTGTCACATAGGTTTGTCATAAAGATTGAAAGAAGTAAACAGAATAATGGAAACACGTAAACAGAACAAAGTGCTTAGAGCAGCTTCTGGCACATAGTAAGTACTAAATAAACAGACCTGCTCCTAAGACACAGAAAAGGAGGACAATTCAGATCTTCTCCTCAAACAGCTTCCCTTGCCAGGTCATTTGCCTCAATCAAAAATATAAACTGTGTGTTTAGCAAACACTGGTGACTCTGGTTTGGAGCAGGGTCCTTGAGTTCTCCTGTACCCGCTTTCCCATTCCATTTCTTGTATTCTCCAAATACAAACTGCACTCCAAGGGGGTGGGCAGGAGAGAAGCAGAGAGATTGCTTTCTCTTGGCAGGACTGGCACGGGCCTCCCAGAGGCCACCTTTTCCCCATCTCCCACACCAGGAGGAGAACCCAGAGCTCACTGCAGCCAGCCTGCTCCACCAGAGCCAGGCCCCATCAGCCAATGGGGGAAAGTCCAGGAAAAAAAAGCCCCGAATGAACAGTGTAGCACATCAACTAATCTGTGATTCATACATATTCAGGAGGAAAGTGAGTGAAAAACCCGCATTTCAGACAGCTTTACGTTTTCAAATTAAGTTAATAAAATAAGATTTCCAATGTAATGACAAATTAATTCTTCTTTTCATAAGTTTATTAAAATAAGCGTCTCCTATCTTCTAACTAGCGCTGACATATGCTTACATAGATACATCCCACCCAGTAACCTAATCTCCCAGCAATCTTGAAGCAATTAACTCCTTCTAATCTTGAGCTAACAAAGCCCACCATGCCGGAAGGCCCCTGAGCAGGCCCCACCGGGGTTCCCGCCTCCCTCTCCTGCTTCAGCACCCGAGTGGGCTGCACTGAAGTGGTCCAGGGTGGCGATTCGGCGGGAGCAACCAGATGAGTCATCACAGATCAGAAGATCTTCATTAACTCCTTATTTCTCTGCTAATTAACACAAAAAGAATGAGTTGAACGTCTGACAGGCAATGACTGACCCACTGCTTGGTGGTTAATGGAATGCAAATGACATGTAATGAGGGTCTCCTCCTAGCCTGGGCAGCTGGCCTACAATTTTTGTTGTGGATTTTGAAAGTGTTGGAGCTTCATGAAAAGAGTTTGTTCAATAATTTCAACTGCAGCTGAGTTTGTAATATAAAGTCCATGCATTTATGTATGTCTGCACACGGGAGAATTAACTTGCACTGCTATCCACAAGGTCTAGCTGGAAATACCATAATACGGTGGTGGGGGAGGCACAGCTTTGGGCCTTTCCAAATGGAGCCCGATGTTTGTTGATCGTGTTAAGTTATGTAATGCATTTTGGATTTAGTTTAATATGACAGCAATATGCATATTACTAAAATGTTGCTTTTTATTCTTTATTCTTTTTTTTTTGGCCTGAGCACAGCATTTGCAATTTATTGTAGTTTAATGTTGGCTGCAGAAAAACCAAGGTTTCATCATCTAAGATTTATCAGAGAATACAAGAAGAAAAACCAGCTCGAATATGATTTGTATGCTGTCAATAAAATGCTGATTCAATTAAGGGAGGTTTTTGCTATGAGGTCAATAATGTAGCTTAAAGGAGGAAATCTACCATCCATTATTTTAAGATGGTAGTTAAGTGATGGATTTTATAAACCAAAGCAAGAGTGTTAAAAAGGTCTCTTTTGAGACACCTACTTCTTTATCAGCTACCAGGCTGCCGTCCCCTTCACCTGAGGAGGAAGCCCCTCCTCAGTTAAGCTTCTGAGCTTGTCAACCAGATCTTTGAAAACGTTCCCTCTTATTATTCAGTTCAAATGGCAACTCACTCACTGAAGAGACCTAGTGTTGCCAGCGTCTCTCTCTGGTCTGTCACTGGGTCGAAACTTCCAGTGCCCTGATTTGTGATGGGTCTCTCTGTCTCCATGGCTACCCTTGAAGCTCAAAGAGGACAGAAAACTTGACTCCTTCTACTTTGAGTTCCTCCCACCAAGCACAGTGCCAGGAATAGAAAAATCTTCACAAAGAAATGGGTTGAATAATTCAGCTAGCTTTCTCTTTGGAAAAGGCCTAGACTCTTCCTGGAAAACTTTGGCTTAAGCAAACATAACAGAGAACCTTCCAGAGGAGTGGCCACAGAGAGGCCACCGTATACTTTATCTCTAATTCTCACCATGTCCCTCAAGGTATTCCCATTTTACAGTTCAGGAAACTGAGGCTCTAAGAAATTGAGTGACATGTCCACCACATCCACCCTCTTCAGGCAATATGGAGTAGTGGGTGGGACCAGAACCCACTTTTGAAATGAAGTCAAACCTCACCCTCCTTGTGTTCTGCTGAGCTTTAGCACTAAATCACCATTTCTTTTTTTAATTTCTTGTGAGATCTCCTGATAGGTATCAATTTCTACACTGATTCTGTATTGGCTGTGTAACTGAATAAAACACGTCTTATTCCTGGGGACAGGCCAAGATGGTGAAGCCAAGTTGCTGGTATGTGAGTTATTGTAAATGATCCTTGTCACAAACTTAATTGTCCCAGCTGCTCATAATTGAGCCAGAAAAAAAGTAGGAGAAATGAGGGGAAAAAATTGAAGGGAAAAAAAAAAAAAAAAAGGTAGCCAGTGATAGTGTCAATAATTGTTCATCCTTGCTTGAGATCATTGGAGCCCTTGAAATGATATCAAATTCTATGACCTTGGGAAAGTCTGCTTCCATGTACCCAAGATCTTCTTAGCACCTGTCCCAACCAGTCTGTGGCAATCAAGAAGTACAGAAAATGACACATCAAGTAGAAATGCTACTAGGAAAGAAACTTTTCAATAAATATGGGAATCTAAAGTACCATTATCAATAATGAATTCTGGTTCAATGCTTTCAAAAAGACTCTGGCTGTATTTTTCACCAAGTAAGCACTGGAATGTGCTGTGCAAAACCCACTTCTACCCTATACAGATGTCCTGGAGAAGACGGGTCAGAGTCCCCGAGAGATGCGCCATGCTGACAGCGTGAGCAGTCCTGGGCCCAGGGGCACGGTGATTAACACGGTCGTGGAGGACTTCAGCTTTTCTAGGATGATGTTTGTAAACACGGTGGTCTTCAGAGTCCCAGGAAGTGCACTCGGAGGTAGAAGCCTTCCTTGAACCCACCTTAGCGATCCAACAGGCATGGTGGGTTCGTGGAGCCTTGGGTGAGTCCTGGTCTCTCTTATGTGCAAAATGACGACAGGTCTGATCATGGTGCCCTGGGGCATCGTGGTCTTGAGGAATTCACAGACCCCTCCCCACCCCACTTGGGCTGCTGCTGGTCATGCGCTGCCCACCCCGGGAACTTCAAGCAGGAGTGACATGGATCCTCTTGCCCTGTGTATGCCTAAGGTCTGAGGGTGGGCAACATTCATGCATTTAAGGTCACCAGTGGCCCGACACGAATTCCTCCCTTTACGAAAACCTGTAGTTACAGATGGATAGCCACATAGCACCCACCGACTATGATAATGTGACTCAGATGGCATCGAAGCACACAAGGCTTGGTGAAAAAAAGGAACTAAATTTGTGAAGAGGACTAATCTCCAGCAAATAAAAATTCTGACAATTGCTTTTTCAGCTGTGGGCTGTGGAGAGCTGTAAGGATGGCAGACTCAATATAAATCTTTCCCCCTTTTATTTAAATGAAAACATTCTCGTAAATTATATATACTTAGGATGTCACCAATTTTGGAGGTAATCTTTCAGGTTAAGCATGTTCCCACATTAAACTGATAATTATCCTTCCTTCTCTTCTTCTATCCCCCTGACGCTCACGGTGGATTTTTGCTTCATGTTTTATTTATGGAACAGAATTAATATGCAGATTCACAAAAACTTAAAAACTCATAATTATTCATAAAGGGCTTTAAGGTTATTTACAACATTTTTATGAAACTCTGGGTTTGTAGGAATGTGTATGGGAAAGTTGTTGGAGGTAGAGTAAGGTTCTGTCCTGCTATGAAGATTAATCTGAAAATGATCAGACTCTTGGAATGGAAGAGTTTGTCAGTATTTGTAATCTATATTTAAGTGAATGATGGACATCAGTAACCTTGTAAATATATTCAAGACTGGCCTGGCAAGAGAGATTTGCATAGCCAATGAAACGACCAATGTAGGAAGAAATGTCTACATAGGAACCGCTTGATCACTAAATGACTCTAATGAAAGACAGGGGTATCTCGATAGTTCTATGTGCTTTTACCAGCAACAATCTCAAGTCTCAAGTCTAGAAAAAGTGAGTGCCAATTGGGAAGTACGTTTTAGTTCTTCCATACATGTACATGTCTTAGTTCTTCTGTACATGTACATGTTTTAGCAATTAGAGAAAGTGAGATGGTCACTATTGATGGGGGACACATGATGGCCTTCCAGAAGTAACTGAAGCTCAAAAGTATCTGTGAACGGCTCTGAGGACAGCATCTCTGGGGGCCTTCCCTCCCTGGGAATGACTTAGGCTCTTCATTCAGCTTGTAGTTGAGAATATTTTGATGGGGAAGGCACCTTGTTGGACTCTGGAGAGTTTGGCTCCCAAAACCACTGAGATCAAGGGACCTGTATGTTCTTGCGATGTTCCCATTGGAAGTATCTGGAAATGTCGGACTCTTAGACCTACCAGTGCTTGAGAAATTCCTCTCCACGATGAAGGGAGTAGGGAGATAGACTAGGAATGCATGGCCTGGAATTGAATCTCTCCTCTGGCACTCACAGGCTCTGTGACGTAGAGTAAGGTCGGTTGACCTTTTGGAGCCTTGATTGAGTCACATGTCAAGAAAATGGAACAACTGCCTTCAAACAGCTACAAAATAAAGTGAAATAACTAGTCTAAACCACCATACAGCATTCGGCACGTGGTAGACACTGATGACATGGCAGCTTCTAAAATTTTATCTTGCTACTTTTTTAGGCTATTCATTAGTATTTTCACCTCGAATGCACATATATTTTCATGCTCAAAGATGTGGTTCTACAGAATCGCTCTAATCTTTGCATTAAATGCACTGATGGCTGAGTGAAATAGGTGCCAATCCTTTCCCATCGCCTAGTGGATAGTAAATTATTTGAAATAAAGCCATATTTACCGAAGGCTTACAAACCATAAATATATATGAAAACAGAACTCTTTTCATGGAGGCATGCGGCTTGAGGGAGGGGGAGAAAGAGTAATCTTCCTTTAGCAGCTTTGCCACGGCCGCAGATGGGGTGTTTCTCTCATGCCCCTGTTTGTCTTCAGAGATCCATACAATTGCATGTTTGACACGCTCAAGACTTTTTCTGCAGAAATACGTACTTCTTAGTAGGGATTAGGGTGGAGAGAGGGCAAAGGAGGATATGTGGGAAATATTCCCAGTTCACTTGGGGCAGGCAGCTCTTATTCCCAAATAATATGCAGTTGAGGAAGTCAATTTTGCAGATGGCTTGATAAAAATATGGATAGATATTTAAGTCTCTTAAACACAGACATAACCTACAGACATGTCAGTTTGAGCAATGGGTTCAATTGATTGCATGAAAGGAAAATATTGGAAGGAGCCCTCAGCTACTTCAGTTGTTCGTTGAGGAAGCAGAAAAGTCGTGTATGTGGCTCATCCTACTTTCTCTGCCTAAGTGGACATGACATCTATTGACATTTAGGTATATCTGAAGACAATGGTATATAGGTACTATATTATTACTTAGAGTAAAAGAGGATAATATAAATGTTTTACAGCTATGTAGTTATCAATAATTAACCTCTACATTGTTGATTAAAAATGCATATGTTTATATACACATTTGCATGATGTATGTACCTACTATGCTTCCATCCCTGTAAAGGACAACTTACTTTTATAATGCACTGAGGCACTGCTCATGGAGTGAGTTCTCAGACTTGAGAAGGCTAGTCCCATGTTAGCTTTGGGGATTTGAAAAACGGACAAATCAAGTTAATGCTCCTAATACTCAGCAACCACACCAGGCACTTAACAGCATGAGTTTAGACCTTGGTATCTGAAGACAAAGTCCCTGTATTTTCTCATGGCCTTTCCTTAACATTAACATTGCTGATGAACTCCCTCCATGATCTCTCCTTCCCAGACTCTGGCCTGTAACACTTATAACTCTTTACCTGGCTTCTGAGCCCTTCCTGTTTGCTTTTCTCCCTGGCTTCCCTTGCTCTGGCTCCCAAAATGGTAGTAGAAGAGGAATTATGGGGTTTCCAGTTCTCCTAGACTGAAAACAGGGTGTCATCTTTGGGTCTTACCTAGTCAGATTTTCACCACCGTGACCAAAATAGCTGATATGAACAACTTGAGGGAAAGATTTATTTTGGCTCATGGTTCCAGAGGTTTCTGTCTATGGTCAGCTGCTCCAAGGCAGAAACATCATGGTGGAAGAACATGGTGGAGGAAGGCTACTCTGCTCAGGACTGCCAGGAAGCAGAGAGAGAGGGAGAGAGAAAAGAGAGAGTGGAAGGGGCTGAGATAAGATAAACCCTTCTAGGGCACACTCCCAGTGACCCACTTCCTCCAACTGAGTTCCTCCCAATAATCCATTGAAATTATTAATCCATCAAGTGGATTAATCCACTGAGATTAGAGCCCTCCTCATGATCCAATCATTTCTTGAAACCCCACCTGCATGGGAACTAAGTCTTCAACACATGAGCCAAACCTTTGGAAGAACATTCCAGACCCAAACCTAACACCCAGACAGCTCCTGGGAACGTGGCTCCTGTCCATCCATTCTTCCTCACCTCATCCTGCTGCCTGGCCCAGGCTCTCACCAGTCCCGGGGGTCCTCAGACCCCAGCCTCTGACTGTGGCTGCTTCCAGAACACCCAGTGCCACTCACTGCCTCCATCAGCTACTCTTCCTTCTCTTCTGGAGTCTCATGCAACTTAAGAGACTCCAGCCCATGTGTCTGCTTGGTTTTCCAGCAGCTTTCCCCACCCCCAGCTGCCGACCCCCTTCCCACACCACTCTTGGCCATGCGTTGCCATGGACAGGCACTGCATCTGCGTGTTTCCTATAAAATCCGGGGTGATATGAAATGTTCATCTGAAGGTCACAGAAAACGTTTTAAAGTGAGTTTTAATGTCACAACTCGTATCTGAGTCCATTTTCTCTCAGAACAATAGAAGCCTGAAAAAGACCTCTTTGAACGTCCTTTCTCCTCAGCAGCCCACCTCTGTGATGACCACTGTTATATTTGTGCTTGTTCTGGAGGAGGACATGGGGGAAGCTGAGTCTCTCTCCAGGTCTCCCTCTGCATATTTGCATATATATGTATCACACAGGTTTTGGTGCCTCTGACCAGGGGCAGTGTCTCCTCTCTCTATTAAGTATTGTTGAGGTGATGGATTTCACAGCTTGAGCAACTTCCTGCCTGGAATTTACTAAACTCTTTTGCTCCCTCCATCTTTGCTTTTAATACACATCCTGATTCAAGGTCTTCATATTGCTTTAGAACATTAAAGAAAGAGTCAAAGGGGCTTTTATGGTTGTTGCCTGTTTGGGGGGGTTTGCTTTTCCATCAAACGCCAACGCGGCTCCGAGGATGCCTCTGCAGAGCTGGATCGACTGCAGGCCCTGCCTACCCCCACCCGACACGTGGGACAGCGGCCTGGAGGGCTTGTGCTGGGGAGAAATCACTGGTTTCCTGATGAAGTGCTCAATAATGCTGTGGTTGGAACCACAGCTCTGGATCCCAGAGTCAGTCGGCTCGTATGCGCGCCCCTCTAACCAACTGCAGGGTCTTGGAATTTAATATACTTTCAAGTGAGTTTTAGTATGTGTGACATTTTTGAGCCAAAAGCTAAGTTCAGAGGAATGTCAATTTGGTGAGACGAAGCTCAAGATGTGCTGTCGATTCTTAATGAGATCCTGACCTCAGAGGTAATGTGGTAGCTACCTCCTATTTAAAAATGCAAATTCCCTGATTTCCTTTGAAAGTATGAAATTAATGAACTTGGCTAAGAGAAGTCCCCCTCCCTCCAACTCAGAGATGTCCCCATACCACTGGTTACACTAGCTAAATATGCTAATAGAATTACTTAGTACTTTTCCTATCAAAAGTGGTCAAGTTACTTCAAGAGCCCCAGAGTTTCAACCATCCCAAGGGAAGGAGCTGACACTGATGATATCATTCCCCTGAAAGTGTTGGGTTTCTGTTTATTTTCAGCGAAGGCAGCTGGTAAGTAAATTTATCCTTAAAAGGAGTGACCCTTTTAATGGATCTACCTTATCTGAAAAAAAAGTAATGTTTTTACACTTGCTTCACCTCAGCTCCCCACTCCCCATCTCAGCTGAGATAACTGGAAATGCTGTTCACTTGCATTATCAGGTCCAGTTCATTGGTGGTGCTGCCTGGATTGGGCCAGGATCTGGGGCCAGACCTGGACTCAGAGGAAATGAGGGATTGATTAGTGATGTCTTTGAGTTCGATTGGTGATGTCTGCTGGGAAAGAGACTGGGAAGGATGCTCCTTTGTATCAACCATGCTTGTTAGTTATCATGAGATTCATTCAAGAACTTAGGCACCCCTCAGCTCTCTATCCTTTTGTAATTTTTTATTTTAATTTTTAATTTTTTTTTTTTTTTTTTTACGAACAACTGAAGAAAGTGATCCTGTCATTTCTGAGATTCTCTGGGAGGAATCTCTTAAAGATCCAGGAGTCCAAGGATTGTTAAACAATGTTGTGATCATTAGAGAAATGACAGAACTGAGACAGGAAGATGTCATGTCCAGGAGGATTTGTAACAGGTTTTCTCCTGTCTTTTGGAAATACCAGTGCTTGCTTTTTCTATGGTCTCAGACCTCAGCTTTTCTTAGGAAAACTTCTTTAAACTCCCTGCATATAATGAATTTCTGGTTAACATAGATGCAAATATTTCTCAAAAAGTGGTCAGGAAAGGAATTGCCTAGAAACAGTGATTCTAAGGCCCAGGTAAGATGTGACTCAGTACTAAAGTGCCCCTGGGTTCAATCCCTGACACACAAAAAAAAAGACAAAGAAATTCTAAGACCCGTGCAAGACCTTCTGAATCAGAAGCAGAGCCTGGCATCTGCATTTACTAACTCCCTCAGGCAGGACCAACTATGCAGCTTGTGAGGCTTGTGTGCAAAATGAAGACTTGAAGTTCCTTGTTAGAATTAAGAATTTCAAGACAGCTATGGCAGAGCATTGCACCCAGTTGAAGGTCCTCTAAGAGGGAACTGGCCTTACCTCCAATTTGTTCTGTTATGTACTAAAGTTTCAAAACCCAGAACTAAAGCCTCACCCAGAAAGACAGAGGGAGCCTCTTCAGCTCACCCATCCAAGGGGCGGTGATGAAGAAAGAAGTGTCCAAAGCCCGTTCCTATGCAGCTCTGCAGGCCTAGAATTTCCTGGACCCACTCAGCACCCCCTGAGAGTTCCAACGTACTCTCAATTAACCAATTTCTGAAATACTACCTCTCCCCTAAGTGTTTCCAAGCTGATAACGTGGAAAACTCCAGGTCATTTCCATGGAATCTTCCCTGTCTCCTGACCCACTCAGTGAGTTCCTTAACTAAACACTGAACTGCATAAAGCCTGCAGAGAACCTTGAGTAAGTCTCTTGCACTTCAGTCCCCAGGGTCGTCTGTGGGAGTGTACCATATAAACTACATCACCGAGTCCATTCACCGTGGTAATGTGCTCAGGGCTCCAGAAGACTTGACATGCACAATACAGCCAACACCTCCTGCAAATGACTCTCATGAAGAAATATTGGTTCTTACCAAGTTAATAAATGCCTTCCATGATGATAGAAGCAGCAGATATAAACAAGCCAACTCTTAATCTTAATGTTTCTATTGCTTTTGTAATTTTTTAATTTTTTCGAGTGAGCTAATGTTTGACCGTTACCTGGCACCTATTCCTTTGGGGCACACTAGTATTAGTGATTAAAATATTCTCCTTAATCTAGCACTTGAGACTCATGCAGTTTATATCTTATGGGGGAAATAGAAAATAAACATGCAAATCACAACATCAGTCCTAATCAGGGTTAGTGTTCTTTTACAAACGCAGACTGCCAAGAGAATAAGCAGCAGCTGCTCTAGATAGAGTGGACAGAAGTGTCCTGTTTGAAGAAGCTCACCAGTCGTTATTGTTCAATTGCAAGTGACAAAAGGGAAATTCAAACAAGCCAAGGGAAAATTATGGGGGCAGGGGAGGAAAGAGGGACAAAAACAGTTGTGTCTCTTTCTCATTGGTTCCAGAATGACTTTAGGGGTTGATCCTCATTGGTTGACAAGTTACTTGCCAATCTTGCAAACAATCTCTGTGGCTAGAGCTAGGTCAGCTTTCTGGAAAGGGTTTTGGCATCTGCAAAATCTCACCAACAAGGAGTGGGCTGGAATGTTTCCTCCTAAGGAAAATTTGGATTTTGCTACTAAAAGATGTGAAGAGAAATACAGAGAAGACATAGAGTTCTTTAAAAAGGCAGCCATGCAATAAGTTGATGGGAAGGAATATTTCTAAGAGAGACTAGTAGCAGGACAAAGTGTCTGAAGGGTGTGAACCAGGGCCCTGGTGACTTGAGAGGTATTTGAAGGGGTTAGCAGGGCTTAGATCACTAGAATATTCTATGCCAGGTACACAAAACCATTAAGATTCTTTATTTTCATCCAGGTGACATGTTTCTTGGGAGATCTTTTTGCAGTCTTCTCTTATTTAGATTTACTAAATTTTGAGATTTCAGCTACTCTCTTCCAAAGGGGTATACTCTCTTTACATGAAGAGTGGCAAAACACCACATTGCCAACTTGACTCAGAGATACTTGATGATCATTCACCAATCATTTAAGAGGCTTTTTTTTTTTTTTTTTTTTGCTACTGGGGATTGAATCCATGGGCACTTTACCACTGAGCTGCAACCCCAACCCTTTTTATATTTTATTTTGAGGTAGGGTCTCACCAAGTTGCTGAGGGTCTTAGTAAGTTGCTGAGACTGGACTCGAACTTGTGATCCTCCTGCCTTAGCCTCCTGAGTCACTGAGATTACAGGCATGCACCACAAGCCCAGCCCAGAGGTTTTTGTTTTTAAGACGTAAGGGATGCATTCCATTATTATGTAGACCAGTTTGGACCTCCCCAGTCCAATCTTTAAAAACTGCACACAATTTCTAAATGTACGTTTTTACATGCTGCTAAAATTTCTCAGCTTTGACCAGAAGAGGAGCATTTTATTTCCTGGGGATGTGAAAGTTTTGCCTGAATTCACTGTATTTAGAAAATTATTCAGAAAGTTCTTTATAAGTCAGATTGAACCAATCTGGATTTTGAACACTTGCTATGATTTTAGCATTTCATCTGTTTATTTCTCAATATCTAGCCAGATTAGGTGAAAGTCTTTTCATCTCAAATGGCATGGCTACACATTAAAATGAATAGAGGAAAATTGACTTGACAATGTGTGGCTATTTTTTTTTTTTTTTTTTTTGTCACCAATCAGATCACACTTTTCTTATTAACAGAAAAAATGCTTATATTGAAAACAATGAAGAAAACATGAAGAACGAAGTTATATGTGACTGACAGCTGGTTTCCTTGGGAGCTGGCTATGGTAACTTAGGACTTCTTGCACAAATATGCCGAGCACGAGAGGGCCGGGCTAGCCGACCCTGAGAACTTGCATCGCTTCATTCAGATTGTATTATTATTTTTGCCCCATCATGTTCCCACTGCAGAGTTTTTGCCAGTTTCCCTTTAAATCAGGCAGAAGCTCCACATTAATCTATTACGAGTTTTTTCTTCACTAGAGATTTATTTTGGTTTTGTTGTTGTTATACTTAACATAACAGATGTTCCGGCATTTTTTCACATAATACCACTGTGAGTCTCATGTTATCGTTAAAACCCTACAAAATTTTAGACAGTCCCTCTGAAATCACTTGCTTCTCCTTGGGAATGTTACCTTCAGAAGGCCTTTTCCCTCCCTATCTGTGATGATATGTTCAAATGAAGGCCATGCAAAAAAGGGACAGTTTGCTCAGGTGTTCAACTTTGGAATTAATGGCTGTTGAAAGATAACTGCCCGAAGGGGTGGGTCAGAGAGTCTTCAGATCTACTAGAAGGGAATAAAATCATTCCTTTTGATTTCTCACTTCAGCCCCCAATTTGTAAGCAGGGCTGTGTGGCAATGGTAGACACCCCAAGGAATATTCTGGAGATGATTTGCAGGTCCAGTTTCCATGGGGGGCTTTGGCCACAGATGCCTAGGACACAGCCTCTGTGTTCTGGAAGCACTGTGGTAAGGAGCCCTCCCTGAAGGATCTTGACTGATTAGGCTTAAAGGGCTCCAACCTGGGTCCCTTACCTGGTCCATGTCACTTTGTCTTATATGCACTTTCAACACTAAGATTCATCTAGTCAGTATCACAGTTGAATCTGAGATATGAAGTCCTCCAAGGCATCCCAGGTGGCTAGTGACAGGCTGCCGCCATTTTTATGGGGGTATCAGGGCACATTCACCTGGATCTTTGTCCTCTGTGGGCAAGGTGAGGGCTGCTTGTGATATTTGCTTTTCTGTCACCAAAGAGTGTACTTGGACATATCTTCTAGTGAGCTAAAAGTCTCTAAAAGGCAAGGGTAAACAAACAAAACATTCAGTTGCCTTTCAAGCCAGCCTGGCCCTCTCTCCTAATCGTGTGGAGAGCTGATTGACAAAATCGATGATCTTTGGGGATCCACTTCCTTCTCATCAGGTCATTTTTTGGCTCAAAAGATTGCAGGGTCCCTCCGAGCCCACAGGTTAAATTTCCAATTCATTGTTCAGCTGTGAATGAGCAGGCATCATCTCTGCCCTCTGAGGTGTCCCTCAGCCACACTGCTGCACTCACGTGCACACCTGTCTGAGCCAGGACATTTCTCTTTCTTCCTTTTCTTCTCCTCCATGTATTTGTAACCCGTACTGGCCACTCTCTTAAACTTGGTTATTTATTAATTTCACCCCTTTGATAGTGTCTCTGTGTCAGTTAAGGTTTGGGGGGAGGTACAAACCAAACTGGTGTAAACCAGAAGAAGAGACTGGGTTCATTCTTGTAAATGAACAGAGTCCAGGAGGGTTGCTGAGTTCAGGCAAGACTTGATCCAGGGTTCCAATGAAGGCCTAGTGTCCAATTTACCTCGCTCCATCTCTCAGTTCCATATGTTTGGTGCTAATATTGCTCTGTGGCCCCATCTGGGCACAAGGTGGCTGCCAGCAGCTCCCAGGGTGCCATCCTTCCAGCTTCCCACTCAACAGGAGATAGGGAGATCTGGGTACGACATTCCCAGCCACACTCTCATTGACCATGGACAGGACAATGCAAAGAACTGATTGGCTTGATCTAAGTCACATGTTCCAGTCCTGAACACAGGGTAGAATCAAATCCATCAGAAACAGATGGACTGAAGGATGGGGCAAGGGTCACCTAGCAGGGGGAGAAAGAGAGAAGGGTGCTGTTGGCAGAAATGCAAATGTCCCCAGGATGCCCATCTCTCCACCCAGAGACAAGCTAACTGGGGACAGAAATCCCAGCTCCCAGGGCTCCGTGCTGTACCTGTATTCAACAAGTGCATCACAAGGGCATCAGTTGATTGACAACTATCCATATAAACTTTTTGACTAATATTGTAAAGTCAGAAAAAAAGGGTTTTTTTAAGTGTGGCTCATCAAAACCTTGCCCTGGTGATTTTTTTTCTTTCAACTGGCAAACACCACCCAGCCTGCAGTGGTTGTGTGTACAGACACAATCTCTGTTTAGGCACCACATGTTCTAACAGGTGCCTGTGGCTGCCAAAGCAGATGGCCTGGCAGGATGCTGGCAGCTCCCCAGATGAAGTTTCCTTTTACGGCGAAGAATCCAGACCCTGTGATTCTGCCTCATGTCTTCACCTCTGCGCCACATCCTTGAGAAGGGACTTTCTTTGGGTCTTCCCTGATTTCTGGCTGGGATGCTGGCTCATTCATCCTCTCTGAGCCCAGGGAAAGGATGCACTTCTCCTCCTACAGTGGAAGTCAGTTAGAAAGCGAGGAGTATTATTGTGATTCTAGATGATAGAAGAATGACATTCATTTAATTATTTAGTACAATATAGCTGTGAGTTAGACACTAGGAAAATAGAAGAAAACAAAAAGATGCATGGTCCCTCCTTGCAGACTTCACAGGCAGGTTACAGGAACACACTCGTCAGTGTTTGCTAGTGACCAGAGAACACTCTTTCCCTTTTGTGCTCTTATTATGTCTGTGATGATGCGCAGTTGCAATTATTTGATTAACTGCTACTTCGTCTTCCATGAGACTCTACAAAGCATTTAGCACTATTACAGTGCTCAAGAAATAGTTGAAATATTTGTGGACTAGAAGACAAATGAGAATGTCTTATCCTATGTAAGTCACCAATCTGTCTTTGTCACACCAACATTGAACCTGAGTGGAAATACAACAGAAGACACTTTTTTATTTTCTTCTTTTACATGTTTACATGAGTAAAGGTAATAAAACTTTATCTAACTTTCTCTAAATGCTGATTCTTTTATCCAAACTGGTTAGTTCTGGGGATTTACTTTGCTAGCGTCTGCAAGGAAAGACCTATCATCCTTTCCCTGGGGTTTTGGGTCTGTCTTTTGGAGGCAGAGCAGATTTCATTCATTCATTCCATAATGAAAGGTGGATGCCAGGCACCAGGGTGTAGACGTCAGGCACTGAGGTATGGATGGCAGGCACTGCGGTGGGCTAGGAAAGCAATGCAGGAGGCGCAGGCCTGCCCTCTCCAAGCCTACAAGTGCCGAGCATCCATGCGGGGAGAGCGGGTACCTACGTGGAAAGGGGCGTTCATTTACCGGAGTGGCTGTAACAAGTTCCTGAGAACTTGGTGACTTTGTTCTTTCACAGTCTTGGAGGCCAAAGGTCCAAAATCAAGGTTCCAGCAGGGTTGTCCCCTCTGGAATATGTGAGCAGAACATTTCACAGTCCTCTTCTAGCTTCCGCTGGCTGGTAGCGACCTTTGATGTTCCTTGACTCATCCACACATCACTTCCGTCTCACCTCTGTCCCTGCATGGCCTTCCCTCTATGTCTCTGCATCTCTGCACCTCTGATCTCTTTCTCTTTTCTCTCAAGGGTGCTGGGCAGTAGATTTAGGGCCCACCCCATTCAGGAAGAGCTCATCTCTTGATCTTCACTTGATCACAAATCTGCAAAAACCTGTGTCCAAAGGAGGCTACCTTCACAGGGCCCAGGGGTAGGTAGCACTTAGACTTATTCTGAGACTGGGGTGGGGGGCGATTCTGCCCACTGCAGTCTCGTTGGATTTCACTACAGGTGTGCCTCATGTTAGGCCCTGGTTAGCAAGCCTGAGCTTGCTGCTCAGATCTTCCCAGCCTGTCCAACCACAGGGGTACTGGGTCCTGGTGCCCTGGTGCAGTCAGACTCAGACAGGGGTGATGCCTTCCAGTGACACAGGCCAGAGATCACTGAGGAATGGCTCTTAAAACCTCATGAAATGAAAGAGTGAAATAAAATAGCCATCAACAGAAATCACCTTGAGACCTTAACAAATTTTGTTTAATGCCTGTGACTTCAAAGGAGCAAAATAACTCAGGAAGTTTTAGAAGGGAATAGGAAGCTTCTGATGGATTATTTGATATTGTGCTGCATTTATAAATTAAAAGATGGCAGGCGAAATCTAGAGAAACCGTCCACAGTTAAGAAGTAGCAAGGACTGTGATCAGACTTCCGAGGCTGGCCAAGGCCCGACACTGAGATATCAGATAAATTAGGCGCACACATCAGCTGCGGACCTCTCACCTAATTTAGAGAAGTGATATTCACAAACATTGTCAATATTTCCGAGTTTACAATCACACCTTTGACTGTTGACTTAAAGCATCTAGTTTGGTTCAGGCTACTGGTGATGTTTACACTTTGGAATCTATTATGCATAGAAAAATTAGGGATTATCTTTGACCTGGGTACCACATATTCTTATGCAAAACGAAGTAGGGTTATTTATTCATTTAATCAATTCCATATGTTTGCTGTCATCATCGCCATGTAGAGCAGATCTGATTTCTGCTGAGGTCAAACCAACATTGTCCTGTGCGTGGGGATCGTAGGTCTGACTGGGAACACAGATCGCCTGGTTGGCATTCAGACAGCGAAGCCTCTCTGACTTCCGCCACACAATGGCGTTTTTCTTTTTCTTCTCTTTATTTTCTGTCAGAAACAAAATCAAGAGAAGTTTTCCTCTTTGTGAAAGAGGGTCTTTTATGTGAGAAAGATTTGCCTTTACAGTGGCTTTTCAGGTCAGTCTGGGAATGTGAGGGAAGGGAATCTAGACCTCGGGAAAGTCCTGTGAGTATCAGCACAGGTACAACTGTGACCCAAGAGATGGCATTCAATGCTACAAAATCACACAAAACACTGCCAACTGTGTTCTAGGCACTGAGCAAGGCTCTAGAGAGGAAAGATGAGCTGCTTAGTCCTTGTGGAGTTCTGAGACAGCCACATTGGATGTGAACATAGGATATAGTACATATAAGGGCCAAAGGGCTTTGGATAAGATGTAGATTCTGCAGAGTTGAGGCTAGGATGGAATCAAGGAGGAGACCGAGAAGATCTCTGTCTTACAGGCATGATTGTAGTTGATAACTCGGCAAGTGGGTATATCCCATGCAGATGGGTTGCATGAGAAAAGCAAAAATCACACAATGGGTGGTACTTCCAGGCTCTGGCTGGAGTGTGGGGTGCAGGGCGCACAGATTGGGGTGAGGGACCAGGGAAGTGATTTGATAAGGAATCAGACAGCAGAGTGGAGGTGGATTTTTTTTTTTTTTTTAGCTTTTTTCTTCCTTCCTTCTTTCCTTCCTTCCTTCCTCCCTCCCTCCCTCCCTCCCTCCCTCCCTCCCTCCCTCCCTCCCTCCCTCCCTTCCTTCCTTCCTTCCTTCCTTCCTTCCTTCCTTCCTTCCTTCCTTCCTTTTTATTGGTCCTTTCTAGTTATGCATGGCAATAGAATCCATTTTGACATAATCATAAAAGCATGGAATATATCTTAAGATGAATTTTGAAAGACCTGTTAAGAAAAAGCTGTGGTTAGGGTTCATTCCTCCAGGTGACAGAGAACAGCAAAGGGTTTTTAGAACTGAAATGTCTTAGATGAGGGGAGGAAGGTGAGGTAGGGAGAGCCTGGAAGCTGATGGGCCACAAGCAGCCTGTTACAGTCATCCAGGCCTCTGGGGACAAGGCATAATATGGGAGACTGGGCGTAATATGGGAGATGAGGCTTTTGAACCTGTGCACAGTGAGGTTCATCTGCCTGTGGGGACACAGCAGCCCATGCCCAACCCTCAGGGCAGACAGCTCTGGAACTCGGTTGGGAAAAGCTCTGCCAGTTCCATCAGTGTCTCTCTGAACAACCTGTTAGTACAACAAATAGCTGTCAAGCATCTAGTACGTGCCGGGAGTTTGCTGGACACCAGGGTTCCGTGATGAAGCATGAATGAATTTCCATGAGGCCAAATAAAAACTACGAAAAAGTAAAGAGGAAAAAGTGTTTCCTTTTAAATAATTAAGGAAAAACAATGCCATTTTCTATTATGGTAGCCTTTTAATCTTTAAAATGATGTCACTCAAATGCTGGCCAGCTTGTATTCATACCACCCCTTTGCTACTGGCGCATCGTGGCCTGCTCTCCCCTCTACTCAGCCCTGGCCATGTTCCTGTCTGTGGGCACTCGGGTATAGTCTGCTGTGTTTGAGAAATTCTTAGCTTCTTGGACCTGCCTCCCTAAACAGAAGCCAGACGCCCTCCACCCCCATATCCAGTACAGATAAAGCTCAGTCTGCCCTGGGTTCCTGCAGCCCTGAAAACTGAGCCATCAAGGTAGGATGCCCCACATCCATGCAGCCAGGAGAGGCTGGCCATGGAGCCAGGTCAGGTCCTGGGGCAAAGGAAGCACCAGATGGGAGCAGCAGGGCAGCGGCATGTTCCCCACTGAGGCCGCTTCCTGGTACCTGCTGTGAAGCTGGGTGCTTGGTGAGCTCAGGGAGCTCCATCTCATCATGCAGAGCACACAGAGCAAACTAGGTGTCCAGCCTAGGAGGTCGTTGTGGTCCACCCACAGCATGGGGTCGCAGGGAGTCATGCAAGGATCATTCTGAAACTATGTGGAAGTGTGGAAAGTGCTTCAGCAACGTATCAAGCATATCCAACACAGAACAGCAGGCACGCCGTTCTGTAACGTGCAAACGGGTATCGTGGAAGGTGTTTCCAAAGCAAGACACCAGCTCTCTCAAACTGGTAAAGCCTTGGTGGCTGCTTTTTTGAATTTTAGAAAGACACTTGGAAGACCACCCCTTGCTTGGCCTCCTCACCTGCATTGGCAGGACAGAAAAAGGGAGCTGTCACCAGAGCTACCCCTCCCGCCACGCCAGCATCTCGGCCAGTCACCACTGTCTGGCCCTGTGTACCTGCTTACTCGTTTGCAATATGAACCTGGACGCCCAGGCTTCCCTTCACCCCCAGCACTGCCTCCTGGCTGACCGCACCCCCTCCTAGGCCTTCCCAGCCCTGGCGCTCCAGGTCTGCTTCTCAGGACCCCTCCATAGCCTCAGCCTCTCCTCCCAACATCCTCCATCTTCCAACTCTGACGGGAGCCTGGCTCTCCTGGGGGCCTCCAAGGGGAGGCTGGGTCCTCTCCCACAACCTCCAGGCCTGGGAGCAGGAAACCAGGCAAGTTGGTGGACAGCTGGTAAGGGCAGGGGTGGCAATTCTCCTCTTGCTGTTCTTTCCTTAGTGGATGGAAGTGAAGAGGGTGGTAACCTGTGGGAGGTTTGAGAGGAGACTCCAGTGAGAGGTGAGCACCCTCCTGCCAGATAAAGCTGGTGCAGACACACAGCACACGCAGCTTGGCGCAATTTCAGGGAAGCCTCAGATTCCCTGATATTCACCAGTCTCTAAGAACTAAGATTAGGGACATTTTGCTACAAGAAAAGAGATGAGCTAAAAGAGAGTCCAGGTAGCAGCAGTGGGGACAAAAAGAACTTCAAACACAACCCTGAGAAGCTTGGTGCCGGTGTCAACTTGTGGGACTTCAATCAGTACGTGAATGTGCCTCATGCATCCATGAAGGAGAAGGCCTCTGAACAGGTGAAAAAGCAAAACCCAGCTCTCTCCTTTTGTGAGACATATGTCACCACCACCCTGAAAAGCTGCACTATATTTAAAAATAAAAGCAGAAGCAAAAACATAGCAAGCAAATATCAAATAAAACAAAGGATGAAATATTAGTCTAAGGTACAATTCAACCCAAAAGATAAATGAGTCAGTGGAGGTCATTCTATTTCAGCAAAAGTAACAACGTTTAATATAACTTCTTATTTCTATTTTTTTCCTCCAAATAATTTTTCTGTACTTGGTAAAAAAAAAATAATTTCAAATAAGAAAAAATAATTTCAAAGTCTTCATATCTTGTAAAATAGTTTCAAGGTCTTTTTACAGCCATGCTGCACAATAATGCATGCAATTTTAACAGTCATGTAATTTTAATGGTAAAAATTAAAATATGGAGAATGAAATCTATTAAATACAGTCAGAAATTTGGATTGAGTATTTTTAACCTACTTCTCTGGTTCTTGTCTGATTAAGTTCCTTAAAAATCTATCAAGAAATAAAGTATGTGAATAATAAACAAAATCGAGTTGAATCTCTGGTTATAAATCTAGTACATTAAGCATATTTTTTCAATATTATGCAATTTAATTACAATATATCTCTTACGCATAGAAAAAGTGTTGGGATAATGTATGGCAAAATGTCGATAGCCATCTCTGGGTAATGTGATTGCTTAGGGGAAGGATGTCCTTTTTATTTATTATTTTCAGTGACTTTCAAATCTTTTTAAAACTTTTGGGTCATCAGAAATAAAAGCTTAAGTTTAAAAAGAAGTTAGAACATTCTTACACTCTTCAAACTCCCTTTTCTCAGTTCAAGAGTTCTTAGTCCGAACATTTTTTTTTTTTCCCATCAGCAGAAATCACATGAAAGTTGAGTGGAAATTTTTGCCGACGCACCTGCACTAGAGGCTTAAGTTGTTTTCCAGTTTGTTTTTCTCTCTGTGGCACGTCCAGTTGTATTTGGAAAATTCTTTGCTTTCGTCCGATGCAGAAATTATTCAAAGACGCCAATTTCATGGGACTTGCTCTCTCTCTCTCTCTCTCTCTCTCTCTCTCTCTCTCTCTCTCTCTCTCTCTCTCTCTCTCTCTATACCCCAGGCAGAATTTTTCAAAACTGTAGCTAGATATCCAAAAGAGGAGTACTGACTGGTTTGGAATCAGTCTGCAGGTGGATGGTGAGTCCTGAGCCCAGGGAAAATTTTCGTGGGTGAAGGACTTCTACAGGATATCATATGGCATAACCAATAGAGTAAGAAAATTCCAGAGACCGAGGAAATGGTAAGTAGGGAAAAGAACTGAGAATTCTGCTCTCCACACTTGGTTCCTTTGTGACTAGTCTTTACCAGAAGAAAAGAACAGGTGCAGAGGGTGTGTCCCTGCAGAATATATGGTTGTATTCAACATCTTTTCATCCAGCACCAATGAAAGGAACTGGATGCAGGGGCAATTCAAAAGCAGAAGGGAAATAACATGATAGAGTATTTCTCAAAAGATTTAAGAACAAAGATCCCCCCTCCTCCCAAGCAAAGACCTTAAATTAACAGGTGGACGTTTGGAAACTTATAACTTCTAATTCAAATTATTTTTTACTGGGCAGGTCACAGAAATTTAGGCATATTAAGTATTTAATGACAAGTGATTTTATGGAAAGGACACAAAGAGAAATTACATATATTTTCCTAACAAGGCGTCTTGGTGCCTCTGTTACATCCATTTCAAGGCAACTCTATACTCAGGCGGACTCTGCAAGGTGTGGGTGAAATTGATGAATGAAACGATCATGTGCAATTTGTAGCAGCAGCAGTAATATATTGTACTCGGGTCAAGTGTATATTTTAGCCAGTGCTTCAACACTCACAGGACATTCATGTCAGGATTATCAATCACCTAGGTGCTTAAGGAAATCACCTAAGAAAGATACCGGAATGATCCACTGTGCTGAGTCAGATCAATTGCTAACTCAGTGATTCCCAACCTTCTCAAACATAAGCAGGCTTTGTTAAACTTCAGAACCCTTCTCTAGTATAATAGTAGTTGTAATTTTTCATCGGATGGTGCTGGGGATCCAGACAAGGACCTTATTGCATTTACCAAATATATGGTGATTTTGGGGGGGTGGTCCGTAGATGATGCTATTAGCCACTGCAAATGCATGAACCCCTTGTAATACTGCTATGGGCCTGAAGAAGTCTGTGGCCTCATGGAAACTCTGGATACTTTCTTCATGGCAGTAAGTCTGTTTGCCAAAAATATCTGATTCTCTTCCTCCTTAGTGTAAGGTAGGATTACACTTCCTGGACCATTTGAGTTACATGGAACTATGTGGTTTCCCATGGCCAATAAAATGGGAATAGAAGTAACATGCACTGTTGACTGGCTGAAACCTTTGAGAGCCGAATATGTGACTTGTTTTTCCCCTGCCAAAGCTCTCCATGGTCAGAGGTTCCATTTCTAGTCTCTGACTAGAAATGACACTGAGGAAATGACATGGAGGTGAGACCCCAACTGCCCTGGCCAAAGGAACATGATTTTGGAACATTAGCTAAAATGAATTCTGTGTTGTGTTGAGATGTTAGGATTGTTTGTTACTGCAGCATCGCTGGGCCGATGCAGATTTACACTCTCCTTTAGGATGGACAATTGCTCATTCTTTATGGATATACTCTCCAACCCAGCATCCCCATGACTTAGACCAGAGTAGCATTACTCCATTAGCTGAAGATCCCAAACCATAGAAGATTCCCAAATATTTTCCAGACACTGAAACTTTAAAGCACTAGACATATTCTATGAGCCAGGAAGGTTTCCAGCTGCCAGCTTAGGTCACTTTTTCTAGCAGACAGAAAGAATGCAGGGGAGAGAATTAACGCTAATAATAAAGCCTGCTAGGCTGGAGTTGGGGAAGGAGAAAGGAGAAACGGGAGTCATGCAGACGGGAGTCAGGTAGATCTGAGGAAAGCAGCTGGGCCTGGAATGAAGATTTGATGAGGAAGGGGCTGAGCAACACCAGCCCTTCAGGTTCAGCCCCTGGGCCTTCCAGGGGAATTTTTCTGGGCCGCTTCCTTTCACCTGTCGGCCCACCTTCCATGTGGTGAATGCCTCCAGATCTGCTCCATTCTCATGGTTATGACCCTGGCATATCTAAAGCCCACTCTGAAGACCTCGGCCTGCAGAGAACAGGTTCTAGCAGAACTGACAACAGACTGCGAAGGCATCCTTCTTCCCAGGAAGGGTCACAGCAGGTGTCAACCCAGGGCCACGCATTAGAGCCGTCCGGGCAACTTGGAAACATCCGGAAGCCCTGGTATCACCCAAATTCATGAGCTCACAGTCTCTGGGGATAAAAGTCTCTGAAAAAGAATTAGTGGAAACACTACTTCGGCCATCTGTAGTCTTGGAAAAAATAATGGGTGACAATTTTCTTCTAGAAACTCCATTCTTTTGGGGGTGGGGGTACCAGGGATTGAACTCAGGGCCTCTCAACCACTGAGTCACATCCCCAGCCCTAGTTTGTATTTTATTTAGAGACACCTTGCTGTGGCTGGAGATGGCTTTGAACTCACAATCCTCCGGTCTCAGTCTCCTGAGCCGCTGGGACTCCAGGAGTGTGCCACCGCACCTGGCACTTTCCATATTTATGAGTAAAGTTGAAGAAAGAATTATGGCCCCACTTTCTCTCTAATAAGAAATCCCAAATTAATTACCAGATGCCTGGACTCCGCCTCTAATCTCTCTATGGTGTGGTTGTCCTTTGCATTTCTATATCTTTTTCTGCGTAGCAAATGACCCCCATTTAGCATCTTAAAACAACATACATGCGCATCTCATTTTCTAGGGGTCGGGACCCTAGCCCAACTTAAATGAATCCATGTTCGGGGTCTCAAAAGAAGGCCGCCGAGGTGCTGGTCCAGCGTTTTGCTTTGTGGACTGAGTGTCCTGCAGGTTTGCACATTTGTTGACAGACCTTGGTCCCTTGGGGCCTTGGTGAGGTCCTCACCGCTTTGCTGGCTCTCAGCTGGGGGCTGCTGGTTTCCTACCACCCATGCCATGCAGCCCTGGGAACAGCTTTTCCTTACACACTTCCCACACCCTGACTAGTTCTCAACTCCCCTGAGGCTGACTAGGTGTGCAAGAGTTCGACTCCATTCTGACACAACCTACCTGCACTGGCACGAGGTTCTGCAAGTTGAAAGCACATTCCCACCAGCCTGTTCCCATTCAGATGACAACCGAGAGTCTTAGGCACTGGGACTTCTCACTGTCAGGCTACAAGTCAGTGGGCTCCTGTCTCCCCTTGCTTGCCTTCACTAATTTGCTAGAATGGCTCACAAAATTCAGGAGAGCACTTTATTGACACTTAGGGTTTGTTATAAAGGCTACAGATGAGCAGCCAGGGGAAGGTGTGAGGTGAGGTCTGGAAGAGCCCCAAGCCCAGGAAATTCCACCCCCTGAAGTGTGGAAGCCCCACCTCCTGGCACACGGGTCCAGTCACCTTCCAGAAGTCCGTTGTGTCTTGTTAAAAGTTTTCTGAAGCATAATCCCAGCACTAGGTCCCTTCCCTGAGGTCGCCTGGCAGGGACGAACATTCTAGCACTGTGGTTGGTTGGTCTTCTGGTGATTGGCCCCATCCTGAGCCTAACCGGGTCCAAAGCCACCTCATTAGCATGAACTCAGGTGTGATGGGAGCGACGCTGATGAATAGCAAAAGACCTCCCATCACTCAGCAGATTCTAAGGGTCTTGTGTCTGGAACAGAAGTTGTTCCTATCATCCTTATCACTCAGAAAATGATAAGTTCTATTTATTTATTTTTTTATTCATGCATTCATTCATTTATTGGTATAGGGATTAAACCCAGGGACACTTAACCTTTGAGCCATATCCCCAGTCCTTTTTCTTAATGTATTTTTCTTTTTGAGGCAGGGTCTGGTTGAGTCCTTAGGGCCTCACTAAGTTGCTGAGGCTGATCTTGAACTTGCAGTCCTCCTGCCTTGGCCTTCAGAGTTTCTGGGATTACAGGCATGTGCCACCACGCCTGGCTGCGGGGGGTTTTGTTGTTCTGTGCCAGGAACTGGGATAAAGACCAAATATGTATTTCTTATATCACAGTATCACAGGTTCCTCATAGGCCCTCCCACAGGGCAGCAGCTGACTTCTAGGCCAGGAAGGGAGTCTCTCTTTAGCTGTCATCTGATTAAGTTAGACCCACCTGGATAATCTCCATTCTTGCTAACTCAAAATCAACTGATTTGAACCTTAGTTACACTTGCAGATCCCCTTCACGTTTGCCTTATTCTATGGACTAGAAGTCAATTGCAGGTTCGCCTGCACTCAAAGGGAGGAGAATATGAAGGTTGTGATTTACTAAGGATCTTTTTTTTTATACCCGAGACATCAAAAATAATAAATTCTGCATATTTTCTTAATATTGTAATGATGAAACTAGTCACTATCATTATTATCACTATCGTCATCTTCATTCAAATCACCTCTGAATGATGAGAGGGTTCCATGAGGGTAGATTAGGCCCTCGGCCCGACTCCTAGACCCAGCCCCTTGCATTGAGTTTATGGTCAACAGCTGGACACTGCTGGCTCATACTCAGCCTGTTCCCTGTTAAGATGGTCCCCAGTCTTGTGAAAGTAAGATCCATGTACAAGAATCAAAGATGTTTTCTCCAATCAAGAATTCACTTGCCTGATGAGACTCCCAACAAGTTCCCCATCCAGCTGAGGCTAGAAATAAATCTAAGTTTAATGACACTGATCTTGAAATGATAATAACTCCTGAGATAACGAAAGGGCTGGTGGTGATGGTTAAACAAGAGCTATATTAGTAATTCTCCGCAGGAAGGCCATGAATGGAGATTCAGAAAGGTCTCACTGAACAGACCAGACACCAAGCAGCAGGAAGGAAAATCTTTCCTGGTTCCTTTTTGGTCCCACATTTTCAAATATTTTCCAATATAATACAAAGCAAAGGGGGAAATATGGAACACTGATTATTTGAAAATTTAGCAGCAATCATGAAATAGATTCTGGCCACTTCTATGTGCAACTAATGAGCAGGCAGAGTCAAGATAAAGGTAGAGCAGCATGAGAGATGCATTAAGCAGTATGCTAAAAAAATTAACACCCAGGGGAATTTTTGTTATAAGTTTCTACTTTTCTTACAGTCAACATTGATATGTTTTTCTCATTTAGGTTCACTAAGTAATGTTTATTATTAATTCAAATTCTCAATATTGAAGGGGAGATATTTCCCATATGCCTGACATGCTGCTCTGTAGGTTCATAAATTTGGAAGACTTTTGATTAACACTGACAGAAAACCCTTTGAAAACATATGGCTGTATATACATCATGTCATTTCTCATAAAGTGACACATCCTTCTTTGCTTTTCCCTAATAAGATGAGCTCGGTTGTACTTAAGAAACATGATAATACATTGTTGATTTTTCTTTACGGGAGAGAAAAATGAGTAAAAAACCCTGTTTCATTGTTGTGGCAGACGCTGAAAGCATAGCAGAGAATGGGAATTAAAAATAAAAACGAGAAGAGCGTATGTATCTCTAAGCACGTTCTATAGACTCGATCAACGTGTTGTGAACATAGAGCTTTTTAGCACCTCCCCGTTTCCTCTTTGGTGATTCCCATCCTAACCCCACCAACATGACTGGGGATCCCTGTTATTCCCACCAGGCCACAGACCTGGCCCCTTTGGGCCTCACTGATGGCAATTTCCATGCCTTTGTGGCCCCCAGACATCCTCACCGTGGTGGCTCACAGTCCCTGCTGGATGCCTCCCTGTTTCCTAGGTAGATGAGAGGATGCAGCTCACCCTTTTCTCCTTGCTCTCGACCCTTCACCTTCTGCCACAGGATGATATGTCAAGAAGTCCTTGCCAGATGCAGATGCCTGGAGCTTGGACTTGAGCTTCTAGAATTGTAAGAAATAAATCTCTTTTCCTTATCAACTGTCCTATCTCTGGTAGCCTGGTATAGTAGCACAAAATGGACAGAGACAGACTAGATACCAGTTAGATAGCAGTCTGTTCTCACACTCAGAGGAGAACACAAAGAGGAGCCAGTTCTATTGAGAAGGTTACAGAAGGAGAGTCACTCATACCATATATTGTGGCAAATGAAAGGTGTGGACCACCATGCAAATGTAGCAAAGAGAGTTGTTGAGAAGATTGGAACAGAGCATAGATGAGAAACCAAATCTGGAAGGAAACAACTTCAAGTTAACAGAAGAAAAATCATTCCAAGTGATTAAGTGCTTCATGCCCTAGTGGACCTTAATAACAATACAGAGTTAATAAAACAAAGCAGAAAAGTGAGAATAATAACGTAACAGAATGGGAAGAAAAAGAAGACCAGAGCAGTAATCACACACTGGAAACTAGCTGGGGTTATGGTCATGTGGCACCACACCTGGCTAGTTCTCAGTTTTTTAATTATAATGAAGAACAAAATCTCTAAGACAAAAGAACGCTATCTGCAGATTGAGAAGGTCCACTAAGTTCCACGAAAAAAAAAAAAAAAAAAAAAAAATGATGGATGAGCCCACATGGAGCTGTGTCCTGGTGAAAATAATAAACTCAAGAATAAAGAATTCCTCAAACTATCAGTAAAAATAAGCCACCAGCGAAGGGACTGGCTGCAGACATGCTGTAATGTTCAATGTCAAAATATGATAGGCCTTTTTAGCAAAGTTCTGAGGAAAATAAAATGATTTGTTAAAATGTTATATCAAAGTCAGGCACTGAGGCTGAGGCAGGAGGATCCCAAGTTCAAGGCTGGCCCAGCAACAGCGAGGCACTAAGCAACTCAGTGAGACCCTGTCTCTAAATAAAATACAAAATAGGGCTGGGAATGTCCTCAGTGGTTGAGTGCCCCTGAGTTCAATCCTGGGTACCCCAAAAAATGTTATATCAAGATGTTTATTGTTTGACTATAAAGGCCACGGATAGGCATTCTCAAACATGGGGTAGGGGAGGAGTCAGTAAAATCAGCATCCACGCACCATTATTAGAAGAATATCAAGCGGAGTGAGGCAGCCAGTCAAGAGATGAAGCAAATATAAAATTTAGGACTAAAGAAGTTAAAATTTGAAACCTGTGAAAATGATGAATCCAAGCAATTTAGACTAAGCTCAAAAGTGAGAATTTGATTGAACAATAGAATATACACATTACAAACCCGGAAAAGTCTATAAAGCAATTATAACCAATAAACTTAGAAGGACTGGAGAGGGAGATGAGAAGAAACATAAAAGAACTAATCTTACCTTCATTACAGATGCACATTATTCACAAATTCCATGTAAGTAAAAAAAATTATGACTAACTTTTTAATGTTTTTTTATATTTATTTTTAAATTTATAGTGATCATTTGGGAAACAATCTCTCTTATGATACAGAAACATTGATTTGTGGTTTAAAAGTTCTCTATGTTGACTCACTTTTTTATTATGTTGAGAACAAGTAAAATTCATCACTTTTAAAATAGTTTGCTAAATGCAATGAGAGATCCTGGATTGGATCAGGGGATATAAAAGAGGACATTAGTGGAAAAGCTAGTAAAAGTCAAATAAAATCTGGAGTGTGGTTAAAGGTAATGCACCAGTGTTGATTTCTTAGCTGTAAATACCATGGTAACATAGATGTTAATATTAGCTGTCTGGGTGACGAGTAGATGGGAACATTATGTACCATATTTGCAACTTTTCAGTAAATCTAAAATAATTCCAATATAAAAAGTTTCCTAAAAATATTATGCATCAAATCCCTCTAACCTTTCATCTGTCTCTTTGTGAAGAATTAAGTCTAGGATCGTGCTTATGGAAATTGACCACTGGCTCTTTCAGGATGGTTGACTTCAAGGGTCATCTGTTGCTTCTTTTGTATATTTTGGTGTTGACTTGAAGTTAACAGCAAACAATTGTTGCTTTATCACAAGTGACATTATTATTCCAATTTTTTTATAAAGCCAAGAAAATAGCAGATAAATATTAGTGAGATTAGTGTAGATAAATATTAGTGAGATATGCTTATGATATAACATGAAAAGAGCAGAAGACAAAGGAGTCATACTTTTATTTTTTTAAAAATATATTTATTAAAAAATGACTGGGGTAGAGCTCCATTAAATGATTGCCTGTGTTCGCCTTTAGATTAGTAGTTTTTATTTGCTTCTTTCTTCATGCATTTAGAATTTTTACACTGGTTTAGCAATGGGTACACATTTGTAATAACTGAAAAATAAACATAGTTTTACTGTTATCCAATGAAGTTGGGACTGGCAGTTGGCGAGTCGGCTGGAAAAGTTAATTAAAGCAGTGAATCATAAAATGTGATACATACATACCTTAAAGATTTAATTTTAACTTGAAACATATGGATGTTCACTGACTTGCCACTCTTTTGATGTCAAGCCAAGACCCTTTCTTTGTGCCGGGGTCTGCTGATCCGAGTTCCAAGCGGTCTTTCCTTCAAAGCCACCCATAATGCATCATCCAGAAGTCCCAGTCTGGGTTTCTTTAAGGCCTGATGAGCCCCTGAAGACACTTAGAAAGCCATTTCTCTACATTTCTAGTCTTCTCCCGGATTTTAATGTGTGTTTCACACACACTTGATTTGATGGTAATTTATTGAGTAATTAATCATTGTTAAATCTTTCATCAGTTTACATTAGAGTATGTGAATAATAAGCATATAATATTAGCATAACCAGCATGACTAAATTTGGGAACCCGCGTGGCTGACTGGCAACTGGTAGGGATGGAAACGGCAGGGCTTGGTACAAAGCTGCCCTTGGGTGTGCGCCTGCAGTGTGCTCGGGGAATCGGCCCGAAGGTCCTACTGGGGAAACAACCCTATCTGGTCTGAGAAGTTGATGACATTGAGGAGGTCTCAGGAACTCTTCTATAAAACATAAGGGTGGCCACTCACTGCCTGTGGCGCAGCAAGAGCAGGCGAGCCTCAGATCCCCTCTCTTCCTGCTCTCTCTCCACTTGGCTTGGGTCGCCGTGATTTCTTCTCTCCTGGCCCCTCAAAGTCTTTGAACATATGGTACAGATGAATGACCAACAGGTTATTTGGGTCTTTTCTAGTTGGTCCCACACTAGAAGCCAATAATGGTACTTCCATAGTCCAGGTGAGGAAACTGAGGCACTGTGAAGCACCCAAGACCTTCAGCTACTTCTTGGTGGACCCAGCCTTCCGCCCAGTTCTAAGTTCCTACTCGAAGTCGCTGCTCTAATGATACCTACCACCCCAGGGACTCTCATCAGCGCTGTGAGTTTGGTGATTAAGGAAGGATGTGAAATACAAGAGGAGGCACTTCAAAAATGATCTTTTACATAGTGCAGAACAACTTTGCCCCATAAAATCTCATGACATCTCATTTCTCTGAGTCTTCAAATCATCAGTTAATAAAAAATGGTGTGCTTTGCCTTATACCCTGTTCCATATGTGTAGGATAATTCATCTCCATCTTTCTATTTGGAACCCAGATAATCCTCAGTTTCCTAAGTACTGCCTTTAGTACCAACTGGCATTCTTGGGTTGAAGATGCTCAGTGGAGAATCTGACCCCTTTGTTAAACACCAGTCAGCTTCCTAGATACACAGCTCTGATCCTCCTGGCATCACCAGCTCCACCTCTTCCTTATTGCCATCAGCTTGTACTGATGTTCATAGATTTCATTCTTTATATTATTTCTTCTTTTCATAGCTAAGTTGCTCCAATAAGTTGTCCACCTCCTTTTTAATCTTCCATATTCCTCTTCTTGTCAAGGGCGCTAATGGCCGCCATCTTTCCCATTCCAGAGCTCTACCGTTCCCATCTTTCTTCACCTCCCAGGAGCAAGCACTTGACACTCCTTCTTGACTATACACTCCTTCTTGAAATGCTTTCTTCTCTACAACTACAAGGCCCCATATTTTCCATGTTTTTCTCCCATCTCAGTGAACCCACCTCACCCCTTTCCCTGACTTCTCTTCTGCTCAATCTCTCAAGGTTGAAGGGCCCCAAATTAAGCTTCTATGTTCTATGTTGACTTCGTGTAATCCACTGACTTTAAACACAACCTATGTAATGATGGTTCCTCCATTTATCTCCTCTGCCTCTCTTCCTCCACCACCCCCAGCTCTAGAGGCATTCACAGTCCTGGATATCTCCATTTGATTGGAATATGAGTGTCTCAAGTGTCACATAGAAAATCAACTCTGATTACGTCCAGTCAGATCTCCTCACCACCCCAGGTCTCGCCGAGGGGTAACTAACATCTCAAGTTGCTCAAGGAAAAAAAAATCTAGATGACATCCTTGATTTCTGTTTTCCTCATGCCCAGTCACGTTCAGAATTCAGATCATCGGCACATTCCTCTAGCTGCACCTCTAAGATGCCCACCTCTCTCACAGTTTTGCTATCCCTCTGGTCCAGGTCGATGTCATTTCTTACCTGGCCTGGTGTGACATGAGGCCTAAGGTTAAGTCCAGTATTTGTACTACCTTGACATGTGGTGAAACTGGAAAGGAATCTGCTCTGCTCCTACAGAGAATCTCCTGTCCAGACAGCCCTCGTCATCGAAGGTACCGGGCAGGTCCTGCTTGTCCCTGGGCACCAGGTTTCTGTTCTCTGCCAGCTGCAGAATTATTCAAAACAACCAATTTCACTTCCCTGTGGGGACCAGGGGGCACCCCATCCTCTCGATACTGCAAAGCCTGCCTCTCCCAGTTCCTGGTTGTTCACTCTGTTCTCAAGCGCAAACCTCGAGTACACGGCATGTGGTGTCCTCTTCTCTCCGGCTGCAACTATATATGACTAATACATTGTGGTCTCTATCATCCGTCCAGGGTCCTGTAACTGGCTAGCCCCCTAAACCCAAGGTGGGAATCCTGACCTCCCCACTGGTGTGATAGGAGTTGATGAAATCTCCCGGCTCATTTCAAATGTTTCCTTTCCTGAGAAATTTCTCTTGAATTCTCTCATCTCTACCCAGGACTTGTTACTATCTGAATGATCTTGTGTATTTTTTTTTTTTTTTAAATTTTGGCATGTTTCAGTGTCAGGCACATTCCACTAGAATCTGAACTCCACATCAGTGTCAGCAACTCCATTGGCTCCACTTTTAAATATATCCTGTGGATAGACATGTCTGCCCCCACCCAGGCCCCATCCCAGTCCAAGCCAATGTCTTCCCTCACCCAAACAGCTATGCTCACCACTTACTCACCCTGTTTTCATAGTGTCCATGGGAACCCTTTAAAGGGAGAGTTAGACCATGTCCCTCTACCCATGGCCCCACCTCACTCAGAGTCAGTGTCTGTATCCTCATAACCTCCTATGGCTCCCTGCCTCCATCTCCAACCATCTGCCCCTGTTACTGTGCTCCAGGTCCCTGGCTGAGCTTGCTGTTCAGGGTTTATACTGTCCTTGTCCTGTCCTCCCTACCCAGAAAACTCTTCCCCCCAGAAATGTGCAGGGGCCCCAACTTCCTTCTGCTCAAAGTCAGTTTTTGTCACTGTAACAGATAACTTGAAGCAGGCAGTTTATGAAGAAAAGAGGTTTAGCCTACATTTTTCTTGGTTCTAGGGCATGGCACTGACACTGTCTCAGTTTTGGAAAGAGTCCTCCCGGCTATGTCCCATCATGATGAATAGCAATGGCGGGAGCCATTGGTGACCATATCCTGGGGTAGGATGCCAGAGAGATACGCAGGGACAGGTGGGGCTTTTATAACAACTAACTGTCATAAGAATTCACTCCAGGAGACCAGTATTCCCTTCCAAGGACAGGTCCACAAGAACCTAAGAAATTGAACTGGGGGCCCTTCATAAAAGTTCCACAGACCCCCCCCCAAACCACCACCTTGGGGACAAGATCTCAGTACATGGACCCTTGGGGATAAGATGCCAGTACACTGACCCTTGGGGAGAAACCCATCCAAAACTTGACAGTCATCAGGTCAAAGCAATCACAATGCATGCACTCTTTCCTCTCTATCCTGATCCTCTTCTTTATTCTTAGCTTTATCACCTCTGTGGTTGTTGTTGGCTGGTTTGTTTATTCTCTGTTACCCGGCTAGATTGATAGAGGAATAGGGACTCTGGCTCACTACAGTGTTCCCAGGGATTGGGTCCTAGGTTAGGGCTTGAAATATATTTAATTAAAAGTTCGCATCTTGCTTACCATTGTTTCCCTGGAGTCTTAAACAATATGTGACCTATCATAACAATAACAGGAAAATAATTTGAAAATGACAAGAAGAGTTGAAATTTATTTAGCATTTATTATGTGCCAGACACGGTTCTCAGCTCTTGGTATGTGTTATTATTATTTATAACAACTCCACAGGATAGGTATATTTTGATTATTTATTTATTTTTGCAATGTGGAAGATTGAACCCAGGGCCTCACATGGGCCAGGCAAATGCTGTTCCACTGAGCGACATCCCCTGGCCCCTGGCCAGGTGTGTTAACGTCTCTATTCGTAGATTAGGAAGTGAGACACAAAAGGACTAAGTAACAGGTTCGAAGTCACATGCAGAGTAAGTAGAGCTATCAGTATTAAAAGCAGGTGTTGAACTTCAGAGTGTGAACTATTAACCACTGGAAATGAGTGGCATCTGATGTTCGTCAGCAATTCTCCCTGGGCCCTTAGGTGCATGGGATGAGACGGTGGTCACCCAGGTCAGCAGTTCTATTTACTACCGTGGTAAGAGAAAGTGTTGACCAGTAACAGATTGCATAAAAAGTACAACCTGAAACACCAATAATTGTCACACCTGGACTGCAGAAAAAAACCAGAAAGATTATATCTTTCAGTTTCTTACTTAACCCTCAGAAGGGTTAAAAGCCACTGGTTTTCAAAAAGGAGAACTCTGTATCCTAATTTATGTCTGTCTATCTGTCGACTGTCAGCAGGAATGCAGAAGGTCAACTCGGGCTGCACCAATAGGTGTTTCATAAGCTAAATGGTGATAAAGAATTAGATCAGCCCAAAGCCAAGGCAGGAATGGAAGCGAACACGCACTTCACAGGCCGTTGCTCACAGGACGTAAATTACAGCCACCCCAAGATATAGTAGGTGTTCACTCAAGTTTCTCTGTGGGTTTTCATAGCCCTTCGACTATTGTGTTTGAAGTAAAAGTTAATAAAAGTCCAGAAACGAATTTGAAAAGGTATTGGTACCAAGAGATTAATTCAGGAGGTTTCAGAGGAAGTACCCTTCGCCTGAGTGACCGCTGGGGACAGCAGCCTCCTCCCACGTGCCTTGGGATGCAGAGTCCGCCTGAGCACGGGAGGCCTCCACCTTCCCCCGAGGAAGCCTCGCTCCTTTATGGGCTGTTGGCAGCAGGCAGAGCCCGGCCTCAGGTCCCTCTCACAGCCATGAGGCTCTGCAGCCCGCCATCCATCTGGAAAATCTATTTTTCAAACTCAATCAAGCTCACGAGGTAAGAAGCAGAAAGCAACTCTTTTGACCTTAAAGGCCTTAAGCACATCAGCAGGTTTTGTCGACAGACCTGCGCGGTCAGAGTGGAGACAGTTGCCAAGATCGCTCCAGCTCCATGCAACACCCTCCGAACTCTGGCCAGCAGCCCCTCCCTCCTCACCCCAAATGCAAACTTTCCCATAAAGCAAAAAGTAGCGACCAGAATAATTCACACCAACTGCACCCGTTGATCCCACCGAGACGCCTCTGTGCGTCATGTCCAGGGACTGAAAGGTCGCAAGAGCTGCAGTGCTGAGCGGTTTGGGATGGACCCCAGAGGAGGTGACTGAGACCCCACAGGGACCTTTGCTGTGAGTTAGGTCGACATTAAAATTGAATCAGGCTGGAAGAGTCGCGTTATGCCTCGCAGCCAGGCAGGTGACCCCAACTAGCTAATGAAGCTTCGCCGAGAGGCAAATCCCAGCAATTTTCACTTCATTCTTTTCCAACCTGGAGCAAACGTTCCCATATATCATGACATTTAAACCCCACAATACAGTATGATGGGAACGCAAATGCGGAACAGCAAGGAATTTTCCACAGGGGACCACGGAGAGGGAGAGGGTCAAGTTTGGAACTGAGAGTCGGCTCCCTCGACAGCCACCTCACAGCAGAGATCCTGACTGCAACTCCTGGGACCCAACACTTGCTGTGTTCACCGGGGCTCTCCAGGTGCCTCGTTGCCATCCATAAAGGCCTGTGGCATTTTGTCCCCAGGTAAAATGGAGTGAAACAAGCCTAGAATTTCATTGATAGGTTGGCGCTAAATTCAACATCTGGGCAATATTCTGAAATTATGTAAAGCACGGAATTTAGATGCTGCACTAGCCAACTCTGCGGACCCCAGTGAGGAGGAGGCTTGCTCAGCTGAGCTTCTCGCCCCCCCAGGAGGTGCCAGCTCCCACCGGCCTGCTAACGGTTGGTCCCATGTCATGGGAGAGTGCTGCCTGCCATGTGCAGCTGGGACTGGAGCTGATACCAAGCAAAGTCCAGCTGGATGGGTACTTAGATGCATTGTGCCATGTGGAACGACCCTCACCTGCCTACTGTGGAGTCCCATGTCCAGTGTGCCAGGCAGGCCACCCAGGCACGGGCAGGCACAACTCTGAAGTATCGGGCACTTAATGGTGCTAGATTTATCCACAAATCTTTGTCACCAACAGGAGACAAAGATTTGTAGATAAAGATCCTCGTCTCCCTTATCCTCCATTTTGGGATGTTCTCTGGAAATTCTGAGTCTTCACAGCTCCTCATGGGTTCCAGTGTGACTGAGCCCCGTAGACCCAGAGCAGCTTTGAGCCTACTGCAGTGAATGTTGGTCACGCTCCCTCCTCTGCCCATTGCCCCCCACCTCACCCCTGCCTCCCGCCCTGTCCCACCACCAGGTGCACTAACTACCTGCACTAAAGTCCTTGTCAAGGTTCTGCTTCAGGAAACACAAATGGAACACCAACCAACAAAAGCAAGGAGGGAAAACAGACACACACGCTGGCACACTCATGTAGTCCCCTGGGCCCAGCAGCACCTGCCCCTGCACCTTTCTGACATTTGGGTCAATTCAATTTCCTTCCCTTTTTCTATTTTTCTTGAAGCAATCTGCCTCAGACATTCCATCACATGCAATGACGAAGCTGCCCAAATAAGGCAAGAGCTTAGGCATCTCCGATGATGATAACGAGGCACACGTATGTGATCTTCTGCTGACGTCTACATGGGCCACCGCCTGGCACACAGCAGACACAAATACTGGCATCAGATAAGTGGACTCTAACTTCCCCTTGTTGAGAAGATTGAGAAGAGACGGAGGAGGGTGTGGTGTGTTCATATATCGCATGGTTAGGGCTCCGTTTAGCTGGCACCCATGGAGACGGCCATGCTGTGAATAGCTGCTCCCCTGGACCCCTGGACACCCCAGCACCTGACCTGCCCAAAACCAACACCCACTCCCAAATCCCCAGACCTCTCTATGATCCAGCAAGGGGCAAGTTAACCCCTGGCACATCAAGGGCTCCAGGGCAGCATCTCTTCTGATTGGTCCATTCTGGCCTTGCTGATTATATCATATTTGGAATATTATCACCACACAAAGCCTAATATTTTCACTCCCAATGCTCTTTTAAAATTAATCCCCATAAAGCTCTAAAGTAATGCAACACAAACTCCTTAACACAAAAGAAATGTTTTTTCCTCCAGACCCCACCATACTGCTAAAAATTCAGAGGAAACAGCTTTTTAGATAGTCTCCGCATGAATATTAATACTAGTACAATACGCCTGCAGATGTAGGCTTGGGCTTTTCATCTGGCCACAGGATGCACCGAGAAACCAACTGATCTGCAAGGCTTTCCCCTCCCTCCTTCATACAGCTCCTCCCGGGAACAGCAATGTGTGATTCTTTCAGATTTTCTTTACCCTGCAGCTGGTGCCGTACAATGGATTTTTTGGCACAAGAGGGACTCCCATCTGTGTCCCAAGTCCAAAATAATCAAGAGGTTTTCAAGTTTATTTTTGCATGCATTTTCCCTCCTTCGTCTTCTTTAATTTCCATAGATGAGGTATTTCTTTAACTTTCAGAGCCAAATCTAGTCACTGGCTCTTTAGAGGTGACACGACACGCAGTGTGCTCTCTCTGCCGTCGGGGAAAATCTCATATGTGGGTTCCCAGTGGAGTGATCCCACTCAGTTAGAAGCCAGGTAGAATGATGCAGCAGGTGTGCTCAGGTCAGGGATGGAAGAGAGCCCAAATGTGTTCCATGGTGGCCATGGAAAGTCTCCAGAGAATCCAGAGAAAGAGACAAACCATGTGTCTAACCAGACACGGTGAAACGTAAGAATGGCTACCCTTTGGACGTTTTAGCTAAAGAAGGAACAAGGCCCAGTCTTCAAATGTAGATGTACCTGCTGAGGAAAGAAAAATCTGTAAGAGATGCAGAAAATATGTTGACAGGAAAGAAGAAAGCACCAAGCTGGAATGATGTTGAAGTAGATCTCAGTTCCAGCTACATGACCACATGCTCCGTGACTTGGTTCTTCTCAGTCTCCCGTCATCCTTCCTCGTTGAAAGGATCTTTTCTTCCTGGGCCCCTGTGTTAGTTTCTTGTAGCTGCTGTAATAAATAAGTACAAACTTGGCAACCGGAAACAACAGAAATGCATTCTCTCTTGGTTCTGGGGCCTGGAAGTCGGAATCCATCTCACTGGGTGGGAACCAGATGTCAGGAGGGCCGCGCCCCCTGGGAGGCTCCAGGGAAGAGCCCACTCCTTGCCTTCTCTGGCTTCTGGTGACTGTGAGCAGTCTTTGACTTGTGACCACATCACTCAGCATCCACCCCTGAGGTCACGGTGCCCCTTCCTCTTCTGTCTGAACTCTTCCTCTGCCTCTGTCTGTAAAGATATTTGTGATTGCATTTAGTTCTCACCCAGAAAATGCAGGATCATATCACTATTTCGGGAGCCTTAATTTAGTCGCACTGGCAAAGTTTTGGCCACAGAAGGTAACATTATAGTCCTAGAGAATAGGATGTAGAGTTCTTTTGAAGGGCATTATTCAACCTACCACAGACCCGAGGGGAGAAGCTGCGGGTTCCCACCTGGGACCCTCACATCCTGTGCTTCCCAGTGGTGACTTCTGAGAGTGGGTAGGACTCCCTCTGGAGATCTCTCTCTCTCAACTGTCCCCAGGTCAGACCAGAGGACCAGGGATTTGATGCTTGAGAGAGTACCCTTCAGATGAAGCCCGATGGGAATTGGAAGATGAATACCCCAACTCCCTCACTCTTTAGATGGGACAACCCTGGGGAACATTCCACACTGTCTCTGAGTTCTCCAATTGGACTGGGCTCTGGTGGCCACCAAGGTAGCCTGCTGGGTGGTAGTGCACCTTTACCCCTTCCTTTCCTTCCCTGTCCCTGGCCGTACTTCCTAGGATGGCTTCCACATAAACATCTACCATCACCCACTGGCCTCGGGGTTACTTCTGAAGTGAACCAACCTGAGCCAGACTTCATGGTCTCACTTTGGGATTCAACACCACCTCCAGGAAGCACAGACCACAAGGTTCATACACAGTTTATTTTTCCACTGCCAGGGCCTGCTGAATTGAATTTTAAAAGAGAGAAACCATCTTCACAAATCGTAACTCTGAGGACCACGTGGTCTAGGGCTCTAAAGTCACGTGACCTGGCCTGACCTCCCCCCACCTCCCCCTGCCAGGGACAGACCTGGGCTAGGCCTGGGGATTGAGGATCAAATGCTTTGCCTGGAAGATCTTAAAAGGGGAATTGTCATATTAAGAATTCAGGGTGCTCTCCCCAAATTCCTTTCATGTTGGAGGATTTTTCTGTTCCTCTGAATGCACACCATGATAGTGTTAATCTCATATAAATAGAAAACAGCCCCAAAACGTATAATAATTGCATATACCCCTCCTTTTGTCAACTTTTTGATTTAGCGCAACTTGCTGCAGAGCCGGGTTTTATTGTATTATGATACGACAGTAATCTTTTCTGTGGCTTTCACTTTATTTTGTTACATTTATCTAGCGTGCCAGATTCACACTCCCACAGTAACCATATGGGGAAAAGCCACAAAAGCTGTTAAGTACATTTAATTACTGTTTTGATGAGCTCATATTTTAATTATGTTTATTGATTCTGTGTATATTGAAATACTTTTAGCATTTCCAGAAAAAAAAAAAAACCCGGAATCAATATGCAGCAATTACTGAGCACTTTATGATTGTGTGTGTAATTAAAACTTTCATAAACTATTTTTGAAGAACATATCCCCCTTAATCCTATAGCGGTGATTAGCTAGGTTTCTGACTGCTTAGGTAAGCTTTGGTTTCTCTTCTATGTAGAAGGAAAATAGGGTTCAGTGCAAAATATGTTTACAGTCAAATATTTCTGACTTTAAATGTCTCCCTTCCAAAACAGCAGAATGCACATATTGTACCTTACATGATTTGTTAAAACACCGCTAACAATGATAAAACACAAATTTAAACTTCCTAACAATCCAATGTTGCCAACTCAAAGATTATTCCAACTGTCAGCCATGCATATGTTGCTGCTAACTGACAGATTATTAAAAAAAAAAAAACAAAAAACCAGCAAAACTCTCCCTCCATGCCTGCCTCCTTCCTTTGCTCATGCCATCAATGTTTCTAGTTCTTAGGGAATTTTTACTTGAAAAAATTAAACGTGTAACTGCCACATTGTTCAGAGAATTAAATTAGAATCTTTATCATCTTGTACATTTCCTTCTACTCATTCTGTGCATGAAAAAAGGAGCAAAAAATAGAGAGTCATCTCTCTTAAAGGTGAGGCCAGCCCATCTGCTCCAGGAACACGTGCTTCTAGCTCAGACAGCCACCTCGCTCTGTGGTCCTAGAAGGTCCCTTGCTGGAGCCACTGTCCTCAGCATCACCTGGTGCTTTTGGAAAACTGCAGATTCTTGGATCCTGCTCCAAGCTTCAAAGCTTCCAGAAGCCCAGGAATCTGAACTGTGAAAGCCTTCTGGGCTGCTCTCACATACCCTGGTGTCTGTGCACCCTGGTAGTGTTCTCAGAGGCCTCTCCTGCCCACCATGATTCTGTCATGCTACGGTGGGCCCTTTACAATCTGCTCCAGAGCAATTGTAGCTTCAAGCTGCGGGAACTACCTCCAGACAGATTGCTCACTAGTACAGTCTGGGTGGGCCACCTCCAGTCCCCTGATGGGACTCGGCCTACATCTACCCACTTGCCCAACCAGCAATGGGCTACCCTCCAACAAGACACATGTCTGCTAGAACAGGCCTTATGTAAGAACTATTTGTGATTCAACCTCACTCAAAGCCTTATTGAGATGAACTTGTTAATTTCTAGGTCTACCATAATAAATGACTACAAACTGTGACATTCAACAACAGAAATTTATTCTATCACAGTTCTAGAGATCAAAAGTCTAAAACCTAGGTGTTAGCAGGGTGGGTTTTCTTTAGAAAGTTTAGCAGGAAAGGCTGTCCCCTGCCTCTTTCCTAGCTGCTGCTGGTGGTTGGCAATACTTGCGGTGTATATTCCCCATAAATATGTGCATATGCATCATGATAGATAGATAGATAGATAGATAGATAGATAGATAGATAGATAGATAGATAGATGGAGCAAGCCATGATTGCTTCTGGAGAAACTTGTGAAGAGTCCACTGTAGAATGAGAAATATATACATGCCTATACACACACACACACACACACACACGTACACACACACACACACACGTACACACACACACACACACACACACAAATAAAATATCCTGCTGACAAGATTTACAAGATGGCTGTGAGGTTCTAAGTCTGCAGTGAGTGAACTGGAGAGCCAGGGAATCCAGAAGTGTAAGTTCCAGTCTGAATCTGCAGGCCTGAGGTCCAGGGGAACTGTAGGTTAAGTTCAGATCTAAGGCAGGAGAAGACCAATAGATCAGCTCAGACAGACCAGGAGAGAGAATTCAACCTTCTTCTGTTTTTTGTTCTGTTCAGGCTCTCGGTGAATCTGACGATGCCCAACCACATTGGAGAGGAGGCTGCTGTTCTCAGTCTGCCAATTAAAATGTTACTGTCTTCCAGAAAGACCCTCACAGAAAGACCCAGAAATAATGTTTAATCTGATATATGGGCATCCCATGCCCAGTCAAGTTGACACCTAAAATTATGTACCACAAACCCCTTTTAACTTGATACATCTGCAAAAACCCTATTTCCAAATAATATCACATGAACAGGTCTTTTGGGGCCACAATACTGAGCAATGTTTATGGAGGACTGTTTGAAGAAGCACCTTCTTCAGGCTCCCATATTCCATACTTTGCCTTTAGATTCAACCAGACCATCCAAAAGCTGACTCCCAGATCTTACTGATTTGGGTCCACATAGAAATCCTGTCCTGAGAAATGCTGGTCAGCTCTCCCTGACCTTGGCACTGAAGTAGTGGTGTATTACTATGTGGTCCATAGATGGTGCCTATCTTCAAACTACATGCCTGCTAGTCCCCAAAGATGTATGTGGGAGGCTGTTTCCTCAGCAATGCTGGTAAGAAGTGTGGCTGTAAAGGACACTGTCCACATTATGCTGGTCCCTGTGGAGCTCCTTGGGAGACATGTAGGCTAAGGACTGGTTAAATCCTTCCAAGTTGAGGCGCTAATACATATACTCCTCTTTACACTGAAGGTGTCTCCCATTTCTACTTGACACTAGGAATCTTAATTGGTGTAATAATGGAGGCCAGGACCATAACTGAATGAAGAGTCTGAGTCTGGCCAGGGAATGCCCGGCAGTGAGAAGGGTCAGAGGTTTAGACTATGTCAAGCTTGAAAGCACATAACCCATGACATTCATTTCTAAATATTTTTAAAATAAATTTGTTATGGAAAATTTCAAACATACACAAAAATAGAGGGTTATAATGAACCTTCATAGACCCCTCATCCAGATACAAAAAATTAATATTTTGCTAATCTTATTTACTTATTTCTCTCGACTTTTTAAAAATTTTTGCTGTCCATTTTAAAGTAAATCTCATTTGTGGCTTTATTGGCATATATGCCATTATCACACTTAAAAATTAATAGTAATTCCTTAATATTTTCAATACTTAATCTATATTTAAATTTTATGAATCCAAACCAATGTTGATTTTACTGTTGGATTAAACTAAGTCCACACGTTGTATTTGGTAGTTACAGCTCTTAAATCTCTCTGTTCTTTAATTTCCATCTCATATTCCATAATTTGTGAAACCTGACCCAAGACTCCTTTTAAACATGTGGACCAAAGAAAATAAAAATGAGCCATTGGTCTCAGTGGCTGCCATTTTGCAATATTTTCATTCAACTTTTCTCCATTGGTTTGACTTCCTTTTCAAACTTCTATTTTCTCTGATTTTGAGTTTTTAAATTTGGCTTTTGGGCTACCACTTCATTCTACGTATTTTTGGCTCTCAAATCCTTGACAGGTGATTTGGGATGTAAGTTGAATTACATTAATAAATGTAAAAAGTTGTTCAGAATTTGAATCTCAGTGTTTAAACCTAAGTGCTCGGTCTGCTGGGCCATGAAGGGCTGGGGGGATCCTATGTGTGCTAGTTGCCCACAGCATATGGTGGGTCCCTGGGACACCAGGAATCCCTCCGAGGGGAAGGGAGGGTACTGACAAGGGAACACCTCTTTTGCCTTCTTATGTCGTGACCAGAATAAAAGCAAACCCAAGGTATAATAACCACATTCTAGAGTTCGACACTTCTGCATGAATTTATCCATGTGTTTGACATAAAACCCAACTAAAACCAACAACATCAGGGTAGGGAACCAAGATCTCACTGAGTTTTTATGGTATTTTATTGAAGATCTTCATAGAGTACTAAACAGAAAAATAAAACAACTTTTTAAACAAAGCCAAACAAGTTTTAACAGGAAACCTTATTTCTTATTTTGAGGACTGGGACATTTCCAAACCATCTTTAGGACACATTTGCTAAAGGATTTGCGTTTAGGAGAGGATTTACATGCAGAGAGGGGAATTTTTCCTTGTAAAAAGATTTATGGCATTTTCTCTGAGAATTCATATGTAACGTACATGCAGGACAACAAGCTAGGAGTCATTCGAAAGGAAAGAACAATTAGCTCATGCATAATGTTGGCGGGTTTGTTGGACTTGTGCTGTGTGCTCAGCCTTATCCTAGGTTTTCTAGGGAATTCAGAAACTTGCAAAGCAGTTTTTGCCATTCAGCAATCAACAATCCTGATGGAGGTCACAAACCAGCACAGGGCCATCAGGGTATTGATGGGTAAAATAAATGGTCAGAAAACAAGCGCCACCTAAGGACTTCGGTGGGTGCACATGCTGTTGACTTCTGTCACCACCCCAGCCCATCCCCAGATGCTAAACAGTGAGCTCATCTGAAATGAAGGTCCCTCCTCTCCTCAGAAGCCTTGGGCACCTCCCTCTGGTCGCCATCTCATTCAGAGTGGGATTCAAGCTCCTTCGCCTGACCTTGAAGTGCTCCTCAGTTTCTGCTGTGTTTAGCTTTCCTGCAGCTTCCTCTGCCTCTCTCTGTCTGTCCCTGACACAGGCACACACCCCTCAGACCTTAAATCCCCAGCAACACCTCCCCCAAGAATTCTCAGGCGTTCTCTTTTCTGAATGGAAGGTCAGTGTAGGGTAAGAAACAAAACAAGTCCTGGACCCAGTCTCGAATTAAGGGCCGTGTGATCTTGGGCAATTATTTAGACTCTTACTTATCTAAATGATGAGGGTAAAAGTAACACCCGCTCTCAGAGTGGGTGGTTCCCATGTGTGGGCCCGGTGGTCCTTGTGGTCCTTCACTCGGTAGCCAATGGACCACCTACACCTAAGTTTGCTGACCCTCCTCCCTCTGCCTCCAGGATGAGGAGCCAAACTCCAGGCAGGAGACTGAGGAAGAGATCCACCATGAGGACGCGGCTGGTGACCAGGTCAGAGACTCGGGGAACGAGATGGAGGCTGAAGTCTGGGGTGGCACCAGGAAGACAAGGCGAGTGGCTTTGTGCAATATCCCTGGGTGCTGGCCTCCCACTCTCCTGCTTTCTGGCTCCTTCCTCACCCTCGTTCTCCTTCCACCATTACAGACGGGGCCGTTTAGGGCTGCCCTGAGCCACCTCACTCAGTAAACTACACTCACTCAGGTCTTGACTCAGGCTGTTGACAGCCACTGACTGCCACTTGCCTCCAGCTCTCTAAAAGCCTGATTTCGTAATAGAATGATGTGATCCCAGAGGCATGTGTGAGGTGCGGCTGTCTGCGTGTAATCAGGCCCAGACCAGTGCAATGTGCGTGGCAAGCATTCATTCCCGAAGTTTCCAGCACTTTCCTGATTGCTATCGGTCTGAAAAATAAAACGACATAGATCGTAAGGTCACGTGGGTTGAGCTGGAGGTAGGAGATGACAGGGACCTCCCTCAAGAAATGGAAGACCTGCTGGTTAGCTATTCTGTGCTCACGGACTGTAGTCTATCCCTCCCCCCAGGATCCACCTTTGGTTCCTGTGCGTCACTGTGTGTTCCCCTAGACATCTAGACTGGCGGGAACCTCCCCTGTGACCCGGCTTTGCAAATCCCCTTCCTGGTCACGGCCGACACTCACTCAGACACATAGCTCCTTCAGATATAATGAAAGCCACGGAAAACGGAATTCAAGAGAGCAGCAACATACAACTCTGCTTGGATGGTGTGCCTGAATTTGTCCCTGTAGCAAGAGAAGAAGTTTTTGAGATGGGAAAGAGCCACTGACCTCTGTGTAGCTCAATATTCCTGCTCCCTTTTTGAAGTTAGTTTCATCCCACAGGAGTTTCAGTTGCCTTGCTGAAAGTTAGCAGTCGGTCAAATGTCTTGCCACGCACAAAGGGCCAACATCCTTCCTTTTAATCTATTCTGCTCATCGAAAAGGGACCCTGGCTTCAGAGACTGTGTTCCTCTCAATAATATTTCTCTATAATAAATATGCTAGGTGCCATTTATAGAGCACGTAATAAATGCCAAGCCCAACACGAAGAGCTTTGCATCAGGGCATTTAAGTGGCAGAACTATTATATTGTCACAGGCAAGAATGTTGCTATCAGCAGTTTCCAGATGAGAAAGCCAAGTTCAAGGAGGTAAAGAACGCTCAGATAGGAAGAGAGGGAATGGAGGATTCGAATCACATCACACTATTAGTTCTCTTTCAATTTCAACTCTTGAGAACAGTCATTCTCTTTGGAACCACACAGGACTTGGTTTCACCAACCTGGAGCTTCCCCAGATGGTCCTATGGTAAATAGCACGGCATGTGAATACTTGCAGCTCACCAGACCATGGAAAAACTCAGTCCCCCAGTGTGTGCTTTCCTTGTCCCATGGAAGGTGATATTTTACAGGTGATGAAGACTAGGATGCAGATACCTTTGGGATGTGGCTGTCAGGCCATGGCTGGGAGGTTGTACCCACTCATGGTCTTCCCATGCCAGTTTATAAGAAACCCAAACAAAAGCAAGTCCAAAGCCCCTGCATCTGTCTCAAAAGGTGCAGTTCTTTCCTTGAACCAGGATTCCACAGAACCTGTAGTCTTGTGTCGGTGTCGGGGGAAATGGAGAAACTGAACCCCACCCGGCTACTGGCACATGCGTGGAAAGAATCAGGCTGGGGCCCTGGAAGTACAGCCTGGTGACAGGAAGGCAGAAGTTGGAGAGAGGGCTTTCGGTGACTTTGCAGAAGCATTCTGGGTTTTCTCCTCTGTGAAGGGTTTGCAGGTATCGCCAAGGCCTCCTCCGCTTTCCCTCCCTCCAGAGCCTGTGCCCCGTGCGCCTCTGTTCTGGCCTACCCACTTCCTTCTCTTCTCCCACTTGCCCGCCACCAAGGAAACGCACCCTGGGGTCCTGCCTCTACCATCCTATTCTCATTTTCCCCAATTCTTTCCTAAATTCATGTACTGCTGCCAATTTCAGCACTGTCCTCTGGGGTCATTCCTTGCTTTTTTAAACTTTTTTATTTTTTTATTTTCAGGTCCCCTCCTGGGATGCAGACCTTCACTCCGGTCAGGTGCCTGGATCATTTGTGACATGATCCCTCTGTAATGTAATTGTAATGTGCCTGGACTTGCGTTTTCTGTATGATTAATCAAGTTATGAGTGGGCAATGCAGGCCTGTTCCAAATTTTATAAGATGCCTGGGAGTTCCAGGGCTATTTGGGGGAAGATATAAATAGGAATTGTTCATTTAAAAGTCCTCCCAGGTGTTGAAAAGCAATCAGCCAGTAACGCCACGGTCTTGTATTAACATTTTTGCCAGAAAGACTCTACTTCTACTTACAGATTTGCAGATCTCATACTTTAAAAGCTGGATGGAAATCTTCATACATCAGTCAACACTTATCTTTCAAACAGCCTTCTGGAACCTGGGTCAGTGGAAAATTAATTTCATAATAGAACCATGGCTTTCTTCTTGGGAATCTGAGATGTTTGCTCATTGCCAAGAGCACAGGGGCTATAAAAGATAGTCCCTCATGTAACAGATCCTACTTCATAAATGTGAGATCAGGGTAATCCTTTAGAATTTAAGGAGATGTTTTCAAAATGGTGGGGCTAAGAGCCACCGTGGTCTCTTCCTGTGATTGCTTCAAGCCATGGACCAGCAACTTGGGCATTCATACTTGACCCTCCATTCCCCACTTCCCTTGGAAGGTTCCTTCCTTCCATATTTACTGAGAACTTACCATGTGCTCAGGGTGGTCAATGTCTCCAGCATCTGGTCAGCGAGTCCTGTGGCTTTTATCCTGGAGACTCCTCGTGTCTCCACCTTCAAGTTCCTACCTGGTCCTCTTGAGGTGCAGCTTCAATTGCTCTAGTGAGCAATTGCCAGCTGCCGCCTGCCACCCAGAGTGGTCTCCCCCTACTCTGATGTGATACAATCAGCTTAAAATCTGAAGTTTTCCCATAGCCACCCTGACAATATCCAAACTCCCAAACATGGCCACTCCCTTCTGCCCATCTGGTCTCCCCAGGTAGCACCATCTTAAGCTCCCTGCTACAGCCCTAGACTCAAGTAGGAAGGAAACTTACTGTTCCTTCACAAACTTGTACTCTACTGCATCCATCCAGGTGACTGTCCTACCTGAGATGCCATTGTCCCTCCTCTACTATCTCTATTCTGGTCACCTTCAAGACTGAGTTCAGATGCCACATTCTCTGTCCATGTGGAAGAGGAGAAAGAACAGTAGCCTAGGGCCAGGGGCCCTAGATCTGTCATTCACAGACTGTGTGACACAAAGCAAGTCACTTCTCCTATGTAGGCCTATGCCAATATTTATAGACTTGGAAAGCCAGATGGCTGACCTCATTCCTTCCTGGGATATGTCTGTGCCTTTGACTATTTTCAAAAACCCCTGAATCACCTCCTCAAATTCTCCCCCAAATTAAAAAATACACACGTTAACTCACAATCTCATTCCTTACAAAGTAACCCTAGAAATGAGGACTTCTTGATTCTTATTGTAGGATTATTTGCACAGGCATACATACATAGAAACAAAGCGAGTGTCAAACGATGGCAGAGTAGTCAAATGAAGCCTGAAACTGTGGAATATTAAAATAATCACTAAAAAGAGTGAGTTTGATCCATTAGAAATTAATTTGAAGGGATTTCTGATTTGTGTCGTTAACTAAGGGGAAATCAAAGCTGCGTGTTCACACACTGAGAAAGGAGGGAAATATGACTATGTTTTACCAAGGAATGAGCCTCAAAGCCCTACTCTCTCTGTCTGGAGGGATTGCAGGGCATGGAGAAAGATGTGCGAGGTTGTGCACCAGGTTGCTGCTGTCGATGACCTGGGCGAAGAGGTGAACGGAAGCAGGGCAAAGGGAAAGAAGTCAACCAAAAGTAAGGTGTCCAGAAAAAATGTTTAAAGCTTACCAATTTTAAAAAAGAAAGTATATAATAATATTCACTTATATAAAATTATATTTCTGGGCACATTTATCTTTAATAAATGATTCATTGAAGTATGGTCCCCAAATAAGAATGGCAGTTCTCTCAGGGCAGTAGAAGGGCAGACAGCAGTCAATTTTTGACCTTCGTCCTTTTCAGGACCCTTTGCCTTGGTTTCAGTGTGAGCTGGTTCTGATCAGCTCAGCAGCTGTGGCTAAAGCCCAGGGGCCATCTTCTGTGCTCTGGATGTTTCCCATCCAGGTACTCATCAGGCCTCCAGCCAACACATATGATATTGGTCTTATGATCACCCCTACTTCTAAAATGACAAAGCAGGTACAGAACAGGGTGCGGCCCCCCATGGCACAGAGAATGCCTGTCTGATCCAGAGTCCTACCTGGACACAACACCAGGCTCAACTGCCTGGCTGATCAGAACAGACACTAGGAGAGGAATGCTTCTCTGCTCGCTGCTGCCCCTGACCTGGGCCTCCTTGCAGGGTCTCTGCAGCTCACCTGCCAGACTCCCAGAGTCACCAGAAGGCAGCTCCCCTGCATTCTTCATCTTCCTGTCCCAACCCTGGGCACGGAGCCGGTTCCCAATGAAAGTTTGCTGAAGTAGGATTGCTAATCCCCACTCTCTCTTTCCAGCAAAATGATGAAGCTGGGAAAGGGTTTGAAACATAATATCTCCTGGTTTATGAGAGTTCATGTGCACATAGAGCAAAACAATTGATTTCTAATATGAACCTTATTAAAGTTATTACTGGGTTTAAAATTGTATTTTGAAGACTGAATCTAATGACTAGAGAAAACTATTAAGCCTTTATAAGAGTAGAAGTTATTTTTTAAATGCACCCTCTGTAGAATATATATCCCAAATTAGACTTACCAGAGAAACTGACTTAGAGTTCTCACTGTTGCTCACTTCAAAGGAAAGCCAGCCTCCCACAGTGTCTGCCTAAGCAGAGGCCACATTTCACACTGCAAACTTCTAGCTGTTCTCTCCCAAGTCATAATTAACATTAAATCGGACCTAAAATTATCATAATTTATGTGGTGGTCAATTAGGGAAACCCATACACAGCTTTGCCACAAACATGAGACAGAACGACAGTCTGCGTTAGTCATGGTGTACGTGCCCCTTGGGAAGGTGCTGGGGATGACCTGGAACGATTGTGTCCTCCTCATTCCACAAGTTTGCAACGAACCCAGCAACAGGTCAACTTGCAGGCCAAGCTGCCCGGAAGTTCTATCATTACCATGTCAGAACCCTGAGCAGTGGATGCTCTGATTCCCAGTCTTCATTAGAGGCATCGCTAAATCCTTTTCTTCTCAGTCCAGATGGAGAAGCTGCAACTGTGGTTTCTGGTTCGCTTCCAGTCACTTTTAGTATTTCTCTTAAGAAATCCCCACTGCTACTTTTATTACTGTTAATAACGATACTGAAATCATAATATTAATGAATCAAACTGGTCCCACGAGCCAGTAGAGGGTAAGCACTCCACTGCCTTAGCCCACATCCACAGGCACACCCAAATGTCAGGAGGGAAGAGAGGGAGAGGCAGCGAGGTTGTGACCTGCTCAGGGTGACGCAGCTCATGATGGCCATGGACACGTGCCACATCCTTCTCCAAGGCTTGTCATTTCCTGCAGGTGACTTGGAAAACTCAGCAAAGCTTCATCATCCAGGTAGCCTTCTTGCATGGGATTCAAAAGGAGGGAGTAAAGTCATTTGTTCCCATTATGTTAGGTCCCCCCAACTTGCCACCAAAAAAAAAAAAAAAAAAAAATAGGATAGCAAGTTTAAAAGGAATTGCATAGCTAGTCCCAGGTCTTTGGTTTGTTCATTTAATTCCTATATTCACTTTTCAAAATTCTAGTTCTAGAAAACCCAAATTATCCAATCAAAGATGAGATTATCAATTTAGGATGTGGCAAGGCTCAAAACACTGCCCCTTCACTTTTGGAAGATGTCAGTCCCATCACAGGGCCTTTCACTGTATCTCCGCCAGTCACTCCCCTGCCCTGCTCCCTTGAGAGCTGAGGTTCAAGGTCCTTGACTGAGTCACAGTCAAAGCCCAGACTTGGACCTAGGCATCCTGTCTCCTTCTCACCATTGTCTTGGGACCACAGACACAAGACCACTGCCTCCCTCTGTCCCTCTGCTCTCTGAGTCTTCTGTCTGACCCTTTCTAGTCTCTGCCTTGAAATTGAAGTACTATTGGGAGCTGCCCTCATGGGCGAAGGGCCCGTGTGATTCAAGGCTCCCAGGTAGTAAGCACGGCCCTCCTCAGCTCACTGACCCACTTCTCAGGCCTGAAAATAGAATGTAAAGCCTTTGCAAGTCTTGCTTAGTTCCTCTCCGTAATAGTTGGGACTGGGGCACACGGTTAATTCCCCATTAAACTCCTTGAGCGAGGAAACAGGAAGCTGAAAGGTTAAATGACCTCCGCGGCTCCCTGGTGCTTGGGCCCTGGCTCTGAAGCTCGCAGGTAAGCATTTCCCTCTCAGTGCTGAAGAATGGAGGGCTTGTGGGCAGGAGGCTGGGGAGGAGCGCTGAGCCCTCTGCTCTGATAGAACACTGTGTCTACTTCTTTTTGGACTGCTGGCCCCCTGCCAAGTGCTGGTGCCTGTTCCCCTGGCAGGTGGAGAAATGTCTGGAAGAATAAATTCCTTCCCCTTAGTGCTCAGGGAGCACCTTGGACTTCCATTCATTTGTTCATTTAATAAACATTTGCAGTGTCTCCCAGGTACCAGGCATTGCATTAAGTGCTGGGGATGTAACAGGAGAACAAGTGGACAAGCCCATGTGTTCCATAAAGACCTCCCAGAGTACTGGCCACTTAGTCCCTCATCGCTCTGGTTCTTTAATTTACTCCCCCATCACTCCTCGGGCACCCAATTTTGATTTTCAAAGACAGCGGATGGAAGGAGATGGTGCATTTAAATTTTCACATGCACACCCCCACCAGCCCTGGGATACATTATAGCATTAGGGAAGGGTCTCCTCTGTGCCTCTGTCCCACCTAAATGTTTTTCTCTGCCTTTCTAATCTGGGGTATGTGGCCAGTTTCTCAGCGCTCATGGACAGGTTCACACACGTACCTGTCACCTGCTCAGGAAGGCTTCCTGCTGTCTTCTGAACTTGGACATCATTGCCTGGATGGCTTGCCAACAACAGAACGAATTTCTCACCGTCCAAGATCAGGGTGAGGGCTCTCTTCCAGCCTGCAGATGGCCACACAGCTGGAGGAAGGTGAGAAAGTTCTAGAGCCCCTTGTTCAAGGGAGCTAATCCCATCCGTGAGAGCCCCACCCTGATGATCTGGCCTTAAAGCAAAACAAGGAACCGATGGAATGGGAACAAATGACTTCAGCTTCCTCTTTTTGAATCATGGGCTTGAAGGCTACCTGGATGATGAAGCTTTGCTAAGTTTTCCAAGACACCTGAGGGAAATGACATCTTGGAGAAGTAGGGCCATGTCCATGGCCATTGATGAGCTGCGTCACCCTGAGCAGGTCACAGCACCACCCTGCATCTCCCACTCTCCCCTCTGATAAGCTGGGTGCACATGTGGATAAGGGCTAAGGCAGGTGGAATGCCTATCCCCTTCCTGGCTCCTGGGACGGGCTCAAGTCCTTAATATTATGATTTTACTATCATTATCGCAATAGAACAAAAGGATCAGGTGATTCTCAAAGTATGGCAAGTGTAGACTGAAGAAACTCCTATTGTAGACACTTCTATCTTTGTTAACCACTAAAAATAAAAAGGCATTAAAAACAAAACAAAATAAAAACACGAAATTTTTTTCTAAAAAGCAGAGTCAGTCCCAGATGTCCACATAGGGTTCTGAGCACCCAGCGTCTGATAGTGTGTCAGGAGGTGCAAAAGTGGACACATTCTTTTATTGTTCTGGGCTTGTGCACACGTGCGTGTGTATACATGGGCATGCACTTGTGCCATGTGTCCCCTTCACCCTCAGCTAAACGCTATCCGGAGAGTTGAATCCGTATTGCCTGTAGGTCATTTTTAGAAACTCAGGGCGGGTCACCGAGGGGAAGGCAATAAAAGTGTCCCTGATGGCAGAGAGGAATCAGAGCGGATACACGGTTTCATTCAGCTCCAGATTAGTCTAAATTAAGTCCCGTGGCCTGCGGAGGGGTCTCAGCTTGGAGGGCAACCTGATAGTGAAGCTAGAATCTCAGTCTATCGATGTACTAAATTGATGGCAATGAAAAGAATCCTCCCCAGACACAAAAGTACACTTGTTTTCAGATTAATGTGTCCTGAATGTAAGCTTTTCAGCCCCCTCTCGGAAGGAGTCGCCGTGCGCCTGCTCCGGGGCAGAGGCAGGGCCAGGGTAGCATTATTTTGTGAAGTATTTGTTTGCAGAGGTGACCTGGCCACTTGCTCGTGAATACACTGGAGGACTATTCTTCCCTGACATCTCATGAGGCAAATTCACAAGGACACTAAAGAGTTTGTTTAAATTGGTGGCGACAGAGGGACAACCTAGAATGCACGCTGGATGCACCCTACATGTTTCCCCTCGCAGAGTCTAAAGCCACCTCGGCTGGGCCCCACTTCCTCCTTCCACTTGCTGGAGCCTCTCAATTACCTGCTGTTAAGCATCTTGGCCTTATCTTTGTGTAACCAATGCCTGTTGCTCTTTTCAAAAATGACTAACAGGAATTCAGAGCATTGTGTTGAATTTTAATGGGTTATTTTGTTCTCAGATGCCGATTTTCTGAAGGTCCTATCGTGGCTTCCTCTCTCTTACTCCTTGAAAAATAAGATTGGTAATCTTGGTCTCCCGGCGATGTTGAGGGCTGGCTCCTCCCTAATGGCCAGGAAGCTCAGAGGTATAACACTCTGGGGGGAGGTCATATGGGAATCAATATTTGAGGACACTGTTGTCCTGGTTTGGGGAAGGAGGGAACAGTAGAGTTAGCTCCTGCTTACAATTCTTTGAGGCTATTACATGATGGGTATTATTGTACAATGAGGAGTTTAGTTGGTGAGACAACCTCTTTTTGGATTCACTGCGAGCTCTTGGGGTTTTATGTTTTGCTAAGCAAAAATAAATGTCATTTGATGCATGCACCATTTTTCTTGTCCCTCAAAACCTTGTATGGATAACCAATATTTTGGACATATAAAAGTCTATTTCAAGAACATAGTCTTCATTCATTTAAAAAATTGTTAAGAACATTTGATTCCTGGTCTTGATTCACAATTCCTCCTTTGCATGAAGTTGTACTGAGTCAGTCGCATCGCTCCTAGGCAGTGAGGAAAGGCTGCCTGCCTAGACTCTTATAGTACACAGCTTCCTCTCCCTGCCCCAATCCAAGGTCCACGTCATACCCTATGCCAGTTATGCAGTCTCAAGTCAAGAGTCAGATCTAGTTCATTCTCTGGATAATCGTGCTCAATGGATTCCATCTATTCCTGGAAAACTAGCTACAAAGAATTGATAGCCTTTTAACATGATCCCAAACCACCTTTCCATCACCTTCTCCCTCCTCTTCCACTCTGAAACTGGACCTTCTTCTTGTTTCAAACATGCCTGTACTTTCTGTCCACAGGTTTCTATTTTCAGTACCCTTCCCACCAGAAGTCTCCTCTCTGCCCCAGCTTCTACCTTTTGAAATCTTTCTGTCCATTCTTCAAATTCCACCAGTCATGGAATCTCCCTAATTCTCCTCACAGATTTGATCTTTCCCTACTTTGTCCACGAGGCTCATTATTTACCCTCCCCTATTATAACCATTTATCAGTGGAGATGCCACCCCTACTAATTACATACATTTGCAAAAAACAAAGCCAATGCCATCTTTTCAGGCCATCAATACTTTGCATTTGGTAGACATTCTCTGTGGCATTGAACTAAAGAGCTATTGGTGCCACCTTTGGACCCAAATGCTAGAATCATAGATAGTAGCATAATACATAGTAGCATATAGAGGGAGCCTGGACTAACCCTATGATTGAGACTTATATTGGATCAGAATTACCAGATAGTTTTTTCAAAATACACCATTTGATGTCTTCACCCTGGCCACTCAAAAGAGAACTTTATAAGAAGAATTGGGTATGGTGGAAGAGGAGAGAAAGGTCACAGGGCTGATGGATGATGGAGCCCTGATTGTGAGGGTGTGATAAAACAGAAGAGTGAGCTTCGAGATCAACAGACATTGATTCAAATCATGTCCCTGAGGAAGTTACTCAGCCTCTCTGAAACTTGGCTCCTCCATTTATAAATTGCAAATACCCCTATCTTAAGAGTTATCACAGGGTGGGGGGTGAGAGAAGAATGGAGGAACTTTATGTAGAGGGAAATGAGAGGGAGGGGAAGTATTAAAGATGGTGGACTGAGACAGACGTCATGACCCTATGTACATTAGTATGATCACATGAATGGTATGAAACTACATCGTGCACAACCATAGAAAAGAAAAGATGTACCCCATTTGTGTACAATGAATCAAAATGCAGTCTATAAAATAAAAAAATAATTAAAAAATAAAATAAAATATGTAGCATCAATATAAACCAAAGTATTTCTGTAGGTAACCAACAAATTGATCTTTATAAATTACAGTTAAAATTTATACCTATATAATCAAAAGAAATTATAACTTACTCTCCAGTAAATAGATATATCAAGTACTAATATAAGCTTTCTTTAAACCTCATTGGAACATTCTATGTACAATAAAACTGGAGCTATTTGTTAGAGAAAAAAAAAGAGTTATCACATGCAGTAAGTGAGAGGATGCATGGAAATCGCCTCTTGTGTTGTATGGCATGTGTCAGACTCTCTAATGACAGTTAGTTCTTTCCTCTTCCTTTCTGTGACTCCACACCCAGTGCTGAGTGCAATACTACGCTGTGATACTTAATTGAATAAATCAACCTGCATCCATTCACCAAGACATATGGTGAATGAGACAGGCAGTGTACAAAGCCTCAATACACCCCAAACTCAAGCATCCCCCAATATCATTTACCAATGACTCTGAAGTTATTATATTAAATTATGATATGCCATGTGACTCTTTGGAAGCAAATGTCAGACTTGACAACTATCATGAACTGCTCCATGAAGCTTTGAAATGTCTTAAGTTGTTTCTCTTGGTCATTCTTGCTCTTGTTAATCTACTTTAATCCATCATATTTTGCATGCTTGGTTTTCAATCTAGAAATAAAGGCATGATGTAAGTTCGAACATTCTAGGGAAACGGGGATTTGTTTTTACCAGTTCCAGTTTAGTCAGCTTTTCATTGGAGGACCCTTCTTCCTTTCTTTGTCTGGTGTTTAATAAAAGGTTTATGAGTTTCTGGTTTTCTTCGTTGGGAACCAGAACCAAACTGAAATCACCATTTCCATTAATCCAATATGGCGTAAGTGGATGGAGCACACACATTATGACATTGTAATGTGTTTTATAAGCAATATCTATTTTCTTTCATTGTTTTACCTTTCTATTGAAAATTTAATCTATTTCCCTAGAACCTGGTTTTAAGGTTGGAGGATGTATATTTTACACTGTGGTTATAAGTAACTTGTAAAAATCAATAAAATGTTCTTTGTTAACTGTTGTACAGAACTGGCAGTGAACTGAGAATGGTTTCATGTGTAAGTCCAGCCCTGGGGTCTACTCCAAGTTGTCAGATGCAGTCATAAAGGAACCCTAAGTTAGACAAGTAAAAATTCCTCCAAAGAGAAATTTTTTTAAAAAATTATTTAGATTGAGCTATCACTGCACATACTGAGAAATAAAGACACATGATTGATTTGCTCCAATTCTATGTTTCTTTAAATCCCACGCTAACACAGGAACAATAGTGGATATATACATCTCTGTTTTTCAAATGCTTTCACACTATTATTGACTCAGTTGACTAGTCTTTCTGCAAATACCTGAGCACTTAACTGTGTTTTAGATGCTGCACTAGATGCTGAGATCTGATGGTGAGAAAATTGAAGAACCAAAAGTCATAAAAGAATGGTGGGACACTCTCTCAATTTCACAGCAAGAAAACAAACAACACCATAATTGCAGGCACTCGCCAGAGAACAGATAGATGGCAAATAAGAACACCAAGAGTATTCGGCAGCACCCAGCAGTAAGGGTATGTAAATTAAAGCTACAGAGACCACCACACATCTATTAGAATTGCCCCAATGAAAAACACAGGCAGCTGGACACAGTGGGGCACGCCTGTAATCCCAGCACCTCAGCAGGCTGAGACAGGAAGATTGGGAGTTCAAAGCTACCCTTGCAAAAATTGAGGCACTAAGCAACTCAGTGAGGCCCTGTCTCTAAATAAAATACAAAATAGGACTGGGATGTGTCTCAGTGGTCGAGTGCCCCTGGGTTCAATCCCCAACACCAAAATAAAAGCAAAACTAAGTGTTACAGAGTGTGTGGAGCAGCTGGGCCTGTCCTACTGGCTGAAGGGAATGAGGATGGCACCATTATGCTAAAAACTGTGGCAGCTTCTCATAAGCACATACCTGTTACACAACCTTGCATTTCTGATCCTCGATATTATCTAAGAAAAAAGTGCATTCATACAAACCAGTACATGAACGTTGATAGGAGTTGTATTTGTAATAGCCCCCTAATGGAAAGAACCCAAATGTCCTTCAACAAGTGATTGGATAAGCAAATTGTGGTACATCCATACCCAGGAATCCTGCTCAGCAATAAAAGGGAACAAATTATTGATTCACCGAGAACAACTTGGACAGGTCTCAAGGGAATTACACCGAACAGCAGAAAGCCATTGCCAAGAGTTACATAGTTTATGACTCCATCTATATAATGTTCCCAAAGTGACAAAATCATAGTGATGGAGAACAGATCTGTGGCTGCCAGGGATTAGAGCCAGGCAAAGGTGAAGCTTCGAAGGTATAAAGCAAGGAAGTTTCTTTGTTGTGGAGGGCAGTTTCGTATCCTGATTGTGGTAACAGTTACCAGAATCTAAAATCACACAAAACAATGGACACACACTTATGTACAAACTGCTAAAATCTAAGTATGGTTTCTCCCTGAATTAATGGTATCATACCAACGCTTCCTGATTCGGAAGACATGCCATGGTTGCGACCTATGTGAACACAGGAGGCAGCCAGGGGAAGGAGCCACACAGGTGCTCAGCACTGATGGCTCGACTTCTCGTGAGTCTTATCTGTTTCACAATAAAAAGTTGTACTGGAAATAGCACATAAATACACATAAAATGACGAGTCAGGGAAGTGCCTTGGGAGAGAGCCAAGATGCTCTGGAGGCCTCTGAGGCGGGGATTGACCTGGTCATGCAGGTCAGGGAACGCTGGAAACCCAGCCAAGATCTACAGGAAGGCTGGAGGTTAATGGGGTGAAAGGGGCAGGAGGTTCAATCCAATTCTCAAGACTTAGGAAAAGTTCAATAAGGTAGGAAAACAGTTCCTTCCATGAACTTCCAGAGCCGAACACACATGAAGACACAGACAAACCGTGATGGCTGAGGTGGGCTGGGAAGGAAGACTACAGGGGCTAGAACTAAGCTGCTGGGTAAGTTAGGAGGGCAGCAGGTAGCAAGAGAGGAGGTGGGGAGGACCCCGGCAGTCAGGAGCCCTGGGAGCGAGTCCCAGAGTCTCTGCAGGGCTGCTGAGCTAGGCAGCAACCTCCCAATCCCCAGTCGCTTCTGGCAAAGGATTCCCGCAGACAGAGGTGCTCAGCAGGCAGAGGGGAGCTCTGGGGCAGCCCGCCAGCTGCTTCTGACTCTGCAGAGCAGAGCAGAGCATCCGGGAAGGAAGACGAGGACGTCAGGTTCCTTCCCCGCATCACACGCCTCCCCTCAGCCCCTTCCCCAGCCTGCCTGTCAGCCCAGGGGGCTCAGAATGAAACCCAGGCTCTGGCTGTCCCCTCCAGCAAGTCCCTACTCCTTGAGCAACAGCTTCTCCTCCACAGAGCAAATGACCCCCCAGCTGTCCTAGCACTGTCTTCCCAGTCCTGCTGACCTTTGACCCTGCGTTCAACTTCACTCTTCGCCTGGCTGCTCACCTGTGTGAGTACCTAGAACAAGACCAAGAGAAATGTCCATTCATGTTACAAGAAGTTTCCTCTAAAGCCATCCTTTTGTTCTAGGGACTTCCACAGTGATCTAGAAGCAACCTACAAGGTGCTGCCTACATCCATAAGTCCCTGGAAATTATTTTGTTAGGCCAACTACAAAGATATATTTCACTATGTTATGGTGAAAATGAGAAATTGTATGTACCATTATATAGCCTCCCAACTGAGGGAGAATTTAAATTTTTTCTTAGTAGTGATTTGACTGAGCTAATATTTATACATTTAATAGAAGTTTTAACATTTTAGTTAAAATGTTATTTTTACAGTAGTACCCTGATCAGAAAGATTTAAATTATATTCATTAGTGATGTCATGTTCAGTGACTGCAGTCATAACATTAGCGTGAATCTGACTGACAGGCAGAAGTATATTTGCTTAACCAAAAAAAAAGAAGAAGAAGAAGAAGTTAGAAGAAGAAGGAGAGAAAACTTGCTAGACAAAGGCAGGCGTGAATAGGAAGAGATTTTTTTCTTCTGAAGGTCGTCATTTTTCTACTGACAAATGTTTTCCTTCCAAACAAATTATGACTTACCTTTCCACCCAGTATGATAAAATAACCACAAATATTTTGAATGCCTGCATTGAAAAATGGATTTAGAGCCTTCTGCGCTTACAATGGCCAGTTCTGGGGGTACAGAATGGCTTTCAACTCTCAACCAACCAAAACACGCATGTTTATCTTTAAGCCTGTGCAGCAGAAGCATCTAATTGATCCCACTTGGGAGACAGACTGTGAATAATGGGCCATTATATTTTGATGAGACACACAATTGCCTTGAACCTGTCAGGAGTTCAGGTGTGGGATCCAGCTACCTGGGGCCGTTGGTGGAATGTGATGGTTTGCGTTCCTGCTCACGCATCTGCCTGCCGCAGCCCAAGCAGAGCCCGGCTCCATTTCACAGGAATAACTCACCTATTCATGAACAATGAGGTTCAAATTGTACTTTTCCTTAACACAACATTAACTCTCAAAGAGCTGGAAATTCAGCACTCGGTTCCGTGAGCTTAGATTGCAAATCAGTCACTGAGAACATTATATGAGCAGTAATCCCATTAAATATATCATCTTGCAAATATCTAAATCCAGTTAATTAACTTGTATTGCAAAAGAGCTCGAAGATATAGTTTTCAGAGAACAACCATACATTTTAGGGCCCTAATTATACTTAAAGCAAATTTCAGGCTCTGCTTTTTATACAAAATAGGTGGAAAACTGCCTTCTAAGGGAAAAAAAGATTGACGGAAGACTACATTTATGAGATTTGAACAGAAAAGATATTCAAACATTTCAAAAATTAACTGCTTTCTTACATAAACTTTTTACTTGCATTGTAGAGAGCTTTTTTAATAAAAGGATTAAACAAAGTCTGTTATTTTAATTAAAATTCATAGCAATACAATGTCATCTTTACAGTGGCCGTAGAAATTAACTAGCTCATGGATTTTGCTACCCTTCAGAGTTCCTAATAATTTGACTCGAGCATGATACCAAATGCTGTAAAATAAGTGGACTTAAAATTATCACAGGAAGGATTTAAAAATAAAAAATTATAATTTCACCTTATGAAAATCCCTATTACTAGCTTAGAAATATATAGGACAACAATTGCTTAGTGTTTTTTTCAGGTGTCCATGATTGTTTGGGATGGGTATACACCTCTACCACTGCCTGAGATGTGGCCATAGACATATCTGGGCATATTTGCATAAAATTTGCATAAATGTGTCTACACGTGCATGTGTATGCGTGTGTGTGTGTGTGTGTGTGTGTGTGTGTGTGTGAAGCTTCTGATGACATCCACTCCTTCCATGCTCGCTTTGGACTTGCCCATAACCCCAGTACAGTGGATCTTCATTAGCATTTGTCAGAAAAATAAATCCTCCCAAGATGTGCTTCTCATTATGCTTCATAAAAAATCCACACCCTCAAGTATAAAATTCAAGACTGACTTATTTAGAAATAGTTTTAAATCGTGATTTCTCTAAACTATTGTTCAACACAGACATATAAAGAATAGTAATAAAATATAAAAATACTTCAAATATAAATAGTGCTTTTCTTCCAAATAGTTCAAATTCTTATCCTACGTGTAAATCCATATTGTAAATTCATACACACACACACACACACACACACACACACACACACACACACACATATATATATATATATATGAAAGAAAATCTTTTTTGAAATCTCAGTGCAAATTGAAGTTTGGAGCAGATACAGTTTTTAAAAAGATGTCAACAGGATAGAATTTATTCATGCTAAAATCCATGACCCCATTTGGGGTACCCATGGTTCATTGTTCTGAAGAATAAAGTCCTGAAAATATTCAGGGATTCTAACCCTATCATTCTCACTCTCCAAATGTCATCAACATAAAACATACTTCTTTTATTAGAAAAATGTGTCTCATTGGGGATTTATGCCAAAACAGTTTTGAGGGGCTTGTGTTACTGAAAGGCATACAGACAGACTTAGAAAATGAAGAATTTAGTTGCCTACCTAGCCTTTTAGACTCATTGTCCCTGGAATCTACAGAAGGTGACTAGCATCTGACTCTAGAAACAGAGACCCGATCAGTGAGGTTCTTAGAGTGGAACCTAAGAACCTAAGTCAATTATGATGGACTCATAATTTCGGGAACATATAGATTCTCCTTAAGACTTTTAGAGACTCCGCTTCATAACCACCCCAAGTGTCCACTATGTGCTTTCCCAGTGATGTTCAGCCTCGTGAGAGAATCATCTCATTTCTTTCCTTCTAACAATTCTGTGTGGCAGGTGCTAGTACATTTTACAGATGAGGAAAACTCAGCTTAGAACCTTCTAGTCTAAACCACAGATCTACTGAGTTCCGAGGCTGATTCCAATCCCTGCCACCAGATGCCATAATTCATATTTTCACCCACTCTGCTACACCATTTTGCAAGCAATTACCCGACATCCTCAACTTTGCAGTCCCCAACTTTGCTCCTGGAAAGTCACGTTAGAATTAGGAAATCTTCTGATAGTAGGAGTATTGATGCTTGATCATGCATTCCCTGGTGGGGTAAAGGAGAGTGAAATGATACCTTCCATAGGAAACCAAGCACAACTCGGAATCTGAAATCTGTAAATGCCATTTTACACGGGATAGTGTGTGCTCCGAGCCCCTCGCTACCGAGAGTTCCAGTGGCAACATCTGTACCACTTACATTGACACCTTTTACCTGCAACATGGAGAGAATGCTGCAAAGCACATTTCAAACTCTTGAGCTCAACTTGGAGAACTTTGCTGTGTCTGGTGAAAGGGTTAAATGTCCCCCACTGGCCTCTCGCTTTCCCTTGCTCCTGGATCATGTTGTCTGAAAGCAAGGCCCCTGCACCATGGCAAACCGAAGACGTATCCTAATGACAGTATAATTAGAAGTATCATTGTGGTAATGATTCTTTTCATCTGGAGCACAGGCTACACAGAAAGGGGCTCTCATGCAGCTAATTCCACCTGCCTCTCCCTTGGCTTCACCCAGCTTTTCCCCCTAGGTCAGTAGCCAGCGATAATACCAGGTGTTTGACAAGTCCTCAGACTTGGGGCTCATCAAACTAATTAAAGAGAAACACATCCAAATTCTAGTGAATTATTTTACTTTAAAAAATGCTCCCCATTCATCTGGCTTGTTGGTTTTGATTAATGAAGACCACAAAGGGACTGTTGTTCTTGCAGCCTACAGCCACTTGGTTTGGGTTCAGTGGGCCCAGGGACAGGCATCTAGACCTTAATCTGGTCTTTCTTTCCTACTTAAAAATCCAAAGGGTAGAAAAGTTTCTGATTTTATCAGACCCGCCAAGGCAGGCAAAGAAAGATGAAAACCATCTTGATCCACTAACTTGACGTAGCCAGAATTTATTTGTTTAACTTAAACACCCCTTAGAAGATGTCCATTGTTTATTTGCCACACATAGAATAATACAAGGCATTAGGAAAACCTTAGATCCATTGATATATTTTAATATCCCTAAAACTAATAAACCCCAGAAGCCTGTCCTCTGGAGAAACCTTTGCAGTACGATCCCCCAGTGCTGCCCAGGCCTCTCCAGGGGTGCTGCTGTCCCCCCAGCATTACCCCATTGATGAATGAACAAGGACACCAGGGGTTGAATCTGGGAGTGAAAAATGGAGGTTTTGATTCTTATTAGGAGTGATTTTTTTTTTTTAATCAAAGGATTTTTCATTTTTAAAGATAATTAGGCATCAAATGTAGATCTTGAATGAAGTTGTTTGCTGCAATCGCAAAATATGTCTTCATAATTAAATAAGCATTTGGAGATACAGTTGAGCATTTAAAGGTAGATTAAAATACATGTGCTCCTGCCAGGTTAAAAACAAAGTCCAACAGACAACTATACTAATAAATTTAACATCTTTTTAAAGCACAGATGCTTAAGATGTGGCTTTTAATAATGTTAGCCAAATTCATTACAAGATTATGGTTTTAGAAACCATAAGCCATAAATACACTCTCCAAATTTCCAAACCTGAAAATGTCAAAATATCCAATCCAATATCTACCCGTTTGGTATGGAGACATTAAATAACTTTTCAGTATTATCTTTACAATAATTAGACATTTGAACATCATTTTTAAATCCATCATTTACTGGAATATAAATTTTAAATGAGATCTTTTCTTTCAGCAAGTTTCTTTTAAAATTTTGATTTTATTTTCATGAACCTAAATGTACTGCTGATCTAAACAGTTTAATAAAAAACATCTTTTCCCTTCTCTTTACATGCTGAATGCAAATCCATTCTTGTCAATACCATCTCGCCAGCTTTGACTAATAATGAACATTAACTTAAGTCTAAGAAATGAATTCACACATGTGATGTTCAACAGTTCCCAAGCGTAAAGTTTTCAGATTTAATCGGTAAGTCCATATTCAAATGATTCTCTTGCTTGTCTGAAGAGAAACTTGATAGATGGGGTCACCCCATGTTTCCTATGGGGTTTTGAGAAATGTTAACTCCACAGGATATTAATAGATATTATGAAAAAAATTTACATTTGTTTGGCTTTAACCCATTGTAAACATTTAAGGAATATACAGAAAAGTTGAAAGAGTAAACAGCTTTAAATAAGCTAACAAATCTCCAGTAAACAAAGCAAAACACATTTCTTCCCTGCAGGACTTCTCAGATCCTTCAAGGTGCCTACATGCTCAGGCAGTTTCCAAGAGAACAGAAAATGTATTGTGTTCCAAATTGATTGGCAGCATCTTGCATGGTTATTATCCCTTCTAATGTACTTGAGAAATGATGGTTTATGGTGAGCTTAGATGTTCTGTTATCTCCATGATCTACCCCCCAAAGCAGGGAATCTAGTGACAAGCAAGTTTATAAGAAGAAAGATGCTTTGGAGAATCATGACTTGAAAATTCATCAACACTTGAAAGGTTCATAGCCTAAAATTTACAAGTGTTTGGAAGCAGATTATCCTGCAGTTAATTTAAGCAGGCTACCTTGTTCTGATTTGCTGAATTGTTCCTTTCTCAAATGGACTCATGTTGTTCTAAAAACCAGGCAAGGATTTGAATCTGGCAAGAAAATAATCCAAATGAATAAAGGTCTTGTTTCTCTTTAATCCTCCCATTACCTTATTAAGTCCCTGTTTTAAAAAGTGAAATGTAGCGGTTAGATTTTTTTAATTTAATGTGAACGTCGAAAGTTAAACTGTGGATGGCAAGTCAGCTAGAGGTTTTAGCAGACCTTATTCTGAAATTCTCCCTTAATTCTTGTTCCACAATGTGGAATCCAGTCCATGCAAAACTGTCAAGTCCTGTGTTGTTGCATGTCCCTGCTTCTTTTATAAGGTTAAGAATTGGATTTTGGAATGCATGGGTTTTCACATGTTAATGTTGAAATCAAATTCATTTGTGAACGTGTTATAAGACACCATAAGAAAACGATCAAGAGGCAGTTTTAAACCTTTCAAAAAATAAATATTCCTAATCATTACTTTGTTTCACTTTCTGACACAAACTCAGCCCCTTCAAACAGCTCTTAAAGAAATTGCTAATATCTTAAAAACAAACCTTATCTTTCACTCTCATTTCCATACCAAAACAGTTCATTTTTTTTCCCCCGGGTCTTCTTTTACCACCTCGCAAACAAAATTCCAACTACGGATTCGAAATGACAGACTTTGTGGGTTTTACTTTTCGGAGATGATGTCATTTGTGGGGAATTGTTGGGTAAACCATACCCTCTCTTCAGAAACCTGCAATTACCTCTCTGAATAAAGAGATCAATGTCATGTTTCTAGAAATAATGGCTAATGATATGTCTCTCGAAAGGAAGTGGCGTTATTAATTACCTCACTGTGAACACACAGTTTATAGACAGCTCAGAGGGCCACTCGCCCAATTAACTATAATGACTACAGCTTCAGTTAGTCCATCTGCACAGCCTTCTAGACTAACAAGCCTGCAGCTTCACAAGACTCAGAAGGCTAAAGCACAGTGAGGACTGCTCACCAGCGATACCTGGACAGTTGGCGTCACGGCCCAGCAGGAGGCAAGACCTGTACCTCTTACACTCCAATCACTCAACTCAGTCCCCTGTAACTATCTTGGGACTGACAATTTCTGCACCAAGTTATATTAATTTATATTATACATTTAAATAGATTTGTATATTACAAATATATATTTAAGAGAGTATAAACATAAAATATCTAAGATTATATTAATATACCTGTATAAAAACTATATGCATTTAATAAATCATAATTATATATAATTTTATAATACATTTTAAGTAAACTTTATAGGTAATTATTGAACTATAGATTTATATACTATATAAAATATAGGGCATAACAATTTGAGTATCATTAACACACAAAGGAACAAAGCCAAAGCACCGTGACCCCGGGGGTCATAGCTAGAATTGACCTCTGTCAAGAATAAAGGCCTGAAACATTGAAATAACATATCACCCGCACACATGCATCTTTATTATTATTAAATGCTCTTGTTCTTTCTAGAAGTGGAATCTTTTGAGGGTTGGGGTCCTTGCGTGTGGATCGTGTTTCAGGAATGCGCACCTGGATTCCATGAGGCCTCAGGGCTCCCAGGTAGACCTGGCGCCTGCCCTCTCACCAGGGTCTCCTGGTTCATCAGCAGCTGGGTCACACTGTTCCTGCTGGCCCCTGCTGCAGGGGCGGGCCTGGCTCCATCCTCATGGCTGACGGTTGACGGTCAACGTCCTTCGGAGGACAGGCCGCTCCTTGCCCTCACGGCACTGCCAGTTCATCCCAAGGTCCTGGTCTGTTTGTTTCCTTGATTTTTCCTAATTGTCTATGGGGAATGGGCATTGGGCCCCGAGGGATGACATGGGACCTTTAGGGACAGATTGCAGGGACCACGGGGTGACGACAGTTAGAACTCAGGACCTGGCCTCATCCTCAGGCACCAATGACTCCAGGCAAGACACAGATTCACGTTTGCCTGGGGCCACGGGGAATGTTGGGCCCGCGTTTTGTGCTCTCAGAACGCTGGTTCTCCGCGGCTTTGGCCACCCAACTCATGGCTCGTGACTTCTACCCCAGACCTGCCCTTCCCCACCCAACCCCAAGATGACACCGTCTCCCTCGGGGTTGGGAGAATCCGGGAGGCCTCTAGGCGAGTATCCGAATCCCTGCAGTGAAGCGCAAGGGTGGGCTTGGCACCCGGAGGCTTGCTGGACGGGTACTTCGTTTAGGTTTTGGTTTGATTTGATTTGGGATTTTTTTTTTTTAAATTTTTATATGTAATTAAATTTTTTTTAAAATTTTCTTTGTTCTGATTATTGTACATGACAGTAGAATGCATTTATACATTTTGATAGATCATATGTACATGGAGTGTAATCTCTCATTTTTCTGATTATACATATTGCAGGATCAGCTCGGTCATGCCTTCATACATGGGCCTGAGATAATAATGCCGGTTTCGCTCTATTATCATCCATTCGGGTTTTAAACACCATCTCCCACTCCACTCCTTCTTTTCTTTCTTCATTCCTTCACAGAAATTTATGGAGCTCCAACCAGGTGCCAAGCACCATTCCCCGTGAGAGGAAATGTTGAGGCAAGATTGGAACCCCACCTTCACCACCCACTGATAGTGACTTTGGAAAAACCACTCAACCTCGAAGAGCCTCAATTTGCCCACCGGCAAAATGGGAACGAAAGTGTCTATATCCAAGGATCGCTGTGATGATTACCAGACAACTTCTTAAACAGCTGAGGTTTTCAGTGAATGTGTGTTCCCTTCACCCATTAACAAAGGTTGGTCACTAGGAAGTCACACTTTGTAACCCAGAAAGTGTGCTTGTTTGCAACCAAGTATGGAGATGTCCCACTCTCCAGCCAGGGAAATGCTGGACTTTCCATGTCTCCCGCCAGGCCCACAAAAGACTATTCTTCTCTGATGGATGGGCAGGCAGCTAATGTCTCAGAGGAGGGGTTAGGAGTACCGTACCTCATGTTTGCACGCCAACTGGGTTGTTCACCCCTTCTCGGATATCAGAGACTCCTAAAACTTTCCCTTGGCTACTTTAAAAAAAAAATGCACGTTTCCAGTATAGATCACATGGATTGAAAGGATCTATTACATTTAAACACACATGGCTTGCACATAACTCCCAGATAAACACTGGCGTGAGATTACCAGGAGACTGGACGAAAGGTTCACAGCAGAAGCATTTGTGTATCAAAATTCGAAACAAATGAGATCCCGACAGACTGATAAACTGTGGTAGTTATTCAAAGGAGTAGTATGCGGCAATGACAACTAATGACTTATCCATATGTATAAATCTTAGAGACAGAATATCAAGTGAATTAAAGAATATATCCACTGTGATACTAGTTATATGCCAGTCAAAACATGCAAAATTAGTGTCTCTGTATATTTTAGGGAATGCATATCCAGGTGGTCAAACTCTCAGTAAAGGGATACCAGGCACAAAATTCATGGTAGTGATTATCCCTGGAGGGAGAGGCCAGGACAAGGCCAGTGGTCAGGCACAACTGCATTGTGAAGAAGAGAGGGCTTCAGGTGGATTGGTAACATACACTCCTGAGCTGGGCAGTGGGCTCACAGGTATCCATCCCATACTTATAGTTGAACCCATTCAAATGTGTAATAAACACTCGTGTGTGTGCAATATTTTATAATAATGTTTCCCATTCTATTTGATTCTTCTTTATATTTTTATTTCACTTTATTTACTCATTTATACGTGGTGCTGAGAATTGAACCCAGTGCCCCACACATGCTAGGCAAGTGCTCTACCACTGAGCCCCAGCCCCAGCCCCTCTATTTGATTCCTGAGGGCTGAGTTTCCAGGAGAAGAAAGATAGACACAAAGACATAGAGTGTGCTTCATAGGAGAAAAAGAAAAAGAGAGGAAAAGAAGCAGCCAGACGTTCCAGTGTGGAAATAGCTCAGTAAATGACGGTGTGATCACTTCTTATGAAGAGTCCATGGCTACTGGTTTATAAGAATAGAAAGTGAGAAAACTCATGAAGCTCCCACCTTCCCAAATACCACTCAGGAGGAAGACAAGCCTAGCAATTGGGAGGTGGGATTCCTCTTGTATTTTGGGCTCTTTATTGACCAGAGATATCCATTTAAATTCAAATTCTGCCTGGATCTCTAGCCACAGGATCATATGGCAAGTAATGCTAATCTCACATTTTCTGAAAACATGAGTTATTGCTGGCAGACTCTTTAAAAGATTTTCTTGAAAAACTTACACAGCAAAGGAACTAGGCTTTGAACCAAGAGTCTTAAGCAAGAAATTTGGCGGCCACCAGGGTTGAGGTTGCTGGGAGTAGAAGAGGTTCTATCAGTGAGGGGCACGTCCCTTTCTCCCTCCCTGGACACTAGCGGGTCAGGCAGTAGCTCTCAGGGGCTGGTCTTCCACACACACCTTGGAATTCCCATAGGCCTGTTGCTTCAAGTGTCCCTTGGGGCTCAAACGGGAGCCCCTGCTGCACAGGTGTGCTTTGTTTGGACACCCTTCTGTTCAAGAATGTGGACCTGATGCGACACTGATCAAGTCTTCTTCCACCTGCGTGCCCAGCTTCCAAGTCCACCTCACCGTCCTCATCGGCAGGGGGCCCTAGGATGACTTGTTCCAAGACACCTGCTGATGAACAGGTATAAGATCTGTCTCCACCACCCCTTTCTGGGATCCAGGGATAGAGCAGGTGTCTCTGGCGTTTTAGACCATCTCCAACTCAGAGGACATCAAGTCCAACCAGCAGCCACAGTGGTAGTCATCAACAGCAAATAGCCAGATCTGTGTGGCAGGGCCAGGCCCTCCAAGATGCCCTCAATTCAGAACCTGCAGTAGTTGGTGGTCCGCCTCACATCCACGTGTTCCCTTGCACTCAGCAAGTACCTCCTAAGCCCCTACTGTGCATCGAGCACGGCTCTGGTCGGTGGTGTATGATAGCAAACACAGTCCCCAGGAAGACAGAGAAAAAGAACGTGAGCAAGCCAATAAATAAACAGTATATTTTCTGTCAGTTGTGGATTACACCTGTAATCCCAGTGGCTTAGGAGACTGAGGCAGAAGGATTGCAAGTTCAAACCCAGTCTCAGCATCTTAGCAAGACCTTAAGCAACTCACTGAGACCCTGTTTCTAAACAAAACATAAAAAAGGGCTGGGGATGTGGCTCAGTAGTTAAGTTCCCCTGGTAAAAATTACACACACACACATATATACATATATATATATATATATATGTATATATATGTATATATGTATATATATAATATTATACATATATTATATATTTAAAATATAAATATATAAGTGTGTGTGTGTGTGTGTGTGTGTGTGTATATATATATATATATATATATATATTCCCTCCCACCCCATGGCCAAGAGCATGAAAAGAAACAAGAAGCTGAAATAGAGAAGTGCCAAATGGGAGAGAAACTTCCTTAGAGAGACTCCTCTACAAGATCCCCTTAAGTTAGGAAAGATGAGAAGAAGGAGGCACGGAAAAGAGAAAGGGGGAGGGTCTCCCCAGAATCAGAAAGAGAGGCAGATGCCTTGCAATGGGACAGCAGCTATGTGTTAGGTAGACCAGGCAATGCCAGCGGGGCAGGTGCACCCTGGCCAGACTGTTGCCATTCCCCTCCAGAAAGCACAGGACCCGCCTGCCTGGCACAGGAGTCCAGAGGCCACATCCCCCTCTCCTCCCGTTCTTGCAGGTGACCAGGGCTCACCTGTTCAGACTCAGAGTGGGCACACAGGCCGGTCTGGCACAGGCTCTACGTCTGAAGGCTGGTTCCCAGTCCGGTGGAGACAACCTCCTTGGGGCTCTCTAGAATGCCCACAGTTGGAAAACTCCCTGTATCAGTCCAGATATATAATTTGGGGAGCTGGTGTTCAGTTAGATTGCCAGTCCCAATAACTAGCAGTCCCCCAAACTCCTAATTACCCAGCCAGGGAAGCTGGGTAGTCGGAAAGCTTCCAATAAGCTCAGGCCACCAAACCTCTTTGCTCTGCATAAAACCCAGTGGAAGCCCAGGCTGATTCTTGATCCATCTGGTCAGCTGGGGATTAGATAATTCTAGAATGCCAAGCCATGAACAGAGGGAAATGAAGGGATTGTCTGGCCCTCAGGGCAGCTGGAGAAAGTAATGCTTTTCCAATCCTACTTAGACCCTCTGGTCTCTGGACTGTGGCAAAAACCCAACAGTCAACTGCTGATGCAGGGGACCCCAAGACTAAAGTATCTGATGAAGAGATGCTAATAAATGCTTAATGGCATCTTCAATTTTCTACCCTTTCATGTATTATATAATATAATATGTGTTATATAAAATCATGCCATGAAATAAAATATAGGAGAAACTTTTAAACCACCTATAACTTCACTACCCCAACATAAATATTTTTTTTCTGTATATAGTTACTTGTATCCTTTGCCTTTAAACATTTTTACATAGTTCTAGGCATATCTGCTCATATTTGTGTTTTTAAATTTTATATTATATCATGAACTATTTTCCATATTCTTCCCAGTCTTTGTAGTTAACATTTTAATAATGATATTATTATACTCCCAACCAAATGTACTATAATTTATCTAAGCAAAGCCTTTCTTTTGGACTTTGATGACTTTCGTATTTTACCATTATGAAGAACCCTGCAAGCAATATTTTCATGCATATCACCTTTCTCACATTTTGTAAGAAGCTTGATATTATTAATTTTTAATACATTTGTTCATGGGAGCACATCTCTTTTTTAATTGTCCATTGCTTTTCTTAGAGAGACTTCTAAATGCAAGTGATTTATTATATAGCTGCTTCCTGGTGAAAAACTCTCTCTTAATGACTTATGATGCTAAAGATACAGATGTTGACTCAGCAAACTTCCCCTGAGCTCATCTGGAATGTCTGGTGCTTTTCCCTGTGTGAGAGAATCTGGGGTAAGAATCATATTCTATTCCAGTTAATGCAACAGTCTCTCCTTCTTATATCCACCTTCTCTTTTTATGTAGCTTCATAGAAAGAAAAATGCAAGCCTCCCTTAGGAGGGAGTGAGCAGGAAGGGCCCTTCCTTAGTTGACAATGACCCATCACCTGAGAGGGAGCTCCAACCAGAGAGGAGCAGCTTGGCAGACAAGTCAGAAGTCCTCTGCATACGTTAGTGTCTTAGGTCCGTCAGAAAGCAGCAACCAGATGCCATAGACTGGGCAGTTTATAAACAACAGACATTTTTTCTTATGGTTGTGGAGACTGGAAATCCAAGATCATGGTGCCAATAGATTCACATCTGGTGGGGATCCATTTCCTGGCTTCCAGATGGCACCTTCTGGCTGTGTCCTGACACAGTGGAAGGGACCAGGAAACTCCCAGGGGCTTCTTTTCTAGGGTCACTAATCTCATTCTCGAAGGTTCTGCCCCCATCTCTTCCCAAAGGTTCCACCTTCCAATACTATCACCTTGGGGTTAAGCAGGAAAATATGAGTTTGGGAGGAACACTAACATTGAGACCAGAGCACGTGGGACAAACAGGCATTTTCTTAATCTTACTGAGTTAGAAGTACTCACCCCATTGTGGGATCAGACACTGAAGAGCATGCTCCGAAACTTTCAAATCTGCATTTAACTAACCCTTGGCAGTCCCAGACAAGCATCAAACCAGAGCACAGGCAGCCCAGATGAGCTGAGCGGGAAGTTTGCCCACTCCATCTCTGTAACTTTGGCATCTTAAGTCATTAAAAGGGCTTTTGACCAGGAAGTAGCCTTATACTAAATCACTTGCATTTAGAAGTGTCTCTAAGAAAAGCAACAGACAGTTAAAAAGAAGATACGCTACCATGAACGAATGTATTAAAAATTAATAAATCAATGTATTCTCAAAATGGGGTTGCTTAGAGAAAATTTTTCCCTGAAGATTTGTTTTTCCTTTGAGGAAAGTATTTTAAAAAAAAAAAAGGACATGGGAGGAGGCCAAGGAGCAAGAAAGCACTATTCTCAAAGTTGCACTTTTGACAACTTGGTTAAGATTACCCAGTACCATGCCTAGCTCTCCTAAGCAGAAGGGGTAAGAAGTTACAGCTGTGGCAACTTTGATAAATGACATTTCGGAGAATGACTTTTTATCAATCTAGCCATAACCATCAATGGAGAATTCTTGTTACTATAAAATAAAAATGCCAAGGAATTCACTTCTTTACTGTCAAATTGAGATTTGATGGAAGAAACAGCCAGGCAATTAATTATATTTAGGAACCATGCATCTTGGCTTTGAAGTTAAATGTATTTCCCTGTGGCTTTATATTGGGAACAGGTTTTATTAAATTCAATTACTTTTCCCTCTGGTCTGCTCCATAAAGGTACTCACAGAGGAGGACAGCTCTTAACCGAACAATTACCACTGAAAAGATGGTGATGGAGTGGCTTTGGCCACTCACGTGCATTGGTGCTTTATGAGCAAAATAATTGACGAGAGGGTGTTTCTGGTGGTCTTCAAGTTTCACCACTTTCTTGTCAGCCAGCAAAGCAAAGAAGCAGCAAAAATGCAGGGGTCTTCTCTTCCACGTTGCGTCCTTCTGGCTGCATCCCCACCCAAGGCCCTTGCCCTTTCCCAGAAGGGAACAGCTCAATTCACCCACAAACCCATGTGACGCCTCCCAAGAGACTCGCAGAGGCACGGTCTCTGGCATTGGGAAGAACTCTGAACACACGGTCCAGAAACATCGCTGGAAACAAGGTCACCAATTCTAGACCAGCTCTGTTCTAGCCAAAGGAGACTTGATCTTTTCTGCTCCAGGAATCTCCTGTTCTTCATCTGACCAGCAGGCAGACATGGTGACTCTGGACCTGCCTTTCCCATATGACTGCTATTAGGCTCAAACAAGAGAGTGAGATAATAAAGGAGTGATAATTGCAAAGCATTGGTAGGATTGTTGGTAACAAGGTATGAACTAGCACATTTCTGCTTCAATTGTCATTTAAAACAAACTGTGGCTTTCATAATTTTCCTGTCCTAGGAGGTACCTTACTATAAGAATGGCTTCCCTCCTGAAATGCACAGGCGAGAATGTTTTTAAGATCTCATACATTCTTTGATTGGAAAATGACTGAAAAAGTTGACTGTGTCGTCCGCCAGTCAGGTGGCAGCTCCCAATGAGGGCATTTTCTAACCAAAAGTATAATGTATTTCTGCAATAAAATGACCAATTTTACAAGTCCCGGGCATTGCTTAAAAAATGGTTGTATTAGGATCAAAAGCTTCGGTGCCACCTGGGACCAATAAGTGGTCTGTTTCTTCCAGAAACATCACCTACTTCAGCCCCAATCCTGGCTTAGTGAAATTAAGAAGCACAAAAACACAAGGCCAACTCAAAGAGTTCGCAGAAGAATTATGTAGGCAAAATTCAATATTATGAGCCAGTAATTTTCTTCCAAGTTTGTCACCAAAATGAGCCAAGGTTAAAGTACAATCAGCATGCCTTCCACCAGTACAGTGCTTCCAAAGCTAGAGTCAAGAGCTCAGCAGGGAATCGGTAAGAAGCAGCCTGGCTAAATGGAGCTGAATTTGGTGGTTCAGAGTCTGTTGTCTTCTCTAGATTTTCTTTGTTGATATTGTGGAGGGGCTCGGGATATTGCTCAGTTGGCAAAGTGGTTGCCTTGCAAGCACAAGGCTCTAGGGTTCAATCCCCAGCACCACCAAAAAAAAAAAAAAGAGAGAGAGAGAGAGAGATTGTGGATGTGTCCCTTTTATCAGATGTACCACTAGTGTCACTTAGAAAGAACATCTTTGTGACAAAAGATCATTAAACTGCCACATGGAGATATCAGGTGGGTGGAATGTATCTCCTGGGGTTTTCTTTGAGCAGGCTGGGCTTGGCAGCTCAGTGGGCTGTACCACAAATGAAGAACATAGATATCCAGAAGTGTGGACATTAAACCACAGAAGAGTTCTGCCCTCTGGCCCAGACAATGGGATCAGGAGGCAGCATGGGACATGGTTCTGAGATCAGTGTGGCCTGAGTGTAGTTTGCCTCTCATGGAAGGACAAAGAGTAACTAACACAAGATGGCATACATCGTTATCAAGGGCAGGTCGAGGGTCTGCTGTTGGCAGTGTGTTCATCTAAGGTCCTGGAGAAGGACACAATGAATCTGCAGCTTGTGAGCTGCATCAGAGGAAGAGTCGTGTGTCTTGTTAATGTATTTATCTGTAGAGAGAAGCACAGGGCCGAAGTACAGCAATCACTCAAGAAGTACTTCCTATATGAAGAAATAAAACTGACGGCATTTATGATTAGATATAGGTCACCAGCAAATGAAACAGTGACTACAGGCATTTAAACCATCGCCTCCCAATTCCAAAGACCAAAAAGGATGGGGCGGAAAGGGTGATTTCATGTAGTTTCTAGAAACTAAGAAGGGTACCAACACACTTTAACCCTCATCACTTAAGAACAGGCAAAATTATTAGAATTCAGTATTTGTTTATAGTTTCTTAGGATAAAATATATGTGCAACGCCATAAAGAAGTCTCAAAAATACCATTTGTCTTAGTCCGCTCTTTCGCTGCTGTGACTAAATGATCTGAGCAGCACAATTAGAGAGAGAGAGAGAGAGAGAGAAACTCTCCAGTTACAAAATATATACCCCAAAGCCATGCCCCAATTCCCACCTCCTCCAGCCACACCCCACCACTTCAATTCATCCCATTAGGGATTAATTCACTGATTGGGTTAAGACTCTTACCACCCAATCATTTCTCCTCTGAACCTCCCTGCATTGTCTCACATGTGAGATTTTGGGGGACACCTCACATCCATACCATGACACCATTCTATGATAGACACATGCAAGCATGTGACCTGAACTCTAACCAGAAGAAAGTATGATCAACAGAACCTTCCCTTTTGTCCTACTTCTGTATGAATGTCCCTCCAACATTCCCAGAGCAAGCTGCAATTCTAACTTTGCTTCTATCATAGGTTAGTTCTTTCTATTCCACAACGTCATATCCATGGATTGTATACTACATACTTCTGCACAAGGCTTCTTTTACTAGTTCTATGTGTTGTCTTTGCTTCTTTTCACTGCTTAATAGCATTTCCTTCTGGGAATATTCCCTCTATTAGCTGTAGTTTTACACATATAGCATTATTATTTTAATGGCTACTCTGGACATTCTTTTAATTATCTGCTTATTTTGAGATCACGATAGATTGACAAGCAGCTCTAAGTTCAATTTGTCCATTTTTTCTTTCGTTGTCTGTGAAGCACTTACTTTTAAACTTCTTGACTGTTGTGTCTAAAGCTTCAATCATCTGTGAATCTTTTCCTACTTGTTTTTTTTTTTTCTCTTATCACTCTCTTGCTATTGGTTATATTCATTTGTCTCTTTGCAAGTCTAGTTTGATTTTTGCATAATTGATAATGTATACAAAGAACCATGGAGGATTCCGATTGGGTCTTTCACCAGTAATGGTGTCCTCTCTCCTCTGCCAGACAGATACATTTAGGGGCTGCTGATTGAATTCCAATCATGGATTGAACTCGGGTAGGGTTCAGTTGATGTTCCAGTAACATATGGTTCATTTTGCTGAGTGTGCTGATTCATACCTGGAATCCCAGTGATTCGAGAGGCCGAGGCAGGAGGATTGCAAATTTGAGGCCAGTCTGGGCAACTTAGCAAATGCTGTCTCACAAGAAAAAATTTAAAAAGGTACTGGTGGTGTAGCTCAGTGGTAGCACATCCCTGGGTTCAATCCCTAGTACCACAAATAAACAAACTAACAAAATATCTGATTCTATTTCTCAGGTATAACACCACTAGGCTTTGGACTGAGGGGATAGGTGCTCTGCCCTGAAAGACTTTGGAAGATTCAGTTCTGCTCTTTGGAAGTTTTGAGGATGATTATCTGGTCAACCACCCATGAGGCTTCAGAATTTAGCCAGTGTCACAGATGACATAATTGCATACATAGAAAACTGAAAAGAATTGACCAATGGATAAATAACCTTTTAGAACTAATAAGTGATTATAGCAAGGCTACAGGATATAAGGTTAATACATGAGTCTCTTTTGTTTTCTATATCCCAGCAATGATAGTGAGGGTTGAAATTAAGAAGAAACTATCATTCACATTATTACCCAAAGAAATGAAATATGTAGGTAAAAGCCTAACAAAATATGGATAAAATCTTTATGAAGAAAATCACAAAACTATGATGAAAGAAAATCAAAGAATTAAATAAATGAAGTTATTCCATGTTCAGGGATAGGAAAACTCATTACAGTTAAGATGTCAATTCTCCCATATTTTATCTACAGATTCGGTACGATCCCAGTCAATATCCCAGCAAGTTATTTTGTGGATATCAGCAAACTGATTCTAAAAACTAAAGGACGAATGATCTCGCTGATAAGTGGATGAAGACATATAATGGGGGGTAAGAGGGGTTAGCGTTAGGGTTAGGGTTAGGTTTAGGGTTAGGGATAAGGAGAGTGGTAAGAATGGAGGAAGGAAGGACTGTATAGAGGGAAAAGAGGGGTGGGAGGGGTGGGGGGAAGGGAAAAATAACAGAATGAATCAAGCAACGTTGCCCTATGTAAATTTATGATTTTTAATTAAAAAAAAATAAAGTCTATACAGAGAGGCAAAAGACCCAGAATATCTAACAAATGTTGAATAAGAAAAAGCAGGAGGACCGTGACTACCCAACTTCAAGAACTGATACAAATCTACAATAATCAAGACAGTGTGGCACTGATGAAGGACAGACAACAGTGAGACAACAAGTCCAGAAGAAACCCACATGGATATTGTCAGATGATCATTAACAAAGGAGCAGACACAAGTCTCTCCAGAATAATTGGACATCTCCATGCAAAAAAAAAAAAAAAAATTAATTTAGACACAGAATTTATACTTTCCATAAAAATTAACTCAAAATGGATCACAGACCAAAATGTACAATGTAAAAGTATTAAATTTTTAAAAGACAACAGGAGAAAATCTAGAAGACCTTGGTTACAGTGATGACTTTATGGATCCTATTCCATAGGCACCATCTGCAAAAGAAATAATCAATAAACTGAACTTCATTAAAATAAAAAACTTCTGCTCTGTGAAAGACAAGATAAAAAGAAAAGCCACAGATTAGGAAAAATATTTGCAAAAGACATATCTGATAAGGGACTGGTATCCAAAAAGAGTTCTTAAAAATTCAAAAAGGAGAAAATGAATGGCCTTTTGAAAAATGGGCTAAAGATCTGACTAGATAATAAGGAAAATACACAAATGGAAATAAACACATGAAAAGATGCTTAACATCATGTTATTAGGGAACTGCAAATTAAAATGAAATCCTATTACATACTTATCAGGATGGTCAACATCCAAAACACCGGAAACACCACATCTTGATGAAGTTGTAGAGCAAAGGAAACTCTCATTCCTTGCTGTTGGGAATCCAAGATGGCGCAGCTACTCTGGAATAGTTCGATAGTTTCTTATAAAGCTAAACATACTCTTCCCATATGATCAGGCAATTGTGCTTCCAGAAACTGACCTAAGTGAATCAAAAACTAAGATTCACACAAACATTTGCAGTTGGATGTTTATGACAGCTTTATTTATAATTTCTAAAACTTGCTGGGCATGGTGGTACACGTCTGCAATACCAGCCACTTGCAAGTCTGAGGCAGGAGGATTGCAAAGTTCAAGGGCAGCCTGGGCAACTTGTGAGACCGTGTTTCAAAATAGAAAATAAAATGGTTGGAAATGTAGCTCAGGAATAAGAGTGCTCCCGGGTTCAATGACCAGTACAGTTAAAAAAACAAAACAAAACAAAAAAAACTTTAAAACGTAATTTCTGAAACTAGGAAGCAGTCAGGATGTCCATTGGTAGGTGACTGGGTGAAATTGTGGTACATCCACAATAGAATGCTAGTCAGTGCAAAAAAATAAAACAAACAGCAACAAAAATAACTACTGAGCCCTGAAAGACACAGATGTGCCTTAAATGCATTTTACTAAGTGAAATGAGTCACTCTGAAAAGATGACATGCTGAATGATTCTAAGCATAGGATATTCTGGAAAAGGCAAGACCATAGAGACAATAAGTAGATCAGGGTTACCAGGAGTTGTGGGGAGGGAGGCAGGAGCAGGAAGAACATGGAGGCTATCTGGGGCAGTGAGTCTCTTCCGCATGATGCTTCTGTGCGGGATGCACGTCCTCCCATGTATATCTGTCAAAATCCACAGCAGGTGCCACGCCCAGAGTGAGCCTCAATGGGAACCACGGGCTTTGGTGACCACGTTGTGCCCGTGCAGGGGCATGGAGCATGACACTTACACCACTCTGCTGTGGGGTGCTGGTGGCAGAGGAGGTGACGCATCCGAGCCGGGGAGACATGGATGGGAAATCTCTGTACCTTCCACTCAACTTTGCTATGAAAAAAAAAAAAAAAAAAAAAAAAAAAACGCTGTATAAGAGGAAATTTATGAAAAATTTATGAAAAAAGATGAAGGTGGCTGAGGTCCCGCGGGGAAGTCTGGCTCCACATTTGTGGCAGCCTTCTTCCCTTTGGTGGTACATGGTCTCCAAGCACCATGAAGCTGGGGGGCATTTCCACCTGCCTTTTAGAAGCTTCCATCCTATTCCAGTAGCTTCCCACACCGCATCAGAACTCAGGTGTTCTGGTGAACCGGCCGAAAACTCACTGAGCATCTGAATGTTCCACCTGACCACCTGGACTCCCCTAGGAGAGGGTCACTACCTGCCTTTCCCTAGGAGAGTCCCACCGCCTGAGATGAGCCTGCCGTCAGCCTGGAAGTGCACCTGTGAGGGACAATGATGGAAAGTAAACCCTTCACCTTGAGCTGCTCTGGCAGGTAGCCTTTCCTGAAGTGGTGTCTCTTGCTTTCTGTGTTTTATACCAATGATGTTCAATTTAAAAAAATCCCTCTGGATTATATGCTCCAAATCATATCATATTATAACATCGGTGACTGTGATCAACCAGCTATAGTTTTATGTGAGAGTGCAGAGTTTTTCACAATACTTTCATTTGGAATGTGAGCAAAATGTATCCAAAGACAACTGGGCAGGCTAACATAATCCACTTCCGGGAATAAAGTCTTCCAGCTATTTAGCATAAAGGGGGGGTGGAAGTAGAAAGACCGATTGCACAGTCTTAGACAAGTGAAGGATTGAGTGACCTAACCAACAATATTCTCATCTTTGAAGAATTTGGAGGATTACATGATTGTGTGTGTAATGATGAATCAGAACAGAGAAATGCAACATTATTTGACAAAGGCAGAGGGCCTCCTGGGTCTTCATTATTGCACTGCAACCTGACAGAATCAATCCATGTTTGCGAACTACAGATTAATCAAAAAAGAACGTGTGGCACATGCTGGTAATCCCAGAGACTCTGGAGGCTGGAGTAGGAGGACCACAAGTTGGAGGCCAGCCTGGGCAACTTAGCAAGACCCTGTTGCAAAATAAAAATAATAATGAAAACAAAGAGCTGGGGATGTGGCTCAGTGATTAAGCACCCCTGGGGTTCAATTTCCAGTACAAAAAAAGGAAGAAAGAAAGAAAGAAAGAAAGAAAGAAAGAAAGAAAGAAAGAAAGAAAGAAAGAAAGAAAGAAAGAAAGAAAGAAAGAAAGAAAGAAAGAAAGAAAGAAAGAAAGAAAGAGAAAGAGAGAGACTTGTGTAGCCAATAGCAGGGACAAACGGTGGTCCACAGAGGTTGGTAACAGTCACTAGTCCTGATCACCAAATAGTTCTGGCTCTCTCCTAGGCACATGATAAAATTGCAACTGCTGTCCCTCCTGTGGTTGGAGTAGTTATTTAACTAGTCCTAGTCAATAAGTTGTAAATAGAAATAATGTGTCACTTCCAGCCTTGAGGATTTAACTAGTCTCTAGAGGGATCTCTTTTCTACTACTGTAACCACCAAAACCCTTCCATAGCATGTCCACTCCATCATCCAGGATCCTAGAATAAAGACATCTCAGAGAAGAGCCTTCAACCAAACTGCAATGGACATGTAGTGGAGGGAAAAACATGGGTTTGTTGCTTTTAGATACTGAGATTTGGGGGGTATTTGGTTACTGCAGCATAACCTTGCTAATCCTGACTGATAGAGTATGCATGCTGTCTAGGAGAGAGGTCCCTCGCCTAAAGAGTCCATCTGTTGTAGGACTCTGTCTCATTTAAGGGATTTAAAGAGGAATACTTCAGGATAGTTGATATCACTGAATATCTAATTCATATAAACAATCCACACAGACGACTCCCCTGGCTCTGACCCCGCCCGGCCGCATTCAGGGATCCTCTCATCACAATTGGGCATTGCATATGCAATTGTTATGGAGAAAGATGCCCGTTCTGGTGAGACTTGCTAAGATGTGAAGGGTGTCCCCCTGCGACTGACAAACCAGAGGGAGTCTGGAAGAAGCCAGATATTTTTTTTAAAGGTCAACTGCAAGGGGCTTAAGCAACAAAGGCATGTATTGCCCACATAACTGAAATATTTTAGTCATATAAGCTCCAGTCACAGTTTGATTCAAGGGTCCCTGGTGTTCTCTGAGGTCCAGCTACATTTCTCTAAGACTCCACCATCTTGGCTCTGCTGGGTGTGGTGACTGATTTTGCCTCAGGCCTGCTCCCTCAGAATGGCAGAATGGCTGGGGCTGCCCATTCCAGGCTTCACACCTACATCATCTAGAAGAAGAGGAAACGTCTTTCTCCCAGAACCCCAAACCAAAGACTTGAGATTAACTCATTGAATCGGCTTAGAACCCTGCCTCCCTCAGAATCCATCATGCGGGAAGGAGTAGAGGGAAAGGCATAGAAGGTTCTGGGTGACGGGCTTGACGTAAGTCATGAGCTCCACCTAGTTTAGGAGGTTGGGGTCAGCTTCCCTGGAATCACAAGAAGCCCCATCGAGAAATACAGACTGTTGGGAAATAGCTCAGTCCATTGTGTGCCACCATAACAGAAGAGACTGGGAAACTAAGGAAGGACAGAGATTCCTTTCTCAAGAGTTCTGGAGGCTTGACGTACAAGGTCAAGTTGCCATCTCTGGGAAGGGCCTGTGCACCATCCCGTGGCAGAGGCAGAAGGATAAGAGAGTAAGTTCAAGGGAGGGAGAGAGCAAGAGAGGCTGAACTCATGTGTACCAACCCCACTCTGTGGTAATGCACCCAGCCCCTCCATGATGGCTTTAGTCCATTCATGAAGACAGAGCCCTTAGGACATGCTCAGCTCTCAATGCTGTTGCACTGGGTCGAGTTTCTAACACACGAACATTGTGAGGCTCTGTCCAACCTCAGCAGGAAGGTTAGGTCATAGACAGGATGGCTCTGTGAGAATTCTGCTCTGCCAGGTAGTTCTCTGTCTTGGTGAAGGTCCAGTCACTATGCTGACTTCTCCATCATTCAAAAAGACCATGGCTCGTTGCTTTCACCAAATTTTTTTTAACTAATCGGTTCAATAACTTCCCCCAGTAATATAATTAGAGAAGTAAATAATAACAGTGAGAAGTCATAGGATTCTTACTGTGTACTCAGCTCTATGCTAAGTGCATAAATATAAAGCTGTTCATGTCATATAACAATATGGTGGGGAAATGGGGCTGAGAGAGTTCAGGTAACTTGTTTGAGATCACAGAATAAGTTAGTGGGGAGGCCTGGGTTTGAACCCTGAGCTCTGAATGCCATATCCCATCTGTGGCCGCTGACTTGTGGACGTTTGCATTTTGGTCTTTTGGTCAGAATTTTAGGTCAAGAGGGAATCATAGTTCCTTATTATTATTATTATTATTTTTGAACCAGGGATTTAACTTGGGAGCACTTGGCCACTGAGACACATCCCAGCCCTATTTTATATTTTATTTAGAAAAATATAATTTAGATTTTATTCAGGGTCTCACTGAGTTGCTTAGCACCTCACTTCTGCTGAGGCTGGCTTTGAACTCACCATCCTCCTGCCTCAGCCTCCCAAGCTGCTGGGATTCCAGGCATGGGCCACTGCTCCCAGCCATAGTTTTTCAATTTTGAGTCCCAGGATCTCAGTGGACCAGGGCAGGGACACTGGGTGCTCAATATTTCTCAAAACTGACACAGCAAATTGCTGGTTTTTTGAAATCCGGTGTTTAAATGGTGTCACCAGACAGAGACATCCTGGCTCATATCTTGTTAGATACCATGATAAATGGCTTTGCAGAGGAAAGAAAACAGATAGAATCCCACTTTACCCCTATTATACCGTTAAGGATGTCCTAGGCTTCTAACCAGCCGTGAAAGCAAGACATCTTATGTCAATCACTCCGGCACAAATTACTGGGCCTAAGCAAGATGCTAAGCAAGGACCTGTTGAGGTTTAATGTTTCCAGTTTAGGAATTTACAAATTAAATAGCACCAGAATTAAAGAAGTGCTCTGTCATGAGAAAATGTACAAGTGCATCATTTAAGAAACACAGAGCTCTGTGCCTTTCCCAGTGTTGGCGGCGACTGGGCTCCTGGTTGAAATAACCTTAATCCTTCTAATTCTGAACTCCTGGCCATCTTATCCCCTTGCACCCCTTATTGTTCCTCCCCAGGTTCACTCATCTCAGGAATGGGCCTCCTATGGCGGTCTTTGGAGGCCAGTAGGGCTATTCCTGAGCATTTACAATCAATTCCTCCTGCAAATACATCTCAGATCTCCCACCTCATGTCCACCTTCATCCCGACAGCTGTTCTCTCTCTGGATGATAGCCATTCTGCTTTCACGTCCCCTTCGTCCCTTCCAATCTCTTCTCCGTGTTGCAGCTTGAATCATAATTTCAATATCAAATTTTGATCTTTCGCCCCATTCCCACACTTAAAATGCTTCAAATGTTTAGCAGTGTCCACAGGCTCCACCGACCGACGTGGTCAGTGGCGCGATAGCACACGCGTACACGATTCTGTTTCCACTCTCAAACCATTGTATAAAAAACTCCTCAAGTTTTTATACAGTCGGTTTCCTTTGAGCTAATTTGCCCCAGTGCAGACTCATGCAAGTGTTCTGAGCACATTTAAGGTAGGCTAGGCTGAGCTATGCTGTCTGGTAGATTAAATGTATGATATTAATTTTTACTTAGATTTACTTACGACAGGTTTATCTGGGTGGGCCCCATTGCAAATTGTATTTCAGGTGGAATTCCGCCTCCTTTGCACGGTCCATTCTCTGCCTGTGCACCCCCAGTCAGGACTCCTCTGCCCAGCCTCCCCCAGGTGCGCCTTGAACTTCTTGGGGCCTTGAGCTCCATGCTCTCTTTGTGGCTCACTCCTTCTTCAGTTCTCACTGCAAATGTTGCCTGTCCCAAGAGGCCTTCCTTGAACATCTGGGTTGTCAAATAAAATACAGAATACCCAGTTAAATTCAAATTTCAGAAAAATAATGATTTTCAGTACTTCTTAAGTCCAAATAGGACATGGGGCTTACTTACACCAAAGATTTATTCATCTTTTATCCAAATTTCAAATTTAACTGGGCATGGTGTATTTGTATGTGTTCAATCAGGCAACCCTACTGACCCCCAAATGATTCCCCAAGTTGTTCTCAATCCCATCACCCTATTCTTCTCCCCCACTCACTCTTCACCATTTAAAAATATACATGCATGCATTTACTTGATTGTCCCTGGTCCCACCTGGACACCGAGCTCTTTAAGGGCAAGACCTAAATTTATTCCATTTGTCAGTATATATTCAATGATCAGTATATAATAAAAGCTCAGTACAAGCCTAGCACTTAATAGGAGTTCAATAAATATACAACAAATGAAGATTATTTTAGCAGAAGAGTTAGCATCCTCTTTTGCCAAACTTCTTCCTAGGTAATATGGCAAGTTTTCACTTTACTGAAAAGACTTCAAAGACCAAAGCAGTAAAATACATAATCATAATCCACTTAGCTCAGTAATTAGACCTTTTTTTTTTTTTTTTTTTTTTTTTTTTTTTTTTTACTTTACATACAGATCCTTTTATTGTAAACAAATGGGATACATGTTGTTTCTCTGTACATGGCGTAAAGGCATACCATTTGTGTAATCATAAATTTACATAGGGTATTGTTCTTTGATTCATTCTGTTATTTTTTCCCTTTCCCCCACCCCTCCCACCCCTCTTTACCCTCTATACAGTCCTTCCTTCCTCCATACTTGCCCCCCTCCCTAACCCTAACTCTAACCCTAACACTAACCCTTCCCTCCCCCCCATTATGTGTCATCCTCCACTTATTATATCATTCATCCTTTGACTTTTTGAGATTGGCTTATCTTACTTAGCATGATATTCTCCAATTTCATCCATTTGCCTGCAAATGCCATAATTTTATCATTCTTTATGGCTGAGTAATATTCCATTGTATATATATATATACCACAGTTTCTTTATCCACTCATCAATTGAAGGGCATCTAGGTTGGTTCCACAGTCTGGCTATTGTGAATTGAGCAGCTATGAACATTGATGTGGCTGTGTCTCTGTAGTATGCTGATTTTAAGTCCTTTGGGTATAGGCCAAGGAGTGGGATAGTTGGGTCAAATGGAGGGTCCATTCCAAGTTTTCTAAGGAATCTCCACACTGCTTTCCAGAGTGGCTGCACTAATTTGCAGCCCCACCAGCAATGTATGAGTGTACCTTTCTCCCCACATCCTCGCCAACACCTGTTGTTGCTCGTATTCTTGATAATCGCCATTCTAATTGGGGTGAGATGGAATCTTAGGGTGGTTTTGATTTGCATTTCTCTTATTACTAGAGATGTTGAACATTTTTCCATATGTTTGTTGATTGCTTGTAGATCTTCTTCTGTGAAGTGTCTATTCATTTCCTTAGCCCATTTGTCGACTGGATTATTTGAATTCTTGGAGTAAAGTTTTTTGAGTTCTTTATAGATTCTGGAGATTAGTGCTCTATCTGAAGTATGATTGGCAAAGATATTCTCCCATTCTGTAGGCTCTTTCTTCGCATTGCTGATAGTTTCCTTTGCTGAGAGAAAGCTTTTTAGTTTGAATCTATCCCAGTGGTTGATTCTAGCTTTTATTTCTTGTGCTATGGGAGTCCTGTTAAGGAAGTCTGATCCTAGACCAACAAGGTGAAGATTTGGACCTACTTTTTCTTCTATAATCTGCAGGGTCTCTGGTCTGATTCTGAGGTCCTTAATCCATTTTGAGTTTAGTTTCGTGCATGGTGAGAGATATGGGTTTAGTTTCATTCTGTTGCATATGGATTTCCAATTCTCCCAGCACCATTTGTTGAAGAGGCTATCTTTTCTCCATTGCATATTTTTGGCCCCTTTGTCTAGTATGAGAAAATTGTATTTATTTGGGTTTGTGTCCGTGTCCTCTATTCTGTACCATTGATCTACCTTTCTATTTCGGTACCAATACCATGCCGTTTTTGTTACTATTGCTTTGTAGTAGAGTTGAAGATCTGGTATTGCAATACCCCCTGTTTCACTCTTCCTGCTAAGGATTGCTTTAGCTATTATCAGTTTCTTATTCTTCCAGATGAATTTCATAATTGCTTGCTCTATTTCTGTAAGATACGTCATTGGGATTTTAATTGGAATTGCATTGAATTTGTATAGCACTTTAGGTAGTATGGCCATTTTGACAATATTAATTCTTCCTATCCAAGAACATGGAAGATCTTTCCATCTTCTAAGGTGTTCTTTAATTTCTTTCTTTAGTGTTGTATAGTTCTCATTGTAGAGGTCTTTCACCTCTTTTGTGAGATTGATTCCCAAGTAATTAGACCTTACTGTGACTAAATTCGGTGGATGATGAATTGAAGAGACTCAGTGTTGAGTAACGTTAGTGTTACTTTGACATTTTTCTAAATGGATAAAATCACTGGAGGATGGTCAGTTCAAAGCCAGCCTCAGCAACTTAGTGAGGCCCTGTGCAAGTTAGTGAGACTCTGTCTCTAAATAAAACATAAAAAGGTTTGGGGACGTGGCTCAGTGGTAAATCACCCCTGAGTTAAATCCCCAGTACCAGAGAGAGAGAGAGAGAGAGAGAGAGAGAGAGAGAGAGAGAGAGAGGGAGAGAGAAAGGAGTTGCAGTCCTCGGGCGCTACTCGGCTCAGTGGTGTGATGTATTTTTAAAATAACACCAATTAAGACATTAAAACTGGATTCAACCTAAAATTTGCTACATCTTTATTTTGAGGATGAGAGGGAGCGAAAGAAAGGACATGTAAAATGAAGCTGACTTCATCCTGCACAGTGGGAAATCAGCAGAGAATGATAACAATGATGATCCAAAAGAGAGTGCTATAAATTTAATTGAGAGAAATGGAGACACCTACCAAAAGCGAGAAATAAAATAAGCTTCTAGAGAGCTCAAGTAGGGTTGGACAGTGGGCAAGGAGGGTGTGGGATTATCATTTTTAATTTTTGATTTATAGACATTATTGACATTTTAAATTATATGCATGTATTACTTTGATGAAAGTGTATTGGAAGAAGAAGAAAAAAAAAAAAAAAACTTGCATCAGCAACAACAGACATGTTGAGTGACCCAGCTCAGTTTGCTGAAAATAAAACAAAAATAATCATCTTAGTATTATATGCTGCATTAGTTAGGGTTCTCCAGAGAAGAAACAACAAATAGTAGAGACAGGGACGTGGCAGGGAGGGGGTGGGGGGAGACAGACCAAGATTGATTTGAAGGAATTCACTCACATCAAAGTCCAGAAGTGAGACTTTAGGAGCCGATTGAATCATAAGCATAAGGGCTTTAACATCATCGTGGATTAATCCATGAATGGGTTATTGGGAGATGGGACTGGTTGGAGGAAGGAGGTCACCAGGTCACCGAAGGCATTCCCTTGGGGACTACATCTTATCCCTGGCAGCTTCCTTCTCCCTCTGCTTCCTGGCTGCCAGGAGCTGAGGAATTTTCCTTTGCCATGACCTTGTGCCGTACTCTTCTGCCTCGGAGGCAGCTGACCATGGCTTTGGCCCTCTGAAACCATGAGTCAACATAAATCTTTCCCCTTTTAAGTTGTTTATGTCAGGTGTTTTGGTCACAGACACAGGAAGCCAACACCTGGCCCCCACCCCCAAGAGTAGACTTCACCCAGTTCTCTTCTTTCCAACTCAGTGGGAAGTGGTATTTCACTGCCCTCTGAATCCAGTATTTCTAGGATTAATGCAATAAATTTTCTCAAAAATCTCAAAGTCTTTAAAGTCTCATTGTGTTCATCCCCAGACCTGGAAGGCAGGTGAGTCTCATTTATAGTTGACTCAGCACACACCAGAAGGCATGGTCGATATCCTTTTCTTCCTGACGGTAAGTGCTTTGAGACATTTACCTGTTGGAGTGTGACTTCCACCTACAGATAAGGAGGTAGGGATGGAGCTTGCCTTTCTTCTCTTAGTACTCCCTCATCTCTTCACCTTATCATTGTAAGCACTAGAATATACTCCTCAAGTGGCAAGAAGAAGATAGACTTTCTGCCTCTGGCCAGGATGGCGCACGCCTGTAATCCCAGCAGCTCAGGAGGCTGAGGCAGGAGGATGATGAGCTCAAAGCCAGCGTCAGCAACTTAGTGAGGCCCTAAGCAACTCAGTGAGAACCTGTCTCTAAATTTAAAAAAAAAAAAAAAAAATTAAAAGGGCTGGGGATGTGGTTCAGTCATGATCACCCCTGGGTTTAATCTCAAAAAAAAAAAAAAAAAAAAAAAAAAAAAAAAAAAAAAAAGACAGACTTTCTATTATGGAGTTTTATGAAGGTACATAGTAGAGATCTAAAGCAGAACCCTTTCAAATGACTTTTGAAAAAGAGAAAACTTCACAGTCCCAATTCTAGATGTGAAAACACCTCTGGACACAGAGCACTTACTCTGGCTTAGTAAGAGAACAAGATGACTGGGGCAGAGGTCCTGGCGAATGTGGCCTTGTCATTACAGACGGTATTTTCTTCCTTTTTAGCATGGCAAAATGTAATCCTCCAACGCTTAGGTACTTAAAAAATATTTTCCCTGCAGCGGCAGGAGTGATTATCATGAATGATAAGTAAATTTGTCAGCATTAGTGCACCGAAGTAGCTGCCATCAATCCACACGGAGACGTGCCTCGGGCTGGAGGGACTCCTGATGCCGGGGCGCGTGGCTCCGCAGAGCGGCCTGGGTGGGTGCTCTCTTCTGTTTTCCCTCCTCAAACTGCAAGAATATTATGTGTAATCTAATATTTGCTAAAATATTGGAAACTCCTTTTAATTGAATAAATTTACTGAAAAACTTCATGGATTTAAATGGTCTTACGAGTCATTTGCCAGAAAAGATTGATTTCTCTAATAGGATCCAGCTGTAACTTGCCTTGGGCATGGTACAAATTCTTTAGGGGAACTGATGGCTTTTTCTGGTTTTGTCTTTTGTCAGTGTAGTTGAAAATGATACTCAATAGTTCCATTTATCAGTGGGGAAAACTTGTTTAAACACATTCAGAATGCTGCTCCTGTTTTTATTGAAGCTAATCCTTCTGTTTCTCTTGTTAAGAAGGTTTAAATATAAACACAATCAAATTTGTTCTTTGTGAGCTGTTAAAGCCCGACAGTAATACAAAGTGGACCAAAATAGCTCTCCAGAATTCATATTAGAGATGAAGTGCTATTTATTTGTAAGGCAGAATGATAACACCTAAGGCGATCAAAAGGAGACTGAGGCAGAACCCTGCGCCCAAGTGAAACTAATAACTGCATTTCAGAATCCTAGACTGAAGCTTCCTCTGGACAGGCACCAAGGCTTAACCTCATGGGTTCCTGGGAAGGAGCCTATCTCCCTGGAGGTAAATGCTGATTGGCTTATTATTATGGAATTGCAGTGACCACCATAAATAACGCCTCCTTCTTCCACCCCGAGACACACAGAGGATAAGTCAATTGGAGACAAAATCATGAGTTTCTGTAAGCGGTGTATTTGTTGCTCAGTTTAGGTTTTTACAGTGTCTTTTATGTAGGACCTGGAATATCATGGGTAAGATAAAACTAAATTAGAGGACATGGCTGAATCATGCACCTGCAGCGGGCTTCTCAGTCCTTCATCCTGAGCAAAACACAATGGGCCTCTATGGTCATGCCTGTCTCTAGCCAACTAGAGGTCCCCTCGGACAAGTAGAGCTGCCTCCTGAGCTCACTGTGTGACCAAGACACCCCCGAATGCACACATCCTGCAGACATGCTGCCCCAGAGCAGAGGTGCCCAGTATGCTCTCCAACCCACTGGTCAGGTAAGTCAGGCCCATCCTGACAGAGAGCTGGCCACTGTCCCCAAAACATTCCTTCTGGGAGAAGAATGGAAATTCTTGTTCCTCTATAGAAATATACACCCATGGAAATGAAAATTCAGTCAAAATTAAATGTTTTATTATTCTCTAAGAACTTCACTAAGAGCAGGAATTCTCAACTTTATTCTTGTTGGGACCAGAGTAAAACTGCTGGCAAATATCCCTCCGATTCACTTTAGTATTCATTCTAAGGCTTAGATCCACGTTTGGAACCTGCCTTCTATTTCGATTGAACCATGTAATTGTCAGAGGCTTGACTTGATCATACTTTCATGTACACATTTGCATTTTTCTTCTGTTCTCCGCCACCATTGATCTGGGCTACCGTTTTTGTAACCTGTTGCTGGGAAACTCAGTCATTCTCCGCTTAGGCAACTATTTAAATCGGGAAACTGTTCTTTAATGACCCTAATTGGCTGGAAAGAAAAATCCTTGTTAGAGTGTGCCTTCCTATTCTGTTTGGGGTTTCAGAATTTCCGGATGTGTGACAAATATTAAACAAACGATCACTTTGAGTTGGCAGTGCGGGCTCAGATCAAAGGTACCACCATCAAACACTTAGCAAGAGGTGACGAAACCAGCCGTGGCTGGGCGCAGGATGCAGAGCCGGCAGGGCGTCCTGGGGTGTCTGCAGTGGCTCCCGGGAGAGTCAGATCAATAGGGAGGACACCTCGGTGTTGATGTGCCGCAGGTGTCTCCGCGTGCGCCGCTCTTTGATTTCCACGTGGCTCTTTTGATATCATTCGAGCCTTGGTTCAGATCAGGTTTGACTGCTCAAAACTAAACTCCTAGAATTGTGAAAAGCTTGAAGAGCTCCTCTCTGGGTTTAAAATGGTATTTTGGGAACCATGTAAAAGCCCAGATCACTGTGTTCTAGAATCATGGCGTTTTACAGCCGGGGAGACTTGAGACCGCCCAATCTACCAACCCCTCGGAACCCCAGCCCCGCCCTCTACCTACCAAATAAGAAAAGAGAGCAAACAAGTTTAGTAACTGGGTCCAAATGACAAAGCCTGTTGGTGAGTAGGTCAGGCCTTCGAGTGTGTGTTGACCCTCTGTTCATATGGATCTCTGCTTCCCCAGAGTGGGGAACTTGATGAGGAATACCCACAGATCAGTGGGAAGCAGGGCGGGTGTCACCTGGTAGCCCGCATTCCGCACACTGTGCTCATTTGCTCACCTGGTAGCTCACCTGGTAGCCCGCATTCCGCACACTGTGCTCATTTGCTCACCTGGTAACCCGCATTCCGCACACTGTGCTCATTTGCTCACCTGGTAGCTCACCTGGTAACCCGCATTCCGCACACTGTGCTCATTTGCTCACCTGGTAGCTCACCTGGTAACCTGCATTCCGCACACTGTGCTCATTTGCTCACCTGGTAACCCGCATTCCGCACACTGTGCTCATTTGCTCACCTGGTAGCCCGCATTCCGCACACTGTGCTCATTTGCTCACCTGGTAACCTGCATTCCGCACACTGTGCTCATTTGCTCACCTGGTAACCTGCATTCCACACACTGTGTTCATTTGCTCAAGGGCTGTTCTGCCGTCAGTTGCAGATACAGTCGCCCTGCCTCCCAAGAGTCAAACAAATGTGGATTGAAAACAGTTTTCAAAAATGCATCAGCACTGAACATGTGCAGACCTTTTTCTCCTTATTATCCTTCAAACACTATAATACAACTCTTTATGTCCGCTGACAGCGGCTTAGGCATTTTGAGTCACCTGGAGGTGACTTAAGTATGCGGGAGGATGTGCAGAGTTCTCTGCGAATGCCACGGCTGCCAGGGACCTGAGCATCTGCGGATGTTGGTGTCAAGGCACCTCCGGGAATCAGTTCCCGGCAGATACCAAGGGACAACTGAACCACTCCCTAGGCCCACACCTGACAGTCCCTTGGTTCACGTGCTTTTCCAGGGCTTGGCTGCTGTCACTTGCCTTCTGAATACAGCCTAGATGATGGTCGCTGTGCCAACTGTCCAGCGCCATCAGAAGCGTCACAGCTGGATCTGGGACACACAGATAAGCGTTGACACCTGAGTCCTTGCTTCCTTGCTTGAGTGGACCCAGAACATAAATCATCAAAATGTGGCTTTGACTGTTTGGGATCTGTGTGGGGAGTTGTTGGGAGGGTCCTGGCGATTCCCGTGGAGTGACAGTGAAGGTTTGGGCCTCAACTTCCCAAGTGTGACTCTGAAGAGTCAAAGCAAGAGCGAGGGGAAGGGACGAAAGGGCAGGGCGGGAGCACCTGGCGCGGTGGCCTCCCCACAGAGAGCAGCACAGCCGACCCAGAGCCCTGCCAGGCCCACGTGTGGGGCCCTCTCACCCTGGCCTTCCTGCTGTCTGCAAAGCCATCAGCCATTTCAAGACAGCCCAGAGCTGGACACCTGGGGAGTCTGCAGGGCGCAGGGGAGGAGGCCAGGGGTGGACGCTGACAGAGGCTCCTGACAGCCCCAGAGGGTAGAGGCCCCGGAAGGAAGAGCAGCCAGCTGGCAGCACTTCAGCGTAATTAGACAGAGGAGCGGGCCCATGGCCTGAAAGCAGACACCTGGGGAGTGAAGCCCAGGGGGTCAAGGGCAAAGGTGGAGACACACAGCCCGCCAGACCACTGATGGACACTCCCCCCAGGGAGGAAGGTCTGAGAGCCTCAGACCAGAGGGTGGGGGCGGCGGGGAGGCCGCCGGGACCGGAGTCACAGGGCCTAGGAAGCACCCACCAAGGGCTGCGACCAAGGCACTGTCCTCTCTTGGTGCCGTGGGGCAGGGGAGTGCCCGTGGGGGGTGGCAGACAGGAGAGGATTTTTAAATATCTTAATTTTTTTTTTCCTATATCTGTTTACTAACAATGTGATTTTGTGAAAGCCAGATCAGATTTTTTTCCTTATTTCTTCATTTTGAAAATTTCAAACCGTTAAAAGAAAAATACGCTCTACCCTTACACCCTTCTCTTAGTTTCACAAAGTGTTATCATTTGGTACATTTTAGTTTTCTAGCTCCATGCTTGTTTTTTAACCATTTGAATGTAAGTTGCAAAAAATCAAAACACTTCTAAGTACTTTAACACGCAGTTTCCATGATGGCTATTGGCTTACATAAATATCAACACAACTAGGAAATTGTCACTCATTTTATACTTGTTTCCTCAACTGTCTGCCAAATGTCTTTTTTCCTCTAATCCTGAATCCAGTGATGTTTGTGCAATGTAGTTGATTATGTCTAAAATAGACTAGAACCTTTTTAAATTTGGAACACCTCATCTAGTGTTTGTTTTCCATACCATTAAAGTTTTTGAAGACCAATAACTCAAATGGATCACATTCTAGTTTTGTCTGATTGTTTTCTCATGATTAGATTCAAATTAAATATCTCTGGCAAAATATTTACTTAGAAGACCTGCCCTTCTCAGAAGGAAGCCACAGTTTAAGAGTGTGTCTCAACTACATAACAAAAAAGTTCCCACTAGAGTAGCATTAAGCCTGTTCATTTCTTTATCATTTATATGATGGGCTCCTCCCCCAAAAGATTTATAAACTATTTGGGTCACAACCAGATCATTAAAATAATGATTGAACACCAGTCTTGTCCTCGACATTGACTTTGATGTTAGGATTCCAGGTAAAGAAAACAATCTGGTGAAGAAACTGAATTCTAGAACTTTGCTATCCAGCTCAGAAAATTTCAAAAGAAATTCCCAGACTAAATTCCACAGGAAATTTCTCAGAGGAGTCCCGAGACCCTGACAAGCAGCTGCTTGCTCTGGGCTCCGTCAGCACAGGCAGCATCCATTTTCAGGGTAGCTTGGCTCCGTGGGGTTCCCGGCTCTGCTGGGACAGCCTGGGAACTCCCAGGCCAGTTGCATGGTGGGAGAGCCCTTGGGTGTGAAGGCCAAGGAGTGAGACTCCTGTTCTTGACCAGGTGTGAGCCCCTCACCTCTGCAGGGCAGTAGCTTCTTTGAGGTTCTCTACATTTTGTTTTCCAAATACAGACCCAAAATTACATAGAGAAAGAGTGGCTCAGGTCAAATTCATAACAATGAGCCAAATCATCCTGAAATTGATTAAAAGATATATATCTTATTTCTAAAAATGGCACATGTGTGTTGAAAAATTAAAACAGACCAAGGGGGTTTAGGAGAAGTTAATCTATCTCCTATGCAAATATCTAGTCCTATTTGTCTGAAATTACTGCCATCAGTCTTATCTGTTCTTCCAGAAATATTCCAGCAAATACATATATACACATATTATACTGTGCAAATCATGGAAGTAATCTCTGAATACTTTTCTGTTGACTTTTTCTCACTCCTTAACAATGTATCTTGGCTATTTGGCATATTGGCTTATATACATATCTTGTGCTTTTTACTTGCTGCATAGTATTCAATTTGATACCCAAAATTGTTTTCACGAGTTGCTTTATCTCTGGCTTTTCCTTATTATGAACAATGCTGCAAATGCATTTTTTATACATGTTTCAAGATATTTATAGGACAGAATCCTAGGATAAAATTGCTGGGTCAAAGTTGTATGCCTGGGAAACATTAATAGACACTGTGGAATCACCCTCCCAGGAGCTTACCTCTAGTCACTTTCCCAGTGGTGATGCCTGTGCTCCCTGAAGGGCATCTAGGTTGGTTCCACAATCTGGCTATTGTAAATTGAGCTGCCATAAACATTGATGTGGCTGCATCACTGTAGTGTGCTGATTTAATCCTCTGGGTATAGGCCAAGGGGTGGGATGGCTGGGCCAAATGGTGGGTCCATTCCAAGTTTTCTAAGGAATCTCCATACTGCTTAGGAAATGAGGGCTGGGGGAGAGGAAAGATAATGGAATGCAGCAAACATCATTACCCCATGTACATGTATGATTACACAAATGGTGTGACTCTACATCGTGTACAACCAGAGAAATGAAAGTTGTACCCCATTTGTGTACAACGAATTTGAATAATAAAATTTAAAAATCCTTTTTACATTGCAACTCAATCTGCTCAACAATTTGGTATTTGTTTTTCTTCAAACCAAAGAATGCGTGTGTCATAAATGTTGATGAAGTTTTCTTAAGTAAAATTTACTTTCATTTCTAAATGACATGGCATTTCCAGGTAGAAAATGATAGTGAGTTATTTGCCATGCAGCATTGGAAGGCAGGCAATGGACATTATTACCTAAATTATTCAAGAACTGTCCCTATGCTAAAGATATTTTAGTGTTTTTTTTCAATCCTGCTTAGAAACATTTCCCAGGTTTCAATTACATTAATTTCAAAATTAAACTCATGGATTAACTAAGAGAGTCATGGAAAAGTTGCCTGTGAGCTCATCATTAATCCTTTATGCTAGGGAGTGTACCTATCATTAGCTCCTTGCCTAGGATCACAACTGGAGAGATGACAAGAAGTCCTGACCTCACAGGAAGATCACAACCAAGTTCCGCCAGTTGGTGCTGCCATTATTAACTCAAGAGCATTTAACTGGCTACTTTAACTCGAGTAGGCCTTAAAAGATTTTAAAATGCTCTTCAAAGTGGGAGTGTGGGAGGAAGCGTGGACTTCAGGAGCCCCGGGTAGATCTCACTAATTGGTTATGACACCATTTCTTTTGGCCCATCTTGTTAAACGCTGCATCATTAGTGTTTAGAACAGTATTTTGCACAAAGCGGCTTTTCAGTACATGGAGGGAAGAATGGATGGTGAATGTTGGATTGGATTGACTGATGGATGAGTATTTTAGTCAGCTTCTCCTTGTGGTGACCAAAAGACCTGACAAGAACAGCAGAGAGGAGGAAGATGTATTTCAGTCCATGGTGGGCCAACTTCATGGCTATAGACTGATTAGGTTAAAGCTGTTGTAATTTGATCATTTCACACGTGAACGTTTTTTGCATTGTCTCACTCATGAATCTGGGGGGACACCTCCTATCTACACCACAACAGTGAGAGAGCCAAATGAAGCCTCAGCAACCTCCAGAACCCCACAGCAACTGTTGGCTGATCCATTAACACTCAAGATGAAATCTATTTAAGGTCCACTGCGGCTGATTCCGGACTCACCCTTCCTGACTAGTTAATGAAAGACAGGTATATTAACTGAAACACTTTATGGAAAAGTCTATCTGGCTTGATGTTCTTGCCACAATGCTGTATTATTTACTTTGCATCGTGATATAATTAAAGAAACTTTTTATGTCTGGGATTTCTGTAAGACTCCTAAACAAAAGGATGGATGTTCTCCCCGTTTCAATTAGGGACGGCTAGGTTTCTTCCCTTCTCATTAATTACCAATATAAGTCAAATTAGAATGAGAACTCCTCCCCCCATCAAGGACAACGGAAAGTGTTTTATAACAACCATGGTTGCAATATTTTAAAGTGTAGATAATTAAAATCTCAGCATGCTGCCATCCAAATCAGACAACAAAAAGTCAAACCTTCTCACAGTGTTTAAAAGAGCTGGCCACTACACTCTTCCCCCACTCCTTTCAAACGTGCATTCACAGAGGACGGATGTGACAGGTGAGCCACACGCAGTAGGGAAGCCAAGGTGGGCAGGTGTCTTCTCCTGCTCGGTGTGCGTGCAGGACAGCAGGGCACCCGGGAGTCCCCAAATATCTCCTGGGGCTTGTCAGCCCTACGATGCAGACGTCGAGTGAGCATGCTCACCGAATTTTGGTAGGCTGCCTACAAATTTGAAATGAACACTATTTCTCCTGTTCCCAGTTCCTCTGGCAATATTTTTGCAACCATCATTTGTCATTCAGCGCTAATTCCTTCTGCCTGGTAAACACTCTATCTTCATTCAACCCAGAGGGTGCTCCTAAGATGACATCACTGTTGATACAGATCCTCACCAAACCCTGTAGATTTTAACGCAAATAATGTTCTCATTTACCCAACAGATATTTATGGAGTACCAACAATATGACAGGCACTGGGCTAGGTGTCAATGACAGGGCTGCGGTGCCTAGAGTCCCAAAATCCTTTGCCAGGAATTCTTAGTATATTTTTACAAAATAACTATCAGCCTCCAAAGCAAAGACAAGGAAATGCGTAAGACGGGGAGCCGGCAACCATCAGATGGGGTGCTCTGAGCAGAGTGGAATGAGCAGCATTGGAAGTGATGAGATTTGAAGGATTTACCTGTAGGGAGTTCTACCTGGCCAAAGATTTGAGATAGTTGCCAAAAACACATACAATTCAAAATGATAAAATAAGTGAGTTGGGACAAAGAAATATAGATATGAAAATATTGAAGGTAGGAGTTAATTTACCATTTAGACATGCGTACAGAAGTTCGTTTAGTTCCTGAACACACGGATTTATTCCCGACACACAAAACTGAAGAGTAACTGAGGGGAAGCTGTTCGACGCATCAGTTTGCTCAGCAAATAGGCAGAACCAGATGTAAAGACAACTGAAAGGCAGTTACGAAGTGACTGGTTAGTCTGCAGGAATCTAGGGGACAGGGTACCTTGTTCTGGTGGACAAAAATTCCCATGGGGTCAGCGACAATGTTAGTCAGACAGAAGGTTGAAAAAATAGGCTAATATCCCACAGAGATGTATCTGGAGTAGACAATCAGAAATGAAGATACAGCACACTGCTGTGGTCTTCTTATGTTTTTGCCACGGAGCGAGGCTTTGGCAGTTTGGGGGACACCCATGAGTTGGGTCACCATGCCGTTGTGAGACCATAAGAAATGGGCATGAAAAAAGTTAGACTTTTTAAATCCAAGGGAGTCCAGTTTGGGCATCAACACACAAGGGTTCAAAAGCAATTAGGGGGCACTGCTAAAAGTGAATGCTAGGACGGAGAATGCCAAATATCCAGACAGTCTCTTGGTTTCATGGGGACCAAATCTTTCCCATGCATGGACCATCCCAACAGGTCCTCACAGGAGGCATCCGGACAGGTGGCAGCTCATCAAGTTGAGGTACAAGGAGCTCCTGAGGCAGGGGTGCTCCCTACTATCCCACCCGGCTGGAAGGTGGGCTGGTCTCAGAATCCAGGTGTCCCATGCAGCCCAGTGACTTAGGAAAGCTCAGCTCTCACTCCTTCCTAAGTGCCCTCTCTCTGAGGGACCCACACATGGTGTTCTCTCCACCCACCACCAGTTCAGCGGGAAGAAACGAACAGGTAGCCTCAACCTGCACCAGGATTCAAGTGTCTGTCAAGCCTAGGATGCACTAAGCTCAGTGTTCCTGGCAGAACGAGTGACACCTGTGCTCCCATGAGCACATGAGTCTGTGGATGGCTCCAGGACACCTGAGTCACCTCCTGGTCACCGCCTGCCCCTCCGGCTTGGCTCATGGATGGTGCGTCTCAGGGCTCCTGTGCAATTGTGGCAAGGACTCTGAATGACTTACCCCACTTAGCACCGAGTTCCTAGAAGTGCAATGCTGATTTGTAGGAGTTCCAATATTTTTACTTAAAATTAGCTCAAAGTCCAAATGATTTTTTCAGTGCCATCTCAGCGTGGCTACTTGCTTAAAATAAGTAGACGCCTTCCATTTGGGAAATACCTATGGCCGGTATCACGCCACATTTTTTAAAATTAAAACACAGGATCATCTTCATCCCAAACTCCTCCTGAATATTTCATGTGTTTTGAGCTTTATTTGCTGTGCGTATCTTCAGAGTGTGCACAGTATTCAAATATTCCCAACGGATGGTCTCAAGTGCTACATATTATATAGCATTAAAGGAATAGCTTGGTAAACAAATGAGTCAAGGATTAAAATATTTTACAGCTTATAAATCATGAAAGATGCTCAATAACAGTACATTAATTTAAAAGTCTTCAAATATAAACATAAAAGCATTAAATGCCACTATTGGATTAGTCAACTGTTCATGGCAAATGAATTATTTCTTTAAAAGAAGTGGGTCTCGTAGACTAGAACCTAAATTAATCAGGTTGATGGCTGGGTTCCCTTCACCCAACTCCTGTGTCTTTCTCCGCCATTTTCCCCTCATTAATGCCTCCTTAATAATTAGGAGAGGAAATGAAACTCATGAGCCCATTTTGTTCTCTTAAGATTATCTTCAATAAAATGCCCCAGACATGATTCCACCAATGAATAGAAACCCCTGACCTTATCCCATGGGAGGTCCTGGCGTACACTTCTGTCACTTAATCTAAAGCACAATGACCTTCTCCTAATCGCTTGGTGTCTTCAATATCGGATACAAGACCTACATTTTAAATTTCATTGTTCCATAGAAATGAGACCTCAACAGTCCCGACTGTGAAGACAACATAAGCTCTTTATGAACCAGTCCTTTGACCCAAGAATAGCAGGGATCAAAAAGTCTGGCTGAATTCCTAAAGTACAAAATTAAAAAATTACATAGAAAATTCCAGAAAAAAAAAAATCATGTTTTAAATTGCCCACTCTTCTGAGCAGTGTGATAAAAGCTCCCTCTAGTCCCTTTCATCCCTCTTGGGACATGAATCATCCTTGCCCAGGTGCCACCTGCCCCTCAGTCACATGGTAGCCATCTCAGTTATCAGACCAGCTGTCACAGTATTCTGGTGCTTGTGTTCAAGTAACCCATATTTACTTAACAATGGCCCCAAAGTGCAAGAGTGGTAATACTGATAATCTTATTATAATGTCTTGTTAAAATTGTTTATTATAGATTATTATTGTTAATCCTTTACTGTGCCTAAATTATAAACTTTATCATAGATACGTATATGTTTAGAGGGAAAGCATAGTAGGTAGTGTTAAGAACTGTCTGAAATATTGGGCATCTACTAAGAGTCTTGGAACATATCCCCAGTGGATAAGGGGCCACTGCATACACTGCATACCTAAGTCACAGGAATACTTCCATTTTCCATTGCTGAAAATTGTCATATGCTGTATGTGATTTTACCCACATGCAGCACAATATTATGTACACTGATCTTTGTTTAATGGTCTCTATACAATTTTTAACAAAAAAGTTAAGAGTGCCACCAATATGATCTTGAAAAGTCCCATTTATTTACAATTAAAAAAAAAAAAAGATCTTGAAAAGTCACACCACAGAGAGTACGTTTGGGTTCCAGGATACCATTCCAGAATGCTCAAAACCCCAGGGCAGCAGGCCTCAGACCACACCTCTGGTTATCAGCTCTGCCGTCTTTCTCCAAAGCAACAGCACAGCCAGGCTGAGGGATGGGCAACCCAGAGAGTGCCTTTTTCTTTTTTTAGTTAAAAAAAAAAAAGTCTTTAATGTCTTTATTGTGTTAAAATGTTGAACATGAAATCTGCACATCTTGAATTTTAAGTGTACAAGGCAGTATCACTAACTGCAGACACAATGTGGCAGAGTGGCTCCCATCCTGTGGAACCAAAGTTCTACACCCAGAGTGTACTCACTCCATTTGCTCCCCTCCCAGGCACCCCAACCCGCCCCCATGACGTATGTGATGTTCCCTATCACACACGCGGCACACACCCCTCCACCAGCCCCGTTTCTGAGCAGACACGAGATCATTTCTGGCACAAGCACACAACACTGTACTCTGAATTGTTCTTCCCCTCAGGACAGTGACAAAGATCGTGGAGATGACGCGCGATGGTACATCAGAAATACTAAGAGACAGCCAGTTAATAGCACCAAGGTTTGATTTTTTAAAATGAATCAGCTGCCAACATTTGGAAATCACTTGACACAACAATCTGTATTGTTTTCAGCTTCTCTAAGATCGGGTTAAGCGACATGGCCTTGCATTCATTTCCACGTGGCCACAGTGAGCAGCAGCTGGATGGCTGTTGCTTTCTTTTAGTGGGAACAAGTTCTGGATTGCCGCTGCCCTGCAGTGCCTTCTTTACACCTGAGCTGTCCTCTCTCAATACCCGCACCTAATGCTCCTGTGGGAGTCTGTAATCCCCCCACTGAGGGCGGCAGCACAGTGCTCCCGTTGGCTACAACCTGCTGTCTCTTGTACTTTTATGTCACTCACCAGAGCGTAACAGAATGTGAGCTAATATTAAGTATCAGTAATCTTTACTGCTCTAATTTACACAAACGTTTACAAACTTTGGTAGTCACGTCAGTAATAAGCCAGACTTCACAGTTCACAGCGATACACCAGATTTGAAACCCCAACAAAGGAACCCGATGTCTTGCTCCCAGCACAAATCCTAACTTCTCAGCATGACCAACGAATGACAAAACAGTGAACATTTTAAAATCGAATTTCAGGGTGCCACTAGTGTAAGGGAAAAATGAAGCCCTTTTAGGTCATGTAATTAAGGTACATAAGAATCTTGCTTTGTAAGCAACGAAACAGCTGAAAGGGAAATGAGGAAAACAACTCCATTTGCAATAGCCTCAAAAAAAAAAAAAAAAATAACTTGGGAATCAATCTAACCAAAGAGGTAAAAGATCTCTACAATGAAAAAAACAAAACATTGAAGAAAGAAATTGAGGAAGACCTTAGAAGATGGAAAGATCTCCCATGTTCTTGGATAGGCAGAATTAATATTGTCAAAATGGCCATACTACCAAAAGTGCGATTCAATGCAATTCCAATTAAAATCCCAATGATGTACCTTATAGAAATAGAGCAAGCAATCATGAAATTCATCTGGAACAATAAGAAACCCAGAATAGCTAAAGCAATCCTTAGCAGGAAGAATGAAACAGGGAGTATTGCAATACCAGAACGTCAACTGTACTACAAAGTAATAGTAACAAAAACAGCATGGTATTGGTACCAAAATAGACAGGTAGATCAATGGTACAGATAGAGGACACGGACACAAACCCAAATAAATACAATTTTCTCATACTAGACAAAGGTGCCAAAAATATGCAATGGAGAAAAGATAGCCTCTTCAACAAATGGTGCTGGGAAAACTGGAAATCCATATGCGACAGAATGAAACTAAACCCCTATCTCTCACCCTGCACAAAAATCAACTTACAATGGATCAAGGACCTTGAAATCAGACCAGAGACCCTGCATCTTATAGAAGAAAAAGTAGGTCCAAATCTTCAACTTGTTGGCTTAGGATCAGACTTCCTTAACAGGAGTCCCATGGCACAAGAAATAAAAGCAGGAATCAATAACTGGGATAGATTCAAACTAAATAGCTTTCTCTCAGCAAAGGAAACTATCAGCAATGAGAAGAGAGAGCCTACAGAGTGGGAGAATATCTTTGCCACTCATACTTCAGATAGAGCGCTAATTTCCAGAATATATAAAGAACTCAAAAGACTCTACACCAAGAATACAAATAACCCAATCAACAAATGGGCTAAGGATATGAACAGATGCTTCACAGAAGAAGATCTACAAGTAATCAACAAACATATGAAAAAATGTTCACCATCTTTAGTAATAAGAGAAATGCAAACAAAACTATCCTAAGATTCCATCTCACCCCAATTAGAATGGCAATTATCAAGAATACAAGCAACAATAGGTGTTGGAGAGGATGTGGGGAAAAAGGTACACTCATACATTGCTGGTGGGGCTGCAAATGAGTGCAACCACTCTGGAAAGCAGTGTGGAGATTCCTTAGAAAACTTGGAATGGACCCTCCATTTGACCCAGTTATCCCACTCCTCGGCCTATACCCAAAGGACTTAAAATCAGCATACTACAGAGATACAGCCACATCAAAGTTCATAGCTGCTCAATTCACAATAGCCGGATTGTAGAACCAACCTAGATGTCCTTCAATTGATGAATGGATAAAGAAACTGTGATATATATATATATATATATATATATATATATATATATATATATATAATGGAATATTACTCAGCTATAAAGAATAATAAAATTATGGCATTTGCAGGCAAATGGATGAAATTGGAGAATATCATGCTGAGATAAGTCAATCTCAGAAGTCCAAAGGACGAATGATCTCACTGATAAGCGGATAATGACCCATAATGCGGGGTGGGAGGGGGGCAAGAATGGAGGAAGGAGGGACTGTATAGAGGGAAAAGAGGGGTGGGAGGGGTGGGGGGAGGAAAAAATAACAGAATGAATCAAACATCATTACCCTATGTAAATGTATGATTATGCAAATGGTATGCTGTTACCCCATGTACAAACAGAAACAACATGTATCCCATTTGTTTACAATAAAAATAAATTTAAAAAAAAAGAACCCCTCCCTCACAGAGAGACGTTCTGAATATCAATGCAACAAAATGCTTTACTAAGTGAGACCCAACATCTGAAAAGGAAATAATTTTGTCTGGGGTAAATTAAATTAGGGGATATATAATATATGGTTATTTTCTGGCTTGGGATCGATAATCAATTTTTATGTCCAAATAGGGATCATGACAACTTTTAATGATTTCTGTGTAATTGTCACCACTAATGCTAGGACACTGTCACCACCCCAGAAGAGGTGCAGTTACTCCACTCCCCTCTTCCAGTGCAGGGATAAGTCCCACCTGTTTACAGCACACAGGCAACAACTGGTTTTGGCCTCTATGCAGTTGGTTCTGTAGACAGAACCACACAGTAAATACATGGCCTCCTTGTCTGGCTTCTTTCGCTTGGTGTGGTGTTGCCGAGGCCCATCCACATACAGCACGCATGGGCCCTTGGTTCATTTTTATTCCCAATTAGCATTACAATGTCTTTTAATCTGGTCACCATTTGATGATCATTTGGATCATTTTCAGCTTGGAAATTATGAATAATGTTGCTATGAATATTTGAATAATTATTTGTGTGGGTATACATTTCTATTTCTCTTGGTCAATACCTAGTGTGGAATTGCTGGGTCAAATGGTAAATTAGGTTTGATTTTTAAAGAAATGGCTACATTGTTTTCCATGGTGGTCACATGCCCACCAGCAGCCTGGGAAGGTTCCAGTGTCTCCTCATCCTCATCATCTTTTTGAATATGAATATCCAATCTTCTTAGCAGCATTTAAAAAAAGATTACCCTTTTCCCTATTAGATTTGACAAAAATGAATTGATCATAAATACAAGTATTTATGTATTCTCAGTTTTGTTCCACTGTTCTATGTCTATCCTTACACAAGTTCCAAATCTTCATTACTATCACTTTATACTAAAATTCAAAATCAGGAGGCTTAAGTAGTATAATTTCATTCTTCTTTTTCTAAGATTGTTTGGACAATTCCACAACCTTTTTATTTCCATGTAAGTTTAAGATAATTCTTTTAACTGAAAAAATTAAAAATCCAATTGGACTTTGATAGCACTCGCACTGAATACATAAATTTGGAGAAAACTGCATCTCAACCATGTTGAGTTCTCCAATCCATGAATATGGAATGTCTCTTCATTTACATCTCCTTTAATTTCTTTTAAGTGTTTTATAATTTTCAGTGTACAATTCTGGCACTTCTTCAGTTAATTTATTCCTAGGCATTTTATTATTTTGATGCTATTAGAATGGAATTGTGTTCTGAAGTTCATTTTCAGATTGTTCAATGCTAGTTTACAAAAATATACTGATCTTAAAAAAAAAAAATCTTGCTTTGCGAGTCTTTACTAGATAACCATAAAAGCATTAAGTCGTGTCACTGTTACAGTTATTTGAGGAGAAATGTAAGATGTTGGGGGTTTAGATGACAAGCCCATTCAAAAACAAACATTTCTTGAGACAGGCATTAAAATAAAACCTAGATGAAAAAGGGCCACCTTTAAGAGAATAATACGTTCTATTCCAAATGGCTTTGTTTCAGCAGACCCAGAAAGAAGTGTGTATGCTGGGGATGGGTACAAAGGGGGACAATGTGGAGAAGATTCACTGGGGGTCACAGAGGGGTAGGCTCAATGGGCCCTCCAAAGTTGAGAGCAGTAAGAGAGCAGGAAAGCCTTCCGGCCTGCAGAAATGCCATGCTCCAAACGTGTGTGACTTAGATCTGAAGTGACACGTGGGTCACGTCTCACCACCTAGAACAGCACAGGTCACCCGTACGGTGCCATCCACATGACACCTGCACACGCCACACGACACCTGCACACGCGTTCACACATCAGACCCATGTGGCCCTCTGATGGCCTCTCAGATGGACGGGTGTACTGGGATTGCTATTTTAAGGGGACTGGACATGTTGACCTCTGACCCTAGCTAGAGAATATGTGGTGAGAAATCAAAGGGTTTGCAGACCCCACTCCACTTTCTCCAGTACCATCGTTTGTTTGTCTGTTTTCCCATTTAACTTTCCTCCAAATCTCTGTATGTTCCTTACCTGGCTTAGGCCTGGGCCTACATGTAAATACTCAAATATCATTTTCCACCACACCGTAAGCACCACCCCTATGACGACATGTCGGGTATGTAGAAGGCATTCACGTGTTGAAGAACACTCACTCCCAGTTACTTAGAAACTCCTCCTCTGCATGTCTTTCCAAGGTGGTTTTCATAGGGGTGCACGTTTGCAGGTCTGAGGGAATACTGGCTACAATACCCCAGACACGGGGTATCCAGCATTCACTAGCTGACAAGGAAGGCCGGGCTCAGAGAGGCACAACTGTAATCCCAGCTACACGGGAGGCTGAGGCAGGAGGATTGCGAGTTTGAGGCCAGCTTCAGCAACTCAGTGAGACCCTGTTTCAAAAATTAAAAAGGGCTGGAGATGTAGCTCAGTGGTAGAGCACCCCTGGGTCCAATCCCCAGTACTGAAACAAACAAACAAACAAACAAACAAAACACAAGGAGGACTCGTGCAAATGTATCACGGTAACACCATTTTACCTACAATAAGAAATTCTGACAAATGAATTACGTTTAAACATTTTAATCACCTACAATAAATCAACAATAATATATTATATAAAAATTCTGATTCATGCAACAGATTACATAAATTATACAATTGCTGCATTATACAATTTACATACTTCTGAGTTTGTACCTGCAAAAAATGTATGCAAGTTACTAGAGCATTTACTTAAGAAGGTAAGTGTAATACTCTCAGTTATAAATAATGCTTATATCATTCAAATACCTGCTAAGTACAGACATTTCTAGATCTGCAGCATATTTTTGTACCTCAAAATACAAACCATCTGGAAGCTTCGAAGATTAATAGGCCCAAATGTATCATTAGTTAGATTTCAACTCCACTGTATCAGTGGATTTTTTAACAGAGAAAATAAATGAAATAAGATGTCAACTCTGGTTTAATTCTTGAAAAGCTTCTACCCTTCTTATTAAATACTTCAGAAAATCCTTCATATGCAGATTAATTAGTTAAGGTGCTACCTATTGCATATTAAATACTTTCAACAACTGCATCTGGATTATTAGAGTTCTGACTCTGTGAAGACAGGGGCTTTCGATGTGTGCCGGCTGGCCCTCGCCTCCCTCCGCGAGCCCGCAGTGTGATCCTTTCCGTCCTCCTCAAAGAGCTTGGTGAACGGGAGAGCTTTCTACTTCACTCACCTGTGCAGGTGACACCTACAGATCTGTAAGACATGAGTCCACGAACATCAAAAAACTTTCAGCTTGCTTTACAAATCCAAGGTAGGAAGCTTTCTAAAAAGCCGCAGAGGAAAATAAAAGCTGTAGTGTGACAATTATTGTAGATACATTAAAGACAGCAAGGTGGTGTTTTTTTTAAAGATTTTCCTTGTCAAGGAATAAGCACCCTTATAGGGGTGGTAGGCAGGGGGACACTGGGGTAAGGGGGATGGTGAAGGAAGGATGTGAGGAAAGCAAGTCTGTCACTAATGAGCTGAGTCTCACTTAGGTTTCCATTCGTGAAACCCTTTTACATACAAGGCAACATTTTCACAGCTGGAAAATTACAACTAAATCTTGATTTACTGCCAAGAGCAAGAGATGTAGTTATGTAAAATCTATGGATAATACTACCCCCATGGGAGGATGCAAAGCGAGGCTCAATACAGAAGACAGCAGCAAAAGCAGTACTCAAACACTTCTCGGAAATGAACTACACGCTAATGTATATACAGTTCTCTAACAACCCTGGTACTCAGTAAGTGAAACTTGAAGCCCAAGTGGAAGGACGTTTTGGTCAATATTTTCAAAGCTGTTTTTTAGAACTGGGAGGCAAATGGTTGTAAAACAATACTGGTTTTAAAATAAGAGCAGATAGAGTTTAATAACATAACAGACGTATATCAGCATAAGATAGACCAGATCACATCAATTCTGTAATTTTAAAAAATCCTCTTGTTGATGGAAGTGTTTTTGCACATGCACTTTTAAGCATAAAAGCAGAAGTAAAATCTGCTTATACATCTATTGTACTATGCATTATTTAATGAGCACATGTATTTTATTTTCATTTCTAAGCTACTAACAAAATATATCATTAGAACACTTAGAGTTACATTTTGGAAAAATAAACTAAAGTGATCTTTTTGGCCTTTTCCTTAGAATGCCAGAAATTAAAACGACACTGTTTGCACTTCTGCTCAAACACAGGAAACACTGACATGTTTACTTGGGAACTCATTTTACTTTTTGTTTTTAGCTTGTTATATTGATTGACTATGAAAATATGTAGTAAGTTTACTTTGGGTCATGAGTGAAAATTCGTAAACAATGGAACAGAATATTTTCAGGCAGTGGTAAATGTAGATTTAGTTTTAAATACAACACGTTAGATTTTAAAGATAAAAATAATGATTCAGTTACAAACAACCACTCATGGACAATAAGTCTACTCTTAAATTTTATAGAGGGAAAGAATTGCTCCTGAAAAATAAATTTCCTCATAAAAACAACAGCACTTCTTGAACCATACTTTTCAATGTGCCTTGCTTATGGAAAGCATACTGCCAATACAAAACTGGCATCTCGGTTCATTCCAGAATAAACAAATTTGGCGAAAGCATATCAGTTATCTGCAGGTATCTGTTATCTTGAAAACACATGGATTTTGGTGTTTTGAAAAAATTAAGAAGAGTTTCAACAATACTATCAGAAAAACTGCTAAGAGCAATGTTTTGTAACATTTAATAAATGTTACTTTTAATTGGCACCAAGATAAAAGATAATAATTACCAAGAACTCAAAAGAGAAAATAAAATTCTAGGTTATGAGGTTTATCAGAGAAATTTAATAATGAGTGGAGGGGAAAATTGATGGAAGCTATATTTCTTTCTTCATTTCCTAATTTTAGAAAAGTATAATTTTTTTGTATTGGGAAAAATTTTTACAATTTCAAAATGTATGTTCTTATAGGAAAATTAAAGAAACTCTGAAAATATAGATAACAAAGGGTTTTAGCTTATGAATATAAGCTTGGCTAAGTATTCTCTGATTCAAAATATTACAATAAACAAAACTATTATGTCTGCTTTTCCTTTAACTTTCGATGACGTCTTAACAGAGGTTAAGTATTAGAAAATGCAGTTCATTAAAGGGCTGCAGAATATTATCAGTCTCCATTTGGAGATGGACTTTCCATTTTAATGACACAGATACTCTTTCATAGTATTGTAAATTTTTAAAGCTGAAAAGTTAAACAGAAGTTTAGCAACATTCTTATATCACTTTTTTCCACTTAAATTTCAGAATAGTTTTGTACAAAAAATAGAGCTAAACCATGGAATAAATTGACATTTTGGGGGAGTGGACTTAAAAAAAGAACCCCTAATTTTGTGATAAATCAATTCTTAGAGAATGGGTGTAGAGTACTATGTAATGACATGCTAGTAAAAATCTGCTCTAAAAATTCACTTCTTTCTTAGTAAGTCTTATTTTGGTTCAAGACCCAAAGACAACCATCTGTCCTATCATTGATGAAACTTGACACCAAGTCTAATTCTTCATTCCTAGAAATTGGCCATTGCTTTGGGTTATCAAGCACAGATGATCACCTACTTTTTTCCCCATTATTTTCAGATATAACTTCATAATATTTTCTGTGCTAATGTTTTAAAGGCATGCAGGATTTCAACAGAACAAATTACATTAGCTTATCTTCTGCTTATACCTCAAACAAAACTCATGTTAGGTAAAAAAGCAAAGAAATTCATGCTGTTGTGAGGTTAATGAAGTTTCCTAAAATTTGTCATTCTTTAAAAAAAGGAACTTAGACCACAATATTTGGAAAAAGAGCAAAAGTGTGATGCTGGGTTCATATACAGCAGCTCACTCTGAAGCCAAGGCTCACAGTCAAGAGCAATTTGAAGCAGCCTGTCTAGAGGGACCATAGTGGTAGTAATGACGACTTGTCTTGCATCAATACAGCAAATGTACCATTTCCAAACTCAGAAATTGGTATCCGTACCTTAGAGGCAACCAGTTGCTTTTCAATGTTCTAAAAACACATGTATATATGAGGTATATGCATGTATTTTATACACAAAGATACACGAACATATATTCATGTATGTATATAAAATATGAACTGACTTTTAGTAGTGTTTATAATGAGCTGTATTCATGAAGCTAAGTAAGTCTGTAAATTGACTTCTGAGAATCCAACCACAGTCTCCATCTGCTTAATGAAAAATTCTATTCCTGAGGAGTAACTCGTAGACTTGTGAAGATATTTCTTGGCCTATGGCAGATTAGTGGGCCAGCACCAGCACCCAGGTGAATCCTACAGAACTGCTTATTCAATGAGAATCTGGCCCATGTTCACTTAAAAGTTGAAAGCATTTTGCTCACTTCCAAGGTCTCTCTTGATAGTCCATGCTAGTACTGAAAGGTACAACCATTTTTCTCAATGGAGGAGAGCATGCAATGAAACCTGATAGAGGGGCCTCTTCCGTAACAGGTTTTTTTCTTCATTTTTTCTTCCTCTCTCTCTTTCAAATTATAAATGCAGTAGACTTGGCTTCACGAACTATTGGCGAACTTGCCAGCTTTCCTGGATGGTTCGTATGGCACTCTGAGAATACTGGGCGTTTCCTCCATTACCCTGACCAGGAGGTTGTCAATGTAGTCCTCCAGTTCCCGGATATGGGTGTCTTTCCTCCGAAGGAGTTCTTTGTGTTTCACCAGCTCCTGTAGTACCTCTTCATAGGTCAGACTGCGGTACCCTGCAGTGGCATCAAAAGGATTGCTGTCCTGGAACAGGATATACAGACTGTCACATTAACAGGCAGAGTATTAGGGACAGACCTTTAGAACTTTTACTACTTAGAACTTTGAGTTCTAATTTTTCAAACCCTGATGAAGTTTTCTTCCATCCTCACCTATAACTAATGTGCCAGTTCAAAGATTGGCCAGCCAGTTCTGAGGCAGGAACTAAAGGCAGATGCACCAAAGCCTGCACTGTAACTCTATGCTGTAAATCCGTTTTTCACACTGTGAACAATGTCTAAACATAAGAGACTGACCAAATAATTTAAGACTGAATAAAGGAATGAAATGTTCTGTAATTTAGAATTTAAGTTAGTTGGTCTAACTACAATAGGGTAACATGAAAGCTCTCCAAGAATTAACTCAGAGGAACTATAAGAAGCCACTGAAAACTACCCATTTGGATATCAATCCTCATGGAATTGCTTCCACTGAACTGTGGTTTAACATTACACCTTGGCTTTTTATTGAAGATGGCTACAGGCAGCAGCAATATCAAATGTGCTTCTCCAATTTGCTGTGACTGTTGAAGGCACTTGGAATTAAATCAATAAGCATCCTTATAAAAAGCTGCAAGGGAATAACTTCTGTTTTAATTTAGAGGCTGTCAGGGCCTCTCCTCCCCTGCATAACTGGTCTGTTTCCTTCTCTACAAACAATACCTATCTGATTTACCTCATTTCCCTTTTTGCCTTACTTATTTCAACTACAATCACGTTAATACGTAGGATTATTATATCTGCATTCTCTCCCATTTCATTGCTTATAAGCTTATTCTATTTATAAGTTAATTTTAAATAAAAGAATAAACAAAAAAGAAAGAAAAGGGTACTAATTTAATTGATTTTTATGATAAAGAATTCTAGTATTAATATGATGGCAAAAGCCAAAGAAAAATATTTCCCAGTAATCAGGAAAAGCACCTCAGAGAGACTCTGCCGGCAGAAATGCATCCTGGGCATTCCCAGCAGTGGAGTCTGCTTGGTCCATTAGGGAATGAGGTTCCAAGCCAGTGGCAACAAGAGGCCATAGTGGAGCCAGGCTGGAAAATAAGGTATGAAATAGGGAGCAGGGAGCTGAAATGGTAGGTCCCAACTACACCAAAGATGTTGAAAGCTGTGATTAAGGACTTTTAGACTCTTTGCTAAAGGAAATAAGAAACCAAGAGTTCTAAACAGAGAAATGATGTGGTCAAAGCTATGTTCTAGGAAAATCAAAATGGCAAAGTTGGTGAGATTGTTTGGAGGAGCTGAAAGTAGTTCCAGGGCTACTGAAATATTTAGTGACAAGAGTTAATAAGAATGAACAGAAAGGGCATCAAAGGGAAAGGAGTTTAAATTCCATAAGCCATATTTAAAGCAAGTTATTTTATTTTGGCATTAGAAACTGGGAAAAGATGCAAGTTTATTAATTAATATTATCTTTGTCCCTAAAAACATTTCAAGTATTGATCTAAAACCACTGAAGGAAGAGGTTAAGTGTTTAAATTTTTACTCTTTTTCTCTCTCAGATGAAGTCCACACACATGCTTATATAGTTACTAGTTTAACTGGCCATAAGTAGTGTAAAGGTATATATCTTATTCTACATTTTATACACATTTTATTTGTTTTAATTAGCTATACATGACAGAATACATTTGTGCATTTTGATAAATCATACATAAATGGAGTATAATGTCTCATTTTTCTGATTGTACATACTGCAGGATCACATCGGTCATGTAGTCATACACGAGGTAATAATGTCTATTTCACTCTACTGTCCTTCCTACCCCACACCCCTTCCCCTCCCTTCACTCCCCTCTACCTAATCTAGAGTAACTATCCTTCCCTAGTGCCCCCTTCTTAATTACAGTCTCATAAAGCATTTACCATATTAAAGTTATCTACAGGAAAAATAATGAATACCATAGAGAAAAGTAGATATGGATGTCTGTCAAACACTTGCTACTATTTCTGCTCAAAGTAGGAACTCTGCATACACCTGAGGCAGAGTCAAGCAAGGCGTCACTTTCCTTACCTGACCAAGGAGGAATCTCCAGGCCTTTTCAACCCTAAAATTCTGTGCTCTACAGAGTGAGTATTCTGAACAGCATTTTTAAAGGTAATGAAGTCCATCTAACGTGATTTTCATTTTCTAATAGAACATTTACTAAAAATTAGGAGTTTTGTGAGAATAGCAGGGGTTAATGAAATTAAACTAAATGGAATGTTCCTGATTGGTTGACTGCTTTGTTTTTTTCTTAATTTAACATAACAGCAGCATCTGCTGGAATCTCCACTAATCTTAATGAAATTATACATACGTGAATTGACTTCTCCAAACTAATTAAGTGATGATATACAGCTAAAAAATCATTTGCACTGTTACATTTAGTACTACATCAGTAATACTTAATGTAGTTAAAAATTTTTAACATTTCCTCAGAAGCTGAGGATGAAAGACATGTCAAAAATTCCTCATTTTGACATTAGTCTAAATTAATGCCATCATATAAATCAATCTAACAACTTAATCTCTCAAAATAATCTATTATCTTAGAACACTGCTCAACACCTTTAGCCATAATTGAGAAAACACAGATATATCATTTGTCTTATTGTTCCCCCTCACAATGACCTAATACTAATAAATGGAAGATTTCCTGGAAATACATTTCTATTTTTTTCAGCTAATTTTTCCTTTGTCCTTTTATGTGAAAATTTTATCCCAAATTTCAGCATCAAGTTTCTGGGCAGGAAAACATCTTAGAAACACATGTACTATAAACTATATTCTGGAAAAGAATATAAAATAATTAAAAACAGTTTCAGGCTTAGTTCCAGATTTTATTCAATATGTGAAAACCATGTAAAACTTCTAATTTTAGGCATAAGATTCTTAAATTGACACATCTACTCAATGAATACATTTATCCTTCTGTTTATTGATATAACTCCAAAGAAATAATAAAGATAAATATTAGCTAACATAAGCAATAGAAAAAGAAAATATTTTCTGTTTACAAAAATTACTTTGCTTAAAGAGGAGGAAAGCTCTCAGGCAAATGTAAAGATCGCTTTTTTCAAAAGACACAGTTACGAGTAGTCATGGAAAAACTTCAAAAACTGAGAGATCTCCAAACCAGCAAGACCGAACACAGCACCTACACCAGCACTCCCAGGTACTCAGTGTTTTTCCTGAGCACTCTAGACAGCACATATGTTGTTGAGATGTCTTCTTATTTTGAAATGTAACGTAGATTTTCCTTCTCCTTCTCCTTTCACAACCAATCCTTTCTCATTTCTACTCTACCACTGTTAAAAAAAGGTCCATAAGCAGATATAAGAAAACGGGGTTTGGGTGGGAGAACAACAAAATTATTACATGAAGTTTTTTAATTGGAATTTTAAATAACAGGGTTGTGCATGAGACTCTGAGAATTACTAGTGATCTATTTTTGCTTTACACATAATCTAGCCTTTTAAACCAGGAAATATACATTTCTTACAATATTTAAATTTAAACAAAAGCAAATTATCAGGACTCAAAATAACTAGAGATTTAAAGAAAGGTTGTCCTGGAAACCAAATATTGGTGGGGCGTAACTGACATCCAAGGCAACTACAGGAGAGGGAGGAGATGAGGGCCTGGCATTCTCTCATCATCTCATTATTGTTCTAATGAGGAACTCTGCTCTGGGAATATCATCTCAGCCACTTTCACATCTTTTGTCCTAGTCCCTTCATCTCCCTTTCAGTTCCTAATTAGGCCTTAAAGAGCTCACACTGCCCTTTCAACTGGCTACTGCTCCTGCTTAAACACTGCGCTTTCACAGACAGGTGTTGGCACCAGCATAGACGACATACAAACTTAATTACAAAATACTACGTCCAGAAGGGGAAAAAATAACTTGCTGGATGGCTATTACTGGAGAACTTAATGTAAATTACTTCAAACATCTTATAATCTTCAACATAAAAATTGTTCAAATACTTTTCCTCAATAACCATCAGTGTGAGGATGAGCTTTCTCCTCTTAATTGTATCTTGCAGTAAATTAACAACACCTAGTAATCCTTTCACTGTCAGAATAGTTAGGATCCAGAGAAAAATAATCACACATCAAGGATTCTTTTATCACCTTTAAATCCTTTAAACTAAAACAATTTTCACATTTTATTTCTTTAAAGAATTCTAAGGATGCTTTTACAGCAATAAATTACAAGATTTGGAAAAGTACATTTACAAGCACATAGAAATTGTAATTAAGGTTACTTGATAAACAATAGCTACACATTAAATCAATTTTTTGATGTTGCATTTTGTTTGAGATTAAGTAACTGCCTGATAGAATTCATTCTACTATCTGATCAAAGGCTGACTTCATATATTCTGACATTTCTTGCCAGACTGCCATATTATAAAGACTTGAGTATTTATGAAACATCAAAACTTACAAATCATTTACATAATACAGCAAAAACAATGCAAAGTCCTGTGTGTCTGTAATATTTTGTACAAATTTAAAGACAGACAACTGTACTTAAAGTAGTTTATAAAATAAACTCTAACCCCACCTCAACCTCTTTTAGGCTGGCTCATCACATCCTAAAAAATCCTGATATGTGATTGCTTAAAAAAAAATTCATATTATACATCTGGATCACACACATTAAGGACAGATGGTGGAAACAGCAACCAACAGCCTCTTGAAATAAAAATCTATTTCTGTTACTCAGTGAGAATTTAGTTTTTTACCCAGAACATTTGCCCACATTTTTGTAAAATAACGTGTTCTCCAGGTTTAACAGATTTAGAATTGACTGCAAATGCAATGAAATTCTGGGCTCTAACCCTGGGCTTCAGGTAACAGGAGGATGAACTTAAGATATCTGAACAATCCTTAGCTCATCATTGCCGATCCTGCGAGTACATTTGGTTTTGTTCTGACTAGGAAAATAAGTGTCCTATAGTATATGTGTCTTCAAATAACTTCCTGACTCACTGGGTCTCTTGCCAGGCTGCTTTTCCTATTGTTGAACTTTAACAAACAGCACTATTCTTTCTTCAATCCTTGTCCCAACAATACAAAAAACATCAGTCTCTGCTGTATGCTCTTATTTCATAAATACAATGCTGACTTTGACATATAGCTTTCATATTAATTTCAAAACAGCCTGTAAGCAAAATCTGTGCACTCTAAATTGGCTCTAATTATAACTGGAACTTTAATTGATCATATATAGAAGCCACATCCTCTAGATATAAAAGACAAAGTTTGAATTTCACTTTCTCACTTTCTTCCAAAATTACCACTCTGATCTGCAATACTTGGGCAGCTGAGGTATTCAAAGAGACAGAGACATTTTTACGAATCTGTGCCAGAGACGGGCTTGTCTCTTATAATTCTCTAACCCCTCGGCAACTCACCGGGATTTTCCTGAGGTCTTCATTGCTTGTCAGATTCATGTGAAAACTAAGTAATAAAACAAATATAAATGTTAGCAGTGTACCATAGTCCATATGGAGGAAACAAGAAAAGAAAATTCTTAACCAACAATGCCACAAAAATTTCTGAAGTCCTTAGTAGATGAGTAGAGTTTAATCCAAGATGCAAAAGAAAGACAGTATTTACTCAACATTCTTAAAGTATTTTAAACTCTACAGAAAAATCTTTCAGTTATCAAAACTGAAGACCCATACATCACACATGGAAATAAGTAGTTTCCACACATCTTTAAACATAGTGATTTTTTTACTAGCTTTTACATTACTCATCTTATGTACACATATACACACTCACCTTAAGCCTTTAACTTTAGAATTAACTAAATTTATAAGTTTAGAAAAGTTGTAGAAAAGCATTAATGCATTCTTTGTTTAAAATGCTAGTGGTATTAGAAAATTTAACTTTCAAAGCATTACCCTATCAATGAGGATGAGTTCAGAGTGTAGGGACCATTTCTATCATTAATGTGATTTCTAAGCAGCTAGCTTTCAAAACTTAAAACTGAAATAGACCTAAAAACAAAACAGATTTCTTTCATACAGAGACTAAGAAAACATCACAGCTGAATGCACTAACCATTTTCATCTTTGAAACATGTCCATTAGGAAGGGGACTACAACCCAAAAGAAGTTCAACTTCAAAGACATCTGATGAGTAAATATTTCATCAGTGCTCTTCATGTTTAATTTTTACCCAGCACTTAAGAGTATTAGCCTTAGAATCCACTACAAAGCATTACTGTCCTAGAAGCCTTTGCATTCCATGCACATTAAAAAAAAAAAAAAAAAAAAAAAGACAACTGTAAGATAGATACTTTTCTATTATCTCTATATTATCAGCAAAATTACTGGAATCCTCTGAAGATTTAAGAAATTCGCTTCGGAACTTCTGATTGTGTGACAGAAAACGCAGACACTGGATTCCTGTCTGGAAAATAATTTTAACAACAGATACATACCCTATGCTGCAAAATCTACAAGGCACACATGAGTGTACAACACATCAAGAGAATTTTCCCCATAGCCAAGGTCTTATTTGTTATGGCTAAGATCTGTGGTGCTTGCTTCTAAGAACTAGTTGCCGACCTTTTCTAGGTAGAGCTCCTGGGATAAACGTGGTCAGCAGCCCTGGACGACTCGGTAAACCCGTGATTTAAATACCCGCATGCACCATTTCCAGGCTTAGGTGGCTGCCACATGTTCTCATCCCTGTAGCTCACCACCTTTGTGGTGTTCTGCATGGTCCTGGACTGGAGTCACCGCACCAGAAAAGCCTCAAGTGCCTGACAAAAGAGTCACTGAAAAGAAAACATGAAAAATCTGGACACCCCCATAAGTGCACCTTTGCCTAGAGGGCCACGGGAGCAGCTGCTGACACCTGTGACTTCCACCCTCTCCAATTTTCAATGCAAGCCAGTCAGCCGAAGGGCCCCGTCCTCCCTCCAGGAAGCACAATGCTGTCCGTCCCTCTCCATCTGACTGTGATCTTCTCAAGGACAAGGTTATTTACACTCAGGTCTGACATATACCAAGGTGCTCACGAGCAGAGAAGTGGTTGGGGGTCCCAGCACCAGGTGGTGTGAATTCAAACCCTGATTCTGCCCCTTACTTGCTGTGTGACTTTGTGCGAAATATGTATCTTTGTTTCAGTTCCTTTGTCAGTGAAACGGGAATGGCAAAAGAACCTGCCACATGAGACTACTGTGGAGATTAAACGATTTCATATGTAAATACTTAGAACAGTGACTAGTAGACAGGACATGTTCAATAAGTTACTTGGCTAATAAACATTACACAGCACTTAATCTGTGCCTGACAACATTTTAAGCACTTTATCAAAATTAACTCAGTTAATCTCCATGACCTTTAAAGGGGTCATATAGCCCATATTGTCATTTCTTCCATATATTCATCTTAAAAGGAAGGAAGCAAGTTGGGTTAGGCAATTTGTGTGTGGTCTCTCCATCGATAACTGGTGGAGCTGTCTGGTTCTAAAATCTGTCCTCGTACACAGAGACTTAGTTCCATTCTCTGTAGACAGATTTTCATGGGTACTGGCTACACTGCTGCAGCCCTGAAGGCCACAAGACTGACCAGGCAACAAACCTCAGTGTGAGAAAGCACTTGGCCACGCAAGAGGCATGGGATGGCATTAAAAGTAATGTCCTCTCACAGCAATTGATCAAGCAAGGCAGGATTTGAGACTCCAAGAACGACAGGTTGGCAGGCTACAGGAGAAGACTCCAAGACATATGGCACGGCCTGGTGCTGCACGCCAGTGTGCCACAGTGGGACAGTGGAAGAGCAGAGGAGGAAGTTGCCCCTGGAGGGCTCTGAGGCCCAAGAGAGGCTCTTGGGCCTGAGCCACTGAGCAAGAGGCGATTTCATACCAATGTGAACTTTCTCTCATAAATACTGTTCGAAGTGTCTCATGTTTGGTGGCAAAAGCCATTCCACTGCATCCCTGAGAACAATGTTATGATAAACTTTCAATATGCGCCTCAGTAAGAAATCACTGAACTAAGAAATAGAAATGCGGGTATTTTATTTGTTGCAATAAGGGCTTTTAAGGCACAGGCATTTGGAACACAGTTTATCGAAATCACAAAATTAATAATATGTAATATTCAATTGTTTTTACTTACGGAACTAAATGAATCTCAATAACTTCCTGAAAAATGTCTGAGAATTCTTAAGAGTGGTTCAGCATAAAAGGCGCAACTGTGAGGGGAAGGGCATGTGGGGCAGGGAGCCCCAGCCCCCTCCCATTGTACCTGAGCCTAAGAGGGATCTGAGGTCCCCAGCTGAGCACAGGGCAGGCCAGGGAGAGGGCCCTCCCTGAACTGGGCATTGTCTGAAATCCAAAGGCAGACCCCTCCCTTGGGGACAGCTTTGGGACGGCTTTGTACACACCAACGTGTCAAACCCATGAGAACGCTGTCACTCATGGCTGCCTTTTTTGATCTGTCCTTAAGGGGGAAAAAAGAGTTAACTGAACTGGATTGAATTAGCTTGGTGAAAATAAAATGTCTCTATTTATCGAAGTGTGGCACCAATTTGTGATATCTTTCTCTTTGGACGGCTGTCCTCATGTCAGACAAGATATCGAATAATACAGCCTGACTGCTCAGCTGAGCTGCTGACAGGCCAGGAAGTGGTGTTTCTAATCAGGTACTAAATAAGCTTAAGACGTGCTCACACGGAAAAAAGTCTGAATAAACTGAAACTTCAGAATGTAAGAAATTAATTTTAGAAGTCAGGACTGAAGAAGTTTGGAGACAGCAGCAGCAGATTTTAAAATAACTTTTAAACTGATAGAAATATTTCAAATAATTTAAAAAATTTTAAACCAGCAAAATGTTTTAACCTTAACATTCTGAAGAAGTTTTTATGCAAAAGCCTGAAAACTTTTACATCATATTTTCAAATTTTCAAGAATTTTTCCAAATAAACTAATTTTAAACTTTGAAATAATTTTCAAATACTATATTTCTAAGAATCATTGGTATATCTTCTATATCACTTATTAATTTATCCCAAAGTTAAAATAAATGAATAAAGATAATTGAAGTAGGTTGATGAGAAATTGAAACTGTTCTTCAATTTGTGCTATGAACCAGTCTTCCGCATATAGGTCGGAAAAATAAAACGACCTTTATAAAGTGGCAAAACTGATCACTTCAGCAATGGTCAGTTTTTTTTTTTTTTTTTTTTTTTTTTAAACATACATATATTCCTTTATATCAAGAATAACTAAGAAGGGAAAAATATTAATCAGTGAAAAAGTATGAAATGCTTATAAAGACAAAAAAACCCACGTAAGGATAAAGATATATCAAAAATGGTTAACAGCTTTACAAAAAACAATGCAAGCTGTGTAACTTTCTGGCTCTAGAATTTTAAATCTTTGAATGAGAAGGTACACAAGCACACAGAAAGCTCTGCGGAAGACTTTCAACGTCCAGTGTGACTACAGTATCACTGCACCTTCCATGTTAGCTTTCCAAACCCGATACTGCTGAAATCGTGGCATTTTAGCCTACAGCGTAACCCATTTTATTTTTAATAAGTGAAATTCAAATTATTTGCAGACTCCAGAGGTGTGCCGCCTGGTGGGGAGGGGGCGGCGGGGGTAGTAGAGGAGCAGCTTCCTCAAACAGGTCAATTCCTTATTGTGTTTGGGAACTAAGTCTAACTTTAAGCTATCAACACTGGTGATTTTCAAAGCCATCGTCCTATTGATCTCATCCTTTAGCTGAGTGGGCTCTAGAGACCCTGGGCGTCACTTCAGTGACAAAGGCAGGTGGAGGAGGTGTGTGCTGAGAACTGCAACACCCAGGGACCCTAATGAGTCTGGAAAGAGAGAAATGCCCCCGTAGCTCATCCCAACTTTGTGATGAATTACAGAACGACACTAGTTCTAACTATGATTAGTACTTATGAGGCTATTTTTATTTCCATTTACAGATGAGGAAATGGGCAGAGAGTTAAGCAGCTTACCCAAGGTAATATAGTAATTAAGTGTCAGAGTCAAAATTCAAAGAAAGGCATCCGGCTCCACAGTCCAAGCTCTTTGGCCACATACTTCTCCTCTTGCCTAGAGAGGCTCTAAGCTGTGTGGGCCTACTGTGAGCTCCCTGGTGGGCTTCCAGGAGTCAATGCAATTTCCTGAGGATTCACCCAACCAGAAATGATTAAGAAAAATCGTAAACTCAGTCATTAAGACACAGAACAAAGGCTTAAAAAAAAAAAAAAAAAAAAAGGACTTGAAATAACCTTGCTTATTATTCTGCTTGTCCCTCCTGATCCATTCTGACCCCCACCCTGCACCCCAAGAGGCTGATCTCTGGACAGTGTACCACCCAGGCTCCCCCTCTGGCTTCCTTGGAAACTGGAGCACCAAGAGAAGGGGAGGTGGGTGTGATATCCCTGTCCATGGTCCACACCGCCACTTCCTCAGTCCCTCCCCTGCCGGCCACGGACGCTTCTGCAGCTGTCCCAACACCTGAGCATGGCAGCACCTTCTGGGCATTGCTGGGCTCTGGAGCTAAACTATCCCTTCCTGACATTCCAAACCCTGACCACACCTCTTCACCAAACTCTCTTCAACTATCCATTCTGATTGTGCCCTTTGTTTCCTGCTAGGATTCAAATGATATAGGAATATACAACAAATGCCATAAATTATTCACTCAATAATTTAGATTGAAGACAAAGGATTATTCTGTTTCTCAGAAAGAAAGAATCATAAATAAGAACATGAATTATCTACACTTTCCTTTTTCCTTCAATTTCTGGCTTATGCTCCATATTTACTTACTTGAACATTTTTTTTTTACTTTTCAAAAAAAACAGTTTCTTACTTTGTAAATGATAACATACTGCTAGCCACATAAAGAAAGAGAGAGAGAGAGGGAGGGAGGGAAGGAGGGAAAGAAAGGTGGAGACAGGGGAGGGCAAGGGAGGGGAAGAGAGAGGAGAGAGAGAGAGGAGAGGAGAGGGAGAGGGAGAGAAGAGGGAAGAAAAAAGAGAAATGAAAACTTCCTGGCCTCCATTTAACACCTCTCATATTCACAAAGCTAGAGGACTTTATGCTCAAAATTATTTTTGATTTACAATTGTACTTCAAGGACTCACTGCTCCTGCAGTTTTGAAGTGGTATGAATGAAGAGACCTGGATCTGAACAATACCACCTCATACTTACCCTGCCTTACAATTTATAATACATTTTCACAAACAGAATTTTTCTGAACATGTTTCCAAAGGAACACTGGTCAACAAGGCGGGGTTCAGCAACTCACTGTGAGATCTCTGCACTGAAATCCCACCTGCTCAAATCTCCCTCGTTCTCCCCTCCCTCCTAGGAGACCTCTCCTCCCACCTGGCCCCCAAGGCACGGGTATTGACTCACCTCCCACCAGAGCACACTTCTGGCCCATTACCCTCGGATATCCCACCACTGGTCCTTGCCAATCTCCAAGGCACCCCGAGAAACCCTTCCTGACTTAGTGACTTGGGCTCACTCACCTGAGCAATCTCCCTCACACCCCAGCACTCATTCACCAAAAAATACCTGCACCAGGACAGCCACTCGCTCTGCCCAGCACCCCCAGCTCCATTCCATACAATGACTCCTCCTTCTAGTGGCCTAGACTTTCTGTTCCCAGCAGCTCTTTTTCCATTTTTTTTTTTCCTTTTCCTTTTTCCTTTGTCACCTTTGCACCCTCCACTTCCCAGGGTTGTTTTCAGGCCTTTCTCTCCACCCTGGTGATTCCATTCCCTCCACAACTTTGGCTGCAGCCCCCACCTGCAGGGAGGACTACCAGATCTACTACACCTCTTCAACCATGCCTCTTCATCCTTTACGATACCACGTTTATAAACGTCTGGTGAAAGCCCCAGCCTGGAAATCCTACCTGGACCTCCGAGTGAACAAGCCCAAGTCAATCATCATCCTGTCTTTCAGATCAGCTATTGGGTTTTCCCCTTCCTCCTGGAACAACTAGACTCCTGAGCACCCAAAGTAAAGCACTGGAGATACCCTGCAGCCCAGCTGCAGCTTGCCTGCTCCGTAAACCCACCCCCTCTCAGCTGGGCCATGACCTCTCATCACCCTGCTGCTGCTTGGCACCCTTACCTTCCCATCACAAGACCCAACACCCCTTGTCTAGAGCAGCAACAGCCTCTTAACTCCCTGCCCTCCTCATGCTGTCTACCAGGCACCACTGACCATGGCCTTCTCAACATCAAGTTAACCTCACTACTCAACCGTCAAAAAACTTATGGCTTCTAACATCCTCTGGAATAATGACATAATTTTTTAGCCTGGTTTTCAAAGCCCTTTCTTCAGACCGTAGCCAATTCATCTTTCCAGCTGACTGGCCGACACTTGGTGCCCAGGCACAGCCTACTTAACTGCTCGATGGTTCATACTCTAACATTTAAAAGATAGAAATGCCACCATGTCTTTCAAAAGAATTAAGAGTAGCAGGGGGTTAGAGGAAATAAATATGAAAATGATTCATATGACGAGGATTCAAACATAAGGTACAAAAGGTGGCTTTCTCTGTATCTCCCTTCCAATCCCTTCTTACTGGACTCTGCTTAAAGGAAGGAACCAGATCTCATTAACCTTTCCATCCCAGCATCTGACACAGCATCTACCCCACGGCAGATGTGCAATACATGAATGAATACCTTAATTCATTTAGGTAACAAAATTTTACAGAAACTGAGATAACCGCTGAATGAGTAAATCAACAGGAGGTCCTTTAAAGTTCAACCAACAAGATGTGAAGTTCCCCAAGAGCAAAAGAAACTGTTTTCCTGAACAACAAAGTTTACTTTTCTCTATATCTAAGAATATATTCATGGAATATTCTTCAGTTCTTTTAAGATAGGAAGAATTATTCTAATATTTACAACTGCCACTAAAAATTGAAATGTTTTCAAATTGAGGACTTCCAATAAAATCAATTCAACTAGCCAATTTATCCAGGACACCGAACAGGTTATGTATTTGACCACAAGACTGACTAATCTGAAATTCTTCTGGTAAATTCTAAAAACAGATAGCATTTCTTATTTCATATTTCTTATTCCATGAAGGTTACATGTTAAAGGAGTTTTTAAAAATGTTCTTTAATGATCCTCTTTTCAAAGCCCTAAAAAAGTAACATGTCCAAAGAGAGACTGCACCGTATGCTTATTAGCGCACTTCACCTAAGTGAAATGCACAAGAGCAAATGGGGCTTAGAAGACGAGGGGAAACTCAGTCTTTTTTTTTTTTTTTTTTTTTTCCTCCTTCTTTCTTTTTAGGAAAAAAGCAAAGTACTCAGGACCAAATCAAATGAATGATATTATAGAGTAAAATACTCTATTCTCTCTCCTGGGACTGGGCATGCACATGAAACACTGATGACAAAACAGAACTAAGACATAAATGTCCATGGGGATTAACAGTAATTTTCTTATTAACAGTCTCACAGGATATCTTTTATAAGACCTCAGAGGCAAGACAATTAAAACTTGTGGTCAGTGACACCGAAGAACCTGGACAACAAATTCAGACCAGGCTGCTTTTCTATAATGAATAGTATATTATTGAAGAAAATCCCAAAACTGGAGGGTTTAAGAATGTCCATGAAATTAAGGCATGTTTCATCAAGAATATAATGTTCAATCAAGTTTAACTTACTACTTCCTCCTGGTGAAGAAAAGAAATAGTAATTATTTCAAGGACAAACAATTCACAAATCTCCAAACATAAGCCCTGTAGATCCTAAACTCCATTCCTTTACATCTAAGCCTCTCAAACTTTTTCCTCTTTAGTACCCCTAACTACATGACAAGAGTAAAGCCAGGAACAAGCCTAACATTTCTTTGCTACCTGAACTTGAATTTAAAAGTTCAGGTGAACTTTTGCCTCCTGTGTCTCTTAATGCAAACAGAACCTTTTGTACTGGGCAGTTCTGTTATGCCCAGCCTGTTGCTCTGAGCAGACCCGAGTCTGCATCTGCCACAGATACTAATAATCATTGTTTTTATTTTGCTTTGTGATCAAGTCCGTCTGATTTTCAAAGTGTAACGGCAGAATCAGGAAGAAGTGATGAGAACAGGTTCTAGCCTCTTGGTGGGACTAGAATCAGCAGAGTCCCCATCTGTCTATTGGGACCAACTCAGCAGACTTGATCTGCTTTCCCCTGGGAGGAGAGGGTGAGGAAGGCCTAGGCAGAGGTGACTCCTTCATGAGGGTGAGGGTGAGGTGACCCTGGGTTTCTCTGGACCAAGTGAAAAAGGCTCGAGTGCCCATAATACCCTTGGCCAAGACAACAGGTTAATCTTTCTGTGTCTGAGAAAAAGCCACGCCCTAGAAAGGAAGCTAGGGTGCCTTCTGATCCCAGAGAGGCCTCAACTGTTCAATAACAACCTGCAGCAAGGGCCCTGGCCAGCAAGTACTCTGGCTCTGCAGAGCCTTCAAGGTGGGTATCCAAAGTGGCCAGACTCCTCAGGGCACTCCCTGGGGTGAGGTGTAGGCTCCTACACATACTTCATTTTGATAGCAGAGCTGCTGGCAACGGGGGGCTTCCCACCATATGGCACTCCATGCTGAGGAGCCCAGCCTACAAACATGCTTACCAGTTTAGAGCTGTTTCAACAGGGCTGTGGAATTATATGTTCAATGGAAAAGAATACATTTCTGTATGATAAAAACACACTCCAGGTCCCCAACAAATGAATACTAATCTTATTAGAAACTATAAATTATACTACACACATCTCTCAGCTTGTTCTAAATGTTTCTTCATAAAAAAACACAACAATATTCAAGAACAATTAAAACACAGGTCCCCACTAAGGCAAAGGTTGCAGCTTTGATATACCTGAATATCTACAATTCCTCTGCCACAATAATTTCCCCATTGTCCTGATCCTGTAAGTTATAAATTACTTTTCTCCATCTACAGTAACACTCAGGAATGCACTGCACTGGCATCTTTGAGTTCATGTGTCTCTGTCCTGTTCAGGTCCACATCAGGTATGCAACAGCAGTGTCCCTGTTCTGAATGTTCATAAAACAGAATTTCTTAGTATCATTCAAATGCCACGAACTCTTCATACTTTCTGAAGAATTAGGTGCAAATTCAGGTGTAAGAATTCCTGGGAATCCCTAAGACGTTCCATCCCTACTTGCTTTAGTTTTAGATGGCTGGGTCCGTGACAGGCCCTCAAAGCACTCAGCTTTTCCTTTCCCCTAAAGCCCTTCCTTCTCCACACAGATCCGTCCTCTGTGATGCTGCACGTCTAGCCAGTCAAGAATGCTAGGCTGCTGAAGTCTTCCCACCTACCTTCCTGGGACACTCATCTCATCCACACTTACCTATGGAACCAATTACATAGTTTGTATCAGACACTCTGCCTTTTGCATCCTTTGTATCAAAGAATCAACAGAATTCTTACAAGGGAAAGGAGAGTAATACATAACCAAGGAAGGGCAAAAAATTTCAACCCTTATTATCAAGTTTAAAAGCAAACAGCTTTATTTTAGAATGTCACCCTATACGTACTGACAAGGACAGCAGGCCTGAAGGAGACGAGGTTATAAGCTCCCATCCACGTCTATAAGTATAAGATATTCCATAAGATAACTTGATGACAGTCCAAAAATATTTAACATTCATTTCTGGTCATGTATTTTTTGATAAGTAAGGAATACATGAGAATGACAGAACAGTAAAAATATAAAAATCACTTCAGGCACATTAAAGAACCTTGAGTTCAGAGACTGCTCAGGCACTATTATACACTACTGGCAAAAAAGAAAAAAAGAGAGTACTTTCAGGTATAAAGAAATAAAAGAACCCTTCTTCAAATCTTGATTAGAAGAAATATACCAGGCCAGGCACAGTGGGATGTACCTGTAATCCCAGTAATTTGGAGGCTGAGACAGGAGGACTGCAGGTTTAAGGCCAGCCTTAACAATTTAGTGAGACTCTGCCTCAAAATAAAAAAGAGCTGGGGATGTAGTCCAGTGGTAAAGCACCCGTGGGTTATATTCCTAGTTAAAAAAAAATAAATAAATAAGAGATATATACTAGTCTTGTGTAAATTTCCTAAGACAGGTATGTACTCCTTTCCCAAAGGGAACTCTGAAATGTTCTGAGGAATTTTCAGTATTATGCTGCACTTATTCTTCTTACTATGATAGTTTAAACTGTGTTTCTGAAGAAACTCTTAATTTGAGGGTTTTTTTTTTTTTCTGAGAATATATTATTACATAGAAAAACTCCACCCAATTTATTTAAAGCCATTGTTACATTGATGCTGAGTGAGAAGATGATAGCAAAAACCACCATTTTCAGACACACTATGTATCCAACACCACCCTCAGCACTTCTTGTGCATCCCGTTATTTAATCTCCTCTCCACCAAGACTATTATCCCCATTTTACAGTTGAAAATACGTGTCTGTGAAAAGTAAGATCATACAGCTATTCCACAGAGTGTCAAACCCAGACTTGACTATACTCCCTTCAGAACATTCTTTTAGTCAATTTATACTTTCATGTAACATTGTAAAATCCTTCACTGGAAGAAATGAATGAAATATACTTGTGAATCCAAACTTAAATAATGTTTAGCATGATTTTCATTTTTAATAATTTTGGGTAATTAATTTCTTTGAAGATGAAAAATCTTTGAGAAAACAAACACATCGTATGCATCATCTGATAAACAAAATATGTGATTAACCTGAACAGCCCCATTCCCATACCAGGCTCCATAACAAAGAGTTCATTATATTTAATGTCGAGCTGCTGCAGGGCACTTGCTAATTGGCTCCTTGGTTGCCTGCAGTAGCAAACATACTTCCTCAGGAACCTACCAGGCTGAGAATGACAGACGCAGATATTGCTCCATAACTCCAAGAGAACAAAAACGGTAAAATTACTCAGTGGTTAGTGAAGAGCTAATGATATAATAGTGCAGTCACTATTAATCAAATATTTCTTCAAAATGTATCAGACCATTTTTTAATGAGCTTTCTTGCTATTTTCTAAAACAGAGGTGTCTATCAATTCATTCCCCAACATATAAAATCATGCTCAATGGTCATGACCACGCTCAAAGGCCTCTTTCTCGAAGCACTTCCCAACCCCCAGGAGACTGAACTGCTTTTTCCTCTACCTTTCCACAGCAAACTTCACCTCCTTCTGCTCAGCACAGTTCACTCTGCGTTGATCATGAGTCCTTCGCACCATCCCTCTCCACTGCTGGCACGGCTGGGACTTTAGTGCTCCATGAATCACACTGCAAGCCTCTAGCCCAAGTGGAGCTCTGCACACATTCGTTTAACCATAAAGAAAAATGGGCAATTTGAATTGTTTTACTCTAAGAAGGCCAAACTGATTCAAGTAATTGCTATTTTAGTGGTATTAGTACTTTGACCAGAGAGATTTCTAAGCTTAAAATAGCACATAAAACCTTTTTTTGATACATATTTAACACATAATACATATTCTAATACTTATTTATAATTACATAGTAACCTTCGCAATTTTTTGGCAGTACTGGAGATTGAACCCAAGGGTGCTTAAGCACTAAACCACATCCTCAACCCTTTATATTTTTTATATTGAGAAAGGGTCTCACTAATTTCCCAGACTGACCTTGAACTTGCCATCCTCCTGCCTCCACCTCCCAAGTCATGGGGATTATGCGTGAACCACTGCATACAGCTATAGTAACATATTTAATACAACAAATCAAAGAGGAATAATTCACCCTTAAAATGTAAGTCCAAGGACACAAATGTCAAATGTCTGGATCCTATTATTTTTAGAAACCAATTAAATGAATACAAGGAAAACTTTTCATTATCAAATTAACTGCTTTATTTTATATCACCAGCAACTATTTAAAACACTCTGGTCACAAGGTAACACTATAACCATAAATTAAATATATGGAAACACTATCTGTATTTCAAAACGTAAAACTGTGTCATTAAAAAAAAAAAAGTGATTACAGGTGATGTGGTTCCAGTGTCCCACCTGGAGATGTTCTAAGCACAGAGGCAGGAGGCCCAGAGCGGTGGGGCCCACAGAAGGAAGGGCTACGCACAAAAGAGACACAAGTTGTTCCCTCAGTGAGAAACGACCAGGAGGAGTCCAACGGGGACAGGATTTGGTAAAGCCAAAACCACCGGAAAGAAATTCATGTAGTAATTAAATCCATAAATCCATAAGCAGTTACTGAATTTGGCATTCTTGTGTTCAAAAAACATAGTTTGTTACAGTTTGAAAAACAAATTGTCAAGAACTGCTACTGTTTTGATACTAATTTGCTAGTCTCAACTCAAAACACATATTCCTGTTCTCTAACAAAAATGTACAATAAGACAGCACCTTGTGGGGGGAAAAAAACCCCACAAACCTCAAACCTTTTCATCAAACTAATATCTTATTCAAAGACTACAGATTTGACACTGTTGCACTAAATAATATGGGTTTTTTTCAAGTGCTATGTTTCATCAAATTTAAGACCCATCACTCAAATAATTCTGATTGCTTCTTCCCCCACCACCAAAACAACCCCACCCAGCCAGAAGCAGAATGGGCAACTCCTGTCTATTTTAGCCCAGAAATACTTCTCAAAGATGTTCCCTTCTTTTCCATCCTCCCTGCCAACTGACCTCCACCAACTAGGTTCTTCACTAGTTTCCTGTCTCCTCCTCCCTGCTCTGCAAGTACGCCGTGCTTGCCAGGCTATCACATTAGTTCAATCACCACAACCCAACTTAAAAATGTCCCTGGCTCCCCAGTGCCCACACAAAATCCAGTCCTTAGCATGAAATTAAGACCTAATATTTACACACCATCTCTTCTATAAGTTTAAGGAGTAGGAATGATATCTTAATAGTCTAATTTCCTTTTATATGGTAAATACTCAAAAACAGCAATAATGAAAATATTATTTGATAATCAGAACTGAAATTCAGAAAAAATTATCCTGATAGACTGGAGTAGCCACACTGCAACAAGAGACGATGGAAAAAACTACAAGATTCACAGGGGTTTTAGGTTCTTCACTTTTAGAGTATAATGTGTGGGAGGTTTTTGAACCAAAACTCAAGATTTATACCCCAGCAATATAAAATTGATATGGGAAATAACTCGATCAAATATTTGCCACTGGGAATACCATCAACTCTCAAACTGGATGGTATTATGAGAGCCTGATTGGAGGAACCATGGCTAACATGTAAAAATCAAACTGGCACCAAGCATTCTCTCCTATAGCCTCGATCCTGATTATTTAAATGTTAATGGAGGAGCAAAGTTAGTCTAGAATAGGCATGTTCGCTAACAGGCCACAGACGAAGAACATACAATAAATGTTTAAAACAAATGAGCATCATACAATTTGTTTCTAACATATTTTTTTCTCAATATACAAGTTCATTAATGGCAATTAACAAAGAATGCTAATCTACATTAACAAGCTCCCCTGCTTGTTGGTTTTATAAACACATAATTCTCTCAAACTCTACATTAAACCAAAATGCTCACATATCGATTTACAAAAATCAGCACCCTGGGGTCATTGGAATATAATCTTAATACTTTCCTATCAGAAACCGCCAGAGGACTTACAGACTCTATCTTGTATTTGATCATATCCTAACAACCCATTCTCTTTAACTACTGGACTCGCTATGTGTTATCCTGTGTCCAGTGCCTAAGAGCTCGTTAATTACCTAAACTATATCTCCATAGGTCTTGTTAATTACCCGTCTCCTGTCTCAGAGGACCTTGTTAATAACTTGTACAGTCTCTCTAAAGAGGTCCTAACAACACATTAAAATTAAAGATGCTTTTCTTTTAGCACCTGTCAAGTGCTGTAAATTGAGAAATTTTCACATCAGTTTATTAACCTACAGTAGTTTTTGTAGGGTTTTTGGCTTGTTTTCTTCTCTCTCACATAATTTCTCTATATCTCAATCTTTTCAATCTATCTGCTTAAAAAAAATAACTAACGAAGTTTGTATTTTTTGTTTTCAATTTTAAGATTATAAATATCAATTTGCATTAGTGGGTCAGTAAAAGGATGGCATGGTTAGTATCTGCAAATTAACCCATTGGGAGATGCACCAATTAATGAGACCTATATAATGAGTATTAGGATGACAAAAGGGTGAAAAAGTTTCAAGTAGTCTCTGGGGAATTAAACAGAAGTTCTAGTTAGTGTTATGGGAACTAATCACATCACATATTTCATGTTCGTGGCCACTGCTACATTGGAAACATTCTGCAAATCCCTGGGCACTAATGGATTAATGGCTCTAAAAATCATCTCAAAAGTTTGTGCTTTCTGTCTCATAAATGAGGAAAATTTTTGGCTATGTAAAAGACTTACAGCCTACCATGAACAGCAGACAAATTATCTTTATACAAATATGAATAAAAAGTAATTATTGCTATTAAAATAAACCTTATGCACAATAGGTTTATTTCATCAGAGACTGAGCTTTAAACTCTTTCAGGAAAAAAAAAGTTGTCCATAGGGGGCGTTTTAAAAGTGACGGTTTAAAATCTATGAACAGGATTTTTTCTTTAGGATCATTTACCATTCTTCTTAAAATCAAAATGTAACCTTACACAAGTCCATTTATTCATGGACATGTTATACAACTTTGTAATAAAGGTTACCTGCTAACAGGCCTACTGTGATTTTTGATTTGTGAAAATTAGAAACACACTTAAATATGCATTCTGGAAGCCAATGTTTTATAGCTCCTAAGAAAGAGATGAACGATCATAGACAGGAGTTGACTAATTAAAAAAGGAAAAAAAGAGAGGGAGGAAAAGAGGTCATCTGACGTCAAAGGCACCTGTCACGTAAATTATAAAATATGAGTGATAAGTATGAGTCTTGATCTTAGTATTGCCCTAAAAAAATATTTGGCCTGTTCATCAGCTAAGGAGGAGGCAGGCTCTTGCATACAGCAGATACTACAAATGGAAATACATGCTTTAATAAAATCAATCATACCAGGAATAATAATACAAAACAAGCCAGTAAGTTATCCTGGAGCCACTGAGAATTTGCTACCTGGTATTCATAACTGCAGTGAAGCCGAAAGTGACGGAGTGGGAGCACAGCCTGTTTGGAAGTCACAAACAGACCTTGGTGCCCTGAGCAAAACTCTCTGGTAAGTCTCTCCCATTCGCTGTTGCTGATTGGCTGCTCCACTAACCTCAAATTACATTAGCTCATCACAGCGTAGGCTTATATTATTGACTTTTTTTAAACTTCAAAGTACATACGTAGCAATTTCTTCTGTATGCTAATGAAATGTCTTAACCAGGTGGTGTTCTGAGCTTCCTCGGGGAGTCTGGCAGCTCCTGAGAAAAGCATACGCCGGAGCTCCTCTTCAGCTGACCATGGGCTGCACATCATTCATCATAACTGATGCCCTGAATATTAAATAGATACTTCTGTCTGGTCTTTAATATCCACTCTAATTTAGGTGCTTTTCACTTATTTAACCAAATCTCCTACTCCTCTCTTTATCCATTTCAGCCAAGCTGACTTGTCTACTCAGTTAGGGTCTGTCTCGCGTAGTAAGCAAAGCTAATAGGACCAAGTTGCCTGTTGTGTTCAAATTCGAGTTTATTAGCACAACTCCTGATTCCCAGTCATCAAAAGAACGTAATCAATACTTACCAAAACGGTGATACAACTTAGATCAGCAAGTTTCAAATTTGATAATCAGCAGGAAATTTTTTAAATGTTGATTTTCCTTTCAGGGTCCACTCACTAAAGATTCTAATTCCCTCTGAGGTGAGACCAACACACTGTAGTTAAAATATATATATATTTTATATATATATAAATATATATATATATTCATTTAAAAAATATATATATACATATATTTCACCAGGAAATCATGATGATGAGCACCAAGGACATGTACTGACCTAGGTACTGGGGACCTCTAATAAAGAAGATTCAGCATGCCTAGTACGAAGCTTCCACAGCTCAGTGGAGAAGACTATAAGAACTACACTCGATAAATATTGCATAGCAGTTCTGATTTCCATAATAACAGAAATCAAGAAAAAGAAAACACCTGGTTACTACTCAGGAAAGCATTAGTTCTCAGCTCAAGGACAGATGGGCTGATGGCACTCGGAGACAAGTTGAGTATACCCCACAACTGAGCCCAGGAACAGAGATGGCAAGACTTACCAGACCCTCAGGGTAGAGAGGTGTGCTAAAGAAATTAACTTACCGAGAAGAGCAGTGAGGAACAGTAAACATTAGGTGAGAAAAGTCTGAAATACAATAAGCCCTGAAATTCAGAAAGAAGAGTTCAGATTTGGGGTTGCAAAGCAGTAGATCTTAAGCATTTTTGATCTGGGCTTTCTTAAACAGAACAAACGGTACTATGACTCATATACCCTGCTTAGTAGGGTAAATAATGTTAATTTCTGTAACAAATATATACAAAAATTTCAGCAACTTAATGTTCAGAGAATTCTTTCAGACAAAGTCCACCTAGTTGTTCCTGGTCCAGGGCCTTCAAACACACATGGGGTCCCTACTGCTCCTATCTCGCGGCTTTGCCTTCCTTAAAGAACCCCTGCACTCGGCTAGTGCTGGGGCAGTACTCTATACCTATAAAAGGCCAAATAATAAATATTTGGGCTTCTCAGGCCATACTGACTCTGGCACAACCGCTCAACTCTACCACTGTCACACAAAAGAAGTCATACAAAGATGAGGGGAGCTGTGTGCCAACAAAACTTTATTTATAAAAACAGGCAGCACGTCATGTTTGGTCACAAGCCTCATTTGTCAGCCCTGGTCTGGACATGTGGGGGACTGTGATATTTATCTCTTCCACTAGCTCTTTAATAAGATAGAACCTGGTCACTCATCCCTACCTAAGAGAAGGGTCTAAGCTATGTCCCAGCTTCAAGAAAAAAAAAAAAAATTCAGTCTGGTGAACATACCCAACCATTTCCACTTTTCAAATTATTTTTGAGAATTTGTCAAAAAATCAGTGATGGTAAACAATTTTTTTTAAAAAGTACAACAAACATACAAGCACATTTGTTTTTACAAAATACATTCTGCAGATGCAAACAAGAGCTGCTTTACAAGTTGTGAGGACAACCATGTAACAAATAAGCTGATAAGTCAGTTGATAAAGGTAAAATTCGCTGATACATATGTTAACCTGTTGCTGTGTGTCAGTAAAAAGAATAGCAGCATTTTTGAAACACAAATGACTCAATACCAATAATAAGCTGATAAAACATTTTCCTGAAATTTGTAAAACTTCCAAATACACTCTCAACTACTTGCTGTAGTTCTGCAGATGCCCACTGTTCCAGGGCCTCCAGACTTCTCAGTAGAGAGCTGACCTGGTGTCAAGGGCTCACACCATGCTATACAGTCAACTCAGTTCCACTTCCTTCTGGGTACACAACTAAACTATTTCTGAACTGACTGCATGGCACCGGGACACACTTGCGCTCTAGCCAATGGGACATGTGGGGAAGTAATGCAGACCACCACCAGGCTTTACGAAGAAATGTTCCACCCGTGATCCTCCCTTTCCTTGCCCTGCTGCACTGATCCCGGAGGGCTTGTGATAAATGGTGGCATTCAAGAAGGAAAGGGCCCGAGAAACCATGTGTGCTGAGTGACCACATGGAGCAGAGCAGCCATGTTTTCCATCCCCATCTCCATGAACTGTTTTGTGACAAAAGTGAGCAACAGACTTTTACTGTGATAAACCACTGAGATCCAGCATTGTTTATTACAGCTAGGGGAACAATTCCAAGAATAGAAGCTAAGTGAAGGATGTTTTGTGATTTTCTTTTTTTTTTTTTTTGCGGTACTGGGGACTGAACCCAGGGCCTTCTGCTTGCGTGGCAAGCACTCTACCTACTGAGCCATATCCCTCAGGCGGACTTCACTTACATGAAGAAAGAAAAACTCTAACTTCTAGAAAAGAGTTCCTTAGTAATTTAAAATTGTTTGCATAAAGAAAATTCTCTAGTTTTAATCATATTTATTTACTTAAACAGCAATAATAGAGTTTCTCTGCTCCTGCCATCTCAGATGAACCAATCCCCTCACCAAAATCCAAATCCAGCTCCACAGTGTATTCTCCTTTAGCTTTGCTCAGTGTTCTCACAAAGACTGGTCAGAAGGGTCCAAGAAACTCTGTAAACAGATCTATTCAGCACTATTAAAAAATAATGCACAGCATGTGTCCTCGTGATTTGAGTCTATAGCTTCAAAAGCAGTCTGGATATTAACTAGAGAAATTTAAACTGTCCCACATAATGGAGGGATGATACTGGGAGGACAAACAGGAATCCTGTACACTGCTATGTAAAGACCACACTATCTTGACAGTATCTGCCCAAATTCTACCCAAGATAAAGCTGCCTGCTGAAAATATGAATTGTATTCTTTCCCTGAGTCAACTTACATTCAACTCTTCTTTTTTACACTATTTATTAGAGCTATCCCTTTATTGCAAATGTTTCACATTTACCACAAAGACAGCTTATGACACAAAACAAAAATCTCCCAGGAATTTATACATTCTGTTCTTTCTGCCCTCATATCTGCCACCTCCTAGGTATGAAGAAGAAAAAGTCTTAAAACTTAAATAACCTATTTTTACACACATGCAATCATTTTCTACATACATCATGAAACAGCTCTAATTTTAATAGGCAGAGGAATAATGAAGTAACTCAACCAAAGTCTTAATATGCCAAAAGGCCACACGTACTTTTAAAGCTTAAGGCAATCCATGAGTGCAGACCAAGTCCAGGGCAATTAAAGATCTGAGTATACTTATTATTCAAATGCTGACATAATTTAAAAATATTATTTTCCTATCATTTCCCATTTTCTTGCTTTTCATTAACTTTAAAATTACCTAAATTACTCAATCTCTAAGTTATCTTTTATCTTACACAGTTGTTTTCAACAACGTTCTACAAAACAAAGTTTAGTAAAAGTGAAGAAAAAACTAATACATGTTCACTTACCCCTTTAATGGAGGACTTAATGAAATATATGGATACTACACAAAATACCAATACAAAAAATTTTAGAATAGCACTTCAAAACTCCAAACTTTACAAGAAAACATTGACACCAATGGTGAAAATTTATTTCTATAACAAAACTGAATGATGCTTCTAAAACCACAGCAAATACCCATTTATTGATAAAACAAAAGAAAGGTACACTTCCTTTCAAAAATGTTAAATACATGGCTTCTGATGCAATGGAAGATGCACAAGGGAGGGGAAGAGCGAGCCTCCCAGGGAGCTGTCACACTGCACTTGAGGCTTACAGTGGGACAAGCAAGGAACTGCTCATGAATGAAATGACAGGTGATACAAAAACATAATACAAGTGGGGTATCCCTTACCCAAGATGCTTTGGAGCTTTCTGGATTTGGGAATATTTGCAGACTTTGTAAGTTGAGTATTCCCAATCCAAAAATCCAAAATCTAAACTGTTTCAAAATCCAAAATTTCAAGAGTTCCATCTACTACGCAACCATTAATGCTGAAGCCCACACTTCTTAAGCAAAAGCATTTTGATTTCAAGTTTTCTGACTGGGATGCTCAACCTGTATTAGTCACCATTTAGGGGTTCCCTATTTGGGGCTGGCTTTGTACTGTGTACTTCACATACTATTTATCCTCACTGAATCCTATCGACTAGAGATTATTTTCGTGCTTCAAAGATGAAAATGCTGAGGTTTCTGGAGATCACAGCAATAAAAGCCAGGATTCCCATCCAAATCTCTATGTTACACAGTACTGACTGAAGGAAAGACTTCCCTTACATGGCAAGCATGCTCCTCAATGATAAATGAGATTTCACCAAATTGATCTTATTCTTTGCTTGAGGTTTCCTTATTTCTTCCATCATTCACAACTGCAAAATTCATTAATTGCATTTAAATGCATATAGTTCCAAATTCTAAGGAATAAAAAAAAGAACCAGTATACACAAAATTGAAAACTCAGAGTTTGAAAATCTAATCTTTATCATAATGATTATTCCTGTGATCATAAATCTTCATATAGATCCATTTTGTGCATTTATAATATCCATGTGGGTCACTGAATTCCAATGAACATTCATGAAAAACTATTCCTAAACAACCATTTAGTAAGACTATTTATTAAATCTATTCTGAAATCATAATAGAAACATCAATACTTCAGTATTAATTCTTAAACAATAGACCATGTGCTGCTACTGGTCTACTAATCCTCTCTAGACAGCCCAGGCCTTAATCCCTAGAAAACATGTAGGAATACATTTCTGGCTTGCATTCACACCCATGGATTATTCACTCTCACCCTGTCTCATCAAAAGTCATACTGTTTCTCCAAAAGTTTCGGTAAGTTTTGGCTTGGGTAAGTGCGAGCAGACTAGGGTAGGGAATAAGAATCTTTTACCCTTTTTATCCTTCTAAGATAAAAAAGTTCAATTCCAAAGATGTATGCAAAATTACTTGGCTCTATAAGCAATTATAAAAAAAGAAAAAAGAAAATTTCCAAGTAAAATAAATTTATTTTATAAATAGCACAATCTTCCCCAAAGCTTACCTTGAAGATGGCATTATATTTGAAGCCCTGAATTTTGTTGTAAACGGATTAGTTGAGTCATAGTCAAAATAGTCCTGACGATTTTCATTACATGCATTAGGTGACTTCAAGTCACAAGGGCTATCAGATCCCCCATTGTTAAGTTTATCAGATCTTCTGCTATCTTTTTTCCCAGTCACTCTTTCAAATAAGCTAACTTTCTCCCTTTTCTCTCTTTTATTTTCTTTTCTTACTTCAATTGGTTTTGAAAATAAGTTCATGCTGCTGTCCCATGATTCACTGCTTTCCTCAAATGGATTTTTCTTCCTTGGCAGTGTTGCGAATTTTTGGGGTAATGAAGCAGTCACATTTATAAATGGGTCATTTTGTCTTCCAAAAGACGATTCACCTTCACCCACAATGCTGTCAGGTTGGTTCATTTTAGAAGTATCAAAGCTTAATGCTCTTCTGTGTGGAGACTTAAGACTTCCTACAAACAATTTTGTAGTTAGTACAAAATCAGTGACACATTACATCACACTATTTGACACATTCTATGTGCATTCTGTTGCTTTTAGAATGAGTATAATTAGCTATTTAAAGGTATTAACCTTAAAAATAATCAAGGAACACAATCTTAAAATGGTAAGGTGTAACATTCCAAAGTTAGGCTACTACAATTAGCGTCTTGTTAGACAACTAGTAATTTACTTGGTTCAGAAACCATCACACAAACAAACTATAATGTCAAAACTAGAGGACCCATGGGCATGACAATACTGGAAATTCTCAGTTATGTTTTTCATCATTAGCATTAAATTTACTGTGTAACTTTGGAATATTAAAGTTTTTCTTTTTCCAAGAACCTTATGATGAAATTGAATGTTCATTTAGCTTCAGACTTTCAGGCTTTCTAGACAGGAGAAACAACAATTAAAAAAAAAAAAAAAAGAACAAGCCAGGCCATAAAAAGAGACTGAAACTCATTTTATTATCACCTAATAAAATATATATAAATGCAGACAAACTCTGCTTTCAGTTAACTTATCAAGGATACAGTAGGCACACAATATTTGATAAATGACTATATTTATAAAATACTACCAAGAAACTGCAATTTTAGTTTTTCAACTTAAAAGAAGTTAAACCTAGAAACTACAAGAGTAGTTTAAGACCACTGAGGACACAATGCAAAGAAGGTACCACTTACCATTTTCTGGAACAGCTCCAAAGGACTCTATCTGGCGTCCAAGAAGATGCGTGTGACCTACAGCACCAGGCTTCAGTTTCTCAGCAGACGTGTGGGATCCCGTTAAATCAGACATTGAATGTGCAGAAGAGAGTCGCTGAGGACCCAAAAGAAAAGGCTTTTTTGGTTTGGATTTCATCTGTATTTCACCACTTGGAAACTCAGTACTGGCATGAGGCATGGGAGTGCTTGGAATGATTGCCGAGGATGTATCAGAAAAAGTCCCATCATTTTTTCTACCTTTCATCTTATCTTTTAATTTTGCAAAAGGAGATCTTGTTTTGTCCTTCATTGATAAGTCAAACATACTTGCTGTCATATTGTTCCTCATAAACTGAATATTGACCTTTATCTCACCCCTGTTTTTGACTCTTTTTCCTTGTTTGGATTCTAACCTAAACCACCTTAAAGAGAAGAAAAAAAAATGGGGTTGTAACATGTGATGAAGAAAGGCTCTCGGACCTCGTCACACACAAGCAGTTCTTAGGTAAAGCTACTGCACACATCAAAGCATCCTGAGCACTGGATGAGAACCTGCTGGCCAGAGTATTTGTGGTTTCACTCATTGTTTCACTTTAAAAAATGGATCATTATTTCTGTGATGTGACATACACTGAAGGAACAAGTCTTTGACAAGTATAAGGTTTTCAGATAAGTTTTCTTTCACAATTTGAAAATTACTCATCATGAAAAATTCTTATTGACAATAGCTAATATGTTTCCATATGAGATAAATGTTACCAGTGGACTGAGAACATTTTTTAACATTAAAATACACTGAGGCAGAGACTTTGAAAGAATTCGCCAATTCAAATTATTTTTGAGTATCATAAAAATAAGAAATATACTTTAATAGTATTAATACTTTGCCCCACCCCAAAATATTACTCATGTCAAAGTATTGTAAGAATTTTGTTAACACTTAAAACCACTAAATAGTTTGCTAATCATTAAAATGGAAATGAAATAATGTAATTTAGATACATATAAAATGGATCAAAGTCTTTTCCTAAAGAAAATACATGAAATGAGTAAAACACAAGACTGACAAATAATAAATCTTGTAAAATTTTTTGAAAAGTTGAAATACTTCCTTTTAGAATCTATTTGCCTCACTTACTATTGCTACTGTATAGTGTATTAGAGTATCACACTGCCCCGTTTTTAACTGTGTAGGAAGCAAAGTTTATTTTGGTTTTGTCTATAGTATTTTTATCCCTAAGAAATTCTCCAGTTGTTGGTGTCACAAGTGGTCACTCTACAGGGCAAACAGCCAGAAAACTGCAGATTCAAGTCGAGGAAAAAAGCTTCTATGATGTTTGCACATTACTTAGCAATGAAGCATGATATCCATTCCTGCAGACAAGTTATTTAAATATAGCTCTAATCAAGTGTAACAAATTTTCTTAGCTACAAAGGAACTCTGATCTAATTTTACATTAGTTCTTTCTCTCATTGTTACCAACAGGATGCACCAAGGGAAGACTGAATCAAGTGGGAGACTGGTTCACAGACCTTTCCAGGAAAGACAGAAGTGACACACAACATAAGCACCAGCTACAAGCATGTAGGATTTCCATGTGTATAATGAGTCAAAGCAAATCTGAGGAGAAAATAAACCAATAACCCAAAAATGGAAAGTGGGGGAAAAGTCAAAATTCATAGAATTTTAGAAAGATCAAATAAAATCCTCTGCTTTAACACCCTTATTTCATAGGTGAGGAAATCAAGGCTCCGAGAATGACACAATTTCCCAATGTCAGAACAAAGTCAAAAGGAAAAAAACAAAAGCTGATGAATAACATCTGCAGGAGAACAGTTCTTCCTTACTCGATGGACCACATGTGTTAATAAGGTTAAGCACATGGTGCCACATAGTACAGGGTGCTGCATTTAACCAGCAGATGGGACAGTCCCAAAGGAGGCAATGTAGATTCTTTATTGCTAGAGTGTAAGCTCTCTGAAGGCAGTTTGGCTTGCACTAAATAAATACTCAATTTTTCATTTCCAGAATCACCCACCATTTTTTGTTTTTACGCAGGAAATTCCAAAGACCTAGGTAAGCTTTAAAGAATAAATAAACTGTGTCTGAATAGCTATAAATACAGTATATTTTCCATCTCCCCACCAAGAATAATAATCTGCAAAGAACTCTAACAAATACGCTAGTTTAGAAAGTAGTAATGACAAGAAATTTTAGTGGCTTTGTTTTGAAACTGATATAAGAGGGACGGCTTCAAGACTCAGTCCTGGGATGTTTGTTTCCCCACCCTATAAAAAGATAAAATGAAGACACAGCATTGGCGGTTCACTGGATTAATGCTTGATTTTTTTTTTCTCCCTCTAGAGTGCTGGATTTAAACTGTATAACGACTCTGTTCAATTTTTTAGTGGGCACAGATCCATGTTCAAAAACCACCACACATGTGGGAACTATTCCCAAGCAATTGGTGTTGTGTGGTCAAAAATGGGACAAGGTTGGCAATAAGAGTGCCAGAGGCCAGGACGCAGGTGCACTGCAGAGACCCACACTAAAGTCCTAAAATCTGCATATGCTGGAATCATATCTAACTCTAGGGACTCAAATCGTTATTACTTTTTACCAGCATTTAAAAAAAAATCAACATCACCTTCTATTGTAAAAAAAATCAATGGATATTACATAATAGCATCAACGATTTTACCATTCTATTATTAAACATTGTATTATTTCCTTAAATCTCATGCCAGAATCAACCCAGACATCCATTAAAGGGGCAGATACAGAAGTTCTCTTTCCACTCCTAGGATTTGGGCTTGGGCCCTTTTTCCCTTCTCCTTAAAAGAAATAAAAATATTTTCAAGATTTTAAAAAATAAGTAAAATAACAGTCTTAAGCATCATGTTTCAACACAACTAGGAGACAAGACGTAAATATTTGTCTTCAGTGTCAAAAAGTAAAAAGTATCACACCCATCAGTTTCAAGGGACTTCTAAATCAGCTGGTAGTCTTCATCACTCATACCAGTTTTCCAAAAAGCATTTGGGAATATGCTGACAAGGTCTAGCAATGTGCAGAATATTAAATATCTTTCTTGCAATGCACCGGTGGCTCAAATCTGTCTCTTACTGTGCCACATGTACAGCTGTGCTGGAAAAGGAAGCTATTAAATATATTAAAAATCTAGAATTATTACCAATAAACATACTCCATCAAATATGTGGTCCCCATTTAGCCACAAAGAAAATGTTAAGGGTTTCATAACATATGAAAATCACTTTGAATGCAATAACATCACAAGCCCTGTTGATAACATTTCAAAGCATTTTCCCCAAAAAAGTTCTAATCAATTTTATATAGACACTACAATATTAGGGCATTGCTCATAGCCACATTTATTGTAAATGTGAAACTGCCAAAGACAGGAATAAAACAAGAAAAAACTTTTAAAAGCTATTTCGTCCTTAGAACTTTGGGTTCACACTTGGGCCTACTTTAACTTGAAAAATTTATGTTTCAGAGGCCTGCATTACATTATTCCTCAATAACAGTACTGTTTAAGTACAGTAAGAAATTTGAAGTTACAATATACTTAAAAGTTTACATTCAAAACATTTTACGTAGTACATACTGGGTCACCCCAAAATGGCAATTTGAAACAAATTATTCAGTAATTACTCCTTCTCATTTTAAATTTGAAGGAAACTGAATGTAACTTCTTAATAAAGTATCAAGCAGTTTTCTTTTTAAAATGATAGATATGTAACTGCACTTTTTAAAAAATTTTTTCTTCCTTTTAAAATGTTCTCATCTCCTCAACTAGTTTAAATATTTACCATTTTTCCTCTTGCATTTCTAGTATTTTTTTTCCCTTGCTCTAGTCTTTTACCCCATATGTATTAAATCTTAGAAAAAGAACTGATTCAAAACAAAAAACTCCAATCAAGAGAAGTGCACAGAGAGATATATTGGACAAAGCAAGGTGTAGTTGTTTTAAAATATAAAAAATTAACATGAACTTAACATTATTTTAAAAAGTTTTTTAAAGGGTAAATAAATTAGTTATGACTGAAAAAAAAACACAAAGGCTGTTTTGGAAAGCTAAGTCCTCTTGTAAACTCAATCCAGTTTTCCCCCATTAATTCCATTGGTCTTAATGTTCTCTCAGACTAAAATAATTTTAAGTTTAAGGATGGGGTGCATATATTTATTTATGAAAAACATACTACTTTTTCAATTTAAGATATAATAGTCTGTCTTAATTTGTACTGTAATTTTTTAAATTGAACTATATCTAACTCAAGCATGAAAGTCACACTAAAAAGGCCATGATTTTATTGAAAAAGTCATTAAATCTACATCACAAGAGTTTAATCACTGTCTCTAATCTTACAGTCATTAATATGATTTAAACACACTAGCTTTGCAGAACTAATTCTTAAATAATATAACAGCTTCACTATATTGCAAATTCAGAGGAAAATGTTAGTGGGTACAGGATTGAGATTTGTATGGATTTTTTAAATTTTATCTTTTAACAGCTTCATACTCTATCAACATGTAATGGCCCTGAAAAGTGGTTGAGCTATAATAAAAAGCAACTGTGTTTATAATGCTCAAATGAAATACCAAGTTTTAAATTTGATAATTCATCTTTTCAGAGTTCAACATACATATAAAGGTTACATTGGCAGATTTAATCTTCTGATTTTTCATTTCATGTAAGTTCTAAGGTTTAAACTAACAGAGTTACACCTGTATTAGTTTTAGTTGGTCAACAATGAGATCCAAGCTTCTCATAAAAAGTAAAATAATGTTAATTTTCTCAAATCATATTAATATTCTTAAAATTCAGTGCGAAATATTCAATCATTTAACAGATGTTTACCTTCAATAGAAATGAGAGAATGGACCATTAATCACTCCATTTAAAGGATGTTTCATCACAAGGACTATTTTTACTTCAGTCATGCAAATAGGGTGCTTAAAACTGGCCATAGTTCAATCCAAAAACCAATGTCCCCCCCATTCAAATAATTTTCAAGATCAGAAAATCCATAAATAAGTTAAGCTCCCCCAAATTCAAAATAAATTACAAAACTTACTCTGTTTTCCTTCTTTGTTTGTCCTCAAAGATGTCATTGAGATTGATTGCCACCTGCCCTAAAAATTTATCCAGACCCACCAGGGACCTGTGCATAACTATGAGGAAAAGAATGTATTTCTCTGGATTCCCCTGCATTAGCAATCCAGGCAGCTCAAAGGAGGCCTCTTCCTTCCACACTGGCTCAAGGGTTTTTTCAGCTACTGAGGTGGAGTACTTCTCCTTGCCCAGCTGAATTATAGTGTATGTGTCATTGGTGCCACTTTTGCCTTTTGGCTTCAGATCTTTGGCTTGGAGCACTGTGACCTGCACGTGGGTCGGAAACCACTTTTGGGCTTGCTCGGACAGCATCATTCTGTCCTTTTTCTCTGCACCGGGTTCTGGAGCGCAGGCAGTGCCCCTCCCGCAGGGAGAGCCTAAGTCCTTAATCACTGCATCCTAGGGACACTCGACCGGGTCCGGCCGACTCGGGCTGCCCAGCTACCCGAGGGCAGATGTCAGAGCGTCTCGCGAGGGCAGCCCGGGGGCACGGCTGCTTTGGGGGTCCCTTTCCTCGGGAGAAGCACAGGGGCCCACATCACCTGGCCGCTCCGTCCAGGCCTCCGCGCGGACCCGCGCGCCTCGCGTCGCCACCGTCCCGCGGCGCCCGCCCGGGGACGGCCCTGGGCGCGGCGGCTCCGGGGCCTGCGGGCAGGTGAGGCCTGGGCGCCCGGGGGCTGCGGAGGTGGGAGGCGCGCCGGCCTCCCGCCTGCCTCCTGCGGCCAGGCCGCCTCCGCCTCCCCGCGCCTCCCGCCCACCCCGCTCGCCCGCCGGCCGGCCCGGCTCCTCCTCCCGACCCCGGTAATACGAACCGCCGGCGGCTCGCGCGGCCTCGCTCCCTCTCGCAAACCTCTCCTCCCGCCTCCTCCCCCTCGCCTGGACTCCTCCTCCCGGGCGGGGGCGGGTCGCCCGAGGGCGAAGTGGGACGGGGCGGGGGACGCGGACGCCCCGGCGCCGGCGGGGCGCTGGGCGGGCCGCGAGCTGCAGGGCGGCGGGCGCGGGGCTTGGCCTGGCCGGGCCAGCGGCTCCTAGCACCGGGCGGGCGGCGGCCGCGGCACTTCCGGGTTCGCCTCCTCCATGTTGATCCTGGGAACGCGAGGGGCGGGGCCGGGCGGGGCCGCGGGGTCAGGGGTCGGCGCCTCCCTGGTTGCCGTGGCGACCGGGGCGCGCCGCGCGGGATGCTGTGCCTGGGCGCTCCCGCTGTGTTCTCTGTGCTGCTTGGGCCTGGCCAGTGCTGGTGCTTGCGTGGTGCGGACCACAAAGGCCCACGGCAGGGCCCTGGAGAGATCTGGGAACCGTCCTAAGAGGACATCACCAGGCCCTGGAGACCGCCCGAGCTGGGGAGAGACCCAGTTTCAGTCTTTGAGGGCGGGGAAATCTGTCCTTGCTCTACCCTGGATATCCAGGACTTGGCACAGAGCTGGAGCTCCCTGGTGGATCGAATCAGCCCTCTTCATTGTGCAAAACACAATTTGCTCCAACCCCTTATCCATCCTTTTTGAAAAGAGAGTAGCCCATCAACTTATTAAGTCGACATACTCCACCCAGTCTTTGGGCGAAAGGAAGCAAATAGAAGGTTCCAAAACTAACACAGGTGTCAAGACCTCGGGAGGCACTGAGCTGGCATCAGAAGACCTGATACTGTTCTGACCTTTACTACCGTCAATAGTAGTATGTGTGACCTTGGCTGCGTCACTTCCCCTCCCTGAACCTCGTTTTTTACTTAAGTAGAACAGGTTTCCATAGTGTCTCGACCCCGTCATGACTACTGGGACCAGTCAAAAGCACACACCCCCGAACACTCATCACCAAGTGCAGGACCCTGGGTCTTGTGGAGACCATGCCCCAGTTTTGAAAGGGTTGGCTGGGAGAAGTATTGCCATATAATAGGTGAATTTTTCCTAATAGAATGGCACATAGTTTTAAGGCTCAATTTGCCCTTTATGTTCTCTATTACACAAAACACTTATTTACTGCCTTTATTTCTGTTCATGGCTTTCCAAGGAAATTCTAAGTTCTTTAGTCTACATTGTGTATCATGCCAAGCCCTTATAGAGCTTAGCATGCAATAAGCGTGCTAGCCAATTTATTGTATAACTTAGTGCCTTTGTTCCCATTACAGGGCTAATTTTGGGAGTAAAATAATATGATGGATGTGAATGCACTTTTTTCGACTTAAAATGGCCCCCAAACGGGCAAGGTATCGTGTTTATTGTTTTCAGGCCAGATTTAAAACTTCTCCAATCGAGGCAGAATTTTCCATCCCTGGGAGACAGCGCATGAAAAGGCCATGTGTGGAAAGCAGAACAGAATTATCGCACTGTGCATATAGCATCTGGATCCCAGAATGGGCAGTTGTCAACTTTGAAGAAAAATATTCTTAGGGGTTTTTAAAGAGTGCATTGGAACCATCAGTGGTGGAATTTCACCAGAATCTCTAGGGAGAAATAATTTGACACCTGAAACTTACAAAAGCAAAATAAGCATCATGAAATCCAATTTAATTAAGTTTAGAAGTTTTATAAATTGCATTTTTAAAGACTTCAAGTCGCTATTAAATGCTGTAATTAAATAAACAATAGATGATTAATTATAATAGTGAATGTGTGTTTCTAAAGAGCTTAAATTGTTTGGTAAGCTTTATTAATGATTATAAACTTGTTTACAAGTATCATTTCACTCATCTCTGAAATATGGCCATCTCTGGGGTGGAAGCTGGCAGCCGTAGTTCACAGCAACAGAATAACAGACTCCAACACAATTCAGAGAATACTCTCAAGTCAGGAAGAGCTAACCAAATGGAATTGCTAACCTTTCTTCCTGTGGCTCCTAAATTTCTTTTGAATTTCCTAAAACCTGAATAGAGTCAAATAGTTTGGTCTTAATAGCTGTCAAGATCAGACATTATGACAATATTTTAAAGCCAAAAGAAGAGAATAGCATATTTTTGTCCATGGGGGAAGCAAAAAAGCAAATTAAATGAGTTAAGTAAAATCTGGAATTACATTATAAAAGGGAAGTAACTTCTTAGTGTTCCTCTCATTTTATTATATTAAGAAAATAAAAAGTTGTCAGTTGGGTCAATTATATGGTTGACTCATAATGAAAAATAATGTCAATTACATAAGATCTGGAATCAAAGTGATTCTGCCAAAATGTTTTACTAAGATAGATATGGACAGTAATTTTAAAAGGGTATGAAGGATTGCGTGCATAAGGACCACATACCAGAATTGAAGAGAGCCACATTTTTTTATTATTATCCTATTACTAATGATATGTCCGGAAATGTTTGGTACAATTCCAAAATCAAGGGCTTGGGAAAATAACATATTTTATGGGAGGAAAATGCTGAAAATTCTAATTTTAAACTGTTACAATTCTTGCTGCAATGAATAAGGATGATTTTACCAGAAAGTTGAAATGGTCAACATTATTCCCCAGGAGTGGAGGATTGCACAGATGAAAACATTTATTAAGTGCTGCACCTTTCAGTGAAGTCCCAGAAGGGAACTTACTCCAAGCATTGTGGAAGATATTCCCTTTGGACATTAGCATCTCTAAAATCATGTATTACAAGTCTATTTCAGGACAATTATGATGCTCTCTCAACATTTAAATAGCCCACGGAGTCAAGAGTGCTAGTGCTTCTATACACATTATGTAATGGGATTAATTCTTTTCCAGATGGAAATGTAAAAACATAAGGTCAGTAAGAAAGCTTTCCCGAGGTATCATTACACCCTTTAGCTTTCAGGTACATACAAACACTTCAAATACATATACAACTGAAAAGAACATAAAATTCATATACACAGACACACGGCCAAGTTACACTGGAGGTCGATCAATGTCCGCAGAACCAGTCATAAACTAAAAATGTATTTGACAAAATGATCTGAAATTGTAATAGCAATGAACTAGAGTTGAGAAGTTTTGGTGATTGTTTTGTTTTGTTTTCATCACTGGGCTGATGAATTTGTCTTCTGGGATTGGGATAGTCTGTGATGCATGAGAAGCAACATGGTATGCAGTGTACCGGGCTGGAGTCAGCAGCCTGTCTCTTAATCCCAGGTCTGCCTATTACTAGCTACGTCGTATCTTTGGGGAAGTAATTTTTCTTCTCTGGGCCATCTGTAAAACAAGAGTCTGTAATAGCAGCCGTCAGAGCATCCTCTAACATTTAAATAATTCTAAGTAGTACATCCACAACACAAAGAAGCAAATTGCATTATAATTATCTAATTGAATTTGGAAAATAAACTAAAGTAGATTTCCTTTTTATGTAACTTATTAATGAAGGATCCTCTAATTCAGGAAGAAAAAAATATAAGCTTCAAGATGTCCTAACAGTTCTCTCTACCAAATGAAAGTAATTAATGATCACAGAGAGGAAATAAATATAACTTTTATTAATAGGCCCTGCATGAGGAAATTGATACCAACAGCTCAAGATTTGGAATAAATTACTTGTAAGTGCAAGTGATTTTGAAAAGCCTTAAACTTTTTATTTGTAGCCATAAAGATAACCTCTATTTATATTATTTGTAGCTTTCTAAAACTATGAAGACATGCTGAGGAGAGTAAAAATTTAAGGAGTAGAATACATATTTGTACATAAGAATGTTTTGTGTGGACTTTTTTCATGGTATACTCTTATACAATTTTGTCACCCCAAAAAATCAATGCATGTTAACGCATATGACAGATATTGATCTGCTTTAACTGATGGTATTGATGAGATGAATAAGCCCCATTTGATCGCTTGTCCTTCCAAAGGACATTTAAGTTGTTTCTAATTTTTCAACTATTATAAGCAATGCAGAACAAACATATAATTTATGTCTCCTATGTACATGTGCAGAGATTTAGGGGGAAGTAGCGTTGGTACTCAGACCCTTCCAACTCCAGAATTTTAAAAGTCCTTTTATTTTATTTACTGAGAAACAGAGATAATTGTTCTTGAGAGAAAAAATTTTGTGAATACTTAAATATTTGTCTCAAATTTCAATTGTCTCACCATTATGAGTCTTTCTGAAATCTTCCAGAACATTGGTACTTGCATAAATTTAGGAGAATCTTGTTACTGAAATAAATGATTTTCAGAGTTTCATAATCTCATCATCCTTATACTTTGTGAACATCAGTTAATTTTTATGTATTTATTTATTTATTTTGAGACAAACTCCCTCTAAGTTGCTGAGGCCGGCCTCCAACTTGCAATCCTCCTGCTTCAACCTCACGGGTCACTGGGATTATAGGTGGCGGCCCCACCATGCCCAGATCCTGTTAATTTTTTGTATATAGTTAAAATCCAAAATAGGATTTTTTTAAACAAATAATAAGCTACTTGAACTATATTTCTGGGATATTCTAGAATACATAATGTTTCTAGAATAAATGAAGTAAATGTTGATTTGGAAAGCATTTAACTGTCCAGCTGTTGGCAAAAACATTTGGTGGTGGTATTTCTCCCCACTACAGCAGATTTAGTGCTTTCTATTTGATCTATGTTAAACAAAGTAAAGAACTTTTAAAGTATCTGTTAATCTTTGTTATAATTTGTCCTACTTGTTATATTTTATGTGTTGATATAAAGACTAAGGGGAAACTCTTCTTGTTCCAGGGTCAAAATTTAGACCATTTTTTTTCTAAAGCAATGTTCAACCAACCTGAACAATGTCTTATTTCATCTGAATATCTGATAATATAAACATTTTTGGCTTATTTTTGCATCTTCTGAGTTAGGTTACTTTCAGAACACCTTCATATTATAATATGGGGACAATGGTTGCAAACCTGTGTTATAAACACTTTCTAGCAATCGGAGTATTATGGATGACCTGCACAGCCAAAATTAAACAGAGGATTCTCTTTGGGCATTGCTCACATCGAGATGTGTCAGGACACTTGGAAAGAAGATCCTCTGTATTCTTTGAACAACTCTTGTACTTCAATTGGCTTTAAGCATTATGGGAGCCTTCTTGACGTGATGCCAGGGCCTAACACTGCTTTAGTGAAAGCACACAAGCAAAAAATAATTGACCCAATTTTGCCACTAAGATGAGCAGCACCCTGTACTGTGGTGTTTGGCATCCATAAAGGGCAGAGGGATTGAAATGTATTAATGAACCTTATACAGGGAAGAAAACTCCTCTAGGACAACCCTCCACCGTTCAAATCTCACAACCAAAGGACAAAATGCTAAAAGAGTGTCTCTTATGGAAATATGTTGGGTGTCCACAGCTCACACACCACCATGATCTGCCTTGAATATTTTCTGGAGAATAAAGCAAAATAATGTATGTAAAAGACTTTTGTAAATGATAAAGAATTTTACAAATATGAAATTTTGTCATGATTTTAGGTTTATAACATATGCATATGTATGGACACTCACGCTTTTTCCCCCAAGCATTGATGGTTGCTTAAAATGAAAGGAGTGGAACAGATTTAGAAGTAAGAAAATTCTAGTTCACCATCACTTGAACTATATTTATTACGACTCAGCTTTATCAGGGAAGGCACTTGTGAAGCACAAATAAGAAGCCGGTAGCTCCATAGGTAAATTCATGTGATGGGCCAAGAAGAGCAAAAAGAATATACTGTATTAACACAAGCTAACTAGAAGTTTATTGTGGAAGTGCAAACCCAGTGCTTTCTTGGAAAAACATGCCTTAACAAGCTCCTGTGGTTATAAGGTTGATAATATCTTGATAATAACTTATGTGTTTCTCATTCCTAGTAATTGCCAATCCCCTTGTGACTGCCCCCCCTAGTTTCAGGCAGCAAGTAGGAGAGTCAGATGTAACCGCACCAGAAAGGGGAAACCAAAGCGCACCCAAGGCTCACTTGTCACCTTTCCCACTTCAACATAGACAATAGGAGAAGAGATAATAAAAGTCAAAACTTATGCAGTAAATAAAGAATTTAGGAAGAATGCAGTTGATGGAAGAGCTAGACTAGGCCAAGATTTCACTGGCTGGGGAAAGAAAAAAGATAGGAGGGTGGACAGGTGGAATGTCTCCGGGATCTTTCCATTCTCCACTCACCTTGTCAGACCTGAGACCTGGGCAAATTGATGATAGACTCCAGATGGATGTGGGCATCCAAATCTAGATGTCATGTGTACCTGGAAAGTGAGCAAAGTCCCAGAATTTCCTAATCCCGTGCATCATGTTGGCTTGGAGCAGCAACAGTAGCAGGATGGGGAGATAGTAGAAGCTAAGCAGAGAAGGTCTGAGCAACCCCACTCCCCAGCCTTCTGCCATCAAAGAGGCACCAGACAAACTGTGAAAAACTCGTCTCCCCCTGAAAAGTGTGAAAATGATCCAAAGAGGGCTGATAGAGCTAAAAGGTTGGCCAGTTTGGGATTGGGCAGATTCGGAGTACAAGGACCAAGGATCAGGGACAGACCATGGTTGGATCTCCACCATTACTTCATACAACAGTCAGAGACCTTTCTGGGCTTCTCCCGATGGCTAGTCCTGTCCTTAACCCTTACTTTTTGTCCTGAGGAGGACAGGAAGGAGGAAATTCTGAAACTGCATCTCTATTAATATTTATCTTTCAAATTCTGAAAGATTTAGTTGATTCAAATATGACATTTTCTGGGTAAAGTTTGATAGGGGTAGCAATAGGGAAATCAAAATTGAGATTAAGTTAACTGATAGGAATATAGTTACATTTCTTACCTATTGCCTGAGGGTGTGGCCTGAAATATACCTGCGATCAAGGAGAACACGTTATAAGTGAAGTGGAGCAGTGGCCAGAGTCCAGGGATTTGAGGGACTTTCCGTGATGTCATGAGATGGTGGTAGGTCCTCTCTTCTGTCACTTTTTGATGGTACCTTAGAACTAAATGTTACAAATGCATTAACATAAACCTGAAGTGATGTTTCTAGTGAAACTTGTCCTAAGAATAAGCTTCATATGAAGTGAATGACAGCAAAAGGAAAAGTATCTGAGGTCTTGGTGAATTGTAACTATGGTTAAAATTGGTATGGTGATAATGATGCCTGCAAAATTAATGCTGATTTGGGATGCACTAATAGAAATATATTCGTGGAAGTACTCCAGCTCTCCTTGCCTCTCCCCCATTGCTACACTGGGTCAACTGTCTATGCTCCCATCTGGGGACAGTTCCTCTACCCAGAAAATGGGTCTCCTTCCTTCCTGTTCTCTCAAGGAGTTTGCGTTTGCCATGATCCCCGTCTTTCCTGCATCTTCGATGGATTAATCTCATCAATGTACAAATATTTTTCATATTTAAAAAAGAGCAGAAAAACTTGCTTGATTTTACCTCTTCTGCAACTACTGCTGTTGGAGCAAAACTCCTGAAAGCCTCCTCTGTAGTTGTTTTGTTGTTTTCTCTCCCATTTTCTCCTGCGCAGACTCCAGTCGGGATTTGGTCTTCACCAGAGCGCACCCATTTGTTCCCATGGTCAGCGTTCAGTCTTCATCTTAATTGGTCAATTAGCAGCACTAGGTATTTTTCATCCATTGGTAAAATTGATGTTTAAATCTGTAAGGCAAAGACGTCTTAGAGGAACCCAAAGGTCCAGAGCCTTGGCCCCGCTATTGTAATACGGGGTGTACTGTAGTTTAGTGTCATTATGACACATGGTGACAAGTAATGAAGACATAAACCAAGAGCTGGTGTACTCTGCTCATTTACTGTATTTCTTCCAATTATGTTTAAAGTATGTTTCATATTCATTCAGTGCAGCCAGCATCGAATTGATTAGGGAACTCAAATTAGTTGGTTCTCTAAAAAGCTTGATCACTAAAAAGAACTCTGATTTGACGGCTGTCACTGGAGACTGGGATCTTGGACTTTAGATATAAATATTTGTGTCCTCTGACCTGTCTCTGATCTAATAATATGTATTAGAAACTATAATTCTATAAACATAGCATATAACATATAAATATATACTATATGTAATTTCTATGTTTAGTATTATGTATTATTACAAATATATAAATGTTGTTTGCTACTGTTATAAATATAATTCAGAAATATATAATAATTACACAATGACACATGTATTATTATATGTTATATATAGGCTGTATATAATTAATGTTTGATTTTATACATATGCCTATAATTACAGGTTCTTTGGCTGCAGGATTCACAGTAGTTAATTTGTTTAGAATGGTTTTGTTATATTGATAAATATGGCACAAAATTAGAGACATGGAATTTCATATTTAAGCCTAGGGCCCAATCCTGGTGACAGCGCGGGGGCCTCGGCAGCAGGGGCCCATGGCTGGGTTGGATGAGGGACCACTGGCATGCCTGGAGGCTTTCTGTCTCTCCCTGGGTCACTAACTGCTCACTGTCACTTGGTCCTCCGTATCATGCCTATTCCTGTTTTCTTCCTCGCCTTGATGTTTCCTTTTCTTGCCAGAATTCCTTGTGGCATTGACTTTGTATTTCAACATCTGAGAGAGTTTCATGGGCCAAGCTCAACTTTTCTTATTCTGGAGACTCCAGCTTCAGGACCTGTGACTGTGGCTGGTGAGGGAGGAGCAGATCTTCCAGGTGCAGAGGATTTTCCTCTAGGAGGGGAGGGAGGGGGCCAGCTACCTGGAACTGGGCTGCTGGTAGGCAGATGCAATGACTGATAAATACATAAACTTATTAAAATGCTGACATCGAAGGCTTTTGATGTGATTCAAATTTCAGAGTCAAGCTTCATTTAAGAACAAAAATGCATTCTACTGCTCAGTTAAATGAAATAAAGTGTTCAAATCATTAAGTATAAGCTCTTATAACATAGATGTTTATGATAGAAGCATATTATTCCGAGTATTTTTCTCTATATATCACTAATGTTTGTGGATTTTTTCTTCTTTCGATCATTGGACTAATAATGACTTTGCAAATTATAATTGCTAATATTCTCTGGAGTAGAAGGCTTTTCAGATCACCTTCCAGCATTAATACCTATTTAAATTAAAAAAAAAACTGAGTTGCATTTGGAATTTCTGGTTTCTTCTGTTTGTCATGCAAATATTCAGTTCTGTTCTTTTTATGATAATATGAAATAAAGTAGTTTCTCATAGTAACATTGTAAATCATTTGCTTTCTATTACATGCAGCTGGTTTTGTTACTATAATGATTTTCTATGAGTGCATATTGCAGAACACATAAGATGCAATGTGATATTCCTTTATTCAGAATTTATATGCAATTATTATTTGCCCAGAAATAATGAGACAATTTGGAAATATAGTAATTTATTATAATACATTTCTTTTTAATATGTATCTACATTGAGGGGGGAAAAAATCTAAATTTCTGAGAATGACATGCCAGTCATCTCTTTTTGTTATATAGACTAGAGTTTTCATCTCACTGAAAATTCAGAATCAAAATCAAAAACAGCTGAGGTAGTTACTCGGGTGCCTTCCTTCAGCTTATTCAAAAGAATATAGGATGAACGGTAAGAATTAAGTAAACCACAAATTATTTTGGAGTGTCTGGTTTGTATTATAAATAAATTTTTCACTGCTGGTTGTTTTTTCAAAAATATTGCCTGTATTTTTGATATTCATTCCTATGATCTAATGTAAACTATGTCCTACCAGTTTAATGTATTGTTAGTTCATGATTACATTTTTTATTATACTCATATGCTATAAATATTTCTCACTCTGCTCTTTGGATCTCCCCCAAATAACAATAGTCTTTAAGACATGCCATGGAAACTGGCGAGAAATACCTTCTTTTGTGTTGGCACATATTAATTTCACACCTTCAATAGAGTCTAACCACATCAACAATGAAGCATCTACTTTTCGGGGTAGATTTTAACAAGTATTTTAAGAGAGTAAATTAAAAGTTATTAAGAGGCAACAACAACAACAAAGACTCAAAATGGACTAGCACGCTGGTTTCAACATGTCCTTCCTCATCTGTCTTTACTAGAATTTTAAAGGACTTGATACGTTTACATTAGTTTGTAGTTTTAATGAAATCGTAGTAGCTTTCAGCTTTGAACTAGAAATGTTTGTGAACTTTTTTTAGTATACTTAAAAGCAGACTTAACAACGTTCCCACATTTTTCTTCTTGATTACCAAGGCAGCATCACCTACACAATAAACTGCACATAATGGGAAGACGGAAGATGACCAGTTACCGTCTTTTTGTCACGGTTTCAGCAGTGCGTTGGATTCTCACTGCAACGTTGTGTTCTTATTCTCATTTTCTTCTCCATAAAGGAGCCCAGAGTTCATAAGAGGAGGCAGATTGGCTGCCCTGCACCAAGAAGGGCTTTTGGAGGCAAGAGCTGGTGGATATCAATGACGGAGGCACCAGTGAGATGCTGTGTCCAGAGAAAGCCATACCTGCATTGACACAGGGGCCATCACAGGAGTGGAGAAAAGGACATGTGAAACCAGACCGAGCAGCAGCAGGACAGAGCCCCTCCACAGTGACCCCTTAGCCCATCCTTCCTCCTCCCTGGAGGGGAGGGTAGAGGCATCTCACTCCTGTTTAAAGAGACGGAAACTGCCTCCCCATTCCAAGGTCCTTGAACCACACATCATGGGCGAGCTAAGGTCGAGTGAATGCTGTAAAGAGGATATAAGCTGAACCCCCTAAGTCAAATAGGTATGCATTTTAATTTTGTGTGCCTTGACTATTTTGAACCCTGCTAAAGACACTGTTAAGGGATGTGTTGACCATTAATTCTCTTTAAAGTCCCTAGAGAGACCTGATCAAGCCAAGAGAAGTTTCTTAGATCTACTGCAATATGGGAGAACCATCTTGCCAGAGCCTTAGGGAGCCTCAGAGTGGAGACATTAGGAAAGAGAGCTGGGCCTGGGTTGGTGATTTAAGGAGGAATGAGGCAGAGACACTTGGTAAGATTTAGGGTGATCTGTGACATAATAGCTTTGGATAGATGCAAATTAAGGATAGGATCTTGAAGTGGATCCTTTTAGCAAGTTGCTAGTCTTGAACTGTTTGATTGAAAGCTTATCTTGCAGATATAACTCTTTTTCTGGACTGAACAGGTTATTTTTCTTGGACTCACTGTTGCTGAACATAGGGAGAGAAAATTGGTTAGTTCAAAATGATATTTTTTATTATACTTACATGGTATAAACGTTTCTCACTCTTCTCTTTGGCTGTCCCCCAAATAGCAGTAGTTCTGGTCTTAGAACAGTTAGCACAGGGAAGATAACTGTAAGGTTTTTAATTCTTGAATGAGAAATATAGATTTCCCCTCAAACAAATTCAAAAAGTAGTGATGGGAGAAAAACAATAGAACATCATGTTTATGTCCCCACTTCACCGAAGCTTTGAAATAAGTAAATTACATTATGCTATTGTCCTCACTTGGAATTGAAAGCTCAAAGAGATTAAAAACTTGTCCAAGATCACAGAAGGAACGAGCAGAGAAGCCAGAATTCAAACCCAGGTTTGTGTACGGATGATCTGCTGAGATAATCACTGCCCCTTGGGTCACCTAGATTGTTCCTTCTGACTTTAAAAATCTTTGTTGTCATTGTTTCCTCACTTACCAGAGAAGGTAGGGCTTCGTCACTTTTCTTTGGTACAGTCTAACTTTTTTCATTTAGGACTTCAAACAAGAATCTGTCTTTGGCATGACAGGTGTTTGAATTTAATTACACACTACCTTCCACAGTTCTTTACTTCTGTCTCTTAAAAAAAAAAAAAAAAAGATTGAAAAAGGCCGGAAGTGCTTCTTACACTTCCCGTGTACCTGCCTTCCCAGAAGAGAAGCTCAGTGATGTATCTGAATTGAACTGAAATCTTTATCATTCCTGCAGTAACAATAATACCTCCACCACAGAGTCCTAGCTACTATTTAAGGCTCAGTTGCTCCACCAAATATTTGTTGTGAAGAATAAGTAAATATTTCCCAAAGTGTTCCAGTGAGCACATTACCACTACAAACAATTTGACACTGGCTTTTCTCTTACATTCAAGTATCAGGAACAAAGGAAAAAAAAGTCATGGTGCCTCAATTGTGTCAGAAATAGAGACTCCAGGAGCAATCGTGAAACCAAGACCAACTGGTTCTAAAACAGGGTGGATTTCGTTCACCATGTGTTGATCCAAGATCAACCCCTGCCCAGTTGGACTAAACAATAACCAGGAGATGGTGGAGGTGGTTTCCCATGTGTATAGAAAACAACAAAAAATATCTCTTATATCACAGGGTGTGGTGCCTGGAGGGTGTGGGCTGGGGGAGGGGGAGGGGCATTTGTTTCCCGAGAACATTCTCTATAGACCATGGTGGCCTTTCTGTATTTCCTTACCTGTCCTTCCTAACCTCTGTGGACCACCTTTGTACTGCCTTTCTTTAGGGCCACCACAAAGAGTCACATACGTTAACATGCTAGCGCCTGGGGACCTCATACAATGTTATTTGCAAAAGGTCCCACATACAAAGAGATCATCAGAGCTACTGTCATTTAATCAAAATTACTTGCTTTCCACAAGATCCCAATTGTTAAAAGATGGAGAAAATGAATCTGAGGTAGTCATGCTTGTTGAGTGTTCTTAGTGGTTTGTCTTGAAGATGAGTGAGACAAAGATGGATGGATTCTACTGTTACCATTTTCTGGTGGGGATCAAGGGCTGCTTTCTTTAAGAAGGCAGAGGCAGATGGAGGTGGCTTTTAACCATTAGCTTTGGAGCCACCTGCCCTATTAAAAATACCAGTATAGTTGGGATGTACGTATTTCAGACTAGAAGATAGCATTTGTCCTGTACCTCCAGGGAAGACCAACTTACAGAGTGGAATAGAAAACAGCGTGGTTACCCTTGATATGAATGCTTTGATCTGAAAATTATACATTTTATTTTTGTTGTTGTTGAAACTGAAGCAGCTTGGAATTCTTTAGTAAATACCTTTAATTATCCATTTTACTCAGTTTATGAACTTACTGTCAAATATGCAGGGAATTCAGAAAATAGCCAGTTTCACCTGAGGATAATTTTCAAAACTTTGAGGCTGTAGCTGAAATAACTTCTTCATGGACTGGCAAGGGGAGCTTGTGCCCCTGCTCCTGACAGGGAATTTTGAACTTTCCCTTCCATACCACTTATTATTTCTTCCTTGATCTTTCTCTTGTCCATCTACCCTCTACTTCCTGTGTTGCTTACTGTGTTGCTATTTCCAGTTCAGAAAGCTCTGAGTTGTGTAGACAAAACATTTTATGTTTGATTAAAAAGGTTCCATTTTTATCCAAGATCACATTCAAGTTATTGCCTCTAATATTATTATAGTTTTTTTTCTTATATACTTACCTCTGTTGGGGCTACTGTTTCTAAACTATACCCTTTCTGTTGAAAAAAAATGAACTAAAATGTTCTAAAGGATTTTGAATGAGTAAGAACTTTTTATTGCAAAACCCTCCACAAGGCGACATAAATGTCACAACCTTCTTTCGGGGTGAGATAGCCAAGGTTGCCTACATACAGAAGCTCTGCAGAGAGTTTCCTCTAATCATTTAATGGTTAAAACAGAAGGAATACCTGGATTGTGAAGAATGTCACCTACCTACCCTCATCTCTTATCTCTGTTTGGTGTTCTGGGAGTTGGTCCCCTGCTTGATAACAGTTCTCACCCTGTCCTTGTGACCTAACCTTCCAGTATCGGGTCCCTGTTGTATGCCTTCAAGGTGCCCACCCCCTCCTTTTGTCTTCTTGTTTTGACCTTGGTTCATTAACCCCATTAACTGGGGCTACACAAACCTCCAGCAGAGGCCAGCCGCACCCCTAAGGCGCGAAGCTGCCTCCCCAGACGGCCGCTGGCCCAGCTAACTGGGAACAGACACCTTCCCTGGGTTAGCATCTTCCCTTAGGGAGCCAGAGTGGAGTTCATGTAGGTTAAAGCGTTACATTTGTAAATTTGTAAAGGATCAAGTTGTGAAAAGAAGGGCAATCTTGTTCTTTGAGACTTTATTAGCCAGTAAATGCAATATGATACATTTATAGGAGGGAAGACCCAGATCCTCTGCACTTCATTGAGCCCGAAAGATGGGTTTTATTTCGTGGAGTTTATGGAATGCCTGCTAGGTACGCTTTTACAAGGCACTATGTGGATGCGAGGTAACATAAAGTAAAGATGGGTAATGAGTACCTTCGAGTCTAAGTATAATTTATATAAACATTTACCCCCATCAGATGCGAAGACCCAAAGCCATATGCTTTTAATTTGGGGTTTAATTTTTAAGCTTTTTAGTTTGCTCTTTTGAATTATGATTAACTTTGTAAAGAAAAGGTTGCTTACTGTTTTCCACAAAGCTGGTATCATAATAAAATGGACCAACTTCTTCTATCAGCAAACACTCCTATCAGCACAAAGTGACCTGAGGTAATATTAAAAAGTCCTTGACGGTGACCAAGTAAATTGGAATTGTACAGGGAACTACTTACAGCTTGTTATCATAAAATAGAGCCACTGGAATCTTCCATACAGGGAAGCCAAACATGACAGAAAAGTCTTCCCAAACAATGTCCAAATCCTAAGCTGTATCCTCACACATGTCTTCTATTTCTTGTTAGATCTTGGACTTGAAAACTAAACCTTCTGAGAAGGGAAAGGAAGAACTTTTAGGTCTGGATTGAGAATAACCAAGGCCAGCTAGACAGTGTCAATAGCAGGGATAGAGAATTTTTAGACGATAGACAGATGGATGGATAGGTCAACAGACAGACAGACAGATAGGTGTTTTCCCTTGATTTTGTATCTCTTTTTTACATTTATCACAAGCCAGAAAATTGACTGACTCAGTTAGCAAGCAGTTTGCAAGGAAGTCCCTTAACTTTAGGCGACTGGTTTAAAACAATATTTATTCATTTTTTATTATTGAATTTTTTTCTTTTTTTTTTTTTTCATTTACAACAGCAAAGAAATATGGGGAGCCAGTTACTCATTTCTATTCCCCCTGTGCATATTCTGGCTGCAGAGGAGACAAACCAAGTTCCACAAGCGAGGCAGGACCATCTCTCTACACCCTCTGTCTTCCTGCTCCATCCACCAAAGGTGCACGTGACCGAGAGCTGGATGTGCTACTCTCAGCCTTGCCGACCTTTGTACGTGTCTATGCACATCTTGTTCACATAAGTAAGATCGTAACTTATCTGTTGTTCTTCAGCTTTTTTCACTCAATTTTCCACAGAGCTCTATTTAAGCAAGTACACACACGTCAACTTCATTCTTTTTATTGGCTCTTAGAATTTCATAGTATGGGAATGTCATGTTCCAGTTTTCTATTATAGTATATTTAAGTTATTTCCAGTGTTTCACTGTTATGAAATGCTACAATAAATATCCCTGTGTGTTACTTTAAAAAAAGAAAGAAGAAGAACTTCTTTAGGGTAGTTTCCCAGAAATAGAAATGCTGGGTCAAATGGTAAGCCTTTTAAAAATGTTGTAGGTTGTACTGCACTTCCTTCCAAAGAGCTTGTTTTTCTTTTCATTAGATGGTTGAGTGCCCATTTTCTCACATTCTTGAAAGATCTTGACATGCATGATTTTAAAAATATTTTCCCAATGTGTGAGTGAATGTTTATATGTCATTGTCTTGATTTTATTTAATTAATTATAAAGGCAATTGTGTATTTATCTTCTGTTATGTTCTTTCAGAATTGCATTTTCTATCTTTTGTCTATTTTTCTTCAGAATGCTTCCTTTCTGCTGTAGTAATGTGTTGAGGCTTTTTTTTTTTTTTTTTCTTATTTTGGATATTAGTTCTCTCTTTGAATATGTTGCAAATATCTTCTCCCAGTCAGTTGCTTTGATTTTTTTTTAGCTTTTTAAAATTTCTTAATCCTATTTTAGCATGTAAAATTTATTGAATTTTCAAGAAATCATCCAGCTAATATATTATTTAAGTCTATATTATATAAGTAATTTTAAAACATAAACTTGAATTTTATTGATTGTATTCTGAAAGAGCTTATAAAAATGCCTGTTAAACTTTTTTCCTCTTTACTTCAATGTTTCCCTCTCTGTTGAAACACTAGCCCACATTATCATCACTTTCACTTTTTAAATTATGTCTACATTTTCTTTAGTTGTTGATGGACCTTTATTTTTTATTCATTTATTCGTATGCCGTACTGAGAATAGAACCCAGCGCCTCACACAAGCTAGGCAAGTGCTCCACCACTGAGGTTCAACCGCAGCCCAAAATTATGTCCACTTTTGACATGTATAAAGATACCCTCCAAATGAAGTGTTTTATGTTCGCACTTGTAGCAGACAGACTCCAAGGAGACCCCCAATAAGCCCTGCTGTCTGGTGCCCTCCTGTTGTGTAAACAGGAACTTCGAATTTCATTTAACCATTAGAATATGACAAAGGTGATGGATATCACTCCCATGATCCTCTCACATGATGTGAGACTCCATCTTACTGACTCTGGCTCATGCTGCTCTTGAAGAAGTAAGCCACCGTGTTTCCACCTGCCTGTGGTGGTGAGGCAAGGTGACGGCCTCAGGGAATCAACAGCCCCTCTCAACACAACCACAAGGGGTAAATCGTGTCAATAACCTGAATGAGCTTGGAAGCTGATTTTTCCTCATTTGAGTCTCCAGACAAGAGCCCGAACCAGCCAACACCTTACCTGTCCTCTTTTGGCATTCTTTTTTTTTTTTTCCTTTCCCTGAGGTGCAGGGGATTCGAACCGTGGTCCTTGCGCATGCTAGGGCGAGCACTCTACCAAATGAGCTATTTCTTCAGCACCTTGTGGCGTTCTTAACAGAGGACCAAGCTAGGCTCTGCTGACTCCTGGACCACAGAAACTCAATGACAGTAAGTATGTGTAGTTTTTGAAGCTGCTAAGCTTGTAATAGTTTCTTATGCAGCAATGAATAATTAATACAGCACTTGCATTTGCAAGATACCTAGACATCTTTAGGGGGGAAAATGGCAAAGACTAGAGAATGGAATTATTAGTTCTTTGGCTCTCTAAATAATCATATTAGAAAAAATGTGCTGTAAAGTACTGTGGGAAATGTGCTGTAGTAAATGGTTTTTTTTTTTTTTTCCAGTTCTATGTTACAATAGGTTCAAGATTTTCCTATTGTATCACTGGTATACTAGAGGAAGCTACTTGAAATGGAGGGAGCTAACAGACTTCGCTTTAGAATTCCTAGAAATAGATTGGGTAACATGCCAAACATCATTCATGACAAGTATAATTATTGTTACTTCACCTGTGTGGACCCTGAAGCAACTGTTGCCACCACATGGGAACCTGCAGACTCATAACTATTTATAAGTTCCATGACCAAATGTGTAATAATCGGAAGTGAGAAAGCAAAACCTTCTGATCAATGGACTTCTCCTTCACAACCTTTCTGGTTTGTTGTTGTTGTTGTTGTTCCTCTAGTTCTTGGTAGTGTCTTTTCTTTCACATTCTCCTTCCATTTCTTTCTCCTTTCTTTTCTCTCATCATTTAGATGATCCATATTTGAGATACTATTTTTTTAAAAAAAAAAGAAATGTGTTGGCTTTAAGGATTCAGCTTTTAAAACTATCATATCAAATAGGTCTTTGGTCAGACTTGATATTTTCTCTGATTAAGCATGGAAAAATGTTCCATTGCTAAGCTACTCAAAGACAGCAAGGAGTGACTTCGTTTCCTCTGTAGTATGAAGATCCCCTTGAGACATGTGAATCTGTCCCTTTAAACTTCCCTGTGGACAGAGCATGTTTATTTCAAGCTTAGCAGGTTTTGCCTTCTCCATCCTTCACTCTTGTCAATCTTGACACAAGGCTCCTTTTCAATGGAAAGTTCTAGCTGGCGACTTTCATGCCACTTGACATCTCGATTCTCACCTTTTCCAGCCTTGCCTGTGTTTATAGGTGTCAGAATAAATTTCCAGCTCATTTTCCAAACTTCACACAGCACTTTTCACCTTCTACCTTGCGCTATTATTTCTGTACCTGTCTTATCTTTGGTTTTTGGAGGGAGGAATCTCATGACGCCTGGCACTATGCTTTGCAGAGAATAAGCCCTGAATAACTAACAAAATGAATGAACAATTATTTTTTAATGCTTTAAAGACATTTGATCTGGTAGTTCTTGGATTTGGGATTTCATAGACTGATCAAATTAGAAGGAAAGAAAATAAAGAGGGGAATTTCAAATTGCCAGTTTCACTTTTGCCAAGTAATTTCAAACAATCACTTATGTCTGTGATATAACATTATACATGTACGTGTATATACAATCATACACATATAAAAACAAAGCAGGGTTTATAAATAAAGCCAAAGGACACAGTGTCAGAACAAAAGATTGGTCCTCTCCAAAATAAATTGATTGACACTAAAATGACTCATGAACTTCATTATCTTTGCTTTTCTCATTCAGCGGCAGACTTCATGTAGTACTAATATAATGTGTGTTTTAGAACTCACCGAGCTGTCTGACCTTTCACTCAGTGCAAGTGTCCTCTGTAAACCACCTTGGACAAGGTCTGCCTGCTGCACATCAGCTTCCTGACCCTTGCATGTGATTAGTGATGGGTGGGAAAGTTAACCTCAGCAGGAGACCCTCCCAACGTTCTGCCTTTCTGGTGCTAGAAAAAGGCAAATGTGTAAGAGAAAAATAAATGGAGTCTTCTGCATTGGAGTGTACACTAAGCCAAGGTACTTCTGAAAGCGGAGGCTTTCCTGCATTCCTGCTGTCTCCATCTTCCATTTCCTGGCAGAGGGCAGCCGGGTTGGAGGAGTGACTCAGTATCTTAAAGGTGGTGTCTACCGGTTCCTGACAGCCGCGCTCACCCAAACGTGGAAAAGATTATTCAGATGACTTCAAAAATAATCCCTTTTATGTATTTAACTTCACATTCTGAAATAATTTAAGAATCACAAGAAGTTCCAAAAAATAGAGAATTCCCATGCCTCCTTCACCTAGTTTTCCTCAGTGATAAGGTTTTGTAAAATCTCATGAAAATCAAAGGGAGGTCAGAAGAGTAGAAGAAAGGGACCAGAAGGAGGGTGGAGGGCAGAGAGCTGGGTGGTGCTTTCTGCCAGGCCACCCTTAGAATTACCCAGAGCACATGCAGCCGATCAGAGATCGTGGAAATGGAGGAAGGAGATACACCCATCCCAGAGACAAAGTTGAGAGCAGAGAATTGTACCGGAACCTTCCACATAGGACTTGTTTAGGGTTATTCCAAATTTTGTGGGGCCTAAATCCTATTAGGTGAATATTTATTTAGAAGTTTCATTTAGAAGTAAATGAAAATTAAGTTCTAATAATTCACGGCAAATGTGCCTCCTGTCTAATCTTAAACTAAACATTTTGACAAGATAGGTCCATTAATTTGTATACTTCTTTAAAATTATAAATACCCACTAGAGTAATTAAATTAAGCAGACACAACTGTGCATGCTGTGAATTAGTTACCATCGGCCTCTCTGGATCATTCGCCAGATTGGGGGAAGGATAAGAGGTCATTATCAACTACCAGATATGAAGTCCTCGTAGGTTGTAGAGAATCCCAGGGTACAAACACTACAGTCTTTTCATTGGGGACAGGAGAAACCGGGACCAAAATATGGAAGTGAAAGAAAACTTTGCCTATTTCACAGATTTGACAGTAGTTGATCTTCTTTTCAAGGAGGTATAGGGGTAAAATGCTAAATGTGGGCCTTTTCCACACACTGGGATGTATCTGTGTTAGGTGTTCATCCAGGGAGCATGGCTTTGGACTAGGAATGGGACATTACAAGCTACTCAGAGTGCCAGTGTCCGTGTGATAAACAGGATGCTTGTAAATACACTGTGCCTTTTTAGGAGTTATGTGAAAGAGAGTGCATATCAAAGACAAAGCGTGCCATGCAGCCGGTCGGCACGAAGTGGTGGGAACGACCATCTTCATACCCTTCCCATGATCTCACTCGGTGCACGAGAACACTGTGAAGTCATGCTCATTATGCTCATTTTCACAGAGGTGGACACAAGGCAAGAAAACGGGGAAACCTTTCCATTAGATCACAGAGCGAGGGAGAGTCTGCTTCAGGCTTTCGATTCTAGTTTTTGACTCTTTACCCTGGACACAGGCCTCGCCTTCATTCAGACTCTCCATGCTTGACTTTCCTCACTGATAGAATTTTCTTAATTTTCATTCCAGATTCTCATTCTGTCCACCTTCAGAGAACACTGATATGGGTCTGCATACTTAGGTGCTGGGAATGCAAACAGGGCGTTGAGGTCCCTGCCTTCCACAATTCCCAGCTAAGGAACAGGAGCAACACCGGGGGAACTAACCAAACGCAAGGAAAGGGACACGATGACATGGACACAAGGAGAAAGCAATTGATTCTGAGGGACACTTTTACACTTGAAGTGGCATCGCAGCTGGTCCTTGAAAGAAGAAGAAGATTAAGGGGAAAGGGCGTCAAGCAGAGGAAACACGGGGAGTAAACTCGGAGAGTCATGAGCCACACGCAGGCGTGGTCAGCGCCTTCTCCACATCAGAGGGCTCCGGGAGGGAACGTGCTGGAAAGTCCGGTCCGGGAGAGGCATTGGCTGCCTGGCTGCAGAGTGGGGAGAAGCAGTTGGAAGCCATCAAAGGATTTGAAGCAGGGATGTGGTATAACCACATTTTCCCCCTAAAAATAAAGACCACTCTGGTGTTAGTGTGGAGAATGGATTTTTAAAGGGTGAGAGACTCGAAACTGGAAGATCACTAACAGGCAGACTTTCACAATGGCCTCTTCCCTCCAGGAAATAAACCCATCTACCTCCTGGTGAGGTTCAAATTAGGAATAAAAGGGTGGATTCTTTTTTCTTATGACAAAACTCAAGATGAAAGTAGAGATTCATTGCGCTAACTAGTGCTTTAATTGAGGTTTCGTGTGGGAAGGACACCCTAAAACCTGGGAGTAGCTGAAATTTGATTTTTTTTTTTTCAATTAGATAACTTTTTTTCTGGGATCTTTCGTAATCAAATATCTTCATGGGTACTTGGGAGGAAAGACCCAATAAATGCTGCATGAAAATATAATGAAATTAATCATTTTTTGTAATGTAAATAGCACTTCTCTTTTGTGTTGAAAGAATGATTATTTTTAAGTGGAAGGAAAAAAAAAAAAAAACCCAGAATTTAAATTCTTTGGTTTGCCCTAGAAAGCCCCACTACCACCTTTCCACTGCATGGTTACTTGAGTTTTCTTGTATTTATTTGCTTCTGCCTCTCTGACTAAGTCACATAAAAACACCTACTTCGAATATCTAGCATTAATGACTTAATTTGACAATTTGTAGATGGTATTCTTCTATTACCCTTTAGGACCTTAATAATTAGTTTTTCTTTAGTGTGGTATTAAAGCATTAAAGGTCATAAATTCCACAGTCACCTGTATCCATTTATTGCTAATTTATTATAGAACATATCATAAAACTTTCCTTGACATATAGGCCTCTTCATAACTATAAATCTCTTTTCAACTGTTTAGATAACTTATGCCTAAGTTCAAGAAGAGACCTCTAGGAGCAAATATTTAAAACATCTATTTATTACACATTAATGGTGTAGGATAGATAACCGTGTGAAGCCACTGTGAAGTATTCATTTACATTCAGTGTATTTATCACTTCAAACCCTGATAAAGATAAATTTGTTTTCAAGAGGGAAAATGTTAAATGTCAAGTCGCTGTTTTACTAAGTGCTCTGAAATGTCCAGCTGAATAAAGTCATCTTTTTAGTTAGCATACAATGCAAAAAAAAAACAAAAAAAAAAAAAACAGTTTCCACTGAGATTAAATTTGTCACTAGTAATCTTGTCGTCTTTGGTTTTAACTATGGAGATCATGTGCTATAAAAGACTCAGTTACCAAATACATGAATCTTTACTGCTTCAACTTCTATGTGAATGTATATTTGTTACATACATATTCAAAGAGAGAGAGAGAGAAAGGAGAAAATTCACTTGCTGGAAAACCAATTTGTCAAATAAGCAATTTCTGAAAATCAAATTGCTTACATTAACTTTGTCTCATACTATCTGTAATCATGATGCATGAGATATTTGCAACATTCTCTGGGAGTTTTTTTTTTTTTTTTTTTTTTTTTTTTTTTCCCCCAAAGCCTTGATTTGGCTTTAATTTTTCAGCAGCCACGGTGGTCAGCCAAACTGGGTTTACTTTCCTCTGACTCTGGGCAATCAAAATATCTTGTACATTTCAAATTACAAATGCAATTGTATCAAATATCTTGTGATTTATAAACAATGGGATGAGGTTTTCTTTTCAGCAGACTAGCAGCCCAGCCTTCTGCCGTTTTCTTAATTCACCAATTAGTTAACCAAACTAATGCAACAGGAACATTTTGCATGCAAACATTTTGCATGCATTTTTAAGCATTTGAGAAATGCTCAGTATTTCAAATATTAAATGTACATGAAATTGACATCTAACTGAAGCGTACCAACGAGTTCACTGTAGAAGGCCAGGGTGAAAGGAATATGGCTGAACTAAAATGGAACTATAATCAAAACTTGGAGAAGCTGTTCCACAATTGAGCCAGATGATTTGTTGAAATCTTGCTATCTAGAAGGGGCCTCTGAAGGGCATGCTCTGAGTACAACAGTGAAGCAAAGATGCAGAATGGATTATTACACTGTATTTACAGTGAATAGAACCTCAAATTAGAAATACGATTAACATCACTAGAGAATTATGCAAGAAAGAGTAAAATGGTTGTGAATTCCTAAAAAAATGCTAAAGGTGCCTAAAGTCAGACAGCAGCAAATGTTTAACTGGAAAGATACAAGAGCCACCACATTGCAAATTAAATTGGGGCCTCATGGATACAAAGAGCAAGGTGGAATTGATTTCTGACTTGGAAAATTGTGAAATCATCCTAAAAAGTGCGAAAAGATCTGTCAAAAGGTAGAGTTGGAAGTGTATACATCAGTGGATTTTAGCGTATTCAGATATGCTAAAATCTTCTTCTCCTGTTCTAGACTTCCACATAAATGGAATTATGTGATAGGTAATCTTTGAGGACTTACTTCTCTCACTTAGCACGTTTTCAAGGTTCATCCATGTTGGAGCATACATTAGTATTTTCATTCATTTTCTGTCTTCTTTGGGGATTTTTTTCCCCTTTATCTTTGTTCTCTTGCTGTTTGAATATGATATCGTATGGGTAGTTTTCTTTCAGTTATTATTTTTCGTGTCAATTCTGCTTAGTCTTCTCTGAACAACCTGGATCTATGGCTTGATGTCTGACATTACTTTGTGGGAAATTTGCAGTCATTATTTGCTTTAAATATTTTAGTTTCTTCTCCATCTGGTTTTCTCTTTACTCATATTCACACCTCTGATTATTGTCCCTCAGTCCTTGGATCTTCTGTTCCATTCTTTTCCCTTGCTTTGCCGTTTTGGAAGTTCTACCAACATATCCTCAAGCTCCGAGATTTTCCTCAGCTGTGTTCAGTCAAGCAATGAGCCCATCGAAGGCATTCTTCATTTCCGTTACAGTGTTTTGATCTCTAGCATTTCTTCTTGAGTCCTCAGAATTTCCACCTTACTGCTTACATTGTCCATTTGTTCTTAGATGCCATGTACTTTTCCCGTTGAAGTCCTTAGCATATCTCGCAGTTCTTTGAAATTCTCAGACTGTGGAATCTAATATTCCTGCTTTGTGTGAGTCTGGGTATGATGTTTGCTCTGTCTCTGTCGACTATCATGTTTGTTTTATTTTGTCTCCAGTTTACCTTGCTATTTTTTGGTTGAAAGACAAAGATGATACACTAGGTCAAAGGCACTGCAGTAAATATGCCTTCAGTGATGTGATGGTAAGGAACAGAGGCCAGCTGAAGGTTCTATAGGAGCATGACTAAACCTTGGTCTTTCTAGCGAGCCTAGGCCCCTGGGCTGTGAATTTCACAGGTGCTTCCTGTCCCTTCCCTGCCCCCATGGGTGCCATAGAAGGGCCTGGAGCTGATGTTTCTTGCCCTTCATGTGGAGGACTAGAGGGAGCATTTCTGCTCATCCTGGTGGGTGGGTCTTGAGGGCAGGCCTTGCTGAAAAGAACAGAAGCTCTCGAATATTCCAAGTGTTAACCTTCGCTCCTTCTGCCAGAAGCTCTGGTCTTCGCTGTTAGATCTTTGGCATAACTACTGGAGGTAAAATCCACAGAAGAGTGAGGCACCCCTTAAGCCCAGCCCCCTGGAGTTCCTAGGTGTCGCACTTGCCACCCTGGACCCTGATGACCTGTCAATTACAGCTTAGGTCTTCCTACTCCAGTACTGGCTCCCGCGGAGCTTTCTGCTCTTGAGTTTCTGCTCCAGTGAGTTGTGATTTTCTGAGCTTCCTTCTCTCTCTCCGGTTTCAGTTTGTCATGACCTCAGTTATCTAACAGGTCTAAGAAGAGCTGTTGATTTTCCATTTGTTCGGCTTCTTACCTGTTAGAATGACAGGATGGCTTCCAAGCTTCTTCTGTGCTGGGCAGAAACTGCAAGCTGCGTGGTTAGCTTTTATGGCTGAGTGATACAATATTCTGTTGTATGGATAATATTTCACATTTTGTTTATTCTTTAGTCAATAGACAAATACTGGAGTTGCTTCCATCTTTAAACCATTTTATGAATATTGCTGTGACCAGCCTCCAGAACTCTGCATCTTGCAACTCTTAAGACTCTATGCCCTTTAACCCTTCATTTCCCGGCATCCCTACCCCTGGCAACCACGTTTTTTACTTTCTCTCTCTTTGGCTGTTACTGCTCTGAGACACCTCGTTTAAGTAGGATCCTACAGCATTTGCCTTTTGTGACTGGTTTTTTCACTTAGCTTAATGTCCTCAACATCCCTCATGTGCAACATGTGCCAGCATTTCCTTCCTTTTTAAGGCTGAGTCATAATTTGCTGCCTGTGGAGGCCACGTTCTGCTCATCCACTCACCCCTCAGTGGACACATGGATTGCTTTCACCTTTTCACTGTTGTGAACAATGTTGATACAGGTGTGGGTGTACGAAGGTCGCTTTAAAATCCTGCTTTCAGCTCTCCTGGATTTACACTCAGAAGTGTAATGGGTCGGTCACGTTCTATTTTTCACGTTCAGAGGAAGGGACATCTCTTTTCCAAAGCCACTGCACCATTTTACATTCCCACCAGCAGCACGCAGGGGTTCCAGTTTCTCCACATCCTTGCCAACACTTGTTGTTTTCTGTTTGTTTGTTTTGATAATCCTAATGGGTGTGAGGTGATATCTCATTGTGGTTTTGATCAGTGTTTCCCTAAGGATTAGTAAAGTGGATCTCACCTCCATATTTTGAAGCCCAGGACATTTAAACGGTAAAACAAGTTTCAGTGAGATTCATCAGGCTCCTTAGCAAAAAATCTAGCCCTCATCCAGGCCAAAATCTCTGTGAACAGTGACCTACAGTAACTGGGATGGTTAACAGGCTTTCGTAGGTAAGACTCATTTAGCTCTGGGAAGATTTAGAATTAAGCATGGAAAGGATTGTGATAATTAAACTTGTATTAATATTTGAGGTTTAAGAAGAAAGCTGTTCATATATTGCTATTTTATGAACTTGATATTATTAAAATGACAGTTTTTTGGCATGTGTGCATGTGGGTGGTATAGGGGTGCCCTACCCCTGAGCTACCTTCCCAGTCCTTTTTATTTAGTTGCTTTACTTTGAGACCAGCTGAGTATGGTCTTGAACTTACAGTTCTCTCCCCTCAGCCTCCCAAGTAGTTGGGATTACAGGTGTGCAACTCTGAGCTTGGCTAAAATGAAAGTCTTGTAACTTCCTTTGATATTTTATAATTATATGATTTTGATTTAGAGCAATGCACTTGTACAGATTTACTCAGGGTTGTTTTTATTTTAAAATTGAAAGTTCTACCTCCCAGACACTTTTCAGTTTGGAATGGTTAATCATTTTATTTAGAATTCAGACTTTAAATTGAGCTCTTACTAGACTCACATTCAATGTTGGACCATTTACGACAATTTAAATGTCACTGTGTCTTTAATATGCTAGATTTATAAAAGTTACTTAACTATACCCTGTGGTTTCTATAGTTCAGATAACTGAAGTACTTGAAAATAAAACTAGAATAGATTAATTTTATAGGCAAAGTTTAAATGTTTGAAGGTGTTTAACTAATAGAATCAAACATTACCCAAAACCCTGTTAAAAATAATTCTTACTTAAATCACTCCAATCCAGACAGGTGTGGTGTCACATTCCTGTAATCCCAGAGATTCGGGAGGCTGAGGCAGGAGGATGGCAAGTTCAAAGAAAGCCTTAGCAACTTAGTGAGGCCCTAAGCAGCTCAGTGAGACCTGTCTTTAAATAAAATAAAAAAAGGGTTGGGGATGTGGCTCAGTGGCTAAACTTCCCTGGGTTCAATCCCAAGTACCAAAAATTTAAATAAAAAAAAAAAATTACCCCAATCAAGTTTCCACGTTCCCTAGGCTATTTGATGTTTTCCCCTGTGCTGCCATAACACTGTGAAAATCCCTAAAATAATACTTACCAACTGATTTGCAATTTATCTCTTTGTATTTCTTTTCAACAAGCTTTCTGGGACTTAGGACGGTTATCTTTTTACCCTGGGCACACCACAGTACTTGACATAAGTAATCAATTGCTGACAAAAGATGCACAAAATCAAATTTGGAAAAAATTATTTTGAAAATAAATGGTTACTGTTTAGTAAATGCAGTTCAAAGATCTGGAAAGTTATTTCTCTCCATCAAAGAAAAAGTAAATTCTTCTGTAAACAATTAGTTCTATACTAGTCAATACAAGTAATTCTATCTTAAATCCACATTGGCCAAAATACAAAACACAAGTCTAATAAAAATGCTAATTCTATAAAAAAATAATAATTACTGACACGTGCTGTCCTCACACTAAAGAGATTTGTGAGCTGCCCTTATAGATGGAGGATAGGGAAGGAAAAGCCCCATTTCATTCTGTCACTACAACTCAATCTTAAGATTTTCCTTAGGTAAATGAAACCCCAATTCTTTTTTTTTTTTTTCTTTTCATTTAACTTTATTGCTAATTATACTTATTTTATAAAAATAGGATAACTTCAATTCCTGGACTCTAACTTCAAAATGATGTAATATGTGTTTCAGTATTTTTTTTATTTGTTCAAATTAGTTATGCATGACGGTAGAATGCATTTGACGCATCCTACGTAAATGGAGTAGAACTTCTCATGCGTCTGGTTGTATGTGATGTCGAATCACACCGGTGGTGTGATCACATGTGCACATGGGGTGAAAATGTCCGATTCATTCTACTATCCCAATTCTTTAAACCAAATTGAGAAACAGTCTTTTGAGGATATTAAAGCTATTCCAAAGGACACCGAAGCTGACGTCAGCTGTGATCCAAAGTATTTGAAAATACTGCCAGTGGGGAGTTTCCAAAGGAGACCTATTATCCTGGTAAGAGGGGCTGCCAGGCAAGCCCAAACGTCCTGTCACTTGCCGCAACAGTACTTAAATTCAGAAAGAAAATACATCCTTTTTGAAACTCTGAAGATGAATCCAGTTTGCTTTGCTGTTGGTGGTGACTGTTCCCTGGAAAGAGCTCCCCTCCACACATTTCCAACTGAAAAGCAGACTGGATTTCCGCCTTCTCTTGATGGCACACTGCCTCCTGTGTGACCAGGATCGAACAGGACTGGTGCCCTTTCGCAATGTGGAAATGTCACTACAGTTTATTATTTTTAATTGCATGTACTTTAGACCTAAAGGAAATATCCTCTTAAGACTCATAATGATTTTATTTAATTTGCTTTATTTCTCTGACAAAAGTTATCTTTGGAAATATTGTTCCTTCTGAAAGCTTCACCAAGTCAGTAATTTCAGCAAAAAGTCTAAGAAAATGCCACGTTCAAGGAACCACTGAGCTGCAGTCAGCAGTATTTATAGGCACTCAGATGATTCACATGCTGTTTTCAGGCTGTGAAAGTCTTCAAACCAAACTTCCAGCTTGTTGTCCTATTGGGGGGAAAGCAGGTCTTGAATACTAACTGGGGTTATCACAACCAGATGACCGATGACAATTGCTTCCTAGCTTCTCCTCTTCCTCATTTGCTTACCTCTGGAGTATGTTCTAGTGTGATTCATGGCTGCTGGTCTATTTAGATTGAGAAGCAAGAGAAAGACAGTGGAGTCTTCCATTGTAATCTCTGACACCAAACGCAGTTTCCTATTGCAATGGGAGAGAACAGCCTGCAGAACTCACAGGTTGCCATAAACTTCCATTCTGCTACCCACAGAGGAGGCTAACTGAGGATCTAGAGCACACACACACACACACACACACACACACACACAATCCCATTTTGTTTTGTGCTGCCAAAACCCAACCTTAGGTATTAAATACTTCTAGGAAAAATAATTACAACATTCTATAAGACATCCTTCTGATTATCATTGTAATGGATATGTTATTACATTAAACCTCACCCTTCTTATTCATTCTTAGACAATTTAAACATGTCACGGTTAAAGGAAAAAGGCTAAATTCAGAATCTTATGAAGATATTTTTATCAACACGAGTCCGACATGTTTTTGAAAACGCTGCTATAGAGCTTATTATAAAGGACAAAATTTTCCCAAAGGTTTATATTTATTTTTTTAAAGAATGGTTTCTTAAATTACAGTTTTAAAACATTAATAATTGCCAGTGGTTTTCAGCAGACTCTTTTATCGAGGAGTAGGAGCCTTTCAGCTCACTAGCCCTCCTTGATCTTAGTCTGTACGAATTGTTTAGTTTTATTTGGTGCCACAGGGACTCCTCCAAACTTATCAGAAGCCTCAGTTTAATACAGAAAAAAGAGGGGCTCAGACATGTCAATATAATACTGTTAATATTTTCCACGTTTACGATTCCAGGGTCAAAGTCAAACCTCTTATTGTATTAATAATAGCAAAGCAAAAATAAGCTTTGTAGTTGTGAATTCATGGTTTTAAAGAATAATTTCCCTATGTTTTTATTAATTCAAGCCATCCATTGAACCACTGAGGGACTCCATTATGCATTCGAATGACATATCTCATGCTGTACCTTCAACTCTGGAGACTACGAGAGTGGATATGTGTGTGATTCTTCACAGTCGTCAACATCAGCGCTGTCCTTTGTTCAAAAGCTATGTCAATTTATAACATTAGAAGTTATATTTAGTAAAATAAACTCTAGGGCTCAGTAGTGAAATCATTAAAAGCCAGCTCTCCTCCGCAGCTCGAGGACTGCGTGGTCTGCAGCACAGTTCACATGCTGTGCATTACAAAGCGTGGCCAAGGATTCTGGATTCTGTTACTTTCTGATTTGTAGGCCGACAATAATCAGAATTTTAATAAAAAATCCTCCAAGGAAACCTCAGCCAGCCCCAGCTCATCCAGCCCTTCCCTTGTGAATGTGTATTGAATCCTCGTCCCACTCAGCACTGCTTAGTGGTAAAACTAAACCAAAGCCAACCACTGTGTTCTAAGAGGTCTTTGCAGGCCCAAAGCTTTTGTTGAAGATAGAACTGGCATTGATGTCTACCTCAGGTGAGAGAGAGTGAGAGTGGAGTAACTTGGCATTGCCTTTTTCTACCTGTGGGCCTTGCTCACTACTCTTCTGTACCTCAAACTTGATCTTGGTGAACAGGAGCAGGAATTCACAGGTCAGCTAAAGATGCCGCAAGCTCCCTGCTCTGGGGACAGATTGGGACTGTGTGCCTCACAGAGGGGACAAGTTTGATTTACCTACTCCCCTAAAAATGCATGCTTACCTAGACCTACATCCCGAACCTAAGGTCACATACAGACCTGTGCAACACAGTGCTGTTCTACATTAGATTTTGCTTGGGGTCCACAGGAGTTGACTGGTGTCTGTGGGAATGAGTCCAAGCTGGGATGGTTCACGGTGAATGGTTGGGCCTGGCTCTCAATCACTTTGGAGAACCGAACATTTCTTGGTCTCCGTACCTCATGAACTTTGTGGTATCATTTGTTTTGCCAGTAATGACTTTCAAAAGTCATTTCTAACTATTCTAATAGCTTTGTTTGGTTAGTAACTCACAAATACCAATCAAAGAAGTTTAATTTCATTTTTTGTTTTTTTTTTAATATATATACATATATACCTGTCAATAGACTTTTATTTATTTATTTATTTATATGTGGCGCTGAGACTCAAACCACCTCACACATGCCAGGCAAGCGCTCTACCACTAAGCCATAACCCAAGCCCTTAAGTTTCATTTTTAGTAGAAAGCAAAGAGTATCTTGCTTCCTTCCCTTATTTGATAGTTAAATTACATCATGGAAACTGAGAGATCAAACTCATCTCACATTAACTCTCTCCTAAAATTAGGAGAATGTCTATGATTATAGATCCTTTTCCTATTTAGAAGGTCATGCATTTGGCTTATAAGGAAACAAAGGAATATTGTGCTTCTGAGCTCGCCAGATTACATTCTGAAGATTTTGATTGGTGCATCGTAGTCAAATAAGTTTGGGAATACGGGGCTAAAGCCAGCCAAAGTTGTTTCTTTGCAAAGTAGTAGCAGCAGTGGCGGCGCTGTGGAATGGCCTGGAGCGTGGACGGAACACCCTGCTCTCCCTTGACTCCTGATTTTACCCTTCGCGTGTGATCGTGGACAAGTGCCTTATCGCTCTGTGCTTCAGTTTCACCACCTGCCAAATGAAGGTGGAAGTAGGGCACATCTCTCAGTGTCAGCAAGAATTACTCAAGTCGATATATGCAAACTCCGTAGAAAAGAGTCTGACACAAAATAAACACCTTGCTTGTGCTAGTTATTGTTATTATACACATTAAGTTTCAAAAAGGGAGATAAAATAGTCAGCCTTTCCCAAAATTGTTTGTTTGCTCATTAGTTCATTCACTCATTCATTCAGTCTCTTCCACCCCGTAGAGATGGCGTGGTGTGAGAGGAAGTTGGAGAGTTGACAGTAAAGCTGAGAAAACAAATAATTGCATCTTCATGTTTTTATCATCTGTTTATTATTGTTGCCTATCTTTATGAGGTAGCCCTTAGTTTACTTTTTGCACGTGCTAGGCAAGTACTCTGCCATTGAGCTCCAACCCCAGCCCATTTTATATTTTATTTTGAGATGGGGGTTTCACCAAGTTGCCCAGGCTGCCCTGGAATTTGTGATCTGCCTGCCTCAGCCTCTGAATATTTGGGATTATGGGTATGTGTTGCTGTTCACAGCTACTTTCTGCTAGTTTTTAAAAATGGGTCAAAATACATTTGAGGGCTATCCCATGGAAAGACCAAAAGATTACATTGTGTATCAGTTAATTCCTATGGCTCTCCCTGAAGTATTCTTTCTCTTGAGAATGGGCATTTGGAGAATACATATATGCAAATACACTCATTTCCTTTGTTATTTACTTTTTCATCAAATTCTGTATGAGTGTCCACTATGTGCCAGGGATTATTCCAGGCACTGGGAATGTAGCACTGAGTGAAATGGACATCCGCCTCTCCTGGGGCTCAGATTCCTGGAATCACAGACATGCAACTATCCAGAAGTCACATTTCTCAAGGCTTCTGAGTACATTTAAAAAAAAAAGTGTAAAATCATAAATTTTAATGATCATATTTTATAAATTTGTGCTTACAAATAAATAGAATAAGAATATATTTAATCTCTTTTAGAAATAGCCACAAATGTGAAAATGGGAGGCCCCAGCTGGGGCCACAGGAGCTCCAAAGGGCCTCGGCTTGGCCCCTGCCCCACTTCAGCCATCCCAGGGCTGCTAGGTTCCAGCCTTGACTGGATCTCAGCCAGATAATCTGCTCTTTTTTTGACAAAATTAAAGACGTTTCTTCTTTTCCTCCTCTGCCTTTGTTCAGGGTAAACCTCTCAGACATACAGTTGGTATTTTATCTAGACTAGAATTTTTAGTTGAAGAAGCATATAAAATAGTGTATCAACATTAAAGCCTTAAATCAAATCAGAAAAAGACACATTTGTGATTGTTTTTTTAAATTTAAAGCTATGCAGCCATATGTGTGAGTGTCTCCAATGGCATGAAGCTCTGATATAAGACATATGAGACGGATCCAACTTAGCTCACTAATTTTTTGTTCACAGCACACAATTTTGGGACATGGTAACATTGAATAATTGCATTCTATTAAATTACAAATATAGAAAGAACAGAACTGGACTGGTCATTGGACCTTGAAATCTCTTTAAGGTAGGAAAATCATGAATACACAAATGTTTAGCATAAGGCCCACAACTTAATAAAACAGGAAGTAGGCATTTTCTTGTTTTAACCTGTGCTTGCTTCTTTTCACAGACATATGATATTTGGCATTTTTGGAACATTCGGGATCTCAGAATCATAAAGTTTCGTAGCTAGAGGGGGGCTTGAAAATCCTGTTATTGAACCTATGTCTTTCACAAATGGAGAAACTGAGGACCACTGTGGGTACAGTCAGTTGTCTTTTGACTGGGTTGGAATTTTTCATGAGAGAATATTTCATTTAAGGATTTGTTTAAAACAAGATCCTTGTATCGCACTAAAATTTCCTCTATTTTGTACGAAATCATCAAAGTGTCACTGAGCTTGCAAAGGAAAACATATATGGTAAGTTTGAAAGTTTTAAGTTTCTTTAAAAATTTGCTCAATTGCTTGTTTTTGATGTGCCTTTTACATCTAATCTTCATTTTAAAAGAAATAAAAATAAAAACAGAATTCCCGTTTTTATTATTCAGCTATTTTTCTAGATGAACTAAGAAAACAAAAGATCAGAAGTGATCGCCATTTCAAATTTCCTGCATTAGTATCTGGAAAGCACCATTTTTTAAAAATCCAGTCATAATTTTCCATGTAGTCAAATTAGGTGAAGTGGAGGACTCAGCCATCCGCCAGCGATAAGAGGCAATCTGGAATTTTCTTGTTAACAGATGCAGTTTCTTTCACAGTCTAATAATAAAAAGTTTGCCTCAGTTCATTATTTCTGTGAAGTTGTTAAAAAGAGTCTTAACTATAATCTTTAAATTTGATTTCATGCCTGCAACATTTTGATGATTCCTTATACTTAACATGCAATTCCACGGAGGGACGGGAAGGTGAACCTGGCACTGGAATTCTTTCCTCATACCAGCCGCTTGCCCCTGTGCCAGCAGCTTGCCCTCATACCTCTATTATTTGAAAGCAAAGGTTATATGTGATCCCTGTGGGATGCCTCAAGGTAGATGTAAGTAGGGAAAGGAAAGTAGGGAAAACATGACAGTAGGAAGGGACACTGGGATAAATGGAGGCAGAGGGGAATGACCAAAGAGAAAGGACGCACCAAGCAGAGAGTGGTGGCGTAGCCCAGCTGTGCCCCCCAAAGTGGCTTTGTGCTGCCTTCTGTGTCTGAGCCTTTTTAAAAAATAATTCTGCTTTTGAATACTGCAAAACAGTGCTTCCCATAGGGAGCTGCTTTTAGGTGGTGGCTGCTTTTATTCTGTATGCATATATGTATACATGTATATATATATATACACAAACATACATACATACATATATATGTTAATACATAATATACCTAATATATAACGCTTTTCTGAAACATTATTTATTGTTATTTATTAAATATAATATATTAGATGTAATATATTTAACATATTTCCAAAATATATAAATATAATAAGCATAAATATACTATTATATATTCATATAATTATGAATTTATAATATAATGTATCTTTAAAATAAATATATAATTGACCCTCCATAGCCTTGGATTCTGCATTCAAAGATTCAACCAACAATGTATTAAAATATTTGGAGGAACTCAGGGAGTAGCTCAATGTCAGAGTGCTTTCCTGGCATGCATAAGACCCTGAGTTTGATTCCCAGCACCATAAACACACACAAAAAAATACTTTCTTTTCTTGTCATTATTCCCTAAACAATACAGGTTTAACAGCTATTTGCATACCATTTATATTGTACTAGGTATTGTGAATAACCTAGAGATGATTTGAAATACTGGTGGATGCGTGTAGATTATAGGCACATACTAGGTCATTTTACCCAAGAGACTTGATCATCCATGGAGTTTGGTATCCACAGGGAGAGGGGTCCTGAAATTAATCCCTCATGGATGTCGAGAGGTAACTGTGTACGTAAACACACATCTATGTATGTTAGCCAAATAAACTTCCCTTTAACAAAATGAATTTATTTAGGTGTTTAAAAAAAAACTTGCAAATTAAGAATTAAGTAAAAAATGGGATAATGATACTTGAATATGTCAAAAATCCTGACCCTCGTATGTGAGTGACAAGTTCAGGAAATCTTTCTCTACAAGGAGTTTCTGTTTATGTCTTCATCTTTCAGGTTGTCAAAACCTAACAGTCTAAGGGAGTGATCCTGGAGAACATAGGGGTGGATTCTCACCAGAACTGACTTTCTCAAAGTGAGAAGTTCACCTGCTTCCTCCTCACCTCTGTTTCTCAAACCTCTGACCTGTGTCTCTCATCCCTCCCCTGCTCCCTCTGTCTGTGCATGGTGAGGAGGCAGAATGTAGGGTTGGGGACGGCCAAACACACTATGGCAATCGTGCTTCTTTCAGGTGGAAGGAAGGAAAAACCAACCACAGCAAAACACCCCCCAAAACACACACACACACACACACACACACACACACGTCCTTTCCTCATTCATTGTATTAAAGATCTTTCCATATAAAGTAGGAAAATACAACTTGAGATCACAGTGCCTAATTTAGCAACCCATTTGAATCTCCTGTTATGCAGGAGGGTTACAGAAGGTAACGATGAATACCATATATTTCAAAAAGTTAGAAGAAGGGATTCTGAATGTTTTCACCCTAGAGAAATGATAAATGTTTGTGGAGGTAGATACGTTCAGCCAGGTTTAAGGATTACACAATGTATTCACATATTGTACATCACATGGTACTCTATTAACACATACAAGTTTTGTACTTTTATGTATCAGTTAAAGATCAAATTTAAAAAATTCTTCAACTATTAAAGACCACATTTTTGGTAAGTTGATTAATTATGTAGTCTTACATTTTTTTGAACAAGGGAAACCCAGGTATGTTTTAAAACATATTTTCATTTAGAAATACCTCAAGGAAGTGACGATCTTTTAAAATGTGTCCTCAGAATGAAGCAGGTTAAATTTTCGGAGAAACGAAACGCTTCTGGGCATTTTTTTATGTTCTCTTCCAGAGGGTGATGAATCCAAAAGGGGTTAATAAACGTGATTGTCATCGTGTGCCGGGACCATAGTGCCCTGGGAATGAGAAACTGAATATTAAAATAAAATTCGAGCGTTCTTTTCTTCCATGCTGTCTCCCTCTCCAAATCTCCAAAGCATTTGTTTTGTAGAATCCTAAGTGGAAACACATTTTGGTGCCATAATTTCAAACAAACCATCTCTTTTTGAACTCTGCAGCCTCGAAGCATTAACACAATAGCATATCAAGTTCACAAAATCTCAGATAAACCACGTTCAAGCTATAAAAATGACTGAAAAAAAGTCTTAATTTTTCCCACATCTTACTTCCTTTTCCCACACTGCTCTAAGGAAGCCCAGCTTCGCCTCTTTGGGGAGGGAATCTGCTGAGGAAACACAGCCTGCTGTGTACTGACTGAACCTAAGGACAACTTGGCCCAGGTCATCTTCCCCGGCATCCTGATTGTCCAAGGTGATACCATTTGGGCCACACTCACTGTTATGTGAAACCCAGAGTGGACATTATTGAGTGACTGCATACCCAAAGAAATAAATAATTGGACTAAAATTGGAGCACATTGACTATCATTCATGTGAGAACCAACCCGTTTTTGCAACCTGCTCTGACAGAGAAGGAAAAACCAAAGGATGCAGAGTATTATTCTTCTGAGTCCTACCTTCTGCCTAAACGAGTGTGGTTAAGGCAGTTAAACACTACCACAGTTGCTTTTTAAAGTCAAAACATTTAAGTTCAATAAAACTTCATATTAAAAATTCAAGCTCCCTATATTTCTTCGGATAAATAGGACTCTTTGTTCAATTTACTTGTTAAAATGGTACTGAAATAAAATTACCTGAATAAGAGATCAGGGTAAATAAAATGACCAGAATGACTGAAAAGGGGGATGAAGGAACCCAGGACAACATCTCTTCAGTCACAGACCAAATGTTTTATTATCATACTCACGATTTACAGTTATATTATAATAGTCAAAAATTTAAGAAAATATGGACATTCTTTAGGGAACAGAGGTGCAAATCTTGAGGAGGTTGAGAAGAAAACTTGATTTATTCTGTTTTCCTGGTGTTGCAGGTTGCCAGGTGTTCACCTTTTGATCCGGCTACAGGCAATGATTTTCTGAAGTGGTTTCTGCTGGTGTCTGACATCATTTATAGTACTCTTGAACAATCTTGTCATGTGTTAAACTGTATGAATTAAGTGAGTTAGTGGCCCAAAAAGAGCCCAGGAGGCCTGTGGGTATCCTGAGTGTTTTGCTATTTGCTGCCTCTTGTATTCATTGCTCAAAGGGAAGAAATGACGTTTCTAGAATCTCTACCCTCTCAAGTGGTGGATTTAGTAGAGAGCCGCAGCAGATCTGGGATGAGCACAATGGATTTGACAGTCTTAAGCATGTAGAAGCTTACAAGTTATCCTTGTAAAGTAACCTGAAAACTGTGTCCCTTTTAGTGGTTCGTTCACACGTTCATTGAGTCAGTCACCAAATATCTTCTGAAGTGCCCCTCTCTGTAACTTGGTGAAATACATTGTGTAGGAAATCAAGATAAGAGATACCTGACTCTTATGCTCAAGAAGTTTATTACAGTCAGTAAGAGAGATGACACGTAGAAATGAATGGACTTGAAGGCAGAATAATGTGTCATCATAGAAAGTGACATCAAGGGTAAATTCAGGGGAGGGACTGATTCCAACTGAGATCATCAAGAAAACATTCATTCCTATATCCAGTGATAAAATACATATACACAGTGAGAGACCACAATTAGCATGGAGCACACAACAGTGAACAAGACACAGGCAAATGGGCAGATAAAATTACTCATCCATTATTTAGCCAGTATGTATTGAAGATCTGCTGCATGACACACATTGTTCTAGCCCCTGGCGATTGTTTGATGACAGTCAAAGTCCTTTGTCACGGATCTTACATTCTAGTAGGAAAGATCACCAACCAACAAGTAAATAGGTATTAATGTAATTTTAGATAATTCGTGTTGTGAAGAAAGTGAATCAATTTATCAAGGTAAATGATGAAAAGACGTGGAAGGTCATCTTAGGTAGGATAGCCAGGGGAAGGCTCTGGAGAAGAGAGACCGAAAGGAGAAGAGAAGTGGGCTAGAGAAGACTCTGGGGGAACAGTCTTCCCATCAGGGAAGTAGCAAATGAGGACCCTCGTGAAGGATGAGGTTGGGCATCATGGAGGGCCAGACCCTTCATCCAACAAGTCCATGGTGGTCTAAGGACCCGGGAAGCCGCTGGAACGTTCCACTCAGGAACGAAATGGGATTCGATTTTAAGACTTGTCCTCAGTGGTTCAAGAATGAAAAAACTGGAAATAAACTATTTAAGAGGAAAACTTGACAACAGCTTGAACTGGGTAGCAATGGTGGATTGCATGAAGAGTAATCAGGTTTGAGGCAATTTTTTTAAATAGGATAAATGGGTGGGACGTGAAGTGGGAGAGAAAGAGAAGAATCTAGGATAATTCCTATGGCTTTAAGTCTGAGGATCTTGGTTGATTTTTGCATGCTTGCCTGATATGGAGAAAAATGGAGGAGAAGAAAGAGGTTTGGCAAAGGAAATGAAGAATCCTGATTCGGCATTATATTCATTTCCTAGAGCTGCCATAACCAATTACCTGAACTTGGTAGTCTAAAATCATAGAAATTGAGGGTTGGGGAATAGCCTGAGTTGGCCCAGCAGGCACCAGGACCAGGTTCAATCCCCAGTACCACAAAACAAACCAAAACAAAATAGAAATGTATCCTCTCCAGTTATGGACACCAGAATGTAGCTGTGAGGGTGTCAGCAGGGCTGTTTGCCGCTGGAGGTTTCAGGGAGGTTCCTCCTGTGCCCCACCCAACTTGTAGCAGCTCAGTCCTCTCCTTGATTTGCAGCGGCAGCACCTGAGTCTCTGCCTCTGTCTTCACTTTTCTTTCTCCCCTGTGTCTCACCTGTCTTCTGTCTTATAAGGACATTGGCACTGGAGTCCCACCTGAATAAACCAGAGTGATTACATCTTGAGATCTTTCATTTAAGTACATTTGTTAAGACTTCTTTTCTTTTTCCAAATAAGGTCATGTTCACAGATCTGAAGATTAGGATGTGGACATATTTTGAGGGACCACCATTTAGTCCACTGCAGCTGTGTTCATTCTGAGCAGAATTCCTGGCAGAGAAGCAGAAGTCAGTCCAGAAGGACCCTCCAGTGAGGTGGAAGAAAATTGAGACAGTACAGTGTCCTGTAAGCATGGGAACGAAGGATTTCAAAGCAGAATTTGTGAGCAGCAGTGTCAGATGTCGCCAAACAGCCCATTCTTCACTGGTGTGGCAACGTGGTGACCTTGGTGTGTGTAGTGTCACTGGAGTCAGGGGCTGAAAGGCTTAGTGGCATAGGTCACAGGCAGACTATGAGGCAGGTAGGGTATGTTGTGAGAAAAGATGGAAGGAAGGGTCAGTGGAGGCTTGGGTGGGAGATCAAGGAAGGATTTCAGAGGAACTGACTAGACTGCAGAGACCCGAAGGCTGAGGGCCAACAGGCCAGGAAAGAAAAAAAGGAAATGAGGAAGAAGGAGGACGAAGAGGAGGAGGGGATAAGAAGAGGAGGAGGAGGAGGGGAGGAGGAGGAGGGGAGGAGGGGAAGGAGAGAAGAGGAGGAAGAGGAGGAGAAGGAGGGAGAGGACAAAAATAATTGGAAAGAAGGGAGAATGAAAGAGGAAGAGCCTTTTCTAGGTATATGGAACCAAAAGAGCTACCAATAGATTTTACACAAGACAGAGATAGAAACAAATCTGCACTTCAGAAATATCAAATGAAGGACAAGGAACACAGGGTGGTTTCTCTGTTGAGAAACCAGTGATAGACAGGAGTGATCTTAAGAGTACACAATAACCAGAGCTCCAGAGCCACAGGCCAGCCCAAAGGATGCTCTAACCACCCCTGTAACTATACTGGCACACAAAATTACAAATGGCATCTGTTCATGCACTCGGTAGGGTTGCACAGATCCTAGAGCAACTTAGAAGCTACAGTTGACAAGATGTGTTCATTAATTGGATGGAAAAATCAAGAGGGAAGGGTCAAAGACAACTCCGGTAGAGGGAGCGGGATGCTGGCTAGTGAGGTAAGGCGCTCCTCAGGAAGAGGTCTGGGAAAGGAAGCGGGCAAAGCTTCTAGTCCAGTTTGCATCAAGGGGCTTTTGAAACATACCCATGCAACGTCACCAGGCCATGCAGAGGGCTGGGCTGGCGATAAGGATTTGGGAATCATAAGGATGCAGGAATGGTTATAAAAGCTAGCAGAGGGAATAAAAAGAATCAGGAGTGATGGCCAAGGATGAAAACACCAGCCCTTGAGGCAGGAAGCAGAAGTAGAGGATTCAAAGAAGCAGGGAAAAGGGGGCAGACGGGAAGGATAAAAGCCAGGAGAGGCAAATGGAAGAAAGTGTGCAGGAAGGAGGAAATGGCCAGAGGAGTCGTGCGCTGCCCAGATGTCCAGGATGGAAGGAGGAAACGCCCTTCAGACTGAGTAACGGTGAGGTCATTAGTGAGTTTGGCAGGAGTGGTTTCAGCGTACTAGTGGAGACAGAAGGAAGCCAGCAAGGAGGTGGCCAGGGGGTGACAGAGTCAGTGAAGGTAGAAGCTCTTTCGAGATGAAAAGGGGACTGAGGAGAAGGAGGTGGGGCGCACAGCGGGCTGTTGAACTGCTCCCTGGCGCCTGCGCTCCAGGCCTCTACACAGAGAGGGGAAGGGCGCTCTGTGCCAGCCCACGTGGTGGCTGCAGGCTGGGAAAAATTCGACAGAAGAGGAATGCTGACTGTCTGGAGGGAAACTGAATAATGACGAGTCTGGAAGAGGGCAGGATAACCCTCAGAGAGGAAGAGGACGCGCCCTCCCAAGAAGCCAAGGATCGCTGCAACGTGGATCTGAGGGCTGCGTGGCAGAAGACAAGGAGGTGGCTCGCTGTCTTGTGGTTTGTATGTTCATAGCCACATGGAGGAGGAGTGTGTGGGTGGTGACTCAGCCTTTGGCCCCCACCTCTCCATTGGAACTGATCTTGTCAAGGTCATCATGACCTCTGGTGTTGCTGTGGTCGGTTCTCAGCCCTCATCTTACTTATTAGCAGCACTGGACTTCTGATTATTTGCTGTTCCCCCCAAAACTGTTTTTTCTAGCCATAGCAGATCTATTTGATGTGTGATTTAAAATTATCTGAGCTCCACACGTACTCCAGCCGTTGCACTGGGGAGCTGAAGCATGAAGGCTTCCATCAGCTTAGGGTGTGTGCAAGTTGGCCAGGTCTCGCTTCCCTCTCTCCCTGCCCAGAGTTTCTCTGACATGATGGAGTGGGACATCCGAGAGAAACCAGGTGGGACCAACTCATGCATGGTCCAGAAATGCAGGGAGTTGTTCCTTGGAGCAATTCTTTACTATCCAGGGACAGGAGCCAATGGTATATTCTTTTTCCATCCTTCTGAGTGGATGCTCTGAGACTCATTTCATCAGGCTTTTATGAAGGTCTTACACAATTGAGTCATCCATATGTCTTTTCCCCATTCCTGTTTTACTACCCTTGTCCCTTAGTCCTGCTTCCTGGGACACTTTCCAAAATAAACTACCTACACATGGGCCTTTGTTTCAATCTTTTCTTAGGGGAAAGTCAGGCTAAGATTCTTCGTGTTAGGCAGAGCTATAAATGAGCCCGAACATGCAGCCTAAACAGGTTGCTTTATAGCTCTGTGCTTCACAGGTAGATCCTGGGTCTCTCTGTGGCTGTAGAAGATGCAGGACTCCTTCATGTGCAGAGTCCTTCAGGACTTCAGTGTTTGCTTCCTGTTGATAGTTGGGAAGTGGAGCTTATGTTGTTGCCCCTGCTCCAAGATTTTTAAAAGGAGTAAACAAAGGCATCACAGCCCATGTTATTATTTCCCCCCATACTGTAAAGTACCAAATACACCTTTCACACATGTCTACAGGCCAGAGGTAGCAACACCACACTTAACCACTAGCCATGGGATACTTACTGACATGTGACTGATAAAGTTTCCAGCTTCAAGTCCTCTCTGAATTCTGCTTCCTAGGGTGACTCTTGATACGAAGAGTCATGGGCTCCTAAAAGGAAGACCCCCCCCCCCCCAAACAGGTAGTTTGTTTTGGAATGTGATCCTCTAAGAAGTAAGAGTAAGGGACAAGAATAGAAACACGAGATGAGAAACCACTATGGATGGCTTGATTCTGTGGGATTGTCATAAAACCTTGTGAAATGCACCCCAACTTACTACTTAGAGAAGAATGGAAGAAGTACCCAGCCATTGCAGCTGGAATGGATAATGGGTGATACTTTCCTGGGAATTGGGCTTCCTGAAAATGACGGGGATCTAAACTGGCAGACCAGGTGGCAACACTTGGTCCTCAGAGACAAGGTGAATGTGATTACAACATGAACCACAAAGTGGAGTAGCATTCAGGATGTCTGATCTTTTAGGAACCTTGGTAATGACTAACAGCATGAGATATATGGACAGCCCACTGATCTGTAATCATAATAATTGAAGAATATGAGCTGGCAAGCAGAGTTGATAACAGCCACTGGTTGCGGTCTCTCACCCAATTTCCAAATCTAGGTGAACTAAGACCCAGAGCCCATTACTTGAAGGAAGGCTGGGTCTCCCAGAGTACTGTTCTCACCTGAGAGCACTTTTGCTCCCAGAAGATATTTTTGTAAATATGGGAGACATTGTTGGTTTTCACAAAGGGATAAGTTAAGGGATAGGATGCTACTGGCATCTAGTGGGTGGAGGTCAAGAACGGGTAAATATCCCACAATGCATGTGACATCCCTCCATAATAAAGAATTATTGGGCCCCAGATGTCAATGATGCTATGGTCGAGCAATCCTGTTGTAGAGGAAGATCCCCACAATGTCACCAACATGTAAGATAAATGATAAATATGCCTCAAATCCCTTCCCAGAAGGACCTGCAGCTCGGGGACTTGGAGAATGGAGAATACCCAGAGTGTTTAGGGCCTGTTAAGAAAGGGGGCTGATCCGAGCTTGTTGGTGGTGTCTCTGATGTTCTTGTTTCCAACCTGTTTTTGCTCCTCCCCCACCCTCATCCCCCAAAACTTCCCTTTTTAACTGAGTTGATCACTTATTCCTTGGGAATACCTGGGAAGATTTACTGCATCTCCCCTGCCTCCTCTCAGAGCATAGAGCACAAATGGACGTTGACTGGAGCTGACTGATCTTAGGATTACTCTGGCACCTTCTAATTGAAGCATTGAAGTAGAAGCTTCTGAGGATTTAGCAATCTAGTTAGGTCAGAGATTTCAGAAAAATAGAAAAGATCAAGGATGATGACTACACTTTTAACATTCATGCAATAGTAAGAAGCATATCTCATCATTTTTAGGGTCAATAAGCAGTAGTCTGTGTACCATAGGTTCCTACGTGCATTTAGTTCAAAAGGTATATTTATTGCCTTTTAAAGTGTTCAGTGACTGCTCTCTGGTTCTCTTTATTTTCTCAAAGTCCCTAAAGAAAAAAAAAGAGGGTTTTCCTTTTTCAATGAAGAACTGAATCTGTGGATCATTCAGTACAGAACACCAGTCGGAGTGAGTGAAATACCCAATGTTTCTCTTCCTCCTGGCCTTGTGTCTGGAAAATTACCATCACCTCTTCAATTTCTTTCTTTAGATAGCGACCATCTATGTGTTTTCGGTTGGTAATATAAGTGACTCTGGAAGTATAAAGTCAATTTTTCAAGGCAAACTCTCCCTTATTGTTACAAAGGACCCTTGGTTGGAAGCACATGGCTTCTCTTCTTTCTGCTAGAGCTATCTCAACATTGAGTTCCAGAAAGATCTCTATCATTAATGTCCATTTAACTTGGTGGGTGAGTTGGATGTGACCGAGAGACAGATATTCAACTTTTTTTCTGATGTTCTATTCCTATACTGCACAGACTAGGGCTTTGTCTCGAAAAACAATAAATATTTGCATAGGGCTTTTTATTGTTCAGCTGGATAAACTGAAAAATGTTATTTAATGAGCTAATTACTATTGGGTTAATTGCTAGTCGTGGAGGAAAAGGTCTTTATTTGCAATTAATTTTTGTAAAGAAGGAAGTGGGGATGTCTTCCTCGGCAGGGATACAGTGTGGCCCTCGTTTTGTAGGTAATAGTGATGACAGTGATCCAGGTATGGAGTTCGAGATGGTGAGACCTGGCAAGACCTCTCATGAGAGTGTGAGAAAAGAAGTAGTGGCTCCTTGAATAGCACCAGTGAATAGCTTGGCTTTCAGACTTGATGGCTCACTAGTATCATTTCTCCTTAAACGTATCATCCAAGCATTTAATTTCTTTATGGAAATGGGGCACATTCACATTCATTTTGGTCAGATGAAAAAACACATCAATAATTTGGAAGGTAACCATGCTTGATTTGCCTGAACCAGACAGAACTGACAGGAGTTTAAAGGCAACGTAAAGAAGAAGGGGAAACAGAACAGGTACCAAAAGGGACATACATAAAAAATTAAAGATAGTTACAGAGAGAGGAGATCCTGGGTACACAGAAGGTATTTCCCTGGGACCGTCATCAGGTTGGATTTATTTATTGAAAGTAGAAGAAAAGGGCCATTTGATTCAGGGAATATTCAACTCAGAGACTTTACCTCAAGTAATAAGAGTGCACAGTGATTATGAGCATGAAGACCTTGGTAACTTGTTCTCTGATGCCATGAGTTTTGTTCATATTAGGCAATCTTTGTGATTCCTGGGAACTTTCCAGAAAATGTAGTATCTAGGAATTTTCAGTGGGTCTTATCTGTAGTCTCATGAAAGAGCAGATTATGGTTATTTGCTTAAGCATGTGTGTTACATCCTTCTAAAAATAAACTAGGGGATTTCCTGTTATGTAAAACATATATATTAAAAAAGGAGAAAAAATCCTGTCTCCAGCTAATGTTTTCCCATTCATTCTGTATTTCTTCTAGTAATTCATTCCTTTATTTATATACCGGTTAATTCCAAAAAAGCAGTTGATCATAAAACTATGCTCTTCTTTACAATTAAATCCATATTATATAACAAGCAAAACTTGTATAAATCAAATAATATATCAAACAGAAAGGAGTGATAGGGTGTTAGGTGTTTGGAACTAGGCTTGGAGTTAGATTCAGTGAGAAAATTGAAATATACTTCTGCACAAGACTCCTTTTCTAATTTTGTGAATGAAGAGACAGTCAAGTATCATTAATTTTTCTGAAAGACATTTTTTACTCCAATATATTTTTATGTTCTTTTCCATTTTTCACCACAGGTCAAAGATGTTGACTCCTTTATAGTGGGAGGCCCCGAAGTCTGCAATTTTAAAACAAGCACCCTGGGCATTTCTGATGTCGGCCAAATTTTGGAAGATATAATCTGGAGAAAATCTCTTCCTTTTTTCCCTCAATAAAAAACAAAATTAAAGTAAAAAAAAAAAAAATGGGCAGCAGCACCACCACATTTTGCATGATGTCCTCCTAAAAGAAAAAAAGACTTACATTCAAGAGCCAGAAAAACATACTTTGTTTATATAGACAGAAAGCAACCAGTTGAAGATCAACACTTCAGACCTTTGTCTCCACAGAGCCAAAATGCCTATTTGATTGACATGTCTTCCATGATTTGACTGATTTTTCCCTGCGACGGTTCCTGACTTAACTAAGTAGACACAGATGTGGTCGTTCATGTGGTTTGAAGACTCCCTGGGTTGGACACCATTAGATTTGATGACATGGTCCCCTGGCGGGCCAGAGGGTAGACCTTATCTGAAAAGGCTGTTCATGTCAACACCTACCAAGAGCACTGTGCATCTGAATGCCAAATTCTGCCTTCCTTGACATTTTCAATATTTGCTATTTGGTAGTACTTTCCAGAACAGCCTTTAAAATTCTTCAGAAGGAGGCAAGGGGGTGTGAGACAGTGACCCTCCCCACTGGTGTTTTGCCCTTAGGTCCAGGGTACCCCCAACACAAAGGACTGCTATCCACATGTCTCAAGAAACACCTTCTCCCTGGACCTTCTCGAAACTTCCCTGTGCTTCCTGAGCCCAAGTCATGGCCCTTCCTGGCCTGTCTCTTTTGGACTTGGTAATCCAGTCTCATTTGTCTTACCTCCAGTTTAGGAACACAGAGAACATGAGCCCTGGGATTTCGTTCAGGCATCCTTGTCCATAACCTTGGCCACTTACAGTTCTGCAGCCCGTTCCCAGAAAGGCCAAGTAGAAGGGAATAATGACAATATAAGTCCCAGCAACATGCTTCCCATGTGCCAAACACTAAGTCTCCATTTCTAAACACAATTCTTACACCAACCATATGAGGAAAATCCTGTCTCGAGCCCCATTTCACAGATGAGGAAACTGAGGCACAGGCAGGTGAAAAGCTGTGCTCAAGGTTGAATAAGCAGTGAGAAGCAGAGCTAGGATCTGAACCCCAGGAATATTGCCCATTTCTCTCTGAGCCATAATCTGACATTAAGTTGAATAACAATAAATATACCTTATGTTTGAGTAGCTATAAACATTAATTTATATGATCTTCACAAGAACTATAAAATGTCTCTGATTATCCCCATCCAAAAACTGATACTATAAAGCCACAGAAAGCTGTAATTATTTATTTTTTTGCTAACTTGTCACATACAACCCTATAAATATTTAATTAATTGCGTAGACCTGAGACAAATTTTATTTCTAACCCTGAGATGTCACAAGAGACTGTTTTTTCAGTTTGCCTCTTTGACTTTGTGTGATGATAGCATTAAAGTTATTTTTTAGAAACCATCTAAGGTAACCCAGTAGAAAGAGTCCATTTGCTCAGGAAAACTGAATGCCATTCAGGTCCTTCAAAGCAATTTGGGACAGATGTGCTTTCCCTTCTTCTTCAGCGAATCCAGCAGACAAAAAACGTATTTTATTTCTTGTGAAATGCACTTTCCTGTTCATCTCTGTATGTGGGACTGTCAAAGTTTATAAGTTTGGCAATGTTCTATAACGTGACCATTCTGTTCTCCTTTAGAAACTTATTAAATCTATATTTTTATGAAAAACAGAATGTGGCAGAAGTTTTTTTCATCTTTTGACATTTACTTGTTGGCTAGTGTTTTTAAGTCATGCTGGATCTCAAACCAGAACAACGAAACCTCCAAGACTTAAGTGTTTCCAAAGCTTATTTGAAGAGTGGGCGGCCCGGAGCAGGACGGTGCCCGGCACTTCCATACAATGTTTTATCTGCAAATCAACCATGATTTCAGAGCCAGTAACTAACCCTTTGAGGTTGATTTAGCTTTTTTGGAAGGAAAAAACAAGTCGATTCTCTCTCCCCTCACCCCAGGCTTTCTTAGACCACAATGCTACTTAAGTGCCACAAGGGCTTCTTAAAAGTTTGGGTGTGATCTTGTTTGGAAGCAGGTGGGCAGAGATGGCCGTTTCCAGTTTCTTCCTGGACCTGGAATCCTGAAAGTTTTTCCCAAGTCACTTCCTGGAACTCATGAGGCTGTCTTGGCCTGCCAGCAGCACCACCCCCCAACCACAGGCTTCTCCAGCAGTTTTCCAAACTCCTTTGATTTATCGGGCCTGTTCCACTCTACTTTTAATATCCCAGCTGTGCTTGATACACTAGATATTTTAAGAGCCTCAGAGTTGACAACTATTGTATCCTAGTGTGTCGGAGAAGTTAGTCTATTATCTCCAAATTATCACACTGGCCGATTGGCTTTAACAACCTCTGCAAGCATTCATTGAGGTTTTAGTTTTTGTCCCCCTGTGATCATTGATGGTATTTCCCCCTCCCCATTTGCTAAGAAGCTTTCTGCAGTAGAGAAAATGGTTAACCATGTCATTTCTATCTTTGCCTCATTACAACGTCCTTCTTGGTAAGTGTCTACCTATAAATATTGTAATTTGGGAATCATAATTATTTCTCTAAAATGTGTGAAGCAAATCATAGCAGGAGTAGCAGATGTGATTTAATACGGACTGCACATCACCACATGGAATTCAGCATTAGATATGGTTCCTCTCTGGTAGTTCACCTCTTACACCTGCTAGGCTGACGGGGCACAATCTTGAGGGAGACATGGAAGAAGAAGAGAAAGAATTCTCCGTGGACATGCATGAACATTCATAAGATGGGGGGAAAGAGTTTTATAAGCACTTTTCTATGCTCTCTATACTTAAATAAGCTGAATTTTTTTCATGCCCCATTATTTTCCTGTTGGGTGCAGAAGAAAATAACTATTCTACAGAGAGTTCACAAAAGAGTGGCCAACAGCTATGGTTACATAGACTGCTTTTACACAGATTTTTCAAGAACCCATAACTTGAATGAAAAGCTCTTTTTCTTTGCTCCAGTTGCGATGAGAATAGTTTGTTTGACTCATACCAAACCAAATCAAGCATTTCTGTGGGCACAAAGAGGAATGTGGAGCAAAGAAAGATTTTCTTCCTAAAAAAGAATGTGTGCATGGAAAACAAAATTGCTTCAAATTTCACAACATCCTTACCATTAAACATTGAAGGCAGATTCGGGTCAGTCCAATTTCCTTTGCAGATATTTGACTTTAAAAATCACATATTCAACTTTTAAAAATGGATTTGTATGAAATGATATATAAAAAAATCTCATGGTATATAAGTCATGATGAATTTCAGCTTATGTTTAACCTCTGCCTCTTCATCTTTAAGAGATGCAAATTGCCTTCAGGCAATAGTAGAAATGTCTTGTATGTCTTGTCCTACTTCCTCCAAATCGGCCCCTAAAGACGTTTACATTAGGAGCTTGGAGTGATGCTGGAATAAATGAGTTTCTTCAAAAGGCTGGCTGCCCCCTATCTAGGAAATTAAAAGTTATAGGGGAGATTTTTTTTTTTTAAAGAGCAATAACAGATAAGTATATAGTTCTTGGGTTTCCAGCCCAGCCCTATTTATTAGTACATTTTCAAACCTCAAATGACTGATCCTGTTAACGATGTGACTAATTTTAAGGGGGAGAGCAAAACTCGGTCTAAATGACCTGAGTATCACAATCTTTCAGTTGTTCCAAGATCTCAAATGTGTGACTGTACTTATTCGAAGAATGTCATGCATTTGCTTTTTCTCTTCAAGAATGTAACATTCCAAATGTATTTTCATTGTGATTTAGTTTAAAGCTTCAGTAATTCTTTGCATGCATGTGAGAACCAGATTCTGTCAGTAGTGTGAGAAGGGCTTCTCTGTTCCCTTATCCCTGAGACAAGGCAAGCACCATCTTGCCTGTCCTCTTACAAGGCCGCTGTGAGCTCTGAAAGTGTAAAAGTTCAGATGGCCACGGTGTGGGGTGAGTCGGGTGGTTTTCTTAGGCATACGGCCTCACTCGACGCTGCAGTAAGTGAGGAAGGCCAGTGCTACAGTAGGATCGGTGAGGTCTCCTAAAGACCTGTTAGTTAAAGCCTTCTTCCATAGTGGGACACTGTGGGGAGGTGGTGGAGATGTAAGAGGTGGGCCAACTGGGTCGAGGTCACTGGAGGCGTGGCCCCATGGGGGACTGTGGGACCCTGGTCTTTTCCCCTCTCTCACTTTCCAGCCAGGAGGAGAGTAGTTTTCTCCCCCATGATCTCCCAGCATGATGTGCCACCATAGGTCCAAAGCAATGGGGTCAACCAATCACAGACCAGAAAGTTTAAAACTATGAGTCAAAATAATAAGTCTTTTCTATTTTTAATCTGATTATCTCAGGTATTCGCCCAGTAACAAAAAGCTATATGGAGGGTGTTGCCATTATCATGCCTACTTTAGAGATAGGAAAAACCACCCAAATGAGGAGGATTGACTTGTTCAACATCATTGGACAAAGTTAATACCTGTGAGCACCAAGAACCCAGCATGAAGCTGGTGACTCTACCCTCCATGATCTTTCTATAAGATGCCATGAATACCTTTATAAATGGCAAAGTTCCTTACAGATGTGAGATTTGACGTCATCAGATTCCTTTGACCTTACTACTGATGTTCTGAGGCCAAAGCCAGAAGAGGTTGGCAAATATTGGAAAGCACACCACAGGACTTTTGACAGAGGAGCTCAGGAGAGAGCCCCACAGAAATGGAGCAATATGCAGAAAACTCAGTCATGGGACAAGGCTGGTCATTGAGGGAGGGAGTGATGAGTTAGCAGCCAGAAGACCAAGGTCACAGGACAGAAAGGTAGATGAAGGAGTGAGAGGCTGGGAAGAAGGAAGAGGGGACAGAAGAGGCTGACCTGAGATAGGGGCTGGTGTTGCGACTTGGACAGAGGGGCTTTCATCTTCGAGCTCTGAGATTGGCCAGGATCCTTAATGTGCTGGCTCCCAAGGGCTGCCATCATGTGCTGGGGGCCTGCCACATCCGCTCCAGCCTAGCCACTGTCCTGCACCTTTGTCTCCCAACTGCCAAGGCCAGCATCTCTCTACCTGAGGGTCTTCTCTCCCAGGCAGAGCCCTGTCTGAACACAGGCGGACAGGCTGTGCCTGAGGATTAAAGACCTTCCCCTCCTGGGATGCTGATTGGATCTAGAACACGAATACCTGCTTCCCCTCACTCCTTGGGCCTGTCGCTCTGAGCCTTGCTCTCGACTTCTTGAGCTTCCCATGGTATTAAGGTCGATACTCACTGTGGTTGCTCTCTTGACGGCCCTCCTCCTCCTCTCCCTCCTCCTCCCCTCCTTCTCCTCCTTCCCTCCTCCTCCTCCCCCTTGTCCTCCCCCCTCCTCCTTCTCCCTTCCTCCTCCTCCTCTCCTTTTTCTCCTTTGCTTTTCCTCTTCCTCCTTCTTCTTCTCCTCTTCCTCCTCTCCCTCCTCCTCCTTTCTCTTGGTTTAATTACCTCCCTGTCTCTTTCCCCCTCTTCCCTATCCATGTTTCCTTCACCTCCCAAATAAACTACTTCCATCCAAATCCTTGTTGTTCTGGAGGAACTCAAACGAGACACAGGGGATCATGTCCATCTTGGGGAATAACAACATCCTGCAGGGGCAGGATTTGGGGCTAAGGGGGTTGAAAGAAGGACAAGAAAGATAGCTAAGAAGTCCATTGCAAATTGAATGGGAAGAGCCTGCTGATGGACAACAGATGGGGCCCAGAAGACACTGATGACGGAAGAGAGTTGAATATCCTTTGTCCAAGAGTCAGGAGCCACAAGCAAGGCAAGGTAAGGGGTGTGGAGGCTTGCAACCCTCTGACAAGAAGACCTGAAGCTCCAGGGTGAAGCAGGAGGGTATTCAGGGGCTGTTTGTACCTGTTGTAACAGAAAGGGCTTAAATCCCAAGGACAGGGAATATCACTGGCCATGGGCATATTGGGTGGGGAGACGTTCACACCTTATTAGAGCCAAACATGTTCTTGGGTAGTATTTAATCCACCCTCTCCTGAAGATGAGGAGCCAAGGGTCAGAGAGGATAAATGTCTTACCCTTGGTCAATTCCACAACTACTTCAAGGGCCAGGATGAGAATCTGCGACCAGTACTTTCCCACCACTCACATTCAAGTGATCAAAATTCAAGTCAGAATTTTGATTCTCAGACTTAACAGTTATCTCTAGAAGTGGAAAAATTAGAGTTAGGTCTCAATTTCCTCCTGAGTACTGACACCCACCTAGAAGGGCAGACGTCACAGTCTAAAGTCTACCTATTTTAGAAAGTGTTTATAACAACCCTTCATCTCCTAATGTGGATGCTGCTGTGATTTTTAATTACTATTCATTAAGGGCTCAGATGTGTTCTGCTTAATGAAATGCTTGAAATAAATGTCGTGATAGTTTTGCCAGGTTATAAAGAACTGACAGAAACTTAAGAGCCCAGCTATTTTGGTTAATGCCCATGCTGTATTTTTATTATTATTTATATTACATATAACATGTATTATTAGGGAAAAATAGTAAAAACTGCTGTATTGTGTACCTGGTATCTCATTAAATTCAAGTGAAAGCAATCCTGGGGAAACACATGCATCCAACTGACGAGTTCTCAGGTTTATTTCAAAGCAAAGTCTGTAATTACCACCTGTGAAGAGCTCTGGAAGTAAAGACGCAATCATCCCCTAACTTTCCCTTTTTCTCATACACAATTGCAAACTTTCAGGGGGTGCTTCTGAGGCACTTTGCTCTGCTAAGTTCAGTGTTGCTCTTTTAAAAGGTCTCACCGAGGCTAGCTCTAGGGGAGCAATGATGGTCGTGGTAGGGCAGGTTTAGAGTGAAGTGCTGTGGACACGTACGTACATACCTGCACGTACAAACGTGCATGCACAGGCTGATACAATTCTTTGCAGTCTTTAATATACAATTGCACTTTGTATCTTTACTAGCCATGTATCGTCTCATTAATAATGTGCCTCTCTCTCTAGGTGAAGGCCTACTCATAAATGGGGTAAACAATCAAAAGCTGGATCCTTAGAAATGGAAGGCTGATTGATTTCCAAGCAGGAAATGTTGAGGATGGAAGGAACTGTGAGCATCATTCTGTTCAGAAACAATGAGTAAAGAGGTTCAGGGTAGGAGGACAGGACTTGCCCAAGGTCACCCTGCCCTTCATAGAAGGATAGGACTTGCCCCAAGTCACCCCGCCCGTCACTAGGGAAACAGGTCTTCTGAATCTTAGTCCAAGACCTGCAGGATGGCTCACTTGTCCTGAGGAAGGACAGAAAGCCACCGGCTCCATTGCAGCCACGCCTCCTTGGTCCACAGCACCTTCCCAAGACAGAACAAACCAAAAGAGGTGGATATCCTTCTGATCTAGTTGCTACTACTCCATGGAGATATTTAAGATTGGGGAAAAAAAAAGATGCTTTGCCTGATGCAAAGCGGAAACATTTGTAAAATGCAAATGGGAGCATTTTCCAAGCTGCTCTCTACCTTTGTCATGAGCTCCACTAAGTAAGGTCTGAAGGTCAAGTTCTATCTTTACAACCAATGGACAGACGGTACTGAGTCCATTCCAGGTGACTCTTCACGTGCTTCATCTCTTTCTCAAGTGGTTTTAGGTGAAAGAACAGGTAGAGTACAATGGGCTGGTCAGGGTCATTCAGCAAAATAATGTAATGGCTACATCTTTCTCTTTCCAGACAAGAGTGTCTTGTAGCAACATGCAGACAGGAGGCAGCCCCAGAATGGCCTGATTTGAGGCCCTGGGAAGTCTCCTCCTACTTCCCTTTCTACAAACTTCTTGGCTGCCATCTGAAAGTCCACCATTGACATCTCTTTCAGAGGTTTTAGGTCCCCATGAGTGCACAAGTACCCCTGGTAGACGAACCCACAATGTTATGAGTCATTTTCTCCCTTAAGCTAAATAGTCTTAGAGCTTGAAGTTCCAAAGGAAAAGAAAGAGAGCAGACACCTGAGATGCTGGGGGCTTCCAACAGATAGGGGAAGGAAAGGCCACTCAGGAGGGGAAATGACCAGGGAGACACTGCTTAGGTTGGTGACTGACAGCTGTACTTCCAGAGTCTTTAGCATGGTGCAAGCTGTTCAAAGTGTCCTCCAAGCTTAATTCAAATAATCCTCCTTTTTATGAAGTAGGTATGGTTATTATTGTTCCCTTCAGAGATGAGAACATAGAGGCAGAGAGGTTAAGTGACTTACCCAAGGTCACACAGCTGATAAAGAACAACTTTCCAACCCATGCAGTGTGGTTCCAGGGTCTGAGCCCTAAGCCACCATAACGACCATTTTTATGTATTAAATTTTTGTCTTTGCAATGGCCTGCTTGATTTGTCTTGTTTTTCTCATCATTGAAGTGGCTCTAATAGTCTCTTCCCTGTCCCCTGCCTGTCTGATGGGATGAATTTGGTATTTAAAGCCCAAGAGCTGTATTGTCTTGTTGACCTCTCTAGTACACCATGTACCCCAAGAGACTTCTTTGGGGACCTTCATGAAAGAACACTTAGGTCTGGGTAGCCCTTCTGCAAATGGATTTCTCGACAAAGAGCTGAAGGGTAAGAGAGACACAGGGTGCTGGGTGCTGGGCAGCAAAGGCGGGTTATTTATGTATAATAGATGCTGGGAAAGGCTGGGCTGCCTCTGCTGATATGTACTCAGTCCCAGAATCATAACGAGCTTTTTGTCTCTGCGGATGAATAAGCACCACCCTGGTTGTGAGGGAATGAGGCAATGGCCTTTAGGTTAGAAGCACATGAATAATACAGACGTTAGGATGGGCAGTACCATCAGCCCTGCAGCCCTCACATACGAAGAGAAGACTGGCCATTCAAGGTAGCACTTTTCACAAATATCACACATAAATAATGTAAGAGGCAATGTTTAAGGATGGGAAATACAAAATCCCAAGTGCATTTGCTGCTTACATCTTTCTCTATGTGCTTGTGCCCCTTCTGGATCTCCATGAGCATATGGTGGAGAGTGTGAGTCTTTTGAAGCACTCTGCCATGCAGACTCGTCATTTAAATTCTTTTAGATACTTGTGTTTGGGGCTCACTATTTTGAAGAGGGTCAAATTGTAGAAAAGTAGATCTGAAAGTTTTTCCTAGATTCTCTACTTTAACAAAAAGATGAAAACGAAAATGGTCATGAATTAAGCTCTGTACTTGGTCCGGAGCTTAATTATACCCCTGTTGGACCCCCGGCAGAGAAAAGTCTAGTGAGACTTATAGCAAAATTAATGAGTCGCTCACAAATCATTTTCATAGTGGTAATATTTATGAAACCTCTTGAATTCATCCTCACATACAAAACGCTTTTCACATGTACATATGATATACAAAATTGAGAAATCTCACGATTTTGCTAACAATCTCAAGTTGGAATTTAATAATAACTTTCCTTAGCCCCCAGTCCTAGCTGAGATGTACAGTTGACAAATAAAATTGGAAGCAGGAGCACTGCCTTCACATTGCTCCTGAAGACGACCTCGTGAACTGTATAATCCCAACATGGATACCTGTGGTTCTAAAATTCACTGGCTATTCAATATTTAAAATAAGATAACTGATGATGTATAAATTATGCCATGCCTGCTAAAATACCTTGGGTAACAGGGGCTTTCCTGCATGAAATACACCCAACAAAATCATGTCTTATCAGGGCACAGGTTACAAGAAATACAGTCCCTAGTAGTTGGGCAGAATAGTGTTTCCAGCCAGATTTGCCAAAGTGAACAGGGCACAACTTTTGGTCACCTGAGATCCAATGTGATGGAGAAACAGGAAGTACCCAAGCCTTGGATGATGAGATGGTCACAAAAATGTGATCATACCATGAAATCGATCAGAGGCATTATTTTGCCAAGTAAATAAAAAACCAGCAAGGACAGCAAGACCCAACAGCAAGATGAGATGGCAGAGATTATTAGTATTAGTTTTGAATGCCACAACAGCAAGGGGGGTACTGTGGACTATGGAAGCAGAGTCTGACAAGGCTGTGCCCTGTCTCTGGCAGACATGGTGGCTCCAGGCGCCGTGTCTGGGCCCGCCATGGGTTTTATTAGACCTTCGCAGGGCAACCTCACTGTGGGTCATGGAGTGGTCAGCTGCTCATCTCTCCCATTCCAACTGGCTACACTGGCCACTGTGGGAAGAAGGGAATGGTTTCTTTAAGGGATCGGGCTATTTATAAAATAAATATAAAATCTAATATCTATTATGCACAAATGATGGTGTAGGAGAGTTCCAGCGGCTGTATATTTGCTGAACATCAGCCTCCTGTGAGTATAAATTGCCCCGTACTGAGGAGAAATACAATACAGTTCACCAGAGACTTGGCTGTAAGGTGTAGCTGCTTGTCTGTGGGCAAGTAATGACTTGCGTTTTCAGCTGCTTCTTGGTAAGAGCCTCAGTAATTGGAATCAGTTATTCAAAACATCGCTAAATGTGATTTAAATGGCAAGGATTTAATAACAGAGAAAGAAGCCATTAAAGGGGTTCAAGCAGGGGAGAAGGGAATTCCGTTTTTTAGAGCAGAGGGAGAAAAATAAAGCAATTACTGGATGTAAAGGCCAGAAACAGGACTCCTGCTGTCAGGGAGAAATCAAATCTGTCAGCAATTAGTGGGATCTTAGGAGGTAAAGAACTCTCCAGTGTTGAGCAGTGAATAAGGGGTTAGCAATTATATGAACTGATAAAAGTGTTCTGGTTTCCAAACAGCAGGTTAACAAGCCTTACTTTTTTCATAACTTGACGCAGATGTGATGGTCACACTTTAGGATATTTTTCAGTGGTTTGCCAGGAAAGTTCCTTAATAAGCACATTGTGAGGCCTCGTTCCATCTCAGACTGTGTTGCTGCTACCTAGCCCCAAATGACGTGCCGGAGAACATCTTGATAGAAAGGTTCTTCTTTAATTAAAAAATAAAACAATAACTTCCCCAAACATGCAATTTCATGCATATATATATATGTATGTGTATATATATATATATACAATATATGTATATATAGATACAATATATGTATTTATATACATATATATAAAGTAGGAAATCTACACCTTTGTTTCTACCCCTCTCATGGTAGTTACGGGTATTTTCACTATGAAAAGAACAATATCACGTGGTATAAGGTAGGAAAACTTATCATCAACTAAGTGAATTTTATTGCTTTTAAGAATAAGAAAAAACTATTATGCATACATATATACTTATGCAGCCCACAGAAGATGCCCATAGGAAAGAGTTCTTCAAAAATTATTTTGTATATATATGCCAGTTTCTTTATCCATTCAATGCCCAGCTCTAAAACTAAATTTTTAAGAATATGATATTCAAAATTAAAATACCAAAAAAGTTTTTTAAAAAAATTATTTTGTATAATGGATGTGGGGTGCAAAACTCAATCTCAGCGAAGTCATAGCAGAAAGAAAAATCAATGATTCCATCAAGAAAAAAAAAAAATCCCACAGTCCTTCAATTCAAGACACTACTCAATACACGATGAGTATTTGAAGTTAAGATCATTTGAAAAGACTCTGCTAGAATCAATCCTCGGTGACCAGACCTGATGGGGACCTGTTTATACTTTCTATGACATGCACTCTGGTTCAAAGACACAGCCATTAGACTCGGGCAACAATGCCACAAAGAAATCTATCATCCAGCATGTGCTACTGATTTGTCAACTGACAGGAGACAGTTGAGCAGTTTTTTTCTTCATTTTTTCCTCCATAAGAAATTCAGTCTTAATATTATTATTAGGGCATTGAGGACTTCCTGCTTTCCCTTGAAGCAGGAATAAAGCTAGCTGTTCGATAATTTTGAGGGATTTTCCATTTTGAGTAGAAAAATCCTACCCCCCCCTCTGGCAGATCGTTGCTGTGGGTCTGTAGGGCGCCTGTCGCTGAAATAACTACTGCCCTTAAAGGCCAACGATCTCGAAACATCTGTGAAGCCCAGAGTGATTCGGAAATGTAGGATCGCCAGAGTGTAGTTCTAGGCTGGCTTTTAACCCAGCAGGCTGTAAAGTCAACACGAGTGCTGTTATTTTTCTCTTTTTCAACATGACTTTCAGTTTTATGTTACATACTATATAAAATATCATATGCTAAAATACTGTTTGTGGTTGCTCAGTTTCCTTGAATATTCTATTCATATATAAATTTACAAACACCATCTACCAGACTTTGTTGGCCAGGGCTTGGTATGAAATTGGGAGAAAGAGGACATCAGCTTGAGCAGCTGCCATTCTGCTCCAAAAAGGAGAGCTGGACTCTCTACATTACTCATGTCAAATATCCCGCCAGAACACAAACCATGTAGATTTCCTAAGATCTGTACCCCAAAGTGGGATTCATTAAGAACTAAATCCGGAGCAAGACCGTGTGAGGCACAATGTTTTCATTTCTACTTCATTTCTGCTATGAAGTTACACAGATTTTTTTTTTTTATATTGACAATTTTGAATTAGTATGTGTATGTTTATGTGTCTATTGAATTTGGAGGACTACAGTTTTTGGACTTCTTTAGTTAATTCCTGATTTCTTTGTCACCTTCTATGGTACACCTACAAAAGCCACTTAACTCCAGAAGACACAAAGCAACTGAGTCAAGGAAGTGGGAAAGATGGAAGACATCAGATACAAGTACCAGTCCAAAGAATGTTCCTGTGGTAGAGTTTGTGGCTTCCATAGAGTTTGGTCTCATCCCAGGGTACATTAAAGTGGGTTTTGATAAGTGAGCTGATGAATTTTCACAAGAACTTACTCCAATTCTGATGGGCTGTGCTTTCTTAAACACAAAGGTCCTCTGTTTCTTTATCTAGTAGTTGTAATAATATTATCGGGATGTCCTTGCTGTTTTCTACCTTCCCTGAAAGTTATAAAATGATAGTATAAATTTGCTTAGGAAATAAATTGGAATAAATAATCTCTTAAAGGTGGGAAAACAAACATGGTGCTCTTTACTGAAGGTAAGTTATTTCAGTGAAACGTCACAGGCTTTTCTTATGTAGGTTCCGTTTTCAGTCTGGTTTCTCATTCACAGCACAAGCAAACCCACTAACGCAAAGGTACATTGAGTTTGTCCCAGTAGAACACAGTTGTGACACAAGTATATTTTTTAAAGTGCTTCACATAACATCACTGTGAGAGCTAAAGGTCTTTAAGATGGTGAAGGACCCAGTATTGTTCCTGGCAGTGTGTAAGAAGCGAAGTAAATAATCTATGTGAGTCATCAAGTCAAGGTCAGAGTAATTGTGATAACATCTCTACCAACAGAGTCCTGGGGGAATTTTCACTAGGTGGGGAGAAGTGCGTATGGAGAAGGTTCAGAATCCTCCTCCCATCTTTTGAAAGCTGCCTGGAACAGAGGGGTTGCCTGAAGTTCTTCATCATGTGTCATGTTCTGGGCAGCAGGTGCAGCTTCCAGAAGACTAGAGGCAGGGAATCTCAGTACCAATGACCCAATACAGCTGAGGACCCTGGGGCAGGATGGATGGGGAGCTGCTCTTTGCTTCAGGATCCCTCAGAGCCAAATCTTGCTGGTTATTCAGTTTGTCTGTCGTGAAGCTCAGGACAGCACGGTGTAGAGACCATCGAGGTTGCAACTTGACACTTTCACCAAACCAGGGACTGTTGGCTGGAGAACTGCTCCTGCCATGCCTTGGGGATCCCTGAGTGCCAGGCAGGAGCCGAGACTGCTGCCACAGCGTCAATCTCCAGAGACCCTCCTGGGATTCCGTGTGTGGATTTTGACCTACCTGGGTGACAGTTCTTAAAAAATAAATCCAAGCAGATCTGTGGGGCTGCAGCCTCGAACACCAGCTCCAGAGAAAGCTTGGTGAAGTGTAATTTTTTTAGAGCATGGGCAGAGAGCTTTCTGGTTTTTGTATAAAATGACTTGCAGAGTCACTTCCAGAGAGTTTGTGGAGGAGTGGCCCTCTTGACCTCCCACATAAGCTTTATATCCTGTGTTGGGGACCATAGCCATTAAGACAGTCCTTTTGTTAAAGGATGTAATTGAACTCTGTCTGTTAATTTTGTGATTTTGATCTATTGGATTACTGATTAATCGACCTGCTTGAGGCAAAGGCAAAGAATGCCGGGAATGCTGGTGTTGCTGGGCATGGGGTGGTGCCAATTCCTCCAGCTGGGTCTGCAGGCCAGGACAGCAACCGGGACACCTAGGCCACTTCCTTGCAAAGTGGATGGACTTTCTGATCTTCTCAGAAGCCACATGAGGTGGAGGACTCTACTTTTTCCATGTGATCTCAGCCTTCATGGCGTGGGTACACTGGAACCCAGCAGGTGTGACTATTGACAGCAGCTGCACCTTCTGCCAGGGCCAGTTGTTTATAATGCCAAACTCTCAATGGCAACTGAGGGATAAATATTCTAAAGCCCAGAACCTTCCCTTGTTTTAAGAGTAACTGAGTATCTTCAGTAAAGGAATTTTTTATAGTATTATTCATTGATCTTATTTTCAAAATCTGCCTAGAGAATAAATCTTAAGTACCATGTAGAATGGCCACATGTAATCTTGCTAAAACAAATGTCGAGATTTATATATGTGTGTGTGTGTGCCCACGCATGTGTGTGTATCACAGTACATATAAATGTATACACACACATATCTGGAAATAGAAAAATCTTTGAGATTAAACCAAGAGAGAATTAAATGTCATTATTTTTAGCTACTCTTTTAATATGGAATCCAGATCTTAGGTTGTCTTCTCTCCTTTCAGCTCATTTCCTCTTCCTGTAGTGCTCACTGTGTTTTTAATAGTAACAGATTCATGTTTGGCCTACTGACCCTCCCCCCTATGCAGAAATAACTACCCGTAAAAGAAATCATCAGATTGATTTTTTTTCTATGGTTAATGGTGAAACCTCGAAAAATAAATGAGAAAACTTTGATGTGCAGCATTATTCATTCGACAGGATCACCATACCTGGTTGATACAGCATCAAGTAGCAACCAAGTAACTAATTCAGGACTAAAGACCATAAAAGCAAGTCTCTTCACCATCATTAACTAGTCTTGTGATTCGGGAAGAGACAGGGTGTCTTAAAATGGGCTCTTGGACTTTCCTACTTTTTGTTACTATTTCCACCCGTTGGGGTTTTCTTCTAGAATAGGAATATTCTGCAAATGCAAATGACTTGTATCCAGAGAATGCACATTTCAGCCCTAATTGCTCTCTCTGTCTGACAGTCCTGCATCTTACAGAACAGAGTAGGTGAAAATGCATACTTGCTCATATAACGTGCAGGCTGAAGGCACCCCAAAAACCAACCCACCTGGTGGGAGCTGGGTTGGCCTGTCACTGACAGTCCTGAAAAGTGTGTGCAGAAGAAAATCATCCTGTATTACAGGAAGTGAGACTGGAAATGCTTCTTGCCCATCTTTATTTTCTCAAACATTTCTACTTCATAAGCAAGGTTTTCGGAAGGCCTTTTCAGAAAGGGGGAAATGCAAATAGAGGCGCTGTCATTACATCAAGGATAAAGGAACTGTCAACGAATCGAATGGAATGTCAGTGGTGCTGGGGACATGGCTTAGATGGAACCTCACCATGATCCATCTGTGGAATTAGGTGAGGGGTCCTTGTAGCTGTTGAAACTCTCATGAAGAAGAAAGTTCTAAAACTGCCTTAAGTGGGATAAAGACGATTCCATCTTTTGGGGGTTGTGATAGTGTGAAGAACCAGGGTCACTGCAGGTTGATGACTACCTTAAGCTGGGATGTGGGATGGTAGCAGGTGGCAACTACACTCTTGGTGTGGTTTTCTCTTATACGAGTAGAAAAGTTCAAAATCAGTTATATACTTTTACTCGATGATAATGTGTGGTCATTTAAAAAAATTTAAATTGTGGATGGACCTTTATTTTATTTATTTACTTATTTATATGTGATGCTGAAAATCAAACCCAGTGCCTCACACATGCTAGGCAAGTGTCTACCACTGAACCACAACCCCAGCCCCCTAAACTTTTAATTTGTATGTATTTGTGAAGTAGTTCGAAGGAGTTAAGGATGTGGTCTGCAGTCACAAAATGGAGCAAGACTAGTTGTTCCTTCTTACCTCTCAGCCTACAGCTGTAATTGTCTTGGTTTTGTGAGCACCATGTTCCAATCAGTTGACTCAGTGACAACATAACTACATTTAGAGACTTAAGAGTCATTTAGAGATGTTGTGTTCCACCTTAAATTTGCTATGGAATAATAATCAGTAAAGCAGAAAGCAGGAGGCCCAGGTTCTAGTAGCTTCCCATTCACACGGAGACATCAATCCTCCACCCTACGGATTTCCTCCTTACAGAATGGGGATAATAATACCTGCCACAACTATTTTACAGGTTTGTCATGAAGAACAGTAATTGGGATAATAGCTATTAACATAAATGAGTTCGGAGGTGGTCTTTCTCATATAACTAACAATTCAGCCAACATCATGATAATCACACATGCAATAAGAGAAACTCACTCACTGAAGTCCTCTAATATACCATTCTCATTCTTGTGTGACACTGATGTGAAAGATCTAGTGTTCTTGTGTCCCAAGAGCTTCCCTGAGGGACATAAACTTACCCGATTGCCATCCACCCCTAAATTTTTTTTTTTCTACATCTAGTCTGTATCAAATTTTTAAAACTGTTATGCACAAAGTGCGTTTGGGGTCTGTGGCCCCTGCACATTTGGCCCTGGTCCATGGGCGAACACCAGGCTGAAGTGGTGGTCTTTGTGCCAGTCTCATTGTTATTCCCGGGGGCCATAGTGGCTTGAATGCTTGAGCAGGGGAAGCAGCGGTCTCCGGCGTCAAGTCAGTTTCAGCTCTTGAGATGTGAAAGGCAGCCACTTGGAGTTCATTACACATTTCTACTCAACGCTGCTGCCTTAACATTGTATTGCACAAGAATTCTAAATTCATTTTGGCTGCGTTACAAGGCCTGTTTTCTGCGTGGATGCCCAGGTCTCTCTTTCTTTACTTTGTCTCTGGTTGGTGTCCAGGAATAAAGGATACTTAACATTTTAAAAGGCAGAATTGTTTGTAATGAAAATACTTCCCACTAACTGGCACTCCCTGAAAACTTGAAAAGACTCAAATGAGGACAGTCGCTCCCTTGGGAAGCGTGCTTATTTTTTTGCATCTGTTTGGGAAAGAAAAGTAATTTCTTGAATATTCCGCTCATCATATTTCTGTTTGCAGTCCAGGGGAACTTCAAGAGAGAATTTCTCCAACTGAAAGACTTTTCATTCAATAGGAGTTTGAATGCTGATCTACCTGGCAGACGCATCTCACGTAGGAAAACAGAAAGCATTTTCTCCAGCTTCTCATGAGCACCTCGGCCTTCCTAACCACACTGAAATATGAATGCTTTAAAGCATGGCTTGGCATTTTTTTATTGATACAGGGAATCAGCTAGAAATTACTGCCTTTCTATTCTGTTTCTGAGGCTGCAGTGGGCAACTGTGTGAGGTTGAGTCACTCTGAGGTGCCTTGGCTTTTCTATTTTAAGGGTAGCACATCTAGAGTGTTCCTTGGAGCGTGGCACTGTGGAGAGACATGTGTCTGTCAGTCACAGAAGAGTCATTGCACTGCTTTATTTGAGAAGGAACAGCAGCCGTGGATTTAGGATGGAGGCAGCAGGGTCCACTATACTGAGTGTCTGTGCGCATGCGTGTGCACGAGCACATGCATGTGTGTTGGGGAGGGCGCGGGCACGCGCGTTGTTTTCCACAGGGAGGAACTAATCTCTTGGCTTAGATCCACCTTAGTATTAGCCTCGGTGCTTTCTCTCCCTCCTTTGCTCTAAATCATTATTAAGTTTATTACTTCTTTTTTCTCTTGCTGGAGAAGATTAATGGCTTTCCCTGGGCAGAGGGAACTCTGCAGAGCGCAGGGGCTCTATAAATAGCACCTGCTGCTAATTCTCCAGTGCCCGGTATCTCCCCAACACATCTTGGTCTTTAAACAATTTGTTCAGAAGAAGAAAGCTAAGGGTCACTGTGCACTTTGGTGTTGCTCAAAGTGTGTTTTATGGATAGTGGGTTTTTCTCCAGGAAGTTTGGCCTGGCAGGGCCTTTAGAGAAACGGGGCCTTCCTGCACCTCCCCGGGGAGGCATGCCTCACTGACCAGGCTTGGATGCCTGTCACAGAACCTGCTGGACCTGGGGGGTGGTGCTGTGTGAATAGCTTTGGCCATTAACTCCCCCCACCTTTTCTAATTTCTTCTCTCTCTGTAGGTTTCAGGCTCGGCTGAGCTGTTCCAATAGCCTGAAGGAGATGTGACTTCATGGAGTTACCAAACACAAAAAGGGAAAATGCTGGGAAAGTTGCAACGCTCAGGTTCAGTGACTTGAGGCTTCAGAAAGTGGAATGCTCTAGATAATGCAGACAGCAGGACGAGCCAGTGACCAGCATTTGAAAGCCATTTCCATCTTTAGGGGTGGTAGAAGGAGCAAGAGAACTCCTAATCTATAAGGCACATTGCATATGGTCCGTAGATCTTCGTTGGATGAATGGATGGAAGGAGGGAGGGAGGGACTGATGAAGGGACAGACTGATGGATGAAAGAACTGAGACCTTTAGTTCAAGGCAGAATTTCTCAACTGGGCACTATTGACATTTCAGGCTGGATAATTCCTGCTGTATGGAGCTGACCTGTGTGTTGTAGGCTGTTAGCAGAATCCTGGCCTCTTCTCACCAGATACTGGTAGCACCCCTCAAGCATGACAATCAGAAATGTTTCCAGACAGTACCAGATGTCCCCTGGTGGACAAAATTGCCCCTGGGTGAGAACCACAGAGCTAAAGGAAGTTCCATTTCTTTCCTGTGAGTTTTTGCATCATATGGACTCACTCTGAAATAGGACGTTTCTTAAGTAAAAATAAGCAACTGTATTGCTTGGATCTAGGAAATTAATTAAGACTGTCAACCATTGATTCATTTCTACTCCCCCGTATGTTTTATTTTAAGGAAAGAATATTAATGGAGGTTAAGGATTAATGGAGAACACAGTGTGAGCTTGTGTGGGAAGATGATGATCTTTGCATCGAGGAATATAACGCCATAGTTCTCTTGAGCCATTGCTTGAGATTGGCCACAGATCTGGGATAGAGAACAAAAAGGCATCTTCAAACATTCCGTCATCCTTAAGAAATTGGACCGGGAATTAGCTGTCCTTTCCATTTCTCCCCATTGGTTGGGTGAGTGGAATCCCCTGGTGAGTTTAAACCCAAATCTCACGACGGTTCTGAGATGTAATGAGGCCTGTTTAGGTGTTACTTGATGGCTGTATTGTCACAGCATCTCTTGTTTGAGAGGAATAAAATGTGATTAAATATTTATGCTGATTAATGGAACCAGGCTTTTCTATTTGGAATGTGCTTGAGTATTTAAAAGTATCTAAGAAAAATTTCCCATCTCTCCCAGAAGAGGTACATAATGTAGAAATACAAAAGTGAGTTCTTTGGAACAGTATCCTCAACTTTTCCTCCTTCTTACCCTCAACATCAAAGTATCCTCAACTTCATCTAAGTGGTTTCTCAGTATCTAGATTTTAACCGTTTGTAGCCTAGATGTCCCCAAGACATAAAAGCTTCTAAGAGCATTTTTTTAATTAATATCTACCCAACTGAAATGGCTCTACACACCCCCATACTACAGGCTCTTGCAAGTTAAGCATTCATACCTCAGTATTTCCAAGTGTCAGCCCATGCGTGCATTTCATTCATTCAACAAACATTTAGTGAGTGTGTCACATAACTATAATATGCTGGGTTCTAGTAATAGAACCCAGATTGGTAATATTAGAGAGAATGACAATTCTGTACACAAGAGACAGCCGAAAATTAAATATTAGCCAGCACCAGAAATGCCTCCCTGGCCAACTTCCTCCTCAGGATCTGCTCAGGAGGCCATGTCGCCAGGTCTGTCCCCGTCCGCCAGACACCATTCCCTTTCATCTCTCCCCAGATCCGAGAAATCAGCTCTCCAGAGCTGCCAGCCTTCCCAGTGGCAGATGCACTCCCTGTTGGTCTGTCATGAGCTTTGGATCTTTTTGTATCAAGCATCTTCTTCCAAACTTTTAACCACCAAGGAAAGCCTATAAAAGTGTTTTCCTGTGGAAAAGAGTCCACCTCTCTAGCAAGGCCAAATACTACAGAAGCTTTGCAATTCCATTGTTCAGTTCATTCTCTCGAGTTCATCTTCTTAGGCAGAGTTCCTGGCCAACCCATCAACCTCCACCTTTAGAGGGGGAAAGAAGGCAGCTGACGATTTATTCTTCCCCATCTCTGCTGGGATACCTTAAAAAATAATTCCCATTACATTATTACTAGAATGTACTCACTTCTCCCTCTACTCTTCCCCCAAGTACAAACAAGCTACAAATTCTTATTAGTACCAGTTATAAAAGGAAATGGATGGAGCTCTATCTAAGGTCAGCTGGGTTTTCTCTTTTGAGTAACTTTAAGTGTTCATGAAAGAGCTAATTGTAATGAATGTGTCAAAATGGGATGTGTTGATTTATTCCTTCTATTTTCCGTCCAAGGACGATGGGACTGTATGGATTGGCTCACACTTAGGAATGCTGTTCTATCAGAAAAATATTTGGACTCTCCTTCATAAAACTCAGCCTATGAAAAGGAAAGAACATGTTTTCCTGTAAGATAATTCTGAACACCTTGCCAGGGTTTACAGCAAACAATGCAGGCTTATTCCTTTTTGGGATGTAAAATGGAAGTTTGTCACAGAAAGAGAACTGTCTGGGTATTTGAGACCTAACAGTAAGATGAGTTGGGTTTGTAGTATAAAGAACTAATAGGAAACTCCATGGTGGTATGAGCAGAAGGAAGAGCGTATCAACTGACCAACCTACCTACCTACTTACCTGTTTACCTACCTTCTGTGTATATATGAAATGAATCTATGAATAAAACAAATGCACAGTGTAACAGATCCTTCTAGCTGTCAACAATATGTACTGACTAACAAATAAAATAGGAACATACTAGATTGCAGCACAAATGATAAGAATGGATGCTTTTCTGCATTTAGATACAAACATTGCCTCTGCATGAATTAACTGTTAGCAACTCTCCTCTTTGTAAATAGATAAACGTTTATTGAGTATTTACTATGTACCATATACTTAGTAAACCTAATCCTCAGCTCTGCTTTAATCTCCACAGCAATCCTGCTAATGGAGTAGTTATTTAATCCCACATGCTGATGAAGAAGTTGGGACTCAGGCAGGAATAGCTTATATCCAGTCTCACCAAAGAGTGTAGAAGAGGATTTGAACCCCCATCTCTGTCTGGTTTCAAAGCTGTGCTTGTGCTTTCATATAGCCTCTTAGGAAGTAAGGTCAATCATTCATTGCCCATCTTGTTCTACTTTGATTTTCTTACCTCACTTTAAAAAACCATAACATATTTATTATTTACCATGTTGAGTTACATAGTAGTCTTTAAACTAGACTTGATCTGATCCTGTGGCTATTTTATTAAATTATGGTGACTCCTGCTTTATCTCACTGCAGGCGAAAGCACAGACTATGACTTCCATAGAAGCTATGCACTCCACAACTCAGCTGCCGTCGTTCTACCCTTAAATGGAACACTTAGGGACATTTAGAACCCTCACTTGTTTGGTTTAAATAGTTCTCTGCCCTCAATATAATTTTAAAATTGGCACTTAGAAGTCCCAGTATAATTCTTTACACATGCTAAGTGTTTTTAACGAAGTTTTGTTGAAACAAATAAGCATATTTCAATTTTTTTTTCTGAAGAATAAATATGGTTTCAGTGTCCTGAAGACCTGTGAAGTTTGAGCATAATTTCAGTTCCAGAAATAACCAGCCAAACTTTTAAGTTTGGGTTAAAAAAAAAAAAAAAGTGTTGGAATGAGCTTGCAAACATTTCCCAAATCTGGCTTTATGATTCTTCTTTTACAGATACAAACACATTGACTTGTTCAGGAAGCATCTTCCCCCCCTTACCACAAGACAAGGATAATGGCAACTGTAGTGTTGCTGATCAACATATCTCACATGCCAGTCATTGTGCTGGGTTCTTTATACATTTTAAAACCTTTGGGTCTTGTAACAACCCACTCCGGGATGGAGATTTTATCTAATTGCAGATGACATAAATTACTCTACTGGAGATACACCAGTGAAGCAAATGGATCTCCAGTAAAGTTATGCAGTTGTCTTTAAACTGGACTTTAAACTAGGCTTAAGTAAACCTATGCTGGTTTATTTCTAGAGCCAACATGACCTTTATTATGAAAACAATAAACTACTTCTCTGGGCAGATTAATTCTGTGGAATCTGTTCACATCCCTCCTAAGTACCACACAGTGGAATATTTGGCCGTTTTCATTTTTATTCCTCGCTGATGAGAAATGGTTGCTGCTAGATAAAATGGCCTGAGACTTGCTTTGTCTCAAGTCTTTGTCTTGCTTTGTCCCTATCAATAAAATGATCCTGTCACCCACACAAGCAGGAGGCAGGGATTAGTTTTTAGTTTGTTTTATTTTTATTTTTAACTAAATGCACACATATAAACCATTTCCACTGGGATCGCTGTGTGATATTTCCAGAAGTCAGTTCTCTAGAGTGGATGCCTGAAGTCAGTCCCATGGTTTTGGCTCTACTGTTGTGTGACCTTTGGCAAATCACTTGACCTCCCTGGGCTCAGGATCCTCTATCTGCTTTCTCAATGGCTCATAATCTCTAGCATCCAGTGACTTTTTGCATCTTGCAAAAGGCAGAGTGCAAAAGAAGTGTCACCTGGCATCTTGGGCTAGATGGTGGCCCTCAAAAAGATGTGCCTACACCCTAGTCCCTGGAGACCATGCATGTGAACTTTTATAGCAAAAGAGTGAATATCAATATGTATGGCAAAAATTTTAATTAAATTAAAGATCTTGAGAGGAGGGATGTATTCTGGATTATCTGGGCAATCAAACATAATCCATGTAATCAAATGTATCCTTGTAGGAGATAGGCAGAGGGAGTTTGCAAACACAAGAGGACATAATATGACCATGGAGGCAGAGATTGGAATGATCAGGCCCCAAGCCAAGAAGTGTCTGGAGCCGCCAGAATCTGGGAGGCACGGAACAGATTTCCCCTGGAGCCTTCAGCGGGAGCATGGCCCAGTCAACATCTGCATTTCAGACTTTTGGCCTCCAAAACTCTAAAAGAGTAAATTTCTGTTGTTTCTAGGCCACCAATTTGTGATCATTTGTTTGTAGCAACCACCTGGTCATGTCACAAAATGCTACTTCCATTGGATTTTCCTATAACACTTGTAGGGGAACATTTATAAGGGACCGTGCCAACTTGCCTTAGAGGTTTGACTGTCCTCTGAGCATTCTCAGCTCAACATCCATCCCGATGTGGCTATCAGAGACTGTGACATGAACTGCGTTCAAATTCTTTTCTTAGAAAAGATCTGGGGCTTCTGCCTGGGTTCCATATGCTGAGACAAGATTCAAGGGTGTGTGTGTGTGTGTGTGTGCAAAAGAGAGAGAGAGACTAGTCCTCGATTGGAAAGTATAGAGCCAAGAGAAGTGGAAGAGTGTCCTCACAGGCCCTTGCAAGAAAAACAATGGCTTCCCTGATGCCAAATCCACACTGGGAGTAAAAACCAGCTGTGAAGTGACCACACCGTAAGTGGCAGCAGGGAGTGGACACAGGCTCTGACTCCTGAGGGCCAGCAGAGCTCTCTAAGGCATTGACCCAGATCACCAGGCCTGAGGCTTTCAGGCTGAGTGGCTTTGCTCTTGGCTCAGCAGAGCACCAACTTCTGTAGAGGAGACTTGAAAGTGTTCTAATCCACCCTTTGGCTGCTTTGGGAAGGCCCTCACGACACAGCCCCATTGCCACACTCTCAGCCAGCATCACTCATTGCTCATCCGCTTGTGCCTTCCGTATTTGAGTACTATCCATATGCCAGCCCATAATAAAGGATATGGTTAGGTGCTCACGGTCTTTTGTCACAAGTTGGGATGAGAGGAGATGAATGTTAAGACACAGGAAATAACAAAGTGCTGGGCAGCCAGGACAGAGTGACCAACTCTGCTGGAGGACGCTGGGCTGGCATCATGAGAGGGGATATTTGAGCTGAGTAGTTGGAGATGAAGAGCGTTTGTCCCCTCAGGCAACTCATTTCCTCTTCCAAAACTCCTTCCTTACATTCAACCAAAATGTGTGCTTCATTAATTTTTACCTAAACTCTGAATGGTCATTATAACCCAGACCAGTGACTCTTGATGACTTTGATCTCAATGGATGGAAAGACACCAGGAATGTATGAAGTTTGCATTTAGTCAGTCTCTACCTTATGGAGGGTCCTTTAGGAGGAAAGGACAGAATATTCTCATTTCTTGGCTAATAAATTCCTGAATAAGAACTTTTAGGGATTGCCAGAGGAACCAATTTAGGTAGTTAATATTACATCAAGTATGAATTCTTAGGCAAATGGCCCATTTTCCTGCTCCACCTGTCTGGTTACCTCTTACCATGAGCAGGAGGAAGATAGGAAGATAGCCAGAGACGTGTACAGCATGAAGATCAGTTAGAGCCAGGAGCCTGAGAGACATGAGGGACCCCCTCAACCGTAGCCTTCATCACTTCCTGTTCCTGTCACACTGCATGGGCTCCCGCCAGTCTTCTGTGTCCCCTCGGCCCCAGCATCTCTCCCATGAATGACTGCGAGAGCCGGGTCTCCACACCTTCCTTCACTCAGAGCACCCTCCAGCCCTTTGTCTCCTCAAGGGCCCGGGATGCTTAAAAAATGCAAATTTAATCATGTCGCCTCAGCCTAGAACCCTTCAGGGCCTTTTCATCACTGAGAACCAAGTCCCAGCCCTTCTGCATGGTTCATAAGAAGCATAGGTACTGGCCCTACTGACCTGCTCAGTGACTTTCAAACCGCTCACCTTTGCTCACCAGACTGATGCGAAACTGGACTTTCCGTGTTTCATCGAACACACCGGGCACTACCTCATGCCCAGGACTGAACAGACTGCTCCCCTAGCCGGAAACATTCTCATCTGCCAGTGCCTTTGCCTCCAAACAACTCTCACTTCAGCACGCATGTGCACACACCTATGCGTGCACACATGGGTTTAGTTAACCTGCCTAACTCGGGATTCTCCTCCGTGTTTTGGTCCAGATGGCACTTCCTGTAGGGAGCCAGTTCTGCCCCCTAACTTCCGTGGCCCCCTGCCCATTGTAGGCCTCCCCGGGCCTTGCATTTACCTTTCCATTCTTTGCTCTCAACTTAAATTCCCAGGGTGAGGCCTGCATTCCCAGCTAGACCAAGAAGTCTACAGAGCAGGGACCATGTCTTGTTTCATTTTGTGTCTCTAGTGTCAAGGACAGTGCTGACCAAGACCTTGGTAGGTCCTTAGTAAATATGTGTTGAATAAATAAATTACTCAAATGACAGACATCAGACTTACGAATTATTTGGGGAAGAACCAACCTGGGTAAACTGAGAGGGTGATTATTTTTTCATAAGAGAAACAGAGAAGTAGGAGAATGTCTTCCTCTTTCAAGAAGCTGACTCTGAAGAACACAGACTGACAGAGCCGGGGTTGGAGAGTGCCAGGGTCCAGCCAAGAAGTGCTTGGGTGTGGGGAAGGGCCACCCTACTCAAAGGAGCTGTTGTTATCATTATCTACTCCGAGTAGGTTTCTTGCTCTCTTCCCTGTATGTGGAGGCAAAAAGTAGCCTTTAGAGTGGCAAATCACATGGCAAAGGCTGGACTTGAAAGGGATCCCTTGTCCAAATCTTCGAAGTCTGTTTCCTAGTCTCTCTGCCCCACTCAGATTCCCCAAAACCTCTTTCCCTCTGGCTCTTCCTCTCCCTTTGTGTTGCTCTCCGTCAGACACGCTCCACCTTGGGAGTGAGTCTGTCAACGCATGGAAGTACACCAGGTGCCCCAGAATAAAAGCCTCAGTGATGCAGGAAGGGCCACCACCTGTGAGACCAGCCCTGGGGTCCGAGGGCTTGCACGTGACACAGCTTCTTAGAGCCCGTTATCCACACGTTTCCTTGTAGAGTTGTGAAGATCACCCGAGATCTGCATGTGAAGTGCTCTGCTGGGTCCCTAGGTGGCATCTCCCTCACCTGGCACTCATGGCCACCCTCATGGTGCTCCTCCTCAGTCACACACAGCACATGACCTAGGCTCAGAGCACAGAGGGCAGGCACAGAGCACCAGATGCCACTCGATTGCCTCTCTCCTCTCACTTTCTTCCCGCTATCCTCCCTTTCTCTCCTTCCTCCAAAGCCAAGGAACACTTAACTCCATCAATTTGCTTCTTTCCTGTGACAATTCCCAATTCCCCGTGGATAGTGATCTCACATCTCTGCTTTGAATGTATGGCTGAGTCATTCATCTAATTTGTAATTGTATATTTATGATCTTTTATATGTTCCTCAAACCTTGTTTTTTCAAATATCTCCTCCTTGTGGAAAGAATGGGGCTGAGTTTCATTTGTATCCCCCACAGATCAAAAGTCAATACTCTTTGAGCACTGTCCCCTTTGAGGGCTGACAGTGCATGCGGGGGCACAGGAGGTACCAGGGCAGAACTGAACTAGGTAGATGCTCGGTAAGTGTTTGCTAACAGATTGATCTAGTGTTGTTTTATAAAAGGGAATAAAGCTCACACCCACTTTTGCAAGGAATTAAATTATTTCAACACCAAGACTGTATGTAGCTTACAGCAAGTAGTCAATTAGGTTACTTAAATTAATTTTTGGCAGAAGCTAATTGGAGCCTGGAGTCTTTTGTCTTTAAACAGCTAATCCAAAACAACAAAATAAAATGATTAAGTATTTCTTAAACAATATTATTCACAGACTTAAAATATAGGATTTAATTAAATTTGGGTTGTTAATCTTTTTATAGAAATTAATTTCAAGTGCATTCAGAAGAAAAAGGGCCATACGTACCTCGGGATTCTGACTTTGAACACTCGTCATGCAGGCCACCAATCCTGTGATATCTGGGGGCAAAACATAGGACACGTGCTTGGCTACTTCTAAACAGAAAGATTTGAGATTTGGTCTTCTAACTTGGCCATTGGTTTCATTTTTCAGAAACTTCCACTTTGCAGATATAAATAAAATCCAGCCTCTTTCCTGAGCTGGTAGAGGGGATCTAAAATTTGTAAATGATTGGCACCTTAAAGGAATGATGCTGATCTAATCATCTGATTCTAAACTAAGGTGAAGTTCACAATTCTGATATGTGCATGAACACAAAAACCAAATATAACCTAGCAAATGAAACCACAGGCTTATGTATTCACATTTGCACATCCACATACATGCACACATAAATGTGTGTGCACAGCTTTCCCTCTAGGAAGCCTTGTCTTCCAAGATGAGTCAATCTCTGCAGGTGTAAGAGCTCAGGTTTTGGAGTCAGATGGGCCTAAAGAGAAGTCTTTTCTGCAATTAACCAGATGTGCCTAAATTACTTAACCCCCAAACCTTAGCTTCCTGAGCTGTAAAAAGAGTATAACAATATGTGTCTCAGATATATTAAATATAATAAAAAATTAAAGTGCCCACCAGACTCTTCAGTACATCGTAAGCACTCAATAGGTGTCAGTTCATTTTCTTCCCAGCTTCCTCCTTCTCCTCCCAAGTCTCTGTGATCACCCCAGACTAAGGGAATCCCTCCTTCTCGTACAACCCCATTGCCCCTGGTGCATAACTTCCTTACAAAATTTAACATTTCATGTTTTAATACTTGGTGCATTTTTCTGGCCCCTGTTGAATCAATGAATGGTAAGAAAGATGGATGACTTCTTCAAAGCTGATTCAAATTTCACCACCAGGAGTCTTTCATTTTTATATGGGACTAGGAATGGCTGGGAAAGAGGAATAAATAGAAATTGAACTAAAGACAATGTCTAGGAAAATCTGTCAACTGAACAACAAGCTTGGCTAGAATGATCATACTGAAGTTTAAGTTCAGAGGGAACGTATCAGCTCACAGAGAACATCAGGGCAGGCAGTGATGAGGAGTCCTCGTTCACACTGAGAACGAGGCAGGTGCAATCCAAGGCTGTCACTGCAAGGAACTTCTGCCAGGCACAGAGCCGAGGGCACCAGAGGGAAGGATGTCACTAAAGCAAGTCACGACTCTCCTTGCAAAGCTAATTCAGAATCAGAGGGATCCTGACAGATCTCCCCTGTCTTGTGGGAGGCAGAAGGAGATGGTGACCCTGAGACTGGAGCTCTGTTCATCATCTACAGCTCTCCAAGGGCAAGTGGAGCCCTTCGAGGATCACAGAGACTCCCTCTTGGCCCGGATGAATTATTTAATTTCTAAACCTTAAAAGAGGAATTTCCCCACAGGGTCAAATGTGGCACAAGGAAATTCAGCCACTCTCAAACTTGGCCAAGCGAAGGCAACAGCATTTGATGCTGAGACACTCTGAGACACAGAGAGTGAGAAAGAGAGACAGAGAGAGGGGGCGGGGAGAGGGAGGGAGGGAGGGAGGGAGGGAGAGGGCACCACGATTATACCCATCAAAAATATCTGTTTTACAGAAACAGGCAGACAGCGCCAACTATGCATCGAATGAGCCCTTCCTGAAAACACACCCATGATGGAATCCAGTCCACCAAGGGATAACTTCAGCATTCAAGAATGCAGGAGTCATGTTGTAAGGACTGTCACGTCCATTTAGAAACACAAGTAGGACCAAACGACTGAGGGCACATGGCCTCTTATTAGATGTCCTAACTGTGTTCATGAAACGTGGCTGGAAAACCAAACAAAAACAGCAAAACAAAAAACAACAACAACAACAAAAAATCCTTCCCAGCACAACAGAAAACCTTAAAGATGTTCCACAGCTAAGAGAGACATTTTTAAACCATAAATAAAAAGTACTGGTATGAATTACCTGCAATTAAAATTACCTCGCCATTGTGAATACAATTGCAAATAAAATGCAAATGTGATAATTTGCGAAAGGCAAAGCATATGCTGGAAACAATGATCATCTACTAATAATAAACTAGTTTTTTTTTAAATGGTATAATATTCCATTAAAAATATAGTTGTATAGGATTAAAGTAGAAGAAGGAAGTCATGGTATGCTAATTTTTTTTTTCTTAATGGTGAAGAATGGGAAAGCCCATATATAGAATTTAATTCTTAAAATCCAGAAATACTAAGTTTTGGTAGTTGTCCCCTCTGCTGGAGTCACTTTAGGTCAGCCTAAGACCTAAGACCAACTCCTTCTGCATGATCACATCTGACCCTTGGAGAGATGCAGCTAGCTGTCCCTGCCTGAGTCGGAGTTGCAGTCTGGCCCCCTTATAGCCCTGACAATTGGGGCTATAAGTCACACAGGGGCAGCCTTAGCCACGGCTCTGGATTTTAGAGCTTCCCAGAGAAGAAGCACAAGGGTCCAAATCCAGCTCTCTAACTAATGGGCAGCACTTTTCCATGGGGTTGAGGGCAGACTGCATCCCCATAATCGTCTCCCCAAATTTTTAAATTTCCAAAAATATTCATCTCCAATAAGTAACATACATAAGATTAAAGGAAAAACAATAAATTGAAAAGATATTTTCAATCTGTATGACAGCCAAAGGGCTGCCATAACTCAAATGGAAAATAATATTTAAATCAATGAATTGAAAAACTACAGTGGAATAACTCCAATTTAAAAAAATGAGACCAACACTACTAGCAAGCAATTCTATTTGAAGACAGAAGCATATTTTTTAAAATTTTAACTTCACTAATAAGCCAAGAAGTACAGTCAAAACAATAGCATTCCATTTTCCTTATTTTAGTTGTAAAATTAAAAATAAAAATGTAAGAAATATAATGTAAAAAAATTGCTTGCTTATTTTTCTCCCAGCAATGACATATTGTCATTTTTTTTTGCTTTTTGTGAGCATGGGGTGGTGGGAGGGTTGAAAAAGAAGCTGAAACCTCTCAGTTTTGTATTCCTTTCTCTATGTAGTCATTTTTAATATGCTGCAAAGAACAATCCTTGTACACACATTCAAGAAATGAATGTGTCTCTAGAAATCCCGTTGCTGGGTCTGAGGGGATTAGCCTCTTTAGTTTCTATCCAGATACTAACAAAGTGTTCTCCAATGTGATTTTTTTTTTTTTTAATTTACCTTTCCATCTGCTGTCTATCTCAAAATCCTCACCAGTACTTAGTTTTTTAATCTTGAAAGTTTTTGCCAGTCTGAAATGGTATCTGGTTATTATTGTAACTTGTACTTCCATAGTTAACTCGTGAGTTCATGGAGAATTTGTGTGCTCATTGACCACAAATTTCTTCTTCTATCAATTGCTTTTTTGCATCATTGAACCATTTTTAAATTAGGTGTCCTTTTTCTTGTTAATTGGTAAGAATGTGTATATTCTGAATGCTAAAAAAATTATTTTGTGGTGTAAATGGGGAAAAGATCTTCTCCCAGTCAAAAGCTTGCCTTTTAACTTTGTTTATGATGTCTTTAATCTCATTAGTGTTTCTTTCTTTGATGTGGCCAAGTTTATGATCTTTTCCTTCATAGATTATGCTTTTTGAAATCTGTAGTAAGAAATCCTTTTCTACCCTGAAGTATAAAGACATTTGACATATATTATGTTGGTGGTTTATATGGTTTTATAATGTTTGCATTCATCTTTAACTTACTAATTTACTTTTTATGTGTGGTGTAAGGTCAAGATCATTGTTGATAACAGACACAGCTCTTCTTCACATTATTAACTGTATAGTCCATGATTTTCCTTCTGACTTTTCACATCATTTATCATATACCAAGTTCTCATTTATGATTTTCTTAATTAAGTGTTTATTGTTTATTTACTTTAGGGGGGTTCCAGGGATTGAACCTAGGGCCTGGAGCTCACCTGGGAACCCTTAACCACTGAACCACACCACCCCCAGCCTCTTGTCTCTGCTTTGACAAGAGCAGAGACCGTTGCTGTTTCCAGGTCCTGCACTACCTTGGAACTGCTTTCCTGCTGCACCTTGCAGCCAGACTTCATATCCAGTTGAGCTAGTCCTTCCTCCTGTCCTCCCCATTCTCCCTCCTCTTTCTGCTTCTACACATTTTTTGATTATTCTTGGATCTCTAACTTTCATATGAATTTTGTTCTGGTCCATTGAGATATCCTAATTTGGAATTTTAATCAGAATTGCCTTAAAATTGTACTTTTATTTTGGGAAACTGGTATTATCATAATGTTGAGTCTGTTGCTCTATTAACAAGAATTTCATCTGACATCTTCTCTGTTCTTCCGCAATGCTTCTCATTTTCTCCACACACCTTCTGGACATTTTTGATGCACTTGTTCCCAGTCCCTCATATATTTTGCTCATATTGTGAATGCCATTATTTTGTTCTTTTGCATATTATAGTTGAATTTGGTGGCACATAGAAAAGTTTTTGTTGTTTGTTTGTGTAACAATCTTACAGCCAATAGCCTTACCACACTCTTTAATTTGTTTTAATTGTTTGTCTATAAAGTGCCTTAGATTTTCTCTGTAGATTGATGTTATTTTCAAATAATTTTCATTATTAGGAAAAATTGTTTATTTCATATACTTTTTTCAAATTTGTCGGCTAGAATTATTGATCTTATCTTTGTATGATTTTAACTATCTTTAAGTGCATACTATTTTAAAAAGATTTTTAATGTTATTTGTGCCTCCTTTATGCCTTAAATAATCTTGATATTTATGTATTTTACTAATGTGATAAAGCATCTGTTTTGTTAATAATCTCGATTCTTTTTCTTTTGGGCTCTATTTTATTAATTCTGTTTTTGTTTGTTAGCTCTCTTAAAGGTAAAGCTCCCCCTTTCTTCCCACTATTTCTTGGTTTTTGATAAGTATATTCAAAATGTATATTTTCCTTTAAGTACTTTGGGCAGCGTTCCACATGTTTTGGTAGAGAATTTTACTATTACTGAAATCTAAATATTTCATAATTTCTGTTGTGATGTCTTCTATAATGTATTGGTGATTTACAGCTGGAATTTTTTCATTTCCAGTTGTAAAAGTCATTTCTTAACACTTGATTTATGATAACTGCTTTGTGATCAGATAACTGGCTTTTATACTCTCAAGGTTCAGCATTTGAGTTCTAGGGTATCTGCATGAAATACACTATTTATTCTCTAAATGGAAATGTTTTAATGTGAATTTTCTAATCTCTCTCTCTCTCTTTGGGCTCATTGCTTACAGCTTTTTTCACATGCTAAGTTTTTGGAATGCTCTGAAAATTATTCCAAATTATTCTCTTACATCCAGTATTTGGAATACATAATTCCCCTGATCTTGTATCCTGAGCCTTCCTCAGGGGTGACGTCCTTGTGCAGGCTGTGACTCCCTGTTGGGACTCATCTCAGGTGGTTTCTGGAAGTCCCGTCCACGGTTCGTGAGCGTGGTGTGTGGGGTAGTCCTGGCATGTTTCCTAAAGGTGACACATTTTCACACACACACTTGGTGTGTTCGTGAGCACATGGCCGACCTTCTCCTGTCTCTCTTTTAGGCAGGAAACTGCTCTCCATTTCTCCGGGCTGCATGCACACAGCATCACCCACACCTGGGTGTGGCTAGTCCCCAACACCTTCCTGTGGGGAACCCAGCAGGCACGCGCCCAGTGCCCTCTCCTCCAGCTCCCTGGCTCCTGCCTCCCATCCCCACAGTGATTTCAGAACTTGGCGCCTAGGTGCTTTCCATTATTAGTTTCTGGCTCAGTTATGCATTTATTAGCTTTATTATGCTTTATCAGCTTTTAAATAACGTCCTTGGAGGGAGTGAGTTTTTCTCTATGCCAACTGGGATATCTTAAAACCATTTTTCTATTATTAAATTGGTATGGATTAAAGGAAGAAAAGATAATTCTCATTGTTGCCAATTGCTCAGAGATACAGTATTCACATATACCATTTGATAGGAATGTAAATTGCAGTACAATTTGACTATTTATATTAAAAGCCTTAGAAGAATGTGCATGCTCTTAGAACAGGCGATTCTATCTTATTAATTCATCCCTAATTATTTAAATAAATAATTAGAGAAATGGGAACAGATGTAGCTACTGTCATTGCAATATTATTGGAGAGTGGTGGTACTGGGGATTGAACTGAGCCCAGGGATACTACCACTGAGTTACATCTTCAGCCCTTTTTACTTTTTGATTTTGAAACAGGGTCTCAGCCTAGGACTGGGCTACATCCCCCTCCCTCAGCTTTCTGAGTTGTTGGGATTATAGGCATGTGCCACTCTGCCAACGTGGATAATTTTTAATATATTAATTTGCCTATTGCGGTAAGGAAAGCCTTAGTATTTCCATATTACAGGTATTAGGCTCTATTAAGGGGTCTTAGTCAAAAAGTTAAAAATACATTCCTCATAAAAATACATAGTGATATAGTGAGCACATGTTAAATTTAAATCATTAATGAGTGAAACAGCAGAATGGAAGAGTAGGTTCGAAGAGGATATGAAAAAGAAATGTTGATAAGATTGCTAAACCAAATTAAAAAATATTGACTGATCTACAGATCAATATAACCATTACCTTTAAATTCTTCTTTTCTATTAAACAGCAATCATCTGTCTCTCTATCACCCAAATCATGTAAGACTTCCACAAATCTCTAAATTCACATAACTACTGACTCTGGGCTCTATCAATAATAAATACTTAGTCAACTACAGTGACATTTTTCTAGTCAGATATTGTCCCACAATGTTCCCAAAGCATTTTGAAAAAGCGTGCAGTAATTTTTAAAACTTATTTTCAAGTTTCAGAACCTCTTCCTTAGCAGACTCAGTTACGTCAATTGTTACACTTGGTGGAGAAATTCCCCTTTTGGTTGCTGGGGTTGTCTTTGACCTCTCCCTCTCTGGCACCTGCTAAGTGTCCCAGGTACCCATCCATCCTTTCCCTTCCGTGTCCTCTTAATTCAGGCCTTTTTGGGGTTGCACTTGGACCTCTGCAGTACCCCCTTAACCGGCCTCCAGCCTATTCCTCCCGTAATTCATCTACCACGCTGTTGGTCAGGGCCAACGTGCATAACTCATCGTTTAATGTTTATGCTCCCAAACGTTCAATGTCCATCCTCCCCGGTGTCTAAAACACACCTCAAACCTCTTCATACACTCTTCACATCTTCACCACCTTCGGATCCAACGTTTCTTTCAAACTCTGGCTTTCACTGCAATTCCCCCAAATCCACCCCAAACACAACCACCTTCTTGTCATTGGATCCGCTGTAAATTGTCCTGTTTCCCTCCTTAATTTAGTCCTTTCTGCTCATCATAGTCTCTCACTTTAGGACTGCAGCCACCTTGCAAAGCCCTGGGGAGGATGACTTCCTCTCCCGGCCCCTCTTCAGCTTAGGGTCAAGGTCTCTGTGGGCTGTGCGCTTGATTTTCTTTGTGACCCTAAGGAGGCACTTAGGCGTCCTGCCGTTATTAGATGGGTTTGTACATCTCCGTCTCCCTTCGTCAATGGTGAGCATCTTGGTGACTTAATCCATCTAACTCACAGTCCCTAGAATCCCTGTACCCAGTGGGTGTTTGCATGTTGGTTAAATGGTGCTGCTTCAGCAGAAGGCTCCAATCTAACCCTCAGAGAGACACAAAGGGAAGAGAGGTAATTCGGTGAAACTGGGACCAGGTCTCCTTTTCTCTTTCTGTTGTCAAGAAAGAAAGCTGTTTTATAGACATCGTGGACATGTAGACTAACCCCACCTGAGCATGTGGCCCTGAAGCTTGGGGAATGATGTGGTGTGATAGGACAGAATTGCCAATTTGTACTTTTAAATGATTTATCTGTTCAACCTAGTTTGGAGTTTTTAAATTTCCCAATCTCAAAGGATGGTCGACTAAAATGATGCCGAGTTTTAGAAAAAAAAAAATCTAAACATTGTACAGAAGGTATTTTAACTAGTTAAATGAAAAGCAGATGTGCTAAATTAAAACACATAAATTATTTGAGCTTAAAATTTTCATATATCTTTGTGATGAAAATCTACCACTTGGGAATTAATAAGATAGATTTTGAAAGCTTACATATTTGTATGTTTAGTTAATTGATGACATTCAATTAAATGTCTCTTTAAAAGCCTGCTTAAAATTATATACAACAGTAATTATGTTGTTATTACATTATCTCCACTTGAGTGTTTTCCTTAATACTTGTTTAACTTAGGGAAATTTAGAAGTTATAGAGTAGTGCACAGAATGAACCAGCAATCATCCATTTTTCCAATAATAAAAATAACCATTATTAATATATAAATACTTTCACTTGATAAGAAAAATTCCTACTTTTTCTAAAAGTGATGCACATTTATTATAAAGGATTTGCACTATTTAGAAAGGCACAAGGATGAAACCAAAGTTCTTTCCCCTCAAAAACGTCAGTTACTTCACAGATTCATATATGGCCCTCAGCCAATAGCTGAGTGACACTTCTAGGTACAGGCTTCATGTAAGGATTTTTTTAAATTTTTTAATTTGTTCTAATTAGCTATACATGACAGCAGAGTGCATTTCGACTCATTGAACACAAACAGAGCACAGCTTCTCATTCCTCTGGCTGTACGTGATGCGGAGTCACAGTATCCATGCAATCATACAGGCACATAGGGTAATAAAGTCCATCTCATTCCACCATCCTTTCCACTCCACCCCACGCCCCTTCCCTCTCTTCACTCCCCTCTGCCCAGTCCAAAGTTCCTCCATTCTTCCCTTGCCGCCCTCCAGAACACCACCGCACATTATGGATCAATATCCACGTATCAGAGAAAACATTTGGGATTCGGTTGTTTGAGATGGGCTTATTTCGCTTAGCATGATATTCTCCAACTTCATCCATTTACCTGCAAATGCCATAATTTCATTCTTGTTTAAGACTGAGTAATAGTCATCGTGTGTATATACCACATTTTCTCTATCTATTCCTCTGTAGAAGGGTATCTAGTTTGGTTCCATAGTTTAGCTATTGTGAATTGAGCTTCTATAAACATTGATATGGCTGTGTCACTGTAGTATGCTGATTTTAACTCCTTTGGGTATAGGCCAAGGAGTGGGATAGCTGGGTCAAATGGTGGTTCCACTCCAAGTTTTCTAAGGAATCTCCATACTGCTTTCTAGAGTGGCTGCACCAATTTGCAGCAATGTATGAGTGTACTTTTTTGTCCGACATCCTCTCCAAAATTTATTGTTGCTTATACTCTTGAAAATTGCCATTCATGTAAGTTTTATGCTGCTGGATAGAGTATTTGTATCATTCTGGGAAATGTCAATTTCCATCTTAAACTTAAGAAGCATGAAGTAGATTTTCAAAAGTTTGTGTGACTGGTTTCACTGTGGAAGATAAAATTTTTTCACAGTTAGAAAATAAATTCCACAATATCAACTAAGAAAGACCACCAACTTCAAACTTCAACACTGAATAGTCTAACTTGGGGCAGTGGGTATTGGGGAAGTCAAATGTGATTCAGAAATCCTCAAGAATATCAAAACCACCTGATGTTCTGCCTAAACTATATTTTCCAAAGAGCGTGAATTTGGATGATGCATTCACAGCAACATAGACCTGTTTCTCCCCTGGGAATACTGCCCACCTGGGATGTCCCAGCAGTGGGTCATTTCTTAGAAGATAAATCTTCTCACGTGTACCTCTTCTTCCAGATGAAAAGACTCCTGAGAAGGTATCTGAAGAGTTTGGACACTTGGAACTATGATCATGGGTAACCATGCATTTCTCTTGGAAGTCACCTGTCAGGACAATGCAGCATTGGCAGGAAGACCTGCCCCACTCCTCTTCCATGTGTGGGGAAGTGAATAACAGCACCTGAGTCTGGCACCTGAGCTCCCTCTCCAGGTCTCAGGCTTCACATGGATGACAGTTGGTCTTTATTAACAACACACTTCACATGCTGACATGAAGCGCTCTAGCCTCCAAACAGGAGCAGACAAGGGTCCAGAGAAGACGGGTCCTGCTTGGGGAACACATGATAGGAAATGCATCAGGCTGAACTTCCAGGGCTAGTCTGTGCATGGGTGTGCAGACCGAACTAGGGCACAGGCTCCACCGATGACATCACCCACAGAAACTGGTACGAGACTCACGTCCTGCAAATCCATGATGCGCGTGGAAAACCACACTCTGAATTCATCTACATGAGACACCAGGAAAGCATTACTTCTATTTGTCCTTAATAAAAAGTCCCTTGTATCTCACAGAACACCTCTGACCTTTATAGCTCCTAAAAAACAGGGCACTCTATCTTCTGGCCAGGACCCCTGGGGCTCCCCGCCTCTGCTGAACACCAAATGAGAAATGCCAATTGCTCTTCACATCACATAGCAACCTTTCCTTGTTCGTGAGAAACTGGCATTACCTTCTTTATCACTAGATGAAATTCAATGACTGTCCCAGGTCGCCTGGCTAGGAAGGGACAGGAGTAAGACTTGAACCCTTTTACCTGTCCAGCATCCTTCCTCCGACACCTGCAGGCCTGGTCAGTTTCAGGAGTACAGAGTGATTCACTTGATAGAAAGACACGGCATGAGTCGATGGTATAAAGACCAATTCCAGGAGACACCTGCCTGAGGAATTAGATAGGCTTAACCAATCCCTTCTGGAGGCATTGATTTTGTCAGCTTCCTTGTGGAGCTTCAGTTCTGAGACCTTGGTGATCTCTGCCAACGTGCAACAGTCCTCTCTTATAGTCCCCAGAAACTCAGGACAAAGTGCAAACACAGCAGAACAAGCTCACCAACAAGCCACACACACCTACGGAGCTGAGCTTGAAAGGAAGGAAACTCTTTGCGTGCTAGAAGTCAAGAGCAAATGCAAAGCGAGGCCAAGGGTTGCAGGCTACGGAGGGGCTGCGGTGAGGTCACTGACCCAGACAGAGGCCCCGATGGCCAGGCCTTGGGTTTTGAGGTCTGAGCAGAGTCAAGAGCTAGAAATTAAAATCTTCAGAACGGACTGTAGGGTGGAAGAAAAAGGAGGTGTCTTCCATGGAAGGTTCTCGATGGGAACAGAGGGAATTCCCGCCCACACCAAGAAATCCAAAGGAAGACACAAGCCGAAGAAGAGGTGGAATTTCAATGGCTCTCAGGTGTGACTTTCCACCAAGAGATGAATAGAAAAATGGTGTCCAAATTGTGAAACCCAGCGGGGCAAAGCCAAGTCAGGCTCTGCCACAGGGTTTCTGAAATGTAGAGCTCCTGAGGAGAGTCAGTGCTGTCGCTGAGCACACTTTTCTTCTTTCATGTGGCATAAGCCACCAGACTGGTGGCTGCTGCAGACCTCTGATGACATCGGTGATCTCTTGAGAGTGCAAACCCACGTCAAGGTGCCAGCCTGTTTGGGGGTTCTTTGTCTCCACTGCAGACACTGCACAGTGGGTCACATAATTTCCCTCCTTCTTATTCACTCTCCACTATAAGTTTATATTGAAAATGTTTTAAAGTAAAGAAGAAAACCAAGTCAAAGAAAATTTATTAAATTTACTCAAAACTCTTAACAATTTAATTGTTTAAAACTACTCTAGACAAAGAGTGGTGTAGAAATTATGTGGACTTGATCCTTGGTTGACTTTGTAGCCCTGAGAGCACACAGGAATGTATTTTCCTCTTTAACCCTTTTCACAATTACTTTCGGGCAGTATTCTGATGTGAGTAGCTTTTCGATGGTCTAATAAAACTTTGATGGATGGGGGAGATCTGTCAGCTTTGAGATTCCAAGAGCTCAGAACTAGTTCACTGATCTTGAGAATAAATATGAGCTGCATCCCTTCTCATCCTTGTCCAGGGGCCGCCTGAAGCCATGAGGGCGGCTGGTTTACTTTCACTGCAGCCCCCACCCCACAGAACCTGCCGTGACCTCCCCTGACCAAGCCTCTCCATCCCGAAGGCAGCCCAAGAGCATCTTGTGGCCAGATGTGCGCCCCACACCCAGCGTTCCTGGGCTCAGCTTCATAAATCCCCCACTACCTGAAATGACTACTTCCCCACCGCTAACAAATGTCTCTGGATGGCTGTTCCCTGACCCAATTCCAAGGCAGGGAAGCGATTGGCCATTTTCTGAAATGACACAAGATCGATGAGGTGTCGTCATCCCCAAACCCAGGAAGATGACAGTTAGGCCTCGTGCCTGAGGCCTCCCTCTCCCTTTCCAGCCAGCACCAGGCTGATGAAGTCATTCCATGTCACCACTGGGTCCAAAAGTTTCTCGCTCCCAGCAACATGGGATGTGTTTCCTTCCGTCCACATGGATAGACCAAATGCCATCCTGGGTAACTCAGGAACTTTACTTTTCAACCAGGATCTGTATTTTTCTGTCTGGCTTGTCTATTAATGCATCAAAAAATTGCTTAGTAATGAAAAATGCCGGGGAGGCCAGTGGCAGTGGTGAAGAGTTCAGTTCCGTCTTTGCTAGAGAGAGACCATCTAGATTCCTCAGTGTGGATGTTCTCCACCCTCACTCCTCACTCTTCATCTCCGGGGCATAAACGGGTTTGGTGTCAGTATAGCACTTAAGGAAGAATCTCCTTGATTCTCCTTTCTACAGCCCTGAGATTGGTATAACTAGAATATCGTGTAGATGAGAAAAGCAAGGCCCAGAGGTGGAGGGGCTTGTGCAGCATCACAGAACCCAGAGATGAGAGGGTGGTTCCCCAAACCCCACCCTTCCACTGCCTAGTCCTGCAGGATTTCTGTGGCATCATTCCCAAGTCTTTGGGGACATCTGGTGAGGGCTTTTCTTGTTTTGATGAGAAAACCAAGTCATCTAGACTTCCTGACATCCACCTGCAAACAGATAATGTGAGAGTGTGGAGTGTTGTGTCCTGTGCTGCGGTCCACGCCTCCTTCTGCCCCGCGCCCCTGCCTGCTGCCCTCCTGTCCACTCCACTTTCCCTGCACCTATTCAGTATGCATGGTTGCTTCTGTCTCCATGAGCTTTAGAGAAGCTGCTGATCTGAGCACAGGACCCATGAACCCCAGGCTCCGTGACTCCCTGTCATTAGATAATTCCCCGCTTCTCCCGTATCCTCCATTGCCATTGGCTGCTCTCAGATGCTCTTGCACCTTGCAAAGTAAATCAGCAAGTTCCAAGTGGTGGGTTAATGAATATAATAGATCTGTCTGGCAGATAAATGAAAAACTACTCATGATGACAATCTTATTTTTTAAAGTTCACTTCTTCTTGTGAACTATGATCTGTACTTGTCCCTTATCCACTTCTAGAAAAAATGGAGGTAGAACTGTAACTTCATTATCATCTCTCAAACAAGGTTGTCCATCAAGGGCTGGGGTTGTAGCTCAGTGGTGGAGGGTTTGCCGAGCACATGGGAAGCACTCAATTCGATCCTCGGCTCCACATAAAAATAAATAAATAAAATAAAGGTATGGTGTCCATCTACAACTAAGAATTATGTATTAAAAAAGGCAGATTTGTCCACCATTCATCCCTCCCATCCCCTTGACAACAAAAACACAGCTAACAGCATGATGCCAGGAGATCCCTCTTTCTATTACCAGGATTCCTTCACCATAATTCTTGGGGAACCTAGTGCCCAACATTGACAAAGAACAATGGTATTGGAAATGGGGATTTCCATCGTTATTTAAAGTTTAAGAAATCCTTTCAGGATTTTTTTTTTTTTTACAATTCCCATTTATAAATAATAAAATTCAATCACAGAAACCTTAAGGAAATTGCCCAAGATAAAAAGAGCTGGCAAGCAGCAGAGACCACGGAGTCCCTCCATTCTCTGCTGCTATGACACAGACTGGAACAGACAAGCAATGAGCAACAAAGCCCCAAAGACAGACCCTACACATCAGCATTGTCGAGTGAAGTCTCACGGCCCTTGGAAAGGATCACAGGTGTTTATTGATCATCTAGGTTTTATAAGAGACATCAGAAGATGTTTAAAGAAGTTATTAGACATAGTCTTTCAAGGAAATTGAATTTTGTCATGGGGAATGTTTGCTTTAAACTACTCAGGGTCATAGCCTTGACTGGCTTCAAGAAGCACCCTCCAACTGATATTTGGGGCAAATGAGAATTTTCTGCTCTCTAGTATGGATGAAATGTTTATAATGATTTTTCACTCAGTTGAATAGAATCATAGAGTTTTACAACTAACAAAACCTCTCCGTCTTCTATGTTGTGGGAGCTGGAACTAGTTTTCGAGTCGCCTACCCACCCTCCACCATCCACTGGCCCCCTGAAGTCCCCAGCTTGTGCTTTCCCACCCCTTTCTGGAACAGAGCTCTCAATGGAGAAGCTCACCTGCTCAGGAAGGAGCTCATGGAATTTGCCAGAAGTTCATGCAGTTGGACAAGTCCAACCCAAAGAGAGTAAGTTCTACATCTACCCATCAGCCCTTGTCTGTGGCCAGATGAGGAAACAAGCATCAGGCAAGAGCAAGGGCTCAGAGGCTGTGCCCACCTGCCGCGCTGGATCTGGGCAGGACCGTGTGTGTGATGCTTGGGTGTTTCTGAGCCTGGGACTGTGTGGGAACGCTAACCACATGTTCCCAGCCTTTGTCACCCTCTACAGCAATTGCTTGTTTACTGTGAACTCCTGGAGGACAGGGACCACGTCTGACTGGCTTAGCAGTGTATCTCCAGGACCTGGTCCAGGCCCTGGCATGTAAAAACTTAATTCTGAATAAATAGAAAATAGAAAATAAACTACAATTCCCATCACCCTAGGACCTCCGTCTCATAGCCCCTCCCCTAGGAATTTGCCCCCTCGACCACTGATGGCCACACAAACTTGCCCCGAAGTGACTGGCTTCTACTTTTAGAAATCAAAGTTGCCTGTGACCAATTTGGCCAACCAGGCACAAAAGGCAAAGGAGTAATAGTCATGCTTGAACTTTCGGAGATCATTGTCAAATTCTCCAAGCAGAAAGAGTCAGGAGGGGACTATGAAATGCAAATGGGCACTGGCAGGGTGAGTGATTGTCAGCAGCTACAGGACCAAACCTCTGTGTCCTCTCTAAGGAGAGAAGGAGGCAAGGTCTCAGCTTTAAGTGGGAGATTTATTTTTTCAGGTCAGGTGTTTTTTGAAGTTTGCAGATGGCAATTTCATTTGCATTTAATGTCCTTCAGATTATTTCCTTTCTGTTGTGCTAAACACCTCTCTCAGTTGGGTCTAATTTGATGAGGTCATGCTGTGACCCTTGACCCTTTGAATCTTAAATGAAACCATCTGACCAGAAAGGAGAGAGTTCTTAGTCTTGTTCACAGACATTTGATATTTGCAGATGTGCAGCCAACTCTGCTAACTACCCACTTGCCAGTTGAGCTCTTGATTAGAAGTGGAACTAGTGAATTCCCCAAGAGTCCAACATTTGAAGAATAAATGAGTCCAATTAATCCTTTGTCAGATTCTTGTCAAAATAAAAGCACTGTGCCAAAGAGAGAAAAACAACCGTCTGTACCTACAGAGGGTAATTTGGGATATTAGCAAACAATGAACCTTGGAAAACACCTAAACATTGTGGCCTACAAAACATTTGCAGAGCGTTCTGCCAGTGAATTGAGATTCACAATGTAAAGTAGAAAAAAGTCTCTCTTCTGGTGGAGAAAGTAGAAATCACTGCCTGCTCTGTCGGGCCCTCATAGACACAAGTTGGAGAAAAGGGACCAATTCTAAGGCTTTAACTAAAACTCAAAAAACAAAAATGGAGAAAGCAGGTGCATAAGCAGAGGGTGAGATTTTCCCCAATGACACAAAAGTATTTTTGTGCTTGGCTAGGCATTTGAACTGCAGTCTTACAAATATTTCTCTAAGTATGCTTATTTTTCCCATCTGTCTTTTTAGATATACAGAAGTCTACCTTCTACCTGTGCTCATACGTCACGTGATGTAAACTGGAAAGTGTCATTTTGGGAAAAAAAAATACCAGTATCTCAACTTTCTGTTTGGAAAAATACCTGCTTCTGCCGTAGCGACCAAATCATTGCTTGGATTGTCTTCGCTTCACTGATTAAATGTAAGTTTATGATTTGATCTTGTCCCAGGGAGCAGGGAGATATTATTATTAAAGTTGTTTTAAGTCAGTTTTATTTTTGCAGAGTCAAACTCATGGGATTTGGTGGAAGCTTACTGCCTGTTTCTTGAGATGCAGACGTTGGGGAGGTCACTTGGTGCTGCTGAGGTCAAGGGGACAGGATGAAGGAAGGTGCTTGATTCACTCAGTGTCAGAAACCCAGCTTTGGGTTTGGCGCAGACATTCCCATCAGCCTCTGGTGGGCTGCATGGGGCTTTTTAATATTTCAATTTAGTGATCAACATTAAACACAGGATTTCCAGCTTCTTTTGAAATATCCCAAGATCTGTCAAATGTCTCCCTTCTCGCATGGAGGAGGACAGCAGGAAGAGGGCTGCCTGTGGACTCCAGAGCTCCTGAGTCCTGACATCCTGTCCTCGGGGCCCATTGGCCTTGAAGTTCCCATAGCTTCTGAGTTTGACTGCCAATGCGGTAGAATAAATGTAGCTGGGCCTGATTTAAACTTGGCTTTGCCCTGCATTATCTGCTGTCTTGGATAAGAGTCATTTCACTTTTTTAACATTCTACAGTTAATTTTAGAGCGACTAAAGTAAGGAACAGTATAAAACAGAAAAAGGAATCATCCAGTTTAATAACTATAAAATATAGGTATGTTAGCCTTCACGTTTTTCCTGATTTTTAATATGATCGAGGCAGTAATGTATTTATAATTTTGTATTTTGTTTTCCACTAGCTGTCATTATAACATAATTTCCCCATGTCTTGATATTAAATGTACTTAACAGTTGCGTAGTAGTATATGGTATATACTGGTCATATACATTATTTACTTTTTTTTTTTTTGCCAATGTAAATAACACTGTGATGAACACCTTATTGCATCAATCTTTAATCACATTTCATCCTTTTCTTCTTTTCTGTTTTTTTGGTTTTGGTTTTCCTGCTGAGGATAGACTTCCCCACTGAGTTACAGTTCCAGATCCAGATTATTCCCATGGAACAGAACTGAGTGCACTCAGATACTGTGCCAAAAGGTAGGAACAAGAATTTCAAGCTCATGAAGCACATTGTCAATCTCTTCTTTAAAAGGCCTATACTAGATTACATTCCTGCTAGCAATATATGAGTTTTCATCTCACTCCAACCATTCAAGCTGAAGTATTCTTGCTCAAAAACAAAAGGGAAGAAAAATATATAGATACTTTTTGTAATACGAAAGATCAAACCAAGGCCTCATGCTAGCCAAGTGCTCTACCACTGACTTATACTCCCAGCCTCACTCCAGGAAAAAAACATAATGTGAATGCACTAAAAAATCTCACTGACATTTTGTATACATCTCTTAAATTATTAGTGGATTAATGTTTTCTTATTAACTATTTTTATTTCTTCTAATACAAATTGCTGAATATTCTACTTACACTTTCTTAAACTTTTTTTTCTCATCTGTAAAACAGAGATAATACTACACCTGCCTACTAGGGTAGTTTTGGGAATCAGTTGATATTGCTTATATTGCACTTGATGAGAATTACCCTTCTTTATTTCTCTGGGAATAAATATAAAGACAACCTATAACTTTTTTTGCTTTTTCTCCAGTTGATAAAAGCAATGTTGAATTGGAGTTCCTCAGAAGCTATCTCATTGTATCATTTGCTGGTCCTCTAGTGCTTGGGCAGTATGCAGAATCTAATTTTTTATTTTTCACAACAAGTAGATGGGCATTATTGCCCTGGATCTTTAATCAAGAAGACCAAGGGTCTGAAGGTTTAGCCACTTGCCTGGAGTAGAAGTCTACTTCAAGGCTAGGCCATCCTAGCCCACCTCCAGAGAGCCCACCTCCTTACCACTAGCCGCATGGCCCAGTGAGGCACACCACCTGGTACCCAGGGCCAGGAACAGGCTGCACACATTCCCCTCTGTTCTCCTCTGACTCTGCGATCTCATTCAACCCTTCCCCCATCTGGGTCACAATGTCCTCCCTGGTAAAATGAAAGTAGTAGATGAAACGAAAGTCTCATTCACAGGTGCATGAGTGACTTCACAGGCAGGTGTGATTGCACATCTGTACACAGATATTCACACACAGAGACACAAAAAGAGTCAACGTTATGTGTTATATATAAACATATTGCTGCAATCTGCACAGCCAAACCTGAGGTCCCAGCATGGGGGGATGGGGATTAAGAAAACACACACACAAATATGAAGATAAAGGACTGGGATCTAGTGGGACACTGCTCTCTGATGGAGGAACAGTCTAAAGAGTTGGCCCAGCAAATTTATCTATATAGGGTCTCATAATCAAGAAGTAAAGGACTATAGAAGCATTGCTCTTTGTGCACTAGAAGGCTGCAGGGCTAGAAACATACTTGTAGCTATTTTACTGTGGCAATGCTTGAAGTTTCCTGTAGCACTCAGGAAACCCATTGTCTAAAGTTACTGTTAAGCGGGCAGGCCTGGAAGTAGCAGCGCGGGTGAAACACTGTGGTTATCTTACTATGTTCAGAATCCTCCATCCCTGAGAGCCGGTGTCTGAAATCTAAGTCGAGAATTGAATGACTCCCTGCCAAGCACAGAACCTCCTTTAGAACAGGGCATCACCATACCACTGGGCATCTCAATTGGCACTCTAGCATGCAGAATATTCCCAGAGGGGCATAGCCTCTGTCACAGGACAGTTTTAAAACCCATCATCCAGTCACTGCGCCCGACAACATATGTACTACCTATAAAGTTCATAATATAACGTGTACATACGCACGTGTATGTGTAAAACACAACACTATGAAGTAGCAGTGCTGCCCAGTGGTGGGAGCCACAGTACAGAGATGTCAAATTTTAGCCATACTCACATGTCTGAATGGCTCTTGGCAACCATCTCTCCTGGATAGCAATGTCCCTTTAAAGAAGTTCAAACAAATTAAAAGTAATTACTTAGACTTGAAAGTATACATGCCTTATAATTTTTATACTAATAACAGTAATAGAAACCTAATTGAAATAAAGGAGGAGGTCAACAGCTCTCGAAGCACCCTCTGTGTTGTGGTATAAAATGTATTTCCTTTCCAGTCTTTGTCCATTGGAAACTGTCATTTAAACACACCTTGTGGTCACAGAACTAATTTAGTTTTGTATTTGGCTTTATTGGATTACTATTTTACCATAAGCACTTCTATGCTGCTACATAGTTATCATAACCATATTTTTAAATTACAAAGTAGCATTGTATTAAGTGACTAGTCCATAATTTACTGACTCCTTATTATTATATTTTGACATTATCTTCAATTTTCTTCACAATTATGAGTAACTCTGAGATGAACACATTTATTCATGAAGTAGTTTATTTTTATTAGGGTTATCTTTTGAAAATTAAACTAAAATAATTGCCCTTAAGACTTCTGAAGTTGACTGCTTTTGATTTCAAAATATAATTGTATAGTTTTTAGGGCTTTTAAAGTAATTTAATTATGGCCAGTGATTGCATTGCAAGATGATAGAGAAATAAATAAAATAATGGATATGCATAGTGTTTGGCATATCCTAAAATTTGTGAAAATGACCATAAGCTATGCTTTGGGGAAGAGATTTGATAATCGTTTATTTCCAAATTTTTAAGAACAAAAACAGAAAGAAGACTCACTGCAAAGTCCTGTCTGTTCTTCACACCCATAAGTTCTTTTTGAGCCTGTGACCTCGGGGTCCAAGCCCTGTGCTGATAAATGCAGCACTGCAGGACAACAGACCCAGCTCTTTCCCTGGAAATGTAAGGACTAGTGAATGTGACAAAGAAAACATTTGTATTTACTTGAGGAAGAAAAGACCTGGGAGAGGGACAGTAGCCTGGTCATCTCTGTTGCCCACAGCTGAGGGGTTTTCTGGGATGTGGGACCTTGAGTGCAAATGCTGGGCAAACCAATAGAGTTTGACATCCTAGAGGGATTTGACACTTTCTCCTTGGTTGTAGCAAGTACCCTTTTCTTTAGGAACAGGGTCCATCAAGAAAAAAGTGACAGATAGGATTGGGTCTTCCAGTATCAAGCTTGCTCCAGATCCTCAAATCCAGCATTGCCTGGTGGTCAAATACAGGACCCAGGAGCTATCTTCATTCCATTTCTCCTGCTATAACGAAATTCCTGAGACCTGGAAATTTAAAAAGAATAGAGGTTTAATTGGCTTAATTAGAGGTTGGGAAGCTTGCTTGGGCTTCTTGCTGCTTCATAACATGGCAGAAGACATTGCATAGAAAGACAGAGCATTCCTGCTAGCTTGGGTCTGTCTTCCACTAATGCCATCATAGGGGCCTCCTCCTATGACCTCTTCTTCATGAATCCCATTAATCATTTGGCTCAAGGGAAAAAGTTGGGGGGTAAGAAGGAAGGATTGAGGGACCTCCCTGGCCAAGAAGATTAGGGGTCTACCATGCTGAAGGGAAGGGCATGTTCCCTGGCCACAGGCCCATCTAGTTGTACGACACCCTCATGTTTCTAAAACATAGATACAAAGACAGGCTACTCTGTTCCACAGAAACACCCTGCGGTGGGATTTTGATGTGCTTTCAAAGTACTCCCTGCAACCCTGTCGCCCTTTAAGCCTGCATCAAACACAAAGAGAGGCCATCTACTCTGGGGATACTCTCTGGGGTCCCCGATTTCTCTGAGGAAGCAGTGTTACACAATGGATTCTCCTCCCAGAGAAATGTCCAGATTCGCATCTGGGCACACACATCTTTGTGTAAGGTTTCGGGGGGCTTCCAGGTGCCCCGACACCTGTGACTGAGAAATCTAAAGACTGGAGCTTTCTCACAGCTGCAGGGCTCTCTCTGTGCAGCTCCCCCAGAGGCCGGCTTCGAGGGAGACGAACTTTCATTCGCAGGTCAAGTATTGATTGACTATGCCAGGCCTGGGCTGGGCATTGACGTAAGGACATGATCATTGCCCTGGATGCACACGCAGGCTAAAGAAGACGTTAGCGGGTAAACTGGCGCTTACATAGGAAGCATCCCTGCAGGAGAGGAGCGGTGGCCTAGCAAGAGGGACTGTGGAGCAGGAGGGGAGCCAGTTCTGCCAAGAGCCCAGACTTGAAGGACCACGGAGCATAGCTGGAACGTGTTATCAGTGTTCTCTGAGCGGCATTGAACCCCTTCCTGTGGTTGGGAAGCATCACCTCTAAACAGGCACGCCCCCTGTGACACAGGCCAAGTGCCAGCTACTTCTCTGCACTTAGGGCAGCACCTGTGGCCTAATTCTCCACGATGAAGGTCTCTAGTCCAGATGCTGGTGCAACAATGCATCTGCCCTCCTCCAGGGGTGGCCACAGAGAAGGGTCCAGCATCTGCAGTGGTGGCCACAGTATCTGTGCCTTGCAGCAGTCACCATGGTGTCTTCCAGACCCGTTCGTCCATCACCTGGGCCCTGTTGGTGACTCTCTGACCTCCAGCCACCTCTCTGGAGCCTCCTAGAGACACTGTGACTTGCCTGATACCCTCTGCAGCATAAATTATCCAATGCTGGTTTCCAGGCCTTGCACCTGAGACCCAGCGGGTGCAATGATTCTCTGTGGCCGGGACAGAGCAGAGCAGAGATGGCAGGCACTGGGTGCGCCTGAATCCCCAGAGAGCTGCTGGTGACTCCACAGAGCTGACACCCAGCATGCAGCAACAGGAGGCCAGGCCTACTGATCATGATGCTGGTTGGTTTTCTGTGAAGTGATTTTGCTCAGCACTCACTTCCCTGAACATTTGACCTTCCTGGTTTGTATAATCGTAAATTTTCTGCTTGTGATCTTTCCACTCTCATTTTAATCTTGGCTGGAGAGCTCGGCTGATGCACATTTAGTGAGGGCCGAATGTGACCTGCATAAGTGGAGGATATAAGGAAGAAGAGGCTATTTCCCTGCACCAAGGGCCCTTTACATTTGGTTGAAAAGATGGGACACGCACAGACATTAAGATAAACCCTGCTCCCCACACCTGTCCTGTGAGCGATGCAACAAAACAATGAATCATATTGTACAACCTGAGGGATGGAATTTGTAAATTCTACACATTCCAGAATATTCTCCAGTTATGGTCAAGACCATAGTAGCTGAACCTAAGATGGATAGTTTGTTTGACAGCTAAGTCAACCTGCAGGCCTTCACAAATAACAGCCACAGAGCAAGATCTTTGTCTCCTTCACTATTCATATTTGGGGCTCAATAAAATAGCTCATAAGTGATGTCCCCAAGTGTGGAGGAAGACTGGTCCCAGGGAGAATGACCTGGGTTTCCATGTGAAGTGTCCCAAAGGTCCCACACTGGTACAAATGCCCTGTATTTATTATATGATAAAATACACTGGTCCCTTGAAGTGTCACCTCCATTGGCTCCCAGGAACAGGTAAGAAGGGTGAGAAACCAAGCTGAATTCATGGAGCTTGTAAAGAGAAGCAGTTTGTCCCTGTGTCCCTGGATGGTGTCATTAGCAGACTTTTTGTTTGTTTGTTTGTTCTTAGCACCAAGTTTAACATAAACCTTTACAAAAACCACACGTGGAAGCAGACTGTGTGAGCCTGGCGTTCAGAGGTGCCCTCTGTTCCACTCCTCACCCGCGCCGTCGAGTGTTGAGCCCCCCAAGCAGAGGTACCACTTGTCAGCATGTTCGGCTGCTGGAGTCACCAAACAGTTCATTTTTTATTCCTGGGCCTAAGTCAGCTCAAATGCTCTGGGTGCAGGTGTCTTGAGGTTTTCCTGTCTGTTGGGTCACCTCCTCGTTTGAGGGAATTTCCTTTCAAAAGTCTATCAGGAAAAGGGCTAGGATTTGGAACCAAACCTACATAGGGCTCTCCAAGAAATCTGGGCGGAAAGTGGAAAAGTGCAGAGCTTGGATTCCCCTGCAGGATGGTGGGTGTCCATCTTTATGATTAACTTCAGCGCGACTTAAATGAGTTTTAAAGGCCCTCATAAATGAATGAGAGAAAGTCTTCGGGGGAAGGAAGAACACAATATTTCTATTTCAACGGCCAGTGATCTTTATAAACCCTAATTAAGCCCTGATGGGGTATAAAATATCCCAACTTTTATAAATGACTCTGTCAACTAGACAATATGCAATGTTTAAATTCCCATGAGATTCATATTCATTTTCAATAGCATTTTTGTGAAGAGGAAGAATATAAAACTCAGTTTGAATCGTATTTTACCACAAGAAGAAAATAATCTATGACTTATTTCAAACTTAGTTTGAATCGTATTTTACTGAAAGAAGAAAATAATCTATGACTTATTTCTGTACCGAGGCAAATAATTCCGGTTTCTAGGGGTTTAGTTCCTCCTCTTGGATTTGCAAAGAAAAAAAGCACCTTACTGCTGAGGACCTCGTGCCATTATTTGAAAACCCGCTGCTCACTCTTCCACTTTTTCCTATTTTCAAATAGGTGTACAGGTTTTAAAATTAACAGAACTATTATTTTTCTCTAGGCCAATGCACTAGTTATTTAAAAGCTTTTGAACCAGGTACAGTGACACATGCCTATAATTCCAGCAGCTGGGGAGGCTGAGGCAGGAGGATCGAGCGTTCAAAGTCAGCCTCAGCAAAAGTGAGGCCCTAAGCACCTCAGTGAGACCCTGTCTCTAAATAAAATTGGGCTGGGGATGTGGCTCAGTGGTGGAATACCCCTGCGCTCAATCCCCAGTACTCCCCCCATCAAAATAAAGCTTTTGAACTATTTCCAAAGGTAAAAAGAAAGAGCATGAAGCAACCTACAGTAAAAAACAAATAACATAGACTTCTAGTTGGTCAGCAGGCAGGGACACAGTGGCACTAGAACTGGGGTGGGGTGGGGGAGACTCATCTATTAACCCCAAATGGAAAGACAATCAAAATAATTTTTAATGATCTCCTTTCAAAACTGACACGGTGCTGGAGGAGATGAAACAATAGCCTCACTGCGAATATCATCAGGGAAAAATTATGGACCAACATGCCTGAACCTCTTCCCCAGGCAAGAGGAAATCAGTGCCCTGAGAAGCCATCGAACCCCAGAGGCGCACGTGACCCAGTCCATCAGGAGCCGAGACGTCTGTGACTCGGCTGACGTGGAACTGAGGAAACCCGAGGAGGAAAAGCAGGTGGTCACGTGCCATAGCACACCGCCTGGCCTTGCCCGCTGGCATGGCGCTGAGGCCTGGGCCTGAGGAGACTGCCCGTGCCAGGCGAGCAGGTGTGCCTTGCAAAGACATTCAGCTCCCTGGGCTTGGACTCTGTCCTTGCTCATGGATTCCATTGTGATCACAACTCAGGGCTTGGCTGTCCACGGGGGCTTTCCACGGAGAGCTCATTTCAGCACCTCCAGGGCCACTTGACTGTGTGACTTCCATGTGTTCAGCAGCTCCTCTGGCCTGGCCCTGGGCTAGGTAGTAACTGTCCACAGTTCTTAGCAGCAGGGACCCCAGTTATCACCATTCTGCAAGAGAGGAAGGAAGCGGGCACAAGGGTGAGGTCACTTGCCTGAGGTCACACGTCAGGCGGGGAACACTATTCCATCCTGATTGTCTTGGCTGTTTGCAGGTATGTTTCATAAAGTGAGTACAGTTATGATTCTGAGCAGTCAATGTTGGTCTCTTAGGAATCGAGGACAATCGCCAAACTCTAGTTTCTTGTTCTAGAAAACACCCATTTGGCTACTTGAACTGCATTTCACAAAATAAGCATTCAACAAAAGTTGGCTATTACTGTCATAATTCTTAATATTATTAACATTATTGATCTTTCATGAGTTCAGCGTGCCTGGGCAAGTCCTCAAGAGATTAATCGTGTCCTGTTGATTGTTCAAGATTGTTTATCCTTTAACCAGGATAAAGTCATGAGTATGTCTATGATACTTCTTTATCTCAGTGGCTTTGAATTACAACAACCTGTAATCATGATTACTTTTTGATCCGAAATCAAAAGTAAGAGATGAAATAATTATACCAGAAACACTCCTGAGATGCATACTTTAATTGAACACTACATTTCGTTCTGAGCTTCCTGGTAGCCAAAGTGAAAAGCAAAGACAGCAAGACTCACACCTCAGGAGCAGAGTCTTACACCTATTCCTCAGGAGGCTCAAACTTCCCAGCACTAAATCTTACACAGAATGGTTAATGCACATCTTCATCAAATAACAATACCCACCTTTTGTGGGCAGCACAGAGCAGACCCTTCAAAGCTGGGCTGTCTGAAGGAAGTTGAGTGAAAGAACTTTGGGCTGATTGCAAGGAGGTCATAGTCTTATGGCTGCCCATTTAGGAGTCGTTAACATGGTAGATTTTTGTTATGTTTATTGGGAAAGCCAACATGAATTTTCATTCCATCAGAGGACAACGTTAATCATATTTGTAATGAGAGCCTCTGTGGGAATGACAGGCTATTGTATGTGGTTATCAACACCTCAATGTATCTCTGACCTTAAATAATTTTTCCTTTATAGCAAAGTAAAGAAACATATATTCAAACGTCCATCTCCGTGTGTGTAGATACTCCAAATCCTGCGGGTGTACACATGCATGGGTGTACACATGTGTGGGTATATATTTTGATTTCATGTATGATTTTTTGAGTTCTCTACTAAAGCTCCAAAACTATTCTTTCATAACTTGTTTTTTCCATCATCAAGTTTTGAGAAATTTAACCAGATCTTCACTGTTGTGGATCTTTAAAGTATGTATTCATGACACTAAAATGGACATTTTTATTCATAACAGATATGGATAAAAACAGCTTTGATGTTTCTTCCAGATAAATGCTTAGAAGTAGAATGGCTGATTCGGAGGACAGAATCTGTTTTAGACTTCTTGGTGCCCATTTTTCCAGAAACTGCACATACCAGTACTCCCCTCCAGCAGTGGGCTGAGGTGACTTTGGATTTGCCGATAGTAACCGTCATGCCCACTTCTGTTTCCTGGACATCTGCACCATGCCCCTTGCTTAATAGAGCCCTTTCATACAGTTCTCCTAGCAACCTCACAAGACTGGTACTCTTCCCGTACAAAAGAGGAAACTGAAGCTCAGAGAGTTATTTGCCCAGAGTCACAAAGCAAGGAACACGCATGCTGGAATTGCAACTAGTTTCTAAGAGTCTCGAAAGCCCAGGCCCCTGCCTCCTGCCAAGCTGCTTCCCACACCCAATACAGCCTGCTCCTTACTCAGGAGAGGAAGTAACCTTCTCTTTTACTCTCTGTCCTTTAACACCTACTTTGGGTGCCATTTTCCAGAGTGCTACCTGAGCCCAACAGAGACTCCCTGTCCCACACCCTTATATTTAGATTAGGATTTTTAAATCACCTGCTATCAGAATCTTCTGACTTTGATTGACAGGTGACATCATTGTAAGAGGAAAGTTATTACAGCATTTGGCTGCTTTCGGCTGTGACTGTAAGATCAGGGCTCCTTCTTAATCCTGGTTGGTTCATAAGTCAATGTATGTCCTCCTAATTCTCTCTGTACCCTGATGTATAGACGCCAGCCATGAAGAGGGCAGGAGAGGATGCGTGAAGGGGCAGCAATTATAATGACTAAAACTAAATGCTAATTTTCCTTTGGTATCCTATTCAGCAATAATTCATTTAGTAGAATTAGTTCTTTCGTTCTTGAAGCAAAACTCTCAACTTGTGGCTGTTTCCTCAAGCCAGATTTCATGGTCTGTGTCAGAAATCTCTCTAAATCCTTGTAAGTTGTGCTTCGTTCTCTATGATGCATTTTTGAATGCTCACAGGGCTTATCCATAAAACTCCCTGAGATGGCTGAGTTTTTCTCTCTCTTCCCACCCCCGAATTTGGGAACACAGATCACTTTCAGCGCTGGGCTAAATCCAACCCTTTAGGCCCAGAGCGTAGAGAGGAGACAAACATGAGCTGTTTTGGCAGGGGTTCACCATGGCCGCTGGCTCCACCTTCTTCATCATCTCCCCAAGTCACTCCTCCTGCTCTGTCTGACTCTGACCTTCAGCACCCTGGGCCTTTATAGGAATCAAGCTAGAGGGTCACCAGGCTTTGCCTTCAACCCTCACGGTTCAGTTTGGGGACCCCACCCTGATCTGCAGTCAACCCTGTGAGCCTGACTCTTCCTCTTCCCCTGACATCTCTGTTACTGCCCTTGTCCCTTTTGCTAGAGGGAAGAGTCTCTACTGCTTGTCTCTGCTGGTTGGTGTATTGGTCAGTCTTTCGAGAAACATCTCTTGAAGTTCTGTCTGCTGGTGATTGAATTGCTCAGACTCACACCTTCCTGAGCAAGACGGAGACTTGGACAGTGATGCTCAGGACAGGGAGCCCCCAGGGCAAGGCAGTCTCCCTGCACTAGAATTCTCACCCCAGGGTGGCCTGCCAATGTCGCCTGTGCTCTTGGCACTTCCATTTGATAAATCAGACATTCTGGCAAGTTCCTGAAAGAAATCACAAGCCAAGCAACTAGCAAAGCTAAAATCAATTTAAAAACTCTTTTTTCCTCATACCATAAACAAAAATAAACTCCAAATGAGCAAAGATATTTAAATGTAAAACCAAACGTGGATCGGAATAAAAGGGATATGGACAGACATAACTTGGATATGGGAAAAGGTTCTCCGACCACGTCTTGAAACCCAGATTCAACATAGAAAACATTGAATTTAAAAATTGTGGGAAAATATTATTAATCAAGCAAACGCACAGCTGTTCAACAACAATTGAAAAACTGTATCAGGGTTGAGGCTGTAGTTCAGTGGTAGAGCACTTGCCTAGTGTGTGTGAGGCCCTGGGTTCAGTTCTCAGCAGCGCATTTAAATACATAACATAAAGGTCCATTGACAACTAAAAAAATTTTAAAAAACTGTAACATCACTAACAAAGGATCAATGTCCCTTAAAGAATTAAAAATAACTAAAAATGATGGGAGAAGGAAAAAATTCCATCAGGAAAATGAGCAAAAGAGATAAGCAGAAAATTCACACACAGAAAATAAATGTGTATACACAAGTGATATAGATGAATGCAGATGAACCTTCCAAGTTAAAAGAAGTTTAACTTTGCTTATGATATAAAGGAAACAAAAAATCAAAACTTTACAGAGATTCAATTTCTCATGCACATGACAACAAATTGGAACAAATAAAAAAATTTTTAAATTTTTTAAAAGTAAAAAAAAATGGAAAATGTTCTCTTGATGAGGTGTTGAGGAAAGGGACCTCATCATACATCGCTAGCAGGCAAAATTCATCTTCATGTGCATTTGCCTGTTGACCAGAAATCCAACTTCCAAGAATTCACTCTGAAGTTATACCTCCAGGAGCATTAGAAATTATGCAACTTATTCCTTCACAATGTAAATTACAATAGCAAATTATTGGAGATCATCTAAATGCCAATACATAGAAAATGGTTGCATATATGTGGTAAAGCAATCCGAGGAAACAGAGTTGTCAAAAAAAAAAAGAAATAAAAAAAGAAACTTTGTATGAACCAATAGATAATAATTTTCAGGATATATTGTTAGGTAAAAAAAAAATGCAAGATGAAAAAGATACAATAGGTAGATAGATAACACAGATATCTATAAACATACATACATATACATATGCATGTATATATAATGTGTTGCTTGCCTATAATCTAGAAGGAGAAATAAATTTTCCCCAATAATGAAATTCAGAAAACAAAAGCAACAAATGGATCAAACTGGCTATTTCAAGAAGTGAACAATAATGTAGTAGAAGTGCTATGGAGGAGATAAGATTCCTATACATAATTTTTCCTCTTGAATAATGTTTGTGTGTCTTATGTATTTAAATATCAAGTTAAATAATAAAGGATAGGGAAGACTCTACATGTGAATACATACGGAAACTGATCAATATAACTGTGTATGAAATCAATAACATAACCACACAGAAGAAAAAAAGGATTAATCTAAGTAAGTTTTGAACATATTCCTCTGACTACATACCCTCAGCAGAATAAAGGCTAAGAGCATAAAATTGAGGCAAGGAGTTCAACCTGACTCATAGGCATATCATTTAGTAGTGGAATTGATATAGTGATATTAAATATATTGAAGTGTTGAGAACACGAGTGAATACACTGGTATTTTGAGGACTCAGGGTCTCTACTATGAATAAAGGGGATGAGGAATATGGAATATGATGGGGAAGAAGCACATGGTTTTTGGATTAGACTTGGAGGTATCACATGTGTATATGCGTGTACACTCGTGTGAGTGTGTACACTCGTGTGTGCACTCACACGAGTGTACACACATGAGATGTGGGAGCAGGAGAGCAGTGTTCAGCTCAGCCAGCTTTATAGGAAATCGGATCTAAGTTAGGAATTGAAGAAAAGGATGAGAGAGCGGGTTATTTCCTTCCCTGAGTAAAGAGCAGGATGTAGTAGTGAAAACTAAACATGAAGAGACAAAAAGTCACAGAAATGAGCCCCCATTACCAGTGCCTGGTGGGAGGCAGCTTGGCTGAGTAGAAACAGCATAGGCTCCAGAGGCCCAGAGAAAGGACTTCACCCTTCAGCATGCCTTGCTCCTCCTTTGTGACTGTGGACCACTGCGTCTCTTGGAGTCTCAAGCTCTTGTTCGTATGGGAAAACATGGCCAACATTGCAAGGTTGTTGGGAGGACCATATGAAAGACGTCTGTGAACAGTGGGACATAGTGCAGGTGCCCAGAAAATGGAACGAGCATCGGATCCTATTAATAAACACAAAGTCATGCGAACCCAGGGCTGGAGAGAGGTATTGATGCATAGTTTTCCTGGAAAACCTATACTAAAACTGTTTCTGTCCTTTGAATTAGACACTCTACTTCTCAACATTTACCTGGAGAATGGTAGAAAATGTACACAGAGAGGTATGGATAAGGATATTCATTTCAGCATTAAAAACATTTTATAGAAATTGAAGTATAGTTAAATTAAATTTCTTAAACCCAAAGAAATCTAAGTAAATGTATGAGTAAGAGAATATAAAATTAAGTTGTATAACAATAGTTTTCAAACTTATCTTGGCAGGGTAACCTAAAGATACTTAGACAAAATCCAAATATATGTAGACAGATATACAGATACATAGATTGGTAACTATATGACAATTAGAGGAATTATTTAAAGTCATGCAGACAAGCTGTAGGTATTGTCGTGTCCTTCTCATTACTTCAACATTTATTATTTGGCATCCTTTGATAAAGAAGGAATCTTTCCCTTTCCCCCCCTCCCACTAGCACCCAAGGGTTGTTTTGTTGTTGTTATTGTTGCTGTTGTTTGTTTGTTTTGCTTTCTTTCTTTTGTATTTTTGTTAGCAACGACGGGTTCATGGATTCTTTGTGCTCTGATTCATAACTGTCTTTTTTTCTGCTGCTGCTCAATTTGCCATACATTTGCCAATGGGAACTTCTTTATCTGGTTCCTAGACCTTCTTGACATGTTCCCATTGGTCTCTAAGCACCTCCAGGTTCACTCAGCTCTTTCTCTACCCTCTACATTTCTCTAAGTCCTGATTTGTGTTCATGAAGTCTTGGTATTTAGAAACCAAAATCTGGGTGCTAAGAGTGCTCACTACTGCTGGAGTGTTACTGCCTTTAGATTCTCTCAATGGGTAGATCCTCGAATGTTATTATCTGACTTCTCATTTACAAGGAGGAACTTTCATTTGTGCCTTAGGGTCAAAAATACCAAACTGTAAAGAACAACAGATTTATCCTTTTTTTTTTTTTTTTTTTTTCACTTTTGGGACTCTTTGTTATGCTAATCAGGGTAAAGTTTAGAGAGATGAATTGAAAAATTAATGTAGAAAGAATAAATTGATTTATGCAAAGATAGTGGGCCTCTCTTCTTACTGCTTCCTGCATGCAGAAATTCTCACTTTCTGCCTCCACAGCGGACTTCAATGAAGACATTATTTTTCTACATCTTTTAGATTTGTGTTCCTTTTAAGGGTGATACCAAGTAGACGTTTGCTTCAGGCACATGCCTTAAGATTATCTGGATTTTAATTATTAAAAGAGCATTTCACCTGAGGAGCTAAATACCACCAATTCTATTTTCAGAGTTGTGGAATGAAAAGAAACATGTTCCAGTCAGGAGTTGTTTTGAAATCCACTTTACCACCTAGCAGCTTCATGATCTTTGCTAGGATGCTGGACTTTTCTGAATCTTGCCATGTTTGGGGAAATTGTAGACGTGGAAATGGGCAGAATTTGCCAATGTCCTTTCACTGGAGTGCCGGGCATTGTTTAAGCCAATATGGCTGGTGATTTTCCCTTCAGGGGAAAATCTAGTGCAGGGCAGGGACCCTGTGAAAGGCCCTGCACCACTCAGGACAGCTCTCCACTGCAAACACCTGTCTGGTCCAAAATGAGATTGAGAAAGACTGATCCAACAGATTTCTCTGGGAATGTCTGATTCTCTAGGAGTCTCTGTCTTGCATTGTTTTTGAACTATTTTATAACTCCCTAAATTTCAGGAAACTGACAGTGATGCCAATGATTCTGGTCTCTACAGGTAGCAATGAACTTTATCCTGAGAGACACAACGGGTTGTTGCTGTGTAGATGTTGACAAATTCATTTCTGCGTTCTCCATGGCTTTTACATGTGTCTATCAGAGGACCGTCCTAATGTCTACTACATCGTATTCTGGTTCTCTCATTAATGAGTGAAATAAAATCTTTGGCAAGTACATATTTGTATGAGGGTGATGATTTTATCCTGTTAAGAAAATTATGGTTTGGTTCCCATATCCGGAAAACAAACAGAAAAAGACAGCCTCTTAGGGTCACACACAGCTGAGGCCGGATCACGTGTGTGGGACACAGTGCCACATCCCACAGTGCTCAGGCAATGCCACTGTCTTTACCTCCCCTTCTTTCCCAAGTCTTCTCAGCAAAACTGAAATAGGCTGTTTATATTTGACTCCCAAGCCTCCCTTTTCTAGATCCTTAATCTTTTCCCCACAAATTGTCTTCTTCTCCTTATAAGAACTCGTAGAAAGTGCCAACCCCTCTAATAAAAACTGCTCTACAAAAAAGATGTAGTAACTGTCATTGACAACTTGAAGTAAATTTGTTTCATTATGCCTCCTCTTCTGGGACCCTTGATAAAGAAGTGAGCGATGAACACACACTTTGGGAAGTAACTTGTAGTAAGAAGCGTTTTCTGATAACCCAGACACTATGCTATACAGACATCACCTATCTCTGAGCCAACATAGGGTCTTCGTTTGCTCTGGTAACCACTGAGATCAGCAGGGGACAATGACAAGGAATGTATATGAACACAAAGGATCCATGAAACCTAAATTAAAAGGGCTTAGCAGAGCAAAGTATGTGCATTGTATTTTTAAAGATCCCATACAATGACAGGAGAGTTAAAGATGAATGAGATGGGAAGAGATTTAGCTTTTAGGAATTCCGTGGCCTTTTGAAAACATTTGAAAATGTAATATTTTCTAAAGGATTTCTTAATCATTCCTGTCTTGTCCACTATGAAAAAAAATGTGATGTTTGCATTCTTCTGGATTTCTGAATCTCTGCCATTTGGACTTATTTAGCAAACTCTCTCCTGAGATGTAATACAATGTGAATAAAGCACAGCCCAATCCATAGCAAATACAAATCGTATTCATTTATCCTTTGGAGTACAAACTTCAACCGTAACTAAATACAATATGCTGGCTCTTTTTGTGCTTTTTATGAACTTTTGAAGCAGGTTTCTGATGAATAGATTTTATAGGATTATGCAGTTATAGTTTGCTTTTAAATATTTCAGAGAGAAATCATAAACATGACCTCATATGTTAATAAATCAATTATGGAATGCTGTTTTATACATATGTTCAAAATATGACCCTATCCAAAACTCCTTCAACGAGTACCAAGAAATAACTTTAAAATCTTATTTAGGAGGCTCTGGTTTTCAAAACACGGGATGGAATTCTGCTGTTCCATACAAATGGGGGGGGGAGAGCAGTTTCTTCAACCTACGTTTATATTGTTTCTAATATAGCCAATATGAAAGCCACTTTGAGGGCATGACATTTGCTCTCTATTAGGCCTCCTTTCTCCTTGCTTTCTCATTCCAAGTTGAAACTGAGAAGCTGAGGGCCAGGGGGACAAGACACCCACCAGCAGATCGGGTCAGGGAACACTGGCTCCGAGGAGCCCACCATCTCAGTTCAGTGTCTTTTATTTTTTAGCAAGTAACTGTTTTATGTATTTACCAGCAATCTGAGGCAGACATGAATAAACAGGAATACTTGGAGGATGGAAAAATATTTCAATGTATCCATGGTCCAGTTAGAATACTAGGGTTCTATATAGTGTAAACAACTGCTCAGTGATATTTCCATTATTTCACTTTTAATAATAAATTTTTTTTCTCATACATGCTTTAAAATTAAACAGTCACAGTGGAAGAAACAATGGCTTATTTTTTTAATTATTTTTTCCTTTTTTTTTTTCACAGACTGCATTTTGAGTCATTGTACACAAACGGAGTACATCATTTCGTTTCTATGGTTGTACACATAGATTCATACCATTCGTGTAATCATACATGTACAGAATCAAGTGACCAAGCTGCTGAATCTTAAGGCCTCAACAAATGTATTATTTTCTCTGAACAAGAAGATCTTCTATTTTGATTATTCTTGGTAAACAGCAATGTTGTTTCTTCATTGGTTTCCACTGCCAAATAGTCGTGACAGACGGTTTAACATGGTGCCTACTGTTTTTAGGGGATTCTGTCATATGAATCCTCATTTCCAGAGCAACAGCTGTTGGCAATCTTTCACTGAAAGTCCATCCATCAGGATTTCTCTACCGTGGTTGACCAGGAGTCCTGCTTTGGCTGCTAGGGCTTCATTCTGTGGAATACGATATTCCTGAAATCTCATGGATATTCTTTGTAGCATTTTCAAATGTTCTGAAAAGATGATCTCTTCAGGTTTGACTTCTCTTGTAGTGAAGTCTTTTACACAGTCCAAACAGCAGGTTTCTGTAAGTTTATTGTAGGTTCCAAGGAATTTCCTAAACTCTTTTATCTGATCAGATTCTGGTATTCACAGCCATATTCTTTTGGTATGTTTATTCGTCACCTTTTCTGATGCCTGAATTTCCTTTCTGATCTGGAAAAGTGGTTGTCCAGCCTTTGCTTAAACGTCTGTCTCCAGTGAGGCTGATTCCTTGCTTTATCACAGGCTCTTGCATCCGACACTGGTACGAGGCTGGGGGGCTACAGTACAGGTTGAGTCTGGGGGCTGAGGGTCAGGCCAGGGCGCCACGGCCACTGGATGGCAGAGTACACCTGGGAGAGGTGATGTCAAAGAGTTATTAGACCCTTTGACGAAGATTCTTTACAACATGGGGGAATCTAGGGGAAAAAAAAAAAAAAAAAAAAACAACACCATTAATGAATTCTGAAATCCACTAAGAATTAACTTTGTGACTGTCTGCTTAGACAACGCTCTCTCAGGGCTAGTTTTTTTAAACATGACCCTTGGATGTGAAAAATTACAAGTTCAATAATGGTGATTTGCCTGAAAGGTTAGGATTTATTTCATGAGGCCCTTTTCTGCCTTCATGACAGTTGAATTTCTAAAACTATTATTTGTCTGTTCCTCAAAGGGATAGTCAAAGTGGCTCCGGGATTTCAAGATTATTTCAATTTCAAGAAATACATTTTTTAAATACATCTTTTAGGGCTTTTTGTTTGCTATTTTATATATATTTTAAGCTTACATAAATTAATGTTTTTATCATTGATGTTTGGGCCTCATCATTCAATATTTAATGGCACAACCAAATAAGAAAATAGTTTAACAAACTTGTCTCTGAAAGTATAAATATTACTACTTTCAACTGGGACAGAAAACATTACCTATTTTCAAATGCTGCATGAATTCACATTAGCAAGTATCAAAAAATCATGTATTCATATTTTTGTAATTCTAAGACTGGAGTTGGGTTTTAACACCTCAAATTCAGGGCATTAAATTTTTAAACCAGCAATTTCAGAAGTGTCTGCCTTTGGTGCCAGCCAGGATATAAATGAGAACAGCAGCCCTCCAGGAGAAAGAGACCAGGTGAAAGAGCACATGGACTCTGCAAATGAGATTTTATCTTCCGATGCTACCTTACCAAATCAATAAAACATCCCTGTTGCCTGCTTGAGCCAAACTTTGTCTCATACCTGTGTCACCCACAAAAATTAATTCAAAATGGGTAACAGATGCCAATTTAAAATCTCAACTATAAAACTTCTCAAAGAAAAGACAGAAAAACTTTGAGGCCTCTGGCTTGACAGAGATCTTAGATAATGACACCAAAAACTCAATTCAAAGTAAAATTGGCCTTTATGAAAATTAAAAACACTCACTCTTTAAAAGACACTGTTAAGAGATTAAAAACAAATCACAGATTTGGAGAATATCTTTGCAATTTGCATAGCTGATGAAGGGTGTGTCTCTATAACAAACTCTTGAAACTATGAGACGACAAACAAGCCAATTGAAAAGGGGGAAAAATGTGGACAAACATTTTCCCAAGGGAGATAAATAGCTGGCCAAGAAGCAAGTGCAAAGATGTTCAGAAGTCACAGTCACTAGTAAAACACAAGTCAAGATCTCTGAGATGCCACTGGACACCATTGGAAAGGCCAGAGCAGAAAGACTGGACGACCCTGCTGGTGGCCATGTTCACTGGAACAACTAATGTAGGAGACAGTTCTTCATCATCTAATCCAGCCATTCAGCTCCTAGATATGTACCCAAGAGAAATTAACACGTACACACACAGGAAGACCGCAGGAAGGTTCATAGATGCTTTATTTGTAATAACCAGGAACTAGCAAAAACTCATATATCTATGAGCAGGTTAATGGGTAAACAAACTCAGAGCTCTCCATATAAAGGAATATTACCTTGCAATCAAAAGGAGTGGACAAATGATACATCCAGTACTTGGATGAATCTCAAAATGATATGCTCAGTCAGAAGACCAGAAAAATGAAGAGGACACTGTGTACCTTGGTCAGTTTGTGCTACTGTAACAGAACACCAGAGGCTGGGTGGCTTAAACAATAAGCATTTATTTCTCATACTTCTGAGGATGGAAAGTTCAAGTTCAAAACATTCAAGACTCAGTGTCTGACAATGGCTGCTTCCTAACTCATAGGCATCTTGCAGTGGTGTCTTCGTGTGGTGGAAAGAAGGGAAGAGAGCTATCTGGGATCCTTTTTTACAAGGGCACTAATCCCACCCAGGAGGGCTCCTTAGGACCTAGCTGTCTCCCAAAGATACCCATTATCACCAGACTGGGGTTAGATTTCAACCTGTGAATTGGAAGAGGACAAAACATTCAGCCCAATGCACTGCATGGTTTTACTTATATGAAATTTTAGAAAATGCAGCTGATCTGCTGGAAAGCAGATCAGTGCGGGTGGGAGAGTTCGTGGTGGGTGGGAGGGACTGGAGGATAGGAAGAAATGTTCACAGGTCTGTCTTTATCTCAACTATGGTGATAGTGTCATGGGTGTATACTGATGTCACACTGTATACTTTAAATATGTACAGTATATTGTATATCAACTATACCTCAATAAAACTACTCTAAGAAAAGAAAAAAATGCCAATTATAAAAGAAGAATTGGGGCAGTTCTCCAAACCACTTCCATATACCATTACTGGCCAGAAACTTTGCCTAAATTCAAGTCACAGAACTACTTCAGGTAGGAGGCTCGATGCTGTGGTATGTTCCACCATCCATACCCAGCACAGGCTCTGCCATTAGCCCCACAGAGGGCACCTGGGTCGTGCCACCACTTTCTCCACTAGAGAGAGTTCCTTGTGGTCCCTGCTTGTCTGAAGTCTAGGGTGATTGACCGGCTGATGGGCCTCCTCGGTCAATATGCTGTGCATTGGTTTCAAGGCAGGCTGGGCAGATGGCCGCCTGGCATGGGAGATCGAGGGTCTTACACCGAGACTCTGGCTATCACCGTTCCTCAGGCGGGACATGCACCTCACTGGTGAGCCTCCTCCCCACTCTCCTGTATGGCAGAGCCTCCACTCTGCCAGGAATCAAACAGGTGCCCTGATGGAATGGAATGGAATTGTTAATAATGACTCTCCCTCCATTACTCCTTTGGAAGTACCGAGAGGCCCTAGATCTCTTTCCAGGCTGGAAGACTGACGACTGCCTCAATCTGTGCTTGAGTTGGATAAAGAACCAGTCTCATTCGTCTGTGTTGGGATTTAAGAAGAGATCCAACGCACATCCAAACCTTGCTGCTTGTGGACGAGTCTGCAGTTGGTCAGAGCATGAGAAGCTCCTCACACAGGCTTCTAGCTCGTCTCAGACAAGTGGACCACTGTGGGGATGGTGAGCTGGATTAATCAGAACCAGATATACAGAGGAAAAGGGATGGCGGAGGCAGCCCAAGCAGAGGTCTCTCTTCCAGCTGCCCTGTTTCTGTCCGTCATTCTTCTGGTGACCACACCTGACTTCCCTCTGGGTGCCCAGCCTTTTTCTCACTCTCAGCCAATGTGCTTCCAGCGTCTTTGGCCCTGGCTCCATTAGAAGTAGGTGGCTCAGGCCTAAGTCATTTAGCACATGACAAGCCTCGGACATGGGGCTGTTATGGGCTGGACATGTGTAACAAAATGCCAACCCCCTCATTGATGTTTGGCCACTAACAGGCTCCCCCAGACCCTCTCCCTCCACACCTGCATGACCCTCAACTCTGAGTACCTGCGGGAATGCCAGACCACACGGTCTCTAGATGGGGCTGGGGAATCCATGCCCTGGCTCCCTCTCCAATGTCCTCAGGGCTTTGCTCCTCAGTTCTCCAGGCAGAACCTGAACCTTTCTCTTGGAGGGGTCTTTTTGCTGTTTGCTGGGTACGTTCTGTCATATTTATGGGAACCCTGGATGTGAGCTTTTTGTCACTGGCACATAATATCTGAGAAAAACAACTTGAAGGAAGGAAGATTTATGTTGACTTGTGGATTCAGAGGTTTCAGCCTAGGTTTGGCTGGCTCCATGGCTTTGGGCCCGAAGCAAGGCGGAACATCATGGCAGGAGGGCATGGTAAAGGAAGGCTGCTCACCTCATGGCAGCCTGGAGGCAAAGAGTGAGCACATGGCCGGGGACAAGACATAGTCCCCATGAGAACCAGCTCCCTTCAACTAGCTCTAAGCGTTTGAATGAGCAACTGGGAGATTCCACCACCTCCCATAGTCCATTCAAAATATGAAGTGATCGATGGATTAACTCACTGATAAGGTCCGACCTCAAGATCCACTCATCCCCTGAGTCCTGCCTCTGAACATCGCTTCACTGAAGACCAAGCCTTCAACACCTGCTCCGATCCAAACAATAGCACCCCGTCAGTTTTTCCGATACCTAAATAAATGCCTGGGTAGGGGACTATTTTATATCCCCAATCCTAGAACAGAGCTTGGCACAGGTTGGCTTCAAATGGTTGATCACTTGCTTGCTTGCTTGATTGATTGGTGATCCATCCTGATTACCATCTTCATATCTGGACCTGTGCCTCGGCTACTGCTCGTGGTCCCAGGGCAGGCAGCCCCAGGCCGAGCAGGGTAGCCAAGCCGTCTGCAAAGGTGTGGCAAGTTCAACCAGCTCCTTTTGGGGACTAAACATGCTTTAACATTCCCGTTATGTCTACTCTTCTTTTTCTAAATCACATCAAAAATGTTAATTTTCCCCAATTCAGCTTTAACTCCTTCTAGAGAAAATAAAGTATATGATTCTAAGATAGAGTTTAACCCCTTTGCTGAGAATCGCCCTTCTAAAATTTGTTTTTATTTGATTATTTGTTGACCACAATCACAGCCCTGTATGGACAGTCTGAAAAGCCCACAAAATGGGCTGTAACTAAAACCACTATTTGCTTTTGGCTGTACATAGCAAAATTTGATTTTCAGTGATAGGATTGTCAGTCTGATAACACAACTGCAATTTCTCTAGTTATTTACCTTTAAATCTCAGTATTACACTTGCTACAGATGATATATGAAAGTAAAATATTTGCACAGTGCTGTGATTCAGTCTGGAGCAGAGGTAGTTCTGCACCTGAGGGAGAGGAGGGTGCTGGATGGACATTGTCAGCACCAATATTTTTGTAAGTGAGAAGCAGATTTCAGTGCTGCCTGTGCTCTGTGGATGTGCCCCGGGTTAGGTCACTGCCCCTGTGTCAGCTATTGACAAAGTCTGCGGGGCTGTGACATAATCAAAATCTCAGCTCCGGTTCGTTGGGGAGTAAAGAGGCAGATGATAGGCTGTTTTGTTTTGTTTTGTTTTTTAATTCATTGAAATTCCTCCGTGCGTTTTGTATTGTTACAGGTATGAACTCAAGCAAGAAGTTTTCCTAAGCTATTAGGATTCTTGGGTTCTTTTCTATAAGTTTGCATATGTGTGCAAATCTGCCTTTTGCAAACATGGCTAGTGCCTCTTTGTCCCTTCCAGAATCTCAGCCTTCTTTTCTCTCCAGGGTGGAGGTGCATGGTCTCAAACGAGAGGATCGAAAGACTGTGCACGTCTGGAGGAAGACGCTGCCTATCAGATTGTGATCATTTAAAACAGCTTATTAAAGAAAACCAGTTTAATTTACTCCAAGAAAAGCTCATCTTGTTGCTAATTTAATTTCAGAAAAAGGCCTTATGTAGAATGTGCCCCAGGAATTTCTATAAGATCTATTTATCCAATCCAGGAGGATTATCTGACTCTCATAAGTTAATCGTCTTGCCAGTGTGTCCCTGGTCCACAAGGAAGTGCAGGCTATTCTTCACACGACAAGTGTGTGAGTTCGGCCTGGAATAAATGAGACAGGTTGCACCCTCGGTCACCTACGCCTTGGCCATTGGAGTCGTGCGAGCTGCTCCAGGGTGTCCGTGGTCACAGAGATTCCTTCTCAGGGCTGGCAAATCAAACAATGGCTTTAATGTGATCACCAAGTTGACATATAGAAATTGGTTGCAACAAATTCAATCAATAAATATTTATGAAGTTGCTCCCGTGTGTCAGGCACAGTTGTAGATGCAGAGATTAGAATAATGGAGAACTGGCAGAGTATCCTGTCCTTGGGAGTTCACACGCAAGGGGAGAAAGTCAGGCACAAAACCCTGAAACAAGGGAAAATGAGGTAGGATCAGGTAGCAATGGACACTACAAAGAACCCTCAAACAAGGAAGAATAGAGGGGTTCGAGGGAGGTTGATATCTTAAGTCTTGAGGCCACGGATGACGTGTCTGGGGAAGTGACATTTGATCAGAGAATGAAGTTACAGGAAGTCAGGCAGGAAGGGGAGAGGCCCCAGGCAGACAGAACAGCAAGTGCAAAGACCCTGAGGCAGGGACATCCAGGAAGCCAGAGTGGCAGGGAGAGAAAAGTAGGAATGGGGTTGGGAGGTAGCATAAAACCAGGCTCACACAGGGTCTTTTCATACTGGTGAGGACGTAGGGTTTGATTCTAAGTGGTGTGAATGGCTCAGCTTTGGGAAAAATAAACTTTCATTTATATCGCAGGTGGTGATTTTTCTTCTGGTCTTGTATCTTTCTTTCATTCTCGGCTTTGGACCATTTACTGCTTGAGTCTGAGGTGCACCGCCAGCGTCATGTCTTGGCAAGAACCCTTCAGTGGCCACTCATGTTGCTGGGTCTTAAGACAAAGGAGGGTGAATTCTGTTGTCTTCATTCTCAGAGTAAAGACTGAAAACCGGTACCAAAGACCAAGTATGCCCAACCACCAAGGAGATGTCCTTGGTTGTTTTCTTATTTTCTCCCCTTTCTGGTTGTTTAGAAATAATGTCTTGGGGGAAGATGTTTCAGGAGAGACGTTCCAAGAAAAGTTTTGATTATTAAATAATTTCTATTTGAGCATGGTAAGAGCAAGTCTCTTTTTAAATGGATTATCTTTAATGAACAAACTGGATGTTTTCTGAGCAGTTTTAGGTTCAGAGAAAACTCAAGCAGCAAGTTCAGAGTTCCTGTGTGCCCCGGCCCCTACACAAGCTCAGCCTCCACACTGCCACAGCCCAACAGTGAAACTACATTGGCACATCATTGTCACCCAAAGGCCACCATTTACATCAGAGCTCACTTGGCAGGGTGTCTTCCATAGGATGACAGGCAGGTAATGACCAGTCCACCATCATTACATCTTATGGGACCAACTTACGGCCCCAGCATCCTCTGGGCTCTGCCTGTTGGCTCCTTCCTCCCCAACTCCTGACATTTTATTGACATCCACTGATATTTTGTCTCCCTCACTTTTCCTTTTCCAGAATGTTCTATAGATAGGGTCAAACAGAATGTAGCTATTTCTTACTGGCTTCTTTCAGTTAGCAAAATGCATGGACATCTCCTCCAGGTCTTTTCACGGTGTGGTAGCTCCTTTCTTCAGAGTCCTGGTCCAGATGAACCACAGTTTATTCATTCACCTACCGAAGGATGCATGGCTGCTTCCACATGTGGGCAGGTATGAATAAAGCTGTGGTCAACATCCCTATGCAGGCTTTTGTGTGGACATGGTTTCCAGTTCGTCTGAGTAAATATCAAGGGGCGTGACTCCTGGACCATGTGGTAAGGGTATGTTTAGTTTTGTAAGAAACTGCCAAGTAGCTGTACGATTTTCATTCCCACCAGCAAAGCATGAGCGTTCCTGTTGCTCCGTATGCTGGCCAGCACTGGGCGTTGTCATCCTCTGCGACTCCGGTCTCTGCATAGGTACGGACCAGCATCTCGTTTGTCCCTAATGACGTGTGACGTTGAGCATTTTTTACATGCTGACTCGCCATCAGCATCCTTTTGGAGAAGTGTCAGTTAGTCTTTTTCACATGAGAGCATTTCATGGAACTAGATCGAGTAGGTTCTTGTGATTTACATCCCCTTTCTCTGGTGCCTCCTATGATATAAGAAGAGAACTCCACATCAGTGGTCTACCAGTGAACAAGGATGTCAAAGTTTTCCATCTTAAAAACTTAAAAGGGAGGAGGATTTAAAATGGTAAACAAAAGTATGTTATTGTAAACAATACCTCATACAAGTACATTACTTGTTAGTGAGAGTAATTGCTCACTCACTCACACAAGCATGAGTGGCTTCTGTATGCAACACTCTGGCATTTTACATGTATCTTTAAATACTTACAGTAGCCCTTCATGTTATGCTTTATTATCTCTGTTGCACAAAGGAGAAAGTATCAGGCATGTGATGTAAAAATTTAGTTAAAATATGTTTAATAAATATGGGAATATATTAGTTCATGAAGCTTGAAAGTCAGGTGCGAGATAGAATAAATCCAGCAGGGCTGATCCAGGGTCTGAATGATGCGATAGTGATCCAGTGTTTTCCTCTTAATGTCTGAGACTAGCTTCTCAGTGCCAGCTTCACTCTTGGGCTCTGCATGATGCCAAAATGGCTGCAGCAGCTCCAGCTCCCCTATACTAGATAACACTCAGGTGGTTGTCTACTATAGGAAAGAGTAAAGGCCCCTTTGCCATTGATCAAATAGAGACTTAGGATGAAGTCTGATTGGGCAAATCAGCATGACTTAAGTCATTGTTTTATTTGAGTGCCTATTGTCTCTGCTAGATTCTATAAGGCAGGTTTGTTCTCTTACCTTGTGAAAAACAAGTCCAAGAAAATATGCATTAACCCAAAATCAAATAGATACAATGACTCAGTTACATATTATTATTATCATGAAGCAAAAAAAAAAAAAAAAAAAAATAGGATGTTCTATGACATGGATTGGCAAATTATGGTTCAAGGACTCAAAATGGTCTACTACCTGTTCTTTTAAATAAAGTTTTATTGGAATACATTTCATGCACATTCATTTACATATCATCTAGGCACATTCTCCACTACAACTGCAGAGCTGAGTAACTGCTACGAAGACTATATGACCAGCAAAGCCAAAAATATTTACTCTCTGACACTTCACACCAAAAGTTTGCTGCTCCTGTTATAAGCATGTTTAATAGGAGGAATCTAATTCTGGGGGTGAGGGAGGTCTTTCTGAGGAATTGAGATTTAAGGTAAGATGTAGACTGAAAATGAGTGGCAGGGCAAGTCTGTGGAGGGGTGGAGGGTTGAGACAGCCCTGGGGGATGGGTATGCTCCCAGGAGGAAGGGGCAGTGTGCAGTGAAGGTCCCCATCACCAGGGTCTGGGCTTATCTGAGGAGCAGGTGAAGGTCAGCAAGGTTGGGGCACCGGGAACATGGGCCAGGCATGACCAGTGGGACAGAGTGAGAGGGAGGCCAATGACACCAGCCTTGGGGTCATCCTGCAGGACCACAGAGGAGTCGGCTGAAGGGCACTAGGCAGGGTCAGTGTCAACCAGACTGGGACCTCAAAAATATCACCTTAGCTGCTGCATGGGGGATGGATAGGAAAACGAGAGAGAGAGAGAGAGAGAGAGAGAGAGAGAGAGAGAGAGAGAGAGAGAGAGAGAGAGAGAGAGCACACTGGGAGGCCAGGGCCATGGTGATTGGCTAGGTGGGTAATGAGGAGAGATGGTTCAGTGGGTGAAGGCAGGTCATTTATTGAGCTGGCCACGTTGCAAGATGAACAGACTCAGGCCTGATGAAGAAGATGTGAGGAAAGATCTAGGAAGGTGTTCTTCTTTGCCCTTAAGTTCCATCAGCCCAACCTGCGTTTCCAACCAGGTCTGTCAATGAGATGAGCTCTCACTAAAGTTTGGTTTAGCACCACAAATTGTATGCAGGGGATGATGTCCAAGACCAGCTGGGTCAGAGGCTTTTGTGAAGATCCTGAGAGGAGTTTCCGAGACGTCCTCTGGGCTATGAAGTCAAGTTCATCTGGTGCTGCCCGGGGTTCTCCGCATGTCACAGAAAGCTGGGCAATGGCACATTCCGTTTATTTCCACCACGCCCAAGGTGCTCCCATAGCTACACACATGGATGAGCAAAGCTAACTCCACACTGAAATGTCCTTGAAAGGAAATGAGGTTTGCAGTGTTTCGAGAAACCATTTACCCACTAAAATAGTATCTGACAAATAGGAGAATTTTTAGGTTTCCTTCCAAATACAACATTCTGTGACACGCTAGGCAAGATGAGAGGAAACCAAGTGATGTGTTCAAAAGTCATGTGACCTTCTGGACTACTCCCAGATAATTCATGCATTCCACTGCACTTTAACAGAGATATATCAAAGTCAACTAATTTCATGAGCTAGAATAAATAAGATTATCAATGACCTGGCAGCCCCTAAGTCAGAGAGCATGATCCATTCTTGGGGGCGTGGCATGCTTTGAATTTCCACATGTCCCAGGATTTTCCTATAGGAATTTAGAGTGTGGAAACAGCTCCATTTGCCTGAGTAGCAACCGGATCTGAAACAGGAGCAGCATCCCTCTTTCTTTCTCCCTGTCTCTTCTGTTGGGGTCCCTTTCTTAACCTGCTCTGCAGCACTGAGTCACCTTGGAGTACCTTGCTCAGGTCACAGACAAAGACAGTAGGAGCTAGGAGACTCTGCACCTTCACCTCTGTGCAGAGTAAGTTAGGAGACCACAGCTGGATGGCGAAGCCCCCGTGTGTCGTCAGACTCAGGCGGCTACTGGGGACAGAATTCTAGCTGACTGGGGCTGTTAGTCTTTCAAAGTTCAAATTCCCAGGAGCAAAACCTGGAGGGAGCTGGTGGCCTGTGGCTCGGGAAGGCTGTCTTCTGATGGCAGTGCCAACTAACTCCATCCAATGCCCAGGGAAGAGAGGAAGTCAAGGTGATGCTGGGAGGGAAAAGGTGGCTGGGCACTCCAGAACAGTGCAAGGTCACCCTCACAGGCTCTGGTCAGTCCTGCCAGCCAAGGGACTGGCTTCATTCATCAGGAAGGAAATCCTTTTCTTTTCCTTTCATACATGAGGACATGAATAAAGCACCTTCTCACAACGTCTGGGCAGTGTGAAGGCATGCGCCAGGGACCTAGGTGGGGTGGGGGAGGAGGGTATGCAGCCTCCCAGGATGGGAAGAAGGAGGGAGGCTGGCCCAGGTGGGGTCGGAACATTCAGTCAAACAGCACCAGGAGGACAGCGTGGAGCAAGCAACCCAGGAGCTGGCAAAACAGACGCCAGAGGGTGTTTCTTCTTTAACTGACCAGAAGTGACAGGGTAGGCTCTCAGGAGGAACAACAGAAGGGAAGTTGGAACGAGCCTACAGGGAAGAAACCAGAACCTGCCTCTGCTTTACCTGAAGTCTGTGTTGGCCTCTCCCACCTCGCAATTAGAAGTAGGCCCGCTGCTTGTCATAATGAGCATATGGATCAGTGTTTGCTGAATAAGTGGTACCTCCTTACGTGTGGCCCTTCGGCACTGCACAACCAAGCACAGTGACACAGCCACACACACACACACACACACACACACACACACACACACGCACAGAGGCTGGGGCTAATTCCTGGAGTACTTCAAATGCTACACTGCTTTCTCAATGCTATAGAAATATTGAGAAATTTCTCAATGCTGAGTTCACTGAACTGAACACAAGTTTCTGCAGAGGGTAGTTTCCTGGAAAGCCACCTGCAAACATGACGTAAAGGACACTGAACAGCAACGCTCACATCCAGCCGGGCTTCCCAAATCCCTTCCCCCTCTGGAGCCCCTGATGTCAACATGGCTAGATGCTTTAGCTGAAAGCATTCAGAGCTCCTGATGAAACACCAGTGTCCAGGGAGAAGGTAGTAGCCATTTGCAAGCTTCTGAGAGGGCTTGGTGTCCGGGACATGTGCATTTTGTTGGAGGGAGGGGAAGGAGAGGGGAGGACCTTGCTCACTGCAGGCAACTGAGGACACAGGATGCTTGTCAGAGGGGAGGTAGAGAGATGCTGAAGACAAATGTCCCATTTCCTGAGTTTGGCCATTGGAAGAATGTACCCTTTGATGGATTTGTCACTGCAAAGATTCTGACATTTTGGCTGGAATGGAGATTATAACAAGGATAGAAAAGGAATTTTTTTAAAAAGCCAGTGACAAAAGTGAGTCTGTTCACAACAAAACTTGGATGCCTCTGACACCAGTGTGCTGGGGGTGGGGACCGGCTCCAGAGAGGGGGCAGCAGGGAGAAGAAGATGCACTTACCCTTGTGCGTCTTGCACAAAACTGGAACTCCGCCCTGTGGACAGGTGTGTCATTCCAGGCTGGGGTGAAATATGGCCCAGCTCTGCCCTGGGCAAAGGGGAGGGACCACAGCAGTCATCTCTGTCCCCTTGGCTGTGTGGCCCATCCTCCACCATGCTTCCTCCCATCTCCAGAGCCTCTCGGAGGCCGACCCAGTTAGAGTGGAGGTCCCTGTTACCTGGGCTGGTGACACAGGGCGTGTTTTGATTTTATTATTTGCTTTCCTTGGCAAAACCCCTTCCAGCAGCTTCAGAGGAAAACAGGCAAGATGAAAGCATTTCAGAAGCACTTACACCATAATCCTGTCACTCGTGGACTTAGAAAACAGATCAGCTTTTCCAGAGGAGGTGAGGAGCCAGCGTGTGACCCATTAGCTGTTATCAAGCCCTTCCGCAGAGCCTGGAGGGCCCTCCAGCTCGAGCCAGCCTCCTTTAAAACAGCCCCTCCAAGCCCTTGTCTGGAAGCAGCAGCCAGGGCAGCTGCGGGCATGACAATTTCTCATTCACAAAGTTCCTTTCGAAACACGTTGCCAACCAGCGCCCCGTAACCGATCTTACTTGTGAGCCGAACACCATTTCAATCAGTGTCTGCAGATGAGAATGTTAATAACTTGGCACTTTCTCTCTGCGTAGAAACACACACACACTCACGCTCGCCTTCCCCAAACCTGGTGCACATTAGATGATGAAAACAAACAGAAAATCCCTAGCAATATATTTTTGATACATTCTGCATCTTCACGGAAACTGTCATCACAAGTTGGTACTTGCCTACATGCTTATAATTTTCTCTTTGAACTGCACAAGGAACCAGCAGCGAATGATCACTTTTTACTTAGAGAAGAAAGTCAAAATAGACTCTCTTTTTCAGGCTTACGTCTGAAGCGTAATGTTGATCCGGGCTAAAGGCGGCTGGCACATTTTTCCCATGAGTGTCTGGAGCAGCTGACTTTCTCTGGAATCATCAGCATTAACAAGCCAGAATGGAAAAGGCAGGCAGGAGGCCTCAGGTCAGGAGGGTGGTTCAAGGTCAGTGTTTGCTGGAGCAGTGTACTCTTCCTGTGAAGGGAAATCTCGGGACCCATCCAGGGCCGCCCCTTAGTTATCATAAAACCCAGTCTTCTAGGTCAATAAACTTGGTTATAAACACACCATACGATCCAGGGATCTAGAGTGGATCCGGCCGCAGACATCGCCACCATGTCACCTGTTCCTCCTCTGACCTGTTCGCACAAGCTGCTTTTCCTGTCTCCAGAGAAATGCCCCTGGGCTCTTGCTTCTCTCTGAGCTGATATATCAGGAGACTCTAAGAAATGCTGAGCTTTATTTTTGTCTGATTAAAAAAAAAAAGTCTTCCCCTGAATGCATGTGCCCTGTTGTCTTGGAGGTGGACACGCTCCTGGGATGCGTGCACATTTACCTGGGGCTATGGGGCTGTCCTCACCTGTCAGCCACAGAGAGCAGACGGCTGCACATCCTGTCCACTCCAGTGCCAGTCTCCCCTCGCAACAGATCACAGTGCTCGGCAGCCTGCCCCTCCTGTGGGCTCCTGTGATGGGTAATCTTGGTCGTCAACTTGACTGGCTCAAGAGACGCCTAGAAAATTGGTAAAGCGCACTTCAGGATGTGTCCTGAGGATGTTTCCAGAGACAACTGGCAAGTGGGCCAATGAACGGAGGGGCAAAGACCCACCCTGAGTGTAGGCGCCACTGACTATGAGGCTGGGCCCCTATGGAGCCAAAGGAGGAAGAAGAAGGAAGCCCGCCCTGGCCCAAGCTGGATTCCTCCCGAGCGCCTTGAGCCGCCGTGGCTTCCAGACCTCAGACTCCAGGCTCTGCGGTCTTTGAACGCAGGTTGGTACCAGCGACTCTCCAGGCAGCATCCAGCCTTCAGCCTAGACTGGGGCTGCAGCATTGGTCCCTCTTGTTCTGAGGCTCCAGCTTCTTGGACAGAGCAGCCACTGGTTCCTCCAGCTCTCCAGCCTGCCCCCAAGACTGTCCCACCTTTGACTGCAAGCTTGTCATCAGCCCCATCCTGCATTTACAAATGCTGCCTGCTGGTTCTGTTCCTCTAGAGAGCCCTGCCTCATAGGGCTCCCCAGGGGAAACCTTCAGCCCTGAGAACTTGGTTTGTTCCCCAATTCCCAGTCTGGCCTGCCCCAAAACAGATGTTCTGGGAATGCACAATGAAGGAAGGAAGGAGCACATGGGTCCAGTTCCCTTATTGAGAAGATGAAGAAACTGAGATGAAAACAAACAAAAAGACTTGCCCCCAGACATGTGGGGAGAAAGATGGCGACTGGGCTTTCTGGATATGACCTTGTGGGTAAAAACAGTCTATATTCAGTGCCTCTGAGTAACTAGGGAAAAAAATGAATCTCAATCCTTTATTCTCAAACTGCAAAACCTGTGAATAACCACCCAGACTTTCTGTTTCTGTATTTTTAAGAAGTTTTCCCCTTAATATAAAAATATTAAGTCACTTAAAAATGGAAATATCCAAAGATGAGAAAGAAGGAAAGAAAACTATAAATTTAGAATGCCAAAGAAAATCACCATCAACATCTTGATGCATTCAAAGCCAATCTTTTTTTCTTGTTTTTACTTGTTCTAATTAGTTTTATATGAACATAGAATACATTTTGACATATCATACATAAATGGAATATAAATTCTCATTCTTCTGGTTGTACATGATGTAGAATTACACCGGTTTTGTAATCATTGTAAGCACGTAGTATAACAATGTCCCTTTCATTCCACTCGTTCCCACCCTCATACCCCTCCCCTCCTTCACTCCCCTCTGTACAATCCAAAGTACCTCTATTCTTCCCTAGCCATGCACCCTTATTATAAATTAGCATCTGTGTATCAGAGAAAACATACCTCCTTTGGTTTTTTTGGGTTTGGCTTATTTCACTTAGCATGATATTTTCCAGTTCCATCCAATTACTGGCAAATGTAATTTCATTATTTCATTCTTCTTTAAGGCTAAGTAATAGTTCATTGTGTATACATATCACATTTTCTTTATCCATTCATCTGTTGAAGGGTACTTAAGTTGGTTCCATAGCTCAGCTCCTGTGAATTGAGCTGCTATAAACATTGATGTGGCTACATCACTGTAGTATGCTGCTTTTAAGTTCTTTGGATATAAATCCAGGAATGGGATAACTGGGTCAAATGATAGTTCCATTCTAAGTTTTCAAAGGCAATCTTTTATGTCTTTTTCTTATAAAATTACTTTTTTTTAAAAACACAGTTGTAATTATACTACACTGTGATTGTGTGTAGCTTTTTATTTTAATATTATAGCACTATCTTTTCCCCCAGTTTTATAAGATTTTTGTAAATAGAATTTATATGGCTGTATAATTTTTCAGGAAATTGGTATAACAACAAAAAATTCCTAATAAGTCAATTTTAGATTGTTTCTAAGTCTCCCTTATTATAAATGCCATTGCTATGAATATCTATGTGTCAAAGGGGATGTTTTCATTTCTAGAATGTTCTTCCTTAGAATAGATTCCCAGTGTAGAATTACTGAATCAATATCAAGTAATTCTCTAGTAATTTTCAAGGCCTAGGTTGTTTGTTATTTGTAATCTATATTGACAGATTTAGTCCAAAGAATAATATAAATTTACATAGTATCTAACAATATACAAGAGACTCATCATACCTTGATAAATATTGTTTCCTTTGTCATTTAAAAATAATTCCTAATTTGTAAAGTAAAAATTATCTTTGAATCTTTTTGATTTCCATGTCTCCAATCCTTGTGAAGTGGAACATTTTCTTATTTAAAACACTGTTTTCATGATTTCCACAAATGTATTTGTAAGTAAGCTTGCCTATCTGCCTATTAGACCATGGGTGTTTTTGTTATCAGTTTATATGAGCTTTTTATCTATTGAAGATAAGATTATCATATTTGCTCCAAATTATTCTTTTTTGGTTTTTGCTTGATTTTTTAAAAAGCTTTTCCTGACATCAATACATTGCACTCAGAGTGCACAATCAGATCAATTTGAACCTACAACCATCAACACAATCGAGGCGGTAAAACTTATCTATCAACCAGGAAGTTTTCTCCAGCTCGTTCATCCCTCCTCCCAAGTGGCCACCGATCTGCTTCCAGACTCTCCCATTGCCCTCTCTAGACTTGACCTCAGTGGAATCACGTGCCTTGCAACTCTTGTTTCCTTGCTCTTCTTTCACTCAGCAGCAGTATTCTGGAATCATCCACGCTGCCATGTCTACACGTGGTTCCCTCCCTTTGTCTCTGTTGAGTCGAGTGCGTGATGGATATTCCATGACTTGTTCATCCACTCACCTATCAATGGGCACTTGGCAGTTTCCAGATCTTGGTATTACAAACAAATCTGCTGTGAACCTTCCCATGCCCATCTTCCCATGGCATATCCTTCCATGTCTCTTGGGTAAATACTGAGTAGAGGAATGGCTGGGTCATACGGGAGGCAGGTGTCTAGCACTTTCAGAAACCAGCAGATTGTTTTCCAGAGTCTTCCAGCACTTGAATACCTGCGTCCCGGTGTTCAGGAATTCCAGTCACTCTGCCTCCTCACCACACTTGGCACAGTCAGCCTTTTGGTTCAGTTGTTGGTGGCATCTGTGACAGCATTCATCTGCGCTCCCCGTCTAACAAGGACAGCCCCTTTCCACGTGCTTGTTTGTCCTCATCTTTCTTCCTTTGAGAAGTGCCTTTTTCAAATCTTTCACCCATATTTCATCTTCTTATTGAATCTCGAGGGCTCTTTATATATGCTGTACAGGAGTACTTGATCGGATCGGTGATCTGCACGTGCTTTCTTCCAGCTTGTGATGTCCTCGCTCGCTCTCTAGGGAGGTATCATTTGAACAGCAGCAGTTTTAAGATTTGAGAAAGTCCAGTGTGTGGATTGGTTTTTTCATGAACTGTGCTTTACGTGCATTAAGCATTTTTTGCCTAACCCAAAACTACAAAGGGTTTCTCCTACGTTTTGTTCTCAACAATTTCGTTTTAGGTTTTACATTTATTTGCAAATGGCTGTCCAGTGGTTATCCACTTAAAGAAGGGACTATCTTTTTGCCACCAAAGTGCCTACGATTCTGCTGAAAATCAGTTGCCTGTATGTTCAGGTCTTGGTCTGGACTCTCTTTTACCCCACTGACAGCTTGGTCTGGTGTTGGGTCAATACCACAGTGTCTTGACAATCAGAATTTGACATGTTTTAGAATCGGGCAGTGTTAGTCCTCCAAGGTCATTTGCCTTTTATGTAGCTGTTTTGGCCTTTACAGATCCTTTCATTTTCATGTGGATTTCCAGAATTTCCATGAAAACACCTACATGGATTTTTTGACCAGGATTGCATTGAAATTTTAGATCAACTAAGGAAACAATGTATAATTTAAGTAATCAACAACTTATTTTTTTGACAAATTAAAAAAGGATACCTTTCATTGTTTTTATAGTTTCCAGCGTCTTCTCTTTTGTATTAGTCAGGGTTTTTCTCCTCAGGAATAGACCTTTAGTCAGATCCAGCCCTACGTATTGCATGTTATATAATGTAATAATAAATGGCATTACTTTAATAATTTTCTATCCTGGTTATTGCTAGTGTGTGTGTGTGTGTTGATTTATGCACGTTGATCTTGTATCCTGCAAACTCGCTAAACTCACTTATTAATTCTTTTGCTAGATTTCATCAGTTTCTTAGATCATTGTTATCTGCAAATACAGTTTTACTTCTTCTCAATCTGGATGATTTTTACTTCTTATTTGATTTGTTATAGTTGCTGGATTTCCAATCATCATTAGAATTTCCAGGAAGTGTTGAATAGAAGTGGTGAGAATAGACCCTTTGCCATGCTCCTGTTCTCAAAAGAAAAGCATCCTGTCTTTTGCCACTAAGTATAGTGTTACCTGCAGGTTTATCTGCTTGAGAGAATTTCTGTCTGTCCTAGTGTACTGAGAGTTTTCCATAGAAGTGTGGTTGCTGGGGAGCTGTGGATATAGCTCAGTTTGTAGAGTGTTTGCTTATTAAGCACAAGGCCCTGGGTTCAATACCCAGCACTGCAAAAAAAAAGAAAAAAAAAAAAGAAAGAAAAAAGAAGCATGGTTGCTGGATTTTGCTGAAGGCTCTCTCTGCCTGTGTTATGGTCATCTAGTAGATTTTCTTTTGTGCTGACTCACATGGTAAATTGTGATTTCTAATGTTCAATCAGTCTTTCATAATAGTCACGGTGCATTACTCTTTTGATACAGTGTTGATTCGATGGCTGAAGTTTTATTTAGAACATTCACTTCCACGTTCACAAGGGTATTGGTCCATAGCTATCTTTTCTTGCGATGTCTTTGTTCAGTTTATCTATCATGGTGACACTGGCCTTGAAGGAGTTGGGGAGCAGTCCCTCATTTTAAATTTTCTGGAAGAGTTTGTGCTGTGTTGTCATTATTAATTATTTCAATGTAGAAGTCACCAGTAAAGCCACCAGGGCCTAGAGTTTACTTTGTAGGGAGGTTTTAAACTACAAATTCAACAATTCAGGTTGTCTGTTTCTTCTTGGGTGGGTTTCAATAGTTTGTGCCTTTCAAGGAATATGTTTATATTGTCTTGGCTATTGAATTTATTTACCTAAAAGTGTTCATAAAATCCTTTTATTATTCTTTTAATATCTATAGAATCCATAGTAATATTACTCACTTCCCTCATTCCTGATATTTGTAATTTGTATTTTCTATTTTTTTCCCAGTTCAATATGGCTAGAGATTGTTCAGTTTAATTGATCCTCTCAAAGAACTAATTTCTAGTTCTTTTTTTTTTTTTTTCCTATTGCTTTTCTGGGTGTTTTAGTCCTTTGATTTCTGTTCTAGCATGTTCTTTCTTCTTTCTGTGGGATTAATTTGCTCTTCTTTTGCTAGTTCTCACCAGTAAAAAATGAACACAGTGATTTGAGACCTTTCTTCTTTCCTAACACAGGCATTTAGGGCTAAAACTTTACCCTCAAGCACTGTTTGAAATGTCGTGTTCACATTTCCATTCAGAGGAAATGACATTCTAATTTCCCTTTTGATCTCTTTGTGACCAAGGGTTTATTCGATGTATGTTATTTCTAAATATTTCCTGATTTACCAGATACTTTTGTCTTCTAATTTAATTCCAATTTGGTTAGAGAACTTACTTTGTATTAATTTGAATTCTTTTAATTTTTTGAGCCTTTTTTATGGCCCGGAATACAATCTTTGGTGAATGTAATATGTGTCTTTAAAAATAATGTATGTTTTATTGTTGTTGGGTGGAGTGTTCCATAAACGTCAATCAGATCAAGTTAGCTGATAGTGCTGCTTAGATATTCTATATTCCTAGTGATTATCTATTTCTTTGATCACTTGTTAATAGAGGAATATTCAAATCTGTGACTATCATTGTGGGCTTTTAAATTTCCCTTTGAAGTTCCATTGGTTTTGCTCATGTAATTTGAAGCTCATAAACATTTAGAATCATTACCTCTCTTGATAGAACAGCCCCCATTTCATTACAGGATGAATAATATAATACACTTTTCACATGGTAATATCTTGGCTCTGAAACCTACTTTGATATTAATATAGTCACTCTTTCTTTTAATTAATGTTGGCATTGTATATATTTTCCACCCTTTCACTTGACTTCTTTGCGTCTTTATTTGTAAAGTGTGTTTCTTATAAGCATTATGTACGGTCTTGCAGTTTCTGCTTTTAATGGGGATGTTTAGATCATTTACATTTAGTGTGCTTAACAGTCTAGTTTGGTTAAGTCAATCATCTCTTGTAAACTTTTGCCTTCTTTCTCCACCTTCATTTGGATTCATTGGCTATTTTTGTTATTCTATGATATCTCCTTCATTAGCTTATTAGTCACAACTCTTTGTTATTTCAGTAGTTTGTGATTTATCAAATACATCTTTAGTTTGCTGCAATTTTCCTCCAAGTGGTATTATACCACTTCACATATAAGTTTTTTTTCTCAATTATATGCCTCCTTTTCTCCCTTGCCAGTCTTCAGTTACTATCATCTATTTTACTTTTATGTACATTATAAACATCACCCTATATCATTATTTTTGTTTCAATGGTCAAATATTTGTAAGTATTTTTAAACCAGAACAGAACCTCCTCTAACTGTGCAATCACTATTTCCTGAGCTTTTCTTTTTCCTTCATGAAAATCTACATTTCCATCTGGTATCATTTTCCTCTTGCCTTCTGTCTGCTACTGATGAATTCCTCCCACTTTTGTATATCTAAAACCGTCTTTATTTCACCTTGTGAAAGACATTTTTATGGTACAGAACTTTAGGTTGATTTTCTTTCAGCTCTATAAAAATATTGTTCTCTTGTCTTTTCACATTGTTTCTAACAAGAAGTCTGCTAGAATTCATATCTTTGCTACTCTGTTTATTGTGTGATTTTTTTTTCCCTCTAGCTGCTTTTAAGAATTTTTTTCACTAAAAAAAAAAAACATGTTTAAGACATTTTTTTTATTTTTGAGCATTTTAAGTGTGATGTGCCTTGGTGCAGTTTCGTTCATGCTTCACATGCTTAAGTTTCTTGAGCTTTATGGATTTCACGATTTATTCTTTTTATGAAATTGGAAAACTTTTCAGACACTAGTTGTTCCTCAAATATTTTCTTCCATCCCTCACCCTGCCTCCCTTTTGAAGATTCCAATTCCATTATATTAGATCTCTGAAGTCTCATAGCTAACACTCTCTTCACTCTAAAAAAATACTTTTTTTCCTTTCATGCTATGCTTTGAAATTTTCTACTGATACGTCTTTAAGTTCATAGTTCCTTTCTGTTTATATATATATATTATATATATAATATATATAAGCTGTAATATATATGCATATATATATGTATATATATATGCATATATATATATTAGTTGTAGGTGGACACAATACCTTAACTTTATTTATTTATTTTTTAATGTGGTGCTGAGGATCGGACCCAGTGCCTCCTGCATTCAATTTGAGTGCTCTACCACTGAGCCACAACCCCAGCCCCTCATAGTTCCTTTCTTTTGCAATATCTAATCTGATGTTAATCTCACTCAATGTTTTTTTAAAATCCCACATTGCAGGTTTTTTTTTTTTCTTTAGGGGTCCAATTTAAATCTTTTTAAAAATACCTTCTACCTATGTCTCTGCATAATTTTTTAAACATATGAAATACATGCAGTAACTCTTAATAGTCTTGTCTGGTACTTTTTGCATCTATGTCAGTCAGGATTGGTTTGGATTGGTTTTTCATTGTAGGTCTTATTTTGCCACTTCTCTTGCATGCCTGGTTATTTTTACTTGAATGCCAGACACTATCAGTTTTATGTTACTGAGTTATTGATATTTTTATATTCCTATAAATATCTTTGAGCATTATTCTGTGGCATAGTTATTCAAAACACTTTAGTGCATTTGAGTCTTGCATTTAAGATTTGCTAGAGGTACCAGAGCTGAGATCTTGATTTCCCACTGCAGAGGTGAGGCCTGCAAGTGACTCTCTCCCGCACCCTGTGAGTCCAGAGGTTTTCTGGTCTGGGCGGCGGGAGCACATGCTTTTCTCCATCCTGAGGTCTGTTGGACACTGTAGCTTCTAATCCTCTCAGCTGGTTCTTTACCTAGGGTTGGATAGTTTCTTTATAATAGCTGATGTATTAGTCAAATTTTCATTGCTGTGACCAACATATCTGACAGGGACAATTTAGAGGAGGCAAAGTGTGTTGTGGCTCACAGTTTCAAAGGCCTCAGTCCATGGTCAGTCAACTCCACTGCTCTGGGTATGAAGTGAAGCAGAACGTGGTGGAAGGGTGTGGGGGAGGAACACTGCTCGTCTCATGGCAGAGCCAACGACAAAATACAATCCCCAACAGCATGTCCACAGTGACCTGCATCCTCCTTCCATGCCCTGCATGCCTACAGTTACCACCCAGTAATCCATTCAAATTATTAATCCATCAAATGAATTAATCTGCTGATTAGGCTACAACTCTCATAATCTAATCATTTCACCTGTGAATACTCCTGCATTAACACATAAGCTTTTGGGGGGCACTTCATACCCAAGCTAGCATGGCCAAGTATTTGCAGGGTGCCTTCTACAGATTTCCGGAATTCTTGCATGCTGCTGTTTCCTCCCTGGCACTCTGTTCTATGACCTCTAGCCCTTCACTCTCCTGAGTCTCAGATCCATCTCCTTAAGTTGGGGGGTTCACCAGGTTGCCTTCCCTGCACTACCTCCTCCAGGAAGTCTTCCGGGCAGTCATGGGACTCTCCTCATTAATAAATGTGTTACTCAGGGATCTTCATTGCCTGATAGTCAGTGTCTCAAAACCTGCTCTTTACTATGTTCTGCTGGCTTTGTGGCTGCTTTAAGAGAGTACATTCAGTCCCTCTCAGTCCATCCTGACTGCAGGATAAAGGCCAGCCCAAGATCCCTTTAAAGAAATACCTTTGTGCATGTATCCTCTAGTGTCAAGGTCTGTTGCTTGCAAGTAAGAACCTGTCGGATACATCCTGTTTGAATCCATCAGTCCTTCCAAAGGGCAGAATCAGACTTCCTACCTTTTCCTATTTCAAAGATTCCCCTTTTGAGTTGCTCATTAAGATCCTGTTACCTGTGACAGGTGCCTCCGCCTCTCAGGTGATTTACAGAGCATGAAGAAAGGACCTTCGCCCTCTGTCCTCCTGCCACATCTCCCCCCAACTCACTAACCATGTCTCATCTTAGGGCTCTGCTTACTGCCGGCTCCTCAGGGAGCAGCTTCCCTGACCCTTAGCTGGGATCAGCTCTCCCCAGCTAACTAGCCCCACAGATCCCCGCATCTCCTTATCGCTTCCATTCCTTCCACTCAATTGTAATTTCTTACTTTTAAAAGTTCACATCCTTCGTTCAGGTGTGGGTTCATTGGTTGGTTCTCTTTGTTGCATCAAACCAAGGCAAGCACTTTGTAAATTTTTGTTGAACGAATGAATGGATGAACTTTATACATAAGATAGTAAAATGAGATCTTCTGGATGGATGAATGGCTCAAATCCTCTTGGTAAATGATCTTTTCATCTTGGTGGTTTCTCAATGCAAAAACACTATCAACTAAACTGAGCGATTTCCTGAGACCACTGCCCCTGTGGAATGAGCCCCATTTCTCCAGAGGGGAAGGGACACAATGCCCACACAAGTCAGACCCATGGGAACCTTAGAAATTAATGGGGTGAAAACTCCTTTCTTCTGCAGACCCAAGTGGAGCGAGGACAAGCTCTCCGAAGTCACTGGATTATTTGGGGGTAGATCCTAGAAACTAAACCTCCTGATTCTCTGTCCTGGGCTCTTTCCACTCGCTGACTTCCACATAGCCTCCATCCCCACACCAGTTGGAAATACAGCCTGAGACAGTGGAGCCCCACAAATCTATCATGTCTTTAATGGTGTCACTGACTTTGCTGAGCTTGCTTTTCTGCAAAGAAGGAAAGCTAGCAAGTCACATCTTCCATACAAGACAGCATGCCCTAAGAACTCCATGCAACTTGAACTCTGGAACATTCCAAATGTTAGACATTCATAACAGTGATGGCCATGAGCAAGTATTCATACATACAACCACCTGCAAGTATAAGCCAAAACCAACCTATCTTAAAGGTAGCCATGCACTTTATGATATGTAATATGTACATGTGTGTGTGTGCATGTGTGCGTGTGTCCTGAACTCATGTCAACTGGAAATTCAAATTACAACCCACATCTGAAGGAAAAGACCCAGCATGGACCCAGCATGCCCCCAACCAACAAAACTTCCAGCTTTGAACTCACTCCAGGATTGCTTCTGCCAGCCAACTACTCTTCACCTAAAGTATTACTGTCCCCTTTGGATAAGAGCCTAAGCAGCTATTCTGTTTTAAATGTCAAAGTCCTGGAACTTAACAAGCTGATTACATGATAAGACTCACCCTTTTCTTCTTTCTGCCTCTGCCTTCCTCCAGGTCTTTCTTGCCCCTCTAACCATTAGTGGGTGTGTAATCTAGAACACCAGTCCAATAAAGATCATCACACACACACACACACACACACACACACACACAAATGGGGCATATTTATTTTTGACCTGTTAGTCTCTGAGCACGGTGAGAAGAGTTAGCCTTCCTGCTAGGGAGGGTTCACGGGGGCATGTAGGCAAACCACAGGCTGGCTGCAAATGTCCTGTTCCAGCAGATAATCCACGGCTCTGGGAACAGTCCTCTACCTGAGCAGATGTCCACTCACCTACTGTCTCATTCACCGTAAAGCTCTATAATGACACGTGACTGGACCTGCCACACTGTGGACTGTGCCCAGCCAACATCAGCACAGGTGAAAGGCACAGCCTCTAACCCACCCGTGTAGGTCTCTGCCTGGTTAAACCTCTGTCGCAACGGTTCCACCCCTGTCATCTCAATGAATTAAATAATGGCTTTTTCTTTGACAGGCTACTCAGATTTCAGAGAGAAACACAGAAAGGAGCGTCCAGGACAGGCCCAGCCTTCTTCCCAGGCTTCTGTGAAGCCAACCAGGGAAATTCATGAGACGACAGATGTTGGAGACAGATGCCCAAATATCCACTCCATGGTCAGGCTTAATGAACTAACACAGGAGGAGCAATTAGAGAATTCATTAATTATACTCCAGGTTCATTTCCATTGTTAACTCTAATCCTTTATTTGGCTAATGACTTCAGCTTTTCTTATAATAATGCGTGCCTATCAGTGAATGATAATGTCTACGAATTTCCATAATTGTGTAAAATTCACACCCTATCTGTAACTCTTTCTAGTTCTTAAAAGGACCTAAAGTAACTTCTAAGGTACATAAAATATTTCAAGTAAACATAAATTAGGGTGGGGGGAAAAAAGTAAGGACAGAAGATAAAACAAGGAAAGATACGGATATTTAAAAATAAACTATAAAGTCTCATATACTAGTTTCGGGTTCTATTTTATAAGTAGGAATAGTTCAGATAGCTCAACCAAGATTTCCACTGGTTAACAATGTATAGACGTTTGTTAAACCTTCCAACTCAATACCCACCACTGTAGATCCACTCTAATGCAGAAGCGTGCTGGTCTTTTCTAATAATGTGTCACACACTGTCCTAGAGTCCTTCGTAGTTTATTACAGGAGGCCTTAACAGTTTAAAACATAAATTCTTCCAGTAAATGAAACACAGAGAAAACAGCCAGTGGGAGAGAAGGGAAGACCTGCACAGCCAGATTCTGAGTTGGTCAGTCTCACCCTTGAACCAATGCATTGCGCTCATTTGCATACTCCCGCCCTCGCTCTTGAGCCAGCGACATTGACAGGAGAGCCTCCTTGCTAGGCACGGAAACTGTTTCAAGATGTTTCAAGCTGAGAAATGGCCACCTGCGTGCATTCTGGTTCAGACGTAGCCTACTGCTCAAGTCTTGTGGAGGAAAAGTTCAAAAGGTGTTCCTCTGAATCATTCATGCTTTTGCTGTTCTTGACCTAAAGCAATCTTGCGGATGCGGGGGAGGGGATGTCAAGCTTTTATCTGAAAATGAAAAAGAAAAAAAAAAAAAATGAGATGCTCCAGTATTGCACTAATATATGGATTTTTTCCCCCTATATTCTAATGGCATACTTTATATTTCATATAAACTGAGTTCTAACATGATGTATTATAAAGCAAATAAGATTTTAAAAAATCTGTTATTTTGATGAAGAGACCATATATGAAAATACTATTTCACATAAATGCATAATTTGATCTCGTATATGTATACATTTGGGTTTGCTTATATAAGCTAAACTAGCAAATCACACAGTTTGATTTACTTTTATCTTGCTTTACACTGACTGTGATAGAAAACAATTACAGTAGCAGAATTTTATTGGCATTTATCATTTATATATATGATATATAAATCATATGTCATTTATATATTTCAAGAGCAGCAAATACCTGCACATGAGATGCACCTACATCCGTGTGGTAAGAAATATCCAAGTCAACATCAACACTGAACTGCTGAAGGAAAAAAAATCACACACATATCTAGTGTGGGGTATTTCACCTTTGCAAGCTGGGAATCATTAAGTAAGGGGTCCCCCCTCCCCTTTGGTAAAACACATACTGAATGCTGGGCCCATGATTTTGAGAATAATGTGTCCCACTGCCCCTTGGAAACCCCATTTCACGTAGTTAGTTAATGATGGTCCATTTTGACTCAAACACCAATTCCTTTCATCAATCATTCTCTCTATTGGTTTTAGAGCAATGATTACCAAATCTCCAATACAGCTATCTGTGGAGAGAGACTCGGATCACCGCTGCACTTAGGATTTCCCAGGACCTGTTTCTTCTACTTCCTTCCAAATGAATAGAATGAATGTGTTATGTGAAAGAGGAAGCCCATCAGAAACTGGATGTGGGAGACTCAAGTGTTAATCTAGAAAGTCATATTATTTGGTGCTGGGAACGGACACTGTAAGAAAATGGTCCTTTATTTAATGCAAACCTGGGGAATACAAAACACTGTCAACCATGAAAATAAGATTTAATTTGGAATCACAACACACGGGGTTTTTTTTCCACTTTAAATTCTTCTTATTCAATCATATTTGTTATAAATATTCAATAGAAATGCAGTTTTCCAGGACTGAAATGGTCTTTAATAAAGCAAGCCATGTGTGGCTTTTCAGCCAAGCATTTTCATGCTTGGTTAGCTGTCAGGATGTTGTGTTCCTTTCCCTCAAATTATTATTTGTGATTCTGCTTAGGCCTCTGAAAAGCAACTTATTCTCTGGAGACGAGGAATCATCTACACATCACAATTCCATCGACATCAAATGCACGAGGCATTTCCGACGGGCTCTCAGGCAAAGGCAAACCTTCCATTTGGACATGGCCAGCCAGCCACTTGCCCTTACAACTAATCCAGCCCAACACAATGCTTGCCTGGAAGTTGGAAAGCCAAATTCAGCAGCAGCTCTGCCCCTTGCTACTTAACTTGCTGGTTAACCTTGGGCAAGTTATTTTCCCACAAGAGGCCTATGGTGTCTGATCTTTATAATATGAAAGTTGGATTCTGTAAAAGATTATTAAAATACTGTCAGTGGACCAAATCCACTATGCTTTTATAAATAAAGATTTATTAGAACACAATCACCTCCATTAGCATACTACTGCCTACGGCTATGAGTGCAGAATCGAGTAGTTATGGCAGACTGCTGCCTTGAAAAGCCTAAACTATTTCCCACCTGCCCATTAATAGAATAAGAATGAGCAGATACTAAGTATTTCTTTACTTGGTGATTTATGGATCCACTTTCAAATCATAGAATTCATCAAATATCCTATAGAACACCTAATTTTTGCATATTAATCCTTTCAAGCCCCGTCTCTTTTTTCAATTTTTTCACATTTTATTGGTACATTACAGTTGTATATAATGATGGGATTTGTTGTTACATATTCATGCAAGCACACAATATAACAATGTAATTTGGCCACTGTCATTCCCCACTTGCCCCTCCCTCCTGGTCTTCCTCCTCTACTGATCTCCCTGTGATTCTGAGATCTGCCCCCCATCTTTGCCAAACTCCATTTCTTTACTGAGATATGATGAGATACATTAAACAAACTTCATAATAGTTTCTTTTTCTTTTCTGATAGGATTTAGATGATATTAACAGCTCTTGGAAATATCCAAGGTAAAACTTGGGGGCAAATGTCTTGTGATTTGATTATCATTGGTATCTTTTTTTTTTCTACTAAGAATGTTTAAGAAGTAAAAAAAGAAGAAGAAGAAGAATATGGCACTGGAGACTTATTGCATTAAGACATCATCTTAACAGATTGTTTAGTTTTGGTAATATAATTTGACATCTAAACATAAGCTGAGAGGGATCTCCCTCAAAACCTTTGATAATATGATTCATTGTCAAATGTTTGTTTTGCCTATCTGGCACTCATTAATTAATTCTTTTTAATATAGCTTGGATTTACTGATTTTGAAAAAGAGAATTATTCTTATTGATGTTGCTAAAATATCCAGGTGGCTTGAATTTCACCAACTAGATAGTTTAATCTAGCACATTTGTGTAGCCTAATCAAATCTTTACTAACAGATGTGAGCAGCCCAGTACTGGAGCTAATGTTTGTGTCTCTATGATAATTAAATTAGCTCAATAAGAAAAATAAAGGAACAATAATGACCAAAATTTTCCCCTAAACTTTTTTTTTTTCCTATGAAATCTTTTGGTAATGAAACATAAATGACAAACTTTAAATTTAAAGACATATATTTATTATTCTCAAGAACTAATGTCCTGAACAGCTTATAAATGAGTAATCAATTAGCGCTTCTTGGGCAACACCTATAACTAAGCCAAAATTCAAATCTAAACCTTCCCAATACATTCATTATAAAGATTGGAATGATCTTTCTTTTTGACCAACAGTACAGGAAGTTTAAAAATATATATATTTATATATAAAATATATATTATATATATTTATATAATTTATATAATTTTATATATATATATATATATAATCTCTCTGTACTATTTTCTACTGGATAGGAAATGCCTTTTTCAGGCTGAGTGATTATGTGCACATCTAATTAGTTCCTGCTTATGATGGTGCTGTACTAATGTCCTGGCTCAGTGGACTGGCTTCTTAATCATCAATCATGGATCTCACTGAGCTTTGGGTTCTAAGTGACATGCTCACTACAGGCCAAATAATGTCTCACATAAAGACAAGTCACCCAAGGATTGAAACGTTTCTAAAAAGCCAAGACAGGACATTTTTCTAGAAGGCAGATTCGCATGACAAAGGTGGCTAACTGTGGAGGGTACAGGGCTTCCTGGGGAGGTCCCCATGCTGCGCCATCCCGCCATGCTGCCGCTGCAGATCTGAGCCCATTGGACGTGTCTCCCTGTGAACGTGGAGACAATGCTGCTTCTGTTCCCCTTACGCTGCGCTCTGACCTTGCTGCAGGCAAAGCGGTGTCAGCTGTACTTGAAGGATGGTCAGCGGTGGTGTCAGGGCCCATGTGGCCCGCCTGGGGCGAGCCCCTCTCACCCGACCTGCATGTCTGCAGGTGCGGCCACCTGTATTTGTGTATTCTACTGTATTTATTTATTTGCCTGACTAATCAGCTCAGGGTCACATTCCCAAGCTGGATGTGTCTCTTTGTGAAAGAGAGAGAAAAAAAAAAAAAAAAAAATGAAAGAGAAAGAAAAAGGAAGGAAGAGAAGGGAGGGAGAAAGAAACAGGGAAGAGAGGAGTCTTCTAATTTTATATACTTTTGCCAATACATTTTCTCATTTTAAGGCCTTTAACTGATTTGAAAATCAGAAAGTATCATATTGTTTTACTGCACTGTAAATAAATAACTATTGCAACATACAAATGAAACAGTCTTTGGCCCCTGTTGTGAGCTCTTGGTGTAATATATTCTCTTAACTTAGAAGTTCCAAAATCATATTGTGGTTATTGTTCTTTCATGAGGAGGCCTAGTATTTAGCCTGATTAGAAAAGCTGTGAAAAATGATGAGCTACTTACTTTAGATTGAATTGAAATTAGCTTTTATCCTGTTTCATGCAAAACAAAGGGTGTTCGCCTGTTAGTTCATTCTAATAGCAAAACCCATGATGTTTATAAGTGATTGGGCACCTAATGAGCCTAATGCTTTACTTATCACTTGTAATTCACACAATGAAGTTATGGGCAGATCTTGCAATTCCTCTTGACCAGAGGAGGAAGTCAGGCTGCCATGGAATGTACTGCTGGGTGGCTCTCTCCAGGGTACTTAGGTAAGGGTCTGTGGTTGACCTTTCTGGATGAGGCAGCCCACCTCTGCCAAGCACAAGCCCTCCAGAAAGCCCCCAGTTTTAGCATGAAGCACACATTCGACATGATTATGTGACTCACATGGGGTCTCAGAAGGTGGGCGAACAGGACTAGTACACAAATTGAAGTATGAGCACTCCTTCAGCCCCAACAATTTGTTGCAGCTAACTTATTTAAAATGTCTAAACTAATTCTTTGTATAAGAACAGGAGGGAGCTGGGGAGATAGCTCAGTCAGTAGAGTGCTTGCCTTGTAAGCACAAGGCCCTGAGTTCGATCCCCAGCAAACCCCCCCCCCCAAAAAAAAAGAAACAGGAGCCTCTGGTTCACACACATGCCAAGGTATAAGGCACAGCAAGGCTTTAGAAGATGACATGAATTATCGCAGATCGTACAAACCAAGTTAGTGGCCCAATGGGAAACTGAAGATGTCTCTAGATTAGATAATAGTACTGTGATTGATGCTAAGTTCCTGCTTCTGTTAATGGCACTGTGCCTATGTAAGACAATGTCTTCATGTGGGGGGAATAAACACTATTTAGGGAGAAAGGAACATTGTGTCACTTTATTTTCACATGGTTCTGGAAAAAATATCAATCTTGTGTCTATCTACTATCTATCTATCTATCTATCTATCTATCTATCTACTTACCTACCTACCTACCTATCTGTCTACCAGAATGACAAAGCAACCAGGGTAGACTGTGAACACTTTGGCAATCTGGATGAACAGTGTATGAAAAACTCTTTGTCTTATTTTTGCAATTTTTCCGTAAGTCTGAAATTATTTCAAAATTTAAAATGCAGTTTAAAAAAGAAACTTGCAGTTTGCCTCTTGACTGGACAATCCTAACTGTGCAGCTCCAGAGGACATGGTGCCAGGGTGTCAGTCAAATGCCAGGCAGTCTCGGAGGGATGGGGCAGGGAATGTTTCTCTCTGCTTGTCGGCAGCTTGGTCTCTAAAAGCCAAAAGGATCACAGAGTCCTGGTGGCTAAAACTTGATTCGTTACCAGCAATGGACTTGACTGCCCCCTGGAAAATATCTATGTCATGAAACGGTGGGTACGACATGAAAGAGCACACTGCTTTCAGGTAAGACGTCCCATGGGTAACCACACGGACCAACATGTATGTTGTTTTCTCATGCTGCATTTTTAACTACTAATGCCAAATAGTAAAAGATTTTAATAAATGGAAAAAATCACCATATCAGAAAGAAAGACCTAATCTTTTTTTAAAAAATCCCAATAAATGTAGAAAATACAGAAACACCATGGTGAAGATTAAGAAGTGCTGTTGTACAAGAGTATTTTACACCCAAGAGGAGGTCACATACACCCATGGGAAGTGACTTCAGAGCTGAACTAAGAACTTAAAGGAAGCATGGAAGACTATTTGAGTCTAGAGGAAGGTGACATTCAACCTATATTTAAATTCTTAATACATTGAGTGCTTAATGCTTTTTAAGGTTGCTCTGTGCTTGGTTTAGGCATTACACTAACACCAATAAATTTTTAAAAGAAAATGAGTGGGTGGGGACATAGCTCAGTTGGTAGAGTGCTTGCCTCACAAGCACAAGGCCCTGGATTCAATCCCCAGCACCAAAAAAAGAAGAAGAAGAAAAGAAAAGAAAATGAGTGGATGTGATTTATTTTTATTTGTTTATTTTTATGTGGTACTAAGGATCGAACCCAGAGCCTCACACATACTAGGCAAGTGCTCTGAAACTGAGCCACAAGCCCAGCCCCTGGATGTGATTTAAATGTCAAAAGTCCCACCTGGGTCAGATGTAGTGGTACAAACACACCACATTGTGTAATTCCAGCAACTCAGGAGGCTGAGGCAGTAGGATTGAAAGTTGGAAGCCAGCCTCTGCAATTTAGCAAGGCCCTAAGCAACTTGGCAAGACCTTGTCTCAAAATAAAAAATAATAAAGGGTTGGGGATGTGGCTCAGTGGTAAAGCACCCCTGGGTTCAATCTCCAGTACCAAACAAAATTATAAATTATTTTTTTAATTTCTTAAAAAAAAATAAAAAGCCCCTCCTGACTTTGGACATGAAGTCCTTGGAAAAGTCCTGGACTTGGGCAGTGGACCCAAAGCCCTGGATCTGTGACATATGCAGAGTCACTAAACACTGAGGAAATGCAGCTATCACAGTTGACATAAAACACTGGATGAGCTCACCATGTTAGCCAGAAGACATGGTTCCTGGGGTGCATTCCAATTCTGCTCTAAAAGAATCACACTCCATTTAACATAGCTTAAAAACACCGGCTGCCTACCAGCTAGAACCAGAAGTCCAGCTTATGGGACCAGAGTTGTTCTCAAGAGAATCTTCTTTGTAATCAGAGAAGTTGACATGCAAGCACAACTGAAGCACATTTTTTTTTCAGGCTGCACATTTAAACTGAATACAAAGCAGTCCATTTGCCTACTGTGTGCTGCATCAGATACCTGCCTGGAAGATAGCTACAGGAAAGAAAACTTTCTCGTACTGGAAACACCATCGGTGCCCCCATCTCTTTCCCCTCTCTCCCAAGAAGAATTTAAGTCTGGAGAAGTCACTTGACTGTCAGTCTTCGGCAGACCACCTTCTGTATTTTTTTCCTTCCATACTGTTGCTTACTTATCATTTTCCTTCAAACTAACTCATTTTTTGAAACTTACATGCCTATGCAGCCTCATGCACACCGGCGGGATGCCTAGCATCAATATGTGTGCTAAGGGTATAATGGCAATTAATATTTCTGGTTTACCAGATGCTTCCATGTGTATGAGCTCATCTTATCCTTACAACAGGCCCCAATTTTACAAGTGAGAAAATGGAGACTTGCAGAGATTGAATAGTTTGCTATGATTACACCGTTAATTGGTGATGAACTAGAATTCAAATTCAAGTCTTCTAATTCCACATCCCATGTTCTCCTTACTGCACCAACCACATTTTGGATTCTAAAACTCATATTCCCTTTTCCCTTCCTAAAAGTATTTCCTGTTTTGACTGCATCCTCTATCCATAGGGCTGAAGAAGTGGGAATATACAAATTTAGAATAAAATATCCCTGGTTATAGATGAAATGTTCACCATAAATTACACTTTCAATTGTACTTTATACCAAGCAGTAAATATTATATAATGTAGATTTGATTTTTTTTTTACAGTGCTGGGGACTAAACCCAAAGTCTCATGTATGGTAGGCAAATGCTCTACCTCTGAGCTACACCCCCAGACTTACATGTGAATTTTCAAAGGTGGAAAGAACTGACATCTTGGTTTGATTTTTGCTTCCAAACACAAACAGAAGAGCTGCTCTTTAGCTCTTATAAATTGAGCTTATTTCCTTGTGAACTCAAGTAAACATAAAATCCTCTCCTTTCACTTAAAGAAATCAGATAAGTTACTGATTGGAGTGAGATATTCTGATTTTCATTTATTTATTTTGAGTGTTAATCGTCTCAGTTGGTGAGTGCATCTTGGTTGAAGAGGAGTTAAAAATACAGTCAAAGAGATTTTCTTTCCTCCTTTCTTCCTGTGGATCATGACCTTTGCTTTTTTCAACTTCCTCAATTTAGATTCAGTAAATTGTCATAGAGTGCCACAACACCTGCTTCGGTACTTGAGAAATTGACTTTTCCTGCAAATTACCCTGATCAGTGACCTTGTCTTGCCTACCAAAGGGTTTGGGGGAGGAGGGAGGCTGTATGTGTGGCCGAGTCCCAGCCCACGACTGGTATTTAGCGCTTTGAAGTTCACAGTTATCTGTTTAATGTATTCTTTAATGCACAGACATTCTAGAACAAATGCCACATTATAATCATTGTCTGGAAAAGTTAGCTATCACCTCTTAGGGAGATAACATTTGATCTGATGAGGGATGGACTGTTGTATAATTTGAGGGCTCCCAATAACAATTTTCCTAAAGAGGGGATATTTGGTGGCTAAGCCTTTGTGTTGTGAGTGACCATCTCAGTTGCATCTCTGTGTAAGTCACTGTGCAAGAGTGATGTGACAGAGGTGAAAATGCTCTCATTTGTGTCTTTTAAAGGTGCTTCTTTTGGATACAAGTTTCAGATCTGTGCCTCCCGCCACACAGGCATTGGAAGAGATCAAAGGCCACCCCTGGAAGCTCAAGAGGTAAAATTATATTTTTATCCCTTAGCTTTGATTTCTGGCGGCTTACTGCATTTAAAAAAAAAATTAATTGCTCTGTCCAGCCAACAGGTGTTAGCCCTCAAGTGTGGGCCATGAGCCGGCTGCTGGACGGGCAGCTTAAAGGGTCCATAACTCACGGCAACCTTGAGCTCCCTCAAATTGGCCCAGGAGAAAGTCCTAAAAGTACTTCAAGGCCAGATGACATGGGAACCTGTGTCCCTGTCAAATATCAAAGAAAAACAGTTAGACTGTAAAAATGTAAACTTATAAAGCGTGCACTTAATTTTGACAAGCTTTCAGTATCAAGTTGCAGATTTGGGGCTATAAGGCGACTTAGGCTAAAATCAGCCATAGGAAGTAGAACCTGAAAGCTCATTTAGAATTAAATAGGGAAACCCAGCTCATTTTTTCCACATCTGCACTGTTTAATTTAGACAAGGAGTTCGATGCACAACTTAGGGGACCAATTTCACTTTTGTACCTGTGATTTCTGATAACTTCCCAAGAACTAAAAACTTTTTTTCTAATTTTTTATGAAGTTAACTGAAGGCTAGATGGTAATCGACAAAAACAGTTAAAATATTGTTTCAAACTTTGTCATGCTATAAGTGAAAACACGTTGTTTTTTTTTTTTCCCCCTTAACTGAAAGAGCAGGGCTTAATAAAATATTTGACCTCATACTGAGTGGGCTTAGAGTGTCTCTAGAAAGCCCCACTTCATCAGGGCCATCTGGGTCGCGTACATGGTCGTGAGATTGCAAAAGCCACGAATATCCGACCGCCTTTTCTGTGATGAGCGGAGCGAGCGGGCATTGCAGGATGATTGGCAGCTCAGCTCAGTGTGGGCGTGGTGTGGGTGTGTCCACCCTGGGAGGGCAGGGTCCTAGAAAGGAGGCTGGAATTGTGAGTTTTCCATGGAGTCACATCTTCTCCATGTCTCCAGTAACTGAATCCCATTTTCAATCCATCATGGAACACCAGGTGTGCCCGTGGGGGACATGGGGACGCTTTATAACCTTTCTGCTAAGGGACTAGCTCAGGCTCACACCTTACAGGTTACAGATAAGGAGAAGTACCCTTGATTACAAAAGAGCAAACTGGAGGACGATGGATGGATAGCACATCAAAGCCACATGGTCACACTGGTGGCCCTTGAGGAGTGTTCTGCCCAGAAGTTCTGAGAGCCGATGAAAGTCCTTCCAGGAAGTGGCCCGCGGGGCTCAGTCCAGTGCACAGGGCTGGGGGTGGGGGTGGGGGGAACCTTTTTAAGCTTCTCTAGCCTTTTGTAAATATTCTGACTGGAGGGTTATAGCCCTGCCTCCCCATCCCCCACCGCTTCCCGAAACCCTGGCTTGGTGATGGGGCTGCTGAAATCACAATGTGCTTTCTCACATGGGAAGGAGGAGAAGCTTCAGCATGTGAACCGAGTCCCTCACAACATATGGTGGAGAAAACAGACAGTGGGAAGCGGAGTGATTTGTGACTGCTCATCCCGATGTGCGTTCTATTGTGTTGCCAAAAATGATAGACTTAAATAAATTGCTCTTTTTGGAATTTATACTCGTGCCTTATTCTCATTTTTGAAAAATGAAAAAGAAAATCCTCATGTCCATGTAGAAATTCCCATTTATTTATGTGGTCCCCGGGCCTGCCCCCTCCTCCCGCTGACTTCCTCACCCCAGCAGAGGGGAAGGCATTTTGGAGATGGAAGCTGCCCGGCCCTCCCCCCCTCCCCTTGCACGAGAAAGGAGATGAGGTACAAGGGGGGGGGGGGGGGGGAGTAATTAGTGTGGAATCCTCAACTCCAGATTCTTCTCAGAAATTTTTATGACTCTTCCTAAGCAGCTGAGGAGTGACTGGATTTACTTAGAGAAACTATTAAGCCTGGCACAAATTAATTTTTGTTGGTCTACATTTTCTGTTTTAATTTTGTCAATTGCAGTGCCTATTGTTGAGAAAAAATTAGTACCTTAATGCTGTCTAAACATAAATCTCATCTTCAATCTGTTAACATTCAGCTGTGGTAAGAATAATTAGATGAAGTGTTTTTTAAGCATTATTTACAAATAAGCTTGCAAAAGAACGATTTAAACAGGCCTTCTCTTTAATGGATTTAAAGACAGGCAAATGAAATTAATCAAGAGAGTCTTACCATTCTTAATTTTATGGTTTGTGGCTGGGGGGAGAGCAGCCTGCCACATCCCTGATACAGAGCAGCACCGTGCGAACACTCAGCGTGCCCTGCAGAGAAGGAAGACACAGATTAGGCCAGTGTAAGATTTAGACTGTCTGTGGATCCAAAAGGCAGGCTGGAAATGATCCAGGGGTCACAGTGGACCAGACACAGAGTTGCATACATAACCCTGCTTATAGATAATGAAGTGAGGGGGTGGAGAGATGTTTGGTACAAGGCTGTAAAACTCAGAGTTTGGAGTAAAACATCTGAAGTAAGTGCAAAAACTATCGAAGGGCAGTTTTGATTCTACCAGCCAGCAACAATGAGGAATATTTGAGATGCGTCAGTGCCGAGCCACAGAAATCACAGCAGGATTGAAACCCAAGAGACGTGGGGAGGAACAGTGACCGCGCAGGGCAGAGGCTGGTTCAGGCTCCCGTAGGGACCACGGCCTGCCCACCTCCTGGCTCTCCCTGGGCCCCCAGGCCCCCTGCAGGTGCTGGAACTTGGGCAGATGCAGAATGACCATCCAGGCCTTTCCTGAGATCCCCAGCCAGGCTTCAGCCTGCCTTTGAAATCCTCCCCAACACCCCAACTGTGGGGCTCCCACATCCAGCCAGCGTTTCCATGACGGGCTTTCACTGAGACCCTAGACCTGGAGTTCTTCATCACAACAGCAGGGCCACACAAGGAACTGCCATGGCCAAGGTGTGCTATTCTTTGGATATCAACCCAACCCTTTGCCTTGGCCTATTTGAGTTGCTATAACAAAACACCTTGGGCTGGATGGTTTATGAACAAAGGAGGTCCTTTCTCATGGTTCTGGAGGTTGGGAAATCCAAGATCAAGACACCAGCAAATATGGGATTTGGGGAGGGCCCATTCCCCAAAGATGGCACCTTCTAAGTCTTCAGACGGCAGGAAGGTGAGACAGCTCTCTGGGACCTCTCTTATAAGGACATGAACCCCATCGACAAGGGCAGAAGACTCATGACCTAACCGTCTTCCAAATGCCCCATCTTCTATAATCATCACCATGGTGATAGATGCCAGTGTGGATGTTCAAGGGGTGCAAATAGTCAGGTCACACAGGCCTCATTTTATTTGGCAAGCTCTTTCCTCTGTCCCATTCCTGATTTTCTCTGTGTCTGGGCTGAAGCGGGTTCCCCTGAAGTTCATGTCCACCTGGAACCTCAGAATGTAATCCTATTTAGGAATAGGGTCTCACAGTCAGAAGTAGGTGAAAGGAGGTCACACTAGATAAGGGCAGCCCTAAGTCCAATGACCAGTGTCCTTACAAGCAGAGAAGAGGATGGACAATAGAGACAAACCTCGGAGCGACACAGCTTCCCACCAAGGAACAAGAGATTGCCAGGGGCCACCAGAAGCCAGGCGGGATGGGGAAGGATTCCTCCCTTGAGCCTTCAGAGGGAGCTCAGCCCTGCTGACGCCTAGCGCTACAACTTTTGGCCTTGGGGACTGTGAGACCATCCCATGTTGAAAGCCACCCGGTTCCTGGCATTTTGTAATTCCATCACATCATTGTTAGGTAGCTTAATCTTTGCTTTTATTTTTCCGAAAGGAATAAGACAAACATTTATTTAAATAAAATTCTACAGTGGCATCAAAAGGAAATGACTGGAGAGATTTTTCACTCATTTAGAAAGGGACTTAAACTAGGGGACGTGTGGAAATCCCGTGACCAGTAGGGGGATGGGTGACTGTCCATACTCCTCAGAGTGGTCAAACCAGGGGCCACAGAGGCCAGTGGCCATTGACAGGGGGGGCAGGGCATGCATTTTAAGGGTGAACAAATGGTGCTCTCAGTCCAAAAGTCACAGCACATAAGGCCCCACGTTGAGGCCGATTTGTCTATTAGTATCTGTCACGAGAACAACTTCACAGATCCCTCCCGGTTAGGCACTGCCTGGCGAGCAGTGCGCCATGCTGGATTCTTGGCCCACCGTGTTAATAACCTGGGCCTAGGTGCCTCCTCCTTTTGGCCAAGTTTTTCTGGGTAGCTGGGTCTTTCTCCTTTACTTCTTCAGCATTCAGCCTGACTTTCCTGCAGAGTGGTCTCACAGATAACTTTTCTTGGGGGCATATGGTAGGGGAACGATATTCACTTTCTGTCTTAAAAAATTCCCAACTGCACTTGAGATGGAAGGTAACTTGGAATAATTACCAGGCTGGGGATGGAGCTCATGGGCAGAGTGCTTGCCTAGCATGTGTGAGGCCCTGGGTTCCATCCCCAGTACTACAAAAAAATAAAGAAAGAAACAAAGAGTAGCCTAGAATAATTATCATGGTTTTCTAACCCTAAAAGTCATTGTCTCACCAAAGTTTTCAGTGTGAGTACTAACACATAACCAAAGGCCTTTGTGACTAGTTGGCAATCGCTGGGGACAAGAAGACTCAGTCTTTGCCATCAAGGAGCTTCCAGTCCATCTGAGGTGGCCAGACCTAGAGCCAGGAAGACGAGGAGATGAGTGGCATAGACAAGTCACTGTGCCTGTGATCTTGGGGTGAGGCTGGCCCTGAAGTTCAGGTCTAGCACTAAGTTTCCTCCTAGAAGGGGGAAGAGATTTCAGCCAGGAAAGAGGAGGACAGGCACAAGAGTGGGTCACCATCTTATTTTATGGGGCAATGAATGGATATGCCCTAGGTCCACCATCGTGAAGAGGGTTTATAGAGGGACATGGTGGAAAAGGGGTCTCCAGAGGAGTAACAGGCAAGGTGGGGACTCAGCCCAGAGGGAGCTCTCGAAAAGGTCAGTGGGGACAGGAGTGACGCACGGAAGGACACACATTGGGAAAATGAATCCAGCAGTGGAGCACACGGTGAACCATAAGGAAGAGACCTGCTTATGGTGGTGACAGTGGTTTATTTAGAAAGAAATATTCTTTGTTTAGAGAAGAAAACCTCCCTCAGGGGATAATTAATTTGCATTCTCTGTATTTGTTTATAATTAATAGACTCAAATAAACATCCAAAATGCAGCTTTGACCAAGTTCATGATTTGCCAACCCTCAGGGTTCCCAAATGTAAGGCAAAACCATTATTCGGTGTCCTCTGAGCATCTTCTGGGTCCCTCCCCTGAGTGATACTCCAACACCCAGTTTGTGGTTGTAGAACTGAAACTACTATTTTTATATTTCACAGTTTTAAAATGCTACATTTGCTTAAAATGATAAAATTTTGCTTCGTGTTTGTGTAAACACGATTGAAACCCTGTGGTGCGCAAGCTGCTGATTCTTGGGAAGGAAAAATGGAAGCATCCAAGTGGAGGGAGAAAAGTTTCTACAGGAGTGGTTGGTTGGGTTTTTTTTAATTTATTTTTTTCATCTGAAAATATCTTAATTTCCCTCTATTTCTGGAGGATGATTTCCCTGGACATGAGATTCCAGGTTGACAGTTATTTTCTTGTTCATCAAGTTCTTTTAAAGAACTGCTCAATCATAAAGACTTTAAAACCCTCAGTCAATACAACAATGCTTCTTTAGGTTTAGAGTCCTTTATTCTTCCGCAGTTTCTCATCCTTTATTCTATTTGATCCTATGAGGATCCTGTAAAGAAGGTAAGGCAAATGTTATTATCTCATTTTTACTGAAAGGGAAATGATACCATAAAAATCAGAATGAAAAATACAATTCATCAAAAATTTACACTGAACTATTGGGGTGTTCTGTTTTAATAATGTGAAATAAATAATTATTTTTCATAGAAAATAAAAAATATCTAATGTCTGTACAAGCTTTCTTCCTTGTGATCTAAAAGGGAGTGTTTTGCCCTATGTTGCTTCCAGGTTCCCACCATGAGAATACTTGTTTGGAATCAATGAGAGGATGGGGATTTACTACTTCTCTATCCTCTTCAAAATACCACACCATAACTCCTCCAGCTCATGAATCATTTTTTGAAAGTCTTGAGTTATATTCTGAATCCTCATCTGGACCCAAGATGGAGCAATGGCATCTTCTTTGAATTTCAGATTCCTTCTGTGTAATGGAGGCCACACTCTGCAGAGTGTCTTTTACCTGCCTTCTCATGCGTGGCACACTGAAACACAGTGGCCATTTTGAGGAATATTTCCTGATGAAACCTATTCAGATCACGAATCGCAGACAAAATACACTGTAGTTGAATGTTCTGTAGGGCCTGAGAGAATTTCACAGGGTGGAAACATCCCCGGAGCCTGAATCTCCCCCGCCTGCCTCTGTAGTTCTGCAAAGGCAGAGAGCAGAGACAAACTGACGGGTCATGGGACTTTCTCTTAGATACAGAGCATGGAGAATCTCTGTTTAGTGTGGCTGCTGTGTGCAGATTTAAGAGATTCAAGTATGGAAGCCACTAAAGGGGAGATGGACGTGACACACTGCATGAAGAGGTGAGATAGGGTTTCCAAAATCAGGATAAGAAGGACGTGCTTGAGTGTAAGTACCTGAAGACTGGCAGAGTGTAACAGTGAGTTAACTGAGGAACCCGCTAATAGTTCACCAAGAGATCCAAGGCAATGTGGCGTGGGAAAACCATTTCCCCAACTAAACCAGGTCTGGCTTCCGTGTTTGTTCTGGGGGAGTATCTGTTGCTCATCACTCTCAGCACCATGTAGAAATAAATAAAATAAAGGTTTTATGTCCATCTACAACTAAAAATAAATTTAAAAATTTTTAAAAAAGCAACTCACTTCAACTTCGGCAAGTTAAAAGTAAAAAGATGGAGAACACGTATTATGCAGATATTAATCAGAGAAAAGCAGCATCTCAAAGTGAAAAAATGTACCAGCCTGAGAGGGGCATTATATGATGATAAAAAGATGCATCCACAATGATGGAAAGGTTGATCCACTAAAAAAATAGAACTAATTTAATGTGCACATACCAAACCACAGAGATGAAAATATGTGAAGCAAAAACTAATAGAACTGCCAGGCGCTGTGGTGCCAGGCTCGGGAGGCTGAGGCAGGAGGATCACAAGTTCAAAGCCATCCTCAGCAAAAGCTAGGCTCTAAGCAACTCAGTGAGACCCTGTCTGTAAGTAAAATACAAAATAGGACTGGGGATGTAGCTCAGTGGTCCAGTGCCCCTAAGTTCAATCCCCAGTACCCCACCCCCCGAAAAACTAACACAACTGAAAGGAGAAATAGATAAGTCTGAAATTATAGTTGGACACAAATACCTCTGTCATTAAAGGATAAAACAACTAGATAGAAAACCAACAAACATGTAGAAGAACACAACGATACCATCCACCCTTTATATTTAAGTAATATCTGGGAAATATTCCACCCAGCAATAGCAAAATATTCTTTCTTTTCAAATTCCCATGGAACATATACAACATAGACCAGATCTGAGGTTATAAAACAAACCTTAAAAAATGTAAAAGAGTCGAAATCAAACAAAATGAGTTCTCAGATCATAATAGATTCAAACTAGAAATCAGTAACAGAAAGATTAAGAGAAAATCATATTCCAAACACTTGGTACGCACTTCTAAATAATTCATGCATCAAGGAGGATGTCTTGAAGGAAACCAACAAATACAATGCACTAAATAAGAATGAAAAATGCAGTACATCAAAATTTGAGAGACACAGGGAAAGTAGTGCTGATGTGGAAATTTGTAGAACTAAATGCCTACCTTAGAAAAGACACAAAACTGAAAACAATAATCTAAGCAGGACTGGGAATATAGCTCAGTTGGTAGAGTGCTTGCCTTGCAAGCTTAAGGCCCTGGGTCCAATTTATTGTGAATTATTTATTCGCAACAAATAAATAAATAATCTAAGCTACCACCTCAAAGACTAGAAATAGAAGAGCAAAATAAAACCAAAGAAATCATAATGCCAAGAGTAGAAATCAATGCAATTGAAAACAGAAAAACAAAAGAAAACTCAACAGAGCAAAGAGGTTGTCTTTTAAAAACATAAATAAAATTGGCAAATTTGTATTAAGACTGGCAAAGAAAGAGAGAAGAAATAAAAGTATCTACATCAGGAATGAACAATGGAATAATATGAACACTTAAAATAGCAAAAGAATAATAAAGGGATACTATGAACAGCTTTCCACATAAACTTGGCAGTTCATATGAAACAGATCAATTATTTGAAAAAACAAACTACCACAACCTACCCAATATGAAATAGATAATTTGGACAGCTCAGTAACTACCCAGGAAGTAGAATTTTGTAATTTGAAAACTCCCAAACCAGAAATCTCCAGGCCCATACATTTTTACTGCAGGTTGCTACCAAATGTTTCGAGAATAATCAACATCCGTTCTATATAGTCTCTTCCAAATCATAAAAGAGGCAGCAACACATCTCAATAATTCTTGATGCTTTACTCTGATAGCAAAAGTTGAAAAGTCAGCATTTTAAAAAATAAAACTATAGATATTATTCATGAATAGAGATACATAAATTCTTCACATGATATTGGCAAATAAAATTCAGCAATATAAAAAATAATTATGCACCATGATCGAATGGAACTAATGTCAGGAGCGAAATGCTGGCTCACTATTTTAAAATCAATCAGTGTACTCCACAACAATGACAGAAAAATCATGATCATATCAGTTGATGAAGAAAAAATGTTTGACCAAAGTCAACACCCATCTGTGATTTTTTAAAACTCAGAAAAATAGGAATCAAGGGAACTTCCCCAACTTGATAAAGAACATCTATTAAAAACCTACAGTTAACATTATATTTATGGGTGAAAGACTACATGCTTTTCCCCTAAGATCAGGACCAAGTCAAGGATGTTTACTCTCAAGGCCGATATTTGACATAGTGCTAGAATTTCTAGCTACCGTAATAAGGCAAGAAAAGTAAATGAAAGGTACACGAATTGGAAAGGAAGAAATAAAACTATCCCTACTTGCAGATGACATAATTGTCTACATAGACCATTCCAAGGAATCTACAAAAATATCTCCTAAATCTAATAAATGGGTTCAGTAAGGTTATAGAATATAAAATAAATAAGCAAAAAATATTATTTCTATATACTAGCAATTAATACACCAAAACCAAAAATAAATTTTTTATCTATTTATTGCTTATTTATGTTCATTTCAAATAACAAAGTACATAACTGTAAAACATGTACAGGATTCATATGCTACAAACACAATAGTGATGAAAGAAATCACAGATCTAAATAAATAGTGAGACATATTCTATGCACAGACTTGCTATAGTAAAAATGGCAATTCTGCCCAATTTGATGTACACAGGTTTATCATAATTCATATAAAAATCTCAACCAGATTTTCATAGACATGGACAAGATGATTCTAAAAATTTATGTGGAAAGGTAAAAGGACTACCATAGTTAAAATAAGCTTGAAAAAGACTAAAAATAAACTTGAGGAATCTGTCTGCCTGACTTCAAAAAACATTATATAGCTATAGTAATGAAGATGGTGTAGTATTGCCAGAGAATAAATTCACAAATCAATGGGACAGAATAGAGAAGACAGTAATAACCAAGATATCCACTTGAATTTTTTTACCAAGGTGTGAAAACAATTCAGAAAACGGAAGATAGCCTTTTGAACAACTGGAGCTGGAATAACTAGACCCCCACATACGAAGACTTATTCCTATGAGACCACCATGCTGGGAGGAAGCCCAACGGAGGCCTGTGGGTAGGCTGAGTGGAGAAAGAGAGTCCTGGCCAGCCCAGTGGGGAAAGAGATTCCAGCCATCTTAGCTAGTGCCAGGCATGTGAGTATAAAAAGCCATTTTGGACACTTCATGCCAAAAATCACGATGTGAAGAGGTGCCAAGAAACACACCCAAGAGCCAGAAGCAAGGCCCCTGGTGAGCCAGGTCAATCAACCAAGTCATTCTGAGCAGACAACTCATCTCTCTGGGACCCTAGTAAATTCCTGACCCACAAAATCATGAGCATAATAACATGGACATTGTTTTACACCACTAATTTTGGAGTGGTGTGTTATGCAACAATAGATAACTAGAACACGGATATATTTAGGTAATGCTTGTTAACTGAAGCTTCCTCATGACAATTAAGGTGCTAACTTTGGGGTCAGTCTGACCAGAGTTTGAGACTAGTCTCTGCCTTATACTAGTTTATAATCAGAGCGTTCCTTGTTCTGTTGAAGAAGAGGAATCACACCTAACTCATGATATTTTTTTCCCAACCTTTATAGCTAGTTTTCTCTCTTAGGTTCAGGCAGCAAATTGGACTTGAGCTTTGCTTCTTATAGAAGGCTTCACTTCCATAACTATAAGTGTCTCACTGTTCTACACAAGAGAGTAAATGAAACACTTACATATCTACCATCTTCACATCCAACAACATATTTCTAACAACACAAAAGATGACTAAAAGAAGTTTCTTGTTTGTTTGCAACACTTTCTTCATTCAGAGACACAGAATCCCATTATTTTCATAGGCAAAAAATGGGATTGAGAGAGCACTGTCACAAGGGCAGCAGGACAGACCCAACTCGTTGGTTCAGTACATGCTCATCCATGGTGAGGAAGAGCCAGGCCCTGAGCCAGGCGGCAAGACTTCAAGGCTGTAGCGATACAGATGTGGTCCCCTAACCACCTGGAACATGCAATCTCTGGGGAGACCTGCAGTGACCAACCAAGCCCAAAAGGAAATGTGAAATCCCAGCTGTGGAAAGGTCTCCCAAGAAGGGCAGCTGTGCCAGACCAATGGACCCTTGCCAGTTCTGTGGCAGCAGAGAAGCTTTTCCTCAGAAATGATGCTCGTTGGTGATCTTAACGAAGTGAGCTGTTGGGACCAGACACCGGATTGGAGTAAATAGAAAAGGAGGAAATAGAGACAGCGAATCGGGACAGCCCTTTTAAAGGCTTGGTGATTGACAGAGCTGGTGATAATGGTGGGGAGTTGGGGACCAAGGCAGGAGTCCTTTCTTTCTGTGAGACTGAACCTTTTTAAAAGCCAATAGGAAAGATCTATTTGAGGAAATGCTGACTCAATGAGAGGAAATGATTAAGTAGGTAAAAAGCAGGTTTGCTGAGAGGACGGGGAAAGGTGGACTCAAAAGCACCCGTGCAGGATTTGGCCTTAAATGGGAGAGATGGCTTCCTTGTTGTACAACAGGACCAGAGGTGAGAGCAGAGAGCAGTTTGTGCGTGGAGTGTGAGAAATGGGACGTCTCAACTGAAGGAGCCCAGTTTTTCTGTGAATTGGGGGGTTTCGGGATATTTGTGGTGAGGGTTTAGGGATATTTGTTGTTGGGGATGGACCATTTCACCCAAGTGAAAAAAGTCACGACAGCCATTGGAACAGAGAATTTGTCATAAAAGATCATTAGTACAAATCTGTTAACGAGCTGGAAGATTCTGAAAGGTTCTAAAGCATCACGAGGGTAGTTGCTGCAGAAGGCAACCGCCATCCCAGGGCTAGAGGAACAAAGGAAGAGGCTGAGTTTAACTTGGCCACCAGGCGGAGGGACCAGCGGGTGGTTAGGGTACAGACCGCTGCGGAAGAAGCACCTCCAGCCTATGGATCTCTGAGGGGACACCAGGAGGAAGCTCCGCAAGTGCTGGGAAAATTGTAAACTGGATTCAGCCGTTGCCGAAAGAAACCGCAGGTGCCTTAGCAAATGGCGAGGCTGGGAGGCTCAGGCGCAGGAAGATGGAAGTAGGACCGGTCCTTCCTCCCAGTATGCGGAGCTGACAGCAAAGCAGTACCAGGGTGTGCAGACCTGCCCTAGCAGCAGACCAAGTGCTGATGGGGGACAAACAGCAGGTGCAGAGAAGGGTCAGTCCTGGAAGGCTAAGTTTCTACGTAGGTCAAGACCTACTTTTTTGTTCTCTCCAGGGAGATATTGGGTCGTGAAGGGTGCTCAGTAGAGCCTCGTGGATTCGGTAGAGGCAAACCGCATTTCTGAACACGGATAAGCAGCGGGTCCTTAGACCCTGCTCTCACTTGGAGGAAGTATCAGCTGCCAGAGGCCCAGCAAGGATGTTAGCCTGTGCGTCCAGAGCCAGCAGAGACGGGCTACATTTCCACCAGCAGGGATGGGCTTTTTTTTTTTTTTTTCCTTCTTCCCTTCCTCCCTTCCTCTCTGTACTTTTTAAAATTATTTAAGATCTACTCCCCTTTTTATGAGATGTCATATATTCAAAAAAGTAGAAAAAATACATTTTTCAAAAACTACTCAGTTCTACTACCTAAAGACAAATGTCCGTAGCACTTGCTTGCATGTCCTTCCAGACTGTTACGCATATTCCAGTGCCATTTCAATCATTTAAATGTAAAAATTTTGCACTCCTAATTTTTTCACTTAATCTTTTGGGATAAACATTTGCTGCATTCCTATAAGTGCTCTGTAAACACGTGTTTAATGGCTGTGCACTATTCCTTCGAGGGACTAGTGCATAATGTACCCAGTCATTTCATAATGATTGAACTTGTGGCTGATTTCTGATTTCTCACTACTCTAAATGATGCTTCAATAAGCATCTTTCTCTATAATAGCTTTTCTATACTCAGATTTGTTTCCCTGGGAAAAAATGACTCTGATGGAATTGTTGAGTCAACAGATATAACCGGGGCAAAAGCAATGGTGGTCGGAGTTAGAAAATGCCAACAAGAACAGCCCTGGACTCACACCCCACTGGCCGAGCTGGTGGTCTGTGGAAACGAGTGGTGCTGGGGGAGAGTTGTGCCCTCACCCCTCGACTGGGGAGGACAAGGGACAGGGTTTATCTGTCCCAGATGTTACTACCTTGGCCAAGCTCCTTGACAGGGGACCTCAGGGGTCTGAGGGACAGAGGACCCAGGAACAGGGGCCCTCCCCACTTTTCAGTAGGACTTGAACTTGTGTTTTTAGCACATGGAGGAGTCTGAGAAACCTAGCTCTGTTGCAGCCCCTGGGTTTGCCACTTTGGAACCATCTGCAACCATTCCAGTTAGGGAATGTCTGTCACTGTGGGTTCCAGTAGCAGGAGTGGTGGTAAATTCCCCTCCCACATGGCTCCTTAGGGAGGGAAATCAGGGTGATGCTCTGTGACTCCGAGAGCTTTTTATATTCATGTTTAAAGTTTTGACTCATAGCTCTGGAGGTCCAAGCTTGGGGGGAGGGGCGTGCATTGGGTGGTGGCCTTCTTGCTAGCAGATTTCCAGGCACTGCAGGATATCACATGGTAAGAGGCAAGACAGGGAACATGCTATGTGTCCCCTGGCCTCTCTCCATCTCCCTCTTCTTCCTTTTTGGTACCAGGGATAAACCCAGGGGCACTTAACCACTGAACCACATCCCCAGCCCTTTTTATTTTTTATGATAGACAGAATCTCGCTGAGTTGCTTAGGACTTGGCTGAGTTGCTGAGGCTGGCTTTGAACTTGTGATCCTCCTGCCTCAGCCTCCTGAGTGCTGGGATTACGGGCGTGCACCACCATGCCCAGCACTCTCCCTCTTCTTATAAAGCCACCAGTATCGATCACAGGGCTCTACCCTGATGAACTTATTTAATCCTTATCACCTCCCAAAGGTCCCACCTCTGAGTTCCCACCCCTTAATTCCTCACAATGGAGATGAAACTCCAACCTGAATTTTGCAAGGACCAAACCAGAGCAGAGGGTCTTTGTTATTACATAAGCAGAAGCAAGAGCCAGGATGTATGGCTGGTAAAGCCTGAGAGAATTAGAGCTTATCAACATAATTTATTTTATTAAATGATTGTTACAAAGTATTTATCCTAGGAGGATATAAAGTGACAAAACCAGCTTGCTAAAACTCCTCTTAAAACGGTCTCTGAGACTGGAAGGTGAAGGTGGAAGTGGAGAGTTAAAGCTGAAGTGTTAAAGTTCAAAGTCCTTTTTGACTCGTCTTGAGGGTAGGACACCCTCATGTCAGGCCACTATGATGAAAAAACATGGCAAAAATGCAGAATCGGAGGCCAGAGTAATCTCACATCTACGTGATTGAAAACAGGATGTGACCAACTGCTCCACAGTCCTTGGGGGAAATCTTCATCTACCAGCTACAGAGGCCAATAGATGGAACTCTCTAGCAAGAGAAAACATGGAGGGTATTTTCTACTTCCCTTTCTCCTGGGAACTGGAGCATTCTTCTGCTGGCCCCTGGGGTCTTCCCTGAGCCTGCTGGATGCAATTGGGAATTACTTTTGGCTAGAACGGCCTGAGCCCTCCTGATTCTCCGCAAGTACTTAACAGGCTGCTGCGTGGACCTCCCCATTAGAGTTTCTGCTGAACGAAATGACTTGAAAATGATCCAGTCAATGACAAAGTACTGTTGGCAACAGAGCCCTTGCAAGGCCGTTGTAAACGGACTCCTCATCCTCTGAGACAAACCCTTGGCCACCTGGGTCAATAATTATGGAGTTGTTTGGACTGGAAGGAACTTGGCCTGGGTCATTTAGTCCATTCCCAGCACCGTGGTGGGATCAAGTTCATTACTCTAAACAACCTGCAATAAAGAGGTCCCTCCTCTTGCTCAGAATAGCTCCAGGGATGGAAATTCCACTTTCTTTGGCAGTTCATTCCCTTGTTTTGCTTGTTCTCTTGTTCTGCACAATCCCTGTTTTTTTTTTTTTTTTCTTTTTTCTTTTTTCTTTTTTTTAACTTCTCCAAGCTCTGAGCACATGTTTTCCCTCCTGTAACTTAAGCCATTGAAAGCGATTCCCTCGATAACATCTTCTCACCTATTGTGAAACTGCCTGCTTCCCTGTCTTCTGTTGTCTTCCTAAGACAGAATGCGGTTCAGGCTCTTAACTGTTCTGTCTTTCAAATCCTGAGTGGCTTGCTTTTGTTTGTTTGGGGTTTTCTCCACCCCTTAGCCAAACTCTCTAAAATCACTGCATCTTAAGGAAAACAGCTCACAAAAGCATCTGCTGGCAGGGAGTGACACAGATGCCTCCCTCCCCCCTTCTTCACCTTCTGGCTCCCAGGAAGTTTTAGCGCAGTCCTTAAAGTACGCATGCACGCAGGACGGGATTCCAGATGGAATGATCATGGAAGAGTTTCTCTGTGTGAATACTCCGGGGATTATCAGGGTGGGTTTTACTACTGAGCTTTGATCAAAACACAAAAGTGGAAGACAATCTCAAGGATGTCCATCTCTCCTCAGATAAAGCTCAACCCCGAGGTTACTCATTTCCTCCCCAAATTTCTCCCTCCCTCCCTTCTCTCTCCCCATTTTCCAGTCCTTTCCTCAGCTCCCAGCCACCCACACACCCACAGCTGTCCTTGGGGAAACACTGTGCTCCTTCTGAAGTTCAGCTGTGTCCATCCCAGCAGCTGGACCCAAAGCAAGTGAGACACCCCTCCTGGCTGGGCAGGGCCCTGAGCTGCACCAGGGGTCTCAGAGCTGATCAGACTCCTTCCATCTTCCCAGGAGTCTGCTCCCAGGGCAGGGTATTCACTTGGTCTTGTCTCTGCTTCAAGGGACCCAGTTCTGGAGAATGGTGTTTTGGTACTTGGAAGTGTGTGGTTGTGATCAAGTCAGGCCCGCTCAGTGCCTCCCGACTCTCGGGAAGCCCAGCAGTGCCCTAGTCCACTCGGAAGGAACCCTCTAAGTCTTCTTTCTCAGCAGGAGGTCCATGGGCCCCCAGCCTCAGGATGCCTAGGAAACTTGGAAAGAATGCCAGTTCCCTGCAGGCCTTCTCCTGAATGCTGGTCGCGGCTGTTTTTCCGGGGACTTGTGTGGCAAGCACTGTTAGGACCAGCACTTGGGGAGAACACAGACTCTACCTCACGGGGTGACCGGGAGGTAGTTCCAAATGGCATGGCGCAGGCAAGGTGCTTAGAACAACGCCTTGTACCATGCCTTAGCTTCTACTGCTAGGATGAAGATGCAGATGGTGAGGACGACAACCGTGAGGACGGTGAGACATCCCACTGAGTCTTCAGGGAGTGTAATCGCAGGACTTGCTGAAGGTGTACCTGACCGAGCAGGGCCAAAAGCTAACTCAGGATTCTGGCTCCTCCCAACCCAGGTGCTGAGAGACCGCCATCCCTGCACCCTGGGGTGCCCAGGAAGAGAGGAGGCGGTACACACAGATGGTGGGCATGGCGCTTCCCTATGCCCAGCCGGAGCGCCACTCTCCATCCAGCCTTCCCCTATTGGTCAGTCTGTCCCGTTTCCTAGCCACACCCTGATAAACTTTGCTTTTGATTGGCTGTCAACTCATTCCCACCGGCTTCTCAGCCTTGAGGTCCCAAGTTTCCTGAGGAGCGTAGCTAGTGAAGGCCGGAGGCGTTACCCTCCTCCAGGTGGTTCTTGGGCTCACGGAGCCATGAGAACACTGTCAAATCTCCAGAGTGTATCTCTGATGGTGGCATTTTGGTAGCTACTATTTTTATGTCTTTATGCATAAATGTTAAATGTATATATTTATGCCCCATCTTCTTTCTATGGACTGAAAGAGGCTTACTAAAAAACACATTTGGAAACACTTTAAAAATAAACCATAAGACAGGCGTGATTGCACACGCTTGTAATCCCAGCGGTGGGGAGGCTGAGGCCCAAGGATCGTGAGTTCAAAGCCAGCCTCAGAAACTTAGCAAGGCCATAAGCAACTTAGGGAAACCCTGTTACAAAATAAGGGATAAAAGGGGCCTGGGGATATGGCTCAGTGCTCAAGTGTCCCTGGGTTCAATCCCTGGGTTGGCCCTGGGTGCAAACCACAATCATGCATGCAAGTAAGCCCATATCACGAGTTCGAAGCCAGCCTAGGCAACTTGGCTAGACTCTGTCTCAGTATGAAATTTTTAAAAGGTTGGGGATGTTATTCAGTGGTACAGCACTTGCCTAGCTAGCATACACAAGGCCCTGAGCTCAATCCTCAGTAATGGGGTGGGGGTGAGGCGGAATGATAAAAGATTACGGCCTTTTAGTGATCAGGGGGGAAGGTGAGCGGCAGGGGGAGACCCTACTCCCTAACCAGCCTGGGAAATGCAGCATTTGGGAAGGAGACAGTTCCCGAACACACAGCCGTTGTCTCCTAGCAGACTTGGCTCTGAGCCTTTAGATTAGGCGCGAGGCAGCACAGTATTGATCGCTTGCACCTTCCCTTGCTGAATGATGCTGGGGAAACGAGATTCTGCAATCATGGCTCCATTTTCAGAGTGGTAATCGCTTCTGTGATTCCAGACAGACATGCCGATGGGAAAGTTCATCAGAGGCACACTAGGGCACGTCAGCTAGATGGGGAGGGACTTTGTCTGTCAGAGAAGGTTGGCACCCATCCCTTTGGTGGGGAGAGGGTCTCTGTGTGCGTGCACCGACTCGTGTCCAGGTGTTCTTTCTGCTATTAAAGCAAGAACCGGTTTCAATTCTGAAGGTGACCTTCGCCCTGACTCGGAGCCAGGCTGGTCCCGGGTGCAAGCCACAATCACCACAATGGTACTGTTCTCCCCGTTGCAGACATGCAAGACAAAGGGCACATACAGCTGAGGACGGTGAGATGCCTTTTAAAAATTAAACAACATCTCAGAGGGTTTATTTCCTTTCTCGTTAGACCTCCATCCAGGAACCCCCACTTGGAGACAATAGGAGCCACTGTTCAGGAAAGCAGCTCAAATGGGTCGAAACTGCCACTGTGTATCCAGGAAAGACAGATTAAAAAAGAAAAATGTTGGTTTCCAAGGAACAAGTTCCTCTAAAAGTGGCCGGATGGAAAACCAAGGTAAACTCTGATGGTCTCTGCCAAACCTGCAGACCCTGCACAGCCTGCACACTACTCCCACTGGGGGATCTTCCTTCTCAGCTGTTGCGAGCTCTAGCTCATCAAACCCTTGTCTCTTAACTATCCAGAGCTGCATCTTAAGTGATGAATTTCAGAGAAGGAGGCGCTACAGGAACAACCTGGACCAGACAACAGCTAGGGAGACGTATTTCTCATGAAGAGAAGGCCCAGTCCCAAGCCATGACTTAATCTGGGCCTGTCTGCCTTCCTGGTTTCCGTAAGGCCTCTCACTTCGAGGACACTTTCCCAAAGTGACTCCTGGTTTCCTTTCTAGGCACCCTACTGAGTGTCCATTTTCTTCAATAATGACTGTCTCTTTAAACTGTTAGACTCGCATGGATTTTCCTTTCTGGCTCTTATTGCATGGCTACCCATCAAAAGGGAGAGAGAATGGTCTTCCAGAGGTGGTTGATTCCTTACCTCTGTTGCTTAACAATCATCTTCTGTATTCTGAGGAAAACCCAAAGCTGTCAGCTCCCCTGGACTCAGGTCTCCAGCAGTTCCCCTCCCCCTAGTTCTGCTTTCACTCCCATCTGCTTATAATTTAATGCTCTGTATGTTTTAATCATTTCATTAGGCATGTCCTTATTTTGAAATGCAACTAATTCTTTAGTTCAAACAAACAGCCAGTAATTCTAAAAATGAGACCATTCTTTTCTTTTGGTTAGAGGTTACCTTAGAAGAAATATCACACCTATTTTGAGAAGAGTGAAAGAATTCAAATGCTCCTAATCTTTCTAAACCATGGACTTTTAAAGTGAAAAGGGTCTTAGGGATTTCTCAATTCTCTCTACAACTGTAGAACTAATCTTTTGAAGAAGTTGTCTCATGTTTTTTCTGAATACTTTGTGATAGAGATATTATTATTAGGGTTTAGATTAACTAAGCTTTAAAATTTATGTCATGAAAGACCTCATTCCTATACCTGGTGACAGTATACACAAAAGAGAAAACTAACTCCACTACAGAATTTGTGTATTTTATTAATCTGCTTTATTTATAGAAGTTTACATTTCCTAAGGCAAGGGAAATATATTTTGCTGGAAGAGGGAGTGAATTTATAAAGTACTTCATGGTATTGTTTTTGTTCCTGACATTCAGATTGATTTTATAACAAGAGATTAAGAGCAGCCAGAAAAATACAAATCAAAACTACCCTGAAATTTCATATCACTCTAGTTAGAATGGCCATTACCAAAATACAAGTAATAATAAATGCTGGTGAGGATGTGGGGCAAAGGTACACTTACACATTGTTGGCGAGATTACAAATTAGTACAGCCACTTTGGAAGCAGAATGGAAATTCCTCTAAAAACTAGGAATGGACCCACCATATGACCCAGCTATTTCGCTCCTTGGTATTTATCCAAAAGAACTAAAATCACATTCTATAGTGATACAGGCATACCGATGTTTATAGAAGTGCAATTCACAACAGCCAAGTTATGGAACCAGCCCAGGCGCCCGTCAACAAATGAATGGATTAAGAAAATGTGGTACACACACAATGAAGTTTTACTTAGCCATAAAGAAGAAGGAAATTATCTCACTTTCTGGTAAATGGATGGGACCGAAAAACATCATGCTGAGGGAAATAAGCCAGATTCAGAAAATCAAGGGTCAAATGTTTTCTCTTACATGCAAAAGCTAGAGAGAAAAAAGGAATTAAAAAAGAAGAGGGGGCAATCTCATGAAAATAGAAGGGAGAACAGTGGAGTAGAGAAAGGGGATTGAGGGGGAGGAACAGTAGAATAAAATTAGCCAAACTACAGCATGTGCACGTAGGAATACATCATAGTAAATCCACTTTCACATATAACTATAATGCACCAATTAAAAAATAGAGAATGAAAAAATAGAGAATGAATAAATAACCATTAAATAGCAAAAAAAGAAAAGAAATCAAGCTGCTGAAGTTCCAGAGGCATATTTAGTTTTAACATTATATCTGACTCACCTGGACAACATGAAATCACTGTCTTTATTTTCTAATACTCGTCTTCATTTCTGGTAATAAAAGATTCTTTCAACATTTTAGAAACATGAGTGACATATGCACACAGTAGATACTTAATAAATGTTTGTGGAAGCCTTGGTAGATGAATGGGTAGATATACATTGGTGCTTAATATTTATGTCTTAATTCAGCTTTAAGTGTCAATGTTTATCAATGGTGATGTGGAGATACAGCGGTGCACAATCTGATAAAGTTTCTTCCCCCCATGTTCAAATGTAAGCCAGGATCCCTTAGGTTTCATTGAAAGTCTGAAATGATAGTCATAATCTAGTATGAAATTGTCTTGGAGGAATTGTTTAGAACCCAATGGTACCTATGAACAGATTAGGACAGATGCCTCCCTGGCGGCTGACACAAATGGTTGTCATACGCCATCTAGTGGCTATTTGTGAAAATGTGCTCATGCTGTGTGAAAGGCTTTTGGAAGGAGTCTTCCTGCTCCGAATTTCATTGCCTGTCGGGCAGCCAGTGTACACTTGTCCATCTCTAAGGCTTTCAGCTGAGAGGAACTACTGAGGAAAGCATGCACGGTATTTTCCAAAATCCCTTGCTCCTAAGGAATACCTAAAAATTGACTAGTCAGGGAAAAGGATTCTTCCTGGATGCAGATTGAATAAACCCAAGAAGCAGTTGGGGACACTCCTACCTGCAACAGTTGTGTTCTAAAACAAGGTAAGTAGTATGACATCGGAGCCTTTTTCCCACAGAAACCATCACTGTGTACAGAAGCCGGTGACCTGGCCATGACTTCTATATCCCTGGGGACTCTCTGGGCATTGTTGAATAAATAGCACAGGGAGAAGATTCTGGGGCAGATGCCTCATTTTACCCAGTGTTCTGTACTGATTCATAAGATCTCTTAATTCTTGCACGTAGGCATAGTTGTGATGTTTGGCAATGAATTGCAATATCATATTTCACAATTATCAACAATCTGATTTTTATCCTAATTTGGGATAAATAAATTCAAAAACAGTACTGGAAAATAAATATCTCCAGGTTTATTCTTATAACATCAATTAGTCCAAAATAGAGCAAGAACTTTAAGAGTTCTTGAATGAAATATCAGTGTTAAGCATCTTTGAGACAGCCCTAAGTGAGGCAATAAGTCATTTAGCTATGATTTTCACACACACACAAAATTAACTAAGCAGTGCATGAGTATAGCAGTGTGGTAGGATGAGCATTCAGTATTTGAAAACATACAACTAAAATTAAGATATGGTGTAAGGAATCTTGCAGAAGGAAAACTTTTCTTCTTTAAAAATGCTGTTTTCAAAGTCATGTTAACTGCGTTCTAAGACCATCAAATCCAAAATGATTTAGCATATTAGTTCCAAAATAGAAAATCCTACAAGATCATTTCCCCTTCCTGTTAAGGTTAATTTCCATGAAAAATAAAAGCTTTCCGTAGCCACTGCTCAGCCTCCAAAGATACTGCCTTTTGAACTATAATCCTGATTCATAAGTTGTGATGGAGCTTCGACAACATCTCATTTATTTTTCACCTTCTTTATCAAAGGTTTATTTAGTTTTAAGGGGAATATAGATCAATTTAAGATGTCTGTAGCATTCATTTTTTAGAAAACAGCTACCAACAAGTAGCAACAGAAGAATCTGATCATTATACAGTGAAATCATGTATCAAAAAAATCCTGAAATTTTTTATCACTTAAGCGCACTATTCTCAATTTTAAAAACCCATTGTCCAAAAATCAGACGTATGAAAAAAATGCTGATATATGTAAATAAATCAGATTTGTGGACTTAGGTTTCCATTGCTGCCTACACAGATTTTTTTTTTTTTTTTAATTCAAGTCTTCCTGTTTTCCTTTAAAAAAATGTTTGAACTGCAGTTTCTGGGATATATACCTGTTCATTGATACCACACTCGAAAAGGAAATCAGTCTAATTTTTAGCAGTCACAGTAAACCAACAGTTTATTCTGAGAGGGAAGAAAAATAAAATTTGTGAAATCCCAGTCTCTGGCCCCTATTATTTTCCTGGCTTTCTTGTTTTCTGTGTGTCAAGTCCTGTGTGTGTATGCCACAGCTCAGCTGGAGCGAAAGCAATCTCTTTTTCCGATGCACCAACATGAAACCTTTAAAACTATATCTAAAATTGAAAATAATCTTTTTAAAAAGGAAAATAAATAACCTTGAAAAACTTCTCCATCCTTGGCAAAGGAGGAGGATGCCTTTCCAACAGAGCCATCTGTGGCTGCCGATCGGTTCTGCCCAGGCCTGCAGAAATCCTAAGGTTCTCTCCAGTATCTTAACTCTCTCCCCTGGGGGCTTCATAGAGATGTCGCTGGGACAGCGTGAGCCAACGCCCGGAGGTGCGGGGCTCGGACACAAGTGTCCTGCCATGTGCTGCGGTCTGGCTGGAAGGGTGTCGCACTAAGTAGAATTCAGATCGCCTCCTGCATCGCGGCACCGTTGGGCTGTCTGATCCCGGGTCCTCTGGCACTTGGAGTCTACCCAGCCTGCGGGACGTGGGTCGGCAGAGCAGCTCGCCCCCAGCCCGGAGCCGAGCCTGGCCGCCCGGGGCGCGTTCCCCGCCGGCTCCAGCCCGCCCTGCTCTGCGATCTGCACGCGGCATTGTTTCCAAGCTGAGAAGGTGCTGACGTGGGATCCGAAATGGAGGACTGACTTTGGCCACCAGCGCACAGAGGGAAACGGAACCGCTCCGGGCCGGCGTCCCATTGCACAGCCCTGCGCACGCTCCGGCACTTTTCTGACCCGACACCCCCATGGCAGGTTTGTTTTTCACACTGGCTTTGCGCGAAAGCCACCTGTCCTCCTCGGATCCCGGTGTCCTCTCCCTCCTCCGAGCTACCCACGCCACCGGCGCTCCTTCGTCCCCACGGATCTCCTGAGTACCTGCCCTGACCCCACTCCGCTAGCTGGGAGCCCCGTGGTGAATGAGTGGCACGCTGTGTCCTCCACCACTGGACCCAGTTTGGCCAGGCCTGAGGGGTGCAGGAGACAGGGGCTTCTGGCTTTCCCACGGGCACAGTCCTGGCTCGTCCATCTAGATGAGCGCATCTAAATGGCTCACTATCTGTGGCCTCTGTCTTTGAAAGAAGTAGTGTCCCTTCAGTTTCGCGTCCAACACCGAGAAGCTTCTCTTCTGAGCTGGGCAGAGCTGAGCAACCCAAAGCTGGGTTTTCTAGATAATCGCTGGTGGGTCCTAGAGTTAGGGGCCCGAAACATTCCATCGGCAGACCCGCTTTAAGAAACATGACAAAATCATCAATCGGAAATACAGGGCCAGGGAGAAGGGCCTGCAGGACAGGCTTGGAAAGATTAAGCTTCGTTAACTTCTGGGACAAGTGGCCTTTGTAGAAAACAGTAGTAACTAGCAGCAGCGAACAGCACTAATCCACTGAGTCCCCACAGTCAGCCCAAGAGTCAGGTGGGGTCATTATTTCCATTTTACAGATGAGAACATGGAGGTGCAAGGAGGTTGGGGAACATGTCCGCAGGTGCTCTGCTCAGCCACCCCACACCAATGTCAGAAATGGCAATGGACTGGGGAGCAGGTACATGACTGCCAGCCCAGTGGAGCCAAAGTAGCAAAGAACAGGCCTCGGATTCCACACCCTATTGGTTTAAAAATTAAATCCTTACATGACCTTTGACAGAAGTCAAAGTCTGCAGACCCAGAGAGGTTCTGGGTGGGAGGAAGCTTAGAAGCAGCCTGGTGTGAGTGGCTCTCAACCAATGGGTTCACACTGTCCACCTCTTACATTTTCCTAGGTGGTGAGGAAAGCTCCCAGCTGCCCCTCCGTGGGCATGGGGGTTGTACCTGGACGTCTGCCTTTCCCTGCCTAAGGAAGGCGCCAGCTTCTCCCAGGTCACCTGGCAAGTCTGAGAAAGTGTTCTTGGTTTTCAGCACAGTCCTTGGTGCCTCGCCTGTGCCTGACACGCTGTGGACATCTCTTGAGCCACAGCCCTGTGAAGCACTCACCAGGCAGGGCAGTGACAGAAGATTAAGATGTGTACTTGCCACCAGACAGAACCTGGCTCATGAGACTGGACAAGTCACTTAATTTCTTTGTGCCTTAGTTTCCCCATCTGTAAAATGGAAACAATAATGTTCTCTATCGCACCTTTTCAGGAGTAAACATACATGCAGAGCTTAGAACAGGGGCTGGTGCATAGGAATACTATAAGCATTAGCTATTGTTATCACCATGAAATTATTATTCCTGGCAATTGTGCAGAAATCCCAGCCAGAAGGAAGGTACGAGAAGGCGGGTTGAGCATTTGAATGGTCATTTCCGTTTAGAATCAACAGTGAGTTGTTTTGCCAGTCTCCATTCCCAATTGTCTCCCATCGGAGTGGGCTCATGGTTTAGGTCTGTCTGTGAGACACAGGTTTAGCCTAGAAATGGCTCATTAAATAGCGCTCTTAGGTTTCACATCAATTGCTAATTAAAGTGGTATTAACCCTAATGGGCTGGAAAGCAGGACTGTCGTTTCCCCCCTGTGGTTTCCACAGGCTGAGCCCTGACACAGGTCCCCCATCCTGGAGCACTTGGCCTCAGACCCAGCAACTGAGGCCCTCGGGAGAGGGAAGCTGGGGCAGAACGAGAAGTTACGCAACTTCAGAATCTGTGTATTGCTCCTAAAAAATCACAATAGAAGAGAAACGTGCTTGTACCAATCAGTCACAGGTGCTGATGATAGTTCACCTAATTACTTCATTATTTTTTGCCACTCCACGGAGCAGTTTGTATTTACAATCCTGTATACGGTTCTATTACTACCACTTATTATGACGATTCCAGCGATTCAGAGGAGTCTCCAAGGGCCCGGACAAGTAGAATCTTGTTTTTCTTGATTTCCCCAGGGGGGTGAGGCGGGGGGCTGGGGGGAGGAAAAGCAGCCAGCCAGCATGGACCCACAATTGCTCATCTAGGATGAGTGATAAATGATGGGCGATTTCTGAAATGCTAGAATTTTAAAACAAAACAAACATATCCTATCCTATGAGTCACGGGCCAGCCTATAACGTGGCGAGAGAGAAAAGACAGGATCAACTGCCCTGGGCCTGCACCTGTGTTGGAAAAGTGCTGGGACCCCAGCCCCTCGTCCCCATGTTGGAAGCCACACTCCAGGCACTCCCCCTGGGGACTTGTCGCCCTAATGAATACCAGTCCGCAAATTAACGAAGTAGGTTTGGAAAAGCATTGTGGATTTCAGTCACTCAGGCATCAGTAAATCTGCTGGAAGTCAGGGCTGGTTGTTTATAGCTTGTTAAGATGTTGACTGTTTACAAATTACATTTTCCCTTTGAAAAAGCAGGCAGCTCTCTGCGGGCTTCGGCTTCGGCTTGGCTTCGGTGTGGCTTGCTGGAGGCCTCCTGCCAGGGGTAAGGCTGCCTGTTGTTAGCTCACCTGATTGGTGCAGGTCTCCACTTTGGGGGCCTCTTGCTGACTCCGCCCTTTCTCTCCCTTCCTCTTACATTTTAAAACCATCCTTCAACCCCTCCCTCTAGACGCAGGTCATGGGGCCCTGGGTTCTGCACAACCTTGCATTTTCTCATTATCTGCAGATACCTGGAGGAGTGACTGCTGAGTGTTGCCTGACCTCCCCTTTAGGGTCCCCCTTCCTCCCAAAGAGCTTCAAAGGACTGACTTACACAGCTCGGCTCATCCGCAAGGTCAGGAGCCAAAAGCAAACGGAGAAAAAGAGTCTGTGAGTGCCCCTACTACCTTCATGGGCCAGAGAGAAAAGTGACCACAGAGCAAAATGTTGAGGTCGTCTATCCTAGATTCCCTGTTGGTGAAGTGGCTTCTCCAAAGCCCCACAGTTGCAGGATACAGGTAGGAACAGAGCCCTGGGTCATTGACTTCCTGTGCACGGGCTCTTTCCTGCTTAAATCTCTTGTTCAGATTCATTCATTTATTCAGTCTTGTCTGTGCCTGAAAGGTGCTGGAGCCACAGAGATGTATTTCAGAGCCAGGTGCTCACACGCAGAGCCTGGGCTTGTGGACCCACGGGTCTGGTCCCATCGTCACATGGCGTTCCGGGCTAACGTGCAGCCATGCCTGGGAAGCACCTGCCCAAGGTGTCTTGAGCAATGAGTCACCAAGTAAATGGAATTGTAGTCGCATCCTCCAACTCCCTCCTGAAAGACAAAGAAATTAGCACCTAAGGTCACCCAAGCAGCCGCCCCAGGGCTAGGGCTTCCATGGCTGCTGTCTTCTTCCCCAAACTTTAATTTCCTTGCTGCAAATTAACATATTTAATGACTTTGGTTCATCCCGCTGATCTGCCTTTTCTAATGAGGTCTGCAGACTTTACTGACCGGTGTTTCCTGCCCAGGTACCTTATTTCAGCCACACTTGAGACATCCTGCAAACTTCTTTTTGTTTTTAATGTCTGATCTAATTGGCTCCACATGGAGAGAAGCACTTTCCCACCACTGCGCACCCTGAGCCCCGTGGTGGCTTCAGTGTGGGCTGTCACTCGCCACCAGGAGGCCCAGGTGAGAACATGGCCCTAGCTCTCCACGGGCTGTCCCACTCCGCAGACTCCTGGAGAAGCCCGCATTGTCCTTGGGATCTCCGGGTGATCTTTTCTCGAGCTCAAGGTTCCGCCTGCTCACAGTTACAGCCCCAGATGTGAGATTTAAACCCAGCTCTTCTACTTGGCTCCTTGACTGTGTGGCTGGGGTTAGCATTCAAAAAGGTCTCAACCTGTGGCTTCATGGCCTCTATCTTGACATCATCTTGGATATTGGGAAAATGGAAGAAAAATTAAACAGGTTGGTGTTCAGTTCTCTGGAGTCGAGAGAGGTACGGATGGGCATTGCTGGAATTTGGGAAATAAAAGGGGCCTTTGTGTCCCTTAAAAGCATCAGCTCAAAGAATGTCTTTATAATAAAACAATTTCATGCAGTGAAATTTTTTTCTACGTCATTACAGCTACTTTTTTTAATTTTTATTTTTATTTGGGAGGGAGACTCTCAGTTTGTCTTCTTGTTCTTTTTAAATCAGACTTTCCTCTCTCTCTCCCCAGTTCCCCTCCTCCCCTCCCTCTGTCCGGGAAGCACATGTATTTCTGGGAGGATCCTTAAGGGACGCTGTGTATAAATACAGGTGTATTTTCCTGCGAATGAATTTCACACAATTTATTGCCATGTCTTTAAGGGTAAGAAAAACTCTGCTGTTGCTGTAGTGGCAGAAGGAGTTTCAGGCAGATACTTGGTTGCAAAGGACACACTTCAAATAATGGAAGTGCACCCTAAATGTTTCCCCACTGGGGGTGCCACCCTTCTGCTAAGAAGGCCTGGGTCGCCCAGGGCGCTGGGGCTGCCTGCTGGGATGGGAGGAGTTAATTGAATTAACTTATATTTAGTGCTAATTTTGTCCCAGGCTTGCCAGATAATAGACAGCAAGCCTGGACTTGACCGGGAACGCCAGCCTGGGCACGAGGGTGTCTCTTGGGTATTTCTATCATCAGATTAGTTGAGTTGACATCTTAGTTGCGATTAGTTACCAATGTGGTTCCAACATTATTTCAACAGGTGTCAATTTGGGGGCTGTGGTCACAATCACACGACCTTTTCACTAAGGATGACGGTGCTCAGCTGAGACTGTCAAGTAGCGGGAGAGAAAGGAGGTTCCAAGCATGTTCCTGAAGACCCCTCACTTGCAGGAGAGTTCAAGACTTCCATAGGCAGGGCTGGGGGGATAGCTCAGGCAGCGCGCTTGCTGAGACGCATGAGCCCCTGGTTGGAGATCCAACACCTCCTAAAAGAAAAAGGACTTAAGTAGGTTAAGATGCTAACGTGTCACTCCCTTTCTTTGGACCCAGTTTGCAGCAGGAAAGTCTTTTGCAGCTAGAAGTAAGTATTGGGGATTCTTTCTGCATTAAGAATAAAGACTCTTGATTACTGATTAAATTTTGCATCACTAAAGCAAACCTGAACCTTGCAGGAAGTAGGCTGTGAGAATGCCTAATTAGTGTGAAATTATATTTCCCAGTAATGTCATGGCCTCAATCCACATGGACCTACAGGACTGTAACTCCTAGGTAAGCAGTGTTCGGGTGGTTTGGGCACTTGGGACTGGGCTCAGAGGTCATACCCCACCCTCTCTCCCAGCCCCTGCAGAGTACTTTCACATCATCGCTCAGATAATAAAGACCCTCACGGTCTTTTTCCCTTTGTTTTAGGGAGCTTAACACAAAGCAGAACCTAATGAAACCAAGTTGGCTCCTTGTGGACCTGCTATTCTGTCTACACACCTTTGCCTGTGACAGGAGAACTTTAAATGGTCATACGTGGTTTCCAAGCCACAGTCCCTGGGAGGACCACCTAAGACTCTGGAAGAATGTCTGCCATTTAAACATCACTGAACCAGTCAGGATTGGTGGTGCACGCCTGTAATCCCAGCAACTCAGGAGGCTGAGGCAGGAGGATCACAAGTCCAAGGTCAACTTAAGTTAAGTTAGCAAGTTAACGAGGCCCTGAACAACTTAATGAGACCCTATCTCAAAAAAAAAATTTAAAAAGACTGGGAATGTTGCTCAATGTTTAGTACCAGGGTTCAACCCCTGGTACTAAAAAAATATATGTATCATTGAACCAAACAACACAGCTTCTCCATCTGGAAGAAAAGGAAGGGCCTCTACCTTTTGGAAATTCAAAGAGAACTTATTTTCACACTGTTTGGTAGAGCTTCCACACGTCATTTGTCTAATAAGTAACTTCTCAAATGAGGCTCCTTCTTCCTCCCAAGTATCCACAGTGGGTGCCAGATCTCTGAATAAAAGCAAATAAACGCTTGCTGCCTATTATAAGATGAGAACAAAATTAACAAGAAATATAAGGAGGTTGCTTAACTCTCCCTCTGTCACAGATCAACAAATCCAAGATGGCAAAAGAATGCCTTGCATGAGAAAACTATCAAACGATCAACCAGAGGTCCACAAAATAGCCGCATATTCAAGAATCTGTGGGTCACACACACAATCCCAGGGACAAGTTGCTTTCTCTGTCCAACCTTGGAGGAAAGTCTTGAGCCACACAGCTAGCTGCCACATCTTTGCCACATCTTCTGCTTTGGCAGAAGCCAGCTGGGCTTCTGCCTTAGGCTCTGAGCAAGGTTTGGGGAGTCCATTCCCTGACCACAACCCACCCAGAGATGCCCATCAGTCCTGGGCTTTAGCAGCAGCCTCATGCAGCCGCCACGAGCCCAGAGCAGCTGGCAGCAGGCGGCAGCAAGGGAAGGACATGGTGAGAAAATTGCTGTCTACCCCCTACCCTCCCACGAATGTCTCGGCAATCAAGTCTGCCAACGACTAAATGATTATGGTAGAACACCTGGTTTTGCTATAGCTTCGCATATCTGCCACAGACACTTTGAACACACAGAATCACATGTTGGGTGGAGGATGGAAAACCAGAGGAAAATGTATCTATTCATCATACCAAGACAGGGGGGAATCAGGACATGGTCCCTAACATTTGGAAGAGCTAAACTCAGGCCCAGGTTTTCAGATGTCATTATATACAAAGACTGAAGGGTGACAGGTGGCCCCATTAGGGAAGAATTCACAAAGCTTCATTTCTGATAATTACTTAGAGACTGAAATATAATGATCCCATTTATTCCATCAGCAAGAGTTGTGACAGTCTTGTTCCAAGACGAATAAGCCTCCGCCCTTTGGAAATTCAATGTGAACTTATCATTTCCACATACTGTTTGATATAGTTTCCACATGTTAATTGTCCAATAAGAGACTTCCTGAACAAAGATTCTTTTTGCTCAGAGCACTGAAGCTAGTGTCAAGTTTCTGCATACTGTACGTGCAAATCAAAACTTTGGTCTATTACCTGATGTGCCTATGATAAAATTAACATAGATCAAACAAATGTATGATGGTAGGGTGTAATGACTATACCTACGATCGCAGCAACTCAGGTTGCTGAGGCAGGAGGATCACAAGTTCAAGACCAACCTAGGCCACTTAGCACAACCCTGTCTCAAAATAAAATAAAAAGAACGGGAGTGGTAGCTCAGTGATAGAGAAGCTGGGTTCAATCCCCCATATGGGAAAAGAAAGAAAATTATGATGGAAAAAGAGTCATCACAGAATGCTTCAGTACAGAAGAATCTTGAAGTAATAATCTTGAAATAAAACATTTCTGGCCAACAAGTGGTGTGTATCTAATTCCTTAGGTATTAACATCATCTCATTTGCAACATACTATCATTTATATGTAGTTCACACATTTACACTGTAGATATTATATGCATATTGTCCACCCCCTTCCCTCTCAGCTATACATATAAGCTATGCATACACATAGGCAAAAATACTAGCGTTCTATTCCTAAATATTCTGAATGCAGATCTTCATAACTATTTTTTTTTCTGGCTTATCATTGATAAAAGGTATTTGGACAAGATTTTAACTTCTGTAATTTATTATTCCATTGCACACCATTGCCCCATTTGGAATTCAGGAGTGAGTGAGTGAATGAGTGTGTGAACCAGGCTGGCTTTCTGCTGGTGACTTCCCTCCCCAGGGCTCAGTCTCAATTTTGAGGAGGCTTTTAAGTCCACACTCCACGTGGACCACCTTCCACCTTGGCTTTCTGAGTGGATCTGTTAGACACTTTCCAACAGCAGAACATGGCTTCAAGCAAGCACTATTTGAAAAGTATTTAATGATATTCCCTGAAGTTACTTGGCCAAATACGACTGAATCTTTATAACGCAGAGAGAAAACAAAATTATTTACTCATTCACTATTTATTAGTTTGGAAACCCGGACGCCATACCTAGCACACAATGAGCCGGTGTTTGCTTTCTCCTGGTCTCTGTTCCTGCTCCTTCCTAAGACTTGGGAGAGACTTGCAGCTCCTGAGCCGATGTTGACTCTTTGTAGCACAATTCTGTACGTTTTAAGGAGCAATTAATTCTGATAATTTATGTTGGTACAGCATGATCTTAAATGATTTATGAAAGAGTTTTCTGCTTCAAGACAGGCGTCTCTGAAGGGATCTCTTCCATCGCTGCCATGTCCCTGAGAAACGCCAGAAACAAAAGAAACTGAGAGGTGGACACAGGTGGGAAGTGGGTAGCCCAGCGCGGGGACTGCACCTGCCCAGGCCACCCCAGCCTCGCTGGTAGTCCAGAGCTGGAAGTGCACACAGTGGGCAGGTTTGCAATGGAGTTTCAGGCACCAGGCTGAGCTCAAGACCAGGACCCCACCGGCGCTTCTGGCTGGGAGAGTCGGGGCAGTGGTGCTGCAGCTGCCCACCCCATGGGTCTCAAATGCCAACCCCACTGGACATCATGTCACCCTCCTTAGGGTTTTGACTACTTTAGGACTTTGCTTTCAAAAGGCAAAGACCTCTGGTAGAAGCAGCTTGGAGTTGCGACCCTGTTCCTGAAGGAAGACCTACACTACAGATCATTAAGAATGGGACATGGCAGGGCTTGGTGGCAACAAAAGGAGCAGCTGGGAGAGAAGAGAGTAAACATTATTGAGCACCTACTATGTGCTAGGCTCTGTGCTAGGGCCTTTCCATATTTGTTGTTCCTAAAGCCACATAGAGCATTGAAAGTTGGTTATGTTTATCCTCGTTCATAGATGAGGAAACTGAGGTTTAAAGAGGTCAGGCAACCTGTTGGCCATGTGGCCAGGAAGGGGCAGGTCCACCTATCCACCTAGCACTGCCCCACAAAGTACCTGTCTCTTCACTATGCTTCACAATGCTCTAGAGACACTGTGGTCCAGCCTGGGGTCACCCTCCCTCTCCCCAGTGTCCCCTGGAGGAGCCAGGAATAGGAATGAGGAGGCTGCTGACCAGCTCTAAGGACATGTCCACTTCCTCCCACAGGTCCTCATCCACTACTCCAAAGCAGCTCCACATTAGGTAAAAATCTAAGTAAAATTACTGTGAACTTACATGCACCAACTCAAAGCAAGCTCTCCGGATACGCCTTCTGACCAGTTGGCCAGCCCTAGGTCTCCCTTCTCTGGGAAATTCTGAGACTCCTTCAACTCACAAAATTCTCTGCTATTGTCGCTCAGGTGGGCTGTTCCCTGAGCACAGGAGTCACATCCACTCAACTTTGGGTTGCTTCTGATTGTCCATGCTTAGTACCTGACCTATAGTAATCTCTCCACAAACGTCGGTGAAATGAATGAATGGGGACCAATCTGTGCCCACCTCAGTTCCAACAGAAAAGGCCTGACTGGCTCTCTGGGGACTTTTGGGGTCCTCCATTCTAGTCTTTTGTCCCCAAAGAGCAAAAGATTCTTGTATTTCTGTCGTAGCTCCTAGAGCCTTCTGTGCACTCTTGAGCCAAGCAGAACCCTTGCCAACCCTAGGGCACAAGAGAACTGCCACAGCACACCAAGTTTATAAAGGAGAGGCATGCAGGGCCGACCAGAGTCGTGGTCAAGCCTGCATGTGAAGACACAGCTGCTCTCCTGAAGCCCGGGAGAGGGACTCTCCCACTTTCAGGAAAGGTCTGGGTGAAGGAACTCTGAGAAGCCCCAAAGGCCAGGGACTGAACAGGGCTGTCCATAATTTACTCCTTATCTGACTCAGAGCCGTCCCAGGCAGGTTGAAGTCATTAGCTGGCCCCCTGACGTGGGAGGAACCTCCAAGATGCCTGGCACAGAGGGCCCGAAGGAGCAGGCACCAGGCCAGGCCCATCCTAAATCTCTAAAATGAAACCACTGGGGCAGGCAAGTCACATCCAGGGCTATCCTTCCCTCCCACCTCCCTGGAGCAACACGTGCCCTTTAAAAAAAAAAAATGGCACTGATAAAAATCACATCCATTTACGGCAGTGTCTTTCCCAGAGTCACAAAAGAAAGGCCTTTATCATGCCCTGAATTAGATCTGTGATTTTTTTGAATGACATGTATAATAATTAGACTGTAAAGATGTGCAGTTAATCCATTTAAAGGTGTAAAGAAGTCCATTTAATGAACATTATAGTCACATTAGAGTTGGAAACATCCAACTCTTTTGTTGAATAAAAAGAAGTTCAATGAGATTAACTTCTCTTAGTTGGTTTTAAAGAATAATCAAACATGGCTTCTTCTGATAGTGTACCAGGCCTTCCTGCATGGGTTCTGCATACCAATGTCTTCCAGCCCAGAAGGGTAAGAATAGGGCCGCCGGACCTCACATTGCCGTCAAATAATTACAAATTAAAAGGGATCACTCCTACTTTCTATACTCCCTATGAAGTGATAAGAGGCTGAACTCCTTGAACTTGTAATTATATAACAGAAATGTTAATCTTCTGGTTTGGTGTTCTTGTCTCCTGTGTTAAATATATTCTTACAATGATCAAGTTTACTACTTGACATGTAGATCTTTCCCCAGGGAGACTATTACTCGATCCTATCAGATTTGCGCCCTGATTAGGGTAACAGTTCCCATTTTTAAACCTCATGCTCTTTTGGGTCTCTGCATGAGGGTCCTGTTGGTGGCTGATGAGCTGGCTCAGGAGCCCAGCACAGATGCTTCCCACTCGGACTAAAGTGGGTAGGAATCCAGATGCCCTAGCTAAGCCCCTGATGCTACTTTAAAGAACCACACTATAAAACAAAAATGGACAAGTTTGGAATAGCCTCACATTTGATGAAGAAGAAGACAAATCCACGTTGCTAAAACGACTGTACCTTCCTGCTTAGAATTCTCATTATGTGCATGGAATTTACCCAAGTCAAACCCAAAAGATGGGGGTGGTCACATTTAATCCACCAGCCTGGTCTCCCTCAGACATCCTCATTTTAGCTCAGGAATGTATATTTTATCTTATACATTTTTTCCCTCTCTCGTCTGTAGTTAGAGAATTGAAAAACTGAGATATGTAACATACTGTGGAAGATCTCAGAAGGCAATGGGCTAGATTTCCGTTGACCAAAACAAAAGCAAAAGAAAGAAATGAAACAAGGGAAGGGAGTTCAACAGTGAGGAAGGACAAGCCTCGGAAGAGTTGGTGTGAATGTGAATTAGCAAGGTAGCCAGGGAGGAGTAGGCCTGGCCTCACTTCCTGTCTCCTAGCTTTGTGCCTGATGCCACCCGCTCACTGTTGACAGTGATGGATAACTATAGAGATTGTCTAAACCAAATTGCTCACCGGTGCTGTTAGATCTTTTTGGAGTTTAGGAAACGAAGCTGATAAGATCAAGAGACAACACCACCCTGGCTGGTGCGGTATGCTCTGTCCTGTGTAGCATGACGGCACGTTCTGCGGACGGCATGCCTTCAACCAGCCCTGACGTTTGTAGGAATGGAAAGGAAAACTCAGTTTGAAGAAAGTTCAGCTTTAAGTAAAAAGAAAAATAAAGACTTGCCTTCCCAAGGGAAGAGCTGGCCGCAGCTGGCGGTGTCTACTCCTGGGCAGATGAGCCTGGAGACCAGCCTAGAGCTATAGTTTCATTTTTCGCTTCTTTTGTGCTCTGGTTCATTTATGATCCTCAGTGAGAATGTCCAAGAGGGACAAAACAGGGAGAACTTGTTCCCAAAGCTCACAAGTAGATCATTGCCTTTGGAAGTGCGAAACGCGTACCTTTAAAAAGGCCTAGGGGAAAAATGCCTTGGGCCTTCCAAAGCCTTGGAAGGGAGGTGGAAGGCCCACGTTGTGTTAATTGCCAGCACTTTCCAGATAAGGCAAATGGACAAGATGTTCAGTAGAGATCCGAGCTAAAAGGGCAGGAGAAGGGAAAGCCTTGGGTGCAGTTCTGGAACCAACCATCTAAATGCAAAAGTCTGCGTGTTCTCTTGGTACCTATCGGGGCTTTTGTGTAGAAACTGATTTAAAGGTCTAGGTAGCCCTGGGATGTTCACCATTGGTGTACTGGGCTAATACCACCGAAGTTTGAAACTCTCCCACAACTGTTTTTAATCAACCTGAAATTCCATAAAGAATATCTACAAGATCCTCTTTTTAAAGAAGAAAAGTCACACACAATAGAATCTATTCATATGCAGAAAATGTGTCAAAATGGTTTTATCTCAGATAGTTCCCAACCAACAGGTTGTCTTCCCCCTTTGCTGAAAAGATCATTTAAATGTGAATAAATTTTTTTTTTTTTTGGTTAGGTTATTAGATTTTGTGCTGATTGCACAAATAATTATCATACTTGGTTCAGATAAGAAACTCTAGATGTACCCAATGGGATAAAAATCTTATGAAAATTAAGTGAATTGCAGAGGAGAGTAGAAATAGTTTGTCAATACGCCGCCCCAAACTTGCCCAAAGATAATTATCATTGCCTATAAATACATGTTTGAGGTTTGCTTGAATACGTTTTTTGTGAAAAAGAGAAAAGTTATTATCGTGAAAGGAACTAAGTAGCGCCTAGAAATCACTATCATGGTCTGGAGTGAACTAATCACTTTATCCTCGTCCTGAGCACATTTATCCACCTCCTAATTCTTCACCTAATTAGAGGGAAAAGCAGAGCCGTCCTGGTCAGGGAGGTAGGGATTAGGGTTAAGAAAACACTTGTATTTGGAACCCCCTACCTCCCCTGGTCAGTGTGAAAGATTCTCAAAGAATCTCCCAGCCTAGCTAATCCATGACCCTCAGCAGGGGGGAAGTGTTAACAATTTAGTTTAAAACTCACACTCTCAGACAAATGCATCAAAAACGGCTTTTCTCCTTTGATTTGTAGGTATTAGTTGTTTTTCCAGGCCCCATTAAGAACTCTTCATCCTGTACAGCAAGGAGCATTAAGCTTTCGCAAGTTAAAGTTGTTCCCAGCTCTGTGTTATTCAAAGGCAATTTACACTAATTATTCGAGTCCACAGAGTTCCCCATATTAGCAGAATGAGCCATCTCAGCAGGTAAAAGTACTTTTGAAATGTTAATTTATTACTAAGGTATAAAAATGTCCCTGAATTAAAACAAAGTAAAAAAAAAAAAAAAAAAAAACAGCGATTTTAAAGGATGGGACTGAGACATTTCATGCTGTACTCCATTTTTATTGGTCTGGGTGCCTCCATAACTCTTTTCAAAACATAGCGACAGTACATTCTCCCACTTCGTGGTTAACACAAATATCTCGCCCAGTTTGGTGCATTTTTCTCTCTGATTTGCCAAGGGAACACGAAGGAATCTCCTAGCCTGCCTATACACCGAAGCAGAAATGTGGTTTTATGCCTTAAAAAACCCGCTCCTGGGTGTTGGGTGTTGGTTCTCAGTCAGTGACGATTTCAAAAGTCTCTGGCACATGCCGGGCCTCTTCCAAAGCAGGCTCAGCTGTGGTCCATCCAACAGGGCGTTCACGCTGGGGGATCCCCAGTCCAGGGTTCCAGGGGACTCCTGGCATGCACAGAAAAATCATCATAAAGTCAGAGGCTCAGCCTTTCTGCTATTCCCAAGCGAGTGGTTGGGGAAGCAGGGAGGAGAGGGGGGAGGGAAGTCTCTCACTGAAATTAGATTCTGCCATATTGAGAATCCTGCCACTCAGAGAAGATCCAAGCTACAGGCTCTCACCACTGCAGGAAGTACCAAGAGCGACCCCTCCTGGGGACCTAAACAGGCCACAGGGGTACAAACCCAGCAGCTAGTCCTCAAGGAGACTACTTTTATTTCATTCTTTCATTCATTCGCTCTACAAGCATTTAAATACAAATGTCTAGGGATTGGAGCTCTGTCCTCCAGCAGGGGCTAAGGTGGTAAAGCAATAACAGAGATGCAAGCGAGGAGAGGGTGGTAGGGCCCGTGGAAAAGATCCATCCTGCCCAATAAGCCCAGCAGTAAAACTGAAATTTGCTATGCACAGGGAAAGAGAAGCCACAGTTACAAACTGGCCCGAGCAAAGTCCTGAGACACACAACAGCATAGCAAATTCAGAGACCTAGAAGTTGTAGGTGACATCCAGACTGTCCAGACTAGAAGAGGGAGGAGAAGGAGATGGAGACCATGCTGAAGAGGGGCTCGGCTGTTCTGGAAAATGCCGATTTGATTATATATGTATTGATTTCAAGCCACATAATGATCATACGCCATGCTTTTCTTATTTCTTACTATTTTCATCAAAACATGTTCATAAAAGTCCTAGTATTTTCTTCTCTCTCCCTAATGGATCATTTAGTGTCACAAGCCCCAAAGTTTTTGTGCCCATGGAAGTCCAAGGTCTGCCTCGGAGAGTCTTTCTGTCCATCTCAGGAAGGCACATATGCTTCCACCTCCTCCTACACCAGAGGCTTGATCACTTGCCGCAGGTTCTGACATGAGTGAAGTACAGTTGCAGGAGGAACCAAAGCAGTCCCAACCAGAGGATTAACAGATGTGCCTGCTACCTCCCACTCACCCTCCGCCCTCAGGGGACACCTGGTCCTGCAGCTCACAGCCTCCTTTCCTTAGAGCAGATGTATTTATGAGCCGCCAGTCAACACACCCAGGGGTACACATAATAGATTCTAGAGCCTAGAACACAGCCAGGAATACAATAAGAGCACCCACAAGTCAAGTCATATGTGGTCAATCAACATGCCATAACAACACAAATGAGGTCTACATAAGTAAAAGAAGCAAAAGTCACTATAAAGTCAGAAGTTAATCTATACTGTCCAATTGTCTACTACGTGCAGTTTTCTCTACATTCTTTATGGATTTCCCCCCCCCCCCCCACACACACACACTTTTCTTTACCTCCTAAGCAATTCCAGAGTGGTTAGGAACACATCAGATGCCTGCGGGATTCGTGCCGAATCGGCTACTGCTGGTTCCATGAATTATAGTGATGTCCCCCTTGGCAAAACTCCAACCTAGACTAAAAGTATTACTGGCATCACTGGAAACAGTGCATTCCTTTGGATTCTAGAAATGGCTAATAAGTGGGTGGCAGAGGCGGTACCTCTTGCTACCATAATCCATCCATCCAACCACCCATCCAACCGATATTCATTGTTATTGTATGCCTCCTGTGTGTCAGACACCCACACACACAGCATTTATAGTCACAATTGGCAAGGACACATTTCCACCTAGAAATGGAATCAGAAGATGATGGCGGGCACTAACTGTACTTCAGATGGATACCTACTCCCTGGTTGGTGCTCTGCTCACACCAGGTGTTCAAAATGGTTTTGAAAATCAAACCATCCTATCGTGTCCATTTCTCCTCAGAGAATATGGTAAAAATATGATTTATTTGGAAATAATAACCCAGCTCCTATCTGAACCAGCCCTTTCTTTAGAAATGCATTTTACATTATAGATAGTATACATGAGCTGTGTATAAATTAGAAGGTGGGGTATTAGATGTTAAAAATACTTAGCAAATTGCTTCCAACAGTCACATAATCCACCTTTGCCTGAAAATAATGGATATAAAAATCACAAACCAATTGATTTAATCATGGATCCTAAAGCTCTTTAGAGTTCCAGGCCAGTTTTAATTACAGAATGTCTGTAGAAGTAAGAATAGTACATTCCCATAAAAAATTTCTATGGTTCAAAGTATTCTCTAGTTAATCTGGCTGCCCCTTCGCCGCTACCTCTGTGTAGTTTGAATTAATGAGGATCGATTCACTAATGAAAGCCAAGAATTGTCCTCATCCTGATGAGACATTCGGGAGAGCTCTATAAAATAATCTCCACAGCAGTGCTGGAAGCTGAAGGTACTGAACGGCGACAGTGTCCAGCTCAAGGTTTGTGATCAGAAGAGGGTGAAATGAAGTTAGAACTCAGAGTTTTGCTTTTGAAAAGCATAAAGAAGCTGCACTTTTCTTCTGCATTGAAGTATAGAAAAATACACCGTGAAATGAAAGCCCTATAAAATCTTGACAAAATCTTTCATTATCTTTGGATCAATGCAAAAATAAAAACTCCCAATGTGCAGAAATCACAATTAATGTGCACAAAATACAAAAACGTTGTCGATAAAGATTGTCTGTTTAGCATGCACAGTGCTTGTGCAGTACACATATAGGAACACCTTTCAAGTGGTAGCTTTAATGAATAACTTTTCTAGGAAGCTGCATAAAATGGGCTTAGTGGCTGCTGTAAAGATCCTGAAGCTCCATGCATAGAGGCAGCGCAGTTCAGTGGAAAAGCTCCAAGTTTGGAGTCTGGAGGCTCAGGTCCCAGGCCACGCCACCACGAGCCACTGAGGTGCCAGCAGGCCGATCTTTGAACCCAGTCAGCCTTCAGTGAGCCTCCCAGGAAAATAAAGGTTTGATTGGCCTGGTCTTCTTTTGATCGGCTCTAAAATTGTCAGACTTTATATCAGAAGCATTTGATAAAGCCATCCGAGGAAAGCCGTGTGTAAAAGGAAGTGTTTCCGAAAATAGACATACAAAGAATTTTTTTTTAATTCCAATTGAACCTGGTTTTGTTTCAAGCACACACATGCACACAAACTCGCAAGCCTTACAGTGTACACTGTGTGAGACCTGCAGTTGTATCTCTTTCCCCATTGAATAAAATGCAGTTTTGCAGGTGCGCAGATTGCTTTGCGTTTGTGTGTCCTGCACAAGGCTGTTGACTGTAGCTAGCCCTTAATTCTAATTACTACAAGTCCAGCTGCATCCGAGAGTAGAAGAAGAAAGACTAGAAATGAAAGAAAATGAGATGTTAGCACGGATGCCCATCACACTGTGAATATCTATTCATCCGCATAATATTAATGATACCAAATATGCAAACAGATGTTTCTCTCATTAAATTGTATATGCAAATACTACTCGTAGGAGTGGTACTGTTGTCTCAGGGTTGAGAGATCGTTGAGGGTAATTAAAGGTTAATCCAGTTCTCAGTTCACAGACTATACAGCAAGAGTGGTTGCAAGGAAAAATTGTCACTTAACCTTCAATTCATTACCAATGGCACATGGATTTTCTACTAAAATAACATAAACATATATGTGCAAATCATTACCCACCCCTGCACCCACTAGCAGCTAGTAAGTAGCTAGTTAGCCAAACTGAGTTAGTTGTTGAGCAAAGTTGAATATATCCAACCATCAATAAGAAAAATGCTGTTTCCTCAGAAGTGTTTAGAACCCATCTCGAGTCATAATCTCTAACTAATTTCTAATAGGAAAAAGCCTGGAACTGAAGGAAAATTCCGTATTATTGTTTCGGATATTGCATTTGGCCAAGGGTACCATTTTTCTTACTGAGTGAGTTAAAAATGTAAATGGGTTTGGAATATTTATGGATGGAAAAGTTTAACTCTCCAGTTTAACTTCCCATCTGGAGTGGGAAGAAAATCTACTGATTCAGGTCAGAAAAGTTCAGTGTTGGCAGGTCTACAGGAAGAAATGCAAGTCGGTAGAAACCGAATATTTGCAGGAGGAGTTGGAGAAAAGAAGCCAGAGGAAAGATTTTCCTGCATCTGTGGAATAATAAAGAAGGGTTTATTTCCTGATCAATAGTTACAAAGAGCTTACCTTTGGTTTAGTGGAAATCGGGGTTCTAAAAGGGTAATCTCTTCTCTCCCCTTTATTTCTTTAGTCCTTGATTCCACAGCAAATGCACAGCTATTCAACTGGTGTAAAGACCCACGCAAAGCCAGCAGGCAGAGAGGTTGAAGTCCCTATGCTCCTGTGAATTAAAAGCATGCCTTCTACCCTGAGCAGGCAGAGATACCCATCAAAATGAAGCAGAATGATTCAGGGACAGACAGATCCCTAACCTTCAACCCTCATTATATGTCAAGAGTTTTTAGCCAACCCCAAATTTAATTTTAGTTCTCATGCCACCAGAAAACCAAAGCCTCTTTCAAGATTGCAATTGTACATTAAAGCCAAATCAAGTCTTGGAAATAAAACTAAAGGTCTCCTAAGGTCTTCTCTCCTTTCCTCTCCTCTCCTCTCCTCTCCTCTCTCTTTTCTGCTTTAGAAAACAGTGCTGGAATCAGAGGCTAAAAAATTGCCTTGAGAAAGAGTATATTCCTCAAGGAAATGAACTCTGGTTAACTTTCATAAAGCATCTTTTTACAGATTTTAACAATGCTCACTTATTGACAGACTAAAGCAGAAGTCAGCAGCCATTGCTTAGGGATAGCTTAGAACCCAGCTGGTTGATTGGTTTTGTTTGCATAATATCAAACAGTTTAACTTCTTTCTTCACCACTATTTCATTCACTGATTAGTTTTTCCTTCTTGCTGGTTTTTTTTTTTTTTTTTTTTCTTTTTCCATCTTTGCCAAACTGCTATTTGATCTCTAACCAGAAGGTGGGCCTGCTAAATCCCTCGTGATCCTACAGCAAGCAACAGAAGAGATGTGACCAAATCCTCTTCCTATTGTCTAGCTGTCTCTTAGGAAGGGAAGGAGCAGGGTGTTTTCCAGGTCTGAGCTTCCATTGAGAGGGCCAGGAATAGTTACAGCACTGCCAGAGTTATTAGTACATAATATACACATTTCCCCTGAGTGCATATTAGAAGATCTGATAGCCTGCCCCCTCCCGGCTAATTTTGGGTAACATTTGGAGATCTTCAGCCCTACTCTCAGGAGGCTTTTTTGAAATAACATGGCCCTGTGCTTCTCTATTTGTTAAGTAATTGAGAGGTAATGGTGATTATTATATATTAAAAGAAGCCAAATTCCCTGAGCACCGTGCAGCCCCTATTAGTGGTATACTGCTCAGAATAGCATAGGGGTGGTATTGAGGCTGAATTTGAGGATCTTGACTCTGGTTAGAAAACTTCAGACAGGGCCAGTTTATTTTGCTAAATGCAGCAGAAACATCCAACAAGTTTGCAGAAACATGACACAGAGAAGAGGACCTTGATTTTGACTGTTGTCTGGTCCCTTTCTCCAGTGCCCTAAGATACAAGGGTGTTTGTGGTTGATTGAGACCACATCCATGACCCGAACCGCCCTGGCTTGATCAGGTGTGGTGAACCTGGTACATCCGGAGATCGACTAAGCTGGATCATGAAGACAAACCACAAAGCCAGCCCACCCAAAGGGGGCGTCCAGCTGGGCCGGCGGGGGCAAGGTGCTGCAGGAGTCAGTGTGTGCAATGCCAAAGTGACTTCCAGAGAGCCGCCCAGCTGCTCCGAGCCTCCGTGTCTTCTGCAACAGGAAAATAAGAGTTCTGACCTCAGAAGACAGCTGCGATGAGGTCATCAATACAGGTGAAGCGCTGAACATCCCATCCCAAGAAAGCCACGGTGGTGGTGATGACCGAGATTAATAACACCAGGCTGAGGCAGTGGTGCTCTGGGCCCTTGGGAACAGATGCAGTTTAGAGGTTTCCAGAAGTTTCTACCATGGCTGCTTTTATCTTGGCAGAATAGGGGTGGGTTTCCATCCACTCAGAGAAAGTGACTGAGCGCCTCATCAGATTTTAGGGACAGCCTCAAAATCTCTTTTAACAACTTCCTATGGTGCTTATAATGACCTTGGAGTCACTGAGTTGCAGGAAGAAAATTGCTCCCTGCAGCTAAGTCAGATCTTTAAGTGACATCATGGGATTTTGCCTTCAAGCCAGTATTGATCTGGGCTCTGGGCAGATTATAGGAGAAATTCAGTAAACGTTGTGTAGACCCCAAACCAAACCAAGTACCCAACATTATTTGTAAAATAGTTGTTTTCTAGGGTTCCATTCTATGTGCAGATGCCCCTTAGTCTGAGTTGGCACAGCATACCAGCTCTCCAGGCTGTGGCGTCCTCACCTGTGACAGTTCCTATGACAATGGATTGACTACGGGTTGCCCAGCAACACAGGAGGAGCACTTTGTCAAGGGTCCCACGGTGTCAGAGTAGAAGGGTCTGCAGTGTTTCCTGGGATCACTGTCTCTTCCTGGTGACTAACTTCAGTAATGGGAACACTTTGTCCACGTAGACACCACTTTTCTTAACCCTAATGGTCTGTTAATTTAATTCATTAGGGGCTCTTAGCACTTGAAAGGGTGTTTAAAAACACAAACTAACAATTAGTCTTTGGGGACCAAAGAATAAATGCAAGCATAATGTATCACTTTTCCTGGCTCAACAAACACCATTTTGATGTGCTAATGGCCCCTAGTGAAGGCAGTAATTTCTAGTTAAATAAAGCAAGCCAAGGACCAAATGCAAAGTCTCCAACAACCACAATCTGCCCTTCCCTGTGAGTCAGCCAGGAATTAACATCAATCCAAGAGCCCTTCCATACGAATACTACAAAAATGAATGAATTTCTGTAATATAAAATGTACTGTCAAGAACTCTGTGGCATGTGAAGTGGAGAAGTTAAAAGCCTTGTTCTGGAACCTGAGACAAGGATTTGAGTTCAGCTTCTGACACCCAGTAGCTCTGTGAACTCTGAAAAAGATGTCAGCATAGGAACAGGCACAACTGACTCCGCCTTCTCCGACCCTCACGTTTCAGGGGTGGGGGCAGGGAGAGGGGTGGATATAACTTGCCATCTACTTCCAGAATAGTAAGGAATGTGGGTAAATTGCAAAGCACTATTTTAAATGGAAAGTTCTGGGTTTTGATGAATTAATCTTTTGGGTAAATGACTATAGAAAATGATCCTGCCTCTGTGAATGTCAAGGGAGATCTGTGATCTCAAAGGAGAAGAGAGACAAGTGCAAAGAGTCACATTTTATGCAATTGGTTTAAATTGCAACAAAATATGCATTGTGTACAATTCACCACTTTAGCCATTTTAGAGAATTGAAAATATGATTCGGCACCTTTGCAATGTGCTGTTACCATCACCTCTGTTTGGTTCCAGAAATTTCCATCATCCCTTTCCCCATTAAGCAGTCACTCCCCAGTTCCCTCTGCCCCATCCCCTGCAAACCTCTTCTTTCTGTCCCCATGGATCAACCTATTCTGGACATTTCCTATTAAAGGAATCCTACAATATATAGTCTTTCGTGTCTGGCTTCTATCACCTAACAACTCTTCAAGATTCATTATGTTGTAGCATGTATCAGCACACTTCACAATTTTAAGCCCAACATTTTTAAAGAAGTATATTCAAACTACACAGCTAATAAAAATGATAATCTACTATTTATTGAGCACTTTCTCACATAATCTTGGTTGGATAAGAACTATTATTATTTCCATTTAACAGGTGAGGGAGCTGAAATTCAGGAAGGTTAAATTTCAAGGTCACACAGCAATGAAAAGCTTGGCTCATCTGATCAAGTTCTTGCCTTTGACCATCATACTTGGTATTTATGCCACTCAAGAGACGCTGAAGTATGGCCAGGCCAGGTGGCCAAGTGCGGGGACCCCTGTGAGTCCTGAGACGGCTCACAAAGTGGGGCATCGAATAGAAACTGGGTCACTTCCCACTCTTGCAAATCCCATCCTGGCTGACACCCACAACCAGCTGGGAACCCAAATGGGAAACAAATGCCCTAGACATGGTCCCTGGGACTGTCATTTGGCTGTTCTCTCAGGGAACAAGGCACAGTAGAGAGCAGTTATTCCCATTTAAATGTTGTCCTAGTCCCAGGGACCCCCTTGAGGCCCAAGCTTGGCTGAGCTTATAAGACCTTGGGCCTAGAAAAAATATTCTGTCTTTGGCTAAATACCCTGTCAGCTTCTCTTGAGTGTTTCACAAATACAAAACACTCACAAACCGAAGACCAGAGAACTAGGCCAACTTATGGGACTTAAAGAAGCAAAGATCTAACAGTCATGAGGATCTTAGGGGTGCGAGTCAGTATTCACCAGGACTCTTGGGCACAGGGGAAGGGACTGAGACTTTGATCAATGAGAAGCTAACACTACATGGTCAGCATGAAAGGAAGATCTACTATCTCTTCCTTTTCCTGTAATGGTGCAGAAAGAGTAGTCATCTTCTGCCATCTTGTTCTTTACTCCACCCAAATGGAATAAATATAGATGCTATTGACAAAAGTGTGGTATGAATCCAGAGGATGGAATTAAAATAAAAGGATCGTGACTTGAATCCTGGCTCTACCACTGAGCAAATGGAGAGAGACCTTGGGCGAATCATTTACTTTCTTGCAGATTTCCCACCCCCCAAAACAGGCCCATGAGAGGGATTTGTGACTGTTCACTGTGCCTGTCTTCCAAGATGCAGGCAGCCAAACTCCAAGGGAAAACATTTTGTTTTGTGTCTTATTGTATTTGTTCCTTCATTTGCTGGGAACGTGGTGTGAAAGACTGGAAGGGACAGTAGTCCCCTCTATTTGCTCCCTCTGTGTGCTTGGTTGTGCACTGACTTGCAACTGTCCAGGGACCAAGTTTGTGCCTCCCTGAAGCAGGAATCAAGATTCCTGTCCCTGCTCCCAGCACCCTTGTGTGGATTGGGTGCCGTTACAGCCCACAGAGCCTGGCACTGAGTCAGAGCCCAAGACATGTCAGCCCCTCCCCATCCCCCTGAGGGCTCAAAAAGGAAAAGCACATCTTGATGTTTGTGGAGTCTGGCAAAAGTGCAATGGTTTTGAAGACTTGACCAAAAAAAAAAAAAAAAAAAAAAAAAAAAAAAGGAAAATAATATGCTCTGGGTACCAATTTCTGACCTGGTAGACAGGGAGGGTAGAGAGGAAGGATTGGCTCCAGGTGTAGTTAGGAGCTAGGTTCAGCTTCAGAGATATTTCACTAAGGAGGCTGTTTAAGTATGTGCCGGGAAAGCTTCAGTGGGTTGCCTGTTGTCTGCCTGACTATGACTCACATCCAAGGTTTATTCTTAAAGTCATAATTGATTGAAGGGCATTGATTTATGTCCAAATTCTGTGGACACTAAGTGAAAACTATTTAACTTGAAAATACGACCTGTGAGCTTCCACGTATTGATCTTTGAGCTGCAGCACCAAAACTTTCATTCTCATTTCTGTGAAATCTGCAGGAAGCCGGAGGAACCAGGTAGAAGAAGGTAGGGACTTAGATTAAAATCGTCTGAGTTAATCTTGGCTCCAACGTTTACTTCCTCTCTGACTGCTTTGATCCTCAGTTTCTTCATCTGTCAAATGGGGGCCATGATAATATCTCCCAGGGTTTATTTAGGGCTAAAGCGAGGGCATGAAGGGATGCCCTCTTCTGTCTGTGAAGCAGTGTGCACCCTGAGGACATCCTGAGTCCACACTCACTTGGGGACCAACACCAGCTGTTACTAGGAGGTGGGCCAGAGTGGCAGGTGGGGAGGCACAAAAAGCAGACTTTGCACAGGAGTTTTTCAATTGTGCAAAAATATACGTTCACAACTGTTCCATGGAAATAGGGTGTGCGAGTGTGTTGTGTGTGTGTGTGTGTGTGTGTGTGTGTGTGTGCTTTCTGAAGTAGATGAGATTCATCAACAAAAATCTTTACTAAAAATGGAACTTTTGCACATCTAATTGCAAAATTTTGCAAAACAAAACAGAAGATCTCTTGCCTGCCTCCAGGCATATCCGAGGGGATTAATTTGTCACTCTTCAAAAACAACTCTTTGGAGGGATACCCTCTTTGATTCTCTATCCTCACATTAATTAGTAGAAGGAAGAGCATACACACTTAGTGTAGGAGAAATTAGGAGAAGAGATCTGCCACCCTCTCAAGGGGCAGAAACAAGGAGGAGAAGCGCGGAGTGAGGATCAGGACAGCACTCAACTGCCACCCAGTGGGGGGAGGGGGACTGGCCGAAATGACTGAAATGACCACTACTGGTCACTGGCTCCCCTTCCAATCTCCATAGTGACACTCAGGCATCACTGGAGAAGTTCTGTCGATGGTATTTAGCAAAAATAGTTTTTTTAAGCCTAAACCCCAGGGATAAAGAAATATTTTTGAGAATGAAATGGAAACATAGTTGATTTATTCTTTTTTAGTGATTACAGAGGAAGTTGACGACATTGGAATCAAATTCCAAATCAGGCACCAGAATTTGACATTATTGTTGCGGTCACACATTGACCTGTACTTTGGATAATTGTCTGTTCGCTGTTTCCTGATCACAATCTTTCTCTGAATGTTCACATGAATCAGATTTGTATACGTCATGTGTTTCTCATGGAATTTTTTTCGAGCAAACTTTCTGACACTTTGAGTCAGTCAAATGCAAACAATTTTCCTTCAAAACATTCAAAGAAGTTTGTAAAGTTTCATCTTTTTAAAAAAATCCATTGACACCCAATTAAAAGGTGCGTTTTACTAGCTGGAGGACATTCCACCCCGAGCTGGGCACGGGCCACCTTTGCAAGGTGGGTGAAGCCCTCTGTTACCACCCACATGAGCAGAGATTCAGAGGGTCCAGTGTTCCCCACCTTTCCAGGGTCCTCTACCATGAGGCTCCAGAAGCTTCTCTCTTGCCTGCTTGTTTACGCTAATTACAATATGGGCTTCCTCCCTGCTGCCTCTGCAGAGGCAGAAAATACTTCATCATTTACTCCAGCCATGAGAATAAAGCAAAAAAAAAAAAAAAAAATCTGGAACATAAACACCATTTTTCCTTTGCATTCAAAGGCTGGGCTCAGGGTGAGTTGGAGAATAATAAAGCAAGTTGGCAATCAGGCTAATAAGCAGGAAGTTGCTGGGGAGGGAAGTCCTCCAGCCAGCCAGGGGCTGAGGGGTGCCCCGGTTTTTTGTTCCCTTGTTGGTAAATAGCAGGCCTTTATTTACATACAGTTGTTTCGGTTTCAAAAGATATTCAAAGCCCGGGTAGTTTCTGCAGTGGCTTTACATGGAAGGGAATATATATGTGAATTTTTAAAGAGATTTAGCCCTAATTAAATCTATGCTGCCCGGAGAGAGTTGCAGGGAGCGGCTGAGGTTCCAAGGGGGAGAGGAGGCGCCTGCGATTAGCAGCAAGCCCAGGCTGCAAACCCCAGTGCTTTCTTTCTGAAATCGGAATCGCCCTGAGCAAGGGAGCAAGCATTCATCCCGGCCTGGGCTCGGAGAAATCCCAGGGCCAGGCGCCTCTGGGTTTAAGAAGAGAACTTTGAACTCTCCATTTCAAAATCGGCATCTCTCGTCCTGGGGAGGGAGGCATCAGCTGCCCGGCATCCCCATTGAGTGAACCCCGCTTCCCCCAGCTTCCATTTGAAGCTGGTAGCAATGAAAATCTCTGGTAATGAGTTCCCTGCCCCCGACCCAAGTCCTGCATCCAATTTGTCCTCGGCCGGGCCTGGTGAAATGGTTTCCAAGGCTGAGAGTCCAGGATGGAAAATCTAAAGGAATTCTCCAGAGAAGGAATGAAGTGCTATCACTGAAATCTTTATTTATGTGAAGAGAAAAGAGCTAAAACATTACCTCAGAATGCAAGATTACAACATCAGTGGGATAGAAAGTAAATCTAGTCTAGTGGTGACACACCAGAAACCCATAATCCTTTCTCAAAGCCCTTTTGTTATTTTAATGGCCAACAAATTATGCTTTTTTAAAAAAGAAGAAAAACACTTAGATTTGAGAGGTTTCTTTTGGGGCAGTAAAACTAATTTCGCTCACTAAAAAAAGTTTTAATTTTCTGTAGCCCAGTCTTTGCTGTGCTGATCGACATACGCACCCGGCTAAGGTAATTTTTGAGCTTCAATGGAATTGGGCACAAAGTGACCACCAAGATCGGCCTTGAGTTGCTATGGCAACTGTAGACCTAAAAGGTACTTGCATTAAGCCGGGCATTTGGGGTTGCTAATTTGAAACTTTTGCCATTAGTTTTTCTTTTTCTTTTTTTTTAAGCGAATGTGCTTGGAAGAGTAAATTGTAATACTACTGTATTTCCCCCTTTTTTACATCAGTCATATCATAGAGATCTTGTCTAATTATCTTATAAGTGACTTTGCAAGGTATCCACTAAGAATTATGGGAACAGTAAAAGAAAATTGTGCTAATGGGGATATATACGGGTGTGGGGGGGGGGGGGAGAGAGAGAGAGAGAGAGAGAGAAAGAGAGAGAGAGAGAGAGAGAGAGAGAGAGAGAGAGAGAGAGAGAGAGAGAGAGAGAGAGAGAGAGCGCTCACAGCGTTAATTTTTAACTTAATTAACACTATTTTTTCTGTCGAAGCTCTTTTGGGGGAAGTTGTCTTGGGAAGCCCACAAGAAGCGACTGGCTGGAAGGGACGTAGCTTTCATATGCCCGCCTGACCTGGTGCAAAGACAGGGAGTCCAGGTCCCAGGGCTCCAGGAATGGAAGTCTCTATACATGGACAAGATATAATGACAGATTGACAGGTGATGAGGGTGAGAGTGACCACCAAGGGCTCCATTTTCTAAGTACTTTAACCTATAATTTGACTTAGTCTTGATAACTCAGAGATAGAGGTCAATCAACAGATATTTACTGAGCGCCAACTCGACGAGGCTATAAACACCCTTGCACTCCAGAGCAACGGTGAGGGGAGTCAAAGAAAAGTCACGGTAAATAATGTAGATGAATGATTGACAGAGACTAGGTAGCAAGCGGTCAGGAGGACACGTGCTATGGAAAAAATAAAATAAAAAAGAAGTCCAGAGCCCGATTGGGGTACGATTTAGAATAGGGGGGTCAGGACGACCTCACTGAGATCAGGGACATTGGAGCAGAGGCTGGTTGCAGAGGAGAGCCAGGCAAGAAGAGGCAAAGCCCGGATGCAGTAGATGGTTGTGAACGTCTTTCTTACCACACTTGGGGTCTATGACATTTGAAAGCGTTTGTGCAAGTGTTGGGTCTCTCCACTAAATGTCCCCAGATGTCACCGCACACTTGACTCTCTTCGTTTTCTCTCTTTCCTCCTAGCCTGCCCGTGCTCATCGGGCACTTTTGCCCTGGCCCAGAAATAGCTGCTCCTCCTCTCTCGTCTGCGGGCTGTGCAGTCCTGACCACACCTGTTGGCCTGGGGTCCTGGCTCTGCAGGGGGCGCGCACCAGCAGGGAGCACGCTGACTCAGTGCTCAGTGTTCATCTGCCTTGCCGTGAATCTCTTCACCACGGACGTCATGCTTCTCTCCCTTCACACTCAGACACGGTGCAGGGGATGAGGCATGTCCCACAGATGGATGAGTCCACCTGGGGATGTCTGTTCTGTCCAGATGCCTCTTCCCCTCCTTCATGGTTCCCCTCACATGGGGGTGCCAGAGGCGTGTGTCGGCGTGAAGACAGCTCTAAGCTCAGGTTTTCAGAGCAGTGAGTATCACTGGAGTCTTTGCAAGCCCCCAGCCTCACCAGGACGCCCACCCCCTCTGCAGTGCGCAGAGGAAGGCTCCACGTACAGAGGCAGATCAAAAGAAGCCAGGCCTGGGCCACAGGAGAGGCGGACTCCCTGAGGACTGGGGGTCCTGAGGCTGGTTCAGCCTCCAGCACAGATGGCTGCTCTTTCCACAGTGGACAGCAGCAGCTGGGCCAGCAGAGGCTTGCGTCTTCCTGGGGAAACTTGTGAACCGCAGGGCAAGACCAGGAGGCCGAGCCACAGACAAGATGTATCCGAGGACTAGGCCAGCAATTGAGCCTGTAGGCCGGGCTTGCCTGGAAATGCATCTAGAAATGGGGGTGGGGGCTACAGTGCCTAAGGTCAGGGTTCCTGACAGTCACCAACCAACATGCTCTTGGGGACAGTAGTTCACCTCTCTGAGCCTCGGTTTCCTTCTCAGTGAGAAGAGAGCCCTGGCCTAACTCGGCTTTCACAGGGTACAGGAGGCAAACAAGACGGTCTTGGAGACCCCCAGAGACAGAAGTGTCACAGAAGCAAGTACAGTCAGGAACCTCTGCCTCTGTTCTCTCTCACGTCCTGCTCCAGCAACCAAGGGTTCCAGGACTTAGGCAGGCAGCTGAAATTTAGCAAAAATTAAGTCACGTTGTTTTTGCTGAATTTCTTTTACATTTCTTTTCTGTTTATGGCAAGTGCTGATTTTTCATCTCTAGTAGGATTATTGAGATTCCTTTTAAAACATATGGATTTAAGTAAATGCAGAGAATTAGTTGAAAGGAAATGTTAATAAACATTAAAGGTGGGAGTACAGAAAAAGCAAAATCATGATGGTGTGGTGTACAGGTGATGAGACAGTCAGATGACCTCAGGGCTCCGTCTGCTCTGAAGAGCAGTGGAGGTAGTAGTCAAGGGTGTGGGCTGCAGGTCTGCAGAGCTTGGCCACCAACACAAGTGGATAGACCTGCTTAAGTTACCCAACCTCTCAGAGCCTCAGTCTCCTTATCTGTAAAGTGGGAATAACAAGTCACCTACCAAAAGAGATGGCTCTGTGTTGCCCTGCAAGAGTGCCTGGCTCCGATGTTGCCTCCTATTATGACCTCCGGGGAGTCCTCCTCAGCCCCCAGGTTGAGGGCTTTGGGAAAAGACAGGGCCTCAGTAGTGTCTGTAGTTGTCACCTGACCAGAACCGACTGGCTCACACACTCCACTCCCTGTACCTGAACACAGAATCCTGGTGTTTCTCCTTCTCTCCTCTTCTCTTCCTATCAGAAAGCAAGGCAGGCCTTCCATAAATGCAGGTGTAGAGGAGAGAAACCATCTGATCTCATCCCCCAGCCATGTAGAATAAGGTGCCCAGGTGTCACCTGTCTTCTCGTCGTTTATCTGAGAGCCTGAGGAGTCAGCTGGGAGCCACGTGTTCAGTCAGCTCCTGAGCCAAAGAAAGAAAGGAAGAAAAGGTGGCTCATGAAGCCAGAGAAGCAAAGATGGCAGCCCACCCACTCATGGTCTTCCTGGGGCTCTTCCCACTACACCTGCCCCCTGTTCTGAGTCGCATTTTATATTTCTCTGTGACAAAGCCTGTTGGTTTTCCCCTCAAAGGTTGGCAGTGCCGCATTTTCTGAGGCACCAAAACCTGGGCAAGGCCCCAGGAGGAGGTGATGTGACCTTATGGGGGCCTCATAGCAAACCTCAACTGTGCATTTGTGTACAACTGGTCTACCCCAGCCCACATCTACTTTGGGGGCCACAGAGCTAAGCACAGGTTGCTCTAGGAAATCCACTTGCTTTCTTCTGATGCAAGTCAACATTCTCCTGGGATTCAGCGTGTGGGCAGGGTTCTTCTGAGCAGGCTGTATCTTCCTTTACAATTTACTTCCCAACACCCAGCAAACAGGCAAGCAAGTCTTCCTGGCTGCCTGCATCCCTGGCAGCAGATAGGACATGGCTGTTACCAGGCTGGATTGGGAAGCTCATTTAAAGGGGAAAGCCCATCCCATTCTTTTCCAGGGAGGTGTGAAGATGCTGAAGCAGCTTGGCTGTGGCATGGGCACAACCCTAGAAACCAAGCTGTGGAAGTTTCTGAGCAGTGATGGCAAATGGGGACCTTCCACCAAGGCAATGTGCTGGAGGAGCATTGTTTAGATTGTCACCTTTCCAGTAGAGCAGGGGATTCTGGGTGCTCAGACTTGCTATTCTTAGTGGCAAAGGAGCCATCTCCACCACCCTTGACTCCCTTCTAGCCTTGATTTTTCCTTTCTCACCCCCACAAACAGTTTCAAACCAAACCATGATGGCAAAATTTAATACAACCTAGGGCTGGGGATGTAGCTCAGTCGTAGAGTGCTTGCCTCACATGCACAAGATGCTGGGCTTAATTCCCAGTACCACCGAGAGAGAGAGAGAGTTAGTTTAATATGACCTAGAGACAGGATAATACAGTGCTGATAGCTGTGGCTCCCAAAGCTGATCACCTCAGTTTCAATCCTGAGTGTTCTATTTCTAAGTGAATGACATTTACTTTTGCATTAGTGCAAATTACTTAAACTATTAGCACCTCAGTTTCTTCTTCTATAAAATGAGGGTAATGGGACCATTTCGTGGGGTTATTGGAAAGATTGAATTAATACATGTAAGCACTTCAACAGCACCTATCACAATATACAAATATAGGATATACACAACTATTGTTGAAAGAGAAAATTCTTCCACTAGGCAAGTCTCTTCTACCCTGAGTGTAGCAGCCAGCCTCCAAGATGGCCCACAATGAGTCTCATCTCCTCTCATTCAGGTTCTTGTGTAGTTCTTTCCACACTGAATAGGGCTGACTATAACCAATAAGATCTGGAGGACCAGATAGAATGTGACCTCTGTAGTCATGAAGTCATTGCAGCTTCCACCTTGTACTCTCTGGGATCACTTTGGTTCATGTCCCAGCTGCCATGTTGTGAGGACACTCAAGCAACCCTGTGGAGAACTAATTTTCCAGCCTGAGCCACCTCGAGAGAGGATCCCTCAGCCCACATCAAGCCTTGGTGAGAGCAGCTAACCAGGGGAGCCTTGTTCAGAGAAGACAGGAGAATTTCCAAGTGTCATGCTAGAATAAACCCTTTCATGTCAAAGAAGGCCTGTTTCCTTATGCACTTCCACAGGCTCAGGAAGGTGAAAACCTTCCCCAACCTTCCTCCAGGGAGGGTGAATGTGACAAGGTGTGGGGCAGGCGGGACATTGCACCAAGAAGAGGAACTCATGGTCTTTTACCTGTGGCCAGGTACTTTCTCTTCAGTTCACTAGCCCATTATACAATTGCCCAGGCAGAGCAAAGACCCGAGTTCTGCCATATCCCCATCTCCACTATATTTTTCCTGTCTAAAGATAGGGATCATCCTATTTCTGGTGTCATTTTAATACCAAAGGGAGCTTTTGGTGTGTTCCTACCATGCCCAGACTCTCTTAAGACCTTACTAGGGTAGACCAGAGGAGGGACAGTTCACAGCATTGCGGCCCATCTACTCACAGAACACAGCCGACACGACAGGGTTGACTTGAACAGGGGGAATATGGTGCTTTGGGGGCAGAGGCTCAGGACTGGTCCACAAAAGAGAAAGGGAGATGTTATTAAAAAAAAAAAATCTGAATCATACTGTGAAAACTGTTGTTTTGTCCTACATTAATTTCTTAATCTTGCAAGTCTATATTTTCTTGAATTTTCTTACAAGTATCAAGTAGATGCTTTCTGAATATTTTGCCCCTTATGTGCATCTTTTCTTAAATGATTTTCTTGATATCTTCTGTCTACATTCTTGTGCTTTCTTAAGTTATAGGTTCATCTTTTTAAAAAATCAATTGCTGAGCTCCCAGTGATTTATTATCACTCATGTCTTGGGTCTGCTGGAATGTGGCTGATCTAGGTGGACTCAGTTGAGAGCCCTGCTTCAGACATTGCAGCGTCTCGGTTGTTCACTGCAGGTCTGATGGTTGGTCAGTGCCACCCTCCTCCATATGCATTTCATCCTCCTTTGACCAGAGGGCTAACCTGGGCATGTTTATCTTACAGTGATAGTAGAGATACCAAATGACAGATGGAAATATGAGCTTAGGCTCAGAGCTGGCACACTATCACTTGTACCCATCTATCATTAGCCAAAACAAGTTGCATGGCCAAGCCCAGATTCCAGACGTATGGAGCTCTGTTCTGCCATTTTGCCCATAGATAGTGGGAGGGTCAAAAAGCTACTAGGAAAAGAAGCATAGGAGAGGGATACAGAACTGGGCCCAAAAATGCAATCACTCATGATGGTTCAAAGACAAATATGGATCTAGAGACTTGGAGTCCACCTTCAAGACATCAAGAAAAAAGACAGAAGGGATGTTCAAGAGGAGGAAGAGTGTGTGACCCTGGCGAACAGAGTCTGGCCTCACACTGCCCATCTTTCCACTGGCTCCAGGCTTCATCCAATCCTTCAAGGAACTGCTCATTCTGCTACCGTCAGAGACTCCCATGGAGCATGCCCAGCTCCAGGCCATGGATTCCTGCAAAGAAAACCCAGCCAGGGTTCATGATTTACCAGCTAGCCCAACATGAGAGTAGATCCCTCAGCCTTCAGATGGATCAGCTCTCACATGACTGAGTGCACTTGCAGACTGTGACTCCAGAAATGTTTTAATTGCTAGTACATGCTCGTCAACCACTATACAACAGCAAGTCCCTCGAGGGAGTCACTACCTTGCTAAGCAGAACTTTGTTTCCTCTAAGAATGGAACCCAGCCTCTTCTCTGTATTCAAGGGCTTGGTCTTCAGACCCAACTCTCCCAGAGAATGAAAAGGTATCCTTGGGACACAAAGATGTTGTGCTGAGTTTTTTAAAGAAAATCTACCTAATGCAAGTTGTGTGTTCTGCCTGCCAAAGGAGTCATGGAAATGCCACGATGGGAGGAAAATGAGAGGTTCTTGTAGTCTGGGGGACCGGCAAACCTTTTTGCAGTAAAGATGTTAGGTATTGTGGGCCAAACTGTCTTGTTTCCCTCTCTTGTAGCAGGAAAATGGTTATAGACAATATGCAAACAAATGAACAGGGAAGTGCTTCAATAAAATTGTTTATAAAAATAACTGACACGTCAAATTCGATCCACAGGTTGAGTCAGCTCTAGCTGGCTGACCTCTGCTCTGGCCTGACCTCTCATTTTACAGATGTGGAAGCTGACCCTTTGTGGCTGCTTCTCCTGCCAGCACAGATCCTCATGCACACCTGCGTGGTGGGATGGTCTTTGGCTATCTCCCTTCTTTGCAGGGCTCCACTCAGCTGAAGCCCCAGTCTGAGCCTGCTGAGTGGTGGGGCAGGACTCGATGTTGTGACACATCTGTAATAGCACACTTGTTTGCTGATACTCAGGGCTTCCCAGAAGACTGAGAACACAAATTGGAGGCCTTGAATCACCAGACTCCTAACCCAGCCTCTGAGGCATTGGAAGGGCATAGAAGTCAATGAATGAGGCCCAGAGGGGGAAAGTGGCTTGACCAAGGTCACTAGTCTAAGTAGCAGCAGCACAGGGACCAGAATCCAGATCAGGACATTGTAACTCTCTGTTTTAATGTAGTGTAATCTGCCATTAGTTAAATATAAAGCTGGTCAAGGTATTGGAGAATGGCAAGAATGTTAGTTAATTCATGGAGGAATATCAACCCAAAGCTCCTGCAAGTCAAGAGACCCTAAGCCGAATGCTGTGGGGAGGGAAGGACTCGATGCTGTGCAGAGCCAGTGCCCACGAAGCTGGAGGAGGAGCCTTTACCTTTACTTTCCACCTCCCCCCACCTTGGGCACACACATGCATGTGCACACATTGCTCACACACAGAGGCAGATGCACACACAGAGGCAGATGCACACACATACATGAGCACACACAGAGCAGGACTGTCATTGAAGGGTCAGTCCAGGGACTTGGAGCTCCAGTTCTGGGAATAACCTCCACCCAAATTCCAAGGCTTTCTGGAACATCCATAAATTGCATATAAATTGGTGTGCCTTTTTCAGATTATTACAATAAGCCATGATTTCCAAAAGCTTATCTGTACTCAGAAGGTGACTTACAATTCCCTCCTTGATTTGGGGTGCGCGTATAGTTGAGGTCTGTTTTAACACTAAGGTGACGGGTAGTGCCACATGCACAAATTACAAAAGAGGAGAAACGAGTCCTTTTTCTTATAGTGTCTCCAAGCATCAAAGAGAGTCGCTTATTTGACATCAGCTCTCAGGTGTTCAAAGTTGGATCTGCAGACTCTAGACTGCTTTGATATCAGGGCTGAACATTTCTACCATAGAGTGGAGAGAACAGGAACGAGGAACCAACTCCGCAGATGATTTTGCCACCTCACCAGCTGGGAGCTGTTCTCTGACTTAACCTCCCTCGATCCCTTCATGCATCCCAGCATCTCAGTTCACCTGGCTGCAAAATTAAAACACCAGCCTCACAGATCTGTGAACACTGAATAAGTCATACACATTTTTAAGTGTCTAGAACAGCCCACGGTAGATAGTTGGGCCTGGCACAGAGTAGGCATTTAGCAGGTATCTGTTCTCCGTTCTCTATCCCTCCACCTACATTTTTCGCACAGGTAACACCCAGAATGCACAGTTTGCAATTTGCTCCCAGGTGCTTTACTTTTCTTTTTAACTCAGAAGTAGTAAAAACACAGAGTCGCCCCTGTCACCTGTCTGCTCTCCCTGGCTTCTGAACAAAGCAAGAAGGGGCAACTACCAGGAAAAAAAAAATTCAAACTAAAACTGCAAGAAAAAAATCCGAATGTTTTATCAGCTGCCTTTGTGTGGAGTTTGGCTCATTCACAAGACTATTTCATTTTTGTTTGAAAACATTCTCATTCCAAGGAGCACAATCCCACACGAGCAGAGTTCACTTGGGAGGTTCATCAACCTGTCACTCAATCTATCTCATGCCTTCTTTTTTGGAAAGGCCTTTGAAGCCAGCCTGTGAGGCACGGTGTGAGAGTCACAGGTCAAGCTCACCTGCACGCATTTCCCCCAGGATGGCTCTGCCCACACATTTACAGAGCCCCACCTGGACGCCCTGCCCTGTTCCAGGGCTAGAGACACAGAGCAGGCTGCAGGTTGCCCTTGCAGAGCTGCGTTCCAGTGGGTGAGACAGATACCGAGGCAGGAATGATGGCAGACGATGCCAAGGTTTGTAACAGAGGGGTGTAAGACCCCAAGGGTACACAGAAGGGGGACACCCAGTCAGGACAAAAAGTCAGGGAGGAATTCCTGGAGGAAGGGAGTCTACTCTGAGGATAAGCAGTGGCGAGCTAAGCCCTCTAGAACTCTGGGTCCCTTGTAAGAAGGTGTTTTAATCAGCATTTTTGCTGCTGTGACTGAATGCCCAACCAGAACAACTGTAGAGGAGGAAGTTTATTTAGGGGCTCACGGTCTTGAGGTCTCAATCCTTAGACAGCAGACTCCATTCCTCAGGGCTCGAGGTGAGTCAGAACATCATGGCGGGAGAGTGCGGAAGAGAGAAGCAGCTCACATGGTGATCAAGCAGCAGAGAGAGACGCTTGACGCTCCCATACAAAATATATACCCCACAGCCACGCGCCCAGGAGCCTTTAGACACACCCCACCTGCCTCCAGTTACCACTCAGTTAATCCCATCAGGGATTAATTCACTGATTAGGTTGAGGCTATAGCCCAATCATTTCTTCTCCAAACCTTCTTGCATTGCCTCCCATGTGAGCTTTTGGGGGGACACCTCCCTTCCAAACCATAACAGAAGGGGGAGAAGCCAAAGGGGAAAAACCAGGCAATGGGCTGCAGGGCTTGAGCTGGAGGAGTGAGGTCTGGGCTGAAGGTAGTGAGCAGAGACTAGAAGAATGGAGTAGGGACACTGGGACGATCCCCTGGGCAGGAAGGGTTCCCAAGAGAGACTCTCACCCAGGGCCTCCCTGACTCCCACATGTGTGGGGAGGCCAGGTGCTCTCTCCAGGGCTGGTGGGGAGACTCCTGACTCAGAAAGCTGCTGCTACTTTGTGGCTGCCTATCTGGCCAGTCCCCAAAGGATCTGGTAGGGCTCTCCCCACGCAGGCCCACCAGCATCCCAGGTGGCATATCCAAGAGCCCTGTGGCTTGGGGACAGAGCCATGCTAAAAGACCCACACAGGCAAGTAGGGACCATGGCCCTAGCTGTGCTGCAGGCAGTTACAGAGAGTATCAGGGCCACCTGATGATGCCCACGCTGTCACTCCTCCCCGAGGCTGTTCTTCCCAGGGGCCCAAACGAGAGGCCTCTTCTGGGTCACACGCTGGCAGAGGTGGTGGTGTCAAAGTGCATGTAGCTCCAGAGGCCTGAGAGGAGGGGAGCATCTCAGCTGTAACAGCAGGTACAGAGCCAGACCAGCCAGGTTACAGAGGCCCCTGCCCTCCTGACCAGAAACTTCCCTATGAAGAGCTGTTGTCTAGGAAGGGGACCATGGAGGTGCAGAGGGCTCTGCAGCACTCCCAGGTGGGAGTATCTGCCTCCAACACTGGAAAGGAAAGAAGGCCCCTGAGATGGGGTGAAGCCAGCTTCCAGAGACGCAGAACTGAAATGAGAGCAGATGGGGAAAACTGGCCTGGCATGGGAAGACAGAGGAAATGTTTTGCTGAATCATTTCTGGAAATATGCTAGATACCACAGAAATATATTTTGTTAAATATAGTTTATTAAGAATATAGTTTAAAACATCAAAATAGGAGAATGCCTTTTTTCTTTCTTTTTTTTTTTTTTTTTGGCACCGGGATTGAACTCAGGGGTGCTCAACCACTGAGCCACATCCCTGGTCCTTTTTTATATTTTTATTAGAGACAGGGTCTTATTAAGTTGCTTAGGGGCTTGCTAAGTGGCTGAGGCTGGCTTTGAACTTGCGATCCTTCTGCCTCAGCCTCTTGAACTGCTAGGATTACAGGCATGTGCCACTGTGCCCGGCTAGGAGAACTCTTAATGTAATGCATTTTTTTTAACAAAAGGAGATACTAGACCATACTTTGGGAGTTCTATTTTTAAAGTTAGATATTAGTCCCTGATGGTGGTATGTTGGGATCCCCCAGGAGAGCCATTTCGCTTTAAACCCCTGTTCAGGAAGTCCCTAGTTCCCAGGGTCGGTCTTTGGGATTCACGGCTTCGGTTCTGCATTCTGCTTTGATTTCTCCTCTTGAGCACAAGCCACCCTGTGCTGTGCTGAGCCTGGACGTCCTGTAGTCTTTGTCCATAGTAACCACTCTCTGGCTGCCTCTTTGCGGCTGCTTCTCTGAAATGAGGAATCAGCATAACTCCGACCCCACAGCCTGCCAAGTGCAGCTATATGGTGTCTGCCAGGGAGCACAGACCCTCCCTTGGAAATCAGGCCTCTGCTCTCGAAGTCCATCTGATGAGAGCAAAATTTGCAGACTGTGCACAAGAAGAGACATTGCAACAAATGCATTGCAAAAAGCCTCTGAAAAGCAACTTTTCAAACAGGTATCTTTTCCTAAAGTTCCCAAGGGTACCAGAAAACCTAGCCGATGCTGTTGCAAACACACGAGGATCTGTTTGCTTCATGCAGCAAGAGGTCTAGAAGGAAATTCCTGGTGCCACCACCTGAAGAATGAGAGAAGGACTCGCATCCTCTGAATTCCTGCATCTCATATCCCATGTGAGCCCAAACAGCCTCCGCAGTCACAAGATGGATGCCACAATCTCTATATTTGGTCCAGACATGCAGGAAGAGAGGGATGAAGGGCGAAGAGCCAAATGCTTTCTCCACAGAAGCCGTATTTCCCAACACTTTATTTTCACAATATCTTAAATATATAGTTGACAGTAATTTATAGGAAACATCTGTATACTCAACACCTAGATTCTACTATTAACAGTTCAACATATCGGCTCTGTCACACATCTGTCCAACTACCTGTCATCAATAGTCTGAGTCATTTCAATGTAAATTACAGAATTGGTCCCCTTTGCCCTAACTACTTAGGCATCCTCATGAGTTTTGCTCTGTCCGAGCCTCTCACATCTCATTGGTCAGAAATGTATCCAATGGCCATCCTGCTGCAAGGAAGTCTGGGAGATGATGCATTTACGTTGTCTCGGCATTCCGAATACAATCAGGGTTGTGTGAGTTAAGAAAGAGATGGCAATGGCCCTTGGATGGACAGCCAGCAGGGTCTGAACACAAGCAGCAGCTCTTTCTAAAGTTTGGCCTTACTGGAATTTTTATCATTCTTAACCTGAAAATGTGCCCAGAGCAGGGAACTGATACAGGAGCACTGGTGTGCAGCTCTGGAGGCTGGGGCCCCATTTTGCAATGGCTTAGCCTTTTGCTAGCTGACACTTTTGCTAGCTGACTCCTCTGGGTACACAAACAGACCAGGAACTAGCCCTTTCTCCCTTTGCCAGCTGCTGGTAGTTTTTGGTCTGTCTCCAAAGTTCATCAGAAGACAGAGAGACCCAGTTAGTGACTATTTATGTAGTAAAACATATCAATCTGTCAGCTATGCTTCCAGAAACTCAGCTGCTCAAAAGGTAGCCATAAACCTGAGGACCACTGTGTGTTTCTATTTCCTGAAAATAAGCTGTGCGGGAAGGGAAGTCCTGGGGTCCAAACTGGGAAAGTTAGGTTCTGGTCTTTGTTCTGCTTCCAACCAGTTCACTCCTTCCTGGGCCTTTTCCTCATTTGGACTGTAATCTACACAAACTAACAAAGAGCTTTCCTTGATGAGCAATTCCACACATGGAGCCTGGAATGATTTCATTAAAAATCACGTGAGCCCCACCTTTGAGAACGTGGTCCACTCTATCTGTCCGGCAGGCGGCAGCGACCAGGCACTGAGCAGCAAGAACCGACAGCCTGGTGAGAAAGGCAGTCGAAGCACAGAAGCACAGCTGCAGAGGGGCATTTAGCCAGGGCAGGTAAAAGCTCTGTGCCCTCCACCGCCCCATGGACAGTGCACACCTACACCTGATGATTATGGTGACGATCCTGACCTGCGAAAAGGTCCAGATGAGCTTCAGTTAAGTCTGAGTAAGAAGGCAGAGGCATTTGAAACTCATTTTAGAAACATTTCATAAAATGGTTTAAGATTTTAAATGCTATTACATTTAACTTTCTGGATGAGCCACACGTTTATCGTATATGCCAATAGCACAGGACAGACCACATCCTGCTGCGGGTGTCCCAGACAGAATTACAGCTGTACCTGCTCACCTGTGTAACAGGTGGAGAGCCTCCTCTGCACAAGAGCACTGGGTCTGTGAGAGGCCACGAAGGGGGATGGAAAATCAGAGGAGGGTCCAAGGGCCACCTTGAACTTCAAGGAGGAAATGGCCCTTCTTCTACACCTTCTTAAACATCAGGTGCAGAGCGTCTGATGGGAAGTCTTTCTGAAACAATAGGTGATGGTGCAGGAATAGGGAATAGGCAACCTGCTGGAGAGTGGGGTTTGTTGTAGACAGAGGAAAGGTACTAAGCGTGAGTTATGAGCAGTGTAGAAAGAAGCGGGGATGTTCTTGACCTTTACTTACAGACAACCATTGAGGGCATGATAGGATCAGAGCTGTGCCTTTGGAAGAATGTCCTGGAAGCAATGCATAGGGTGTATTGGTGCAGGGTAAGGCTGGAGGCAGCAAGACCCAGTAAGAAGCTCTCAAAATAACCTCTTAAAATTATTGAAATTGAGTCAAGTCCAGGGGCACACCCCTGTAATCCCAGTGGCTCGGGAGGCTGAGGCAGGAGGATTGCAAGTTCAAAGCCGGCAACTTAGCAAGGCCCTAAGCAACTTAGTGAGACCCTGTCTCAAAATAAAAATATAAATGGAATATAACTTCTCATTCTTCTGGTTGTACATGATGTAGAATCACACAGGTTGTGTAGTCAAATATGCACATAGGGCAATAGTGTCCAATTCATAACTAATTGGAACAAATAGAAACAGAAGGGAAAGAGGGAGGGAGCGAGAGAGAAAGAAAGAGTTTCAGATACGGTAAAACTCCAGAGGAACCTAGGCTGCTTTCAAGTTTTGCTGTTACAAATATTGCCGTGATTAACATGAGTGCACATGAGTCTTCCTAGAGTGAAGGCTGTCGAGTGAAATTTCTTGGTCATACAGCATGAAAATTCTCTAATTTACTAGGGATTATTAAATCACTCTCTCAAGTGTGCAGAACTTGACCTTTCTATTTTAGCAGTGGTTCATTTCTCTACATCTTCACCAAGACTTGGCAGCATCACGCTTTCTCTTGTCAAGCTGACCGTGTGACAGGATGGTAGCTGGTTGTTAGATCGGCTGTAAAGCAGAGCATCTTTTAAGGTGTTTCTCTTCTGTGCTTTGCCTACTTGAAGGGTTTGTCCAGTTTTCTGTTGGGGCGATTGTACTTTCCATATATTCTATTTTTTATGCCCCATGTTTTATCTTCTATGGTTTATATGTTCTATGTACTAAGAATTTATTAGTTTTATGCTGTACAGGTGTCCTTGCAAAGACCATGGCTTGTCTTTTGAGGTTGCTTATGGTATCTTGTACAGAATTTTGATCTGGTCAAAATTATCAATATTTCCCTTTGTGAAAAAAATAAAATAAAAATATAGAAAGGGCTGGGGATGTGTCTCAGTGGCTGAGAAACCCTGAATTCAATCCCTAGTACCAAAAAAAAAAAAAATTATTGAAATTAACTAATGAAAAGGTCCATGCAAAGACAGGTACACAAATGTTCATAGGAACATTAGTTACAATAACCCAAACTGGACATGACCAAATGTCCTTCAATGGTTAAAAAAAAAAAAAAAAAAAACTGTGGTACTTCCACACAATGGAATACTACTTTGTAATGTAAAGGAACACAGTATTGGTACACGCAACTGTATGAATGTCAAAATCATTACGATGATGTGTGAAAGAAGCCAGGCCACCCCTTGCCCCCCCCCCAAAAAGAGTGTACAGTATTTGATGTCATTTGTATAAAATTACAGAAGTTCCAAAGTAATCTATAATGATAAAAAGCGTATCAGTGATTGCCTGGAAAATTGGAGGGAGAGATGGACAGCCAATGGGGCCACAAGGAATACTTTGGAGCTCATGGAAATTCTTAATTGTCATGGAAGTTTTACAGTATATACTTCTATCTAAACTAACCCAATTGCACATTTTAAATGGATGTGCTTTTGTTGTATATATATATTGTACCTCTGTAAAGTTTTATTTAAAAAAATTAAGAAGGATTTTTGGATAAAGATGGTGGATGAAACTTAACTGCTTCATTCCTTCCTTGCAGTAATAACAGCATTGTTTTTAAAAGGCACATATCTACAAGGACAGCAGAACAGAAAGAGAGACATTAGAAGCAAAGTTAGTAGAAGCTAGAAAGGAGCCAAAGTAGAGCAGACCTGAGATGATGGAATCCTGAGGGGCTGCGGGGAAGGCCAAGCCAGTTCCTTGCTCAGAGCGTGAGGAACTGGTGATTCCAGGCACCTGGAGAAGTGAGGGTGAAGGTAGGAAGCTAAAGTTGAAAATATTCTAAGAAATCAGCTTTTAAATTGACAAGCTTGTCCTTACTCTGCAGAAGACAAAAGAAGTTGTGGACTGAGGTCACTAGACATGGTGGAGGGAGGAGAAGACACACTAAGCCAGGGTGCAGGGGAACACGTAGGTGCTGGACCTGGACACCACCGTGCTACGGTCTGGATATGAAGAGAACACAAAGGCTCATACGCTGAGGTCGCCAGTGCAGCAACATTCAGAGGCGGGGCTTGGGGGAAGTGATTGATGGGGGGGCGGGGCGGGGGGGGGATTCTGACCTCATCAGTGGATTAATCCATTGATGGCTGAAGGGGTTAATTTATTTCTTAAAGCATTGCCTTAATAAACCTGGTGACTGGTTTTCTTCCCTGATTAAGCCACAGGTTCTCTTGCTAGAGGTTTTTTTGTTTGTGTGTTTCCTTGAAGACCAGTAGTTTTACTACAATCTGCCTTACTGTTGGGCAGGACCAGTAATTGTCTTGCAGAATGTCTCGTGTTGATGGCGCTGGGTCAATCTTCTTAGGCACACGGATGGGTCTTCAATATGTGTTTTCAAGTCTTTTTCTTTCTCCAGGTTTTGAAAACAACACTGCTTGAGGCAAAGTTTTAATAGTTGTGTTCCTTGTATTGATTTTCCTCTTCTATTATGTGTGTCTTATGTTTTCTTTGCCTAATTTCCAAATTTTGTCACTTTTTTTTCCTCACAAATTCTTTTAACATCTTTTTGCAAAACTGTTTTCAAATTTTCCTCCTTTTCACTTCCTCTTTTTCTGTCGATTATGTACTTCCTCTTCATTCCTTCTAGTTTGCTCTTCATTTCTGAAATTATGTTTATTTCTTATTCCTTTTTGCATTCTGTCACCTCATCCCTGGGTTTTTCTAATTTTGATTGTGTTGGGGTTTTTTGCATCCTGTGTCATTGTCTCCCATTCTTTTACCTGTCTTGAAATCGTACAGCTTTAGTGAGCTTCTATTTTTTTGAGATAAAAGCTTTCATTCTTTGTCACCACCTATAGGGATGTTATCCTGCTTCTTACTCTCTTTTTGTTCTTATAAGTTTATATATTTAACCCCAATGTTTCTGTTGTTTATTTATAAATAACTTTAGTTTTTCTAAACTTTTAGAGGGAAAATTGATTCAAAGAGCTCTTCTAACTTGATAGCCTTCCTAAGTGTGTGTGTTAAAAAATATGGCGGCTTGGGCTGGGACACAGTTTAGTGGTAGAGTACTTATCTGTGCCAGGGACAAGCGAAGCCCTGGTTTCAATCTCCACTGCGTTTTATACATATATGTATATATATATATGTATGTATATATACACACATATATAACACAATCACACACACTATATAACATAATCACACACACACACATATGCACACACATGGCAGCTTACTTTATGGGATTTCCTGGCTCTGTCCCCCTCTGTAACTTCACTCTAATCTGAACCTTCTCTTTCCCTCTTCGTCCCTATTGCCCCTGTCCTATGCATTTTGATTTCAATCCCAGCAGTTTTCCTCTGTTGGGCCCCAACTTGAAAGGGAGCCTGATGGGTCCAGTTTTGAGTTCAAGGTGGCCAGACTACTGTGGCCCCTTCAGTGTTATGGCGGCCTCCTGGATTCCACCCTTCCTGTTTCATCTGTTCAAAATGTCTTGCTGTGCTTTCTCGTGCACACCTGGTGACTCTGTCAAGTTGACTTGGATTCCTCAGATGCTCTATTGACGTCCCCTGCAAAGATGCTAATAATATTCAGGTCTTGAAGTTGTTGAGGGTTTCCCCAACAACTTGGGTGCTGGAGTTCATGGTTTGGCAATTGAGTTGCTGGAGGGATTTGTTTATGTTTGGTTTTATCTGAGAATTATGTTGCCAAGATCACCATCACCTTAGGGATTTTGTTAACTTAATGGGTAGTTCAGGGAAATGACCAATATGGCCAAGGGCAGAAGCAAGAGGACAGATATAATAAACAAATTTGTTGATTCGTTTTTTTTTTTTTTTTGCGGGGGGTACTAGAGATTGAACTCAGGGGCACTGGACCACTGAGCCTCATCCCCAGCCCTTCTTTGTATTGTGTTTAGAGACAGGGTCTCACTGAGTTGCTTAGCACCTCGCTTTTTGCAAAGGCTGGCTTTGAACTCATGCTCCTCCTGTCCCAGCCTCCCGAGCCACTGGGATTACAAGCATGCGCCACCATGCCCAGCTTTGCTGACTGTTTATGTGTGACAGTAAAAGAAAAATATTAGTTCCCTAAAAATTTCTTTAATCCTTATCTCAATGTAAGGATCTGGCAAAAAGTACTCTTTTTGTATGTGAACGCTCAGACAAGCTAGATCCTTGGTTTCTTCATAAAACAGAACCAACTTTCCCTACTCCACCCTGATCTTCCATTTATGTTATCTGCCTGTCCCCAAAGTTCAGACCCTCTCCAGTACAGAGAGAGAGAGAAACAAAGGCAGAGAGACAGGAGCAAAGGACAAAATATAATCCCCAAGGGCACAAATGAATTAATCCACTGATGAGGTTACAGCTGATCTATAATCATTTCACTTTGAACATTGCTATGTTGGATATCAGGTTTCCAACACATTATCTCTTTGGAGGACATTTCACATCCAAACCATAATGTAGCTTCTTTTCATTTTTATGTGCCAAATGTACTTTACACAAACAGGTGTTAATTTCATGCATTTATGCTCCAGTTCTGTGAATGATATATGATTAGGTATCTGCAAAATTAACCAGAGTCAGAACTCCATTTGACCTCCCCTTGGCAACCATTCCTTACCAATAGAGACAGTATGTTAGGATGAGCTCTAGCTTGGGGCAACTAACAGCAGATGATGGAGATTATTCAAACTGGATCAATGTGAAGATTGCAAGTCTTACATTTTACAACATCAGATACTATCATTATTTCACTGGGGACATTATTTTTGGCATCATGACTCATGAAGATAAGTGATGAAATGCATGGAGAAGAGGTTTCAGTAAACAGTTACTATCTTCAACATCCCACCCACGAGTGATCTAACCTTTTGCAAATCATTCACTGATTTGAGAACCTCACACGCATTTTCATTGTTAGGTCTCACTGGTAATTCTCTGTTGCATTACCTTTTCTGTTTAAAAAATAAATTAAAACAATCTAAGAAGGCAGATAATGTTTAATGGAAAAGGGCAGCGATGGGCTAATGGTTGCCTAGCAACCACTAGACATTGTTTTGCTGCTTCATTTTACAGAAGCCAAAATGGCGGCTGAAATCCATCTGCAGCCCCCTGGACTGTGTATATGTGACAATTCCCTCTGGCTCAAAATCATTTTATTCTTTGTCTTGAACTGTGGATCCTTCCATTTTCAACCTCCAAATGAGGGAAAGTCACTGCCTAATTCTTGGACATGCTAATGTTTTTATCTTCTAAGATGAACTTTTTGGGTTCTTCTTTCGGGTGACAGTAATTATTTACAGAACTTCCCCACTTCCCTTGTTGAGTCCCCCCTTCCTGCCAATCTTGATAGGTGAATAGATGAATAACAGGACCCTGCTTACATATATTTTGAGGTCAAGCAAGTTACTTGATATGGTTTAGTTTTGGAAAGTACCTTCTTGTCTTACCCTCCCTTCTGTTTCCAGAAGGGTCTTGATTGCTCAGTTCCCAAAGGCCAAGGGAAGATGCTAATTCTTTGACAATGGTGTTTTCTCACAACTAGAGGATGGAAGGGTGGAAAAATAACAGTTACAAAAAGTACATTTAGAATTTTCAGGATTATAATCATGACCACAAAACTTAATGAACCTATTTTTAAAAATAACATTTCTATTAGCTTGTCTTGAAACACAGTAAGAAAACCAAAAATACCTGAATTGCTTTAACTTTTTGCTATCCTTATCTCACAAGGAGACTGGAAGTAGGTCTTAAGTGGCCTTGGCTACAGGGAAATAGCAACCGTGTTGCGGGTTGTTCATGATGGTTTGCTGATTTGGAGCAGGTATGGGGGAGGTGATTTCTCAGCCACCTCATGGACTGGAAATTTAGTAGTTAAGCAGGCTGGAAATTGGAGTATTTAAGAGGTAGGAAAGTTATAGGAAGTTTGTGACCCACTGAAACCATGCTCAGAATGCAGTTGTGTTCACAAGTACATCTTTCTAGAAGGAGGATCTATAGCCTTCAACAGTTTAAAAACCAGGAGCAGAGAGGGAGATGAGGAAATGAAGAGTTTTGTGAAGAATCTTTGCTCTCAGAAAAATATGTTGAGGACAAGCTAGAGCAGAAACATCACCACAGGAAAGATGAGAGAAAAGGAGGATTTGTTAAGTTAGTTCTTTAGTTCTTTCATTCAGTCAACACTTTTTGGACACTTACCACCTGTGAGTCATTGAGAAAGGTCCTAGGGACACACCATGAAAGACAAAGGGCCTGTGGTATGCAGCCTAGGGCACTGAACATTGGCCGAACACATATTATATGCTGGGGCTTCTGGGCACATTAATAAAATCTTCATAAGCAACCACATAAACTTCAAATTATTATATTACCATATGAAACCTCAAAGTATGTATGAACTAAGATCTGACTCCAAAGCCAGTCCTTTACCAACCCCACCCATAGAAACTTAGCTTTGGGGAATTCTTTGGGCAAAATCCAGGGATATATTAATTTGGGGTTTGGGTGATTCCAAAGAAAGCAGCTTCCACCTGGAATGTAGCACAGCATTGGGGCCTGACTTCCCTTAAGGTTCAGGGAAGGAACAGAAAGTATTCAGGTTGTGTGCTAAGCGCCAAAGGAGAACCAGTGCTATTAATTGAGGCCCTGACTACATGCCTGGCCCCGTGCTAAACCCTCTACCTGCATCACCTTAAGGTCCAGCATACATTGAGGCTTAGAAGATTTCTGTCACTAGTGAATATCCAGGGCCCGGATGCAAACTCTTCATTCCAGAGCCTGTTTTTCTCTACCACTGTGTCTTCCATGTCATGTTTATGCAGATGTTTAACCCCTCAGGTCATTTGGGAATTCTTTGAAAATTGGAGTTACCAGTTACACTTTTGTTTCTTCCAGAAATTTAGCACACCTGCTAGAGTAATAACTAGTCAAGTTACATGGACACAGGTCGCTCGAGCATTGTGAAGCAGCATAGATTTCACCCTACTTTCAACTTAGCTTGCTACCATTTCATGGACACTGGCAGAAGACCCTAGATTCCTGGGTCCCAGAGACAAAGGACAGTTTACGACTCTCCATAATAGAAGCAGCTACAGCTTGAGCGTTTTTGCACTGATTCCTGAAGTGTGACCTTCGGAGGGCCAGATGACACATCGGAGAGGGACTCTGAGGTTAGGGAATCTCCAGGTGCTCTTGCCCAGTGAGACACTGTCTTGTCTTCTGAGGTTGTTTATTTATAAATATCCTGGCAAAGACAGTTTGGAACAAAAGGGCAAGTGTTTCATGGCTTGCTTATCTGGAGAACCATCTCCCAACAGGCATACCATTTGCTCCATGTCATGGTCTATTGCAATTTCTTTGATCTTCATAACCCTATTATCATCATTTTTTCAGAATAACCTAAGATACAGGAAGAGTAAGCAATCTGCCTGAGTTACACACCCTCAAGTGGCAGAGCTGGGATTCAGATCTGGGTTGCCCCAGAGTCCAGTGTGATGTGACTCCACCACTCTAACATCTTCTGGTGTCAGCAATACGTCCCTGTGGGCTCCCTTGTGACCCACAGCTCATCGCCATCTGAGTGCTTCTCCACATGGAGCGTGCCTCAGGATCCTCTGGGGGCCTTGTTACAGCAGTTCCAGATTCAGGTCCTGCCTGGGGCCTGAGCACTTGCATTTCTCTTTCCCAGGTGACATGATAGTTTTATTATCTGTCCTCCTCACTATAATATGAGCTGTTTTATGCACAGTACCCTCAGTGCTTGCTACAGGACCCAGAACATCATAAGACTTCAATATGTATTTATTGAAAGAATGAGGAAAGAAAATTGGGGGGGGGGGTTCTTCCAGATTGTCATCTGACCTTGACTTTGGAAAATCCTCCAGTGCCATCCTGGCAGACCCTCGAGCAGTCCTCAATGCCACAAGGCTACAGAGGTCAAGGGACCAGGACACTGAATCTTGAAGAAGGCAGCCTGCTCCTGAGAGCTGCACAATTATCAAGGATTTTGGCGGCAAGGGTTGTTGAAGCCACTTTTGGTAATATATGAATTTCATAAAAAGGCCTTCCGAGGTGCAGAGAAACATCTGAGGACTTTAATTAAGCCTTCCACCGTCGGGAATGGAACTTTCATGTACATGGACTTTGGATTTTTTATTTTTGAACACTGCTGGCAAGAAAGCTATCAAGTGAGGATTCCAATTGAGTTCTTTGCACAGAACCTTTCTTTTCTGCTCTTTTTTGAAAATGAAAGTGGTTTACCAAGTAGAGCCAGCCTGTTTGGGGCTATGAGAATTATGTTAATGGAATTACTCAGTATTCATACTATGTGGTCACCACCTCCCTATGATTTGCGGCAAGATGCAAGTCTCGTTGGTTTGCCCTTCTTTCCTAACCCAGCTTCTTCTGCATGTAGGAAGGAGGTGTCACTCTACAACGCGTCTTCGTTAGGACGCACGGATCACAGCAGAGCTTATTAAAATACAGAACCCCAGGCCCAGTTCTGGAGCGGGACCAGGGAGTTTACATTTTAGCAAATGATTCTGATTGCAGGTGGGCATCAATCACGCTTTGAGAATCACTTGTCTTACTCTATCTTCTGTTGTTATAACAAACTACCACAGAGACCAGGTAATTAACAAAGCCAGAAGTTTCTTTGGCACAGAGTTCCAGAGGCTGAGAAGTCTCAGAACACAGCACCAGTGTCTGCTTGGCAGTTGGTGAGGGCTTTCTTGCTACAGCCTAATATGGGAGGTGCCTCATGATGAACAGCAAGTGTCAGCCAGTTTGGGTCTCTCTTCTTACAAAGCCACCCTCATGAATTCTAATTATCTCCCAAAGGTCCCACCTTCGGATACCATTAACACATGACGCTGAGGATTAAGTTCCCAGTACTTTCCAGGGACTTTCCGGGGACACAGAGTAGCAAATAGAGGGAAAGGGCAAAGGCCTGCCTTAGTTCTAATCCTGATCCTTAAATGCTAGACAGATAGCTCTTAAAATCTTAGCACCTCAGTTTCCTCATCTACAGGACAAAATATAATGCTTGTTGGGCTTCCTTAAAGAGATGGTACCAGAACATTGCATGGAAATAGTAAAAAAGATCTGCTAGGCATTTACATGACGTATGTAATAAGTAACAAGTCTCTTTAAGGCAGGAGGAGAAATAACAATAAGTTCTTAGTGCTTAAAAATTTTTCAGTTGAGGGGCTGGGGTTGTAGCTCAGTGGTAAAGCTCTTGCCTACCACTGAGGCACTGAGTTTGATCCTCAGCACCACACAAAAAAATAAACAGAATAAAAGTATAAAAAAATTTTTTCAGTTGAACAAAAACAGTATTTCCAAGCCTTATGTTCTCAATTAAATTACTAATGATGCTAAGACAAGACTTCAAATAATTTAACGGGAAGGACCCGGTGTATTTGTATCCATCCACCCATCCACCCATCCACCCATCCACCCATCCACCCATCCACCCATCCATCCATCCATCCATCCATCCATCCATCCTGTCACCCCATGTAAATGTTGGCCTGTGATCCTGTCCCAGATAGAGAGCTATAAAGCAAAACAAAAAAGATCGAGATGGCGTGCTGGGTGGCTCAGCAGGTCTGGCTGGCTTGGGCTCAGAAATATACATATTATGAGGGTTTTAAGGTTGTGATTTCCAACCTGAAGGCCAAGAAAAACCCAGAACAGTAAGGGGACTTCAGATGAGCCTTGAATAGTTTCATTTGTCCTGGAAGTCAGTAGTCACAATATTTATGATTTCAGCTCCAAGTACACTTTCATCTAGTTCAGTCTGTCATATCTATGTCTCATTTAATCAGAACAAGCAGCTCAAGTGTGGATTATTTAAACCCTCCGACTTCAAGTTCACCACCCCATGCTGCCTTGTTTCAACAAATCTCAGCCCAATAACAGTGATGAGGGTGGTCTGTCCTGGTGCGCGCTGCATACACAGCTGCACTGCCCTCTTCCAGGTAGTGCCCAAATTCCAGTGCTCTTGGCTGCCAACTGTTCCTAGATGTCCCTTTTCTGGAGAACTGTCCTCCACTGGAGAAAGCCTGCAGGTGAGAGGCGCCCTTGCTCTAGGCACTCACAGACTGATCTGAGGCATGAGGAAGGTCCCCTTGCTGCAAGCAGGACTCGCACAGAGCCCTCCCCCATGTACTGGCTTTACCCTGTTCGGCTACTTCTTTCTCTTGCAGGCTTTTCCAGAAGTGCATTCCTTTATAAATCACTTTCACAAGAGAGCTGAGGCACTGCTGCTAGGAAACCCACCTAAGGCACCCTAGCCTGTGCTCCTGGCTTGCACATTTGATTTGGCCATGGATGCTAACAGTCACCTCTCTGACATTCTCTCGCTTGACATCTCAGAGGTTGCCATTGAAGTGCTACCAGGTCTTTATGTACACCTGACACTCGGTATCTCCAGGACATTCCCCAGGAACCTTGACACAACAAATCTGAATACAACTTACATTACTAGATATATTACAATGTGTCCAATCTGATGACCAAATTAGCAATATAACACCACTCATCATCAAAAGCCTGTTCTACCACCTTCCAGGCCACATCGCCATCCACAAATGTAGGGAGTGAAGACTCCCTGCACGTCCACACAGCTGAGCTGGTTCCAGTCATTCTGCAGCTTCAGCCGCTCCTGTTCTCCTATACCTCTGTGCTAATCTAGCTGTGCCCAAGTGTCATGCTGCTCCTTCTCCCTGGGACGCTTCTGCTTTGCTGGTCTACCTAGAAGGCCCAACATCCTTTGTGACTCACGCCAATCCCTGCCTAACTGAGCCACTAAGGGCACTTGAGCACCAACCACTCTGACACCACGCACACTACGTGGTAACATCAGTGGCCATTCTGACTCAGCTTTGTCAAGGTATTTGAGTAAATCTGACATCAAGTTACAAAGAGCAGTTTCTGCTAGTTAAAATCAGAAAATCTTAAAACGTACGACTTCAAGGTCATGTGTGAAGGCCACGTGGCAGACCTGCTGTTTCCTAGAGCTTGCTTCCTCCTCTGCCTGGAAACAGCCGGCCTCCGTCTCCAGCCTCCATGCAGTTCTAGCCCCTGCGGTAAGGAGCACTGAATCCCACTGTGAGGCCAGGCCTGCAACTTCCACAGGTGCTCCTTTCCCTGCCCATGTCCTGGGACAGTGCCACCCAGAACCACTGAGAGAAGCAGGCACAGTGCCATCAGCCTGGGTCTCCGGACGAGTGCTGGGCAAGGCTCCTGTTGGCAGGATCATCCCTTGTTCCACATTCCATCAGCAGGCAACAAACTTCTGTCCTTGAGGTTATATCTTGAGGGCACATATATGGCAGGGGCTAGCTTTATCCTAACATGGGTAGGCACTGTCACTACCTGAGGGACACAAATGAATAGTCTAAAAAAAGCTCCAAAATGAAGTTGCTGGGTAGCGTACAGAACCCAAGGTTCCGTTCATTCCCGAGTCACACTCCATCTACAACCCCCACCTCTAGAGTGAGCACAGGAAGTGAAACAGAAGTCAGGGCACATCCACCCACTCGGACACAAGCTCAGTGGATCGGCTGCTAAGCCTGAGAGCTGCAGGTGACTGCTCAGCTAGGAAATCCAGCATCCTGCACACACATATACGCAAGTGACTAAACTGTTAAGTTTATTACATGTGAATTATGTGTATTCAACAGAGAAAAACTCACTGATTATAGAATAACCTACCTAAAAATCAAGTTGTCCAAAACTTGGTTTATATGTACTCCCATTAGACTGTGCTTATGTATCTTTGGGTGTGCCACAGTTAGCTCAGTAAATGCCACATGGTGAAAGCTGTTCAGTAAATGCTCCTCAGATATCGTGTGGGGAGGAATTCAAAGAAACTCAAAGCTTCATTGTTTGTTTCATTATTTCTTGTGACATTCATAATTACCTCTCCTGGTATCACCCACCTTACAAATGAAAACACTTTTTTTCCTAGGCAGTCATAATTGTATGCTATCCATCAAACAATAAAACTTTGATAGCTGAGACACATTCAGCCCGAAGATGAAGTGATATATTAACTTCTTGATCACATGCCAGAACTTACAGATGAATATGAAACAGACATCAATAATTACAGCTTGTACTGTAGCTGCTGGTCTCTAAAGCTCTAGGTTCAATGAACAAGTAATGACTGGACAGACACACCCTTCGGAAAGGAGAGGTGGGAAAAGATTACCTCATTCCATACCTGTCACCAAGCAGGCCCCTTGCAGCAATTCAGCAAGAGGCAGCCCGTGGGCCCATGAGGTGGCACAGGCTGCAGCTGCTAGGGTGGTGCCCGAGAAGGGCGCAGAATGCGAGCTGGCATAGGACCCATAAGAGCCAAGTTTCTCTCAGGCCCTGCCCTCCCTCCCCTTCATTCCTGGGCATTTCTGTTTTCTTAAGCAACAGACCTGGGCATAAAACTAAAAATCAATTTCTTAAAAATGCCATCTTGGGAAATTTTTATGCTTTTTCTATTTGAATTTACAAAGGGATTACTAATACCAATAAAAATATAATTATGCCTCAGCTAATTCCTGATTTTTACAAGCAGATCTAAAAACACAGTGTACTGCATGACATTTCATCAACTGTCCCACTAGAGCCTGTCACTATGTTCCAGGGACCAAAATCACCAGAGCCAGTGTGGCAGGAAGCTTTTCAGAAGGCATCGGCCATATCTGAAGACATCCTGGCAAAATGAACACCCACCGAAGAGCAGAAGGAAGTGCCGCTAAGGAGACAACAAACTCCACCCCCACATAGTGTGACTCCTAAGTTCCTTTACAGCCACCAGAGCTGCCACACACTGCTCTGCTTCTGATCAAAAAATCCCTTCCCTTAAGTGGGTGCTGACGAGACACAATGCCAATGTGTGTGTGTGGAGTGGGGTGGGGTGGGGGCTTTCCTTTCAAGATGAGTAGTGTGGAGAGAAAATAAAATAATAAAGTAAAAAAATGCAGTTCTACCATTTGACCAAAATTCTACAGAGAACCTCAGCCTCAGAAATGGAAAATGGGTCTCACTAAGTATGCTACAAAGGCCAAGAATGCACACATCTTCATAAAATATCTCAACAGTTCACTGAAACTTACGCTAACGTATTCTGCTTTACAGTTTGTGTCTCTCTCTTAGGTCTGAAAGCCCAGAACGATGTTCTCATTGCTTCACAATGAAAGTGTTGCCATGAGTTCTACCTCCAACTTTTTAAAGTACTTTCAGATCTGTTACCAGGTTATAAGGCATTGATGCCACAGATATCAACCTACGTTGGGTTTTGGAAAAAGATTTCCATGTACACATTTTGTACAAATATTGCTATTTGTTTCATGAAAGTCAGAGTTAAGACTTTAGTAGAGTGTAAATTTTAAGCCAACGAATAAACAGCTGGCTTGACAAAATATTAAATTGACATGCAAAGCATTTGCAACCCTGCCAGATACTAAAAATAAAAGTGACTTCTGCCAGCACAGAAAAACTTGAATTGATCCAGTTGGTTGTGAATTAGATGACTAGGTTTCACTAAGTTAATTTTCCAAAAGGGTACCTAACACAACATCAGCTGGTTCTTCCAGACTTTATTCTCTTAAAAAAAAATGTATAAATGGCATTTTATTTAAATATCAGCTTCATACAATATTTATTTTCGTAAAACACATTTCTAAAAATGTAATAATCTTTACCTAACAAATAAGAATTTCTCTAAGTTTAATAAACTGAGTTATTAAAATATTTAAAAGATAACACTTTAGACAAAAGACATGAAGGAAATCAGTAGATTTTCAGTGTGAGGTTCTAAGTTGTTAACTGGAGATAACATTTTATTCCTGTTCTTGGTCTGCCCCTCCCTAATCTGTCTGCCCCCAAAAATAAGTGTTTAAAATATGGAGTCTGAGATTTATGATCAGTTGCAGAAACCTGTTTAACTACTGATTTACAGTCTTGGCTGAGGTATTTAACTCTGTCATCAGAACTAATTATAGCAAGCCTGAGATTATATATTCAAACTCTCCTTTGGTAAAGGAAATAGAATGTTCTGCTGAAAATCAGAAACATCCTGAGGGCTCCTACACAAGAATGCACTACCAACTTCACTTCTCAGAACCAGGGCTGTAAAGCTCCAAATTACTGTTCTTTAGTAAGCTGTTTTAGCCTAAAGTACTTAAACAATAAATCATAGTTACATTAACGCCATACCAATGGCCTAAAACATATTAATCTCAGTTAACAATAACTGACATTTACATTACTAATCTAATTCAAGCATTCTGGTAGTAGTACATGCACATGTTGAAGCTTCAGGAACTGAAGTTATTACTGATCCAAAAAGAATCCTTATTTCAATGTGATCAGAATGGAGAGGAAAAGTGATTACAGCCCTTGGGCAACAGGGGAACTCTAGGAATAATGCTCCCATTTCACTTTATAATGAGTAAATGTCTAATTTGTATTAAGGCTGATCAAACAAAATTGTCCCAAATAACGTGCCAGCAGGGCCAACCTAAGATCCAGCTCCTCCTCCTCTTGAAAATCCTTCCCTTCTACCCCCTCTTTAACTGAACCAGTGTTTTGAAGCTTTCCACAACCCACACCCTTAAAAGAGTAGGGACATGGGGGATGGGGCTCCCTTGTCAAGTGAGTCCCCTATTGCATCCGACCCCACCACCACTGTGTTCCACTAAGTTAAAATATTCCACAGACATAACCACGAGCAGGGCAGTTGCTAGCACTGGAGGGAGTAAAGAAGGGCTTCGGTGGCTGGACTTCAGTCAGAGACTCACATCCAACCCTAAAGGATGCCATTCTGGTGAGGCCTTAGGAGGAGAAGAGAGAGGGGATGTGCCTAAACGCTAGAGGGGGTCCCTAAACGCTAAAGGAAGCACACTGGGGGTGGGGACATGGCAGGGGGAAGGCAGATGTAGAAGGGAATGCTCGTCTTAGGGAATACCTACAACACCCAGTGCTCAAAGCCAGTTATTTTTCATATTGCAAACAAAACCAGTGGATTGTGTCATGGATACCTCCTGCACGACGGGTTTGCAGAGGAAAGGTTGCTGCACTCTAAGTTTGTGTTGACCCTTTAGGAGTCTGAAATGGGATGTCGGAGGTAAATGATAAACCTACAAATTATAAAATACAAAACAGGGAATACTAAATTATAAAATACACAACTTTCCAATATCTGGTCTCGATACCTGTTCATGATAAATTACTAGATACACAATCTCCTAGATTTTGCTTTCTCTATACCAGTTTTCCTCAACTACACAGAAGCAAGATATTATTTTTGGACTCCTAAATAACAACTAATTATTCACTTATTCTAGAACAATGAAAAAAGTTAAATACATCACCATAAATGAATAAAGTTTTATTACTATATATAACATAGCATCAACCATGGACTTCCTTGCCAGCTTATCACTGGATTTCTTGAAGCCCTTTCCCATTAGGACTATGAAACACACACCTAATGAAAACTACTTCCTGAGGGACCATTCCTGTCTTTTGCCTCATTCATTCATTCCATCTTTTAAGGAGAAATGGGGAAGAGAAAAAAAATAGACAATTCAAAGTTAGGTTATCTTGAATTATAATTGTCTGCTTAATGTAACTTTACCACTTTCTTCTCCAAGAACCATCTTCCAATTTAAAGAATGACAAGGCCAAGAGATGTTTAGGAAAACATTTCTAGGCTGAGCTGAATTTAAATCATCCTCCAAATATTACATTCTGTCCCTCTGCATTGTAACCAATCTGAAGGTATGCAAAAATTAATCAATTGCTTTTAATATGTGACTATAAAATATCAACTCTAGTGCCTCCAATAAAGAATAAAAAGTTATTTTGATAGCATCAGGGTAATTAAAGTCATTTGCAAAGACAGCATCAATTGAGACTTATGACTTGCACTTATGACTAATCCATTATAAACAAAAGCTAATGTTAAAAACATAATTCCAGAAAAAGTGTAGTTATGCCAAGAACAGATAAGAAAGTACAAGGACTTCACAGGCTATGCTATACCAAACATGTGAAAAGCAAAATTGATTTTATACTGTAGGTCTATACAAATAAATAAATAAAATCCTACTTCTTTTCTTGCATGTATGCTTAGGTTTCTTACACAAATAACAAAAAATGCTTCACTTCATTCACTTCAATAGAATGAACTCCTTAGAAAAAGGCTAAAAAGAATTGATAATAACTCCAAAGTTTTATGCTTATTTTTTCTACTTCTATCAATTTCTTGACATATTTAACCTAAGTAGGAAAATCTTTTCAGTAAATGGAGCACACGAGTCTGCAAGTGTCTTGAAGAACTCTGACAAATTACATATATCCCATGTTGCTTTTGGTTTCCCATCTCTTCTTTGCTTCAAATCTAAAAGGAAGAACATAAAAATTTCAATTTTTTCTAAACTAAAATAATTTGCTAAAGTAACATGTTTACTAAGTGACCAAAGTCAAAACAAATATAAAAACTACACATATTCCATTGCTTAAAAAATAAACACCAAACAGGATAAAGACATGCCTCCATATTTGTAATCTGATAAACATTCAGCAAAGATACAAAGAATAAAGTAAGAAACAACTATCTACAAAGTGGATTCATAAAATGTCTGAGCAGGCTTTCTGCAATTTCCAGGAGACCAGCAGAAATCCTACCACAAATCTGAAGTGAACTCACCCCCATGCAAGTTTCTTCTTTTTTCGGGCTGCCTGTGAGTTTTCAGCCTCCTTTTTGGCTTTTACAAACTTGTGACAGGCGATTGCTTTGGCAATTTTTACACCAAGCTAAGAATTACAAAGAAGAAAAAAATGTGAAAATAAATATTCTAGCTACTACAAGAATTATAATAATACCAATAACTGGGAATGTGTGGGTAAGAAAGCTGTGTCTAAAATGAGAACTCCTATGCTCAGGTCCCTTGAATAGAGAAGAATGAATACACAGATACGGTCCATATCTCCCTTCCCTCCTAACACTCTCTACCCTAGCTGCGCTGTCTCCCGGATGGGAATCCTTCCCAAACGGAGGCCCCTTGAGGGTCCACAAAGGTAGTAATGAGGCTCTTCAAGCTACCCCAGCATTTTAGTCGGCTGAACAGGAATTTGCCCTGATAAGGCTGCATAGACTGACAGAGACATCAACTTTCTTTGCTCTGGGCTAGAATTACAGCAACTCAGTACGGTCACACCAGTTATCTCATGCTGATCAGGAGCGTTGATTGGCAGTCACAGATGGGATTAATAAAACATGGGAAAGCTAATTACTACTTCATAAATGCACTCTGCATGATGGGCAACAGCTTTTAAGTATCTGGGAGAGAAAAGAATATAAGGGGTGTGAGGAAGTGAAAAGGCTGGACCCCAGGACCCAGGCATTCCCTGGGCAGGGCCCTCTCGTACCTGCCTAATGTCCAACTGCCAGTCCCACAACTCCACTCAGAATAACCCTCCCAGCCCCAAAAGCCTTCTCTGACTCATCCTACAGCAGTTCTTGCTTCTGCATTTCTCTAGCCCTTTGCTGGCTGCACAGCTTTTCCCCACAAAGTACCTCCAGGTCAGGGATGCTGATTAGTTTCCATGGGCTCCTATTTTAAAATGCCCAGCATACAGGGATGGCTCAATCAGATCTGTTGAGAACCCAGATTTACAATGAAGATTAAAAACTTCTCTTTCCAGTGTTTGTTTTTCGTCTTCCTTCGCTCGACCTAATGCTTATTAGTAGACAGGCAGACCTGGGAGAGAAGAAAGGACCTGGAAGCCACCCTAAAGACAACACATCAAAGCCTGAACTTTAAGGATCTTCTTGCCAATAGGAAGGCGCTGTAGGAGGTTAAGAGCACATGTGTGAGGACAGAAGCCAAGTTAGACATGCAAGGTCTGGCATGCTTGACATGTCTTTCAGCTTATCTTGGAGAACAGTCTCCTTTAGGGCAAAACAGACAAGTGGTAATCAAGCACTGGCTGGCGCTTATAAATGGGAGAAAAATAGATCTGATTTTCAGTTAAGAATATGTATATAAAACATAGGCAAATGGAAGGAAGCTGACAATCAAACCAAGGTGCTGAACCAGTCAACACCAATAGGACAGCCGCTGAAGGAATGACTAATTGTGACTTGAGAGCTCACCTGAGAAAGTAGACCAAACTTAGCGTATGCTCAAAACTCAAACCGACGTGAGCAATGCTGTCATCATCTTTTTCACGAGAACATTTATTACACAATGTTTATGACAGCACAACTGCAAGATTTGCCAGGCCTGTTCTAGGTGCTGGAGACACAGCACTGAACCGACGAGGCTGCCTTTCAAGCTGCGGGCGGGGAGAGCAAGGCACCTCAGTGCTGGCTTTGTTCTTCTTTCACTCCCAGCTCTTTATCGTAGAAAAATTCACCTAAGCCAACCACAAGAAGGCTAAGGATCAAAGGGCTGTAGCAGCATCATCTCAGGAAAAATGAAGCTCTGGACGGATGCTGCGGCATCATTTTTCATTAAGATGGAATTCCTACCCACTGAAAAACCACGTGCATTCCCAGCGAGACATCAAGTTAGCACCTACTGGGTTAGGATCGTCACCACTGCAATACCAAACACATTCCCATCTCACCAGCTAAACTTTCACTCGTTTTGCTTAAAGTCCTCATGCATGCACAGGCCTTTCCATCTTGTGCTGCCAAGTCCCTCCGCACCTGGCCTTCACATTCAACATGGCAGAAGGAGAGCCGGAGGGTCTCATACCAGCCCTTAAATACTTTCATCCCACAGTGACACACATCATTTTTGCTCATAGTCCATTGGTCACAACTGCTCACATAGAAATATAAAGGTACAACAGGACACTAGGGGAGCAGTATGCACACCTAAGTAGCCGTCTTCTGCCACAAAACACAGCTTTCATCCTGAGTTTAAGATGTACAACAGGCTGCCCCCATTCACAATGAACCTATAAAGGTAAAACATAAAAATCTGTACTTTGTGGGCTGGGGTGTGGTTCAGTGGTAGAGTACTTACCTACCACGTGAAGCCCCTGGGCTCCATTTCCAGTACCAGGGGGGGAAAAAAAATCTGTATTTTTTCCATTAACTCCATTCCTATGTATTTCTATAATCAAATGCAAATATGATATATAATACAGTTTTTCCATCCACTCAGAGACTCACTCAGGTAGCTGGTCTTATATTTAAATTAAGCCTAGATTTTGGGTAAGAAATAAAAACAATTTGAACCCTCTCTGCGAAAATCACGTTCTGAAACTGTTGTAAAAATCAAACTTTACATTTTGAACTTATTGAAATTTCCCATATGGGTTTCCTGGATTCAAAAAGACAAACCAAGGAGCATCTCAGTGTGTGTGAACTTGCAGCCACTTGACTCCTGTGGACTCTTCACCTCAACACACTCTCCGCTCCAGGAACGGAATCCCTCCTGTGTCCCAGCAAGGCCACAGCCAGACCCAGCACAGCACAGGCTCAGCGCACACCACCTTAACACCTAGTAGAAACTTGTTTAAAATGACTTGGCAGAATGCATCAGACAAGTGTGCACACAAGAGGGCTCCATCATTTTGTGAACTAAATAAATACAAGCAGGTATCAGGTACCTAGAAACACTCAGACAGATGGACCTGTTCCTGTAAAAAGTATACTTTCTAACTGTACCTTACCGTGGATTAGGCTAAATGGAATGCTCTTCAACTGATAAACGTTAAAGGAAGCTGGTCTATGTATTTTTACAGAAAACTGTTTAAACTTGTAACGATGGTGAAAAGTCATAGTCCTTCACATGCTTAAAAATGAGTGTTTCACTTATTTCTTTGAGGAAAGAAAAAAGAACAAGAACTATCTGGAAATGCGAAAGGATAACAAGGCCTCAATGGAAAAGGCAGTTTTCCCAGCAAGATGACTACCCCGCGTTCCAGAATATAAAAGAATACCGCGCTGTTTCAGTATTACAAACAAATAAAACAGGCCGACAAGAATCCCCTTTTGCTTCTATAAAAAGAAAAATGCATCTTCCTGCCCAGTGTAAACATCACAAAAGCTTGGTCAATGGTTTTTACATTAAAAAACTGTTTCAGGTCATCAGATAACTACAGCAACACAATGTAGGAAGAAATTTTTTTAAATGAATAAAAAAATATACAGAGTTTCTTGTATGTGTAGCCAAAGTATCAGCATTTTCCATATAGAACATCCAATATTTTGCTGCATTTTAATTAAGGTGTCTAAACATTATCACAAAGAACTGCAAATTGGTCAGAGCATGCGGTAAGGAAAATTAAGCTCTAAAGGCTTTTTATCACCATATTTCAGGAACCAAGGGTGTAAAATGTTCTAATTTGGGATATATTAAAAGCCATAAAAGGTCTTTCAAAAAGATTAATGGTACTTTGCTTGGATTTAAGATAAGGGCTTTAGCTGGTTGGAAAAGCAGGGCCCTGGCTGGACCCTTGAGGCATTCATCTTTACAGCCACTTGGAAGATTTGTAAAAGCGTCTGCATAACCTCAAGCAAATGCACGGCGACATTTTTTTAATTCCTTTCAATTTTACAGGTTTAGCATGTGTAAATCATATTGGGTTGTAAAATAGATATAATGGCACATCCTTATAGCACAGTACAGATTTTTAAAAGACAAACTTCAAAATAAAGTTCGTTTTGCTTGGAAAATGTTGTCATTATAAAGTTTGCTGATAATCATTTGAAGCATCTGATTCAAACAGCTTAATCTTGCACAACTATAAACTTCTTATCCATTTCATAAAATATTTTACTCATCTCAAAATTACTAGCTTGTAACAGATTTATGAAGTTTTCCTCCCTTTTGAACACTTTCAAGGCACTTATTTAAAAATACCAATTATCATACTTTAACTTTTTATGGAATAATAGGTCTCTATGAAAAATATTTATGCCATTCTCTTTTGTTCTTTAATTAAATGAAAACAGATGTTTTCTGAAGTAAAGCGGAACCATTACTGGAGTACTTAAAGTGTTAAGGTCTTTAATTTTTATATCAGTTTGGTCGACAATTCCTGATTGTCTTTACTCAAGCTCAACATTAATGTCAAGCAAGTTACCTAGGAGACGAAAGAGATCAAAGAGACAAAAAACCCTCCAATGTCTGATTAATCAAGCCTGCAAACAGCTTATTTCTTTTAGCCTGCATGCAAGTATGAAAATGAGATTCTGGGAGCCGAACATTGTGCAGATTTGTTCATTCTTATCAGAACAAAGCCAGCGGCAGCTTATTTCATGGATCATTGGCACTGTCATCAGTGCTACACAGAACGGGTGACAGCTCCTCATTTTGAGGCTTGAACAAAATTAGCAAAAAGTCGGCACAAATTAGCCTCTCATCTTTTTAGTAATATGACATTATTCATTTACTTTTTATCCAATTTTTAATTTTTTCCTTGTCAGCTATCCCTTTCTAGTGTCTCTCGCATGGCATCATGAAATGCCTTCTAAAAAACAAGCAAAGAAATAGCCAAAGTTGAAATACCATGCAAAGTTCAAGAAGCAAATACAAACAAGCACTTCCAATGACTGGTAAGGCTATGTTTTTAAAAAACTTTAAAAACTTTGCAGTAATAATTGATTTTTAAAACACAGCTCACTCAGACTGCCCTGCAGTTAGGGAGTATATGAAATTGCTAAGTATACTTCAAGAATATAATGTGACTAATGGGCTCACTCATTCCACAACTGAATATGGTATGTGCTCCAGTAAACTCAGGATGTCCACATGTGGACTGGTACCTTTCTCCCCAGGATACCTGAAAAGTCAACCCTCGGACGACAGCAAATAAGCGAAGCCACATCTAGTCATTTAACTCTGATTCTAAATCAAGCCATGTTCTCTGTTAGAGGAAGTAAGTCGGTTTCACTGGCATCTTAAAAGGTGCGAGCAGAGCTGGCACGTGTTTGCATCTGTTTGTGCACCGCATGAATCTACCTGTGTGTACAACTGTGCACACAACTTGTTTATTTTTTTAACTACAACTTCATGTCACTTTATTCAAAGCACAACTCATAATCCTGACTTTAAAGCACATCAAAATATACACAAAAACATAAACCAATCTTTTATCATATTTGGGACAAGCAGATATACACACCTATACATGATGTAATTCAAATACTCAACTCTGATTACATAACAAAATAGTTTATATAACACCTGTTCTAATGGTGACTATTAAAGCTTCAAGTTAAAGACAGATTACAGCATTCCAAAAGGAGAAAAGATGCTATACTGTTGAAATTACTCCTGGATAGAGACATTTATATTCAAGCAACTTATTCCATTCATAAGGGAAAAAAGCATTAAAAAATTAACCATAAGCTGTTAGATGCTTTACACAGCCCCCATAAGAAAGACAGTTTTTAAAAAGAACTGTAGTACTGTTTTCAGCAATTTCTTTATCTCTGTTCTTCTAAGTAAGAAAGCCTATTAACAAGCTTTGAACTTAAAATCACATTTACAATAATGTGCCATCAACAGTTTTATAAGCTAATTAGAAAAAGATTAATTAATGACTGGCTGCTAATAAAATGGCAATCATGAAGAAAGAAACCAAGGGTGCTAAGCTTCAACTACCACCAATTAAGAGCTAATTACAAACAAATTATATATGTGTTTTGCTGTGGGCTTTAATTTACTAAAATGGTTTTAATTAAAAGAGAAAACATGCTGATTAATTGAACTGCAGAAAAAATCTACAGTATAAACTGTGCTTTGTCTGTCTCTTTAATTAGACTTGTAACATCTGAAATCTTTTTTTAAGGTTAGTTAAAAGCACAGATAAACATAATTAAAAGAGAGCAGAAGGACTGCCATTCGAGGTGATCACCCAGTCAGACCCCAAAGGTCAGAAGAAAGCCTCGACAGTGCAATGAGATCTGAGTAAGCACACCTAAAACCCGAGAGGAGAGGCCATCACTGGGCACCACTCTTACTTTTCTGAGGCTAACAAGTTCCTGCTTCAAGGCTGTGTAGTTTTATGGGAATGAACATATCTTCAGAGGAGATGTGAAGGAATGCATCAGCCTCCCATGCTGGACGGACAGAGCTTATTTTCCATATATTGTGCTAAGTGTTCACCTCCAGGTAATGAAAGAATTGCTTATAAGAAGTAAGGAGAACAAGGCTTCAAAGAATTAAAATAACCATTTAAGCCCCAGACTATATGCTGACTACAAAATGATACATGGAGGAACCCTGAAATTAAAAAGCAGTGAGAGATGACCAAAGTTAATGAAAGGGAATCAGCTCTCATGATCCTCAGCAGACACACCCGCCTCCGGAAGGAAGGCAGCAGCCCCCACTCCCTAGGTGGCTGATGAGCTGCCGCGCAGCAGCAGCAGCAGAAACAACCTATTCAGTGAGAGGGCTTTTCCTCCCCAGTGTCCTATGTTCCTTCCCACTGCAAATCAGTGAAAATTTATCAAAAACAAAATGGTCCTAACCTCTACTGTCTAACTGGAAAGACAGTAAACAAAAGTAAGGAATCAAAGGCAGAGTAAAATTTCAGAGAGACAGAAAATACACTTTTCCAGAGTATCTGCAGACATTAATCTATATAAAATAATTTAAGTAAAAAAGAACCAGGTGCTTTTAGAGCAAACCTACAGTTGGGCTGCATCCATCATACACATCCCAGTAATAGCAACGAAATAATCTCATTCCATAAAAATAAAATGTCGATGTAGAGCTACTTAATTTAAATTCTTAATATACACAAATAAATGATATTCATTACATTTTTACTGTTTAGCCAGTCAGTCTTCAGTGTCTAGAAATCACAATAATTAAAACAGTAGAAAGGACCTGCCCTTCTTCAGAAGGGTTACAGGTTCCAGTGATAAATTTTTATAATGGCTAATTGGAATACGCTGTTCAGCTTTATATCTGAGCAAATTGTTTTATTTTAAAAACACAGTTGTCAAGATTATTTCTACACAAAGAAAGTATCCACAAAAATGAGAAGCACAATTCTGCTCTCTGGCCTACAGAATGAAGGGTTTAGAATCTCACTATGCTTCACAATGTCTTTTAATTCAGCTTTCTTTAGTTTTTGTTGTTTTGGTGCACACAACCACACTGACTGCAAGTAACTTTAAACTTAAGTTTGACAGCATCTCTAGTTTAAAAATTTAAACAAATGCTTCAAGTTAAAACTCTAGATGTGACAACAATTCAGGTGTTTTGATAGGTATATGTCAAAATCATATTATTTGAGAAAGGTGTGTTGTGTTGGGGATGTGTTTCAAGTTCCTATTCCACAAAGAGCACTTACATCTAAATAAAACTACTGAAATGAAAGGGTGAATCAGTCAAACCCTCTCAGGGGAAACCAAAGTCTAACAACAAACTGCCCTGGAAAACCCTTATGCTGGAATAAGCGCTACAGTATGCAGAACACTTCTGAGAAAGGACTACTTTTTGGATGTTAACATAAAATGCAGGACCTGTCTCAAATGTACATACATAGCTCTGGTTAATGAAAACACTTTCAGATTTTCTGGAAAATTATAAGAGTATAAGCTACAAATTAACAACAGTCTGCCCAAATTTAAAGAGCATTTAATTCACTTAGCTATGACAGAGGTAACTTAATTTAAACTTTAGTTTTTAAAAAAGCCATTCCTACCCTTATTTAAATATTAACAAACTATTAGTACTTTGTTAACTTTAACTGCTTTGCAATCCAAAAATTTAGGTTGTCTATTTGTAATAAAATTAAATTCCTGGTTTAACTCATCCTATCCACGTAATATTTACTTACATATATAAAGAGAAAATATTAAAATTATATATATGTATAATCATTTCTACCTGTGATACTTCAATTAGATTCTAAATGACTATTATGTTCAACAGCAAGTCATTACTTTGGGTCCTCAGTTTTACATTCAAGAAAATGAACTGCAGAATATGAAATATTTTATATCATTTACCTAAATGAAAGGTGTTGGCTTTTGGCCTTGGCCAAAGATGGCAGTGGATTATAACTAAAGTATCTCAGACATAAATATTAATAAGTTGCAAATCATCAAAAAACAACATAACTCTTTCCAATTTGCACTAAACTGTTTTATGCTACAGTACAAAGTACTGGTGTTTTCAAGAAGTCAAATTTACACAGTGTGGCCAAAGATCATTGTATTTTAGTTACTTTAAGGACATAAGCAATACAAAGCTCAAATAAATTATGGGGAATCCCTATTCGTTTCTGCCCTGACACCGTACAGGTAAAAATGAAATCCACATGGGTAATATAGCTAATGTAGGTACAATGAACCTGATGGTAAGAACACACTGTTCTGCCAAACCAATTGTTTTTATCTCTAGCAGCTAAAATGAAGATGCTAAGAGAAAAATTCTCTTTGCAAAATGTGAAATTCAACCTAACAGCTGCTTACTTGATTAAATTTAGGCTTTAGCACTTAATTGCACAATACTTGTTTCTACTGGTTTCTATAAATTAGTACATATATTGTGTTGAAGATAATATGTCAGAAAAGACATTACCAAAGGATCATATCAATAAATAGAATGTACTTCCAAGGTTAAGGTTAACAAGCCACAAATACACTCAATACTTGTGTGCATATACTTTAAAAAAAAAAGACATTTTATTCAAATTAGAAGAGTTTTATGGGTATGACACAAACATTAAGTATATGTCTCCACTTCATTTCTCCTACAAGACTGTTAACAGCAACAAAGTGTTCAACCAACAGGCAGGACAGTCTCAAGGCAACCCATTAAGTCATAGCAAAACCAAAGATGACAGACAAGCTAGGCTTCAAACACATGAACTTGGGCCATTCCCCCAAACCAGACTCTGCATCTCCTTAACGTCATCATTGATTTAAGGGAATGGGTTTCTGGAAAATCATGTGCTTGCTGTGTCACAATGATAGCACAGTGACAGGCTTATTTTGGCACACTTTTTTTTCTTTCTTTGTTTCATTTTGTTTTATAAGAACTGTTTTCAAGGACTATTCTCTACTTTTGGCTTCATTTTTCTCAAAACTAATGCTGCCCGATTGGTTTCACAGGCTTATAAATGTTAAACATCAAAAATTAGCTTCCCTTATTATGGCTGGAAAAGGCTTTAAGAACTCTGGGATCTGTGCCTCTGAGCAAAGGCTTTATCAGCAGGTCCCAGTCGTTGCTTCTTGAAAAAAGAAAATGCTACTGATTAAAAACCAACATACCTGATTTCCAAAAGCACACCTACCGGGCACGTGGACACATAGATTCATAAAGTTTCTGTCCCAAACTCATGCTTACTTCTCAAAATCCCCTCTCTCGTATCCACAGTGACTAGCGCCAACAGGATGAATAAGAAAATTTAAATCTCAAACTATTCATTCAAAAATTCCATCTGCATCAGTTATTCTTCATGGGTGCTTAATTAATGTGGCCTCAGTATCTTTCCAGTATCTATGTCTGAACAGCATTTCTTCAGATGTCTTTTCACTTACCAGGGAAAAGGTAGAGGGCCCAAATTATTGTTTTCTCTTTTATTTAGAATTCTTTAATCCCACACTAAATAACTTTAATTTACTGTAACAAAGCATTATATTTGCATGGAAGTAAAAAGAAAAATGTTTCCCATCTTCATAAGTGCTGAAAATATGTATTAAAAAAAAAACCCTCATTTATCATAAAGTGCATCACGAAGTAACAGCCCTTTAAGTGAAAAACACCTAGTTGATATTATAAAATTTCCATTCTAAAACAGGATAACAAAATGCCAAAAATCATCACATAAACACTCCTTCCAGAAGCCTCTTCAGCCCTGCTTCCAGGTACTTCACCAGGAAGCTTCACAGTGCACACAGCAAGGCCAGCTCACCTGGATGGGCACAGCAGGTGGGGCAAGGTCAGTAATACAATCCAGGTGTGCAGAGTGTCAATCAGCGACCCCTTCCCAGCCCAGAACTTCATGTAGGAAACTGTCCACATTTATTGGTTTAACATGGACACAGAAAGGATTCTATAATCCAATATCTCACTTCAGCCAAATTTTAGATTTGGTTTGCCAAGTAAAGGCAAAAAGTACAATCAATTCATGCTTTAAAAATCTAGTCATTTGTTAATCATCATCAAGCAAGAAAGGGATCAGTAATGAATATTAAAACTAGAAGGCCCAAGTATGAGAAAGAATGTCCACAGTCTCAGATTACCTCCCATCTCTCCAAAGACACTCACTCATTACAAAACAGATACACCACCCTAATCAAATACTCAAAGTAACACCATCAATAAATGGAACAAAGAGACAGCAGGTGCCTCTGAATAGCTTGCATTGAGAAGGACACATGACCAGTTGTGTGATTTTTTGGCCCAAAACACACAGCCTGAAGTCAATCTGAGGAAGCATTAGGCAGACCAAAGTTGAGGGGTACGCTACTGAACAAGTGGCCTCCACTCTTCCAAGTCACCAAGGCCCTGAGAAACAGAGTGAGAAACTGATGGAGATTAAGGATAAAGGAAAGCCAGCAAAACGCAGGAAACCAAAATTGTATTTTGCTATTAAGGAAATTAGTAAGACAACTGGTAAATTTAAAGTATGCAGAATAGAGAAAAAAAAATACAAATTTCCAACTTTCTCCTAGTCTGAATAAATTTTTTAAAAACATGAAGTAAAATGTGTTCAACTAGAAGTTTCAGCATTACTAACTCTATTAAAAGGAACACAACCTACAGCAGGGGTGCCACTGTTAAACAGAAAAAGATGACAAGAAATGGATAGCCATCAGTGGAGCACATGGAGCCCATATTTAATGCTGTAGTACAGTCCTAACTTTATCCTTCTCCTTTCTTCCTTTACCAAGGAAAAATCTGAAGCCACTGACTGGCCTGGGCACTCTGCTATCACAGTTGCCATAGCATTTGGAAGAGATTAGATAATATGCAACTCTTGGGCCTCAGGAAAGGAAGGCTGGATAAAGAACAATGATGGGAGACTAGTTTGCTTGAGTCCTATGATCCTGAACGGACCAGAGAAGAGACAGAAATTCACAGTACTTCTAACAGCAATAGTGCAGCCCTGCTTATTTTTCTTACACGACCGTATTAGGCTTTACTGGAACTATCTAGTGATTCCAGACCAGCCAGCATCAGAGAGCAACCAGTAACACATTTCTAGAAGGTTTTTTTTTTTTTTTTCGGTGCTGGGGATCGAACCCAGGGCTTTGTGCTTGCAAGGCAAGCACTCTACCAACTGAGCTATCTCCCCAGCCCTAGAATTTTGAAAGGGATTCAAGAGAAACTTGCTCAACATATAACCCAACATGGAACATGTCATCACCAGTGATAGATTTAAGTACCAGTTCTCTGATGGCTTTTTGTTCCTGATTCAAATGACACTGCCACCAGCTTCCATAATGCCCTACTTAAGTGTGAAGTAGACCATGACTGATTATTGCTGCCTTGTGTGCTCTCCAGTCCCTGAAAGCCCCCTCAGATCTTGAGCCACTGCTCCCTATCCCCACCGGCATGTCTTACTAGACTGCCCCTTGTCAGAGCCTACCCCCTGGAGCTTCTTCCAGCCACACAAGCGTCGCCCCTCCCACCATTCCCTGATGATTTCATGGTCAGGAGATCGGATACACTACTGGTGCAACTTGGCTATCTCATGAATCATCTACACTCTCAAGCTGGCCAAGAAACTAAGCCACTATTCTTAACAGCACTTCTATGGAAATATAAGTTCCAAGTGCCAAATAGTTTACTTGCTGAGAAACAACAGATGCTATGTTTGTTGAGTGGAATTTTTAAAAGGTTATCTTTGGCACACAGTTTTTCAGGTAAGGACACCTTGTCCCCTACCTTACCCATACTGAAGAAGCTACTATAACACTAAAATTCTACTAAGTTTGTGGTGCCATTCAACACACTTTCAAATTCATTTCATTAAAATCCTACAATATGTACAATCAGAAAAATGAGAAATTACACTCCATTTATGTATGATCTATCAAAATGCATAATGCATTCTACTGTCATGTGCAATTAGAATAAAAAAAATTTTAAATATAACAAAATGTAATACCTTTGTCTTTGTTTCAAAGCAGAGTGCATTACTATTGCTATTATATCCTATGAGACCTATACCCAATGAATTGTAACATGGTTATTATGAGTAATTGAGCATAAATATTACAAGATGAGAAAAGAAGATGTCTTACAAGAAAAAAGCAAATATTATAACCTTTTTGTGATGCAGCAAATCCACTTCTGGGTATATTACAAAGAACTGAAAACAGGATTTAAAAAGATATTTGTACACTCATGTTCACAGCAGCAACGTTCAGTTGTGCATAAACAAAACATAACAAACACCCAGAGTCTAACAAATACCTACAGAGTATTGGTAAGTCTGGAAAGTGAAGGAAATTCTGACAAATACTACAACATTGATAGACTCTGAAGATGTCACATCACAAGGACGACATGATTCCACTTGTCATAGGTATCTATGAGAGAGAGTCATGTTGGGGGTGGGGGTTTGTCCTGGGCTGCATGAGGAGAGAACAGGAGGCCACTGCTGAATGGGTTCCGAGTTTCAGTTCTGCAAGATGAAGAGCCTCTGGAGAAGGACAGTGGTGACGGGCTGCCCATTGAAGAGGACATACTTAATGCCACTGAATGGGCACTTCAAACAAGTCAAAAGGAAAATTTCATGTATGTTTTGCTGCAATGAAAAAACTTTTTAAAAAATGTCAGCTTATTTTCCTAAAAGCCATGTAACTATGATTTATGCTGCTTGTCAATGCCCCTAAATGAAGTCCACAGCTTTACAGTTTCCATGATATTAGCCATTAACACATATATGCAACACAAATTATACAACAGAAATATTCAATGTGAAAAAAAATTTTAAAGGGATTAAATTTAAAAAAGTAATTCTGGAATCCCTAAGGCTCTCTTTTCCACTTTTTTCCCCACATGAAAATATAAAATTTACAAGATTCAGAAAAAAAAAAAAAAAAATGGGGAAAACACATACACAAAAGTCACAACAACCATTTAATGGTAAACTTTTTTTTTTTTTTTTTTTTTGGGCATCTGATGATGGAAGAGTTCAACAGTATTTCCACAGAATAGTCCACAGAGATAATAAGTTTATCCCTGATCTCTAGAAGTAAATCTCTCCTGCATGTGAGCTAGAATCTGAGCATGGCCAGCAGTTCACACAGATGGCCCAACAATGTCCTATACATAACTAAGCACAGGAGCAGTTAGGCCTAAGAATAAGTAAAGATCCAGGCACTAAAAATAAAAACTAGGATAGATATTTTCTTTTTCCTAGAAAGAACAAAAATTACAAAACAGAAGCAACAACAAAATGCATGTAAAAATGAGCTCTTCAGTTTATGTGGCATATTAATTTTCAATGGGAAGAATCCCCTTGTTCCCAAGAAGCAGAATTTTCCTATTGCCTTCTGTAGTTGGAAAAAGAATATTCAAAACACCTGTTTTCTTATACTATGGACTACAAAGAGAAAAGGTAAGCGATTCGTTAGGGCTGAGGGGGCTGTGCAGAGAAAGGAGTAAAAAGCACTGTAAAGCACTGTTGAAGGAAAGGCTGAGGGGTAACTTCAGAATGTATGGATGCCCTGGGGAGAGTTAAACTTAGTTAAAGACACAAGGGGCTGGGGCTGGGGTCATGACTCAGCGGTAGAGCACCGCCCAGCATGCATGAGGCCCGGGATTCCATCCTCAGCACCACACAAAAATAAAGGTATCGTGTTCACCTACAACTAAGAAAGCTAGTCTTTTAATCATAGCTGGGAAAAACACTCTAATCTAGGTATGTAAAAGTAGGGTTTGGATATCAATGTATGGATTATTTCCAACATTAAGTTTTAGTCAATACTGAGCTTATTAATGATCACAAAAAGAGTGCATATTCAATTTAGAAAACACTGAAATACAGTTTGGAATCAGTCTGACCCACCTCTCGAGTAGCAAGCTGGTTGCTGAGTTCTTCAGCCTTCTCCACATCCCATTCCTCCACAGCCTGGTCTATCTGCTTTTCAAGACCTGACTATAAAAGAAAGAAATCTAAAAATTAAGGGTACAAATGAAAAGCATGCATTTCTTAGCCAACATTATGTCACAGGACTACACCAAATGGTCTGCATGTATCACACATAACCCTATCCGGTGGTTGTTACTATCCCATTCACAAATGGAAAGTCCCAGAAACATTACATGACTTACCCAAGATCATATAATTCTTAACAATAAAAAGAAGATGCAAACTGGATTCTTGTGACTCCAAAAACAATGCTTTCCCTTAATAATAACACTATTAATGGTAATAATATTTAAAAATTATGAAGAGCTTATTATGTGGTAGACCCTGGGTTTAGTACTGGTAAGAAAGCTCATTTAACCCTATAATAACTCCATAATATAATACTGTTACCCTGTTTTAAAGATGAGGAAACAGAGTTCTGGACTCCCTAACTTAGCCACACTTAAGTTACATGAATATAGGTTTGCTCAGACCCTGCGAGGCCAGCCCCTATAGCTCAAGATTTTCACTCAACAACCCTTCATCATATTTGACTAAGAGGACTAAGTTGAATATTAAATATGGGAGTAAATCACATTTCATTTCCCTATGGCATTCCCTTAATTTACTAAAGATGCTTCAAAAATTTGTAATTATAATATTCATGGGGTTACCAGACTAGGCAGAACTCAGCACACATTTATGGAAAGATGCTCTGACATAAATAAATAAATTTTGAGTTGTAAAAATAATTGCTAAAGAAAATATTTTTTTAAAAAATGGCCTAACACCTTAAATTATACTACAGAGCCTTAATAACAAAAATGGCATGTACGGTACTGGCACAAAAACTGATATGTAGACCAATGGTACAGAAAGGAAGACACAGTCAAATCCACATAAATACAGTTATCTCACACTTGACAAAGGGGTCAAAAACATACACTGGAGAAAAGAAAGCCTCTTCAACAAACAGTGCTGGGAAAACTGGAAAGCCATATGTAGCAAAATTAAATTAAACCCCTGTCTCTCACCCTGCACAAAAATCAACTCAAAGTGAATTAAGGACTTAGGCATTAGAACAGAGACCCTGCAACCAACAGAAGAAGTAGTAGGCCCAAATCTCCACCATGCATGCTTAGGAACTGACTTCCTTAACAAGACTCCTAAAATGCAAGTAAAATCAAGAATCAATAAATGGGATGGAATCAAACTAAAAAGCTTCTTCACAGCAAAGGAAACAATCAGTAACGTGAAGACAGAGTCTATAGAATGGGAGAAAATCTTTACCACATGCACCTTAGATAAAGCATTAATCTCTAGGATAAAAAACAAATAACCCAATCAATAAATGGGCTAAGGAACCAAACAGACACTTCACAGAAGAAATATAATCAATTGACAAATATATGGAAAAATGTTCAATATAAATCAAAACTACACTGAGATTTCATCTCACCCTAGTCTGAATGGCAATTATCAAAAATACAAGCAACAATATAAGTTGGCAAGGATGTGGGGAAAAAGGTACACTCATACATTACTGTTAGGACTTCAAATTGGTACAACAACTCTAGAAAGCAGTAGGGAGATTCCTCAGAAAACTTGGAATAAAATCACCATTTGACTCAGTTATCCCACTCCTAGGTTTATACCCAAAGGATTTAAAATCAGCATACTACAGTGATGCAGTCACATCAATGTTTACAACAGCTCAATGCAAAATAGCTAAGCTATGGAACCAACCTGTGTCTTTCAACAGATAAATGAATAAAGAAATTGTGGTATATATACACAATGGAATATTACTCAGTCTTAAAGAAGAATGAAATTATGGCATTTGCCAGTAAACTGATGGAACTGGAGAATATCATGCTATGTGAAATAAGCCAATCCCAAAGAACCAAAGGCAGAATGTTTTCTCTGATATGCGGATGCTAATTCACAATAAGGTAAAGGGAAGGGAGGGATATGGAAGAACAGAAAGAAGTACTCTGGATTACACAGAGGGGAGTAAAAGAAGGGCAGGGGGTATGGGGACAGAAATGATAGAACAAATAGAACATTAGTACCCTATGTGTACATATGATTACATGACCTGTGTAACTCTACAATACATACAACCAGAAGTTATACTCCATTTATGTATGATGTGTCAAATGTACTATCATATAAAACTACTAAAAAAAAAAAAATGGTCTAACACATGCTTCTTGTAAGAAAATCTTATTCTAACAATGATTTCCCTAGTGTATCTTTAAACAACCACATATTCAGTTAATATTATCTTACAGATTTCTCCCTCCTTATGTAACAACAGAAGTCCTAAGAACATCTCTCCCATCAGTATATTGCTTTATTATTCCAGTCAACTGAGAGAAAATTTGTTCCTGTGTAGCCTTGTTGAAATGATACTTAAGAAACAAAACTGTAATCTGAGGCATTATTACCCTATATACATATATAACTGTACGACCAGTGGGATTCCACATCATGTACAACCAGAAGAATGAGAAATTATACTCCATCTATGTATGATGTACTATCAAAGTGCATTCTACTGTCATGAATAACTAATTAGAACATCAACAACAAAATTAACATCCAAAAAAAAAAAACACTGGAGAAGCAGTCCAGTGAGGTCATTACCAATGTCCATCATTAAGTGAAGCCTATTCCTTCTCAAAAACCCACCTAAGGGCCTGGGAGGTCAACAACCTTTCTCACTTGATCTCAGCAGCAACTGGAGCGCCTCATCAATGGCCCTTCATAATCTCTGACCCTAGCTAGGCCACACGGCTCGAATGCCCTCTTCCCACTTTTGTCTATTCTCCAGCTTTTCTGCAGAAGTCTTCTGGACACCTGGACTCACGGTTTGGCACTCGTCCTTGTTAGGAAACTTTAACCCTACGCACCTCAGAGTCAGGGGCAGTGCCACTCCAGCTGTGGTCTGGGAGCAGAGCCAATCCATGAATTGTTTTGGTCCAAGCAAAGCTAAGGAACTTGTGCCAGAATGCAAGATCAACCTCATGACAACACAGTTCTATCTGCATGACTTAGATTTTTCTCAGTCTCATCTTTGGCAATGCTATGCATCCTAATCTGTGGTCACATTTACCATTTTATTAATGTTCTCGTGCCTCTGATGTGCTTCCCTATGAACATTCTTACTCATTCTTTCAGGCTTACATCAAATGTTACCTTATCTATGGCCCTATGTAATTTCTCAGTCTGCCACCCTCTCCGCTGCCCCACACCAGGCTGCACATCACTCTGTTGTCACTGACCCTCCTGTCTCCCTTCAGCACTTACTGATCTGACATGCTATCTTCCTCTCTTGGGCTCTATGCTCAGTAAGGGCAGACTCTTTGTGTCACTGGTGTGCTGTGTCCCCAAATCCATTCAGTTCCTCCCACATAAGAGGTACTCACTCACTCATTGAGAGAATATTCACAGTGAAGTACCAACTTTTCCATCCATACTGCAGGACCCACCCATACTGGGAACATTCATTACATATCCACTGCTTTGAAATCGCCCCAAGGGAATTCCACAACAGTAACATTGAGGTGATAATGCCCCCATGATTAAAAAAGGGTGGGTGACACATGTTATGACATTTGTTTACTCAAAATCTATCTAGTTACTAAAATATATATTCCTGGAGGGCATGTGAAATATGCCCATCTTGGGCTCCAGGAGTTTAGTTTACCTGCATCTAAAACTTCATATTTAATATTTAACTTACAATGGAAATAAAGTCATTTAAAAAATGTTGACAGCCTCCCCTTCCTGTGCAAAATATTAATTATCTCCTCAAATGCTACTGAGATAGATGAAACAAAACATCAGTATCAAATTCAATTGTCCTTGCATCACAAATTCTAGGTAGTCTGACACCTCAACTCAGAGCCCATCCATCATTCAGTCAACCCAGACTTGCTCCAATCTTTTAATTCGGCAACCTGCTCAGGAATCCATTCGTTAACCTGCCTTGCTCGTTCCCTTCCAATTATCTAGGCTTCCTGAGATTAAAGACCAGATGTTGCATCCCTTATACCAGAACCTAGAAGGACCACAGACAAGTGAGGGAAGAGGAATCCACTCAATTTCTGCGACTAACACCCAAGAATAAACCAGCAGTCTGCTGAGTTATTTTCAACTTGTTAATGTCCCTTTGTTTACCATGGAGCTTCAGCTTAAAATTTAATGACACAAAGGAGAGAAAGCAAAAACACTCCCCCTTTTTAGAAACTCATATCAACTACTAAATCTCGAGGTATAATTTTCACTTAAAAATTAGTTAAATTTACAAATCGATCTTTTCACTATCAAAAGTTTTCTATTCACCCAGTCATTCAGAATAGCAAAATGTGGTCACAGTTCTGAGTAGATGAGGTACTTATAAGCCTCAGTTCCTCAAAGATAATTAAAGGACTGGCTTGAATGACTAACACTTTCTCCAAGAATAAAATCCTAGGTTTCTACTGCATTTCCAACTTTGGTTTTAGTTCAAGTTTTTTGTTCTGCTTTGTTTTCCTTAATATCCATGAACTTTTGCTAGGTAAAACTGTTTCTTCCTTTCTTCTTCCCTTCTTTCTGGTAATTTACTAAAGTAAAATATAATTGCTCCTTAAAAATGTTATAGTTCTCTGTAGACACCCAAGCTTTCTGTTTCTGTAAGAACACAGTAACATTCCAAATACATTCAAAATGCTTATATTAATAAAAAAAAAATTCTTCTATAAAACATTCCCATCTCCTTAAGACCCTAAGTTCACAGCAGTTTAAAAAGAGCATAGGTCGGGAGATGAGATCTGGGCTCAGAAATCAGCTCCTACACCTATGAACTAAACAATCCTGGGTGAGTTTCTAACCTCTGTGAGGTGCAGGTACTTCGAATACCTGAAATGAGAATAAAACCACACTCTCTGCAATGTTATGGTCAGGATCAAAGAAGCTACATGTAAAATATCTAGTCACATTTTCAGAATATAATGATCACTCATTCAAAACAGTAAGTTGCTCCTATATCTAAATATCCAGATATCACAATGCAAAGAGAAAGCTTCTCTTTCTATGACTATAGACCTTGTCATAGTTCTTCAAGGGCTCACATCCAGAGACCCAAGAATTCAATTCTGAGTCAGTAAAGAGTCCCATGAAATAAGATTTCAGTATTAAAGTTTTTTTAAAAGTCTTAAATTGAACCCAAGAGCAGCCTTTATTTGACTTGTTCAGGACATCTTCCACACCAGAGAAGGGGCGAGAAGCAGAGCACCGGTGAGCGTGGTGATGCCTCTGGTGTGCTTCTAACTTGCCTTATGGCTAGAATGAAAATTCAGGTCAAGATATGTATCAGCACAAACAGATTAACTGAGGAATGGCAATTTGTCCACAGGTGGAAGATTCACGTAAGGGCAGTACCTCACAGGTTCCCACGAGGCGATAACTAACCTCTAATTAGTAAAGTTTTGTTGCAGATGTCAAGAATATGGCTACACATGTAAGAAATTTATGGGTACCAGGTTTAAACTGTAGACCAATTGCCCAAATATGTATTTGCAGAATATCTTTTACTGTGTGATTAAAGGTTTTTAGGTCAAACTGTATCACAATATATTTATATGAAAATTGTACTACTATTTATTTTGATACTTCACTGAGCTTCTGAAGCATAACAACAAATTAATTATCTACTAAAGTTTGCTTTACTATAACTGGACTCATCTATCTAGGAGAAAATGAGATGATTTCTCCATTGATTTCTCCATAAACAAGAGGGGCAAACAACCTTTATATATAAACATACAGCACACATTTACAAATTATATTTATGATTTTGTTGCCTTTATGTATAAAATTATACATAAAGTTGAATCAAGAAAGCAAAAACTAAGTTCAGCAGTTAAAGAAAAATCTAGATTTAGGACCAAATGACTGGGGTTTAAACTCTCATTTCACTTCTTACCTGCTCTGTTTGTTTTGTAGGCAAATCACACTGGTTTCAGTTCCTTCATTTCTATTGTGAGAAAAATATTGGCCCTGCCTACCTGCCCCACAGGGATCACATAGGGATCAAGAGAGAACGCTTTGTTACTGATACCAGGGGAGCTTCCAGGTAACCCCACAACACACCCCACAGCTCCGCCTTCCTGCTCCCTCCTGCCCAAGGGAAGGCAGCCAAGGCTTCTATCTGATCTATGCTCTGCAGTTGCACATAAGACCTGGGTGGAAAAGGTATTTCTTTTTTACCAGTTTGAAAGAGCTCCACCATACAACAGCAGTTTCCGCTCATGAACACCTTTTAAAAACCATCAGACATTTTACAATTACTGTACAAATTATTAAAGTACTTTTGGCTTTCATGTCAAAAAGTATCCACAGACTATCGGAACTCCTTCAATAATGACTGCTGACTAATCAAATTGATTTAACTAAAGAACACTTGAGACATTTATAATGAAATTGACGAGTGAAGTTATTCTACAGAAATTCCCACAGATTGAAAATAATTATGTTATCATTACAGAATTATTAGCAAGTCTCAGAACTTCTGCCAGAAACACAATTATGGCTGTATTTAATACAAAGACTATTTTGAAACAGCTTTGGATATTAGGAAGATTGCAATTTAAAAAATACAAGCCTCCTTCCACTGACCGGCAAGCAGGTGATAGGAGTGCTATAAATACACCTCTAGGCTGAGCAACAGTTTCAGATTGGCAGTATTCCAAAAACTAAACACTGTGGGACAGACACAAGATTAAGAAATTTGTTTTGCTTTACCATTACTGAGGGTTGAGTGAATACAAAATTAAAAGGCTCTCTGAGATATCATAACAGATCAGCCTCTGCTCCAGAGAAATAAAATAATAGACTGAAAATCCATGCTGGTTCATCCATGCTGCATCAGGCTGCATCAGGTTTTGATGATCCTCACGAGAATTCATGAGCAGCAGCTACTATCTGCTGAACTTACATTTACTCATAGCTTTTATCTTGGTGCCTCCGATGTGGACATTCTTTAAAGTTTATTTACTCTGTTGGATTCACAGCAGAGACTTTAGCACCACAGCAAAGGGGGCGACGTGTAAAACCACAATCCCAAATCAAAGTACGAGCATGGACTTACTGGCATGCAATTACACTGAACTCCCAAGAGAACATGAAATAATTTGGCTTCACTAAATCCTTCCTTCCCTTTTGTGTTTGCATTTATTTGTAGAATATGAAGTGCTGGCAAAATCCTGGGCAGCATCAGTTTTCTTGTTTAGAAAATTGTCATAACTTTCTTAGCCAGCTGCCACACAGAGGAATGTCTGCATTAACAAAACCCAGATTTATAAAATAGATCAATGGGTAATTACAACAGGATTTACAGCAATTTCCCTTAAACAGAAGATCTCACTTTTAAAATGGTATTTGACTTATTAATTTTCTTCTAGAACATAGCTAGTGCATAATGTGAAATAGAACACCAGTTCCTGAGTTATTTAAAAGATTTTTGTATAAAGAATTCTAGAATTCTGTACTAAAGTAACTTCACATAAATTACAAATTCCAGACAATGAATAAGAGCTAATATAACTAGCCAGGCTTAAGATGGAGCAATTTCATATGTAATCTCTAAAATAGATTATAAAAAATATTCTCTAAATTTCTATTTTTTAGGATGCCTGAAAAGTTCATTTTGTGGCTTCAACCTCACTAAAACAATTTAGATAATCTAATCAGTAGTTGTGAGGAAACATAACAAGCATTCTAATTGCAAATCACCGTATTCATAAGTAAAACTTCGAAAACAAATGCCTAGTAGAACCAATTTAACCATTTATTTCTTAATGAACAATCCAATCAGCAGCTGGACTCCCCAAATCTGCCACAGATGGCACTTAGACCAGAGTGCTCAGTACCACTCTCCTCCCTTGTATTTTAAAATAGATCTGTTACAATCGAGAACATCCCCCTTCACAAAGCCCTTCTCCAAGTCCACCAGAATCTCAAGGGTCAGGAGCATGGCAAGGACACAGGCAAACAGTCACCATCCATTCTAGAGTGAACCTAGGGAACTGAGAATGGGTCATGAAACCTGAGTTTTACTTTCAACCCTACCAGTTATCTTTCTTTGTTAGAAATTTTAGCATGTTTGCATCATGCTTAAAGGAGATTGCTCAATAGAAATAATTAGCTGCAGCAGAAAGCAATCTTGGTTCCACTTACCCAGTGTTCTAGGGACTATTTTTGGAAAGTAATTCTTTGCAAAGTTGAAATAAAAAATTCACATGTAAAATTCTGTTGTGACAGTTGCTTGATGTATGTACCCTCAGTGACAAAACCGCCCAATGATGGATTTAAAACCAGAGGATTTGTCACAAGAAATACCAACTGATCAAAAAATGGCACACAGATGCCTACACAGCAATGACTCATGTAAGAGGCACTGATCTACACTATACACAGGAGACATTACACCTGGGCTTCAGCCAGCTCCCTATCATTCTGCACCGCCAACACCCTGCTATGTGAATATGTGAGTTACTCTTCCATTCAAACCTTTACCAAGTTCTACAGACTGAAACTCAAAACATGTACCTCAACCTCAGGCTCTTTTCCAAGCCTCCTATCACATTTTATTAAGTGCTTACTCTGTTCCTGTATCCCAGTTAACACCTATGACCCAAACTGAATTCTGAATAGGCTCCAGTGTAAATCTTTTCCCCTCCCAAACTTTCTCATCTTCATAACTGGCATTATTGTGCCCACCACTGCATAAAGCAAAACCTTGGTTTCCTCTTCCTCCTATTCTTCAGCACCTTACAAGCCATGCAGAGTCAAATACTGTCAATTCTACTACTACACTATGCCTCAGATCCACCCACTTTTCTCCATCCTCAGCAGCACCATTCTTGTTCAATTCACCATCATCTCATGCCTAGAAATTTCTTAATTATTCTGTTCTCATCTTACTTTTGTTGCCTCACAATTGATTTCTCCAGTAAGAGCTGGGGCAATCTTTTTAAACTAAAATTATATCAAGTCACTCTTCTGACGTAAAACCCTTTAAAGAGGCTCAACTGCACTGTGAGTTAAATCCACTTCATGACTATGTCCTCTGAAGTCCTACTCCAGTCCCTGTCCATCCGTCTTTCCAATCTTAACTTAGGTCACTGTGCTCCATGAAGATGACAGTTCAGCCAGGCTGGCTTTCTTACAGTTACTTAAAGGTGCTTGATGACCCTTCCCCATAACTTTACCTACATTGTTGCCTCTGAATGATCATTCTTTGGTCATTTCATATTCAGGTCTCACTGAAATGGCATCTTCTAAGAAAAGCTTTTCCTCACCTCTCAAGCCAAAGTAAAGCCCTATTTTAATTTTTGTTGCGATAATCTGTTCTTTTCCTTCTTAACACTTAAAAAAAAAAATGTCTCTCTATATCTTTTTGGTACCCAATAAGCATATTCACTTTTGGATGAACTAATGGACAAGTACCTTAGGCAAGGCTAATCAAAAATATATTCTACTAGTTAACATAAGATACTAAAAGATCTTACCTTGTCAACCCTTTTCTTTTTAACAGGCGGTTCAAATCTATCATTGGCTCCAAAGTACTGAGTAAGCTCCTTCCATTGGGTTTCATTTAAAGGCTGTTCACTGCAAAAAGACAAAAAATTATTTTATTCATTTTTATTTTTACTATTTTTAATTGGTTACTACAATTACTAGTTTTTATGTTTCATCAAGATCAGAGATTAACAGTTGAGCTATTGGACAAGTTCTACAAATACTGCCTAGAATAGACAACTATTTTAAATTCTACCTACCTATAAGATTCTTTTTCATTCTTCAATTTATCTGAAAAGAATTCACAAAGCATCAATATTTAAATATTTGGCTTATTATTTTAAAATCATATTTTCAAAAAATTATTTAACCCAATTAGTCACAATTTAACACTAGCACTATAGACAATGTGAATGTAAAACAAAAAGTAAAACAGAAAAACCTTTTCTGGAGCGTTTTCTCTTTTTTCCTCTGAATCGTGAAGCTGAGGTTTTCTGTTCAGAATGTTTTTTATGCAATTCTTGAAATTTCTATGTGAAAGTAAAAATAAGGAGAAAAAAAAAAACACTGAGAAACAAAGATATTCTGAAGAAAAACATGCATTTAAAAACCGAAAGTGTTAAGTAATAAAAATATTTAGATTCTGGAATTTATAAGGTTGAAAATGGAGTTCTTGAGATACACTATTCCCTGAAGATAGAACCTGAGTTTTGAAGTTCATCTGTTTTGATAAAAGCTGTTATAGTTGAGACTGAAACAATAACTCATAGATAGATAAAATGAAGTTAGAAACTCATCATATACCACACATCAGACAAAACAGTTAATTCCTTCCACTTTTTATGAAAAACAAAGTAAAAATGAAAAGCATCTAAGTGGCTGATGACTCAAAGGACAGTGAAAGCATTCAAAGCCCACCATCCCTATCCACTCATCATAAGAACACACACACTGACCAGGCAGAGAAACTAAGCACGCACATGCACACACAGGTTTTCATGTGAGCATGTTAGGAAAAAACCTACATTCCACAAATTTAAAGGAATTCCAGAAGGGCATTCTTCATATGCATCTGCATTGGCCTCTGTTTCTGTTTTTGGTCCATCTGCTGGGAAACTTGAGATTTCTGTGTCTCTATTAGCCCCATCCTCCTTATCTTCCTGTAAGTCAAGTTCAGACTTCTCCAGTGTGGCTTCATCTTCAGAATTTGATTCAACATCACTTTCATTCAGGCCAGGAGGCAGCAGTCCACTCCACATCTTTTCTTCTAGAAGAAAAAAATGAATGTAGACATACAAAGTAGCCATGGAAACAATTTCAAAATCATTTTAAAAGATGTCCCTGAAGCCTGGGAAGTCTATCAATGGTTACAGAACAGTCTGTCTAAACTTGTTTAAATATAAAATGTGATGCATCCTCCACATTAAAATAGCTAAAACCTTCACTTCAGTAAGTTAAAGAAACATTTAAAAGTAGTTTAAACTAGTTTGTTACAACATACATCTAAAGGAAATAAGACCTCGATTTGCTAATATATGGATAATTTTATCCTGAAAAATAAAATTCAGGAAAGAATTGCTCAAGAATGTGAAACGTCTAATGATATATTCTATAGGAAATTTAAGAATTCAAGTATTATATTCCAAGCTATGCCAAGTAGAGTAAAATGAAGATGGAAGTTTCACCCATGTCTGAATGTAGAAAACTTTTAGGGGACTTAACTGTTAAAGAGCAGGGAAAGAATTACTTAAAGGGTAATTTTAAATTGACTAAGCAGTGTGAAGAAGGTATAATAGTAAAAAGAATACCCTAGTTTTCTATTTTATACCATTTGCTAAACTGACACTAAATGAAATATAATTCTAACAGCTTAACAAAGCATACAGCTTTTTTGAGTAACAATACTATATTTGGAAAACTAAAATTAAAGTTCAGGATAATTAGCATTAATTGTCTACTAAATTGGTAGAATCACTGGTAGAGAGAACATAGGCCATTGGTAGAATCATTAAGTTTAATAAACATTTCTAAAAAAATCAGAGTTGTAATCATTTGCTAAAATTATGATAATTGAGTACATTTTCATCATTGGTTTCTATGACACTATTTTTATAAATACGTACTGAGACAAAACCAATTCATTCAAAATAAGTCTAAAATAGAAAAACTGGTTATACTGTTTATAATTTATTACATATCAAAAGAAATAAAACAGAAGGACAGAAATCTGCTTTGCTGAGTTTTCAGTCAATTGTGACTAACCTAGCAAGATAATCAACTATACTCTGAAAAAAAGACATCAGGAGATTTGGCATTAATCTCAATAATTTTCTTTTAAGGACCTCTTCTTGGGTCCAAAGAATCAGATCCTATTTTTTTGTGGGTTTAGTCCAGCCTCATCAGTTGCTGGTTTTCTGAAATATCCTCACTTTTTAAGAGGAAGGACTCTGCTGTCTTAAGTGCTCCAACTGGAATACCAACTTCACCACCCACAAGTGGTATAAGGAAATCATTTACCATCTCTGACAATCAGTTTCTTTATCTGTAACAGGGATAATTATACTGCTGATAAGGTTATTCTGAGGATTAAATGAGATAAGCCACTCAACACAGTATTTGGGAAGTTCTAGGGGCTCAATAGTTCCCTTTTTTTTTGGAGGTGGTACTGGGATTGAACCCAGGGTCTTGTGCATGCTAGGAAAACACTCTACCAAATGAGCTATATCCCCAGCCCTTATTAAGTCCCTTTTGATATTATTATCTCTGAGGCTATGTGTTGCATTTTTATCATTTCTGTAAGTGGCAGGATTCAGAGTAAACTATAGTTTTGAAGTTTCTAATATTTGTGGTGCATTCACTTAGCAACTAATGCAAATTTTTTATTTCCCTGACTTCCACAGTGTGACATAAAGTTTTTATTAAAAAATTTTGGCATTTGTTTTTTTGAATGAAGCAACAAAACAAGAGAAAAACTGGAAGACCACAGAGCTCAAGTTTCAAGTCTCCTCATTTGCACAGGTCCCTCCGAAGCACTGAACTAACTTTTCTATTCAGAATGTGCATTCCTTTCTTTTTTTTAAAGCAGGTCCATAAAACCTGTATCTCTTAACCTGGCCTGTGGATGTTAAAGGCTGCAACTGAGTACTCTTGAGCTACTTCAGTTACACAAAGGATATCGTGAAAATATGGCAAAATTGGAAAATGGCTATTATATCATTAATAAAAATATTTCTACTGTTCTGAGGAGAAAGGGGAGGAGAGTAATAATAAGCTCCAGCAGACTTTGCCCCTGGTATAAAATAGACCATCTAAGAACAATCACAAATTTCAGATTTAGATTTCTTAGCGTAAGTGCAGCCTATGTTAGAAAGCATCATTTCTCTTCTAGTCCACAGCATCTTTTACATGCTCATCTTGTGCCAGGTACTCAAGACCTTGAAAACGTAGTATGTAAAACAAGCCAGGATTCCTAAACCCATAGAGCAACATGTCTATACAGACGGCAAGTTTCTATTGATCAGCAGCCAAGTGTCACTCAGCTTGGACCTTAAATGGTATGTGCCCCCCCCAAGGAATAGTGGCAAGGTCTCCCAGGGAACCACTGTGGTAGCATCTCCTCAGGGAAGCAGTCCATGCTCTGGGCACCACTGGAGAGTAGCTTCAAGTTGCCCTAGGAGGGCAGGCTTTTCCTCAACAGACTTCAAACACTTATCCATTTTTTTATTGCTTTTTGGATTTTCTCGAAATGACCTCTAGGTCCCTTTGATATGCCACTAAGAACTGTCTTCACTTATACTTACCTGACATGATCAGAGTGTATCTAGAGAAAATTTTAAAAACTCTCAAAAATGCAATCTACCTCCAAATCCATAAAATAAGGAAAAATTCAAACAAGGTATGTTTTTTAACAGAGTTCTTTAAACTCTTTAAAGTCACACACCATTTTCCTGTGACTTTAAAAAAAAAAAAAAAAAAAAAAGGAAGTATGAGGGAGACTCAGGGAGCCACTGACAAACAAAACTGCTGCCCCTCACTGAGGCCTGTAAAATGGAGCTGCCTGTGTGAGAAGCAGCTCAACTATGAACCAGCCAGTATGAAGTGGCTGCTCAGTGACTTCTACCGCAGCTCATGTTTGAAAACACCGTCTTCCTATTCAGAGCACACACGTCAGGGGTGCATTTTCTAACTGGCCTCCTATTATTCCCTTGTTCACTGCAGTGTCTCTTACCCATGCCTTTCAAAGTATATTTATTTTAAAGCACACAATTCCAAATTTCACTTTAACTGAGAAAATTTACTCAGCCATTCTCAAGAGATAGAGGACTAGACATTTAATTTTTTTCATGTACATTATAGCCAGGTCCATGTAATAGCCAACACATTCATTCATAAGCTTTTAGTTTTTAGCCTAAAACCCATATAATTTTTAATTTAATCATTTTAGTCCCAAGGTAACTGTAAAAGATTCAGAATCTCCTTTTTTCTCAAATGAGTTTGAATATCATCTTCTTCAACATTTCACACCTCTGAAGTTAAGATTTATGCCATCCACAATTAACCTATAAAACATTCTATGTGTACCATGCCAAATACATCTTACTCTTGGGCTGACACAATTTACTATGAATTGATAATATTTCTGTACTGTTCTAGTTTGAGTAGCTGAGTTTTCTTTTGCCCCTGAGAACCAACCACAGATATTATTTAGTACACCTGGGCAGAAAACAATGTATCAAGAATAGGCAGAGTTTAGTGGTTCCTAATCTATGGTCTTTACCAAGTTTTATCATGATGGTAACAGGGGTCACTAAGTCATTTTCAATATTTTAAAAAACCCAAGACTTTATTTCCCCTCCCACTGAGACAATGTAATCCACCTTGAGGTAAAGAAACTTAAAACTCAGTGAGTCCATGGTCACCAGAAAAGCTGATTGATAGCTACTGACCTGAATCTTATCAGAAAAACAATGAATGAGAATAGTTCTATATACATAATCTTTCCAAATAGAAAACCCAAAGAGATATCAAAACATAATAAGAAGGGGTTCCAGACTGTGCAAAGATTGAGAACTCCTGGTTATGGGGGCAAAAACACTGTCTAAAAGTCAGATAATTATTTCGAGGCCTGAGCAGGTCACTATATTTGTCTGGGTCTCCATCCTCAAGTTTTAAAATGAAGGTTTGATCCGATGATCTCTGAGATGTCTGGCAGCTCTAAAATGTTTCCCTATGATCTTAATATTATAAGTGCCACAAATGCCCAGAGCCCACCACACTCACTTCTTCTTGGTATAATACTCATTCTCAACCAGTCATATCCAATCCTGATTAAAACCCAGATGATATGGTTTCTATCCTCCAACTGGCCACCCAGCCAAGATTACCAGCTTTCAGAGAGACTGCACCTCAGGTTGCTAAGAAAGGAAACCCCAGTTAAAACAGAAAACAAAACACCAAGAGGCATACAAGCAATGTGGCTGGTGCTGGTTTATTATAAATCTGCACAACTGTTCCACTAGGAACTACTATCCAGATCCTTTTTATAGATGAGGAAACTCACTTCCCTAATGCATTGTGATCCACTTATTTTACAAATTGATCAACCCTATGGCTTTAAATTATGAACTTTCAGACAGAAAGTTCAGAGTTGAGTGGGGTAATATATTCTTAGAGGAAAAGATTTGAGAGTAGGTATGAAGAATGAATTCTACCTTGTCCAAATTTGGTTAGAAGAATTTTTTTCTGTGATTTTTATATACAAAAAACTATGTAAGATGTTATACTAAACCACAATACATGAAAGTCACACTCAGATGTGAATTCAAATGAATTATTAAAATCATCATAAAAATTAATAATATTCAAATTAATATTTCCTGGAAAACCAGGCAGCTGCTTAAAATCAAAACCCAAAGACATAACCTGAACAGTTCAATGAATGTTTCCTGTCTCCAATATTCCAGAATTTAAATTCCATTCTCATCAAATAAAGCTTTTATACTATTTTGTATCCAACTGGAAATAATCAGAAATCTAAATCATGTCTAAATTTAATCATACTTGTGCAATGGCCATGAACCATCATTCATCCATTAATCTGAAAGACTTTGTTAAGTAACTACACAATCAGTTACTGTGTTTTGGAATTAATTGCCTAATTAAAATATTTGCGTGCAGGTAACAACGTAAATGTCCTATATACTTTTCTGAAATGTGTTCCCTTTTCTCAAAAAGTTACATAAAGTGCAACTGCATCACAGGCCTGAGTTCAGATTTAAGTCGACAATCCGCTTATCCGGAAAAACTATTAACAGGGTTTTGCAAGTGTGCGTGCGTTAATGAACGAGGGTGTGTGTTCAGTCGGGGCCTGGAAGACACTTCCCCAGACCTTTGACCTCGCATGGGAAGATTCTCAGCGGACCAGTCACATTTCGAGGCTCATTTTAAGTCGACGCCGCGGCGAGAATACTTACGGTGCCGGAGACTGCAGGCGGCGGCTCGGCCGGCTGCACGGCGCCCAGCTCCGCCGGCTCCCGGGCGGCGAGCCTCGGCCGGGTCCCCAGGCGGCAGAACCCCCTCCGGGCACGGGACCGACCGCCGCGGGCTCCGGCGCTCAGGTCCACCCTCGGTGTTCGCACGACCTGGCGCTGTTCTCGGGGTACCGCAAGGTAAACGGGAGCCTGCCCGCTCCGGAAGCCCCGCGCCCCTTCTCACTTTGGCCGGGCTGCGACCGAGAAACCCTCTGCTTCTCACAGGCGGCGGAAGGCGCCGCGACGGCCGCGCCGGGGCTCCCGCGGGCCTGTTCCCGGCGCCCCGGCTACGGAACCGTGAGGCCGCGCAGCCTGGCTCCTCCGCTGCCCTCCCGCGGCCCCCTCGGACCCTCCGCCGCAGCGCCGGAGCCAGTCGGGAAGCAGCCCCGCGATGAGCCCTACTCACCGGTCAGGAAGCGGCTGCCCGGCGTCCATCTTAAGACCCCGCCAACATCGCGCCTTCTCATTGGCTCCGGCGTCTCAGCCAATGGGCCGCGGCCGTTCTGGCCCCGAGGTCGCCATGGCAACAGCCGCGCTTGGCTTCCCTCCGCGCTGGGCCTGGAAGAGGCAGTTGGCGTCCTCTTCCCCGCCCCCTCCTTTTTCTCACCGTTTTTCTTTCTTTCGAATGTTCTTTAAGGCTTTGTTCTTCCTCCATTGCTTGCCTTACGCTGATGCCTCTGGGTGAGGAAAGAGCCGACTTCGACCTTGAACCAAGTTCGCTCCTGGAGACAGAATGGCCCCAGATGCTCCCTGCTTTCTGGGAACCTTTTCCTTCATCCGTCCTCGCCCCTTCCCTCTCTCCTTTCCTTCCTCCTTTCCTCCCCTCCTTCTGCACGTCTTGATTAGTGGGCGCGGTGCCCGGCTCCCCGCCACTCTGGCCAGCGGAAAACCGTCCCATCTGGCGCTGCTGGGGCCCGAGCGGCGCCCTCGCGGCCAGAAGTTGGCCAAGTCCTTTTTGTGCGGAGCACTATTAGGCCCTGAAGAGGGTCAGGGGAGCACAGAAAAGGAGGGAAAGCGAACGAGCAAAAGGCACTGTCGAAATGAGAGGGGCAACGTGAGTGCCGGGGGAGCAGGGCTGTTGTAGAAACGCTTCTGCTTTTCGAAATCGTGTTCTGTGGTAGTGTTAAGAATACCTTCCCAGTTCCTAGTGTGTGACGACTGTAGAATAAAATACACATAGAGCCTTCAGCCAGTTAAAAGGAAAAAAAAAAAAAAAAAAAAAAACTTTAGACAAATTGAATTCAGCAGTTTATTTTAGCAAATAATTGATTCTTGAGTGGGATAGCCCCTGGACAAATACAGGTTTGGAGAGCTTCACCTCTGGACAGGCAGTCGTTATAGATTAAAAATAAAGAAGGAGGAGAAGGAGGTGGAGGTGATGCAGAGAAACAGCTTGATTGGTTATAGCTGAGTATTTGCCTTATATATGGACGGGGTCTGATCAGTTGACAGACTAATTGAAGCTCAGAGGCTGTGATTCAAAGAAACTCAGCAACTTTACACAAAATCATACTCAAAGTTCTGTTGCAGTTGAATCTATATAGTTATTCAAATGAAGGAGTCCACGTTAGTCCAAATTTAATTAAAAAAACACATTACTTGGCTCAGTTAAATTTAGTCTTAGCTATTAGTTGTTAATATTATCAACAATACCTTTTTTAAAGCATTCTAAAGATGCATAAAAATTTTGCGTTGCACTCAGTAATATATCTCAAGTTAGCGTAAAGAGATAGTTTAAAGTAAGATAGTTAAAGTAAGAGGTACTATTACTTTTAGTATGATTTGGGGGTTATAGAAAACTATTACTTAAGCTTGGCCTATCTTTTGGAAGATACTGGAGGTCAGATGGGATACTGAATAGTTAAATACTACGTTTCTGTGACGGAGGTCCATTCTCTTGCTCATATTCCCTAACTCTAGAGTACAAGCAAAGCTGAATGATGTACCTTACAGAAATAGAGCAAGCAATCATGAAATTCATCTGGAAGAATAAGAAACCCAGAATAGCTAAAGTAATCCTTAGCAGGAAGAATGAAACAGGGGGTATCACAATACTAGAACTTCAACTATACTACAAAGCAATAGTAACAAAAACGGCATGGTATTGGCACCAAAATAGACAGGTAGATCAATGGTACAGAATAGAGGACACAGACACAAACCCAAATAAATACAATCTTCTCATACTAGACAAAGGTGCCAAAAATATGAAATGGAGAAAAGATAGCCTCTTCGACAAATGGTGCTGGGAAAACTGGAAATCCGTATGCAACAGAATGAAACTAAACCCCTATCTCTCACCCTGCACAAAAATCAATCACAATGGTTCAAGGACCTTGAAATCAGACCAGAGACCCTGCATCTTATAGAAGAAAAAGTAGGTCCAAATCTTCAACTCGTTGGCTTAGGATCAGACTTCCTTAACAGGACTCTCATAGGACAAGAAATAAAAGCAAGGATCAATACCTGGGATAGATTCAAACTAAATAGCTTTCTCCCAGCAAAGGAAACTATCAGCAATAAGAGAGAGCCTACAGAGTGGGAGAATATCTTTGCCACTCATACTTCAGATAGAGCACTAATTTCCTAAATATATAAAGAACTCAAAAAACTCTACACCAAGAATACAAATAACCCAATCAACAAATGGGCTAAGGATATGAACAGACGCTTCACAGAAGAAGATCTACAAACAATCAACAAACATATGAAAAAATGTTCACCATCTTTAGTAATAAGGGAAATGCAAATCAAAACTACACTAAGATTCCATCTCACCCCAATTAGAATAGCAGTTACCAAGAACAAAGCAACAATAGGTGTTGGCGAGGATGTGGGGAAAAAGGTACATTCATACATTGCTGGTGGGGCTGTAAATGAGTGCAGCCACTCCCGAAAGCAGTGTGGAGATTCCTTAGAAAACTTGGAATGGACCCACCATTTGACCCAGCTATCTCACTCCTCGGCTTATACCCAAAGGACTTAAAATCAGCATACTACAGAGATACAGCCACATCAATGTTCATAGCTGCTCAATTCACAATAGCCAGACTGTGGAACCAACCTAGATGCCTTTCAATTGATGAATGGATAAAGAAACTGTGTTATATAAATACAATGGAATATTACTCAGCTATAAAGAATGATAAAATTATGGCATTTACAGGTAAATGGATGAAATTGGAGAACATCGTGCTAAGTGAGATAAGCCAATCTCAAAAATCCAAAGGACGAATGATCTCACTGATAAGCGGATGATGACACATAATGGGGGGTGGGAGGGGTGCAAGAATGGAGGAAGGAGGGACTGTATAGTGGGAAAAGAGGGGTGGGAGGGGTGGGGGGAAGGAAAAAATAACAATGATTCAAACATCATTACCCTATGTAAATGTATGATTATGCAAATGGTATGCTGTTACTCCATGTACAAACAGAAACAACATGTATCCCATTTGTTTACAATAAAAATAAATTTAAAAAAAAAGCTGAATGACTTCAGGATCTGTATGAAACTCTTCTGGACAAATGCATCCTCCTTCTCTATGGGGTTCTTCCTCAATTCCAAACCCTTAAAATGTCAAGCAGTTAAAAAATGATATATATGAAACTGCTGTTGTAACTGTTTACATTGAGCCTCTTAATTGCTATATTAGTCTGCTTGGGCTGCTATAACAAAATACTACAAACTGGGTAGCTTAAGTAACGAACTTATTTCCCATGTTCTGAATGCTGAGAGAGTCTACCAGAAAAATAGATTTTACTCTGAAGCCTGTCTTCTTGGGTTGTAGGCAGCTGCCATATCTCTGTTTTCTCATGATTTCTTTGTGAGCTCAGGTCAGGGGAACTCTCTGGTGTCTATTCTTGCTACTTACCAGGACACTTATCCTATAGGATCAGGGGTTCATTTATTTACTTTATTTGACCTTAATTACTTCTTTGAAGGTCCCATCTCTGAATACAGCCATATTGTGAATTAAGACTTCAATAAAAGAGTTTTGAGGGTACTCAGCCTCAGCCCATAACAATTGCCAACAGTGGAGGTATGACCAGAACAGGGAGAGAAAGGGCAGAGGGGGGAAAACCGTGGCCTGGATAGATTGGAAGTAACGTTGGCATGTTGAAGAACTATCTGGATTGCTTCTTTGTCTATTCCATTAACAGATGCTCATTATTTAGTTTTTATAAGTGTGCAATGGATAGAGATGGATTAAGTACTCCAAAGGTTGATGAACACCAAATTTCATATCAAAGGTTTTGTAAAGTCCTACATCAAAAATAAGTATCTAAAAAGTAAGTTCCTCAGCATTAATTTGAGATTTCTCAATTATTTGATTTTGAGATTATTGGATTCCTAAATAAAGGTAAATAATAGCTCAGGTTTTTCTCCTGGTTCAAGTTGTGACACTTTCAGTTTCTGAATACTATTGTTTTGCCAGTTTTCTAAGGAAAATGTCAGTCATTTGATTTATTTTGATCAATAAATTTACCTTCTCTCCAGCAAATTCCTTCCCTGGAAACCTGCCAAGCCATGCATTTTGTGAATGAAATATTTGTATTTTTGAGATTTCTTTGAAACAGAATTGTTGAATACCTTTTACTAAATCATAGTGAAATACCTGATGCAGCTAGTGATTTGCGCTTGAATTGTGTTGCATCTGGCACTAATTTGAGGCATGTAAGTTTCATTTAAATTATCCACCATATCTTTAAAAACACAAAGCAGTTTTTCTTTGCCAAGAAATATTAAGGTCTATGAATAGTTTTCCCTTATATTTAATAATTTTTCTCAGGGTAGAGATTATAAGTCACACCCATGTTGTAAAAGGTTAATTGTGGAATTCTTTTTGGTGGCTGCTAAATCTGATTGATGAAAAATTTCTCCAAATATAATGAAATTCTTTAATATATTTCTCAGTTGAAAAAATGAATACAGCTTCATTGAACATATAATAAATGTGCTTCTTGTTGAAACTGAGAAAGTATAATTAATTTCCTTCTTACAAAGTGCCCCTTTTTCAACATCGAAGTAAAAAATGGTCTGGTGACTTGGTTAAAAAAATTGAAACCAGGAAGCTCTGACTTTTAGAAATTGTGTCAATGTTCTTCACAACAAAGGAAGGATAGTTTATCTATCTGGACTTATTTTTTTAGGTTCGCAGCCTAAAGTATCCAAATACAGTGTTAGTCTTCCAAGAATAAGTTGAACAACTTATATTATAACACAAAAAGGAAAGAAAATTTTGGTGTAGGATGTTACCAAAGAAAAGCACTTTTTCTTTATTGGTTCGGCCTAGTATTTTCCAATTGTTCATGTCCAATGAGTAGATGTAGGGAGAGAGGGAGAACAGAAAAGGGAGGTTCATTGGCATTTCTACATAGCAGGTTTTATGCCTCTAATATCTTATGTACTTCTATGCAGTAGCTATTATTGCATCCATTTCACAGATAAGGAAATTAAGACTTCAAGAGTTTAAGGAATTTAACCTAATGTTGCACACCTAGTGATGTGCAGAACCAGGGTGGGAAGTTCACTGGAGTTGAAAGCTACTGCTTCCCCCGCTGCTACACAGGGCCTCATAAGAGGGGCCCGCACAGTACCATCAAAGTAGAGCCACCATTACTGCCCCATGGACTGGGACATCCAGTGGAAGCTCATGAAAAGAGTAGCTTCAGAAGCAAAATGTTTTTTTTCACTCCTTCCTCAGGACCAAGGAAGGGATTAGAGCCCAGTAGAAGCATCCTTTTCAATCATTCCTGTTTGTTACATCTCCCTTTTCCTAATACCTTTATTTTTCAAAACTCCCTACTGCCTGTTTAATCTCTCTAAACGAAGGAACATGTTAAGCTTTAATACAGAGCCTGACATAAAAGACCCTTTTCCTGCCTTGTAAAAAATAAAGAGGCACATGAAGGTTGATAGATGGCTGGATTGATCCCTCAATATCTTGCGGTCTTTACTATGTGTGCAGTGCTTAGCACTGTGCTAAGGTTTAAGGATTCAAAAGAAGTATATGAATTGGTCTGTTAGAAAGTTTGTGGTCTGAGATATGTAATGTGTTTTTAAATGATATACTACATCCATACATATTAAAAGTGTGAGGTTCATGCTATAAGTACAAATTATGAAAGTCCTAAGAATAGGAAGGTAAGCTAGATGAATTTGACACATATTATTTCCTTTGCCTGGAATACCTTTCTTTATGCCTGTAGAACTTCTTTACATCCTTCAAAACCTTGATTGAATATTACACCTTTCTTGACCCATGAAGTTCACACCTTTCTTGTTCTTGCCTTTATGATAGTAGGTACCTAGCCCTGTGAACTTTATCAGATTGAAATACAATTAGTTGCCATGGGTTGGTCTCCTGTGATAAATTTTGAGTTTCTGTTTGTCAGGTTGTAGGTGGTAGTTGTAGAGGTGATGGCAGGATGGCAGAAGTGGAAGATGTCAAGGCAGGGGGTGAAAAGAAATGGGGAACATGGTTCCCGAGCATCCTGTGAACAACTTGGAGAGGCAGGAATGCTGTGGTTTAAGGAAGACTCGAGAAATATGCTTGGGCCAGACTGTGGAGCCTCCCTAAGGCAAGCGGACAAGTTCTAATTGATATAGTGGAAGGAATTATAGGATTTTGATCAAGAGGGTGACATGATGAAGCAGGTGCTTCAGGAAGATTAATGTTATAGTCGTGTGAATTTGAAAGATGGATTCAGAGATAGTCAAACCAATGTGAAAGGCACCAAGCCAGGAAGCCATTGTGGAATAAATGATTAGCATCTAGACAAAGGCAGTGGGAATCGAGGACATGGGGCAATTCTGAGTATCAGGTCTAATACTGTCCCCATTCCTGTACTCGCTCCCTCCCATTCTTGTCCTCATGCTGCTGCTCTTATTATTGCTCCCGGCTATGCACCCACGCACATCTTGTGTTCAGTTTTATGAATTCAGCCCAGCCCTCGGGGTTACCGCCTTTGCTGTGTACTTCTATAAAACACCTTTCATTAACTCTGACCTTCAGATGCTCTCCACAAACAACCTCTTTCCATCCTCAGCCAAATCCTCAATGTATTCCAAATACCCACGAAGTTGATCCAGCCCATGCAGGCGGCCTCCTATTGGTCCTCTTGGGGCTGACACAACACTCTTGGTGTGGAGAGAACCTAAAAAGTGCTCCCTGCCTCTCCTGGGATTCTTACAGCTCAGAATATCGGTCAGCTCATCTCCTCCCACAGGAAATTATAGGTACGGAATGGCACCCAGAAACCTCTTTTCCAGCCCAGTAACTTCAATGTCTTGTTGTCCAGCTTTGTGTGACTCACAAAACATAACTGCCAAGCACAGGGGATGGAGAACTTGTCGAAGAAAAGGAAAGGCAAAAGTTTAAAGTGAAAAGACTAATTTAAGTATTAGCATCGCCCCTCAAAAGTGACCAGAAAAAAACCTTCAGAATCTTTTCCAAAGTTTCCTCACTTCGCATAGAAAATAATAATTTCCTTTTCAGGGTTATTTAATGTTGGGTTTAGTTGGTATTGCAGTGTGGCATTTTCTTCTTTGGCCTGGAAATCTAATCATCATCCAGAATATTGCCTCTAATGAAATCATTACTTTGAATGTCCTACAATTATTTAGAAATAAATCAATTATTTAGAAATAAATATTTTCAATATTTGCTGTATTGAGGACATCTTGAATGATCTGTCTCACATCATCTTACCCTTACTGTGTTTTGTCTTTGAAGTATCTTCAAATGGCCTTCTGCGTAGCTTCCTGTCTCTATAACAAAATACCTGAGATAATTACCTTACAAAGGTTTATTTTGGCTCCTGGTTATAGATGTTTCCAGCCCTTGGTTGGTGGCCCCATTGTTTTGAGCCAACAGCAAGACAGCGTATCATGGCAGAAGCATGAGGCAAAGCAAAACCACTCACCTCCTCACGAGCAAGGGAGCAAAAAAAAAGGAAGAAGAAGGAACTGGGATCCACTATCCCCTTCAGGGGCACACTTCCAGTGACCTATTGACCTCCCAGAAGGCACCGCCTCCAAAAGGCTTCACCACCTCTCCGAACATTTAATGTATGGTCCTTTGGGGGACATTCAATATCCAAAATATAGTACTTTCTAGATTTAAACCTTGGATGAATGTTTTAGCTTTTTTGCTGCTGTGACTAAAAGACCTTATAAGAACAAATTTAGGGGAAAAAAGTTTATTTAGGGGCTCACAGTTTCAGAGGTCTCAGTCCATAGAAGGCTGGCTTCATTCCTTGGGGCTGCAGGTGAGACAGAACATCATGGCGGAAGAGCATGGCAGAGGGAAACAGCTCACATGATGATCAGAAAGCAGAGAGAGCGAAAGACTCCGTTCACCAGGTACCATATATATATATAGCCCAAAGCCAGCCCCTGATGACCCACCTCCTCCAGCCACACCCTACCTGCCTTCGGTTACCACTCATTTAATCCCATCAGGGGATTCATTCATGGATTGGGTTAAGATTCTCACAACCCGATCATTTCTCCTCTGAACCTTCTTGCATTGTCTCTCACATGAGCTTTTGGGAGACACTCACATCCAAACTGTAACAGGTAAGTTAACTTAAATTTTAATTTCAGTTTAGAAAAGCACATGCTGCTTTGTCCTGAATTCCTGGGTTGCAGATATGTACTCAGCCTTCCCCACCTTGCCCTCTGTGCTCCCAGCCCTGAGCCTCAGAGCACTGACTTCCCCCTTCCCAAGCTCACTCACTGGCCTTTCTAGAATTTCACTCCGGTTTAAATGCTGGGTTTTTATCTATACCCGTTTGGCTTATGTTTAATGACCATTCCAGGGATTACATTGTCCATCCTGAACTTTTCACAGACTACTTAGTTAATATCTTAATGGTTCTTGGGGAATGGAGAAATCTTGGAACCGTCCTGCTCTGACCCATGCTTGGTGTTGCCATATGTACTATATTCACACTGTAAAGCTCACGTGAAAGTGGTTTTGCTTTAATTCTTATATGTACTTTTAAAGAAGAAAAAGACTTTTCCATTCACCCACATATTTACCTTTTCCAGTGCTTTTCATTGTACTCCATAGGAACGAGTTTACATCAGCTTTCGTTTTATTCCAAAACATTTTCTTCAGCATGACATGCAGTACAGGTTTACTGTCAACAGAGTTTTCAATTTTTCTTTTATCTGAAAATATAATTTATCTTTAAAAAAAATTGGACCCTGGGGTATAATTTACACATGAATTCACTCCTTATAATTTGCATACTATGAGATTTACACAGTCATGTAAACACTACCACAAGCACCATACAGATGATTGCCATCAAGCCAAGTTGCCTTAAGCCTCTGCAGTCCAGCATGCCTCACACCCAGCCTCTGGAAAACACGGAGGTGTTCTCTACCCTCATGGCTTTGACCTTTCCTGAATGGAATCATATACATAATTTAGCAGGTCGACTTTGAGTCTAGCCTAATTTATGTAGCTTAATGCACGTAAGAGTCGTTCCAGTGACATGTATCAGCCGTCTTGCTGAGCAGCTTTCCCTTGTGATGCTGGAACATAGTTTGTCTATTCACCATTGAAGGATACTTGGATTGTTTTCAGTTTTCAGCAATTATGAATTATGAAAAGAGATGCTAAAAATATTCACATATAGGTTTCTACAAAATGATTTAATTTCTCTTGTGAGATTGCTGGGTTATACGACAGTTTATATTTAACTAGATAAGAAACTGCCAAACTGTTTTCCAAACTGGCTGCACCATTGTGCATTTCCAACAGCAATTCATGAGAGTTCCAGTTGCTTCACATTCTTGGTGTGGTCATAAAAAATAAAAAATAAAGTGTTTAAATTATGTGTAGTTGTTTCTCATTGTGGTGTCAATTTTAATTTCTCTAATCATTTTTGATGTTTCCAGCTTGTCTTTTGATTTTCACACTTTTAAAGAACAGAAGTTTTTGATTTTGATGAAGGTCAATTTTTTTCATCAATGGTGTGTACTTTTTATATTAGGTCTAAGAAATGTTTGCCTCATTCAACTTCTTGGGATTTTTTTTCCTGTTTAATTCTGAACATTTGTTGAGGGGTACCAGGGATTGAACCCAGGGACACTTGGCCACTGAGCCACATCCCCAGCCCTTTTTTGTATTTTATTTAGAGACAAGGTCTCACTGAGTTGCTTAGTGCTCACTTTTGCTAAGGCTGGCTTTGAACTCAAGATTCTCCTGCCTCAGCCTCCTGAGCCGCTGGGATTACAGGTGTGTGCTACCACACCTGGCTGAACATTTTATATAATTTTAAGCTTTAGGTCTGTGATTCATTTGGGGCCAAGTATATTAATGGTACAAAGTATAAGTCAAGGTTCATCTTTTGGCACCTGGATGTCTAATTGTTCCAGCATAATTTGTTGAAATTTGTTGAATTCTTGTATTGAATTGTTGTCATATCTTTGTTGCAAATCAGATTGACCATACAGATGTAAATATGTGTTCTGAACCCTCCATTCTCTTTTGCTTCTTTATGTGTATATCCTTTCTCTATATCACAGTCTTAATGATAGTGCTTTTATGATACATTTTTAAATCATGTAGATGAGTCTTCCAACCAGATTGTTTTCAAAATAGTTTCATGACCCTAGCTTGCTTTTTATGCAAAATTTCAAATCAGTTTTTCAACCTCTAAAAAAATACTACAAAGACTTTGAAATACATTACTATGTAGATTAGAGAGAATTGATACTTTATTGAGTCTTGTACTAGTTTTGTTTCTAGATTTACTTAGTAGTACTTTCATTTCTCTCATGAACATTTCCTGCTTTTCAGCCTATAGCTTAGGCTCACATTTAGATGTGGTTTAGCTCACTTCTCTCTCTTCTTTCCAAAAATTGACCTCACTTTCTACAATTGCTGTGGACCCAGACTCTTTCTCAAGTAAAACTCGATTTCTGTCCACTTTCTGCCTCCCTCTACCACTGGCTGGCTGCAGCTCTCCCTCAGCATAAAGTCTGAAAACCCACGATGAACTCACCCCTTGCTGTCCCTTTCTTCAAGCATCAGACCTCACCAGGTCTGCCTGCTTTCGTTTCTTCTCCATGTTTTTGCATAGTTATTCTGCTTCTTTTAGAGTCTACACTTATTACCTGGAAAGTTTGGCCAGAGAGGAGTTTACTTAGCTATGAAAGTGAAATACATGAAGTAGGAATATTTTGTAAACTCAGGCAAGTGCATATCTTCTTACACATCCCTGCATTCCTCATGAAATTGTTTTGTTGTTATTATTAGAATTTATTCCTTTTAGCTTATATTTTAAGATTGAGGATTGATACCTTTTATGTTCAATAATACCTGGACAGTTGCATTTTCTACAGTGCTGGACACTGGGAACTTGATAAGTATTTAAGTAATAAATAATGAGTAAAACTGGCAAAAATTTTCCATACTGTGCCTATTTTGATTTAGAAAAATTATTCTATGCAAGAATTCCTAAGTCAATAATGGCAATATTTCATAAAAATTGCCAGTAAACAAAATAAGACCTCAAATTTCTTACAAAAACGCAGAACTCCTCTTTTAAAAGAGAATTTTAATTCAATTTATTCAACATTGATTTTATATCTATTAGATGCAAAACACTATGAGAAGCACTGTTTGGGAATGAAAGGGAAGGATGATTAAATAAGACAGATAAGACATGGTCCCTGTTGCCCAAGAATCCAGAGTGTGGTGGGGAGGCAGGCAGATGCAAATTGTCCTAATACAGAGGACAATGGTAAATGATGTATTAAGATTGGAGCCAAGCATCATGATTGAAGCAAATTAAGAGCAAGGAAATCAGACTGGGTTTCCAGGAAAGCCTCTTAGTAAAGGTAGATATATACTGTCCTTAGGAGGATGTAAAGAATTTAATATGTGCATATGATAGGAAAATTCATTATAGGAAAGCTTGGGAACACAAAGAGCTGTACGATTTAATGATAAGATCTTGAACTTTGAAGTCACAAAGATATATCTGACTATGCTCAACTGCTTGAAGTTACCCCAACCTGAGTTTTATCATTGGAAGAATGGGAAAGTTAAGTAGACACCAGATTGTGGCGCCTCTTAAGGAAGGTTTACAGGGGTGTGTAGACCGGTGTGAGGGAAGTTGGCAGTAGAGATGATCTAAGTGAAAAGTATTGGCCATAAAGCTGAGTTCATTTCAATTACAGATTCGAGGTGGGGGGACTTTAGAAGAGGGCACAAATATAAAGGATTTGGCAAATGATCCCATGGAGGAAGGAAAGATGTGAAACTCAGTTTAATAGAGATAGAATCAAATTTTTAAAAAATCTTCTAAAATGATCACTATAAAGATTATGCATTATTATTTTGGTCTGGTATGTACCTTGGGTTCATTTTTTTCTGATATAAAGGCAACTCTCTGAGATATTTTAATATAATCATAAACCTCTTACTAGTAATAAGACTCAAAAGATACTAAGAAAAATAATTTTCAGTTATTTTTTAGTTAAATAAACTCATGGAATTTTCTCCATAATTTTGCTTATTTATAAAATTTCTATATTTTCTATTTTTAGTAGACTTATTAATATGTTCTTCACATTTTCTGAATATTAAATTTTCTTTATAGCCATAGCCCACTCACTAGCATCTGCTTAGTACTTCATTGAAATGCTTTCTGCAAATAATGCCACTGTTTTGGTCTCTTTATTTGTTTTGGATAGTAAGAAAACATTTAAATCAAGGAATGGCATTTAAATTTCAGAAAGTTGGAAACTTACTATTTAAATGCAAAGAAGTTGACATCCATATTTAGTTATGTAACTGTAACAACAGACAATTTAGTATTTAGAAAATTATACTGCTGCTGTGCATATGTTTTGCTTTACTAGCATCAATAATAATATTTCACTAATAATAATTCATTAATGTGTGTCTGCTAAGCATAACATACCCATTATCTTAATTGTTCATAAAAATATGAGATAGTTTTCTATCTCATGCTAAAGAAAATTAAAGTTCAGGAAGATTTGTGCCCAGGATCACATAGTAGCAGATGGATTTAGGTCCAGGAAGACCTGCTCCCCAAGCACATCTGTGCTCTTCCATACCATGTTGCCCTCGCCAAGAAACGAAGAAAATCCAAAAAGTGAACTGAGTCCTTCCTAAATGTCAGCACTGTTCCAAGTGCTTTACTCATATTAGCTAATTTAATCCTCACAGCAATCGTGGGAGGGAGGTTTCTCTTGTCCCCATTTTGTATAAGAGTATACAGAGGAGGAAGAAAAGGAGGAGGAGAAGGAGTGGGAAGTGGGGGGAGAAGAAGAAGGAGAAAAAGGAGGAGGGGAGGGAAGGAAGGAAGAAAGGAAGAAGTGTCACAGGGACCAGGAAAGGAGCCTGACCTTGCACAAGACATTCAGCAATCCTCTAATGCCCCTAACGATCGAGAGCAGTGACCCAAGTCCCATCACTGCATGGTCCCTGGGAACATTTTCCTGTCCTCTGTTTTCTCCCAGATTGTCTCTGGCAAAAGGGAAGCAATGGTGGGGTGAACCTAAGCAAGCTTTATCAGCCAACAGCACAGCAATGGGACCAAAGGCCCCTGGGCTCAGGAAGGAGGGTTTTAGGGTTAAAAGGGGAGCTGGAGGAGTAGCAGGCCACAGCACCCGAGAAGGGGTCCTGGGAGGCACTCCTGAGAGTGGTTGAGGCATAGAAAGCCGATCTCGCCTCTTCCACCTTGTTCTGGGCTTGGTCTTGCTTAGAATCCAACTCGCCCTTGAGATTCATTCCTGGAGATGAGACAATTCGATCAACACACTGCGTTCCATGGCAAAGGCTGAGTCAAAGGACGGTTAATTTCTATTTAAGAACATATTGCACTTTGAGGGAGGTTACATGTCATGAGCTGTCCATCTGGCCCTGCCAGACATTAACTCAGGTTAATCGTAGGCTGCTGGATCTGTCATGCACATGATGGTTTCAGATTTTAAGATGATGAATTACATTGTTCCTCTAATTTGATGTTACTCCCATACTATCATATATCAAAAGCCATTTGCCATCTAACTGCATGGGTGTGTAATACTGAGTGACCCTGAGGCAAAAGGAGAAGAGTCAACCTAGTGCAAAGAACTGGGGGTCCAAACCTCGCTGTACTTGTGTGATGCTGAATTAATTAAGGGAATCTGTGGGTACTTTCCTAACCGTGGACCGAAAAATCTCATTCCCAAGAAGTTGTTTTGACTTCTAAGCAGAGGATACTATGAAAGGTAGACTATTATAAACTCTCCTGAAGCAAAATATTTGCTTTATGTAAATAGCCTTCTCAAAGTAATAAATAATTAAGAAACCTCAAAATAAAATAATGTATGAAGCTCTGAATTTCTAACCAAAAAGGCTTTCAGAGATTTACCTTTGGAAATGATCTGCCTTTAAGGAGAAATCCTAAAAACACAACCAAGTGCCCAGATCATCAAAGTCATAAGTGACAATTAAGGGCAAGAATTAAAATGGGGAGGGCTGTGTCTAGGAGCCACAAAGACCTGGGTGCAAATCCTTCTCTCCAGGCAGGTTATGTCACCTGCTGGGCCTTAGATGGTCACAGCAGCCGAGCAGGAATAACAGCACCTGCTCCACCTCCTTCTGCTGCGGTTGTGGGGTCCCAAGCAAAGGCAGAGACAATAGCAAAGCACCACCCACACCAGTTACCCTGTGTGCAGAGGCTCGGCAAAGTCTGACGTGGGACCCCAGTCTGACCGCACCTTCCACGCGGCTCCCTGCTCTGTCCTGTAGGAAAGGTTACCTGGGAAGGTGGTAATTGTGTACATTGGAGCTGGAGCAGTGTGGGCACTTGCTTGACCATTTTGTGGAGGAAAAAGGAGCGAAGAATCAGGGGCTCAGCACCTGAACTTCCGGATATCACTCAACACTAGAGAAGACAGGAGCTGACACCCTTAGATGCTCAGGGGCAAATGGGGCAGGCACCCTATCTGAGCTCCGGTAGGAATGGCTGAAGAGAGACCAGTGATTTGGTTGTCATCTTATGAGGGTTTCTCAGTAGAAAACTAGTCTGTGAAAATAGATGTCAGACCTATCCAGGGGCTAATGCTGGGTGGTAGGACTCTTGGTGGGAAATATGCAATTTTTATTTATATTTTTATCTCTATCTTTTTATTCTTCTATAATGAGAATGTGTCACTTCACAATAAAAATGTTATGTGTGTAAACAGTAAATGTAGGTTTTAAATTTCATATTCAATGTTTAAAAAGAACCCTAGATTTGTCTTTCCATTACTAGGTTCATTATTTAATAGGGCGCTTCTTTAAGATGGAAACAGTGCTTCTTGCTCATCTGCAGTGGTTCAGGATACCCAGTCTTTCAACTCTCTCTCTTAGTTCCCGGGCCCTACTATTGCCAACTGGGGCCTGTTGTGCTGAGATCGGGATCGGTTGTGTGACAGGGTGTGGCCCAAATGACCCTCAGGAATACAGGCCACAGAGCTAATGAAGAGCCCCAAGGAGAAGAAGACCCACCCATCAGCTATGAATCCTCTCCCCCCATGCCACAGACCTGAGGGCACGTGACCTAGGAATGTGCATCCAAAGATAATACTACCTTCAGAGAACTCTACTTATAGGTAAGTAACTCTCCTTTATAGGAGGTATCTTTGTGTGGCAGACTGTTTATGGGAGCAATTTGAATTGAACTTTAAATGAAAAAGGCATATCTCTGTAAGTGGTAATAATTTTAGTCATCTCGCTGTGGCTAGGGGTTGTGGAATTCATTAGCACAGATTAACATATAAAGTGGGTGAGATATCTAATAGCAAACGGAGAGGTTTAGGGGCCTTAATTCATCACTGAATGAACAGCGTGTACAGTATTAGGGACTATGAAATTTTTAATTTACACAAAGTGTCCAAGAATATAGGGAATAAATTTAAACCCAAAACAGATAATGGAGCTATGCCCTGCCTGGCTGGCAAGTTGAATTGTTTTTACACTGAGTGAAGAAAGCTAATTATCCCAAGCACAAGGAGACTGCTAAAAATAATAAGATTATAAGGAATAATTTGCTGATATAATTACAACAAAATTGGGTACACACAATCGTCAGATACATGTATTGCTTGACCTGGGTGAGAAAGTGAAATAAATCCTCCTTCTATAGCCTTCGTAAATTTGTTTTTATCATCTCCAAGTGGTGTTTGCACAGGCAGCACAATTTGCATGTGTAATGTGGCTGTACAAATTGACAACAAGTAAATTATTCAAGGAAATAGGCTGGTCGCGGGTCTGAACTATCTTGCAAAGCCTATTCATTTTGAAGAATCACTGAGACGTGAAGCTCATACATCAACCGTTTTCTGACAATCCTCAGACTTATTGTCTCCTAAAATGTCATTATGGCTATTATTTATGAAGCTAATTCATTTATTAATATATATTTAACTCTGACTTGTCATGCACCTTAGCAGACATTCTGTGCACTGCATATTTTTGAATAGATGAAAGACTTTTGCATGCTTTAATGATTACTGTAAGCTGCTATAGATTTATAGAATGCAGCTTTATTATCTACTTGCATTAATACCTTTTTATAACTTTTTTTTTGCTTAAGGCCATCAAATATAAATGGCAAATGACATATTCAAAAGATTGTGTGGAATAAGATTTTCTGAGAGTTTGTTGAATTTTAGAACAAAATAGGTTATCTGTCAGTTAAGGCCTAATTCACCTAAAAAGATGGGTATATACCAATTATGTTGAATTTTCCTGCAAAATATAGGCTGCAGTTTTTCAAGAAAAAAGAAAAGATGCATGATTCTTTGAGCTTTTTCCTTGTGAGAAGACAGCCCACCCTTTTCCGTGCTGGAGTTAGGCGATACTTTCCATGGGAGCTGAATTTGGACTCTGCATTATTCCACGGGGCCCTGCCTGGGGCCTTTTATGCTGTCATCAATCAGTAGATGCACATAGAATGAAGGAGTGAATGGACAAATGGACTTCAGGTTCTCTAATAAAGGCATGAATGGAATCAGTAGAATCAAGCATCCACCTAGAACATGATTTTATGTATTTCTGTGTTCACACTTCCAACCTCTAGAAAATGTCTTTGGACTCCCAGTGTGATCAAGAAATAAACCACATGTATATGCAATCAAAATACATATATACACACATGCATACACATTATATATTTGTATGAATGCATAGGAATATCTCAGAACTGGACATGTACTGCTTCTTGTCACAGCATGAAGCCTGATCATTACATGTGACTGTTACTTCTGGGTGTGTGCGTAGCGGGGGTGTTGGTGAGGGAGAAGGAACTGAGAAAATAAATAAATAAAAATGATAAGGTTGTCTGAGTGAGGCTCAGGCTGACCATTCAAATATTCACAATCTTTCTATGTAACATCTCTAGATTTGTGTAAAGAATAAATTTAAACCCTTAGAACACTAACCAAGAAGAGGGTATCACAGACAACTTAATACTAGGGCAATTCACCCACGGATTTGTAATTGTCACAAACCAGATGTTTCCCTTCAAAGGTAAATATCCTAAGAAGAATAAAAATGCCACTACCTGACTATTGTGTTGAATGTATTGGTTTTAATAAAGTCATAAAATCACCAAAATGTTCACATGATTAGACTCTGCTTTAAAATGCTGCCTAATCTATGCAGACAGGAAGTAGATTAGTGATGTGTGGGGCTGTTTTAAAGTTCAATGGTGGCCGTAATTGTGTAACTGTGTGAATCAACTAAACACCATTGAATTATACACTCTGAGTGGGTAAATTACATGGTATGTGAATTATATCTCAATAAGGCTATTTAAATAGTACTGCTTGATTTATGCCAAAATTAAATATTTTACTATATTTAGCCAACACCTGTACTATGAATAATAGTTAAGGAAATAGCTACTTAAGAAACTAGCTTATGGATGGAACTAAATTCAAATAGAAAATGTGATCTATTCACAAAAGTATAAGAAGGACATCCACTCTCTCAAAACTCAGTCTTCCACAAGAGGGGTATTTGTGTGGTGGGATCAGATGAGAGAGAGAAAGAGAGAGAGAGAGAGAGAGAGAGAGAGAGAGAGAGAGAGAGAGAGAGAGAAATCATTTGTTTCCCAAACACTGATATAAGTTACCAATCAAAAGATGGATTTTTTCAATCAAGCTAAATCTTTACCAAATGCATAGGAAGATACCATTTTTCATGTGGAATTTTATTGTATAAAACCAACACAGCATCAAGAATCTATTTTTAAAAGAAATGTTCTTGTATTAAGCAGTCTCTCCAAATGTCCTATTAGATGTGGAAAGCAAGCCACACACATGCATACAAAATGTGTTTCCAACTGCATCACGCTGGCAGGGAAGGTTGATGACATTTTTATTAGTAATATTAATCACATGCTTAAAGGGAAAACCATCTCGCTTTTCCAAGAACCATAATATTTACCTATTTACACCTTTTAAAATTTCAGTAACTTCAACTTAGAACCCTTAACCCCCATAACCTTAAAAAAACAAGTAAAATGAAAATTAATAAATGTTCCCTAGTGTGCCATGAACCATTAATTGTATAGACTGAAAAGCTTTCACCTAATAAGAAACACGCCTTTGGCAGAAATGGAAAGTCACCTGATGCTCAAGATTTAATGATAAAAATGTGCAGTCAATTTTCAATGAAGTTAAGACCTATAACCCAGGAATATTTTAACTCACAAATTCGTGCAGATACCTGAGGAACTTTAAAAGGTGAACAACCTGAAGGACTGAAATGTTCTCAGCACGAATTAAATAATTCATCTCGAAAGTGGTCTGAAGGTAGAGGCAAGGGGATTTCCAGCAGTGACAGGTGACCAGAGATGGATGTGATTGGCCTCTCCAAAGGAAGCACAGGCATTTCATTAATCTAGCCACGAAATGATTTTATTGGTTATTTTTTAGAGAAGAGGCATTTTAACATTAGAAATAAAGACGTGTTAATAAAATTATTGACCATAAATCTCAGATAAGTTTTCAAAATCAGCTCTGGGCTTCACTCTTGAAAGACCTAAGCATAATTCATTCATTCAAATAATCACTTAGTTCTCACAATGAACCAAGCCAGGGCTAAGCATTGTGGCGCTAATGTGGGCAGATTTGGGGCAGGGAGATATAAAAGTCACTAAAATACAGTCTTGTCCTTGAGGAATTTAAAATCATGAAAGGAGTGTGATGTGTTTACAAAAACTTTGCCCTGTTGTTGGAGCTATTCACAATGAGCAATGTTTATAATCAGAGCTGAAAGCTTTAAGATGGATTTTTTTGAAAGGTACTTAAACAGCCTTGAGTGAAGTGCACGGTTTAGGTGTTTAGAATAGAGATTCCCACCAAGGACTCTTTTGAGGGAAGAGTTGGCATGTGAGCTGGGCCGGATGAATGGCCTGTAGGAGGACTGACTGAACTGGAGAAGGCGGCCGGGTGGAAAGCAGGACAGGAAGGCTGCTGGGTAGGGTGCACACAGAGCAGAAAGAACTAGAAGGTGATGCTGGGGCTCCGTCATGGGAGGTCCACCTGGTCACATGTGGGAACTCAGTTTCAGTCTGTTAGGTTGTGCACGTGTGCAGCTCAGCACACTGTCCTGGACGTATCCGAAATGCTCAGGAGTTGGGACCCATCTTCATTATTGTTCCAAGTACCAGAAGGAGACAGAGAGGGCAAAGGCTGGCCATCTCTTAGGTGGCCAGTTCAGCCTCCCTCCTTCTGTTGCATAGGCAGGCCCTGGGTGAGGGTCCCCCAGCAGGTAAGTCTGCATAAGGGCATGACTCACTTTCAGATCGCCCCTGATCTGTCCCCACACTCAGTACACAGCATCCAGTTGGAAAGTTTCTTCAAGGCAAGGACCAGGTCCTCTTCTGCACTTTATTCCCAAAGACTTAGCAGGTTTGGGTGTTCAGGAAATGTTTGTCAAACCAAGTCTCCTGTAGGTGTGAAAACTCCTGAATAAATGGATAAAAGGGTATTCTGGTGCATGTCAGAGTCTACGGCTTATTACTTTAGTGACAAGTTGATCATCACTGAACATACTAATGATAACTTATTTCTGGATCTGCCATGTTTCCAAAAGGAGTTTTGTCCTGAGATTTCCCTGCCTGCAACCTTCTGGATGTTAATATACTCTCAGTTTTCCACTTCAACCCCAAAATACCATGCCTACCCCCATAAGGTATTGTGAATGGAATCAGGATTGTCGAGTACCTGGCATTGTGCCTTATGCAGACTAAAATTCACTATGCATGCTCTTTTTCCTGACCAGAATTTCCAAACAATCCACCCCTAGCTATGACATGATTCACTATGTGGTGTACTGTTTTGTGGCAAGTGAAATAAGAAAAGGCTTTCATGATTTTCATTTGAATGTCTCCTTTCGACAGATTCTGCTGCTCATATGAACATTAACATATATTCTCCTTTTCTATGATTATCTGCCACTCCTTGTGTCTAAGCTTAATTCTTGAAACTCAGAATTATAGAGTTCAGAGTGGCAACTATAGAGTTCAGCATTATCGAGTCAAGTTTCTATCCCCATCGAGATCTAAGGGATTGAAGTCCAGAATGGTCAAAGATTGAAAGATGAATTGAGACCCAGATGGCCAAGTGAGTTGCCTCTGATGAGCACTGTTAAAAAGTGGGAGACAGGAAGAATTTCTGGCTTTAGTCTTTGTCATCATGGAGACAGGGGACCATAGTGATTAAGAGCAGGAGTAGGTGAACCATGACACCTCATCCAAACCCAGTCCACCACTCATCCTATGGTTTGAATTGGAATAGTGTTCTGCAAGGGTTCACGTATTAAAGGCTTACAATTAGGAGGTGATTTGGACCTTCAGGAGGTGGGGCCTCATGGGAGGTATTTAGGTCATTGGAGGTATGCTCTTAAAAGGGATTGTGGGTCCTTGCTTGTCCTCTCTCAGTTTCCTAGTACATGATGAGTGTGGTCTGCTCTGGCACATACTCCCCGTCATTGCTATGTGGCTCCCTTACCAGAGGTCCAAAGCAATGGGGCTGCTTAATCTTTGCAGACTCCTCCAGAACCATGAGCTAAATAAAATTTTTCTATCTATAAATTAATTGCCTCAGTTATATCATTGTAGTAATGTGAAACTGACTAATACAACCTGCTTTCGTAACTAAAGCTTTGTTGGAATGGAGCCATATCCATTTGTTTGGAGCCATATTGGCTATGGCTTCTTTCACATTATGAGGGCAGAGGGAATAGTTACAATAGAGATCACACGTCCCACAAAGCCTAAAATATTTATTTTCTGGCCCTTTGCAGGAAATGTTTGCTGACCATGGTTAAGACTGATATCCAGGGCTGGGGATGTGGCTCAGTGATAGAGTGCTCACCTAGCATGCAAGAGGCCCTGGGTTCGATCCTCGGCACCACATAAAAATAAAATAAAGATATTATGTCCACCTACAACTAAAACAAATTTTTTTTTAAAAAAGAGACTAATATCCAGGATATATAAAGAACTCAAAAAGCTTAACACCAAAAAAAAAAATTAATAAATGGGTAAAAGAACTAAACAAACACTTCTCAAAAGAAGAAATGCAAATGGTCAACAAATATATGGAAAACAATGTTCAACATCTCTAGCAATCAGGGAAATACAAATCAAAACTACACTGAGATTTCATCTCACTCCAGTCAGAATGGCAATTATCAAGAATGTAAGTAATAATAAATGCTGGCAAGGATGTTGGGGCTAGGGATACATTCATAAATTGGTGGTACGACTGCAAATAGCACAACCACTCTGGAAAGCAGTATGAAGATTCCTCAAAAAACTAGGATGGACCCACCATGTGACCCAGTTATCCCACTCCTTGCTCTTTATCCAAAAAAACTAAAACCAGCAAGCCATAGTGACACAATCACAGCAATGTTTTAGCAGCACAATTCACAATATCCAAGTTATGGAACCAGCCCAGAAGCCCAGCAACAGATGAATAGATAAAGAAATGGTGGTATACATACTCAGTGGATTTTACTCAGCCATAAAGAAGAACGAAAGGATGGCCTTTGCTGGTACAAATGAATGGAACTGGAGAACACCATGCTGAGCGAAACAAGGCAGACCCAGCAAGTCAAGGGCTGAATGTTTTCTCTCATATGGGGAAACTAGACCAAAATAAGGGGACAAGGGGAAGAAGAGGGGGATGAAAATATAAAAGAGATCAGTAGAGGAGAGGAAGGGGATTGAAGAGGGAGGAGGAGTGAGGAAAGGAGGAACGGCACAAGGAAGCTGCTGGCCCAACTACCCTGTATACATATGTGAGCACACCACAGTGAAGCTCACCTCCCTGCATATCTACAATGCACTAATTTAAAAAACTATAAATAAATAGAAGAAACACTGGTAGCATAGGAAAAGGAATAGGGGGCGGGGGGGGGGGAAGGAGAAGGACTAGGGACTGAACTGGAGCAAACTAAATCCTGTTTATATAATCATATCAAAATTGAACCCCAACATTATGTATAACTATAATGTACTAAGCTAAAAAAAATTTTTTAAAATACTATCTGCATCTTTGAAATATACAAATAATTAATACCTTAGGAAAAAAAGAATGACTTTGTCACAACTGAGTTAAATCCTAGTTCCATCCTGGGGGAGTTAACCTCTTTATACCTCGGTTTCTTCATTTATAAAGTGGGAGTAGTGATCGTGTCTACTTTATAGGGTTATTATGAGAATTAAATGCCCGAAAGTACTTAGCACAACATGTAGATCACAGGAAGCTTATTCATGAGGGCATTTGTGACAATGACACAGATGTATGTAAAATTATCATCTAGTGAACACTGTACCTCAAACATGTTTTGCAAGTATGTTTTAAAATGAACCTGGGTTTTGTTTTAATCACATATGTGAAGATACGTGGACACAGACGTGGCCATGAAAGAGGAAGTTCTATTCACAGATCCCTAGAAACAGGAAGTAGGGCGGGCACACCACGCAGGGACAGGTGGGGAAGTCGTGGGGTGGTCAGCAGGCAGAGCCAGGGAGCACGTGGACAGGCGCTTTCACTGAGGCTTCTGTGGGACAGGCACCCGGGGTAACACAGTTAAGTTTCGCTGGTTTGAATGCCTTCAGTGATCCTAGGCTACAGGTACCCTCCTGTTGTCTGGTCCCTGGCCCTAGATGATCAGGGCAGGAGAACAGTAGCCCTGAGCACAGGAGCCTGATAAAGAGGAGGTGGGGGTGTGGGCTTTAGATGGTTTGGTTTGCATACGAAAGGTGGACTCCTGAGGAGGTTTGTTTCTTTGTTTGTTTCTGGTACCAGGGATTGAACTCAGAGGCATTCAAACGCTGAGTCACATCCCCAGCCCTATTTTGTATTTTATTTAGAGACAGTCTCACTGAGTTGCTTAGCACCTGGCTTTTGCTGAGGCTGGCTTTGAACTCGCCAACCTCCTGCCTCAGCCTCCAGAGCTGCTGGGGTTACAGGCATGTGCCACCGCACCCAGCCTGAGGCAGTTTTTACTACCTAGGAATTGACAAGTCCTGGGAGGGTAGTCCTCTCCGGTGTTAGCAAGACCCCAAGATGTCTAGGAATCAGGAAATACAGAAAATAGGAATTGAACACAGAGCAGCTTGTTGAAGACTATAATATAACATAGATCCATAGGCATACATCTACCTAACATGAAAAAACATGTCTATATGTGAAGATGTGAGTAGACGACACACAGACACACAAGCACATGTAATATATATGAAAAAATATGGTTCCTATGCAAGTATAACACACACACACACACAGATTCTGTGCCCCAAAGCACTTTCTCCATTCTGGGTGTGATACGGTCACTCTGTGCTGCAGCTTCTAGATTGTGCGACACTTGCACTAAAGAGGTGGCCCAGAGGGTCCAGACGAGGTGGATGTGGCCAGGGCTGAGCAGGGTTCTTTCTTTGCCATCTGCCCCTTGGCAATTGCTCTTTTAACCCCTTTCATGTTTTTTCCCACCCAGTGGTGAAACTGAGTCACTGCAACGGCTGACAATTCTTCAGGGATTGCTGCCAGTTTCTTAGTTTGGGGAAAATAACAACAACAACAACAAAAAACCTGTCAGCAAAGTTCAGGGAACCGGAGATGCCGGAAATGACTGTGAACAGTCAAAACTACTTGGGAATGAGAAGGAAAGTGGGAAACGACCACCTTCTAACAAACTATGATACTTCTTATGTCCGTCGTTTACTGTCGGTGTCCTTCTTCATGATGTTAACTCCCCGAAGGCAAGGACACCTGACTGTTTTGTGTGTCCAAAAAGACCTACCTTGTACCTTGTAGACAGTCAGGGAACGTGTCCTGAGTCGAATGAATGCTGCAGATCTATAGGTTATGGCGCTTTGGGAGAAGATGCTAAGATGTGTACTAAGATGCTAAGGTAATTGATAGCATATCCCCATCTCCTCTCTGGCCCCTTGGACTTGGTTTGAATCTCTATGGTTAGAAAGATGAGGCCTGTTGAAACAGTTTTCAAAAAAGGCTGTGAGACTCTGGCCAGATCCCTGGGTCCCAGGGAGGAAAAAGTAATAAATAATAGAGAAAAAGAAAAAAAAAACTATGAGATATAAACAAACTGAAAAAGAAACGAAATGAGCTTCTGGTTCTGTAATCCTCCTGCACATAACAACTGTAAATTCTGGACAGCCATGGGAAAGCAGCTATCCAAAGGCTCTGGAGAGCAACCAAGCAGACAGACCACGGAGGGAAATCTGCATTTGGAGATGGGGATGGCAGCAGGAAGGTTGCCCATTATTATAACTCTTGGCTGGAGAGCAAAACCCGTCCATGCCAAAGAAAGACGACTAAAATTTGGACAGAAAACCTGTAGTCTTACTGGCATGAAGAGCCAGGAGAGAGGGCTTAGGTGATTAGAGAAAGTGGGTGAATCTTGGAAAGAGAACCAAAGAGTGGAGAGAGACATGGTCTGCAGGAACTGTGCAGACCATTGGGTGACTCCTGAACCATGTGAGCAGGTAGCCCAGCTAAGGCTCAAAGGACAGAACAGAGGTCTCTGTGGCTGCTCTCCACAAGGAATGCAGTGCAGGGGCTGGAGTCAGTTAGGCCAGCTGCCTCTTTGAACAGAATCAGTACTCTTTGGAGGAATTTAACAGAATCTAGCAGCTCTCCAATGCATCATTCACAATGTCCTGAATTCTAGAACATGAGAGTTTTCAATGTTCAAAGAGAAAGTTTAGACTTCTTTTAAGTTTCATATTATTATAATTTTAAATTTATTTTAAATTCCATGTATCACAAGCAACCTAAAATAATATGGTACACATTTGCATCCTTTCCACCTAGTTTAAGAAATAAAAAGTACCAAGTGCTGCAGGACTCCACCGTTGGTCCTTCTATGATTTTACTTCTCTCTATGTACCCTCCTCCCATGGTAACCACATATTAAGTTTTATCATTACTTTAACTTTTTAATTCAAGAGGACTTATTGTTAAACAATATATAGTCTAATTTTGCAAACTTTTGAACTCAAAATTAATGATATTATATTCTATGTTTCCTTCTGTGAATTTTTAAAAAATATGATACCGTGCTTTCTGATGCTCATTCAGGTTGATACATGCCATGGTTTGAATGTGTCTCCCAAAGTTTGCACCCAAAGTTGTGGTGCAAACTTAACCCCCATTGCAACAGTGTTGAAAGGTGGGACCCTTAAGAAGTGATGGAAGTGCAGAGCCCTCATGAATGGATTAATGCCACTGTCACAGAACAGGGTTGTTATCTCCAGAATGGGTTTTTTTTATAAAAGTGAGTCAGGCTCCCTCTTGATTATTTGTGCTCTCTTGCCTTTCTGCCTTCCACCATGGGATGACCCAGTAAGAAACCCCTTGTCACATGGCTGTCTCTGGGTCTTGGACTTCCCAGCCTCCAGAATTATAAGAAATAAATCTCTATTCTTTATAACTCATCCAGAATGTTATTCTCTGATAGCAGCACAAAATGAACCAAGATGGTGTGCATAATTGCTGTTCATTCATTTTTACTGTTCTATAAAATTTTAGTACATATTACAATGTATTTTTTCATTCTTCCTTTCACGAATATTTGAAATGTTGCAACTTTGTTATTACTGAAAAATGCTGCTACCAACTTTCTTGTATGTGGATTCACAGTACATGTGTAAGAGTTTCTTGAGAATAGTAGATATCACACTGTAGTCCTGTATCAGCAGCCTCAGTATTACTTGAGATCTGGTTGGCAACACAAATTCTTGGACTCCACCATGGACTCCTGAGTCAGGAGAGAACTCCTGAGTTCCTCTGAGAGAAGGAACCTCAGCCTGTGTTTCAGTCCTGCAGTGAACTTGCAGGGCTGAGAACCACTGCTCTAGAAGTGGAATTATTGGAGCACAGGGGGTATGTGTATGTTGGCTGGATGATATGGAATACTCCCTTCTGTCATTCCAGTGAGCTTCTACTGATTCCAACACTTCATATTCTCGGAACTTCGAATTTTCTGACCAATCCAGTTGGTGTAAAATGGTTTATACTGTGATCTCATTTTAGTCTTCATTGAATCCGATAAGGTTGAACACTTTTCTGTTCATTTGTTAGGAATCCATGTTTTCTTTTCTATGGCATTTCTGTTCCTGCCTTTTGTCCATTTTTTTCTACTGAATTGTTTTAATTGTTTTTATTATTGAGAACTTCTTGTCAGATATTTTGCAGATAACTTCTCCCAGTCTGTGGAATTTTTTATAACTTAAATATTTTGATATGCAAACGCCTCCTTTTTAAAGTTCCCCAAGATACATTTTGTACAAAGTCAACATAAAATAATATCCACAGACATGTATATAAATACATACATATATAAATGTGAACATGCATAAACATGCATATGCACACATACATGACTATACCTTAAATATATACATATAAATACCCAAAATACCTGTATCTATAATATATAATCTATGCCTACCCACATATATCTAATATTTATTATACTGTCTTTCCCCTGTATCTTTAATGGTTCATTATAGTTGTACATAATGGTGGGATTCATTGTGACATATTCATACATGCACACAACATAACAATACAATTTGGTCAGTATGGTTCCCCAGTATTTCCCCTTTCCCTGCCCTCCTCCTTCCTCCTGGTCTCCTTTCTCAACTCGGCTGATTTCCCTTAGATTTTCAAGAGCTCACCCTAACACATCTTTATTTTCCATTTTCCTCTCTAGCATCCACATATGAGAGAAAACATATGATCCTTGACCTTCTGAGTTTGGCTTATTTAGCTTAGCATAATATTCTCTAGTTCTATTCATTTGCCTGCAAATGACATAATTTCATTTTTCTTTAGGGCCAAATAAGACTATTGTGTATATATACTATATTTTCTTTACAGACATCTAGGCTGCTTCCCATAGCTTGGCTGTTGTGAATTGTGAGGTTGAAAACACAGGTATGCATGTATCACTGTACTAGGTTGACTTTCATTTCTTTAGGATAAATACCAAGGAGTGGTATAGCTGGGTTCTACAGTGGTTTCATGCCTAGTCTTTTTAAAAAGTATTTTCTAGATGTTGATAGACCTTTATTTTATTCATTTATTTATATGTGGTGCTGAGAATCAAACTCAGTGCCTCACCCATGCTAGGCAAGCACTCTACCACTAAGCCTCAACCCCAGCCCCGCCTAGTCTTTTAATGAACCTCCATGCTGATTTCCATCAGAACTGGTTGTACTAGTTTAAAATCCCACTGAAGTGTAAAAGTGTTCCTTTCCCCATATCCTCTCCAGCATTTATTATTGATTGTGTTCTTTTGACTGCCATTCCAACTCAAGTATAATTTTGATTTGCATTTCCCTAATTGCTAACGATGTTGACCATTTTCCCATACATTTGTTCATCATTTGTATTTCTTCTCAAAAGCCTTTACTTCTAATGTAGTTATATTGACCTTTTTTTTTTCTATGTGGTTTTTAAAATCTTGCTTAAGAAACCCTGCCCTGCAAAGGAAATAAAGATATTCCTCTTTATTTTCTTCTATAAGCCTTAACACTTTGCTTTCATATTTAGGTGTTCAAACCACATTGACTTTATCTTGTGTAATGTGGGAAAGAAATTCCTTATTTTTTATACAGTTAAGCAATTGTCCCTGTTATAGCAAAAATTTGGAATTGGGGGAGAAGAAGTGACATCCTTGTAATAATGAGTCTCCCTATTCATACACATGAGTGTACATCTGTCCCTTTAGTAAGGTCTTTTAAAATTATATTTCAATGACATTTCATACTTGTAATAAATTTATTCCTAGATACACTTTTAGTTGCTTTGTGAATAATGTCTTTAAAAGTAAACTTATATGTTCCAAATGTTTTGTGCCAGAGTAGAAAAACACAATTGATTTTTGTGTGATGGTCTTCTAGACAGTAAACCTTGCTTAATTTCAAAATGATTAAAACCAGACTATCCTTATATTTTTCTGCTGTAGCAATTATTGGAAAGTATTGGAACGACATCTATAGAAGCAATAGGAAAAGACTTGGCGAGCTTGGAGTTCTCCCTGTAGCCAAGCTGTCATCCCCACAGAAGCACAAGAAGGATGTTCTCAGATGGATAAAGTCGTAGACTCTTTTTGGCTGTTTGCTGTGGCCAGAGTATTAAGAAAAGAATTAAAATTTAAAAGTACTGAATGGAAATGTTACCACTAAGATGAATCTGAGGTACCCACTTGTGGAACTGGAAATAAGTAAATAAGAGCTCAAACTGAGAGCTCAAACAGCTCTCTCGTGTAAGTAACTTAAAAAAATTATTAGCAGACAAAATTGAAAAATATTCTAGAATGAAATAGGGGTGAGAAGGAGTCTCTGAATCTTAGATTCAAGATACTAAAGAGGGAAAGGTAGAAATTCAAGGCACAAAATCTCTTCACTTTCATGCAAAAAAAGTAACGTTTTATAATTTTTATCAGACACCTTTCAAATTTAGAAACATTGGTAAAATATGTTCCTGTGTGACCAGTTGAGTAAAAATAACAGGCATTTACATTCCAAATTGTTTTAAAACATCAACAGAAACAATGTTGCACATGTGATAAAAGGTTATAGAGGACAACAAAGAAGTATTAAAAAGGGAATAATAACTATTTAATTATTATAATGAATATAGTTATATAAATTTTCCATAGAGTCATACTGTATTGAAAATGTTTAATAATATTTTACCTAACAGAATTTTTTAAGGAACACACTATGGACACGATTTAAAATGGCGTGATGGTTAGTACATGAAGTTTAGTGAAGAGAACAGTTTTATCTGGGAAAGGAGTTCTGAAGATTTTGTGCTTTGTATGACAGGCTACAGAAAGAGAGGCTAAATGTAGACTGCAAAAAGTTTCTAAATCTCATTCATCTTATTTGTTTATCAAATACTTATGCAGAGCTTCCCATGTGCCAGCTATTATTCTAAGTGCTTGACAAAGAACTTGTTCTATTGGTCAGGATCCTGGCAGGAAACAGATGGCATGCTCAAATTGGATAAATAGAAGTGAATTGAATAAAAGGAATATTTACAAAGGTATGAGTAGGATTTGGAAAATGCAAAAGGGGATCGTGCAACACCTTGGCTTGGCAGCAGGAGCCTTCACCATCCTGGGCCTTCCTGAAGGGGCTTGGAAAGGGGGTGGCTAGGGGTACCAGAGAGGGTGGCTTCCTAGTGGGCTGCAGACGACCCCAGGCAACCTGCAGGAAGGGAAGAGGCAGGGTAAAGACCCCAGCCTCACTTCGTCAATTCCAGTTCTCCTGCAAGGGTCACCTGTCAGCCAAAGCAATGGAAGTCCTGAGGGTGAAAGCTCGGTGATGCCCCCAATATGGGAACAAGAAGCAGGGTAAAGAAATGTTGGAGGTAGAATTAAAGGGGTAAAGATACTCAGTACACTCATACTAACCCTATTAGGCAGGAACTCTTGTTGCATGTGTTTTATAGAAGCTGACACACAGAGGAGTTAATTAAGTCCCCCAAAGTCACACAGTTGATAAATGATGAATCTGGGGATGTTAACCCAGGCACTCAGCTATCTCTTTTATCAAATTATCATACTATAAACTTACATGTTGTATTTAAGCTATTCTGTTTTTATTTTTAAGAAATGTTGTCTGATATTCTGAGATGTACACAGAGTTTTAAAAATATCACAGCAAGCCGTTTCGGACTTCTTTCTACCGCCTGTTTAAGGACTGGGAGGCATTTTTCCATTATTGTAGGCACTTAACTACCAGATTCCCATTATGATCAAAGATCATTTTGAAAATTGAGCCATTTTTATGATAGGCATGTTTCCCAGCAGCTTCGTAGTGGAGTTTGGTAGATTATAGCTGGTAGAAGCAGGAGGCGAAAATTTGGTCTCCTTCTTAAGGGACTCAGTTGTAAATGTGGATTATGGTAGCATTAAATTTGTACACTTGAAGTCTTTTACTTTTCCAGTAGAATTATGGGAATCTGGTTTTTCTTAATAACAAAGCTCAAATCCCTCTTAGATTTCTTTTGGTAAATATTTTTAAATATTAAAATAAAGAGCCATGAGTTCAGTATAAAATAAAGGTGCTCCAGCTAATAAACTATAAAGCATATTTCTAGAGAGGAAATCATGTTTTCATATTGATTTCTATCATTGGGTTAGAATTCTGTTGAATAAACTACCTACCAGAAGGTTCAAAAATGGGGACATACACAAGCTAATATGATTGCCAATTCCAACATGATTTCCTGGAGTTTTGTATCGTAAGTGTTTGTGATTTCTTTCCAGAACCTCTGCCTTTCACATCTATGGTCCTGCTGATTTGTGCAGATGCCCCTTCTACACTTACTCCCTGTCTCCCCACCACACGCTTCACACGCCAGGCTGATGTGTGTCCCCCTGCTGTTTAGAGCTTCCCTCTCTGCCTCCAACATCCTCTTCTTGAGCTTGGTAATTCCTGCTCTTCATCTAGGGGTCCAGTTTCTGCCTTTGGGATAAGTTTCTCCTGGCTCCCTTGGAAAGAGATGACCACTTCTTGATAGAAGCTTCCAGGATTTGCCGACACACACCCCCCTCGGCAGTCCTGCCTCTACTGTGTGAAACCTTAATCATTTGTGCATCTATTTATCAAGCTGAACTGTGACTTCCTGAGGGCCAGGATCACAGACTGCCAAAGAGTTTCCAAAAAGTTGTTGGATGAACAATTGTTACTGAACCACTTAAGAACTAGTTCTGTGATTCATGGCCATCATATGGGGACCAGCAGTACCTTCAACATCTGTTTACATTTTTGTGTATCTGCTACCTGCAGAGAGAGATTCAGAGGGTCACCCAGTAGCATGGAAACTCAAATCCACCTTGCTTTGCATTTCACTAGCATTTGGATCTGTGAGTTCAGTATGAGCCTGATGTAACAAGTCTGGATCTAACATTCATTCCCTCTGTGCACCAGAATTCCCAAATAATTAATAAATTCCTTGGTGTTTTGCTTGCTGCAATGATCCCCTTAGTAAATTTATTTAATTTGGGGCATACTAAAAATTATATTCATGTAAAACATTAAAATTATCTAGGTTCTGTTTCTAGTTACCTTCCTCTGAATAAATGTTAAATTCATAATACCAGTTAGGGTTATATTAACACAAGTGGGGATGAAAGTTTGCTTTTAAAAATGTTCTCCAGTACCCCACGTGTTTTAATGAGTACAACATGTGTGTTTGTCATTTGTGTGGAACGGTGGTCTTTTGAAAGAGGAAGTGACCGAAGACTCTCTGGATCTCCTTTGGGGTCTCAGGCATTTTCATCAGCAGGTGCCATTTCAAACTGCCACCCTCAGGTGGCACATGGTCCACCTGCCTGTTTACTCAGGCTCTCCAAGTGATCACTACCTACTCAATTACTCTAAATCCAGTTTACACGAATCAATTATTTTCTTTTATTCCATCCACCACTGAACATCCCTCCCTTTTCTTTATTTGGGAGTGGAAGAGTGTGAGACCCAGTTTACCCATTACGAAGCTGCTACAGGTGGTGCCGGAGCTGGAGGGAGTAGTGAAGTTGCAGCCTTTGTTGGGGCCCCTCTCTCCAAGTGTCCCAAGGCAAACATTATACTCCTGACCAGGCGGCATACCTCACCCCACCTGAGATGAAGCTAAGTGAAGATTAAGCCTTTCTAGTCTTTGTGGCCGCACATCATTGGCATTGCTCATCTGGTAAGCTACTCTATGTGGAAGTGTCTTAGAAACCAGGAAATAGTATGTAGGGGTAAAATATGACCCTTATCTAAACTGTTAAAGATCAAGGGATTTACAAATCATTTTTGAAACTGGCATTTGTGTGAAGAAAATGATTCTGTCAAGAGACTTCAATACGTTACTTAAGGACTTAAAACTCAGCAATATTTTTCTTGGTTTTCAGAATTGCATTCCTGTGTACTAAGAGTTTGTGATTCTAAAAATGATATCTAAATCCTCATGTAAATTGGCTAATGAGTTGGAATCTTTTTCAGAGCTATTAGTTTGATTTTCTGGTATTTTCTGCCCGTTAATCTGCCATATGGCATATATTTACTTTTAACATTAATGTGAATTAAAATTAATTTTGTTTGGGGAATTTGGAAGAATTTCATGAAATCCCTTGAGGTAGCTGCAAATGCCCCGGAGTGAAACAAACTGGGCTTGGGAGACGCTAATCTAGATTAATGCTCTAGCGAGCACGTCAGGGTTCATCCTGTTCTTTTGCACTTTCTGTCATGGAGTGGAGCGGGGCAGGTGGTTGAGTTGCAAATAATCCCAGTGCATTGCAAATAAGGCTCAGTTCTTCACTATTTCTCTGAAGTTCATTCTTGCAATGAAACCATGACTCATTTTCTTCTTTTGGTTTATAGCTCCTATAGCAGCAATCTACCTCTTGGTTTACTCAAATGAACAGTCATAAGATTTGAAACAAGTGATTTATAAGCAATAACATAACAAGAGTGGTTTTACCGGTAAAGAAATGCACAGTGAATTAAAAAGCAGAAGATGAACGATAAGGTCTGGGAACTTTCCTTTGTTCCAAGCATGTTGGCAATTCCTGTTGTTAATAACACTTGGCTTTAATGTGGCCGATTTCATTTTGGATGTTCAGAATACTCCAGAAACATTTGTCTGTTATTCTTCACAGGATTCCAGGCCATGGGTGCCCTCCCTTAGAAGAAGATTGGTTTCATTAGGACTTAACAGTAGGTTTAGGACCTAATGAAAGTCAGCAAGCCTTTTGGAGAAGAAATTGGATTATATCACATTCCAGTGGCTTCTCTGCCAGCTCATGAGCAGATACCTCTCCTTGAACCTTGAGGTGAATGAAGCAAAGGGGATCCTCTCCTTACTGCCTCAGAATGAGATGAAACATTCCACCGTAGGTGAACCTCACACAAACTTCCACCTGTGGGTGAAGGACAGTCAGCAGTTGACCTGTGATTGCTGCTCAGTGAGCCATAGTCTATTTGATGCCTCCAATCCTCCCTAGTAGTCTGTTTTCCCTTCTCTCTCTTGCTCTCTCTGTTGATAACTCATGATCTCTAAGCAGTAATTTTCTGCTGAGAAAACTATGGGACGTCTATCACCTCTGCTTGAGCAAGAGCTACTTGAGCGCTGAGGTCTGGCTTTTTCATTTTTAAAAATATTCAGATTCTAGCAGAGTCTGGCACAAGGATACTCACACACAAAAATGCATACACACGTGCACACACACATGCACACGGTGCATGAGGGACTAAATGAATTCATATCAGTTGGTCAGAAACTTTGTCCTTGAATTTCTGTAAATACCATTATGCAATATGCAGTCATTCCTAAAGTCAGGCTGGACACCACTGGTTCTGACAAATGCTGAGGAATGGTATTACTTATCATCTCCAACAGCCATTTTCTCTTACAGCAACTTGAACCTCCATAAGTCGTAGTTCTCGTGCTTCAAGCTGCAGTCACGACAAGCAGCTCCTTGGAGTCTTTCGTGGTCTGCTGTCAGCAAAGATTACTGAAACTTTCTTAGTCCCCTTAAATAGTCAGCAGGTCTAGCACTGGGGGAACTTTCCACTTGCATTGACGGACACTAAAAAAATGCTATAGAGAAACTAGTCTCATTTTTCCCTTTGTGACTACAGATGATTTTCTCATTGTTTGTAACAGCTTTAAAATACTTTAGAAATGTTGAAGACAAAGAATACAGGTGGGAATGAAATAGAGGGCAGGGTTGATTCCACATTTTTGCAAGAGGGTTAGATACTGAAGTCAGGTGTTCTCAGATTATATTGTGCTTTGTAGGCATTCAGCACGCCAAACAAAATAAAAACAACCCTCCTTCAGGTCTTGCTTATGCAATATATTCCTGTTTAGCTAACAGAAACATTGCTCTTTTGATCTCCAGATTAATCTTCAATTTTGTAAATGCATTCAGAATTGGTGTAAATTGGCATGATTAATGGAGAATGAACAGATTTTACTGAGGATTATTTACTTAGGAATTTGGAATATTGTGGCATTCTGTAGAAATAAGCTGAAGATCTTGATCAGACCTGAAGTATCACAAATTTTAGAAACCATATACCTTTGAAACAATAAAACTTTTACCTTTGATTTTCTTAGGAAGAGTCACAGAGAGCTTTTGTTATTCTGAGGCTATATTTGTTTCTTAGATTACAGGAAATCTTAACTTAAAAAAAATCAGTGTTAGAATCTGAGCTTTAAAAAATTCCCATTAAAATATAGGGAAATGCTGTCTAAATTATCTCAAGGAAATGAGATTGAAGATGGCTTCCCTTCACAAGGTCATAACTCTGTGTCCCAATTCCATGTCTAAGTTGTACTTCATGGGTTTAGGGTGGAGAGAAGAAAGCAGGATATAAATCACATAGTGACAACACAGTAAATGACTTGGTCTCACATATTCAGCTCCCTTCATATTAGTCACTTTCTTCAGTTTGGTTATGAAAACCATAATTTATTAACATGATTCTTCTGCAATGTATCAGCACACTTGGGAACTGCATTTTACAAACATGAAAGCTATGCTAAGGAGCCATTCTCTTTTTTTAATTTCACTTTAAAAAGTGGAAGGGATATTGGAGGTGCTGAACGCTGAGACTGATTTTTGTGATTTGGAAAATGAGAAGGTCTCTTCCTGCCTTCTCCAAGAGAAATATGTTAGCGTCCTAGAGGATAATGCTGGAAACAAAGAAAATGCAGGGAGGATTTAGGGGAACGCCCCAGAGCTCTAAGAGCCGTGCAGCTGACCCCAGAAGACTAGGCAGGTGGATCAAGAGAATGAGGATGTGATGGCAGGTTCAGGGGATTGCTCCTCTTCCGACACCCCTGTTCAAACAGAGATAAAGGCTTGGGGACGTATTTAAAGCCAGGCAAGTTGAAGTAAGTAACGCGAGACGTCCAGACCAGGCTCCTGGTGCCTCCACCAACACAAAAGCCCATATAAGTGCCAAATCCCAGAAATCAAAGCATTAGATCTCACTTTCCAATATGTCTACCAGGATGAAGAGCCAAGGGGGGGGGGGCGTCAAGGAAGAAGATAATGTGTGAGATCATTACTGCTGATTTCATTGAACCCGAAAGCTGGAGTGGGGGTCATGGTGTAGATTCCAGCTCTACCACAGAAGTCACGTGAGAAGTCTCTCACATTTGAGTTTCCTCAGCTGTTCCGTGGATACTAATAGTAAGTTCTTAACTGTGAGAGTTAGTCTCCAAATAAAATTAATAATAGCTAATATTTAGTGCCCATTTACCATGTCTGATATTGTGCTAATCCCCTTGCATTTTTTATTTGTTTTAATCCTTATTATTTTCCTCATTTTGTAGATGAGGAAGCCAAAGCTTGGAAAGATTGCATAGTTTGCCCCAAGTCACTCATTCTAAAAGGTGACAAGGCCTTAACTAAGAAAAAAATCCTTGTTGTATGTGATACTGTGCAAACATCAGTCAACATTCAAAAATGTCAACTGTTCTTATTCCCATCGTCATATACAAGTGTGGTGTTATCAAATACTATGTTGGGGGCAAAGGGAAGGGTGAGCTTGCACCATCTTGGGCTGAGAAGGCAATTTCAGTGGATAAGGCAACGGTGTCCTTTTGCATGGCTCCTTCCTTAGCACACATTTTAGGTTTCCATTCTCTGTTCAAATAAATAAAGCACTCAATGGGACTCAGGAAAAACGGTGATCTAACCCCAAGATAGGGGACACCCTGATCGCATACCCAGGCTTACATCAACCAGCTGACATCTTGGAGATCAATAATCGAGGGCCTGTTGCTACCTCATTAATCTTTCTCTTGGGGTTGGACATCACTAGAGATTAGGCAACCTGTGCTCCAGGGCACCCAGTGGGTGTCGAACATGACAGAGGTCACCTGGCTGTCCCCCTCAGCTAAGACCTTATTGGAACTGATACAGATGCAAAGGGGAAAACCAAGAATATTAATTTTATTTTTGAATGCTTTAATTTCTTAAGTACATCGAGATCTTGATAAACAATTCCGTAGAAATATCTACTGAAAAAAAGAGAGAGAGCTTTTACAAATTGAAATTATTTTAAACAGATTCATTATAAAATGATACATTTCCCCGTATCATCATTTCTGCTTCAGTGACCAGCCTACAAAATTAAAACAGAGAAAGCATTCCCATAGCATGACTTGTCTCTGATGTTGACAATAACCAGTCTGAGTTACCCCCTAGGTGACAAAGGGAATCCAGGACACCAAGAAGATATTTTCTTACAGAATCTAGCCGGCTAATGTGTAAAGATTTCAGATGTGTAGCTTCTATTAAAGTTAACAAGAGTTGTACTGTTAAAATCCCCTCCTGACACTTCACATTATATCGTGGGAAGTCTGGAGAAGGTGCCGAAGGATCATCAAAACATCACTATCACTTTGATAAACTTGTCACCAGGTAAAATAAAATACATGTATGTTTGCTTCTTTTCCTCTGAAATATAAAGTAATTATGACTATATAAAAACCTTTTACCATAGCTAATTAACTAGAAGCTCCTCATAAACTATGTGTCGACAGCACCGTGTGTCTAATTATCTTTTGGCGCTTCAGAATTGTGATGTTGAATAATGAAGAAAACATTACCTGGCGAAGTCTTTTATTTTATGATGATATCTCTGGAGACAAAGGAGACACAAAGGCTTAAATGCCATCTTCTATTACATCTTGGCTTTGTCAGGCTTTCAGCTGGTTTTGATTTGCGTGGAAACCATATTATTTAAAGGAAGGAAGGAAGGAGAGAAGGAGAGAGGGAGGGATTGTAATAATCACAAGATATGCTCTATAGCTGTTTAGTCACTGTATTAATCCTAGGCATGGGAAGAAAATCGTGGCAGAGTTACTTACTTCTAGCCTATTCTGTGGGGCATTATAGCTTGGGTTTTGCCAATTCCATTAAAATGTCTCTTCTCTCTCTGCCCTATAACAAAGCATTCTAATTCAAACCAGACCAGCATGCACTTACATGACAGAAACAGGAAAGAGTTTTTTGTTTGCTTGTTTGTTTTGTTATTTGGCATGTGTCTTGTCTTAACCTCGGGAAGCAATGGTTCCAGTCTGTACCTGCGGGCACCCAGGCACACTAGGGAGGGCACCTGCCTTCCTTGCCTGCACCCACAGTCCAGATAGATCTACATTTCTATCAGAATTCAGGGGTATATTTCAATAGCATTAGCCACCATGCATCTGAAGCCAACCCTGTCCTTGGAGACTCCACGCAAGGTTACCAAAGTCCAGGACATTTGCCAGAGGGAGGGATTTGGGGCCTATATAGCTACAATCAAGGCATACTATAGGCTGGGGCTTCTTTACTTGGGGTCTCAACATGCACAGGTTGATTAGCTTCTTCTAACAAGTTGATCCCTCAGCTGGGATGTGCATATGGATCACCTGGAGACTTGTTCAAATGCAGGCTCTGATTCAGGGTGTCAGATGAGGCCTGAGCCTCTGCATTTTTAATCAAGCTTCCACACAAAGCTGGGATTGCTGGTCCTTGGACCACACTTAGTGAGACTCACTCAGCCGAGATGCCCCCTCCACTGAGATTTAGTCTCAAATAAATCCTTTGTCTTTCTCCTCAGTTCCCCTCTGGAAACACAGATCCGCAGTAATTGGGACTGATCTTGGGACTTGGTCTCCGTCCCACCTGGTGGGTGACTATTTCCACATGTGAAGTTTATCTTCCTGAGTAGATGCTAAGCTCCGCTTCCTCCTTCACCTCCTGGCAACAGCAACCATGATGACTCAGCACAGGCCACACAATTACTTGTCAAATTAATAACTCTTCTTTCTTATGCTAATTCTAAGCAACGCACTGAATTCAAGCAGGATTCACAGATTGACATATGAGAGCTTTTAGGGAGGATTCATATGTTTAAATGCAAATATTTAAACATACGAATGAAACATATTTGCAGTGGTTCTCAAATAAGCAATCCAGTTCTAGCATTGGATCTCAGACCTCATCTATCCAACCCACCCTTAAATTAGAACACGAAGTAAAATGCAACCAGACACTGAACCCAGGTGCAGTCCCCTAAAGACCTTTCCTCGGTCCCCAGTTCTGCCTACCCCATCCCTCTCTGGACCCAACCAGTTGACTTGAGACTTGCAGAAAAATGAAAGCAATTATCTTCTTTCCTTTAAAAAGTAAAGGGAAGAAATTCTTAATTTGATAATTTAGATAAAGCTCTTCTTACAATCCTTTTTTTCTGAATCATCTGCCAGCTAAATGAATTTAATTTACACCCCTCCCTCCAACTTAAAAAAAAAAAAATTTGTGCTGTTTTGTTCTTTCCTGCTACCTTTCCATCTCCCCGCACCACCCCTCCACCTCTCCTCTGCCCACCCCGATCCTGCACATGCATGTGGGTTGGGTGCAAATCCAACTCCTCGTGGTCAGATTGCCTTCTCTGCCCAAGGCTTCTCAGAAATTTTAGCGCTGTCACAATGTGGATTACCTTTGGCCACTAGTTGGGTGGTATCCTCTGTGCCATGTTCTTTGTTGTCTCAGCCAGCTATTTAAATATTTTACAGTTAGTTAACTTTAGACATATTTATGCCTTATCAAAAGATGTTAAATTAAAATTTGCTAAAGAAATCCATGACCTACACCTGTACGTTCTCCTGTGTGCTGGCATTCATTCATCCATTCAACAATTAATTTTTGAGCCCTGTAATAGTGGAGTGATTGATTAATAACCAAAATAAGGTGAGATATATGTACATAATTGAATTTAATACCTGATGTTTCACAATCCAAGTACTTTCACATATAACATCTCATTGTCCTTGTGACATCCTTCTGAAGCAGATGGGGGAAAGTAATATGTCATGCAAAGCACTTAATTAGCAAATTCACTTTGACAGTGTTTCAAGCCAGCATGTGAAAAAAAAAAGAAGATATTAAGTGGAATAATATATAATTTAATTGTGACATGTCAAACAAACTCTTAGAGTAGATTCATAAAAATCCCAGAGAAGCACAGTGAACTAAACAATGCTGGATCGATTTATGGCTTATTTAACCAAATCAGCAATCTGGAAAAGGTACCTCTTAAATTTGGACTGAAAGCTTGACAGAGAGTAAGACAGCCTGACCTCCATGGCTAATAAATTCCATAAGTAGAGAGCAAACATTAAAAATGCCCCGTAGCTCAATGTCTTCAGCCAAAAAGAACTAATCCAATTGAGTGAGACCAAAGAAAACGACTGGGGATGTATGGTTCCAGAATGTCTCTGAGGTATTCAAACCCAAGTCAATTTAAGGACTTGTAAGTTAATAACTAGGACTTTACACATAATCCTGTACTTTACAGGTAGCCAGTGAAGGTTTTATACAACCAGGGTAATGTGATTTTCATGCTTGGTGTCAGTCAAAATGTCAGTAACTCAGTTCCAGACCAGAGAAGTTCGTCGATCCATCCATTAAGAGCGTCCCCTGGAACACCGACAGGCGGGCACAGAGGAAGTGCCAGGGAGGTCAGCGCTACAGATACGTGAGGGAGGTAAGATCAGGGGACAGCGGATATGAAGGGCCTGGGCCAGGGGGGCTTTTAAAGGTGTCTCTAGTAAATAATTAAATAGGAAGCCTAAAAGATATGTCAGGATGAAAGATTAACTGCAAATTCATAATAGAAATCTTAGAAGCGAACAGCCTTCAAAGCTACAGTTCTGGGCAATTTACGGATTTGCAGTAATGGTGAGAACCCAGAAGCAATGAGAGTTTCTTCTTAGTGTGATTCATCATCAGCTTTTAATAGTCAGGCAGAGAATATCCGGAGGTTAGGTGGTGAGAGTGAATTTAAGTTTCAAAGGGGTGAAGAGGACTACTTTTTCAAAAATATATGCATAATGTAAGATGGATATTTTAAATGCATCGACTGGAATTGTTTTTTTAAAAAATTGAGCCAAGAGCTGTATATGTGTGCTTGTGTTTTAATTGTCTGGTGGCAACATTATGCTGTCAGATGATAAGATCTTTACAGATTTCATGTTGACTTATGTTGAGAAAAATAAAATGGGAAAAGTAACCAAACCACAAATTGAACACACCTAATGACATTCCGATCACAGCGCTAGGTTCTTTGCACACATTCAGTCATTTTAATGTTGCAAGGCAGGTAGTATTAGTTCCAAACACAAACTTGGCAATGAGAGCTAGCAGCTCGGAGCTCTCGCTCTTGGTCACTCCAAATCTGTCTGTGGACCAGCAATGTTAGCACCATTTGGGACGTGCTTAGACTCCTTACTCAGCAGCCACCGCATTCTCAAAGGCCCATTCTGTCATCCCTTGATGCAGTTCTGATAGAGAACCTAGGCAGGGAAGCAGACCAGTAATGTGACCAAGTTCAGGGCTGACCAGCCAGCTCTGCTGCACAAATGAGCTTCAGCCCAGGGGCTCCTTTCCAGGAAATGCTGTCACGGAGAATTCCTGAGAAAATGCCCTGCGTTAAAAAAGGAAGAAAGGAGAAATCTTTTGGATGGCTTTAGCAGGGAATGCAAGAGTTTGTGGGTCCTCAGGAAGAACCATTTCACAAAATGTACTGAACAACCATAGATTACAACTTATCCAATTGGACAACTTATCCAATTTTGTCATCCCTCAGTTTTGTTATTTGTGAAATAAAGAGAGCGCTCCATGGATGCTGGCTCCCACTGTTTCTCATACTGTGCTATGGGGGTCAGGGACAGTGTGAAATAAGACCAATGTGGCTCTTGTCCTTCCATCAAGGGACTCTGGGTGGGGCAGACCTTATTAGGAATAATCGTGATAAATACTATGTGAGAAGATCAGGGATCAATGAAAGCACGACTTATCAAAGGACTTAGGGAATATTTCCTTTGCAACTGAGCTTTCCCTATGTTCTGAAGAGTATGGAGAGCCTTCCCAGGGGAAAGACCAGCATTAACAACCATCAGGAGGAACTGATCCCTGGAGGAGCTGAGAGATGGCTAGCGGGGTTGAGTGCTGTGAGCAAGGGGTCCTTACAACACGGAGGAGTAGACAACCTAAAAGCATCCCTGCTCAAACAATTGGAAATGCTGATGCAGAATAAAAATCTTTCCCTCTGCAGCATAATGGAATTCATACAAATGAGCAACGCTTGGTTGCCAGGACTGAAGAAGACCTGAGTGAAGTGTAAGCTCTGCCCTGGCCACCTTTGGAGGAGCTACTATCTCAGTAATGCCAAGGCATGGCTGAGAGATGGTGAGGCTTTGAGTGGTACTGGAGGTGAGAAGCTCGAGCCAGGTCCCTCCAGGAAGCTGAGACAATGCAAGAATGGATTAGGAGCTCACTCACCTGTGTCTGGGTGGAGAGAGAGAGATCATTAGTTTCATATTTCAACAATATCATCCTCACTATAGATTGGAGGAGAGCTAAATGGTACGGGCAAGTGAGTTAAGAAGGTCGACCTTCAAGTGAGATTTTCTCCTTGCTTTGACTGGGGCAGTAGCAGAGCCAGTCCATACCCCTACTAGCAAGATTAATTCCAGGTCCAAAATTGTCTCTATAAGTGAACGATGAAACTTCACAAGAAGCTTAGAAAATGATCCCGAAAAAAGAAAGTGATCAGCAACAAGAGTCAGGCTTCCAGTGACTACAACCAGTGAGAGCAGTAAGATCCAGGTTGTAAGAGATTTTGGCAAAGTTAGCGTGGGAGCAGCCAGGCCAGGAAAGAATCCCTGGGGTTAGGCAAGAGGGCCACCTTGACACCCTGGAGGATAATGAGGTGTCTACTCCTGCAGGAAAAAGAGAACTGCAGAGTAGCCCCAGGCAAAGTTGGGGCTGGTCTTTTCACATTTGGAGTTGAGAATTCAAATAAAATTCCGTAAAGGACTAAAAGTCCCACCAGAAGAAGCATGTTGCTGATGTAAAATTATTTCATGATAGGAGACAGTTTATTCTAACACCTTGTGTAGCTGAATAAAAAGATGGTAGCTGTAAGATCAGGTCTGCTACTCGATGTGTGGTCTGTGGACCAACAGCATCAACCTTACTAGAGGCAGGTTAGAAATGCAGAGTTTTGGCCCCTCCTTAGGACTTCCTGGACAAGAATCTACACTTTAACCTGGTTCCCAGGGGTTCCTATACACATGACCTTTGGTTTAATGATGTGCCATGGAAGACCATGTTGCCTAAGCCATCTATGACACAGGATCAAGGATATGTGACTGAGGATAAGGGATCTTCCACAGTGGAGTATGTGAAGATGGTTTTGAAATATTCCAACTCACTTCAAGCAAACCAAAGATAGAAGAGACTTCACCACATGTAGGCCAAGGTAACTAGGAATGTTGGGAACTTCCTATGAGTCAGATCAGGTAGTCACAACAACCGGATGAAATCCATTCAAAAAAGCGATCGGGAATGAGGCAGAAAGAGAGATGCAACCTTGATGAGTAATTCAGTCTTCTAATTTCTAATTTCTCCCCACTCCCTTCAGGTTCAATGAGTAACCAGTTGATATCAGCCCCAAACCTACTATGTAAACTTTAAATACTTACAAATAAAATTATTTTAATTTTAAATTCGCGGGTTTAGCAACTTTGCACTGAAACAATGTCCCCTTGCCCACAAAAATTCACTAAAATTCTATATGACTCTGGTGGACCATTTAGGGTATCTTTCACCGATCATCAATTTGAGTTATTATATGACGTCATGAAAATCAACCTCATTGGTCCTGCCATCCATTCTTCCAGGGATGCATATTGAGCATCTATCATGCGCCTGTGCTGGACGCTGGAGAGGCAGCAGAGGACGTGAATGTTGCCTTGATGTGGTCCCAGTACTTCAAGTCCATGGGATCAAACAGAATGATCAGATTTCTGGCTACTTAACTAGGTGTTATTAACACTGAAACTCAGATTCATTTTTGTAATGCTATATACGGTAGGCCGAGAAACCTTTATATTTGCATGCCTGTTATTTGTTTTGTTAGATAACAACAGGATGAATACATCAGAAACTTCTTCTGTGTGATACTTGTAGAAATATTTTCTTTCAACTTCAATCTACTCCTTCCCATAAAAAAAGCCCTGACGGTCCTAAGGGATGACAATTGAACACATAAATATGTAAAATTCTCATTGAATTAATAGACTTGCTTTGGGTATTTTTTTTTCAGTTGCTTATTAGAATATAAAAATCTGGCAAGTTCTCTGAAACTCCATCACTTAGGTCTCTGGGGGGGAATGTGAGAACCGAGTACAGCATAAGCGTCAGTAGTCTTTGTGTCTCTAGATAGCTCTGCTGGGTCTCCGCGGGCCGCAAAAGATGATTTGTCAGCTTAATTTCAGCTGCAGCAGCGATGGAAGAAAACGACGACTTCTCTTCTAGCCACAGAGGTGCAGAAATAGCTTTCAAAGCCAGAAATACAGGCGGTGGGAGTTGGACCCTCCTGCCTGTGTTTCCATGAGTCTGCTCCCCGTCTCTCTCCACCATCGTCCCAGGTACGGGCAGTGCTTACACACTTAGCTATGTCAATGTTACAACCGATAGAGTAAGACAACACTCTCAAAACTGAGGCCCTCGGCACAAAGTCAGGTAGAGCTTTGAACTTGCTGCCTAGGAACAAGAGACAATCAAAGTAGGTGTTATGTTAGTTATTACTGGTCTCATTTGGGTAGAAGATAGAAAAAATATGTCCCATATATCTTATCTTTGTCTCCTCCACTACTTTTGATTATGCAGCAACTCACTTCTTGTCCCCCAAGAGGGAGAGGTCTGTGAGGGGTGGTGTCCTCATATCTAGTGCCCAGGAGCTGGTGGTAATGAGCTCATCTGTTGGGAGGAGGCCCTCCTGAATATGCGGGAGAAGGAGAGGCTGTCTTCAGATGCCTCGTTTTTGCTGGCAGCTGCACACCACTCCTGTCTTCCCACGGTTGACACTTTTTGTCCTTCTCCATCCATTTCCAGGCATCATTCGGCACAGCCAGTCTTCCCTGGAATTATATTTAGATTCACTACCTTCCTTGCCATTCACATGAGGACACCCCCAGTGCAAGCTTTCTCCCCTATTCCTGTGTTCACTGATCTTCCAGGGTCTGCCCCTGCCTCATGCCTATCTGTCCCATCAGGGTGATCATATGTAAAGGTCTCTTTTGTTTATTGATTCCTGGCTGAAAAATCCTAAGTGGAAAAATAGCTCTGCACAATGTAGGGTTGAAAGAGTTGGGTTTGAATCTCATTCCCACCTGTTATTTATCTGCATATTCTCTAATTTCTCTTATTTTTAAGGTTTTTTTCTTTTTGTTTTTTATTGTGGTAAAATATACATAACATAAAATTTACCATTTTAATTAGTTTTAAGTGTGTGATTGCAATTCGGGGTCCTTAATTATTACATTCACAATGTTTTACAACCACTATTATGAGATCTATCTGTGACTTTATTTATTCATTAATTTAACTTATTGTGTGACTTAACAATGGGTTGGACCCAAGATTAACTGAATTAAAGTTTATAATGGATAAGTTACCTTTTTTTTCTCTATATATGATTCTTAACATACAGTAACTTTATTAAAAATTGTACTGTAAAATATATGTAACATAAAATTAGCCATTATAACCATTTTTGAGTGTACATTCACTGTTATGATTTCTATATACAACTATCTACGTGTGATGATCAGCATTATCTCTTCTAGAACTTTTCACCACCCCAAGCAGAAACACTAACCTCATTAAGCAATAACTCCCAATTCCCCTCCTGCCAGCCCCTGGTAATTTCTAATCTCCTTTTCTTAATATTACTCGAATCCCCCAGTCTCCAGAACTGTAAGAAATAAACTTCTCCTGCTCAGGTCTCCTGTCTGCTATATTTAGTATGGCAGCCCAAGCTGCCCTGCACCCCTGGGAGTGCTTTATTTAGTTTCTGAGACACCAGCAGCCTGGTCTCCACGGGGCTGTCCTGTGCCTTCGAACCCAAGCAACACATCAGAGAAAGTTCCAGTTTCTCCACACCTGGCCAGTACTTCATTTGTGTGTATGTTTGGGGGGGGGGGGGGGGCAGTTATTTTTTTTTTTTTAAAGCTGTTCTAGCAGGTACAAGTGGTACCTCATTTTGATTTTGATTTACTTTCCTCTAATGACTAATAATACTGAGCATCTTTTCATGTACTTATTGGTCATTTGTATATCTTCTTTGGAGAAATGCCCTTTTAAAAATTGGGTTGTTGGGTTTTTGTTGTGTCATTGTTGAGTTCTAAAAGTTCCTTTTATATTCTTATATTAAATTCTTATCGTGTATATAATTTACAATTACTTTCTCCCATTGGGTAGGCTGTCTTTTCACTTTCTTGATTGTGTCCTTTGATGCACAAAATTTTAAATTTATATTAAGTTCCATTTCTCTATGTTACATTTTGTTGCTCGGGCTTTCAGGTCCAGCTAAGAATCCACTGCCAAAAAGTCATGAAGATTTGCCCTATGTTTTCTTCTAAGAGTTTCATGGCTTTAGTTCTTATATTTAGGTCATTGATACAGTTTGGTATATCTTGTATTTGGTGTGAAATAGGGACCTACCTTTGTTCTTTTGCATGTTGTCCCAGAACCATTTTTTGAAGACACTATTCTTTGTCCTATTGAACGGAGTGACCCTTTGAAGAGTCAGTTGACCATAGAGTCACAGACCATGGTCTGGGTTTATTTGTGGACAATTAATTCTACTCCATTGGTTTGTTCTTGTGCCAGTATCAAACTTGTTTTTTGTTATTGCACTTTTGCAATAAATTTTGGAATCAGCCAATGTGATTCCTCCAATGTTTTCTTGAAAATGATTTCTTCATTTTCAACAATGTTTTTGGGTTTTTTTTTTTTTTGTTTTGTTTTTTTGTTTTTTTTTTGGTGAGGGGCTCCTTAAATTCTGTATGCATTTGAGGATTTCAAAAAAAGAAAAGGATCTCGGAAATTTGATAGGAATTGCCTTGAGTATGTTGATCACTTTGGGGAGCATCATTAAAAGGTTACTCCAACCTGTGAACATGGAAGCCATTCCATTTGTTTAGATCTTCTTTAATTTCTTTCATCCATGCTTTAAAGTTTTCATTGTACAAGTCCTTCACTTCCTTGGTTAAATTTATTCCTAGGTTTATTATTCTTTTCAGTGCCGTGGTGAATGGATATGCTTTCTTAATTTTCTTTTCAGATTTTTCATTACAGGTGTATACAAATATACATAATTTTTGCATGGTGATCTTGTGCTCTCTGCAACTTTTCTGAATTTGCTTATTAATTAATTTTAGTAGCTTTGTTGTGGATTCTTTGGGATTTTCTCTAAAAAGGCTGTAATTCCCCAGACAATGTCGAATAACAGTGGTAAAAGTGATTTTCCTTATCTTGTTCCTGATGGATAATTTACTTTTTAAATTCATGTTAAATGAAAAGATCATTTGAAACACTTTTATGAAAGCTAATAATCATTGAATTCAAAAGTATCTTTTACATTAACTTCTTACCTATTGTATCTGAAGATGGACTTGTCCATTGAGAAAGGACATTATGAATTATCCCTAAGTGATTGTACCCATGTAACCACAATCAGATAAAAAAAATTAACATCACACTCTCAAAACTCCCTGCAGCTCTTCCCAATCACTGTCCTCTCCCTTCTCTACAAAGGTAATCACTCCCCTGACTTCCAAAACCACAGATTACCTCTGCTGTCCCAGTGGCTTTGTGCAAAGAAAATTTGCAGCATGAGCTCTTCCTGGCTCTTTGACTTCTTTTGTTCAGGCTCCCCCAATTTATTACATATTAGTAGTTTGTCACACAAATGAACCAGCATTGATATTATTAACTGAAGTCCACTCTTTACTCAGGATACCTTGGTTTTACCTCATGTCCCTCTCCTGTCTCAGGATCACATCCAAGACACTCCATTAGGACTGGCCACCAAATCTCCTTAGCCTTCTCTTGCTTGTGACAGTGTCCTGGATCTTTCTTAGATTTGATGCCTTGTGGTAGGGGTCCTGTATTTTGTAGCCTGTCTCTCATGTTTTTCCTCATGATTAGACCAGGATATGGACTTTTGAGAGGAAGAACTCAGCATATTGAGGGCATGTGCCATCAAACAGGACTTAGGACTGATCCCTGAACTTAGCAGTGTTGTCAGGGGTCTCCTTGGTAAAGTAGCTCTTTCCCCGCCTTTTCCGTATTGTCCCTTTTGGAAGGAAGTCAATGTGTACAGCCCATTCTTCAGGAGCTCCACCTACTCCAGGGTGGATTATTGAACTACATTATTTGTAATTCTTCTGCAGGTGGGATTGGTCTATCCTCCCCCTATTTACTTGATCATTTATTTATGGCAGTATGATAGTTGTTCTGTGGGTTATGATCCAATACTAATTTATTTATTTTGTTGCTTAAATGGTTCCAGTTTTGAACTTTGGAATTTTTTTTTTCAGTTGATTCTTGTCTCTTCAATGTATTCATATTTTTGTGGTTGTTTTGCTTTTTAAATTTTTTTTAGCACTTCCTTACATTCATGGACTGAATGTGTCCCCTCAAAATCCATATGTTAAAACCCTAGTCTCCAATGTGATTTGGAGATGAGGGCTTTGGGAGGTAATTATGTCCTCAGGTGGACCCATCAGGATGAGATTTGTGCCCTAATTAGAGGAGGCAGGTGAGAGTTTACTCCCCAGCCCATCGCGTGTTATGATCTGAGGACTTAATAATAATACATCTTGCACCAGGGCCTCACCAGAACCTGCCCATGCTGGCATCCTGATCTTAGGCTTCCCAGCCTCCCACACCATGAGAAGGACATTTTTTCTGGTTTAGGCCACGCAGTCTATGGTGTTTTTGTGACATCGACCCAAACTAAGACACTTCCTGGCACTATGAGATAACTGGAGTCACCTTGTCTGTTTCCTGCCTTAGGGCTAGAGACAGACATTTCTCTAAGAGCCCTGGTTTGCTGTACTAGAGAATGAGAGTAGAAAACAAGGTATGGGCAGTAGGCAAGTTCATCGTTATTGGGGGGTCATTGCTTGTAGAACTGGGTTAGCTTTCACAATGCCCAAAGGCCATACAACTCTTCTGCACCCCTGTGTACCAAGAGTCAGCAGTTTCCTTGAGCACAGGCCAGAGGAAGAGCCAGACCCCACAGCCAAGCAATAAATTCAAGGACCTTCTCTTGCTTCCTAAATGGACTCTTTGGCAGGTTACTACATTCCCTAGCAGGATGACCTAACTTTCCACCCCTCCTGGATCCCCTTGGAATTCTCACTAAGACATCTGTTGAGGAGGTCCTCTGGATGCATTTCAGATTTCATAGTTAAGCATTTGAATGCCATAATCTCATTCTTGACTCTATCCACAAGGAAAGTAAGGAACAGGCTTCTCTGTCTTAGATACTAGATGAAAATAAAAGCATTGGGGGCAGTGCCTGTAAGAAGCTATAGTAATAATCCTTCTTGATTATGAATAAATAAACGCTCATTAGCAGTCATACACAGACAGCACACCCATAGGTAGAAAATACATACAAGGCAAACAAAGTTTCAGTTCTGAGGCCCAACACCCATTGTAATGTGCATACACACAAATGGTCTTATAACCATTTTTTGTTTTGTTTTTCCTGCTTGCTGAGAATTATGATCACAAGATTTTTGAGTTATTAGGCTCAAATTTTAAAATTCATCATTCTGCAGATGAAGAAACAGGTAGACAATATCTTGCCATTATGTCTACATTATAGGAAGGCTTTATAAAAATCCTAATTTTGTAAGATGGAAAAACTTATTGCGGCTTAGAAGAATTATTTTAAGTCTTGATAAACTTTTGCAATTTAATGAAACCTCATTTTAAGTCTTTGGATTATGTGAGGTCTAGAGTAATCTGTAGTTTTCTCTATTAGGCAAGGAAACAAGGATATTTTCACTCTCTCCCCAGTTCCTCATAAATCATTGATTATAAATCATAAGGGATAGAAAAATGAAACAAAGTGACCCATGGATTGTTCTAAGGAAAAATGATACCTAAAAGTCCAAACTTCCTAAACAAATAAACAAATGCATTGCCGATCTGTACATTGCAGATAAATTATTTGCCTTCTAAAATTCATCGCTCCACATTCATTTATATAACAATCTATCTGGTGTCTATAAAATTATTTGCATAAAAAATTCTCTATATGCTCTATGCCTAAATTGAGAAGGGAAGTATACCAATGCCTCATTAGAAAAGTACACATTAGGAGATTCATTAAAACCCTACTATGAGGCAAACTCTTATCTACTAATTTATTTATATTTTCTTAAAGCTCAATTTTTAAAAATCCTTGAAGTTTTTATTCAGCAAGTCATTCCTGTGATCTTGTTCAACCTTCGGAAAACATAAAACTGGGGTTTCAACAAAACATATTCCTGAGCCACAGGCTAAGCTGAGATCTGTATATTACTGTCACTGATGTTGTCCATGTTAAGGAGATCGTGATCTTTACTGCAGAGAAATTCTTTGCTCATATCCTGGCCATCAAACTCTCATGAGAACTATTTCATGCCATCGTGGGTCAAGACAAGTAGTTTATGTTTTTTTTCTGAACTTTGACTCACTAGCAGTATTACCTATCCAGTGGCACATATGTTATGAGGGGCATTTTGTACTCAAAAGAAACTTCTGGAAGTTCACAGGCTACCAGCAGGGCAACACTCTGATAGACATTGCATTTCCTATGCACTCTTATTTGCACCTACAAAGGAAGCGCCACCCTCCAAAGACTTTGGATGGACAAACTGAGGGCAACAGCTTTGATACCAGTTGAGGCCAGTTCCTTCAGACTCTGGTGTTAAGATGATAAATGGGTGGACTGTTTGGCCTTACCAACTGACACAGAAATATTACAACCAATTATAGAGCATTTTCTGTTTGGTTACATGTGTCCACTCTCAGCCTTCTAGATGTATGAATAAAGGAAAATTTATATTGTCTCTGACATTTCAAGATAAAACTTCTAAGGAAACTTCCTGTACTGGACTTCCTGCTTTTGGCAGTAGCCAGACAGGGTGTGGTTTTATTAAAATCACAAAGGTCTGTATAGCACCATTCAGACTCTCTGCCCTCCTTCCAAATTATAAATAATATTACATTCAGTTTCCATTTAAGCCACTTAGCAGCCAGGGAATATTCCTTCTGCCTTCTTAGCAGATTATAGATATTTATATTTTTCATTTTTCTGCTCTTCCTCAATTGCATTTACATATTTGATGCAGAAAAGAGGATGTTTTAAACACATTTATCCAGGTCTTGAGTTGGAGGTCAGAAATGCACTGCCCTTCCACACCAGTCTGGAAACATCTGGCATCCCAGATGGGAGAAAAAACAACTCTGCTCTTATTTTCATAACTGCATTATAGAAGATGTTCACTGGTTTCCTCCTTGGTGAGTTTAATTCACACCAATATTTTAAGGAAGATTAGACTGAAAAAAAAAATAGAAGGGTCAGGGAAGGAATGGAAAAAATTATTTTTGACAGCATAGAAAGCTTGGTCTCCATACTCCCATTGTACAAAAGATTCTAAGATAATTATAGCAGATAGCAGATCTTTTAGGCTTGTTTTGTGAATCAGATCGACTGCATTATTTTCTATTCCAAAGCTCAACATGCACCACAAAATTGCTGTATTTGTAGCCCAAATTTAGCATTTGCTTTTTCCTTCAAAATTATTTTCACCAGTGAAATAGTTTTTATAAAACTAGCTGAAAATCAAGCCATGTGGTGGAGTTTAGTGTTGCCCATGTCCAGCTTCACTTGATACATTGACCTCGGGAGACAAGAAGTCCTGTCTGCTGTGCTTCCAGCACCATGCAGCCCTGCACTAAGGAGCACGGCTCTCTCATGGCTTGCTGCATCTCTGTGATGATTTTCAGCATCATTGTTCACATTTGCAGTCGTTGTTTGGCCTCCAAGAGCAAATCAGAGCCCCACAGGGAGACTGGCAAGTTCCGCCAGAGGTTTGTAAGGAGGGAACCCTGGAATCAGAGACCCAAAGCTGGTGAGGCCTGGAGTCACGAGTGCATTGTCTCCACATGTACAGGACGAGCAAGTGGTACAGTCATGTCTGCACGCAGGACTAGCTGTCCAGGATTCCTCAGGAGGAGACCACTAAAGGCAGTGCTGGCAAGACTAGGGGTTTCGTCCCTTTGATCAACTCATTTGTCCTAAGTAGTGCTTAGGAATAGTGCTTGGCACACAGTGTGCCTGCAATAAATATTGCTAGAGCCAATGCGTGTCTGTGACACCCAGCTTCTCGATCAAGATCATAAGCCACTGCATACCAGAATTGTCTTTCTCATGTGACCAGGGTGGGCAGCATGAGTCAGTGAAAAGAGCACCCAGATGTAGTGTTTGGCTTGGTCCCTTCCTCCTGGGACCTCAGCCAAGGAATTATATAACTGTATTTCCAAGAGCAAATAATTCAGAGTCTTAGCTTTCTCATCTGTACTCTGGGGCGATACTGTACCTACCTGTTTCATAGGGTTTTATGCATGCCAAATTGGATTGTTTCCAGCAAGCTCTACAATGCTGTAGGAATATCATCGCCATCAACAAATGGGCTCTGAGATGTAGTCACTTTATGAGAGGTGCTGGCTGCACAAAAGCTTTGGCAAGAACTCTCCCATGCGGTATGAGGCCTTAGCCAAGAGAAAAACTGGGCTCCAGCCCCAACCTGGGCTGCTCATGGGCTGGAACCATCTTTAGCAGAAACTGGGGACACTAAGGCAGTCCACTGTGAGGTGCTAGGTGCAGTGGAGGAGCTGAGGGGAGCAGTCCAGGAGAGGGTGGGACAGGCAGAGGTTCAGGTTGTCCCCGATAGCCAGCTCAGGTGGTAGAGTACACTGCAGTGTTGAGAATTCTGGGTAGAGATGGTTGTCAATATTCAGAGAAATGTAGGTCACTGTAGACACATCCATTCTCAGGACCAGATGCAGACAACGGGAAACAGGGGGAGCTCTCAGGGAAGGGAGCTGGCAGATCCTAAGAGAGAGGACTGGAACTGGGGCTCTGCTGGTGTGAGGGATACACCAAGTAGCCAAAGCTGGGATTAGAAGGGCCAGATGATAGGTTTGTTTCACACTGGGGTAAAGGAACTTAGAACTGATGGGACATTCAGGGCTTTGTCCTCTCCTGGTACAGGTGGGGGTTGAAACTCCAGTGGATCCTGAAGAGAGGTTCTGAATGTGCCAGCGTCCAAATATAGGCAGAGCAGAGCCCCTAGGGCCAAACATGGCTCTGGATACATGGATAGCTAAGGTAGAAAGGCCTGAATTCTCTGATGAGTAGAACTAGCAAGAAAGCATTTTTTTTTTTTTTTTAACTTTGAAGGATGCTACCTTTACTATGAGGTGATGGAGGGTCACGTGAGAATGGTGCTCAGAGGCTGATGTGTGATCTTGATGCAGAAGCTGGGAGTTACATTCATTCATACAGTTCCTGACTATCCAAGGATGCTACTTGGTGACCTCTGACAGCACAGCGTTAAAAGGTTCTGAGTGCACGTTCACCGTTTTCCCAAAACAAAAAACATCAGGCAGTCAGGATCTGAGCTACGGAACTACTCAAAGAATGATGTTGTTATGCCCATTTTTCAGCCAGGCCCTGTCCCTGCGAGTCATTCCACCTGTCTGTGAAACACTCAGCTAATGGCCATAAAGGGCTTAGGGACAGGCAAGTCCAGTCTGTGGCTGTCACTCAAGACCTCCCCATTATTCTCCCTGATTCCAGGTCCCCCAGGGTTCTGATCCTTCACTCTTTCCTATTTCAACTCTCTCCTGTCCATCGGCATTGAAAAATGACTGAAGCTTTCCCGCTCAGTCTCAGGGTACCCTAAGCACTCTGGCCTTCTCGGCTCTACCCACCCCTGGACATCTCCAGTGGAGCACATGCCTGGCACCACACAGCCCCATGCCTGACCAGCAGCAGATGGGTGCACCCTAGTCACCAAGGGCTGAGCATTGCAAACCTCAGTTTCTCTACAGGGCCCTTTCCAGTCACCGCTGTGAGAGGCATTGCAAGGAAATCCAAAGCTTTCAGGAGAACGGGTCATCCCCATGTGGAAGAAAACAGCAAGTGTAGAGGAGGAACTGACCCAGGAACATCCCGCCAGGTCCAGGACATGCCTACCCCAAATACCTGAATTTTAAAATTTTAATGTAAGAACCATCCCTTTGGAACATGCAAACAATTCTAAAGTTTGGAAATCTGAACCTGTCCATATTCACCATAAAGCAGTTTAATACAATTGTTTTCCTCCCCAAAAGTTGAAACAAATATGAAATATGATGGGTTGGGGGAAAAGGCAAAAGAAGTGCTAAAATTGAAACCTTTTAGAGACCAAGGAGGGAAAGCTTTCTTAAAATAGACCCCTAGGCCAGAGGTCAGGGCATCTAGGAGGCAGAGGGCAGCATAAGAAAGAGAAATCCAAAATTCCTTTTAGTTGTTGATGCTCCCCCAAATTTTATCCAGGGCCAGCTGTGAACCAGGAAGGAAGGTACAATCCTCCCAGCTCACCTCCTGTTCCTGAGACTGGTGCCAAATATTGTTACCCTCCCTTATAGGTGGGCCTTCACTTTTTTAATGCAAAAGTTAAAATAGATAACATTTTCGATGGTGTAAAATTCAAACGGCGCAAAATGCTCCCGTAAGTTGGATCTTTCTGGAGTTGGGCCATCCTCACCCTGGCAGGAACACATCCCCACTGCGCTCCATTGGCCCCTTATGCTGATATTTTCCAAGAACGTTTTAGGTTAAATCGGCTTTGGGGTCCTGGGGGAAACTGTTCTCACATCCACAAAATCAACTTAAAAGTAAATGTTTAGACCCAAGCACATCCGTAAGTTGGGACCTTGCCATTTGGATCCATGTGAAGCAGTGTGGCATCAGCAGAGATATGAAGAATAGGATGTGAAAGGGAAAGTGTCTGTGTACACCAGATTAAAGTTTGCAGTGATTTTTTTTTCTCCCCAAAATACCTTCAAGACAGGCTTTTTAGAAGTCAACGCTTTTAGGGCTGAAGTTTAACAAGAAGTGAGAGCAGGAAAAAACCCTTTCATGCTATCGATATTCTTCTTCCTTCTGCTAATTAGAAGAGATCTCCGTGCAAGAGGCTCTGAGACTGTCCACAGAAAAGCTCTCCAACGGGGCCTCTGCCGTCCACAGTGACCCATCCAGGTGGGAATCCATTAATTCCAGACTTTATAGAAGAAATACCTTAACAAAAGAAGGGGTCAAATAATGTCATGAGCTAGTATCTTCAGACAGAAAGTTTGTACTTGGTTGCTTCTATAGGAAATGTAAAAAAAAGTTTGTGTGGATGACCTTGTCCAAAAATGACAAGGATGACACCGTGTTTGCAAACAGTTCACTGGGTCTGAGTTGCAGGTATCACTTCTTGGGGACACTTTGGTACATTCACAACTCATCCACGCAGCAGGTTTATTACAAAGCCTGTGTACAGACCGCTGTGAACCTCCTTAGAGGACCAAGTTCAGACTCTCCACCATAGGAAGCAGCAGGGCCACGATCAAGGTGGAGTAATTGGATTTCTCTCTGCATTTGATTGAACCCAAAAAGCCAACTCTTCTTCTCTTAACCAGAACTAACCAAAAAACTCAGCTTTTGCTGCCAAAGGGAACAACACTATCACCGACAAGAGCTGTGTGCACCTGTCAGTGGATTTCTTAGTTTCTCAAAAGGCAGGGCTTCCAGGTTTAGCAAAGCAGGGAGAGGGAGATGGACAAGGAGAGGAAAAGAGAAGGAATATAGGATTCCCAGTTAAATTTGAATTTCAGATGATGTCATACTCATTGTTTTATATTTCACAAGGCTTAGAAAACAGATTTGTACAGGGTAGTCTTTCCCAAAGTTGCCTGCCAAACTGAATTAGACACCATTTCAACATATTTATCAGTTTATTAATTTAGCAAATACTTACACATGACCAACTCAGTGGCAGGCATTTTCTTACAAATCATAATTTATTCAATAAAAAACAGAATCTATGCATATAAAGAAATCACAGATAATAGTTCCTTTTTAGAATTTTGAATCTTTATCCATAGGGTTAATACAATCTGAATCTGGTTGCCCTCAGAGGAAAGTTTTTATATGTCACTTTTCCTTGATTATAAAAATAGCACATGTTCAAGTAAAAAATGAAAAAAATTATAGAAAAGTACAAAGATGAAAATAAAATCACTCTTCACAGAGATAGCCACTGTTAGCATATTTCTTTAGACACAGTCTTGAATAGCCATGAAATAACTGGCTACAATTTCTGCTCTTTCTATCCAAATAATGTGCCAGACCCAGCCAGTGTCCTGTCACCCTATTCTATTGTAACACTTGTGCCTGTCACTGTCTGAAATTATCTCATTTATTTACTTTTATTTGTGTTCTGTCTCCTGGTACTAGATCAAACCTACTATTTCCCCAGTGCCAGATACATAGTCAATGTGCAACAGTTCTCAATTGAATTAACATTCTCCCTCTGATGTGCATAGGGTCAGTGTGATCCATTCAGGGCGACATCCCAGCACATGGGTCTCTACTATACACACTACATCTGAAATCATCGTACTCGAGATTTCTTAGGCTCAACATTGAAAAACGTTAGAAGTTTTGGCTCCAATTCCGTGACTACCATTATCTGAAAAAAATTAAAGTAGTTATAACGTTGCAAAAATACTTTCAAAATGCCAGTGAAGTCTTATTCGTTTCAGATTTAAATGGATTAATCCTTTCCCTCCTGAGAATATTATAGGCAGAAACTTGACAAGACAAATTTTAAGTGAGAACATGTTCAACAAGGTCAATAGAAAATGTTATCCTCATATGTCCCATAAAGCCAAAGTTATACTTTTTCCCCAAATGCTTATTTGACAGAACAGCATTGTTGGGGATGAAAAAGTTAATATGTGCTAGAGGAAAATAGAACAGGGCATCTGTTGAACCATAATTGGCATCTGAAAAGATTTCTTATCACAGCCCTAGGACATACTTAGACACAAAGAAGAGGGCCTGGTTTGGCTTATGGATTTTATTTTTCATTAAATTATATCTCATCGCATATATTACCACAACACATCCGTAAACCAGATAATGAAGACACTGTTGTTATCCCTACACTGCAGGGTTGGAAACTAACAACTCAGTAAGTACTTAAGCATCCACTGCTTGTCCAGTTCTGTACCAAGTGGACCAGGCCTGAGAAAAGGAGTTTTCCATACAGCTGGGAAGGTCAAAGGAAAAAGCTTCAAGCAATGAGAAAAAAGGAACGCAAACACCAGTGGTACTTGTTTATCATGGGCATCAAGTTGGGGGACAGGAGAGGTGGTTAAGGGCAACTCAGAGAGGTCACATGTCTGAAGAATCAAGAGAAGCTGGGGAAGAACTGAGCAAGGACAAAGGCCAGGGTGGCCCCTGGCTGCAGGGCTCCCTGCCAGCCAGCACCTTCCTAAGGCTTGGAATGACTTGTTCTCCTCACAACAGTGCCGCGCAGCTGACCCTCGATCCCACAGACACACTGCCCAGATCACAGGACAGCAAGATTAGGGAGAATCTTAAGGTGGAGAATGGCATACACAAGTCATGAAATGCCTGCCAGTCAGAGGTGGAGAGACCCATTGCAGCCCCAAGGTAGATGTAGTGAGCATCTTAGAAATGGCAAGTGTTAGGCCAGTCTGGTGGTGACCAGAGCACGCTTATCTGTCTGCTCCTATGCGGGACACCACGGGTGTGGTCAGATGGGCAAGCGGAAGAAGCTAAGCCCACCTTATCATGACACACCTAGGACACCAGCTGGTTGTAACCACAGGGTGGAAACCCACAACCAGAACTTACAAGCTGCACTAAAACCCCAAGCCTTTTGGAGTAGCAGAACTGGATCAGGACTGGATGACATTAGAGAGAGCGCCTGAGCCGCACTCCCTGTGACCCCTGCCACTGCTGAGGGGGAACCCTACCCTAGCTCCTGTCTAAGACATAGCGAGGTGAGCACGCTCCGGGCCCAGCGCTAGGAGAAACAGGTTAGGCTTAGAGTAGGTCTGCAGTGACGTGTGATACCTATGTGGTGCATGATAAAATGAGTTAACTTGCCAACCGACTCCTAGTCAATAAGACGCTCACGACAGTAGGGATAGCCCTGCTACCACAACTTAACAGTAGGGACAGCCCTGCTACCACAACTTGGAGTCTTAGTTTGGGTGTGCAGTCCTGTCAACCAGCAGTCCACAGTCCCCCAGGATTCAGGGTCAGGACCCATTTATGCTCTTTACAATGGCTGAGAGCCCAAAGAGTTCCCTTACATGTGTTTTATTTATTAATATTTGCCATATAGAAATTAAAAGAAAAATTTAAGACATTAAAATTTTTAATATTAAAATGCTAAATGAATGAATGATAAATTCATTACATGATAACATAAGGAATACTTTCATGATGAAAATTGGTATTTTCCAAGACAAAATTTTGGAAGAATAATATTGCTTTGCATATTTGCGAATTTATATTATGTCTAGCTTAATAGAAGATAGGTGGATATATCTGCTTTGGCATTTAACGTACTTTGATGCATTATTGTGATTGAAGAACATCAAGAAAAGGATACTGTAACACACAAAAGCTGTAGGAAAAGGGAGGAGTCTTTTAATACTCTTTCCAGACAACTTGTGGATAATCTTTTTTGATCCTACACCAAGACTTGAACATTTATAGTTTTTCTCTTTTTTTTGTTTGGTAAGGTATTATTTTTAGGTAAAGAAATTTGTTGGTTTGAGAGGTTATGGTGTGATGAAATGTAGTGCTGATCCCAGCGTAGAATTGTTGCCTGCTAAGAAGTGCCTTTGTCCCTTTTCACTCTCTTGACCCACGTCACTCCCAGATCCTGGCAACCAGCCGTCTTTTTGTCACTATCATTTCATCTTTTCTAGAATTTCACCTAAAGGAGTCATTCATATTCTTTTATGTTTACCTTCTTTCATTGAGCCTCATATTTTTTGATTTACCCGTTGCACGTATTACAATGTTGGCCCTTTGTTTTCGAGTAGAATTCCATCGTATGGACAGTCCACAGTTGGTTTGCATACTGACCAGCTGTCAGATATTTGGGCTGCCTCCAGCCTTGGAGTAAACATCAGACAACTGCACACACATTTTTACGTGGATGTGTATTTACTTCTCCTCGGTAGACAGTTGCGGGCGGAATTGCTGGATCACACTGTCAACGCATCTTAACTTTACAAGGCACTGATGCACTGTTTTCCACACCACTGCCGTTTAGCATCCCGATCTATAGCCCCTGAGTAATCCTGTTGAGCTGTGTCCTCAATATTCCTAGTTTACATTTTCTAGTGAGTATGTAGTGGTTTCTCACTATAGTTTTAATTTTAACTTCTTTCATGACTCGTGATGTTGAAATATTTTCCTGTTTACTGACTGTGTTTTTTTTTTTTTTTGTAAAGTTTCTATTCAATTCTTTAGCCCATTTTCAATTGGGTTTTTAATTATTGAATTTTAAGAGGATTTAAAAAATATTTTCCATATAAGCCAGATGTTGGATTTATGTTTTGCAAAATGTTCTCCCAGTCTATGGTTTCTATTTTGTTTTAGCTACATCTTTGAAATCCTCATGAAACTTGTTTTACCAGTTCCACTGAAATTTTTCTATTTTGAGTTTGTTTTGGGTATTGCGTGACCTTATAGTTAAGATTCTTTCTTTTTCTTTCATACGGAAGGTTGTCCCTGCACCATTTGTTGAAAGAACTGCCTTTTCTTCACTGAATTCCTTTGGTATCCTTGATCAAAATCAATTGGCCATATAACTGTGAGTTCATTTGAACTCTTTATTATGTACTGTACTTTGATTTATTTTTACCTAAATACACCATTGTCTTGATAGCTTTAGGTCATGAAATTATGTAGTATGAGTCCTCTAATTCTGGCCTTTCGTTTTCTAAATTGTTTTAGCTATTGTATGTCCTTTGCTTTCCGTTCAATTTTAAAATCAGTTTGTTAATTTTTTCAGAAAAGCCTGTTAGGATTTTGGCTATTCTTGCATTGAATCCGTGGATCAATTTGGAAATAGCACCATCTTCACAATATTGAATCTTTTATAGAACCCAGGATTCAACATGCTATGATCTGCAGGCCAAATCTAGCCTCCTTTTGTATGCCCCTGAGGTAAGAATGTTAAGAATGTTTTTCACATTGTGAAAGGATGAGACGAAACAGAACAAAACATTTCCTTTTGCAATGTTTTGTAGTTTTAAATTTGTGATTTTCCACACGTTTCATTAACTCTATGCATAGGATTTTTTATTGTGGACCACATCCCGAGGACCATGGCTCTGGGCAATGGGGGCAGGGGACAATCACAGTTTTCTTTTTCAGGACTCAGATTACATGGTGGAAATACTAAAGCATTATTTCAATGATACTGTGGAGGGAGCCACATAAGCCAGAAGCAGGGAAAATAAGGAGAATATTTAAATGGAGTGAGGCTAGAGACAGGGTTAAGGTAGTGGGAGAAAAAAGGGAGTAAATTCAAAAACACATTTCAAAGGAAGGAAAGGCAGGATTGGTGTGGATTGGATAAAGAGGATGAAAGAGAGGCAAGAGTCAAAGACAACTTCAAGGTTTCTAGCCTGTGATGTTAAATGGCTCGTCCATGGTGATTTTTATTTGGTTTACTTTTATCATCTGGATGCACAAATGGGATTTTCCCACATCTAGCCATTGTAGCTCTCTACATTCAGATTTACCATTGAAATTACCTTCTATCTCTTCACACCCTGTTAGTGAACAGGTAGTATTTTGATGGATGTTATATGATCAGAGAAATCCCGGGTCTTGGTGGCATGTGGAACATAACTCTCTTTAAATCCTTGCTTTAATTAATCATTCCTTAATATTTGAAACCTTTTGTGGTAACGCAACAGAACATTATTTTTATAACCTTGTTTGTTCAGAAATCATTAGCCCTTTAATACATTTATATTATTTATGACATTTAATTTTTTCCCCTCTTTCCATCCTTTGGCTTTCTTTTGAAGTCACACTATTAAACCGCCTTAAAAATATTTATGTGTGTTTAGTTAACAAAAGCTCCTGTAAGTTGAATCCATGCTGGGAAAAGGTTCAGGTAAGCTCTCTATATAAGCTTACAGACAATTGTGTAAATCTTCAGCCATTAAAGAGAAAGGAGAAAAAAGCCACCCTCATTACACTGCTGCCATTTGCTCTTCATCTCCTGTCCTCTTTAGCAGCATTAAGATGGGATGTAAATTTGCCAGTTAATGCTGTTAGAAAATGGATGGTTCAAGAAGGGCAGGAATTAGAGATCAGTATTAGGTGCAGATAAGCTCCTTTGCCTCCACAGTGTGGCTGTTTAACATTCATGGGAAAATCATCATCAAACAGCGTTATCACAGCTCTGTTGATGGCTGAGGAACTTCATCACTATGATAATTTTTTTTATAGCTGTGAGCCAAAAAGCTCCCTTTTATTTCTGCTGTCTCGAGCTGTGATAGAAGCTTGTTTGTATGGGTAGGATACAGCAAACCCTGGGCTCCTCGGACGGGTTTGATTTCTTCTTCCCTCCCCTCTGCTCTCCCCTCCTGCACGTCGCACTAAACAGTCCTGCTGATAAAAATATACATATAGATGTGTGTATAAAAATGGAAGTCCTCCAACAATCCTTCAAAGCAGAACAGATATTTTTATGATCAGTAATTCAGAGTTTGACAAGTGAGGCCATTCTGTAATGAAACTGTCATCCATTTTATTGTGAGCAAAATGCTAACTTGATAAATGGAACGCAGAGGGCTGGGGGCAGGCCAAAGGCGGGGGACATAACGCCCGACTCTGAATACGTGGAAAGTGTCTGTTACCCACAGTCAGTGTCTCTCGACTGCATCTTCCTCTCCAATAGGCGAGGTCGCCCCGGCTCCGCGGTGTCATTATTCCTTTCTGAGTTCAGCACAGTCAACCAGGGCCCATCCTCCCTCGCCCCTTTTGGCTCTCATCGCTTTGTATGTTTGCAGTGTGTGGGGACAACATTGGTTGTGTTAGTCTAAATTTACCGAGTTTGCTTGAGAACACACAATCTTTGCCCATGACAGTTCCCCGACATGTTTAGACATCTTCAAGTATATGGGAGATAAAAGTCCCAGTCCTAGGTGGCAGCGTCTGTGGGCAGAGACGAGCAGTATTCTTCTGCAGCAGATAAGGAAACTATTCAAAGAAAATTCACGTTTATTAGGGTTCTCAAGCTGGTGCTTCCTGGCAGCTTTGACCTCATTTTTGGAGTCTTCACAGCTCCGAGTGACTGTCCCCCCTTTGGGGATGCAGCTAGCAAGGCGTGGTACTTAAAAGCACTTTTGTAGTCTGGACGGAAAGAGTTGGGATCTGAATTCAGGATTGATCTAACTATTTCAGTAATTTACTTTCTGCCCCTGCTCTTTCCGTTTCTTTCCCTGAGAGCAGACTCTAGTCCTGCCAGGATGACTTGAATTATGCTTGGAGTTGGGAGATAAGGACTTTTGTCTACGAGGCTCAGCTTAGACGACCAAACTCATTTCCCAGAAGACTAGAGTTTGAATCCAGTTAGGATCCTGGAGGTGAAAGGCTGGTGCCTTATCATTTAAGTATAGCTATTTAAACATAAGTTTAAAAGAGATACTGCAGGATGGAGGGACAGTGCTGTCCCTCTAAGGATAATCTTGGGGACAGCTGGCTGGCTGTTCTCTAAGGATCAGATAACCCTTTCCATCCCCAAATAGCTTTGGCCACCTCTGACTTCTCAAGGCCAAGAGCTAAGGGCGCTTTCCCCTTCCAAGACATTCTGTTTCCTGCTTGTTAAAAAAAAAAAAAAAAAAGTACAAGGATGTGTGTAATTTTCACAAGCACACTCCTTGAACTAACAATAGGTGTAAGTCTTAACTCTGGAAGCTTCCCTCTGTTGGTGAAAAATATCAGAGCCCCCCACTCCCACCCAGAGCTATGGGGGTGCTTGCTATCCCTTCATCTCACTGGACCCCTGACACATGCAAGCCAGAGGTGACCTCTGCCCAGTGTGGGCGGTCCTTCTAGTGACCCCCCAAGTGAGTGCCTCCCCTGACCAAGGCTACTCAGCCAAAGGGATTCCCACTCTTTCCTTCCTCTATGGCACATAGTTTCATTTTACTGGTCTACCTAATGTAAGCTCTCTAAGAGCAACATCCGGATCTGTCTTTTCTTTGGCTTTGTTTTCTTTCCTCCTTTTGTTTCCGCTCTATCTCCAATGCCTAGAACACAGCCTGACTTGTGGCACGTGCTCGAGAAATATTTGAGGAACGAATGCATCCTTGTCTGGGCCAAAGCTTGGAAGAATGTCATGATATTAGGACACAGAGCTGGTAGCCAGAGAAGTGCCAAGGGCAGGAAGGACATTTCAGGACACCAGAAGTGACCAAGAAATCCCCTTGGCTTCCTAGGCACATGAAGGAAAGATGGCAATTTGTTTAACTCTGCAACTTGGCTTGAGGAACCAGACTCAGAGAAAGACTTGTTTTGCATGTCTCCTCAAATGCAACGGATGTGGAGAGGAACCCACAGGGATGTGTTGGGGGCTCTTTTTACCAACAATTTTGGGAAATATGTTTATTACCAGTGGTCCCTCATAGCCCTTCCTGTGGAAAATCAGATCAGCAATGCTCCACGTTAACTATAAAGACTATATAATTAAGCCACGAGTCACAGTGACCTTTATCCAGAGTAGAAGAAGAAAGGGGTCATCAGGAGAAGAGCAGGTGGGAGTGTGGCAGGAGACAGTCTGGCAGGAAGTCCTGTTCCCAGACGGGGTCAAGGTCCTTACTATGTCAACCTACAAAGGCCTGAGAGCAGCACTTCAGACCCACGTGAAGTAGGCCCAGTTGCATTTAGCAACCACTGAAATCACACATTCTCTGATTTAGTTCATTTTACACTAACAACTTCAAGAAACGACTTTGAGTTCACAAGAACAAAAGACAACGAAGATAATTTCCTTTGGCTCTTTTGGCAAGCCAACAGCAATTTTCTAGCTCTTTTTTCCCCTTAAGCCCACCCATCTATCTCATTATCTTGAATTAGCTTTATTTTTTTTTTCTTAGAAATAAAAAAAATTAATTAACCTTTTAGTAACTAGAACCCATTACAGAGCTATCTTGTGTTCACAGTATGTAGGCTATGACTCAGTTGTTAATTAATGCATTTTTACCTAATTTTGACTTTGGAGTTAAGGATAGTTAATCTCCTAAGAATTTCATTTTAGCTTTACTAGACATAACGGCATGCATTCACCCGTACATACTCAAATACACGTGACAGAGTTACAGCATAGGTTAGTTTTGAAGCAAACCTAAATTTATATAAATTGGCATCTGCGTGTGTGTTTGTGTGTGTGTGTGTGTGTGTGTGTGTGTGTGAGAAAGAGAGAGAGAGAGAGAGAGAGAGAGAGAGAGAGAGAGAGAGCAGGACTTTCTCTGAAAATGAACTCTTCAATTTCTGTGACCCTGTGAAAGAACTATCTGCCCCGACCCACAATATATACACTGCTGGACTTGAAAGTGTTCCCCTAAATCCATGTGTTGGAAATTTTGCCCCCAACGTGACAGTGTTGAGAGGTGGGCCCTTTAAGAGGGTCCAGGTCCTGGGCTCTGCCCTCATGAATGCATTAACATAATGGCAGGAGCAGGTTAGCGATGTCAGGCATCATTTCCTAATTAAGAATGGGTTCAGGCCCCTTCCTCTGGCTCTCACTCTCACCCTCTCTCACTCTGCTGCAGGATAACACAAGACAGCCCTGACCAGATGCCCACACCTTGATGTTGGACAACCCAGCACCCAGAGCCATAAGATACAAATTTCTTTTCTTTATATAATGCCCAGCCTGTGGTGTTCTGTCATAGCAACACAAATCAGACCAAGACACATATGCCAATGACAGGGCCAGATCAGTGGAATGATGGGTAATATGTTTTCTTGGGAGAAGGGCTAATTTATTTTGGTCCATTTGTATTCTTTCACCCAGCACACACCTGTGAGCAGCTGACCCACTGATGGAAGCAGCCGGAGGCCACAGTACAGTGACAAGCTGTTCTGAGCTCAATCCCTGAACACTGTGGCCAATTCCAGTAACCATGACTCTAGGGCTAGGCAGCCACACCAGCAGGCAGGCACAGAGCCATGCTGGTGAGAGCTGCCCACCCCTAGTTCTACCCTACACACTGCACCTCGTTAGTCAGAGCCCAACCAGGCCGGAAGAAGACACCAGAATGTCTCTGTCACCTCTAACAATTCACAGAGCAGATTCTCCATTTCCTTTGTTATGCTATGAATAATTCTGCGGCTTCTCGGGTCTTATTAAGAAGCCTTTCCCATGGTTTCTCTTTGTTCTTCTCATCTAATCTCTTAATAGAAGTTGCTAATTAAATTCCTATAGCCATTTTTTTAGCAGTGTTTTGAATAGCAAAGTCTGTCAACTGCAGAAAGTGTATATTCTTATCAACACGCCTGTTGCCTGAAGGAGCCAAGGGCTCGCTGACAGATGGCTGCTGAGGGTGGCCCAGCAGGCCTCACATCTGCAGCACCTGCCAGCAGGAGGATGGGCGGGTGCGGACTGGAGAGGAGCCTCGTTTGGGTTCAACAAACAGAATCCAGTTTGCTGGAGTGTTTCCGTGAGTCTCAAGTGGAACTCTGCAAGTTTAAGCCAAGAATTCTAGGCGTGTACTTGTTTGTAAGCATCCTTTGACGCTGTCCCATTAACATCACAGATCCCTTTAAATCTAAGTGGTGTCAAATCTCTGAAGGAAATTTAAAAAGCAGTTGAGTGCTTGACGTGTATGCTGACACATCCTTTTATCGGACAGGAGTCATCAAACTGAGATCCGTTCATTTCCTTGCTTATATCTGGTATGAGATTTCAAGATCCTGGTGAATAAGGAAAAGTCTTCTACTCTGAATTTACATGAAAACTGAGGATGTAAATGTTTTCCTCAAACCAAATCCACTTCTACCCCTGACTCAGGTAGTTATGTCTTACAGCTAGTTGTGAGTGGTTAATTGAAGGATAATCCAGAAACACAGAAGCTCATACCAGGTCAATATCTTTATGGGAACCTGCGTTCTTTGTATCTACCTGAAGCAAAAATTTATCTATTCTCTCAACAAATATTTCTCCATGCAATGAAGTTGTCAAGTACAGATGCTGGGCATGGGACGTAGAGTAGTTGTCCCAACTTGGCTAAGCTCACAGTTCTACCCACTCCCCAGGATCTCCAGGGACCTTTAGAAGTTTTGTGCATGCCTGTATCTATGACAGTGCTGGAAAATACAAGAGACTAACCAGGGATTTGAGAAATTTCTGCAAGATAGGAAGACTCAGGTCTATGGAAAAATAAACCTACAGTCTTGCTCAAACTATGGGGAGGGATTCCTTTGAGATAGAAGCAATTCCAGGAGGGCTCCAAGTGCAGAGGCAAGGGAAGGGAAAGGAAGTGTATCTGTGGAAGTCATCGGAGTGGGTAAAATTTCAACTCAGCAACTGTATCTGTCCAGAAGAAATCCTTATATTGCTGCACTGGTGTGTAGCACAAGCGGACGCTTGCTGCCTGGCTCCTGATAGTGAAGCAACCTTACTATCCACCGAGCAATGAGTGAGGCACTATGAAATCATGTAGGACACTATATTGAGATGAAAAGCTCACCAAGTTAAAGGGAAAAGCAAGTTATGAATAAGACAGGGTAAAGTGAAAGATTAGATAGATGATAGATGATACATAGATAGATAGATAGATAGATAGATAGATAGATAGATGATAGTTATAGAAAGAATGATGGAAGGAGGGATGAGTGAGGAATGTATGTCACATGATGTGAATGACAAGATGTACCTGTGGAGGGAGGCTCACCAAACGATTTTCAGGCTTTAACATTTGGACATTAAATAATAATTAAATAATGGCATAGTTAGATGAGGGGGACATTCATTTTTTACTATCCTGCACATATAGTGCCTGAAGCCATATTACTGTGTGATGTATGTGATGACATAAGTGGGGCAAAAGACCAAAAAAGAAAAAAAGAAAGCAGACATGCTGCCCCTTCCCAAGGAGCTTATATGGGAGGTAAAGGCAGGTAAGAAAAATATCTCTGGCAATCCTTATATTGTATCAGATGCACCAATAATGTCAAGGAAGCTTAGCACCCCACAAAAGATGCATAACCCAGTCTAGATCACAAAGGGTTTCCCCAAAGCAGGATGAGCCAGCTGAACTCTGACAAGGGTGTAGCATTGGTCAGATGGACAGAGAAGAGGAAGGTGAATAGTAGGGAACCCGTGAGCAAAACTGAGGTGCTTAGTTTAGAGTAGGCATCAAAGATGAGCCTGGAAGAAGACCAAGAGAAACCCAATGGGTCACGAGGGTCCTCGTAAGCTGTGTTGAGGCGTCTCACCTCCCTCCTGGACCTGTCACTTAAGGAAGCAGTGTGTCAGGGCTCCAAGCCTGGGGTGACAGCTACAGAGAGCACACCTCCATCTAGGTCACCTCTTGGTGTCCCTGTTTCCAAGGACACTGCAGTTTGGGAGACACTGCAGATAGCACAGAAGCACCCAACAACCTCTTCCGAGATCTGGTCCCCAGTCGGAATTTTGCCCTCGCAGTCTGGCCTATGGCACTGGCTGCCCTCAGGCCATCTTTGTTTTCTCTTTCCCACCCAACCAGGTGCCCAGAGCTCTCTGCAGGTGGCTGAGATGATTCAGGTAAGGATAACAGAGCAGAAGCCCCTTCATCCTTTCTCTGTCTTCCACTGAGCTCAGCCAATGACTCATAATAACCCTGACCAGGACACTTCACCTCCTAAAACCTTCCTGCAAGTTTACAGGGGAGTGGTCACTCCTCCAGGGGGAGGTCTGTGCAGATGAAGTCAAGCACAGGGACTTCCCACGATGCAAGGGGGCAGGTGAACCACATGGCAAAGCCAGAAGAGACAACATCCTGCCCTTGAAGTAGCGGCTCATACGCGCCTGACAACACTGCAGTTTTCCAGTGTGTCTTATGTGTGGTCTTTCCTGAGTTGAAACTGGCATCCAAGGAGAAGAGAGGTGGCACTGTGTGCCTGGCAGAGTCCCATGCAATCTGCAGTCAGGTGTTTCCTGTGACCCCTAGGTGGGAATGACAGGCAGCCATACCAGCAATGGATTGGTTCCTAGGGTCCCATAACTAACTGCCACAAACTGGGTGACTTAAAACTACAGGTATTTATTCTCTCACAATTCTGGAGTCTAGAAGTCTGAAATCAAGGTGTTGGCAGGCTCACTCCCTCCGAGGTCCCAGGGAAAATTCTTCCTTTGTCTTCCAGCCTCTGGTAACTCCAGGCATTCCTTGGTTTGTGGGCACATCACTCCAATCTCCGCTTCTGTCTTCTCTTTGCCTTCCCCTCCGGTCTGTGTCTTGTCCTTTTCTATCTCTTGATACCTGTCATTGGTTAGGGCCCACCCAGAAACTCATCTTGAAACCCTTAACTCAGATATGTCTGCAAAGGCACTTTCTCTAAATAAGGTCACGTTCGTTAGTTCCAATGATTAGATGTGGCTCTATCTTTGGGAGACACTTAATTCAGCACTCTATACTTAACCTGTATGGTTGGTTTTCCAAAGAACTTTTGTCTCAACTTTCTCCACCATGCTCAGGGGCAGTCTTACACCTCTTACTTGGTTTATCAACTATTCCTGTAGAAGGAGAACAGTGGAGGTAAAATGGTATGGCTTTAGAGATGAGATAAGCACCCTCATTATTCAGAAGGAAAGACTGGCAAAAACTCACAGCTTAGAACCAGAGCTGGAACCCAAATGCAGGATTCTTCCTACCACCCCACGCTCTGGGTGAAGGCTTCTGGGTACTCACGATCGGCCTCAGTTACAGGTTGGCCATTTGGCAGGTTGGCCATTTGGCAGATGGCAATTACATTGAGGAGGAAATATTAAAAGTTTCTATTACTTCATCTTGCAACTCCTTATTCCATAGCAGGACCTTGGAAATTCTACTCTCGTTGGGCAGAACAGAAGCAGGATTAGGAGGACTCCTTATGCTCTCTGCTTAGGTGTCGCCCTGCTCCAGTAAAAGAATCTGTCTCTTTATTTCAGAAAATTCTGGTGTGGTGCACTGTGCTTTGTTCTAGATAGGGAAAAAAAACTATCCCACATGCTATGAAAACAAAAACGTGAACTTGAAGAAGTGTTATCAAGTCCTTCAGTTCAGTCTGGTGAACTAAGGAGTAGAATTGCTCACTTCAAAGGCTGGCCAGTATTTTTCTTGGGACCTGGATTAGGAAAGAATGGGACTGGGGTGGGGCAGCGGGGGGCCCTCTGGACTCCCTTACAAGGGTCCGTTTGATAGGAGCGCTGGGTGCCTGTGAATATCTGTTATGTAATGCAAACCCCAAGCAGTTGTAAAGTCATTCAGACAATGGTCCAACTTGGGAAGTTCCCAACTCATGAATATTGCAGATAGCCCATTTTCTTCACCTTCAGTTGAATCTGATACTTTTGAATAGGCTGCGAGGTGTCTGAGACTTTATCTGAGCCAGAGCCGCTGAGCTGAAAGCAGTCGTGAATGGATGGGGAGTCATTCAAAACATGCTTTCATTTGGTTTCAGAAACACTTTCTTTGTTTTGATGTGCTCAGAACATCATCTATTTGAAGTCTGGCTCCACTAGAGTTTTTATCTCCAAAGCAAGAAAAATATGGTAATTTTAAATAAATAAGCCACCACAACAAAATGTGGTTTAAAAAAAAAAAAAAACTGTTTCCAGGAGATTTGCACATTTCGAATGTGGGTAATGCCTATATAAAAGCCTAAACGTGTGAATCTAAGCTATATTCCGTCTCTCTCTTTGTTCTTTATGAAAATATTCACATCTATCCAACTAAATTAACATACATTATCACAATTCTCAAATTTCCTGAGCCCGGCTTATCACTCACCGTGCTTTTCTTTTTGCTCATGACTGTCTTTCTGCAAACAAAACAACATTATTCACACCAATAAGTGTAAGGGGCACAACAGGAGAGAGGGCTGGAAGCGACTTCTTTGTTCTTATCGGGTGACCTCTCTCTCTGGGTCTTTCCTTTCTTCGACTCTCTGGAGTCACACTCTGAGAAGGGATGTGGAACCCTGTGCTCCATTCCAGGTACTTCACGCCCATCTGTCCTCTATGCCCGCTTTGTGCTCCAGGAGTGTCCAGAACCCCAGTCATATCTAACTCAGGCTTTATCCTGCACTTGACTCTCCAACTCTTAATTCATAGATGGCTTAAATGGGTAGAGAAAAGGCATAGGTAGATGGTTTCCTGGTACTTTAAATAGGAAAGGAACTACTAACAGTTCCATTTGAAGCCAGAGTCCCTTGGGAGAGCATTTGCTCCATTCCCACACCTGGGAGTGAATCTGCCTGATAAACACCCGGATATGCTTAAATCTACAAGGATGGTGGAAATCTCCCTCCACTCTAAATTCTAATTCAGTCCAGGGAAAGAGAGTTCCCTGTAAGATTTCTTTTGTGTTCAAGTTTGGAATTCAGAACCAAGAGAGTGGAAAGGGATGTTTAAGAAGTTTCTGTCTAATGTGGGGGGGCGGGGGTCTTAAAATACTGCTTTTAGGTTCACCATTTAAACCAACTCACCACCAAAAATATATTTTGCTTTTAATAGAAACTGAGCCTTACTACTAGACCCCTAAAAACAATTCGGTCACAGTTTTATGACTCATTAAGATAGTATTCTTTTGGCATATGCCTCTAATCCCAGCAATTTAGGAGGCCCGAGGAAGGAGGATCTCGAGTTCAAAGCCAACCTCAGCAAAAGCGAGGCACTAAGCAACTCAGTGAGACAAAAAAGGGCTGGGGATGTGGCTCAGTGGTTGAGTGCCCCTGAGTTCAATCCCCAGTTACTCCCCCCCAAAAAAGATAGATTACTTTGTGTTACTCAAGTGACATTTACACAGGTTGCTAAATGTTGATGGATTATAATAATGACATGAAATTGCTTGATTTTTGACATTTTCCCAATACGAAAATTTAGATATAAAGCAACAAACTCATCTTTGCCTCTTTATATTTCTTACAAACTTTTTAGTGGTTCATTTTTTAAATCAATATATTACCAAGACCTAGAGATTGTTGAGGCCAAAAATACATGTTAGCCATGGCCATTATAGACACACTAGTGATCAAAAGTTCATTTCCAATGACTACCAGAAACCTAAGCTTTGTTTGAAAGACTAGAATAGAAACGAACTTTGGCGTACCCTGGATTTTTACTTTTGTTTCTGTTGTGACAAACCTTACCTCTATCTCCAGCATCTTAACAATATGTGCAGGCCACTCACCATCAACTTTGTATATTCATGCCTTTTTCAGAGGAATTCAAGATATCATTGCCCACGTGCGCTGGGATACTCTGGTTCCATATCCATAACGGCTCTATTATCATCTACCATGAGCAGAAGTGATGTGCAAACGCCCTGAAGAGAGGGTTAGGTGAACCTTTGCTTAATTCTGCCCAGTCACTGCAGATCCACATTTATTATTCTTGCTCAAAACTACAAGGTTGGTGTGTGTCTGGGTGCTTATTAAGCCTCTGGTGACTTGAGAACGCTAAACCCTGCTGGGCATTGACAGGCAGAATATCTGTAAAATTACCCTGAACACTTGACATCTTCATGGTTGGAGACTAAGAGACTTTCCCTCTGTGGAGGTATCTTCTAGTGTAGACTGTTAAAATGGACTTGGCTTTGATGAAGCATCAATGTTCTACATTTTCCATCTAAGTCACTAAGGAGAATGATACGGGATGTATTTTTTTGGTGCTAAAACACTGTATAAACTGTACCCATATCAGGGGGAAGCATGAAGTCTTTTTTAAAAAGACTTTTTGGTGTAAACTTCTTCTAAATAAGGCTTTGGGAAAACAAGAAAAGGAAAGAAGCGGGGGTGGGGGAAAGCACCCTACTCCCATTAAGCTCACAAAGAGACTACAGTCCTCCACATTATCTCAAGAAAAACAAAGCCCCAAAGCCCAGCCACGGCTCTCCACCAAGTAGACAGACATTAAAGTACATTAGCACTATCATTTGTATGTCTATAAATATCAATAAAGTATGCAATTTGGCTTCACTTTCACACAAAGGGGGACTATCCTTTTCAGGAAATTTCACAGAGATACTCACCAACAAAAGTTCAGTAATTCGATCTTTGGAAAGCTCAATAATGCTAAGTTCGAAATTGCAGGTTTTAAACTAATGTCCCTGATAAGTGAAGACGGCAGAACCGCAGCTACCCATTATTAGGGAATCCGATAGCCCCCGTCCCGGGGATCTGTAACGGAGAAGGGTCTCCCTCACACAGCAGTGATGGGTTCACATCTACGTTCATCTCTGAAGTCAAAAAAGAGGCATTCTTCATCGGCTTTATCTGCTGCCAGATGTCTGCCTCCAGAAGGAGCGATGTCGCACTGCGGAACAGCTATACAAATGACCCCAGGATCTTTGCCTCTTAGTGCCATCTCGCTGGGGTGCTTGGGGTACTGTCCTGCAGACTGGGCAGTCACAGCTGTCTGATTTTCATGTCTGCAGGACTTGGACTTTGAGCCAAATGAGCCTCTGCTTGCACTGCTTGTAGACAGGAGAACACCTGAAGTCCGAACGTGTGAGGGGTGGGGGCAGCTGGCTGGGCTTTTTTTTTTTTTTTTTTTTTTTCCTCTTCTTATGGGTCACCCGCTTGCAACTTTTCTCCAGCACGAGATTCCCCTTGGAAGGCGTCCTGATGCTGATAGAGAGGTTTGGTAGCACTCGCCTCTTTAAAATTTATTCGCACAGGGCCACTTATCACTGCTGGTGGTTGGAAACATCTATCTTTTTTCTCCAGAGTGGCAGGGCCCTATTTCCGGAGCTGAAATTAACATGGTCCACAAGCCATCCATTATTCAGTAACATACTAAGCGATAACGTGGAAAAGTTAGATCTTGTTCAAGGTGATGGGTTTGTCCTGCCTCCCTCTCAAGACGACATTAATAGCAACTGGGGAAATTCAGTTTGGTGATGCACAGTTTTACATGTTCTGATTTGGATTATCATTATTTCCCTTTTAAACACATATTTTTTAAACTGGTATCTGAGCCTGAAGTAAGATCCTCTGTGGGGATCCAGTGGACAGGATGGCAGGGGGATCACAGAGCAGGGTACCACGTCTGCTCTCCACATCTTGACTATCTTTTGCCTGAAAACACAGATTTCCATAAATGAGTGTAGTGACATTTAGGAATTTGCACACTGTGCCTCCTTGTCCCACAGAACTAAGTTCATAAGTATGATCTTTAGCAAGTGTATTTAAGGCAAGAATGTCATGTCCCTGAAGGGGGCGTGATAGCAATCTGCTGAGTAGAACACTAGTTATCTTTGACTGACATCCCAACCTGGACTAGTTCCCAAAAGATGTCACAGGATGGAAGAGAAGGTTAGAAATGAGGACAGTCCTCAAACACAAGTCCTCTGATATTTTGTCTTATGAGTCACTGATGGTCCTACAGTTGATTGAAGTTGATTCAGAAGTTGTCTGAAACAGGAATTCTCCAAGAATCAGCAAGCACTTCTATCATAAAATGACCATCTACAAAAGGTATGTTGTTTTCTATTAAAATGTTGGCTAGCTCCAGAGTAAAAAAAAAAAATAAACAACAACCCCCATTTCCTCAGAACAGTTCAAGAAGGTCCAACCATTCCTATTGCTAAATGTTATCATCTATATCAGGTATGGATTATCAAATTTTTAAACTTATTAAACTAAACTACATCAAATTACAAAACTATCTTGAATAAAATTGACCTAAATTCAGGAATTTGCAGCCCTGCCAAGTAATGCTGAGTTCACCAGTTAGCATCCCATACTCCTATCATTGTATAAAATGCATGCGACTGAGCTGGCCACATATTGAATTTATTAGGATACACCTGGAGGAGTTGGCCTTTTAAACAAGTCTGAGACTTCAGCTTATTATTTTCAACTGTTTCTTGCTCATAAAAGTAGAACATAGAATTTCTAAAAGTCAGCTGAAGTCCTGGAGATGTAATAGTGTGGGTGTTGTGAGCAACCTTAGCAGCAGTGGGCAACACAGGTCACGGCCAGAGCAGAGATTCTCCAGCATGCTTTTATGATAGAATAACGGAGGCCCTGTTGAAACAGAGTGTGGGTTCCGGCCTCGGGGATTCCAATCTAGTAGGTTCAGATGGGGTCTAAGAATTGACATCTTTAGCAAGTTCCTAGGTGATACTGTTGTTGCTAGTCTGGGGAGCACATTTTGAGAACTTCTCAAGAGTACCATGAGGGTTGCTTGTGGGTTGGTATCCCAGTTAACTTGACAAGATCGGTGTAAACTCAAATGGTTCTGCCCATAAAAAATCCCCTTTGTGCCCTCAGAAACATAGGATGGCCTGGTTGATCAAATTCATCCAATATGTAACAGGTTTCTATTTTATTTTGTTCCACTTGGATATGGAATCATAAACTTTTCACTCTGTGCCCACAAGGAGCTTTTAAGCATTTCCATATATTCATGCATTGCTAAGTCAGAAGGACCTGGGTTTGTAAGCAGCTGTCCTTTCAGGTTATATGACCTTTGCAGATGCTTTAGCAGCTCTAAACCTTCATCCTCAGATCTACGCAAGAGGGCCGATAATACAAACCCCAATGGATTGTTGCGAGGATTATAAATAAAAGACTCCTATTTAATGCACCTAGAATAGTTGGAACCTAATATTATCTACTCATTTCGAACAATTCAATCCAGTAAAATTCTAATGACTACAGAGAACTGTAAACCACTCAGAGAAAACCAGAGGATTCAATTCCCCAACATATATCGTAACATTCCATTAAACATTTATTCACTGGACACTGAGGCTTGACTCAGTTTTCTGATTAGAAAAGTCTTCAGCTACTCCTTGCATTGACCCTGTCTGATTCCTCCTGTGGAGTAACACAGGTCCCCAAATCATCTTCCATTGCTCAGACAGCATCTCACACTGCCATAGTCAATCACTATGTCATTGTCTTACTGCAGTCATAGAAGGTACTGGAAAGAAGACTGTGACTATAGATATGACCCAAACTTTTACAAAAATTTATCATTCTAATTATATATTTGATTTCTTGTGGTGGTTTGCTCACCAGACACAAAAAATTATTGAAAGCACAGGAAAAAATTCTAGAAAATAAGTGATTTAGTTAGGGCTTAATCAACCAATAATTCAGCAAGAAGCACAGGATCTTGGAGGAGTTCAAAAGGTATGTGGGTTGCTCAACAGCAGATGGCTGTTCTAGTCACATAGGAAGTAGTGTTTTGGTGGACATTTTTTCTCCAAATTTATTGACTCAGTGTGCTTCAAAAACTGATACTCTTGTGTGTCTCCATGATGAGTTTTAGAGACCACCAAACTCATCACAGCTAGGATTATTTGATCCCCTTTATATATGCTCCAAGATCAAGGCAAGAAGCCCTGGCTCCTCTCTGCAACCCGGAGGCTGCCAATGAAGAAAACCTGCCTTAAAAATGTTTCTCATAGTTGTTCTGTTAGCATCTGGGGCTAAATAATACTCTTGTGCCTCAAAGAGGCTTAGCTGCCTCTCTGGCCTCTGCCTACAAGATGCCAGTAATGCCTCTGCCCCAAGTTGAGATAATCAAAAACGTGTCTCCTGGGGGGCCATATTGACCTCTCCTCCCTCCATTGGAGGCCAGACCTGGATAAGAATATTAAGGGAAGATCGTCTTCTTGCTGTTGCCTCCGATATTAATCAGTGTGGAAATGACCAATGACTTCTCTGGGGGTCTGACCCTTTTTCTCTCTCTGCTAATTCTTTTGATTAAGCAAGTAAAGCAGAGAGATTTTTTTCATTCCAACAATCTAAGAATAGTCAGCTTAGGTCCGATATAAACATATTCATGGAGGAGACTGTAGAGCTAACCACTCAGGCTACACACACACACACACACACACACACACACACACACAGAGTTTCAATATTTTTTGGTGACAGATTTCCAATATGTTCTCATTTCTACCAAGGACAGGAGGCTAGGCAAATCTCACCTAACTAGATATTCCGAGAACAACTCTGCTGATTCCTTGAATTCCTCGATTAACTGAAATAAACGAGGAAACCTTACCAAAAACCTAAGTGTGGGCCATTTCATAAATGCTTTATACTGAAAATAATGAAAATATTGTGCACAGATTGCACTTGTAAAGGATCTCAGGGTCTCAGTTCTGATTATACATGTTCATGTTCTTTATAGTTAGGTGATAGAAGAAATGGAGCTGGCTATGAATACCTTGAAAACTTCTTGGTTTTGTTTGTGTACATATGTTCTAAAAACAATTTTTATGATTTGCATTTGATTCCTCTAAGTATGATACAAAAAACTTAAGAAATACACAGGCGCCATGTGGTGTATCAATGAAGCACAAGAGGGCCCGCTACCCTCCAGGGCTCACTCACCATCTACGTGGGCAGATAAGGCTGATGCTCAGGAAACAATGAGGACACTACTGCTAAAAAGAGTAGTGCAAGCTCTGAAGAAGAGTGCAAGGTAGTCGGAGGAGGGGGCCTGGGGAGGGCCGGAGTCCTCAGAGAAAACTTCATGAAGGGCGCTGACCTGGCCCGTGCATAAACAGCCAAGTATTACAGAATAGTAAGGGCATTAAAATATGCTGCGTTCTGACTTATACACTGTTGGTGGGATTGTGAATTAGTACAACCACTGTGGAAGTCAGTATGGAGGTTCCTCAAGAGACTAGGAATGGAACCACCATATGACCTAGACATACCACCCTTTGGTATTTATCCTAAAGAATTAAAGTCAGCATATTATAGCAATACATACATACCCATGTTTATAGCAACAGTTCATGATAGCTAAGCTAAGGAACCAGCCTATCAAAAGATGAATGGATAAAGAAAATGTGGTGTGTGTGTGTGTGTGTGTGTGTGTGTGTGTGTGTGTAGGGTACATATATATGTGTGGTATATATATATATATGGTATGTATATATACACCACACACACACAATGGAGTTGTATTTAGAAGAATGAAATTACGTCATTTGCAGGAAAATGAATGGAACTTGGAAACATGATGTTAAGTGAAATAAACCAAATTCAGAAAATCAAGGGTCCTATGTTTTCTCTCATATATGAAATCTAGAGAGGAAAATGGAGAAGAAAAGGGAGGGAGGATCTCATGAAAATCAAAGGAAAATCAGTAGAATAGGAGAAGGAGACCAGGAGGGGGAGGAGGAGAGAGAAAGGGGGAAATGGTGGTGAAGTACATTGGCTCAATTATATTGTTATATTGTGTGCATGTACAAATAGATAACAGTGAATCCCATTATTACAACTATACTGCACCAATAAAAAATACCCGTGTTCTGGTTAATTATAATTTCCTCATAATGGTAAAATCCAAAAGGAATTTTCTAAAATATTGACATACTTCAAAAGTATCCTGAAGTGTAAGCTACACATTTCAGTAACACCAATGCTGAATGGAAGTGAGACATGCTAAAGGGAGCGTGTCATTCCCTCTCCCCTAGGAGGCCACACGTGCTCTTATCCATCAGTCTGCATCTGGGTTCACTCTAGATTCATGGACAGCAATCGAGTGACCACCATGCACCAGGAACAACACAACACAGTACCCACTGTTCCAGGACCTGGAGACACAGAGGCAAACCTGACAGTCAAAGTCTCTGTTCTCACAGAACTTCCTGTTCTAGTGTGGGAAGATGTAGACAGTGGACAATCAGAAGGTAACTCCAGAGAGGACTCATCCAACGAAAAGAACTGAATAACATAATGTTCCCGGGGCAGAGGTAGGCAACTGTGGCCTACCGCCAAACCCAGCCCACTACCTGTTTTTATATGGACCGTGAGTTAAGAATGGTTTTTACATTCGAATTCCCATCCAGGGAGATGTTATGTTCCCAAAGAATTCCTCTTTTATCCCTGCTAGACCTGTACTGCAATATATATATTCATATATATATATATATATATATATATATATATATATATATATATATCTACACACACTCAATTGTTCTATTTTGAATTCCATCAAGGAAATGGCACACATTTATTTCTTCTGTTGTTGTTTCTACATAATATCATCCACATCACCTCTTTGCCTAGTGTGTCCTTTTACATAAAATGCTTGCCAACCACTTCGTTGGAGACCAACCACATTAATGGGGAAGGAAGTTCTCTCTGAGGAGGTGACATTGAAGCTGAAACCAGAATGGCCACAAGGAATCATAGTTCTCACCTAGTTCTGCAGAGTTTGTGACCACTGAGCCTCCTCTTCCTTGTTTGTAAAATCACTAAGTCAAACTGCACCCACTTCCCTAAACCATTATAGGGCTACTTCTCTATCCACTATACACACAGTCCATTTCTCTGTTTTCTGGACCTGGTTTGTCCTTCATTGTTATTTGTCTTTCATCCCTCTTCTGTCCCTCGAAGGCACAGAGAAGGAACTGACCAGTAGAAAGAGATGTTTGCAGACACCATACTGTTTTTGGCAAGATTTGCAAAAGTCCTGTAAATATGAGTTCCACAATTAACCTCTGAGATTTTGACAAGACTTTTAGGAAGTGTACAGAAGTTTATCCGGGTACAAGTCCAGATGCCTTACAATTTTCAAAACACTACTAAAACACAGCCCACACTTCCTCTGAATTATTGTGGTCTTTCAAAAGCTATAGAAAGTAATGTGCAAGGAGACAAAGCCATTTTACCAAGCAGACAGATATTCCAAATTACTGGTTCTTAACAAGCATGGTAATACATCAGTCAAAAGCAATAAATTTAAACTTAATGAAATCTCAATTTGCCTACAGTGCATTTCACTTTGACATTTTCTATATTGCCACGGTGCTTTGATAAAGTTTTTTAAAATGCAAAGAAAGTGTCTGTAAGGCTAAAGACCAGACTTGGTGGCATTGTGGCCAAGGCAACATTACAGTACTTAAGTTCCATCACTCCATGCCCTGTGGCAGGCAGAGCCCCAGCGCTACACAGGTTCAGTTTTCATTATCGTCGTATGATTATACATTTTACTGCATTTAACTGATAATACAACTACCAGCTCACCTTAAAAGAATTAGCTTGGAGGTTTCATTGCTTTCCAAATGGAATTCATTTGACAAACAAATGACAATTAGCCTAGTCTCCCTGTTCTGCGTCAGGATGTTTTTTGATTGAACCTAGACCAATTTACAATTTTTAAATGAGTTTAGACATTTACATTTAAAATGTCTAGAGGAAATTAGCCCTGGGACATCCAACAGCCAAAATGCTTTTTGAAGTTGATTATTATTTGATCTAGTACCCTCTACCTGTACATTTTGTTCTGACTTCAAAGTTTGGGAATGTAAATGCCACCTCACCTCAAAGCACAGGGAGAAACTTAAAAGCGGTTTTGCTCATTATGTTATGCAAAGGAGCCCATATTTTAATATTCGTTTAATATGGTTAGTTAGCTTTAATGACACCAGTGTGACAGTGTCATAGTTTTGGAATCTGAAAGCGCCGATTGAAGTTTCTGGCTGCTGCTTCTATTTTTCTGCACAGAAAAGAACCATACCCTTTGAAGGACAGATCAGCTCCTGGCTGTGTCCATCACGGTGTGGCTAAACACGACAACTTCAGACAAGGAGTTTGCCTGCCCTGGCGAGAAAAGCACAAATCAGGACATCAGGGACTGCGGGAGACCCCTGATTGTCAGATCCCGGTTCTGTGTGTTTAGTAAGAGCAGGCACTTAACCCACAGGTGCTGAGGAAACTTTGGGGAATTTCATTATAAATATGCAGTGCTGATAACCCAGTCGTGGAAACTAGTATTGCTCTGAAAGTAAGCTCACAGATTTCCAGTCAAGAGCATATTTATTACTATTACTATTATTATTGTTATTATTATTATCATTATTATCATCATCATCATCACAGCCACGTTATTCTCAAAATAAGAAAAATTACAACCTTTTGCCCAGGTCACATTGCTCAACTGCAGATGCAAAAATACAGTAGCAGAAAAGGTCACAAAATAGACTGGTATATCATCACTGTTCTGAAGGCTTCCTATCCACAAGACACTCACTCCAAGGAACACTCCAGAAGAAAAGGCAGGAGACACAGGGCTGAGTAGCAGCCAGTCCAAATCTGTACAGAGTTATCACGGCTTTCATGGATCAACCTTGAGAGTTTACCAGAATATTCTGAATTTCTAGTTTTGTCTCTTACTATGGGACACAGACCCCATGTTTTCAAAATAACTTTGAGTTCAAAAGCGTTCTCAAGCGATAACACAGCGTAGCCCAGCACAGAATTAATGGCGTTGAAGACCGCTTTCCCTATTTGATGCTGAATTCAGCGGCCCAGCCCCTCGTTAGTCTACAGAAAGAGTGTCATGAGGCACGGATGTCAGGAGGGTGACAAACTCAAACGTAAAATGGCACAGAAGGGGACAGCACGGGTCCCCTGTGTTGATCTTATCACCTGTTATAAAAAGTTACAAAATTAAGCACAAAAAAATTTAATTTTTTTATCTAGGGTAATTCCAGTTTATTAGAAAAGAGATTAAACTTCCTCTTGGTCCCTTCACATCTAAACTGTGATTTCACAACAGCTCCCTTCCTGTCCCTGCTCCCTGCCTTTGCTCTCATTTTCCTTAATGAAAATGGAATTGGAGTTCCTGCCAAAGTGTCCTTGGAGTAAACTCTGTTTTGATTCCAAATTTAACACACAAGCACCAAATTTTCTCACACACACCATGTCCAAACTATGCCAGAGATGTGCCAAGTCTTTCTATCAAGGGCTTTTCAGTCTCTGTTTTTCTTCCGGGACCAATAGGAATTTTTATTCTTGTACTAATGGCCTGGCAACAACCATCTTACACAGCATCCTCAGCCGGTGGCTTTGAAGTCCCCGGAGCTGCCCGGGAGCCGCCCCCCCGGCCCCAGCACTCAGAAAGCTGAGGGTTTTCATTACCTCGTCTGCCCTCTGCTGGACGGACCAACCAGTCACCGCTCACTGTACCCAAAGACAGCCCTTCCTCAGCACCACCTGGCCTTCCCCCAGACACAGGCAAGAATTTGAGTGTTTAAAAAAAAAAAAAACTATTTTTCTTCCTGCCAGGACTTCTTAAAAATGCACTCTTCTCCATCTACCTGTGGTGATACCAGCTTACTCTGCCTGTTCCATCTTCAAGCATAACTACATTTAAAAAAAAAAAAAAACCTGGAGATTAATTTTTAGGATTAAAAACTATAAAGAATTCTGGCATCTTTCCCTGATGCTGCAGCACTCTGGGACTCTGCTCTGGTGCCAATGTCCTGGTAACAAGCAGAAAATAAAACCCAAACAGGTCAGTTCTCGCAATATTCTCATAGCATTAAGCAGAGAAATGTCATGAAATATTCATATTTCATAAGATTATGAAACCGGCTTCCTGGGTTCAAATCATCCCCTGCCACTTATTAATTGCATGGCCCTGGACACGTTAAACAACCTCTCTGGGGTTGTGTTTCACCTTCTGTAATAAGAAGTTACAATACTTTTTGCCTCCTAAGGCTGTAAGGAGTTAACCCACTTCTATACATCCCCTTAGATTAGTGCTTGGCACAGAGAAGTCTCTAGACCAGGGTTGGACAGTATCACATGAATAGCAACACAAGACTCTCAGTTAAATACTCATGCTGGAATAGAAAGGGGTACAAATTCTTCCAGATCTTTATTTTAAGGGTTTTTAACATTTACTCAAAATGGATGAGTATTAACAGCTTCGAAACTGAGAATGGACACATATCCAGGAAAAGAAATAAAACCTTCAGAGGAAACTTACTTGGTGAAGTATCTTCTTTGCCTCCTCTACCAATAATATTGTGAACCATGCAATCAACCATACTCTATTACGATTCTCGAGAAAAGGGCTAGCTCTACAGGAATCGTTGAACTCTTTGCAGACTTTGTAAAGAAAGGCTAACAGTTGAAAGCATTTTCTGCAGTGGGCACACATTAAGCACATTCATTCACTTGTTTAACCCATATTTAATAGGTGTTTCCTACTGTGTGCCTGCAGATCCTAGGCTAAGTAGAGAGGATACAGAGATAAACAAGACAGACCCAGTCCCTGCACTACGGGGCTTGTAGACTGTTCAGGAATACAGAGAGTAAACACATCATTAAAAATGAAGACTGGACAATGAGGAGAAGAGCCAGAGCCGTGGAATACAAAACCTCACCTGGGGATCCCACTCTTCTAAGTTCACAAGGGATTCCTCTGTATGGTGAGATCAGTGTGCTGGAAAAGTGTTATAGTGCTCTAAAAGACTGACAGAATGGCTATAAAGTTCCCACAATCCAGGGTAGAGGAGAATTTGTATTTAGGAAAACCAACAATTTGAAAGGACATGTTTGCCCACCAAAAACAACTTGGATTTTCAACGTCTATTCAGTAATTTGCCAGAGCAAAACATGGCATTCTGAGGCCCAAGTTTCCTTTTATATGAAATAGAATTTCATTTTCGGTGCTCAATAAAGCTCCAAGCCACTGTGGCAAGGAATATTCTTGAAGGGTCCTCAGAATTAAAGTGGGTTGGTAGATGTGTGCAGGTGCTAACTCAAACACTCTTCAGGGCTGCTCGAGAGTGACTGGGGAGATGGCAGGTCTTCCAGAAGATATTTTTTCTCTGCTAAGAAGTGGAGCATCTGTAGGCATAAGATGTAGATGTTACACAGAGTATGCTACATATAATGAATCCTCTCACTTATCAAATTTTCCGAATAGCTGAAGTGATAGGAGAGAAATAATTACATAGGGTTCATCAGGCCAAAATAAACCACATCTGTAGGAAGCTTCATGTTGAATTATTTTTAGACTCTATGGCATATTGGACTATGTTTTTCTTTATGAATTTCCACAGGAGGAAACCACTTGAGGTTAGTGTTCTTGGGTCACAGAACAAGTCACTGATGATGGCCTTGTTCTCACCAGTGTGTGTGTGAAATCCCTATTTTTAGAAACCTGCATTATGCTCTTGCTACTTTTTCTCGCTCCTTTAATCTCCTGTCTTAATAACTAATCACTTTTAGGTCAAATCTATAAACACACAGTCAAGTAAAAATGAGGTGCATGTGAGAATGGTACTGCTCAAGTATCTAAACCACTGGATTAAACCACCCAGATGATGTCCCAGTACTCGGCACACATGCATACATATTTACATACATGCATATATACCATCTTGGAGAATAGCTACGTGAAAAAATAGTTGAGCCGATAATTGGAGTTGCAGAGACAAGAGGGAGAAAGTTGATTTAAATTCAAGAAAATGTATTCCTCAGACTTATTCTTCCGGAAACATGCACGAAGTTGAAAAATCTTATAGCTAGGCACACCCACCCACCTGTGACCACTGACTGGGAACTAGGATACATAGATCATTGGACAGCTTTCATTTAATGTAATTAAGTGTAGAGAAAAATGCTCATCTTGGTAAATGTTCCTTTAAATTTCCTCAGAATCAGAAGCTTTCAGAAGATAATAGAAGAATCAGAAGAAAACAACTTTTGTATGTAGTATTATGTATACATATATGTTGTGTATATGTTTGTGTACACACATTATCCACCTGCTCGCCTTCATATGCATTCATGAGCACACACACACATTTATCCCCTAGAAAGTAAACTACTCATGTACCAGACGGACCCATGGAACATGTTTCAAATCCATTATCTTTGTGGTAAACATAGTAAAATAAGCAAACTCCATTTAAATAAGAAACAAGCTGCCTTTCTTCCCTTTAAAAGTCACAGTCTGAACAACCTTAGAGTCTAAAATCTCACGAGTATGGCTGATGACGAAGGTGACTTGACATTTGCAGTAAGATATTAAATCTCCTTTGAGGTGCATTAATATTTGTATGACACTGAATTCTCTGTAATGATTTGTCATCATTTGCTGATCATTGCCTCTGCTGGAGACAGCAAGGTTTCTCCATCCACACGCAGAAATCTCTTTTGGTGATGTTGTGGTAGAGATCGGTGGAGCTCCCGTTAGGTAGGACTAATTCTTAAGTGTAGGTAAAGGGGCATTCTATTCACTTGGGACAGATCCAAATGAAAGTCAGCACTCATGGGTCCGGAGCCACCTCCTGCTCACTGTGGCTGCAGGGCCCCTCTCCCAAGGTGCAGTGTAAGTGACACCCGGGATCTTCCCTTGACAGACACTTTTTCATGTGAAACACACGAACTCCTTTTCCCCTCGGACTCGGTTGTTTCAGATCATTGTCTCTTCCGTTGTACGGGAAGAGCAGCTAATCTATAAAACAATGAGACTTCACCGTGGATGCCAAAATCTGCAATTACATTGTACCGAGGGGCCTCATGAATAATTCCTGGGGTATGATCTGACATTAATCTGGGTGGTTAATACGAGTTGGGGCATTGCCAGCAGAAAGCTGACTGATTTCTTCATAACAGGACACTTCCAAGGTGAGGGTACAGCCTCGCCTCTGAGTGATGCTCTCCACCCACGCTGAGCCCAGCTGCCATCCTCACGCCCTGTTCCCTCCCCTGAGCAGGATGCCCAGGCATTGGCAATGAGACGCCATTGTAGAAAGAAGACACTTCAGTTAGGCAAGACAGCAGCAAGAACACACCTGTGGCTGAGACATCAGTTTTAAATGGCTTCCTTGTAAGAAAAATCACCTGGTGTGTCATCTCTGTACCTGTGTTGCCGTTCCTGACCAGGGTGGGACTTGAGGCACCAATCTGTTCCCAGAACCAGTGTCTACATGGCAGCTGGCCCCAGTAGGATAATTTTCTAAAATTTCCTTCACACGTTATCCATGGGTCAATTTTGATAACCTCCTCAGGTAGCAAACCAGAATTCCAACGAATAAATGGTCTTTTCTTAGTGAAGACATCCCACTGATTCAAACATAAACTTATAGGGTGCATATCTCTCATTCAGTGTTGGGATAAAAATTGCGAGAAATTCTTAAAGAGCAAAAGAAGCCCCCAAAGCCAAAAACCAATCAATAAACAACAACATTCTTTCTTCCAGGGAGATCTTCCTCTCCAGTTAGAGGAATCTGAGTAGAGTAGAACAGAAAATAATATTCAGAGAAAGGGGAAGTGCACAGGAAAGACTCCTGGGAGGGGCATCTTGCAGGGTGAAGTTCAAAATCTTTGAAGAGTGGAGTTTGGGTTGGTGAAGAGGACTTATTTCTATTGTTTCTATTATTGAAAATAATAACCAAGCAAAACAGCGGCCACAACACATTTTCCTGTGAAATATTTAAAATACTTAACCACAGATAAGATATTAAATAGTTCACAGGTGTGGTGCAGTTACCAACCCATCCCAGAGCACACAACCTTCCACCAACAACCAGCTCAACCCAACAGCACAGAACAGCGGCATCTCAGCCTGGCTCGTGACTCCTGGAGGTTTTCTGGTATTTTTTGCTAGTCTGGGGTCTGTTTCTCTTATTTAGTCTGTAAATATACCTGCAGCAGGTGACAGAATGCCTGAGTGGCCCCCTTTCTCAGTATTTGTTCGATGACTGAATGTTTATAAAACTGAACTCAATAATTTCAGATTGCTCTGACCAGAGCTCAACGGTTATCTTAGAGAGGTGCAAATGATATCACACATAGATGGATCAGGTAAAATGGTGGTGGACTTTAATTTTCAAGATTAGAAACTTGAACAGCATAAACAATAAAAATGGGTAAGCCAGGATCCAGCAACAAGGATAAGTCAGCACCACGTCCAAAGCTGCGGTCACTGTCACGACCTGGATGAACTTCTGCTCAGTGCCAGGATCAGAACTAGGTTCCCTACATGCATGACCTCACTCGCCCTGCACAGCTCCATGGAGAGCATCCTATGATTATCTCCTCGTTACAAACGGGCACAGAAGCTAAGTGATCCCCAGTAAACCGTCCAGGGTCACATAATTGCCAACCACCACCTATGTGTGTGTGCATGCACGTACAAATACACACACACACACACACACACACACACACCCATCAAAATGGCTTTCCTAGCAAAATCACGTAACATTTTAACAAGGACACTGACCCATAATTTCAGCATGGTACTCTCCTAATTTCTTCATACTTTCTTTTGGGCTATTACTCACATTTTATATGGTTGTACCATAGCTATTAAACAATTTTGTGATGTGCTCTATTTTACTTAATGCTATCAAGTAAAACTTTTCTTTATGGTTGCATAATATTTATAATTATAATTTCTAAAAGCTGTCGTTAAGTTCCCTTTTTCCTTGTCTGTTTTCTTTTGCTATTACAAATGATATTTCAATAAACACGTTGCTTCACAAATCCTATTTTACTTTCTAATTATTTTCTTCACATTGATTCCCAAGAGTGCTAGTACTGTGTCAGAGAGAATGAACATTTCACAGGTCCTCAAAGATATTACCGGATTCTTTTAAAGCAAGAAGGTTAGACAACCTCTGCTAATTGCAACAATTATTTCACTTAAAGTCTCAGATCACCTGTTATTAGAGTGGTTTAATTTTTACTTAATAAAAATAAATGGTACTTTTCACTTGTATTTTTGTTACCAGCTAATTTAAACATTTTTAAAATAAATTATACATATTTTTATACTTTTTCCATACTTAAATTGTCTGGGAAACTCTTGGGCCCACTTATTTATCAGAATCTTAATATTACCCTTACAAAGTTGATTAGGATATTGGCAAACCACAGAGTACTATAGCTCATCTTTTTTAAATGAACATATTTTCTAACAGGCTGCTTTAAGTTGTTTTTATTTTCCATATTTTCATTGTAGAGGCATTTTGAAGCTTATTTTAATATATTCTTCATAACTCCTTCAGTTGCTTCAATTTCAGAAAGTTATTCTCCTAAACGCCTCAGATTCTATTGTATTTTGGGCCAATTTTCATTGATTTGATTTTTTTCAGCTTAATCCTTTTCTCATATGGAAATTATTTGGGGTACATAGGAAGGAAGGAACAGAGCAATTTTCCTCGCTCTCGGCATTTATTAAGTAATTCTTCATTTCCTCGTTGCTATGATGCTTTACTACATATTACATTTTTTCTATTTAATTTATGGGCTTCTCTCCTGGTCCACGGACCTGTTTTATTTGTTAGCTTTCTCATCTTGTCTTTTTTACTGCCGTTGTTTTACAGTACGCTCTATTTGATAGGACTGGGGTTTTTTAAAAGCGTTTTTGAGTGTCATACCCATTTACTTTTCCAAAGTCATGAATTATTTTTGTTTGCTTCCAAAATAAATTTTTGAAATTTCAAGTGAGCATTTCAACCTAAAGGCAATGTTGGGGGGGGGGGGAATCGACCGTATTTATGCCTTGTCTGTTTCAATCTTTCCTACTTATTCTAACTTTTTCTATTTTCCCAAAAAAGAGTTCTTTGCATAAATCATTGATTTTTTAGAATTATGCTCTTTCTTAGTTCTTTTTTACAGATGCTTCTCAACTTGCACCAGGGCTACTTCACAATAACCACCCCCCAAGTTGAGAATTTTGTAAGTTACAGTGGGTTTCACACACCTAACCCACCGAAATCCTAACTGAGCACAGCATAGGGGTTTGGTTCCTTCCCCCTGTGATCGTGGGGCTCACTGGGCTGCAACTTGATGCTGTTCCCAGTACTACCAGAGTGTCCTCCCCTGGTGGCTAGCCCCAATAAGAATCAGAATTCAAAACTCCTAGTGCAGTTTCTAACTGAAGGCACCTTACCACTGTCAGAAAGTCAAAAACTGGCTAGTAAAACTATTTAAGTCAGAGACTACTACAATTGATTTTGATGGTTTGCCTTTTTTTTTTTTTAAATGGGAGCAAATTTGAGCATTTCTATTTATAGTTTTAATTAACTAGCTAATTAATTAATCCAGTCATTTGAAACCTGTTCATTTGAAGGTCTACTGTGTGCCAGGTAGTACTTTAAGTGCTCAGGGTAGTTAATGACTACCCAGGAATGAAATAATTACCACCACACTTGACCTGTCTCTTGTTTCTCAAGAAATCCACAAGAGAGAAGTCCTTTGTCCTAAAATCACGAGTGCAATTCAGTCTCTGAGCCCCGCTCAGCCTTGGTTTCCAGCTTGTACAATGAAATGATCCATGACACCTGCCCAAGCAGAACCCTGCTCTCGTTTGGCGATTCTGTCGCACCCTGGGATTCCTCTAGGATTGGAGGCTCCACTTTTCTTCTTTGGCCTGTCAGCTGGGGTCCCACCTCTGTGAGTGGGGACAGCGATTGCCGTGAAACATTTGGCAGTCATCCATGATGCTCTGTCTGACCACAACTGTCATTGAGACCTTTGGATCACTTTTTATGGCAGACTATTGTCATTCTGAGATTCCCTCTTTCTCCTTCATTGATTCATCTTTTCCTTTATTTAAAATTCCCAAACACCTCTATTTTTTCCTTCGGCAGTCTTGACTTTCACGTTTCACCTGGTAGCAGCTCCAGCCAGTTGGGCTTCCCGGCAGCAGCCCTGCGCTCTGCGCAAGATCCTTATCTGCTTCTTGCCAGCCACTGGTCCGTGATCACAGCACCTCCAGCATTTTTGATGAACAACATGGAATGTTCTGAGTCAGTGGTTCTGAAGTGCCCTTGAGTTTCAGTTCACACTCTGCTACCCTGGTCACTGCTCTGTCCTACGGCATCACCCACTGCACACTGAAGTCACTCAAAAATGTATTTCTGCCCAATCACACTGATTCTGTCATCTGCCCACAGGATAGTTCCATGGCATATACCTCCAAATTTCCCAAAGCTACTTCTCCTTAACCCTTTACCCCACAGAAGCATCAACATCATCTTCAAGTTCACACTCCTCTTCTGTCCTTTGTCTGTCCTCCACCTGCATCTTATTTTTAATTTTTTTTAGATGTAGATGGACACAATACCTTCATTTTATTAGTTTATTTTTCATGTGGTGCTGAGGATCGAAGCCAGTGCCTCACACACGCTAGGCAAGTGCTCTGCCACTGAGCCACAACCCCAGCCCCTCCACCTGCATCTTCAATCTAGTATGTTTGCTTCTTTCTACCCCCATCACCCCACCCCGTCCAAGCTACCATCATTTCTTGTCTGAACAACGGCAGGAACATCCTTACTCACCTCTTCCTCTGACCTTGATGTATCTTTGGTTCATTCTCTTCTGGTTTTAAAATGCAAAACTATTTGTCAAAGCAAATAGTCGTTGAAACACTTAGCCAGCTCCCCAGTGCCCTGGGGCCAGAGCAGAACGTCCTCAACACAGTCTGTCTGCCAGGTGCCCACACAGCCTTGCTTCTCCGGGTCCCTCTCTACTTTCCTCCTCTGTCCCTTTTCCTAAATGGTTCCTTCAGTCCCCACACCACCTGGAAGGCTCCCTTGTTTCCTTAGGGCTCTGAGTTCAACATATAGGTGAACCACAGACTCATCTGCCTCGATTGGTGGAAAGCACTCAGTCACGTTCTTTCTCCTTGAAATGTTACTCGGTGGTTTCTCATTTTGATCACATAAGTACAAGAGGACAGGAGGCCTCTCCAACCTCTTCTCCCTGTAGGCAACCTCGGTTTTTCCTTCATAACCTGGAAATATTCCTTTTGTGTTCACAAGACTGGATTTTGGTGTTGGCCTCTGTCTATAGCACATCAGCCTGGGTCATCTTGGCCTCCAGACCGAGTCTTCACACATTGCTGTCTTCTTCAGGAATTCCTATGATTCCCTGGATCTGTTCTTGATCCTCCAGTTCTATAAATATTCTTGCTACATATTCAGCTTAGATGACTTCAGTCCATCTTATATTTTACTGGTCTTAATTTTAGTATCCTAATTCTGATTCCTGTCACTTCCAAAGATGAGGTAATGCTATTTTCTTTTTTGTTTCTTTTGCATTCTTCTTCCTTCCTTTCTTCCTTCTCATTTTTTTATTTATTTCTTCCCTCCCTTCCTCCCTCCATTTCCTCCTTTCCTTCCTTCTACTCCCTCCTTCCCTGACTCTCTTCCCATTTGAGAATGCACACGTTTGAACTGTGCATCTTCAGTTATCTGAGCATAGATTCCAGCCAGGCTCAAAAATATTTTGAGGCTTTTGATAAACATTCTTTCATATGTAATCTTTTGTCAAATTTCAAATCTTTTTTTCAGATCTACTTTTAATTCTGTTAACACACATGCATTCCTTAATTTGCCCACTATTTGCTGAAACTTCTGAAAGTGGCCTATGTTCCAGATGTTAAAGATTTGCTGGTGGTATTTAAGAGGAGGAGGTGTCTGTTGTTCCTGCCTGATTGCCATTCCAAGTGTCTCCTTGTACAGGAGATATTTTTAGAGGACTAATTGAGAGCTAACACACAGGATGGGTGAGGAAGCGTGGGTGCAGACAGTGAGTAGAGTGGGTGGGAGACTTTGCAGTAACCCGTAGCTAGAGGAGCTCATGCAAGATAACAGTGGGAACGGAAAACCCACAAACGAGGCTGATGATGGAAAATGTTCTCACGGACTTCATCCAGGTTAGATGGTCTGCAGCATGAACTCTATCCATGGGTCACTGTCATTGAACCCATCCAACATTGTCCAAATGCAAAATGCTGGCTCCTCTCACTTTTATTAGACATTAATGACAATATTATTTCTCAGCATTCTTGAAGGAAGGAGCACACATTTCCCTAACGGAAATCCCTAAGAGCTGCCTTTTCTCCTGCCTTCTCTGTGCAAGCACCCCTGTCACCTAGGAAACACAGCTCAACATGACAAAGGTGATCAGGGCCCTAGAGGCAGGAACATGAGGCCTCCCTGCTCTACTGGGAGCCCAGAGCTCGCCCTCATCCCTAAGCGACGTGAAAAGTGAACCACAGCAATACAGTTAATGCTTCCTTTCACATCGCCCAACATTACCCACAGCGTTATTATGTAGTTGGGTCTCCTAAGATGGATTTCTGGAAAGATCTTGCAAAGAAGCGTTAAAGGCCTGCCTGTGTTGAAGAGTGACGAAAATGTAAATTTTAGTAATCTTACCAGCGAAGTAGACATATTTCATCAAGGCCCGATAATTTAACAGCTACATGTTCATTGCTGTGTGCGCTTAAGTAAAAACAGACCCACGTAACCGTCAAGACAGCTTAAGGGAGTCTCTAAAAAAACCAGCATGCAGAGACTCTGGCCAGCCAAAGGACCCCGACAGGGTGCCCACTGGTTCATGGTGCCACACTGCAGAAGAGGACAGAGCTTTTCACCCTATTGGAAATATTGTGCAGTTTAGGAATGCTTGAAAGCAATATGTCAGGTCTGCTTTGAGGTAACTGGCAGGAAATGGCACAAAGATATTCTTCTACTCTAGAAGGAGTCAGGAGCTATGTGTACCACTCCTCCCCGACTCTACCAATTCAACAAGTGACCATAAATTTCAAAGGCGTGGCCTCTGTTGCTCAGCAACTTGTTCACACTATAGCCCTTAAAAAGCCACCAATCCTCTCACTTCCTCCGTTTTTTAAAAACCTTGCTTTTATTTAAAAAGCACATCCATAAATATTTCTGGGGCCTTCACTGTACCATAGACACTGAGGCAGACCTGAGGACCCTGTGCCTGCCCTCCAGGAATGGCCAAAGAAGGTACCAGCTGGCCCTAAGAATCCAGAAGGCAGGTGATGATTCAGTGGGAAGTTATATGAAACTGAGCTAAAGAGAAAGAGTGAATTTGAAGAGGAGACAGGAAGGAGAGCAGATCTACCAGAGGTAAATGCAGAGGGCCCTTGTCTTCTGTGGGCCAGGGTGGCACTGCCATTGGCCTGGTAGCATTGCTAGCTCTGTCAGAGTCGATGGCTCCTAGGTTATCTTTACAACCCATGATGGGCTCCTCAAAGTCAGGCACCTTGTCATGGTCATTTTCTCCCTGCGATGGCTGGCATGTAGTATTTGTCCAATAAATTGATGGATGACATTTTGTCACCAGAGTGGGAATTGAGTGGCCGTGTCCACAAACAGGAGAGATGGACTTCCTGCCTCCATGCCAATGGGAACCCTCTGTGAGGGCAACACCTGCTGGAGAAGGGTTTGATAAGTGAGTGTCCAGAAGGTGTTCCTGGTGGAACTGTCTTCAGGAAAGAGCCAAAGGCCGGGAGGTAGAAATCAGTCACACCTCAGAATCGGAGGGGCTGAGACCAAGTGGGAATTAAGAACCAGTGAAGACATAAAGCAAAGCAAGCAGGTTTCGCATGCACTGAAAGAACCCAGGCTGGTTCAAATGCAGGCCATCACCTTACCTGTGTGCCCTTGAGCAAGACATGCCACCTGCATGTCCTCATTTGCTAAGTGAGGGTGATAGCAGTAACCTCAAGGTGTGTGCTGGGGGGTCAGAGACAGGGGCATGCTGTGGTGAACGCGGTTCGTCCCCTTGAGACCTGCTTTGAGGGTGCAGCATTAAGAATACTTTAGAGGTGGGCCTCAGGGAGCCAACGAGCATGAGGTCATCAGTCAGAACCCCAGGACTGAGTCCCAGTGCCTTTAGGAGAGGAAGGGAGGCCAGAAGACACGCCCTGTCTCTTGCCAAGTGATGCTCTGCACCACCTGGGGACTCTGCCATCCCTAAGACGTGGCCCTCCAGTCTGCCCCTCCAGATCATGAGCCAAAATACAGCTCCTTTCTTTTTAACTCCTCTAGTATGGAGTGGTATGCAGCTGGCCACATGACGGTAGGTATGAAATGAAAAGTAGCGATAATTACTTGAAGACTCCTGCCAATTAACTATGAGTGTTTTTCTTATTTAGATAAAATACACCCCCTTTTAAGAGCATATTTTCAAAAACTAAGTTCCAAATTATTAACTCTATGATGGATTTGTCATTCAGCAGAACCACTAGAGAACAATTGTGAAGGTAACCCTGGGTTGCCTGGACTAACCGTAGTCACTGAGCCCCACGGTCATGTCACTAGAAGAAATCAAAAAGTGCTTCAAAAAGATACACCTGTAGACCCAGGTTTGGGGCACTGTTCTGCATTTTTAAGCCATCATTGCTTTCTTTAAATACATAAAATAATTCTTGAGTCAAGGAATGTTTAGTCCTAGATGAAGTGCCACCTTGAAAGCCCTTAACTTTAAAACATATTTTGTACTCAGAGTCCCACTGAAAGAAGGCTATAGAACTCGAGGTCATCAAAATTACTTCAAGGACCAAACAACAGACAGACGCATGGACTCACGATGATCCTATAAGATGGCTTTGGAAGGATGTTGGCATTTACTTGACAATTGTAGCCCCATGAACTTTTCACAAGGATGAAAGAGAATCATAGATGTTATTGCAATATTTAGATCTTAAGAGTCCAAATATGGGCTAGAGAAATTAGGGTAAGCTATTACAAACACACAGATGTTTAAAATTTGCCAGAATGAACACACATGCCAGAACTTGAGAAAATGAAAGAAGCAATAGCGTCAGAATTCTTCATTATTTGTAAAAACGTCTATATACAAGCCAATTTAATACACACGACGCAAATAGCAATGACTTGTCCAAGGAAATATTGAAATCCATTAGGATTGCACGTGCGTAATCTGATTCAACAAGTCGGTATATTTTTTCTCGAAAACATAATATCTTTTCTGCATTGTGTGAGATGAAGGTTAGATTACATTTCTTGCCTGTGCAATAATTCCCACATCATAAATTCTGATGAAATTATATCAATATATAAAGCAAATGGATGTCTGACCCACCATCGTTTCCCCGTTCTCAGCGCGAGAGGGGCTGACGCACAGGCAAATCCCCAGCTGCTTGGAGCGCGGCTGTGACAGGCTGCCTTTGCTGGGAACCGTGATTAACTATCTTGACCAGGAGCGCCTGTTAGAGTTTGTGGTTTCTGCTCTGAATATTAAACTTGGGCATACAAGAGTCCTTATTGTGGGGCGCACTGGGAAACGGTAATACAAAATTGCTTTATATTTGCGGGATTTGATTGCTTTAGATGATACAGCCCTAGCTGGTGGGCCTCTCTTGCTGCTTGTATTTCCAGATTATAAATCATTCCTTTGACAGGGTATCTGCCACAACCAGGTCTCGGTTTCTGTGGTATCATTTTTTTATATTACAACTGGCAACCGCTCTTCGGGGCTGTTCCTATAAATGACACACTTTGCATAATTTATGAGAATGGGGTCGAAATCAAAGCGAAGAAAGGCCTCCCCAACTTTTCTTGTACATGTCAAGGCATCTCAGGCTTCAAGTTTTGAGGGGACCATGTCGGGGAGAGAAAAGTCGGATTGTTGTCTGGCATGGGTAGGCATCGTGTTTACACATCCTGAAATCCCCTAATTGCAAAGATCAGCACCAAGCAAAGGTCCATCCACAATTAGCCCGTCCACTGCTGGTACTGAACCTTCAAGAGCAAAGCAATAGCTCCTGAAAATTTCTAACAAGAGACAAAAGCATTGGTTGCATCAACACCTGGAAGGGTGGACAGAGGCGAGTGTCCCCTTCTGAAAATAAGGCTGCTGAGGGAGATGCTTTGACCGTCCTGACATCTTAGTGGTCCCAGAATTCCCTGGCGGAATGGAAGGACAATAAACACAGGTGACAGTAATGAACTTGTGCTTCTTCCTCGTTGCAGGACCCGAGCTGAGATTGAAATCTGAGGCTTAAGAACCTGAACAAACTTTCTTTCCTGGAAGACATCCAGCAGCGCTGCAGCAGAACCATCCTTAGAGTTAAATGTCTGCAGACTTCTCCTGGCTGAGTCCACACGGCTCTGGTTTCTGTCTCTGTGAATTTAGGGAGATACTCATTTGAAAGACGATGCCCAAGAAGCATAGTGAAATCCAAACCATGATCCGCGATGCCTCTGAACTATGCTCTTTCGAATTTATGAGTGAAGGAATCAAAACTTAAAGACTGGTTTGAAACAACCTTGGCCAAGAAATAAGAAGCTCTCAATAACGCTCCAGCAGAGGCCTGGCTCACCCTGGTCCCTCTTATTAGCCCACTGCTTCTCTGGCATCCCATCAGTCATGATATGAAGCAGAAATCGCGAGTGGACCAGAGCTCACCATTACCTGGAAGTGGTTTCCAAATTAATCTATTCCAGCACTTCCTGAGCTATGCATTGTCCTTCACCATCCAGAGGAGGTCTATATATTTCAAATAAAACAAAAATATCATTGTAGTGTAAGTAGAGAAATCTGGTAGGATAGATGAGGCAGAAGAAATTTTTTATTGAATATTGGAATTGATTAGGGGAGTTTTTTTTTTTTCTTAATCATTGTATTTTAGGACTGAGGAGATTTGGGAGACATTGTTGAATTTTACACACAGAAACTGAGATGATTAGAGCAAAATATCTTGATCCCAAGTCATAGAGGCAGTGGCAGAATCAGGAGTAGACTCCAAGGCTTGGTGGACAATGGCGTCCAGGCTTTCTCACCCAGGAACGGCCATCAGAAAGGCGTTTCCCATCGTGATCCAGTGGCACCTACTCACGTGCAGCTGGCACAAAATTCCAGAAAGGGATTCTCACTGCTCTGATCCTTCCTGCTTTATTCTATTTCATGTATTTTTTTTTCCACCCCAGTCCTGAATTATTAATTATTTAGGGTCCTTGCTTATGGTTAAAAACACTATTCCAAATTTCCTTTGCTCAGAAAGTATGTATGAGACTTCCTTAAATACAGATCTTCTAAAAATAAGCTCTGACTTTGCTGTCAGAGAGCAGGGTGGCTTGGAATAATCCCATCCAAGCCTCAGATTCCGCTGACCTGCCCCGATGGATAAAAACAAAACTGATGTCTTCAAGAAGTTCCATTTTCCCTTAATATTAAATGACCAGAAATGTTTAAAGTACTAGAAAAGAAAACCCAAATAATACAACAGCCAGAAGCAACAACTTTACTCAGAGGTTAGCTCTTCTCAGAGTGGAAGCCTGCTCCTCTGCAGAGATCCCCGTGTAGATTTTGGCCTTATTTCCAGGCTCTTTGCTTTGGAATAAATGGCTTTTGTTAGTAACTGCTCCGTAAAGCAGTGTGGCGTTTTGGTTTCTTTGGATGGCGGCAGTGAACACCCACCATCATTATTCCGGTTTCACCCGCAGTGGGGAAAGTTGGCTTTTGCTAAGATAAGCCAGGCCTTCTTTTTTTTTTTTTTTTTTTTTTTTTTGGTTATCCACTTTTTTTTTCATTTATTTATTTATTTATTTTTTTTATTGTAAACAAATGGGATACATGTTGTTTCTCTGTTTGTACATGGCGTAAAGGCATACCATTTGTGTAATCATAAATTTACAGAGTAATGTTTGATTCATTCTGTTATTTTTTCCCTTCCCCCCACCCCTCCCACCCCTCTTTACCCTCTATACAGTACTTCCTTCCTCCATACTTGCCCCCCTCCCTAACCCTAACTCTAACCCTAACACTAACCCTTCCCTCCCCCCCATTATGTGTCATCCTCCACTTATTAGCGATATCATTCGTCCTTTGGCTTTTTGAGATTGGCTTATCTCACTTAGCATGATATTCTCCAATTTCATCCAATTGCCTGCAAATGCCATAATTTTATCATTCTTTATGGCTGAGTAGTATTCCATTGTATATATATATACCACAGTTTCTTTATGCACTCATCAATTGAAGGGCATGTAGGTTGGTTCCACAGTCTGGCTATTGTGAATTGAGCAGCTATGAACATTGATGTGGCTGTATCTCTGTAGTATGCTGATTTTAAGTCCTTTGGGTATAGGCCAAGGAGTGGGATAGCTGGGTCAAATGGAGGGTCCATTCCAAGTTTTCTAAGGAATCTCCACACTGCTAAGCCAGGCCTTCTAACCTGGTAACAAATAAAGAGGAAAACATCTCTTCTAGAGTGGTTTTGGGTATTTGCTTGCGGGCTTCTAAAGGATACCCTCAGGTGATCATGGCTTCCAGTCTCCTCACCAGCAAAGCGCAGGAAACCCTAGTGTCAACGGATGCGATGTTCAACATGTGGAAACAGAGCCAGAAAGGGAGCAGTGGTAGAAGTCCCCCAGATGCCAGGAACAGGAAGCATGGGAGCATTCTCAGGAGACCTCGGACACTTCCTTGGGCACACCTCCCATCTGAAGGGCGGCAGACCAGCAGCAGGACCGAGGCAAGCCAGAGCTCCCTCTGTCCACTCCTTCCACGGGACAAGGCATGGACTTGCATCCTATCAGCTCCAACCCTGGGGCTCATCCTTCAGACGGGGATGGAACAGCTGAGCCTCTTTTTCTGTAAGTTCCCATGGCCCTTTCTGTGGTGACTCTGCACCAGCCAAACCTTGTTTTCCATTCAGGGCTGGTTTCTGGCAGAAGGCCACCCCAGGACTCCAGCACTGACAGAGGTTAATGGGTACCATTTAGCCACTCTCTGCAGCTTTGGTTTGATCTTCTTGGCTCTGATACTCTTCCTCTTCTTGGCACAAGAAGATTCAGCTTTTGCCCTTTATCTTGTTATCCAAGAGCCTGAATGCTCATGACGGCCGTGGATGCAGACACTGCCCCTCTAAGTCTTGGCAGACTGGCAGAATGCGGACCGGCATGGGCGACGTGCATGGAGCTCTTCATTTCCCCTCAACAGCCAGCTGGCCTGCTGCTGAAACCAAGACCAATCAGAGGAGACACACGCGTCTGTGACTGGCGCTGCCTCGTTTCCTTCTCCAGGAAGACAGCAGAGGACCAGACAGGGGCCGGAGGAAGCAGCTGCTCCCAGAAGCAAGGAAAGCTTACCAAATCTGCCCCTAATCCAAAGAATTCTTGACTACTCTGTGTTCCTGAGCCCCAAGAGTGGCTTTAGCCCACACAGCTACATAAGACCTTGACTTCGGAAGAAAAATATCAAGATAAAGTTGATCAATGCACATCACTTCCAAAGGGCCCCTCCCTGGTTCTCCCACTGCTACTAAAATCCACTTGGACAGTTCCTCTCAGCAGACGATCCCACTGCAGAGGAAGAAGGAGAAGGGGACACTGCATGACATCGCATTATTCTTGAAGAAGCCTCAAGTCTCCCATGTGGTCCAGCACTGCCTCAAACCTCCTTGGGGAGCACAAACTGGGCACACGAGGCTGCCCTTCAGTCCAGCACCAAACTGCCAGATGAAGTAGTTGCTTAGACTTAGGAACACAAAACGTGTATCTTTTAATTGAAGACTTGAGATAGCAGGAACAAGAAGCTCCAAACTGGGCCTGGGACGTGTCATGATGTTGGGTCACTCTGGCAGGTATCCCCAAGGGGGGTGTCACACAGAATCGCTACACCAGGTAAACATGCACATGACTCACTTTCCCTGGGGACACTCCCTCCCTGCCTGGCCTTCTCTCTTCCAGCTTTTCTTTCCAAACAGAGTTGAAATTTGCTTGGAGAAGTAGCTCCGTTGCACAGGGTTTCTAGAATCTTCATCCTTGAATTTATCTGGAAAAGGATCTCAACTTCCTATTTAGAAGTCCTACCCTACCTGTTGCCCCACACTGAAGACCCCAGAATCAATTCCTCTCTGTAGGTACATGTGAGATTCAGACGTTCAGACAAGTTTCTGAGGGTATTCTGGATAGAACATTCTGTTGATGAACTGCAGGGGGAAGGACTGTGAGCTCTGCAGACTTCACAGAGCAGTAGACAGCCTCAGTTTAGCCAGCTGAGAAATGGGGATGGCAGCACCCTCCTCTGCAGAAAAGGTGCAATTGGGCTAATTAATTGGCTTCTTCAGAGCAGAAAATGTGTCATCCTCATCCTCTCCACAACCTAAAGATGAAAGGTGTGAAATGGTGTCATTGTCCCATAAATTGCTGCATCAAACAGGGGACGCCTATAAACCTGCAGCACGTAATTATCATAAAAATAGCACGCTGTTAAAACTCCCAGGCAGAGCTGGGCATATCTGAGGGTAGGAGAGCAAGAGGAGTACAGGGGCCAGGAGCCCAGGGCCCGGCCCCAGGCCCCCTCCCACCACCGCCTGTCCCCGCGGTTGCTGAGGCAGCTCCCTGCTTCTGCCTGGCCACCTTCTGTCAGTGCTCTACACAGCAGCCAGAGCAATAGAGGGCACCCCAGACACCTCTACCTCACCCGGATTCGAAGCCCAAGTCCCTGCAGTGGTCTAGCAGACTGGCCACTGGAGCTTACCTGACCATTACCTGGCCGTTACCTGTCTCACCTCAGCCTCTACTGCTGTCCCCTGTCTCTGAGCTCCAGCCTGCTGTCCTCACCCTGACCCTCACCAGGAGAGCAGGCTTCTGCTTCAGGGCTTGCTGCCCCTCTCTGGGAGCTTTCTCAAATAGGTGCAGAGCCTGATCCGCCCCCCTCTGGGGCTTTGCTCAAGGGTCACCTCCACAGTGACACCTTCCTGACCAGCTGTTTCAAAATGGCAACCTCGTCCCTCACATCTTCCTCCTTCCCCTTTCCTGATTTCTTGTTCTCCATCACAGACCCTCTGACCCATTTGCTTACGTCTGTCTCCCCACAGGGACCGAGTCAGCTCCGGGAAGGGCACAGCGCTTTGCTGCCTGCCACCTCCTAGGAGTCCAGGTTGGTGCCTGCCACATGGAGGTGCTCACAGAGTTGTTGGATGAGTGAATACATTAAAGTTCTTCCAAGTCTGCAGGTTTTTTGCACTTTCCTTAAGATGATTCTGGGCAGGCCCTCTTCTTGTTCTGCAGCTGCCCTTTGAACTATTTTTAGATGTGTGCATCTTCCTTTGAAGGAGGTACTCAGCAGAGAGCCCAAAGGAAGATGGCACTGCCTGAACTCTTAGTATGTTCCACGAAGGTGGGAACGATGCCTCCCACTCCTCTATATCCCATTTCTTCGCAGTCTGTCTGCTGCAGCCCTGAGTGGCGGTTAGCTTCCTTGGTAAATGATGGAGTCCGTGGGTTTGCTGTGAGACTTTGACTTCCTGACATTTTGTGGTGTCATCCAGTGGAGCCCTGTGAAGATCCCCAGCCCTGTGCTGGGGAAGGAGACAGACTCAAGTCCCTGCGAAAGGACCTGTGTCCTATCAAAGGCCATTGGGTTGCAAATAACAGAGACCCTGTGCCAGCAGGCCAAAGCAATACGATGAGTCTTACTGAAACTTGGGACAGACGTCTCTCCCAATATGATTTTTGGTGGTGATGGAGATGACATGTTTTACAGGTCTGCAATTCCCTTTTCTGGACCCAAACATGTTCCATTTTTTGCATTTTTCTCTGTCTGATGATGGTATTATGGTTCATGGACTATATACTACATAATGTCACCACTGGGTATAGAACCGCACTCTAAAATTGAAGTCCTGAGCATTTCTGTGCAAAAATGTATAAATAGTCAGAATTAATGAGACAAATAAAAATGATAAACAGCTTCAGTTCAGGCCAGGTCAGGCTTTGCTGCCAAATAAATTCAGATCAGGTTTGAATTTGTCCCAAATGAGTTAGAAAATTTTTGGGTTTTCAGAGTCATTTGGATTTCTGATTGAGGATAAGTAGGGTGACGTAATTTATCATCCAAACTTCATTTCTGAGAACAGGGAATGCTATTAGGAATTACACTAAGAAGAATGCTGAGAATACGCAGTACTGGCAGAGTAGCTATTTGATGTTCCCAACCCTCCTAAGAACAGCCAGCCCTACTACAACAAGATCTAAAGCCAAGGAACACATCCATGCAGGAACAGAATGGCAGGTATTCCCAGAGACTCCAAGGGCAATGAATCTTCCAGAGCTACAAGATCTGTGTGGACTCCATGTGGGAGAAAGTTATGGGGCATCAAATGGACTTTGAAACAGGGGAACCTGAAAGCAGGTACCTACCAGAAATGTGGCAGTTCCATTTGAAAACAGCAATCGAAAGAGGGAGAGATTTAGCACATTCCAATTCTCAGGAGAGTGCAAGGGTTTGTGGGAAATACCTGAAAGGAAGCAGTGGTCTGGGTCTCATGGACTCTCAAAGAGCAAAATTTCCATCTCGACCAAAGCTCCTCACTGAAGAGAAATGTTGGGAACATAATCTAGAATAGGACATGAACAACGAGGAAAAACTAAGATCCAGATAAAATTGTGGAAAGACAAGGAAATGGGGAGTTCTCTTATGCATCCCCTCCAATGCTGGGGATGGAACTCAGGGCCTCATGCATGCTAGGCAAGGGCCCCACCACTGAGCTCCATTGCTAGCTGTGTGTGTGTGTGTGTTACTGGGAATTGAGCCCAGGGGTACCCTACTACTGAGCCACACCCCCAGTCTCTGTTTTGCTGCTGTGGTTTTGAATCCCACTATGGAACAAAACAGAAGTGGAAGCCCTAGAGTCATGAAGCCAGGAGGAAAAAAAAAATGTCCCCACTCGCCCATCCCGCCTAGAAGTAAAGGAAAACTAGTTCGACAGAACGACCAGCAAAAGAGGATTGTAGTCAAATCCCATTCAAAGTTAGCATTTTTAAACAAGGAGAACAAATAGCAGGTCAGAAACACATGTCCACAAGACTGACGAAAAATAAAACTAACATTTCAGAATAAGCTAGAAGATATAAAATGATCTAAAATTACAGAAAATGTGAAAGAAAATAATAGGTCAGAATTTTAAAAAATTTAGAAATGAAGTTATAGAAGTCAAGAACAATTTAGAAATAAAACCATAAGTGACCTCAGAAGACCGAATTGGAAGAAATTTGTAAGTATGTGAGCGCACACATGGTGCCTTACAAGATATAAAGGCAAAAAGAAGAAAGGATTAAATGTTCACAATCTCAGTGGCTCGGGAGGCTAAGGCAGAGGATTGTGAGTTCAAAGCCAGCCTTAGCAATTTAGCAAGGCCCTAAGCAACTTAGTGAGACCCTGTCTCAAAATAAAAAATAAAAAGGACTGGGGATATAGCTCAGTGGTTAATACCCCTGGCTTCAATCTCTAGTGAAGAAGAAGGAGGAGGAGGAGGAATAAGAGGAAGAGGAGGAGGAGGAGGAAAAAGAAAGATATTTTTTGAAATATTCAAAAGAAAACAACATGTATAGGAGATAAGTCCAAAAAGGAGACAACGTATGTATAATAGGAGTCTCCCTGCCTCAGTGATAGAGCAGATCAAACACCAAATCTAAATTACAGAAAAATGTCCCTGAAATGAAAAGTCACTTAAAACCACATATTGAAGGACATAGGGTAGACCTGAAGAAAGTGGAAGGAAGAAAGGAAGAAAGACAGGCAGGCAGGCTGACATTGAAGTGTATTGTTGAAAAATTACTGAACTTGACAAAAAAAGAATCCTTTGGATCTACAGATAAAGATGAAGTCACTTGGAAAGAATATAAGATTATCACTATGCTGTCAAGTATTAATGCTTTATGCCAAAGGAAAGACGAATGAATACTTTAAGATAATCAAAGAAAGAAAATGCAATTCCATGTTCGATATCCAGTTAAAGTTACATTAAAGTATAAGGACTGAAGATAAACTCTCATAAAGATAAAATAACTCAAAATATTTTTCTTGTAACTTCTTCCTGAGGAGGCTGTTAGATAACAAGCTGGGATTCAGATTACTGCTGGGAGAAAATGGAGATACGAACATCAGGTAGAAGTTCTAAGTGAAAATCCTATCATCCTGAACTTGAGTTGGAAGTCTCAATATCATGTTTTATCTTTAAAATGTCCTGGCCATATCTACCAAAGGGTCTAGAAATCACAATCAACCAACAGGATCCAGCACTTGGAACAGATGTGGTCTCCAGCACAAGACCCACTGAAGGAGGACAGGGCCCCCGGAGCAGCGACTGCTACAGGAAATGAGCCAGGCAAGCCTGGACCTACCTGAAATGTCAGAAGCAAGCAGCCCATCAAAGGCTGGCGGACACCTGTCAAGGAACTTAAGAGCCAATGGGAAGCGGTTCCTACCTGCCAAACCCGCGGTAAGTTGAGCATCAATAAGCATAACAGCCGTAATGAACTCACACAAGTAAAATACGCTCAAATCCACGAATTCATAATGATGCAAAAATAATCAATTGAAAGAAAAAAGTAAAATGAATGAAGAGGGAATCTGGTGAGGAAAAGAGATTTAACAGACATGTTAATGTGGGCTCTTATTGGAAACCTATTTCAAACCAAAATAAAAAGCAAAAGCTGAGAAACGAAATACACTTAAACCATTTATGAGAAAAGTGGAAATGCTCACACTGACTTGCTGTTTGATTCTATTAAGAAATTATGGTTCATTATTTTAGGTGTGATAATGGTATTGAAGATATTTTCTAACATATATTTTTAAAATGTTCTTATGTGTGGCTTGGGAGGCTGAGGCAGGAGGATGGCAAGTTCAAAGACAGCCTCAGCAACAAAGCAAGGCCCTGTCTCAAAATACAACATAAAAAGGGCTGGGGATGTGGCTCAGTGGTAAAGCATCCCAGGGTCCAATCCCTGGTACACAAAAAGAGTTCTTATTTTTTATAATTCTGATACCTGGAATTTGTTTAAAAATAGTACAGGAAAGGAAAATAATCCATGGAGCTTTATTGTTCTATTATGTATACTTTTATATATTTTGAAAGTTTTACAAAATGAGTTTTTTAAACATTTACATTAGGATAACAGACATCAATCAGGACCATCCCAGACAAACCAGGCTGTCATCCACCCTATGGATAAGGGATTATGGAACTAGAGTCTAAGACTGTTAAAGAGGCACCCAGAGGAACAGAAGGCACAGTTAGATCAACTTCTGCAGAAAGTATCCAGTATGACTCTATTCTGATCATTTAGTATTTTTAATGTTATTAACTAATCCATCTTCTTTTTCTTTTTACCTGCCTCGATCCATGTTTAATTTGTGTAATAACAATTTCTTATGTGAGAAGTTCTGCCGTGTTTTTTTTTTTTTTTTTTTTTTTTTTTTTTTTTTTTTTTTAATCTAGCTCAGTTTCTCTCAAAGAGCCTCTAGCAAACAGGCCACTAAAATTTGGCAGCTTTATTGTTGAATGCATTCAATTATCATTTCTTAAGTCTAGCACCACATTCCTTTAATGATTTAGGACCTTGCACGGTTTTAAATGTCTCCCAAAGCTTTCATTGTAAATTGTGCTAAACATCAAAGGAGGTGAGCGATGCCCAGATGCTGCTCACCGCCTGTGAAATTCCCAGCACTAAAGAGGACAGGCAGCCCTCGACAGATCTGGAATTGGAGCTGGGCATAAAGAAGCAACCTGCATTTTGGATGCTAATCCTACGCCTAGCACTGTGCATGAAAAACCGCATTAGGAAATCTTTTTCTTTTTTCTTTCTTTCTTTTTTTAATGGACCTTCTGCAATGATTCCCTACTTTTTTTCAAGTGCCACCAAGAAACACAGTGACAATTCTAATGTCCACCAAGGCCAAGAGGTCCCCTGAGACTGCAGCTGGCCAAGGGTTATTGTTACTGGGTTTCAATGGTTTCTGTTTAGACTGGGACCCTAAGTCAGAAACTTAGAAAAACCTTCTTATTCTTCACATGCTGTCTTAAAACAAAAGCAAAACAAACATTTGGATATCCTGAGTCTTTTCTTTGTGATGTCCTGCTGGGGGATCTTGTCCCTATGCCAGAGAAGGTTCCCGATGCTTCTACCCACATCCTTTGATGTTGGGATGTTTGTATCATTCGTAAGAGGGTTGATTCTGAAGATAAATCCCATATGCTTCCAGGCCTTTTTTCTTTTTTTAAGGAAAAACAAAACTGCAATTTCTGCTCATTCCTACCACCATGAGAATTTGACAACTAGTATCTTTCTGGATGTCTGATTAGTTTGCCAACTGTGAAAATTTGGCACTGGCCCGTGTAGTACGGAAACTGAGTGAGAAGGATCTCCAAGCACGGTCACAAAGGTCCCAGCCTCTCCCGTCTCACGCTGATACTAGTTCCCTTCCCGATAGACACTCTTGTCTTCCTTGCCCCGGACATTTGTCCAGCGCCGACCAGGCTGCACCACAGTGCTGGGCTTGGTGGACGGTCATGAAGCCCCCAGGTCTCCTTTCTTTTCTTCAGAGGCTTTGTTCAGTGCAGACTGATCTGTAGCCTAGTGGTCCCCAGACCCTCTCTGCGGCCAGGCGGCTGGGTAGCGCTAGGACAACAGCAGACGCTCACAGGCCAGGCTGCCTGCCTCTGGGCTCTGGCTTTGGGACCTCACGCAAGTCCCTGCAACCTCAGTTGATTCAACTGTAGTATGGGGACACTAAAGCCCTACCTCCTAGGGCCACTGTGAGACTGAACATGGAAAAGCGGCTCGAACAAAGAGGAACAGGCCGAGGGCTCATGGTCATTAACATTGTAACCTCAACGCAGGGACGGCCCCCAGGCCTGCACCTAACCCTTCCTCTCCTTTCTTGGACCCTCTGCCGCCCTCTCACCCTCTGACCAACAGCCCGTGACCGTGACCTCACACACCTCCTCCCCTCCCAATCCTCCTCCTCCACTTGAAAACAAAGCAGCGTGAACTCCAGTATCCCGGCCTACTTTCTAAAACTAGTGTCTGTCAAACCTAAAACACAGGGCTTCCTGGACAGAGCAGAGCAGGGCCTCTTTCGCCTCCCTCTCCCGAGGGCAAAGTGTCCCTGGCACTCAGCAACTGGCCTGGCTCTGGCTGATCTGAGGCCTGGATGGTGCAGATCAGAGGAAGATGAGACCCTCAGAAGGTGGGGAGACACAGCTCAGCAGACAAAAAAAGCACGGGGGAGCCTGGAGGGCAGCCGGGCAGTCTTGGGAGCCAGGGGCAGCTAGGCAGGGCTGCTGGCTGGAGTTCCCGAAAAAAAAAAAAAAAAAAAAAAGGCAGAGAAAATTTTTTGGAACTCATTGGCACTTTGGAGAGAAAGGTGAATAAAGAGAACACTGAAGACACGTGTCCATATGCTGTGTAACGTTTCCTCTGCTGTCCTTTAGAGACAGGGTTCTGTCCAGAGGTAGGACTATCAGCAAGGCTTTGCGATTGTGTTTTGTGCTTCTTTTGGATGCTGGATGCAGGAGGGCCGAGGGTCATTCTGGTGACATTGCAACAGCACTTACTGAGTACCGACCGCATCCCAGGCTCTAGACGGGGCACGGGAGGCCACGCCCCTGATCCTCGCCATCACTGTGCACAGTAGGTGGCATATTCCTTTCTTCCCGGTGAAGTGAAACAACTAACCTCAAGTCACACAGCTAATAAGAGGCAGAGCTGGGATTCGAACCCCAGCCATGGCGAGTCCCAGGCTGGGCCTCGAGTGCACACCCAGCTCATTGTTAGAGTCCTATTAACATCACAACTTTAAACTTCAGTGAAGCGCCTCCTGCAAGAGGCCACGTGCGTGCCTCGTTGTTACATTACCGAAGTGGTCCTCAGTTCCTCGGCAAGATACCATTCCAGAGCGAGGAGATGCTTTTGACTGTGTAACTATTAAAGTTTCCTTTCAAAACTTTACATCAGGGGTCAAAAACGAGACTCCAGAAAACCGATCATTTTTCAAATATCCTGTTGTGTGTGTACATCCTGGCAGAGAAAGAAGAGCTCTAAGGAGACTGTTTAAGATTTTAGTGCAGCTACTTAAAAATAAGTACATAATGTTGTTTGATTTCTGAGAGGCCTACAAGAATAGTAAACAAATCAGGCAGCCAGTCCTTTATAACGCACTACCTGGGAAAAGCATTGTTTGTTCACAGCAAATATGTAACCGCAAAACACATTAAAATGCAGAAAAACCATCTGACCAAACAAAATAACGATAAATCAGCTTGAAACTTGTTGCCATTACAGGATATTAAATATGCTCATCTAGGGGAGAGTATGCGTTAGTCACCTACTTAATTGTGCACATAATTAAAGGGGTTGCTGCGCCATGATTTATAGGTTGGATCTTCTAATTACTTAGCTGTAGCAATTAGGATTTTCTTTGTATTACACTTCTTCAGGCCAAAGATGCCTTCTATCGCTTGGGCCAGATTTAGGAGGGCAAATTCTGGCTCCTGTCCCATCCCCCAGTGCCGCCCCCCCGGTTGAAGTTGTTCCCAACTGAGGATCTTAAAGGCAAGTCCAATGCCGTTGGGAGGGGATGAGAGGAAAGAAAGTCACTGTGGTGACCGAGCCCAGTCTCCCCTTGAAAGCCCAGTTTGCTTTGAGGTTTCTTTGCAGTTCCAGGAGGCCCACGGCCTTGGAGACTTGGGGTTCTGTCTTCAGCCAATACAGTACTTGCCAGATTTTTCCTTACTAGAGGAAGATCAGAAGGGCCAGGAATTAAATAGAAATGTATATCACATTTTGTTAGGCCTACATTATTCCACAGAAGTATAATTATTTTTAAAAGGCTTTCAGAGGCCCTGCAGCATGATCAGGAAAGGGGAATCCATCCATTCTTTATCTGACACACTCTGAGTGCCACCAACTCTGTTGTTAAAAGAATGGGCTCTGGAGACCTAAGGCCTGAGTTCAAATTACAGCTCAGAACATATAAGCTGTGTGGCATCAGGAGACTTACTTGACCTCTCTGAGCTTCAGTTTTCTTATCTGTAAAATGGGGCTAACAAGAAGAGTTAAAGAGTTTTGAAGATTAAATATGATAAAACTTTAAAGCAAGCACTTAACATCACTCTCAGTCACTTAGCAAAGCACTCAATGCATGCATTATTTGTAGCATATTTAATATTTTTAAATGTGAATCATTCATTCATGCAGGCAGCAAATATTTGAGTACCTATCCACTGACCCAGAAGGCCATGTTCTTTTCATTACCCTCTTCCTTTCCCTCCCAGAATGCAAACCTTAAACCTTCCCTCCTAGGCACGGGGAAGTCATTTATTATGCTGAATGAGAAAAAGTCCACTTTTTGAAGTGTCAACAGGCTTGGATTTAAGCTCGTGTAAATCAGGTTTGGGACATTACAGAGCTCTGGAGAACACAGGGGCAGGCCGGCCGAGCTCAGCCACGTGGCTGCAGCGCCTCACAGAACAGCGCGTGAGCCAAGATGGCAACAGAAAGCTCGGGGCCTCCTGAAGACCACCTGCAGGGGCTGCAGAGAGAGGCCAGATCGTGCTCCTCGTCGGCAGATGCTGGCTGAGTTTCACCATGTGCCCGAAGTGCTGGTGCCTGGGCCCTAGAGGCAAGCAGCCTCCCGCGGTGCCCGTCCTCTGTGGCCTTGTGGTCACACCGGCTGTGCCAGCGATGCGGCCAGGGCAACTGAGGGAAAGCGCAGCTGATGTCACTGGGGATTTCATGAGAAACCAAAGAAAGCCTCTACTAAGAAATTTTAAACTAAATAACAACAATAATACAAATCACAGGTACTGAAGATTTCATCAAATTCAAGATTCATATTAAATACCTTTTTTTTTTTTTTTTTCATTTAGAGGATCTTGCTTGTAAGCTGTCATAAATGACTTCTCCAATTCGAAACCATCTCTCCCACGTAAGGTCCAATTAAAGACAAGAGGCGGGTGTCCAGGCTGCTTCAAACATCGACCTTGGCCCCACAGACACTCAGGGAACCACACTCACCAAAGGTGCTGCCCAGAAGCTCAGCTGCTCTTCCCTTCTGCTTAGCCTGGGAGGAAAATCAACATTATACCTTGACTGGTCCCTTGGGTGAAGAGTACTACCATAATGTGTGTGTGTGTGTGTGTGTGTGTGTGTGTGTGTGTGTGTGTATTCTATTTGTGAAAAACCAGTACTCCAGAAAAATCAGGCTATTTGTGTTGGCACCACAAGGAAAGGTAGACTGGTTGCCACCAAATAAGGTCCAGGCCATGGGATGCACACCCATGAACTTTCAATTAAACTGGCTCCTTCACCAGTAGAAGCAAAATAGCGTGGTCAGCAAGAAAATAGCCTGGTTGGAAACATTACCGTATTTCATGTGGAGAGTCACTTGACTTTGCGTTAGTGTGTCTGGGATTCTGATAAGTGCTTGGAGTGGGTTTGTTTTTTTTTTTTTTTTTTTTTTTTTTCCTTTTCAATTTCATTGAACCAGCATTTTCTCTTGTAAAGAGTTAAAGTTTTGATCTTAACAATTAGGAAATGAATTTCTCTCTTTCAGCATGTGAAAGAAAAATACTTCAACTGAGATAGACCAGTAGCAAGCCATCCTGAATGTCTGAAAAACATCTCTTTAAAAGAAAAAAGTTTTACCAGCTCAACACACTGAAGTGAACTATAGTCTGAACTAAAGACTCAATATTTTCCTTTACCCTGTGGGAAACCTGTGGGACTCTCGTACTCATTCTGCCCTCTGGTGGCGAATTTTATAAATTGCACCTGAAGGACCACATTAGGAACTTTCTCTTTTCATAGGATTCCTATGATTTCCTGTGATTCTTCTACAATTACAGTGCTGCAAAACCACTGTCTTCTGACCTGTAGACCTTGTATTCAGTTTACTATTCAAACTGAGTTAAATACTGACTTTCACTTAATTAAACACAGACAGAGGGTTCAAACATGTCCCAACAGCCAGCTGCACGCTGGTTCATGTGGGCTGCAGATGAACCACAGTAATGAGTAAATTCACCTGGTGGGTGAACCCCAGCACACTGTGTTTTTAAACCTTGAACACTGCAAGATCTGTGAATTTAATTCATCTGATGAGTTCATGGTTTAATATATTCTAGACCCACTGGACAGAGATCTAGGTGTCCAAGGATAACAAAGTCATTCAGAGAATTAGAAGCTGGCTTACTCATTATAAAGATATTTGAATCGGTATTGGCACAGGAATAGACAGCATTCAGAACAATCCCACATATGCCTGGAACTTGACCTGGAGAGAGCAGCAGTATCAATCAGAGTGGAAGGATGTACTCCTCAGAAAAGGTACTGAGAGAATACTTTATTCTTCTTTAAAAAATAAATTTGGATCATATATCAAGCTATAGAGAAACAATACCCTATTTCATAATTTCTTCTGAATTAAATGTTTAGAAGAAAATATAGGAGGCTACACCCAAGATGCCAAAGAACCTGGGGGGCGGGGGGGCGGGAAGCAAGGATAGATATGTACAATTATACTGAACCAAACTTTCATGAAAGTCATCTTAAACAAAGTTGACAGATAAGACTAGAAGTACACATGACCAGTGACATCATAGTGTCCAGACCATATAAAGAATTTCTATAACTTGATTTTTAAAGGAGCAAATAGCACAATAGAAAACCAAAGAAAAAGACAGGTGTGGTGTCACATGCTCATAATCCCAGATCCTTGGGAGGCCAGGACAGAAAGTTTGCTTTGAACCCAGGAGTTCAGGAGCAGCCTGGGAAGAGGGAAAACTACATGAACAGGCAACTCACTGGAAAGGAGAGCCAAATGGCCAATTCGTTGCATCATCTATCAACAATAAAGAAAATGCAGATCAAAACATCACTGAGATAGCATTTGGCTCCCATCAGACAGCCCTTCAAAACAAATGTGGTAACACCAGACCCAGAGGAGACAAGAACATGAAGTGAGCATTCTCCACATTGCTTGTAGGAGTTTTAAATTGGCAAAATTATTACTTGATATTTAATAAATAATAATAAACAACCAACAATGACTAATTAGCATATCTAGTTGCTATTAGACAACAAACATATAAGTAATGTCTATAAAGTTCTGCACACTCTTTACAGCCAAGCTCTTCTGGGGCTACAGAATGTTTGCACATGTACACCAGGAGAGGTGTCGGCAGGGATGAGATCAATGGCAAATTGTTGCACAACCAACCTCCACGTCCTCCAGACCCACTGATGTGCTTCTGTCAGAGCTCAGCATGGGGTCTGCAAGCATGTGTTTTAGAGTTTCACAGAAGGAGGGGGTTTTACTTTGTAGCTGTGCAGACTTTCAGTTGCATGACCCTCTCTGGATCCCAGTTTTTTCATTTGTCAGTGGGGATAGTCATGTCTCTGCACTAATTACTGTGAGACATGTAAATGACAGATCTATCAGATAGTTTGCACAGTACCTGGCACATAGTAGCTGCTCAACTAATGGTTGTTATTGCTTTCACTGCTGTTATCATGACTATCTGAACTGGTGCTACAGTTTGGATCTGGAACATCCCCCCAAAACTCATGTGCTGAAAGTATGGTTCTCAATGAGTAAAGTTCAGAGGTGGGGCTTTTAAGAAATGAGTGGCTCATGGTGGCTCTCCCTTCATCAGTGGATGAATGCATTTGATGAATTAATCCACTGATAGCTAGATGGGCTACGGGGAGCAGGACCTAGTTGGAGGAAGTAGATCACTTGGGCGTGCCCTGGAGGGGTGTGTCTTCTCCACAGCTATCCCCAAGCCCATTCTCTTTCTCCTCCCTGGTTGCCATGAGCTGACAGCTTTGGCCTCCGAGTCCTTCCTCCATGATACCTCTGCCCCGGAGCCAGTCAATCGTGAACAGGATCCTCTGAAGTCAGGAGACAAAACAAACTTTTCCTTCTCGAAGTTGTCTTTGGCAGGTGTTTTGGTTATAGCAACACAAAGCTGCTGGACACCCCTGGGGGTTAATAATAATTTATGACCCAGGAGAAATTATCTTTCTGATGAGGAAGACAGATATCAAGAAAGAATCCTCCATGCTGAATTCTAGAACAGTAAGAATAGCGGTCAGAGCATTCCAACGGGGAAAGGACAAGAAGCGAGTGAGCAGTCTCGCCACCACTGCCTTGCAAACCAGTCTCACCAACCCCCAATCATCATCTACCACAGCCATTTGGTTGGTCCCCTCCCACTGGTGGAACACGGCCTCTCACTACACCTCCTCGAGTCCTGGTTATCAATAAGATGCATGCACTGACTTTCCTGGGCTTGATGCTCCAGCCCTAACCTGGCCCAGGCGAAGACCAAGAAGTCAGCTGACTGTCCCTAGTGAGCTTGACACAAGACCACAGGATTGGAACCGCAAGGTTGTTAGATCAGGTGAAAAGAAACAAGACTGAAGTCGGCCTTTGTTTAAAACAGAGAAGGAGGCTTCTCCACCCTCAAATGACCACTGAGCTAAGAGGTAGGTCACTATCGGGGCAAAGTGGGCAAGACATCACTTCCTGTGAGCGAATGTTTCGTAGAATCACTTTGCCAAACCAACCAACCAATCCTTAATGCCACCTTCGTCAGTGTCTGCCCTTGGAAGTCATAGCTCAAAATTTGAATGGACTATCCTTTACACTATAAACAGAATTTTCCCTCCAGAAATCATAAATATATCTCTATCATAAATGCAAAGTAGATGACCTTTTTGCCTGACTTTACCAGAAACTCTCCTCGAGGGCATAAAGTGCACTTAGTAATATTTTACAGAGATACTTCCTCCAGGTTGCCAAAATTCTCACTTTCCCTTTAAATTATGGTTAAGGCAATTTATAAATAGAAACCATCAAAATTGCTCTAAGTTTAGTTTTCATTAGGAATTAATCATCAGCTGTGATTTCCTTGGGTGCTAAGACTATAAATTCCAGGACTCTGTCTTTGAGGTTAAGTCCTTTTTCTTCCTCTAAAACTTAAATGCATATATTCCCTTCCACAAGATCCAGAGAGGGGATTATCCACATGCAAAGAAGCTGTTCATGATGTCTATTCCCCTATTTAAAAAAAAAAAAAAAAAAGGCCCTCCTACGTTCTGTGGGTCACTGTTTCTGACATTCATTTGCGGGACAGTTGGTGTAGTCAATTGTAAGAGCAGATTGACAAGAAGAATGGAGAATTTTCAAGGCATGCCAACTGTAAAAGGGAAATGTTTGACAAGCAAAGGAATCAGTACCAAGTCAAATAACTTTACATATATGTAAATAGACTGGAATTGTGCCCGTCAGCCATCACTTGTGTCCCAGAGGCCTGAACGCTGAGAGGTATTCAGTCATAGACAAGACTGGGTGCACCTACCGAGCCAGCAGCCCTGTCAAATGCTCAAGCAGCCGGAGCCTGCACCCTGTGGGGTCTGGGCTGTGCCACCCTCTGCTCAAGGTCCCATTGTGGACACTGCACCATTCACCTGCTCCTGGATTTTACCTGAGGTATTAACGAAGCCCCTCCTACAGGCAGACCCAGGGGTGTGACCCCTGCTGTGAGATGCTTGGCTTAAGGAAGAGCAGACTCAGGATCTTCTTTTAATTCTTTGCTAGCAAGGTAAGATTATTCACTACTCTTCCGCTTATCCGGTCTGCCCAGACCTTAACATGACAACCTGCCGACTATAGTCTGAATGTTTGTGTCCCCACTCCCAAAGTCCTATGTTAAATCCTCATGTCAAATGCCATGATATTTGGCGGCGGGGTCTTTAGAAGGTGATTAAGTCCTGAGTGTGGAGCCCTTATGGATGGGAGTAAGGGTAGTAACCCTTATAAAAAAGGCCCCAGAGAGCCGCCTTGCTCTTACTGCTATGTGAGGAGGCAGAAACCAGAAAGCAGGACCTCACCAGTCAATGGAATCTGCCATTACCTTGACTTCCTAGACCCCAGAGCTGTGAGAAATAAATGACTCTTGTCTCCAGTCACACAGTCCTGGTGTTTTGTTATAGCATCTCAAATGTACGAAGATCTTGCCCCTCAGGGAGCACGTGAGGGCTCTTGAAGCTGCTAGGCTCCTCACCCTGTCCTGGGTGCCCATGCCTTTCCCTGACTTTCTGGCTCTGCCCAGAATTCTGCCTGCTCTGCTGCCCAGCAGGTGCCTACAGACCCCTGAATTCTGCTGCCATGACACTTGAGCACCTGCTGGCAACAGACCTTTCCTGTTCTCTCCCTGGACATCATGTTGAGTTCTTCCCAATGGGCATAGGATGAACTTTCTAGAAGCTGACATCATGGTGGAGTTTGGGCTGCATGGTGTTTATTAGGGATCACACCTGTAGAAGAAGAGGGAGGAATTTGGGATCAGATGGGAGAAGTCCACAGACTTGACGGAACTCTGCCAACTTGACCAGGACCTCCGGAGTGGACATTGCCTGGCAGTGTTGTTTTATGTGAGGCAGCCTGGCCGGGCCTTTCTCCTGCCTTGCCCAGTCACTGCATGTGGGTTTCCCCAAGGGAGGGCATGACCCTGGGCAAAGTGGCTGTCTGTAGCTGAGGCAGACCCTGAGGAGCCACCAGCTGCAGGCTTCTGCTGCCCCCACCGCTGGGCAGTAGATCCTTCCTGGACAGAGGTGACCTGCCTTCACATCTTCACACCTGTCACCTCCAGTACAGACCTCTGCTGGCCTTGACCTCACAAATCTGCCTGTCCAGGGCTGTGACCTGTCTCCAGTGAGTGTCCACAGACCCTCTTTTGACTTCCAGCACTGAAGACAGCTCGACTCCCTAAAATTTCGGATTGCCATGTGAACACCCAGGAGACACCTTCTTGCCACCCATTGTGGTCATGGATATGAATGAGCAAGCTCTGCTGTCAACTCTGATGCCCCTAGCTACGGTGCCTTCCCCGCCTCCCATCCACACCGTGGGTCCCGTTTCTTGCTGACCTCCTGAAGGATTCCTGGTAGAGGAAGGAGAGCAGAAAGGCAGGGCTTCCAGGAGGCACGCCAAGGTGGGCCCCTCCAGAGGCCTGGGTGCAACCTCAGGGCAGGTGCCTCGAGAAAGAGAACCAGGTCCTATGTGCCCATAATCTGCAGGATGGTTGCAACTCCTTGCAAACTACACTGGAAGATCTGGGGGCCTGTTGTATATTTGAAGCTTCAGAGGTCATGGGAAATCAGTGGAGAGGTCAACTTTGAGGGTTCAGCCAATTCTCACTGTAGGAGAAACACCCCTCCCTCCAGCTTCATTCCGACGTCCCAGCCCAAGGACCAGCGCTGTCTCTTAAAGCCCTTTCATCTTGCCCCTTTCCATCTTGACTTCCATTATTCCTCCTTTTTGAACAATTTCCCAGTTTCAATTTCCTCCCCTGTCTCACAAAAGAAAAGGAACGCCTCCACCTGAGAGCCTTCCTTGATTAACATCTCCTCGGTCTGATTGTTCTGAGATTACTCAGTATTAGGTTTATATGAAAACCAAATGGCATCATATAAAATTTCAAAGGATTGTCCAAACTATTATTTGTATTGCATCAGTTCCTTTTTAAATCAGTTAACCAGCAAATAAGATGGGGGAACGTTTTGGTGCCATTAGGGACATTTTGGGTTGCTGTTTTTTTGCTTTTTTTTTTTTTTTTTTTTTTTTTTTTTTTTTTAATAAACGATTGGTTGAAATGAGATTTGACCCGCTGGTTATTTGCATGTGGCTATTTGGTGAACATTTGTAATTGTTTTTAGCATGGCATCTATGAAATTGATCTATTTCAGCCACAATCAAAGGAACCTATTATGATGACTCCATTTCCTGTAACCCTAGATGCACTGCATTAAAATATCATCCTTCATTAGGAACCTTTAGGACAAAAAGGTGCCAGTGTGTTTCAAATGTTTGGCCCTCATTAGGTTTATTGTTAACCATGTGGCAGGTGACTCAGGATAATGACCATGCCCTCCATAGACAGTAGCATCAGCAAACCCTTATGGGCTGTCCACTCCATGCCAGGCACTGAGACAGGGCCTTATGTGGACTAATGCATCCTTTCAGTGACCCCAGGAGAAAACTGAGATAAGTGAGGTACAAAATTCGTCCAAGGTCACAGAGATAATGAGACAATATAGGAATCTAGTTCCAGATTTTCTTCCTAAGTCCCTTTCTCTGCCAGGCATAGGAACATGCACCTACATAGTCCCTGCTACTCAGGTGGCTTGAGTCTAGAAGTTCGAGGCCAGCCTGGGCAACACAGCGAGACTCTGCCTCAAACAAATTAAGAAGTAAATTGATCCCAAGTCTTTTCCTCTAAGCACTTTGCTACTAGCCCACAACAGCCTCAGTGCAGGTCTCCATGGCTCAACAACTCAAGGTCGGTCAACCAGGTTTCCCATCCCCTGGAAGTCGGGATAGAAATAAGTTTCCCTGAACAACGGAGAATTAAGGGGACCCTGTTCTTCCTGAGCCAAGGGGGCTGCTGTAGCCCCTCTCTGCATTGCACGGCGACTTCCTGACTGTCCTGCCACAGCACCGTCAGGTCACACAGGAAAGAAGGTGACAGAACCTGAAGCAGTTTGCCATCTGTCTGGCCTTGGAACTGAGATTTCGGGAAAGCCCCAGGGACACGTCTCTAGGTGAGCCTAGGGGACTCACCTGCACGTTGCCTCTTGAAACCCACTCAATTAGCAGACGGGCTTTTGCCTAAAGTGACTATTACTGGGAAGGACAGCCTTATTCCATGTTCCATCAAATTATCTCCCTGGGATCTGTTGTATTTCACGTCATGTAATAAGCCAGTTTTTATCTCACTAAAATGAGATCTGCTAAGCAACCTGGGAGTAAAGCACACCTCCGACCCACCCACCCCCCATCTGCCCCATCTGATGGAATGAAAATTGCCACCACGAATAAAGATCCAACCCCCGCCTGCGCTGTTTCCCCGGTGGAGGACCCGTGTGGCTCAGCAGCTCTGCCACGGCCCAGGCAAAAATGCAGAGTTTGTCTCTTTTGTCAGTCTGGAGATAAAATCCTATTCTTTGTAATCCCTGAAGAAACAAATCAAATAAACTCGGGCTGAGCTAACCATTTTCAATCCATCAAAGCAATCAAATTCTGTTTACTTGAATCACAATGATTTCTAAAATGTTATTAAAAAGTAAAATGGAGTTTAACTATTCCAAAAAACCGAAAATGATGTGCAAACACAAAAGGGATAAGATTTCTGTAATTATGTAGACACAAAGTCGATGCCGTCATTTGTGCTACAATACATTGTAGCTATGGCATGTAAAGATAAAGAGCCCTTTGTCTCACAAAGCTGCTGCAAGTGATGCATAAACATAATTAATGTAAGAAGTCTTCAAAGGGGTGACTATTCATTTAGTTAGTTTTATTGCTCTTTCGGGCAAACAATGGTTTTATAATTTAATAAACCAATTAACTGATTATGTCTCACCCAAAATATTTGTATATCACCCATTCTATCATCTTCGAAGTCCTCATCCCATTTCTTACCCTGACAGCGTGGTCGGAATGCGACTAATTAGTATATTTGGCACATGTTTGGCTGGCAGGTTATTTTGAAGCCAGTTCTTGGGGAGTCTGTCTCGAGGTGCTATTGTGAACACTGTCAGCAACAGAAGGCCTCGTTTTCATGTCACTAAGAGCGCAGATACCACGTCCTCGGGACTGCTCAGGCCACTCTACGGGAAGGAGCCAGCGCGGCCACGCCTCTCCAGGGTGGCCCCTCAGCTCCTCCGTGGAGGCACGATGCCTCCCGAACGTGCCACCCGTTACCACGACTGCTTCCTGTGCTCAGGCGAGCGGCCTTCCTGGGCTCCAGTGCCTGTTGCGGCCAGATCGTGGCTGGGATGCTCACCACCCCGCAGCCTTCCCGCTGTCACCTGTGTTATCAGGAAGAGAAAAGCCGGCTGGGGAGAAATGCATCTGGGAACACAGCTCCACATCCAGGCAAACGGCAGGAAGTTCCAGCCTGGGCACATTCTTTCAGCACTTTGACACGTGAAATTGTCATGACAGGTTTTCAAGAGCAAGAATATCTGTCAATAAAAGCCTCGAAATGGAGTCATTTAAGAGGATTTGCTGGAGCCCTCAGGAAAAGATGTTTTTATTATAGGTACAAATGCACCGCCTGCCCCGTGCCCAGCGCTGCTACTGATGTCAACCAGCACTGCGTGATGAACGTGGGCTGACCTGAAGCCACTGGCTCCCGCGCTCTCAGCACAGAATTCATGCGTGGGCTTGTTCAAGAGCCTTCGGCCTGCGCATCCTGAATGAGGCCGGGTCCCTGTCTTCCAGAAGCACATTCTGTAGGGGCAGTCAAGGCAGGTACAGTAAATGTGGAGGACACTACCAGGCGGTGGTCCACCACACGGCAAGACGCACGAGAGAATGCTTGGCTCCGCCCAAGAGGAGCTGCAGCCTTTCCTACAGGAAGGGATGTGGATGCTCTTGCGGGACAGCGTGGGGTTACCTGGGTAACCCAGGAGGGGACAGAGCCTGGCAGTTGGTCAAAGGGACAGAGGTGAGAAAAAATGCGCATTGGAGCCCTAGAAATCCTTCACAAGGCAGAGTCTGGCCCCTGAGGGCCGTGGGGTAGCAGAGAGAGCCAGACGTCGGCAGGACCACACTGCAAGGCTGGGGTCGTAACGAGGAGTCTGAACTTTGCCATGGTTGCACTGTGGAGCCGTGGGCTTGAAGCAAGAAGCAATGCGTTCTGTTTTACATCCAGAAATAGACACCTATCCAAAAACTCTTCTGTCCATACCACTTCCCCCCAAAAAAGTCCTATTGGTTTATGGTTAATATAATAACAACCTCATGATTTATGGTTCATTTTCTCAGGAAAAATAAAACTGAGGCATTAGTACAATCCTTTCAAAAGCCACAGCAGAGCGTCAGCCTCCTGCGTCTCTAGACTCACTGGAGTCTCTGTGAAGGATGCTTTGCTGAGACAGGAGAGAAACCATGAGCCCTAGTAAGTGCCAAATTAACAGAAGACCCCTCAGGCCCCATAGAACAGGAAGTTCCAGAAGTCTGAAGGATGGATTGCTGCAAACAGGGTGGTCAGGCAAGGTTCCCAGAAGTGGGACTTGCTCTGAGAGGGGTCGGAGGGATGACTTGGACAGGAGGCAAGGTGGAGGGAAACACAATGGACAGCCATCTGTCTTGTCACAGTGAATGGTAAGACCAGGAGAGAGATGAAATGAGAGTCCAAGCGTGAAAGATAGAGGAAGGCTTTCTGACTCCATCTTGCAGGTGACTAAATAGGGTCATGGTGACATCAATACCACCAGCGCCACCGTGGATGGTGTTCTTGGGGTGCTGCTTATCCTCACTGCTCTGAGCTAGGACTTAATCCTAGGTCTTCTGCCCCCTATTGCCTTCCCAAGTGCCAAGAGCACTGGGGGAGCTGGAGAGGAATGAGAGACAGGTGGCACAGAAGCATGAAGCCCTTGTGGAAGAGGGGTTTAAGGAGAATTCCAAGGAGTCTAAAGAACCTAGTATGTCATGCATGACCCTTCAAGAACTGACCCCACTGATGTCTCTAGTTTCACACTCCCTAATAAAATAGTCTTATACACATGCCATTCTTGCTCCTGGCTTTGTGCTTCTGTGCACCACCCCTACCTACCTTCATGTGAACTCTGAGACCCAGGTACCCCTTTCTCTGGGAAGCCCTGCATAATTAACTGCACTAGTCAGCTTTCTGTTACTGTAGTAAAAAACTTGAGATAATCAACTTAGAAGGAAGAAAGGTTTACTTTAGCAACTGTGGTGAGGCAGCGCACCATGGCTCCAAGTGTGTGGTAGGACAGAGCTGCTCACCTCATGGCAGTCAGGAAGCAAAAGAGAGGAAGGAGCTGAGTGCCCAGTATCCCCTTCAAGGGTATGACCCCTAACTACCTAAGACTTCCCCCTAAGCCCTGCCTCTTAAAGATGTTGCCTTCTCCCAACACAACCGAGCCAGCTAAGCTAAGGCTTAATCTACGGGTCTCAGAGCAGGGGCTTTCTAGATGACAGTACAGCATTACTCACCCCGCTTTGCCTCTGTCGCCCTCTGCTCTGCTCCTGCTGGGAAATACTAGTATAGAACATTGTTCACTGTCCCTTGCCAACCCCAAGTCTGGTGACTTTGTGATTAAGCACAGGGTTATGAGCTTGGTCTCCAGTTTAATTCCCAAATCCCCCTAGGACGGCACCCAAATGCAACCGCACCTCAATTAGCATTGGACAAAGGTAAGGCCAGACAAGTGGACCCAGGGCAGGGAGGGCAATCCCGCCCATCCACCTACAAATCCAGGCCTCTCTCCAAGCACGTGTTATGAAACATCGTGTTTTCCAACCTCCAGAAAATGATGGTGGCCCTCAGGAGAATTGTCGCTTCCAGGGTGCCGCTGTTACAAACGGACCTTTGGGCTCCATCTGCACCATCTCCACGCAGCGGCCAGGGGAAAGAGTCCATTCTAAAGGGGAAAATGATCAACTCAAAGGGTTTGTTGGATTTCTTTGGCCTTTCAACTCAATCCAAAAGGCCACTCTTACAACCGTGTGTAAACACAGCACGGCCTGCAGGCTGAGCCCCTCGGATCACGTGACAGTGTTAGCTCACTAATCCCTGTGAAGCAGGGAGCAAATGTTGCTGAACAAGAGAACAGGATGGCCCAAGGGTCTAAACCTCCCATCTCCAATCTTAGGGGGCCATGAGAATAACCTGGAAGGTTTAGGATAACACCACCGGCCCCGCCTCCGGGGTTTCTCATTCAGTCTCTTCGGGCTGGGGCTCAAAATTCAAATTTCTACCTTCCCAGGGGAGACTGATGCTGCAGTTCCAGGGACACGCTTCAGAAGCACTGGCCTAGACCCTCGATGAGAACCTTGCAGAACTTATCAGATCCCAGACACTGGCTGCCAGATTGACTCCAGCAGCTGAGCTAACACCCCGGTGGCGACATCAAGTGACGGGAGCAAGCTCACCTGCTCTGACTGCTTCTCCTGTGGCTCAAAAAGGGAGCAGCCACTTGCCAGCTTCCACCAGAATACAGGGGGAGAAGGCCAAGCGTGGAGGGGTAAGTTTTCAGACAAGAATCCCTGAGATCAACTGTGGGGACCTTACTCCGTCGCTCCCTTTGAGATGTTCCTGGTAGGGATTTGAAAAGAGGGTCAAAGTGAACTTGAGTTCTGACTCAGATTTCACAAAACTGGGTTTTCAAATCAAATCAGACGAACGCTGTAGGTGCATCGGGCTGCTCAGCCCCCACCCAAACGTGACCTCTCCAATAAGAAGGGGAAAACGCTTGAAAAACCTCTTCAACATCAAATAGCAACTTAAGGGCATTTTCTGGTGATTTAAACTTCAACGAATCAGAAACATCTGGACTAAATTTTACTCGAATTCTACACAATCTAAACAATTAAGGTGGGGGAGGAAGCACTTGGCAAACTGCCCTTGGGTTTAATCAAGCCCCGAGCATTTGAAAATTGGTCTGAGGTGTTGATGAGCTCTGGGTGCAACCGGGAGCCCCAGATTTACCACTTGGAAGATACCACCTTCCCTTCTCCCAGGACCTCTGGAGCGGCCTGGCTGATCTCTATTTGCTTCCTGGCCCCATGAGGACAGCAACTTCACAATTCAATGCTCTGGACATGTCTGGACGCCTAGTGACCAGGAGCAAGTGGGCACGGAACACTCAACAGCCCAACCCAGGGGCTCAGAGCCTGCGGGTGGGTGTCAGGATAGTGCAGCCAGCTGCCGCAGCAGACAAGCCCCACATCTCCAGGGCTTCCTTCAACTCGGCTTATGTGTGGCCCAAGCCTTCTGGGTTGGGTGACTCCGCAGGGTACCTCTCTTCCAAACAGCTACTCAGAATCTAGGCTGCTCCAGCATGTGACTCAACAACATTCCTCGTTACCTGTGTCCCCGTGATTGCTGCCAAGGAGAAAGAGGATGGAAAGACAAGTTTGGAAACTCAGATCTGCCATTTAAGGGCTATGAAGCATTCTGCAGAACACATGACCTCTTTAAGCTTCCATTGGTTTCTTCCTCTGTAAAATAGGACTCAACGAAAGTCCCCCTCATGAGGTTCATGGGAGATCAATGAGATTTGGCTCTGAACCCTGGTTGCATAAGGTGAGGTCTGCTTCTACCAACACTGTACCAGCCGGGACCCCACTAGAAATGTGACCCCCGGACCCAGCACAGACTTACTGAATCAGAATCTGCATTTATTTAATGAGCAGTCCAGATGATTTGTGCATATAGCAGTTTGAGAGGCATAGTAAGCATATAATAAATGCTCACAGTAAGTACATAGTAAGTGCTCAATAAACATTAGCTGCCATTGTTATCGTCTAAACTTCAGCTGCCACTGCAGCCTGGAAATGGCTGAGCCAGTGAGCCAGTCTTCAGGGTCACGGGTGGTGATGACCTGGTTAGAAAGCTGGCTTCTCACCACAAGGAACAGTGACACTTCCTACTGATATCCTTTCATGAAAGGGCAGAGAAGGGACGGTTATGTTAACTGACAAATCAAAGCAAGGCAGGACTAATACAGCAATCATTTTATCCCCATTATCCCAAGAAATTCAGCCCATCTGGCCTGTCACCCTCACCATTACACACTGATCACAGACCCCGTGTGTTACCTGGGATCAGCCCAGGAACGTGAAAGGTAGGAACAGACCCAGATTTCTAGACAGGTTGTCATGGAAAATTTCCCTCCTTGGGGGGCTAGGACAATCTCGAGGAAATCACTTCCCCCACCTCCTGGCGAAGCACATTTCCACGGTTCGCCTGGCTTTCTGAGACCGGCGCTGCCGGCTCGCTCAGTTTCTGGCATCTGGTGCTCCGGAATGTGGAGGGCTTCTTCTGGCTGGCCGCCTGCCGGCCTAATTTCCATGATTACACCAAATCATCACCCAGAAAGTGCCCTCTGTAAAATGACTAAACTCGTATCAGGTGTCTCTCCTCCGCCCTCTCCCCTGCCTCCCCCTCCCCTGACAAAGGCCCTGTCTGCCACACTGTGAGGCTGAGTGCTTTCTCTTGGTGACGGATCACAAGACTTCTGAGGCCCCATTTCCTCTCCCGGGCATGTCTCCTCCTCCCTAAGGATCGACGTGACCCAGAGGAACCATCCAAGAGCATGGGGCAGCTCCGGTCTCCCTCCCTTCACCTCCTCTCTCTCTCTCTCTCTCTCTCTCTCTCTCTCTCTCTCTCTCTCTCTCTCTCTCTCTCTCTCTCTCTCTCTCTCTCTCCACACACACACACACACACACACACACAAAATGCCGAGAACATTAAAGAAAGCTGTTAAGCTAATCTGGTGCATCTAAATGGGCAATATATATTGAATCCATGCTCCATTGATCATAATTATTGCAGGCGCTTTATCAAGTAGCCATCTTAAACCATTATTTAGAGATCACTTTGCTTTCCATTACTGTCCCTATATTGCAAAATTCACAGGGAATTGGATGCCGGGCGATTGAGGGGCGTGCACAGTATTAGCCGAGACTGCCCTTGTCATCCAGAGTGTTTCCGCCCGGGGAGACTTAGCCGCAGCCAGTGAACTTTCCAAGAGCCCGCATCCGCTTTATGGCAGAAAAATAAATCCTCCACCAGGGTCTGGTTTTCCACCTTGGCTCTGCAAACAATATCACCATTATTCTTGCCTCAGATAATCCCCGGTAAGACCCTCGACATACAAAGCCCCGCTCACACCGGGCGTTCTGCAGATGAGGTGCAGTCGCTGCGAAGCGTGTGGATGAAGGCATCTGGCCTGCGAAGAAAACAAGGGCGCCTTATCTGAGACGGCCCAGCCCCCAGACGGGAGCTCTCAGAGCAGAACCACGCGCCCGCTCCTCCCCTCGCTAAGGACGCCCTGGCCCAGGAGCCGCCTGGTCTCCTCCAAGGCCCGGCGCTGCTGCGCGGGCTCCCTTCTCCATCGGCCCTTTAAGAGGAGACACCCGACTTGACCACACCGAGTGGGGCTGGACCGCGCCGTGGTTACGGCTCTCCACGGACAAGACCTCAGGGCAGGCTCCAACCCGCGCCTAGCCTCATGCTGTCCGCAGAGCCTCAGGCAATCTGTTCAGCCTCCCGTGGGCTGCAGCTTCCGCAGAGTAAGCACTAAGGTGATCATCGCCCGCCTTGCTGGGCCCTGGGACAGCTCAGGTCTGGAACCCAGTGAGGGCTCAGTACAGGACAGCTCTCGTGATTGTCTCCAGGTGCAGGTTCTCCAATGTTCACGTGCAACCAAATCACACAGATAACTGCCCTGTCCCTGATCCAGGAGGTCTGGGGACCCCAGGATTTGTGTTTCCAGCAAATTCCAGGTGGTGCCATCAGTCTGCAGATCGTATTTTGAGAACTCCTGCTCTGCTGATCTGAGAACTCAACAGTCTTTACTCCCTGGCTTGGCTTGGTGGTTAAAAAAAAAAGTATGAAACAGACCCAAGACAGGACTATTATCAAAGAAAAAGCCTGAGAGTTGAATTCAGATCGACCTGAGTCTGCCTCCTCTGCCACTTACTAGCTGTGTGATTTAAAATAACTTCCTTAACTTCTCTGGGCTCACTTTTCCCACCTGTAGATTGGAATGAATAGCTCCCACTTCATGGAGATGTTATGCAAATGCAATTTGATGACTATAGGAAATACTGAAACAGATGTTGGCATGTGATAGCAAACAAATGGTGATTATTAACAATAGTGCTAGGTTGGGTGGTATGATATTGCTGATATTTGACCATATTTTACCTACCGGAAATGGCTATTTTAAATATAGATCATGCTGATCGTAACAATAATAGTAATAGCAATATCACTGAACACCCCAACTTTATATAACTAGCTAACGACATCTACTGAAGCAAAGTTAGGGCCGTGACTCGGTTAAACGGTGGTGTCATTTTAGCTACCATGTTCATCTGCCTAGGTGCCTAATTTGTCCTCCTGCCCCCAAGCAGACAGACAGACACACACACACACACACACAGATTTAATGTGCCTGGTCATAGATTGTTACTCTCTTTGGTAGGAGCTCCCCCAGTGACCACCACGAGTGGCCAGTGTGTGAACCACGCAGACATGTTCTGTGTGGATCTTTGGCATTTCCCGGCCACCTCTGAATGACCACGCCTGCTTCTGGCCAGCCCTCTCCTTTCCTTCTAACTCGCTAAGAGTGGGGAAACCAAATAGCTTGTTTTTTCTAGTTTATCTTTATATCCCCATATTTTAAATAAAATGATTAGTCATATAACAGATGTTAGGCAAATGTGAATTAAAAATAATTGTAAAATAGGGCAATGAAGAAACACTATCATCTTGATAGATCAATCCTGAAAGGACCTTTAATAAAATGTAATGTCCACCTTAAAAAACACAACCCAAAGCTAACTCTGAATAAACCAGGAACATGAGCTACTAACAGACTCAATGGGCGGGTGGATGGATTTGTGTGTCTATGTGTGTTTATGTGTGTGCACAGATATGTTTTTCCAAACAACATCCAGCAAAATGATTCACTGTAAGACATGGAAGACACTCGTGTTAAAAGACAGGGACAAAACAAGGCTGTCCACTTGCTACTGAACATCTTCTAAAAGCACCAGCTAAAACAAGAGAAAAGAAAGTTAAATAGGAATAACTGTTGGAAACTACAGACAAAAGTCATTATTATTTTTAAATGATATAACTATGTGCTTGGAAAACTCATGAGGAAATATTAGAAATAATGTGAAGCTTCAGTGAGGTGGGTGGTTATAAAACTAACTCATAAAAATCAATAATGTGCCTATAGTGCTTCATAAAACGTGTGCTTTGGGTCATCCATAAAGATTGGTGCCTAGAATGGACCTCTCAATAAGGGACTTCACCCGATGAATAGAGCCACACAGCCCTACTCAGGAACACCAGGGGGTATGTGAATAATTACAAAAGCCGCATCAAGTTCTAAGATGGGAAGGATGGTCACACTAAGAAATCCTGCTATACACGGAATCCAATCCCAGTTAAAACTCCAACACACGTTTTTCAAACTGGCCTAAAGTTTATTTGAAGATTGCGTGAGAATGATCAGGAGCAGGGAAGTCAGAGCGGGGAAAGGTTATTGGGAGAATATTTACCTTTCAACTGTTAAAATGTACTAAAAGTCTGGTAATTATAACAAGATCCAAAAGAGACAGACGAATCACATGAACTACGAAATCTGGAAATAGATCCAAGCATATAAGAAATGTTGATATACTACATGTAGTTGGGATTTCAAATCAAGGTGATAAGCTAAGACTCCTCAATAAAAAAAAGAAAATAGGGATAACTATTTGGAAAAACACAACTTTCTCCAACATAAATTTCATATGTGTTTAAAAAAATAATGTAAAAAGACATAAATATTTATATACTATTTGTTGGGAATTGCCTAATAAAGGCACCAAAGTAAAATTTTATAACATTAGAAATTACAACTGGGGTGGCGGGGAGGACCAATAAAGTTAAAAGGCAAATGCTCCAGAAAATATATTTTCAATAGACATGATATTCAAGGAATTAGTATCCTTACTACTTAAAAATATTTTATATTTCATCAGAAATATCAGATAGAAATTTGGGTAAAGGGCACAGACAAAATTCAATGAGGAAACAAGTCAAATTGCCACATGCAAATGCTCGAGATCACTAATATCAAAAAACAAACTGAAATTACTGGTCCACCCTATTTACTTATTATATTATTATAGATTTTAAAAAATAAGCTGGGTGCAGTGGTACACACCTGTAGTCCCAGAGGCTCAGGAGACTGAGGCAGAGGATCACAAGTTCAAAGCCAGCCTCAGCAACTTAGTGAGGCCCCAAGAAACTTAATAAGACCCTATCACAAAATAAAAAATAAAAGGTCTAGGGATGTGGCTCAGTTGTTAAGCACCCTTGGGTTCAATTCCCAATCATCATCATCATCATAATTGTCAAATATGTGGAGCAAATAGAGAAGAATAAAACTATGGCATTTGCTGGTAAATGGATGGAGTTGGGGAATATCATGCTAAGTGAGATAAGCCAATCCCAAAACCCAAAGGCCAAATGTTTTCTCTGATAAGTGGATGATGATACATAATGGGGCAGGGCATGGGGGTTAAGGGAAGAATGGAGGAAGGAGGGATTGTGTAGTGGGAAATGGTAGAGGGGCGGGGGTGGGGGGAAGGAAAGATGGTGGAGTGAGACAAACTCTATTACCCTGTGTACATATATGATTACACAAACGGTGTGACTCTACACCATGTACAACCAGAGAAAACAAAAGTTTTACTCCATTTGTGTGCAATGAATCAAAATGCAGTCTGCTGTCATGTGTAACTAAATAGAACAAACAAAAAGAAATTGTGGGGCAATACAGAGGCATTTGCACATATTGTAAGTAGAAATGTACATTATTTTTGTTGTTGTTTTCACAGTGCTGGTGATTGAACCCAGGCCTTCATAGATACTCAGCAAGCACCCTAACCCAGCCCTAAAATGGTCTTTTAGAGGACAATTTGGAAGTTTTGAAAGCCTTAGACTTTGACTCAGTAAATAACACTTCTGAAATAAGACTGAGGAAATAACTAAGCTAGTGCACAAGGGTAAAATAAAGATGATCTTTACAGCACTATTTATAAAAGCCAAAAAATTAAGATATTATTAAAAATTATGGCAAAGCCATTAAAATTATGGCAAAATTCTCTATGTATTTTAAAAAAACACAGTCACAGAAGCACGGGTTCCCAAACTTTAGCATGCGTCAGTATCACCTGGAGGAATTCTTAAGACAAGAAGGCTGGCCCCACCCCTGAGATTCCGGCTGAGATTGATTGCTGCTGTAGACTGTGCGGTTTCTAAGAAACGCCCAGGAGATGGCAATGCCGCTGGCCCAGGTATCGCACTTGGGAGTCGCCGTGATGGAATACTGCTTAGTGAAGAAAGCAAATTACAGCATGGCAGAGAGAGTGTGATCCAGTTCTGTATGCAACTTATATATGCATAGGAAAATATCCTCAAGGGTAAACCCTAAAATATTAACAATGGTTATTTCTAAGTGTCAAGGTTATGGGTGCTTTAAATTTTTTATGATCAACGTGAATTATTTATATAAATTTAATTAATCGGCCATTTCCTCCTCTAATAAGCGAATTTTATGAAATCCACATGTGCCTGAGACCTCTTGTGCCACCTCTTCTCTTGCCCTAAGTCAGTTGGAACCAGACTCAGACCTTCAGGGTCTATTCTTACTGTTATTAATAACAACTACACTAAGATATAATTCAAATACCATACAATTCACTCATTTAAAGAGTATACTCCAGTGGCTTTTAAATGTGTTCACAGATGGGACAGCCATCATCACAACCAATGTTATACATTTTCATGTTCTAACACAAACAGGGACCCTTCACCCCAACACCTCCCGTTTCCCCCACCTGCTCCCTCCAGACACTGGCACCCACTGATCTACTTCCTCTTCCTCTGGACCAACCTCATCTAGACATTGCATATAAAGGGACTCATACGATATGTGCTCTTTTGTGACTGGCTTCCTTCACTGGGCATGCTGTCCTTGGCATGCAGAGCATCTCCACAGTCTACCTCACCTTGCGAGCCCCACTAAAGTATGAAAGTCCACCTTGGAAAGGTCCCAGGTATGTGGAGCTAAGTGTGTGAGTTTTAATGCGCTCTGTAACCATCCCCCTCCCCTGGTCCCAGAAGTTTGGGCTCACTGTTGGGTTCTCATCTCTATTTTAGACTTGATGAGTTTTGAGACACACTGGCTTCCTGATAGGCATGATGGAGGTGCACTATACCTCTATGATAAAAGGGTGGACCTAGGCCTTGCCACCTCCTCCCCCAAGCTGCTTCCTGCTCTGGATTCCTGACCCTCTTTTGGGACAGGTAACAGAAGCATCACAGAGACATGAGAGAGCTCGATAGTTCTCAGAGTAGCATCTGCTACTCCATGAATGCTCAGCATATGTTAGCGATTGGCCTTATCATAATAGTTAATTGGATTTCAATACCAGGCAAAGTTTCTTCATCATGAATGATAGGGTCTCTGAAGCAGATGCCTGCAATAGAATTGGCCAAAGTCTTCCCTTATAAAATTGTCTTGCCCGACACTATGAAAGTGGTACTAAGAGAAAAATTCATTGCATGGAGCACATTCCAGAAAAGAATGAAAAGTCAACAATTAAATGACCTAACATTACAGCTCAAAGCCCTAGAAGAAGAAGAACAGAGTAACAGCAAAAGTAGTAGAAGACAGGAAATAATTAAAATCAGAGCTGAAATCAATGAAATTGAAACAAAAGAAACAATTCAAAAAATTGACAAAACAAAAAGTTGGTTCTTTGAGAAAGTAAACAAAATAGACAAACCCTTAGCCACACTAACAAAGAGAAGGAGAGAGAAACTCAAATTACTAAAATTTGTGATGAAAAAGGAAATATCATGACAGACACCCCTGAGATACAGAACATAATTAGAAGCTACTTTGAAAATCTGTATTCCAACAAAATAGAAACTACCGAAGACATTGACAATTTTCTAGAGACATATGCTCCTCCCAAACTGAACAAGGAGGACATACACAATATAAACAGATCAATATCAAGCAATGAAATAGAAGAAGCCATTAAAAACCTACCATCCAGGAAAAGCCCAGGACCAGATGGATTCTCAGCCAAGTTCTACAAGACCTTCAAAGAAGAACTCATTCCAATACTTCTCAAAGTATTCCAGGAAATAGAAAAGGAGGGTACCCTACCAAACTCATTCTATGAAGCTAATATCACCCTCATACCCAAACCAGGAAAAGACACATCAAGGAAAGAAAATTTTAGACCAATATCCTTGATGAATATAGATGCAAAGATCCTTAACAAAATATTGGCAAACCATATCCAAAAACATATTAAGAAAATCGTGCACCACAATCAAGTGGGGTTCATACCTAGAATGCAAGGATGGTTTAACATCCATAAATCAATAAACGTAATCCATCATGTCAATAGACTTAAGGATAAGAATCATATGACTATAACAATTGACACAGAAAAAGCGTTCAACAAAATACAACACCCCTTCATGCTGAAAACACTAGAAAAAATAGGGATAATAGGAACATACCTGAACATTGTAAAGGCTATTTATGCTAAGCCCATGGCCAACATCATTCTTAATGGAGAAAAACTGAAACCATTCCCTTTAAAAACAAGACAGGGAACAAGACATGGATGTCCTCTTTCACCACTTCTATTCAACATTGTCCTCGAAACTCTAGCAATTAGGCAACTAAAGAAATTAAAGGGATACGAATAGGAAAAGAGGAACTTAAGCTGTCACTATTTGCTGATGACATGATTCTATATTTAGAGGATCCAAAAACCTCCTCCAGAAAACTTCTAGACCTCATCAATGAATTCAGCAAAATAGCAGGCTATAAAATCAACAGGCATAAATCTAAAGCATTTTTATACACAAGCGATGAAACATCTGAAAGGGAAATGAGGAAAACAACACCATTTGCAATAGCCTCAAACAGAATAAAATACTTGGGAATCAATCTAACCAAAGAGGTAAAAGATCTCTACAATGAAAACTACAAAACACTGAAGAAAGAAATTAAGGAAGACCTTAGAAGATGGAAAGATCTCCCATGTTCTTGGATAGGCAGAATTAATATTGTCAAAATGGCCATACTACCAAAGTGCTCTACAGATTCAATGCAATTCCAATTAAAATCCCAATGACATACCTTACAGAAATAGAGCAAGCAATCATGAAATTCATCTGGAAGAATAAGAAACCCAGAATAGCTAAAGCAATCCTTAGCAGGAAGAATGAAACAGGGGGTATCGCAATACCAGAACTTCAACTATACTACAAAGCAATAGTAACAAAAATGGCATGGTATTGGCACCAAAATAGACAGGTAGATCAATGGTACAGATAGAGGACACGGACACAAACCCAAATAAATACAATTTTCTCATACTAGATAAAGGTGCCAAAAATATGCAATGGAGAAAAGATAGCCTCTTCCACAAATGGTGCTTCGAAAACTGGAAATCCGTTTGCAAGAGAATAAAACTAAACCCCTATCTCTCACCCTGCACAAAAATCAACTCACAATACATCAAGGACCTCGAAATCAGACCAGAGACCCTGCATCTTATAGAAGAAAAAGTAGGTCCAAATCTACAACTTGTTGGCTTAGAATCAGACTTCCTTAACAGGACTCCCATAGCACAAGAAATAAAGGCAAGAATCAACAACTGGGATAGATTCAAACTAAATAGCTTTCTCTCGGCAAAGGAAACTATCAGCAATGAGAAGAGAGAGCCTACAGAGTGGGAGAATATCTTTGCCACTCATACTTCAGATAGAGCACTAATTTCCAGAATATATAGAGAACTCAAAACACTCTACACCAAGAATACAAATAACCCAATCAACAAATGGACTAAGGATATGAACAGATGCTTCACAGAAGATCTACAAGCGATCAACAAACATATGAAAAAATGTTCAACATCTCTAGTAATAAGAGAAATGCAAATCAAAACTACACTAAGATTCCATCTCACCCCAATTAGAATGGTGATTATCAAGAATACAAGCAACAATAGGTTTGGAGAGGATGTGGGGAAAAAGGTACACTCATGCATTGCTGGTGGGCTGCAAATGAGTGCAGCCACTCTGGAAAGCAGTGTGGAGATTCCTTAGAAAACTTGGAATGGACCCACCATTTGACCCAGCTATCCCACTCCTTGGCCTATACCCAAAGGACTTAAAATCAGCATACTACAGAGATACAGCCACATCAATGTTCATAGCTGCTCAATTCACAATAGCCAGACTGTGGAACCAACCTAGATGTCCTTCAACTGATGAATGGACAAAGAAACTGTGATATATATATACATACACGATGGAGTATTACTCAGCTATAAAGAATAATAAAATTATGGCATTTGCAGGCAAATGGATGAAATTGGAGAATATCATGCTAAGTGAGATAAGCCAATCTCAAAAAACCAAAGGACGAGTGATCTCGCTGATAAGCGGATAATGACATGTAATGTGGGGTGGGGGGGCAAGAATGGAGGAAGGAGGGACTGTATAGAGGGAAAAGGGGGGTGGGAGGGGTGGGGGCGAAGGAAAAAATAACAGAATGAATCAAACATCATTACCCTATGTAAATGTATGATTATGCTGTTACTTCATGTACAAACAGAAACAACATGTATCCCATTTGTTTACAATAAAAATAAAAAATAAAAAAAATTAAAAAATCAATGGTTTCACCTAGAAACAGAGACTATGACATAAATTAAATCAGCCTTACAATTAAAAATTAAACAAAAGTACTCTCTTTTTGAAGTAAAAAAAAAAAAAAAAAAAAAAAAATGTCTTGCCCACATTTCCTTAAGCAGGATGGAGAGAGGACAGTTGAGGACAAGATTTCTGAATGATTCTAGCCTAGGCAGTTGCCTCTTGCTTAAGGCTTAACACTCAGTGGGGGGTGTTAGGACGTTATTGGATCAAACACAAGTACAGACCATGACAATAATAATCACAATAAAGTGCACATTAGAAACAACTCCATGTATTTACATTTCTTCTCAAGAGTTGTCTGCTCTTGTTAATCAATGCAAGACTTCTTCCCAGACACAAGCAATGTCTGTGGGTTCCTGACCTGTCATGCTTAGTTCTAAAGTATAGGAAAAGCCAGGAACAAGTGTATGAAACAAGAAGTCCATGGTCAAGCATCCCAACACAATGGTCAAGTCAGGCTGGTGATGCTAAACACCATGAACTAGACGTAACATTGTTAGTTGCTCAGAATTTTCTTCAGAGTGCTCAGATTCCTTTCCATTTTCTATTATTTTTTGTTTCTTCTCCAACTCAAAGGCGTCACTGCTTCCAACTTTAAAAACTCAACCTAATCAATAAGTAGCCTTGGGAACAGCGTGTTATGAGGGTTACAGAATTTTATTTTTCTAGGCAGGGGCAATCTTTTTGGTGAAAATATCTTAACTGTTTGCTTAGACTCCCTTCCAGATGAAATGTCTCAGTCCATCTTCTGTTGCTCTAACGAACTTCCTGAGACCACACAATTTATAAAGAATAGAAGTTTATTGGCATCATGGTTTAAAGTCTAGAAAGCCCAGGCACATGATATCAGCATCTTGCTGGCATCTGCGAAGGCCTTTGTGTGCATCAGAACATGATCAATGGAGTCAAATGGCAGAACAGAGCAAGTACCCAATCGGAGGTTTCTGTTCCTCCTTTTATAAAGTCACTAATTTCATTATAAGGTCCCCATCCTATGGCTTCAGCTAATCCTAATAAGACCCATCTCCAAATATCATTAACACACGAGTTTGGAGATTGTTTCCAACACATGAAATTTGGAGGGACACTGTCCTGGAAAATCTCGGTCTGGGAGTTTGAGAAGTGGCCACAGTGCCAAAAGACTGAACAAAGCGGCAGACACATCCAGGGTTCCAGGATGGCACAGGGCACAATCTCTTGGACATATATACAGAGCACCAAGGTGGGTGGGTGCCTGTGATTTGGGTCAGAAGAGAAGCAACTTCATCCAAACCAGAATGTACCTGGTTTATCCCAAGCCAAGGACAAGGACATCGGGCACACTTGTGGCCCCGATGGCACCAGGGTCCAGGATGGAAAGCTCACATACCACTCTCTTAGCTTTCTTTATTTACAGTGCACTGCCAAGTCACTCGAGGAAAGCAGACTGGGGTTTCTCGGGAGCAACCACGAGTGGAACTATGCTCATAAACTCAACCTAGGCTGTGACTTCATTCTCTCCAGAAACACTCCACCGAAGCCATCAGACCCCCCCAGCTCTTGGGCAGCCTCCATCTTCAACTCACTCCAACCTCAGAGAGCAAAGTTCCCAGAGACTCCTAGCCTCCGCTTCTCCTTTATCCCCCAGTTTCTAGATCAACAGTAGCACCCGCTATTGTTGAACAGATGGTACAGACTCTTAAAAAGCATGATTGATCTACTTTTTCTTAATCCCTAGAAACTAGTTCCAATTGTTTTCCATAGCTGGTACCTCCCAAGTGAAACCTAGCAGTCCCACAGGGCTCCATGAGATAATTAAAGTACAAAATCCCAACACGGTATTGCATAAGTCATTAACAGTGGGGCCATTCACTGAGCTGGGGGCAGAATTCATCCATGCCTTGAGGTCTCTGAGCATAGTACCATAACTCCCTGAGTGGAGCAAATGTCGATCCTTGCTTTACCGGCAAAAATACTAACATTACTTCCAGCAACTTTACACTCTCTAGTATGATCTCAATTAAAGGTAATAAATTGGTTATATATTCACACCATTTTTTAAAAGTTAAAATGATCAATGTTTTTACCATTCAAGGACTAAAATATAATGGTTTCAAAAACAATGTACACACATCAGATGGTCATGTCCAATGGCAATCAGATAACTCGAGTGTTACTGTACTTATTTTAACTAACAGAATGCAAATGTGCCATTGTTTCCCTTGAGTCATTACAGGTTCTTGTTATTAGCGCCTTCCAGAAAATTAAAAAATTTATGAAACTTGGAAATGCATAATTAATATTTTAAGACATCTCCCTATTTTATTAAGCTTCTCCCTTGCCAAGTGTGAAACTGGCTTAGTATCATATTACAAAAAAATGTCGGTGTGTCTTTTCATTCTTGGAGTTGGAAAATGCTTCTTGGAGCCTTGAGGATGGATATAATTATATTTATTTATTCAAAACAAATAAAGTTGAAACTGCTAGGCTGTATAAATAATTGTCGCCAAGGGTTGGAGAAGATTGCTTGGCGATATCCCTCGTATATAAACTCTATGAGAGAAAACTAATGAACCAGCTGGGTTTTAACTATTTTTGGTAGAGGGACTTGAATGTGCCTACCACATTGCTTTGTTGTGGGAATTAAATTTATTTTATTTTTATTTCTTCAACAAACACGTTACACTTAGCACAAGCCAGTCATTAGTCAAAGGCCACATATTACATGTATTAATCAATTTACTTCTTATAAGCATGCTTGGAGGTTGGTCCAATACGGTCATTTTATGGAGAAAGAAGGGCAGACACAAAGATTCCATACTCACCACCTCAGATGCAGGACGGGACGATGGTGTGTGACTCACGGCTGTAGCTTAACCAATGCCCTGGACCATTTCCTCCCAGGTCACACTAATACTCAAGTTCAAGAGTGGATGAGGCAACATCAGCATCTATAAACTGGAAGGAAAATGGGACATTTCTAATTGACAATGATATTAGACCATGGTGTGCATAGAGTTCAACCTTTGTGTTAATTCCTCAAAGGAAATTGAGATGTTCAAAAGAATAGCAGACGAGTGGACTAACAGACCCATTTCTGTATGCACATATCAGTGTTATATGGTCCTTAGCTCTTAAACTGCAGTGATTTTAGTTTCTCCTAGTGGGAGAAACTAAATATTTACTATTTAAAATGTTTGAAACTTTTGTACTGTTTTTCCTTACCCTTATTTTCTTTATTTAGTTTTTTTTTTTTTTTTTTAATGTAGTGCTAGAGATGGAACCCAGTGCCTCACATGTGCTAGGCAAGCGCTCTACCACTGAGCCACAACCCCAGCCCCTGCATTGTTTTCTAATCAATCTATTGGAGATAGTTTAGGAGAAACAGCTGCTATAAGTGGATATTTGCCCATATCGGATCCTATTTGGGGTGATTCTGTAGTAGTTAACCATCTGCCTCCCTCCCCCAAAAGTGCCAGGCATGTAGAATTCCTGATCACTGTCCAAATGGCAGAAAAAAATTTAATCACAACACTTGAAATTAACCAATCAACAAATGTATGGTTGTGTTGGAGTATATAAATACATTGTGAGCCTGCTGTGTGCGAGGAATTTGGCCTAAAGCACTGAAGGAAATACAAGAAACGTTAGACCGGAGGACCTTCAAAGGCTTGTGGTCTGAGACAGAAGTTGAGGCAAAGCCACGGTCAAAGTTAACGAGGAAACAAGTAGCAATGCATAGCAGCTAGGAGTAAGACCACAGTGGACTGGGCTGCACTGGACAGCACTGGGCAGCAGCGGTGGGACCATGACCCAATCCTGGGACTTCTGCGAGTCACAGAAGCAGCCAGGGATTTGGCTCAGTGAGGAAGGCAGAGGGCAGTCGGGTGGTGTGTTCATTATCGCTCCAGTGCACATTGCTATGAGCCCCTCAGCCTGATTCATGTTCCTTCTATTTAAGTAGAATAATCCAGATGTAATTTTTCTGCCTATAATGCTCTGCTCTTCGCTGCGTTTGGTGGCAGCGTTTCTCTTTGTGTGTGCCCTCCGTCTGGTAAGTGGCTGTGTTTACTTTACTCTCTCATTCCTTTTCAGCCTCATGAATAACAAAATCATAGAAGCAGATCGAACATGTTTGAAATGATTCTCGTGTGGGAGCCATTCCGGGTGACGCCCTCACAGGCCTTACCCCTTTATCTTCTCTCCTTTCTCCCTTTCTCACGGGGCCTCAAAACATCAGCGGTCAATGGGAAGGTGTTAAGCAGATTTTCCTCTCCAAAGAACTGCTACCACAAAGGGCACAAAAAAAGTGCAAATACAGGTGTCATCGTACATACTCGCTTTTGTGGTGCTTAGGGACGGATCTGTGTTTTCTTTAGCACTGGGTCTGATATGGGAATATCAGAAATTAAGCAGTCAGTGGAGATTGATTGTCCCACCTGGTTGGGACAGGGTTCTCCACGCTGAGGCCTTGCAGACATGACACCCCCCCCCCCCCGGGTAGTAACAGGAAGCTTGGATCAGCATGCAGGTGGACAGATGCATGGACACGGTTTCTCAGGGGTCCAGAACCTGCGAGAGGCCTCAGAGAGGCCTAAAGTAATTGGAGGGCCTACCAGGAAGTGGACATGTCAGCAAGAGGCTGGAGTCGTGGGGATTCTCCTAGGTAGGTGACCTACCTGTCAATATGGTTCAGCAAGATCATGACTGGAGGCTGAAAAATGGGCTTAAGTTGCGTGGGGACAAAGATTCTGGCAGGAAACGAGCCTGCTATCTGTCCCCCCCGCAGCGATCCCAGGGTGAAGGCAAAGCTACGTGCCCGTTGGGAATTCACTCGCGAAATATGATAGGAGCACAATGGTGAGGAAAAGCCACCAGGCAGATGGATGCTAAGAGGGCACTAGAGGTGGCCAGGTACTGAATTCCCGGTAGTGTGAGCAGCCCCACGTATTCCTGTTAGGTCAAGGTCACGCAGGGCATCAGCATCAGCTTGAGAACGGCTGTGGGAGGTTTCCACTGGGGGACCTCGGAGACCCTGGGTCCACTACAGGGCCCAAGTTCAGTTCCCAATTACATGTTCTTGACTATTGCCATTTCTTCTTCTGTCATTGAAATACACCAAACATCTGGTAAAGCACACAGAACGTAAGTGATGGATCTTCACAAGATGCACCCGCCCTGCGACCACCACCCAGATCATGACACAGGACATTCCACCTCCAGAAATCTCCCTCACACCTTCCCCCCAACTTCTATCTTCCTGCGTTCAGAATCCCACGATGTGCACCTTTTAGTGTCCGACTTCTTTCACTTCACATTATCCCTGTGAGACACTCCATGTTGGATATGGCTATAATTTGCGTTCGCTCTGTATGGAATTCCATTGTATCACTGCAGCACGATTTCTTGTTCTGGGTGGACATTTGGGTTTTTCCAGGTTTGGGCTCTTAAGAAGAGGGCTTCTGTGAATGTTCTTGTGTTGTCTCATGGTGGATATACGTAGTCATTTCTGTTGATTCTTGGGGTTTGTCATTGAGCTTTATCCCTTGAGTACTTTTAAGAATAATTTCCCCACTGGTCAGTTTAGAAACTAGTAAGGCTAACCCCAAAGTGTTTTTTGAAACCAGCGCAACTTTGATTACTAGCTTATAATCTGTCATTTCGTCCTACTGCACAAAACAACTGCAGTTCGTGAAGACCTTCCTGTACTCAAGTGGCACCTGTGTAAACAGAGGCCGTCAGGGAGCTGACTGAACAAATGAAATGCAGTGACTTTGCCTGAGACTCAGAGGGTGCATCCTGCCCCGTGAGGTGCTGCAGGGCTTACATGAGAACACAACCACAGGACCCCATCAGCCTGGCACTGGGGCCCAAGAGGTGACTGAACCCTCAAAAACGGAGGAGGGAGAGGCCAGCCTCACTCGTCACTCCACAGCCTGCCAGAGAGGGGCCTCACTGCCCTACATCCAGCATGACCTTCCCAGGGTCCCCCACGCTGGGGTACATGCAAAGGAGGACAGGCACAATCCCCCTGGGATGAAGGCAGGGCGTATCCCACATGGTTCCTGTCCACCTGCTGGGGCCTGCCCACTGTCACAGGCTCCCCTGCGCCTGGGACCTGAGAGCCAGTTTCAACCTTGCTGGCATAGTTACCCTGGGTCTTCATCACATGGAAGGGCCCTTCCCCTATTTTTAGATTGTTAAGACTGAAGGAAAATTTAGAGATTTTTAAACCACGTTCACCCTCTGGATGAGAAACTGCAGACTTGCATTATTTAGTTGCGGATGAAAGACTAGAACCCAGATGTGCTAGGTCCCCGAGTAATGCCCAGCCACTGCGCTGCCCACCCCCTCCCCTGGCCTCCTCTTTATTTGACATCCTAGAGGCTTTGGTCACAAAGTAACAGCAAGTGTCCACGGAGCACCGGCTGGGTGGCGGGCTCTCGTTGAACTCATGACTCCCCACGCCCTGGGTTCTGCCATCGTCCTACATAAAGAGAGCTGGATGCTGGCAGAATGTCAGCCTGAGGTGGGGCCACTGGAGTGGCAGAGCTGGGAACCGACTGGGGACCATCCCACATCCTGCTGCCCGACGCTGCCCTTCTTCAGGAAAGGTCACGGCGGCCCACGGCAGCCCTTGGAGCCCACCAGGCCAGAGAGGGGACCAGACCAGGACAAAACTCGAATCTGTCATTTCTGTCACTCGTGCCGGACGGGGCTGAGATGTTTAGAAGGAAGAGAAGATTATGCTCCTTCCTCTGGTTCATCTGTAGGTCTTAGTCCCCTGAATCTGTTTCAATGGATAAACCAGAGGCAGTGATTTGCACAGACACGAAGACAGACCCATCTTCTCGGCTGACACAGACATGGAAGCACTTGACGATACCCCACGGATGGTCGTGTTTGAGTAGGGAAGAGCGGGGAATTCTGGGGAATAGTCCAGTCAGCTCTGAAACCACATCCAGCTGTTCTCTGTCTGGACATCACAGTGGGGAGCCTGCCTTACCACCCCCGGGAGTACCACAGGGAACCTGCTTGGTGAGTCCTGAGGCTCAGCAGGAACCCGGATGGAGAAAGGGCTATTTAGTTGGACCTGAAGGGAGGCACTTCAAAGGGGCCTTTCAAATTATCTCCTGTGCCCAAGGGCTCTTGTGTCTAATTTCCTGTAAATGAAGTACTACTACAAGAAGGAACTTCTCCTGAGGGAGAAAAATTACAGGAGGACTTCAGATAGGCTTCCTACTAAGGTGAAAGGAAAGGGAGAAATAAAGAGAAGGAGGGAGACGGGAACAATGTCGGCAGGACCAACTGTCAGCAGGGACAGGGCCCCTGAGAGTCAGAGGTCCCTCCTCTTCTTCGCTGCCTGCCCTGGAAAGTGCACAGTCTGTGCAACTGTCCTTGGCAGTCCTGGAAGGACTTTTCAGCCTTCCTTTCTCCTTTTGCAAGCTCAAGCATTTAAAAAACCAAAAAACCTTCCTGAAAAACAAAAACTCAAGACAGAGTTTGTATTGGACAATTCTTGAGGAGAACAGGGAACAAGGGAAAGGCTTGGCCTTTCAGAGGGGATCCTTCCTGACATGAAGGGTTGGATACTCATGCTTCTCTGGAGAGGGGAGTTGGTTGGTTCTTTCCTAATTCAAGGCTTCAAATGGATCAAGGATGAGATTTAGCTAAGGAAATACAGGACGAAAGGAGGCCTGGGTCTGGACGAAGCCAAGAGAAAACTCAGCTCACTCTGCACACCGTTTGGGTTCCTCTAAGGAAGGGAGCAGGGTCAGTTCTGCAGAAGGGTCATAGGCCAGGACTCCTTTGTCATTTGTTTCAACACATACACTCAGATTATGCCATGATTCTGTAGCTGTCTTTCGAAACTGTTCATGCCATTTGGACATCATCTAGTAATTTCAGGTGGCCCATTCAAAAGGATTATTACAAAAGCATTTCATTTGGGTTAGCCTGTGCCATAAAACGTTATCCATAGAAGAAGGCAAGAAAGAAAAGCAACAGGAGACTCAGACTATTTCCCTGGAAAGCATGAAGTGCGGTTGCAAAGCAGTAAGGCAGGTTCGCATGCGGGGCCTCACACCTTACTTTCAGTCACATAGTCTCGCATTCCTTGAAAAGCTCGTGGACATTTCTTGTGGGGATCCTCTGAGGAACATGTTCTTGGCGACCACATTACCTACCCAGTGACTCACTCCTGTGGTTCTGGGCAGGAGGCCTTGGTTCCTCGGTGCATGGCGCTCCCCACAGGCCTGCTCGAGTGCCCTCATGACATGGCTGCGGCCACCACCACCACCATCCCCGCCCTCGCAGAGTGAGCCACGTGAAAGTAGGGAAGAGCCACAACTGTTACCCAGGAGAACCTAAAGAAACCCTCTAGCTTTGCTGGCTCTCAGTGAACTTAAAAATCACTGATTTTTAGAGTCCACACAGCTGGGCAATAAATTATGGGTGTCCCACTAGCTCTGCAGTAGGTCACACCTCTGATGTGTGGCTTATGATGATAACAGTTGCTCGGGTTACATTTTAGGGACCTGAAGGCCACTTTTTTTTTTGAAAACACTGAAATGGGATGGAAAGGCTAGGCCAGCATCTCTGCCTTCACATCCTGTCTCCTTGCTGCTCTAGCCTGTGAGTTGGATTCTGCTCGACTCTGCATGGGGACATGTTGAACATCTGAGAAATGTTTTATCCAGAACACAAGGTTAACTTGACCTAGACTTGCCCAGTCTCTCCCTTCCACACTCAAGGCTAAAGACGCCCACCAGCCTCCACTGCTGGGAAGCACACTATCAACAGAAAGGAGGCGAGTTCCCGCAAGATCCCTGCCTATTCCCAGAAAAGACATGCATATCCCTCCCCTTATCAACCTATCACGCTCCTTCATTATTCCTATTCCATATCTATAACCCCTCAACACCCCTGGGGGTGAGAGGTTGATCTGGGAGCATGGGCTCCCCCCTTTCTTTCTCCCCCCTTACTCAATACTCTCGGACATTGTTTTTCCCATGGGATGAGAGTCTGGACCTGGGTTAGATAACACGATGTCTTCTATAACCCAGTCTCAATAGTCTCCCCCATCACTTCCACAGTGCCCTGTTGGTTACGCAGCTGGCCTCGGGGCTCACACAGGGCATGGACACCGGGAGGCAGGTTCTGCCCCTGGGAGCCATCTGGAAGGCCAGCTGCCCCTTCCCACCGCCAGAGCTCATGAATGTCTGGCCAGGATGCTACACTCTCCCAGCCTTCCTCCCTCTAGACTCTTCCTTCTGCTTCTATGGCCCTTCCTCTTCTGCCCGTGGCCTCCACTGTGGTATTTCCAAGGTGGGCACATATAGACAGACAGGCAGGGAAGACCCCAGCCTCTGTATTGATCCTGGATTTCTCTCCAAACCTCCAGGCCTGCATCGCCCTGTCCTTGCTCAACTAGAAGTGCTGATGGGATATGCTTCACCTGCAGCCAAGCTGATGGCTTTGTCATGACCAGCTGACACACTAACTTTGGCCACAGAGGAAAAAAGTCACAACGGGGCCTTATGCTTCGGGTGCCATCTGAGTTTATGCCCTTGTCCCCATGTCATTATTAAGATCATTCCCTTTCACTCTCTGAAGAGTCACATTGGGGACAGTAGTTACGAAGGCGTCTTAAAGTCACTCTGCAATTCTGGACCAGTTGTTGTTGATCTGTAGTGTGCAAATGGTATAAAATGTGTAAATGTATAAAAGCTATCTGCAGTCTGGATCTAGACCAATGCAGGGTGACAGTTGGCACCAGGGGAACTGACCATTGGAAACAATTAAATGCTGTGTTAGGGAATGCGATTTCCGTGGTATTTAACATCCTTTGGCATTTCAGTGACCTTTTATGAGACATGATACAAGTTAAAGACCTCATTTATTCCATGATCATCCTATTTCATCCAAGAGAAAATGAGAGACCCAATGCAGGTGCCCTAGGCTGAGTCACATATCGCATTTCAGAACCTATTGATGGGATGTTAATCTCTGCCATTTGCACGGGGGCCCTACTCTCATCCCTATCACAGTATCTGCGTCAGCTCAATTTTCAGAGCGGCTGTACTGAAACGTTGACCCGCCACCGATTACAGTGCTGTAATGAAGTGCAGTGAGCCAGTAATTATTCTGCATCACCCTGATCAAGTAACATACAGCCCCAAGTTATCACAATGAGATCCCAGTGCTTGGTCAGGATGGAAAAAAATGGCCCTGAAAGTCATTTAAAGGTGTCATCAAAAATGAGTTGGCAAGGCTAGCAATGGAAGAGGTCCCAATCCCAAGATGGTATCTTGGATTCCGATCTCATAAACGCCTCACGGTGGGTGCATGGAAGCCCCCTCTCATAAATCTGTTTCAAGTAACTTAATGAAAAGTCATATTAAAAGCCACCTGGTGAATTGAGAATGATCCTTTGGAAGAGAGTTCTGGTGAGAGGATGGAGGGAGAAGAGAAGAATCTACTAACAAAGTCTTAAGCAACTCTGTATTCCAAGCACTGAGTCTCTTGCTTTGGGAATCAGTATAACTGCTCTGCTGTGTGCTGGCAAAACTCAGGATGCTGCTTGGATGGCTCCTTGAAGTCCCTAAGTGTGTCTCTTATAGTGAGTATAGCCTGATTAAAACTTGCTTTTACCTGGGTATGAAATCTGCAAAGAAAAAGGCAAGTCGCATAATTAATGGAGCACTCACCTCGGAACAGCTGACCAAGTTCACTATTAAACAACTGCCACTTGATTATGTAAAGACATTCCACAATTCAGTCTCCCCTAGTGCGTAGCATTGGCTCTGGAAATGGCTACAATCCGAGTGTACCACTATTGAAAAATGTGGACTCATAAGTTTGCAATTGCAAAGAAAAGTAAGGATGCCCCAGCTTGACTGTTTCTACCATAAACAGCCACTGGGTGACACCTTTATCTGGCCCTTGTGTAAATATGGATGCACCTGTGTGTGCCCACACCTAATTGTATACTCTCAAAAGCATAATGATAACTCAGGTATTAGAGTCAGCTCCAGTATCCACGGAGACAATCATTCTGCAGCTAAGAGTTCACCTCCTTCTCCTGTGCAGCCCCCATCCCCTGCCTGCTGCCCCTCCCCGCCCAGTACCCTGTGTTCTTCCCATCTCATCATTGCTCCAAAGGGCTGTGCACTGCTGAGGAAGTCAATTTGTCTTCATAGGGAAGAGGTAGAATCTGGACTAGCTGAAGCTATGGGCTCTAGGCACGGCAATTTCAAGACTCACATAACCTTCATGTCCCACGGCACATCAAATAGTGAATCACACTAACATTCTATAGAACTCTTTTGCTACAAAAATTTTTGGAATAAATTTTTTAATGGTACTGGTAAAATGATTTAGCTCAGAGTAATTAATCTGATTTATAATTAACTATGATATGGCAAAAATTGCCAGGGACCATCTGAAATTCTTGCAAATGGGAAAATTTAATTGCTTCAAATCCTAAACTTGATAATAAAGTTTTTATATAGTGTCATATCTATGGATATTCCATCCTACAGGTATCCAGCTTGGCTCTGAACTTGGACTGCATTGTAGGGTTTTGTTTGTTTCCAATTTTCCACAATTTTCCACAGTTCTCTGGAGGCTCAACATCCTTTGCCCTTAGTGCCCAAAATGGATTAAAACAGCCCGGATGCAAGACCTAGGCAGCCAGGGTTCAAATCTCTCTCACTGATTGAGCAAGTTATTTGACTACTGGAGTCTCAGTTTCCTCGTCTGCAAATTAAGGCTAATAGCCAGACCACCCTGGAGGCCTGGAAAGTATTTAACGCCAGGACAGCACCATAGCACGCTCCTGCATAACGTTAGTTCTTATTCTTAGTCATTTATCTCAACTTCTTGCATAATAAGCTTTATAACAATAAAGGCCTTTCATAGAAAAAACTACACTCTCAGAATCAAACATTTTCTGTGTTGTATTCTATGCATAATTTCACGAAGTTGTAATCTTTTCCTATTTAAATGTTAATATTCTGTTGTTTCCTCTTTTTTCTTACAGCTTTGGATCAAAAATGCTTTTACAATGTTTTAGTTTTCATATAATCACTCTTATGCTGTATAACATTCAATAATGTTAATTTACCATAATTTGTTTAACTGTTCCCATATTGCTAGTCATCTGGATTATTTTCATAGACATAATTTATGACTATGTCATTTGTATCTTATAATTCATTTATATTCCTAGCCCTCTTCGCTTTTGGAATGAAGCATTCTGTGAGGTTATTTTCTACTCTGTAAAGTAACATTTCCTTTAATTTGTCCAAAATGTAACTGTATCCAGTTTCAAAGGGCTCCTTCCCACAGTTGGCCCTCTCTGTGGGCCTCAGATAAAGACTGAGCAAAGGAAAGAGAATAAAGGGAACCTCTTGCCCTCTTCCAGGCTTTGGGCGTAGAATTTCCTATGCTTTGGCATGTGTGAGGCAGGACCTGACCATAGGCCAGTGTCTCTGGGACTAGCTCCATCTGCTTTTGTGTACAAGGAAGCTGCTCACTGCCTGACCAGCCATGTGGCATCATGTGATCCACCCTGGCCAAGGCTGACACACCCATCAAGGTAACCCACCTGGCCGAGGCTGGGTTGTATGATGAGCCAGGTATGAACAGATAAGATGGGTTGTTTCTCTCTTTCTGAAATTTGAACTCAGAAATAATGAGAAAATGAGCCCATGGCAGCAGGAGCTTGAGCTGGGACTGTCAGTGTGGAAGATCACTCCAGGATCCCCCACCTGGCACTCCTGCCTCTGCAGGACCCCTTCCCCTTGAGCAAGGCAAAATCCGTGGCTTGCTTCTAATCAACAGAACATGGCAAACGTGACCCATGCGTGGGATGACTCATACGTGGTTACCCCATTAGGAGTGTTAGGAAAGATCTCACTGTCCATCCTGGGAGAAGACTCTCTCTCTCGTGCTGGCTTTCAGGAAGCAAGTAGCCCTGTGGAGTTGCTGTTGACCCACCTGGCAAGGAGCCAAGGAAGCCGACAGCCCTCAAGGAACCGAGGTTCTCCCTCCAGCAGCCTGCAGGGGACCAGAGTCTCTCACCGAGCAGGAGTTTGGAAGTGGATCCTTCCCCAGTCAAACCTCGGATGAGACCACAGTCACAGCTTACAGGTGATTACAGCTTTGGGGATCCTGAAGCAGACGACACAGCTAAGCAGGACCCATGGACTACTGTTCCATGGAAATTATGAGATAATAAATGTGCATCATTTCAAGCCATGACATTTTTGGTACTATGCTAATGCGGCAGTAGAAAAATAATGCTATTGATCAAGAAGATGATCCACACGAGCCAGAGTCATGAAGGTGCAGAAAGTAGGAATAAGCTGAACTTGAAGTAGGAAAAAAGAATCAGAGCATGGAAGGCCAAGACTTCAACTGGCAAAGAGAAAAGACAGAAGTTCCATTAGCGGTGAAGTACTTGGGCAACACCCACAACTTCTTAGGCTCCTGGTGTTCACAGTTGTTCAGTAACTACTTGCCACATTAAATCAAATCGAAGTTTGAAACCCAGTTCTTCAGATGGATTAGCCACATTCCAAATCCTGGATAACCACATGTGGCTAGTGGCTACTGACATAGTAATAAGAGAAAATTCCTATTGTTCCAGAAAGTTCTGCTGGCCAGCGCCGCCGACCAATGTTCCTGGAGCTGCCTAGGGTTGTTCCAGTCCCTGAGTGGCTCAGCTCTGCCATTACTGCTTTCCCATGCCTGACTCTCCATCATTATCCGGTTTGTTGAGCATACGGACGTTAAGTAGTATCCAACATTTTGACATCTATTCTTCTACCCCCAACCACCCCTACAGCACCCTCTCAGTGACAGCAGCCAACACCATTCCATCTTGTCCAACGCACCAGCTCTCATGGGCCTTCCTTTCCTGTCCCCAGGCTACTCGCAGCATTTCCCACCTGCCCCCCGTCTCCTGGGTAAGTCAGGAGACATCCAAAGTGTCAGCTGATTTTTCCTTCCAGCCTCTTGGGAACGAACCTGGGGTGAAACTCTTACACCACCTGTCAGGCAACATTTCTCCTCTCACTCGGGTCCCAGCACTTTGGCAGAAGTACAGGGTTTGCTTTCCCCGTTGACCTTTGCCCTACCAAACATGGTTAGCTCATTAACCATTTTGCTATTACTGTACCTCTAAATCAGTCACCAGAAAACCTATTCCCCTGCTGGTGGAGGTGTCTGGTGTAAAACTTTATCTCTCCCTCAGCTCAGGTAACAGGATATTAAAATATTTGTATCAAGCATGCTGAAAAGTTCAACTGTCAAAAATAGTAATTTTGTGTCAAATTCAAAATGAAATAGACAGTCCCAGAAGGACAATTTTGAAGAATCTGCTTTTGTCCAACCTGGGCCGAGGGGGGAGCAATGGCAATGAACGAGCTGGGGAGCGGAGGGCCTGCCGGGGGCGAGACGGGAAGCGCGTTCCACGGGGCTGGATTTTCACATCCAACGTGCATGTAATTCACACGTAGTAACTCAGGGAACGGAAAATCACAGCTGATGGATCGAGTGGCACAGAAGCCCAGGGATTTGCTGTCTAACTGTCCACCACCAAAGGCTCCATTTCCAACCTAGCCCCAGTCGGGAAGAGAAAGAAGACGTAAGGAAGGAGAAATGGGGGTGACGAAGAGCAGGGAGACAGAACGCGGAGCGAGGGAGGGAGAGTGAACTGCTCAGCCCTGACCTGCGCATGCGCTCAATGCTTTGCGTCATCTCCAGGTGGTTGCAGGTGAGGACCCTGAGCAGGGGCTGCGCCCTGTACTCTTCTGGATCCCGGGGCCAGGGCATGCCAGGAGTCCGTAAAGGCTTTGTGTAGGTGGAGGTAGTCCCAATATTAAAGAATAGCGTTGAAGTAACCCAGTACCCTCCCAGATCCCCCGTCTCGTTCCTCTTATGGAAATTTTCTGGCCTGTGTTTCCCCATCTGGAACACACTCCCCTCACGGCCGGCAACACGCCTTCGCAATCAAAGCGCATGAATTCCGGAGCCAGTCTTTGGCTCAAGACGAGCTGTGCAATTTATCAGTTATGGCCCTTGGGCAAGTGATTTCATTGTTCTTAAACTCATTTCCTCATCAGTAAAATGCAGATATAATAATCCCTGCCTCATAGGCTTTGTGGAAATCAATTGAGATCATTTAAGATATCACTTAACATACTCTCAAAGTCCGTAAACATTAGCTGTTAAGTTGTTGTGGCTGCTGCTACTGCCAAGATCATGATCATTATTATTATTCACAAACCCACATAAGCAGCACCTGCTTTAAAAAATCAGCCCATCCCTCCTGGCCCACACTCAAAATTCCCTCTTCTGACAATAGAATCTTTGTCTGAATCAAATCTTTTGTTCCCATGTTTACCTTCATTAACACATCCCAGTTTGAAATTTTATGTGTGCATATATAAACATGCACACATATGTCTGTCTTTTCTCTGTTTAATAGAAGAGTTCTGTCTCTGTTTAATAGTAGGGTCCTATCTGTCTTGTTCATCTCTTGAATCACTCAATTCACATTAAATCTTTAAACGGGACCTGTATTCTCTCCAATGACACAGCCAGGGTGACATCACTAAATCAGAGTTCAGATGAAGCCCTTGAGCCTCTTGTACTCTTTATCTCTGGACTCCACTTGCTTTTTCTTTGCTCCTTCATCAGATACTTTCTCTCACCATGGAGACGATGTGTTCAGTAGCCATTCTAGAGAAAAAAATAAATGTTCTTGCTGAGTAAGCCTCTGGTGGAGAGTCCTAGGGTAGACTCTGATTGGTCCATTTGAAATCACATGCTCTTGCCTGAACCAATCACAAATGGCTCTGAGTGCACAGAGCATTCTAGTAGTCAGGGGCAGACTCCAGCCTCCATAGGGTGGAGTCAGTCTGGACCACAGTAACAGAGGGCACAGGGATATTATGGGATGAGAAGTGGAGGGTAGTTTCCCAAAACCTATTGAGCAAAGTAATAAGTATCACTCCACTGTACACACAACGCCTAGAAGGGAACAATCACAGCACAGGGGCTCCATACATGTGCCCATTTCTTGCCTCCCTAGTGCCTAGAGAAACAAGGGCATGGAAACTGAGTCAAGATCCATTCAGGGCCTACTCCAGCACCTAATAGCAGGGTTATTTTGGACAAGTTACTTTCTCCCCTCTGAACATCTGTCCTTCCCTATAAACAAGAAAGAAAATGTTTCCTCTATCACCAGCTCTTGGAATTATTATGAGTATTAAATCAGATGGCATATAAAAAGACCTCTTAAATTAAAATAGTACATAAGCAGGTGTTGCTTATAATCCCATGATTGGCAACCAGCTGAGGGTTACAGTCATTGCATCCTTTATGTCTGGAAGGTCTTTCAGCACTTGGCATGTCACCTGGAATGTGGTGGCTGCCACTCTTCTTGTGTCTTTTAATATCTATATAATACTTTCACAAGTGCTTTGACTAAAGAATAATGAGCTGTGAGTTCATGCATGGTGTGTGATTGTGTGTGTATTTTAAACCACGATGTCACTAAACCTCAGGAGTTTTCAATCTGTTTTCCTAATAAAGTTTACTCAGAAACATTGGATCGGCGGTGACTGTCGAGAGACCCTAGGGCTCTTCGTGTAAATTGAAAAGACTCCTGAGCTTGCTCCTGTTTTTATTATGGGAATCACACTAAATGTGATAATTTTTGAGAAGCTTGTTTGCTGTCAACTTCTAATTGTGCCTGTTCATAAGCAGCTGAATGGGAACAAACCGTCTCCTTCCATCTGTGATTACAGTCACCAAACATAGAAACCTTCCCATCAGACCGAAACAGAAAACCCTCACCTTCAGTAACTTCACACGGAATAGAGGCTGGGTCACAGGCTCCCAAAGCAAAGAGGCATCGAACAATCTCTCCCCACAGCTTCCTCTTACAATTCAAAGTGGTGTGTGATTGAAGTTTGACTTGGGACTGCATTTTCCACTGCCAAATCTGAATGCTCTCTCTACACTAGCCACCCAGATGTACCCAGTGACCAGACTTTTCCACCTCTCCTTGGCACCTGTCATTTTGCTGTCTGAATTAACCTGATTGCTGATGAAAACAGACTCTTGGTTATATTTTGTTTTATGTATTCCTTCTTATAGAGTAAGTAAATTTGTCCTCCCAAAATCTTTTAAGCTCCTGGAGACTTCCTCTTAGTTTAGAACTGGGAAAGAAACAAACACCATCACCAAAACTTTGGGGTTTTTGAAACCATTTAGTACAAGCTTGATTTAATAGATGAGCTCATTGAAACAGATAAATTAAATATGTTCATCATGGATAGTGTAAGACCTCTAGTAGATGCTTAACAAATCCTTGCTAGAGTAAATCAAATTGAATTTTAGCTGGCGATTTACCTTTTAGCATAATGGGTGATTTTCCATGAAAAGAATACAGTATCTCTGGACATCTCAGTTGTGAAATATGCAGGGTCAGCAGAGGTCCACCTCCTAGCTACATCAATCTTGACCTTTCAGGCCCCGTACAGAGGCTGGAGAGAGGCTTCAGAACCTGACCCCTTCCTGAGATCTAGGAAATTCCTTGAAAGGAATCTGTGGGGAGTTCTTCCAATTCTGTATGAGTCAGGTGTCCACCATCCAAGCAAATACCTGAAATAACCAGCTTAGGAAGAAAACAGGTTCATGCTGGCTCACATTTTTAGAGGTTGCTTTGGGCCCATGAACAGGCAGCAGCTCATCATGGCAGGCAGCACATGGTGGAGCAAAGCCACTCATATTGTGGCCCGGAAGCACGAGAGAGAGGGGGAGAGGCTGGGGTCCAATTATCTCCTCCAGGAACCTCAGACCTCCCACTAGGCACCCCCTCTTGAAGGTTATGGTCACCTCCAATAGCACCAAGCTGGGGACCAAGCCTTTAACACACAGGCCTTTAGGAGACATTCAGATCCAAACCATCACAGACGCCTTGACCCAACACTTCCATGAATCCATGCTTTTGTTTCACTGTTCCCTCTGTCAGAAATGTCCTGTTTCCCTTTCCCCCTACTCTCCCCTCACCTCCAGTTTCCACCTCAGCTTCTCTATCTCCAGACCTAGGGACACAGCCCCCTCTCCTTGGAAGTCCAGTCACAGTCCCAGCTTCTGTGTCTGTGAACCTCCCATCTCCCCGCTGCCAGGCCTCGGGGGAGGAACTTTTCACTCATACCTCCTGTAACTATCCATAAAACCCCATAAATACATGCTACCATGCCCCTTATACAGATGAAAAATCTGAGATGGAGATTAGTTAAGTGAATCATTCAAGGTCATACACATAGCCAAAGAGTATCCATGAGACTTGGTCTGGTGCCAAAACCTGGGACCATAACCTCTCTCTGGAAGTGACTTTGCTTGGGTAGACCACCCTAGAACTGTTTCGCCTCTTGGCTTTCCTGAGTTTGGGGATTGAGGCTCAGGTGCAACTTCTTAGGCCATTGGCTTTGCGCCAAGGGCCTGTATTTGGTCCCTGGGATGGCCACGACGCTGTTCCCTTAGCACAGGAAGGCCCACGCCTAGACTCAAGGCCCACAGAAGTGAGCCTGTCTGCTGTGGGTGCATGGGGATGTGCTGGAGCCTGTGTCACTGAGATCCCATCAGCTTGGTGCTCTTGTCCCCTCATGACCAGCTTGCATTTTTGGAGTATTGAGGGCCACCATGGGCGAGAGGCACCTTTCTGTGGGCTCTCTGCAGGATTCAGGCATGCTGGGGCATTTGGAAAGGACTGTGAGGCAGGCCGGCCAAAGGTCTCTGCACAAGGGGTCAGGAGCCTGTAGGGAAGGGACTCACCCTCATTGAGAGAGGATCAGGTACATGAGCTTGGGTTGGATGGGACAGGAATATCTCAGTGCAGAACTGCATGACGAGAGTCCTGCTTAGCTTGCTCACTACCATGTCCATGAATGGATGAAGGCCCAGAGTTGTGTCCTGCTGCTTTGTCCTGCTCCCCCTGCCAGCACCCAGGTGGCAATGTTGCTTCACTATCAGGGAACATGGCAGCCAGCTTGGCAGACAGAGAACCCCGAGTCTCGAATCCAGTCAAAGCAGAATATGCCTGCATCTACAAACCTGCCCGATCGATTAGCAAATGGCCACCACCACCCTTTCTCATGCATGTTGGTGTCAAATTTGCTTTTTGCACTAAAGAGGTTATGTTTTCTCAAACCAGATTTTTGCAAAATTCTCAACTGCTCACCAACCTTTAGTCCTGTTTGTAGAGTGGATCAACTTGTAATTCTAATTGAGCCCAATTGTCCAATTGCAAATGGGCCCTTGCAATTCCACAAGGAAGACAAAGAGGAATGGTTCAGAGAGCCACTGGGCTTGCAGCTTGGATTAAATACAGCCCTATTTTTTTTTTTTCCTGTGCAGATTTTTGGCAAATTCCACCCTCACATGCAGTTGGCTTTAATGTCGTCTTAAGACTTCATAAAGATTTTGTAATGTCATTGACTTGGGCCTTTCTGATGACTTAATTACAAGCAATTGCTAGAGGTTTGTGCCTTGGAAAATATAAGGCACCAGCCTTTCACGCCCCTGAGTTCTGAGTGTGCCTCCCTTGACCTGGAACCCCAGTAAAGGCTGGCGTTAGCTGAGCACATACTGCATGCCATGAACTGTGCTAAATGTGTCACCTCACTCATCAAATAGAAACTATTTGCTCTTAACCTAATTTTGTAGCTTGGGGAAACTGAGGCACAGGGTAATAAATGACTTGCCCAAGTTCAAATAACTAGCAGGCAACTAGAACTAAAAGTCAAAATTTATCTGCCTAATATCAAAACTGAGCTCTTGACTGTCCTAACAAATCGCTTGCCAACAGAATATTCTTCAAGCCCACTGGCCATCCAGCCACTGAACTTTTATTCCGCCTTTAGAACTCTGTCCAGGATGGCCACTTTACAGAGCCCTTCCTGGCTCCTTCAAATGAGGCAAGCTCCCCTGAGCCACTTTGCCCACTATGAACACACTGTTATATTCCATCACCAGAATTATTTGTTATCATGTCTGACTTTCACACGGGACTATAAATTCTGCAAGGACAGGGAGCAAAATCGTGACAGATGTTCAGTACACGTTCAGTACATGTTGATCAACTTACTTGAAGAAAGTTATCGAAAACTAGCGTTTCACTGCTGTTTGGGAAAACATGGGGCTCCTACACTTCCTGGCGCCTTTGATCCTCTCTGCAGCCTGGAGCATGCAAGAGAGACTTCGAGAAGTGATCCCTGAGGCCTCCTGGCTCCCCTTGAGAACAGGTTCCTGGCCGCCTCCTCCTTAGAGCCACCATTAAGAAAGTGAAGGGGGCTCACAAGTGCGGTGACCACACTCACTGTCATAAGCACCTCTTGTTCCACCACCACCAATTGTTCCTGTTTCTTCTCAGAGCTCTCTGCAGGCAGCTTCAACCAAAAAATTCAACCACAAAAACGACAGACTCTAATGGTTGTTTTTTCATCCGAGCTTATTGATCCTCTCCTTACAACTAACCCATAATTACTGCTCAGCGTTCACTGCATTCATTCAGTTGTGATGAGCCATGCGTTCTTTCCTGAGCATATCTAATTTAAATGGTCTTTTCTAAATGGTAGGTACGACATGGTGACAAGATAGTACATAAGCTCAGATTTCTGTTGTCGTTAAGTACAAATATTTTGATAAGTGCAGCTAATATGAGATATTTCCTCCTAGCTGGATATGATACACATTGAAATATGACATTGGGACCATCTGTTCTTCATCATAAATATAAATGGAGTGATAATGAGCAGAACGTGTTAAGGACTAGCAGGATGATTTGCACTCCCAGGGTTTAATTTGGATCTTCATTAATCTAAAAATAAAACAATCTACAAATGACAAATGAGCACATTTTTACTGATGCTGTGCAAGTATCTTTTAGGCTATGGAATATGTTCTTGCCACTTAAAATAAGAAGCGAAGAATGCAAAAGAGATTCTTTTTAAAGCGCTCACCGTATTCTCTGCTCAAATCATTAACACACTGTTCCCGTGGGTCTGTATCAAATCCTGGTATGCATACCTGGCCTGATGTGGCAGGTGGTGCAAACACGACCTCGATCTGGGCACTTCCTCACTGTGTGAACTTGGCTACCTCACCTGTCTCTCTCCCAAGGTTGCAATGAGATCTTCGAGCCAGCCCACACTCAGTACCCATGCAACACTTGGCACTGCATATGTTCAGTACATAGACTTGCAGCTAATGGTTTCTGGGCACTTGCTGAGAGATAAGATGGATCGTACATAGGATATCATATTCATTATCATTTCTATTTTACACATGAGGAAACCGGGGCATAAAGAGATAAGCTACTTGCCAGACTTGAAGGGTGGGACCTGGGATCCACCCTAGGCAATCTTGTCCTTCAACTTGATAGTTTTCGTTTTTATTGTTATAATTGCTATGCATCCCCAATTATAAAGAGAAAAATGACATTATTTTCTAGCCAAAGTCTACATGGCAAAACAAAGCAAAAGCCTGTCGTGGTTGTGCAGGAGCCCGGCTGTGGTGAGATCTCTGTCCTATTACACAGGGGCGCCCAGGTGGTGCTTGTTGAATTGCCTTTCCCCGCTCATTAGCCCACCCCGGGAATTCTTTGTCCCTCTCTCACTGAGGTCTGCCTGCCCACCCACTCTTCCAGGGGAGAGGAACTTCCAGGAGCCTCAGGTCTTGCTAGAGATGTGCCTCAAAGCCCAGACGGCAAGTAACACATCCCCACCCCCCGGCCTCTCTGGGACAGTCCACGTGACCCCTACCCAGCAACTCTCTGCTGCTGCCTGCAGGACTTGAGCCCCAAGAGTGTCAAATGGGCCTTACAGCTGTTCACGGAATCCTCTCCCCGGTCATCGGGTCTTCCGCAGACCTACTGTGCACCAGACACCATTCCAGGCAACTGACGTGCATTATGTCATTTCCTGCTCATGACAACCCCAAATTTGTCCCCTCCATTTTAGAAAGAAGCAGCTGGGAGTCAGAGGATTGAAATAAATTCCTCGTTTGGCATCTCCGGCCTCTCTCCTTCTTCTGCCTTAGGATATTCTTAAGGTGTGCCTGCCTCTGGGACTTCCCCGATACCCTTGCCCTCTGCACCCCACTGTCTGTGTGGATGCCCATTTCTGGGTTCACACAGCACAACAGCTGCTCGACACCCTACACCTCCTCGCCTGGCTTCCCCTCTGGACTTCATGCTCCAGGGGGCCTGTGGTGCCTAACAGGGTGTCCATGAATGATTGATGAACAAATGCATCCCAAGGTCACAATGGTCACAGAGCACGGTGGCAAGGCACAACTGTGCAAACAGGCCTACCTGACTCATGCTGTGAGCTAGCAGCATTTCCCACACGGCGGCTCAACCCCCGGGCCTCACTCCTGCCATCTCTAAAATGGGGGTAAAGGGAATTGCCTCTGTGGGTTAGGACGTTAAATGGATTCATATCTGCTGGCTTTTCACCTGTAAAAAGCAGTGAGACTCACTGTCCACTGTCATTATCCTCATCGCCACAGTTGAGCCCAGGCCAGGCTCTCCAAAGCCCAGAGTTCTCCAAGCTTGAGGTCCACACACTTCTAGGTGGGCCGGAACCCTGATTCTCGTTGGTGAGACATTTTCTTCAGCTTCACTTAGCAGTTCAGTTAGGTAAGGCACTTCCGGTGGTCCCTGCCAGCCCAGCTGGGTCTAGTCAGTTTCCTCTTAGTCTGGCCAGGGGAGGCTTATGTTCTGCCAGAGTCAGCCTCAGGAGAGTCGGGCCTTCCAGGTGTGAGGTGTTCTGCTTGGAACTCAGGTGTCTCTCCCATATCCAAATCCATCTTTTCCCTTCCAGCCCCAGCTCTCTCCCAGGCAGTCTCAGAGATCATTTGAATACCCACACGCATCCAACTACGGGAAATTTCTACCCTAGGAGGGTCTGTCCACCCCCACCTTCCCGAGCTCCCTCCTCCAACGAACACATCATGATGTCAAGAGTGGTTTCTGAACTCCCAGAAACTTGGGAGGCTGAAGCAGGAGGATTGCAAATTTGAGGACAGCCTCAGCAATTTAGTGAGGCCCAAAGCAACTAAGTTCCTTTCTCAAAATAAAAATTAAAAAGGACTGGGGATATAGCTCAGTGGGAAAGCACCTTTGGGTTCAATCCCAGTAACAACACCAACAACAATGGTTACCGTGGCAAACTGAACAAACTTCCAGCAAGGCCAGAAACACATACAGCACCAGGGGTCCCACACTCTGTCAGGTGAATGGGGACCACCCAGAATCATTCCCTCACACAAGGCCATTGCAAGGAACTGGAGAAATATTCTTGGATTCTGTCAATCGGCACACTGATGGCTGACCATGTCAAGATCCTCTCTCTGTCCCTTTCCTCCAGGAGAACAAAACAATCATCCAAATTTTAAGCCTAGGGAAAAATTAAGAGACTCAATTAAAATGCTAAATTTTTATAAATACAAATTTGTAAAATTGGACAAAAAATGTGATCCCACCATTGATAGTACTGGGGCAAAGGAGTAGAAGCACCCACCGCCTCGGACACTGCCCTGACCACCACTGACCCCTTCTGCTTCCCTGGGGCTGGAGAGCCCAGTGGTGGTGAGGAGAGAGCTCAGGTCGAGCCCCATGGGTCACTTTGCTGTGTTCTGGGCAGGGTCCCCAAGGAGCCCACCCATCATTAGCCTTTCTATAAAGACATTTCTAACCGCAGTGTGCAGGCCGCTCCACCAACCCAAGACTGCCCTTCCAGCAATCCTCAGTATCATTCTCACACCTAGAAACGGTGGCTCCCTCGGTCACAGAGGGGGTCTGTTCCCAGGTGTTTGCTGTGAGCCTGCCCTGGGCCCAGCTCTTGCTTCGGGGGTCCATTCTGCTCCATTTCACCTTTGCCCATCTCCCTGGCTCCCTCAAGTCACTGGTGTTCTGCACAGTCTCTGGCTCCTCTGAAATCCCAGCAGGCGCTGGGCCAGCACGGGCCTGTAACTCTTGGCATCTGTGACCTGCAGCCCCACACCTGCCGGGCTGCCCCAGCACAAGGCCTGTCAGATTCTGCTGCAAACACCGCAGACCCTTAATAAATATGTGCAGACTGAAAGATAAAATTCAGTGGGTGATGAAAGAACCCTGTGATGCTCAAAGAAGATTTGGGGCTAAAATCAAGTTCATGTGATACCGAGTGTTCGGAAAATTGTTTTTGTGCGCTTCTAGTGGAAATGGCTTTTTATCACTTCAACTCTGGGTTTGTTTGGTTTTTTCGCAGAGTATTTTACCTCTGCTCACCATGCGTGAAGGAATAACTCTGTGGTCTGTGGGGAAGCTGTCAGCCAAAGTCCAGAATGATGAAGTCAAGCACGAGAAGAGATTTTGAGCTCTAACGAGTAAAATACATGAACCGTTTGGGGGGAAATGGGCGTCATTCACCAGCGCTCCACACAGCTATTTATTCCCTTCTTACTTGGATGAAAAATACGGATAATACACTGACATATGCCACCATCCACTGGGTTCAAAGATGTTATCCTGATCCCTGATGGGAAAAAAATAGCAAGTAAATAGAGAAAGTGGAACAGAGAACCAAGTCTTAATTCTTGTTTTTTTGAAGGTCTATTTTTTTTTTTTTTTTTTTTTGCAGGATTTTGTATAAGGTTCTCTATTCATCCAAAAGTGATCTAAAATACTGGGAACAAATTAAAAAAGCAGAATACTGGTTTAACCATTTCTTTGAAGTTGTTACTGCACCTGACTCTTAGTGCACTTAATTCAGTCTTGCATTTACCAGGGTAGGACGCCTTTAGAAACGGCCAAACACTTAGATCTTGAAAAGGCTGTCTTAACTGTAGTTAAACCCACCATGTAGTATAAGCTATCTACCTTTTGATAATAAACAGAATTAAGTGGTGTTGTGAGCATGATAACAATTTTGCTTAGGTGTTGTAGCTCTGGTTACTGACTTTGCTCTTACCTCGCTCCCTTATAAAAAGTTTTGATATTTTGATGTGTAGCAAAGATAAACAAATGACACCCTCATGATTGCGACTTCATTGTAATTATGTCTCCGGCCCTATGAATAACTGCAAAAAGAACATCAAAAGTCAGAAGAGACGGCTGCTCACAAACACGACAGGTTTCCTGTTAACAGGCAAGTCAGAAAGTTGGATTAGGAGAAACACTTCTGATGCGAAGATGATTATGCATTTGAAGAAGGTAATATTCCTGTTTTCTGCAATTAACTATGTTCTTAAAAAGCAACAGGCGTGGAAGAATCACACATCTACGGTGATTTTTTTTCAAAGAAAACAATTAGTACCCATATCAAAAAAGCTAATTCAGATTAATTAAAGAACACCCACATCAGTTAAATATAATACTTCCTCTTCCACTTAACTCGCTCTGTACAATGCGTTGCTAAAAAGTGTTGGGCTTCAAGATAATAAAGAATGACAGTTGAAGGGGCAGGAGCTTGGAAGAAAACTTTAGGGTCTATGACCATTTTAATTGCACATAATTATGGATAAGGAAGTGGAACAATTTAATTTCTGGGCCTTCATGCTATTAGAAGGCTAATGGAACAGTATCAAAATTGGTTATTTAAGTAAAATTGCAAGAATCTGTTTTTCATTCTGAAGTCTAAATGGAAACTAAATGAAACGTCGACTACGTTCTCTTCCATCTTTTCATTATGGGATATAATGGTAATTCGAGATCTAGTGGAAATTATTTATGGCAATTTAGGACAAGTAAAGTGAAGCACACTTTTGAAATATTTGTTTTGTTTCTTTAATTGAGAAAATACAGAAAAGTATGATGAAGAAAGGAAAGATTGCCTCGCGGGTACAAAACACCTCTGGAAGGAAGCAAGAAACCTGCAAAGGTCCCACCTTGGGGAGCTGGTTGTGCAGGGGTGTGGGTCTGGGCTTTCACTAGCTACCTTTTGTCATTAGGACATTTGGTTTTTAAAAAAACCAAATTGAGTTAAATCTGGAAGCAGTTATCCCTACATCAGAGTACTTACAATACTCTCTGTGGACTGATGTCCTTTTTCTCTTTTACAAAGTTGGGATCATGGTATGTTCTGTAGCCTCCTGCCTTCTGAGCCTTCTCTCTATTATCGAACATCCTTCCGAAGCTCGACCGTCCATAGACGAACGGTAACTGTTCACAGAGGAATCCTTTCTTTCGGTCAGTCCTCTGGTGTGGGCAGTTAACTTATCCCACTTTCTGTTGATGTAGAAAGTTCTGCAATAAACATCCTTACCCTGGGTTCTTTTGACACATTCCTGATTATTTTCATAAGATAACTTCTACTGGAGTTGAATTACCAAATCAAACAGATAAACATTTTAGAGGTTTTGGTTCATTTGCCAAAATCTCCTGTAGGACAGGATTACCAGTCTGGACTCTCTGGTCAGCCATGGCGAGTAGCGCAGCACCTAGGAGTGCCCTCCTTGGGCACCTCCGGTACAGGGGCAGCTTTGGTGACTGCTCCCAGGAAGACAGGTTCTATTGAAATAGTCAGATCAAAATAGGGATTTCCACAGACAGGCCAGGAATGAAGCGGCAAAGCCACTTTAAAGCCACGACTTCTCTGATACTAGGACCTGGTCCTGGAGACCTGGAAGTGCTCCGTGGACCACCAAGTGCTAGAAGTCGGGAAGACTCCTCTAGAGTCTTCTGTCTTTGGCACCAAGACAGAATTTCTGATTGAGGGTCATCTGTGTTCCCCAGGAATTCAACTTCCCAAGGGTCACCTGTTCAAGAGGCCTCACCTCCTGTGTCGGTCCACACCAGACCCTCCCTTTTGGAAAGTGGAAGAGACCAGCAGAGCACCTTGGACACCGTCCCTTGGGACACTCACTGAAAGTGACTCTAGTCTGCTTTTTCACTTAGAACTGGAACATATGCCTTTGGGATAATGCAGAAGTAATCCTCATTCAACATGGATAAATTTCGAAGTTACAGAAAAGCACAGAGAAAATGAATACTTCCTTTCATTCCACCGTTCAGAAATAATGTTATCTGAATCTGTTGATATTTCAATATTTCAATGTTTTTGGTAACCAATATCTAGTCTTCTGAGCATATCTGTATTTTTATTTGGTAAATGTTTTATGCTTTCTGTGTTATAACCTGACTTTTCACTTAATATATTATAAACTGCTTTCTAGGTTATTAAATAAGTGACCAAAAATATCTTTGATGCCTTTATATATTGTCACATAAATATACCTTTAAAAAAATCCCTAATGTTTATTTGTAAATTCATGTAGTAAAGTATGAGCTCTCTCATCCATCTGTATTCCATACAGCAAGTGCCCAAGCACAGGCAATGGATTGTAAGCTAAACCTAGCATCCTCTAAGACAGCTGGAAAGAGTGAGACCATTTTTTAAATGTTCAATCAATTATTGAAGAGAAAATTTTAAACTACAGGCAAAAATTAAACCTCGAGCAATTTTCTGCTAAACTTACTTCCCTAATACTTTTAGATTCTTGCTCCAGTTGAAAGAAATGAACTCTGGGAAGGGCTGGGGAGATAGCTCAGTTGGTAGAATGCTCACCTTACAAGCACAAAGCCCTGGGTTCAATCCCCAGCACTGCAAAAAAAAAAAAAAAGAAGAAGAAGAAGAAATGAACTCTGGAAATGAGAGGCAATGCCTATGAGTTCATTGAATGCAAGAAAAACAATATGGAATCCAACAAGCCCACACTCACAGAAAAGATCGTGGTCTCATATTAAATATTAGAGAATTAAGCACATATATGTTTTAAATAAAAATAAAATATTTTGAGTATGGAACTCATATGTCATTTTTTTATAATACCCTGCTTCGACCAACTTTTTCAATTAACTGACTGATAACCATTTTTAATCGCATTGGATAAGAGGATTTACAATCTATGGATAACCTTGTGGGGGAACAACGTCTTTGTGAACAGGACAGATGACATCATTTACTTGTCCCTGAAACAATGAAAAGCCATGTTGACCCAAGTGCACGTGAAGACACACCGAATGTGAATAGCTTGAGTGATTAATGACATTCACGGACATCAGTAGCTTCATCGCCGCCGTCATCATCATCTCCACCAGGTTTACAGGGACATTTCTCTCCTTACCAGAGGTTCCTCTGCTGTCTGGAAGGCATGCTCCCTTAGTACATTAAGCAGCTGGGAAACCTACTTCTCATTTTTAGAGACATGTCTAATGTCTTAGTGCCTCAAGACATCTTCCCTTTTGTGCAGATAATGGCTGGACTGGGAACATTTAATATGAGCAGGACTAGGAAATGTCACACAAGGGAGGGCCGTATTCTTTCTGTTGTTAGAATCGACCTATCATAAAAATAAAAGATGAGAGTATTTCCCAGCTGCCAGCCTTTCTAAATGAGGTAGCAGCCCCAGCGCATTAAAGATGCCACATCGTAGCAACAGAAACTTGGTTGTGGCTACATACAGGCAAAACCAACTCTGATTTGGAAAGTCATCAAGTGATTCCACATTATGTGACATTTTCCTTATTGTAGTTTTTTCATACAATAACACCGCTTATTGTTCCCATCATGAGCCTTAAGAAACTTGCTTTCATCAACTGTTCATATTACTAGGATAAAAATTCTCTTATGTATTATCAAGTTGGCTTTCCTCCGTAGATTCTCTTTTTCTCGGCGGGTCATTTAATTATTTCCCATCTCCACAAACATCTGTTCTGAATTCCCATTCCACCCAACATCTCCTTTCTTTCTTTCTATTTCAGCTTCAATTAGAAGTTTGCTAACACTGGGATCTCCACTCAGATCTTGGACCTTTGCAATTAATTTTAATCAGGCTTGTTAACACTTTTTTAATATGTAAGAAATAAGCAAATATGTAACTAAAAAGCCGTTTATGTCTTTTATGAAGGTAACAAATATGCAATTAAAAACCCCTTCTCTCGGTGACTTTGCAATAAATTAACTTGTTTTGTCACTATTGTGCCTGTGTAATGTCATTTACTCTGGAGTTTTGACAGTCAGTTTTTTTTTTTTTCATCCTTGGCAAAATTAGCAAGTAATATTAAGATCTAAGAAATGACAATTAGTTTGTGAATTAGGTGGGATATACAATGTGTTAATTATGGAGGGACCAGACTTCATGCAATTAAAATTTAGCATCCAGATAATGATAATATAGTAGGCTTCTGAGTATCTAATGAAGTTGAAAATGTTCATTACCAATAAATTAATTCTCAGTTGCTTAACCAGTCTTTAAAATGTCTATACGGAGGGGGTAGATCATAATAATCATTACTGTTCGCAAATAGAATCATAACACAAGCTCTTGAAAGTCTAGGAGGACTATCATTTTATTGTCAGAATTCCCCACACGCTGACAGGGAACCTTTCCAAAGACTCAGAAATATGATAGCCACAGAGGTCTTTGCTTCTCTTAAAACATCCTTTCAAGTCATCTAAAGATCAAAGAAAGATGAGAAGAGGGAAAGGGCGTGGAGAGGGAGGGAGGTCTGGAAAGACCGCATGTGCTCAAACGGACCCTTCCTTCCCCTTCGCTTTTTAGTGGTGATTCTTAACTTGACCTACACACCCTCCTCTTTGTAATTTGGAAACTCGGTTACAAGTGAATTTCCTCCTGTTACAGGATCCCTTACTGTCCTAGGTGCTGAAGAGGCAATGACAAGTCTGTCTGGGGGAGACAGAAGCAGTCATATTGCAGCATGATAACAGCCTGGCGTAAAGACAGACGCGTGGCTGCCTCCCACGGGGTCCCTCTGGCTGCTGAATGGAGAGTGGAAATGGAGACCAGGGTCTTGTGGAAGATGCCGGTGGCTTGCACCACAGTGGCAGCCCCAGAGACAGGGAAAGGCGAAAGTGTGGCGGAAGGGGGGTAAGTGTATTTTGGAAATAGAACAGTACCAGAATTTGCTTGAGAAACTGGAGAGATGGCACTATTGTTACCTGGCTTGGGGTTTGTTAAGACTGCAGGATCTACAGGAGATCTGAGCAAGGGAGTCGTGATAGCCCTGGTGTTGAGAGGGGAGACTGGGCTGAGACAATCATCAGCACATAGATAGTTCTGAAACCCTGGAATGGATGAGCATATCTAGGGAGAAACTGCAGAAGGAGAAAAGATATCCTAGCAGTAAGTAACTCGGACCTTCAGGGAACAGGATGGAGGAAGAGAAACTAGCAAAGAAGACTAAGAAGGAGCATCCGGAGAGGTTCACAGGACAGGCAGAACGGCATGCTACGTGGGACCCAAGAGAAGAGCGAGCTTTGGGGTGGAAGGGAACTGGGGATCCCCTAGCTGTGCTTAGGTCATTCACCAAGACACTGTTGTAACAGCAGAAGATTAGAAAGAGTCCAAAGGTCCACGATGGGAGACTGAAGAAATAACGTTAGGCCCATCCATGTAAAGGGATGCTCTCTAGGTTCAGAAAAGAGGCACGTGGAATGATTTCCAAAACCAACTACCACAAAATTTACTCAAGTTAAATAAAAATTTTTAATATATTTGTGCCCATAAAAGGGAGGAGGAATGAAGGCAATTGCTTTAATATTTATTGAATATTTCTGAAAGATACAAAATAACACTTGCCTGTAGAGAAGACAACAGAACAACTCAGGAACTGAGGTGGAAGGGATAGGATGGCTTTTAATCCTCATGGTGTCGCTTTTAGACTTTAAAATTCATATTTTATGCTATGGACCTTGACTAAACAATATCGATGATGATATTGCTACATTGTTTTTTGTCATCTTTTGTTCCCAATAGTTATAATATTCATATTGCCTTAAGATCCTGTTTATCACCATCATTTGGATACTTCTGCGCTGGATTAGTTTCTGTGCTCACTGCCGCTCCTCTGATTTTTCACCTCACATTTCCTAGTTCATGAGGTTGTTGTTTACCTCTTAATGAGCTTCAGCGTACATTCAGATAGTTTTTCACATAGATGTATAGCTCCTAACTTTTTAAATATGTGAGAATTTCTTTTGTTATGGGGCGCAACTGAAGAACAGACCGATCACCACTGAGAAGTCCAAATTTGAGAGTCTTTGTTAAGCTGGCCAGCTGACTGTCTCACACAATGCCCTAAAAAATGGCTATTGGGAGAACAACCCCGACCATAGGATCATAGGCATTCTTACACCAAAAATCACATCAATCTTAAGTGTCTGTTGCTATGATTCAAAATTACAAACTAACATCATGAGATCATTGACAGAGGAGGAAGTGGGTCAAAATGACCCTTACCTAGGTACAAACTAAAGAATGGTTGCTAACATCCACACAATCACTGTTCAGGTGGTACATTGTTTAGGAGCAATAGGAATCAAGAGAGAGCAATTTTTCTTTACATAGGAATTGTCATTCTATATTGTTAAACATGTCACACTAAGTAACTGATGATGGGCACAGAGGTAGGGTGTTCCCATGGGAGAAGCTTATTTCCTATATAACTTGGAGTCTCAGAGCAAAATGGAGTCTGTTTAGTCATTTCCCTTAGAGTCTGGCCTAGAACATTCTCGTGGAGTCAGATCTGTCAGCCCATCACACTTTCTGTTGCCTTCATACAACAGGGGTCTTAGTTTAGGCTCCACCCAAAATGGAGCCTACATTAAGGATTTAGGTGCAGATAGTTTATTTTGGATCTGTTCCCAGGAAAGAGCTTGAGGGAGCAGGGAGAGACGGGGAAGAAGGGAAAATAACAGGTGCGTGATTGGACTACCAGGAGCTCTGAGGGACCTTTCATGTCCACAAAGGGTGGAAGGTTAGGGCATTTGTTTACCAAGTCTATCCCCAAGTGGTCAAGACCTGCCCTCAAGATGACTTCTACAATAGAGAAAAGCCCCAAAGAGGCTTGAAGTGAGAAGCTGACAGCACATCTCGGCACTGTCACCTCAGCTACTAACACAGGCAGCCAGAATCATGAGTGACCTGGGAGATGTGGCACAGGACATAAAAGACAGGTACTACTGCTGATCATAGATCTTGCACCATGATCCTTCCTGCTTTGTATATCCTTGAAAACAAATAACTTAAGACACATTAAATTCAGCAAAGTTTAATTGAGCAAGAAACAATTTATGATTCAGCCCCTAGAACCAGAATAGCTTCAGAGTGACTCTGTCCTACCACATGGGCAAGACATATTTATAACCAATGAAAAGGAAGTGACACATAGGAAAAGGAAGTGAGGTAGAGACAACCTGATTGGCTATAACTCAACAGGGTCCCAACAGTTGGCCTGTTACGATTGGCTGAGACTCAGCTACTTGTTACAAAATTACAGCCTATTTACACATGAAGTTAGGTTATAATTCCCTATATTTGGAGAATCTTTTAGGCCAAAATTAAAATGTGTGTGAAAGTAGCCTAAGGGTAAATTTAATTCAGTTTAATAAGTCTCAACATCTATAAATATTGTTCCATATCTTATGGAATCTAACATTGTAGAAAAGTCTGGAGCCAGCAAGCTATCCATTTCCATTCCATCCAAATGCTTCTAAGATTCAAAATATGCATATTTCCTCCAGATCTCAACAATTTTTTATTTTTCTTATGAAGCGTGCACCCTTTCAATCCACAGATTCTGATCTTTCTTCAGTTCAGGAAAATTTTCTTTGATTTTATCCTTGAGTATTTTTCTCTTTTTCAGTAACTCCACTTAGACACGTAAAACTATGTAATTTCACTTTCATGTCAATTATCAGCCCTCTGATTTCCTCTCTTTGGCCTTTTTCTCTGCATTCTGGGAAGGTTTTCTCAAGCCTATTTTCCACATGTGATAAAAATTTTCAACAGGGTCTGTTCTGCTCTTAAATAATTATAATATTTTAAATTGTATTTTGGTATTATCTGTTCCATAAATTTTCTTGTCTATGCCAACATCTCTTTTATTTTTGTCTAATCATTTAATCTCTCTTATTTCATATAAATACTTTTCATATTCTTATTAGGATTTAATAAAATATTTCATTAGGATTTAATATCTAAACTTCATTTCCAGAAAATTAAGCTTTCTGTCATTTGGCTGCCATATATATCACCACTATGGCACAGAAGCCTTTCACAGTTCCCTTACTGTTGGTTTCCCAAGTTTAGAGGTGGTTGGTCTCTCCTGCAATTCCTTTCCAATAAGCAGGGATGGAGTGACGTAGGAGCTCTCTGAATCTCCTCCCTGGTTCCTTGAGCAATGTTGGAATCATCACAGTATTTACAGTGGGAGGCTGAATGATGCAGTTTTCTGGAAGGATGTCAGCACTCGTTAGCCACGGGGAGTCGGGAGGGGATAAAGAAGCAGGCAAGGGGCTGTGGGCTAGAGCCCTCTCAGCAGAGAGCAGTCTGTTACTGCCATTCACAAGAACCAGCTTTCTGCATCTGATTTTCTCCTGGAGCCTAATGTGACCCCCAGAGAGATGCCTTTCCTGGAACATCTGCCCACAAGGTCAGGCCCTGTCCCTCCCACATAAGGGAAGAGAGAGAAGAATTCCCCTTTAATTTCTCAGGAAGAGGAGTTGAGATTGAGACTGTGCTGACTTCCCTCATCCTGTCCTACATTCAGCACCGAGAGCCAAGGCTGGTTTAATGAGTATGCGACCTTCGCTGGGTCCTGCTGCTGCCATCTCGAAGTTTCTCATAAGTTTTTAATTAGGCACCTGCATTTTCAGGTTTACTGGGCCCTGAAAAATATGCGCCTGGTACTAACCAGAAGGTACTGCCTGAGGTTTGTGGTAAAAGTGACCCTCTAGTCCTGGTCATGCCCTCCCAACTGCACTCAGTAGACACTGCAGAAGGAGGTGGGTGAGCAGAACAAGCGTTGCCCAGAAGGGTAAGAAGCTGTGTGCTTTGGCTGCATGACCCCGAGAAACGTCAGCAAACGCGCAGCCACTAAAAGCTGCAGCAGATGCCACTTGGTATCTACACTTAGCAGACCAACTGTGGCTCTATTCTTAGGCTAACCTAACCAAACAGCATCCAGCACCCCACCTGGGGACTCTCAGTGAGCTACACGGATGAGGCCCACAGTCTCAGCCTGGATTTGAGTCTGTCACTGCAAAGTACCCTAGTCCATTTTCTATTCTCTTCCTTGAGTATCAACCTACCCCAAACCTGCAGGAGAGACCCACAGACTTCATGCAGCAGATCCATGAGGCAGTGGCCTCTCTGGATTCTGATAGGCCATCCCTGAGCAAGCTCACGTCTGTGCTGAAAAATTCAGTCACCTTTTCGATAAAAGCCTGATGGACAGAGGTCAAATGAGCCTGCATGTCTAATAAGCTGATTTATATTTATTTGTTAACATGAATCATTTGGCCTAATAAAAATAATATCTTACAAACCAGTTGCTGGGATGGGAAGCTGGCCTCCCAATTTGAAAATAAATGTCAAGTCTTTAACTCAACATTTATTTTTTAGTAAATGCGGATTCTCTGCCTTGGCATTTAAATAACAGTGGGAGACCTTCATCAGACCAACAGGGGTCCCCAGCACTGGCTGGAGAGAACAATTGACTTTTGTTGACTCAAAAGAAGTTCAAAGTGTAATGCGGACTACTGTATATTCCCTGGGGTGGCATCTGGGGGAAGAGAGAGAAGTGATTATCCAGCTATTTGGATTTGTTTGTACATTTGAGCCAAAAGCAATGACCTTCTTGTAGTCCCCCTTTTGTAGAAGCAGGAGCACCGTGAGGTCAACTAACTCACTCCATTTGTGTGTTCAGAGACTGTTTCCAAACACCAGCAGCACGTGCCTGGGCCTGCACCAGCACGAGCTGCAGGGCTGGAAATGGGAATGGGAGGCACAGAATGTGTTGTCTATCCAGGCCGATTCGCAAGGAATGTGCTATTTATGTGTATGTGAGCCTTTTTCACCTTCTACCATTAACAGCAACAACACCAAAAAACTAAGGCGCAGCGTCTCCTAATTACTCTTGCCTGGCTCAAAACAACCGAAAGAGCATGTGACTGTCAGGCCACGCACTCTAAAACTGTCCCCTAACCAGGACAGAAAGCCACCATTTTTACTAAAAATGAAACAAAGCAAAAGTGTCTGGGTGTCTCCCTGATTCTTGGTTCCACGATAGAGCTCACTAAGGGAAGGACCAAAAACCTCCATTGTCCTGGCCCTCCTGTCGCAGTGGCTTCCCAGACCCAGGTCCAAGCCACTGCTTCTTTCCAACAAGCATGCAGGGCCTCTTGGCGAGCAGGTATCACTTGCTAACCTGAAGACTTCAAATTGCCACCTGCCAGATGCACATGATACAAATCCCCCCCGAGGAGCCTGAGTTTGAATCCACTTGCCTATAAGCCAAGTGAACCGTTGCTCCAGGGAACATGGAGTTGTCTGCATCGATCTGCAGTAGACCAGGGGCACACCTCTGAACGAGATGGAGGTCATCCTGTGGCACCAACACCAAATGCATGCTAGGCAGGGCTCTTGAGGGGGATGGATTTTCATTTTCAACTGGACAATTTTGGAACTAACAGCACGGGGAGGTGGAGGTTTGGTAAAGAAAAAGGTGCTGTTTTCTCCCTTCTGTGAGCATCTTTCTCCACCTCCAAAGCACTGGCCAGGCCAGGAGGAAGGCATGTGGTATCAGCGTGGCTTGGTAGAAGCGCTTGCACATTGAGAATCAAATTTTCAATGGTTCTGACCCCATCTTACAGGCTCTTGTCCTCTCATTGGTGTTCCAGATAGACAGAGCACCTAGAGTCCAATCCTGCATGACCAAAGGAGCATCTTACCAGAAGAGACGTGGGGAGGTGAGGGATGACATCACCAGGTAATGATGGGGGCAGAGGTTGGAGTCACGCTCCTGCAAACCAAGGAACAGCAAGGACTGCGGGCAGCCACGGGAGCCAGGAGGGAAAGCACAGCCTGGCCGACCTTGACTTCCAACTTCTGGCCTCCAGAACTGAGAGACAGTACATTTCTGGTGTCTGGAGCCCCCCATTCATGGTACTGCTACAGCAACCCCAAGAGACCAAAACGCACTTGGGGTTCTAAAAATTGAAACAAAATTTTGAGTTTTTGTCAGAGCCCCAAACCTGGGTTTAGGGACATATAAGTACTTAAAGCACCTGGCAGTCCTTCTCAGTCACATGCACAGGTAACTTTTACTCCTCAGAAAGCACTTCCGGCTGTATTTGGAGCCTTTTCAGTTTTTGCTGCATGTTTTAATACATGTTTGATTTAATACTTAATACGTTTTTAAAAATGAAAAGGCACATTTACAAGCATGTATGTAAAAACACATACATACATACATGTGGAAACATATATTGAATTTAATACTATAGTGTCAGAGTAGTATTGCTTAGCTATTTATTTAAATGCTAATTATTTGGGCCTCTTCTTGTATACTCAGGGTCTTTAGCCAAGCAGACATTCAACTCTTAATGGCACAAATGAAAATCAGTATCAGTTGAAAGAGAGAAGTGATTTTTGCAAAAAACATTCATCTAAGGAATCCTTAATTACAGAATCAAATCATAAATCAGAGAGCCAGAGAGAAAAATAGAAAAATGAGCCTTACAGCTAGTCATTCCATCCCTGTTCTCAAAGTCATTTGGGGTTTCCCTCCATTCTTGTTTTTATGTGATTTCTCTCTCTCTCTCTCTCTCTCTCTCTCTCTCTCTCTCTCTCTCTCTCTCTCTCTCTCCCTCTCCCCCGTCCTCCCTCCCAATTGTTTTTTACCAGAAAATGCTTAAATCTGCACTTCTGTTTTGTGTCTCACTCTTTTTATTTAAAAACCCATCATACACTTCTATCTTTATTCTATTTTTAAGATCTCTAGAGAAAAGAATTCCCAGCTGCCCTTGGCAAGGTACAGCAATGAAGCTGGATCACAGTGTCTTTAACATGAAGCAACCGGGAAGGAGACAGACCTCAGGGCACAGAGTAACTGCAGTTGATCTCATCTCCAACTGTGAAGGGAGGCTGGCCTTCAGAATCCCACCTCCCATGTTTGCCTGGTTTTCCAATGTATTAGCAAAAACCCAAATAGTTCCTCTTGCATGGTAGGAATTCCTGTAACCCGGGCAGTCTCCTGCAGCGTCTCACAGAGATGATGGGGCCCAGGTCAGCACCCCAGTCTCCTTGTCCCATATCCCACCCCCTCGCTCTCAGTGGCTCAGCCAGACCCTTGCCACAGGGGTGTGGCCTGGTGCACAAGACAACAGGAACAAGGAATGGCCCCTCTGCCTCCTGTGGATGTCAGGACCCTCACAGAGACAGGATTCCTTCATCCTCCGTTTAATGGGCACCATATGCAATTCACTGATTTTTCTTTTCCCTCCTTGTTCTTTGCAAACTCTTCCCACCACGGCCAGTGAGCAAGCTCAGCTGGGGCACATGCCCTGCCATCCGGACCTGGTTCTTCTGAAGACTTTTCTTTGGATCTGCTTTTAGATAGGGGGAGAAGGCCCCGGGGACAGAGGGAGCAGGGGAGGTGGATTGTGCGTTGGCCCAGGATGGAGGGAATGATGTCATTCTAAGTTATCAAAGGGAGCCAGGGTCAGGATACATTTATGGGAAACTGCTGTCACTTCCAACTGACTACATGCTATCTCCTTTAATATCATGATTAGTGTCATTTCATCATTGGGAAAAACCAAGACTTTTCCTGTTCAGTGGCATAAAGCAAGCATAAAATCAGGCATGTGGTTCCTGGAAATATTCATAGAATGCTTTTTAAAAAGTGACATAGTTCAAGAGTTGGGCAATAAATTTCCTCCCTAATGAGACACCAAAAAGAAAGCGAACATTTGATGTTATGCCCGAGGAGAGTTGGTTATTGAAGATTTATAGACAATCTGTGCAAATACTGTCCTTTCCTTCCAATGAGTTTTTAATTTTGGTTTGATAGTCTCCAGGTGTCTATATTTGCCTGTGACATTGGATGCATAAAGCTGTAGTAACAGACATGCATTTTTCTTTACTCCTCCATCCATACCTCTCCCCATGCTCATTCACAGTCTTGTGTACACACTGCTCGCTCGTCAGCTGTGCTTACACACACATACATACAGAGATGACATTCAACAAAGACAGGCCTCTATCCACCCACACCAGCAGATGGTGTGAAAAAAAAAAACTTCTTCCCACAAGTTTTCCCCAGAAAAAGATGGCCTTCCAAGCCAGGACCGCAGAGCTTCCCCGCTGAGTCTGGGATGCTTCGCTTCGCAATGTTGTGAGGCCCCAGGACAGGGTGGGCCCTTGCTGGGAACATCTTGATCTTTCAGCAACAAGGGGCCTGGCATTCATTTTCTATCAGTGTTCAGATAAAAGTTTCCTTGCAAGGGATCCTTCTGGAAGCCTGGCTGTACCAGGTCTGTTATGTTGTCCTGGGAGAAGCCACGGCGGCCCCTTCTTTGCCATTATCCTGAGAATGGGGTTGGATCTTAGTGTGGCCCCTGCCATTTGCACCTTTAATATCAAATTGCAAACCAGAAAGTGAACCTCAAAGGTTTTACTAGTGATCAGTCATGTACACAGTACCCCGTGCAGCAAAGCTGTCCATTGTTTGAGCTCAAGTTACCTGTTTCAGTCTATAGGTACTTCTCCACAGGTGGGAGGTGGTATTCAGCTACTCTGCCCTGTCCTTTTGAAGCACAGTAGGCCTTATTTCCCACACGAGGGTGATCCACACAGTCACCTCTTCTGGTCTGACAGGGATCTTCCAAAGAATTCAAAAGATGTGAAGAGGGACAAATATGCTGCATAGAGAGAAACTTCGTTCCCCAGGTCTCCCATCAGACTCTCTCTCCAAGCTCCCCGAATGTTGTTAAACTGTATGAAAGGTCTCTGCCAAGGACCCAGGGATGGCAAGTATATAACACATGCAAGACGTTCTCCAGTCCACGGGGCTGTAGACACATGCTGGAGGCGGCGGTGGTGGTGGTGATGGTGGTGGCTGTGGTTATGGTGGTGGTTGTGGTGGTGGCTGTGGTGATGGTGGTGGTGGTTGTGGTGGTGGCTGTGGTTATGGTGGTGGGGTTATGGTGGTGGTGGTGATGGTGGTGGCTGTGGTTATGGTGGTGGGGTTGTGGTGGTGGTAGTGATGGTGGTGGCTGTGGTTATGGTGGTGGTTATGGTGGTGGTGGTGGTTGTGGTGGTGGCTGTGGTGATGGTGGTGGTGGTTGTGGTGGTGGCTGTGGTTATGGTGGTGGGGTTATGGTGGTGGTGGTGATGGTGGTGGCTGTGGTTATGGTGGTGGCTGTGGTTATGGTGGCGGGGTTATGGTGGTGGTAGTGATGGTGGTGGCTGTGGTTATGGTGGTGGTTATGGTGGTGGTGGTGGTTGTGGTGGTGGCTGTGGTTATGGTGGTGGTGGTTGTGGTGGTGGCTGTGGTTATGGTGGTGGGGTTATGGTGGTGGTGGTGGTGGTGATGGTGGTAGCTGTGGTTATGGTGGTGGCTGTGGTTATGGTGGTGGTGGTTATGGTGGTGGTGGTTATGGTGGTGGTGGCTGTGGTTATGGTGATGGTGGTGATGATGGTTATGGTGGTGACAATGCTGGTGATGGTGGTGGTGGTGGTGACCATAGCAGTTTGCCTATATATTATTATTTCTTCGCTTCAGTTCCACAAACCTCTGATAAAGTATCCTATAGAGACAGGAGCAAAGGACAGATAGCTGATTATCAAAGAAAAGGAAATAATTAGTAGCACTTCCCCATCGACTGGTTGCTAATCCCTTTAGGGGAGGGGAAGGATCACTTTCCAACACAAGCAGTCACCCCCTGGATGGATTTTTTCCTGTCTTATGGTCTTTTCCTGCCTTCTGGTCAGGTAGGCATGAGAAGAAAGAAAACCTAAAATCTGTAAAGGGGCAAGACACCCCCAGGCCCACAGGCACCAACCCTGGATCTTCTCCTCTCTGGAGGAGTCTCTTTCTCTCTCTCTCTTTTTCTCTGTTCTACTTCTTAAGTAAAATTTATTTTTTACTCTTGCCTCGGCATTTCTCAGGTGTTTAATCTTCAACACTGGGGGGCCAAGGACCTGATCCTGATTTTCAAGACCACTATTTGCCAGGGGTTCGGCTGGAATCATCACCAAGGTAAGTGCCTCCGTACCTCATCTCTTTCTGAGGCGCACCTTTCTGTCTCTTTCTTTCTGGAAGACAGTAACAGGCACCTGTTGACTAATTAAACACAGTTGGTGCAACTCACCATTCTACAAGACTCAGGTGAAAGGATTCATGTTCTCAGCAGACCTAATTGCTCGTCCTGCAGGTCAGGCATGTGGGGTTCTGCCAAAGCTGTTTCTCACTGTCCTATCCAGGCTCAGAGATCGTCTGGCATCAGTAGATAGTGTCCCAATCCCAGTTTTTCTTGAGATGCTTGGAGAGACAAAGTGTTGACACAACTCTGAGATTCTAGCCAGGGTGACTCTGGAAGGTTTCTTCCTCGACCTCCTCTCCCAACAGCCCCAACAGGGTATTGTAAGTCGATCCGTTGGTGCTGAGCATGCCCAGTGACATACACCTCCTTCTGAACCATACTGCACTCACTCTCCCTAGCTTCTCCTGAGCACCCCCTCCCCTGGTCCATCACTCTAGCTGCAGGAGAGGGACATTTCACATGGGTGGTTCCTAAGGAAGTGCCTGGGCTCCCTTTGTTCACATGTTAAGCCCTCACAAGCCTGTAGGGAGTCTCCTCCTTGTTGTTTTTGCTGTTTCTGTGCTCTGCTGCTGATTTCTTTGGCTACAAAGAAGGAAGCTTTTCCAATTCCTCTTCCATAAACTCCTTCAAGAAAAGGGTGTTACGCATCCAACAACCACTAGATGTCCTCCTCGCCTTCTGGAGAGTTCTTTGGCCCACAATGCGCTTCAAATCTTTATTCCAGCCATTACCCCTAGTGTTTTGCTGCCCAACATGGCCCCAGAACAAACTCTCTGATAGAGAATCATGCCCATCAGAGGGAAATATAAATTTTAATACTATTCTACAGCTTAGCCTATTCTACAAAAAGAAAGGAAACAGTCCTATGTGCAGGCCTAAAAACTTTTCAGACCTTGTTTTAAAAACCCAAATTGCACCAAAAATGTAAATTAGATTCAACTATGATCCTCCATTCTAAGCAAGGCCCAATTTCCCCCCAAAAAGATCCTTAACTAATGGTAGGCTCAAAATAAACAGATCAGGGTTCATTACAAGACTTGTAATGAAGGACTCCCAGGGTTACAAGTCACATGGTAAGGGTGGAAAATCTGAAGGCTTGCATCATTTTCATGACCACCCCAGAAAAGCACCAGGGTCGTGATCACACTGGTAAGGTGGCATTTAATCCAGGGGTCATGCATGGAAGGAGGGGTGGAAACTGCTGACTGCTAGAGGCTCCAACATCTGGGAGAACAAAGAGACAGTTCCTCCATGGAGGCACCCATTCTGTCTCTTTCAGCACTGAGTAGATCCTCCATCCTCCAAACAAAAACTAAGTAAAGAAGCTATAGAAGTAAAAAATACAGGGCTAGGACTGGGGCTCAGTGGTAGAGCACTTGCCCTGCATATGTGAGGAACTGGGTTCAACTTCAGCACCACTTAAAACAAATAAAATAAAGGTTTTGTGTCCACTTATATCTAAAAAAGACATATATTAAGAAATTCTTTTTAAAAAAAGAAGTAAAAACACAATTGATATTTTAGACCTAACAGACATATGTATAATATTTCATCCATCAATGACTGGATACACTTTCTTCTCAGCAGCACACACAACCTTCTCTAATATAGACCATGTTATGTAAGCTATCCCATCTGTTGGTATACAACTGTAATATTACCTTAATATATTTTTAGCATCTGTATGGTTATTTGGAGAGCTCCTTTTCCATTGATATTAATTTTTGTTTTCTTGGTTTTTTTTTTAATTCGATGTGTTTCATTTTTATCAAATTTTAGCTGTATTATTTCTTCTCTATTTCATATATTTGTGCTCCTAATCTTATTTTTTCCTTTCTCCTACATAATTTGAAAATAATTTGATTGTTATTCTAGCTTCTTTCCGATACAAGTAGTTTAAGTTATAAATGTTCATCTGAGTACTGATTCATGCCAGTGATCCTGATATTTTAAGCTTTTATTATCTCAGCTCAAAGCACTTTTATTTATTTTTATTGTGCTTTCTTCTTTGAACTCTGAGATATTTATAAGTGTGCTATTTAATACTGAAATAGTTGACATGTGGAGGTTGTGTTCTGTACATTTTAAGGTGATTGATTACTAATGGAATAAATCATGCAAGAAACAGTCTGCATAATTTCAAAAATTTTTTAAAAGTAGTGTAAATGCCTTCTATATTGATTATATTGGTTACATATATATCAAAATTGATCAAATTGTATATTCCAAATATGTGTAACTTAGTGTTCTTTAACTTTACCTTAATAAAGATAAAGGAGGGAAAAACAATGAATTTCATCTTAATAAAGTGCAGTAATTATCTACATTCAGGAATTTCATAAGGATTATTTCAAAATGTGAATCTCAAAAGGGTCAACAGTTAGGAAAGCAATATAAGAAGGTTCTAGGAATGGAAATGTATTTTAGCATGAAAGTAGAAGGAAAGAGAAATGCTTCTGGATCAGAAAGTCTTCTGTGGGGCAAAGTAAAAAGTTGTAGAATGTCTAAGTAAGTTGCAGAAGGTTTGTGAAGAGTAAATCTCAAAAAGTTTGTTTGTAACTAAGTTGGCAATAATTGGTACAATCAGTTAAAGCTATTCAAGGTTTTTCCTAAGGTAAAATATTAATATACTGATATAAACCAAAGGTTAACCCTCTATGTGTTAAAATAACAAAGATTTCTTAAAATATTAATCTGCTGTTATCTAACAAGGTAATTTCTTGTGCCTGTTAAGTTTCATTCTTTAGAGAAACTAGTGTTAAAGGAATTAGGGTTTGTACAACTCTGGTTAAACAACAATTGTTTTTTTAGAGTATTACCCTACACTCCAGATTCTGAATTTTTCTTTAAAAGCTAAACTTGGTTAATAAAAAAAATCAGTGTAACTATGGTACTGTCACTGGATTCTTTGTATATTAGTTGTATTTATATCTTCCAGGTGTACAAACCTTTAAAATATAAGGTTTAGAGGAGCATTCTACCAAGCTGGTGTTCTCCAATCTAAAGTTGGAAATAAAGATTTGAGATTATAGAAATTATGTTCATAGCTATTATACAAACTCAATATGTTTTTACTCTTGTTAATTTCATTTTGTATTTTCACTGTAAACTGCATGACTGTTAACTGTCAGTACTTTAGAGATACAACTTCTAACATAACAACCAGAGTTAATTTGAGATAACAGGCCATCACCCATAGGACAGATGGGATATAAGGCTGACCTTCAGTACTAATACTGACCCTGATTAAATGGGAGGGGTAAATAACTATAAAATTATAGACATTAAAGTAAAACCCAGTGTTCCTACTTCAAGACTGGTGTAAATGGCTTGCTGGATATTTAAAACCAAAACATACAGACTAAAGTCAAGGAAGTAAAAGGCCCAATATTTGGCTCTTGCCTTCTGGGGTCAGAATGACCCCAGAGAACACGGGAAATTCTCAAGGGGCTTTGCAACTCTAGACCACATGACCTCACTACAGGGGAACAATGAGACCCTAGAGAACAGATAGCCAACCAGTGCACATGCTGCAAAAAGGAGGGTCATTAGAGAGAAAAAATTCTAAGAGAAGCCACATGGTCAGCAAGACCCTGACCTATCCTGACAGATGGCACCAAAGGAGCCAAGAGGCTTCTCCAAAGTTCTCATGAGTGACCCCCTATTTTAGTCAAGTTTTTTGTTGCTGTGACTAAAAGATCTGTCCAGAACAAGTTTAGGGAGGAAAAGTTTGAGGGCTCACAGTTTCAGAGGTCTCAGTCCATGGACAGCCAGCTCAATTCATTGGGGTTCTGGGTGAAGCAGGACATCATGATGAAAGAGTGTGGTAGAGGGAAGCAGCTCACATTATGATTCAGAAGCAAAGAGAGAGGTCCCCACTTGCCAGGCATAAATATATACCCCAAGGCCTTGCCCTCCAATGCCCTACCGTCTCCAGCCACACCCCACCTGCCTTCTGTTTCCATTCAGTTATTCCCATCAGGTGTTTAATTTACTGATTGGTTTAAGGCTCTCATAATCCAATCATTTCTCCTCCAAACCTCCTTGCATTGTCTCACACATGAGCTTTGGGGGACACCTCACATTCAAACTGTAAAACCCCCTGAGGAAACTGGGTTGACTCTTAACAGTAAACAGGAACAAGGTCGATTTGACCAGTTTGGTCACCTGACAAGAGAGTTTTAACCAAAACAGCCATACCTGGGTATTTAAAAGGAAAGACACTCTTTCTTTAAGTCTGACTTAAGATATATACTTGAGGGCTGAGGATATAGCTCAGTTGGTAGAACGTTTGCCTCCCATGCACAAGTCCCTGGGTTCAATTCCCAGCACCACACACACACATACACACACACACACACACACAAATGATGTACACCTGTGTCAGCCCCAACAAGAGTAAGTAAGACTGGAGGCTATAAACGAAAGATTCTTAGGTGTGCCTAATAACTTTCAAAAGAGACTATCAGAGTCAAAATCTTCTTGTAGTCAATTTAAGGTCTATAAATCTTCCTGACCTCCTACAGAGGCAGACTTGATCAGTTTGCTAGTATGATTACCTAGCCCTAAGTGACATAAATAAAGGAATCTCTACTAAACATACAAGTTATGCCAATAAAAAGGTATTTTACAAAAATCAGGTAACATTAGATATTTTAACTACATCTTATGGGGGCATATGTAACATTATAAAAACTAAATGTTGTGTTCACATTTCTGATAACTCTGGCAATGTAACTAATATCCTTAAAGATTCACATTCCCAAATAGAGGCCATGTCCTCACCAGCCTTGTCATAGGAACAACTTCTTAGCTCTTGCACTTCCTGGTGGAAAATTACTGGTTTATCATCATCATGATGATATTCATGGACATGTCCCAGATGCTACAATGTTTATTTTGCATTAATCTCATTCCAGTACTAATGTCTTCTTTTTTCTCTCATAGAAGCACCCACCTCCCAGGTGACTTTATAGCCAGTTCTTCCTGAGCAATATTTTACCATGGGTCCCTCGACTGACTCAAGACATACCTAAAAGGGAATCCCAAATGATTTGCCCCACATTGCCCCCTCGCAGCCCAAAGCAGCCAGAGTGGTCATCATCCATTTCCCCTTAGAGCAGGAAGGGTTCCCTTAATCAGAGGAGGGAATGAGACTGGGGCAAAGGACAAGTAGCTGATTATCAGAGAAAAGGAAATAACTAGTAGCACTTCCCCATCAACGGGTTGCTGACATCTCTGGGGGAGGGGAAGGATTGCACTTTCCAACGCAAGCAATCACCCCCTGAATGGCTCTTTTCCTGCCTTTTGGTCATATAGGCATGAGAAGAAAGGAAACCTAAAATCTATAAGAGGTAAGACACCCCCATTCCCAGGGGTACCAGCTCTGGGTCTCCTCCTCTCTGGAGGAGTGACTTTCTCTCTCTCTCTCTCTCTCTCTCTCTCTCTCTCTCTCTCTCTCTCTCTCCTTCAATAAAATTATAAAATTTATTTTTAGCTCTAGCCTCAGCATTTCTCAGGTGCTTAATCTTCAGCACCAGGGGGAATGAGTAGGACCTGATATTGATTTTCAAGACCAGTATCACTATTTCTTAATAGAAACCCTTATTAGACCCTTCCAAACTTGTTCTATGAGGCTAATGCCACCCTGATACCAAAACCAGACAAAGATACATCAAGGAAAGAAAACTTCAGACCAATATCCCTGATTAAAAATCAGATGCAAAAATTCTCAATAAAATGCTGGTAACTCACATACGAAAACACATTAAAAAGATAGTGCACCATGATCAAGTGGGGTTCATCCCAGGGATGCAGGGTTGGTTCAACATACAAAAATCAATAAACATAATTCATCATATCAATAGACTTAAAAACAAGAATCATATGATCATCTCAATAGATGCAGAAAAAGCATTTGACAAAATGCAGCAGCCCTTCATGTTCAAAACACTAGAAAAACTAGGGATGTAGGAACATACCTCAACATCATAAAAGCCATAAATGCTAAACCCAAGGCCAACATAATTCTAAATGGAGAAAAATTGAAAGTGTTCCCTCTAAAAAATGTAACAAGACAAGGATGCCTTCTTTCACCACTTTTATTCAACATTGTCCTTGAAACTCTAGCCAGAGCAATTAGAAGAAAGAAATTAAAGATATACAATAGATAAAGAAGAACTCAAACTATCACTATTTGCTGATGATATGATTTTATATTTGGAAGATCCAAAAAATTTCACCAGAAAACTTCTAGAACTAATAAATGATTTCAACAAAGTAGCAGGATATAAAATCAAAGCCTATAAATCAAATGCATTCCTATACATCAGTAATGAATCCACAGAGAGAGAAATATAGAATACTACCCCATCCATGTTCACCTCAAAAAAAAAAAAAAACTTGGAAATCAATCTAACAAAAGAGATGAAAGACCTCTACAACTAAAACTGCAGAATACTAAAAAAAAAAAAAAAAAAAAAAAATTGAAGACCTTAGAAGACAGAAAGACCTCCCATGCTCCTAGATAGGCAGAATTAATATTGTCAAAATGGCCATGCTACCAAAAGCATTATACAAATTTAATGCAATTCCTATTAAAATTCCAATGACATTTCTAATAGAACCAGAAAAAGCAATCATGAAAATCATTTAGAAAAATAAAAGACCCAGAATAGCCAAAGCAATCCTTAGCAAGTAAAATGAAGCAGGAGGCATCACAATACCAGACATCAAACTATACTACAGAGCTATAGTAATCAAAACAGCATGGTATTGGCACCAAAACAGACATGCAGACCAATGGTGCAGAATAGAAGATACAGAGACAAACCCACATAAATACAGGTATCTCATATTAGATAAAGATGCCAAAAACATTCACTGGAGAAAAAGATAGCCTATTCAACAAATGGTGCTGGGAAAAATGAAAAGCTACATGTAACAAAATGAAATTAAACCCTTATCTCTCACTTTGCACAAAACTCAACTCACTATGGATCAAAGATTTATGTACTAGAACAGAGACCCTGCAATACTAGAAGAAAAAGTAGGCAGAAAATCTTCACCATGTCAGCCTGGGACCTGACTTCCTTAACGAGGCCCCTAAAGTGCAAGAAGTTAAATCAAGAATCAATAAATGGGATGGACTCAAACTAAAAAGCTTCTTCTCAAGAATCAGTAATGTGAAAAGAGAGCCTACAGATTGGGAGAAAATCTTTACCACATGCTCCTCAGATCTCTAGGATATATGAAGAACTCAAAAAACAACACCAAAGGAAAAAAAAAAAACTCAATCAATAAATGGGCTAAGGAACTGAACAGACACTTCACAGAAGAAAATATACAATCAATCAACAAATACGTGAAAAAATGTTCAACATCTCTAGCAATTAGAGAAATGCAAATCAAAACTACTCTAAGATTTTATCTCACGCCAATCACAATGGCAATTATCAAGAATACACACAATAAACGTTGGCAAGGATGTGGGGGAAAAGGTAGACTCATACATTGCTGGTGGTATTGCAAATTTGTACAACCATTATGGAAAGCAGTGTGGAGATTCCTCAGAAAACTTGGAATGGAACCACCATTTGACTCAGCTATCCCACTCCTTGTTTTATACACAGAGGACTTAAAATCAGCGTACTACAGTGACACATCAGTGTTTATACAGCTCATCTCACAACAGTTAAACTAGATGCCCTTCAACAGATGAATAGATAAAGAAAATGTGGTCTATATACAATTGAATATTACTCAGTTTTAAAGACGAATGTGGCATTTGCTGGTAAATGGATGGAGTTAGAGAATATCATGCTAAGTGAAATAAGCCAAACCCCAAAAAAATAAAGGCTGAATGTTTTCTCTGATATGTAGATGCTAATTCACAATAAGGCGGGGGGCCTATGGAAGAATAGAGTTACTTTGTATTAGTTAGAGGAGAGTGCAGGGAGGGGAAGGGGTATGGGGAAAGGAATAGGTAGTAGAGTGAAACAGACATTATTACCTCATGTACATATATCACTACATGACCAATGTGATCCTGCAATATGTATAATCAGAAAAATGAGGATACACTCCATTTATGTATGATCTATCAAAATGTATAAATGCATTCTACATCATGTAGAACTAATTAGAATAAAATAAATTTTTTGGCAGCATGATGAATCTAATCTCTCTTCTCCTGGAAGTTTTGTTTTTGTTTTTGTTTTTCAAAGCAAGAAAAATAGGGTGCCAATATACAGAATGGCCAGTTCACTCTTTGGGTTCACATCTCCCCTCTATAGTGGCTGGGTAACATCAGCAAGTGGCCCAAATTCTCTGTCTCAGCTTCTTAGTCTGTAAAATGAGGGTCTAAATACCCACCTTCAATACTGGCTATGGCGTGAAGATTAAGCACAGTGGAGATGGCTCCCAGCATGGCAGCTGCCAACCAGTAGGTGCTCAAGGAATGTAAATGATGGTGTTATTCATAAAATAGATGTTACTCAACTAACGATGAGGTTATGCTCCAGACCCGGTAAACCCATAGTAAGCTGAAAATTTTGTAACTTGAAATTTCATTTAATACACCTGACATACTGGACATTGCCACTTAGCCTAGCTGGTCCTAAACATGCTCAGACACTCAAGTTGGCCTACCTCCAGGCTAAATCATCTAACACAAAGCCTTTTGCAATAAAGTGTTGAATATCTCATACAATTCATTGAATACTGTACCACAAATGATAACCTGAGTGGTTGTATGGGTACACTTTTATGACTTTACCACTACAAAGTCAGAAAATAAGAAGTGTAACCATCATAAGTTGGGAACCATCTTTATACTCAGAACATGCTGATACAGTCTTAAAATAAAATCCAAACTCCGTCCTCCACTCACAAGGCCCCATCTGAAATGGCCCTTGCCTATTGCTCCCGACCCTTCTGACTCTGGCAACCCCACCTTACCAAACTGCAGTTCCTCTCAACTCCCTTCACTGCCTCACAAGGCCCTGAGCTCTGCTTCCAAGTCTGGGCTCCTGGTCTTCCTGCAGGTGGAACTTGACACTCTCTCTCTCTCTCTCTCTCTCTTTCTCTCTCTCTCTCTCTCTCTCACACACACACACACACACACACAAAACACACTCCTTTTTATTATGGAAGACTTCAAACATGCAAAAGTAAGCAAAGAAAGATTGTCATGAACCCCATTATGGTATAGATATGAGGTGTCCCCCAAAAGTTCACATGTGAGACAATGCAAGGAAATTTGGAGGTGAAATGATTAGGTTATGAAGGTCTTAACCTAAGCAGTGCATTAATCCACTTGAACGGATCAACTGGGTGGTAACTAGACAGGTAGGGTGTGGCTGGAAGAGGTAAGTCTCAGGGGGCATGCTTTGGGGGTGCACATATCTTGACCCTGGTGAGTGGCACTCTCTCTGCTTTCCTCTGTCGTACCCTTCTGCCATGATGTGCTGCTTCCTCACCTGAGGCCCAGAGTGATGGAGTTGGCCTGCTGTGGACTGAGACCTCTGAGACCATGAGCACCAAATAAACCTCCTCCTCTAGTTGGTCTCGTCAGGCCTGTGGTCACAGAAGTGAAAAAACTGACTGAAACAAACCCCGCATGCCAATGACCTGATTCAATTTGCAAGCAATAACCAACGTCATCTCCACCCCACCCCACGTTTCCTTTACTCCAGATGCATTTTGAAGCAAATCTTATAACAGTTTATCTGTAAATATTTCTGCAGTTACTTCTATATCTTTTTAAAAATTATCCTCCACATTGCTTTCCAGAGTGGCTGCACCAATTTGCAACTCCACCAGCAATGTAAAAGTGTGCTGTTTTCCCACATCCACGCCGACATCTATTATTGCTTGTGTTCCTGATAATAGCCATTCTAATTGGAGTAAGATGAAATCTTAGGGTGGTTTTAATTTGTATTTCTCTAATTACTAGAGATGTTGAGCACTTTTTCATATGTTTATTAATCACCTGTATATCTTCTTTGTAAAGTGTCTGTCCAGTTCCTTGGCCCTTGATTGGGTTCTTTGTATATTTGGTGTAAAGTTTTGTAAGTTCTTTGTAAGTTTTGGAGATTAGTGCTCTTTCTGAAATGCATGTGGAAAAGATTTTCTCCCACTCTGCAGGCTCTCTTTTCACATTATTGATTGTATCCTTTGCTGAGAAAAAGCTTTTTAGTTTGAATCCATCCAAAACTTGGAATGGACCCACCTTTTGACCCAGTTATCCCACGCCTCAGTTTATACCCAAAGGACTAAAAATTAGCATACTACAGTAATGCAGCCACATCAATGTTTATAGCAGCTCAATTCACAATAGCTAAATTGTGGAACCAACCTAGATGCCCTTCAACAGATGAATAAAGAAACTGTGGTATATATACACAATGGAAATTATTCAACCAAAAAGAAGAATAATATTATGGCATTTGCAGATAAATGGATGGAACTGGAGAATATCATGCTAAGTTAAATAAACCAAACCCAAAAAACCAAAGGTTGAATGTTTTCCTGATAAGTGGATGATGATACATAATGGGGGTGCAGGGGGGGGTGGGGGTTGAGAGAAGAATGGAGGAACTTTATATTATGTAGAAAGAAATGGGGGGCAGGGGTATGAAAAATGGTGGAATGAGACAGACATCATTACCCTATGTACATGTATGATTACACACATGGTATGAATGAATCTACATCGTGCACAACCATAGAAATGAAAAGTTGTACCCCATTTGTGTACAATGAATCAAAGTGCAGCTTGTAAAAATAATTTTTTTAATTTAAAAAATTATCCTCTAATTCTAAAGTCATAAATAATATTAGAACTTTATAAATGATATCACATACCTAAAAATGTTAATAATTCCTTAAGTTCATTACATATTTAATCAACAGTCCAATTTCCAATTGTCTCATAAATCATATTTTTTTATAGTTTGTCTGAATCTAAATTTTAAAAATTCACATGTTGCAATTGATGGAAGTGTCTCTTAAGTCTCCTTTTGATTTATAGGTTCCCACTCTCTCCCTTTACATGTTCTCACAATTTGTTGAAGAAACCAGGTCACTGATTCTCTAGTTCTCCACTCAATATTTTCCTGGTTGTACCCCACAGTATCATTTAACATGTCCCTCTGTTCCCTGTGCATTATGTTAACCAATAATTAGGTCCAGAGGGTTATTCAGATATAGGTGGTGGTGTGTCCTATTAGAGACAGACAACATCTGGATGTCTGTCTGTCTGTCTGTGTTATGCTACCAGGTGAACATTGTCTAGAACCATTGTTTTATTAGAGGATACAAAATGATAATATCCTAATTTCATTGGTCTCTTTTATTTATTATAAAATAACAAAGAGGAACTATAAAGAAAAAGTTTATTTCATCAACCATTTGGTCACTTCATGTATAGGAATAACTATAGTATAAAAAAAAAAGATGGCAAAAGATGCTTGATTTTGTTCTTTTAAGTCTTTACTGATTTTTGTCTCTACTGGTTTTTTTGTCTACTGATTTTTTTTTATTATTGTTCTATCAATTAATTTGAAATGATACTAAATCTTCAACGATGATGTTAGACTCTGTCCCTTTATCTCTATCCCTTTGCATTCGGGTCATGCCCTTTGAAAGCCTGTGTTAGATGCTTGCTCGTTAGTGTTCTTTTCTGAATGAATTGAGCCCTTTTCACTATGAAATGTCCCTCAGCATCACTGGGGATTCTCCTTCAGTGTGGAAGCCTATCTCACCTAATATAAATATGTCCACTCAGGAGTCTTACATTTACTGCCTGCTTGGTGCATTTTGTGGCTCCATTTCCTCAAACTACTCGTCTTTTTATTTAAAGTACATCTTTTGTAGAGAGCCTGTGGTGGGAGCTTGCTTTTTTATTCTTTCTGACACGCCTTGCCTTTTATTTGGAGTGCTTCGTTCACTGTTGACTAATGTGACTATTGACACAATCGTGTCTAAGTCACCATTTTATTACTTCTTTTCTAATTGTCCAACTCCCCCTCTCCCTCGGCCTCTTTCTTCTTTTCTCCTTTGTTCCTCCTATCCTGTTTTTTAAGTAGGGAGGGGATCAAGTCATTTTTCATTATTATGCAGAATTTACACTTCTGATTCACTTTTTAGATGTAACATTTTGCATTATATTGACGACTGAAGTTGGTACCTACCTACAGCTACTGTCATTCCATTTCACTTAAATTACAGGCCCAGTCCATGTGCACTGTTGTTATACCTGAGCTGTTACGTATTGTCCGTCTACATACATTGTGAACTCCAAGGACAATGTTGTGACTTCTGTTTTCAACAATCATATGTACCATAGAGAAATTCAATCTGAGTGTGGGGAGAATAGCTTTATATACATTTATGTACTGAGCTGTTTATCATTTCCAGTGCTGCTCATTCCTTCCTGAAGATCTGAGGCAGCATGTCCTATAGTTCAGGTCAGGTCTGCTGATGAGGAACTAAGTTAGTTTTCTTAAGACAATGTCTTTAATTCACCTCTAATGCAGAATTGCACCTTCGCTGGGCATAGGATTCGAGGCTAATGTGTTTCAGTTCCGCCCTTTAAAGATGGTGTTCTATTTTATTCTTTCCTCCTTAGTTCATGGTAGCGGTCTGCTGCTGCTGAGTTACTGTTACTCTCTATACTGTACATCTCTTTCTTTTCCTGCCTTCAAGATCTCTCTTAACAGTTGCCTCTGTTGTGCTCAGAATGCTCTTCTTAGTGTCTATCTGGCTTGTGGTTCATGGAACAAGTTGAATCTATAAATCTACGTCTTATGACAAACTTGGGAAATTTGGAATCACTATTTCTCCAACTGTATCTTTTGTCCCATTCTCCTTCCTCTCCTGGATTATCAAATGATGTCTGTTGGGTATCATCTAACAGGTTCCAGAATTTCTATTCCTCTTTTGCTGTTAAATCTATCCAAGTTTTTACTTTATATATTTTAAAGTCCCAGAGGACCATTTAATTCTTTCAAATAGTTCCATTTTTGTGCTGAGATTTCCTGTGTTTTGTTTATTGAGGGCATGTATATTTTACATCATTGAACATGTATATAATAGCTGCATTAACATTTTCATCTAATAATTCCAGTATGGCTCATCTTGAGTCTTCTCTTGAGAATAAGTCCCATCTTTCTCCACATTCCTGGTTCACTGTATGTCTGGTCATTTTAAATTCTCTTAGACCTTTTTGGATGTTTGACTCTTGGATCTGATAAATATCAGATTTTGCACACATTATTCCTGCATATTTTTGTCAATGACTGATGTTTCTGTTTTAGCTGTTAATTGGTTTGGTTGGACACAAACATAAACACTGTTTCTTGAGTGGAAACTCAAGGTTTTTGTTTGTTTGTTTTGGGGTTTTTGTTTTTGTTTTGCTTGTTGGTTTGTTGGTCCTTAGCTGGGAATTTGGGGATCCAGTCAGAGATGGAGGAGGTCAGAATTGGGGATCCCCTGTCCAGCTCTTTCCTACCAAGACTCTTCCCTTCTCCCCTGTGGCTCCCCGTTCAGTCTCCTGATCTCCAGGGCGGAGACAGTGTTCCCAGCCACACCAGCACCCCACATGCCCACACGGCACCTGCCCAGGACACAGGCACAACAGCCAGGGCTTCCACCAAGAGAACTCCCCTCCTCTGCACGTGGATGCCACACTGCAACCTGCTGTTTTCACTCTCCAGAAGCTTCAGGGAGCTGCTTTTGGTGTTCAGATTTTATAGTTGCTGTCTGCTGGAGGGTCAGTCCAGTACTGCTTTACTCAGCTGGCAGACAAGGTCCAGTTCCTGGTAGTTTTAATTTATATCTCTTATAATTAGGTACAAGCTTCTTTTCATTTGCTTTTTTGACCTTTTCTCTGTTAACGCTATTCATATCTCTTACCCGTTTTCCTATTGTTGATCTTTTTCTTATTTTTAGGTATCATTTGTACACTAGAAATATTGTCTTTGTGATAGAAATTGCAAAATTAAAAAATCCAGGTTGACATGTTGATTTTTACCTTGTGTATAGTGTTGTTGACCTTGAAAAATTGTTATGTAATCCAATCTATGGATCTCTCCTGACTGTATTGGGATTTTATATTACAGTGAGTGAAGTTTTTCTCAATCCAGCTTCTATCTCTTATAGTGTGTCACTTTCTTACATGTAAATCTCTGGTCCACTTGGAACTCATGCTCATGTTCAGCATGAGGAATGAGTCCAATGTTGCCTGGGGCAGGGCCCTAATGTCCCCAGAGTGCCTACTTCAGATTGCTCTGTATAGACACAGGGCCTGCGCTCTATCATCCCAGGGAACATCTTTCCATCTCAGGTCATTTACTGACTTTCTTATCAGCTGGGACCCATTATTGTCCCTAAAGAGTCACTGGCAAACGCAGGAATTGCTGTTAGCCCCCAGCTGAAGAGAATAGGGCACTGTGCATGGTAGAGTTACTGGTTATCTTCCTGGTGCCGCTCTTGTAAGCACCCTCCCTTCCCCCATTCAACAAGGCCCCATCGGGCATGGTGTTTGTACACCTGCCAGAGCTGGCAGTTCCCCCAGCCTGGCTAGTCCAAGTGTCCCACGCCCCCGGTCGTGCCCATTAGTGCAGAAGAACGTGACCCAAGAAGAAGGCCATCTATCATCTATCATCTGTCCCGCTGTACCGGTGTAAAACTTATTGACTACCATCTTCATCTTCTCTGGCCCCTAGCCAATCCTCTTACTGTCGAAAGAAAGAAAGGAAAGAAAGAAAGAAAGAGAGAGAGAGAGAGAGAGAGAGAGAGAGAGAGAGAGAGGGAGGGAGGGAGGGAGGGAGGGAGGGAGGAAGGGAGGAAGGGAGGAAGGGAGGAAGGAAGGAAGGAAGGAAGGAAGGAAGGAAGGAAGGAAGGAAGGAAGGAAGGAAGGAAGGAAGGAAGGAAGGAAGGAAGGAAGGGAAGGAAGGAAAGAAGACAACAGAGGAGAGTCAAGAGATGGAAATGGGAAAAAAGGATCCTGATGAGCACAGTTGGTCTCGTACATCCAGCCGTGCCTGAGGTCAATTCCAGTTCTTTATTTCTAGAGACATAGACGCCAGTGAAGCTCCCACAACTGGACTCTGTCACACAGAAATGAAGGCATCCCACAGCCACAGGATCAGAGCCTGTTGAGGTAGAACCAGCGCAGGCCCCTTGTGCTGCCCTGGTCTTGGTGCCTCTCCAAGGTGGGCCATGCTTCACTTTCTCCAGGACCCTTCCCCTCTTTATGTTGCCCTGTGCAGAAGAGGAGACCAAGAAATGGTTGAACTCAGTAGCTGTGACTGACAGGAAGTCATGTAGATCACTCTGTGACTCAGTTTCCTCATCTTGAGGGCAAGAATCGTCATGCATGCACCATAAGGGTGCACTGAGCCAAGGTAAGTAAAAGCACTTTGTCTTCTATAAAGTGCTGGCAGATGGAAAGTATTAGTTCAGGGGAAATGTCTACTTTACGCTCTATCACATACAATCTCTAGGATCTCTTCCAGATCTAACATTAAAATATCTTTAAATATATGCAATTAAATCATGAATTTTGCTTATCTTTGTATATAATTCACTCATTTATTCTGTATCTATTTGTAGACCATGCCTTAGTTCATGCATTATCTGTGTTGTAAACGTAGGGTTGCATGCAGATGTCTCTTATCTATATCAAAATTAACACTCTTGCCAAAGCAGGTATTCTGTTCTGTGTGCAGGATGGGGATACAGACCGGCCTGCAGTGAGCTTGATGCTTGGCATGTGCTGGACATGCTTCCATGATCTCTCATTTCATGCCCTCAACTACCTGTGGGGCAGAAGCATTAGAGACCGAAACGTTAAGGTCACCCAAAGGCACACCAGAAGGTGGCTGAACCTCAGGCTCTGCTGCCCATGCAGTCAGGATTCAGCTTCAGGTATGATGGGGAAGATCTCTCTCTCTCAATCTCACCAGGCTGCCTTCTTTTGGGGACAGCCAAACAGTGCCTGCCAGGCAATTTCCTGCTCTAATTGGGCCACATCTGTATTAAGGGGACCAGAGGAAGTCTGGGGTCTCCTCCATTTCTACAATGCAGTTTCCAAGGCACCTCCTCAGGCCAGCAGCAATGAGACTGACCCAGGTCCCAGGTCTGGGCTTCTGGGCATGGGATTCCTGCCATTGCCTCACATAGACGTGCCTTCTCTTCTGTCCCCAGAGCCTCTCTGAATTGGAAAATCCTGATTTTCCAGTTTTCCGAAGAATCAGCCAGCATCCCTCATCTCCCCAAACAGACAGAAGTCACAAAAGGATGCACACATGCTCGGCTCCAGGAGAGGGGCTGTCACGGTCTTCTGGGAGAATCTAAGATTTCTCTCCATCCAACCCAAAGTACAAGGTGCCTGGCAGCTCTAACAGAATCCCTGGTGCCATCTGCTGGTCATGTTGAGTATGTCTCCCCGGAAAGTTAAGTGAGTGCTAAACGCACACACATTTCAGGAGTCGCCTGGCCTGCGCAAGGCACTGTGTGGGCTCTAGGGATGGGTGGAGTTCAAGTCAAGTCCCTGCCCCACAGGCCATCTGGAAAACTGGGGGATGAGCCGAGAGACCATTGCCTTGGTCAGCTTTTTCACTACTGTGACTTAAAGACCTGACAAGAACAATCAGGAAAAGTGAGCCTCTGTGGGGGCTCACAATTTCAGAGGTGTCAGTTCATAGAAGGTTGACTCCATTCCTTGGAGCTCAAGGTGAGGCAGACCAACATGGTGGAAGAGTGTGGTGGGGAAAGGTGACTCCAGACATTACCAGGAAGCAGAGAGAGAGAGAGAGAGAGAGAGAAGCATGCTCCCAGGGACCCAAATCCCCCAGCCACACCCTATCTGGCTTCAGTTACTACCCAGTTAATCCCTATCAGGGGATTAATTCATTTATTGGATTATCATTTCACTTCTAAACCTTCTTGCTTTGTCTCAGACATGAGCTTTTAGGGGACACCTAATATCTAAACCATAACAATCATATAGTGACTGGGGACAGCCACAAGCACATGATTTCTGGGTCAGGAGAATAGAAGCAGGTGAGGCATCACATCACATCCCAGGGAGTCCCTAAAGCTGGTCCTGGGACACGTGGATTAGGGAGACCTGGCATCTTAGGGACAGGAGCAGCAAGAGGCAAGGAGTATGGATTGTGCCCACCTCAGTCCTAGAGCAACAAAGAACCCTTAGCAGAAGCACCACCAGTCATGGCAGAGTGTGGGGGTGTTGGAAATGTGGACCCATACCACTGGAGAGGGGTAACAGTTCAGCCTGCCGGTGTCCCCCAGAGTGTGTCCAGAGTGGCCAGGTTAAGAAAAACATAAAAATGGGGCCCATTTTGTGAATATTATACTAGAGAATTTGGGAGAGAAATGATGGTGATTTAAAAGACTTTTAAAATTAGGAAAATGGTGGTAATTTTAAAGATATTTAAAATTAAACACATATCTTATCCAGTAGAACATAATGGACTTAAATGTGTTAAAGACTAAGGAGCAGACGTGAAAGGCGCTCTCCACCTGCAGCAGCCCCCCTTGGGGTGCCCACCTGGAGTCCAGGGTTTCCAAGTGGGAGAAGCTGAGGCTCACTATACAACACGCTTTGGAAGTTGAGGGGGATGATTTCAGAGCGATGCACATTTTGTTTGCATGCACAATTTAATTGTTTTTTAAGATAGGATCCTGCTCTGTTTGAAACTCTTTGTCAAGACACAGAGCTCGGCCTGCCCCTCTCTTGCATTTCGCTGAGTTCCCCGGGATTGATTTAATCCACCTGCTGTTGGAGGACGTTTCTTCACCCAACTTCATCAGTGAGAAATTTGAATCCTGGTGTGTCAGTTGACTTTCCACCACTGTGACCAAAATACTGGTATAAACAACTTACAAAAGGAAAAAGGGTTTTGGTTTCAGAGATTTCAGTTCACGGTTGGTCAACTCCATTGCTCTGGGCCAGAGATGAGCCAGAACATCATGGCAGAAGGGCGTGGCAGAGGAAAGCTGTTCAGCTCACTGTGGCCAAGAAGCAGAGAGGGGACTAGGGACAAGAAGCACCCTTTCAGGGCATACTCTCAGTGACCGATGTCCTCCACCTAGGTCCTGCCTCCCACAGCCTCCACCTCTTCCCACTCAGATTGTGAATCTACCCATAAATTCATCCACTGATGAGGTCAGAGTCCTGGTGATCCACTCACTTCCCAAAAGCCCTACCTCTGAACCCTGCTGCACTGAGAACCAAGCCTTCCACACATGAGTCTTCGCTTCATATCCAAACAATAACACCTGGAGAGGTTCCTGGCTTGTGCCGGGTAGCACAGATAATTAGAAGTAACTCCCGGGCTCAAAACTCTTCACAACCAACCAGTCTTTCTCCTACTCTGGATCCCCCTTGAGCTTCTTGCTGCAGTTCTAGGGTAGGAGCAGGGTCTATACTGGAGAAGACCTCAGGGTCAGCTTTCATCTCAGGGATCCCAGAGGAGGACTGAGGACAATCAGCGTCACAGCTAACAGAACTCCAGCCCAGCCTTCTCACTAAAGAACGAGTTAGACACATGCCATCCTACTGAATTAGTGAGAACTTGGAGACAAAGAACATAAAAGAATCTAGAGGGGGGAAAAACCCTGGTGTCTGGTCCTTACATCAATTTTTGATAATGAGTGTCACATATTTAAATGTTCACACATAATCATCACGTTAGCATTAACCATACCATCAAAGACAATCTGATTATATAATATGCTTCTTCATGTATCACCACCATGAACTTGTTAATACATGTAATTATAAATGAAGAAGTCGATTGGGGGCAGAGCCAGTGGAAGCCACTGGAAGTCCAAATGTGCTTTCCTACTGTTTCCCATCAACCTGAATAAAACGAAGCTGAACAACTGTCCAGGCAACACCAGTCCAGGAAACTGTTGGCCACTTCTTTCCACTCCTGGCTCCTGCTGCTGTCCAGGGTGCCTATTCTCTGTGCCCACCATCCTGGATCCTTTGACTGCAAGAGGTTGACGCCCAACTACTACCTTCTTCTGCAGAAAAGCCGCGAGGGGAGGTATCAGAAAGCCACTGGGTAGCACCCAGGGCCAAAGGGGGACTAGACAAGCCAGAATGGAGCAAGAGGCAGTGGAACCCATGTCAGGGCTTATCACAAGGATGACAGTCGGGGCAGAGTGGGGAAAATGGACCATTGTGTTCAGCTGGGTTTTTGATTCTCATCTGAGAAACGGGACTAATTTCTTAAAATGAACTCCTTTTAGTTCTAAAACAATGTGTATTACTACAGAATACAAGTCACTCCTCTTCATACTGAAATGGTAATTTCACAAGCTAGTCAGCTTGTGGTTGGACAGCTACACCCTTCACAGAATCCCACAGATCTGCAGCTTGTTAGGACATTTCTAGTTGGAACTCTTTTATAAGACACGAAGCACATTGAACAATGTCCCAAATCTCAAATGTGTAGTTTAACGCATTTTTGCATTTGTAGAAACAAGAGCAACCAACACCCAAATCAACACCAAACCTAGGGGGAGGGCCCCCTCATGCCCCTCTCAGTCAAACCCCTACTAAGTAGGTGACCACTGTTCTACCTCCTGGCACCGTGACCCGTTTTGCCAGGTCTTGAGCTTTATATAAATGGAATCATCCAGTATGACTCTTGTATGTCTGCTTCTTCCCCTCAACCCTGTGTCTGTGAAGATTTAGTCATGTTACCATATGCTACAGTTGTTCTTCTTTATGGCTATATGATATATGAAATTGTGACATTGTACTACTATGCCATGATTTATTCATTCTAGTATAAATGACCATTTGGGTTGTTTCTAAGTTTTTTTTACTACTATGAGCAAAGATTCTAGGAACATTCTGGGCATGCATTTTGGTGAACAGGTGAAATCATTTCTCTTGAGTGTACATCTAAGTATGGAATTACTGGGTCACAGGGTAGGCATAAGCATAAGCTTAGCTTTAGCAGGCACTTCCACGTGATTCTCCAAAGCAGTTGTACCCATGTACACTCCCACCAGCAATGCCTGAGAGTTCTAGTTGCTCCATGTCTTTCACAACACTTGATAGTGTCAGACTTTTTCGTTCTAGTCCTTCTGATGACTGTGTGTGGCATCCTGTTGCAATTTGCATTGCATTTTTTTGGCCTAATAGTGACATTGATTGCCTTTTCATCTACTTACTGGCCATTTAGATACTCTCTTTTCTCAAATGTCTGCTCAAGTCTTTTCCCCATTTTTTAAAATCTGAATGTCTATCCTTTTCTTATTGATTTGTAGGAATTCTTTATATACTCTAGATACCAGTAATTGTCAGATATATGTATTCAAAACATCTTTTCCTAGTCTCTGCTTTGCTTTTTTACTCTCATAATATTGTATTTTTGTGAACAGAAAAGTCTTAATTGGGGCTGGTGTTGTGGCTCAGTGGTAGAGCATTCACCTAGCATGTATGAAGCACTGGGTTTGATTCTCAGCACCACATAAAATAAATAGAGGCATGTGTCCATCTATAATTGAAAAATATATTTAAAATATTCTTAATTGTACCGGTTTTCTTTTTGTTTCCTAGTGATGCCTTTTATTTTCTGCTTGAGAAATCTTTGCCAACTCCCAAAGTCATGAAGATAAAGCCCTAAGTAGTTTTTTTTTTTTTTTTTTTTTTAGAAGAATCACTAAGTACATATGTACATAAGTGTGTAGGATGTATGTGTAGGATTTTTTTAGAAGAATCACATATAAGCATACATATATATGCATACACACATACATCTACATATTTTATGTCTATAATGTTTCTTATGTTAAAATTATGTTAATTATTATAAAAATTATGCTAATTAATTTTTATGCATGATGCATGATATAAAGTGGACATTGAGGCACAAGTCATAGTCTTTGAGATTCCCAAAGTTTGAAAATCACAAAGAAGAGAAAAGAGGTTTTGAACTCCAAGAGACCTCAGTTTGAACATGTATGTATCCATGGGCAAGTAATTTCACTGCTCTCAGGCAAAGCTCCTCCTCTGCAGAATGGACATGGTAACACCTCCTTTAATTTTTTGTGAGATGTTGTTATAGGGATTATCACGAAGTACACAGAACACAGGTCGCACGTTACCTAGAGCATGGGGGACAGGCTGTGTTCTTCTCCAGGGCAGGGTGTTTTCTCCATGTTTCTAACTCACTGAGCTCCCCTCCCAGGGTTGAATACTTGATTGCTGAATAAGTACTTGTGGTTTTACCTTTTTCTCCACTAAAAATATTTTCATGTAAAACTAGACCCCTGCCACCTTAAATCCTGAGCTACTGTTATTCTGAATAGCATGGTGGGATGCAAGATAGTGTGGAGAATGATCAGTCCAAAGAGAGCTTCCAATTGCAAATGGGAGATTAATGGAAAGGGCTCCTGAGTGTGGGGCACAGGAACACTGCAGTTCAGATGGTGACGTGAAATCAAACTGCCACCTGCAATGCTATGTGAATTATCTGTGATAGCCCAGATAGCCCAAAATATGTTCAAGGAAAACATTCAGTAGCACACACTTTTAAAAAATAAATTTGCTTTACTTAATGTGTAAATGGATTAATTGATAGAGGATCACAGAAGCTTTTGTCATTGACAGTCGATGATCTTATTAATGAAACATAATGGAATTTCTCCAGGGGAAAATCAAGAGGAGTTTTCTGATTTGAACCTGGACAGGAAGGGGAAAATGTTCTTTGCAACACAGCAAATTTAAGAAAAGCAGAAGAGAATTAATACTATAAAGAGGGGAGATTAGTTAATCAGGAAACGAGAAAGAAGAGAACACAACAAACTCAACTAACCTCCAGGTAGTGCAGTTAAAAAAGATACAAGAAAATAGATACTGAGAATCAGAAATAAGGGACATGAGCAAAGATATAAAAGACATTTTAAGTCATGGGAAAATAAACTGTATAATTCTGTGAAAATAAATTTGAAAAGTTTGATAAAATGGATAGTATTCTAAGACAATATACATTTTCATAAACGGGAAATCTGAGTAGCTTAGTAATGCTATAAGAGAGCCAAAGGATAGTCTAAAAACTAAAAGAGAGAGAGAGATTAAAAGGACCCTGGGCCCTAATGATTTTAAAGATTTTTTTTTGAACTCACAAAAAACTATCATTTCCATTTTATGGAGGTAGTCCCATAAGTCTGTAAAAGATGGTAAGTTTACCCATTGCATTCATTAAGCTTATTATAACCTTGATATGGCGCCATGAACAGAGAAAGAAATGTGAATATAGAAACAAATTGAAATTGCAAATTGAATCAAGCAATGTTCTCGAGTAATGACCTCATAATCAACGGTGGTGTGGAATATGAGGATGGGTCCATACCTGGAGAGCTAGCGGCGTAATTTCTCCCATCAATAGATCAAAGAAAGTATGCCTCTGAGGGGCCAGGGCAGCTGGAGACCACCAGGCAGGTGCTGAGGCTGAGCCCGGCTGGCGAGAGCCCAGCCTGGGCCTTTATTAAGCAATCTGGCCTCTCCAGCGCCTCGGTTCTCTTGTTGGAAATGATGGATGGTTTACAAATTCTATTTTAAGTTTCTATATATGTTCTGACATCTTTAAATCTCCCTTCCCCAGCTGGGGAGAGGCTGCTCCTCCTGAAGACAGTCAGTTCTTCAAAGTGCCCAGCCTGGAACTCGCCTTTGAGATGCAAACCAACCAGTCCACAGCCAGCTCTCCCCTATCAGTGCCCAACATCCCCAGAGGCCTGTTCCTCTGCCTTCATCATCCCAGGGCCAGGTTGCTGCCAAAATTATTCAGACTTCCAAATCCCAAGCCATTCACCCTGCCCTGCCTTGCCTTTCCCTGGAAACCCCCAGGGAAGGGGCCTAAACCTTCCCACGCTCCTGTCTCCAGACCACACTGGTGTCTTCCCCGAGGCCCTGAACAGCGAGCCTGCATCCTGTCTCTAAAACTGGCCAATACAGTAAGCTTTGTTTTTTCCTGAGTCTCTCCTCTGACCCCTCTTGTCTGAATGATCATCTCACAGAAGACGTAAAACATAACACATGACTTATGGGGTTACTGTGAGAGTCAAATCGATCAACATTTGTGAAGATGTCGTACCTTATGTAGAGAAGTCCATGAAAAGAAGTGCATTCTGGGCCAAGAAGAGCCTGAAGCATCACCTCTGTCGATGCGAAGATGTTTACCATCATTCCTGGACAGGAAGCCTTGGTAAACTAGGAAGCAATTTCCTCAATGCCTTATGGAATGTGTGTCCCAGACCAACAGCCAGCATCACGCTCTGGACAGTAAAGGAACACACATTAAAACCAGGAGCAGGACCCTGATGACCACTGTTATCTCCTTGGCCTCTGCCTCTCAAGTCCCAAGGCCCCCCGACCTTGGGAAAGAAAGAAATATCTAACGTGCAACTTATTTTACTGCGATCCTTTGCTTCTTTACTTTCTTGACCTTGGTGAACTTTAAAGTAAGTCAAGTTCTTGAATCATTTCTTCTCGTACTAGGGCCTGGCATAGTACGTCCTGCACAAGGATGTCACAAGGATTTCGCCAACAGGACCACAGCCCCAGGAAAGAACTGGACACAGAAGGGAATTCCTTGGCTTGGGCTAAGTCACTCTTCCTCTCCGACCTGGGTGTGTTCCCTTTAGTATAATAAAGAGTGTGATCCAAGTAACATCAATAACAACATTTGGACATCATGTCTTTATATTGAAGGTCTAAAAGAACCTGAAATAAATTCTGAACTTAAGGGACTTTTTCCCCTCTACAGAGCCAGTAGCAATTCTGAATCTACTTTCCATATATTTCAGGAATGAGCAAATAAATAATAGAGGATCATGGAAACCAGCTTTCCCGCTGATGAAGAAAGGAGTTGCAAATATAGGAAGAGAAGACTATACCCTGTGGTACAGGGTTGGAATTGGAGGTGTCAGCGGGAACTAAAGGTTGCTAACACATACACATTGCGCAATGTAAAAGCAGCAAAGTGTGTGTGTGTGTGTGTGTGTGTGTGTGTGTGTGTGTGAGAGAGAAAGAGAGAGAGAGAGAGAAACCAGTGATTTTACAGTAGAGAAACCCAGCAGGCACCACCTTAATGAAGAGATCAAGGTCAATATCATCAGCACGGGGTCAAATCGATAGCGTTCACCCCCTGATAACACGACCCTGAGAGGAATCCACCATCTCTCCTGAGGGATTCCTGAGAATGCGCATATTCTGAACCTGACCACGAGGAAGCCACAGGCAAACTCGAAGGACAGGCCTTCTAGAAAGGAACTGCCCCAGAGCTTTCGAAACCTAAATTCATGAGACACAAAGTGGTGAAGGAGATACAACAATTCTTTAAACTAGTCTCGCAGCTTTTTTGAAAATCTAAAATTGTGTCAAAATTAAAAATTAAAATTAAAACGTGACTTTGAATTCTGTAGTTCTCTCCCCTCTGAGAGACAGTCCTCTCTCCTCCCCTTGAATTGTGGGTGGACGGAGGTCTTCTTCCGCCTTGGACAGTGGTGGAAGAGACCCCACCTAACTTCAAGACTGGGCCAAGGGCCAGGTGGACTCCACCTGGTTCCCCAGAAAGCTTGCTCCCAAAGCCCTGAGCCACCCTGATGGGGAGACCATATAGGACCCCGGCACTCGGCAGTTCAGCCACCTTAGCCCCGGCACCAGACGGTTGAGAGAAGATGCTACTTTGGAAATGGCCCCTCCAGCTCCAGCTGACCTCACCTGCACATATTCTCATCACTTCTAGCCATCCAAATCATCCCCACGGTGGTCCCTGCTGACATCACAGGACAGAAAGAGTTCCCCCACCCCGGTCCCTCCCAAATTCCTGTTCCACAAAATCTATAAGCGTTAAAAAAATGTCGTTGTCCTTGGTCACTTTGTTTGGGGTAGTTTTCAGGTCACTTGGTTTGGGGTAGTTTTCAGGTCACTTGGTTTGGGGTAGTTTTCAAGTCACTTGGTTTGGGGTAGTTTTCAGGTCACTTGGTTTGGGGTAGTCTGTCACACAGCAGTCAGTGACCAGCACATGCAGCTAACGTTGATAGCAGTGACTGGACACCAGGCCCAGTGCCCCGTTTCACATGCAGCATCTCTGGCAACCCCGCCACAACCCTGCCTAACAGACACCCAGTACCACCCACAACCCCGTTGTGCTGGGGCAATGGAAAGTTACCAAGAGACCAAAGACTCCTAGAGGTGGGGTTTGAGGCATAAGGTTTACTGAAAAATGCTTACGGGGAAGCCCAGTAGTGAGGGGCTAGGCCACTAGCACCTCCATTTCTCACACGGCCTCAGGGACTTTCCCCAAAAGTACACCTTCTGTCCCTCATGATGCTGTGTCCAGGGGCAGCGGCTGGACAAGCATGTGTCCTCTCCATAGTACTCTGCCTCTACTGGTTACCACAACGAGGGGAACTTTATAGGTTAGGTTGACTTTATCCCATTGTAGGACGGGCATCCCACAGAACTGCGTACATACAGGAGCGTCTAAGCAGTTTTTTTCCACAGAAAACCCTAGCCGCCCTGGTTCCCCGTGTGTGAGAGAGTCAGTGTTCAAGACCCTCCGTATCTGGAGCTTCAGCCCAGCTCTGTGTCCAGGCCCCCTTGACAAGGCTAGGTTCTTGGGAATGGAAAGGGGCATATCAGGCACATGGTGATTTACTGCCTTCCTTTTCTTCAAAGATGACACGCACCCTGATTCTTCCCATCTCACAGAGGAAGACACGGAGGCCACAGGGGTCTTAGTAACTTGCCCACGGCCACGGTCAGGTAAATTGTGAAATGAGGAATTTTTTTTCACCAGAGCAAACATTGACACCAAAGCGTCCTGTCACACTCTGTCTCCCCAAATGCATGCATTTCTCATCTATTTGGCTCTTCAGCAGAGAAGCCACATTAAGGAAGGAGATACAATGGTGGCCAATGCAGACAGGGCTCCTGCCTTCGTGGTACTTACAATCAGAGGACAGACAAGTCAAGCAGTACCAGAAGGACATACGAAGTGGTGGATCCGAACGGTGCCATGCATGAATGGAGAACAAGTCCTGATTTAGCCAGTGACATCAGCATCGCTGGAGGACTGGACCAGAGGGCCCCGTAGTACCTCTCAGGGCAGAATTCCAGGGATCTGGCCGCCTCTCTTCCTACCTGGCAGTACAGAGTCCTCTCCCTGCGCCGGGCTCTGTCCTGCTAGGTGCAGTACAGATGATCAGGAGAGGCTGCTTCCCCAGGAGATCCCCTGAAAGGGGAAAAGGAGTGCAGGAAACATGGCCATCCTCCCCTCCAATTCAACCAACAGAAAAAGACAGATTTCAAATCCATCCCTCTGTCATCCACCACCAAGAACAAAGGAGATGGGACTTGGCGATCTGGGGTCTCCATGTGACTCCCGTGTTCTGAGCTCCCTGGCCAGGAGAAGTTCTCCCAGCACACGCCTCGCTCCCTCCTCTCTGGGCCAGAAGAGCCACCTCAGCTGAGAGCTGCAAGAGCCCAGCCTGCACCCGAGAGCCAGGACCCCTTCCCAGCCCCTCTCCAATTCTCTAACCCAGGAACCTAGGGAAGCCCACGTCCCCCGCTGGTGGTGCTGCCCACTGGCAGAGCTGAGGACTTGCTTCCATGCACATTCGGGTAGAGAAAGGTGAAGTGGCACGTCTAGGGCAGTGATCAAGGAGAGTGGCTGGAGCCCTGGGCAAGCGGAGCCTTCCTTGGGCTGCAGGGAAGGTGTCCAGAGCCAGCCTGCAGGCTCCCGAGTCCGGGCTTCCCTGAGACCAGGGAGAGCCAACACAACCTCTGCCAGCGCTTCTCCTCCATTAGCCACTCCAGCCTCAGAGTGGCCAGAGAGGCCACTGGGGATGGGGATCCACAAGAGAGGTCACATCGTTCCGCTGCATGCACGGCCAGAGGAAGCTGATACAGCCAGGGACATCTGACCACTCTGCCACTCCCCCTAGGGAGAGTGACCAAGGAGGGGAGGAGTCCTTGTGGCCCCTCAAGGTCAGCCAGTTCCATCTGCCCAGCCAATAGACGCTCACTATGAGTGGGGGCCTGTGCTTGGAGTTGAAGCTTGAGCAGCCCATACCAAGGGGTCTTCCCGAACCTTCCTGAGGACAGCCGTCAGGGGCCCAAGGTACACACACACCTCCTGGGCCCCATGTAGGCCCCTAAGCCCTCCTCTAGGGGGTGGGCCAGCACCCCTGGGGCCTGTTCCCTTCAGGTTAACTTGGGAAATCATGGCTTGGCAGTGTGGTGGGCCTGGCTCCTCCGGGGCTGCTGTCTTCTCACCAAATACAACGTCCAATAAGTGTCCCTGCAGTGCTCCAGAACCTGGATATGAGGCCAGGCCAGAGGCCACTTCTCAAGGTGCCATGGAGCACCCCCATCCCCCTGGCTGGGTGGCTTCCCTAACGTGGAAACTTGGCCAGACCAACTCTCCATCTTGGGCTGACCTGCAATTTCCTCCCGTCTCCCCGCTGAGCCAGGGAGGGGCACCACCCGCCAGCCAGCTGCCGCACAGGGCAGGGCTGTCACCCCTACACCCTCTCTCCCTACAGCCCTGGCAGCCTCCCACAACTCTGCTCCAGCCATGGTTGGGCTTCACTGTGCCCCGTGGGTCCTGGCAGAGGCCTCGGGCTCCTCCCCCACCCCCATCTTGCCACTTTCTCTCTTGCCCTTCATGTCAGTGGCCCAAGTGATTCTTTTTGAAAGGAAAATTTGATCAGTCCCTGCTTAAAATTCCCAACATTACTGAAATCCAACACAACTGAATCCAATCTTTGTTCCTTCCTAGAATATTCCCTCCATGGGGGAAGGAGCATTTGCATCCAGTTCACTGCTCTACCCCAGGACCTAGAAGAGCATCTGGCACCAGCTCATAAATAATTGTTTACATAAATAATTATTTCTTTACAATGGCACAGGCGGCTCCCAGATGCCTTTTATACAAATGAAACAGCTGGCGGAGTGTGGCACTCAGAGACCAGAGCATCTGAACGTGGGGTGAGCCGCAGAGGACGGGCGAGCACAGGCATTTCTGCCCTAGCCAGGGAGAGGGCTAGTGCCCAGGGGCCCTTAATTGGACTCAGTTTCTCCCAGCCAAGGGAGAATGGGGTGCTGGCAGACCTTGTTACTGACGAGCTTGGGCCCGCAGAAAGCCCCAAGTCCTGCTCATTCAGAGGAACGGCAGGTAGAAAAGACAAAGTCACCTTGTAGTACTCTGGGTGTTAGAGGCTCCCAGGACTCCAGACAGCCTGCCTGTGCCTAGTCACTTTGCTCTCCCAGCTCGTGGGTGGAGAGGATGCATCAGGAAGAGAACAGATTCCAGGTGGAGGATGCCATTTATAGCAGCGCGTCCTCAGGCTTGGCGCTCTGCAGAGTTATGTGTATGCAATGAACTCTTCACTGGTGGGGGGCGGTTAGTGTCAAAGAAGAACCAGAACTGAACAGTAACATAGTAGAAACAGGTTCTGTTCAAGACCATTGCAATAGGGGGAAAGAGACCTCAGTACAGAACCAGGCTCCACCCAAAGGCAGCCTGAGCAAGTGGGGTGGACAATGAAGGAGCAGAGTGGATGGAAACCTGAGGGGTAGGAAGGTTCTGGCTAACCTGACCTAACCTGACCTAACCTACTCTAGACAGGCCCGGGTGATCAGACGCCCCCCAGTGGTGGAGGTCAAAGAACCATCTTGGATATGGAGGGTGAGCAGATATGGGATATGGGGCTGGCAGGGGTGGGGTGGTGGTCTTGCTCACTTTACCAGAGTTCTTTTGATAAAACTGGCTTTTAAAGGAAGGGCACAGATGGGCCAGGGAGAAAGTTCAGAAGCCTGGCTGAAGTTTGGCCAAGCAGAAAGTTTGACCAAATGGAGAATCTTGGTCACTCACAAGGGGAAGTATCAATCCTAAAATCCTAGGTGGAAAGGCAAATCATAGGCCAGCAGTAAGAGAAGAAATGTCAATAAAAATTGAGAAAACTGGGAATATGCCAGAGAATAACTGTAGTCTCAGGAATGTGTTCAAAGGAAAAAACAGAGCGGATAATAGGGAGTCAGGGAGGAACCATTACCTAGTCACTCATCAAGAATTTACGTCATGCCTGGGCTGGCCTTCGCATGTCAGGCTTGGGGGTCAGAGAGGAGATGCCTCCATAGGGAACACTTTCTGGGTGCTCCATGGACACCTTCTGTATTTAACAGGGTTCACCACATAATACAGCATTATCTGGGTCAGGGGCTTCTTGTGGTGGGGACTAGCTGAGTGCCGTCCACTCGCTATTTCGCAAGAACAAGTCTTGCACCTGCCACAGTTGAAGGGACTGAGTGGTCCCCCATCAGGCAGTGCAGTGACACCTGAACCACGTTCTTCCCCCACCCCTCTGCGGTTCTGGGGATCAACCCAGGGCCTCCTGTGTGCTGGCCAGGCAAGCACTTTACCACTGAGCTGCATCCCCAGGCCCAGTGCAGTACATCTGAATACTTACTTCACTATGGCCTGTTCCCTGGGGAAAATTTCATCCCAGGAAAATACCACTCTGTACCACAAGGTGGCGATCAAGGCTCACACGGTTTGGACCTGGATCTCAGGAGCTGAAGATGTTCTTGAGCATCAAAGTTCCAGAAGGGTTTGAGTTGAGTTTAGTTGTGTATTTTGTTTTGTTTTGTTTAATATCTGGAGGGGACACCGCTCCCCTCACCATCACAAACCACACTCAGGCCTGGGTAAAACCAGCCATCAGAGGGACTTCCAAGAGCCCTCCAACACCCCACTGGGTTAACCTTCAGGTGACGGTGAACTGCGGATTGGACCGATCCTAACTCTGTTCTGAGCCACCTGGTGGGTTGGGAAGAATACTGCTACCTGGTTGGCCTTGACCTCATGGGTCTGATCTGAGTTCCCTCCATGACTTCTGTTGGAGTCACTGGGGTCAAGAAATTCCTTTACAGCAGGGTTTGCCCATTATAGCTATAAACCTGCGCTGTCAGTCCGCAGTCAGTGTGTGAACTGCAAAGAGCAAAGGAGAAGGACAGCCGGGGAGAGAGAAGCAAGCCTGAGGACCTCATTTGAGCCCCTGGATTCAGTTGTCAGTCAGTAATTTTCCTCTCGGCTCAAAGCTAGTTCCAATTGTTTTCCCTGTCCCCACACTGACAGAGCTCCATGCACACATCTGGAGAAAAGTCCTTGTTCACCTGGCACAGGTAAGTGCTTGGACTCTGGGGCCAACTGCTTGCATTTGAGCCAGGGAGGCCAGGTAGCAGCTCCAAGAAACTCAAAGGCAGCCTCAGAGCTGTCCAGCATTTGATCCAGATATTGTGCCAGACCCTGGGCATCTCTCTGGAAGACTGGGGGAGAAGTAAGGCAGCCTCCAAGTTCTAGATCTGAGGGACAAATGGTGATAACTGACACTCATGTGCCAGATCCTAGCATGCCTGCTCTGTGTGTGGTTTTATTTAATCCAAATAGTCCTACACAACAGGTGCATCGTCCGCCCCACCAACAGGTGAGGAAACTGGTTCTACTAAATGCTAAGACGCCTAGCCAGGGTCACTTGTTGATAAGAAGGGGAGGTTGAAGTGAGAAGCCCACACGAACCTCTTCTGCAGAGCAGGGAGGAGATATGCGACCAGCTACTATCTAGACCCTCAAATTCTCCCAGCCCTATACCACCACCCAGGCCAGGAGTAGAGCTGGTCCCAAGCATGAGTGGAAGCCCAGCTCGACTCTGTGGGCCAACGGGTTCCCCCTTGGGGGGTGGGGGGGAGGTATCACTGGCATGAGTTGAACTTTGGAACTAGACCCAGGTCCAAATCCTGGATATGTCCCCGGCCAGCTGGGCCTTCACCTCCCGAGCAGTAGCTTCCCTGTCTGTAAAATTGGGATGACAATGAAAGGTTCGTAAGGACCCTAAAAGGTCACACACTTGCCCAGTGCCCAAATCAGCTCTCATTTTTAAAAGGCTCTTTATCGCAATTATCATTTTCTGTGAGATAAGAAAGGTGACAAAGAGACTACTAAAAAATTCTAAGAGGCTCCACGAGTTTGAAAATGCAGGAGAAAAGCCGTAGAAAGGTAGTGATTCTGCGCAGTGGAGCTCAGCCTGGCGAGCCCATCAGAATCTCTTAGGGGAGCTTTTTACAAAATTCCCCTGCCTGGGCGCCATCTCTGGCCCAATTAAACCAAAATCCTCAAAGGTGAGGTGGAGACATGGGTCTTTTATAAAAGCACCCCAGATGAGTAGCTTTTAGCCAGGGTGCAGAGTCACACCAGGGGCTCACGAGGATCTGGTCTGGCAGAAACTAAGCAGTGCCCCATTGCCAGTTTTCTTCTCAAAATAGGAGGGAACGATCTCTCCCACTGTAAAATCAAGGCTCAGGCCCCATTGTGACAGTTGAAATTTACACAAGGTTTGGACAGGTCTGTTCTCAACCTTGGTGTTGCAATTAGCAGCTTCTCCTGGCTTCGGTGACATGGTGACAGATGGATGAAATGAATACACTAAGAGATTAAATAAGGCGATGTTATGCCAACAAAATTAACTTGCCCAGTCCCGTTCCTTAGCAACTGCACTATTATTTCGGGTTTCCTTCCGAAGCCTCTGGTCGTTCACACCACTCCCTTTCATTAAAATGTGAAGTAGTTATTTATAACTTTAATGAAAAGGAGAGAAAAGCAAGGAATGAAGCAAGAGAAACTTCTAACTGCCCTTCGCATGACATCAGGCCTGCCTCAGACAAACAGGATCAAACTGGTGACTGGTGAATCAGGGTACTTCTTTCACATTCCTGCAGAAGTAGCTTCTCCAGCCCTCCCAGGGCGCCACGATCCAGCCCTGCATTTGATGAAAACGCAGTGCTAATGTTTGGCAGTCCAATCTGGGCTTGCCGGGTGGGCACTGTTCCGGAGTCAGGCCCTGGACACAGGAGCTCAGAGCACAGTGTTCTTGGAGGGAAATCACTTTTGTGTAGCAGGAACAGGCACAGAGAGGGTAATTGGCTGGTTGTGGAAAGGGTAAGGGAAACCTTCTCTCCAAGCTCTGTTCAGCTGAGTTGCCAAAGACCCATCTTCTTCTTCATTGGAGTTATTCCTGGTGACCAGCAAAGGCCAGAGCTTCCCTGAGTCTTCCCACTTGGCTAACTTGGTGTTCCCCAGTCCCAGGTAGCAGGAGTCCCTGAAATCCAGCGTCTGGACCAAAGATTTGGCTTCCTATCTCCCCTGATCTGATCCACCCATGCTCTTGTTCTTGCCTGATCATCTTACTCATTGGTCACTGTGAGCTTTGGGTCTCAAATGCTTTAAGTCTCTGCCAGAAATCTTTACAAAGATTTTTCTATTGCTTTTCTGGGTTTGAAACTAAGAACACTAATGATGTCAACTTTATCCTTTAAAGTGGGGGTTCTTATCCAGGATTAAGAATTCCCTGTGAACTGGGATCAGAAAATACTTGATCTTTGTTTTTGACACCTATACCCACAACTTGGCACTTCCTTCAACTATGAGTTTAGGCAAAAAAGTAGAGTCGATAGTGAAACCAGTGGCTGGGTCATTGGTAAAACTCACAGCTCATTCGAGAGGACACTGCAACTGTGACAGAGTCTCAAAATGTCATCGATGCAGGTCATTCCCTGCAGTATTACAGTGACCATCAGACCGGCCACTAGATATAGTCTTTAATGTAGTAATAAAGAAATGCTTATATTAACACATTCCAAAGACAGGCTTTTTATGTTCAAATAACTGTGTTTTAACATGATTGATCTTTGTAGAACTGTATGTTTTTTGTTTTGCATTATCTTGGAACTCCAGCTTCCAGGAAGATAGAGTAGGTGTACTTCTGTCTATTTCTCCTGTTAGGTACAACTAAAAATCCAGAAAACTATACTTAAAGAAAACACAAGAAGGCTAAAAACAGGTAGAAGGAAGGCAGACCAGATCTAGCCAAATGGGGAGCCCAGCTTTCCACACTCACGAGACACCCCTGGGGCAATGTCAGGGAGCCGGGCTTTCAGTGCGGCCAGAACTAGTATGCTACTCCTTACAATAAATGTAAATGGCAGAATATAAAAGACCTTGGGAGAATAGATTAAAGCATTTGGCGCCATGTCTAGTCAGCTCAAGCTATCATAACAAAACACCATAGATGGGGTAGTTTAAACAACGGTCATTTATTTCTCACAGTTGAAGGCCAAAAGTCCAAAATCAGGGTGCCAGTATGTTTAGGTTCTATTAGGGACCCTTTTACTGACTTACAGATGGTCACCTCCTCATTGTATTATCACAAGATAGAAAGAGAAAGCTCTGGAATTTCTTCCTTATGAGGGTTCTGATCCCATTGTGTGATCTATAGCCTCATAACCTCATCTAAACCTAATTACCTCCTACAGGTCTGTCCTAAATAGCATCACATTGAGAGGTGGGGTTTTAACAGATGGATTTGGGAGGGACACAAACACTCAGTCCATAATACCCTACTACATGCTGTGGACACAGAGCTCACTTTAAAACATAATGATATAGACAGGTTGAAAGTTAAAGGATAGAAAAGATAACCCATGCAAACATTAATCAAAGGAGAGCAGGGGGGATGCTATTAATATCAGATATAGTAGATTTCAGAGTAGAGAAAAATCACCAGAGAGAGGGGCAGTACAGACTGATAAAAGGGTCAGAACTCTAAGAACACATAGCTACTCCAACATGTGTGCACCAAACAACAAAGTTGCAAAATAAGTGACCCAACAGCCTTCAGAACTAAAAGGAGTAAAACAAATCCACAGGGATAGTTATACATGTCAACATCCTCCCTTCGACAATCAAGAGAACACCTAGACAGAAAATTAACAAAGACATAGAAGAACACAGTAACACCCTCAGCTCACAGGATGAAATTGGTATTTACAAAACACTCCATCTAATCACAAAATACATATTCTTTTCAAGCAACTACAGACCATACACCAACATAGGCCATGCCTGGACCACAAACAAACTTCAACAAATCGAAAAGCACTGAAATCTTACAGTGTGCGTTCTCTGAACACAATGGAATCAAACTAGAATAAATAACAGAAAGATAACAGGAAAATCTCTAAACTTGGAAACTAAATAACACAATCCTAGACAGTCCATGGATCAAAGAGATAATTTCAAGGAAAAGATTTTTTAAAACATTGAACCAAATAAAAATTAAATATATCAAAATTTGTGGGACACAGCTAAAGCAAATCTGAGAAGACATTTTATAGTATGAAATACGGCCATTAGAAAAGAGAAAATGTGGCCAGATGTGGTGACATGTGCCTGAAATCCCAACTATTCAGAGGCTAAGACAGGAGGATTTCAAGTTTGAGGCCAACCTGGGAAAGTCTATCTCAAAATAAAATAAAGACTAGGGACATAGTTCAATAGCAGAACTAGTTCAGTGAACTAGCATGTGCAAGGTCTGGGGGTCAATCCCAAGTACAAAATAAAAAAGAAGAAGAAAGGAAGAAAAATAAGTTGTGGAGGGAGGGAGGACAGAAAGGAAGGAAGGGAAGAGAAAACACCACCAATCAAACACTTAAGTTCACACTGCAAAGATCAAAAAAGGAAGGGCAAAATAATCCAAGTAAAATATACTAATGTAATAATACAATAGAATGTAATAACAGTCGAAGACAATAAACATGAGAGCAGGAATTAAAGTGAAAACAGAAAACTAATAAAGAAATCAAGTTTAGAAAGAGCTGGTTCTTTGGAGAGATCAATACAATTTACAAACATCTTGCAAGATTAACAAAGGAAAAGACAGAATATATAAATCACAAGCATCAGGAATGAAGCGGATATCACAACAGACCACACAAACATCAAAAGGAAAAGGTAACACTAAAAACAACACTGTACAATCTGACAAATCAGATGCGATGGACCACTTTTTAAACACAAACCATCACACTCGTGTATTTTAAAATGAATAAGCTCTATGACTATAAAGGAAATTTAATGAGTAATTGTTTAAAAACTCCCAAAAAGAGAAAATCCCCTGGCCCAGTTGGTTCCACTGGAGAAGTCTACCAAATGTTCAATTAATAGCAATTCTAAACAATCTCTTCCAGAAAGAAGAGCATGAACATTTTTCAATTAATTTTATGAGACTAGTATTACCCTTATACCAAAATCAACACAAACTTTTCAAGTCCAGGACAGCATCCCTCATAATTACAGATGCAACAATTTAACCAAAGGGGAGTTCATTCCAGGGACATGAGGCTAGTTCGATGTTTGAAAAATCAATCAATGTAATCCACTGTTATGGTTTGGATGTGAGGTGTCCCCCAAAAGCTCACATAAGACAATGCAGAAAGGTTCAGAGGAGAAATGATTGGGTTGTAAGAGTCTTAACCCAATCAGTGAATTAATCCTTGGTGGGATTAATTGAAGTGGCAGGGCGTGGCTGGAGGAGATTGGAATTGGGGCGTGGCTTTGGGGTATATATTTTGTACCTGGAGAGTGGAGTCTCTCTCTGCTTCCTGATAATGTGAGCTGCTTCCCTCTGCCATGCTCTTCCACCATGATGTTCTTCCTCACCTGGAGCCCCAAGGAATGGAGCTGGCCTTCTGTGGACTAAGACCTCTGAAACCGTGAGCCCTCAAATAAACCTTTCCTCCTCTATAATTGTGCTGGGCAGGTCATTTAGTCACAGCAGCAAAGTAACTAAAACATCCACCACATTAAAGAAGAAAAATCTCATGATCACTTAATGCATGATTAGCATTAGACATAATTCAATACTCTTTTATGATGATAACACTCATAAAAATAAGACCAGAGGAAAATTTCTTCAACTTGAAGAAAAGATCTACAGAAAAGCTACAGCTAACATTAGGGAATGAGGTAAGGATACACACACTCAGCCTCTTATTCATCGAGGGGTAGGACATTTAGCCAGTGCAATAAGGAAATGAGAGGTAACAAAAGGCATACAGACCACAAAGAAGGAAGAATTAGAGCTGTCCGTCCCCATCTGCAGATGTCATGATTGTCTATACAAACTATCACAGAATATGCCTACCAAAACCAAATAGAACTTTCTAGAATGAGTAACAGATAAAAGATAAGTAAAATCAATTCTAGTTTTATATACAAGTAATGAAAATGTAGGTAAATTAAAAATCAAGTACCATTTATAACTGCTCAAAAAAATGAAATATTTAGGTATAAATCTGGGATTACCTACTGAAAACTACTAATGAAAGAAAACAAAGATCTAAATAAATAGTCATACCATGTGCGTGTTTCACTAGGCTCAACGTTGGTAAAAACATCTGTCTTCTGCTTCCTTTCATACAAATCATGTAGAGGGTGAAAATTTTTTGAACACATTTGCTTTGTCTTCTGGAGAGGAGGGGAGAGACCCTGAAACCTCAATGCTCAATTTTCCTGTGACATGACGAGCAACCTGAGACAAGCAGTCTCTTTATCTCATGGAACACTCAAAGCATGCTGGGCACTGTGAGGTGTTGCCCAGGTCCGTCTTCAGGGAAAAGGATGCTCTCCCCAGTCACTGGGTACACCGCCAGAAGACCTTCCTCAGCTGTCAGTCTCCTTCAAGGACTGCTTCATCTGGAAAGAAAGCTGTTTCTCGAAATGTCTTGTCCCTCCAAGGACAGCCTATGTCCAAAAACTCAGGGAGCCGGGGCATAAAGGCCCAGCCCCTTGCCCCAACTCGAGATGAATCCGAAGGGTCGTCCCAGCTTCAGAGTAACCTGTAGGATCAGCTGAGGCCTCTGTCCATACTGATGGCAACTCACCTCCCTGCATGCAGTCCCTCCAAAGAGGCTGAAACAAAGAGCACTTACTTCCATTTAAACACTCTGCAGCCGCATCTCCAGTCTGCTCCCTGTGCAACCCAGCCTGCAACCACTGGTGCCAAGAGTTTTCCAAGAAAGCAGACACGGGCACAGACACGCTCCACTGGCGTGTGAACCCCACCACTAGCTGTAGGTGATGCTCAGATAGCTCCTGGCACAGGAAGTGGGGCAACTCTTAAAACTCTGACTGGTGGTACTAGACTGGTAAACCTATGGAGAGGGGGTGTGTCGGATGGTGCAGTGTATGACGTGTTCAGGAAATACAGGAGAAATAGCAACAACGAAGATCCCAGAAGGCTACTGACTGCTGCTAGCCTTATTGTCACTTAAAAAAAAAAAAAAACAGCAAAAATCTGAGAGTGATTAGTTGGCAATTTAAATCCATATGTAGAATCCATTTTCGTGGTCCCCAAATAACTATAATAAACTCACTTCCTAGTATAACCTGCACATGGACTTCCTGACCTGGGGGTAAGAGCTATTAGATCAGGGACAGCCATTTGGAAAACTCTACAATGGCCTCTCCAGCTAAAATAGCAAGTCAAAATGATATTGGATCCCAGAAGGAAGAGCACAAACTTAAAGACCAAAAGATGCAGAAGTGAGGACTACTCATTAGCTCCATCTCATTCTCCAGTCTGGCACCCGCAAAATCTAGATGGATACTGGAAGGTGGCATTGGAATACCACACACCGAGGCCACGTTAACATATGGGATGTGAATATGAACGCAACTTTGGTGTGTGGTACACACCTTTGATCAGGTAAACGTGCCCTTTCCCATCCCTATCAGAATAAAAGAATCAGAAAGCATTCGCATTAAATGTTGCTAGCCTTGTTCCAGAACTGATCCATCTCTCCTGCTCTCCGGTGTAACATAATCCAAAGAGGCCTACCTGGCTTTATTCCCTTTGCCACAGAAGGCAGGGAGTCTGACTGTGGTCCAATGAGTCTGAACCATGGAAAAAGAACTAATTACCCCAAAGAAAGTGGGAGTGCATCAGAACGGGGAAGCAGGGCCTGGACAACCCCAACACGAATGAGCCCAGAATAATCCCCTGGCACAAGGTGAAGAGTGCCAGGCCCTTCCAGATCTTCGCTCCCTCGCTCATTATGTTTGGACACTAGTGAGGTTCTCAGCAGTACATGGTCTCTGTCCTAGAAAGTTACAATCGTCCTGGGTCACAGGGCAGATAAGGAAATCCTGACCAAACCACAGAGGTTGGAATTCAGACACGAAGACTGGAGTAGCCATCATCCAGACCCCAACAGAAGTTTGCCTCCTTTGAGATTCAAATAAAACCAGCCAAAATCAGGTCCACCAGATGTCCCCTCCCTGTCTTTTTAAGCTTGATTCAAGGAACACAGAGAGAGGAGGAGGAGGAGGTATTCACTCATCCCACAAAGCCCCAACCGGACAGTTCCTGCATCAGGCCTACTGATAAAATTCTTAGATGTGCTAACCCACCCCCTGGCGGCTTTGTATTAAACACATCCACTAATACCCATCTCTTAAGGGTTACTGAAAAGATAGAAAGAAATAAAAGCAAACCCCAAAGAGTAACTCCTGAATAGAGGGATGTTTTATCAGCTTTTTCCGCTGCTGTGGCTAAAAGACCCGACAAGAACAATTTTAGAGGAGGAAAAGTGTATCTGGGGTCTCACGTTTCAGAGGTCTCAGTCCCCGGCAGCTGTCACGATTCCTCAGGGCTCAAGGTGAGAGGGGACATCATGACTGAAGAATGTGGCAGAGGGAAGTCACACACATGATGATCAGGAAGCAGAGAGAGACTAAGCTCAGCTCACCAAATACATACCCAGAAGCCACGCCCCCACCTCCCCGTCTCCAGTCACCCCTCAGGGGATGAATTCACTGATTGGCCAAGACTCATAACCCAATCGTTTCACCTCAAGCCCTCTTGCATTGCCTAATACATGAGCTTTTAGACACCTCACATCTAAACTATAACAAGGAAGTTCAACGGAAGTGAATCTCCCCTCCTTTCCCCTTTCTCTTCTCCCAGAATCCCACAGACCCAGCAAGGTGCTCCCTTATGGAGCCGTAGGATATGTCAACATCCTTGCCATAAATAAGCTTCACCTGGAACTCTGACCTGTGATCATTGTAAAAGCTGTGTGTGTGTGGGGGGGGGGGGGGGGGTTCAATGAAGCATTTTGAAAGAAAACCTATCAATCAGGATCTCTGCTATCCAGTTCTCTGCCAGTTATTCAGATCTTCCCTTTATTCTTAGTGCTGTCTGAAATAAGCCTGATCCTACAGAAACTTGGCGATACATTGTAGAGCTAGAGAAATCACATTTTCCCATGCCTTCTGTATACTTTTATTTATCAATTGATTTTTTTAACATAAGATTAATGCTTTATAAAATCAGGAGAAAAACTAAAAATCGAAACCAAATCTTTGACATACATCCCTGCTATGCCATGTACAGGCTCTGTGCCCTGGAGAAAGCCTCACACCCTCTCTGAGCCTCAGTCACCTCATCTATTAAACTAAGAGACGAGCCTGGATGCTCTTTGGGGTCCCTCTGAGGATCTTGAAATCTACGTGTATTCCGGGGTCTCTCAGCCACGGGAATAGGGTGTTTGTTTCCAGCCAGACCAGCCAGCAGAAAGCACTCCATCTTCAAGTCCCAGCTGGCACACCTGCAGCCAGAATTCCGCAATGTGGGCAATGCCTGGCCCGGCCTAGAGTGACAGACTGCAGTCAAACAGAAATCAGTCTATTTGGTCAAGTGCAGGCTGCATCTGCCCCCTTAGGAGTTGGCCTGTCCACCATGAGCCCAGTTAGGAGTTGATAAAGAACAAGATGAGCTACTGTTCCCAGAGCAAGTCTGCTAGCCCAGGGAAAGGACAAGGAGCACCCGCTGCTGAGTGCCCCACACCGAATTGCACTTACCCAAAGAATCCTCCATGCCCCACCCCTAACGACCTTCCCAATAAGCATGAGAACTGACGTGGGAGGACAGTCGTACCAGGATCAGTCTTCTCTTAGTCCAGGCAGCCTGATGTCTACTGTGGCCTCAGCAGCAGCCCCAGAGTATCACTCCTCACTGATTATCATAATGAGCACCTGAGCAGTGATGGGCTGATAAATGGTTCACGCACTTGTTTATTTTGCAGTGCATCCATTCAAGCATTGAAGCATCCTCTCCCCTTTGATTCAAGTGGAAAATAACCAGCAGCAAAGGCAGAAAGACACAGGTAGTAAATGTTTGTAGAAAGGAAAAGGGAAGAGAGAGGAGAGGAGGGGAGAAGGGAGGGAGGAAGGAATTCCATCTAGGAATTCAGACATCCTCGCTTGGTTGGTATCCACAGAGGGCAAGGACTTGCTTGGGAGACCCACTGTGGGTTTGGCTTTGTCTCAAAGACAGCCTTGTGCAAAATATGCAAGAGACCAGCTGTCTGGGTACAAAGGACACTTGCAAACACAAAGCAACTGGACAACCACCACTGTTTGGGAACAGCATGCTCTAGAGGGTAGTATGGAGTGGCTGGAAAAGCTAATGGGCTTTGGAGCAGCCTGCCTGAGTTGATTCCAGTGTTACCCCTGAGTTACCAGCTATGTGGTCTTGAACAAGCGACCTGATCTCTCCTTGACATTGTTTCCTGACCTGCAAAGTACGATGTAGGTAGATTGCAAACAGTCACAAATATTTAGTAGTTCCTACCAATAAGAGTGGAACCATTTCTCCACCCCCCGGCATCTGGGTTGCCTTGCGGCTGATTTTGACCAACAGGACACAGCAGAGGACATTGGCTGAGTTCCAAGCCTAGGCAAGAGAGCTTTGGTAGATTCCACTCCCTCTCTTGAAATGAGCAAGCCCACATTCATCTACTGGAGAAAGGAAGGCCCTTGGAGAGGAGAGAAGTGACTCCAGCTGAGGACCCCATCATGCGCAGCCCACGGGTTGCTACACCAGTGGCCGATCCGTCAGCAGACAGAAATCAGCTGAGTCAACCAGACCAAAAGGACCTACAGGAATGTGAGAAATAATATTTGTGGTTTTAAACCACTATGTTTTGGGGGGCTGATGTTGTGACTCAGTGGTAGAGCACCCGCCTAGCACGCAGGAGGCCCTGGGTTTGATCCTCAGAACCACATTAAAATAAAATAAAGGTATTGTGTCCAATATATATATTTTAAAAAACACAGTTTGGGGGTGGTTTGTTATGCAGTAAAAGCTAGCAGAGACATGAGGAAGCTGCAGTTTCTATACACCTAACTATGTATCTACAAAATACTTGGCTGCCTGGCATGTAGTAAACTTTCAATAAAATGTAGCAAGAGTTGTTATTACTATTGTTTTCCTTGCCATAATTATCATGTCCATGGTGTGGTACAGGACAATGTGACAGGATGGGACCCTGGGATCAGAGAGATCTGGATTCAAATCTTGGTGCCACTCACTGCATTGGGGAAATTACTTCTCTGAGCTTTAGTTTCTTCACCCGTAAAACCAGGACACCGTGTTGGCCCTGCAGGGTTATGTGGGTACTGGCAATGAGCGAACAAGGGAAAGAGAAGAATCTTGGGAAGGGACGCATCGGCCACCCTCGTGCTGTCACTGTGTGCCACGGACACCCAGCACCCTTGCCATGAGCTTTGCCCAGGCCCCCACGCTGCTCTGCAGGACCCGGAGAGAGTGTGGAGCACTGAGGCGGCTCCAGGGCTCTCTGCCCTGGAGAGTTCTCCTCTCTTGCTAGAAGTTGGACTGAGAAAACCCTCCAAAGACCAGTCCCACACAGGAGGCATCTGAGAAGCATCCCCCCCAGTTTAGGGCAGTTCACCACCAGGATTCTGGTTAGCAACACGGGGATGCGTTTCCTAGCAGTAGACGCGAGTCCATTACATAGCAACACTTTTTAAAATTGGTCACCAAACACCATTGTGGAAAACACACTCTTCCACACCGAGGGTTTCCTATCTCGTCGGTCTCAGGGCCCTGGAAACGGTCCTCTCTGCTGCTGGTGCCGGGCAGGGGCAGAGCCCTTCAGATACTGTCACTGGCCAAGCTCATCTGCGTTTGGAGCAGGTCACTTACTTCACTTGCTTTTGCTATTTCAAAAGGGGAGCTTCGTCACCAAGTGATTGAGGGAAGCCAGAAAGGAAATCCAGACAGCACTGGGGTGCTTTTCAGAGACGACGATGAAAACACGCTGGGATTCCCCAGGGAAAGCCAGAGCGGCACCAGGAGGAACGAAGCTTGGATGTCGCCGCCCTCCTGGTCCAGCCCTGCTCACTGCAGAGAAGGGTAAAAGAAGGCTGGCCCCTGCCGGGCCTGCAAACCCAAGTGCTATGGTTTGGATGTGGGGTGTCCCCCCACAGCTGACGTGTGAGACAACGTAAGAGGGCTCAGAGGAGAAATGAGTGGGTTGCGAGAGTCAGTGAGTTAATCCCCTGAAGGGAAGAACTGAGTGATACCTGGAGTGGTGGGGTGTGGCTGGAGGAGGTGGGCATTGAGCATGGTTGGAGGAGGTGGGCATTGGGCGTGGCTGGAGGAGGTGGGCATTGGGGGCGTGGTTGGAGGAGTTGGGCATTGGGCATGGCTGGAGGAGGCGGGCATTGGGGTGTGGCTGGAGGAGGTGGGCATTGAGCATGGTTGGAGGAGGTGGGCATTGGGCGTGGCTGGAGGAGGCGGGCATTGGGCATGGCTGGAGGAGGTGGGCATTGGCCGTGGTTGGAGGAGGTGGGCATTGAGCATGGTTGGAGGAGGTGGGCATTGGGGCGTGGTTGGAGGTGTTGGGCATTGGGCATGACTGGAGGAGGTGGGCATTGGGCGTGGCTGGAGGAGGTGGGCATTGAGCATGGTTGGAGGAGGTGGGCATTGGGGCGTGGTTGGAGGAGTTGGGCATTGGGCGTGGCTGGAGGAGGTGGGCATTGAGCGTGGCTGGAGGAGGTGGGCATTGAGCATGGTTGGAGGAGGTGGGCATTGGGCGTGGCTGGAGGAGCTGGGCATTGGGGCGTGGTTGGAGGAGTTGGGCATTGGGCATGGCTGGAGGAGGTGGGCATTGGGGCGTGGCTAGAGGAGGTGAGCATTGGGCGTGGCTAGAGGAGGTGAGCATTGGGCGTGGCTGGAGGAGGTGGGCATTGAGCATGGTTGGAGGAGGTGGGCATTGGGCGTGGCTGGAGGAAGTGGGCACTGGGGCGTGGCTGAAGGAGGCGGGCATTAGGCATGACTTGGGGTTATATATTTTGTAAACATGAGTCTCTTTCTGCTTTCTGATCACCATGTGAGCTGCTTCCCTCTGCCATGCTCTGCCACCATGAGGTTTTGCCTCCCGCGGAGCCCTGAGGAATGGAGCCAGCTGTCTATGAACCAAGGCCTCTGAAACCGTGAGCCCCTGAATAAACTTTTCCTCCTCCATGATTGTGCTGGTCGGGTCTTTTAATCCAGCAGCAAAGAAGCTGACTAAAGCACTAAGGCAGCACAAAGTGGCAGATGAGACCTGACTTGGATCCAGAAGAACCGTGGCCTTGCATCTGGACTACTTCCCTTGCCCAGCTCCTCCCTCAATGGGGACAACACCTGCCCCACTTTCCCCTGGCATCTTGGAGAGGCTCAGACACACTTGTTCATCCGGCATGTTCACACAGTGCCAGACACCACAGGTGAATCTGGGGACACACTGGTGAACAAGCAGGTGCCTCTAGCCACCTGCAGCTCACATGGCCCAGAGGACAGGAAAGTAACACAGTGCTACAAAGAGAACAAACGAGGTTGAACTAGGGAAGAAGAGGCCTGTCCACTTTACATGGGGCAATCAGAGAGGCCTTCTCTGAGGAGGTGACATTTTACCCGAGACCTGAAGGATGAGCTCTCTCCCTCCCCAGGGAAGAGTTGTCCAGGCAAAGGGCACTGCAGGGGGAACCGGTGTTATGACAACAAGCGTTCGGCAAGTGCCAGGCTGAGCTTAGGACCGACTGAGCGACCCAGGGGGCCTCAGGATCCTCATGGATCCCTCAGGGTCATCTCGCAGGGAGAAGCCGTGCCCCCTGCAGCCTGATCTCTGAGCAGCCTGGCCACAGACGCCTGGGCCTGGGGGTCGCAGGCCTGAGGCAGCACAGCCAAGCCTCCACAGGCCTGGAGACCGTGGCTCCGGAGGCCTCTCTGCACAGAGCCCAGGTTTGCCACCCTGTGCTCCAGAGCACACAGTAGGCACGTGCTGAGCCCCGGCACTCACGGCTGGTGGACTAGAAGAGCAGAAGCAGATGCCACGCCTGCAAGATTGTCCTTGAGGGCCCCTGTTCCACACGTGGGGACAAAGCACATGAGTTTGACAGGTCCCTTGTCATCTGAAAGAATTAACATACGCGAGAAAGAAGAAAAAGAAATCAAAGTAATTAGAACAGTTATACTTTACCACAGAGCAGCTTCACGTTATCGTTCATCCATATGCATGGTCTTCCCATCTCCGCAGCTTATGAATATCTTTTGACTTTAAAAAGAAAAGAAATTAAACTTTCTGGAAGCTGTCTCTGAGCTACACTGATGACTCGCAAAACCTGAGCGAGAACCCCTGCAGGCAAGGGCAGAAGTCACCAGTGAGTCCGGGCTCTGTGACCCCAGTTCCTCCAGCTGCCAGCTGCCACCTCCCTGAAGCCAATCCATGCGTTCATTTCACGTCAGTTTTTCCCTGAATGTGGAGCAAGACCTGAAGAAGATATTGGTCCTGGGATGGTGTCACCATGAACTCAATCTCACAATAATACAGTTGAGAGAGGTAAAAGGCCTTCTTCCCTAGCCTCCCTTGTGGTTAGGGGTAGATCACCCAGTTCTTGTATGAAAGGTACGCCTGAGAAAGCCTCTGCTTCCCTGCACTGAGGGAGAGCTGCTAGTGCCACCCCGCCCCGCTCCTTGCCTTGGATGTGGTTGAGTATCTGGAATCCCCGCAGCCATTTGGAGGACATGAGGTAATAGCATGAGGGCAAAGGTGAACCAGTTGAAGATGCGAGATCTCAAGCAGTGGACGTAGTGTTACTAATCTCCCATGGTCTAGCCTCGGCAAACCTGCCTCTCACTGCGTCTCCCATAAGCACCGCCCACGTGCTCCCCATGGACAAAGGCTTCCTGCCTTTTGTTACTCCACTAGACTTCTTTCAAAGCCTGGCTCAAATGTCAACTCATCCACATAGGTGGCTCTGAATGGCCCCTTCACTAAAATTGCATGGCACTAAGAGGTCACTTTTCTGATACCTACACGTCCAGGCACATTCTAGTTTCTTGTGAATTTACCTTTTCCACTGGCTCCCTCACCATGGAGAACCTGGGGCTGGCTCTGTCCCTCCATCTGTCCCTCCACCTAAGGCCATGCCCCTCTGGGAGTGGGCTTCTCCAGATGACTCTGCCTTTGGAGTTGCAGCAATCCCTCTTTTTCCTCACATCCCCACACTGAGGGGTGGTGACAGCGCCTCTGCTCCACTAGCTACGGTTACTGCACCATCTCTATTGCCCTGTGCTTCATGTTCGCCTTTGTAACAACCTCTTTGTTAATAAACCTTCCCCTGTGTTGGGATGCTGGCGGAAGCACTCACCTGTGTCAAATAAGGTAAAGGTCTTTATGCTCCATGCACCTGTGACCTTGTAGATTTGTGACCAAAAAAATAGATCCTACCACACTTTCCGCCTCCTGGGAAAATCCTTCCCACAGGTGGAAGTGTCTCAAAGCCAAGCCAGTTTGCTGGGTACAGCTGGGAAGTCTGCGTTAGCCATGATCCGGGTGTAGGATCTGAAAACAGCCTAACTGTATTGGCCTCCAAAGAGGGAATCACCCACCCTCCTGAAGACAGAGGCAGCCCTTCAGCATCTGTGACTACAATAGACTCAAACTGCTCTGGGAGTCATACTAAGTCTGAGATTTATATCTTCCAACCGATGCCACTCACCAGCTAAAAAATGATGAATTAGGGGTACAGCCAGGCCATGGACTCCTCTCCAGTCGGAGAGCCTGGGACCCAACATGGAAGGCTGTTCTTGATGTAATTTTAAGGGGAAGAAGGCGGAAGTCAGTTACAGGACAGTAATGTACACATTAATCCCATTTTGGTAAAATACAAACAATGCATATGTTTGTGTCTGCTCCTGATGAGGCCTGGAAAGAGAAAGCACAAACTCCTAACACCCCCAGGGGGAATGGGTGGGAAATTTTCACCTATTACTTTTTAAAGGAGCTCCCCATCTAGGCACCCTTGCTCTTCAGCAGGAGACCAAGCTTCAGGTTAGACACTGCTGGGGGCACTGGGCCAACAAGGTTCTGCTTTCCCTCAGGGCTGCCTTTGCTCTACCAGCTGACCCCACCTCTTCCACAGAAATGCAGAATGGGTGTCCACCAGATTGCAGGGCCCAAGCTCCCAGCCCTCGAGTCCAGCCCTGGCAACTGAGGGTTTGCACACAAAGATAATCAGCAAGTACCCTGCTCCAGGTGCACCCTGGGAGAGCCCTGCACAGGGCCATGTACTCCTTTTGACCCACAAATCAGCTTCCTTCCCCTTCTGCCCCCAAACCTGACCCTATCCACTAGCAGGAAGTTGGAAGGATGCACAGTCCGGAAGCCCAGCACTGCATAAACAAAATCAGTGGCTTCATGTTGTTTTCCACTTGGAAACCAACAAGTGGACCCAGAGGAAACAGGCAGAATGACTGAAGGTGCAATAATGCCTGAAGGGGTCAGGGGATCTGGCCTTAGCTAAGTGGCGCCCCTCCCCACATCCACCCACCTTAGAGGCTGCCAGGTCCCTGCTTGCTCCCCACGAAGACCAGGGCTCCCCCATCTGGGAGCTCCAAATTTCTCCTTGATAGTCAAGATGTCATATCAACAGTAATCAAGGACCACCAAAGGAACTAAGGATCACTTAGAAGAAGGCGACCAAACCTACCAAGAGGAGTCAGGGGGCTTTCCCTGAGTCTGCGCTCCTGGAGGAACCCTCCCTACTGAGGCTGGGTCACCAGCTGCAAAGGGCAGGAGAAGGTCCTTTCTGACTGCCTGAGTGCCCTGTTTGTGAACATCTTCTCTAACTCCCACCACTAATATCAAGACCTCTGGATGAACAGCAGGTGCTGGTCACCTGGCCAGTGGGACCAGGCACACTGCCTGGCGGGGTGCAGACTCCCCCTACAGCGGCCCCCCAACATTTCCCCTAGCCCACTCCAGCAGGACGCGTGTTGCCAGGGGCTGGGGCCAGGTACCCTTGGATTTGGAGAGAAGAGTGGGGATGAGAGGCAGAGAATGGAGAGGGAGGCAAGACGGGGAGTCTCCTGGGGCAGGGCGGTGCAGTGTGCTGATGTCCGTGGCTCCGGGGACAGAGCAGTTGCAGGACACCGAGAGAGCACTGGGACGAGGCTCAGGTCCACCCCTGCACGCGCACACACACTCCCCAGAGCAGGTGAAAGATGCTCAAGGATAGGAGTAGATGACAGCAAACGTCGCACTTCGCCCCAGCGAGCAGCAGAAGGCGCAGTGACAAGGGCGACCGTGCTTTGCCTGGGGGCGTGCGGGGACAGGGCGGGCAGCTGGGGGCTCGGGAGGACCGAGAGACTCGGTTAGAGTCCTCGAGGCGGCGTCCACCGCGGCGAGCCTCGGTGTAGGTCTGGCGCTTTATTCCCAGCGAGGTCAGCAACAGAGGTGCTCTGCCTTTGGGAGCCGCCAAACAGCCAGCGAGGACAGGAAGAGCGAACAGACAAGTGGGCAGCTGAGGAAGACTGGCTTCCTAGGCAATGGCAAGCCACAGACACAGGATCCCGTCCCAGGAGGCCAGAGTCCAGGTGCACAGCCGTGCCGAGGTCGGGCACTGATGCTGTGGATGCAAATTGCCGGGGCTCCCTCCAAGACGCCGGCAAGACAGTCCCAATGAGCCGACATGCGCAGCACACTTGGGTCGGGAGAAGAGTCCTTGCAGCTGTTTCTTAAGAACAAGTCTCTATTCAGCCCCTTTTCCTTCCCATCCCAGACGTCTCCAGCAAACCCTTTTCTTCTGTCTATAATATAATTACAGAACTTGGGGCATTTAGTTATTATCAATTTCTGGGAGGGGGGATGTCCCATTCCCCAGGAGTCAGCTCTCTCCCTTGCTGGGTGGGAGGCCATAGTGAGGGCTGTGGTTTGCAGGCACAGCTTGCTGGCTCCAGGAAGACTCCTGTCCTGCACAGCACTGCTCCAGGCCTACGATCCACCGATCCTCCTTAGCTGGGATCAGGACACCTCCTCTACCAGCAGACAGCAGGCCCCAGGGCACCCATGTGGAGCCCGCTTCCTGGCAGCTAAGTCAGGTAGAAGTTGTTGCATTCAGACCAGCTCTTCTTGCTTTGGCGCAGCTGCATGGGAGTCTGACTGCTCACTTTTAGTTTCAGCCTTTAGAAGACACCACACACACACACACACACACACACACACACACACACACGACACGCACACTCAAAGAACAATGTGGATGCACAAATGCCCCAAGCTTTGTAATTGTATTATACAGAGAAAGAAAGGGTTTGCTGGAGGAGCCTGGAGTGAGCAGGAAATGTGATAAAATAGACCTTACGCAACATACGGGCATCAATGGTGCTCACAAGCCCGCCAGGCCTTTCTAAAATGAGGCCAGCACCTACCCTGGAAGCACCTACCCTGCAAGGGGCAGTGGCTTCAGGACTGTGTTTTTGCAGGAGCCTGCTTGTAAGCATACTGGTCGTGACCAGTCCACCACACCAGACCAAACTAGGGCACGTCTTTATGCTGCAGTACTGTGCCTCTTACCCCAATAACTGGGCCAGCCTCCTCCAGGGAAGAACCAAGGGTGGCTGAGGTGTTCCAGGTTAGGGAGAAAAGCCCAGTGCCTGACTTCAAACCCAGGGCTCAAGCTGAAGTCTTTATGTGGTTTTTCCAACTCTCTTTTTGATTGCCTGAGGGTCTGGGGGGTGGGTGGTGACAGTGTAGTTTTCCGTGCATCATTGGATGTCATTCCAGGAGGAGATGGGTCCTGGGACCAGGGAATTTAATGACCTGTAGGTCAAGAAGAGGATTTGTGAGTCCAGGGAGGGCCTAAAAACAGAGAGTGTTTATCCTTTGCTTTTTCTAGCTCTGGTTTCTTTATTCCAGCACCAAACATCAAAATGAAACACATTTGACCTTTTATTTTTAGGCCCCTCTTGACAGCTCTCAGTGAGATTCATCAGTTTAAGGTCCTAGGGAGATTCAGGGCAAACTCTGTTATCCACCTTGGCCAGGAGCTTGACCATGAAACGACTAATTGTGTGACCTCCCAGACCCCACTGTGGGCAAGAGAGACAATGAACTGCAGCCCCCAGCACAACAGTGCTTCCTGACTTCTGCAGTGGGATTAGCCAGGCCTTCTCTCCATCACTCACCTTAGGGAGACCAACCAGAAAACAGGTGCTTACCTCCTATTGCCTCCCCTTCACTGGGACAGAAGAGGATTCAGAGAGGTGGTATTTTATAGATAACATAGAGAGGTAGCAGGAAAAAAAAAGAGGATCACAGAGGAACAAAGAATGAGAAAAGAGAGGAATCAAGTTGAAAGGCAGAGAACAACAAGTTGAATCCTGTTTGAAGTGCACAAACTCTGCTGTCAAACTAAGACTTGCTACTTCCAAAAACTGTTTGGGAAAGTCCAGTCTCTCAATAAATCATGCCTGTAACTCTCTTTCAATCCAAATATTGTATCTTTCTGACCCTTTAACAATAGTTTATCTTACTTTTCAGGATAAATGTATCCCTTGAAAAGTTGCCCACAAATTCATTTTTAAGCGGTGTTTTATATGTAACAGAAACTCTTGTTTATGACTCTGTCAAGAATATTTTGGAATCTTCTAGATCTTATTTACCTACACACTTGATGTTTTTAGAATTTACCAAGTTATATGTGGGAAATGGGTAACAAAATGCTAACCTTTAAATAATGATCCAGATTCATGATGGTATAGAAATGAAGCATGAAATTCTCCATTTTTATTTTGATTGTGAATTTAGGCACGTGCAATTTTGTGCCATTTATTAAAATGCCGATATTTCTCAGGTGGAGAACAGAGGGTCACAGAAAACCCAAAATGAACTGTCATCTCTGGTATTCGATGGAGCTGACAAATCTAGATTGAATAGTATGTTTTCCTTGGCGTGATTTATCCTTGCTTTGACCTTGGCCATCCTTCGGTTGTATATAAACTGGCTTGGTTTATTAATCCCATGGCTAGAGACAGTGCAAGTGATTTAATATTTATTGAGCACCCACAATGTGTCAAACACAGTACAAGTTTCAGACTGAAGAGCTTTACACAGTGACTCAGCAACACAAGCATCACAGGAAAGACATCAACACATGAAAGTAGATCCATCAAGGACCTGCCTTGAGAAATGAAGGTGATTCTGAGGACCTGTTTGTGGAGGATGGGCCCTGTGGTTCACTCCAGGATCAAGCCACACTCCTGCCTGGGTCCGCTGAAATAACTTCCTGCCTTGCATTTGAAAGACCATCAATGTTCAGACGTGCAAACCACAGGACAGAGGTGGTTGACTAGCCTTCCTGAGATAATAAATATGAAAATGAGCTGCCTGAAAATTCATAAGAACAATAACTCAGGAAGGTTACATCAATGGAATATTGTTACATCTCTCCCAGTTCTTTTTCCAGGTTCTGTTGCCAACACATATTGAAACACTCCTCTGCCGATTTAGTGAGATAAATCTATTGACTGACTGCCAAAAGTAAGACCTGGTGACAAGGTTCGCAAAAAGGATTACAGAGCCTCTATCAGCCTTGGGCATGGCTGCTGCCAAGTCCAGGCTGGCTAGGTGCCCAAATTTTTTCCTGTCTGACTCCCTGCAGGAACAGCCTGGGTACACATCTTAGGTGCTTGATAGTAAGCAAAATGAATTATGAAATACAATTTCCTAACTACAATACTACATGGATTTCTCCATAACTCAGCTGAGAATTTTTTTACAATTCAGTTAGTCCCAAATAGATGTCACATGTGGTAACAATTAATTGCTGTTCAGGTACCAATTTTCATAATTTGTAAAGATGATCATAAATCTAACATGATTTTCCCACTTCTTTGAGCTCTCCATAAATTCTATACAAATGTCAAAACTTTACATTGTAGACATGACAGAAGTTGGTGACAACTTTTCTAATAATTAATAGGGATACTTTCTTCTCACAGTTGACATAGACCTGAATTAAGATAATCGGAGAACATTTTAACTTTTTAACACCCTGACAATGAGAACTTAGAGTAATTCATGCTGTACACTGCAATTCATCTAAAGTTGATGTTTCTTCCAAGCACAAAGTAGTGTTTCACACAGGAAATATAAGAGAAAACCATTGAATGAATACCTGTTTATACAATCAAAAGGATTTCCTTCTATGTGATAAATCAGGTATTGTCTGAAGAGTTTTATGATATGCAACTCACTGTCAAATTCAACTCCAAATTCTTAACACCTTTGGCAGATACAATTGAAGCTTCATTCAGATGTTTCGGATGTTCTTCGAAAAGAGGGGAATTCTTCAGGGGCTTAATGTTGGATGCACGTCAAAATTATCTGAAGTGCTATGGAAAATGCAAATGCCCAGGCTCCATCTCAAGTCAACTGACCGTCTAAGGGTAGGACCTAGGCATTGATGTTTTTTGGAAAACTTCCCCAGTTAATGCTAGGAGCACCCAGGGCTGATAAGCAGTGATTTAAACCATCCAAGAAAGAGACCTTGGCTGAGCACAGTGATGCACATCTGTAATCTCAGTGACTCAGGATACCGAGACAGGAGGATTACAAGTTCAAGGCCAGTCTAAGCAACTTAGCAAATAACTTTCTTAAAATAAAAAATAAAAAGGGCTGGGGGTGTAGCTCAGTGATAAAGCACCCCTAGTTTCAATCCCTGATACCAAAAAATAAATTTAAAAAAAGACACCACAATTAATCACTCATTTCCTCTCCCCTATACTCTCCACATGTAGCCATCAAAGAATGCTCTGACTTTGAGCCTGCAAGGAAACAGAGCTGCTGGAAGCACAGGAGTCAGTTGCTGGTATGCCTGGGAGATAAGCTCATTTGGGGAAGGGGACATGGTGCTGTGACAATATGCTATGGCAGTGGAATGCAATATTAGATCACAGATTCTTTGTCCTCCAGTACTTGGATGAGGCTAAGTCATTAGTGACATTTCGAGAGGTAGCTTCCACCTCCCATCTTAAACTGCCTAGTCCTTTGTCCCAAGTCAGCTTTTCCCTGCCCTTTCCTGTGCTGTGAAAAGGTCAACCATGTAACTGCTGAAGACTCTTCTGGCTGCCTAGCCCCATCATGAATACGTCCTCTACCATCATGGTTGACGCTGGCCTCAGGATTTAATACTTGTCATCCTAGGGCCAACCTTTCTTTCCTTGCCAGTGAATGAGCTCATTTCTGAGAGTTAGAGAACCCAGAGGAGGAGAAACATTGATTCTTCTGTTCAGTGAGCTGGGGAAGTACTGGGCCCATGCAGATGGAGACAGAGTTACTGCAGACACTAGTTCATGCCACACGTACCACAGGGACTGATCTGACAGCTGGCTATTGTGTATCATTTCCCAGGGCTCCTTCTCTCACTGTCCCAATTGCTGTTCCAGCATTCATTGTGAAGACCCCTGTCTCAGAGCACTTGTTCTCCTTAACAGAATTCTCAGGAGATTAACATGGTGATTATCAGCCTGGTATCATGCCCAACAGCCTTCACCCGTTCCCTTAACCCTGGCAGTAATTAGTGTTGGATCTGTGCATCTTGTGGATGGCAGTAAATTTTTCTGTGCTGTACTTAAGGAAACATCTCCTAGTCCTTCTATTCTGGGTTGATATGTTCCAAGTGTCTCCAAGGAGCAGGTGCTGAGCAGTCAGATGACAGCTACTGACGTGTTGCAATTGAGCAATTAGAGAATGCAAGAGAATGCTGTGGCATACGGTTGACATGGAGTATTCAGGAAACCAATCAAGTATTTGAGTGCCCGCCTTGTGGCAAACACTGGGTGTGTGTGCGCGCGCACACACACACACACACACACACAATGCCTGTTCTCATGTCCTTTAGTTATATGTCCCCTTAAGTGAAATGAACCTTTTACTCGTTAGTTATCTAATCATTGTCTAATTCATCTTGTCATTTTAAAATAGTAGTTGGGGAGTAAGAACAAAGGACAACAAAAACAAGACCTTGGGCTGGGGATGTAGCTCAGTTGGCAGGGTGCTTGCCTTGCAAGCACGAGGCCCTAGGTTCAATCCTCAGCACCGCAAAAAAAAAAAAAAAAAAAAAAAAAAAGACCTTTGAAAGGCAGTTTGTAAATGGTTTTGTACTCAAATGGTTTTAAAACTAAAGTCCTTTGTTTTTAATGGTCTTATTCAGGAAATGCTAAAATCCTAAGGGTTGTAAAACATATTCAGCTGAAATCCTACAGTCAAGGGTTCAAGTTGACTTACAAACATCAGGCATTAAATCTCAGCTGGGTTCTTTTAAAAAGGCAAACTGAAAACCTTTGCCAACCCCAAAAGGCCATTTGAAATCCCTCCCACGGTGTTCCTTCATCACCACAGAGAAAGCAAGAGGCAGAGAAAGCAAGGATGAAAACCATGGTACTAAAATGTTTTCTGAATCCAGAAAAAAGAGATCTGCTTGTCTTTCAAGGACATAAGGAAGAAATAATACATCCTCTTCCTTCTCCCTGGCCTCCTACACCCCAAGGCCCATTTAACATTTTTAAAGACACAAGAACCAGGCAGGACGCTAGACAAATGGGCTGGGCTGGAAATTTTCCCCTGTGTTGGCTTAGCTCAGGAAATAAGGTCTCCAGTCGGACCTCGGAGGCCAGTGAACCTAGAACTCTCCAGCCCAGGCCCAGCACAGTGACATCAGATGACCACGCTGACCGTCATGGTCTGGCCATGGGGTGCGATCTTGCGGGGCCAGGTGAGCAACAGTTTGCGCAGCTCCTCGCGGAAGCTGTCGTGCAGCCAGGCGTAGATGAAGGGGTTGTAGCAGGCGGAGCTCATGGCGAGCCAGTGGCAGAGCAGCTGCACCAGCCCAAAGGCATAGGGGTCGATGGCTTGCGGGTCAAGGTCCCGCATCAGGTTGAAGACGTGCAGCGGCAGCCAGCAGACGGCGAACACCACCACAACCATCACCAGCAAGCAGAAAGTGCGGCGACGCCGCGCACGGTCCCAGTCTGCCTGGCTCTGGGTCACGCAGCCCGGCACCACACGGTTCCGAAGCTTCACAGACACCCGGACGTAAGACAGGAGGATGACCAGCAGGGGGAGCAGGTAGGTGACGAGCAGCAGCCCCCAGGCATAGAGCTGGCGCTGGCGCTCCTGGGAGCCCCAGAACTCCTCGCAGAGGCGCACATCGTGTGGCTTGAGCTCAACGTGGTAGGTGTGCACGGCGGCAGGCAGCGCCAGCACCGCGGACAGCGCCCAGATGGCCAGCACCGCGTAGGCGCTGAGGCGCAGCGAGATGCGCCGGCGCAGCGGGTGCACCAGCACGACGTAGCGGTCCACGGCTATCGTGGTGAGAGTGAACACCGACACGTAGACGGTGACCGGTTGCAGGAAAAAGACCAGGTGGCAGAGACCGCCGCCGAACACCCAGCCGCGTGGCTCAAAGGCGTAGGCCAGCGTGAGCGGCACGCAGGCGGCACACATAAGCACGTCTGACAAGGCCAAGTTGCCGATGAGGAAGTTGGTCACGTTGTGCAGCCGGCGCACCCGCGCGATCACCAGCACCAGCAGGCAATTGCCCACCAGCCCCACGACCACCACGACGCTGTAGAGCAGCACGATCAACCCCTTCAGCTGATGCACCAGCTGCAGGCTTTGGAATGGCGTGATGGCCTGCGCGCCGGGGCCTGCTGCCGACCCGTTGCCCGCCGAGGCCTCTGCGCTCTGGTTAGCCGGTGTTGTGGCTGCTGCCGGCAGCCCAGAAAACAAGTCAGGGACCCCGGGCTTTCGAGCGGGTAGTGAGGTCATGGCCACCTGTCCAAAGATAATCGAAGTCCGTCACGTTCTGTTCTCCATCTGCCCCTCCTGTATCAGCGCCCGCCCCTCACCACCCAAGTCCTCCCTTTGGAATAATTGGCCACACGACAACAGAATCAATAAAAAGTGCAGTCCTGACACCTGGGTGAAAGAATCCAAGCATGGTTAGACATGCACGGGTTACTTAACCTACTCCTACTTAATGTATAGCCCTTGGGATCTACGCAGTCCAGACCCAGGAGCGAAGTCCTACCTGGGAGTGGGGCTTGGCGGATGGGAAAGCGCTCCGGAGCGGGAGAGAGAGGCAGGACTCGCGCTGTCCTCTAGCTGCCCTCCGCCCGCGACGGCAGCCCGGGCTTCGGGCTTCTCGCAGCCGCTGAACGGATCCAGGGGTTCCGGGTGGGCTTACAGCTTTTGAGAGGGGCTGGGAGCGCCTCCCCTCCGCCCCGCCCTCCACTCCAGCGCTGCCTTGTATGGAAAATGGGGGCGGAGCGCGCGTGGCCCAACTCTGCGCTCAGGGAACTAGTGGGGAGGGCAGCGCCGGGAGGACGGAGCCAGCGAGGGGGAGGGCCGGCAAGCGCGGGGTGGTCTCGCTGCCCGAGCTTGCCACGCCTCTGAGGATCGCGCTCCCGAAGAGCGTGAGGGAGATAAGGGCCGAGGAGAAGCGGGAAGCGCCAGGCTGTCAGAACGACGTGGTGCGATCTCAAGAGCGAAGGCGCAGGGGAGGGAGTTGGGGTGGGGGTCGAGATGCCGCAGGGAGGCGGGGGAGACACGACGGACCTGACCTTCAGTTCTGGATCCTGCGGAGAGTCCCAGCTACGGTTGACAGAGGGGTTCTGGTTTGCAGCGTGGAGCCCGGGGTTCGTCGCGGAACTTGGGGCTCTCGCCCTACCGCGGACCCACTGAGCCTTTTGCCGGGGCTGCAGCGCGTTTCACGGGCGCAGGGTCCGGCCAAGCCAGGAAGGCTTCGGCACCACGGACAGCTCCCGCCAGACCGCCGGCTCGGTGCTGGAGTGCTTCGGAAACCGCGCCATAAAACAATTAGAGAATCCCTTCCCTTCTATGGGTCCCAGACGTTCGGAGGAGGGATTCGGCCTGGTTCCAAGAGTTGCCTCCCTGTTTGCTTCCTGGGCTCAAAAGAGTCGAGTGGATGAAGGAAGATGAGCCGGGTGTCCGGAGGTCGCAGGGTTGGTGACTAGCTCCTTTGCAGATCACCGCACAATGGGACAAGGCAATCTTTTACTTCTCTGGGTCAGAAAATGCAGTTCTCTCTCCAGTTAACCATACACAGACAGGCTTCAGTGTCTGCCCACCCCCACCCCCCCACTCCCTCTCACTTTCAGCTACAGCGACCCATGCCCTACCTGCCTGATGCTCCCACTACAAAATGTTAAGGTTTTGGACCAGTAGTCCATCCTTTTCTTCTTTGAATAAATGCCCTCCTCAACCTTTTTTTTTTTTTTTTTTAACGTTAAAAAATAATACTAGTAACAGCAGGATTTCTGCTCGAATAACAAAAGTGATAAACATTTGAAAAAATATTTCATAGAATCTTTAGCAGTATTCAGTTGTCATTGAAATGCAAATTTCCCTGGACCATAGAAGGCTCATTGTCAGGGGAGTGAGGCTTTGTAAACTCCTTCATCCCATCTATCTCTCTCTTCTGCCTCTCCTTTTCTTTTTCCATAGAACAGAGCTTCATTCCCTTTCTAAGTCCTGTGCTTTGTCTTCTGAGGCTATAGATTTTCCTATTCCACGTAGACTGAAAAGAGGTGGTAAATTATTGCACCCTCCAATTCAAGTGAGTCATTCACACAGGAAGAAAAGTCAATATTGGGCACAAAACGATCAATTTTATGCACCTGTATCCATCCTAAACCCACACTCCCTGAGTTACAATTTAGCTAAAGTCAGTGTGAATTTTTTTTGAAGTGCAAAGCTCCAAATAAGATACAATCTGCACCTGCCTTATCTCTCACTGAGTAATTTTTCCATCATGCTCACCAGCAGGGTTGTATGTACCAGAAAGCAGAAATGTCGCTTTGCTTCAAAATACCTTAGGGGAGGAAATGGTAGCAAAGTAGGTTATGAAAAAAAAAAAAAAGGATTTGGGATATAGCTAGGCCTCATCACCAGAGCCACTGCTATGCTCAACATCATTTACATACACAGAGAAAGCAACCAGAAGACAACATTCCATAATTGGTACTTTGGAATAAAGAATATTTAAATATTGGTTTTTGAAGGCTCAATATTAGGGCACCCTCCAGAGAAGAGAGTGGATCACTTTCCACATTAATGCTCAGACTGTCCTGGGTTAATACTGCTCCAAAAACCTGAAAGGTCAAAAATAAACAAAGAACGCTGAAGACAAATTATCATAGTCCTGCATACGGCACACAGCAAACTAAGGACTTTATTTCCTCCCACTCAGAAAGCTTCTGATGGCTCGTCAAACCAAGGGCAGCCTCTTGAGCACAGCACTTCCAACCAGCAGCCCTTCCACTCCGGTGCTCCCTCTTGTCTGGGGATGGAGAGCTCCGCTGGCTATGGACATACCCTCACCGTTTCCGCCCAATAGCTCTCTTGGGTTTTATTTCCTGTGTTTACAATGTTGGCTGCTTTGTCCTCACTCACATCCTTCACACCCTACAGGATCCAACTCATATCTTACCTTGTGCTCAAAGTCTTCTGCCTTTCGTAATCCTTCTGTTCTTTATTGCTTTCTACCTTTGAAACGGCAAAAGTGTTGGGCTTCCCTGTCTCCAGCAACACTGATGAGAAACTCCTTATGGGCCAGAGTCAACGTCTTCAAGCATTTTTGTACCTATAACATGCCACGAACCCAGTCAACACCCAATACGTGTTTCTTTTGATCAAATGAATTAAAGTAGGCACCATTTATTGAGGGATTTATGCATGCTAGAAACTGTGCTCAGGACTTCATGTGTTTATTTCCCAGGGAAGAGAGTTGATCATTTGCCAAGTTCCAAGTTAAGTTTGGTAAGGGTTCAAAATATTTAACCATAATGACATAGCTAACAGTCAGAATTTCAGCTTAGCTCTGCCTGGTCCTAGAGCCAAACCATTCAACTACTTCACTATACTGCTTATGAATGAATGACAAGAGGTATCTTCAAGTGGGAGATTCAAATGGGATTGAAAAATGTAGGTTTATTAAAGGATACTCTAGAAAATCAAGTGGTTTATTAAAGGAAGCTCTAGAAAAATCAGGTACAACTCAAGCCCTGTCCTGTTTAAGTTAAATAGATCTTTATGTCTCACCCAGAATGTTCCTTGCTTCTATCCTATAGAGGAAACAAACTTCTGGGCCATATGAACTTCAGGGGATGATATTTGATAATGGTGGTTGCTAAGGTTTGGATCAGTGTCCCCTGGAGGACCTAGGTGTTAAAGGCTTTGTCCCTAGTCCCTGGCAATATTGAGAAGTGGTAGAAGCTTTAAGAGGTGGGGTTTAGTCACAGAAAGTTAGGTTATTTGGAACCTAGTCTTGAAAGGGATTGTGGAAACCTGGTCTCCTTCTCTCTCTTTCTGCTCCCTGGCAACTTGCTCCACCACATGCTCTCTGTTATGATGAGCACAAAACAAGGCCAAGACATTGTACACTGAAACTGTGAACCAAAATAAATTTTTCCTCTTTATAACTGGATTGTCTTGGGTATTTTATTCCAGTAACTAAGAGCTATCTAACACAAAGACAATAGGCAATGTAATAATGGAAAACAGAAGACAGAAACAATAAAAGTAAAGACAAATTAGGGGCCTGGGAAGCTTAATTAGAGGAATCCAAAAATTTGACACGAGTTAAGTTCATGCTGATTCATTGAAGTTAGTCCAAGCATCTAAGAAAACACTCTGAGAAAACATTAGAGATCATCTTTAATCCCTATCAGAAAGAAAGCAATTATTTGGAACTTGTCTTCTAAGTCTAGGCAGTAATAGGGCAGACGCTCCCCTAGAAGTGAGTTTAGTCTTCCAAGCCTGTCCTGTATGTGTCCCAAGAGCCAGGCACCCTCTTGGCTCCTCAGGCTGACTCAGGAAGACTCTCCAACATGGCAGAGTTAGCTACCTAGGACAGAGAACTACCTCTGACAGCAGGCACTATAGAACTGACAGAACATCTCACGCAAAAGCAAAGAAAGCACCACGTATTTTCCTTAGATGACTTTGAGAAAGTGATTTTTGTCACAGATCCAGACGTACAAATTATATCTGCAATTCTTGATTTCCAATTTTTCTAGACTTACGTATCTATTATAGCTGTTTCTTTCAATACCTTCTTATTTTTTTGGCTTAATGGTTTGTACACGAATTATCCATTCAACTAAAATGAGACCTTGAGTTAGCAGTCAAGGTGTACAGAGATGCATGAGTGTGCTCCATCCTGCTGGGCACATCGCATCAACCCCGGGTGACTGTTCACGTGCCCACCCCTGGGAGAAATCAATTCAAAAGACATTTCACACAAGCGCAAGCTTCCCTCCCCTGTGCATTGAAAATGTAATCAATATGTAAATAAAATAAAATATAAAATGCTTCTTTAGGCAAAGCGTGCATCATAGCAGGCAAAGAGCTCATCTTCTTGCTATGGGCTGTAGTAAAGAAGGTACCCACATAACTGAGGGACTGGCACCAACACTAAGCTTCCAAAACCACCCCATGAAGAAACCTCCACCCACCCACTCCCACCTACACTGCCACTGCTACTGTCGCCTCCACCATCGCCACTTCTGCATTGGGAACTCAATCTTACAGTCCTCACTGTGTGTTCCCCAAAGCCAGACACCCCATTTCCACAACATGGGACCCCAATTTCCTCAAGTGCCTCATTTGTCAATATGCTTCACTCGTAGACACTGAGTAGCAGAGCCCAAATCCACACCTGAGTTCTAATTGCAAAGTATAAGAATTTGGGTTTTAACTTTCACTTTGGTAAGATAATGAGGAATATCCCCCAAATACGAGAAGATAGTTAGCTATGAGTTCAGCTAAATCTCCACCATGCCCTGTTTTCAGTCTTTAATAGCAGAGATAACTATTTTTAACATCACCCATTGCTACCCCACTTCATCATTTTGAATGAAATCTGAGAAAAACACAAAAGGATTAGGAATATATATATATATATATGAAACACACACACACACACACATATACACTTCATATTGTATTAATTTAGTTGACCCTAATGTATATGATCATATGTGCTCTACTTTATGGGAAATAAAACCTAAATATAAAATTAGCTTCCAAAGATGTGAGACATGTAACGACACCAGGGTTTCCTACACGGCTCACTGTGACATTCGGGGGTAGGCCATCGTGGGGTGTCCTCTGCCTTGTAGCATGTTCACCAGCAGCCCCGCCTCTACCTCCAGGTGACCTCCGCACCAAATTGTGACAATCACAAGAATTTCCAGGCACTGCCAACTGCCCCCTCCGAGGGCACGGGCAACAAGGCTCCCTGCCTGACGCTGATGCCCCCTTTCCTGTTCCCGAGGTACTGTCTCCGAAATGAGAACACAAGCAACCCTCAGAGTCCGCTCTCTGCAGACACCTTGACCCCAGAAAAATATTTTATTTCCAGGCTGTCCTCTGTCTCTCTTTCCTGAAATAGCAACAGGGCAAAGGGACAGAGATGATGCTTTTCAAGAAGAAAGACTCTAGAATAAGAAAAAGTGAATTACCGAATGGAAGGGAGAATTAGTCACTGTGCCTTAAGACAAAACAAGGACTAGTGTCCAGCTCCTGGGCCTCAGTAACAGCTCTGCCACTGTTAAATGTGAGTCTCTGTGCAAAGTGCTTATCCTAGAAGAACCCTGGTTTTGGAACATATAAAAAGATCATAATAGTGCCTGCCTCCAGGGCAGCTGGGTGCCCTGGCGATGTATTATGTGTGAAGGAACAGCACTGGCTCCCAGCAAAGCTGCCACGACCCTTGACAACCTTCTTGTCTGTCCTGCCTTATAGCACCATTTCCTGTCAAGGAAGTTCCTGGGGTGCAATTCCCAACTCTTTCACATGATGGTTATTTTGCAAGCCTTGTGGTGAGAAGAATGTGCTGTTTTTTCATTCTATTCCATCCAATCACTATTTACCAGGGCCAGATACAGTAGGAGGAATCAAGTATTATTGCCTAAAATTTTGCAATCTGGTGAGTGCAAAGGAAGTCTACAAAAATCACTGTTGTATGAATGATGATGAATGCTACAAAAGAAAGAGATTAATGATTACTGGGAAGTGTATTAATTGCTTTACTGAATTAGAATTATGTTCGCTTCCATAGATCATATTTATTCAAATGCACAACAGTCTTTCAGGTATTCATAGCAGCTTTTACTCAACCATATCAACATAGCACGATTTGCTTAGCTGGGTCTCTCTTTCTGTGATTGTGTACGACATATGCAACAGTTTGGGCCCATCATGGATCTCCATGAGTTGAGTGCTCAGATGGCAAGGAGAAGGAGAGTTCCTTATGTCCTTTGAGTTGCTGGAATGTTCTTCAGGCTGCTGTTTGTCAGAAAACCACTTCTCCTGATTTTCCAACCACCCATTCAGCACAATTTCTTCCTGGGGAGGGGCTCCCAGAAATCTCATGTGTGCCCATCAGGCCTGAGGTAGAACCACAGGGTGAACTCCTGCCTGGGCCTGCCTGTCTCTTGTCTTTCCTGATCATGTCACTTAATTTCATAATTTATGTCTTTACTAGTATCCCACATGGTCCGTGAACGATGCTGACAACAGGGCTGATTTGTGCTGTGATTATCCAGGGCTGGGAGGAGACCCAGGCAGACTGAGTTTCTGGGGCTCCAGTTCCCTGGGTGTTCCCTCGACTTGTATGGGTGCTCTGTCCAGGCAGTTGGTCCTCTCACCATCCCAGGACCTCACTCCATCCCTGAAGATCCAGCCTCCAGCCAGGGCACCTACTCTCATGGCACAGTAGAAACACACTTCTCCCCTAAAGACACATCCAATTCAGGATCTCAGCACGTCTTCATTTTTAAACTCTTGATTGGTCTCTTCAATACTCAGACATCAGTGGCATGGATGGTATATCTCAGCTTAGTCTATTAGAAAGAGAAAATCCACGCAAATACACAATGATGTAAATAAACATGGGTATCAAAACAAAACACTTAAAAGCCATTTCTATTACATGTTTTCCCATTGGCAGGGACAAGGCAATTTGCTTTCCCATTTAGGTTCCAGCCCTCCTTTATTATGAACAGAAATGGCTTTTACAGATGGTAAAAATCATCTGGCATCTGCATCATAGCATTTGGCCATGAAGAGCTCTCTGCAGTCACATTGAGGTGGGGACCTTGACCTTGAAGAAACCCCTCATTTAGGTTTCCATTAATATGACTCATCATGAAACACAGTGTTGAACCCAAACCACATCTCGTTATGCCTGTCTCTGAATAATTATCCACACACATCTAGGTTTGTTCCAGAGTCATTATCTAAGGGTAAGAAGATCTCGCCCTGCTTGTATCTCTGTCTCTCTCTCTCTCCCTCTCTCTCTCTCTCTCTCTCTCTCTCTCTCTCTCTCTCTCTCTCTCCCTCCCTCTGACCAAGTACTGCACTGGATGGGCCTCGAGGTGTTTTTCAAAACATCACAAACGTGCACTCATACGCACTTGCCACTCGGGAATGGCACTTTGGCGATTTGAATGTCTAGGTTGGTGTCCTCCCTGTGCTTTGTCTTGGCAAGGGGGCCTTTGTCACCAGGGAAACCTGGCTTCTATCCTGAAGGAAATCATAAGGCAATGCCTCAGGAAAGGTTAAATAACAGGACAGTATTATTCTCCCCTCACTGTGTCCCACTGGCCATCTTTATCAGAATCATCTCTGGTGCTTATTAAAAAATGTAGATTGCTGGAACACAAAACAGACTCATTAAGCCGGAGTCGATGAAGGCGCAGCCTGGGAAAGTGAATTGATAACAAGCAGAATGTGTTGTTCTGACTCACGCTCAGGTATGTGGACCACTACCCTGAGGCCTGGCGTTAGGTGGAGAATCATTGGTCCTGGCTGCCTGTCAGGGGGCTCAGAGCAGCTGCTGAGACTTCCCTCTCGCCTGAAGAGTCCAGCAGAGGATTTCAGCCCTCCGGCCCTTCTCCGTGGGAGATATTGGAAGACTATGTATTGTACCAGCTTGGTGCCTTCTGTATATTCTATCCTTTTCTTGTTGAACGATTTTTAATGACATAGGACCACATGACCACCTTCTCCTGTTTCATAAAAAACAAATAAGCCCAAAGTCCCGTTTACCCACACCCTCGATCCCAGTTTGTGGCTCAGAATTTACACTCGGTCTTTTGGACCTATGTGTTTACACACACAGATTTGAACCTATAGAAAGGATGCAGTTCTGATGAGCATTTAGGTTGCTTCTACAACTCTCACTCTCAGAAACGTGTGCCCAGACACCTGTTTGGGGAGGGTTTCTCCAAGGGACACTCAGCAAAGAGAATTTTGAGTCACAAGTGACAACCCAATTCATCCTTCCTAGCTCCACTGGGCGCCTGATTTGTTTAATGAAGTCCACAAGCTCATTATATGTGTCTTGAGTTCCTACAGTGGTCAGGAGTGCGGGAAGGGATGCTACTGTTGAGCCAAGACATTCTTCATAAATGCTGATGTTTTTCCCCCAAACTTGCTCCTCCTTGCATACTCCCCTGCCTTCTAGTGAGCATCCACACTTGTCCAAGGCTCCCACTGACACAGGTTGCCATTGTCCTTACACAGCACGCTGCCAGTCAGGGCCTCATGAGCTGCTGGGAAGCCTGAGCGCTCTGGGGAGGGATGTTGGATCTTCCAGCAGGGCCTGTGTCTGGTGCATGCATCGCCTGAGGTGTGCTGTCTGCCTGGTTCTGGGACAACAGAGGAACCTCTCCTTTAATCTGTTTTTAAATTTAGATGTCCATGGGAGACTTGATTTAAGTCACTGGACTCCCCATGAAGCCAGAATTAAGGACAGGCAGTTGTGTAGAAATAGGGGATCGGGTCAAATGGAGGAAATGAAGCCATGAAGCCATCTGCCTCTGGAATTTGGAGACTGCCCCTGGGAGAATGGAATGTCAAGGATCTCCGGAGCCCATTGATTACCAAATTTGCCTGCCTTTATCAAGGACTGCAAGCATGGAGCTGCTAATTAATGCCCCCTGAGCCCTCCCCCTGCCCATGGCTTCTCACTTTATGCAAAACCGGGCCTAGTCAGTAGGCAGGAAGGAGAGATAAGGGAGGAGGGAACTGGAGAACAAGAGTCCTTAACCTATAAAAGATGTAGGGTGTGCTCACTTCTGGGGACTTTAGAACATCAGCCATGGCCCCCTTCTCCCTCCCAGGAGAAGTCTATATTATTATTACTTTTAAATAAAACCTGCTTAATATGCTTGCCTTGGCATCCTTCTCTAGTGTTCAAACTTCAACATTAGAGGGAGCAGAACTCGTCACCGGTAAACGGCGGTATCACCCAGATGAACTGGGCTCAGTAAGACAGGCTGGGGACCTCTAGCCAGGCTCCTGTAAAAGTGAGCTGAAGACTAAGGGAGAAAGAGTTTGAGAAGTCTAGAGAGAAGACAGTTATGTTCCCAGGTCTGCAGATCAGGTCTTGCTTTGCAATCAAAGTATGCCAGCCCCCACTCTGGCAATAGCTACCCGAGCCGCCCAGGGCAGCCCTCTCCAGCTCAGTATCCCTGCTTCCTCATATAAACTGGATCTCATATGCAAACTTCCAAATCATTATCCATGCACATCTAAATTTGTTCTCCTGTCAGGATCCAGAACGATCCTGGGTCGTTTGTTCATTCTTTCTTTCTTTCTTTCTTCCTTCCTTCCTTCCTTTATTTATTTATTTATTTTTCTTTCTATTGTTTTCAAAATGCAGAACTGGAGAGGTCCTTGGAGTGTTTATCAAGGCATTGCACATGTTTGCACCAGGCTGGGAGGACAACTAGACAATCCCTGAGGTCACTATGAGCTCTGCTGGCCCTGGGGCTCAGAGACTGTCATTCTGAGATATTCCTGCCAACTAGCCACACTGCTGGATGGCATCCATTGTCCACGTACACCTGAATGACACCTTTCCCAAGGTCCACCTTTTTAAAAGGTGGTCTGCTTCACATCCAATGCACCTCCAAGCTTTTCGGTCTCTCATTAGCTTTTCTCTCCACAGGCCTGGTCTTCCTCTAGGAAATAACCCCAGACCCTTAGATTCACAATTCCCTGAGGGAAGAATCCAGAGGGAAATAATTTAGACCAGGATGCACTGCTAGCAACTCAAGTTTTAAGTACGGACAGGAAAGAAATTGCATAATCATCAGCAGTCTTTGGAGTTTAGTAAATGGTGTTTTGTTCAATTTCTGTGATTCACCTCAATCAAAACTATTACTAACTCACTCTCCTCCAACATTTTTCAGTTAGGTGAGGCTCTGCTGCTTACAAAGATGCTTTTGCATGCAAGATTAAAAATAATTGTGTAACAGTTGTCTAGTCCTTTCCCAACCATTTTGCTTTCATATCATAAATTTCATGAACATACTATAGTGGATGTGATAGGTTTCTTTTTCTTACAACAAATAACAAGAACAAACACAGAGAGCTCCCAGAGATACGCCTTATGTAAGTAACTCCATTAACAAAAAGAAAGCACACAGGAAGTGACACAGTAAGGATTTCCCTGGAAACTGGCCTGTCCGAAATCTAGCATTTAAGCGTCTGGCAATCCTAGGAAAACAACAGGACTCAATACCTTCTTGCTTCCATTTCTTCCTTTTATTTTTTAATTCTATTTACTGATCTACCAAAAATAAGTCTAAATGTTTCAGGGGCTCAATACTCAGGGTGGTGCATGAACCAGCAGCATCTGGGAGCTGGTTAGAAGTGAGGTTCTCAGGCCCCAGTCCAGCGTTCTGAATCAGATCTGCATTTTCAAAAGATTACAGGGATTGGCACCCCATCCTCCTCTGAGATGAGCTAGAAGCTTCCTTACCTTGCCTCCAGTTGCATACTCTGAACTGTATCCCTCATCCTGCATCGGAGCAGACACACCACCTGTATTGTGTTAGTCAGCTTTACATCACTGTGACCAAAATACTTGACAAGAACAATTTAGAGGAAGAAACACTTATTCTTGCTCATGATTTCAGAGGTTCAGTCCATGGTCAGTCAGCTTCATAGCTCTGGGTCCGAAGTGAGGCAGAACATCATGGCAGAAAGTTACAGTATAGAAAAACTACTCAGCTCATAGTAGTCAGGAAGAGAGAGAGACGGAGGGAGAAACTAGGGGGACAAGAAATAAATTCCAAAGGCATCCCCCCCAGTGACGTATCTCCTTCAGCCATGCCTCTCCTGCTTAGAGTTACCACCCAGTTAGTGCATTCAAATTATTAATTCATCAAATGGAATAATCTACCAATTAGGTTATGCTTCTCATAATCTAATCATTTCACCTCCTGCATTAACACAGAAACCTCTGGTGGACACCTTATATCCCAACCATAACGAGTATCATTGAAGAAAAACCTTCTAAGGCTTTGCAGCTGCTGCTGTTACCTGGAGTCACTTGTCACCAATCCTCGCCAACCCCACAATACTCTTCAACTCTGTAGCAAATCATTGGGATGCATCTCCTCTGAGCTGTTTGCAGATATTGTTCCAAAGATAACAGAAAACTGTTGTGATATGAGCACTAGAGGGAAGGGATTTGGTTATAAGGGTTCTTGTTTTCACAGAAATATTCCAGGACTTATGAGCCAGGGTGATGACTTCAGGCACCATGATGGCACTAAATCTACAGGGAGAAATTCAATGATAACTTCATCCTGAAGCTCCAGGTCCTGGCATCTTGCCCACAGAGAATACTGGACCCAAAACAAACGGTTCCCTACCAATACTGTGACTGGATGGCCTGTGTGTGTTCCATAGGAAGATAAAAAATGGCTTGACCATCATGGAAGCCATGGAGCACTTTGGGTTCCAGATGGGCAAGACCACCATTGCCAATGGCAGACACATCTATTATCTCTGACCTCTGTTTGATCTGAACACCAGGCCATTCCTTCTGCAGCTCAGGAGAGCGCCTTTCCGCCCCATCTGCTTATAAAGCCTTATAATCTTGGCAGGCTCACTGCCATTCTCTGGGTTCCATATTGTGCGTATTTCCCTCCATGGTTGACTGAATTGCAGAGTTAAGTTTATGATCATTAAATAACAACTAGATAACAAAAATGAAGAGGAAAGAGAAGGAGGAGGAAAAAGCAGAGAAGAGGAAGAAGGTAACAGGTCCTGAAAATCCCTGAATCTGTTTAGGGTTTGTTCCACCTTATTTGTTTTTTTTCAATGAAAATGTCCACATTACAGAGCACAGATGACATTTTGGTCCCCCAGATCCCACTTATTTTTATTCTCCACATCAGGGGTGTGTGTGCATGCAGGTATGTGTGCATGCGTGTGATGCATACGTTCCATGTGCTCACTTTGGCTGGAGATGTGGCAGAGTCCTCAGTTCCTGCCTGGCACCATCATGCCATCATGCCTCTGAACAAGACCCTTCTATTTTATTATTATTATCATCATCATCATCATCATCATCATCAATATTATTATTAATTATTTGGTACCAGGGATTGAACCAGTGAGGGCTTAACCACTGAGCCACATCCCCAGGTCTTTTTATATTTTATTTAGAGACAGGAAATTGCTAAGTTGCTGAGGCTGACTTTGAACTCACAATCCTTCTGCCTCAGCCTCCCACACTGCTGGGATTGCAGGCGTGTGCCACTGCACCTGGCTCTGGGCCCTTGTCTTATAAATATCTATTTTTTCCTTCTTTGTCCCCTTTCTTAGACACCTACTCTAATGATTTTATATATGTCCTTGAATATACATGAGTATCCTTGAAATAAAGCAGTGTGGGTTCGGAGAGAGGTTTAATTTACACAAGTGTTATTGCGCCATAAATCTTGTTCTGGGTACTCATTTTTTAATTCAACGCTGAGCTTTGAAGGCTTATTTGTTCTGCAACACGCATTTGCAGTTCGTGGCTGCTCACTGGTGTTTGTAGACCAGTGAAGACGGCTCGACCTGGTGATGAATGTGACACTTCCAATCGGGGTGAGAGGAGGGACTGGATGAGCCCCACCTCGTCTAGTCAGGAGCGGCTACAGCAGGGTCCAGGCCAAGCTGCTTTTCAAAAGGTTCCCATAGAGTGGCTTCAATAAGGAAAGGTTTCTGTTCCTTCGTGAAACAGCCCAGAGGTAGCGTGCAGGGTTGGAACCAGCACAGGTGGTCTCCACCTCTGGGTTTAGGGTCCCACCCCCAGCATGAAGGGCTTAGAGGACACTCAACCTTCCCATGGAAAGACCCAGAAGCAGGGCACCACTTTTGCCGCTGACCTGCCATCATCTTTTGTTCCAAGGGAAGCTTGGGAATGCAGCGACTTCCCAGCAACACTTTGTCCTGAGAGATGGAGGAGCGATGTCTACTGGGGACAGCTAGTGTCCTGCAGCTCCTGAGAGCTGGTGGGCAGCTTTTGAATTGTGCAACTCATTGCACATCCACTAGGTGCCCAGGGCCCCCAAGGCCCCACCTGTGGCAAGCTCGAGTGGGTGCCCAGGACTTGCAGGCAGCTCTGTGGGGACCGGGTGTGCTCCTGCCCTCCCGCGGATCCACTGGCCTTCACCCTGCTCTTCACATGAGGAGAGAATGATTTTTAACTTATAATTCCTCTGCATTTTAAGAAGAGCTTTCCCCCCAAAAAAGAATTCTTTGTTTGCTCAACTGGGAGAGAAGAAAGAGATAGAAAGAAAGAGAGGGGAAGAAGCTACCTGGACGGAGGAGGTGGGCAAGCACAGGCACCCTGGGGGAGGAGGGGAGAGGCAAACCCCTCCATCCTCTCCAGTTGGGCCCCAGCCTACGCCTTGCCAGTGCATCTGTCATTTGATATTGGGGGTAGAAGGACCTGACACAAAAAGCTGTGCTATCAGGTGGTCATAGGGCAAGAGCAGATGCTGTCCATGGGGACCCAGCCATTCCAGGGGGACTCCACATGTCATGGAGGAGGTTGGGAACCAAGGGCTGTCAGCACAGGAAGTGCTGTGAACCACCTGGACTCCTGGTGAGCTGGCTGCTGGGAACTCTCCCACGGTGCCCAGGTGCTCCCCAGGGAACCCAGAGAGAGAGAGACAGCCAACCACCAGGCAAAAGGGATTCTTACAGAGGAGGCTGAGGCCAGGTGAGTGACAGGCCACAGCCACCCAATTATTCAGCAGCAAAGCAAGGCCAGGGCCCGGTACTCTGGTGCCCTTTCATCTATATGGAGGGTGTTCTCGTGACACTAATGACTCCCTGAAAAAGTAACTGGATTCCACCTGGCTTCCCAGACCTTAGGCTGTCTCTTCTGCCCATTCAAGCTAGAAACCCTGCTGTTGTGCACACAAGATGAAAAGAGAGGAGAGAGGGGTCCATGCAGGAACCCAGCTTTGCTCACCCCCAACCCGGTACGCTTGGTCTAAGCCAAAGGTCCCTCAATCATTCTATTCTTTCAAATCCTCTTTATCTTACAAAACCAGGCAATGTGACCACTTCTCCCTGCTCGGCCTCAAGCCCAGGCATCCTCCCCCTTCCCCACTGCTCTGCAGCCCTGTTGACGCTCCATCCTCTGGTCCATCTCCCAGTGACATTGAATGCTTTATCCTCCACTGGGGTTTTATTTGTTTGGCTTAATTGTCCCCAGGAGACCAGTCAGGGATGGTGATTTATCTGTCTCCTGGTCCCCACAGCATCTTGTGAGTTCTGGTTAAATTAAATCTAGATGAAGGAGACTTGACAACTTCCAGAATTAGTCAAAGCCAGCCATACCCATAAGACCCGAGGATGGTTCCAGCCAGTTGGGACAAGACAAGGAAAATGTTTTCCCTGGAGAATGGAAGCCAGCATGGTATCTGCTGCGTAAATTCAGCCTTGACTTTTTCCTTTGATTGTTTGCAAGCAGAGCTTTGGTTTTACAGGACAAAGAATTGAGGTGTATGACGTCTGTTCATCCCATTTCTGCTCCAAATGGCCTTAGAGTGGAAGCAGGCACTGCAGAGGAGTTGAGGAGGCAGAGCATCTGGGTGTGGGTTTCCCTGAGATATTAAAAGAGCAAGCCCAGTCTGAAGTCACTGGCAGGTTCTCTCACACAGTCTTCAGCCCCACTCCCTTCCTGTGTCCCAAGGTGATCCAAAGTGTCCCCAGGTGAGAAGGGCGTAGCAGCATCAATGCATCCCATCCTGTGAATTGGTTCCAGGGTGTAAGCAGCATTTTCTCCTGCACACCCACAGCCGCCCTGGTTCATCTTCTTTGTGCGACAGAGGTCTGGGGCCCAGAGCTGCTCCCTCAGCGCCTCAGGATCATGGATCCCCAATATCCAACCTTGTGCAGTTCCAGGATCAGACCCAGAGGCAGGGGCATGGGAAGCAGAAAGGGCGGGGAAGACGCTTGCCTGCCACCCCAGCCTAGGCAGCTGCTCTGAAAGCAGAGTCCAGTGAAGGCAGCGGGCTGGAGAGGGTGACCAGCAGACACCAACTTGAAGTGGTTGAAAGACAAGCTCAGGGAGGTGTTGGGGGGAGCGGGGCTACCAAGAGGTGTCGGTGGGGAAGACCTCTTGCAGGAGGAGCAGGACCCTACAAAAGCACTTTCTGCGGAGGTCGGCGTGGGAGCAGCGTGCAGGGGTTCGGGACCTGGGCTTGGATGTCCTGACCGTCCCTGGCTGTGTGGTGTGCAGGGGTCCTTCCGTCTCTGGGCGGTTTCCTGTCCGTGACAGGCCGCATTTCCCCAGCGCTCCCGGGGCTCAAGGAGATGCGGGAGGGAAAGCGCTCTCCGCAGGTCCCTGCAGTGCTCCGCGCTCCACCTGTGTTGGCAACAGAGTCGACGCGCCCTTGACAGCTTTCTTGGTGCTGCTGACCTTTCTACGCCCTCACGCCGCCCTACAAGTAGCTGAGATTCTTATGCTCATTTCACTAACGGAGAACTGAGGCTGGGAGCGGCTGAACAGTTACCCCAGGAGCCGGAGCCATCCCCTCTCCGCCTACCCCTCTTGGGAGGGCCCGGCATCACCCGCATCAGAGCATCGGGTCGCGGGTGGTTCCAAGACCCCCACCAGCAGCTGGAAGACTCGCCCATTTGATTCCTTCCTAAGACCGGGTACGGCGGGCTCCGCTCAGGCTGTGCAGCTCCAGGTAAGAGTGTGGACTAAGGAACCAGACCCTTGGCTCAAATCTAGACTCCACTTTCCAGATGACTCGGGCTGCTCTTTAACCTCTCCGTGGCCTCAGTCTCCCCATCTCTAAGGTGGGCGTGGTAATTTTATACCTGCCTGATCGGATTGAATGACCAGACAGCACGTGAAGCAGAATAAGCACTCAAGCAACATTAGCTGTTATTATCCACATTCTCCAGATAAACCCCTGGGTATTAGAGGGGCAGAGGCTGTAGGTGCTGTGTCCCTCCCACCCTCCCTTAGGAGCCCAGCCCCCTCTGCCATGACACACGCAGAGCTGGGGACACCGGAGCTTCTTCAATGGCTCAACCGCCTGCCCAGAACCATCAGCCAGCACCTTCGAACTCCATTCAGGCACCATTCCTTCTGTGATCAACAGGCTGCTTTTTAAAATATTAAATAAATGCGTTTCTTAGTTCCTGAAGCTTTGTCACTTTTTAGCATACAATCAAGAATTAAAAGCCTCCGGGGTGAAGAGCAATGTGATTATCCCAGAGATTAAATCAGCATTTAAAGGCTAATTTTGACATGTGCCTTGAGCAACCAAAGCCAGATGCGTTACACAGGTTGAGAGCTCGCAGGAAGCTCACGCCTGCCCTGCACACCCTGATGGGGAAGGCTTTCAAGTTCAAGTGGAAACACTGTCTGGAAATGTAATATGCTCTCCCTTCCTGTGGCTAAATGCAGACCTAATTAAGTCACAGAACGTGCCCTGGAGGACTCTGATGAAGGCGTGATGTGATCACACACAGACGCAAGACCTCAAGCCGCCGGTCTGCGGGATTCACATGAAGGCGGCACCCAGCACAAATCACAGGTATCAGAGCTCTTGATGCACTGCGAGGAGGTACTGGTGTCTCCAAATCCATGTTTAAACATCAAGAGGATCAACTCTTCATTTTCCAACGAGGGCAGAGCTCAGGCCCTTGCTTCCTAATTTGGTCTGGGTGTGTCCCCAAAGGTGGACTAAGCTTGGTCCTCGGTGTGGTGATGTTGGGAGATGGTGAGGAACCTTTAACAGGCATACCCTAGTGAGAGGTGAGTGGGTTGCCTGGGGCCCTGCCACTGGAAGGGCTTGTGACCCTAGTTAGTTCCCTTGAAAGGGGTTGTTATTAAAGAGCACTGGCCGCTTGCTGCTCCCTGGCTCTCTATCTCGCCATGTGATCTCTCCCTCCACACACACTCCCACCATGCTGCCACCTCACTCCTCACTGGAGAGAGCCACCTGCTTGGACTTTTAGCTTCCAAATGTCAAACTAGTAAACCTCTCTTCTTTATAAATTTTCCAGACCTCAAGTATTCCATTATAGAAACAGAAAACTGTCCAAGACACTTTCTACTCATAAGTAAGGGCTTAGACTTAGATGGAGTCTCATTTTTATCTATTAAGGATCCCAAGTCCTGTTCTTCCTGAAGCCCAGCTTCCCTGATATGTCCACAGAATCTTTTTCCCAGGCTAGTAGCAAGTTATATGTGTAAGATGTGAGGAGTTTGTATCTGGCAGCAAGCACAGCAAGAACTTACTGTGAGGGATAATAAGAAAATAAATGCATACTTAGACAATGTAGATAATAATGATTATGATAATGGCTAACAGAGACGAAGGGCATGAGTTTAAGATGACTGCCCCATCATTCCACTTATTTACATAGGACCCAGCTGGACCTAGACCCAGTTGGAAGCAAGCTGTGAGCAAAGACATCTCTAAATGACAAGAAGACATGCAAACTGATGGACGGCCTGGAAGCTACATCCAGGAGGAAACACTGAAGTCCTAAGGCTGTTTAGGATTTTAAAAAACGATAGAAGAGCAGTTAATTAGACTTTGGATCAGAGGGGGAGAAACACTCAGGGGCCCAGGAAAAATATATTAATAAGATTATCTTGAATATGAGGATTCCTACAAATATATTCCTTATTACCATATTATTTATTCATAAGAAGATTATAGCCAGGAACGTTCTTTATGAATATTTTTTCTTGAACACATTCTGAATGAATTAATGATATCCAGTGAATAGACAGGCTGGAGGCTCTTGTCCCAGGGACACGTTTGTACGCAGGCAGGCATGGTTCCCACTTGTCCCTTCTTTTCCCCTGTGACTCCCCCTCTGCCTCTGCCTTTGGCAACAAGGAGCCAGGGCAAAGGCCAGTCGAATACTCCTTACATCATTCTATTCAAGACAAAGGAAACCCAATAAATGAAAACTGCCCAGTTTTGTTTCATTTTGCTTTATTAGCAGGTGTAAAGAGACGATGGTGGAAAACTCAGCTAATTTGTTTTCCCGTGAACTCTGCTGGTGAGGCACGTGGACCAGACACAAAGCCATGAGAGCTTTCGTTGGCCTAGTCTAGTGCAAATGTGCCGTGAGACGGAATAAGGAAGCTAATTCATATTCAGACAGCGTTACTAGCAATAATGACCAGAGTGACCTTGGCTGTGGTTGGTAACGTCAGCTGGCCCAAGCAAGGCCAGTCAGAACTCTTAACACTTTTCAAAGTGGAACGGGGAAAAAGTAAGACTTCACTAAGATAGACACCTTGGGAAGCGAGGCAGAGAAGAGGGCAGGCTTGTTTCCCACCTGGTGGAGTGAGGCCCCGCTGCGGGGACAGAATGGAGCTCACTGGCAAAGGACATGGAGCAGAGGAGAGGCTCAACAGTGTCCAAGCACCTGGATCCTGCACTTCCTACAGCCCAGGGGCATCCCTGATGCGTCCTCAGGAAGAGGTAGTCCATCCCAGCCTGAGGGGATGGATCAGGTCGAGTTTGGAGTGAATCTGACACAAGATCTGAGCAGCCTAGGTCAGAAGTGCCAGGGGGTAGGAGGCTGAGCAGAGTTGGCAGTGAGGAGAGTCGGGTGCACGGTGACAGTGGCCGGGGAGGTGGGCCCAGGTCTGGTAGGAATCTGTAACTGGGCTAGGGAGTTGGAGTTTCATTCTCTAAGAACCAGGACCCACTGGTGTGGCTCAAATACTGGTGTGGAGGGTGAAGGGAAGCATGGAGAGGCAGGAGCTGGGCACCCAGTGGGAGGCTGTGGCAGAGGTCCACAGAGAGGACAGGAGGCTCAAACCAGTGGGGAAGGTGGCAAGAGAGTCCTGCCAACTCCCTGCATCTCCTGCTCCCAAGCCTTCCCACCTCTGCCTGGCCCAAACTTCTGGGAGTCGGGGGCAAGACCAAAGGGCAAGGAAAGCAACAGCCTCTGGATTGTTCTATGTGCTATCCAGTGCACACACCTACCTCTGCCCTGCCTGGTGGCGATGCTAGACCCCTCCCAGACACGCGTGGTCTCAGGCACAGCCAGACTCCTGCGTGTGCACTGCAAGACCTCTATCAGTCAACAGGAGAAGCCCAGGCCTGCAGCTCCCAGGACAGGACTCTTTCTATTCTGGAGGGGCACAAAACTTATTGATCCTTGTCTGGACACATTCTTTGTCTATAGCAAGAACCATCCCAAATTCCTATCACCAGGGAGTGCCCCCAAAGCAGAGGTACCCACATCACAAGGGGCCCTGCCCCTGATTAGAATTTGCTTTCTTGGTTTATCTTCATTTCAATGCCACCATGAGAAAACAGGGACCTGTTGCCAGGACAATGGAGAGTGGCAGCCAACCTGGTAACTCTGGACTTGGCCTGATAGACGCCATGTCCTTGGCCACCAGCAGAATCAACCTTTGCCTCTGTCCAGCAGCGGTGGCCGACTTTTCATTGTTGTGAGCAAAGAACAGCTGAGGAAGGACAAGGATGGAGGCTCACAGTTTCAGAGGTCTGGGTCCGTGGTCGAACGACCCCCTTGCAGTGGGTGTAATGTGAGGCAGAGCATCAGGTGGAAGGTCATGGTGAAGGGGAGCAGTCAGCTCATGGCAGCCAGGAAACAGAAAGACAGTGAGGAGCCAAAGACAAAATATAACACCACAGGGCACGCCCCAGTGACCTACTTCCTCCAGCCATGCCCACCTGCCTACAATGACCACCCAGCAGTCCACTGAAATTATTAATCCACCAAATGGATTAATCCACTGATTCAGTTACAGCTGTCATAGACCAATTATTTCACCTTTGTACATTCCTACATTTCCTAACATGAAGTTTTCAGGGGGTACCTCATATCCAAACCACAGCACCAGCCTAGCCTCCTCTGGCTTCCCCCACTTCCTCTGAATTCCTTCTCTCTGCCCCTCAAGGTCTCTTGGTCAATATTTTTCTCCTGAATTTGCTCATTTAGCTCCTGGGTCTCTGGCAAAATTCAGTGCAACTTCTCCTCCTCCTAAGCCTGAGACTAAGGTGCCCTCTGACATAGTCCCTCTGCCCACCTCTCCTGCAGGTCTCTCGAGAGGCAGTCTACGCCTTGTGCCTGTCTAGAAAAGGGGTCGGATGTGATGAGTTCCCCACCTACCCCTTTGGTGGCATTCTTCCCTCATATTCCTCTGCACTGAAATATAACACCAATGAAACAGGTATCTCTGCGAATGTGATTTTCTTTGTTATGCTATATAATCAACTCTGAGCCCTTCTGAAGGGGCGCACCTCCTCTCTCCAATTGCTATGATGCAGAAGCTTCTTTCCTTTCCGCCACTGCAGGAAGAGGACTTTGACTTGCTCCTTTGTCCCTTTGTTCCACATAGCTCATAACCTCTGCCATTTGTCACAGTGGGTTTTTAAGTGCTGTGTTGTCCATCGTAACGGTAGCTGCTTTCCAGATGAGAAAGCAAGTTCCTTTGTCCCACTGCATTTTCCAGCCTTCTGGGACGTGAAGAGTGTGGTGCTTGAGAGCTCCTGTCCTCAGAGCTGCTTCAGAACTCTCTGTGACTAGTGGCACCCTGGACAGAACTCTCCGAGGAGAAGCATCTCAGACACCCATCCCTCATGACCTACCCCAGGGTCACCCTGGGATTCCACCAGGGAGAGAGCAGGATGGGGCATATGCTCTCCAACAGGGTTGGTGACAAGCAGGGCTTCCATGGGGCACCTTGGGAGAAGCCAGTGGGCCTTCCGTGAGTATCCGAGCTCTTCCCAGAACCGTGGCTTCAAGTCCCCGCTGAGAAGCCAGATGAGCTTTCGTTTCCCTGCAGGGAAATGGGAAATGACCTTGCTTCCTTTACCACCATGTGCAGAACGAGTGGGATCCAGCCCCACTCCTGCTTCTGGCCCAGCTCCCCCACAGTATCCCGGATGATGGTGGATCCCTGTGACCTGCCGACATCCCATGCTTGACACCAGCACTGCCCACCTGAGCTCACCTGAGCCCCAGGCATGTTACTCCACAACCCTCCTCCCTTTACCTGTCGTCTGCCCACAGGTGCAGCATCCATTGAAAACAACCCTCCCACCCCGCAAGTACCATCCACTAATCTCCTAGGTAACCGAGCAGAACTTGTGTTGAGATGCTGTTCTCAGGGGTCACACATTTCCACTTCCTTTCCTGCTGGGGACTCGTGGCTCAGCTTGCTGGGATTGACTTCAGCGTGTGTAGAAGTAGCCATTACTCGCCCAGGGCAATCCTTCAAGGACCACCTGTCTGCACAGAGACGCCCAAATCTCCCCCCAGGGAAACACCAAAGGCCCTAGGTACATAGCCCAGGGCACTTGAACGGGAGAGAGCTTAGATTATCAGCTCTTGAAGTTTTGTTTAAAACTCTCTAACTTTTCCCAGCTTGGCTCCGCATTTGAACGTTTTCTCTTCTCCTTTAAATCTGCCCTTTGCATTGGCTGGTCATTCCTTCCCATCCCCGTTCTGAGATCCAGTTTCCCCAGGGAGCATGAAATACATACACCACCTTCGTGTTCCTGGCCTGTCCTTCCTTAAATCCACCAAATTTATCCACAAAAGAGAACCAAAGTAATATCCACAGTTGTCCAAGAGAAGTGCCATGGCCGAGATGGCCCTGGGCCCACACTCTGTCTCCTTTTTCTCCTGCACACATGGGACCACATTTCCTAGCCCTTTGTGCAGTCTGGCGAGATCTGTGACCAGGTGTTGATAATTGGAATAGGAGCGGAACAGTTAAACACGCGTCTAGGTCTGCCCCTGATGGACTTCTTCATGATCTTTCTTTTGCTATCTGCTGGCAGGGTGCAGAGGACAAGACCGTAAAAGATGAAAATCCCACACCTTGGACCACAGCCTGGGTCCCTGAGTAACAGTACAGAGCAAACCCTGCCCACCCCCTCCCCATGACCACTAGTGACCCACATTGGCCTGTGGCATGATCAAGAAATAAAATTCTACTGTACTAAGCCACTTGGTAAATCTGTCATATCAATTCGTCAACCCCAAATTATACATGTCCAGGTAAAACAGCCTTGAGTCCTCCACCTAGAAAGTGTGCATAGAACCACCTCCCCAGCTTATATCTTCCACCGTACTGACCACGCCATGTTCCTCAAGAATCAACCCACAAACACAAAGACACATCCAATTTTGACAATTCTATAGTCATCTTACATTTAGTTATTTCCCAGTACCATTATAAATAATTACTATCTTTTTTATATCATTCTTAGGAGTTTTGATAGCCACACCAAAAAAAATTAAATAAAAATTTAGCATCACAATCACAGGAAGTTTTGGTGCAAATATCTAAAAATCTGGTGTGGATGAACACATGCAGGTTCACACCATGGCTCAGAGGCCTCCTTCTCAGCAGCTCTTGGTCAAGACGTTCCCCCACTCTGACTCGGTGCTTTCCACCCCAACCCCAGCCCCAGCCCTCTCATCTCCGGCCCATAGAGACAGGGCTCCTCAGCCAAAGTCAGATCCCCCATCTGCCCTGCATGCCACCCTCACCCAGTGCCAGTCTGTGGGCAGCTGGTACCTTTCTCCTGGGGGCTTCTCGCTTACACAGAACAGTAAGACGACAAAGCTGTGGATGTCACTTTCAGTTTGGTCTTGTCCTACATGACCACCTCAAGAGCTGGCAGGTCCACGGCTGGTTTTCTCAGTGACTCCCACTCCAGAAGTCCCAGAAATAGAAAGGCATCAATTCCGATGCGTCTTGAGTCTAATACCCAGTTCTCAGTCCTGCTGTCTCCCCTCATTTTCGGGTCCTCTCCTCCTCCGATTCGTTCTCTCCTCAGTGCTAGCTGGACCACTGCCTTGCTTCTGACTTGGTCAATCAAGTCACTGATGTTGACGTCATGGATACGCTGTCCCTCAACCATTATCCTCATTCACGTTGAGAAAACAGGTTTTGGCAGAGAGGGACAGAACAGGGACATCACCAGCAAGAGATCAGTGCCGCCCTGCGCCTTCTACCTTCACTGCAGCAAGAAGCCAGCCCTCCCACACCGGGGCCTCCCAGGCTTTGGCAAGGCACGTCGGGGAGACTGCTCACACCAGCCTGTTCCCACGGTCACCTCAAAAATAGAGTGGGGGCAGCTTGGGAAAGTCGGGGGTTCATGCCAGGGCTGCTGGGGCTTGCCCAACCTCCTGGGCCCTCCATTTTCTGATGCCCCCTGAAACTAGGAAACCCCTCTCCAAGACACTATCTAAGGATCCCTGAGCCAAAGAGAACTGAAAGTGGTTGCTGCATCTACTTCTGACTTGCTGTGTGACCACAGGAAAACCACTGCCTTTCTCTGGGTCTAACTTTCTTCACAAGATGCTTCAAAAGCAGCCGGTGTGGTGAAAACCTCATCGCAAATGCTCCGTGACATCAGCCATTATCCCATTTCCAAGGTACGTTCCTGTCTTGTAGCTGAACATGTTTTTAACAAGCCAGGCACTATGTTCACATCATTTATTTCTCATTTTTAAAAAATCTTTTAAAAGTAGATAATATGAACTCTTATTTGGTATATTACTTAATTGGGACCCAGGGCGAAGAATTACTGTGCCCAGGGACGCACAGTTAATACATGGTGGAGCTCCAATTGGAACCGAATCTTTTTATTATGCCACCAGCCTCCCACATAAAAGGAGAGAAGCCCTGTACCCAAGGTAACCACACGACTCACAGTGCAGACCAAACCGGAGCGTTTCAGCCTGCTTTGCTCACAGTGAGGGGTTTCTGAAGCCAAGGGACTTCCAGCAACAAGACGGGCATGGCCCTGGGCAGGCAGGGATGGGCAGCCACATCCCTCCTGAGAGGGCCACCGTTATCACCCATTTTGGGTACTTTCTGATTCCCCTGTGATTTCGTCTCCCACTGATAGATTATTGAAAACCATGTTACTTCACTTCCAAATATTTGGAGATTTTCGGGATATCTTGTTTCTTATTTCAAGTGTAATTCCATTTGGATTAGGGAATGTACTTCATATGATTTTAACCGTTCAACAGTGATTGAGCTTTGTTTTGTGGCTCAGCATCTGGTGCACCTTGGTAAATATTCCCATTTGCATGGAAAAACGGACCGTGTGCTCTACTACCCTTGGCGCCAGGCTCCCTGATGCCAACGGGTTCAAGTTTGTTGCTAGCACTTTCACATTTTCCCACCACCTTTGTCTACCAAAGATCCTCTGCTCTATCAATTGCTACAAGTGACTTCCTAGGAGAGTAGATTAGTCCCTGTAATGCTGTCATTTTTTGGTTTCTTATTTGTTGGAGCTCTGCTACTAGGTGTGTGCACAGTTACAAATATCATGTCTCCTGATGGATTGGCTTTTTAAAAAAATCCTTATGAAGGGTCCCTCTATCTCCAGCAATATTCCTTATTTTGAAGTCTAGGTTAAATAATTCATAAGCTTCTTTATGATTCCAAAGAGACAAAGAAAAGGAAGCTTGTTTGTCCTGACTCATTGATAGTCAAAGATATTTGTTCTCACTCCTGCTTCCGGCAGGACTGATCTTGATGTTCAGAGCATCCTTTTGTGCAAAAACAAATGGTCCATTTGGTTACAACCCTCCAGATGTGACTCTGGCTCTGCTGCTGGGAAAGCAGCTGCCATTTCTGTCCCCTGGGCTGATGAGGCACTTTGTCTTGGGAGGAAGCAACAGTTCATCAGCCCTCTGAGGCCCAGATCCCAGGGATACTGGATGATGCACTGGTGAGGCAGATGCTCATGCTGCCCTTGGAAGCCACAAGTGACCCTCTCGGGTAATGTCCTCCTTCCTCTGGGCTTGTCTCAACCACCTACTTACCAAGGCTATGACACCAGAAGTTACAGAGGGACCAAGGGGATGTGAGTTGACACAATGCGGACGGAAATCAGGGCCTCAGGCATGCCAGGCAAATGCTCTACCACTGAGTTACACCCCAGCCCTGGTCGGAGCGATTCATTTCACACGGTATACTTCATGTCCCGCCCAGCAGGTGCTTCGTACTCATTTTTGGCTGGTGCGATAAATGATGGAATGAAATTGCAGTCAGCGTGCTCCCAGAGAAAGGAAGAGAGGGAATAAATCAGAAGTCAAAGACTCCCCTCATTCAGGGACTCCATCAGCCTGGGCGCCCCTGCGGAGAACAGCAAGTACCCTGGCTGGTTTAAGCAGCAGTAAGTTTAAGACAGGAGTTCACAGAGTCATCAGAAGGGACAGAGGAATAAATAATCTCTAGCGGAGAGGAGATTCCAAAGACACCCACAGAACTGGACCACCAAGGGAGGGGAGTTGCCAATTCTGCCATAATCTAGAAGCTGGGGAGGCAGGAAGCAGCCGAGGGCTCCAGGTCTGCACCTCTGGTTACCGGGGGTCAGGAAGCAGTGCCAAGGGCTGTTGACTCCAGACTCGCAGGGCGTCTGCTGGAATCCACCAAAGAAGGCCAGTGTTGTGACACTATTTAACTCTCTTGTGAATCTGTGACTGAATCTCACCCAGAGGCATGCCTGTGGGGCTTGGGAAATCTCAGCTCTTCAGCCACTTCCGGAGAGGAAGAGATTGAATAAGGAGGTTGGGACAGATGTGGAGTAAGCCAACCTGTGTCTCCACTACATACACCAAGCAGGTGTCAACGTGACTGCTGTCAGACAATGGGGTGGGGTCGGGGGGCTCTGGTTCAAAATGCCTCAAGAAGAGCACTCTGGCCAGATGAGACCCATCTCCACCACATCTGCCGCACAGTCACCATGAGGCTCCTCGTATAACAAAGACCAGGGAGACCGGGGCAGAGCCTTTGGGAGCATCTCAAGAGGGAAAGAGGCTGAGACAGGAGGCAGGAAAGACCAGACTGAGCATGAGGGGAGGAAACCCAGGATGGTGGGAGTGAGGCCCCTCTTCAGAGGAGCCGAGGCCGGTCGGCGGTGGACCCGAAGGGCCTCTGTGAGGTGCGGAGAGCAGCAGGGAGAGCTGGAGGGAGGGAGGGAGGAGAACGGGGCAGTCATTGGGCAGGGTTCATGCTGTAGTGTGGATCTTCCTCTCAAAGGTCCATGTGCTCAAAGTTTGTCCCCAGCCAGTGGCACGACAGGAAGGTGGTGGCACCTTTGAGAGGCAGGGCCTAGTGGAAGGAATCTGGGTCCCTGGGACCCGGCCCTTTCCCATCTCTCTCTTTGCTTCCCAGCCACTGTGGGGTAAAGTCTGCCACAGCGCACTGCCCCCACTGCAGGCCAAACAATGCGGCCAAGTGACCATGGGCTGAACCTCTAGAACGGTAGGCCAAAATAAGCCGTATCTCAGGTATTCTGCTCCCGTGATGGAAAGCTAACAGTCCAGTGGACTCAGGGGGACAGGTGCAGACACAGCCTCACAGAATTAGGGGAAGCTGCCATCCCACACGAGTCCTCCAAAGCAGAGCCTTCACAGCGGGAACACCAGACAAGTCCAGAAGAAAGCACAGGCTGGCCCTTTATCCAAAATGCTTGGGACCAGGAGGGTTTGGGAATTGGATTTTTTTCAGATTTGGGGATTTTTGTATATGCATATATAAAGAGATATTGTCTCACAAGCACAAGGCCCTGAGTCGATCCCCAGTACCGCAAAAAATAAAAAAAAAAAAGAAAGAAAGAAAGAAAGAAAAAAAAAGAGATATTGTGAGCATGGGTCTAAACTCAGGTCTAAACACAAAATTCACGTTTCATTTACACCTTATTTCACATAGCTTGAAAGTCATCTTGTACAACATTTTAAATAATTTTGTGCATGAAACTGGATACAGTAGCACAAGCCTGTAATCCCAGTGACTCAGAAGGCTGAGGCAGGAGGACTGCAAGTTCAAAGCCAGCCTCAGCAATTTAGCAAGGCCCTAAGCAACTTTGTGAGACCCTGTCTCAAAATAAACACATAAAAAGGGCTGGGGATGTGGCTCAGTGGTTAAGTGTCCCTGGGTTCGATCCCCAGTAATAATAATAATATTATTTGTTCCCACCTTGGGATGCTGAATAAGCCATGTTGTATGTCTCTATTTTGACTACAACCTATCACATGAGGTCAGATATGGAATTTTCACCTTGGTGTTCAAAATCTTTCAGATTTGAAGCATTTTGAGTATTTGGCTTAGGGATGCTCAACCCACATGTGTGTGTCACTCCAGCCTGTATGTCAACATAGATTTCAAAATCCAAGACTGGATGAGAAAAGCAAGAAAACAGATAATACAGAGAGAACGACACCAATTGTGTCATTTTTGAAGCATGTGCACGGATGTGAATCCTCCAAGTGTACACCGTGCACACGTGTGCATGTGTGCATGCGTGTGTTTGGGTGCTCCATGCAGACTGCACGTGTCCATGGCAACCTCCTGCTCGAGGTTACCTCACTCAGGGGCATGAGGGAGCAAATGGAACTGGACAAGACCGTCTAAAAGGACTTTGTCCCCATTGATAATGGTATTTTAAATGTGTAGAAGAAGACAGGAACAAGATGTTAGCAGCTATTAATTTAAGTAACAACGATGATTGTTGGTTATATCCTCTTTGTGCTTTTCTATGCAATTTGATGTCTCATGAATTTTTTTTTTTTTTCTTTTTAAGGAAAGAGGACGAGTGCTTCTAAAGTGATTTGCACATTTAATGCAACTCAATGACCATTAGTTTCTTGCTGACACGTTTGCATTTGCTGTTCAGTGGGGCCTGGCCCAGCGAACCCTGCTCTCCTGAGGTCTGGCAAATTGATGGGGCTTCGGGCGGCTCATTCCATAGACAGAGATGCAATTTTAAATCATCACGGCTCTGCAGGAGGAGAGCAGGTGAGCAGGCCTGACAGCTGGGGCAGGTGGACAGACACCCCTGGTCCCTAGAGCCCGGTTACTCCTCTGGAGCAGAAGGGAGGGGCACCTTCAGTATCAGTGGCCCCCTGAGCTTTCCCCTCACCCTGCAAACTCAGAAGGAAGTGAAAATAGATCCATAGAAAAAGGCAGTTGTAGTCTCCTGAGAGAAGAGGTTAACCCAGGTGGGAGGTGGACAGTCCCTACAGTGGGCAGGGCCTCAGCTCCCCAGGGAATGCCCACCTCCCTTTGGTTGCTTGTCCACATTCATGAACGCTTCTCTCTGGGCAAAGATGGAGGGGACCTGTTGCTGTGTTCCCACACATCCTGGGCTCCAAGTCAGGGTCTTACCCAAGAGAGAGGTCCTCACTCTCCTGACCCCCAACAAGCCTGTGGGTGACTTAGGACTCTTTGCTTGCAAACAAGAGAAACATCCAAGCAAGAGGAGTCTAGCCAAAGGAGACAGGGTAGCTCATGGCAGTGACAAGCTAGCTGGAGCAATGGGCTCAGAGGACCAGGAACCCGGGCAGATACCAGGCTCTAAAGAACAGCCTCTCTAGAGTCTCCTCAGGGGGTGGCTGCCAGAACGAGGAGCCCCGGTCATCCTAAAAATGTCCCTGGAATCACTCTGATGGGCCCAGTTTGGTTATGTGCCCATCTTAGCACCTGAGGGCTGGACACCTTGATTTCTACCCCTCAGGTTGTACACAGTGAAGAAGGTGATTTCCCAAAAGGTAATTAAGGAACTGTTACCAAAAGAGGAGGAAATATGTTGAACAGCCAATACCTGCCAAACATATAGGATGGTTATAATCATAGCCATTTTACAGATGAGGAAACCGAGTCAGAGAGACAGTAAATAATTTTCCTAGGACCACACACTTAGTGCACAACTGAGATTCCAGCTCCATTTTCGGGAGGCCCCAAAACTCATCCCATTTACCATTCCCAAGTCTCCACAGCCCATGAGTAGGGCCAAGGAAATAAACATCACCGCCAGAGTGAAGGCCCTGCCTGAGTCTTGCCTGTGTACACTGGTTATCTGAAAGCTGCGGCTTCTCGAAATGTCTGTGTTTTTTCACCCCAGATGGAAATCAAGGCCGTGACCAAGCTCAAGACTTGCCACTGTGCTATGGGACACTGCTGGAATAATTGTCTTATTATAGCAGGCCCAGAGACATAATTTCTCAAACTGTCTGAATGGAAACGTGTCTGGGAAGGACAAATTAAGATGCCCTTGAAGAGACTAATCAGATAATAAATGGCAGACACACTCCCAAGAGTGCTGGTTCCTGGGGAAGGTGCACTGCGTGCAGTCAAGGACTCTGAGTCCTGGACACTGTCCTGGAGCCCACCCTTCACAGGGAGAGAAGCCTCCCTCAAGCCTGGGGGCGATTGCGGGGGTTATGGGGACAGAAAATTGGGTTCTAAATGGGGGAACTTTCAGCGAAAATGAAATGAGCTTGTTTGTTTCCTGAAGAGCCCGATTGATCATACTCAGAATAAAACATTTTAGATACAATCCCCCAGTACCCTTGTCATCATGATAATAACTAATATTTAGGCTGCACTTTTCTCCCAGAGAGACTGGAACAAGCAGGGAGGGCGGGCAGAGAGGGGCAGTACTTGTAAAAACATCTCTGATTTGAGAATTACCTTGGGAACAGGAGGAGGCAGCCTGGAACTGGCCTGAATGTGTTTCTGTTGAAGAGGTGGCACCTGCTATACATTAAGTGACAATCTCCTACTGAATTGCTGTGGGTTAAGAGTGCATGGGTGCATGCGCAGACATTCTGTAAGGACCTGGACAAACTCACACAGGCAGGAATCACCCAGCCTGGCACAGAAAAGAGGTCCCCACTGTAGGCACTGGGGACATCTGCGCTGGTGGCTCCCTCTTTGGGGCTGGTCTATGCATCGGAGGACACTTGGCAGCATCTCAGGGCTCCACTTACTGGATGTCAGGAGTGTGCAGTCTATCCCACCCCTCCGCTCTCCTCTCCTTCATCCTTCCCAGGCCGCAGCCTGCCCATCCCACCAGCAACCCTGACAGCCTAGGTCCACAACTGCTGGGCTGTGGGCCACACCAGGCCTGTTTCATTTGGTTTGTTAACATTTTAAATTCTTTAATTATCATCTCGCAGAATAAGTCTGATGTCCCTCTCATCCTGATAATTCACAAACTTGGAGGAAACTGAGCTGACTTGCCCCGCTGGGACAGTTGGAGCTTCCCAGCTCTGGTACCTGGTCACCATAGCAACCTCTCATCCTCCTCACACCCACTCCCCTGAATGATGGGACCACCTCGCCTCTGTGTCAATGCTGGGCCTGAAACCTCAAGCCCTGAGCCCGTCCAGACTAGAGGTGGCCTGAAGCATTTGACAGTTCTCTAGTATTGTCCCAACTCTCCTTTCTCCTATCCGGTCACTCTTTGCAGGGCACCTGACAACTTATGAGGCTATTTCTTCATCCTTCTCATCTTTATAACTGCCCCAGAGGGTGGCATGATCTCCTCCCAGGGTACAGAAGGGGAAACAGAAGACCTCAGAGAAGCCACGTCACTTTACCCAAATGACCCAGCTTATCAATGAAGGAGCAGGTCATGGTGCAGAAATTGCTTGTTATGGGTAAATTCATATGTGGAAAATCTAACCTCTAATATGGCTGTATTCAGAATGGAGTCTTCTAAGGAAGTAAAGCAAATGAGGCCTAAAGGTGGGACCCTGGTGCAATAGGAGAAGTGTCCTCATAAGAAGGCACACAGAGAGCTCGAAATGTCTCTCTCAGAGTGCAGGTGCCACACACACACACACACACACACACACACACACACACGCAGCAGGGAAGGCACGTGACCACACAGCCAGAGGAAGAGTCTGCAAGTCTGGAAGACGGCTCTCACCAGAATCCTCCATCTCGGATTTCCAGCCTCCCAAATTGTGCTAATGTTTACTGCTGAAGCCACCTGGTCTGTTGCCGGCAACCCTACAGACCAAGAAGTCCCTCAACACCCCTCTGCAGAACGTGTCTCTATGCTGCATTATACAATAAATGACTTGCTTCCTGGTCTCCTTGCCTGTTGGAATGTGAGATGATCCCTGTGTCCACAACAGTGTTTAGCACATAGTGGGTGTGCTATGTGCTAACCTACTATGTTGAGAGGTTATAACAAAATACCAGAGACTGTGTGGCTTACTGACAACAGAAATGTGTTTCTCAGTCCCGGAGACTAGGAAGCCCAAGATCACCCCAGTTTCGGTGTCTGTAAGAGCCTGCTTCCTGGTCCCCTCATGGTGGAGGAGACAAGACAGCTGTCTGGGGCCCCTTGTGGAAGGGCAGTAATCCCGTCCAGGAGGGCTTCACCGCCATGAGCTAATCCCTTGAGGAAGCCTCAGTTCCTGATGCCCTCACCTGGAGGTCCGGCTGGTGTCTTCATGAGAAGAGGCGGCGATACCAGAGGTCTCACTCCCCCGTACACAGGAAAAAGGCCAACAGGGCGCAGCAGAAAGTGGCTTCTGCAAGCTAGGAGGGAGGTCTCATCAGAACCAGCCCCAGCACTTTGATGCTGGATGTCCAGCCTCCAGAACTGTGAGAAAACAAACGCCTGCTGTTTAAGCCTCCAGTCTGCAGGATTCTGTGATAGCAGCCTGATCTGATTAAAGCACACTCTATGCATCATTTTATATTATAAACTGGTTTTTCCCCACCTAATAGTATTTGGCAGACATCCATTCCTACATAGCTACATTTTCGTGTGTGTGTGTGTGTGTGTGTGTGTGTGTGTGTTTTTTTTTTTACTGGGGACCGATATTCAGGGGCACTTTACCACTGAGCTACACCTCCAGCCCTTTTCATATTTTATTTTGAGACAAGATCTTGCTAAGTTGCCCAGGCTGGCCTCGAAGGTGCGGTCCTCCTGCCTCAGCCTCCCGAGTAGCTGGGATGGCAGGGTGCCTGCTGCACCTGGCTCACCCTCATTCCCAACGCCCACCTTTAGCATGTGCTCAATATTTCTGAAATTGGGGCTTTTGTGTGTCCAAATGGACGTGTTCCGCCCTGCAGCACACTCCCGCAGCGAGGCCCATCCCGACAGCTACAAAGCAGGGACGTGAGTGCGCCACGGGCTCAGGACAGGCTGGCACGCGACCCGTGCGGTGCCAGCAGGCGCTGGCGACGCCCTGGCCTCGCGCTGCCGTGGGGACGTTGGCGCCTCTTCAGTGCGATTAGGGATAATGGCGCCGAGTCAGACGGGAGGTCTGTTTTTCAGCTGTTTTTCACATTAGGGTTGAGAAACCATTTCCACTACCGGGGGCGGGGTGGGGAGGCGCTGCTAGCCGCCGCCGCCGCCGCCTTCCTCCTCGGCACAGGCCACTTCCAATTACAGGGCGGGAGGCGCGACACCACCCAGCAGCCAACGCCAGCTGGTGCCGAGGCTGCTGCTGCGCGCTCGGCCGCGTGCGCGCAAAGCCCAGCTCCGTGGATCGGAAAAACGGTGATGCCAGCCACCTGCCGCCCTGCAGGGCGCCCCTCCACCCCGGCAGAGGCCCTCAGTCTTTGTCACGTGGAGTATACACAACCTCCCGTGGAGACCAGCCTCCTGCCCCGGCTTCCTCCTCCCCTCTCCAGCACCTCCCCTGCCGCCCCAGGGCGGGTGCTGCCTCCGAGCCCCTCCTCCTCCCGCTCCCAAAGGCAATGCCAAGGACCAACAGCTAGGGCGCACGAGGCACCCTCCCAAGCCTTTCGGATGGGTGGTCTCACTGAACCTCAGTGCGTCTGCGTGCTGGAGGCGCCAGGTCCTCATACTGGCCCTGCTCCACAGGGAGGGGAATGAGACGCAGCTAGGAAGCTGGAGCTGGGTTTGAGCCCAGATCGCCAGATCCTGAGCAGGAGGCTAGAGTCTCATGGAGGGTTGAGGCCTGAACCCGCCACCGGGGTGGGAATGGGCTGCTCCAACCTCACCCTGTTGGACACTTGATTGGGTCAGTGGTCAGGACAGAGGGGGTCCCCACCTTCATCTACTCTTGGGGGCACAGCAGTGGCACTCACTTATCTGCCATGGATCTCTGTATATGCACTTTGAGGGCTCATGACAAGACACCACCCACAGGAAAACTGGGAGGCTGAGGCCACGCCTGGCCCTGTGCCCCCCTAGGGTGCTGGGGCCATAGCTGAGTCTCATCATCACAAGCCTCTCCACCTGGGGGCTGGGCTCTGTGGTGGGGGGCAATGCCCAGCCCCAGCCCTCAATCCAGCAGTTGCTGCATTCCCCAAATCCCCAGCAGAAAGTTCCTGGTCCTTATCACTCAGCCCTTGATGCCTGCCCTGCCCCGCCTGTTCCCCTGGAGACAGTGGCCCAACCCCAACTCTCCAGCCCAATCAAAAACTGGCGGGCTCAGGCATGTCTCCTCCAATACAGTTCAGCTCCTGGGGCCCAGCTGCCTCATCTCTGCAAGGACCATGAGATACCTACCTGCAGGGAGGCAGAAGCCTGCACCAGATGACTTTCTGAATGTGTGTCCTGCCTAGGCTAATGGGCTGGTTGCCGGCGCAGGGCCCACGGTGCGCAGAGAAGGCTGCAGAGTCCATCCCACCTCCCCAAGTTCCTGGGCAGGGCTTGGTCCTGGCAGTTAGTGACTGCACCTGTGCACCCCTCCGCTCCCTGCTGCAGGCTGATGTCACATCATCCCCTTGGAAACAGGAAGCAGAGGAATGGCAGACTCAGACATCTGCTCTCTGCCTCTGAAGCCCTTGATGGGTCCAAGTTTAAGAAGCATCCTTTTTTGCCCCTGCCATGGAGGGAGACGAGGCTGAGGACCCCTCAGAGGAAGACAGTCCAGCCACTAGGGTTGTGGGGGATGTAAAGGTGATTAATACCCGCCTCCACCTGGGCAACTTCTGGGTGGTCGGCCAAGTGATTCCTCCCTGAGGAAGGTGAGCCTGGAGCATCAGGGTCCTGGCTCTGCCCGAGTTAACACTGCAGGACCTACAGCATCCATCTGGGCTGACTGGGTTGTGCAACCCTGGGCAAGTTGCTTAACTTCACTGAGCCTCCTGTTTCTACAATATCAAATGCAACATTTTGATAAAAAATGATCCAGCTTTCATTTGCAAATCACTCAAATGTAAAAAGAGATGGAAGCAGAGCCTGACGGGTTTAAGGGGTTCTGGGAGAGTTGGGGGCTCACCCAGAGACCTTCCTCTGTGGTCCCACTCCCTCCGCCCCAGGCTGTGTGGAGACCCCTCTATGGACTCCTACAGTAGCCCATCAAGAATCATTCCACCAAATATCTAATTATTCAGACAAACTGAAAGATCTTACATGTAAATTGTCATGCAAATATCTTACCTAAAAAGCTAGCATAAAGTCTAAAAATTATTAAATGAAATGCAGTTGGCTTCCTGTAGATAAAATATCTTAAGCAAGAATGAACTTTTCTTGAATAAGTTACTAACTATTGTGTTTAGCAAACCACACAGGAAATCTAGTTACGTAAACAAATTGACCATTTGGCAAATGGGCAAATTTTTTTAAGGGCAGAAAATTGTGTTCCCCAAGACCCACTAAACAGGACCTGCAGTTTAAACAGATCCCCAGGATTCCTACTGCCCCTCAAGGCTGAGAAGTCCTGATCTGGAGCAATGGTTCTCAGCCTTGGCCACCCACTAGCATTACCGGAAGCACTTTTAATAATGATCAGTGCTCTGGGACCACCACCAAGGACCAAGGGTGGCGTTTCCTTGGCCTGGGTGGGAGCAGCTGCCTGGAGGTTTTTAAAGCTTGCCAGGTGACGCAGTGTGCAGCCAGGACCCCTCTTGCCTGGCTGGACAGCCTGCCCAGAGAGCCCTACAGTGCTTCATCCTCTCCCCACCCCCTTATTGTTTTGGGGACCTTGGGGCTCCAAGTTCTGAAAATGCTCTTGTCAGGGAGCCTGATTTCTGTCACAACAGGCCATCAGCTAGGAAGGTGCATCCTTTTCAGAACAACCAAGTGGTGTCCCTGTCCATGCCACTTCCTGTGTGCTAATTACTGGGAGGCTAACAATCTTGGCTGCTACCCAGGGGCATGGAGGGCAGCCAGCCCACACTGACCGCTCCCCTCTGGTTCATGGGTGGGTCTGGGTGGGTGGGTTCCCCTCAGGCACAGATGCAGAGCAGCGAGTACAGAGGGAACAGCTGGGGGTTGGTGGGGTGCTGGGATGAGCACCAGGGGAGAGTCCCCTGGGACTCAAGACCAAGACTCCAGAGACCTCCACAGACTTGCTTTTCTACCAGTCCTGGGCTGATGTGACGGTGCTGTCTGGGGACTGCCTTTGAGAACCACTCCTCAGAACATGCTCAACCAGAAATAGTTTGGTAAAATGGCTAGTGGTTAGGTTCGTGTAATGATTTGAGACCCAGCTCTGCCACTTCCAGCTTCGGTTTCACTTCTCTGCCAGGTAGTGTAAGGACAGCAGGGACACCTAGGAGTTGTGGTGTGGAGCAAGTGAGGGGAGGGAGGCACCTGGGCATGGGAATGCCCTCAGTGCTCACTAGCCAAGCTGTGGTAGGCATGAACCTGCAGGACTGTCTGCAGGCCAGCCCCCTTCCAGTTCAAGGGCACTTTATCAAATCCTCTCCTTTAGTCCTCAAAACACCACTTTAGAGCAGGTGCTAGTAATATACCATTTCACAGATGAAGAAATTGTTCAGAGAGCCTAAGTAACCTGCCCCAGGTCACACAGCTAATGAGGTCTGGATTTAAGCCTGGCTGTAGCTCTATTGCTCGTTTCATTCTGTTCATAGCAGGAACAGGTGTGTTCAGCAGAGCCTGGAAGCACTAACAATGGTCCAGAGTCTTAAGTGTGGGCCCTCCAACTCTCAGAAGTTTTGTTGCCTCGAGTTGTGCTGTCCACTTCTGCAGCCACCAGCCACGTGGTGGCCCTCAGTGATTCCTTATAATTAAATACAGCCTCAGCTCCAGTTCTTTGGTGGCACTAATTCCTTTTTGGGGTTCAAGGTGCACATGCGCCAGTGGTCACAATGGCCAGGGCAGCTCCAGACACTCCCGTCTTCACATGTTCTATTAGTCGGCATCGCTCGAGAGCCACCTCCTGCAGTGGTTCTTGCATCTCTTCCACTTCTAACGTCAGAACTGCACTGAAAATGGCTGGGCCTTTTCGCTGATGGTCAGGGTCACACTGCTGTAGATGCAAGCACGAGACCCTTCCAGGTTTTCCTGTGGACTGGCGAGCTCAGAGGCAGCTAGGGGTGGCGACTACTCCCTCCTTGCAGTTTTACCTGTCTGCACCTGAGAGGGGTTTGTAAAACCTCTCATCTGCCATGTTCCAAAAGTGAAGCAGGGCCTTCGGCTCTCTGCCATGGAGACTGTCAGCCTCCCCAGGGACCAGAGGGCCAGGGAAGGACTGAAGCTGGGGCCCTGGACTTGTGCTTGGAAGCTTTAGGACCCTTACTAGTCGTAAGGATCATGCCTGGCACAAAACAGTGAATGATTGCTGTCTGAACGATTAACCGACTTGATTGGCGGCAACACTGCAGCCAGAGCATACAAGTTTCCATCCATGTTCACCAGCTGTGGGGCAGATGAGTGCCTAAGCTGTCTGAGCCTCTTTGGGACAATGAACCAAGATCTTGTGTGCCCAGAGCTCGACAGTGCTCAGGAAACGGTGTCCATGCTGGTGAGCAAGTGGAAGAGGGCTCCCCCTGCCTCTGGAAGAACAACTCCATCTGACCTGCCTCTAGCACCAGCCTGGCCACTGTCTGTGCCAGGTCAGCAGCATGTCTTCAGAGAGGATTCTGGGCAGCTGTGAAGTGGCATGGAGACTCACCAGGATCTGCTGGCCAGAGGTCCCCTCCCGGTCCCCTGGGGTCCTGCCCCACCTCCATAGAATGTTCTCTCCCCTCCCGAGCTCTTGCTGTCCTCTGATGTCACAAGCCACAGCTGGGATCCCAAGGGCAGGCAGGGTGGGGAGCACTGCATGGCGAGGCTCCACTCCACAAGGTCCCAAGAGCCTCGCCAGGTCCCCTGCCTTACCTCACTGCCCTCTGAGCCCTAAGCCCTCCTAGCTCAAGGCCATTGCCAGGTCAAGTTCTGAACCTGGTCCTGACATAACTGAGAATCCTGCTTCTGGCATGCAAGGCCTCAGGGGATGAGCCCTGCCCTCCTGTCCAGCCCACTGGACACCACCTAGGTGTCCACCTGAACCTGCTGTACTTTCTGCCAGGGCTTGGCTTCATGCTGAGGGGTCAGTAGAACCTCTGAAGTGACGACACTCCTCAATTCACTTACAGACTCACAGATTGCAAAATATAAGGGGAAAACAGATCCTACCACACTAAGCCTCCTTTTCCAGGATAACAAATGAGACCAGACCTGGTTGCCAGAGTAACCATTCAAAATCCATCCGAGGAAATGGAGAACCTTCTTTATGCCCATGAATCTAAGCCCTCAACTGTAGAAGGCACTGGGTGGGGTTTCCATTTCAAAGCACATGACCCATACAGCTAGCTGGACACCACCCTGACTAGGCCAAAAGGCAACAGGCTCCCAGGGCTGAGCAGACACCAGGATGTGACCACCCCACCGGCTCTGTGCAGCTCACTGGCCTTGAGGGAGAGGAGCCAGCCCTGAGCAGGCCCACCTTGGGATACCTGTAGGAGAGGCTGAGCGTGCTCCGGGAGAGGGGGAGCATGGATTCTGGCGGGGACTGCATGCCCTGCCCTCTGGACCCCTGCCCATCAGTGCCCTCAGCTCCTCGTGGCTGCTGCCAAGGGTTAGGGACCATTCTGTGTCCCTATCCACCCTGCCTAAAGTCCTCCACCACAGTGGAACCTCAGGGCTGTGTCAGAACTGAATAAAAAGGTCACCCAAATTAGGGTTCTAAGTTTAGCCCAAGATCAGAAAGTGTGAAAGATAAGAATTAGTCTTCAATTAGACAATACAGAAATTGGAACCCGAGACCTGATCCAGCCTACACATCCCTCACTCCCATGGTGGGTGTCTGGGTCCTGCTGTAGATCTGCAGGAGGGGGATCAGCAGGTCAGGAGAAACCGTGTTACCGACAAGCCCCCCAAGTGCCAGTCCTGCACACTGGAACCCCTCTTCTTGCCAGAGAGGAAATGGGGCAGCCAGGTGGCCAGGCCCTAGACAGGTCACGCCAGGGCCTGGAGCCCAGCCCTAGCAAATGCTGCCGGGGCTGGGAGAGGGGAGCGGGTGGGGACCAGCCCTTGATCTGTGAAAGAGGTGGCACAGGCCCTGGATTTTAGCCACAGGATGATCTGTTGCCCCTCTGGGAACCTGAGCTTATGGCAGGAAGCTCTTTAGCTAGTGACGCAGCTGCCAGGCAGTGGAGCACCACCCAGTGGGGTCCCTCAGGGAGGAACTTGGTCACTGTCTGGGGCCTGGTTGCAGGCAGGGTCCTGATTTGGATCTGGCCAACTCCACTCTGCTGCTGTGTGACCGAGGACCTCCCTGAGCTCAGCTCCTCCTGTGAAGGCAGAGTACAGGGGCCCACTTCCCAAGGGGCGGTGCGAGATGTCTGCCGCTCAGGCTCTCCCCTGCTCTCGTCAACCCCTTTCTGAGCAGATGGGGAGGGCATGGAACACGTTCTCCCGCTCCACCCTCAGACCTGAGCATCACACTCCAGTCTGGGGACACAGCCCTCGATCCCCAGCCCAGCAAGACTGCTAGCTCTGGAAGAAGCGAGGTCAGGGGCTAACTGTTCTCTGCTTTACTTGTCTCATCTGCCTACCTGGGCTACTTCAACCAGCACGAAACCCCCAGGGTTACCTCGAGTGAACAGTTCTTCAGCTCCAGCTAGAGGAAGTCACCGATGGGTGGCCTTTCCGGGAAATCTGTTCCTGTTAAGTGTCCTTAACAAGGACTCTGGAGGCTGGGGATCAGCCTTCTTCCCACTGTGACACTCTCTAGATCTGTAATGTGGCCCAGGACCAGGAGCACACAGCCTAGGGTCAGACCTGAGTTGGACGCAGCTCCATGGCCTGGATGTTACTGGCTTTCTCGGAATCACTTACCCATCTGTAAACCAGGATTGCAAATGTTAGTGGCTCCCTGGTGAGACCGTCTTGGCAATCAAATGCCAGGCGTAAGCAGCAGCTTAGCACACAGCCTGACAACGGACGCACTCAATAATTGAAAGCTGTCGCTTCCACCCAAGGACGTCCTTTCAGGGACGCAGCCTTGGATGCAGGCCTAGGTATGGATTTAATAAGATGTGGGTGCTTTGAATTACCATGGAGATCGCCTAATCTAATACACGGAGGATGCTCAGTGGCTGTTGATTGAGTTAAAAGAAAACACGAATCTAATTTTAGCCCCCAAAAGAGCAAGTTTAAAGGCAACTTGAATAATGGGCTTTGGTCAGACAACATGTTAATAATTGCTGTTTTTTCAATACTTACTGATAACTGCTTTCCAGAAAACAGTCATTTCAACTCGCTCCGCTCGTAGCTACCATCACTTTCTGCGGTGCTAGTTTATCCTGGCTCCTTGTAGGATGTCTTCCGTGTGCTGACGGGGAACAAGCCCCTGAGTCGTGCTGTTGCAGTGGCACACCTGTGCTCCTCACCAGCACCCACACTGGATGCTGGGAAGGTAACCCAACACCGCTGGCCCTCACTCCTCTCAGCTCACTGAGGAAGCGGGCAGACCTTGTCAGCTCTATCCTCTGGCAGGTGGGGACTGGAAAGAAAGTCCAACGCAGCCCCCAAGGTGCTGCCAGGACCCTGGAATGTGCAGGTGACAGCCCTGGGGAAAGGGGAGGCCTGGAAATACATGTCAGGTCCCCAGTGCCATTGGTACCAGAAGCCCTGTTAGGACCCAAGAGCAGAACCTTGTAACAAATGGAGCGAAGGAGCGAAGCACCTAGTGGCAGCATTCTGCTGGGCAATGGTGTGGAAAGGGCCTGGCACAGAGCAGGGGCTCGTGTGGAGATCCTACCCAGACCCGTGGGTCCGTGTTCTGCGGGATACGGGCTGCTGTGGCCGTCGAGGGCTCCTTCCAGCTGTCATCACTAGAGCCCGCTGTGGGGGCAGAGGGCTGACCTCCACCTACGCCCTGCTGAGCTGGCCTGGCTCCGGCCCTCCCAGGTGGGACCTGACACTTGCTGGGGTGGCAGGAACACCTGCTGCCTGGAGATTGCAAATGCATCTTTGCGCTGTGGGGCTCCAGGGCAAAAGCAATTCACAGCCGCCCAGCTGCCAACACGGTGCAGAGGCATTCGCTCCCTTGGAGCCCGCTGGGCAGCTCAGCCTGGCCCAGGCAAGGGCCCAGTGACACCAGGGCAGGGCTGGACTGACAGGACTCGGGTTTCTCTGCGAGTGGCTGATGAAGGCTCACTCTCAGGGATGGTATTGCTGGGTACTCCACCGTGGGAATCCTGGACCAGGGACTGTTATGGGTTGTCCCCATCAAAACTGTGTTAATTCCTCAGTGTGGCACTGCTGGGAGATGGGGCCTTTAAAAGGTGATTAAGTTACGTCATTACAGGGGATTAATGCCCTTCTCATCCTCTTGTGGGTTAGTTCTTGTGAACTGCTGTAAAGAGGACATCCCCACTCAATTGGCCCCTTCTACTTCTCTGCCATGAGGAAGGGAGTGCTCACCAGAAGCCAAGCAGATGCTGAGGCCCTGATCTTGAACTTCCCTTTCTCTGTACCTGTGGGTTAACTAAACCTCTTTTCTTTATAACTTATGCATCCTCTGGTATTTTGTTGTAGCAACACAAAATGGACGAAAATGGAAATGAACCTAGATAGTCTCCCCTTTTTTCCCAAAGTGCAGAGGAAGAAACTGGCAAGTCACTGCTTTAAATGTATACATTTAATTGTTCAATACCTTGTTTAAAAAAATGCTCCAAAGTGGCTAACAAAACCCCCACTTATGGGAAAAGGGTTTACATGGAAAGCAAGAGGCTCCAGGAGATTCTCTGAGGTGGCAGGGTTGGGGGGGTTCCTTAGGGCAAGTGGCCTAAAGCAATAAACACAGACCCTCACCTCTTAAGGTGAAGAAGGAAAGGCTGTGGTTGGTGGAGCAGGGCAGAGCTGAGCCTCTGGGAGGGCAGGCGTCAGGCAGAACCAGACCACAGCAACAAGAGCCCCAGCAGTCTTGGGGTCTCTCTGCTCCTGCCTTCTGCAGACTGCAGGCTGACCCACAGACACTTCTAGCTCCAGCAGAGGGCCTCATCGGCTTGGGTCACTCTCCACTGGTAGTGAAGCAGGACCCCTCACCAGCAGTCTCCCTGAGACATGCTGAACCCGAGGGACAGTTCTCCCAAGCAAATTACATGAAGGAGGGCAAACAAAGGCTAAACAGACCCAAACACAGTCCACCACAGTGGGCCAGTTCCTTCTATTAAGAGATGAGAAGACTGGGGGTTAAGAGGGGCTCACTGACTTGCCGGTAATTAATGGCAGAACCAGAAGTCCCAGTCTGATCCAGATTCTATGAAGAATTCTCCCTGCCAGTGCTCAGCCTCCCATGAGTCTGCCCGACCCTGGCCAGCATCCCTCCCTCGGATCAGCAAACAACGGTGCTTTCTGGTCTCACTGGCAGGAGTCCCGGTAGCTGAGGGATCTCGGGCCTGCTGAGAAATACTGCCTCACAGCCCTGCTGGGCACCTCCCACGTGTCGGAGCACTTGAGCCATCTATGGGCTCAAAGCCTAGGGCTCACTGTCCACCAAGGTGTGCTGCTGACATGGGACAGCATCCAGAGCACAGGGCTCGTCACTGTGGTCTCAAGGAGGCCCAGTTCACGGTGCCGGCAGCTGAGCCGTTGAAAGCACCCTGAAGCGTGACCAAATGTGCACCTCCTGGCACCTGCTCTGTGCTGGCCCATCGTGGTTGCATCTTGAAGCCTGACACCAACCCTTCAGTGTGACACAGTTAAGGACCAACTGCTGTTACCGTGACAACAGGCAGAGTGATCCACCACGCTGCAGGGCACACCGTGAGCACTCAGGAAGCAGTAAGGGCGAGTGTGCCAGGAGCCCGGTGGTGGCAATTCTGATACATGAAGGACGAGTGACCAGAAGAAGTGAGAGCAGTACTCTGACTTCACAAACAAGGAAATGGGCACAGAGGGCACACACAGTGGTGCTCGCTGGCCCCGAGCCTGAGGCTGACATTCTTGCACTGCAGTGTGCTGCCACCCAGGAGTCCTGGTTGAAGTCCCAGCTCTGCCCTGGCCCCAGGTGGCCTGCTCAGCTCTACGTGGCCAGGGCCTGATGTGAGCAGCAGTCTGATCCAATCTTCCCAGAGAACCTGCCCATCGTTCCTCCTAAGGACCTGACCCAACAGGCTGGGCCCTCTCAGGAGAGAGTCCTCATGCCTGCTTCCTGCTTCTCACCTCATTCCCTGCCTCAGCAGAGGGATCCGGTGCCTTTCATCTTCTCCTTGCCACTCTGACAGTTTGGAAGCAATTCCTCACTTGCCATAATTATCCTGACTGAGCATGGTTTTCAGTACACCAAGGAAGACACCCAGCTGCAGGGCAATCAGCTGACTAGGACGTCAAATGACCCTCTTCCAAGCTTCACCTGGATGGCTGTGAGGACATTTTGGCTGAAGCTATGCTAATGTCAGTTCAATTCTCCAGTCTCTGACTAGAAGCCAAAACATACTGTCAAAGTTGGCGAGACAGCACTGTTCACAAAACACAGCTGAGTTCACATGCCAGGTTAAGCTCAGACCCTTGATTTTCAGATAAACATTTAAATCATCTCAAAACAAACCGCCCCATTCTCCTCCACAGTTACTACTTTGGGGATGTTCACATACTCCTAACTTCCCCAAGTGGAAAGGGAAGAGTAGTGGGTGTCTGGGCAGTTTTACTGCTCCTGAGGAGTCGCTGGGCAGGAGTGGCCCTCTTCTTCAACTGGTCTGACAAACGAGCAGGTAGGTGAAGGCCCAGAGGGAAGCGACACGAGGACCAAGACAAGCTGGCCAGGCAGAGAGCTGAAAGAAACATGTTTTCAATGATGCCATGGCTGCTGTAAACCCTGGAGCCGTCCAATCTTGGGGCTTCCAAGGTGATCAATCTCCCACACTGTTTAAGTCAATGGTCTCTGCAGTAAACAAGATGACTCACTGAGCCAGAGGAAGAAACGAGAAGCTACACATTTTTAGGAGTAAAGCAGCTTTACCAACACGGAATACACTCTCAGATCCCGTGCTGAGCAGCCAGGGGACCCAGGCAGGTGAGGGATCCTCTCAGGACTGGAAGAGCTCCAGCAGAGAGGGACTGATGGGCATGGTTCCCCTCCAGAATGCTGTAGTCCCTGTGTCCTGAACTTGCAAGACTTCACCATCTTACCGAAGAGCACGCTGGCAGTTCATGAGACAAGAAAATGTAACCCTCTAAGACACACGCTGCTATCTCACAGCAACGTTCTCAAAAATACTGTCAACCTAAAGATGCTCTATCCAGGTTTTTACAGATTTAAAAAAAAAAAAAAATCAAAAAGCTACATTTTGCCAAGTTTTCTGGTGATGATAAGTGTGTAATATACAGTCCAGAAAGTATTTTAAAAAAATCAACAGGTTTTATGTGAACCTTCAAGATAAAGATAACAACTATTAATAAGAAAAAAAATCTCTTTTCCAAAACAAATGTTAGGAGGAACTGTGAACTGTTGGTTACACGTGTATTCAGCTTTATAATATTCTGCCCAAAACTGTCCCCCTTAAAAAAGAGAACTAACCTAGAAAATGAAATCCAGATAAATGTTTCAATAGGTTTTCAACCCAGTGATTACCAAGAGTAAAAATGCAACTCTGCTAATTATTCACCAAGAACAGTTACTGACACAGGGTAAGATGGAAATCGTAAAGATTTCTACATCTTTGTAAAACTGACAGATGGAATAGAAAAAGTCTTGTAGTAAGCACAGTCATCTAGAAATCCAAATATCAATGAAGGTGGCCTTTTGAGTTGCAATTGCCACCTTAGGACCAATCAGAACTCGAGGTGCTTTCATAGTGTTAAAACTAGGAATTTCAAAAACAGAGCATATTTTATAATCAGATGGCTCTCAACAAAAGAAAAAACTTAAAAAAGCAGGTTTAAAAACAAAAATACTAATATTCTAAAACGCCTTTACTTCATTTTTGAAATGCTCTATTTCTTCTGTGAATTAGTGTAAGAGCATATATTCAAATTAAAACATTTTAAACACACATGTGCCTACACACACACACACAACCCCGCTGGGGCAAGTGCTCCCGGAGCTCAAAGGCAGGTGATTGCACAGGGTCGTGTCTTACACCATGCTGGAGTTCTTAGAACGAACTTCTCTAACCCCAACAAAGAACTGTACGGTTTTCCATTTTTTTATAATCCTTTTAATTTTCTCCAGCAACACCAGCACCTTTCATGGAATAATCCATTATGGCCAGAATTTTTAAAAGCTATCTTTAATGTACTCTAAATTCTTCAGATTGAGTTCATTTCTATTTTTAAAAATTTTCCATTAACTTGCTGTGTTTACACCAGTGTAACCATTTTAATTGTGCTTTTAAAAAATGGGATGTTTGGTACAGCAAGTTCCTTCTATTTTTTTCATCTTTCAAGGAAGAGCTTCCTATTTTCATGTTTATACTTCTATGTAAGTTTTTAAATTACACTAAAAATGTCTTTTAATCTGGGTTGGCTTCGTACTGAATTTGTACAGTAACTCAAAGGGAACTGACATGCTTACAAGGGTCAAATATTATCAAATGCTTATAAGCATCTGGGCTCTTTGCATTCATTCCCTCTGCTGCCCCTCCACTGAAATCATGACTCTGAATGTTGTCGTTTCCCTGGTGGTTTTACTAAGTATGTATGAGTCCCGAAGTGACACTGTTTTCTGATTTTGAACATTGTTAATGGCCGTGCTGGCTCTCCTTGAATTTGCTTCCCTCACAGCTGTCTGACGCTCTCCTGCTCCACAGAACTCCACTGCACAGAGACCGTTTCACCCACTGTACTGCAGGCGCGCACTAGCTTTTTCCTTTCCTTCTTTTGTGGTGCTGGGGATGGAACGCAGGGCCCTGCACATGCCCGGCAAGCGCTTTACCGTGACCTATGCCCCCAGCAGAGCTCAGTGAACACTGACAGTTGCTCCCGTGGGCGCTCCTACACATCTCCAACACACACGTGCATGGGTTCTGAAACATAGAGCGGGCTATCAGATGCGCCCTGCAACTTCACCAGGCTGCACTGTTCCTAACGGGACAATTTCCCAATTTCCATGCTATCAGTAGCAGAAGGTGGTCACTGTTGCCAAAATCTCTCCAAATGTTGGTATTTTCTGACGTTTTATAATTTCTACCAATCGGATGGCTAGAAAATGATATTATGATTTTGTTTCCTGAAGATTAAATAAGGCTGAACATCTTTTCATGTTTATAAGCCACTTCTGCATCTTCCTTGAAATTCCTGCCTGCTTAGTTCCATTTCTCTTGGGTATTCTCAATATGGATGCACATCCAGGTGCTCTTTAACAGGGATTTATATACAGTTTTTTACTCTGTGGCCTGTCTGGTAAACAAGACTATTCACATCAATGTAGCCAAATTCTTTCTACTCACTGAGGCTCACGCCATCTTGTGTAGGAATCCTTCCCTACCCCTAAGTCACTGTTTCTTTCAATCACTGCACTTTATGTACTGTTTTATATTCCTATAGTGCTAATTTCCCTTACACTTCATTCTTTCTTAGGAACATCTTGAGTATGGTTGGCCCTTTGTTCTTTCATTAAAATTTAAAATTGATTTTGTCAAGTTTCACAATGAAGATCATGGGGGGTTTTATTGAACTACACTGAATCTATTAGCCCATTTAGAGAAAGAATTGGGATCTTGGTAAAATCAAGTCTTCTCATCCTTACTTAAATTGTCCCCTCATTAAACACCATATACTTAAGATATATGCTTAGGTACTTTATATTTTTTTGTTCCTCCTATGAGTTGTACTTATGTCTTAAAATTTTTAAAACCATCACATTTGTACCTGGTACCTGAAAATGAAATTGACATTTGCATACTGGTTTTGTCCCAGAAACCCCGATAAGCTTTTTCAAGGTAAAACAAAATTCCACTTGCTTAGAAGCATTCATAAGCAATGTTTTTAATAAGAAACTTTGTTATTTACTTAGAAGCAGACTGCATTTTTAACAAAAAAATTTTATCTACTTAGCAGCATTCAGTATTTTTTAAATTAAAAATAACTATAATCCTGATAAACCCTTAACTCTTCTATTTGCCTTGTAGAATTGTTTTTTGGTTTTCTTTGGTTACTGGACAAGAACCCAGGAGCACTTTACCATTTAGTTATATCCCCAGTCCTTTTTCTCTCTAATTTTGAAACCGGGTCTTGCTAAATTGCTGAGGCTACCCTTGAATCACAATCCCTGAGTCACTGGGAATTCTAGGTATGCAATACCACGCTTGGCTGCCTGTACATTCTTTAGATTTTCATAAACAATCTGATCTCACAATTTTTTTTTTTTTTTTTTGGTGGTGTCACTGGAGACAAACTCAGGGGTGTTTCACCATTAAGCTACACCCCCAACATTTTTGAGATAGGGTCTGGCTAAGTTGCTGAGGGCCTTACTAAATTGCTGAGGTTGGTCTTGAACTTGGGATCCTTCTGTCTCAGCCTCCTGAGTCGCTAGGGTTAGAGACATGTGTCACTCATGCCTGGTTTGATCATACATCTCTAATCTATTAAATTAACAGCCACATTGATTTTCTAATATTAACCAATCTTGCATTCCTGAGATAAATCCAATTTGGTCACCAATTGTTATACATTACTGTACACTATTAGACTTGGGTTCATAAACAGGCTTCCTATTGAAGGGTACAATGTTTTTTATATACACACATTCACCCACACACCCACACACACCCCAACTGTTCAAGTTTATTAGCTGTGCTATGTGGTCTTCTGTTTCCTTCCATAATCTTACTCACTGGGTCTTCTGCACCATCTGTTAGCTGCTGAGGGCAATGTGCTGACCCCCACTGTGTTGGTAGCTTCAGCCACTTCTTATAGTTGCATCCATTTTGAGGTATCTTATTAAACACTTCAGTTAGTAGGCAGTTTTAAATTGCTATACTCTTCAGGCTATCACTAGCAATTTGGGGAGGTGAGGACTTAACATTAATATAGGGAAATGAAGATTCAAAATAATAACCTACCCAAGAACACAAAGCTAGTTAAGCTGGGACAAACGTCTGCTCTCAGATTCTGTGTGATTTTCTATTATCATGCTTTTTAAAACTCATGATTTTAGAATTTTGGATTACTGAGAAAAAAAGGCTAATAGAAGAAATAAATACAGAGTGGATTCTAGCATGATTCTAGCAGAAAAGATTTATACTCAGTAACAAAAAAAAAAAAAAGAATCTGCTAAAAAAAAAAAAATGAGTGCTTAAATAGCACCCTATTGGCTGGAAGGAAATCAAAGGTAGCTGTCAGGCAATTCCAATGCAAAGAAAGAAAAAGCCACTGAAACCTGCTGTATCTGGTAACCAAAACATAAGATACTATCACAACAGGGCTTATATGAAAAGCTGGGGGGAGTTGGTGGTGGTGAGAATTGGCGTTCTTATAACACTGCAGGAAAAGACACTTCTAAAGAGACAGCAAGAAAAACTACAACTGTGAAGTCAGGCTAAAAAAACTACTACTAGGGATTACTACTAATTTCACAGCAGGAAAACAGAAAGCATCACACAGAATCATGGTACAATCCACACAAAAATTCCCAAGCCAGAGAGCTCTGAATCAAGGTCTACAAAAGAAAGTGTTTGAAAAAAGACATACTATACATATACCTCCACATGTGTTCTATATGTCTACAGAACCCCCCCCCCCCCCCCACACACACACACACACTCACACAGAATTTCTATCACTGGTTCAGAAGGAGTCAGGACTGACACTCACTCTGCAGGCTGAGTAACTGTGGCAACAACATGAGCAGGGTGAGTGTCAGTCCTGACCTCTGCACCAGACTGTTTTTGTTTTGTAAGCAAAGATCAAATGTCGATATTATAACAAAGTTCAAGTGAACCAGGTATCAAGGCCAGGGACATCTGCCCTGTACAAGATTTATAACATAACATAACAAGGCCAAGGATATCTGTACAAGATTTATTTCATTAACCACAATGTTTTAGAGTGATAGTATATACCCTAATACAGAAGGAGTGACTCAAAATCCACCAAGGGTTAAAACTCAAAGCCAAAGTCAATGACTTTGTATCCCAGGTCAGTTAAGTATTCCATTCCATTTTGTTTTTTCTTGGACTAATGAATGAGTTCATGTGCACAACACCTGCTCTTGCCTGGTCATGCCTTCTGACAGGACTGCCAAGGATGAGACTTCACTGCCACAACCTTGCCCTGGCTGCTGGGGCGGGTGGCAAAATCTTTTGCCTGCATTTCATCCCCAAATTACACAGAAGCATTCCTGATTCTGGTCACAGCTCCCCACAACTTCACATCTGAATAACTTCACCTGAATTGCATGGTTGTAATATCGACAAATAGGGTTCATGAGGGTGAGTAAACTGCCCTCTTCTAAGAGAACATCCACAGACTTATTGCATTAGTACATAGTCACAACACTGAAATGACATGTGAGAATCAATACAAAATATTTATTTTTTCCAAACCACAGAATTCTCAGCCCCAGGGTCATCCTATAAATTTTCCAAATTTGTAATCCATTAACATTTTTCTAAACAATGTAGTCCAACCTGAAAGGAAGACAATTTCCAACTAGCAGAGGTGCAATATATACCGGGGTCCTGTAAGAATGGATCTATGATTAGCATTTTCTTGAATTCTCCCCCAGCCGCCCCACCAGCATAAGCAGAAACAGCACCTGCACTATGCCACTCTGCTCTGGAGAGAGGTTCAAACTAGGGCTTTGGAGAGTGGAGGTGCCAGGGACTAGTTAATCAATACTGGGGACAGAAGAGGAATCATTTCCCTTGGGAAGAATGGAGCTCCTTTCATATATCCTGGTCGCCATAAACTCAGGCCAATTTCAACAGGGTAATGAAAAGTATTGGGAAAGCTATTTCTCCACCAACTCCTATGACCTCCATCATTCTAACTTCTGAAAAAAATGAACTTCATCTCACACAAACTTATTGAAAAACAGTAACCACACCCAAAAAGGTCTTCTAAACCTCTTACAGGTGTCAAAGGATTCTTTCTGACTTTGAATTTCAAAGTTCCCTTAAGAGGTCTAGACTTGGATTAAAGTAAACATAATATCCCAAGCTAAAAGTTCAATGACACACACAAAAAATCAACTCAAAACATCCAAACAATGGCTGGATAGCTAATGCAGGCTTTTTTCTTTTTCTTTTTAATTGTAAATTTTTCAGTATCTCAGATTAGTGTATATCCATAAAACAACGCTCAGTTAGTTTAATAATAGCTGCTTATTAAACAAGTGAATTTTAACTCAAGGGCAATGCCTCTTACTTAACAATCACAGAAATAATTAACTGCTATAAGAAAGGGGGGGGGAGAAAAAAACACAGGCTGTCTCAATAAGAAGACAAAATTTGGAAGGGTTATTTACTGTATACAGGGAGATTCAAGAGGAATATTTAAATACTATGGTACAAAAGCTCCTGCTCACTTTATAACTGCAGAAACCAATTGGGTTTGCCAGATCACCATTACCTTTGCCAGTAGGTGTACAGACCATGCTGAAGTTACCCTTTTGTGCTGAAAACCTTCAAATTCCTTGTTTGGTCAGTACAGAATATTGCGAGGTGATACATGTGCAAACTCTTCCTGAGGAATTATTTATGTGTGCAAATTTGCAACCTGACAGATGCGTGGCATGCAGCAGGGGAGTGGCTGCTCGACAGGTCTGAGCACTGGAGACGTGTGCAGCATTCCTGGCCATGGGCATCCATCCCTTTGCAATCCCACCCACCCACAAATTCCATCCTCACTAAAGGAAGGGAAACTGATACAATTTTGTAACAAGTACAGGAAAAAAATGTGACTTTGTCATGAAAGTTATAAAGCAGCAGTCATACAACAGGCTGGTGCTTCTTTTCACTGATTCTTCCTAGGAACTATTGGGATGAGAGTCACGACACCAGGTTTTGCTTTCTATCCCAAAGAAAACGAAGCAGTAATTCCTGTCGGGTTACGGTGCAGCAGTGACAACAGAAGTCAAGAGATAGGACACTGTTACTGAGGCTTAAGGCTAACCTTTAAAATATGTACCATCTCTCCAAACAATTATCATTCACTACTTTTACATGTCATTAATTCAATATGACTGACCCAGCTTTCTTGTTAAGGATCTAGTTTTAGGCTGCACATACATACTAGTCAGTTTAGCCAAATCAACTGTATGTGTTGTCTAACCCAGACAATCAACCAGCTTGTATAATATTCTATCTTCAATGATTTGGGTTTTCAATGATTTGCTACAAAAAGCCAGTATTTAGCTGGGGTGGAAAAACTATACTATTGCTAACAAGAAGAATACAAGAAAACATGAGAGGACAATACTTCCTGGCAAACCATACTCTCAATACAAAAATGGTAGGGGGACAAGTTTTATTTCCTCTCATGTTGCAAACTAAAAAACCTGTCAAGAATTTCAATTAATAAGCAAGGTCACTTTCAAACTTAAAAAAATGGATTTTCACGCTGCAACATACTTCAAGGGTCTAAGATGCATTCACCACCAGGACACATGCCTGGGAAAATGTGCACATCCTTTCTGTATGCCTTTTAATAATGGCTTTGTGGTACCAAACCTTAACCCACAGCTGGCTAGAGTCATTGTGCAAAATTTAGAGAAACTAAATTCTGCAGACTTTCTTTCACCTACTTTTTAACAAATACACAACAATAAAAAGAAAGTATTTCTTCATTAACTTATAATGCAAAACATCCAAAGATTTTAATGCCAATTCACATCATAATACATTGCTTTCAAAGGGAAAGTTCTGTTCTTGGCCAAAAATGAATGCTCTCTCTCAGAAAAAAAGCACTTGATTAATATTATCAGGATACTGAAGAATTCACCCATGTTTAAAGAAATGCTCCAATTTTATTCTTTTCAGAAATATCATTAAAGCCACTCAGGAGAGACTTCAGTTTCAGGTGTATTTATAAGCCTACAGAAAGCACTCCAATGAGAAAAGTAAAATTTGGGCTTCATGATAAAATGAAATTCTTCCTTGACACTAGAATATTACTGGTGTAGCAAATCAAACTATACAGGTCATGGTGAGAGCCTGTATATGTTCTTACAGTAATTCAGTATTCATCAATACAATCCAAGATGCTCAGAGTGAAATGAATCCAGTTAAAGCATTCCACAAAATCCACCAATTCTGGATGATAAGTACTTAAAAATATATCTGAAAAACTTCACTTAATTTTACTCCTCTGCAGAATAATTTTACAAATCAAGGACTTCTGTCAGAAGACATAACTTTCTCCTAATATCCCACCTTTTAGCTTTTCCACCCATCACACTCCCAAAAAAAAGACACACTGAACTGGCAGAGGCAGCTCTACTGAAAACTTGTAGATCAGGTGTGTCTTCTTTCCTTGCCAAGTTCTCTGAAGAGATCAGCATGAGTATTACTAGTCTGACAAGGCCCAAGAAAGGGAAGTATACGTTCAATCTACATTTAAGAAAAAAATGAATGGAAAAATATTCTCCCCTTGCCACACTATTTTTCTTTGACTTTCAAAACCAACCAGAATTAGCTACAGAGACTTTTATGCAGAACTAAACAGCACTGTAGGTGTGGTGAAACAGAAGATATGGCTTTGCTACAGCTGGAAGGGAACCTCGAAAGAGCAGAATTTCTTCCCTACTGTGCTCAAATGTCAAATATAATATTTAAAGGATGCAGAGCACAAACTCTACCATTTTTAAGTACTTATCACCCATTAAAATGAAATGGATCAGGAACCCCACACCATGGATTATATTTGGTTTTAATAACTGAATCACTTCCCAGAATGTCACAGGAAGCATTTTTTGCTGTTGGACATTCTCCACAGTATTAAAAGGGGGCAGGACATCAGTGCTACAGGGCTGCCCACCCCTGAACTAGGGCTCTGCCCACACTAGAACGGCTGGTGCATCAGGTGAGGTGATAGCAGGAATGGAAATGCTCTACAGGAGTTGGTCCCCACAAGAACATGAACTGGCCTGGTGCAGCAGGGGCCATCTGACCAATGCGCAACACGCTTCCACTCTCCCACGCAATCAGCATCCTGCTGTAAGTCACCCCCCATATCAGCGGGTTGGTATGGAATACCATCACCTTCTCCAGGAAGTATCTGTGAGTTTGACAACACTGTCACACAGCTGCAAAGTGCACAAAGCTCAAGGCACAGAGTAGAAAAAAGTTGTGAACTGATGAAGGAAAGATTCTAATGAAAGTAGTTATTAGCATTCTCCTTGAACAAGACTTCCTAATACTAAACAAAGACTGACTCTTGTTTTTAAAGGGGCTATTTGGATTAGGGTGAAAAATACTGTATTGTAACCATCTGCTTGGGTATAAAGCAAAAGATATCCTGACATGTAAAACCAAGATGCTGTTAGGTCCAAAGTCCACAAAGGAACAAAACAAGTGCTTTAAAAAAAAAAAAAAAAAAAAAAAAGGTTCTTCTGCCCTTTTATTTTTGGAGGAAGCTGCTGATTTTGGCTGTCAGATTTCACTCAGCAATGGTCAATTTCCCAGAAGCTTGTTCCTCATAGAATCTGTAGATAAACTCACTAAAAGATTGTCCCGTTTCAAAATCACCCCCAAGTCTAGCAGCAACTGTTTTCATGTTTTTGTTTCTTGTTAGTTTTTGTTTTTTTTTTTTTTTTAAATTACAAACCAAAGTAAGAAGTCCGGCATTCTCTCCCAAGAACAGCCTTGTGACAGAGCTCCTGAGTGTCGCAGGCCCCGCTGTGCTCAGAACACAGTCTCTGCAGCTCCAGTGTGTTCTCTCCTCGGGAGGAAAGTACATTCAACACATTCACTATCTGTACCCCCTGGAACTTGCACATGCAGATGAGCTGTCTGAAAAAAGGTCAGAACAGGAAAAGGCATGAAGAGCAGACATGGTCCCAGGATGGCAGGAGTCTGATTTTCAACGTGCATGTCTTATGTCTTAACTCCTCTCCCACAAGAAGACTTATAAAAAGAGCCCCATAAAATCAGGGGTTCTGAGTGAAGTCAAAAGGGGCCAAGATCATCAGAAACTGACTCTGGGTCATTGCCCCATCCGTGCAGACACTAAGGAATCCAGTGGCCTCCTGGAAGCTGCCTCAACAGCCTGACCCTGGTCACACATGACACCTTAGTGAGCACCATCAGGAACACCAGGGGCAGGACACACTCACTGTGTTGGTACCCCCCACTGGCTGTCCTAGCACAAGACCACCCAAAAAGGGAAGGAACTTACTGTAAGCCAACTCATCCCCAGCTCTCTTCCGGGACTGGTCACCTCTGGAGAAAGGAAAGAGAAGGCAATCAGCAGACCTGACCCATTTCTTTACACATCCCAACAGAAGAAATGAGTCAGCACAATTTTTAGTGGAAGTACAGCAAACATTTCAATTCTAATCCTGTTATAGACATTAAACATAAGCTGAATTATAACCTGGATATTCTTAGCTAATGGGTGCAGTCTTTTAAATACAAAAAGTTATTAAATGAAGAATCATCTAAAAGCATGGTTTACATCGAGTTCTAGAAATAGGTTTAGATTAAAATATGTCTTTGAAGGCAAATTTGGGTTCTGCTATCAACCTCCCAAGCGACCTGCATTTACTAAGGCAAATTTCAAATATGAAATTAAAAAAAATTCAAATATAAAATAAAAACCAAAAACTCCTAAAGCCTTTAAAAACTCTCAGAACCCCGTGACTTTAAATTTCCACAAGCCAGTGGCTTCCAGATTTAATATAAAGCACTGATCTATGTTACTGTTTGGATGTGAGGTATCTCTCAAAAGCTCATGTGAGAGACAATTCGAGAACACTTAGAGGAGAAATGACCAATGGGTGGGTGAATTAATCCCCCTATGGGATTAACCGAGTGGTAACTGAAGGTCGGCAGGGCGTGGCTGGAGGAGGTGGGTAACTGGGGGGTGTACCTTTGGGATATATATTTTGTATCTGGAGAGTGGAGCCTCCCTCTCTACTTCTAGATCATCATGTGAGTTGCTTCCCTCCGCCACACTTTTCTGCCATGATGTCCTGCCTCACCTTGAGCCCTAAGGATTAGAACTGGCTGTCTATAGACTGGGACCTCTGAAACTGTGAGCTCCTGAATACAGTCTTCCTTCTCTACAATTGTTCTGGTCAGGTCTTTTAGTCACAGCAGTGAAAAAGCTGACTAAAACAATCTCCCTCTATATGCTTTGCGTTTGTAAGCCCAACTGCCTCATCACCATTATCTACGCATTCTAAGTTTATTATGGCCAGAAAACAGTGCTGACTGCACTCCATCCCCACACCTTCCTCAGTCTTCCATCTCAGGGACACCACCAGCCATCCCGATTACTCAGGCCAACCTTCTAGGTCATCCCTGATTCTCTCTTCCCTTCACCCTGGGGAATTCTGCTCCAAACACAATCCTGAGTCAAGCTCTGCTCACCAAGTCCACCGCTACAGCCTCAGTCCAAGCCACTATCATCTCTCTCCTATGCTTCTGCAAGAGCCTTAAGTCTAGACAAAAGCCACACTGATCTTATGTAAAACCAGATTAGTTCACACCTTTAACTAAAGCCCTTTATGGCTTCCCATTACTGTTAAAAAATCAATTCCAATTATTGTTCCCAGCCCGGTGACATGGCTCCTGCCTCTCTCTCCAACCTCATTTTCCACCACTTTCCACCCCTGTTTACAGCCACCCTGGTTCCCTCTCTGTTCCTTTGGACACGTCGACACTTTTGTATTTAGGAGTTTCTCTGTCTGCAACTCCCCCCTCACGCCGTCACCCGCTGTCTCATCTCTGCCCAGCTCCAACATTCAGAGGACATTCCCATTAGGTCAGCTGGAATAGCCCCTCACACCACCTCATTCTCTGTTTAATTTTCTCCACAGCACTTATTAGTACTTGACGACACTTGTATTTTTATGTTTCTTATTTGTCTCCAACATTAGAGCAAAAGTTCCATAAAAGCTGGTGCTTTGCCTGTCTTGTACACCCCAGTACCTAGAAAAGTTATAGCACACAGAGACACTTAATATTTGTTGAACTAACAAATTAGTGAATCCAATCGACAAATGGGCTAAGGAAATGAATAGACACTTCACAGAAGAAGATCTACAAGCAATCAATAAACATATGAAAAAATGTTCAACATCTCTAGTAATAAGAGAAATGCAAATCAAAACCACCCTAAGATTCCATCTCACCCCAATTAGAATGGCGATTATCAAAAATACAAGCAACAGGTGTTGGCGAGGATGTGGGGAGAAAGGTACACTCATACATTGCTGGTGGGGCTGCAAATGAGTGCAGCCACTCTGGAAAGCAGTGTGGAGATTCCTTAGAAAACTTGGAATGGACCCTCCATATGACCCAGCTATCCCACTCCTTGGCCTATACCCAAAGGACTTAAAATCAGCATACTACAGAGATACAGCCACATCAATGTTCATAGCTGCTCAATTCACAATAGCCAGACTATGGAGCCAACCTAGATGCCCTTCAATTGATGAGTGGATAAAGAAACTGTGGTATATATACACAATGGAATATTACTCAGCCATAAAGAATGACAAAATTATGGCATTTGCAGGCAAATGGATGAAATTGGAGAATATCATGCTAAGTGAGATAAGCCAATCTCAAAAAGCCAAAGGACGAATGATATCGCTAATAAGTGGAGGATGACACATAAAGGGGGGGAGGGAAGGGTTAATGTTAGGGTTAGAGTTAGGGTTAGGGAGGGGGGGCAAGTATGGAGGAAGAAAGTACTGTATAGAGGGTAAAGAGGGGTGGGAGGGGTGGGGGGAAGGGAAAAATAACAGAATGAATCAAACAACATTACTGTACATAAATTTATGATTACACAAATGGTATGCCTTTACGCCATGTACAGAGAAACAACATGTATCCCATTTGTTTACAATAAAAAAAAAAAGAAAAAAAAAAAAACAAATTAGTGAATAATTCGTAATCTCACAGATGGCCTATTAAATGCTAGCTTGAGCATGGCCCAAACAATGAAGCCTAAATATTCTTACCACTAAGCCACAGCCACCGCTTACTCTGAAAGGTCACAGTAATGGAAGATTTCAAAGAATCTTAAAAATATTCAAAGTCTCCTCCTTCTTTCTCTGATTATGTTTCAGGTCAGAGCAGATACCTCTTGCTGGGGTGGATGAGGAGCCTTCATGGCTGGCAGAGACCATACCACCTGACCCCCAGAGGGAATTCAAGGAAAATTGTGAGCACATCCAGCTAGCATGAACCAGCCTTCAGCAGATCTCTGAGCTGTCTGCCTTCACACCCCTTTCTAAATCCTTGTGTTGCTAACCTAAACGCCTTGCCAAAGCCAGTCCAGTGACTTACAATGTTATTTACACTGGTATCAGAGTACCGTTCAATAAATATTTAAAAAAATAAATAAGTTAATGCTAACTAAAAAAGAAGATGCATGATTTTATATATGGAACCTTAACTTCTACATACAACTTTTATTATCACCTCTCAATAGTTAAATAAAAACCAAACATGCACAAATAACAGGAGAAAAATGCAGATGTGAAAACAGTTGCAGGTAGAAAGAAAGAATCTGAATGTGATGTATGCCAAAGATGTTATCTATGTCCATGAGTCTTCATAACTATAAGATGTCCTCAAAACAAGAAACCTGCTACTAAACAAAAAGCCAAAATTGGGGGGTGACCCTCTCAGCTAAAAGACCAGCAATAACTTCACAAGGTTCTATTTTGTTCCAGAAATCTGGGTAACTGTCTTAGAAAGAACATCTTGTCTGCCTTTACAAGTTCCTTGGAACACTCTCTGTAGGAGACCACAGGTTGGTCTGAATGAGGATGCTCCTGCTGGGGCCTGCATTTTAAATAGGTTCCCAAATAAGCTTATCTTCATGGGATCTTTTTGATAAGAGAAACCAAATTGCTGCTTCTCCCCAATCAATTCAATTATTCAGGGAAGAGAAAGAGAAAATTGGTGCTTTGAGCTTATGTTAGTTCTAGCTATGAAATAAGTATACCCTATATTTCCACAAAAACTCCCACTCAAATGAGAATCTGTCCACTAACTGCAGAGGAAGATATATTTGATAACATTCACATAATATTCATGACATTTCAAATACTTCCTCTGCAATGGTCACATTAAAGCTGCGGGCTGCTTATTCAAGAACCCTAATCACTTAAGTGGAACATCATCTTAAATGAAAAAGCAGTTTGTAACATTGGAACTGCAAAATGATTGCTTATGTCAGAATAACCAGTAACAGAATTCTTATTGATAGTGTGTTCTTTAAATATGTTTTTTCTATCAGTGGACACCATTTCTTCCAAAACAACCATAGCCAAATAACGATTAAAGAAAACATTAAGTTTGATAGGACAGATTGTGGAAGGTATAAGGTTCTGTTCTGTATAAGAACAGAAGCAGACTTTTCAGCAGCAGCAGCGACCTGCAATGAGCTCAAGAATGGGTGCAAAACGTCAGTTTTGTACTCTGTACTAAGAACCTGTCCGAATTTATGAACCAGAGTTTAATCCTTATAGTAAAGATATAATAAAATATTAATTTATTTTTTGATACGAGGGACTGATTCCAGGGGTGCTTTACCAGTGAGCCAAGTTCCCAGCCCTTTTATTATTTTGAGACAGGATCTCGCTACGTTGTTCAGGGTTTCACTAATTTGCTGAGGCTAGCCTTGAATTTGTGATTCTCCTGCCTCAGTCTCCCAAGTGGCTGGCATCAGAGCCACCACACCCAGCCTATAAAGTGTTAATAATTATAAAATGGTCCGATTAAGTTTGTAAAATAAAACATTTTAATTTCACTACCTTTTGGAATATTGCTTAATGTTTAAATTTCAACCAGAAGTTGTACCAAAGAATTCTACTAAGAATAATAAAAATTCCAATTTAACACCAAAATCTTAAGCATGACCCACTGGCCTTAGCTAAATGGTGTCAAGTTCATCCTTCTAATACTAAAGAGTTAGTTACCCATCTATCCCAAGCAAATGTGATGCAAGAGCTACTACACAGAAGCATTCCTACACCCTTTTCTCTTGTTCCAGATTCAAACTTGGGAAATGTCTCTGGACGTGTTTAAACAGTTCCACATCCTGTTCTGGAAGGTGAACTCAGGGTGCTCAGATAACTCCAAAACAACTATATTCCTTTACTGCTTTATAAATACCAGTTTTCAGGAGACTGATCTTTAAGAAGATATTAACAAACATCTCTAAATCTAAAAATACTCAAAATATGAATTAAAAATATTTTTAAAAACTTCAAAATTATTGTAAGCGTAGGGGAAAATAACAAGTTATACTGATTATTTTCTACTTATTTGAAAATATTTGAGTAAAAACTATTAACTATAATTCAAACTATATACTTAAATCAAAAAAAGCTGTAAATCTGGTATAGTCACAGAAAAACAAAAACATTTCTGCATGACTTAATAAGCTAAGGACATAACTGAAAAATGCAAACAAAACATGCTCAGCTTTACTTATGAGAGAAAAACAAACTAAACCAATTCTAAGTCTTTTTTTTCACCTGCTAGACTGGCAAAAATTCAAAAGTCTAGCAATATACTATATAAGCAAGGCCATGAAGAACAAGCACTTTCAAACTTTGCTGTTAGATATACGTAAGGATATTCATAAGGATAACAACCCTTATGAAGGGCAACTGGCAACACTAACCAAATTTACAATTGCATTTACCCTTGACCCAGCTGTGCCACTTGCAAGAATTTACCTTCTAGGTATATGTGTAACAGGCACAAAACTACACATGTACTAGGTTCTTCATTGCAGCACTGTCCAAAACTTCAAAAGACTAGAAATAATTCAGAGGTCAACTCCTGGGGACTGATTACATAAGTGATAGTCTATTTAATACACCCACACAATGAAATGTTCAAAGAAACTAATAAAAATATGGACATTTTATGTTTTCTTATATCTATATATAAAAAACACTGGAAGGAATTATAAGAAACCACATAGTAACAGTTACTAAACCAGGTGAGGGTAGACAAATTTCTCATTGTATATTTTTTGTATCATTTTTATTTTAAATCATGAGTAAAATTAATATGGCCTTCAACAGTCATGCTGTGTACAAAAACAATACCCCTATTTCTGCCAGAAACACAATTAATGTGAAATAATACCACATCCCTCAACATCAAAGAGAAACATTCCAGCATTTCTCTCTGGCCCTTCCTTCCCCTAGCTACAAGAAAGTCAGGTCTACCTGGCCAAGTCACACAGCTCCTCTGAGCCTCTACAGTGCAAGTACCAGGGAAGACTGTAAACGACCAATGGGTTACTCAGTGCCCCCATTACCACATGAATACAGATGTCATCAGGACAAAAAAAGGAGAATAAAAGTCAATCCATGAACTAACAAAGAACAGCAACAACGAAAAAAATTACCTGCTTTCTTTCCTAACCTGGGTTGAAACAGAAACTTTAATAACAGTGATCCTGGTCAAGGCTAGTTTCTCTTAAATTTAGTTTGACCTTAGAACCTATGAAAGAGAAAAGTCCATCCACCTAATATCTGTGGACACAACTATGACAAAGACAATCCATGCGTTTTTACCACAAGTTTCTTCTTTAATGCCAGGAATTCAAATACAAGATGACACATAAAAGTACTAAGAGTAAGGATTATAAAATACAAGATATTACTATTCCCTTAAATGATGTGGCAGTCTAACTCAGTGTTTTCCCACAAGGAAGTCACAAAAATTTTACATTAATTTATTTTCATTGAAAAAAGGTACTTTGCAAGATTTTCTGGGGTATGGCCATTATAAAGACTTGCAAAAATGGAAGAAAAACAAGCAAAATGTAAACATCAAAATCAAGAGAGGTAACTTTTCTGGATACATTTAAGGAGATACTGTATTTTTTAAGAATAAACAACTGGACTTTAGAGAAAACAAAAATCTGAATTGTAGGATTTAAAGCTTCTTTGGTAGTCATAAATGTATATTATAACCGATCATAAATTTTCTACAGTGTCTTTCCACATGTTGAAAGTTAATGAATAAGTTAGAAGAGAGCTTGGAAGTTGTCCATCCTAATTGGCTACCCAGTGAGAAATCCCTTCTTCCAAATGCATGAAGTGAAGAGTAGCTTCCACAAGTTCAAAACCCAGCTTCAACAACTGTGCCAACAAGGAGCTAACTGTTTCCCCAGGCAGCAGCACTTTGGCTCCTGGACAGTAACTCTGCGTTCTGAGCCCTTGGCATCCCTTCCCCACCATGCCGGAGCAGACTAAGGAAATGAACGTATTCTGTCACCAAAGGGGGGAAAAAAAAACTTGCCTTGTGAAACCATTCTGTATAAGCTCTCTTTGAAGTTTCTGATCTTGAGCAGCATATTCAGAAAGTTCGGATTCCACTGCCGGAGGGAGAATGTTTGGAATAAATTTAGAAAATAGAGTTGGAGCCATCTGAACCCACTCTGTGAGGGAAGGAAAAGATTCATTAAGGAAATCACATAGATAAATGAAAAAGGGAAAGTTGACTTTCATTTAAAGAACAAAATATATATTAAAACAAATATGAAACATGGTGGTTGGGGAAAAACTCAAGGCAATCCTGTTCTGGTAAAAGAACACTACTCAGTCGTTAAATTTTCTTTCTAAAAAGAATTTACAGGATGAAGAAAGCAGGCATTTTTACATTTTACTGATTTATCAGAATTTAATGAAAATCTCTAGGAAGTTTTTTTAAAATGGATCTTGTCAAAAATTCTAAATACAAAGAAAAACATGAATGAGAATTCCAAAGATTTCTGACTGGGAAGGGACTTGGACTGAGGGGACTGGAAGGATATACCAGCCGTATTAGCCAAATAGCTAGTATTAAAACAATACACTGGCTGGAAAATACAACACTACAGAGATAAAAATAGACATAAAAAGGGAGTCAAAACAAAAAAGGGGTGGGGAGACTGAAAATTTGATCAGTGGGCTAGAGATAAATGGTCAGTACTTTGGAAAAAACTCATTTTGGCCCACGTTAAATTGTTAACAAATTTACAAATAATTATTGTATATGTATGTAAATACAAACAAAAGAACCACTTCTTTGTTCAAATTATTAAGATCATGAGAATAATCTATAGAAAATGAAAAGGCAAATAGAAGCCACAGGAAAATATTTGCACTGGACATTAACAAAAATGACTTTGGTATCTTTATTATAAATTATTTGCACAAATCAGTAAGACCAGATAAAGGAAAGAAAGATAGGAATGGTAATTTCCCAGAGGTGGGGGCAGGGAGAACAGAATTAGGTAGTCTTGTTAATATTCAGAAATATTCAAGTTTAAAAAAACCACTTTGTTCCCCCTGCTCAGTGAACATTAAATACAAATAATGCCTACCTGTCCCAAGGGCACCATGAACCACTACTCCCTTGGTGCTAGTCTTCAGTGACAACTCTGTTAGCCCTTTCCAACTGTTTTAATCTAGCCCTTTCAAAATTTCTCCTTTGTAAAGCATTTTGGCTGTTTGCATCAAAAACCATAAAAATGTCAATGTTCATTACTCCAGCAAGCCCACTTTAAAAAGTACAATCTGAGTAAATAACTCTAAATCTGAAAAAGGTACATCTGATGTTATATGATGCTCGATCAATGGTAAGTAAAACAGTGGAAGTAAACAACATCCACCCGAGAATAGCTAAGATAAAGATGGGAACTAAGAAAGCATTGGAAATAACGCAAAGGTTGATCCACTCAGCCTTTGTACAAACTCATGGCAAAATGTTCTCGATAGTGTTCCTACTGCCAGCCCGGCTCAAATCTGGCTTTAGAAAGAGCATCACTGTCATGCTTCAAGGAAACAACTAAACAGAGAAGACGGAAATCAAATCTTTCTGCCACTTTATGGAACTTCAGGTAGTGATTTAAAATAAAGATGAAGAAACAAAGGCTACGTATTAGATGGAAAAAGGCAGGGTAAGACTGCCCCAACTATTTCCAGACTGAGCCTCTGCAGACCAAGGGAAACACAGCAACAATGGTTTAGTCCTCACAACCTTCTACAATAAGGCCTGTGGATCTAGTTAGAAACCTTCAGAGGTGATTCAGATGCAGCACTGTAAAAGACCAGCACCTGAGAAACCTTACAACCGAAGAAACTTTTACATTTAAAATTCAACTTTTGAAATATTCTAATCTTCATCTGTCAGTTGAATGAAATTCCTTTAATAAACTAGGAACATAACCAGGAACCAAGACATGTAAATGCCAAAATATGTTTAAAAGGATCTCTGAAAATGCCTAGGGCAGCAAAAGGTTGGTCTGTGATAAAATTCGCCTTTTGAAAAGGACAATTCTCAAATGCAGAATCTTCCTCACAAGTAGTATAAATCCTATTACAACAGCTCAAGCCTGGATAAAATAGCATTTAGATAAACATGTATCTACAATATTTTCTACCCATAGTGATTAGCTTTATTCTGCAATTTTGTTACTTATGACAAAAGTCAGAACTGATAATGCTGCCTACTTGGGAGGCAGAATTTGTCATACTGTACTTGGAAGCCTTCCAGATATAAAAGAAGAAAAAATTTATTCATAACCTAGCACACAAAAACATTTCATGAGCCATTTTCACCACACTGTGGTAAAATGAAATTCAAATGTCTGAAAAACTAGAAAATGAAAAATATCAGTTTACTGGACACATGCAATGGAATCTTTCTGCAGCTTTATACAGGCAATCATTTTATATAAGTAATTTCTGTTAGAAGTTATAAATAGAGCTCAAGACCTGACCCAAATTTAAGTCATGATAAATTTGAATATTCCAGACATCACGAATGGTTTAAAATAGCCTGAGAAAGAAGGCATTTTTGAAATCAGTCTATTTCTGTAATTCCACAATTTTCACCTGGTTTCCATCTCAGCAAGTTAAATTCTGACATGTTTTTAAAATTAATTAACAAATCAAACCATCAATTAACTAAAATAAAATGACAATTAAGCTCAAATAAATAGTAGTAAACACCTATTATGTTATCATGTACTGTGTCAAGTTCTATATCATGCTTTATTTTATTTAATCCTAAAATAAAATAATTTCACAAAAAGGTAATTAGCATCAAAAAGGCACCCTTTGTGTTTACAAATTAGGGGACAATATTCTACCCTGAGAACTGCAATCTCTCTCCCATCAACATTTTTAAATTGGCTAGACAACTTTATGACAAGTTTGACATTCTGATTAACAAACGGGAAGATGCTTACAAAGAAGGCACCTTGGGATTTCTTTAAATCTTTCTTCTAAGATAAATTAGGATAATGTGCAAACCAAGCCTCTGAATGCCTAGTTCTTTGATTATGTATCTTCTCAAAATGTCCTCACGATATGACTGAAACTTCACCAACTCAAGATTCCTTGCCAGTAGACATCAGGCCTAGAAGTTGAGCTGTGAATGTGTGTGCGACCTAGAGTGGGAAGTAAAGGAGGAACTCTCTAAAATTAAGGCCAAACATGAGATTCAATTTTATCCAAAGCATATCCCACAAATTATTTCTTGTTTTTCCCCCTTACAGATATTACCAAAACCAAACTAATTGGTTCTCACCAGTAGAGAGTTCTAAGTGAGCTCCGAGTTTCCGTTGCACATTGATGAATAACTACTCATTTTTTTTTTTGCTATAGGAAATCCAAATACCACTGGGTCTCACAAAGTACATAAAGAACTACTGCCCTCTTGGGTAAGACTGTAATAAAACAAACAGGTACAATCCCAATGAAAAAGACAGATGTTTACCTGGTCTGAGCGTATACAGGCCTTTCACAATATTTGCCATAGTTGAAGGTGTGACCTGAAATGGTGTTGACTGGGCTTCTAAAAGTAAAGCTGAAATAAGAGAACAGGTTAAAAAAAGCACACCATGCTGATTCTCAAGGTTTTATTATTATTATTTCTCTCAAAAGCTGAAGAGTAAACAAGTGCAAGAAAAGAACAGCACAAGAGAACAAAATCAAGAGTTTATATATTAAGATTTAAAAAAAAAAAAAAAAAATATATATATATATCCCTGTAGTTCAATTGCACAGGTAATACATGAAGGTCTGCTACAGCCACCAAGGAAAATGAACCAACCCAGGTAGATTGCAAAAAGAGGTAAGCTTTCTAAAAGCAACAGCATCATGGCCTTTGGAAGTGAGCTGAAAGTGCTCTCATTACATCTGGGGAATAAAATACCATATGATAGACTTCCTCAATCATTTCTTCTTCCCTCAAAACACCATATTTAAAGCTCTTTACATTTACAGGTTAAGTACCCTTTAACAGAAATACTTAGGAATCAGAGTGATTCATGTTTCAGAGTTTTTTTGGATTTGGGAATATTTATCGGTTAAGCATCCTTAATGCAAAAATCCGAAATGCTCTAAAACTTGTCATACTCAAAAAGTTTCAGATATCAGAGCATTTTAGATTTTCCAATTGAGGATGCTCACCATATAGTAATTTTAGTAACTTGATTACAGACAGAAACCTGCTTTCCCAATGCCGAGCTCTTATCTACTTTCTTCTTAGAAAAGCTAAGGTCAAGAGATGATGATAATGATGATGATGATGATGATGACGATGATGAATTCATCTTTCTCATGTTTAAGACTTTGGTAACAAAATAACCCTGACTCTGAACATCATAATAGAGTCAGTTTTTCTGAGGTTATTTACACTGTTCTACAACAGTTTTTATTAAAAACGTTTTTTAAGTAAGGAGGAATAATTCCTCTAAATAACATCACTAACAGATTCGAACAAATTCCATTATTTAGTGGATAGAACTCAAACACCTGCAATTTACTAACAAATAATTATATTAAAACCTGGCATACTTTATTCTAAGCCAGGTTTATAATTAACTGTTTTCCCTCTATGCCCTTCTAAAAGTGGAAACAACATCTTATTTGGCTAAAATGAGAACTAAATAAATCAACATCTGTAAAGTATGTGGAATAGGTCTTATCGAAAACAAGCAGTATGTTTAAAATCATTTTGGTGATCACCCACAAAACACTGTTAAACATTTACAGAGTCCCAATTCTGGAGCCCAAACCAATGTGACTAATGTTCACTTGTTTTATATATCTCATTAAGTATAATGCCAAGTAATTGCTCAATAAATATGATAAATTCTATTTTATTCAATTTATGAAGGCTTAAGGACCTTTTCCAGTTTACTCTGAAAAGAAAAGGTTTACCTCTTTTTCTACCTTTAAGTTGATTTTTATTGAAAACCAGAATATACAAGAAACAAAAGAAGGAATCTATTTGTTTTCTCTCTCACCAAATCTGGGATAATTTCTTTTGATTATCCTTTTCCTATATGCTCAAGAAAACTGATTTCTAAAGTGCTAATAAGCACTAGAAACATTTATACAGGAAATAGGATTTTCTACCAGATAGTAGCATTTCTCTATAGAATTTTAACAGAAGAAAAATATTGTGCTATATTTTGAAACAAAAGCAAAAAAAAAAAAAGAAAATGTCAAGATCAACTGAAAATATGCACATGGCTATAATTAATAGCTGAAATTATCTCATGAGGTAATGTTCAAAGATGTTTGTAAACATCTATCCAGTCTTTTTTTTTTTTTTTCTTTTTTACAGCAAGTTATATGCCCAAGATTCTGGGCCTCCATTCTAGAATCTCTTGGGAACATAATAATAAAACATGTCTTATCATCATCTACACTATTATTTGAAAACCCTGTCTCTAAAATAAACTGGCTCAAAGTTCAGCAATTTCTTAATTTAAAACAAAAATGAAAAAAAAAAGTTTGTGGTCAAGTTTAGAATAATTCTGGTAAAAGTATACTGTAGCAAGTAATTATGACTAATAGGAAGGCAAAATATACATACTGCAAATCCAAATATGTGTCAAATTCTTTAAAAATGCCTTTAAGTGTACTACATAAAACAGGAGCTTTTAGAGGATGCTAGGACATGAAGTGACTGGGCTTCCTAATTCACTTGGAGAGGGATAACTCTTTTAGGGAAGGCAGAATGAGATGTCACCTACTGTGAGGGGGCAGGCAACCTGCAAATGGGAAAGAGGCAAAACTCATTTACTTAATCATCTGCAGAGCCATGTTAAAAATTTCCCAAATCCTAATTCACAGAGAAAATGTAGACCACAAAAGGCTAACAAGCTTGCCTATCAAAGTGACAGCCAGACTAAAGAAGGGTTTCTGCACCAAAGAGTAAAAACTAGAAAGGATTCTGCACTCCCATCTCAAAGATACAGCCCAGTACTCCTCCTTAGTAAAGTCAGGAATGAAACTCCTAATATTTCTCCCTGACCAGGAGAGAACTGAAAAAGGTACCAAGTATCAGATGAGACATAAGACATGTCCAATACAGATGAGACATAAGACATGTCCAATAACCTGGCTAAGCTGTTCCCAGTTCACTGGCCCACCCTGAGGTCGGTGTTTCTCCCTATAGACTAGGGCAGGCTTCAATGCCTCCTGCTATCTGGTTCAGAGATGTCAATATTGGGTTTTTTATTGGAAGGGAGGGAGGGAAAGAAAACAACATTGTTAGTAGTCTCTCACCCTCATAACAAATTTAATTACTTACGCATCAGGCTGTAAATGTGCTTTTCTGCAACATGTTCCGTAAACAGCTTTATAAGGTCATCTTTTAAGTCTCTATTAAGCTTGGTTTCGATGTAAAACTTATTCTGAAAAGGAAATTATTTTTCATGTATCAACTGGGGGATATGAGTAGTCTTGTGAACTGAAGCACTAAATATTATTTTAGGAGACATACATAAAGTCATCAATTTAAAAAAACCATCAAACAAGAGCCCACCACTATGAGTAACAAGTCTTTCTGGAATGAGGTTGACAAAGTAAGACGATAAATAACTATGAACCATACATCTCCAAAGAGCACTGGAAGATCTCAAATATTAACTCAACAGGAATGTAGACTTTATGGAATCACACTGTGTGACATCCCCTTTAAAATCCTCCACCATCACCTAAAGAAACACTGGCAAACACTCATTAAAGGCACCCCATTTACTAACAAGATAGGCTAAAAGCAGGCAGTGGTGACTCCCTAGCACACATTCCACTTCCATGACTATCCAGTCAGCTTCTGGCATTCCACAGAGTCCATCTTTGCTTAAGAGGTAGACACACCCAGGGCAGCATAATCAGACTATGAAAAGGCAGGCTTGAGGGCAAGATGAAACAGATGTGGTGGACAGCAAAGAGACAAAAAAAGAACCCATGGATTCAAAACACCTGAAGACTGCCTCCTTCTACAGTTCTAAGACAGGACACAATGCTTCTCCTTATGTACTTAATTCACGGACAGAGGTTTAATCAAGTTTTCTGTTTCTTGCAGCTGAATGACTACAGTGACTGACAAGTCAAAAAAAGATCAAATTTGTTCATGCTTAAATGTCAAGGCCTAAGAGTAGAAAACACAAAGTTAACAAGTTGCTCACTGGTTCTAAATTCATAATGGTTTCTCTCTTTAAAAAAAATCATAACAAGATGCATATGGTTAAAAAAATAAAAGCATGCAAAAAGGTATGCAATAAAAATAATTCTCCTATTGAAGACCTTCTGTCCTATTCCCAAAGGTCCCACTCTGTACTGGGGAAATTACTGTCTATTCTTTCTAAAATGTTCCTCACATAAGTAGATATGTACTCTTTTTCACTTAAAAAGAAAACACCTGCTGATGAGAAACCATTACACACTGCTTTGTACATCTTTTTCACACCAATGTGGTGTATGGCAAAAATTTTCCCTATAAGAACTTAGACATCATTATTTTTACATATTTCCTATTGCCTTATTAAATAGGTTTTTTCCCCAATTTTCTGTTATTAAAAACAATACTGCACAATTCTTACATATATACAGTATTTGCATATATTTATGAGTTTATTTATAAGATAAATTCCTAGAGATACAATTTCTGAGTCTTCCAATATTTAAGACCTTAAGGCACAGTATCTTAATGTATGTTCTCTTCCTACTCTTTAGTAACCAGACTCATTCAATAGAAATAGTATGAAAACTTCAGAAGCACTTAGAAACTCTTTAAGTTATTTTACCTCTTTAAATAACAGATATCCAACTTTTTTTTTTTTTTTTTTTTTTTTTTTTTTTTTTTTTTTAGGTACAATCATGTTAAGTTTCAATATCCTAAACAAAATACATGATGTCTTTATTTGACCTCATGTCTTTCAATGAGACTCTTTTCTGGTAATTGAGTGGCTTGGACACAATCTATTTTCTAACGACTTTATTTTTTAAAATAGTAATATAGAATTCTAAGAGAATAATTTTGACAAGTAACACAAAAATTTGACTTCTGTTCTGTGATTATAAAGAACATGAATATGTTCCTAACAGGTTATTAACATTTCAAACTATTATTTAAATAATGTACTTTTTCCACCATAAGAATACCAAAGGTTAAAATTTAAAAAAATAAACTTAACAAACTTTCATGAGTAACTAGAAAGCAAATTCAAATTCTTAAACTATGTGAAAAGGTATACTTAAGCTTTTTAATTTTACAATCTAATATCCTTTATTTGAATTGTGCTAGGTAGAAGAGTTAAGTGTGAGGTTCATTTATTCTTACTTGATACAAACTTCTTAAACCCCAGGATCCCACCATAAAGTTTAAGAAAGCAATAATGGCAGTGCAGATAAGTATAAATCATTTTCTTGCCTTTTCTTTCTTTTTTAATTTTAATTTAATTTTATTTTTACAAATTAGCTATTAGTTTTGATCAAAATCCAAGTTATGCTCATTTAACTGTATTTTTATTTCTAACTCACCTAGCCAACATGCTTATAGATAAATGCCATTTAAATGGCAGACATGGAGGTAAATAAACCTACTCATCTAACCTTAATTCCCCTTTTCCACAACTACACCCAAGACCTTATCCTTCAAGCTCTGCTATCACTCATCATCTCTACTGAAAATTTTAGAACAGCAAGAATAAGGAATTTACTAGAATGAGAATGAAATATCTGCTCCATCAGCATAAGATATTTATCTAACAAATACTCCTGATAAACCTAGAGGATTGCACCAAAATGCTACAATGTGGCTATCTCCCAGGCTTCCTGACCCTTTCCAAGAACTAACCCAGCCCACCCAGGTACACTAAACTATGATGATGATGACGATGATGATGATGATGATTTTTGGTGGTACTGGGGATTGAACGCAGGGTATAGTGTATGCTAAGCAAGCACCCCCCACTGAGCTACATCACCAGTTCTTTTCTGAAGTCTTATTTTGAGACAGGGTCTCAACTAAGTTGCCAAGCTGGTCTCAAACTTGTGGTCTTCTGGTCTTAGCTCTTTGAATAGCTGGAATTATATATATGTAACACTTCACCCAGTTAATATTTTTGACTAGTATGATTCATAAAGAGGTTCAGGCACTTAAACCAAAAGTAAAGTCTCTTTTATCAATTTCTTCTAAGGTAAAGTCTTGGTAAAACAATAGGTAAATACAAGCTTCTTCTGCATTAACTATAAACCTTTATTAATTTTTACAATTGTTATCAGTACCCAAAGAATAATTAAGTTTAAATGAAAATCCTGCACTACAAGATCTTTTGTAAAGTACCTTCTAAGTCAGAAATAACTGGAGGTAGCTTTGTTTTTGTTTTAAATAAAGTACATTTTACAAAGACTAAGTCATTTTTAAGATTGATAGTCCACACATAGCAACGTATATGCTATAGAATGCAGAAAACAATCAAATACCCCATTTCCTAATCTAACAAAGAAGAGTTGAAATAATGGTTTCTACAGCCCTTTCCATTAGGAATGCTAACATTAAGATCCCATGATTCTATAATTAAAAGGAAGAAGTAGTTAATCAACAAGTTACAGTCTACAAATTATACTTCTAGCATAACTCTCCAAGTAAACAAGATCATCAGAATGGAAGCATTTTATTTACCACTTTTTATGCAATGACTTACTTGGCATTTTGCATACATCATATTTTTACATACATGCCTTAACTGTGTTCTAAGGACAAAAAATCTTATGTATCTTTTATTTTCCCAAGACCAAGCACAGTCTGTTCCACATGACCATAGATACAATAAACACTCATTGGGTGTTTGCTAATTACTAATGCCTCCTGTATTATTCAAGCGGGAATTAGGGAATTTCAAAACAGACAAAGGGAAAAATAAATAATTCTTCCATGTCAACAACTATTAAACATTAGTGAATGAATTTTTCATTTCACAATATGGAAATTCCACAAAATACTAGTAAAAAAAAAATAACTAGAATGTTTAACTCTACTTCTTTTGGAAAGGAGAAAACAGCTCTAACTTACCATATATATGAAAAGAGGCACAATACTCTGCAATGCTCCCATATATTGTCCAAGAGCTATATTAAATCTTTCAATATAGAGATCTGGAGGGCTGGCCTGTAAGAAAGAATGTAAACATAATCACTCTAGCAAACCAGAAAAAATTCCTTCCACCATAATTGGAAATGCAAATAGGCTTTGAAGGAATCCAAAATTCATACTGAGATTCACAAAAGAAAAGGAGAGACACTTCCTTACACTCTGAAATTTGGTTAAGACTTTGTTCCAAAGTCTGTTATGTAAAATTGAGCTTTGGCTTAGCTATCTTTAAAAATTATATAACCTCAACACACTCATTAAAAGTTATAAAATGGTGCATTCCAAATTAAGTATGATTTAAAAAAATTAACACTGAATTTAGACATTTTCTATACAAACCACACTGTATTGAGGCACCTGATGGGTGGATGAGACTCAAGGAAGTAACACAGGCTCAATGTTATTAGAATGGTGAATGAATAGGCACAGTAACATTGAGATCTATGCCAGGTGGGTTGTAAACAGCTTCTGTAGCTAACCAGTTATAAACATTGTTAGAGAGCAGAAACGAAATATTCCATGTGTATCTGCAGCTCTAGAGAACAGTAAAATTATAATGCATGTCTCCTATTTAACTCACTGTTACAAAATATCGTCACAAAGCCATAAAGAGAGCACTTCCAACTTTACTGTGTGAGACACTGAATATACAGCATGTTGAAGTCCTAGTCCCCCAGTGCAGCTGTATTTAAAATAAGGATATAATTAATATTACATGACGTCATAAGGTAGGGTCCTGATCCTATAGAATCAGTATTCTTATAAGAAAAGACACCAAAGAGTTCATTATGTCCTACCCCTGTCCCCCCAACATGGCTTAGAGGAGAGGCTACATGAGAGCTTCAGTGAGGGGACAGACATCTGTCAGCCAGGAGGGGAGCCCTCACAAGGCACTGAGTCAACTAGCGCTTTACGGTGGACTTCCCAGCCTGCAGAACAGTAGGAAAGAAACTTGGAGCTGGCAGGTGGCACATGCTTGTGATCCCAGCAGCTCAGAAGGCTGAGGCAAGAGGATAATGAGTTCAAAGCCAGCCTCAGCAACTCAGTGAGACCTTGTGTCTAAATAAAATGTAAAAAGAGCTGGTGGTTCAGTGGTTAAGCACCCCTGGTGTTCAATCCCCAGTACAAAAAACAAACAAACAAACTTGGACTTGGTTAAATAATCCATCTTTGGCATTTCATTTAAATCTAAATTTCTATTTCACTATTTAACAAGACTATGTGGCACTGGGCAAATCATTTAGCTTTCTGAACTTCAATTTTCATTTTAAATAGGAAAAACACCAACTGTGCTACTTCCAAGATGTGCTGAGAATCAAAGAAAATAACGCGGAAGTGCTTTGAAAAATATACAACCAGGAAGAATAAAACTCCTTTCCAAATTAGCTTCACACATGCCCAATTCTTTAGAAAAACCCATTAACATTTTTAAAAGCATTAAAATGGTTATATATTATAGGCAAACTTAAAACCATCATTAATAAAAGAATCAAAGTATCTTCTTTTAAATCACCTCAAAGGACTCTCAAAGTGATATTTTAGAATTTAAAGAAATAAAATTTAGAAGTATTATGTGAGAAAAAATCTTAAAAGCTATTACATTAAAATAATATTCCCTATTCATAAAAGGACATTTTATCCAAAAGTTAAAAATAAGAACGCTGATCAAAAGGCACATTTAACAGCAGGCAGCACAAATAAAATTGAATTCCTTAGTTATTCTTTACAAGAATTCCCAAAGCCTCAAAGGTTATGAGTATTAAAAAGTACTTTTTGTACTGAATCAAATGTTAGCTTACTTTTTTTATGTCCACATTTCATGCAACACTTATTCGAAACCTTTTAAATGACAAGACTAGAAATTTTAAGTCTTCTAAGATAAACCCAATCTTTTCTAGAAATCTATAAATAAATGCCATTTTAAAAATTCGAATCAAATTGTTTTCCTTTAAACTTAAGTTCAGCATACCTTAGGCCACATTAACTGCTACCTACTTGATTTACATTATTTCAATATAACAGTATTTGGCTTGAACATTATTTTTTCAAATAAAACAAGAAAAAGCAAGCTGCCAAAAAACTAGTAATCATTACTCCAGAGTTGCTCCAACTTTTCATAATGTGCCTATACTCTCTGAAATTTGTAATAGAGCTGAGTGGGAATGTTTTTACTTTCCTGGGTGTGTATGCCTGACCGGGGAGGGAGGTGTTGGGGAATGGATATGCATTCATTTGGTTTAAAATTAAAATTAGTTCAAATGCATTTAGAGTTTCTTTTTTTACATTCATAATTTTTTACATGATGGAATATATTTTGAAATATTATACATACATAGAATAAGTATAACTTGTTCTAATCAGGATCCCATTATTAACTCCTTTCTCCCTGAAGCAGCTACCACTTAAATTCTTTCATATCCTTCCAGGAGAATTGTATGCCATATAATAAAAGCAGTGCTTCATTTATAGCTCTTGTGGCACAAATGCAAATGTGTAACCGCACTGATCTGCACTTTTCCTAACAATGTATCTTGAAATCAAGGTTATTCTAGTGATTCTCAAATATTTTATTCTCTGGAATCCTTTGCACTCTTAAAAATAACAGCAGATTCCAAAAAGTTTTTGTTGACATGTGAGTTATACTGATGACTATAAGAAATTAAGCCAGGCATGGTAGCATGCACCTGTAGTCCAAGGTACTGGGGATACTGAAGAGGAGGAATCACTTGAACCCAGCAGTGTGAGATCCCATCTCAAAATTAAATAAGGCCTTAAAAATATGTATTAATTCTTTCTAACTTGTCAACAATGAGATTATTATTACATCTTAATATGTTACATCACATCTTAACATTTTTATGAAAAAATTACACAAAACAAAAAGGAAATTCAGGTAAATGTCATTACTCCAGCATTTCTGCAAGTCTCTTTAGAATCTGGTTTAAGAAGATACCTGGATTCTCATATCTGCTTCAGTATTAAATCAACTGCATGTGTTATTTAGAAAGTAAATTAAGAAACTTTAGCCTCAGACAGCTAGGTAGATGGAAAGAGAAGGCTTATTTTAATAAACAGTCTTTCCATCTTTCCAGGTAATTGTAGATATTTTCCTCTGGAAGTTGGCAAGTGGTAGTTTCTTAAAGGTTAGTTGCCATGAAATCTAAAACTGTCAGCAATTTTTACACACACACACACACACACACACACACACACACATATATACTTTTAAATTTCCCATTTTTTATTAGCAGCACAAAATGGTAGAATTCATTATATATTCATACATGCACACAATGTAACAATATAATTTGGCATTATCATACCCTAGTTTGATAATGGGACCTTTCCCTCTCCTTGGTCCCTTTCCTTTACTCTACTGATCCTCCTTCAAATTTCCTGAGATTCTTCCCCAACCCAACCTTTCTTTTCCTTTTAACTTTCTTGCTTCCACAAGAGAGAAAACATACGACCCTTGACTTTCTGAGTTTGGCTTATTTTACTTAATAAAATGTTCTCAAGTTCCATCCATTTTCCAGCAAATGACATTAATTTCATTATTCTTTATACCTGAGTAATACTTCACTGTGTATATATACATTTCTTTTATCACTTCATCCACTGATGGACACCTAAGCTGGTTCCAGTGAATTGTGCTGCTATAAACATGGGTATGCTTGTATCACAGGTATGCATGAATCATGATGATTTTAATTCTTCAGGATAAATACAGAGAAGTGGTATAGCTGGGTCATATGATGGTTCCAACCCTAGTCTTTTGAGGAACCTCCATGTTGATTTTCATGGTGGTTGTACTAACTTACACCCCAACAGTGTAAAAGTACTCCTTTTTCTCCACATCCTCCCCAATATTTATTATTGTTCCTATTCTTGATAGTTGCCATTCTGACAAGAGAAATGAAATTTCAGTGTAGCTTTGATTGGCATTTCCCTAATTGCGAAAATGTTGAAACATTTTTTTTCATGTATTTGTTGGCCATTTGTATTTCTTCTTTTGAATTATCTGTTTTAATTCATCATTTGCCCACTTATTAACTGGGTTATGTGTGAGTTTTTTTGTTTTTTTTTTTTAAGTTCTTTATATGTTCTAGATGTTAATCTTCTGTCAGAAGAACAGCTGACAAATATTTTCTCCCATTCTGCAGGTTCTCTCTTCACATTCTTGTTTCCTTTGATATGTGGAAGCTTTAAAACTTGATGCCATCCCATTTATTAACTCTTGGTATTATTTCCTGGGCTCCAGGGGTCCTACTGAGAAAGAAAATCGTTGTGTATGCCTATGTGTTGGATTGTTTTCTACAAGGAGTTGCATAGTTTCTGATCTAATTCCTAGGTCTTTGATCCATTTTGAGTTGACTTTTGTGCAGGGTGAGAGACAAGGTTCTAATTTCATTCTTCTACATATGGCTAGCCAGCTTTCCCAGCACTTTGTTAAAAATGCTACCTTTTCTCTAATGTATGTTTCTGTCACCTTTGTCAAAGAATGAGATGACTGTGTCTGTGTGGGTTTGTCTCTCTCTTTTATTCTGTATCACTGGTCTATGACTCTGCTTTTATACTAGTATCATGCAGTTTTTGTTACTACAGTTCTGTAGTATAATTTGAATTGATATATTGTGATGCTTCCAGCATTATTGTTGTTGTTTTTGGCTTAGAATTGCTTTGGCTATTCTGGTTCTTTTATCCTTCCAAATGAATTTTAGGACAACCCCCCTTGGCCCCCTGCAACCACCAGTTCTGTGAAGAACGTCACTGATATTTGGATAGGGATCGCACTGAATCTATATACTGCTTTTGGCAGAATGGCCACTTTAACAATATTAATTCTGCTTATCTATGAGCATGGGAGGACTTTCCATAGTGTGTATTCTTCAATTTCTTTCTTCAATGTTCTATAGTTTTCATTGTAGAAGCCTTTCACCTCCTTGGTTAGATTTATTCTTAGGTGTTTTATTATCATGAATGGGATGGTTTTCCTGATTTTTCTCAACAGATTATTAGTATTATACTTTACTGCATTAAAACTCTGCTTTATTTTCTACTTTAAACAGATTTTTAACGTACCTATTTTCTACCATCATGCAATGGTCATTTGGGAAAGACGACTGAGATACAAATCTTCTAGCTGCTGGCACATTTCATTATATAATATCAAAAAGACATATTTTTAGTATTACTGCCCATCCCATCAGTTAAGTCTTTTTAAGTACTGGGAAGTTATCAAGGTCACAGTGGTAGATAAAAGTTTTCTAAAATTCTAATACTGGCCACAAATATTGTCCATTATTCTCCCTGAACAGACTTATTTATTTTTGAGAAATTGTTGGTCAAATACCTAAGTCTAAATAACCACAGTTTGTCAATCATTCAAGTGAAAATGGCATTTCATGGGGCAGAGGGGGAGGGGTGCTGGTTTACTCAAAACTCATGTAACCATACTAGGGTTTCTTTTCAAAATCACCTCTAGACATTGATAGTTTTCCATTTCTTCACATAGAGTATTTTTTAAAGTATATCAAAGTCATAATTTTCACTGCTTCATCTAGGCATTCATAAGTGAAACTGGCTTTTACATACACACACACATACACACACACACACACCTTTCTGGCTAATACCACCATATGAAAGTAAAGATTTTTGTTAAGGTCCCACGATTTTATTCACACTACTTTTGCACCATCAGTTTAAATGTCAACATAATGGAAAGCACAAATAATATCCAAATAAAAGTAGAAAAAGAGTTGATTTTTCTGACCCTCCAAAAGGGTTTGAGTTACTCTCAGAGGTCCTTGGGGGACATTTATCGTCTAATCATATGCATCCTTATATTAAAAGACAATTTTAGTGTTTAGTTTTAAGTAAGCCAATCTATTAAATACAACTAAAAATGTATACTTTAACAGTGTATCAGTAAAGCATGAGAAATGCTTTAAAGCAAGAAAGAAAAGGTCTGATTTGATACACATACCATACTCTCATAGAAGAAAGGGAAAAGAAAGCTTGTCACCTTTAATATCTACAGCTAAATAAGGAAGTTTGGGTGACAAGTCTGTCTCATTAGTTGTATATTAATTTTAGAAGAGGATAACTTATTTAAGAAATATTACCAGCCACGAGCCTTAAATACACTATGATCTAGGTCAGTACTGCCCAATGAAACTATCTCCACTGTTCAATATGATAACCACTTATCATTTGTGCCTATTAAGCACTTAAAATATGCTTAATAAAACCAAGGAACCAAATTTTTACTTCATTTTAATAAATTTTAACTTTTAATAGTGCTTCCTTGGATACTATAGATATAAAATATAGATTCTACAATTTCATATTTATGTCCTTCTCCTATGCATATCCCCCCATTATCCTCCTATCCTACCAAAATGAAGCTTAAAAAAAAGTTGTAAATATATTTTCTTATCTTCACAAAAGCACTGTGGTTAGCTTCAAGCAAATAAAAGATATTTGTATGTTCAAACGAAGTAGGAGGTAAAGAGGACCTAATAAACATGACAAGGCAACTAACACAAACCTTTCAAGAAGGAACATAGGTTCACTAAAATTTTAAAAAATTAAAAAACTATAGAAAAATAATCACTACTGGATTAACACTGGAGATAATTACCATTAACATTCATGTTTCTTTTCTTCTGTTTTGTTGTGTATCTATTTTTAAACAAATACGAATTATTCTGCTGCCTGCTTTAATTGCTTAGCTAAGTCTCATCAACATCTCTCCCAGGTCCAAGTTCTTTTCTGCAACAAAATTTTACCAACTCTCTGGACACATCATCGTCTTCTTCAGTCCCCGCCCCTGCACCCAATGTCTGCTAAGGGTGCTCCTTGCTATTTATGTTATCCAGGTTTATGTGGATTCTCCCAAACTCAGACCAACACTCCAGGAGTGCAAAGGTGCTGAGTGGCTTCAGCAACACCATCTTATACCTAAACATAAGATATTGTGCAGTCCCTGTCTCAGAAGAAAGAGACGGGGTTCAAGAACAAGGGTACATTACAACAGGAAAGTGGACCTCAAAGACTGTCACTCTGCAAATCACTGGAAGGGTGTGTGAATGATGCAGATTCTCGGCCACACTCTAAAGTCCTGACTTTGAAACTTTCCAGAGGTTCCTATTTTTAATGAGGGCATCAGGGATTCCGTAAACAGCTGGCCAAATTGGTAGAAATCTCCACCTCAGGCCTCTTAAGCTCTGTGGGAAGGAAAGCTGGAGAACCAGACGGGTGGGCAGGCCTCACCCATGCAGCACGAGGCACCCACTGCACACCAAGAGCTGTGCAGATGCAGACCACACCACTACTAGGAAGACTGAGTTCAATAACATCCTAACTCTCGGCATTAGACTACAGGTGAATTTTCTTTTATATTTAACAGCTCCCTGACCAGTATCAAACTCAGGGATTATAAAGTGAGTAAAATGTACTGTGAAGTTCTACCTCCACTTAGAGTGCAGAAAGCTGAGAGAACATCATTCTCACCATTTTTATTTTTTTGAGAAAAAGCTGATTCATCTTGATAATCGATTTTTTTCAGCTTTTCAGACACCTTAGGTTTATCTTACATTTGCAACATCCAACCAAGTGAAATGAATTCCAAAGAGCGACACAATTCAGGAAGGAAGAAAAGGACACATGAACTGCTTCTCCTTTGGTAATTAGTCATAAAAGCAGGTAAGCAACCAAGAAGTTGGTCTGCCTGTTGTGGTTTGGGGATGGAAAGCAGTATGTGAAGAAACCCAGGCATGCTTCATTTGGGTCCCCCCTGAGCAAAATGTTGGTGATTAGCAGGCAGTAGAAAATATGAACAAATATACCCCAGGAGCCCACTCAGCTTCAGAGCAAAAGCCATTTGCCACAGCAAAGAGTAAGGAACCCACCTGAACCCTTGTTACCTTTCTTTGACCTGAGGCAAAAACTGTAGCTCCCTTCTGTGACAGGCAAAGGTCAATCACCATTTTCAGCCTGCAGATCTCTGCACTACTACAAAGCAAAAAATACACTGCTGCTAAGGGAGGCAGGAAACATCCTCACTCTCAAGATCCCCCAAAGATTCAAGTAAACTTTGGTCATGAAAGGATTCAGAGATTAGAGTGGAGGGAAGACCCACCTGCACTCTAGACCACCCATGAGAGCAGAGCCTGCAGGTCAAATCTGGTTTACCCACTTAATAAATTCAAGTTTTTACTGGAACACAGCATTGCCCATTTATCTGTGTAAGGTCTCTGGCCACCTTCACACTGCCACAGAAGAGCTGAATAGTTAGGAGAGACCATAAGGCCTATGAAGATATTTATTTACTGTCTGTTCCTTAACAGAAAAAGTCTACCAATCCCTGTTCAGGACTCTCAACTGAGGATGAAAAGTCATTTGCAACAGAGATGGGGAGAAGCCAGGCTCAGGGACATAGGAATACCTATGACTGAGGCAGGAGAGCAAGAGAACAACAACAACAACAAAATCCACACATAGAACTTACACTGCCAGCCCAGGCCTTGGACCAAACAATAACAACTACCCATGCAAAGGGAGGGACAGTAATGCTGAGAGATACCCCAGCCCCAGTGAGACAAGGCCTGTTAAGACTTGAGGGAAGAGCAGAGTACTAAAAAGAATCCTTCTGGATCACTTAAGAACAAGCCAGTCACAGCCTACCACTGAGGAATCAGAGGCTGAGAACAACTGAACTAGGACCCAACTCAACTACTCACACATGGATTCAACAGCCTGACAGAGGATAGGCACACCTATTTCTAGGCCTAACTATCATGCATGTCAGTCTCTACTGGTTTTTCAAACACAATACCCAACATTCAATCAAATCCTAAGAGACACCAAAAAACAAAAACAAAAACTACAATCTGTTGTCAAGAATTAAACATTCAATAAGTCCAGAAGCAAAGATGGCCCACATGACATTATCCAACAGAGCCTTTAAAATAACTATGACATACATAGTGACCCAGTGTTATAGTTTGGATCTGGAATGTCCCCCAAAGCCTCACGTGTAAAAAACCCTTGGTCCTAGGCTGGTGGAGCTCTTGGGAAATGGAGGAATCTTTAGGAGGTAGGGCCTAGCTGGAGGAAGCAGTCAGTAGAGGTGCATCTTTGAAGGGTACATTAGGACCTGGTCTCTTCCTCTGCCTCTTCACCTTTTCTCTCTTTTTGCTTTCTGGCCACCATGACACTCTGCTCTGCCATGGGCTCCATACCTCACAACAGGCCCAGACTTAACAGAGCCAAGCAATTAAGAACTGAAACCTTTGAAACCATAAGCCAAAATAAATCTTTCCTCCTCTAGGTTGATATTCTCAGGTATTATTTCTATATAACAATGTCCCCCAAAATAGTAAGTTATACAGAAGGTAAATGAACCTTAGGACTATTAAATGCTTATAACATTATGTACTCCTAAGAGAAGTTGTAACAATGGTTTCAATAAAAACTACACAGAGGAAGCCAAGTGTGTCTAGCAGAAGACAGCAGACACCGCTATTTTCACTTAGTCTCAACTAAGTGCCATTGTTGTTACTACCACCATTTGGAAAGCTGCTCAGATTTCTAAAATAATACTGTACTCATTTCCAAATACCATTTGGGCTTGAATAATAAAATGAATTGAAGCCTGGCTTCTGTGATCCTAGATTTTTGTAAATTATCCACATAAGTATGAAGTAATCTGGGTCCTAATTCTAGCGTCTAAACTGGCTGGGTGATATGGGACAGTTAAAAAGATTTAAGGGTTAGTTAATGGAGTAAATATCCAAAAGCCAGAAAAGACAGAAGCCAGAAAGACTAACAGATGTGTTAGTTTTCTATACAGTGAGCTGATAACACTTGTGAGCTTGCTACTTTATGCTTATGTGCTTGTTTTTTAAAGAAAATATTCTTCCTTATCTTTTGAAATTTTAGTATACAGCACTGTCTCAAAATATTCATAAAAATGCAATTCATGATTCTACTCTGTACACTCTGATAACAAATGCAAATAACCACTCATTATTTAGGTGATTTTACTCTTACTTATAACAAATTCCATTTTCAAGTTCAAGGAAACAGTTTCAGCTGGAATAAGGAGATGTCTCTAAGCAACCTCAACTGTACAATAACAGGCTTTCTACAGACTTACAGTAAGTTACTTACTGAATCTCTACTTGGGAGCTGGTCTTTGTTAAACCCTATGAAGGCACATGTGAAAGACAACACAGTCCCTGTTTTCAAAGTTGACAGTAAAACTTATTAAAACTGTGGTCTGAATGAGATCCTATGGAATGACTGTGTGTCAGGGAGTCACTCATCAGCAAATTCTCTGAGATAAGAACAATAGTAACAACAGCTGAAGTTCTAGTGTGGACTTAAAAATAGATCTCCAAACACATTCTCCAGAAAAACTCAGTAAAATACACAAATGAAGACTTCCTCACCAGCTGGTAATGATATTTGTTTTACTTGCAATCTATGAAGAAAGGTACCAGGCAACTCTCTTATTACTTAAAATATTCCTCACTCTATTCAGGAGTAAACAGTAAATAGCATATTTGAGGGAAGAAAGAGGTTTTTTTTTAAAAAATACTTTGTAGTTCAACAGATATAAAATAAAAATTAAAGGCTTAAAAACACATACACAAAATTTCAAAGACCATGAAACAAAACTAGGTTGAGTTATGCTGCCACCCACTGGACAGAAAATAAATATCAAAGTAATACTTGTCCTAATTTTAAATACCAGGACATTCAGTTTACCAGCAGTTTGGCAGAGTTTTTATATGCAATCTGCCTTCTATAAAGGCTGAATCATATATAAAATATTGACTAATTCTGGTTTAGCTTCTGTTAGCTTCCATTACTAATTGGTTTGAGAGCCAAATCATATATTTAACTTGAAACCAAGATACATTCTGCATAAAAGACATCAAATTAATTTTATTAGAAGGGTTTAAATTTAATTAGCCAACTTCCTTTAAATTAAAACAGCTGGCAAACGAAGTTATTGTAAATTCATCCATATTTGAAGTTAAAAACCTCCAGAATATTCCTCCGCAGGCTCCTCTGTTTTTGTGGCCTCTCTACATAGAAATACTCTGACTCAGGTATTATCAGTGCTATTCCTCCCACTTTGTTACCTTGGCCTGAGAACCAAGTCTCTGTTTAAACACTGTTTACCGAAGGTGATGAAGTGTTAAGTTTCAAAATACTGAAAAAAACACCTGTTAATGGATATTAACTATAAAACTATCATCAAAATGAAAATATTTGGTGAAAATGAAAATATACTCACAAAATAAAATAAATTAAGATGTACAATAAATTTACTTATGTTACTTGAGGGGGATGACTCAATTGTTTCAGTGGATTCTCAATTCAGACATACACATTTTTAAAAAAGTCAACAAGTGGGAATGTCATTAAGACAGTTTTAAGAGTAAAAAATTTTTCACCCATTAAATTCAATTACCACATTGCAGTGAGGCAAAAAAAGTATATTCTAAATGTTGTCATTTAAAATACTTATTATATCACTCAAAAAAAGAAACCACATCAAACTCTCAGTGACTTAAAATGTAGCTTAGAAAAGCGTGAGACATCCACAAAATGGAGTATTATATAGCCATAGAAAAGAAATGAAGTGCTAATCATACTACAGTATGACTTGGATCTTGTAAAATTTTGCTGTCAGACACAAAAGGTCACATTCTCATATGATTTCCTTGTATGAAATGTCCAGCATAGGCAAATCTGCAAAGACAGAAAGCAGATCAGTGGTTGATAAGGTCTGAGGAGAAGAATAGGGAGTGACTGTTAATGGGTACTAGGTTTCTTTTTAGGTGACTAAGATGTTCTGAAATTAGTGGGGATCATTGTACAACTTTGTGACTACTAAAAAACCACTGAGTCATACATATCAAAAGGTCTTAGGGTGTGTGTTTTACCTCAATGAAAAATGCATTTCGAAAATAGATTAATAAAAATATAGCAGAGGTTCTTTCTCACTCATGTCATATTCCTCTCTTGAGGGTCGGCTCCATGTTACCCTTAGGCAGGAAGTGAGCCTCTGCCATCTGCAGCACTGTGGCAGAGCCAATCCTAAAGGCTCTCTGGGTACACACTCTACTTTCACTCACAATTCATGTGTCAAAGCAAGTCAGTTGGCCAAGTCTAACTTCAATCCCACCACGTACCAGAAGGGGACTGGACACATCTGTCAACAGCTCTATGACCAGCACATTTATCTAATGAGTACTTAACCTTAATCCAAGCCTACGACAGGCCAAAAGAAGCCAACATTAGTAAGTCAGCATCCTTGCCTGCAAGGAGCTCACAGCACTGCAAAGATGACCTCCTGTCTGGTAATTAAATGTACACCAAAGTGTTATATTAAGCACTACAGTAACAACAGAAAGTGCTGCAGAAGCAAAGAAGAAAACATGATTAATTAAGCCTGCCTGGATAGGGAAATGAAAAGCTGGGCGAACTCTCACAAATAGAATGCCCTTCTCCCAGATGGAGGGGAGGAAATAAGTAGTGGCCAAAGAAACTGAGAGAAGACACGATGGAAAGACAGTCCGCTTCAAATTAAAAAGACTAAATACTGTTGCTGCATTATCTTGCTGAGTAGAGTGTGAAGAGCCATCTAAGTTTATTAAGGAGCAGAGTGTTTGCTCTGTAGGTAAGTGGAGAGTCAAAAGGTTCAGAAAATGGGCAATGAGTGTGAGAACACTCAACAAAATGGACTTGGGGAAGGTGCAGGGCCCAGAGACAAGGTAGCAACCTTTTCCTCTTGTCCAGACAAACACCCATGAGGACTTAAATTAGGGAGGCGGCAGAGATAGATTTGAGACATTCCACAAGAGGAAAAATTAGCAAGACTTTTAACTCATTTCATATTCCTATCCAATCTATTAGAACTACCATTACACCTTTCCCCTAAAAGATGCTAAAAAAAAAATAAAATAAACTTGTATGCTAGTTTTTCTGTGCCCTTAGCATCTAGCATCCTGCCAGCATCCTGCTTGTTAAACTAAACGTCCTCAAACCACCATCCTTACCCTTCCCGGCTCAAGTCCCCTCAACTCCTAATGTTTCTAAGAAAACCAAAATGATCTTTGTATCCTGTAACCCTACCTCTCTTCTAACCATGAAGTTACTGTCTTACACTGTCTCCTTGACCTCTACAATGCATCCCCAGACTGACCCTTTTCCCCGTTTGTTACTGTCAGGTCCACAGTTTCTGATCCAAGATTCCTGAGTCACATGAGACCCTGAAATCAGAACTTCTTACACATAGAAGGTATTGTGATACATATGCCCTACAATACGCTCTAATCCCATAGGCACAGGAACAGCACACTGGTACTTCTGGGATAAAGTATAGGAATGTTCCCATTAAGTTCCTCATGAGTTTGGATAAAGTTCTACTACCACATCGGTTTGGGAGCCAGTTTTTGAAAAAACATTCCTCTTTCAGACTTTTCCTCTTTTTGTAATTGCAGATAAGGGACTGGGTAGCTGCTGCAACTCACCTTGTCTACCACAATCACCACCTCCCTACATCTCCACCTCTTCTACTCTTATGCACCTTATATTCTTTGTCACACTGATCTTCTAAGATGCAATTCCTGACATTTAAGGGATTTTACCAGTTGGCTCCAATCTGCCTTTTTGAGTCTTTTCTCCTTCCAGTCTCCCTGAAATACCCTTCACTCCAACTGCGCAGGACCCCTCCTCATTATCAGTCTGTCGGGTTTCTCCACAGGACAGCCTCTGTGCACCACGTTCCCTGATGCTGCCGTCCCCTCAACCCTAACCTGGCTGGCTCAACCACCTCTGCGTAACAAAGCGCCTTCCTCACTATTCTCCGTGCCACGGTTTCCTGAAAAGTTCTCATCCTCCCCATGGTCTGCTAGCAGAGACCGTGATTTAATTCCCTCTTTGAATTTCAACTGTTATTCTTTTTCTAATTTCCTGAGATAAATGCTAGAGTCATTGATTTTCTGACCTTATTTTCTAACATGAATTTTAGACTTTGACATTTTCTAAGACGGGCTTAGCCCCACAAGGCGTGACAGGCAGCAGGCACCAACACTACCATTCAGATACAGGTGCTTACTGACACTCAATTTCCTCTATCACACGTAGGTTTTTGGAAGTATAGTTTTACATGTTCAATCACAGAGCTTTTCTTTTTTTTTTTATTCGAGTTTTCACTATTCATTTCTAACTGAATTTTGGTGTTAAGCCAGAAAACATACTCTGCATGATTTAAATTCTTTGAAATGTGTGAGGACTTACACCAAGCATGTATCATCATCTTTATAAGTGACATAGGTTTACTTGAACAGAATGTGTACTCTACAATCAACATGCACCAACTTCTAAATGTTTACCAACCATGCAGTTCAAATCTCCTATATTCCTACTGATTTTTGATTATTTTGTCTGCTTACTGAGAGAGAGAGATTAATTTCTCACAATGTTACACTTTTCCCTTTTGGGTCTATTAATTTTTGTAGGTATGTTACTTTGTGCATACAAATGTAGAATTGTTATCTTCCTAGTAACTAAACTTTCTGTCACAAAAGAAAGTTTTCTTTATAGCCAATAATATTTCCTGCTCTAAATCTACTTTTGCTGATATCAGGATAGCTACCACATCTTCCTTTCAGCTAATTTTTCTGCAACTTGCACTTTGAATGTTTCTATATTTTTACAGACAGGCTAGCAACCTTCAGGAGGTTGCAGGATCATCTAGTCTGATTACTGATTTACTTTTTTAATGCAACATTTAGGTTTTTCTTTTTAAATTTGTTCTAAATAGACATAACAGTAGAACGCATTTTGATACATTGTACACAAATGGAGGACAACTTCTCATTTCTCTGACTGTACATGGTGCAGTCACACCAGTAGTGTAGTCATATATGTACATTGGGTAATAATATGTCCCATTCCACCATTCTTCCTACCCACATACCCCTCCCCCACATTCCTCTCTGCCCATCCAAAGTTCCTTCATTTTTCCCTAACCACCCCCAATATGGATCAGCATCCACTTATCAGAGAAAATATTCGGCCTTTGGTTTTTTGGGTTTAGATTATTTCATTTCACTTTGCATGATATTCTCTAATGCCATCCATTTACCAGCAAATGTCATAAATTCATTCTTTAAGGCTGAGTAATATTCCACTATGTATACAATACCACATTTTTTTATCCATTCATCTGTTGAAGGGTATCTAGGTTGGTTCCATAATTTGGCTGTTGTGAATTGAGCTGCTATAAACATTGAGGTGGTTGCATCACTGTAGTACGTTGATTTTATGTCCTTCAAGTATAAACTGAGAAGTTGGATAGCTGGGTCAAATGGTGGTTCCATCCCAAGTTTTCTGAGAAATCTCCATACTACTTTTCAGAGGGGTTGCACCAATTAACAATCTCATCAGCAATGTACAAGTGTACCTTTTTCCCCATATCCTCACCAACACTTATTATTGCTTGTATTCTTGATAACTGCCATTCGGACATGAGTGAGATGACATCTTAAGAGTAGTTTTGATTTGCATTTCTCTAATAGATAGAGATGATGAACATTTTTTCATATGTTTGTTGACTGACTATTTCTTCTTCTGTAAAGAGGCTCCTTCAGTTCCTTAGCCCATTTATTGATTGGGTTATTTGAGTTTTTTTTGGTATTAAGTTTTTTGAGTTCTTTCTATATCCTGGAGATTAGTGCTCTGAGGTGCACGTAATAAAGATTTTCTCCCATTCTGCAGGCTCTCTCTTCATGTTACTTTTTGTTTGCTGAGAAGAAGCTTTTTGTTTGAATCCATCTCATTTACTGATTCTTGATTTTACTTCTTGTGCTTTTAGGAGTCTTGTTAAGGAAGTCAGGTCCTAAACCGACATGATGATTTGGGTCTATTTTTTCTTTCTATTAGACGCAGGGTCTTTATTCTAGTGCCTAAGTCTTTGATCCACTTTGAGTTGATTTTTGTGCAAGGTAAGAGATAGAGGTTTAATTTCATTTTGTTACATATGGATTTCCAGTTTTCCCAGCACCATTTGTTGAATAGGCTATCTTTTCTTCAATGTATGTTTTTGGCACCTTTGTCTAGTATGAGATAACTCTATGTGGGTTTGTCTGTGTCTTCTATTCTGTACCACTGGTCTACATGTCTATTTTGGTGCCAATATCATGCCATTTTTGTTACTATTGCTCTGTAGTATAAAGGTCTGGTATTGTGATGCCTCCTGCTTCACTCTGCTTGCTAAGGATTATTTTGGCTATTCTGGGCCTCTTATTTTTCCAAATGAATTTCATGATTGCTTTTAAGAATGTCATTGGGATTTTAATAGGAATTGCATTAAGTCTGCATAATACTTTTGGTAGTATGGCCATTTTGACATTATTAATTCTGCATGTCCAAGAGCATGGGAGTCTTTCCATCTTCTAAGGTCATCTTCAATTTCATTGTAGAGGTCTTTCACATCTTTTGTTAGATTAATTCCCAAGGTTTTTGTTTTAGTTTTGTTCTGTTTTGAGGCTATTATGAATAGGGTAGTTTTCCTAATTTCTCTTGCAGTGGATTCACCACTGATGCATAGAAATGCATAGGATTTATGGGTATTGATTTTATATTCTGCTACTTTGTTGAATTCATTTATGAGTTCTAGAAGTTTTCTGGTAGAATTTTTTAGATATTCTAAATATAGAATCAAGTTGTCCACAAACAGTGATAGTTTCCAGTTCTTCTTTTCCTACTCGTCTCCCTTTCTTTCTTCAAACTGCTCTAGTAGTTTCAAGAACTATAGTGAATAGAAGTGGTAAAGAGGGCATCCCTGTCTTGTTCCAGTTTTCAGAGGGAACGCTTTCAATTTTTCTCCATTTAGAATGATGCAGCATTTAGTTTTTAACATTTCATATAATGTGATATGCTGAAGTTGAAATTTATTATCCTATTTGTTTTCTACTTGTCCCATCTGTTCTACCTTTTTCTATCCTTTCTTGACTTTGTTATTTTTAAACGATCTGATTTTCATCTTCTATTATCTTATTTGTTACATTTCCTTGTACTGTTCCTTTAGAGGTTGTGCTAAGACTATAGACTACATTCTTGTCTTATCAGACTAAAATAAAGCAGGACTTTGCTACTTTCTGACTAAACCAAGGGCCTTAGAACAGTTGAAATCAATTTTCTCCCACCTACACACTACTGCAATGAGTTCTGATTATACCCTACAAGAAATTAACACTATTGATGTACATTCACATATTTACCTTTTCTGTTGTTCATCATTCCTACCTGAAATTCCAAGTTTTCATCTAGGAACATTTTCTATCTGAAGAACACCATCTTCATTTTCTTTCAAGTGAGGAGGCTATTGGTGATGAATTCTCTCTATTCTTGTCTAAAAGTGTATTTCAGCATGTCTCCTGGCTTTATAATTCCCTAAATCCCCTACCTTGGCTAGTTATTTGTGACTGACACTGTTTATGAAAAACTATTGAACAACTACAGGCCTAGGATAATGTTATCTTTCTCCAGAGAGAATTCACTTTTTCTTCTGGTAAGTGATAGAGGTGCCAGCGAATCCAAACCATACTAATCTCACCAGGAAGGAGGTTTCAGTTACCAAGAAGGATTGTATATGCTGCTGGGACAGGATCTTCTGGGTTGATGGGCCTTAATTTCCAATTTTCTCTCCACACTTGACATACATACCAAAGTTCTACTGAAAGCTTACAGCCTGTTAGACACCTCTTCCAGAGTAAGAGGTGACCCTATAGAGAAATGGCCCAAATATTAGACTCTCCTCTTGAATTTCCTTCTTCCAGATCTTGGCTCTGTAATTTTGTTATAATTTCCTTGTTATTTCTAGTTTTTTAAAATTAGCAGGAGGGATGATTCAAATTATCAAGTTTTATCCAATACATACCCACCGCCCTACCTAAGAATCTTGCCTATTTGGATAGAAAAGTGCTAGCTGCCACAGGCTTCCCACCAGGAATCCTGGTGACCCACCAACAAGTTTTTATTGCTGTTGTTTTGTTTTTTAAGAGCAAGAACTCAATTGCTATTAACTGAGAAAGGCAACTGGGAGTCTTTAAGAAACAAGAAAGTATGCCAAAAAAATTAGGATTTTTGGAGGATTATTTTAGTCAAAAGAGGTGGCAAGTCAAGAGAATAGAGGTATGACTCCATAATGACACAAAAAGAATGACAAAAATGGGAATGCAAGAGGTAAGAAACAAAATATTACACCAACTCTGACTACCACCTAGAAAGAACAGTGAGAGCTGGATATGAAATCTCACACCTGAAAAGAAAAACTGATTCCGATGAAGAGGAATTTTGACTCCGTCTAAATATCTACTAGTAATAATTCAAGTTTAACAGGCAACTGGAGGTCCTAATCCGAGTCCTCACCAACAGTCTGGTGATTTCTAAGCTTCAACAGAACTTTCTAACTAATCAGAATATTATTTACTAAATTGCTAAAATGATATTCCCTCTACAATTACCTATTTCATTCACTTGTATATTGAAAAATCAGAATTGGAAATCCAGAGGCTTTGGAAAGGAAAAAGAAAATAAATATAGAATTTCATTATCACAATGACAGAATTTCATTAAGGTTAAGGGAAAGGAGAATGTTTAAAAAGAAGGCTGGGCTGAAGGCACAGCTCAGTGCTAACCCAGCATGCATAAGACCCTGGGTTTGACCCCTGGCACCACACATGCGCGCGCGCGCGCGCGCACACACACACACACACACACACACACACACACACACACCAAAATACACTATCACAGTTCAAGAAATCCAGCAGTAAGTAAAAAAAGAACAGATATACATTCAGTGAAATACAACAGTTAAGGAGAATACTAAGTGTAGGCTTAGTTATTTGCCAAATGGTTTTATTAATTCTACGACAATAACAAAAACACTTTTTAAAGCTACTGTGGAAAAGGCACTGTTACCAAGATGAAAGAAATGTGTTTTTTAAAAAAGAGGCACAGGTTAGATTATACTGTCATGTAAAAATATTTTGGTTAATAAATAAAAATAATCTATTAAAATCTCTGCAACCATAGTATCTAGTTTTTAGGTCAGCACCAAAAATAACTGGGGAATATGGAACATTATTTCATATAATCTCTTCAGTATCCCCAACAGGATATATCTTTAGATATGATAAATAAGTCACCTGCCAAACTACACAATCCAGCAGCTATTTTAAGGTCCAACTCATTGATTTATCAACTCAACACTACAGCTCTGATTACCTGCCAAATCCAACTCCATCCCACGCTTATGTTTTGACTCTAAAAATTCATTAAAAAATCAGAGCTGCAAACAAAATGACTATCCAAATATAACATTTCATTTCTGACTCATGAGACCTGGCAAGTACTCCTGTGTGGTACCGCCATGAAAACTACCTACAGCTCTCTATAAAACAGACATTACACAGAGTCATAAAATGCCCAGGAATTTGAAGAACATAAACATTAGCAATCACAGGACACTAATTATGCTACCTTTCCACTGGTACAGGTCAGACTTAACTGCCGAGCATAAACATTTACTGACTTATAGTTGTGCCAGACACTAAGGATAAAAAGACAAATGAGATGGATTCCCCACCCTCTAGGGGGGCCTGTGAGATAGTGTAAAGTAAAAATGATAACACAACACAATCATTGCCCTAATAGAGTTGTTATTGCCAAGATGCTAGGGGCCCATAAAGCAAGAAGCACCAACTGTTCATTCTGTTCTGTTCTGTTCTGTTCTGAGGGGAGTGCAAGAGTTCCAGGAAGGCTTCACACAGGTAGACAGAAATGAGTTGAATATTGAGAAAAGAAGGAAAAGATTTTGCCATGCAGGAAGCAGAAGAAAAAAAATGTCTTACAACTTAGTATAAAAGGACCACATATTTTAGTAGAGCTATTTGATTTTAAGGTTGGGAAAATTTACAAGAAAATGTTAGTATGTTTAACCAAGAGACACACAAGTGCTGAGTGGCAGAGCTGAGACCATAGCTCTGGGTCCCCATGTTTTGAACCACTCCTTCTTGCTGTTTAATAATGATCACAGGCTTCATAATCTTACAAAAATAGATCATTTTGAAGCTAGTTTTTTTTTTTTTTTTTAAAGGACCAACTGTTGAACTCAAGGTGGGACATATATTGACTTTAAAAATACTTAAACTCCCCATATCATGTTAACTTTACATTTATTAATACACTTGTTTTTAAATACTAACATTAAGAGACATAACCCTTATCTAGTTTTAATCTTTAGTAAGAATCATTCCTTTGTTAATATAAAATTAAAAATGATTTATTTTCATAATATGCTATATTAGCAGTGTGAAGGAAAACACTCTGATACACAGATGACTGGAGTGTAACTTAGTAAAACTTTTGTGAACCTCAAGATGGACTTGGCAAATGATGTTACTTATGAGACTAATAATTCACTGCAGCATTGTTACTAGTAAAGCAACTAGATATTCACTAGCAATAAGAAAAGTACATATTTGACTATAATAAAATTTAGCTCTGATGATAATTTTTAAAAAGCTACTTAATGCAACAACAACTGTTTGGAGTAAACAAGATACTTCAGACCACAAGGTATATGAGGAACATTATCCAAGAGAGTCCATCCCAGCACTTACCAGAAAATGTGCTTTATTTCAGAATTGTTGGAGCAGTTCCTAATTGTGTAGCAATTCCTGCTAAAGGACTTTCTAGGTATCATGTTATTTCTATTCCAGAACTGACCTGGCTGACCTTTAAGCACTGGAAGTTATACTGAAGCTTATCAGTACAGAGGAAAGGTGGGGACCAGGAGGCCAAGTGCCCTCTTAAACTGAGTATTTCCTACAGTCAGTCCTCTCACCACAGACTGTAAGAGCCAGCATGGTACTCATCCGCTATAGGGAGTTTATCAGTAGTTGACCTCAGTGTTCATATTGGCAAGTAAGAGAAATAAATAGGCAAACTATTCATCAAATAATATGAGTTCCAGAAAAAAATTAATAATATGTTGTATATGTATATATTTATGCTATGAAAGTCACCAAATATTAAAGTGAAAGAGAAAAATAAGGTTTCAAGTTAAAAAAAAAGTTTACATAGTAATTTAAGTAATTTAAGACCTGGAACCAGTCAAGGTCTTAAATATATTCCATCTAAAAATTTCTATAATTTATGTCATATTTTCAAAGAATCTACTCTAAAGATTAGATGATTTAGTCAATAATCAACTAGGAAATATTTATAAATTTACATCATAACCAAATGAACAAGATTCCAAATATATATAATGTATATATATTGAACAGTCTAGTTTCATCCAGCCAGAAAAACCCAAAGAAACAAAAATCAACACTATCAGTTCTTTACCTGCAGCTCCTTTGAAACTCTCTCTAAGTGGTTAGTTATCTTTTTAATCAGATCACTATACATCTGTTCCGAGTGTTGCTGGCATACACACTTGTACACACAACTGTAAAAACAAACAAAAACCAAGTTAATGAAGATGCACTTAACTCAATCTAAGGTGAACACACACTCTAAATATACTGCCAGTGATCAAATAATTCAGACTTAAAACCAGTGACTGAACACAACTTTTAATAAAAATTTGCCCTCCCCAATCAATGTCTGGATGGAAAAGATATCACCACTAACGGCAAATAATCTGAAGCATTCCAGCACTAGCTATTCTAATACTGCTGATAATCTAGGGTCTGAAATGATAACTTCTTAAAAGTCAGGTTCTCTCTTGCTATTTTTTTTTTAATAAATCAATGTCAAAATAAAGAAGAGAGCAATAATCAGTAGAGAGAAAGTTTCTAACTCACAAAAATGTTTGCAGTATAATCTCTTTGTACATGAGTTGTGTGGAACAACATAGTTGTCATTTCTTCTTTGCGTCACTGTGCTGATCTCATACCCCACCCCAGTTCCTAATCTATTGCTTTCATTTACCAGGAGCTGAGAAATAAATTAATCAAAGGGAGTTAGAACTGTGTGTCAATAAACATCAATGGGTTCAAGTAGAGTCTCTCTGTGAGACTAAAAAGTATGTATCTCTACACTAGACACTTCAGTCACTCTTGTTTCCTTGATGATCTCCAATTTCTGCACTGCAAATGGTAAAGGTGGCAAGCTAAGGCAGTAAGAAGTCTTAATTTGAAAACCATTTTGAATCAAAAAGTATAAATCATACTTGCTCCAATCCACAAGTGCAGAATATATAAATACTTCAAGTCTCACCCTGTGTATTTTATATATCACAAGCATGCATGCTGTCATAACTGAAGTTGCCCTGAACCTCAATATACCCTTTCAAATCCAGATAAATTAAATCTTGACTTACCTGTATATCTGTTCATAGGATATGGGGATATAGTCACCAGGACTCTGGGTTAAAAGTTGATCTATGGCACCATCCAATTTTGGCCAGTATGTGCTCTTATAATCTTCAATAGTTATAACATTCATTACTACAAGTAAAAAGTAAAATAAGTATTACTATGTGCCATGAAAAGTGAACACAAATCATAGCATTTTACACTCTCAAATTCCTTCTTTTATTACCTACCCATCACATTTCAATTAAAAGGGAAAATATCTGGTCAGGGAAGTTAAGCAGTTATGAATCTGCCCATCTTTAAAAGTAACATAAATATTATTTGCTTCCTTCCCAGTTTTCTGTAAGTTTCTGTCATCAATGAAGCATTTTCAAACATGCTGACCCTCAAAAGACACTGTCAATTTTATGACAAAGTGACCTATCAGTGAACCACAGAAGGTTCTACTAGGAAACAACAAACACCAGTGATATTTACAGATGTTCCTGGGAAAATCTACCTAATGATAGGACTATAGGTATTAAGATCTAAATGCTAACAGTCATAGAAGAGGCTGCCAGAAAATGTACCGAGCTTCATAGTGCTGCAAGTAACTCTTAGTTATCACCAGAGCTCTAACCTGGGCTCTTAACTATGTGCAACTTGACAAGCCCAACCGAAAACCTGCTCATGATCTGGAGCCTGACATCAAAGGCTTACCTTATTCCTACGGGCAGACTCATTCTTTCACTATAGGTCTTACAAAGCATTTGTAACAGCTGGTCTTAACAATTTTGAGATCCTGGGGTGACAGCTGCTTCACAACAATGGAACACTAATGTTAAAAAAGAGATACCCAAAGAGTGTATGATACCCTGAGAGACAGGAGCTAACAAACACTGAATCAGGTATTTTGCTGTTTATTCACCAGAAACTGGGGTGCAGAAAAGTCAAGTGGCGACTTCCCCTAAGAGCACATGCCTAAGTACTGGCAGAAGTACCAGGTAAAGGAAAGGCTTTGTATCATATTGACTTCCAACCGTGGTCATTCAGTTTCAAGGTTTTTTTTAAATTTATCATCTTTATTTAATATTTTCTTTAAACCAATTCAGTTTTGCTTAAGCTTATCTTAAAGGACACTTGAGGATTGATCTACTGAATCACAGAACTACATAGTATAACCTTAACATTATTTTGCTGGGGCTGGTGATGTAGCTCAGTGGTAGAGCACCTGCTTAGCATGTGAGGCCCTGGGTTTATTCCCCAACATGGAAGGAAAAAAAATAATATTTTCCTGAGTTAAAGAAGCCAGACCCAAAAGCCTCCATACCTTGAGCTCTACTTATATGACACTAATAAAGGCAAAACTATAGGGAGAAAAACATATCCTTAATTCCCAAGGGCTGGGTTTTAGGTAAAAGGATTATATACAAAAATTATCATGGGGCAATTTTTAGGGTAATAAATTGTTTTGTATGAACTATGGTATTAGATACCACATCCATGCATTTGTCAAAACCAACAGAACTGTATGCCACAAAGTGAATTTACTGGCTGTCAAAAAAGAAGAAGAAATCAACAAGGCTAGTAAACTAGTAAAGGTGAAATGCAAACTGTGACAAATGTATCTAATTTACAAATGAATCAGAACTCACAATGAAGAGAATGGAGAGGAAAGGAGTATTTGGATTAAATGTAAAACTAAAGACAAAAAGAACTGCATGCATATGCACGTACACACACATACACACACACATACACGTACGCACGCACACGCACACACCCCTAAACTTAGGTTTAACTTAGGTCTAACAGGTTTTGGATGGACCCATTCCAGCCGCAGTGCTGAGAGTAAACCAATTTAGTAGGCTATGATTTCGAGGAGAGATTTGCTGATGGATTGGAAGAGAGATCTAAAAGAACATTCGAGGATAACTCCAAAGTTTTTGGCCTGAGCATCAAAAGACAGGGCTGCTGTTTACTAAGACGAGGAACAGAAAAAGCTTAGGTTTATCTGGGGGTATAGCAGATACTGCTGGTTTGATCTTAAATGTTCTCCCAAAGCTCATGTGTTGAAGACTTGATCCCGAACTCAGGAGTGTTCAGAGTTTTGGGGAGATGACTGGATCGTGAGGGCTCCAACCTCAGGAATGCATTTACAGATTCACAACATAACGGGTTTTGAGGGTGGTGCTTTGTGATAAAAGCAAGCTCTCTGCTCCCCAGCTGCCATGAGATGAGCAGCTTTGTTCCACCACAAGCTCCCTGCCATGCTATTCTGCCTTGCCAGAGGTCCAAAGCAATGGGGCCACATAAACTCTGAACCCATAAGCCAAAATAAACCTTTCTCCCTTTTAAGTTGTTGTGCTGTGATATTTTGTCACAGCAACAAAAAACTGACTAACACACTCTTGTACACAAAGGCCAACTTTCAATATCTACAACTGCTTGCCTCAGTGTTCTGTCTAGCTGCCAGAACTTGCTCTAGAGAGGGGAGAGGCAGGCTGTGAGTGGTGGAGAATTAGCCCCAGCGGTTTTCAACCAATGGCTAATGAGGATCCAGTACCATTTCCTCAGTAGCTCCCCTGTGCTGTCAAGTGAGACAACAGAGACACGTGTGCTACACTGACACGCAGAGTTCCCCACAAGGATTAAGCTCACAGTGGTGAGACTGATTCTGCCAGCTTCCTTACCTTCCCGGTCTCACTTCCTCAACTTCCTTACAAGTGCTTCCTGGTCTCACTACCCTGTACTTAAAACTACTTGTACTTTAAAAAAAAAAAAAAAAAAAAAAGGTGGGGAGGGTTTCTTAAAAACAGAAAAGCCACATCACTTGCCATTAAACTGATGGCAATATAGAAATAAATATAATGTTAAATTCTAGCAAGATCCTGCTTCCTGCCTAGTGTTCTGAACCTGAAGTTTGCTTTCCCTGTTAAATAAAAGAGATTGGCAGATGTTGAAAGATATACACTAGCTCCAAAATACTACCTTTCTGCTCATGTAATCTAAAGAATTCAAAGAAAACTGAAAAGACAATTTATACTCTATGTGATACTGTTAGTGAATCCCTTATCAGTATACCCCCAAAGCACGCTCTGCACCAGAAGCTGAGACCTGAAGAAGAGGAGTAGAGTGCTCACAGAGAAGCTGAGAGAAACACAAAGCCAAGACCCCACACACCAGTCCTTGGGCTTCTGGCTGCTGAGCTCAGCACACCACACCACAGGGTCAGCCGCAGCTGAGCACTCCTACTTCCCACCTCAGCAAGCTACTAAGTCAGAGACATGAAGGAGGAAGAAACTAAAATGTAAAGTCCTCTAGCTGTTAAAAAAAAAATTAATGATTTTTTAAAAAAGAAAATAAAAAAGTCCTCTAGCTCTAAGGACAGGACGGAGACCCACTTTGGAAGCAGTGACTTACTGACGCCACTCAGGCATCTTTCTCATTTTTTTTTTAAATGCTTTGCTTTTAAAAATCTTTGAAAAGTGACATTTTTCAAAACTGACAACAATCTGAGGAACAGTAAAGAATCTTAAAGCCTCTTTCCACATACAGAAAAAAAAGTTACATCTATTTCAAAACATATATAATATGCCTCTATCTTCAAATACATTTTATTTGAAAATCAGATGAAGAAGTCAATTCAGCTGACCTCACATGCTAACTAATGTAACCTTTTTCTCAGGCCAGCCAGTCCTCACCAGTGGCAAGAGAAGCAGAACTCGGGTGGGTGAGCAGGGGCAGAGCCAGACATGACCTGAAGAGCGGGCACGAGCTGATCTCTGCGTGTCAGTGTAGCACACGTGTCTCTGTTGTCTCACTTGACAGCACAGGAGAGCTACTGAGGAAACTATGCTGAATCCTCATTAGCCATTGGTTGAAAACCGCTGGGGGGTATGGCTAATTCTCCACCACTCACAGGGCACGAGTGCTGTTAAAGCACTCTGAGGAAGGCTCCCCACGGTCCACACTCATGATGACAATGCAGGGAAGTTTAAGATATTGATTATTTCCTTGCTATCAGCAACCTGATCCCCAATCAAAAAAACAAAAACCATTAGCAGTTTGTTCCATTTACCAGCAGTTTTAACACAGAGCCTCAGGTGTGTAGGTGTGTAGCCATGAACTTTAAAAATCAGATATGCGATTAGAGAAATGAAATCCCTTTCAACTTTCACCATTGAAAAATGTGGACTAACCAAAAGAAACCACAGACAAAATTCATGCAATAAAATAACTAGTTTACTATCTTAAAAAGGCAACATGCAGCGCTCCAGGGCAGAACGCAGATAACATGAGATCTTAGGAGACTGAGAAAGTCATATAATTTAGACAATATTTTTCAAACTTATGTCTTGATTTCAGTAGTGCAGCATTAAGTATATATTAGAAAACATAAGCAAAAAAGAAAAATCACTCATAATTCCCCACCAGGAATTATGAGTACACCAGTCTTTTTTTAACATATATCTTCTGTGGTTAAAGAGTAAATAAGATTCCCAGTGAACTAAGGAATTCTTGAATTCTACCTTTTAAATTGCCTTTCTGGATATAATGTGCAACATCAGCAAATGTGAATCCAAATTAAAACACAGAACCGAGATAAAAATTAAATCACCATTAAATTACTAAATTTTATCTAAGATTTTCCACTTCAAAATAATGGATTACTTTTTAAGCCATTTTTTAAAGCACTATAAAGACTGCATTGGTGCTGCACACCTGCAGTCCCAATTACTTGGGAAGCTGAGGCAGGAGAATCACTTGAGCCTAGGAATCCCAGAACAGGCTGGGCAACCTGGCAGGGTCCCAAATCTTAAAAAAAAAAAAAAGGAAGGAAGGAAAAAAAGAGCGGGGGGGCGGGGGGGGGTTTGTTCTATAAACTCAGATGCCTACAAAGCTAGGCCAGTAAACATAAGTTAATAAATCAAGTCTGGTACAAAAATTTTTAAAAAGAGTGAACTGCATGTACCCTCTAGAGACATTCAAGTTAAAAAAATTTAAAGATTCTTGGTGTAAGCCTCAAAGCATCACGTTACACAAGGCTTAAACCTAGAAACAGATAACAAGTTCATATGTCCTAAATCCCACTGAGAAGGCAGTTTAACCAAACTTTACTACAGTAAAATGAAATAAAGTCTAAAAATACATGGAACAGCTGGAAACAAAAGTTTAAGAAATACTAGGTTGCTAATAAATAGGAAACTACTACAGATGTATAATTCATACCAGGAATAAACACTCATCCTTTTTTTTTTTTTTCTTACCAAATAACTTACTAAAACTTGACTTTATTTATTTATTTATTTATTTACTGTCGGTCCATTCCAAACTAGACTTAAGCCCGGTGGAGAAGAAATTCATAGAGTACCAACTCGAAACAAGTGGTAGGTATTCAATAATGTTTGAAGTAGACTAATTTAGTGTCAAAATGAATGGTTACTAGAAAAAATCCAAGGCATACTACTTAGTAGTTGTTTTGGAATTAAGGCTTAAATCATATTTCATTTCACACAGGATAAAGTACATCAGGTTAACCCTATTAAATAATCCTTTGGGTGATTTTTGGTGTTATTTCTTTGAATTTATTCAAGAGGGGAATAAATTCAGAAATTACAATCAGCATTACTCTTTCACACTTGGTTTACTGTGAAGGCTGATCATTACCTGCTTTCAGTGGTTCTCAAAAGTCTGACCTCCAGAGCAGCATCAGCAAAGGCAAACTGCCAGATCAGATGTTAGGTGGGACCCTGTATCTATCTAACAAGCCTGCTCCAGGTAACTGTCAAGGTTGCTCAAGCTTGAGAACCAGTAACTAATGCCACTGCATCAGTAGCTTAGGACAGTCAGGGGATCACCTTAGAGTTTCTCTTCTGTGGCTTGATAAGTGGTTTGTCAGTTGGCAACAATTTGAGTTAAGAGTCAAATAACAATATAATCAAAGAAAATGTTAAAAGAGTAGCCATAAACTGTTTCATATCAAAGACTCACTCAAATTCTACTCTATATCCCTACTCCACATCAAAAAAAAGTTGCTTTCAGTTAGAATTGATAAGACTATAGTAATGACAATTCTAAAAGACTTAAGCCAAATTTAATAAGCTAAATCACATCTGAAATAAACTTTTTAGATGAACTAAAATTAATTACAAATTTGGTAATCAGAATGGAGTAGGCGAAAAGAACTCTGGATTATCTAATTCTAACCACTATCTGCTTTCTGAAAGAAAACTTACAACTTCTTGTGATCATGTTTACTCATCTATCAATAACCACCTAGTAAATATCTGTTGTCCAAAACATTACGGCTGGGCAGAATGTTCTGCTCCCTGAAGCTCACAGGGACGACTGAACTCTTTCAAGTATAAGAGAGTAAAGCTAAAGGTCAAGAACAAAACTTTCAGCATGAGAGAAGCCCCTGGCAATCAAGAAAGGGCAAAATCAGAGTGGAAGAGAAGAATCAGAAGCTGAACCAGGCAGTATATTCTAATAAATAAATGGGAGGAGATAAGCTTTATTTAAGACAGAAAAATCCTAGCTAGTATTTACTCAAAAGGAAAGTAACTTTGATACAAAGCAAACAGTGATATTTAGTTGATCCTCAGAGAAACTGACCAGTTTAAAAAAAAGAAAATAGTAAAAGGAGTTAGTAAAATCTTTAAATATCCTTTTCCTTATTAGGAGAAAAAAACAAAACCTGCACTACCTACACAGGTATACTTTGATTTGCGAATAGAACAGAGTAGCTAATTTGTTAAGTCCTAGTAAAGCACTTATTTTTAAGTGGGGTAAATACTTCCAAAACCTGTGAGCTTTAGGTGTTTGGAGAGTTTCTAAGTGATAGGGTTTGTGGTCTGCATAATTCAATTGAAACACTATGGACAATTTCAAATATCTGTGATCATTCTCTTCCTAATAACAGTATATCCATATCAACATGAAATTACATTCATTATATACATAATCAGATAACACTAATGTGTTATTTTATGTAGGTCCTCATTAACACATTCTTTAAGGGTTCTGTGCTACCTAATCTCTCACCCCATATAAAAACAAAAACAAAAACATAAAAAACAAACAAAAAGTATTTTGGTCCAGGTAAAGTTATAACTGTATCAACAACTGACACTATCTAAACTGTCTGGCTTTCTATAAAATGAACTACCTCTTCCCCCAAAACACTGTAAAACTTGTATGAGAAATACAATGATACTGTTTTACTGCTTAGGAATTCACACATTTTCCAACTTGAGGAAATGTAGTAGGAATAGCAGAAACTTCCTTCATTACTACTATTTCCAAACAAAAACAGAAACACTACCTAGTTATCGTGGCTACCAGAAAGACTAAGATCTTTGTTCCTTTAGAACAATGATCACACAAGTTTCACAATTACATCACCTAGAGCCTGTGACATAGTTCCTAACATGAACAGGTTATGACAATACACATATGAAATGGTCAAGGACTCCAGGTCATCTATTATGGTACCAACTTCACCTAATCCAAAATTTCAAAAACGTCAAAGTTATTCAAACTTCAAAGTATAAAGTATTATCAACTGGGATTATATAGGTATAAACTGCTGGTTCCAGGTCTTCCATGATTTTAAAATTCTCTGGTGTCTTCCAAGATATAAACTGGTCAACTCTCCTTGGCCTGAAGACCAAGAACATATGAACTGCTGGGTACAGTGGCACTTGCCTATAATTCTAGCGACTTGGAAAGTTGAGGCAAGAAGATCGAAAGTTCAAAGCCAGCCTCAGCAAAAGCGAGGTGCTAGGCAACTCAGTGAGACCCTGTTTCTAAATAAAATTTAAAAATCGGGCTGAGGATGTGGCTCAGTGGTTTGAGTGTCCCTGAGTTCAATCCCCAGTAACTGCCCCCCCCCCAAAAAAAAACTTATGTATTTGAAGAAGTCAAAAAAGGCAGGTGCTGATGTGAATCCCAACAATAAGGAAGCCACTCTTGCTCTGCCAGACCCAAGAGGTTCAGGACTTGAGGACAGGATACAATGAGGAAGAGATGGAAAGGGGTGGGAGGTGGAATGGAGATTGACAGCAAAGTCTGTAGGCTAAAAAGTAAAAAGAAGCTAGAAAAGTGTTCTTCCATGACAAAACTGGAAGACAAAGTATTAGAACTTGGAGACATAGATACACGTGAGGCAGGGCTGGGAGGTGTGAAGCACAGGGCCAGTGGAGTAAGCCAAGTCAGAAGTCAGCACAAGAACCACTCCCGCATCTACCTTGCTCCTTTGCTTCCTGCCCCACCTCCCACCCCACCTCTTCTCAGAAGATCCTCTACAAAACTCAAGAGTTCAGACATTCACATATGAATATTTAGAAGTTCCTCAACAAAACAGCAGCTCTGCATTTAATCAGTCAAAGGTTAAGACCAACACGCTTGACAAGGTCCCTATACACACAGAACTACCTATTAACCTTTTTCAGTTTTAAATATGAATAGATGGCTAAGGATTTCCAAAGATTTGCACTAAGTCTCAGAGATGGAAGCTCAAAACAAAAACTGACAAGCTTTAGCTTTGTTTTTAAACAAAGATAATTTAAGTACAATAAACTTTAAAAAACAAAAACTCATATGCTCAAAAAGATAAAAATTAAAATTACTATAATGAAAAAGAAGTCATCTGCCCATGTATAAAATCCAGCAGAAGGATGAAAAAAAAAGAAAACATCCAGGAACTCTCTCAGAGCATTAAGGGTAACAGAATATAATAAAAGTTAAAAGACTTAAAAGATCAAAACAGGAAATTCAACGTTTCACTACCAACTACCATGTTCAATACCAACAATTTGAAAGAAAGGGGATAATAGTAGTACAGAGAATACTGACATGCTACTATAAGAAAATACCCCACAAATTTTCTCAAAGGGAAAAATGTCACATACAGAAGAACAAGAATTAAAATACCACCTGATCCTCCATTCATTGTAACATGCAAGTTTAAAGTAGATGAAGCAACACTTAAAAAATTCTAAGGCAAATTTCACTTAAGAATCCTATACCTGAATTGTCAATGAAGTATAAAAGCACTATTAAGATATGTTCTTTCTATATAGCTGGGCATGGTGGGCTCAGGAGGCTGAGGCAGGAGGATTCCAAGTCAGGAGGATTGCAAGTCGAAGCCAGCCTCAGCAACTTAGCAAGGCCCTATGCAACTCAGTGAGATCCTGTCTCAAAACAGAAAAGGCTGGGGGTGTGGCTAAGTAGTTAAGCGCCCAGGGTTCAATCCCTGGTACCTATGCATTGGCCCTAAGCAATAAACAGGAAAAGGGGGAAAAAGAGGACAGCTTCCCAGGCAGACAGAAAAACAAACTGATTTGTTTGAGCATTTCAAAAACACCAGTCATTAAATGGTCAATCCAATGAAGCTGCTAAAAAGTTTAAGACTATGTCCAATAAAAAGTATGCAAACAGAAATAGGGCAACTAATAGCAAAGTTCTAGGTGAAAGAAAATGTAATCTGAGTATACTTTTGGCCCTTCAGGGAGCATTTATGTAGCTATAATGTAAATGTTTTTTATTAAACCAAAAATTGTGGTATTAAAAGAATTGGAGAGATGAGGTATGTGGAAATATGAAAGAACTAAATTCTCATCCTAATAACAGCAAGTCAATAACACATAAGCATGATAAATTAAGCAGTAACAATATTAACACATTGAAATATGTGGATAAATGCCAGAAGAAACATATAAATCAATCATAGTCAAATGGTTGGCTTTGGGTAACAGTTTTCAGAATAAGAAGGGATAGGGGAGGGAACCACAGATTTTTATTGTATGTTTTTTCCCACAATTTGAACTTTTAAATTATAAGTCTGCACTATTTTAATAAGCACAAAGTATTGTTCTTTTTTAAAACTGAAGAGTTTGGTGAATCTCGAATTCTTAAAAATGGAAAAAGAAATCTATCAGGATCAAATACTTATTTCAGGGTTTCCAATATTCTTAGGTGCAGGAAAAAAAAAAAAAAAAAATCCCAGGATTTACCACCAACTGCCCTGGACCTCTCTCCCTGAATGTTCTAAAGAGACATCCACACTCACACCTTTATTCCTTTCATACGTGGGTCAAATTCAGGGCCAGCTGCACAGTCATCCAAACCATCAATCCTGAGTCTTTATTCTCTCTCTCTGGCACATTTTTGTAGACTCCAGTCCCTAAACATCTCTAAAATCTGAAACCTCCTTGCCTCCAAAGTTTTATTTGTTCAGGTGTCCACCTCTTGTGTAGACTTAATTATAACCCGTCCACTAGTCCAGGCTCCATTCTCTCCACTCTCACACCAAGACACAGAAGTTTTCTCCCTTAACATCCTTCAGGGCTCCAATGCCTACAGAAGAAAATCCTCCTCCTAACATGGCAAGTCCTTCACAATCCTGCCCTTTCTATCCACCCAGGTTTGATTTGTGCCACTCCACTCCCCACACCCTGTGTCCCAGAAGTCATTTTGACTCCTGGCCTCTGGCACAGCCTGCCTCCTCAGCAAGGAAGTCTCTGAGTTCAGTTTCGCCTCCCCCACAACCCCAAAGTGTCTCTCCATTTTCACAGGAGAACCCCTCTTTCTTCTAGGCTACCAAGAAGGTGCACAGCTTCACTACAGCATTTAATCATAATGTACCATAAATCTTTGTCTCTCCATCACCTCCCATGTTAAAAATATCAACTTGGCATACAATAAATAAACACTTGAATTAAAAAAATGACGTGCAGATGTCTAATCAGCACACCTACAACTACATATTCAGATCTACAGAGGTTAACAGCCAAATGTCCACAAGAGTAGAGAGTAAAAGCCAGTCTGCCCGGCCAAGACACACTACAAAGGGATAGCTACAGTAAATTTTTACACAGCACTTAACAGTTTACAGTGTGGTTACATATGGTGTATAGTTTATAGAGAAAGTAAACAGCATTGATTTTCTTTAGGGATGTGACCTGGGCTTACATAAACATTAAAATGGCTTTCTCTTGCAGTTTCATCAATGACATTTTATGTAATAAAGTGTTTTTTTAAAAAAAATGATAAGACCAAACTGCAGAAAGATCCTGATGCTGGGTCCATGGCTCAGTGTTACAGCGAGCTTGCTGCATTACACCCCCACTTCACTGCAAGGTAAGAAAATGCCAGACTGTCACCAGAGATGTCGCAAACAGTGCACACCTTAAGATATGAATGCATTTACTGATCTAATTGAAAAAGAATCAACTCATCTGCAAACCAGCAGATAGGTCCTGATCAATTACAGGATGACCTTAAGATTTAATAAAATCAGTTAACACTTTCATTCAGTTCATAAGTCACACTTTTGAGTCAAGTTAATTTTTAAAAAACAGAATAATTTTACTCAATTTGACTTAAAATTCTATGAAGCTTCTGTACATCTGGAAAAGAACCATTAGTGACCAGGTTAAGTAAGTGTCCTCTGATCCTGGAACATCATCATCAGTCAGTGCGAGATCCCTTCATTTGGTGTTTGTTTAGTCGTGTAGCCCCAGCCCTGCATGCCCTCCTTGTCCACACATAAAGCCATTCTATTCTGTTGAATACATTTGGAACACAAGACATGTGGCATTCTGATGTGATAAATCAGATGTGCTAATCTGAGTTTAGAAGCTTTAAAAGCCATATATGTTTCTATTTCTTTTCTTTGCCTCTTCCAAGAAAGGCAAGGTTCAGAAAAGAGTTGCCTGCTCTTTACAATGAGATGGCATATGGAGAGCAGCAGGCAGTTTTCAGCCACTAATGTAACATGAGCAAGAAATAAACCTTTGTTATATAAGTTCCTGAGATTTGGTGGTTATTTTCATAGTATGCTGACTAATGTTGAATGGAAAGTTACACTAAAAATTACACTTTCCGGTCGGGCATGGTGGTGCACACCTGTAATCCAAGTGACTTGGAAACCTGAAGCAGGAGGACTGCAAATTTGAGGCCAGTCTCAGCAACTTAGCAAGACCCTGTCTCCAAATAAAAACTAAAAAGGGCTGAGGATGTAGCTCAGTGGTGAAGCACCCGTGGCTTCAATCTCCAGGACCTCCTCCCCACAAAAAAAATAATTAGGTTCCACCAAGAGAACACATTTAAGGGATATTTGGAAGACCAAATCAAAACAAAGAACATTATTATTGTTGCTAATGTTCCAGCAAAGTAGAGACATGAGAGTTTGTAGCATTCAAATTCCAAATCTCAGTGGCTTCTTGCTTTGGATACCTAGAGGAGTTTCTTGCAGTGAACTGTGACTGATAAGAGTATTTGCCATTAAAATAGTTATAGGAAACAGACTGTCAAAGGCTAGAAAGTCACTTTTCTGATCTCGATGGATTTAAAGGGAGTGATGACACAGTTCCAGTAGTGCCTGGCACTGCTGTAGTAGCCAAGTGTTACTTAACCATCACTGCAAACAACTGGAATAAAGTTCTTAAAGAAAACAATTTGGCAGATTGCTGTGATAATTATGATGGAAATAAGAAATGCAAGACTATGGAGTGGGCTATCTGACCTGATGCACTTCTTTAAGCTTTGCACTAAATGATTAAGTCAATAAAGAGAAGACCAAAGAGTAAGCATCCATGGTTGCCATCCACACAGATGCATATGATACACACATTTTTTTTTTTGGTGGGGTTGGTACGGGGGATTGAACTCAGGGGCACTTAACCACTGAGCCACATCCCCAGCCCTGTTTTGTACTTTATTTAGAGACAGGTGTCTCACTGAGTTGCTTAGCACGTCACTAAATTGCTGAAGCTGGCTTTGAACTTGCAATCCGCCTGCCTCAGCCTCCCAAACCGCTGGGATTATAGGCAAGCGCCACTACACCCAGCAATACACATGTCTTAAAAGAAAACAAATAAAAAGACACTTTACACAGATAGGAACAAAGATAAGACTATTCCAACCTTTATTATAAGAAATAATGCAGTTCAAAAGATGGAAAGACATCTAAAAAGTACTGACAGGAAAAACAACACAAAGCAAAACAAAAAAGGCTGAGTACGTAGAAGACTACATCCAGCAAAAATAGCCCTAGGAAAATGAAAGTAAAAACAGACAAAAGCTGAATAAATTCAAGGTCAACAGAACTACACTATAACAAATATTAAAGGACAAGAAAAAGAAAAACAGATAAGGAAACTTGGATCAAAGGAAAAAACAGTGATAAAAACACTATTTAGGTTAATATAAAATTCTTTTCCAGCTTCTGATTATTTAAAAAATTAATGTCACATCTTATGATTCTATTCATATGAAAAATCCAGAACAGGTAAACCCACAGAGAAGGTAAGCAGACTGGGGGATGCCACGAGCTGGGGGAAGGGAAAAACAGACCAACTGCTTAACAGGCATAAAGTGTTACCACAAGGTGACAAAAATGTTTAACAAAAATATTAAACTAGATACAGGAATAGTTACACAAGCCTGTGAATGTACTAAATGCCACTGAATTGTTCACCTAAAATGGTTAATTTTGCCGAGTGTGGTGGCATACATCTGTAATCCCAGAGACTTGCAAGGCTGAGGCAGGAGATCTCAGGTTCCAGGTCAATCTCTCATAAGCGAGACCTTGTCTCAAAATTTTAGAAAATAAATAAAAAGTGCTGGAGTTGTAGCTTGGGGTAGAGCACCTCTGGGTTTAATCTCCCGACTGCATAAAAAAATGAAATAGCTAAATTTATGTTGTGAATTTCATTTCAGTTTTTAATAAAGATAAATAACTTTTTAAAGCAAAATGAATAACTGTGTATTTGAGGAGTTATGACATATACAGAGGTAAAGCTATATATAACAACTATCATAAAGTACAATATGGGAGAAATGGAAGCATTCTGATATTAAGTTTTTATATTATATATAAAGTAGTCCAAATTATTCGAAAGTAAACTGTTACAAGTTAAATTTTCATGTTGTAATTCCTAAGGGCAAAAGACTATGCTAATAGGCAAAACTGGAGACAAAACTAAATTATAAAAAGACAAGAAAAGAGGGAATTAAAAAAAAAAAAGAATAACATATGAACTAAGTGAAAACAAATAGCAAAATAATAGATTCAAACCTTACTATACTGGTAATTACATTAAGTGTGAAGAGTCTAAACAAGGCCATCAAAAGGCAGAGATTTTTTTTAAAAAGCAAAATCCAATCATACGTTGTCTACAAGAAATGTACTTTACACAGATAAGTTAAAAATAAAATAACTGGAAAAGCTGTATCACATAAAAAATAATCCTGATAAACCTAGAACGCCTATCAGAAAAAGTGCTTTTCAGGGTAAGACAGACAGCAATAAAGACAGACATATAATGATAAAAAACCAAGAAGACTAAGAATCCTAAACATGATGCACCAAATAAAGGATTAATGGGCAGAACTGAAGCCATACATACATGGTCAGTTTTTTTTGTTTTTGTACTGTTTAGTTTTTTAACAAAGTTGCCAAAGTCAGTATGGAAAAAATAGGCTTTTCAACAAATAGTGCTGACATAAGTAGACACCCATATGAAAGAAAGGAAGTTCCACCTTTATCTCAAGCTACACGCACACATCAAGTCATAATTCGGATCACAGAACTAAATATAAAAGCTAAAACCATATAATTTCTAGAAGAAAATGCAAAAAAAAATTTCTGGACTTTGGGGTATGCAAATACTTCTTAGGATATAAAAAGCACAAGCCATGGGGGGGAAAAATCGATAAATTGGTTAACATCACTGTTAAGAAAAAAAGACAAGTCACAGAATGAAAATACTCATAATATGTATTATCTCACAAAACATGAAACTAAAATTTGCAGCGAATTATTTATACACAGTAAGACAACCCCAAAAATGAGCAAAATATCTAAACAGACTCTCTCAAAATTGTGAGACAGGCCAGAAATCACATGAAAAAAGCCAAAGGGAAATGTACAAGAGAAATGCAAAATAAAACCACAATGAAATACTACTACTCACCCACTAGAAAATCTAAAACTTAAAAGACTGACAATATCAAGAAAAAGAAGCCTGGCCTGTACACATATCAAAAAGTATTTGGAACAACTGGCACTGTCATATATTGTTGGTGGGAATGCACAATAGTGAATACACTTTGAAAAATGATTTGGCAGTTTCTCACAAAGCCAAACGCATAACTAACATATAAACAAAGAATTCCATTTGTAGGTTCTTATATGACAATTTATGTCCAAATGAAACTGGTTGTTCATAGCAGCCAAAACTGAAAACAACTCAAATAAATAGATGATGTATGATAAATCCAAAAAAAAATAAAAAATAAAAAAACCTACATAGCCATAAAAGGGAATAAGTAACTGATACATGCAAGAACATGGAATATCTCAAAAACAGGATAAGGGAAAGAAAACAAGCACAAAATAATACAAATTGTATGATTCCACTTACAAAAGCCTCTCCTTACAGAAAGCAGATCAGTAGGTAGCTGGGGTGAAGGCAGGGTTACTGACTGCAAAGAGGAATAGGCATATCTTAGAGTGGTGAAATAGTTCATCTCTTGATTGATGCGGTAGTTACTACTGGAAGAGTTCTCCTTGGGTTTCAGGTACTCCTGCAGGGCTAAGTGCAAGGCCCTGAGCAACCCTTCTCCTAAACCTTTGCTACTCTGCATCTGGTACACTTGAAAGATAAGGGAGTCTCCCCCCTAAACAAGCAGCAGGTTTGCTTACTGCTTTCTATAAAAGCAGTGGATTCCCCTCAAATTCGGTGGTCTTCAGCTGCAAAACAAACACAGTAAAGAAGCATCCATTGTACTAGTGTGTCATCCTTGTGGAATTTGGAAGGAAGGGGAACTTAGGCAAATATGGTGATTCTTATGCTGTTTGCTGTGCTGTGATACATTCCTTGTCTCTGACCCAGGAGTCTCCCACTTCTGTCAGCATCTAGTAACAGTAACAGGCTAGCTTTTAACTTGCAAGTAGGATAAAATCAAATCTCTGACAAATAACATGGGTCAAAATTCATCAAACTGTATACCTAAAATGGGTACACTTTACAGAGCAGAAGGGAGATGTGGAGAAGAAAGGAAATGGACAAGGAGGAAAAGGTGAAGGGAGGAAAAATGAGGAGGAGATAGAATAAAAGAGAGGTACGCAAGAGGAGGTTAGGACACCAGAAATTCCTTAGCATGTGGAGGAATGAATCCAGACTTATGAAGACTTAGAGTGGATTTACTCTATCTGACCCTCCTAATTTTGCCCCTCCTACACACACACACACACACACACACACACACACACACACACACACACACACACACACACACACACTGTGTTCTGAGAAGGTCTTCACCAAGGAACTGAGAAGTATATTGGTGAGGGAGACTCTAATTGGGGGGGGGGGGACACGGGGGGACGCAGGTGAAGAAGGCAAGGTTGTCCTTTATAGTTCTGGGTAAAGATGAACAAAAATGCCATTAAAGACACTCTCTGGTACCAATGGGTTAGTTCAATTCCAATAGTGACAAAGGATAAGTAGAAAAAGGTCCCAGATATAAAGTGAGCATGGTTATTTTAATGAGCAGCAGGGTCAGAGTGGTTATCAGAATGGCTTGGATCTCTGGTGGTAGCTAATAATGGTGTCATAAGAAAAATAAAACAGGCAGTATACCAAGATGTTCCTTGATCTGTATAATGGGAGTGGGGGACTCTTAAGTATACCAAAGATCTCACTTGAGTGAATACAATGAAGAGCCATAAAACCTCACCTAATACCCAGATTGAACCTGTTCAGACACAGAACCCCTGGAACAAAGGAGAGGATGGATTCCAAAACTGCTTCAAGAACATACCTAAGTCTTTTTTCTAGCCTGTTTCAGTAAAACATGTGGCTATCTGTTAGAGACAAAACATTTGGGAAATGGAAATCACTCAGATTTTTCAAGGATTATGAACGCTGGCTCTGAGCCCATACTAACCCTCAGGGACCCAGCATGTCACCAGTCAGATCAGGGACTTAAGGATATCACAAGATAAATGGCATTTTGGCTTCAATCCAGCTCACAAGGGGCCCAATGGATCCATTGTCCCACCCTGTAATTTCCCCAGTTCCTGAACACACAGGTAACAGCTCCCTGCAGTTAGGGTTATAGTGTAGGAAGGGCCAACTAACAAACCCCACAACAACAAATAGTACATCCCTGTGGGAACAACAGAGAATACCAACTTCAAAGACTTGATGGTGATTGATATGGCATTCGAATTTCACCAGTCTACCTGGCCAGAGCAGACTGTGGTAAATCACACCTCGTAGAGACCTCAATAGCAATTGCTCTTCCAAACATGGCCTGATCATTAGGACAAACCAACCATCCCAAGCACATAGTATATATTCAAGTTTCCCATTTCAAAAAACACCAGCAGTTGTTTTCTCCATCACCGTCTTGGTTCAGGGTCACATCAACACTTGGGCTATCTTTCATTTTCTGGTCCACAGCCTTTGAGCATCTCAACAACACACAAGTCCACTGAAACTGTCAGTCTACCGACAAATGTGAGTTTTCCTATATCCCCATATCCCCATCTGTACACTAACACTATCCAGCTTTTTAATTTTTGTCAACCTAATAGCTGAAAAAAGACATTCCACTATTCTTTAAATCTGATATCTCAGATAGTAATACTTTCATCCTTTCTTAACATTTTCTACTTTGTAAGCTCCTTATTGATATCCTTTGCGTACTTTTCTAAAGAAGTGGCTGCCCTCTTATTATTATCCACAATTCTCTTGTCTACTCAAATCCTTCATCACATTTAGGCTCTTTAAATATTTTCTATCATTCTTTCACCTGTCTTTTCATAAATGAAAATTCTTAACTTTTATACAATCAAAGACACTAATTTTTCACCTTTATAAGCTTTTGAGCCTCTAAAGATCCTTTCCTGTCCCTAGGAAAGCGCTTCTTCGACATTTCCTATTAACTTTATAGTTCTTCTTTCCACATTTAGGTCTTTAATTCCTAGTCCATTCTATTTATGCTGTGATTTGTTTTCCATATACTGAGCCAAACAACCTATGGTCCTTTATCTAGTGATTTATAATGTCACCTTAAGTTCTCAAATATACATAGGTAATTCTCTAACCTCTAATTTGTTCCCTGGGTCTATTTTTCTGTTCGTGCACTTATACCAGTTGTTATTACTACAGCTTTGAAATATTATGTTAACAACAAACCAAATGTCATTTTGAAAGCATTTAAACTAAATTTCTAGATTAAACTGGAGAACTGACATTCTTCTAATAACTAATTTGGTCCAAGAACATGGGAACTTATACAATTTAGATACTCTTCTAGTTCCTAACGTTTTTCTTGGATCTCATGTATTCTTGAGTTCCTTCCTAGAGACTTTATAGTTTTGTCGCCACTCTTGTATATGATATCTACTTTTGACTACTAATCTGTGTAAATATTAATTTCTGTAGGTTGATGGTAAAATCCAACAATCCTTTTAAACTCTTACTGTTTCTCTAATGATTCTTCTTGGTAAGTGATTAAATTATCTGTAAGTTATTAGTTTTATCACTTCCCTTCCAGTCTTTATACCTTACTTTTCTCTTGCTGGATTAGACAGGACCTTTCCTACCATGTTAAAAGTAATGATGACAGGGGACATCCTTATCTTGTTGTATCTTAAAGTAAATATAGCTAACTTTTTTCCATTAACTATTATATGTACTCTGTTTTTGGTAATGACTTTTACCTAGTTACCTTGCACTCTCAGCTTTCTAAGACTTTATCATAAATAGGTGCTGATTTTATCAAATGGTTTTATAGCATCAATTGAGAAAAGTCATGGTTTTTCTACTTTTTTCTCTTAATGAGATAAACTACATTAATAGACAAGCGTTATAGATGTTAATCTTTCACTAAAGCAGTGCCTTGAAGACAAATAAGGTTTTTTGCTATTCTCATAAAATTTTTTTTGTTTAAGGTTGTGACTTCCTATCAGCATCAAGGCAAATATTTTCTCTGCACAGCTAAGTGGACAATAATTGCAGTGCTTGATAAGATTAGTAACTAGAAATCTCCTGCTTTACCAGATGTCATTTAAAACTTGCAGTCATTTAACAGGAGAGAAAAACCTTGGCTGTGATGCTCAAATTCATTTCCATCACCACCAGCACAAAAACCACCACCGAGGGGGGAAAAACAGTCAAAGCAAAAGCACTTTCTTTCCCTAGCTATGAAAGCACACATCCTGGTTGGGGTCAGTTTTGGGTTACAAAACAGACTTTGGTCTTCAATCTTTCTGCCTGCAGCTGAGGGTTAAGGCAGATCGCTAACATAGCAAAGTTCAACCTGCAACAGACTTTTGTGTTTGGACACATGCTGAATTGCTTATTTTTATGAGCACTGGCTCTGGAAAGTGATTTTATACACTAGCTTCAAAACGGATGTCGCGGCTCCCACTGCCTTAGGATGCAAAGTGTGCCGAGACGCGAAGAATACGGTGTAGATATGGGCCAGCTTTCGATTTCTGACTTGTTTAACGTACGCAGGCTACGAGCACTGCTACAAGCACACGAACACACCAGTTGCCAGATTTCTTTTCTCTTTCTGGCTGCAAAAAGGACGGAAAGCCTCCCCTACCGAAACTCGGGCGGGCAGGCTTATTTTCCCCTCCCCTCTGAGGCCGAAACTTTAAGAGGGGACGGAGGAGAAAAGAGCTGCCCACTGCTGCGAGACGGCCAGTGGCGATAAGGATCGCGCTCGTGGCACAACTCGGGGCGGCGGACGTACCAGGCTGCTTCCCTAGGCCAGGTAACAAGAAGCCGGGCCCGCGCGGGCGGCGGCGCGGGCACCCGGCGCGGGGGAGGGGCGGGAGGGGAGGAGAGGAGACCCCGGCCTGGAACAAAGGACGCGGGGCTGCTCCAGGAGGGGTGGATGCGGCGTCCGGGCGGGGAGGAGAGGCCGAGGCTGCCGGGGAAAGGCCGGACTCACAGAACTTGGAGGTGGAGGTGTTGATGTTGATAGTGGAGCCCGGCGTGGGGGCGGGGGCCGCCTTGGCCACGGCGGCCGCGTCGCAGCTCTTCAGCATCATGATCACCCCATTGGCCTCCGGCCCCAGCGGGAGCCCCTCCTTGGGGCCTTTCCTGTCCACGGAGACGGCGGGCACGGCCAGCAGCTGCCCCCCCGGAGGCTCTCGAGCAGGGACTGGCATCGACGAGGGGGGCGGCGGGGGCTGCCGGAAGCCGTCCACGGCGGCCTCCCAGTTGTTGTGGTTCTGGTCGTCCATCATCGTTTCGTAGATGAGTACCTCCTCCTCCTCCATGCTTTCCTCCATCCTGCTGGCCCCCGGCACCCGCCCGCCTCACAGGCACCTGCCGCCCGTCTCAACCCCCGGGCCAGGGGGCACCGCAGCCTCCTCGAGCTCACATCGCCGGGGGCCGAGACGGGCACCACGGCGAGAAGGGCAGTGGCGCACCGGGTCTCTCGCTCTGCACCGGGCCGACGCTCCTGGAGACACAGCTGACGGCGGTGGGCGCTCCGGGGCTCTACTTCAGGGAGAGGCAGCCGTAAAGCAGCGGCGCCCCTCACGCCATTTTACGGCAGCTTCCAACAGGCGGTTGGAAAGGGCGCCGGGGGAGCGGCCAAAAGGGCACGTGGTGCGAGTGAAGAGCCTGGAGAAAGCAGAGCGAAAAGGGGCGGGAGCTGTTAGTCACCCCCGCGCAATAGGTAGAGGTTCGCCCCTCCACGGCTGGCCGGGCTCTGAGAAGGGTTGGGCGACGGGTGCCGACGAGCTTCGCCGGCCCCGCCCCCGAGCCGGCCTCACGTGATAAGGGAGTTTGGCCCGCGCACGCGCGTTCGCAGTCTGGTTACCAGGACGACCAGGAGCCGGACGGCACCTGAGGACTACTTCCAAGTCTGAGTCGGCTGAAGCCGGGGCGCTGGCCACCGCTCGGTGGTGCTTTTTTCCCACGCTCGCTGGGTCTCCCGGACCTTCGTACCGCGGAGTGCCTCGCAGCCCCGGCCTTAGCGTGGGGACAGCGGTGTGAGGCCAGGAGACGCCTCGGGGTGCAGGTTATAAACGTGCCCAGCCGCCTTGGGCGGACTGTTCACGGACCATTCCTCAGCCCTGGTGACCCAAAAGCGGCAGAGTGGCGAAAAACATTAATGCGTTCGAAATATTGATGGGGTTTTTTGGTTGCTGCTGGGGATTGAGGTCGGCTGAGCTGCTCCCCCGCCCCGCGGGCGTGTTGTCCAAGTTCTTTAGCTCTTCTGCTCGCTGCGGACGGAAGTCTTTTTTTTTAATTCTTTTAACGCCACGCTTCCTGCACAGTTCCGCAAATCTGACTACCACTTGGAGGTGTGTGTGTCTTGAGGCCCAAGGACGAAAATGACGTGATTCTAATTTCTTTCATTCATCAGTTAATTTGCATTTTGAAATTATAGCAATAGTGGTAGTATATGAGAACATATTTTATATTTTTTTTTCTTGTGGAGCTTAGTCTAGCTAAGGACTAGCTAGATGATAAGGACGTTGTCTAGGAAAACCCTCAATTAGTAGATAATGAATCTTTATTTCCACAAGATAAGTTATTAGTGTCAAGGAAAGAACTGCTTCAGCAAATTGTTACTTATGAAATACTTAAGTATCCACTTTTGTTTCAGCTTCCCTATATTTTCCCACTTGATTCTGAACTATATTTAATTGAACGTTTTTGACAATCACTTTGGTATGATTTACTCTCAGACAATGACCTTTTTTTTTTTCTTTTTCTTTTTCTTTTTTTTTTTTTTAGCAGCATACGTTTTAGTCTATGACCCTGGATCATTTGGGAGGGTTTTTTGTTTGTTTGTTTTAATTTTTTAAGTAGAAGAGAACTGAATGAAATGAGACAAAAACATATAAACTTAGAATCTCAGGCCTAATTTTTTTAAATAGAAAAAGGAAACCCAATCATGCCTTTTTATGATAAACAATCGATAGTTTTGTCATCAATAAACTCTCTGGATAGATGACAGGTGGAGTGTCCAGAGACATAGGTCCAATACACAGAGAAGATATAAAGGATCCAATATGCAGGTAAGATATGAACATTATAAATGTTTCTCTCATACCACAGCAACCAAATACACAAAGCAAAAACTTGACAGGATAAGAAAAAGAAAAACCTTCCAGAGTAGGTGTATAGTGTATTTTATACATATATCTAATAGATTGCAGCAGGTTGAATGTAGCCCCACAAAAGATGGTTCCATTCCCTAATCCCTGGAAACTGTGAATGTTGAGCATATTGGGGAAAAGAGTTTTTGCAGATGTAATTAACTCAAGTACTTGGTACATGGAGCCTGGATTATCCAAGTGGGCCATAAAAGCAATGAAAGGGGTCCTTAAAAGAAAAAGGCAGAGGGAGGTTTGTTAGGGTTACAAAACACAGGGAAGAGGAGGCAGCGTGTGACCACAAAAGCAGGGACTGGAGTGACATGGCCACAAGTCAAGGAATGTTAGCAGCCACCCAAAGTTGAAAGAGGCAAAGAATGGATTCTCTAGACCCTCCTGAGGTTGTGCAAACCTGCCAGCACCTTAATTTCAAACTTCTAGCTTCTAGAGCTGTAAGAGAATACATTTCCTCTGTTTTAAGCCCTCTGTAGTGATTTATTACAAAGCCACAGGAAACTAGTACGTAGGTCAAAAGGACCAAAATTTTTTTTTAAACTAGAGAATCAATAACATGAATTACCAAGCTTCATGTAGCAGTTATGTATAGAATGTTGTCTAAAAACTATAGAGTACACATTTCTTCCACATTTCTTTAAATGTTATGTGAAACATTTAAAAAATCAAACATACTGGGACCTAAAGCAAGTCTCTCTCCACCTAAGGATTGGTATAGCAACCGCAGTCTCTGACACCTGTGCCAAAAGATAACTAGTAAGTCCCCACATTTCTGTTCTTCCAGTGAACTCCTGGTTCAGAAAACCATAATGAAAATTTGAAAACTGAAGGGACTAACAGAATAATGTGACTTCCATCCTAATAAAGCCCTGTTGCACGAATGGTACGAATCTACATCATGCACAACCACAGAAACGGAATGATGTGCCCCATTTGTGTACAATGAATCAAAATGTAGTCTGTAAACAATTTTTAAAAATTTAAATTAAAAAAAATAAAAGTATAAAAATCCTGTTTCAGGAATTCTCATGGACACTCGTGAATACTGAACTCCTTACATGCTCACTGTCAAGATGATCGACGTAAGACATCTATTTTAAAGTGTATTATACTTTAATACTTTGTGACTGATTTGTTCCTTGTTGTAGAGATAGGTCATATCATTATTAGCAACACTGACAGTGGACACAGTTAAAATGACTACCTTCCACATTCCCAGATACTCATCTGTTTGATTTTTTGTTTCTTTTTCCGACTAGGTTATGAGTTTCATTGAAACAGGATAAATTTACATGTAAAGTATATTTGTAAGTTTGTATACAAAAAGAAGACTAGTTCAAAACATTAGAAATTGTTATCAGTGATGATAGAATTTGGATGGTTTTAATCTTCTTTGTATCTTTCAATGTTTTTTTTTTTTTTTTTTTTTTTTTTTTTCTACAATGAACTTGATCATTTTAATATCAAATATCCCAACCTTATAGTTTAAAAATAAAAATAATGTTGTGGAAACACAAATTGGGATATCATAGGTTAAAATGTTTTGTCTTTCAGAAACAGAACTCCCAAGTCAAAATCGCTCAAAACTCAAGATATTCATTGGTTAGCAGACCGACGAAGTCTAGGAAAGAGGCTCCAGGCACAGGTCAGCCAGGCCTCCAGTTCTGCCCTCTCCATGTTTTTCATCCCCCTTCTCAGGCTTCATCCTCAGAGTGTCAGAAGTACGTCAGCCTCAACCCAGGCCTCATATATGTGGACAACAAAGTCAAGATGAAGAATGCCCAGGAATTCTAGTTGCTCTCTTTTCAAAATTTTTCCCCAGAAGCCCTCAGCAAACTTCCTCTCAGTGTCTCATTGTCTTATTCCTGACACTTGGGCCTGGATTCCAGAACATTTTACTAGAAAAGGCATGGATTTACATGTGGAAAATAAGGATCAATTTCTCCTTTAGTACATTGGCAGAGAGGGAAGGGATAGATAATAAGGACAAATGTTGGAGTTAACTTTGGAGACTTCAGTGGGTGCCAGGCAGCCAATAATACCTATTACAGACTCAAGTACCTAATCTGGAACCATTCTTTACCTAACCTCATCCCACCCTTTCCACTTACTTTCCCTTAATGCCCCTTAATCAATAGAGTTGTACAAAATTCTGCATGTACTGATTAGAATCAAGAAAGACATGCTTATTTAATTACAAAATGCATATGTGACAAATTCTCTAAAATAGTTAAGACTGGAGGGGTGGAGACTTTATCACTAAGAATTAGTCTTTGTATTACATTAAATACCTTAATGTCACTTTTCCACAGAGTATTTCATTGCAATTATTCAGTATTTCTCAATTAATAAATACATGATTAGCTTAAATCTACTTGTAATCTCATTTCATATCAAGTCTTTTTCTGTAGCCAACTCTTAAAATGTAGCCTTTACTGAGATACATTTTTTCCCTAAGAAAAACCAAAATTTTATTATTGCAATTTTTACATCTTTTGATCTATCCTATCCAACTAGTTCTTGCACTGTTAATAAAGGATGAAATTGCCCAGAGATATGCAAGAAGAGCAGAAAAATATATATGAAAAAATCTGCAATCCATACTTGCCTCCTTTTGAGTAGGGAAGTAAGAAATAATTAGGTCAGAGAAGAGTAGTAGGCCACATGCAGACATAAATGATTTCTTTTAATTACCATTTCATTTTAAATTGCAATTAATTACATGAAGGAATTAGCATGGAAAACTTGAAAAATGCAACTTTGGTAAAGATAAACTATTAGGATTAAGAAAAATGAATACATCTTTAAAACCTAGGTGATTATAATTGTGCAAATACAGCACTGGACAAAGAAATGATTTCTGAATGTATGATGCAGTTGGAAATCTAAGTGCAAAGCTACTGGAATGTTCTTGATTAGAAGGTAAGAGGATTAGAGACATGTAAATAATTCAAGTCTCAATAGTTGCACACTGAGATTATTACTTACAATGAAGATGTGTAGCCACTCGGGGGAGTATTCTCTAATTTCTTTCCATATTGGATTTTGTTTCATTTCATTTATAAAAATCTTAGCATCTGAATCTGAAAGTCCATCCTGGCAGGGAAACTGAGATAATGATGCACATTCTATGATAAACTTGATGAGTTTCAGAGCTGAAAGAAATGAATTAAGCTAGTAGAGGATGAGGGGTAGGGCTTTCCCACCAGGGCTCTGATGTAGGCCTGTCCCTTTCACTCAGTCATTCACAAATATTTTGTTGTACGATGGCTGCAATCGTATGCATCTGCCCTTCATGGGGTTCCATCGAGATGTCAGACATCAAGCAGCTAACGATAGCATGACAGGCACCTTAAAGGAAAATACTAGGTGCATCACAGAACAGTGCTAGAGGACATCACAGAGAAAATGTTTTACTTTAGGGGATCAGGGAAAACCTTTCTGAAAAAGAATATTTCTGTTAAGATGAAAAGATGGCTAGGAGTTAATAAGACAACAAGTTAGGCAGAGAACACTCCAAGCAATAGAAACATGACAGAAGGCACTTGGTTCTGTCCAGGAACTGAAGAAAGAAATGAGAACCACGTGGAAAGAAGGGGAGATCAAGGGACTCGGCTCGTGGTGGATAGGTGGGCTATGGCTGGGTTATGTATATCCTTGTAAGTCCTGTTGAGGAGCCTGTGTTTCCATTTAAATGCTGAAGAGATAGAGAAGTGTCACATGATGTGACCTAAAATTTTATAAGGGCATTTTATAACTGTCCTGCGGCAAGTGGCATATAGGAGAAGAAAGAGTGGAGACAGAACCCAGGCAGGGAGCTGTGACAACACGGCAGGCAATAGACAATGGTGGCCTGGACTAGGGAGATGGCTATGGACACAGGAAGAAGTGTAGACTGCAGATTTGTTTTGACTTTAGGATCAAGGGGACTTGATGTTGAATCAATGTTAAGGATGAGGAAAGAAATTTTGCCAGTGTCAACCTACAGTGGATATATTAGAGATTTGTTTTGGTTTTTGTTTTGCTTCCAAGCACCCGATTTCCTTTTTGTTTGGACATTCACATTTTGCATTCTTCAATGAGGGGCAAGTCCCCACCTACCACTGTGCAGGAAGCCTAAGGGCACCAGTCATTCTCTTTCCCCACATGCTATCATCCCCAGCAAGGTTGCACAACCTAAGCTCAGCCAACCTTCTTGCCAAGGGACTCAGAGTGTGAAGACAATGACTTGAAGCCAGAGGAATCACTAGGAATGATGCATGACATCTGCAGAGCCTGAGCTCAGAGCAAGGGCAGCACTGGAGGCAATGTTAAGCACAAGCCCCTCAGGCATGACCTCAGCCTGGACTCAGAGGCCCAGCTACACCTGGCTTCTGCCTGTGTTTCAGGCCAGGTTCCCCAACTTTCTTGTTGATTCCATAAGCTGCTCAACATTCTTCCAATAAATTCCTCTTCTACGTTAGAGTTATTTTCTGTTTAACCAAAAATACGGAGAGATACAGCAGGACTGTGGGAGGGGATGACCAACATGGAAAGGAAGCAAAAGTCCCTGGAGTGAGACCTCACCTCAAAAGACACTACTGCTCTGGGTCCCACAGTTCAGCGGGCTTTGTATAACACACAACACACATCAAGTTTATCAAAGGCCTTGTGGGCCCCTCTGCCACTTGGGATTTCATGCTCAGCGGGTATGACATGACCATCAATGAAACATTAACACTCAGAACCAGCTCCTCTCAGCTCCCCGCAAGTGCTTCCCTAGGCTCTGTGTCCTCAGAACAAAAAGCAAGCACATCTGGCTGCCATGAAGGTTTCTGGGTTGTGTCCACCACAGACATAGAAAGACTGCTTCCGAGTGCGGGAAGGAGCTGAGCAGCACAAGCACTTAACTGAGAGAACAAATTAATTAACTTCTCAAATCCTTTCCACTTGGCATTAATGTGGTAGATTCTTGCATAACAAAATATCATTTCCCAGTTGTGCCAAGTGTCCAATTTTGTGTTCTAATTCATGGTCCTGGAGCTACTCACTGTGTTAAAGCATTTTGATTTAATTTAGACAAGATAGATGAGATGCCTTGGAAGAGTTAAGTGAAAACAATAGGAGAGTCTCAAATGTGAGTGAATCGTGGACCTTAGTAGAAAATGAAATTACTTTAGTATTTGTACCATCCACAATTATATGGAGTGAACTGTTATGAAAGAAAACCAGTTTTAAGTTTTTTCACCTTTTAAAGGATTATTATTTAACCATTAAAGAAAAATTTAAAGGAAACAAGCACATTTGCATGACTATAAAGAAGATTTGTGTATAATCTTCCCAAAATTGTCTTGAATTTCTATAGAGACTATTTTTTGGCCATTAACATTGAGGTATTTTGGAGGAGAAAGATTTTTAACAAATTGAATAACATGCTTCTGATGTTGATTTTCTTTTTTCTTACTTATTGGTACGGAGATTGAGCCCAGGGGCACTTAGCCACAGAGCCATTCTTTTTATATTTTATTTTGAGACAGGGTCCCCCTAAGTTGCTTAGGGCCCCATTAAATTGCCTAAGCTGACTTTGAACTTGGGATTTTCTTGCCTCAGCCTCTGGAGCCCACCACCATGCCCAGCTGTTGTTGATTTTGTTTTTAGATTCTAGCACTGGAGATTTGAAAGGAAAATTCTTAAAAATACTGTATGGATCTTGATGCTGCTTTAAGAGACAGTGAAATTCATGATATTAGTGACATCAACTTATATAATGACATTAAAATATTTTGTGCTGTATTCTGTGACAATAACTGATCACATACAACGTCACCCCATTAAAATGTCTTTGCATTGCTATGGTTTGAACATAATTTCAGTGTGTCCCTCAAAGGTTCCTGTGCCGGAAACTTGATCACCAGTGTGGGTTTGTAAGAGGAATCTTTAAAAGTTGGGCCATTAGTTGAAGGTGATTAAGGGTATTGGTGGCACAGCATACAGAAGGGATTAATGTAGTTCTACAAGACCCCACTTAGTTCTCTCAAAAGTTGTTATAGAAAAGGAACATTGGCCCCTCCCTGGTCTTGGGCTTCCTGACTCACCATTGTGGCTCTCTTGCACACACTCCCACCGTGATGCCATCCATCATGTGATGTAGTCTGGGGAATCCTCAATGAGCTGAGCAGAAGTCGGAGCCAGACCCTTGGAGCTCCAAAAACTATGAGCTAAATAAACCTCTTTTCTTTAACAAAGTACTCAGTCTCAGATATTTTATTATAGCAACAGAAAATGGACTAATATAAGCAGGATATACTAAATCCATAGTTCATTTCTGATCTAAGTATTGCTGTCATAATCGACAATTCCATTTACCCCCTCTCAGCAACATATAGTTCCTCCATTTCAAAATTAACGATAAACACCCTAAGAAAAACAGTGTCCCCAGAAAGGTTGTCCAATCTGTCATTACTCTCAATAGAACACAAATTATGTAGAAGTCTTGATTATAACAACATAATTAGCAATTTACTTAGGAGAAAGCAAGAAAATTAACTTTCATGAAATAAATATAATTTATGAATTATGTATGACTTTATGACTTATCCAACTGATCAAAAGAGCAAACATTATAATAGTTATAGCCAGTTATCTTCAATATTGGACCATGAATAACACATTGTTATGCATTTTTTTTGTCACAATTTAAAAGTATTCTAACAAAGAACAGAACACATGTTCAACCATTTATTAACTGGATCTGTAATATTTGAATATTTGGACACACAGATGAGCCTCCACTGGGATTCTTGCTGCAGTCATTAGAACGGGCCTGCAGAGGAGGCAGGAGGCCTGGAAGGGCCATTCACGTGGATGTTGAAGTTTCCCTCTGGAGAATGTGGCAGGATTGGAGTGAAGAGAAAGGTATTCCAGAAATGAAGGTGAGGGGGTAACAATGGCCAGGAGACCAGAAGATAGGCACTCTGAGGAGGGGAGGTAAGTGACCCCAGTCGTGAGGCCTCCGGGGGCTCACCGGAGCAAGGGAAGGAATGGAATGGAAGCAGTTTTGGGAAAAACCATCCCCCTTGCCTGTCGGAGGAATACCGAGTGCGAGAGCTAAGTGCACCCCGCAGAGGACACGGGATGCAGTGCTCAGAGGATGGCTGAATCCAGGCGAAGGCAGTGACCTGGAAGGAGCATGTGAAGAATACACACGTAAAAGAACACGCTGATCATGGAGCAGGCATTCGAGAAGGCACAGGGAGGGGGGATCCTGCAGGAGAAAAGCCGTGAGATGGTGTCCGAGCGTCCCAGAGAAGTTCAGAGACAAGAATTCAGAATCCAGCGGAGTCTTCGAGAAAGAGGGAACCTGGGCCCCATGCAGTTCAGCTGTGGCCTGAAAGGGACACCCTGCCTGGAGTCAAGATGCAGGACTGGCCCTCTGCCACCACCCAGCTCTGGCAGGGGCCATGGCATATCTAGGGTTGGCAGCAGTGAGCACAAGACACCTGGTTTTTCATGGCCAGTCAATCCGAGCAATTCTCATTGGCATTCCAGGTGCCTGGACCAGACCAAGACGCTTCATGAGCTTGGCACCGCAGCCTCTCCATGGATCAACCCTGGGAAGAGTCCAGGGCACCTTTGAAGGCCACGTTGATTATCCAGGAGGAGTTGGTTTATATCTCATCACATTTAAAAAGAGGCAGATACAAATGACTGTCAACTCACGTTTGTTTCACACACAGTCAGCCCTTTCACACCTCAGACCTCCAACCGCCTCCCATTCTCTGGCCCAGTGCTGCCGCCTGCCAGCCCACAGGTCAGTTTTGGCAGATCCCTGTTACATACTGTTACCTGGTCATTAGTATATGTTTATGAAAATTGCATGTTTTTACCCCATTGTTTTATCAAAATGAGTAGAAAATGGAAGACTGGTTGAGCCAATACTGATGATTTTTTTTAAAACTACAAAGTAATCCAGTGTAGACAAGCATAAACCGTTAGGAGTGAGGCAAGCAGGATTATAACCTCCATCTGTCACTCAGTGGTCACTCATGTCTTCAACTGTACAGAACAAAATTGGGTTCGAAGGCAACAAGTCACTGCCAACGACTGTCTAAAAGGACGATTGAAATTGAGGATCATATAATGGCTTTAGCTTCCTGAGAACGTCCAGCCTCTCACAACCACGCGGAGCAGTGATTCAGCTTCCACGCATCGACGTGTGCGGACATACGGAGGTCCCCTGCTGCGCGGTCCTGGAGCCTCAGAGCAGCCTCTTTCCTGGAGCGCCATGTCTCCAGCTTAAGCATCATCTTTGACATTTTACAGGAAAGAAAATGGGGAGGTCATCGACATGGTTCTAAGACAGAAAAGGCGACTGTGTGCCTACTGTGTGCCAGGCACATACCAGGGTTTAAATCAACATCAAGAGGGCATCTGAGGGTCAGGATACCCAGAGCTCTTGCCAGCTTCTCCAAGTGCCCAGAATAAGATGGATAATCATATTAACAATACTGAGGTAAAACAAATAATAATAGCAGACACCCACTGTACGCTAACTCCATGCCAGACACTGCTAATCGGGTTCTATGGATGATTCTATTTAACCCCCGCAAGAACCCTGGGGTAGAGCTTTTACAGTTAAGGAAGCCGAGGGTAAGAGAGTGTAGGGAAATTCCCAAGATCAATGGCAAGCAAAGGAAGCCTGGCCCCAGGCCTACTCACTTGCTCACCATATCCGTTCCAGAAGTGGGCCACACAGGGCTGCAGAGGGAAGCAGGACTGGCCCTGGAGAAGCCGTGGGTGGCTGACCAGCAAGAAGATGGTTGCTGCTGGAGGCAGCCTCGGGCAGTAGAATAATAGCGTCTGGGTCAGACAGACGCTCCTGACCTCGAGGACGGCTAGCTAGGAGGGTTACCTGAGGTGCTGGGGGCCAGTCTTCCTCTTTCTGACACCCTCTTTCCAAGCAGCAGATCACAATAGTCTCCAGAGACATTGAGGTAGCTTGGTCGTTCCCACAGCCTATGCACTCTTCTTCCAGTCGCTTGCCTCTTTCATTGCCTTCTAGAAGGTTCTCTTTCCCCTCTCTTTTCCATCCTTTTCAAACCCTACCTAAGTGTACTGCCAACAGCACCTTCATGCCAACACTGGGATGGCAGATATCTAATGGAGAGTCAGAAAGCAAACATTTGCAGCTGGATTCATTTGCAGGCTGGGGCTGGATCAGACAGACTTGCTTTGGCTGTGGTCACATTGGTTCCAGGTGGGGACTGCTGATAGCCAAGCCAACAAATACTCCCTGTGCCTGCAGCCTCTATTCATTTGCTGGCAGGAAACCATGGTCTCCAAAAAGGACCCTTCTTGAATCTTAGATTGCCCAAGCTAATCATGGCGATTCCTTGGGAATGGCAATTGGCTTGAAACAAGTCTGAACTGCAAACCTGGCCAAAGAGTAATGAGAGTTCTGCTGGAGGCTGAGGGATGTGTGGAAGGAATGTTCTCTCCTGGGGGGACCGGAAGGCTGGGGCCTGCAGCAACCATCATACAGCCAGCCAGGGACTAGCCTGAGCAGAGATGCCAACAAGCTAAGTTGGCAGAGCAGGGCTATGGAAGGAGCCTGGGTCCTTAAGGATGTGTTGAGAGCAAGCTCCGGACCTGTCTTACCTCCGTTGTTCTTATCATGAGATTTCAAACCCCCTTGGGGTTGGAGCCACTTTTCAGTTGAATCCTCCATTATATACAGCCAAAGCCTCCAATACAACAACCCAGAAGCATCTGGTGGTCTTTGCCCCCAACAGGATAAGTACCAGGTACAAATCTGTCCCAGACCGAGTGTGCCCTGGGAACTTTGGTCAATTCCTACCACCCCCAACCTGTAGGCAAAATGAAAGGGAGTAAGTGGGAAGTTACAAGGAACTTTCCTGGAGGCCGGGGGGAAAAAGTGTCAAAGCACTTTACAATCAAGCCTAATTGAAAACAACAGCTCTTTAATCTAAATTTACAACATAATCAGCCTTCTGGTTACCTAATTATAATTAAATTAGATTGGCAGTGTATTTCATATATGCTAATTAAAAGCACCAAAAGGAAAAGCTGCGTTTGGTAACTGCCGGTCTGTTGGCTCCCTGCTGGAGCCAGGTGTGGAAGAGCTCAGAGCTCCTGGGCTTCAAATCTGCAAATCGGAAGACCCAGGTTCCAGTCCCGCCTCTGCTTGCCCCGTCTGCATGAGTCACTTACTCCCTCTGAGCCTGTCACATTTCAACCAGAGGAACTCTTCTGGGGAAAGTACTTGGCATTATACCAAGTGTCCGCATTGATTGTTCTCGTTCTGCCTGTTCCTGAACATCATATGACTAAATCATACAGTGCGTACTTTCTGTATCCAGGAAGAAGCCTACTGTACTTTCAAGGACGTTTGTTGCCAAAGAACTGATGAGCCCAAAGCGGGAATAATTTTGACTATTCAAGCATTAAACAACCCTTGGACCCCAACTTTACACAGGCAGGAGGTCACCCCTGCAAGCCATGCACCCTCGGAGTGGGACAAACTCGCCACTGCTCCCCTTAGTTCTGACCCAGGAGATTCTCATCCAAAGGGAAGCTCCCTTTATGGTGTCAGGGCCATAACGCCCAATGGAGCCAGAGGTTCCTCCCGGAAGTTGGTGTGGGTCTAATGGAGAGATGCCCTCCGTGGGCACACTGCTCCCTGCCTGCCCAGCTGATCCCAAGATTGCAGTGGCTCCAGCTGGCCCCCTGGGCACTGGGAATGTCCTTTGGCTGGACATGCTGACCTGAGAGGTGAATGGGTGTCCTGGGGGCCTAGAATGTGCTCATAGATACTGAGTCAGTCACCAAAGGTACTTCTCCCTCCTGAAGTGTGGGGTTGTCACCAGGCAGAAAGTGGCAGCTGTCCAGCCAGGGACGACACTTCCCGTTCCCGCTTGTTTTTTTAAAAATTGAGGTGAAACATAACACAAAAGGAACCATTTTAAAATGTACCATTGGGTGGTATCTGGTACGTTTCCAGTGTTAGGCAAGTTCCAAAACTCTTCCATCCTGCTAAGGGAAAACACTGGACCTATTAAGCAATTGCTCCCAATTCCCCCCTCCCCTCAGCCCCTGGCAACCACCAATCTGCTTTCTGTGTCTATGGGATTACTTATTTTGGACATTCCTTAGAGAAGAAATCATTCAACGTGTGGCCTTTTGTGTCTGGATTTTTTTCACTTAGCCTAATGTCTTCCAGGTTCATCTATGTTGTAGCATGAAACAGTATTTCTTTCCTGTTTATGGCTGTGTAATATTCCATTGGGTGGATATACTGCAATTTGTTTATTCATTCATCCATTGATGGACATTTGGTCTGTTTCCACCTTTGGACTACTAGGGATAATGGCTGCTACAAACATTTGTGTCCAAGTATTTGTTTGAATACCTGTTTTCAATTCTTTATTGTGTGTATTCAGGAGTAGAACTTCTGGGTCAGATGGTGATTCTGTTTAAGGAACAGTCATACTGTTTCCCACAGCATTGGCCCCTTGAATTTTGGTGAGATTGCGTGACTCATTCTTACTAATGGAAATGAGTGTCAGGGATCTCTGACATTTGGGCATGTGTGCTTCTCCACAGGTGGAACCTATTCTTTCTTGGCCTAATGCTGAGGAAACCACAGAAGCACAGGAGGGAGAGGCCACAAGATGGAGGAATTCAGGTCTGGATGAAGGCTGCCTGACCAGGAACAGCTACACTCCATAGTATAAACAAGAAATAAACTTATACATATTATGTTAAGGCCCTGAGGTTTTATCTGTCACAGCATCTGGTGTTAACTAATACATTGCCCTCGCTTCATTCTGAGTTTCATAGTAGAGTTCAGCACGTAGGGTCCACTTGCACATCTCAACTTGCCTGTGCCAAAAACCATACTCATCATTCTGCTCTGGATAGGGATTTGATGGTTACGGAGACCAGAAACACACAACTTAACTGAAGCACAAGAAACTAAAGTCACATAAAATGATCAAGAGCTCTTGAATTTTTGAGACAGAAAACAAAGTGCATCTAAACCTTCTGCAAACTCAGAGGCATAGGAAGGGGAGGGCAGTGGAGACATGTCCCTGCCAGTCAAAGGGGCACCACAAAAATAGAGGCAGAGGATTTCTACTATTTTGGTTTTGCACTGAGTTGCTAAGTTTAGATGTGCTGCACTTGAAACCTCTACTTGCCATGTGTTTGGTATTCATTTCCAGGAAAATTCTGGTCCCCAGGCTCCATTTCCCTTTCTCTGCCCTGGGATGAGTCTCCTGATGTCCTGCCACCATGTGCAAAAGCAAGTGCTGTCTCCCACCTCCAGGCGGCACAGTCTCTGGTCTCTGCTTCTCTCTGGACGATGGACTGACACGGGGGTGAGCCTCTGCCTACTGCCCAGGCCTCCCTGCTGCAGGCCTCACTCACCCATCTCTCCTCTGAAATCTGAAGTTGGGCATGGTCCACTCCCACTTGTCACCTGGAATTTCCTGTCCTCTGTGGCCAGCTCCCTTTTTAGTCTTTCTCATTTTGGGACAGAGGGAGGGACCGCAGTTTCAGCTGGCTGCACCATGTGGCCCCTTGTGATCTCAAACAATGATGTAATCTCTCTGCCCCTCGATTTCCTCATCTGTAAACGGGTAGATGGATAATACCCGCCTTGGTGTCCTTGCGAGGATTATATGTTTAAAAAGATAATACAGGTGAAGTGCTCAGGAGGGAATGGAGACTCTGCCCCTGAGACCTGTGGTTCTGACCCCTCCTCCTCATAGCACATGGCTACCAGGTGAGTAGCAGGTAGGATCACTGAGCCTGTCAGTGGTCCTCAGACCTTCAGAGATCAGAGTCGGATAAGGTATTTTAGGAAGGTTCCTGGTCCCAAGCCCCATGCCAGCAGATGAGCATCCAGGGTTGGGTTTGTGAATCTGAGATTCTAATGATCAGCAGGTCTGGACACCCTCAGGGACATCCCACCAGGCCGGCCAGGCCACCTCCAGTGGAAAGTCGGGAGGAGTCGCCAACGTCCTGACAGCCTTTCCCAGGCGGGCACAGGGATTCCTTCCCAGCACGCAGGCCTGGTTTGGTGGGCCCTCCTCCGAGCGGGGATGGTCTCCTCAACTCTCCGCTCCCCACCTGGAATGTGTTCTTTTCACATCATCAGCCCCTCTTGCTCTGTGACTTGCACCCGCTGGTGCCCCGCATGTGGTAACTGACTGACCCGGCCTCCTCCTCCCTTCCCCATCGTTGACCAAGACCTCGGGCAGGCCCGAGCTGCCAGCTCCCTCCTTACTCAAACGGTCCGAGCCCCAATCTCGATCTGGTCCAAGGTGACCCGCACAGGGGCCTGGGGGCTCCAGGGATTGGCATGGAATCACGCAGTCTGCTTTCACCCTTACCTTCTTGCTTTCTGACGTGGACGTAGAGGGGAGCTTAGTCTGCCTCTGGGATGATCCTGCCCTTCTCCAGCTTCTGGGGTAGGGGCTGGGAAAGGTCAGGACCCCTGGTGTGGCTGTCACATGACGGTCCTCTCTGGCAGGCCCACGTACGGTCTGCTTGGACTCGGGCCTCCCTGGCCCTGTTCCCTGATGTGAGCTATCAGGTTCCGCTCCTCCACCTGCCTGAGCTGCCCACGCTCGTGGCTGTACCCACCGCCGCCCGGTGCTGGGATCCTTCCACCTGGAGGCAGCCAACTCCCATCGTGCACCCTGGATGCCCAGGAGACCTGGCGTGGGAGAACAGCAGCCTGCCCAGGCGGCCCCTGCCTGCCCTCCTCTCGCGTGCAGTGGGGCCTTCCCGAGATGAGCACACACAGAGCCTGGGCACCTCTGATTGGAACGGCACGTCACCGTCCTTCCTGCAGGCAACCTGGACTTTTTTGAGGGATTCTTGGGCAACCTCTCTCCTTCGTTGGTTTTGGTGACACAATGAGGGGGGCGGCCCCTCCCACATATGCACCTCGGGGAGAAAGAGAGATTTTCTCTCCCACACAAGGCCCAAGGCAGAGTGACTCCCTGTCCCTGTCCTCAGTCAAGGGGCAAGTCCCGCTTTACAGCCTGTTCAACAACGAAGCACCTCTTGATCTTCTGATCAAAGCTACCAGCCTAGAGACTCTGCTACGTGCAGTGAGCCCACAGACTTTGTGACAGCCAGCGTCCTAGCTCAATGACAGGGACAGATTATTGCTTCCTTCCTTCCTTCCTTCCTTCCTTCCTTCCTTCAGTTCTCCAGTAGCTGAAAGAATATGAAGTGAATTATCACATCGTGACTTCCAGGAAGTGGTCCTGAAATTCAGAGGTGGGAACTTCCTTCTTCCCAATGACAAGAAGTTAAGCATGATGACTGGAGCTGCAGCAGCTATCTTGGGCTATAATGTAGACTCTGTAGATGAGGGTGCCTGAGCAGCAGAGGACTCCTAGGATTGCCTAGCAGGGTTGGCAACCGTGCAACCCTGGGCCTCCTACCTCAGTTCATTTACCGGAGAGGAACATGACTTGTCTTGTTACACCACTCTTTTCCAGCTTTCTGCCTCTTCCAACCAACCCTCATGCTGATAATCTGCCTCTGTGCCTAAAGCCTCTTTTTTTCTTGGAAAAAGTATTTCCTTAATGTTATGGGGGTGCCATTTAATAACAGACTGATCACCACTGAGAAGCCCAAATCTGAGAGTCTTTATTTAGCCGGCCAGCTGACTGTCTCACACGATGCCCCAAAAAATGGCTATTGGGAGAATAGCCCCGACCACAGGGTTGTGGGGTTCTTATACCAAAAATCACATCAATCATAAGTGTCTGTTGCTACGATTCGAAATTACAAACTAACATCATGAGATCATCGACAGAGGGGGAAGTGGGTCAAACTGACCCTTACCTAGGTACAAGCTAAAGAATGGTTGCTAACATCCACACAATCACTGTTCACGTGGTACATTGGTTAAGAGCAATAGGAATCAAAAGAGAGCAATTCTTTACTACATAGGAGTTGCCATTGTATATTATTAAACATGTCACACCAAGTAACTGATGATGGGCACAGAGGCAGGGTGTTCCCATAGGAGAAGCTTATTTCCTACATAACTTGGAGTCTCAGAGCAAAATGGAGTCATTTCCCTTAGAGTCTGGCCTACAACATTCTCATGGAGCCAGATCTGTCAGTCCATCACACTTAAGATAATCAGGACTGAAAGCTACGTAGAAAGGAAATGTTTGCACTATAATTCAATATTCTCTAAACACACATGAGCATGACTTACATTCTCACTCTTATGGTGGGTGGTGGCCAGTCAGACCCCAGTTAGAATTTCGTTTCTAAGATTTATTAGCTGTGCAACCTTTGGCAACTTACCCAACATTTCTGAACTTCAGTTTCCTATTTTAATACAGAATGATGATGTCTGTTTTCAAGAAGTCATGATACATATGTATACCCACTTGTATGTATGTGTGTGTAAATATATGTGTATATTTATATATGTATATACACATATAAGTATGTATATTTATATATATATATACGTGTGTGTGCGCGTGTGTGTGTAGGGATTCACTGAGTTGCCCAGGCTGAACTCAAACTCACAATCTTCCAGCCTCAGCCTTCGAAAGAGCTGGATTACAAGCATGCACCACCACACCCAGCCACCGAACACATTTTCATCATATGTGTACTGTCTGCACAACATTGTGCTGAAGACACCAGAGAGAAAAAGACAGGCAAGACTCCAACCTTCACAGAGCTTGGGGGAGAGATGGTGAAAACGCAAATAAAGAAGCAAACAGAACGATTGCAATGAACGGCTCACTGAAACGGAGAATGGGGAGGGCCCCTGGGAACGGGGACGCCATCCTCCCCAAGGCCTGAGAGGGTAAGCTCCTGTAAAGATGCTCTGAGCGCCTGCCATTGCCTCTCCCTGACGCCAGCCTGAGCCCCTTAGCCCACCCTTAACAAAGCCCAGACCCGACCAGGCTAATGCAATCTGTGCTGCTTCGGTCCATCTGAGCACAGGCGGAGGCCAGGCTGGACAGACAGAAGGCCTCACGCACTGCTACCAGAAAAGCGATTGGCCGCAGAGCCCTGCCTGGCACAGACCCTCCACTGAGCTGGCTTTGTTCCTGCCCATAATGGGCACCACCTGGGTCCCAGGGAATGCAACTGGAATCAATCAGTTCTCATCAAGCCCAAACTGGAGCGGTACCCTGGCTCCCCTCCCAGGTGCTGTTATTGGAAGCAGCCAGCTCCTGGCTGTGCGTCTTTTACTCCTGACGCCCTCCGTCAGTGACCTCCTCCGGGCCAGTCAGGGGCCACTAGGCCCACAGCTGCCACCATGGTGAGAAACCTGGTTCCCAGGGCTAAGTCATCGGACCCAACCGCCACTGTATGCATGGAGGGGCTGGTGACTGAGGACAACTTAGCAACAGAGACGTGCAGTCTGTTTCTCTGCTTCCCGTGCTAGAATCTCCTTCCGTGTGGAACGATGGGCAGCTGCTGTGAAGGCAGGTGGTGGAGGAGGTCCGTCCCTGCTCCGTGTCTCCAGTGGGCTGATCTTGGGCAAGTGCCTGAGCTTCCCTACGCCCTGGTTGTCCATCTTAACATGGGTAATATAATCATAGTACTTACCTGATATTTGGGGCAAACAATTAAGGAGAATGATCCATGTACATACAGATAACGAATCTGTGCAGTCTCATCTGATGACTGTTGTTTAGGATGCAGTATTTTTAACATGGATAGAAGGCCTTATGCTGTATCTACCCCACGTATTGCTTAACTTTTGCTGTGTAACAACCCACCCAAACGTACTGGCTTCAAGCAGTAACTCATAACTCTGCAAGTGACCTGAGTAGTTCTTGTGACTGAGTCAGGCTGGCCAGTGCTAGGGGATGGTCTAGGGTGGCCTGTGTACCATCCTGAGCCTCAGTGGGGATGTGTGCAGCCATTCTTGCCTTGTCTCTCCACCCCTGAGAGACTGTGGTAAGTTCCTTGAGCAGAGACCAGAAGGCCCCACAGTAAGGAGGCAAACTCCAACTCACAAGCACCTTCCAAGCCTCTGCCTGCCTCCACGGGCCAAGGCCAGAGTTCTCTGGGGGCATGGGACCTGGGAAGCAAGAACAAACGGAGTCTTGGCTGCCAGTCACCCGCACTATACCATTCCTCAATTTCCTGGGTCACACCGCCCTGTACTAGGGAGCTGGGCTGCCATGGCAAGATAGCAGACCAAGTGGCTTCAACAACATAGATCACAGCCCAGAGCCTGGAAGTCCAAGCTTATGATCACAGCATGGTTGGGGTCTGGTGAGGGCTCTCTTCCTGGCTTGCAGATGGCCACTTTCTCCTGTGTCCTCACACAGCCTTTCCTTCGCACACGTACATGGAGAGAGGTCTCCCTTCCTCTCTTTATAAGGCCATTAAGCCAATCATATTAGGACCCAACATTTATGACCCTATTTAACTTTCATTATGTCCTAAAAGCCCTATCTCCACATATAGCCACATTAGGGATTAATGTGGGGGTATCACAATTCAGTCCAGAGAAATCCCTAATTCTTAAAATTCTACATCTTCAATATATACATATTTATGAATTATCTACTTTAGTCTATTAAAATGTTTAAGTAGACAGAGTTAGATTAGAAGTAATATTTCAAGTATTAATTCTGATATTTTTACTATTAATAACCAATATTCTATGGAATAATAAACATTAAGGGTGAGCTCCCCCACGGATAGAAGTCCACCTTTCAAGGTCCTGTCTGGATCGTTTGACTTTGGAGGGGCAGGGGAGTTGTCTTCTTGTTGGATATTATTTTTAGCCCATAACATACAGACACAGAGCTCATACTGAACGCATCTGCTCTGCTAAATTCTTATTTTCTGAAAATTAGTCCAGTTAGTCTTCTCTTTAATCTTCAGCTTGCCTACAATTATCTGCTAAAACTGTTTTTCTATTTCATAAGAAGTCTAGTGATGTAGATGACTAGATTAGTAATGTAACTACATTACTAGTCAAAATGTACTAGTAAACCCACTTGCCCAAGGGCATGTAGACCTCAGTGACCAAATCCCCTGAGCACTGGGGGGCGGGGGGGTTTGCCCCACGTTGTAGGACTTCGGGGGACACAGAGGCCATGGTGACGGAGGACGCTCTCACCTATGCACTCAAGGGGCCCACCCGTGTCCATCTGAGCCTTCGTGGATTGGGAAAGGACAAGTGCTCTGTTGTTTTTTAGCTCCCAAACAGTGATATTGTCCCTATGATACAGTGAATTCTGTTGAGCACCCCACTTAGAGACCCCTGATTTGCTTTGTCAAAGAAAAATATGCAGTTGCAGTTTTGCACCTATTAAAATGTAAAACAATCTCTTATGCCCAACATTAGTAATAACTGAATAATTCATGTAAAACTGTCCGGTATATAGAGCTTGTATTTTTGTTTTGTTTTGTTTGTTTGTGTTCGGGGGGGTTTTGTTTTTTGGTACCAGGGATTAAACCAAGGGACACCTAACCACTGAGCCACATCCCCAGCTCTTTTTACTTTTTATTTTACTTAAGTTCTTGCTAAGTTGCTTAAGGCCTCACTAAATTGCTGAGACTGGCCTTGAACTTGCCATCCTCCTGCCTCAGCCTCCCGAGTAGCTGGGATTACAGGTGTGCCTGAAAAGGCTTGCTCCCAACATAAAATTGAAGGTCTAGGGGATTGTGGGTTATTTTCTCATAAGAAACCAAAAGAGGCTTCACATTTGCACCAGTGTGCGGCCCTTCTAGAGAACTTTCTCGGCATCTTCTCCATCCCCAGCCCCTATACCTGCACTGGGCTTTAGGACTCTGGTCCTATGTCCTATTAGATTCCTACAGCTGTCATAAATGACCACAAACGGGGTCGCCTGAAATACCAGAACTCTGTTCTCTCACGGTTCTGGGGGTCGACGTCTACCCTCAAGGGTCGTCAGCTCTGCACTCTCCAGGGGGTCCCTTCCTTGCTCCTCCAGCCTCTAGTGCTGTCAGCGTTCCTCGGCTTGGGATACTCCGCTGCGTCTTCATGTAGTCTTCTCCTCATGTGTCTGTCACCTCCGCTGCATGTCCAGGTGTCGTCGGACTTCAGGCCCACCCAGATGATCCAGGATGATCTCACCTCCAAATCCCCAATCACATCTATGAAGGTCCCGTTTCCATGTAAGGTCATCTCTCAACCACTGCCCACGTCCTTCCGTGACTTTCACGCAGGGAGCGGGACCCAGGAGAGTTGGAGCACAATGCGGCCAGCTGGTCTCTCCTCCCGCGGCTTCTCTGCACACCTGTCTTCTCCCAGGAGGCTTCCTGGCTGCAGGGAAATGCTCTCTCCCTGCATCTCTCAGTAGCCGCGGCTCCAGATGCTTGTGACTTGGGAAAGGCACCCCAAGAGCCATTATAGCTCCTTCTCCCTGTCCCCTAACCACCGTGTCCACACACCTCTCTCCTCAAGGGCTTCTTTGAGGCGTCCTCTAGGCTGGGACCAGCCTGGTTTCTGTGGCAGGGAAGCGGGCAGCTCTTTGGGATCTTGTCATGTCAGCATACCGGCAGCAAAGCCTGGCTGCCCAGCGGCGGAGCTGGCTGGGGAGATGGCCTTCTGGCTTCAGAGTCTGACCACTTCCATGTTTAGCAAGGGGTTTGTCCATGATTAGAGTTGCTGAGCTAGCAAGTAAGGGTGCAGGGGTCCTGTTGAGTTTGTCTGTGGTGCTTTTGTATTTAAGTATGTCCTATTGAATATTTAAAAACCTGTGATGTAATATTCAGAACAGTCTTCCAAAAAATCATTTGCTGTTCCTCAGGACTTCAAATTTAACCCAGTGTCCTGCGTTTATCTGTCAACCCTACCCAAGACTCTGTCCTCTGCACCCTCTTTTCCTTCTTTCCTTCCTCCCCCGTCCCTCTCTCCCTCACTTCCTTCCCCTCCTTTCAAAAATTCTTTGTCTATGAGACTGCGATCCGCACAGGTAAAGGACACATTTTCCTTCCAGGTATTCAGAGTCTGGGGAAGGGAAAGCAGGAGCCCAATGCCCTCCGCACAAAGGGACCACCCACCACAGAGTTCCAGGCTCACAGGAAAAGGACAAATGAACGATTCCGAGCAGAAAAGGATGTGGTGGAGGAAAAGAGCTCGGGAAGAGGTGCCGGGGAGAGAGGCTTGAGCCATCCTTGAGGGCCAGGTGTAAAGAACAGGAAGCTGCTCAGGCCGATGTGGGCTCAGGTGGAGGAAGACGCGCTCTGCTCTGGAGTCTGAAGGTCTGTCGTGACTGGTTGGCCAGGCAGAGCAGGCTGTCTGGACAGTGGTGGCGCAGATATCAGGAGGTGGGGTCAGAAGTTTGGGAGTCAGGGGTAAAGTCTTTACACCCTGCTGAGGAGCCAGAGATGGGTTTTGAAAGAGTGGATATAAAAACAGATGATGGTCAGACCTGATGTGACAGCAGATCTCTGACCCACCACCTCTGCTGCAGTCTGCCCAAAGCCACACCACGGCCTTGGCGGCAATTAACTGGCCAGAGAGATGGGCCTTGCCAACCACTGATTTTTTTTGCTCCCACTTCCAACTCAGCATCCATCATATAAAACGCTCCATTTCTAGTTTGCTCACCTCCAGCTTCTCCAGGCGCCCCAGCCAGAGCACATCTAAAGCTTCCTGTCTCCTCACCACAAAGCACCCCACCCACGGACCTGCCTTTGAGTTTCTGCTCTAAATAAATAGTTTGCATGTTCTCGCATGAGTGGTTTCCATTTATTCTCTCAATATGGACTGGACACTTTGCTTTTTAAGAAGGAGAGGGGGGCAGATGGGAGTAGTTAGCCCTTCTGTAGCACCACATAACCACAGGCAGTGACGGCATTCGGAGCTAGAAAAATCTGCTTTTGAGACCCTCTGCAATCTACACAGACATGTGCGCCTGAATACCCAAATACCTATGTGCACCTGAATATACCCAAATTCCTTTAGATACTAGAGAAAGGCTTTGGCCATTTAAAGTACTGTGTGTGTGTGTGTTTAAGTATCATTAAAGTTACCCTTTTCTTTTGGATTCAATAGTTTGTTTGCTCTTAAGGTAAATTGTGTCATTGATCCCAAATCATCACCTTGCAATTCATCCATGCCCTCAGCCATTCAACTCTGCAGTGCGTCCCACTATGTGGTTTCCTGCCCCTGGATGCTGAGGTCCCCAGGAGACCTGTTTGGACAATGGGCTGTTTGGCAGACATGCTGTAAGCAGAGGCTTGAAACAAGCTTACACACAAGGCGTGGGCCATTATTCCTCTCCCTTCACCATGAGAAGAATATGCCCAAGGTGGTCCTGCTTGTCACAGGAGAAGGACAAGAGTCAGGTGAAGCTGACCTTTTTTCCATTAGGTAGTGACCAGTTGACCTAAGACTGGTCATTGGTTATTTGTCTGTGCTTTTGAAATCTTTGGGGCTGTTTGTTATGCAGCACTCCTGTCCCCATAACTAACTATTACACCCCCTGATTTCAGAATTTCAAGAAATATTTCATTATCATCTGTAAGTGATTAGTAATAACAGATCTTATTGGTTGCCTACCCAAATCCAGTCTTTCCTGCTGGTAGAACTTTAACTCTTTTTCACCCTCTGCCCAGTGTGGACAAATGCTCTGTTTAGTCCCAGGGGACAAATCTTAATGAATGCAAACCCATTTAGTTTTCTGGCAATTGGTTGAAGACAGAGCATATAACAGCTGTAGCCAATCGAGATGTGAGCAGTCTGCTGAGGGGCTTTCTGGGAAGGTTTCTTCCTCTTTAAAACCACCCGTGAGGCAGCTGACTTTGGAATTGTCTTGGAACCACAGAACCACAAACCTCAGAGTTGCCCCAGCCCAGGGCCACTTGGTCCATGCCCCCCTTGCTCTATGCCTTACAGTTCAGTTCTCCTCAGCCAATTCTAATCACTCCTCAGAAGAGGAGAACCCGAGTTGGGGGGGGGGGTGTATGGGTTTCCTTTCTCATGTTTTCATCCAAGTGACTCATCAAGGGGACAGAAACGCTAACAGAAGTTTTAAAGATGGATGTAAAACCCAGAGGATGATTGAGTTTTGACTTTCAGATCTCCCGTGGCTTTAAAGTAAACCGGCCTCTGGCATCTGCACGTGGCTCTGGATGACTTGTCCAGGGATATGGGAGCCCCCAAGGACAACCTCAGAACCCTGAACTGACCCACAAATGCAGGAAGAATTTCAACAACCATAAGGTCCCTTCATAAATACCCATCGGTCTGAAGAAAGACTCCCAGAATCTGTCACTGTGGAGGTGCCTTCAGTGGCCGAGGGGAAGTGCAGCCTTCTGATAAGGTGGCAGCTGAAGTAAGAAAAGCAAAGTCAGTCCACAAGAAGGACCTGTCTCCTGGACGGAGAGCAAACTCCCCCATATGACGCATTTCACTTCCGCAGACGGCACTTCCAGGACACATATTCAAATGTCATTAGATTCCACCTAAACCTGCTGACCATTAGATAACTTGATTATCCCCCCCGCCCCCTGCATCCTGGGCTGAGTAGGGCTGAGCTCAGGCCAGGTTAGCACTGGCTTTGCTAGGGAGCGCCTTCCACCACACAGTGAATGAGATCCGAGAGTGTTTAATCCACTGAACCTCGGGCTACTCTCTTGACTCACCAACTTTCTCCCATGGGGGTCCTTTTGCCCCTGGGACGTCTCTCTCCCAGTGGTTGCCTGGCAAACCCCTTATTGTCCAGCAATGCAAAGTTCATATGCTGAAGAGGGGGGTGCCTGAAGTCAGGTCAACCTGATTGTGCATCTGCTCTGTCCCCAGTTAGGGGGGTGACCTCGGCAAGGAGCTCAGCTTTTCTGAGTCAAGTCTCGGTTTTCTCATCTGTAAAATATGAATCCTAAATATGAATCATGATTGCCCCACCTCAGGCCTGAGCTGAGGATAAAATGTGCTAACACAAGAGGCCCTGGCACAGATCGAAGGCCTTGATCTATGTTGGCTGCAATTCTGGAATAGCTCACCACAGAATCATAAAGCTTTATAGCCAGAGGGACGGCAGGGCAGCTCCTCTGCCATGTGCCAGTGAGCCACCAGGGGATACTGTCAGAATGCGGGTTCTGAATCAGAAGTTCTAGGATGCAGCTCAGTTTGGTTTTTGTTGTTGTTGAGGGTTTTATTATTATTATTATCATTATTTTGCATTTCTTACAAGTTCCAGGGTGTGCAGATGCTGCTGGTCCCATGACCACACTTGAAAGAACAGATTTTAGGAGACACTGACTTCCTAACTGTTTGATGGAAAGGAGGAAGACTCAAGGAGATCCAGAAAGCTGCTGAGAAAAGCAACCCAGAACAGTCTGCCCGGCAGAGCTGAACGAGTCAGAGCCACTGCCGACCCCAAACAACCAAGGGAGGTTGATCAGTAAATGGTGAATACATTTCCTCCACCCGAAAGGCCAACGCTCCAGTTGCTGAACAAGGGAAGCTGTGTCCAGACTCTGTGATGGGAAGAAAAGGGGGTGAACTGGACAATTTTCAGAATGAAGGCATCCGGCTCAAGGGAGTGGGGTGTCGCTGAGGGTGAGCAGAAGCACTTGGCCTCAGGGTTGGGATGCAAAGCGTAGCTGGGAAGGCACAGCCATAGACTTTACTCCTCTCAGAATATCCTTAAAAAACCAGGATCTTCAGGAGACTGGGGAGGGCTCGGGGACTGTCACTCCTTTTCCAACGGGAGATGTTATCAGATTTCCCACTGAGGGAACCACACAGTCATCCCTCTCTGGCGAGGCACCGGCTGCTGCAGCTCTGTGTGGGCCGCACAGAGAGGGTCCTGCAGGTCCCCTAGCCTACCCGGAGTCATCCCTTAGTGAAGAGGACGGTCCATTCTGTGGCGCTGTCCCCCCACCCGTCCCACAGCTCAGCATTGCGGGCTCTGCTGCCCGTTCCCCACACCGACCTTCCTCCCACCCAGCTCATGCCGGAACTCAGCTCCTGCTCCTAGGCACGGCGAGAAAGGGACCAACTATAGAAATGTACCGTCCACGGAAAGGGCTAGAATCCACCGGCCCATGACGCCCTTGTATGGAGGAGGCTCGGCTGGGCCCTAAGGCTGCTGGGTAACCAGCTCCATGGAGGTCAGAACAACTTTTCTCGTCAAGTTTGGGAAGTGGGATCAAGACGATCTACCGGGTGTCACTGACACCCAGAGGGCCGCAGGGGCCCGGAGGTGTGGCTCCATCAATCCGTCTCTGTTACATTGATGATTCCAGCAACTCTCGTCATTTTCTATCAAAGCAGAACCAGCACAGACAAGTGATGACAGAGGTGGAGACAAATGAGACAGCGGCTCCTCGTCCTCGGCAAACACGGTCTAGTAGAAGGAAGAGGAAGCAGCACAGATGGCCAGGGAACAAAGGCAGGAGGACTTTAGGAGGAGGGAATGGAGCCCTGGACTCGCCCTGCAGGCCATGTCTCACAGTTAACGTCATGGTTCTCCATTCCCCAGTTTCCTGGGGGTGTATCAAGCTCAGGACAAGTCTTCGAATTTGAAGAGGAAATACTGGATTATACGTAGGCAGTCCTCTGCTTTTATAAATATGAAAATGTGTATCATATCAAATGTTTAGAAGTAAAGCAAACAACTTACACGTGGTAAGTGCTTGCTCTATCCCAGGGAGCGCTGTACTATTGGGCAGGTTGTGCACTATACAAGGGCATCTGGCCAAGGATTAAGTAGGGCCTGGAATTCAGCTGTGTAGGTTGGTGCAGGATTGTCTTTATCCAGAAAAAAATAAGTCCCTTTTCCCAATTTGTATAAGACACCATTCAGCTAGTTGTTAGTGGTCCTGAATCTGAGAGGTCAAAAAACATTTTTACATTCCGATCAAGTATTTACAGTATAGCTTTTTCTTCCCTGCTGTCCTTTCCCTTTACCACCAAGTCCACGGTGGAACCACAGAGGCCAAGGAGCATCCAACTGAGGACAAAGATCTGCAGCTGAGCTCCAGCTCAGAAACAAGTGTGTTAGGCATAGAAAAATTAAGCCACTTATCTCTAACACTGGCACTTTCTTTGTTTTTTTTTTTTTTTTTTCTACTTTCCACCAGATTTTTGTAAAGCAACTTGGGCAAGATGCAATAGGATTTCCCAATGGTGGCGCACACATGTGGTGTTTAGCAGAGAGAGTGGTGACAGCAGCCAGCCTGGGCTGCGGGCGGCATCCTTTGGGGCGATTCTCTTTTCCAGCGGCCAGTGTGTGACAGAGCCAGCTCGTTACGGGGGTGTTGGTGCATAAACTGTTTATGTGGCTCCAGCTGAGGACGATGTTGCACTGGCACCAACGTTTCGTGGTGCTGTGGTCTGGGTGAACGTCCCCTGCCACAAGCTGGGGAGTTAAAGGTCGTTCCCAGCCTGGGGCACTGTGGGAAGGTGCTGGAGCCTGTGGAGGTGGCTGGGGGCGGCTTTAGGCTGACAGGGACACAGCTCAGAGGATGGTGGGATCCCGGCCCCTGCCCCTCTCTTCCTTTCACCTCCCGGCCACCAGGCATGTGGCTGTGCCCCAGCACGTGCTCCTCACCACGGTGTGCGGCCTTGGCACAGGCCCAAAAGCAAAGGACCTATCAACCTTGGACAGCACCCTCCGAAACCCTGTGCCCAAACAGACCTTTCCTCTTATCAGCGGAGTATCTCAGGTACTGGCTACAGTGACGGAAAGCAGGGTCACACAAGTGGGTGCTGAGATTCCTTGTACCTCCCTGGATTCAACCACTAATGCTCCTTCCCTTCCCGCTGGTCAGAGGCCTGGGCTCCCGTGCCCTCCTGTCTTCCTTCCTGGCTGGCCATGACTCTCTTGGTCTCTTTGGCCTTGCTGGGAGCAGCCAGCACCCAACTCTCAGCTCCCACTCTGCAGACCCGCCCTCCTCCTGCTGGCTCCACCCCCAAGGACTAGGGACGCTGGAGTCACATGGTGGCAGCCGCTGGGGTTGCCCATTCTCCCCCAGAGGCCAGCGCTGCTTGCAGGTGCAACCTGGTGCGGAGAGCACTTGCTGTCACTCCAGGCGCCCGCTCACCCCTCTTTCCCCTCACCTCCTAATTCAGCGCTTCACTCGCAGGTTCCACAAATGTGGGCGCGGGACTCCTTGCTCTGTGCTCCATGCTGGGCGCCTGCAGGACACCAATGGGCACAGCGCAGGGCCATCGCCTCAGTCCTGGGAAAGGCAGATAACAGGCAAAACCCACAAACACATGTGGCAAACAGGTGCTGTGAAGCGACCTGACAATGTCCTCAGAAGCACGGGCAGAGGGCCTGTGCTGGGCAGGATGAGGGACGGGGCTGGGAGAGGCAGGGCACCGGGAAGGCCACAGGCCTAACCACCTACCTGAAAGAACCGCTGAGTCTGGACATGTGTGGCCTTGGGCTGGTGCTGGAGAGGCCATAGCCTGTCCCATGGGGTCCTTCATCCCGTGGGCTCATAGGGAATTCCGTGCTCACCCAGCCTAGATCCCGGCCTGCCCCTTCCCTCCCGAGGTCCCTCCTGCGGTGCTCCGGTACATGCAGCCCATTCACCCCGGGTACAAACTGCTCCCGATGAAGACCTCTCCTCTCTCCTGCTCAGATGCCGTGAGGCATGGCGACCTAGCCGGCCCACTGGGTCCCCTCAGAAGGAGCTCCCCAGGTCAGGCAACTTCTGAGCGCCCTGGGTGCCAGACGCCCCACCTGTCACCTGGTGGCTGGGCAGCCCTAAGGCCTGACCAGAGGTAGAGCGGAGGCAGGACAGGCAGAAACAGAGGGTGGCCTGGAGAACGGCTCCCAGCAGCCCAGGACGAGGGCCCAGGGTGTGGCGGTGCGCCACGTTTTTCGTGCAGGTGACCTTTGACTCTGTGCTCGCCCTGCAAGTCGGACCCTCTGGACGCGCTCACAGGAGTATCACCCCCCAAGACGCTGGCCACGCAGATTTGGTCCTTCCATGCACTAGACTCTGCAAGGCGACAGGACCCGGCAGCTGGGTCCAGGGGCCTGAGAGCAGAGGGCCTGCAGGCAAGGTATGGAACGGAAAAGCCCAACAGCACAGGGGGTGCGCCCTGCTCCCCGTACTTCCTCCTTTAAAATCGAGTGTGATTACTTATGTGCAGATCGATGCGCGCCGTCTTCCCCTCCCACGGGCCCCTGGGTTCCAGTGCAGATAGATGCGCACTGTATTTTTTTGCTGGTGGGCTGCACGGGAAAATTGGGAGAGACTGATTAGGAATCAGGGAAGGGGAGGGAAGCTTCTAGTCTTTTTTATTCTTTCTCCTAGACGTTTCTCTATTGTTCTGATTTTTAAAATTCAGTGCAGGTATTACTTTTAAAGAATGGGAGGAAGGAAGGAAGGAAGGAAGGGAGGGAGGGAGGGAGGGAGAGGAGGGAAGGAGGGACACAGTGTGTCCTGGGAAGCCTCCCTGCTGACAGTCCACTGCTGGGGAAGTGGAACTTTCTACAAGAGGCAGCAGGTCTTTGGCCAGAATTTGACCTGGAGGACATTAGGATACTAGCTGCTTGGGGACCAGACCTCATGAAGCAGACGCTTCACTAGAAACTCAGCTCCATCCAGCAGTCCATCTCCTGAGGACCTACTATGTGCCCCCACCATGCCAGGGCAGGGGACAGAATAGACACAGAGGCAGCTTAGTCCCCACCCAAGGCCAACACAACCTCTCAACTGCAGGTGAGGGGGAGGTGCCAGCTGCAAGCAGGGCAAAGTGACTCAGGAGGAAGAGAGCTTCCCTGGGGCCAGAGGGACAAGGAAGGCTTCCTGGAGGCGGACTGGGGACAGCCCCAGGCTGGAACAGCTTGAACGAAGATCAGGGGAGGAGGAGGAGAAACGGGAACACAGAGCCCATCCGGGAGGGGAAGGCAGGAGAGCAAGGCCTGCGGGTTCCAGCTCCAGGCACCTGAGTCCTAAACACCGAGTACTTCCAAGCCGGTTCCAGGGTCAGAGTGAGTGTGCAGCTGATTGTTATGACTGGTTTGTGAAAGTCAGTGTCACAAAACATGGACATGCCACTGCAGCCGGTGCTGGCATGCAGGACAGACAGGAGCACTATGCACAGCACCCCTTGCCCTGTCTTGCAGACCAGCTGGGCAGCGCCCTGGGCTGGGACCCTCTGTGGCTGGCCCGGCTCTGTCCCAGGCCTCAGCTAATGCTCACCAAGGACTGGGCTCCCACCTCCCTCGATACAGTTCTAGAAGACGCAGCTTCCCCCAGTCCCAATCAGCCATCCCTGTCATTGTCCTGGAAAAGGCAGTCCATGACCTCAGGCAGAGAGGACACCAGGCACACAAACGAGCTCCAAAGTCACTCACTTTAAAAAATAAAAATCGACTTTTAAGGAAATAGGTTTCCTGTTTGCTTCTCTGAAGAGGAACTTTTCTGTAACTTCTCCAATCTCTGGACAGCAGCACTGGCTCTTCTTCTGCTCAGGAACCCACAGCCTCATCCACAACTGAACGTTTTCCTTTCTGCAGCTGGAAACACCCAAGAACAACTTTTGAAAGAGCTGTTTCCAGCCCCGAGAGCACAAAACTATAGAGGCTAATTAGAAGGTGTCATTTCCCAGAAGGCCTCCATATTCTGAGTCTCTCAAGAGCAGCGTCCTCTAACCTAGCTTCTTGTTCCAGGTAGCCCCGTGGGGGACACAGCAGGGGGAGAGGCCAGAGAGACTGCTGGGTTCCTCTTTCATTTCCACTATTTGCAGGTTGTGCGCCCTTGGGCAAATTAATGAACCTCTCTGAGCCTCGGGAATATACTATTACCTACTTCGCAAGGTGTCTGAGAACTAAATGAGTTCATTAGATAAATTTCTAAAACTTGTTGATAAATATTCACAATAGCCAGAGAGTAGAAATAACTGAAATGCCAACAACTGATGAATGCATAAATAAAATGTGATACATCCATACAAAAGAATATTATTTGGCAATGAAAAGGGAATGAAGTAATGATATATGTTGAGAATGAACCTTGAAAACATTATATTAAGTGAAAGAAGCCAATCACAAAGGACCTCCTTTCTAGTGCATGATTCCACTTATAGAAAACGTCTAGAACAGGGAAATCTGGAGACAGAAAGTAGACTGCTGACAGATGGGGCTGGAAGTGGGGGGGATGGGGACTGCAAATGGATACAGCATGTCCTGTTTTGGCAGTGAGAATGTTGTACAATTTATTGTGATGGTAGCACAACTTTGTAAATATACTAAAAACTATTGAATCATACACTTTAAATTGATGAAGTGGATGGTATGTGAATTATATCTCAATAAAACTGTTTTTAAAATTTCTACAACAAGGCCTGGTACTCATTAAGCACTAAATAAGAGTTAGCTACTTCTATTTGGTGTTAGGGAAACAGAAGTGGAAAAGATGGACAGCTGCTAGGGTCTGCATGCCTCTGTGCCTAATCCCCCCTCCCCATTTATATGTTGAAATCTAACCCCCAAGGTGATGGCTTTGAGGGGCAAGGCCTGGGGGCAGAGCTCCCACAAGTAGGACAAGTGCCTTATGAGAGAGGTCCAAGAGAAACCCATTGCCCCTGACACTGTGTGAGGACACAGCAAAAAGACAGCCATCCACGAACCCAGAAGTGACCCTCTCCAGAAAAGATCTGCCAGCACCTTGATCTTAGACTTCCCAGTTTGCAGAACTGTGAGAGATAAGTCCCATTGTTTATAAGGCTCCCGGTTTATGGACTTCCTTGTAGCAGCCTGAACAGACTGTGAGAGCAGAGGCCTGCCTGGCACTACCTGGGCTCACGGGATCCCCCCCCACAGTGCCACTGTCCACTGGACTCCGTGTGTTCTACCCAGTCCAGGGCATCCTATGTGGAGAGGTCACCACTGGCTAAGGCTGTCTGCCTGGCTCTTCTAGTCTCTCAACAAGGATCATCCAGATAGGTTTCAAGATGGCAGAATGGAGGAGGTCACTTTCCTGGCTGCTCTGTGGCATTAAACCAGGAAAGAAGATAGGCAGCTTCTCAACTAGGTGGGTAAAAAAAGGGGGTGGGGGACTTCACTGGAAATTAACAATAGACTTTCAAAGCAGATCAGGGTCTGAGAGGTTGGATATAATAAAATAAGGAAGAAATCCCCAACACCACCTCCACTGCCACACCACCAATCAGAGTGGCCACCCCACAAGCAAAGTGGAGGGATAAGGAAATTAAAGGAACTTGCATTTTTAGGCGGCCTGGGTGTATCTGGGTATGGAGAGATCAGAGATCAAAGATACAGACAAACTAATCTGAAAGGCGTGCTGCACAATATCCTCGTGCAGGAAAGAAGCCCATCTCTCCTGGCTGCCCATGGGGGACACAGGAAGGAGTCATTTTGCAGCTGTGCTGTGGGGACTAGCAGCTGGGGGAGCTGATTCCTGGCAAACTCAAGCTGGAGCCAAAATACAGGACTGGCAAACCTACACTGCACGACATAGAGTGTGCCTAAGGGACCAGGAGAAAACCAAATGCGGAAAGGGTCTTACACAGGGAAATACGGGTTGTGGAAATCTACCTGGCTTCCCCCTTCCCGCTTGGCAGGACTGAGAGAGAGGAGTCCAGCCAGGAATTTGAAAGGGCAAGGGCAGGAATGATTGAGTTTGGAGACTGAACCTGAGAGACCAGGAAATGCAGGGTTTGTGAGTGATGGAGAGGTCAAAGGTTGGCTCCTCCACAGCAAAAGTGGAATCCAGGAGAGATTCCTGAGGTGCAGTCTCCCAGCATGGATCATCAACTTCCAGGCCCCAGAGGTGCTCTGATATAAAATCTTCAGGCCAATCGCCATTCGGTGAAGAACCTGGAGCCTACCTAGGCCTAAACCCCACCTCCAGGGGTTCCGCCTATGGGATCTCCATTCACACTCCAATGACCCCACCTTGAGGATGAAAAAGACATCACACTCCAGCCCACCTACCTAACACTGCCGAGAAGGGGAGCTGTGAACTTTTTGAACTACAATGGAAACAATTCTTCAACTTTTCACCAAGAAATTTTTTTTTTTCCTTTTCTCTGTTTAGGACCTGAATGGTTCATGAACACTTATACATAAACACATTTGTCTCTTTTTTCTCATTTCTCATTTCTAGCACTTTTTGAAGGCAGTTATTTTCCATGGCACAGTTTTTGAGGGCTAGGATATTTGATTAGTATATTTTGGTTTTGTTTTGAAATCTTTTATTTTTATTTATTTTATTTTTTAAATTTCTATGTTATATATTTTTTTCACTTGTGTTTTCCCTTGGTTCTCTTTCTCTATTTTCTTCTGCTAACAACCAAACTCTACTGTTCTCTCTTTCATTTTTCCTTTAATTTTTTACTTATATTTTCTCTCCTCCTTCTTCATAATCATCACATCCTATGACTCTTCTGTTCTCTTCCTGTTAATCATTCAAACTGTAAATCCTTTTGCAAACTAACTGTTATGACTATGGACAAAAACTGATCACATCATTTCTGTTTATTGTGATAATTAACATTATAAATGTCATAGCAGAGAACTACTTGGTTTCATGCTGTATGCTGTTTGCATTGTTTTTTGTTATTATTTGTCTCCTCCTAAATTGTGAGATACTGTGTAGAAACTCTACTGCCTCAGATCCATACTGTTATATGAGTAGACACACAAACAACATGAAAAATCAAGGGAACAAACCACTCCAAACAAACCAAAATATTGCAATAATAGAATTCATCCACTTCACAGTGGAAGAAATGTCAGAGAAGGAGTTTAGGATGTACGTAGTTAAACTGATCTGTGAGGTAAAGGACAATATAAGGAATGAAATCAGAGAGAAAATACAGGAAGTGAAAGACCACTTCAATAAAATCAAGCAGAAATCCTCAAAATGAAGGAATCAATAAACCAGATTAAAAGTTCAATGGAAAGCAATATCAGCAGACTAGATCACTTGGAAGAAAGAGTTTCAGGCAACAAAAACAAAACATAATCTTGAAAATAAAACTGGCCAGGGAGAAAAAGTGTTAAGAGACCATGAACATAACTTCCAAAAAATATGGGATAACAAAGACCAAACATAAGATTTATCAGGGGAGATGAAGGCTTGGAGATACAAACCAAAGGACTGCACAGTCTTTTTAATGAAATAATATCAGAAAATTTCCCAAACCTTAAGAATGAAATGGAAAATCAAATATAGGAGGTTTGCAGAACCCCAAATATACAAAATCACAATGTGCCACATCAAGGCACATTATTATGAAAATACCTAACATACAAAATAAAGATAGAATTTTTAAAGTCTGCCAGAGAAAAATGGCAGGTCACCTTTAGAAGAAAACCAATTGCTCACAGCTGATTTCTCAACCCAGACCCTCAAAGCTAGGAAGTCTTGAAATAATATATACCAAGCTCTGGAAAAGAAAAAAAAAAAAAAGGATGTCAACCAAGAGTCCTATAACCACCAAAATTAAGCTTCAGAATTGGCAATGAAATAGATACATTCCATGATAAACAAAAGTTAAAAGAATTCACAACTAGAAAGCCTACACTACAAAACATACTCAATAAAATATTTTATGAAGAAGAAATAAAAAATCCAATTGAAAACCAGCAAAGGGAGTAACTATAGTAGAAGAATAGCCAAGCAAAGGAGAAACTAATTCAAAGTGAAAACCAGAAATAAATCAAAATGACAGGGGATAAAAATCATTTCTCAATAATAACATTGAATGTAAATGGCCTATCTCATCAATCAAAAAACATATAGACTGACTGGGTTTTAGAACAAGACCCAAAAATATACTGTCTTTAAGAGACTCACCTTATAGGCAAAGACATCCACAGAGTGAAGGTAAAATAATAGGAAAAATATATTATTCACATGAATCTTGTAAACAAGCAGACATTTCTATCCTCAAATCAGACAAAGTGGACTTCAAGTCAAAGTTAATCAGAAGGGACAAAGAAGGTCATTTCATACTGCTTAAGGGAATTATACATCAACAAGATATAACAGTTGTAAATATGTATACCCCAAATAATGGAGCAACTATATACATCAAACAATCTCCTCTCAATTTCAAGAATCAAATAGAGCACAACACAATAATACTGGGTGACTCTAACATGCCTTTCTCATCATTGAACTGATCTTCCAAACAAAGACTAAAAAAAGAAGCTATATAACCAAAAAATACAATGAATAATTTAGACTTAGCAGACATATATAGAATATTTCATCCATCACTTACCAAATGCACTTTTTTCTCAGCAGCATAGGGATCATTTTCTGAAATAGACCATATCTTAGGCCACAAGCAACTCTTAGCAAATATTAAAAAAATACAGATAATACCTTGCATTCTATCAGATTACAATGGAGTGAAATTAGAAATCAAGGATAAAATAAAAATAGAAGCTACTGTAACACCTGGCAACCAAATAATATGCTATTCAATGAACAATGGATAGCAGAAGAAATCAGGGGTGAGATGAAAAAAATACATGAATACAGTGACACAACTTATCAAAATTTCTGGAACACCATGAAGTTGGTTCTGAGAGGAAAGGTCATTGCATTGAGCTCATTAATTGAAGGAATAGAAAGTCACCAAATAAATAACCTCCTAACATTATATCTCTAAAAAAAAGAAGTACAAATCAATACCAAAAGCAATAGAAGACAGGAAAATCTTTGATATTGAAACAACAACAACAACAACAACAAAAAATCAAAAAGAACAACAAAACAAAAAGTTGACTCTTGAAAAAATAAATAAAATTGATAGCCCTTAGCCACGGTAACCAAGAGAAAGAGGGAAAAAAAAACCCTCAACTTACTTAAATTCTGAGTGAAAAAGGAAATAAGAGGACACCATCAAAAGCCTACCAACAAAGAAAAGCCCAGAATCAGACAGATTCTCAACCAAGTTCTACCAGATCTTCAAAGAACTAACACTAATCCTCCTCAAATTATTCCATGAACTAGAAAAGGAAGGAACCCTTCCATTTTATGAAGGAGGGAACCCTTCATTCTATAAAACTAGTATCACCTTGATACCAAAACCAGACGAAGACACATCAAGGAAAGAAAACTTGAGACCAATATCCCTGATGGACCTAGCTGCAAAAATTCTCAACAAAATACTGTAAATTGCATACAAAAACATATTAACATATTTAAAAGATAGTGTATCATGAACAAGTGAGTTTCATCTCAGGGATGCAAAGTTGGTTCAACATATAGAAATCAATAATCATAATTCACCACATCAATAGACTTAAAGACAAGAATCACATGATTACCTCAATAGATGCAGGAAAAGCATTTGACAAAATGTAGCATTCATGGGCTGGGGTTGTGGTTCGGTGGTAGAGTGCTCACCTCACATGTGTGAGGCACTGGGTTCGATCCTCAGCACCACATTAAAAAAAAAATAAAAATAAATACATTCTTTAAAAACATGGCATTCATTCATGTTCAAACACTAGAAAAACTAGGGCTAGTAGGAACATACCTCAACATTTTAAAACCTATGTACATTAAACCCAAGGTCAAAATTATTCTAAATAGAGAAAAATTAAAACTGTTCCTTCTGAAAACGGGAACAAGACAGTGATGCACTCTTTCACCACCTCTATTCAACATAGTCCTTGAAACTCTAGCCAGAGCAATTAGGCAAAACAAAGAAATTAAAGAGATACCATTAGGAAAAGAAGAGCTTGAACTCTTCCTGTTTGTTGATGACATGATCCTGTATTTAGAAGACCCAAAAACTCCACCAGAAAACTTCTAGAACTCATAAACAAATTCAGCAAAGTAGCAGGATATAAAATGAACAGCCATAAATCAATTGCATTCCTATAACCAATGATAAACAGCTGAAAGAGAAATTAGGAAAACTATCCCAATTGCAATAACCTAAAAAAATAAAATAAAATACTTGTGAATCAATCTAACAAAAGAGATGAAAAACCTCTAAAGTGAAAACTACAGAACACTGAAGAAAGAAATTGAAGAAGACCTTAGAAGATGGAAAGATATCCCATGTTCTTGGATAGACAGAATTAATATTGTCAAAATAGCCATACTACCATAAGCGCTATATAGATTCAATGCAATTCCAGTTAAAATCCCAGTGACATATCTCATAGAAATAGAGAAAGCAATCATGAAATTCATTTGGAAAAATAAGAGACCCAGAATAGCCAAAGCAATCCTTAGCAGGAAGAATGAAGAAGAAGGTACAACTATACTACAGAGTAATAGCAACAAAAACGACACGGTATTGGCACCAAAATAGACAGGCAGACCAATGGTACAGAAGATATAGAGACAAACCCATTTAAGTACAGTTATCTCATACTAGACAAAGGTGCCAAAAACATACAATGGAGAAAAGGTAGACTCAACAAATGTGCTGAGAAAATGGAAGACCCATATGTAGCAGAATGATTTTTAACCCCTATCTTTCAACCTTCCCAAAACTCAATTCTAAGTGGATCAAGGACCTAGGCATTAAACCAGAGATCCTGTACCTACTAGAAGACAATGTAGCCCAATTCTCCATCATGTCAACTTAGGAACCAAACCAAATTCCTCAACAAGACTCCTAAAGTACAAGAAGTAAAATCAAGAATCAATGAATGGAATGCTATCATACTAAAAAGATTCTTCACAGTAAAGAAAACAATCAAGAGCAAGAAGAGAGAGCCTAAAGAATGGAGAAAATCTTTGCCACCTGCACCCCAGATAGAGCATTAATCTCCAGGATATATAAAGAACTCGAAAAACTTAATGCCAGAAAAACATAACACAATCAATTAATGGGCAATTGAACTGAACAGGCACTTAACAGAAAAGAAATACAAATGATCAACAAATATATTAAAAATTGTTCAACATCTCTAGCAATTAAAGAAATGCAAATTAAAACTACAACTGAAATTCCATCTTATTCCAGTCAGAATGGCGATTATCAAGGATACAAGTAACAGTAAGTGTTGGTGTGGATGTGGGGAAAAAGGCACACTCATACATTGCTGGTGGGACTGCAAACTGGTGCTACCACTCTGGAAAGCAGTATGGAGAGTCCTCAGAAAACTATTTGACCTAGTTATCCCATTCCTCAGTATATGCAAAGGAGTTAAAATCAGCATACTACAGTGATGCAGTCACATCAATGTTTATAGCAGCTCAATTCACAATAGCTAAGCTATGGAACCAACCGACATGCCCTTTGACAGCTGAATGTATAAAGAAAATGTGGTATATACACATAGTGGAATATTACTCAACCATAGTTGACTTTTGCTGGTACATGGATGGATCTGGAGACTATCATGCTAAGTGAAATAAGCCAATCCCAAAAAGCCAAAAGTCAAATGTTCTCTTTGATATGCAGATGCTAACACACAATAAGGCAGGGGAAGTAGAAGTTAATTGGATTAGACAAAGGGAAATGAAGGAAAGGGAGGAGGATGGGAAAGACAGGAGAATGAACCCTTCATAACTTTCCTGTGCTCACATATGAATACACAACCAGTGAAACTCCAAATCATGTACAAACACAAGAATGGGATCTTAATTAGAATAAGGTATACTCTATGCATGTTTAATATGTCAATATACACTCTACAGTCATGCAGATCTAAAAAGAATTTTAAGAAGAAAGACAAAGCAAGGATTGTCTCATGACCCGCCATCGAATGGAGCGTCCCTCAGGCCCCGGAGTTCTTACTTGCATCAGCTTTGTTCATGGATTTTCTCAATTCCAGACCTTCTCGCTTTGTCTCACATTCTCTGATGTCCTTCACTCCCTCATCCTTGAACTTGACAATGCCTCTCAGGTTTGGACCTTCCGCTCCCCGGAAAGGCTTGCCCCCTGGCCCTGCTTCACTCGGAGGTGGGGTGATGCTGGCGATGCTGGTGATGTGGGACACCCCACTCTCAGGGTTCACCAAGGTGCCCAGTCACTGGCTCTCAGTACATGAACTTTCTGCAGAGACTCCCTGTAGGGGGACGGGTAAAGAACAGACCTTGTCCCCAGGAGCCACACTGGGCTCCCCACCAAGCTGCCTTCCTGGAGAGGTTCAGGGAGCAGGGGAGCAGCCCTGTCCTCCCAGAAGGGCCACTGTGTCACCAGCCCACTCCCAGGAGGCCCTGGTCTCAGGCACTCTTCCCACAGCTCAGTGGCAGGGGGCTCTCCCTCCGCAGGTCCCTGCAGCCCCCGCTTCTCCTCACCGTCTTTCTCCATAGGGTGGAAAGAGTAATGACCACAACTCGCCAAAGACAGGAGGCCAGAGCCAGGCAGCAAGCACTCTGGGGCACTGGTGTCCACGTGAGGCTGTGAACAACGAAATGGAGGAGCCAGGAGACGGCCTGGCGCCCCTGCTCAGGCAGCGGGGAGGTCCTGCCAGTGCCCGCCCAGGAGGCCCACGTGGCAGCTGAATCCACGGGAGGACAAGGGCATCTGTCCTCCCAGGGCCTGGACCTGCCTTCAGCCTAGCCGAACGGCCACATTGGCCCCTGTGGCCGCAGTCTGGGCCTTTGCGTCCCACACCTGCCTGGGTGACGCCATCATCCATTCTTCAGCACTGGCAGCCAGTAGGCATTAGGCAGAGTGAAGCAGGCAGAGTGAAGACAGGTGGCCACGGCTGCAGGCCGGGGCCAGCACGGTGGACCCTCAGCACCAGGGACCTGGGAACAATGACACCGCACAGGAGCCCATGTGAGGACCACAGCTGTGTGGACCTCCCAGGTCCCCACGGCGTTCCCTGCAGCCAGCCTTTCCACCCAGAAGAGACGGGTCACAGGTGCGATCTCGCAGCAGGCCAGGAGTGGCCGGGCCATGTGCCCACAGGAGCGAGCCGAGCTGCGAGCCCCAGGAGCAGAGGCGCAGGCACCGTGATCCTCTGCACCCCCAGGTGGGGCCTTACCTCTGCCTCAGGTCCAGGGTCAGGGAAGGAGAGCCGTCCTGGTGGTGACAGGTCACACAGGCTTTGTCCCTTCCTCCTCTGTCCCTCTACCCTGCAGAGGCACAGTGGGGATCTGGGTGGCCTCTTACCAGTGCTTCCAACATGGGCTTCAGGTGGGGACAATGCCAGGTGCCATATACTAGGCAGGGTAGCAAAGATGTGACCAGTCACTGGACCTCACTGTGGTCAGGTGAGGGAGGGGGAAGAATGGGAAAGAGGGGTGACACGGGGAGAGGCCAGAACCCGGGGGGCTGAGAGGGAGCAGAGAGGGGACAGCCAGGGCTGAGGCTTCAGAGCAGGTGCAGCTGCTCTACGAGCTCCTCACGTGCTCCTCACGGGCTGTGTGGGCTGGCCAGGTCCTCTGCGCCCAGAACTGGCCAGACCTGAGGTCCTTCGTGATGTCGTTTTGCAATGGGATGTCCTCTGGCACGGGACTCTCTCACCCCCAGCACTCCTGGGGACAAGCAGAGAAAGCACATGTCAGTGCTGGCGACAGGCTCCTCTGCTACTTGCTGTGCAACTCTGAGCAAATTACTTCACTTCTCTGGTATTTTAACCTGTAAAAATAGAATATGAACCCCCAACGTGTTATAGCAGCTGACGGAATACACCGGAAACGCTCCATCCAGAGCTCGGCCCGGAGCCGGGGCTCGGGAATGACTGGCGGCTGATTGCCACCGTTGAAAAATTCCCAGACAGAAACGGAAGACTTGAGCCCTGACGCTCAGGAGGTAGGTCACTGGTGTGCGGGGTACCCTCCAGCTCAGGACGCCACACCAAGGAGGGTCCCCGAAGGTTCTGAGGCCATTTTAAAGATAACAGTCTCTGACACTTTAGCATAAAGTCCTGCAGCCGGGTGATCGGGCTCTTCCCTCCCCAGCCCTAGAGGACATGGGTCCTGAGATGCCCCTGGAGACAGGCCTGGAGGGGGCTTTCTGCGAGGCCAGGACCCTGGGGTCTCTTCTCATCTGAGTTCCCTCCCCTGCTCTCCCAGCTAGAGGCCCTGCACCCACCTCCCGTCCCAGCACCACCCAGCCTGAGACCGTCCTCCTGGGCAGTGAGACCCCCTGGGTAGTGCTGGCCCCTGGGGCTGTGATGATGATTCCTACTGCCCACGGGCCTTAGGCCATATGGCCAGGTCACCCAGAGGGTCGCGAGCCTGCACGTGGACCCCTGGCTTGGCCCAGCAAGAAGAACGAGCTTCCTGCCCCAGTTTCCTGCCCAGCACGCCACCCATCACTCCCCAGTAAGCCCAGCTTGAACTCCCCTATCTGCTTAGTTGGGTCCTAACAGCCTCCTGAGTTTTTCCAGCCTCTTCGTAGAGGCTGGAGCTTGCTTCCCAGAGTTCCCGGCACCTGCCCCACTTGCGGGGCCCTGGGCATGGGCCTTTCAGGTGGCCTGGCCAGGACCGCTCCTGCCTGTTCCCCTTCTCTCTTCCCACCAGTCCGTCAGCGGGCATCACCGTGGGCCCCGTGGTCTCACACTTGAACTTGTCTCTCTCCTCCCTTCTCTTTCCACATGCATTCCGTGGACTGGACAGCGTGACTCCGTGGCTAGACAATGTGGTCATTGCCGCATTGAGGGCAGAAACTAGAAGAGCCCAGTGCCCCCCAGGGAGACAGGTGCAGCTGCTGGGGGGCCCAGAGCAGAGCCAGAAGGGGCAAGAAGGAGAAGCAGGAGGAGGCCCTGCACAAATACAAACACAGATATCTTCCAAAAAACATCGCCTCTTCGCTCAAAGTCCAGGCTCCGGCCTCGGGCTGCCCAGATGAGCTTAGATAAATTTCTCCATTTCTCCGCGAGTCATCTGAATTTCCTCATCTGAAGAGCAACGGTAATGAAACCTGGATGGGTCACAGGAGAATCGAGAGACAGGGCTGGGGGTGGGGCTCAGTGGGAGAACACTTGCCTCACATGTGCGAGGTCCTGGGTTGGATCCCCAGTATTGAAAAAATAAAAATAATTAAGTAAGATAGCATATAGACTGCCAGGCATGCAGTAAACCCTCTAGAAATAAGCAGTTTTATGGGACACTAAAGACATCATGCTTTGGGAACAGGAATATCACCTCCAGGAAGCCCTCCAGGCTTTCTTTCAAACTTCTAGTGCATGGGGGTGGGGAGAGAGGAGGTTGTACTGAGCATAAAGATAAGGAACAGGATCATGCATGCATTTGGCACCTACCTGGGGCCAAGCCCAGGTAGACCCTTGATGTACTACCTCATTCTACCCACCCTGCAGCCCAAGAAACATCAGCTAGGGGCAAGGGTTCAGTGGACTGGCATGGAGAGGAAGCCCTCTCTTCCAAGGCTGAGGGGTTGTCAGCATCAGAACTTTGCACAGTGTTCCTCCTGAACAGCAGGGTGAGGGCAAAGCTATCCCCAGGTAGCTAGAAAGCAAGGACACATGCCTATCAAAGGGAGCATCTCCGCTCGATGTAGGTGACAGATTGGTTTTGTCACTGTGCTGGGTCACATCACAGGATAAGTGGGGTGGAGCTCTGTTTCTGGAATGATCTGCTTGGCTCTTTGAGAAAGGCTGTTTGCCATGGCAACAGGCGCTGCAGAGATCCTGCGGCTCTCCCATGGGAAGCTGCTCTCCAGGGACATTTCCAAGCTCTTCCCCTGGCTTTGTGGGAGCAAGTGCTTCCAGGAGGTTCCCCGGGCCAGAGAGCAGCCTCTGCTCCCCTCTCCCTTCCTAGAGCCAGTCCACCTGCCCCACTTCCTGAGCGCGTTAGATCCATGGACAGCAGGTATGGAGGAGGGAACCCACGGCACAGGATCTGGGCAGGCCATCCGGGCCCACCAGCAGAAGTCGGCCAGCCCCCCGGCCCCCAGGCCTGTCCCCTCACCCCTTGCCAGCCAAGCACCTCCTCGGCCCTGCTACCAATCCACAAGCTGTCACCGCAGAGATTACGGAGGAGACTGTGCCCCGAGTGGAGCCTGCCTGTGGGAGCTCAGCTGGGAACAGCCCAGGTGTCCCCAGGGAGGTGATGCCCCACCTCACAATTGCTGAGTCCACACCATGGACCCGGCCCTCCCTGGACCTCACGCCCACATCCAGCCCACCAGTCCCCCTCTGGACTCTACCTTCCAACTCTAGGGAACACACTGCTTATTCCCACTCCTTGGCCTCTGAGCTGGCCTCCACCTCCCTCCACCTGTCACCCCTTGCCTGTGACTTCCCACCTCACTTCGAGGACAAGCCACTGCCCTGACTTCTAAGGCCCTGCAGGACCTGTCCCCACCCCTCCTCAGACTTCTTCCTCAACCCCTGTCCCCTCCCCAGTTTGCTCTAGTCACGGGGACCTTGTGGCTGCGATGAGCCACCAAGATGCCCCTCAGGATAACAGACACAGTCCTCTCTGGATGAAGGATGGCCCTCCACTGCCAGCCCTCTGAGAATGGCCTCAGCTAAAGGAGATGCCCTCGCCCCAGGTCACGCCTCCTCGCCTGATGACGTGGGTCAGGGTGCCAAGGCTGACCCTCTCAACCCAAATTGGAACAGCTCCATCTTAGTGATTTGGGCCTTTATAGCATAAACTGAATGGCTTGTGAGCAAGGGAAATTTATTCTTCACAGTTCTCAAAACTAGACCATCCAAGGTCAAGACACTGGTAGACCCTGTGTCTGTGAGGGCAGCTTCCTATTCGCGGATGCGTCATCTTGTGTGTCTTTGCACGGTAGGAGGGAGGGGTCTCTCCAGCTCCTTTCGCAGGGCAGTCATCCTCTGCCCCTACAACCAAACCACCTCCCAGTGTCCCACATCCTGACAGCCTCCCCTCAGGGGTGAGGATTTCTACCCAGGCAGGGAGGGTAAGATAAACACCCAGGCCTGGGCAAGCCCTCCAGGACCAGCCCGTCTCAGAACTCCCCACAGGGAGGCTGCGGCCTCCTCCACTTCTCCCTATGCCCAGGCCTGCTGCCTGCCTGCCTTCCCGCCTCCTGCCACGGTGGCTCAGATCAGCCTTCCAAGACCAACAGCTGACTGAACACCCTCCACGGGGAAGCTTCCGTGGCACACCAACAAATCCCACTGGCCACATCACTTTGAGCAAGTTCATCAGCCTCCCTCTCGGCAGACAGGGGTGATAATAGTGGTATTTACCTCATGAGGCAGCTGTGACCATCAAGTCAACACTTAATCAATAAGAAGAAGAATTTAAGTATCAAGTCAAGGTTTATGAACCCCCTAGAGTTGTGCCTGGTGTGTGGTAAGTACCAAAAATATAAAGATATTACTTCTTAGCTCCCCCATGCCCCTCAAAACTGTACTCCAGAGCAGAGCTTGCTTTTGGGCATTATCACTGTCCCTAGGGGACAGCCCTCACCCATGCATGTGTATCCTGGCTTCACATAAGAGTGCAGGTTTGCAAGGGCCACCTTCACAGGGCTAAAGAGAGAAAGAGTTTGGGCAAGGCTGCAGGTCCAAGCTAGGGTGGGGTCTCTCAACCCATGGATGCAGTTACCTTACAACAGAGCTGGACAAGGATTCCGGAACACAGAGGGGCCACTACGGGGAAAAGCTTAGGTTCCGAGTCAACTCTGGATTTCGATCCTGACCCTAACACCTGCAGTAGTGTGTTCACAACCAAGTGACTTGGTTCCTATGATTGCCAGTGTCTGCATCTCAAGACAGGGGTAGCAGTGGGCCCTGCCTTTCTGTTGTAAGAACATGCACATGTTCGTGCCTGTGAAATATCTAGCTATAAAAATAGGAGGAAATGTTCTCCTGCCACCCCTGTACTAGTCAGTCAAGACTGCATAACAAACACTCCCAGATTTTACAGCTTAAAGAAGCAACACATTTCTTTCTCACGTGACACTATGGCCTTTTCTTTGATGAGTGAACTGCAAGGTTCAGCAGGGGCAGCTCATCTCTGTTCCATTGGACTCAACTGGGACAACTTGAATGCTGCGAGCTGGAGTCCCCTGAAGTCTCCCTCCCCCCGTGTCTGATGCCTGGACTGGGACCCAGCAGCCCTCCAGCTCCATGCTTCTCTCGCTCTATCTGGTGTCTCCAGCACGATGGCTTCAGAGCCTCTTACCTGGGTGCTGGGGCCTTCAGGTACCTGTCCAAAGAGGGAGAAAAGCAGGCAGAAGCTGGCTGTCTTTCATGAGTTAGCCTAAGAAGTCACTTCATCGTATTTACTTGCTCCAGGCAGCTACAAATATCTGCCCAGACTCAAGGGAAACAGCACCAACACCAGGCTGTAAGAAAAGCATGAAGCGTGGTATATACTGGAAAATATGATCTGCCCCACACCTTACTGAGCCTGGTCCTGTGCTAGCACGTGCCTACCCAAAAGCCCACAGGGACGCTGCTGCAGCCTGGCTTCCCCAGCAGGGCCTGTCCCTCTGCAGCTGAAACTGAAAGAGCACATCTGTGTCTCAAGCTCCTCCTGTGGCCCTGCAGGAGCTAAGAACTGCTGGCTCAGCACTTTCCCTTGGCTGCCAGGCTAAACCCCATCCTCTGCTGAGAGGAGCCAGGTGGCTGAGCTTCCAGAACCATTTGCACCTAGGCTGGGTCCCTGGCCCAAGATCCATGTCCCCCTTGTCCCAAATCCATAGTAATTCTTCCAGTTTCCAAGTTCTGCCATTCACTCCCCATCAGTGGAGATAAAATCAGCAGAATGAAAGAAACACTTGGATGCCCCAGATCCTTCCCTGATGCCCACCGGCAGCACTGTGCCTTGGACATCTGGACTGCAGACTCTTTGCTTTAAAGGCCAGTGAGGTAGAGACACTGGAATTGGCAGGAAACCTGCCAGGAAGACAGGTCAGTATCCCTGAGCAAGCCCTCATCTGCCCACCATCAGCTCAATGCCCAAAGTCACTTGTCCAAAGTCTCCCTGCCCCTTAAGATCTAGCCACCATTGCCTCAAGCCCCTCCCACGCCCAGCCCAGTCCCCAGCTCTGCTTCCCCCTCTCCTGAGTTCCATGTTCCCTGGAAGCTCTGTGCTCACCCAGCCAGAGGGCACAGACCCCAACAACCACCCAGACCTGAGCAGGTGACTTGGAGGCATGGCAGGCAGAAGAATCCACAGGACAAGTCTGAAATGAAGTCGTGGGCACACCTGCTCTCGGAAAGAAGCTCAGCCATTCTTTCCACCAGCCTGGGGCCAGAGCCGACCGGGTTGTTCCACCTTCTCCTGGAAGTCTTCCCTGCAAGTTCAAAAACATCCCACTAATTATGCGGAGTCCCTGGACTCTCCCCAGCTCCCACCATCACTGGAAGCCCCTTTGCATGACATGATGGCATGCTTCGTCACAGGGCACCATTCACACAGTCTTACGACAGCTTCGACAGGAAGGCAGCTTCGAGTCAGCTGAGGTCTTTGATGATGATGGTTTCTCCAGGTCATGGAGCTGATCTCTCCCGACCAGCTCTCTCTTCTGGGTTCACTCCCCTGTTCCTCCAGCTGAGTGGCGCTGGGGACGCTGGAGAAGATGGCCAGTCGCGGGGCATAAACTTGGTGGTGATCCTGGTTTCTCAAGCACTCTACTTAAAACCATTGGGGCCTTAGAGGATGTCAGTCACAGCCCTAAAAAGTGGGGTCAAACAGTTTGACTTGAACAGCTCAGCCTGTGGCCAGGGGTGCAGGGCAGGCTGTGGAGTTTCTGAACCTGTGACCTCCATCCCGTCACTCCAGGAAAAGGGAAAAGGTTAAAGGTCAACCGAGCCTAAATCCCCTCTCTTTGACATTGCATTAAGATGGCCTTGGAGCAGCCACAGTGCCTTGCCTTGCTAGTCCTCTGCACTGTGTAAGTGTCCAGCTGACAGGCTCCCGGGGACGAGGACAAGGAATAGAAAGAAAGGGCGCTGGAAAGAAGTCAAGAATACTGAGTGACCCCAGCCAAGCAGAGCACACCTGCAGCCCTCCCGCAGTGGGGTCGGGCGCCTTCTGTTTGGCTGGACCCCCGTTCCCGCTGCTCCATGCCCAGGCCTTCCTGGGAGTGTTTTCATCCTCAGTTAGGCACCATCTGGCGATGTCGCTGGGAGCCTGGAGGGTAGCCAGGAGCTGGCACAGACTGAGCATGAAGATTTGGGGCCTGTCTGCGAGGCCTGGCTTCGGGGACCTCGGCCTCTCCTGGCTTGATGGCTGGGGAGGCTTCCAGCGGCTCGGAGCGCGCCCCTCAGGGCCGACAGATGGGCAGCTGGGAGGAGCCACACGGCAGGTCCATGTTGTTGTTAAATGCAGCTCATTAGGTTTTATCCACAAGATGCTGCTGGGTTGGCAGGAGCACACCTGCCCCAGCAAGAGTGACCCACGGACGTGCCGGCGGCCCTGGGAACCCACGGTGGGAAGGCTGGAGCAGGAGGCGTGCTCTCGGAGGATGGCGTCCCTGACCCGGCCTCAGAGGCCCCCTCTGTGCGTGGGAGACCGCAGAGAAAGCCCGAGGGCATGTGGCACACCGCGCTGAACCCTGCGTCCTGCCCACCCCAGGGCCAGGTGGTCAGGAGGGCAGCCAAGACACTGGCAGGTCCAGGTCTCTCCACTGGCAGGACTTTGACAATGAGAACACTAAGAACTGGCAAACTTTGAAAATACCCAGATAGAAACATTTTCTGCTTTGTGGACCAAGAGGCGAAATGGAGACTACCGTGGAAGTATTTGTACGAATATTTAAAATTTAACATTCAAAAACGTGAAGACCTTTCTCAGTTCATGGACCATACAAAAGTAGGCGGCCCTGGTCTATAATCCCCTGTGTAAGGACGCCAGCAGCAGAGGCCACCTGCAGCTCTCCTCCAAAGCAGAGCCCTTACACGAGGGCCGCGTGAAGGTGCCAGGGCTGGGTTAAGTTCGCACAGTCCCTATCCATTCACCTCCGCCTGACCCCTCAGGTGGGAGACTGGGCCTGCCTGGCACGTCAGCCTCTGCCCAGCACTGGCCTGCTACGAGGGGCGGGGACAGGCTCTGTCTCCTCCAGAATCCCAGGGCCACCCAGTGTCACACAGAGGCCTCTCCGCGACCCTAGATCCCACTTGGTCCCACAGGCCCAGGCTGCACTAGGGTGGTCCTGACACCTCGTGGTGTTACTCACCACCTTCCTACAGGATGCAGAAACCAGCCCAGAGGGTACTGTGTCTGGAGACTCCCAGCTGTGCTCAGGAGTGGTTCCTGTTGTCCAGAGCCCTGTCCCCTGTGCCCTGGTCAGCGCTGGCTGCCCTTCTCAACTGCCTCACCCCAAGGCTGACTCTTTAGTTCATCAAATATATACCCTCTGGGTGGGCCCACACCCAAGCCCAGCCACCTCTGCCTCCACTTAGCCCCCTGCTGACCCTGGCCCGTCACGTTATACTATCTACCCCACACCCATCTTACAGGGAAAAACTAGCAGAAAGAGGCCTGAGTGACACTAGGCAGCCTGGCTAGAAGCCTTGGAACCAGTCCCTTGCCTTGCTCAGCTCTGCCTTCCCTGCCTGTGAAAAGTGGTGGCCTCAAGCCCAGCTCGGCTGTACATCACACGCTGGTGATGAAGTGTCCAAGAGAACATATCTATGGCCTGGCACAAGTTAGTCCTCAGTGGCCACTTATGGAATCCACATCTGAAATGGAGATGCAGGTGGGGGAACAGCTATGGGGAGGCAGAGAGAGAGGCGGTGACCAGAGCGGAGCGGAAGGGAGCACGAGGGCAGGCTGGGAGCTGAGCTGCTGCACCTCATTCCTTAGGGCTTTGCCCACTGGTCAGTGGCAGAGCTGAGGGAGGTGGGGGAGGGGTGAGCAGGGGGGAGGGCAGCACAGGAGAACCTTGTGACCACCTGTCATGAGGCGAGACATCAAGTCAGAGCTGTGCAGTACCCAGTGTCCTTACAATCTCCTCCATCTCCTACTGGGAACAGATGCCTTCCTGTAGATGCACCTGGGCAAGGGCCACACCACCAACCTGGCAGGAGGAATCAGTGACTAACTCCAGACTGCTCTGGAGATATACCTGTCATTAGCTGAAGCTACTGCGGCATGCTTGATTTCACTCTTGGTAAGCTAGGCTGCACACCTTTTGCGGGGGTGCTACTGGGGATTGAACCTAGGGAAGCTCAGTTCACTGAGCATCATCTCTGGTCCTTTTTATTTTGAGACAAGGTCTTGCTAAGTTGCCCAGCTGGCCTCAACTTATGATCCTCCTGCCTTGGCCTCCTGCATTGCTGTATTACAGGGGTGCGCCAACGTGCCAGGCTACACTGCACACATTTGATCTTGTAGTATGGACTGACTCATTCCATTGTTACCTGTTAAAAGCCTAGAGTTAAAAGAAGCATTTGAGCACATCACTCTCAAAGTTCACTCACCCGGAAGTTAAACCTCAATTAAAAGTATATCATTCTCCCCCCAAAAAAGTCTATCTTCTTGTTGAAGAAAGAGCTTGGATTAGGATAACCAAGGAACATTCCTGCCATGCTGCTGGTCTCCAGAGAAGACTGAGTATGCAACCAGTCCTGGTCCCCTCTCCATCTGTCCGTGGCCTCGATTGCCATAGTTCTGACCATGGGCCCAACTTTTGCTCTTTGTTCCTTTTCTTTGGTGGGATGGCTCTGGCTGCAAGCAACACCCCAATAAGCCTGGCTTACACAACACATAGCTTTCATCTCACATAACAAGAAGACTGGACATAAGAGGCTCGACGTTGGCTCCTGACTCTAGAAAGTCAGGCTCCAGGTCATGTCCTCTGAGAGTCTATTGTGTTGGCCTCCTGGTTCTAAGAAAGCTGCTGCAGGTATCACTTCCCCCCAAAACCACATCTTGAGACCTGAAGTGGGGGTAGGACGTTCTCATTTGGACCCAAGTCCCACCGGCCAGAATGGGTCACGACCCTTGCTGCGCACACTGTGTTCCATACCTGAGCACGGGTGGGTTCTTCTGGAAGGAAGATGGTGGGTGGGATGTTGGGTTGGAAACCAACTGAGCTGCCGGGCCTTGTTGGGATTCTTGCTTTTTAGCTTCAGCGTATTTTTAACTAGAGATATTATACTATCAAAACAAGTGAGTCATTATGCCCTTCTGACTGAAGCCCGGTGGATTAATGCTTCCGTCCAAATTCCCAGGGAGACACAGATGCGTGGATGGGATTAGGCAAGGGACTAAGAGGCTGCCCTTGGAAGAGCTTGATGTCGTCACAGCAGGAGCCGGGATGCTGTGCTTACGGAGAGGAGCTGGGCTGGGGACTCCTGCGCAGGGACTTGGTAATTGATGACTTGTATTTGTTCACTGTATAACAGGCACTCTGATAAGACACGAGAGAAACAATCCATCAAATGTTAAGGGAAAACCTTGAATTCTCCGAATACTTCATGCGTGGCCTCACCAGGGAGGGGAGCCTTCTCCTGGCCTCTAGTGATCACGGAATGGTTCAAAAAGCCACGGGGATACCAGACCAGGAAACAGGAAGGAATCCAGCATTCTGATTCCATTTGAGCCATGAGCCTGTTTCTTCATCTGTAAAAATCAGCATTGGGTGTCAAGGTCAAGTTCCTTGCAGGTCTGACTTTCTATGACTGCAACCTTGTTTCTCAAATGACAAGCTGAACTCAGAGGTCTGAAACCAGCACCCCTCTGGGTCCTTGTCATTCCTTTTAGACTGATAGAAGTAACGTTCTGGTGACAGAGATGATGGTGGTGATACAGCACACTGAGGCTTTGCTATATGCTCTGTTTCTGTACATGTATTATCTCATTTAATTCCCTTGAAAATTATAAAACATACTTTCATTATCCCCATGTAAAAGATGAGGCAATGGAGGCTTAGAGAGGCTCTTGGCTAAGAAGCCACTTGTTATGAACTGAATTGTATGTCCCCTGTCCCCCAATCCCAAATTCACATTGATGTCCTAACCCTCAATGTGACTATAATTCTACATGGGGCCTTTAGGAGGTAAGTAAGGTTCAATGGGTTTATAAGGGTGGGACCCCAATTCAATATAACTGGGGTTCTTATAAGAAAAGGAAGAGAAAACAGAAGTGCACTCATAAAGAGGAAAGGTCATGTGTGGACCCAAGGAGAAGGCTGCCATCTACAAGCCCAGGAGAGGGCCTCTGAAGACACCAATCCTGCCAATGCTTGATCTTGGACATCCAGCCTCCAGAACCGTGAGAAAGCAAATGTCTGCTGTTCAAGCCACCCAGCCTATGGTATTTGTTGTGGCAAGTTGACTAATACAGCGTCCAATGCAGAACCAGCGTTCGAGCCAGTCATTCCTAAGACCTCATCACCTGCCATCCGACCCTTTAATTGGAGTGTGGCTGGATCGGAGGAAAAAAAGTTTACAGACTGTCAGATCTCACCTGCCGGCCTCCTTCCTCAGTAGAACAAGTGACAATTCATTCAGGAGTAGCCAAGATGGAAATTATTTAGATGGAAATTATTCCAGCAAAATGTAGGCCAGTATTCAGTGGGGGCTAGAACCATCTGGGCACTTCACAGAGCTGGGTCATGGCTAAAATGGTGGTCAGCACCAAAGAGACTTGGGAAAGGGATGCACAACATGATCACCATCTGCTTCCCCGGGAATAGTGCTGGATGCTGCCTCAACCAAACAGGCCTAGATTGAAATCCCACCTTCCCCTAGGTATGGGGCCTAGGACAAATCATGTCACTCTCTGAGCCTCAGTTTCTCCCTCTGTCCCACGGAGAGAGCCATCCCGAAACTGCATCCGGGCTGCGAGGATGAAAGAAGTCACGACGTGGGAAACTGCTTCACAGATGGTCTGAATTCAGTAACGCCGAGCCCAAGGGGCAACCTGAAATCCCCTGGCCTCATCAAAGTGAAGCCTGCAGTTACAGATCCCCTGGCAGACAGCCGCCAGTCCTTTCTGGAAGGAGCTGAGTATAAATTATAGATCACAGGCTCCTGGGTCAGCTGCTGTTCCGAATGTTGCCTCCCTGCGTATGGGAATCTGGGCCAGCTCCTTCCAGAGCTGCTCGTGGCCCTGGGGGGTCTCTGTCCCCACTGCAGTGCCTACCTCTTGCCCCAGCTTCCCTTGCCCTGAAGAGCAGATACTCTTTGGGCTGGTATTGAGGGGATGCTCTGGAAGTACTCCCAGAAAGCCATCCTCTCTTCGGCCCCCTAAGCTTGGAGCTAGCCATAGCTGAGCCCCACTGAGCATGCCCAGGTCTTTCTCCCCTACCCTTGGGGAAAGCTCCACCTCAGAAGACCCAGGATGAGAGGCGGGATCTCCAAAGGGAATCTTGTCCTTAAGTCCGAGAGGCTGCAAGGGACCCTGTGAAGTAGCCCCAGGTGGAGAGCAGGCTGTGTCCTGCTGAGTTGCTCCATAGTTCATGGAGCCGGCTGTGTTACTCGGTCTCGTAGAGCAGGGGTTTGCCACAAGCGATTCCATTTTGAGTTTCAATGCTGAGGTACACCTTGTGGGTACAAGTACACAACCACCACCTGCCTGGCCAACCAGGAGGCACACTCTAATAAATTAATCACATTGATAAGAATGCCCACCTGTTGACTTACCGAATTAATCAGAAGCACCTGGATGCTTGGGTGTATCAAGCTCACGCAGGAAAAACCAAGCCCTGGAGCTTATTGAACACACGGACCACAAAATGATGCAACCCCCTCACTTAATGGCCATAAAAGGAGGAGCACCCCAAGACTGATTGGCTAGGTAGCACCCGAGCCCTGTCATCTGGTCATTTGTCCTGATCCTTGCCCAGGAAAATCGCCACAGAGAGCCTCCACATCTGGGCCTTTACCAGAGGGTGGTTCTTTTGCCCATGACGACCACACAGGACCTCCTCCGAGCTGACACTCCAAGTTGACGCTCTGAGACTACAGTCCATCCCTGGAGACCTTGGCCTTGTGCTTTGACAGCTCTGCACCCTGAGCTCTTTGGCTGGTTCTGAGTCTTATCTGACCACCTACAGTGACTCTTTGCATTCCTATCTGCTCTCTGCCTTTGCCCTCCTCAGCCTCCTGGACCCAGAGGCTGCCCTTGCCCTTTCTTACCCCTCTGTGACCTCTCTGTCTCCTGTGAGAAGTGTGATGTGTGACTGCAGTGTTACAGGTATTAGAAATTAAGATTGGAATTAAAGAACTTGTGTTTGCCCAGTTTATAACTACCAGGTGCCCCACAAGTATTCAGTGACCTGCCACTGATGGAAGTGGTGTGGGTTGATTGTCACCCAATGAATTCTGACACTGTGGAAGGACACAAACATGTCTGGCCTGTTAATGACACAGCTCGCTCATGACACTCTACCTCCATCAGCCGGGAGTGACTGAGGGAGATTCCTGTGCCCCCTGCTCTCCACGCTCACCCACGCTGCAGCCACGGTCCCAAGGCCACATGAGGCACTGGGCTTCCTGTCCCATCCCAACCCCTCTCTGAGGAACGCCATCCAGGAAAGGCCTAAGCAAGCAGCCGAGGGCAGATGACACCCAGGTGCAAGCATTTCTTTACCTGGGAGACCCAGGGGTCAGTCAGAAGAACAAAAACACTTTGGTCCTGGGGCCAGATGGCCAGCATCCCAACCAAGCTGTGACCCTCCCCAGTCTAAGGTCCCTTTTCCTCACCAGTGAAAACGTAGAGACCCATAACTGTCACCAGGGCTGTGGTGAGAATTAAATGAGATCATATATCAACATGCTTAGCACAAGCTCAAAACCCATGTCAGTCAGCCATGATGCCCCAGGCTTCCCAGGGCACAAACTCTGAGGGACGGCGAGTGAGGGCTTCCTTCATTTTGTGCCTTAGTCACCTTGCTTACCTCAACCGAGTAGCAATCCTGCTCTAAGAATGTGTGTAGGTGACACTTGAGAGGCAAGAAACCCTGAATCACCAGACATTGGCATCAGCCTCCAGGAGGACCAGGGAGAAGCAGCCTCAGCCTGCAGAGGGCACCATCTGGGCATCTGTGACACCCGTCTCAACTGCTCTGGCTTCTCTGGGGCTGTGTTCTCATCTGAACATCTCATGAGCTCTGTCCCCCTCCACCATCCCCATCACAGAGCTGTGGGGACCAGACAAGATAAGAACCAAAGGACGCTGTAGACTCCAGTGAGCCAGGCCACTCAACATGGCGCTACTCCCGGATCCTGAGACTGAGTCTCTCCTTCCCATCCCAGCCCAGGCTTTCCCCAAGGAGCCGCAAGTCCCTCCCAGTCAAGTCTCCGTTAAACAAAACCAAAGCCTCGAAAGCTTGAGTCTCCTGCTTCTTATCTTTGTATCTGAGGAAAAGAAGCAAAATTATCCAGTACATAAATTGGTAATAAAGGCCTTGATAGCAAGACCCATTTGCCTCACCTCCAATCTAATTTTTTAAATAAGAACCACAAATCACCAATCGCCACTTCCATTGAATTAAATTGTAAGGAAAACTAGGAAACAGTTCAGATTCTAATCAATGTTTGTATTGACCATGAAAAAGGAGGTTCCTCCTCTGCCTGTCTCTAATCAGGAGTGGTAATTATCTTGGTTACATGCTAGCAAATTAATTATGAGCTAATGAAGGTAAAGGAGGTCATTTGTTCAGGGAAACTGATCACATATTGTTAGCGCTGGGGGATTAACTGGAAAACCACTGTCATGAAAATGGCTTTAAAAATTAGGCCCAATATTTGATTTGTGAGCTTGCCCAGCAGGATGAGTGAATGGCACTGCACCCCACCCCCACCTGCAGCTCATGGGCCCTGTGACCCCACTCCCGTGGACCACAGGAGACGTTTACCCGTTAACCTGACCCAGGTTAAAAGACAGGAACACTAGAGGTGTCCTTTCCTTGATGTGTATGTTGATATGAGAGAGAGAGAGAGAGAGGGAGGGAGGGGGGGGGAGAGAGGGAAGAGATAGAGGAGGAGGGAGCGAGAGAGAATGGAAAGAGCAGAGGGGAGCTTGGGGAGTGGGGAGAGCAAATCTGCTGCAGGCCACAGCCCCTGCCCTAAGGCGTCAGCATCTGCCAGCTGAATGGGATCGCCTGCCCACCGGGGCGCAGAGGCGGGTCCTGGCAGCTCTGCCCTTCAATCAGGCCTGCAAGCTGAGCCCAGATGCAGGATGCCTGGCTGGGCCAGGAGTCCGTCATGCAAGTCAGGGCAGACGAGTCCAGGAAGAGGAACGGCCATCTCCCCATGTCCTCCCATCCTTGTGAGTCAGGCCTGTGAGGCAGGAAGAAGGACAGAATGCGCTCCCTGGAGTAAAGTGTTCAAGGCTTTGACTCCATGCAAACGGGGGCAGAAAGGGCTGCTTGCCCACCAACACCCATCCGCCCGTCCTTACAAACAGAATCCCTCATTCATTCGCGCAGCTAGAAAACAGCGCTGCCCAGTCCCTTTTGCACCTCTGACTAAATTCCAGTCCATGACACGTCAACAGAGGTTGCTCAGTGTGATTTTTTTTTTCTTCTCTCTTCCTCTTTCCCCTGCATGGGCTGCTGACGTGATGGCTGGAGCTCCAACAGTCCTTTGGAGCAGAGGCAGCCTTCACTGATGATGGCGGAGCAGAAGGCAGGAGGGGCCTAGGAAGCTGACGGCTGCAGAGCTCCATATTAGCCCACACCTTCCCCCGACTTCTGCATGACGTGTCACTGCAGAGGCATCCAAGGAGGTGCCCCAGAAGGGAGGAGGGGACTTTGACTCAGCCCTGGCAGGTTCTTGACTTAAGTCACAAAAAGAAATTTGGGGACTTATCAGAGGTGTCGCAAAGATTTGTTTATCTTAAGTGAAGAGATTTACTCCGGAAAGCAGCAATGGAGCAGAAATGGAGCACTCAGGGTAGGAGCACCCGCGTTCTGGAGTTAGACGCCCTGCGGGGTCCTGGGCTCTTCTTTTTAAAGGAATCTTTGTAAGTTGTGAACACGGAAAGTGCGTGGGGGTGACACGCGCCTGGAGAGTTCAGCTCCTAACCTTGGGGTGCAGGGTGGGTCCCGAGGCCTGGTTCCCTCAAGGTCTCTAGGTTGACATCATCCAGTCAATAGCCAACATCTAGATTATACCCACAGCACGGGTCTCTTACCATATGTTCCCTTTGCTTTATTTCATCTCAAAAAAATAGGCTGTATAAACTAGCAGGGTGCGAAGGCATTCGGCTTCTGAACTCAGGACACGCTGACGTTCAAGGGTTTTTTTTAAAAACTCAAGACTGGAGGGAAACAGACTTGGGAGTAAAGCAGGTACGCATGCAACTGCTGAGCTCTAAAGTCACTGTTCTTTTCCCTTCCCTGTGGGTGTCCCTTCCTTCTGCCTCTCCTGTCTACCTGTCTTCTATCCCACCTCAGCAGGAAAAGCCGTGTGTGCACGATGGTGGTTATTAGAGGGTGGGAGGTGTCCGTTCAGCAGTGACTGCTATGCTAAGCCAGGCAACGAGGAGTGGCCACCTCAGTGTCAGCCGCAAGTAGCCACCACATCCCCAGAAAAACAGTTCTCCGCAAGGTTGCCAGACTGGAAGAAGCAACTAGTTATGAGGAAACTCTGGCTTTGGTGACCCCTCCCAGACACACTGGCCCCACCCTCCCTCTTCCAACTGACTCAGGTAAATGGAACCCACCTGGCCTTGGCAGCTTGGCTGGGAGCTGAGCTACAGGGATCTTGGCTTCCTCTACCGGCTCCTCCTCTAACTCTGCTTAGCAGTTCTCCCTCGAAGGCCCCCCACCATGGAGACCAAGTCCTTTTAAGTCTTGAAAGTCTGTCCATCCACTTCACTGAGAGTCAGGCCATGAACGGATGCCATAGGAGCACCCTTGATCCACCAGGCTAATGGAGGGCGAGGAAAGCATCCCATCGGCCTCTCTTGGGGCAGCAGAGGCCTTGGAAGGGACCACACTCCTCCATGTCAGGTACAAGGGGAAAAATGAGACCAGGTGGGGTAGGGATGTGCCCAGTCTCCAGCTCAACAGCCAGAAGCCAACCTCAACTCCTCCAGTCCCTCATTCCAGGATAGGAAGATGGAAAAGCTTAGTCATGGTGTCCCCATTAATAAAGGGTTGGGGGGAGTCAGACCCTGCCTGAGCCTCTACATGGCCCACAAAAAGTGTTAATTCATCCATTTTCTAGAAGTGCCCTGTCCACTAAATCTACATGCAATTCTAAATTTTCTAGTAGTCCCATTAAAACAAGCAAAAAAGACAGGTGAAATTGATTTTAATAATATTTTAGTTGACTCATCTCCAAAATATCGCCATTTCGACCTCTAATCAATATGAAACATCAGGAGGGTGGGCTCTCACATCCTCTTCAATCTGTGGATTTGCACTACAGCACATCTCAGCTCTGGCCAATGCCCAACAGCCACATGGGGCAAGTGGCCACTGCACCGAAGGGCCAGGTTCTGAGAGGTCAGTGGGAGAGCTTCGCCTCCTTAAAACCTCCCAGCCCTTCAGGGATACAAACGCCCACTTACAAATCCCAGTCAGGTCGGAGGATGCTTTTTCTCCTGCATCCTCACCACCATTTAATATCCGTTTTTGGAAAACTGTCAGTCTAAATTTCTAATAGCATCTCTGCTTTAGTTGGCCTTTCCCTAACCATAGGGAAATGGCAAAGTGCCTTTTACAGGTTGCCTGCCAATGACAACCTGTCTTCTATTGACTGAACCACAGCCTTCACCCTCTTAAAAATTAGCTCTACTTTGACTTTTTCTCGTTGATTCTCTTGAGTATGCCAGTTGTTTGTTATTACACCCTGTTCCACTTACGGAGTTTTCTGTCAGTCTGGGTCTTCCTGGTTTTCTGCAGTCCAGGAAGCCAGCCTCGTCCTTTATTGCATCTGGGTTTTGTGACTCGCTGAAGAAGACTTGCACTCCCCCAAAATGACAAAAATACTCTCTGAATTTTCTGCAAATATTATTCTATTCTCGTTTTCTTGTTTGTTGAGCTCTCTGCTCCATCTGGAATTGATCTTTGCCCAGCACTGTTCCTCACTTACAAAATGTCAGCCCCTGGTGCTTGCCTGGGGAGAGGGGAGCTCTGGGGAAAGACACGGCCCTTTGTGGGTGAAAAGAGGAAGCACAGCGGGGGAGCCACAGGAGCAGAAGCCACAGGACAGTGGAGCTGGAAGCTCAGGCTTAGTGCCCTCCTGACTCCACAGCCACCAGCTGGGTATCCAATCCCAGGCAGATGTCTCCCCCCTTGAACCTCAGTTTGCTGTCTGTGGAACCTCAGGGCATTATTGTGGGGGCTGTTTAGCTTCTACATCACCTCCTCTCTCAAGGGCATCGGGATGACTTCCTCTTGGTGTGATAAAATGACTTGCAACACCAGCTCTCAACACATGTCTCCAGGCTGACTTGACCCAGCTCAGCTGGGTGGTTGTCACCTGGAGTTGCCGGTGTCCTTGCAGTCAGATGCCCCCTTGGGCTACAGTCATCAGCAGGCTTGACTGAGCCAGATGTCCACAATGGCTCCCTCACGTGGCTGACAGTGAAAGGGCTGCTGGGAGGGGGCTGCTTTAGACAGGTGGTCCAGAAGTTTCTCTCTGAGGGGGTGACATTTGAGCTGAGGTCTGGTTGGTGAGGAGATGGGTCCCAGAGTGCCTGGGGGCAGCCTGTTTCCAGCTGAGGGACCCGTTTCGATGGTTTCTGATCCAGGAAGACCTCCTTCCAACCTCCCTGCTACAAAGTGGAAGTCCCAACACAAGCGGCCAATGAGGGTGCAATGAAGAGGTGGGCTGTGCCGGAAGCCCGCCTCGCACGCGCCTGGGGAAGCAGGCTCTGGCGGATCCTGCTTCATCTGGGAAACAGCTTCGCTGGTGTAGCCAGAGCCTTCCAACAGCACTGGGACGGCTCCCTGTTCTTCAAGCTATATTCCTGAATTGCCACCGGCGACACGTCGGTGACAGCTTACCCCGGCAGAAATAGCACTGCCGGAAACAGAATGCAAGATAACGAGTCTTCTTTCATGAAGCAAAGCCTAGCAGGCGCCGAAACACCCCTCGCTCTGTTCCCTTCTCTTGACATGAACAGCTGCACTAATGTGAGTTTATCCATCAGATTAAAAATAATTTGCTAAGTATCCTGGTGGAGTTATTTCTGAGTGGCTTCGGTTATTGTCATGACATGCAGGGCTCATGGTCCCTGGTTAACAGTGAGGTGCAACTAAACCCCAAAGCAAGGTTTCGAAGCCAGACTCCAGGTCAATGAGACCCGTGTTCACATATCCGTTAGGGGTACTGTGGCCTGGATTAGTTAGCATTTGCTTCACAGTTGTCCATGTTGTCGTGGTCAAGATGCATTCAAACATATGACCAGAGATTGGCAGGGACCAAATGCAGTTGAATCTTCTTTCTTTCCAACAGAAACTAAAATGAGGCTAATCTGAATGCAGCACAGAGCTGAAATCGTAAAATAGAATTAAAACCAGTTCCTGCCCTTGGGGAACTCACAGCCTGGTGGGAAGTGGGACACAGATATATAAACAAGTAACTCTCAAGAAAAATCAGAATGAAATAAGAGTTGATAGAAAGGGACTGAACACTGGACATGCACAGGCTGGGAAGGGAAGCGATGCGGCTAAGCCAAGTGGCTAAGCTCATGAAGGATGTAGCGTTGACCTGGGCCTTTGGCTGCAGGTGTTTGATTGTTACTAAAACGCCAGAGGAAGCCACGCCTAAAGACGTGAAGTGCTACAGCTCCAAACATCAGCACTGGAGTCATGCATCTCCCCAGCTGGAATTTCAACTCATGCATTCAAATCGGTTCTGGATGCTCCTTTGGATCCCCTGGGGATTTTTTGGAACATTACCTGAGCCATAGCCTGCAAAAATTCACAGCCTGGGGTGAAGCCGGGCAACCACAGAATTTGGAGTCCCCAGATGACTCCACGTGCAGCCAGACTGTGTTCTCTAAAAACAAAGACTGAACCGGTGATTTCTAAGGTAAAGGTACCAGCCTTATCTGGGAACTGGTTGGAAATGCAGATTCTCATCCCTTTTGGTTCAGATCTGGGGAATTGGAAAGCTGGGTTGCAGGCAGACCTGGGAACGTGTGTTTTAACAAGGCTCCAGGTGACAACATTGAATGCTGCTGAACTAATGAGAGCAACGGCCTAAGAGTGAGCAAGATGCACGTGTCATTCTCATAGTCTGTACTTACAGTCCTATGACAATATACACTGCTGTTTACTGAGCACTTTCTGTACACCTGATCCATACATTCATTCACTCTACCGATGCTCTTTCAAGTGAGAGTGGGTCTTACTATCACCCCATTGTATGGAAGAAGAATTTGAGGCTTAAAGCTATTAAGCCCACTGAAAGCCGTACAGCTAATGCACAAGCCATTCAGATCCAAAGCCAGGGCTCTCTGACTTCACATGTGCACTGCCCCGTGTCACCAGACACCCGTCTGCAGGGTATATCATCAGTGCTGTGTAGCAGGTACTGTTTAGAGGAGTCTGGGGGCGGGTGCCTAGATAGGAGTTGTGGAGTCTCCTCGTGAGAAAATCTCATTTGCGCCTGGAGTTCTTTCTTTGTAGAGAGAACACGGTTGCCTGGGAATAGGCTGCTGTGGACCCTACTGAGCCTCTCCCAGCTCTTTGGACCCTACTAGGTACCACTCTCTTCCTGGACACAATTTGTGTGGGTTACAAGGAAAGAGCCTCACAGGAAATAACGAAGAAACAAGCAGCCCCTTTAACAGCCTTGCCTTCTCCTCCCATGTGGTTTTGGTCCAGCAAGACCATAACCCAGAAGTCCCTGTCTGACTGATGAGGAATCCAGAGGTTTTTACAGGACTGCCCCCTCCCAGTGCAGAGAGGAGGCCTTAGAAGGCAAGTGTGGAAGGGACCTGTCTTGCTCTTTTGTGACCTACCTCTGGCAGTAGCCACGCTGGACGGCTGGGAATAGGGTGGTGGATGCTACAGTGGCCACCAGCCCGCCCCCTGCTTTGTTGCTTGTTTCCTCCCCTCCCCAGAGGACTTCCTGGCCCCTTCTGCCTGCTGGCCTCTCGCCAGACCAGCACCTGGGAAGTGGATGAAGCCAGGTGAGTCATGGGTTCCTGGAAAACCAAGGTCTAGACAAACCCCCAGAGGGCAGAGCTGGGCCCAACTGGCATCTCCAGGAGTCTCATCCAGGGTGGAGAAGGCCAGGCCCACAAACTGTCATCTGAAGAGACTTGGGAACAAAGGTTACCCTGCTTATGGGTCTTGGTTTTCTCAGTTCAGCTCAGTTCTGTGCTTCCAGTCAGCTGCAGGACTGAGCTCATGAGATCAAGGCCCAGGAACATTTCTAATTTAATTTAACATTTCTAATTTAATGTGTCCCAAACTTGTAATGCTCACAAAAAGTCACCTGGAGGGGTTGGGATCTAGGTCAGTGGTGGAGCACCCTGGGTTCCACCCCAGCACACGGGGGGAAAGTCACCTGGATCCTGCCCACAGGTTCTGATCAGCAGGTCTGGGAGAGGCTGAACCTCTGCATCTCTAACAAGCCCCTGGTGGTGCTGTGGAGCCTGGCCAGGACTACACCTGAGGGTAAGGAGGCGTGGACTTGGCCTCCAGCGCTCCTGGTGTGCTCTGGAGTGAGGAGGACATGTCCCAGGGGCTGGCAGACATGCACGGGCCATGTGAACTGGTGAAGACATGTGAGCTTGGGTCATGTGATCAGCCCCCTCACGTGGCTGAGCTGTATGTTTCCCAGCTGTAAAATGAAAATAACTATATTATCATGTTTTGGAGGAATCACACATGTTAAAACTTATAAAGTCTGAGTTGCTACGTTTACCCACTCAAAATATCAAAGGGCAAAATATTTGCCTATAGATGTGTGTTCAACCAAGATACGGATACCAGGGCTGCTTTCACCCTCCCACCTGAAACAACCAAAAAACAAAGAACAAAATTCATGCAACAATGGTTTTCGGTACTGTTGGACAGTGATCCTGGAGACACAGGAGATGGGATAAGACCTATGATTGTCCTGGCTCATGGCCTTTGGAAAGTTCCCAAGAGAACATGATTCAGGAAAGAAGAGACACCTGAGAAAAGCCCAGCAGACTCTATCGGTTGAAGAGGTGGAGCTGGGCACTGGGGGACACCCAGGTGACTAGAGATTAAAGGAGAGAATATTGGAGGGAAAGCTGTACAAAGAGACGTCTAGAGACCCGCAGAGTATTGAATCAGATATTTAGCAGAGAACTGATCAGCACATGCCTGGAGAAGGCTACCCAAGGCCAGAGAAAGAACTGCCCAGAAGGAAAGTCAGGAACAATGGCTGTTCCCACTAGCCAGACTGGGAAGCTTCAGGACTCTGGGGCACTGGATATTCAGGAAGGTCTTGCCACAGCAGTGGGGAATAATTAAGCCCAAATTGAACACAACACTCTTCTTGCCTGTCCCATCATTACAGCAAGACCCAAAAGGGTCAAATGGTGATTTAACTTTCTCCCAAGGAGTTCAAGAATTTAAAAATGTCCAACACCTAATAAGATAAAATTCACAACAACTGACATTCAATTAAAGATTGTAAACACACCTCAGAGCAGAAAACCATGACTACAATGAGAAAAAGGAAGCAATCATCCAATCAGTTGTTCTTCTATTCATCCCATCTATCCTTCCATCTACCACCCAACCATAATTTATGCCATCCATCTTCTCAACATGTGCCTATGTAGGAATCCAGTTAACCATCTATTGTACCATTCATTCAGAGAACACTTATTGAACAGCTATTCTATCCTGGGCACTGTAATAGTTGCTGGGAACACAGCTGTGGAAAAGAGAAGCATGATCCCTACCTTCATGAAGTTTGTAGTCTTGTAGGGGAGACAGACAAGTAAACACATGTGTGTGCACGAACACACACCAGAATTGAAATTGTGTTTGGTGCTATAAAGAATACAGGTAAAACCGGCCCAATTAAGACTAAGGAAGGTGTATTAGTCAGGGTTCTCTAGAAGAACACAATCAACAGGAAGTATGATTATAAAAGGGGATTTATTAGATTGGCTTACATGACCAGAAGCTGGATAGTCCACAATGGCCACCTGCAGCTAGAGAACTGGAAGAACCAGCAGCTGCACAGACCAAGATGCAGAAGCCCCAGAACAAGAAAGATCAACAGTACTACCCTAGTCTGAGACCAAGGCTTCTGGAAACTACCTGGAGAATCACTGACAGAGTCTGCTTTGGAAGAGTGAAGAAGCAAGAGTCCAATATCCTGACGACCGAAGCAGTGATCAAGAACCCGTTCAAGAAGAGCAGAACTTCCATCTGCATCTGCTTCCTTGTTCTTTCAGCTTTTAGTCCATCCTGTTGGGTGGTGCTGCCCACACATAGGGAGGGGCTCCACTTCAGTTCCTATCCCACATTCCAGTCATTCCTAGACACGCCCCCATTGACACACCCAGAAACCTCCTAATCATCTGCATCTCTTAATCCAATCAAGTTGACAATTCAAGTTAACCAGTACTAAAGGCTTCCTTGAAAAACTGATAAAGTTGGAGCTGGGCCCTGATGGAGAAGTGGAGCGGCCAGGCTGGGCGGGGAAGAGCCATCCAAATGTGAGAGGGAGCTGCATGTGGGAAGCCCCTCTCTGCAGGTGCTGTTTCCAATCACCATAGACTGGATGGCTTACAAACAACAGGAGTTGATGTCTTACAGTCCTGGAGGCTGGAAATCCAAGACCAGGGTGCCGGCACGGTTGGGTTCTGTTGAGGAAGGAAAGTGAGCTCATGCCTTGGACTTCTTACGAAGGAACCAGTACACATCCTATTCCAGAGGACCCTCCCCTCAAGACCTAATCACCCCAAGCCCCATCTCCACCACACTGGGGATTGAATTCCAGTTTGGGGTGGAGGGTCATGCACATTCAGGCACAACAACCCTAAAGCAAGTAGGAAGTCTCAAGAGAGTAGGAGCAGCAGCTGAGGCTGGGCAGGAGGAGGCCCAGAACAGGCCCTGTGAGTCTCTACCCTAACAGGGTTTGAGGCAAAGTACTGGTGTACAGACTGGTAGAGGGTGGGCTTGGTATAGGTCAGAGTGGAAACAAGTGGACAAGTTCAGAAGCCATCAATGGGTGATAAGTGACAATGGTAGTCTTGGGAGGAGCTGGACATGGAGAAGAGTAGACAGATTCTAAACACAGGCTTAAAGAAGTCTCCAAGCTGACTGAGGGGGCCCTGGGAGGAGGTTGGGGGGTCCTGGCCAGGAAGAAAGGAACCTTCACAGGACTCTAAGACCACTCCCCAAATTCACCACCCTCCCTGGCCTTCCCATCACTGTCAGCTGACCTGCCTCATGGAAAACTCCTGGATCAACAGGGTAGACCAGCACCAGGCTCACCCAGGAGTGAGGGGTTTCCTAGGACATGGGACACTCAGTTTGGGTTGCCCAAGGCCCATTATCCATTTGCTTTATCTAAAGGGAGGTCAACATTCTTGGGAGGCAGTGTGGAAAGATAGACCAAAGGTCTAGAGCATAGGGTGCAAGCACGTGCCTGGCTCCAGGCTAGCAGGAACACACATATTGAGCACTGGGGAGCCTGTCCCCACCTGCATGCCCTTCCCCACTCACAGAGTCCTCTGTGATCATGGTCTCTTTGGACCCTATGACAGTCACATGGGATGAAGAGAACCAGTCAGGTATTGAGAGCCATGTGTTATACAGAAGGACATTGAGGCTAGTGTGTCTCAGGGAGGGGATGGGGGACACAGTTGCCGTGAAAGGGCTTGCCTGAATGTCCTCAGCTAAGGAGGAGGAGCTATGTGGAGGTCAATGCCATGCCTCTGCCTCCAGCAGCTGTCCTGACCACTGGGGACAGCTCCCTTATCTGGGCTGGTGTGGAACTAGGGTTGGGCTTAGCCTAGGGCTTTGGTGGGGAGACCAAAGTGTACCCCCAAACCTGGCCTTACAAAGCTCACAGCCTTGAGGGGCAAAGAATGGTCTTCAAAACTGTAATGCTACATGTAAGGAATCCCACAAAAACCACGCCGGACACGGGAAATCACATAAGGGAATCTATTAAGCAAACAGAGTGTCTCCCTGCAGGGTGAGAGGAAAAGAAAGGGAAAGAGAAAGGGCACGCGCAAGAAAGAGTGGAAAAGCAAGGAGGAGAGAGATAGCAAGTCAGGGGGACGGAAAAGCAAGAGAAAAGATGGCGGTGAAGCTATCTTTAAGAATCCTGCTGGGCTAACAAGGGACCAATAACAGAGAAGGAAACTTGCAAGCTGACTGATGAACCAATAGCTAGCTAGGATGTTCACAGACTGACAGTAGTTGGGAGGCGGGAAAATGGCTGCAACGGAAAGGGTGGGGAAGCAGCTTTGTACATTACACTACAGGTCACACTGAGCTCAGTGTGGTGACGAAAGAAGAAACATAGGGCCATAAGAACTCAGAAAGATGGGGTGCTGGTGGAGGCACCACTGAAGACAGATCCTGAAGGATCACCCCCATGAAGCCCCTGAGGTGTGTGGGCCAGATCACGGCTCCCCACCACGCAGAGGTCTGCAACACGGAGTGGCCAAATGACAAGACAGCCTCACTCCTGACCTTCAGCCTTCAGAATCAGTTTCACCCAGGGCTCCTGGGTTGTTGTTGTTGTTGCTATTATTGTTGTTGTTTTAGTTGTTGATGGGCCTTTATTTTATTTGTTTATTTATATGCAGTGCTAAGAATCAAACCCAGTGCCTCACCCATGCTAGGCAAGTGTGAGTTTTCTATCACTGAGCTACAACCCCAGGCCAGGCTCCTGTCTTTAAGAGCCCAGCAAGTGGTTGTGACAGTGACCCAGGTCTGAAAATGTTCTCCAGCTAATTTTGGTGGCTTCTCCCAAATGCAACTCCCATAAAATACCCAGAAACCCTCCATCGTCAAGGTCTTCAGAGGCAGCGATGGTATGAGATGGGTGAGGTTAATATGTTCATCTTGCAGATCAGGGGATTGACCCAAATTGAGAACAGCTAGTTTCCCTCAATCCTAATTCCATCCAGAGCTCAAATTTCTCACACCCTTGCTTCTAAACGATGCCAATTCACAGGTTGGCAAATTTTTCTGTAATGAGCTAGAGAGCAAATGGTTCCGCCTTTGCTCAAAAGCAACCTTAGGCACTATGTAAATGAGTGTGTGCAGCTGTATTCCAATAAAACTTTATAGATACTGAAAATTGAAGTTTCTATGTTTTGCACGTCACAAAACTTTTTAAATTTTTCCCCAGTCATTTAAAACTATAAAATATCATTCCAAGCTCACTGGCTGTACAAAACCAGACATCAGGCCATATATGACTCACAGTCCATGATGTACTGGCACCAATCCATCCACATATCAAGCAGGTAACTCTCCATAGCACTGAGCCTGGGGGACTGGGGCCCCGAGGCAGTGGTGATCTTAGATCCGTCGCTTCACTCCATCCTTGCTCCTGTATTGTCCTTGGGCCTGCCCAACCCTGATTGCCTTCGTTCTGAGATACGCATTCACTCTTCTAACTGAAGACTGAGTGAGCACTGCCCACTCCACCACCCTACCTCCATGAGCCTCACTCCAGAGCCCTCACGAACGGCTCCCCCTCCCAGAGATCAGACACCTAATCGGCAAACCACACAGAAATTCGAGGTCTGGGCAAGTACTTATTTTCCAGGAAAATCCTATCCTCACAGTTTGCAGCCACAGCCTAAGGCGGGGCAATGCCTAGCCCAGGGTAAGCTTGTTGAACCTTCCCAAGTCACCCTGGCTTAATGCCTTTCACAAACAGCCCCTTCTACATTCTATCCCCAAGTTCTCGTGACACTGAACTCTTTTTCAGTGGATTATTTTAGCTACCAGCCAGTTCTATAATCTCTATCCCCTGAGGTCAAGTTCAAAGAGAATTCCAATGTGATTAGGTAAACATATTCAAGTAGTAGATTTATGTGCTACTGTGCTATTCTTTGTGATGTTGGCTTTGGGGGCAGGGAATTTTAAGAGCTCCTCTGTGCTCCAGTTATCGCCTAAGAAATTAACTCATCAGTCCCCACTGCGGATGAAAGCACTTCTTAGGCCATTTGAAATTCAAACTTGCCTTCTCTTAGTTGAAGAGGAGGAGGAGGAGATCAGGAGGAGAAGATGATTAACCAGTAAGACTAGAGATGAATCCTGGCTGTTTGTGAATGCACGTGGCTCCTGAAGAGAGGCGGAAGCCAGTTGCAGGTATTTCCGTCCATCACAACTGTGAAATTGAGCTGTAAATGGTACCTGAAGTAGTGGGCTAGAGCTGCCCCACGCAGGGGGTTAATGGAAATGTGGAGAGCTTCTGTCTTTTAACAAAGTACTTGAGCAATTATCCCAGCACACCCACAGCTCAGGAGACTGCGCAGGCAGCTGGGTTACCCAGGGAGTCCGAGGCAAAATAAATTCCTGACAGCCTTTGCCAGCCAGATGCTCTGGTCCTGATTTGCCACTGGCAACAAATGGCACCTAAAACCAGAACCACCCCTTCTGTTCCAGGTCCAGAGGTCTGCCCAAGGTATTCTAGCCACAACCCTCTCCCTATGTGTGATCCCACTGTATCCTCACAATCCCCCTCTGAGGAGACGTTATGATCACCCCACCATTTACATACAAGAATTCCACTTCACTGAAGAGAGCACCCAGTCCTGTGAGGCTACCAAGGCAGAGCTGGGCTGGAAATAAAGTTGGCTAACCCTGAATCCTGAACCGTTTTGGTTTCAACAGTGCTAAGACCCTCAGCATCCTGAAATACTCCATCTTCAAATCCATCTTCAAATCAGGCCAGAACAAGCTTTGAGGTCATGTCTTACTGGGGATGAGGAAGCAGATGGCCCTGGCCTTGAACTAGAGAAAAGCTAGACTGGGGAGCCAGTAACCTGGAGTCCCTCAGGTCCGTGGGAGCAGGCGTGTGTCTGGGAACTGAGGGGTGGTTCTGCTGGACCTGCATTTGCAGGAAGGCCACATTGCCCCTGGAGAGGACCCAAGCCTTGGGGAGAGGGAATCTAGGAGGAAGTTATTGGCCTAGGAGACAGACCTCTGTGGGGAGAGAGTTGGGAGTGGTGTCTGTACTGGTTGGTTTCCCAGCCAACTCCTATGGATTCCTGGCAGGATTGTCCAGGGAGCGGAGGCTGTAAGAGGCTGGTGGTTGTATGTCTGCTCCTTAGTAGTCAGATTCTGAGGCCAGGCAGCCTAGGTCTAGCTCCGCTGCTACCCACGTGACCTTGCATGTATTTCTCCACTTACCTATGTGTACTTGAGGTGAGAAAGAAGAATGGTTTCCTGACTTTCTGATTATATCATCTCAGATCCTTGGCATGGGAGAAAAGAGATATATGTAAAGATAGGAGAAATCTAGTGAAGTTCCTGTGGTTGAATGAACTAGTATTGATATTTCTTTTGTTAGGAAAAAAAAAAAATGAACCTGAATCTGGTCAAGTTTCTAGATTCAACTACCAATTTATAGGAACTACAACAGACTAAGGAGCATGTTAAAGGACACAGAGGGTGAAACCCATACAAAGCCCATACTTCAGAAAGCCCCATGTGACAAGCAACTGAACAGCAGAGGGGAACTCAGAATAAACAGAAACCTGAGAGACAGACCACCCCGTCACAATGTCCAAACTTCTTGTGGATCCTGATTCAAATTTTAAAAACTGTTAGAAGGTGCGTCATCTATGAAACAACTGGAAATCTGAACACTGACTTGATAGCCGATGATGTAAGTTATTACTAATCACTTTTAGGGATGATAATACAATTATTGACAAGCTTTTACAGAGTCCTTATGTGCTGACACCTTATCTCAGATGCATCCTGAACTATTTAGAAATAAAACAGGATATTAGGTATCAGAATGATATGGGGAAAGGATCTACACACTTCTTAGAAGACACGCCAATTGCCGACAGATGTGTGAAAAAATACGCTCATCAACACTGATCATCAGGGAGATGCAAATTATGACCACAATGCAATATCACCTGCACCTGTTGGAAAGAATGTCATCAAAAAGGCAAAAGGCAAGCGTTGGGGAGGGTGCCGAAAAGGGAACTCTCGTGCACTGTTGATGGGATGCACGTTAATGGAGCCATTTTGGAAGACAGTAAGGAGGCTCCTCGGAAAACTGGAAAGACTATTGCCAGATGACCATTAAGCCCACTTCTGGAATATACCTAAAGAAACTGAAGCCAGGCCCACTGAAGAGATATCTGGGCCCCCTTGTTCTTTACAGCATCCTTCACAATAGCTCAATATGGAAGTAACCCCGTGCCCATCAATGTGTGAACAGATACAGAAAGTGTGATATAAGTACACAAAGGAGTACCACTCAGAACGGAGTACTACTCCCTAAAAGGAGGACGAGCTGTCATTTTCCAAAACACAGATGCACCTGGAGTGAAGTAAGTGACATAGGCCAGGTGCAGAAAGGCAGATACTGCACGAGGCCGCTTCCGTGTCACATCTAAGGAAGCTGAATTCATAGGGTGAGGGTCCCTAGAGGTAGCTCATGACTTACAAAAAGGGGGAAAAGTCTTGCTCACACTTGGAAGGACTTTTCCTAGATATTCCACTTGGCAGTTCCTTGTGGAAAGAGAGACAGTGGATGCTTCTGTTTAAGGTCACTTAAGCCCTGGTGTATTTGGCTACTTGATCCTGAGCAAAGCTCAGGGGTCACAGAACAGAGAGCTCCTTTCATCTTCTGAGCAAAAATTTCCCAAACCAGTTGTGCTCAACCTTTAGAGGGCAACAGGATCGCTGCTGAAAGTACAGGTCCTGGGCCGGCCCCCACCTAGACTTCCACAGGTGATCCCAGGAGAACCAGGGCCCTTAACAACCCCTCAGGACTCCAGGACGGGTTATTCTCTGGCTAAAGGGGAAAAAAAAATGACACATTCTCTCCTTTCCCATCCCGCTGGTTCCAACTCAGAACACGCAAGGCCACCACATCCCTGCCCTGTAAGGCAAATGCTTGCTTTTTGAACTGATGGACCTCACAGAGTGGACTCATGGCCAAGGCCCACTGATGGCCATTTCTGTGAAAGGTGTGCTTTCCCTGCTGCCCTAACCAGCTGAGAGAGCTTCAACCCACCCAGCTGCTCTGTCCTCCTGTGGCTCATGGGGGAGGGACCTCCTGGTAGAAGGGGTGATCAGACAGCTCCCGCTGTGAGTCCCAAAGCTCATGCAGGAAACAGCAGCATGAGAGGCGCCCTCAGGGACTCAGGCTAACCAGCACCCTCCACCCCCCATCCATGCCCACCCTCCATTCTACCCTTGCTCAGCCCTGCGGGGCCCAGCCTACCTGTCTCCCCGCCGGACCATCCGGGTAATCTCTCTGTTCTTCCCAGCCTCTCCTCTTTCCCAGCCCTTTTCCTCTGTCGCACTTTCTAAAAAGAGGTGGGGCCACACACACTGCAGCCCTGCTGAAAACCCACCTTGGGCTCCTCTTTACCTCCGAAACAACGGCCACACCCACAGTGGGTCCCACACCGAAGGCCCCTCCAGCTCTTCCTCCTGCTGCTGGCCATCTGTGCACTCGCTGTCGTCTGCTGCTCTTTCCTCCTGCTGGTCCCTCTGCCAGGAGCACCCTTTCCCTTCAAACTTCCCATGATGCCCCCTCAAAACGCACTGCCTTCTCCACCCAGAGCAGTTTCCTTCCGGTTGTAGTAGGACGTGGATTTCATGGTCATAAACTCGGCATCGCTTGCTAGTTGTTTCTCCCACAAGGTGAACTTTTTTCAGAAAATGCCCAGTTCGGTGTGAATTCCATGCTGGGTACTGAATCTGTCAATTGACTACACAAGCCCCCTCTGTGGTGTCTGGAAAGGGAGACTTTGTCCTCTGCCAGTCCTTCGGGTGCCATCTGCACTCCTGCCAGCACCACCAACGATCTGCGTGGGTGAGCCTGGCACTGAGCTGGGGTGCTGTGTTGAGGTGCAAGAGGGTCGGGTCCCAGCAGGGGTTGGGTCCCTGTGCGGGGTGGGAAGCTGTGACTTCAAGCTCTGGAGGTGCTGCCTGAGCCGGATCCCGCTGCTGGAGCCAATGGCCATAGTCTGGGTGGCTCGTAAAGGACCGAAATGTGTCCCTCACAGTTCTGGAGGTCTCAGATCAGGATGCCAGCGTGGTGAGGGCCCTCTCCCAGGCCTCGGACTCCCTGAAACCTCACATTGTGGAGGGAAGGGAGCGTGCCTTCTGGGGTCTTTCTAAGGGCACTAATCCATTCAGGAGGGCCCCAGCCCAAGACCTAATTACTCCCAAAGGTCCCAGCTCCTAATACCATTCCCTGGGGGTCAGGATTTCAGCATATGCATCTGAGGGGTGGCAGACCCTCAGTCCATGTTGGTGAGAGCATCTGTGGTGGTCCACAAGGGTCCTGTAGGCAGTGCTCAGCCCAAAGGAGCCTCCTTCCTCCTGAAGCCTGGTAAGACTGGGAGCCCCAGGGCAGGGATGCTGTCAAAGCACTTGCCAAGGAGCTGCGCCACCTGCAGACCCAGTTTCCAGCACCTTCCCACATGGATGCAGCAGGTACACAGTCTCCACACCCAAGAACAAGGTCAGGGCCAGATCCTGAAGCTCTGCAGACAGCAGGACACAGCAGGCCCTGCCTTGAATACATACCCTATGGGTCCTGGAGGAGATTGGGCCAGGCTGGCCCACATCGAACAGCCCTGTTAGCAGAGAAAAGAGCTCCTGGCCTTGCCCTTCATGGCCTCACATCTTACACTGACCTCAGTACAATGCCAGGAGTACTGGGGACCCACGCCCCATCCCATAGAGTCAGAAGCACTTTATGAATGTGCTCCAAAAAGATCCCTCCCTACAACGCTTAGTGAGATGTAGGTTATACTCACTTTGGCAGCAAGACAGTTTATATCAATTTACCACAAGGGGATGCTTCATAAAAATCACCTTCAAAAATTCTGTTCTCTGCAAACACCCTTCCAGGGTGCTAGTCATTTTGTCCCCTTTTGTCAACGCCCAAATTCTTCTACTGTCCTCAGCTCTCTGGATTTCACCTGAAACTCTATTAAGCAAAAAGGGCACCAGACATCTACTGTAACTGAAATTTGCTGCCTATTCTCCACCCCGACTCCAGGCTGCCTACAATATACTCTTAAATTCAACCCCTCGCATCCAGCCCATATAGGTTTCTTGATAGGGAGAGATTATGCTATCAAGAAAATGGGCCAGTATTACAATGGCACAATAATCCTAAATTATTTGGGCTTCTTGCATGATTGGGGCACTGGGTTAGGCACCACCTCGGGCAATCCCTCCTGGTCACCTGGTGAGGTAGGTATCTCAAGGTGAGTAAGTTGAGTCCCAGAGAGACAGAGCAACCACTCCAAGGTCAAACTGCTAATGTAGCAGCAATACAGGACAACTCAGCTTTTCTCCAAATGGGCAAAGATTGAAATAGATGTTTCTCCAAAAAAGATATTAAATGGCCAATATCTTTAGGGTGGTTAGAACCTGAAAGATGGTAAGTGTTGGTCAGGATGTGAAAAAAATGGAATGCTGCTACACAGCTGGTGGGACTGTGAAATGGTGCAGCCACTTTGGAAAAACCACCTGGCAGTTCCTCAAAAAGATAAACATAGCATTGTCCTAGGATTCAGGAACTCCACTGCAAGGTATATATGAAAGAGAATCAAAAACGCGTTTGGAAATGTTCAGAGCAACATTACTTAGAGCCAAAAAGTAGAAACCACACAAACACCCAGCAGTGATGAAAGGATAAAGAACATGTGGTATATTCATAAAATGGAATATTATGCAGCAAAAAAGAATGAAGACTGACTCATACTATGATATGGATGGATGAACCTTGCAAACATTACACTAAGTGAAAGAAAACAGACACAAAAGGTCACAATGATTTCATTGACATAAAATGTTCAGGATAGACATGTCTGTCCCCATAACCATGGCTGAGGCCTGGGAGAGGGGAACAGGAAGTGCCTGCTGGCAGGTATAGAGTTTCTTTTTAGGGATGATGAAATATTCTGGAATTAGATAGTGGTAATAGCTGCAAAACATTGTGCATGTACTAGAAACTACTGAACTGTGCTCTTTAAAAGGACAAATTTATGATATATGAATTATATCTCAAAAAAAAAAAAAATCCCCAGTTGATAAAAAGGCAGCCAAGGGTCCAACCCTAGCAGCCAGCCTCCAGCCCTCCAACCACACAGGGTCAGTCATAGCCAAGCATAACCTGAGTCCCTCAGGAGGGAATTTTGCAGACAGGACAGAGTGGGGATTAGAACTGACATTTTTTTACCCTGGACTCTGGGAAGGTAGCCCCACACTTTTGGCTAACTGGATGGAAGGGGGACCCTGGGACATCACAGCCAGCCAGAACCTATGATGTCAGTGGCCCGACTCAAGAGGATGGACAGGGTCAGTCAGATAGATATCTCCATCCCCCTTTGGAATCTGTAACTGGGGAGGAGCGATGGAGAACCAGGGCAGGAGAGCAGGGCAGGAGCCCCTGAGGGGGCGTGGATTGCAAGCAGCGGAGCAGCCAGGAGGGGTGAGCGGGCAGAAGTCGGGAGGAGGCAGTAGCAACTGCAAGAGCCAAGTGCATAGTCAGAGGATGAGAGGGGCCAGCGAGGGGCGCAGACGCTGCAGGAGAGATGCTGACTTCCTTCTGACAGTGTGACTCCCAAGGAGCTCCGTGCCTTCTGGGAGCCTAGCAGTGCCTGAATTCCTGTTGAGATTCCCAAGAGTCCCCACAGTGTCTTTATGTAACCACCTGCCCTTCACTTGGGCTAGCTTTAGTGTCACTGAAAAGATCCCACTTACAGCACCAAGCAGGCATGTGTAGCCTCTGACCCTGAGCCCAGATTGGAGAGGCTGGCTGCCCTGGGTCACATGCTGGGTTCCTGGGTGCACCGTCCCTGTCAAAGAAAACAGCAGGTCTCCAACGGCAATTTCAGGAGCTCAGCCAAGAGAGCACAGGGCCATCTCCCTGAGATTCAATGCATGGGACCCAAGAGTCACTTCAGACCTGGGCCTTGAAGCAAGAGCTCGATCGAGGCTGCAGCGCATGAGGGGGGCTTCCCAAATCTGCACGGGTGCCATCGGGTGTCTGTCTTTCCTTTGTCTTCTGTTTGATATGCTTTAGATGCTGCAATCCCCTTACTTAGCCCAATAGAGAGAGGATAAAAATTGGTGTGGAATAATCAAGGCAGTCTGACCAGACATCTCTGGAATGACCTTGAACTCATCCGCATTCTTCAAAGTAAGGAGAAGACATTTCACGTGTTACTTTTAATGAGAAGCAGGGGAGAAAAAAAACTATTGCTGGAAATATTTACCTTCACCCACTCTGCTGAGAGATGGGGGAGATTTGTCGGCTTTGATCTCCACTTGTTTAATTACCAGGAAACGAAGCGCACTTCAGCCAGCGGGATCCGCAAGTCTCACTTCTGCCGCAGAAGTTGGCAGCGTGGATGGCAGCCTGGCCTTTCATTTCCCAGATCAAAGCTGAGCCAGCCCGAGACCAGATAGGTTTCCAGATGAGGAGGTGGGGTCCTGCCTGGAGCTGTCCCTGGCCCGGCCTGACTCATGAGTTCTCCCCTCCATCCTCTCCCTCCCCAAGGGAAGGGCCCTGTGTGGCTTGCCTGAGCCACGTGCCTGCCCAGGCCCCAAACACCAAGACCCAGCACCCTGCATGGCCACCACCTAAGCTCTGACTACACTCCCTGGTGCCTGTTCGGGACCTCCCAGGTATAGCCTCAGGCTGGTCCTTTCCTGAGCCTCACCCGCAGAGCCCAGGCAGGGAGGGTGAGGTCAGGAGATGGAATGAGGCTAAGCTGGCCTCCTCTGAGGACAGAAGGTCCTGAGATTTGACCTCTCAGCAGGATGGGGGTGGGGACTGGTAACCATGGAAACAAGGGTGGGTAGCATCAGGAGGCACTACTGGTGGTGATCTGTAGCACCCAGCCCTCCTTGCTATGGGGGTAAGTCCCTTACGCTCATCTCTCAAATAAGAGTGTTGAATTACACCTAACCTTAAAGACCCCTTCGCACTTTGACATCATCTGGCTTTACAGTCCTGTTTATTGAACCCTCCCCTGTATCCAGAACTGTGCTACCCCTGAAGGAGACAGACCAGATGCAAGACAATGATGATGATGGTGACCGTGACTAACACTTACTGAGGCTTCCCGCTGTGCCGTGTGCAGCACAAAGATGAACTCACTTAATCTTCCACACATATGTATGGGGTCAGTTCCATTGTTATCCCCATCTAACAGATGAGGAAACTGAGGTCAGAGAGGTTAAGTAACTTACCCATGTTCTCACAGCTGTTTGACAGAGAGTCATTTCAGGATATTAAACTTCCCTTAGATTCCAACCAAGATAACAAGACTAATCCACATGAAATGACATTTTATATATATATAGCATAGGGTTATATCTATATAGCATAGGGTTAAATTGCATCTTTAAAAGCTAAGCTCCAGAGAAGAGTCAGAAAACTATAGCACAGGGACCAGAACTGACTCACTGCCTATTTTGGTAAGTAAAGTCTCACTGGCACACAGACACAGCCGTTGGTTCTGTATTTTTGAGGGGCTGCTCTCACACTGCTTTGGCCAAGTTGAGGGGTTGCGATGGGGACCTTAAGCCACCCCAGTTGTCCCAGCCAAGACAGAGCCTGAAATATTTACAGTCTGACCCTTTCAGGTTTGCCAACCCCCTCTCCTATGGTGACCAACTGGTTGGGTTTGCCAGGGACTGATGGGGTTCCTGAGATACAAGCCTTTACATTCTAAAACCATGACGGGTATGGGCGAACTGGGACACACTGGTCACCCCACGCACTTTAGAGTGTCAGAGGAAAGCAAGGTCATGGCGGGTGCAGAGGGGAGGGTGCTGGGCCTGCAGATGTGCGGGAGTTGGATGTACAGTGTTGGGACGTGGGACATGGGAAGGGCTGGGGACGAGAACATTCCCAACAGGAAGGCCTTGCAGGGGGCTGGAAGAAGCAAGTGTCTTCACCTCTTCCCAGCTTGAGAAGTTCGTGGGAAGTGAGGAAAGCGATGGGTCCCCCAGAGCAGAGTGCTTGTCGGGAGGCAGAACCGGGATCCATTAACTGAAAGCCCCACCAGAGATAAGCTCACCCGCGGCTGGTGGCATGGTGACAAACAGGTCCCATCTGCTGGTTTGTAAATATGCATAAAGGTGTTAAAGACACGTGTGTTTGGCTGCCTACAGGAGGGTGGTTACCGGAAGGACCCCCAAGTGTACACCTGCGCTTTATGAAATGTGACTGTAGTTCTTCTCTACCCCTTGATTTTGTTTTCAGCCACATGATTTGCTTTGGCCAATGAATGTCATCAGAGTTGACTCCGGCAGAGATTTGAAAAGCCACTGCATGTTTCTTTTTCCTTTCTTCTGCTTTTGACTGAGAACATGTCTGGCCATGGAGCAAAATCAAGCCACCCCAGTTGTCCCAGCCAAGACCATCTGAGGTCACCCTAATCACAGACTTGTGAGTGAGCCCAGCCCAGCCCAAAAGAACAGCTCAGTTGAACCCAGCCTAAATTGCCAACCACAGAATTGTGAGCTAAATAAATACCTACAGTTTTAAGCTATTGCTTTGGGGGGCTGCTTGTTACACAGCATTATTGTACAAATAGGTAGCTAGCTGACGCTGCCTAATCCTTTTCTAGGAACTCATCCTATGGAGTCAATCACACAAATGGGCAAATCAGTGAATAAAGACTTTCTTTAAAGAATTATTACAATAGTTTAGAATTATTTCTGAAACATCTAAATGCTCAGTAATGGAGGATTAGTTTTTTTTTTTTAATTAATTCCATATGATGGAATTCAGTCATGAAAAAAGGCAATGCTTATCAGTGTTTATGGACATGGAACAATACCCACGTCATGTAAAATTTTTAAAATAAACTGTGAAATAGTGTTTAAGGTATAAACTACCTTGTCAGATTTGGAAGAGAGATCACCAAAACATTAACACCAATTACCTTGGAGTAGTTGGAGTTTTAAATTTCTTTATTCTGTTCTGTGTTCTTTGAATTTTTAAAATGACACTCTACTATCTTTACAGACAAAAAAATGGAAATGTCACCAAGTAAATTTCTCTCTGTGTATATGAAGCCTTGGCCTTCTAGGCCTTAGAATGCCTCTCCCCTCTCCCCTAGCGCCCTCTGCTGTCCACTCCAGGGATGAACCCCGACCTTGAGGTGCTGGTCCCACTGGCAGGAGATTGGATCCCATGACCTGGGGCAGGGGCTGGACACCAAGCCCCAGGAGGTTTTCTGTGCAGATGCCAAGGAAAAAGTCTCCATTCAAACAGAGCAATGAAACTATCCATGAAACCAGCTCAACCATGTTTTTAAAAGGTCCTTCCATCCAAGTCATAATATTTTTGGAGTGAGATTTACTTTGTAATATTTTAATAACTGCAGCATTGGGACTGGAAGTCCTTTGTAACTGGTCTCAGGGGTCTTCCTGGGATGTTGCCCTTAATGAGGTTTATAATTCAATATAACTACATCTGCATCTTTAATTATGCCTAACATTTAATCTTCATTGCTCCACTTGAATTGGAAGAGCTAAAATTAGGCCTGCTGTAGTTTAATCTGATAATAAACATCCATGACATTTAGAGCAAAAATGTACTCATTTCATTAGAGTGGCCGACACATTTACCATTTGCCTGAACTGAACAAATATTCTCAAGCAGCCCTCCCGACTGTCTCAGAGAACACTGTTTAACAATCTGCCCGTGGCCACCTGGAGCCTTAGGGCAGACAAGAACCTAGGAGGTTAAGTAGTCCAACATCCTATTTTACCAAGTCCAAACCGTACAAGTGAGGGCAGTGACAACCTGGGAAGCCAAGTCATCCATCCAACGTCTCACTGTAAGTGAGCAGGTAGAAGGAATCTTGGGGGGTCAGCTGCAGGATTCTTGCATCCTTGGTCAATGGTCATTTCTCTACTGCCACCTTGGCACACATGGCTGCATCAGGACATAGTTTTTTGTTAGCCAAGAATTCCTCTGGATAACTACCACCTCCCCCATTTCCTTTATTTTATTTATTATTTTATTTTATTTTTTTATGGAATCCAGGCAAGACATGATTCAAGTGCTTAGATTGAGCCTCATACCCCAGCTGAAAACTCAAATCAATAGCAAATACAGCAGGAAAAAAATGTAAAGACACACCCTCATCACAAACAAGCATCTCCATGAACCAGACCCTAGAAAATAAATCATTAAATGGTCTGGAGTTTGGGCCTATTTGACTGCAGGTCCAGAAAGAGGCAAAGGTGGTCAGGAGATTAATTTCTGGGATACTAAGGACCAAAAATGCTCCCATCTGGGACAGGGAATGGGACCTAGGCTCACTGAGTTAAGATGGGCCTGTGGCAGAAGAAAAAAATCTGCCACTGACCTCTGCTGGGGCTATAATTTACACAAACCGAGGAAGCAGATAGGTTTCTCCTGCAACACTGGGGCCAAGCCACCTGCTGGCCAAGTCCCTGCTGTGGCAGGGACTGTGGTACCTCTCTCCCTGTCCACCATAAGACCTGACCCTGTACCATAAGACCTGGATTTGAACTGGGCCTCCAGGGATGAATGAAAGTAAATGCAAAAGCACTTGTCAGAGAAAAATAAGAGCAGAGAGGAAAAGAGACAAAGACAGGTCATTCAAGATAAGCCTGCAAACAAAATCCCAAAACAACCAGGAAAACTATAGAAAACAACAGAATTAACCAAGAGTAATGTTTGCACAGAATAAAAATAGCAATCTGATAATGACTAGAATGTAAGTTAATAATCCTTGAAGAGATAGCATTCATGAAAAAGAGCAAAAAATAAAATAAAACCAACTATGAAACAAAATAGGCATACATAAATATGGGGAGGGGCTCAATCCCTAGCATCACAAAAATAAATAGATAAAGGATGAACCAGACTGGAAGAAAATACAACCTAAAATATAACCTATCTGTATGAACTACAACCTCTGTGTATATTTATGTATAGATAAAGATATATACTTTAAGTCAGAAATCCTGGCAATGAAAAGCATAGTCACTGAGGGAGAAGTAGTCACCTGACCAAGTCCAAACCGCAAGGGAGGCTGGGAAGGCATTTGGGAACACCTGCGGCTGCCGCCATTATTGCTGGGATGCACGTGCTGAAGGCCCCAGCAGTCTATGAAAGCAGGAGGCCCTCCCAGCAGGTGGGAGAACTCCAGTCCTGACGTTCACAGGGCCCCCTGGAAGGACTCAGCCACTCCCAAGGGCTCAGCTTTACCCAGGTTCCCATTCATCAACTCCAGGACCCTCAGGCCACAAAAGGTGAACAGAAAGCAACACCCTGCCCTCTCCAGCTCAGACAAGACCACAGGGCCCCAGGGGAGAATTTCCACTCTGTGTTAAAGCAAGGGAGTGTGCTAAGGACCATTCAGGCTAGGAATTAGCACATCCAACAAGAAGAAAAGGAAAACCACTGAGGAAAAGAAAGAAAGAGAACAGAGGGAAGGACAGAGGGAGGGAGGAGGGGAGAAAGAGACAGAAAGAATACTCGAAAAATAAGAAGTGGACCAGGGGCATAGGTCAGTGGTAGAGCGCTTGTCTGGCTCACTCAGGCCCTGGGTTCAATCCCCAGCATCACAAAAACAAATAAATAAAAGATGAACCAGACTGGAAGAAAATATAACCTAAAAAATAATTCTAAAGTGCTTCCTATTCTGAAAGAAACTTAATGGGCATACAACTTCAATAAGATGAGAATTTGGGAGAAGAGGAAAGAAGATTCCAGATGCAAATTGAGTTCCAAAACAACACCATTTCAGATCCAAAAAAGGATGAGAAAAAGCAAGGAACAAAATAGATACAGCTGAAAATCAAATTACTGACACACAGGAAAGCTTGAGATCACTGTAATGCTGCAGAGGAAATACGTGCAGCCCTCAAATGACAGCAGAAAAGAGAAAGACCCATGTGATCATGATGACTAAGGAAGCTCAACATCACCCAACCCTGAAGCCCATCCTACCTGTGGATGCCAGCTCAGGTAAGACCATAAATAAAGTTTTAAGCAGGGCCAAGTTGGTTTATCTGTTAATATCCACTCAGAGCATGCTACCAGTGCAGATGCACCTTCCTCTGGGGCAGCTTGGCCCAAGGAACCCAGCATCCTGAATGCCCTGTTGAGCTCCAAGGCCATCACGCCTGCCTCACCAGCCTCACCTGCCCTATCTTCCTCAAATGGCTCTCCACTGTATCTAATCCCTCCAGGATACCCTGGAAGGCTGTTCATGGCACTGTGAGTCATCCTGGGAAGGAGCAGCACAGTGCTAAGGTGGGACAGGGTGCAGAGGAGTCTGGTCACAGTACCCACCTCCTCTTCCCCTCCCCTGCACCAGGCAGCTTTCCTCTGGAATCTGTGCACATTCTGTTCATTTCTAAGTACACCAGCAGGTTCCAGTCCTGTCGCTTGCTACTTCTGGTTATTCACTTGGATTGTGAGCTGCCAGGAAGTCAAAATTAGCCTCATCCTACCAGCATGAAATAGAAACACACAGCAGTACCTCGGCTTCGCAAGGAGAGTCTTGGCTTTTCCTCCTCTCTCTGTGAACACCACAACTGGGGTTCACATGGAGCGCCACTCACACAGTCATGTGCAGTTTTTTAATGTCGTTGACCTTCTGTAAAGAAGAGACAGCAAGAGAAGTCTTCCAGAGGAGGGACACAGAGCAGCCATCTGGCTGCAAGTCACACGTTTCCCCAGGTTGTCTTTTCTCTGGAGCTGACAACCAGACGGCTGCAAGGGGCAGGGTGCTAATGACCCTAAGGCATGCTTGACACCATATTTATACATTTTAGGAAGCCTTGACATCTTGGGTCCTTGCTAATGGTGTCCCTCCTGGGGGTGACGAATTCCTAGAGATAGCAAATAACTCGCCGGCAAACATCTTTTATATACAAACCAACCAGTCCAAAGCCTGTATCTCTAGCCCCTTATTGTATTTAACACTCACATACCAGGCCAATATTTCCCCTGGCCTAAACCACCCCAGGGCCAGGCACCTCCATGGCCCAGAGCCCCCAGCATTGTTGAAGTTCTCCACCCTCAGCTTACATACCCTGCCTCACCCGGCCCCTTTTCACAGACAGCCCAGGAAAGTCCACTCCTGCCTGATGACTGACCGGGGTGCTTCCCCATGTCCCTGCAGGGGCGGCATCGCCTCCGTCCCCTTTGGAGCTCCAAGTCATAAGGCATTCTTTCGAGGCAGTTATCTTTGTGTCTGTCATCTTACCACACCTGACTAAAACAAAATCCCAGGTACAGTGAAAAAAAAAAGATCCACCGATAACTCATCATGAGCTAGGTGAGCATCACTGTAGGTCACGCCTGCCACGCTGCAATAGGAAATATGAGCTCCATGCTATGGGTGAGGAAAGCAAAGCCCAGTAGGTTACCCTGCAGATGTAGGTTGACCAGGAGAACCGATCAGGAGCTAAGATGCCTCAGAGGACTCCTCTTCATAGAGATATATGAAATTTTAAAGATAGTGGTATATGGTGGGAGAGTCGAGTACCATCCATCAAAACTGAAGCGTGCTTTATTCCAGGAGGGAAATGTATTAGGCTTAGTTGGTGGAAGTGAAATGTGTGAGGATATGGCAAAGAGACTGGGGGAGACTGACAAAATAACCGGAAGGAAAGCGCCAGTCGTGTGGCATCCAATCTCTGGAGCTCTTGCTTACATTCACAACCTCGGGCAGAGGTGAGCCAGCTGGAAGGCAGCCAAGCGGGACAAGGTCCTGCAGAGACTGAACACCGCAGCCGCCTCTGCGGGGTATCCCAGATACGAGACCTGCCGCCTCAGCATGCAGATGATGTCATGAGAAAGCCATAGGCAGGCTGTAAATAGCAATTAGGGGAGGAGCAAGATGTGGGCTTCGCTCTCCACCACTCCAAGTCTGGTCTGCAGACAGCATCGCCTTGGGACTTGGTTAGCGATGCAGGGTCTCAAGCCCTGGTCCCAACTCACTGAATCAGAATCTGTTAACAAGATCCCTGGATGATGCCTATGCATATCACAGTTTGGAAAGTTCTAGTCTTTATAGGCCTGCCCGTGGGAATGAGGGGAAGGTAGGGAATGATTAGGGTGGGGGTGAAGGATGAGACCAGAGATGGACTTAAGCTACAAATTGAAGGGCTGGTACTGAGGCTGCCGACTCAGTCCTTCTTGGGTATCACAGACCTGATGTAGCGCCCACTGCTTTGGTCACAGAGCTATGAGGTTATTGTCATTTGGGGCTGGACAGGTCTTTGGGGGGCTGCTCTGTGCACTATATGATATTTAACAACATCCCTGGCCTCTACCCACTAGAGGCCAGTAGCATTCTCTCATCCCTCCCCACACTCTCCCGAGTTGTGACAATCAACTTTTTCTCTGGACATCACCATTCGTTTTAGGGCAGATGGAGGGGAGAGAGATGTAAGAAATAACCTCACCTGGAGAACCTTAAGTTAGACAAGCAATGTCATGAGTTCACACTGCTTCACCTGCTTCCGGGACCATCAGTACCAGGGAAGGAACCCCAAGACAAGGAGATGGTGGCATTTATTTTTGTGATCAGGGTGTGAATTTGTCACTGTGATTGTATGCCAGCTCTCTGCTGCCACCAAAGAGAGAAAAGCCCTCAAAGGGTCAGGAGGCAGGTCAACAGTATCTTAGAGAGAAACCAGGATGGAAAGTCATCTGTCTGACTTCTAAGGCCACGTTATTTCCATTGCGTCACACCACCTGAAGTTACGGGCAGTGGGAAGGGCCTGGACACCAAGTGTGAGACACAGGTACTAGTGCCAGCCTGGTCCCTGTTGGCTCTGGCCTTTGAATGAGTCACTTTTCCTCCACGGGACTCAGTTTCCTCTTCTAGGTTCAGTAAAGAATTTCCCTTCCAGTTTGGTCATTGAATGGAAATCCTAGACATGACACGGGTTGTCTTCGCCAACTCCTCAAGAATGAATTCCCAATCGGGAAACATGGAGTTAGACAAGGGAGCTTGTTGATTGTGAGCTTCTAGCTAAGCTGAGAGGAGACAAGGCCACCAGGAAACCACAGGCCCAGGAGGGAAGTCCCCCCACTTAATAACCAGGTCCAAAGCAGGAAGTGGGCAGTGAGAGCAAGTCTCAATCAAGGCAGATCCTGCCTTCTCTGAAACAGGGGCACGGAGCACCTGTGGCCCCAGACTTCCAGATTGGATCTTCTGTGACTTGAAGGCTGTTGAAGCCACCCCTGCCACAGGGGCCACTCAGATGGGGAACACTGAGTCTCAGTAACCAAACCATCCCTGATCCTAGGGTTCTCTTCAAATTATTTGCTAGAACCTAAATAAGACTGGGCCTCTTCCAGGCCTGTCACTGTACAGCCTGCATCCAAAGAAATCCAAATTCAATTCCTGAAAGCTTTAGAAAGAAACTACGTAGAGAAATTCTCTTGAGGAAGCTGCAAAAGGGAAGCTGTATCACATGGCACAAACCAAGGCTGTCTAAAAAAACACCCCCTCTCCCTGCAAGCGTCTCCTCAACGCACCCCCAGCCCCCTTCCTGCTGCCGCCAAGCCGGCCTTGGCACGTTATCTTTTCTTCCTGAGCCCTCTCCCACTAGACTGTCTCGTGTAGCGCCTCTGGCTTGCTCCCAACCCCTCTCTCCTCCCTACTACTCACCCTGAATAGCACCACGAGATCCCAGCAATGGGCTGTATCCACCAGAAACAGATTTGGCTGTGTGAATCAGAAAACTAAAATTATCAGTGGCTTAAACACTCAAGGTCTCACATACCAGAATTCTGGCAGTTCTCAGCACAGAGCTTGCCCCGTGGTCCCCTCACACCTTCCACTCTCCCCTCTGTCCATCTGGGAGGGGTCTCTGCTGCCAGGTGTGAGATGGCTACTGCCGCATGTCACCATGTACATGTCTAGCCTCAGAAAGGACAGAAGGGGACGAGAAGGGCACATAGCCACCCTTAAAGGATGCTTCCCAAAGTTTTGCTAGGATTTATGGTTAGAGGGACAAAAAGTCTTGATCCTATAGTACTATCAAGAAAAGTATGGACAACATTAAAATCGTGCTTTTCTATGGATCTAGCAAAGAGCAAGTGATGCAAGGAAGCCCCAATGAACTGAATTCCAGAAGGAAATGAGCCCTTCCTGGGTAGGCAGAGGGCCATGACAGCTTCTGTACTTGAGAAGGGGTACAGAATTAGTCTGGGTACATGCAGTATGGCATGAGAGCAGAGATTTTTCCAGAGATGAGAAGAAATTCACCTAGACTTAACTGACTCTATGTCAATCAGGGTTAATCAAAGAAACACAACTCTAACCCCTGGTACAAAATCAGGGTTATTTATTTCTCATGAGTTTGATCTAATGCAATATGCAGAGCTGGGAGAATAGTTCACACTGTTGCCTCTGTGACTAGTGTTTACCCAGAGATCACTAGCAGTCAGCCCAATCAGCAGTCAGAAAGGAACGCTAAATGTGAACAAAGGCAAAGACAAATAGGAATCACAAGAATGAACTGGGAGGCGTAAGGAAAACTGGCTGAACATGCAGTGGACTCTCCACCCAGGGAAAATGAAGGGGATCTACAGGAGTCTAGAGGAGCTGGGGGTCAGGTGCTGCCCACAATAACTAGCATTCCTGCTGGCCTCGCTGACCTTCAGAATGTGAAACAATTCATCGATGGCTTCACTTCCGCCTTCCAAGTCTTGAGCAAAATGTCTCTTGTGGCCTAAACTAACCCAGAAACACAAAGAAGGAAATTCTGGGAAACATAACTCCCGGTCAGCCAAACTGATGAAATAAAGAGCTTCCCCCAACTATCTGAGCAGACAGGAGGGGTGGAATCTGGAACAGTCCCAAATGCAAAAGTAAATTACTCAGACCAATAATTCTCCTTCTGCTAAAGATGTTGCCCGGGAAGGGAGTCATGATGTAACGGTACGTAAAGAGAGACAGATCCCCTCAACTTCAAGGGGATTTTTTGGGACTGTGAGGATTTGACTACAAAGTGAACCCAAAATATCTAAACCTGCAATTCACCTTTCCCCAACTCAAATACTTACCAGACAAAACAAAGTAAGAGGTCAAGATGGACCAATAATAGATGAGAGCCATCTAATTAAGGCCACAGCTCAGACAGACTCTAGGAAGTATCTGAATGATCAACCCCTCACCCCATCTGCAAGACAGAGGAATTTCTTTGGAAAACAAACAAAACAAATAGACCAGGAATATTCTACTTCAGTCTCTACAATAAAAAATAAATAAATCACTATGAAACGTGCAAAGAAGTAAGGAAATGTAATTAAATGTCAGAAAAATCAATAGTCAATAGAAGCAGAACCACAGATGGCCTAATTGTTGGAATTGATGGACACAAAATTTTAGTCAATTGCTATAAATGGTAGACATGTTATAAGAAAGCATGGACATGATGGCTGATTAGATAGCTTATTCCAACAAAAAAAATAGAAATAAAATTTTGAAATTTATAAAAGACTCAAATAGAAACAATAGAAATGAAAAGTAAGAACAATACAGATGTTTCCCCATGGTGATGGCTCAACTTACGACATTTCAGTTTTACAGTGGTGTGAAAGCATACCATATAACCATTCTTTTTTTTTTTTTTTAACTTTCAGTACTGTATTCAATAAGTTATATGATATAGTCAACATTTTACTTACTATAAAATAGACTTTGCGTTAGAAGATTTTGCCCAGCCATGGACTAATGTAAGTGCTCTGAGCACATTTAAGGTAGACTAGGCTAAGCTAGGATATTCAGTAGCTTGCGAATTTTAAGTGCATTTTTGTCATGATATTTTCAACTTAGGATGGCTTATATCAGGGCATAATCCCATCATCAGTAAAGAGCTTATGATGGCATGTTGTAGTACTTGTAACATACATAAATGTAAAAATGATAGCAATCACACAAAAGAAGAGATAAAGATTCCTACCTTATTCATGAATATAAGACTATGATAAAGTAATGTTATCTGCCTAGAGAAACCATTACAAAAATACTAAGAAATATATCTAAAAATCCAATAAAATGTATAAGATAAAATATATAATATATGTGCTTAATCCAAGAGAATATATAAAAGCATAAACCATAAAAAAGGAAACTGATAACTTGCACTTCATCAAAATTAAAAAATTCTACTCTTTTGAAAAACTCTGTTAAGCAAGCCAGGTAGTGGGAAAAATACATGTAAAATAAATTACTGTAAAGGATTTATATACAGAATATATTTTAAAATTATAACTCAATCAGAAGATGACAATCTAATAAAAAAAAGGAAGAGGCAAAGATTTGAAAAGCCATTCCTTAAATAAAATACATGGCAAATAAGCACATGAAAATATGCTCAACATTATTGATCATAGGAAAATGCAAGTTAAAGTTACACTTATATGATATTACATTATTAGAATGGCTAAAATTAAAATGATTGACAACACCAAGTGTTGGTGAGAACACAGAGCAATTAGAACTCTCAAACCTCAATGCTGAGATTGTAAAATGGTGTCATCATTTTGGAAAATGATATAGAAGTTTCTTGTACACACACAACCTAGTAATACAAGTCCTAAGTTTTTATTCTAGAAAAATGAAAGTATATGCCCATGTTGTATGCAAATATTTATTGAGGCTTTATTCATAATATTCCAAAATTGGAACTGATTCACCATCTGATGTGCTGTCCATCAACTAGCAAATGGATAAACAAATTATGGCACTTAAATACAACAAAATGTCACCTGCCTATAAAAAACACTACCAATTCACAAAATTATGTGGATAAACTTGAAAACAATATACCTAGTGAGAAAGAGGACATAATGTATAATTTTTTTCAGTTGAGGTTATACAAAGGGTAAAGTAATCTACAATGACAAAAGCTGGGGCTGGGGCCGGGAGAGGAGAGGAAGGATGCAGCTGGCTGCAAAGAGGCATCTAGAGAATTGCTGTAGGTGACAGAAATGCCCTTGTTTGAGGTGGTGCTATCCAAGTGTTCGCATTTGTGAAGACTCTTTGGACTCCACACTTAGAAAGGGGTGCATCTAGGATATGGAAACCAGGCGTTAATAAAGTAGATTTCAGAAAAAAGTATAAGCAATCCAATTTTACAATGAGTAAAACACTTAAATAGAAGGCTCATGAAAGGATATAGACATGTAATAAACACAAGAAAAAGCTTGGCATCACTTATCAAGAGTCCACTGGAAAGACAGGTGCAAACTGTGATCTATACCAAGAAGCTGTCAATGTATCTCCTAGCATGGTTACAATTCAAAAGATCAGCAATACTGAATGGTGGTTGAGGACGTGAAGCCACTGAAACTCTTACACTTTGCTAGCCCAGCCTGAGGGAGGAAAACCACTTTGAAGAACTCTTCGGCAATTTCATATCAAGTTAAAAGTAACTTTACCCACTGATCCAGCAATTCCATTCCTAGGAGAAATGGAAAGATTCCACAAGAAGATTGGCACAAGAATGTTGATAGCAGCTTTCTTTCCAATAAGCCTCAGCCAGAAACACCACCACGTGTCTGCCGACAGAACGGATGAAATGAACGCCTCGATGCAGCAGAACACTACGTGGCAAGAAAAAGGAATAAACGATAGATTCAAGTAACAAGGTGAATCTCACAGACACTGTGCTGAGAGGAAGAAGTCAAGCACAAGGGGTGTGTGCTAGAAAAGTCCATTCCTGTGAAGTTTAGGAACAGGCAAATCTAACCTATGTGTTAGTGGTTGGTCCCAGCTTGGAAGGTCACCTCATCTGGAGCAGGGAGAGAATATTTATTGGAAAGGGAGAGATGGGGAATTTTCTGGGTTAGCAGAAATGGTTTTTGTCTCCAGTGGGATAGATATATTAGCCAAATTCTCTATAGGTAACCCTGTACAGCTAGAATCTGTATGTATACAGCTGGCCCTCTGTATCTACTGGATTCAACCAATTGTGGATCCAAACTGAAGGGACTGGGGGTATAGCTCAGTGGTAGAGTGCTTGCCTAGCATGCACACAGCCCTGGGTAAGATCTCCAATTCCACAACATATGTTTGACTAAAAAAAAATTTCATCTGCACTGAATATGTACAGACTTTTTTCTCATCATTATTTCCTAAGCAATAAAGAATAACAACTATTTACACTGTACTAGGTATTGTAAATCACTTAGAGATTGTTTAAAGCGTGTGGAGCAGAGGGATGTGGCAGGTTATATACAAATACTATCCCATTGTATTTAAGGGATGGAAGCATCTGTGAGTTTTGGTGTCCATCCATGGAGGTCCTGGTCCTGTGGACACTGAGGGTTGACTATACTTCAGTTTAAAAAAATAATAATGAAAGAAAAGAGAACAAAAGAGATTGAACACATCACTTCTGCTCAGATCTCATGGCCAGAATGCAGTCACATGGTCACACTTGACTGCAGAAGAGACTGGGAAATACAGTCTTTATTCCAAGTGGCTTTGTGCCCATTTAAAATTTGGAGGTATTTTTACTGTAGGAGAAGCAGAGACTTGACGTACAGGGACAATTAATAGTCTCTTTCATTGGTCACACAAGTCAACGGTCCTCTTTCTGAGGTGTTGGGCTCAAGGAAGATTTCAAACACTTATCATTTAATAATTTTTATAATTGTCACTATCAGTTCTGCTTTCGGTAATTCTCAGGGTTGGCTTTTCCTCATTGTAATCAGCGAGGGCCACTTTTCCACAATGACCATAACCTTGAGAATCTGCCAAGGGCACACAGGGTGACAGGGACATGAAGGAAGGAGGGTAGCCGGGCTGGGAAGAAAATGAAACAGCCTTCAAGTGTGACTGAGGATGAAAACCTGCACAGGACACTCGGTGTGTGTGACATCTGCCACCCTCCATTTAGAAGGAGCCACCTCCTTTGTGTTTAGCACTCATCTTGGGGACCACATAGGACTTCCCTGGGTTTAGCCTGTAATGAGAGATGCAGCAACAGCAGCATTCCCAGCCCCTTGGAGTCCTTCACCCCTGCAGAGTTGATGCTAGAGATGTCTATGCTTTTTCTCATTAGATAATCCCATGTTGGCACTGCTATCAGGCTAGAACTTCCTTGCAGAGAATCTTATTCCCTAGGCAGGAACTGGAGAAGCATGTGACTCTCATGCCCCATGGAAACTCAGCACGATGGATTTCACTGCTGTCAGCAATCCTGTGATATGTGCTTCCTCAGTCTCCCTCTCAGTCAGTCAGACAACAAACATCTGTTGAACTCCTGCTTTGCCCAGCCTGGGCTCAAAACTGGAAATACAGAGAGGGCAGAGAAGTGCAGCCTAGTCTGAGGAGGGGGAACCTCCTGCTTCTGGCCCGCCCATTGGCTTAATCCCTTTGGCACTGATGTCAGCTGGTACTATGCCCAGAGAACCCCAGGACCAAGTACTGTGGGGGTGAGCCCTGATCTATTTCCCCAGCCACTTCCCTCTCCCATTCTCCCACACTGGCCCTGCTACCCGCCAGACAAAACCTCTTTCCCAATATAGACGGATGAGAGATGAGCAGGGCCTGTTTGATGAAATTGGTCCATGGGCTGCCTCCAAGATCTGGCTGCAAAGAGAGTGGACTGGAAATTACATGGCCATTATCTTTGCTGACAAGCCCCATCCCCATCTTTTCAATATAATGAATTGCATGGAGAGCTCAGCTGTCGCAAAAGCTTTTGAATTCCAGCCCCACCGTCCTCCCAGACAGCCTTAGAGGTTATCTCAGCAAGGCAGGTGGGAGAGGAAAGAGAAAAGCTTAACCCTATAAGAATAATTATGATGTATTATTAGCAACTGATGGCAATCTAATGCAGGATTTTCAATATAGACGCGACTGACTGTAATTTTTCTCTGTCATATGTGCACACACAAAAAGACGACATTTAATGACTCCAAAGTTCAGAGCAGTTTTTCAAACTAAATTTAGTTCCTTGGAAGCAGTGTCTTAATATCAGGCATTTTAATAAAATAGAGATATGTTTTGAATATTGAAGGCACTTTTCACGGTGGAGGGAAATGTTATGATTTGTATGTTTACATGAAAAGACCACTAGTTGGCCTTAGTCTTAGGTTTGTATGTCCATACTGATGGCATCTGTGCCGAAATCAGAGGACTCTCAAAGTGACAGATCCACATTTGCCTTAGGGTCTAATCACACTGTAACTTGCAGGCAGGAAGTCCATCTTATTAGTTTCTCTCTCTCCAGCTCCTGGCACAAAGCCGGCCACAGCAGAGATCTGATAAGTGATTGGCAGCTGGATAGATGAGTGGGCTGGATTAATGGAACCTTTATTTAATGGATCGATGGATTATGAAGATGCACCTCTAGGTTTATTTTACTGTGTCAGGAAACCAATCTGGTTACAAAGAGGCTGAAAGACTGAGGATAGAAATTCAAAACAAGTGATTACCTGGGATAGGTTTGACTTGGTTAAAAAGCATCGATAGCTGTGTCTGTAAACTAGTTTTTTATGCCTCTCTGAACTGGTCAGATTTGGAGCGAAAAAAAAAAAAAAAACCAGAAACCTCCACAGGTATTTATTAGCTTGAGTTTCCCCCAAAGCAAACCCTGGGACAAGAGCGGAAGTAGGGAAAGTGAGGCAGGAAGGGAGAGAAACCAACGTATGCAATAGCAAGCAGGTTACCACCCTGGACAACTGGGTCTCTGTCTCGGGGGGCTCCTCTGAGAAATTGTGTGGAATGTGCCCCCAAATTGCCCTGCCAGGACAGAAAGCCGGGCACCTAGCAGCAAATCCTATACCATATCGGCTGACTGTCACCCAAGGACATTAATACCTTTACCCTCTAGAGTGCCCCTGCATTTAGCAAATGGCACGTGCTGGGAAAAGCTCTCAGTCAGAACAAGATCAGCTCCGGCATTTCAGGAGGGAAGCTGGGAACTGCCAACCACAGCTGCAGGTGAACCCGGTGGGCTTTCTTGTGGGACCAGAGGCATGGGGCATGGAGCATCAGCAGCATGATGGACAGCCCCTGAGGAGTCCTTCCACGCCATCGCCAGGAAAAGAACAGCACCACCTCCAAGGCCGCCATTGCTGCTGTCGTCACAACTCTCTCCACGATCAGGAGGCCACAGAACGGACTTGCACCATGGCTGCAGAAAATCCTCACACTGCTGTGACCTTTGCTTACCATCGGCAGGCTGACTGGAGGGACAGGAAGAAGGTCCCCGCCACATGTCCCCTTCCCAAGTCCTTTGCCTGCATCTAATTGACAGAGCCTAACTTGCCACCAGGACCTTGGCTGTGTGGGAGTCTGGGAAGTGTGGTGTTCAGCTTCCCAACCTCCAGAACTGAAGCCCGAGGAAGCCGATGAGCTGTGTCCACCACGCTGTCCACTGACCCACCTCTGCCTGTGTTCCATCTGAGCCCCTCCCTGAAGGGCAGCACACACCGGGGCCCCTGCTCTGCCTACCAAAGAAGCTAGCATCCAATGAGGACCGGAGAACGTGAGACTGCCTGCCCTGTGCTGCAGACACCCAACCCTTCCCTCGAAGTGAACGTTAACTGCAGTTTGAACAATAGCTCCTCCAGGAAGCCTGATTCTCCAGACTAGATCGACTCCCCATTATACGCTCATGTAGTATTACGGCATTTGTGCATTATTAAGGGCAGCTGAGCCCCCCTGGCCACCATAACAGTGTGCCTGTGAGTCCTCTAGACTGAGACCAAATGCGACTCAAACTATGTCACGCCCACCACCAGCCACTGTCACAGTCCTTGTCCTCCAGGTGCACTAAGGCTGATGGCTTCATCTACATATTGCAATATTACCCTTATATCACAATATTTATCCTACTAATATCTGCTAAGTCTCATTTATACTTTATTGCAACACTCCAGACAAGCCACGTGTCCCCAGAACACATGACAGAGCAGTTAAAGATACATCTTGGCTCCTATCTTGGCTCTGACACTTCCCAGTCATGTCACAGGTCACCTCACCTCCCTGAGCCTCCATTTCCTCACCCTTAAGCAGGGCAATAAATACCAACCCTGGAGAGTTGTAATAATGAAGTGAAATCAATCAAGTGAAAGAGAAAACTGTTGCCTAACATCCAAGTATACTGTGACCACCATCACCATCACTTGGCAGGAGGGGACTTGGGGTCTTGGTTGGGTGGTAGGCAATGTCAGGTTCTTTTCTGAAGAGGTCATTTCTAGCTCTTCCTCAGGAGGTTAGGGATGACTTTGGTGACTTGGAATAAGACAGCTGAGGATCCTAGGCTGTGTTCTGTCCTCACGGATCTAATGGACTGCAGAGAGCCCACTGGGATGGTATTGGGGGACCTTGACTCACCCTTTTGGAAAGCAGTGTGAAAATAATTATCAAGATCCAGATAAATATGTACACCTTCTTACCCAGTAACCTCCCCCTGGACTGCATGCCAAGGGAATGTTCAAGGGAAGCAGCCGCTGTCATTGTGAAGATGCTCATTACAAGAGCTCAAGGTTGGGAACCCCTTCCATCACCCACAGCGAGGGACTGATCTGGCAAATCAGCACGGTGAGATTTTGCAGCCATTAAAAGATCCACTATGAAATCTCTGTAGAAACATGGGAAAGCACCTCCGAGAGAAGACCCCACACCTTCTGCCACACAAGGGCAGAAAGGGAACAGGAAAGAATGGAAAGTGCTGGGAAGGAGGAAAGGTCAAGGAGATTTTTAAGAAAATGTTCTTTGGCATTCATTTTAAAGATATACAGTTTTTATAGTTTTAAATAACTAGTTACTTATGACCCAGTGACTCAGAGGGCTGAGACTGAAAGATCGCAAGTTCAAGGTCAGCCTCAGCAACTTAGTGAGACCCTATCTCGAAATAAAAAACAAAAAGGGCTAGGGATGTAGCTCAGTGGTAAAGAGCTTCTAATTTCAATCCCCAATACCAAAAAAAAAAAAAAAAGACTAGGCTACTGAGCACCTTTTAGCAAATGACTAGAAGCCCAAGGAAACCCCTTCTTAACTTGTGGAAATAAATGGGTCTTCCTCAGTAGAACTATGTTTGACATGTTGAAGCCCGTACTTTAGGTAAAGATTTCTGGAACAGACAAGGTGAAAAACATTGGAAAGAGAACTAGTTACGAGTAGGAAAACTGCACTTCTTCCAGGCCGGAGTGAGATGGAACATTAACATCATTTAAAGGGCCATGAACTCTTCAAATGAGTTTTACTTTCTTGATGAGACAAACAGACCAGTTGTGCAAGCTGAGGCACTAGAAGTGGAGGAGCCTGCTCTGGATACCAGGGAGGGAGGTGGAAGCGGCCAGAGACATGCACCCAGACTTCTGGGCAGAAAGTGAAAGTTCTCTGCAACTTGGCAGCACACTTAACATCTAAGACTCAGGTTATTTCTCCCCTGGTTCTTGAACAAGAAGCTGACTCAGGGCTGTTTGTGCTATGAAAACACCTAGGAACAGCCTTGTCTCTGACTTTCATAAACATAAAAATACCCTCAGACTAGGACTTGGGAACTCACAGATGTTCAGCACTGGTGGCTTCAATTTTCTAGAATTCTGAGTTTTTAAGAAGGAAAATGTGATGAAATCTAAATGCATTCATAGCTCACCGAGACCAAGACATTTCAGTGTAGTCTCCTAACGATTCTACCCCAAATCTACTTCAATACTCAGAAGGTTACCTCTTTGAACTTCCAACATCCCAGCAAGAGCATCCAGGAAGAGGAAGTTAACCACAGGACCCATCCCTGGGGTCCTCAGTTCTGAAGCAAGGGTACAAGGTGGACTCAGAACATTCCAAAGCTAGCCGAAGCATTACCCCTTGAATATAGGCATAGAGGACACGGTGGCAACAGTGGGGACAATGGAGACTCTGCTGTGAAGGTTAGGGTGTGGGAGTAGCAGCAAGAGATTATCAGAGAAAGATTTCTGTTCTCATCACAGCTGAAAAGGCCCCTCACGATATGATGCCTGGGAGCTCAGGAGCATGCTCACCAGCCCCAGCTCCAAATCTGTCCTACTGTCAGGCCACAGGCACCTTTGTCTCTTGGACAAGATATTCACTGTCGCACAGAACCAGCGCGCGGCCAGCTCCAGCCCTCCCGCAGGTTGCTTCAGAGACCAGGACAGGGCAGCCAGGGACTTCCCCAAGCAGCCCGGCTCCCTCCGGTGGGAAGCGCCCTTCTAGGCTAGCTTCTCGGAGCAGACCGCCCAGTGAAAGCCTTTCTACACAGAGCCAGCCACAAGTCCCCAAGCCAGCGGAGACCTCCGACCCACAAGCAGCCTCTGGGACCAGGGCAGGGCAGCCAGAGACCTCTCCAGGAGGCCTTGCCCTGCTCCAGATGCAGACTTTTTCCATGGGGCAATCCAAGATGGTGGAATAGAGGGTGACTGCATCTCCAGTCGCTCCAGAAACCAGGATTCAAGAAGGGGAAGCATTGAGAGACTCGGACTAAAAGAGAACCACGGGGTAAGACTCCCCCACCTGGTGAAGCTAGGCCCAGGCCGCAGGCCTGGATACCGGCAGCTTATTAGAGTAGGGCAGGGCAGCTAGAGTCTCCCCCAGGCAGCCCTGAGCACTCCTGCGGTGGGCTCCTCCCACAGGGCCAGATACTCCAGCTTCTCAGAGCAGGCCCCCCAGTGAGAGCCTTTCTGCACAGAACCAGCACAGGCCAGCTCCCTGGCCCACCTGCAGTTTGCTTCAGAGACCAGGACAGGGCAGCCAGGGACTTCCCCAAGCAGCCCGGCTCCCTCCAGCGGGAAGCACCTTTCTAGGCTCGCTTCTCGGAGCAGACTGCCCAGTGAGAGCCTTTCTACACAGAGCCAGCCACAAGTCCCCAAGCCAGCGGAGAACTCCAACCCACAAGCAGCCTCTGGGACCAGGGCTGGGCAGCAAGAGACCTCTCCAGGTCTCTCTCCCTGGAACCAGTAGCAGGCTAGGGGCAGCGTTCTTCGGAAGCACTGCATTATCAAGTTACTCCAAGACTTCAGGCTACTGAAGGCTGGTAGGTGATACACTGGACATCTACAGGGACACTATAAGCAAATAGAGGAAATCTACAATATCACGGAGTCCAACTGACATCTAACCAATATGAGAAAACAAGGGAAGAAAATGTCCGAAACAAACCTAGATACTATATCAATAAAACCCAATGACAGCACAGCAGAACAAATGTCAGAAAGGGAGTTCAGAATGTACATAATTAAAACAATCAGGGAAGCAAATGAGGAGATGAAAGAGCAAATGCAGGCATTGAAGGAGGAGATGAAAGAGCAAATGCAGGCATTAAATGATCGCACCAATCAACAGTTAAAAGAGCAAATACAGGAAGCAAGAGATCATTTCAATAAAGAGTTAGAGATACTGAAAAAAAACCAAACAGAAATCCTTGAAGGAAACAATAAACCAAGTTAAAAACTCCATAGAACGCATAACCAATAGGATAGAACACCTGGAAGACAGAACCTCAGATATTGAAGACAAAATATTTAATCTTGAAAACAAAGTTGACCAAACAGAAAAGATGGTAAGAAATCATGAACAGAATCTACAAGAATTATGGGATATCATGAAAAGGCCAAATTTAAGAATTATTGGGATTGAGGAAGGCTTAGAGAAACAAACCAAAGGAATAAACAATCTATTCAATGAAATAATATCAGAAAATTTCCCAAATCTGAAGAATGAAATGGAAAACCAAGTATAAGAGGCTTATAGGACTCCAAATATACAAAATTACAATAGACCCACACCAAGGCACATTATAGTGAAAATACCTAACATACAAAATAAAGACAGAATTTTAAAAGCCGCAAGAGAAAAGAATCAGATTACATTCAGGGGGAAACCAATAAGAATATCAGCAGATTTTTTAATCCAGATCCTAAAAGCTAGAAGGGCCTGGAACAACATTTTTCAAGCCCTGAAAGAAAATGGATGCCAACCAAGAATCTTACACCCAGCAAAACTTACTTTCAGATTTGATGACGAAATAAGATCTTTCCATGATAAACAAAAGCTAAAGGAATTTACAAAAAGAAAGCCAGCATTACAGAACATTCTCAGCAAAATATTCCATGAGGAAGAGATGAAAAACAACGATGCAAATCAGCAACAGGAGGAACTAGCCTAAAGGAATAACCAAATAAAGGAGAAACCAAATCATGTCAAAAAACAAAAATGAGTCAAATGACTGGGAATACAAATCATATCACAATAATAACCCTGAATGTTAATGGCCTGAACTCATCAATCAAAAGACATAGACTGGCAGATTGGATTAAAAAGAAAAATCCAACAATATGCTGCCTGCAAGAGACTCATCTCATAGAAAGAGATACCCATAGACTAAAGATGAAAATATGGGAAAAAACATACCAAGCACACGGACACAGCAAAAAAGCTGGGGTATACATCCTCATTTCAGATAATGTGGACTTCAAGCCAAAACTAGTCAGAAGGGATAAAGAAGGACATTACATACTGCTTAAAGGAAGCATAAATCAGCAAGACATAACAATCATAAATATCTATGCCCCGAACATTGGCTCATCCATGTACATCAAACAAATCCTTCTCAATTCCAGAAATCAAATAGACCACAACACAATAATACTAGGCGATTTTAACACACCTCTCTCACTGCTGGATAGATCGTCCAAACAAAAATTGAATAAAGAAACCATAGATCTCAATAACACAATCAACAATTTAGACTTAACCGGCTTATATAGAATATACCATCCAACAAAGAACGAATACATTTTCTTCTCAGCAGCACATGGATCCTTCTCTAAAATAGACCATGTCTTATGCCACAAAGCTACTGTTAGCAAATACAAGAAGATAGAGATACTACCTTGTACTCTATCAGATCATAATGGATTGAAATTAGAAATAAATGACAGAATAAAAAACAGAAACTTCTCCAACACTTGGAGATTAAATAATACACTATTATATGATGAATGGATAACAGAAGACATCAGGAGGGAAATTTAAAAATTCTTAGAAGTAAACGAGAACAAAGACACATCATATCAAAATCTCTGGGACACTATGAAAGCATTACTTAGAGGAAGATTTATTTCATGGGGCGCATTCAACAAAAGAAGTAGAAATCAACAAATAAATGACTTAAAAAATGCCCTAGAAAAAGAAGAGCAGACCAACACCAAAAGTAGTAGAAGGCAGGAAATAGTTAAAATCAGAGCCGAAATCAACGAAATTGAAACAAAAGAAACAATCGGAAAAATTAACAAAATAAATAGTTGGTTCTTTGAAAAAATAAACAAAATTGATAAACCCTTAGCCACACTAACAAAGAGAAAGAGGGAGAAAACTCAAATTACTAAAATTCGGAATGAACAAGGAAATATCACAACAGACACGAGTGAAATACAAAACATAATTAGAAGCTATTTTGAAAATCTATACTCCAACAAAACAGAAAACCTCGAAGACATCAACAAGTTTCTAGAGACATATGAATTACCTAAACTGAACGAGGAGGACATACACAACTTAAATAAATCCATTTCAAGCAATTAAATAGAAGAGGTCATCAAAAGCCTACCAACAAAGAAAAGTCTGGGACCAGATGGGTTCTCAGCCAAGTTCTACAAAACCTTTAAAGAAGAGCTCATTCCAATACTCCTCAAAGTATTCCATGAAATAGAAGAGGAGGGAACCCTCCCAAACTCATTCTATGAAGCCAATATCACACTGATACCTAAACCAGACAGAGACACATCGAGGAAAGAAAATTTCAGACCAATATCCTTAATGAACATTGACGCAAAAATTCTCAACAAAATTTTAGCAAATTGCATACAAAAATATATTAAAAAGATAGCGCACCACGATCAAGTGGGTTTTATCCCAGGGATGCAAGGTTGGTTCAACATCTGGAAATCAATCAATGTCATTCACCATATCAACAGACTAAAAGTTAAGAATCACATGATTATTTCAATAGATGCAGAAAAAGCATTCGATAAAATACAGCATCCCTTCATGCTCAAAACACTAGAAAAAATTGGGGTAGTGGAAACATTCCTTAACATTGTGAAGGCCATCTACGCTAAGCCCATGGCCAATATTTCTAAATAGTGAAAAACTGAAAGCATTCCCCCTAAAAACTGGAACAAGGCAGGGATGCCCTCTTTCACGACTTCTATTCAACATCATTCTTGAGACTCTAGCCAGAGCAATTAGACAAACCAAAGAAATTAAAGGGATACAAACTGGAAAAGAAGAACTCAAACTATCCCTGTTCGCTGATGACATGATTATATATTTAGAGGAACCTGGAAATTCCACCAGAAAACTCTTAGAACTCAGTGAATTCAGTAAAGTAGCAGGTTACAAGATCAATGCTCATAAATCCAATGCATTTTTATACATAAGTAATGAATCTTCAGAAAGAGAAATTAGGAAAACTACCCCATTCACAATAGCCTCGAAAAAAATAAAATACTTGGGAATCAATCTCACAAAAGAGGTGAAAGACCTCTACAATGAGAACTACAGAACACTAAAGAAAGAAATTAAAGAAAACCTTAGAAGATGGAAAGATCTCCCATGTTCATGGATAGGAAGAATAAATATTGTCAAAATGTCCATACTACCAAAAGTGCTATACAGATTCAATGCAATTCCAATTAAAATCCCAATGATGTACCTTTCAGAAATAGAGCAAGCAATTATGAAATTCATCTGGAAGAATAAGAAACCCAGAATAGCTAAAGCAATCCTCAGTAGAAAGAGCAAAGCAGGGGGTATCGCAATACCAGATCTTCAACTCTATTACAAAGCAATAGTAACAAAAACGGCATGGTATCGGTACCAAAATAGACAGGTAGATCAATGGTACAGAATAGAGGACATAGACACAAACCCAAATAAATACAATTTTCTCATACTAGACAAAGGTGCCAAAAATATGCAATGGAGAAAAGATAGCCTCTTCAACAAATGGTGCTGGGAAAACTGGAAATCCATATGCAACAGAATGAAACTAAATCCCTATCTCTCACCCTGCACAAAACTCAACTCAAAATGGATCAAGGACCTCGGAATCAGACCAGAGGCCCTGCATCTTATAGAAGAAAAAGTAGGTCCAAACCTTCAACTTGTTGGCTTAGGATCAGACTTCCTTAACAGGACTCCCATAGCACAAGAAATAAAAGCAAGAATCAACAACTGGGATAGATTCAAACTAAAAAGCTTTCTCTCAGCAAAGGAAACTATCAGTAATGTGAAGAGAGAGCCTACAGAGTGGGAGAATATCTTTGCCACTCATACTTCAGATAGAGCGCTAATTTCCAGAATCTATAAAGAACTTAAAAAACTCTACACCAAGAATACAAATAATCCAATCAACAAATGGGCTAAGGAAATGGACAGACACTTCACAGAAGAAGATGTACAATCAACAGATATATGAAAAAGTGTTCAACATCTTTAGTAATAAGAGAAATGCAAATCAAAACTTCACTAAGTTTCCATCTCACCCCAATTAGAATGGCGATTATCAAGAACACAAGCAACAATAGGTGTTGGCGAGGATGTGGGGAGAAAGGTACACTCATACATTGCTGGTGGGGTTGCAAATTAGTGCAGCCACTCTGGAAAGCAGTATAGAGATTCCTCAGAAAGCTTGGAATGGAACCACCATTTGACCTAGCTATCCCACTCCTTGGCCTATACCCAAAGGACTTAAAATCAGCATACTACAGAGATACAGCCACATCAATGTTCACAGCGGCTCAATTCACCATAGCCAGATTGTGGAACCAACCTAGATGCCCTTCAGTTGAATGGATAAAGAAAATGTGGCATATATATATATATATATATATATATATATATATATATATATATATATATAATGGAATATTACTCTGCCATGAAGAATGATAAAATTATGGCATTTGCAGGCAATGGATGAAATTGGAGAATATCATGCTAAGTGAGATAAGCCAATCTCAAAAAACTAAAGGATGAATGATCTCGCTGATAAGTGGATGAGGACATGTAATGGGGGGTAGGAGGGGTTAGCATTAGGGTTAGGGTTAGGTTTAGGGTTAGGGATAAGGAGGGTGGTAAGAATGGAAGGAAGGACTGTATAGAGGGAAAAGAGGGGTGGGAGGGGTAGGGGAAGGGAAAAAATGACAGAATGAATGAAACAACATTGCCCTATGTAAATTTGATTTTTAATTTAAAAAATGGAAAAAAAAAAAAAAAAAAGAACAAATGCGTGGAAGAATGAGGGGCGAGGCAGGGAAGGGCAGCCATCTCCATGCAACAGCTATGGCTGTGTCCAGCCAACTACCACAGTGGGCAACAGAAACTTAGTCCCCCTGGGAAAATTCAAGGAGGCAACATAGACCAAAACCCCAGAGTTAGCGCGTCAGAGGAGTGAGGGCGCTGGGGTATGTGTACCCACCACCAGTCCCTGGCACAGGGACACATGGGCAGAGGACATTAATTCCCTGATATTTCTGACATGAGCAGCAGGGACAAGCAAAGTGGTCTCCAGGCCACCAAAATGCCTTTAGGTAGTGATGCTGACTAGGGGGTTAAATGTTGTCCCACTCAATGATGCAGAGCAGTAAACTGCCTTTTGAGGAGCTCATGGAACTCCATCCACCCTGTCCCCGGTATTGGGGGACTCATTACCCAGCTCCCAAGGCCACCCGGCATTTCTGTTCTCAGCGAGAGCCCGTGGTAGGAAGCTCTCCCCCAGGGCGCTGACATCCGGCTCCCTGCCGCTTCCACCTGCTGGTCTTAGCATGGCTCTCTAGACCTTGCCAGCTGCAGGCAACCGCCCTCCTCCAGAAATTCAATTCTGTTCACGATGGTGGTTCTTCACTCAGGCAAGACGGCAAAGCAAGCAAACGCACTTTAGGAAGAATCCCACAAAGGACCTTTCAAACCAGAGAGAGATCTGAGTTAATTAATACCAGAGTTCAAGTAATCAGGCGAGTCCACTCCTAGCCCTTCCACTGAAGGCGACGTCCACGGTAGGCGCAGTTGTTCTTATCAGGCGGGCCAAGGGCTACATGCATTTATCATAAACTACAAGGCTTAAGTTCAATATCAAGATGAAAGCTAAACCAAGGCTCCCCGGGAGACAAGAAGCTCTGCTTTTGCAAGTCGAGAGGGGAGAATATTGCCTTTCAGCAAACAGTACTTCTAATTTGATCCCGCAAAGATTCCTGCAAAGAGGAGAGCACCCAATGGCGGGAGGACGTGACGGCTTCTCTATGTATTTTTTATCATGGCTGCAGTCTCCAGGATCTCAGTCATCAATTACCTGTGACAGGCGTCAATTGTTTATCTTTCAAGAACATTACCACTTCCTTCCCTTTATATATCTTCCCTGTATTCTTGGGGGGACAAGATCATCTATTTTCTCCTCCCCTTCAAGCCCTGCTGTCACTTACTGCCCAGCATCCTGGAATAATATCTTGGAATGACAGACTCGTGAGGCTACAGGAGAAAGGACTTTGTGCTTCCCCCTCGCCTAGGGATACACAAAAGGGCACCAAAGCCAGCAGGGAATTCAGCTGCACACCAGGGTCCTGCTAGGGAAATTCATCACCATGTGCTGGAACAGGTGTCCCTGTGAGATTCTCAGGGAAGCCAGAAGGGTTAGAAGCAAAACACCAGCCTCCTGCCACCCCACCGCCCCACTTCTGTCCTGAAAAAGGGAAGCGAGTCTCTGCCACGAAAATCACTTTTGCTTAAAACACCAGCCTGAAATAATTGCATATTTGTTGGGGATTGACAGCAGAGGTTTTCGTGAATTTTGCTATCTTTTGACAGAGGCAAATAAGTAGGTAGAGAAATGCACTCTCTTGGGGCTTTTAACAGGGAAAAAGAAATCACAGTAGGAAAATTGCACCAAAGAGCATAGCAATATTTCCATACTTTGCTGCACTTAAAGGGAGAAAATGGGCATTAAGGGTAACAGGGTCGTTATAAAAACAGCAGTTCTATTTCCGGGTCTTTCACTTGCCAAAAGCCTCAATACACAGTCACTGAAAGTGGAAGAAGGCCAACCCTGAACTTCTCTAATCTGCCTTGCAAACAATTGGATTTCTTCTTAATGGGGACTTGCTGCATTTTTACATCATACAGCATGTGATTAGCTATTAAATGACTGAGGAATAACTGGCCCCCACTTTTTGGGCTACTGTCTGATGAATGATTCCATGCTGTTCTTTTAAAGCAGCACTGTGGTGGAGTTGAGGGATTTTTGAAGGAGACATGTTAAGGATCTCCCATTTGGGGAACCTGAATAATGATGCAATAGTAATTATGAGCTTTGTAACCAACCTGCTGCCTCCAAGGCTATTCTGGGTGGCACAAGTTGAATTCAATCCCTGCAAATCATTTTTCAGACTTGCTCAGGTCTTCTGCTGTCCAACACAAGACACAAAACAAAAGACATCAATGTCTGCCTTTTTCTGTTTGTCAGAATTTTTTCATGGGGACCTAAATTACTAATCATTTATGAAACGCCTATCATATGCCCAGAATGGCCGATCCCGGGCCAGCAAGGTCAGGTGTTGAGTTGTGACCTACATTTTGTTTTTGCTGCATTTTTCTCACCTACCCCCATTCCTGTTCCCAAGAAGATACTAGGGACCTAAGTGGCCCCTCAGGAAGCTGGTGGCCTCCAGGGCCTAAAATAGAGAATGCTTGCAGAAGTCCTCTCCACCTGGCTCTGTGGAAGCATCAGCTCACTGAGCAGGCAATGCTGGTGATCTGGGAGGTGAGGAGAGAGAACCAAGTGCCTCTGGGGCAGAAGCAGTGGGCAAGAGGTGGGGGAGGCACTTCTCCAAGCCTGGGAGGATGGCAGAGGTCCCTGGGCTCTGGAGGGAGATCCAAAGCAACCCAGAGGGTGGCAGGACCTCCGGGGAAGTGACTGTGATGCCCACTCATCTGCTGGATGAGGGGCAGGCTGGGGCTCCAGGATGCCCAGAGCCAAGCATGGGCAGCTGCAGATGCTGCAGGAACCTGGCCAGCCCGAGACTCCTAGGGTCTGACATGGTCTGGGCTAGGAGAGAGAGTCCCGGTCAGAGGGGCATCAGGAAGGACGGCAGTGCTCATCAGCCAGGCAGGGCCAAGGCATATACCCAGAGTTAACATGGTTTTAAAGAGGGATTAGGGCATTCCTTACACATCCGAGCTTGTGGGGCAACAGTCCTGACCCCCCCCAGTTATTGATCCTGACTGGCAGCCTAGGGGTGGTCACCTTCTCCAGTCCTCATGCTACCCCCTCTACCAAGAGTCAAAGTTGAAATGACAATGACCATGACTCGGGTCAATCTAAATCCCTAGCCAGCATTCCTGGAATGACAGTCTGTAAGCCTGCCAGAGTCAGGGGCTGGGGCAGGGCCATTCCTGGGTCCCAGATCCCACCACCCCTTGGTCCCTTTTCCATAAGTGTAGGTAACTCCTTGGCTGCTCAGATCTTCCTGGTTCCCGTGCTCCCTACAAAGCAGGCCCCACTGTGTGCTGGATGTTCAGGATCCAACAAGGAACAGAACAGATGGTATCCCTGCCCTCCCTGATCCAGAGGCAGTTCTGCCAACCCTGCACTGCCACCTGCCATGCTGGTTACCTCTGAGTGCTTCAACAGCTGGAGCTGGAATCCTGAGAGGCAACCCCAACATCTCCTCGCCCAGCCCTGCCCACCCCAACCCTGCCTGTGAACCCAGAATGCCTTGCAAAATAAAACCTGGCCATGCCAGGAAACAAGTCTTGGCCGCCATCTTGGAATGAAGAGGGATATTAATCACAGTGAGGAAAAAAGGCATAAATTGATATCTCCATAAATCATTGAGCCACAAAACAGAGAAAAATACAATGCCAAGCAGCACAGGACACAAACAAGGGAAGAGAGAGCTGCCTGGCCTGGGAGTAGAGGGCTGAGCTGAGTGGGCCGGGGCAGATGGAGGATCCAATAGCCCAGAGATGGAGTCCATCATGGCTTCCACTTTCCACAGTCTGCTCTGAGTTATGGAGCGTTCTATGCAGGAAGACAGGAGAAAACAAGCAGCTGTTGCTCAACCGTTGCTGACAGGAGCAACAGAGGGGCTCTGTTTTCAAAAGCAACATGCCAACCAGTACAAGGGCCATGGAATCCTTCTAACCATGGTTCCAGTAAGCCATTCTGGAGAAGGAATTTAAAAACATGTTAAGAAGGAAGATCACAGATTGTAATGAATGAGCACCTACTCTAGCCAGAGGCCATGCCCAGCACCTTGTCTGTGTGTTTTCTCATGTAATTCACAGCTCTAGGAGATGGGCACTATTACCACATCCATCCTACAGATGACAAAACTGAGGCACTGAGAGTTTAGACATTTTTTTATGTAGTGATAGAAACAGGATCCAAATCCAGAGTCAGTCACTGCCTGACACTGCCTCCCAAAGATTAAGACGCCAGTGTAATGTCACCATGAGTGTGGAACACAGGAGTCGCCTTTTACGTGCCACAGCATGTGAGAGAAGACTGTAGGGGTGCCAGCTGACAGGCTCCCAGGCAGGCTTGGCACTGGTGCTACACTACCACACAGGCCGTGTGCAGGACCACAAGGAGGAAGGGGCTGAATCCAGAGGATGAGGGAAAATCATCGAGTTTGCTTACAGAAATACCTGGGGTGGGCAGGGAGGTAGGAAAGAATAGTTACTTTATATTAAGTAGAGGGGGTGAAGGGAGGGGAAGGGGTAGGAAGGACAGTAGAGTGAAGCAGACAATATGACCTCATGTACACGTATGCCTGCATGACCAGAACATGTACAATCAGAAAAATGAGATTACACTCCATTTGTGTATGATCTATCAAAATGTATAAATGCATTCTACTGTCATGTACAACTAATTAGAACAAATAAAATTTAAAAAAAAAATTTTTTTAAAAGAAAAGAAATACCCAGGACCTCAAAAAGGGTGAAAGGGAGCTCCAAGCAGAGCAGGGCAGAGGGAGGAAGGAGCCTGGCTGTCCAGAAAACCAGGGGTCCTTAGAATGGCCAAGGCCCAAGACCAGAGGGAAGAGTAGGCAGAGGCCAGCAGCCCAGAAAACATGAGGCCACTCTGTCTCCAGACACATAGTAGTGGGGGACCCCAGGGCCACTGGGGCAGAAGAATCAGCAGGCGTGGTGGTTAATTATGTGTGTGAGTCCCACAGGACTCTAGAGTTCTTGGAGAACAATCTGTCTGTGCTCAGTGAGAGAGAAAGCACAGAGCAAGGAGGACCAGGCACACGGGAGATAACCCGGGTTCTTGGAGAAGCTGGCTTGTGTGACTGGGCACTCGCATGGGTAGGGACAGCCTGCCTGGTTTTCTCTAGCATACATATTAAGTATACACTCCGCACACTTGTGTGTCTACGTCTGCACGAGAATTAAGCTTTGGCATTTGCAGCTATTGAACTAATACTGTTGAGAGTGCAGATGAAGTACAATGTAACAAAGATTGGCAAATGGCCCAAACTGTGTTTAAGGAGGAAAGCAGACCCTAAGAGAGCTGGAGAAGTTACAAATGCCATTGCATGTGACCCCGTTCAATGTATAGGCTGGGGATGTAGCTCAGTTCAGAGAGGGCTTGCCGGGCAAGCACAAGGTCCTGGGTTCAATCTCCAGCACTGCCAAAAAAATAAAACAAACAAACAAATGGGAACAGTTTAATGCAGAAATGGCAGGTCACTTGGGTTACTCAGCAATTTCAGGGACAAACATTTAAGTCTCCACTGGGGCTACTCCTTCCCTCAGCTCTTGCATAGCAGTAGGGGGTTAACCCCGAGATTCCATATAATCAAAGCCCTGCTAACGTCCATGAAGGACATGAAGCAATGTATCGATGTCTCCTAGGAACAGCCCCTGTCCCCAGAAGTGCCCCCTGTCATTGCAGTAGTGGCAGTGAAATGACTCTTCATGACATGAGATCAGCAACATGTCTTGGATAGAGACGGGGTGTACGTACCAGGGCCATCAAGATCCAACTGATAACTTGGTCTGGTCCCTACACAGAGGCCCTTCTTCCTTGAGCTGCTGGGGAGTCCGTCGCCAGCTACTCCAGAGTCCAGGGCCCGGCTTCCCACCTTTCTTCTCCATTCCATCCCTGAGACCCAGGCTGCTCCACTCTCTGTTGCCTGGAGGTCTTTGGGAAGAAAATGGAACTCTCCACCTTCCCAGAGCCACCATGATGAGTGACAGTGCTCCCTGGACTCCTGGGTTCCATTAGAGTTCCTGGATTTTTTCAAGAAGTTGGAGCTGGATGGGCCACAGGAACCCCCTAGCCCAAGTCCCTCCTTCTACCAGGGAAGAGAAGTGCCTCCATCCACAATCCACAATGGGGACTGGACCCTGGGTTTCCTGACACCCAAGGCAGTCCTAGGGTACATTCCTCACCCCCAGAACTTCTCTCAGCTTTGCCCAAGGTCCTCGGAAGGACAGTTTACTTGAACTCTCAAAATGGGACCCAGCCTTCTAGCCCCCTGCCACACAGGCCCTGATGGAGGAGCTTGGGTCTCTCACCATTTCTTCCTAGACACGTTCCTGTAGCTCCCGTTGGTTAATTCGGCCACAGGTAATAAGCAGCCCCTAGGTGCCAGGTACTGTGCTTTGGGCCCAGGAGCTCAAGAACAAAAGGTTGGGCCTGTTCACCTCCCTCCACCCCATGCCGTGAGCACAGCAGCCTGCTTTCCTCGGTGCTCTGACACTTGCTGGTTCCAAGACGCCACTTCAGGATATTGCCCCAGCCCCTCCGACTCCCCTCTGCCCCATTCTTCCTGCCCTTGTGCTTTCCACCCAGTCAGATGCTCGGTCCACCAACCCAGCACCTACGTACGAGATCAGAGGAAGTGACTGATGACACGGAGCTCTTCCAGCTCCCAGAGAATTTCTTCCTCCCCTGCATCCCTCCCCCATCACCACTGTGGACCAGGCACCAGAATGGAAGAAATGACCGCGGAGACCCCTTTCTTTCTGGCTGGAGGGGCCGAGCACAGCACACCTGCACACCTCCAGGGGCGCTGTTCCCATCAGGCATAAGCCAGCGCTGCCCGAGGTGGGCCCTGCTCGGCTCTGCACTGGGCGTGGCTGCCAGGCCCCTGAAATCAGGAGGCATGCGCAGAGTGACTTCAGAGAAGCCAGGAGAGGGACCTTGCAGCGGTGCCGGCAGGTGGTAGATGGCACAGGAGCCTGTGTCTCAGGGCGCCTGGAACAAGATTTGGAGCGAGCTTTTTGAGTCCTGTCCAGACTGTCGTGGCCACTGATGAAGACAGTGCTAGGGAGAGTCTGCAGAGCCGGCTGAGGATGACGGGGGAAATCAGTTCCGACAGCTCGCTTTAGATTTAATTATTCCATTTCGAGAATCCGTCTGGCTGCCGGGCTGGTGGGCCGGGCGTCTGGGGCTGGGCCAGGCTGGGGGAGGCACTGTGTCCCCTGATTGAATCATCGCATCTCCTGTGCTCAGGGCAGCAAACGCAGCCCCTGTGTCCTTCCTGCCACGTCTCCTGCGTCACTGCTCCTGGCCCCCACGGAAAACTTTCCCGGTTAATTTAATGACAGGCTGTAGCCCAGAAGCCCCAGAGCAGGAATGTGACTGTCTTACCTGATACCAATTTCAGTCATCCAGCCCCAGCAAGGGACAAGAGGAGACAACAGAGAGAAGGGGAACATGGAGCAGTGGGTCTTGTCTGAGACCTCACCAATGTTCAGGTCCCTTCCTGATCACACTCCATGAATGTCACCTGTCATCACCAGACAGGGCCTTCCTTACCATAAGTGGGGAGGGAGGGGCAGGGAAAAGGCCCTCTCCTCTTGCTCAGGCTTAGTGCAGTGATGAATGAGGACACACACACACATGCATCCTTCTCCTTTGGCAGGTGTCTTATCCCTGAGAGGGGCCAGTAGATAGAGCACTTGCCTGGGAGATGGGCGATCCAGCTTTAGCACTGGATCTGCTGTTAGTCCCTGTGCATTACTGAGTGAGCCCCCCTCAGTTACAGGGATCCTAATGAGCGAGAAGGCAGGGTGACCAGAAGCAGTGAGGTGGGGAACGCTGCACTGCTGGCTGTAGGGATGGAGGAAGGGCCGTGAGCCGAGTGCAGGCAGCCTCTAGGAGCTGGAAGAGGCAAGGAGGCAATTCCCACCTGGAGCCTCCAGAAAGAGCCGCCCTGCCCACACCTTGGTTTTAGGGCTTCTGGCCTCCAGAAGCACAAGGTAATAGGTGTGTGCTGGGTTCACGTTAATCTAACACAGAAGCCATGGGAAACCCATAAGCCTATGGTCTAGAACCTGTGAGCAGAGGAGACACCCACATTCTGTCATCTGTGGGGAGGACTGGAGACCGTCTCCCTCATCCCTAGCTCCCCTCTGCCTCTGGGTCATCAGAAGGAAATTTGTCATTGGAATTTGTCTAATGAGAACTTCTCTGTGCCTGTCCCTGAGGCTTCTCAGCACCTTGTTGACTCAGGAAAGGAACTTGGCCCTCAGTGGTCCTCCCAAGTCTTGGACCCCAAAAATGGAGGACACTGAGTTTTACCCATCCCCAGGTTTAGTCCTCTCATTTCCCATTTATCACCCACCCCCTACCAACCCTTTCTTTAGCTTTCTATTTGGGAGATTAGAAAGGAAAACTTTAGATTCAGTTTGGGGACTGAATTCAAGGTCATGAAGATAGACGAGTCCACTTCCTCCTGCAAACCCCTCTCCCGGGCATAATTTCCAGTCATCAAAATTTGAGCTGCCCTTTGTCCCTTCCATAGGGCCTACATGGATGCCAACAGCCAGCATGGGTAGCTCTGCCCCCAGTACACCAGGACATGTGACTTCTAGGTCACATCAGGTCAGCTGCTGCACAGAGGGAGAGCAGACACAGAGCCCAGTGAGTCCAAGGAGCCAGGCTGGGCAGTGGAACCAAAGGCCCAATGGCCAGAGGCCAGAGCTCTGGAGCCTGGGACAGAGAAAATGGCTGCCTCCTGTGGTCACCCCCGTTCTGGGTTCACAGAGATCCATCCCCTGTTGAGTGAGAGTCCCACAGAATTCATGGGACTACATTTCCTTAACCAGAAGTGTCTCCTCAAAATTTTTAAAGAACTCACAGATGAAACGACGGTACACATACCACGACTCTAGCTCAGGCAGAACTACTCCTGAAAACGTTGTCCTTAAAATTCAGTGTTCTTCCATCTTAAAATACAAGAAGATGGGCCTCCCCTTGACCCACCTCTCTCCAGCTGCCTCCCTTCTCTCTTCCTTTCACAGCAAACCTCCTCTTGATGAACTGCCCCCACTCCTGTCTACTCCCCTCCCCTCCTAAATCCACCTGGTCCAGCGTGGGCACCACCGTCGCCACCGCCACCAACTCCCATCCACATCGCTCTTGCAAGAGTCCTGGGTGACCTCCTAACTGCTAAATGCCAAAGGCGTTTGTCAGTCCTTATCCTTCCTGATCTTTCAGTGGCAATTGGCATTGGTGACCTTTCCGGCCTTCTCAAAATCCCAATGGCCAACTTTGACAGCTCACTTCCTGGGGCCTCCATTGCACCACGCTCATTTATTTTGATACCTACCCACCCCCTGCTGATTATTCTTTCTCCACTAACCCTTAAATATCCAAGCTTTGGGGGTCCAAGCTTTCGAATCCTCTTCTCACGCCCCTCTTTCTCCCTGGGGATTTCTATATGCTGATGGTGGGGCTGGGGCGTGGCTCAGTGGTAGAGTTCTTCCCCCGCATGTATGAGCCCCTGGGTTCCATCCCCAGTATGTCATTAGAATGAGCTAAGTGCTGAGGACTTACAAACCCTGTCTGAGTGGCCCAGCTCTGTCCTAGCCGCAGACCCACATGCTAGGAGACATTACTTCTAAGGTGTCCTACAAGACCCCAAAAGGTACCTGCTCCAAATTTTTTTGTCCCCACTAGAGCCTGCTCTTCCTCCTGTGTTCCCCATCTACTGAGTACCCATGGGCTCCCCTGTCACCCGAGGCTCATGTGTCCCTCACCCCCAACCCCCTCCAATCTATCCTCTTTTCCCCAAGCCCTCTGCTCACTCCTGTCCAGGACACCTTCATTCCTCAACCAGGTCCCCAGTCACCCTGAATTTAGTCGTGGTCTTCCTCCTGTTCAAGTCCAAGTCATCCTTCCCCAGGCCCGAGTGCCATGCCTGACTTTTGGGGCTGCCACGCCTTCACAGTGAAGTCCAACTCCACCCGCCTCTACGAGCCCCTGCCCATCTCTCCACACTGCCCTCCCTCCCTTGTCCGCCTTGTCTTACAAGTGACGTTCTCTCTGCTGAACAGTCTTCTCCCCTTGCCCTCTAATTCCTATTAGTCCTCTAAGTCTTTGGATGTCACTGCCCCAAGAAACCACGGGTCCCTGGGTCTGGGTTAGATCTCCCTCCAAAGGCCCACAAAATACTGGGGCTTTCCCTAAAATTTTTTTTTATTAAATTCCCTTTTGAGACCTCTCTGGTATGTGGAGACCTGGCAAGACAGACCAGAGCCCTGTCTCCACAGAGCTCACAGCCCAGCAGGAAGTGCAGACATAAAACAACAAAGACAGAAGAGGAGGAGAGAAAAGGAGAAGGAGAAGGAAGGGAAGGGGGAGGGGGAGGGGGGAGGGCAGAGGAGGAGGAGGAAGAGGAGGAGGAGGTGGAGGAGGAGAGGGAGGAGAAAAGAAAATAATGGCAACGATAGAGCCCCCTAGCACCAGCTCAGAGGTGTCTCGGGGGAGGACTTCCCTATTTGCCGAGTGAGCACACCTCTGTTACCCAGTGTTCTGTATATGTGGATTCAGGTGACAAATTCCTTCTAGAACTTTTTGCCCAAAGGAAGCCACTTGCCTTCTCTGAACACTTGTTTCTTTTGATTAGACCAAGAGACTAAAATCCTGTCATGTTGCTCTTTTTGTCTTGGCTGCCCTAGAGTCCAGAGCCAAATTTAGACCTCCATCACAAGTAATCACTTCCTCTCTGGCTTCAGCCACCGTCTGGCCTTTTCCACATAGCACCTGTCTTACCTTTGACGTTTGGGTCCCTCTGTGCCCGCACGTGTCAGCTAGAACGCAGAGTCTACGAGGAAGGAGCAACTCCTAGCCCGCCAACCCCAGCAGGAGTCAGGGCCCTCGCCTGCCCCGGTCCTCACCATAGCCCCCATTTTGAAGGCTTGGCCCCTCCTCCTGCCCCTGCCCCGGCCAACGGTGCAGTTCCAGGTGTGAGCTGTTAGCCTGGCCTGAGTCCTACTAGTGAGGCGACCATGGTTGGGTCTCGCTTCTCCTGCACAGCAAGTGTGCTGCCCTCCCATGCCTTAGGAAGCAGAATGAGAGAAGCAAACATCAGGTAAGGGATAGAGGCTGGTGGATAGAGAGACCTCGGCATCACATTGTGGTCTCTTTTCCCTTTGTCACACACTCGTGGAAGAAAGGCTGAAGCAGCCAACACCCCAAAGACATCAGGAAGACCTTCTGATGCCACCCACAGGTCTAGTCTCACCCACTGACTCAGTTTCACACTACAGAGGTTACAGGAAAGAACAGCAATCTGAGATGGTGCATCCTCTCCCCCACATGCTGCTTCTCTGGACACCCACGTTCCCATGTGAGAAGGCAGACAGTCATTTGGCAGATGCTGTCTGGCTGTCTGGAGTGCACAGCTGTCACCAAGCAATCACTGCTCTCAATTAGATGGAGCACCTGTCTGGACAGAATCCCTCACAGGTAAATGATACCTTTACAAAACAGTGCCACACATCTGTTTTCTATAAATTGATGCTCATAATCTGCCCCGTAATATAAGCAGGGTAGGCGTCCCCACTTTACAGACGAGGAAACTGAGGCTTAAGGAGGCTTGGTGATTTCCCCAAGACTGAAACCTGGGACTTCTTTCAGCAAGCAGGGACCATGTCTGGCTTGTGCACCTGTAATGCCCGTTGCTCTGCCCAGTGCCAAGCACACAGAGGTGGCATACAATTTGAAGTTGAAGCATTCATGTGGAACGCTCCCTGACCAATGCTGCTGTCCCCGGACAGCCAAGAAGCCTGTCAGAAAATGCACTACCGTGAGCGCTGCCAGCAGCTGGGCAGCTCCCTGCCTGACCTTACCTTCCCTGAGTGTCTCATCAACATGGCTGGAACATCTCAAGGAGGTCACCCTGCAACCAGGGTCAGAAACAGAGTCACAGCAGGACAGCTGGGGACCTCACAGATCTCCCAGTGCCCCACTGTGCTGTCCACCTGGTAGTCACTGGCATGCTCCCTCATTATGCCTAACTTGGGTGGTAGCCCAGGTCATGAGACCCTGGCTTCTCCTGCCTTACCAGCACTCTTCCCTGGTGATACCCACGTTGTCACTGAACGGCACTAAAGGTCACATGGCATCAGCAATGGGATGAGTCTGCTGTGGGCAGCAAAGAGCAGGCCATTCCACACCCTCCATTCCACACTGGCCCCTGGACTGAAGCAGACATCCCGTGCCATGGTCCAGTGCCTCTCCCTCTGCCACTGATACAAACACCCGGCTGCTCCTTTAGGAAAACCACCCTCCCCACTTTCCTTATGCCTGGTTTGCCCACTGAAGGGCCTTCAATTCATTTAACAAGGGGAAGGACACGTCACACAGAGCACCCAACTGAACACTCCTTCACACTTATGAGCCTGATCGGATCTGAGAAGGACACGTGGCCTGACCTGAGTCAATCAAAGGCTTATTCAAGACTTTTGGTGTGAGAGAGGGTCTCTCTTCCCCAGTGTGGAACTGCTGGATTCATCTTGTCTAACTGCCTTCAAAAAGCCGTCTGTGGGGTGAAGCCAACACTCCAAAACGCTGGGCGAAGAGGACAGGAGAGGCAGCCCTGACACAGCATCTGAGCCTCCAGACCAGCCACAGGTAGTCGGACAGCCACGCTCGTCACCTCGTGAGCCCGTCAGTCTTCTTCAGCTGGAGAAGGGCCTCTGGCTCCCGCTCAGACCGCCAGTGCACTCTCGCCCCACTTGGCTACCGTGAGGTGGGCTGCATGGCTGCCCCAAGCCTTTACCCTTCCTCCTATCAACACCCTTCATCAGATGACTTTGGAATTCTTCCCCTTATATTTACCCGCCTTCTGATGCATGAACTGAGTCATGTGACATACTTGGGCCAATAGAAGGAAACAGAAGTGACAATAAACCCAACTCAAGGCTAGGAGAAGCCTGGCTTGTTTCAGCTGCACAGGTGAATTCCTACCCTTCCCACGAGGAGTGTCCTGGCCGGCCTGCGCCCTGAGAGGAGAATGGAGGCTGTGGGGACTTGCCGGCTGTGCCCGGCCTAGATCAGCCACTTCTCGCCCACCCAGTTGCATGAAAAAAATAAGCACTCACTCTTGAGCTTGTCCTGAGGGGTTGGTCATGCCCTGTGTAACTAGACAATATACCTGTCATTCCTACTCTTGGGCTCCTTGCAGATGCGAACTGTGTCTCATACACTGCTCTCTCCCTAGTGACCAGCAAGCTACCAGCATGTGGAAGGAGGAGGGAAGGGACAGAGGGAGGAAAAAAGGGAAATGGGGAGACTCCCAGTTTTCCAGCACTGTTCTACCAGGTTTTAAAGTTCTGACCTCAACAAGGAGGGACCACCCACATACTAATGGTGAAACTCTGTTTCCAGAACATAACATACACTGTGAGCATTCTGCTTAGGGCACTATGCTAATATTTGGGAGCTGATTTCTAATAATGTATCCCACATGCCATTGTCCAGGCCCTGATCCCAAGGGTCTTAGATGCTCCCTCGTCAGCCTGCAATTTGAGGGAGGCCATAAAGCCTTTGTCCATTTCTGCCCCCATGACAGTCAGGCAGGCTTAGACTGGTGCATAACTGTGTGCACAGTGGCACGGCAAACCTGCCACAAAAGCCTGCTAATCACACCCAGCTGATACTTGCCATTCGCCAGTGAAAGGCATTTTCCAGTGTCTCATTAAAATTGGGAGGAGGATTAGGAGGTTCCTTTCTTGATTAATGACTTTCTCTGCCTGAGAGATATAATCCTATCTCTAACCCCAAATAACTAGAAACAAAATTAAATTTCTACTGTGAGATCATTCAGGGCACGTGTTGTACCATGCCCCTAAGTCTTATTTTCTTTACATATTTTATCCAGCTTAAAGGCACAAGATATTCTGAGCCCCAAAACCAGAACTGTTTTACAATGAGTAGGAGCAGCGACAGAGGAGATCTCCTGGGTTTTCTGAGACACTAACAAGTTTTTACTTTTAAGAGAATAGCCACCTCCCCTAAGGTGAGGAACACAGGCATACCTATGACGTCTAGAGCACTCGCCTCCTCAGATCCTTTTGGAGACACAGGTGTGCATCAGTAAATCAAAAATGAAAGTTCTCCTACCGACTTCATTGATTTTCTTCTCTACATCTGTTATCATGAGAAAATTCAGAGGGTCATGAACTATTCAAACTAGAAGGGACTTTTGAGACCCCTAAGTGAAACCCCACAACCTAAGAGATCAATGATACCCAAGGTGATATGGGGATTCAAACTACCCGTGACTCATGAATTGTGTCAGCTGACTTACAGTCTAGTGTTCTCTCTCTCTCTCTCCCTCTCACACACACACACACACCAACACTTTCTGAGCTCCTTCTCCATGTGAGGCATTATGAGGAATCCAAACAGGGACAACACATCTTATAAGAGCATCTTGAATTCAACATCTGTTCCAATCCCTTTTACTACGCAGAAGTTGGAAAGCTCGCACACGGGTTGTCCCCAACTCCCTTGCAGCTGGAGTTCAAGGTATGATTGAGGTCCAACCATCACAGAGACAAGGCCTTGATTCAGAGCCGAATTGCATGGAGAGAGGGCACCCATCATGAGCCTTGACTTGGAAGGAATTACATGGAGACAGAAGTACAGTGCACCCATTTTGCTGGTATGGATGGAATCTGGCAGAGACAGTTCTGGAAATAGGGGCCAGAGCAGGTGGCCTCTCCATTCAGTAACTTTATTGTTATGGGGCGCAACTTAAGAACAGACCGACCACCACTAAGAAGTCCAAATTTGAGAGTCTTTATTAAGCCCACCGGCTGACTATCTCACACAATGCCCAAAAAAATGGCTACTGGGAGAGCAGCCCCGACCACTGGGTTGTAGGGGTTCTTATACCAAAAATCACATCAATCATAAGTGTTTGTTGCTATGATTCAAAATTACACATTAACATGATGAGATCATCGACAGAGGAGGAAGTGGGTCAAAATGACCCTTATCTAGGTACAAACTAAAGAATGGGTACTAACATCCACACAATCACTGTTCATATGGTACATTGTTTAGGAGCAATAGGAATCAAAAGAGAGCAATTTTTCTTTACATAGGAATTAGCATTCTGTGTTGTTAAACATGTCACACTAAGTAACTGATGATGGGGACAGAGGAAGGGTGTCCCATGGGAGAAACTTATTTCGTAGATAACATGGAGTCTCAGAGCAAAATGGAGTCTGTTTAGTCATTTCCCTTAGATACTGGCCTAGAACATTCTCTTGGAGCCAGATCTGTCAGCCCATCACATTTATGACTATGGAGAGGCTGCAGTACCCATAGTGACCCAGTTCTAGGTGTGGTTTGGAGAGTGGCTGTTGGGGGAGGAGGGGCTTAAAGTCTGTCTCTTCACTCATCCCAAACATTCACTTGCCTAGTGAGACTTCCTAATGAATCATACCTACTTAAACCAGAGTGGAGTTTGTTTCTTTTAGTTAAAAGCCCTATTTAGTAAAAAGGAAGCCTGAATTATTTAAAATATATTTTAGGATTCAGATGTTTCCCTAATCCAGATTGCCCTTCCCATAAGTAGTTCAAATTAGACATTTTTTAAAAAATAATTTTAGTTGTAGATGGACACAATACCTTTTTTCTATTTATTTATTTTTATGTGTTGCTGAGGATGGAATCACAAGTGCTAGGCAAGCACTCTACCACCAAGCCATCACCCCAGCCCTCAAATTAGACATGTTTGATCTATACATGGCATTGTTATGAAATGTTTATCCAGAGATTTAACACCTTACTATCAGGAAGTAGGAATATGCTAATTTGTATAAATGTCTGATAGACCATATGATCACATTCATTTCAATATGATTTTTAGAAAAGAGTTTCAAAATGGTTAGAATCACACCTGAGCGTAGGTGAGGTAAGTGGATTTTAATGATCTGGAATCAGGAAGAATCCATGGAAATATCCATTCAAAACTGAGTCACCAATATGAGCAGTCATTTCCTAGATGCGGGAAGGAGGGTCCCCAGTGTTACAGAATACAATTGTTCGTCCCACATGCCATCTCTCCAACCTCCTCTCCTCTTTTATTTACCACTACATCTTGGACTTGCAACCTATCACAGTATCCAGTTTTCCTGGATAGGGTTAGCCCAGAGGAGACCATGATGCCCAAACTGGACCAATAAGTACCCCCCACACCCCAAGACTTGCTGATTTGGAGTTGAAGGTCCTAGTGAGCCTTACAGTGAAACATGGAGGAAAGGGCCTGTTTCAGGTGGGGAGAATAGACCAAGCAGAGACAAGAGGGCATGCAGGACATTTTGTGAGTATCCAGTAGGTGCAAGGCTCATGAGTTGCTCTGATCCTGTGTAATCTCAAGGAGGTGGTACTCCAGTAGAAGACAGTTCAGAGCTAATTGCAAGGAAGCAAGTGATAAGTACAATAATTAGAGGAGAAATGCACACCTTAAGGGGACTTAGAGGAGAAAATATACCCAACTGGTAGATGGAAAATCCTTTATGGGAAAAGAACTAAAATCCTTGGGCATAATTTCTGAGGACAATGGGAATCACTGAAGATGTATGAGGTAAGCCATGATCAGAACTGTGCTTCACATAAAAACCACAGTATCATGTGTGGAATGGCCAGCCTAGAGAGATAGAGGCTGCTACCGACCAGTGATAAGAAAGGTTTGGTCTAGAAGAGTTCAGGGGGAGAAGGGAGGGACCAGAGGAGAACCCTGGAATGAAGGTGTAGAAAGGTTTAAAGAAAAGCAATGGCAGCCCGTGTAAACAGATGTGAAGGCCTCCCTGTTCCTTGGTGGACAGGTGGGAGGGTGAAGAGGAGGTGCATGTGCGTCACACAGGATTGGTCAGACAAGGACTCCTGCATTCAAGGATGAAAGCCAATCAAGAGTAGTGAGTAAAAGTAGAATGCTTGAAGTGAAAGAAGTCAGTGAGAAGTGTGGACGTCTTCAAAACTTTATGGAAAAGCAGATTAGATAAGAGGAAGACGGCAAAATGTTCTGATTCTTGTGATCACAACAGTGAGTTAAAAGCAGAATATAAGTGGAATCTGACCACAGGAAATCCTCTTGCCTAAACCCAATAAAAAATTAGGAAAAAAAAAAACGGACAAAAATACTTGAAACAAGGGACTGAACACATCAGGCAGTGAAAGAAAGTTATCCTAAATCAGATGAAACTTAAAATTGACCCATCTTGCTGCCTTGGGAGAGTCACCAGACTGCAGTACAAGGAGAATCTGGGCAGCACACAGGCAGATACCTGAGTTGAGAAGACCCAAGAGTCCAAACAGACCAAGCAAGCAGAGAGGTGACAAAGAACCAGAGAGGAGCCAGCTTCACAGAGAAAACCCCAGAGGTAAGGAGAGGGCCCAGAGTGGTGATCAGCACATACACGTGAGGAAACTGCCCGAGACCCAGGACTAAATGCCCAGAAGAATTAGAGACCATGGCATACAACCCTCACCCAGGGCTAGGAACAGTGCCCATCCTACCCCACAGCTCGCAGGTAAGGGTCCTGCTGCAGTGCAGAGTACCCAACCCCAGACTAAGTGCAGTTCTGGCCCTGTGTAACCTTAAAAGCAAGACTCAAGGGATCAAGCTGTTTCCAAGTGATGCAACCACATCTGGGAACAATGTTCAGTAGTATTTACAAGAAAATAAAAACACCCAAGACCTGAAAATTAAAATTCAAATGTCTGCAATCTAATAAAAAGTTAGCAGACATGCAGAGAAGCAGAAAAATAACCCAGTTTGAAGAAAAACAAAATCAGTCAGTTGAAATTTCCCCAGAACTGACACAGATAGTGGAATTATCAAATAAGAATATTAAATAGTTATTACAGCTGTATGCTATATGATTGAAGAGTTAAGTAGAGATATATTAAAAAATCACAAATCGAGATTAAAATTACAATGTCTGACATTTCAAAACATATATTCAATAGTATGGATGGCAGACTACACATTACAGAATACATAGCAATAAAAACTCTCTAAAGTGAAAAAGAAAAAAAGAAGTTTTTTAAATGAACCAAGTATCAGTAAGTGGTGGGAAAACTTTAAATAATCTAAAGTGTAAGCAATTGAATTCACAAAGAAGAAGAGAAAGGAAGGCAAAGAAAATCAATATTTAAAGAAATTATGGCTAAAATTTCTCTAAATTTAATGAAAACTGTAAACCCATAAACCTAAAAGTTCATCACAGTCAAACACAAGGAACATGAAGAAAATGACCCCAATACATTCTAGTCAAATTGTTCAAAATCAATTATAATGAAAAAAAATCTCAAAAGCAGACAGTTTTAAAAGACACATTACATACAAAGAAATAAAGGGAAGGATGACGGCAGATTTCTCCTCAGAAACAATGCAAGAAGAAAGTGGGGTGACATCTTCAAAGGATAGATAGAAAAATCCCCAACCTCAAATTGTCTACCCTGTGTACTGGTTTTCTACTGTGGCATAACAAACTATCACGATCGTAGAGGCTTGGAGCAGCACAAATTTATCACCTCACAGTTATCATTGCTCAGGTTGGATTTGTTCGTATCAGACAAAGTACATCTCTCCAGGCAAGGAACATTACCAGGCATAGGTAAAATTTCACAATGACAGAGGAGCCCATTCAAAACAAGAACATAACAATTCTAAGTGCTTATGCTGCTAGTAACAGAGTTTTGAAATACATGAAGCAAAAAAATGACAGCATCAGAGGGAAAACTAAATTTATGAATATAGTGAGATATTACAATACCTCTCTCTCAATAATTGATATTAAAAGTAGACATAAAATCTGTGAAGACCAAAACTGACATTTTGAAGCCTTCATAAGAGCAGAATATATATTCTTTTCATGCACACACTGAACATTTGCCAAAATTCTGGTCTGTAAAACAAGCCTCAATAAGTGTAAGTTTTAATTCAGATGATGTGTATTTCTCATTTCATTGGAGAATTCAGTTAAGAAATGACAGAAGAAAGATCTCAAAAGTCCTCAAATGTTTGAAGACTCAATGACAATTTCTAAACAACTCATAGGTCACAGAGGAAACCATAAGGGAAATTTTAAAAAACATTTTGAAGTAAATTAAAATGTTATATGTACCTTATGTTTTAGTGGATGCTGTTAAGCAGTACTTAGGGGAAAGTTTATCACATTAAATGCCTAAATTAGAAAAAGGACAAAGGTCTCAAGTTAATGCACTCACCATTCACCTTCAGAAACTAAAGAAGAGCAAACTAAACTCAGAGAAAGAAGATGATAGGGTATAAGAAAAATCAGAGAAACCAACTCCTGGCCCAGATGCTTTCCGTGGTGACTCCTACCAATAATATAAGGAGGAATAATACCAATTCTATACAACTCTTTCAGAAAAGTATAGACAGCTTCCAGCTGTTTCTCTGAAGCCAGTATTACCCTGAAACCAAAGCCTCACAGATTCAACAAAAACAATCAGCTACAGAACAACACCCCTCGAGGACACAGAAGCAAAAATTCTAAACAAAATTTTAACAAATTGAACAGCATATGTAATGGATCTACATCATGATCAAGTGGAATTAACTCTAGAAATTGGCTTAATATCCAAGATTGACTTAACATTCAAAAGTTGATCAATATAATTCACGATATAAATAAACTAAAAATAGGAAGATCAGGATTATCTCAACAGACATAGAAAAAGTATTTGACAAAATCCAACATCTGTTCCTGATAATAAAAAAAAAACTCCCTAGGAATGAGGGTATGTCCCCACCTTAAAGGAACATCTACTTCAAACCTATAGTTACCAACATACCTAATAGTAAAACCAAAAGCCTTTCCCTCTAAGATCAGGAGCAAGACAAGGACACCTACTTTAATCACTTCTTCTCAATATTGTACTGGAGGATCAAAAAGAGGATCAAAGCTGGAGAAAGTCACAGTAATCGAGTGTTATATTACCATCGAAATAGGCAAATATGTAAATGGAACAGAATAGAGCTGAAAGTGAGACCCACATACACACTGACAGCTAATTTTCGACAGAAGTGCAAAGTAACGCCGTGGAGATGGGGCCGTCCTTTCAACAGAGGGTGCTGAAGCCACAGACAGCCCCACAAAAACATGAACTTTGACCCATCCTTGACAATTCAGTCCAAATGGATCATAGACCTAAGTGTCAAAATAAAGCAATAAACTTGCTGTTGGAAGCAGAAGAAAACCTGTGTGACCTTGGTTGGGGAGTGAGCTGTGTGGAGCCTGTGTTTTGAACATGATGGATATATTCATTTTCTTAATTGCTCCACCGTGTATGATACTAAATCACAATTAAGAAGAGAAAATATTAATAAACCAGACTACATCAAAACTAAAAACTGCTTTTCCAAAGACTCAAGACAAACCACAGACTTGGAGAAAATATTTACAAAACATTTATCTGGTAAATGACCTATGTATAGGATATATTTTAAAAATCTTTCAAAACTCAATAATAACAAACAACCTACTTGTTTAAACTGATCAAAATGTTTAAGTAGACACTTCACCATGTAATACATAAGGTGGCAGACAAGCACATGAAAAGATGCTCAACACCATTGTCTTAGATGTATTCATCCATTTTGTGTTACTGTAACAGAATACCTGAGGCTGGGTCACTTTATAAAGAAAGAAGCCTTATTTGGGCTCAGGTTCTGGTCCAAGAAGGCAAGGGCCTTCTTGCTGGCAGAGTCCCAAGGCAGCCTCAGAGCATCGCATGGAAAGAGACAGGCAGCAATTGAGTATGTCTCCTGGTTTCTGTCCTTCTTCTTATAAAGCCACCAGTATCCCATCATGAGGACTCCACCCTGATGACCTTATCTGATCCTAATCACCTGCCAAAGGCCCTACCCAAGGGGAAACAATGATATGATCTCCAGAGCATGGCATGAACTAAGGCCACAATGAGGTACAACTACACATCTGTTGGAATGATTAAAATCCACACGAATGTGCAGAAAACAGAACGTTCACACACCACTGGTGGGTACACAGAAGGTTAAGAAGCCATCAGAAAACAGTTTTGACAGTTTCTTAAAATGTTAACAGACATCTACCCCTCCAACCCAAGAGAACTGCAACCATATAGCCACATACAGACTGTACACAAATGTTCCCACAGCTTTGTAGGTAAGAACCCCAGACTGGAATCAACCCAGATGTCCATCAACACGTGAACGCATACATAGCGGTGCATCTGTACGGTGGAGCTCAGCAAGGAAAAAGGGCAAACTATTGATACACACAGTAATATTGGCTCCTCTCAAAATACTTCAGTGAAAGAAGCCAGACAAGAGGGTCCATTGGATGATTCCATTTACACAAAATTCTTTTAAAATGCAAACAATTAGTAACAGAAAACAGATCGCTAGCTGCCTGGGGCAGCTATTTTTTCTTCTTGTAGGAAAGAAAGGACAGGAATGAGAGATCACCAACTTTGGGGACTGAAGGACATGTTTTCTTGATTTAGTGACAGTTTCCCAGATGTACACATTTAACAAAACATCAAATAGTACCTTTTAAATTTGGCCAGTCTATTGTCTATCAATTATACTTAAATAATATTGTTTTTTAAGAAAAAGGTTTCATTTAGACTAAACTTCCCAAGTAATTTGCCTTGTGTTAATATTTTATTGAGAAGAAAAGCTCAGGCACATTTAGAGATGGCCAGGAAGGCAAGGACCTGGCTGACCCCACCGAGAACAAGGGTCAAGGGACGGCTCACAGGGGATTGAAGGACAGAGCAGGTAAGACAGACTGTGCGGCTCCTACCTTCCCTGAGGCTCCTCAGTCCCACAGGCCTGCAGACTGTCTCGTTGATGTGACTGATGGACAAAAGACAGTGCCCAAAACATGTGGGGACCCACATCATCTCTCTGTTCCATCCTATGTCATCCTGCATCAAAGGCATCTCCAGGGAGAAGGGCAGTTGAGTCCACCATATTTCTGAACTTGGGTTTTGGGGGCCATAGCTGGTCTCCTCCTCATTTCCCATCCCTACCCCAAGTCCCTACCCAGATATGTGGAGTTTGGGCCCACCAGAGAGCAGGGAGCAAGACAATTGCCACCTGTCTCTCTGCCATGTGCAAGAGAAGTCCCTGTCATCCCTGTTCAGTCACAGAAGAGCCGGTGCTAGTGGGAACGGCACCGAGCAAAGCCCTGAGCTGATCCACCCCGGACACACCCACTCCGCTGCTTGTGCCAACAATGACAGTGAAATCAGAGCCACGCCAACAGCATTTCAGCATTGATCCCGAGCTCGGAACCACGCCCTCCGCAGGACTGCACGTTGCCTGACTTGAGGCTCACTACAGATCTCTGGGGTGCTCTTATTCCCTGCTGTATAGAGGGTTTGAAACGAGTCTCAAAGCAGTGAGGCAGCGTCCCCCCAGGCCACACAGCTAATGCAAGCTCGAGTGGGAAAATATACCTGGACACCTGACTCCAGAGGCTGAGCTTTGCCCATATTCCCCTCAGTCCAGATCCAGAACTAGGATGAGCAGAGACACCTTCAAAAAGCCACCCGTGGTTTCCGACATAGGCCATCAGGGGCAAAAGCAGCAACAGCAACTACAGAAGGCAAATGAGCTACTCGGTCACCACTGGACGCTACACCATTGCATTCAGTTCTATATTTCCTGCTGTACTTCTCCCACGGCCTTCTATATCCATCCCTGAAATTCAGGATTTTTCACATACCAAAGAGGGATTTCCCAGGACACAGGACTTTACATATGAAAACCAGGACAGACCAAGCAAATCTGGATGGCTGGTCACCTAAATGTGCCGCCTCCTCCAGCACCACCAGACAGTGGTGGCCAAACCCGGTCAACCACACAACATGGTACCACTCCTAAGCAGTCACCAGAAGAGTGACGTGGAGCCAGCTCTGGTCACTGAACACCAGTCCCCCTCAGCGTTAGCTGGGCTTCCTCTGGCTCTTTGCTGCGAACGCATGGTAGCTAGATAAAGGCAGATCATTTGCAGCAATCCATAATTAATTTATGCCGCCTGAAACGTCCCACTAGGTCAGTATGGCTCCCCACCCAGTTAATGAAAGGACTGAATTTAAGAACACCTTTGATCATTAAAAGCGCGATTAAGACTTCCTCCTCTCCCCTTCTCCAGGAGCAAGCAGAAAGCCTCCCACGGCAGATCCCCTTCAGTCCCCCCAACAAACGTGCTGGCTGCAACCTCGGGTTTAATTAGTTTCTTTGGATGAAACAACCGTGCTCCTGCTCTGGATTTCATTCATAAGATCACTTGCTTTGAAAGTAGCAGGCTTTTTATTAACTCCCTCACTTACTAAGGGGCCATGTGGTGCCCTCAGAGCCCAGCAAAGATACTCCAGGCCTGAACTCCACACAGCTCGACAGGAGTCGGCAGCCAGCTGACATTTAATTGACCATCTACTATGTACTACAAGGCACCTGAGGGCCTGAAGGGACTCAGAGATAAGCAAGAAGCATAGAAGCCCCACCACCGACAGCCACGTTCAGCCTCAGCAGTGCTTTCCCAGGTGTTGCTAAAGAGCGTCTAGTCCTGGGAGCAGTAGGTACGCTCCTGTCTGCTCCAACACTGTGAATTTCTTTATGTTGGAAGAGGAAGTGAGCATCCGTCACCCACGAAATCTGGGGCCTGCAGGCCTCCCCACACCCAGGACCCGAAGGACTCCAGAGAAAGAGCCAGAGGCTGGCCCTGCCTAACAGAAACTCCAAGGAGACGTCCTGGAACCCTAGAGCACACAGGAGTTAACTGCTGGGAATAAGGAGCCCCTTGAATGTCATCCTAAAAGACTTGGCTTGTGAGGACCACCTCTGTAACATCAGGGTCTTCCATCGGGAAAATGTAAAGAACCCTAGTGTCCAGACGCTGAGCACCTTTAGGCGCCTGATCCAGTGTCACGCTGGCAAAATTCCCATCACTCACCTGAACTTCTGTTAACGAGGTGGCTAACTATGGGGCCTCCAGTCGGGACACACACATTTATCATCTGATTAGGGAAGATTACCTATTTTTAGATAAAACATAAATCCCCTAACAGAGGGAGACAGTTATAAATAACTTGGAAAACTCTAGCCGACGCCCAAAACATCATGATTTAGGTTGAAAGAAAAAGCCTTTCTGATCACTGTCCTTTCCTTTTCCCCAGGACATTTTTCATGTTTACTTGCTGTCACCCCAGATAAGTGATCACCCAGGCTGTGTCCCTTTTGCTCATAAGCTGAGCTGGGAGGAAGAACCTCCACATGCCAACAGGCGAGACCAAGGCCCCGGGGAGGAGAGGCAGGGGTCTGGGTCCTGCCCTGCAGTCAGTGAAGCGGGCCACTTCTAATTCACATCTGAGAGCTATGGAGGGAGCCACGGGCGTGGCTCCATGTTAGGTCTCCACTCACGCTGTCCAGTGGAAGAGGGACTTGGCTTGAATGGCCCCCAAAGGCCCATGTGTTGATGGCTGGGTCCCTAGCCTATGACACTACTGGAAGCTGACAGGCCTGTAGGAGGGGCCTGGTTTAGAGGCAGTTAGGCCACCAGGGGCACACCCCTGAACGGACTACTGGGACCCCAGGCCCTTCCTTTTTCTCTCTTTGCTTCCCAGCCATGAGGTGAACAGGTCTCCTCGCCATGAGCTTCCACTGTGATCTACCATGCCACCCACAAAGCAACAGGACAAGAGAACGTGGGCTGAAACCGTGGCCCAGAACGAGCCTTTCCTCCCTATCAGTTGTTTATTCCAGGTATCGATAGTGATGGAAGCTGACTAACACAGACTTGTGAAAGAAGCCTGGCCTTTTCTTCAACACTGAAGTGGAGGCCTGTCTCTTCCACAAGGTTCCTTTTGTCCCTGGACATTGAAGCAGCTCAGGGGAATTCTAATGCAAAAAGTATAACCACTTCCAATGAACACAGCTGGAAATTTTTTAGAAGGAAGGAAGAGTGAATCGGATTAGAACCCAAAATATAAATACCCATGAGTCCAGAGACAATTTCCACTCTTATGAAGATGGATTAGAATTACTTTTCCCTATTTCTTCCACTAAATACTCTAAATATTCCGTATGAAGCATACATAAGAAGACTGAAAAGTGGAGGGAAGAAGGCAGCCCATCCAGGAGAGTCAGGATCCAAGGACTGACACAGTGGGAAGTCTTGGCTTTTCTTTTTGCCTTGTGTATCCCACACGTGGAGTAGAAGCCAACAACACAGAAAAGGCAACACATGAAAAAGAATTCAAAAGCCCCAACAAAATCCCGCTCTCTCAAACACAAAGGCCAATAAAGAAACAGCCTAGCCAGACAGAAAACTCTTAGCCGATGACCACTCCATCCTGCCAAACACCATGATAAAAACTGCCATTCACTTCTTCAACTTCAGTAAGGGCATCATGAGGCTGTAACAAGGTGCCCAACGTCCTTGCCCAGGGCATATCAGAAAAGGCCAATTAGAGAGCCAGAAGCTTTGTCCTATCCCTGCCAGGTGGTAATGAGCTTTGTCAGTGAAGACCAGATAGAGAACCAGTCTCCCACCCAGTAAGAATAAAGATTCCTCCACTTCACATGTCAACAGACACCAAGTGGAAACATCTATCTGGCAGTCGCAAGGAGTGCTGCACACAAGTTTCCTTGCTGAAGACATGCCAGACAAATCCAGCTAAGTCAAAAGGCTTAAGTAAGATACAGAGTCTCATAACACTGCACACATGTCCAGGTTTCAGTCAAAAGTTACTCATTGTGCCAAGAGCAAGGAAGAGTTCATGTTAAACGGAAAAAGACAATCAACAGGTATCAACACCAAGATGTCAGAGATAATGGATTTACATGACAAAAATGTAAAAGCAGCCATGATAAAAATGCTTCAGCAAGTAACTACAAATGTGTCTGAAGCAAATGAAAACTAGGAAGCCTCCAATTATGGTAATCATGTTACAAAGCACATCTATATCAAAACATCACATTGTATACCTCAAGGATATATAATTTCTATTTGTTAATCATACCTCAATAAAGCTGGGAGAAAGAAAAGAACACAAAAGAGAAAGTCTCACCAAAGAAATAGAATGCAAAGAAAGATGAACCAAACAAATTTTGTAACTAAAAAATAGAATAACTGAAAATAAGAAGCTATTAGATATGAGATGTCCCCCAAAAGCTCATGTGTGAGACAATGCAAGAGTATTCAGAGGTGAGATGACTGGGTTATGAAAGCCTTAACCCAATCAGTGAACTAGTCCCCTAATGGGGATTAACTGAGTGGTAACTGAAGATAGGTAGGGTATGGCTGGAGGAGGTGGGTCATTGGGGTCATATCTTTGGGGCATATATTTTGTATCTGGTGAGTGGAGTCTTTCTGTTTCCTACTAATCATGTGAGCTGTTTCCATCTGTCACACTCTTCTGCCATGATGTTCCATAGCAAAGAGGAGGGAACAGAGAAAGAATTAGTGAACTGGGTGATAGAGCCACAGAAACTACCCAACATGAATAACGGACAGAAAATTGAATCTTTAAAGAAAAAGAATTTGTAATACAATGATTAAAAAAATCTGATAATCATATCATCAGAATCCCAGAGAAGAGAAATAGGATGGCTGAGAAAGTACTCAAAATAATAATAATAATAATAATAATAATAACAGCAATGGCTGAAAACTTTCCAAATTTAGCAAGAGGCACAAACCACTGATTGAAAAAGTCAAGTGAACCCCAATGAGGATAAGCCTAAGAAAATATACATGAATACATATCTCAATTAAACTTTCAAAAAGTACAAAGACAAAGACAAACTTTGCAAGCAGCCAGAGAAAAATCACACCTTACCTTCAGTGGGGGAACAATTAGAATAACAGTGGACTTCTCATTGAAAACCATGGTGATCAGAGAAGTGGCACAGTATTTTTCAAATAATGAAAAAAAAAAAAAAAAAAGAACTATTAAACAAGAATCCTATACCTAGCAAGAAAAAAAAAAAAATCCTTCCAGAATGAAAGGAAAAATATGTCCAGCTCATTTCTTTACAAAGATATAAAAGCAATTTTTGGCGGGTGGTGCTGGGTTGAACTCAACCTATCACCCGCTAGATAAGCACTCTACTGCTGAGTCACATTCCAAGCTCCAAAAACTATTCAACTTTCAGTGAAGGGAAAATGGTCTTTTAAACAAATCATACTAGAACAATTAGATATTTGTAGGCCAAAATAGAGGAGGAGGGAACCTCAAACTTAGCCACACATCTTATACATCTTATATAAAAATTAACTAAAATGGATCAAGGACCTACATGTAAAATATAAAACAGTAAAACTTTTAGAAAATAGAAAATCTTCAGGAACTATGGCTATGGGACTAGTTCTAGATTTGACACCCCAAAAAAAAAAAAAAATGATCTATAATAGGAAAAAATTGATTAATTAGAATTTGTCAAAATTAAAAATACCTGCTCTACAAAAAGACCCTGTTAAGAGAATGAAGACACATGCTATAGAATGGGAGAAAATATTTGTAAGCCATATGTCCAACAAAGGGCTAGTATTTTGAATATAATAAATCAAGGGTGAAATAAAAACCAAACCAATTAGAAAACAGGCAAAAGACATGAACAGCTATTTTACCAAAAGAATATACAATGGCAACTAACTGCATGAAAAGATGCTCATAATTAGCATTATAGAAATAATTGAAATTTTAAATATAATGTGATATTACTATGAACCTCTCAAATGGTTATTTGTTTAAAAAGTGAACCTAATGCTTTCAATGCAGAGAAAATGGATCATTCACACATTGCTGCTATGACTAAAAAAATGGTACCCACTCTGGAAAATTTTTTGCAGTGTCTCATTTTTTTAAGTTTCTTTTAAAATTTTAATTAAACACACAACTACCATAAGACCAATAAATTGCACTCCTCGCCATTTATCTCAGAGAAATGATGACTTGTGTCCAAGCTACCATACATGAAGGTTTACAGCAGCTTTGATTGTAATAGTCAAAAGTTGGAAACAATCCAGATGTCCTTCAATAGATGTACAGTCAAACAAACTGTGGTATCTGTTATGGAATGTTAATTAGTAATAAAAGGGAATAAATTGTTGATATCCGTAATCACATGGATGACTCTTCAGAGGATTATTCTCAATGCAATCCCCCAAAGTTGCATTTATATAACATTCTTGAAATAACAAAAATATATAAATGGAGAACAGATTAATGGTTGCTAGGGGTCAAGAAAGGGATGGGGGCAAAAGGAAAATGGATCTAACTGTAAAAGGGCAGAATGAAGGATTCCTGAGGTGACAGAAATATCCTGTATCTTGACCATATTGATGTTAATATCCTGGTTGTGATACTGCCCTGTAATTTTGCAAGGCAAAATTGTGGGAAACTGCATATAGTATACACAAAATCACACTGTGTTAGGTCCTGGTTTTTTTTTTGTTTTGTTTTGTTTTGTTTTGTGTTCTTGCTTAGTCTTTTGTTTGTTTTTGGTTTGCTTTTTTTTTTTTTTTTTTTGTCTTTTCTACTGCTGGGGGTTGAACCCAGGGCTTTGCGCATGTGAGGCAAGCACTTTCCCCCTGAGTTACATCCCACCTGTATCAGGTCTCATAATGGTAAGTGAGCCTGCAATCATCTCAATTTAAAAATTAATTTAAGAAACAAAACCACAGGAGGTTGTTTCACGTACCAAAAGATTTCACAAAGTAGAACTCTATTGGATGCTGACCTTGTGCAAATACAAAATGGAAACCGTGAAGTGGCTTTGCCAAGGAATGTTGAGTATTTTCATCCCAACTAAGGAAAATGGCAGTTTCTCCACAATATGCTTCACAATATTGGGATAGATTTTAGAGATTCTGGGATGGAAGAGAACATTTGACAGAGGCCTTGTTTTAATTTTTAAACTCCCTTCCCAGGCACACAGTAGCTTAACCATCTCCTGGCATATGTCTTCACCAAGGTTTTTGTCTGCTGATCCAACAGTCTTGTAGAATAGCTCAAGACAATATTCATCTTAGGGAAAATCCAATTTTTCCAAAGTTCCAACTCTTTCCACTTGAGCTTTCATTCAGACAAAAGCAGCAGAGCATGTATTTTAGGACATAAGGGACCACTTCAGCATTGTTGGCTTCATGCTTCCATAGATAAGAATCTTGACACACAAGACACCTTGTGATTTTTGCATTACACCATATTCAATGATACAAGTAAAATACAAGGATGTAGAATATTGTGACACACTCTTATATGACATTTTCCAACCTAATCAGGCTTCAAGGTATAAGTAAAGAAATGTTCATAATCATTGTGACATGCTATGTTCTCAATTCATATCAAAGAAAACTATTTTTGACATTATAACACAATGATAAGAACTATAGAATGTTAAACTCTGTATTGCTTTGCATACTGCCTTTTATTTAGTATGAAAGACTTTTAATAAGGATAAAATTTGTATGGAAAAGCATCCCATGTTCATGGATCAGACTTATTGTTAAAATGGTGATAGTCCCCAAACTTATCTACAGATTCAATGTAACTGCTATTAAAATACCAGGTGACTTATTTGCAGAAATTGACTAGTTCTCCTAAAATTCATCTGAGAATTCAAGGGACCCAGAATAGTTCAGATGATCTTGAAACATAAGAACAAATTTGAATGATTCATACTTCCTGATTTCACAACTTAACATAAAGCTACCATAATCAAGTACCTTGTGGTACTAGCACAAGGATAGACAAATAGATCTATGGGATAGAATTGAGAGCCAAAAAATAAACCTTCATGTTATGGACAATTAATGTTTGGCAAGGGTACCAAAACCATTCTATGAGGCAGAATGGTCTCTTCAAAAATACTGTTGGGACAACTGTATATTCACATACATAAACCCCTCCCTCATCCCACATACAAAAATTAATTCAAAATGATCAAAGTCCTAAATGTAAACACTAAAACTACAAGACTCTTAAAAGATATGAGCGTTACTCTCCATGGTCTTAGATTAGGCAATGCTTTCTTAGATAAGATACCAAAAGCATAAGCAATAAAATTTAAAAATGGATAAATCAGGTTGAATCAAAGTTAAAAAACTTTGGTGTTTCAAAGCATATCACCAAGCAAGAAAAATGAAATGAGAGAAATTTCATTTCACAGAATGAAAGAACATGTTTCCCAGTCCTATGCCTAATAAGATACTTGTATCTACTAATAAAAATATTTTATCAAAAAGAATTTTAAAACATCCTTGTGTCTAGAATATATAAAGAACTTTTACAACTCAATAATAAAAAGACAATTCAATTTTACAATAAGCAAAGGCTTTGAATATTTCTCCAAAGATATAAAAATGGTCAATAAGCACATGAAAAGATGCTCAACATCATTAGCACCAGGGACATGCCAATTAAAACCACGATGAGAGGCTGAGAGTAGCTCAGTGGTGAAGTATACAGCACTTGCTTATCATGCATGACTAGTATGTGCGAGTTCCTAGGTTCAACACACACCAGATATACCTTTATGCCATTAGGATGACTACTATTTTAAAAAGGGAAACAAGAAAACTTGACGAAGATGGAGAATAATTGGAACTCTCATTTACTGCTGGTGAGAATGTAAAATGATGCAGCCACTTTAGAAAACAGTTTAGCTATTCCTCAAAAACTCAAGCATAAAGTTAACATATTACAAAATAAGTCCACTCTGACTTTATATAGTCAAGAAAAATTTAAAGTATAGGTCCACACAAAAACTTGTACATGGCCATTCATAGCAGTATTTTTCATAATAGCTCAAAGGGGGCAATGATGCAAACAGATGAGTGGACAAGGGAAACGTGGTACATCCATATCATGGAATATTATTGGGTAAAAAAGAGGAAGCACTGATACATGCTTCCGTGTGGATGGACTTGGAAACACCGCTAAGTGAAAGAAGCCAATCACAAAAGTCTACTTGTCATTTGTATCAGATGAAATGTCTGGAATATGGAACTCTGTAGAGACATAAAGTAAGCCAGGCATTGCCTGGGGCTGGTGGAATGCAAAGGAAATGGATGGGGAGCCATTGCTCCTAAGCGGTCTCTTTGAGATGATGAAAATGTTCTATATGGTGGCGAGGGTTGCACAACTCTGTCAATTTAATAAAAAATAGTGAACTGTACACTTTCGATAGGTGAATTGTATGGTTTGTGAATAAATAAACCTCAGTAAAGCTGTTATAAGAATACGCATGTATGATTTGTGCTCCCCAAGGGAAGGAATTCATAGCAATATAAACAAACGGTTGAATAAACCAATGGTTGAATATAAAGGGGAAAATCAGCAAACCTTTCATGCAGAACAATTCCAAGTTTTATATATATAATTTCTCTCAAGGGAGGGGAAGCATAACTTCCATTCCTTAAGCACAGGCTACATAGTAACTTCCATCCAAAGAGTGTATGAAAAGGAGGAAGAAAAATTAACTCTATATACAGAAACCTGGTAAACACTACCTCAAGTGCATGATCAAAGTCAGCACCACAGTGATAGTTATGTTAACGGCATGAACCCTGATGTTATGGTTTGGGTCTGGAACGTCCCCAAAGGCTCATGTGTTGCTCCTAATGGGAGGTGGTGGAAACTGTAGGATAGGGGGCCGAGGAATTAGGCCACTAGGGGTGTGACCTTAGAGAATATATCTTGTTTCCAGCCCCTTCTGCTCTCTCTGTTTCCTGGGTACTGTGAGGTGAGTGGCTTTACTCTACTGTTTCCTGCCATAATGTTCTGCCACACCACAGGTCAGAAACAGAGGAGCCAAGGGAACACAGACTGAAACCTCGGAAACTATGAGCCAAAAAAAAAAAAAAATCTTTCATCCTCTAAGTTGGTTTTCTCAGGTATTTTGTCACAGCAACAAAAAGCTAACACATCTGGAGATGATAAAAATGATGTTTTACCTTTGTGGTCTTCCTCCCCAAAATGCATACCCTTAGTCTAATCAAGAAAAGAAAAAAATCAGACATGACCCATTAAGGAGCATACTACAAAATATCTGACCAGTGCTCCTCAAAACTATCAAGGTCATCAAAAACAAGGGAAGGCTAAGAAATTGTCACAGCCAAGAGGAGCCTAAGGAAATGTGACTACAAATGTAATGTGGAACTCTGTAAGGGATCCAGGAGTAGAAAAAGGGACATATGGTGAAAACTAAAGAAAGCTGAATGAAGTCTGCACTTTAGTTAATAACAACATATCGCTATTCCTTCATCAATTGTAAGAAATGTACCATACTAATGTGAGATGTTTATAATAGGTAAAATTGAATGTGATGAATATGAGAGCTCTCTGTACTATCTTTACACTGTTCCTCTATATCTCAAATTGTTCTAAAATAGAAAGTGTTTTATGTTTTAATTCTTCTAGAAAGGAACAGCCCAGAGTTCTCCTCTTCAGTTCACAAAAAGCAAAGTTTCAGATTTCTTTGGTTGACTGTCTTAGTCAGTTCAGGCTGCTATAGCAAAGTGTCGTAGAATGGGTATCTGAAACAGTAGTGAATTATTTCTCATGGTTCTGGAGGCTGAGAAGTCCAAGAGCAAGGCACTGGCAGATTTGATTCCTAGTAAGGGCCCTCTTCCTGGTCACCATATCACAGAGCATGGAGCAGGGGAGGGCCTTTCCGGTCTCTTCTCCTAAGGGCATAGTTCCATCATGAGGATTCCAACCTCATGTTCTCCAAAGGTCCCACCTCCAAATACCAACTCATCGGGGGTCAGGGTCTCAACATACAACTCTGGGTGGGACACAGACTTTTAGTCCACAGGAGTTGTTCCATGTCTAGGTTTGTTTAACACCAGATGTCATGCCTGGCCCCAGAGATGGCACCCACTAACTAGTCCATCTCCAAAATGTTCTGATGACAAAATCACCAAGACAACTGGGCACAGAAAAGTAACTAAGGACAGTTGTGAAGTAAAGCCCTTCAGAATGGAGAAACCTCTTTCCTGATCATCAATACCCTCAAAGAAGCGGCCAGGACAGAAAAGAAGGCCAATACTGAGAAAGTGGAAATATTATGGCAAGAGGATCAGCATGATCAGCACGGGAGACACTGAGCATTGCCCGAGGACCTCTGTGGACCAGGGGAGGGGCTTCCAAGGTCTACCATACCCAGGGCTCATCTCCACTGCATGTCAGTCACGTGGTGGATCGAGGTTAGCCAAGAGGCCCAGGGAGAGCATTTCTACAAAGGATCATTTCACCACCGCTGCCACCAAAGTGAAGGCACACAGTGTGTTTTTCACATCTCTGTTTCTTCTCTATCCTGGAGAGAGTGAAGTGAGTCCACTTCAGGAAAACAATTTGGTATGGTATGTCAAGAAATGTGAGGTACACTCATACATTGCTGGTGGGGCTGCAAATTAGTGCAGCCACTCTGGAAAGCAGTGTGGAGATTCCTTAGAAAACTTGGAATGGAACCACCATTTGACCCAGCTATCCCAGTCCTTGCCCTATACCCAAAGGACTTAAAATCAGCATACTACAGGGATACAGCCACATCAATGTTCATAGCAGCTCAATTCATAATAGCCAGACTGTGGAACCAACCTAGATGTCCTTCAATCGATGAATGGATAAAGAAACTGTGGTATATAAATATATATATATATATATATATATATATACAATAGAATATTACTCAGCCATAAAGAATGATACAATTATGGCATTTGCAGGCAAATGGATGAAATTGGAGAATATCATGCTAAGTGAGATAAGCCAATCTCAAAAATCCAAAAGGCGAATGATCTCACTGATAAGCAGATGATGACACATAATGGGGGGTGGGAGGGGGGCAAGAATGGAGGAAGGAGGGACTGTATAGAGGGAAAAGAGGGGTGGGAGGTGTGGGGGGGAAGGAAAAAATAACAGAATGAATCAAACATCATTACCCTATGTGAATGTATGATTATGCAAATGGTATGCTGTTACTCCATGTACAAACAGAAACAACATGTATCCCATTTGTTTACAATAAAAATAAATTTAAAAAAAAAAAGGAAAAAAAATGTCAGCAAAAAAAAAAAAAAAGAAATGTCAGCACATCCGTTCACGTGAGACAGTTCTTTCAGTGCTAGGAACCAAGTCAGAGAAAATGGTGCAAACTGAGGCCAAAGCCCAGGAAATGTCCCTATTGTTAATAATGAAAAAGTGCTAACAGTGTAAGTGTCCATTTGAGGACTTTACCAAGTAAATCATGGCATCTAATTATAGCCATATGATAGAATCTAAGGTCATCATTAAAAATATTAGTGAAGAATTTCCAATGGCATGCAAAATACATGGTGAAAATGCAAGATATAAAATAAATTTAAGATATGATCTCAAAACTGGGAGACATAAAACATTTGTCTACGATGCTTGCTCATCAGCTTTGCATCACTATAACCAAAACACCTGATAAGAACTACTTAAAGAAAAGTTGATTTTGGTTCACAGTTTATTGAGTCTCGGTCCATCGTTGGCCAACTCCATTGCTCTAAACCTGAGGTAAGGTGAGCATCGTGGTGGAAGGGCATAGTGGAAGAAAGCTGCTCGGCTCATGGCAGCCTGAAAGCAGAGGGAGAGGGAAAGAGGCCAGAGAGAAAATAAACACCCCAGTGACCTACTTCCTCCAGCCAGGTCCCACTGCCCAGGAGCCCATTCAGCCATCGATAAATTAATCCACTGATGAGGTCCAAGCCTTCATGAGCTAATCAGTTCCCAAAAGCCCCAGCTCTGAGAAGACAAGACGCTGAGGGTATCACAGATCCTAACGATAACAGTGCTTGTGATGGTTATCTCTAGGAGGTCAAATCCATGCCCGCTGCATGTCTTCTGAAATTTTTTAATATTTTGCAAATTTTTATCAATGAGTACATTGGTCTTTTGGATTTAAAATAATAATAATAATAATGATGGTGATAATAATAAACAAAAGAGTGTCTTGTCCAAAATAAAGTAAGGGACCTAGAGTCAGACTACAAGAGAATCCAACCTCCATTCTCCCCTCCTTCCTGCACAAGAGAGTCCGAGGTTTAGGTGAGCACAATGACACCTCGCTGAAGGACCGGTTCCCTATCTCCCTTGTAGCTGGAGGAGAGTCATGTGACTGAATTGCCAGGAGACAGAGTCCTGACAGGCAAAGAGGACTACAGCTAAAGTTTTGCCTGGATCCCGGGGTCTGGAGCCAGGGCCGTGCTAATCAGGGTCAGCTGGTGAGTCTGGTGGCAGAGACATGAGAAGACTAAACTGCGATAGCTCCAGGAGGACGGGTCACCCTCAGCTCCAGCCCTGCGTCCGGGAGGTGGCTCTGATTCAAGCACTCAGCAGGAGCTGGTTAAAGCTCCTCTGGAGGTTAGAGTTGGCCTTGGAGAACCAGAAAGCAGGGAGAGAGGAGAGCCCGTAGGACCGAGGGACCCTCAGGCCCACCCCAACCCACCTTCAGTCCTTCCGCAAACTACCTGCAGGAATCTCAGTGGTTGCCTTACAGGTGACATCTCCCGGATAGGCTCATTGCCTGGTGACTTTCCCTCCATACCAAAAGCCATTTGATAATTGTCATTTAATAACCAAAATCATAAGACCGTGTAGTCAGACGTCCCCCTAAGATCCACCAGAATGTGTGCCATTTGACGGAGGACAGACCACATTCACCAAAGATCAGGGGTGTTACCCAGTCCTGTGTTGCATCAATGCTGATTTCAAAAGAAGGGAGGGGAGGGTTCCCATGGCTGAATATGTTTAGGGAGCACCCCATGCTCTGTCTCCATGTAGGAAATTCACACTGCATGTTAACACACTAAAGGCTCTGAAAAGTTCTGCAGTACAGAAATATTTGAGTATTTTCCCAACCGTTCAGCCAGGAACCCTATCGACTTCTATTAGAACACACACAATTGGAAATGCAGCCCTCACTGCTTAAAACCATCTTATTTTGCCTCCGATTGTATAAACGTCATATCTGTTGGGAAAACCATTGTCATCATTACTTCTGGGATTCCTACATCTTGAACTTGGAGTAAATTTCCTTTTGACTGAAAGACGCAGTCTATTTGATTGCAGAACCAAGACCGATCTTTCTGGGAACATTTCCTCACCTTGTTTTCTGATTTTGTCAGTGTAGTATGGGGACATTATTCACATCTGAACTACTTCTCCTGTATCAGCTGGAAGCAATACAAAGTTCAAACAACTAGTGCATTCATCATTACTCACCGTACACTTATTAAGCTCCTACTGCATGCCAGGCCTTACACATAGTTTTTCAAGCTCTTACACTCTGGAGTGAATTGTTATTGGACCCATTTCACAGGTGTGACACCGAAGCTAAGGCTGAGTTGCTTTTCCAAGGCCACACAAGGACCCTGACAGGAGCTGCATGGCTTGCCTATTCCGAGAGCCTGTGCTCTCCCTCTCTGTCCTGTGTCACAGGGCTCTCAATTATTGCTTGACCTGCATCTTTGACACTGCATGGGTTTCAATTTGCTGTCCCTAATTGGAATCAAATATTTCTGACTCTGGAAATAAATACTGTTAAACAGTGCCTCGTGCACAGAATAAATGAATGTCTGTTGCTAAGGAGACATTGGGATGCGGGTGGGAGAGTGGGAGCCAGATTCCAGCCTCACAGACCCCCCCCCCCGCCACCGGCCCCAAAAGGGCTCCACCTGAATGGCAGCAGGGGCTCCAGGTGAAGAACTGAGCGGAGCCTCAGGTGCCTGCGGACAGGAGCAGCTGCCTCCGCACCCTGGCCTGCAGCTGGCCACGGTGCCAGCTGCATTGTTCAAGAGAAGTTAGGAATCTTGTGTGTGTGTGTGCATGTGAGAGACACCCATCCAGTTTTAATTACTAGCAAGGATCATGGGCTAAATAATGTCCTCTACAAAGTCGTCCCACCTGGAAACCAAATGTGAACTTGACCTCTGCAAGAGTAGCAAAGGTAAGGATGGAGATGAGATGGTACTGGAGTGGGGGGGGCCCAAACCCAATAGATGTCCTCCTACAAGACACCCAGAGACACCCAGAAGGCAATGTGAGATGGACTGAGAGCCCGGAGCAATACACACTCTAGCCAAGAAAGGCCAAGGCCTGCCAGCCACCACCAGAAGCAGGGAGGGCGGCACAGGATGTCCCTCCCTCAGAGCCTCCACAAGGACCCAGTCCTGTGGCCACCCAGACTTCCGAATCCTGGCCTCCAGAACAACGGAAGATTAAATTTCTGCTGTATTAAGAAACCCAGTTTGTGGTAATTGGTTATGGCAGCCCCAGGAAACAAAAACAGCAATGAACTTTAATTTTTAATAATACCACATGAGCCAACACAATCCATTTGTGTGCCAAGTTAGGCCTGTGAGTCGCCCGCCACTCCAGCTGAGTCAAAGGGCACTTCCTGCCACATAACCTTCTCCCAGACAACGATGATGCCACTTCCCCAGTGACTCTGCCTAGACAGAGCCTGTCTTTCCAACGTCCTCCAGGCATCCTCTCTTGCAAGACTTGAAAGTCTCGAAAACTTTGGAAAGTCTTGCAAAGATTGGAAACTCCAATTTAAAGTGTCCCAAACCCAGCTGCATTCCCTAGCATGTGGGCTTCCCAGAACTTGTACTGGTGTGCCAGAGCCGGTCACAATGGCTCCCAAGAGGCAACTATTTAATATTCAGAAAAACGTATCCGCTGGTTGTTAAAGTGTTGGTCCCTTGAAATCAATCGTGCTGGGAGTATTTATGCCAAGGAGGTTGGCAAGTCCTGTAACGGGATTCGTGTGTTTTGAGAGTCAGTTTACCAGCATGCCCCCAAAACCTCCATTCCATCTTCCAGGTAAAAAAGCCTGAATATGTTTTATTTCACACTCTCTCATCATACTTCCCATCCAGTCACAAATCCCATGAGTTCTCTCTCTGCAAAGTGTCGTGGTGTCTCCTCCTCTCCCTTCCCATTTCCCTGGCCCTAATGCAGGTCTCATCCTTCTTGCTTTTGAGGAATTGCAAGGGTTTCATGATTTTCCCCCTCCCACCAATTATATTCCTTAAACAAGGAGTTAGACATAAATGTCTCTCCTTAGACATTTTTAACATCTAAACGCCTTTACTTGGCATTCAGAGCAGTGTTAGTTGGGCTTCTTTCCATTGTAAGTGGCAAGAGCTCAACTCACACAAGGGAACTTGCTAATTCGTATAACTAGGAAGTCCAAGGGGGATGAGGCTGCAGGTACAGCTGGATCAGGGCTCTGGCTTCTCCCTCACTACTTGGCTCAGTCTCCCTCTGCCTGGCCTCATTCTCGGATAGGTTCTCTTCTAATAGGAGGAAAAAGATGCAGCAGCTGCCCTGAGTCACATCCTTCTAGCTCAGCACAGGGTGATAGCATGATTGCCCTCACCTGCTCAATCTTTCAACCCTCCCCGAATCTATGCCTTGGCCATGGGACTTTGCAGTTCTTCTTACTAAGGAGGCAGAATCCATTTCCCCCTCCCTTGATTCTTAGTTGGCCATGTGACTGACTTTGGCCAATGAACCCGTGCCTGGACTAGCCCGCCGCAGATGGTGCCTGAGGCTCTGTGCTGAGCCACCCCTGCCCCAGCCAGCACAGATCAGCAGATGTCCAGGCAAAGCCACATTCAGCTGAGCCCCACAGACTTGAGAGCCAAATACATTCCCATTGTTGTGTGCCACTGAGGTTATGTGATCGCTCGTTATACAGCATTATTGTGGCATGACATGACCGGCACACTTAGTTAACCCACTGCAGAGAATTTCTCTGTCTACACAGCAACCTCAGGGAATGCCTATTACCTCAGCTTTTGCCCTATGCTCAGCCCCTGCACAAGGGATCACAAAGTCTGAATAGCCTGGGTCCCAGGAGTATGGGTCCCCTTGACGGACAGTCTCACAAAGGCTCCATGGAAGCTCTGGGGGAGGGACATCCTGTGCCGCCCTCCCGGCTTCTGGTGGTGGCTGGCAGGCCTTGGCCTTTCCTGGCTAGAGTGTATATCGCTCCAGAACTGCACACCCCGGAGAATCCCTCCACCCACACTGCCATTCTCCCCCACTCTACCCCAGGCAGCCTTGCTTCCTTCACATCCTGGACCACCTGTTCTTTGCTAAACCTGCCACTTGCGTTTGCATCTCTTCTTGCTCATGATGCTTCCCCTCCCTCCTTCTGCAAAGCCTTCTCTACTCTCTTTGATGGGGCGCAACTTAGGAACAGACCCATCACCACTGAGAAGCCCAAATCTGAGAGTCTTTATTAAGCCGGCCAGCTGACTGTCTCTCACAATGCCCCAAAAATTGGCTATTGGGAGAACAGCCCCGACCACAGGGTTGTAGGGGTTCTTATACCAAAAATCACATCGATCATAAGTGTCTGTTGCTATGATTCAAAATTACACATTAACATCATGAGATCATCGACAGAGGGGGAAGTGGGTCAAAATGACCCTTACCTAGGTACAAACTAAAGAATGGGTACTAACATCCACACAATCACTGTTCACATGGTACATTGTTTAGGAGCAATAGGAATCAAAAGAGAGCAATTTTTCTTTACATAGGAATTGTCATTCTATATTGTTAAACATGTCACAGTAAGTAACTGAGGACGGGCACAGAGGCGGGGTGTTCCCATGGGAGAAGCTTATTTCCTACATAACTTGGAGTCTCAGAGCAAAATGGAGTCTGTTTGGTCATTTCCCTTAGAGTCATGGAGCCAGATCTGTCAGCCCATCACACTCTCCAGACCCTCTCCAAAGGGTCGGCGAGGAAGACAGAGCCAAACCAGAAGCTGAGAACAGAGTCCTGAGCTCAGGGCAGGGCCACTCGAGGAGACATTGGTGGACACTCTACCAAGATCGCCAATCTATGTCGGAGCCCAGGACCCAGATCTGGAGCAGTGACAAGAACTAAGACCAGTGAGCAAGTTCAAGGACCTACACCACCCCCTGCAGGGTCAGCTCAGGGGTGGGCAGAGGTGACAGGGGTGCAGGCAAGCCAAGGAGTAGGCAGCAGGGGAGCAGGTGGCAAAGGACTTCAGTCCTGGACATAAAGCTTGCACTGGCCTAAGGCTGGGAGGCAGGATCAGAATGGAAGGGGCTGAAAGCAATAGAGAAAAAAATGACCCCAACACAACACCACTTTTCAACCCTGTAGGACATTCCAGGCACTGTGCTAACAGCCAGTTCACGTTATCTCACTGAATTCTCACAGAATTAAATGACAAAGCAGACACGACCACCATTCACAGAGGCAGGAGCCGAGGCAGGAGAAGATGGTATAGCTTCCAGCTGGTGAACAGCAGAGGAGAGGGGCATGTCCAGCCTCCAACTGCACCGCCTATCCTGCCAGCCCCAGTACTGAGGACTGAACCAGGTGCACTCAACCACTGAACAAAGCTCCCAGCCCTTTTTAATTTTTCTATTGAGACATGGTCTTGCCAAGTTCCCCAGGCTGGGGGCAACTTACCCTCGGTCTCCCGAGTAGCTGGGATCACAGGCGTGCCCCTTGGCACCTGGCATCAGAGTCTATCCTTAACCATTGCACTTTCTTGCCCAGGATGGGATCAGACTTTCCACTTCCCAGATTGTAACTGCAGGGAAGCCTCAGTGAGCCCCACCTCCAGCCTCGACTTGGTAGCCTCAACTTGGGTAGGCCTCTGCTTCTAGGAACTTTTCTAATACCAACCACTGCCTGACTACACGGACTCATGACATACTGCAAGGATCCCTCCTCTAAGAAGACGCCCCAGGTTCCCAAGCAATTTGGTTTTGCCTCTGCTCAGGCATTTAACCCCATCTTCAGGTTCCAGGGTGACATCTGTGCTCAACTCTCCCTCTGACAGCGCCATCCTGGAAGGGCTGGCCATCCACTGACTTCAGGTCCCCCAGGGCGCTTGTCCCAAGGTGACAGATGCTAAATTACCACTTGTTGAGCAGAAAGCATGTATTGGTATCAACCCGAAGGAAATGACCGTCATTTCCTACAACAAAGTAATCTACTGAATCCATCTTCTGCCAACGACAGCTCCTGCCAACCGTGGTGAGTAGAGGTCACACAGTTGCCCTCAGCCAGGGCTTCCCAGCCCCACCTTCCCAGCCCCAGTTTGAAGATCACATCCCGCGAATCAGCCTCAGGTCCTTCCTCTGGCCCAGTTCCAAAAATAACTGGGATGGTCAGCTCCTCCCCAGGAAAGGAGGTACAACAATCCTCTTTCGGTGGGAACAAAAAAACCCTAAAAGCTTTTCCCTGTGCGGTGGCTATGCCCAGTGGGTGTTTGGACCTTTTTGAGTGAGTGACTTTTTTGAACTTGACTTTGCTGGTGCCTCCAGCACATTAGAGCCACAATTACACTGTGACTTAACAGGATTAGTCATGCACATACATCCTGTGCACACGCTTCATTCCCCGTTAAAGGACACCCAGGCCTGAGGCTGGCAGTGGAGGTGAGAGAATTGCCTTCCCATCTTCCTCAGGCCCCCTGGGCACAGAGCCACTGATCAAATGCAGGATCCTCCATTATGCTGGAATTTTGAATAAGCAATGAATAATTTCAGCATAAGTATGGCCCATGCAATATTTGGGACATACTTATACTAAAATATTTAACTGGGCAGCCTGTTGTTTTATTTGATCAATGGTAATATTGTTGAAGCAGGATCTTAAAATGCTGAGGCCCAGGACCCAGAACTGCTTCCTGGGAGTGTTCCTATAGATGACAGAAGGAAGATCGGAGAAACCATAATATGGAATCATCTGGGCTATTTGCAATTCACAAATGAATGTCCAAACACATGGCATAAAAAGCCTGATCAGACACTCAGTGCAATTCACACAAAATATTTTTCAAGGGTATAATAGCTTGGATAAAACCCATTAGCACACTTAAATTAATTCCGTACTCAGCATAATAACACATGGCTCTTCCCTTACTTGCGCTTCTCAGGGGAAATATTTGACCACTTACGTCAGTCTCCTGCTTGAACGCTCGCGTAGACCAACTGTGTGACAGTTATTGATTTTTGATGAATGACCTAGCTCTCTCTTCTGGGCTATTACTGCTTTGTTTTCAAACCTTACTTAATTGTTCGATGATTTTTGATGTTTCGGTCTTTTTTTTTTTTTTCCTTTCCAAAGAAGTAAATGCAAAGTGTTTATTCTCCAAAGGCCGTAAACAGAGCTTGCGGGTCTGGTTTCTATGACAACCCCACTTGATGCAGCAAACCTAGATTATCTCTAATGACAGACATGAAGTTTAAATTGCACATTCTGAACAAACAGTGCTCTGCTGACCTTTTATTGAAAAATGGAATACAGGGTGATTAGCATAATGTGTTATATAAAAAGGAAAACCATGTATTGGTGGGCATTATGTGCCGGCGATTAGCTGCACCGCTAGTCTTTAACAAACTGCTTGCCAGGATGGAGAGATTGGGAAATTAAGATTTGCCATCTATCATTTTCAAATTCAGTAAAATCTGCAGCAGTAATTGCACTAAACAGTTTTCGAATAGCACATGTGGTTGTTTCTCTTACTTATTCAATTGAGTTTTCTAGCAGGGGAGCAAGTAAGGAGAGGAAAATTTTACCCATTGTATAAAAAAATAATAATTGTTGGCTCCAATAGCTATTCTGAAACAATCTGTTCATTTTAATACCCTCACGTAGTTCCTGGAGCAAGCCGAGGATCCCATGCATCCTGGCTGCTACCACCTGCAACCCGCTCCTTGGCAGTGCAGGGCAGTGGGGTCCCGGATTGGTTAACCAGAGGCAGGGTCTAGGTGGGGTCCAGCCACTGGATACCAGGACACCTGGCACCTCTCTTGTCAACCACAAAATGAAGGGCTGGACAGTCTGGGCTTCAGAATAAACCACCCGGCTCAAGTGCTAGCTTTGCCTCTAACCTCCTTATGACCTTGGGCAAAGCAAGTAGCTTCTCCAAGACCCGAGCAACATGGGATGTGGAAGCAGCACCTGATTGCTCCTGCTACTGTGGGTACCGAGTGGTGGCTGCATGGGAATACGATGCTGAATATGACAAGGTCCAGTCAGTGGCTCCCACCAGAGCCTTTCACGTTTGTCATCTAATCTCTAAGAAGTAGCTGGGTATGGTGGCGTAGGCCTATAATCCCAGCTACTCAGGAGGCTGAGGCAAAAGGATCACAAGTTCAAGGCCAGTCTGGGCAACTTAGCAAGAACCTGTCTCAAGATAATAAATAAAAAGAGTTCATGGGTACAGCACCCCTGGGTTCAATCCCTAGTAAGGCAAGAGAGAGAGAGAAATGATATGTACATCATTTGATTCTCAGAACAACCCAGGGTGAAGAAGATCATTCTTATCAACCCCACTTCACAAACGGGATGTGAGGAGCCACTAAAAGGTGACTGTGTGGGGTACACTGGCGTTTGTCACAGTACTTTCCAGTTATCACAATGCCTCCCCACAGAGGCTTCCCTTGTCCTCAGTGTTGACCGCCCACATTTCACTGGTGCCCTCTGAATCTGCCTGGGTGCTCCTGGGCACCACAGGGCTCCCATGAGCTCATAGCCTCCCCCCACACATAGAAAATATTCTTCATGTATGATTTTTTTAATTTCCTGCCTAGGGTTGTGATGTGGCTCAGGGGCAGAGCACTCACCTAACATGTACAAAGCATTGGGTTTGATCTCCAGTACTGAAAAATATAATAATAAAAATGAATTTCCTTCTAATGACCTGAAAGTCAGCTAGGCCCTGAGCTGCTGGGCTGCATGCTATACTATTATTATCCCTGTTTCTCAGAGGAAACACTAGACTCAGGAACTCAGGTGACTTGAAGAGGTCCCACCAAGATAATAAAGGATGTGCCTGAAGCTTGAACCCACCCAGGCTGACTCCAAATCCACACATCAGTGCTCTCTTCCCAGCCTGCCCCTCAGAACTGGCAAGAACTGAAGTGCTCAAATTCCACGGGAGTTTAGGAGCTGTACAAACCCTCCGTTCATCAGGATAGCAAACTGCACACAGGGTCTTACTTGCTGTGACCATTGATTATCCTTCAGAACATAACTGCACACAGAATTCAAATGAATGAACCTGCAAATTGTGTCATTTCCAGGGCAACCAGAGGGCAGCAGATAACCTAACAAACAGTCAGGGCTTGTGCCAGGGCACTGATCCTGTCCCTGAACTGTGAGCTCCCACTCAGATCATCAAAAGTTCACCCACTGCTACCCTGTCATCTCAAAAGAGACATTGTGTACTCCTAGCAAGTGAGAGGCCACCAACTTCCCTCTCAGGTAATTCGGTTACTCCTGGCTCCTGCAAGCAGACCCTCTACTGCTGAGAATGCACCAGCTCTCTCCAGAAGATGAACCACATCGGGCTTAGGCCCAGGTTTCCCAAGTAGAAAACAGATGTGCACAGCCCGAGCCCCAAACCAGCTGTCAAAACACCACGGTCCTGCAAACAGTGCCACCCCACGTCCCCATCATGGGAGAAGTATGCACCCAATATTCAGAACCCTTTACCACAAGAAGCCACCACCAGCCCTCCTGGAAAATGACAGAGAGCACAGGGCTTGGGTCTAGTCTAGAATTTGACAGCAGAGGGACCTGGCCCCTGGCCCTGAGAAGAGCAAGAACAGAGGAGGGCAGAGAGGTGTTTGTCATTCCCTTCATGGGGCAAAACTCATCCCACACCCCTGCATTCTGAACAGAGTATGGGAAGAGAAAAATGTGTCTTCATCATAAAGAGACCTGCAGGCAGCACCTGGGCCACACAATCACCTGGTTAGTTAGCATCACCGGTGGTAAGCTGTGTTGGCACGACCCTCTGTATGAGGGGCGAGGGGAAGCCTCTGGTATCTCTTCCCTTCTTATAGATTACCAGTCTCACTGGATTAGGGCCCAACCCTACAACCTCATGTAACCTCACATACCTCCATAAAGGCCCCGTCTCCAAATATAACCACAGTGGGGGTGAGGGTTTCAACATATAGATTTTTGGGGGGACACTATTCAGACCATATCACATGCCTAGCTGCAAGTGGTGATTTTCTTCCTGAAAATCTATATTCTCATTTACATGTGAGAAAACATCAGGAAAACCCAAACGGAGGAATATTCTGTGAAACACCTGATCGCTGTTCTTCAAGTGTCCAGATAAGGAGAATCAGGGAAAGGGGAGGAACTGTCCCAGACCATTGGAGACCAAGGAGACGTGACAAGTAGAAGCCACACGGCATCCTGGATTGGGTCCTGGAGCAGAAATGCACATGGTGGAAACCCTGGGGCCATCTGATCAAGCCCCTAATTTAGTTACCAGCGATGACTGACACTCCATGCTAATTTCTGAGTTTTGACTGAACATATCATGGCTACATAAGATGGTAACTGAATCCGGGTGCTCAGGAAGTCTCCGTGTAATCTTTGCAACCCATGGGTAAATCTAAAGTCACTTCAAAATAAAGTTTTAAACCCAAAACAAAACTTTTTTTTTTTTTTTTTTTTTTAATCCTTGCTTTCTCCTTTCTCACAAGAAAGTCATCTAAATTGTCCTTCCCTCTGCCTTGGGGCTCCATGCCTTGCTCTGTCCATCTTCTACTTGCTGGTATTGGTCCTCTCACCTGCCCATCCTGTTTCCTGCTCACGGAGCTCCTTCCCAGGAAACCGAGCCCACGTTCCCTGGAGAGGACCCCCATTCTCAGACCACCTCTTTCAAGATGCTGAACCCAGCCCCACAATGGGCGGGCCCAGAAACAGACTTAGCCAATCAGCTCGCTTCTCCCCGCCCTGCCACAAGGATTGGTTCGGATGTCCGTCCTTTACTCAGCACCGAGCGAAGCATGATTCTGGTGGGAGACTGGCCTGCTGAGGCTGGCCTGGAACTTGCCATCCCCCTGCCTCAGCCTCGAGTTGCTAGGATTACAGGCGTGCGCCACACCACAAGAGGCATGAACTTTTTTATTTGGGTTGCTAGCTGGCAGGATATAAACAGGCCTGAGTAGGGGCACCGCGTGGTGAGCACGAAGCCAGCAGAAAGAAAAAGCGGCACTAAGCGGCGGAGAGATCTGATGTCTTGGTCCGAGTCCCTGGATCCAGCCATGCATCAGGCTGTAGCATCACGAGACTTTTTAGTTCCCGGTACCAGGATTTCCCTGGTTTACGCTGGAGTCGTCTTTCTGTTGCTTACAACCTCCAGTGTTGAGTCCTTAGTGGCACACTACTCAAATCTCTCCTTCATTAATTAACATCAATTAGGAGGCTGGAGTGTAACTCAGAGGTGGAGGGCATGCCTAGCATGAGCGAGGGCCTAGGTTCCATCTCCAGTGAGGGTGAGGGAAGAAGGAAGCGCTGTTAATTAGCATTATTGGCAGCCCTGGGAATAGAGTGGGCACATGCCCAGGTGGAGTATCAGGTGTTTCTGGAAAATCCATCTGCTGCACAGAAGGCAAGTCCCAAGGGGATGGGCAGGGCACCAAGGGCAGCTGCTACACCTGTGGGGCCCACACCAGGGGCACTGTGCTGTTTCCTGCCTCTGGCGAGTCCCTCTGGTTCCTCTCCCCAATTTCCAGGCTTTGTGCCCTGCCTCCCCATCAACACCCCAGTGACATCACTTGGGACCACTCCCTGTGAACATGGGCACACTCCTTCACACAGGTCTGCCTGCAGCATTTACCCCAACCCAGCTAGAGACTCTAGTTCTGGAGCTGCCCCTCCAAGTGTGCTCCACCATGCAGGGGTTAACCCAGTGTTGCCTGGTTTTCTGAGCCCTGAATACCTGCCCCTTTTCCTCCGACCCTTCTGTCCACAACCCCCTTCCTTCCCCACAGGGACCCCTCCTTCATCCTAACATTCCTGCAGCTCCTGAAATCCTGCTCCTCCATGGCGCTTTCCCTGTTTTATCCCATCCCCCCCCCCCCAAAAAAAAGTGAATGAGTGGCAATTTAGTGGGAAAGGATAGTTTTCTTAACAAACAATGCTAGCCCCAGTGGATATCCTTCTGGAAGAAAAAACACCACTGGATCCCTACCTCAAACTATTTACAAAGATAAGTCCTAGAAAAATAAAGAGGAGGTACTGGGGAATTAATCAAATTGTATCATGTGCATGTACTAATAGGTCACAATTTGTCCCACTATTATGTATAATTATAATGCACCAATAAAAGGAAGAAAGAGGAGAAGAAAGGAGGAAGGAAGAAGAGAAGAGCAACAGATATGAACATAAATTCACTAAGGATCAAATCCAAATGGCCAATAAATATATGAGGACAAAAAAGAGCGAGCAAGTAGAAAAGGCTCCTGGTGGCAGCACGGGGACTTCACCTGAAGCCCAGCTGCTCACGCCCACCGGAAGCTGCATGGCATCCAAGCCAGGACAGTGTGGGCAGGCAGAGCTGGGTTAAGTCCCCGGTCACCACTGCCCGGCTGTGTCACCTAACCTGCTCATTGTCCACCACACAGGGGTAAATAAGAGAACTGAGTAAAGTTGATGAAATGACATTCGTAGAGCACTCCACTCAGTGACTGCATGCAGTAGACACTCAATAAATGCTAGTTATGGCATGAGATGCTATCACTGATTTCAGTGAACTCCCAACCTAGAGCCACCTGCCATGGAAGGGCTTTTGCTTTGAATTGTGTTCCCAAAAAAGATAGGTTGACGTCTTAACCCCACTACCTCAAGATGTGATCTTATTTAGACACAGGATGCTGGAGATGTAAGTAGCTAAGATGAGATCCTACTGGAGCAGCTTGGATCCTTAACCAACTTGACCGGTGTCTTTACAGGAAGAGACACAGAGACAGACACAGGGAAGACAGAAGCAGAGAGTGGTGGCATGGCCCAGGAACACCAAGGACTGAGGCCACCACGAAGCTGAAAGGGCCAGGAGTTCCCTCCCCCAAAAGGGTGCAGAGGAAGCAGGGCCCTGCGGTCACCTGGATCGGGATTGGAAGCACCTAGAACTGTGAGCCATTTCTGCTGTTTTGAGGTCCCCACCTCATAGTCCTTTGTCCTAACAGCTCTAGGACACTGAAATAGAGTCTAACTGATTTTTTTAAGCTTCAAAAAGTAGATTCAACCATAATGAATGTTTCCCAAAGTGTGTCTGGAACTAGAGGAACCTAGACAGGTGTAACAAAAAAATATCCTGTGGAAAGGGGTAAATAGAAAAAGCACTGAGTTAAACTGAGCTTCAGCGTGTGAGGAGCAAGCAGGCCGCGCGTGTTCCAGGTTACTCCTTGAGGAATGGAACAACAGTTTCAGGCTGTGCCTACCGTGAGTTACTCAAATTCATAATCCAGTAGTGTTTCATGAGTTACCTCATTCTGAGTACAAGTACCAAGGTAGAATGACTCTATACCTTGTTTGTACAAGTGAACAACCATCTGCCTAGCACAGCCATAAGACATAAACTGACGAATTAAATGTGCTAATAAAAATGACCACCTGTGAACTTATCAAATTAAATTGGTAGCCCATAGATGCCTGGGCATATCAACCCTATATCAGAAAAGACAGGCCCATGAGCTTATCAACACACCAGACCACCAAATGAAGCAACCCCCTCACCTGAGACCCATAAAAGAAGGAGCACCCCAAGACTAGCTGGGGCAGCACACATCAACCTGATATCAGACCATCCAGTGAATGTGGCACAAGATCTGCAGGCAATGAACCTCTGCCCCTGTCCCCAGGCTTCTGATCAGCTCAAACTCCCTGCTCGACATTGCCCACTTTGAAATTTCCCACCCGAACTGCCTGCCTTCCGGCCTTCCAGACACTGGCCTAGAATAAGTTCCACACTCCATCAGCTTCTGTGGTTGAAATCTCACCTGACCACCGCAGGGACTCTTCTGCATGTGACTCTGCTCACTGCCTTTGCTTCCAGGACAGCCTCCTAAAACCCTGGGGCCACTCTAACCCACTCTTAGCCTTCCTGTAGTGTATGTATATGTATATATCGTTGTGTAAAGTGTGATGGGTGGTTTGGTGTTACTGGCATTAGCCATTGAGATTTAAATAAAAGAACCTGTGGATTGCCTGGCTGATGACTTCCAAGTGACCCACAAGTACTGGGTGAATTGCATCTGATGAACGTGAACCAGTTTCAGCTTGCGAATTAATTGTTGTCAGTAAATTCTGAAACTGTGAAGACATCTATGTTGACATCATGGCTCACTCGCGACACAGGGACTTCCTTAACGCAAGATTTGCAAGGGCCTTGAATGTACTGATGTGCTTTGTGAATGCCCTGGAAGGGGTCCAGGAATGGCTATCCCACATTTATACCACCAGAGAACCTTCTTCTCAGAGCCTCTGGTGGGACTAGTTTCTGCAGAGTACAGCACAGCAGTAAAGGAACAAAGAAGCCTGGCTTGTGGGAGTTTACAGTCACGGTCACTCATGGAGGATGCATTTGCCCCGCTGTGGCCTCTCCAGATCTCTGGGACACTTTAGATTCCTGAGACTGCGAGCTGCTGCACATGGTCAGCAGGAGCTTCCCGCTCCTGGTCCCACTTTGTGCATGAATCCCAGGCACCTCCTGGGTTCCCGTTCCCTCCTGACCCCTTCCCCACACACAGTCAGCTGGCATTTTTACCTAACTCAATGTCTTTGGTATGAGAATGTCTTTGGTGAGAGAATGATGTGGCTCCTTAAAAAAGAAGGCAGATTTCAATTTGCTGAATCATTCTGGAAGAGAGTAGTGCCTGAGAGAGAAGTAGGTCAGCCCTGGGCAGCGACATCCCCCACCCACAGGATGAAAGGCACCCGACTGAACAATGCCGGCCAGCCCAGGGCCTGGATGTTCCAACGCTCTACCTGATTCGCTCATGTAAGCCTCACCACAATGAGACAAGCATGAAGTTCGATTCTCTTCCAGCGGAGGGATGGAACCCCAGAAACCCGCCTACCCTGCTCACCAAAAACGGAGGGTTGATCATCCCAGGCACGGCAGCGAGACACTCAAGTTCAGTAGCTCATTCCTTCATTCACTGTTTTTAGTCACCTTTGTCAGTACTGTGACAAAAGACCTGAAGAGAACAATTTTAAAGAAAGAGAGGTTTATTTTGGACTCCCAGTTTCAGAGTTCTCAGTCCACAGACAGCTGACTGCATGGTTCTGCCCAAGATGAGGCAGAACATTGTGGCAGAAGGGTGTGGAGGAGGAAAGCAGCTCAGGACGTGGCAATCTGGAAGCAGAGAGAGAGAAGTCAGTTCACTAGGGACAAAATGTATACCCCAAAGGCACACCCCCAGTGACCTGCCTCCTTCAGCCACACCCTACCTGCCTACAGTTACCACCCAGTTAATCTATATCAGTGGATTAAACCATGGATGAGGATATGCCTCTCATAACCTGATATTTTGCCTCTGGACATTCTTGCCCTGTCTCACACATGGGGGATTGCCTGTGGATTGCCTGGCTGATCACTTCCAAGTGACCCACAAGTCCTGGGTGAATTGCAACTGATGAACATGAACGAGAACCAGTTTCAGCTTGCAAATTTATTGTTGTCAACAAATTCTGAAACTGTGAAAAGACATCTATGTCGACATCACGGCTCACTCACAACACATGGACTTCCTTGGGGGACACCATATATCCAAACCATCACATTTATTGAACACAGAAGCAGTCCCTATCCTCTAGATGGATGCATTGGTGGAAACCAACAAGTAGAGCCCCAGTTACAATACCAGTAGCCAATGATCTGCTCGGGGAAACCCAGGAGACTTCAGAGCACCAGGAGAAGCACCATCGTGGACTTTGGGACAGAGGTGATCAGGGAGAGCTTCCTGGAAGAGGCAATCGCTCAGCCAGGTCCTGGAAACAGGTGGGAGTTAGCCAGGTGAAAGGACATGCCAGCCTGGGAAGCCCACACACATAGTGGCTTAGAAGCCAGAAGATAGCTAGGGTCTTTAGAGGAATTTAGGGAGCAGAAGGGGCAGCAAGAAATGGAAGCCAGTTGCAGCCAAGTAAGCACCTTCCTTGGATCCACAGCCATATTTCAGACTGGAAAATGAAATTTGAATCCTGACTCCACTTACTTCCACCTGTGTGGCAGTGAGCTGTTAAACAGCCCCTGTGGGCTTTGGCTTCCACACGTGGAAAGTGCAGGGAGGGAGAGTACCTCCCACATGGACTGTGCGGGGCGGAAGGACTTCCTGTGTGGAGAGCACCTAAGGAAGCCCTCCCAGGTGGTATCCTCGTCCTCATCGGGCAGGGGTCAGCCCTGGGCCCGTCCAATGCAAAGGTGGACTGGGGACTTCCAGGACAGGAAGAAGAATGGGCCTTCAAGCAGTGAGACACCAGCAAACCCCAGCCTCCGCCCTGCCTCCACACCTCCCCTGCCTCCTCTTCCTAAGATAGGGCTCTGCCAAGAAATTCCATGGAAATTCCAGAGGGGTCACTTTGAGTGTCTCTCAGTCCTAGGAACATGCCCACGCACACGCACTGCAAGGGGAAACCTGGGGCCTTTATTTTCTGCCCCCGTGAAGCTGCGTGGCGTAGAAAAGCCACGCAGCTGCCTCTTTGTCAGGCCAGCGGCCGTCCTGGGCATGAAGGCAGGAAGCACGCCTGAGATTCATCCATGGTGGTCCCCTGGTGGGGCATGATCTCCCACAGGGCAGGTGCAGGGAGCAGGGATGGGGCACCCTCTCCCTAGACTTGAGGATTCAGAAGGGATGGAATTGATTCAACCTATTAAAAAACATCCAGACTGAACCGAGGCAGGGCCACCTGTGCCTGCAGCCTCCTGGGAGACCTCCCCTGAAGACTCACGGGTAACTTCCCAGGGGCATTCGACCACACTAAGCAGGGGTATTCCTTTAAAGCAGGGTCCTGGCGCAGATGACCTGCCCCCCACAGGTGAGAAATGTGTCTAATGGGCAGCTTACACCAGCGGCCTCCGGTTAGTGAGCAACGGGGAGGCTCCAGAGCCTTGCCCTCGGCTAGCTCTGGGCCTCCCGGGCTCACACTTGATCTACACCGTGGCTCTCAGGAAAGCAGCCACCACAGGCAGACACCACTCTTCTGACTCATAAGCCCCCATCCTTCCCACGACCTGGACTACGAAACCATACGGAAGAAACTGCGCTTTGCCAAAGGAAGCGTTTTCATCTTATCTATTAAACAAGTAAAATAAATTCACCAATTCATGAATGCCACCAACTCCATCTGGTAGCTCTGGGGCTGTGCCAGGTCCGTCAGGGAGAAGGGGCATGCAGAGCTGAAAGGCGAGAGGCAGCCAGTGAGGAACCTGAGGACAGGCCCCAAGAGCACCCTCTTCCAGTTCCTTCTGGACTGAAACTCTCCCGGGACCCCTGCCTCGTTCACCCACCTGGGCTGCCTCGCCTCAGCCTCCAGAGTCCCCAAGACCAGTGTCCCCTCCACGCGCTCCTGTCTGCTCACAGCCCCTCACCTGCTCCCTGCCTCTTCTTAGGGAGCTGGGCACCCCTAAGCAGCCTGTGTGCATCCAAGGCATGTGCCGTAGGACCAGGTGTCATCCAGGACCCCACGCCCCATTACTCACCATTGACAGGTACCAAGCCCTGTAGGCAAATTACCTAATGCCCTCCTCAAGGCCACCCAAAGAAACAGATTCTGCAATTATTCCCACTTTGCAAATGAGCAAATAGAGGCCAAGCAGCTAAGGCACAGGAAGAGGGAAGACACCCAGTAGGGGCCAGAACCCACAGCACAGGATCCCCCGTGGCCACCAAAACCTGCTCTTCTCTCTGGTGCTGCCCCGGCTGGCCCACCTCCAGCCCACTCCAGAGTCCTTTTCTGTCCCCTTTCTTTCCATTCTGCCTTGTCCCATCAGGTCCCCTCAGGGTCCCCTCAGGGCCCATCACCACCCTAGGGTGGGCATATGTTATGGTCTGAATCGTGTCCCAAAAATTAATATGTTAAAGCCCCCCTCCCCTACACCATGTGCCGTATTTGGAGACAGGACCTTTAAGGGGGTATTTAAGGTAAAATGAGGTCACGGAGTGTGACCCTAATTGACAGGACTGGTGTCCCTAAGAGGAAAAGACACCAGAGCTCACAATCCGTCCCTCCCCATGCCCTCTGCCCCACTCCCACAGCCCCCTACACACACAGGAAAGGCCATCTACCGCAAGCCAGGGGGACAGGCCTGCCAGCACCTTGACCACGGACCTCCAGTCTCCTAAGTCTGTGGCTTTGGTCACCCAGTCTGGAGTTTTGTTCTAGCAGCCAGAGCAGACCAAGACCGCGCGTGACCCAAGACCATGCGTGACCCATGGCACCTGCCGTCCCACCCCGGCTCGTGCAGGACCCGGGGCCACAGCTGCTGGGAGAGGTGGCAGAAGGGGGAAGATGCCAGGTACCTCCTTCAGATGCAGCTAGAGGGAGCCCTGCCTTAGGCAACCCCCTCACTCGACCGAGGGGCCCAGAGTCCAAACACCTGGGTTTCCTTCTAGCCTCCTTGGGCCTCTGTTTCCCCATCTGTAAATGGGGATACCAATATTGACCACACCAGGTGATCATGTGAGGATTACTAGGAATAAAAATATGTGATACAATACAGCAAAACCATGTCGAGTTATAAAGCCAAGCACAGTGGCACACACACCTGTGGTCACAGCTACTTGGGAGGCTGGGGCAGGATGATGGCTGAAGCAGCTTCTGGAGCAGTCACCACTCTCCCCACCCCACCCTAAAGCGTGTGCTCCCTGTACCAGCTCAGCTCACGGGTTCTTGCAATGCCAAGAGAAAGACGCAGGCGTAGAGAGTGGATCTGCCTGGCATAGAATCAGGAGAGGGGAAATGGGGGAGAAAACCATGCAGGTTTTCAGAGAGAGGCTGGTGTTGAGGGCGGAGCGGGGGCGAGTTTCTGGAGAGGCAGCCGTGACGGCTCTGGAAAGCAGAACAGAGGAAGGGTTTCTGCAGAAGTTCCCACACTGCCCAAGAGTGCCCTGCCTTTGATAATCCACAGGCAGGAAGGCAGCATCTCAACCTCCCGTCATTGCTCCTGAGGTGACACACTGCACTTCTTTGAAAGTGGCTCCCCACAGACACTGGGACCCACAGGGCCCAGAAACAGTCAGGTTACCCATCAGAGGCTCCCAGAGCTTGGGTTTCAACATGGGGGGTACTAAACAAACGCTCTTTCGTGGGGCAATAGTAGTAACTTTACGCTGGCTGGTCGTAGGAGAGAGAGCCTCAAATATAAGCTTCAAAGCCCTGGGGGCCTGTCTCCTTCCCATGAATTCCTGCATATCCAGAGTTAAGGTACCCCAGGAGAAAGGAGCTTCCTGGCCAGGCCTCGGGCACCCAGGAGTGAGTCAGCCTGTTGGACTCCTCAGGTGAGTGAGCTTCACAGAAGGTTCTGGGACATGGACCAGGGACCCCAGCGCTCCTGTCCTGAGTCCACTGCAGGCTCAAGCCACTTGATTCATCCCAGAAGATGAAAGGACTCGGTGATCATCACCCTGCTATTTCTCCAAATAACTCTGAGACCCAGGCCAGCTGGTGGCAGTTGGCAGGAACGCTGCCAGCCCCTCCGTCGGTCTGCCTTAAAAATCGGGAGAAAGAAAGGAACCGCAGGAATGCAGCTGGGAGTACCCTGGAGCACCCAGGTCTGTGTCTGGAACTTTCTCTGCATGAATCTGGTATTTGGGACTATCACATTTATGTAGCCTTGAAATTTATTCAGATTTGTTCTAGAAATCTTTATGATTTTCATTTTTCCCTCCAAAAAATAAAATCGAACAGTTCCTAGGACAAACAGGTGGCTCCCCACCCTCATCCTATCCTGATTGTGAAGGGCAAGGACACAGAGTAGACACAGAGGAGCCCCCAGTCCCAAAGCCCCAGGTACACAGGGAGCCACACCGGTACCCAGGTGCTGCAGAGATGAAGTAGGAATTCAGCCCCACTCTGGCTAGTATCAGTGACCAGAAACTCATCCACAACCATTCTCCGCCTCTTTCAGATATCATAGAAGGCATGAGCAAACCTGTTTTGGTACTTTAGGATGGTGGCCCACTGTCAGTGTGTGCCAATGCTGCCTGGGGCACAGAGTGGCATGCCTCCTGGGCCTCCATAAACACCTGCCAGATGGCTCAGAGTCTGTAGCAACCAGCCTGCTCTGTCCCCCTCCGACTGAAGGATCTCCAGGAACAGGAGGCTGTGTGGACAAACAGGTGACACCTCGTGGGCCTCCCCTGAGCCCCCATCCCCAGCACATAGGGCTCTAGCTCTTTCATGCTGGCTCTGGTCCTCAGGAGGCCCCAGATGACCCAAATCTTGTGAAGGAGCAATGATGGCTGCCTTGGGAGCATTTCCCAGGGACAGCTGTAACTCAGAGGACTTACTAGTCGCATCTGGATCATGCCCCAAAGGACAGACACCAGAGCAACTGCTTATCCTTCCTACCCAGCAGTTGTTGGAGAGTCTACAAAGTCCAGCTCACAGTCCCACAGTACCGCTGTGCGGGGTGCGGGGAGCGAGGCTCGTCTGATGTTCCCTTGGTACAGATGAAACAGTGGAGGCTCCCTGAGCGCCTGGGGTCCTGCATCGGCTTTAGTGGAAGAGCTGACTGTGCAATGTCTGCTCTGCCCACAGATCACCAGCTTCTCCCTCTGCTCCTCGCCGTTCTCTTCAATGTTCCCGAGGATCTGAGCACTTGCCTTGAAACACTAATCCACAAACCAGCAGCCCAGACAGGGTAGCCATGAACAATCTTATAGGTTGTATATTTTGCAACTTCAGGGGTGTTATGGTTCAGATATGAGGTGTCCCCCAAAAGCTCCTGTGTTAATACAGGAATATTCAGGGGTGAAATGATTAGATTATGAGAGCTATAACCTGATCAGTCCATCGTTTGAATGGGCTGTGGTAACTAAAGGCAGGGGTGCAGCTGGAGAAGGTGGGTCACTGGGGGAGATGCTGGAAGGATGTGTCCCCTCTGTGGCCCCCTCCCCTCTACCTCCTGGCCACTGTGAGGTAAGCATCTTTCCTCTGTGGCACTCTTCCACCATGATGTTCTGCCTTACCTTGGGCCCAGAGCAATGGAATCCGTCCACCATGGACTAAATCTTTGAAACCATAAGCCAAAGTAAACATTTCATCCTTTAAGTTGTTTTTGCCAAGTATTTTGGTCACAGTGACACAGAACTGACTAACACACAAATTGGTACTAAGAAGTGGGGTAGTTGCCATGATTAACCTGACTGCGTGGTTCTGAGCCTTGGAAATGGTATGCAGGTAGAGTTTGGAAAAGTTTGGAGATGCAAGATGGAGAAGCCTTAGAACGCTGTAAGCAAAGCTTAATGATTATGGTGGGAGCTCAAAAGACCAGAATGGGAGAGGAATGCCGACAATAAAGACTGTGCTCATGAGGTTTTAGAGGGAAATGAGGAATCTATTGGGAACTGGACTAGAGGCCACCCATGTTACATTCTGACAAAGAACCTGTCTATGTTTTGCCCGTGTCCTGAGACCTTAAGTAAGGATGAATAGGAATAATTAATCTGGTGGAGGATATTTCAAGATACCACAGCATTCAGTTAGTGGCATGGACTTTGCTGGCAGCTTTTTGCCAGGTTTACTGTGAGAATTGGGAGCTAGAAACAGGAGAGGATTTTCAAAACTTGCAGTTTGCCCCCTCCCCAAAAAATGCATGTAAAACTGGAGCTAAAGGAGGTATGGTTGTTGAAGAGATTATAGCCACTAAAGAGATGTTAAGTACTTGGCACAGAGACACTAGGAAAGATGTCTTGAGTACATCAAAGGAATTAGCAAGACCACACTCATCACAGGCTCAAGGGTGTAGAAGAAAAACTTCTTTTCTTTTTTTTTTTTTTTTTTTTTTTGTTGTTGTTGTGGTACTGGGGAAGTAAAAACTTCTTTAAGAGAACTTGAGTACACCCTGCTCACATGGAGTACCCAGAAGGTTGTTTCCCCAGTATTTATTACAGCATTCAGCCACCCAGGCACTCAGAGGCCACTTCAGCCATAGCCCAGGGGAGCCCAGACCCTGGTGTCATGACATGGGACTGGTTCTACAGGAATGCAGAATGCGGAAGTTAAGGGGTCACAGAGACTTCTATGGAGATTTCAAAGGAAGTCCTTTGAAAGGAAAAACAGGCTAAGTGGGCAAGCCCTGAGAGGTGGATCACTGGGCTTCATAGCATGAAAATATGAAGGTGAAGCCAAAGGTGGAATGGAGATCAGGAATTTTTAAATGCCAGTAACACTGACCTTCTGCCAAGAAAAGCTGTTGGATGTAGAGAAAAATGGGATAAGAGAGAGGCCATGTGTAGGGGTGTGTGCCAGGCTAGCTGAGGTGCAGTTAAGAGCCCACGGAGCCATAACCCAGGCCCTGGGAGTTGGGTAAATACAGGTTTGTGGTGAGCAACCTGCAAACTCATTTATTGCAGGAGAAACCATATGTTTTATAGACTTTTAATCAAATCACAATGTGCCACAGGGGATCAGACCACCAGGCCCCTATACAGGTTCCCTTGATAACACTAGGTAAATTTGGGGACAGTGTTTACTTTTCTAAGTGACCAGAGCAGAATGCTCCTCTCTGTAGGTATTCCCGATGGGTGTGAATGTGTGAAGGTTTTCCTTACACACTTGAGACATTCACAGCTGCTAGCCAAGACTTAGGACTTCTCCCAAGAGACCATAGGGCCAGAGCTGCACAAACCTTTTGAGAAAACATCTGTCATGTGCTCCAGATGCTGAACATGGAGCTAGGAGACCTAACATTGACCTGGCTGGGTTTCACCCTTGCTTTGATCCCCTTCCTTCTTTCTATGCCCAATTCCCCTTTTTGGGATATAAATGTTTACTCTATGTCACAATATATTTGATGTATATAACTTGCTTTTGATTTTTACAGGGTTTCCCTTGAATCTAAAAGGAGACTTTGGACTTGGACTTTCAGGAAATGTTGGAATGTTAAGACTCTGCGGACTCTTGGAGATGGACTAGATTCATTTTGCATTGTGAGATAAACATGAGCTTTTGGGGCCCCAGGGCAAAATTTTATGATTAGCATCCCCCAAAATTGCCTGTGTTAATGCAAGAATGCTCAGAGGTGAAATAACTGGATTACGAGGTGTAACCTAATCAGTTCGTTGTAGTTTGAGCTACAATGGATTGACTGGTGGTGCTTGTAAGCATGGCTGAAGGAGGTAGTTCACTGGGGGTGTGCCCTAGAAGGGTTCATCTTCCCGGTGACCCTCCTTTCCCTCTTCCTCTGTTTCCTGGCCACCAGGAGGTGAGCGATGCTCCTTCACCATGCTCTTCTGCCATCATATTCTGCCTCACCTTAGGTCCAGAGCAATGGATTCAGCCAAGCATGGCCTAAATCTCTGAAACTATGAGCCAAAATAAACTTCTCCTCCTCTAAGTTGTTCTTGTCAGGTATTTTGGTAACAGCAACACAAAGCTGACTAACATAAGAGGGTAGCCATTCACACAGACTACGATGTTTGGAAATGCACTTGAGTCCAACCCTTGCTGAGGCCTTATCCAACATCTTCAGGCTGGGACCACATCAGCCTGTGCAGATCATTTCACCCAAGAGCCTGTCCTAATCTTCCCTCAGCCTAAACCACATCCAACCTGATAGCAGGACACAGCCCAAGGAGACTAGGGGGCTCCGGAGTCTGTGGGGAGTTACTGATGTCAGGTTGGTTGGAAACCCAGACTCCGTAGCTCCAACTGCCCTCACGTCCACTCTGCCTTCCATCAGGCCCTGCAGAGCCAAGATTCATGGTCCCCTGCACAAACATCTGTACCAAAAGAATCCAGCCTGAGTTCCCAGGGAGAGAACTTAAGGCGACCCCAGCACTGCAGGCTACTAATGAAAATACCAATTCTGGGCCAGAACCAGGCTCACAGGGGGAGTACGCCCTGCTCCATGAATTCTTCAGCATTACTGAGCCACCAAGAGGCTCATAACCATGCAGCTTGTTAGCAGGAAAAGGGGGAATAGCCCTACGGCCCCATTGTTCAGAAGCATGACAAGCTCAGCTCCTGGACCTGGGTCTGTTGCATTCCTTTGCAGTCCTCAGATGTGTGACGGTTATCAATTGAGCACCAACTATGTGTTGGGCATCTTTGGAAATTCTTTGTGCATATCACCTCCTGTAGATCTCACAACCACCCAGGGAGGCTGGCACTGTTATGGCACCCATTTCAAAGATGAGGAGAGAGAAGCACAAGCAGGAAAAGGCATAAAGATCTCACCTGAGAGCATTAGGCCAGGGAGTGGGGTTGACCTGGGCAAGCTGACTGCAGTTGTTAGCTCTTGAGCTGCCACTTCTGCTGTTCCTACTGGTGTGCCTTTGTCCACCAGGTGCCCTCTCTGTGCCATGCACTTTCCAAGTGCCAGAGGTAGTGATGAGTAGAATCCATCATAGCCCACCATTGAAGAGCAGAGGCTGATGGCCAGCTGGACGTTAATCAGCCACGCACCACGGACTTGCTCCTGTGCTAAGCAGCAGAGGATGCAGCAAAGTATGTCATAGGGACCTGCAGTCGGGAGGTCTGAGGAGGCTTCTCTGAGAAACTGCTGCCCTGAGGGACATTAACCGGGGTGTGGGGAGGGATGGCAGAAGCAGAGAAGGCCAGACCCTGCAGCAGGAGGGCAGAGATAGCTCCCCAAAACTGATAATAGTCCAGTACTCAAAACCTACAGGGCTAAAAAGTGCAAACTCAACCATAGTTACAGGGGACAGGGCGAGGCAGTGGGGGGGGGGGGGGGGGGGGGAGGAAACTTTAAGGGTAACCAATCTGCTTATTATCTTGAGAGGGGTGACAGTTGCATGGGTGTCTACATGTGTCAAAACCCATCAAATCGCAAGCTTTACATGCAGGGAATTGTAAGGCTCTCGTGGCCCCGTAAAGCAACCATGGCCCTTGGGTATGTAGGAGGCTGGTGTGTCTGGAGCCCTAAAGAAGCCGGGAGAGGAGACAGAGGCTCGAAGTGCAGAAGCAACAGCTCAGTTGGGCTGGACTGATGCCTGAGAACTGGACCACCAGCTTATAAGAAGTGTCCACGTCCTAGGTCTGTCATAACGGTACTACAAAGTGGAGGCTTGAACTACATTAGTGTACTGCCTCGGTTCAGCAGACCAGAAATCCTAAGTCACAGATCCTCTGAGTCTGTGGGGGGATCTGTTCCAGGCTCGCTCAGTCAATGGCAATAAGTGACATTCCTTGGCTTGGATAAGCCACCCCATTTCTACCTGCATCTTCCCTGGCTCTCCCTGGTGGACCTCTGTCCAAACTCCCCCTTTTATAAGGTCCATCCTGATCCAGAATGGCCTCATCTTTACCAGTTACACCTGCAATGGCCCTATTTCCAAATGAAGTCATATTCTGAGACTGGCAGTTAGGATAGAACCTCTGGATTTGGGGTGAGGTGACAGAACAATTCAATCCCCAACAGGCCGTTTGTGGAATAAAGACTGAGCGAGTTGGGGAGAGAGGCTAAGAGGCAGGTGAGGAGGCCATTAGGATTCTGCTGTCACATCCCCTTGGAGCCTGGCAGTCACTGAGCCCCTCAGAGCCTCTAATCTCTCACCTGTAAAGTGGGACCATGATCTGTGCTTATTTCCCGAGGACCAGAGAAAAGGATCCACATGGGTGTGATAGGACAGCCCCCCTGCTCCCGCCAGAGCCCCTGGGAAGCTCTCTGCTAACAGCCTGGGAGCTGCTCTGTGCCCCCAGGGTCAGCCCGAAGACTCGCTTTTCACTCCACAGACACTAGGGACCCAGAGAGATGTTCCCAGTTAGAGATGAGACCTACCAGACAGCAACTGCCACACTGCAAGAGAAACAATACACCTGGGTGTGGAGCACAGAGGGCCAGCAGCCACAAGGAGGGCTTCAGAGAGAAGGCCCCTCTCCAGTCCCGAAGCCAGCACCAAGGGCCACAGGCGGCCTCAGAGGCCAGTGGAGGCGAGGAAGCGGTTCTCCCCTATAGCCCTGCTCACTCGGCACTGTTCACCCAGGGCTGACCACACCCCCGCCAACTTCTGACCTCCTGATCTGTGAAAGGACGCACGCATGCTGTTTTGAGCCACTACGTTTGTCGTCATTTGTTCAGCAGTGGTGGACGAGTTCAGGTGGAGTGGACACTTGGTTCCTCCAAGGAGCGGCTCAGGCATGGGACAAGCAGAGGGGCTGGACCCTGCTTCTCAGCAGCCCCAGGTGAACTGCCCACCCTGACCACCTCACAGAAGGGGCACAGGGGTGGCTTGGGTACAGCTTTGAAGCCTTGGGTCCTCTGAACGACAGTGACCGATCTGGGGCGGAGGGACCCCAGAATGACAGTACCAGCAGGGCCCTCACACCATGACCCGACTCCTGGTGTTGCCGATGAGAAATCTGAAGAGAAAGACTCACCCCAAGTTCCATGGGAATCAGAGGTCAAAGCCAGGACGTAACAAAGGTGTCCTCGAGTCCAGACCCTAGGGTAGGAGCTGCTCAGGAACTCTGCAGCCCTCCAGGGTGGCTCTCCACTATGCAGTTCAACTTTCCAGACGAGGCATTTTACCGAAGCTCGGCTCTCGGACCACACAGGAACGCCACACTGCGTGCACACCTGGAGCCCTGGCTCAGAGGCAGCTCGGAACCCCCGGTGGCACCCACTCCGCCTGGCTCCCCACCCGAGGAAGCTCACTGCAGCTGCCCACAGCAGTTAGGCCATTGCTCGGGCCGCCAGCTAAGCTCGTCCCTCATTCCCAGGTCGGCTTGGAGGCTGGCTCTGCACGAGGACTCATTTCCACCCTCCGGCCCGGAGGGAATAAGCAGGCCCGGGTGGAGGCCTGGCTATCAGGCCATCTGCACAGGCAGGGCTCCCGGGTGGCCGCGTGCTGCATGTCGGCAGGTGAGCGGGAGAACAAGCCTTTTTTAGGGCCTGGGATCCCACTTTCTAATTTAAAGAATCTTTCAAGTCTCAGGAAACTCACTGAACATTCCAAACGGGTCCACTGGCAGAATCCTTCCCCCTCAGTACCGACTGACAACTCACCCTCCGCTCTTGGTGTTTTGTGTTCACAGAAAGCACGTCATAAAAACAAATAAGCTATTGGCCATTACGTTACTCTGTGGGGTAAAAGGGGTCTTGCACAAATGTTAAAGGATTTTTAAACACAGCATTGTTTCCAGCATGGCGGGGCCTTCAGAGGAAGTCTGGGGGAATCAGTCGCGACACTCTTCATTAGAAGATCTTGGTGCACAGGAAGCACCAAAAGTAGCAGCTTCTCCTTTCTCTCTTCCGAGCACCAGGATATTTATTGTCATCATGTGAAGGTCCATTAGTGACAGTCCTGGAAAATGGCTCTTTCAAGGTCGGTGAAACACAAGCAAAGGGGCAAGCTAAGAAATGACTCCAGATGCAGGCAGCTCTGCGGCCCTCAGTGGCAAAGGGTGCCCAGTCCAAAAGAAAGCTGGACACCGAGCTGCAAGGTTGGCTTGCTTTCGGATTAAACCAGGCACAGCCTGACTGCAGAAACCAGCTGCTGCTTTCGTGCCAGACGCTGCTAAGTGCAATGCCGGCTGGGATTCTCGGAAGTCCCGTGGGCTGAGGTCTCCGGGGGCCTCCGCATCTTTCCCTGCTCAGCTGTGTTCCCAGGGGCCCACCTAGCCCCAGGGCCCCAGCTCCCTATTGTACCCTCAGCAAGAGACTAGAGGGCGGGAGTGGAGGGCACTTGGAGAGGCTGCTCTCAGACACTACAGATGGGCAGAGCTGGCTCCTCGCCTCTGGGCCAGCAGCTCTGGCCAGGGACCCTGCTCCAGCCCCCAGCACTGTCCTTCCTGCCCTCTCTTGCCAGAGTGGTAGGTGCTCTGCTCCCTGCTGCTAGTGCCAAGGTCCTGCTGCACCCCAGGTGGGTTTCTCTTGTCCCCTCCTCCCTGTGTGGACAGTCCCTGAACTCTCCTCAGGTTTCCCACTTGAATGTCCCCTCTGTTTCCTACAGGACCTAAGTGACCTCGAGGAACCCTCCTTGGACTGCTCCAGCTCCCTCCTTGCACTGCCCTGAACACTTGAAGTCAATAGCCCTCGATTCAGAACAGAAAGTCCTGAGCCTCAAATAGCTCACAATTGTTCCAGAAGCGCCCGTGAGGAGTGCCAAGCCGCCTTGTGACCTTCAGGTCAGGGACCAGGACATCCACGTCCTCCAGTCCACACAAGGTCTGCTAAGCAGATTGAGCTGGCCATACCTGCCACAGAAGGCCCCCTTCCCTGCCAAGCTCATGGCCCATGAAAGTAGTGGCTAAGATGCCAGGTGGGGCCAAGGGTGGGCCTGGGGAGGAGAAATCTGTGAGTGACCAGAGGGAAGGCCAGCAAGTGGCATCCCGTTCCCCTCCCCACTGTCCCACCTCTTCTCTCCCCCTTTAACCAACAGCCTGCTCTAAGGCAAGAGGCAGCTTTGGCTTCTGGCTTTCCTATCCAGTGACAGGTCATCTGGGGCCACACTGAAGTCAGGAGTTGAGGCCAGGAACCCCCAGGACCTCCGCCCTGTGGCCTGGAGTTCTGGCCTGGTCCAGCAAGTTTCCACAGGCCCGGCAACCTGCAGGTGGTGAGGGGCTTGCGCCAGCCAGGGAAGGGCCAAAACTCAGCTTCACCACTCAGCAGGTGTGGTTCCTGGGTAAGGATCTTGATCTGGCTTCCCCGAAGGTGGACTCTGACACAGGGCCTGGGTGCAGGTGGCTTCTCAGGGACGCAGACCCAGGAGGCACAGGCAGCGGGTGGGGAGGTGCCACAGAGAAGGGAAGAGAGCCAATGAGAGTGAGGGAGTGGGCCTGTGCCTCCATGGGGAGTGAGCCCCACAGGGAGCCCTGGTCGCTGGTAGAACCCCCAGTGCCCACCGTGGGCGCGGGCCTGGCCTGCCGACCTCTGCCCTCCGTGGCCAGGGATCTGAGGAGGGCTCCAGATATCTGGTCTGCGCTTCAGACCAGACCAGCACACAGCCCACTACCTTCCCTCTGCCAGCGAATGCCCTTGAGAAGAGAGATGGCAGTCACCAGCGCGTGCAGGGACAGTTCGTAGGCGACCTCGGACGTGGGCTGAGGATTCACCCACAGCATGTCACTTCGCTTTGCTGAGCCTCACTGACAAGCAGGATGATGAGACTGTTGGGCCCACCCAGCAGGATGCACCGGGACGGCTCTGTTTGTGCGGCTGTGGCTGCTCCAGAGTTGCATGGCACCGTGGGTGCGGGCCTCCCAGCACGGGGGTCCCGGGAGGGACTCTGACTTGGATAGGAGGTGAGCTCCCAGCGGGAGCAACGCTGAAGGCTGGGGCCATTTTGATCAGCGAGAGGAGGATCCAATTTGATGACCAGACCTTCCCCTGGGGAATCGCTGACACTGACTCTGGAAGGGACATCAGAGGGAATCACAGTGCAGCCCTTCTGTGGAAAAGGGAGGGAGCCAGGGCCCAGAGAGGTGGGGCGACTCCCGCCAAGTTGGTGTCCTGACACTGAGGCCTGTCCCTCATCACCACCACCTGGCCTGTACTGGGCCCATTGTCCTGCCCTCAGCCTCCCAGCTCCACCTCCTCCAGATGGCCACAGTGGGCCTGAGGCACCATTAGGACAGGTGCCAGCTCTTAAAGGGCCAGCTGCCCGGTTCTGCGGTCCAACTCCCTCCTCATCAAGGATCTCACAAATGCCACTAGCAACTGTGATAAAGCCAAGTGTCACAACGCAAGAGAGGAACTGTCAGGCGAGCCCAGCCTTGTGCTCCCTGAAATCTGCCATATATGTGTCATTCTTTGGATTTAAATCCTCTCAATTCTGTAAACCATTCCTGAATACTTTTAGAAGCCAGACGTTGAGGAGGGAGGCCAGAGGAGACACAGACCCAACTCAATGACAATCAAACCATAGAAGTTTGAGGGTTAAAGGATGATGGGCAAGCAAACAAAGGAGCAGCAAGTGTGCCTGGGGCACAAAGGGCTGGCAGTCATTGGGTCTGAATGGATGCATAGGAGTTTGCCAGGAGAAAGGAAAGAAACCTTAGGAAGGAACACACGAACAGAGAAGGGAGTGTGAGCAGCCCAGGCGGAGGGATGGGCTGGGCCACAATGGAGAAGCAGGCAGGGGAACAGCGTTCGCAGCCAGGGTCCATCCTGATTGCCCAGTGCCTGTGCTTCTGCCAGTTGCTAAACAAGCTGACCATCACGCATGGTTGGATAGCACCTGGGCAACACACTGTCGTCAAAGAATTGAGGGTCGGGCTCACTTTTACAGAAAAATCCCTCTGTGAACACCGTCAGGATGGCCTGATGCTGGGGAGGGTGCAGGGGAGGAGAGCCCGGGTCTACTTGCCGGGCCTCTCCACGGAATCCTCACACAGCTGCCAGGTGGACCCAAGTCCCCACGCTGCTCGTGAATAACACTGATGCCACATCCCAGTGATATCACTGTAGCTAACTAGTGTTCCCCTTCAGTATCTGTGGCCTCTGGACTTCTTTTTTTTAAAAAAGGTTTATTGCATCAACGCTCAACAGGAGGCATGTTCTGGAAGGTCCCTCGATTCACAGGTGAGTCACCGATGAGACTGGAGCTGATGGCACATGTCCTTCAGCCAGTATTGGAGCGGCCCTCTGGGGTGAAGCAAAGCACCAGACCTCAGCTACCAACGCGGCCGAGAGTAAAACAACGGAGACCTTGGCCCTCATGGGGTTCCTATTACGGCAGAGAAATAGAAAGTAAAACAATAATTCCGCTGTGAGAGGCTCTGTGAGGGCGATATGCCGTGATTAATGGTGGCGTTGGCCAAACTACGGCCTTCTTATCAAATCCAGCCCGCAGCCTCCTCTGTACAGCAACAATCAAAACAAAAGGAAAAGAAGTGCCACCCAGAGCTCAAAACCCACAAGGCCTAGTATATTTGCCATCTGTCCCTTGACAGGAAAACATCTGCCAAGGAAGAAGCAGGGGCTCCCCACCAGCAAGGTCTGGGTTCCTACCTGAGCCATGGTTGTCTTCTACTTCCTCAGGGCCGCCTCTACCCCCGGAGGATGAAACACTGAAACGGTTCATCCAAAGTGCCCTTACTCAGCCACCTGCCTGTTAGCCAGGACTCCGATTTCCAGGCGGCGCCTCCTTCCCCACCTGCTGTCTGGGGTCTTGCTCAAGTGGCCGGACCTGAGCAGCAACAGGGCCTCACACTGGCAGAGCAGGGAGCCACACGGGCACCAGCTTCCCACACTGCCCTGGTCCCTCTGCTAGACCTCCTGCCTGAAGCCTTGGTTTTTTAAAAAAAAAAAAAAAAAATAGATGCTGCCTCAGGACCCCTCCCTGGAAATCCTAGTTGCATTTATTTCAGTCAAATAAATTTCTCAGTCCATACCTCAGATTTTAAAGCCTGGCATCAGACAACAGTCCAGCGCACCTGGAGAGGCCATAACACCCTCCAGCAGCATGGCGGAGGGAACCCACGCCGAGCAAGAAGGGCAGCCGGGCCCCTCAGCCCTCGCACCATCTGTGAAAAGGTCCATTACATTTCTGAGCTGAAAAGGAACCAAGGTGACTCTTTCAAAAAGTTTGTCGCATCAATGCTCAACAAAGTCTTTTCTCTCTCACCTGCTTGCCACCCTGGAAGGTTCCAAGTGACTGTTTCCTTCCCAGTGAAACTTGTGCCTCCGTGGAAAATAAATCACTCCTGAACAGTTAACTTTGACATGGGAAGTGAGCCCGTTCCTGAGATTAAAGAGGCTTCTGTGTCCACACAAAGTGACTGGACAAATTCTTCCTGTCGTCGGGGTGAGCACACTCCCTTTGGGGATTGTGTGCACGTGTGTGCTGGAATGAAACCCATTTGGGCTTTGCAGTTCCTAGATATGTGCTCTACTGAGCCCTACACCCAGCCCCAGAGGGGACCCTTGGAAGGATCACACGGAAGAACAAACTGAATGAGAAACAGCAGGGAACACGGTAGCTGGTACCTGATGAACCAGGATGGCTGGGTGGGGAAGCTGAGGCCCAGGTCGAGGGACTGCAGAGCAGGGACCTGGGGCTGGGGGTGTCGGTGGGGTTCAAACAGGAAAAGCATTTGCAGGTGGTCGCAGGAGGCCTCAGACCCAATTCCTTCTCCCACACTTCAGGCCAAACGCCCTCTGGCGCCAGGGGAACAGTGGACATGAATCCAGCTCTGTAACAGGGACACTGAGGACCTGTGGGGAGGGAGGAGCTGTATCCAAAACAGGAAATTGAATTACAGCTTAAATATTGGATCCGAGACCCACAGGCTCCTTCCCACCCTCAGATCTCAGACCGCTGGCAGAAACACAAGCCAGAGCTTGCAAGATTCTTCCAGGAGCAACCTGACTGACTCCAGAGAAACGCTGCAGGACCCAGGAGTTGGTCTTGTGTCCTCTAGGGACAGATGCTAGCCGTGCTTGCCCTTGGGGAAATACGTCATTTAGAACTAACCCCTGTCAAAAAACACAACTTCCTACACTTGCATTAGCTCCTGCCAGCTCTCGTTCAGAGGAGGGGAAATCACATGCCGTGTTTGACGTGTGTGGTTACAAGTTCCCAGAATCCACTTAGGTTTCTGTTATGACTGTCTCTCAACAGCTGAGCCAAATCACCCCAGAGCGAGGGTCTCAACTCTGCAATCAGAACCACCTGGGGTGCCTTAACCAACACCAGCCCCACAGTTCCTCTGTCCTGAGATTCTGATTTAATTAGCAGGCAAGAGCCAGATTTCCTAGTTTTAAAACCTCCCCCCAAAAAAGAAAATAAAAGCTCCCCAGGTGATTCTGAAGTGCAGGAAGATTCAGAAACCATGGCCTCTGAGTGAAGCAATTGACTCCCCAACTCCCATGAGAGGAGCAGTGAGCCTTTGAGAACATACTTTTAAATAAAATTGTACAAGCAATCATTGCCAGATATCTAAGAAAAACTTTTAACATGCAAGACAGACCAAAATAATCTATGTGCAGGAAACAGAAATTACACAGGAAGATCAAATATTTGGGCCAGGGGAGAGATCCTTAATTTCTCAGGCTCTCAGATTAGCACAAATATTAAATCCATGAAATCAGAATGAGACACTTAAAAAAAGAAAGAAAGAAAAAGAAACATTTAGGCAACCAAAAATAACTTTAAAATATTAGAAATAGAAAAAAAAAAAAAAAAACTCAATGAAGGCTTGGAAGCTAAAGATGATAAAATCTCCCTATAAGTAAGCAAAAGGTAAAGAAAACTAGGAAATAGGAGAGTAACCCCAAGAAGATCAACATCAAAATAAGATGTCACAGAGAGAGACCAGGAAAACAGAAGGGAAGAAAATGTCAAAGAAATAATTCAAGATGAAGGCCCCGAGTTTTCAGATTTAAAAAACTTTTCCAGGAACCTGCAGAGGATGGAAAAAACTCTACGAAGGCAGGAGTTGAGGGAATTTAGTCACTGAGTTTCTCCCCATTAGAAGCTAGAAGACAATAGAACAATCTTCTGAAGGAAAATCACTTCTATTTAGAGCCCTCTATCTAGGCAAACTGCTAAGCTACCAATTAAGCAAAGAATAGACACTTTCAGATCTGAAAAATCAAAAATGTTGCCAGGTGCATTGGTGCACCCCTGTAATTCCAGCAGCTTGGGAGGCTCAAGCAAGATTGCAAGTTCAAAGTCAGCCTCAGCGGTTTAGCAAGGCCCTAAGCAACTTAGTGAGACCCTGTCTCAAAATAAACACATTAAAAAGGGCTGAGGATATGGTTCAGTGGTTAACTACCCCTGGGTTCAATCCCTGGTACCAAAAAAAAAAAAAAAAAAAAAAAAAAAATCTCTGTCTTGTACCTTTCCTCAGAATGTTTTTAGAGATATTCCACCAAAATGAAGAAGAGGAATTAGACAGGCAAAGGAGAATATCCAGAAAACCGTGGCACCCAGGATGACCTAAGAGCAACTAATCCAGATGGTACTGGGGCTCTCCCCTGCCTCCTGTGCAGCAAAGGCCTGAGAATGTGAGCTTAGCTCCACCAATGGGCTGCATCCACAGAGATTTCACTTGTAGAGAAAACCAGGTAAAGAACAGGTGTTGATGGGAAACTACTCTCAGGAAATGACAGAGAAGGAGGCATACGACCTGCTGGGACAGTAGAGTGGATACCTGGGCATCCCTAACATCTAGCTCTGCCCCTGATGTTCAACCTTCAAACCCAGGCCTCCTCCCTCCTGAAGATTCTGGAACTGGTGAACAGCATGTAACAAATTGTTCTTTTAGCATTCTGCCATTTGCAACTAAGCTCCTGAGGGATAGAGTGTAACCAAATATTTAGGGCTGAATTCATAGCTCATGTGGCATGTAAAACATTTTGGTTCAAAATGGACCACATATAAGATAGTGTATCGAATTGCCTGGTGATGATGTAATCAGCTTAGTTTGGTAAGCACACTCTGTGACATTGACACAATGACAAAAAATCACCCAATGATATGTTTCTCAGAATGTGTCCCTGTCATTAAATAATGCATGATTGTGTACAGAAAAAGATTCAAACAAAAAGGCAATTATCAACTCCAAAGAGAAAAAAATATATCAGAAGGAAGGGTAATCATAGTGCATATACTACATGGATCGCTTGGGAGCAAAATGTTTAACCTTATTAGTGTAGCATTGAACTTGATTTAAAGTTATATCAGGAGAGGAGATAGGGGAAGTGTCTGTGTGTGTGTCAGGGTGGAAGAGGTATTAGTTTCCTGTGGCTGCTGTAACAAATTACAAATTCTACCTACCGAAGGAAGCTTATAAGTACTGGAGGAGGGAGAGAAAACAAATTTTAGCTTACAAATGTGGTAAGCTAAAATGACACAAACTTAGTCTCTTACACTTACAGGCCAGAAATCAGAGGGTCTCCCTGGGCTGTAAGCAACCTGAGAGTCAGGCTGCCTTCCCTGCCAGAGGCTCTAAAGAAGACACACTTCCTCGCTCACTCACATTTTACCAGAACGCAGCTCCTCTCAGTGAGAGGGCTGAGGCGCTGGTCCCCTTGCTGGATGTGAGCTGAGAGCAGCTCCCAACTTCTGCAGACCTCATATCCCTTTACTGGGCACATGCCTGCCTCTAGGCACCCCCTTAGCCGTCACTGACCCTCCTCCAGCTAGTAGCCCAGTTCTGTTACCACAGCACCTCGCGTGTCCCCTCTTCTAAGTCCCTTGTAAACTGAAATGGCACAGTTCTACCTACCGAAGGAATCTTACAAGTACTGGAGGAGGGAGAGAAAATAACATGACAAGCCAACCAGAGAGAGAGAGGGCAAAGACCCATGAGATGCAATGAGGCATCGACTAGACGCTCTGACAGAGAACCCTGCTTTCTTGAGAGTCAGAGAAGCTGAAGCAGAAAGAATGAGAAGGCCGAAGCTACTGCAGCCATTCTCTAACTCTCAGGATGAACCTGGAGATAGGAGCCCACACGGAAGCGAACAGGAAGAAAGAAGGAGAGAGCTGCCACATCCCATCGACAGCCCTGCAGCTAACTAGTATTCCCCTTCAGCGTCTGTGGCCTCTGGGACTTCTGATCCTAATAACAATAATTACCTTGAAGCAATGGGTGTATATCAGAATCACAAGGGACACATTAAAAAGGAAAAAAAAAACCAGGTCTGGTCCCATTCCCCCGATTCCTGATTCTCTTGATCTGGATAGGAACAGCCCTGGGAGGATGGGGAAGAGAGGAGAGTCAGGAAAGGACAGGAAGAGAGGGGGAGGGCTTCTGCCAGCTCTTCTCATTTTGATAAGGTTGGTCTGATAAGGCTTGGCTCCTGCCTCCCTGTTCATGCAAAACAAGCGCCAGGTCAATTCAGTTTCCTTTCTCCTCCCCTTTGCCTGAGGAAATGGGAACTCCCTGACATTTTGGTGGAGCAGAAGCAGAGATGGGGAGAAGGACTTTGTTCTAGAGGGCAAAAGCAGGGGCTCTGGCCCTGGGAGAACAGCATTCCACCCTCACTGCTCAGAAGGTGCTGCTGGGCCCAGGAAGCCTGAATCAGGAGGGAATAGGAGGCCATGCCGAGGCTGGGATGGGACAGGAAGGCTGGCCTGACCCCGCGGCCCTCCTGTAAACTCCCAGAAGAGCCAGAGGGAGAGCAGGTGGAGGTGGCTTGCTGGGCACAGTGACCCCACCCATGTGCTTGGAGACAGGGGCCGGCACACGCTGGCCTCTGGGACTGCTGCAGCCCAGGTGCCAGGCCAGCCCCAGGTCCTGCGTGGCCCTGGACACCACATGGAATCTGAACCGCCTGGTTGGGCCCTGAGCCATCCCCAGGTCCACGCTCAGGCCCCAGATGACAATTCAAGTACGTTAAGACGTGGGGCCTGAGCCCCTGAGACAGCACCCACTCATCATCCCTCAAATACGGCTGGGGCGGCAGGCAGGAGGGAGAAGCAGCAGGAGCCCCCCTGGGGCTTGATGTGTGCCCCGAGAAACGTCCCCAGACCCGTCCCATTCCTAAAAGGAGAAGCAGCCCCAGGCCGGGGCCAGCAGGTGTTCAGGAGGCTGTGCTGTGCGGCCAGGCACAAGGCCCCTTCCTGCCCCTGAAGATGACTGCAAGCACCTCTGGGCTCAGAGGTCCTATTTTCCTATTTGGAGGAGCAGGACTCCTGGCCAGAGGTAAGTCTGGGCCCAGCTCAAACTGACCTGAGTGGCCATCCTATGTCCCCGCTGCTGGTATCCCTACTGCTCACTCGAGAAAGGCTCTCCAAATGGAACTTCTGAGTGAATGGTAGGGGAGGCCAGTGAGGATGTAAGGGTGAAATGATACAAATGAAATGCATTACTCCTCCTCCTCCTCTTCTCCTCCTTATTCTTATTCTTTTCTTTTTATTATTTTGTACAAGGAGTGCTTGACCACTGAGCCATGTTCCCGACCCTTTTTATTTTTTGAGACACAGCCTCCCTAAGTTGCTGAGGCTAATCTCAAACTTGGGATCCTCCTTCCTCTGCCTCCCAAGTCACTGGGATTACAGGCATGCGCCATGGCACTCGGCAGCATTTTATTATTTTGACAGCTGATATCTATGTGTAGGTACTACTTTGATTATATCCATTTTGCAGATAAGGAAACTGAGGCTCAGAGATTTGCCCAAGGGTGCACAGCTAGTCCATCACTGAACAGAAGAGAAGGGCCTGATGCTGCCCAAGAAGTACTTTCATAAAAAATAATTTTGTCTTCAACAACGTCAACTACTCTGGCTGGCTCTTTCCAGCTGCAGCAGGTAACTGTGGAACAAAGTCCTCAAACCCCTCCTGGCTTTGAATTCGGCAAGGGCTGGGGCCAGGTGGTAGGAGGGTGAGGGTATGAGCCCCTCTGGTGGGGGGGGCATCAGCTGCTGAGAAGAACATACAAGGGGCCCAGGCTGCAGAGCCAGGCCTCCTCCCAGGGATCCACAGGCCCTCTCCTGCGCCTGTTCGATCTTTCCTCAAGTGTCACCTTCATGACACCCTGACCACCTGCACCAAAATCGCCACCCCTCTTCTGTCTTCCCCCCACACTTTCACCATCATCGTGAGCCTCGCTTCGCTCGAGTCCAGCCGGCTCTCCCCGAAGGCCCTGCTCCTGGCTCCAGGCTTCAGGGCCACGTTGCAGCCCAGCCCTTGGTGAGCAGAAAACCTGGCTTCTCCAGCTGGAACCTGCAGTGATCACCCAGGGACTCTGTTAATCAGGGACTGAGTCAGGAGGGCTGCCAGTCCTGAGAATCTGCAGCTGTGGTGAGTTCCCAGGATGCTGTGGGCGGGCCAGGATTGAGGCCCTGGGCCTGAGGACCAGGCTTCTTTCCATTCTCTCTTCCTCCTCCATCTCCTCCATCACTCCATCTCTTCCCTTCCCTCCTCATCTCTTGCTTCCTTTTCCCACTCCTGCCCCAGGAATGACCTGGCACCCTCAGGAATCACCCCATCCCGCTGGACTAGAAGGCCAAGATCTCTGACCTGCTCCCAAGGGGCTTGGGGAGCTGCCTGGCTCCTTATTTGCAGAGGCAAAAACACAGCTCAAGCAGGAGGCCCCGGAGTTGGGCGAGTGGGAGCTGGGCGCCGGTTCCCTCCTTAATAGCCACATAATGACTCCTATTAACGGCCCATCAAAGGCAATTACTCCTCCGAGAAACAAAGCCCCCCACAAGCCATTTTTCTCTGCTTGTAGAAAATGCGCTCCTTCCACACCTGCAGCCTGGCTTCCCGTCCCACTCCCTGGGCGGGCGGTTCCGACGGGTCTGTCTTCCTCTCCCCCAGCGGTTTCCCAGCTGACAGCTCCCAGCCACCCGCCCTCTCCCATGGCGGGTAGGGGGCTGGAGGAGTCCCCTTAGTCCTTCATCCGTTTCACATCCGTGAGGGCACTGGACGGAGCCATGAGGAACCATGGGAGCCGGGAGCCACCACGGCCTGTCCTACAGGGAAAACTCCCCCGTGCCCACGTTTACAGGAGCGAGCGTGTCTAGGCGCATGGATCTGAGAGTGAGAGGCATACCACCTGCCGAGCAGCAGCCCATGGCCGGGAACAGGCACGGATAGTGAGCCCCGAGCCCAGTTTTGCCTCCTGGGCACCTGCCCCGACGCTGAGCGCTTTCCCCTAATGCCTCATTTAACGTCACAACACTGAATGTGAGGCAGGGACAATTCCCCAGCTAAGGAAACCAAACTTAGAGGTTATTACCTGTTTGCCCCAAATTGGGTTTCACTCCACAGCTGTCAATCTCCAATCTTTAAAAAAAATCTACTAAAATTTGTTTAAAGTATAAACTATGAGAAGTAAAACAAAAGCTAGGAAGTACTTGAAAGAATATCGTCGTGACCTCTGGTTAAGCAAAGATGTTGTCACAGGGACACAGGAGGTGGTGCTCGAGAATTTTCTCAGCATATGTGCCTGCGTTCCACTTGGGTCTGGAACTGCATTTGCGGAAGAGCTTATGAAGGCAGAGAAGAGGAAACCTGTTGCCTGTGATCCCCAACAAGGTCTGAGGATCCAGGTGGTGGACACCAGGGGGTGCCTCTTCCCCAACAAGCCCTCTGCTCCTACTCTGCCTGACCAGCTGTCTCCTGACAGCAGGACCAAGAAAGGAGTAGGATTTCCTGGAGAGGTCGGTAAGGAGGACAAAGGCCCAGGGGTGGTGTGGTCTACAATCCTCTGGTGGCGAGCTTCCCCTGCAAGTCACTGGCAGTGCCACTGAGGTTCAGAAGGTCAGTGCATGCTGAAGCCTCCCAGCAAGTGCCCCACGCCAGCAGTGATGCCAGAGTTGGGGGACACTGGAAGATGCAGCTTCCTTCTGCTGCTAGGAAGAGGTGAGGGCTAAGTCCAGAAACCAGAACCCAGCCGTGACTCGTGTTCCCACCAGAGTTTTCAAGCTGAGGCCATGAGCTGTTGTAGGCCTGACCGCCTGACCCAGGCAGAGGCCAGGGTGAGCACAGGCTCCGAGGCAGGGGACGGTCCTTCGGCAATCCACTCAGGGCTGGGAATACCTACCAGGCACAAGCTCTGCACTCCAGCTGGGACCTGGCATGTTATTTCCCTTCTCTGAGCCTCAGCTATGCCCTGAATAACAAGAGGATAATAATCCAGCTTAATCCATGAAGGGAAATGGGATGAGGCGCCGTGTTCGCCCGGCTTCACCAGACCATCTCTCGGATCTACAGCTGAGCTTCATTTCTGTTCAGCTTCATTTCTGTCCACTGAGTGGGAGAGACTTACTCAAGCAAGGGAGCCCATCCCCTCGACTCCCTCTGGGTTGGCTTCCAAGTCCTATGTGTCACAGGCCTGGGAGGGAGTGGACAGAGATGCGCCCAGCTGGCCTCTGTCCAGGTGACCTCTCCTAAGAGGTCCTGCTGTGTCTGGTCACGGGGTCTGTGTGACCTGCCTGTGGGGTCTCTGCTGTCTCCCTCTCCCACACCAAGGCCCTTCAAGCCATCAGCACTCACCCTGGCCAGGGTCTCTCACTCTCATAGCAAGTAACATTTTGGACCAGATAATCCACTGTCCGTGAGCCCATCCTGTCCAATGTGGGGTGTTTAGTAGTGTTATGGTTGGGATGTGAAGTGTCCCCCAAAAGCTCACCTGTGAGACAGTGCAAGAAGGTTCAGAGGAGAAATGATGGAGATGTGAGAGTCTTCACCCAATCAGTGAATTAATTCCTGATGGGATGAACTGAGTGGCAACTGAAGGCGGGAGAGTGTGGTTGCAGGAGGTGGGCACTGGGGGCGTGGCTTTGGGTATATATTTGTATCTGGCAAGTGGAGTCTCTCTGCTCTCTGATCATGATGTGGACTTCTTCCTTCCACCACACTCTTCCACCATGATGTTCAGCCCCGAGGAAGGGAACCAACCTTCTGGGAACTAAGACCTCTGAAACCATGAGCCCTCAAATAAACTTTTTCTCCTTTAAAATTGTTCTGGTCAGATCTTTTAGTCCCAGCAGTGAAAAAACTGACTAAAACAAGCAGCATTCCTGGCCTGGACCCATGACATACAGCACATCCCCACACAACCGTAGTGCCAACCAAAAATGTCTCCAATATTGGGAGGCAAAACCATCCCTGGTCGGGAACCACAGAACAGGGCATGGAGCCCCTGCTGCTCCCCTCTGCACATGATGTGGTCTCCCAGGCACTTGGTCCTGACCCACCTGGCTGGCTCTTCTGCCCTGACCACTCTGAACTCTGAGTAGCCCAGAGCCCCCCAGAGCTCTGTGAAGACCCTGGACACCAGCTCGGGATGAGGGGGCTGGCACAGGACAGGCAGTATCCCCTACAGAAGCCTGCAAAAGATGCAGCCCCAGGCATTCAGGAACAGGCCGTGAGGAGGGGCCCCCACCTTGGGAGACGGGCTCCCCCTCAGGCTCCCTGCTACAGCGTGAATGTGTCCCCCAAGTTCATGTGTTGGAGACTTAAGTTCAACAGCATTGAGAAGTGGGACCTTTAAGAGGTGATCAGGTCACGAGGGTCCTGCCTCGGGGATGTCTCAATGCCATCCTGGAAGAAGAGGGTTACTTAACAGAGGTGGGTTTCTGATGGGAGGAGGAGACTGGCCCCTTCCCTTCTATCTTGCCCTGCCTTTCTCCAGCCTACAGAACAGGAAGAAATAAATCTGTTCTGGATAAATCACTGTCTTGGGAATTCTGTTACAGCAGCACAAAATAGAGTGAGACTCTCACCATTTCAGATGTTCAGACCAGCTGCCCAGCACAATTGCCCTGCCCTGCAGATCCTCAGGTCACTTCAGTGCCTGCCCTCATGGCACCCACGCTGCAGCCTGAGCCACTGAAGTCAGCCTTGGAGTCACTTCCCAGACGTGCACTTCCATCACCATTAAAAGGAAGACCAAAGACCAAGTGATGCCATGCGCGTGCATGAGTATGTCACGACGCATTCCAATCTTACTCAGAACCTAGTGCACCGATTTAAAAAACCAGAAGGAAGCCCGATGGGGTAGAGAAAGGAGGTTAGGAGGAGGAAGCGGGAGGAGGGGAGGGAAATAGGAAGCACTGGGAAACTGAAATGCAGCAAACCACGTTATATGCATTTATGACCATGTCCAAATGAACCCTCTATTATATACTATAATGAACTAATAAAAAACGAATTTAAAAAATGTCCCGGAACCTCCTACCATTTTGAGTGCTGCCCAACTCATGAATCGTTCTTTGCTTAAATAAACTCGGTTAAAGAAAAAAAAAAAAAAAGAACAAAATACAATTACTCTAACTTTGCTACTTCTCTCAAAAAGAGGAGCAGGGAGCCGAGTCTTGGGGTGGGGGAACAGCATCATTAACTGCAGACATCAGGAAGCATGGGATGCAGACAGAGCCAGGTGGCAATGGACTGGACTTTATGAAATCGGTTTGAATTAAAATGTGTTTTGCCTCCTTCTCTTCCAGAACAATGTCTCTTCAGAGCATCTCCTAACCCTCAGTGCCAAAAGGCAAATCTGTTCTTTTTACTGTTTTATTGGTTTTGTTTGTTTTGTTTTCTGGTACTGTGGATTAAAACCAGGGGTGCGTCACCACTGAGCTGTATACCCAGGCCTTTTGGAGACAGGGTCTCAATCAGTTGCTTAGAGCCTTACTAGTTGCTGAGGCTGGTTTTGAACTTGTGATCCTCCTCCCTCAGCCTCCTGAGTCTCTGGGATTATAGGCGTGTGCCACCATGCCCCAGTGCAAATTTGTTCTCCCATCCAAGATGGAAGTGGCTGGGGCAGCCAGGAGCCCCACAGTCAGGAGGAGAGCCTTTAAGATACTCAAGGTCTTCTTCTAGCCCAAATTCTCAGACAACTACCTGAACCTTCCACCCGCCCCTACAGTGGGGTTTGGAGATCCCTTCTCCCCGCCTTAAGGATGGACCTGCAGGACATTCTGAAATTCCCAGGGAGAACTGATTTGACAACGACTCCAAGGGGCAACCAACCACTTTGTACAAAGAACAGAAACAATGAAACACCCGTGAACCTCAACAGACATAACACGATCAAACCACGGAGGCAGCCCAACGTGGGAAGCCACTGTACCTGTGCCTCCCCTAGAGGTCTCCCAGGGCCATCTGCCGGGGGTTGTCCTGCTCTCCCCGGATAAAGCAGGCGGGCTGCCTGTCCACATGCATTCCAACAACAAGTGTGCTGAGTGTCCGCACTGTCTTGGGAGGAGGGGCTGCAGCACGACCAGGTTCCCGTTGCCTCCACTCCTCGTCCTCACGGAACTTGAGGGAGACAAACTGTGAGCAAACCAGCACAACCCTGGGTGAAGTCTTCGCCACACCATGCCAACTGCTCTGGGAGGCAGTGACCTCTGCCCTTCAAAATCAGCAGGGCATCTTGACGTGTTAAGAGACAAACTCAAGTAAGCAGAGGTGGGAGTGTGAGTAGGACACCCCCATTCCCCTGCCCACACATCAGACTCCTCTGCAATAGACCCGAGAGCTGTCCACCTGGGTCTCAGGGCCCACGTGATCAGGCTGCCTAGGGCCGTGGGAGAGGAAAATCTGGACCCCCTCACAGTCCATCTGAAGAGGACATGTGTGCCTTTCTCACCTGTATGGTCCTGGTGATGCCACTCTACCCTTTATCCCATCCTTACCAGATCCTGTGAGGGAGGCAGAGCTGTGGCCATCACACCCATTTTGCAGGCAAGGAAATGGAGGCCCAGGAAGGTCATGTGACTCTGTAGCCACCAGAGTCCGGTGGCTCTGTAGGTCCCCTGGCCAGAGCTCTCCCTGCCCCATGCTGCCTCCCAACCAGACTGGCATCTCCCAGGAGGTGACGGTCTCTGTTCCAGGAGGCTTAGGGAGTCCTTCTCAGCGGAATCAAGCTCTGGGTTCCAAGAAAGGCCCACGACCTCCCTGGATGATCCCGACTCCTGGACCCCCTGCCTGAACCCAGGCAATGAGGCAGCCCGGCCACTTTCCCCAAAAAACCTCTGCAGCTCGGAAATAACCCTCAGGTGTGCGGAACCAGGAAGCGCTCTTCAAGAAGCCAAAAAAGAGAGGACACAAGTGTGTGGCTTGGGACACTTCCCATATTTCTTTAACCTGGATGTCAGGGCAAGGGCACCTGAGAGTGGGTGGCAGGTGAGCACAGGGTCAGAGCCACCCTGACGTCCCCTGCATCTGCCATGTGGCCGAAGTCCTCAGGGCCAGCTCCAGAGGAGGAAGGTCTCTCGGGCACCACCATCTCTCAAAGCGCAGCTGTGCTTGGGTGACGGGTTTATTTTTACAGGCTACATTTTCTCCTTCTAGAACCAAGTAGCTCCAGGCGAGGAAGAGGACATTTACACTGCCAAGGGGAAAACCCAGGACAGGAAAGCCAGGACCACAGAAGCCCCCACACTAAGATCCCAGGCTAATCCTTAGGCTTGCCCTAGGCTGCCCCTACATATAGTCCAGGAATTCCATACTGTTACGGGCTGAAACATGTGCCCCCAAAATTTATATGTTGAAATCCTAACCCCTAATACTGTAGAATGTGTCTTCATTTGGAGACAGGGTCTTTAAAGAGATAATTAAGGTTAAATGAGGTTCTTGGGGTGGACCCTAATCCAATGATTGGCATTCTTATAAGAGGAGATTAAAGAGGATTCTGGGAAGGTGGCAGATTAGAAAGCAATCATACTAGACAAAGGTGCCAAAAACTTACAATGGAGAAAAGATAGCCTCTTTAACAATGGTGCTGGCAAAACTGGAAATCCATATGCAGTAAAATGAAATCAAACCCCTATCTCTCAACGTGTAGGAAACTCAACTCAAAATGGATCAAGGATCTAGTAATTAGACCTGAGACCCTTCACCAAATAGAAGAAAAAGTAGGCCCAAATCTCCATCACATTGGCTTAGGATCAGACTTCCTTAATAAGACCCCCATAGCACAAGAAATAAAAGCAAGAATCAATAAATGGGATAGATTCAAACTGAAAAGCTTTGTATCAGCAAAGGAAACAATTAAAAATGTGAAAAGAGACTACAGAGTGGGAGAAAATCTTTTCCACACACACTTCAGAAAAAGCACTAATCTCCAAAGTTTATAAAGAACTTAAACTTTACACCAAAAATACAAAGAACCCAATCAATAAATGGGCTAAGGAAATGGACAGACACTTCACAGAAGAAGATATACAGGTGATCAACAAATACATGAAAAAGTGCTCATCATCCCTGGTAATTAGAGAAATGCAAATTAAAACCACCCTACAATTTCATCTAACTCCAATAAGAATGGCTACTATCAAGAACACAATAAGTGTTGGCACGGATGTGGGGAAAAAGGCACACTCATACTTTGCTGGTGAGGTTGCAAATTGGCGCAGTCACTCTGGAAAGCAGGATGGAGATTCCTCAGAAAATATGGAATGGACCCACCATTTGACCCAGCTATCCCACTCTTCAGTTTATACCCAAAGGACTTAAAATCAGCATACTACAGTAACACAGCCACATCAATGTGCATAGCAGCTCAATTCACAATAGCTAGATTGTGAAACCAACCAAGATGCCCTTCAATTGATGAATGGATAAAGAAACTGTGGTATATATATATATATATACTATGGAATATTACTCAGCCACAAAGAATAAAATTATGGCATTTGCTGGTAAATGGATAAACTTGGAAAATATCATGCTGAGTGAAATAGGCCAAGCCCAAAAAACCAAAGGTCGAATGTTCTCTCTGATATGACGATATACAAAGAGGAGGGGTGATGGGGGAAAGAGAAGAATGAAGGAACTTTGGATGGTGTAGAGGAAAGTGGGGCAGAAGGGGTTGGGGGAAGGAAAGATAGAATGAAACAGACAGTATCACCCTATGTATATATATAATTACATGACTGGTGTGAATCTACATCGTGCACAACCATAGAAATGAAAAGTTGTGCCCCATTTGTGTACAATGAATCAAAATGCAGTCTGTAAAAATTTTAAAAATTAATAAAAAAGAAAGCCATAGGAATCTGTCTTTCCACCTAGAGAACAATTGTACTGGAAGAATTTGTCTGTGTAATTTGGAACTCTGGAGACTTTTGGAGGCTCATCACTTCCAGGGAAATTACAGTTAATTTCTGTCCATCTCAGCACAGCAGCTGCTCCCCATTTCCCAGCCCCAGCAATGTGGCCAGCAGCTGTCCGTCCGTTCCTAAGGTGACCCGCACATAGCTTATGGGAGTCAGGGTGGACAAAACTGGACCCTGTCCTCCAGATCCCAGGGATCTGTGCTCTGATCATTGACTGCTATTTGTGATCCCAGGGCGCAGACTGAGAGGCAGACAGCTACCCTTGTTGCATCCCCCTTTGTTGCAAGTCCTGCCCCTTCTGGCTAAAGTGGTTTCCATGAGATTTTAAGGGCCTTCATTTTTCTCCTTTATTCCTTTGAAGACCTTTACATTAAAGACTAGGATGTTTGAAAGCAAGTGCATATCAAGGAACACTCAAAGTAATCATGCATGCCCAAGAAAAGGTGCAGGTCTAGAAAAGATCTTTTCTCAGAAAAGAAGGCCTTATGTTAATACCTCAAGTGATCCTTGACCCCGAGGCCACCTACAATAATAATTTTTTACAAAAGTGTTTCTGTGGGGGAGAAAACTATGGGAAGTGGGGATAATCTGATTTCCAGAGTTACTATATTATTAGATTCAAATGTTTAGTTTTAAAAAAAATCACAAACATATAAAGGAACAGGGGAGAAAATGGCCTATTCAAGAGACAAATATACATACATACATATTGTCTCTGAAAGGACCTGATGTGGATCTACTACTAGACAAAGATTTAAAACAACAATTATCATACAGATTATCTAAAACTAAAGAAAGATGTAGCAAAAGTCAAGAAACGGTATATAAGCAAAATAAAAAAATCAAAATAGAGCCAGATGTGGTGGCACATGTCTGTAATCCTAGTGATTTAGGAGGCTGAGGCAGGATGATTGCAAGTTCATAGCCAGCCCGAGCAACTTAATGAGATCTTGTTTCACATTTTTTAAGAAGTAAAAATAAAAAGTACTGGTGGTGTACCTCAGTGGTAGAGTGCCCCTTGGGTATGAGAGGAGAGGAGAGGGGAGAGGGGAGATGAGAGGGGAGAGGAGAGGGGACGGGATGGGACCCCTTACATTAAAGACTAGGATTGATGAGAGGAGAGAAAAGAAAAAAGCCAAAAATAAATTCTAGATAAACTCTAGAACTAAAAATAAAAATACATGAAAAGTTCACTAGAAGGAATCAAAATCATATTTGAGCAGGCAGATGAAAGAATCATTGAACTTGAAGCTAGGACAGTGGAAATTATTAAGGCTGAAAAACAGAAGAAAAAAAAAGATTGGAGTGGACAGAGCCTAAGGGATCTATAAGACACCATCAGCAGATCAACATACACATTGAGGGATTTCCAGGAAAGAAAGGTGCAAAACTCTCTAAAGAAATAATGGCTGAGCTCTTCACAAATTTAGTGAAAGACGTGAATATAAACCACCATGAAAGCTCAATGAACTCTGAATAAGACAAATTCAAAGAGGACACACTGAGACACGTCATAATCAAACTTTCAAAAGACAAGGAGACTGTAGAGAGAAGCAAGACAGGTGCAGCTCATCACATACAAGGGACCTCATTAAGGCCATCAGCAGATTTCTTCCTAGAAACTTTGAGGCCAGAAGGTAATGAGTCAATATATATTCAAAGCACTACAGAAATATAAAAAAGCTGTCAACCAAGAATCCTATGTCCAGCAAAACTGTCCTTTGAAAATGAGGAAGAAATTAAGACACCGTTGAGGAAGTTTATTGCCAATGAACCTGCCCCACAAGAATTGCTCAAGGGAGTCCTGCAAAATTACATGAAAGGATACTAGACAGTAATTTGAAAACATATAAAGAAATAAACATCAACACAGGTAAATATCTGGGCAATTATAGCTAGTATTATTGTAATGAAGATTTATAACTCTACTTTTTGTTTTCTACATGACCAAAGAGAATATTTTTGAAACAATTAGTCTAAAAGCTAGATACTTTTCTGTAACTTTGGTTTGTAAGCCTACATTTTGTTTTTTATATAATGTAATAAATGGAGTTAAAACAGTTATTTATGTTTGGAGGCACACAATGTATACATATACACAATTGTATGACAACAGCAACTGAAAGAAGTGGACAGAGCTCTAAAGAAGAATTTTCTTATATGATTGAAGTTAAGTTGACATAAATTCAAATTAAAGTGCTATAACTTTAGGATGTTAAATGTAATCCCCATGGTAACCACAATGAAAATGGTGATAGGATCTATACAAAAGGAAATAAGAAATTTAAACATTTCAGTACCCCTCCCAAAAAAGCAAATACAAGAAAACAATAATAGAGGAAATGAGGGACAGAAGAGTTATAAGGCACGGAAAACAAGTAGTTAAATCCATCCATAAGTGATTAGTTTAAACGTAAGTGGATTAAACTCCCCAAGTGAAAAACAGAGACTGGCAAAATGGATTTACAAAACACAATCCAACTATTTGCTGCCTATAAGCAACACGCTTTAGCTCCACAGACCTGATAGCCAGATAAAGTGGCCCATGCCTGTAATTTCAGCAACTTGGGCAGCTGAGGCAGGAAGCTTACAAGTTCTAGGCCAGCCTGCACAACTTAGCAAAACCCTGTCTCAAAAAATAGAAAGGATGTAGCTCAAGGGCAGAGGACCCCTATATTCAAACCTCAAACTGCGAAAAAAAAATGAAAATCCACAGACACAAATAGTTTGGGAACAATGAAAGAAAAAGATCATTCATGCAAACAGTAACTAGAATGGAGCAGAGGTAGTTTACTAATTTCAGACAAAATAACCTTTAAATCAAAAAAGGTTTCAAGAGACCAAAAGGGCATTATATATTAATAAAAGGTTCACTACAGCAAAAAAAAACAATTATAAACATATATGCACCTGATAACAGAACATCAAAATAGATGAAGCAAAAACTGAATGAATTGAAGGTTGAAATAAATAGTTCTAGAATACAGAACTATTAGATTCTATATTAAATATAGAATTCCAACTATAGTTGGAGACTTCATTACCCCATTCTCAATAATGGCTAGCACAACCAGATAGAAGAAAGTAAGGAAATAAAGAACTTAGGCAATACCAAAAAACCAGTGAGGGCTTTCTCTCCCCCAACTCACTTTCTTTCTCCTCCTCACTTTCCACTCTCTCTAGCGCGCCCCCTTTCTCTTTCCTTTCTCTTTTCCTCTCATTTTCTCTCTTACCCTGCAGGGAGGCACTGTTTGCTTAATAAACTCCCTTATGTGAAAAAAAAAAAAAAATGAGATCTAACAGACACATAGAGACACTTCATCCAACAACAAACACATTCTTCTCAAGTTCAAGTGGAACATCTACCAAGATAGAATGTCAGGCCACAAATTAAACCTCAGTAGATTTTAAAAGATGGATATCATAACAAAGTGTCTTCTCCAACCGCAATGAGATGACGTTAACACACATAATAAGCAAAATTGGAAGAGCCACACATCTGTGGATATTAAATGACATACTCTTAACCAACCAATGGACCTAAGGGAAATTAGAAAATACTTAAGAGATGGATGAAAACAAAACACAACATACCAGAACTTACTGCAGCAAAAATAGCAGTGCTAAAAAAGAAACGTACAGCTATAAACACTTGTATTAAAAACCAGGAGGATCTCCAGTCAATGACTTAACACTACAACTCAACAAACTGCAAAAAGAACCAACTAAACCCGCAGCTAGCAGAGGGAAGAAAATAATAAAGATCAGAGAAGACGACTGGGGGTGTAGCTCAGTGGTAGTGCTTGCCTCGCACGCTCAAGGTCTTGGGTTCAAGCCCCAACAGAGCAAATAAATAAAAAGCTAAAAAATTAGAGGAGAGATTTTTTAAAAATCAAGAAAAGCAAAGTAACAGAGAAAAAAAAAATCAATGAAACCAAGGCTGATACTTTGAAAAGATCAACAAAACTGACAAGCCTTCAGGTGGAGGGACTAAGAAAAGAGAGAAACTCTCGGAAGGAAACAGAACAAAAGCTTCAGGCCAGTGGATATGACAATGACCTCTCAAGTGCGACACACAGGCACGGGTGACAAAAGAAAAAGAGACAAACAAGGTTTCATGAAAATTAAAGACTTCTGTGCATGAAAAGATGATCCCGCCAAGTGAAAAGGCAGCCCACGTGATGGGAGAAAATGTGTGCAAACCACAGGTATCTGGTAAGGGACTCACATCCAGATTGCGTCAAGAACTCCGCAACTTCACAACCCCCACAAACACTCAATTCGAAAATGGACAAAGGACTTGAGTACACGTCTCCTCCAGGAAGACGCCGACAAGCTTCCCTGAGGGACAGCACTGGCACCTGCTGTCGCAATCTTGAAGAGCTTCCCAAGTGACTCCACCTCGGTGGGCACTTGCAAGTTTGTACCTGGCTTCCTCTGGACATCAGCCAACATGCCTTTTCCACTCCCTGCTTTCCTTTGTATCCTTTTTCTATCATAAATCTTAGCCACGGATTCAATCCTTTGAGTCCTTCTAGCGAAGGACTGAGCTGTGACCAAATCTGAGGGTAATATTGGAAACCACTCCCAACACACCTGTGTCGCAACCAGCACCACCAAACTCTCGGGTCTGGAAAATGGCGAAGGGGGATTGGAAAATAAAGATTCACAGACCTAGTTCTTGAAGATAAAGCTGGGATTAGGTGGAGCTCTGCTCTCTGATGGAGATAAAATCTAAAGAGTTAACGCCAGCAATCTTTATTTATATACGACTCACTATCAGGTTAAAGACTATGCAACCATTATTCTTTGTATTCAGGAAAGTTACAGAAACTAGGACATCTATGTAGTTGTTCCACAGTTGCAATCCACAGTTGCAAAGTGCAATGTGAGGAGCTCTGTGTAGATCTCAAGAAAGTCCATTGTTTAAAGTTACCATAAGGTGGGCAGGAACTGGAGAAGCGGAGCTGGTGAACAATGTGGTGGTCTAGCATAAGAATTCCTTCCTTCCAGGGAGCTGTGTGCCTGAGCTCAAGGTTGTACAGAGCCTCCTCAGGCAGGGCATTGCTGCAGTAGCTAGGCATCCTGTGCCCTTGCACAGAAACATTCCCGGGCACCAGGCATGCCACAGCCATGAGCGCATCAGGACCCCTGCTCTCCCATCCTCCGCCACCACTCTTAACACACCTGCTTACCCTCCCCCTACAACAGCCGGCCCTTGACCCTCTCCTCATTTGGAGCATGTTCTTCTCAAACTGTGGACCCAAACCTCATCCCAGCATCAGGGTGACCAGGACAGGAACCTTCTGGAAAGCCTGCATTCATCCACACCTTGAGTTGTTGTGTCTGGAGCCAGCTCTGGACCAGACAGAGTGTTGCCTAGCGCCCCTGAGGCACTGATGCTCACTTAGGCTGGGGAACATCTGGTTTAGAGGAAGATCTCCTCTGCCCAGAATCTGGACACCCGAGTTTTAGCACCAGCTCAGACGCTGACCTGAGGGTCTCTCTTGGGCACGCCTTCTCCCCAGGGCTCCATTTCCCTCTACCAGTAATTCAGGGACTTGGCCCTCACTCAGGGATGGTAGTATTTGGGGGGGTCAAAGGGCCTTCTGGGAGCCAGATGCAAGCAATGAGCCCTCTTCCTAGGACACACACATGCACACACGCACAGAGGAATAATTTTACCTACAACCTAGAAGCTCTCACAGTTCCCATGAGAAGATCCCTGGCTGATTCACCCGGAAGGCCCACCACCCCTCACACTGATCCTACCAACAGCCCAGCCAGGCGATGAAGCTCTGTCACCTCAGACCCCCAACTCACGGACTGATGTTTTTTGCACCCTAATGTCTGTAAAATTGCATACACCAAGACTAATTTTCTCTCCAGAGTGCTACAGTCAGAGATAGAGCATTATATCAAGTACGGTTATTAAATTTCCATATTTAGATGTGCAAAGCCAAGCTCCTCCAGGAGTCCTTGGAAGCCATTCAGTTACTAATAATCAGATCTGCAGCTGTGGCAGCGAGAATCCACATTTTCATTTGGGTGGAGTGGAGGCTGAGGTCCCAATCCAGACTCACCCTCAGGTGTCTTGGCCACCCGTGAGTGCAGGCAGATTAAAGAGGAGAGATGAGATCAGAGGAAATGGGATCTCCTCTGAGAAACCCCCCTGACCTCCCGGGCACACTGGGTTACAGCCTCCTCTGGGTCTGGCACTGTGCGTGGGCAGCTCTGACATGGTCTGGCTGTTATGGTGGCTCCTGGCGTCCGCCTCCCCAGAGTGGGAGCAACACGAGTTCCAAATCTATCTCTGCATCCAGGTCAGATGCCCAGTAACCACTGAGTAGCAAGGGAGAGGGAACCAGCCACGGGGCTGAAGCCTGCTGCTTTCCTAATGTCTTCTTAGTCTTGGAAATTCGTTCCTCCTCGGCTCCAGGGGGAAGCCATGATCAAGCTCTGGTTCAAGTATGGAAACACAACCTAAGTCAGGCCAGTGAAATTCCATCCTGGGGGTTTTGTAGAACCTGTCAGAGGAGAGGCACTCTCCACTGGGGATCTGAAGCCGATTGGATGGACGTCTGCAGGTGGCCACCTCTGCTGAGGGGGTGGAGCATGAGCCTCAGGTGGAAGCCAGCTTTGAGGTTAGTGGTACTGAGAGCAGAGGCTCTGGATCCACTGTGACTGAAGCCTGGGTCATTCTAGAGCTTCCAAGTTTCGTCAGTCAGTGAATGTCCTTTTCGAGTCCATTAGAGGTGATTTTCTGTCACTTGCAAACAAGAGTCCTGGCTAAGGCTCCCAGATTCCCCACTTCCCTTGATTTACTGGGTACCTTCGTAAAGGGTACGTCCTAGGCCTGAGGGTGGTGATGGCTTGCTTGAGGTCATAGAGATGCTTAGAAAGGGGCTGAGACCAGAACTAGGTGGCCTGACTCTCAGGTCATCCTCCAGAGGCAGCACCGCCTCGCCTCTCTTCCTGGAGGCCCAGCATTGGACCAGACCCAACAGCCAAAGCCACCAAAGGCAACGAAGAGCGAGATGCTCCGTTAGCTGTATGCCACCCCCACCCCACGGCGTCCAGGCCACAGACCAGCAAAGGTGCAAACAGTCCCCATGGCAATCAGTGCAGACGCTACTTCAGCCTGAAAAGGGGCTTTCAACGGGAAGGAACCAGAGTCAGAAAGGGAACTGGGGAGAAAGCCCAAGATAGAGCCCTGAAGGGTCACCTCCACTTTGTCCATCGACTTGGCCACTCCTGCTGCTGCGGCTGTTGGAATCAACCCCAAGAACTGACCTGCCTGCTAACGTGCCTGCAGGTAGTTGCCACAGTCCCTGCGTACAGTGCACCGGGCATCCTCAGTCCTCACACAGGCCCGGGAGGGATGTTCCGGCCTAGGAGTAACACAGCAGCCCGCCTACAGGGGCAGCTGTCATTCGGGGCCCAAGCCTGTGCTTCTGGAGTCCTGAGTGTGGCTGAGACACCTGGGCATAATCTTTCTTTTTTAGGCTAACTTTTCATTGTTGATTGATTTGTAATTTTATCATGCTGTGGTTTGAGAATGTGGTCTGCATATAGGAGTTCTTCATTATTTACTGAGACTTGCTTTGGACTAGCAAGCGATAAACTTTTGTAAATACTCCACATCTGCTTGAAAAATAAACATATTTAAATGATAAAACAGGGTTAGAATTCCTTATGTTTCCATCCAATCGAGACCGATGTTTTTCAAAATTTTTTGGTCTTCTAGAGTTCTCATTTTCCAAAAGGTGTGTTAAAATCTCCCATCCGTATAGCTGCCAGTGTTTCTGTTTATTCTCATCATTTTTTTTTTTCTTGTGTGTATCTGAAATAACTTTGGTATTAATCCTGGCTGCTATTTCTTCCTCGTGGTGATTCTTCACGTTCTTTGTGATTTTAGATTCTAAATTCATCCTCAGCAGTTGCAAGATCCCTGAATTGTGAAAGAAAAAAAAAATAAAGTTCTACGTCAAGTGAGCAAATGTTTGACTCAAATTCAGCACTAGAAAGTCCCCCAACCATTGCCAGACCAGCCTACAGGCCCACAGCCCCCATAGAGAACATCATGTAATAAACTGCCCAGACTTGATGGATTGAAACAGCATCATTTATTCCACTTAGAAATCTGCATCTGGGGGCTGGGCTCAGTGGGAATGGTACATCTCTCTCCTACCTGGCCTCAGCTGGTAGAGGCCGAGAACTGGAACAGTTGAAGGCTGAACCAGGCATCTGGCAGTTGACACTGTAGGTTCAGATGGCAGGGACTGCAATAGCTCAGACTCCTCATTCACCTTGCTCTAGTTTGTGTGGCCTCCACATGTGGCCTCTCTGGAAGGACAGCTCTGCCTAGCCAAACTTCTTATATGTTGGCTCAAGAGAGGAGAGAATCAGAGAAACTGAATCCTGTTTGTTACTTAGTTTCAGAGTATCATTTCTTCCATGTTTGCTTATTTGGTTTTTGGGTTTTTTTTTTGTTTTGTTTGTTTTGGCTTTGGGGGTCCCCCCCACCAGCTTGGTCCCAGGGATACTTAACCACTGAGTCACATCCCCAGTCCTTTTTTATTTTTTATTTATTTTGAGACAAGGCCTAAGTGGCTTAGAGCCTTGCTAAATTGCTGAGGCTAGCCTCCAACTTGGAATCCTCCTGCCTCAGCCTCCCAAGTTGCTAGGATGAGAGGCGTGCACCATTGCACCCAGCTAGTCCCTTTTTAAGGCCCAAGACCAGCTCCTATTTAAAGGGAGAGACACAAACATCCCAGTAGAGGAATTTCAGCCTCACATCATAAAAGGAACTTGTGAGATGGGCTACATGGATTGCAGCCATGTTTGGAAAATATAGTCTACCCTGTCTCCTTCACAAAGAACCCTGCCATGCCACCCACATAGCCTTCCCTTATGTGACCTGTTGCCATCGGCTGGTTCCTATGCACTGGAGAAGGGGAAATAACCAGACATTTTAGGAACTGCTGAACACTTGCTCTGAACCCACATGATACAAAGTGGCCAGGGTGTTGTGGACCCAGGTCACACATGGACTCAGAAACATGAACTTCCACCAGGCAAGGCTCACATGGCTACTGATGTGTCTTCATTCCCCAGGGGAACCAGCCAGTCACCCGTGACGAGCCTGGACTGCCTTGGATCACTGTCCATCATGGACGGCAGCACTGTTTTCTTGTTGGAATTCAATCTTGAGAGATGGATTTGCCTTCCCTGCTGGCCAAACTGCAAAAACTGCCTGCAGAGGTGTCCTGGGTACCTAACTCACAGTGGTGGTATTTACTTGGGGGCCAGTGCCAGGAGGAGAGGAAGACTTACATACCTAAATAAAATACAGGAACTTGTACAACTAATACTTAACCATCATCAAGTTCAGATTAATCAAGGGTCCTTTCTGACAATTTAAGCCCAGCAGAAGTCATGTTTCAGTGAAGAATTATTTTTAAATTAATGTCCCAAGTCAAGCATGATATCATAAACCTATAATTCCAGTTACGCAGGAGGCTAAGGTAGAAGGATCACAAATTTGAGGCCAGACTCAGAAACTTAGGGAGACTGTGTCTCAAAAAAAAGGGGGGGGGGGGGCTGGAGTATAGCTCAATGGTAGAGCTCTTGCCTAGCATATATGAGACCCTGGATACAATCCCCAGCACCGCCCCTCAAAAAAAATCCTGCCCTACCATAATCAAATTTATTGAATAAGAACTTAGAATTAGAAAACAAAATTTCTAATCAATTATAGGAAAGCATTTCTTCAACTGCCCACTAAGCTTTCTACAAGTTGCAGGCCCAGAAACAAGATGACCATTTAATTCTACTTTTCAAAAAATGCATCCTTGTATTCTGAAGCCACCCTGAAAACAGTATGTCCCAACACATATCACACGAAATAAACCGGAACTTTCCCAGGAACTGACGTCGTGCATGGTCAAGGTCCCCCCGGAAGTCAGCTCTCTGACCACTCCGAACGGATCCATGACTCGGCTGTAGCCCATTCCCACAGGGGACCACTCTGACCTCCTGGCCACCCCTCCAAGGGACCAGGACAGGCTCTGACTGCCAGGTCCATCCTGGCAGGTGCCTGTGCCATGGTTTGGGGTCTCCTCCTCAGTCTGGAAACAGTTTCTCTGCCCTCAAAGCCTGAGGCACTCAGAAGGGATTGGGGAGGCACAGAAGTAGAAATGGTGCCCACTAGGGCTAGACTTAAAAGCTTCCTTGCCAGGTGAGTTCAGATCCAGTTTGTCATTGAATACAACTGTCAGTGGCTGCAGAAAGGGGCTCGAGGTGGCCACGTTGACTCACTCACCCTTTACTAAACACTACCTCCGCTCAGAGCTATGAGCTAACAGAGGAGCTGGGAGGTCCTGCCAAGGAGGACAGCAGAAAGTACCAACACTGGGCTGGGGAGATAGCTCGGTCGGTAAAGTGCTCGCCTTGCAAGCACAAGGCCCTGGGTTCAATCACCAGCACCGCGAAAAAAAAAAAAAAAAAAAAGTACCAACACTGTGACAGGGGAATTTGAGTCTCTCACTTTAGGAAGCGGGCAGGGAGGCGACCTATGTGGGTCAGAGAAATGGCGCTGGTAAAGTCTCCTTCAGAGGCAAGAAGCAGAATCCTAGATTAAACAGGTCACACTAAAAGAGATTTATTGGATCATCTAACCGGGAAATCCAGGGGTATTCTGCTTCAGGAACAGCTGGATCCAGAGGCTCAAGCAATGATGTCTTTAGTGCTCCGTCAGTATATAGTCCTCTTTTGCACGGGGGTGATCTTCCCATGCAGGCAATATGGCCACTGGCCGTCACAACATCACAGGTGAGATGTGACAAAAAAGAACACTTCCCTCTTGCAAGGTTCTCCCATCAATCTCAGGAAAGGGTCCAGTTAATCCTGGTTGAGTCATGTCGCCCATGCCTGAGCCCATTCCGTGTCCAGGGGAGAGGATTCTCAGACTGGTCTGTGATGTGACAGCAGCAGAGACATGATTGACAGCCCTACCAGGACCACCTGCCATGAGACAGGCATTGTCCAGAAAACTTGAGGATGGAGTGCGGGAAAGCATGCTTCATCAGCCAAAGGCTTGAGCAGGCTGGAACTAGCCTCGATGACCAGGTAGGGTTTACTTGGGGACTTGAGGAGAGCAGAGGGCCCAGATGTGGAAGAGGAATGACCCAGAGGATAACTGAAGGAGGAATGGACAGCAGAGGAGAGCCCAGGGCTCCACTCACTTGCTCAGCTCTCCCTCTCCAGGGCCGTCACTCTGCTGGAACCTGGGGGAGGCAGGTGGGTGCAAAGGGGAGAGGCGAAGAAGCACAGAGGACAGGACTCCTGGGTGGGCTACTCAGAGAACAAGGTCGGCACCACCAGATCCTGGCTGGAAGCCCACTCAGGTGTCCATGCTGGCAGCCAAGAGGTCCCTGCAGAGGCCCGCTGGCTGAGTCTCCAGGGATGAGGGAGGCAATCACTGTCAGACTTCCACGGCAGAGGCAGCAGCAACAAGAAGACAGGAGCTCCACATCTGGAATCTGACGTCCTACGTCCAAACTCTGGCATTTTTTTAAAAAATGGGTCAATATATAGCTAAATAAAGAAAAAGAAATACTCATAATTCCACCACCTAAGGCCACTGTTACAACCTTATATATCTTCCTATTCTTTCATGTTTTTATATAGATATACACAAAACATATAAAAGCAAAGATACATACCAATGGTTTAACAAAAGGGGGATGCGCAGTGTTTGATGACCCCACTGAACAGTGGTGGGCATCCACGTTTCCAAGTCATCGCCTGCCCTGCAGCGAGGCAGCCGGGACCTAAAGGCAGGTAGCCGCTGGCCAGGAGATCACGCCTTGGACTCCCCCAGCAGATCCTGTACAGCCCTGCACCTCAGAGCAGCCTACAGGACAGCCATGGTTCCTGCCAGGACTCTGCTTCCCAGGAGCTGTTGCCTCCTGCCCTCCGGCTGGACTGGACTACTCAGGGAGATGAGCTGACACTTAATCTTTGGTGGGAGACAAAGTGGGCATGTCCCAAGCACAGCCAGGTGGTCAGGATCCAGCAGGGGCTAGGAGATACATGCTGTGCTTTTCTTTGGTGCCAGAAGGGAGCTATTCATTAGCAAATGCCACAGAACTGGACACCACGGGCGCAGACAAGGCATCCAGCATGCTGAAAGGGAACTCCGTCACCCAGAACCTTCTCAGGGAACTAGAGGAAAGTGGACAGATAAAAGACTAGCTTGAAACACACCCAATACTGCTGCTGAGACACAAGAGCACAATCGGAGCTGAATCAAAGAGTTGGCAGGTGAAGAGTGACAGCTGTGGCATCTATTGGCCTGGGTTCAAATTCCCTTCCAGCTTTCACGGTCTGTGTGGCCTTGGGTGTGTTGCATTCCCTCTCTGAGCCTCACCCTCCACAGCTATAAAATGGGATTGACTGTAAAATAACCCTCCCTGGGTTGTTGGGAGATTAAATGAGGTAGCAGTGCTGGGTCCGCTACTCCAGGTTTTTATTACTTAGCTGGCAGTAATGCAAGATAACACATGACTGAATATGGCCACAGGATAAGACACTCAAAACTCCAAATTGTGTGTTAATCATTTTCTAAGCTGTAGTGTACATTTCTTACTTTCTTAAACAGAAAATGAAATTTAACATGTTCCCAAGAATTCAGAATTAACATTGCCAAATCACCATATTCCGCTCCATGCAGTAATACCTACAGATGCCCGTCCGCCTCCTCCTCTACCACTAACAGCTGAGAAGCCAGGTAAGAGAGTGAGTTCCAAAAGTGTGTAAAGGAAGGATTAATGGGCTCCTAGAGAGGGGCCGACCCTTCTGCTTAGCAAAACTGCAACAGCAGGTCACCTCTGTTCAGAGATATTAATCCCAGCCTTTCAACTCGCTTACCTCTCTCAAGCCTCATCCTGGATGGCCAAGGGTTGGGGGTGAATTAAAAAAAGTGACCATTACTTCCTAGAAGTATGACATACAAGTTCTTTTCTAGAAATGAGAGTTCAGCAGAACTGAATTAAAGTCTCTGACCTCTGGGTTTCTCCTTCCAATCTGTGAGGACCCTTCTGGAGATGGGCGTCATCCGGAGAAGAGCCAGCTGCAGAGGGCCTCAAGGGAACGGTGTGGGTCTCCTGAGCCATGATTTCCCAGCCCCTCCACCGGTTCCCAGGTTCCTTTCCCTGCAGTCCTGGCTTGCCCTACCCACAGACATTTGCAAAGTCCCATGAAGTGTGGAAACCTGAATGGGCAGAGTCCCTCCCTACAGAGCCCCTACCGAGTGAAGGAGCACACAGATACCAGCGTCTCCCACCTTGTGATGGGGATGTGACAGGAACAAAATCCCTGAGGACTCAGAGACAAAAGCAACCAGGTCTGCTGCGTGGGAAACGGGGAAGCTTTCTGAAGGGGAAACTAGAGTCCAGGCTTGACAGCAGACAGGAGGAAGAGGAGGGTATTCCTGGCAGAGCAAGCAGCTCTCGCAGAGGTGTGATCAATCATGCAAGCTTGTGTGGAGCTGAAGGAGGGCTGGGAGGAGGCCGAGGCCACAGTGCCTTCAGCATTCAGCTATCATCGCAGTCCCAGCAGGACCAGAAAAGGACCCAGGAATCCCCAAGAGCTGACCCTGGAGAACCCCAGTCCTGCTTTAATATTCAGGAACTGAAGGTTCCACATCAGACCCCCAGCCAGGTCTACCCAGGAAACAGGCATATCTTAAAAGTTTGCAATCATTGGGCATGGTGGTGCACGCCTGTAATCCTAGCTACTGGGGAGGCTGAGGCACAAGGATCATCAAGTTTGAGGCCAGCCTCAGCAACTTAATGAAACCCTGTCTCAAAATAGAAAAGGGTAGGGTTGGGAATGTAGTTCAGTGGTAGAGCATCTCTGGGTTCAATCCCCAGTATTGGAGTGGTGGGGAGCCTGTGGTCACCTGCTGGATCAGTAACCACGGAGGAGCAACCGGCCCTGAGTACACAATGTTTTCATAGAGAAGTTGATCCCCTGGCCAAACAAGCTAAAAATAGTCTCAGGATAGATTTCCAGACAGGACTGACGCATTCAAACCAAAGAGTCTCAAAGATTGGCACAGACGATGAAACCAAAATATCAGTAGGCTCCTCCAGCCTGCAGAGCACTTTGCTCCATCAGCAACGGATTTGCTCGCTGAGACGGGAGTGTGCACCCCCTTTAACAGACCAGGGCTTATCTCCACAGCAGCAAGGGGGGATGCATGGCCCTCCATACACCAACCCCGAGAGTCTAAGACATAGTTAATGAAAAAAGCAAAATGCAGAACTTATGGGATCTCAGCCATATTAAATTTGAAAAGAATGTCCATGTGGGCACGTGTGCATGCATGTGTAAGCACTTGGCCAAAAAAAACAGGGCGACCTCACAAGCCTGTGCAGTGGTTCCATTGACCCCACTGAAGATTCTGAGTTAGGTAACTTGACCATATGGCTCCTTGAGATATAATAACGATTGCTAAGATTCATGCAGCAATTTTTTTAAACATTAAACTCATTCACGACCTGAGTGATGGCGTGTGCCTGGCCCCACCCCTCCATGGAGATAAAACATAAAACACAAACCCAGCCCCGCCCTTGAGACGCTCACACTCCAGGGGAAGTCCGGGGAAGAAACCCCAGAGGGCAAGACCCCGCAGGCGGAGGGCGATATTAGTGTCATCTATACTGTTCATATTCTTAGAACAGGAAAAAATCCACTATTTGAATAGTTAAAACATATTTTTAGTGTTTCCATTGAAAAGTTACTTTTGCACTTGAGGTGCTTACTCTTCAAGTCTCCTACCCAACTCCCAGGAGTTTCTTTTAAATAGTTTTCGTTTTCATTACTATAATAGTAATGTGCATTGAGAAAGCAAAAAATCTAGGAAAAAATAAGGATTCTGAATGTTTTCACCATACGTAAATGATGTTGGAGGGGACAAATATGTTCACCCTGATTTGAACAGTATGTAGTAATATTTGTGTGGGGACCTGGACACAATTTGGTAGGCCCTGAAGAGAGTCATCGGCAACAGCTACTAATAATAAAAGACCAAATGCACAATTTTTATATTTTTGTGTATCAGTGAAAAAATAAATTTAGAATTTTTTTTTTTGAAAAGTGAAACACAGATCTGTACCTGTCCAGAGGGACCTTGCTACACTCCTCACTATGCTAATTGCAGACCTCACCCTGTGGGATCCTCACAGCTACACCATAGCCATTTACGGATCAGTCCTCAACCAGAGGCGAGCTGGCCTCTGAAGAACAAGAGGCAAAGTCTGGAGACATTTTGGTTGTCCCATTGGAGACGGGGACAACTGTTCCTGGCATCTAATAGATGGTCCAGGGATGCTGCTAAGCCTTCCACAAGGTACAGGACAGGGTGGCAAGACACAATGCAGAACCCACCCCAACGTCCACAGTGCTGAGGCTGGGAAACCCTCAAGGCAACACCTTGGCCAGGCGCCGTGGTGTACACCTGTAATCCCGGTGGCTCAGGAGGCTGAAGCAGGAGGATCGAGAGTTCAAAGCCAGTCTCAGCAAAAGTGAGGCACTAAGCAACTCAGTGAGACCCTGTCTCTAAATAAAACACAAAATAGGGCTGGGGATGTGTCTCAGTGGTAGGGTGCCCCTGAGTTCAATCCCCAGTACCCAAAAAAAAAAAAAAAACAAAAAACAAAAAAAAAAACAGACAACAACTTGCCCAAGGGCACACAGCTAGTGATGCAGGCAGGATAATAGCATCCCAAACCGGAGCACACACTGCCTTCCATGCCAGGGCAAGTAAAGGTGGAAATAAGATTACAGTTCCTAGTCAGCTGAACCTAAAATAGGGAGACATCTGAATTACCCAGGTGTGCCCAAAGCAATCACAAGGGCCCTTATGAGAAAGAGGTGTGTGTCACAGAGGTGCAGAGTGGGATTGACTCAACCCAACGTGCTAGCTTTGAAGACAGGAGTCCTTCAAAGCCTAGCTTGTGACCGATGTTCAAAGAAGGGGGAAAAACGATCTGTAATCCTGTATCCCAGGGAGAACCACTGTTACTACTTCAGAATTAGATCAGTTGCCGATTTAAATTGTGAGCATTTGTCCAGGTCATTAAAAAATTAAACCATAACTTCCACTGACTATATAATAATAACCACCATCACTGAACTACACTTATTTTTTTTTTTTTTTTTTTTTTTGGTACTAAGGATTGAACCCAGGGGTACTCTGCCACTGAGCTACTTCTCCAGCCCTTTGCATTTTCTATTTTTAGCAAGGTCTCACTGTGTTGCTTAGGCCAGCCTTGAACTTTCAATCCTCCTGCCTCAGCCTCCTGCCTCTGCCTCCCACGTATTGGGGATTACAGTTGTGTGCCACCCGCCCAGCTGTTCCTTTTTTTTCTTGGCTATTAGGTTGTTTTCAATTCTGTACTATTACAAACAATCCCACAAATAATTTTTTTTTGGTGTAATTTCTGAGTGCATCTTGGGTTACAGTCATGCACATGATATTTTGGCCAACAATAAATGCATAAGATGGGAGAGCCATAAGATGATATCACCTAAGGATGTGACGGTTATCTTGATCTCAGGATGAGGCAATCATCCCACGAGACATTTCTCAGGTCAGGTCCCCATTGAAAACAGGACTGTTTCCTCAGAATGAATTCCTAGAAGTCAAATCACTGATTCAAAGGGAAGGAAAACACCGAGACTCTTAACAGACCCTGCCGAAGGACTCTCCACACAGGAAGCACAGGAAAGTATCCACGTCATCATATTCCTCAAAAATCTAAAGAATTTTGAAAATATAATCTGATCAGTGAAAACAGTATCTTGCTTAATCTGCCCTTCTTTGGTTATTAGAGGAGAACTTTTTTCTCTTGTAGCTACAAATCGCTTTATTTCCTCTATGAATCTTTTTCCTCCCCCCACTGTGTTAACTTCTTTATTGATTACCAAACGGGGCCCTCAAGAGGTACACCAAACTCAAGTCTTCTGACGCTCCTCCTATGCGTGACCACCACACTCATGCAGCTGAAGACTAGTTAACAGAACCGACAGGAGATACCCAGGCCCTGGCTCCAAAGGCTGCAGGACGAGGGCCTAGCGCTAGCACTTCTGCCCAGGGGACAACTCTCCGGTATAAATTCAGCTTCTGGTCTTTATGCTTTGGTCCTGGGCGGTTTTTACAGCAAATCCATGAGTTGTTTTTTGTTTGTTTGTTTTTGTTTTGTTTTGTTTTGTTTTTCATATACTTTGCCCATCTTCTACTTCTGGGTTCATCTTCTAATCAGTTTGCTTGGATTGGTCTTTGCCAGTGCTGGGGATGGAACCCAGGGCCTACATGCTAGGCAAGTGCTCTACCACTGAGCCACAACCCCAGCCCTGTGTGTGTGTCACTGGAAACTGAACCCAGGGGTGCTCTACCACTGAATTATAACCCCAGCCTCTTCTATTTTTATTGCAAGACAGGGCCTAAGTTGCCTACGCTGGTCTTGCAATCCTTCTGCCTCACTCTTCCCCAATAGCTGGGATCACAGGCGTGCACCATCATGCCCAGCTCAGTTTGTTAGGGTAAATATCAATATGCAAGAAAGTAACCCTGTATTCTCATATGTGCAAGAGACATTTTACAAAGTATATTTGGGGAAGGTATTTGCCATGCACATTTGTCATGTTTTAGGAAGCTATCTGCCATAAATAGTTGTTTGCTATGGCCTTAAATTTTAGCACTCTGACATTGTTCCTGTTTTGTGCCCTCTTTCTCCCAAGTTCATTAGATCTATTGCTTTTTCCTCGGGAACTTCATCATCTAAATGCCTTTCAAGACCCTCCCAGTTCAGAGAAGGAATAAATATTTACATGCATTTCCTTTAGGTTGTGTAGTACAGTTTAATTTCCTAAACTTAACTCTTTAATTTACAATCCATTGGACCATAAAATGCCAACCATGAAGACAACATTCTTGCAACATTTCAAAATTATAAACAGCTGGAAAAGTGAAATTACAACCCCAAGAAAATTTTGGCCAAAAGTAACCTTGAATGTGACATACACTAGATTGCAGGTGTCCTTGCTGTGGTCCAGCAAGGCTGTTAGGCACAAAGGTCAAGCAGATCACACGGGACCCCTCCAGCAGAAGCATCCCCTATCCTCAAACAAAGCCCTGGTCAACTTCTGCCTCACCCTGAGATTCCCCAGGGCTGGACACTGGAGTAGATGCTGATGGTTCCCTGGGACTTCCTCCTCCTACCATGCCATGCTCAAGTTCACAAAGAAGCCAAAGGCCTTGCCTGGAGCTGCCCGAGTTCCACCTCCCTGTCCATCTCCCACACCCCAAGGAGAAAGGATGGAAGCTCCTCTAACCTGCTCGCAAGTGGAGATTGGCGTCTGCCTGGATAGAGAAGCGGGGTCATCAAAAGGTGATGGTGCAGCCTGGAGCAGTACTTCCCCTTCTCCATGGTGTTCCTGAGTGTTGGTGCAGTGCTGCGGATGGAGCCCAGGGTCTCTCACATACTAGGCGAGTGCTCTCCCTAACTACACCCAACCCTGGAGCAGTGATTCTCAAGGACAGCGTCTGGCCAGTATCTACTAACGATAAAGAACCCAAGACTGCAAATAATTCACTTTCCCAAAACTTTTTCCCATTTTTAAAAATTGTTTGTTGATGGACCTTTATTTATATGCAGTGCTGAGGACTGAACTCAGTGCCTTGCACATGCTAGGCAAGTGCTCTACCACTGAGCCACAACCCCAGCCCCTCCCCTATTTTTAAGACATGGGGTCTCTCTGTGTTGCCCAGGCTGACCCCAAACTCCTAGAATCAAGTGATCCCCCTGCCTCAGCCTCTCAAGTAGTTGGGACCGCAGCACCACCACCACGCGCAGCAACTTCCCATTTTTAGTATGCAGCTTCAAAAGACAATCACAAAGAAAAGAGTGAGGTGTACAGAAAAACTACATATAAACCTGGTGCTTTTCCATCACTTTCAGTGGCTCTCCCTGGTCCCACACCGTCCCTAGAGCCCCAGAGCAACAATGTCCCAAGTCTCCCAGTCATTCCTTGCTCTTCTCTACAGTTGTACCAGATATGTTTCAGTTGTGCATGATTTTTGGTATTAAAATTTCTTAGACCAATCAAATTCAGTGAAGTGTGTTGGAGCAAAACAAAAACAATTCTCTGGCCGGGCAGCTCCTGAAACCAGGACAGCGTGATCAGACCGAACTTCCAGGAGAGCAGCAGCGAGGTCCGGAAAACAACCTAATTATCTATAGCCTAGTCAATCAACCAGTCAATTGGTTACAGATTAGCTAGTTAATTGCTTACAGCTTAATTGGCTACAGGGCCTCCTGCAACCAACCACAGCTCAGTCACTGCAATTAAGCTCTATTGGTTTGGGGTGTGGGGCCCAGTGCAGGTGCACCTAGAACCTATGGTCTCCTGCAAAACACGACTTCCTATATTTATCAAAGTTGAAACGGAGTACATTTCATTCTTTTGCAATCACACTTTTTTCATTCAACATTATGTTCCTGAGGCTCACGTTTTCTCACCTACTCTGATCTACTCATTCATACTGCTCAATGTGTCCCACTGAATAAACACATCACAAGTTATGTTCACAGTTTACTGTTGATGAACAGTCGGGCTGTTTCCAGTTTGGGGCAATTAAGAATAGAGCTGCTGTGACCATCTTTTACAACTTTGAGGTATGACTTATATCACACAAAACTTTCTCATAATAAGTAAGCCCACTTAGAAATGGGCATAATTGTGCATCCCTCACCACGGCCAGTTTTAGAACATTTCCTTCACCCAGGAGGTCCTTCATGCCTGTCTGCTGTCAGTCCCACCCACCCACCATCCATAACCCCAAGAACTGCTAATCTGCTTCCTAGCTCGATACCACTGTCCTTTCTAGAAATTTCATACAGGTGGAACTGTACAATATCTTTTATGTCTGCCTTCTTCCACTTGGCATGTTCTTAGAATCATCCATCCTGTTGTGTGTACCCATAGGTTTTCCCTTTTTATTGATCAGTAGTAGACCATTCTGTGGATGGTCTACTAGATTTTGTTTATCTATTCACCAGTTAATGGGCATGAGAATTATTTTCAGGCTAATAGGAATGATGCTGCTAAGAATACTTGTGTACTAGGCTTTGGACCTGTGTTTTCGTTTCTCTTGGGTAGATACCTGCTCTACAACTATGGGTCATATGGTAAATTCATATTTTGTTTGTTTAGTTTTGGGCAATGCTGGAGATCAGACCCAGGGCCGCACCCACGTCAAGCAAGCCCTCTGCTGCCGAGTTACACCCCCAGTCCTTTTTATTTTGAAACAAAATCTCACTAGGTTGTCTAGACTAGCATTGAACTTGCGACCCCCCTGCCTCGGTCTCCCAAATTGCTTGGGATTACAGGAATAAGCCACTATACCCCATCGGAGTGCTTTTAAATGACTTGGTTTTGTTTGGGGGACATCTGACACAGAATGGGATGTACCTATTTTGACCATTTTCCCCCAAATGGTACTCACTCTGTTCCTTCCCACTGTTGTACCATGCTGGCCCTCCCAACCTTCCTAGCAGAATCCCAGATGCCCCAAGAACGACCAGGTGCATCTGAAGAGGCACAAACCCAGCTTGGAGTGAGAGAAACAGGTGCAAGTCTCAGTCCTGCTACTTCTTAGCAGCTTGGGTCTCTGCAGTAGCACGAGGGAGTCAGAGACCTGGCCTCACAGAGCAGCTGGGCAAGGTGGGGCTGAGACATGGAGGAATCACTCCAATTAGCTGGGAGCCTCCAGCCCACAGGCAGGAGAAAAAGGCCATACCCCAAAGCACCTGCCCCCAACTCCCTAATCCTTCGAGACCTTGTCTACATGCACACGACTGCGTCACAGCAGCAAAGCATGCCTTTTTGACAGGAGTACCAAATGCATTTTCTTTGTGTTACTACGGGTTTCCATTAAAACAAAGTCAGCTGCAAGAATACCCAGCTCCAAGTGGCTCAAACAAGTCACTGACACAAATGTCACCAAGGCTTTTCTTTAGCTTCTCCCGGAAGTCACCACCAGTTTGCCAACTTTTTGTCCTGAAAACTTGTCACCTCAGGGCTGCCACAGCTCCATAACCTGAGCTTCAGAAGAGGAATTTCCTGGTCTGATTTTTGGGTGGTTTCTTCCTTTTTAAATTAGGGACCAAAATCATTCCCAGATTCCCCCTAACAGACACCAGCTCACACCTCAAGGGCCAGGACTGGGTCAGCAGCCCTCTTCTTCCCCCCACTTTGACCAGGGGAAATGAGTTATTTTCTGCTTGTCCTAAACCTGTCACAGCTCACTCAGGGGGCTGAGGGAAGGACTCTAAATAAGCAAGGAGGGTAAGCAGTTGCCACTTTACATGAGGAGTCCCTTCATTCTCAAGGAAAGAGCTGTGGCCTAGAGGGGTTAAGTCCCTCATCCAAGGCCAACTGTGTCTTTGCAACCTGGCTGCGGGGCCCAGCAAGCTCCCCGCTTCATCAAGGGGTGCTTCCAGAGGCATGACGTGGACAAAGTCATACCCTGCAGGCAAGATCTCCCCAAGTGCCCAACCACGCCTCACCCCTGCAACCCCACAGCTGGGGCAGCCAAAGCACGTCCGGCCCCTTGCAAAAGCTTGGCAAGCAGGCCAGCAGGAACCCAGAGTCTGACAAACGGCAGCTCCAGAGCTGCTGGACACCAGCCGAGCTGCCTCATTCCCCAGGGCTGACCTCATGCTTCTGAAGAGCCTCAAGATGCCCAAGGCCTGTGTGCAGCCTCTCAGGGTTCAGCTCCGCTGCCAGCAAAGGAAACAGCCCTGGCGGGGGACGTGCAGAGCAGCGGGAACGCAGAGCCCAGGCAGCCCACCCCACCACCACCCAGAAGAAACGGAGCAGCACCCCTAACTGCTCAGACGAGGCCCGATGCCCACCTGTCTTCTTGTCCTGACTGTCGGAGGGTGTCCTTTGAGGAAATGTTCACACTCTGGCTGTTTCCATCCGCTTCATTCAGACTCCTGGAAAGTGAACACAAGACAGTCAGACTTCACGGGACACAGCAAGAGCAACTCTCGAGTCAGTTCTCCCACCTCAAAGAGCTGGCAAGCTCACAGCCAGGCTGGGGCCTGTGCTTGGTGACAAAAGTAACAGTTTATTTTACCCAGAGCCGGAGCAGCTGCCCACTTTGGCCCTTCTATGGCTACTAACAGCAAAGGCTTCCAGTACTATGCCCAGCATGTGCCCAGGGTCCAACACCTTCATGTACTTCACTTCCACTTCAGACCCTCCTTTGGAGCCAAACACCTGCTTGACAGTGAACAACGGTAACAAGGGGCAAGGTGAACAGCCGTGGAAATAGCACAAGGCCAGACTCCAGAACATACATGTCCCTTCCCTTCTGGGGCGTCTCTGTCCCATCACCACTGCCCACTCACTCAGGCTGCAGGTCCCAGGCAAGGCATTTGTTCTTATTCAAGTTCATGTAAAAGTTTCTATTCTCCTCATTCAATCACAGGAGCTAAGAACTGTGTGGGGCAAGAAAGGTCTCATTTGTTTGCCTTCCTCCCTTGGGCCCCACCCAGAGGGAGCAGACACAGCAGCTAGCAGTTTAAAATGTTCTTTGTTGAAGTTTTTCTCAGAATGATGGTTTCCACTCTTTAGAGCTCAAAAAGTCTGCAGGCCTTGGAGGTATGCAGGCTGTAGGGCTGCATGATCAACATGGAACTGTCCACTTACAGAATAATAATCTTCATACCACTCGGGAGGCCAACTTTCTCATGGTAAGAGTTCCAATTCAGGGTCAGCAACCTGCCAGGCCTCTGCAGGAGCCCCACGGCACTTGGGCTCTTCTATTTATTTTTGGTGGGAGAGAGGGAGGAAATAAAGGATGGCTTTTTAACTTGAATGCCAACACACACTTGAACAAGGAACTGTGTTGGCAAGTGCACTGTATTCCTGCCTGGTTTCAGGTCTCACATCACCTTTTGTCAGAGGCTAAGAGGTGAGACAGAGCCTGGAAAAGCCCTAACCCAACAGGTGATCAGAACAGGTACCACTTTACTGCCTCAAGTCCTTCCCTGAGCCTGCCAGCAGGCCCTGGATTGCTTCCTGCAGGTAGGGGCCCATGCCAGAGGCACATCAGACCACCTCACTTCTCTTTCCAGCATCCCTGTGCTCTGCATTTGAATTCTGTCAATGTATGTGCCAATTCCATCTGAAATACCTTCTGGGCCTTGGTGTGGGAGGCCCCAGTGTGATCTAGGCCAGAGTGATCAGGCCCCAGTCCTGGCTGTGGCTGTCACACAGTTACTGTGTAACTCAAAAGAAATCCTTCTCTTCAGAGGCTCATTTTCTTCATCTGTAAAGACTAGAATGAATGATCCCAAAGGCCTCTTCCACCACTGACATTGATTCACCCACTCATTCATTTTAACGTCAGCTCAGGCCAGCATTAGCGTCCTCTGTGGGGCCACCCTAAACCTATGGATACAGCCGGACCTGGAAGCATGGCTTCCAGCCTCAGGAGGGCTGCCACTGTCAGGCATCCCATCTCTTAGTTTCAATACCCACCACATGGTCCACAGCGGGGCAGGCAAGCCTTGCCCTGCCACTGGCCCAGCTACCAGGGCAGGTATTGTCCTGGGCAATAACCTAGGTCACATCCTAGAAGGGCCCTCAGGGCCTCAAACCTGTCCTTCTTTTGATCTTAAAGGGAAAAAAAAGTTACCTGTCCCTGGGAAAGGCAAGACTACTTGTCATCCTCCCAATCACAAAGTATCTTAATGTTGTTCTTCATGGTTTTTACCAAAAATATATATATATATTTGTTTCAAAGCATTAAATTATAATGTTGGATATGCTATTCTTCATGTTGCATACACCCTAGATTTCAATCCAGATGCCCCAGGGGTGAGGGACTTCACACGGGTCCATCACCACTGTCCTAAGCTCTGTGGCCCGCGGGAAGATTTTCTGGCCCAGTCCCCACTCCTACCTAAATCACCAGCGAATGGCCCCAGGCTGAACACCTGTTGGAAGGCTGCTGCGCTGTGGGAAAGTCCTGTGTCCCTCCGCTACTTACTAAGGCAAAACCATAAGCTCTCTGAGCCTTGGGGGTTCGTGAGGATTTCATTCGGCGGAAAACGTTTGCGAGCCCGGTGGGAACGGAAGTTACTGGGTCGCTGGGCGTCTACGATGTAAGAGCTGCGTCTTAAAATCGCGCCTTGTCCTACCTCCCACGGCTTCTCTTGCTGATGTTGGCAAGAAGCCGGGAGGCAAAAACAGGGCTTCTTGGTTCGCGGGCCCGGGGCCATTCAAGGCTGGGAGGTGGGCGCGCAATCCTGGGGCATAACCCGGTCGCCATCCGGAATCCGGTCCTCGGCGACCCTCAACACTAGATTCGGGGAGACCCAGCCTGGTCTCCCGTTCCAGTCCCAGGGTCCCGCTCTGGGATCAAGGCGAGCCTCCGCCCGGGGCGGCTCTCCCCTACTTTCCCTAAGCTCCCAGCTGCGCGCGCCGCGCACGCCCCCTTCCCAGCCGCAACCAATCAGCATCGGGAGCGGCGCCCGTGGCGCGGGGGCTCTGGTCCGCAGCCAGTTAGCGCCGCGGTCCGAGGCGGCGCCTCGCCCGCCCCCTCGCAGAATGAAAGGCGCCCCGCAGCTGGCGAGGCGGGCGCTGCGTGCGGGGCGCGGGAGTCGCGCGGGTCGGAGTGGAGCGCGCGCACTGCCCGCCCGCCCGCCTCCGCTCCGCCTCCGTCCGGGGCGCGGGCGAGGTGGCCCGGGCGGGGGAGCGCAGGGGGCAGGGCCGCGGCGGCGAGGAGGAGCACGGGGAGGAGCGGGCCCGATAAAAAGCAGCGAGGCGGCCCCACCCGCGGCTGGCCGGCGGGCAGGCTCGGCGCGTCCCTTCCGTCCGGCCTGCGCCGGCGGCGGGGAGGCGGCGCGCGGCCCGCAGCCCGCCCATGGAGGCTTTTCCCTGGGCGCCCCGCTCGCCCCGCCGCGGCCGCGCCCCCGCGCCCATGGCGCTCGTGCCCAGCGCCCGCTACGTGAGCGCCCAGGGCCAGGCGCACCCGCAGCCCTTCAGCTCGTGGAACGACTACCTGGGGCTCGCCACGCTCATCACCAAGGCGGTGGACGGTGAACCGCGCTTCGGCTGCGCCCGAGGCGAGGACGGTGGCGGCGGCTCCCCGCCCTCTTCGTCGTCCTCGTCCTGTTGCTCCCCCCACGCGGGGGCTGGGCCCGGAGCGCTGGGGCCGGCGCTGGGGCCGCCCGACTACGACGACGACGACGACGACGACAGCAGCGATGAGCCGGGGTCCCGGGGCCGCTACCTGGGGGGCGCGCTGGAGCTGCGCGCGCTGGAGCTGTGCGCAGGCCCCGCCGAGGCTGGTCTGCTGGAGGAGCGCTTCGCCGAGCTAAGCCCGTTTGCAGGTCGCGCCGCCGCGGTGCTGCTGGGCTGCGCGCCCGCCGCCGCCGCCACCCCCGAAGTGACGCCGCGAGAGGAGCGGGCCCCGGCGTGGGCGGCCGAGCCCCGACTGCACGCTACCTCGGGGACGGCCGCCGCCCGGCTGCTCAAGCCCGAGCTGCAGGTGTGCGTGTTCTGCCGGAACAACAAGGAGGCGGTGGCTCTCTACACCACCCACATCCTGAAGGGCCCCGACGGGCGAGTGCTGTGTCCGGTGCTGCGTCGCTACACGTGCCCCCTGTGCGGCGCCAGCGGCGACAACGCGCACACCATCAAGTACTGCCCGCTCTCCAAAGTGCCGGCGCCGCCCGCCGCGCGTCCGCCGCCGCGCGGCGCCAGGGACAGCCTGCCAGGCAAGAAACTGCGCTGAGGGCCCGGGGTCCCTCTACGGGCACCTGACGACACCTGGGTCCCTGCCTGCCCCCGGTTCTGGTCTGCGCACCATCTTCTGCCTGCTGGGGAGGCGCTGAGCTGTCGGCACCGGCTCAACACTGAACATCGTCTGGGTTTTCAAAAGAAGTCGGCACAGAGTACTTCCTGTCGAGCGATTGAGACTAGACGTCGAGATTTTTTTTTTTTTTTTTGGGGGGGGGCCGTCTCTAGTTTCTAGTTTGCACACATCCAGAACGGCGAAGGAGGCTGGGTGTGTATTTCACTAACTGAAATATGGCAGCCGAGAGACGCTGTTTACTGTATACGTCGACCTATTTTAGATGCGCATTGGTATGAAATTGTCTCTAATCTTGGATGTTTCGTTTTATGAATGGAGGCACTTTACTAGGTCTAGTATATTTTTTTAATAGCCTCTGAACTGAGCTTAAAACTGACGATTTTATGGAATGTCAGCAAAATGACTATTTTATTGTTTGATGCAATATTTTAGTTGTCCTTAGTTATTCTAATTCCAGGTGAAGCAAGCAAGCCCTTGGTAGCTTCAGCATTATGAGAAGTGAAATTTAGTTCTTTCCAGTATTAATTTGGGTGGGTATTCCCTCCTTGTGGCTTGTTTCTGTCCTAACTGGAGGTGTAAAATGCAGTCTGTAGCAGGTAGAATACAGCTCCTTTTATGTACCAGATCTTTTATTACTGAACTAGCAACTAGCCTTTTTCACCTTTAAAAATTGTGCCAAGTCATAATCATATTGTGTATACACTTGGAGATGGTGCTGTTTAAAAAAAAAAAAATCGTGTATTTATACAGTAACAGTATATGATTTCATAGCATTTTCTCTTCATGCCCCCCAAATCCCATTTCCAGTTCTTCACAAATACTAAGAACAGTGTTCAGGCTCATCCTGACTTGCTTGATTTCAAGGGTTCTTCATTAGTGGCCACTGTCCTGCCAATGTCCCCCAAACTAAAATAGAAGATGAGAAGACTCATTTAATAACCTGTATTGAAGATTCCACTCCAAGTTATCTGGCTTCAGATAACCAGTACACCAGAAACTGGCACTGATCAAAAGAACTGTTGGAATTGGAGAGAAGGAACAGCTCCCCTCCTGTAACCAGTCTTCACAGAAGACCCTGATAGCTTCTGCAACCCTGCCAGTTATCGGTGAGAAACCTGATTCACAAAGGTTCCTTCCCCACCTGACTTTCCAAGCTCATTTTAAATTCACCATGCTGAATGCCACACTATAGCACGAAGCTACCTTCCATGAAGACAGATGTAGGAGGCAAAGACCACAGTGAATTATGAGGAACTCATCAGAAATGCACAAACAACTATCTGAAAATACCACCAAGAGATTTAGTCTAAGTACATAAAGCTACCAGTAGGCAGATTTAGCTAGGGTATTAGGAGTCAGACTCCTTTGGTATTAAACAGCTAACTTCCTCCATAGCAAATTGACTTGATCTGGAACACTCACTTGAAGACAAGAGGTTGGGGTAAATAATGCTGGGTAACTGTGGGCCCTTTTGGAACCAAAGGGAAGAGGTAGACAGGCAAGCTGTTATTTTACCAAGAAAACAATCACTGGTGACTCTTACAGCTCCAGACCAGGGAACTGCAGATTTGACTGGACCTGAGCTTAAGTAGCTTAATGAAACCACTAATTGTTCTTTTCTTGTTTTTTGTTTTTGTAGTACTGGGGATTGAACCCAGGGTCTTGTGCTTGAAGATGCCAATTTAAATGAGCTTTATTTGGGGGGATGTTTTGAAGGTCAACATGAAGTTGTTACCTCCACTGTTCTGTGCTACCTTTTCAAAAGGGTCACTATAAACAAATCAGTGCATTTTCCAGGCTGAAAGAACTGGACACATGACAGGACCAATTCAGCTACTTTGAATTTTTTTAAGCCAACTTATACTGCTTCAGATTATACATGTTCAAGCAGGAAACACTGACATGTCCTTAATACATGAGAAATCCCTGTGATGGGATATAAATGATGATTTGCTTTTTTTCCTTCTGTACTGAGGATCTATTTTAACCCAGGATTCTCCCACAACTCTGGTCAAGCTCTACCACTGAACTACTCCCCAGCCCATTCATTTGCTATTCTGACATCGTTACTATTTTACCAAAACTGGGAACACTGAGCATGGAATTTGTTGTAAAGTCCCAAAGCCTAGAGAGTATTGGGCAAGGTCTCCTTACAATTAGTTGGTTGGCCATTATTTTAATCCATTTAAAGTACCCCATATCACACCCCTGGCCCTGGCAAATCTGCCTCAGTTTTGCAGCTAACATTGAAGTACTGAGAGCTAAAATATGAACAGAGAATACTGCTACAAAAAAAGTAATCCCTGGAACTTGACATGAAAACAGTAACTAAGCATTTTGCAAAATTGTTTAAAGAAATTCAAAGTTTAAAAAACAAAAGTTATCAAAAGAACATGTTGCTAACAATATAAGAACATGCTAAGTAACAAGTACATGAAATACTCTGAAGACTTTTTTTTTTAACCAAGTGTGGAGATAGAGATTGCCTTGACCTGCTTTCTTCTGTTCAGACTTTATTTCCAGAGGCTTTCTGGTCCTTTGGGGTTTTTTGTTTGTTTTATTTGTATTATAGTTTTCCTCCAGTCAGTCTTCAAAGTTGCAGTTACAAACTTTGATTAGTATTAGAACAGATGTCATAGATTAAACCAAAACCATACATTTTAAATTATGACAAATGTGTATTTCAAAGAGAAAGCAAAGTATGTGTTAATCCTAATTTTCTTGATAATATTCCCTCCAGTGCCCACATATTTCAGTTATATGAAATTAATAAATCAATCTACAATCAAAATGCTTTTTAAAAAAAACACCAACTGACATCCCACACATACAGATGCCAACTCCCTCCAGGTATGCAACTATGGACACCCAGTGGATAACTCGGGGTCTTTTCTGGACCCATGATATTTCCACCCTCAGACCATCTATATTAATAACAACATTCTCCCCTTTTAAAAATGCAGAAGCCATGAGAACATGGGCACCTCCTAGCACATCAGTGAGTGGGTTGGTTGTACGGCTTTAATACCTTAACAGTGGGCGAAGGGAGGGTCAGAGTCCAGGACAGCAGAAACACAAGACCTGAATTACAAACCAACAGCATCAGACTCTTTCTGCCCTCCCGCTGTGCTCTCAGTTCTCACTTCCAGGACAAAGAAACCCTGAAGAGGATGTCTGGGAAGTGGTCCAAGAATAGGTGGGTTTGCAGACTGGCCCTGAAACCTGTTGCGCGCGCTTCTATATGACTCACCTAAACAAGTCTGATAAAATGAATGTTGACTGGGGCTTATATGTGACGTCACATGTACAGCTCTGCTTTACAGGAACAAACTCACAGCAGGCCATTGCCCCAAATAGTCACTGATCTTGAAGTTTTTATTTATTATGAAAGAAAAGATTCCCCACAAAAGACCTTTTAAGATTTCCACATGTTTGATATACCAGAAATGAAGTGTTTAAAAGTGATTTCCATCCCTGGTAACAAATAGAAAAGCTGTATTTGATTAAGTCAAAAAGCATCAACACTCCCTCTTCTGGCCTTGTAACTGTTACCAATAGGAATTCTCATCATTGCTCTGTAATAATTTCCAGTGTCCATAGCCACTAAAACTTAGTGAAAAACATTCTCTGAAATTAATGGGTTTTCTTCCCTAAGTCCAGGTGAAAATCCAAGATGGTCTCTCACATACACCACACACACACCAACTCAGATGACAGAATGACAAAGAAACTAAGACATTTCAGTTAATAAAGGAAGAGTACTTTATAGGAAATGTCCTAGCTGCATTTCTGTTATTTTCTATTTTCTTTGATGTTGAACACTGAGACATTTAATGGTACACTGATAAACTCAAGTAAAATAAACTCAGCTGAATATGCAAACTTACCATTATAAAACACTTTATGATCACAAATCAACACTAAAACAAATTCTGTAAGTATTTTATTTATCACTGAAGAAAAAACACAGCAGCAAGTTCTGTGTTGGCTTCAATAAGACCAAATAGTTAATCTTTAACATAGCTACTACACTCCAAAAATTGAAGTCAACACAGTCATTACTACAAATTACTTGTTGAAAGAATCTATTCTGAAGAGAAAGAAAATTAGGAAAAAGAATTTAAACAATTCCTCTAAATCGCACATTTATAAATATTGTCATATTTAAAATGCTTGAAAGGCATGAAATCTCCATTAATGGAAAAGCAGTGTGCTATTGGCAACAGAAAAAAACAGCGAGTTTACCAAATGCTTTAAAATTTAAAAGCTGTACTGTTTTGGGTTTGCACTTGAACAGTATTGTCATTACAATAATGACTGCAAATTGCTTTATACTCACCTCCTCTTAAGTAAAATCTACAGAAAAGCCCACTGTATCCAATGTCTGTAATATTTACTGCACTTAGAGTGAACCTAAAAACTTTCTAAATTTAGTTAATAGTAAATACCTCAAAATACCTAAAAAGGTATGTTTCAACCACTAATGGTGTGAAAATTGTTTCAGATTCACTGGTTTAAAGGGTCTTCGAATACATTTTAACAGAAGCTTACACCTCATTCCAAATTAATATCAGATATTTCAAAATCAAACAAAAAAAAGATCAATTCTATACCAAGATACAGGTGTTACTCCATACCCGACAGGTTCACATTTTTAATTTATTTTTTAGTTTTTTCTTTTTTGTAAACAAATGATTGATGAAATAATGCAACACCTTAAATTCCAGAAAATGGCGTGGTTTTCCAACCTTCTGTGGATGCGGTGCATGATCAATCTATTATATAGGATTAATACAAGTTCATGCTTTTTGTGTTATGGTGAAACAACATTAAAGAATCCAATTTAGATTGGTTGAAGCACAAGTATAATAATCCTTGAATGTGATCAAACCTATGTAAGACACGAATCTGAATCCATCATCTTGGGACTTAACGTCGTACTGTGGTCCATCCATCTTCATCAGTCTCATTTTTAGTACGACGAAGGGACTCCCTATCCTTCTCGGCTCTCCATGAGGTTTTTTCTTTTTCACCTTCTCGGTCCCGGTCCCGATCCCGGTCCCGGTCTCTTTCTCTATCTCTTGAAAGAGCTGGAGGAGGAACTCGACGAGGGGGATCCCGCTCCTCGGCCCGGTCATCTTTTCTATCATCAGCACGTCTCCAAGAGCTTACTAAAAAGTTCATAGAAAATAAAGCTTAAGTATCTACCAAACCTAACTCAAGTAAAAGCAATTCTTCCGCCACAAAGAAATCCCACACTGAAAATTAACAGTACAGAATCACAACTTTAAAAAAATATATACAAGTTCTGTACATTTTAATTACTTTGACTATTAATTCCTGACAAAATCTTTAACATATTTAACAGATATAACTCGAAATATGAAAACAAGCAAAAATCATTGGCCTAGGAAATATACGAAGAGTTATAAAAGTTTAACAAAGTGACAAAACTCTGGCTACGCCAATGAGTGTGAAGACACACACAAGCTTATAATCCCAATTACTCTAGAGACAGAGACAGGAGGACTGCAAGATCAAGGACAGTCTGGGCAATTTTAAACTTTAGCAAAAAGTTTTTAAAGGACTGAGGGTGTAACTCAGTGGTATACTGCTTGCCTAGTATGCAAAAGGTCATGGGTTCAATCCCCAGCACCAGATGGAGGCTATGAGGTGAATGGACATTTTTAAACTGAAAGCATTTGGAGCTCTTATTGAAAATTTTAACACCAAATTAGCCATAGAAATATGACATTTTAAATTAATGGCTGCAAATAAACTTAAAATCCTGCTGTGCAGACGAAATACTAAGTGTGAGACAAGTACTTAAGTGCAATGGGCATTTTAAATACATTAGAAATATTTTTTAAAGTTTCAACTATTAAAATTTCAGAAAAAGAGGGGCTGGATTGTGGCTTGTGGTAGAGCACTAAGCCAGCATGTGTGAGGCACTGGGTTCGATTCTCAGCACCACATATACATAAATGAATAAAATAAAGGCCCATCAACATCTAAAAATTATTTTAAAATAAAATTTCAGAGAAAGAAAGTGTACACTTTGTGCTTACCTGCCAGGATCTTAATTCTAAAATAACTGATAAAACTGCTTCTTCCTTTTCACTAAATAAATTTTATCAATACATATTACTCATTATCTAATTTGGTCTATTAGCATACTTTAAATTTTAGAGATTTTTCACAGCTTTACCATTCAGTGAATGAGAATCACAAGTTCCAAACTGAAGTAGACTGTTTACCTGGTTTTGGGTGTTGATGCAAATTTACAAAGTAATTTGCAAAACCCAAAGTAACTTCATAAAACCCAAACTGCCAGAATGGCTGTTCTCCAACACTCCAGCAGTTGTAAATAACACCCATACCTTCTTCACGTTCTGATCTGAGGGGAGGTCCTCTCCGGTCTCTGTCATCTCTGAGATCTCTTCTCTCTCTTAGATCACGTCGATCATCTCTCTCACGACGACGATCATCCCTATCCCTGTCATCACGGCGACTTGAATCTCTCCAGCTCGAAGATTCTTCAGCTGGTCCTCTTCTCCAGCCACCTTCATCCCTGCATTCATTTAAAATGACAAGTTCTTGCTGATGGTAAACTACACAGACAATTGTAAGTGAATACATCATACTCAACTTGGTGCTTACTTTATGAACATTACAAGGACAAGGTTTAAACTCATAACTGGACCTCAATCTGATATTTCAGTCATGGAGAACAAAATTAGGATACCTAGACCTGGGATTCCCACATGGTATCACTAACCACATGTGGCTACTTAAATTTAACTTTAAGAAAGGAAAAAAAACAAAAAAATCAAGGTAGTTCCTTAACTATCTTCCCAGTGTTCGATAGCCAAATGTGACCACTGGCTACCAGGTAGTACCTATATAGAAAATTTTTATCCTTACAGAAATTCGTACTTAATAGTGCTGAGCTAGATTTATCAATGCCAGGCTACTTTGGCAGGGTGAACCACTAATAAAAGTAATGGGTTTTTGATAATTTAAGCTCAATAAAACTTGACTGCTCTTGGGGCAAGAGGTGTAGCTCAGTGGCAGAGCACTTGCCTAGTACGTGTAAGGCCCTGAGTTCAATCCTCAACATCACATAAAAATAAATAAATTTAAAAAAAAAAAAGGTATTGTGTCCATTTACAACTTGAAAAAAATTTAAAAAATAAATAAACTTGACTGTTCTTAAAAACTTTTTTTTACATGATTTAAGAGATAAATGAGAAAAGGTTTCTTGAAATTAGTTTGGAATACACACAAAGAGTATTTAAAAGAATCGTAACTGTAACTCTACAAAGAGTTCAGTTAGAAACATTCAACCTGGAAAAAAGAAAAAAAAGAAAAAAAAAAAAAAAAAACCAACCAACCTAGGTCTTCTAAAGCGATCCTCACGATCCCCTTCTCTCTCTCTGTCCCTCTCTCGTTCAGGGTCTTTCTCATTCTCCTCACGATCTTGACTGTCTCTGTCCCTTTCTTTGTCTCTATCCCATTCACGTTCTTCTGATGGTCTTGATTCTCGAGGTGGACCCCAACTCTCTTCTCTAGCTTTTTCTTTCTCTCTCCATCCACCTATTTTTTAAAATAAGCAGCAAAAACATTTTTCCACTCAAGAAACAGATTGGCAATCATAAACTATCTTAATGTTGACATTAATTCATCACCATTTTAAATGATGATTTAAGACACTCCAATTTCATTTAAGAAAAAATCCTAAAGCCATTGTGTGTCACTGCACAGACTACCTGGGTCCCATTAGATAAAAAGATCGTTAAATTCTTACTGTAAGCAAAGTTTTGGGTATACAATCTGTCCTGATGATAAACAGACTGTTCAATTTAGCACAAAACTTAAGAGCTTTCCTCTTAAAGCCCAAATTATGAGTCATTTATACCTTGCAACATTCTCAGAATCTTCATTACCAAAAAAAGACTTTTCATGTTCCTGTCAACCACCACTTACCACCCACCATCTAGTCATGAAACAAGGACAAATGCTTTGATCCTGCCCAGTGTCTTGAATGTAGCCATGGATCTGAATCTACAAAGAGGTCAAAGGAAGCAAACATTTCAGTGAAAGCTTATCACAGCTGCACCACCAACAATTACTACTGTCGCCAACACTTACATTACCATAGGCAAAGCACTAACCTAAACCATATGCCTAAATTGCCTTGATCAATCCTATCAATAGCTGAGTTGATCTCTATTGTCAGAGTCTGTGCTTGCCTAAAATTAGCAACCCCAACATTTAGTCGTTAAGGCACTTTTACAGTCATTCCAGAGCAGCAAAAACTGTGAGTCACCCAACACACAATGACAGCTACAGTGGGCAGCTCTCTGCCTTCCAGTTTCAGCTCTTACAATAACAAGTGTCTTTTTCAGGGATTATTTATTTAGTGCCATGTTTACATTACCTTTGGGAGGTTTGCTGGTGACTTCGCTGTTTAAAACAGCCCAAGCATACCACTGAAGTGCTATCTAGTGTCCCCAATGCACAAGAGATATGAATCATGTCTCTTAGGGAGAAAATAAATTATGTGTCAAAAAAGCTTTGCTCAGGCATAAGTTACAGTACTGTTGGTAGTGAGTTCTAGGCTCATGAGTCAATATTTTGTTTCAAATAAGGTGCCCTGAAACAAACACATAAACATAGGTGCATAATGACTGGTTGACTAAAATATGATCAGAGGCCCAAAGGAACCTAATATTATACTTCCTCTAGGATTCCTCAGTATTCATGGCAACTTTTTATAAGATGTAACTACCACAATTTGATGAGAATCTATTGTACTGTTAACTCCATTTTATAGGAGGCACACAAAAGTCACTTGCCCAAGGTCAGAACAGAAAAGAGAGAGAGCAGAAACCAAAGGTAAAGGTAAGGAAGCTGTTCGCTTAGATCCAAACTTAGAATGGATTTTCACAGCACAAAGAAAAGAGCTGGAAGTAGGAGAAGCAGCAGAGACAAGTCGGAAGGTAAAAACAAGAGCTCAAAGAAATTATCGTGGCCCAGACCCAAGTTCAAGCAGGGAGAGTACAAAAGTGGGTAGTTTAAAGAACATCAAAAAGGCAGAACTGAACTAAATCGAAGATTAAAATAAAGGATGACACAGAGACCAGAGGAAAGGAGAGTTCCCAGATATCTAGATTATGCAGTTAAGACAGCAGTGACCCTGCAGAGAAGTACAGGTTTTAAACAAGTTGAGTCTGAATATCAATGAATTTCCCAATGGAGACATGTCATGTGTAAAAAGCAGCTGTCACCTATGTGCAATAGGCAGACATCACCTAAGACGGTCACAAACATGTCACAGACACCTACACAACTGTATAAGAATCATAAAGCAAAAAAAAAAAAAAAAGAGCAGACCCAGCACTGAAAATAGAAAATGAGTTCTTCCACCTATAATCCTATGGCCGACAGGAGTGCGCACAAATATCTAATAATTGTACATTTTAAAGATCTATTTTCAAGAAGGCTGGCCTGGGATAGAACTTGAACATATAATACTTAAGTGACGGGAACAGAAAACTAGCTGTCAAACCAGCAGACATTAGACAGAAAGAAAACATGACCAACACCTCTAGAGAAGACAGAAGTGAGGTTATCTGTTTCAGGGTGTGGGACAACAAAGGAAGTTTTAGACTTGAAATTCACTGCATAAGGCATTTATGGAAAAAGGTCTATTTATAAACAGGAAATAAGAATATAACCTGATGTCATTTATCCATTAAAATTTAACTCTGCATGTGACATCAAGCAGATTCCACAAAGCATCTCAACTAGTTGCCTATATACCAGAATTTTACCTGGCTTAACAAATGGTCTCCAGGGACCAGGTCTGGAGTCTTCACTTCGTCTGGGAATCCGATCATCTTCGTTACGCCTGGAGATCCGATCATCATCCATGTTTCTCCAAGGCCCCCTGTCATCATCTGCACCACGCCTGGAAATTCTATCATCATCAGCATTCCTCCAAGGTCCTCGGTCATCATCCAAGCCTCGCCTGGGGCCCCGGTCATCATCCATGCCCCGCCTGGGGCCCCGGTCATCGTCAGCATTACGCCAGGATGATCGCTCATCATCGGCACCTCCTCTCCTGGGCCCCCGGTCCTCATCCATCCCACGTCTTGGTCCTCTGTCCTCATCAGCTGTGCGCCAGCTTCCTCTATCATCATCCAGTCCTCGTCTAGGGGGTCTGTCATCATCTGCATGACGCCAGCTTCCCCTGTCATCATCACCAATTCGTCTGGGAGGCCTGTCATCATCTGCATTACGCCAGGAAGGACGGTCATCATCTGCTCCACGGCGAGAGAAACGCTCTTCGTCAGGACCACGTCTAGGGCCTCTGTCATCATCCATGCTACGCCTAGGGACCCGATCATCATCTGGTCTGAGAGAGGATTCTCTCTCTTCATCATCTCCCAAACGCCTTGGTCGATCTTCATCTCTCCTATGAGGCCTCTCTTCGTCGCGCCCTTCTCCACGTCTCCACTCCCTAGAGGAATAAGCCACACATTTTTAAGGTCAAGTATTTTCACAAAGCATACCATCGTTCAGGAACCGTATTTTATTTCACTGCCTCTTAAAAACCCCTTAAGGCCAGTATGGTGACACAAGCCTAAAATCCTAGCAAATCTGGAGACTAAAACAAGAGGATTGCAAGTTTGAGAACAGCCTAGGCAACTTAGTGAGAGCCTGTCTCAAAATATAAAAAGATCTGGCGATGTTGCTCAGTAGTAGAGCACTTCTGAGTTCAATCCCCAGTACCAAAAAATTTGAAAATAAAAACCACCTAGGGACACTAGTACATGCCTGTAATCCCAGCAGCTTGGAAGGCTAAAGCAAGAGGATGGATCGCCAAGTTCAAGGCCAGCCTGTGCAACAAAGCAAGGCCCTAAGCAAGTTAGTGAGACACTGATTCAAAAGGGGGAGGGATGCAGCTCAGTGGTTAATTACCCCCAGTACCAAAAAGAATAATCATAATAAAAAATAAAAATTAAAAAAAAAAAAAACACTTCTGTCTGAATTCAATATCCTGATCTTTAAGAAAAATTTTCCTTTAAAAAAAAAAAAAAAGTGGGGGAGTGAGGGCCACAAACCTTTGCAATTTTTAAACATTTTACATTGAGTTTTCTAAACCTAATTTCTGTACAGGAACTAAAAAGCTGGCATTCTTATCTACCACCAGTAGTTATTTCAAGGACAGCTACATCTACTTAACAAATCTAAAGGATAAGTGTTATGGGGCTATGCCTTCTTATTCTCTAAACTCAATACTATTAGAGAATTTAAAGAGCCGAAGCAAATATTTCTTAAGATGTTTGGAGGTTAGTCACCATAGTAAGATTGGAATAAACAAGCAGGCATGCATATAATTCTCAGCTTTTCCTTTCTGCATCCCTATAAAATAGATTTTTAATTCTGTAGTTGTAGATGGACAGAATGCCTTTGTTTAGTTTTATGTGATGGTAAGGATTGAACCCAGCGCCTCACACATGCCAGGCAAGCGCTCTGCTTCTGAGCTATAGCCCCAGTCCCTAAACCTGATTTTTAAAACTACTGATAGATGTCAAGTGTGGTGGCACACACCTACAATCCCAGCAACTTGGAATACCAAGGTACAAGGATCACAAGTTCCAGTCTCAGCGACTTAGTGAGGTCCTAAGCAACTTAACAACACCCCGTCTCAAAATAAAAAATTTAAAAAGGGCTGGAGATGTAGCTCGATGGTTAAATATCCCTGGGTTCAACAATCCCAGGTACTGAGGAAAACAGACCCACACACAAACACACACCAACAAGAGTATTACCAGGATCCATGACAAAAATTCTGTAATTCTACTTACTTCTCTGGTGGACCTCTCCTCCACTCAGAGTCAGTTTCAGGTCCTTTTCTCCACGTGCCTTCAGAATCTCTATCTCCCCAACGAGAATCCTGCATAAGCAAAGCAAACAATGGTTCATAATGACAACTGCTGATATTACCAAACATTTTCAAAATTAACCTCAAGCCCTTAAATAAAAGCATGTCTTAATTTTTTTTTTTAAACAGCAATCAGACTGACCATCAAACTAATATTCTCAAATATTGTACCTGGCTTTATAAACACCACCTGAAATCACTCTGAGAGTACCCACCTGGAGCACCTAAAAGAGCTATAGATTACCATTGACCTAGAAATTCCCTTTTGAAGATGATGATGTAGAAAAAAGGCCAAGCGCTCTGAAACATACCTCACAGTTCCTACGGAGTACAAGCAAGCATGAGCACACACACACATACACAACAAAGGGTAGAATGAAATGAAATGTCTCACAGAATGGTTACATTAACAGTGTTTCTCTTTTGAAAGCACTGTATTAAAAACCATGGGAAGGGTGTCAGGAGATATTTAATACCCTACAATGAAAAGGTAAATCTGGCACAAACTTTTCATGAATGGCACACTCCGATGCAGCTTGACTGCTCCTACAAACATAACCTAAGGCCACACTCAAGGATGTAGGGCCCTCTGGAAAATACTGGCTACAAATGAGAAGCACCGAAGGACACATGGCCAGATAATAATTGTTCTCCTGTCATCATGGCTGACTCTGGGCTACTAAAGAGGGAGGCTATGCCAAGAGACTTTTCCCAAGTGGATACTGAGAAAAAATACAAACTTAAAAGTCAATGTAACTCATGGTCACTCCAATGGAGGAAACATACATACCCAGAAGACCATAATTCTCCCACCTCTTCACAATCCCCTTAAAGCTTTTTTTCTTTTTCAACTTTGCCTTTTCAAGGCAACATATTTTTACTCGTGTCACCTTTACACACACAAAAAAAAAGAATTCAAGACATCATCGTCCCCCAACCCCCAACCCCAACCCCTACCCCTTTCAGGGAGGGTGGTACTGGGCCCTGAATCCAGCAGTGCTCTACCTACACTGGGCTACATCCCATACCTTGATTTATTTTGAGACACGGTCTTGCTAATTTGTCCAGGTTGACCTGGAATTGTAATTCTTCTGTCTCAACCTCCTACCAAGTAACTAAGATTACAGGCATGTGCCACAATGCATGGCCATAAATACTGTGAAGATAGTAGAGCAAATAGTGGAATGGGCCATGCTAACAAACTAAACAGGAATTTCAGAGAACCTAGTACAAAAAAAAAAAAAAGATGGTAAGAGTAAAAGAGAAATTTTAAAAGACATAATTCCAGGCAGTGGTACACACCCATAGTCATCTCAGCTAGGAAGGAGGATATAAAGCACAAAGATCACAAATTCTAGTCAGGCCTTAGCAACTTAGTGAGACCCTATCTTTAAAAAAAAAAAAAAAAAAAAAAAACCTGAAAAGGGTACAGCCCAGGTGTGGTGGCACGTGCCTGTAACCTAGTGACTCCGGAGGCTGACGTAGGAAGATTACAAATTCAAAGCCAGTCTCAGCAACTTACAAGGCCCTACGCAATTTAGCAAAACCATGTCTCAAAAGAGAAAAGGGACAAGAAAAGGGTTGGGGATGTGCTTAGTGTGAAGTATTCTGGGTTCAATTCCCAGCACTAAAATAAACCAACAAACAAAAAAAAAAAAAAAACCACACAGAAATAAGAGAGGATTTTGAAGAGAAAAGGGAAGAAAATTCCTTAAGTTAAGATGGTCTTGTTTTCTCCAAGGAGTGATATCTCTGATTTTAAGAGCAAAAATGCCAACAGTGAAGAACAGAAAAGACCTATCACAAGGAACCTAGCAGCATCAGTGAAATGATTAAATTCCTTAGGGACAGAGAAGACTACAGAAAGTTTCAAGGAATAAAACAGAATCTACAGAAGTAACAAGACCAAGACCAGTAACAAGAATCCTCCCCTGTGTGATAGTGCATTAAAAAGAATAGAAGATTTTGAACTGCCACACACTGAACCATTGTTCAAATATGACGAAAAAAAACCCCAAAATCTCAAGATACACACACGAAGACATTCTTCTGAAAAAAACCTAAGATATACAAAATAAAACCAAAATGTATTGGCAAAAGGGAAAACATGATACAGTATAAACATATTTAGGACTAAATAACACTTGTAAGTTTTTTGTTGTTGTTGTTTCCTGTTTTCATTTAGTTTTGGTTTGTTTAAACAAAGCTTTGCAGCTTACTTGGTTGGGCATTTTTCCCTCAAGAAAAACTGGAGAGGGCTGGGAATGTAGCTTCGTGGTACAGCGCTTGCCTAGCATGTGCAAGGCCCTGGGTTCAATCCCCCGCAGTACAAAAGAAAAAAACAAGCTGGAAAACTATCTGCCCTTGATTTTGTTGTGCAATACAAGTGTGTCTCCCAGTGTACTGGTTTACTGTTATGACCAATATATTGGAAATACCTGAATTAGCTTCTTATTGATAGACACATTAGTAATACCCTAATTATTACTGAAATAAAACAAATGAATACCTTAAAAATAAATAACAATTGCTAAAGTGGCTATAAAACTTATGCTAAGGAGTCCTAAGTAGATGGAGAGTCAGTTTTAATGATCTTGAGGCAAAAAATGCCCAGCAATATATAGCAGTAATACTTAAGTAAGCAATGCTCAGAATTTGGTTTTGTTCTGTGGAAGAGATTTCTAAATTTATACTATGAAAATGTAGACAGATTTTAGGGGGAATTAGTGGTAACCACAAGAAGAAAAGAGGAAATAAAGTAAAGTTCTTATATTTGCCTTAAAGAAAAAGGGCTATCAGGGACATGGAAATAGTGAAAAAAGAGGCATTATAGTAACAGTATTTTTTTTTAATATTGTTAGATGTAAATGGACACAGTATCTTTTTGTGTGTTTATTTTTATGTGGTGCTTAAGGATCGAACTCCGTACCTCACGTGAGGCAAAGGCTCTACCACTGAGCTACACTATAGCCCCAGCCCGTTAACAGTATGTTCTTACAACCATGGGGGCATGACTTCAAAAGAGTAAAATGAATAAAAGGACAGACAGCTGGATTTAGGAAAGTTAACTAGAAGAAATTTTTACATCATAAATTACTGCAGGTCAGTTCTTCTCAGGAAGACAAAATTCCCATAAACTAAACAGGATGTAACAGATTTTAAATAACACAACAGTTCTAATTTCATACACATATGCAAAACTGTGTCCAACAGAATAAAATATTCACAAAAACCTAACCATGTATTTTGGAATACAACAAAAATTCCAATACTGAAAACACAGAAATAAAATTGGAAATTAGCAACAAGAATAAAAAACCTATAAATCCTGTAGGGTACAGTGGCACATGTCTATAATCCCAGCAACTTGGGAGGTTAAGACAGGAGGATCATTAAGTTCAAGACCAGCCTGTGCAACCCAGTGAGACTATCTCAAAAAAATAAAAAAGGTCTGGGGATGTAGCTCAGAGGTGTAAAATGCCCCTGGGTTCAATCTGTGGGTGGAAGCCTAAATATCTGTCCACATACATTGTAAAACAGAAAGTAAAGACCATATAGTATGAGGTCCTTCCATAAAGTTAAGCATCTGATATGAATGTGGCACAGACAATGACATGCCAAGCCATTTCTCTTACTTTAAAAATTAACCTGCCAGGTGTGGTGGCATACATGGTAATTACAGCAACTCAGGAAGCTGAGGCATGAGGACCGCACAAGTTCAATCAAAACCTCACTAAGTTCAGCAACTTATTGAGGCTCTAAGCAACTTTGTGAAACGCTGTCTCAAAATTTAAAATTTTAAAAAAAGGGAAACGGGACTGGAGACATAGCACAATGGTTAAGCACCATGGGTTCACTCCCCGGTACCAAAAAAATTTTTTTAAATGTTAAAACAATTTTTGTCTAAAGAGCAAAGTGGGTACATTCCAAGGAAAAGGAAGGACAGGTTTCAGACAATAAAGCAGAAAGAGAAGAAAACGATGACAGAAGAAACTAGTGAAAAAGGCAGTAAACCATGAGAAGCCTAATGTAGGAACACAAAGAACAGACTCAGAGTTCTATGATTAAGTGGGTAACATATAACCAATTAGGAAAAGGAGTTCAAGAGACAAAGACAATAGAGGCAACACAGGTCAGTTTTGGAGATGAGATATGTATTATAAATATTTAGAGCAGTGTTTGAATCATTTAGAAATTTAGTTGAAGGACAGATTCTGAATCATGAAGTTTGGGCATGGGCCTGAGTGTGAATCGTGAACAAGCTGGCAGCTGATGCAGACTGTTGTTCTCTATGCAAGGTAGAATTTGTGTCACCCTCTAGGTATCATGCAAGAATATTAGCTGATAAGCATGAATTTCATTAAAACAAAATAATTCTACGCTCACCTTCCTAGAAAGTGGGTCATCACCAAGTCTTCTCTCCTCTTCTCTGCGGCGTTCTCTCTCTTCAATTTCCAACTCCCTTTGGCGTTTTTTCCTCTCTACTTCTTCTAATTTTTTGACGCGCTCCTGGTATTCTCGAAGCTCTTCCTCACGCTTTGCTCGCTCAGCCTTCTCTCTCTCTTCTCTCTCTATATAATTTATTTGGTTACTAAGTGTTCCTCTCACCAGCACCTTTCCCCTAGTGTTAGAGCTAATCTTCTATGTTAAACAGGAAGCATAAAGTAAAAGTAAATTTTAAAATAGCTAAATGGTCAATATTCAAAAAAACAAGTCTATGCTATTAAACATAAGTTCTGTAATGACTTAGGATGAGATTAGATTTCCTCCCTCCATTCCTGCGAATCTGGGATTCCAGACACAGGGCCATTTGACAGCCTTTCATCTGGTATTCATTCATAAATAAATGTTAATACCTACACAAAATACAGTGATGAAAGACAAAAAACTAGTATGATTTTTTTAAAAGAACATCAAATAAGACTCAGGAGGCTGAGGCAACAGTTGCCCAAGTTTGAGGTCAGCCTGGACAATTTAAGACCTTGTTTCAGAAAATAAATAAAAAAGACTGGGGATATAGCTCAGTGGTGGTGCCCCTGGGTTTAATCCCAGTACTGCAGGGGAAAGGAAAAAAACAAAAGGGATCGAATATGTGGAAACAAGTTCACAGAGGACACAGCATCTCCAATGTAACAACCTGAGAACAGTTTGCTACAGTGCTAAAAAGTTACTTACTTATCTGGATACCCATATTTTCTATGAAAGGAGACTGCCAAACACTACATCTGACATCAACCAGCATCCAACCCTCCAACCTTGTCTATGTGGTTTTACCTTTCAGCATTTGCTCCTCTGCCCTCCTCTGCTCCTCCTCCTCTTTCTCTCTATAGTATGTTATTCTGCGCTCTTCTTTCCGTTGCCTCTTCCGTTCCTCCAAGCGATTATGTCTTTCTTCCGCTAATCGCTCTTCAAACTGTTTAAGTTTTTCCTACAATTAAATGGTTACACCCCCCAAAAAATCTTATTTTTTCAGAAGAACTTAAGAAGATATTTTCACAGATTTCCAAAAGAACTGTACATTTCTTAGAACTAGAAAAAGGAATTTCTGAAGACAAAGACCAGAATTTCCAACCAGATAAAATTTTATATTCATGCCAAATTTCTTTCATTTTACATTGTTGATTATGATACATCCAGTGAGTTTATTTATACAAAATAAATGAATAAATTAGAATGCCTAGGTACTTTGATCTCAAAGTTGCTGATGTTTCATTTCTGAAACATTAAACCTGTACAAAGAAACTTTCACACCTTTAGAAAAATCTGTTCAGGTAGCTTACCATTTAGCTTGTAAACATTTCCAAAAATTTTCTACTAAAATAACATTTGAGTACTCTTTAGTAGACATATTAACTCAGGACAAAATATACCACTATGTTTGCAGAGAATACTTAAGGTAACACTAAAAAGTTCATAAATATACTTTTCCTTAAAACCAGTAAATTCACCTCATAAACTGACTGTCGTGCCGCTTTGAGTCGCATCACAAATAAATCTCTGTCTTCAAGCATTCGAGACATTCGAGTCTTATGTTCAAGAGCCTTTTCCCGTTCTAGTTGCATAGTAGTAATCTGCAAGTACACAATACAGTTAAATTTGAAAGTATTTATTTTACTGATTACTAAATCACTCCAAATTGCTGACATTCTTAGAACAATTGGCAGTCACTCCTTTCCCCCTTCCATCTTCCCTTAAAAATGGCAGGATAACCATCATTCATGCCCACAGGTCCCCAGGAAGGCAATTAGGACCAAGGAATCCTGGGGCATCTATCAGTTAAGACATAGTATTTATTTATTTATTTAGTATCATGATACCAGAAATTTCTATGAGATAAATTATAACATATATGGTAAGATGAAAAAAATGCCACACATAACAAGCACAATGGTTTAATTTTTAAAGGCTTTTTCTTCTCTAAGAAATAACTGAGATTAAGGCAGGGAAAGGTTTTTTCCTTTGTGCCCTAAGTAAAAAAATGTAAGGCTTCAGATCATCCCAGATGTTACTTGTCTGCTATACTTTTCTAATTAGTTTACATATTAAGAGAATTATAAAAATAACCCAACTTTTCCTCTGAAAATTGGAAGAATCAACAACAGTGGGCCCATAATCTCCAGATGGCAATAATTAGAAGGAACTGTGAAGCTGTAATCACCAGTCAACAAGTGTGTACTCTCGCTCCTGCTTGTTCCCCGCAAACCAAAATCAGTTCACTATACTTCAATAGGCATTTGGCCACCATAGGCATTTCCAACTCTGCTTTTCTATCATAAAGTAAATATAATACAGACCAACAAACAATAGAATGAGCAGTTTAATCACAAAAGATTGCAAAGTATAATGCTTAGGAAATGTCCAGAATAATATAAGAAAGTGGATTCATAGCTGCCTAGAAATAAGGTTGTGGGAAGCAAATATGGGACTGACTGCTGATGGCAGTTTATAGTTTTGTTCTAGAATCAGATTGTGGTGATGATTGCACAATTCTGTCAACAGAATAGAAACCATGAATTACATACGTTTGCCATACAGTTCACCCATTTAAAGTGTACATACAGTTGTTTATTAAATAAGTATTCTAGGGGCTGGGGAGATAGCTCAGGTGGTAGAGTGCTTGCCTTGCAAGCACAAGACCCTGGGTTCGATCCCCAGCACCGCATTCTAGTTGTCCTTTGTGTTACATACTCCATTTTTAATCTCTACCATGAATTTCTTTTCTTTTTTCTTCTTCTCTTTGCTATTAGAGATTGAGCGCAGAGTGCTTTACCTCTAGATATATCCCCAACCCTTTTTATTTTGACACAGGATCTCATGAAATTGCTGAAGTTGGCCTCAAATTTGGGATCCTTCTGCCTTAGCCTCCTAAGTAGCTACGATTACATGCATGCAACACCATACTTGGTTCTACTGTGAACTTTCTACTTTTCCAATCTGTTAGTAAGCCAATATTAAATCATCATTTTTAGCAAAAGAATAAGTCAACTGTGAAACCTTGGTCCCATCAAGGGCAAAAGATTTAATTATATAATTTACAACCTAAAAAAATAGTTAAATGAAAAACTCACTCTTTCTTCTTCTTGTTGTTCCCACAGATCCATGTCTTTAATCCTCTGTTCCTCATAAGCACTCTTTATCAAAGGAATTTCTTCCAAACGTTTAGCTCTTTCAAAATAGTCAATCTGAATGGCATGAAAATAAATGCAGTTGTTAAAAAACAAGAAAACAAAAAAACATGTTTTTCAAGTTCCAGGGCTTGAACCCATGTATACCAGGCAAGTACTCTACCAAACATTCTTAGCCGTTATTTTATTGAGACAGGCTCTCACTCAGTTGCCCAGGCTGGCCTAGACCTTCTGATCTTCTGCCTTAAACTCTCCTGAGCAGGATTACAAGGGTGTACCACTGCACCAAGTTCCTTTCAATTTGAGTTGAAAGTTTACCAATCCTCTCATCTACCTTCTTTTCTTGGTTCTTAAGCCGTTCTTGAAGTTCCTTCTTTTCTTTCTCCAGCTGTTCGACTTGTTTAGCCATGATGAAATCTGGATCCAATTCTTCAAGGTCCTAAAAGGTAATATAAACGTACCATCATTAGTAAGAACATGAAAGAAATGCCCAATAATCAACAAAACAGTGCTTTCTAAATTAAATTCAAAATTATTGTTTTGACAATGAATGTTAGTTTAAGATATATAAATACTTCAATGACTATGTAGGAAAAAACACATACAATCTTAACATAGCTTTCTGTCTCCTCCAGTCTACATCCACCCAAACTGACACTTTATAACCTGAAGACACAGGTTACAAACTGCATAGAGCAACTGAAACCAAATGCTTACTCTCAGATTAAGTCACCAAGACAGCTGTAAAAAAAAAGAATGCATGAAATAACCTAATAACCCAAAATAAACCAAAAAATAGCAAAAAACTAATGTTGCAAGAGTATACACAGAAGACCTGGGTCAAACCATGTTCTTAAAGAGTGATGTTCTACATACTTCAATGTCAATATCTTTGAATGCTTTGGCACCCAGCTCTGTCTTCTTGATCTGCTCCAATCGCTCACGAACAGTTTTCTTTTTGATCTGTTCATGTTCCTGTAAGATTCGCTCCTTTTCCCTCTCCTTTGCCTCCTGACGCAGTCTCTCTTCTTCAGCCTTGCGTACTTTCTGAAGTTCAGCTTCCCTCTGTTCCAATTCCTCTTTCTCCCGCTGAATATTCAGACTCTCAAGTCGCTCTTTCCTTTCCTCAATTGTCTGACGGCGAGCCAGTATACGCTGATGTTCCTTCCGTGAATTTTTAAGGTATGCAGTCACTGCCAACTGATGTTGTTCTTCTTTCTCTTGCTTCAAAAACAAATGCATTTTTAAAAATGATTCAAAGCAAAAGACTCGTATTAAATATCAAAAAAAACTTACAAAATAATTCTCATCCACTGCCCTTACCTGTATTTGCATTGCCCAAGCTATTTGTTGGGGTGCTACCCCTATTCAGTCACTGATAGCAATGACCTACTAAAGAACCATCTCTATTTGATAGGTCAACTTTTCTGAGCCCAAATCTACCTTAAATACTCAAGGAATACCGAGTTCACAAAAAAGCAGGAAGAAGTGCTATCACTGTACTCCACTATTTGAGGGTCATAGTATGTACAGCCTGCTGTTTTAGATCACATGATCTGTTATTACAATACCTCTGCAGCATATTTTGGGCTATGAAAGGTATTAAAGTGATTTATTTATCTAAGAAATTTGATAAAATAACAAAACTACCAAGTGAATAGAAAATTTATCACAAATCCATTCTCTCAGGTATCATCTCAAGCCCTTTTGTGAAAGACAAATCACAAGAATCCTCCATTTCCCCCACTAAAGATGTTTACCAGTATATGAGCTGGCTTGATGACTTCAAGTGCCTTTGCAAGCACTGAGGACATGGCTGTGAGCTGATTTCTTATCTGTTCTGAAGGCATGCTCTGCAAATGAGGACCAATTGGTGCATCTTCTCGGGTAGCATAATTCAAATCAGATCCAAAACTCAGGGTTCGAGAAGTGTGGTCAATACGAACCTTGGTAAATTAAATTATCAGAGATTAAATGGATACATTAATATGAAATCATTCTACAAGTAGTTTCACAAAAAAAAAAAATTCAACTGAATTTAGGAAGTTAACAAGAGAATGTTAAGTACAAAAGTAGTTTTAAAAGGTGTCACTATACCAGAAGCACAGAAAATAAGGAATGTGTCTTTCTAGTCCTTTGAGGCTTTCTGCCCACCTCAATGATTCCTTACAGTACACACCTGTAGGTCACAGTGCCTAGCTGCATCTACTATGGCCCGTTCCAGTTGGAAAGCATCAACAAAAGGAACCAGAGAAGTCAAACGAGAAAATTCAATGCTCTGATAAATCTGTGCCACCTGCATAAAAAACACAGGGTTAATAATAATAGCTGCCATTTATTCAGCACTTTTGATGGGCACTCTCATTCATAACATCCTACCATTCAGATCAGAAAAACAAAACTGAACCTCAATTATCTTCACAGTACACTGCTGGAGCTAGAACTCCAATTCTAAACTATCAACCCCAAATCCTACGCTGCAAACCATCACATCATCTCCTCCTCAAGTGTGCCATCTTCTGAAATCAAAGTTTCATAAAACAAAACTAAGGTCACATTAATTCCCCAGTACCATACACATGCAAAAGGTCACATATTTATTGATAAGGAATTGCTACTTACCTAGTACCTTTAAACACTTTTTATTATATTTTTGTCTGAAGGAGACTGGCAGCATTACTATTTATAGTTATTCTGCTAATTAGCCTTCAACTATTTGTGTAGCACATAAGAAATAACACTGCTCACATATACAAAAGAAAGCAGGTCAATAAAATGTGCATATCCTTAAGGGGATATATAATTGAAGAACCCCTCCCGAAATGAAAACAAAAACAAGAGCATTTAAGCTATTACTAAATGTAACGTTTCAACTTACTCAAGAAGTTGGATGAAAGTATGTCAAAATATACTAATAACGAGTGTTAACAAAGAGAAAGGCTGCCTCATTTTCTACTGGATGGGCAGAATTAGTTGAAACTTCTGAGAAGCCATTAAAATTTAAAATTGTGTAAACCAATTCCAGTTCTTATGCTCGAGAAAATCCCATGCTCATGCAAAGACACATGTATGTAAGAATACAACACTATGACATTCTAACAGTAAAGGAAGAAAAAAACTACAAAAAACTATAAATACCACCTGGTTATGAAAAACCATGTAGGTATTAAAAGAAATGAGAAAACCCTTACAGTAGCCAGGTGTAGTAGTGCAGTCCTGTAGTCCCAGCAACTTGGGAGGCTGAGGCAGGAGGACTGAGGGTTCAAAGCCAGCCCAGCAACTAAGCAAGGTCCTAAGCAACTTAGGGAGCGCCTGTCTCAACAATAAAAAAAGGGCTGGAATGTGGCTCAGTGGTTAAATGCCCCTGGGTTCAATCCCTGGTATCAACAAAAAGAAAGTCCTACTTTAGTAACAAGGAAAATGCACAAAGATAGGGTTTAACAAGAAAGTAAACATTCTGTTTCGTTCTGTTTTTCGAAACAAGAAATCACACTAATTTGGACAAGGGTAGAATTGGTGAAAGTTTTCACTTCCTAGGCAATTCTAAATTTTTCCAGCTTTTAGTTTTGTGATTAAAATACTCAAAAGGGAAATTCCAGTTTCTCCATAAAGCACTCATTTGTATTTTTACCTGCTGTAGAAGGCGTAGTATGGTATTGTTCTGCAGTTGAGGCACATACTGTTGCAATTCTGGTTCCTTTTCAGGTTGTTCCCTAACCCAATTGAGAACCTACAAAATCCATTAAGAATTATACTATTATGAAACAAATACTAAAATATCTGAAATGCTTCCAATTTTTTAATACAGAAAACATAAAATGCAAAGAAATAGAAAATTTATTATGAAGCTTCCTGACACTTGTCTGAAGGTGACTGACAGCAATGGCTAAGACAGTCATGCTGCTAATTTACCTCCACGTTTGTTTAGCACATCAGAAATATCTTTTCTCTTGATTTAAAAAGAAAAAAGACAATGAAATGTGCACTGATGCTAACACAGGACAATACTCTTCTCTTAACAGATAAATACAACCCAAAACTGCAATAATACCAGCTACATGGTAACAACCAAAACAAAGAAAAATGCTTATTACCTTTGTGACTCTCTCACAGAGTTTTAATGGGTTAAATTCTACTTCCAACCAGTTGTAAAGGTCTTTTACTTCTGGGACAACATATTGTAGTACATTGAATCGGACCTATGGTAAACAAAACACAAGGTTTAATTAGTCGAAAATTTCCCACTGAGATTCTAACTGGGTATAAATTAGAGAAAACAACAGGGTTGGAAATCTGTGAAATGACTGGAAGATTGTCAGCCTGAACACCTTAAATTTACCAAAATTTATCCAACCATAACCCATGTGAATTTCTTGCCCCACATTATACATCTTTATAGTGAAAGAAAAAGGAAGTAACTGTAAGTCGACATATAAGATATTGGCACAAACATGGCCACCATATAAAATTTATTACCAGTAGCCAATCTATGCAAATTATCACAAAAATTAGGGAAACACTATTTATATTAGGCCTAAACTACAGAAACTTCAAATGTCCATCAACTAGACAGTGTTGCATTCATCTACCAGTAACATCCTCAAGATTACCCAACTATATGCAGGAAATATTGGAGAGGGGAGCTACACCTATAACTATATGTGTACTTTTTTTTTTTTTTTAATTGGAGATTGAACCCAGGGCGCTTAACCATCCAGCCACATCCTTAGTTCTTTTTATTTTTTATTTTAAGACAGGGTCTAAATTGTATAGGGCCTCAATTAGTTGCTAAGGCTGGCCTCACACTTGTAATCCCCCTACCTCAGCCTCAAATCCCAGGATTACAGGCATAAGACACGCTCGCAGCTACTTGTACTTTTTTTCTTATCATTATTCTGTAAACAGTGTAACAGCTATTTACAAAGCACTCACTTCGTGTTAAGTATCATACATAATTCTAGAGATGATTTTAAGTTTATATGAGATGCAAATACTACACTATTTTAGATGAGGGACTGTGGTATCCACAGGGAATCTGGAACCAATCCTATGAAGATCTCAATTGTTGCTTTATACTTTAACTGGATAACAATGATTAAGAACCACAGCTAAAAAAAACATAAAATGATAGCTGGGCACAGTGGCCCACACCTATAATCCCAGTGGCTCAGGAGGCTGAGGCAAGAGGATTCCAAGTTCAAAGACAGTGTCAGTAACTTCGCAAGGCCCTAGCAACTTAGAAACCTTGCCTCTAAATCAAAAATAAAAACAGGGCTGGGGATGTGGCTTAGTGGATAAATGCCTCTGGGTTCAATTCCTGGTACCAAAATAAAAAAAAAAAAAAAAACACATTAAATGAAAAAACACATAAAATGAAAGTTTAAGAGAAAAAGGGTAAAAATACCTTGAGCGTTCAGAATCAGGTCCAAAGCTTGCCTTACCTTTTCTGGGCCCCTCATCCACATGTGGAAGTGCTATATATGTCATCTTGCTTTGTTTTCCTACCACCCGACATAAGCCATGACTACTCTTGCCCATTACAATTTCTTGGACTGACTATCCCACAATATTCCTCAGAACCAGTCCATGTCTTATATCAAAGCTCCCAACAATTAAACCCACTGGAACCACCTGAAAGTACCCCATTTATACCAGTGGTTTCCTGTTCATGACTGAGAACCTCCTTTACAAACAATCAGAATTCCCAGTAATCACAAATTATTCAACTTGATCACAGTTTTCTGTCCAAAAGTGTTAAATACACAAACTTATACTAACCATATCATTAATAAGGCCAATTCGAGTTGGTGGGGCTTGAAGACCTAGTAGTGTTGCAAGGCGACGTTGTTTTTCAACTATAATACCATCCATATCCAGAAGTCGAGCAATGTCAGTACGCTCAGGGGTAATAGGGATGGACAGAGTAGCCAAAAGGACTCGAGTAGACATTCTGTGGTGAAGAAAGTTAAATCTGTTAAGTCAAAATGTTGCCCGATAAGCAGGTAAAGCAGATCAGCAATTACCTTTCTCTAATCATAATCATATAGTATGACATGCCAGTGTCAGAGCATGTACATCACACCTGTAGAGAAACTATGCTCACATTATCCTATCACAGGATGGGATTAATGAAAAGAGAACTGGACCGTGCTTAAATTAATACTCATAAAATCTATTTCAATCCACACACTCACTACTGCTATGGCTTTTTTTAACAAAACTGTGGTCAACAGGAAGAAAAGACACATTTCCTAAACCCAGGAAATAAATGGCAATAAGGAGGAAAAATTAAGGCCAGGCACAATGGCACACTCCTGTAATCCCAGCACCTGGGAGGCTGAGGCAGGAAGATCACAAATTCAAAGTCAGCATCAGCAGCAGGACTTCAAGTTCAGAGCCAGCCTCAGCAAAAGCAAGGTGCTGAGCAACGCAGTGAGACCCTGTCTCTAAATAAAATACAAAATAGAGCTGGGGATGTGGTTCAGTGATCAAGTGCCCCTCACTTCAATCCCTGATTAAAAAAAAAGTCCACCTCGGCAACTTAACAAGGCCCTTAGCAACTCAGCAAGACCCTGTCTCCAAATAAAATACAAAAAAGGGTTGGGAGGCTGGGGTTGTGGCTCAGTCATAGAGCACTTGCCTGGCTGGGTTCGATTTCCCAGCACAACATATAAATAAGAAAAATGCAAACTTTAAAAAACAAAGGGGGGGGATGTGGATGTGGCTCAGTGATTAAGTACCCCTAGGTTCAATCCCAGGTACCGCAACCCCGCCCCAACAAAAAGCGAATACTATTGTGGTAGCAAATGGAGATGGAAGGCAAAAGCTAAATTTGCACTTCCCTGAAACATAAGATGTAAGTCACTGAATTCTGAACACTGTATGACACTAAAGATTGCAGGCTATAGGGGCTCAGCTTCACTATTTCCAAGACTTGTCACAAGGTCTTTGTGAAAATTAAACCAAATAACATACACAGAAGCAAATAAGTTAATGCTTGTTACTATTACAGTACCTACTGATGGAACAGTATCAGTATCATACAGGAAAATAAGTTTTTTCTTATATCATGAAACATAGCATTATATCATGAATGTAACACTGTTACATTCATTATGTAACAGTGAATGACAATGGATATTATCCTTAAGATTTTCAAAGAAAGTAGCAAAATATTAGCAAATTTAATTGTTCCCATATACTACAATAAAGTTGAAGAAAAATAATTTGGTATACATAATTTTACAGAAAGCCAAAATAAAAGGGTCAACCAACTCAAGGAAAAAAGTGGTATGTGAATTGCCTCAGTCCAAATGAAATATATTTTTAAAAAAGTAACTGAAGTATGGAGTTGTGTCACTGTGGTAGAGCACTTGCCTAGCAGTTGCAAAGTCTTGGGTTCGATCCCCAGAAGAAAACCCAGGTAGTGGGTTCTTTCTGTCAAAAGAACAACAACAACAACAAAAAAAAAAAAAAAAAAAAAAAAAACTGAAAGAAAATAAGCTATATGTAATGCCCTTTAGGTTGCTGGGTTATATTATAGATTCTTCTTGTATTCGTAAAAATGTTTTCATGTGTATATATACAACTCTCAACTACAGATGGTGCCTAACTTAGAATGTTTCAACTTACAATTTTGGGGCTTTACCATGTGATAGTAGTATACAGTCAAGAGAAGCAGTACTTTGAATTTTGATTTTAACCCAAGTTAATGGTATAAGCTTTGATACTCTCAAAATGATAGGCAAAAAAAGAAAAAAAAATAAAAATAAAAACAGGGAGCCACAGCTTCCAGTCAGCCACACAATCATGAGGGCCAACAACTGATATCCTGAAATGTACTATGCTGTAAAGCTACAATGTTGTGTGGATCAGATTTATTAAATGAGCTTTTTATTTATCATATTTTCAACTTATAATAGTCTTATCAGGTCATAACCCTATCTAAGTCAAGGAACATTTGTATTCTACAGTTAGGACTATATAATTAGGAAAAAAATAACTTGATGCAATAATTATCTTAACTATCTCATTTTTTCCTAAGAATAGACCACCTGTACATAGAAAGTTCATGCCTCTCACATCTGTACATAGATAAAAGGCTCACTGTCTGTCTCTCCTAATGGGTTTTTAATGGAGTTGGCTATCAGATAAAAGATGACTCCCAAGACCAAGAATATTACCCAAGAAAATGCCTGGTGACATTTTTGGTAGTCACAACTAGGGGGGTTGCTACTGGTAGAGATTAAGTGATGATGCTAAACATCCCACAATGCAGACAGTGCCCTGAACAAAGAATTATCCAACTGATCCATAATTTCAACACTACTCTTCAACTACAACATTCTTACCTTTGCATCTCATCTTGTGTAAGATTCTTTCTCATTTCTCTAGACAGATGGTAAAGACGATGGAGTGTAGATGCATGAAAAAGAGCATTTCCAGACTTCCAAAACACTGTTGAGACTTTATTATAGTAATTTGCCATCAACTGAGGCTTAGGTGGTTTTTTAGACAAAGAGAATAGTCCATGAATATCTTCCACAGCTTTGAATGCTTCCTAGAATTAGTAATATAAATTAGTCACTAAATTCTGAAACAAAAAAATCTAGTTCAAATCTCTGCATGAAACCTAAAACACAAAAACAATAATAAAAGCAGCAAACTGCCTTCACATGTTGTTCTTTTTATTTATCTACAATTTAAAAATATTAACTTCGAATTTTTCAAAATTCTTTAGGAAATATGTAAAGTAAATAGAATATTCACATAATATCATACCACTTAGTGCAGTTTATAAAGGAAAACTGAATGATATGCAACAGCAGCATAAACACAACTTCTGAGTGATGTAACAATGGGAAAACATTTAACTTATCCTCCTTTTCCTAAAATGAGCATGTTTATTTGTCCTCTACAGGTAGTATTTTGAGACAGATGTTCCTATAAGGGGAAAACATTATGGAATGAGAGAGGGAAATCAAGTAACTTTGGCTTGGCTGAAAACTCCCAATTTTTAGTTGGTTCCTTTGTAATTTCAATTAAATATTTTGCATCAAATATATAAAAGCTTTTAAATATTTGGTATTCACTGTGCATACTTCCTAATCCACGGTGCTTATGGAACACTCTAGAGCAGCATCTCTCTACCTCTAATAGAGAAGTAATTTCCAATCTGTCACCAACAAAAACTTTTATGAAATAGTTACTACAAAAGTGAAACAGAAGATGAACTCATTTTTCATTATCAGATTAGGGAGGAAAAAACCTTTGCAGAGGCTGGGGATGTAGTGCAGTGGTAGAGCACGTGTTTAGCTTGTGCAAGGCTCTGGTTCAATGCCCTGCACCCAAAACAAAAACAAAAACAAAAAATTCTGCAAATGCTTTTCTCCTCTACACTTATTTCATCACAGACAAAATAGTTCAGTTCAGAATGGCACCAGTCACAGAACCACACTTTGAACAGCACTGAAAATGTACCATTTTATACAAAAGAACTAACTCTGAAAGAGATTACATGACTGGGCCCAAACTTCACAGGCCCGAAAAACTGAGAATTCCTGTCTAGAACTCATCCTGTTCCATCAGACAGTCCTCATACCAAGATGAAGATATTCATTAAAGGGGAAAAAAGTAATGCTGATTATTACAGGAATAAAAAGCTAGTATTTCACAACATACCTGCCACAGTTCCATGCTGATAGCACTGTCCAACTGAACAAGCCTGGTTTCTAAATGCATGGACTGGCTCTCTGGATTATTAAGATTGATAGCTGTACTTTGGTTATGGTGGCGCTGAATCTGCGACAAGTGCATTCTCAAATTGTCACACAGCTTACGGAATTCAGCCTTACGGGTGTACTGGAGGCAGAATTTGAAAGCTACAAGCATAATTGACAAATGTATTAGACATTTTCCACCATCAACTTGAATATTTGAGGTTTTATTAAGATCTGTTATGATAACAAGATTCACCAAACTCATCTTAAGCATTTGAATGTATTATAAAGGGACGCAACCCCCTCCAAGGGCCCTGACTACTATTTTGAACTCTGACAAAACCAAAACAAACGGTGTCATCATTCCTGGCTTAAGACCAAAATATGGTTCTGAGAGTTACAGATGGTAAAAGATTGGCATTTAGATTTAGGAAAGACTCACGTGCTTCAAAGACCTAGCACTTCAATACTAAACAAGTAAAATATTCTAGGCTAAAATACAATGAACTTACATATCTCACTGACAAAGAATGCAACATGCTTTCATGCTAAAATTACATAGTATACATTGGGTATTTATAGCAAGCTGATTTCAACTGTATACAGACATGCATATGAACCACTTGCTCCATCATTAAAATGTAATAATCTTATTATATCTATGGAGTATTAGTATTCCTTTGCTCTTTAAAAAAAAGTAGTACTTCTATTTCAAAATGCCTAAGTGGTGAAAATTAACTTCAAATTAGTATTAATATCACACTGTCCAAAAAGTTTACTTCTGGAAAGTGAAAATTCACATTTGCTAGCCATGTAAACAAAACAAAACAGCCCAGTGGCTCAGGAGGTTGAGGCAGGAGGATCACAAGTTCAAAGTCAGCCTCAGCAATTCAGCAAAGCCCTAAGCAACTCAGTGAGACCCTGTCCCTAAATAAAATTTTTAAAAAGGCTGGGGATATGGCTCAATAGTTAAGCGTCCCTGGGTTCAATCCCTGTTACCAAAACAAAAAACAAAAAAACAAAAAAAAAAACCCCCACAGGACCCAGTATTCCTAGTAAAACATTTGTAGTTAAAAAATCATTTTGCATTTGAATGAAGAAAAGCCCATCATCTCTGTAAGACTGGCATCATGAGCTTGTCATAAGGGCAAAATACAAAAGGCCAAGCGAACAGTCATATACAGTAAAAAGGCTGCACTCACCACAGGAAAAATATAACAACTGACAATAAGGGAAAAGAGGAAAGACACTTTCAATATAGTCCTTCCTAAATTAAGGGTATGCAGAAAAATGATTAGATATTAAGATGATCTTCAGTCACCAAGAAGGCCTAATTCTATATTGTTTTACTGTGTAGGAAAGAAAAATATGCAGGGCACAGCGGTTCACACCTAAAAATCCCAGCAACTTGGGAGGCTGAGGCAAGAGGATCAGAAATTTGGGGCAGCCTCAGCAATTTAGTGAGACCCTGTCTCAAAATAAAAAATAAAAAGGACTGGGGATATGGTTCAGTGATAAAGCATCCTTGGGTTGAACCGCCCAGTACCCCGCAAAAAAAGAGGGGGAATGTTTTCCACGGAATTCTTTAAAGCCAGAAGATTATCAAAATTGGAACTCAAGTTTACCAGAAAAACAATGGGAAAGTTTTGTTTTGTTTTTTTCCAGTCACCCAGAGAATTCCAAAATGACTTTAAAAACTTTTTAAATGGCATCAATGGAATAACGTTTCATATGGAACCTTTACTGGTAATGTATTTTTTATTCAAGTCATTAGTTTAATACTCAAATAAATGTCAATCACATTTCAATAGAGTAAAACTACCTTGTTTCCTTAAAGTACCTTGGAGAAAAGGTTAAATTTCTGGAAAATCTATTCTAAAAACAACTTTTCAAATCAGTTTATTCAGATTTCACATTATCATTTTACCTTGCTGGGCAATATCATGGTAGAGGCGCTCTACTCTAGAATTATTTCGAAGAAGGTCCAAACATTGTCTGTATGATTCCCACAGGAACTTTACCCAGGGAGTTAAAAGTAATCTGTCAGTCCGATCCTGAGTGTCCTCCCCACTTACAGCACTTAGGAGAACACTACAAAAAATTTAAAAAACAATTTTTAAATGTTGAAAACAATGAGACATTTCCTACTTAGTTATATGATTAAAAAACCAAAACCAACAATGATCATCACAAAATAGTAGTTTCTTTCTACAACTTCATACACACTTTAAAGTTACCTAACTCATCGTCTACACCTAATTCCCAATCTGTATTACAGCTGTTTTAGCATATGCCCTTCCATTCTACATGCTGGTATTTTCCCACTTTTATGAATTTTCAATATTACCTAAGTAACTGATTGGGCACTACACATTTAAAACTTTAAATAGTGTTTTTATTTTTTCCTGATAAACATCTTCTTCAAGTGGAGATGATGGAGACCCATGTAAAGAAAAACACTGAGTTAACTATCAAAATATTTATTAAAGGTTTGACCCATACCTCTCAGGAGTTTGAATATTATCCAGATCTTCTATATCTAACACCATCTGTTGGGATTCTTCTTTAGCAGCTTCAGTTTTTTCCTCTGCCAGTTTCAAATATGCCCTAACAACATCCTCTAAAGACTTAATGTTCACCTAAGCAGGAGGGGGAAAAAAAGCTTAAACCATTTTTTCCCCAAAACAACAAAATGTTTAGAGTAAATTTTATGATAGAAAATAAAACTTTGAAAGGTAAACCCTTCTACAAATCACTAAAAGCACTTTTAAAATATAAAACTGAGTTCTGGTTGTACCTGCTGACAAATGTTCTTATACTGATACAATCCTTCCTTAGCCAAGTGGCTCTTACGAAGATCCACGCAAAGTTCCAAGTATTTCAACATAATCGGCTCGTGTATCTTTTGCCATGTTCTATGTTTCTTACTTTTCATAACATCATAAAGAACATCCAGAGCAGGCTGCTTTTTGCCAACCTCAAGAAATTCTGAAAAAAATAATTCGGGAGAATTGGTCAGTTACATACACAAAAATCTAAACCTTGCTTTCTTAACTAGTTGCTTTAATTTCTTATCTCATTACAAACTTTTTAGATCACATGTATTTTTGACATCTAAAGAAGCTATGCCATAATTATCCCAGGTAGAACAATGAAAAGTGTGGTACTACCTCAAAATGTATAGTGTACAGGTAAAACAACTTCAGCCAATTCCACTGTGACTTAAAAGTTCCAAAAATTGAAGCCATGAGGAAAACTTATCAACTTAGAAAAGTTCAACTTCAACGTCACTTTTATCTGACTGATGAAACTTTTGCTCATTTACACTATCACTTGAGGCAGAAAAACACTTCAGATTGCCTTTACAACTTAAAATCAGTTGACAACACTGAAGTGGGTCATTTCTAGGCTTCCCCCCCCATTCTTTCTCAATAAATTATTGTGGCTAGTCTAATCACACTGTCTTGATTACTGCAGCCTTATGATAATGTCTGGAATTCAGGTAAAGAGTGTGCCATCTTTGTCCTTTAGTTTTGTGCAAGCTAAACTAGGTTCTTTGCCTTTCCGTACATATTAGTTGGTATGGAATTAGTTGGTAGTCATCTTCAGAATAACTTGTCAGGATTTTGACTGGGATTGCATTGAATCTATAAATGGAAGTTTAAAGAACTGACATTTGAGTTTAAGAATTTGCGAACATGGCCTATGGTCCATTTATTTACCCCAGTCTAAACATGAGAAAAATATTAAGATAAATTCCAACTATAAAATGCTATGGTTTGAATGTGTGTTCCTCCAAAATTCATGTTGATACTTAAGCCCTAATGCAACCATATCGAAGAAATGAAAAGGCTCCACCCTCATAAATGGATCAGAAGTTTTACATGAGGGAACTAGGTAAGACTGAAGGGATACGTCATTAGTCTCTGACAGAGAAGGCAGTAACAAAGCACCACTTTGGAAACAGAGAAAGCCCTAACCAGACATGGAATTTGCTGGCATCTTGTTCTTGGACTTCACACACTCCAGAATGTGAAAAATAAATTCCTGTTGTTACAGAAGTACCCAGGATGTACTATTTTGTTACAACACAAATGCACAAAGAACATTCTACAAAATACCTTATCAGTACTCCTTAAAACAGTTTCTGATTTTCATGAGAATATAAGGAAAAGACACGCAACCACCAGGACTGACACAATGTAGGATTACTAATGGGATCCCAGACAGAAAAGGACACTAAGGAAGATAGGAAATTCAAGTACAGTATGAACTTAAATGTTATCAGTTACTGGTTAAGTTGTGACAAATGTACTGTATTATGGAACAATATGTACCATATTGTTTGTTAATAGGTTCAACTAGGTATAATGTAAATGAGAACTACTATTCTCAACAGTTTCACACTGTTCTAAAATTAAGTTTATTTTAAAAAAACTGCAAACCGTATAGAACAGTAACTTTTGAAAAATTTTGGAGTAAAATAGAACAAATTTGAATTTACTATTCCTAAACCAGAAGGCATTCCGATTGTGGCAACATTTCAAAATCCAGTTCCAGCAAGGCACTGTGGCTCGTGCCTATAATACCTGCAGCTTGGGAGGCCAAGATAGGCACATTTAAAGTTCAAAGCCAATCTCAGAAACTTAGCAAGGCCCTGAGCAACTTAGACCCTGTCTCAAAATAAAAAATATAAAAAGGGCTGGAGATGTGGCTCAGAGGTTGAGCATCCTTGGGTTCAATACCAGGTACCAAAAAAAAAGGGGAGGGGGGGGGAGTCCAGGTCCTATCTTAGTTATATGTATACTGTTCCTTTGGAAATTCGAGAGAGAGAACTCAAGGGCAAACTCATATTATTTTTTTCCTCATCCTTTATTTCTGTTCCTTAGTAATCAGGGAGATAAAAAGGTATTTTACCCAAGCCAACTGATTAAGTTCAGCTTAAAATTCACAATTACCAAATTTCACACAAACAGAAAAATCTTCCAAATGCACATCTGAAAAATAATTTGAAGGAACTAAATCACTAACTTACACTACAGAAGTCTTAAAACACTGCATCTTCATTTTTAAAACTATTTCTCCCCTAAGGGAAAAAATCTTGGACAAAGAATTCTTGTTCTTGTACTTAATCTGGCTGGGAAGATGGGGGGACACAGAACAAGCATGTTGGAAGTCCTGGGTTCAATCAGCAACATTAAAAAAAAAAAAAAAAAAAAAAAAAAGGCTAACCTAAAAAGTTACAGCATTATCAACCAAGTAACTGTGCTAGGCAAACGGTTCCTTACTTGGGGGTTTTACTACATCTACTGATACAGTAATTTTCTACTATTTCTTCTTTTAACTACCACATCTTTCAGGAATGGTGCTTCCCAACATCCCTTCCTCCAATGAAACTACAAACAATATTCCAACTCTCTAAAATACTAAAAAGTTTGGGCTAGGCATGGTAGTGCACGCCTGTAATCTCAGCAGTTAGGAGGCTGAGGATGGAGGACCACAAAGTCAAAGCCAGCCTCAGCAATTCAGCAAGGCCCTAAGCAACTTGGTGAGACCCAGTCTCAAAATAAAAAATAAAAGGCCTGTATATAGATGTGGCTCAGTGGTTAAGTGCCCCTGGATCAATCCCTGCTACAAAAAAAAGCCAAAATTGCATAACATGGCAAGAAATAATTATCTTTACACAACACCCTAAATCATCCCTTAAAATACCAAATCTTCTTCACAGACAAATATAAAACCCACACCATTATAGGTGAAAGCCTATCTTCAATTGAAATTGGTCTTTTAAAAAAAAACAACTTACTAACTTAAAGTACAACCAGGTACTTTATTAGAACAAAAAGCCTCTCCTGTTTTAAGAGGGGCCTACCTATCCTCTTCCTGGGAAATGCATAAGATTATTTTCTAAAACCCACTGATACTTCAGATTTTTTTTTTTTCTTTCCTTCCTTAGTATTGGGGACTGAAACCAGGACCCCTTAACCACTGAGCCACATTCCCAGGTCTTTTCATTTTTTGTTTTGAGATAGGAAGGGTCTTGCTAAATTCCTCACGGCCTCACCATGTTGCTGAGACTGACTTTGAACTTGCAATCCTCCTGCCTCATCCTCCCAAACTGCTGGGATTACAGCCACATAACAGAAGTGCCTGGTGCTTCAGGAGTTTTCCAAAGCTGTTTAACCAAAAGTCTATCACCCAAATTTTTGGAGTAAATGTCTCTAATCAAATTTATCCTTTACATTAGGAAAACAACAGTAGTAAGGCTAAAATGACATATTTAATTCACACATGGATTTAAATCTTAAAATACTATATGTAAAGGCTGAGGATATAGCTCAGTTGGTAGAGTGCTTGCCTCGAAAGCACAAGGCCCTGAGTTCAATCCCCAGCATCGCAAAAAAAAAAAAAAACTATATGTAAGATGATCAATATGCTTATAATATAAAAACAAACAAGTTGAAAGCAGAACCCACCACAGTGATGACAAAATATGAAAGTCTAAAAAATTTTAAAAATAATACATTTACCAGTTTTTAAATGGAAGTGTAGTTTCTTAACAACATTCTTAAGTTTTGTTCAGAGATAGAACTACCAAGTGCTTTTCACTTCCTAAACAACCAATCAAAATTTTACTCCAAGTGGGGCCTGATGAGACACACCTGTAATCCCAGCAGCTTGGGAGGCTGAGGCAGAAGGATCTCAGGTTCAAAAAGCAAGCCTCAGCAACTTAAGTCCCTAAGCAACTCAGGGAGACCCTGTCTCAAAATAAAAAGGGCTGAGAATGTGGCTCAATGGCTAGGCACCCCTGGGTTCACTCCCTGGAACCAAACCAAAATTTATGACTCCAAATCCCATACTTTCTAACTTTGAAAGTTCAAACAAGCCAAAGGAAACACATTAAAAAACAAACTTAGGGGCTGGGGCTGGAGCTCAGCAGAAGCACTTGCCTTGCATGCATGAGGCCCTGGGTTCGATCCTCAGCGCCACATAAAAATGAATAAATAAGATAAAGGTATTATGTGCATCTACAACTAAAAATAAAAAATAAAAAAAAATAATCTGAGGAGATACCCTCTCCCCAACCAAATTAAAAAAAAAAAAAAAAAAAAGATATGGATAGCAAAGGATGTTAAAACAAAAAACTGGAATGGAAATAGATTTTTCATAATTATTCACAAGGGTGAGTTTTCTTGTCTTTATCTTAACTTACATATGAGGATTCAGGTCCTCAGAATTAGGTTTATTAGGAGTGGAGGGAGTTTTGTGTAGGCTGGAAAGAACTATCATACATTAATGATTCTATTCCAATATTTAAAAATGTTGGTTTCCAGAATATTCTATAAATTAAAATTTCGGGTCTGGGAGTATAACTCAGTGGCAAGCATCTGCCTAGAGAGCACAAGGCCCTGGGTCTGATCTCCAACACCACAATCAATCAACCAATCTAGAATTAGGAGGGTGGGCATTCTCAGTTTTAAAACTATGTATTAATAAAGGGAAAGTTTAGGTCAGGCCTTTTTACTAATCTGTGCAACAGACCAACTACATAAGCTATAATGTTACTCCATTGTGGGGTTAATACTTTTATTTTTTTAAGACATTGGTTGTAAAGTGTAAACTAAAAATCTGTTATAGGGTTAGGAGCACCTAGTTTGACACTACTAATAACAATCTGGAAAGGGGGCCTTCTCCCAATGATTAGGTGATATTAATTTCTGGCCTGTGTAACTGCTGAGCCAACTTCCCACCTTTCTGAACGATTACTGTGACTTTTTCCAAAAATAATGCCCTGATACAGACTCAGCATGACTTGAAGGTCTATTCCACTAAAATATATTATTTTATTAAGATAATGCAATGGATTGGATCTGTTTGGTGTTACAATGTTATAAATAAAACATTTGATGAAATTAACTTCCAATGAGTGAATTCCAACTTAATGTTTGGTAAGCACTGCCATGTGCCTTGCACGATCTGCACACTTTCACAGTTTGAGAAGGGATACCTCACTCAAAGATCCAACGTAAAGCTACTGTTGGAAGGTAAAGCATCTCTACCACAAAAACCACGAGCCTACAGCTCAACAATACTGCAGCAAGGACTCAGTACAGAACTGTAACAACTACACAAACATCATTAAGTGTTCCCCCACATACCCACTTCTTTTCTTGCCTACTTTATACTCTCACTTTCCCAAACTTGCCTTTATGAATCAAATTTCAACTTAGAAACTGAAAAAAGATTTGAAACACATTACATCCTTTTTATTTTTTAAAAAGTTACTGAAATAAGTTTATGTGAAGATTCCAAATGGAGTGATAAGGGAAACAGTTCTGAACACAATGTAGGCAAAATTTAAGCCTTGGAGAAAACAGTACTTCAGCCTACTAGCATGAACAAGGGTCTGCTGGCGAGGCATGCAACTGACCAAAACTCATCTACAATAACTATGCAGAATAGTGATTTCATGCAAGTTATTTTGTGTACCACTATAAAATTCTAAGTTTCAAAACATCAGAAAAGTCATTAACTTTGCTACAGTTTTTAGTCTGTAGTGATCAATTTCCACTTCATTATATTTTCTCTCCTAAAAAAAAACTGTTTTAGATCTTAAACTTATTGTCTGTTCTAACCATTAGAGTACTGTTTTGGATGAGTAGTGACCAAATCTATGTTGTAGTTTTAGTACCTTTTAAAACAATTATTTAATGCAATTAGTCTATTCCATAGACTATTCTCTCCCCACAAAAACTCAGGTTTTAAAGTAAATGACAACATATTTTTAGTTCTAACATTATTAGCAGTATATTAAGTGTTGACTCCGACTGGTCTTTTCACAAAATGAAATTTCCAACAAACAAACAAAAAAACTCTTGAAACATAAAACTGTTAAGACACTGTATACCCATCTACAACATGGGTAAGACCCAAAACTTGTTTGGATGTAGGAAAGATGAAAATAAGAGCTAGGAATGCTTACAAAACACTTGGGTGTTCGGTTTTTTTTTTTGTTTTTTGTTTTTTGTTTTTTTTGGGGGGGGGGGAGAAACCCTGAACAAGAAAGTTTCTAAAGACCAGATACATGAGTAAGGCATTGCACCCCCATAAAGTCAATGTAATAAGTGCCTCTGGAACAGATCAGGGCGCACAAGTTTTTCCTGCAAGCGCCAGGGTTTAACTACACACATGGAAATAGAAATAGCAATCAGCAGCGCTATGACGCGAAGAAAAAAAAAAAAAAAAAAAGGACTGATTGGGAAGTCAAGAGACCTTGGTTTTAGTCTCCCGGTTCAACAACTAACTCCAGGAGTGACCTTGGGGAAACCATTCTCCTTCCAGGCCTCAGTTTCGGAAGGACCTAAAGTCCCTTTATAATATTAACTCTGTTCCAACTTCCCATGTTTCGGAATAGGCTTTCGGACTGCCCCGATCAATGCCCGGCGCGGGGGGGAGCAGGAAACGGGCTAAATGGGTCAGAGGCCCCAGAGTGCACCTAAGCGGCTGGAAGGTGAAGTGGACCCTGACCTGGCAAAGCACCTCGCGGGCCTCGGGGGGCCTGGAGGTGCGCCTGCCGGGCTCCCGGCCCCTGGGGGAGGTGGGGCCGAGGTTCTCGCGTGCATTGTCCCCGGGAGGGAGCCATATTTCCTCCTCCCGGGCACTCCCAGATGGCGGTCGGGGGCGCTGGGCCTAAGCAAAGCAAAGCCAGGTGATCCGGAGAGCCAGCCGGAGACGGACGCCGGGAAGGAGCTGGGCCCCGGCAGGCCTGTCTCCTGGACCGCCGCCCCGCGTCGCACCAGCAGGCAGGAGGAGGAAGGGCCCGGGCGACGGTTCCGATCCACGCCTCCACCCCCAGTCGCTTGGAGTGAGAAGGGAAGCCGTGCCAGACCCGGGACAGGGCGGCGGGTCAGGCCGCAGCCACCTCGGCTCCGGGCACAGCCCGGGCAGGGGGCAGCAGGCCTGGGCCCTCGACCTCCGAGGCCTCGGGCTGCCCCACGCCGGCGCGCCCAGATCCCCTACTCACCGTTGGCGCGTTTGAGGGCATTTTCCGGCCTCTGGAAATAGGCCGGCATCTTGGCGGCAGGCGCGGCTCACCCGGCGTCAGCGAACTCCCTAGCGCCCGGGCCGGGAGAGGAGACGAAGGGGAACCAGCGCGAGAATCCACGCGCCTCGCCAGCAGTCGCCCGCGCCCAGCCGGCCAGAGACGGAAAGGAAGGAGCCACGTGACCCCCGCGCGGCGGCACCGCCGCCACCTAAGCCCCGGATGTAGGGGCGGGCCTCCGTACACGTTCCGCCCCTCCCTGCGCGCTGGCGTCACGCGCGCCCGCTGACGTGGCGGCGGCGACGGCAGCTATCTCGCGCGCGCGGGTGTGGAAGCGCGCATGGGTCGTTAGGGAGATGCTTCCCGGACTTTCGCTCCTCCAGCGAGGGTCGAGGTGGGAATGGTGAGTCTGGGTCCAGAGCTTCTGCAAGGACACGAGGCAGCCGTCTACGCAGACTCATTTTCAGCACGATTTGTGCGGACTCATGCCAAGCTACCATCAGGTCCCCAGCCGCGAGGCCAAGTGAAAACCTGAATTTATTTAAGGGAACGTGTTGATCAGGTGTCGTTAGGCCAGTGCTGCTCTCCACCGGCCAACAGCGGTGGCCCGTCCCCAACGCACCAGCATGGGGAGGTGGGGCGCGGTGAAGAACAAACGAGCAGTTATTTCGTAACTTGGTAAAATAAAGTTGTTGTCACAAGGACTGCCTGGGAAATGGAGGCGCTCAGAAAGGGCGAGCAGGGGCAGAGCAACCTGTCCTAAAGCAAAAGCCCTGGAGCAGAACAGGCTTGCATGTTTGAAAATACATGAGTGTCACTGCTTTTACATACAGCGCACGTCACAAACAAATATAAGAGAAATGAGTGTTAGTGGGGAAAAAATGCATAATGCTCAGATTAATTGCTGAACTCAAAAGCCATTTAAACCGAATCAAATTCTCAAGCCCTTGGTGTGAAACTAAGATGATTTCAGACGGAATTGTAGAAAGCAGTGGAGTAAATTTTGCAAGTATACTACACATTTTGTAGACGGAATATATGAATTAATGAAGGAATACTACACCAATGACAGGAAAACAATACATGCACACAACAAGCATTTCCCCTCATTCCTTCTCTTCAAAGAGGTGTTTTATTATTATTATTATTTAACTAAATTTATCACGCTAAAGAAAAAATTTGAAAAATGCAGACTTAGACCAAAAAATTTTTTTTTCAAAAAAAAGCTGTATTTAAATTAGTGTCAGACAGTTCTTTCTCCAAAATGCTAAGATCGTTCTATATGCATTAGCTTCGTTGGCCCCAAAATAAGAGCCAGACAGGGTTGATATAAAAACCCCACAGGTACTAAGAAGCTGTAGGAACTGTTTTATGGGCGGGCTCAAGGGACTTGTTTATGTATATTATAATTAAGTAAAAATTTAAGAGCCAAACATAAAAGCAAATGGTTCTTTCATGTACTATAGGTTAAAAAAATAAAAAACTATTTAGTAGACCATAGAAAGATGCAAACTGAAGAAAATAAAAGGAAATCGGGCCTAAATATCAGGAAAATGCTTTCCAACATTCTTGGCTTTCCATTACCTCAAAGAAAATGGCAAAATGGACTCCTTTATTATTATTTCATAAACCTACAAGCAAAGAAACACTAGAAAGTTGAGGGTAAAGTAAAATCCAATATTCCTACACATTGATCCTTTACCCTTTCAAATCATTTCAAGTATATAAAGCATTTGGCAATATAATAGCCAATAATTATGTGAGTAGTTATTTAAATAAATAAAATTATTTAGAATCTAAGATGGGGCGCAGTGGCTCTAGCCTGTAGTTCCAGCAGCTCAGGAGGCTGAGGTGGAGGATCACTTGAATCCAGCCTGGGGAACATACCCTGTCTCAAAGAGCACTCTTTTTATGAATGAGTAAAGGAATAATGTCAATTTCCAGAATATTACCTATTTCAGTCAACCAACAGTTCCAACTTATTTGGAACCAGCTGAGAATATTGAATGCTAGAGGTAAAAAAAAAAAAAAAAAAGAGTTATGATACCCTAGTGAAAATAGGGACACAATGAGGGTTAAGATGGGGGTCTAATTTGACCAAGAGAAAACGATAATTGCCATTGCTCGCTTAGTAGAAAACAGGCAAACTGAATATGATGGTAAGTACTCTAGACATGGTGAAAGAAAGGAGTCAGGCTGAAGATCATTAGCTTAATCAAGTTACTTTTGTAATACATATAATGGATAATTTATTTAATACAGTGTTTTAGGAGTTTGATGAGGGTTTTTCCTTTTCTGTTGTTTTCTAGTTTGTGGTACTGGAGATAGAACTCAGGGTCTCACACATGCTTGGCAAGCACTCTACCTCTGACCTACATCCCCACCTCTTTTTTATTTTTTATTTTGAGACAGGGTTTCAAATTACCCATGTTGGCCTTGAAGTTGCCATGCTCCTACCTCAGCCTCCCTTTACAGGTATGTGCTGGGCTTGTTTCAAGGTTTATTTCCCAGCCTTTAGTGAAGTAAAGCTTCCTCCAAAACCAGTTATTAGGGACATTACAAAGGTACTACATTATCCATATTCACAACATGATATCAAGCAGCTTTAAAACAAGTATTGTAAGACAGGTGTGGTGGTGCACCTATAATCCCAGCTATTGGGGAGGCTGAGCCAGAGGATCACAAGTTTGAGGCCAGCCTCACCAAGTTTAGCAAGACCCTATCTCAAAATAAAGAGGCCTCATTGGGGATTAGCTCAATGGTAAAGTGCTCCTAGGTTCAATTCCCTGTATCAGTTATGTTCTGCAATTGCAAACCGCTTTCACATTTATTAGTAAGAATGTGGTTATAAGGGTAGTCATATTGATGAACATAACGAATTTCAGAGAGATAAACTATGACTCACAGTAATACATTCATTCAACAAACTTTCTCGAGTGCATACCATGTGCCTTGCATGGTAGTTACACCTGTCACGATACCTGATAAGTATGAGTCATAAACGTGGATGAGACAGACTAACATCCTGCCTTCCAGGACTTTGCAGTTTTAGGAAAAACCAGACTTCAAACATCCTAGAAGCTCCATGAAGAGAGACACCACTATGGCAGTGGCCCAGGCATCCTTCAGCCCTTCACCACCCTCGGTGTCTTTCAGTGCTCTGAGCAGCTCCCCCTGCAACTCAATGCTTGCCATCAATCACTTGGAACATTCTTCGCTATCACCCATTTTTTGCTCTTACAACAACCCATTTCTCTATCAGGTTCCACTTACATGTCACTTAATTCATGATTCTTCCCTTGGCTCCCAGATTAGCTTAGATGCCAAGGCAGTAAGCACCAATAACATCCTATCTTAGCCCTGATCATACTCAGCTCAGAGTGGGGAAGGGCCAAATTTGTGTTTCTCACTACTAAATTCCCCATGCCTGTCAGAGCAATGGGCAGATGTCTGCTCTGAAAAATGTAGGACAGAGAAATGAATGATTGCCCCATACATTGATATAAGATACTTCCTATTGTATCTGTGGGGAAGTAAGAACATGTTTGAAAATCCAATGTGTCTTTAGTTCATAGAGCATCTACCCAGCTACTGTGAGCTACCAAGTATACCAAACCACCAGAATACAAATATTAATGAAAACACAGTAATATACCTCGCTCAAAGCTTCTAATTGCACTGGTTCTGAGTCTCCAGATAACACCAAAGTCTCTTTGTGATTTTTGTGAGGGCAGCATTCAACAATATCATGCTTTCCTCCACCTCAGTTTCCTTTCCCTTCTGCCTATCCCACCCACTCTGACCTCACTGACTGCTGCCAGTACTTCAAGCGTCAGCTCAAAACCTTCCTCTGCAAAGCCTTTCCTGACTGTAGGGCAGTTTAGCTGCCCCTTTGGCTACGTTCTTCGCTGATGCCACTATTTATTCCACCACTAACCCCATCCCTGGGCACCCTACCAACCCAGCAGCCCTCTTAAGGGGTGGCTGAATTCCTCCCTCAAATAACTGACTCCTGGAGGTAAGATCAGGAACCAAGAAGCTCTTCCCACTAGCTAACTCCGTATCATTGTCTATTCCTCCTCCCTTAAACTCTGACCTTTGAAGATCATACTGCTGTCAAACTAGACCACCTGGTACTCTCCTGAGTTGCAGCCTTTATAGGGTCTACAGATCACAGTCCACATCCTCCATTCCTTGACTCAGTTCTGGCTCCTGTCACTCTTAGCAACACCATTGTCATAATTATTGATGATTTTCTTTCTTTTTAGATGATCCAATATCCTGGCCATTTCACCTTCATAGCTGTGTCCTCTGTCTTACCTCAACCACTCCCACATGTGGTCACCACACCTAGAGTCTGGACCAGAAGTTGTCAAACTCTGCAAAGGCCAGATAGCTTCGCCAGTCAGGAAGTAAGTCTTCCATTCTTTGAGCTAGTGTTCTAGGCTGAAAGGACAACAGTAAGTTAGTGTCTGTCTGTCTGTCTCTCTCTCTCTCTCTCTCCCTCATATTTTAAAATGTAGAGATCATTCTTACATTGTACAAAACCAGGTATCAGGCTGAATTTTGTCCACGGGCCAAAGTGTGTTGACCCCATGACTAGACCTTGTCATTCCTACAATCTCAGTTCCTAAAATCATGATTTCTGGCCACCACCTCCTGTGTTTATTATGCCTAAACTTCAGCAACCCTCCTGCTTCATGGGGACCTGCAAGCCATCAATTCTATGTCCCTAAACTGGGCACAGTTAACTCAGTAGCTATAATCCCAGCTACTTGGGAGACTGAGGTAGGAGAATCATAAGCTCAAGGCCAGCCTGGGCAACATTACAAGATCCTGTCTCAAGAAAAATTCCGCATCCCTTTCACTGCCCCTCCTCCCCCACGTCCCATATTTCCTCCTTTCCCAGTTTAGATTCCATCATTTGGTTCCTTTCTTGCTGCTCTCTCCCTTTATTGTACTCACCTGGCAAACCTCCATCCCTGGCCAACCTTTACCTATTTCTTCCTACATCCTATTTTGGCCAGAGAAAGACCTACGACCCTGGTGGCAGGTCTCACTTTGAATAGTGACTAATAGTAAGACTACAGGCCTCAAGGAGACCCTGTCAATGATATGCAGCTGTCCTGTCGCCCTTCTCTAGGCCACTTTGTTGCCCTTCACTCTCCCCTTCTCCCCAGCCCTCTAAGGCCTCCTTTCTCTGCTTCCTCTCTGCCCATGCCCCACTTCCCTATAGCACCGAAAACAGTGGTGCAATCTGAAGCGCGCTCCGGCCTCTGCCGTCTCCTACCCGGCGGCCTCTGGGCTCCTGCCCTTGCCTTACCTCTCCCTGCAGTCTCTGGCTCCTGGCTCAAGCCAGCCCTGTGCACAAGTCCTTCTGTTGTCTTCTCTCACACACAGGCTCACCCCCTCCATTGCCTTGATGCACTTCCTCCACCCGGCTTCCAAGATCACCCTTTTTAAATTTTTCCCCTATCTTCGCTGACAGCTACTCACCTGTGTGTCAACACTCTGATCTTTGAGGTTGAAATATCCCAGGGCTCAAGTCTCTGGACCGTGTCCCTCCTCCAACTATACTCATCTCTCTGTTCTAGCTCATGGCTTTCAAAATCACCTCTCCACTTATAAGTTACAAAAGTGCCTTGTCAGCCTTGACCTCTCTCCTGAAAGCCAGACTTTTAACACCCGATGCCCATTTCACACATAGGGTAATATTTAGCACACTGTATGCACATTACCTGCTCCAAACCAGAATCCTGGTCTCCTCTATCATCTCCATGTTAATGATAGCAACCTCATTCTTCCACTTGCTCAGGTAAAAAATGTTGGGAGTATCCTTGACTTTTTCTGTCACATCCCTACCTCTAATCAATCCATCCGACAAGACCCCCCCACACACACAGCTACCACCTGGCTGAAGTCACTAGTGCTTTTTATTTGCGATGTAATAACCTGTTAACTTGTCTGTTTCCTTCTTGGCTCACCTTCTCTTTACTCTCCATATAGCAAATGGAGGACCCCTTTTCAAACAAAAATGAGAGCTTAGTCCCTTGACCAAGGTACTGGGGATTGAACCCAAGGCCACTTTACCACCAAGCTACATCCCCAACATACCCCCGATCTTGTTTTGTTTTGTGAGAGTCTCACTAAGTTGCCTAGGCTGGCCTGAAACTTGTACTCCTTCCTCAGCCTCCTGAGCTGCTGGGATTACAGGCGTGCACCACCAAACCAGTTTGATTCCCAACCTCTTTAAATTATTAAAGTAAAAATAACTTCCCTTTCCCCATACTTCCTAGCACTCTTTTTTATTTTCCTTTATAGTACTTATCATTATTTGACCCCCAATATATGTTATTTATTTTTTGTCCATTCTTGTGAAATATAATAAACTTAATTAAGGCAGGGGTTTTTATGTACGTTTTGTTCTCTGCTGTATATGTAACACCTATAACCATGCCTGGCACATAATAAGCATTCAATAAATATTTGCTGCATAAATGATCTAGTTGATTACAAGAAACCTCCTAAACCAGGCAAGGAGGTGCACACTGTAGTTCTAGCTATCTGGGATGCTGACCCTGGAGGATCACTTAAGTCCATGATTTCAAGACCAGGCTGGGCAACATAGTAAGACCTGTCTCAAAAAATAAAATAACAACAACAAAACAAAAACCCACCTACATTATGGTTGCCCATTTGCATGTTGATATTTGAAGGTAGCAACTGGGACAGTTCATCATTGTGCACAGACAGTGCCTGGCACGTGGTCAACACACAGAAGGTGTTTGTAATTTTTGTCTGTAGATGGACACAATACCTTTATTTTATTTATTTTTATGTGCTGCTGAGGATCAAACCCAGTGCCTCACGCAAGCTACACAAGCGCACCGCAGTCCTAGCCTTGCATTCTTAACCATGAGTGTGTCCAGAAGCGGTTGAAATCTTTTCAACAAGGATATAACAAGGGCGGAGGGGAGCACACATTGTGCCTGTACCAGGCAGTTCTCATTGGATCTTTGGGTTCTGGAAATTTAAAGCAGGAAATTTGGAATGCAAATTCGATTGAATATATTTTTAGCAGAAACAGATCCTGGCAGGGTTAGCTACTTATTGGGAGAAATGCATCTTGGGCTCAGCTGTCTTCACCCATTAACATACTGCTGGGCGTCAGGAGAAGGCTGAGGGGAAGGGGGGAGCATGTTCGTGAGAACTGGCACAAGGGACTGCTCCCTAATTTGTTCATTGAGCAACACTTGTCGCTGCTGGCAAGCCACGAAGCCCAGCTTCTGCTTAGGGATTTGGGAGGCCATGTCCAAAGCTGTACTAACTAAGGAGGCCACAAAAGAGGAGTGAGTAAGTCACTGTGCATAGAGATTCGGGGTGTGGTTTGAAAACAAGCTTCTCTGTTAAGTATGTTAAACAGGATTACAAGGAAACTGGAGCCATGGGGTGTGAGCTTTGTGTTTGGGAGGCAGAGATTAGATCATCTTTGCGTGGACCTTTTCCTTGTAATATCTTTTCACGAAGCAATTTTAAGTGGCATCTCCTCAGAGAACCCTTTCCTAACAATTGCATCTGAAGACCACGCTGTTGGAATTCTCTGCAGAGCACTCACGGTTAACGGATGGTTTTCTTCATTTCCTTGATTACTGTCTGTCTCACCACAGTAGATGGTAAGCTTTAAGGGGTCAAGTTTGGTTCACTTTCGTGTCTTGCCTGGTACAGAGCAGTCACTCCATAAATAATGTGATGTGTGAGGGGCTGAGGTTGTGGCTCAGTGGCAGAGCACTAGACTCGCATGTGCGAGGCACTGGGATCAATTCTCAGCACCACATATAAATAAATGAATAAAAAAAAAGGTCCATTAACAATTAAAATAAATATATAATAATAATAATAATATGATGTGTAAATAAACACAGGAGTGAAGACTGGTTAACAGAATTCTAAGATGTCTCCAAAATTCCCATCCTCTGTTGTACAGGGGGTTCCCATGCCCTAACTAGTCCTTGGGGATTAGGTTATGTTTTATGTTACAATTGACCTTAAGAAGGGGAGATTATTTGAGCGGTCCTAACCTAACACAAAAGCCCTTTAAATCTTGGCCAGTAGGTCATCTGAGCCCGAGGAAGGACGAGAGGCCAAGCAGGAGCAATAGCACATGAAGGGAGCCCAGTGGCAGGAAACTGCAGGTAACCCAGAAAGGCTGAGGGTGGCCAGTGGCCCTCCACAGAAGCAAAGGTCTCCTTCCCACCACTTCAAGGATCTGAATTCTGTCAATATTCTGAGCTTGGAATTCCTTCCCAGAGCTTCCAGGGAGGAGTGCAGCCTGGCTTTCACCTCACTTCCAGCCTAGCAAGATCCTAAGCAGAAGACCCAGTCACCTGGACCACTGACCCACAGAACTAGGAGCTCATGAGCAGGTATTGCTTTGCTGCTTTAAGCCTCTAGTTTGTTAATTTGTTATGCAGCATTAGAAACAAATACAGAGACCTTAACAGTTTTCTCATATTAACTCTTAGAGAAGCAACAGTGAAATGCTAGTGGAATTTAAAATTCTAAAGCTACTTTGCTCAGGGATGTAGTGCAGCACTAGAGCACTTGTCTAGCATATCTGAGGCTCTGGTTCTGTCCCCAGCACTGCAAAAAGAAAACAGTTTAAAGCTACCTGGCCTTGTGTGAAATGAAAAAGAAGGCACCATTTAGTGGAGGAAAAGGACCAGACTGCTCAAGGCTACAAATTCAGTCTGCTCAAGCAAAAAACTCGCAGGGAATCTGAGTCAGTGAACAGGCGATTGTGTTTCACATTGAACTGCCCCTGTGGAAGATGTAGGGGTCCCTTGTCCACAAGGCCAGATGGGTTTGGGCATTTTCTAAATCTGCGTTAGCGCCAACAAATTCTTATCTTTTCTGTGGATCGGGGAGTGAGCAGGCCGTGCAGTAAATCAATGACAAAGCAGATTTGGGACTGATGTCCTTGGAAAAGCCTGTTGGCAAGATAGGCCCTTGACTGGTGACTGGGAACTTGGATTTCACCAGTGGTCCACCATTCCCAGAACTGACAAGAGTGATTGACTTTCCTAAACTATGCATATAAATTATGGGATTCATGCTAAGAATCTGGAATTTAGGTAAGTGCTATGTGTGGTGGTGGTTGTCTACGTGACTGGTCCCCAATAAAAACTCTGGGCACTGAGTTCTAATGAGCTTCCCTGGTCCACAGCATTTAACAAGTGTTGTCACAACTTGTTGCTGGCATCCCGTGTGACTCCACTGGGAGAGGACTCTTGAAGCATGGGCCTAGCTTTCTCTGGGCATCACCCCTGTCACCTTTTCCCTTTGCTTCCTCTGGCTGTAAGAAATCACAGCCATGAGAACAGCTACACGTTGAATCCCATAGTCCTTCAGACAAATCATCGAATCTAGATACGAAGTTATCCTTATCTACAAATGTTGCATTATGATTTTCCTTGATTGAAGCCTTTATCAGGGAAGCACAGAGATGAGTATGATTAGTTCCACTTGATCATGGAGAAAACAAGCACAGCACATCAGCATGAGTGAGGTTTCGCAGCTAAGATGGTCAGAGCTAGAATTGAACTCAGGTAGTCTGTGTCCACACCCCAGTCTTTGACAGCATGGAGATCAGTGGTATAGCTAAAGGTTTGTATGGGGATGCCTCCCTTCTCCTCCTCTCCACCTACTCCTTTCCCCTTAACTATGGTGAACCTGTCTGACAGGTCTGACAGCACAAAGTGATGAAATAGGAGGGAGGGAGACATCAATTCCAGTCAACTGCCTTCCTATAAATAATGTCTCCACAGCTAGCCATGTGTCCCACCCCTTCAGAGCAGAGACAGCCTTCGTTATCCTTCCCCTCCTTGCACCCACCACCATCTCCTTTGTTTCCTTCTCCTTCTCCCTCATTTATTTTTTGAATTCTATGTGCCAGAGACAAAGATGGCACCTGTGTGCCTTGGCCACATGGGGCTGCCCTAACTTGTTCATTGAAGAAGTATTTAGAGTGCCTACCACAGGGCAGGGACAAGCAGCAAGGAGAGGCAATAAATCCAACACTTCCACCCCATGCCACTCCTGAGACTCTCTGCCTTTTTCTCTCACATTTGGATGTCAACGTCTGAATTTCCAGAAGCAATAAAACTGGTCATGACTGCCTTCTCCCCAGCCTGATCGTGAGAAGGGTATAGGCAAGAAATCTGCTTTGGTCACCTCTGTATCCAACTCTCTACCCTTTAGCCATGTCTCAGCCTGTTTTGTGAATGTTTGCACAGTGCACATTATGCAAGGGAAATTGTTATACTAATCCTGTGTTCTTGCAAATTTAGTGAAAAATTATTCCCCAAACCCAAATACCACACAAAATTATTTTGAGATACACATTTTGAAATAAATGTGTCTCTGTGAGATTCAGTCATTGATCTTGAAAAGATGGAAAGAATAGTAGATCTGGGGTATATGGATTTTACATATTCTTAAACATTTTTTTGTGGGGGGTACTGGGGATTGAACTCAGGAGCACTTGACCACTGATCCACATCCCCAGCCCTATTTTGTATTTTATTTAGAGACAGGGTCTCACTGAGCTGCTTAGTGCCATGATGTTGCTGAAACTGCCTTTAAACTTGTCATTCTCCTGCCTTAGCCTTCTGAACCACTGGGATCACAGGCATGCGCCACCTAGCCTGGCTGTTGCTGCTGCTGCTGTTGCTGCTGCTGCTGTTGCTGCTGCTGCTGCTTCTTCTTCTTCTTCTTCTTCTTCTTATTTGTTTGCCTTGTTTCATTGAATCTAGAAATGCCATTAATGGTAAAGCATCATTATTGTATATACCACTAAGGGGAGAAAAAAAAAAAACCCTTCTACCAATTTGTAATTATAAAATGTATTGCAATTTCAGAGAATATTTAATTTCAACTACTAAAAGTAATTAAATACAGTATTTTAAAATTTTGAAATATAAATAAAAGGAGGAAGGAAAAATTGCTGAAGTTTTGCCCAGCTCAAGAAAACAATGGGACTAAGGATGTAGCTTAGTGGTAGAGCACATGCCTTACCACATTAGCACTAGGTTCCATCCTAGTACTGAAAAGAAAGAAAAGAAAGAAAGGAAATGCTGTTATTAACAAATGAGTGTTTTTCCAAACTTTTCCATGATATTTTTATAGGCATGGACTTAAATGCAGGGTATTTAATGCATACGTGTGTTAAACATATACTTTAAATATTTGTAAATATTTATATTTGAATTGTTATTATATGGTTCCTATATGAATATTCTCATTTTAAACGATTGGAAAACTGTGGGGTGCACACACCAAACTTCCCTTCACATCGTCTCCCCACCCACTTCCTCTGAGGTAACAATTATGGCAGTTAGTTACCTCATCCTACAAATGACCAGATCAGCTTAGGGGTTTGCTTATACATGAGCTCTTAGTAAGTTTGTACACTTATGTCTATTATTGGACTACAGGCCAGGCTGCTCGCCATTGGAAAGCCAATATTAGGGAGACAAGTTGGAAGGAATTGGGCTTATGCAAGGGCCAGCATCTTGAGAAGATGGAGGGGCTGTCCCCCTCAAAGCTTCATCTTGGAGGACTCAGAGAGGGTGAAGGGAAGCTGGACAGGAAGGTCCATGCTGAGGGGGATCCTCATCATCCGGGACTGTGTCTCTTTTTTTCGTTCTTTGGAATAGCACTATGGAACTTGATCTCCTGAGACTGGTTTCTGTAGTCACTTCAAGAGAAACATATTACTTCCCTGCAAGTTAAATCTCCCAGCAATTTACATATTCTGTGTTAGTTCATGCACAGGGTTAAAAGAACGAGTTATCTAAAGGCCACCAGATATCCTGGACTGGGTAAATCTAAAGAAAGATTATTTACCAACTACTGCCTTGACGGTTTAGGTGGGCCTTCTCTTTAGAATTCAGAATGCTGGGTAAAAAGAAAAGAGGTATAATGTTTGCCAAAGGGGTTAGGGAGAGGAAGCAAACCTGCAGAAAGGCAAAGGGAAGGAAAGCAAAGGTAACTGCCCAGGACAACTCCCAAAGTGTCAGTCACTGTTACATGTCCACCTCACTCTCCCTACATAGTTGCATAACACTCTATAGTATAGAAGACACCATCATTTTAATTAATTTATTTAGTTTTTGGTACTGGAGATTTAACCCAAGGGGACTTTACCATTGAGCCACATCTCCAGTAGCCAAGGGCACTGAGTCACTGAGCCACATCCCCAGCATGCTTTTTTTTTTTTTTTTTTTTGAGACAGGTTCTCACTAAGTTGCTTAGGCCTTGCTAAATTGCTGAGGCTGGTCTTGAACTTGTGATCCTCCTGTCTTAGCCGCTGGGATTACAGGTGTGTGCCACCATACCAATTTGCATCATCATTTTTCAAAGTTTCTTCATTAATGCACTATTTTGGTAATTCTCACATTTTTAAAATTACCAGCACCACTGCATAAACATCCTTAGACAAGCATGTTTGTGTGCTTGAGTGTTTCCTAAAAGTGAATTGCCTGGAGCCAGGCACCTGCAGTTCACTAAAAATAAGGCAGATGGATACTTTAGAATTTACTAGGAAAGATAAAAATAACATGACTCTAATGGCATATTGTGTTTGTGGCAGTTCATACTGATTTCACTGGGAAATGAGTAGTTCTATTCAGTACAGGTTTTATGCAATTAAAGTAAAAGTGGTAATGAATGAAGCCTTTTTAGAAGACAGGTCTCACTAAGTTACCCAGGCTGGCCTTGAACTGCAGTCCTCCTGCAGTGTCCTCCAGAGTAGCTGGGATTCCAGGCATGCTCCTCCGTGTCCAGCATATTTCTCAAGGGTTTATTTCCAGTCGCCACATGCTATGGTCTCTTCCCAAAATTCATATGTTGAAATCCTAAGCCCCAAAGTGATCGTATTAGGAGGAGGGGTCTTTTGAAGATAATTAGATGATGAAGGTGGGACTCCTCAGAAATAAGCTTATAAATAGGCCCAGACAAGACCTCTCATCCTTCTGCTGAGTGATGTTACTGTGAGAAGACAGCTGTCTATGAAGAAATGTGCTTTCATCAGACACCAAGTCTGCTGGCACCTTGATCTTGGACTTCCCAGCCTACAGAACCGTAAGAAATACATTTCTGTTGTTCAGAAGCCACTCAGTTTATGGTATTTTGTTATAAAAGACTAAAGGGACTAAGGCATTTCAGAGCCCCGGGGTTTGCTCTTGGACCATCAAACAAATCCAAGTAGATTATGAAGAAGTTCTGGGTCACTTTGTGACTCTCACAGCCTCACAGATCACTGTGGAAGACTGAGTCTGTATGATCTGGGCCCCAGTATCTTTACTCAGAGCACAGATCTTTCCCCTGGTTCTTGGAGGAGGATGGAAGAATCTCACTAACTGATAAAGTCTGTAAACAAGGACTCTTGCACTGGCCCCTACACCCAACCCATGCAGGGGGACTAACTGTCCCAGGAACAGCAAATCAGGACTGGTTACAAGGTCCATCACTCCACATACACATCTCTTGTCACCTTCTCTCCTTAGAGGTATTGGAATTGCCTAGTGAGTCTAGTACATTTCCTCTTAAACCCTCCAAACACAAAAGAACGTGATCATAAATCTTAATTCCAGACAAGGGAGTGACTGTCTGTTCATGGGTGATTGTCTAGGTAAACTCAAGGGTTCAGACCTTTACTGCAGAGAAAAGCGGGGCCCTCCTTTAATGATTCAAAGTGTTTTGTTTTTGTTTTTAGCTGCTCTTTTGCAAATGAAGAGGGAAAATACCCACAGAAATACAATCTCTCTCCAGGCTCCACATATCCAATATAGATTGCCTAAGAGCAGCTGGGTTGGTTGGCTAGGGCAGTCCTAACAAGTTTCTCAGAGTTCTGAAAGCTAGAAGCCTGAAGTCAAAGTATGTTGTCAGTTTGGCTTCTGGGCCCTCTCCTTGGCATGCCGCAGGACCTATTTGTGCCGTCTTTCCTCTGCACACACATACACCTGGAACGTCTGTGTGTTCATGTTTATTCTTATTATAAGGTCACTTTGTTAAATTGAATTAGGGAACACCATAATGGACTTCTTGTAACTTTGTCACCTCTTTAAACGCCCTGTCTCAAACACACTCACATTCTGAGGTACTGGGGGTGAGAGTTTCAACATTATTTGAAGGGACACAATTCAACCTATAATAGTAACTGAAATATGTTAAGATTTTAAATAATTTTCCTGGTTGATTGGATGGTGGTCCCTTCACCAAAAGTATGTATGTATCATGCAGACTGATGCAGATTCATGTGAAGGTTGTTAAAGGGAATTCACAAGAGTGTTTATTTTCCTCATAAATGCTTTGTAAAACCTTACTAAAGATTGCAAAGGCCAGTAACACCTGAGTACAATTATATACTTGGCTTTCAAACTGATTCTCCCCAATACTGCTTGTTTTCTATGAGAACTAGATATATAAATAGCTACTCACTATGACAGTAAGCACAGGAAATCCAAAGGCACATAGTTCATGGTGCTGCCCTCCAGGAATTCAATCTAATGGGAGAAACAGGAGAGCCATATACACACCTACACATACCCCAATGTGAAAAATGCTATCCTAGCTCTGTGGCCAAATGCTGTCAAACCCTGGAAGAGGAAAAGTTAGTTTTGCCTAGGTTTAGGGCAGAAATGGCATTGAAATTTTAATGATGTCAAATTTCCCAAGGCCAAAAGCAAGCAGAAAAGGAAACTTGCACAAAATATGGCAGCATTATGATAAAAATGGAAAACGAGAAACTAATGTCCATCAATGGACAATGGAAATAATATTTTTTTCATATACGAAATCATAGCTCAACAGTTAAAATTACTGAACCAGAGCTGTATAGAGCTTGGATAAACTTGAATAAGTCTTTTAATAAAAGGTTGAGCAAAGCAAGCAAGTTACAGACAAATACAAATGGTACACCACAGAACAGGAGGCTGTGAAGTGTAGCGATCAGCCATGTGACTGGAGTCCCAGCGCTTGGGGCTACTTTCTGGCACTGTCACTAGCAAGTGGTGTGAACCTGGGCAAGTTGCACAACCTTTCAGTTTTCTCATCTGTAAGCTGGGAGTCAGAACAGGACCTGCACACATGGGTAATGTGGGGATTTAGGAAGTGATATGAGCAAAATACAACAGTGCCTTGCACTCAAGAAATGTAACCTACTGTTAAATTGGTGTAAAGTTTCAAAGTAAGAAATAACAATATTTTGTGGGGTGATATATGTTAAAGTTTAAAAACAGGAAAATAACAACCTCAAGTTTAGAATGTGGTCACCTCTGTGGTATAGACAGGGGAAGGGAATTGAGGAAGACTAGGGGTAGCTTTGACTTCATTTGTGAATTTTAATGTCAGGTTGGTTGGTGACTATATGTCTTCCTTAGAATATATTAAGTAAAATAAAATCTATAGGAGTCCATTGTTTTGGACTAAGCGCCTGCACTAAGCCCAACAGAACAGAGCAAACCAGAAGGAAGTCACTCATACTAAGTGCTGAGTAACCAAACTGAACTTGAAAATGGGGCCTGTTTTCCAAAAAACAGTCATTTCATAGTGGCCAATCAGAAGAGGCCCAATTTTGGGCTGGGGTTGTGGCTCAGTGGTAGGATGCTTGCCTAGCATGTGTAAGGCACTGGGTTTGACTCTCAGCACCACATATAAATAAATAAAGGTCCATTGACAACTAAAAAAAATTTTTAAAAAAAGAAGAGGCCCAATTTACCTATGCAGCAGAGAAGGCAGAAAGAAAGCCTGTTTTAATCCCCCAAAGGAAATAACTTTGAAATGACCAATCCCCTTTTTGTTCTCCATTTCTGCTTTTTTTGGTCTTTTTCTGCCTATAAAGCAATCCTCTTCTCAGCTCAAGTCAAGCAGATCTTTAAATTTGTTGCTAGTGCAGAGACACAGGCCTGTAATTCCAGTGACTAGAGAGACTAAGGCAGCCTCACAAGTTGGAGGATGCCTGGGCAATTTAGTGAGACTCTGTTCTAAAATGAAATAAAAAGGGTTGTAGCTCAGTGGTAGGGCATCTTGGGTTCCATATCCAGTAGCTAAATAAATCATTAAGTAAACTGTTGTGATTTTGTCTCTTTATGCATGTATATTTCAGAGTAAAAGACACTTTTTTAAAGATATGAGATTGGGGTGGGATTGTGTGCTGACAAACATGAAGACTTCTCCATGGTTTATTTTGTGCGATTTGGAGTTGGAGGAGGGCAGAGAATCCAGAAGGATCCTGGAGTCGCCCATACATTTTGTTCGGTTTCTTCCCATCATTCAGATCTCGGTTCTGGAATCCCTTCCTCAGGTCTCCTTGACACCGGTTTCAAGCAGCACACCTTCATTCATCAATACACTGCACTTTTTTCGTTCATGGTACTTCTCATTCTGACCCGTCCTAGTATTACTTGTTTTACTTCGATAGTTGTCCATCTTCCCCACTAGAATGCTTTTGTGGTCAACACTGTTCCTGATGTATATTAGGTTCTCGGGGTTTTCTTTTGTGTTTGAATTCAATTTCTGAAAAGCTGGATGAACGAGTGAATGAATGAATGAATGGAGACCATTCCCCCATCCTCAGGCCACCTCAATTTTCAGGAACTAGGTAACATGTCCCTTGGAACCAGACTGGGGGGCGGAGCTGGAATGAGGAGAGTATAAGGAGGGTAGGGAGGATTGGAGCGGGTTGAGGAGCTGGCAGATGAAGATCTGGGTTAGGGACACTGCGAGGGCCCCGGTGGCTGGGTCGACGGCCCAGGGCCTAAGCCTGCGGCTGCAGGAGGAAGTCAGACCAGCCCAGGCGGAGTCGGAGTTGGGGCGGAGTCGGAGGAGGGGCGGGGCCTCCGGGAGGGGCGGGGCCCGGCGGAGGGGCGGGGCCGGCGCGCCCCAGCCCGAGCGGTGCGCGGCGGCGGCGGCGGAAGATGGCTGCGGCTGGGGCTGCGGACACTCAGCTGATGCTCGGGGTCGGGCTGATCGGTGAGGACGCAGGCGCCCTGCCCCGCAGGCGCCCACCCCAGTTCCGTCTCCGCTCCGCTCGGGCCCGGGCGCTCCCCTCGCCGCCCGCGTGGGAGGGCACAGCCCCTCGGTGTTGGGCCTGGGCCGGGGGCTACGGGGCCCGGCCTCCTAGGCGCCGTGGCCTGGCGCTCCGCTCTGGCCTGGTAGCCCCCGGCCGCGCTTGGGGCCTGCCCGGCCGGAGGCAGCCCAGGCCCCTCGGACGCCAGCACGCCCGGGATTGCCCAGCGGAGCCCGAGGTCCGGGCTGCCGGAGACTGGGGCGACTGCCGGGGTGGGGTCGGCCGGCGGGAGCCGCTCCCTGGCCGCGCGGCGGGAGGTGGCGGGACCGTCCGGCCGAGCAGCGCCGGCGGCCACCTCGGAGCCCCGACCCACCGGGTGGTGGGATCCAGCGGTTGGAGACCTGGTGGCTAACAGTGCCGGCCCCGGGTGGTGGGCGTTACACGCGGATTAACGATACCCCGGTGCGTGGTTCACCCGGGGTGTGGGTAACATCGGATGGAAGCCCAGGGTGCCATTCGTGCTCAAGTGACAACCAGGATTGGGACCCGGGCAGAGCAGCCCAGAGTCCCCGCCCACTCGTACCGGAGGAGAACTCCAGCATCATATGATCGAACTCGTGCGCGGAGCTGGGGTTCCTGCACACTCGCCTGTGGGATCCCCCTTAGCTTGGAGGCGTTATGGGTGGGGAAGTTCGTTGGGATCTCCGAGCAAATGAGAACGTGTGTGCGAGCCATGTGCAGCGTTTCTTTTTAAAAAAGTGAGATTTTTAAACACCCTTAAATACTCTTTCTATCCCCCGCAATGTACAAGAACATTGCTTAGACTTAGAAAACTGGAGAAATGTGTCGATTGTTTTTTCATTGTCTCAAAAGAGTGCATTTATCTGGGAACAGCTTCCTGAATTCATTTCAGTGTGATTTGAAAACGGCTTCAAAGCAAAACCTAAATCGGGCGTCTTACTCCTGCAAGAAGGTGCTTCTGAATTAAGGCCGAGTGAGACTCTGACTTTGCCTAATAACAGGGAAGAAAAAGATAACATCATATTTTTAATTCAGAAGATTTTTGTTTTTTTCATATGACACGCATTTAGAAGGAATTTGTTTCAAATTAAAGGGGATGCCAGTGGCGTGGTGACATATTTGTAGTCCCAGCTACTTGGGGGATTAAGGCAGGAGGATTGCTTGGTTCAAACCCAGCCTGAGTAACATAGCAAGACCCCATCTCTTTAAAAAATATAACCAGTCCGGGTGGCCCACCCCTGTAATCCCAGCGGCTCCTGATACTGAGGCAGGAGGATCAAGTGTATGAGGCCAGGCTCAGCAATTTAGTGAGTCCCTAAGTAACTTAGTGAGACAGTGTAATAATAAATCATAGAAAGGGCTAGGAATGTAGCTCAATGGTAAAATTCCCCTAGGTTCAATCTCCTGTACCAAAAAATAATAATAATAAAATTAAAAATAAAAATTTTATAATGAAAAAGGAAAAGACCAGGTGATGATAATTATTGAAGGACAGTGAAAGGAAATTAATTTTATTATTCTCTACTTTTTTACATCAATATTTTCCGCAATAAAAGAGCTTTTAAAAATGTATAGATTGAATAAAGAATAATTGCAACTCTTAAAATCATTGCATAAAGCTATAGATTAAAACTAGGGTTAAAAAATTCATATATATTTATGTATATATGTATATACATATATTTTCCCCCATGCTGGGTATTGGTCCCAGAGACAAACCTAGAGACTTGCACATACTAGTTCAGTCCTCTACCACAGAACTGTATGCCCCAACCCCCTAATGAAATTTTCACTCCTATATGTGCAGTAGATTGTTTCTCTAAAGTTACATTCTTTTAGCCTTGCTTTTTTTTGTCTTCTCCAGTGCTGGAGATCAAACCAGGGCCTCTTGCATGATGCCAAGCACTCTACCACTCAGTTACACCCGAAGCCCCTTGAATTTTTACTATTAGCCAATATTTCTGTTTGTAATGGAGGTATTTGGTATTTGATAGTTGGATGTGTTACATACAACTGGGTAAAACTTTATTATTATTTTAAAAATTTTAGGGACTGGGAATTTGCACAATTGGTATGTAACATGATTTAAAAGAAACGACACTATCTTCACTTCTTGTCTTTGAGGACTTTTTTCCAGCACCATGTGGTGCTGGGGATCAAACCCAGGTCTTCACTGGAGTGCTCTATCACTAAACTACATCTCAGCCCTCTTTCTTTTTTCTATGACAATTCTTTTCTTTGTATTTATTAGAGATTCTTACTTAGATAAAAACTTAGTATAATTATAAGTAAATAATATTGGTGTGGGAGGAGATAGGGAGGATATACCAAATATCTATGGCTAAATTTTTATTTGTGATTTGTCATGAAAAACTTTTAACTCTGGTGGCCTACAATGCAAAATCATGAACTCATGGGAATTGGGGTCTCCAGTGCTCCGGGTTGCTTTGTAAAATGGGGTATTAAAACTGATTCCAGTAGGTGCCTCTGAGTAACCAATCAATTCACTTCCTTGCTGCTGTTTGGCATTCTCACAGTGACCATCTTTCCACCATAGAAAAGGACACAAATGGAGAAGTTCTGTGGGTGTGGTGTTACCCTTCCACGACAGCTGCGTTAAGGAATCTGCTGCTCAGAAAATGCTGCCTTACAGACGAAAACAAACTTCTCCATCCCTTTGTCTTTGGGCAGTACCGAAGAACTTGGTTTTATATCACAACAATTGAAGTTCCAGATTCTTCAATTTTGAAAAAGGTATCACTACATTGAGGTCAAAAAACAAAAACTAAATTTCAAGTGATGTAAAATTATTCCAATATCTCAGCTTTAGATTATTTATGGAAAATATTGCTACTTTCATTGGGAAGTTCTCTTTTAAACTTCACTCATTAACTCTGTAAGTAGTTTTTGTGGGTGGTAGCGTGGTGACCAGTACTGTCACGTGTGGTCTCCTCTATCAAGGTTACTGTCTGATGGAGTAAAAATGTAAAAGTGGTTTTTAAGCCATGACATTAAAAGGGGAAAGAAGTATTTTTCCATAATTAGAAACTATTTTAGAGGATATAATTATTCTTGGCAGAGTTAAGGTTTTTTTCATTTGCTTGTAGATAATAAAGATAAATTAGGAATTTTAAAATGATAATTAAGGAAATTCATGTATTAAGTAGGCTTTTATTGGTGTGTTGTTTCATAAGAGTAGTATCAGTGTAGGACTGGGAATGTAGCTCAGTGGTAGAGTGCTCACCTAGCATGCACAAAGCTGGGTTCAATCCCCAGTACTGCCAAAAAAAAAAAGTAATAATAATATCAATGTGACATGGTGAATCCATTACATGGTTGTCGTGGACTTTCTAATCACAAGCAAGCAGCTTTTTCCAAAGGAAAGAATATTGGAATGAAGTACCTGAACCTCTGGCATATATCGCAGGCAATTCTCTTCTCTTTTCGGGATTAATCTTTTCAGCTGTAATGGAACTGTATGAAGCATGTACAGAAAATAAATTTTAACTTAAGAAATTACATTTAAAGTATCAAGAAGGCAACAATTTAGAAATGGTTACAGGTTTGAAAGGAAACAGAGACTTATAATTAGAAAGTGTAAATTTGCAAGAAGAGAGGTTCCCAGCTGTTTTAAGATCTTTTGGTGTCTGTTCTTTAAGTTTTTGCTGAGAATTTTTTGCAGCCTTCAGGGGACTTATCTCGTGTTTTGCATTACAGACTGCCAAGTTACAGCAGCATCTCTGTCACATCTGACAGCAAGATATAGAGAAAGTTCTTATACTTCAAAATGTGATTTTTTTTAAAAAAATGTATTTCTTCAGTGCTTTTGCTTTTCATAAGTTCTGAATTTTTTCTTATTAATGGAAATATCAGGCATATGATATCAGAAATTGATATTTATAATAGAGGCATAGAAGTAAGTGAAGCTTGTTAGAATAATACTATTTTTTAAAATTGTTTTTAATGTAGATGGACACAATACATTTATTTATTTATTTGTTTGTTTGTTTGTTTATTTATTTATTTTATGTGGTGCCGAGGATGGAACCCAGTACCTCACACACGCTAGGCAAGTGCTCTACCGTGAGCTATAACCTCAGCCCTAAAATAATAGTCTTTAGAGCACTGTCCAGAGAGTTGATTATTTCAGAATTTGAGATGTATTTTGCTGGTTTCCATTTTTCTGTCTCAACAAAAAACAGTTTCTAAATTGATAGGTCTGATTTTTTTTTTTTATAATGATGGGATTTTTTTAAAAAAACATTTTTTGAGTCACAGATGGACACAATATCTTTATTTTATTTGTTTACTTTTTATGTGCTGCTGAGGATTGAACCCAGTGCCTCACACATGCTAGGCAAGTGCTCTAGCAATGACCTGATAGGTCTGATTTAGCAGTCCTAGTTTTGCTTTGATGAGTGTTTCTGAACAAACGCTGGCTACTAAAAACTTACCTTTTTGATATTTGAATGAAATATTTTTGTGTTTTTGAAAAAAGATTTCTAAAACTATGGTATTTTATGTAGGTAATTAAATATCTGAATGTAGTATATAACTAAATACATATACACAAATAAATATATATATATTATAAATAAATATATACAAGTAATAGAGGAGCAAGTAAGGACTTTTTATATTTTCATCTTTTCCTTTTAATGCTGGTATTTCTTGTATAAGAGGTTTGCTAGATTACATTAATAAGTTATCTTTCTATTAAAGTATCTTAAATTCTATTAAGGTATCCTTAAAAGGTGTACTTTTTTTGTTTCTTTTGGACAGGTGACTCATTTTTCTATTGTTCTGACCGCCAAAGATTTTAATCCAGAGAAATATGCTGCCTTCGCTAGGATATTGTGTAGGTCTGTATGAAAACTGTGTTAATTGCTAATATGCCAAAATGAAGATCACAATCAGTAAAGCTGATTTCTAAGTGGAGGACACAAATTTCAGCCCTGTTTCTCTGACTTGTCTTCCAGTGGCCCTCCAGACCCTGTTTAGTAAAGAGGGACTTTCTGTTCTGCTTTGTTAATTTCATCTCTGATCTGGGAAAATGGGCTAAGGGAAGATAAAGTGTAGTTCACATAACTGTCGTAGTTCCTGGGTGCCTTGGGTTACTTGCCATTTTTTGTCTGTTACTTCTCCTGAGTTTTAATCTAGAAGTTTCCTTTGAAGGATGGATAAATTAGATTCTTGATGAAGTGGTAAGCTGGTTCATGTGTGTCCATGTCTATGTGTGGCAGTGATTTTGGGTAAAGTTAATAAACATTTTGAATTCTGCTAAAGCACAGAAAAATATTTTTTAGCTGGAATGCTGAGAGATTGGGAAATTGTGATTGATTTGTTAATTGTGGTTCAAATAGATTCCTTTAGTTTCAACCCTGCTGTTGAAAATATTTACCTAAAATATACCAATCTGTTTTCTTGTCTTGTAAAGTGTATCTAATGGACTTAATGAAATCTTATCTAATATTAAGGACATTGACTCTTATCTTTAATGATGAAGGTTTCTATAGGGTTTTAGTTTTCATGTTGTTGTTCTTTTAATATTATCACTAGATAGAATTGTAATTCTGGCTATTATGTATAGTTTTGTGGAAAACTGGAAGAAATTGTTTTTCCCACTGTAAGCCCAATAAGTGGTTGCTTTGTGGTTGCTTTTTTGCATTTTTCATGCTGCTTACCCCCACATACATGTACACCAGATAGAAAATTAAAAAACATAAAGCAATGAAATCCTCATTACTTAAGGTTTCAGTTAGATTGTGTTTTTACTGAGCTTTTACCATTTGTGCAGCTAGCTACAATAAGACAGACCTCTTGCTGTCGTAAGGTAAATTCCAGGCATCTGGCTCACTATGGACTATAAACAACTGTCTGCTGTTGTGGCACTGACACAGAGGGTGCTTATGATTCCTAGAAGAGACGCTATCCAGACCATAAACTAAAAACACTGCAGAGGTATTTTTGAACAAACACTGGATTCCCATTTCATTTGATGGAGTCAGAATTAGGATACTCAGTTGAAATCACTGGGAGATACTCAGGGTCCAGAAGGCAGGGTTGCTACTTCCTGTCCAGGAGGAAGCTTCTGCAGTGCACTGGACATAGTCACAGGCATGGGCATGGGCATGGGGTTCTCTCCTCCCACCATGGGGTATAATAAACGAGGACTTGGTGCTCTTGCCAGCTATCTCCTCTGACCCTGCCTTGCTTGCACTGTGTGCTCAGCCTTGCACGTGCACAGCCCCACACAGGCCCACACAAGTGTCTGCATTCCCATGCCTATGCCCATGCCCATGCCTATGCCCATGCCCGTGCCTATGCCCATGCCCATGCCCATGCCTGTGCCTATGTCCATGCCATGCAGTTGCTTTTTCACAGAGGTGAGGTCAGCATGGAGGTTCTCCTTCCACTTCGGGCAGAGAAGTGGCAGGCTTGCCTCCCACAACATGCTGCTCATGGTGGCAGCAGAAGCCACAGGCTGCCACAGGCAGCAGAAGCCACCCACTCCCTGGGTGGCACCCTCTGCCATGACCTCCTTTATGCTCGAGTCCCTACAGCAGTGGCCCTGGTAAAGAACCAGGGTTTGGGGGCTGGGGATATAGCTCCGTTGGTAGAATGCTTGCCTTACACGCACAAGGCCCTGCCTTCATTCCCCAGCACCACAAAACAAAACAAAAAGAACCAGGGTGTTATGCACATTTGGACTCAGTTGTGACAGATGTGACTGCCTATGGGGTCTGTCTGGACAAGACTCACTGGGTTGCACTGTGTGGTTCTCCCATGGAGTAGCTTAGGGATTTCTTTCTCTTGTTTTGTCCCTCAGCCCAAAGTAGCCACCTAGGAAGTCATCTTAATCATTAACATTTATGTTTGTCTTCTCCATTACTGTACATTGTATCTGTTTTATAATGTTAATGGCATTTTTGTTGGTGGTAATAAAACACATAATTTTTTAAAGGTCAATAATACAGAAGAGTATACAGTGAAAACTAAGATCCCTCCTCCCTGTTCCCCAGCCTCCCATTTTTTCTCCTGACTGCCCCCACCCAGCCTCTGTGATCTCTTTACAGCCCAACAAAGATGTTTCCTTCATGTATAAGCTTGTGTTTGACTTCATGGTTTTCCATTATGAGAACCCACTGTATTCATTGTTCTTCACTCCCCCACCATCAATTTGTTTGAAATTAGACAAAAACAAACAAACAAAACCCCCCCCACAAGTTTTGATTGACAAAACTTGGTAACCAGTTAAAACATTAGCTTTTAACTCAGTCCCAGTCCCTACACTCAGGAGGCTGAGGCAAGAGAATCCCTTGAGTCCAAGAGTTTGAGATCAGCCTGAGCAATATGAGACCCTGTCTCAAAAAGAAAAAAAGAAAAAGCGGGGCCCAGTGGTGCTCACCTATAATTATTCCCAGCAACTGGGAGGCTGAGGCAGGACAATCACAAATTCAAGGCCAGCCTTAGCAACTCAGTGAGGCCCTAAGTAGTTTAGCAAGACTCTATTGCAAAAGAAAAATTAAAAAAGGTCTGGGGATGTGGCTCAGTGGCAAAGCCCCTATGGGTTCAATCCCCAATACCAAAATGAAAAAGAAGTAAAAAATACTAGCATTTTTCAGTTAGTCTACAATAAATATAATTTTCAAGTGTTTTTTCTTGAACATCAGTTTTATATTCTTCCCAATTTTCTATCCTATCAGCTCCTGAAAGGCCCAGTTAGACTGAGTCATATCTTTTTTTTCTTTTTTCTTCTTTTGGAGCTGAAGATTGAACCCTCACGAATGTGAAGCACACACTTTACCACTGAGTCACACCCCCAGCCCCCAGTCTTATTTCTTAAGCAAAATTTAAGTTTAGTTGCTCACAGGAAAAAATTTCAAGGGAAAAGGCTGACTCCATGTGTGAGCTATAAATGCAGCCGGTTTCCTGTCAGCATTTTCTGGAAGTCTTAATTTGATGACAAATGTCTCTAATGCGCATTTATCACTGGAAACTTAAAAGAGCTTGGATTTCTTAATTATCTAAATATAGCTACCTTTGGGAACTCTGATAATAAGTATAGGTTCTACAACTAATTAATGCTTTCTCTATGAACAACGCGTGAAACTCTTCTTGTCAAAGGAAATTGCAGCAATAAAACAAAGTTGTATGACTAAAAATACCAGTTGTGGACAAAGACATAAAAGAAGATAAGAATATGATATTTTTGAGAATAATGGGGACTCAAAGTCCATAGTCACTTCTGCTGTAGGGGATCATAACAGTCTTCTCCAGATGTAAGGTCAGAGCTGCTTTCAAAGAACTGTTTAAGATCTGTCAAGTGTTTTTTTTTGTTGTTGTTGTTGTTACTTTGTTTTTTGGGTACCGGGGATTGAACTCAGGGGCACTCAACTACTGAGCCACATCCCCAGCCCTATTTGTTTTTCATTTAGAGACAGGATCTCACTGAGTTGCTTAGTACTGCACTGTTGCTAAGACTGACTTTGAACTCTCCTGCTTCAGTCTCCTGAGCTGCTGGGATTACAGGCGTGTGCTACCACACCCGGCTGTCAAGTGTTTTTATTAAATACATCTGTTACATAAATTAGAGAAGCAATCCATCTGAAAAGATCCCGGCACCCAAGTGTATCAGCAAGGTGGCTTTAGATTCTTTACAAAGTACCTGTGCCTAGCCTCTGTGTAATGCTGCCAAAGTAAAAGCAGTCACCTTTTTCCCTTTCTTACAGAATGTACCTGAAACATGGGAGTCCAGTTAAAATGATGGAGAGTTATATTGCAGTTCTTACCAAGGGGATCTGCCAGAGTGAGGAAAATGGCTCTTTCCTTAGCAAGGACTTTGATGCTCGAAAGGCATACCTTGCAGGCTCCATCAAAGGTAAATAAAGAAACAAAAGGAGAAAGAAAGACTCAGGCCATGGACAGAATCCCTGAGCCAAGGCCATCCTCTTGGTGAACTGTGTGCCGCCTCACCATGCATTCCTTTCACCTGTGTAACGTGCTTCCTACACCGGAGAATATTTCAGCTCCCATATTTCCCATATTTTAGGTTAGAATTCTGTCAAAGGAAACTATTTTTGTGGTATTACTTCCCATACCACTGTTACCATAGAATGTTCTTTCAGCCTGGTGCAGTGGCCTTGCCACACCTGTAATCTCAGCTGCTCAGGAAGCTGAGGCAGGAGGATCTCAATTTGGGGGCCACACTGGGCACCTTGGCAAGACATGTCTCAGAATAAGATAAAAAGGGTTAGAATGCAGCTCGATGGAAGAGCACTTGCCTGGCACCTGAAAGGCCCTGGGTTCAGTCCCCATATCTCATACACTACAGAATGGAATGTTCTTTCTCTAGCAAGTTGAACTTCATGGCTCAAGATCTCTGCTGACTTCCACAGTTTTTCTTTTCCTTTGATCTTATCGGTTAATGCTCCCACCTGGAAAGCTCAAGTCCTCATCTAGCTCCCAGCTGGGAAATCCAGAATGGCCAAAACCCTGGGCTAAGCCCCAGGCTTCAGGGTCCTTAGGAGGGAGACCTGTTTACCTGCCTTTTGCTTTCGTTCTGTTGTCCTTTGTGGTTTCTGAGCATCCTTTTAAGGGGTTCAGTGTTCTTCAAGCTTGCAGAAAAAGAACCGAAGTAATGGGTTTTTATTTTAATTAGCTGATTGTTTTTTCTTTTCTCTTTTATTTATTTATTTACTTATTTTTGCAGCACTGGGGATTGAATCCAGGGTCACTCTATCCTTGAGTTACATCTCCAGCATTTTTTGTTTTATTTTGAGATAGGGTCTCACTATGTTGTTCAGGCTGGCCTCAAACTTAGAATCTTCCTACCTCAGCCTGGAGGCAGAAGTAGCAGGAGTTATAGGTGTGCACCACCATGCCTGCTTAATTAGAAATTTTTATGAAACAAATGTTGGTTCTCCTTATCATTTTGGTTTCATCTTTTTAACCAGCACATGGGTAAATATGTCCATCCACCAGATGAGGTGCTTTTGTGCTTATAACATTTGCCTGACTTTTTTCTCTGTATTAAAAATAACTTTGCATTCATATGATAAGAATTCTTTCTAATAAAAACTTTATGCCATTATGTAATGGTGGATATAATAACATTATCATTTCTCTTTAAGACATTGTATCTCAATTTGGAATGGAAACTGTTATCTTACACACTGCATTGATGCTAAAAAAACGAATTGTCGTCTATCACCCCAAAATAGAAGCTGTTCAGGAGTTTACCAGGTATTGTCACTAATCATCTATCTTTTTGTGTGTGTATGTGGTATTGGATATTTAACCCAAGGGTGCTTGCTCTACCACTGAGCTGTACCCCCACCCATTTTTTATTTTTTTATTTTGAGGCAGAGTCTTGCTAATTTGTTGAGACTGGCCTTGAACCTGGCATCTTTCTGTCTCAGTCTCCCAAGTCACTGTAATTATAAATGTGGGCTACTGTACCTTGCTCTTGTGATTAATTATTAAAAAGTACAAACTCTTGGCAGACAGTTCACAATACTAGCTGGTAACGTGCTCTGGTCTGTTGCACATTTGGTATAAATAGCATGTATTACTCTGATGGAAATACCATCAGGGTTTAATGTTTCAGTAGATGCAGTGGTTGAGGTCACTGAATTTGAACAGATTCTTCTTTAACTTTAGAAATGGGTCTATTGAAAAAATGGGACTGTTTTAGAGCAGGAGTTAGCCAACTTTTCCTTACCAGGAAGTAAATATTGTAGACTTGTGAGCTACATGATCTCTATCCTGATCGCTTGGCTCTTGGCAGCACAAAAGCAACCATAGACATGTAAGTGAATGAACATGACTCTGTCAGTAAAACTTTATTTACAAAGAAAGGGAACTGGCCCATAGGCTATAGTTTGCTGATCCTTATTTTAAGGATAAGTTGTTCCTTCTATTCCAGTTGTACCAGACTCTCTTACATTAAAATAAATGTACTTTTTTCTTTATTTCTTTAGAATTTTTGTTTACTAAATCTAACTTTTTCTTAGATTTTTTTGAAAAGCATGTGGAATTAGCATTTGTAGTGGGTTTACTGGATTGTATGTAAGACACCTTAAATTATTACTTGGATAGGAACTCTGCAAGAATGCATCATTGCCTTATTTTGTGAATGAAGAAATTGAGACTAAAGAGGCTAAGTGGTACGATAATGAGAAGGAGAAAAGCTTTGTAGTCAGGAAGACCTGGGTTCAAATCCTGGGAGGGCAACTTGTTAGCTCTGTGACCACATAAAAGATATTGAGTGTTTCTTAGCCTCAATTTCTCTCTGAAAGGAGGATCATAATACTTCATATGCTGGTTTTTAGGACTGAGCATAATTTTTACCATGTGTTTAGTGTGTGTCCTGCCCTTCATTCTTGATTTGTAGGTGACTACTGTTCTGATCATGATTGCCTCATGGTACGTGAGAGGGCCAGAATTTTCACCCTGCCTATCTCGCTTCAAATCTCTGTATTTTTCTCCCCCATTACTTGTTCTCCTTACTTTGATACTTCTTAGTGGAAGTAGGACACTTTTTTTGCGGGGAGGGGGCAGTGCTGCCCCTCGAACCTGGGCCATCTATGTGCTAGACAAGCACTCTACCACGGAGCTGCACCCCAGCCCACACAATATACTTCTTAAACTGCGGTGTTCACGGCTTCTGAAGTATGTCACCAGGCACCAGAGGATTCCCACAGCCACAGTTCAGTCGGCACATCTCATAGTACAAGTTTTTTTTTTTTTTTTTTTTTTTTTTTTATAATAAAACCGACACTATGTGAAAACAAACACAATGTGGTTTGCAAGTTTGACTGGAGTTTTAGATTTAATTAATTTTTTTTTTCTTTTTACGAACTGCATTCTGATTCATTGTACACAAATGGGGTACAACTTTTCATATCTATGGCTGTGCACAATGTAGATTCACACCATTCATGTAATCATACATATACATAGGGTAATACTATCTGTTTCATTCTGCTATCTTTCTGTCCCCCACCACCTCCCACCCCATTTTCCTCTATACCATCCAAAGTTCCTTCATTCTTCTCTTCCCTCCATCACCCTTCCTCATTGTATATCGTCATGCACTTATCAGAGAAAACATTCGACCTTTAGTTTTTTGGGCTTGGCCTATTTCACTTAGCATGATATTTCCCAAGTTCATTCAATTACCAGCAAATGCCATAATTTTATTCTTCTTTGTGGCTGAGTGATATTCCATTGTGTATATATACCACAGTTTATCCGTTCATCAATTGAAGGGCATCTAGGTTAGTTCCACAATCTAGTTATTGTGAATTGAGCTGCTATGAACATTGATGTGGCTGTATCTCTATAGTATGCTGATTTTAAGTCCTTTGGGTATAAACTGAGGAGTAGGATAGCTGGGTCAAATGGTCGGTCCAGTCCAAGTTTTCTGAGGAATCTCCATACTGCTTTCCAGAGTGACTGCACCAGGAATTTTAGATTTAAAAAAAAAAAAAAAAAGATTTCCAGAGGGATGGGCCACTTTGGTTTTTATTGCCAGTCTCTCTCTCTGTGGCAGTCTGCAGAGTGGGATGTTTGGAGGAACTTTAGAAGCATCACTCTTTGCAGATCCTTGAAAACCTCACTTTCAACTTTTTGTAGCCAGTATGACCCCCGAAACAGTTTCAAGCATGGCATTGCTTTAATGCGAAGCCTGGGTGTGTTAGCACACTTGGGGCATGGTCTGACCTCTGCTGCAGGACTCTGCCCTCTGAATTTCCTTCAGGGGAGGAGAGGAAGAGACAGGCAAGTCTCTAAAGTGTGGCCCAGCACCCAGGTGATTGAGTTTTTGCCCTAATTCCCCAGGACTCTGCCTGCCCTGGTGTGGCATCGACAGGATTGGACCATCCTGCATTCTTATGTGCACCTCAACGCTGATGAGCTGGAGGCCCTGCAGATGTGCACAGGTAGACAAGAGCATTCCAAGGAGGAAGGACCCGGCGTGAAAGAGGGTTTTAATGTTTTTGTTGTTTTATGGTGCTGGGGATTGAACCCATGGCCTCACATGATAGGCTAGTACTCTACCACTGAGCTACATCCCCACCTTGGGTTTCTGTTTTATATGTGTGTGTGTGTGCGTACATGTGCATTCATAAAGATGATCCTGATCTTTGTTATTCTTTGGTAAATGCAATAATCATTTTAAAAAATATTTTTATGTAATCCCAGTGACTTGGAAGGCTGAGGCAGGAGGTTCACAAGTTCAAAGCCAGTGTCAGCAAGAGAGGCGCTAAGCAACTCAGTGAGACCCTGTCTCTAAATAAAATACAAAATAGGGCTGGGGAATGTGGCTAAGTGGTTTAGTGCCCCTGAGTTCAATCCCTAGTACCTCCCCCCCAAATTTTTGTTTTAATTTTTTAAAAATTGTGATAAAATGCAATAATAAAATAATAAAATAATAAAATTTATTATCTTAACCATTTTTAAATACAATTCAGTGGCATAAATACATTCATATTTTTTTGCAACCATCACCAAAATGCAACCTATTTTTTTTCTTTTTGGTACCAGGGATTGAACCCAGAAATACTTAACAATTGAGCCACATACCCAGCCCTTTTTATTTTTATTTTTTTTAAATTTTTTTATTTTTTTTTTTTGCGGTGCTGGGGATCGAACCCAGGGCTTTGTGCTTGCAAGGCAAGCACTCTACCGACTGAACTATCTCCCCAGCCCGCCCTTTTTATTTTTTGAGACAGGGTCTCACTAAGTTGCTTAGCGCTTCACTCAGTTGCTGGTGCTGGCTTTGAGCTTGCAATCTTCCTGACAACCTCCAGAGCTGCTGGGATTATAGGCATGTGCCATGGTGAATTCTTATTTTAATGTATTGGAATTTATTAGAGGTTTATGATTTTACAAAAAAAAAAAAAATCTGCATCACAAGGGTAAAAACATAGTCTCCCCCTTGCTCTTGTTTTTTTTTTTTTTTTTTTTTGAGATGGGGTCTTGCCATGTTGTCCAGGCTGGCCTTGAACTCCTCAGCTCACGTAATTGTCCCACTTCAGCCTCCCAAGTAGCTGAGACTGCAGTGCACGCCATGGCACGCAGCCTCTCCTATATTTCTAATCAAAACTGTTTTTCTTGCACATTCAACTCTTATTCTTCCTGGAGTTATTTTTTTGTGTAGTCAGTTTGACATCTGATTTCTCTTTGTGTGTGTGTGTTGTGGGGATTGCTGGGGATTAAACTCAGGGCCTCATGTGCTAAGCATACACTGTACCACCAAATTACACCAGAGCCCCTGATCTCATTTATTTTCCACATAGATAACCACTTGGCCCAGGACCTTTATTGAGTAATTTGCTCCTTTTTCTAGTAACCAGCAGTGTCATTCTGGCATGTATCACATTTTCTCATGTGATTTGAGCTGGGTCTAACTTTCAGCAGTGGGTTTTGTTTTCATTTCTTTTGTTTTTTGAATATCTTTACTTGGTACATAAAACTTTGTGGGCTGGGGCTGTAGCTCAGTGGCAGAGCGCTTGCCTAGCACTGGCTTCAATCCTCAGCACCACATAAAAATAAATAAAATAAAAGTACTGTGTCCATCAACAACAAAAAATTTAAAAAAAAAACAAAAACTTTGCAATGTTAAAAGAACCCCAATCTTTTAAAAATTATGTTGCTGTATGAAATGAAAACAATCTGGGAACATTGTCTTAACAACAATTCCAGAAGTCTGCTACTTTTTGAGTTGCTGGGATTCCTTTAGTATTTATGATATTAGCTCTGAAAGTAGAGAAAGATGATGCTCTGTCCATATAGTCCCTGAGAACCCTGTATTTCGCTCTGATTCCCTGGGGACAGATCTGAGGTGGAAACGTTGATTAGGTGAGTCCATGCTACCTTCGGCCTCCTCTGGTGTTGTTGACCCAAAAAGCAGTGACTGAACAGTAAATATTTTATTCGAGCCTTAGCCTTGATGCTGAAGTCAAATTTTGGAACATTTTGAGTTGCATGAATTTCTTTGGGCAACTGACAATCTTACAATCTTAATAAATGTCACTGAGTACAGCAGATGTTCCCAAATAAATAAAACCACAAAGATAAGCAATTCCCTTTTGATACATTCACAATATAATTGCTTCCTGCTCCAGTAATTTGATCCTCTTTGTGAAGCAGGTTACATTGCTGGGTTTGTAGACCTGGAGGTGAGCAACAGACCAGATCTCTATGATGTGTTTGTGAATCTGGCAGACAGTGAGATCACCATTGCTCCACTTGCAAAAGGTTAGTTCTCTGTTGTCGACAATGTGATATAAGCCAGTGGCTGCACTTGAGGCCTGCTTAGCCTGCTCTGCTGAAGCTGGAGGGATTTTTCAGTGTCTAACCCCAGCACTTATCCCTGTAAACCTAGACCGTTAGCAGTGCAGATGGAATTACTGATCCCAGCCTTTGTGTGGTCACTTACCTTTCTCCTAAAGGTGGGGACAGTTGAATGCCAGCTTAGTAGGGGTCATTGCTACACAGATTTGTCCTTTACTCTGGATCTATAAGATGGGTTTATCCCATGCAGCACCATCTGAATGGAGGGGCAAAAGAACTTTCTGCTAATGATGCTGCAGCAGTGTCTATGTCATGTCCCTTGGGTTGTTCCCTTTGCTCATTTTTATGGACTTTAACACATGGAATGCTCGGTTGGCTTTGGCAGAACTGAAAGGAAGCACTTCTTTCACAACATTCTTTTCATAAAGTTTTTTTTAATGGAAAAAAAAAAAAAAGACAAGAAAGCCAGGCTCTTGCCTTAAAGTCACAGCTTAATTGTAGTCTAAAGTTTTCATTAGATTTTGCCTAGAAGGAAAAATAAAATTCATATCAGGTAGGCGTGGAGGGGAAATTTGGTTTGGAATTGACGTGCTTTTTGTTGAACCATGAGGCACTTACATCCTGATTATACCCCACCCCTAGCATTTGTCATGTTTGCATTTGGTAGTAAAGTGGAAGTGTGGGGGGTTATCTGCTGCCTTGTGCTTAGTATGGTCTTTCAAGTTTTCAGTTAAATGGCATGGCTATTGTTATTCTTTAAACCTCTAAATATTCACACAACTTATTTCTCTTGCTCTCACCAGAGTCCATGGCAATGGGAAAACTGCACAAAGAAATTGGCCAGCTGATTGTTCAGTCTGCAGAGGATCCAGAGAAGTCAGACAGCCAGGTTATACAGGTAACTCTTTGATCCGCTGACTCACTGGAAGTCCTCAGCAGTTTTGCTGAGCAGCACACCTAGCTTGTTCTGTGCTGTGCACATTAGCAGAGTGAAGTACCCGGGGTCAGGCCAGCAGGGGGCTCAGGTGGGGATTTGCAGTGTGGCCCTGGTGATAGTGGACGAGCAGGTGTGGAGCTCCTGTGGCCTGTCCGTTATTGGGCTCGGGAAAAGGTCATTGCAGGGGCTGGTCTGATGCCAACCACAGGTGGTAAGAAGCGGACTGGGATGCACTTTGGCCTGGCCAGTGCATTTCTCCTCCTAGAATTTTATGGAAGAACACATTGTTAAGCTGATTGCTGCTGAGCATAGGGAACCTGACAGACTCTGGTAATTGGCTTTGCGGTATTGTCTTTAGAACAGCTGTAGCCATGGAATCAGGACTGCTGTCACACCCTGCAAAGACACTCCCCTCTGGGAGCTGACCAGTGTCCACGTGCACCAGTTGGCACCCTCTCCTCTGCCCTTGCTGGACTGGGATGGCAAATGGCTTATCTTTCTGGGGCCTTTCCATGTGGTGCCAGAGTCCCACTTCTTCTCTGTTGCCCAGTCTCCTCCCCTCTTGTCTGACCCCTTTGTATTTGGCCTGTTCCCAGTCTTGCTCCTATCCAGAGTACAGCCTGGCTTCTTCCAGAAGCTGCTCATCTGGACCCTGTCTCAGAGCCTGGGACTGGGGGGCCCTTGTCTGCATCTGAGCCACCTGGGGTCACCGCGATAATCAGGCTGTACTCACCTTGTCCCACCTGGCGCATTTCTTCACTTATTAACTCAACACTCAGTGAACAGTGTGGATGTGGCATTGAGCAGAGGCCCTGCCTCACAGCTGTGTTTTAGTGGAGCAGACCAACAAAAACTAACAACAGGCTCATCATGAACCATAGTAAACACTGTGATAGTAAATACTGCTTTACGTGGAAGGTGTTGGGGAAGGGGTGAGACAGCCCTCTGAGCAGGATATGAGGGGCTGCAGGATTTGGCGGGGACTGTTCTTCTGTTCAGTGCTGGTGGCCTGTCCATCTGTGTTCAGGAAGAGTGGACAGGTCTTGTCACAAGGACACGAGACAATCTGCAGATGCTTCTTTCCTGCTATGTGAATAGGGCTTGTCCCCCATCAACATAGTAAAAAACACTATAAGCAAAGTTGTTGAAATAAGTAAATTTGAGTTTGGGATATTTGGATTTGAATTGTTTTTCATGGACTAAAAGTGATACACAGATGACTCAGTATAAAGTGTGAGACCTCAGGGAGGGCAAATGAAAGCACAGCTTGTTTAGGGATTCTGAAATAGGACTGAGTTAATGTCAGCAAACCAGGAAAAAGGCATGAATGTAATGTGAGCTCCAGTGAGTTCTCAGCCACTCAGAGGAGAGTCAGTGAACAGGAGGAAAGCCCGTGGCAGGTGCTGGGTTATTTGTCCCTGGCAAAGAGGGCTACTGAGAAGAGATCTATTAAAAAATAATCAGCGTGATTCAGCAATGCCTTCTAGGTATGTATCCAAAAGAACTGAAAGCAGGACTGTAACAGGGGTCTGTACCCCAGTGTTCCCCGCAGCATTACTCAATCCACACGAGGTGGAAACAACCCAGGTGTCCACCAATAGATGAATGGAGAGACAACAGGTGGCACATACATACAATTACGAGTATTATTCAGCTTCAGAAAGAATGAAGATCTAACACATGTTGCATTGCGAATGAACCTTGAGGACATTATGACCTTATGCTAAGTGAAATAAGCCAGTCCAAAAGAACAGTTGCCATATGCTACTTAGATGAGGTACCAGAATAGCCGGTTCACTAGAGAAGCAGAATAGAGCCCCTTCTGAAGGTAGGGAGGGGAGAGGAGAGAAGGGAGGTTATTGTTTAGGGTGATGGTATTTCTCTGAGTGGGATGGTGGAAAATTTCTAGAAATAGTGGCGAGGGTCGTGCAATGTGGTGAATGAACTTAGCACTACTGCAGTATATACTTAAAAATGGCTACAGTGGTTAAAAAAATCAATGATATTTTTGTCAATTTGTTTCATAATATATAAAGTTAGTATGATAAATTTTAAAATCCCAGAAAGAGTTCTAGGGAATAACTGTTGACCCTTTTAGGTACTAACATTTTGCTTATTTTCCTGTTCTATTATAAAGGATATTGCCCTAAAAACAAAAGAAATCTTCACCAACCTAGCACCGTTTTCTGAAGTTTCAGGGGATGGAGGAAAACTAGTCCTCAATTTGGAGGCACTAAAGCAAAAACGATTTCCACCAGCAACAGAAAATTTCCTTTACCACCTAGCAGCAGCCGAACAAATGCTCAAACTCTGACTGCGAGATCGGATGTGCGCTGGTGACTGCTAGAACGCTCTCCCTTCTGACCATCCACTGACTGTGGAAAATACTGGAAATAAGAGGAAATGTTATATTTTTAGTGATTTCTTTGAAAGTATTGAGATTTGACCTGAAAAACACTGAAACATATGAAAACACTTGTGATTTTCTCCCAGCTATTAGTTTCCTGCCTGCTGTCAGCGCCTGAAAAGTGCTGTAACTACTCTGGGTAAGGAATGACTGCCCAGTGTCCCGGAGTGAGGGGAAGCTCTGTCCTTGTGCAAATCACAGCCAACGCGAAAGCCTTCCTGATTAGTTCCCATGTGTCTCATCATGTACTATAAACTAACAGTTTGTTACCAGAAAGCTGCCTGAAATTTTGCTTTGTAATTCTTCTAGGAAGAACTTTAATTCCTTACGAGGAACTCTTCTGAGCCAAACTAAGTTTTCTGCAGAACTGTCTAAAAGATCATTCAAGAGATCCTGCAATTGCACTTTCTTATAAAAGAAAAAATTCTTTTCTTGGCCTTTGAACATTTTGCCTATATTATGAGGGTTTTGCATAGGTTTTATACTTTAATAATCCATATTTATACTGTGCAGAAGTGAGCATTTGGCAGCTGAGCCATTAGACCTCTGCAGCTAACCCTGTTGCTAGCACTAGTCTTCAGAGATGCTAGTCCTTATTTGGTAGAGTCAATAAGCCCATTTTGAGTATTAGTGTCTGCAGGACTGAAACAGTGATTTTTTTTTTTTTTTTTTTATAATCGGTAAAGGAATGTGAGAATCAGATTCTTACAGGGGCCAAACAAAAAATGTCTTCAAATGACTCCAGTAAAAATAATTTGGCTACAGATCAAGGTGACTATTCTTGTTCAGTTGTGTACTTTCATAATTGGAGAGCTTAAAATTGCCAAATAAGCCTGGAGGTTGAAATTATGTACTTGTTATTTTGTTATGTATATTTGTATTAATTTTGAAAGATTAATTTTCACTCAGAACTGATGTCCCTGGAAATCTTATGTGGAAATGTTTGCAAAACAAGCTGTCTATTGGATTTTTCATTTTTTTCTTTGTTTTTTTTTTTTTTTTTTTTTTTGTGGTGCTGGGGATTGAACCCAGGGCCTTGTGCATGCTAGGCAAGCACTCTACCAACTGAGCTATATCCCCAGCCCTCATTTTTTTCTTGATGTTAGACAACTGTAAAAATAAAAATAGCCTCCCCCTCCCTCCCTTGGGCAGGGACAGGGAGGACCTGAAATGAGATGTTTACTGAGGCAAATGATTGAGAATTAAATCTACACTTTATGAAAATGAATACTAGCATCTTTTTTCCCCTTTTCTTCTTCTTCTTTGGCAATACTATATTAGCTAATGGTCAAAGTTGCTAAAATTACAAATTTACGATGCAGAATTAAAATGGCTCTCTCATTCTCCCCACTCCAAATAAAAGAAAATTTTCCAATTGCCAAGGCACTGAGGAGTTATGGAAACACCTGTGTGGCAGGTAAAGCTGTCTCCAAGCTACAGTGAGGCTCCCAGCCTTGCCCCCTTCCAGGAGAACTTCTGGCTCCTGTCCTGGGAAGAGGCCTTCATGCTTCTACTTGCGCCTCTGTAAGTGGCTGAACTTCCATCTGTGTATGTATGTGTCCTGGGATTAAACCCAGAGGCACTCTACCACTGAGCTATATCCCCTGCCCTTTTTATTTTGAGTTAGTGCTGCCCTTGAACTTGTGATCCCCCTGCCTCAGTCCCCGAGATCATTGGGATTACAGGTGTATACCACTGTACCCAGCTCAGCTCCCCTGTCCCCTGCTCCCCATCCTCTCCCAATGCTGGGGATTGAATCCAGAGCCTCCTGCATGCTAGGCAAGTGCTCTACCATGGAGCTATATCCCCAGCCTTTTTTATTGAGACAGGGTCTTACTAAGTTGCCCAGGTTGACCTCAAACTTGTGATCCTCCTGACTCAGCCTCCTGGGTAGCTGGGATTACAGGCATGTGCCACTGCTCCCAGCTCTTTTGCCCATCTTGATCTCTACCCTTAATTTAAGGTAAGCCTATGGCCAGACAAGCCATCTGGTAGATAATTTTTACTGATTTTGTCCTTTAGGCTTCTGTGAAACTCCTCTTTACTAAGTTTGGAAGTAACTGTTATTCTGACCAAGGGAAAACTGAGTGACAGAAACAATCTTTGGTGGTCTGGGTAGGGCATTGGAAATACTGCTCCAGTACCCAAGTGTTTGGACACCTCTGTGCCATGCCCTGGGCTGTATCCTGGAGCTACCCTGATGGTATGATAGTTCCTGCTCAGCAGGCACAGGAAGCCTTACTGGGAAAATAGGATCAGCCAAGAGGTTGTATTTCATTGTGGCCAGACCTAGATCCCATATAGGAAATGTGGGGCACTACGGGAGCACATGGCAGGGGCACCTAGTTCAGCCCTGGGAATCCTGGAAGCCTCCTGGAGGCAGTGACTGTCTAAGCCCAGAGCAGAGGGAAGAGCTCAGAGAAGCCCATGGAGGAAGACTGAGGAGAGGGAAGGGCAAAAGCTCCTGTGGGGCACGGCAAGGCATTTGGACTTGATCTTCACATACCAGGAAGCAGACGAGGAGCACCAGCAGGGGGGACTGTTGCACTGAGCTTGGCGGCAGCAGTCACCATGGAGTGTTCTGGACCCTGGACTAGATCGGGCCAGTCTACTGACCAGGAGGGAAGGAGATGGGTAAAGGCCACCAGGGCTCCTGTCCACACAGCCAGTGAGTGTGAGGAGTCTGTGGGACATTCCCAGAGACAAGTGTGGCAGGCAGCTGGATTAGGGCCTGTCAGAGGGCCCAGCAGGGTGGCAGTGAAGCCTTTGGATGAGCACTGACGAGCGAGCGCAGTCTCAGCAGAAAGAAGCTGGCCTGACACAGTGGGCACCAGCTCTTTAAGGTCTGGCTGTGGGTGGGTTTTTGCTTTTTTAATGAGGCAGTTTAAATGCTCCTGGGGAGGAGCCAGCACAGAAGGAGGCTGAGGCCAGAGGGGCCTGCAGAGGATGCAGCGCAAGGTCCCAAGACCCAAAGGGATGAGCCCAGAGAGGTGACCTTACAAGGACAGGCTGGGTGTGAGTGGAGGAGGTTTGCTGATTTGGGACCAGCCAGGAGGTCACTGCTGGCCAATATCCTTGGTTTTCACGTGGATGGAGGCAGAGGGTCCCTGTCAGTGTGCAGCCGGTTCAGCACAGCGGGCAGTGTGGTGAGACTCGCAGGTTGTCCAGGATGGAATGAGCCCGGGAGGGAGACAGGGCTGCCTGGGGCTGGAGGCCTTCAGGCTCTCCAGAGCCCACTGTCTGGAGTGGGATGTCATTTTAATGCCCGTGTCCTGGACAAGGTGCACCTTCATCGCACTGTTTGAGCGCTCAGCTTCAGACAAGTTCATTAGTAGTCCCACCCATCTTCTCACAGGCTGATGCCGATTCCTCACTGTCCCCTCAGCAGCCTCATGGGGTGTCAGTCAGGACACCTTCCCATCACTTCTTCCACCAGCCTCAAAATCCCTGGAAGCCGTCCTGCTGGGGAGGCACTTCTGGGGCTCCAGGGGACATTTGGCAGAGTTTTCTGAACTGAAACCTGGAGGGGAGGAAGGTCTTGAAGCAGGAGCCAGAATCCCCAGAGCTGGTCCTAAACCCCTCTGCTATAGAACAGTTCCGTTTCTTCTGTCAAAGCCTGAATTTCCTTTTCAAGTTTGCTGTACTTTATCTGAAAAACAAAGTTAAATTCTCAGTATTTACACTCATGACTTCTGCTTTAGAAGCCAAGTTTTTAAAAAACATTTTCTGAAAGTAAACATTTCACAGTCCATCTCTTTCAGTGATGTCCCATTGATAGCAAAAAAGGATCACTAAACTCCTTAAAAACTTGTTAAGGAGAAATTTCAAATACAAACAAATGTAGACGGGGTGCAGTGGTGCAGGCCTGTAATCCCAGTAGCTTGGGAGACTGAGGCAGAAGGATCACAAGTTCAAAGCCAGCAATTTAGTGAGGCCCTAAACAACTTTAGTAAGACTGTCTCAAAAAATGAAGAGGGCTGCATGTGGCTCAGTGGTTAGACCTCCCTGGGTTCAATCCCTGGTACCAGAAAAAGGAAAACAAACAAAGAAACAAAAATGTAGAAAGAATATAATGATCCTTCACATGCTTATCACTCACAAAAACCACTACTAACAAGCTCTTGGTCTTACTTCCTTGAGTACCTCCCACACCCAGAAATGGGGAGGGGTAGGTTTTTTTTGGGGGGTTGGTACTAAGGATTGAACCCAGGGGCACTTAACCAATGAGTAACATCCCCAGCCTTTTCTGTTTTTTATTTTGAGATAGGGTCTCTCTAAGTTGCCAAAGCCGGCCTTGAACTCAAGCTCCTCCTGCCTCAGTCTTCTGAGTTGCTAGGATCACAGATGTGCACCACCATGCATTTTAAGGCAATTCTCAGATGTGCCATTTGACCTAGAAATACTTCAGAATGAAATTTCAAATGCTATGGTAATGATGGTAGTTATGTAACTACTATGCTATTACCACACCTAACAAAATCAATGACTGTCACTTAACACCATCCAATACCCACCTCTAGGCTCATGAGGCTGTACTTGTGCTCCCTGGTGGTGGCAGGCTGACTTTGGAGGGATGAGCTCCCAGGACAGGGTCTAGAAAGCACTGCAGCCTGTGGTCTGCCTGAGGAGACGCCCTGGGCACAGAACTCCCAGCCTTAGGCTCTGTGAATGCAGTTGGTCATCCAGGATGGGACAGGGAAGTGAAGACTCCAACAGCCCAGGACTGGCATTAGATACCTCCCTGTCCATGTGGAACCAGCAAATCTTGGCAGTTGGGGCTTTACATGGAGACAGACTCCACTTTCTGCCTCTGCTCTGGCCTCTGAGATTTCCACACATAACCCACTGCCCTTCCTGAAAGCACCTGTTGCAGAGACTGTTATCTGTCCCCCAACGTCTGTTCTCTTCTTCCCTAGCAGCAGAACTTTAAATAGATATAGAAAAAATACATAAAGAACAACCCTATTGGACTCTCTTCAGTAGATAAACAGAAAAGTGACCAAGATAATGGAGAAGCTGGGAATCTGAATCGAGTATTCATGACAAATTATATTACAATATTATTAACTACCTATAGAACTGCTAGTGCAGTAATCACTAGCTACATGTGAGCACGTAAGTCAAAATTAAATTTAATATTCTTGGGCAGAGGACAGATACCCCTATCCAGGGGTAGATACTTGCCTAGCGTGTGTGAAGCCCTAGGTTCTGTCCCCAGCACTGGGGAAAAAAAAAAAAAGTAATAAAGTCAGTCCCTCAGTCACACTAGTCACATTCCAAGTACTTGGTAGGCACACATGCCTTGCGTTTGGCACACTGGGTATAGACAGGGACCACGTCCACTACTGCAGAAGTTGCGACAGGTGGGGAAGTGCTATGAAATGTTATGGAGAATTTAAAAATTCTTTAATATCTTTTAAAGTTTTTTTTTTTTTTAACATCCTAGAAAACTGTTTATGATACACTGTTATGAAAAACAGAATCCAAAACTGCACAAGATATTTGGGAAATGGAATTATATCTAAATATTATTTTGTTTTATACTTTGATAAACTTTATTTTTAAAAAATTATATTACTCTCATGATCATGAAATAAAAACTCCATTTTTCCTATGAGAAGAAGTCAAATACAGGGGACTTACCTGTCCAATTTGTGGAAACATACTGAAAGACACAGGCACCATCAGCCCCATCACCAGGAGAGTACAGGACAGTTTTAGGGTCCATAAGGATTGTGGATTTTGCAGGAAAAACTGGGTTCTAGAAGAGACCAAGTACAGCTCACAAATGGTACTAAGCACTTCCGGGCTGGCCTGCTTGCATGGTGGCTAATCCCACCTCTCATGGAGCTGCAGGTCCAGGCCTTGGCTACCACCCAACCCACAAGCAGGCAGGTGAAGCACTGCACTGAGCTCCACAAGCAGCGCACATGGAGGCGAGTGATCTTGCACTTGCTCATCTGACTCCAAAGCCTGGGAGAGCTGGATCATCATCCCCTCCACGGAAATGAGGAAACAGAAGCACTGGCTTCTGTTCAGGTAGAGCAACTTCCCCAAGCTCCACAGCACAAAATTGACAGGTCAAAGTCTCCAGAGCCTTAATTGGTCAGACAGGGACGTGACACTGATCTTGACCTTTGGAGAGTGCAAGAGAGTGTGTACTATGCACAGAACGGCAGCCTGGCAGTCTGAGATCTGGGGTCTGGCGGAGACCAGAAGTGTACCCTCCACCCTCAGGCAAGCTGTCTTCCCCTTTGAGCCTTGGGTTTTTTCAGATGCAAAATGAGGGAGCTGAATGAGAAGTTTCAGGAAGGCCACTCTAGTTTGGATACCCTGTGCTTTCTTGGCTCTGGGATGGTGTTTTCTTTGTGGTCACCTGATGGCATAGTCCTCCCAGACCTGCATGCCCACTGGGAAAAACAAGGCCCATCCCTCCCCGCCAGGCAGCCTCCTGGGAGGAAGGCATCAGCTTAACCAGAGCCCCAGCATCGAGGCAGCCAGAGCAGCCCAGGAAGAGTGAACTAAGCAAAAGTCTGTGCATCCACCTCGCCAGATCTACTCTGGGAAGTGCCAGCTGGCTCTACTGAGCACACTGCCCAGGAGTGGTCCTAGCAGGGGCTCCCTGGACTTGCTGTGCTGGAGAGTGTCTGTGGTCCAACTGGGAATCTCTGACATGAGGGCAGACAGCCCTGACTCTCTTGGGTTTGCTGTGTTTCGGTCTCTGATCAGAAGCCTGAGAGATGAGTTGGGAGTGACCAGTACTTGTGTCCCTCCTCAATGAAGCCAACCTGGCAGGAGAGGAGGATGCCAGCACCAGGGAGCAGAAGAGGGCAGCGGCCAGTCAGAGCTTTGGTTCAAGTGGCTGCAGGCCACACCTGTCTGCAGCTGATACCTAAACCCTGCATCCACTTCTGGCTTATGCTACTGCAGGATGGGTTTCTCAATCTCAGCAGCCCCAGAACCTCTGCCTAACAAGCCGTTTTTTGCTTCTCAAATGGGGTGAGGTCTACTGGATCTGATGCTCATTTTTTTTTTCTTCTTTTTTGGTACTGGGGATTGAGCCCAAGGACGTTTTGCTATCCCCAGCCCTTTTTATTATTTTACTTTGAGATAGGTCCTCGCCAAGTTGCCTAGTGTTGGCTAAGTTGCTGAGCAGGTGATTCTCCTGCCTCAGCCTCCTGACTCACTGGAATTACAGGAAAGTGCCACCATGCCTGGTTCTTTTAGCTCATTTAAAGCATGCTCAGAGTCGGGGGAGAGGGAAGGCTTGACATCAGAGCTAGGAGAACCTGTAAATCATCATTCTGGAAGTGAAGGAAAGTGGCTCAGAGAGTTCTTTGACATGCCCAAGGACACAGAGGTGACCCAGGGCAGGGCCTGGGCCAGCTTCCAGGCTCGCTGCAATGTGCATCCTGGATTTCCACACCTCCCCTGATCAGTCATCTTAACTCTGGGGAAGCGCTTAGCAGGAAGGTCACTGAAGCCCCCTCCTCCCACCCCTCCACTAGGCTCAGTATCAAACAAGTTTTATAAGGGATTTGACCTTCAAAATATTATTCCTACTTGGGGAGATGAGTGTCCCTCTTACCTTTTTTCTTCTTGGTACCAGGGATTAAACCTAGGAGTACTTAACCACAAAGCCACATCCCCAGTCCTTCTGATTTTTAAATTTTGAGACAGGGTCTCATTAAATTGCTTTGGGCCTTGCGAGGTTGCTAGGGCTGGCTTTGAACTTGGGATCCTCCTGCCTCAGCCTCCCGAGCTGCTGGGATTACAGGCATGTGCCACTGCGCCCAGCCCCTCTTACCTTTTAAAAAAGTAGGCGAAGACTTCAGGAATCAAAGCTGAGGTCCCAAACAGCACTGCCCTGGAGACTGCTGTTTCTCTAACAGCCTGGTGAAAATGCAGAAAGACAGCTGAGGACCCGGAGCTGAGCCAGCGCGACGCCCTTTCCCACCCGCAGAAGGAAGGCACCAGGAAGGAGTGGGTGACCCCGCCTGTGCTCTGCAGGCCAGGTGCAGCAGGACGGCTGGGCTGGTGGCAGCACTAACCGGAGCAGATGTCCCTCCCCCAGAACCCACAGGTCTCCATCAGGCCACCACACCTGCCAAATAAGCTACCAAGGCAGCTTCCAGACAGAACCTCGCTTAGAACCAGGTGCAGCCCCGCCTGAGGGAACCCTGGATCTGCTACTTCCGTTCATGGTGGATTCTCCTCTCAACCCAGGTCTCTGCCTCCTAGCCCGAACCCGCTCCCCAGGGATTCCCACCCTGCCCGCGGGGATGCCAGCAAAAGCCCAGCGGAGTGCACTGGTGCAGCTCTCAAGACCTGTCAGGACCCAGCCTCACCTGTGTAGTAGTGTTCTAGGGACGAGGGTGCAGCTCCATGGTGGAGGCTTGCCAGCATGCACCCGGCCCTGGTTTCCGCTCCCAGCCCCATGGGAGATTTTTTTTAAAGTGTCATCTTTTCTATACTATACCTTCCTCCATGTATTAAATATGAACAAACATTAAATTCCATATATTAAGTCAGGTGCATTGGTACATGCCTGTAATCCCAGCAGCTGAGGAGGCTGAGGCAGGAGGATCACATGTTCAAGGTCCCAGCAACTTAGTGAGGCCCTAAGCAACTTAGCAAAACCCTTTCTCAAAATTGAAAAAAAAATAAAAAAGGGCTGGGGATGTGGCTCAGTGGTTAACAGGTGTGGGTTCAATCTATGGTACAAGAAAAAAAAAATTCTATATATTAAACACCTAATAATGTATGGGTTATAAGCACAAACCCATGAATCCTTGAGGGCAATTTAAGGGGCTTTGAAGAGAAAATTTGACTTTAAATGGTTCACATGTTAACTTTATTATTATTTTTGGCTGGGAGGGGTACCAGGGATTAACCCCAGGTATGCTTTGCCATTGAGCTACATTCCTAGCCCTTATTATTTTTTAAAAATTTGAGACCATTTTTTTGCTAAATTGCCCAGGCTGGTCTCAAACTTGTGAACCTCCTGCCTCAGCCTCCTGCATCGCTGGAGGAATAAAGCACTGTGCCTGGCTTTCCCAAGTTAACTGCAGAGCCAGCCCCCGGGCAGATACCAATAGCACGCTTCTGTGCTCAAGAACAGGCAAGGCTGGGGACGTGGCCCAGTGGAATGACACTTGCCTAGCACGAGTGGTCCCTGGCTGCCAACCCTAGTGGCACACCTACCCTGCCTTCCCCAGCCGTCTGCTATGATCTGCTACAACCTACCTTCCCAGGCTCCTCTCCTGCTGCCCACAGCCTGCTCTGCTCACACCACCACCTACAGACCATCACACACGCCACACTAGACTCCAGCCATTCGCCGTGCAGGGATGGCCTTTCCCCACACGAGATCAGAAGGAGTGGAAAGGGTCATTTTAAAAATAAGGTTTCGAGAATATGAAGTAAACTCCTTGGCTTCAGAAAGAGAACAGGGGCTGCTGAGCATGCGGTGTTTTCACGCTGGTAGGCAAGGTGCCTCTCTCCATCTGTCCAGTGCGTAAGAAAGGAAGGACATTCCAACAAGATGCCCATCACAGGGAGACACACTCCAGTTTGCGAGTGAATGACTTATAAGGCCAGTGGGGGAAACCACTGTGACCAACCTCCTGAAATCTGATCCAAGGTGCCTTATTACAATCAGATATTGCTGGTTACGCAGTTTCTGAAATTTTAGCCAAAGAGAATAAGCCTTTCAGTGACAGGGAAACATAAAAGACTGCTTATGCTTATGCACAGTGGCAGACACTATTCTTAAGAGACACATACTTTTTTTTTAAAGTAGACTATCTTTTTTTTTTTTGCCCTAAATTGGCCCTTGTATAAGAAATGAAATTCCTGCTGGTGAGATTGACTCGATATCCATCAGGCCTGAGTTCCCTGCCCTTGGAGGGCAGGCGGGTGCACCTGGGACAGGGGTTCTCACTGGTAAGGGCTTGGGTCTCTAGAGCCCAGCAGTGCCAGGCAAGCAGGAGGTGCTGGGCAGCCACGTGCTCATGAATACTGCCTCTCACTCTACTCTTCAGCTTTACGAATGGCTCAAGGCAATACTGCCACCTGGAAGTTAAAACTGAGCTGAAGATCTAGAATGCACAAGGCCGTGGGTTCAATCCCCAGTACTGTAAAAAACAGCATATACACACATATATATATAAACTGAAAAAGTATATATACACATATTTATACATATATATAATATAAACATATATACATACATATGTAAACAGGTATGTATAAATATGGGCATATATCTGTATATGTGTGTACGTATATAATTTCAAAAGTTCACCTCCAAAATGAAACTACCATAGACTATTCTAGTTTCTTATACGTGAAACATGCACAGAGGCAACTTGCTGAATTGAACAAAAGAATAAACTATTTAATGGTAAAAATGATTCAGAACTGAAGACATTTAAATGAGTTTGACTTCAGAGGCTGGATTTCCCAAGTCTATCCTTGACAACACACTGGTCCCGGTAGGAAAATCTGCTGCGAGGTGGAGAGAGCAGGAGGCAGGGCAGGCTGGGAGGGGGCAGGCTCCGAGAGGGCCCCAGGCAGCACATGTAGGAAGGATGGATACCAACCAGAAGTAGGAGGTCTCACCCTAGCTCCTAAGATGCCTCCCCGCTCCTGCCCTGTCATGGTCAGACTTACAGGCCAACTTGGCAAAAGTACCCAGTTACTGAACCAAACACTAATGGAGCTGTTGCTGTGGGGGATTCTGCTATGGGATGTGTTAACATCTACAATCTGTTGACTTAAATAACATGCTCCACAATGTGGACGGCAAACAGTTGAAGACCTTAAGGGCAAAAACTGAGGTTTCCCAAAGAAGAAACTGCCTCAAGACTGCCGCACTATCTAAACCAGTGCCGTCTTGTAAACTTCAGGGTGTAAAATGAAGAAACTCTCAGTGGCACGAGGGGGGGGATGGGAAAAAGAAAGGAGGAAACAGAACATCCAACTCTGGGCCCAAAGGGCCAGCAGCTGAAGTGCCAACAGCCCCCATACCTTTCTCCCAGCTCTTCTGGAATGCCCTATGACATTGCCTTCTTTGTCCATGACCTCAATCCCTCGAATGGGCTCCAAACTCCGAGATGCAAAAGCATTCATTCCACTGACTTGCGCTGTAGATGTAAGGAAAACAGGACACCAAAAGGTGAGTTGCAGTCCAGCACAGGGACATCTTTAGAGGGCTGCGTCCACCTCCAAGCCCTTCTTAGACAGGTGCCCTCCTCCTGACCCTCAGATGGTCACCTGCCACAGGCCTGGCTGACCACTTGGGCTTTCTGTAACAAAATTTTTCCAATGCTGTCATTCTGCCAACCCTTCAAACTGCTCTAGTTCCCAAACCCAAATGTGGAACATGAACTGGTGAACTCGCGGGCTGCTGAACACAGAATATTCAGTGAATACCTCTGCCACCCCTCCTGGAGTCTGATTACGAGGCTGCAATCCCTATACTAGTGCTTGCTTGCTGTGTGGCCCTCAGTAAGTGACTTCAGTTCCCTGTGCCTCAGTCTCCTCACCGCTAAGTGGGAAGAATATTTCCACAAGTTGTTGTTGTCAGGATTAAGTGAAGTGGTACGAGGGGAGGGTTTGTGCAGTCTTTAGATGTAATATGTGGGGGCTGAGGGTCGGTTCCACAGTACAGCACTTGTCTAGAATGCACCTGGCCCTGTGTTTGATCCCTAGAACTAAAGAAAAAATAATGTAATTTGTGTTTCCAGACTTGTGTTTGTCCTTTGACAATTAAAAGGGTAACACAGGGGCTGGGGTTGAAGCTCAGTGGCAGAGAGCGCTTGCCTAGCACGTGTTAGGCACTGGGTTTGCTCCTCAGAACCACATGAAAATAAATAAATAAAATAAAGGTATTGTGTCTATCTACAACTAAAATTTTTTTTTTATAAAAAGGGTATCTACAGAGAAAGTGCCGCCTCTCAAACCACAGACCCCATTTGGGCTTGAGGACCCTGGCGGGCTGCAGACAGTGGGCACCATTAGTCTTAACATGGCCAAGGGACGCAGGGTCTCTGGTGAGAGAGGAGAGCCCAGAGCCCACAAAGCCAGGCAGAACTGCATGCTCCTAGCCCTTCTTGCTCACCAAGAAAGATGATCGGCAAGGCTCTTTTGACCCAGGGGTTATCCAAGGAATACTTCATTTGGACCAAATGAGGGATTAACTAGAAAATAAGAGAGAAAGATTCTTTTTGCATGGGAACAAAAAAATCAGTCAAACATACCCAAAAACAAAGCTCAAACACTGACCTAGTCCTAGGGCTGATGGTGGCCAGCGCTCACATGCTTTTTTTTTCTTTTAATAGAGCTGCACAGGCTAGGTAAGTGCTCCACCACTCAGCTACGCTCCAGCCTTTTTTATTTGTTTGAATTCTTGGAACACTGAGGAGTTATCTTTGTTCGCTCCAGGAGTAGGGGAGGGCTTAGGTTATGTACTCCATCCAGAGTCACAGAGCTGGGAAGGGCTTGAGCTGGGCTGGGAATTCAGGCTTGTCTGACTCGAGTCTACGTTTTTAACCATTTCAGTGTCTGGGCGTTCAAAGAGACATCTAACTTGTACAACACATTTGTGTAGCACAAACTAATTTTTAAAAAGATAACAATACTGAGTACAGTCATCCCTCGATATCCATAGGGAATTAGTTCCAAGACTTACCCAGGACATCAAAATCAGAGGCTGCTCCAGTCCCTTATACAAAATGGCATATTATTTACATATAACCTATCCATATCCTCCCATATACATACTTTAAGTCATCTCCAGATTTCCTATAATACCCAATACAATGTAAATGCTATGTAAACAATTGTTACACTGTATTGTTTAGGGAATAATGACAAGGAAAAAAACATTTGTATGTGTTTGGTTTAGACGCAAGTTTTTTTTAATACTTTCAATCCACAGTTGGTTGAATCCAGAAGTAAGACTTGTGGCTATAGAGGGCCTGCTGTGCACGCCTAGAAACTCAGAGTGACGATTCTGAGGTGACAGGAGCATGGTGATTTTCCTATTCATACTTCCCAAGTCGTTTAGGTTAGAACACTAGATTTGTAATCAGAATAAAGCTTTTTTGATTCTGAGGAATAAAAGAAGATTTCACAGGTTGTAAAAATACCTACCCCAAAGAAGGTCGAAGAAGCAATTACTCCTGCTCCTAATAATATTTTTGCTGGTAGACTGTGACTCTAAGGAAAAGAGAAGCACCTAGTTAGCAAATGCACAGTTTTGCCCAGCGAGAATAATTTAAGCAACAACGAAAACCCAGCCCACAAAAACGAAAAACAAAACCTCCAAAAGAAATAACACAAAATCACATCCTTTCTGGGTTTCAGGACACTCACGTAGCTCGCGTTTCCATTGGTGATAGTGAACCCCGTGGTGTAAGCATATAAGGAAACCTGCAGGATGAAAAGGCAGGCAGATCACAGTTGGATTTCAAGCAGAACAGAACCCAACGACCCGGAAGTAGAAAGAACTACTACCTGGGGTAAAACCATGGACTTCATCCCTTTTGCCGGCATCATCGACAAAAAGACCTGGAAGAAGAAAGCAGAGCAGAGCTGCACATAGTCTGGAGGAGGCAGGGCTTGCAGCAGCACAGAACTTACCAGGGGAGGCGTAGCACTGAGCCCCGGGGGGTCGGGACAGGAGCAGGGTGGCAGATGTGTGACTGCCAGTTGGACAAGTCTGTACTGGATGAGCGCCCAGCAGGCCCTGAGGACATTGGGGGCCTCCCTGCCTGACCACATGCACTGGCCAGGGCAGGCAAACACGGGGCAGGAGTGGAGCAGCGACCATCCAGGGACATGACGAAGAGCACCTCCCTAGAGTGGGAGGAGCCGTGTGGGGGAGGACTTGGGGAAAGAGGGTGCTATTAGTTTAGACCTGAATGTTTCCCAAAGGTGCTGTAACTGTGTGTTTAAGGCTTGTCTCTAGTTGGTGACACTGGGAGGTTGTGGACACTAAGAGGTGGGCATGGTGGGAGGTCTTTGTGTGATTGGGGGCATGACCTCAGGGGACTGTGGGACCCCAGTCTCTTCTTTTCTCTCTTTTGCTCATAGCTGCCAGGAGATGAGCAGCTCGACTCCCCCACACACTTCAACCATGATGTGCTGCCTCACCACAGGCCCAAGAGCAATGGGGGCAACTGATCATGGACCAAGACCCTCAAAGCCAAAGTAAAACTTTTCTTCTCATAAGTTGACTATCTCAGGTATTTGTAATAGTAACAGAAAGCTGACTAACACAGAAGGTAACAGATAATCAAAGGCAGCTTGTGACCAGTCACACATCTTAACTCACTGGCCTCTTCTATGGTGCTTTGTGTATGGTAGGAGTCCAGAAAAAGGACACCCTGGTGACATGGGGCTTTGAGAAGCCTGAGGCCTGACTGGGTAAGTGGGATGGAGGTGTGGATATAGGAACAGCAACAAAGGCCACAGGTAGGGGTGCATGGTCATGTTTCAGGAAGGCCTGGGACAAGGATCCAGAGCTGGGAGACATGGTCAAGTTCAAGAGATGGGTAGACATCTTCCCAAACCTATGGTGAATGAGAGCTTACTCACCATGGGCACCGTCAAAGGCAGGAAAGCTGGCAGAGAAGAGCAGAGCGTCAGTGACTGCAGCTGCTAAGACAGAGGGGGCCTCAAGCGCTCTGCTCCCTGAGAGCCCTTCTCCAGCCTCCCCAGGGCTCAGGCCTCAGGGAACAACTTACTTTCCTTTTTTCTCCCCAATAAAAATAACAACTCTGTGAATACAGCAGCAAATTAAAACAGCACAGTAGGGAAAGACCAAAGCAGAGGGCTGCCACCAGCATTCCCGGCCCTCTCTCTGCAGGCAAGCAGCAGAAGAGGCAAGACCTCCAAGTCGGTGAGGTCTGGGATGGTCTCTCAGGGTATCCACAGCTGTCTCGTGGACGGCCTTATCATCCATGCAGGGGCACTATGCACTGCCTATGCTTAGCTTTCCCCACTTAATGCTTTTTTTTTTTTTTTTGGTACTGGGGATTAAACAGAAGGGTGCTTAACCACTGAACCACATTCCCAGTCCTTTTTAAAGAAATGTAGTTTTTTAACTTTTTAAAAAAAACTTTACTTATTTATTTTTATGTGGTGCCGAGGATCAAACCCAGAGCTACACATGTGCTAGGTAAGTACTCTACCCCTGAGCCACAAACCCAGCCCCCTTTTTTATTTTTGTGACAGGGTCTTGCTAAGTTGCTGAGGCTGGCTTTGAACTTGTGATGCTACTGCTTCAGACTCCTGAACTGCTGGGATTACAGGCGTGCGCCACCATGCCTGGCAAGGATCATGGATTTCATTGCCCTCATCTTAGGTAAGATGAAAAGGACATACAGGACTAAATGACATCCCTAACAGAAGTAGCCCTTAGGAGTGGCTAGCTCTGATCCAGCTTTGACAAACTGAATCATGGCTTGTTCCAAGTCTGAGGGTGAGGGTGGGATTTATCCACAGGCCTGGCCCTCATCCCCAAAGCCGAGATCTTTCATAGGACTGAATCAGCTCTGGGCCCTAAGCCTGCTCTTCACTGTCAACACCAGACCCTTCGAGGATTCTTCTATAGCTGTGGCTTCCAGAATTTCCATCAGAAATCCCTTCAAGGGAAAAAAATAAAGCAGACAACCAGGGGAGGTGGCACAGGCTATAATCTCTAAGACAGAAGGCCAAGGCAGGAGGATCCTAAGTTCCAGGACAGTCTTGCAACTTAGCAAGACCTTGTCTCAAAAAATAAAAGGGATGTGGGTCTGGGGCTGGGGCTGAGTGGCAGAGCACTTGCCTGGCACATGTGAGGCCCTGGGTTCCATCCTCAGCACCACATAAAAATAAAATAAAATAAAGATATTGTGTCCATCTACAACTAAAAAACTGTTAAAAAAAAAAAAAGGATGTGGCTGAGCAGTAGAGTTCCCCTGGGTTCAATCCACAGTACCACAAAAAATCAAACAAATAAATAAAGCAGGCAGAGTTTTCTGTTACAAATCACAACTTCCCAACCTTCTTCTGAAATGAGAACCAGCTCACCTGCAGGTCGGAAAAGAACGGGTATCAGCCTGCTGCTATCAGGATGCACGGTTGACTTCAAAGGGGCAGATGCAAAGGTTAGTTGGCTCGTTAGTTTTGTGATTTTAGGAGGCTGAAAACTAGAAAAGGGGCTAAAACTTACAAGGCTTCTCTTCCAAGCATCTTTAATCTAAAAAGAGAGGAAAAGAAAAAGCAATATTTTTGTTTGTTTGTTTGTTTGTTTTGGTTCTGAAGATTGAACCCAGGGGTGCTTTACCACTAAGCTACATCCCCAGTCCTTTCAGTTTTTTATTTAGAGACAGGGTCTTGCTAAGTTGCTAAGGCTGGCCTTGAACTTATAATCCTCCTGCCTCCACCTCCATAGTCACTGGGATTGTTACGAGATGGAATTCTAACTACATTTAACAAACTAACCCAGTTTTGCAAAGCTGATCCTGGGTAGTATGCATGATAGACTGATGGCCAAAATGCCACCTGATTTCACACCATGCACGGTAGAACTATCTAAAGGCAACTGTGCCTGGCCTTGAACTGTGTACAGCTGAGCACGAGACATACCCTCTGGTCATCCACATCGAATCTGTATGCATCTTCACTGGTAAACAACAGTTGCCTCGAATTTTCTATTTTTTCCTGTAATCAAGAAATTAATCATCTCAATACTGTTCAGATTTTCACACACACTGAGGAGTCACCAGTATTTTATCTGCGCACCTGATTTCAGTGTATAGACTGAGGCTCTCTATCCTGAAATTTTCCACTAGGAGGGACCCAATGTCACTGGGATTTAAACCTTAAAGGTCCCTAGGCAGCTCCAGCAGCTGCCCCACTGGCGTGGTCACTTTCCCAGCTCCACGTTCCTGGTTGCACAAAGCAGCACACTGGCAGTCCCTCCTGTCCTACCCGCCCCGCCCCGGGTCTAATCAGTTCAGTTGCTCAGATTCCTCTATCCTTTTTTTTTTTTTGTGGTGCTGGGGATTAGAACCCAGGGCCTTCTGCATGAGAGGTGAGTGCTCTAATAACTGAGCTGTATCCCCAGCCCCTCCTTTTCTTAATCTGAGAAAGAAAATTAAATACAAATACTATAATCTTAGTATGACTGCACACTGGAATCGCCTTACCCAGAAGCAGCAACTATGAAATACTGTTATATTTGCTTTCATTTTATTTTTCAAAACCAATTATTCCATGCTGCCACCAACACCACCCCAACCCGACTGCCCCATCTCATCCCTCCCTGTCCTATCAGAGGAAACCACTATTATGAGTTCAGGTTCAGATATATCTTTCCAGTCCCTTTTTTACACTTATATGTACATGCATGAACACGTGTATCCATTAACAAATAGCATAAGCATAATTCTTGAGCATTTTTGTTATAAATGTTATACTTTCTGCACCTTGTTTTTTCCACTAAACTTTACAGATATCATGTTTTTGCATGTATCTATGCATGCATACAATCAAACCCAGGGTCTGTGCATACCAGGCAAGCATGTAACCAATAAGCGACATCCCCAGCCTTCAGTATTAATGGAAACTTAAAATATATACAGCGTTAAATACAAAAACAGAGCTGGGGGTGTGGCTCAGTGGTAAAGTGTTTGCCTAGCATGTTCAAGGTCCTGGGTTTGATCTCCAGCATCACAAAAAGACACACACACACACACACACACACACACACACACACACATTGATCACTTTTAATGGTTAGTCAGCATTCCACTGCACAAATATGCCAAGTTATCTATTTCCCTACTGATGGGCAGGCAGGTGGTTTCTGGCTTTCATAATAAAACTGTAAGAAAATTCTTGAGCGTAAATATGCAGCGATCCTTAGTGTCGTACCCTGAAGGGTTGTTATTGGTGACAGGGCATCTCCTCTTCATTCCCAGTGATACTGGTTCAAACATTCATCTTTCATTAGGACAACCGGGCCAATCCCTAGAATGGCCTGGCCCTCAGACTGATCCTTCTGGTTATCACCGCACAGAGACAAAACCCTAATCACTTGGCCCCAGTGGACAAATGCCAACCCTGCTCAACTCAGTGACATACAAAGTTGTTCAAGATCCTCCTGCCCCTGCATTAAAAGCCCAGTGAGCCAGTGCTATGGCGCTCTCTCTGACAGTTCTTCCCTGGCTCTCATCCCAGCCTTCTCTCACAGTTCCAGAGTCCTGTTTCTCTCAGGGCCTGAGTCAAGGCTGATGACCAGCTTTGCTGCCTGTCCCGCTACACAGAAAGTTTGTCTTGATTCCTTCCAACTCTGGCACCAGGCACAGGCTTGGTATTCCCCCTGCTAAACAGATGTATGCTTTTTGTTTATCACCCTTCCAACCTAACAAGCTCACTTGAAAGGAATAAAATCCAAATACACACACACACACACACACACACACACACACACACACACACAATCTTTGAATTTCAAAATAAATTCATTATCTCTGAAAACAAGAACTTACAATTGAAGTGATCAAATTTGTAGGATCTAACAATTCTGTCCACTGAAGAAATCTTTGAACAAAAGACTAAAGGAGAAAAGGACCAGAAGGGTTAACACAAAAACAGACATATGATACTAATAACTGTTAATTTTTTAACTTATTATGGTCTTGTCTTGTGTTCTGCCTTTTAAAGGAATCATCTGGAATCCTCATGACATGCCCATTTTAGAGGTAAGGAAGCTGAGGCTTAGAAGGACTCCTGGATGGAGTCAAGACAACACAACCAGGATCACTCAGCAGTCTGTGACTGACCACTCAGAATGGAGCTGCCACTGAGTGTTAACATCCCAGACTCCTCAGTTCAAATCGCCTGCATTCACATCCCACATATGACCTCAGAGGAACAACCTAGAAAGTTCTCAGAACCTCTTTTCTGGCCCTCTGGTTTGCTGTGAGGCTTAACTCCAATAGTACAGAACAGACACTCCAGTAAGGCCTCAGTAAGTCCAGCTCAGTAAGCTCAGGTCCACTGCAGAGAAAAGAAGCTCCAAACTTTGCAGGGGTTCGCGCTTTAAGTTCTGGCCCTACTGGGGCAACTTGAACTCCTTCTCCACTTGTCCGGCCCAAAATAAAGCTAGGATTTACCTTAGGTCAAGGCTGCAAGGGAATGCCCTGGGGCCCCACTGTCCAGCACTGGCCTGTGTGTTATGGAGCACTGCGTGGGGCAAGGCTGTTGGGATGGGATTGGGTGCAACAGACACACCTAGCTTTTAAGAACTGTACCAAAAATGAGTCAAACAACTCTTATGTTTTTAAATTACATGTTGAAATGCTATTTTGCATCTGTTGGGCTAAGTAATACTTTATTAAAACTGATTTCACCTGTTTATACTTTTTAACTGAAGCTTCTGGAAAATTGTAAAGTACCTCTAGGGCTCATGTCATTTTTCTATTGGACAGCGCTGCCCTGGGCCATGGTGGGAGGTGAGGCTGTCACCTCCTGAGCACTGGGGAGGTGGGGGGAATTGGGGTCTCACTCTGGGCGGCTGGGCCTATCAAGGGTAGGGGGCCAGGAGGTCCTGGGAAGGCCTGTTTCTCCCCGAAGTGCTGCCGGCCACGACTCAGGCAGCATACACCACTGGGACCAGGTTCTTCAGGGCGATTGAGGTGGTGACCTTGTGGCGACCCTCCCCACAGTCTGGGGAATAAAAGGTGCACACTAACGGCCGCCCGGCCACCGGCAAGCTTGTGTTACCCCTCGGTCCTCCTTCCAGCCTGAGATGGTGGCGGGAGGGGGATGCGCTCTCCAGGGCCGTTCTGGGACTAGGAACTGAAGGTGCAGGGCAGCCCCCTGGGCCGCCAAGGTCGCCGGGGCCGGGAGGCTTCCACGCGGCGCGCCCTCCCGCCCCCAGCCGCGCGGCCCGGGCGTACTCGGCGTTCCGCGATCCAGTAGCGCACGTTGGGCTCCATGCGTGCGGCGGCGCTGGCCTCGCGCTTCCTCCTCTTGCTGGGACCTACGGAGTGGCTGGAGTGGCGGTCGCCGCCAGGCCCGACGCGGAGGAGGAGCCGGGCAACGTGCCCCTCCCAGGCCCGCGCGCCCGCCGCCGCGTGTCACTACGCGCACGCGCCCCGGCTCCTCGCTGGTGCCCAGGAGCCTGCCTCTCCCGCAGGCCGAGTTCTCCCGACCCTGCGGTGCCAGCTCCGCATCTTCGGGGAGCGGGTCCTCCCAGGCCCGGAGTGGGTCGGTCACGTGGGGACTCAGTACTTACAGCGAAGACCCTGGGAGCACTGCGGGGGACCGGGCACACCCTAGCCCCCGGGTCCTGCCGCGCCTTCCACGGTGCACCCGCGCTTTTGGACATTACCCACGAAAGTCCCTTCAGTTGCCCGTCGTGTCCAGGATACACTTGGTGGGTAAACTCTGAGCGAGCCACCTAATTTGCAAAGCCCAGTGAAAATGAAAGCGAGGGACCGTATGCAACACTGACAATTTCAAAAAGTCAAAGGCATAATATCAAACCAAGAGTGGGGACCTGCTGCCGGTGCCTAGAATCCGGCTCTGGGCACATCGTGCTATCCTGTCTTTTCCAGCGCTAGGCCAACTCTACTTCTTTAGTCGAATGCCATCTTAATTACCCCTTCTTCGTCCCATCCCTGTCCTCCACATCAGGGTGAGTGGAAATTGTGTGCACTTGAGTTCATGGAAGCCGGAAGTGTGAGTGGTTGGTTCAGGGGACTCCAAAGTCCCAGCCTAGGGAGCCTGCGCAACACTTCGCTGTGTGACGCTGTTCAAGTCAATGTCTCCAAGTCTGTGTTCTCATCTAAAATGAGGATAACCACTGTCTCAACTTTGGGGGTTTGTTAAAGATCAAAGGAAACACGACCTATAAATCACCCAAGGGCACTGGATCCAGTGCAAGCGCTCAGTGTTGGTAATTAACACAGCTGCCTAAGCCCTCCCTGGCCTTTCCACCCGGGGCACGTCCACTCAGGGGTTTCTTCAGGTCTGCGTGACTTCACTCCTGTGTTTGCTCTGCTCTCCTGGCTCACGGTCCACCGCCTTCAGCAGTTCATCTCTTCTGGGAAACCTTCCCGCCCTCCGTAGCTGCGCACGGTGCGCCCTCTTCAGTGTTCCTTCCCATTATACCCAGAAATACGCCCACTGCACCAGTGTTTCAGCAGGTGTACGGTCCCCGTTGGTTCTACCCTCACGGTGTCACAAAACTGACCCCGCTGGCCTGCCTCCCCACTTTGGATTGACCTCTAGCCTAGACTTTATTTTTTTTTGGTACCAGTTATTCAGGGTTTGAACCCAGGGGCTCTTAGCCACATCCCCAGCCCTTTTTAGAGTCTTTCTCAGTTTCTCAGGGCCTCTCCAAGTTGCTGAGGCTGGCTTTGAATTTGCGATCCTCCTGGGTCACTAGGATTACAAGCGTGCGCTGCAGTCTTTAGAAAACTGACTCTTCATGGCCTTCTGACAACCCTCCCTAGAACCCTGCAACTCTGCCCCAGACCCTCAATTCACCTAACTTCCCTAATACTCTATATTACTTTCTGTCGTTTATTGTGCTTTCCCTCTGCGTTGAGTGCATAAGGCTAGGTGTCTTTTTTATTCACTCTTATGCTTCCAAAGCAGTGCCTGGCACATGGTCGGCACTGAAATAATGAAATAATGTTTGCTGAAATAATGTTTCCATATCTGCCTAGCCCCTAAATGAGTCCCCGAGTGTGGGGCCAGTATCCCAATCATCTGTGTGGCTCCTGTGGCAAATGCCCAATAACTATTAGTTGACATAATCAGAGAAGGAAGAGTAGAGCCCAGAATAAGTTAATCCAACAGCTGATGTTAAAGATGCAAATACTCTGCTGGATGCAGTGGTGCCTGCTGTCCCTGCTGCTTGGGGGACTAAGGCAGGAGGAGCACAAGTTCAAAGCCAGTCTTAAGTGTGACCCCGTCTCAAAATAAAAAAATAAGGGCTAGGGACATAGCTCAGTGGGTAGAGTGCTTGCCTTGCGTGCACAAGGCCCTGGGTTCAATCCCCAGCACCACAAAAAAAATAAAAATAAAAAATAAAAAACGGGCTAGGGATATGGCTCAGTGATTAGGCACCCCTGCGTTCGATATCCAGTACCCCCCAAAAAAGATGCAAATATTTTAAAATGTTTATTTTTTATGATACATTTTACATTGAGCACTTCAAGAAAGCAAATAATTACAATAATTTCAAAAAAATCCCTAGGTTTAATAATTCAATGTATAAATTTTGCCTCATCAATATCTAGGAATAGCACTGCGCATGTGGCTCAGTGGTAGAGTGCCTGCCTATCATGCATGGTGTGCTGGATTTGATCCCAGCACTACCCAAAACAAATAAATCTAGGAATATATGTAGACACTAATTCACCTGAAGAGTAAAATAACTATGTAAACGATAAATCTCAGGACAGGGATCATGCATGATCAGTTAAGTCACTCTGCCACCGTGTTTTTTAAATAACATGATTCACTTTTCTTTCCATCACATGTACATCCATTTCGAGAGTTAACTTGGACTACTGAGGTTAATAATGTAAAACTATGATCTCTGTTGCGTTAAAAAAAAAAAAGCAGTTTAACATAAAGAAATTCAAGAAGAAATTTTCAGGACCCTTGATCAGAAGCTTTCAGTGCTTGTTGTGCTACTCAGGTGTAGACAAAGGTTCAAGTAAGGTTAAGAGAGTTTCCTTTATCCACTGAAGACCTGACCTAAGAAACAGGGAGGCAGGCCTTCGGGGAAACGTACCAGCCATCAGGATGTTCCCAACAACTTCTGATGTCCGCACCTATTGTCAGTCTTAGCCAGCGTTTCGAAACAAAACATAGTCATATTTATAAATGCAAGCATAATTAGGTTTTGCCTTCCATAAATAATCGTCTTTGAAATGCTGAAAAGGTTCCAGCTGTGGTTCTCTTCTGGCAGAAGCTGCAGGGGGCACAGGGGGCCATCTATGGATTTACCTTCTCAAAGTACTCTTTGGAAGCTGCTGGACTTGGCTTGATCTGAAAATACAGAAACATTCAGCTGTGTAACAGCGACTTTGGGAGCTGATAAGTTCCCAATTTTTAACATAAATTTATTTTTTTCTGCAGTGCTGGGGATTGAACTCGGGGGCACTGTACCACTACCCCCTAGCCCTTTTTGAGACAGCCCAGGCTAGCTTTCAACTTTTGACCCTCCTCCTCAGCCTCCCAAGTAGCTGGGATTATAGGCGTGTACCACCATGCCTGGTTTTCTTTATAATTTTTAAAAATCGGTCTGTTTTCTTCACAACATGTGGTCTCTGGCTTTGCACTTCCTCCCCAACTCTACAGCTTCACCCACTGTACAGTCTGTATCCTTGTTCCATGGTAGGTTCCCTTTGACAGATACTCCCTTAAGACAGAGAGGACCTGGGACCCTATGCTCGGGTCCCGTTACTTTTGGGAAAAGAACCTACTGTAGGGGAATCTGGTGTCCAGTTTGCTGGGCAGACTTCTCCATGGGTTTCCACAAACTGGAATGCCTTCACCAGGCGGAGAGTCTCTTCCACGCTCCGGCCCACAGGCAGATCGTTGACGCTCAGATGCTTGATGACTCCATTGGGGTCAATTATGAAGAGACCTCTGCATAATTTCAGAATTTCTCCTTTAGCACCTCAATAGTACCAGAACTAAAGTAACAATCTAACTTCTACACTCTTAGGTCTTTAGTTTTCCTTTTAATATGACATTTATTAAATTAAGTTCTGTCATATGTTTAAAATTGGAGTATATACTGTACAAAGAGCTCATCATCTCTTATAAGGATAGCAAATGATGCAGGACTGGACCAGGCCGCCATGGAAAGCATACAGTACAGTCCCTGAATGTCACACAGTATCTGAAAGTCACTGAACTAGAGAGAGCAAAGACCTCTTTACTTATTAATGACTTGGCCAACTTCTTTGAGCTGCTGTACCAAACCGTGGCAAGAAACCACAGGCAAAGGGGAAGGGACAGAGATGTATTTCATCTGTATCCAATAAGTATTTATTAAATGAGCAGAGTCTTGGATGGTTAGGGGGAAACCCCATGGGAAATATCTGTAGCAAGAGCAAGCTGGCCCCAGTCCACGAGAGAAGATGTGTGCTCCTCACGTCTCGTCACTCAGTGGTAGTGCGGAGGGCTGCCCGCCCGCTGTTGACTGTTCTCATGCTCCATGGTGCTGTTACTCTGATGCACTCAGTGGTTTTAACCCCACTCAGTGGTTTTAACAGTCCCTCTTTTTAGGATAGAGGAATTCCAAGTGGCAGGCACTCAAGGAAAAGACAAGTTAAAGAACAGTCCAGGTGACAGGGACTTGTCCCTCCCCAGGCCTGGTGCTTAGAGTCCAGGCTCTGAGGCTGAACCAGCCCTGGTAACTGCTTCTGGGGGGGAGCCCCTGGCAGCAGCAGAGGCAGAGCTGGAGGGTACAGGGCCCACAGACTCCAGAGGTTAACTTACTAGCCAGATGTAAGATCATTGGTAATCCCAATAATGAAACTGGTAGGGGGTGACTTCAAAATTAGCAGGACCCTAAGGGAAAATAAGCTGACACTCTTTCTCCTGCTGCTGCCAGTGTTGAGGGAGCCAGGCTGTGATTTATTAAAGGACAATCACAATGACCTTGGCATCAACCAGAGGCAACCCAGAGCTAAAATCTCAGGTGTAACCCAGGAGGAGAGTAGGTCAGAGGGCAGTGATGAGAGGGGGCAGGTTTCCTGAGTTCAGGGTGAGGTGCCTGGGGCTGGGGCCTCCTTCCTGAGGTCAGCTTCTGCTGGGTCCCTCCCTCCTGCTCTGTCCTCCGCAGGCCTTGGGACACCAGCGAGCTCTAAGGCTCCGCTCCGCCCCTCCTAGGAAGGCTGCGTCTGAGCATGTGACTGTAGGAGAATGAAGCTTCTCACACTCAAAGGAGTCGAGGTTTAGCCACAGAACAAGGGAGGGCAGAAAGGGCACTCTGAGGGAGACGTCAGCTGTAGTTAAAGGCAGACTGGACTCTAGAGGTAAATAACCTGCTCAAACACAGACATTAAGTAGCTGAGTTAAAAAAAAAAAAAAAAATCAAGCCCAGATTTACTTGATTCCAGGGACAGGAGACTGTCACCGTGCCAGAAGGTGGCCTCTTTGTCCCGCTACAACCCCTTCTCCAAACAGCCTGAGGGCTTCAATGCCAGGAGTGAACCCATGAAGGGCCTCCAGATGGTCTGGAGCAGCGTGCCCACGGACACGGACATCTTTCTCCAGGAAGAGACACAGGTTGTGGATGAAGCACACCTGTGTTGGTCATTCCTGAGAGATGGCCAGGTCCTCACAGGAGGATTTCATCAATGCTTGTTCGGACTAAAATTAAGGAATTTTTGTTTTTAAAAATGCTTTACTAAAATATTTTGTTTGGAAAAAAAAGAGAAAAGGAAAAAAAGACTTTCCACCACAGCAAAAACACACAACACACTTTGCCAGGGTCCATGTAAATTCTCTGTGGAGTAGGATTATGCTGAACACAGAAAACTATTTTGAATTCATAAGGAACAGACTCTTACCTGAGTGCAAGACCAGCACCTTCCAAAAGCACACCATAGTCCCGAGAAATTTGTTTGGTTAAATCTGACAAGAGTGCGATGTTCATGTGGCCCAAACCGCCATTCTAGTGAAAACACAAAGGTGACTGGCTGTCTGTGCCACTCTTACAACATTCTTGACCATGTAACAATGTTTGAGACCAACAAGTGGTAACAGGTAACAGTAACAGCACAAATGAATTCTTCCTGTTAAACCACTTCCTCCTGGAGCAGATACTGTTTTACGGATGAGGAAACTGAGGCACAAAAGGCTAAATTCCTTCCAAGCAAGATTTAAATTGAGCTGATACTATAGACTTTTCCTAATTCTTAAAACATTCTTTAAATTGAAGACCAATTTCTCAAACACAAAAATAGAGTAACAGACACTGAATACGATCACACAGAACAGTAAAACTGATCACACAGATCACCACAGTTCCATGCCACCCAGGGTACATGGCCTCTACAGAGTGTAGGCCTGAGGGGAGGCAAGAGACCCCAGCTGAGTTCCCTGTCTGCTAAACCTGTTTCCACAACTATTTGTACCATAAAAAATACAAGTGTAGTGAGCTGTGAATATATGTCAAGAAACGGTGTTCAGCAGACTCTGTAGGTAGTCTATAAACGACCCATTTTAGACGGGCCAAGCTTTGACAACTTCTAGGCTGTTTTTTCATGAGGCATTTCTGTTAAATAGTAAATGTCGGGGTGGGGAAGTCGGGAAATGGGAAGAGACTGGGCAATGGGTACAAAGTTACAATTAGGAGGACTAAGTTCAGGTGCTCTACTGCACAGCACAGTGACTACAGTTAATGACAGTATGTTCCAAACCAGATAAAAAAGAGGATTTTATATTTCCTCACCACCAAGAAATGATAAATATTTGAGGTAATGGATGTGTTAGTCTGATTTGATCTTTCCACAACATATGTACAGGTGTAACAAACCATTACATTGTACCATATAAATACATACAAGGTTTTGGGTTTTTTTTTCTGGTACTCGACCACCAAGCCACATCCCCAGCCCTACTTTGTACTTTACTTGGTCTCGCTGAGTTGCTTTGGCTGAGGTTGGCTTTGAACTTGCGATCCTCCTGCCTCAGAGTATATTATATATTATTTGTCAATTAAAAAATAAAATACACTTGGAAAAAGGCATGTGCAACGTAAAGTGAGCAAGGGCCTACCTTCCGCGGGGTGTTGATCCAGGCGAGGTGGGTGAAGTGTGAGTCCACCGAGACTGCAACCACTTCACAGTTCACGTCGTGAAACTCATTGGCTTTGTCACTGAAAGCAACGATTTCTGTAGGACACACAAAGGTGCTTGGAAGAAAGTAAAATGTTTTATCAGATAATTTAAAGTCAAGAATTTAAGATCTGAACAATAAGTGGCATAAAAACTAGCTTGATTTGCTTACAGGGGAAAAAGGCAAATCAGTTAACCATTCACAGCAGACTCCTGTGTTAACACCAGAAGAACTACTCTCTTCTATCACTTTCTTATTTAAGGAATTATACCATAAGTGGGAGGGCACATTTTAAGAATGTTTTTAAAAACTGAACTTGAATAAAGAAGCTTTATTAAAAAAAAAAAAAAAAACCCCTCATTTTATTATCCTTAGTCTTTCCCTAGACCAGCAAAAACACCTTCACAGACCGACCTAGGAAACCACTGCTCCAAAGCACCGAAGACTGAGCCATGTTAAGACACACCTGCAAAAGGAATGCCACCAGCTGCATTTACCACTCGTAAATTAGCCACAGATTAACTAGGCAATCAGTGACCAGTGGCCAGAAAGATTCCTCCCCTCCATTGGAAGAGCAACTGAAAACAAAACGACATGAAAAGGTGACAGAATCACACTTACAAATCCAAAGGGTAGAAGAAAAGCACCAAGTATTTCCCTTTAAAGTCATCAAGGCTTAGCTCTTTGAACTCTCCATTGACAACGGCAGTACCCTTAAAATAGGGCGCGTGCTGAGTGACAGCAGGAGCATGGTAGGAGGAACCTGAAAGAAGACCCACACCCACATGTAGTTCACCATTGGCTCTGCAGCATCCACGTGATTATATTTAAACTTCCCATGATAATTAATTTGCAATATAAATTGTTTAGCTGTATAAATCAATGAAGAAATTCAACTGTACTTCTTTTTTTTTTTTTTTTTTTGGGTACTGGGGATCAAACCCAGGGCCTTGTGCTTACAAGGCAAGCACTCTACCGACTGAGCTATCTCCCCAGCCCCTCAACTGTACTTCTTAAGTAAATTTTCCCTCCACAAAGTTCTCGATTGTGCACAAACTCAATTCAAAGTGCTATGGAGAAACTTCAAAGGGTTCAATCCCCAGGCCATAATAAATGAATAAACAAAAGGATGTGCACAGAAACCAAAAGAGGAAGACAAAGACAGAAGGGACAGAATGAAAAAAGACAAGAGACTTAGAGCGGGATTCTAAATATTGTTCAGATTCTGTCAAGGCCAAAGGCATGGAGGAATGGCAGGCACAGGTCGTGTGTGTCAAAGGAAATGCCTATGGCAGTTTGATTGGAATGAACAGAAGCTAAAGTCTGGAGGGAAGAACAGCTGGAGACACAGCAAGCAAGAATGATGGAAGGCCAGGCCTCCATGTCACACAGCTGAGTTTGCTCAGAAAGAGAGCACTGGGAGTCAGGGGGAGGTTTTTCTGAAGGAGATGGGCCAAGACAGCTGTTTTCAGGCAGATTAGTCTGGCCGGAGGGTAAAACTGATGGCAGGTGGTGATTTCAATTATCTAAGTAAGAGGTACTGAGGAGTGGCAGACAGAATGGGGGGGTGGGGGGGAGATGCAGGAGATATGTTAAAACCGTAAAGGAGGGCTGAGGTGTAGCTCAGGGGTAGAGTGCTTGCCTGGCATGCGCCAGACCCTGGGTTCGATCCCAGCACCACAATAAAAATACTAAAAAAGATTTGCTTCTGCCTGAGAATGGGAGGCAAAGGAGCTCCAGTATTAAATTGTTTAGGATTGACACCAAGAGAAACAGAAGGAGCTGCTGAGGGCAGGCGATTGGGACCAGTGGAGGAACTGTGGCATCAAATATCTACTAGAAGTATTTTCAAAACTGAAAAACTTGAGACATCTTGCCCACAAACACTAAAATACGTGCCCCCAAACCATTGCATATTAAACACATGCTTTTCTTAAAGGCAAGGCAAATGTTAAGGAGGTATTTTCAAGTACCACTGGTTGTCCGAGGCTGATCTTCACAAAGCCCAGTCTAGAGAATGGAGTAGAAAGCTCAAGAAATGTCTAGGCTTCACACAAATCTTGGAGAATGCCATCGAATAGGTCTGGTTCCTAAGGGGCCAGTTGGAGCCAGCAGACAGGTTTGGTTCCCTGAAGACGGGCCACCACTCATACCCCTTTTTACACAGGCGGCCCAAAAGGCATCTGAGTCCCCTCCATGCCTCTCAACAGAGGCAGCCAACAAGGAAATGCAACACAGGCTAGGGCAGTTTGTCTCAGTGATTCTCAGTCCTAGCTGCACATTAGAACTACCCGGGGAGCTTTTCAAAAATACGGAACTACTCGTCTCACCAGAGACTGACTTCACTTGTCTGGATGTGGAACTAAGGCACTGCTGTTTTATTTTATCCAGCTGTTTGTCTCTTTATTGGGCTATTATAATTCTTTGGCTATCTCAGATAATAATCCTTGTTAAATATATATTTTATGAATATTTTCTCCTAGGTTATGACTTGCCTGTTCATTTTTTCTTTTACTTTTTGTTTGTTTGTTTGTTTGGCAAGTACTGAGGATTGAATCCAGGGGTGCTTTACTACTCAGCAACATCCCATCCTTTTTATTTTAGACAGGATGTCACTAAGTTGCCTAGTACTTGCAGTCCTCCTACCTCAGCATCTTCAGGAGCTGGGATCACAGGAGCATGCAATTGTGCCTAGCATCTGTTCATTTTCTTCTTAGGGTTTTCTAATAGGCAGATCTTAAAGTTTTGATGAGGTCAGTTACCTACTGTTTGGACACAATTTCCCTGGGATCTGCCATTTCTGAACATCACCATGCACTGCTTTAATGCTCCAAGGAGCTGGGTGCAGCAGCCTGAGTAATCCCAACAACTCAGGATGCTGAAATAGACTGAGTTGAGGAAGTACCTCAGTGGTAGAGTACCTACTTAAGCCTGCGACCCTGGGCCAATCCCCAGTACTGTGCACCCCCTGCAATCCAAGAAAAAGCTCCCAGGAGTGTCTAATGGACAGCCAGGGGTCAGAGCTATTGTCCCGTCCAGAGAAAGTAATGTGTTTCCTTTACCTGAGTCCAACCATGGCATAGTAACACTTACTGGTACTGAAAGTGCAATTTGATAGAGCAGAGCCAGACCACTGTATGTTTGTCAAGTGTGTTCTCCTAGAAGCAACAGGTCTAAGGACTGCAGAAGCGGAAATGCCCCGAGAAACAGCACTCACATGTCGAGCAACCTGTAAAGAGAAACACTTTCTATGAGGAAGTCTTTCCAAATGGTGACTGAAGGCTGGCCTTGCTGAAAGGGCTTCATGCCCATGATGGCCTTAGCTGTCCTTGTCCCTGTGAACCAAAGACCACATCCAAACTCTTAAGAGCCTTTGACTCCCCGTGTTCTTAACATTCCCTTCTTTTTCCTTCTCCTTCAAGACTGTAAGGTGGAGGGAAACTAAGAACACAGACTCAAGGATCAAAAACTCCATACTCTTAAGAGCAACACAGAGGGTTAAAAAATTAGACTTGCCTAGGCCCCAGGTATTTAAGTCCCTTCCTTGCACTATCTGCCACGTGTGTTCTACCATGTCAAGGTTTTCCTTAGAAAAGGCAAGGTCTCTCCAGCCCAAAAGACAAGCAAATAAGTAGAGCAAAGTTCGGCCTCTGGGAAAGTTTGGACAGGCCTCAAGGGAAATGTGTGCTCAACTAACATCCAGCATGACGCAGGAAGAAGACGGGGCCGGCCGTGAACCCTACCAAGAGAAAGGAGAGGAGGCTGGGTAGCAAGAGGGCACTAGGAGAAAAGCAAGTAACAGAGAACACCCAAGGTGGGAGGAGAAAGTGGCTTTTGTTACTGTAGCACACTGTGTTTCCATCCACCATTTAAGACCACGCTCCAGCAACGCCTTGATTTAGCCATCGCTCTTTCCAACTTAAATAAGAGGAAAGTAAACTGAGGTTCAGAATGGCGAAGTCCCCTGCCCAAGGTCACTGAGTCGGTGACGGAAGCGGGACCGCCGACCAGGACGCCTGTCTCCAGCGCCAGAACCAGGTGCTTAAGGGGAGCTGGCCCTGGGGACCCGCGACTCCGGGCGCGGAGGGACTCCGGGACGCGACCGCCAGCGCCGGGTGGGGGAGGGGGCCCTGCGCAGGCGCAGGGGGCCCTCCGGGAGGAGGCCTCCGGTTCGTTACCCGCCGGCGCCCTCCCAGAGCGAGCAGCGGCCCCGGGCCCAGGAGAGCACGATCCCGCTCGGGAAGCAGGTCGCGGAGCCCCCCAGCCTTTCCGCACCTGTCCCCAGCTGGCAGCCACTCACCGAGGCCCGGAGCAACCTTCCCACCGCAGCCGCCATCTTCAGCGCACGCGGGAGTTGCGGGGTGGGCGGGGCGCGGAGGCGGGGCCTGGAGGGGGCGTGGCCTGGGCGGGCCCTCGGCGGGGCGGGGCCGGGCGGAGCCACCGCCTTCCTCCCGGTTGGGACTTCACCGGGAAAGTGTCCTTTCAGCCTTTGAGTAGCTGAACGCTTGACCTCCTTCTTGTCGCCCCCACCTAAGAACTAATCTAGGCAGGGAGCTAGATGCCTTTCTCCGCGTTTCCTACTGACTTGTTTTCTGGTTCAACTCGAGTGGATTGCCGTTCCTATCAGGTGTAAGAGAGCACTGCTGTTTCAGGCTCTGGCAGAGCGTCTGGCTTCTACAGGAAATGGAATTACTTATTAATTTAGCTTTAGTACGTTAATAAGGTGTGTGACTAAGGCATATCGAGGTTTGTTTGCCTGCAGACCTTTAGGATTGTGTCCTCTCTTCTCAAAATTGAAAGAATTGGGACAAATTTAAAATTTGACTTTTGCCAATTAAAGAAACCAGGGGCTCAGCACAGTACTTGGAAAAGCACCTCAAACATACACAAACATCACACAGTGGCCTCACAGTAAATGCGACAAATTGCAGTCTCTTAAGTTGATTTAACCCCAGGCACTCCATTACCAACTGGTTTCTCAAGTCTGCATGTCACCTGAATGTGATTTGCTTTTTCTTTCAACTAACTCACTTTTTAAAAACATAAATGAGTTTATTTGAAAGAAAATGGGGTTGAGGATATAGGTCAGTTGGTAGAGTGCTTGCCTCGCAAGCATAAGGCCCTGGGTTCAATCCCCAGCACCGCCAAAAAAAAAAAAAGTTGGATAACTTAAGTGGAAAAACTTACAACTTGCTGTACATAGCAAGTGATTTAAAATAATCACCCTAAAGCAAAATGTTATACAGTTCCAGCTGTGATGGCAAAACCAGACCTGATTGTCAAATGAAATTATAAAAATGTGATGGTAAGAAACCAGTGCCTGGGGAAGGGGTCTGTCTCTCTTCCCTCTGGCAGCCTTTCTTCAGGAAGCCTGATTGACCACAGGTCCCTACCTTTTGGATTATAGATAACTTCCCCTGGGAGGCAGGCTACTCTCCTTTGAAGTGTGAACGCATCTGTTGGAGGCTGCCACTGGCCCAAGGCTGGAGATTAATTGAAGACCTTGTAAAAGGAGCTTCCCTTACCACCCTGCTTCTGTAAACATGCTTCCTGCTACAAACCCCTGCACAATCGTATATCGGGTACACTAGAAAATTTATGACACTAGATAGCCTATAGATACCGTGAGAAACTGTGGATAGGGGCTCAGGATTTGGAGCTTTGTTTTTCCTCTGGGCCCACCAGGATAAAAGGCAGTTTGGTGTTCTCCTGTCCCAGGGCTACTTGCTGCTTCTCCACCAGTCTGTTTCCTGCAACACAGCTAGATACAGTCTGCCAAAAGTCCAAGCTCTTTTGTTACAAAGCGAGAATGAAAGAAGGTAGTTAGAGACATTCTAAGCTCACATCAGATCTTTTCATTGATGTAATCAGAAGGATTGAAAGAGAATTAAAAAGACAATAATTGAGATTTGATGTCATTTGTTCTTCTGCTCCCCCACTTCCCCCAGCAGCCTATTTCCTAAAATTATCTCAAGTAGCACCAGGTGCCACCATGGGCTCCTGCCCCCTGCTTTAGAAAGAACTGCTTTAGACTCAAGGAGACATGTCTTCCCAACTATTTCCGCTCAGCACCTGCCTTGTACTTAATTGGTGCTCATTATGTGTGTGTAGAGCAGATGATTGGAACCGGAAGGGGATCATATTGGAGCTCAACATGGAATGGAATATTATTCAGTCATAAAAATGAAGTACCAATACATACTACAACTGTATGACCTCAAAAGCATTATGCTAAGTGAAGGAAACCAGGCATAAAAAGTCACCTATTTTTGGTCTTATATGATAGACAATTGGTGCTTGCTAGGTCCTGTGAGGACAGTACTGACAGAATTTTCTTTTGGAGTGATGAAAATATTTGTGAACTAGGTGGAGATGTTGATTGTACATTGTGAATCATAAAGACACTTTAAAAAATTTTTGGGGGGCAGTACTAGTGATGAATGAACCAAGGGGTGCTTAACCACTGAGCCACATCCCCAGTCTTTTGGTTTTTATCTTTTATGTTGAGACAGGTTCTCGCTAATTTGCTTAGGGCCTCACTACATTGCTGAGACTGGCCTTGAATTTGCAATTCCTCCTTCCTCAGCCTCCCAAGTGATTTGGATTACAGGTGTGTATCATTGCACCCAAAAATGTTTTTAAGTGGTTAACTTTTTACCATGTGGCTTTCACTCAGCACAACAAAAAACAAAAGAAAAAACAGGGACATACAATAAATAAATAAATATACTGTAGTCTAGCCCAGTGATTTAATAGACAAGAAGATGGAGATTGTGGTTTTGGAAAGACCTTCCCTAAACCACATAGAGGAAGAACAAGAACCTGTCCCTGACGGTGGCCTGAGGTTCTCAAGAAGGGGAGCCTCAACTCAGGACACCAGGATCCTTCTTTTCTTTTCTTTTCTTTCTTTCTTTCTTTCTTTCTTTCTTTCTTTTTTTTTTTTTTTTTTTTTGCATTTTTAAATACTTTTTAGATATATGTGACAGTGGAGTGTATTTTGACATATTATATATGCATGGAGTATAACTCTCCATTCTTGTGGTTGTTGTATATGATGTGGAATTACACTGGTCATGTGTTCATATATGAACACAGGATAGTTATGTCCAGTTCATCCTACTGTCTTTCCTATACTCATCTTCTCTCCCTTCCCTTCATTTCCCTTTGTCTAATCCAATGAACTTCTGTTCTTCCTATCCCCTACCCCCTTATTGTGTGTTATCATCTGCATATCAGAGAATATTCAGTCTTTGATTTTTTTGGAATTGGCTTATTTTACTTAGCATGATAGTCTCCAGTTCCATCCATTTACCTGCAAATGCCACAATTTCATTCTTCTTTGTGGCTGAGTATTATTCCATTGCATATAAATGCCACATTTTCTTTATCCATTCTTCTGTTGAAGGGCACCTAGATTGGTTCCATAGCTTAGCTATTGTGAATTAGCTTCTGCAAACATTGATGTTGCTGCATCACTATAGTATGCTGATTTTCAGTCCTTTGGGTAAATGCCAAGGAGTGGGATAACTGGGTCAAATGGTGGTTCCATTCCAAGTTTTCTGAGGAATCTCCATACTGCTTTCCAGAGTGGTTGCACCAGTTTGCAGCAGCAATTGCAGTCCCACCAGCAATGTATGAGTGTGCCTTTTCCCCCACATCCTGGCCAATATTTATTGTTACTTATATTCTTGATAATTGCCATTCTGACTAGAGTGAAAAATCTCAGTGTAGTTTTAATTTGCATTTCTCTAATTGGTAGTGATGTTGAACATTTCTTTCATGTATTTCTTGACTGTTCGTGTTTCTTCTGGGAAATGCCTGTTCAGTTCCTTTGTCCATTTATTGATTGGGTTATTTGGGGGGGGGGGGGTTGGTGTTGAGTTTTTTGCATTCTTTATATATCCTGGAGTTTAATGCTGTATCTGAGGTGCAGGTGGCAAAGATTTTCTCTCATTCTGTAGGCTCTCTCTTCACATTCTTGATTGTTTCCCTTGATATAAAGAAACTTTTTAGTTTGATATCATCCCATTTACTGATTCTTGATTTTACTTCTTGCACTTTAGGAGTCTTGTTGAGAAAGTCACTTCCTAAGCTGACATGACAGAGTTGGGTCTACTTTTTCTTCTATTAGGCGCAGAGTCTCTAGTTTAATGCCCGTGTCCTTGATCCACTTTGAGTTGAGTTTTGTGCAGGGTGAGAGATAGGGGTTTAATTTCATTTTGGTACATAGGGATTTCCAGTTTTCCCAGCACCATTTGTTGAAGAGTCTATGTTTTCTCCAATGTACGTTTGTGGTGCCTTTGTCTAGTATGAGGTCACTGGATTTATGTGGGCTTGTCTCTGTGTCTTCTGTTCTGTTGCATTGGTCTTTCGTCTGTTTTGATGCTAGTACCATGCCATTTTTGTGACTGTGTCTGGTATTGTGATGCCTCCTGCTTCACTTTTCCTGCTAAGGATTGTTTTGGCTATTCTGGACCTCTTATTTTTCCAAATGAATTTCACGATGACAACGGGGTCCTTGATGTATGTGACAGAAAATAATTGAGCACAGTCAGATGCTGAGGTTTACTTAGGAGAGCAAGACATGAGCATTCCCGGGAGGAGGGACTTTGGGATTCTCCGCTCTCCTTTTGAAAGACACTGGGTAAGGGCTGGGTTTGGGAAGTTGTGTGGGTGACATCAGTCCTGGGGTCACAAGATGGATTGTGGTGGTCTGGCTGTTCTCAGGATCCTCAGTTTGATGTTCATTATCTGATCACTAGGTAATATTGGGAAAGGGCCCCAGACTGTAAGGGTCTGTATTTCCCTTTACTCAACGTATTCAAAATTCTGTGTACTTATGGGCTAATTCACAGTGCACAGAGCAAATTTTGCTAAGTGGATGAATTTCCAGTAACCTGAAGACTGTGAGTGAAGATGTGTAGATTTCCCAGAAATGTGGGTGTCAAGGCCAGGGAGGGAGAACTGGCGGCAGGGAGGGAAGGTCTGAAGACTGAGATTAAAGCTACGATCTCCTTGTTTTTCCTTTGTCTCCAGCTTACCTGCCTTTTTACACCTCTTTCCTACCTCAGAGCAGAACTCCCTCACACCTGACAGCCAGTGCGGCCTCAGAGCCAGTCACCAGCCCTGGGAGAGATGGCACGTGTCTTTGGCCTTCTCCTCTTTCCCTTCACACTGTGGTCTCCACACAGATGCCACAGCTCCCATTAAGACCAAGTGCAAGGCCAGGAAAAGCAGGCGCCCCGTCTCTTTCCTCCTGCCTGTAGGCCTTTGCTGCTCCCTCTCCCTCTCCTCCTGTGCTTTGCTTTGTTTTTTGGCGCTGGGGATTGGACCCACATGGTTCCACCACTGGGCCTCAGCCTTTCTATTTTTTATTTTAAGACAGGGTCTCACTGCATTGCTTAAGGCCTCACTCAATGGCGAAGGCTGTCCTTGAATTTGTGATCCGCCTGCCCCATGCTGCTGAGTCGGGGATCCCAGGCTCCCCCAGCACCTTGGAGGGCCCCTCTCTCCCAGGGTGCGCAGGCGTTGTTTAGTCCCCGCCCACAGGCTGCTGGGTTCAGGACTAAACTTCACCAAACCAGCAGGCGAGGGTGCGCCTCAAAGCTCAGCCCTTCCTGCCTGCGCTCAGCAGCAAACCCTGGATGCACGAAGGAGTGGGTTCTCCTGGGCCAAGCCTATTTTGGCTTAAAGGCAGGATGGCTTCCTGCCTCACCCTAGGTCCATCCTCCTGCAGGTTAGATGCATCTCCTGCATGCTTCCCACCGCACCCTGTTGTAGCCTCTGGAGTAATATACTGCCTCTCCTGCTCAGGTCCCAGCTAGAGGCCTCAGGTGTCTGATGGAAATTGTATCTACTACGAAGGTAATTTTAATCAGTTAATAAACATGTGTTGAACACATCCCTGGGGCCCTGCTCTAGAGCATTTCTGTGGACATCCAGAGAATACTGACCCAATCATATAAGGAACCAAAGTCCAAGATCCAACATTTTCAGGGGTATGAGAAAGGCTTGGTGGTGGAGCGTGGACAGCCTGGCTCCAACAGCAGTTGCCACTTAGGAGTCCGTGGCCTTGGGCAAGCTACTCGACTCTGCTGTTTCCCATCTGTAAAATGGGAATGAGATGACTACTTCCCACAAGGGCTACCTGAGGAATGAACGAGTTAATATTTCAAAGACATTTAGCACAGTCAGCAGGCACACAGTGTTTATTAAATGAAATAAAGGAGAAGTTCAGTGCTAGGAGAATTAGAAAAAGAGAGACCAAGAAGGCTCCATGGAGAAACCCATCAGTCCTGCTGCATGTGGAGGGACAATAGGGAAGGTCAAGGGGGAGATGACAGGCAGTAGTCAGTGACCTCCATTCCTTTGGTTTATTATCATCTTGGTGGACATCTGGTGAGCACGGGCCGCAGGGCCAGGCTCTGGTTTGGTGAACACAATGTTTCATGGAAATCTTCACACGAGCCTGGAGACGGTGCTGTGTTAATCTGTCATTCCCCTTTCATAGGTCAGGATGCTAGACTTGGGACTCTGACTCATTTGCCCAAAGTCCCACAGCTAGAAAGGGAAAGAGGCAGAATTTAACCCTGAACACTGACCGCGGAGCCCCTGTTCTCACCGCGAGCACCACCTGCTGCCGTGTTTGCTGGAGTAGACCGAGCCTCACAGATGCTGCTGTGAACAGGAAGGAGCACTGACCATCTCTCATCCTGCAGCAAAACCCCTGGAATACTCTCCTGCCGGGCTGGCTGGGGGTCCACTCCTTTATGCTCTTTTGGCTGAACAGTTCTAGTGGGTTCTGCCCCTGAAATTGATGCTCCTTGTCTTGGGGACTTGCCTGGATATTGTCTGCTGGACTCCCACCCCTCTTTTCCTTCTCTAGGATCTGTCTGCTCCTGTCTTCCTGTTTAACTTGTGGCACCCACTTAGTTGTTAAAATCATCTTCGGATATTGCCAAATGTCACCTGGAAACAAGTCACCCCAGTTGAAAACCACTGTTGTAATAGTAATGGAGCCACTGGGGCAGGTAATCAGATGCTTGCTCTGTCCCTGGTAGTCAGGAGGGCAGGGGATGTGTCCAAGGCGGTATGGCTACAATACTTAACTTTCTGCACCTCAGTTTCCACATCTGTAAAGCTCCTACCTCAGAGTATAAGCTGGGGGAGTGAGATAATGTCTGCATGCTGCTAGGGGGTGCTACGGTTTGGATAAATGTGCCCTGAAAGGGCCAGGTGTTAAAGGCTGGTCCCTGGGGTGGCGCTATTCAGAGGTGCTATGGACCTTAGAAGGAGAAGCCTCGTGGGAGGTCCTCAGCTGGTTGGGGACGTGCCCGAAGGGGATTGTAGAACTCTGGCCCCTTCTTTTTTTCTCTCTCTTTTGCTTCCTATTCATGAGGTGAGCACTTTGCTCTACCACATGTTCCCTTCCATTGGCATCCAGCACGCCCACCAGAGGCCCAAAGCAGTGGGACCACTCACTCTTGAACTAGAACCTCTAAAATTGTGAACCAAAATAAACCTTTTCTCCTTATAAGTTAGTTATCTCTGGTATTTGGTTATAGTAATGGAGAGCTAACTTGCACAGGGGCAGTAACCACAGAGTGTGTGTTAAATAAATGGTAAATCTAAGTCTGCCCTGAGACAGATAGAATGTTTTCCCAAACAAGAGCACAAGGTGGCTGAGGATAGGATATAGCTCAGTGGGTAGAATGCTTGCCAAGCACAAGGCCCTGGGTTCAATCCCCAGCATTGCAAAAACAAACAAACAAACAAATAAACAAAAAAACCAACACAGGCTTGATTTAACTTTGTTTATCTCAAAATGATTAAGGTCCTCTCCCTCATTTTATTCTGGAACGCAGGAGAGGCATTTGTGTGGACACTGATCCCCAAACAAGCTCATATTAGGATCTTCTGGAAGCTAAGAACACATAGATAAGGCAAGGAAGATACCAGGTACTGCCCACCTGCTCACCACAGCCTGTCTGCCTTGGCCTCCTCCTGCTGGCTCTGCTCTTACTCAGGAAACCCTGACATTTTTTTCCTTCAAAGCTCATATCAGACCACATATCAGACCTCCAAATACTTGAAACAGACTTTAGGTATGATTAAAAAGCCATCTTGAACTGGTGTGGGGGTGGGTGCCTATGATCTCGGTGCTCAAGAGACAGGAAGATCACAAGTTCAAAGCCAGCCTCAGCAACTTAGTGAGGCCCTTTCTCAAAACAAAAACTGGTGATAACAAAAAGGCTCAGTGATTGGTTGGGTGCCCCTGGATTCAATTCTCTGGTACCAAAAAAAGAAAAAAGAAAAAGAAAAGAAAGCCATCTTGCACCAGGTGCAGTGGTGCACACCTGTACTCATAGCTACTTGGGAGGCTGAGGCAGGAGGATCACAAGTTTAAGGCCAGTGGTAGAGGGCTTGCTTTACATGCACAAGGCCCTAGTTCAAGCCCCAGTACCTCCCCTGCCACACACACAGAGTCATCCTGACCATTTCTAAGATTGATACTGACTTCTGTTTCCTACTTGCTGGGTGTACAATAGCTTGGTACTTTTGAAAAACATTTCTTTGTCAGATGAGAAGACCTAACTTCCACTGTATTAGCTTGTGCATGACATTTTTAACATCTTTCTTTCTTTTCTTTTTTTTTTTTTTTTTTTTTTTTTTGCGGTTTATCTTTCAGTTCTTTATTTAATGGGCAAGGTGTTAAAGGGAGGGAAAGGAAAAATGTTTGGATGCAGGAGGAAGACCCATCAAAGTTATTAATGGAAAGCCAGGGGACAGTATTCTGGTGACATTTTAGCAAAGAATGTATAAGGGAAGCTTCTATTGAAAGCCATGACCTTTTATGAAATCTACAACAAAGAATGAGTAGTCTGCAGATTAAGAGAGCAGCATGAAACTGGGTGGGTGATAGCATTTCTTTTCCTTTAATGAAGTATAATAAATCAAAAGGTGATGCACGTTCTACTCAATCTACACTTCTCTGAAAACCTCTCTACCAATAAATTTTGCAATTATATATATTAAAAAAAGTCTGAAAACATGTATGACTCCATCCATACATTTTTTTTTTCTTGCTGTTTGTTATTCCTTATTTAAACTCCAGGTTCTCAATTCCCAGAAGACAAGAGTGGGGAGAAAAGAAAAAGGGGGAGAAGGGAGGGAGAGAGGGAGGAGAGGAGGGGTTGAGAGAGAGAGAGAGAGGGAGAGAGAGGTCTGTCTCATAGGAAGGGTCTCTGGGACTCCCTCCTATTCCATGTTTTCCTCGAAGATCCTTCAGGAATCCTCCACTGCAAGATGAACAGATGTGTCCTACTGCAGGTTTGACATTTGGCAGCGGTCCAAGAGAAAAAAACGTTCCACTTCTCCAACACTATCACCTATTCAAGCCATGCCACCATCCTTTGCAGACGGAAGGAGAGAGAGAGCCAAATGTCCTGGTATTCCAGGCCGGCTGAGAGGAGAATATCAAGTTGAACATCAGCATGAGCAATTGTCCCATGAGTGGTTCAGGTTGGGACAACTGGTTGACCTCGCTCGCTTTGTAATTTTTATTTCTATAAATCTCATCCATTCGACAGTCATTCCTTACATTCACATTTTAGGCATGCTCAACAGAATACTACTGTTTGCGTCTCACCAAGCACAGAGGCCCAACACAAAGCCCAATTCCCAGCCCTGTCTTCACCCATTGGAGATGAAGTCTCACTCTTATCACTCCTTGACCAAACAGAAAGCTGAGGCAGTCACCTGTGGCTAGATAGCTCGCCTCAAGTCACATGGCAATTCATCGGCTCAGGGACCAGTCAAACCTGGAACTCTCCAGGGTCTATGGGGATCTCCTTGTCTCCAGGTCCTCTGGTGTTGGCCACTTATCTTAAAAAGGATTGGAAAGCACTAGAATGTCTCAGAGGCCCAGAATTCCAAACAGGAGCCTTCCAATGGCATGTGAAGGCTTGCAAAGTTAGGGCCTCTAGTTAACCTTGGGCTGCAGTGAGCAGCCTCATCTGGAAGAAGCAGGTCCCTCACTAATCATCCCAAGAAAAGATGCACCAATATCAGGCTTCAGGGGAATGAGCAGCTGTTCTGCCATCCTGGTTAGACAGCGGTCCTGAGAAAGCACTGTGTGCAAGCCCTTCTCGCTCTCGTGGCTCCTGATGAAGCCCTGGAGTCTTTTGTCACCTTACCTGGGTCTAAACCATCCTGTGAACGTCTTGAACATAGAGTCGTGACTGCTCCCCTGATGGCCAAAGTGCTCTTTCCGGGCTCATTCTAAAAAAACAAATAAACAAGCAAAAAACTTTTAATTCAGCTTTCTCTGGCTGTCCCGACAAGGACCAATTGTTCCTCTAAAATGAAAAGCTGAGCTGCCTTACCCTCGTCGCCAAAGAGTAGAGCGTAAGTGGAATTCTCTCTTTTGAGTCAGGGAGAAGAAGTTTTGGATCTAGTGGAGGGGAAGGGAATTGAAGAGATACATGCTGCTTTTTATGATGATTAGGAAAATACCTCCCTGCAACCACAAGTTAACGTTCTGGAAGCTGGGGCTGCAATTACGGATGGCAAACCTTACTCTGGGTTTTGCTGAGTTCTTACTCTTTCCGTGGCAAAAAGCATTCGTTTTCTTTTCCCCTGGAAGAGGAGCCCTAGAATTGCTTCTCTACCCAGTTCAGGGAAGATGAAGTCTCAAAGCTGAGCCACGACTCCCTGTGCAGACCTCTGTCTTACCAGGCCCTCGTGTTCTCCTGCAGGATGTTACGCTTCTGCAAGACCATCTTCTGGAAGGCAGGTTGCAGTGGAGTGGGAAGAGTGAGGCTGTCCTCAGTTCAAGCTGCCGTGGACTGTTTCACCTTGCATAGTCTGAGTGCCTCACCCTGGGGGCATGGCTCGGTGTTAGAGGGGTGGTGCTTCCTGGTAGAGAGTCTGCTTGGCATGCGGGAGGCCCTGGGTTTGATTCCCAGCCCTGCAAAACAAAACACTCCCATCACAGGCCAGTTGTGAAGCGCCTGCCCAGGACAGCCCCTCACCTCCTGTTCATTTGTGCTGTGTAGCTCCCTCCTCCGCTCAGCCTCTACCCTGCTGTTCTTACTTCTCTGTTGTTCTCCCCCTTATCCTTATTGCCTGTCCTAATCCCCTTTTTCATAGTCTTTTTTTTTAAGTGCAGTTTGAAACTAAACTTGTGCAACCCTAAGCAAAGACAGTTTTCACACATCACTGTATTACTCTGTTTTTCATTACTGTAACAAAACATCTCAGGTTACTTCGTAAAGAAAAGAGGCTTATCAACAGGCGGGGGGGGGGGGGGCGGTGCACGCCTGTAATCCCAGGGGCTCAGGAGGCCGAGGCAGGAGGATTGTGAATTCAAAGCCAGCCTCAGCTATAGCGAGGCACTAAGCTACTCAGTGAGACCCTGTTTCTAAATAAAATACAAAATAGGACTGGGGATGTGGCTCAGGGGTCGAGTGCCCCTGAGTTCGATCCCGGGTGAAAGAGAGAAAGAAAGAGAGAAAGAAAAGAAGGAGGTTTATATAGTTCATAGTTCCAGAAGTTCAAGAACTATGGCAAACCTAGTGATGGCGTTCTTGTTGGTTCTTGGGGGCACAGGGCATCACATGGCAAGAGACAAGAAGTGTGAGAGTGTATGTGTGTCTGTCTGTCTGTCTGTCTGATCTCACTGGCGCTCTCTCTCTCTCTCTCTCTCTCTCTCTCTCTCTCTCTCTCTCTGTCTCTTTCTCCTAGTAAAGCCACTCGGATGAAATTCTGGGGCTCCACCCTAATGACCTTATCTAACCCTAATTACCTCCCATAGGCCCCACCTGTAAACCCGATAGTCAGTCTAAGCTTCCATTCTCTTAATACCTCAAAATTCAAATTAAATGTCAGCACACGAGGCTTTGGGGGACACCCTAACCTAGCAACCCTGCATCCCCATCCTCCACCCAACAATATCCCAGGACATGCTGGGAAGTTTGTTACAATCTACATCCATGTGCCATCATCTCCCAAGTCCACATCTTCTCTTGGGGCTCACTCTTGGCCTTGTACATTCTATAGATTTGGACATGTGTCCATCTTCAGAGTTTATACAATATAGTTTTACTGCCCTAAAAATGCTCTGGGCTCTGTCTATTTATTCTTCCTCCCCATCCCAAACATCTGACAATCTGCAATCTTTTAGAGTTGTCTCCAGCCCAGGCCTCTCCCTGGGGATGCCTCTTACACACCTCAGACTTCTCTAGCATGAAACCAGTCATCTTCTTCACTCAATCTGGTCTTCTCTGCCCAGACTCCCAATGTCCCAGGTCAGTAAATGTCCCCCATTCCATAGAAGCATTCGAGCTAGTGACAATAGAACATCAGAACGAGATGACTCATCGTTCTGAGCTCTGATGGGACACCATCGAGACACCTCAAAATATGACACCGTGGCCTTTGGAAGACACAAGGTCACTCTCTGACCTTTGCCTCCTCTTCTCCCCTGGAGTGGAATCCCCTGACCTTCCTTGGAGGAGACCCCCATTCCAGAGGTGTTTAACTTACACCCAGAGGAAAGGAATGTCCTTCCCTCTGAAGACAGGGACACAGAGAAGAAACTGAACAGGTCTTGCTAATCCTCCCTGGTTCATCTAGTGCCCCTGGGTCCGACCACACGGCTGCACACCTGTTTGCTCTTTTCAGACCTCAGCTGAAGGTCTTCGCGGCTCCTTCATTTCTTTGGGTCTTCGTTTCTGAAGGTTCACTTGCCTTAGGTACATTTGCTTTTCTTTTGCTAATCTGTCTTTTGTTGGGAGCGTTTCAGTTGTGAAATCTCCCCCGTGCAGTTCCTCCCTTCCTCTCCCCCAGATGACCTGCCAGCACCCAAAAGATACACTGTCTCACCGCCATTTACAGCTGCCTCAGTCCAGGCCACCTGCAAATTGCAAAGATTTTTTTTTTCTGTAGTGGGGATAGAACCCAGGGTCTCATGTGTGCTAGACTAGCATCCTACCACTGTGCTACATCCCCGACCCTTAAATTTTATTTAATTTTGAGACAGGGTCTTCCTAAGTTGCCCTTGAACTTGTGACCCTCCTTGCCTCAGTCTCCCAAGTAGCTGGCATTACAGGTGGGCACAACCAACCTGGCTTCCAAGGGTCTTTGGGGGTTCAGAAGGGCTTAGGTTACCTCCATAATGTGTGGTCTATTTTTATTTATTTATATTTTGTTTTGTGATGCCTGGGATAGAACCCAGGGCCATATGCATGGCAGGCAAGAGCTCTATCCCTGAACTACGTCCCCAGCCCTGAGGTGCATTTGCAGAGTGAGAACAAGATACAGGAAGGCCGACTCATTGACATCTCTCTACTATTCCTTAGACCCTGCCCCTTCTTTGGGCTGCAGAGACTTTCATCAGACAGGATCTGCATTTCTGTATGGAGATCTTTCTTCATAACTGCAGAACCCAGCCTGCCTGCTCCGTGAAAAGGCAAAGATGCTGGTGAATTAGCACCCTCTCCCAGCATCCCCAGAAATGGCTGGGTGGAGGGAGGTAGTGCAGAAATACTCCAGCTCCCTTGCCTCTGGGTGACAACCCAAGGCATGTGCTTCCCAAAGATTCCCCACAGATAAGTTCTAGTCTCCCCCTCCCCCCGCCCCCGTCGGGGTCACTTAACACGCCCTTTCCTGGCTGCCTACCCAACAAGCTACTTGCATTAGTGTCCTCGTCTCCAGACTGAGAGGGTCTTGCTAAGTTGCTGAGACTGGCCTCACACCTGTGGTCCTCCTGCCTCAGCCTCCCAAGATGCTGGGATTACAGGCGTGCACCACGGCATCCAGCACAGTGATTCGTCTTAAAATCTCAACCAGGTCACTTTCTGGTAAAAACCTTCAGTGGCCTCTCATTTCATTAGAGGAAAGCTCAGATTTGTACAAAACCTGAGCCCCTGCGGGTCTGTGCCTCTTCCTCCTTCCAGATGACTCCTTTGGGGAGCCTCCCCACCCCACTCCGACAGCCATATTGGTCCACTTCCACTTCCCCAACACCTGCCTCTCACCTTGGCACCTGCTGTCCTCTTTGATTGCTCTGGTCAATCATGCTTTTGCCTGCCACGTATCTGGCTGACTCCTCCTCATTATTTGGGCTGTGGCTTTGCCATCATCCTCGCCGACAGGACATTCCTAAGGACTGTGTCTGTTCTTCTCATGACCCCTTTTCTTTTTTGTCATTGGAAACTTACAATTGCAATTTCTTTGTGCATCTGGTTACTGGATGAATCGTGGTTTGTTTCTTAATCATCTCTTACACCTACCCTCGTTTGTAGATTAAATAACCATCTAATTCACTTTTTAAAGCCTCTCAAAACTCGAGAATATATTTTCTAAAAACAAGGATGGTCTTACATAATAACAACAGTACGACACTTAAGATGAGGAATTTTAATGCTATACACAGTCCATATTCAAATCTCATCAATTATCCCAAAATCTCTCTCTCTCTCTCTCTCTCTCTCTCTCTCTCTCTGTCTCTCTCTCTTTTGCAGTACATGGGATTGCTCCCAAGGTAGGGCTTTACCACTGGCTTACCACTGGTATGGCTTTTACACCCATAGTCCTTTTTATTTTTATTTTTAAATTCCGAGACAGGGTCTCTCTAAGTTACTGAAGCCGGCCTTGAAGTCAGCCTCAAAATTGCAATCCTCCTGCTTCAGTCTCCTAAGTGGCTGGGATTAGAGATGTGTGCCTGTTCCAGGCAGCAATGTCTTTGGAATAGACATCTCCACACTGTGATCCAATCCAAAATCTCACGTTGCTTTTAGTTGCCTTGTCTCTGATCTCCTTCCATCTGGACGGTTCCTTAGTCCTCTTTTATCTTCCTTGACCTTGACATTTTTGAACAGTCTGCCTCTTTTGTAGAAGGTCCCTCAGTTGTTTGTCTGATATTTCCTCATGATTAGATTCAGTTTAAATATTTCTGGCAGGAATACCACTGAAGCCTCCAGTGGTATTATGGAAATTACTGTCCCATAATTTAACGGATCTGTGATTGTTGGAGATTTGTGTTGTTTCAAATTTTTCTTCACATTAGAACCAATGCAGTGATGTTTATATAGCCTTATAGTCAAATCTTTGCTACCTTCTTCTCTATTACTATAGGGTGTGTTTCTAGAAAGGGAGCTTCTATAAGAACTGAGTGTTTTTGTGCTTTTGACATGTACTGACAAAACATCTTCCAGAAAGGCTGTGCTGAGTTACATTCCTTCTCCAGTAGTGGAAGTTTCTAGGAGATTCTGCCAATGTTGGATCCAAACCGTTTAAAATGCCCTTCTTATAGAAGTCTGTACATGTCTTCTACTCCATCTTCTTGCATGTGTGACTGGCTGGTCCTCAGAGCCCAGAGGCTGTTTAGGGGAAGGGATGGCACGTCTTCCTCATGTTTGTGGTCTCCCCTGGTGCCTAACTATACTTCCTGCTTTAACATCACTCAATAAATGTCCAAGAAAGGAAGGAAGAAATGATTGAATAATAACATATCACTGTCAGACTTTGCATTAACCTGCTGGGTTACTATCTTGGTTTGGGATGCTAGAATGGCCTGAACTAGGTGGGTTATAAACAACAGAAATTTATTCCTCACAGTTGTTGAGGCGGGAGGTCTGAGATAAAGAGCCAGTGTGGTTGGTTTCTAGTGAGGCCTGGGTTACAAAAGCCAGCCTCTCATCATTTCCTCACATGGCAGAGAGAGGGTGAGAGAGCTCTTTGGGATCCCTTTAAAAGGGCACCAATCCCATTCACAAGGGCTCCCCTGCCATAACCTAACCACCTCCCAAAGATTCCCCCTCCTATCATCACATTGGGAGTTAGGAATGCAGCCTATGAATTTGGGGGTTGGGCACAAACATTCAGTCCATGTAGCTACCCAAAATGTCACTAACTTTGGTGTCCCAAAGTCCCCAAACCAGAGCTTCTATTTGCCTAATAGTTCTGTTTGCAAGTAGTTCAACTCCCAGAAACCTCCTCGGTGCCCCATAGAATCTTCAGATTTGGTCAATGTGGATCCCGGGCTTGCTCTGCGCTTCTCAGCTCTCCTCTGGTCCTTCCTCCAGGAGCTTCTCTGGCCTGCACAGTTGTCTTCAGTGAAAGGCTTAGGGATAACAGACAGGAGCTGCTGTAAGTCAAGGATGGGAGTCACCCATAGGTTCTGTCTCCTTCCAGCTTCACAGGGGTCCCTTAGCGACCACTCCAGATTGTAGATTGAATGTTTCCCTCCTTGGAGATACTCTCTCCCCGCACCCTGCAGGGTACTCACCTGGGAGGACATCAGGTAGACTTCCCTTGATCTTCACTTTTCCTCCTCACCCCCCAGCCCCTAGCTTCTCTCAGAAAGACAAAGACCTCCAGGGGGTCACCCCCCAGTGAAGACTTCCTGTCTGGAGTAGTAAGCACCACAGCCATTTGGGGATTAAACCCGGGCCTCGCTAGGGCTAGTCAAGGGCTCACCCCTAAGCCACATCCCCAGGAATTGCACTATGGTTTAATTCCTCACAAGTCCCAACTTCTCCACTTCAAAGTGAAAAGTTGACCTGATTTTCATGTACTTCTTTGGTTTTTGTGGTGCTGGGATTTGAACCAAGGACTTTGCATAGTGGAGGACAAAAAACTCTACCACTGAGCTGCACTCCCAGTTCCTGATTTCCAAATAACTAAAAGCTCCTCAAAGTGTCTTTCCTAAACAAAAGAGCACTGATGAGCTTTTCCTACTGCAACAGAAAAAAAAAAAAAAAAAAAAAAAGTAAAAAGTTGATCTAAATAGTTTGTGACCCCTTTTAGTCACCAGTATTTCAGAAATATTGGTGCCTAGTCACAAAGCATGCAACATAAATACAAACCCTACCACTTTCCAAGGCTTTTATGGGCAACATCTCCCTGTTCTGTAGACTACTTAGTGAGGACCTCAAGTCTTGTTCAAAGTTGGGCACAGTGGTACATGGCTGTAATCCCAGGGACTAAGGAGGCTGAGGCAGAAGGATCGCAAATTTAAGGACAACCTCAGCAACTTACCAAGACTCTGTCTCAAAATAAAAAAAAAAAAAATGCAAAGAACTGAAGATGTGGCTCAGTGGTAAAGCACCTCTGGATTAAAAAAAATTTAAAAACAAAACAACAAAAACTCATTCAGGACAAAGCAGCTCCTCTTGTCCCCAAGGACTTGGGAGATGGGGCGAGAGGGTGAGAGGTTGCATACAGGTGGGGCAAGAGATTGTGCTGAAAATGAAGATGCTCCTCAGTGTTTGCCTTGTCCTTGGTCCTTCCCAAGTGTAAAAGATGACATGTCTCAAAGAGAGGAGGGATGAGAGGAACACCAGAAGGGAGGTTGGGAAGCAGCCTCTCCACGGCAGTGGGGTGGCAAATGTCCAATATGGACTTCCTAATGGGGGTGCTTGTGACGACCTAAAGCCGCTTTCCTTCTGAGTCCCTCTCCACCCTTAGGCAAGGCAGTTGGTGCCCTGTAGTCTCCAGTCCTGTTCCATTCTGCACGCTAATGCTTAGGTCCCTATTGGTTGATTACTCCCTCCTCTCTGTGTCTCCTTCTGCGGAGTCACCTGTGCCTGCAGACTCCAAGCCTCCTGCCACGTTTCTCTTTCAGGCAAAATCAGTGCCACTTGGTAAAGTCATTACCATTCTCCCATCACTCAAGCATACCACGCTACTCTGAATGGACATAACTTTCCTCTGTGCATATGTGAATACAGGGCCAGTGAAATGCCACATGTACAACCACAAGAACGGGATCCCAGTTAGAGTGAGTTCTACTCCATGTATGTGTAATATGTCAAAATGCACTTGACTGTCATGTGTATCTCGAAAGAACAAATTAAAACAAAAAAAAAGGTCCTTATAAGACAACCAAGTACCATTGCTAATTATGTCACCCTATTTTATTGATAAAAACTTCGTTGATAACTTTAGGGACATAATGACTGAATCACAGTAGTTACTATGTTATTATTCCATAATTTATTAAAAGTGGAGTGAATTGTTAAAGCATTTAAATAGTAGATATTTAACATGTATTTTGCTTTTTGTAGGAAATAGATTTCAAATATTGTTATTAATTGAAAATGTTATAACTCATTATGAGACAACTGTAGCACATCTGTATTATTCAAAATTGTACTAGAGAATCCAAAATAAAATTTAATGGAAAATATTAAAAAAAAAAAAAAAGAATACCATGCTGCTGAGTAGCGGTAATGCTGCATGGAATCAGGGCCTGGTCTTAAGTCCTGACTCTGAAACTTTCAGGGTCTTTTATTTCTTTGGCCTAAAATTTCCTTATCTCAAAAATTAGAATAGTAACACCTACCTCCTCATCAGGTAGGCACAAACATTTTGTGTACTGTATTCATTGTTGAGCAGATTGATGTCATCCATCACTTAGTCCAATCCAAGAACTCCTCAAACTTTTTTTTTTTGTAGTTGTAGATGGACAGACAGCATGGCTTTTTTTTTTTTTAATTGATTTATTTTTATGTGGTGCTAAGAATTGAACCCAGGGCCGAGTGCATGCTAGGCAAGCACTCTGCCACTGAGCTATAGTCTTAACCCTCCTCAAACTCTTAATTGGATTAATTTTTTTTTATTAAGGTAAAATTTACATGACATAAAATTGACTGCATTTTGTTTATCTGCTCATCCATTAATGCACATTTGGGTCATTTCTCCTCTTGTCTATTGTGAATAGTGTTGCTCTGAACATTTATGTACAAGTTTTTGTGTGAATATATGTTTTCAGTTCTCTTGGGTAGATACTTAGAAGTGGAAATGCTGAGTCATATATAACTATGTTTCACTTTTTCAGGAACTCTGATTTTTTTTTTTTTTTTTTTTGGGAAAGAAAAATAGAATGTTTAAAAAAAATCAATGGGGATGGAATTAATTCTCTATCTTGGTTGAGCTGGTGATTACACAAGTGTGTGCATATGTCTAAACTCAGAACCAAGCACCAAAAAAGAGTGAATTTCATTTCATTTTACTGTATGTCATTTGAAAGATTTATGACATAAAGAAAGAAATTCTCATTAACTCTGTGTGTGTGTGTGTGTGTGTGTGTGTGTGTGTGTTGCTGGGGATGGACCCAGGGCCTGGTACATTTCAGGCAGGCACTCCAGCACTGAGCCACATCCCTAGCCCTTCAGTAAATCTTTAAAAAATTAATATTTGTTACAGAAAAAGATGGGAGATAATGAACATATTCACCATTGGATGACTAGGGTTATAGTCCAGCCATCTAATGGACAGAATATTTTGTCATGCTTAGATAGAACAAGGCACAGCTGGGCACTGAGGTGCTGTAATCCCAGCAACTTGGGAGGCCTGAGGCAGGAGGATTGTAAATTCAAGGCCAGCCTCAGCAATTTATCGTGACCCTGTCTCAAAATAAAAAAAAAAATTAAAAGGCTGGGGTGTGGCTTGGTGGTAAACTGCCCCTGGGTTCAATCCCTGGTACAAAGAAAACCAAAACCAAAACCAAAGCCAGGCAGGTACTAGAGATGTAGCTTGGTGGGTAGAGCACTTGCCTAGCATATGTGAGGCCCTGGGTTCTGTCCCCAGGGTTGGGGAAAAGAAAGAAAGAAGGAAAGGAGGGAAGGAAGAAAGAAAGAAAGGAAGAAAGAACACCCAAGAAAAAATGAACAAAGCAGCCCATGTGTTACCATGTGGAACATTCTCTAGGATATATTGTGAAATGAAGAGAGAAGTGGAAGCAGGAACATGCTTCTGTTTATACACAGAAAGAATTCATGCATACAGGTCTGCATTCATAGGACATCTCTGGATGACATGTAAGAATGAGATGGCTGGCTGCCTCTGGAGCGGGTAACAGGGCCAGTGGGAAGGGCAGGAGCTGGACCTGCTTTGAACATGCACCCCTTGGGCATTTCCAGATTTGCACCCAGTGCTTCTGGGACCTATTTAACAATGTCTGTGTCCTTCCAAGATTCATGTGTTGGCATTAAGAGGTGCACCTTTGGGAGGTGACTAGGTCATGAGGATAGAGTCTTCATGAATGGATTATAAAAGAAACCCGAGGAAGCTTGCCATGTGAGGACACAGTAAGAAAGTGCCATCTATGAAAGAGAACCCTCACTAGACACCACAAATCCGTGGGTGTTTTGATCTTGGATTACTTCCCAGCCTCCAAAACTGCCAGCAGTAGACATCTTTGGTTAATAAATTACCCGGCCTAAGGTATGTATTTTGGTATAGAAGCCCAAAGAGACTGAGACAAACCATAACAAAAGTGTCTCCAGGCCAATCTCCTCTCATCTCCCACCAAACACAAAGAAGTCAGATTCAGCCTGGAGAGGAGAGGCTCATGGGTATCCCAGTCGGGTCCTGAAGCAAACATAGGTTAAGGAGCTGGAGCTACAACAAACAGATATGTTTTATGACCTGGTGACCACTTCATGAGCAGAATTCCCTTTGTAGTAGGTGGGAGTTGGCCCAGCATATTCATGGACCCATTTTAGACCACAACATGTGGAATCTGAGATCTCCTTTTGCTCTGTGGCAGCTGGCTGCAGCTCCCAGAGTCCATGCTAGATGGCATCCTCTCCCTATGCAGAAGACTGACAGCAATGTGGACCGGGCCACTACCAGTTCCTGCACGGCTCATTTCAGTGGCTCATTAGCCCACACCTCTGCTTTGAGATGTCACTACAGAAGAGAACCAACTGCTCCAAATCAACTGGGCAAATTAGATACTATAGTCTGTTAAACATAATTGTCAAAAGCTCAGTCTGTGTAAAGCATTATGTTCTTTAAACGCCAAGGATTTGCTAGGTTTCATTTGGCATATATCTAGCCAGCTGAGACTTCAATGTGGGAAAAAGTGCATCTTCCCTTGTGTGTGTGTGTGTGTGTGTGTGTGTGTGTGTGTGTCGGTCAATTAAATACTCACATACCTGTGATATAACCTGTCTTAGGACAATAATAGCTTTATTCTAAGGTTTCCAAGATAATTAGATGCAGTCTCTGGAGCAACAGAAAGTTTGTTAGTTTTGCATTTGGGTTGCCTTGTGAGCCCACCTCACCTATGAGTCATCTGGTTATAAGGGCTCCTAAGGTTCCAGTTAATTCAGTTTGCCTCCTGCTTCTAAGAAGTACTTCTGCTTTTATTAAGATTGCATCCACATTTCCATTCTAGGCTACCATGCAAAAGAAGTGAACCTGGCTTTGGTCATGTCATTCATTCATTCCATGACAGATGGCTGGTCATAAAAGGACCACAGGCGATAGGTGAGCTTATTTCGTGATCTATTAATGAAAAACCACAGGATGTTAACTAAACTACTGGAGAAGAGGCATTTTTCCCTCTCCTGCTCTGAAAGTGCAAAATTAATTTTTATGCTTTGTGTAATTTCTTTGCCAATTTGAACATTTTTCTTCCATCTAAATCTATTGACTATTCAGCACTAAACCAGGGATGGGGGAGCTCAACTTTCTTTGAGCCATTTTGTGGTAAATATCTTTGGTATTTCACTCAGTTTGAAAATTGAATTGAAACCGGTCTGCCTAATTTTTTTTAAAACTGGGTGACCACTTGAATTACTGGGTTGATAGTAGGAAACAGCCAGATTTGAGGACAGAGGTCCAATCAAAGACCTGGAAGTTGTAGGGACAAAGAGACTGCCTTTGGCTTTCTATAACAGATGGCTCTCTGATTCAGGAGGCCAGTCTCTTCTACTTTTCCCTTTAAACTCTGGTCTGGTGGGAATATGGGAATTTTGATAGTTAACTAGCATGGTGTAACAAGCACTGCCAGGCCTAGGTGGGGCTGAGGTGTGCCATCTGTGGTCCAAGTCAGCAAATATTACCAAATGCTTACCGTGTGTTAGCATGTACTAGATTCTACAGAGAAGAGAATCAAAAGGTGCAAAAGAAACATTTCAGGTCTCTGGGTAGAGAAGGTAAATACTTTCCTAAATAGCTAGCCTTGCCACTTATCGGTTGACCTTGGGCAACAGACCAAATTCTCTGAAGCTCAGTTTCCTTATTTACAGTAGAGGTGACAATTAGTGCCTGTCGGTATGACTGAGTGAGGAATAGAGGTTCTGGGTACATTAACAGGGTGAGTATTGGAGATAGGGTTTGTGTCAGGACTGAAAAAGACATCTCATTAAAATTTGTAACACCCCAGGGCCCCAGTAAGTCTACTGTGGGGACCCTCCTAACTGAACACAGTATCAGGGGAGATGATCTTTCTTTTTCCCTAAAGAAGACCATGTTAAATTACTTGGCACTTGTGTGGCTGGGACCATCAGCAGACAGGAGCATTTCAACAAGAATCTATTTGCAAGCTAACTGTAAAGTCTTTCTGTGGAGCTGGGTATTCAAAAATCTACAGGAAACAATCACCTGGCTATACCAGAGTGAAGCCTCACAGCAGGTTTATTAAGATTGGCTGGTTCATCTTGAAACCAAAGGCTGCAGGACTCCAGGTTTTGCTCAGAGGTCAGTTTTTTCCAGTGTGATACTTTCATGACTCCACATTTAACCAACATTATTGATTAGGATGAGACTATGGTTTGTTCCCTCTGACACTCATGTTGGAGTTTAATTCCCATTGTGAGGCATTTGGAGTGTGAACTTAATCTGACTATGATGTTTAGAGATGGGAGGTGGTTAGGGTTAGGTAAGCTCCTCAGGGTGCAGCACCCACGATTGAATCCTGGTGGCTATAGAAAAAGAGACAGACCTGAGGACATATGCACACTGCGTCCCTTATCTCTCACTAAGTGACATTCTGCACCACCTTTGGATTCTGCCAGCAAGATGGCCATCACCAGCTGTGACCCCTTGACTTTGGACTTCGAGAACTATGATCCAAAATAAACCTCTTTCATTAAAACTTATCTAGTCTGTGGAATTGTGTTATCATGACATAAATTGGACTAAGACAAATGAAAAAAAGTTTTTAGAAATGAGTCGACTTCAAACAAAACAAGTCAATAGAATGTAGGTAGGCTACATTCTATTGGTAACATTTTTAATGTCAAATTTGGTAACTACTGGGAGCCACTGATGAAGGGACTTTCAGAGTGGAGGGAAGGTGAACTGGAAGCCTCAGGCCTCCAACCCCCTTTCAGCTCCCATTTCTCCTCTCTGGGAATCCTGCGCGCCTGAAATCACCTCTTCCTCTGTTTGCAGGGTCCTTTGTGTGTGGCTACACAATGGCCTTCTTCTATTGTGGAGGTGACTGCCTCCTCACTTGCTTTCCTTCCTAGTGGTGGGCTCCCTGGGGAACTGTCTTGTACTGCCTGCAGTGCCTGGCACATAATAAAGTTTGCAGAAGAGAGTAAATGAGAGCTTGAAAGCTCTATATCCAGCTGCTTCCTGAGAATCCACAAGCTGAGACGCCAGCAAAGGAGGGAAACTCCAGTTCCAGCAGGATTCTGAATGTCAAAGTGATTATTCAGACAAAGGGAATCCACATTTTAGGATAAAGATAGGTTGTGGCTTCCCAGAAGAGCAGATTCCTATTTACAAGGACTCTGACCCAGGAGCTTTGCCCATGGGAGAAACAGGTGCCTATAGAATAAGATTCCCTGTTTCTTTTGCATTTTTGGTTGTATTAAAACTGAGTGCAGTTGCCTTCCGGGTATTTCCATCCCTCTCATTCTTACCAGTACCTTCCATTTGGACTTCTATTCTTGCTTTCAGCTGGCTTTCAACGAGTCCCTTCTTAGCTATTGATATTTAATAGATTATTCTTCCTTGAAGCAAACCCATTTTTCAAGAGGACTGTGAATTGTTAATACAGTTAATTGAAAGGAATGAAGCTATAATGGTGGAATTATGGACCAGAAGGGAAAACCCCTTGTAGTCCGAATCATTTAGTCAACTCCCTGCTTTGCCTTGTTCTGTTCACTCTGGCAGCCAAAGAGAACAGTCACAATCATGTCGTGCCTGCCAGCCTGAGACAGCTAGAAACCAAGTAGCAGACTCTGAGTCAGCCTACTGGGTTCAAATTTTGGACCCTTTACCTGTTAGTTATGTGACCCTAGGCAGATTAAATAACTCTATCTATAAGGTAGGATTATTCCCTATCTCTTCTGGGGATATGTTCATTGAAATAACCCAAGAAAACAGCAGAGGGCCTGGTCCCTAGTTGAGGATATGTAAATGCAATATCTTAATTTCCTCATGGAAGCACAGATATTTGACCTGCAATCATTTATTTTGTAAGCAGGGTGTATCACCCTGTATTGGAGGGAGAACTGGACAGGCTAACATCTTGCTGAGTGATCTGCAGGACTTATTTATTCTCTCTGGGTCTGTTTCCCATCTGCAAAATGAGGGGTGGGGGGAACAAGGATTTTGAGGGTTGCAAACACAAATGTCTATAGAGGCCAGACAAGTAAAATCACTGGAGACTTGGACTGATAAAAGAGTGGAGGGGACTATGATTAACTAAAGAACTTTGTTACTCAGAGTGTGGTCTATTGATCTGGAAGATTCAAAAAATGCCAAAATTTCTTGGAAATGATGAAATTTCATACTTCAGAACTACGTCTGCATTTTTTACTAGAATTGGCATTTGTATGAGATCACCAGGTGATTTGTAGGCACACGAAATTTCGAGGAGGTTACTATGGAGTATGAGCCATCTAAAGGTATTAAAATTTATTATTTTTTAAAATGTCAACCGAATGAACTTTGGGCTGCATTAGGCCTCAGGCTGCTGGCAAGTGTCCATTAGAGTTGGTGGGTTCTAATATGCTGCCAGCTTTTAAGAGACTTTCTTCCAAATAGAGTCCCTTTCATCAAAAATTAGTGCTCTGGGCATGTGGATAGGTGGCTAAGTCCAAGGACTGAGCTGCTCAGAACAGTATTTCCTGAAGCCCAAGGTGCCTAAGAAGTTATCTGTTCAACTCTGACTTCTGACAGGCAAACTGCCATTGGCCCTACTTTGCAGTAAAGTTAGGCCCACTGACCCAAATCCAGACACTAGGAAGTGGTGGCAGGAGGGTATTTCCACCAGAAAAGAAGACAATCCCGGGCTGCTGGAACCAGAGACCATTCCGCTATCCAAGGCCCGGAAAGTTTGTTCTCCATGCATAATTGTTCTTCGTTTCTCAGGGCACCTCCCTGCTATTTCCTTGCAGCCCTGGTGACAGAAGGTTTCCTCCTTCAGGACAGAGAAGGCCCACAGCAGCCTTCGGAACGGATATCCGGCCCGCAGCACGCAGAAGAGGCAATGGCCTCATTGTTCCCGGGGCCAAACGGCCCCGCCCCCAGCCCGTAGGACACTCGTCGCAGACCCTAGTTGACCGGAGAGATCTCATTTTCCGAGTGAGGCTTTCGGAGGAAGCAAGGAAGCGGGGCTGAGCCCAGAACGGGGTCTGCGGTTCTGAGCCTAACAGTGGACGGAGCTGAGCCCTGAGATAAACAAGTCCGGAATCTGAATGCATTTCCACACCGGCTCGGAGCTGGCCTGGCTGTTGCTCATTAACGCCCCACGGCGGACTCGGGCGATCCCGTCTGCCTTTTCATACCCTCATCTCAATGGGTCTGAGTGTAACGATGATAGTTGGTCTGCGGGCCCGAGAGCGCACGCAGATTTATTAGCAGAGCGCGCCACTTCCCACGCCGGGATCCCCGAATCCTCCGGCGCTGGGGGCGCGGCCCGCGTAGACCCGCCACCGCCTGGGGGCGCTCGGGCCGCGCGGCCACGAACACGGGCGCCGGGAGGCTGGCGACTCGTGGAGCCCTTCCCGCCCTCCGAGGAGACAAAGTGCACTTTTGTTAGGTCGCTGGCTCGTGTGCGTGTGCGACGGCGGGCAGTGGCCGGCCGGAGAGCGGGGCTCGGCCCCTCGTGGGCCGGCTGTGCTCTGAGAACGCGGGTTGAGGCGCGCAGCCGAGCCGACGGTCTTCCATCCGAGCACGCCCTGACCCGCACGGCTCCTGCCGGGCCGCGGCGCTTCGCCCGCCGCCGTGGCCTGTGGGCCCTGGGAAAAAAGTGAAGGGGGCGAGGGAGCCCCCGCCCCGCCCGGCCGGGATGCGACCGACTAGCCGGCGCCCGCAGCCGTCCTGGGGCACGTCTCGGGATCCCGCCGCCGCGCACCCGCCCCGCCCCGTGCGGGGCCAGGACTACAAGTCCCAGCAGGCCCTGCGCCTCTAGCGCCGCGGCGGGAGGTGCGTCCAGGCCGGCGCCTGCGCAGTGAAGGGGCCCGAGCTTGCGAGTACCACACCCCCGGGAGGGACGGAGGGGAGGCTGAAGCATCCGAAGCATTAAAGCATCCGAGGGAGCCGGAGGGGAGGAGAATGGAGTGACAGAGACACGCGGAGGGTGGGGGGTGGGGGGGAGAGTGTTGAGGGAGGGGGGAGGGGGGACACAGAGGGAGGAAGAAGCGGCGGCGGCGGCTCCTCTGTGCAGAGGGGGAAAACTCCGAGGGCTCGGAGCAGGAATAATGCGGTAGGCAAGGCGGGCTGCTGGCTCCCGGCTCCGGCAGCGCGGCGGCAGCCCGAGCAGCGGCAGCAGCAGCGGCAGCGCCCCAGGCGCTGACAGCCCCGCCGGCCGGCTCCTTCGCTGACCGCCGACTGTCAATGGAGCTGGAAAACATCGTGGCCAACACGGTCTTGCTGAAAGCCCGGGAAGGTAAGCGGCAGGGCTGGTGCGTGCCTGGCGCATTCACCGCGGGCCAGGGTGCGGGTGTCGGGCGGCGTGTGTGCTGGGGCTGTGCGCGAGCAGGATGCCCGCAGTGAGTTGGTTGCGAGCAGGACATCTCCGAGAGCTGCTCTGCAAACCCTTCAGGGGTCCTACCCTTGAACTCAGAGAATTTGAACTTGGGCAGAGAAGGGTGCAAGGATTAGGATGCTGAAATATTCCCTAGTTTCCAGCTCAAACCCTACACATCGTGCCCTCTAGGCAGCTGTTGAAAGGTCAGCTGAAAAAGCATTCTTTCGGGGAGAGCAAATAAAATAGCTTTTCGAGTCGGTCTGAGATGGTCTTGTGTGATTGGTGTGTGTGTGTGTGTGTGTGTGTGTGTGTGTGTGTGTGTGTGTTTGGGGGGTGTTGGAATTAGCAGAAGCCGAGTCTTTGCCTGTTCAGGCTGTTGATATAGACTATTGCTGGAAACCATCCGCTGGGAATGTTTCTTAGGGAAATCCCGTCGTGTGGAAGGAAACCTTTTAAAGGCAAAGTGAGATGTTGAGAAATTAGCATGTTCGTGGATTTACCAAAGGACGACTATGTAAATCACACGGAAAATAATTCAGAGGTTCAGAGGTGGTTATTACTATATCTTTCTGAGGTCAGGAGACAGATAAAACTGAATTATTTGGCTTGGGCTCGGTTAAGAAAGGTAAGTGTACTTAGATGCCTTTTGGATGTAAATCATGAAATTTCCTGCTTTTAACTGTCAGGAAATGTCATCTAAATGGAGTGGATAAGATCCTAAGTCATACCTATAAACATATTTTGACTCTTCCTTGATATAAAAAAAAGAAGAAGAAAAGTGGCCCAGAAACTTACATGTTTCCTAAAAGGCTTGTGTATACCTAAACATACATTTTAAGGAATACCTGGAATTTATGTAACATCTCTTTTGCCAAGATTCAGGTTCTGGTGTGCAGCTTTTTTATAAAAGGGGAAGTGGTTTTTCCCTTTCCTGGGAGGAGGCTTTATTTGATACCCAAGGTGGAAGACTAAGTAAGATCTTGACTTTAGAAGGATCCTCGGTGTGCAGCCCATGAAAATGCCATACCTACTTCTTAATATTTTCATTCACCCACTTTGATGAATGAAGGAAGAATTTCTGGCCAGCAATAAAACGATCCATGTTTATCCAGTCCATTCCATCCCTTGTGGCTCCGTACATGCTGTGCGGGTAGGTGATGTACAACCCGCTGTGAGCTGGGTTTCAGCAACTCAACCTGGTTCTTGTCGCACTTTCGCGGTCACTTGTCGCTCCAAAGCAGCCAGCAGCCACCCGGAAGGTTTGTTTTGAAAGCCCCAAAGGGAGGCAGTTCTTTGAAAATCCTGAGCAGAGTTTAAAATATGCAAGTCTGTCCCCCTCTCCCCTTGGCTCAGCTTTGCTGTGAACAGACTTTAAGGGGAGACAGTTACTTGGTGACTTCAAGTTCTAAGGCCTAAGATCTTTTTGTTTTGTTTCTTCCCCACCTAACTTGATATGTTTAGTGAACTAGATCAAGGTGTCCCCACTGGACAGGGTCTCCCCTGGGCCAGGCATGCAGTCCTGAAAGGGGAAGGGGGGGTGAGAGCCCCTGCCTGCAGCCTTTGCAGCCAGCCACCTAGTGGTGGGACACAGTTGTACATCCCAGGGTCCTAGGGCTGGGAAAGTTTTTACCCTCCCTCCATTCTGAAATTTCTTGGGAAATCTTTGTGTATGATGGTGCTGGAGGCCTTACAAGTTTCACTGGTTCCTCCTGTTGCCCAGGGACCCTGCTTCTCAGATTTGCTGTGTTGGACCTTTGTTTGCCTGGAGGGATGCTCTTTTCTTCTCTCAGCATTTGGTTGCTACTTTTAAAATGGTTTACTTAGATATCCATTATCCCCTTCTTCCCCTTCCCGGGTTGTTCTTCCCAGTGTTTTTCTCTGAAATGAATTTTCCGGCTGATATTTTTGCTTGTCAGGTTTCCAAATAGGTTTTTTTCAGTGCCTTAGGGAGGGACTGCAGGCCAGAAGCATGTGGAATGACTGACTCCCATTGGGGCAGAAGTACAGTGATTAGAAGTGCTTAAGAATGTGCCTTTCGCTTTTTTTCCTTTTAAAGTCTTTTTCAATTTTGCTGTGAGGTTTCGCTAGTCATCTCATGGTGAGAACTAGCTCTTGACGATGGCTTTCAAAAGGGGAGAGAGGGCTTTGCCTATAAGGACGCCGGGATTGACATGAATGAGAAATTGATCATTTACACGGAGGCTTCATTTTAAAATTTGCATTCTCCCCTTTCTCTATTATTTCTAGAGAGAATGTGCAATTTCAAGTCCTTCTATTTAATAAGGGTTGGGACTTTATGACAGGCTTAAACCCATATATCCTAAACACTGTGGAAGGTTTTAGAAGTAAAAGCAATTTATTTTTCTCTTTGCAGTGCTCTATTTGGGGTTATTCTATTAAATTTAGTAATTGTCCACATAACCATATTACATACATATTCAGAAATGAAAGCTTCAACCAGGTTAATGAAATAGCTAACATAAAATTTATAGGACATGAAAAAATAAAGTTGTTTTAAAATGTTTAAGAACACTTCTTAAATATTCTTGTGAAAGGTTACAGATGAGAAATAATTGGCAAATGTGCAATTTAGTTTAGTTCACTTAACAAAATACATTGTAAACAATTTAAAATGTGGCTTTCAAGTAAAAGTCACATTTGTCCCAAACAATAAAGAGACCTTGAAGAAAGACACACTTCGTGAATGCTGTAATTTGTAGTTGTCCATGTTGGTGGGTGACTTTGGAACCTATCATTTGATATTATTATTATACATTCTTAAAGGCAGATGACTTGTAAATTCATTGTACATTCAAATTCTTACCATAATAAGACATATCTAAACTAGAAAGCATTAATGAGGCAATGAAGTAGAAAACCAGTAAGTGGATTAAAGTAAAAATTATTCTTTTTAAATAATTAGAAAACAGCAATCAAGCTTCACCTTGTGACAGTTGTTTTAAAATAAGGAAAGACAGACATCTAAGTTTAAAATTCTAAGTCCACTGAAATGTATTTTGTGGGCTGTTTTTTTGTCCTGATCTCATAGGAAAACTTCAACTTGTTCACTCTTAGAGACTGTAGGTTACTCTTCTAAAAAATGGTTAAGGAAAAAAGAAATAAGTCGAGATTGAATTCATGCCAATTTATGGAAATGAGCTAAGTGATTAAGCATTTAATGCAAAAGAGACCCAGACTTACTCTTCTATCTATTTACATTTCAGAATTTCAGAAAATTGGCAGGCAAGCTAGTGTTGAAATAATGTTAGCAAAAAGAGTGTTTGCAGAGTGCCTTTTGTGTGTTTCTTTTTGATTTATTGTCGCAGTAAAAGTTTGATTTTTCCTCGGTCTAGATCTGCTGTCTCACTACCAAGGGAACCCTGTGAAGAAGAAACTTAGCAGGGACCCACCTTTCCTTTCCTTTCAGGCCCTTAGTAGCCATATCTGGTCAATAAAGATGTCAAAAGGCGTTTTGATCACCTTTTCCTGAGCTTGAGCCTAGCAAGCACCCAGTACAGGAACTGAGAAGTCAGGACGATGTGATGATTTTGCCATTTGTCACAAGAATATGCAAGAATAATTTTCTCAGATAACTCTGTGACTTGTTGGCCTGGATCTTCCTGATGATCAAGATTAGGGACCGGAGGGAATGTGGAACTGGGGCCAGGGGGAGAGGTTAGGGAGGGCAGCAGGAGGGAGTGAACTGGCATCCAGCCCTGGGAGGGGCAGGCTGGGCCTTGGGTAGACCTGACATTCCACAGCAGGGCCAAAGCCAGCGCCCACTACCCCACCTCTTTCCCCTGTACCCCTTGTTCCCTTGCAGAATTTCTTTTCACCGGCTGAACTGAAACACGGCTATAGTAAGTGATTAGTGCACTGAGATATCTGAAGCTCACAGCCCCCTAAGAGCTTCTCTGGGGAGGCAGACTTAACATCCTCCCACCTTCTCCCCCCTTGCCCACCCCTGCTCTCCCCTTCAATCTTAAGGCACAGAAGAGCAACAGCTTTCATCCTGGCAAAGGCCGCTCAGCGTGTGAAAGCGTCTGGCCTAATAAACACAATGCTGTTAAATGAAACTGCCTTTTATTTTTTTTGTGAATTTCCTTTTCAGTACTGACAGCTTGGAGGTAGAGAAACCAAAAGCAATGTTTTCAGAAGACCTTGCTTTCTAAAAGAAAGTTTTCAAATGATGATTGTAGTTAATCTAGCTGCCTGTTTTTATAATCATCAGATAAAGGCCCACAAGACTCTCGTCTTTCAGTAGCTTAGCTGCTTCTTGTCAGATTCTAAACTCTAAAAAGCATGATTCTTCCAGTGCCCAAACTAATCCTTGTTTAAATTATGTCTTCAGAAGCCATAACTCTTGTAGTGGCTTGCTAAATGATACCCTTTGGGTCTGCGCTGAAGGCTTTAAGAATTCCCAAGTGAATTTCAGGAACGGCTCTAGCACATGACTAAATTCACCTTTTTACCAAGGACCATTCAACCCATGTCTGGCAGAGCTCAATGTTCTTATGAAACCATTCAGGAATATTTAAAGTTAACATTTGTTAATATTTGTTTCTCAAGATGAAACATAATATTTAGTCATTTTTGAAATAAAAAAAAAAAAATCTTGGGCTGGGGGTATGACTAGTGGCAGATTGCATGCCCAGCATGTATGAGTCCCTGGGTTCCGTCATCTCCAGTACCACCACATACACACACAAAAGGCTGATGATGACAAAAAGGTATTATTGCCATAAATCATGCCATTCAGAGGGGAACCTTGAGAAAACAACAGAGAATCACTAGCACCAGGGGACAGGCTGAGAAGACAGTTAAGAGTGCCTTGAGTCCCTCCACCTTCACCTTGGGCCTGGTCCTTCACGTCAAAATAGAATAGTGAGGACAACGGGTCTTAAGATGTGATTTCAAATGACAAAAGTAGATTGTGGACTTTAAATATAAGGATAATTTCTACTTTAAAATATATCCTGTTTTACTTAAGTGTAAAACTTTTTAAAATTAAAATATCTTAAATATCGACAGGATTTCTTTTTCCAGGTTCCTTTTGCTGCTATTCAACCCTGGAGGAAGCATTCCATTTCGTATAAATCATGTTACTTTTTAAAGAGAAAGCTCTTACTTCCTGACTGGACCCGCCTCCACCCCCATTTCTCATTTTGAGAAAATGGCTCTTGTCTTTTGAAACTCTTTCAAGAGTAAATAAAGGCCTTATTCATTCATTCACCATTTGATTGTTGAAGAACCTTGGGCAGAGATGGCACTTTGGGTGTCAAACACAGCAGGAGATGCAGTTGGGTGCCACCAGTAACTTTTTTTTTTTTTTTTTTTTTTCGTGGTGCTAAGGATTGACCCCAGGGCCTTGTGCTTGTGAGGCAAGCACTCTACCAACTGAGTTATATTCCCCAGCCCCCACCAGTATCTTTTTAGCCTTTTTTTTTAAAAAACTTTTATTTACTTATTTATTTATTTATTTTTGTGGTGCTGGGATGGGGCATTTGCATGCCGGGGAAGTGCTCTCCTACTGAGCTACATCCCCAGCCCATTCTTACACTTTTAAACTTACGTAAACTAGATGTGAGCCCAAGTGGATTTTCCCCCCCAAAGAGCTGAAGCTGACTGTGACTTGAAGTCCAGGGACTGACTGACTGTTGTGTGAACCCTGTGGCTGGGGAGGCTGTATTGACTCTGCTGTGCCTAGAATTTGGACAACGACTGGAGGGCCAGTATGTGATTTAAGGATAATTAAAAGGTCATTCTTGAGGGATGGGCCTGAATCTGCAAGGCAACTGCTGATTTTCTATACCATTGTGTTTTTATGAAGGTTAGTCTGTACAAATGGAAACCACTAAAACAACAGCAGGAAGACCCTTTGGGTGACCAAGGCCAAGATCTGGGAAGAAAGCTGGTGTGTAGGGCTGCTTTCCACCCAGAGCTTTGGTGCCTCTCCAGGCAGAGGCCGGTGCAGGCTTATGCACGGTGATTCTGGTCTGGAGAGTGTGGCAGAAGCCTTCCTTTCTGTGTTGGGGTTGGGTTAGGTATGTCCTGTGACTGATCTGTCACTGGGGGTGACCTGAAAAGATTAAGGCATCTAGGCCTCTAACCAGTGCTTGTCCATTTGTGGTATCTACTAATTGCATGGCACTGTTCAGATTTAAGTAAAATAAATAGATAAATAATAAAAAGCCAGCTCCTCAAGTGTGCTAGGCACATTTCAGCATTCATTAGCCACATGAAGCGAGGGGCTGCCATTTCATACAGTGCAGTCTAGAACATTCCTGTCACTGCAGAAGGTTTGTTTGGATGGGGCAGCTCTGGAGTTTTATACGGGAACTGAGTATGATAACCCTGTAACTTCTGATGTGAAACACGAGGGAAAGATGAGAGGAGGGTGGGAGATGGAGACAGGAGAGAGATGGAGGAGGGGAACAAGAAAGATGAGAGGGGAAAATGGTAGGAGGGAAAGAGAGAACTTGGGAAGGGGAATTGGGAAGAGGCCCAGGAAGGGAGGGGGGCTGACCAACTTCTTGGGACCATTTCACCTAAGAGGAAAATGCCATTTGGGCACCATGTGGGTATTGATGGTGGTAAGCTGCACAATTCCTTTCCCTTCCTTTCTGTTTTATTTGTTTATTGTGGTGCTGGGGATTGAACCCCAGGCCTTGTGTATGCTAGGCAAATGCTCTACCCCTGAGCCACACCTGCAGCCCTCTGTTTTTATATTTTATTGAAAATGTTGCCTAAATGGAGCAATGAACTTTTCTGATTCAAACTAAACGCACTGTGTAGACACATACAGACCCCATGTTCCTCCTCAAAACTCCTAATGTGAGGATATTTTTGAAATAGTCATTAAGAAAAAACAAGTTGTGTAAGGACAGCAGATCCACAGAAGGAAGAAAAAGAAACTTCCACAGACTTCAAAAAAGTGATCTAAAATCAAGGCGAAAATAGGCAAAACAATTTGAAGGGCTGCCACTTCTTTCCAACAGGACAGACTGAAATAAGTAAGACCAGGAAGAAGATGTGTTTGAAGACGTCAAAGACAGACTGTTCTTGTAACCACTTCAAAATGGTTTCTCTTTCAGAACTGTTTCTTGTGAGATTTGAAACATTTTAGCAATAGCACACTTATAAAGGAAAGGAAAGCATTTGAAACAATTAAGCAGTTAGTTGCTTGTCTTCAGTGTCCAAGCCAGAGGAGCTATTTGAAATCGTGCCAGAGTCCACTGGTAATGTCCTCCTGACACGAGGCCATAATAAATCAGGCCATTTTGATAGGCCTGGCCATGTCTCTAGGAACTTGTAATCTGTGGAGGATCAATATTTTTTAAAAAGGCAATGATGACATGAACCTTTGAGGACAACGTCTGGGACCTGCATCGAAAGCAAAAGAAACTGTGATGAACAGATAAGAACATTCCTGCGTCTAGAGGTGGCAGAGGCCATAGGCAGTGGGGCCTTGGCTGAGTTAGGGCTTCTCAGCCTCCATTTCCAGAAGAGTACTCACCCCTGCCTGAACCGATGGGGAGCCCAGGAGCAAAGAAAGGGAGTCCAAGGTCATTTGAGCTGTGAACTTTTTATGAACCATTTAAGGTAGATCTCCCTCACTCTCCAAAGCATCTCCAAGACCAAAACAAATCTCTCTTCTCCCCTGTAATAACATAAGCCAAAAACCAAACTCATTTTTCAGGGTTTATGGTTTTTAAAATATAAATTCTCATGAGGTTGTAATTGTGGAAGAGAGCAGGTCTGTGTCAGAATCCCTGGGAAAGGAGACAAATTGAGAACATAATTTTCCTCACAGATCCTGATTTGAGAGCAGTTGGGTAAAGCAATCGCTACTAGGTGGTGAATGACTGATAGGTGAGTCTTTGCAGAAGGTGTTTCTGTTTTAAAAGTGCAACTGTGTATCAGCTCAAATGAGTCTGGATTGAGGGGCAGGTGGAATACATATATACCCTGTATACATGTGCACACATGCATGAACCTGTAAGGCTATAACCTTCCTGGAGTCCTGTTACCTGAGTTCTTCCTCCACCTTTACCCCTCCTCGTAATGCATCAAATGTGCAAGCCTAGCCTTTTGGTATTCTTCCTCCTAGCCAGGCTAGTGTCCAGAGACTTGTCCCTAATGGACAAAGCATTAAAGCAGGTGGGTGGTGGTGGTGGGGATATGATGGGAGGTTTGATGTGGGCCATGTAATTGGCAATGGTGCTACTTCCTTTTCCTGGCAGAACTCAGAGGGACGGTGGGTAGGCTAGTTCCAGCTTGGCATGGGCAGGTCACATCTGCCCCACATGCCCTTCCGACTCCTTAGACATCCTTGCCTTTAGGTACCTAAAGGCACCCAGTGGTGGCATCTTAGCTGTATGTCCAGGTTCTGTAGCTTTCTTTTCTTAAAAAGAAAGTAGAGGACTAGAGTGGGGGAGGTGGGAGGATTCCTCTGCCAGAGTCTCCTAGAGAGAAGGCATGAAGCAGCCTTTTTCCCTAGAAAAGCTCTCTCAGGGTTAATTACTTTCCATTTTTTAAAGTGCTAACGTGTTTGCATTTAGAAACATGCCAGCCTGTGTGAGTGTGTGTGTGTGTGTGTGTGTGTGTGTGTGTGTGTGTGTGTGTGTGGCATTAACTTTAGCACCTTTGTGAGGCAAGGGAGTCTCTGAGAACTGTGGACTTCCTTGGGGGCTGTTGTCGGACTCTGGGATACTGGCCAGGAGGTAGTATGATGTCACTGACTGATAATGAGGGGACAGGAAGTCAGGCCTTTGATCTGCTCCTGCAGAGGAGGTAAAACTCTGAACTTACCCACCTCAGGAAGGGAAGTGGGGTGAGGGATAGAATTACCCAGCTACAGGATGGAGAGTGCCCAGCCGGGTTGTTCGCCTGCATATTTGATTAAAAGTCTTGTGAAATCTCATTTGAAAATGGAATACTATCTTGGCTGAGTCTTAGCAGCACTTCTGAAATGGAAACAAGCTGAGAAGAGTCAATGAGTGGCCCAGGAGAAGCAGCTTTAAATGGTTGATGCAGAAATGTGTTCTGCTTGCTCAGTGTCCTTGGTTAATGTGCCTGGGAAGAGCATGGAGGGATGTACAGATGGCATCCCATGAGAAGGAACAAGGTCGGGAAGGGTGGGGTTTGGGGCGAGGGTAAAGAATTTAGCTGTTGACTTGAATGGCAAAGGATGCCCAGCACCCACTTTTTCAAAGGCCCGGTGCTATTGTGGGCGGATGCCACTTGGTCTGTGGCCACAGATTAGGGGTGTGCCTGGGACATAACAGGTGTTCAGAAGTTTCCAGAGTGAGTGATTGGTGAGAGTGGAGAGAGTAATATCTTAAAGAAAAGGCCCTGGTGGTATTGTAGATAGTTAGGAAATGTTTTGACCTGGTTAAGAAAAATTAGCTAGGTGTGGGGGTGCACGCCTGTAACTCCAGCAATTAGGGAGGCTGAGGCAGGAGAATTGCAAGTTCCAGGACAATCTTGGCAACTTAGAAGACCCTGTTGCAAAATAAAAAATAAAAATTAAATAAATAAATAAATAAATAAATAAATAAATAAAAATATGCTGGAGATGTAGTTCAGTGGTAATGTGCCCCTGGGTTCAACCCCTAGTACCAAAAAGGAGGGGAAAAGAAAAAAGAAAAGAAGGAAAAAGAAAAAGATTGATGAAGGGTCGAGGGCCAATAAGGAAATGCTTTCTAAATGTTTGTTTGGCAAGGTCCCCCGTGAGTTGGGCATGTTTTGTTTTTGTTATTTTGGCAGACATGAATGTGTTTGCATTTGACCAAACATTGGAGGTGATGGTTCTCCCTGTTTCCGAGGTTCTGTGTCAGTTTCCGAGGTTCTGTGTCAGTCGTAGGAGGTGCTTCCTGCTGATGACACTCATCCCTGGTTTGGCCCATCGAAGGTCTGTGGGATGTGATCTGCCCGTGCTTCTCACACCACTAGAGTGAGGCCAGCGATGGAAAGAAAGTGGGAAATGGAGCAGCCATGCTTCCAGACCCAGGAATGGCTCACGACCTGGTATTCAAAGGATGTAATCCTTAAAGAAAAATTGCCTTTCTGCTCATGGGTGGGGAGGCTGGATCCAATTAAAAACAAGGAAAACGTATGTTAACTCGAAGGAAAAATTTCTAAACAGTCAATTCTGTAATCTCTCTGAAGGGGAAGAGGCCAGCGTGGTGGTGCTTTATGGATGATGCCAAACCCTGTGATATATAATAATTAGTAACCGCTGGTTATCCTGCCACATGCTTCTTCTCCAAACCACTAACCATTGCTTGGGGTGGAATGCACCAGGCCTAGATATGTCCCCAGATGTCTTCCTTCAGCAGAGTCCAATTAGAGGGAATTTTTAAAATTAAAGCTTAATTCTTTAGAACAGATAGCAAAATATAAATTATGGAAGGAAAAGCCTGACTTCCTTGGACAGCTGACTGGGTTGCAAAGGTGAGGCCTGGGCTTGGGGTTCCTTCAAGTACGCTCGTTAGCTTACCATTCGGTGGCTCTCGGGTGGCTGGCTGTTTTATATCATGGTGCCTGGTGTTCACACTCATCTTTTTGGTAGTTTAAAAACATTTCAGGAATGACTGTGAGAAGGTAGAGGGTTTGAGAGGCCCAGCAGAGTCAAGTACTTCCTGGGTAAGGGCTGAGACTGGAACCTGGTTTGGAATTCATTGCCCTGAGAGGGCCTGTGCGCTCCACCTACCTACATGGGCTGTAAGAACGGGACCGTTCAGAGGGAACAAAATTCTGTTGGGAGGAGTCCTGAATTGGCTTCTGCCTCTTCTCTAGTACTACGAATCCAGCATCGGGTTGGTGCTTATTATCTACTGAACCCTGTGCTAGCCTCAGAGAACAAGAGGCATCTTAAGCATCTTTGTTCTAAAACAAATTTAAAAATTATCAGGCCCATTGGGGCTATTGTAGTATTTTGTATTTCCAGTTCTGTATTTATTCTCCATTGTTACAGATAAAGAATCAAGCTCGAGAGGTGAGTTGTGTACCCCAGAGCACCCTGTTATGTTAGTTCCAGAGCCTGGACCCAGTACCACACCTGGTCTGACTCTATTCCACCACAGCTGCTGTCCTCAGTAATTGTACAGCTATTTAGAACATCATTGCTAACGCACATGAGGCACTAAATGATGAATCAAGAGTGCAGCTGTGACTCACAGTGAACTAGGAGTCGTTCTATCCAGTTGTTAAGGTTTCAGAAAATCTGCACAGATAAGACCTGCTCTCTCAAGAAAATTCAGACAAAGCAAAAAGCATCAAGAAGTAAGTCAGACTCTCTCTACCAATCCACCACTGAGATGACAGCAGCCAGTGTCTAGGTGGATGCTTGCGGGTTCTCTGTGCGTGTACACACGTGAGCGAAGAGACGTAATTCTCCACAAATGGGATCCGTGTGTACATGCTGTTCTGCAGCTGTTTTCAGTCAACAGTATGTTGCAGAGCCTTTCCGTATCTGTGTTTATAGTTTCCCATGAAGTGAATGGGTGTTAGGAAAAACTGTGAGAGGCTTTGGAACCAAGTGTGTTTCAGTGGAATGCTGGCTATTTTCTTGCAGACCCTTAGGGGTTATCTGGTTCTAAGGAGGTCTGTGCCTTGATCGTCTCTGACTAGTTTTATATTTAACCAAGTCCCATGTAGGTCACTTAGGTTTTCCAATTTTCAAGTGTATTATAAGTAGTGTAGGAATAGCCTGCCCATTGTATATTTATCTTCAGGCACTTACTTTAAAGATCTTTAATCCCCCCTTCCCCTGTGGGAGTATCTGCCTAGTAACTTACTCCTTCCTTTGGGGAGAATAGTTGTAATTTCTGAAATAGAGTTAAGTGACCCTTGGGGTGGCCACAGCACATTTTCTTATGAGAAAAAAGCATGATGCATGTGTTGGGACATTTTTGAGACCTTTAGGACTTAACTTCCCTCACCTCTGAATAACCAGTCATATTTCCTGTGGTATTCAAAACTTGGATCAGGGAAATCAAGATGGAGATCAGTCCAAGACCTTACTTGTCGGTGACTCTTTGCATGTGTAAAGCAGGCAGGAAATACAGGTCCAGAAAACAAGGCTACAGCTTTGTAAAGAGGCCCTAAAGGGAATCCCATATTTCTTACTTTTAACCCTAGTTGCAACCCCATTGGGTAGACCTGGGAGTTGTGGCCTTTCTTGTTATTCTAACTTGAGACAGAAAGAAAACAAACACAGAGAAGTAAAGCCCTTTTCCGACATCACACAGCAAGGTCCCACTTCCCCTCTTTCCTCTGATGCTGACTTGTGGTTCTCACGTCTCAGACTTTTGTGTTTGGCTGCGTGCTGCACAGCTCTGCCGCAAAGGCAGCAGACAAGTCAATGCATTAGGACCCCAGTCAGAAACATTTTGAGGAAGGGGCGCTCTTTCCTCATCTTCTCTAAGGTGCTACAAGTGCCCCTGCTGGCTTCACTAATGTCCTCTGCTCTTTTTTTTTTTTTTTTTTTTTTTTTTTTTTGGGTGCTGGGGATCGAACCCAGGGCCTTGTGCTTGCAAGGCAAGCACTCTACCAACTGAGCTATCTCCCCAGCCCCCTCTGCTCCTCTTTATAGATGTTCTCCTCAGTGTAATTTTGTAGTTCTTCTGTCCACCGTCAGTAACTGCTTTGGTTGAAAGTTTGCATGTGATTTACCTATTTGGTTCCCACCCTGAGAATCGAAAGTACAAATAAAAACAGTACAAACCAAGTCCCAGGCCCTTCCTGCCCACTCTCCCTCCCTTCTAGATAAGCTTGGCAGGAGGGCATAGTCCAAAGCCCAGGGTCTTCAATAATTTTGTAAATATTAGAGGAGAGAATGGCATTTTCTTCCTGGAAACATTTGTGGGTGTGTGAGCTCATACTCTGGTGCTCATGGCTGCCTGGAAGCCACAGGGTGGTCCACAAGGAAAGGCCATCCCTTAATGGACAGGACTGAGACTTAGTGTCACCTATGGTTGCAGGAAGGAGCTCACTGTACTACAGCCAGTGCCTTCCCTGGAGAAGAGATTGAGGTCCAAAGGGAGTCTATGTGGGTTGCCACACCAGGGCAGAAACAATCTCTAAAACAGAACGGGTCCCCAGACCTGAATCTAAGAGCTCAGTAGCTCTAATAACACAGATTCCCAGGCTGTATGGGTTTTGTAGGGCTGCTGTAACAAAGTATCACAAACTGGGTAACTTAGAACAACAGACATGTATTGCCTTACAACTCTGGAGGCCAGAAGTCCAAAGTCAAGGTGTGGGCAGGGCCCTTCTTCCTTGGAAAGTGCTAATAAGGATCTGATTGGTTCCAGGCCTCTCTGCTTGGCTTGCAGATGACTGGTTGCTCCTTGTGCCCCTCCACTTCATCATCTCTGTTTCTGTGCCAATTCTCCTTTTTTATAAGGACACCATTTGCGTTGGATCAGGGCCCATCCTAAAGGCCTCATTTGCACTTGATGGCTTCTATAGAGGCCCTATTTCCAGATAACGTCACATTCTGAGACACTAGGGGTTAGGACTTGAGCATGTGAATTTTGAGGGGACAGAATTGAACCCATGACACAGGCCCTGCAGGTGGGTAGGAGGCTTATCTGGGGAGCCTGGCAATCTGTTCTAGAAACTCTCTAAGAGGCTCTCGGCTGAGCTAGGCATGGGAACTGCTCCTTGGTTTCTGGAGTCTCTTCTGAGACTGTCTTGGAGACTCAACCTCAGCGTGGCTCCTTGTACAGTGCTCTGCTCTGCAGTGCCCCTGTGGTTGGTTTCTGCCCTCTGCTCAGGTCTGTCTAGTGATGGAGAGAGAACCCATACCCTCTCCCAAGGAGCCCATCCCATTTTGAACTGTCAGATTAAACAGACAAACAAAATAACCCCGTCAGGTTAAAAAGATTATTATTATTTAAAAATATACACATATGCATCATATAGGCCTCTTGTGTCACTCATTAAATTGCAGATTCCCCAAGGGCTGGAACTAGGTCTTTTTCTATACATCTGCCTTGGCCTCACCTAATGCTGAAGTTATCCCATCTGCCTCTCAAGGCCAAGCATACCCAGTGCAGATTGACCAGTGGTTCCGGTTCTGCATTTGGAGACGTCAGGATGAATGCAGCACTCTTTGCTGCGGGGCCTGTCTAATACTAGATGACAACCGGATACCCACTGGAGAACTAAAGCCAGAACCCTGCCTCCAGATTCCCAGGCCCGGATCTGTTGTGTGCCACTGTGGCACAGAATCTGCTAATAAATAGCTGAGAACAGTGGTACCATTAATGTCTGGCAAAACTCAAAGAGCAGTTTAATAAGTCACCAGAAGTAGGATAAAGATACCCACTTTTATGGGCTGGGGTTGTGGCTCAGTGGTAGAGCACTTGCCTGGCACATGTGAAGCACTGGGTTTGATCCTCAGCACCACATAAAAATAAATAAAATAAAGGTATTATGTCCATCTACAACTAAAAATATTTTTAAGGAAAAGGATACCCATTCTTTTCTTCTTGAGGTTCTATGGCATCTTCTCTTGTTATTAAGTACACCACATTAACATGTTTCAGTTCCCACTGAAAGTGCTAGTAATGACTCTGTGAGAATTCGATAAGAAGGGAAAATGTGCACCGACATGCTGTGTGACCTTAGGCACATTGCTTGACTTCTTTAAGCCAAACTATCCTTGCAGTGTAAGTGTGCAGCTTGGCCTGGGTAATCTCTGGGGCTCCTTCAGCCTTCCAATCTCGAGAATTTGCTGGTTCATTTTTCACTGATAGTAATTCAATTGTGGGCACTTCCTAATAGAATTTGATATTAATTTGAAGAGCAGGCATTACACATTAAAATGAAAAGTACCCTGGAGGAAAGAATTAATAGCTGGGAGGGGTTCATGTGTAATAGAAACAAACAGGACAAAAACTTGTTACTGCCAATTTAACTGATGCCTACAGTCTAAGAAAGGGAAATGCATAATTCTAGTATTTTCTTTAGTGGATCATAGAAAGAAAAATTAAATAAAAAATAAAAATAAATAGTTTAATTGTTTTGCACTGTATTATCTTAATAAAGAATGTTCCTGGAAAGTTTTAGAATACACATTACTCTGGCCAAAGAGAACAATAAGTACATATTGTTCAGAAAATGTGAGCATTTTCCAGCTAGATGTGAGCGTTGGAAACCTTGCCATGTGGACTTGAAGCTGTCCCATGAAGAGTCAGATTGGTAGGTGGTTCCTTCTTTACAAGGCTTGTGATTGGCATCACTGTCGCCATCCACGGGGGACCAGCTGGGGGTGCGAATGGGCACTACAAGCCCTCCTGTGGGATCTGGGCAGATGCGGACCTGCTTCTTCATTTTCCTGCACTGTTTTGTCTAGATGTCTGCCTTATCTTGACAGGTGACACACAGATTTCATTGTCTAGGGTGATTCGAGGAGGACTGCTGGTTTTCTGCTGTTAAATTTCCTACAACCGAAGTCACAAAATATTGAGACCATGATTTGTGGCTGTTCTGTTGCTTTGTCCCTAACTTGCCCAAGGCCACCAGGCTAATAACTTAGCCTCTCTGCATCTTTATCATCACACAGGGATGATGCCCTATGATCATTAAGTCATAGAGACCCAATAACCATATGAATAAAAGTCCAGATGTAGACCCAGGTACATTTAAAAATTTAGCATATAATAAAGAAAGCATTTAAACCTATGGGGAAAGAGCCTTACTCAAGAAATGGGGCTCAGATTACTACCTAAATAATTGTTGGGAAAGATACAATGTTAGAATCCTACCCTAAACTAACTAAAACAAATTATAGATGCATTGATGATTTACAGTTTACAAAAATGAAACTATAAACATTAAGAAAATGTAGGAGAACATTTCTTATTTTGGGACATGGTGGTAAGAAAAAAGAAGTACATATTTGACAATTTTAAAAAGTTCTCTATGACAAATAAGATCATAACACAAGTTCAAAGTCAAGTGACAAGGTGGGAAAATAGCCTTAACATATAAGATACCTGCAAAAATCAATCAGAAAGAGGAAATACTAGTAAAGAAGTGAGCAAAGGACATGAAGAGGAAATTCACAAGAGAAGAGATAACTAGCACACAGGATAGATCAGGCAGGAGTCTTGGTTGCAAATGACAGCAAATCAGTCTGAACTAGTATAGACAAATGGGAAGCTGGGGTGAAGACTTTGGGGTATCTTCATTTCAAAAGAAGGGCAGGTGGTACAGGGCCACTTGCCTCTGACCCCTGCAACCTGGAACCTGGTGGCTCCTGGCATTCTTCAGCCTCTTGTCTACTTCTCTCCATCTGCTAGCTTCATAGTTTTTGACTGCTTTCTGCATATGATGGGGAAACCTGTTATGGTTTCACATTTTCCAGTTTCCACCAGTGGCCAGAGATTGGCACTTTGTTCCTCATTCTGATTTGAAAAATCTTAGGAAATGACTGGCCTGTCGTGTGTCCATTGATTATTCTGGAACAGTTAACTTAGATTGCAGGCCACAGGCATGAAGTCATAAAAGAACACAGCAGCTAGCTGGATGTGGTGGAACATGCTTGTAATCACAGAAACTCGGGAGGCTGAGACAAAGGATCACAAGTTTGAGGTCTGGCAACTTAGTGAGACCCTCTCTCTAAATAAATAAATAGGAGAGAGGGTATAACTCAGTGGGAGGGCACCCCTGGATTCAATCCTCATTACCACAAAGGGGAAAAAATATAACTCCTATTACCAACAAAGAGAATGATGAACTATGTGGGGAGATGGTTTCCAGGGGAAACCAGAGGGTGCTGGTCAGACAGGCAGTAGGTAGGGATCTGCCACATGTGAAAACTGTTTGCAGTTTCACTACTATAAATGGAAGACAAAATGCCTCATTATGAAAGAATGGGTAAATAGGTTCTTTCAAACATTACACAGCACTGCAGATAGGAGTGTAAATTGATAAGCCTGTCTCAAGGGCAGTTTGGCAGTACTTACATCAAAAGGTTTGTGTAACCCTTGACCTCGAAATTTCATTTCTAAGTCTTTATCTTAAGGAAATGTCAGGGTATAAATGACATGTAGGAGGTTGTTCAGTAGAGGGATTTTTTTTTTTTTTTCAATTGTAGATGGATACGATATCTTTATTTTTTTAATGTGGTGCTGAGAACTGAACCCATTGCCTCACACTTGCTAGGCAAGCACTCTTCCACTGAGCCCCAGCCCCAGCCCCAGCCCCAGCCCCAGCCCCAAGAGGGATTTTTAACAGTGAAATTGGAAACAATTTTAGTGCCCTACAGGAGAGCATTGTTAGAATGAATCTTGGCAGGTTAGCTAATGGGCTCATGTAGCCATTAAGAATTATAAAAATCAATTGTTATTGGCATACATAGATGATATCACAGTGGACAGGAGTTGGGGGGAGCCAAGCTATTTTCATTTGGGGAGGGGAAATGCCTTATAAATAAGACCACTTGAGCCAGGTGTGGTGGTGCATGCCTGTAATCCCAGAGGCAGGAGGATGGCAAGTTCAAAGCCAGCCTCAGCAACTTAGTGAGTCCCTAAGCAACTCAGTGAGAACCTATCTCTAAATAAAAGAGTAAAAGGACTGGGAATATGGCTCAAGTAAAGAGCCCTTGGGTTCAATCCCCAGTCCAGGGTGGGGGTTGCGGGGAGGGGAGCCCAAAACAGAAAAACACTTTGAAGGAACCATTAAGAAAGAAAATCCTTAAAAGAAAAATAAACATGCCAGGTCTCTGACCTGAGCCTGGGCTGTCCTCCTTAGCATTTCACCAGGGGAAATCATCCGATCATTCCAGCTGTGCTACTCCAAGGATTTTGAAAACTCTCCTTGGACCCTTTTTTTGACTGACTTGTTAGAAGGAATGTATGAAAACCCACCTTCGTGCATCTTGCACACTTTTTTTTTTTTTTTTTTGTGGTGTTGGGGATCGAACCCAGGGCCTTGTGTTTGTAAGGCAAGCACTCTACTGACTGAGCTATCTCCCCAGCCCCCTTGCATACTTTTTGCACTCTGCTCAAAGGTGACACATCTTTGTATTTCGAGTGTGAATTTGATTTGGGGCCAAGCCTTCATTGTTAGACTCCGTGCATGGAGCAGGCAGTCTGGGTAGTGACTCAAAACTGGGGAGTTGTGAGCAAGATGGAAGAGTGAGAGGAAGAATGGATGGGACCTTCCTAGTGCCCTGGGCAGGTTTGGGGTTTACCTAAAATTTCTGGGCACTCTCTTTGTTAAGCTGGACTCTTCTAGGTGTGCATGTGTGTGTATTTGCTTTTACGGTAGCCACCGTCGTGCACTTGATTTGATAAGATGACACTTTGTGGGAGGCGAGCACCGTGATTCTTGCTTGACAAGCTAGGGAGCTGATGAAGGCAGCTGACCGTGAGGAATCCTGTACCCAGGGATGTGCCAGCGGACGCTGGGTTCCTGTTAGCGCTATCTAGTGAACTAATGACCTACTAATGGGCAGGGAGGCTTTGGGAAGTGCAAAACCGGGAGTCCACTGAGCTGATAAGATTCAGGACCTCCGGGTGTGTGCGGCTGGGCTAGGTATTTCAGGAATGCAAGGATTAGAGACCCTGCTCTTCCCCCTCAGGGCGGATGTTCTTGTCTAATTGACGGAAGGATAGGTACTCGACCAATTCCCTTGCAAGGTAGATGCTAGGTACAAAGTCTCGGTGAGGACGGGGATCAGCAGTGTCAGAGAAGCCACCCTGGGCTGGTTCTTGAAGACAGGTGGCTAACGGTGTGAAGCAGGTGCCAGGCACTGTGAGGGATGGCATATAGAGATTGATGTATTTTTATGACAGTCTGATGTGTTAGGGATCATTGTTTTTGAGAGTCTAAAACACTTTTTCAAGGGCTCATGGGAGATAAGCATTGATGCTTGGATTTGACCCTCCAGCTTGTCTGTGGGGAGAATTCCTCTGCATGCCGTCACTGGTTGGAGTGCAGGGGACACAAAGTTTCCTGGCTGTGGGGAGGACAGAGTGGTACCATGGTGACTTGAAGGAACATTGCAAGGTGACTCTGTTTGCTTGGAGTACAGGCAGGCTAGAGAAGATGTCACATGGGAAGACTCTCAATGCCAGGCCAAGAAGTTGGGAGTTCACCTTTTGGGCAAAAGGGAGCCATGAGAGTCTTTGGGCAAAGGAGGCTGATAACAGCTGTGCTTGAAGACACCAGATCTGGCTGTAGAGACACCAGGTCTGATGGGCATTGGTTCTGGGAGGTATGTGGCCCCCTCCAGGGTCTGCAAAAGGGGGCCAGGGTAGATGAGAGCAGCTTTGGGGAGGCCGAGTAGATGGAACCTGGCGCCTTTGGGACTGGAGGTGAGTGGAAGGTCAGAACTATGAGATCTATGCCCAGGTGACATTGCAGGGTGCTGCGGACAGGCTGCTGGCCCTGGGTAAGGGGCAAGCTTGGCTTGGGCCTGCAGGTGGAATCGGCAGCATGGAGCCTCCTCCGGTGAGGCAGGGGTCCTCCAGGTCAGAGGCAGCGGCACATCAGCAACTTCAAAGACACATAGGAGGGTGGCATCTGCCATTTTGCTTGCCCAGCACCTGCTCCCTCTGCTGCTGACGGTACCTCCCTTGTTTCTTTGGGGGATATCGCTCTTCCCATGCTTCACCAACCCTGGGTGGGGATGACTCCGGCTGAGAGCATGTGACCCGCCCTGGCCAATCAGCGCCCTGATGCTCCCGCGGCCCTTAGGGACTGGTTCAGGGTCGGGGTAAGCTGCCTTCCTGCATGCCACAACCTGCGGGAGGTAAAGGCCGCCTGGTGCAGGCCACGTCTACGACCTTGGGGAGGAGGAGGGTATGAGGAAGGGGGAGAGACAGGACAGAGATATTGACCGAGAAATTGAGAGTCCTCATTGCGTTGATTTTGATCTCCAGCCATCCTGGGAGGCAGATGTGTACCCTCATGACTTCCTGTTTGGGCAAAATGATGACTAGATATAGTGAAAGGGTCATGACTCACTCAGGTGAGAAGCCACACCATTAGGGGACACGTGCTTTAAAGGAGGCAGGCACAGAGGGAAGGCATGGCTACATTTGCCCCCAACTTTGCACAGGGGCAGGTGCATTTGATGTTTGCCACAAACAATGCCATCCCCAACCTGGCTGCCCTGTGGGGCTCCAGTTGCAAGGGGGAAAGAAATCAGGAAATGTAACCAAGGTGTCAGGAACCATAGCTGTGTGAGCTGGGCAGTGGATTCCCCCCTGGGGCACACTGCTTCCATCCACATCTGCCCTTGCGGAAGCCTGGGCATGACCCTAAACTCAGGACATCCCAGCTCCTCTAGGGCTGAGTGAGCCTCCAGTTGGCCTTGGTTTCATCACTATCAGAATAGCTATAAACCCAGCTCAGAGCTTACACATGCCCTGGCCTCCTCTCACCTCCCTTTGGGGCAGATGCTATTTTTAACCCAATTCTACAGATAAGAAAATGGAGGCTCAGAGATTCCTAACATTTCCGAGGTCACTGTAAATAATGCAGGACCCGGGATTTGAACCCAGGCCCAGAGTCTGTGCCCTTTTACCCTCCATGCACCAGGACAACCTCATGTTGGTGAAAAAAGGAATCAAGCATAGCAGTTCATCCTCACTTTACATGTCTTACTTCATTCACTTCCCGCTGCAAACCTATTAGCTGGGTACAACTGGGGAATCTCATTTATACATGAGGAGATCGAGGCACAGAGGATTTAGGAATCTTGCCCAAATTCCACTGTCAGTAGGAGGCAGAAGTATATTTTGGGATTATGTTTTTCAGATGGATTTGAAATGCTAATGTGCTTTAAGTTTAATTTGGAAGCCAGGATGGGTGATAACTGTAATTTCTAAATCTGGCTTTCATCAATCGTGATGTTCTTCATGTGTAGATTTATATTAAAGAAGCAGATCAGGGGAGGGAACAGGGTGGACAGAGGAGAGTGGTGACTTGTCTATTGATGGAAAACCATATTCTAGAGCTCACTCACCAACATGTAAGGAACCAGACAATGTTAGAGCCAAAGATGAGGTTCGAAAACAAAGTCACACCAGTACGTCTATGCAAATTGGTTCCTTGGTGAGGAAAAAACCCGATGTACTACTGTTTGTGGGCCGTCTGAATGTGTTACGACTGCTGTGGAGGGGGAGTGTGTGTGTTTTTTTCTTTATTGAGGACCTATTACAGGACATATTTGGGTGCAGCAACTCCCCGAGGCTCATGAATTGGTTCAGAGACAAAAAGCATGAATCATTTTAATGTGAAGGTTCATGGACATCTGCTTGAGTAATTTCTGACACTTACAAAAAAATCTTTTTTGAGGGCTGGGGTTGTGGCTCAGTGCTAGAGCAGTTGCCTGGCATGTGTGATGCCCTGTGTTTGATTCTCAGCACTGCATATACATACGTACATACATACATACATACATACATACATACATACATACATAAAAATAAAGGTCCACTGACAACTAAAATTATTTTTAAAACACTTAAAAAATTTCAAAAAAAAATTTTTTTGAGTCTGTGTTATATTGAGGACTTAACAGTTTAAAGTAAGGTGGATTTGGGGACTGGTAGCCTATAAGCTTTGTGAGGGCCTGTGTGTTTACTGCTTTTTTCTGGGGTGGGGGGTGCCGGGGATTGAACTCAGGAGCACTCAACCACTGAGCCACATCCCCAGCCCTGTTTTGTATTTTATTTAGAGATAGGGGCTCGCTGGGTTTCATAAAGACTCGTTTTTGCTGAGGCTGACTTTGAACTTGCGATCCTCCTGTCTCAGCCTCCCGAGCCGCTGGGATTATAGGCGTGTGCCACTGTGCCCAGCCTGTTTATTGCATTTTATTGTGTGCCTATATGCAGTACCTGCTCCATAAATACTTTTTAAATAAATGGTGAGCGGAGGAATATCCAAATTTTGCCCCACGTCAGAGCACGTAGAGTCGGGCACAGTGGTAGCCTGCTCAAGGGAGACTGTCTACTCTCCGGCTCCAGCAGTGAGGGCCATGTTAATTAAGCACCTTTTGCTGGTTATTTGCTACTGACCCTGTGGTAAGTACCAAGTGCAGCTCACTGTGTTTCCTCTTATTTCACTGTTTCCTGCTCTGTTGCACAGGGAGCATTAATGCCCCGCCACCATTCTGCATTCTGTGTACAAGCATTCTATTAGGGTCATGCTGTCAGTAGGCCCATTTCACAGGTGAGGCGATTGAGGCCTACAGTAGTAATAACCGGTCCAACATCATGTCTCTTTTTAGTGTCGAAATCAATCAAAGGAGCATGACTCTTAAAGGGTGTTTGCTTCTCTGCTGTGTCTAGGGAGGGAGGTTCAGGCCTGTGGTGGACTTTTGTTCAGTCACTGGGGCTGGAGAGTTTTATGCTCGAAGGACTTCATGCTCAGTGTATCTCACATGTTTTTATTGGAAAAGGGCCACTGCCTGTCATCTCTCTTACAGATCCGATTAAAGCTGGCTGTAAAGGGAATTTCTGTAAAGTGAATGCAGGTAAAGTGAACACGAGTGAAGCAAATTCCATTTCCTGCCTAAAAAATAAGATTGCTCACAGAGAGGTCCCAGGAGGCCCCCCAGCCTGCAGAGGAGCTGGGCTGTGAGGAGTGGGGCTCTAGGACCTACCTGCTTTTGGTCATATCCCTATGCCCAGGCCTGGCTGTCCTCAGCTGTGGATGCTGCTCTCAGGACTGTATTTTGTGCAGATGTTAACAGTGCCTAGGAGTGCCGGGGTCCACTTTGCTGCTTATTGTCTAACTCGGAGGATATAATTGTGCAGAAAATTAAAAAAATAAGAATATCTCATATGACCTCCCTGATTTAAAATTGGTTATCTTTTTTGGGGCAAGATTCCCCTGTTTCCTCTTTTGTTACACCAAGCCCGCTTTACTCATTTCTGTCTCTTGACCGGCCTCTGGCTCCAGGGCTTCTCTCGTCTTCCATAGTGTATTTGCATTGCAAATTTTTTATGTAAAAAGAACACATTTTCCTTTTGACAGGCATAGGACTAACTTAAAATGTAAGTTCCATAGATACTGATTTTGTTCCTTTAGTGTGGAGAATAGACCAGGTTCCTACGTGGAGAATTCATAGAAAAAATATATGGGAACAGAGGAGACTCTAGGCATTACCTGGGTCCCCCATGCTAGGTCAGAGGATTTCCTTTAAGAAGTGAGAAGTTGCATGGTGGTGCATGTCTATAATTCAGTGACTCCGGAGGCTGAGGAAGGAGGATCATAAGTTCAAGGCCAGCTTCAGCAACTTACAGAGACCCTGTCTCAAAATAAAAAAAAAAGAAAAAAAAAAAAGGACCGGAATGTACTCAGTGTAAAGCACCCCTGGATTCAACCCCCAGTACAAAAACAAAAGAAGAAATAGAAGTTTACAAGGCTGAGGTGATAGTAATATTCTAGGAGAGGGCCTTAAACTCCAGGGAGATGGAGGGAGGAAGTGAGGCGGCCTAGAGTGGGTAAGATAGAGGTGGAAGACCCTCCCCTCTGCCTTCCTTACTCCCCAGGAGCATTCTGGGACAAAGGAAGTGGAAGCAGTGAGCGGGGAAGTAGCCCAGGCTTAAGCTGGTGAGGTGCTGTTTACAAGTCGTCACAGGAAAGACCGCTGTGGGCGGGCCCTTGCCCTCCCGTCTCTCTGTCAGGAGCTCTTGGGGGCAGGGGTGGGGCTCAAGATGGGGGATGGCAGTGGCTCTGAGATTTACTTCTTGCATTTCCTGTCTTTCCATTCAGAATCTTCCTGGGGGCTCAGGGGCCTATGGGCCAAGCTGAGGAGGAAGGGGATTTCTCCGTGAATGCACATGTCTGTTTCATGTTCCGAATATTTCCTGGGCCCAGAGAGGGTTTTCTGGTCTGAAGAGGACAGGATGCCCCTCGGAGTTCTGCCGGTGGAAGTGGCAGACTATGGGTTTCCTGGGTGGAGGGTGGACCGGAAGGAGTGGGGCCTTGGTCTGAAGATCTCAGTTGAACTTCGGACTGGCTGTCCTAGAGAGGTAGCACGATTTCCTCTGGAGGTTTAAAATAAAGAGCAGAGATTGGCTCCCATCTGGCTTGAAGGGTGTGGCCTGCCTGGTGCCCGGGTGGACCCCGTGATCTCCCCAGTCTTCTTTGTTCTGAGACTAGACACCCCACCCCTCATGGCCCTGAGAAATTCCTGGGAGGAGAGAGGTTTCTTCTCAGCTAATCAGGCTTACTGCTGGAAAAGAAAGCATCCTGAACCCTTCTGCTTCTTGGGCGACAGGCAGGAAGCGCCCACTCCACGCTGGCACCTCTGCCTGAGCTCTTGTCAGATGGGACAGCAGGGCTGTGGGTCCTCCAGACCCTGGGTTGACACACCCTGCTTGCTGTCTGGAACTGGTTAGCCACATTCTTCAGGGCTCTGATGTCTGATGAGAAAAGATGACCCCAGAGAAGAGAGATCTATGGCTAGAGTCAGGATTCAGTGTCTTCTCCCATCCTTGAAAGGGCCCTTGTTTGGACAATATATTTCAGGGTCCTTCTACCATGAAAGAGCAGAAGCAGCTCAGTAGAAAACTTGATTTTGGAAGGTGGGGGTAAGGTGTGGGGCATTTGGAAAACATGATTTTCCATATATAAATATTTTTTCTTTTTTTGGAATCTAGATGACACAACTTTCAGAATCCGACTTCTTGCTAGAAAGAGAGGGGTTTTTGTTTTCTGAGAAGTTTATTTAAAAAACCAAGTAGAATGTGAGTGCTCTAGCTGCCCATCAGTGGGGATAGGCAGCCCCTAAGGAGCTGAGAAGTCCATGATCGTGTACTGCACATCTGGAACTCCCAGGAATGCAGATGTGCTGGCCACAGGGCTCTGGGGATAGAGGGAGCAGAACTGTGCTGGAGCTGGCTGACCGCACTGGGGTCCACTTGGTCCATCTGTGACTAAAACTGATTGCCAGGGGTGGGGACGGGGAATTGAAAATTCTGTGTGCCCTCTCCTTGTCCACATCTTCCTGTGGAGCAGAGAGGCCTCCTTTGGCTTCGGCTTCCTCATCTGGAAAGTAGGGCGTGGACCGTCACTTGTCCCCAGGGCTTCCATGAGAACCTAAGGGAGGAAACAGAGGGTACAGGTGGGCCGGGATGAGCGACCCGTGAGGGGTTGGCTCTGTGGCTCCTGTGTGTTCACTGGGACTGCTGCCTCCATGGGCCAGGAGGATGTGACTCTCAAGCACCTTTGTGTCAGCGGTGCATGGCAGGTGGTCTGCAGCACACTCTTTCCAGCCCTGCCGGCTACCAACAGGTTCAATGAGGCTTTGCCAGAATGTTCACCTAGCTCTTCCTAACAGGGGCCTTTTTTCAGATTCTGTCCCACACTCCTGACCACAGACTTCTCAGGGAACATATATTTTTTGCTAAAGTGAAGCTGGCCTAGCTGTAGTAAGTTTTATGGCAGTGTGGTGTCATTGTGGAAATGGCATAGTGGCCGGCTCATAGTGGACATTCACTCATTGACCCAGTGAACAGGCCTTGCGCCTCCACTGTGCCCAGGCACTGGGGTCGCTGGGGTGCTAGGTAGATGTGGCCTTTTTCTTGATCCTGGAACTGGCCTTCTTCAGGGATAGCCTGCAGATAACACAAGTGAAGGGGAACCTTTGTCTTCTTAGGTTCAGTGCCTGGGGGCTACAAATTAAATTGACAAGAGACAGATGAACAAGTGGAAAACCCCCAGATTTAATGCATAACTTAGGCCTGGGAGTTCTCAAGGAAAAGTGGCTCCAGGAAGTGGTTGGAATCTAGGGCTTATATACCATCTTAGGCTCAGCAAAGGAAAATGGATTTGGGCAAGTTATGGGAAGGTAATGGGAAGAAATATGTAATAAATAAGGGTTGTTTAGTAAGAGTTATCTCAGGTGCTAAGAGTTGTCTAGTCATCTTCCTGCTATGGGAAGAGGAGGGAAAGATCTTTAAAGATGGAAATTTATGTCTTGCTTGTAGACAGACAATGGGGAAGGCAGAGAGCTAATTGCTTTCAGCTCAGAACAATCCCTTGCCAAAGTGGGGTGGCATATCCTGGGTCCCTCCATTAGTAACTTAGATTCTATTAAGGAAACATGGCTTGGAGACCAAAGATAGAGCACTGAGTGGAAAAGTTTTACTGCTGGGTGGGGAACCCAATCTAGCATTGATTCGGGGCTTGCAGGGATGCCGTCTATACCGGGAGAAAAGGCATAGGTTTTGCATGGCTCAGAACCCCTGAGTTGCATCCTCTTCGCATTTGGAAAGCCTCGTACTGAGCATCGGTGCGTGACTGGCCACCCCTGGGTTTGCAGCTCACTGAGTATGCAGCTGTCTACGAGTGGACTCCTGTGTACCACAGGGGCTACACCGGCATTGTAGTGCTCAGCTGTGTCTGTCGTGTACATGGTATGTAAAGACAGGATTGTGGCACCCAGTAAGGTCTGCACTGGGATCAGCAGGCTAGGGGGTCAGATCAGGTTTGTCTCATTCGATGAGTTATGTACCCACCCAAGATGAAAGTTGTCAAAATAATGTAGAAATGTGAAAAATAATATATGAACCCTGAAGCACAAGGAATAGAGCATTAAAAAAAATCCCAACTGTAGTACTCAGAAATCCTTTGGCAACAAGTGATATAAACTAAAACCTAATTAGTTTAAACAAAAATGAGAATTTATGGAGTCATGTGTCTGGGAATCCAAATGTATTTCTGGATTTCTGGATCCAAGGATTCAAACACTCTCCCTGGGGTTCTTTCTCCCCATCTCTCAGCTCTGTTTGTCTCTCCTCCACTTAATTCTTGCAAGGTCAGGAGGTCAAATAACAACTCATTTACGGGCCCCAAGGCCAATAATGCTTCTTTTCTGCAAGCCAGCAGGAAGTCATGGAAGGGACTCTTTGGTGACAGGCATCTGATCCTTTGCTGAACTTGGAAGGAGCAGAGGGTGAGGGGTGAGCTGGGGTCCTGTGGAGTGGTCATTACTGAAGCAGGGGATGAAGGCATGGCATGTGTGGAAAATTTCTTTTATCCCAAACCTGCAAGAATGAGGTGGGTCCTTGGTAGGACTCAAATGCATCGGTAACTTATCTGCCTTGGTGGTAGGAGCTTGGATTTTAAAGATGTATCTAATGATAGAAGTCACAGTGTATAAAATAGGATCATCTGGCCCAGAGGTGTCCTTCCTGCATGTTACAGTTGAAGCCCACCTTTGGCATATGCTGAAGCCTTGCTCCCATACAGCCAGGGTTTGGCACACTTCTCTATAAAGTGTAGATCATAAATGCTTTAGGCTGTGGGCCATTAGGCTCTGTTGTAGCTACCCAGTTCTACCATGGTAGCTTGAAAACTAAACAAACCATATGGCTGTGTGCCAATAAAACTTTATTTATAAAAACACATTCTACAAGATTTTGGCCCAGAGATATCCTGCCAACTCCTTGATATAGACATGACCAAATTTTTTTTCTTTCTTTTATTTTATGGTGGTACTGGGGATCAAATCCAGGGCCACATGCTGAAAATTATATATTCTCATAGGCCATAAGATGCTGCTCAAAATTGTATGTTTGCAAACCACATATCTGATAGGGGGCTAATATTAAAAAAAATCCAAAGAGGCCAGGTGTAGTGGTACATGCCTGTATTCCCAGTAACTTGGGAGGCTGTGGCAGGAGGATTGCAAGTTCAAGACGAGCCTTGGCAACTTAGTGAGACCCTCTGCAACTTAGCAAAGACCCTATCTCAAAATAAAAAATAAAAAGGAAACTGGGAATATAGTTAGTGTTAGAGTGCCCAGAGTTCAACCCCTAGTACCCACCACCCCAAATCTATCTATAACTCAATGACAGAAACCCAAATAATCTGATTTTAAAATGGGCAAAGGGCTTGAAAAGCTGTTTCTCCAAGGAAGACATACAGATAATCAATGGGTATGTGAAATGTTCAACTAATCATCAGGAAAATAAAGTCAAAACAATGACATGTCATTTCATACCAGTAATGATGGCCATTGTCAAAAAAAAAAGAAAAAAGAAAAGAATAAGTGTTGGTGAAGATGCAGAGAAATGGAAACCCTCGTGCCCTGTTGGTAAGTGTAAAATGTGCACCTGCATGAAAACAGTTTGGAGTTTCCTAAAAAACGTATTATAAATCGAATTACCATACGACCCAGCAACCTCACATCTGGGTGTTTATCCAAAAGAATCGAACTCCTATCTTGAGGAGATATCTGCATTTCCACATCCATTGAAGCATTATTCACAATAGCCAAAAGATGCAAACGACCTAATGTTCTATTGATGGATAAATGGGTAAAGAAAATGTGGTATACACGTATAACGGAATATTATTCAGCCTTAAGAAGAAGGAAATCCTGCTATAACTACAGGGGGAATGAACCTTGAGGACATTATGCTAAGCCAGTGTGATTCCACTCATATGAAGAACTTAAAGTGGCAAAGCTCATGGAGAATAGAATGGCCATTACCATGGGCAGCGGATGTTAAGTGGGTGTGGCTGTTCGGTTGTACAAGGGGAAACGTCCTAGAGCCTGCTGCCCAACATTGTGTTTACTGTTACAGTTCCATACTATACACTTGAAAATTGAGGAGGGTAGCCTGGCACTTGCCTGTCATCCCAGTGACTTGGAAAGCTGAGGCAGAAGGATTCCAAGTTTGAGACCAGCCTCAGCAACTTAGTGAGACCCTGTCTCAAAGTAAAAAATATAAAAGGACTGGGTGAACGCAGCTCTTGTTAAAGTTCCCTTGCGTTCAATCTTGAGTAGGAAAAAAAAAAAAAAAAAAAACAAAACTGAAGGGTAGGAGGATAGCCTCACGTCCTTAAAGCACTGCATACATATATATGTGTATGAAATAAAGTAATTTTATGACAGTTTATTTTTTTGTTTCTAACGTGGTGGGAAGTTTCGGGAAAACATAAACTTTATCCCATCACAGAACTGAGGAATCGGGATTGCCTCATCCAAAGAGATAAGTAATGTCCTATTGCAGTAGATAATCCTCAGTATTATCTACTGAGGATGTCTACCATGGCCACGTCGAAGAGGTGGCATCTGGAGGACACAGGAGATGGCCCAGTTCACACACTGATCAGGACATATTTTTCTTGGTGGTTTTGGCAATGCTTATAGTTATGCCACACATTGGGGATTAGGTTTTATTTTCAGTATTGGAGATTGAACCCAGGGGCACTCTACCACTGAGCTACATCTCCAGCCCTTTTTGTTTTTTATTTTGAGACAGGGTCTTGCTAACTTGCCCAGACTAGCTTTGAACTTGTGCTCCTCCTGCCTCAGCCGCTGGAGTAGCTGGAATTACAGGGGTGCACCATCAATCCGGCACAAATTTTGGATTAGGGTGGCATGGCTACTTGAGGCTTAAAGCTCCCTCTACACCCTCCAAACCAGGTGCTCCTTGGGTCTGAGAAGGAGCATTGTTTGGTCAACAGAGGGCTCTGGAAGCTCTGATAGGACTGTCACTTGAGAAGAGCAGGCTCCTCAGGGATTTGCATTTCAGCACCTTTAAACTTTTTCAACCAGCTGCTGTTTTAAGTAGCACACGATGGGGCCAGTGGAGGGCCCCTTGGGGATCCATGCAGATCCTAGAATGATTCTGAGCCCCAGAGGTCAGACTCAAGCACTAGTCCTGGCCTGAGGAGATGGGATTTCGAACTGAGCTCCTGTTTTCTGCAGCTGTGATTAGGTGATGCAAGGGCAGCCTGGAGTTTGGGGTCTGTGTGACCATCCCAGGTCATGGGACTCCAGGCCAGGGAGAACATTCCATTTGAATAAGATACATTTAATAAGAGCAATGGAAAATGGCAAACCTGGCTTAGGGAAAGGGAATGTGCTCTTTCATGTAAAACAAACAAACAAAAATATGTGACTGTGGGAAGCTTCCAACAAAATAAGATGACCTGAAGGCTGGATTTAAGAATTGGCACTGAGGGAAATCTCATTTCCACAGCCGATGACTCCCCCTTCAGCTATGTTCATGCCAGTAGAGCAAACAAAAATAACTTCATAAATGAGAGTGTATGCAGCCCAGCACGCTGCGCCCCGGCTGTCACACAGCGGATGAGAACCTGGAGACTCTGTTTACAAACCACATCCTTGGTCTAGAGAAGGCCAGATCAGGCACTCCTGCAAGTCTTTAGAAAAATCCCTCTAGATAGAGAATCATGGCCCAGCTTGCTTCTATCTTTTATGCCACCTTGTTTATTTATTTCCCTTTGGGAAGAATGTCTTTGTCCTGCCATAATTAATTGTAACCAGCTTTTGTTTAGATTGGGGTACATGGAAACTGCTCAGAGTGCTCCAAGTGTGTTTTCGAATGGTGTTTTGTAACTAGGACCTGAATTATTTTTTCTTTCATCACACAAGCAAGAGAAGGATGCATTTGGAATGGAAAAGATTCAAAGTATAGAGCCACATACATCCACAGGCAAGCATGAAAGCCCTCTCTGCCCTTCCTGGCTCTTGAGTGTTTATAGGTGTGCAAACGTGTACATACATGCGTATACACATGTACATAATTGCTGTCATTAAAATTGTTAATTCATAAATAGGGCCATGATGTGTGTATTGATGCACAACTTGCTATCTTCATTTAAAAGTACAGAGCTCCAAAGTGTCAGCCTGTGTGTGTGTGTGTGTGTGTGTGACCTTTTTAATTCTGCAGAGCATTCCATAATCTAAATTCCATTCATCATTTATCAAACTATTTCCTTACCCTTTCTTTTTGCCGGTAACTGGAGAATGATAGTGTGAGACTGTGTATGTATCCTGTGGAGCTTTTACTTCCTGGTGTTGAAACAGGACTTCCAACTAGGTGAAGACCTGGGCCACAGGTTGGCAGATTGCAGCTCTTTGGGCCAATCCCCTGTCCTTGTGTTTTTTGTGTGGTTCACAAGCCAAGAATGGTTCTTCATTTTTAAATGCTTGAAAAAAAAAAAAAAAAAAAAAAAAAAAAAAAAAAAAAAATTAAAAAGGATAAGTAGTTCCTGATGAATGGAATTCAACATTCAATATCGTAAGTAACGTTCCCTTGGGACTGAGCCATGCTCTTTGTTGACCTGCTGTCTGTGGCTGCTCTCTTGTTATAGTGGTTGGGACAGACCATATGGCCCCCCTAAAATATTTACCATCTGGCCTGTTACAGAAAACATTTGCTGACCCCTGACCTAGGGCAAGTTACTAATCTCTCCATGTCTCAGCCTTCTTTTTTGTTAAATGGAGATAATAAAAATACCTACTCTGTAGGATTTGGTGACTTAATACATCTATCTAATCAATATGTACAACACACCAGATGTGTGTGTGTGTATATATATATGATATATACATATATATATATGTATATATATATACACAAATTGCATGGAAAACTTTGCGTTTCGTGATTGCTCATTTAAGTTTGGCTATTATTATCGTATTGTTATTGCTGTCGTGACTCTGGGTGCACAGGTGTGAGGGCATCACTGATACCTGGAAGTGGGCCTAGGGTGAAGGAGGCATTGGTTAAGTACTACCAAATTGCCTTCCAGGTGGTCGTCACCAAATTATGCTTCTGCAGCAGAGCCTCTGCTATCCTGTCTCCTACGTGTGTGTGTGTGTGTGTGTGTGTGTGTGTGTTTAGTTGTCGATGGACACAATACCTTTATTTATTTATCTTTACATGGTGCTGAGGATAGAACTCAGCTCCTTGCATGTGCTAGGCAAGTGCTCTGCCATTGAGCCACACCCCCGCTCTTTCCTGGGTTCTTGACTCTGGTGGGGCTTGAGGCTCAGAAGGAAAGCTCAGCTGTGGAAGAGCTCAGTCTCGACCTCCATCAGGCTCCTTAGAGCCAGAAGATCCCCATCCCAGCACCGTGCGCAGGCCTTAGGCTGTCTCCTCGGTTCAGAACTGCTCGTCATTCGTTCAGGGAGGGCTCAGCTCTTGACCTTTAATTTTCATTTGACAGATGAAGAAGCCAGAGGACTTGGAGGAATGCAGCTCATTCCAGGTCTCGAAGCTCAGTGCAGAAGTGGGGTTTAAACCCAGATGTGGGAACCCCGTAGTACTTTCTACTCCACTCCCCTGACTTCCAGGAAGGTGGAAGCAGGTGTCAGACACACGACATTTTCTATCTGTGTGTCTTCCAAGTCAGCATCTTGGTCAGCGGGTCAGAGCTGCACAAAAAATGGGAAGCTCATTTTGGAGAGCAGGGCTCAGCCACGGCCACAGTTCTTGCCTGACCAGAGAGTTGGGGATCCTGCGTGTTGCTCTTTCTAGTAACCCAGTGCCCTGGTCTTCACTGCTCAGTCAAGCTGAGACCGAAGCAGTCCTGACAGATGGCCGTGGTCTGGGTGAACTGTGCCTTCCCAGGCCTCCCCTGCACACCAAGGGCCTTTGCTTGCAAGGCTATAGAACACAGAGCAAAGTTCCCCCACCCATTCCTGACCTGGGGCTCCAGGGAAATGTTTCTGGTTTTGTTTTCTGTGAGGAACAATTTGCATTTTTTCTCTTCCCTCCCCTTTTTCTCACATGGATGTTAAGAAACACCAAAATGCTGCTGGCCCCAAAACTGTCTGCATTTCAAACTCTTAATTTGCATAGACACTAGTTCTCTAGGCAGAATGTGAAGCATTTGACAGAGTTTCCCTGAAGGAACAAAAAACCACGGGTTGCTATTAAAACGGGGGCAGGCAGCTCCCACCAGCTGCGGAAGTCTTACCCCAGGTTTGAAGGCAACCAAGCTGCGTGTTGGTGACGTGCTGGTGATGTCACAAGGCCTTTCTGGGATGCTGAAGCTCATTAAGAATATACTCAGGACTTCGTCCTGATTTCACTCCCAACTGTTTTCCCAAAGGGTTGGCCCTCCAGTTTGCAGCCCTGTCACTCAGAGTTCCTGTAACAGAGGAGACGCCAGAGCTTTTTGATAGTCTGTGAGCATTTATCTGGCATTGTGATTGTCGTACACCCACATTATTTTCTTGCTCTCTTACAGGGCAATGATGTTAGGTGTCTGGGGGAAAGACAATTAAAGAAAAAAACCTTCCACTGGATATAGACTACGTAGGTTGTGAACTAGCACCATTGGCATTTGGGGCCATGGGATTCTTTGTCATGGGGGCTGGTCCGTGCACTGTAGGATGTTTAGTGGTACCTTTGGCCTTTACCCTCTAGATGGTGGGAGTACTCCTGTAGTTTTGACAACCAAAAATATCTCAGGATATTGCCAAATGATCCTTGGGAGGTGAAATTGCCCCAGGTTGAGAACTATTGGCTCAGGTTTGGTGGTCTTGAATTTGCACACTGGTGCGTCTGTGACCCCTCTGCACAGCAACGGGCAAATAGGGGCAGCTGTGTGGGAGCCAGACCGCCCTGGGAAGCATTGGGGTGTTGGGGGCGGGGCTGGAGGCCCAGCTGCTGATCCTGGGGTTGTCTGCAGCTGATGGATCTTCATGCTCTGATCCTGGGGAGCCCAGGCCTGTGATGCTCAGAGTCGCCCTGTTGTGCCCCCTTTGGGATTCTGAAGGGCATGGAGATGGTGAAGTTCCTGAGAGATGCTCCCTGCTGGATCCCAGTGGCCAGGACACAGCCTTTTCCTAGGGATGAGGGTGGGGTAGGTTCTGGTAGCATCTGTCTCTGGCTCATGTGTGTCTGTGAGAGCCCCATGTCCCAGGCCCTGGGTCCCAGGTACAGTGGGCTGTGTGACTGGGAAGGGGACAGTCCAGGTATTTTGAGGCCTGAGTTCCACCCCAGTGGCAGCTCAGCCCTGGGCTACTGTTTTCCACCTGGAACATTCCACCTTTCTCTTTTGTGCCTGGTTTATAGGCAAAGGTGGAGCCAAGAGCAGATGGCAGCGTGACTGCCTCCATTGGTTGTCAGCCCCGAGTTCCCGATCGGGGCGGTGGAGGCATGTCAGGGTCAGTTTGTGGCCTTTACCCCACCTTTGTAAGGCCCCAGAGGAGATGCCAGTAAAGAACATTCCTTTTCCCTGGACAAATTTGAGAGGCAAGGCCTTGGGAACTTGCCCTGATTTATCTGGAAGTCATCCTCCTCACCTGGGGCCAGTGAGCCAAGTGTCCAAAGGGCCAGGTGTTCTCAGAGAAGATGGAAGACACTGGGACACAAGGGTTATGGCCAGCGTGTTCTGCAGGGGCCCTGGCCCCACACCAGGTAGGATATGCTGCCTGGTTTTCCTGACCTGCCCTCAGTGCGCAGACCAGCTTCAGCCCTGGTGTGCTCACCCACTGATGAGGGTGCTGCTGCCTTGTCTTCTCAGCCTAGAGACAGCCCAGAGGTGGCAGCCCAGGGTGACATGGTAGCACCCACACCACCCACTGCTCCTCTGAGCTCAGGTCTGGGGGGCTCTTGAGATCATGGTGGCCTTTGATGGAGTCCCAGAATTCCAAGGAACAGACTCCCATGGATCAAGTGGGTTTTAGCCTTGCATCAGGACAGGAGCCACATAAGGCCACGACTTCTGCTGAGTCCTGCTCAGTGGTCTTCACAGCCCCTGCACCCTGCCAGGCTGTGGGTAAGAGGGACAAGCCTGCCTGCCCCCTCTTTATGTACGTATTTACTCAAAACTTTATTTAAATTTCCCCTTTTATTTTAAGCCAGAAGTTTGGACTCCTTGATGCAGCGGCTCTGCTTTCTGTGCCCAGTGATCGAGCCCAAGACCGGGGTGGGTGGTTCCCTGACGTGCTCACCAGGCACCGCCTTGCTGAGCCTGGGCCAATAGCCCGGGCTTTGTCCCTGGACACCCACTCGTTTGGAGGTCACAGCTCGCCATAAAAATGGTGTGAGTGGCCAGCTCTTTCTTCGCTGTGGCTCCGGGCAGCCCCACCCAGCTCTGGGATGGATGGAGGCCTGAGAGTGAGCTCCCTGCGAATCATGACACAATTCCAGAACTATGCAGCATCTGCGGGAGGCTGTGCAGCTCCGTCTGGGGGGCAGCCCCAGAGGGCCTCTGTGCTTGTGCTCCTGGTGGGTCTTTGCCTCAGGGTGTGTGCATGTGCACATGTGTGTGTGCACACTTAATCTTCAGATACTCACGTGGGCCCTTTCTGAGTGTCTCCTGGGAAAAGGAGAAGCAAAGAAAACTCTGCTACCTGAGGAAAATGCTTATGCCTTAAGTTAACGGGACTGGATGCTTCTTCAGGCTCTCTTGCTCTTAACCAAACCAAAACAAACCATGGTGGGAGAGGATGAACCGCAGTGGGGTCTTCTAGACTGGTGGTCATCCCGTGGAGTGACACTCCCATCTTCTAAGTGCCTTTGAGAAATGCTCTCAGAATCAGGCAGTGCTTGAGTTGGAGGAGACCTGAAAGGTCATGGTGGCCAAGTGGATCATTTTAAGGGAAGAGGACATTGAGGGCCCAGGAAGGCCATGACCCACCCAAGGGTTGCACAGCCAGAACTTGGATACGGTGTCCTGATGTCCAGGAAAGGGTTTCACCTGCGCTTCCCCCTTTACTTTTCAGACTGGCTATTGTGGTGGGTTTAGACAGCACCTCCTTTTGAACTCTGATTTTATTCATTTGGCAGTTCTGAGTGTCCCTTGGTATTCCGGGGTCTGGGGGTTGTGTGAGTGGGGAGCAGGCGGACCTGGTCCCTGTGCTTAAGGGGACCATCTAATGGCCACTCTGCCAGCAGGTGTGCTGACCCAGCCCAGGTCGTAGGGAGACAGAGGAGGTGGAGTTGGTGATAAGGGACTGAGGGTGCCAGTCCAGCCTCAGGACCTGGCCTCATCACCACTTGTAATCCCAAAGCACTTCCGTCACCCCAAGAAGAAACACCGTACCTGTTAGTAGTCATTCTCCATTTTTCCCACTGCAGCCGTGGCAACCACCAGTTTGTATTTTGCTTCTATGGATTTACTTATTCTGGACATTTCACAACGGAATTATGTACATGTAGCCTTTTGTATCGGATCTGTTTCACTTGGCATGCTTCCAGGCTCATCCGCGTTGTAGCCTGTGTACAGATTTCTCTTGATGGTCAGTCAAATAATATTCCACTGTGCGGCCATGCCAGCGTTTGTTTATCCATTCATCCACTGGTGCTCTTTTCATTTAAGTTCCAGTTACAGCCCCCAAGGTCCCCCGGCGTTCTCTGGTGACTGTTTGAAAGTTAATTCTAATTTCTCTAATGGACACATGGATCGACATTCTCCACCTGCTGGACTGGCTGTATTTGACCTGTTTCCAGGTGGCCTTAGGAGACATGGAAGAAGTAATTTTGAATCGCAAAGTGAATATTCTCTTCCCCTGCCCCCAAATCTGATATAGCTCCCCTGGGGGCGAGCGCCAGCAAGGGCAGCACTGTCACTCCTCAAGAGTATTGGGCCAGGTGGCCGAGCCCACGAAGGGAAGGCTGCTAGCGACGGGCTGTTGGTGACTCAGGTGAGTCTTTCCTTACAGCCACGCTTTGGTCATAGTGAGGAAGGTTGGGCCTCAGTTAGTCCAAGAGCATGTTTTGGGGTCCTTGCTTAGAGTATTGCCTTCGTTTTAAATTTTCCCATTGGTGTCATTTATGTACAGTGACATTTACCTTTTTAAAGCACACAGTTCTGTGACTCAGCAGATACACAGTCATGTGACTTGCTGCAGTCAGGAACTCTTTCATCCCCTCCTACCCACAACATGCTCTCAGACCCCTTTGTGGTCACCTCCTGCCCCTGGCAATCACTGGTCTGTCTTCTGTCCCCGTGTTTGTCTTTACAAGAATGTCACAGAAATGGAATCACACAGAAGGTGGCCTTTGGGGTCTGGTTTCTTTCACTTAGCACAGTGCCTTTGAGATCTCTCCACGTTGCTAGGTGTCAGTTCCTTTTTGATTCTGAGTAGTAAGCAGTCCATTGTTTGTTTATCTCTTCCCCAGTTGAAAGGCATTTGGGTTGTTTCCAATTTTTGGTGATAAAAAATAAAGCCACTACAAACATTCACAAACAGCTTTTTGTGTGAACATGAGTTTTCATTTGCTTGGGTAAAATACCCAGGAGTGGGATGGCTGGGTCATATGGTAGGTGGATATTTAGTTTTCAAGAAACTTCCAAGCTGTTACCAAAGAACTGTATAATTTTGCCCACCAACGATGAATGAGCATTCTCCTCTTTTGTTACTTCCAGGCCTCTGAATTGAGCAGAACCTGTGCTTGGCTTTCCAGTTGCAAGAAAAACACTCTGCCTATCACTCCTGTTTTAGTTTGGGTTTCCCAAAAGTGAACTCCAATGATTTGTATGTAAGTAGTGTATTTAGGTGGGTGGGGGTCCCAGGAAATTCCAGTAGGAGAGTTAAGTGACAGGAAAAGGAAGGATGCCGGTAAAGGTGGCATCACCTTACCATTTTGGTAACTGGTGATCTAGCCCCGCCGCCCCGCCCCCGACCCCTGACCCCGTCCAAGTCCTCTTCCAACCAAGGGTCCAGGGACTTGGCTTTCTGTAAACAACCCCATCAATCAACTGAGTGCTATGGTGGGCTTTGGTGGCTCTGTGGTGGCACTCCCAGCCTGTCCCGTGTGCAGGGAGACCTGGCTTTGGCAGCAGAATTGCAGGTGTCGGGTGCTGGGAAGTCTGGCCCAGGTGAGTCAGTGAAGGGCCCTCTTCTCAGGTCCCAGATGGTTCTGCTCTGCCCACTCCTTCCTCCAACATGCCCCTGTCCACCTGTGGCTTCCTCTCTGCCTCATAATTTCTGCTTATTGTGTGTCACTTCTTTATGTTCCCACTCCCAGCTGACTGCAGAGTTCCAACTCTCCCAAGAGAGAAGTTAGTCGGTGAGTCAGTCACTGCTTTTCTATTGAACAGAGCCCTCTCTTCAGGCCATCTGCAGCCACCCTGGCCATCTGGCAGCTGCCCTTGGGTCAGGTGGCCTGTCCTGGGCCACCAGCTCTGACTAGGGAGGTGGGGCATAGAGCTGAGAGCACCTCTGTCTACTTTAATCTCCCGTGCTGGTGGAATGTTCACCGTCTGCACTGGTGGTCAACCATGGGCCTGGGAGTGGCCTTGGTGTCTCTCTCCAGCATATAATGTGATGTAGCACTTTCTTCAGATCAGTTTTTTTAAAGTCAATTAATACCTGATTCAGAGTCTCTGTGATTCTGAATCCTTGAAACTTCCCTTTTTACCATCTGCTTAAAAACTTAGAATGTCGTCAGTTTGGGCAACTTCAGTTGCCCCATGGGCACCCACCTACTCCGTGCTGTCAACTGTAGGCGTGTAAGTTATCACTTTGCCCTCACACATTGCTTGGTGGCTGACTGGGCACACCTGAGGGTAGGGCTGACGCTGTCTCTTGGAGTTCAAAGCCACAGTGCGTCCATGATGCCGCCTGCAGTTCCTCAGTTCAGAGCCTGCCTGAAGGTTTTATGCCACCGTCTTCAACTTGATTTTACTATTGCTTTGTTTTGGCTTCAGGAAATGACCAAGAGACGCCTGATGAAAATTATTTTGGAGTCATTGTAATGGGATGGGGCCCCGCTTTGAGGAGCACCAGACAGGGAGTCATCTCTTGGCATCTGCTAGAATACGTTCTGTTCCATAGACCCATCAACTTGGGAAACAGGAATAAGTGATTCTTCTACTTTTCTACCATAAAAGTCTAAGGGTCCTTGCAAAGGAGGAAGTTAAGTCTCTTTTCAATCATGCTTTCAGTTCTTCCTCTCCGGTTCTTTTCCTCTTCTCTTCCCCTCTCTTCCAAGTATTAAAACCTCTTGGCTCATTACTGTGGGTCTTTCCTTTTCCTTAAAGAGGGCTGGGAGAGCGGCAGGTGGGAGGCACGCTGGAGAGAAGCTCAGGGAAGCTCAGGGCCGGCCCACTGGGCTCTGCATTTGTTACCCAAACTAGCTACGTGCCTGCCACCTCGAGCACCCGCCATGGGCATTTGTAGCTTGCTTCTCTGTCATTTTGCAGCCGGGTTCTTCTGAAGTCCAGCAAATGACTGTGATTAGGCGTGCTTCTCCCCACCACAGTGACGGAAGCCCAGCTCCAACTGGCTTAAGTAAACAAACAAACAAACAAACAACTCCAGGGAGCTCACTGGCTCATGAGTCTGAGAAGTTTGGCCCTGGGTGGGGCTTAAGTGATGTCATCTGGTGTTTGTCCCTCTCTGTTTCCTATCCGCCTCTCTGCAAAGCTGCTGGCTCTGCTTCTGAGTTTGGCCTCTTTCTCTTTTGCCCCTGCTCGCCCTTTTCCCCCTCATAGGAAACATGGCTAGCTGCTGTGTGTCCTGAAGTCTTGATCTTGGACTTGCAGCCTTCAGAACTGTTATTAAACAATAACGTCTAATTTCCTGTCTGTGGTACTTGTTACAGCAACCCTAGTGACCCATGCAGCTGGGTTCTCAGTCTCCACTAGAGAGCCTGGGTTCTGCTGTGCTAGAAGCAAGGAGTCCCTCCACTAGAAGCCATGTGCATATTTCCAGGCATTCTTGGTCCTTTCAGAAAGTCTAGACCCTGTCGATCCTAATCTAGACCACTGGGTCCTTCTATCATGAGCTGAGCTGCCTTGATTCCTTCTCTAGGCCCGTTAATGAGGGTTTCTGAGGGTCCCCAGCCCTGAGCTGAGCCAGGACCACCTGGAGACAGAGGACATCCCTAGCCTCTCCCAGGAGGTCAAGGTAAGGTAGTTGTGCCCACTGTCTCAGGGAAGTATATTTGAGGATGCTGCGGGCCTGCCCAGTCTGATTTCTTAACCTACTTTTAGAAACAATGCTGACAATAACAATACTTTTAAAAACAATGTTTTTTACCAAGGAGAGCCCTTCCCAAATGCCCAGCCGCCCTCCAATAAGCTTTTCCTTCCCTTTCATAACTTGTATGTTTTTAAGGGTTAGGAAGTTAAATAGTAAAGCCAGAGGGAGTGCAATATCTAGCCCTTGCAGCTGGGGCAGGAAGCAGGAAGGCCGACTCTCCATGGAGCCAAAGAGGCCTTCACGACGCTCATTGCCCTGCTGGTTGCAGGCAATGAGAGGGCTTTGTTTTGTTTTGTTTTGTTTTTTTGGGCACTGGGGATTGAACCCAGGGGCACTTTACCACTGAGCCACATCCCTAGCCCCTTTTGTTTTTTGTTTTGAGACAGTCCTGCTAAGTTGCTTAGGGCCTTGCTAAGTTGCTGAGGCTGACCTCGAATGCAGTGATCCTCCTGTGAGTCACTTGGATAACAAGTATGTGCCCCGTGCCTGGCCCAAGAGGGCCCTTCTTGCCACTTTTCCACTAAGTGTGGACTTGGTTAGTTGGTGGAGTTGGGGCAAGGTGGGGACATGTCTAGTTATCTGTAATTGGTACAGATGGTCTCTTCTATCAGCTTCCAGTCTAGGCGCTGGGGCCTTAAGTGATGGGTCAGCTGGACATTGGGCCCCTCTTGGCTCCTTGAACTGGCCAAGGCCAGGGATTTACATGCTGAGTTGGGCAGTCCTCCCCACAGGTGACAAGGGGCTGAAGGCTGAACTCAGGTCCCCTGATTTAGGGAGTGGGAAGGGTGACAGGTAGAGACAGAAAGCACTGGTCCAGTCTCGGTTCCAAAGCAAGGAGGTCCAGGCACTGCTCAGACCTGGGTTCTCCTCCATGGAATGGATCGGATGCCCTCTTGCATCTCGGAGCTGTGGAGGAATGGGTGTCCCTACTTGGCCTCCACACAGTGGTATGTGGGACAGGGGAGACTGATGGCAGTCCTTCCCAAGGTCCTGCCCAACTCAGTGGAAACTCAAGGTACTATTCACTGGAAACAGGTCACCTGGGGAGCCAAAGCTGACTGAATTCTGCAGTCAGCGGGAGAAGGGGAGAGTGCCTTTGCTTGTGCCGACCCCAGTGAGCATCCTCTCTGGGTAGAATTGGGGGTCTTGGCCACTGGCTGATTGTAACTCTCTTACCTCATTCCAGACTCTCCTAGGCAACTTTGTTCTCTAATTGAAACACAGAAACAACCAGCATCATTTCTAAACAGAGAGGGACTTTTCCCAGGAAGTTTGGTGACCTGGTGTGTTCTCTTCGCTTGTTGAAGCTTTGGCCTAGTCTCCCACGATCGGAGTGACTTGCTGCCGGAACAATCAACAGTAGTCAGGGCTACTTCCCACGAGCAGGAAGAACGGGTTCAGGTGGGTGTCCGGAAGGGTTTCATGAGCGCATCCGTAGACCCTTAAAAGGTGCCAAGGATTCCTGTGACTCCTGGTGTTGGGCCCAGTGATGAGAAGCAGTAAGGGCTGTGGTTCTGGAGCTGGCGGGGCAGGCCTTGTTCAGAGAGCACCATGCACCTGAATTCTGCAGGGGCAATTCTGCTTTCCAGGCCTCCTCAGAATTGCTAGCCCCAGGCCTGGGATGTGGACGTTGGAGGGGCCGTGCTGCCCTGCCCCTGCCTGCTCTGCCAGCTGCCCCCGTGCCAACCTGCTGTTTTGTTTGCTCCCTTTGGTCTCCATGAGTCCCTTGAAGGTGCTGGAGCTCCCTGCTGTGCTCTGTGTCCTCCACCCATCTGATTCCTTACGACTTCAGGGTTGGGCATAGGCAACCTTCTCAGGAGGCCTGCCTTCGCCGGCCTGTGTGGCTTGCTCCTTTGCAGACCACGCCCAGCACAGATGTTCTTCCTTGCAGCGCCCCCCCTTTCTTTCCTCCCCAGGGTTCAGAAAGTGCTGGTGTACCACGTGCTGTCGGCCTCTATCCCCCATCAGCTGGGTGTGGCCCCGTTGTGCCACCCACAGCCCCCTTTGCTGAGGTCCCTCAAAGCTGGGTGAATGCATGAGTTAGCTGGGGGCCGTCTCTAGGGAGCAGCAGTTCCTTGGGGGAGGCTGAGAGGTAAATGTGGCTTTTGTAGGTGAAAAAAAACAATAGGCGTTTTCCCTCCAGCAGCTCAAACCGCAGAGTGCTTGGCACTCTAATTCAAAGGGGGAAAAAACACTTAAGAAAGTTCTGGAAATTTCATCTGACTTTGAGTGAATGGGTATGCCCTGCCTCTGGAGGAACACAATGTGGAATTTGAACTCTACCCTACCTCAGAGAGAAGGCTGCAGCGATAGGGTGAATGCATTCAAATGTCAGGAGTGTTATTATTAGTTTTAATCTTATCTTTGTTAATAATAATAACAAGACCCGCCTAGAAGTTACTAAATAGCAGACAGGCGCTTCCGTGAGCCACACTGTCAGATAGCGCAGTGGACCTGGGGAGGCGGCGGGCCAGGGCCGGGGTGTTTTCAGGAAACCCCGCCCTGCTCACTGTGCAGCTACATCCTCCACCCGCAAAGGGCGCTGGTCATTCAGAGATGTCCTGCATGGCCATGGCCCCCTCGGACACTTGCATGGCCTCTTTGGAGGCTCTTTCATCCCCTCAAGCTGCCAACACAATAGGGTCTGCAGGTTTGAGAACTCCAGGCAGTTCTCTTTGCAGAGTCCTCTGGAGTCTTTCCCCTTCTATTGTCTGCTGTCCCAGAGACTGGCTCAAACAATGTGTTTCCTACAGATTTTGTTTGCCTGCATTGACTTCTTTGTTTTGCTCTAGTAAACAGACCTTAGCATATACAGATCTGTATATTTGACAAAGAGAAATCCGGAGCCCTGGACAGAGAGACTGCACTGAGTCACCAGCTCCTTGAACTTGAAGACCTTGGACGGTCAGAGCTTGTACATGACTCATGCCATCAGTGCTGGGCCTGTGTGAGTCTTCCATCGCCAGCTGTGGTGATGAGGGGGTGATGTGCCTGATGGGCGAGGGGAAGCAGATGTTTGAGTGCTAGGTTATGCTGAGGTGCAGCAGGTGGACTCTGGGCTCGGCTCTCAGGGCTTCTGTCTGAGCTAGCACCTTTTTTAGCTGTGTGAATTTGGGTACTTAGCCACTTAACGATGTCAATCCCCTTCTCTGTCAAAACAGAACCCCCTCAGGTTGTTGGGAGGCTAAAGGAGTTGTTATTTGGAGATCATTTGGCACAGAGCCTGCTCTTGTCATTTGTCTGTTGGACCCTGTTTTGTGGACTCTTCACAGTCTCTGGTCCTGCAGAGCTACTTGACTTGGAATGGAGTTTGAGTGTCTGTCCCTGAAGGTAGATATGATCGTTCTGGTTGTACAGGGTCTCTCCTTTCATCAAATGATTACGAATGCTGGGTGCAGTGGTATATGCCTGTAATCCCAGTGATTGGGAGGCTGAGGCCAGAAGATTGTAAGTTCAAGGCCAGCCTCAGCAATTTAGCAAGACCCTGTCTCAAGAACACCAACAACAGGCTGAGGCTGTATCTCAGTGTTACAGTGCTCAGTACCCACCCTCAAAAAAAGGAAAGAAAAAATGATTCAGAATGTTCTAAACTTCTATCTCATATGGGACCTGTTCCAACTGAACAGGGTGTAACCAAGGGCATAGATGCTGAATGGGACAGACCCAGGTTTGCACCCTGGCTCCTGCCCTTCCCACCTGCATGAGCTTGGATGGGCTCTTATCTTAGAGCCTTTCTCATGTGTGAAACAGTGCGTGATATCCTTCTTCACAGGGTGCCTGTGAACTTTAATGGCAAGGGGGATTTGTGAAGTGCTCTCTGGGGCTGGAACGGAGCTGGCTCACAGGGAGGGGTGTTGCCCTGGTCTATAGGGGGATGTCAGGGTACCATGGAATCTGGAGGGTAGGTCTGAGGAGATAATTGCAGTCTTTAACTTCCTCTTGCCTGACCCCATCTGATATTCAGGATGTATATGTCCTTTGCAGTCCCTGGAAACACAGGGAGGCATGGCCATCCAGGAGGGGCCTGAGCTGGCTGAAGAGCAGAGATTCCTGTCACTGAGAAAGCATCATGCAGAAGGTGGGACTCAGCATTCCCTTCTGATGGCTTTTAAAGCCCTTCTCAACCTGCTAAGATTCTTCTACAGAACCAAAGAGTACCCCCTCTGATGTCATGCACATATTCTACGTCGCAGAATGTGAACGAAACTAGACAGGGTGGCTTTACTCTTGAGAGGCCCCATGGGAGAGGAGATTGCCCAGGTTGGTGAGTAGACAGAACGTGGGTTTCCAGAAGGGACTTGGCACTTCACTCTAAGAGCACTAGAGGTGATGTGAGCTCTGTCCACTGGCACCCCTTCTGAGACTGGTCATGTCGGGGCCTGTGGTCACCCCTGGTGGCATAAAGGGGGTTTTGATGGCTCCCTCGTGGGATTCTGCCGCCTGCCTGGGTCAGCAGGTTGTGCACAACAGAGCATGTAGACTCTATGTGAGAGAGCGTGTAGACTCTACGTGACGTTCTAAAAAGGATTTCAAGTGAATCCATCTGTGATCACTGTGTGTAGTGGATGTTTAGGGCAGGATGCCAGCCTCAGGCTTCCTCAAGCCTCCCAGGGGACCCGGCACTGGTACCCTTAGGCCACAGGTTGTGTAGGCAGTGACTCTGACCCACAAAGTGGGACTCATTTCCCCAGGCATTGTCCCAATCGGCCACCTGCTTTTCAACTCTGTTTTGGGACTTTTGTCTGATGGTTGGGAAGTGGCTGAGTCGTGTATCTAGGGATTTTAATGGTGTCATCCTCATTTTTTATTGAGGGTTTCAAGTAGCTTCTCCTCTATTTCTTCAGCTAGCTGGAGCTGGGTTTGTGAGTGAGAGAACCCTGAGGCGTTTGGTTTGAAGCAAAGCTTGATTAGCCATTGGCACCTAATCGGAGACTGGTTCCAAGCTAGCCGTGCTGCCAAGGATGGGGACCTGGGCACTGGCCAACACCCGGCTTGTAACACTGACCTGCCAGATGACACGGGAGGCCACGGTCTCCCTGTGGCACAGAAATACAAACCACACTTACCTTTGAGATGTCTGACCCTGACAGGACTGGAACTATGAGCTTGCCAGCATGGCGCTCAGGGGTGGACTGCCCATGGATGTGGAAGGAAAAGCACCCAGGCTGGAGAAGAGCACCCTGGCCAGAGCTGTGCAGGGGGATCCAGTAGGTGTGGCCGTCATCCCAGGCTCCTATGGGGCCCTTACCTGCGCTTCCTGCAGCGGACATCAGCCCATTCATTCTGCCTGCTACCACCTGAGACTCAGGAGACTCGTCTGACCAAGGCAGTTGCTTGGCTTTTGTCTCATTTGGTGCCACTGCCAAGCCTCCTGAGGTGCAGGCTAGTGTCTCCTCCTCCAGACTATTACCTGAAGCCCTGTAGCCAGAGGCCAGAGGTAGACTCTGAGGCTCAGGCTGCAGCCCTGAGAACAGGGATGGGGCTGTCAGTCCCCGAGAGTTACAGCCTCTGTTGCGGCTCTCAGTGGTGGCCCTCGGCGAGTCTCTTGGCCTCTGCTGTCTGCAGGTTCTTATTGTTACAGGGAACTTGGGGGGGAAAGCAAAGATCCTTTAGTTTAAAATTTCTTAGAGCAATATTGCAAAACAGTTAAGGACCTAGGATTTGAATTCTGGTTTGGCCATATGCTTGCTTCCAAAAGCTCTCTGTTTCTTCATCTGTATAATGGGCTAATGATGGTCCCCACCTCCCTGGATTTGGGGAAGATGAGATGAGAGCAAAGTAAGTTCCTGTCACACTGGTATGCCTGGCTCAGTCGGGTACTTCTTCCCGCGTTATGAGTGTGACTGTCCTAGAAAGCTAGATAGCTGATTGTAGCTGAGGTTATAGCCAGAATGAGCCCCCAGAGCAAAACGACAAGGGGACTGGAGAACGTGCAGACTCTACACCCTTGGTCAGTATCTCTAGTTTCTCTTCTCCAAGCAGTGGAGCAGCTGTGACCTGTGCCTGACCTGTTAAAAACGGGACGGGCCACCTGGGAGGGGAGCCATTTCTTCACTTGGGGCAGACCAGGAAGCTGAGTGGCCTGCAGATGGTATTTCCTCTCTTGAAAAGACCCTTCTTTCACATCCATGTTCTCTGCATTTGAACTTCCCGATGGGGGAGACTTGATACAGGGAAGAATTCAGGGTGAGCCCTTTATTTCCTATGTAAACGATGGCCTTTGGCTCTGGAGTCCAGTCTGAATTCTCCAAGGCAATATTTTTTTTCCCCTGCAGTGGTTTTAAAGTCACACCATGCCAGGCTCTTGGCTGCTGCTGTTTCTGGCTGGTGACCCCAGTGAGATGCCAAGAAATTAGGTGGGTGCCTTTGGAAGGCTTTCAGAAACTGCTCATTGACATAGAAATGCAGCATTAGGGGAGGGGGAGAGCTGAGCCCAAGCTCCAGTGAGCACTGCGCTTAGCTTTTGGAATTCAGTCAGGGAAGACAGGAGGGGTGGGCAGTCTGGGGCCTGGCTTCTGGGTGATACTGAAGAAGCAACTGGGGTTGAGTGTGCACAGCTGTCTCACTCTGCACTAGGTTTTGAGAATGCCCCTGGTTGGGGTTTGAAGATGGTCTCTGTGTCCTGTCACCTTCATTTGCCAAATTAGAATTTCATGCCCCGGGGATGATGGAACTCCCTGGGCTTTTGTAAAGGATTTTTTTTTTTTTTTTTTTTTGGTACCAGAGATCGAGCCTAGAGGCACTTAACCACTGAGCCACATGCCCAGCCCATTAAAAATAATTTATCTAGAGACAGGGTCTTGCTGAGTTGCTCAGCGCCTTGCTAAGTTGCTGAAACTGGCTTTGAACTCGCAATTCTCCCGCCTCTGCCTCCTGAGCTTCTGGGATGAGATAGGCCTGTGCCATTGTGCCTGGCTGTCAAGAATGCATTTTTTAAAAAGTCAAATCACGAAGTGTTTTGGTTTCTTGAAGCCACTGTGCTTCAGCAACAGTCAGCAGAGGCAGGTAGAAGCCTCCAATAGGAGGGAGATGAGCTCTGCCTGTCAGTCAATGAGGTCTCGGAGGTGGGCTGAGCACCTCCCTTCCTTCTTCTCCCTTCCTCTCCCCAGTCCTCCATCCTTCACCCACGTATCCCCTTCCTTAGGTGTCGTGTTCATTTGCTACGGAGAATATAACCAAGTGCCACAGACTGGGCAGCGTGACTAGCAGAATTTTATTTTCCCCAAAGTCCAAGGTCGAGGTACCAACAGGGTTGGGCTGCTTGGAGTCTCTCTCCCCATGGCTTTGCACATGTCCTCGTTTTGCTGTGCCCTTACTTTGTCCCTCCTCTGTGCATTCATTCATGTTGTCATGTGCGTCCTTATCCCCTCTTGTTGTAAAGACACCAGTCACATTGGAATCGGGCCCACCCTATCAATTTTAACCTGACATAGGCTTCTCTTTAAAGGCCTTGTCTCTAAATACAGTCACATTCCAAGACCTTGTGGGTTAGGGCTTCAGCATATGATTTGGGGGACGCAGTTTAGTCCTTAACAGGAGCCAAGCCCTGAGCTAGAGGCTCCTGATAAAGAGATGAACTGGGCAGCCCTTCCCGGCCGAGCCCAACACCCTGGGGAGACAGGGCAGGAGGATCCAATCTTCTGGTGAAAGAAGACCCAGGAGGGGCTGGCTCTGGAACACAGAGTGGAAGGGTGATTAGGATAACTTGTGACAAAAGGGAGGACTTCCTATCCCTGTCCATGGTGCACCCTTCTAAGCGTGCTGTGGTCCTTGAGGAGTGAGCAAGTAGCGGTAGCCTGAACCCCCTGGCTCTGTGGCTAAGGCCAGCTCCGGCCCTGCAGGGAGAGATGGAGGCTGCGTGCCTGTGCTGACGTACATGCCAATGACTGCCTGGTGTTTTGGCCAGTGCCTTCCATGGAGGAACCTGCTCCACTTTCTGAGGCAATGAAGCAGCAGGGAAGGGTGTAAAAAATAGAGCGTCTATGGGAAAGTGTGAAGTCCTTGTTCTGTTGCTGAAGTTGTGACCTGGTGGTGGTGGTAGTGAAGGGGGACAGCCCAGCTGCACGGGCTCACTTTTTTTGTTTTAATGTTTTTATTAGTGCATGTAATTATACAAAATGGTGGAGTTGATTGTGACATATTCATGCGTGCATGTAATTTGCTCCAAATCATTCCCCAGTCCCTCCCCTTTCCTTCCTTTCCTCCCTTCCACTATTTTCCTTTTACTCTTTTGATCTTCCTTCTATTTATTGATATGTGTGTATACATTTTCATTATTGCATTAGAATTTTATGTAGAAGTGGGATTTATTACTTTATTCATATATGCATATAGCAAATTTGGTTGATTTTTATACCCCAGTTCTTCCCCTTTCCCTCTGTCCTTCCCTTCCCCTTGATCCGCTGCTTCTCCTCTGTTGATTCCCCTTTTATTTCATGAGCTCCCCCCTTTTTCTTTTTTTCTTTCTTTTCTTTTTTCTTTTTGTGATGCTGGGGATTGAACCCAGGACTTTGTGCATGCTAGGCAAGCACTCTACCACTGAGCCACATCCTCAACCCCTCCCCCATTATTTTTAAGTCTCCCCCCCCACCCCCCTCTGTAGCTTCTGTGTATGAGGGAAAACATTTGGCCCTTGAGTTTCTGAGTCTTGCTTATTTAACTTACCACTATGTTCTCCAGGACATCCGTTTACCCACAAAGGACATAATTTCATTCTTCTTTATGATTGTGTAGAACTCCATTGAGTATATGTATCATATTTTCTTTACCCATTCCTCTGTTGACAGACACCTAGGCTGGTTCTGTCTACCAGGTGTTATAAATTGTGCTACTGTAGACTTTGGAACGTTTGTATCACTAGAGTATGCTGATTTCAGTTCTTTTGAATAAACAGCAACAGCAAAAATAGCAGGATACACAAACAACATGCCCAAATCTGTAGCTTTACAATAATAAACCTCATGAAAAAGAAAACAATTACATTCACAGTAGTCTCAAAAAAAATGAAATACCTGGGAATAAATCTGACCAAGGAGGTGAAAGACCTCTAGATGAAAATTATAGAATGCCAAAGAAAGAAATTGAAGAAGACATTAGAAGATGGAAATGCTTCCCATGTTCATGAATAGGCAGACTCAATATTGTTAAAATGCCCATATCAATAAAAGTGATTTACAGATTCAATGCAATCCCCATCAAAATTCTAATGACACTCTTCATAGATCTAGAAAAATAGTACTAAAATTTGTATAGAAGACTCAGAATAGCCAAAGCAATCCTGTGCAATAAAAATGAGGGTGGAAGGGGCTGGAAATGTAGCTCAGTGCTCAGTGCTACCTGCCTAGTGTGTGTGAGGCCCTGGCTTCAGTCCTCACCACTGGGGGGAAAGAAGGTGGGGGCACCGGGAGGCTGGAGGCGTCACAGTCCTCACCCTGAAATTATACGACAAAACTACCATCACAAAACTAGCATGGTACTGGCATCAAAAACTGAAGACAAGCGGAAGAGAAGGAAGACACAGAGATGAACGCTCGCGGACAATCACCTCATCTGTGACAAAGTTGCCAAAAACGAAGATGAGTCATCGCATCTTTGACAATAGTGGGGACAAGGCAGCCTTTTAAAAACAAAGGTGCTGGGGACACTGGATATCCATCTGTAGGAGGACGAGCCTAGACCCCTGTCTGTCACTCCGTACAAAAGTCAACTCAAAGTGGATGAGAGCCCCAGGCATTAGACGAGAAACTGTACCACTGACAGGAGAAAAGGTGGGGCAACACTCCAACGAATAGGCGCAGGAACTGACTTTAATAAGACCTCTGAAATGCAAGAAATAGAACCAAGAATCAACAAGTGGGATAGCATCACCTTAAAAAGCTTCTGCACAGCCAAGGGAAAAAGCACATGCAGAGAGAGCCTGCAGAATGGCAGAAATCTTTGCCAGCTACCCTTCTGACAGAGGGTTAATATCCAGACTGCAGAAAGAACCCCAAAAACTTAACACCAAGACCCAAATAACTCAATCAGTAAATGAGCCCGTGAACTAAACAGACGTTTCTCAAAAGAACAAACACAAATGGCTAATGAACATGTGAGAAAATGTTGAACATCCTTGCCAATTAGGGAAATGCAAATCAAAATGGCACTGAGATTTCCTCTCACCCCAGTTAGAATGGCAGTCATCAAGAATATAAGTAACAATTAATGCTGGAGAGGATATGGGGAGGAAGGGGTATTTATCTACTGTTGGTGGAACTGCACATCAGTACAACCACTGGGGAAATCGTTATGGAGATTCCGCAGAAGTCTAGGAAGGGAGCCACTGTGTGACCCAGCTATCCCATGCTTTGGTATTTGTGCATTGACTTTTTTGATCGTTGGAGTCCTGTGTCTGGAACCCTACAACCAAGTACCTACAGTGTTGTTCTGGATTGCCTAGGTGTGGGCTGGGTTGAGATGGAAAAAGCCCTGAATGCAGAGGTAGGCAGAACTGGCTTCCCCTGTAGGCAAGGGGAAGTCCCTGCTCTATGCCTTGGGTGTTGGAGGCCTTGAACCTTTGACTCCAGGGAATTTCCCATATCAGTGAGAACACCTGTAATCAGGAGGCAAAAGACTTTAAAATTGGTGCAGGGACACATTATGTTCAGTAGGGGGTTAACCCCAGCATTTTTTGAATGTTTTCAGTCCGGTGAGAAACATGAGTGCCCGGATGTGCATATGGTCCATCCCGCAAGGCTGAGGCCTTCCACTCTTGTCCCTGCCTCGCACGCTCAGGGTGAAAGGATGGAAATACATGGGTGTATAAGTATTCGATTTCCTACTTTCAATTTTCTTGGGTATCCACTTAGAAGTGAAATTGCTGGATGAGATGGTAGCACTGTGTTTAATTTTTTTTTGGAGGCGGTATTGGGGATTAAACCCAGGGATGCTCTACCACTGAGCCACCCCTCACCCCATCCGCCTTTTTTATTTTAGTTTTGAGATAGGGTCTGGCTAATTTCCCAGGCTGGCCTCAAACTTATGATCTTCCTGCCTCAGCCCTGTGAGTTGCAGGGTTACAGGTCTGGGTCTGTATACTTGTCTATCATTTAATGTTTTCAGGCGCCATCAAGCTCTTTTCCTCCCAGAATGCTTTGGGGGCAGTGACTTCCCACTGCCTGCAGGTCGGAGCCCCCTGGCTGCCTCTTGCATGAGCACTAGTCTCACTCTGGTCCCAGCATAAGGCTGCCAGTTCGGAGTGATTTACCACATGTGCTGCCTGCACCCTCGGGCCAAGTTATCCCTCTCACCTGGGGTACCTCTTGACCCCCTTCTAGGGACTCAGCGCTAACCCCACCTTTATAGGCTCCTGTGGAAGGAGTTGCACCCCCCCTGCTGCCCCTACGCAGGTTTATGGATCTGCCTAGTGACCCCCAGTCCTAGTTTGGTAATGCCTATGTTGATGGTCTGTGCTTTGAGCTCTCAGTTCCTCTCCTCTGCACGTCAGCTCTTGGTAGGTATCAAGCACCCAGAGGCCGGGTGGATCATTCACTGTGGCCGTGCTGTGCCTGGCTGTGCCCGAGGCTTGTGCGTGGATGCCTGTGTCTCTGTTGCCCTTATCAGGCCACTGCTCTGCCATCAGCCTCCTGTGCAGTGGCATCTTTGTCACAGGAGGGATCTGGCTGGCTTCAGACTCTGGTGTCAGCGGCTGAGCCTCTAATGTTGGCAGGCTGCCTTGGATTCCCGGGGTGGTGGCTGGCTGCCTCCCTCTTGGGCCCCTGCCCGTTTGGAAGTGTGCCCTTGAGCACTGCCATCCCTGATCCAGGCCATCAGGTCATCCGATCCCGAGGTGGCTGAGAAGCCTGGCTGAACGCCCCTACTGTGAACTGATGGCAGAGAGGCAAATGGCTGCTGTGACAGCTCTAGGGCCGCTTTGGTTGGCTAGAGACCGAGCCTCTTATTTCTGAGGGGCTGTCTCCTTGGACTGACCTGTCACTCAGGTGGAAAACCAGGGGTCCTTCTCTGCAGCCCCTCCTTTTCACCCACACTGATGACCCTCCCCTAAGTGTCTGTCACCTCTGGCCCAGATGGTCTCTGACAGATTCCCTGGGAGTTTTCAGTATGGGTCCAGAGTCAGGCCCTGAAGGCTTTGGGAGACTTTCTCAAAGCCTTTGAACGCCTATCTCTTGAGCAAACAGAGTCAACTGGTAAAGCTGAGTCCTTTTAAGGTGGCAGGACTATGAGCCGGCAGGGCTGGTGGTCACTCCAGTTGGTGTAGTCTAGTCAACTTGGCTGCTGACCTGGTCTGGTTCCCCTTCAGGCCTGGACAGTCACAGTGCTCCCTAGGGATTGGTCCTTCTGTGAAGTTGGGGTACATTTGGGGGCCTCTCAAAGCTGGCCTGCTTCTGAGTTTTTGGTTTTGTTTCGAGACTCCCAGTTCATTAAAAAATTTTAAAATGCCACAGAAAGGCCGTAAATACTATGGTATTTTAAACTGGCCAACGTTTCAACATGAAGCTTTTCAAGCAAAAGCTGCATAGCAATATGATTATTCTAGTCACAGGTAATGACAGTATGTTTAAGGAGTACAAATTCCTAGTGTGCTCCAGGCAGGCTGGACCTGTGAAGGAATGTATGTGTCCCTGGCCCTGCAGCCCAGCGTGGTCACTTCTAGAGACATACAAAGTATTTGTCCTTAAGGCTTCGGTGAGATGGAGCCCACATCCTCTCTCCTTTTCCCATTCGCAGCCTTCCACCTCACCCCTCATCCCTCCAGGCCCTGCAGGCCCTTCTTCCAGGCTGGGAAATGAAGACATGGGGGCAGGATGCGGGGAGGCTGGGGAGAGACACGTTTGAGTTGCCAGGTGTCAGGAATGCCCCATCCCTGGGCTCCTTGGCCACTGCCGGTGGTGCCTTAGGCGAAGTTGGCTTCCATGAGATCTCCGAGTCATTGAGGGACACTCTGCAGGCTGGGCCATAAGCCCTGTTCCCCAAAGGGTGACTCGTTCGAGGTCGTGTAGGTGGCAGGAAGGCCAAGACCTGAAGGTGGTTTTTCAAGGCCTGTGTGGGGCTTCCTCTGGCCGAGGGGTGTTTCGGGTCTATCTCTGTGATCCCAGGGCTTCGATGGAACCTGGGTGTCCCAAGGAGATCAGGATGCGTAACAGTGGCCAACTCCCCGAGTGTAGAAACTGCCCCAACTCTGCCAGTCGGTGTGATTTCACGGGCTCCTCTCTTACTCTGGCAGCTGGTGCTTTGATCCCTGTGGGCCCATAAGGCAGTTGGAGTACAGGGGGAAGGAAAACTGCCCAGAGTCCACCAACTAGAAAATGGAGCCTTGGTTTGGACCCATATACTTTATCAGAGGCGATGTCTAGACCAGCACTGTCCAATGAAAGTCAGCCTCCTATGAAGCTGAAAAAAACATTCTAGTAGCCACATTAAAAAACAAAAAGAGGGAAGCAACTGGAATTATTTTAATAATGATTTTATTTAATCCAACATATGCACGATTATCATTTTAACACGTCATCGATATAGAAATTATTAGTGAGATACTTTGCATTCTGCTTTTATGCTGAGTGTTCAAAATCTAGTGGTTTTGTTTTAATTTTTGGTGCTAGGGATGGACCAGGGACCTCGCACATGCTAATAAGCATGTGCTCTCCCAGTGAGCTGCACCCCGGTCCCCCCATATTAACTCAGTATGTCTGAGCTCACATTGACCATTTTAAGTGCTCCACAGCTAACCAGTGGCCTTGGCACAATTGGCCATTTGGAGCTGAGGGAAACATGAGGAAGTGGTAAAGGGGACCCCAGAGATACAGGGTGCATTTCTGCAGGACAGGCCCCCATAACACCCGAGGACTCTCCCCACGGGTGTGTGCTGGGTGAAAGGGAGCTGCCCTGGCAAAGGGAGGCCCTGATGTGCGAATGTGTGGTAGGGATCATCCCTGGAAGTCCAGGGCAGGGCCTGCGGGGCTGTGCAGGGCCTCAGCCCCTGGGCTGTGGGGGCGGAACCAGCCGTGTGCCCGGGGAGCTGGCTTTGAGCTCTGTTTCTTTTGGCCAAAGACTGTTGCAAAACTCCCTTGAGCCTGGAACAGGTACGATGTGTTCCTCAGAAAAGGTTACGTGTTTTCAGACATAACAGAGGTTTTGAGTATACAAAGAGAGGACGACTCAGCACCCGTGTTGAGAGTGAAGTCATCAGACCCATCCATCATGAGGGCGGGCGGCTGCTACCTCTAAGGGCACCTTAGGCGCAGAGGCGGCTGGGGAGACCAGAAATCTCAGATTGGGGTGGGCTGCAAGGAACTAGTGTTTTCTCAAATGAGTTGCGATTGAAAGAAGTGAAAAAATGGTTGCCTGCAACATTTCCTGGAGTGGTCTGAGGCACAGTGAGGGCAGATGAGGAGGATTCTCCCCAGGTCGGGCTCCCTGCTCACCCTTCCTGACTTGGGGGCAGAGTCGGGCAATGTGGCCAGCCCCTGCCCAGGCCAGGTTTCTGCAGAGGGGAGTTGGGGTTTGAAACGGTGGAGGAGTCTCGGTAGGACTGGACTGATGCTGCTGGAAACTGTGCACGGGCCCAGCAAGCCCAGCCTGAAGGTCTGTCATCCAGTATGGGTGCTGCGTGAACAGGCCTCGCCACACACTGGTGGGGACCACGGGTGCCTTTCCTAAAATCCTGTACTGTGATGCAGAAAGGGCTAGGATATGGTGACAGGACAGATGACAGACATCTTATTTTTAACATAAAAAAAAAAAAAAGAAAACCTATTTGATCATGGCCAAACCCACAGGGCAAGGCAGGTAGCAGGGCTGGGGCTGGGGCTAGACCAGGGAGCGTGGTCCCTGCAGTGGGCCCTGTGCCAAGGTCCAGGCCTCATTTCATGGCTTTCTCCAGGAAGTTCTTGTGAAAAGTGAGTCTCCGCTTCCCTATCTGCAAAATGGGGCCAATAACCCCAACTTCCCTTGTGAGCTAAAATTAGGTGCTGCATATGGAAGTACTTTGTAGAGCAAAGCACCCCACAGGTTCAAGGGCTTATTCTTTTTATTAACCCCACTGTAAATATTTTAAGTTTATTTATAGCTTTTAGGTATGGGGTTTTATTAGGATTTAGAAAAACTTTTCATTATGAAAAATTTCAAATACACTCAAAAACAGAGAGGACAGTATAATGAACCCCCTGTGCCCTGCAGCCAGCTTTGGGGACTCTTAATATTTCATTGGCATAATTTCAGTTCACTTTATAATAATCTTTCATTAATAGAGTTCCCAAAGTGCTTTAAGTTCTTTGAAGTTAAAGTCTTTCTGGAGAACATCTGCCCCCTGGTTTGGGAAAAAGTTTCTGAATGTTAAGTTTTTTGGATTAACATTCTTGCTATGATCTGTGATCTGATTCTGCAGGAGCTGCTAATTGTGGTGTAGTATGGGGGTCAAACTTAGGGCCCAGAGGACCCCCGGACGCTCCTTGCTCTTCCTTGAGTCACAAGGTCAATTCTCTTAGGAGTTCGGGAGCATCTGTTGACTCTGCTTTCCAATTGGATATAATTTGAAGTCTGTTCTGGAGCCTAAATGATTATTTACCCGTGAAACTTGGGAGTGGTTGGCAGGAATAATGAGGGAGCTCGGGATTCGGCATCTCCCTTCAGTGCCACGCAGGCGCCCCTTGGAAGTGGTCGCTTTGAGGCCGGTCGCCCATTCCCTTGCCTGGGTGGAGAGGTTTTGGTGGGAAAGATGGGGAGGCGGGGTGGGAGGGAAGGCTGGTTGGATGGTCTCTCCCGGGCTCAGGGGGTCTGTGTATGTCATCAGGCGGACGTGCCAGTTCTGCAACTGATAAAATGGAGTTGGTGAAGATACTCAGCCAGACTCACTCTGGGTGGCCATGAGGATCCAGTGCCAGGTCCAGGAGACGTCCTCTCTGCAGCATCTACGGCCGTGGTCTTCAGTGTGGGGGATGCTGTTTATGGCATCACCTTTCACAATAGCCAGGATGGGGAGCTGTTGCCACAGGTGGCAACAAAGAAAATATGGTCTGAACAACGCGGTATCATTCGGCCATCAAAAGAATGGAAGCTGTCATTTGTGCAGTGTGGGTGACCCTGGAGGACATGAGGTGAAGTGAAGTAAGTCAGGCTCAGGGAGGAAAATGCCACTTGAGCACACTCATGTGGAAGACCGAACAACCGATCTCACGGAAGTAGAGAGCAGAACAGCTTTAGCAGGGTGGGAAGGCTGCCGGGATGGAGAAGTTCATGGCGCGGGAGGTGGGGGGACGGCTCCTGCGCCTTGGAGCACTCTTGGATCATATGGTTAACAATGATTAATTAATTGCTCCAGCATAGCGACGTAGAGCTGACTGTGGAAACGGAGACTGCTGGAGGTGATGGATATGCCAGGGACCCTGATCTGATGTATTGAAATGTCACCTCTTACCCCATAAATATGTACAATTCCAGGTCAATTAAAAAGAATCATTTTTGTACTGGGGATTGAACCCAGAGATGCTTTACCACTGAACCACACCCCCCTACCCTTTTTATTTTTTTATCTTGAGATCGGGTCTCACTGAGTTGCTTAGGGCCTCACTAAGTTGCTGAGGCTGGCCTTGAACTTGCGATCCTCCTGCATCAGCCTCCTGAGTCACTGGGATCACAAGTGTGTGCCACCGTGCCTGGCATAAAATATTCTTAAAACTTTTAAAAAGAAAAATAATAATAGTGAAGGAGGGAGGAGTGGAAGGGAGGAAGTGCGAAGGGAAGGAAAAGCTACCTCTGTCCATCCATTACCAATGAGCCTTCACAAATCTTTCATTTCAGGATAAGGGAATGTCATTAAAAGAAAGCCCCCAAGATAAAACGCCTGTTTCCTGTGGGCTTGGAGCGCCTTTCTCCATTTTCCTTCCTGTGGAAATTGTATTCCCATCTCTGGGGCTCGGCGCAACTGCCACATCATCTTTGAGATGTTCTGGATCTCTTCCTGGGTGCCCCTCACCAGGCTCCCACTCTGCAAGGCACCCAGGGGAGGGTGGTCACTGCGCCCCCTCAGTGTGGTGCCGAGTGGGTCCTGTGTGTGGTCAGGCCAGCAAGGTCTTCTCCCTGTCACCACAGGAGACACGGAGGCTCAGGGAGGTGAGGGGACTCGCCCAGGCGGACCGTGAGGCTCAGCTCCACGCCAGGCCTTGTCTGGTTCTGTCGCTCCAGCGTGCATCCTAGTCCTGCACTTCAGGTCCCTCCTCTCTTGGACTGGGTGGTGCTGCCAGGTAGGAATGGCTCTTGCCGTTGTCCCTTGTCACCAGTCCTTGCCCAGGAGCTGGAAGCTGGGGCTGCACAGGTCTGCGGTCATCAAATAGTGGCACAGCCGTGAGGGTCTGTTCCCCTCCCCGCTCTTTCTGCCTGCAGAGCCCCCAGGAGCTTGTGCCCCCCGAGGGCAAGGTCACGGCTTCCCTGGTGCCTCTGATGTCTTGGCACACAGAGTACCCAGCTCGGTTGGCAGATGTCTCCCAGAGTGGGGAGAGGGAGGGGCTGGGAGCAGGGCATGGCCACCCCACGCTGGCCGGACCTCGCCCGTCCGCTTGGCGATTCCCGCGCTTGGTTCAGGGCCTAACGAACAACAGGTGCCTCACAGACATGGCCGGTGAATGGGCGCTGTGAGCACAGCTCGCCTGCTTCCCCGGAGCTGGCTTGGTTGTGGCTGTCTGTGGGTGCTGTCCAGGGCGGGTAGGTGGCCCTGCTTGGAAGGGCGTCTCTACTGCCCCTCGCCGTGTCACTGTCCCAACAACCTGGTGGCTCCTCCTGCCTGGGACTTGTCCCTCAGCCTGCTCGGGGCAGACGAGCATCCTTCAGCAGACTGGCTGTGCCGCCTCCTTCCCATCCCGGTGGTCGGAGAGGAGCAGGGTGTCCGAGCTCCTGGTCCTGCCTCGGGAGCGCTCTGGAACTTTCCTTCTCTGACCCCCCGCGGCCTCTCAGGCCACATTCCCAGAGAGCCTGCAGATGAGGGTTGAGTCTGTTTGTTTTCTGAGATTTCAAAAAACATGCCTTCCCTCCTCTGACCTTCAGCAGAACTTTTTTTCCTCCGACACTTGTATTTTTAACTTCATGAGAAAATATGGTAAGGGAGCACATTTATTTTCAGAAATATCATTTTTCAAGATTTTTTTTTTAACTTAAAGGCTCTGGGGACAAGGACAGTGAGGGTGTTTGGTGCTGTGATTCAGCCTGGGGGCTGCGCGGAGCTAGAGTTGTGCATGAGTAGCTCTGGCTTGGCTCTTCCAGAGCTTGCCGCATGGCCCACCTGTGGCCCTTTTGGTCATTGTCACTACCTAGGATGTCTAGGCGCCTTGTCCTCTAAGACTTAGCCCTGGGCCACTGAGGACTTAAACAAGCTCTTCCCTCCCAGCAGGAAGTGCTGAGTCTGCATTCTGGACAGGGTGGAGGTAGCACCCTTCTTGCTGGTGGCCCTCCTCCAGCTGTGGGGGGCAAAAGATGGTCCAGCCTGCTGGCATCTGTAGACCCTGATGTCTTATCCAGTGGATGTAGGATCTGAGGCCCAGAGAGGGATGGTGACTTGAACATAGTCACACAGCAGCCTGGCTAGTGGTAGTGATAGGTGGAGAGCATCTTCCTGTATCCTGGTCTTCAGGCCAGGTGGACACTTTCCTAAGTCTTATGGCCCAGCAGTGGCTTGTTGGTGGCCTTCCTGAAGGCTGTTTTAGTGCCTTCCTGTCCCTCTGGCTTGGTTGCTGCCTGGTAGGTGGCTCCTGGTCCCAGCTGCAGGGGGCCAGGAGGCGGGCTGCAGCATGGTGGTGCTGGGGTGAGCTGGACAGTATCTTCTCCATGATCTTCACGCTTCTTGCAGAGCGATCTCTGGCGCTCTTGGAACGTTGACATTGGAGGCAGAGGAGTTGCCTCCGAGTTTCCGAAGTGTCACCAAAGCAGCAGGAAGCTCAGGGAGGTCTGTGCCCCGCTTTTAGCCGTACCCAGGTTTGGGGGGTCACCTGGAACCTGTGATAAACAGCTGTCAGGGTGCAGGCTCACTTTGGCCACTGTGGGACCGTGGGTTCCGCCCGGGGCCAGGTGCTGCCCTGGGCACGGGGCTGCTGCTCAGAGCCAGAAAGGAACCCCTGGCTCGGGCCACTGCCCACTCCTGCTCCTCGGCCTTCGGTCACCTGCGCTGGCTTCGTGAGGACAGCACCCACACTCATCCGCTCATTGGTTTTGGGTTGCTGCCTTGGCTGGTAGCAATTTGGGGGGTCTTTTGGAGAATTCTAGAAAACAAAAATCTACTTCAAACCTAGTTCTTACCCTCAGGGAATGAAAACATGCTGGAGTTACACAAAAGTCTGTTGAAGTTGCCGTTTGCTAGACAGGCAGGGTGACGGTGGCTCACTCAGCACCTCGTGGGTCACCCGCCTTTGGGTAGCTTGGAGTCCTTGCTCGGGCTAGGGCTTGCACTGTGCTCTCGGGGGCGTCACCTCAGGTCTGCCTGCGAGGGCTTGGGCAGGGATGATCTCACCGTACAGGCAAAGGAGCTAAGCCCTGGAAAAGCCAAGTTTAAACTGTCATTGGAAGTTACATGTCTGGGGCTGGCTTCTTCTCTTCCTTGAATCTTGCTGTGACCTTGTGAAACTGGGGGGAGGGACGTATTTTTACCTCCAATTAAGCAGATGGGGAACTGGAGGCCTGGGGGGTCATGTAGTGCGTCCAGCCTGAGCCCAGGTGCCTGGCTTCTCACCCGGCACGCTTTCTTCTAGCCATGCTGCTCGGCCCTGCTGCCTTTGTTTGGTGCTGGGCATTGAACCCACGGTCTTTTTACACTGAGCCACATCCCAGCCTGAGTGGCCCCCGCTCCCACGGGACAGTTGGAAACCGGCGTGCAAGGTCTGCATTCAGTGAGGAGCTGCAGGGGGCATAGAGCAATGCTTTGTGTTCCAAGGGACGTTATTTCTTGTCCACCCCTGTCCCCTAGCTGTCTCCTCTCATCCCTAAGTACATCACCCACTGTGCTGTCACTCAAGTTGGTCGTGGTGTTGGTGGGTCGGTCTCTGTACCTCGGCGCATGCCAGGTCCAAGGTGTTGGCCCAATAGGCCTCTTCTGGGCGAGGCTGGGCCTGTGCTTCTCCGCCTCCCTTGGAAGGAGACCTAGTGCCCACCTCCTCACTGCCCATTACATTGGCTGGTGGAGTGGATGGAGTGGATGGTGTGGATGGTAGCCTGGAGGCCTGACTCTGTAACTTCTGCCCCAAGGCTCAGTCAGTGCCAGGAGGGTGGGTGGGTACTGCCCCCTCCCTCCTTAGCTGACTGCAGGGTGGCAGGGGTGGGAACAATACTCTATTGTCATGTTGAACCTGAAATAGACACCTGTAGAGGAGGGCGGAGGGATGAATCTATTGTGGTCTAATGAATACAGGAGCACTCTGTCTTCCCAGGTGCTTGCCAGCTGCCGATCCCCAGGGATCTGGGAGCAGAGCATTTCCCCACAGCCCCAACCTCTGCTTTCCAGAGCCCAGAACACTGAGGGCTAGGCGCTGCAGAAGGGCCGGGACCCGGCAGCAACCCCTGCTCTGTGTGGAGCGCGTGGCCTGTGGATTTGCTCCGGACCCTGCGTGGAGGTGGAGAGGGCGCGTGGGCCTGGGTGGCAGGACAGTGTGGTGCCGGGAGAACCTTGCACAGACCCAGGTTTGCATCCAGGTCTGTCACTCGGGCATTTTTCTGAACTTTTCCTAGTCTCCTTAAAATGAGACGATAGCCTCTTTAAATGGGCAGCCTGTGACGTCTGGCCTGAGCCCGGAGATGCTCCAGGATGTGAGGACTGCACCCCTCTCGCTGCCAGGACGCAGGAGTTGGGGTGAGGGGCTGGCTTCAGGGAGTGGTTTGAATCCTGAGAGGGGACTGCCCAGGCAGGAGCTCCCTGATTGGTCATCTGGGGAATAGGGCCAAAAAGGTGACCACATATCTGCCTTTAGCCACCTATCAGGCCTGACCTGGTTTTTTCACTGAAGACTCTCTTGTTTTTTTGGGAAAGGGTGGAAACACACCCAGGGCACAAAGTAAGTGGGGCACAGGCATGGTGGGTTGTCAGACCTGGTTCCAGGCCTCTCTGTGACCAGGACTGTCCCTTTGGATCACTGGGGTCAGATGGATAGGTCAGGAGAGACTTGGATGGGTTCTAGAACTTTTGAGGTTCTAGACCAGGGATTGGCACACTCTGGCCCCCAGGCCAAATCTGGCCTGACTTCTGTTTTTATAAATCAAACCTTATTGGAACACAGCCATACCTAATTGTTTAAGTATGGTCTGTGACTGCTTTTGCTCTACAATGAAGTAGGGTTGTGTAGTCTTGGCAGAGAACATGTGCTCTGCAAAGACGAAGTCCCTTTTGTAGGAAAGCTTGCCGTCCCCAGTGCAGACCTAAAGCTTCATCAAGGCAGAAAACATATCTTGTTTCTGAGGCCCAAGATACAACACTGGGCTGGGAGAGCCACAGATAAAACTGGATGAATAAGTAGAAAACCTGTCAGGAGAACTTGGGCTTCAAGGAATTGAACTTGACTAAGAATGGTTTGAATAATGACAGGTGTTTAGCATCCTAAATAGCAAGGAGTCTGGAGCTAGGTGGCCCCAGGCCAGGCTTGCCGCTTAGCAGCACTATTAAGAATTGGGCTCCTCCCTTCTTTCTCTATCTGGATCCTCACGGTATTGGTTTGGTCCTTAGTCTTGTCCCCTTATGTGACAAAATGACTGCCACAATTCCAGGTATCATGTCTGGTCCTGTTTAAACGCCTAGCTACAGAACAGATGTTTTATCTTCTCCTATATTAGAAAGGGACTCCTTTCCAAAAGCTCCCCATCAGATTTCCCTCAGTCCCCCGGCCAGAAACATGGCCCAAATTGCAAGTCAGGCCTTTTTTCTCTCTCTTTCTTTCTTCTGCTTCCTCCTCCTCCTCCGTGGTACTTGGGATTGAACCCACGGGTTCTCTATCTATGAGACACATCCCCAGTCTCACTGAGTTGCTTAGCGCCTCACTTTTGCTGAGGCCGGAATTGAACTCATGATCTCCTGCCTCAGCCTCCTGAGCTGCTGGGATTATAGGCGTGCACCATGGCGCTGGGCTCCGGAGCTCCTCATTCTGACTTCGTGGCCTCCCAGCTGCTTTGGGCTGAGACTGTCTTTGCGTGAGTCTGCTTCCTTCCGCGGTCTGGGAAAGGCGCCCCCTTGCCTTTCTGGCAGGTTTTTCTTCCTCAGATGTTGACAGCCCCAGGCTCAGGCCTGACCCCCTCCTGTCATGCGGCGGCGCTCTGGGGAAGACGTGTGGCTGACTGGTGAGCACCTGCTACATGCTCCGCCCGTCTGTGCTGGGCACTCTCTGGTCTCCTCCAGCCCTCGGGGCACAGCTCTCCCAGGGCGGTGCCCTGCACTCATTCACTCCCCAGTTCTTTCACGATGACTGAGCGCCTACTGTGTGCCAGGTGCATCCCAGGTGCTGAGCACGACAGGCCCATTAGTGCCCCGGGGAGCTGGCAGCCGCTGGGAGGGGTCCAGCCTCACAGGAAGCAGCCGAGTGCTGAGGGTCCCTGCCTGTCACAACTGGTGGGCAGAGGCCGTACTTCCTCCCAGCACCCTCGTCTCTGCCTCTGGGACAGGCATCTCAGACATACAAGGTGTTTCCAGTGGGCCCCGTTGTTATTGTGTTTTCATCTTGTGTGTGTGTGTGGTACAGGGCTCAAACCCAGGTGTGCTTGGTCGCTGAGCTATACTGCAAGCCTTTGTTATCATCATTTTAAAATTTTGAGACAGGGTTTTACCCAGGCTGGCCTTGCACCTGTGATCCTCCTGCCTTGGCCTCCTTCGTAGCTGGATTACAGGCGTGCCTACAAGCCAGCCATGCTTGGTTCTTTCCACGTGCGCTCCTCGTCTTCACCTGGCCTCCACAAATGGCTCGGGAGGCCATCTTCTCCCTCATCTCCAAATCTGTCATCAGAAGTGGTCAGTTCTGCCTCCTTGGTGCCTGTCCCCACTGTCCCTGCCCCAGCCCTTCCTTCCTGGGCTTCCTTTCCCATCTCACGTCTGGCTCTAACACGTTCAGCCTTGCCCTCTAGTCGCAGGCTCTGTGCTCGGCTGTTCCCATGGCTAGGAACATTGCTCACCTCCAGTGACACCTTCTTCCCGGGCTCACTCCAGCCTCTGGTGCAAACACCACCTGCTACGGGCCCCCCTCAAACTGTGCCCTGCAGAGGAAGCAGCCCCGCCCTCATTGGGCACCCGGCAGCCAACTGTAGGAGTCAGCGACGGGAGTTTGGATCTTTCTTTAAACTCCAAGCGTGGTTCTCCCTAAAAAGTACCACTGACAAGGGCAAATAAGCACACCCGTGAGCCTGGTTCCGGTTGCCCAGTTCTGGGGTGAACTTGGACGTGGTCTCGCCTGCCTTTTGGCCCCCAGGATGTGTGGCCTGTGTTTGAAGGTCTAGTCCTGCGATGGATTCACCCCCAGGTCTGTAGAAACCTTCCGGGCCTTGTTTTGGGGCTATGACGTGGGGTCTGTGTAGAGAAGTGCAGGGACCAGGAGCGCACGGCTGGGTGGCTCTTCACCAGGGGGACATCGTGGACCCTCATCAAGAAGCGGTGCCCAGGAGCCCCTCCAGTCAGCAGGCTGCTTCTGCCCACCTGGAGCCCTGTGCCGTGGACACGGACGCTTGCGCTGACTCTGCGCCGCTGTGCGTTTGAGGCCCGCCGCTTGGTTGCACGCAGGTTTCCTTTATTCCTTCCTGCAGCTGAATCATGTCACTCTGTCCTCCACACACGTGGCACTCAGGGTCCCCCCGGGAGACAGGCCAGGGCTGGCTCCTCACGCTTTGTAGAGAAGGAAACCCAGGTACAGTGGGGCCGAGGCCCAGGTCACAATGTCGGCAGAGGTGGCTGGGACTGCCCCTGGGGTCTCCCCAGGTCTCCACACCCTGGAACCGAAGTGTGCGTGGACAGCCTTGGTTCCAACTTCATGAACCATGTTCTGGAATGTTCTGCTCAGTCTCACATGAGTCCTCCGTGCAGCAGCAGGAGCTAATGTCCATGTAAGCTTTTCTTTTGTAGAAACAGGAATACCTCTTGTCCTTCCGTGAACACTCCTGGATGTCCCCTCTTGTCCAGCAGGCGGGGGACAGATGAGGGACACTGGGTCTCCTTGAGCACACCCACTTTCTGACCCTGGGGTTATATGAGCTTCTTGAGCTGGGCTCCTGCTAGAAAACCTAGCCGGGATGACTCTCCCAGCAGGTTGCCCGGCGTCTCGCTGGCCTGTCCTCTGGCCTCACACGAGGGCAACGACACATGAGGGTGACTGCCTGGTCCTCAGCAAGTGCCCTCGGGCTCAGTGATGCAGACTGTCTGTCAGCCATGGACCCCACTCCTGCCCAGCCACCGACCGTCAGAGCCACTGTCCCATCTGTGCCCAACGCTGCCTTCTCTCTCTCACATGGGACATCTACCTCCAGGGACACTCGTCTCCCCTCGGTAGACAAAGACTGTGTTCCTAACTCTGGTCATTTTCTTCTGGGCCCTAAAAGTTGAGCGACTTCTCTGTCTTGGCGTGATTCTGCCTGGAGCTGTGTGGCCCCAGGGGTTGGGAGAAGGTTGTGACAGCTTAGATGGGGCGAGGGTGTCACCCACACCGTGGAGGTGACTTTGTCACACACTCCACCCCAGAGCCACTGTGGAAGGGACTTACTCTTCCTGGGAGTGGTTTGTTCCTCTGCCCTGGAAACTGACGGTGACTCTCTACTGAGCGTCTTACCCTGGGTTTTCTGAATTCTTGTGCTCTTTTGGCTGTTTAAGCTCGAAACCAAGTAGTGTGTGAGGTGCCCCCCATGTTCCCGTCCACTGAGCCTACACCCTGACCTTGGACAGGACTCTGGCCGCTGTCCTCTGTGCGGATCTCGTGTCCTCATCGGCATGTTTTGCCACTGTGGCTCCAGGAGGCGAGAAGACTCTCACTTTGCTTCAAGGAGACTTGCTTTCTTTTGAAAGGGCCAGAAAAGTAGGAACGAGGCGTTTTAGAAGCATTTCTTCATTTCCTGGCCCCGTGTCCTTGCAGGTGGGGTGGCAGGTGATGGGGCACATCTTGCCAGAGGGACGTTTGAGCCCAGGAGTTCAGGTCCCTGCGCATGAGTCCTGGTCTGGAGTGGTCCCTTGCTTTCTGGGGGGGGTGGGGCAGGTGACCGCCCCTGGCGCGCAGGGCCCGGGGCGGGGTGCTCCTGGAGCCGGTTTGGTGGGTGCAGGCTCACTCTGGGGCTCACTTGGTTCCTTTTCCTCCAGGGTGGCGTCAGGTGGAGGGTGAGGTTGGAGACCTGGGGATGTGGCAGCTTTTCTCTCAGTTCCCCCTTTGTTACCTGCTCCCCTGGGCTCGGCCCTGGGGAAACCTGGCGGTTTCAAACCAGACTGAATCAAAACAGGGCCAGAAAGCAGGAGCAGCTGCTTGAGCAGAGACCCCAGAACTCAGGGGTCTCAGGAGAGGGCGGGCCTGGCTGGCACCCTCCACAGAGTTCTGGGTTCCCTGGGGGCCCTCCTTACTGCAGTGGATGCTGTTGCTGGGTGACAGTGTCTGCCCTTCTCTCCTTCCCTCATTACCCTGCCCCAGGACCCCCACCCTAGAGGCAGTGAAGGAAGGTGGCTCAGAAGTCACTGAGTTCAGTCCTTGGCAGTTTAGAGGGGGTCCCCAAGGCTCAGAGAGGGTCTGTGACCCTCTGCAGGTTGCACAGCAAGTGGGAGGATGGGCACCATGTTTGTGAAGGGCTAGCATGTGTCTGCAGTGACCAGGGCAGTGGGTGTGGATGGTGGACTGAGAGTAAACCAGTAAATAAACTCGATTGCGTTGCTCATGAAAACCATCTGTAAGTACACGAACAAGTACTTTCAGAGGACACTGAACACTGGAGTGGAGGATCTGCGGTAGGACCAATGAGAGAATGAGGCTCCTCTGCAGGTAGAGTGTCCATGTGGGAAGGGGGCCTGTGAGCTGAGATCTCCACCAGAAGGGACGGAAGGGACCATCGGTGGAAGCACCGCCAGAGTGACTCGTGGGAGTGGGCGCAGCTGCAGGATCCACCTGGACTGGAGGAGGCCAGAGGGCCTGGAGGGATAGGGAGAGAGGCAGGCAGGTCCAGTCCCAGGAGCACGTTAATGGAGGCTTTGTGGAAGAGAATTGTAGGACCTGATATGGGATCGAACTACCCTGGCTGCTGGGTCAAGAGGGTTTGAAGGGGACGGGAGGGGCAGTGGGGGAGAGGCTGGCCAGGTCCAGAGAGCAGCCCAGGGCTGGAGGGAGGGAGGGCAGAACGGGAGAAGAGTCCAGAGCGCCTCCTGGCTTAGGGTCCTGGGACCTGCTCCTCTCCCTTTCTGTGGTGTGCCCTCCCAGCCAGCCCCATGCCCTGGCTTAGCTCTGTCCAGTGGTGCCAGCGAGGTGCTGGCCTTGCTGCTTCCATTGTTGCCTGGAGGGCCTGACTCACTGACTTTCTGGATGCAGAGGGCGGAAGGGTGTGGTGTTACCTGGAACTGAGGATAATGGAAAAGTCTGAGCTTGAACTTCATCTTTTTTTGGCTTCAGGAGCTCAGTAAGAAACTAGGCGTGACCCAGAGGCAGCTTTGCTGGCAGGGCAGGGGTGGGTCCCAGGAGGGTCGGAGCCTCTAGACTGAGCAGGGGGAAGCGCTGAGGGCTGCCCTCATGTCCTCCCCTCGGGCACAGTGCGCGCCTCTGGGTACCAGTGCGCCCGGGCTCTGTTCACCTCTCATTCCTGGATGGCAAAGTAGACGTTCTTGTTCCCATTTTGTAGGTTCAGAAATTAAGGCTCAAAGAATGTTCAGCCCAAGGTCACCCAGCTAGTGAGCGACTAGCTCACCACAGCCTCTGCCTCCAGGTTTGTGAAGGCCCTAAGCAGCTCCCAGCACCGTCACAGGGGACCACCCGCCTCCTCGCCAGCCACCGGTCTGGGAGAGAACTGACCCCACTCGTCCCCACCGGTGCTCTTCCTGAGGACCCTCCGGAGTTTGCAGAAAGAGCAGCTGTCTGTGGGGGTGCGCGGGCAATTCCCTGCCCCTCTTCCCCTTCCCGCTCCCTGCCTCCCATCCCCAGCCCTTCCTCCTTTCCATCTGTTCCCTGAACCTGTTGTCTTGCTGACCCTCTTTCTGGAAAAGTCACCAAGCGAGTTCTTCCCTTCTTGCAGGGGGAGGGGCCGCAGCTGCCTTGGCCCCAGAGCCCTCCCCTGGTCCAGGGGCCCTCCGCTACCCGCGCCCCTGGCTCCTGACAGTGGCTGGGCACGAGCCTCACTCCTGAGGTCAGGCGACTCCAAGGACTCCCTTGGCCCGTGGACGGGTGTCACGGGGGCGTTCTCGCGCTGATTGTTCTTCAGCGGGAGGCTGGGCGTCGGCGTTGTGAGGTGCCCACGCTCTCCAAACCTCACAGCTTCCTTGACCGACAGGTGACCACTGTGCCCTTAGGGGCAGCATGTGGGACTTCGATGGAACCTCGGAGCCCTGCTCTTGGGATCCAGAGCACAGCTAGCTGTAATGCTGCGCTGAGAAGGGTGAGATCCCGAAGTCACTGTGACCCAGGAAACAAATGTGTCACAGGAACGGGAGGCACAGAGGAAGACTTCCTCCCAGGCTGGTGGCCGGCCAGGAGCAGGAGCCAGCGGGCCACCCCGACCTGTCCTGTGGTGTGCCGGGCTTCCCTGTGGTGGTGGGTGGCACTTGGGTGTCCTTCAGCAGCCCTGTGTCACAAGGAGCCTGGCTGTGTGTCTGTGAGGGCACGTGTGTGACAGAGTGTGTGAGCGAGTGTGACTTGGGGTCCCCGCATCGGGTTCCTCGCTGTGAAGAGGGCGGGGTGGAGCATTGGAGCCGTGTGCCGCCCTCTGCTGTGGGAGGCCCTGCGGGCTCGGTGCAGCGCACCCTTCCCTCTTCACGGGGGCCTCCGACATCAGCACTTCCCCAGAGGGGACACCCATGAGAGGGGAAGCAGCTCCCCAAAGTTACACTGTCACAAAGGAGAGGGGGCCAGGACTGGAACCTGGGCCTGCCTGGGGCAGGAGGCCACAGGTGAAGGCATCACCTGACCCCAAGTGTGGCCAGCAGGTGGGTGCAGGTCCCGCGGTCCCTGGCCCATCGCTACCACTTCCCAGGGCAGCTGCTTCTCACAACAGAGTGAGGCTGTGGGCCATGTGTTCCCCAGGCCCGTGTGGCTGATGGACCAGGAATCAGTCTGTGGGAGCCCTGGAAAGCTGGGTGCAGTTCTCCAGGGCCTCACCTATGCAGGATACCCAGGGCCTGGCTGGGAGCCTCTGATGTCCGGCTCCCAGGGCTGGTGGCTCTTCCCTGCCTCCTTCCTTCCCTTCGAGGGCAGAGTTCCACATGGCCTGGGCCTGGGCCTGGGAGTCGCCTCTGCCCACTGACACTCAAGCATTTGCTCATTCCCAGACACCTTCAGAGGTCTGCTGCCCGTCAGGCAGCACTGGCGAGTCACTGGGGAGCAAGACGGACGTGTCCCCGTCCTCTTGGATGTGAGCCCAATAAAGTCATGAATAAATGTCTAGTGATAAATTGTACCTGCTTTTCAAAGTAAAAGATGGGACATGGCAGGGGAGAAACGTGGTAACACTGGCTTGGGATGGAGGGGGCAGTTCAGGGAAGGCCACTGAGACCCAAGACCCGAGGACCGGCCTGGAGAGCCGGGGCAGCACGGAGCGCCACTTGCACGAGGAGACTTTGTCAGGGCGTGGACAGCACTGCCCGTGGCGGCGAAGACCTGGCAGACAGCGCGTCTCAGCAGGAGAGGGCCCAGTGGGTTATTCTGGCAAAACCTGTGAATGCACATGTTTTTAAAATTTTTATTCTGTTTCTGTGAGCTTCAAATGTTTCAGTTTTACCAAATGGTTCTGGAAGTGAGAGTCTGGCAGGGGGAGTGGCGTGCGCAAGGCCCAAGGCAGAACGGGACCTTCCCAGGGGAGGCAGGGAAGGCTTGCTCAGGCCCGGAGGCCAGCCCAGCACGGGCGGGCCTGTCTGTGGTTGCAGTTCTGCTCCCATTTTCCCTGAGACCCAGGAAGGTCTGTAGGGCGTCTCTGAAGGCCTTTCCTGGTGTCGACCATCGAGGCCCACTCGTGCAGGGAGGCCTCCGGGATAAGTCGGCCCTCTGGTAGAAGCTGAAGGGTCTGGTTGACACTGCCAAGGACCGTGGTGCCTCCTCCTTTTGTGGGGGAATCTGCTGTTAAACAGGCTGGCGTGAGGTGACTCACCGTTTCCTCACTTGCCAATCATTGACACCGCTGAACGGGTCCGTTCAGCCTGAACTGTGCACATCCATGAACATCACTGCCTGGCTCTGGCTGGTGCTTCAGCTTTTGAGTCCACAGGAGGCTCCTCGGGTGCTCTCTGAGATGTGGGCAGGGCTCCTGGGCCCTGGAATATGGGTTTCAGATTGAGAGTCACTGGGTAGGTTCAGGCTTTGCTCTTCTGATGTGGGAAGGTGTCCTCTCTAAACTGAGGTCGCGCGGCCAGGGCAGGCAGCCAGGGGCCTGGCTGACATTTGCAATCCAGAGCACCTTCTCCTGGCCCTGAACATGGGTCTCAGTGTCCCCAGCCAAGACGGGCCTTGCAAGCATCTCCTGGGGGAAGACATGTTGTGTCTGATCTGGGCCCTGAGCCTGGGGGTGGGGTGGGAACTGCGGGTGTGAGAATCTGGCTGTGCAGCACCTGCAGGTGCTTCCTGCTGACATTACGCTGGGGAGCTCCCCCACCCTGCGACTCACTGGCTGCAGAGCCTGCCGGTGTCTGCTGCTGCAGGGTGCTGGGGGCCATGCAGGACCCTTCTTTGGACTGGTTTATGACAGGTGGTGGTTAGAGGGCACTGGGGTGGGGGGAGGTCACCTGAGAACTGTTCCATGACCGGCATGACTCACAGATCCTCTCTGCATCTCTGTCCCCAGCTGTTCACTGAGTGTGGCCGGCAGTCACCAAGGTTCCCCTGAGTTTGGCTGTCTGACTGTTCCAAGGCTGCTGGAGAGAGCCGGGGATAATAGTCGTCCTCATTCTTTGTTCTTAACTGTGCTAAATGCTTTTCATGCCTCAGCTTATTGACTCCTGTGTCTTTGCAGTTATAAAGGAGTCAGTGGAAGCCCAGAGAGGTTGAGTAACTTGCCCAGAGTCATGCAGTTAGTACACGATCCAGATGGAGTTTGAACCCAGTCTGACTCTGCAGCATTTGCTTCCCTTATATCCACTGCAGTAGGCTTTCATATGTCACCTTCCTTAAGGTATAAGAGACACTTTAGATGTGATCAAGTTAAGGTTCTTGAGATGGGAACATTATCCAGGTATCAAGGGTCCTTTGAAGAGGGAGGCAGAGGAGATTTGACTACTGAGAAGGTGATCAGGGTGATGCAGCTCAAGAGAGACCTGACCAGAGACTGCTGGCTTTGAAGGTAGAGGTGGGACCCCAAGTCAAGGACTTCAGGTGCTTCTAGAGGCTGGAAAAGGCCAGGAAATGGACTCCCCTGAGACCCCCTGAAAGCAGCCAGACCCGTCAACACCTTAATTTAAGCCCAGTGAATCTGGTTTATCCTTCTGACCTCCAGAACTGTTAGATGGTAAATTCATGTTGTTTGAAGCCACTCAATTTGTGGCAAGTTGTTACTGCAGCAGTAGGAAACTCATACAGTCATGTACCGTTTGCTGACTTCCTGGTGGCTGGTGAGCCTTTCTATATGCATGTTTGATTTTGAATTCCTAGGGGTAAAAACCTACCCTTTCAAATAGAGCCCTCCTTGGCCATTTTCCAACTAAAGAAGCATTCAGAGGAAATTGTTGTCATCCAGCTGTCTGCTCTGCTTACTCTGCCCCTAGGAGGGAGGAGGAGGGAGAGTGCAGAGGACAAAGGTCATGGAGAACTGGCCCAGCCTGGAGCCCGCCTCTAAGTCTCCAGCTGGGCACCGTTCTCCAGGCCTGGGTCCTGGTGAGTGGAAGCCCTGTGCCCTCTAGCCTCAGGGTCTCCCTGAGTTGTTGAGGCTGGCCTCAAACTCACAAACTTCCTGCCTCAGCTTCCCGAGTAGTTGGGATTACAGGCCTGAACTGGGGAAGGATTTCTATGGTTTGTTCAGCATCTTTTAAGTAGGTGATGCAAAAATTCTGAGAACAGAAGTAATTATTACTCACAGGGAAATGCAAATATTTTTGTGACTATCCTATGAAAAATTGGGACATTTTTCCTGAGCAAACAGTCCTGTTTATTTCTCTAACAAAATAGCCACAGTCAGGCTGCAGGGGCCAACCCACAACCCTGGGGGCGTTTCTCAGGGGACTGCTCCCCTCCCTGCCCCCATCTGCTCTTCTTAACCCAGAGGAAACATAATGAAGACACAAGTGACCGAATTTGGGCTCTGCAGAGGGGAGGGGTTACTTTTGTAGTGAAAAGTTCATTTTTGTGGGCAGATTTTCTTAACTGTGAAAGTTGGTGTAGGCAAATTATCACGAGCCCAAGAATATGTTTAAAAGTTACTTTCCTTGGAAAGACACTTGGGGAGGTTCAGGTGACTGGCTTTGAAGGGGAGGGGAGTCTGCCTCTTTGAAAGAAAGAGTGGGGGTCAGCACACACCCTGTGCCTGGCACGCGGTAGGGTCTTGAGTACACTCCCTGACTGACCCAGCACCGGGCATTTGGCTCTCATACCGGTTAGGAAACTGTGGCTCAGAGACATTGGGGATGTGGCCCGTGGTCACTCAGCTCTTGAAGTCCTGTCAGAAGTCCTGTCCTGCCCGTCTAGTGAGGGCTCTGCTCTTTCTGCAGTGTCCTAGGAGAAGGGACTCTTGGTCCAGGGTTAGGATGAGGGACCGAGTGAGCTGAGGATACACACACAAGAGGCTGTGTGTGCCCCACCCTTGCTGGGAAGGCGAAGTGTCCCATTTTCAGAAAGGAAAACCAGAGGCCCAGGTCAGACTGGGGTGTGCAGTGTGGCCGGCTGGCCTCTAAGTCCCTCTGGGAGCTGTCCCTTCCCTTCTGTTCTGCCTGCTCATCTGCTTGTCCATCCACCCATGGAAGACCCATGGAGCAGTCACCAGGGTCAAGTCAAGCAGGCCCCAGACAGCGGGTGCCTGCCCTCGGCAGGTCTGCATTCTAATGGGGTGGGGCGGGGACAGGCAGGAGGGCCAGCAGAACAGCTCAGCAGCCAGGCCTTCTGGAAGACAAGTAACTGCAGTGGAAACTGAGAACTGCAGGTCAAAGAAAGGCGGAGGGATGGGGAGCCGGGCCGGCGGCTGGGGCAGGTGCCAGGAAGGGCAATCAGACGGGTGGAGGGCAATCAGACCTCACAGAGGTGGAAACGCAGATGCGCCGCCCCTCGATTGTTTGGTTTAAAGTCATTAATTTCATACTCTACAAATCTCATTTCATTAAATTGTTTTTTGTAAAAAAGTGGTCAGGTCCGCCTCATGGAGAAGCAGAAGCTGTGCAAAACCTCAAGGGGGCCGAGGCGGTAACCCTGAGGAAGAAGGTTCAGGCAGAGGGAGCAGCCACAGCAGATGCACCAGGACACGCCCCAGTTGCAGTCTGCTTTTGTAAATTAACTTTTATTGAAATGCAGTCACACCCATTTGTTCACATGTTGTCTGTGACCCGGAGTCGTATGTGATCCTATACAGAAAAGGTTTGCTGGCTCCTGAGCCCAAGCAAAGTCCTCAGGTGGAGCGCACCTGCACTTGAAAGGGTGTGGAGTGGAGGGAGGAAGGCTAGAGGGGGAGGGGAGTGCAGAGAGTCACAGGGCGGATCGTGCAGCCCCTACATGACATCCTGTGCCACCTTCTGGTGTTGTCGGGCAGCCCTTGATAGCATGCTGTGTGCAGGTGGTGGGGTGGGGTGTAGTAGGGTAGAGATGGGGCTAGAGTGGAGTCAGAAGGCCGAGACTCGAGACCTACGGTTTGCCAGTTCACCCATCCCCAAAGCCTGGTGATGCTGGTGCTGGTGGTGAGGGAGGCAGGAAAGATGATGGAGGTGGTAGCGATGGTGGTGTAGTGGCGATGATGGTCATGATGAAGATGGGGGTGTGGTGATGCTGGTGGTGGTGGTGATGGTGGTGGTGATGGTGCTGATGGAGGTGGTAGCGATGGTGGTGTAGTGGTGATGATGGTCATGATGAAGATGGGGGTGTGGTGACGGCTCCAGTGGCACCTGTGCTGTGCTAGGTACTCTGCGTGTGTGGTGCTAATCTTCAACACAGCAACGCAAGGTGGGTAGCAGCAGCATCTTCCTGCGCAGGAGAAAACACAGAGTGGATTAACCAAGGCCACACAACTAGCTTGTGACAGGGCTGAAATAACAATGCAATGACACACTCTTTGTGTTGCAGTAAGAGACTGTGGGGCCGTGGATGTGAGAGTTCCTGGTCAACAGGAGGCTGTCCTCAGAGAGGCAGCTTTGGTAGGAAGTGGCAGGGTCAGTACAGTCCGCAGTGTATGGGTTTCCTGGGCAGGACTGTGCCAGCCTCTCCACCTCCCCCAGCCGTTCCAGAATCCTTTCTCAGGCTCAGTGTGCTGGGGAGGGGCCTGTCTCCCTGTCCCCATGGTGACCAGTTAGCGGGTCTGGTCTTGGTTTTGGTTTTCCTAATTTGAGGTTGTGGGATCCTCTGGTTGTGGCTGAGGTTTTTCTGCCCTGGAAACCCCAACTGTGGCATGACCATGAGGGGGGGCCTGGAGGTGCTGGAACCTGCCCACAGACCACAGGCCCCACATGCCCTGGGCCACACCCCACATGACCCTCACTCTGAATGGGAGGTTTTGGGTCCTTCTAGCTGAAAAACTACAGTGCCTTGGAAATTTCTGGGGTTAGAACCGTGTCTGTGCCTCCCCACGTCCAGTCCTGCAGAGCTGAGCTGCCAGGAGGCCTGGGAAGAGCTGTGGGCCCTGGTCCCGTTTGTCCACCATGACTTTTGTCTTCCTGCCTTGTGGGAAGGAAGGTGGAAGCCCCTGGCTGAACGGCCAGGCGGGCTGATAGGGCCAGCACAATTCTCCAGTCCCTGTCCCTTGCCAAGCCTCCTCCCACCATGTGGAGTTTGGGCAGGTTACTCCCTGGCCTGACTGCCCACCTCAGAGTGGAGTAGATGGAGCGGCGTGACCTAACCCTGCGTGATTTGGGCTCCATTCCCGAGTCTTGGAACGGGTTCTCCTGCATGAGAAGGGCGAGTGCCCACCCTGTGGAGAAGTTGGCGGGTCGGGCTGTGGAAAGCACCGTGGGTGGGGAGAGGCTGTGTGCCCAGACCTCCAGCGTCCCCTCCTGCCCACCCTGGGCTGCTCTGCCAGGAGGAAGGCCCTGGACACTCCTGGAGACACCAAGGTCATGGCTCCTACAAGCTCCTGGGGGTCCCTGCCCCAAGGACAGTGGACTCAGGCCACCAGAGTCCGTGGGGTAATGCCCTCTCAGGAGGCGCTGGGCCACGGTGCCTTTGCAACCCCTCCTGATAGGTTTCCCCAGATACCTCAAGCTGTGGACGGGGAGCAGTCTCCACCTGCCCCCAGATCTTGAGCTCCCCGCTCAGGCCCTGGGGAACTGCGGGCAGGGGAGGATCAGAGCTGGACTTGCCTTGACGGCGTTTGTGCCGAGGCAGGGACTTGGCCACACGTGGGGGCTTCTAGAAGGGGGAGCTACAGAGGCAGAATGGGGCCTCACCCGCCGCTTGGCTCCCATGTCATCCAAGGGATCTCAAAGAAAAGCTCTTGACGCAAAGGGCCGTGTGTCCATCCTGGGCTGACCCTCCAGATCCCCGCTAAGGAGACCCGGCTGAGGGCGGGGTGTTCTCCTAACTGCCCTGGGCCTGTCTCCCGTTCACACGGGTACCCGTGCCCTGGGTTGGGAAAGTTCCCTGTAGTCCTAGTTCCCCGGAGTACACTTGGCTGGAGTCATGTCACTTCTGCAAAGGTGCGGGTCACTCGTGACCTGTCCCCTGTTGGGCCCTGCAATTGGAATCTCACTTTGTTTGAGACCACGTTAAAAGAGACTGAATCCATGAGAAGCCACACACCCACCTCATCAGCTTCAGGAGGAAGTGCCACTCTGGTGGCGGCAAAGCAAAGGCAGCCGAGCCCAGCTGGATTGGAAAGAAATACTGATGGGGGGTGGGAGGTCGGCAGTAGATGCCAGGCAGGGGGCGGTTGACCTCATCAAGAAAAACCAACCTCCTCTGCTTTGTCTGGCCTCATGTGACCCCAAGGACTCGCATGGCCTCCCACAGGGGTTTTCTGGCAACCAGCTGGCCCAGTGGAAGCTGAGGCCTGAGAGCTCAGCTGGGTGAGAAGGTAGGGCAGGTTTGCAATCCCAGATGGCCCTGGTCCCAGTGGTCGGCAGGAGCAGGTGTCATCGGTCTTCTGTGGCTGGGAACGCAGTGGAGTGGTCCTTCTACACTATCACCAGGGCAACCGAGACCCTCCCGAACTGTGAGCCAGGTGTACCGAGAACAGTTCCTCCTGCTGTCGTGGCTGTCCCCGCCGTGCTTTGTGTCAAGAAACACATCGTGTGTTGTTCTGAAGACCTGCTTCACCGCTTAATCAGAGTTCCTGACAAGTTTGGTCCCTTGCAGTAGCTTCCCTGTTGGGAAGGCTGTACCAGGCAGCCTTAGGATCTCTGTAGACCTTGTCCCTCTCTGTCCTATCCTTGTGCCCCTGATCAGCCAGCAGTGGCCATGCTGTTTGGAGGTGAGGCGGTGGTTTCTGTCACTACAGCTGCCTCTGGTTATGCATGCCACCACCCTGAGCTTGCACTCTGCCTGAAGGCTCAGTGTGGTCTGCCACTTACTTGGTCCTGCTGTGTCACTGTCTTCTCCATCGACAAGCACAGAACTGCTAGGAATGTAGCAGACTCTGGATTGGCCCACGACATGTTGCCCAGAGAGAAAAGATGGGTCAGCCAATCAGATTTGTTCCTTGGTGTTCTAGAACCAGGACTCTGGGAGAAGACTCTGGAAGAGTTAGTGGAAAGGGTCTCTGGCAGGCGGGTCCTCAGTGGCTGTCAGTGTCTTGCTGTGAGAATGCTCAGCTTGTGTCAGGCAAGACCCAGCTACCTGAGACCTGTCAGAATCAGAGCCCAGGATCACCAAATTTTGGAGCCAGGGGGAATATTTTTGGTCAGTATGTCCAAGCCCCTGTGTATTTCTGCAGATCTCTTTTAGAAGTGGGCAGCAGAGATAAGTCGGAGGGCATTCTCAGGAAGAGCAGCCCATCTTGAGGTTTGAGCTAAGTGAGGTTGGGGACTTTGAATTTAGGGCAGTTCTCACACTCAGGGTGCATCAGAACCACCTTAGGACTCAGTTGCCTGCCCTTTCCAGAAATGTCTGGGTGAAATGTACATTTCTAACAAGTTCCCAGGGAGGTGCCACTGGTGCGGGACACTCGGAGGTGAGGGCAAGGAGAGAGCCCTGCCCATGATTATGCAGAGCCTCTGCCTCACCTCTCTGGCTGCTTGCTCACTGTGGCCACAGAGGAAAGAACCCTAGTGTGACAGACAGAACACAGCCTGGTTCAGGTCGTGACAGATGGCCTGGGTGCTCGGAGGTGGAGTTCTTGCTTTTCTGGGATTCTACTTCCCCTTCTGCCAAATGGACTCAGTAGCTATATCTGCGCACCAGGGCCCATGTGAGGAGCAAGGTTGATGTGCCATTAATGGGACCAACTGCTCCCTGACTCTGAGTGTATGAGAAATGCTGCCTTTCTCTAATTTCCAAACCACATACACCACCAGACCGGCGCAGGCAGGCTCAATTGGTTTGCGGTGGCCTGGGCCAGCCCTTGGTGGCGTGGAAAGCTGCAGAGCGCAGAGGTGTCCAGTAAATTCAACTCATGCCATCCAGGTCTCTGCTGTTGCTAGTTGTCAGTGTCATTTTGGAGGAGGGCTCTGCTGGCCGCTCCACTCCACTGAACCCCTTGTGCGGCTCTGGGAGGCCGGAAGCTCCTCACCATTCAGAACCCACGCACTGGATGCCACCTCTCACCGGGGTCAAGCCTTCCTTTGGGTCCTCCCCACCACCCTTGCTTGCCTGAAGCCTGGCACCTTCTCGGTCCTCTCTTCTGCAGTCCCCTGCCCCACAGTCCAGTCTCCCTTCATACACAGGCAGGATCAGTGGAGGAAGGAGAGTAACAGAAGCCACCTCTGTCTGTCCCACAGTGGCAGATTCTCTGTGACAGAGGCGTTTGGGGAGACGATGCTTTTATTCTTCCCTGGGGCATCACAGGAGCAAAAGAAACAGCAGCTCATCTCTGGGGAGCTGGCTCTGTTGGGGTGCCTGCCAGGCTTAGGAATTGGTAGCGATTTGTTATGACTTGGTGTTCCCCAAGTCCTGCACATGTCCCCTGCTGGGACATGCCCCCTTGCTAGAAGTGTTTTGCTGGTCCTCCCCTCCTCCTGCCACCTCCTCATTACACTTCCCCAGCCTAACCCAAGGGCACTTGCTGGAGGCTGTAGCGCCAGCAGCTGAGGGGCCCCAGTGCTGGAGCAAGAAGGTGGGATTCTGCAAGCTGTATCCTTCCCAGAGGCCGTCCCTCTGAAGGGTCTGCAGGAGACTGAATCCCTAGTCTAGGGACACGCATCATCCTGGTGTCTACCTCTCTCCAGGTTTTGCTTGGACCCCCTCCACTCAAGGTTGAGAACTGCCGCCTTGGCCCTTTGCTTCCTTCACCAGAGCTGAGTGGGCAAAGTTCAGCCCCCTCCTTACCCCCCACTGTGGCTTCTTCCCACCCCATGGTGGGGGCCTCGGTGACCGGCCCTGGGCGGCCTCTCCCCATCTCCAGGGACAGTCGCCTCGCATGCCAGCCTGCCTGGCTTCACCCCTGCTGTGGGGCTCATCTTTGCTCATTGGTGCGTGGAATGAGCTGGCCATCCTCAGGAGCAGGGGCCGAGTCCTCTTCAGTGACTTGTTCCCAGCACATGAGGGTGGTGGTGCGTCCACTGCCAAGGCAAATGAGGTCTGTGGCTTCTGGTGATGGGAAGGGGCTGCTGCCCTGTTGGATGTGTGCTTCATCCACTGACCCCCAGCCCGGGTTTCTCATCTGGGAATGGGGCTGGTACCACCTAGAGGAGGACTGAGGTCTTCACCGATGTACTACAAACCTTTGTTTCCCGTCAGCCAACATAACGAAAGCTTGCCCTTACTGGGCATTATACCAGGCACTGAGCTGCGTGCCTGCCCCACCACCAGCTCGGACATGAGCTGGGGGCCAGACTGGGGCAGCATGGGAAGGAGTTAGAGCTGGGTTTAAGAACAGGATGGGCTCTGGCAGGTGGAGGGGTCAGGAAAGGCCACTGGCAGAGGCCTGCGTGTGCAGGTGTACAGAGGCAGAGGGCACACACTTGCACCCACCCGCAGGTACTGACTGAGCATCCACTGTGGGCCAAGGACAGAGTAGCAGAGAACAAGAGACCCCGTCCCTACTGTCACGGTAGGCAAGTACCCCAGTGCTGTGTGCACGAGAGCCAGTATTGGCCTGGGCTTAGCCATCCCTTGGCATGCCAAGGTTGAATGAGTCAAAGAAACTGTGCCAGAGGATGGATGAGTGAATCTGTAAACTGATGCGTGTGCAAGATGGATGGACTGACCAACCGCTCTCTCCCAAACTCTCCAATGGTGGAGACCAGTCCTGCTTCAGCTGTCCAGACCAGAGGAGGCCTCCAGGACAGGGTGTTTGGGCTGATACTGGAAATGTGGGTGAGAAACATGCAGAAGTGTTGGGAGAAGGTGCTCCTGGCAGAAGGATTGGCAAGAGCACAGGTCCTGAGCACAGTGGCAGGAGGGAAGGAGAGTTCCGGAAGAATGTGACAAGGGACCTTGAATGTAGCCAAGGGGAACCGGCCAGTCCATGGGCACTCCAAGGCTGGGTGGTGGGCCTGGAAGCTGGGCTCTCAGGGTCGGGGGGAGGAGCAGTTCTGCAGCAGCACGGCTGGGCCTGGCCACCACTCAGGATACAGAGAAGCCATTACGTCCTGTGGAAATAACAAACGGCATCCACCCTTCTCATCAGACCTGTGGTCTAGCAACCCAGCGGCACTGAGGAGCCAAATGTTTTTCTAGAAAGCAGTGACCTCTTTGTGGCAGGTGTGCTTGTTGGGAAGATGTGAAACTGTGTCCCAGCACATCTGAGTTGTACAGGGCTGGGTGTGTCATGGGCCCTTCAGAGGAACTGGAGGCCAGATGCGGGTGGGGAGGTCCGTCAGGGGTCCTGCTGAGTGCAGCCTGCATCCCACGGCCATTTCCTATGGCTGCTGTAACAAATTGCCACAAACTAAGGGGATTAAAACAACTCACACTTATTATCTTATGGTCCTAGAGTCCAGAGTCTGACGTAGGTCTCACTTAGCTAAATCAAGGTATCGGCAGGGCCAACCCCTTCTGGAGGCTGTGGGTGGTGGGGAATCTGTTTCCTGGCCTTTTCCTGCTTCTAGAACTGCCCACAGTCCTTGGCTCGGGGCCTCCTCCAGCCTCAGAGTCTGCAGTGACTGGTGCAGTCCCTTTCATATCCCCTCACCCCAATCTGACTCTTGCTCCCTCTTCCACACCAAAAGACCTCTGTGGTTCCATTGGTCCCCCTGGGTAATCCAGAACGATATCTGATCGTTACCTGTCATTCCCCCCACTTCAATTCCCCCCTTGCTATGTAACTTAGCACATTCACAGACTGTGGGGATTAGGATGTGGACACCTTGGGAAGCTTTATTCTGCCTGTCATAGCCCCTCTGCCCTGTTCTAGAAGCTGAAGAAGTAAAGATTAGAAGGGGGAAAAAAAAAATCCAAATCAGCAACCAGGGAGCCTGCACCCTGGGCCTGGGCAGTGTCCAGGTGGCTGTGTGGGGCCTGCCCTCCCTCCCTTGACACCACCTCATCTGCAGCATCATGTCCTCTGGTGACTCGCCTTTCCTGCCTCCTCTACCCCCGCCCGGCTGCCCCATGACTAGCAAATCTCCGACCCCCGTTCTTTTCCTCAGTGTTGGTCAAAACTCTCATTAGCCAGAGCAGCATCTCTCCGCAGCATTACAGCTGACATTTTGGAGCTGATCATTCTTAGTCCTAGGGGTCTGTCCTGTACTTGGTACAATACTTAACCACATCTCTGGGATGTCCCTCTCAAATGCCAGTCTAGCTGTGACAATTGAAAATGTCCCCAGACACTACTGGCTCTTCACTGGGGAGGGGGCCATCTTGGGGGTTGATAACCACTGGAGTTAAGTGTTGATGTCTGTCCCTGCTGCTCATCAGAACCGTGTCCTGACACCTGCCTGTCACTTCGGAGTTACTCAACGCTGGTTGAATGAACTAATGAATGTGTGTCAGTTTTCTTAATGAATAAATTAGTCTGTAAGAACTGTGCACTTGTATGTGTGAGTAAAGTAGACCCCTAGTTTCCAGAGCCTCACTGCCTGAGAGACACCTGGGAGTCTTATAAGAAGTCACATTCCTGGGTTCCAGTCAGAGAGTTGGACTGCAGCCTGGAAATCTGGTTGTCAAGAGTGAATCTTTGAATCCTCAAAAAGTTAAACATTGGCTTACTGTAGGACTTCGCAACTCCTCTCTGAGGTTTATGCCCAAAAGAATTGAAAGCAGGGGCTCAGACAGATATTTGCCTGTATACAAATTATCTATGGACAGCACTGGTCACCAGAACCTCAGAGTAGAACCAACTCCAATGTCCATCAACAGATGAGTGGGTCAACAAAATGTGTATCCGTACAACCGAGTAGGATTTAGCTCTAGGAAGCAAGGAAATTGTGTCACAGCCTGGTGAACCTTGGCAACGTTGTGCTCTGAGACAGGCCAGCCACAGAGGACACGTGGTGTGATTCCACCTATGCGAGGTGGTCCAATTAATGGAGACAGAAAGTCAAACCGAGACTACTAGGTGCTGGGTCGAGGGAGAATGGGGAGTTGTTTAATGCATACACAGTTTTGTTTGGGATGCTGAGAAGGTTCTTAATGCCCCTGGATTATATGTCTGAAAAGGGCTAAAATGGTAAATTTTGTGTTATGTGTATTTTATCACACACAGCCAGGGGCCTTGTCCCAGCCAGGCCTGGGAACCAGTAGTGTGGGAACAGGGAATGGGCAAGATGTGACCAGATGAGATCTAATGACCCATGTGGGCCTCACAGGCTGTGAGCTGCTGGGACTGCCCTGACCTGGTCCACCCAAGATCTAGGCAGGTTTCTTGAGAAGGTGGCCCTTTCCTGGGGGTGCACGTGAGACCCTCAACAGAGTCCAGCTGACCACCCGAAGAGGGCCCCATCTGGAGGCTCATCTGGAGGCCATGTGTCCTGTCCACAGGGCAGCTGCTGCCCAGCTCCAGCTGGTTCTCGCATGTGGGAACCCTGGTTGTGGGTGAGAAGTCCAAAAGTTGGGTTTGTGTGTGAAACTTCCTAGTGTTTGAATGTTGGCAACTGGCTCACTGAACAGCAGGCAAACAAACAAGCCACATGTGGGTCAAACCCACGAACCCTGCAGGGCTCTGGTCTGCTCGGCAGTGTTTCTGGAAGCCTGCCGCGTGCACCCTGGCTATGTTGCTCCTGCCCCGTCATCATAGGCTGGGTTGCACCCAGCTCTCTTTGATCCTGAGAATTTCTCTTGCTTTCGGTGCACCCAGAAGGGAGGTGTATAGACTAGACAGCGAGGGCCAGAGTCCAGGTCCGAGACTCCCCTCAGCAGGGGTCCTGACCTGCCACCTTGCTTCTCTCTTCCCTCTGCCTCAGTTTCCTCATCTGTCAAGTGGGAATAGAGTCATTCCCACCACACACAGTGAGGGTGAAGAGTGCAGAGATATGCAGTGTGGACTCGCCCAGGCAGGGGCAACCTGAGGGCTCTCAAGACGTGTGTGTGCACGTGTGTTTGTGTGTGTGTGTGTGTGTGTGTGTGTGTGTGTGTGTGTGTGTGTGTAGGCTCCGTGGGAGGAAAGAGTAAGTGTGGAGTGGGATGCTCCCCAGCTGGTGAGTGGCACAACCTTGCACGCCTGTGTCTTCACCTGTGACATGGGCCCATGAGTTCATCCTTGTTCTCAGGAGCCACAAGGTCTTGTTCAAGTGAAGTCTGGCTATGGCAGTTGCCCAGTGCATACTGTTCTGTCCCTTGAAGTTCGAGGCCTTTGCCATCTGCAGAGACCTGGGAAGGGGGAGCTGGACCTGGCCAGGTTGAGGCAGGACCAGCAGAATGGAGATGAGGTCCTGCGTACGCTGCCCCATCAGTTCCTTGCCCACTCCCTGGCTACCAGGTTCTCAGTTGGCCCACTCACTGAGCAGGCTTCTGCTTGGCTTTCTGGGGCAGTGGGAATGATAGTTAAGGACCCCAGCCCTACTCTGTGCCTGCCTTTGAACCCTTGCTACCTCCTTATCCCCGCCAGCGTCATGAGGACTGCCTTCCCCTCTCTAGTTCTCAGAGGGCTCAGAGGGCTCAGAGGGGCAGGCTACGTGCCCAGGTCTATGCAGACAGCAGGGAGCCCACGGCCTGAGCAAGGCAGAGCATGGGCTTGCTGGCCAGCAGAAGGGGCCCTGGCCTGGCCAGACCCTTCCTGGGAGGGCCAGAGAGTGGAAAGGCCACATACCCACCTGGAACAGGGAGCCAGCCCAGGATCCTGAAGGAGTACAGGGCCCTTAAAATCCTGAGATACCGGGGGCTCAAAAGACCACGTGAGCTCTGGCAAAGTCACTGGCAGATGGTAACTGAGGCCATGAGGGGGATGGGGGGTAGTAACAGCATTTTGGTTCCCAGGGACTCCTGGCCACGTGACATAAAGACCTCCAGGTCCAAGGTCCAGAGGCTGCTAGCTCAGGGTCACTCAGGCACAGAGGTGGTACCCATTACTATGTGTTCCCCTGAGTTTGCTGATGGCTGTCCCCTGTTCCCTGGTTGGGAGGAGTGGCAGGGGTGGCAGGAACCCAGTGTGCACCTCATCCAGCTCCGTGTGCCCATTACACATGCCTGTTTGTGGCGTGTTTTCATTACACATGCTTGTTTATTATGTCCGCACACTGTGGTGGACATAAGGAAACTTTCAGGAGTCCTTTCTTCCAGCCTTGATAAATATGTCCTCAGAGGCTCTGGGTTGGGGAGGAGGTTGAACGAGAAGTACCCAGGACAAGTGGAAACTGAACTCTTGGTCCCCACATGTGGCCTATTTGAGGAAGCAGCCTTTCCATAGGAAACATGAGGGCAGCGAGGGGGCCGCAGTCTCCTGGCTGATGGCCGTGTTCCGTGAAGATTGCTAAGGCCCACAGGGAGCGTTAGGATTAACAGGCCTGGCCCCGCCAGGGGAAGGGCGAGGTCTAACCTGGGGCACCCGGGGCTGAGGAGCAGAGGTGGGATGCCTGCACAGGTGGGGGTGCGAGGGGCTCCTGGCCCAGGGAGCTGGGACACAGGGGCTGGAGCCTTGGACAGCACAAACATCTGCCCACCATCTTTCTCCCACCTCTGCAGGGGGCGGAGGGAAGCGCAAAGGGAAAAGCAAGCGGTGGAAGGAAATCCTGAAGTTCCCTCACGTCAGCCAGTGTGACGATCTCCGAAGGACCATAGGTAAGCCCGCCTGACCACCTCGAGGGGCCGGGGGGCCAGGCGCTCGATGACCACCAAGCCCCTGTGACTCCCACAACGCAATGTGGTCTTTCCAGAAGGCCCCCGAGGCCAGCATCTTGGCTAACGGCGTAAAGATGCAACCAGCGTTCCCTGGCTGCTTGGCAGAATTCCTGCTTCCTCGTTACCCTTGAGGCCAGTGCTGTTACTTCACTCCGTGTGCGGAGGCCAAGGTGCGGAGTGCTGCAAGCTCATGGCGGCCGCCGGCTCTGAGGAGCCTTCCCCTTTTCCTTCCTGGAGCCCGTGCGTCCTGCCCTGGGGAACAGCCCTGGCTCTGGACTCTCCTCCTCTCTTGCTGGAGATGGTGATGCTCAGCAAGGAGCTGCCACCCCGGGCGCAGCCCAGCTGTCCTTCTCCAGTGCACGTAGCCACCTCCCACAGCAGGCGCTCACTTCCCATGGGAACCGGCACCACCAACCTCCCAGGTGGCCCCACTCAGGACATGGCTGGGGGAAGGGGCGGGGTGACGGGGTGAGGCTGGGGGGCCTGCTGGGGGTAGTCTTTGTTCTGGTGGGACTGGCCCTCCTCCCCAGCGTGCCCTAGGGCAGGCACCCCCCTTACACAGGAAGCCCCTCAACTGCTTGTGACTGTCAGAGGTCATGAGCATGCTGCACACATTTTAGATACACGGTGGCTCTGTTACCCACAGCTCCATGGGCCCAGCTGTTTGGGGACTTCAGGGTTTGGGGTGAACTACCCCATGCCTGCCCTGGAATGTGAGGCCACTTGTGGCATTTCTGTGGCTTTTTTGGAATATGTGGCCTGGCCTCGAGTGGTCCTCCAGGCAGGTGGGACTTACATGCCACCCCCAGGCTTGCTCAGTCCTGCATACCCTCAGGTGCCCCATGGGGACAGGCAGCTGCTGTGCCTCTGAACACCCCACAGTGCCTAGTATCAGGGAGGGGTTCACTTGATTATGAGAACACAGGATGATGTGAGCAGATGAAGCAAGGTAGGTGTGCAGGGTGGGGCGGTCTCGAGACCCTCCTGCTGTCCTTCACGTCTCCATGACATCAGAATCCCCATGGTGACCTTGAGGCCAAGAGTAGAGCTGGCCCAAGGAACTACAGCTCTGGATCCGGCAGACTTGGGTTCAAATCCCACCCTCTCTACTGGCCCTATGGTGGCTTTGTCTCCCTGGCTGTCACATAGTGACTGTGAATGCAGTAGAGGGACCATCCGAGGCCATGGCTCGCTCTTCTCAGCTCTCCAGTGTTCTTTCTTTCTACGAGTCCCAGCAGCCGCTGCCCCGCTTGGCCCCTTCTGAGTCGTGGCCTTGGGCACCCGTATTCACACTTGAGAATCAGTGGGTGCAGCGGAAGGGGAGGGTCTCTCTCCTGGAGCTGGAAGAGCTTGCGGGAGGGTTAGGCCTCCCAGAACTCACAGAGATGGAGAGATGGTGGGCAGATCTTCAAGAGAGATGGAGAGATTCCTTCGTGACTGGCCATTACCTCCCTAGGGATCACTTCGTTCTTCATCACTCTGATTTAGGTCTGCAGAGACTGGGACCCAGAGGTGGGCTGGGGTGGGGACCTAAGCTGCCATGGTCACCACACATCCGAGGACAGAAAGGCCCTCCTTGTGGGTGGCCCCAGCCTCCTCGGTCATCATCTTCCTGGCCACCAGATGCCTTTTCTGGAGGCAGAACCCAGCTTTCTTCTGAGGGAAGGATGTCACTCCCCACTTACTGTGGGCCCCAGGGAACATCTCACACTCCTCCTTGGGGCCAAAGGGCTGCTCTGAGACCATTCTGATGTGTTTCATCAGAGGAGAGAGCTTAAAATGGGAGAAGAGCCCCCCAAAAGAGGAGATGTGTGGAGAGGCAGAGCAACTGGGTTAGGCCAGGCTCACCTGGGAGGGGCCTTGCCTTTGAAGTCCACCCTTGGAGGCCATTTGCCTTTCGTCCTTGGCTAAAATATCCCAGGTGGTGTCTGTAGGTGGGATGTCTGAAGGCCACTGCCTTGGAGAAGTCTCCCCTAGCCTGAATGAGAAGTCGCTGTGGTCAGAGTCTCCCAGAGCCTCCAGGCCTTTCCTGCTGGATCGCCTCCCTGAGCTGCTGTCCCACGTTGTGAGTGGCTCTTCAGGAAGGGGCTGAAGTTCCCCACCATGTGGCTGGGGTGTAGAGACGTCAGCTGGAGGAACGAGTGAAGGAAAGGACGAGGGAAGAGGTGACAGTGAAGTCAGGCTCGGGAAGGGCTTCGAAAGGAGGGTATTGAGAGTAACAGGGCATCTGCCACCCTGCCATCCAGACTGAAGAAATCTTAGTATTCTATATTTCATTCACATGTTTCTTAAAAATATGGAACAAAATGAACTGTAGGACTTCCGGTTCCAGACAGAGGGAGAGGACACATTGTTCCCTATTCCTCTTGCTGAGGGCTGTTGAAAACCCTGGATGTTGTGTGTAAAACAAACGTGAGAAAGCTCTGGAAGGTGGAGAGAAGGCAGACTGGTTGGGGACCTTGGGACATCACTGTGAGCTCCCTGGGTTTTCTTTCTTGCTTCCTTATGTCCCTGCCTGGGGACTGGAGAAACTCAAAACCAGAAATTCTGTGGGTTATCCGCAACGCCACCAAAAAACCTGGACGGTTTTCTCTAGCCAGTGGCCCTGGAAGGGGCAGCCAAGCTGAGCTGGGGCTGTGGGCACAAGGGCTGCTCCAGACCTGCCGTTTCACCCCATGTTGGCCACCGGTGCCCATCTCCAGACTTTCTTCTCAACCTGTATCCGACTCTGGCTGCTGTAACCAATCACACTGGCCAGGAGGCTTCGACCCCAGATGTTTATTTACTAGTTCTAAAGGCTGGCAATCCAAGCTCAAGGCTGCTGCCTGGCCCGCAGACGGCTTCGTAGTATCCTTGTGTCGTTGAGTGAGAGGCAGCAAGCTCCCCCAGGCTTCTTACCAGGGCCCTGATCCCGTTCTGGAGGGCTCCACCCTCACAACTGAGCCCCCTCCCCACACCATCACAGTGGGGTTAGGCTCCAACATGTCAGTTTTGGGGAGGACACAGGCATCTAGTCTAAGGCAACCTAGTTCCAGATTCGAGGACCTGGCTCTGCTTCCTCTGCACTTGCCTCCTGAGACGCTGCTCTGTTGCCTTGAGGTGAATGAGCCTCTCAGATACCCTCCATGCAGCCCTCTTCCCCAGGAGCTTCCAGGCATTGCCCCAGGAGCACCCAAATGGCCCTCACCTTGTAGTGCCCTCCTTGCTGGGAGGGACCTGGGAGTACAGGATTTGACTCTAAGCTTCTCTCTGTCCATGGACTTCATCCTGTGGCCTGGGCAGCCCATTCTAAGCCCTTAAACAGGCCTCTTGGCAGAGCCCAGGACCCCAGGAAGGTGTGAGAATCGAATGTACTGCCGTATGGGAGAGATGCTTTGTTTTCTGAGGCGTTTTGAAAGGACTGTGTGTTTGTGCAGTGTGTGGAGAAGCCCAGGAAAACAGGAAGGCTGACATAGACCAGGGGCTGCAGTGTGTGGGCCGGGGCCAGGGCCTGGGCTTCGCGCCTGTTTACAGTTAGTCGCGGTGGTGTTTGTACAGCCTCTGCTGGGGTCCTGCTGGAAGCCTTCTTAAATCAAAATCTCATTTCTTCTCTAGACCAATACACAAACCAAACAGTGGCAAATACCACATTTGTTTTTCTTGTGGACACATGCGCTCACTTTCTGCATCGCTTTGGTAGGATGTCCCAGGCAGGCTTTGTGCCGAGGCTCCAGGGCCCCGTGGGGCCCAGAGAGCAGTGTAGGGAAGGCTCAGGCTCAGAGGGAAGGACAGAGCCCCAGTGGGCCCCCGAGATGCTGGCCTCTCTGGATCATCTGTAACGGTGCTCCGTGGAAGCCATGACCTTGTGCTGCCTCAGTGCTGCCCTGGGAAGCACAGGCCTTCTCTGCTCAGCAAGCGGGGTGATTTTGAAAAAAGGAAAACCGCCCTGTGAATCATTCCCCTGCCAAAACCTATCCCACTTGGGGTAAACCTCCAACTCTTTTCTGTGGGTAGCAAGCACTTTGGCCACGGGTGAAGTCCACAGACCCCTTCTCAGAACGAGGCTTTTACATATGAAAGGGAACATAGGGGGTTACCAAGGAAACCAGTTCTTTTCAAATGCAGTTATTAAATACTTTAAAAACGTTTAATATAGAAATGTATGTGCTTCTTTGTTCATACTTTAAATAACAAGATCTAATAGCTAGTCTAATAGCTATTATAATTTTGAATTTGTGATGAGCGTAAGTGATATTTTCAGATACCTGCAACAACTCCGATGTGAGTGTGATTTGTGCTGGAGAAGCCCCAGGCACTGCTAGCACTGTGTGGGCCACTGTCAACATCTGCATGGTGGCCCCTGGCATTCCTCTCCCTACCCTGCTCTAGGTGATCTGCCCTGACTTTCTCCTCCTGTTCTCCTTTGCGTTCTGTGACTTCCACTGGCTTGTCTTTAGCTGGGAGCTGTGGCACCTGGTATCCTCTTCCCCAAACTTTTAGGACTCAGCCAATATCACCTCCGAGAGAAGCCTTCTAAGAAGGAGCCATCTTCCACGTGGTGGTGTTGATTTAACGTCCTCTGCCCGTACCTCCATGTGAAGTCATCTTTTATTTAGTCATTGACTTGTGTGCATTTTCTGTCTCCTCCCCTGGACTGGTTGTTCTGTGTTAAAAGTGACTGTACTGTGTCTTGCCTGGTTCACTCCCAAACAGTGCCTGGCACATAATGGGGTTCATTAAATATTAGGTGAATGAAGGATTGAAGGAGGTGAAATGTTTGAAATTAGGGCTCTTTTTAAAAGTTTATGACATGTGTTTGCTGTACCTAAATTTAACCTTAGCCAGTTACTTAAAGTAATGAAAGTTTAGCTTCAGGAGGCACCGTAGAATGTGCCCACTTGAAGCCCCCCACCCTGGCCACACGGATGAGGAGGCTCAGCTCAACCCCAAGACTCCAGCCACAGTCTCCTGTGCTCCGCTCCTGGCCATCCAGTTTTCCCAGAGCTGCCGGTTGAGTACTTATCGTAGTCACGTGAGGTTTGCCCAGAATCCTCAACTCAAGGAAACGAGTATCTTGTCCATTTCAGAAGTGAGTGAACAGGCTCCTGGGGCAGGGTGACTGTCTAGGACAGTCCAGTTCCTTGGTCCTAGCAACAGATTCCCACTGCCTAGAATTTATTGACTCATAAACATTTGGGGCATGAGCCCCGGCCACTGCTCAAACCAGACTCACTGCAGGCTCCAAGGGGTGGACGTTCCTGTTGCTCTCTTTCTGTCTTTATTGTATCTTTTAAGTATGTGCTGCTCACTTATCCAACAAGTGTTTATTGAGCACCTACTGTGTGCCACCCATGGGGAAACAGCTGATTCTTGCTCCCCGGGAACTCAATCATAGCTGAGCTTAGGAGATTGACTGGGATGGCAATGTGATGACTGAGTGAGAATGTTCCATGATGGTGAGTGACAGGTCACCAAGCTGACGAATGGCGGTGAGGTTCTACACCCATTAGAACATCCCCAGAGGAAGTGGCTTCACTCATATCCTCCCAGAATATCTTTGTGTGAGCTCCCTGGGGATCTAGACCACTTCCTGCCCATTTGAGAGTCTTCACTATGGCACAGTGTGGATGGATGGATGGATGGATGACAGGCAGATGGTGGGTAGATAGATAAAGTGCCTGTTCCTTCCTCTTCCTCAGTCTGGAAACCAGAACAGCAGTTGGTGGCAGTATTAGAACAGAGGTTCCTTGCCGCCTGGATCTGCTTCCAGTGTGAGCCCCAGACACGAGCTGCCTGATTGTAGACAGAACTGGCAGAGGGCAGACAGACCGTGAGAGGAGGGAGAGGTCCTCTAACGTCTGCTCGTCTGCTGGTGAAACATCAAGGAATGACATTATTGGTTAATAGGCTAATTGTTCGTGTAAGATCATTAGTAGGCCCAAATCAAAGAAGTTCTCAGAATGTGCAAAGCTTGGAAGGCTGGAAACGTCATCACGAAGATAAAAGATTGTTGAGGTCTGCAGATATTTCTCAGTGACGCAGAAAGTCCTGTTGGGCAAAAGTGTGGCCTTTTTATTTATTTAGCTCCGACTCATTGCGTACTTTATTCTTTCGTTAAAAAAAAAAAAAGTAGGAGGGGGCTTGAGTGAAAGAGTTGATTATTCCAGTGTTTGGCAGTATTTCTGTAGGAACTGTCCAAAAGCTGTGTAATAAATCAAGGTCCCTCCTCACCCCCCGGCAGGACGAGTGTTGAGGAGGAGGCTGTTTGCAAAAGTGTCTGCTGAGCCTGGCGTGCCACCACACTGCCCCAGCCTCGTGGGCAGGACGGAGGTTGAGCTGCCTCCTGGGACAGCCGCTTGCCAAGGCTTAACTCTTCCCGGGAGCAGGAGCGCTTGGCTGCGGGGGATTCCTAGAGGAAAAGGCAGGATCTTAACATGGAAGAACCACACCCCCCCAGCTTCCCTCAGAACCCCGAGACTTCCTTGAGCTACCTTAGTGCTTGTTCACTCAATGTCAGTCAATAGACACTCCTTGAGCCCCTACTGTGTGCTGGGCATTGTTGTGGTTGCTGGGCTGTATCACGGGTCACCCTCATGAAGTGGTATGGCGTCACGGAAGGAGCTTCATTGTCATCATTAAGGTCAAAGTCAAGGTCAAATGGTGGCTGTGATGCACCCAGCTTTGACTTTGAGCAAGTCATTCAACTTCCCTGGGTGGCAGTTTCTTTATCTCCAAAATGGAGACACCAGTACCCACCTCGCAGAGCTGCTGAGGGCCAGCGAGTGGCTGGCAGTGCCGCTGTTGTCATTGCCAGCACAGTGGCGGTTTGAGGGCAGAGGGGAGGATCCTTGGAGAGGGCTTTAGAGCTCCCCAAGAAAGCCGAGTTGCCCACGAGTGATTAGTGGGCCAGCTGTTTCCGTGCTGACATGAAGTGGGCACAGTGCGGGGACACCTGCCTCTTCCAATCTGTCTTCCTTGAACGCTGGCCCCAGCCTCCTCCTCCTGGAAGCTCACCCTGATCCTGCAGCCCCAGGCCTCCTGCCTCCTCTCAGCTGCACAGCCTGCCCCAGAAAGCTACAGCACCACACCTCCTGACCTGGAGGGTTTCTTTGAAAGGACACGTGTATGTCCTGGAAGGCTGCAGCCCAGAGTCCTCGCCCTGGTTGCCCTGGGGCAGGCGTGGAGGTCCGCAGGAACCCCAGCTCATCTGCAGGGTAGTTTTGTAAGCGGAGAATGAATTGGCATGTTATTGTGTAATTAAAAGGGGAACGCACAAAGACTAGATTCCACCATGGCTAGAGAGAATGGCGACCCTGTCTCTCTCCTGGTTGACTCTGTGCCCCCCAGGCATCTGAGGCCCGTGGGGACAGTCAGAGCTTCTCACTTCTCCATGACCTCGTCCCCTGCAGGCTGCCAGGCTGGCACCCGAGCTCTTGGTTTCATCGCCAGGGAACCAAGTCTCTGCAGACGTCATTGCTGTCCTTGGGGTGATAAGGGCACGTCACTTGTCGTCCTGCCACTTAACCCTGCTCGGGGAAGGCGCAGCATCTGCTCGGCCTTGGAGGGTGGGATAAATTTAGATGTGGCAGAGCTGGAACATGAGGTGGCCTGTGTGCAGCTGGAGCTCTCAGGAGGAAGAGGGTGACCTGGCCTGGCAGATCCGTGCTACGGTGTCAGCCTTACCCACTTGGCTGGCGGCGGCCCCAGGAGGAGGCCTGAGCTCAGGGCACCATGGCGCTTGTCCGTGGGTTTCTCCTTCCAGGCTTCTTAGAGTGGGGTGCTGCAGAGTTTTCCAGATGATCTGGATGTGTGGTTTCCAAAGGCTGCTCTGTTGGGAGGGTGTGATCTGGACCAGGCTCCTACCCCGTCAGGTTGTTTTTTTTTTTTAACCTTTTACATTTGGGCTTCTATGTAAGATTTTACTCTGGGGCTAAAACTAAAACCAAATTTGAAACAAACAGTTCCCATTTTCTAGATAAGTAAACTGAGTCCCAGAGAAACAAGTGACATGCTAAGGTCTCCCTCTGGCCTGACTCCAGGCAGGCCTTCCCCCACCATATTAATTTGCCAGGGCTGTGTAACTAAGAGCCACAGACTGAGTGGCTTCATTGACAGAACTTATTGTCTCCTAGTTCTGGAGCCCAGAAGGCCAAGAACAAGGTGCCAGCAGGGTTGGTTCCTTCTGAGACCTCGAGGGAGCATCTGTTCTGGGCCTCTCTCCTAGCTTCTGGGGCTTGCCTGCTGTCTCTGCTCAGCCCGCAGGTGTAACACCTGACTGCTCCACCTTCACGTGGCTTGTTCGCTGTGTGTCTGCAGGTTTTCCCTTTTATAAGGACACCAGTCTCGTTGGATTAGGGCCTGCCCTGATGACCTCATTTTAAACTGATCACCTCCATAAAGACCTTATTTACAAATAAGGCACATTCTGAGGTACTGGGGGCCATGGCTGCTTGTTTTTTCAGGGCCAGGCCACCACTGAACCCAAGTGAAGGGCCTACCTTCTCCAGTGGCCCTAACAGGGCACAGCATCCTCTGTGGGAGGACTTTTCCAATCCCTCTTTTTGTTGTTAAGTCGGCAATTAATAAATGACTTTGCTAAAAATCATATGGAAAATTTTAAGGCCACTGTCGCCACCTCAGGTGCAGCCGTAGTTAAACTTTCATGGACTTTCTTCTAGCTTTTCCCTGCATGTGTACATACAGTCCTGTTCTCACGTTTCCCCACCCCCTCCGGTGCTGGGGATTGAACCCGGCCTTGTGATCTTGAAGCACGCACTCTGCCAGCCCCCGAGCTGCACCCCAGCCTCTTCCTGACATTTCTCTTTTCTTTTTTTTCCTTTTGGTACCAGGCATTGAACCCAGGGGCACTTAACCACTGAGCCATTCCCAGCCCTCTTTTTCTGTTTTATTTTAAGATTATTGCTAAGCTGCTTAGGGCCTCACTAAGTTGCTGAGGCTAGCCTTGAACTTGTGATCCTCCTGCCTCAGTCTCCTGAGCGAGCTGCTGGATAACAGGTATGTGCCACCACGCCTGGCTCTGACCTTTTTTCTTGACATTATTAAATGTGCTTTTCATCATTAAAACTTCATAAATGTGATTTTATGTTTTTCCATTGACATGTTTTTGTCGAGCAGCAGGTACCAGGGCTACATCAGTGAACAAAACACAAAACTTCCGTGTGCTAATGGGCAAAACCCCCCCACCCCCCCACCACTGAGTGACCACACCAGGGGACAGTTGGAAACTCACCTCTTGCCCCGAACCCAGCATTGGTCCAGGTACCCAGTCTCTCCCCCGGCTGTGGCTTGTCTCCTATGGGGGAAGTTTGCCTTTAATCTATCTTGAAAATAAGGCTTCACCACGAGTGCAGCATAAACCTGATTTTTGTAGGTTCCACATCTATCACTTGTGTAAGTTGTACTACTTGGGTTTTTGGTCGTTACAGTTGGTACTAGGGATGTCTTGCACCTCAGCCTACAGCCCAAGGGTGAGAAAGCCCGTGCTGTCTTTTGGAAGGCTCGAGTGCATTTAGCTACATCTGAGCACTCTGTCCAGTGCTCTCTGCTTCCTTCGCCTCTTCTGGAATGTTCCATGTCCAGCTGTGGACACTGTTAGCCTGACACGGGGTGGGTGGAGGTAAGAGTTGATATTTGGTGAGCAGGCTCTGCCCCTCTGACCAGCCCATCCCCTGCAAGAGAAGGACTTTTCTGTCTGCTTTAGGGCCCTCACTGGAAACAAGAAAAACAAACTGGTTTATGTAGCAATGGGGACCTCAGACCAACACAAGGGGCCAGCCGACCTGTGGCAGCCTTAGCGCAACAGTGTTCTGCCCCATAAAGAGACGCTGGGACAGCACTCTTAATGGTCTCTGCCCAGACTCTATTTACAGAATTTATTTCCCAGGGCTCAGTCTGTTCAGCAATACCTTGGCAATGGAGCCCACAAAGCAGCTACTCCCGTCTCCCTCAGTGTCAGCCCCAGCAAATTAAACACCCCTTGTTCTTTGTACCCCAGAGTAGCACCCAGGAGGGAGAATCAGAAGAAAGCATGAGTGGTTGGATACTTGGGGCCAAGTGAACTTTTGAAATTAAGAGCTAAGAAGAGCCACCACCAAGTGATCCCCAAAGAGCTCCTGGAGGCACAAGTTCCTATTGGTTTCCAACTCAGCTCTTGCCAGCCACTAGCAGGGAACAAATGAACAATCCGGAGGCATCTAGAGTGCTGCTTTAAAAATATTTTCTGTTTCCCAATTGTGCTATGCTTGTTTCATCTTTAAAAATTATTTATTTTGCCATCCTGGCAATGAAACACAGGGCCTCATAGGTGCTAGGCATGTGCTCTACCCTGAGCTGATTGTTTTATTTTGAGATGGTCTAGGTATATTGTCTAGGCTGGCTTCAAACTTGGCAATCCTCCTGCCTCAGCCTCCTGAGCCACTGAGATTACAGGCATGTGCCCCTGCGCCCAGCTAAATTATTTTTTGAATGCTCTTTTGGCTTTTTTTCTCATGACAAAAACAATAAACATCCATGGATAAAATTTCCAAAATGGAATTTAAAAAGAGGAAAATAAAAAATTGCCAATGCAATGACCAATTATGACATTTTGGTCTGTAACCCTCTTGTCTTTGGTTCTGCTGATAGGAAGAGAATTGCCCAGGCTCGAATGTCATCTGTCCCCCTGCCCAGAAGTCAGATGTGGTGGAGTCCTTGCTGGACTGGGGGCCGGGAGACCCGGGTTCCTGTGTCAGTCCCTTGGTTCCGAGGCCCCGGGAGGGTCATGGGACCTTCCTTGGCTCATTTTGCGACGGGAGTCAGTTAGTGGATAGTCAGGGGGTTAAAGGAGTCACTGGTGGAAAGGGCTTTGCAAAGTTCTCTGCAGATCATTGTCAGCCGCTTTCAGTGTGGTGCTGTGACCCCGCAGTGAGACCAATGGCTGGAGTAATTCCTGGCTTCCTGGTGAACAGCGACTCTTTTTTTTTTCTAAATTGGCTCATCCTGGTCTTGGTGAAAATCTCTGCTTCCTCCAGCTGCCCAGTGACCTGGGGCCTCCCTTCCCTGTGCCCTGCCACTTGTTCTGTGACAGTGACAATCACAGCCTCTCCACACCCAGGGAGCTCAGCCCCCACATCACCTCCTGGATTGTTGCTCTCTGTGCATTTCCTGTTTCCTTTGCTCTAACTTGACCTAAACTCCTGTGGGGGCTCCCCCCCTCCTCCCAGTTGGGCTGCCTGCAGATGCCAGCAGACCCTTCCATCTGGTCCAGGAGGGAGAAGCAGCCGCCGCCTGCTTCAGGAGCACGCCATCTTGCCAGGGTGGAATCTTATCGAAGCTGTCCAGACTCTGTCTTACCTGCCTTGTTTGCCCCTCCAGCGTCACCCCTCCTGCCTGACCCGGCTCAGTATTCCTTGGTTCTTTACTCCAGGCGTTTGTCGACTCTTCCCTCTGCTAGACTGTTCCCTCTTCTCTCACTCTTCCTGGTAGCTGACTCTCCCAGGCGTCTTCCTTACCATCACCCCCTCCAGGAAGCCTTCCCTGGTGACCTCAACAGCTCAGATTTCCTCCCCACTCTTGTGCTGGCACTGCCCCTGCTGTGGTGTCTGACGGCTCCCCTCAGTCCTCTACTTGGCCATGAGCTCCATGAGGGCAGAGGCTGGGCCTGCCTGGTGTGTTTCCAGCACCACCACGAGGGTCGGCTGGGCGCCGTTCCTTTAGCACCTTGCCTTCCTTCTTAGCATCTTTGCTCTCTGCTGGAGGTGGAAGTAGCATGTATGCATCCCCAGCTCTGCACTCAGTGCTGATGGGTCTCATTTTTACCCTGAGTTCTTTTGAAAGACCTGGAAGCATGGACTAAGAACAGCCATCCCACGTTAGCTCCGAAGTTGCCGCTTTAGAAATCGTTCAGGGAAGAAATTTTCGATCGCAGCTCCCTCCTGGGGTAGTGACCCCACTCTCCTCTCCCCTTCTGGGCCTGCGCCTGGCCTCGAGGGGAGGCCTGGGAGAGTTCGAGGCAGGGGTGATCCTGCCAGCATAGATGCTTGGTGACAGCCCCACTGACTGGCAGAGATGGTTACCAGGGTGATGTCACTCAGGGCCTTTGGCTGAGCCCAGCTTGGAGCAGAGCAGGGCACCTGAGAATGGTTTTGTCATCAGGCTTGGGTGTCAGTGACCTGCTCCAGCAGAGCAGCTGGAGGCACTGTCAGGAAGTAGCTGAGACGCAGCTGTCAGGTTGCTGAACCAAAGCAGTGCAGCCGGGTTGGGATGGCCGCACAGTGAGCAAGCAATTGCAGGCGAGGAGCCTGGTTTGAGCCAGGTTCCATTCCTTCCCGATTGTGACTTGGGCAAGGGAGTCGACTTCCCTGAACCTCAGTTTCCATATCTGCCAGGTGGAATTAGGAGAGTGGGGAAGACCAGATGAAGAAGCACCTGGGGAAGGGGCTGGGGGCCTGGCCCCTGCTGTGCGGCATTCCTCTTCCTCCTGCCACTTGTCCTCGCAGTCAGCAGTGCTGTTCAGCCCCAGCTTTGCCTCTTGGTCCCCCGGCTGGTGGCTGCCAAGTCCTGCTGGCTAAGTGGATCTGCTCATTCATTCGTTCATTCATCCGCTAAGCCCGTCCTCTGTGCCAGGACCCCGGTGCTGCCAGGTGCTGGGGACGGCTTCCGGAAGAGGCTCTTGGCAGCCTGGGCTGGGCCATCTTTGTTGCCTTTATTTTATTCTTATTATTTTGGTGCTGGGGATTAATCCTGGGGTTGCTCTACCACTGAGGCACATCCCAGCCCTTTTGATTTTTTGTTTTGAGTCAGGGTCTTGCTAAGTTGCTTAGGGCCTCCCTAAGTTGCTGTGACTTGGACCCTCGTGCCTCAGCCTCCTGAGCTGCTGGGTTTACAGGCATGTGCCCCCCCCACCCCCTTGCCCACTTACTGCCTTTATGTCACCTGAGCGGACCCAGCTTTCCCTCAGCCCCATTGGGCCCCTCAGATCTCTCTTCCCCAATCCTTCCTCTCACCTCCTCCAGGCAGGAGGGCCTCACCCTCTGCAGTCCTGGGAGGTGACAGCCAGCACCACCTGCAGGCCCATGTTCAGATTGTATTCTGCACAGGGTCCAGCAGGGGGTTCCTGGGGGAATCCCCTTAGGAAGCTGTGGGAGAGGGGTGGAGCCCCTGTGTGGAGTGCAAAGTGTCAGTTGAACAGATGAGAGGAAGAGAGGCTCCATGCCTGATAGAGGCACCTCATCAGATCATTAGAAAGCCCTGGGGGTCAGGTGCCGTGTCCTTTCCCCTATTTTATGGACTAGGATGTGGAGACTCAGATTTGTGAATTTCTTAAAGTTCCAGAACTCTACCGGGAGAGGTGGCACAGGCACCCAGCGCCTCAGGAGGCTGAGGCAGGAGGGTTACAAGTTTGAGGCCAGCCTAGACAACTTAGTGAGACTCTGTCTCAATATTTAAATGAATGAATAGGGCTGGGGACGTGACTCAATGGTAAAGTGCCCCGGAGATCAGTTCCCGGTACCATTATAATATAATAGCAATAATGATGATAATAATAATAATAATAAAAGTCTTAGAGCTCTGGCCAAAACAGACCTTGATTCAAACCTGGGCCTGAGGCAAGGCTGTGCTGCCTATGAATTTCCTCCACGTTGGCCATGGAGATGGACAACAGGGGCACATTTGGGTGGTGATGTATGCACTGCTTTGGTGGAGAAGTCATGAGGCAGAAGGTCTGAGTGGGGCCAGGGGAATTGTTCATGTCTCCAGCCTGAGACAGTAGGGAGCCATTGAATGTTCATGTCTGAGAGCTCCTGAAGCCATCCTCAGGGTCAGAGGGGAGACAAAGGGGGGCCATGGACAGAGCAGGCCGGGCTTTCAGGGCCACATGAGGTCCATTCCCTTCTGTTACTTTTTACTGACCGGCTGTGTGCCAGGGAGAGAGATGGTCCAGACCCGGAATGTACTGTCCCTGGCCCCCACTCTGATGACCTGAGTGCTCCAGCTCAGGTCACGCCATGGGAGACAGGAGCGGAGAGTCGCTCTCACCTGCAGGCCGGGCAGGAAGGGTCTGTGACGCTAGGTCACAGGATGCGTTGGCACCACCTGTCAGAAGTCTCGGCTGTTCCCACTGCTCACCTGTCTCTTCTCCGTTCTTTTTGGGATGGTTTCTCACTCCCCTGCTGTCTGTCCTCTCACCCTGCTCCCCCCGCAGGGCCTGTGGGCAGGCGGCAGATGGCATGAATGTCACCTGGCCGTCTCCTCCTGTGCCGAGCACGGGTGCCTGTGGGGTAGGCGCGGGCGTGTTGTGGGCGGGGTTTGTGGGGGGCGTTCTCAGAGGCCCAGGTGACGGGTCTGGCTGTGGGCGCGGTTCCCCTGAAACCCCTCCCCGCGCGGTCCCCTGGCCTGCCTGGCGGCCAGCCACGAGACCCCTTCCTTGGGGTCCCGGTCAACAAGTGTCCTGCCACCCTTCACCTCATGTGGCTTTAGCATGAAAGGAGTAATTCTCAGCTTGCTCACCTCCGTCTCCTGCCTGCACCTCCCTGGGTCCCTGCTTCCCACGATGGCTTTACCCATATCGCCAGGAAGAAGCCTGGGAGTCCCTGTCCCCAGTTCTTTGGGTCCACTTCATTGTCGTGCTCATCACCCTGCTTGGATTGGTGCAGTCGCCTCTTGGTTGGTCCTCTGCTTGTAGGGGTTTTCTCTTCCTCTCTTCCTATCCCATCTCACAGTCCTTAGTACTCAGAAAGTTCTTGACTTCTCAGAAGGTGTCAGAGTTGAGACTCCTCTCTGCTGCCTGTGGTTCCCTTACCATACCCCACCCCACCCTGACAAAAGGCAGGATTCCTGGGCCCTTGGGCCAGCCCACCAGAGTGGTGGGTAATAGCAGGGTTTTCAAATCACAGTGTCAGATTCCTGCTCTTCCGTGTAGGAGCTGTGTGACTTTGGGCAATTTGCTTAACTTCTCTGAGTTGCAGACACAGAATAAAGATGAGAATGATGAGAGCTCATATTTGTCAATTTTTTTTTATATGCCAGACACCCTGCCAGACACTTTGGATCACCTCTTTACACCCATTCCATAATTCTAGGAGGGAGGCACTGTTTTTAGGTTCATTTTGCAAATAGGGTAATTGGAGTTTGCTTCGGTTGAGCTCCCTTCCCAAGGTCACGCTCCAGCCCTGGGTCACCAGGTCACAGGCTGCAAAGAGGCAGACCACAGCTCCTGTCTGAGCGCTGGTCCCCCTCCTGCAAGTGGGGACCACGTTGCTCACTTTTCAAACAGAAGCTGGGGTGCGGCAGCCCTTTGGGAGCGCCTGCCTTCGCTGAGCACTCGAGAGCAGGAGAAGTGGGCTTTCTTCCTGCCTCTGGGCCGCTGCTGTCCTTGGTCCTCCACCTGGTCAAGTCTTCCCTTCAAGGTCAGTGGACTCCTGCCTAAAATAACCTCCCACCCCTCATCCCCTGCCCAGGCCTGGCCGTGGAACTGTCACGGTGAGAGGAGGACTAGGCCTTAGGCGTCTGTGCTCCCCCGGTGTGGGTGCCTTCTCCACCTCCTAAGCCGGGCCCTGCAGGAGCTCAGAAGGTGCACATGAGCCTGCCAGGGCATCAGCGAGGAAGGAGAGCAGGGACCAGGGGTAGGACAGCATCACTGCAGAAGGAGCAAGAAGGGTTCTCGAGCAGAGCAGCCCAGGGCAGGCCCTCCCTGGACCTGGGGAAGCTCAGCCCGCCCACACATGGTCCCCAGGGTCTGCAGGCTTTTAACATTCAGTTCTTCACTGACCATGACCTCCAGGTCAGATTTATCACTTACTAGAGCAGCAAAGAAAGGTCCCAGGCCAGGTTCGCGGAGGATTAGCCCGCCACCGAGAAGCTGCTTCCCGCCTGTGGCACGCTGCCGTTGAGCCTCAGGCCTGTGTGGAGCTGACAGAGCCAGCTGCTCCCTGGGGTGACCTGAGGTGTCTCTGGGACATGTGGCCCAGAGAGTCAAGCTGGGATGCCTTCTGCCACCTTGATGATGTCTGAATGCCATCAAAGAGAGCTGCTCCGCTCTGGGCCTTGCAGGAAGACCACACAGGGCCTGGGGTCCTCCCTGCTCATCTGATCCCCAGGCCTGGTGGAGGCAGCTGGAGCATGTTCCCTCCGAGGACAGAGCTGGCCAGGCCTCCTGTTAGGCCTGGGTGGGGGCTTTGACTAGAGTGGGTCTCCTGGGAGTAGAAGGTAGACGGTCTTTGGAGACTGGACTGATTGCTGTCTATGGTGTATTCCACCCACCTCAGCAGTGAGGTGTACAAACCATTTGGTTGTCTGCTCTGTGTTTAGAGCTGAGGTCTAGCTGGCACCTGGCTCCTCTGAGACCAGTCAGTCCTGTGCTCCCTGCTACTTCCTAGCTTTCCAGAAGGGTCTGCAGCCTTCTATCTTGTTGATGGAACACAGGTTGTCCTCAGCCTGGCCTTCGTGGTCCATGTATTGCGTGTGCCTCGTGGGCGTGCTAGCATGGGCATTGGCATGTTTGCATGTTTGTGTGTGTGTGTGTGTGTGTGTGTGTGTGTGCATGTCCATTACTAGACTGTTCTGAAGACACATGCTGGCTGTCTTGGGTCCCTCCCACCTCCACAGATACCAGGGGAAATGACTCAGGCCTGAGACAGGACCAGCAGTGAGGGAGGGAGGCCTCATGGAGAGTCCTGGGCTGGGAGCTAACTGTTCCAAGTGCCACCCCCGTCCCACTGAGCTTAAGCTCTGGCCTTACTTAAGCAGGCCCTTTCCAGCCCATCCTGCCTTGAGGTGACCCTTTCTGGGCAAGTAGGCCTGGCAGTCTGCGTCAGGGATGGGCTTTCTCTGGGACCAGAACCTTTCCTAGAAGGCAGAGATGGCTAGGCAGCACAGACAGGTGTAGCCAGGCAAATGCCACTTGAGGGCCACTGTCACTTGTCCCTTTCTGCTTCAGTGTCCACCCTTCCTTCCTCCATGAGGGAGAGACAGTGATGTCCTGTGAGTTCTTCTCTCTCCACTGTAGTTGTCCTAACCCTGCCTGGCTTCCTTCGAGATTAGGACTAGGTCTGAGTGCCCAGGGGGCCCAGCATGGTGGTGGTGCCTGCGCACCGTAGGTACTGTTGTGTTTAACCATGTGCCCAAGAGGCACCTGAGACCTGGCTTTGAGCGTTGGCTGCTCTGCTAGCCGCCCACCTGCCTCCCTCTGTTCCGCCTGCTGGCAGTCTGACCTCAGCTGGGCGCCAGGGCAGAACCTCTCCCTGGCCGTCCTGGGGGAGCCTCTCCCGCTCCCCTCCCTCTTTGCTGCTTACATCCTGTTTTTTGTCTTTCTGGAATAATTGAACATGTGCTTTTATGGGAAGATGCAGTAGATCCTTTTGGGAAGTAATCAAGCATTAAATAAATCTGTACATTAGAAATGCAGGGGAGGAAAAGCACCCTGCCTGGCGGGGGAAGCAGGTGTGGCCGAGCTGTGTCCTCCACTCTGGAGAAGGCAAATCAGCATCTGCCCTGCTGACTTCCAGGAATGGAGGCGCAGAATGGCTTCTGATAGCCAGCATGCTGGGCACTGCCAGGTCGGCCCCTACCCAGGCTCTGGAGGGCTGGGCCCTGGGCATTTGCTATAGAATAGGCTGGGCCAGCACTGCAGGTGGGCATCACTGGCCAGCTCCTCATTCTGAAGAGGTTGGGTGGACGCTTGGCTAGACAGGCCTGAGCAGAGTGCCCTGGAGGGAATTAGATGTCCTGAGTGGGGGTCCCCATGACAGACCCTTGCTGCTGCCGCTCTGCATGTCTTCTCCATCTCTGGGAGAGATGAGTGGCTGGGTATCCTCAGTGCACCAGTGACCTTGGCCACAGAAGGAGACTTGTGTAAGGACAGGTGTAAGGGAATGCTGGGAAGTTGGCAGCTCTGCTCACTCCTCAAACCACCACAGGAGGGCTGCTCTTGAGTCCTGGCCACCTCCGGCAGGCAAGCGACACATTTTTTTTAAGAGATTGGCAAGAGATGAGGATTGAGCAATCTCCCCTCGCCCTCCGCCCTCCCGCTGGCTCCGTACCCCAGCTGTCATAAAGAAGAATTGAGTATTGTGCGCTCTAGGTTGAGAGGCTCAACGTGGGTCACTTGCTGTGTTCAGAGCAGAACTCGTGGCTGGGGGACAGAGGGAGAAGAGGGTCAGGAAGGAGGTGCTGCAGCCAGCAGTGGGGGAGGCAGGGAGGAGTGGGTGGGCGGAGCCTGACGTTGTAGAGATGCCCACCCACTGAAGGGAAGCATGGGGGGCTGTGGTCAGACTCTGGGGGCTCTGGAAGGCAGTTAGTGGCCTTCAAGTCAGGCGTGGGGCTAGTTCCCTGCTCTTCCATTTACTCACTGAATGGCTATGGGTCAGTCTTTGGCTTTCAGGAGGTAGTTCCTCACCGGTACCTAATAAACCATCTCTCAGGGGGTCTCCCTGAGCTAAGACTCGTGTGGGCGGTCCTTGTATACAGGACCTGGGGCACAAGGCTGTGGGATTTGTCTGGAGATGGTTAGAAGAGGGGGCATTAGGCCTGCTTCTCTGCGGTCCTGGTGACAGCCCTTTCTGAGGTCTTGGCCAGCAGCCCTGTTTTTCCCAGGTAGGCCTAAATGCTGAAGACCAGCTCCCACCCAGGACCGACCTGTCAGCCACCACCTCCTATTCCTCCAGGTTGCAGAGACTCTTGGGATCCTCCAAACTGCTTCTGGCCTTTGGTGGCTCTTCACACACAGCTGCTGCCCTGGAGGGCTTGCTCCCTGCAGAGGCTGAGCTGCTGCCCTTTGTGAAGCTCTTTACGCAGGCCTGAGCTTGCGTATCTCCAGCAGGCCTGCTGACCGGGTGGTATTTTCACTCTCCCCTTACAGAGGAGACTCTGAGAACTGGCCTCAGTTGCCTATTTAAGGGTCTGACTGGCCCTTGACAGCTTATTGATGCATCTCAGGGATTACTGCCAGTGGTGACCACTACGTGGTCTGCCCATGCTGGGGCAAGGACACGGTCCAACAGGGCCGGAGGTTGTGGCCTCTTCCTGCAGGATGGGCTCCCTGTGCTGAGCGCCATCTCCACTGGGCTTCTCCAGCTCTGGCCCCATTTGCAGGTTGATCTTTGAGTCTCTGGTCCTAAGCAGCTGCCGCCACCACCTGTCTTATTTCTTCAGCCTGGCATTTGACCACAGGAAGGTGAGGTGGTAGCAGAAGTGAGTTACCTTCCAATCTGAGTTGGTGTGAATTTGCCAAATAAAACATATAATAAATGCCAAAAAACATTCTACGTGGTTAGTTCTCAGCAGGCCAAATGCACCGTTCTCCATCGGAACTTTTCCATCACTCAAAAGTGTCTCTGACACAGCAGCTGGGCCCAGCAGCGTCCTTGTCACAGCTCACATTTTATTTGGCCTCTGCTGTTTTCAGAATGTCACCACCTCTTTACGTAAGGACCAGGTTCCCTGATGGAAATATTTCCCCAAATGTTTTCAGCTGTCCAGGTGGTGCGAAACACCTCCTGAAGGTTTTCTTTGTCCAGCTGAGAAAAGAATCACTTTTCTGTGAAGGCCCTGCCATGCCTCACTGGCCCGTACAGGTCTTGCCAGGGCACCAGGATTGATCCAATCCTGTCACAGTAAGAGCCATTTGAATTCCATGGCGGTGTCTGTGGGAACAGTCGTGGACTCCTGTGCTGACAGCCCACTTTCGGGTGTAATATTTGGTAGGACCTACATCCAGCATGGCAGAGGAATTTGTCAGCCCTCGGAATGTGCTGGAATGGAATTTGGCTGGGTCCTCCATCCAGGTCTCTGATATGAGAGAGAACTTTGCTTGGTGATTAGAAAAATATATAATGGGTCCCTTCTCTGTTCCCCATGCCGAGCTACTCATGGGAACAAGTGCAGCCCGACCCCGCCCTCGGGGAGCCTGGCTGAGAGGCAGCAGGGCCAATGCATTCGATTCCTAAGCGTGTTCAACAGGACCGCGCAGGAAGCAGCCATGCCTCTTGGTATGAGTTGATCTGGGGTACCACACCGTGAGACTGTGTTATGCATTTATTATAGTGTATGTCATAAAAAAGAAACAACAACTATAACGCAATTCCCACGTGTTATCACTTAGAAAGACTTAGTTGAGAAAAGGTGGGAGGGGTAGTTGATCAAAACCCAAGTTAAAGGACAGTATCAGGCTGGGGGTGTGGCTCAGTGGCAGAACACTTGCCTCGCACGCCCGTGGCCCTGGGTTTCACCCCCAGTGCTGCAAAAGAGAAAAATATGGGGTGGATACATCATGAGTTGCTTAAGAACAGGACAAACCCTGCATCCTTAGCTGATTCATCATCGTGCAAAGCCCACAGGGTGTAATTATACGAATTAAGATGGCCACTACGTCACTAGGGTGATGTGATCTTAAGGGACCACTGTTGTGTGCATGATCTGTCATTGACTGAAGTGTCATTATGCAGCACATGACGGCAGTGTGGTAACAGTGACCACCACGGGTAGATTTTGGTAAAAGTGGCTCAGGAATGGTGTATGCATGGAAAAGTTAATTCAGGTATAATTAAAAAATCTCCTGGTGTGCAGGGTTTGACTCGTATCATCCTCCAGCCCTCAGGATCCCCTGGGTGACGGTAGTGTTCCCATCCCACTGATAGCTGATGAATCGGGCTCACGGAGGTGAGATGCTTTGCCCAAAGTCACGTGACTAGTTAAGTGTGAGGACTTGGATTGGAACCGAGCTCAGCTTGACTCCTGATCCTGAGCGTTTACCCACTGTGCTACATGGCATTTGAGCAAATAAAGAAGTGCTTAGTGCCTCTCTAGGGTGTAATCCAGGAAAACTTCCTAGAGCAGGAGGCCTTGACTGACTGATAGGCTGTAGCAAGGGAAGAGTGGGTGGAAGGCAGAACGGCCGTGGATCAGGTCCCGTGCTTACTGGCTGCATGACTAGAGTTACAGTGACTTTGGCATTTTTTCCCTCATATCCATGAAGTCTTGGGTTTCTGTGTCGTCGGGGTCCCAGGCTCCTCTCTTTGCTCCACTGGACATTTTCTGGTCTAATATGACTGACGCAGCTCTAGCCTCTGCATTCTTGTTTCAGGGAAGTAGAAAGAAGAAAAAAGAGGGAGAGGATTCATGCAGAGTGCTGTCCACGAGCTGGCCACCCTGAAGAGCTCTTCTGGAAACTCATGGCTTGTCCTTGCAGCTCTCTGGCCAACCTTGGTTATTAGAGAGGCTGCCCACTTCCGGGAGATCCGGCTGCTTCCTGCTGGGGCTGGAGAAGGGAAAGGCAGAGAGTGGAGAGGGAAAAGCCTCCTTGAACAGGGACTTCGTCTGGAGTGGCCCCCACACGCTCCTGGGTCTGTTCTGGTTCGTTCAGACATGTATTCAGTGTCGAACTGGAGCACAGAGTTGCAGCAATTAGGCCACTGGAGGCAACCACTGCCCACCATGCCATCAGCCCCTCTGAAAGACAAGAGTCACTCTTGAGTGAACCAGTCCAGCTCTTCAAGCTGCCACCCCCTGGTGCACATGGAGCAGGAGCTCAGAGCCGTCTTTGCACCGGAATCCTGGGCTGCCCATCACCTAGGCTCATTGGAGCAGTGCAGACCGGTGGTGATGGGCCCAGAGTGAGGGGGGACCTGGCGCCACACCCCTGCATCCTCCCTCCTGCTCTCCGTGCCCTGGGGCCTGGGTTCACTGCAGTATCTCACAGGAGTGCTGCTGGCCAGCTGCCAGCCACGTCAGGTTCAGAGTCCTTAAAGTGGGCAGTGTTCTTCAAAGTGGCCAACCTCGTTCTCTGGCTGGTTCAGAGATCGAATCTTGTTCTTAACAAGTGCCCTCTCTTGGAATTGGGGCTCATGGGGTCTGAAGTGAGCCATTTTCAGGGGAACAGGATGCCACACTGTGGAATGAAGAAGAGGTAAATCAGGCACTCGCGGTCGGGTCCAGTCCCCATACCTCACTTTCCTCATCAGGGACTGCTCCAGCTGGTTGGCACACACCCGGGGGAGCTGGTTCCTGCTCCTCATCCTGCACTCTTTGTTCTGTAATTACCTCCAAGCACAGTGTGGTAAGGAGGTTGGAGAGGTGTTGCTTGGGGCGTTAGAAATCAAACTGCTATTAATATGCTAATTACAACAGGTTCCTATTTACCATTTAAGCAGGTCCTGCAGAGCCTCCCCTTGGCAACACTGTCAGACATTTTGCTCTTGAAATAGAAAGCTCATATTATTTTAAAATGAAAGTTCTAAATCCAAGCTTTCCCTATGATCAGCCAGCGCTTTCCCTTGGATTTAGCAGGCCCAGCTGTGGCCCCTGGCGATGAAGACGGGGTGGGTGGGGTGGAACAAGGAAGATCTGATGCACCTCAAACAACAGGCAGCTCCCAGAGATGTCCATGAGTGCTGGTACACCGTGGGTCCCAGGCCAGTTACCTGCCAATGTCATTGTACATCTAAGTATTATTTTTAGCTGTGGCATCACTGCTACTAGGTTTATTTTTGGATTGATGAGGCAGGTGCTATTTGGAAATGTGTTTTTTTCCCCACATCACTTTTGTCCTGGAAGTACCTGGTATATGAGAAAAACAAAATGGCAGCCACCCAGCCAAAAGCAATATAAATATTTGGGAAACTGAGAAAAGAGTGGTATGTTTGCTTTGAGGGTGGATCCCAGAGGGCAGAAAGCAGGGTTGACCTTAGCTTTCTGAGGAAGTGGGCAGGGCAAGAGTCCTCCCTCTCTTTTATTCACTGTTCCACCCAAGGGTTGAAGACATCTAATGAAGGGCATGGAACTTCTGAAGAAGTGGCTATAGGTTCTAGAAGAATAATTCATTGCTAATATATTTTATATACCCAAGAAATCTTTATTAAGCATCCATTACATGCCAGACCTAAATTGGGCAGTGGAGATAAAGTGGAGAACATTCCAGTTACCACGTCTGAGTGACAGAACATAAAGCCACCACTTGTGTATTCATAGATTCTGTGGGTTAGGAATTCAAAGGAGGTAAACAGGGATGACATATTTCCACTTCCCATTGAGGCCTCAGTTGCCAGAGCGAAAGACTGGGAGCTGGAAGGCTAATTCATTCACGTATCTGGCAGTTACGTGATGCAGGCTTCTGATGGACCCTCAGCACCTGTAGCCTCTCCACGTGGCCTTGGGCTTCCTCACAACATGGTAGCCAGTTACAAGGAGGAGCATAGAAGAGATGGAGAGCTAAGCAAAAACGACACCTTTTTGTGACCTAGACTCGGGAGTCACAAAGCATCATGCTCTCCATGTTCTGTTAGTTGGAATAGTGATGAGCCTCTACCAGGATACAGAGGCAGGGAGCACGAATCCTACCCCAGTGGGAGGACTGTTGGTCCCCTTGTGTGCTGAGCACATGGGATGTATGTGGATTCCAAGAAGTAGAAGAGAGACCTAAAAACGTGAGCAAGAAAATAGAGGCTATAACAAAGGGCAAAGCAAACTTGAAAAGAATGAAATAGAAATTTTAAAAATTGAATTTTAATAAATGGAAGTGAAAATTGAAAGGACGTGTTAAATAGCAGATTAGACTAAGCAGATGAAGAAATTAGAAAAGTATAAATAAATGAACTACAACAGAGCCTAGAGATGGAATAATGAAAGACAGGTGAAGAGATGTGTAGGAATCAGTGAGAAGGTCTAATATATCTAGCTGGCTTTTGAGAGGAGATAATATAGAAGAAGATGGAAAAGAGGCAAGATTTTAAGAGATAATATTCTCAGCATATGCAAGGCCCTGAGTTTAATCTCAGTACTGGGGGAGAAAAGAAGACTCAGAATATGGCAGTCTTTGAAAGGTATAGAAATTCAGTGAGTCCCAAGCATGATTAATAACATGATTTGGGAGGTTGAGGCAGGAGGATCAGAAGTATGAGGCCAACCTCTGCAACTTAGTGAGGCCCTAAGCAATTTAGCAGGACTCTGTCTCAAAAACTAAAAGGAGCTGGGGGTGTAGCACAGTGGCAAAGCATTCCTTGTGTTCAATCCCTGGTACAAAACAAAAAAACAACAACAACAAAAAAATTTGGGCAAACCTACATTCCATCTAAGACAAACAGATGATTTTAAAAGCAGCCAGAAAGATTAGGAAGATTTCCTATCTAGGAATGGCGATTAGTTTGTTGATAACCTCACAACAGTCCTGGAAGCCAGAAAATGAGTTATTTTCCAAGTGCAGAGAGTAACCAAGTCGTAAACTATAAGTCTATATCCACTGGAAGTACTTTTCAAGAACTAGAGCAAAATTAGAGAACAAAATGTGGATAATTTATCACAAATTTCTTTCACATAGGGCCTTCTAAAGGATGTGTGTCAGGCAGAAAAAAATTCCAGATGAAGGTCTGAAGTACAAGATAGAATGAGGTGTAAAATTTTTGATAAACATGTGGCTATATTGAAACAAATGTTGGTTGTATAGAATAAGGTCTCAATTGAGGGTTAAAAAAAAAAAAATCAAGATAGAACTAAAATACTTGTCAACCAGAGCATGCAAACTGGGAAGGGATGAGTGGAGTCCAATCACACCAAGTTCCTTGTATCATTTTTGGAAGGAAAGGAATGGTACTGACTGACTATGGAGTTCTTAAGAACAGATAGCATAACCTCCAAAATGTTGAGTAGCAGCTTCTAAATGCCAACCAGGACCCTCGGGGATCCTTGAGCCCTTTGGTGAGGTTAAAGTTGTTTTCATAATTCACCATGGTGGCGTTTTCCCTTTTCACCCCATCTCCTATGAATGTACAGTAGAGCCTTCTAGAGCCCACTGGGTGTGATGACATCACCCTGTCAGTGAATGGGACATGTGTTTGTGTACTTGAGTGTCTTAAATTTTTCTCTATTTTTCTTTTCTTTTTTATCTCGGGGTGCTTAAATTTTAGTGTGAATATCATTCATTCATTTGTGGAAATAATATGGTTGATTTGGAGGTGCTTGATATACATGGCATGCACATAGATTATGTTCTGAATTCTGAAATCCAAGTTCTGAATTCTGAAATATATACACTCTCAAGGATTTCTTTTGTTTTAGAAAAATATTGTTTAATTTTTGTTTTTGTTTTTTGCAGTGCCGGGGATGGAACCCAGGGCTTTGTACATGCTAGGCAAGTGCTATATCATCCCTAACCCATATTTGACCTTTAAAAAATAAGACTTCACATATAAGTGAGATAATGCAGGGACTGTGTGTGCGTGTGTGTGTGTGTGTGTGTGTGTGACTTATTTCACTTAGTATTTCAGTTCATTCATGTTGTAAATGGTAGGAGCTCCCTTCTTCTGACTGAATAATGCTCTATTGTATATATGTATCACAATTTCTTTATCCATTTGTCCATCACAGACACTGGGTTATTTTCATATCTTGGCTATTGTGAACAATACTGCAGTGAATGTAGGGGTGTAGATGTCTCTGCCAGGTGTTGATTTCATTTCCTTTAAGTGTATACTCAGAAGAAGGGCTGCTGGGTCATAGAGTAGTTGTATTTTCTAATATGGAAAACATTAATAGATGTAAACCCCATGAACAAAAACTTCTTGGGGTCTTTAATACTCTTTAGAAGTGTCCTGTGTGTATATAGTTTGAGAATCACCAAGGAGAGGGAAGAAAAGGATAATAGAAATAGTGAGACTTGAAAAACAATACTTGTGTAACAGTATTTCCTGAGCCTGAGGGTCCACCTGGTGCTATATAATTATTTTTCAGTCTAAAATGAATCAAGGTAGAAACTTTTAAATCTAGAGGTCTAATAAAGAAAGGTACTATCACATTCTGCAGGTCTAAGAACCAGAACTGGAGGAATCACAAGACTGGGTCATGTGCATCCTGTTAAGACAGTGACACCTGCTGATCCACAGGGATATTACAACCCAGCCCTATGAAACAAAGTACTAGCAAGAGTAATTGCTGGACTCAGACTAAAGGACATGGAAGAGCAGATTCTGCCAGGCAGGGTGTGATGTCTTAGGCAAAGCAGAAATTCTCTAGGTGCAGAAGGCAACTTGAAAAAGATATAATGACTATTGCTTTTCCTACGTACCCTCTTCCACAGTTAGATGGAAAGCTAGTGATCCATCAGAAAATCCAAAACAGAGACTGGAACCAGAATCACCTTGAAGCTTTTAAGAAGCAAATAGTTCCAAGGCTTTATAGAATCAGAGTCATGGGTTCTAGAATCTTACAATGATTAGATTTTAAGATTTTTTGACTTGATGGTATAAAAGTGGTCTGCATCTGGATATCATACTTCAAATTTGGAATTCTATCTTTTCTCAGGTTAGCGATATGCATTAGGATACTCTCCATACTCAACTTTGGGCTAGTAAGTGTTCTGAGCACATTTAAGGTCGGCTGAGCTAAGTGTGATGTTTGGTAGGTGTATTAAATCCATTTTCTACTTAGGATATTTTCAACTTACAATGGCTTTATTGAGATGTAGCCTCATCATGAGTCAAGGAACATCTCTAGTCCTATTTGACCATATCTGGCCCAGAATCTCTCTGCTGAGCATTTCTGCCTCACAGGAGCCATGTGAGGGCTGGACAGCTGAGCTGTGCACCACATCTGTGCCAATGTCTGTTCCGAGATCTCCCACTGATTGCTGCCTTATTCTTTCCACTACTGTCAATGCCCAGGTTGTTGGCCCTAATCCCTGGACTTAAGGCCTTATTCATGGCTTGTACCTTTTTGATTTCCAGAGTCCTGGGCCAATTTCCAAATTTATGCTAAATGTAGTCCTGTTTTTCTATCTTCCTGATGTCCATTAGGACCAAACCCTTAATTGCACCTAGGCTTTGGGCTTTTCCAGTCTTTTCTGTTCTCTTGAATCCCAGCATCGCCAACAGGGAAGAGCCTAGAATAGAGAGAGCTATCAAAAATAAACAACAATGAAACCTGACTGAAACCCCCTGCATAACTTCAACCTCTAGCAGGCTCAGCCCAGGCCCCCGTCAGTCCCAAGTGTTCCACAAAGTCTAGGAGGGTTTGTCTTCTCACATGGGAACTCTTTGGAAAACTGACAAAAGGAGGAAGGCTTTGTTTTGCCAAGTTTGCTCTTCCTTCCCTCTCTTTAGCACCCTACCCGTGCTGAGCCGTCTCCTGGTCCCTTTATGGCAGTGTTAGAGAAGGCAGGGAGTGTCCACCTCCACTGAAGAACAACATGTGGGTGAGGGCCAGGTTAGGGGTGGAAAAATTCTAAACAAGCAGTAAGGTGTGGACAAGGCTGGGGCCACCCGGGGCCTTGCGTCCAAGCAGTATGAAGTGATGCCAAATACCTCACCTCACCAAGGTCGTGAAACTGATCTGGAAGTGTTTATCCTCCTTTTAATGACAGAGTAAGGTTGAGTAAGGAGCAGCGATTTGACCATACATGCAGGTGAAGCTTGTTTATGCTCCACAGATAAAGCACCAAATGAGAGGCAGGATGGGCCATGATCTGCTATGTCTGGAAACCATTCCTTGGCTCTGGGAAAATTCCCTTGAGCCAGAGACCATCTAATACTATGAGGAGTTTCCTTCAGAGGGACCTGTGTCCTGTGTGCAGATCTGTCCCCAGGGAAGCGGAGACTGCGGCAACAGTGTCACGGCACCTTGTGGGAGTGTCCTGCTCTGCAGTTTGCACTCAGGGTCAGGGAGTTTGGAAAAACCATGGCCACCAACAAGGAGTTGGCGGCCCTGGTGTGATTGTTCCCTCCTGGTGCACACCATCCCGGCTGCCTCATGAATTCCCGTTTGGGGGAGGCATTAGTCTGGGTTGTTGTTGGTTTGGCTGTCTTCCAGAGACCCATGTCCAGGTGCCAGGGAAATTCTGACTAAGGCTCATTCGGTGATAGCAATGGCAGCACAGACTCAAGCTCGCTGGCCCCAGCATTTACGTTTATAGCTCTGCACGCAGTTCTTTCTGGACAAGTGAGGGTCCCTGGTTCACTCCCTATCTCTCCTGCCATTGCTGGTCTTCAGCCAGATGGTAAACCCCTCTCCCCCTGTGCACACTTTTGTGCCCCTTGGTTGGCACGGCTCCTCCATCATCCACACCCATCAGTTGGGTTTGTTGGGGGAGCAGTATGTTTGTGACTTGGTTGCCCCAGCCCCAGGGACTGGGTTGTGGGTACAGTGTGGTACCTTAGGGGGCAGTGTCTGCTGAGCAGATCTGGTCCTTCCGGGGAGGCTGCATTTATCACACCCAAAGAGGAAGCACTGTGGTGTGGAAAGCAGGTGAGCCCATGCCTACCCAGCTCCTCTTTTCAGGTCCCTGTTGGTTCCCTGTCGTGCAGCATGGGGACTGCAGGGTTAGCTTGTGTGAGTTCCCGGAACACCAGCAAGAGGCAGAGGCAGGGGCAGTACTCTGGGGTGGCCACCCAGCGTGCATGATTGGCCTGCTTGGGTGCTGTGCTCACAGTGGCATCCAGCAGTAGCAGAGGAAGAATGGCCCAGTCCATAGCCAGTGTATCGCAGAGGAGAGCTGCTGTGACCCTGTGATTTGCTCGGACTTGCCTAGATTCTGAGTGGGGACCAGGATTGAACTGTGTCTGCCTCACACCTTCTCTGGGGCCTGGTTCCCTGGCCCCCAGGTCCCCAGGTGTCAGAAGAAACCATGGTGGGTTCCCACCTCCCCAGTCTCAACCCTGTCTCTGCTCCCATCCACTTCTCCACAGGACTCTCAGGGACACAGGCAGGGCAGAGGGAGGCAGCAGTCCCAGTTTACAGACCAGGAAATCGAGGCCAAGTGATTTATCTGAGGTCATCAAGCTGGTAAATGGCAAAATTAAGCTTCGAACCTTGCTCCTTTGATCACATACTTGTATTAGTCTGCTAGGACTGCTGTGGCAAAATACCACAGACCCAGTGGCTTTAACAACAGGAAGGTATTTATTATTTCTCAGTTTCAGAAGCTGGAAGTCTAAGACTCAGGAGCCTTCAGAATTGGTTCCTGGTGAGGCCTCTCTTGTGGCTTGTGGACAGAGCTTCTTACTGTGTCCTCACATGACCTCTCCTCTGAGCTCTCTGTTGTCTCTTCCTCTTCTTATAAGGACACCAGCCCTATTAGATTAGGGCCTCACCCTTATGACCTCACGTAATTGCCTCCCAAAGGCCCCGTCTCCAGATACAGTCGCATTGTGGGTTAGGCCTTCAACAAGAACCGCAGGGTTGTTATTTAGTGCACATCATGCCTTGTGCCCCTCCTCTGTCTTGGACCCCCTACTCGCACCAAGAGATGTAATCCGAGGAGTTGGAGAGATTGCACAGGAGGCCAGGAATGGAGCTGGAGCCACCTGGAAGAGTTGTGTGTGCGCCCATGCTGGGTTCGGGGTACTGCAGGCACTGAGGGGAGTCTGGCCTGCTTCAGGGTGATTCTGTCTGCTGTCCACTCCAGTCATTCAAATGAACTGCTGCCAGGAGCTGTTGTCTCTCTGCAGACGTAGCAGGAGGGGACCCTCCAGTCCCTGCTGGGGCTAGCAAGGAGTCAGGTTGATGCAGCTGACCTGGTAGAGTTTCCAGGTCTTGCCTGTGGAAGAGAATGGAATCCCAGCTGGGCAGCCAAGGACAGAGATCGAACTGAGCATCCAGGGGCAGGGGAGAGGGGTCCCGCAACAGAGGCCTCTGCGGAGTGGGCCCATTGCGTGTGACAGCCAGCCCCCAGCCACTGAGGTCCAGCTTCTTGGAGGATTTTTGTTTTTTGTAAAGACAAGCTAAGTGGGGTAGCCTCTCATTTGGCAGAGTCCTTGGTATAAATTCACTTGCCTGCCTTATCTAGAGTCTGTCCCTTCTTCTCTTCACACTGAATGTGGCCATTGAAGGGAAGCTTACTGTCAGGTTTAGAAAATTAATTTTTGAAGCGTCTGTTTCGGGTATGAGGGGATGCTCCCAGGGCAGAGGTTTGGGTTCATGCAGCGAGTCGCATAAGGGGTCCAGAGCAGATTCAGGTTCGGATTGTGTTACTGTAGGTACCATGCCAAGTGAGCCGGCAGGAATGCTGAGGGAGGATGAGGGCCTGGACCCTTGGGAGGACTTCCTGTTTCTCATGGTTCCTCTGTGGAGGCCACAGGGTCAAGCCCTGCCTCAAAGCAGAGTCTGTGAGCTCATCACCATTTCTTGGGTGCAGAGCTTGCCTGTCTTCTCTGTCCTCCTGTTTGGCACAGCTGGGCCCCTGGTAGAACTCTGAAGGTCACTTCTCAGAATTTGGGTCATGGCCTGAGTGGGAAAATGTCCCTCTGGCAACTCCACAGTAAAGCACTTGGAGCTAAGTTAAGAGAAGATGCACTATTGCCCTCCCCACCTCCCGTGCCCTTATCTTCTCCTCTGCGCCCAGGCCTGTGCTCTGTGTCATGCTCTGTTCCCAGGCCCTGTGGGGAAAGCTGGGAGCCCTGGGAATGAGTGTCCTTCCTGCCTGAGGGAGGTTCCTGTGTGTTTCTGGGACTGTGGCTCCAACTGCTTCTCTGGTGGGAACAGTGGTTTCCTCTTGAGGGAGTTGCAAGTGGCCGTCCTTCTTTCCCTCTGATTCCCCAGGGTAACTCTGGGAGAGCTGAGGCCTCTGGGAGGGCCAGCCTTCTCAGGTGTACCTTGGGGAGCCCCAAAACCCTGCATCTGATCCCAGCTGCCCCGTGATGCATGAAGACTTGTCCTGGTCTTTTGTCTGACAGGACTGGGCAGTGCTCTGTACCCCATGGCAGGACTGACAGCATGTAGAGGGGTTTGTGGCTCATGGCAGGTGAGCCTCTGGGGGCAGTGGGTGAGTAGAGTGAATCCGTGCAGCCTTTGATGTTCCCTGGCTGCCCACATGGGAGGCCTTATCTTCTTCATCGTGATTGAAACCATCCTCTTACTCAGCAGGTGTTGACCACCACCCACCTACCTGCCCTCCCATCCACCCATCCGGCCAACCAGCCATCCAGCCATCTAGCCATCCAGACAGCCACTCCTGAGACCCTTCCATGTGCCAGGCCTTGCTCTTGGCACTGGGAAATGCAGCTGTGAATGAGATAGGCCCTGTTCCACCCCAGTCCTAGGTTGAAGTGGGCTGAGTCAATCAAGCAATCAGCCAAGCAGGGTTCCCAGGACACCCGTGTCAAGTGCCTCCAAGAAAAGGCAAAGGAGTTTTGGCTCAGGGCCCATGCAGGGATTCAAAGTTGAATGGTGGCCTTGCCCTAGAAGCATGGACACCAGCTGCAGGCTATCCTCACTTTGTGCTCTGTACACATTAGAGGATATGGTTCTATAAGAAGAAATGGTCAATATTTAAAGAAAACAAATGTTAGTTCTTAGGAAGGCTTTAGTAGCCCTGTGACAATTTGTAGTTCAACTGTGTAAATAAAGCCCCAGCCTGGGTTCAAACACCACCTGGACCTCTGCACCCTGGGGTCAGACACCACCTGGACATCTGTACCCTTGCATGCCACACACCACTAGCTTTCCATCTCTCTGAGCAAAGTCACTGTGGTCTCGTACTTGGCATGCCCAGCTCAGCATTGCCCAGCCTGTGCCCTTGAGGAAGCCAGGACACTTGTGTCTGAATGACCTAAGATGGCCAGGATGAGCAGTCTTGCACAACTCTTACATCTTGGGAAAATAAATGTGATCCCTAACCTGTTGCCTTGGATTCCTGGAACCAGGGTGTTTATTTTATGTAGTATACCACAGAAACCATTCTGTTGACTTCAGAACCTTCGAGCATCTAAACTGTAACTCTTGGTGAAATGTTCTCCAGTGTCAATGACCCAGAATACCCGAGGGAAGGAAGACTAGCATTCCACAGGGAGGAAACATTCTCAGCATCTCGGGTCACCATCTTGAGAACTGAATACATGCTTTTTGAGATTTGGGGACCTTAATTCCACCAGGGAAACAGTCTTCTATTTGCTCAGGCGCAGGATCTGCCAAAGGAGCAAGCGGCCCCTTGTGCCCTATCACGGTACCCTAGGCCAGACTGAGGGAGGCTTTTGCTTTCACTGTGTTTGACACCTGGGTCTCCCAATCCTGGCAAAGGAACATCCAAAACCATCCAGAGTTAGTATGTGAGACCCAAGTGAGTGAACGTTTGTTTCCAGTTAACCCCTCAGGGACAGCCTGTGCTTCGGCTCTCTCCTGGTAGGCAAATGAAGAGGGTGGATAGAGGGGATTTGGGCAAGAATGTCCTGTGGTGGCTTCTTATAATCATAGCAGATAAGTAAGTATTTACTGAGGATCTAGTCTGTTCAGGCAGGTCCATTTTAGGACCAAGAAAGTAAGTCTCTGAGGTAGTCATATAGCTAGTGCACGGTTGTGTCAGGTAGACTGTAGGTTCAGCTGCTGTAACAAAGACCCACACTAGCACTGGTTTCAATGAGGTAGATTATTTCTCCCTCAAGGAATAGTGTGGGTTGGGGTCTAGGGCTGTTATGGAAACTATCTGCATAGTCATTCAGTTTCCAGTCCCCTCTGGCCTTAGGCTGCTGCCCTCATTGGCATGGTCCAACATGGCCCTAGCCCTTCTGATCTCTTCTCTGGGGAGGAGAAAAGGGAAGGAAGGGGCACACACTCTTTCCCTTTAAGGACATAACCTGGAACTAATGTGGACCCATTATTTCTGCTCACATTTCACTAGTCAAAACTTGTTCCCTGAGCCACACCTAGCTGTAGAGAAGACAGGGCTAAGTTTTATTATGGGTGGCCACATGTCCACCAGGGAGATCTGTTACTATTGAAAGCATGAGGGTCCCGCCACTTGTTTCCATCCCAGAGCTGGAGCTGGGCTGTGAGTCCAGGTGGGCTGTGGCCAGCTCCACATCCCTCCCTCCTCCCAGTTCCTCCCTGCAGGGTTCTAGGTCCGTGTCTGGGAAAGGTTCAGAGCTTGACTGAGTTCCCTGGGCAGGGCCAGTGGGTTTCTCTGCTGATCGCTTGATCCTCTGGGCCTAGCATTGTGTAGAGTGCAAAGCAGGTGTTCAGTTAATCCATCTTAAAGGAGGGGTGGGGAGATGCATCCCCAGCTAAAGAGCTGAGCAAACCTGCTGCCAGCATGGAAGACTGGAAACAAGGTACTAATGGCTGGAATGCAGCAACCGGGTCTGAAGGGCTTCCCTTCTGGGGCGGAGCTCTGCTCCTGCTTTGGTCTGGCCCAGAGGGCCGTTGGCTCCCCTGGCTTATTCCTGACTTGAACAATATATGTGCGCTATGCTTCCAGAATGGAAATTCAGTTACGAGTGGCCTTTGGGAGGAGCTGGTTGCTCAGAGCGTGTTGTCTCGGGGTGGCGACTGCTTGAACTATGGGCACACGTTCTGCTTTGATTACAGCCACATGTGGGTCCAGGTGTCTCAGCTGCTGCTCCCAAGTAAGGATCCTGTCTACAAGGAAGGCCCCTGCCTGCCCGCTGCTGAGTCCAGCACCTACATTAGCTGACCCTGACTCACGAAGTACAAGATGCAGTCACTCCTTGTGCCTTCAAGAACCCAGGCCCTGTTAGGGTATTCTTGGAAGGCTTCCAGGTGGCCAGCCGAATATGAGGAGACAGGGGTTGCCTGTCCCTGATATTCCATTTTCTGAGCAAAGCTCCTTTTTGTGCAGGTGCTCAGAAGGAAAAATAAGTAAGCATTGGAGCTTCCAGTTTGGAATTTTTCAATAATCTGAACATTGTTCTTGGCAGGGAATGATTTAAAGCAAACAGCCATTATGGGTTACATTTTTAGACCAGTTAGAAATGGGGACTTCACCGCAATCGCATTCTTTGATCACCCTGATCATTTGGTTTTTCTTTTTCCCAGTTATCCATCTTGTACTATGTAACCAGGGAGGGTGCCTCCTGGGATTTGCATCTGTTACATGTCCGTTAAAATGCCTGCTTCGAACCTGGCAGGCAGAGTGAAGAGGAAAAGCGGTGGGAGAGAGCGGTGCTCCAGGCTGCCTTGGGGCTTATGGGGTCTAGACAGTTGTGAGATACACGGGCTTAAAAAAAAAAAAAAAAAAGAAGAAGCAAAGAAAAGCGTGTGTTCAGGATTTGGGATGTGTCTGATCCGTATGCGCGCAGCTGAGAAAGCTTTAGTTTAAAATAAGCGGTGTTTGGCAAGAAGCTGCGCTGCGTGCTGACAAATGGATTGTGCTTTTTACTTAGATAAAAATGAAAATGCATGAGGCATTTTGCTTTCCTTCTTCTTGATGATTAAAAGCGTCTACTTGGCTCCATGCAGAGAAAGCCCTGGAAGATTTATACGAGACACCTGTGTGGCACCGATCACAGGCCTTCAGGCTGGAGAGCAGCAATGCTTCATGGTATTCAAAATGCCAGGTCTCAGAAGGGAGTTTGGAAAGGCCTCATTAGGGGTCTCTGTGCCAGGCCTAGGTGGGACCCTTGAGTGGGGATCTTTAAATTTTAATAAATGACTTAGCCACTCACCATTCACATCAGAGGGCTCCATTTCCTGGGAGGTGGACAATAACCTACTGCAGCGCAGGGAGAAATTTGGTAAATGCCGTTTGGAATAGAGCCACCAGCTAGTCACTGATACGTTGGGTCGTTAATCTCTTCCTTCACTTGCTGGTCAAATGTGATTGTGCCAGGCTCTGTGCTGGGTGCCGGGATGCTGGGGAATGAGACAGCCTGGTCCCTGCTTCTGCACCGCAGGGCTGGCCCCGTCTGGACTCCTGTCCTGTTGGCTTAAGGACCTGTCTCCATGTAGGTCCCAGCGCAGGAATGTGCTATGAAACGCAACTCCAACACCCTGTTAAAGCCAAGCATTTACTCCTGGACACCGGAGACTTTGAGACTCTCTCTTAAAGGAGCAACAGATTTGTTTGGACAAAAGAAGTGTAAACAGGACCCTGGTGAATGACTTTTCTCATGGCCGCTCCTGCTTTAATCAATCGTATTTTTATTGGTGACCTCATAAGTGTCTAGACTGTCCCAGGCTCCACAGGGGAGGTGCAGGGGGTGGTGGAGAGAGAATTTACAGCTTAGCTTAGGTCGGACAGCAGCCAGAGACACGAGACAGCACATCAGCTGCATAATCCACGCGTGTGCTGTCCACAGGGCTTCAGGGGTTTGGGCAGAGGGGCATTCTGAGTCCCCCCGCTGTCTGGCCCCACTGGTGCATGGCAGTGCCAGTTGATAGCCAGCCCTGGATGGCTGCACTTTTCTAGGCCTCATCTCTTGGAGGCTGGAGCCTCTGGTCTCAGAAGGCAGAGCAGCTTCGACCTGCGGGAATGCAAGGACCAGCAGCCATCGGGACATCCAGGTTACTGGGGTGCCTCCTCTGCCCCGTGGAGCCATTGGTGTGATGTCATCTGTCTCTTGTGCTCCCGGGTCCTTGTCTGCTGTGGATCCCTAGAAGCTGAAGGATGAAGACCTGTTGTCCTGCTGTCCAGGAGCTGAGATCAGCCCCAGTGCTGCCTCTTGCCAGCTCCACTTCTCAAGCTTCTAGAATGTGGGCTGGTGCCGTTCTGTAGGGCAGTTGTGAGCCTGAGACAAGATGTGCGGTGCCTATCATGGGGCCTGGCACACAGCAAGTGCCTGGTCATGCCAGCTGCTATTCAGGTATTATTATAATTATGAGGTGGCAAAATGGGAAGGCCATTGTCTGGCCCAGACCTTGTCTCTAAAAAAGCTCTTGCTGCCAAACGCCATTAAAAATCCAGGTCTAAAATCGCAGCAGCACTGAGCAGAACTCTAGTCCCCATGCTGGGTTCTCTAAAGTCCTGGGCCTTGCCTCCCTTCTTGTGTGGAACATGGGCAGTAGGTAGCTCTGCGCGCCTGGGAATATACCCCCTTTCCCTTGTTAGCAGCCCCAGCCCCTCATGAGACTAGGGCCGGGCCAAGGAAAGATGGAAGGAGTTGACGTAGTTGACGTTTAATCACCAAAGATCTGAGCTGGGTTCCAGAAGGCTGTACCAGCTGTGCTTTGCTCCTTGGGGAAGCAGTTGGGGTGTGGTCCTGTGGCTGGCTGGGGTCAGTGGAGGTTTGTCTTAGAGAAGACTCGAAGCACAGAATAACACCCTCAAACATTTGTCCCCTCCTTCCCAAGTGTCCCCTGCACTGCCAAGGGCAGTGTCACAAAAGACAGGCTTCGTTTCAGAGTGAGAGTGGCCTCTTTGCACAGCACTGAGCAAGTGCAGGGACACTCTGAGGTAAAGTGCTTTCCCTGAAGTGTGCAGCTAAGCTTGGCTGAGTCTTGTGTGGGATTTGCGTCAAGAGCTGGGGGCTGGGGGCTTTGGATCTGGAAACCTCAGGACCTTCAGGAGATGGCCACTGCCCCCACCTTCCCAGGCATTCACTTCTCAGGCTGCTTTTGGCCCACACAGCTGTGAGCCTGCCTAGGCCCTGGCCAGTGGCCCAGGAAGAAACGGGGCCACCTCATCAGGGCTGGGCAGGACAGCCAGGGCTGGGCAGGACAGCCAGGTCTGCGTAGAAGCTGCTATTTGCCTTGGCCCCAGCTTGCCCTCCACTTCCTGGCCCCACCCTCCTGTGGCTTGTGCTCTATTAGCTCATAGCTCCAGGTGAAGCCAGGCCGGGCCCTGGAAGGCAAGGTGGGCCCAGCCTCTGAGCTTTGGCGCCCCACCCTCCCAGCTCTCTTCCCTGGCAGGCCAGGGCGGCCTGCTGAGGGTGGGCAGGACATTGTCATGCAAGGGTGACTTGCAGTGCTTGAAGAGAGACCGAGGCATGGAAAGGGGCAGTACCACCTCCAGCTTAGCAGCAGACTCTGCCAGGGCCCCTCTGTGCCCCCGCCTTGTGGGAAATGCTGGAAGTGCAAGAGGGAGGCAGCTGGGGGGGCTGGACGGCCCCAGCAGTGACACACTCTACTTAAGGCCCTGAGGTCTCCAGTCCCACCAGCTTACAGCCTCACCCTGGAGCCATCAAAAGAGGAAGTGGGGACACTTAACATCCCCTTGTTCATCAGCCACATTTTGTAAAAGGGGAAAGCGAGCCCCAGGGAGCGTGCTGTGGCCACAGGTCACTCCGGGTCAGAGGTGGAGCTAGAGGCAACTTCCCATGCCCTGACCCAGCCACAGTCCCAGCCCCAGCCCCTGTTGTGGTTTTCGGAAGCAGTCAGCCAGGCAGTGTCCAGGTTCAGGTCACCTGGCTGTGGGGGCCTTGGGCTCACCGCATTGCAGCTCTGAGAGTAATAGACAGCCCTGTCCAGCCTCCTCGGCTCAGGCATCCGAAGCCCCGTGAGCCACATGGTCCCCATGTTGCCCCTGAACAGAAGCTATGTCACCTCCCTATCAACAGTGCTTTAGGAGGGGCTGGGGCTGTGGCTCGGAGGTAAAGCGCTTGTCTGGCATGTGTGAGGCACTGGGTTCAATCCTCAGCACCATATTTAAATAAATAAGTAAATAAAGGTCCATCAACAACTTAAAAACTATTTTAAAAAAACAACAACAGTGCTTTAGGAGATCCTAATTTCTGGCAAACTTATCATAGGCTGTCAAGGGAACATTGACCTGAGATTTAGAAGTGTCTGGCTTCCCCCCACCCCTGTTCCTTTGATTAGTTTGTTCTTTTGTTCATTATTCATTCATTTTATATGTATATATATTATATACACCTGCATCCTGCTAGGGCTTGGTGCTGTTGCAGGTGTGGAAACACTGGTGGATTGGACCCTACAGTGAATGCAGTGAATGCCGGATCACCCTGGAAGGATTAGAAATCACAGATAGTCTTCCCCAAGGTTGATGCAGTTGGTCTGGGTGCAGCCTGGGAGCTGCAGCTTCTAAAATGGCTCACATCTACACACAAATTTCTTTTCAAGGAGAAAAAAAGGCTATCGGAAGAATGTCCTCCTAAGCAGGTGCTGTCCCTGGGATGGTCGAGAACAGGGCATGCTCAAGGGCAGGAGTCACCAGCGCCTGGGCCACTGAGCAGAGGGCAGCAGTCACCAGCCCAGGCCGTCCCAGGCACTTGCCATGTGGCAGGCGGCCCTCGATCTATGGAAGGTTTCGCTCAGGTCATGCAGGGCAAAACACAGAGATCCGAGCACCCACGTGGTGGATGTCCGGTGGTCAAAGTCCTCTGCTTTCCAGGCTCTTCAGTGATTTTGCAGCTGTGCTTTCAAAATAGTTGCTTTCTCTAGTTTGAAAAAGTTTCAACATCCACAAAAACAGAAGCAAGCACAGGTCACAAATCGGTGTGCTTCCTCTTTCCCCAGCATTTAAAGAAGAAACCCCGGAGTCCCAGGGGCCTTTCTGCCCCAGGCTGTCAGTCTTCTCTTCTTGCTGCTGTGCATAGGTCTGCAGTATAGGGCACAGGGCTTTGGGTCAGAGCCCAGGGCTTCGGATCTCTCATTTAGAGACATCAAGTAAGTAGATCTGGGTCTAGAACTCAGGTCCCGACTCCGTACCGAGGTCTTCCCAGTGTGCCAGCCCTGTTCCAGCTGTGGCCTGTGCAGCCTCTGGCCCTGGCCATTCCTGCCATCTGTCCTGCCCTGCCCCTCCACTCACTTGCCCGATTCTTCATCCCGTTCCTACCACCAGCAATACCTAAATTTTTCTTGGCCTTAAGAATAAGGGAGAGGAGTCAGGGGTGGTGACCACACCTGAAATCCCGACAGGACATGAGGATCACAAGTTCCAGACCATCCTGGGCAACTGAGCAAGACCCTGCCTCAAAAATAAAAAGGGCTCAGTGGTAGAGACTAGTGGGTTCGAGCCCCGGGGCCACACACACACACAAAGAATGAAGGAGAGGTCACTGCCTGACTCTGGGTGCCTTTTGTCACAGAGGGCCATGGTGATGGCACACGCCCATGCCATGTCTGGTGCCACACCCTCAGCTTCTCCCTAGACTCCCAGGCAACCTCTTTGACTGCGTGGTTCCAGCCAGAGAGGCCGCTGGCCTGGGCCCGTGAGTGCCCTCAGCACACCTCTCCTCTTCTTTCCCGATCCCCAGGCCCACACCCTCTTCTCCCCAACCCTGCCGCCCAGCTCAGTGGTTTTGACCTGCAGCTTGTCCGGGTGCCACCCGCCTTGTAAGACGCAGGCTTTGTTTTTGATGCTGCAGAAACATGGAATGAGCACAAGACATTCCGTGATAGCAGAGACCAGAATGAGGGGACAAGAGGCACAGACAGGAAAGTGGGGTTTGGTTTGGGTGTGTTTGTGGAACGTGCCATATGTCATTTTTTATTCGCATGAAAACATCTTTCTTGAAGTAATCGGAACCCACTCGGCTGTTGCTAACCAAATACCAAATGTTTCCCTTTTCCTCTCCTGTGCCTTCCAAGAGGCGGCTGGTGAGGAATTGCCCGTGTCCACGATGCTATCTTGCCTTTCAAACGTCACCGAGCTTTTTCCTCAGAGCAAACACCCAGTTGTTTTTTCCAGCTCTAGCAGGAATTTTTAAGAAGGAGCTGATTGCAAGTCACCCTTTCTGTTTATTGTTTCAGACCTGGCATGTGGCAGGGGGAGGGAGGCTCTGTGGTCCAGCCCCGGCTACTCTCATGCCCTCCGCACTGCCTTGGGAACCTTCAGGAACAACCCTCACAGAAACCTGGGGTTACTGAGAAACGAAGTTAAATAAAATAAAATGAAAGAGGCTTCCGTTGGTCAAGAGATGGCTGCAGGGGTCACGTTGAGCCCCTCCCCCCTTTACCATAACATGTGGTTTCACTTCCAAGGGCTCCGGTGTTAGCATTTCCATTTCCTCAGGAAGCCGCATTTCGTCCCTGCTCTTATTTCTGAAATGGAATGCAGGTTTTCCTTGGCCCAAGTTCAAGGAGTGCCTGGGGCGGTGGTGAGCACAGTTGCAGGCAGGTCTCGGTCTCGGTCACCCTCCCCCCTCAGCCAGCCAGGCTGCTCCTCAGGCCCGCTCTGGGAGCCTTGGCGGGCGGTGGGCTGCACTCGGGGCTTGTGGCCACCGGGGAAGCCATGCTGCCTCGCTGCCTGTGTTCTGGCCTTCTGGTGGGAAGCTCTGGTTGCCCTCCAAGCGACACATACCACAGACTCTTAATTAAGAAAGTATGTTCCCATTTCGTGTCACTCGAAAAGAATGAAAACAATGACAGCATTTATTTGTCTTCGCTATCAATATCATTCCTGCTTCTGAGTCTACTGGGGGTTCTGGGTCTTGAAGGAATTGCCTGGGTTGTGAGATTTTAACCTCAGGCATGTGCTGTTGGGACACATGTGGCTTCTTTCAGGGAGGGGGCTCCACACAAGGCAGAGGAGGCCGGCAGAGCCCTGCCAGGCCCCTCCAAAACCTGGAAGCCAGCAGCTCAGGGACAGCGGGTGACTCTGGCCTTCAGGGCTGGTGGGAGTCTAACCCCTTTCCAGTTTTACATCCCATCATCCTTTTGAATCTTCAGAGAAATAAAAGCCACGTTTTCTTGAGTCTCGTAGAGGAGACAGTGGGCTGAGTGGCTGCTGCTGACATAGTGCTTGTAGCTAAGACGGGGCTGGGCCCAGGGCTGTCACCGGCTGATGGGATGGCCCATCTGCCACAGGAGGCAACAGGGCCCAAGGCAAAGGTTGTCCGAGACTGTGCAATGACCCAGGCTGCTCGGTCGGTGGCGTGATTGCCACGTGGAGGTGAATAGTTGTGTGCTGCGTGGGGCTGTGCGGTACACTGGGAAGTCCAGCTGTATGCTGTCTCTACCCACTAGTTATCATAGTACCTGCAGCCGCAAGGACCAAAGAGTCTGCACGTTGCCCAGAGTGGCCCAGCTGAGATCCTCTGAGCCCTGGGAGAGCTGGGAGTCAGAGCCAAGCCTGCGCAGCTCTAGGGAAGTCCTCAGCTGCCTCCAGGCTGTTGGCAGGGCGGAAAGTGCTTCCTGTTTCTAAGATGCTGCACTAATGAGCTGTGATCACACACCTTCCAGAAACTCCACTAGGATCCAGCAGAGGACAAGAATTCCTTGAGCATGCTGCTGGGGCAGGCCATGGTGACTCCAGTGGCGCACTGAGCAAAGCCCGTAGGCTGTCATTTTGGGTCTCCTAAGGTCAAAAGCCTTATTATTCCTCACATTTTTGGTTGCAAGTGACTGAAACCCAAATCAAACTAGTTTAAGGACAAAAGGAAATCTGTTGGTTTATCTAAGTGAAAAGTCCAGGGGTAGATCTCTGACTTCAGGTATGGCTGTATCCAGGCCTCAGACGTCATTGGGACACTGCTCCTCTTTGTTCTCTAGCAGGGTCTTCCCACATGACCATAAGATAGGTACTAGCCACCCCAGGCATAGTCCTAAGAGTTTAAGACCTCAGAGAAAGAAAACTGGCTTTCCTCAGAGGGTCAATAAAAGATCAAGGAAAGACCTGGGTCCTATACCTCTCTGGGGCTGAGGTTGGCTTCACCGAAGAATTAGCATAGTTAGGAGGAGTGACTTCTAAGAAAGGGACACAAGACAAAACCCACTTGTGTGTCCAGAGCAGCACTGTCTTTACTGGTCTGTGATAAGAGAGAGGCTAGATGCACTCCAGCCATCGACTGTCTATGGCAGCCAGGTGTGTGATGAGGAGACTCATCTCAAGCAGGTTTTAGACTCAGCTGGGAGGTTGTGAGCAGTCAAGTGACAGAAGTGTCAATCCACAATGAGCTGGAAGTGTTGGAGACTTGGTCCTTTCCCACAGAGCTGGGAAAGCACTGCTCTGCACCGAGGGCGTGCTGAACCCCACTGCGAGGCCACCAGTGGATGTGGATGCAGCAGGTCAGAGCAGGCCCGAGACCCTGCCCCTCCAGTGAGCTCCCAGGTGACGCTGACACAGCCCTGCTCTGGGTGAGTCCAGTTAGGATTCTCTCATTTTATAGTGGAGCAAACAAACTCAGAGAACTCAGGTGACATGACTTGAACTTTCTTTTTCCATTGATTAGCTTCATTGAAGTATTATTGCTTACCCGTAATTAAATTCGCCAATTTTAACTATATGGTTACTTTTGAGAATCTCTATTTCTCTTTGTTGAAATGATCTTTTGCTTCCTGCAGGTGCTCTTTCAGCTTATTGGTATTATCATTCATTGCCTGCATTTGCTCTCTTATCTCATCCTTTGCTTCACGAATCATCTCAATCATGTATAATCTGAAGTCCTTTTCTGACATTTCTTCTAACATACTGTCATTGGATTCTATTACTATAGAATCTAGATTTGTTTGGATCATTTTCTTCCCTTGTTTTTTCATGTTGTTCACGTATCTTCCCCTCTAGCAGTGCAGATCTGGGGTATTGCAGATTCCTTCCTATAGGCTTATAGTGGCCCTATAGGTTTCCAAAACCCTTTAAGGGAGATCAATATTAGCAGTGCCCAATTCAGACACTATGCAATCCTAGACCAAATAGCCCCTATGAGGACAATAACAAAATTGTCATAATAAACAGAATGAGTTAAAATATTATCTTCAATAAAACAAACAGATTTGCAATAAGGTCTGCAGTTTCTAATGGAGGACAAAGAGGATGCAGAGGGATGTAGAATGTGGCTGTTAATGGGATAAGAAAAGATTATACAGAAGTTCTAGATAATAGAAAAGGGGAGAGTGTAATCAAAAGAAATTGGATGTTAGCATGCAAAAAAGGGAGAAAGAGACTCTGAGGGAACAGGTAAACAAAAGGAAAAGAGAGCAAGAAAAGTAAAGAAATTAAAAACAAATTTTTTCTATAAGGAGAAAAAAGAAAATCTACAGTATAACAGTCATATAGTAATGAAACCTCCCAGTGTTCAGTAGCCTGATGCATGAGAGGTACCTGACAATGAGCTTCAAGCCTCCAGTAGGCATCTCAGGATGGGATTTGCCCCACCTAAAGATGGGAGCTCCGGCTTCCAGGATTATCCAAGATGGCCGCTCTGGCTTCAAAATGTGTTGGCAAATGGGGAGCTGCAGCTCAGGGTGTGGACGTGGTCCGCTGGAGGTCCTGGAGGCGGGTGCGGTTGGTCAGGCAGGGGTCCTGGAGGTCTGGTGTGTTTGGTGTGGTTGTGGGATCCTGGAGGCTGGGTACAATCAGTTGGTCTGGGGTCCCGGTGATAGGGCACAGTCAGTTGGTCTGGGGGTCCTGGTGGCAGGGAGCAGTCAGTTGATGTGAGGGCCCCAGAGGCAGGGAGTGATCGGTCGGGCTGAGGGATCCTGGAGACGGGGCTCAGTCAGTCCGGCCAGGGGTCCTACAGGGCCTGGCTGTTGTCTCAAAACAGCCAGGCAGCCACGTGTAATCAAACCTGCAGGTACTGTGACAGAGAACTTCCAGGCAACAGCAGGCAGCTGGTGCTCCACCGGTGGTCGGCGATCAGTTTGCTGTTATAGGAAGATCGGGAGGTGAACCTTGTGCGTTGGGTGATGGATAGGTGTAAAGCAGGCGATGGACTGGGCAGAGGCAGGCAAATGGCGGATGATAGGCGCCTGACAGTGAGCAATCTGCACTCAAAAAAGGCGTCGATATCCTGGCAGACTGCAGGTGATCACAGCAGACAAATGCGGTAAACACCAAAGAATCAATAAGCAGCAAAAACTGCCTCACCAAGAAACAGAAATCCTCTGCTTGAAACCAGAGTTATGGAGCGACAAGGAATGCAGCCTCCCTCTAGTCCGCCATCTTGGATCCCCCTATATAGTTCTTTTGAAAAATGTGTACAGCCATGTAGCCATCCCGATCACCCCAAGAACATTTTTAACACCCCAAGAAGTTCCTTTATGCCGCTTTGTTCCCTTGTGCTTATCCTTGTCCTGCCCCCTGTATCTACTGGTCTGATTTCTGTCACTATGGGCGTGCCTTTTCTAGAATTTCCAATGAGCAGAGTCTACTGCATGGTAGTTGCCTCATGGCTGGTTCTGTGACGCGGATGCTGTTTCTGGGATTCGCCGTGGCGCGGGTATTGATGACTCGTGTTTTCTGACCAGCGAGTGGTATTCCACTGAACCAATGTGCCACCATTTGTTTTCCCATTTGCCAGTGGATGGACATTTGGATTCTTTCCAGAAGTCCCTCGACTTTGAAGGGCCTTGGGTTCAACCTGGAATGAACCTGGGTTTTCTGACTTCACACCTGGGTTTTCTGACTTCAGTCCTGGTTTCCTTTGTGGTTGACCACAGACTCGGGTGACATGGACACTTCAACCCTCAGAAGCTCCTCCCTGCTCTTTTCAAGGCAGCAGGGGTTCCTTGACCCCAGGAAGGAGACAGGAGTCAGAGGAACTGGGTCAGCACCCCATTGTGCAGGGTCAGGCGTCCAAGGCCCCAGGAGAAGCAGGGATCGGCAGGTAGGCCAAATGTGGCCCTCCACCTGTTTTTGTAAGTAACAGTGGACACAGCCATGCCTGTGGACAATTTGTGTATTGTCATGGAGGCTTTCATTGCAATAGTTGTGACAGAGACCATATGGCCTCTAAAGGCTAACAGATTTACCACTAGGGCTTTATAGGAATTTTTGCCAACTTTGCCTTAGAACCAGGAATCCCCAGGGGGCTGGACAGAGCTTTGGTGTCCTGGTTAAAGCTGAGCTCCAAAGATGACCTTGGAATCTGCCCAAATCCCTCCAATCATCTGCCGTTATGAAGCTGGCAGCCGAGAAGCTCTCCAGGGTGCAAAGGGACTTAGAGACTGTTACTCAAACTCCCCTGTGTTGTAGATGAAGAAACCGAGGCCTCCAAGGTGACGCAGAATCAGCAGCAAGGCTGAGACCGTCCTTGGCAATGGCCTGAGGTCGGAAGCCCGTTATGAGAACAAACTGGGAGGCCCCTGGCATTGCTGGGTGAGGTGGTGAGGGCAGGGCCCTTGTCTCCGTGCGCCCTCTGTTGACAGCATGGCCAAGGACAGTTCCTTGCCGACCCCTCCCTCAGCATGACTTGCTGACGCCTGCTCCTTTGTGCCTAATCTCCCATCCCCGAGTAACCTCCCACTTTCTGTGCGTTTTCCTTAAGCCACTCTGGAAGGTCTACTTGGTGGCACTTTGCACTGTTCAAGCCCTATCCCTGTGTTCAAGAGACCTGAGACAAGAGTTGAATGAATTAAGGGCCCAAAAGAACAAAGAATGGTTGGGCGATTTGTGGACACTGGAGGCAGGGAACCTGGAACTCCCTCCTAACTTATGTGAAGACAGCTTCTCTCTAACTTAGAAGAAACATCGATGAGGCCCATGGCCCACAGCTGTGTGTGTGTGTGTGTACAATGAGTATGCAGCACTTGGTGCCTGTGTGGACAGATCCCAGGTTCTCCCCACCTGAAAGACAGAGAGATTGAGAGGCAGAGGCTTCTGCTTTGCTGGGGCTTCTGCTCCACTGCACCGCAGCCACACCAGGGAGCAGGGTTGTGGGCAGCCCCTTGCAGCCTGGATTTCAGAGTCTGGCCAGCTTCTGCTGAGACAGATCAGAAAGGGTCTCTCCCAAGGACGTGCCGTAGAGCTCCACAGGCCTCTGATGTCAGTCTTCTGACTTTCCAGAAGCGACCCGCTCCTCCAGTTTGCTCTCATCACATCAAGAACTTAGATTTGTGTCTCCCCATCACTTTGATTATTCCCAAACACACACTGTCCCTCCCAGGGCTTGTCCATTTCTACTACAAACATTGCACTTGGATTTTGCTGTTTTGGGTGCTTCCTGGAAGACAGACCCATTTTCCAGGCACAAGGATGCAGCCTGTAATGCCAGTGACTCAGGAGGCTGAGGCAGGAGGATCACAAGTTTGAGGACAGCCTGGGCAACTCTCAGAAAAGAAGGGAAGGGGCTAGTGATGCAGCTCAGTAGTAGAGCACCCCTGAGTTCAATTCCCCGTACATTAAAAGGAGAAGGAGATGGGGAGAAGGATCAGGGGAAGAAGGAAGAAGAGGAGAACCCATTTATCTTTGAGGCTGAAGGAAAAGAAAACAAAAACTCTGAAAAGATGATTACTGATCCTTTCATTCCATTCCTGGGCTTCCAGTGCATGGCTTTCTTGCCCGGGATGCCCCGTGCTGTTGGGAGAAGCACGGAACCCATTGCTGACAGCTTGTGTGGGAATCACATGATGTTTACTGTGCAAGTTTCTAGCAGCCTTGTTTCCATACTGACGGCAGGCGCCATATGGAGAGGGAAGACTCCTGCTAGATGCACTCGGGAGGAATCACAGTTTGCTACGGGAAATCTCACCCTTGCTTTTGGAAATGGGGCGAGGGTCAGCTTGCTCAGTCACACGTGAGGTCTCCCCCTTAGTCAAATAAAACTGAAGTTTGTCGCGAAGCAATTGACTGTGCATCTGCGTTTGTGCTGGGAAAGCTCCCTGACTGCCCAAGGACGCAAAGCCTTGTTTTTCTCCCATGGCAGGGTCGGGTCGAGTGGGAGGCAGTGGGAGGGCAGGCTGAGCTGCAGGCCCTCACGCTCATAGGCGCAGGCTGCAGACCCGTCACAGGCCACTGCGCCCAGGTTCCCTCCTGTGGCTGACAATGATACTCATCTAACGTGACATTTTGTAACTGTCACTTGGGATCTCGTCTGCTCACCCACACACACCCCTGCTGCCCTTTGCAGTGAGCAGCCCACCCGCCCTCCATTAGAACCTGGCAGGCGGCGAGGCTAAATGCTCGCTGGAGTGGCTCTTTGTGAACCATCTGTCTTTGCAGCGAGGTGCCTCTGCCCGTGGTTGAAGGGCAGAGTTGAGGCAATAGTCCAACTCCAGTTTGAGCCACCCAGCCAATGGAGAAGGGCCAGGGGTGGCAGGCCCAGGGTGGGGCACTTGGCTGGTGGCTCATCCTTGTTGATCAATGCGTCCACTTGAGAGAATGTGACACGTTTGAGTGTCCTCTTCTACAGGATACTCAGAACACGTGAATTCCTACGAAAAACTACCTGTAGGCACTTTACCCATGAAGGAAAAGTGTGTGTCTGGTCACTGCTCTTTCTATTCCAAGAGGCGGACACGGCTGCCACTGGCTGGAGCGGCGTCTCAGTCAGTGCATACCCTGCAGCCCGGGGATGGCCTCTGGCAAGGCTGCCTCCAGGGGCCCCTCTCCGCTCAGCTGCTTCCCTGTGCTGCCTTCAGTCTGATGGGTGCTCGCTGCCTGTGTGGAAGGACAATCTGACCAGCCCCATGGCCTTGTCATCGGGATATGAGCCAGTACGTTCCCAGGAAGTTTGGGCAAAAGCCCTGCAAGGACTCCGGGAACTCAGGTTCTCTCCCGGGGTCTGTCACTCTAAAGGCCTCTGATTGGCTATAGTTGAGGCACGTGTTCATACTTGCGACTGGGAGGCTGAAGACTGATTGGCTGGTGTTGATCATGTGCTCATCCTTGAACCTATCATTATGGCTAGAGGAACGAGCACCCTGATTCACATGTGCATCTTCCAAGGCTTGGAGGCATCGGTTGGCCTGGAACCAGAAGACAGGGGCAGTGCTTGTTCAGATGTGGGGAGAGAAGGGCCCTTAAAAGATGGGAGATGGAACAAACCCAAAGCACCCCACATCCAGGACAATAACCGGTGGGGTTTATTGAGCATATTCTATGTGCCAGACTTGGCTCTGAGGACTTGCTGGGCATTGTGGTATTCAATCCCCATGACAGTGCCAGGGGATAGATACCGTTATTCTCCCCAGCCCGCAGATGAGGACCGGGGTTAGATGGTAGGGGGAAAGTATGGAGGCAGTTGCCCCTGATCACTCGGCTGAGTGGTGGGGCTGGCATTCGAACCCTGGTTGAACTCCAGAGCCCACATCAGCCATCATGAGATGTCCCCTCCCTACAGTAATAGCGTCACATCCTGTGAACAGACTCTTTATGAGCGTGAAAGTGAGCTGGCACCATGGTTGTGTTCAGAGCTTCTTGTTGGGCCTGTCTCCAGAGAAACCCTTTCTAAGGGTCCTGACCGGGCTCCCCTACACCCAGCAAGGATGCAGTCGTTCCTTCCAACCAAGTAGCTCTCTAAAGCTACATCCGTGCAACTGCACATTTGAAGGCCCATTGCTCAGGGCTTGGGAGGGTCTGAAGCAGCAGGTCTTAGTGCTGGGAGCATCTTTCTGACCAGGGAAAACTTCTTGCAAAAGTTTCAGTGACACTGAAGGAAGAGACAGAAAGGACCTCTGTCCCAACTCCAAACATGTACATTTGGTATTCAGAGGAGGAAAAACACCCTGAGAGGTTGAGTGAGTTTTTAGAAGTAACTCAGCAGATCTTAGCTAGCACTGCAGTCTCGAGCCCTTGCAGCTGAGAGTTTTGCACTGTTTCCTCTTCAGAACCCTCTTGGCTGCTGAATGACTGAGGGCAGATGACTTCCTGTCTCCATGCCTCTAGCTCCTCAACTGGAAATGCAGGGTTTTCATAGTTTGAAGCATTCTGAGAGTAGACTTTGTTCCAATTGGGTAAAAATTATTTTTTCTTTTCTTTCTTTTTTTTTTTTTTAAACTGTGTCCACTAGGATGCTTTGAATTATAAGTAATTTGAAATTTTTCAAATTGTCCTAAACAAAGAAAATATGTTGCCTTATAAATAAGCTTTTCAGATGTGGTTTGGGTTGCAGGCGTGGTTTGATCTAGAAGTCTATAACATCACCAGGGGACCAACTCTGCTTTTGTCACTTTCCTGGCTCTTCCAGAGGTCAGTCTCTTCCCCAGCAGCTTTCCTTGAGGTGTCAGTGCACCGCGGCAACCCTGGCCTCACCCTCCCACCCCTACACTCAGCTCCAGAGCAGAGTGTCCCTACCCTGGCTTCCCGTGCAGTCTGACGTTTGCTCCAATGGACTGGCTTAGATCACATGCCTGCCACCTTACCCATTCTCCAGAAACAGGGCCTGTGCTAGCTGACTAGCCAGCCAGGGGACAGAGCCGTAGTCCCCAGAACCATTGACATCTCTGTATAGAAATCCGGTTGTTGGTAAGGCAGAATGGATGGGGAGCTGGGTAGTGACTGGCACCTATCTCTGCCCTGACCTTGTCCCTCTGGGTCTGCAAAGCCTGTGAGATACATAAGCCCAGAGAGTTTGTGGTCACCTTGCTCCATCCAGCTGGGGATGGAGGTCAAGATGTGGGATGGGGGCGGCCTGCCTGGCTTCTCTGGAGTCTCACCACACTCTCTTCTCTTGCCTCCAGACAGAGATTACTGCAGTTTGTGCGACAAGCAGCCGATCGGGAGGCTGCTCTTCCGGCAGTTCTGCGAAACCAGGCCTGGGCTGGAGTGCTACATTCAGTTCCTGGACTCGGTGGTAAGTCCCTCTCCTGGGGGTGGCCCCTGCGTCCTCTGTGATCACTTTTTGCTTAGAGAGAGACAGATAGAGAGAGACACAGAACTCATGGTTTAGAAGGCCTAAGAATAAACTACTGCTTAAGAAACCCAGAGGTTGGGCCATTTCCCCAACACCCCTGAAGTAGCTCTGGGGTTCTGTGGCCTTCCCCCCACTGCGAAGCCGTTTGATACAGTGGGAAGCTGGGCTGCTTTGTCCCCTGGCTTCCTGTCTGCTTCCCCACTAGGAAGCAAGCTCCTGGGCTCTGGGCCTCCTCTCCGCCCAGCCCAGCGCCCGGAGTGTTTGTGGGTGAACGTGCATCAACCCTTTCAAGCTGGCTGAGCGCTGTGCTCTGGGATCCAGCTCGGGTGCCCTGCCTGATGCTGTCAGGGCTGCCTTCAGCTGCTGTCCCCTGCTTGTTTGACAGATGCTCTGATCTGCAGCTTTGAGGGCAGGGAGTGGAAATGCCTCAGTGCTTGCCCAGAAGGCATGGCCCCTTGGCTTAGCCAACTGCCCGGTGGGTCGCTAGCTGAGGCAGAAGAGGGGTGGGAGGTGAGGACTGGGTCACCCGCACCCGCTCCTAGGGCAGGGCCCAGGTACTGTTTCTTATAGGCCCTCATGCTGCCCTGGCTGCCGCTGTCCCCTCCCCGTCTCAGTTTGGCAGCAGCCCCAGTTTCTGTGTCTCTTCAGGTTCTTCACATGGCTCACTAGACCCACGAGCCAAACTGCCCACTGGATGTCTCCACCAAAATCCCACAGGCCCCATCAAGGTCCTTGTATCCAAGACACGCTCAGCACCCTCCCCAGCCCCCAGAGCTAGCAGCCCTGACGCAGCACCCCACAGCCACCTGAACTGTTCGCACCGTCTGGGACTCCTCCCCGCCCTTGTCCTTCCCACGGTCAGGACCATGCGCTTGGCTCCTGGACCTCTGGCCAGTTCCCTCCCGGGACCCTCGCCTGGTCCCAGAGCAGGCTGTGGGGTATCTTGCATGAGTGATTACAGTGGTCCTGAACCTCGGCTGAGGTAGGACACCGGGAAGCTGTGAAAGGTACCAGCGCCAGAGCCGAAGCCCAGACTAATGAATCTGGATCTCTGGGGGTGAGGCTTCATGTTTTTATAACTTTTTATTATGGAAAATTTCAAGCTATAAAAAGTAAAAGCCAGCTGAATGTGCCCTTCACCCCACTTCCACGGTGACGAGCTCCAGGCCAATTTTCTTTCCCCAGCCCCCACCCTCCCTCAACAGCATCTCATGGCAAACCTCAGATATCCTATTATTTTGCCTGTGAACTTTTCAGGATGCATCTCTAATGTTATCAAATATCAGTGTTCGAATTTCTGATTTTCTCGTTCATTTAATAAGATCATGTTGTAGCTGTTGGTGGAGCAGATCTGGGTAGGGCCCACACGTGGTGCCTGGTTCATCAGCTTCCTGACTCTAGTCCCCCAGTAACTGTCTCCCACTGTGATGGGTTTCTGTTCCTCCAGAGCCCCCCGTCCCCTGAGTCATTTAATAGGTTTCTCAATATTTCTTGTAAATCTCTTAGTTGGATCTAGGAACTGATCAGATTCAGTTTCCCTTTTTGGAGTGTGCGTGTGTGACTGACTTTGTAAAGTGGCTATGTGTCCTTCTGTCAGGAACCATGTCAATCTGTGTCTTTCTTTGTGAGATGATAGCAGCCATGGGTATTCAACCCCTAAATCTGTTGATTAACAAGGGGTTACAACATGGCAGAATTTTAATTTGATCATTTGATCATGCCTGACTGGAACGCTTCTTTCAATCACTATCTGGTTACCCAGCGGTCAAGAGAAAATGACTGGTTGATTCTTACAGAGGAAATGACTGGTTGATTCTTTTCCTGCATTTATATTTTTAAGACCCCGATTGGGCAAACTTGCATCCTCCAACAGGAGGCTCGGCAGTTTCTGACCAGTGGGTCTCCATGTGTTGGATGTACTTCGATGCACCATCATCCTTGTCTTTGCTGATCCTTCCTGCCATTGTGGCTGGCCAGCAGTAGCCCCTTCAAGTGGGCTTCTGAGTCCTTGGCAGGTCCCAGGGATCACTGGCAGCTCCTTGCTGTCTGGATCAACAGCATTCTGGGCTCTTCTTGTACCACAGACCATTGGTTCAAAAAGACCTGGTCCCCTTTCCTGGGAGACGGTTCTTGGAGATCCAGCATGGTGTTTATCACTAGACTGACCACAGTTTCTAGCAGATAATGGCATTTTTCAAATCTCCCAGGACTTTAATGTGTGTCTGGGGTTGGGAAGCACTGACATCCAGGATGATGCCTGGCTTTTGAGGATGACTTAGCCGAGCTGCCACCACAGGGCCCTGCCTACCTTTCACCCGCAGCCTCCGTCAGAGTCTTTGTGACTCCTGGTTGTGCCCTGACCGGAGCTTCATCTTGCTGGCTAGTGTCAGCCTCCCTACCTGAGATGCCCCCCATGGTCCATCAGCCTGGCACCTGCCTGCTTGTCCTCTGTACCCTGCCCCCAGAACTTCCCCACCTCCCTCTGGGTGCCAGCCTGCAGCACTCTCCTGAGACTTGCCCTCACACCACACTGGCAGCATGGAGGTTGGTGGAGGGTGCAGGCTCTGGAAATGGGCCACCAGCTCTCAGGAGACCAGGGGCCCCCTGAATGCTTAGTTCACAACACCGTAACCAATAGGTGGTCAACTGAGACTTAGGACTTTGGCCTAGTGGGATCTGGTAACTTGCTTAGAGTCACAGACTGAGGGGCAGAGAGTGGCCTAAAACCCAGCCCCATGTCCTACCAGGCTGCCCCTGAGGCCAGTGGATTTCTAAGTCTGTGGTGGGTATTAAGTGGAGACCCACCAGGACCCTCCTGCAAAGTGAACCTCAGCCCCCAGCGAGTCTGCCTGCCCAGTGATGCAGTCGTCTCCCCAGATTGGGTTTCTTCAAACAAAAGCTGAAGTCTGAAAAGCCAAGCCTCTGATTCTGTCCTCAGTCCTGCCCCGGTGGCGAGGCTGGGGGGACATCTGGTTGTCTGAGAGCTATTATCCTTCATCTCTGTGAGGGTCTTTGTGGCTATTACACTTGGGGACCTCTGGCCAAGATTGCATCTAGGGTCCCCAGCATGGCCCGTCTCACAGCTTCCTGACCTGTTCACCGCCCACATGGCCTGGCAAAACCTCGACAGCACTTGGTCTCAGTTTCCTTTCTTCAGGGGTCACAGAACATGGGGCCATGCAAGGTCTTCACTTGGCAAGACAAGAAGCCCCAGGACCGGGCTCTTAACCACTCTCTTAGCCTCTTATTCATTCAGCAAAAGTGCTCTCTACAGAAGGGTTCCAGACCCTTGGGATACATTGGTGAATAAAATGGACCAAGCTCTCCACCTTTGTGTCATTGACCTTTCTAGCCAGGAAGGGGCAGGCCGTATATAATACGCCAATGATAGAGAATGTTGGAAAGTGATAGATGGGATGGAAAAAGATAAACCAGAGCAGGTTACAGAGGTGGGAGGGTGGGCCTGGGGGCCTGGTTGTATTATGCAGTAGGCAACATTTGGCTGAAGACGAGAAGGAGTTGGAAGAGCTGGCACGGGGTGGAAGGGCATTGCATGCAGGGAGCAGCCAGTGCAAAAGCCTGCAGGTACGAGCGTCCTTGGCGGAGTGCAGGGGCAAGGGCACAGGAGGGTAGGAGAGGCGTTACTCGCCCGAGATTTGTGCCTTTGCTGAACTGTGTCTTTTACTGAGACAAGCGAGGAGCCACGGACGGGTTTCCAGCAGTGTGCAGTGCAGTCGGACTTGGATGTTTAAAGGATCCCTGTTTTCCACATTGGAAACAGGCTTTGGGGGCAGAAGTGGGAGCAGGGCCATCCGCCAAGAGGCTGTTGTAGCAACGCAGGTGAGCGTGCATAGTGGCCGAGCCAGTGTGGAAGCAGGTGGACTGGGGACGTGTTTCGAAGGCAGAATTCCCAGTATTCCTGATGGATTGGGGATGAGAGAACAAGTTCACTGTTCTGACAACTGGAAGAACGAAGTAAGGACTGGCGTCAGGAAGACCCTGTTGGGGCAAGATCGGGAGCTTCACTTCCCACTGAGCTTCTTCAGCACTCTGTGGAGAGCCCTAGCAGCCACCCCAGGGAGGTGTCCAAGCCTGCAGCTGGCGGGGAGGGTCTGCGTCGGGAACAGAAACCTGGGATTGTCCGCATATGGCTGGGCCCTTAGGCCCCAGGCTGGCGACCTCACCCAGGAGATAGAGAGGCGATGAGGGCCAGGGACTGCTGCTGGCTGGAGAGCCGCTCCGCGTCTGGGAAGTTGGGGCGGCGGCAGCTTTGGGACCTGTCTGGAGAGTTGATGAGGCAGAGCGGGGTGAGGTTGAGCCCAGGAGCAGTGGAATTTTCCAGTCGCCTGTTCTGCTAGCCGCTCGCAGTCGGCTGGAGAAGGAAATATAAACGCCGTGGATGCCCCTTTCATCCTGGCCGTGTCGTCTTCCCGTCGCTGGGCCCGCACCAGGAGTGTTGTTGGAAAGGAAACATGCGTCTGGCTCCCGCGTTGGGCGTGAGCGCCCTTTGCGTACGTCTCCACCGGGTCACTGCTGGGAGACTCACCGTCCCTTCTGCACCCTTCTCTGTGTCCCTGGGAAATAACGAGGTTATTTCATCGCCTGACTTGACGTCAAGTGACCGGCCTTTGGATGCTCCTTTTACGCACGAAGGCTTTATTGAGTTTTCCAGAGCTGGCGTAGCTTCTCGTCTGAAATTCGTTTTTTCTTCCGTCCTGACTGGAACTCGGGGAGGAGGAGGCAGCGGTGCCCTGGGTGTGCTGCGGTACCGCCCGGCGCTCCCGGGCTCAGCCAGCGCCGTCCACGCTGTTCCCACCTCGCTCTTGAATTCCCACCAAGCGGAGCTGATTAAAAACAACCCATCCTCAGGCTCTGAGGCAGCCCCAGGACGGGCTCTTCCCTGCCCGATCTTAATGGCTGCGTTTCTCGAGTGGAGCAGAGGCTGTGGTGTTGTCACGGGGACCGGGTGATTTCCCGGGAGCAGAACTGTTGGTGCATCGTTCAGGAGGCTGCAGGGGCCCAGTCAATGATCTCTGGATGGCAGCGAGGGTTTGGCCCGCTGGTTGGATGGGGAGGGGCTCAGGCTACTGTGAACCCGCTGGCCCCGGGTCTTGCCTGAGCATCTTCTACATGGAGGGTCTGCTCTCCAACCTGCTCTCTGGGGTCTCCCCCACATCGTGGCCCGTTCGAAACCCTCCTGTCCTCACACTTGAGTGTGACCTGAAGTTCTCAGGTCTCTTCTCGTAGGAGGTGAGAGAGGGTTGGCCGAGCCGGGTTCACTTGGGGCTCTCTCTCGCAGTCGGGGCTTGACCTCATGGAGCTTAACCTTCTGGTTAAAGGAAAGATGGAAAAGTAAATAAGTAATGAAAATTTTAAATGAAGCAAATCGGCTATGAGTTTGAACCCTGCAGAGTATTATTTATCACATTGCAACAGCTCAAAACAGCAATGAGCAATTTATGATGCATGATTTTGGTGGGTTGGGAATTTGGGGATGGTTTAGCCAGTGCTCTTGGCTCGCAGCCTCTTGAAGGGTCGCATCGGTGGCTCGACCGTGATGGGAGGTTCTGCTTCCCAACTTGCTCGTGTGACTCGCAAGTAGGTGCTGGCTGTGGACAGGAGGCCTCCGCTCTTCTGTGGCCTCTCCATGGGATTGCATGAGGGTCCTCACACCACAGCTGACTTTCTGCAGAGTGAGCCATCCAACAGAACAGAGCCCAGTTAAGGGCAACATCCTCCATGGCCTTGTCTCACCTTCCACGATGCCATTCCCCCAGGTCATACAGGTCAGACCTAGTCAGTCTGGAAGTGTCTTCTCCAGAGCATGGATGGAAGGAGGCCAGGGTCACCAAGGGCCATCTGGGAGATCGGGGCTGCAGCTAGGAGGTTATAGCAAATGAAATCTCGCGTCTGGAAATGGTAGAAGACATTCCAATCATTCACTGATCACAGGCGATCGGTAGCTGTCACCTGGTTTAGGTGTACTGAATTATCTGCAGTGTCATTTTAAGTGATCTGCCCTGCCTCACCAGGGAAACTAAGGACTCTGATTCTTATTTATGGGCCATGTCCATCGTTTGTCTATCTTTCTATCACTGCTTTGAGCTTCCCAAAGGGAGAGGGTGAGGGATGGAGATAATTCCTCAGATTCACATAGAGACTCTCAGAACTGTTAGTAAAGCCAGACCCTGGGTACAGGGTCATCTTGAGAAAATGGGCCAAGTGGACGTCTGTGGGGTAGTCTGGCCTCCTGTGTGCCCTCTCAGGGCTGAGACCCCTATTTCCAAATTATGTGACTGCCTTTGAAGCTGCATGTTCTGAATGATGTCACCCCAAAATATAGTGGGTTGAAGAAGACCGAGCCAAACTGAGCCAACAGATCCTTTCTCTGGAACTGACAGACTTGAGGTGAGTTCTCTGTAGAGAGACCTAAGTGGACACCTTGCAATGGTTGACCACCATATTTCCTGCCACAGCTACCATGATGGAATGGCCAGTTGGCTCTGAGGAACAGTGGAGCCTCCCCACCCCTCAGATGAGCCAGTGGGTCCAGAAGGGCTGGTGCCGCTGGGCCCAGCTGCATTCCTTCTCCATAGTTTGGTCCTAGGAACCAAGAGACGACAGTTTTACCTGAACTGGGTTAGGTTGGGTTCTTTCCACTCACACCCAAGAGTCACAGGGAAAGCCCAAACCCTGTGCATGGTGTTGGGATGACCCTTGGCTGTGGGCGAGGCCAGGGAAGTGCTCGAGGGGAACAGAACAGCGGCGAGCCAGGGGTGAGGGTGGGGAAGCCCCTTTGGCTGGGGACCACGACTGGGCCTCTCCCCTCTCCCAGAGAGGTGCCCCTTGCGGCACCTGCCTCTAGCCAGGACTGATTCACAAGCTGGGAGTTGTGGGTCTGTCAGGAAGACCTGGGGTCACCTTGGGGCCACTTCTGCATCCTCATTCTCTACTTGGTGTGGACAGGGATCCACTCTTCCCTTCCTTGCCTGGTCCCATCCCATCTGTGGCCCTGAGGTGGGCCAGTGACTCCTGCTGACCCAGCCTGAGAGGGCTGCTAAGATGGAAGCCATGGACCAGAGGATAGCTGCCCAGGTGGGCACAGGGTTTGAGGCTGACCAGGCCCATCAGACCTCAGCCCCTGGAGGACACCTCTCCATGCACTGCTTCTGCATTCTAGCTGGGAGGCCGACAAGAAGCAAGATCAGTGCCCACTCACCTTGCCTGCTGCCGGTCAGTCCTGGGGAAACGTGCCACTGGTGCATCAAGGCAAGTGTTTGCAAGGGCGGTTCACAGAGTGTCCGCCGGGTGAGGGAATTGGTGGCAGCTGATGCTCTGCCACCTCTCCACCTGCAGGGATAAGAGAGCAGCATGGAAGAGGCTGGCCCGCAGGAGCTGGGCTCAGAAGAGGGGTCCAGGGACTCGCGGTACTAGGCAGGGAAGAAACAGACAGAAAACTGCCCACCGTCACTCTGCCTGTCCACATCTGCATGGGAGGGGCCCGGAGGGGCAGCCCTGCTGACAATCAGCACAGACAGCACGCTGGGGCCAGCGTGGGTGGACCCATGGGGAGCCATGCTGCTGACCAGGCATGTCACTGGCCTCTGCCTCTCAGACGCTGGAAAAGCTGACCACATCGACAGTTACAGAAGCCTGAAGTGGCAAGGCCTCAAGGCATCTCTGACTTCATCTTCCTGCCAAGGCAGGAGAGGGTCTCCAGGGAGAAGGAGAAGCACCAGGCCAATCAGGGCCAAGCAGAATCCAGTGGCAGATTCTGCTCTTTGAAGCAGTGTGGCTCCTTTGGATGCATGGCAGGTCTTAAAAATCATCTGGGGCAAAAGTGTCTTCCCTGCCAGGACCTGTTTCCCTGGCGTTTTCTGGAATGGATGATGCAGTGCGAGCTGACCAAGGCATGAAGTGCCAGGGGGGTGTCAGCTGGGCTGTCCAAGACTCCCTGCCCTGGAGCCGTAGATCCACCAGTAATCCTGTGTACTCCAAGCTCAAGGGGCATTTCTATCCCCACATCAGGGCAGCACCTGCTCCCCAGGGCAGTTCGTCCTTGTGTCTGTCACGAATCTCAGCACACGGAAGCCCAGCCTTGGTTGGCACCTGCAGTGTGTCTGGGCGGGAGTTGCTCTTGGGGCTTTGAGCTCGGGGCAGGGCCATGGAGACAGATGGGCAGGAGAGCCAAGAAGACTGAGAGTCCCTTGTTGAGGGAGGGACAAGGCCAGCCTCCCACTCTAGCAGCAAGGGACTCTGGTGCAGATGGAGTTCAGCAATGTCCCTTGCATCGTGTTTACCTCTGTTCTTTGAAGGGGTTGTCTGGTTGCCGTTTCCTGAGTCAGATCCAATACCCGGCCAGGCATTCCCAGCACGGTGGTTCCTGGGGTGGTCCCACCTTGTGTCATGGGATCTGCCTTGAGCTCAGCCCGTCTAGCCCAGCTGCCAGGGGGCCTTCTCTCTGTAGGTGGCCTCTCAGGATTGACCCCCACCAGCCCTGGACCCCCACGGGGGTCCCTGTGAAGACGTGGCCTGTCACTGCAGGTGACTTGATCAGTGTGGAGAGCCCAGCCAGAGGCCTTCTGTCAGTTTCTGCCTCCCAACACTAATGCTCCTGTGGTGGCCCAACATGGACTCCTCAAAGAAAGGTCTTTTGATCCTGGGCTGGGGAGGCCTGTCCCCATGTGCTCCTGGCTGCCTCCCTGCTGAGCTGTGCTCCCATCTGGCCTCTGCTGGGAAGCAGCTGACCTGAAAGTGATGTTATTCTTTTCTTAGCGTGGGTTTCAGTACCCAGAGCAATAATACTTTCAGCTGGTCATTGAGGCTGATCAGTGAGCCCAGGCCTCCATTCGGTTAAACGGAACCACCTCCACAGATGTATTTTGGGACAGTGCGAATCCAGTGTTCTGGATAGGGTGGAGTTACCCCAAAAGATGGTCGGCCATTTGCCCAGAGCCTGGGTCTGCAACCTGACTGCATTCCTACATGCCCAGTCATGAGGAGGGACATCCAGGGGAGCAGGACACTGGTACTTCTCTGCTGTCCCTGGGGAAGGGCAGTCAGTGGCTGTAGAACCCTCACCCTTGAGACAGGAAGCTGTTGCTTAGCAGCTCTCTTGGATTTGAACCAGTTGTTGAGCCTCTTGGAGCCTCGGTGTCTTCTTCCATCAATCAGGAAGAGCCATGCCTACCACAGGAGCCTGTCAGTGCTCCACGCAGTGTGTCCGTGTGTGCCTGTGTGTGCAGGCACGTGAGGGAGAGGACTGTCGAGGAGAAAGATACGGGAAAAGGTCTCCATAAAACAGCCCACGAAGTCACCACCCAAATCAAATCATCAAGAAAGCCTCCAAATTTCACAATTCATCTTGATGGAGAGGAGTCATTGCCTCTGGAGAGAGGCTGTGACTAGGTGGTTCAATGGGAGTCAGGGAATGGCAGGCCAGGCCTCACTCTTCTGGTGCTGGCTGTGTGACCTTGGGCACGTCCTTTGCTTTTCTAAGCCTCAATTCCCAGCCCTGTAAAATGAGAGGTTAGGTTCCTTCTGGAACCACCATCCACAGCCCTAGGGTGCAAATGGTTGTAGGGTTTGAATTTCCCCATTGGGGATTGTGGCTCTTGGCTCTGTCATTGGAAGAGAAATGGCAAGGCAAGGATTCTCGCTCCCCCGTAGCCTGGAAATGGGCCTGGCTCCTCTGGAGCTTCCAAGTGCTGCTGCCTTTCCCTTCATCCAGGAGGGTCTCCTGACTGGCCTGGGAGGAGTCGGACCCAGGACCCTGAACTCTGAGGTTGCCTTGAAGGTACCACGGTGCCAGGCCCCTCTGCACTTGAGACAGGTTGAACACACTGTCCAAGGGTGTGTGACTTGTAAAGTCTGAGTGACCCAAGGCAGCCTTTCAGTGGGTTCCAGTTGGCTGGCCCATTATTTTCTAGTGGTTTCCTTTGATTCATCTAAATTGGTGCTCCTCTACCCCAGCTTCCAGATGTGCCCTCCTGGCCACCAGAGGGTCTAGCCTGCTGCTTGGGGTACCAGTGTTTGTCCAACTCCGGTGGTTCTCATATGCAGCCTGCATGGAGAATGCTGCTCTTAGAAGCAGACTTCTGGGGAGAGCGTGGAATAATGTGGACTGGACGTTGAACTGCTTGACAGGTCTTCCCCTCTCTCTAGGGGAGAAGATTGGTCAGGTGGCCTCCAGGGGGGCCTTCTCCAGGGATTCCAAGGTACTCTAAGCAAGCTCATGAGCAAATCTGTTATTGTTCTTTTTCTCCTTCTGTTTTAGGCAGAATATGAAGTCGCACCAGATGAAAAACTGGGAGAGAAAGGGAAGGAAATCATGACCAAGTACCTCACCCCAAAGGTAAGAGGTCTTCCAGACCCTGCAGCAGGAGGAACAGGAGGCCCTATCCAGAAATATGGGCCCCAGGCCGCTGCCAGGCCGTGTGCGGCCCCATGAAGTGCAGGGCTGGCGGCTTCCACTGGTCTGGAACCAATGGAAGCTGGAACTCTCATCTCCTCCCAGAGGGCATCCCCAGCCAAGCAGTCAAGAGGCGGGGGTCCAGACCAGGCTGGTGTAGGGGAGGAAGCCTGCTTATTGAGGGCTAGTGCCTTCCATGGGTGGTTGCCTACCACCTGCACCTGTGTGTTTGGGGCGGGACAAGAAGAGGCCTAGCTGAATGGGAAGTACCTGGAAGAAAGGCTCACCAGGGGCGGCTCTGAGAGGTCAGAGAGCAGAGGGGCCGGGAGCCATCAGGAAGGCGGGCACAGGCCTGGGACTGGACAGTCAGCAGGGCACACGGGAGAATGTGGAGCATTCCCAAGTGTGTTCTGGAGAATAACAAAGGGTGAGGGGCACCCTCCCCCTACCTCAGCACCCACTGGATGGTTTAAGGAGCCAGGTGGAACCATCCTGCGGGTCCTGGCCACCTGGGTTCTCTGGGACCTACCCCCTCTTGACCCAGCATGACAGAGAAGTCTGTTCTCGGCCTGTTTAGTGTTCTGCTCACTTGGTCAAGCCAGTTTCCCTCACTGGGCCTCAGTTTCCCTTTTCTAAAAGTGGTCTCCCTGCCAGACCCACCTCTGAGGCAATGAGAGCCAGGGACGAGACCTGCCTGTGAACATGGGTCCCAGGACCCATGGTGGCTTCATCCTGCTCAGATCCCTGATGCTGTAGGCACCAGCCCCTCAGAGGGCAGTCCTCTTGGAAGCCACCCCAGGCCACGGGACCAGGTCCTGTCTAGGGTATGCAGTAGCTAGTGGCTGTCTCCTGTCTCAGTGAGCCAGGCTCTCATCCAGAGTGCCGCTCTGTTGGGTCCTGCTGAACGCCACCACACGCATGTGCACACAATGGCTGTCAACATCACACTCATGTCCTCCTCCCTCCGTGAACTGCGCACACTCCCGGTCCTTTTGCACAGTTCGGATATGGCAGGATCAATGTTTGTGAAATGCCTCCAGGTGCAGAGCAGGCCCAGCTCACTCTGACCAAGCCGTGGCTCAGGTCAGATGTGGCTGCTGCTCCCTCTGCGGGGACGTTGGGCAGTGTTGCCTGGCCTGCTTCCATGCATGGCCTGTTGGAGTCTGTGAGGGTCCTCAAGGTACACGTGGTCACAGAGGAGTCATTGAGTGGGCCCTACTCATCCACTATTGCCGCCAGTGGCTTACCCATGGGGCTGCAGGTGGATGCATTTTTGATCTATTGATCACACTGTGAACACTGTGAACACCCTTCACATAAACAGGGACCCGAGTCCAGAGGAGGCAAGCAAGCGCCCCAGGGGGATGATAAGAATAGCAGCTCCCTGGCTACTGTGGAGGTGTCAGACACCTCCAAGACGGTATTGCTGATGGCATCCTGGAGATACTTCCGTTCAGACAGGCTGCCAGGCCCCACAGAGGCGAGTCACTGATAGGCTGCAGCAGATAGTGTCTTCAACTGCCCTCTGCCAGGTATCTTCTGCTGCAGCTCAGCTAGGCCCTGCCCAGCTCTCCATTCACACCCTCTTTGAGGCTGTGTCCCCAGAAACGATGTTGACTAACAGGCTGAGGACCTGCTGTGTCAGAGTCCTTGTCTCCTGCAGATGCTCCATCTTACCACTGAGGAAGAGGTTGCTCCAGTGAGCTGTCACCTCCCAGGGCAAGTGGCAAGTGGCAGAGCGAGAACTCGAACCCACCTCTGGGTGATTCCAGGACCGCAGGCCTTTCCCCTGGGGTGCATGGCTTCCTGCTCTCTGAGGGGGTGGAGTGCTCCCTCTTCCCAGCCTTGCCGTCGGTCCTCCCCTTGTTCAGCTGGGGTGGACTCTGGCAGCCAGAGCAGGACATGGGCAGGCTCCGGGGCTTCCCTGTTGCCCCCCGACCTGCCTCATCCAGAAGCCTCTGCCAGCAGACCCTGATTTGGGGCCTCCAGCCCTGCCTACCTCTGCTCAGAGCAGCCTCCTCTCCTGGAGGCTTGGGCGCAATGGCCCCATCAGCTCAGATGGTTTTACAAGTGCCTTCGTGCCTGCCAACATTTCTCCTTAAGTACTCCTCAATTTTTGAAATTTAAACCACACCATCTGTTACAGCCCCAGGGCCTGGGGGAGGCCGTCTCTCGGGTCGACTGCTTTCCTACCATGAATTTTGCCCTGCCCCCACCCTGGCCTTCCACGAGGAGCTAAGAGCCCACCGTGCTACTCAGTACCGCCGAAGCCCCAGGTGCTGCAGCGAGGGACCCAGTGAGGAGCTGAGCTAGTGGATAATGCCCCTGCCAGCCCCCAGAGCCACTGTCCCCACATTTAGATCATGCATGCCCAGGGGCCTTCTCAAGGTACAGCTCACAGGTCAGCTCCAGGCAGCGTTTTCGGAGTGCAGCTGTGGGACCCTGACCAGTCGAGAGGCCCTGGGCAGCACGGTGTAGGCCGTGCTGCCTGCCATCTCCCCAGCGAAGCTCGCCCAGCAAGTCCTGCTACAAGGTTCCTATTTACTGCTAACAGAGCATTCCCCAAACTAATTTGACCACGAAACTTTTTCCCCGCATTCTGCTGGACACCCCTGGGGCTGCGGAACTCATCTCGGGGCCTTGACCATTCCTCCTCCTGCTCCAGCTTCCTCTTCCTTGATCGCTCCCACAGCCCCACGCTGGACTCCAGCCATTATCACTTCCCAACATTTTCTTTTCCCCCAGTCCTGGAGTTGAGCCCAGGGGTGCTTTACCACCGAGCCACGACCCCAGTGCTTTCCACCCTTTATCTTGAGAAAAGGTCTTGCTGAGTGGCCGAGGCTGGCCTGGAATGTGCGATCTTCCTGCCTCAGCCTCTTAAGTCACAGAGGTGCCGGCACGTGCCACCACACCCGGCTACCCGTCTCATCCTGGTGTCCACATCTTCTTGGTCTTCGTCCAGGATGTTGATCGGAAGGCGCTGCTCCCTACTGGGTCTTTGTCACTTCTGTTCTGTCCCTGCCCAGCGCTGAGCCCTCCAATGCACAGGGCTCTCCTGCCCCCGTCAGAATCAGTGTTCCTGGTCCGGCGGTCTCTGAGCACACTGCTGCACGGTGCCTCCTTGTCCCGAGGTGGGTTCTGAGCAGCCCACCCTGCGGAGTAGGAACGGCATATACACAGATGAGTTAATGCAGTGTGGCTGGAGTGGTGCCTGCACTGGGACGTGGGGTCCTGAGAAGCCGTCCCCAGCCCTGCCTGGGTGAGTCAGGGGAGGCCTCTGAGAGGTGAAGATGCTGACACGGGTGGGAGAGAAGGCAGCAGGGGAACCAGATTCAGGAGGGAAGAGCCTTTCACAAGCAAAGGCATAGAGCAGTGGTCCTCACCTGGGGACTTTGGCCCCAGAGCACCTGGCAGTGTTTTGGGACATTGGCATAATCGATGTGGGGGAGGTACTACTAGTATCAAACGGTCCAAGCCAGGGATGCTGCTGAGCGCCCTGCACACCCGGCTGCCCCACCACGAAGAATGAGCCGATGGCAAGTTAGCCATAATACTGAGGCTGAGGGCCCTTGGTACAGAGCAGTTCAGGGATGGATGGTCACTTGGTAGGAGTGAAAGGTAGGGAGTGGCCCTCTGTGTCTGACACTGAGTATTTGCCCTAAGCCAGGATGGGAAGTCCCTGCTCCAAGGACATGCCAATGCCTGGGGCCTCATCTCCCTCCCCAGGGCGGGGTGTCTTCAAAGCTTCTACCCCCAAGGCAAAGGCCACTCCTGGGCACTGCTGCTCATCCTGCAGCAGTTGCCCACACCTGGCCAGCTCTGCTCTGGGGCCATTATAGGACGTGAGGCAGCAATGGGCTTTGGGACTGCCTGAAAGTGGCTGGAGATCTAACCAAGAGGCAGCGGAGTGAGAAGGTGAGATTCAGTTCAGGGAGACCTGGGTTCAAAGCTAGATGCAACCTCTTTTGTCAGCACAGCCTCAGGAAGGTCACTGAACCTCTTGGTCCTCTGGTTCCCCATCTGTGAGTGGGTGGGGTGCTAATAAGGATCACAGTACAACCAGCGAGGGCAGCACGCTGCTGGTGCATCCTAGACGTTGAGCTGGGTCCTCTACCTTCCCTTCCTCCTCTGGGCTTTCAAAATCAGGCTGTTGAGTGAGGAAATCATCCCACGTGGAACCTGAGCTGCAGCACTGAGAGGCCGGGAGGGCCTGGAGGCCCCAGCCGCGGAGGGCGCCAGGGAAAGGCTGGACTCGTTAACATGCAGTGTATCCATCCAGATGATTAATACAAGCTGCCACAACAAACCAGCCCCAAATCTCAGGGGCCTCGCACAACAAAGGTTTCTTTCTTTCTCACACACAATCCGATTGGGTCATCTCACTCCTGGGTGCTTCTCCATGGGTGACGTAGGGATCCTGGCTGTTTTTGTGGCTCCTCCATCTTGAACATGTTGTCTGGTGGCCACCACCAAAGGGGAAGGGAGGGATGAAGGGGGCACAGGAGCTTTAACTGCCTTGACCCAGAAGTGATACGCATCACTTCCTCTCAAGGTCATTAGTCAAGAGGAAGGCTGGGGAACGTCCAAACACCTGTAAAACCAAGTGAACACACCCAGGAAGCCTCCTCACCCTCAACCGCCAAGCTGAAAACATGGTCTGCGTGGCAGGCGAGCCTCAGGCGCAGGGTGGAGGGCCAGGAGCCCTCTGAGCGTTGTTCCCAGGCTCCTTGGCTCAGAGGCCCTGGAGGAGAGCCCCATGGTCAACCAGATGTGCATGCTGGGCCCTTAGGACCTGGACCAGAAGTGTTGCCAGCGGCGGAGAACGAAGGGTCACCCTGATCTGAGGTGAACCGGGAAGTATTCCTTACTCTAGTAATAAGTAATAATAAGTGACCATGAAAACAGTATTGTAGGGCTGGCGTCGTGGCTCAGTGGTGGAGCACTTGCCTAGCATGTGTGAGGGACCGAGTTCGATTCTCAGCACCACATAAAAAAAGAATATCGTGTCCATCTACAACTAAAAATATTTTTTAACAAAACAGTATTGTATATCACCTAGCATTACAGACTTCATTTTTAAAATAGCAGCTTTATCAAGATCTTATTCACATACCATAGAGTCACCTTTTCTAAATCTACAATTCAGTGGTTTTAAAAATATTCAGTCTTGCAACCCCTAATTAGTGTTTTTTGTTTTTTTTTTGTTTTTGGTACCGGGGATTGGACCCAGGGGTGCTTAACCACTGAGTCACATCCCTAGCCCTTTTTATATTTTTATTTAGAGACAGAGTCTTGCTAAGTTGCTGAGACTGGCTTTGAACTCACAATCCTCCTGCCTCAGCCTCGAAGCTGCTGGGATTATAGGCATGGGCCCCCACGTCCTGATACCGCTATCTATTTCCAGGACATTGAGCACCCCAAAAAGAAACTTCATCTATACCCATTAGCAGCCTTGCCCTGTCCCCTTCCTCCCAGGTCCTGATAACCACTCACTAACTGTTCGTCTCTGGGCCTATTTTGGACATTTTACATCAGTAGAATATTATGTGGTATGTGGCCTTCTGTGTCTGGTTTCTTCAGCAACACAGTGTGTTCAAGGTCCATCTGTGTTGTAGAGTGTATCCACATTTCATTCCTCTCTGAGACCAAGTAGTATTGCCTTGTGTGAGCATTTCACGTTTCGCTTACCTTCTCATCGGTCGACAGACAGGGTTGTTTCTACTTTTGGCTGTGATGAATCACCCAGCATGAGCATTCACGTGCGAGTTTTGCGGAGACTCGTGCCCTCTTCTCTCTTGGCTGCAGACAGGTGGGCTGTTGCAGGTCAAATGGTGACAGTATGTGATCATTGGAGGAACTGCCAGACCATGGCCCCCAGTGTGACCACTGTCCTTCCCAGCAGCGCCGAGCGTTCCGTTTTCTCCATGTTCCCATCACTTGTAATTTTCGGTCTTTTTCACTTTATCCATCTTGGTGGGTGTGAAGTAGTATCTTGACATAATTTTGATTTGCATTTTCCTAGTGACTAATAAGGTCGAACATCTTTCCATATGCTTGTTGACTATTTGTGTATCTTCTTTGAAAAATGTCTTCAAATCCTCTGCCTGCTTTAAAATTGAGCTGTTTGTCTTTTAAATGTTGAGTTTCTGGAGTTCTTCATATGTTCTGCTTGCAGGTCTCTTCTCAGATACACAATTTGCAGATATTTTCTCCCAGGCTGTGGGTTGTTGTCTTACTTTCTTGAGGGTGCTCTTTGAAGCACAAAGGTTTTTAACTTCGACTTCATTTTTGTTAGTTGTTTTAAAAGTATTTGTTTTGCTTTGTCTTATCTATTTTTATATGCAGTCCTCTTTTCCTTGGGGGACAGGGCATGTACGGGGACAAAGTAAACAGATCCTCCCGTCCCATGAACCATCCCTCCTCTGGAGAACGAAACCCTGTTGACTGTCAGGAAGGTCAGGGCCAGGTGTGGTCCTTCAGACACCCCCCGCCCCCCGCCTCGTCCTGCTGACGTGACAACCTCCTCCGAGTCCAGCGCTGCACTGGCTTCTTACAGACCTGCCTGTGGACCTTCCCAGAAGCTCCCTAAGGGGGTGTTAGTGTATGCATTTTACAGACCAGACAGCTGAGGGTTGGGAAGAGAAGAGCTTGATCCGGAATGGTGGAGCCTAGGACCCACCTCAGCAGTGCCTTCTGAGACATTTTGCTGTGGTTCACTTTATTGGGCCAGTGAGCCACTGTGTCAGGTCCCCATCATTGAAATGCTGACGATTAAGGTCTGGCAGGTGGTTCCCAGTTTTGATGTGATTTTACTAGGAAGTAGCAGTGGATTCCAGAGGAAGCTCAAACCTGTTGGTTGGTTCTGAAGGAAGGGCCTGTGTGGGGTTCTTCTTGGACACCAGGGTGAGCAGGGAGTGGGGACAGGTTCCTGATGTGAACTGCCCTGACGTTCCTCTGTGTAAGGCTGGGACTGCCCAGCCCAGGCAGCTCTTGGGGAGTGTTGCTTGCCAAAGATTTGCAGGCAAAATATTGTTTTCTGGTCCCTCCATAGACACAGGGCTGCCTCTTTGTTTCTCTGTACAGTGATAAGGGAAGACAGGGGGGCTTGTCCCTGTTAAGTGGGAGGTTACCCAATAGCCCACTTTTCTGCACAAAAGAAATCTATTCCTAGTGTTTGTTTGGCCCTCAGTAAAAACAAGATCTCTGGAAAAAAGAAATACCTATTTCCAGTTTGCTTTTTCTGTGCCTCCCCTTGTCCCCACCTGGCTCAATCACCCACCACCTCAGCTACCCGTCCACCCTGCGTGCTCAGCCAGCACCTGGAGTCCAAACAAGCCAGGCAGGCTGGTGCTCTGCTCCTTGGCCTCCGGGTAGCCAGCTTTACTTCCCATCCTCACCCCAGGACCAGGTGGAACTCAAGTCCTACCAGTTTCCTTCTATGCACCCTTGGAGCCTCAGCTTCTGCATCTGAGTATGGGGTTGATAAAAATGGCACAGGTATGGGCTCCTGTCAATCATTCTTTTTTTTTTATTTTTTATTTTATTTTATTTTATTTTATTGTAAACAAATGGGATACATGTTGTCTCTCTCTTTGTACATGGCGCAAAGGCATACCATTTGTGTAATCATAAATCCACATACAATAATGTTGTTTGATTCATTCTGTTATTTTTTCCCCTTCCCCCCACCCCTCCCATCCCTCTTTACCCTCTATACAGTACTTTCTTCCTCCATACTTGCCCCCCTCCCTAACCCTAACTCTAACCCTAACACTAACCCTTCCCTCCCCCCCATTATGTGTCATCCTCCACTTATTAGCGATATCATTCGTCCCTTGTCTTTTTGAGATTGGCTTATCTCACTTAGCATGATATTCTCCAATTTCATCCATTTGCCTGCAAATGCCATAATTTTGTCATTCTTTATGGCTGAGTAATATTCCATTGTGTATATATACCACAGTTTCTTTATCCACTCGTCAATTGAAGGGCATCTAGGTTGGTTCCATAGTCTGGCTATTGTGAATTGAGCAGCTATGAACATTGATGTGGCTGTATCTCTGTAGTATGCTGATTTTAGATCCTTTGGGTATAGGCCAAGGAGTGGGATAGCTGGGTCAAATGGAGGGTCCATTCCAAGTTTTCTAAGGAATCTCCACACTGCTTTCCAGAGTGGCTGCACTAATTTGCAGCCCCACCAGCAATGTATGAGTGTACCTTTCTCCCCACATCCTCGCCAACACCTGTTGCTTGTATTTTTGATAATCGCCATTCTAATTGGGGTGAGATGGAATCTTAGGGTGGTTTTGATTTGCATTTCTCTTATTACTAGAGATGTTGAACATTTTTTCATATGTTTATTGATTGCTTGTACATCTTCTTCTGTGAAGTGTCTGTTCATTTCCTTAGCCCATTTGTCGATTGGATTATTTGTATTCTTGATGTAGAGTTTTTTGAGTTCTTTATAGATTCTGGAGATTAGTGCTCTATCTGAAGTATGATTGGCAAAGATATTCTCCCACTCTGTAGGCTCTTTCTTCACATTACTGATAGTTTCCTTTGCTGAGAGAAAGCTTTTTAGTTTGAATCTATCCCAGTTATTGATTCTTGCTTTTATTTCTTGTGCTATGGGAGTCCTGTTGAGGAAGTCTGGTCCTAGCCCGACATGTTGAAGATCAGGACCTACTTTTTCTTCTATAATCTGCAGAGTCTCTGGTCTGATTCCAAGGTCCTTAATCCATTTTGAGTTGAGTTTTGTGCAGGGTGAGAGATATGGGTTTAGTTTCATTCTGTTGCATATGGATTTCCAATTCTCCCAGCACCATTTGTTGAAGAGGCTATCTTTTCTCCATTGCATATTTTTGGCACCTTTGTCTAGTATTAGAAAGTTGTATTTATTTGGGTTTGTGTCCGTGTCCTCTATTCTGTACCATTGATCTACCTGTCTATTTTGGTACCAGTACCATGCCGTCTTTGTTACTATTGCTTTGTAATAAAGTTGAAGTTCGGGTATTGCGATACCCCCTGCTTCATTTTTCCTGCGAAGGATTGCTTTAGCTATTCTGGGTTTCTTATTCTTCCAGATGAATTTCATGATTGCTTGCTCTATTTCTGTAAGGTACGTCATTGGAATTTTAATTGGGATTGCATTGAATCTGTATAGCACTTTTGGAAGTATGGCCATTTTGACAATATTAATTCGGCCTATCCAAGAACATGGGAGATCTTTCCATCTTCTAAGGTTTTCTTCGATTTCTTTCTTTAGTGTTCTGTAGTTCTCATTGTAGAGGTCTTTTACTTCTTTTGTGAGATTGATTCCCAAGTATTTTATTTTTTTCGATGCTATGGTGAATGGGGTGGTTTTCATAATTTCTCTTTCTGAGGATTCCTCACTTATGTATAAAAATGCATTGGATTTATGAGCATTGATCTTGTAACCTGCCACTTTACTGAATTCACTTATGAGTTCTAACAGTTTTCTGGTGGAATTTCCTGGTTCCTCTAAGTATATAATCATATCATCCGCAAATAGGGATAGTTTGAGTTCTTCTTTTCCTATTCGTATTCCTTTAATTTCCTTGGTCTGTCTAATTGCTCTGGCTAGAGTCTCAAGAACGATATTGAATAGGAGTGGTGAAAGAGGGCATCCCTGTCTTGTTCCAGTTTTTAGGGGGAATGCTTTCAGTTTTTCACCGTTTAGAATGATATTAGCCATGGGCTTAGCATAGATGGCCTTTACAATGTTAAGGAATGTTCCCACTATCCCTATTTTTTCTAGTGTTTTGAACATGAAGGGGTGTTGTATTTTATCAAATGCTTTTTCTGCATCTATTGAAATAATCATGTGGTTCTTGACTTTAAGTCTATTGATATGGTGAATTACATTTATTGATTTCCGGATGTTGAACCAACCTTGCATCCCTGGGATAAAACCCACTTGATCGTGGTGCACTATCTTTTTAATATATTTTTGTATGCGATTTGCTAAAATTTTATTGAGAATTTTTGCGTCAATGTTCATTAATGATATTGGTCTGAAATTTTCTTTCCTCGATTTATCTCTGTCTGGCTTGGGTATCAAGGTAATATTGGTTTCATAGAATGAGTTTGGGAGGGTACCCTCCTCTTCTATTTCATGGAATACTTTGAGAAGTATTGGAATGAGCTCTTCTTTAAAGATTTTGTAGAACTCAGCTGAGAACCCGTCTGGTCCTGGACTTTTCTTTGTTGGTAGGCTTTTGATGACCTCTTCTACTTCATTACTTGAAATTGATCTATTTAAATTTTGTATGTCCTCCTCGCTCAATTTAGGCAATTCATATGTCTCTAGAAACCTGTTGATGTCTTTGAAATTTTCTATTTGGTTAGAATATAGATTTTCAAAATAGCTTCTAATTATGTTTTGTATTTCAATCGTGTCTGTTGTGATATTTCCTTGTTCATTCCGAATTTTGGTGATTTGGGTTTTCTCTCGTCTTCTCTTTGTTAGAGTGGCTAAGGGTTTATCAATTTTGTTTATTTTTTCAAAGAACCAACTATTTATTTTGTCAATTTTTTGTATAGTTTCTTTTGTTTCAATTTCGTTGATTTCAGCTCTGAGTTTAACTATTTCCTGTCTTCTGCTACTTTTGGTGTTGGTCTGTTCTTCTTTTTCTAGGGCTTTGAGCTGAAGTGTTAGGTTGTTTATTTGTTGATTTTTACTTCTTTTATTGAATGCGCTCCATGAAATAAATTTTCCTCTAAGTACTGCTTTCATAGTGTCCCAAAGATTTTGATATGATGTTTCTTTGTTCTCATTTACCTCTAGGCTGTCAATCATTCTTATAGCACCTTCATGCCTTTTACCATACTTGCCAACCATGCTCATAATTATCTACACAACATTTTTCTTTAAGTCAACTCATGTTTCAACTTAAATAAGTTTTAAAAGGAAACCTTGATTCAGAAATTTACCTGCAAAACCTGTATTAATTTGTCATACATAAAGCTAGCTGGAAAAATTGGCATTAAATCCAAGCTGGATACATCAGCCTGCTTTAGTTTCTGAGCTGCAAGCCTCCTTTCTGGTGTTTTGAAGATTAGAAGTGTCAGATTGGTTACAAGACAGTAGCACTGTGCTGAGATTTTGTCTTGGTGATCACAAGCTTGAAGGAGAATTGAAAAGAATAAGCTTTTCCTCGACTGATCCAATATTATCTAATAGTGTCCCCGAAGCTCCTAGGCCACTCATCATCTCTGGAAATGCTGGTCCAGCTCTCTGCTTCCAGCTACAATGCACTATGGTGGTGGGGACAGCCTGGTCTGGAACAAAGAGCCCTGGACTAGGAATCAGGCTCCTTCAGGGTCCTTCCTGGAGGCTGGCTTTGGCAGAGGTGGTGTAAAGCCCACCTAACCATCTAACCACCCGCTGGTCTCCAGAACAAGCAAGGGTCATGGGTTACTTGGGCAAATGCCTCCTTTGAAGTTCCTGGCCTATTCTCCATGGGGCGTGGACTCTGGAGACATTGGCCTTGGACCTGATCTTTCATTTCTGCTGCAATCCTTGTCCCTTGTCACCCAGCACAGGGTGACCTCCATCCTATTGTCAATGAATCCAATAAGCCCAGAGTCCACCTTTGCCTGTGTGAAGGGTCTGGCTGGATGGCTGGACAGGGCAGAGGGCAACTGGGCCACGAACCGGGCTTTTCCAGCTTCTTGCCACAGCACTGCAGAGAGCCTCGAGAGTGCAATAGGATCGGAAAGAAAACTTGAGAAAGGGTCTTCCTGGGGTTCCGCCATCCAAGTATCAGCCAGACCTGGCCCTGCTCAGCTCCCAGGTCAGACAGAGTGGACTCATCCAAGGCGCCATTATCCTAGACACCTGGCACCTTCTTAAGCAGCGGTAGCGAGGGTGGGGAGTGGGCCTCTCCATCTTCTATTTTGGGGAGAGGCAGAGATGAATTCAAGAGTGGATTTGTGTGGGGTGTGGAGGGGTGCACACCTGTAATCCCAGTGACTCTGGACACTGAGGCAGGAGGATCATGAGTTCAAAGCCAGCCTCAGCAACTGCGAGGTGCTAAGCAACTCAGTGAGACCCTGTCTCTAAATAAAATACAAAATAAGGCTGGGGATGTGGCTCAGTGGTCGAGTGCCCCTGAGTTCAATCCCCAGCACCCCCTCCCCCCAAAAAGTGAATTTGTACTCACTAGGTGTCTGGGGCAAGACAGAAACGAGCTAGCATTTTTTGGGCAACTAGTCATTCCTGGAACTTCCCGGCTCTAAGTCCTCATCATAGTCTTCCCATGAGTTACAGACTCACCCAGGACCAACAACGCTATCTGTAGCTTTCTCGTGTGCAAACAGATAAAGACCCAATGTGGTTGACCAGGCTGGGGGCTAGAAGCCCCTTTCACCTTCCTGTTCCCTCTATGATAACAGTTAGGGTTCTGTGGAACCCAGTTTGAAAACCACTGAACTAAGCCAAACTCTTCATTTCCTGGGTGAAGAAACTGAGGCCCAGGAAAGGACTGAGCCCCCACAGTCACACAGCTTGGAAGAAGAGATAGGAATGTTCCTTGCCTGGAGAGAAGGGAGGGCCAATAAGTATCTAAATACTGAGGAATTATAATGCCTGAGCAGAGCGGAGAAGGCGGCTGGTGCCAGCCCGTCCACCACTTAAGCACTGGGCCGTTGACTCTTGTGTACCTTTAAAGTGGGTTTTAATGGAGGAGGCGGGAGAGAGCAACATTTATTTAGCACCTACTGTGCTACATGATGTACACAGGGAGCGTATTGCATCTTCGTGGCAGTCCTGGGGGTAGACACAATTTTTGCATTTTACTTTGGTTCTTTAGAAATAGGGATGCTGGGAGATTTAAAAACAGGGACTCAGAGACTTTTGCATGCAAACGTTCATAGCAACTGTTACGCACAGGAGCAAAAGGTAGCAAGAACCCCGGTGTCCACCAGCAGATGGCTTGATGAGCAGAATGTAGCATACTCACACAGTGGAATGGTATTCAGCTGGGAAAAGGAACCGAGGGACCATATACACCACAATGAGGTCAGAGCTTGAAAAACTGTGAAATGAAAGAAGGCTGAGAGGAAAGGGCACACAGCGCATGGTTCACACATACCAGGTGTGCAGAGAAGGCGACTCTGCAGGGGCAGAGAGGACTGGAGTTCACCAGGGCCTGCTGGGAGGGAAGGAATGGGGAGCTGTTGCTTATGGGGTACAGGGCTTCTTTTTGGGTGGAAATTTTTGGAAAAAAGATAGTGGCAAACTGTATACTTAAAAGTGGTTGAAATGGCACTTCCATATTTGACCTTACAAAACAAGAGTGAGGCTGGGGTCCGACGTGGTCGTTCAAGAGCAGCGGGAGGTGTGTCGTCTTCCAGTGCATCCACTCCCGCTGCTCTCTCCTGGGCCCCTCCTGGGCTTGCCCTCCACCCGCACAGTGTGGTCAGCACTGTCTCCTGTCCCGGGCTCCCTGTGTGACGATTTCAATGACTGTGTCATCGTCCTTCAAGTAGCTGTACCCCTGGAAAACCCACAGCCTGATTGCACTTAGGTGCCCTCGAGGCTGACGTGCCCACTGGGGCTCCTCACAGCGGGCCATAGCAAGTCCCTCCAGGTCCCTTTCCTTTCTCATGACCTTCCAGGTCAGAAAATCGGTGTCCCTAGATGTTGGTGGAGTGGGCCCTGCCTCTGACCCCTGCACTTCTGTGTGTGGAGTATTTCCTGCCCAGAATTCCTCTCTGGAGTGGCTTCCTGAGGGCACCCTGTCCCCAGCTCTGTCTTGGGTGGGCAGGACACTGGTCCCTGTGGTGCCTGTGTTTGGCCAACTTCCCATGTGGCCCTCCCCACCCATGGACCTTGGGCAGAGAAATGCCATCTCACGGGGAGGTGGGTAGATTCCGTTGAATTCCTCAGATCTGAGGAGATTCCTGCTGCTTCTTTAACCCAAGGCCCGTGGAATGAATCTTCACTGAAGAAAAATCCAACCCAATTTCAGATCGAAGCTCCTTTGGCAGCTGTGGAGCAGGAGGGCAGTGGGTGTTCTGGAAGACAGGAAGTGGGCAGGCTGAGCCCTCGGTTCTCACACACACAGCCTGAGGGATGCTCCCTGCCCTGAGGGTTCTGCACTCATACCCCTTGGGACCAAGCTCACTTGCAAGGTACCCACTTGTGGTGGCAGAAATGGCTACACGCAGACCACTCGCCAGGAAAACCCTTCTGCCGCACAGCTGCTCTGGGGCTGCGAGCCCCCGTGTGCAGCCTGTGTAAACAGCACGTCATCTCTGGTCACACACTTTGGGCCTGCAGGTCATGACCGGGGATTATCAAACTGACAGAGTTCGGCTGGCCCCTCACTCCATGTCCGGGCACATCGCATTTTGTTAATTATCATCTTTTGCTTTTGACGTCAAGGATCGAGCCTGGGGTCAGGGTCACTATGTAGTTTCCTCTCCTTCTCATTAAGGCTGTCCAGCTCTCAGGGCCCCTAGGTCCACTCTGCTGTTGCTTAAAAACGTCCTCTCTCACTTCCCGACCCCTAAAAATTCTTCATCCTGATTTCTGCAAAGCCACTTAACTAGCAAAGGAAACACCCATCTAGGTCTCTTGAACCCAATCTGCTTTCTGCTTTTCAAGGGCTGAGGCTGATTTTAGGGGCTGAGTATCTTCACTTTGCTGACCCAGGGAATGCCTGAGGCCTGGTGGCCAGGTCAGCAGGGCCCATGAAGGGGCTAGAACTGCACACTGCCCCCCAGTAGCAGGGCTTGCGCAGACATTTCCTGGCCTTGTGACCCCCTCATTCTGTGACTGATACCTTTGGGGGGTCCTCAGCAGCAATCTGCATGGGAAAGTGTCAGTTTCGCCATATGGAAGAAATGAAATTTGCCAGCCCCTAGTCTTCTTGGAAGACTTTCAGGGCAGATGCCCAGAGTCACAGTTGGAAGGGTCTTCCCCAGCACCTGGCCAAAGCCCCTCACCCTTTGGGGCTGGGCCAGGCCTCACCTTAGCCTGGAAGTCATCTGTGTCTGATGAGGCCACCTTTATACTCTTCCGTCCTGGGATGGACAGGCTGCCCACAGTCCTCGCTGGCCTTGAACTCTTGTCATTGGCCACCTGAGTTGACATTCTGAAACTCATCACCTGGGCACAGAATGCACACTCAGGGAACCTGCTGCTGAGGAACCACCTGATTCATATCCCAGCCCAGAACCTTCCTGACCTGTCACATCAGTGTTCCCTCCTCTACCACTGATCACAAAGACAACGCCCAACCCTGGCTGTGCCTTGCTGTGCCTGGCAGAATCCCCAGGGCCACCACTAAAGAGGTGTAAGAGGTTGTAATCCAAATAGTGGTGGTCATGTTCTGTGTTGTAATGGATTGTGGACCTTACATAGGGCACTGGGTTACTTCCAAACAGTGTCAGTGTGTCTTTCCTGACCTCCTCCACCAACCACATGATGCAGCAGAGAGCTCTAGTTCTAGGTCTTTGGGTTTTTCATCAAGGAGAGAAAAAGATGGCAGATTGGGCACCATCTTCCCAGAGGTTTGGTGACCAGCAGAGACAGGAGGTGGGCTCCAGAAAGCCCCCAGAGAAGGACCCTATGAGACTGAGTACTCTGTATTGGAGACATGGGAAAATAAGATCCAGGTTTTGAGCCAGGGAGGTGGGGTCTGGAACATTCATAACGTGGGGAATAGAACATTATATACCAAAGTGAATGTTGAGAAAGAGAAAAAAAAAAATCACAACAAATTACTAGAGGCTTGGAGATCCAGGCCCTCTTCATCCTCTACCTCAGTGTACTGGAAATATTTCTGTAGAAATGCTTCCTGCTGAAGCCTGGTTTCTCCTCACTGCCTAGAACACTCTGTAGCTCCCAGGACTGCAAATAGAGAGCCTCAAAGCTTATGCTTCCTGTGAATCCATGGTAAATCCACTTCGGATTGGAGACCATGCCCCTCCATGGCAAGCAGTGAATGTCACCTCCCTTAGGACTTTGGAGAGGCCCAGGGCACTACCCAAGGGGGGAGATTTTTATTTTTCCTACTCGTGCCACATGGACCTCCAGCTACCAGCCATCTATCTGGCCGGGTCTCTGCCCTGTGGAGCTGCAGCTGGTACGAATGCAGACCTTGCAGTCCCCCAACCAGGCCGGCCATGAGGACGCTGTGGTGAGCAGTCGGGTATCCCTGCCTGGAGCTACGGGATACAGACATCAGACCCAGAGTGGAAGGAGCTTCACTCGTGAGCGTGTGGCTGGGCTGATTTATTTTCCCTCCAGTGACCCAGAAAACAAAGCCCTCCTCTTTCCTTTGATCCGGTCTTGTTTGGGGCTTGTGGATTGTGTCTCCTGCCTGGCCGCGGGTAGAGGGAGGAACTACTGCAGACAGACTCCAGGGCGTGCGGCAGTGGCTCTAACACATGGCCCTGAGGTTTTGATTGAAAAGGTGGAAGAACGGCGCTTTTTCTTCCTGTCAGCCAGACCTTAAATCAGCCCCCGAGTGAGGAAACACTCCCCAGAGGCTGCTGGTCAACAGGCCTTCGCCTTTGTCTTCTGAACTCCCGTGATTGATTGTACAAACGTGTTTAATTTCAAGCCAGGAGTTGGGCTTGGAAAGGCCCCTTGTGCCTCACCCCTCCTGGATTCCTGGCAGCAAGAGGCAGGCGCTTACCTTTCAGTTGCTCCAAGGGGAAGTTATTGGAAAGTTAGGGATAGGGGTTCCTCATATGGTCCAATGAAACCACGAGAGACATGGTGGTACCTGAATTAGGTACCCCGGGACCCAGGATGTGTCCTCCAAGGGCAGCTCCATGTTCTCCCTTAGCCTCCAGCCCACAGTTTCTACCTCAGATGAGCACTGACCTTCCATCCAGGACTGGTTGGGAAAACTCCAAAGAATTCTGTTTGACCCAGCTCCACCAAGGCAGAGGGTAGACCAGATGGCCCTGTGAAGTTACTTCTGATGCACTGGAAAAGGACTGGCTTCCTCTTCTGCATTATGCACCTACATGCATGTGCTCACACATTTGTTCAGCAAATATACTGGGAGCCTGCCATGGACCAGGGACACGGTTGGTTCATGTCAGCAAAGTGAAGCAGAAAGAGTCCAGGTTTAGAGCCAGACAGGCCTAGGTTTGAATCTTAAGTCCACCGTTCTGACTGTTCTGTCTCCAAGTGCTTGTGGACTACTCCCTGCACTCCATTCTCACAGACAGGAACAGAACAACAGTCCTGCCCCTCACCCAGCTCTCCAAGGCTCAGTTTCCGTGTCCATGATCCTGGAACAGTAAGCCCCACCTCCCAGCATTCTACTGGAAAGCAACCAAAGCACAAATCTGTGGGAAAACCCACACTGAGGGCCAGCACATGCTGGCCCCTGCCCAGAGCCATGGCTGTCGGACTGTCCCCTCTCACAGGCTCACAGCTACCCCAGCTCTGGCTCCTGCTGATGCCTGATTCCCACCCCTGCTCCACCCACAGCCAGGCTTCCCATAGGTCAAAGGGTGGGAGGGTATGGTGGTAGGAGTTACCCTGCCTCATTCCCATCCTGGAGAAGTCAGGGTCCCTAGAAATAACTGCTTTCACACTGGTCCATCAGGCAGGACAGCTCCCTCTCCTGGGAACCCCCACTTTTTTTATTCCAGAGTCTTGTCTCACTCCTCCTCAGCTTTTCCTGAAAGCCAAGTCTGTCCACATTGGGAAATTGCAAACAGTTTACATGGGGAAGGTCAGCTGCCCACATATGAAAATACACACATCATCGAGCCTAAGTGCTTGCGTCTGGAGACAGAGTGGACTGTCTCCTGGACTGGCCTTTTGTCCACTGGCAGAACCACTGCTAATGAGCCCTGAGCTCCTCAGTGGGATGTGTCTGTATGTTGAAGCAAAACATATGTTGGACGTCGGTCGTGTGTGTGTTTGTGTGTGTGTGTGTGTGTGTGAGTTGCAAACAGCGTTTGTTAAGACATGCAGGACCCTCTGCACTTCCTTATCCAGCCCTCCCAAAACAGGGCCTGCTTTTCAAGGCCAAGGTCAAGATCCTCCTGCAAGCTACCTAGGAAGGAACATGGCATCCTTGGAGGACATGATACTGCTTAGGGATAAGGTTCTCTGGACAGATTGCCAGGGTTTGAATCTTTTCTTTGCTCTCAGGCCAGCTGTGTGATGTTGGGCAGGTTACTTAGCTTCTGAGCTATTTCTGCATCTACAAAATGGAGATAATAATATTAAAATCTACCTTGAGAGGATCAAACAGCATAACCCCACGTAAGGCTCCTAGACCTGGCGTGTAGCAAGTAGGTGCTCGAGGAATGGTAGCAACGGCAATGCTGTGACCGTCATCCCTGGGTGGTGGGATTTGGTGGAAAGTCCTAGCTGCTCACAGTGTCGGAAGCAGGTCTTGAAGACTAGTGGGATTTGGATAAGCCACGGTGGGTGGGAAGGGCTCCTTCTAGAGGAACACGTGAGAGCTTGCCCAGAAATTGACAAACGTGGTGCCAGAGCACAGGGAACAGAGGGAGAAAGGGGCACGGCGCTGGGAATGGGTCTGGGGCCAGGTCCAAGCAGACCCTGTACTCGATCCCGCAGGCAACGGGAGCCGTCAATGCTGTATGATGCAGAAAAACTCCATTGGGGACTGTGGTGTCAAATGCAAGAGCAAGGCAGCCCAGATCTGTGAGGACACTCCTGAATAGTCTGGGAGAGAATTCCTGAACGCAGGGCAGTGAGGGGACATGGACAGGAGGCACATGGGCAGGAGGGATTCCGGGCCAAGCCTGCTGGGTGTGTGTCCCCACCTGTGAGAAGGGGTGAGCTGCTGAAATGGGCATGTCCTTCCCAGAATGCCGGTCCAGACCTCTGGCAGCTCAAGCCCCTTTCCCCACACAGGCACTTTGAGATGAAGATCCTGGCTCCTCCATGGGGGAGGGTCCCCTCCTCTCAGGCTCCCCCTCTGTGCCATGTGGGTTGAAGGGAGAGCCCTGAGGGGTCCTTCCTGGAGAGTTCTCTCTGATCGTGCCCTCTTCCCTCCCCATCTTGGGTCCTGACCTCTGAACAAGTGCAGGGCATGTGTTTCCAGATGGCTCTGAGGAAGACGCTGGTGCCGGGTGGGTTATCGATGGCTACCGAGGAGGTGTGAGCAGGGTGGGGGTGGGGTAGGTCTTCCAGCCTTTCCAGCTCCCTCCAAGGACACCAGCCAGTACAACTGATCCCATTTCCACTCTGACCTCTTGGAAGAAGAGACTTCAATGCAGAGAGAAGCTTCACGAACAAGAGCCTCAGACGTCTGGAGTTTCTCGCTGAGGCAGAAAACGATGTCCTTTCTTTCTGTCAGTCATTCATGATGCAGAGGGAAACAGTGCCCTGGAGAGCAGGTGCAGCCATGGAGGCAACCCGTGGCAGCAGCCTTTGCAGTGTCCCCCTTAGGGCTGATGACCGAAGCTCCCAGGATAGCAGTGACCCTGTCAGCCATCCCTGTGTTCTTTCTTCTTTTTCCTTTCCTTTTCCATTGTGCAGTCCTGGGGATTGAACCCAGGGGCACTCTACCATGAGCTGCACTCTAGCCCTTTTTATTATTTTGAGACAGGGTCTTACTGGGTTGCTTACAGCCTTGCTAAACTGGAACTCTCAGTCCTCCTGCCGCAGCTTCGGAGTCACTGAGGTGACTGGCACGTGGTGGAGAGAGTCTCCCTGCTGCGCAGCATTTTCCAACTGCTCCCAACTCCCTGAAGCCTCGGGGCCTCTGTCATGCAGTGGGTTCCTCTGTAAACCCTCCCCCTGCTCTGAGGGCCTCCCCAGGACTCCCTCCAAAATTGGCCTCTCATTTTCCGTTCAACTGTTGGTGTGAAGGGAGCGCTGCTCAGGGATGAGAGTGATCCCCTGCTGACTACTTCAGGCATGCCCACGCGTCCTCCCTAAGCCTGGAGGACAGGAGGCTACTCTCCCCCTGGAGCGTCTCCCTGGACTCTGGAGGCCCAGTGGTGCAGGGACTCAATAGCGACACCTTGTGGGCTGATGGCTTACCTGGCCTTGGCGTTATGGGCTGAAGCTGAGAGGGACTGGGGACTAGCCGCCCTGAGGTTTGGATCCCTCTGTGAGGTTACGCAGAGTGGACATTTATTCATCACAAGGAGGTCTTGGTGTGGTGGGTGATCTGGACATGCTTCTGGGATTGAGTGCTGAATAAAGACCTAATGAGTGGCTTCATCCCAAGGCCAGGTCCATGCCTCCCCCCTCAGCCTGCCTTTGTACCTGCATTTCCCTGGATATTCCGGCTTGGGGTTGAGCACTTCGGCTCTGTGAACCTGAAAGGGTAAAGCTCTGAGCCATTGCCATACTAAAGGCACTGGGGCGAGATCGCCTCCCCTTGTGTAACCTCTTAGTCACTCCGGACGAAGCAGCACGTATTCACGGAAAACCCACTGCTATTCAAACGCAGCTTCAGCCCATCCCATAACTCTTCCGTCTAACCAGGCTGCCCCCCAAACTGTCCCCCTAGAACTTCCAAGGCCTACCATGCATTGAATCATTACTGGTCTCCCCTGCTGTACCTGACTATGGCAGAGGCTTCATTCTGATGGTGAGGAAGACGAGAGAGGTCTGACCTAGCCAGCGTGTTGAAGTTAGGGTCACAGCAGTGGAGGACACGTGAGAAGAAGACAAAAGGGAGGAGAGGGGCCGAGAGAGGAGAAAAGGCACACAGAGACCCTTTACACAGCACGTCATCCACTGCCAGGGGCCTACTCTACTTCAGAGTGCATGAAGGACTTTTCTCTGCCACAGCAGTGCCCAGAAAATCTCCCATGTGTATTTCGCCTCTTGCTGCCTGAAAAGGTATGTTGTAGTTAACCATGACTTTGGAGCTGCCTGATTCCAGAAGCACAGTGGTGTGAGCATCAGGAAGAACAGAGGAGTCAGGCGGGCACAGCAGGCAGAAGGGTAGTTGGGAATTCCTGGGGGAGAGTGATGGACCTAAACCACGTCTGCTCTACCCGCGGCAATCACCCGGGCAGCCTGGGCTACCATCCAACTCAACCTCGACATCCTCAATTTCTCATTCCCAAAGCAGGAGAAGGATCAGGTCTTTCCCCTCAGGGTGAAGGGGCTTTTACCCAGAGGCACAGCTTCTGAGCAGGTGAACTGTGCCCAAGCTCTAACGCCACTGTGTTCCTCCCCAGCATCAGAGGGGAAGGGCAGAGGAGGGTCCTTAACCAAAGAGCAGGCACTGTAGAGGCTGTCAGAGCCTCAGGCCCAGCTGCAGCGGAGGATGGGTGGTCCCAGCAGCTCCAGTTCCTCCAAGCAGCTGAGTTCCTTCTGGTCAGGCCAGAGGGGTCAGTGTCCCAGGGACACTCAACAGTGTTTCTGAGGCATATCGTGATGTTTTCAGCTGTCTCAGCTCAAGGACTTCTTATAAGGGCAGCTGGGTGTCACCCTGACTGTCACCAGAGTGACTTGCTGGCAGAGCCAGGCAGGCTGGTTAATGTCAGAAGACCAAGCGTTCATGGTAGCCCCTCGAGCAGAGAAACCCCCAGTCCTTCCTCCAGCCTTCGCGCTGTTCCACCCTGAGCTCAGGTCATACCTCCCGAAGGACCCTTGGTAGGCTGGGGTACAGCTCAGTGGTGGCCCTGGCCTAGCATGCCCGAGGCCCTGGGGTCCATCTCCAGCAGTGAGAAGAGGGAAGGACACTTGGTGCCTAAAATCATACAATTGCGTTAAAAGTCAAAGCTTCAGCTGGAGGTGGAGACCATCCAGTGATCGAAGAAATAAAGTGTCACTTCAAAGTGTTGTTGGCCTGAGGGCTGCCAGGCCCCTGGGGAACTCTGCAGACAACTTCACCAAGCCCCCACTCCAGGTCACCTCTACCCCTGAAGACAGCTAAGGGCCTGGAGGCCCTCACCTTTGCATGTCTGCTGGGAGGGAAAGCAGAAGACCGTGTGTGGCATGGAGCACAGCCCCTGCCTTCCTCCCCACCCTGGCACCCGGCTTCACCCCAGAGGACAGTCACCACCCACAGCTGAGGCTCCTGGAGTCCTGAGTCCTCATTGCACTGAGGACGCCCTCAGGCCTCCTGGCAGGATCTGGAACTGCAGGGCGTTCACCTGCCAGGGAGGGGGGTGGGGATGGGTGGCGGGTGCTGACTCCGGTGCTGGGATCCCAGGACCCTCTGAGCAGTGCACTGGGTCCACTTCCAGGCCGTGGAGGGCCTTCTCACTGGCTCTCTCTTTGCAGTGGACTTTTCTAAACTGGAGGGGAAGGACCAGACACCCCCAGTTCCACTGATGCACAGAAAATGCCTGGCTGGCGCGCCCCGGGAGCAGCTGCTCACCCGTGCCCTCCTGGCGGGTTTGGGTTTTGCTCCAGGCTCACGCTGCCAGCAGCTTCTTCTTCCCGTCTTGTTGGCAAAGCTGTCACTCCCTGGAGTCTCTTGAAAGGGGTTTTAGTTGGAATCACTTAATCTCTTCATGTCAAGCCAGAAGCTGCGTTTAAAGCAGTGGTCGTTAAACCACAGGCATTATTATCTGCTCCTCCACTCCTGCCAGGGCTTGGCCTGTGAGAATGGTGTGACTTCATGCACAGAGCTGGTCACCCCTGGACTCCGGACCACCCCTACCATCCACTGCAGGCTATCCTCGCCTGCAGAGGGGAGGCTGATGACGGGCGGGAGGTCTGAGGCCAGATCTTACTTTGCCTTCAGTTCTAACTTCCATAAAACCTTTCCCAGACGGCCCCAGCCCATAATGATCTCCATCTTCTGTGAGCCCTGGGTCTTGTTGCCCTGGGCTGCACCACCTGCCTCTGCTGGTAGGACCTGGCTGTGACCTAGTATTCATGCTGGCTCTGCAGAGCCCCATCCCACCCCAGCTGAGAAGACACATAAGGAGCCCCCTGAGAAATAGGGAAGGGGATAGAAAGGGGGCCCAGACAGCACACGACCTCCAGCCAGATCACACACAGTTCACATCCCCTGTCACTTCTTGGCTGGGTGATCTTGGGCAAACTGCTTAACTTTTCTGAACTTCAGTTTCCTGATCTGCAAAAAGGCCATCATGCTAATATATATCTCAAAGACCATAGTGTAGGTTAAATGAGAGAATGGCTTGAGGTGCTTGCATGCAGTATTGGCCAGGGTTAGCCCTCCATATATATAAACCATTGTCGCCAACTCTTCTCATTGATTTTAAATATTAAATCTATAGATAAATTTCATTTGGAAAAGGAGAAAAGTTTGAGGCTAAAATAAAGAAAGAAAGAACAGCTCGAAAGCCACTGAGTTCCGCCTGGCCCGTTTTGTCCATCACCATACATGGCCAAGGTGGCCACAGTATGCAAGAACGTTCCCCTGAGGATGCGGCCTTGAGTGTGTTTATCCATGTCTTGCAGGAGGGAAGTGCTCTGAGGCCAAGGACCATACTGGCTTCGCCTTTTCACCCTGCCCCACGTCAGCGCCAGCTGGGCCTGTGGCGGGAGGGCGGGCCCTCCTGGTGCAGGTGAAGGCAGAGCTCTGGCAGGGTCATATGTAGCCCAGTGCAGACAGGTGGGCACCTCAGGTCCTAGAAATGGTTCCATTGCTCCCCACAGCCACACGCCCAGCATCTGCTTGTTACCCAGCAGCCTAACACCAGCCAGCAGAAGAGGCTACCGTGCTTGCTGTTCTGCAAACATTTAAATTGGTAGGAAAATAGGTTTTATTCAAAGCCAGCCTTGTAGAAAAATAGGAGAAACTTTTTAAAAAATCCCATCTTTGATGGCTCTGGTGGGGAACAAAGCTTTTTAAAGAGAAAAGGTAGCAAAGTGAGACAAAAGGAAATGTCCATGTGCGCATTTAGTCCCTGTGCTATACAGGAGGGCAAGGGACAGACTCGGGTCTTGGCGCTCTTGGGCCTGTCCCCTCTCAGGCCAGGCTTGCAGACTGCAGGCCTCCGCTGGCGCACGAGGAGCTTGCTCCCAGACGTAGAGGTCCGGCTTCAGTGTGTTTCATGTTTGGCCTTTGCTGACGCGAGGTCAGATCCTGGTGCATCTTCATCTCACCAAATGTGCAGGGAGCATCCCTCCGGGTCGGCACTGGGTCCTCCCCACCAAGGCTGCCCGGCCCTCACTCTCTCCTTCCTGAAGCAGATTTGCCCATGGACAATAGTTTGCCCTCATGTGGTCACTTTTGGTACTGGGTATTGAAGCCAGGGCTGCTCTACACTGAGCCACAAGACAAGGTCTTGCGAAGTTGCTGAGGCTGGCCTCGAACGTGTGATCTTCCTGTCCCGGTCTCCCAAGTCCATGAATCACAGTCATGTGCCACTGTGCCCTGTTCATATTTTATCACTTTAAAGTAGCTTAGAGTTACTGATTCCTAAGAGTTTGAAGTACAGAATTCCCAAGTCTTAAGTTCACCCCTCACCCCACCCTCAACTGTCAACTCTCCAAGGAGCAACTCTCTCCTGTCACACAGGAGTCAAAAAATGACCAAGGTCAGAGGTCAGAACAGGCTTGGGGCTCCTGCCTGGTCCTAGGCTCCTTCTACCGCATCAGCAGGAAGCATCTTTTCTCCAAGAGGGTGGCTGTAGCTCTGGAGACCAAGGAGGAAGGGACCGTTCAAAGCAGGAAGCTGCCGCCACCCAGGACAGCCCAGGACAAACATGGGAAGACATGTTGGGAGCCTGGTGCTTACAGATGCTTAGGATGACTGGCTTTGCACCCACAGGCTGCCCCCTCCCAGCTGGAGCCTCTCAGTCTCCCTGAGGAGGGAGAGCCCAGGGCAGGGGTGAGCCTGCAGAGGGTGGGGCTGGGAAGTACAGAAGGGAGGAAGGAAGGAGTTTGGTTATAGAGAACCGAGGGGAATAGAAAATGAGCCACTGATGTCATTCAGCAGGGACATGCCAGCTGCCACCTCCCCACCACCACCCCCATAAGTCCCCCAGCACGCACCGCCCAGCAGACCTAGAGGAGTAATGAGCCCGAGTCACATCTCAGTAGCTGGGAGAGAAGCGGGCCTTCCAGACTCCAGCATTCTCTGGGCAGAAAGATGTGTTCACACCCGTCTTTCTGAGCCCATTCGGGTAATTTTTCTCAGTTTCCCCTGTAATTTATTAAAAGTCCACCTCAAAGCCCCGCTGGTGAGTCAGGCGCTGGGAACAGCTGGTAGAGGGTGTGCAGCGGGCAGGACATGGGTGGGCGAGGCCCGCCCAGGGTGGGGCTGCTGCTCAGAGCCACCCTTTCAAACCGGAAGACTCAGGCCAGCTGGGGGAGTGTGAAACGACGGTGGGGACATTCATTTCACAATTTGCATGCGTGTGTGCCAGGATCCAGGCCAGATGCTTTTCCTGAGGGTCTTATGGATGGTTCTGGGTGAAACGGTTCTTCCTGTCTCCCTGAGAGCCGTGAGGCCAATGGAACCGAGCCCAGGATCGGCACCCGGACCTGCTGGCCCCAGAGCTCCCCTGGCATCCAGGAGCTCCCTCCCCTGCCCGGCCTTTCCCCACTGCAAACCCTCTCACACGCACCCCCAGTGGGCAGGTAGCCGCCCTCACATGTGCCTCCGGGGAAACAGGCCAAGCAGCCCAGGGATATCACCAAGCTCGCTGGACTCACAAGGAGTCGCTGAGGCCACCTTGCACAGCTCCTTGCAGCTGTGTGCCTTTGCAGACCTTGTCAGTTCTGACCTCAGGGCCCAGCCACAGGGACTATCACCACACAGGTGAGCAGCAGGTCTCAGAGAAACCGTGAACTCTGAAGTGGCACAGCTTGTGGGTATCAGAATCTGTACCCTGGGCATATGGTTTTCTGGCCCAGCAGCCTCCCTGCACCACTGGACACTGTCCAAGTGGCCCAAGCCAGGGGTATGGGCAGGAGGCAGGGACCACTCTGGGACTGGCAGCCAAGTACACCCTCACAGGGCATCCGACTGTCCCTGGCCTGGCAACTATGGGAAAGCCCTGGCCCCCCGCGCCTCCTCACATTTCCCTTTCCTTCCTCCTTCTAGTCCCCGGTGTTCATCGCCCAGGTTAGCCAAGACCTGGTCTCCCAGACAGAGGCGAAGCTCCTGCAGAAGCCCTGCAAAGAACTCTTTTCTGCCTGTGCTCAGTAAGTGCGCCACCCCTCTGGTCTACCTGGGCAGGCCCACCTCCCTCCCTGGGCTGGGGCATCAGACCACCAGGAAGGGTGGCACCCCCAGCCCTGCCCCCAGCAGCCTGCACTCCAGGGCAGGTCTTCGGAGCCTGAGGCGCTAGCCTGGGCACCCCACTGCTGTGGAGAGTCAGCCCAGACCCGCAGGCCTGCTTCCCACTGTCAGCTGTGGTCTGAAAATTTTAAATGGAAAGTTCCTGAAATAAACAATTCACAAGTTTTAAATTTCTTTTATTACGGTATAGTGTTATGATTATTCTATTTTATCATTAATTATTGTTAACCTCTTACTGTGTCTAATTTATGAGTTAAAGTCTATCATAGGTAGGTATCCATGGGGAAGTCAGTACAAAGAGTCCGACACTCTCCGGGGTTCCAGCATCCTCTGGGGCTGTTGAAACAAGTCCTCTGTGGATAAGGGGGATGGCCGCGCTTCTCACAAAGGGAATGAGATACCGGGGTACCGCGTCCAAAGAAAACATCTGCTACAAAGATGAAAGCAAGTAGCCCTCCAGGCTATTGAGACAGAGGAATGTGCAAAAACTGATCTGCTTCGGAGGCTTGGAAAGCTTTCCAACCCCCGCTTCTGCCTTAGTGGCGTCAGTGCTGCCCGTGCAGCCTTCCCAGCACCCAGCGCCTTGTCGCCAGCCCCTCATCGACCCCAGGGGAGGGCAAGACCAGTCAGAGTGTGGTGCCCGCCAAGCACCACCTAAGCCCGCACCCATCCTGCACAGCACCTCCCAAAGGCGTGTGCACCCAGCAGTGCACACGTGTGTGTGCGTGCACATGCACCCCTGCCTGTAACTGACACAGCACACGGAGACATGTGCCACCAGGACCTGGCTGCAGCCAGCTCGCCCATAGCTGGTTGAGTCTGGGAGATTTTCGTGGGTTCTTATTCAGCACTCAGACATAGAGCTCCATTGTGTCCCCCCACGTGAGGTGCTGGGGGTTCCAAAGTGGGCAAGGCCCCCCTGCTAGCCCTGGTGGTGTTCGGGAGAACCCTAGCCCCACCCTCATCCAGTGCTGCAGAAGCATGCAGGGCTCACCTGCTGGCTGCTCTGTAGAAGCCGCTGAGGGTCTAACTCTGGGCAGGGGCATGGCTGGTGACCCCGACTCCGGCCCTGAGGGAAGGGCCAGCCTGGCCTCCCATGTGGCCTGTTTTCAGGTTTGGCCTGTCCTCACCCTTTCATGATTCTTCCCTCTCCAGGTTCCAAGCACCTGACTGGCCAGTTTTTTTGAGAGGGGGTAGGGTGTGGGGGGACCAGGGGTTGAACCCAGGCATGTTTAACCACTAAGCCACACCCCTAGCCTGTCTTTTAATTTTTCTTTTGAGACAGGGTCTCACTAAGTTGCTTAGGGCCTTGCTAAGTTGCTGAGGCTGGCTTTGAACTTGCGATCTTCCTGCTTCAGCCTCCTGAGTCACTGAGATTACAGGTGTGTGCCACCTTACACACCTGGCCCAGTCCTGCCTGCAACCAGGTTTGAACCCTACCAGGCCCCCTTCGGCCTTGCCTAAGATATGGAGACGTGCTGGGCTCCCGGGGCCTCTCCTGGCACTCAGCCCACAGCAGGTGACAGTAAACTGGCTTTACGCATGAGAAACTCATGGTGACTTTGCTGGTCCTGGACCAATTCCAAATTCTCAGGGACTGAGACCCACTCTGCACCCCCACCCTCACCTCTGAGTCCCAGCCCCTCCCTGCCCCTCAGTAAGTCTGCTCTGTCCTCACCTCAGCTCGTGGGTCCCTTCTGCAGAGAGCTCTCCCCTAATTGGCGATGACATATCTCTGGGATTGCTGGTTTAATGCTCATGACTTACTGTGCATCTCTGATCACAGTGCCCTTCCCATGCTCCCTGCGCATCCTAGGACCTAGAACAGAGCCCAACACATGGCAGGCACCAACCCAGGTTTACAGGATCAGCCAGTTTCAGCAGATGACAAGACCTCTGGGCAGACGTGCCGTGCCTCTGTGGTTCTGTGTTTCCAGAGGCATGGCCTCCAGGAGCAGCTGTGCACGGCCGCTTCGAGCCTGGGCCATACATAACACGCTCATCCTCTGTCTCTCTGAGCCAGGTCTGTGCACGACTACCTGAGTGGAGAACCGTTCCACGAATACCTGGACAGCATGTATTTTGATCGCTTTCTCCAGTGGAAGTGGTTGGAGAGGTGAGTGCCCCACACCCCACGCATGAGGAGAACGCGTGCGAGCAGTGGCTTGCGGTTCCACCTGAGGAGTCACATAAAAGCCAGTCAGTCACCCTGTGGGCCCATGGCTGCAGTGAAATTAGCCATCCTCCTCTCATTAATTAAGTTCTTGGGGATTCTAGAAAGGCTCTGTGCTTATTAACTTGTGCACGTGCGTGTGCAGGTGCACGCACACACACCCACGCACACATACACTCAACACCTTGTTCTTGCTTCTTTGGTTCACTCTCCTTGGGAATTCTTTCTTTGCTAGCAAATGAGAGCTACCAGAGTCTTTGCAGTAGTTGCACGTTCTTTGTTTAGCCCGGTGCCCTGTTAATAGGCACTGAGGCTGTTCTCAAGTTTTCACGCAACCTTCCCCCAAAGAATGAATAGCTTCATACATAAATCTTTAAGTACTTTTGCAAGTACAGCCATAGAAATTCCCAGCAGGAGTTTCTGAGTCAAAAGTCACCTGATTGTAAACTGCAGAGGACTGTTAAATTGCCCTTTGAAACAGCCACCCCCAATTTCCAGTCGCTCCAGAGCTCATGCGCCTGTTCCTCCCCACCACGATCAACATTGTGCACGTTCCCCCCAGTGAGTGCACAGGGGGCTTCCTTCTTTAGTTTCGCTAATGGCGGGTAAGACTGGGACTCCATTCATGGTTTATTTCATGACTCATTCTCTTCAAAGTGCTCTCACATGCATGGCTGTCACTTGGGCAGATGTGGCCTCACTGTGTTGGATGAGGAAGGAAAGACCTAGAGGGGACCCGTCTCCTAGCAAGCCAGTGGTGCAGCCAGGGGGGAACCCTGGCCCAGAACTCCCAGCACAGTGCTCAGTCTATCTACAGCGTTCCAGGATTTGCAGAAAAGGGCGATACCTGCATGACATCCATCCTGGGCTCAGCTGGTAGGCGAGGTGGGAGTGTCCCCTTCCACAGCCCCTGCAGAAGCTCAGGAGCTGCAAGCCAGAAGCCCCTTCATGCCCTGTCACACTCGAGGAAGCCCAGCAGGAACACGCCCCGTGTACAGCTACTGGATGGGCCATTTCTCTCCACTCCGACCAGTGGTGCTGACAGAGAGACCAGAGGATGGCCACCCTGCACGTGCACCCAGCCCAGTCTGAGTCCTGCTTCTGCCTGTTCCCAAGGGGCCTCTGCAAGGCTGGTTATCACACCTCAGTTCCCTCATGGGTGACATGGGGACCATAGTGCCTGCCTCGTGGGCTTGGGGTGAGGGCAGACAAGGTGAGTGTACCATGTGCTGGAACAAGGCTAACAGAAGTCAGCCATTGGCTGCAGGAGGGACACCGCTGGGCACTGTGGCAGTGATGGCCAAGACCGCCACCCTCACCTCTCCGTGTCTGATTCTGCTGCAGTCACCCACTCTCATCGTAGGGCCAGTGCTGGCTCTGACGCCCACGGGACAGGCCGGTGGGGTGCACTTTGACCATGCCCACTCTGCAGCCCTGGGCTGGGTCACACGTGCCCTCCCAGGTACCCGTGAAGGTGGAACAAGGCTCTGTGGATGAAGCCTCAACCCCCATGCCAGCCCCTCCACTTACAGCCAGCCCTGGACAACTCATTCCCACCCCCAAAGCCTAAGCCCTGTCCTCTGTAGGACCGGGGCAGCATGAGGCTGACATGAGCCCACGTGCAGGGTGCAGCAAGCAGCAAGCACTGTCACCATAGGGACCCCAGAAGCTAAGCATTCGCTCTTTGGAAGGCATTACATTTTTGGAATCCATAACACAGGATCCTGGCTTAATGACTGACAGCCCTCCCCCCCCCCATTTTTTTCTAAACGAGATCCTCGCCTGTTGGTGCCGTACTGTTGAAATATTAAAGGGGTTTTTCCCCTCCCAAGGTTAACCAAGAAATTCCTGGGAAATTGTATTACACTTATTCCCCCTCGCAGAGGAGCTCTGCGGTAAGGCCGACCGGCTGTTTGTTCTCCATGTATCATAAACTGCTGGGCCTCAGCCGCCTTCCTGTGGCTTGGGGGCTGCTGTAGGAAGGCTCCCAGGGCCGCGTGGGGGATGCAGGCGCGAGGCAGGTTTTCACCAAGGCTGCCCAGGCTGCTCTTGTGTGCAAGGAGGAAGCAGAGCCGTGGGGAGTCCTAAGAGGGACAGCTCTGTGCTTCCAGTGGGGATCGACCCAACTTCCTGCAGAACCTCCAGCGAACAGAGCAGCGAGTTACAGCGCGTGCCTTGGAGACAAGGAGCAGGGGTGCCTGGTGTTCAGAGTTGATCCAAAAAAGGAGCTGTGCTACCGAGGCCATGGTTTCCAGGAAATCCAAACCCTCCTCAGGCTCCAGCAGCAAGATTTCCATGCAAGATACGCATTTTCAAATTGTGCCTCATGCTGGGCCACCACTCGCTCGGCCTTCTCCAGCTGACCCAGTTCAGCCCAATTCAGTCTCACTCCAACCCCTGCCCCAGTCTGGACTCCTGGGGAGCAGGGCACTCAAAAATAGTCCCGGGGATCCAAGAGCCAATTGTAACATTTTAAGCTAGTTATTTGCAGCCAAAAGACCAGGAAAGAACAGTAAACTCCCCACACATGGAGTCCTTAGCTGACTACATGACCCTCCATTCAGTTACTTCCATAAGTACTGTCCTTGCCTAGTGATGAGAAGTCCTGCCTGAGTAGACATTATAAGTGGCTTTGCTAATGAAAACAGGGAGTCAGGGGACACGAAGTGGAGATTACTTCACAGACACAGCGTTGGGCATTTAGGATCTCCCGCATCCTGGATGGATGGGGAATTATGATAAAGGGGTTCCCAGTGGTGGAGAGATTGGGAACTGACTGTCTAAGAGTCCTGGGAGCAGACCTGAAGCCAGCAGCCACTGGCCCTGGTGAGGCTGGGTCTTCTGGAGCGTGCAAGGAACCAGGGCAGAAAGTGTGGTCCTGCTGGGGAGGTTGAGGCTTATAGGCCTGGGAGGCTGGGCCCTCCTTCTGTCCTTGCATCTGTCTGCAGAGGGGTTCTTCTGGCCCCTGCCCAGCACCCTGCACAGGTATCACAGCTTCCTCCTGTGTCTGGCCGCAGGCTGCATTTGGGAAAGAGAGGGAGCCCTGGCACTGGGTGGTTGAGCACTCTGGGCTCGCTCTAAAGCCTGCTGCCCTGCTCTTCTGAGCCAGCCAGGGCTGCTCATCTCCAGTCCACCAGAACCAGGACTGTGACCTGGAATTTGGACACCAGTCCCACAGTCCTTGAAGGCTCAATCTGCCGCTGCGGGTCCCAGGGGCTGATGGAAAGTCGTGGCATTGTGCCCCACACAGGCTGCCTTCTGTGGTTCCCTCCTGTATTTCTTATGGATCCTGAATCCTACCTCCAGGAGACCAACTGGGATTCTTGCTTCTTTTCCAGGCAACCGGTGACCAAGAACACGTTCAGGCAGTATCGAGTGCTTGGAAAAGGGGGCTTTGGGGAGGTGAGTGAGCCCATGCTCTCCACTGAGGTTCCCAGACTCCACTCCCCTTTCCTGTCCCTCCTGGATGGGCCTGAAGGCCTAAGCAGGGCTTGGGGCAGGGACAGCTCTGCCCTGGGTCCCCTGATGGCAATGAAGGAAGGTGGAGGGCCAGGCCTTGGGGTACATGAGGTATGTGAGGTGGGAAGGAGGGTGGGGAGCGGGCCTGCTGGCGCAGGCAGGGAGGTGGAGGCCTCGAAATCTTTGCCCATCTGGACGATGCTTGGCTGTGTGCTGTTCTGTGGGATTGGAGTTTGCTGGGCATTATCTGACCCAGTATGTGAGGCCAGCCTTGTTACTTCCATTTTCAGGATGGGGAAAGCTGAGGTTCAAAATAGTTGTGTGACCTGGCCAAGGTCTCACAGCCAATCAGGGCCCCATTCCCAGCTCTGAATGATGAAGTCGGGCTTCTCAAGGGTCTCCCTTCACTGCCCCCAGAACAATCCTTTCCTACCAGTAGTAGCTGGTGGAAGAAAGTTCAGTTGCCTCTAAGAGGCGGGCAGCATCTAAAACCTCTGCCAGTCTCCTACCCAATGCATGAATGGCCAATTCTGTTTCTTCAAGGACTGGGATCCTCCTAAGCAGCAAAGCCGACAGCAAGGGTAGTGCCCAAGACAGGAGTGGGTACAGCCCGGTGTCATTGGGTCCTGTGGGCCTGCAGCACCCACAGAGAGCCCAGCTGGCTTGACCTGTCAGTTCCAGCCCTGCTGTGGAGGGGCCTGGGCAGATCATGCATGGCGCCCCCTGGACCTTGGTGTCTTTCTTGCACCTCAGGTCTGTGCCTGCCAGGTCCGGGCCACAGGCAAAATGTATGCCTGCAAGCGCTTGGAGAAGAAGAGGATCAAAAAGAGGAAAGGAGAGTCCATGGCACTCAATGAGAAGCAGATTCTCGAGAAAGTCAACAGCCAGTTCGTGGTGAGTGTTCAGGGCCCAACAACAGGCCCACGCATCTCGCGACTCAGACCCGTCACCTAATAGTGGGTGGTATTCCAGTGTGGCAGGTGCCACCCCCAGGGAAGCAAGGAAGCTACAGGTCAATCATGGATGATTTTGTCCCATCACCAGAGCTGCCCAGTGCCTGGTTCCCCTCTGCATGTGAGCCTGAGACCTCTGTTCCCCAGGACCACCTTGTAAATTCCCAAGTGAACAAACAAGTCGACCCCAGGTTCAACCAAGGAGCTTTGGGTCCCAAAGATCCTCTAGACTTGTTTCACCATGTGGAGACCATCATGGTGGAGTTTCTAAGAGAGACACCATTTTGTTTGTGTGTATCATGTCGGTTGGTCTGAGCTAGACTTTGCTGCAGTAACAAATTAGCCCCAATTCTAAGTAGCTGAAAACAATAAGGTTTATCTGTCAACCACATCAAGTCCAGTCAGATTGGGCCACACTCCGCCATCTGACAGCTACTCCATCTGCAGCTTGGAGAGAGTGCTGGGGGTGGGTCTCCACAGGAACTTTTCACTGCCCAGCTGGACTGACATTGCATATGAACTAGTCACCTCAAGGGACAAGCTAGCTGCAGAGGAAGCTGGGAAGTTGGAGGAGTACATTGATATTTGATCAGCTCTAAATATCTCTATAACATGTTATTAAAAAACTAATACATGCACAAGGTAGAAATTCAACCAGCACAAAAGGGTACACAATAAAAATAAATGTGTCCCTCTTTGAGAGACCATTCCAGACATGTGTTATGCATACACAGGCTTTGTTATTTTTAGCTACCAGTGTCTTCCCATACATCTCATGGTGTATTTTTCCCTTAAATTGTACATCTTTACCCTCTGTCCACCTCTATAGTTCACCACTTCTCTGAAAGCTTTTCCTCATTGGTCAGAAGAGGTAAACCATGAACTGTACAGAAATCATTTCTCATTTTTAATCCACTGCAAACAATGCTGAATGTCCATCTTTGAACACTCCTTGGTGGGTTCTGGGTGGACACCTGTGAACATATCCACAGCCCTCTAGTTCCTGGGGAGGAATTGCTGTGGCAGAGGGCGTGCACACTTTTCATGTGATGGCTGTTCCCAAGTGGCCGTCCATGAAGCTTGCCCCAGTTAAACTCCCGCCAGCTGTGTGTGAGGAGAGAAGCCACCATCGACCCACACTTTGGTCATCCCCCCCAGGAAGGTGGTTTTATAAAGTGACATATGGGAGAGAAATTTGGGTCCCTGGGTCTCATCTCAGGTTGCCCCAGCTGCCCTCCTGGTCCAGGGGGAAGAGGTGAGCAGTGCCTTGGTGGCTCCCAGAGGAGGTGCACACGCCAGCACCTCCAGTTTGGGCCTAGGCCTCTTTGACTGCCGAGTCCCACCTCTGCCGCCTGTGGGGCCCTCCTCTGCAAGGGGTGTGCTGGTGGGTCCTTCTCCAGGAAAAGGATCGTGTGCTTCACAAACCTGGGCTGATATCTTCACGGGCCATCGGTTTTGATAGCTGGCCCTTCCTTGACTGTGTCTCATCCCCTGCCCCGCAGCAAGTTCCAAGTGACACTTTGTATCAGTCCGTTTTCCATCACTAAAGTGACCTGAAGCACTTACCTTTATTTTGGCTCACAGTTCTGAAGGTTCCAGTCTAAATCAGCTTGTCCCGTTGCTTTTGGTCTCTGGTGGGAGCTCATGGTGAAGAAAACCACCCAGGAAACAAAGAGGGGCAGGGCTGGGGCTCCACTGACCCTTCAGGGGTACACCCCAGTGACCTAAGGGCCTTCGACTAGACCCCTCCTCCTAGGTCGTGCTGCCTCCCAGGAGCGCCACCCTAGGAACCAAGCCTAAACACACGGTCCTTCAAGGACGCTCATGCAAGCCATAGCGCTGCCCCGGGCTCACGTCCTGGGGACCACCCTGGCAGGTTTCAGTTGCGCCTACAGCAGTTGGTGGCAGAAGCACAATTCCATGAGATTGTGCTCCCTCTGCTGCCATTTTGTCACCTTTCCTCAGAAGTTATGATGTTCCCGATGTTTACCTCCAAGTGTTACGGTCCAACTTGTGCCCGCATGGTCTGCAGTGGTCAGATGGCACTGTGCGCACTCTCAGGTGGAGAAGAAGGAATTCCACCCGGTGTGATTTGCAACCCCAATACTGCCCACCGCTCCAGTTGCCCCATGGCCTCAATCCACAGTGCCCCAGGCATCTGGAATCCACCGGCAGAGAACCAAATCCACCTTGCCCAGTGGCTCCCTTGGCAGGTGGACAAGATAGGTCTTGCTTACAAGAGAATGTTTGGGCCAGTCTGTGTTCCTCTCCCCAAAGCTCCACTGGCCATTTCCTAACCCCTTACCCCTGTGATAATGGGTCCCCACATCCCCAAGGGCAGCCGAGTCCCACTTTCCTGACCAACCAACAAGGCCACACCAGTTCTAACCAACTGAGGAATGCAGGTGCTTTTGTGGTGTGAAATTAGACAGCACCCTGTGGGAATCCAGGAAGACCCCTCACCCATGTCCCCTCACCTTGAACCACTGAGGAGTCGTTTAAGTCCTTCATCACCAAGCGGGGCAGCAGAGAAGTAACCAAGAGGCTCTCGGGGTGCAGGTAGCCTCCACCATCTTCCTCCAGCGTCAAGAAACCTGAGAAGCGGCTGGCGTTGCCATGAGCTCACCAAGGCTGTTGTTGCACTCAGGTCAACCTGGCCTATGCCTACGAGACCAAGGACGCCCTGTGCCTGGTCCTAACCATCATGAATGGGGGCGACCTGAAGTTCCACATCTACAACATGGGGAACCCTGGCTTCGAGGAGGAGCGAGCCTTGTTTTACGCAGCTGAGATCCTCTGCGGCTTGGAGGACCTGCACCGTGAGAACACTGTCTACAGGTGAGCTGCGCTCCTGGCAGTGCGGGTGGGGCTGGCCCCTGCACCAGGTCAGCACAAGGGAAGATGCAGGAGTCAGGTGACTCTTCCCACCATGGAGCCCCAGGGGTCCCAGGACCAAGTAAGTGAGGAGGGCCTCTCTCCAGCCGGTGTTCTCTGGCCTCCGAGGTATAGGGAAGCCAAGCATATGAAACGATGCTCCCCAAACTGACTGCTCCCCCAAGTTGAGGACCAGGGGCCCCATCTCCATCCTTGCAACCCAGCACCGAGGAAGCAGAGGAGCCTGGTGGCTGCCACCTAGAATCAGCCCCAGGAGTCTTGGGGAAGGCCACCGCCACAGGTAGGCTTGGGGGCACCCCAGCCTCAGCCTGCTCAGCCTTCAGCCCTCGCCCCACTGACCTCAAAGCCACAGGGCCCCGACTACAGGGCCACGTGTCCAGACTCTCCTCACGGTCAGCAGTGGACTTCGCTGCTCATGACTCTCCACAAAGAAATTTGAAAACCTCTACACCCCTTGCATTTTGACATTGAAATTGTCAGCTTGCCCCTATTCATGATGGTTTGTCATTGAAATATCCCAACACAGGTTTAAATAGTGGCAAATATTGATATTTTGAAAGTGAATGCTTACCAACAGATCTAGTGGAATCTAATCACTGTAGCAAACTGATTTCCACCGTCATCCATCTAAAACGTGCGTGGGAAGCTCCTGAAAGGTGGGAATGACGTCCAGAATCCCCAGCCCTGGAACTGCGGTGCCTGGGACACTGACATTCCCAACAGACCCACGTGGCCCAGGTTGAAGGCCTTCGTGTAGAGCCCGGCCTTTGGGGAGCCTAGGAAGGTTTTGAAAACCAGAAAGAATGGGCTTGTGCAGGCCCTCCCCCACCCCATTGCCCGCCTGTGTTTTTTGTTTTGTTTTCACTCAAGTGAGGAGAGAACATTTCCCCTAAGGGTCGGAAAATAGAACCCGCCACTGGATTGCCTTTCGCTTTAAAAAAAAAAAAAGGTTGGGGGAGAGAAAGCCCTCCAAGCCCAGCAACCCTTCTTCTGGGGAGGCAGAGAACCGAGGTGCCTCTTCCCAGGTCCTGACCCTCTGCATGGGCTTGGTTCTGGCCCATGTCCCTAGGGCCTTCCAACCAGGCAGCTGCTGGTTTTTTGAGGTGGTGTCTCTTGTCCTTATATGGAATTGTTAACACATCAATAGAAGACAATGTAAATAACAATAGCAACAAAAGCATTTCGTAATGAACAAGTATACACAGACACCAGTTATCACTTTGTGAGGCTCCCAGGGGATTTGGGTACATTAACCACTCCCCATGAGGACAGCTGCCTTCAGTTAAATAAACAAAGCCTCTTGCTTGAGAACTGGAACCCCATCCAGACGGGCTCTCTTGTTATCCCCAAGGCAGAACTGAGCTGCGTGTGCCCCCTCTGGTCTATTACCTTTTACTAGGAAAGCCAGAAGTTTCTGGTGCCCGTCCCCCATCCTGGGAGGCAGAGGTTTCCCGAATTTTGAGCACTATCCTGCATAAAGGAGGCAGGGTCTGGGATAAGGTGAGGCAGTGGCACCTGCTTATGACCCTCTGGCTTGCTTCCTCCGGGTTGAGGCCCAGCTGGGTTGGGGACATGCCAGCCTCCTGGAGCCTGGTCCCACTGGGAGTCTGTCCTAGGGCCCCAGCTTCTCCTCTGCCTTCTCTCTTCCCAGCTCTGCAGCGGGAGCTTTGGACTCAGTGACTTCTCTTCCTTCATTCCCAGGACCTTCAGGCATCCTGAGACCTCAGGGTCTTCCCAGCCCTCAAGAGGGTCTGTCACCACACCAGCCAGTCTCCCTTGCCCTGGGGGCTGTGGTGTGGGGTCAGGTGCCAAGACCCGCCTTTCTACCTTCCCAGAAGGGTCGGGAAGTCTGCCTGTGGCAAACAGCAGCTCTGCTCTTAAGGACCTCAAGATTACCTTGACTCCGAGGCCCTGGGCCTGAGCCCAGGTGGGGTGGGAGGGACGCCCTGTGGCGCTCAGGCCTAGTTACCCAGGGGTCAGTCCAGGCGCCGGTCTGTCCTTGCTACCCAGGATGGACGCACTCAGGTGCCTGTTGTCGTTCCCTTTCAGAGACCTGAAACCTGAAAACATCCTGTTGGACGACTACGGTGAGTCCAGTCGTGAGTCCAGTCGGGGCTTCTCTGCCGCTGCCACTGTGGGGAGCCTCCTGGAGCAAAGGCCCAGCCCCGGGGCCACTGCAGGGGAGTGACCGGGAAGACCACTCCCGCTTCTCAGTCCTGGGCCTGGGGAGGCAGTGGGTGTGGATACAGCTCCCGCTTGGTGAGGAAGAGGGTGGCTTGGCCCCGAGAGACAGCACTGAGCCAGGAGCCTGGCACTTCAGAGATGCTGGACGACAGTGTCATGAAACTTCCCTGCCCCTCACGCAGCTTGTGAAATGGAAAGCAGGGGCAAGCTGCCTCTCCAGAGGAGGGCAGCACGGGGATCCCCTGTGAGCGAGCCAGGGGTCGTTGCTTGTGGTACCATTGTTCTTTTCTCCTGGGAGGGAGCACAGGGACAGCAAGAGCGGCCACCATAACCCCTCAGGACCATGGAGCCTCTTGCACCTGCAAAATAATTTTCATTCCTGCTACCTGACCAGAATCTCCCCTCTCCACAGAAGGGCAGGGTGGCATCCCAGTGCCCCTTGCACAGATGGCAAGACCGAGGCTCCAAGGACCCAGGCTATCAAGTTCAGCTGGCAGCATCAGTGGGGAACAGGGAGCAGGACCCAGGCCTCCTGCATGCCCCAGGCCCCGTCAATCCCCAACAAAGGGACAGGAGAGAGGGAGCCAGGCCTCAGGACCTGGAGGGAGGTCTGTGTGGGTGCCCTGAGCCTGCTGTCCCTCTGGATGGGCCCAGAGCCCTGCCACAGTCCCAGGCCACGCCCACACTGAGGTCCTGCTGCTGACTGCCAGCACTCACCTGCGCTATTCCCCTTTCCTGAGTGTCAAGCTCTGGCCTGGCAGGGGGTTTTGGACTGGCTCTTGCTGAGGTCCAGGCTGCAGGGGGCCCTGGTGTTCACAGGCAGGAAGGGGAGGGGACACATTCCTTCCTGCCGGGTAAGATGTAGCCATGCCCCTGCCAGTGGTGAGACAAAGGCAGAGCTGTGCTCCCAGCATGGGGTCGCCTGGGTCTTCGGGTAGGTCCTGGACTCTGAGGACTCCGAGACCCCAATGGGTTCCATCTCCAGACATTTGCCCTTCTTTTTTCTCCATAGGGAAAAAAACAAGCCACCTCCAAAGACTAACCAGGCAGGGCAGGGAGCTGCTTCCCAAATTGCTTTGTAATTTTTTCCCCTTAAGCAAATTGTTGCAAAATGTCAGGAGAATCTCATACTTTTCCCATGAAGCAATCGCAGAATCAGGCCAGCACATTTTAAACTTTGTGACCTCAGCCTTCCAGAAAGCCCATTAGGGCATTTTATGAGGCAGGTCGGCCAGCGCCCAGCCAGATCTGGGCGTCCTTTTGCATCTTTCTGTTTTCCTCCTAAAAAAGTGTAATTCACCCACATTATGTGCCTGGACTCTCCCAGGCCTTGTGCTCACCCCGAGAGGCAGACTAGGGTCACATCTTCACTGGACAGAGGGAAAACCGAGGGCTCACGTGCCTTGCCAGTCTGTGACTGGGGTGGACCAAGCTTCCACGAGACTGTCCTGAGGCCCGTTGACCCTGCTGTCTCCCCCAGGCCACATCAGGATCTCAGACCTGGGGCTGGCTGTGAAGATCCCGGAGGGAGACCTGATCCGCGGCCGGGTGGGCACTGTCGGCTACATGGGTGAGTGTGACCCTGCCCCATCCAGCTGACCCTTCCCGAGTGTGCCCCAGGGGGGCCCCCAACCACTGTGCATCACTGGTCAGAGGTAGTCATGACTCCCACTGACTTCCAGGTGGACCCTAACCAGATAGGGTGGCACATGAGACCCCGTGTGTGGCCTGACTAAGCAGAGCTCTCTGCAACCCCCACCCCCACTGTGTGTCACAGCCTCGCCATTCTGGGGTATCTGTGGCCAGAGCCTGGCACTCAGCCCTGCTGGGGAGGCCTCACAAAAGTAGGGGTCTGGGTGGGGTGGCAGGCAGGTGGCCCTTTGGAAGGGAGGGAGGCCATTAGGAAGTGTCCATAATGAGTCTGCTATGTCACCAAGCATGATTCTAAGTAGGGACCTGCCTGCCCACCTCAGTCTGCTCCAAGACCAACATCCCAGGGGTTGTAGGGAAGTGACCTGGAGCTAAATCCAGGCCTCTAGAGCCCCGCTTCCAAAGAGGGGCCTCCCCCAGCTTCTTACACACCTTGCAGGCATGCCCCACTCACCCTGGGACACAGGGACCCCATGAGCTCTGGAGCCAGGCACCTTGTTGCCCTCCACCCAGGCTGTGCGGGTGGGATTCATACTTGGTCTCTGGTGCTGAAGAGTCCTTCGCAGACTGCATGGTATTTGGCGTCCTGGGTGCACGTGCCCATGGAGTGTGTGCGTGCCCATGTGGACACACACACAGGGTGGTGGGTGATGAGTCGCTCTGTGTCCCTGCTTGCACATGGGCCTGGGCATCGCGCACTTGGTCTGTAGCATTCGCCTCTGCCAGATGACGTGCCCCTGTCTTTTTTGGGCTTCTCTGGTGAATCTAGAATTGATTCTATCAAAGTGGTAGGAAAGTGGGAGATTGTTTGAGTTCTAGATTGACTTTAAATCTTCTTTAATTTGGGTGGACATCTTATTCACCACAACAAGTAGGTATACAGCACCTACTATATGCCAGGTGTCAACAGTGGGGACACTGCAGTGGAAAGGCTGCACGTGTTCTGGTGGGGGGATTTCACGGGAGCAGGACCTCTTGGAGTTCTGACGCTACAATCAGAGCCCTCCATGGCACAGAGCACCATCAGCCAGGCACCTAGGGAGCTGAGGCCTCCGGCAAATGGCCCAGGGGCTGGAGGAGGGGGAAGTCCCGCTGAGGCGCTCCAGGTCTTCCATGAGCAATGTTTCTTTGGGTGCAGGACGCCCAAGGCTGGCTGGGGTGAGGAGCGGCTCTGGCCCATGTGGCCAGGCAGTGTCCCGCTGCTGGCTCTCACCTCTCCTGCCCCCTTCTCCTGCCCCCAGCTCCAGAGGTCCTGAACAACCAGCGATATGGCCTCAGCCCTGACTACTGGGGCCTGGGATGCCTCATCTATGAGATGATCGAGGGCCAGTCACCGTTCAGGGGTCGCAAAGAGAAGGTGAAGCGGGAGGAGGTGGACCGCCGGGTCCTGGAGACAGAGGAGGTGTACTCGCACAAGTTCTCTGAGGAGGCCAAGTCCATCTGCAAGATGGTGAGTCCTGGTGAGCCCAAGCTGTCCAGGGCTGGCTCCCCCACCGGCCCCCAGCCTTCCCCAGAAGGAACACGTGTCAGGGCACGCTAGGCTCTAGTGGGGCAGCCCACTGAGCCCAAGCTGCTTGTGCTCCTTGCTGAGGACCAGGGTGGTCAGCAAAGGCCTGAGAGAAGCCTGGGGCTGGAGGGCACTGTGTGGGCCAAGGGGAAGGGGACCAAGGTGGACAGTGAGACAGCCTCACTCCCAGCTCTGTGGACAAGTTAGCTGCTCCCTCAGCTCTGGACCCCAAGGTGCTAACTTGAGACCAAGGTCTACAGGAGGCAGTGACGTATTCAGTCTTTGAACACCTGGAGTTCTCCATCCCCTAAGTTGGGGGCAGGTGCCACCGGCTCAGGTTCTGCATGAGATTTGACCCATCCTGGGCAGAACACGTGTGGGAGTGATGTTTACACACGGGTGGCAGGGCCAGGTCTGGGTACGGGGCAGTCAGAAAGAGGCAGGAGCGACAGGAGCGTCTGAAAGTGGGAGAGCTGGGGTCCACATGGGCTGCCCCCTGCCACGCCCTCCTCTGACTCTGTAGGGAGGTGGCCACTTACTGCTCCCATTTGGCTGTTGAGCTCCCAGGTCCCAACCAGAGGCAGCTGCCCTCTGATGCCAGCCACCCGGGAACCAGAAGGATCTGAACGTCAGCTCTGCTCACCCGCAACCCAGACTCCCTGTTCCTGGAGTCCCGCTGCACCTGGGGCAACCCAACCTGGGGGACTGGGGGCCGAGTCCTCTCTTCCCTTCTCCGGCCCTAGCGAAAGGTTAGGGAAGCACTGGCTTTCACCAGTGAAAAAAAGCTAAGTTTCTGCTTCCAGAAACCTCAGGCTGCACTGCTAGTGCCCAGGAACCAAGAGGCTTAGCTCACCCAGCCCAGGAGGCCCCTTGGCTGCAGCCATCCACCCTCTGCCCGGCCACTGCTTCACTTATGTCTTAGAGCTGTGCGAAGGATTGGGGGCTGGAGCTGCATCTGACCACGACCAAAAGAAGTGGAACTATAGATCCGTCATTAAATGTGAGAGAGACCCTGAGCAAGGAGCACTGTGAGCCAGGCAGCACACACCCAAACCCCACAGCCTGCTGACCAGCTGTACAGGAGGCCTCCAAGAGACCCAGATTGTCATTGCAGCCAGAGCCAGGATTGGGGACTGGAATGTTGCAGATCAAGGTCATCAATTCAGAAAACAGGTTTTGAGAGACATCAACAGGGACATGGTGCACGCTGAGAGCATAGGAGAGAGCGAGAGGACCCCTACTCCCAACCCTGCACCCCAAACATCCACTCTAGCTTTGGGCTGGGATCGCCTGCCCCAACCAGCAATGCTGATGTCCCTCTGCTGCCCCCTCGTGGCCATCAAGAGAAAGTAGGTGGCCGTGGCCAAGCCTGCAGCTCCAGTGAACCAGGCCTGTGGGTACAAAGTAACTTTCTCCCGTGGAAGAGCCAGCAGAGCCCTCTGGTCTTTTACAAATGATCCTGGGGCCTTGGGACTCTAGTCTTCCGCCTCCTCCTCACCCTTGTCTGCCACCTCTCAGGTCTGTGCCTTCCAACAGGCTGAAGGTACTGCAGGGCCTGACTTGTAGGGAAACCCTAGAGGCCAGGGTCCATGGGCTGCTCCTGGGCTCTGACTGCTCCAACCACAAACAGCAAGGAAGAGGGTCTCAGGCTTGTCCCCATTCTGTCTGGGCAGCCACAGGACCTGGAAGCCCTGGCCCCTGAGGTCCAGAAGTTAATGCATCTCACTGCTTGTCCCTTGGGTCCAGACCCTAGGCCCAGACCTCAGCAGCTGCCTTCTTAGGCCCTTGCTGAGTCCCAGCCCTGGGCCTTCCCACCCTCCCCGCCGCCCCCAGGAGGCCTGCTCCCTGCCTGTGCCGCCCACCCCAGCTCCTGCCTTGGCTCCCCCTGAAGTACACCTGATATCGCTTTGCAGACTGGCAGCCTGTAGGAGGGTGTTTTGTTCGGCCTGGATGGAATGTTTTAGAAAGAGATGAATAGTGGATTAATTGCCAAGATTTAAGAGCGAGGAAATTTCACATAAAAACCAGAGTTTCTGACATCTCTTGGAAAAAAAGCAGAAACCCTGGGTCCTGGTGACATTCCTGCCTGACAGGAGCTGACGAGCAGCCTGGGTTGCCCCCCACTCCAGGTCCCCCTCACCTTTAGTGCCCTGTTTGTGCCACAGTCTGGACGCCCCTGCCAGCTGTGGGGGCTACGGCAGCACATCCAACCGCTACCCTGGGAGCCTTGCCTCTGTGGGAACACATGGTGCAAAACCCAGTCCCCTCACCTAGAGAGAGATCGAAGTGTGGACACCAGGCCTGGGCCACCAGCCCCGTCATCAGAGGAACAGAGTGACATCTTCAGTGACTGAAGGTGCTTAATCCTTGCGAGGATGTCACCTGGTTCTTGCCCTAATGCCTCCTTTGGCTCTTCTGTTCCAGTCCGTGAGCTTCAGGAGGCCAAGACTGAGGAGGCTGGGACAGGAACACCTGGGAGGGCTCAGAGATACAGGTGGGAGTGACGGTGTGGCAGTGACCACAGATGTCCCTCCTCTCCCCTGCCCTTCTGGCCTCTGGGCGTGAGGAAAGGCCCAACCGCATGCCTCATGGTGCTCTTTTGTCACAGCTGCTCACCAAAGATGCCAAGCAGAGGCTGGGCTGCCAGGAGGAGGGAGCAGCCGAGGTCAAGAGGCACCCGTTCTTCAGGAACATGAACTTCAAGCGCTTGGAGGCCGGGATGCTGGACCCTCCCTTCGTTCCCGATGTAAGTAGCCCCCCAGGCCCCCAGCAGCTCCCAGCCCGGCTCCCTAGCAGGCCTGTGCCCAGGGCCATTCCTCACATACCGCCTCCAGGCTGCAGAGCGTGGGTCATGCCGTTGTCCTTGTGGGGACCATGTCCCTTCCCTCTGGCTACTTCCTGCCAATGTTGCAAACTTCATGCCAGATAATATGAATGGAGCGTGGGCCCGGGAGCCCCACGCTGGTCGTCCAGACACTTGGGTACCTGGACTGAGGGACCTGGACAAATCTCTCCTAAGCTTCAGTTTCCTCCCCTAACGAGGCCAATGATGCCACTCTTCCAAGCTGCCAGGGATAGCGAAGGGCGAAGTGAGAGCTGCGTTTTCAACAAGAGCACATTCACTTCAGTTTAGCATGCACTGAGCACCTACTGTTTACGCCAGGTTCTGGGCAAGGCACAGCCAACTCAAATTACAGGGAGGCCCATGTCCTTCATGAGGTCCCTAAGTCAAGGTGTGAGGCAGTAATCCAGCTGGGCAGAGTCTCAGGGACCCAGCCCTGGCAGGCCAGAACAGTCTCAGGCTGCCACTCCAGGGTCGAGCTGTGTCAATCAAGGAGGTGAAAGTCAGAAAGACCCACCGATGCCTCTGCTCCTTCACAGTCCCCTGAGACTGGGAAAACACCCCAAGTGGGGAGTGGGGGCTACGCTGAGACAGTGGGCTGGCTTCCTTCATCTTGTGAGAGCCCAGTATGCACTGCTCCTCCTAATTCTGCTGCTCAGCCTCTTCAGGTTGGTTGCTTGTAGTAGGTGAGGTGAGAATATTTACACCGCTGCCATTGGCAATGGATGCAAATCAGAGCCTTGCACCCCCTCCCCTAGAACCAGCCTGTGTGGCAGAAGGTTGGGTCAGCCCTTGGATCTCTGGCATCTAAGGTGATGCCAGTGGTGAGGACTCCCTGGTCATCTGGGCAGGGAGCAGAAGTTTGAGAAGCAGGGCCAGCTGGGTGCTGAATAGTGGCCATGGCAGCCACACCACTGACCCCATTTGGCCAGTTAGAGCATCCATCTTATGGGCTGACCAGGGAATGCTTTCTGGGGAAGAAGGAAGCCATTGAGCATATAGCGTAAAAGACACTGAGTGCTACAAACTTAGCCCAGCTGAGCTTCAGCAGGTGGTGGAGAGAGTCCCAGTTACAGCCTTCAATCCTAGTCGTCCATTTGGTATCCTCTGGGGTCAGGGGGCATGACAAACGCTGATCTTGGACCTGGGCCCCAGGGACCAGGCCCGGGCATCAGGGATTTTTAAACCTCCTCAGGTGATTCTAACGTGCACTTGGGGTTGAGAGTGACTGAGCTATAGGAAAGGCCACCAGCCAGGAGTTTGTGGCTTGTTGATTTTGGTGTTGAGGGCTCTGGGCATGGCTACTACTCAGTATCCCTGGCAACCACCCAGAGTGACTGCAAGGACATGACAGTTGTGTTACTGGGTTAATGTGCCAAACTGCAGGCGAGGTGGACACCCAGGCTGGGTCTGGGGTAAAGGTTTGGAACCATCCCCCCAACCCCGGTTGTTACCATGGCAATGGGATGAGATCAGACAAAACGGGGACATGTCCGCCACCTCCCGGCACTCTCCAGGCCTTGAGCCAGGCCCCGGGGGACCTCGGTGAACAGAACGCTGGGTTGTTTCTATCAGGGAACCCTCAGTCTGAAGAGGAGAAGTGTCAGCAAGCACCTCTTAAATGAAAGTGGGAGTAGAGAGAGCAGAGGACAGGAAGCCTGGGAGGAGAAGGTGGCGTCCTAACGGCTTTTGCACAGAGGCGAGCCTTCCAGCTGGTTGAAGGTGGCATCTCTGATACTCAGGGTGACCGGTCTCCAGGTTTGCCCAGGACTGTCTTGGTTTTAACACTGAAAGTCCTCTGTCTGAGTGAACAGGGATGGTTGGTCACCCTGGCTGTGACCCTTCCTGCCGGGTTGCAGAGCCCCTTAGGGTGCTGTGTAAAGATGAGCTCACCCATCCCTCCCCAGGTCCACAGCACCCTGTGGTCCCTGTGGTCCACGGCCCCTGCTCTGGGTGGCCAAGGCCCCAGGCCTACCAACCAAGTGTGGGGTGAGCAGAGGCTGCAGGACCCTGTTAACTGGGGCTTTGCCCTACCGGCCAGCCTGTCCCCACTGCCCCAGCTGGCCTTTCCTGCTTCTTCCCACACCACCTGCAGGCTGTGGCCACATTGCAACCCTCCAGGGCTATTGCTGACTTCATCTTTTTCACATCATTTGACTTTTATAAATGTAATCCAAAAGGAAACTTCTCCAAGAAATAATAGCCATGAGATGGTAAGTTTTGGCAAGTTAGATAAATTTCTATGCCAGTACAGATTTTTTTTAATACCCTTTTTGAAAAATGTCCATCTTCATGTCTCCCAGGGCCAGCTTCAGGGGCTTTCACAAACAATCACACTGGCCCACTTGGCTCAATGACCCACCGTTGCCATCTTGAAATTCTAAGTCCATTTCGAGCACGGGATCCTGTGTTTTCATTTCACACTGGGCCCCGCGCGTGACCCAGCTGGTCCTAACTCCATGCACCCTGGGCCTTGGGAACAGAGAAGGGGAGTCATGGCCGTGCAGCTGGACATCCCCACCCCACCCTGCCACTGCCCACGCATGCTTCGGCCCAGTGATTTGCAGTGCTGGGGACTAAGTGGCCTCCAAGCCTCCTACTTATGCTTTGAGCAGCAAATAGGACTGGAGGCCCAGAAAGTACCCAGTCCTGAGACCAGATCTAGAGCCCTCTGAGTGATTGCTGCCCACACCAAACCTGTGGGCTGATGCCGATTTATGACCTTTGAATTAGCCAGTGTCTGTGCTGGTCCCCAAGCCTGGCCTCAGGAGGCCGCTTCTGCCCTCCAGACAGGCACATTGCCAGGTCTAGGGGACATTCTGCACCCACCTGGAGTCATCTATAAAGCCCCCGTCTCCACACCCCAAGCTCCTAGAGCCCCTGGGGGGCCACCTCCAGCAACCAATGCATCCAGCCAGACTCCTGTTTGTGAGCCCTGACCTAGAGCAGTGAGGTAAAAGTGAAGCCATCAATCACAGCAGCACACACTCATGGTGCTAGGGGTACACGCCACTTACAGTCGCTCTGTGGCCCGGTGCTTCTGTTGTCCCCATTTGCAGGTGAATAAACTGAGGTCATGAGGGCATATGTGACTTCCCCAAAGTTTTTAAGCACCGCAGTTGGGACTCCAGCCCAGGTCTGTGTGGCCACAGCGCCGGTGCTAACCCACAGCGCCGGTGCTAACCCACAGCCGTTCACCACCTCTAACATGAGAAGGTGCCAGAGCTGTGCCGAGCACCCCAGGACATCCTGCATCTGCAGCTTGGTCACCTGAGACAGACGCCCATGCGGGCCCTTACTCTGGCCCTGGGTCCCTGGCACTCATTCTCTCCATGGAGTGGTGGACCAGAGACCCCAAACTGTCCAGGGCAAGGTGAACCAGAGACCCCAGACTGTCTCACCCAACAGAGATGACACTGGGAAGCTGCCCCTCCCGAGGCTGTGATCCTCAGGGTAACTGAGATGTCTGAGGGATGTGGGGAGGCCAGAGGCTAGAGACAGGGGGTGCCCTCTCCCTGCTCAGCCCAGCTAGACTGTGGGGTAACCCCTTTTGCGTGCCAGGGAACAATGGCAGGAGAAGGCCTGCGCAGAGCAGCTGGACGCCAGCTGTTGTTTCACCTCGGCTGGGCTGGCCTTGGTGTCTGAGAGAGAGCAGGGCAGGCTGGGGCAGCCTCAGGAAGATTTCCCTCTGCTCCCCATCAAAGTCCCAAGGCCTGGCTCGGGGCCCACCAGCCACAGCAGGCCCGTGTGCAGCCAGCCTCTGCTCCCGCAGCCCCGGGCCGTGTACTGTAAGGACGTGCTGGACATCGAGCAGTTCTCCACCGTCAAAGGCGTCAACCTGGACCACACGGACGATGACTTCTACTCCAAGTTCTCCACGGGCTCCGTGTCCATCCCGTGGCAGAACGAGGTGGGCAGGGTGGGATTGGCTTCATTCTGGGAGGGAGAGGTGGTTAGCGGTCAGGACACTGCTGAGAGCAGGGTGAGACAGGGACAGAAGAGTGTCTGCCATGCATGCCACAGGGACAGTCCCTGGGGTCTGGGCCAGGCCATGGTGCAGGGTGGGGTTCAGAAGCCAGCCAGGTGGGTTGCGAGCAAACAGGAGGCAGGACCACCAGCCTCCCTGGAGAGGTTGGGCTGGGAAGGAAGAGGAAAATAGCAGGCACTGGAGGCAGGCCGGGGACTGAGCTGGAGGAAGTCAGAACAGATTAGGAATGGTGGATGGAGAGGCCAGGGGGAGATGGTTTGGTGGAAGAAGATGAGCGCACTCCTGTCCTTATGGAGTCTACACATGGGCAGACGGGGGCTATACCCACCCAGGGAAGTCACAGGGAGCCTTGTTTGGGCCCTGGAGGTAGAGGGCAGGCAGGTCAGAGAAGATGAGGCCTAGGTGACAGGCCATGTGTCTGCTGGCCTCTCCAGATGATAGAGACAGAATGCTTTAAGGAGCTGAATGTGTTTGGACCCGACGGTACCCTCTCACCAGACCTAAACAGAAGTCAGCCTTCGGAACCACCAAAGAAAGGACTGCTCCAGAGACTCTTCCGGCGTCAGGTGAGATCTGGCCAGTCAACCTGGCCTCAGCTCTGGACCCCTGACCCACATCTGTGTGAAGTAGCAAGACCAGAGCTGCAGAAGGGACCCCAGGGCAGAAGGGGCAGGGCATCCCAAAATCCACCCGACATCAGGGTCTTTCCCTCCACACTCTTGGCATTTGGGGCTGGTTCCTTGTTGTGGGCTGTGCTGTCCACTAAGGGACGTCAAGCAGCAGCCCTGGCCTCTGCCACAAGATGCAGAAGCACCTCCTTCTATCTGGAAGCCCAAAATGTCTGCAGACATTGCCAAGTGTACCTTGGAGGGCAAAACACCCCTGGATGAGAGCCACTGCCCCATGTGGCCCTGGTAAGATTCAGCTAGGTAAGATTCATAGATGAAGATGGACAGAGGAAGGACAGGGAGGACTGGCATTGGGGTGATCCCTGCAGAACCTCATGGCTCCTGGGGCAGACCCCAGGTTTAGTCAGCCTTTTCACTGCTGTGACGGAAACTTCTGACCAGAACAACTTTAGGAGGAAAAGTTTATTGGGTGCTCACGGTTTCAGAGATCTCAATCCTTAGCAGGCGCCATTCCTCAGAGCTCGAGGTGAGGCAGAACATCATGGCGGGAGAGCGTGGCAGAGGGAGGCAGCTCACATGGTGATCAGGCAGCAGAGTCTCCACTCTCCAGATAGAAAATGTATCCCCAAAGCCACGCCCCCAGTGCCCACCTCCTCCAGCCACCCCACCAGCCTTCATTCACACTCCGTTCATCCCATCAGGGATTAATTCACTGGGTTAAGACTCTCTCAGCCCAGTCGTTTCTCCTCTGAACCTTCCTGCACTGTCTCACAGGTGAGCTTTTGGGGGACACCTCGCATCCCAACCATAACATCTCCCTTCATCATTTAATGGGTTCCCTGCAGCTTGCAGCTGGAGAATGACCCCTGGAAAAACATTCTTCCCTCAAAGCCAGTCCCTGGTGTTATGGTTGGCATAGACCAAAGCGGAGAAATCAGTAGCGGGGGCAGCAGGCCCAGGAGTGAGGACCCTGGGGTCCCCACCCCACAACCACAAAGGTAGCCAAATAGCACCCTCTTTTAAGAAGCTGTGGCTCAGGATTCTCATCCTGGAGCCCGGGAGCCTCCCCAATCTGGCTTCTCCCCTTCTTGCCTTCCTCCTCCCCGGGAGGATGAAGAAGAGGCAGGTGGAGCTCAGGCACCTGGCCCCAAATCCACCCCCCGCTTTGATAGCAGGGGTGAGGTAGCTTTTGGTGAAGCTCCACCGTGGACCAGGCCCTGCTGGGCTGGGCCCTTTTCCAAGGCTTCTCCTATCAACATCCGCCAAACCCCAGACTTCATTCCAGCAACATGTCTTGGGCACCTCCTGCGCACGGGGCTGGGCCGTGCGTAAGCATGTGGGATGTGAGCCCAAACTTGTGCTGCTATGGCCCCATCATACAGATAAGAGCACTGAGGCTGAGAGAGGCTAAGGAGCTCGCCCAAGCTCACACATCTGGTGAGCTCCAGGAAGGCCTGGGGGACCGGCAGATAGGGAACACACTCAGCTCATGGAGAAAAGCACAGGCCAAGGTTTTATCTGAAAACTCCATGTAAGTTTTACACCCCGTTCTACAATACACTCATGTTTGCATGACATAAAAACAAAACTTTTAAATTGTTCCATCAAATGAAACTGAAGTTCAGGGAAGAAATGACCTCTCTCCTCACCCAGGTGGCTGAGCCCCCAGGGGATTCCTCTGTCTGGACAGCACTTGCTGTGGAGTCTCAGGGGCCCCTGTTAAAAGGCAGCCGTGGCCTTTACTGGTTGGGTAGCAGCTTTCTGAACCTCTCCCAGCCTCAGTTTGACCACCTGAAAAATTGAAGTGGCTGCTGCCCAGGGTTGCCAAGAGGATGGAGTGAGGTCACAGTGCCCAGCTCTTGCTCTGTGCTGCTCCCCTCGCCCTCTCCACCCTGCCCCTCGAGGGGCCCAGCGCCCACAGGGATGCTGGGAGGTGCCAGGCTGATGATGAGCAGCCCAGCATTTCAGGGCCAGGCACTTTCTAGAGCCTTCGCATACATGGCCTCGTTTCGTTCTTCCAACGATTTCATGAAGCTCTCATTCCGAACTGCATGCTGGGAAACCAAGGGATTAAAGAAATCACATGAGGTCAACTAGGAGGAGGTCAGATCCCAGCCCGGGCAGTCTAATTCCAGGTCTGCAGGCTTAGCCAGTGCAGATGTTCCAGGAGGGGCTCTTCCTCCCTGAGTCAGGCTTCCCTTAATTCTAAGGCTCTTCCCACGCAGCCCCAAGGGTGGCCTCTGGCTCCAGGTCTGCAGGGGAGAATGCAAAAGGCAACAGAAAGCGAGAGAAGCGGGTTGGAGCAGCCCCCACTTCCAGAGCCCCCGCAGATGTGTCAGCACCAGGGTTTGACTTCAGGGAGAACTGACGCATGTTCTCTCTCTCCCTCCACCCCAGCATCAGAACAATTCCAAGAGTCTGCCCAATTCCAAGACCAGTTATAACCACCACATCAATTCAAACCACGTCAGTTCAAACTCCACTGGAAGCAGCTAGTTTTGGCCTTGGCCTTGAAGTCCACAGTGGAACCAGCCCAGACCCTTCTACTTGGAAGCAGAACTTGTGGCCAGTGGGGCTTCCACTCTGGCTGGGCAGCCAGGGGAGCCCCCAGGAGCCAGGGAAGGGGACCGTCCACCTCCTCAATGAGGCGCGAGGTTTCTCAAAGAAATTTCCACTCAGGTCTGTTTTTTCAAGACGGCCCCATGCTGGGGTGGATTGGATCTATCCTCACTGAACATTGCAATAGAAACCCAATGGGACACGGTAACTTGCACGTATTTTAATAGCGTCCTAACTAGAACTGAATTTTTGTCTTTATTATTTTTAAAGAAAAGTTTTGTAAATTTCTCTATTGTCTCAGTTTACATTTTGTATATTTGTATTTAAATGAAAGTCCAGACTTTGAGGTGTAGATTTTCTGTGCAGCCACTGTTAAGCCATGTGTTTTAAGACATTTTAGAAGGGGGGCGGGATTTAAAAAAAAAATGTGACTCCAGACTTCCAGAGCCTCAGATGAGAAAATGTTTTTATTAAATGTAGAAAATGTTTCACCTTTCACCTTCAAAGGATTGGTTGCGTCTACCTACGTCCATCTCTAACCTTTCCCTCACGTTGGTATCTTGCTTCTATTGGCTTGTAATGATCTGAATTAAATGCTCAAGACCCACTTGGAATCCCCCTGAGAAGGGCCTCTCTGGGGCCATGGAGCCAGCCCTATGGGGCATAGCCGCCATTGCTGCCTCCCAACCACCCCTTCTTCCTTCTCCAAGATGGCCAGTCTGCACAGCAGGTTGCATACGGCCCAATGAGCTCCGGGCCTCTTTCTGCACAGGTCCCAGCTGCTAAAGCCAGTAGTTTCCAAAAGCTTTGTGCTGTGTTTGGAGATTTCTATCATATAGTATTTTTAAGGGAAGGATAGTAAGGATAAGGATTAGGCATGGAATCTCAAAGTATCCCAGACCCTGAGGACAGTGGCAGCATCGGGAAGTGAGGGTCAGTGGATCATGCTCAGCCTTTGTGTCTGCAGAGGGTCGGGAAGCTTGCCCAGGGCTCGGAACACTCCTGAAGTATCTGTTGAGTCTTGAGTCTTGGCACCTTCACCAGGGCCCACAAATTGGCCAGTGTGGCATGGATGAGGTTGTCCCTCCAGGCAAATGGCATGCCTGGGCCACCGAAAAAACTCAAGACAATCTCACTGTCACTTCCCCCAGGAGAGCTGGGGTGGAGACCAAGTCTAATCAGACTTCTCAGTTCCAGGCACAAGTAGACCCTGGAGGCACAGAGGCTTTGCCAGACCGGGGCCTCTGGAAGCATCCCTGGACCCTTGTGGCCTGGCTATCCAGCCTGGGGAGCTGCTGTCATGCCCTGCTATCTCACAAGGTGACAAAGCAGATCTACCCTCAGCTCCCTTCTAGGACAGGGCAAGTGGCTGGCCTACTGCTTCTTGCCTAGCCTAACCCTGCTTCCCATTCTGCCTCAGAACTGGTCTCAGCCACCAGCAGCTGCCAGGGTGTCTCACAGGGTGGGCTGGGCACTGCACACCCCAGTAGTACCTTCTGTTAAAAAAGCAGATTCCCAGGATCCACCCCTGGAAATCTCAGAGTGGAATCCAGGAATCTGTATCTTTTAAAGGCTCACCGGATTATTCTGATGATCCTGGAGTGTGAGAACCAGCACCTTAGGCCACCAGTCACCAATGTGACTGTCCCAAACAGGTGACCCAACAGCTTTGGGACCTGAATATATAACAAGGAGCATTAAGGGGTACGTCAGCCTAATGTCCCCATTTCCAAGTTCTCCCAGCAAACCTCAGTGGGAATCCCCAGACATGCTGCTAGAAAAGGGCCTGGGCTTTGGGACTGGATCATCCTGAGGTCATTTAGAAACAAATGGGAGAGAAGACTAGTGGGCTCCTCTTAAAGCCCCTAATGTGCAGGATTATCTTCCAGAGCAGCCCAGGAGGCTGCGCCACATACCTTTCTTGGACTGAACGTGAAGCGAATACAAACAGCTCATTCAGGTTCTGCCGGGAGAGGGGACGCTCTCGGATCAGTTTTTCAAGATCCTCAAGCATTTGCTGATGCTTCTTGAGGAAAAGGCCCATCCTCCTCCTGGGATGGCCACCAGCCCAAGCCACCACCCCAGGCTCCTGCCCAGAAGATTCCTTCCTTTTGCTCAATTTGCAGCCGCTCTACCCCTTCCAGATGGCTCAGGGCGGGGCTAGTGGCTCTTCATGCCTCAAAGCCAAGGCACTGTCCATAAGCAGTGGAACTCCCCAGGGAGGGAGAAAGAAAGCCAAAGTCTGGCTACCAGGGTTGCACATCATAAAAGTGCCAGCGATCCCGAAACGCAGAACTTTGCACTGACTCAGGATCACTTGTCTTCCTTCATGGTCATCACCTGTCCCTGCAAATTCCCAGGAGAGGCAGGGGCAGTCACGAGGCCTGTTCAGTCCTCCTGTTCCTTTTGGCCCATCATCCATGGCTTAACAACAGAAGGGACTCGAGAACAGTGCCTGAAACCAGCCCTCGCCCCATGGAGTTCAAGTCCCTGTTCTTTCCCTGACTCGCTCCTCTTCCACCTTGGTTTCTATACTTTTTGGGGGGTGGAGGGTACTAGGGATTGAACCCACGGGTGCTCTACCACTGAGCTGCATCCCCAGCCCTTTTTACTTTATTTCAGACAGGGTTTCATTAAGTTGCCCAGGCTGGCCTCAAATTTGCCATTCTCCTGCCTCAGCCTCCCAAGCAGCTGGAATTACAGGCATGTACCACTGTGCCTGGCATTACAGCTGCATTTTTTAAAGATATTTTTAAATTGAAAAAACACAAACCCTCCTTCCCATTTGCCTGTAAGGAGAAGGCATGTTGGATGGTGGATGGATGTAATCCTCTCGTGCACTTGAGCTCTTTGCAAAAGAGCCTTTCTTTCTCCAAGCGTAACATTTTTCTTGCCCCGTGTTCACTGACTTTGTGCCTTTGGGCTGAGCCACAAGGTCTCCCAGAAGCATCTCTGCTTCCACTGTTCAGGTATGCTGTTGTGCCAGGTGGACAGGGCAGTCTCCACCATGATCACCCTAACTGATGGGTGCGGGGCTCCCGGAACGTCACGCAGAGTTTCAACGAGACCTGCTTCCCGCTTTTGCAGAGGGTGCCCTCCATCCCACATCTGCTCCGGGACTGCTCACTTGCACTGTGGCTGAGTGTCACGTGTTCACAGCAGCTGCAGGGCCTTCCTGCTCTGCTGAAATGCATCGTCATCTCAGAGGAGTGAGCCCCTGTGATATGCCACCTGACAGGTAGCCCCACCCCAGGAGGATGTTGGTGTGAGCTCTGGGGACATGCACATGAACATCGTTTTGCCTCGGGAGGTAAAATGAGAGGCGAATGCCTGTCCTGGAGCCCCAGCAACCTCCTGAGAATGCTGAGGCCAGGAAGCGTCCATGCCTCCCCACGGAGCCCAGCTTCACTGTCGGATCCATCCTTTTCTGCCACATCCCGTCCTTTCCTCAAAGGCTCAAGTCCTCAGCTTCACCTTCCCACCAACTTTCTTGCTGAGCTGCTGACAGTGCAGAGGAGGCACCACAGGCTCCTTCCCAAACCTTGCCAAAGGGAACAACTTGGACAACTGGAAGTTTCCTTAGAGGAAGAAGAAATGCCAGCCTGAGTGGTATTGCTCTGCTCATGGGCGTCTGTGTGCTTGCCTTTCTGGCTGAATACTCGTATCCTGCCAAGGGCAACCTCTTCCGGTTGTCTCCTGTCTCCAGAACTGATGCCTTGGGAGCAGACCCTCTAACTTCTTAGTTGTTGCTATGGAAAGATTGTGAGTATGAAATCCTTGTGCATTTGGAAGCGGAACAGCTGTGTGAGTTGTGGACAGCAGAGAGCTCACTTCTTCCAGGTCACAGGAGACCCCAGCTGGGAAGCCTCACCCCGAGGCAACTACTGCACCTGTTTGCACAAGGAGCCACTTAGCTGTTGAAGCTCAGTCTGGACCCTGCACAGCCAGCCACTGCAGGGAGGGGGCTCCTCTGGCCTAAACTTAAAGGCTTGTGCCAGGATCGGTGATTTAAAACAGGTGAAAAGCTAGCCCTGCCTGGAGGGAAAGACGCTCCCCACAAAGAGAAAACCTCGCTAGCTTTCCCCTGTCGATTCAGAAGTTGTTTTTGTAATAGATCAAAAAGAAACGTTCTCAGTTAGAAGAGCTTCACGGCCATTGGCATTGTTAAAAATAATAATCATTCTAGTAGCCAAAAGTTTTTATTTTGGAGGGGAGATTTTATTGTTGATGGGTGGAAACGGCTCCGTTTTGGAGGTCATTCCTGAGGATGACCGCTTCTGTTCCGCTGCTCTGAAACTTTTACGTTCCGTCTAACGTGTCGCAGTGCTGCTGTGTCTATATCCAACCACTGTTGTCTTTTTTTTTTTTTTAAGAGAAATAAATTCCTTAATGAAAACAGCAGCGCCTTCTTTCCTTCTGCCATGCTCTCACCCCGTCTCATCTGCATGACACTTCCATAGGGTGCCCGGACCTGTTGCTGGCCTGTCCTCAGGTTGACAGCTCCATCCCACCCAGATGGGCCCCGCACACTGACCACTCCCTGAGCCGCCCACAGATGGCCCCACTCTGTGGGCAGGACTAGGATGCCAGCTGAGTTCACCAAGCTACCAGCTTCTGAATCCAAGTCCAGAAGGGCCACAGGTGGCAAGAGTCCAGCCTTCACACCTGCCCAGAGGAATCTCCTACACCAGAGCAGCCTCTGCAGGGGCATGAGGCTCCCCTGGCTGTCCAGCCTTCACATGGGGCAGCCACAGGGGCAGGTGGCCCTCTCTGGAAATGGACAGAAAGAAGGGCTGGCAGGCAATGGGGCAGGACAGAAGGACAGCCTTAGCTGGGAAAGGGCCTCTCCTGGGAAAGGGCCTCTCCTGGGACAGAGAAGGAACCAACAGCCAAAGGTTTGCTGATCATCAGGGATAACTCAGGAGAAAATGGAAAGGTAGAGGAGAGGGAACACTCTGAGCCTGGAGCAGGAGCCCCATCAGGGATGGGGAGGACCTTCCCCAGCCTCACAGGCCCCTGCCCTGTCGCTGGGACTTTCTCCCACCACGCAGATACCCCCACTGTCCAGGCAGCCTCCTGGGCAGAAGCCAGCACCCCTCCTGCACATGGGATTGGAGGGAGGAACTCCAGCCGCAAGGACTGCCCACCAGTGTCCCCTCACACCACTCACCATTTACACCACTCTGTCCAGGCAGATGGTGGGGCTGGGCGGGAAGAGGTGCCTATCTCTCACCTCCACCACCCTCTGCATGGATTGGCCGATGAGGTCACAGAAAGGTCTCCATCTGGTCCATTTCCAGTAGAGTCTGGAAGTGGACACTCGAAACCAGAGAATAGCCAGGTGCTATTCCTCGGGAGGAGTCCTTCAGAAGGCCAGGATCCCTGAAGACAGTGAAGAGGACGGGAAGTCGGGCCTCAGGCCACAGAAGCTCGGGCTTCGTGCTACTTTGCCCAGCAGATCCTCAAGCTAAACACTGCCCCAGCTGGGGCCACTTGTCATGGGACCCTGATTTTACTGCCTTGGGGGGAACCACAGGAGAGAAGTCTGTTCCGCTGGCTAGAGGCAGCTCTGGAGCTCCATTCCAGAAGCTACCCCAGAGGCAGGGCAGAGGGCACAGCCGCCTCACCTGGGCCCTGTGACGAACGAGACTGAGTCAGCAGGTCGGGACCATGTGGGAGCCCCACATGTCTAACACGGTCCCAGCTGAGGCCACTGGTCCACGGATTACATGCTGAGGAGAGAGAACTCAGAGAGCCCAAACCAAAGTCAGGCCAAGGTCTGTGTCAAAAGATCCTGTGCTCCCAGGGTCTGGTGCTTTGTTATGGTGGCTCTGGGAAACAGACACCCCAGCTCAGATGCACCTGCTGCCCCAGGATGTGGTAAACATCTGGATATCCTGACTCCATAAGCTGATGCCATAGAGTAGGGGTCAAGGACCTGGGCTTGGAAAGATTTTACTCGGGCTTTGCTGCTTGCTATAAATGGGAAGCATAGTCGTTCTTCCCCAAGAGGCGTGAGTTGACAGTGCTGAGTCTGGGGCAGGGGGCTCAATAAATCACAGCTGCTAATGTTATTATCATTCTTCATCGACATCACCCTTGTAGACACTTCTACAGCACACACAATGATAGAGGAGGGGAAGTGGGGTTGGGGTTCTCAGACATGCCAAGCTTCCCCGTAAGGCCCCCACAGGTGGCCCTGGGAATCTGTACCTGCCCCTTTGGTGGCCACAGCGCTGAAGGATGCAGATAGGGGAGGCCAGCCACAGGAGGCGGGGCAAGGACATTCTCCACCCTGCCTCTCCCTGGTGCCAGGGCTGGGCATGTGGCACACTTGCCCTCCAGTAATCTGGTGCCATGGTCTTTGCTGAGAGTTATTGTTTGTTCGGATGAGGTTCTGACGAAGCCAGTGACAAATGTTCTTTCAAATTAGCAGAAACTTGGATAATGAAGCTGGGAACAGCTCCACTCCAACACTCAGCCATGAGCCCAACCCAGAACAAGGCTTTCTGGTTGGCCTGTGTCCTCAATCATTTCTATTGTTACTGTTTTATGGGGTGAGGTGGGATCATGTGGTAAATGACATTAATAGACCAGACCCTTAAAGCACCCTTGAATCTCAGGTCCTGGCATTGCCCGTCTGAGCCATGCTGTCTTTCTCAAGCCCTTGCCTTTGGTCTGGAGAAAGTAAACAATGTCTTTGCTGGAGTCTCAGCCAGCTCCAATGGTTAAGCACGCCGGAGGCCTAAGGCCTGGATTGGAGTCCCAGCTTCTCCGCTTATGTCCCTGCGGGAGCTTGGCCAAGTTGCTTCCTTTCTTTAAACCTTGATTTCCTAACTCACAAATGGGTATAGTCAGAACCCCAGCTCGCACGAGGTGATTGAGAAGGTTAAGTGAGTCAGTGTGCATGAAGTACACATCCATGCTCGGCAGACAGGAAGCACTCCAAGTACAGGAGGGATCGTTAAATGCTAAAGACCGGGTGGTTAAACAACAGAAGCTTGCTTTCTCACCATTTGGAGGCTGGAAGGCCGAGATGGACAGAGAACGGATAGAGGTTCGTGGGTTGGTCAGGGGCTTCAAAGCCTGGGCTGATGGGCTTTCTCTTCTGGGCTGGGAGGAGGCAGGGGATCCTCGGCCCCAGACTGCCCTCCTTAGAATGCAGGCTCATAAAGGCATTCAGAGAGAGCTTTTATTTTAGCTAAGACTTTTTTCTGCTAATGGGCTTCCGTGGGGGAGAAAAAAAATTCTTTTTCCATCTGCCCTCAGGTTCCCCAGTTGGACACTGTGAATTAGACTGGCCAAAGGGTGATCATTGAGAGCCCAGGACCCAGGAGTGCATTAGCACGTGAGCCACCTCACACGCGGCCACGCTGAGGTGAACAACAGGAAAGGGTGGTTAGGACTCAGCTTGACAAAGCATCTTCACCAAGGAGCACTGAAGTGTCAGAGAAGCAACCAACGAGACAAAGGAAAGGGACTTTGCTTCTCCAGGGGTGGCGAGCTGTGGGGAGGAGATCCACGTGGAACTGCTCAGGTCAGGTCCGGTTCCTTTCGTGGATTCCTCTGTCACCAGCCCTCTGGATCTAGCGTAGTCTATGGTGATTGGCTTCTGCCCTTCCTGGTGGAGAGGGGAGGGGGTCACCTTTACAAATCCATTCCAGTTTGGGGCACACAGGGGGAAGGCAATCTTTCCCTGTATCTTCTTCTCCTCCTTTGCTTTCAGCTCCAAATGATCCTCTCACCAGGGCGGTACATTCTGCTGCCCTTCAGGATTTTCCCCTTAGAACTACGACGTGAACCCTTAGTGTTTCCTCCCCACCCCGTCTCAAGGGTTTACCCCAAAGTGGAAGCTAATACATTCTTAGTGGTCTACATTCAGAGATGAGGGCTGGAGTGACAGGGGACACTGCAGACCAATTCACCTGCCAGGAGTGAAGAAAAAAAATTCCATCTCCAGGTTCCTGCCGGAGTCCCTAACAGCAGAAGCCATGGGGCATTGGCGGGCTGCAGCTTGCCCGGTCTTGTCCTGGTCCATGTTCCATCTCTCCACCCAGAGCTCTCTTGGTCTCGGATGGGAGCTGGAGGAAGAAATGGAAGCTGAGCAGCCTCGTTATGTAAATAGCCAATCCAGAGGGAGGAGTCTGGGAACTAACAGGCCTGGTGCAGGGTCCATAGGGAGGGGATCCAGGAGCCCCTGCGGATACCAAACTCCTCCCTTGCTGGGTGAGGTCCCTTGTACCAAAGGGTGGAGCATTTGCATATCACCTACATACACCCTCCCATATGCTTTAAGTTATCTTAGATTTCTTATAATACCTAATACAATGTAAATGCTGTGTAAATAGTTAACTGTATCGCTTAAAGAAAAAGAAAAAGTCTGTAATGTTTAGTACATTTTTTTTTTTCCCAAATATTTTCAGTCTGCGTTCACAGAGGGCCTACCATCAGTTGCATTAAAAAACATTCCCTTCCGGAGGTGCTTGTGCTGCCTGGCTAACGCTTGCTCCCTGGGAGGCGGGCTAGGGTGTGTGTGGGAGCAGCAAAATCCACTACTCACCTCAAACCTGGGGGGGGGAAATAGGGAGGGGGTGTCTGGGAGGGCTTCGTGAGTACCATCCCTGGAGTGTGAAGACCTACCAGGGGGCGACACTGAAGCCCCTGGGGAGAACGTTCTAAGAAGCTCAGACCCTTCTGAAGGGGGCTCTTGGGTTGCCCTAGCAGGTCAAGGGAGCTAGATTGAAAAACAGCAACCTGCTGTTGTCATGCTTGAAAAGTGTGGGGGCAGGAGTCCACTGGCCCCGGGGTCACTCACTCCCAAAGGAGGGCCAACCTTGAGGCATGGAGATAAGGCTCACCCGCAGTCTCCCAGCCTCCAGGCACCTCATCAGCATCCAGGAGGAGGACCCAATGGGCACTTCACAACATCACAGCGAGAGGCCCATTCCTGTCCCTTGCTGAGAGGTATTCCCCTGCATGATGCCCCCAATTTGTTGATCAACCCAGTTGGTTACTTGAGGTATTTCTGATTTATCACTATCACGCATGGTGTGACACTCACGGAAAAGTCTTTGGGCCAACACCTTCCCTCCTTCCTCGGAACAGAATTGCCAGGTCCTAGGGAGAGTGTGTGCCATCCTTGGCTTCAACAGGAACTACTAGATTCTCTTCCCAAGTGGCGTGCCCACCAGCAATGGGGGGAGCAGTTTCCACAGGCGCCCACCTCCCTGCCCAACTTTTATCCTCTAAGGAAATGTAGCTTTGTTTGACTTTTTCATTTGCTATTAATTAGGGGCTCAAATTCCTTGAGGTTATATTGTGACTTTATATCATGTCTGGCAGAGATGAAAATAAATTCTATCCAGGAGACTAAAGGTCTAAACCCTAAAGGTCATAGGTTTTCATTGCTCTGTACGACATCAACCAGTTTTAATCTCATACAACACTTTCATCTGACTGTCCTTTCAAAATTATTATCACGAGACTTTATTTTTTATTATCAATAGACTGTGTTTTTCAGAGAAGTTTCCAGTTTAAAGAAAAACTGGGCAGAAAGTACAGAGAACTCCCACAAGCCACTTCTGTCCCCAACAGAGTCTCCCCTATTATTAACATCTTCCCTTAATTAATGTGGTACATTTGTTAGAATTGATGAGCCAGTATTGGCACATTGTTATTAACTAAAGTCCATAGTTTGCAGTAGGTTCATTCTCTGGGGCTCACAGTTCTATGCGTTTGGACAAATGGGTGGCGTGCATCCACCATTACAGTATCATAGAGAAGTTTAACTGCCCTAAAAATCCCACGTTCCTCCTAGTCGCCCCGCCCTCCTGCCCTGCCCCGGAACCAGTTGCCTTCTTTCTGGCTCCTCATTAATGAATAAACAAATGCTCCACACATGCTCATTCTGCAATTGCACAAAGTCGTTAGTGTAACTTTCTGAAGAGTCTACCTTCGCCATGGGAAAACAAAGGGAAAGGTGAACTTCCCAGATACGACCTGGATAGATAACACTGTTTCTTCTTCTGCACTCAACTTCCACAGCGGGAGGGAGGGAGGAGAGGTGGGGACTCTCGGGGTAACTGGCATGAGCTGACCCAGATGAACCCGAGGGGGAGGGAAGCACACAGGATTCATGTAATAAGCACATGGTGGGTGTGGAGGTGGGTTCCCATTGCCCCTCTTCACAGGGGAGAGAGAAATGGGAGAGTGGTCCCTGAGAGCAGGTGGTGCTTGTGAATGATTCTCTTGGAAGCCTAGTGGGCCCAGGTGACAGTAGCTTAGCACAAGATACGGGAAGGCATGGGATGGAGCCACACTGTGAACCTACAGCGTCTCCTCACTCAGATAACTCTCCCAGGTAATCTCTGCGGCTGCTCTCAGAGTAGGGGAAATGTCTGTCTGAGTGTGGATACGACTTTAAGTTTCTTTGGAAAAACGATCAAGAGACTGGGTCAAAGCACCACACTTTGGAGTATTGTGTTCTGAGTCCCAACAGATGGACAGAGGAAAAGGTGGAGAGGTGGGGATCAAAGGGTCGATGATGGATTGGGCAGATGGATAGATGAGAGGGTGAGTACATGGATAAATGGGTGAATGGAAGGGCAGATGGGCAGAAGGAAGGAAGGAAGGAAGGAAGGAAGGAAGGAAGGAAGGAAGGAAGGAAGGAAGGAAGGAAGGAAGGAAGGAAGGAAGGAAGGAAGGAAAGATTAGTGGGTGGATGGATGGATAGATGGATGGAAGGTAGATGGGCAGAGAGTTAGGAAGAAAGGAAGGATAAACTGGTAGGTAGATAGGTGAATGGATGATGGATGGATGAATAGATAGGTAGGCAAGAGGAAGGAAAGGTGGATGGAGGGATAGATTGGTGGGTGAATGGGTAGGTGGGTGGATAGATGGATGGGCAGCCATGGTCCTATGAACAAGATGCTCCCATATGCAGACTTAGTGGGGCATATACTTCTGTAAATGTAGAGCAGATCTTCCCCAGAGACTGTCCAGACCTTAGCTCGCTATCCTGTGTGCATATAGGTGGCACTGGCCTAATCAGGTGTAAGGTGGCTAGCTAACCGGGGTCCATGCCCTGGAAATGGCAGCCCCTGACGCCTCCGCCTTTCTGTGTACCAGTATACGCTGCAACCGCAGGAGAACAGAGGAGATGTTTCGAGCTGTACTGGGGTGGAGTCGACCCTAGTCTCTGTGGCATCTCCGTTTCTGCCCCGAAGACCTAGTAAAGACACTCAGGATTCAGCCAGGCTTGGCTGATCCTTCTTGATCATTTCCTCCTTGATCATTACGGCGAATCAGAGTGCAAGGGAGAAACATTAGAACTGGGGCTAAACTCCGACTGGGGGCCAGCAGCCTTTGGAAGGAAAGTCTGTTCCCAACCTGGGCCGAAGGGAGAGGTGCTTAGCGTTCAGTTCCCAGGCAGGGATTTAACACAGACCTGCTCATAATGGACACAGGGTTGAGGGGTGGGAGGATGGCTGTTGGGAGAAGGCTCCAGCCAGGCCCCCAAAACTGCCCCTGGCCCTGCTCCTGCTCCTCCTGCTCCCACCATTACGAGGGCTCCCAAGGCAGTGCTGGCCCCTCAGGCAGCTCCTGGGCATCACTCCCTGCTCCCTGAGCCACCAGACTGCTCTGTAAAGGAGAAAGCGTTCAATGAGTCGTGCTCCCAGACCTTGTCTCAGCCCCGGCTCCTTCAAGTTCATCTCTGCCATCTGCACTTGAGGCTCCTGTGCTTCTTCCTCTTCCTGCGAGGTGCTGCCAGCCTCTGGGAGGTCCTGCCAGGTCTCAAGGCATGTGATGTTTGTTGCTTTTTCTGTGCCCCTTAGCAGGAAGTCAGGCAGGAATCTGAGCATTAACTTCTCCAGTCTCAGCTCTGGAACACCCCCGCCCCTGGGGGAAAGTGATGGACAGGGGTTCACTCCATTGGCTACAAGGATCAGGGAGGCATGCCTAGGAGCTCACAGCCCTGGAGTTCCCAGTTCTTCCGCAGCAGGCAGAGGGCATTCTCGATGGGAGGCCCTGTGGCCACCCTGTGGCCTGGCCTGCTGGGGAAGCCAGGCTCCCATCTACACACCGCTCTTCCCAGCAATCTTAGCCACAGCATGGCCCTCTCCGCCACGCAGGTGACTCATTGCTCCCATCACACCGCGAGAGCTTTCCAAGCACAGCCAGGGCACCAGCGATCTCTTTTGCAACTAGCAAAGGAGAAGTAAGCGATAATGTCTGTGGGCGCTCACTGTCTACCAAGTCTCAGAATGTTCACAAACAGCGCTCCACACATTCGGGCTCAGAGAGCTCACAGTCTTGTCCAAGTTCACCAGGTAAATAAGAGGCAGAGCTGGGGTTCCAGGCTGGCTTCAAGGTCCCCATTCTTTCTACTGGAGGCTGCCCTAGCTGGGTTAATGGCTGCCAACTGCATAGCTCAGCTCTCTGGGCCATAGAGGGGTAGAATATTCCTTTGTAAAATGGGCAGCAAGTAGGCAGGCGGACCAGACCTGGGTTTCCCCGCCTTTTTTTAGGGAGCATGAGAATCCCTAGCTACTCCAGGTGTGGTCTTCAGACCAACAGCCTCACCTGGGCTTGTCTGAGGTGGAACCTCAGGGTTCCAGGCCTACTGAGTTGACCAACAGTAGCCACTGAGACTTCCCTACTGGTCAACAGCTTCTGGAGCCCTTTGGGCAAAGCCCAGGGATGGGGAAGGAGGTCTAGTTGCTACCAGGTGGTACCCTGATAGCAAGAAAAGAGGTTCCTTTTCCTTGGATGGGGAGGGAGCTTCAATGGCCCTCTGACTCATCCTTCTGAAATGTTCTTTGGACAATTTGAATGACCATTTTCCTTAAATCAGGCAGTCTGTCAGCGCGGTTGCTGTTTACCCTGCAGTCAGTCCCAGAACATTCTGTCTGAGTTAAGGGTCATTTCAAATAAGTGCAAATGAGCTTAAGAGACGAGGAAATGAAGTGGAAGACCACGGAATCTCCTGGAACTCGAGGGCAGGAACGGACCTCTTTTCTGGTCCCTCTTGGGTCCCTCCACGGTGATGATCTGTCTCTTAAGCCTCTCTGAGGACAGACTTGCCCTGCTTCTCCGCACATGCACGATCATCTCACCCCCACCCCAGCTCCTAGGCTCACGTCTCTGGCCCCATCTGGGAAGACGCCTCTCCCGATAAAGTCCTCTGTGGCTAGCAGGACAGGGAAGGTGACAAAGAGCTGTTGCTGCTCATGCAGGACCTCAGAGCTTGTCTCAGAAGAGGATGGGGGCTGAGGGCAGATGAAAGCCACAGAGAACTTGGGCAGAGCAGGGAAGAGGACTGTCCCCAGCTCACCTCTGTCCAAGAGGGGGCCCACAACAGCAGAGCCAAATGCCCCCCCACTCGCTTGGTGCCTCACAACGTACCAGCCCTGACACCCCCTGCTCTTCCCAGGGAAGCCTGGGCAGCAACTCGCCCACTCTAGATGAAAGAAAAGGAGACACAGAACAAGGCCCCAGGGCCACCGGCTTGCATGTGGCCGAAGAGGACATTGGTACCTATGTCTAGTGCCTCAAAGGGAGTGAGAGGGGAGGGAATAGACAGGGAGAGGAAGGGACAGATGAGGGGCAGAGGGTTGCCTTCGCTGACCCCATCAGGGGCTCGGGGGCTCAACCTGCTGCTCAGTACAGTCACCGAAGCATTTTCCTAACCATGGCAGTGGCAGCCCCACTATAGACCCAGCAAATCAGAGCACCGGCGGGGGAGATGTGGTGTCTTCGTCTCAGCATCTCAGCCGTAAATGAGGCAAAAGCAGCCCTCACCTCAGAAGACTGTCACGAGGATTTAATGACATCGCCTGGAAGGAGCCCTTCTCCCAGGGCCCAGAAGTAAGTCAGTGCCCAAGAAACAGTGGCTGCCTCAACGGTCACTGCCACTGCCCAGGGAGGGGCTGGAGCTAGCCCATGGTAGAGACCAGCAACCGTGGTCTGGCACTTAGCTAGCTCACTTAAGGCCACAGAAGGAGGGAGAGCAGGGCTGGGCTTCGAACCCTCCTCTACTTGAGCTGCAGGGCCCAGGGTTCTCCCCCACAGGCTCGCTCCTGGCACTAGCCAGGGAAGGCAGTAGGCCTCTCGCCCTCTCTGTCCTCCTGGCTCTCGGCCGGGTTTAGCCCCTCACTCAGTGCTGGAGTTGATCGGCTCATGTGGCCACAATGGGCAGGAATCTTGTGGGAATCCAAAGTCAGGAACTTAAGATGGGACCTCCGGAGGCTCCCGAGCGCCCTGAGGCCCCAGCACTTGCCACCTGCAAGTCTCCTCCCTGGACGTCGGCTTTCCTTCCCAAGACCCACTGTCCACCTTTCCCAGGGCCTCGCAAGGCTGCAGGTTCCAGGTCCTGAGGGCTGCGCCCACTCCCGCCTGTCCTCACTCCTGGTCTCTCCCAGCCTCTCGGCTCAGGGCCTTCCAGCCTCTGCTCCTGCTGCAACCCCTAGGCTCTCTCCATGTCCCCGCTTTAGATCCCAAGAGGGAGAGCACCCACACAGCGGTTCTGTTTGGGCAGCAATTTGCTCCCAAGGCCATCTTAAAGGACTGGCAACCTGCCCATTGGGTGCCCATCCTCGGTCCAATCCCTGAGACCCCATGATGGGAAGAGGGGTAGGAAAGTGAACAGGCACCGTGTGGTGCCCAGTGTTGTCCAGAGCTGTCCCCTCCAGTGGGGAGTGGGCAGGTCCCCAACACAGGTACCTGGATACTCCACTCACCCCTCCCGTAACTCCTGGCAGCCACTTGAGCTGGGAGGATGGATGTGAACCAGTCAAGACAGGACTGGGTCCAACCGTTTCCTCATATTAAGCTTATTTTCATTTTTTTTTTTTTTTTTTACTATGACCCTAAATGTCTTATCAGCGTAGTGCATGCCAATATGATGTACACCTACGGCACACGGTCCCCACTTCCTCTTTCTACCCCCTGCCCACCAACACCTGGATTTTACACTCCTGATCTCCAAGACTGGAAGAGAAGAAGTGCGTCCTGTTTTAAGCCCCCAAATCCATAGTTATTTGTTACGGCAGTCATAAGAATCTAAGGTGACACCATTTTTTTAAAAAAAAAGAAAAGACTGTTTTATAGGCTCAACGTTTTGCTGGAAGTTCTCATGTTTCCCTTGTTTATTTCCCGTTCGGCTTTGTGGGTTGTCAGCGAAGTTCCATTTGAAAGTCCCTGAAATGTCCTGTAAGCCAGGACAAACAGAAGCAGGATCCTGCCTTGCCCACACTTGGCCAAGAGAAGAAAGTTGGGGCTTGATGTGGGCTGAGGGTGGGCTCTAGGCCAAGACTGCTGGTGTAAGACCAGGCTTGAACCTCCTGGCGCCATGACCTTGAGCAAGTTACTTATGTCCCTCTAGGGTTTGGGTATGGTTTGTCCCCAGCATGAGATATTGAAGTAGTGGAACCTTTAAGAAGGGGGCCATGGAACACTTGCCACTCTGCCTGCCATGATATGCAGCAGGAGGCTCTCGATAGCTCTGACTGCCTGGACAACTGTAAGCCAAAATAAACCTCTTTTCTTTACAGCGTACCCTGCTTCAGGTATTTTGTTATGGAAACACAGAATGGACTAAGACCATTCCCTAAATCTGAATCTCTTCAACTGTAAAATTTATTCAACATTTACTTTATGGTTTATTAAGCTCTTACTATGTTCTGGGCACTGTTCTGGCCCCAGAGATTCAACAATGCGCAAAAGTCCCCATGGAGATTACATTCTAGAGAGGGATAGAGAATAAGTAAGACCTGTAAATAAATACGGAGTATGTTTGTCAAAAATGACAAGGTAAAAACAATAAATCAGTTTTATTGTCCTTCAGTAGGGAAATGGCTAAAGAAGCCATGGTACTTCCACATCATGGAATACAACACAGTAATGGAAATGAAGAAAGAATTGATACATATAACAACTTGGATGGATCTCAAGGGAATTATGCTGAGTGAAAAAATATCAATATCAAAAGATCACATGCCATATAATTCCATTTATATATTGATCTCAAGGCACAGGAGAGTTCTGTACCTTGATTGCAGTGGTGGTTACACAAACCTATACCTGGTTAAAATGACATACGGGACCAATGTCAATCTCTTGGCTTCAGTTGTATCACGGTGACATTTGACGTAACCACAGGGGGTGATCCGTGAAGAACCTGAAAGGTGGGACCTCTTGGTGTGTCTTCGCAACTTCCTGTGGATCTAATTATTCCAAGATTTGAATTTTTTAATACAAGGAAATGTGAACTATTGCAGGAAAGAAGAATAAGCACTCTGTGGGCCACAGATGTGGATAATGCCTAACAAAATGTGACTCCCCAGAGGGCAGGTGGGGGTTTAAATGAGATATGGCATGAACCAGGAATGTGCCCAGACTCAGTGATTGCTACCTTATTGTTTGTAAGCATTGTGTTGTGTTTAAGTGACTCCATTCTTATGTGTGTGTAGCAATAGTACGTGGTTATTATTTTTTTAAGTCCGTAGCTTTTGGAGATACATATTGAAATAGTTGTATGTTCTGGGGTCTAGAAATAAACAAAGGCAGAGAAGCAACAGGGTGTGGGTGGGCAGAATAGGTGATGGGCAGGTGTTGGGCCAGGCAGAGCCGGGCTGGGCTGTGAGGGTGGTGGTTGTTGGTGGTGGTCAATGTTATGTGCCAACTCAACTCTGGGCTGAGGGGTGCCCAGATAGCTGTGAAAGCATTATTGCTGGTGGTGGTGGTAGGGGTGGGAGCAAAGGTGTTTCTGGAAGAGATTAGCGCTTGCATTGGTAGGCTGAGAAAAGAAGTTTGGCCCTCAGTGCTGTGGGTGACATCACCCAATCCATGGAGGGCCCATATTGAACAACAAGATGGAAGGGGCACACTTGCCTTCTCTGTTTGGGCAGAGATGTCTCTTTTTTTTTTTTTTTCTTTTTTGTGGTACTGGATATTGAACCCAGGGCCTTGTGCTTTTGAGGCAAGCACTCTTCCAACTGAGCTACATCCCCAGCCCATCTTCTTCTCCTGGCTTGGACTCTTCAGGTCTCCAAGTCTTGGGGCTTGGTCTTGAATGACGCCACCCACTTTCCTGGGTCTCCAGCTTGCAGGAGGCAGTTGTGAGGCTTCTCGGCCTCCTTGATCATATGGGCCAGTCCCTCAATACATCTCTTTCTGCATATCTCTATATGTCCTACTGGCTAGTTTCTCTGGAAAATCTCATATGGTGGTGGTCCCCATAAGCTCCGTCACCAGGACACAGCGACCTCTATTCCCAGATGGACGCATGTACAGTGGGGGCCAGTTCTGCTGCAGGTCTGTGAAGTTGAGGCCACACTCAGACCCCAGGCTAAGTCATAGAGGAGAAGGTGTCTGCCTTCCTGACCCCGTATTCCCATGTCTTTGTGGGGTTGGCAGGAGTCCATCTGAAAGAGGCCCGGTTCTTCTTTTCCAATTGAGGTCATTTCCTCATTTGCTGCCTGGAGCTGGTTTGGGATGTCATCTGGTTTACCTGATGATCCTTGGCCAGGTCTGAGAGGAGGTGGAACAGCGGAGGGCAACCTGGCATTAGCAGCAGAACAGTTTGTCCCTCGAAGGACCCTCAGATGTCCGTGACTAATAGTCTGTCACCATTTCCACCTGGAGTCTCAGGGAAAGTGCTTCCCCTCACTGGGCCTCTGTTTCTTTTGTAGCCCTTTACAGTTTGCAGACCTCTGTGTTTTCTAGAACTACTGGGCTACAAAAGATAGGCAGGTGTGACAAAGTCGTCCTGTGTTGGAGCTGAGAAGCCAGGGCCACGAGGGCTCTGCTCTCTGCTCCAAGTCCTACAATCGGTGAGGGGCTGAGCCACTTCTTCCTGAGACCCCCAGCAGGTCCTGGGGAAAGGTGGATGGTGGTCTTGCAGCCTTCAACCCAGAGTCCAGTCCCGCATAGGTGGACCCAGCAACCAGAGTCAGACCGTCCACGCTTGGAGGGAGCCACGGAGGTCAAGCCTTGAATGGACCCACTGGCCACCCTGGGGACAGTCACAGCACCCAGGTTTCTAGGAAGGGAGGAAGTCTTCTGCCTCCCAGGAGTGCTGGCCTGAGTGAGGGTCCGGAGATAAAGGCAGCAGTTAACACCTCTGGCTGTGTCACCTGCATCCCAAGAATCTCCCAGTTTCCTGCCACCCAGAGAGTTGGCGTGTCAGGGTTACTGTCCCTGTGTTGCAGATGAGGACATCAAGGCTTAGAGAGGGGAAGTGACCCACCCAGGCACACAAACCACGAGGGTGTGACCAGGACTCAAAACCCAGGTCCATCGATTCCCGAGGCCTCACTTTTTCGCTTTTCTTCCTTTCCTTTCTTTATTTTTTTGTAATAAGTGTCACAAGATGGCCCGCGTTACCAGCAGAAGAGAGTCTCCGTGTCTTGCTTGGCCCTCTGGAGATTTCTGTGCCCGCAGATTCCTTCACCCCCAGGGCCACCACACGCCTGCTCGTTCCCTGCCTCTCCTCACCCGGTTATCTTGACATAGTTCCGTCTGGCCTCAGCACGTCTGTCTGGTTGGAATTCCATGCATGTGGTCACATCTGTCTTTTAGCAAGTCTCCCACACATGATTGCTTAGGTGTGTTCCAGAGATTTCTCACCCCAAACCCTACAATCCCGACGCCCACACTTGATGATTTGCGACACCACCTCTTGACCAACCGCTCGGCCTGTTGCTCTCTCTGAGAACTGTGATGGGCTGACAGATCTGGCTCCATGAGAATGTCATAGGCCAGACTCTAAGGGAAATGACTAAACAGACTCCATTTTGCTCTGAGACTCCAAGTTATATAGGAAATAAGCTTCTCCCATGGAAACACCCCACCTCTGTGCCCATCATCAGTTACTTGGTGTGACATGTTTAATATTATACAATGGCAACTCCTATGTAGTGAAGAATTGCTCTCTTTTGATTCCTATTGCTCCTAAACAATGTCCCATGTGAACAGTGATTGTGTGGATGTTAGCAACCATTCTTTAATTTATGCCTAGGTAAGGGTCATTTTGACCCACGTCCCCCTCTGTTGATGATCTCATGATGTCAGTTTGTAATTTCGAATCGTAGCAACAGACACTTATGATTGATGTGATTTTTGGTATAAGAACCCCTACAACCCTGTGGTCAGGGCTGTTCTCCCAATAGCCATTTTTTGGGGCATTGTGTGAGACAGTCAGCAGCCAGCTTAATAAAGACTCTCAGATTTGGACTTCCCAGTGGTGATCGGTCTGTTCTTAAGTTGCGCCCACAACAAGAACTCAGTCCTGGAATGCAGAGGGAACCCCAAGCTTCCCTGTAGTACCAACTTCAGCCTCTGATCCTGCCTTTGGAGAAGGGCTGGACCAGGTGTCCCAGTCCCTCTTGGAGAGGCTGGACGGTCCTGCAGGATTCGTGGGAGGGACACTGAGGGTGAGCTGGTCCACTCGCCCCCTCCAGGCATGCTGTGTGCAGAGCCCCTGGGGGCCACCCGCCTGGCAGGCCTCCTCCCTTGGATGAAGAACGCACGGGACAGGACCAGATGGGCCTCTGCCCTGGCCACTCTGGCTCTTCCCATTCCTGCCCTTTCTACCTAGGCCTGAGCCTACTCTGCTTTTCAGTTTAACCCCAGACCACCTTCCCTTCCTCCAGATCCCTCTGCAGAGGGTGAATGCTGTGACACAGTGGAACAGATGGTGCCCAGTTTTCCAAGGCCAGCAGCTGCCTTTCCTGGAAAGTGGCCTCAGAAGGTTCAGAGCCTTGCCTCTGAGGAAGGGCCTCGGGAAAGCAGTCAGCCATGGACCTGGACAGCTGTGTGGACAGGAAGGGACAGCAGGACAGTGAAGCTGCAGGCAGATTGGAAGTCACCCTGAGTCCAGCATGCCTCTCGCCCAGCCTAACCAGATTAGGCACTAAGTGAACCCAGCTGAAGCTTTTGGTAATTTCCCCCCGACTACTTCAAGCTTAAAAGAGAAGCAGGCAGGAGAAGACAAAAGCAAATTTCAGAGTTCTAGTTTGTGTCTTAGCCTTCCATGTTGCCAGGACAAAATAGCTGAGACAGTGATTCATAACAAATAGAAATTTATCTAACCTAGTTCTGGAGTCTGGGGGAAGGACATCAAGATGCCAGCAGTTTTTGTGTCTAGTTGGGGCTGGATCTGGGCTTCCAATGGCACCCTGAACACTGTGTTCTTTGAGGGGAGGACCCCTGTCCTCACATGCTGGAAGGGACAGAAGGGCCAAAGGTACTTGCTGGTTCCCCGCAGCTCTTTTATAATATCACAAAAATTCTTCCCAAAGACCCCAACATCACCCTGTTGGCTTGATTTCAACACTTGCATGTTTGGGGACATATTTGGGCCACACCACTAGCGTTCTCAGTTTTGCACTAAAGAGCATGAGGTTTGAGCACAGAGAGTTGACTTCGAATCCTAACTTCAGAATCTACAAGTAAGATGATCTAGAATGGGCCTGTTAGGGTTTGAATGTGAGGTGTCCCCCAAAAGCTCACATGTGAGACAATGCAGGCAGGTTCAGAGGAGAAGTGACTGGGTTGTAAGAGTCTTAACCCAATCCGTGAATTACTCCCTGATGGGACTAATTGAAGTGGTGGGGTATGGCTGGAGGAGGTGGGAATTGGGGCTTTGGGGTATATACTTTGTATCTGGAAAGTGGAGTCCCTCTCTCTCTCTCTCTCTCTCTCTCTCTCTCTCTCTCTCTCTCTTTCTCTCTCTCTCTCTCTCTCTCTCTCTCTCTGCTTCCCATTGATGTGAGCTGCTTCCCTCTGCCACACTCTTCTGCCATGATGTTCTGCCTTACCTCGATCCTTGAGGAATGGAACCGGCCTTCTGTGGACCAAGACCTCTGAAACCGTGAGTCCTCAAATAAACCTTTCCTCCTCTATAACTGTGCTGGTCAGATCATTTAGTCACAGCAGCAAAACGAGGCCCCTCTCAGTTCCATCAGCTGCAAAACAGGGGTGAGAGGAGCAATCCGTGAGCTGCTTTGACAAGGCACACGAACCGTCCACCACGGTGCCCAGCACCTAGAAAGGGCTCCACACGTTGCCCCTGTGGCTGTGTGTCCTGGGCTCTCTGGAAGCAGGGCCTGAGACGGGGATTCTGTGCACACCATCTATCTGGGGAGTGAGGGAAGGAGGGCAGCAGGGGAAGAGGCTGGGAGACCTGTGGTTCAGCCAGAAGCCCAGCCTCAGCCCTACCCCACCGGGATCCCGGCGCTTCCACTGCAGCACAGGGGTCATCCTGGGGTGGGGCCGTTCAATTCATCAACCACCAGCCACTCAAGGAAGGGGGACCTGAATCCCCAGACCAGCTCTGGCTGAGGCTGCTCGGCAGTCCTCAGAGAGGAGTGCAGGTGTGAGCCAGGGGCAGCGCAGCTCTGCAGCACCTGGAGCACAGGTGGGCTCACCTGGTGGAGAGGCAGCTGAGCAGGCACCTGCAGTCTCTGCTGTTCTGATGAACCTCGGTGAGAGTGGCTGCCTGGAGCACCGTGTGGAGGAAGATTGAGAGGCGAACTGGGGCTCAGTGGAAAAGAATGAGTCGATTGACTAATGATGCCTGCAACGGGCGTGGGAAGGGAAACAGTAGCTCAGAATTTGCTCATGAATTTGAGGACCTCCAAGTTCTTTCTAGTTCTACCAGCCTTGAATTCTAAACCCTGACCATGTAAACATTTATTTGTTGCTACTGAGTGAGACGCTCTGGAATATTGATTTGTTTATTTATTTAGAGATGGGATCTTGCTGTGTTGCCTGGGCTGGTCTCACACTCCTAGACTCAAGTGATCCTCCTGCCTCAGCCTCCTGAGTAACAGGACTATAGAAGAAAGTTCTGGACCTTTGCAGGACCTTCCAGGAACTAACTGTCCAGGAGGGAAGAGAGGACATTTGTATAGAGAAAGTGTACTGAATCACACATGGGTGAGCTCAGGGTAACAGGATCTAACCTCTGTGTCACCAACGGTCCTGCTAGGCAGTGAAGACCTCCCAGTTCACCGAGGGGCCATTTACAAACCTGATCCTCGCCCGGGCTCAGCCCCAAGCAGGGTGTGGACCTGGCCTCGACTTCTCAGTGGTACCAGGTGTGTGCTGCAGGAGCCTGGGAGTCACATTCATGCCGCGGCTACTGGCACAGCCCCTGAACCCTGAGGGACACCCTTGCTGTGACCCCAGATCTGAAGCAGTTTGGAGAACCAGGCAGGCAAAACAGGACCTGGAGAAAGGACAGGGGCCACTGAAAGAAAATGTCATCTGTGGCCAGATTTGCTTCCCTCTGGGAAGCGCCAGGCGGTGTTTTGTAGTGAGGCGCCCTGAGCTCCCCCGGCCCCCTCCCAGCGGGGAGGGTGAGGGGTGGGCAGGGGGTTCTCTTTCCAAACTGCCCAGCCCTCAGGGACTTTCCTGCTCACTGACCCCTGAGACTCCCTCGCCACCTCCTTAGGCCGTTCCTGGAGGAACGTGGTCCACAGTCTCTTTGCTCTGTCCCTTTCTGGTCTCCCTTGGCTGCTTCCCTCCCTGTTGTGTTGACTGGCTCTGTCTGTCGCTCTGGGGGGTCTCTGTGTGTACATCTCTCCTGCCCTCCATCCAGCGGTCTCCCTCACCTCAGGGCTCCTCTCTCAAAAGACATCCATCCGCTGTGTGCCAAACCCAACCCTTGGGTTCCCCAGGAAAGTGGAGCTTGAGGACCCAGAGGCCAGGCCACCAGAAGCCACCCAGGGAGGCAGTCAGTGGCTCCCATGGACACGCAGCTTTGCCGGCTCCCTCGTGTGGCCATTCAGCTGACTCATTTCTAACACAGCCCACATGGGGCACCTAACTCCCAGGCTGCCCTCTCCCCAGGGTCCCTTCCTTCTCAGGAACTTTGTCACCCAAGTGCCTCCTGTCTCGTGAAGAATAGGCAAGAGCTGGCTCAACATGAACCCAGCCAGCAGGATCTGAGGACAGTAATTGAGCTTCTTTCCTGTGGCTCACCCAGCCCAGCTCAGTTTGGATCAACTACATTTGGCATAAGCAGGGCTAGAATGGCGTAATGTGGCTGAAATGCCCAGGGCCATGAGGACAGGGCTCTTCCCTGTACCAGGAGACCCTTCTCCTGCAAAAACACATCCGGCATCTGGGACTTCCACTGGGCCTGGGAGCAAAGGGTGGTCCCAAACAGGACATGATGACCCCCAGGCTGGGGACACAGCTTGGTCTGATTCAGCTGGCAGGGTCGAAACGTGTTCCTTGCCTCTGGACCGCCCTTGGCATCTGGATGCCTGATGGACCCGTGCCCCGGGCATCCCTCAGCAGCTCCCCAGAGCTCCACATTCACCCCTTTGTGGTTTCCAGGTTCGCAGCCCCTGGTGAGCCAGAAGCAGGTTGCAAACGGGAGCACCCAGCCAACTCTCTCACTGCTCGGCTCCCTGTTCTAGAACTGTCTCCATGCCAGCCCCACAGAGGAAGCCCAGACCAGCACCAAGGAGAAGACCAAAGTGGAGGACTCAGTGGATTTTTATGCATGGTTCTTGGGGGTTCCGAGAGGTCTTTTTGTGTGGCCTGGTCTTGGCCTGTGACAAGGACCAAGTATCTTTAACTTTCCCGAGTTACTGGTCCAGCCACAAAGCCCTTGGCAGTGGCCCAGGGCTCACTGAAGCTTCCAAAAACAACAAGAGAGCCTGAGGTTGGAAAGAGTAGTTCAGAGACTTTGTTCATTGGAAATGATTCTGTTACTGCAAAAGATGCACAGGTGCCACTGGGGTGGAGGGGAGCTTGGGTGATTCAAACATGGTGCCCGAGCACGCGAGGCCTGTGGCAAGCCCAGGCTCCAGCTGGTCTGGGAGGTGGGCACTAGAGCCATCCCAGAGGACATGGGGGCAGCAGGTAGTGACATCACATCTCTTTTGCAGTATAACTTGAGGAAATTCTAAAGGGCTTAAGGAGGGATGGATATTTTAAAAAGAATAATCTTTATGTTCACTAAAAAATAACTTACTTGAGCCTTCTCTCTCTCTTCTTCTAAATCTGCTTTAAATAAGCATCTCTCTGTCCCCGCCACCCAATCTTCACATGTTCACTGGCCAGGCCTGAGTTCATGATTCCCAGATTTTTCCTACTGTCCAATAAGGAATCTTTGAATGGTTTCTTTGAATGAATCCTCCTGGTCTTATAAATCAATCTCTCTCTCTCTCTCTCTGTCTCTCTGTGTCAATGTGTGTGACACACACACACACACACACACACACACACACACACACACACACATGCACGGAGTAAACCATCAGAGTCAGGGACCAAGAACAGGAATTTGGGACTTTGCTACTCGCTTGCCCAGACTCTGATGGCCTCCAGGCACATTGGAGACCCCCTCTGCTGAACGCCCAGTGATGTGCTGATAAATGTTGAACAACAGGCTCTTGCAGGCGAGGCTGAAAAACCCTGATCTGTCCCATTGGCCCCTTTCTGTGGTGTAAATATCATGTCGTGGCTGCTCTAGCACGACCAGTGTGATGTCTGGACCTGAACGTGGAGCCAGGAGGAGATGTTCGTAACTGGCTCCCACAGTCCCCACAGGAGCGTTTGGGGATGGATGCAAATGGCCTCTTGGGCCATGCCCTCCCCCATTCCCCTTTTCCCTCAATTCCTGCTCCACCTTCTGCCCCTCCTCTTCCTCTCAGCAGTTCAGAAAAAAGAGGGTCAACAATCCTCATCAATCCACTGACTATGCAGCCAGCCAGAATAACATAGCCCCCCCTTTTTTAACAGAACTATAAACCAAACCAAATTAATTTATTGTTTTTTTTCCAGATATGTAAAAAGGAAATAGATACATGTTTTTGAAAGTGAGGAAGGTATGGGTGGTGACCTCAGAAGGAACAGACCCCACCAAAGTGGCCAGGATGGTATAGGCTGCAGGGGCCCCGCTGCAGAAGTTCATGTCCTGTGCTTGTGGAGCCTGTGGTTGATGGGGTTGGAATGGACTTGGGAAAGGAGGGACATAGATCTGGGCTGGTGGGGGGCCCACATAAAGCCCTGGGAGATCATAGAGGAAAAGTGGGACCAAGGGACCCCATGCACACTGGGTCTCAGTACAGAGGTAACACCAGAAGCACAGAGTGCAGAGATCACTCTATCCACTTGGCAGAGAGAGCAACGTGACTGTTCACTGGAGGGCAATCCCATGCACCATCCCACACAAGGAGCCTGTCCCCTGAGCACGTATAAGCTGGAGGTGACAGTCCAGTTGGCTGGTCTCACTGCCCATTTGGTGAAAACACCTCATCGCTGCTTGTAATTCTGTTTACACACACATAGTTTCCCCAGCCGGGGCCTCTGCAGAGGCCAGCTGTGGGGCTAGGCATTAATAGTAAGACCCAGGAATCTGTCGCCACTGTGGAGGGAAACCGGCCATGTTTTCCTTCAACATAGTTATTTCCTGGGGTGTTTCCAAGGGAAATTTTGATGAGGCCAGACATTGGCCTGATGTGAGGCTTTGAACTGTCAGCCCCTTGTGAAGAGAACTCCTCTGGGTCTCCTGACCAGGACTGGTTGAGGCAGGGACAGGGAGGGGACGCCGTGAAACTGGCGGTCTCAAGACCTCCGGGTCTCAAGAGCAAAGACCAGTCCTCACTGACCCGAGTCACCACCAGACTGACCTCACCTTGTCCACTAGGAGGATAGACACTCCTAGCAGCACAGCTTCCTGATGCTGCTTGGCTGTGTCTTGGGCATTTCAGAGGTGGTCGACCCATCCCGCCCTGCCTCCTGGAGGCTTTAGCCCTCTCCCTACTTTATGGCCTCAAGCCTCTGACAAAATGCAAAGTATAAGGTTCCCCTTAGAAAAGCTGGGCCCTGAACCAGATGTCTATGCTTCCCCAGCACAGGCGTGGGGGAAATAACAGGCCCGGACACCCTTTTCCCAGTTTCTCCCCATTTTAACGTCTCACAGAACTCCAGACAACATCACCTCGGGGGCACCTGTCAACACGCGGGGTACGTCCATCCCCACGAGATTCCCTCCTGTTGCTGCTCTAGGGCCACTCCCAGGGCTTGCTGCCCCCTCACCTCCTCAGCCCCCAGCAGCCCCCAGCCTATTCTACATCTCTAAACTTCTGTCATTTCAAAACAACCCGTAAAAGATATGGGGAAAAGGAACAATTTCACACTGTTGGTGGGACTATAAATTAGTACAACCACCATGGAAATCAGTATGGAGGCTCCTCCAAAGGCTAGGCAGGGAGCCACCAGAGGACCAGCTGTCCCACTCCTCAGTACTTATCCTGAGGAATTAAAGTCATGGTGCCACAGTGATACACGCCATGTCTGCAGCCAGCACAATTCATAACAGCCAAACTATGGAACCAGCCTACAAGTCCAGTGGATGAATGGATGAAGAAAATGTGGTATGGACACACAATGGAGTTTTATCCAGCTATAAAGAAAAATGAAATTATGTCATTTGCTGGAATGGATGGAACTAGAGACCATTATGTTCAGCAAAATAAAAGTCAAACTCAGAAGGTCAGAGTTGTGTGTTTTCTCTTTTATGTAGAAGCTAGAGAGGAAAAGGGAAAAGAGACAGGGGTGGATCTCATGAAAATCAAAGGGAGATCAGTAGAAGAGAGAGAGTGCTGGGGAGTGATACTGACCAAATTGTGTTGTTATTGCTACGTTGTGTGCATGTACAAATATGTAACTACAATTCTCATCATTATGTGCCACTATATAATATGCCAATAAAAATGTGAAAATAAAAAGAATGTTCTACAAATGGACTTTAAATGTCCTATAAATGGACTGATAAAGTCCCTGTTCTTTTTTTCCTCACTCACTATAATTCACTGGGTATTTCACTGTGATGTGTGTTGATAATTCATCCCTTTTCATTGTCAAATACGGTATGGAAGGACCACAGCTTGTCCACCATTCACCAGGGAAGGATATCCAGAAGATTCCAGGTTTTTTGGCTATAACTATTAGAGCTGCTGTAAACATTTGTGTGCTGAGTTTAGTGTGAACATAATGCTTCATGTCTTTGGGATAATACCCAGGAGTACAACGACTGATTTGCATGGCAGAATTTGAGGAAGGTGCTGTCCAGGGTGGCTCTGCCACTTTGCGTTCTCCCCATACCCAAGTGACCTGATTTTTCCAGATCCTCACCAGCATTTGACATTGGTGCTATTTTCCATTTTAGCCATTCTGGTCGGTGTGTATCACTCTGGCTTTAACTTGCATTTCCCTCACATTAACGATGTTGAACATCCGTTCATGGGCTTGTTTTTCATCTGTATATTCTCTTCGATGAAATGTTTGTGCTTGACTTTTGCTGTTTTTCTAATGGGACAGGGTGTTTCTCCTTTTGTCTGCGGTGGTGCTGAGCAAGCGCTATTCCAGTTGCAGGATTGGTCGGTTCTTCGCTGTCAAGTTACAGGAGTTCTTTATGCACACACCAGTCCTTATTACTGTATGTTGTTTGGTGAGTCATTGGAACCTTAGTTCTTCAGCTTTCTTTGTGAGTTCAGTACCCACAGATTCTGCTCAGCAAAGGACAGGGTGTATCTCTGGAGGGTGGTTAACTGCCGGATTCCTCCAGCTTGGAGCCTTTGCAAAGCTGTTTGTTCTTGCCTTTAACTCTCTTCAAACTTCCTGAGTGTCCTGCTACAGAAGCTACAGAATCTTCTAGTCACCTTTCTATGGGTGTGTCCATCCCATACCCTGGAGATGGCCAGGAGCTTTGGTAATGGCCTGGCTTCTACTTCTCCTCCAGAGCAGCCGGTCCAGCCCACTCTTTGAGTAATTTCAAGGTCCCCAAGCCAAATTTGCCCTTGAATCTTTTTGTTCTTTGTCACGGGTTCTCCCCTTAGATCCTTGTCATTCATTATGGATCAAAACTGTCCCACAGGACACAAAATAAATGGCAGACAGGACAGCCCCTGGGAGTGCACAACTTGCTGTGTACCCAGAGTTCATCAGGGACAGGTGGACATTCAGAGCTGCAGACCCCACAGCAGCAGCCCAGGGTGCTCACTGTTCTGGGAAAACACTTCACAAAAAAAATCTGTTCAGCAATCAGTGCAGCAGAGGAAGCCCTGATGGCCTGCGAAGAGCCGCCATCCACATAGACACAGAGGTTCAGTGGGAGGGTCGCAGGACTGGATCTCAGGGCCCCAAGCAGGCAACAGGTCTCTGTTAAGGTAGAGGGACAGCAGGTCCTCTGACATCTGCCCTCAGCTTCTGAACTGGAGGAATAAAGAGATCAGCCCATCCAGAGTCTGTCAAACTCAGAGTAAATTTTCGGAATTAGCAGCACCTTGGGATTTTTTTTTTTCTTTTCCTACGTTATAGGGGGGGGATTTGTTCAGTGAAATAGACCACACCATAACTGTGCAAGGGTTCATGACCTCTTAAGAAACCCTTTGACTTTTACAGCCTGAACTTGAACAAACCTGGAAAATCAGAAAATTCTTTCCTGTTACAGCTCTTAAAATCTTGCAAAGGATGCCTAATCTATCCCCTATTCTGCTTCCATGCAGAAAGCTGGGGCACGAGGTGGCTCTTTGTTGAGCTTCCTATGAGTTTGTCTCAAAAAATCCCTTTATATCGCCCCATTCCTATTACCCCGGCCCCTCTGGCCCAGAGACAGGCTTCTCCTTAGCAGGCGTGATCTACAAGCGAGGCCCCCTTTCAGATGAGCTGCCAGCTTAGTTTGCTTGCTTTTCTTTTTCATCTAAACCCCAAATACCTCAGAACCAGCACCTGCAATTTTTCCTGACATATCCTTTGAACTTGAGGCAAGTTAAACCATAGACGGTTTCAATCTAGGCCGCCTTCCGCCACTCTGCTTCCAAGAAACAACCCTGGGCTTCTCTTCCTACCCACCTCCTGACAACCAGAAGAAAAAAAAAAAAAAAAAAAGGAAGAACGTCAACAGCAGCCCCTTCCTTGCCTCGGAGTGAGCACTGGAGAGAATAAGGCCCCCGGTTCTGGGCCTGGCCCTCCTCCCTCGCGTCTGCGCTCAGAACACCATGAACAGCAGCCGAGCTGAGGAAGGCAGACGGGTACATCCAGACGGGACAGATGTAATTAGCAGCATCATTTCTTTGTGTGCGCAGAATAGATAGCAGGATGCCACCACCCACATGACGCTTTGGCAACTGTAGCGTCACTCATTTTCACAAACAATTCAATGGGTCTTTGAAAAGTGCCTACGACCAGCAAAGACAGACGTGGAAAAAACCAGAACGACGATTCAGCCTGAGTTCCAGAGTTACTGGAGAGTTGCTCTGAGGACAGTGAAGCCAGACCCGGTGGGTCACTCCGCAAGCCCAAGCTCAGAGGGAGAGAGCCCGCGTTCCCGGGGCAGGCAGCCGCGCATGGTGGGAAGAGCTCCAGGTGGGAGATCCGGACAGCAAGGGCAAACCGGCCCTCTGTCGCGGGCCCTGCTGCCTCTGGGCCTTGCTCTCCCCAGCTGCTGAGTGGGCCCTGGCACCTATGTGTCTGTCTCTGGACTTGAAGCGAGTCCTGTAGGAGTAACTTGGAAGAGTAACCTCTAGGGTGGGGGTTGCTGTCATAGGGCACAGCCATTCCTGGGACCTCTCTAGCTGTGTCCCACACCATGGGCACTCCCTCCGTGGCATGTTCTCAGGAAGCCCCCTGGTTGGTAAGTGAACCCTTACAAAACCCAGACTGCGGGGCCCAGTCTCAGCAGGCAGCAGGTGAAGCAGCATGATTCACCGCTTTTCTCCTCTTCCCCCCAAAACTGCAGGAGAGCCAAACACCAAGATCGGGGGACTTGTTTCACCTCCCCTTTCTCTGCACCCCCATCCTGCATCCCTCACCCTGGCACCTCCCCTACTCCTCTCCACCGTCTTCTCCCACTTCCTGGATTGTGGATCTTACCTGGCCTCTCTGGGCGACACGGAATCCTTGTAGGGCGTGGGTGGTGGTCCAACTATCAATGGAGGGGCCGTCTAAGGCCTCTGGTAACAGGAATATTCACAACTCTTTGAGATTGTTTTGTGTTATGGTGTCCTCAAAGCTGTCCAGAGTCCCAACTCAAAAGCTTGTGCCAGCATTAAAAGGAATCATGACATTGGGGATTATTTTAGGGGAGGGATATCAGGATTGAACTCAGGGGCTCTCGCCCACTGATCCACACCCGCAGTCCTATTTTGTATTTTATTTACAGACAGGGTCTCACTGAGTTGCTTAGCACCTAGATTTTGCTGAGTTTGGCTTTGAACTCACAATCCTCCTGTCTCAGCCTCCCTAGCTACTGGGATTACAGGCATGTGCCCCCGCACCTGGTTTGGGTATATTTTTCTTTCCCAAACATCTATCTAAGCTCATTTCCAGCCCCTCTGCCCCTCTGGTGAAAATGAAAATTTGAGTTCCTTTCTTTTCTTTTTTTGAGTTCCTGTCTTTCTTGAGAGGCTTCTTCCAAAACATGATCCACCTCTCAGAGTTGGAGAGGCGTCTGGGTTTCCTTTCATTCAGATGAGGCCCGAGTCCCCACAACGCCTCCAGCTCACTGCCCAGTCCTGCTCCAGTGCCTCCTCCTGCTCCTCAGCACCCACTAAAGGGCACTGGCCTCCTCTGTCCCTGCTGCCCACCTTCCCCACTCCACAACCAACTCCCAGGGGTGGCCATGGGCCACCAAGGACATGATACAAAATTGTCTCACAGGGCCTGGTAAGTGCCCACAATGTTTGAGCAGATGAAGTTTTAAGGAAAATTATTTAAGCTCGATTTGCCAGAATTCCCATGGGTTCTCTGTAGATCTGAGGCTGAAGTTATTTTCTAGAAGGGCCTTGGAAAGGGACTGTGAGGGAACGGCAGGCCACACTGGGGCTGAGGTCAGGGGCCCGGTTGAGGACCCAGCTCTGCCAACCGCGCCTCCCCGTGGTGTGCTGGACACCTCTGGTCCTGGGACTCTACTTCTCCATCTGTGAGATGGGCTGCCCTGTGGGCCTCACAGGCTGCTTTGAGGTTCTGTGGAAACACGTATGTGTGCAGACATATGGGCCATTCTTACTAGGGAATAAAGAAAACAGAAAGGCCCCAGCATTTCAACTTAGAATTTTAATAATGCATCAAGGAAATATTGGTGAATTGTATTGAAGAAAGAGCCCCAAACTCCTCCTACCTACTGAGATTTGGAGAAAGTGGCCTCATTTGGTGTGAGAGGCGGGGGCGGGGGGGAGACAGAAGGTGGAACCTGTCCCTATCTCTGGAAAACTCTAACAACACTGTTAGATCCACCCTGACTCCAAGTCAAGGCTGATATAGATTATTAATATTCCTCTCTGCTCAGCTGGGCACAGCCCCACGGGAAACCTGAGGCAGGAGGATCCAAGTTCAAGTCCACCCTCTGCAACTTAGAGAGACCCTGTCTCAAACTAAAAAGTAAAAGGGGCTGGGGATGTGGTTCAGTGGTAGAGCACCTCTGGGTTCCATCCGTGGTACCACCAAAAACTAAAAACATAAATTTTTAAAAATCCGTCTCGGCCAGCTGCTAGAGGGCAGGGCTGGGTTGCTCGTCTCTGGGCCCAGCCGCCTCAGAGTTCAGCGACTGTCATGTGAAATCCCTGCCAACTGGTCGACACCAGGCTTTTTCTTCACTGAGGTTTTTCTTTGCTGTCTTTATCATTTCCTCTCCTGAGAGCGAACTCTGCCCAAGGTGACCTAAGGGAATTTGTCCTAAACACATATGGGGACATCGAGGGTGAGATTTATTAAGTTCATTGATGTTTCCCTGAAATTCCAATGACTCCTTCTCCTCCAAGATTTCCATGGGGTGCGTTTGACCGGAAGGAACCAGGGGCTGAGGATGGGGGCTCCTGACCAACAAAGGGGCACTGAGCACTGGACTGGGAGTCCGAAGCCTGGTACCCCTCCATCAGCTGCAGCAGCAGCCTGTTCTTGTCTCAGCCTGCTTCACCTGGACAAGGAGGGCTAGGGCGGGCCAAGGCTAGCTGCCCCTAAAGTTCACATTCACCTCCACAGTTGTTAAGCTGATCTGAAAAGTCCCTGAGGTGGCCCGGGGCTACCAACCTGTGAAATCAGCCGTCTACAGACAAGACAGACCAAAGATGGCCACAGGATCCAGGGGACAGAGAACTTCAGGCACCTGCAGAGGACACCAGGTCTTCCCACCTGGCAATACTGTGTGTCGCCACATACTGTCACCAAGAGAAGCAGGCGCTGTCCACTTGACTCCACTGGGAGTAAGGAATTTGGGTTATTTTAGATTAAAATAAAAATGTTCTTTTTTAAATTTATGTATGTTATTCTTTTCAAATGGTTACTAGTCCTTTTTAAGTTAGAACACAGATACTTATTAAGTTTTATTGGACCTAAGGTTTTATTAAATGAAACTGTTTCTTGTTTGTTCTTGTTTGTTTATTTAATCTAAGAACACTATGAAAAAATGACTGAGATACTAAGGGCATAGCGGATCAAGAAAATTGCTTGTGGACTAAGGGAGAGGTCAGCATAAGAAATATTATTTCCTTCTCAGAAGTGAGAGGAAATACAAGTTAAAGGACAATAAGAAAAAATAATAAAACAAATCCAGAACACAGGGCAGTTTATGCTCTACTTGGCCTGGTCTCTTCAAAAAGTCAATGTCATGATATATTTTTAAAAAAATTGGAAGGGGGTTTGGGGAAGGAAAAATAACAGAATGAGACAAGCATCATTACCCTATGTACATGTATGATAACACAAATGGTGTGACTCTACTTCATGTACAACCAGAAAAACAAGTTATACCCCATTTGTGTAAAGTGAATCAAAATAAATTTTAAAAAATTGGAGAACTGATCTAAATAGAGACATTACAAAGCCCACTCCTTGATGAAACCCTGGTTTTGAAAAAAAGGGACATTTAAAAATGTTCAATTTGGGGGAAGTTTGAATTTGGAGCCGGTATCAGAAGATACTGGGAATTATTATTCATTTTATTAGGTGTGATAAATGTTCTTGTTTTAGGTAAAGTCTGATTTTCTTTAAAATAGTTTGGCAAAAAAAAAAAAATAGGAACAGATAGAGGAAACATGGAGTATTATTAAGTATAGGTGATGATTTTACGGTAATCATGTTTTTATTTTCTGAAAGTTTTGTCCTAGTAAAAAGTTTTTTAAAAGTGAATGTGTTTCTGGGAATTTGTCAGCATGATGTAGGATGTAAATATGGGGACAAACCACCGGGAAGCCCTCCCAGCTTTGCCTCAAAATCATGCAAAGGAAAATGGCACCTTGACAGCTGAAGTTTTTGTGAAATAAGCTATTTCCCTGTTGAAAAACAAAATGCAAACAAAATAAAACGAACAAACAAAAACCAAGAAAACCCCCAAGAGCCCCACGCACAAAGGAGAGGCCGCTCTGTCCTCACTCCACATGGCTGGACAACCCGTGTGGAGTACTGACGTTTTCTACCCACTGAGACAGACACCAGAGGTGGATGGCAGGATGACAGTGGGGGTCCTGGAGTCTCGACACCCACCCCAGCATTGCCACAGGCCCTGGCCCCAGGACTCACACTGAGGGTTCTCCTGGGGCTGACTCCCCAAGAAGGTACCTACGACTGCCTGAATGTTTGTGTCCCCCCAACCCCAGAGTCGTTTGTTGAAACTAACACCAGTGCAAATGTATTAAGACGTGGGCCTTGAGGAGGGAATCAGGTCGAGAGGCCGATGCCCTCACACAGAGGTTAGCACCCTTATGAAGAAGCCCCAGGGGGCTGCCTGGCCCCTTCCATCACGTGAAGACACAGCTAGCAGATGTCTGTCTATGAGGAGGTAGACCTCACGGGACACAGAGTCTGCTGGTACCTTCATTATGAACTTCCCCGTCTCCAGGACTCTGAGAAGTGAATTTCCAGTGTTTACCAGACACCTGGTCTAAGGAATTTTGTTATAGCTGCCCAAATGCACTGAGACAACATCCCTTAAAAACTGTACCCAAGATGCTGGAGGTATTCCATAGCTGACCTGGTGGGAGTTACGTGCATGTAGACAAATGTGGACATTCACTGAGTGACCCACTTGACATGCAGTACTGTACCGAGCATTAGTTATGCCTGCTGCTTAAAAAAATGTTTTCTACACATACACACACACACACACACAAATGCATTCCCGCAAGCTAGGGAAGAAAGTAAAATTTTAGCCTTTTATCTTGGAAGTTTCTAATAATTACTACATTTCACAAAAACACCCAAGTAAAAGATCAAGATTTGAATATGTGCTTTTAAAATCAAGCAATAGGCAAGAGAGAATTTTAATATCTCAACCATTTTAAACTTTTAAGCTTCTGTGTACCCGGCCAGTCATGTCTTGATCTCTTTGTTAGTCTAACTTTAGTGCTGGGCAGTTTATTGTACAGAGTTCTGCAGTTCTTTGAGTAATAAACACATCAGAACATTTCTTCCAAGCATTAAAAACCACATTGGCGTTGGTTGTTTTTCAGTACTGGGGATGGAACAGGGGCGCTCTACCACAGAGCTACATACCCAGCTCTTTTTTCATTTTATGTTGAGACAATGTCTCACTAAATTGCTGTCTGTCCTCAAACTTGTTATCCTCCTGCCTCAGTCTCCCAAGTACCTGGGATTACAGGCATGTGCCACCATACCTGCCTATGGCATTGCTTTTTAAATGAATGAACGGAATTCTCCCAGTGATGGCCGTCTGGGTCTTTGGGGCTGGCAGAGTTCAAAGTGATGGGTAGGCAGACCAAAAACCAGTGAAAGGAAGTGGAAGGAAACCTCAGTGCAGTCTAGGTGGGCCTCAAAAGCCCTGTCTCTGACCAACAGCCCCGTAACTGAGCTAGAAGAAGGAAGCAGCTGCCCACTGTCCAGTGCAATGCCAGCCTGTGCCACCTGCACCTGGAAGCCAGGCCAGCAGCCTTGGTCACCTGGCATGGACCTGGCAGCCCTAGGGCTATCCATCCTGGACCTGGGCTCTTGAAAGCAGATTATTACAAGACCCCTTACAACTGGACCTGGGGAGGGGGGCTCCTCAGGGTGCTTCTCTGGGGAAAAGGGGATCTGTGCAGGATGGTGCCCAGGGCCTCCAAGAATACTCCCTCCTGCAGGAGCCTCCCTCTGCAGCTCACCAGCTCCCCCCTGAGGTAGAGTTGGGAACTTCAGGAAGACTGTGTGGGCCCAGGACTCCTGGAAGATAGATAGGCAGGCATTCTTGTTGCAAAGGGAAAGTCACAGAGATCCAAGTGACCTCCAAAGAAAGTCTGCCAGGTCCCCTTCACCTTCTTCCAGATGCAAAATGTCTGCAGAAAAGACAACCAGCTCCAGCTTTCTACTTCCCCTGGAGTGTGGTACCAACTCCCTCCAAGAGTTTTCTCGGATTCTCCCACCTTTGCTGGGCCACTGGGCTTGATGAGGAACCTGGCGAGTCCTGGCTGCTGGGTCACCTGTCAGCAGGTCTCACTCTCACTTCCCTGGCTGCCCCTTGGCCTTTCCTCCTCTGGGCCTCACACTCCTGCTCCGAGAAGGCACTCGATTTGGAGGCTGCAAACATCTGAACCCATTCAGATCCAGCTCATTGACCTTGAGCCTCTTCCTGCGGCATTTCAAATGACATGGGCAACAGTGTGTAGGGGAGAAGCGGGGACGTGGCAGTGAAAAGACCTGCAACCGGAGAGTCAGGAATCAGACCAGACCATGGATCTGCTGCCCTTGCCTTTGTGACCGTGGACAGACCACGGAACCCTCTCTAGCCTGTGTACAGGTGCTTGGTGATGCACATTCAGTGTTACCACATCGAGTCTCTCGCAGCGCTTGGTTCTGAACATGTGGGTCCCTCCAAACTTCATATGCTGAAACCTGATCCCAGTGCAACCAAAGCAAGAGTAGGGTCTTGGAGCAAATGATTAGGTCACAGGAACTCCAATTTCAGAATGGAATTGAGCCCTTATAAGAGACCTGAGGGTGCCTGTTTGCCCCTTTCAGCATGTGGGGACACAGTGAGAAAGTGCCATCTAGGAGGAAGCTGGCCCTCACCACCAGACACCAAATCTGCCAATGCCTTAATCTTGGATTTCCCAGTCTCTGGAATTGTGAACAATACATTTCTGTTGTTTCTAAGTTATCCGGTCTAAGGTATTTTGTTACAGCAGCCTGAACAGACAAAGACATATGCACTGATATTATCCCCTCTAATGGGCTTCAGAAAACTGTGTGACTTCTCCGAGGTCAGACAATTAGGAAATGATAGCACTGGGTTAGAATTTAGGCAGTAGAACTTCACGGCACGATTATGACCGAAATCCTTGAACTAGCCAACAGCAAAGCAATGTTGATACAGGGGATGGACAGAGGTTCTTCCACTGCGAAGATGCTAATGCCTACTGTTATGGTTTAGATGTGAGGTGACCCCCCTAAAGTTCATGTGTGAGATGATGTAAGAATGTTCAGAGGTGAAATAATTAATTATGTCAACTGTAACCTAGTCAGTGGATTAACCCACTGATAGGGCAGTAATGTAGGCCGGTGGGGAGTGGCTGGAGGCGCTGGGTCACTGGGGTGTGCTGTGGGGGTTTATATATTGTGTCCTTCCTTGCTGTCACGTCCTGAGCTGCTTTCCTCTGCCATACCCTTCTGCCATGATGCTCTGCCTTACCCTGGGCCAGAGCTATAGAGTTGACCATCTATGGACTGAGACCTCTGAAACCGTGAGCCATATGAACTTTCCCCTCTAATTGTTCTTGTCAGATCTTCTGGTCACAGTGGCCCAATGCTGACGAAAACACCTGCAAATTTAGTAAAAGTGCAAACATTCTCATGTCTCTGGGTCATAACCAGTGACCTTACCCGCCTAGAAAAGTGCAGAGACAACTGCCTCTGGAGGGGCAGAGCAGCCTCCTGGGAGACCAGGGCCTAGCCACTGTCCTCAGCCGGGACCTGTAAATACGGATCGCCACAAGGCAGGCTGCAGTCCTGTGTCATTCCCTGTCCATGAGAGGGTGAGCAGGGTGACAAGTGGACCAAAAGCCACATACTTGCAAAGTCACCCTTCCTCTGGAGACCGAGACCCAGCAGATTCTTTTCCTGGGAAACAACTCTATCCAGCAGACATCTGTTACTGCGAGGCGATCTGTAAGCCATAACAGTTTAAAAAACAGAGTTTAAATGCTTAAATAAGAAGAAAACAGTTTGCCTACGTTGCAAAACAGCATATAAACTGTGCTGGAATTAGCACAAGGGAAATATTTATCTTCTAGATAGTCTCCAAACAGGGCTTTTTTTTTTTTTTTTGGATGGTGTGTAATTGTGTTTATTGGCATGGAAAGATGTTCATGATATATCACTAAAGGAAAAAAAAAAAAACTAGTTGCAAACATGAAAATGGACTTCTTAAAGGGGCATTAGCCCCCGCTCCCCGGCTGGGGCCAGGCCCCCTCTGTATGCGCTGCAGAAAAAAGGGAAGATTGGACCAAGGCTGGACCAAGGCTGGACCAAGGCTGGACCAAGGCTGGGCGGGCGACGGTCTTCTCCCAGAAAGATGGTAGCATTTCTAGATGGGATGGGCAATGCTTGCCTAGCTGGAAGCTGGCGCAGTCAGGTGCAGTGGAAAGGGGTGGACTGTGGGGTCCAGAGGCCATGGGCTCCAGTCCTGGGACGCCCGACCACAGCCGCAGAGACTGTTGGGATGTGGCTCTGTCGGTCAGCTCCCCCAACCCGTCCATAGGAGTCACACCTGCTGCTCAAGGGCCACACTCTGTGACACACACCCCACCTGCGGGAGGCACTCAGGAAGTGGTGGGATCTCTCAGCCTCCCATCTGTTTTGTTATGACGAAGACGTGGGTTGGCCCCGTTCCCAAGGGGCAACACCGAGGTGCCAGGCTGTGAATGAAATCCACCGAAATCTTAGATGCTGACCCTTCGGGCATTCACTCAAGGAATATTCCTGAGCGCCTGCTCTGTGGCTACTGTGGCCAAGCCCTGGGCTGGTGGCTGGGAACCCAGCGAAACAGACCCTGTCCTTGGTGAAACAGGTCACAAACCAGCAGCAGATAGCCAGCTACAGCTGGGGCTCTGAGGGGCTGCTTCCAGGGGTCCTCAGGTATGGACTCTCTCAGGACCGAGCATAAGGCCTTGGCTGACCAGTAGGAGAGCCGCCAAGGTCAGGAGCACGCTGCTCTGAGCGGAGGAGGCAATGGCGAAAGCATGATGCTGGGCTCGCAGATCTGAACGGAGGCCCAGGAGCAGCAGAGCCTCGGCCGGCAGCAGGCCGTGGGGCTGGGCACAGCTCTCCCTAGCCCTGCAGCCGCGAGGCCACGGTTATGACTCAGACTTTTATTCTAAGAACAAGGAGAAGGTACTGAAGAGCTTACTCAGAGTGAGCAGCTGGCCCGCTTAGGTCTTTAACAAATGGATGCTGGTCGAGGTGGGGGTGGGGGATGGACAGCAGAGAAGAGCTGGCAGGCTGCAGCAGCCACTGCAGGCACCACCTGCAAGACCCTCACTCAGAAGCCCTAAGAGGGACCTCAGCTTTCTGCAAGAGTAACTTTGGACTTGCAATGCCCATGGGAATTCCAGGAGAGCCCTGCTCTGCCCAAGGCCTGGGGACGATGGCCACATGGACATTTCCTCTCACCCCGCCTCCAGCCCGTGTCTTCCCAGCACTGACTGCGTGATAGCCTACTAAAGCCATTTAAAAATCCCTGGAAGCTAATGGTACAAGACCATTTAGCACTTAAATAGATGCAAGTTCTAGAACAGCCACAGCCAAAATGGAAGTAAATAATGATGGAATGTGAGTCACGACGATGCTTGCCTAGTAGTTTGCAAAGCTTGTAAACAAACTGTCCTCTCAGATTCAGAGCTGGGGCCTGGGAGCTGGGTACCAATTAATCAGCCCCCAACTCTGTGACACATGGACGGGTATATGACCTTGTTAGCAGAGCCCTGGGGGAGACTCAGCTGACTGGCCATTCAGTCCTTCTCTGGAGTTCACCTGAGGCCGAAATCAAGAGTCTTTCCCTTGAACAGAGGACTTGGGACTTCACACCATTGTCAACATGAAGCTCCATATCCTGGTATTTAGGGGTATTAAGCTTGTGGGCTTAAATGCTGAGCACAACCAGCTAGTCATGACCTGTCCAGCCCCTTCCAGAGGTGGGTCACTTTCTTTCCTGTGGTAGTTTTTAGGGAAGAGCCCACATCATCACAAACTGCTCCTGGGGGCAGGGTTCAAGCCACATTCTTTCCTCCCCCAACATTCCTGTATCTACTTTTTAGCCCAGGATATAGTAGGTGCTCATTGAACATCTGTCATGTGAGTAAATGCACACACTTGCCCATAGGCCAGTGTTCGTCACAGCAGTAGCTTCCGGGGGTCCTTTACAGGCCGTGGATGGACCAAAAAGGGAGCTGGGTTAGGAGACAGGTCAGGCTCCAGCCTCAGACTCTGCCACTCACCAGTATGTGTGAGTCACGTCATTTATTTCTGTGTTCTCATCTCGAACCTCCTTGTAACTAAGGCAAAGGAAAGGTACACTGCCAGTGTGCAGTGACCCCCTCACACCTGAGAGGGGAGCGCCACAACCAGCCAGCAGTGCAGGACCACAGGGAGGACACGGACCATAACGTCTGCTCAGAAAGCTGGGCAGGCCAGCGGAGTGGATCAGGAGGGATGATGAGCAACTGTGAAGTCAGAGGAAAAGGTCAGCCGGGCTGTGCTGGCTGCATGAGGGAGATTAGTGTGCAAGCTCAGAGCGAGCAGATAACATAAATATGTGAGTAGCCTGCTGCACTGTAATAGGGAACAGAGGGGCCTGCGGCCAAGTGGAGAGGACACACATGCCCTGCTGGAAGCTGCACTGCAAGACTTAAAGCATTTGCCCCACCAAACACAACAGAATGCACCCATAGCCTGCAGGCCGAGACTGGGTATTAAGCAGGTCTTTTTATTCTGCTACTTTGCCATCTGGGGCCTTGCTGACCCTGGAGGGGCTGTCCCTCCTGGGGAGGGCTGCTTCCTCCAAACCAGCCAATCCAGAGCATATAACCTATGTGACACCTTCTTACCAGGTTCTCACACTCGGGGCCACTATCCACCTGCCCTAATCACCCCAGGGCCAGGTACCAGACAGTGGGGACAATCCAAATGTCCCAGAGTCCAGGAGAAGAGGCCAACCAGCCAGTCGGCCTGCTGATCTTCTCGTCTTTGCCAAGGAAACCACAATGAAGGCTCCTGCTCACGGTCTGAGCCCTCCTTGCCTTCTGACAGAGCCCGGTGCACCCCCGTGTGACCCTGCACAACTTGGTGTGCCCCCTCCTCTCAGGAACAGTAGCAAACTCTTTTCAATGACAAATGTCTCCCAAGCGGTTGGCCTTGCTAGACCTGAATAATAAGACCTACATCTTTCAGACCCCTCCACATGACACTGGAGCAAGGCAGTTTATCCCCCGTTGAATCCTGACACCCAACACTGTCCCTTGCTCAGTGTGGACACAATTTAAATACTAACCAATGGAAGGATGGATGGACAGATGGACAGGCATAAAGATGAAAGTGAAGGGCCAGAGAGGCATTCATTCGGCCCCATGGATTCCCTACAGTCTTCCCGTCTCCCTTTGGGACTACTTAGGACTCTGAATTCTGTACGTGCCTCAGTTCTGAGATTGGCACGGATGCAGGTGGTCAGGCAGGCAAGTCGGAGGGAAGAGTGGCATTTCTCTGGGAGACCATCTTCTGGGTAACTCTGGCTGCTTCCTTCATCTAGGGCCTTATAAAGAGATCATTATCTAAAAGGGTCTCTGAACCCAGTGGTGAAAGGGGAAAGTCAGAGGGAGGCCCCAGCCCACCTCCCTTCCCTCTCACTGCCCCACCTCCCTCTGCTCCTGCCCACTCTGCCCCATTGTGGGGAAGCCGAGCTGCAGAAGCAGTGTGGGGTCTCATCTTCACTCTCGAGCATGCGCTGGTCTATTCTGCTTGGCTATGACCGTACTTCTCTGGCCCTGGGCTCTTGGGTGTCTTCTCAGCATCCCTGACTCATTCCCAGGTTCTCCAACAGGCAGAGAAGGCAGAGGCAGGACCCCCGTCTAGGAAGCTCTGAGGCAGTGGAGACGATGTCTGCTGTGACAGACACTCAGGTGGTGACCCAGTCCTCGGTGGTGAATGCTTCCCCAAAGGCCATCCTCCCGCAGCCCCAAGATGGAAGGACTGCATCGCGGGATGCAGTGGTCGGATGACTAAGCCGGGGATCCGGGGATCTGCCTGTTGGAAGTCCACGGGCAGGGAGCCTGCAAACAGGCTGACCAGAACAGACCCAGCCTATGGTTTATAATGGGCATTATCCAGGGGAAACTTAAACTCTCCTCCCTTCTCTCCCCAGAGGGTCCTGTTGGATCAATTATATTCAACATCAGCGAATATTGCAAATGGAAACAACCAGAAGGCTTATAAGCATCTGAGGCGGGTTATGTTGTACAAATCAGAGTTGGAGGCTTAGCAAAGACACTGGGGAAACGACAGCCAGCCCTGCAGATGGCAGGGACATTAGGTAAAGGGCAGGAGCCTGACCTGGGACCTGCTGGGCTCCACTGCAAAGGAGGCGTTCCTGGGCTGGCAGGGACACAGGGCCACCACGTCCCATCCACAGCCTCTCCATCAAGAAACACAGGCTGAGGGGCACTCTCCCTGGCTGCAGCCTCAAGCCAGGGCCAGCAAGCCCAGCAAAGGGGGTCCCACAGGAGAAGGTGATGATATCCGCATGTGGGCTCTGGGAGAAGGGGGTCACTCCCACAGCTCCGTACTCAGCACGCACCTATGCCCGGGTCCTGTTCACCGCCACCTGGAGTTGGCAAGGGCACCACCCCGAACAACTTCCCATTTGTCTTTTCTTCCTTCCTGGTTGAGTGAGATCTTGTTTCCGTTGGGCCAAACTATTTATCTGTGTGGCATGAAATGTCACGGATTGCGAGCAAAACCAGGCCCAGCCCACGCACAAGAAATAATAACCCTTTGCCGCTGCTCACATGCTACTCCCCGAATCTTTAGGCTATCGGTGACTCATTTTCTTTGTCCAGCACTGAACTGGCTCTCAAGAAGTATTTCACTCAGAAGGCAACTGACAAGATGACAGCCCTAGTAGTCTGATGTCACATGAATTTGTGCTTAAATTAATTTGCAAGTGAATCTGGGGACACACACAACCCCTTGCCACAGAAGCAGGGCAAAGACTTACAAGGTAAAGGTGGCTGTAGGTTTCACCTTGTGGCCTCCCGTGAAGTTTAATCAAGCTATTAAATGTCCCAAGTGTCCAGTGTGGAAGCAATCTCTGCTTGTTGTGTGAACCAAAACCTCAAAGCTATGTTTATGTAAGATTAGCCGTCATGCAAAACTCACTGGTCAAGCAGTTAATAAAATACACACATCCCATCGAAGGGTTTTGTACATTTGGTCCTTGCACGTAACAAAGCAATGATAACCCCGCACAGTCCTGAGAGCGAGTCCCTCTGCTTCGGGGGGGTGACAGTCCTGGCTTTTGGGGGCTCATGTATTATAAATTCTGGAAGCTCGTTTAGCTGCAGTTTGAGCATCGGGTTCGTCTTCCTCCTCTTCCTCGGTTCGCTTGTATTTTAAAAACAAGTCAGACTTCAAGAAGCGACTGTAGCTGTCATACTTCATAAGGTTGAAGATCTGAGGAAGAAAGAGAAAGAGTCTGAAGGCTGCAGCTAATCCAGGCCATGAATCATCCTATCAAATATTTATTAAATACCTACCGTGTGCCAAAGAATACAGATACGGTACAAAAAAATACACAAAGAAAGCAAAAGGAAGGCATGCGCTAGACAAGGCAGTTTTCTTGGTCATTATGCGAGCATTTCAATGGAACATGTAACTTGGAGAGTCACAGGAACAAATATATCTTTATTTTCCACAGAAGTACAGATTCACGCAGAACTGATTCACATCTTTGAATGAAAAGGTCCTTTAAGAATTGCTACTATATTTGGATAGATAATCCAGGGATGCATTCCCTAAGAGCTGAAGGGGGCAGAACAGAACTCCCCAGCAACCCATCCCAGGCTGCCTGTCCTCCTTCCCATCAACGTCAACTGCAGTGTGGGCCGTGGGCCGTGGGCCGGGAAGAGACCAAAGCCAAGGCACTCTCCTGCTGTGCAGACAATCTCTTTCTGAGAAAGCCCTGGCCCTTCATTTCTCTCCTTCACCTGTCAACTTTCAGGGCATCTGAGGTCTAAAAGTCCACAGTGCACCAGGGCGCCTTCCCTCCAGCACAAACACAGGCTCCAAGAAGCGGAAAGTTTCAGAAGTGCCTAGAATGTTGCTCACCACCAGGCGGGGTTGTCAAGTGAGTGGTAAAATCCTGACATCTTTTAAACCCACCCTCTGTCGACACACAGTTTTGTAAACTAAATGTCAGATGGATCCTCGGAACATCTACTTGGGGGATGGGAGGTGCCTCCGGAGACCTTCAGCCTTCATACCTTCATTTCCCAAGGTCAACTGCAACTGCAAGAGAACCAAACTACCATGTCACTCTGCAGCTAGCCCGGCCACGGCCAGGAAGGATGCAAGGTCGCCTGGTGCTCTTTAAGCTGCCCTTCCAGCCCACCCGAGTTCCCTAGAGCACTGATCTACTTCGTAGCAATCTCATAATCCTGGGTGTGATTATAATTTGCTGAGGTTTGGAGAAACTATTAAAAAAAATCCCAGAAAATACAAAAATGCTACCCAGGAATGAGGCTGGAGCTAAGGAATGCCACTCCCCTTTCATGGCCTCCCTCGAATGTGCTAAGCAGGTGTCACTGTCCCTTGCCACCTGCACTGTTCGGACTTGCCAGGCACAGGGCCCCCAGAGGGAACTACCAGATGCACACCAGTTGAAAGTCCAGAACAGACGTTCAACGCGTGACTGATGGAAGGGCTTTGTGAGGCCCTCCTGACACACAGCCTGTACCCCCCACACTCCCAGGCCCACAGCAAATGGGACCCACCACTCAGGGCAGGATGCGGTGTGACCTGCGACTCGTCTGAAGTCTCCGTGTGTGGGAGAGGAACATCCTGTTTGCCTATAGTGGCTCTGAGGCTCAGCTTCAAAGGGAGTTAAGGCTGCTCTGGAGGCACCCAGGGTTGGAGGGCGGGGAGGCAGGAGGCTGCCTCAGCCTCTGGCCTCTGACACTGCACCGGCTGCCAGGAGATCCCAAGACCGCAGGCTCTTCTCCCCAGCACCAGGGCTGCCAGGTCAACAGGAAGGGGCCAGGAACTATTTAAGAAGCGCCTGAGGGCCACTCCCTGCTGGGGCAGGTGTGAAATGCCCCAGCAAGCCCAGAAGTCCTGCAGGCTGAGGCTACCTGCCCTGGGGCTGCCCCACCTCCAAGGGCCACAGACTCACCAGGAAGCAGCTGTAGCCATGGGGCCTAGACAGGTTCTAAAAAGAAAAGGATGTGGCTTCTGCTGGCCTCGTCCTTCTGCCTGCGAGCAGCCTGATGGCTTCACACAGGGTCCAGAGGCAGCTCCCCACTCCCTCCAGCGAGGGCCTCCCAAGCGCTGGTGTAGGAGCTTGTGCTAGCAAGAACGCCCGCTGACGAGCTCCTCGTGGAACCCGGCAGGTCGGCAGAGAGGAAGCAGAGGCGCCCAAAAACCAATCCCAAGAACAGGCAGTGCGCCCAGCTACGGATCACACCTTTATTTATGTTAGGACAAAAAGCCAAGAAGGGAGCCAGGAAATGTTTACCATGAGTGACCAGAAACCGCCCAGCGTGCCCGGCAGAGGCTGGTGAAGTGAACCAGGCCAGGAACAACACTGCCAACGTGCAACCACATGCCAGGCATGTAATCCTGATGACACTCTCCAGGACCCTGATTTTATAGGAGGAGCTGGGGCCTTGGGGCTCAGTACCTTGCCTGAGGGTGAGTGTACAGGTCAGCTTTGGCTGCTGTAACAAGTACCACAGACATAGTCCCTCACAGTTCTGAAGGCCAAAAGTCCAAGGTCAAGGTGCCAGCAGGGCTGGTGTCTTCTGAAGCCTCTCTCCCTGGCTTGTAGATGGTCATCTTCTCTCTGTCCTCACATGGTCATCCCCTTTTGTGTCTGGGTCCTAATCTCCCCTTCTTATAAAGACACCAGTCAAATTAGATCAGGGACCACCCCAATGACCTCATTTAATTTAATTATACCCACTTATGGGCCATCTCCAAATAGTCACTTCTGAAGTAATGGGGGATAGGACTTCGACACATGAACCGGGGGAGCACAATTCAACAGTATGTTTGGGTGCGAGAGGTGCCAACTCTGATGGCTAGCTCTCCAGACCACAAGGCTAGACACCCACCACTCCTATGGCAGAATACGCAGTCATCAAAAGTGAGGTCTGCAGAGAGCTGAGCGTGGAAAACACCCCATGAATGTTAAATGACTGAATATTAAACATCAAAGACACTCAATCTAAAAACAATGACCCCAGATATGTGTAACAGTGTGTTCGTGTGCAAGAGGGAAATAAATATTCCTAAAGGTCAACAGCAGGTCAAAGAGTGTGCCCCCCAATATATGTCCACCTAAACCTCAAAATGTGACTATTTGGAAATAGGGCTTGTGTTAAGATGTCAAGATAAAGTCATGCTGCAGTCAGGGTGGGTCCCCATCCAAGGACTGGGGTCTTCCTCAGAAGAGGACACACTGAGCGACACAGGGAGGTAGTCATGTGAAGACAGGCAGAGAACTGTGTGCTGGCAGAAGAGGAGTCTGAAAGCTGGAAGACACAGGAAGGTCCCTCAGGAAGCACAACCCTGAAGCACCTTGACTTCCGACTTCCAGCTTCCTGACCTGGAAGAAGATGCTGCTGTTTTAATCTGCTCAGGTTGTGGTCACGTGTTACCGCACCCTGGGGAGCTCATGGAGTCCACTGAACCTCTCATCCCACTCTGGCTCAGGCAGAAAAGGCTGCCCTCGGGGTCTCAGATGGTTCTACCAAAACAGAACTCCGGAGGGGAACTGCGACCACCACCCAAACACCATACGAATCCTTGAATTGTCTGCAGGGAAGAGAGGAAAGTGGAGATCACGCCAGCCTGAGACTCAAGGTGGGCAGAAGGCATCGGAGTGGAGCCAGAGTAGATGGCGGGTCTGAGGGACGGGCAGCCGGTGAAGCAGAAAACTCAAACTGGCGGCTGGGTTGCTTTCTGCATTTTCTTTTTTTTTTTTTTTTCCCTGCTGGCCAAGCCAGCTGTGGCTTAAAGGTTGCAAGTTTTGGCAGCTCCACATCTGTGAGCTGCCTGCCTACAGTGTAAACTTCAGCAGCACAGCCTTGGGATCTTGCAGGCAGCTAGAGGTGGGCCTGGGAGGGGAGGGAGAGGGCCTCCCTGTCCAAGTGCATGCAGGGTCATTATCCAGCACAGGGCCATTAGCCTACCAGGTGCCACGCCCACCCCAAATCTCAGAGAGCAGTGATGGGTTGGGATTCGCCCTTCTGCAAGGAAAAATCCACACAGCGCTCTGACCTTGGACTGTTCCAAATAACGGACTGCTCCAGGAAAGGACCCGACCACGGAAGCACATTCCCCCCAACAGAGAATGGGGCTCAATGTTCCATCACTGCTCCGATTCGCTGTATGTCAAGCCTAATAAATATTTTAAAACCTCTCAGAAGACAAGTACATTAGAGGACCTAAATGAAAAATGCATCTCCCTTCTCTTCAAAACCCTCTGCCAGGTTATTTCAACCCACACAAGGGGAAAAAAATAATCTTTCAACGCACAAAGTTTTTTTTAACAGGATTTCATATTTGCTTCAAAAATTTGGTCGAGTTTTTGTATGCAAATTGCTGAAAAGCAGCAGCAAGCAGTTGAAGTTCTAGAATGTGTCTTCTCTCCCCCATACCTAGACTACAGACATACTTTCCCAGCCATGTGAACACACAGGAAGTAGAAAGGAGGAAGCCCCTCTATCTGTGGCCCTGGGGTGATTGACAGAATCAACGGGGACCTGAAGGTTACATAAGCCAGTCGCAAATAGGGACTGCCCACACCAAGATGCAGACCACTCTCCGTCTCTGAGGCAGGAGCAGACACAGACCGCAAATGACAGACAGCTCAGGTCAGCCCTCGTCCCCAAGCATTAGGGTGGGCCACACGTGGAAGGTTCTGTTGTGTTGGACAGCACTCCTCATTGTAGACATGCCCACCAGAGATAAACAACACCCCAGAGGGTGCTGGGCATGCGTGGAGTCTGAGCCTCTGGGAGAAATGGAAAGGCCCAGGCCCGTAGGAGCAGAGCCGAGCACGTGGGGCAGGTTGGCACTTTTTCCTGGAGTTGATACTCAAATTCAAAGCCCAGTGACACCTCGGGCTTACACTTGGGGAGAAGGCATTTTCTCATTGCCTTTGGCCACTGGAAGGAGAGCTAAGTGCTCTTCCAGCACGCTCTCACTGGTCTTCCCCTGCACACCATTTTAAAGTTACAAAAAAAATCTAAAAGCATTTCAAATGCTCTCCTTCACGCCCCACCTCTCAGGAGGCATGGGACACGTGTAGATGTGGGAGCCACTTTTTCTTCCATTTGAACAAAAATCACAACCTGTTTTCTAGCTGGCTCAGCTGTTTCTGGGCTTGGTTTGATCTTTGTTAACAAATGTCATCCTGCACCTTAGACAGGGATGTCCTGAATCCCAGCTCTGGCCACCACCTCGGCCTAGGAGCAGGGGTGCAGCCAAGCAGGGGAGCTCGGGCCATGGTCCCGGGGGGGGGGGGAAGGAAGTGGACTCAAATGACCCTGCAGGCCGGGCAGCCCCTCCTCCCCACCCACAGCTGCTCCACCCCTCCTTAGCAATGCCAATGAGACAGGCGCTTATTTCTCACTTCTTGGGTTCTAGGGAAGTTCAGAGAAATGACACTGCCCCAAGGGCCCTGTTCATGTTCCTTTGTCTGCCAAGGATGTGGCCAGGAGCGTTGCACCTCACCGAAGCCTTTTAAGCCTTTAAATGTTTTCCTTCAGCCTCCGAGGGTGAGGACTTCCTCTTGAGACAGCCACCTGAATCCAGCCCTCCTGGTCCCGCTCAGGACCGGTCCTGAAGCCCAGTAAGGGCAAGCCAGGCCAACTTTAAGTGCAGGTGAGGGGTCTCTGAAGTTTACAGGACAAGAAAGAGCACCCCTCTCCCTCCCAACCTGCCCTATCCTCCTACATGGCCAGAGGAGGTGAGGATCAAAAGCTGCCACTGGCAATGAACCAGACCTATCTGCCTCTGTAAGTCACCCTGGGTTCCAGAGGGCACAGACCCAGCTCTGTGGTGGAATTCAAACCCGGGGCTTGGAGAAGAGGGTTGTGTAAGCCAGTGCTGAGAAATTTGCTGGAGCAAAATTCTGTTTCACATCTTTGCTGTGGTACGACCTTGAGGCCTGGGCAGACTTCGGTGCTCCAGTTCCTAAATGCTGGGAGCAGATCCAACAGGACAGACAACCTGGTGGACTTCCTGGGAGGCAAGAGAGAAGCAAGAGGCAGGCTTGAAAGATTTCACTTTGCACTTGGACCCTCCTGGGTTGCACGAACTTTCTTTTCTTTCTTAGCAACGATGCTGTGCCAATGTAACAAGTCAAACTCATTTTAAAAATTAATTTGTTTAAAATTCCAAGAGACACAGTAACAAGATGATTCATGCATGGCTAGTGCCCACTCAGTTGGCTCCTGGGTGGCCTCTTCCAACCGTCTGTGGAGTTCTCAGCCATGCTGGTTAGCAGGACACGGGTGAAGGGGCCAGAAGAACTGCCGCTGTCAGCGTGCAGCCTGCTGTGCCTAATCTGTCCCTTGCGCTGTGGCGGACTCCCAGAGTCTCAGCAAGTGAAGGAAATACCCGAGAACCCACCAGGGCTGGAGCAAAGGAGGACGTGACAGTCAGGAGGTGAATGTGGGCAGGAGGGCAGCTGGAGGGTTGGTGGCTAAGTGCCAAAGACAGTGCCACATAGCAGCCATGAAGGGAAGATGGTGCCCCAGACGGGAGGAAAGGCAAGACCCCAAAGGCGGGAAGCCACGTTTCCAGAGAGTCCTGCTTCAGGTGGAGAGTGGCTGTCGTGGGGTCAGCGGTGTGACAGGAAGCGGCCCTGGGCTCAGGTCCCACTCCATGACAACAAGCAGGCACAGCAGCCCCCACCAGTGAAGCACCTCCACAGGCCGAGGTGCCAGCTCCCTCCTTCCACGAAACAACCTGACAGTCAAACAGACCTCCCCGCAAAAGCATCACGGGAACTGAAGGCGTCTCCCTGAACTTGTCAAGGTGTCAAAAACCAATACGGAGAGCAGGGGCTGTAGCTCAGTGGCGGAGCACTTGCCGTGTGGATGTGAGGCACTGGGTTCGATTCTCAGCACCACATAAAAATAAACGGATAAAATAAAGACATGCAGTACATCTACAACTATGAAAAAAAACCAAAAACACCTGGAGCTGGGCGTGGTGGCCCATGCCTCTAATCCCAGCCACTCGGGAGGCTGAGGCAGGAGGATCACAAGTTCAAAGCCAGCCTCAGCAACTTAGTGAGGCACTAAGCAACTTAGTGAGACCTTGTCTCTAAATAAAAAAGAAAAAGGATTTGGGGATGTGGCCCGGTGGTTAAACACCTTGGGTTTAATCCCCAGAATCAAAAAAAAAAAAAAAAAAGGATGTGAACATTATTGGCTGCTTCTCAGGTAGGACCCGAGGCACAGGGAGGGTGGGGCACGTGTACTCTGCCAGTGTGGAGCCAGGGTTACACCGTCCACGTTGTGGACCAGAGAATTCTCGGGGTGCATCCTGTGCACCGTAGGAAGTGAGGCAGCAGCCCGGGCCTCTGCACTATTTGCCAGTAGCACCCTTGTCGCAGCTGTAACAACCAAAAATGTCCCCAGACACTGGCCCACATCAGCCATATCACCCCCAGTTAAGAACCATCCACTTGCCTGAAGTTCAGCTCCCAGTACATTGCAGAGGACAGAGTGGCCGTCACGGGGGGCTGGCTGCAGCCAGGCACTGCAGGAGGCACCTCAGATGGGACCATACTGCACCCCAAATCACCGTAGTGGATCCCCCATTTCATAAATGAAGAAACCAAGGCACAGAGAGGAGAAGCATTTTGCCCAGGTTCACACAGCTACTGAATTCTGAAGTCAAAGAAGCTGGGGGAGGGGAGCTCAGATCAAAGAAATAAGGGTGTGACAACCAGGGGCGACTTTAGGACTGAGGTACCGAATGTTCCTATAGGCTGCTCTGCAGCACAGCTCAGAGAGGCAGCCACGTTGCCACAGCCCCACAGCATAGACGGGGACACAGAAGCCACACAAAGGAACAGAACCTGGGGTCAGAGCCACCTCTCCCCTCTCCTGGTGCTGAGGGCCAACCTAAGACACATGACGGTGAATCTGAGCTCAGCATCCAGGAAGGGACAAGCTGGGGTCGGGGAGGAGGCCTTGGGGCTCAGGCCACCTAGTCCAAACAATGAGCCTTGGTCAGGAGATCAGGGTTCATAGTTGACTTTTTAGAAACAGAAACAGCTGTACACCAAGTCATCTGCTCTCTCTTGTGAAGCTGGTAGGGACAGGACAGCCAGAGTGGGTATCAGAGCCAAGGGGCACAGCTTTCAAGAGAATCAAACCCTATTAGTCCAACTGATTGGTCCTATAAATAACCACCACTCAAAATCCCCACAAATAAATGGTACCACAGGCCCAAGGCCTGATGCGTCCGATCCCTCCCAACTCAGCTTCCATCCCCATCTCTCACTATACCCCACACACTGATGTCCCCAACATGCCAGCTGCCTGCCTCAGGGTCTTTGCACTTGCTTTACCCTGGGAAGTCCTGCTTCCCAGGTCTTCTGACCCTGCCCCCTTGTCCTTCAGGTCTCAGCGGTCCCTCCAGGGACCAGCAGACTCAGCAGCCCCTCCTTGTCATGCCTGGCCATCTCTGGGCTCTTGTAGCTCCTTCTTCACATTTATCCTCGTCTATATTCAGGGACCGACAGGAGCCAATGTCCTTACTCACGTGCAGTTCTTAGCTCAGTCCCTGCTACGTAATAGGACCTCAATCAATATTGGGAGCATAAAGGAATGAATGAAAAAACAAAGCCACAAACTAGAAAGAACCAGAATCGAAGCAGACCTCCCACCAGTGGATTTTTAAAAGAAAGAAAGTATAAAAAAAAAAAAAAAAAGACCCATAGGGAACTCAAATTCACTGAAGAAACCAGCTCTGCAGCATCCAGAGTCTGGGTTAAAGTACCAAAGCCAGGCCTGCCACCCGCTTCCTGTCTTCCAGTTTCGCCAGCAGTAGGGGGGATCTGCCGGGCCACATCTGTGAATTAAACCAGAGCATATCTCTGCTGATAGCAATTTTCCAGGTAACCAAGATTTGAGCCCCAAACCTCTCCTAAGATGTGGCTTTTGATGAGATGCTTATTAAAATGTACACCACAGTCTTCACACAATACACTGCCTATAGTTCGACTTTTCTTGATGGTGTGGGGTCATGAGGCTCCCGGATCACATCACCTTCCTACAGCACAGGGAGGCCACAGTGTGGTGTGTGGTGTCGGGGGCTCCCACATGCTCTGGCTCCCGATCACTGTGCTGTGGTTTTGGGTTCAGTATCGCTTTCTGTCTCCGGGCTGGCTGTTAGTTACCATTTTCTCACTGCCCACTGTTCCAAGCCTCTTCGGGCCCTTGAAAGCTGCTCTGCAGAACAAAACTTGTTAGGACTGTTTGCAAACCAGAGTTAGCAGGACCTGAGCAGACGCCATGAGGCTCTCCTTTGAACAGGGTGCAGAGACCTCGGGTCTTAGGGAGGGTTTTCCCATTCACAAGATTCCAGTCTGCCCCACAAAGCCCATGCTACCCTACCAGCAGCCCCAGAGCAGCGGGCACTGCCACATCACCATGAGAAGCGGGGCCCCAGAGCCCTCCTGGCGACGGGGCTGGAAGCAGCATGGAAGACAGCCTGTTGGGGCAACTCCAGCATCAAGCCAAGCAGCGCTCAGGAAAGCCACAGCCACGGAGAGCGTTTGAAAGCTCTGTGAACTCCTGGGTTCCAATCCTGTCTCCCTCACCTTCAGTCTTCACTTGGGACAACAGGGCCCTCGTGGGGGCCTCTGGGAGGAAAGAATCGCAGACAGCGCTGAGTCGCATTTTGACAGTTAGCAGCCAGGCTCCTGAGAGGCAGTTTTCCAAAGTGAACCAGAGCCCAGGGGCCCTTCCCAGGGACTCGCTGGGAAATCAGTTTACGTTCCCAGTCCAGCCCTCTGCGTCCGTGGATTCTGCCAACCGCAGAACAAAAATATTCAGGAAAAAAAAAATGCATGTGTGTCAGACACGTGCAGACTCTTCCTCCTTGTTCCTGAGACATACGGGGTGACGATTCACGCAGCACTTGCCTTGCGTTCCCTGTTATAAGCGACCTAGCAATGATTCGAAGCACACAGGAGGAGTCTGGCAGTTAATGCAGACTACGTCATTGGCAATAAGGGACCTGAGCACCTGGGTTTTGGTGTGCTAGGGGTCCTGGAGCAACCCTGAGGACATGAGGAACAGGACAACTGCACCCTGCTTCCACCCAGTGGTGCCTGAGGGGCATCATTAGTGCCTCTTTCTCCCTCCCCAGTGAACAATTTTTAAAAGAGGGTGTCGAGGAGCTTCCTTCACATTCAATAGTTGAGCCGCATTACGTCCCAGGTGCTTCTGTGGGGCATCTAGAGAGCAAGTGTTATTTAGTGATTCTCTCCAGTATGGACTCATGACAGGTTTTCCCCTCAGTATAATTTAGTTTCCAGTTTCTTTTGATGAGCAGGTATGACTGATGTAACCAGGTAGACAAAAGTTAGTTTTTCAAGTTTTTCTTTGGCCTGCAATCCCAACAACTCAAGAAGCTGAGGCAGGAGGATCACAAGTTCAGGGCCAGCCTCAGCTACTTAATGAGACCATCTTGAACCACAAAAAAAAAAAAAAAAAAAAGACTGAAGAGGGGCTGGGGCTGAGGCTCCGTGATAGAGGGCCTCTGGGTTCAATCTCCAGTAGTGCAGAAAAAGTAAAAGAATAGAAAGAAAAATATCATCCTCTCTCCCTCAAGTTCCACCTTTCTGTGGCAGCTGTGTCCTCCAGTGGCTGCCTCTGCTGGGCTGTGCGTAGATATCTGGGAGCCCGAGGTGCCACCAGAGTCCCAGCAACCCCTCTCCTCTTCTCCTGCCTTGCCCTGTGATCCCAGGAAGCGGGGTCGCCTTTGTGCCCATGGCCTTTCCACCTGCTCTGCTCCAGGGCCTCAGGGGCCTCTGAGCAGCAGCGAGAGGCTGCCCAGGAGCTGGGAGATCCCACAGGCCATGAGGGTGGGAAAGAGAGCACAGCCTTGGGAGGCAGGCAGGCGAGAGTGAACCCAGCCTCCAGCACCTCCTACTGCTCGAGGGGTGTCCCGCTAAGGACCACTGGTTCTTCCTGAGCCTCGCTTTCCTCGTCAGCAAAACGGGAACGATAATATTCACTGGAGGTTAGGTGAGCCAATATATGCCAAGTGAGGCGTCACGCTTGGGGGCAGCTCCTTATTCACAGGTACTGCTATTACTGAGAACACCTAGAAAACGGGTCAGTTGAGGAGCTCGACCCTGGCGGCACTTTAAAAGCATCTTAGGAATAGCCAGGCATGGTGAGTGGCATGTGCCTGTCATCCCAGTGAGTCAGGAGATTGAGGCAGGAGGATCTCAAGTTTGAGGCCAGCCTCAACAACTTAACAAGACCCTGTCTCAAAATAATAAATAAATAAATAACAATGGGCTGGAGATGTAGGTTAGTGGTACAGCCCTTGCATTCTATTCCCAGTACCACAAAAAATACGTAAGTAAATAAATAAAGTACCCTAGGAAGCTCACGAAAGATGCTGAGGTTCAGATGGCGGCAGATATTTTCATGTGGCTACAGTGCATTCCACTTCCTTTCCCTCCACAAATCTATATCCACAGCATCCTTCCCAATGGTCCAAATCACCATCTCCAAGAGGCCCTTAATAATACTCCCAGGAGGAGGGATTTTTTCCACATCCCAATCTGATTCAAAATTCGTATGGAATTCGTACTTACCATTATGTCAACTGGAAAACATTCTCAAGTTACTTCTTACATTTTAATTTTCTTCCTATGTGTGTGTATTTCTCCCATCTGACGATGAGCCAAGATAAGGCCTCTTGGATGTGGGACACACTCTGGGTTCTGTATACACCCAGGTGATCAAAAAAGACCAAGCGACACACAGATGGGGTCCGTGGTTCTCAAACTGCAGCCACAGACCTGCAGCCTGAACTCACCTGGGGACTCACAGGGAGCCAGTCCTTGCCTTTCTGAGCCCCTCAGGACTGCGTGCCACCCCGGGGGTGGGGCCCTCTGTTTTAACACATCCTTCAGGGGATTCTGGGCTTGCCCGACTTTGAGGTCCGCCAAGCTAGGCTAGAAGCTGGTCCCCACCCACCACGCCAGGTAAGACCTTTGCTTCCTCAGGAAGGACGGGGCCAGCAGAAGTGTGAAACGGGTCTGTGTGCCACTGTCCACGTGTGTGGCTGAAACCCTTCAGAGCAAGACGAACAGTCTCACCTGTAAATTCACATCTAAGATCTCATCCCCTTTATCTAGTACCACGTATTTCTCATAAGAAATTTGCCAGAAAACTTAAGGTTTACCCCTTTACAGGTCCATTTTGAAGCCTAATTACTCCTGTCTTAAGTGGAATATCTGCCAAACATTAAATTTGTCATTGTGACCCAGGAGCCACACTGTAAACTGGCATGCCGTACTGGGCCACCAGCAGTTTGGAGTTTGCACAAAAGCATCGGCAGGTGCCCTGCCACCTTGAGTCTCTGCACGGGTGTCCCAGTTTGTCCTTCCGTGGTTACCACATGCTGCTTCTTCAGCGTGGGCTCCTCAAACAGCCCCAGCCTCCCCTCCATCTGGGCTGAGGCGGCAGAGAAGACCCTGCTGGTTCAACAGTGTGCAGACTGAGAGTAACGGGGCCTGGGGGAGCATCCCACCATCCAGCCCCCACTCCTTCACCAGCCAGGGCCCCTCTGAGCCTCAGCCTGCCCATCTCGATGAGACCGTTTCCAGGGAGCCTGACATTTGTGCTGCACTGAATCCTCAGCCTGGATTGAATGTGGGTTTTCAAGGTGCCGGCAGGGAAGTCGGATTACCTGGTCTTGGAGTTTCTGGAACATCAGAGGGTGTGGTTCTTCCAAGATCTTTTCATTGAGCCGCGACTGCCCCTCCACATTGACTTGAGATGAGGCCTTGTTGGACAGAAAGGTCATGTAGATCTCCTTGGCCTTTTCCTGCATCTGGAGGAGACAGAGGGGCCCATCTGTTACCTGCAGGCCCAGCCCTTCCCCGCCTGGGTCCCTGCTCTGCCCTTGGCCAGGCTCAGAGGAGCTACAGCCTCAGGAGCTCCAGCTGCCACTCCAGAGCCCCTGGGAGGGCTCGTGGCAGCCCAGCCCACCCTCTGCCCTGCTTGTACTTCTGTGCCCGCATCTCCTATTAACAGAATCTCTACGCTAACCATTCAGAAATGCCGAGAAAGCACCCTGACCCAGAGTGAGCACTCGGTGCCCTTCAGGACCATCCTGTGATAAATCCTCCAGATTCAGGGCTCGTGGGGATATTCGCAAGAAGCAACGAGGCACTGAAGTATGCTACGATGAACGAATGAACCTTGGAAACATCATGCTAAGTGAAAGAAACCAGACGCGAGAGGACACGCACTACATGACTCCGTTCACATGAGCTACGCAGAATAGGTGAATCCAGAGACAGAAAGACTAGTGGTCGCCACAGGCTGAAGTCAGGGGGTGACTGCTTGATGGGTATGGCGTTTTTGTCTGGTGAGAAAGAGAGTACCGGAACTAGACAGTGGTGACATCTGTACATCACGGCGAACATACTCAACACCACAGAGGTGTGGACTTTAAATGTTTGGAATGGTATGGTGAGACTCCCCAAAATGGTCAAAATGGCGAGTTTTGTACTAAGTACACTTAACCACTATTAAGAGAAGTGAAGGACGGAGTGTGTGGCTCAGTCGTAGAGCACATGCTTAATATGCCTGAGCCCTGGTTCAATCCCCAGCACCGAATAAAAGAAGTCAAGTTAAACGGTGCGCACATGCCCACCAGGGATCAAGCGCCTGCTATGCTAAAGACCCCTGAACATCCAGCAAAGCGCCATTTCCCGTAAGCCCCTTCCCTGATGAGGACAGGGCCAGGAGAGGCGCCCTGCGGGCAGACTCAGGACGTGGCTCCGAAACCTTCAGTTCCACTCAGTTCCCTGCCTGAGAGGCACAGCGACCTCTCCAGGGTGTGTGGCCTGTCAGCCTCCAGGGCAGGGTGTAACTCGCCCACGGCCCACCCTGAAGTCCCCAGTACAATCCTGCCAGGAAGCCGGAGCCCTACGGAAGTCAGACAGCGGAGATGCAAAGGTGACCACACATCAGCACTCCGGCTGCACCCAAACCCGACTGTGGCTGGCGCAGAGCACTCCCTGATGGGAAGGAGCCGCTTCGTGGTAAGTACTTTGTCTTCAAAACAATATGCCTCGTGGTAGAGGCTGCAGACCTGGGGACTTCCCCTGAGAGGTCTATTTTCTTTCAGAGAAAGGAGACTTCCTGTGCTTCTGCCTCACCTGCAGCAAAGACGGCATTTCTCCAAACATCAGGTCTAAGGCATCTCCTTCCCCTCAGAGAGGGCCCCCCAGAAAGGCCTCTAACTCTCAGCCTCATGGCTGTGATTCGCCAGGGAGAGAAGGGAGCTGAGCGGGGCCTGCAAAACTGCCTTTCTCTCCAGAGAGCCTCCTGGGGCTCCGAGCCTGCTGCAGAACTTGGCTTAGAAAAGTCAAAAACCTTCTGGTCTTATGGAAACCACCAGAAGTCTTCCATAACTGATGTTTGAAAACAGGGGGAAAGAACATTTGTGGTTCCAGAGGCTAGAAGACCCCACTGGGCTGAGGCTTGACCAGAGTCCCCTGGGAAAGCAAGCCTGTCCAGTGGTTACAGAAAGACCGCCCGGGCAGGGGTCGACCCCAAGCTCGGGCGTCTGCTCTTTCTTGACTCTCAACATAAATAATGAGTTGCTGTCAAACTCAGAGACAAAGAGCCCCTTAAGGTAAATATGGATGTTCCAAGGACAGGTCTGGGGACCATCAGCGAGGCCCAGGGAGAACAGCATCTCTGTGCCTCTCAAAGACCCATCCGCTCTATGGAGCCACGAGTCTCCCTCCCATCACCCCCTGCTCTGCCGGGAAGGAACATTTTTGGAAAACCACTTCCTGTTTTACAGCTGCTTCACAAAAGTAGAATTTCAGCCTGTCAGAATAGCAAACTCCATGCAGAGGCTTGAGAGCAGAATGATTTGAGGACTCCATTCCCCTAGAACACACACACACACACACACACACCACACACCAACAGACCCATGTGCATACACACATACACACATGTGCACACACTGCCTGAGGAAATCCAGGCTCTCATAAACAGTTCTAAAGAAGAGCCAGGTAATGAGCAGCTTGAGGTTGAGGTGGGGGCCAGCAGGCCGCAGGGCAGGAAACAGGTGGCCGGCCTGCAGGTGTACAAGCCCCAGGACCCAGCAGCCCTCCCCTCACCCACCAGCAGCGCCTCCTGAGTGTCTGAGAACAGGAGTCCTAAACCTGCCTCACAACTGCTGCCCTGCCACGGACGGAGCATGCACTGAGGAATGGCCGAGCAGCAGAGCTTATCTGGGCCAGGATAGGAAGCATGACTGAAAAGGGAAGCCCCGAGACCGCCGACCACAAGCCAGTCACGGGAAGGCCTGCTGTCCAGGCCGAGAACACTGAACACAAAAGAAGAACCAGTCACTTGAGCTATCTTGGTAGATTTTTCCAGAGCTTTGTTAACCCTATTCTAGCTGCTGTCAGGATGAGAATAGGAGAGTCACCCTGGAGGGGTCATGGACCTGAAAAGAAGGCCAGTTTCTCTTCCATGGTCCTGAGAAACATACCAGATCCCAGCCGAGACAGGGCCTCTCCCTCCCCGAGGACACCTAACGTGCCCAGCTTCCAACACACCCAGAAGGTGCTGCAAAAGGACCCAGCCTGGGCCACCAGCTCAGGACCGTGGATGGCAGCGTCTGCACCCAGGCGAGCGCCTTTCAGATTCTGCCGTCTGGGCCTTTCCTCCAGGCCTGGCAATGTTTCTGCTTGCATACACTCGGAGGGTGGGCCCTCGAACCGTGCCCCCAGCCGGTGCCTGCTCAGGAGAGGAGAACTCCTTCACTATCAGCCCCAGAAACACCCTCCACAAAGCTTTGACAGCAAAGCGCTCAGTCGCCCAGCACTTGGAAAGATGTGGCTCGGTCCGTGGGTTCCCCTCCCTCACTCAGGAAACATGCTTCTGTTTCCCCACTAGGAAAATAAAAATCTGCTTTGACTTCACATCCCGATGACTAATGGCCCCCACATCCCCAACTTCTGTGGAAACATCCCAAAAGAAAAGTGGGCACTGGAGTCCTTTCTTCCCCCCAGTCCCTCCCAGGCCCAGCCAGCCAGCCAGCTCAGGCAGTCTCCGGCCTCCCACCGGCCCCCAGCCTTGCAGCCTCCCCTACCTTCATCTTCCCAGCTCCCTTTCTCAATGGCTCAGGATCCTCCAACACCTCTCTGTTCCTATCTTCTTTGGGCTCTTCTCCCTCTCTCCTCTCCCTAAATTCTGGGGTCCCCCAACTATGTGCTCTGCCAAGGTTTTGGCCCAACATTCTCCCCCAAGCCCATGTGCCAACTGATCCCTAGTGACGTGGCCAGGGATGCCCCACAGACACTGCAAACCCTCCACCAAGAGCAGGGTTGTCCCTCCAGTCAGTGCCCTGCAGCCTCTCCTCCGGGACGCTGGAAACCCTGCGACGCCCTGCGACACCCACTGGGCCTCTATGCTTTCTGGCTCTGCTCGCTTCACCCTGAATGCAGCCCCCGGGATCCTGCCCCTCTTCGACCCTAACACCCCGCTGGAGGCACACCGCAGGAGATAACGTGTTAAGGGCACTGGGGGACCAAGCCACCAACTGTGTTCATGTCGGTTTCAGAAACAGGAGGAGGCAAAGAAAGTACTGAATAAATGGTACAAGAAAAGTTTTGAGAATTGGCCCAGGAAAAGGAAGGAGGCTGGAGAAGGAACAGATGATGGGCAGATAGCAAGGTGAACACACCTAGGCACCTGCAGGGCTTGGAAGGGGCCACGAGAGGCCCGGCCAAGGGCAGCGACTCAGGGTTCAGGCATCAGGTCACCAGATGGAAGGGACGGGAGGGTGGCAGAAGGAAAATGTTAGTCACCCAGGTCCTTGAACCCCACCTCCAACCCCAAGAGCCCCAGCCGCCTCCCTGTCCCTTCCCCCTGAAGCCTGGAATTTTCTAAAGAAATGAACTAAGGGGAGACCCAGGACAGAGACCGGAAGGAGGGTGCAGAGGCGCTGCTCAGCAGAGTGGAGGAGGTTCAGTGACGCTCCAAACACACCCAGCACGCCTCTCCCACCCAGCGGGTAAACACAACCGCCAGTGGCCCACCAGGAAGAGACCAGAGGGACCTCGTCTGGAGAAAACAAAAACTAAAGCAGAAAAATGAAGGTAAAGTTGAAACCTTAGGCAGGAACCAAAAGCCAAATAGACAAAGATAGGAGGAAAGAATAAATAAAATTACAGGCTCAGTCCAGGGATGAGGGTTGGGAAAAGAGACCAGAACCAGGTTAGGGGGTGCCAACTACTGGTTATGGTCCCAGCTACTGGGCAGTTGAAGAGGGAAGATCACTGGAGCCCAGGAGATCAAGACCAGCCTGGGCAACATAATGAGACTCGGTCTCAGGAAAGAAAAGGAGAGGAAAGAGAAGAGACCAGAAGAAAATAGAAGAAGTTATTTAAAAAACAAAAAGCCAAAAACAAAAAACAGTGGAAGCTGGGTATGGTGGCTCACACCTGTAATCTCAGCAACTCGGGAGGCTGAGGTGGGAGGACTGCAAGTTCAAGGCCAACCTCAGCAACTTAGCAAGGTCCTAAACAACTTAGTGAGACCCTGTCTCAAAATATAGAAAGGGCTGGGGATATAGCTCAATGATAATGCACCCCTGGGTTCAATCCTCGGTATAAAAAAAAAAAAAAATAGAAATAATAGCAATAACATAAGAACATTTCCAAGAACTATAAATTTCCATATTCCAAGGCTTTACAAAGAGCCCACGAAATGAAAGGACCCTGGCCCCTCCCAAGCCCCTGTTTGAGAATATTGGTAATGAAAAGCAGATCCTATACTAGTCCAGAGGGGGAAAAAGCAAAACAAAACAGCTTATACCTAAAATGCTGGCGCTTAAAAGCTAAAGACAAGGGGACAGGGCTGAGGATGTGCTCGGCGGCAGAGCGAGCGCCCAGCATGCGCCAGGCCTGGGTTCAACCTCCAGTACCGCCATCGCCCCCCGCAAAAAAAGAAGGTGCCGACAGTGGGACAATGTCCTCAAAGCTCTAAATTTGAGCTTAGCTAACAGGCCAAGAAGTGACCATGCCTGCAAAGTTCCCAGTGAGCTGCAGCCCAGAGTTCCTACACCTCAGTGAACTGGGAGAGTTGGACAAAACCAACACTGTCGCTCCACAGTCCCCAGCTGCCCAGGTCCCCTTCTCAGCTGTTGCTGGCTGTGTGCCACCAAAACAAGGGAACAACGCAGCAGAGGAGGATCCAGATCCTGGGAAGGGATGCCTTTCCCCTTGTGGTGGCAGAGGAAGCGAGAGGGTGGGAGCAGAAGTCAGAGAGCTGTCCCCCCAGAAAGCAGGACTTCAGGGACGACCTGGCAGCACTGTGGGCCAGTGGGGAATGCGAACGCTGGGAGAGCAGAGAAGGGCCCTAGAAGGAAAACGTAGGCCAGGCGCCTGTGATCGCAGCCACTGGCGAGGATGAGGCAGGAGGACGGCGAGTCTGAGACCAGTCTAAGCAACTAAGGGGGCCCTGTTGCGAAATAAAAAGGGTTGGCGATATGGCTCAGTGAAAAAGCACCCCTGGGTTCCATCCCCAGCACCAGGAAAAAAAAAAAAAAAAAAAAAAAGAAGAAAGAAAAATGCAATATTAATCACCTCTTTACAAACAATAAGCAATACATTCTTCATCATAAAAATGCTTACTTAGAGATCTAAGTAAGCAACCCCTGAGCTACAGCAGGAAGACGCTGTATATAATAGAAGAAAAAATAAAAAGGACTGGAGAGGTAGCTCAGGGGTAGAGCTCCCCTGGGTTCGACTCCCAGTATGGGGTGGGGGTGGGGGGGAGACAAAAGTCACATAGCACAGGCTGTGGCCAGAAAGAACGTCCAAACCAGAGGCCGAGTGAGCTCCGGAAAATGCTGAGGAAAGAGAATGACTCCTTATCATATCCACTTGTGAAGTGAATGAACATGTTTGTTCCAAGGAGCATGTGTCACCTCTGAAATTTTCGACACTTTAATAAAAAAAGCCTCAGGGCTGGGGACTTACATAGAGTGCTTGCCTAGCATGAGGCCCTGGGTTCATCCTAGTGCCACAAAAAGTAAATAAATAAATCCCAAAAGCATACCCAGGAATGAGATCGAATCATAGCATTAAACAAAACAGATACAAAGAACCCACGCCACAGGAACCCGCATAACTCTGCCAACTCTAAAATACTGTTAAGATGCAAAGTGCTGTTATGTTTAAATGCCAGTGCGGGTCACCCTCAGAGCTGTCATCATCAGGAACCCTGCCCCACCCCCTCCCTCGGTGTGGTTTTCACAGATCTGTACCAGCTGCCAAATCCCTTCCGATCCTGGCCACACAGGCTCCATGCGTGTGCTGACTGACGGACGAATGAATGAACTCAGGGTAGCCAAAGAACAATACCTGGTTAGAGTTTCTCCTGAGATCTGATAGGACATACATGCTGGTTTGTTTTCAAAGCTAACGACATCTCACAGGCTAACTCATGGAGAAAAGGCACTTGAGAGAAAAAAAAAGGTCAACCATAAAGAAACTGAACCGGAGAGCGTGGTTTTGGGAGCTGACTGCCAATTATGGACACCTGGAAGGGACAGCAAACAAGGGACCCCATGGAGGGAGTGGGAGGTGTCACCCTCTCAATTTCCTAGGTGCCCAGTATCCCCCACAATAAATGTAGAATGTCAGGACCTTACTAAACTAGGGGGCTGCTTTTCCTACCTGTCAGGTGGCAAAGTACGGACCAGGGAAGGCAGTGGGAACCCAGCGCTAGGCAGCTGTTTGGTGCTTTGGAGAGCAAAGCCTCAGCAGGATGGGATGTGAGCCCAACTCTCAAGTCCATTGCTACGGCTGAGACTGCAGGGCCAGGGGAGAGGCCTGCTGCCTGTGGAGCCCCCAGGGCCAGTGGCCTGAGTGTACAAGTGGCAGCGCACTGTGGCCCAGTGTGATTTGAGATGCTTGTATACCACAGGGAGGAAGATGGAGCCACAGACAGAGGGAAAGACAGAACCCAGGCGACCAACAACTAAGTTATACAAGATATCTGAAGTCAGGGAGAGCTGCATGCTTAGAGCCAAAGGATGAAAACAGACCCGACAAGGTTCTCTTTGAAATGACGGAGGCAAAATCGAGATTTGCATCAACCCCACAAGTGCCTCAGTTGACTGCTAAGATAAACCCTCCCACGGCCTCCCTGCTGGGCCAGATGTGATAAGTTTGATTGCGAAATTCAGTTAGGCCAAGTCCAGCGCCTGCATCCTCCTACGCTTCTGAAAATAAGAGACTCAAGCTGACTCCCTAGTTTTACTTCCCGTGCTGCAGGACAGGCGAGAGACCTCACAGCCTGGAGTCAGAGAGCTGGGTCTGCGTCCTGGCACAACACCCTGGGTGGCCTTAGGTGAGCGGCGCTTGACCTCTCAGACCACACGCCTGCACCTGAACGGGAACAGTTGAGGGGCTCAAGGCAATGAGCCACACTGAGCCCGGACAGCCCAGGGTCACTGATGCCTCTGTCCTTCCCAACACCCGCTGTTTTCTCAGGCAGCTGGCAGGTGAGGGTGGCATTTGCTGTACTGAAGTAATCGTCAGGCACGTTCCAGGCTTATGATGGGCACCAGATGGGGGCATGGAAAAGGGGCGGCCCTATTCTATATGCCTGTAGGATGTGGACAGGCAGTGCCACCTAACACTACACCTGCTCCATAGACACTGAAGTCCTACAGAGGTTTTCCCGGGTCTTGGCATGAGGTGCCCTCCGTACCCTGGCACCCAGGTTCCCAGGTGTGGCCACACCTGTCCCCGGCCACCTCCTCAAACAAAACCCTTCCACTTCCTGGTCATCCTACAAGGTTGGTCTCCCCTCATGCCATCCCTGCACCCAGGGACACTATTCCCCTTCCCAGCCCCCAATTCAGGTTTCAGCTTTGAGTCACTCCCCCTGGGGGACCCCACTGGCCGCCCACTGCTGGGGCTCCCACAGGCTCCGCACTTCCATTCCTACTCTCAACACACTTACAGAGGTCTGCTCTCCAATGCCATTTGTCTAGCTCACCCCTGAGGTGCCTCCAGGGTCTCTCAGGATGCCTGAGGCTGAGCAGGTGCTCCACAAGGTCTTGGTGACTTCAACTGAACTGACACACACAGAGCAGGCCATATGCCTGGGTAACCTGAGTGCTGGTTCACGTCCAGCTTTGCCACAGCTCGGGGGACCTCGGCTTCCTCGTCTACACTGCAGCGGTGGGCTGGCCCTAACACCCAAGAACAATGGGCAACTGCTCAGCCCTCACACCGAGCTAGGCTTTTACAGTGAGGCTGGTTACCTCTGTTGCACAGGCGAGCAGGTACTGATGGCTCTGGGCCCTGTCCAGGGTGTGGGGGACAAAGGAGGACCAGGAGTCCTCCTGCCCTGAATCTTACCTGTCCAAAGTGCGCCCTCTCACCTTATTTCTAACGTCCCCTGAATCCTTTCACCACCTACGATGCTCTAGCCAGAGTTGTCCAGAGGAGGAAAATGCCAGGAGATGCAAAAGCCCTGCCCGGTGGGCAATCCATCTTAGAATCGGTAGTGGTCACTCCAGAGGAGGCGGAGAGGGAAGCCACACTGCTCCCTCTTGGGGAAAACGTGCCTGAGCTTAGAAGTGCCTCACTCAGAACAAACCAGTGTTGTGCACCTTCCAAGCAGAGGACCACAAATGGTGGCGGCTGGTCCCCTGAATTCAGGCTTTTGGAGATGGAGGCTCAACCACTGGCAGTCCACAAGCCACATCTGCACATGGAGATGTTTTGTTGGGCAGGCGAGGTTTTAAATTTTTAAAAAATGAATTTCAATATTTAAAGTCGATGGTTTCACATAAGAACCCAAATGTCAGCTTCTCTTGAAAAGAAGTTGCACTGGTGTAAAAGCAGGAGAAACAGCTTGGACACCAGGCCCCGCAGGATCCCGGGAAGGAGAGTGGGCAAGCCAACACCTGAGCGCTCATGGGGACAGAACAAAGGAAGCCCTGCCGGCCACAGACCCCAAACACCCCAAACAAGCCACCCGGGCCCCACAGCCACAGGCCAGCAGCCTCACCCCGGCATGGTGCTCACTGGCCCCTGCAGGATTGAGCTGGTAGCCCCATAAACCAGGTCTCATAAACCCACCAACCTAAGGCCTCCTTTGAAATCTCCCCACCTCCCTCACACCCAGTCTTCAATGGCAGAAAATGCAGCCCGCGTGGGGGACTAAAGGCTACACTCAATAAAGACACATCTACTGGGAGATGCATTAGACACTCTCACATGGGGTGTCTACCAACCACGAGGGCTTCATAAAGAAACACTAAATAACTGACAATCCACCTGGTGAACGCTGTGTTCTGATCACTACTCTTCTGCTGATCGTTTCACTATGTCCAAAAAATGCCAACATGGCAAACTCTGGGGAAGTATCCTCAAGACTTATTCATGAAGAAAAAGAGCATATACACAGTGGCAAACCCTAAAGGACATAAATCATTATTTTTACTCTAAATATTGGTCCATTGGGACGACACCAAAACATTGCAATGTGGATCAACTCTCTTTTTCAAATTACTAATATTTGATCAACATAAGATACCTAATCAGAAGCTTACATTTTTTCCCCAAGCCTAATATAAATCAGGCTTCTTTAGGCAATTTCAAAATCTATGGGAAAGCAATTGTAACTGGCTAAGATAAAGGAAAAAAATTACCAAGAAAATAGTCACAAAGTAGAAAAAAATACCTGCTTCTTATCTTGCATTTTCTTAAAATCTTCGCACGCTAGCCAAAACAAAACATTTTCTTCACTGAATTCCTTTTTCAAAAATTCCTATGGATTAAAAAGAAAAAAATATATCATACAGTATTCTACTTAAAAACAAAAAAAAAAAGTGTTTTCCTTCAAGGAATGATTTGGCAAAAATTCAACAGATGAAGTTGGCTCCTTACCCTTTGAGAACTCCACCCTGAAAATAAAGAGCATGTGTAATGTTAAAGCTAGAATTTCCTATGCATTTGACCTTAATGGCTTTGACACTGTAGGGAAGAGTAAAAATGAAGCAGGAATCTACTTGCGTTTCTAAGCTGACAATAAATTACCAAAAAGTAAATTAAAGTGGAAGATGTATTAGTTCCTTCCAGCCACTGTTTAAACAAAGTACATTCCTCCCAAACCAGGCCCATATTTTTTTTTAAACAAAAGAAAAGAAAACATATTAAGCATGTCTGAAACACCACAATGATGACTATTTTAAGCTGGAGGTGTGTTTTCCTTCGGCAGCTGTTGGGGAGTTGGTGCGTGGCCGGCAGTTCTGTTCTGCCGAGTGGAGGCCTCCCTGACATCAGATGGTGCTCACAGGCCTGTGTCTGGGACCCAGGAGCCCTGGCACAACCTGCCACTCCCTCCCTGACAGGGTCCCACAGCACCCTGGCACAACACTCAAAGACAGACGTTGCTGAGGCCCATTCTCGAAATTCACATGTGTCGTCCAACTAGAGGTCTGCTGGCTGAAAAAGTCATTTCTAGGTGGTCCTGAGAGTACCCATCGGTCTGCCCTCTTGGAGGTTCTCTTCTCTAAAGACACTTGTCTCTAGGACATTTCAGAGACATCCAGACCACACCTCCAAGGCAGCCCGGAGCTGCAAATTTTATGTACAGACTCCACCAGTGGGCTCAATACCTTTCCTCCATGGCCTCCCACCCTATGAACACCAGGGACAGACCATGTGCCCCTCAGTGTCACGCCATGGCTATTTGTGAGAGCGCTGTCAATATGGCCATGACAGATGAGAAGTTCTAACTTTCCAGTTGGGACAGTGTTCAAGATAGGCCTGCTTCCCCCCAAACCCATCTACACCTCACGCATCACATCAACCCCAATGAGCAATGAGAAAGGCGAACCCTGAATCTCTTCACGCCTTCGGGGTCTTCCAGCAGACTCTCCAGGGAGGTCGCCCACTTGGCAGTGCTCTTGAGACTCTGGTGGCTGCTGCTGGAACTACCATCACTGTCATGGATGTCTACAAAGCAAAGTTCAGACATGGTCAGGGACCAGGGACACTGCTGTTCATGTGCACACAGTAGTCACTGTCACCACCACGGTCCGCATACACTAAGTTGCACGCCAGGTTCTATTAGGTGCCTGACGCAATGAACTTGCTCCAGTGAGACAGGCGCTAGTATTTCCACCATTGTGCACACGGGAAAACCGAGGCTCAGCAGAGGAGGGGCTGGCCACTTCCTGACACATCCACCGGCCAGCTCGCAGGCAGTCCTCAAGTCTCACTCCAGCCGTCCTGCAGAACAGGGCTCAGCAGCAACTGCTCCCCTACCCGCTGCGGGCAGCCGTCGTTATGGTGTGGAGTTATGAATAGCCGTCGTTGGCTATTCAAGGGACTGACTCCCTCTAATCTGAAAATTCCTGTATATCATCATCTTGTCTATTCACCAGCTCCTAGCTTGCTGCCCAGCATAGAAAAGCATGGAGCAGAAGGCACCCGGATGAGTGTGAGGATGCAAAATCAAAGAAGTGGCCAAAGTACTCAGACAACAAGATAAATATGTTCGTGTATTTTTTTTTTTTAACTGGGGACTGAACCCAGGGTCACTTTAAGACTAAGCCACATCCTCAGCCCTTTTAAAATTTTATTTTGAGACAGGATCTCATTTTCTTGGCCAAGTTTGGCCTTGAACTTGCAATCCTCCTGCCTCGGCCTCTCTAGTTGCTGGGATTACAGGTGTGTGCTACTGAACCTAGTTTCATGTGATTTCTTCAAAATTTAAATTAATGTAAAAAATAATCTGTGATGAGCAAAATACCAAAAGTTTAATACCAAGATAGGATCATTATTCCCTATTTTCCATTTAGAAAATATTGCTCCAATATGGCTCAGCATCCCACTGTTAACTTACTGGTCTTTGTTTAAACTTTTGATATTTGGTTCATCATAAATATTTTTGACGTAATTTTGATGTTTTAAAACACTGTATTAACTATCACTGACCTTGAGGCCTAAGTTTCCTGGTAACCTCCTTATGTGCATTCCAACATCTTCCACCGACTGACTGGAGACAGTGAAATCTTGCCTTTCTTGACTTTTTCAGTACTGGGGCTGGAATTCAGGACCTTGAAAATGCTAAGCAAGTGCTCGACCACTGAGCAACATTCTCAGTCCTTATTACTCTCTTGACCAAAGGAAAGAGGACAAGGGACCTCCACTAATGCACCTAGGCCACTCAGGTGCAGGAGGAAGCAGCTGCACAAACAAGCCTCCATCTACAGAATCTGGAGTCAAGAAAAAGTCACTTGGAAGTCACTTTGGATGGACTCAGGCTCAAAACCCAGCTTGGCCGATCCAAACTATAAGACCTTGGGCAAAATTCTTCTGACAGAGTACAACCCTGATCTCTAGGGTTATCCTACAGATTCAAAAAGGAAGCACTAATGGCATATTTCACAATGGCTACTGCAGAGGATTTTGAAAGCTCCCAGCACAAAGAAATGATAAATGTTTGAGATGGTAGATATACCAACTGCCTGAACTGATCATCATACACGGTACTGAAATGCTGCAAGGTACCCCATTACCACTGCCATCGCTGTGTGTCAACAGGGGAAGTGCACCAGGGATCTGGCGGCATACTTGGGCCACAGCAAGCTCTCAACAAATGTTAGTTCCTTTCTCCTCTTTCCTGAGATAATGACAGGTAATACTTTTCCCTATTGACTTTTTTTTAAAAGCTAGAGACATGTTTCTAGAAAGAAAAGTTTGTAGAAAATAAACCATTTTAATTAAGAAATCAACGAAGCAAAATTTTAAAGTATAACTATCATCAAAAACAGGAAATAAATGACGCAAAGTACTTTAAAGGATTAATGAAAGAGTCTTATAAATATGAATTACTGCAAATGGCTAGGGGATCATTCCATTAAAAATCTTTTTGTAGTGGGGCTTGGTGGCACACACATGTCATCCCAGAGACTCGAGAAGCTGAAGCAAGAGGATCTCAAGTTCAAGACCAGCCTTGGTAATTTAGCAAGGCCCTAAGCAACTTAGTGAAACCCTGTCTCAAAATAAAAAAATAAAAAGGGCTTAGGATGTGCCTCAGTGGTTAAGTGCTCCTGGGTTCAATCCCCAATACCAAAAAAAAAAAAAAAAAAAAAAAAAAAAAAAAAATTTATGTAGAAAATTCACATCAAAACACACTGGACTTAATAAAAGCAGCTTCAAGGATACTTGATATTCTATTTGGATGAAAAGTATATGCATTACTTGCTTAATCCACTAAGACTCTACCTCCAAGCACCTTGGGCTGAATAAAATAAAACATAACTACAAATCCAGCAGGGACCGTGTTTCAATATTCATTGGTGATGGAATACATAAGAGAGGAATCCATTATGTGGGACAAATCCATTCCTCTAATAAGAGAACTCACTGAACCACATCACCAAATGGACTTGATGGTTTTCTAAAGTGCCCCATCCAGCACGTGGATATGAAATGAGTTCCCTGCTTTCTTTGTCCCTGGCTGGGATGGCAAGCTCCTAAACACAGTTTTTTCCCAAAGGCCAAATTTAAGAAATGTCCACATCAGTCTTCATTCTGCCAAGCATTCCACTCACTCACTCTTCTGCTCTTCTCCCAGAGAATACAGTCTGGTGGCTCACTCACTTCCTCAGCAGATCCTCTCTTAAGTAAATACACCAGACACACAGGATACTGTTCCAGGAACAGCCTCGGGCTGTTGCTGCCATTGCAGAACCACCCTGGAGCTGCAGAGTTCTGGCCTTTGGTCTGAACGGATTCTAAAACCCTGAGCTTTCTTTTCTGTAAGAGTCCAAACCACAGGGGGGCGGGGGGGGGGCGGTTCACTGCCCTGCTATCCTGCGTATCAATGTACGTGTGGATTCCCATTTAGCCTGTAGGGTGCCAGTAGAGCTAAGACAGCTGGCCCCACTGCCCACAATGGCTGACCACTACCTTTATACAGATTCTAATCATTTTTGCATATTAGATTTCTACATCAGCTTTTATTTGAACAAAAAATTTTATAACTCAAAACCCACGAATTTGGTCTCACTCCTCACAGACTGGGAATCAAAAGTCCAGAGGGGAAACGTGACCTGTCCCAGAGGACCCAGCTAAGGAATCGCGGGAAGGAACCAGCACTGGGAGCTCCAGCTAAAGGCAGCTGTCCCCAGCGGGATCACCACCATGGGCCCCAGGGTCCCTTGGAACGTAGAAAACAGATGGGCCCTTTATTTTGCTCCCTCCTGAGCTCCCATTCCTGCATCAAGAGTAAGGAAATGACACTTACAGCTGAGACCATTTTGGAAGAGCATGGAATTTTTAGGGATGACATAGAAAGCACACCAACGGGAAGCTTCTCTCAGTAGCCATGGTTACTGGTTTCCTGGCTTTGTCACCCTGGAAAAGTCCTTCTGGTCTTCTACCCACTTTCTGCCCCAGAGCTGCCCATAGAAGTCGTACACTCGCTAACTCTCATGTTTTCACTTTCCCCAGAAACATTAGTTTGAATTTTTTCCGAGACTTCCAGGCTGACTCTCAAGTTTGATGAAGGCTTTTGGCTATGTTCCCTCCCCTTCAAATCCTCCATGATTGCTATCCTGTAGACAGATCTTGATAGAGCCACATTTCCAAAGGCCACTCACTTCTTGGCATCTGTATTTAGCCTGTTTTTGTTACTGTAATGAAATATCTGTGCCAGGTTACTTTATAAAGAAAAGAGGTTTGCTTGGGCTCATAGTTCTGGAGGTACAAGGTTGAGAGGGCTGCCCCTGGTGATGGCCTTTTTTGCCAGCAGAGTCCTGAGAAGTTGGGGAAACCACAAGGCAAGAGACAGGAAGCACATGTGTATATCTTCTAGTCTCTTTCCCTCTTCTTATAAAGCCACAAGGATTCAATCCCAGGGGCTCCACCCTGCTGCCCTTATCTAACCCTAACCACCTCCCAAAGCCCCACCTCTAAATACCGTAGTCAGGAAGTTTTCCACCTTCTTTATTTTTTTCTTTTGTGGTACTTGGGATTCAACTCAGGGGACTTTATCACCGAGCCACATCCCCAGCCCTTTTTATTTATTTTTTTTTTTTATTTTGATACAAGGTCTCACTAAGTTGCTTAGGGCCTCACTAAATTGCTGAGGCTGGCCTTGAACTTACCATCCTCCTGCCTCAGCCTCCCGAGTTGCTGGGTGACAGGTGTGTGCCACTGTGCCCAGCTGTTTCCACCATCTTATGACATCCCAATGGGGACTGCATTTCAACAAATGAACTCTGAGGGACACATTCCAAATCAAGGGTCTCTCTCTTCCAAGTCACTATCCCCAACCTCAGTCCACTCCATCGGGCACTGCTCTAGTGATCGCCCTGAACCTGGGGCCATTTCTGTCCCTCAGAGTCCACTGCTCAGACTTCCTCTATTTTCAGAAGCACACCAAGTCAGGGATTCCTAAGCTTCCCGGGTTCACTTTAAAGGTAATGTTCAGTCCAGCGATGTACAGGAGAAATAAATAACCTTCCTCAACAGCAAGCAGGTGACTTCTGAACTTAGCCCTAAAACAACAGCAAGATTTCACTACTGCCCAATTCCTGGCCCTCAGATCCAGAAAGTTCCAATACTCTTTTACCCTTTTTCATTGACAAAAATTTGCACTTGGGTGGATTAGTCAAGAAAGCAGGTTTGGAATATACAGGTGGAGAAAACATCAGCCGTGTTCTCTTAGATCCCTCGTGCTAATGATGAGCCGCTGGTCACAACATTTGTTTTCATTTGTCCTCCTCCATTTATTCTTTTTAGTCCATTTGTAAAACATTTTGCAATGAACAAGTTTTGGGGTTTTTTGAGTTTTTGTTTTAGGTCTCAGGCTCTTTAAAGCACTTCAGTTCTTCAAGGTTTTGCATGTCAAATACTAATTTTTCAGTAAATTTATCTTCAGATTAATCTATCATCAGCAGATAACACTTAAAGCTTGGAAGTTGTTAACCATGTGTCAGGTTCTGCTTTGAACTTTTTACCTGCGTCAGATCATTCAGTTCTTCCAAAAACACTCATGAGGTTAACAGTATCGCCACTTCACAAATGAAGAACCTGAGGCACAGGAATTTGCAAGTGTCACCCAGCTAGGAAATGGAAACTCATGCTCCAAAGCCAGGCAGCCAGCCCCAGGGTACCTGCTCCTTCCCCCGGGGCTCCATTACTTTATCTGTCATTTTTTTGAGGTATTAGGAATTAAACCAAGAACCTTGCACATATACTAGGTAAGTGCTCTACCACTGACCTATACCCCTTTTTAATTTTATTTTTAACTTTATTTTGAAACAGGGTCTTGCCAAGTTGCCCAGGTTGCCTTGGAACTTGAGATCCTCCTATGCTCCTGCCTCAGCCTCCCTAGGAACAAATTATAATAAAGTGCACCAGTGTGCCTGGCCATTTTTGGTTTTGATTTCTGATCTTCACACTGGGAGAGGCCAGAAAGCAATGCCTTCAAGAGACTAATAACAACTACGCTGGGGAAAAGACAGAAAACTGGGTCCAATTCTGGTCTTATGAGACCAGAGTGGAATCCTCTAGCACACAAACACAATGTACATATGTTTTCCCTTTACATTTATGCTGTTCTCTGTGGTTTGACTTTGGTAAAAGCCATTTTTTTCAAAGACTAGTGTAGCATCACTGCCTGGGCGAGTTGCTTACAGCCTATTTTGTAATGCATTATTTACAGATGCTATGATGTCACATCTGAGACTTTCTCCAGATATTAATTCCCTAGAAATCCATACTCGAAAGGCATCTGCAACACTCAGCAGAGCTGAATGCTTCCAGTTTGGATTTCTGCTATTAACCTGCACATTTTCCCCAAGTCAAGTATTTTAGTAAGATCTCAATATCCAGCTTCCTCAATAGGCAACTTACATTCTCAGAGGATCTGTCCTAAATATCTCCTAAATTCACAGATTAAAGAAAACAAAGTAAACATTCAAGTGGAGGAGAAAGGCAGAGCTGTTAACCCTCAATTCCAAAGTGGTTTGGTACAACACACACCGTCCCGTGCCTTCAAATACTCTCTACTTTGAAAGGAAGTTTCAAGGCAAGTACGCACTCCACAAAACTAATTTTAAAACCTCACATCACCTATACCACATCAAACACAGTATATTGAAATTAAATCATCCCAATTTAGAATCAGAGAGTCGTTTGGTGATCTCCTGAAGCCTCCTCCGAAACTGGGTCATGGAAACACTGTATCTAAATATGACTTAAGTGTTTATCACACCAGTATCTAGCTTCTGAGAACTACCTTAGAGACATGCAATACCCCGGAGGGGAGACTGAACTGCAGTTAGCAGAAAATAATAATCAAAGTGAAAAAGCTTTCAAATAATCCGAACAGCCAGCGTCCACGGCAGGGATAGCAGAGCAGGCTGCAGAGGGTGGGCTCTGCTCAGAACAGGCAGCCTGGTACTTAGGTGCCTGGGCCTCAAAGTCAAGCGCTCACACCACCCTTCAGAGATCACCCCTGCACCTGTGTCTGCAAGCACACCCTGCCCAGCCTCCCCCCACCCAGGGCCAGGGCCAGGGCCAGGGCCAGGGCCAAGGCCACGGGCAGGCTGAGAACACCTCCTGAAGGGGCAGGGGCTGTTCCTTACGCTCCATGCTCTGGGGTCCACCCGAGAAGTTCCACGCAGACCAAAACTCCGCTGTCTTCTCAGAGCCGCTTTGTGAGAAAGGCAGGGGCACCCTGGGTCCAAATAAAAACTCAGCCTCAACATCCTCTTTTGAGCGGACCAAACAACAGATGGTCACTGGTTTCCAGTATCCACCAGAGGGAAGGAAACAAGAATGGCGAACTGTTCCGTACAGCCTCCCAAGAATCCCCCCTTCCAGGCAGAGGCCAGAAACCAGAAAATGACCCTATCCTGCGACTGAAAGTGCAGACCCGGCATTGATTTTCTTCTCTTCCCAGAAGCCCCCACGCCTCCTCTGGGGCCTGACATAAATGCATAAATGTACCCTCACTCCCCACTCCCCTTCCTTCTCCTTGCTGTGGCCTCCAGTCAAGATGAGTGACATGGAGGTTGGTGCTGAGGCTCAGTGATACACATGAGGCCCTGGCTTCAACCACCAGCACCAAAAAGAAAAGAAGAAAGAAAAAGGAATTTAAAAAAAAAAAAGACAAGCTAAGTGCCTTTTCCCCCTCTAGAACCAGAAAGGTAGACCACACATTCTTAAGAGCAAGAGCTATGTCTTCCTCAGGGTCAGCCTGGTATCTGGCACTCATGTATATAATTTATAAATGATCAATATTTTCCAAGGAATGAGCAAGACTGGGCACCGAGAGGAAGATGATAGCTAATAAAAACAGCTGGCACTTCCTGAGCATTTACCACATGTAACCCTATGAACTTTGTGATACTTGGAGGTTGATTCCATCATTGACCCCATTTTACAGAAAAGGAAACTGAGGCACCATAAGGTGAAATAACTTGACACCAAGAAACGAGCAAGGAAGTGGAGGAGCTGGGTTTCCACCCCAGCTCCAACCACCCCAGGATGGCTGATTGCAGAGCCAGGAAAGGAGAGGCAGTACCCCTTCAGTCATGGAACTCACCATGAATTGAGAAGATGTGACCAGGAGTTCCAAGACGGAAGGGGAGGGGGAGAGAAAAATCATCATCTTATGGAGATGATCCTTCTCTAAATTATTTTAACAAGGTGACTGAATGGCGGAATGCACCTGGACTTCCATCGAGTGTCCTGGCCTGCCCCTTCTGAGATGGGTGGCTCTGGAAACTCCAAGCCCCTTAGTGGCCTATGCAGTGCTGCAGGAGCTCCTGTGCTGTCAGGTGCATAGGACAGGGAGGTGACAAGTCCTGGAGCAGGGAGACCCGGGTTTGGGGACAGGACAGAGGGCATCTTTGGGTGACAAAGGCACAGAAGTAGGATTGTCCAGTCCCCCCCAGGGACAGAGTGGAGAGTGGGGAAAACAGGGCTAGGAGGGAAGGCTGGCCAGAATGGGGGTCCAAGCAGAGGGTTAACAAGGCTACCTCAACACTTAGCAGGCCCTCCAGAGATGGAAACTGGCCTGGAAGGGAAATTTGTCCCTGGAAGTCTGCAGGGGACTGTTCCGCTCCAGCAGACACCTCCTGACAGCTCTTATCAAGGGGCTGCTGCTGTTGCCTGCCTGGGCCCCTGCTCCCGCTGCCACCCTGGAGCTTCTGAGTGGACAGCTATCTGGGGGAAGCACAAGACACTCATGAGAGTAAATTTAGCACAGTTTAAACAGCAAGTTCCCAGAGCCCAGTGTCAGGGGGCCAAAGGGATTACTCAGCCTGGAGAGAGAAGGGGCTTATGCACCAGGAAGCTCTGGATAATGGCCAAGCCATTCCTGCCTAGCTGCCCATGTTTTCTACCAGTGAGAAAAGGGAACATACGATCAAATGCTGATCCAAAGTAGCCAGTAAAGCACCATGACCGTTCCTGGGGCTGCAGGCTGCTCTCCACGGGGTCAGAGCTGATTCTACGGACTCCGCTGGCTCCTGCGCTGACCTCACCTGGACAAAATATCACCCTCATCCTGACCTTGCTGTACCAGCAGGCCAGACCTTGCTCTGTGTGAACCCCCAGGCCCCGCCAGTATGGTTCTCCAGGGAAATTTCCCCAGCTGCCAAGAGGCTCCACTGCTGAGTTGTTAGAACAAAGACATTAAATTGCTACAAAGTCTGTCCTCTTTAAATAAAAACTTAAGCCCAGCAATAAATCTGAAACTGTTCCCAAGGGTTTAACGGGATAATGTAGAACAGGCCTGGGTGGCCTGCCTGGCAGGCTGGGAATTCCCCTGACAGGTCCCCTGGCTGTGTGGTGACTTCGGCTTTGCCCTTCAGGTGGGCACAACCAGTTATCAACAGTACAAAGTGTTATGAGGGGCAGGGCAAGTGGACAGAATCTGGTAAGGGGTCCTCACTTTTCAGTGGCTTAAAAAATCAACTGGGATACTTGCTAAAAAAGTAGCCTACTCTCCCTGCCTCGCCCCAGTCGCCAAGAGTGGACTGGGAAGTCTCGGAAGCTGACTTTTACCAAGACCCCTCCATCTCTACCCAGTTGGTGGAACACACTTTGAGAAACCTCTGAAGAGAGACTAAGGGAATTCCCCTTTGAGTCTTGGAAGTAGGAGCTAGGACCTCAAAATTCTCCACTTAAAAATATCGTGTCTAATAAGACTTTGCTGAGCCAGATATGGTGGCACATGCCTGTAATCCCAGTCACTCAGGAGGCTGAGGCAGGAGGATGGCAAGTTCAAAGCCAGCCCTCAGCAACTTAGCAAGGTCCTAAGCGAGACCCTGACTCAAAATACAAAATAAAAAGGGCTGAGGATGTGGCTCCATGGTAAAGCACTCCTAGGTTCAATTCCTAGTACCAAAAAAAAAAAAAAAAAAAAAAAAAGAAAGAAAGAAAAAGAAAAGGACTTTGCCAAAAACCAAGAAAAGTCTAACTAAAAATGTTTGGGAGGCAGGACTACAGCCAGGTCCACATCAGGGGTTCTGCAGGGGTGGATCCAACTTTTGTGGAGCATGAGCTTATACAATTCAGAGAGCCTCTGTAAGAAAAACAATTCAAAATTACCCCCCAAAATCAGTACAGGGTCCACAGGCCACTTGGCTGGCTTCCCCTACCTCCTGTAGGTCCTCATTCCTGCTTTCTCACTCGGCTTCTTTTCCTGATGTTGGGGGGGTGGCCAAACTGGAGGGGCCCCTGTTCTTTCCCATGAGTGAGGCTGACTTTAAACCTAAACTTCTAGGAAAATCAAGCACTTGGAGGCCAGGTATCCAGGTCAACCCATGATGGCTAGCTGCTGACCCTTCTATCATCAACTTACCCACACTTCATCGGGCTTAAAATCTGCTGCCCTAGAGCAGGTACGCTCCCCTGATGTTGCTAAGCCTGCCCTCAGTCTTTCTGGGGTCCAAACTGGCCACACACAAAACACCCTGAATCCACATATCTCCCATGATTCCATAGTTCTATTCCTGAGTCTTCAACCCAAATGCCATCTGAATCAATGAGCAACCCATGCAGCAGCTCATTTATAACAGGAAAAGAGAAAAGACAGAAGCTCGAAACTGTGACACGTTTATCATGTTCACGTCCCAGCACTGTCCCAGGGGCTTCATATGTTTTAGTGTATATAAGCTCCCAACTCTATGAAATCCACTTAACTTTACAGATAAGGAAAATTACCCAGAAGTGTGCTGGTATATCAACTCTCCAAGGAGGGGGGGGGGAGCCTTAATTTTTAGCATTTGGTTATTTCAATAATGTAAATGTCCCACCACAGCTAATTTCAAGTTACCTGAGGTTTAGCAATTGGTTCCCAAATTTTCTGAATATTTAGCAATTGGCTCTCGCAAGCCAGCTTCAGCTGGTTCCAGCCTATCACTGAAATTGAAGCATAGGTCCCGCGACTTAGATCAATGTTGATGAATGACAGTTGGGTTGGAAAGAGAAGTTTCACTTTGAAATTGAGGCTCTGACCACCACTCCACCGACCTGTGCTGACAATAGGGAATGGCTACCATCAACGCCCACAAGGGAACCCTTAGGCTCACAAGCAACATAGAAAGGCTTCACTAATGGAGCACTTAGAATGTGCTGGACAACAATGTGAGATCTTTACAATAACTCTGAAGCCCATTTGGTGGTTGTTGTTTTCTGTACTGAGGATTTAACCCTGGGGTGCTTTACCACTGAGCTACATCCCCAGTCCTTTTTAATTTTGAGACAGGGTCTCACTAAGTTGCTGAGAGTCTTACTAAATTACTGAGGCTGACCTAGAACTTGTAATCCTCCTGTCTCAGCCTCCTCAGTCATTGGGATTACAGGTATGCACCACCACCCCTGGCTAAGAAGTCCTTTCTTATTAAGGTCACCCTAAATACTAAATGCAGTGATCTGCATAATTTGACGGGGGTGGTACAGGTTCCGCATAAGTGCTTAAAGAGAGGGGCAGCTCTGATTATTTCTATCTTGCAGCTTCTTATTCTGCACAGAGGCTGCACAGCTATTAATTGGTTGTGGTGGGTGTGGGATCCCAATCATGTCGGGATTCGATGTCTTATCTCTTAACTACATACAATGTTAGGTAAAAAGAGGAAACCCACCAACATGTACAGACTCTCAGCAGTATGCAGAAGTGAACCTGGAAATGGACGAGCAGGAAAGCCTGTGAACTCTGAACTCAGAGTCGGACAAGCCTGGGTTTGGAAGATTCTCCATTGCCCAAGTGTGAAGTGAGGTACATTACCTAACACTCCTGGCTTCAGTTCCCCTCTCACGGGGCTGTTCTAAGGGTAAAAAGAGAAGCCACAGAAGGTAGTGGACATAGCCTCTGGGAGTCCTAAAAGAATAAAAGGACTGGAATCAGGGGCATGGTTTCATCTCCACGGTGCGTTCTTTATTTTAATTTACTAAGTTGCCCCAAATTGTGGCTTAGGCTGGTCCAGAGTGATGGCCAAGGTGAACCCTTTGCCATGTCAGAATTTCGCTGGCGTGAACCACACAGGTGTACCTGCTTCATCCTGGTGTTGAACCACCGTTCGTGGCCGCGCTTTTTGGTTCCGAGTTGCAGAACCGCAAACCCCCAGCCGGGCTGCCGAGAGGGATGCGTGAGGTCCAGCCTCGCCGCCTCCGGGCGCGCGGGCACCCTTCCCACCAACGCCCGCAGCGGAGGCGGAGAACTCCACAAAGAAGGGAAGCCGCCCGCGTTCTGCTTTCGGAATCTGGATCCCACACCGCCTCCGAAGTTTGGGGGTGTTTTGGATCTCCTTTTTCTCCCAGACCATCACTAAAAAGAAAACTGCTGTTGTTCCCCTTTCGGCCAAACTTCCTCCCCGGGGCGTCTTCTCGAGGCTCAGCGCTCCCGCAGCGGCTGGGACCGCGGGGCGCGAGTCCCAGCAGAGAGAAGTGGCGGGTCGGCCGGGGCTCCCGTCGGGGCGGCACCGCCAAGCCGCGCCCGAGTCCAGGACGGAGGGAAGGATGCCCAGCGGGCAGCGCCGGCCCGGCCGGTTGCTCGCGGTCCCTCCCCGCGCCGCCACCCCAGCCCCCCGGTCCCGGGAGCCGCTTACCTGACGGCGGCCGCTTCCTGCTCAGCCGGCTCACAGCGCGGTTGAACATCGCCGCGGGCGCCCGGGGGAGGAAGGAGGAGCAGCCGGGCCGCGCGGCGGCTGAGCCCGAGCAAGGCGGGGAGGAGGGCGAGGAGGAGGAGCCCGCCCAGCGCCGCCCCGGCGCGCCCGGCCCCCGCCCGCCGCCCTCCTCTCTGCTAGGCGCCGCGTGGCGCGCTCCGTGCGCCCTTCCTGCCCGCGCCCGCCGGGGCCCTGCTCCCGCCCCCAGGTGCCAGGACCCGGCGGGACCACCCAGGTGACCTCAGCCCGGCGCCTGGGATGGGGTGCACACGCCCGGAGGGAAATCGCGCCGCCCGGGGCTCAGGAACCCTGCCAAGGCCGTTAGCGCATCCCAGGGCCCCTGACCGCGCGGCGGGGCACGCCTGAGATGCCACCCCTCCGGGTTTCCAGCGCCCTCATCCATCCCGGGCACCCGCCCTCTCCTTGCAGCCCCGGAGAAACTGGCTGACAAACGGGGTCACGTCCCAGATCACCGGGAAGCCGGGGCCTCGCAGTTCTGCGAAGTACGTGCGCGACCTGGCCGGGGGCCTTGGCCTCCACCCCGGGGATGCCGGATCTCCCTCTCCGCGCGCCCGGCCTGCCCGCCGCCAGACTCTGTGGGTGTCGGGCCGCCCCACGCCCCAAATGTGGGCTAGACGTCACCGGGGCCTCGGCCGCGGTGCCCACGCGGAGCCAGCCGAGCTGCTGCGGGTGGGCGCCCTCTCCCGGGCCGCGCTGCGCGGGCGCCAAAACTGAAGCATCTTCTGCCCTTGGTTTTGAGACTCCAGGGGCAGACCTCAGGGAATTCTGCAGGAACCCCTGGGATTCGAACACATCTCTAACTTTGGGGACACTTGGAGCAGGGCCTTTGCGCCGGACGAATGGAATCGCTCAGGTCCCCCCACCCCCACACCCCCGGGCTCTCCGCCCAAGCTCCTCTCCCTCGGCTTGTCACCTGCTCACTGCAGCCTCTACGCTCAATTATTTTCTCATTTCTTCTACAAAACTGCCCAAGAGGAGGTGTCATTAGCCCCATTTTCTTGAACATTTGGTTTGCGAGGAATTGTCTTTTTGGCGAGTTTTATTTTTCTCCTTGTGTATCTGGCTTTGTCTCTAAATTGGTCTTTATTTTTAGCTGTACTAATTGCTATTTTTCTAAACCGTTCCCCAGTCGTCCCCCCACCCCCATTCTTTTGCAGTATTTTCACTAGTTGGCACTTTCTTTTATATCTTCTATTCTGAGCTTCCCATTCTGCTCGTTTTTCCTCCCCCCACCCCACCCCACAATCCCCATTTCACTCCAGCTAAGTCCTCTGTGGTTTCTTCTGTTTGTCCCTTCTCTCAAGTTGCTTTCCTGAGTATTAGGCAGCACCGTTCGCCTCCTAGGCTGGTGGTACAGGATTTCCAACCTTGTGAGGTTTCCAGTTGCAACTCAGAGCCCACAATGATGGTGGACAGGGTTAGAATCTAACGAAGAAACTGGGCTTTACAAACATTTTCTTCTACCCCAGCTCCGTGGCTCATGCCCATAGTCTTGGTGACTTGGTAGGCTGAGGCAGGAGATAGCAAGTTCCAAGCCAGCCACAGTAACTTAGCCAGGCCCTAAGTAATTTAATGAGACTGTCTCAAAGTTTAAAAATTAAAAAAAAAAAAATTTTAAAGGGCTGAGCACGTGTATCACTGGTTAAGTGTCCCTACATAAACCATAGTACCAAAACAAAACATGCTTGCTTCTGTTGTTGGAGGACTCCAGAAACAAGTTTCACTGCATTGAAATAATACTTAACCATAGGCCTGCCTTTTGTAAGAGTAGGATCTTAAGTGCCGGCAGAGTTTCAGATCCAAATGAGATCACTGTACTCTCATAGCAATAACAGAATTTGTGCGGCATAGCTCTGGAGAAAACTTCCCCAGAGACCAAATCACAAGTAATTCTAACACAGGAAATAAGGAGACTGGCACTGGGGTAGAAGTTTGGCACAACCAGCCACATGTTATGCTAGTTGCCACATACACCCCACAGTATTCAACAACCTAGGCCTAGGACCTGTCCCTCTTGAGCTAAGAACCCCAGACTCCTTCCTACATAAAGGGAAAATATAACAGCTTCAAATCACTTTTACCATTCTATTAGCATATCAGATAAGTACAAAAGTAAAGAACCATGGTTAAAGTTTAATGTACATGGCTTAAATTGTTTTGGGGTACTGAAACACTGTCCTCATGAAATTGCTCTAAAGACCTGTTTTAAGGGTCTAAAGATTCAAAAGCCAGTTTTCAATGTGTAGTGTGCAAATGACCAAGTATAAAGGATAAAGCCTCGTGGCTCCCAAAGCTCATCAAACACACACTCACGAAGGTGCCTGGAGTTTGCATTTGGATTGAAGGTGCTCACCATCCAAGAAGCAGCACCCCTCAAGTCCAGCCCCACTCTCTGCAGCTTAGTCCGGCCTTCACTCGCAAACAATGGCAGCCATTTTGGACCAGAGGACGTGCAGTTCAGTACCCTTTCTCACCCTACTGGTCTTTCCTTTGGTTCAGTGACCTTCAGATCAGACAAGAAGCAGGAGCCTTGGATGTCTTCAGATAAAGCAGAATTTCAGAGGGATCATCCACCTTAGAGGCCAGTATGTTTCATTCTACTCACACACTTTAAAAACTTGGTAAGCTGTGACTATATTTCAGTCTCTCTCTTAGGATCTGAATATATGTAACAAGACTATTCTAGGGCTGGGGCTGGGGCTCAGTGGTAGAGTGCTTGCCTAGCACGTGTGGGGCACTGGGTTCGATCCTCAGCACCACATGATAAATAAGTAAATTAAATAAAGGTATTGTGTCCATCTACAACTAAAAAATGTTTAATAAAAGACTATTCTAGGTCATTTGAGGCAGACGAGGCAAGTAAAACAAGAACACAGCGCACATCCTGAGTCAAGAGTTCTGGGTACCAGTCCTGTTGGTTCGGAGACCAACTGTGCGTCCTCAGGCACATCACAGCTTCATGGGACAGAACAAGGAAAGGATGACACCTACGTTCCAAGGGTGTGGTGTTCAACAGCAACAAACAAAAAAGCATTTGGCAGTGTCCACTCATGTAGGCGCACAAAAAATTACTGGAATCTGAGTTCTGAATTACTCTTCCTCCCCTTAGGAGGCTGTTTTAATAAGTAATAAACTTTAACCTACACAGTTAAAAGTGATTTTTTTTTTTTTTTTTTTTTATGATAGAAGTTGGCAGGATAGTGACAGTGTGATGCTCACATGGTGGCAAGGGGAAAATAAATTGTTACAACCTCTTGGAAAGTCAGGAGAGGAAGATGTGTTCAGATACATATTTGGCATCATGTCTGAAATATTTATACCCATTGGACCAGTAAATAACTCTACAACCAGTCATTTGTGCCAAAGGAAAAAAAAAATCAATGCAAAGATTTATGTGTATCATAACATTTTTTAAGTCAGTGTTACTTATTGTAGCTAAAAATGCCCATTAAAAGAATGGGTAGCTGGGCATGGTGGCAGGCCTGTGATGGCAGTAAATCAGAGGCAGAGGCAGGAAGATCACAGTTCAAGGCCAGCCTGGGCAACTTAGAAAGACCCTGGGATGGAAGGAAAGCAGGAAGAAAGGGGGGAGGAGAGGATGGAAGGAAGGAAAGGAGGGATGAAGGGAAAGAAAGAAAAGGGGGGGAGGGTGGTGCTGGGGCTGTAGCTCAGTGGTAAAGTGCCCCTGGATTCAATCCCCAGTATCACAAAAATGTGGGGTATGGGTGTTATGATGGAGTACCTAACAGTTGTGAAAGACCACGTAAAGACCATCTTGCCATGTTTGTGCTTGCTTATGAAGAAGTTTCATTGAAAAATGAGGATACAAATATAGAAAAAATTTTCTGGGCCTGGGGGAGGAAATACCATATATTTACATGTACAAAGCTAGCAGTTAACTATACCAAAATATTACTAGTCTTTACCTCTGGATGACAGGATAATGGGTGGTTTAAATTTTTATTATCATATTCTCCCATTTTGCAAAATATCTGTAGCGTACATATGGGGATAAGAGATCGGTAATGAGAAACTAGTTGAAACCTCATTAGGTTTAAATGCTGCAGCATTAGTTTTGCAAATTCTTAAAACTCTCCAGTTCCCATGGAAGGAGCCAGCAGAGGACTGCCTTTCCTGTCTTTGATCTCTCTTGTATTTCCAGTCACACATTGCTGGCATATCACAGCTGGAGGGATCTTTGGAGGTCAGCATCTTGTGCTGCAGATCAGGAAACCGAGGCTCAGCCGCTGAACCTGTCTGGGCTTTCTCCTGGGGCAGCATGGAGAGTTGCCACAAGTATCAAGAGGAAGGCTGACAAGGGGCACTTTCCCTGGCTGGAAAGGATCACCCTGGTTGCTGGGTGTAGAGTAGACTTCAGCAGGCTTAGAAAAAGGCCACTGCCATGACCTTGACCCAGGCCCATGAGGGTAGCTGTAGTGGAGCTGCAGATATCAGACACTGCTACAATGAAATGGGGCAATAGAGGGTTTTTTCTAAAATTTTATTATTTATTTAATTTACAAATATTTAATTGACAAATAAAAACTATATTCAAGGTATACAAGATGATTTGTCCTAGGTATATGTGTGATTTTTGTTGACAATCACAGTCAAATTTTTGACCACATCCGTCACCACTCACACTGTATACTATGTACCCAGAACTTATTCGCCTTCCAACTGAAGTTGAACCCTTTGATCACATCTCCCCATTTCTCCATCTCCTAGCCCCTAACCACCACTGTTCAACATTTTTTCTATGAATTTGACTATTTTAAATATCTCATGGAAGTAGAATCATATGGTATTCGTCTTTCTGCATCTGGCTTACTTCATTTAGCATAATGTCCTCTGATTTTATCCATGTTGTCAGAAACAGCAGGACACCCCCCCCCCCTTTTGAGAGTGTGTTTGTGTGTGTATGTGTGGTACTAAGAATTGAACCTAGGGGCACTCTACTACTGAGTCACATCCCCAGCTTATTTTATTTTTATTTTGAGACAGGGCCTCACTAAGTTGCTTAGGGCCTCACAAAGTTGCTGAAGGGCCTTGAACTTTTGATGCTCTTGCCTCAAACTCCAAAGTCACTGGGATTACAAGCATGTGCCACCGTACCTGGTGCCAAAGAAGAATATAAGGTATAAGCACCTGGACAAAGTGTGTCAGAGAGGAGGCAATAATGTAAGATAGATGGATCTCCACCAATGGGAGTATGTGTGGAGAAGCAGAGGCCAATTTACCAGGAGAAGGAACCACAAGCCAAATGCAGGCAGAGGGAGCAGTGAGAGCAAGCCAGGTGGCCATGCAGAACCTCTGAGGAGCTCTGTCTGGAAGGCACAGACCACAGAAAGCAGGACAGGCAAAGGCTGAAGTCAGGGGACTGAACAGAAGTCTGTATCAGCAGGCCTCAGGCCCCCTCCCACCTGACCCTGGCTACAGAATTATCGAGGGGAAAATATTGAGGCCCAGAGGCTCTGGCCTCAGGGGCCACTGACAGAGCTGAGGGTGCACATGAGCTCTGAGCTTCAGGTGGAGAATCAAGGGAAGGTCTGCACACAAAATTATGAGGCCCTCTCCTTCCAGATGCCTTCCCTGTAGCCAGAGAAAATTAAATGAAACAAAAAACACAACAGATATTAACATTTAGAGGTCCCTGAAGTAAGCAGCACCCAATCACAGAGAAATACAGTCCACTAGCCTCTTTGACACACACCAAGTTTCCAAAGAGTTTTGGACACTTCCCTCTCAAATATAAGGGCCATGCGTGGATCCCCAACACAGAAGGAATGCTTCCAACCTGAGGGAGCGTGGGAGAGAGAAGGTTCATCCATAAAAATGAAAGAGAGGTTGGAATAGAAAAATAAATTGGAAACAAAACATTTCAATAAAGAAGTTGGAAGATTAAGTGAAGGAAATGTAAAAATTAGAACAGATGAAGACATGTACAATAGAAGAGAAAGAGAAAAGATTAGAGAATCAATCCCACTAGTAGAAGTTCCAAAAAAGACATTACAGAGAAAATATTGGAAAGGAAATTAAAGATACATTTCAAGGAAATATCTCAGACAGAAGAAAACTCATTCCAAATTGAAAGAGCTCACAACATGAACAAAATGAAAACCCTAAAACCCTACCACAAAGCATGCCAACGTGAAACTCCAAAACACCAGAATAATGTCCAAAAAACATAGCAAGAGCATCCTGCTGGTGGGAGTATAAAATGGTACAACCATTATAGAATGTGGTTTGGAAGTTTCTTTTAAAAAGTAAACATGGATAAGCCAATCTCAAAAAACCAAAGGATGAATGATATCGCTAATAAGTGGATGATGACGCATAATGGGGAAAGGGAGGGGTTAGTGTTAGGGTTAGAGTTAGGGTTAGGGAGGGGGGCAAGTATGGAGGAAGGAAGCTCTGTATAGAAGGAAAAGAGGGGTGGGGGGAAGGGGAAAAAAACAGAATGAATCAAACAACATTACTCTATGAAAATTTATGATTACACAAATGGTATGCCTTTACGCCATGTACAAACAGAGAAACAACATGTATCCCATTTGTTTACAAAAAAAAAAAAAAAAAAAAAAAGTAAACATGGTCGGACATGGTGGCAGACAACTGTAGTCCCAGCAGCTTGGGAGGCTGAGGCAGGAGGATAGTGAGTTCAAAGCCAGGCTCAGCAACTTAGTAAGGCCCTAAGCAACTCGGTGAGGCCCTATCTCTAAATAAAATACAAAAAAGGAGCTGGGGATGTGGCTCAGTGGCTAAGTACCCTGGGTTTAATCCCTAGTACCAAAAAAAAAACAAAAAAAAAATTAAACATATATATCCACTACTAGGTATTTACTCAAGAAAAATGGAAGCATACATTCATACAAAGACTTGTGCAGGAATGTTTGCAGCAGTTTTATTTACAATAGCATTGGGAAAACTCAATGTCCATCAGTAGCTGAATAAGAAGACAAAGTGTGGTGTACACACACACAGGACAATACTCATCAACAAAAAGGAATTATTGATACATTCGACAACATTGCAAAATTTCAACTGTTGTAAAAACAGAGAAGTACATACTATATGCTTTGATTTATAGAAAACTCTAGAAAAGGGAAGCCAAATCACAGTGACAGAAACTGATCAGTGAATGTTTAGGCATAATAGGGAATGGGGCCATCGAGAATGGTTTGGGTTTTTTGTTGTTGTTATTATTGTTTGTTTGTTTTACCACTGAGCCATATCCCCAGCCCTTTTTATTTTATTTTTTATTTAGAGACAGGGTCTTGCTGAGTTGCTTAGGGCCTCACTAAGCTGCTGAGATTGGCTTTGAATTTGGGATCCTTGCCTCAGCTTCTCAAGTTGCTTACATTACAGGCATGCACTACCGAACCCAGCTGAAAGATAGATTTTGATGGGACCCAAAGAATGTTTTGAGGTGATGGATACATCCATTACCTTGATATGGGGATGGTTTCAATAGATATATATACATGTGTCAAAACTTAAATCACATAATTTTATATGTGCATTTCACTATCAATTATACCTCAATAAACCTGTTTATAAAATTATGTTTGTGTTGAGAATGTAAAATGGTGTAGCCATTTAGGGAAACAGTTGGGCAGTTTCTCAGAAAGTTACCATATAACTCAGCAATTCCACTTCTGTGTATCTACCCAGGAGCAATGAAAATACAGGTCCATGCTAAAACTTGCCCATAAATGTCTAAAGCAAAAAGTGGGAATTACCTAGGTGTCCATTGACTTAGGAATGGATAAATAAGAGTAGTCTGTCCATAAAATATTTTTGGCCATATAATGGAATAAAGTATGTATACATGCTAAATATGGGTAAATCTCAAAAATGTTACACTAAGTGAATTAAAATCATGGAGAACATCAAATACTGTAAGATTCCCTTTATATAAAGCCCCACATTGGAAAATCTGTACAGGCAAATAGCAAAAAGAATAGGGAGTGACTACTAACAGGTACAAACTTTCTTTTGGGGATGATGAAAAGTTCTCAAATTAGATTAAGGTGAAATTGCACAATTCTGTAAAAAATATTTGTATGCATCAAATGGGTAAACTTTCTGTTATATAAATTTTTTCTCAACAAAACTTAACTTTTAAAAATTTACACAATGTTAAAACAGTTCACATACAAAAGATCAAAGTCAAAACATCCTGGGGGGGCTGGAGGTGTGGCTCAGTGGTAGAACAACTTGCCTCACATGTGTGAGGCCCTAGTTTTGGTTCCCAGCTCAGTGACACACACACACAAAACACACATCACTGGACTTCTTGAAAAGCTACTGGAGGATCTCTTGCCCTCCCCACCCCCACCCAAAAAATGCAAAGAGAGGGGAAAAAAATAGGCTCCAGAGAACAGGGGACCCAACACGAGAGAGGGGCAAAGTCCTGGCTATTTTGACAGTGTGTGATAAGTCTAGGAAGCATAGAGTAAAGGACCCACCCATATTTGACGACATTGGATATCTAGAAATTGGTTTTTTCCCCCCACTTTTTAAAATTTTATTCATTCATGCATTCATTCATTCATTCATTTTAGCTATAGACCAACATGGTACCTTTATATTATTTATTTATCTTTACATGGTGCTGAGGATAGAACCCAGTGCCTCACACATGCTAAACAAGTGATCTACCACTGAGCCACAGCCCCAGTCCTAGAAATTGTTTTGAAAAGCATTTGCTAAATCTGTTGCTATCTTTGGCAAAAATACCTGAAACATAGAAAATGAAGCAAAGAAATATCAGACAATTTTTAACTCTAGGAAAAAATGTGCACAAGAAAGAAAATAACCCAAATATACTTCTTGTGATCATTATTTCCACAGTCATAACTATCTGAACACCATCGACTGACAACATGGACAGAACTGAGGAGAGGAGGAAGTAAGTTACTAAATCCTCGTCTACCTTTGTGGGAAGTCTACAGAAAATTCTAAAGCCGTTATATTAAGAATCATCAGGAAATAAATATTTCTCAGGTATGTACAGCAACACCTCAGAAGGAAAGGCTATAAAAGAAAGATGGTAGCTTCTGAGGAGGAAGCCTGGGAGAGAAAGGAAGGAGTGCTGCTTTTCAAAGACTTAGTACTGTTTGGCTTTTGAAACACACAAACACACACACACTTACACACACACACACACACACACACACACACACACACATATATATATATATATATATATGTTTTACTGAAAATAAAAATTAATTTTTAAACATTCCAGTAATCCCCACTTGCACAGTTCATAACAAGAGGGAGAAGACTTAATATCACCAATAATAGTGTTATGGCTTAGATCTTTACTGCCCCCCAAAGGCTCACCGGCTTGGCTACCAATGCAGAAGTGATTGGATCACGAGGGCTCTGACTTCAGGAATGGATTAATTCATTTATGGATTCACAGCTTAATGGTTCTTGGGGGTGGGGCTTTGTTATGAAGGCAAGGTTGCTCTCTGCTTCCTCACTGCCAGGAGCTGAGCTTCTTTGCTCCACGTGTGAACCTGCCATGATGTTCTGCTTCTCCACAAGAAATGAAATGCAGCCAGTCAACCTTGGCTGAAACTATGAGTGGAAATAAATGTTTTCTAAGTTGAGTATCTCAGGTATTTTGGCACAGCAAAGGAAAACTGACTAAAACTGTCTAAGAGCTAAATTTCACTGAGTACTCAGTAAGTGCGTGACTGTTCTATTTTAAATATTATTCTTATTAAACAACCTCTTCCAGGGGTCTTGTTTACTACCCAAGACTGCCTCTAATGGTGGTAAGAATACCTCCGACAAGCCAGGCATGGTGGTGCACACCTGTAATCCCAGCAGCTCAGGAGGACGAGGCAGGAGGGTCACAAGCTCAGAGTCAGCCTCATCAGCTCAGCGAGACCCTTTCTCTAAGTAAAATACAAAAAGGGCTGGGGATGTGACTCAGTGGTTAAGAAACCCCGGGTTCAATTCCTACTACCAGGAAAAAGAAAAGAAAAAAAAAAAAAAACCTCCAACAAGTAAAATTGTGGTTCTTCGTGGGGTGAAAAGCATAATTCGCACATTTTTTTTTTTTTGATCTTCACTAAAACTAATGATATAGGAAATCAGAGATGGAGAAACAATCTGAGAGACTTAGAGACCTACTTAGTGTCTCAAGCAAAAGACCAAGGCGCAATTCAGGGCTCCTGGCTCCTGGTGACAACTCTACACAATGGCCCCACACTCATGAGAATGCTTTTCATGAGAAGCTCACTGTTTCAGGTATCTCCTCTGTGACACTGCTCCGCATGCCTGTTTTAAATGTTAAGGAAAAAGGGGGTCTGGGATTTCCAAAAATCTTAAGTCTTTTCTTCAAATTTAGGTTACAAAAATGTCCTCTGAAAAGCAAATCAGAGGAAGTGAAGGTGCAGTTGTGTACACACACTCACACCCTGGGTTCAATCCTCAGTGCCAAATAAAAAAGAAAAGGAAATGGCCACAGGAATCAGCATTTAGGAAGAGGATTACAGATGACTATTTTTAAAGACATGCATTTTGTATTTGGAATATGTATCTTGCTTAAGAATCCCACCCTATGAAAGTATTTTCATTACAAAAATCTATGGCCATCATAATAACTTGCAATTGTTCCTTATTATTAAGAACAAGGGACATTTTGTGAATAAGTCCCAAAGACAGAATTCAATTTTTTAAAAATTTGTAAACTATTTTTTGGGATGGAGATATTGGGGATTGAACCCAGGGAGTTCCACTACTGAGCCACATTCCAGCCCTTTCTATATTTTAAGACAGGGTCTCACTAAGTTGCTTTTAGGACCTTGCTAGGTTACTGAGGCTGGCTTTGAGTTTATGAACCTCCTGCCCCAGCCTCCTGAGCTGCTGGGATTACAGGTGTGCACCACCTCACCCGGCATAAACTGTTTTTAATTCGTTAATTTATGCTTCTCTGATACTGAAAAATATCAAAGTGTTTGTTGAGTTTTTTATTAAAAGTCTTCTGGTTACCATCTAAGCTTGTAAACTAACCTCTAAAACTCCTTAAAACCTTTTCAAAAATCATAAAACTCAACTGAGAAGTAGTTACAAGGCAATCTTTAAAAGATAATTAAAATGTTCTCATTTATGATTTCCAAGTACTTTTTGATCAGTTGCCACATTTCAACTAAAAGTTGTTTTACACCTACTTTATAATCTGTCAAAAAAGTGAGCATACACCTATAATCCCAGCTACTCAGGAGGTTGAAACAGAAGATCAAAAGTTCAAAGCCAGCCTTGGCAATTTAGTGGGACCGTGTCTCAAAATAAATACAAAAATAGCCAGGTGAGGTGGCACATACCTGTAATCCCAGTGGCTTGGGAGGCTGAGGCAGGAGGATCAAGAGTTCAAAGCCAGTCTCAGCAAAAGTAAGGCGCTAAGCAACTCAGTAAGACCTTGTCTCTAAAAATAAAATACAAAAACAGGGCTGGAGATGTAGCTCAGAGGTTGATGTTCCTGAGTTCAATTCCAAGTACATACATACAGATATACATACATAAATAGATACCCAGTACGAAAAAAAGAAAAAAGAAAAAAAAAAAAAAAAAGACAGGGACTGTAAATCACAGTTCTTGCTTAAATTTTAGCCAGCTAGAAACTTCCCTGAATCACTGACTTCATGATGTACCTTGGTCAAGTTCTCAGGAAATGTACTTTGGCTCATGAGTTTGATATTTTACCAGGTATTAATAGAATATAATTATTATTAGTGTCTCAAGAGAATTTCTCACTCTAAAGAAAAAAAAAGTTGCAATAACATACAAAGTGATAATTCATATTTTGAAGATGCCCCAGAATGGAAATTACATGTGTCCGTGGATGTGTCTATGCACATATACACATATGTGCACACATTATATACACACAAGTATACTTATACCTACAGATGAAATTGTAAGCAAGCTGCAAAGTTGAGGGCTGTGGGCACTTCGGACAGTCTGCATGGCTTTCTTCTCTCAAGAGAAGGCATTAATTCCACCAAGAGATTTGGCAATTGTCAGATCCAAAGTTTCAAGCCCAAACACCTTTCCATAAGGAAGTTACCTTTTTGAGGACAAAAATACTACAAATTTCTGGTTATCAGGATCAGGACAAGAAAATCCATTAATGGTATTCGTATTCCGTTTTATATGCCTTTAGTCATAAGTACCAAAATTAATAACTGTAAGTCCCACAGATTTACATAAAAGACTATGATGTGTCATTTGGATCCAGTCCATGTTTTGAAGGAATTTATAGATACAGGTAAAGGTCATTGCCAGGCACCATTTATAATTTCAAGCAATCTTTCTAGCTGAGGCTCTTGACATTTGCTCTCAACTTTGATTAGTCAGCATCACCAGAGAGTTCTTTTCTCCCTTAACATAAACAACAAATTCTCCAAGTGCTCACAGACCACCTTGAAATTATGGGTTAACTGGATAGATGGTTATCTGGAGATATAGATTGGCATCTGCTGTAGTTTGCAGGTATTTATAACTTAATGATACTGCTGAGATTGCTGAAGTACTTTGTTTCTTTATGTCTAATATTATTATGACATTATAAATCCAGTAAGTCACTTTAAAGCATTTAATGGAAAAGGAAACCACTAACAAGCTGAAGATTAGTGTTACTTCCACCTCTTGGCTACAGTGAGTAGCACTGCTATAAACACAGATAGGCAAATACCTCTTTGAGAACCTGCTTTCAGTTCTTTTGGACATATACCCAGAAGTGGGTTGCTGAATCATATGGTGATTCTGTTTTTTATTTTTTTGGTACCAGAGATTGAACTCAGGGGCACTTAACCACTGAGTCACATACCTATCCCTTTTTATTTTTTATTTCAAGACAGGGCCCCATTAAGTTGCTGAAGCTGGCCTAGAACTTGCCAACCTCCTGCCTCAGCCTCCTGAGTCACTGAGATTACAAGGGTACACCACCTCATCCAGTTATTTTTAATTTTTTGAAAGACCTTTATACTATTCGTCATAGTGGTTGTACCTTTTTACATTTCACCAACAATTCACTAGGGTTGATTTTTCCACATCACTGTTGATATTTACTTTCTGTCTTGATTAAAATGATTATATACTTTTTACAACCACAGTAAAAAAGGTTTCCAGTTTTAGGTAAGTTATTCAAAACTGAAAAGAAAAAAAAAAAAAAACCCTAAGATTTTTTTCCAATATTAAAAAATGTATGTTATTCACCAGATCGCTATTCCTAGAACTAGGGAAAAAAATCTGATGATTTCAAGATACTTATTGGACTTCCACTCATTCTTTTATAAAATTTAGTTTTGTTCCTATTATTTTGCAATAGTGGGTCTAGGACTTGCGACCCTCCTACCTCAGCCTCCCAAGCACAGCCTGTTCTTATTCTTGTCACTAGAAACACAACTTACATGATTCCTAATGAAGAGTCCATCAGGGAGCAAAGGGGTAAGGGCCCATTCAACAATAAACATGGAACTGTCAGAGTGAATGACCTGACATGGGAAGAAGGGCATGTGTGGCAGAGGCCGAAGGCAAACCTTGCGGTGACTGGCTTCCCTCTTGAATTTCCTTTCTGACCTCTACAACAAGCACTTCAGGAATCCTACACTAGGTGCTCCTTAATGGAAGCAAATTTGCCTGCTCCCCAAACCAGTTAGGAACTCAGTGGCTCCCTCCACCCTAGGCTGCAGGGGACACCTTCAGTGGTCCAGTTGGCATTGGGAGATAGCCAAGCCTAAAACAGAAGGTGCAGCGATGTACCTTGAAGAGGCCCAATGCTGCTTCCTAGATCAACGCATTTACCTTATTTTAACAGATGTAACCAGACTGCTGCTCCAACTCTGTACGCAATGTTTTTTTCCATTTTTTTCCCTGGCCCCAATAATGCTTATCAATTCCTATGCATGCCATTTATTTGTAATAAGTAATAGTTTGAAAATTTATCTCATATAAACTCATTTGTTCACTGAACAACTATTAAGCATCTAATAAGTAAGCACAATGACCATGGCATCAGCAACAAATGAAATATGCAAAATCCCTATAGCCCTGTGGAATTTATAGTCAGGTAGAATATCATTAAGCAAATAATCACACATCATTTTAAGGACCATGAACAAGATGAAGGGACAATGAAAACATAACTGATGGGCTCTTTTTTTTTTTATTTTTAGTTTTTTATTGTTGCTCTAATTGGTTGGGCTCTTAATTTACATATGGAGATGGGGCAGTCAAGACTTTTCAGGGAAAAAAATGCAAGCTAATGATAATGTCCAGGTGGGCAATGGGGAAGAGTGCTCTAGGTTAGGAGAAAAGCACATGTCACAGTCCCAAGGTGGGACAGCTCAAGAAGGAACTGCAGGATGGTCAGGGTGCCTGGAGCTGGCTCACAAAGGGAAGAAGAATGGATGGGTATCGGGTTGTGCAGGTTTGTAAAGCCATGTCAACAACTCAGGGTTGTGTACATGGACAAGAGGAAGTCACTGGGGCACTTTGGGGATGGATGTGTTAGTGGTTCAATCCCTAGCACTATTTCTAAAAACTTTTAATGCAACCATTTATAAAAGAATCTCTTAAGATTTATTAAGTGGAAAAAAAAAAAAAAAAGGAAAAAACGGGAGTATAATTGTTTATATAAGCAATCCTCTCTGGAAAGATATAGGACACTGGTAATATCTGTGCTTCTTTGAGTGGGAACTAAGTGGCTAGGAGAGGCAAGTGAGAGGAAAAAATTTAAACTACATTATATATTTTTCTTATATTATATATATACTATATATATAAATATATATATATATATATATATATTTTTTTTTTTTTTTTTTTTTTTTTTTCAGTGCTGGGGATTGAACCCAGGGCCCTGTACATGCAAGGCAAGCACTCTACCGACTAAGCTATCTCCCCAGCCCCTTATATTATTATATATTATTAGTACCTTTTGAATTGTATAGAAATTACCTGTGTAACGATAAATTATTATTAAAAAGTCACTTTGGCTGTAGTGTAAACAAGACTGGAAGGTTATAAGCTAAAGGAAGACCATCAGAACAGCTAAAACAAAACAAAACGAGAATATCTAGTCTTGTCAATATAGGGGACAACTGGAATTTTCATAAACTGTGAGTCTAAACCGACACAACCAGTTTGGAAAATTGTTGGGAACATCTATTACAACTGATGAGAAGACGAATCCTATAACCCCAAATTCCATTCCTAGGTGTATACTCAACAGAAATGTCCTGTAACATCCCCCGAAGACATTTATGAACATGCCTAACAGCACTGGACATAACAGCCTCTAAATGGAAAGGCAGATGTTCAACTGAGTGGACAAGTTGTAGCACAAATAGAATGCAGCACTAAAACCATTATACACAACATGGAGATTCATAGTATTAAGTAGGCCAGATACAAAGAATATCTGCTAATTCCACTTACATAAATTAAAAATTAGGCAAACTAATCTGTGATCATGTAAGTCAGCCTAGCGGTTATCCCAGGGGAAAAGCATGAGAGGTTTCTGGGGTCCTGGCAGTCATATTTTCTGATCTGGGCGACATTCACATGAATATGTTCGTTTTGTGAAAATTCTGAGTTGTACACCTGATTGGACTTTTCAGTGTGACGTTTTATTTTTAAGGCACAGGTATGTGAAGGTAAGGTAAGCTACTGCACAATGAGCATGTAGCTCAGTGGTACAGCACTTGCCTAGCACGCACGAGGCCCTGATTTCAATCCCCAGCATGATAAATTAACAGGATACAATTTAAAGCCTATTTGGCACATGATTGGATCAAGGCACACAGTTAAGCCCCAACCAAACTAAGACTGTAGAACATAAAGCTTTCAAAAGATATTTATCCTTCGTGATAGAAAACCAAGTTTAAGACAAATACTGTTAATTACCTGTTTCCCAGAACTGCTACAAGTCTTTCTTGGCTGATCATCATTTTCACCTAATTCTCACAATTAAGAAACTTCCCTCCATGCTATCCAGTTTATCAGTAAAACACTAAACACACACTGAATTTAGATGTCTGTGCTATATATATAAGTGCCACTTCCCATGGCTAGTTCCATTTTTGTCTGTTATATTTAGATATTTCCCATGCAGAAACACAATTGTGCTGTGCTGGCAAGACCCTCTTCCCAAAAAGTAATCCTCCCCAAGCTTGGCTAGCACTGATGCCCAGCACCACCCAGTCTTAAACTCAAGAGTGTTATGCAGAGGCAGTTATGGCTGCTACCTGGTACATCCAGGTATTTCCATTAGAAGCGCAACCTACCTTTGAAAGATGCTTGGCAAACTATACTGGGTAGCAATCAGAGATCATTAACTCCAAAAAACTAGTTTTTCTGTGACCAAAAAACTTAGTTTTTCTAAGAAAAAAAAGGAACCTAGGCCAATTAATTGTATTTCAGACTACCTTCACCCACAACTCTGGAGCCCCAGAATCTGCATTTCAGTAAAGTAACTAACTGATTAAGCATACTCAAATAGAATACCAGGTGGTGTTCTGGTTTCATGTTCACTAAAATTCATGTTTACTCTCAGTTCCTCAGTGACATTCCCGCATTCAACATTTCCTGAACATCTACCACAAGCCAAGTGCTGTTATAGGCCCTAGGATTTGTGTATTTAACAAAGAGAAGGGGCAGGGGATGGAGAACCCAGTGTACCTGCTTCCTTGGCACTTACATTCTAATGGAGGTGCCAGATATAATCAAAGATATAAAAAAAGCAAAGCAATCGGGGCATGAGGTTATTGATTTTTTAAAATAAAATACATCCTTGGATGTGGATTAAATGTGGATTGTAAGGTTCTCCTAATCCTATAATTTTATTGCAAATGCTCAGTTATTTTAAAACAGTAACATTTGCCCAACTTTCTAATACAACACATGTAGAATACACATTACTAAGTAAAAGCACATCCTAATGAAAACTGAAAACTATCAAGGCCAACCACCAGCAAAGATGTTGGTAATATTTTATTCTTAATAACATAAATAAGTCTCCCAATCCTCTGAATAAAATATGTAGTTTTAAACCAGTTAATTTTGCATACCAACACCCAACTAGATAATTCATGAATAGCTTACTATCCCTGCCCAGGATTGTCCAGGTCAATGTCAGTGTACTCCTGAATCAAGGTTTTTCTTCTTCAGCATTCATTCTAATTACCACTCCATTCCTAGTTCAAATCTTCATTAAACACATACAAAGCATAAGCTATGCCATATGCTAAAATATAACTTAGCCAACGGAATCAGTTAAATGTTTTCAACTTTACTCCTTTTCTAAAGGAAGCAAGCTAAGATTTAAATGGGTATTCTCAAATTTTTTTAGCTACATTAAGACCTGCTTTATTTTTGTTAATCAAAAGCAATCATATATACCACATAAGGAACAATTCAGCTCATAACTCTTAACCAGTTAACTGAATGTGAAAATCTGGAAGGTATACAATATCAACCCTCAGACCATGCACATGGCTACATATTTCACACCCACTTTGCTAGTATGGTTATGAACTTTGTTTTAAAGAACATGGGAAAAAAATGTCATAGTTGAGCAAGTTAGGGTATACCAGTTATATATAGCAAAATCTGGTTTAATGTAAAAATGCTTCTTTTTTTTTTTTTTTTGATGTTGGGAATTTAACTCAGGGATGCTTTACCACTGAACAACATCCCCAGTTCTATTTTTTTTTTTTTTTTTTTTTTTTTTGGTGCTGGGGATTTGAACCCAGAGCCTTGTGCTTATGAGGCAAGCACTCTACCAACTGAGCTATATCCCCAGCCCGCCAGTTCTATTTTTGACACAGGGGCTCACCAAGTTGCTGAGGTCAGCTTGAACTTGGGATCCTCCTATCTCAGTCTCCTGTTTTGCTGGAATCACAAGCATGTGCCACCACACCTGGTCAAAATGCTACAATTCTACAGCATCACTCAATAACCAGGATTTTGCAAACTCTATCAGTTCACAAGAATGAAGAGCCAAAAGAGGTGCACTGACAAGTCAAACCCAGTTGCAAGTTCCACTGGACAGCTTAACCAGTAGACTGCTTTTCAGCATAAGCTCTTCAGTTTTATTTTGTGAACTTTCCAAGTTGGCTTCAGGACACTAGAAATGAAGACAGGTATGGGGTACACATCTGTAGTCCCAACTACTCTGGAGGCTGAGGCAGGAGGATCCTTCAAGCCTAGGAGTTCAAGGCCAACCTGGGCAACAGAGCAAGATCCTAATAATAGTGATAATAATAATAATAATAAAAGGAGGGGAGATGTTCAAACAGTATAGCTCAGGGGAAGAAGTATAGCACGTTCAAGGCCCTGAGTTTGATCCCTGGCTCATGTGCACACGCACATACAAATTAAATACAGATCATTTTTCCAAATGAACATCTGTGAATCAAAGTTCAGTGCATTTATTGTTGATTACTACCCTGATATTCCTGTTTAAAAATCAAACCATGAAAATCATGTATTCTCTCTCCCAAATAAAAGCATATATTAAAGGATCAATTACTACTGCTCTCCCATAAGGTAAAAAATACACAGTTCCCTCACCCCATATCCTAAATTGAACATCTTTTATATTTAAGCAATTCTAAAACCAAAAGCCATTCTTGTCCTATAAAAGGAGGTATTTGCACAGAGTACCTTATGAATTACAGTACCTCACCTGTCTATGCTTTCAAAACGAACCCAACTTCAGCAGAAAACAGGAGTCCAGATTTCATATTAATATAGCATTTAGACACCACACTAATTTGCCACTTTTTCTTGTACTGAACCCAAGGGTGCTTTACCATTGAGCTATATCCCCAGCCTTTTTATTTTGAGACAGGGTCTCACTAAGTTGCTTAGGGTCTTACTAAATTACTAAGGTTGGCCTTGAACTTGCAATCCTCCTATCTCAGCCTCCCCAGACCCTGAGTTTACAGGCATGTGCTAGGGCAACCAGCAGAACAATATATTTTTAAAGTCATAATTATTCACATTATTTGTCTATTTAAAAAATGGAATAAACAGCAATCTAAACTATACTAACCTATATGAACATAGTTGCTAGGATATTTTATCACTAAACACACACTTAAAATCTCACTCATTTGAACCACTTAAAGAGTAAATACAGGGGCTGGGGTTGTGGTTCAGTGGTAGAGTGCTTGACTAGCATGTGTGAGGCAGAGTTTGATCCTCAGCACCACATAAAAAATTAATAAAATGAAGTTTTAAAAAAGAAAATAAAGACTTTTAAAAACTAGTAAAAGGCTAAAAGTTTTTGCATCTTTCCGAACACCAAAAATGCAAGTTAATGTTTATAATGTATTAAGAAGAAGCCCACATGCTGGAAGACTTATTAGGCATACCTAATTCAAAAGTGTCTAACACAGCTAGGTAGGTTCAGTGGCACACACCTGTAATCCCAGCAACTCAGGAGGCTGAGGCGGGAGGACCACAAATTTGAGAATAGTCTCAGCAATTAAGACAGACCCTGTCTCAAAATAAAAAAAAATAATAAAAATAAAAATTTCTGGGGATGTAGCTCAGTGAGAAAGCTCCCCTGGTCAAAAAACAAAAAATCCCCAAACACAAAAAGTCACAAGTGTCTAGATCCTTTATATTCTTTTCCCACTTTTTTGTTGTTTTGTTTGCTTGTTTGTGAAGCATGATTTTTACATAGACACTACCAAGGATCAACCTAGTTAAGCTAAAATGTTTCCCTATTTATAGACCCCAAACTAGAGAAATTTTGCTATAATTTTCAACAGAAAACACATTTTAGAAGAATGCAAATTTCTATTCTCCCATATCGAGATTAAAATTTAATTCAACAAGGCTAATGGACTTTTAAATACATAAACAGAACGCAGAAATAAATCCTGAGTATATATGTACTTCTCATACCTTACTGAACTTAAAACAAAATTGCTTATTTCATGTTAGGCTGAAAGGTACAATTATGTAATAAACGACAATAAGAAAAAGCCACTTATCATGTAGTCTAGTCTTTATTGAAAGACTTACTTTAACTGTGGTTTACAGCTTTGGCTTTAGTTGGCCAATCATTTTAGCCTCTCACTGCCAGTAGACATGAAAATCAAATGGGAATGGCATAGGGGAAATACTGGTAGAGATGACTTGAGCAAAGAAGATGGCAGGCAGAAATACATCATTAAAATAAATCTTGAAATAATTAAGAAATAAACATTTCTTTGCATGCCAAAGAATCTCTGCTGGTTATAATGAACATGGGAAAGAAAAGACAACGATTCTTAGGCTCAAACTGGATCAAAATAGCGCTGACTTCAATTTGTTATAAAATCGTAAGCTTGACAATTGTATTTTCTAAATGGTGCATCTTTCAGACAAGTAGTTTTATGTTTTAAAATTGTTTAATATGAGATAACTTCAATTAACTGATCATGAAATCTTGTTCTCATCCAGATTAAGATGGAGGACAATTCAGTCAACATGCTTACCATGGCAATATAACTAGTCTGGATAATTTAGTTAAATCACAGAAAATACAATCAGGAAACACCACAGCGATACTTAGCTGTTTGTTATCTCAATAAGCCACTTAATTTACTGGCAGAGGGGAAAAAAAAAAAAAACCTGGAAGTTTAATAGGCTTTTACCAATTAAAAAGAGTCTTTAGTTGTTCAAGTTTCATAAATATTTATGAACATTTTAACTCAGGAACATAATTGATGTGTTCTCCCTAAAAATATAAAGTAACTTTTCAAAAAAAAAAAAAACAAAAAACATTCCCCCAAGATAGTATGAGCAAAAGAAATAAAGCTGTCTTTACTAATAAAAGAGTACAAGTGCAAAAGATGAGGATGGTGGTTAAAACTAAGGTACTTTAAAAAATTTGGCTCAAAGATGAACTTGAGAACCTGTGAATTTTTATCCTGAATATATACTTGGCTATATTTTTAAATGGGGAAAGGAAGAAAGTAATACCAAAATAATTGTGGTCATCAATATATAAAAATCATCATTATTTTAAAGTTAATTATAAGATCTCAAAGGTTTAAAAAATGGCAATTTGTGGATGCCAGTTGCATCATACTACTTAACCGTAAAAGGCTATTTTCTCATTTTGGTGCCCAGACCAACATTTTGAATACATTGCCAAAACATTTGCACCCCCTAGCTGTCACAATTTAAACACGCAGGATTTTGTCTTTTTACATTCCTGTTTTATAGAAATTTGAGGCAGATTTTATCCACATAGGATGAAAAATACCTTGGAAGCAAACCTCAATCTTCTGCATATTTCCAGTTGATTCATTTACAAACTGCACACATACAACTCAAGCCTCTGTTCAGGCTTGTCATCCCATGCACACTCCCCACAAGGAAAAAAATTAATTAAAAATAAAAGTCACAACTTTGTGTACTATTTAAACTGAATATCCAATTATAAATTGGTACATCAAACTGTCTAAATAAGATGTTTTAGCAATCTCATTAAAAAAATTCTTGGGCAAAATATATCTAATTTTTAAAAACACCCCAAGATTTTTAAAAAACACTTGTGCTATACAACTTATAGGAACCTTGAAATTGTTTTACAGGTTTTAATCAAGGTATTTACATACCCAATAATGTAAAGCAAAGAACAAAAATCTAATTTCCAATGACATTTTAGAATGTACTAATCCATCAAAGACTTGTATTGAATTTAAATTAAGGCCTTTTCTGTGTAGTGATTTGTGTCATTTTAATTTTACATAGATAGCCAACCTTGGAAATGTCAGTCTTTAACATTCTTATCAATTCACTGCATTCAATGCAGTGGAGTGTGTTAAGTGTTACTTCAAATAATTACATTGCTGCTACTTCTATGTTGAAGCATGCTTTTTAAACACTGTATTCAATATTTACAATGTATATCATTTAAACGTCATGTAAAAGCACAAGTATGACTGTCTGACTTTAATACAAACACCATACTTGGAATTTCTCCCCAAAATGAAATGTAATATACTACAGTTTTAATAACACTTTCTGAAGTTTTAAAAATATGTCTTAATGTGGACCAATGAACATTTTGCTCAAGTAACTCAGACAATGCTGTTCCTTATTTAGGTTGCAAAATTTCAGTCTGGCTTCAGTTTCTTTTAGGCATAAAGAAAGTAAATATTCCTCCAAAGCGACTCCAAAATCATGTATTTCTTCTGAATATCACTTTTTTTCTGCTGACTTCAAATGTGGTCCACCTCAGGGTAGGGGAGGGGAGTATCAGGATTCAGGATGAACTTATGTGATTCCCAGTTTTTCAAGATCCTCCCTTTTTTGCTCTTTTAAAAACACAGTGAGTTAAAATACTGAACAGTAAGATAAAAATGGAATAGTATCTAAGAATCAAAATGTATTTACCCATTTCTCTTATTATATCAAAATTTGTAGTCAGAATTGTCTTTATTGACTTTATTTTAGTTTTTGTACACAAAGAAAAATCATGTTCATATCCATCATGAACAAAAACTTAAAAAGGCAGAACTAGAAGACATGTGTCCTTCACCAAAGCAAAGCTGTGCTAAAGGTTCCAAACATTTCAATTTTTAAAATAAATATTTTCATTTTCCGATGTCTACTTTCATGTCTTCAGAGTGTCACAGGAAATCGAAGCCTATCATGAATTACAATTTTGTTTAGAGTCCCAGCTCACTGTGTTTGGTAACTTGCCATACCATATCCAGCTTGGTTAGGAGGAGGTATTACAGGGGGAGGAGCTTGTCCTTGGGGAGGCTGAGCACCAAATCCACCCATCCAAGCAGCAGAAGGTGATTGACTTGGAAGAAAAAAAAAAAATCTTCAGCAAACACAAGACAAAAAAAAAAAAAAAAAAAAAAAAAAAAAAAATCATCTATACATTTATAGAAAAATCAAGCAGTCCAATCACAGAATAAACAACTAGAAATTAAACTTACATCAAATAGATCAAAGAAATAAATGCTACAGTATAGAATACACATCTCACAACCATAGGACAATTAGGACAACCATAATTAAGCATATCTCTGAAGAGTATCAAAAATGATTTTAAAAAAATAAGGATTGGACACATCATCTATCCAGCACAATGCATACATGATCTATGAACTTATAAGAAATTTTAAGCACTCTCAAGTAGGAAAGATCTCAGAAGAAGGAACCAGTAAAAATAAAGGTCTAAGCTGGACTGGGGAAAAAACTTGGAAGTGACCAACCCACTCTGTCAACAACACTAAAAAGTAAGATATTTTATATCACATAATTTTAGGGATTTCTCACACATGCCAAAAGGCAAAAAATCATCAAATTTCCTAACATATCTAGACAAAAATCTTTTATATATACAAAATAAACAAACAAAAATATATTTAGAAAAGTAAGTCAAATTCTACCATCTGCTTACAAAGATAGGTCACACCAATTGTTACCCCAACTTCTCTTTCCATTTAGGTAAAGAGAAGTAATTTTTTAGCATCACAAATCACATTTCATTAGATTTGTTTCTATGTTTATAATCCAAGTACCTCAATGCACATAATTTCAATAGATTCTAAGAAAACACATTTTTAAATTTCTTTGGTCAGAACTATATCGGTGTCTACAATGGAAAAACCCAAATAACTTACTCTACTCCAAATCCTTGTTGATTCCATGGTTGTCCATATACTCCATAAGGCGGTACTTGCCACCCATTTGCCATATACTGTCCATACTGTTGTGGGTTTCCATATACTTGGCTCCACTGGCCCCACTGACTATAATCGACCTAGAAAAAAGCAAATTATTGTTTTAAGAAATAAATAAGAAACACCGTATTTGAAGAAAGAGTGGGAGACAAGGAAGAGAAAAACTAAGTAAGCACCCTTATGTGAATAGGACTCTGTTATTTATCATTGTCTAAGTTTATTGGGGTGGTGACACCTGTGAAAAGAAAGTATTAAGATTCAGTTAATACCGCAAAATCAATTTTGAAATAGCATTAATACAATCAACTGAAAGTAGATATATGCTTTATTTACTGTTTTAGTTTCCAAAGCTTGTATGTAGATATGTAAGATGGAACCTTAAAAAGTACTATGAAAAATCCAATTACCTGTTGGAAGTTTTTAGTCATATCAGGAGATTCTTTACCCCAATAGCATTTAACCACATGTCCTTCAATTGTAGTACCATTCACTGAAACAATGGCATGGGCTGCACTTTCATGGGTTGAAAATCTAAGAGAAAAAAATAACATTTGTCTTTATTTTTTAAGAACTTAACAACGTAAACAATACAGAAACTCATTGTTCATAACTACAAGTTGGTATTTTCCCTAAATTACATCATGTGGATAGTTAAAAGTCCTACATTGTAAAAAAGTACAAATATAAAAACTGATTCCTTGACAGGATGAAGTAACCCAAGTGAAGGAATGAATCAAATGCAAGAGTAATAATGATATTACAGGTAGACTATTACCTGACAAATGAATAGCCCTTCTCTGGAAAAACTCTTATTTCCATAATTTGTCCAAATGGTGAAAATGTCTGTCTCATAAGCTGATCTATAAAACATACAAATATTTAAGGTTCATGTATATCGTAAAATTAATATTAATGATGAAACCCCACAAAGAAAGTGACTAGGAAAGCAAACACTGTACCTGTTAACCCAGAAGCAATTCCTCCACAGTACACAGTACAATTTTTTGGACTTGACTGGTTTACTACATCTTCAAATCTCAACTGCTTAGTGTTGTCTGCATGCAGAAAGAAAAGAAAAATGCTGACTGCTATACAATGTTATAAAATATCTTCTGGTCTGTAAGTGTAGCTCAGAGCATTTGCCTAGCAGGTGCAAAGTCCTGGGTTCGATGCCTACTACCACACACAGTCTTATTAATTACTATATACTGTTAAGATATGCCTCCAGGAAGAAGAAAATATAATGTTTCCCTCAATACTATGATTTGATATAGATTTGATCATAAAAAATCAGGTGGTTCACATCTTCGAAAAAAAGAAAATCAAATCTCAATTGTTTTTGGATAATGAAATTCAAAACAAGTCTGCCACACTAATTTAAATATTAAGAAACTAAATCTTGTATAGAAATAAGTGATTTGTGAATAATCGATAATCTTAACATCTGTGGCAGACATAACTTACTTTCTTGTGTACTTTTAGGTGCAGGTGGTTTGCGTGTGGCCCAATTGGTTCTGATTTGTCGGCCACCCAACCACTGACCTCCCATATGAACAATTGCATTTTCTGCATCCTATGGAAAAAAGAGAGAGAGAAAGAGCAATCACAAATAAAAATGAATGGTATAAAAGGCCAATAATAAATAAAAGTCAGCACTGTTGGATCCAATAAATCTCATCAGTAAATGAACTCACAATTGAAAACAAATGATTAATGATTTGAACCTGAATTAATCAAAATGCTAATTTTAATTTGACTGTAAAATTCTAGAATAGCATTATAAGTTGATGTAAAGGAACATTTATCATAATTGAAATTGAAATATGGGAAAAAAAATCATAATCCTACTGATTACCCAAAATGCAGGTTTTAGTTTCTCAAATACACATATTTTAATAAAAAGGAAAACAGAAATCCCACAACACAAAGTAATCAAATATCTTAATTTTATAGCTGATTTATAATGTAATATTTACTGACGAAAAATTTAAAACAAAAACATTATGGTCTAAATTGCCTATCCTTCAAAATCTACACTGTTTTCTATTGGTCATAGAATTATGACTATGACATGAGATTTAAAACATTTTAACACAGAAGGCTTCTAAATTATTATTTGAAAAGGTGAAAAATGAATACCAATAAAAAATAAGTTTAAGGGCCAGGGATGTAGCTCAGGGGTGAGTTCAATTCCCAGCACCACAAAACAAAAAGGAAAAAGTTTAGATTATCCAAATCAATATGAACATGTGATTAGCTTATGCAAAGATAGAATATAACTTTGATAATTTTATTTTACCACTTCAATAAAATGTAGGTAATTTAAGTTGTTAAAACTGTTTCAAAACTATAGCCTACTTCATTATTGAATGTTACAATAGATACAAAAGCTTAGATATTTTGGTACCTCTTTCTTTAAAAAGTCACACAAAAATCAAGAGAAATTGCTTAAATCATTTATGTGACTGCTGTAGTCATTAACATACCAGTTTTAAAAGTATGGATAATTTCAGAGAAAGAATTAAAACTGAGATCATGATTTAGACTGAATATAAACTGGGCACAGTGGCACACACCTGGAATCCCTGGGACTTGGGAGGCTAAGGAAGGAGAATAACCAAATTTGAAGTCAGCCTCAGCAACTCAGTGAGACCCTCAGTAACAGTGACAGCCTGACCAAAATAAGAATTAAAAAGGACCTGGGTTCAATCCCTAGGAGCCCCCCCACCAAAAAAAAAAAAAAAAAAAAAAAAAAAAAAAAAAAAAAGACGACTCAATGTAACTTACTTTCCCCCTCCAAATTCTCAGATTAGTTCATTTGTCCTTAATCTTAGGCTTTATTTCTAACCCATTTTACCTTTACTAATGCACAAATGCAATCTTAATAACTGTTCTTAGAGTGTAATCACCCTCTCTCTTCTCAGCTATTTACTCTCAGATTTATGAAAAAATAAGTTATACTCTATTATTAACACATGCAAAAAATTTTTATATAAAAGTTGAATTTGTAGTTAATATCCAAGCACTTTCAAATTTCAGTTACTATATATTAATTAATGACTAAATTTGGATAAAGATTAAAGATTTTAACTGAGTTGAAAGAACGTACCAGTTTGTTATAAAAAGATACAAAACCATAGCCTTTGGATTTTCCAGTTGCCATGTCTTTAACTACCCGGGCATCCCTGTGAAAAGAAGCACAGCTAAATGAGGGAAGTAAGAGTCATCCTCAAAATAAAAACTAAAAGGAACCACACACACTGTATTGTGAGCATTTTTTAAAATAAAATTCCAGTTAGCCCTAATTAACTACAGCCATTCCTGAACTCTCCCTAATGCTTCTTTACCTGTTAGAAAAAAGCAGTAGGACAAAAACATGTAATAAACATGCAACCTAATCAAATAGCCTGTGCTTTCTAAACTAAATGCTCAAATTTGAAGCTTAATAGGAACAATAGTTTCCTTTTCTAATATTCTATTTGCTAGTGTCCTCTAAGATTTACTGATTCTATAAATTACTGTAACAATGCTAACTACTTTACCATGCAATCTCTAAATAGTTAAATGTCTTCTGCCTAGTGATACAAAATATATGAAATATTAAAAAATTGAAAAAGAGGAAAAAATAGGAATTAAAAAGGCATACATGGCCTGTTAACAGATTTCTTTATTTTTCTTGGTCAATTCTCTATCATCATTTTGGAGTTTGGGCAGCTGTAAATTTTGAAAAATTGACATTTTCAGAAATTTAAGAAAGGAGAATAAAAAACTAACAACAATGCTAAGCACACCAGTACGAAAACAACAAATTTACACAGAAATTTTAGTGAGTAAGTTAAAATGATTGGAAATATAGAACTCCACTGAATATAGAATGTTAAAATGTAAATACTAAAATATGTATATATAAATAATGTATAATAAGAATAAATAGAAATGAGAAAAAAAATCTACAACTGAGTTCCAGTGTGCACAGTTCCTTGCAGTTAGCCTTCAAGATCCTGTCCATTCTTATGAGCAATTCTGCAAAATAACCAGAATGCTATTACTTTTAATTGTGACTTGGACTTTAGAAAACTGCAGGTCTCAGGTATAAATAAAGATTGAAAAACAGCAACCTGTTATTTTTATACTGATTTTTAAAACAGTACTACTTACCACATTTAGATTAAAAAGCAAAGCAAATATTAAAATAGAAAATTAAGAATTAAATCTTTCCTTCAAATAAATTAAATCTACAGAACAACCAATTATAAGAGAAAAAAGTTGTTCTTAATTGAAACATTTCTGTAAAGTAGTACTAAAACGTTTAATTTACATCTACAGGAAATATATCAAATACACTGATTATAATTAGAAAGACAAACTGTGATAAATACTTTATAGAACTTGTAACCATTTTAAACTTTCCAATACAGTTGATCAAGTAACAGTAAAATTTGAGCATAAATTTTGTTAAATCAAACCATATTTGTCCCCTCACTAGCAGAATCAAATATCACTAACAAAAACCATCTATTTATTAATCCCACATTTATGATTCAGACATTAAACATTAATACTGTAATAGTACTACTTTTTACTTATAGCTTATTAAGATATCAAAACACATTTATTATTACATTTAAACATGAACATTTTCAATTTAACCACAATATACCCAAGGATTTACCTACTTCCCCCATTTATAAACTCCTCCAATGAAAGTTTAACACAGTATAATCACATTTGCTTTTTGTTAACCCATTTTTCTTAACCACCAAGTTGTGAAAACATTTGACAAAAAAGTTGAACTTTTTAAGTTTCACCACCTAAACATTTGCTTCAAAGATAACAAACAGAATCACTTAAATTTTTAAACATATTATACACAGGATTATATGAAAACAAGACCCCAAAACATTGAAATGACAGTAACATTTGCAACAACATCTACTCAAAAAACAAAACAAACCAAAAAAGAAAATCAAAAAACAAAAGAAAAATACACTAACTAGAGAAAGAAAATCTTAATTCCAATACAAGTTAATCATATACAATTTTGCCTATCACTGTTGAGTGTAGTACTGATTATGATACTTACGATATTTTACCAAAGGGGGCAAATGCTGATTTGATATCTTCTGTTGTAATTTCTGGACTCAAATCCCCAACAAACACATGGAAGTGATCTGAAATCAGAGTATTTGGTAATCAAATACTTAAGAAGTCAGCTACTAAACCTTTTTTAGGCAACACTAAGGAGGAAAAAAACCCTAGTTAAGCTGGTAATGCTGCCAGGAAAATTTCAGAACTCTTCCACAGTTAAAACGCAGCAGGAGTACTTACTGGAAGTATCTTTTTTCTGGCTACTTGGTGTTGTTGCCCAGTTTACTTTGACCTCCTAAAAATAAAGATTATATTTAATACAATTATTAGGCATGTCATTATGAATTTATAACACTTACCACTTAATAAACCATTTATCAAGCAGGATTATTTTTGTAAAAGCACTAGGCTGAATAAAGCAAAACCATCACTCAGCAGTTGAATATCTGTTTAACATCTTGCTAAGAAAGAATATAAACATGCAAATATTATGTATGCACAAGGTGTCACCGTTCTATTACCTTACCTTTCCCAAAATTTTTCTCCCATTCATAGCAGCTAATGCAGCAGCTGCATCTCTGTGTTCATAAAATTCCACAAAGCAATATGGGTCATTGCTTGTATGCTGCAAAACAGAAAATCCAACAGAAGAGTTGACCCTTCTGCTATCGGGTTGCTGAGAAGAAAATCCAGGAAAAAACATTACTGATAGCTAGGAATGTACAAGGTGAGATTGCAAAAGTTTATGAAAGCCTACAACTAAAAAAAAAAAAAAAAACAAAAAAACTTACAGCTAAACCTCATTTTGCATCTCACAAATCTCACAACACTGCTGTACTTAAACAGAAAGCAGTATGGAATCATAATCATGAGTATTAAACTGAAATACAGAATTCTAGTGAAGTATGTTAAACATAAAATAGATTAGGCCAAATCAAACCTCAAACTCAGATTTGATGAGGACCACTCTATCCCTGCTCTCCTCTTCCAGAGTTTTTTAAAAGGGATATATTCTATTCATGCATCATAATCCTTCATAAACTGTACTCCAGGAGTTTTATCTTTTTATAAAATATAGAATTGGCAGAGCATGGTGATGCACGCCTATAATTCCAGCAGCTCGGGAGGCCAAGGCAGAAGTATCTCAAGTTCAAAGCCAGCCTCAGTAAAAGTGAGGCACTAAGCAACTCAATGAGACCCTATGTCTACGTAAAATACAAAACAGGGCTGGGGATGTGGCTCAGTCACATGGGTCGAGTGCCCCTGAGTTCAATCCCCAGTACCAAAAAAAAACAAAACAAACAAACAAAACCATAATTGAATCAACTTTATAAACCTCTCCTCCTGATCAAAACTGGTATTACAAATAGTAAGTGTTTTAGTACTACTACTGGATTATATGTATTCCTTTTCTGGATAAGAATAACAACAGAAAAATGCAATCTTCCAAGCCAGTCTAAGGTACTGGAGAATTTACAAACTTTGAACATGGTCTTCTAAAGCCCAGAAAATACACTAGTGAACTTCGAAAATAACTGCCGAAAATGTGTCTGAATAAAATGTTCCAATATTACAGGACAGCGTGGGGGTACACACAGAAGTAGCACACTTGCCTGGCATGCACTAGGTCCTGCATTTGACCCCCCTCTGCCAAAACAAACAAACAAACAAACAAAACCAAGGGGGCGGGAGGAGGATCCAGGATAAAGCTATATTCTGTCATCACAAAAACACCAATATACAAAAAAATCTTTGTTAAATATATGCTCGGTAGTTGGCAAATACGTATTTGAAAAGAGGGTGAGAAAGCAGTGCTACCTAACAACAAAAATAAAAATACATGCAACCTATATTAGATAGCACAACTGTAGTACAAATACATTTTTTATGTAAGATTAAAAACATTCATTACTCTTCAGTATAAAATGCCCTAAAATATAACATTCAAAATGTGGAATTCTGGGCTGACCCTTAGGGGATAAAAATATCAGATAAAATAAAGACCTTTACAACAACCACTGTTTATCATTCCAGGAAAGTTTTAGAAGATCCAAAATAAGATGTCTAAACAACAGTGACAAAGCAACCAGAGGCAATTCCTTGAGGGGAAAAAAGTGGGATCATTAACACTGACAAGAAAACTATGGGCTTTCATACAAGATCCTACTGTCACAGTCACGTGAACACCGTTCTTAAGAGGTAGAGAAAAGAAATGGGGGGTAAGACTCCAAATAGAAATGCACACTTAAGTTCCTCTTGTGAAAGAGTTAACATTTATCAGAAACATTTTCTGATGGATTTAAAAGTAAATTACAAAATTAAAGTTGTGCTGGTCCATTTTTCCTTCTACTCCTCTCTCTTCGGCCCTGACAGTCTCTAAGGAAAACACTAGATATTTATGGCAAAATACATGGGGGTCCAATGGTAGAACTATGAAAATCACACAGGCTTTAAAAAACTAGTCTATTCATGCACACTGCTATCAAATTTATCTAACTAGTAGTAAGCCACATCCCCGTGTGAATACACTGCACAAGGAGTGGTTCATGTCCTGGTCAGGATAGCAAGAAACTTCATCATACTACTCAGAACTACATGCATTTAAAAACTTTAAAATTGTTTACTTCTGGAATTTTCCATTTAATATTTTTGGACCAAGTTTGACTACAGGTAGCTGAAACTAAGGAAAGCAAAATCACAGATAAGGAAAGAAAACTGTACACATGTATTTAAATATTTACAACACACATATGCTCATATCATGCTGCATTTCATCTAAAGCACTACTGATTTTTTTTTTTTTTTTTTTGTGGTGCTGGGGATTGAACCCAGGGCCTTGTGCTTGCAAGGCAAGCACTCTACCAACTGAGCTACATCCCCAGCCCACACTACTGATTTTTTAAGTCAAATCCTAAGTGTCTGAGATGGTGTTAAAATTATTTAATGTTTGCCTTAATATATTTTACTTTATTATATAGGAAAATCTAGAACCTATGATAATATCTAGAGTTAAAAAACCATAAAACTAAGGTGAAAAAAGATTTTTCATATATTGAAATAAAATCTATGAAAGGAAAATAAATGCCTACATGAAATATTCTGTATTGCCCATGTCCTTTATAAGCTTCCCATTTATACCACTACCAAGTGACACTCTAATCATCAGTTAGGTCCTTACCTTAATTAGTGTTATCATCTATTTTTGTTGGATGACATAAATGTCAAGACAGAAATATGAAGTTTTATATTTACAAGTTCAAATCTAGGAGTTCTAGAATATGGATAAGCTGTAAAAATTCATTTCAAGTCTCTCCAACCCTCAAATGGCTGTATGTACATATAGGATTTTTTTTAAATACTGTTAAAATATTTATCAAATGCTTCTCAAAAAATTTTTAGACTCTTTCTACTTTCTTATATGCCATTCTCCTAAACCCCCTCCTATAAGCTTCCAACCCAAGCACATCTCTGAGACTAGCTCACCAATGACTCTGGGTCACCTCTATGACCACTTTTCTATTTTCATCTTGACTTCCAGAAAGAATTCGAAATAGTTGACCACTACCTTCCTTCCTCTAAACATTCTCTTTTCTTCAACCTACCATATACTCAGTTTTCCTGTTTCCTCATGAGATCTTTCTGAAGGTAATTCTTCCTTAACTCAAAGTCAGAATGTAACTCTAAATTCTGAGCTGTTCCAGGCTCCAGGCCTCAGACCTTAATCCCTCTACTCTTCTCTGCTTTCACTCTCTCTAGATGATCTCCAGTGGTCCCATGGCTTCAAATACTGCTACAAGATTCAAGACTGGTCTCTCCAGAGTTTCAAATTAGTTTATCCAACTGCCCATAATAATGTTCATTTAGATAGCTGATACACAAATTTACCATTGCCAAAATAGAATGCTCAATTCTCACCAACCTCCATGCATCCTGTGCCCTGCTCAGTCATCCCCATTTTGGTAAATAGCATTACCACCCACATAATTGCACTAACGAGAACTTTAGGGTCTCTCCAAATTTCTTCCTTTCCCTTATATCCCACAGCCAATCCAGTTCTACCGATTCTACCTTCAAAATATATTACAAATTTTATCTACTCTTATTCTTATCGGCCACACTCTAAAGCACAAGAACCCATCACTTCTCACCTAGATTAGTAAACCCAGTTGCTTTCTCTCCTCCTTCTCTTGCCTCCTACAGTCCTTCTCTATACAACAATCATTCTTGACAGAGTAATCTTAAAAATGCAAATCAGAGCACTTGGTTCCCTTGCTAAAACCCTCCCCAGGTCTGCCACTGCAATCTACACTGTCATGGCCCATACCGCCCTGTGTGATTCTGAATCCTGCTTACCTTATTAGATTCGTTTCCCACCACTTATTCTCCATCACTCACCATACTGCAGCCATCCTGGTCTTTGGTTCCATAACACAACAAGCTCATTACCAACTCGAGGACTTTGTATTTGCTTTTCCTCTGCCTTCAGCTCTTACCGTGGACGGGTACCATCTTGTTTGTTATTCAGCTCAAAGAGGTGACATCTTCCCTCACCTAGCCTACATAACACCAACCCTCCAATCATCATAGAACTGTATCATTCTCATTATGGCTCTTATCCCTATTTGCCTGGAAACATCCTTTGTCTGGCTCTCCATTATATGACCAGGGTCTTGAAGAGTGCCTAGTGCAAAGTAGACTTTTGATTAATGAAAAGATGAGTGAATAAAGTCAGGAAGGAAAGAAGGAAAATATACCAGCACAGAACAATAACTGTAGTGAGTTAAGAAAGATCAAAAGGCCAACGTATTTCATAGGTTTTTAATAGTTCCCCAAGTCACGATAAAAGACCAACTCCTTAGCAGTTTCTGACATCTTAACAACTAATCCCATTTTAAACTCCAACTGTGCTACTACTGAATACAGGTTTCAAACAAAAAACAGACTTGTATTCCCTCTCCCACCACCACTGTTTTCTCTTATAAGCACTCATGCTCATCTACCTGGACCAACATTCTTCTAACTAGAATTGCTTCTTCCCCAAATTCCTTTCAGGTCAGCTCCTATGTTTTTTTAGGTTTCAGCCTATACATATCCTTGCTTCCAAAGCATTTATTATTTTATATTCTGAGTACCTGTTAAGTTCTCTGTTTCCCTACTAAGCTGTGAAATATTAAGGGGCTAAGAACTGTCTTATTCACTACTGTATCCCTAGCACTTACCGTAGAATCTGGTACATAGTAGTAAAAAAAAAAAAAAAAAGTAAATAAATAAACAGAAAGAAGAAAAGAAAAACTAAAATGTGAGTCATTGAGTATTACTACAGTCTTAACTGAATCCAGGGTCTGCACATGCCCCCCTCAACAAAATTATTATTCTAACAATTTAAATGCCTAGCTACATAAAGTTGTGTAATCATTAATATTTACTGAAGATGCACACGACACATGTTGCTTTACTATGTACACAATAACCTAATGTTCTTTCACATCACCAATTCCTGAAGTTTAAATGAATGCTATCTAAATTATTTACACTCTGATTGAAATTATTCAATATACCATCAAGTTCTTCACCATTCTGAGATAAGCTGCTTACAAGCAAAATCACCTGGAGATAACATCATAAAGTATGATTGTGTTAAAGTAACAAACACCACAGAAACTTTACCCTTTCAAGCAAGACTCCATTTTAAGCCTCATTTACCAGCCAAATCAAATAAGTCACTGATCTCTCTACCAGAATAACCTGAGGCTTAAAATAAAATTTAAAAAATGATACAAATCAGTCAACAAATCTCAAAATGTTGGACATTATGCCAACTGACAGCACATTTAACTGGGAAGATCTTACCTCTGTTATCATTTTACAGCTTTTACAGGGTCCGATCTGACTGAATAACTGAAGTATAAGGACTTCTGTCACATCTCTGGAGAGGTTACCTACGTATCTGAATGAGAAAAAAAACACATTATCAATTTACTTTTAGCTCTGGCTCTATGTGTTATTTAATTTATCACCTTTTATTTCAACTTAACTTCCTGTGTCTTCAATAAAAATTTTCAAAGTAACCTGACCCTTATTAAGGTAAGATTAACTCTTATTAAGGAAAGCAACAATTGTTCCTGCCCACTAAAATATCAATTCAAAAGACATTGTAAAGAACAAACCAATATGATCTTATACCCCAAATGTATATTATATTATATTCTATACCCTGTATCATTTTATCATCTTATTCTACTTGTCAAAAATTTAAACCAGTCTCATGATAACTACAATTTCTAATTCAAAGTAATTCATAGCATAGACACAAATATGACAAATACTAAAACACCTGATCATTAAAAAAGGTATTAGAGATATAGTGGATTCATTTTAAAGTGCCAACCAAGGCAATTACATGAACAAAGAACAGAGTTGAGTAAAGTTACAGCAAAACACAAAGAATGAAGGAGTTTTGTTTTGGTGTTGGCTAAATAAGACTATTTGCAAATGGTATGTCTTCATTGCTTTGTTTTAGGAGAACAGGGTAAACTAATAAGATTTTTCTGGTCAAAAATACATCTGAGATGGGTGTGGGGACACACTCCCATAAAACCAGCTGCTCAGGAGACTTAGGGAGGAAGATCACAAGTTCAAGGTCAGTCTGGGCAACTTAACAAGACCCTATGTCAAAATAAAATAAAAAGAACTGGGGGTATAGCTCAATGGTAGAGCTCTTGCCTAGCATGCACAAACCACTGGGTTTAATCCCCAGTACCTACACACACACACATACACACACACACACACAAATAAGTGAATAAAGCAGAATCAACAAAAAAATATATATCTATGCAGGTAATAAATAAAGCAAATTTCTTTAGAAATTCAGAGGAAAATTGAGAACAATTCAGATATACTGTTGACTATGGATATTTAAAGATATGGGTTTTTTTGCAGATTACAAATTGAACACACATATTTTATATAAATTTTTTAAATAAATAAAAATGACTACTTCACGACCAAGAGATAACCACTTTGACTTATATTTGGCACCACTGATTTAACTCTGTAAAGTGCCAAACTTTTTAAATATTTCTGGTACTCAGCAAATAGTTGCTGAAACTCATATCTGTCATGAACAACTTCATAAACTAAAAAGTACTTGTAAAATTTAACATAGTTTCTTCTGGAAAGTAAAAGGACAAGTAAGTTTTATTTTTCACCAATAATATATAACATCTGGAAACTGAGTACCAAGACCAAAAGAATCTTTGCAACATAGTTGCCACATTAAATACATAACTGCTTTAAGATGGAATACACTAAAAGGGAAAAACAGCCTGAGAAAGCTAAAGATAATTAAAAACAAAACAAAACAAACAAACAAAAAAATGCAATTAAGAACAAGCAGCAATTTTCCAGTTAAGAATTTCACTGCAATGGATACTAATAACCTTAGGACACATATTCTAAAACTGAAATATAAGTCCAATGTTACTTAAATAGAAGATCAAACCAGGTGACAAACTGGTTTAGGCCCAGGATGCCATTTTTTTTCCTTATAATTAAAGTGGAGTCAAGCCCTCCGTAGGCCAGCAGGACTTATTTTTTCCACCAGTAGTGAAAGGTTCTAGAATTATGAGTTAGCCATAGACAACTGCCTGCCTTTTTTTTTTTTCTTTTCTTTTGTAATTTGTAGGAGTTTGTGATTCTGTATCCATGGAATACTTTTTCTTTTCCTTTTTTTTTTTTTTTTTTTTAAACAAGAGAGATCTATCTATAAGAAAAATGAAGAAGTTATGTTAATATGTTCATCTAACTTAAAGAGCTAGTTAGCACATTTATAAAAGAAAAGAAGAGCTAGGCATGGTGGCACATGCCTGTGATCCCAGCAACTTGGAAGGCTGAGGCAGGAGGATCACAAGTTTGAGGAAGCCTCAGCAACTTAGCAAGGCCCTAAGCAACTTAATGAGACCCTGTCTCAAAATAAAAAATAAAAAAGGCTGGGGATGGGGCTCAGTGGTAAAGCACTCCTGGGTTAAATCCCCAGTACCAAAAGAAAAAAAACAAAGAATGTGTAAGACTGATTTGCACACATTGAAGGTAGCTACAAAATTAAAATAGAATTATCATTTTAATGTACTATATTTTAAATGATTTATATAATTTTTAATTTGCATTACTGTTTAAACATCCATTTTCTCAGAAAAACCGCATGAACATTAATTAATGTGCATTTCTTATACTGATATCAAACATTAAAACACTAACACCTAAGTTTAGAATGCCCTAAAATACTTTTCAAAAATCTAGTTTTTAGGTTTCCTATTTTTCAATGATCTCCACTATGAGTTAAGTGGTAAAGCAGAAAACTAAATTTCAAAAACTAACATGAAAGGCCTTCCATAACAACATGTAAAACATCTTATAATTCATGAATTTACATATGCCTTCATGCATTAATACTTAATGGAGGCACAGTTTATAGCTTTTAAAATACTGTACTACACTGCGTAAGTACCTTTACATTATTATAAAATAATCTGTCCTGAAATAAACACTAATAAGACAAATTTCAATCGTTGACCTAGTAAGATCATCTTTTGGGAGTTTATTAAAATATTTCTTTTCTTTTCAAATGACAGCTGCTACCCTTCACTTTCTGTTGTGATTGTGAAGTAGTCAACATATTCTAAAATTTCAAGTTTTTAAATATATAATTTCTACTTGAAGAACCTATACAAAACAACAACAACAAAAAATTGAGTTCTTATAGTGAGAGGTCAATTCAAAAGAGAGAACAATTAAGAAATTCCAAAAGGGTTTTTAACTCAATGAAAAAAATAAAAGGCATACCTTACACTCTATTTTGTCTTCTAAGAACAGGAACTGAAGTATTAAAAACTGAAAATGATACCTTTATCCCTAACATTAGGGTTAAAATCCAATTTGAGACTAGAGAGTTGGCAGTTTGACAGTGGACAGAAGTTCACATTGCCAAACTACTTCCTATGTCCAACTGGGCAGAATTTTAGGTGAAGAACATCATGGCCTTGCAGAAGACTAATGACAGTTTTTCAACACTGAATGTGCTCTCTCTGAAAAGAGTAACCCTACCAAGGCTAAAATTACCAGCAGTTTTACATAAAATACTATGGTTATATTTCCATAAAAGTAACATTTTTGCTTTTGTTCTTGACAAGTTCCTATAGAAGAGATTTTGCAACAATATCCTTTAAAAGTCCTCTAATGAACTGTTCAATTTGTCAGTATTTGGAAGGAGGTAGGAGGGAGGAAAGGTGCAGGTGGTACTGTTGAATTGACCATCTATTTATAAGGGACACACACACACACACTTTAAAAAAGAAAAAAAAAAGATTGATTAAATTGAATGAGGGGATTGATTACAGCTACAATTTAGCCAAATCCATGGTATAGCTACTCAATTTTATAACTAGATTTTATAGTAGTTTCTTTTGCTGTGTTCTTAGATGTTCATATTATACTCTAAATCATAGGCTTCCTCTTTTTGAATATCAGGAAGAACCAACAGTATCAAAGGATGACATTACATAACATGATTATTATTATCCCAGATCCACAATTCCTATTGATTTGGGTGCATCAAATAGCTGAGTAAAATAAACTATAATGGAACATTAATGTAATTTACTGTCATATTATAGATTCAGATATACCATGGATCAAATCAATGCACTATAAAAAAACGCACAAGCCTAAAAAGTGTCCTAAAATGTGTGTTCACTTTCAAACACCAGTATTACATAGCATGATCTTGTTTATTTTTTAAGATCACAAGTTATCCAATACATAATACCCCAAAATAAATGTTAATTGAGAATGAAAAACATCAAACAACAGTCCTTTAAAGCAACTATAAGACAAACAGAACTTTAAGCTCAACATCAAAGCAATTCTATACCATTTAAATACCATCAAATAAATTAGTAATACTGTAGGTAATGAATATTTAAAGACCTACCTAGGCTATAAACACCATATTGTTTTCTGAAGATAGAACCATATGTCTTAGCTTGTGTGTGTCTGCAGGAAAAAAACCTCACTAGTAACACACAGGCATTTTAAGGAAAACAGGTTAAGTTTTGTTAAGAGTACATTCTTTAAAAACATACTAGCCAATTGAAAAGCTCATCCATAGATCACAAGGCATCTCCATAACTAAAACCAAACCTTACTAGATAACAACCTCTAAAATGTTCAGTTTCCATCACATTACTTATATCTAATAGAGCCCTTTGAGGGGAAATATTTAAAACGTATACTTTTTCAAACTATTATGCATCATTTTTATTAAATGCTGGTAAAAATCTGAATTGTGAAACATTTGCTTTTATCTCAAGATTTTACATTTGAAGATTTAAATATATATATATATATAAATCAACTGCACAAGGTATGACAATACTCTGCCTATAATTTAAATCAATCAGGACTATTAAAAAAGGACTTAAACTAATTTAATGAAAAAAGTATAATCATTGTAAAATGTTTATGAAGTACCTCTTATGTTCCCGGCAGTGAACTAAGTGCTTGAAGGGTAAGACCTAGGAAGATGTAGCAGTCCTTGTCTTAAAAAACAACAAAAAGCCTTCCCATGGAGGAGAGTAGGAGAAGGAAAAAGGAATAAAAAAGAAGAGTAGTAAACATGTACTACATAAAGGAACAACAGAGCTTAAGATTTTTATTTACTCCTCTGCATATATCACATTTTTAGATAAATATAATTGACAACTTAAGTGTGTTTCAGAGAAAGAGCGAGAATAGAGAAGGTAGTGGTAGGAAATAAGTAACAAAAAATTAGCTTTTTGGTCTACTGGAGAAGGCTAATGGAGGTGAAAGTGAGGCAGATGCAAAGATAACTAGATGAATGAAAGACTGAAAAAGCACATTATTTAGCAGGACAAAACCAGGAATTCCTCTTCTAAGGAACAAATGATACAATTAATGAGACATTAACCATAAGAAATTACCAATTATTCAATAGCTATTATGATGCAATGATGACATTTTGGATATTTTAGATACAATGTAACTGTTACCTTCCTTAAATACATGATAGCTAGGCCCTAAATCTAACTTTCCCAAATGCTAACTACCAAGCTTTGGCTTTGACAGACGTTGAGAACAAATTTTAAGTTTGTCCCAATTCTCTTTTCTGAGAAGGCAAAAATGTAAAACAACACAAAACACAAAAAAGTTCTATGAATCAAGTTTTCCATTCAGGTATTGGATGTGTTTAAATTGGCCTTAAATTCCCAAAACAGGCTGGCAAGTACCTCAGAGTAAAATATTAAAAGAAATAGGAACAAAAAGAAAGTACAAGGTGGAAAAAATAATCTGTATCAAGATTGCATGGAGAAGTCTACCTTCTTTATGGAGCGTACTTTCTTTGGTAGGAGTCAAGTTCTGAGAAGCTAGTCAAACTCCCTGAGGGCCCATCCACCTTCATCTATTCCCCAAAAAGTACTTTCCCCAACAGATAACCCAGCCAAGTGAACTCTGATCATATCAATACCAGCAGAGGCAAGAGAAGCAAAAGAGGGACTGGACTCCTCGTAACTCAAGGAGAACTGGGCCTCAGAGGCTGGCAACGCCAAAGGTGATCAATTTAAACACTGAATTAGAAATAACTGAGAGAGAGAGAGAAGAGAAGAAAGAGTGCCACATTATTCGAAAAGAAATGTAATTGCTGAGTCATCACTCTTCATTGGAAAAGGAAGGAAACTCGAATTAGGAGGTTGGAAAATGGAATTCATTCATTAGGGTGGGCTTGAGCAAAATGCAACAGCAAGACCGAAGCAGCGCCCCAAAACACGCATCATCGTGTAGCGAAGAAGACATTATTTTATCCGATTCTGGACTCGACAACACAAATTAGGAAGCGGCAACACCAAACAGCAAAAGGAGCGTGACAACTGGTTGTCAGTTTGGCGGAGGGCGCGCTCAAAGTAAACTTCGCTATCCGAGAAGGGAGCGACGCTCAGGCGGCAAGAGGCATTCCTTTTGCACTTCAAAAGTAGCGGGCGCTGGGCGGGTGTTTCTGACAGCGTGGGCGGGGGCACGTGGGGCAGAAAGAGACAAGGGGCTCCAGTGGCTGAAGAGTGTCTGGCTTCCTCCGAGAGCTCAGTTCGGGAGAAGAGCCGGGAGCGACTCAAGCTGGGGACGTGGAGGGCGTGAGTGCTAATTCCTCGCGGCCCGCCAGGGATGCAGCGACGGTCCCACCCCCAGTCCCACCCCCACCAGGCCCAGCCCCCGTGGGGACCGGCAGCTCCCGGCCCAGCCCAGGGCCCCCAAGCACAGGGGGAGCAGAAGCTCTCCCGGGCCTGACAGCCTCAGCGGGCGCAGAAGCCAGGCCTAGGGAAGGTGCGCGAAGAAGGGCGCGAGAGGAAAAGGTCGGGACAAGCCTCGGACCCCAGGAAGTGACCGTGTTTGGGGGAAGGGAGGGCTTCCTTCCCTAGGAAAGGGACAGATGAGGAATGCACTTCGCGTCCACGCCGCCCCGGCCAGGGAGCCGCCAGAGTCCCGGCTGCGGCCCCCTGTCTCCTGCTCCCTCCCTTAGCGTCCCGCGGTGCCCGGGCCTCTTGGCTCCCGGCACCCCCGGTCTCGGGTACTCACAGAGTCCGGGGCTGTCCGTCGTCTTCCATCATGGTGGGTGCGACGGAGCGATCCCGGGACAAGGGGGAGGGCAGGGCTGGGGAGGGGAGGGGGTGGGGAGGAAGGGGAGGGGGGCTCCGGGCACCGGCTGGGGACAGAGGAAAAGGCACCGAACCCTGCTCTCGGGCTTTCTCCCCCCAGCCCGCTCCGGACACTGCGCTCCAACCAGGAGGAGCAGGAGGAGGAGGAGGATGAACAAAATGGCCGCCGCCACCAGCCAGGCAGGAAACGGGGCAGGGCGCAGGCGCGGCCCGCCAGGTCACCGCTCAGGCCAGCCGCGACGGCCTGCCCCGGAGAGCTGAGGGGACAGAAAGCCAGGCCGCGGAGCAAGCCCTGTGCCCGGTCGCGGCGGACCCCGTCGTCGCCGAGGGCCTGCCTGCCGTCCGTCCGGCGGAACCCCAGCCAGCTCCAGCAGAGATCTGGCAAAAAGAGAAACGCCGTGAAGTGAAGTCTCTGGGAATCGCGGTCCTGGGAAGGAGCGAGGGAAGCACTTTCCAGGAGACTTCTGGGAACTGTAGTCCGAAGGAGACCCCGCGCCGCGCCGGGACGCGCAGGAGAGACTTCTGGGTAGTGTAGTCGTACGTGAGGGCGTGCGGCCACCAGGAAGTCGGCGTGCCGGGAGGGGAGGGAAGAGAACAAGCGACGGCAAAAGGCGGGCCGGCCGAGTGGGAGAGGCGTTGTCCGGGAAGTGAACTACAAGTCCCATCGTGCCTCGCGCTGGGGGCGGCTTCGGGACGGCTCCAGGCATCTTAAGGCCCATCTGTTGGCCGGGCGTGAGCGTGGGCTCCGCCTCCGTCCTGGCCGAGAGCGGTTTCTTCAACTGCGGCTCAGGCGCTGCGCTGTCTCCGCGTGGTGTCGGAGCCAGCAGGCCCTGCTGGCCCTCTTCTGGCAGTCAGAACGGCTGGCCCGCGGTCATCAACCGCCAACTCGCGCCGGCCCGAGAGAGGCGGGCCTGGCGGGGACCCGGCGGGGATCGGCGGACCGCGGGCTCCCCTGGGGCCAGTCGCGTCCTTGAGGCACCTTTTCCCGCAAATAGGAACTCCTAGCCTAGGTAGGCTGGTGGGTTGCTTTATGTTTCAGAGGTCTCGCTACCTTCCGTGCCTCATCGGATTAGGGGTGAGAAGAGCAGCGGTCCATTTAAATGACTTGCCCTCCGACCGCCTTATTTCATTGTTGAAGTAAAAGTCCTTTAACAAATGCATAGACTTAAGGTTGTGTTTACACACATCGGCCATGTGGGGGAAGAAAGTGTTGCATGAAGAACTGGAAAGCCACGTTCAAACTAGCTCTGCAGCACACGCGCGCGCGCGCGCACACGTTCCCAGTGAGATTTTACCCCTCAGCACCGTCAGGGAAAAAGCACACAATTTGTACCTGCTCTTGTGGACTAGTGAAGGATGGTAGTGAAGAAAGGACTTTCGGAATTTCGCTTGACCTGAACGTTCCCAGTTAACAGGGTTGGTTCTGAGGACCTCTGCACAAGGCTGTGCTGCAAATGATACAAATCTTGTAGGCACCGTCAGCCATGCAGCAACACATGATTGGGGAGGGCTATTTTAACCTGGAGGACTTCATAGAACCATTAACAGAGGAGTCGAGCCCCCTAAGAGTCAATGGGTATAGCTAAAGGATTCAGAGGTCAACATCCTTGGCTAAAACGTCTGGGTCTGGGAATGGGAGTGTTGGCAGCAGCGTGGAGTTGGTATTTAGAGCTAGAGATGTAGACGTGACCTGTAGAACCATGTTGTCAAGGATCTATTCCGTGTTGAGGAGCTGAAGCTTTATCTTCCAAGCAGTAAGGAACTATTCAAAAGTTGCAGCTATTTATTTTTTAACTTGGATCTATGTATATAATCCAATTCATTGACCAATGCCTAGGCCAATGTATTAGTTTTCTGTTGCCATATTTCGAGACTTTGAAACAACATGAATTTATGACCTGATAATTCTGGAGGTTAGAAAGTCCAAATTCAGTTTCATTGGGTTAAAATGAAGGTGTTGACAGGGCTGGTTGTCTTTTCCAGTTTCTAAAGGCTTCTTGATTGACTCCTAGTCCCTTTCTCCATCTTCAAAAACTAGCATATGTTCTCTCCTTCATTGCTCTTTTTCTGGCTGGTCCTCCTGCCTCCCTTTATTATTTACAATGATCTTAGGTGATTTTTTTGTTGTTGTTTTTTGGTACTGGGGATTGAACTCAGGGGCACTTTACCACTTTACCACTGAGCCACATCCCCAGTCCTATTGTTGTATTTTATTTAGAGACAGGGTTTCACTGAGTTGCTTACCACCTCACCATTGCTGAGGCTAGCTTTGAACTCACAATCCTCCTATCTTGGCCTCCCGAGCTGCTGAGATTACAGGCGAGTACCACCACGCCCGGTTTAGGTGATTATTTTGGACCAGGATAATCTCTCCATCTGAAGGACCTCAATCGAATCTGCAAAGTTCCCTTTTATATACAAAACATTCAGCTGAGAGCAGTGGCACATGTCTTCGATCCCAGTGACTCAGGAGGCTAAGCAGGAGGGTTCCAAGTTTGAGGCCAGCCTCAGCAACTTTTTTAAAAAAATGTTATCCTTTATATATCTATTTATACATTTTGCGGTACTGGGTGCCAAATCCAGGGCCTTGCACATGCTAGGCAAGTGCTGTATCACTAAGCTACATTCTAGCCCAAGATAGCAACTTGGTGAGACCCCCACCAATTTATCCAGACCCTGTCTCAAAAAGGGCTGGGAATGAGATCAGTGATAAAGCATCTCTAGGCTTAATCCTCATTACCAAAAAAAAAAAAAAAAAATTCACATGTTCTGGGGATTAGGACACACATCTTCAAGGGACCATTATCAGTTTACCTCACCTCACTCTTATTAATTTAGGAACTTAATGTAATAGCTGCAAACCTTTAAAAACTTATGACAGCAATTTACATCTAAGTGTATGGTATGTGTCACACACACACACTACTTACTAATTTATGCCCCTCACCTGGGGTAACCATCATCCTGCATACTTGTTTATTTATTTATTGCAGTACTGGGGATTTCACCCATAGGCACTCTACCACTAAGCTATATTCCCAGCCTTTTTTTCTTTTTTTTTAATTTTGAGACAAGATCTCTCTAAATGTTGAGACTGGCCTTGAACTTGAAATCCTCCTGTCTCAGCCTCCTGAATTACTGGAATTATAGGTATGTACCACTGTGCGTGGCTCTTTGTCTTGTCTTTACTATTTCTTGCTTTCCTTTCACAGAATTGTGTTACATTTACATATAGTCTTTTAAAAAGTTGTATGCACATGTATATTTAAATCATTTTTAACTTAATAAAAACATTATGCCCACCACACATCTATTAGAATGTCTAAAAATCTAAACACTGAAAACATCAAATACTGGTGAGGACTAAAAGCAGCAGGAACTCTCATTCATGCAGGTGGAAACCACTTTGGAAGTTTGTCATTTTCTTACAAGCTAAATGTAAGTCCTAGGTATTTACCAAATGACTTTATCTTAGTTTTCTGTTGCTTTAACAAAATACCTGACACTGGGTACTTGTTAAAAACAGATGTCAATTTAGCTTACAATTTGGAAGCTGAAAGTTCAAGATAGAGTAGCCTTGTCTGTTTGGCCTCTGATGGGTCCCTGGTGACTGTAGTACAACATGGCAGACTGGATCACAATGGAAGTACATAAGAGTAAATAATTTCATGGTTAAGATAGGAAGTCAGGGATTCATTGGCCAGGTTCACTCTTTTTATAACAATCTACTTTCATAGAAACTAGGTAGGAACCCAAGAGTACTACATTAATTCTTTCCAAGAGCAGTGCCTCCAGTAACCTAAATGCCTTCCAGTAGGTCTGACTTCTTAAGATCACCACCTTTTAAGATCACCACATTGAGGACAGCACATGACCCTTTTGGGAGACACCCTCAAGCCATAGCAGGGCTGAAAATATGTCCACATAAAACCCTGCACACAAATGTTTATAGTGGCTTTATTTGGAATTGCCCAAAGTTGGAAATAATCACAATGTCCTTGGATGAATGAATGAACTCTGGTACGATGTGGTACATCCATATAGCAGAACACTGTTCAGTGATAAAAAGATATAAACTATCAAACTACAAAATGACATGGAGGAATCTTAAATGCATATTGTTAAGTGGGGAAAAAAATCTGAAAAGGCCATTAATCATGTGACATTCTGAAAAATGCAATACTACAGACAATAAAAAAAAAGATCAGTAGATGCCAAGGGTTTAGGGGGAACGGAGGATAATCAGATCACTGAATTTTTAAGGTGGTAAAATTTCTGAGTGATACTGTAATGGCAGATACATGCTTCTGTCAAAACCCAAAAAACTGCATAAGGAAGAGTGTGGATCCTAATGTAAACAAAGACATAATAAAAATGTATCAATATGGGTTCATCAATTGTAACAAATGTGCCACACTAATATAAAATGATAATAGGGAAACTGCATGATTGTGGTGTAGGGGTAGAACAGAGGGTTGTCCCTTCCCACACATCATAACATGTCATGGAAGACACCCCTAAACCAGAGATGGTTAATAAGAGGCAAGAATAATAAATTAACTGGCATAAGTATGAGAGTCATGCAAAATAGAAAACTGAAAAGTAGCGGCCAGATGGTTGGAATTTATATAGTGTAGAGGCTTAGAGCTTCTTGCCACTGGTCTTAAGGCAAGTAATGAAAGAGCGAGGGAAGGAAACTGGACCTCAGAGAAAGGTTGTCAACTTATGCAGGTAGTCTTCCAGGTAGCAGCCATCCGAAGACCACCTATGGTAATCTCTGCCTGCACCAGGTGTCAGACCCCAATCCCTTTGTCATGTCCAGGGGACATGGCCAGGTGGGAGGTGGTAATCAGAAAAGCCTCTATTTGCATCTCCTGTTTACCAATGTAGATATAAATTTCTTTTTGCAAAGGGACAGCTTTTTAGGGCCTTTCATGTGTCTGTATAGACTGGCAAGCAATTTAAAACTTATGAATTGTTTATTTCTGAAAATTTCTATGTGATATTTTCAGTCCATGGTTGACTGTTACTAAAACTACAGAAAGCAAAACTGTGGATGAAGGGGATTATGAATTTAAAAATACATAATGCTGTATACACACTCTAAGGATGCTCAAGTCCCTTATGTAAAATGGCATAGTATTTACATAGAACCCATGCACATCCTCATATACATATGTTAAGTCATCTCCAGATTACTTATAATATCCAATACCATGTCAATTCTATGCACATAGTTGTTATACTGTGTTGTTTAGGGAATAGACATGAAAGAGTCTGTACATATGAGCACTTAACCACTGAGCCACATCCCCAGCCCTTTTTATATTTTATTTAGAAACAGTCTCACTAAGTTGGTTAGGGTCTCACCAAGTTGCCGATGCTGGCTTTGAACTGGTGATCCTCCTGCCTCAGCCACCTGAGCCACTGGGATTACTGGTGTGTACCACCACACCCACCAGATCAGTACAGTTTTTTACAAATGTTTTCAATCAATGGTTGAATCCTCAGATATAGAACCTACAAATACAGAGGGTCAACTCTACTGGGTTAGGAAAAACCTCAGTTATCTCCAGATTTTATCCCACCTCATGTTACCTACATAGTGAGAGTTCGATAAGATTGTGCTTAAGATTACGAGAGTTAGCTTCTTATAAACAATTGTCCTTACTTGACATTTCAATAGGCTAAGAACTGTACAATCAATACCAGTCTTCACAACAACCCTGCACAATTTGAAGGTTTGTTTCAGTTCCTGCCATTCTCTACTCTGTGGCCCAGGGCTAAAAGTCTGCAAACTACATCTCCTTCGTGAGCAGGCATCCTAATAAGTTCTGCTAATACAGGGCCACCAGAGGGCGTTTGGAAAGCAGCTAGAGGAAAGAAGGGGCTTGTTTGTCCCTGTTTGCCAGTCCTTCTAGGCATCAGCTGGTTCCAATTTCCAACTTCCACATTCCCAGCATAGCCTGGTGGGGGCCCATTCTTCAAATGTCCCAGTTCTAGCTCCACAAAAACCCTTCTCCAAGCTCCTAAGGTAGCAGCAGCCCCGGAAGCCTTCTGTGCTCAACTTTCAGGTTCTTAGGATAGTTTGTTATACCATTGACCTCTGATGGATCATGCCTCCTGATATCTGTGCCCTCCTACTGTCCCCTCCACGAGCATCCTGGACTAGGCCAGGAAACTGCTTTGCTTGTGGGACAGATGCAAACGAGCAAGCATAGTCTTCCTGGGTACTTGTTTTCTTGGATTGTTGATGCCATCATGTGAGGATAAAAGAAAAACAGAGGCCAAGTCAACCAGATGTCCCAGCTGACCTTCCATAAGAGGGCAGCATGAATGAGCCCGAGGGAGCCAGCCCTGAGAAGAGGAGGCCTCTGAGATCGGGGGAGATTTGTCACATGGAAGTTGAACAGTTCTGACAATCACAGCCTCTTCCCTCTAACAAAGAGATGGCAGCTGCTTCCTGCAGTGTTTACTTGTGCTCTCCAAGTACCTACTGTGCTTTGTTAGCCCTCCAACATGTGCTTAGTGATTTCCCCCATATTCTGTCTGTTTAGATCAGCGAGTGTAATTTCTGTCTTCCTCACTGGATCCTGACTGATCCTGCAATTTTAAATCCACTTTAAAGATAAAACAAAAGCTCAGAGAGATTAAGTACCCCAAAGGTCCATGGGGAGTTCAATGGACTCCAGAGCCCCTGCCATATTTCATATTAATACTATTAACTACAGCAACTGATAATCTATAGCAGATTATTAAGATGGCAGTTATTTGAAATTGATATCACCATTGGAAGGGCCTGTCCAACGTCTTGAAGGCTCCTGCTTATGAACCAGCAGAGGGAGCTCTGTCCCTGAGGAGCTGGCCACCTTCCATTGACCCAGTAGGGAATAAGGACAAGGAATATCCATCATGGTGGATGAAGGAAAGCTTTGGGCAAATATGTCATCATAGGAAATGGCAGGTTCCTTCAGGGAAAGGGATAAGAAGCCAGGTAACATGTGCTAAGCTCCAGAAAATGTGTCAACTTAATTTTAAAATAAACTGGATCCACCTCTTGGGAGCAGGTTGTCCCTCAGCAGGAATTCAGGATCCCTTCCCGTCCTCCTCCCACTCTATTCCTGATGCCACCCCATGTTTAATGGGATTTTTCTGTGGAGTGGGTCACACTTTTCAGAGGACAGAATTACTGTGTAAAGGGGACCTGGGACATGGGTGTGGCTCTGCTGCCAAACTCCTGGCAGGAGTGTTGGAGGGCAGGCCTGTCCTCTCTCAGGAGAACAATGGATCACCCTGCCCTTCCCCTTCACTCCCCTCTCAGGCCTGCACCAACTCTGCACTAGGCTGTAGGCACTGTCTCACTGGGGAGCAGGTGCTGGGGGTGGAGCCAGGGCCTCCTGCGTGCTAGGCAGCGCTCTTCTGCTGAGCCGCGCCCCAGTCCTCTAGAAGCTGTCATGCTCTTACTCCTGTGGACATTCTCACTGAGGACATCAGGTCTGTGCAAAAGGACACCTGCTCCTCTATCATGGTGGCAAAATCAGAAACCCAAGTCCCAGGACCAGGAGAGTAAACACTGGGCCCTGGAACTATGCAGGCCTGGAGCCCAACTCAGGTATAAAGAGCACCCACTGGACCAGCCCGGCTTCCCACTCTCCGTGTGCCAGGTTTGGAGGGAATCATCAGTGACCTCCTGATCTTCCATTTGTTACAGGTCTGGGGACTTCTGGGAAACTGAGGCAGCATGAAGACCTCCCCCCTTCAAACTTAGATTCTTGCTATCAAGTCAGATTTCAGACCTGTCACTCTGAGTAACAAGCATGAGTTTCTTAAAGGGATAGGAAAAGGGAAAGGGGTCACGCTCAAGGGAGACAATGGAGTCCTCTCAGAGAGGAGAGGGACAGCATGCCTCTCATACACTCTAGTTTTATTGGGGATCCCAGAGAAGTTTCTGGAAAGTCTCAGGTTCACCTTTTGACTTTTGACCTACAGCAGGATGACATCAGACTTTGAATCCGCACTGCCATGACAACTCTAGGTCACTTTGGCCCATGCTAACTGGTTCTAATTGTATTCGTAACCATAAATTCTTGCAGATTTTGGGGTTAGAAGGAATTATCCTTATCTCCTTGAGTTTCAGGATCAGGTTTGTAAAAGGAGCACAAAACTCTGTCCCTTCAGGTAACTTAGCTTCCTCTTGTTAACATTATTTTGGGCCTGCATTTCTCCTGCAGGTAACAGGCTGTTTGCTGAGGAATCCTGTCCACTTAAGCCAGGCAGCAGCAAGAAAATTGCTTCTTAAAAAAGGAAGCGTGTGAGGGTCAGCACAGTGAGCCCATTTTATGGAATTACTCCCTTAACCTCTTGTCCCCACCACTCATATCTGTCTGTCCCTTATCAGTTACCTACCCTAGGCTCCTTTGTACCGGTACCTGTCACAGGAGAAGTGATGTTTCTGAAGAAGCATCCAAGGAGTTTCAGGAGAGAAGAGGGAACTTGACTCAGGACCAGTGGGGTTCTTGGCATATGTGAAAAGAAAGCATTTTGGCACATGCCAATCAAAGGAACAGACAGAGGTTTATTTAGGAAAGTAGATACACATTCAAAGGAGAATGGGGGCAATCTGAAGAACGCCTTTGGGGTAAAGCAAGGAATACTCATTCAAGAGAGAATAAGGGCCATCTCCAGAGGGAGAGCTAGCAGCCCGTTGGTGAGTGGGGTTAATACTTATAGAGGAACAGTTGCCAGGGGCCGGACTAGAGCAGGAGCCAGGGCGGAGTTATACGATCTCATGCCAGCTTCCCTGCCCTTGCTCATTGCCTTCAGGTTGCTTTTGCACACAAGGGCATGTCACTCAGGAAATGAAATCGCCCTTGGGTGCTTTCTGCGTTTTTGATGGTTCACGTGTATTTCCTGCATTTCAATAATTCATGGGCACTCCCTCTGAGATTCAGTGTCTCCCTTTATTCCCAAAGTCCTACCTCATACCTGCTTTGAATCTAGGTCCAGGGAGAATTAACAGGCCAAAGGTAGAATTTGAACATTTCTGATTTCTCCAGCCAAAGTGCATTTTAAAGTACGTAACGTATAACTCATACTAAAGAATGTATATAAAAAAATGTCAAAAATAATGAAATGGATACTTAGGAAAACTACACCCAACCTAAGAATGTGTGCATCACCCACACCTGGATTTGCATCTCCACATATTACCAGCAGCCAAACCAGGATCCCGCTGGCCAGGACTCAGCACCCTGCCCTGCCAACATGCAAGGGATATAAAAAGGAAAAAATGAACTTTGCGCAGTTTGATCAGACTGGTGAGAAGCAGCTAGATTGTTTCTCCACCCCATTGATAGAAGCCAGAGCCAGATGATAGACATATATGTAGATGTAGCCAGGCTGTGGTAGCCAGAAAACATGTCCATTTCAGCTTCCTTGGTGCCACGGGGCCCCAGGGGTGTTTTCTGGGTTTTCATTCTCAGTGTGAGGAAATTTGGGATGAAGAAAAGCACTGTTATGGTTTGGATATGAGGTGTCCCCCCAAATCTCCTGTGTTAATGCAGGAAAGTTCAGAGGTAAAGCGATCGAACTGTGAGAGCTGAAACCGAAGCAGCCCCTCCTAGTTTGAATGATTGGGTGGTGACTGCAGGCAGGTAGGCTGTGGCTAGAGGAAGTGGGGGGTTCGGTGCTCTGAAAGGTGCATCTGCCCTGAGGGCACAAGTCTCCTTTCCTGACCCCTCCGTCAGCCCAGTTGAGCCCAGTAGGCTGAGCAGCTTTCCTCGACCATGCTGGGTTGCCCCACCTCGGGCCTAGATCAATGGAGTCAGCCAGTTGTCTATGGACTGAAACCTCCAAAACCACGAGTCCCAAATAAACTTTTCATTCTCTAAGTTGTTCTCGTTGGGTATTTTGGTCACAGTGGTGCAAAAGCTGACTTACACAAGCACTTTTGAGAAAGTTGCTTTGAGTTTTAAAGGAACTCTGATTCATGGGCACCTTGTCCTCCCATTTGTTTCCCCTGGGGAGGAGAGAGTTACATGAGGCTGAATTTGTGGTTCTATTCTCTCATTTAAAATACTAATTTTAAAAAGGGTCTCTGTCCTGAGTGGCACATAGGGCAACTCAATTGTTTTTCATGTGGAATCCTCCTAAAAAGTTTTCAGAAGTATAATTCTTTAGTTGTTCGGCATCTGGTGATGATTGGTCTGGCACCCTTTAAAAAATAATAAGAGACAAATTTATCCCAACTGTATTTATCCTGTCACATGAACACTTTTTAAAAGTTCAGGCCCTCAGTTTGAATTTGTCACAATCATATTCGGGTTAAATATTTTTGGTAGGACTAATGAATAGGGGCTGTTGTGTCCTCAACATGTCACATCAGACCTGGTATTGGACTGTCCCATTGCTGGTGTTAAGACTGACCACTAGGTTAAAATAATGTTGCCCGGGTTTCTCTTTTAGAAAGTTACCCTTTACCCTTTGCAATTAATAAGTGATCTCTGACGTAATCATTCCAGTCCATTTAAAAGACTTTTATACAACATTCTTTCACTGATGGTAATCCCAGCGTCTTAGGGTGGCAAGTTCAAGGTCAGCCTCAGCAATTTAGCAAGGCCCTGAGCAACTTAGTGAGACCCTATCTCAAAACAAAATGTAAAAATGACTGGGGATAGCTCTGTGGTAAATTGCCCCTGGGTTAAGTGCCCAGTACTCCCCCCTAAAAAAAATTATCCTACTAACTTCATTTAAGGCAATCATCTCTGTAAAGACTGTATCTCCAAATACAGTCACATTCAGAGGCATTGGGGGTTAGGGCTTTGACATGAATTGGTGGAGAAACTCAATGACCCAAACAATAGAAATCACAATATATATGATAGGTATGATAGAAAGAAATCCACAACTCAACACCAGTAGTGAAATTGCAAGCAATGGAGACAAAAGAGAAGCTCTTAAAAGCAACCAGAGGGAAACACCACAGCCCTGTTAACACACTACCCACTCTTACCACCTGTATTTCAGATGTGCAGGCTGGCATTAGCAGAACACAGCCTTTCACTCCATCCAGGTTGAGCCAGTACTGCTCCTGGACCCTCCTGGGTCTTTTCTCATGTGTTGAATGCCATCCACCCTCAGCCAGCCTTGAAAAGCTGTCCAAGCTCAGCTCTAGGCCATCTCTCCAAGAGGTCTTGCTGTCTCTAAACATACTTAGCACTTTTCTGTTCACCACCAGCAGAGAGTTGCTGGCCAAGGTTATTAGTCAGAGCCAGCCCTTAAATACCCCTTCCACACAGACCCCAAACTAAGAATCCATTTGAGTTATAGCAACTAAAGCAGATATGGGGGCTGGGGATGGAGCTCAGTGGTAAAGTGTGACCTTGCCTGCGTGAGGCCCGGTGTTTAACCCCCACTCCTTGGGGAAAAAAAAAAAAAAAGCAGATGTGTGTTTGCTGGTTGGTTGGTGGTAGGAACTCTGCGAAAGGGGTCTGGGTAGAGTGTTTGCATGGGAGATGGGATCAGCCTGAATTCCTGGCAGGAGAAAGGACCGGTGGCATAGACAGTGTGCATTCACAACTGTGTCTAGGGTCCCGAAGGCTGGCGTCTGGCGTGCTAACAAAGCTGTCCTGCTTCTTCTGGCTCCAGTGCCCACACTCACCATTGCCTGAAGCCTGGCATCTTACAATCTTTTTTGTCGGGGGGAGGTACTGGGGATTGAACTCAAGGGCACTCCACCTCTGAGCCACATCCCCAGCCCTATTTTGTATTTTATTTAGAGACAGGGTCTCACTGAGTTGCTTAGTGCCTTGCCATTGCTGAGGCTGGCTTTGAACTCATGATCCTCCTGTCTCAGCCTCCTGAGCTGCTGGGATTATAGGTGTGTGCCACTGTGCCCGGCCACCTTACAATTTAGTTTGTCAAGTGGGGGTGTTCGAGTGTCCCCATGAGGCAAGTGTCTTAATGTGGCCTCTGCCTCCTACTACACCAGAGGCTTGTCCCTGTGCTGGGCAGGTGCCCAGTAGATACCTGAGCATCAGTGGGAATCCCTGGAGATCTTCGTGCTCTGAAGCCTACGGTGGGCTCTGACCTGCGGGAGGGGATCTATAGCCATGCTGTACATCTGCTTCTATGGCTGCCGCCTCCACCAGCATCTCCTTTTCATCATTGGTCTCCTTTAATGTATTCTGCTCACAGCAGTCAAGGAGTCTTTTTGAAAAGATAGGAATCAGACTATTGCATTGTGTCCTCACAATCTTCTGTGACCTTCCAAAGCACTTAAAATAAAATCCAAACTCCTCATGGTGGTCTACGCACACTGCAAGGTACGGCCCCACTGGCTGAGATTCCTTTCCTCCTGTCCTCACTTTGATCCACTGGGTGTTTTCCATTTCATCAAGTATGCATGACTCATCCCCACCTAGGCTTTGCCCTTGTTCTTTTTTTATTTTTATTTATTTATTTTTTTGCCTAAAATGGTCTTTTTCAGCTCTTCCCAGAGCTGAGTCCTTCTCATCTACCACTTTGCTCAGGTCCTACCCTCAGATTGAAAACTGATGCTACCATTTGGAAGTGGCTTGAGTGTGTCCCCTGAAGGCTCATGTGCTGGAAGCTTGGTCCTCAGTGTAGCGGTGTTGAGGAGGTGCAACCTTTAAGAGGTGGGGCTTAGTGGAAGGTAATCATGTCACTGGGCCTCCATCTTCTGAAGGGACTATTGCAGGTCTTGTGGGACTGGATTAGTTCCCGAAAGAATGGATTGTGATGAAAAAAGAAGGAGCCTGATCTCTCACCAGCTCTTGCTTTCTGTCTAACTATGTAAACTCTTCCTCTTGCACACACTCCCACCATGAAGCCTTCACCATATGCCAATACCATGTTGTTGAATCTCCAGAGTTGTGAGTCAAATAAAACTTTTTTCTCCATAAAGTACCCAACCTCGGGTATTTTGTTATAGCAACAGAAAATGGACTAACGCGGTAGATCCCCCTCGTTATTCTCTATGTCATCACTCCGTTAATTTCTTTCATTGTGTTAATTAAAAGCTTCATTTTGTTTACTTACTTATGTCAGCCCCCCCTCATCTAGAATGTAAACTCACTAAGGGCAGAGATTCAATCTCATTCGTTTGTCCACTGTATCTCTAGCTCTTGGAAGAGTATCTGAAGTATTCATTAGGCTTCATAATTAGTGGTGGAAGACATGCCAGGTGCTCTCTGGACCCTATTGTAGCACAACTGGTTTCTTATATTCCAAGGGATCCCAAAGCTCTGCAGAATGACCAGAAGTGCATCTCTTATGTGATCCAGCTCAGTATCCAACCATCTACTCTACAATCAGAATTTCAATTGGCCCCAGGAGCCAAAAGGAATTGAAATGCAGAGCTAGCAACAGTTTACCTCCATAAATTTGACTTCCTGTTGCTACTGATATTAACTCTGGTTTCAGGCGCTTCCACTTCAATTAAGACTAGGCACATTTGAAAATACCTCTGAACAGCAGGACACTGATTGAATTTGAGGTGCTGGGAAGCCAAATGGAAAATAAAATAGTAAAACCACTGGTCCTTTTATAGTGTAGTTAAAAGCTTGAACAAATGACTGTCACACCTGCTTTTATGCTCCGTTCTCTTCCAAATAAATCTGGAGTAAGTATAGCAACCTACACTGTTTTTACCTTGTTCCATTAGGCACGTCCATTCTGGCCTATAGTGCTCCTGATTTGGGGGTTCCAGTTTGTCTCTCAGCAGCATTGTTTGTACATAACGTGGGTCAAATTTATAGGATTTGCCAATGTTGAAAATGCGTTTAAAAAAAAAGAAAATGTGTTTGAATTATTCAAATGGTTGTTTGCATGCCTTTCCAAGTATAAAATCTCTGAATAAATATGTAATTATATATTCAAAATATTCCCCTGTGGTCACATAAGTTATGGTATACCATTCAATGAAATACTGCCCCGTTATTCAAAAAGAGTTTGGGTAATAAATATGCATTAATTTGAAAACATGCCCAAGATTATTACAAAGTGAAAATCGCAAGTTGAAGAGCATTCGCCATAACATCTCTCTGTGTGCCTGTGTGTAAGTGCTTTTCTTATTGTAAGCATGGAATATTTCTGCAAAGAGACACTTGGTCATCTCTGGAAGTTGAATTGCTACAATACATCAGGAACTTGTTTTCTGCCAAGCTTACATCAAACACTTCTATGCCTCCATTTAATCTCCACAACTCTAAGAGGAAGGGGCTACCATTATCTCTCATTTACAGATTAGGACACTGAGGCCAGGAGAAGCAAAGTAACTTAACTTCAGTGTCCTCTACTCTTCAAGATGTTTTGTGGTTTTTTGTTCTTGTTTTTCCACTAGTGGGAATTGAACTCAGGAGCCTTCTACCATTGATCTATATCCCCAGGCCTTCTTATTTTGAAACAGGGTCTCTCTAACTTGTCAAGATTGGCCTCAAACTTGTGATCCTCCCTTCTTAGCCTCCTAGAGTAACTGGGATTACAGGTATGCACCACCATGCCCAACTTGTGGGGGTTTTTTTAACCTCATTAAAAAAAAAAAAAAAAAAAAAAAAAAGAGCTGCCAGATCTGGTGGTTCACACCTGTAATTCCAGCTACTCAGGAGGCTATGGAAGAGGATCCACAAGTTGCAGACCAGTCTTGGCAACTTAGGTAGACCCTGTCTCAAAAATTTTAAAAAAAGGGGGCTGGGGATGTAGCTCAGTGGTAGAGTGCCCCTGAATCCAATCCCCAGCACCACATGCATACACAGACACAAATAAAAAACCCAAACTAAACACAAACACACACAAATAAGAAACCCAAACCAAATCTTTTACTCTTTTGGAATTTAAAAACCAAAAGCGTTCTGCTGTCATGGGGGTGAAGGAAAACCCAGGCTGCGCATCCCTTCTCGCTGGGTGCCCTTTTCCCACGGCCTTGCACGGCGCAGGTGGTCAGCGGGCCACAGGGCTCATTTGCGGAGCTCAGCAGAAGCACAGGGAGGAGGAAAGGCCAGTGAGAGACCCTTGGAAATAGCCAACTTGGGCTTCCTAATGATGCTCACCACGGAGACATCGCAGGCCTCCAAACTGACCCCTGATGCAGCCTGAAAATGTCAAGAGCAGGCCCTAGCTGCTGCATGTTGTCCAGCAGCACCTGGGTGAAACCTGTCATTAAACACTCACTGTGATGCCAGGCCTCCCATGAACGAATAATCATGCGGCACCCACAACAACCTGTGAGCTCCATGGTCCCCGTGATAACAGTGAAGAACTTGGCATTCGGTGAAATGAACTCCCACAGACACCTGCAAGACTGGACTTATTTGAACTCAGGTCTGTCTGTCTCTCTACTAGTGCCCACCCAGGGTGGGCTGATGGCGGTTGGGTGGTGCAGGTTGGGCATTCAACCCTCCCCTGCTAAACATCCCTCACCCCAAACGTGCAGCATAGAAAAAAGGAACCAGTACAGGCTTCTGAATTAGCCTTAAGAAGAGCCTCCTCTTGGCTCCCAAGGCATTCCCACTGTGGAGGAACTCTCAGCAAAGGATCTGCTATCAGGTTGCCCTGTGGTCTCTTCTCTAGATGACCTCTGAAACTCATCCCTGTGGCCTGTAGCTGAGACCTTCTAAGAGTGATTGCTGTGTCCTGAGGCCTCCCCAGGGATCTGGTTCCTCCACCTCTCTTGGACTCGCTGTTCTGCTGCCCACTGAAGCCTACTTCTAATACCAGGGCTCTGCTACACTCTAGATATGGAGCGTGGAAATGCCAAGACGTGTCCTCTGCAAATCTTGGGAGGGCTGGTGGAACTCCTCCCTCTCACACCCTAGAAATCTGATGTCTTGAAGGCAAGATCCTAGAGCAACAACTAAAGAACTTTCTGATGCTGAAAATGACAGAGGAGGGCAGAGGCGAGCGAAGCCAGGCTCCCAGCACCCCCCTCCTCCCACCTGGATCCCAGGCTGGCCGAAGTCCTCTTCCTGCGTGCACACACCACACCCTGTTGCACCGGGAGGTCTGCACCCGCTCTTTCCTCTGCCTGAAATACCCTTCTCTCCTTTCTTCACATAGGTGAACATTGTTTAATCATGGACATTCGGCATTAGCTGAGCTGAAGTTTAATGCCATCTATTACCTGGAAGTGACCTGGCAATGCCTCTCCCCCATGGGCCTGCAAGTCTTTAAGAAGGAGGCCCGAGGCTGGCTGCTTTGTGGTGTCTGAATCTCCAGGTGCTCAGGGCAGGCACATCCCTCCGTCTCAGCCTCCAGGTGGCGTCTTCCTTGTGTCAAGGCCAGGTTCCCATTGTGCAGGCTCATTACGTAAGTGCCAGAGCTTGTAAGTTTGCCTCTTACCTGAGGTTCATCTGCAAGGAGCTGTAATTGAAACAGCTTCCAGAATAGGAAAACCGCTTCTAGAATTTAATTTCCAAGCTTGCAGCCTGGATCATTCAAGCTGATTACAGGAAACGGTTGGAGTGCTAATGCTCCCTGTGTTGGGTCCAGATGGGTGTGTTTACTAGGCTGAGAAATGTTAATCCTGTCTTTGGCCCCAGAAATGCCTGGCATTCGCTTTGGAGGAAAATTTAAAAATAGGGTAGTACAGCCAACGAGGCTCAATTATATGTCCCTTAAAGAAGGTTTTGTTTTGTTTTATTTTGTTTTCAAAACAAGGTAGGGAAGTGGTCTAACAAGTCAAAACAGGGGCTGTTGGAGACCACGGCAAGCAGGAGATAGTGTGCTACCATTCTTGGTTTTAAAGGTTCAGAGAAGGAATTTTGAGTAGTTGTTGTTGACTACCAAGACTGGCCATCCGAGCCTGTGGCCTGACCGCTGGCAGAACTGCCTCGCAGGGAGCCGGGGCAGAGCCTGAGTCCCTTCTCTCTTAAAGGACATGGAAACACGAGTGTGAAGGCAGATGACAACAAGAATAGCTCCCACATTGAGATGGCTTGTTGCCAAGCATTATGCTAAAAACTGGTCGGCCCTTATGTCGTCTGATCCAAGAACTCCTTGATGTAGACATCACCATCACCCACCCCACTTGCAGTTGAAAAAAACCAAGATTCAAAGAGTGACTTGTCCAAAGTGGCAGGATTCCTACCTGCTCTGCAAAGGCGCCTGCATCTAACACCTCTCATAATCCCTGTGCGACCCCCCTCAATCCACACAGGGATGACTCACGCCCCCCAGCAGGTGCTCCCCAGGCAGCAGGGCAGTGGGGCAGCGGGGCCCTTTTATCCCTAGTAAATACTTCTCTCTTGTTGTGCTCAACCTCTGGACACTAAATGAGTGAGCTGTCCAAGCTCTCGGAGACACTGTCTTGGCTTACAAATGCCGTGAGCCATGGTGGGAGGAGTTGACTTTTTTGATGCCAAGTGACCATGGCATGGAAGTATTTCGGGGTTTCCCATAGCCCTTCCCACGGATGCTACAGACAGCAAGGGAGGGAAGAGTCTCTCTCTTGTCAGTCAAGAGTGCCACCTCCTGATGATACTGGCGCCAGAACAGAGAATTGAACACCCGCTTGCCCCTAAGCTCAGCCCTGTGAGTCATCCCACAGCCTCTGCCTGGCAGCCAGCTCTGTCTGTGGTGCTCTGTAATTAGTTAATGAACTATCTGAATGATATTTCTGCAGTCATTCAACCAGCACCATCCTCAGGATGATAATTGGATTGTAGGTTATTTTAAAGCATTATTGTGTCCAAATGGAGTTTACATCAGCAGACAGCGTGGTTAGTAATCCTGCTATCCCTGGTGTCTCTAAGTTGTGCTATAAACTGCCCGGTGAGTTGTGCAAAAATGATGCGCGACAGATCGTCCCTCTCCTCGCTCCAGGCAGACTTCTCTGTCAGAAACAATCAACCCTCTAAGAGGAAAGGGAGTGAGAGCAACTCGTGGCTAGGGTCCAGCTGACCTTGGTTTGGAACACTGCTTTCAAGAGTCCCATCATCATCTTTGGATGGAACCTTCTCTTCTTTCTCTTTACAAGAATATACTTTGACACAGATCTTGATCTGCCTTCCTTTACCACCTTTTTTGGAGATGTTAGAGGGATACAGTTAAAAGTACAGGCATAGAGGCTGGGGGTGCAGCTCAGTGGTACAGCACTTGCCTGGCATGCACACGGCCTTGTGTTTGATCCCCAACATGAACAAAATCCAAAACAAACAAATAATTTTAAAAACCCACACACAGTCATGGCTTTATGAACATCTCCAAGCCTCTGTTTCTTTGTCTGCAAAATGGGGACCATCGTAGTAACAGTAATGACTTGACACTTTTAGTGTCTATCATGTCCAGCACTGTTCCAAGGGTTGTACATGAATTATCTCCTGACATCCTCCTGATAACTCTAGGAGCACGATTATGTGGTACTGTAATTGGGTATTATTGTTATTCATACTTTTCATGCCAGAAACCTGAGTCACAGAGACAGCCAGTAACTTCTCTATGATCAGTCGGCAGCAAGTACTGGAACTAGGATTCAAATCCAGGAGACTGATTCTAGAACTGAAACACTAACCACTCTGTTTTTCTCGTAAGGTTGTTGTGAGGACACAATGAAATTCATGAAATAAATATTTACTGTGTGCCAAATGTAATAAAATGTGCCAAGCACAGCTCTGGGTGTGGGAGGTAAGGACAAATCTCTGGTCTTATGGGGATCATATCTGAGCAGAGAAGATGAACCACTTAAAGTTAGAAGTTTCCGTATAGCCTCTTAGCTCTTTGTATACAAATCTGAATGCTCTTACTTGGTTAAAAAGTCTCTGAAGGCAACATAATTTCTGCTTCTTTTCTGTCTTCTAGCTTCATAAATACAGTAGGAGTCAGTAAATATTTGTTGAATAAATGAAACTTTTGGTCCTATACTCAAGGGAAAGAACTGCAAAATATGCTTGATTCAGATTCATGCCAAAGTTTTCAACATAACGTTAATCTCTAGTTGTAAATATATCTGAGATCTAGGACTACGTATTTAAGTCAGTTGCCAAGACGGTCAAGGGGATGTATGTAAAAATCTCTTTGAAAAGAGTATCACAGGGCTGGGGTTGTAGCTCAGTGGTAGTGTGTTTGCCTAGCACCTGTGAGACCCTGGATTCAATCCTCAGCACCACATAAAAATAAATAAATAAAATGAAGATATTGTGTCCATCTACAATTAGGAAGAAAAAAACCAGCATCACAGCAAACATATACAAGGTGTTATTGATCTATGAAATGCAGAGCAGGGGTGATTTATTCCTCTTCTATCCTTCCAATGGAGCAAGTGCTGTTCCCAGGGCGTAAACTGCCCTTGTATGTAAATAGGAACCCACCAATCATATGAAGCAGCTGTGCGTAAATAGCAAGAATAGTCATGCACCATTAAAGATGGGGACATTTTCTGGAAAATGAGTTGTGAGGTCACTAGTGATAGAATGTTATGGAACCATTGTTGTACATGCAATCCAAAACGTTGTTATGCAACACTTGACTATATTTACACAGGAGCTGATACAAGGAATTTAAAAAATATAACATTTTACCCCAATGTCTAATAGCATACAACAGCAGCAAATATTTATCAGCTCACACAGTTCCTATGTGTCAGGAATTTGGAAGCTGCTCAGTATATCAAGCAATCAAAATGTCATCAAAGACTTGACTGGGGAAGTGGGATCCTCTTCCAAGGCGGGTCACTCATGGGTTTGGCGAGTTGGTGCTGGTTCTTGGCAGCGGACCTCTCCAAGGGTGGATGAGATTATGTGAACATCTTCAGAAGATGGCGACTGGCTTTCCCCAGATGCAGTGTTTCAAGAGAAGAAGACGGAATGTGCAATGTCTTTTATGATCTACCTTGGGAGTCACAGCCGTCACTTCTGTCACATCAGCTTTATTCAGTATGGAAGGGAATACACAAGGACAAATACCAGGAAGTGATGATCATGGGGCCATCTTGGAGGCGGCGTCTACTAAGGGAAACTGGATTTCAGCAGTCAAGAACTGTGGCTGCAACTCAGCCAGGCCTATGAGACACAAGAGGGAATTGTGGGAGGCAAGGCAGCTTTGGGCACTTCAGTGGTGGGGCTTCAGTCCATTCTCTCCCCTTATGAGGTGGCCACAGCCTTCCCTCTCCTCCTGCCTGCTCTCCTGTGTCTCTTAGTTCACTTTCTTAAAAGCAGAGCCTGATAGGTCAGTTCACTGTTTCCCTTGGGTCATCACAGGTCACACACCAGCCTACAGGGTGACTTCTTAGGACCTATTCCTAGTACAAACGTTGGGGAGGTGAACAGAAGCACCTTAGCCCCAGGCTATGGCCAGGACATTTTTGCTAAGATGGGATGCTGGGCAGAAAAGATCTCAGGACAGGTGTCCTGCCCAATATAGTTACTGTTCCCCAGGCCTTGTGTCCGATGCAGGGACCACAGGAAGGGACGAGGAAGAAATGAAGACAAACTGATCTCCAGACTCTATGTTTAGACAGGAAGACACTCATAACCAAATACCCCATGGCACTAGGGTGGGGATGATGCCTGTAACTGGGGCTGATGTGAAAGACTCCCCAGGAAGACTGACAGGGTCTTGAAGGATGAGATAGAATTTACCAGACAGAGAAGGATGAACCACATTTCTGGCTGAAATGAACCTGCAAATGATATTTTGGGGGAAGGTGAGATGCTATAGGTAGGATTAGAAGGCAGGGGGGATAGAAGGAAAGCTGGAGAGGGCAGTTGGGGTGACTCTGATGGACTTGGTAGACTTAACCCGTGCTTGGGCTCTGCCAAGCAGTGGGGAGCCCTTGAAGGATTTGGAACAGGAGTGAGCACTACAGGTAGCTCCAGGGGTTTACCTGGTGGCAACCAAGGAGGAGAGACTGGGCCCAAGGCTCCTTGGACCAAAGATGCACCTGAGTAACCGTGCTGTTCTGCATCTGGTTCACAAGGCACCGGTAAGATTTTTTTGGAAAGCTGTATTCTCCATTACCAAAAAGACATCCTGGTTAACTAGTGACTGCTCCTCCCCTCGTTTCCATTAATAGCAATCCCTCCAAATACAATCCCACCGACATCTGAATTAAGCAAAGCTTTATTAAGCACCAAGAAGGCCACATCTGCATAATGAAAAAATTTAACCAGAAGCCTGCCAAAAGACTCTCTGTGGGCTCCTTATCAGGTAATTCCTCTTCCTCCTATAAACAACCTCCCAGCACATTCAGAAAAGAATGTCTGGATGGGGAGACCCTTTCCACAGCCCAGGCCAGACGAATAAGCAGCTCACCGTGGCCAGCTCACTGTGGCCTCCCGGTTCTCACAGCAGGAGGTGCGGGTTGAGTGGACTCTGTTATTTAAGTGCCTAGGGCTACTTTTATGATTCATGGACCGTGTTTATAGGGTGGCTTAAGGCAAAAGCAAGCTCCTGGACTTGGACTCAGGGAAATGGGCTGCTCTGGTGAGGTTAGCCTCATGTACGGGGACCTTCATGTTGCAGAAGCCCCTGGAAGCCGCATGACCTGTGACCTGTGGTTCAAAGCCCACCCTCTATTGTCAGTCCGCCTGACTCACAGCCCCCTTTGACACATTCTACTGTGTGACTGTTGGAAGAGTCCCTGCGCTATCTGTTCATGAGTTTAACTATCTGAGAAATGGAGATGATAAAAACAGCCCCTCTTTCTTAGGCTTCTTGTGAGGGTGCAGTGAATCCTCTAAGGAGCTCTTGGAGGAGCTTTAGATGGCACGTAGAAAATTCTGTGTTTGCTATTGTTATTTTTACTTTGGTATAAATTAATCGATCTGCAACTTTTCTTTCATTAATCCATACCGTCGACAAAATTTCTTTTTCTTTTTCTTTTTTTGGTACTGGGGATTGAACCCTGGGGCATTGTATCACTGATCAGCAACCTTTTTTTTTTTTTTAGATCTCACTAAGGGCCTACTAAGGATCTACTTAGGGTCTCACTAAGTTGCTGAGACTGGCCTTGAATTTGGGATCCTCCTGCATTAGCCTTCAGATCCCCTGGGATTATAGGCGAACACCACCACACCCTACCAAATTTTCATTTAGCGTTAGCTGTCTGAATGATAACAAATGGGACTAATTATCTAGTTGGGCTCATGGAAGAAATCATCCCACCCATCACCAAGTTCTGTTGCTTCTTACTCTGAAATATACTTTGATTCCATCTAGTTCTTTCTACTATAGGTGGGGATTAAGCCCCCAGGTTGGAATGCTGGCTCTCCACACTGACTGTGTGACCTGGGGCAAGTTCCTAACTTCTCTGAACTTTGGTGTTCTCTTCATGATGGTATCTATTTCATTAGCATTTGTGGGAATTAGATGAGATTGTTCAGGTAAAATGCTGAGAACAGCATCTGGTACTTAGTCTCATATTCAATCAAACTTAGGTGTGTGGTACAGGTGTGGTGGTACATATCTGTAATCCCAGTGATTTGGGAGGTTAAGGTAGGAGGATCGCAAGTTCAAAGCCAGTTTTAGCAATTTAGTGAAACCCTAAGCAACACAGAGCCAGTCTCAAAATGAAAAATAAAAAGGGGTATGTCTCAGGGATAAAGTGCTTCTGGGCTCAATCCTCAGTACTAAAAAAAAAAAAACAAACAAAAAACAAAAAACCCAAACAAACGCATAGCCTGGCTTTCATTACTACTACCCCCATTCTTGTCCCAGCTATATCACCTTTTCACTTAAACATTCACAGTCAGCCTCTTATCTAGTCTCTCAACTAACATCCACCTCTAATCCACTTCTTCTTACCCTCCTGTTGGCATCAGATCTGCTATTTGGCTGGCATGTATGAGGCCCTGGGTTCAATCCTTAGCACCAGTACTGAGAAGCAGAAATCCAAACATAAATGGGGAGATAGTGCTAAATGTTTCTTTCTTCTAACAAAGAACAGTACCTGTTTATGTTAGCAAAAATGATCAAACAGGACCAGTTTGACCTTTCAGGGTGAATAGCTGCTCCCCTGTAGAAGAATGGGATCTTCAGATACAAATCACCACCAAAAAACCCATTAAACTAAGGAGGGCAAGTTTCCAGAGGGATCTAAGGGAAGTCATGAAAAGGGCCCTTCAACACTGAACAACCCATTCTTCTAGGAAATGGAAATGGTTTTGGAGAAATGTCCTGAGAGGTTTGTTCACAACCGTTTGGGGGGAAAAGTGCCTTTTAAAAAATAAGTGTTTTCAAGCACAAAAACAAGAGTGTGTGTCCAGCAGCCAAGAAATAGCACAGAAAAACCAGAGCCATAAAAGCTTTGGTTCTAGAAAAACTCTCTCGCGTCAGTGAGCCACTCCTGGAGGGCAGGGATGCTGTATGCCTGTCTTGTTTATCTTTGCATTTCAGACTCCACACCCTGGCTAACACACAGTAGGTGCTTAATAAATACAAGGGTCTTGGATCAAGAACAAGAAAGTGTCTGACAAGGTGGCAATAAAAATTTGTCACATTTTACAATCAATGGTGATGGAACATTATTTTCATTTGCATCTCACCTCTGGGCATTAGGACTACAGATGTTCTATTTTACAGTTTTATTCATTGTATGAATTGTTTACAAGTATGTGTTTTGAAATAGAAAGTAATAAGATTCTCTCCCCTTTGGAAAAAGCAATTCTCATGACATTCATTGCCAAGTTCTCGTCACCTCTTGGAACAGGGTAGGGAACTCATTCCGTCCTTGATTGTGATTCACTAGGAGAACAAAGTTAATTCATTAATTCCACAACATGTATTCAACATCAACCGGGCCAAGAATGGAACTAAGGAGGCAGAGAGAACACACATGGGAAACGAAGACCAGCTACAGAGGGAAATGGGTGTTACACACACACTCCCACTAACAAGTGTCCAGTGGTACCTGTGACAGCAGCCATGAGGGAGGTACTGCTGCTAGAAGCACCAGGCCCCACCCTGCTCTCCTCCTTAGGACTGCTCTACAATCCTGTGCAAGTCTCCTGCTCCCATTCAAGGTATCCCAGACTGGCAGTATCCATCTCCCTGCCCAGCTTGACATCTCTCTCCTCCTGACCCTGTCAGACATGACCTTAAGGATCATGCAACTCGTTAACAGGGTTGTATTGACTAAGGTTCTCTAGAGAAACAGAAACAACAGGATTGTGTGTATTACATAAATAGATTAAGTTTAAGAGATGAACTCATGAGATTGTGGAAATGCAAGTCCAAAATCTGCAGGGTAAGGAGGCAGGCTGGAGACCCAGGGAAAAGAATCCAAAGGTGGAATTCCTTCCTTCTCAGGGGAGGAGAGGCTTTGTTCTATGAAAGGCCTTCATGGGCCAGGCACGATGGTGCATGCCTGTAATCCCAGCAACTTGGGAGGCTGAGGGAGGAGGATTGCAAATTCAAAGCCAGTTTCAGCAATTTAGAGAGAACTTGAACTTGTCTAAAAACAAAAAAGAATGGGACTGAAGATGTAGCTTAGTGGCAAAGTGCCTTGGTTCAATCCCCAGTATTAAAAAAAAAAAAAAATCCTTTAACTGACTCAGTGAGACCTACCCATACAATGGCTATGGAAGGCAATTTGCTTTACTCAAGACTTCACAGATTTAAATGTTAATCTCATCCAAAAAATACCTTTACAGAAACATCCAGAATAAGGGAATTCTTAGTGTAGTTGGTGCCAATATCCAGGAGAGACACATCTCTGAGTTCAAGCAAAGGTTGATTGACAGAGCGAGTCTTACCAGGCTGCCCCTCTGCTAGGCGCAGCAGCCTGCTGGGAAAAACTTCTTAACTATATAGTCATGTACAATGGAGTAGTTAAAAAATAACCTGTTTGGTCCTATGATTGTTACTTGACGTCTTTGCTGTGGTTTCATTAGTTAGGGACTCTTTTGGGGTGGGCCTACCAGGAAGTCATGCCTGGGCGGACAGGTGCTGATTTTCAAAAGGGAGTAACTTTGGCCTAAGGACCTAACAGGAAAAATGTTTGACTGAATATCTGGGCACTGTGGGGTGGCCATGTTGACACATGAAACTAACCCTCATGTTATGTTCCCAACTGGAGCCTAGCAGGTGGAAGGCATGGATCAACTCTTACAAGCCCTCAAAATCTTCCACAGGGCCTAGCTCAAGGACTACTGTCAGGAGGTGTTCAATCAATCCTTGAAGAGTAGCGGAATAGAACCTGAGGTTTGGTAGACCTTGTGGCAGGATCTCTGTGTACCTTCTGGAAACCATAGAGGATGTGTCAACAATCCTGCTGAAAACCCATCACGCAACCCCTGTGGCAGCAGAGACCCCAAAAGCACAACCCTGGTTCTTTCTCCATCCTGAAAACGACTCTTTGATCTTACTTAGTCATACCCGCTTACGATAATAACAAACTCAGACAGAAATGACTGTCCATTTGGGTTTGAACTTTGCACAGCCCTAGCCAGTGAAGAAAAGACCAAAGAACAACATAAAGGAATGTTGTGGCCTGCGGGGAAGTACCTGACTCTGGTCTCTGATGTCACTTTATGACATATGTACTTGTTTCAGTCTTCAACTTTCTCCCAAGCCTATTATTAATTCATTCAACAAACTCCTACATCTCATTTCCCTTTATCTCCAACAACTCATTTCTCTTTATCTCCAATAACTCATTTCCCTTTATCTCCAACAAAGCTTACCTCACCCCTTAGAGATAATCAGACCCAGAGGAAGGGCCTAGTGGTTTCTCAGACAATTCACATTCCGAGCTCAAATTTGCAATTCTAAACCCAGCATTTAATTTCCAGGCTTTCCTCTTGGTTCCAGAGCTGACTGCAGAGGGGACACCTGGGTGAGAAACACCAAGTGACTGGCACAGCGGTAAAATGCCTCGGGCCATTTTTCAATGCCAGTCCACATCTTTGTGTACCCCACAATTATCTGGTGGCCTTGTTTTGTTCTGTGTTCTGCCTCTATAAAAATCCTTTTAATTCCTCCTCTGTCCCAACAGAAAAATGGGCAAAGGATAGGTACAGACTGTTCACAGCAAAGGAATTCCAAATGTCTTTTGAACACATTGAAAAGATGCTCAATTACCCTCTTACTAATGGAAATGCAAATTAAAAGCACCAGGGGAAGATATGAGATTGGCAAAGATCAGAACATGAGCCAGCACAGTCCAGTAAAATGTGGGGGCGAGGAGGGGCGCAGGCACTCTGAACACTGTTGGTGCAAAGCTGACCTTTTCTGACCTCCTTGGAGAAGGATTTGGCAAAATATTTCAAATTTTAAAATGTATTGGCCTGATGAATAAGCACTTCCTCTTCCAGGTATTAACAAATCTACTTGTATATTCACAGCAAAGTGATGTTTGCATAAGAATATACATTTTAGCATGGTTTGTAAGAGCAGAAGCCTGGAACTATCCAAAGAGAGGAACAATTTGGGCTGGCAATGTGGTTCAGTGGTAGAGTGCTTGCCCTAACATACATGGGCCCTAGGTTTGATATCTAACTTATCAAAAAATAAATAAATAAATAAAGGCAGGGGGGTTGAGAGAACCAGTTAAAATACAGATTTTTATATACTATACAGTAAGGAAGTCCTGGCACGGTGGTGCACACCTGTAATCCCAGTGGCTTGGGAGGCCGAGGCAGGAGGATCACAAGTTCAAGGCCAACCTCAGAAACTTAGTGAGGCTCTAAGCAACTCAGCAAGACCCTGTCTCTAAATAAAATATGTTTTAAAAAGGTTGGAGATGTGGTTCAGTGGTTAAGCGCCCCTGTGTTCAATCCCCAGTACCAAATAATAATAATAATAATAATAATAATAATAATAATAATAAAGAAGGTCTATGGACAGATGGAAAATTTCACAGGGATACAGTTAAGTAAAAAGAGCAAGGTGGATGCCAGAGCACAAGATGTGCTGGAAAAAAGGCACAGAGTCGTTGATAAATGGATGGAGGACCCCTGGAAGAATGCCCAGTAACCTGGGGACATTGGTTGCACCAACAACAGGGAGCTGGGAGGCTGAGGAACATCTGAGGAAGAGACTTTGGTTTCTTTACAGCACCTGTTCTGAGTTGAATTGTGTCCTCTAAATTCATACTTTGAAGTTCTAACCCCCCATACCTCCAAATGTGACCTTATTTGGAAATAGGGTCACTGCAGACCTAATTAGTTAAGTTAAAGTCATACTGGAGTAGAGTGAACCCCTTTAAAAAGGTGGGGGGACTTGGACACAGACAAGGAGACAGGGAGAATGTCACGGTAGGCTGAAGGCAGAGACCAGGGATACCCAGTGAAGCAGCAGAAACTGGCAGGCAGGTGTGCAGTAGATTTTTCCCTCTTGACCCAACCCTGATGATACCTTGATCATAGACTTCTGGCCTCTTCTTCCAAGATGCCCAGCTTGTGGTGCTCTGTTAAACTGATACAGTATTCCTTGGTCCCTTTTGAGTTCTGTATTCATGTACATGTGTTCCTGATTGTATTAGTCAGCATTCACTAGAGGAACAGAATCAACAGGAAGTATGATATAAAAGGGGGATTTATTAGATTGACTTACATGACCAGAAGCTGGATAGTTCACAATGGCCGTCTGCAGCTGGACAGCTGGAAGAAACAGCAGCTGTGCAGACCAAGACACAGAAGTTCCAGGACAAGAAAGATCAAGATTGCTACCCTAGTCTGAGACCAAGGCTTCTGGAAACTACCTGGAGAATCAGTGGCAGAGTCTGCTTTGGAAGAGTGAAGAAGTGAGAGTCTGATATCCTCAGATGATCAAGCAGTGATCAAAAGCCTGTTCAAGAAGAGCCGAGCTTGCAGCTGCATCTGCTTCCTTGTTCTTCTACCTTTTATTCCATCCTGTTGGGCAGTGGTGCCCATGCTTAGGAAGGGTCTTCACTTCAGTTCACTATCCCACATGCCAATCATTCCTACACACGCCTTCATTGACATACCCAGAAACCTCTTAATCATTGACATCTCTTAATTTGATCGAGTCAACATTTCAAATAAGCCATTACGCTGATTAAAAAAAAAAATGTTTTTTGTTTTTTTTTGTACTGGGGATTGAATTCAGGGATGCTTTACTAATTTTACCCTTTTGATTTTGATACAGGTTCTCACTAAGTTGCTCAGATTGGTCTTGAACTTGGAATCCTCCTGCCTCAGCCTCCTAGTTGCTGGGATTACAGGTGTGTACCGCTGCACCCCACTAAATTTTCTTTCAACACAGATGCTTCCTTTTTATGGAAACCTTCCTGGATTCACCAGGCTGAACCAGTATTAGCTGCAATAGCTAAAATGTTGCTCAGGCTGGCCTCAAACTTTAAATCCTCCTGCCTCAGCCTCCAAGTGGCTGGGATTACAGGTGTGCACCACTGCACCTGGCTTAAATGATGTAGCTTATTGATAAAGCATCCCTGGATTCAATCTCTAATACCATTTTAACTGCAACAGCTAAAATCCCCGCAATAGCGTTACCCAATGGTAAATGTAATTTAACTATTCATAAGAGTCTTGCCTCTGTAAAGTCATAAACTCCTGGAGGGCGGGGACTGAGCCCTCCATTTATCCATTATAGTCTCAGAGCCAGGCATTCCTCCAGTGTTTGCTGGAGGAAATGAATAAATAAGTAACTAGACAAGTTTACTTGAGGATTCCAAGTTCATTTTTACTTCCTTCCTTCTTTTCTATCATGATTTTTTGGTTTGGGGCTTCATAAACTGTCAGTGTGTTTATGTTTAGCCAAGGTGACATTTGAAACCTAGCCCTGAGATTTGGAGGATCCTGATAGGTAGAAAAAAAAATTATTTATAAGCACATTTAAGAGTTGCACTTTAAACGAGTTAAGAGCTTAGTACAATTCAGGGAGACACTCCTCAAACAGAGGAGTTCATTTTTGCTCAGAAAGGAGATGATAATCAAGAAAATCTTCCTCTCTGGAGTGCCACGTTAGATGAGGGACAAATGAGCCACACTCCAAAGGGGCACTGTGGCTGTTGTCTTCCTTTCCCAGGGCTACCCTAACAAAATACCACAAACCGGGCAGCTTAAAGCAGTAGAAATGTATTATCTCACTGTCCTGGAGACCAGAAGTCAGGGGGCTCTAGGGGAGGAGACTACTCATCTCTTCTATCTTCTGGTGATTGCCAGCAATCCTTGATCTTCACTGGCGTGTCGATGAATCACTCTGATCTCTGCCTCCATTGTCACATGGCCTTCTCCCTGTGTGTCCGCTAGTCTTTGTGACACATTCCTGTCTGTCTTATAAGGATATCAGTCATTGAATAAGGGCCCACCCAAATCCAGTATCGCCTGGTCTCAATTTGGTCACATCTGCAAAGTAAGGTGACATTCTAAGGTTCCAAGTGGGCATGAATTGGTGTGTGTGTGTGGGGTGGCGGGGATACTATTCAACCCAGTGCACTCCCCAGCTGGGATTTGCATAGGAAGGAGCAGCAAAAACCAGAGCTGTTTGACCTTGTTAGGTGTAGACTGTGGCAGGGGTGGGGCTGGGGGCTGGGGTATTGCTCAGTGGTAGAGTGCTTGCTAAGTGTGCTGGAGGCCCTGGTTGGATCCACAGCACGTGGACATGCGCGCACACACACAAAATTAGCACAAATACCTCTTTTAAATCCTGGCTCTGCCTGCCAGTCTGCTAGGGTACTCCAGCAAGTTACTCAACATCTCTAAGCCTGCTCCTCATCCCCACAGTGAATGGGTTTTACTAAAAGTCTGTGCTTCACTTATTGCCAGGCAGTTAAATGAGACCCTTTCCTGATGATCTAACCAGGAATGCCTGATTTTTTTTAGGCGGGGGGATAGGAGTGAGGAAACAGGTTGGGGTGGTTGAGTCTGAGGCCCTGTGGGGTGGGGGGCAGTTATTCCCCCAGGATGTTTTGTCTTTTTTTTTTTTTAGTTGTAGATGAACACTTCATCTTTATTTATTTTTATGTGTTGCTGAGGATTGAACCCAGTGCCTCACACGTGGTAGGCAAGCACTCTGCCACTGAGCCATGACCCCAGCCCCAGATGTGCTGTCTTTTAAAGCCCAGTGGCCATCCTCCACCTGTCCTCCAGCTCCTGTCTCTGAAGGTCTTGAAAGAGTCTGAGGTGGGGGTGGGGGAGACAGGACAGTGCCTACGTGTCCAAAGGCTGCTAACCACACCTGAACAAGCCTTTACTTCCCTGCCAACTAAAGTCAGACCTAATGAAATCTGTCCATCCTGCCCCTGAAAGTTCTGTCCCGCCAGCTCCAACCAGGCCTGGAGATGGCCCCACCCTGTGTGATTCCCCACCTGACCTCTATTCATCTAACCCCCACACTTGCCCAGCCCTCTCCTGGCTGTCATCTCAGGGATTCTACTGCCCCTTGTCCCTCACCCCTGCCTTTCCCCCTTTCCCTTTTCCCTCTCAAAAAAAAAAAAAAAAAAAAAATTTTTTTTTTTTTAAAATGCAGGAGCGCCCTGTCCCAGGGCTCCTGCCATCCTTTCAGGGAAGAATGCAGACAGTTAATCAGCAAAATAGGATAGTTTATAATTAAAGGCACAGATGCCTATTACAGGATGTACCTGCCTCATGAGGTCAGAGAGCATGGGGCAGCTGGGCTGAAGCACACACAGACTTTAACTTTTAATGGCAAACAGATGCAAAGTCAGAGCTGCAATCTGAAACGCTGCAGCTAAGCCATATTGATTTCTCCCCTCCACCTCCACCATGGTGTATTTATAGAACTTATCATTGGAGTCCCCATAGCATAGCCAGACCAGACATGTCCTCTCCAGCTCTGAGCTAACACCTTTCTCCGATTCACCTGTCCATCCAGACACTCCCTCCATGTCCTTGTCTAGGTTGCCCATTGAGGAAGAGCCCCCCTGGGAGGGGATGGCTGGGGAAGGTGTGCAAGGTTGAGTGGGCAAATCTCTGATAACATTTCAAAAGCAAACAAAAACAATTTGGGATGATCAGTGTTTTGCACAGATCAGGGAGACCTGGCTGCTCTCCTGTGCCGGTTCTTGTTCCATTAGAACTGGATTAAATCATCCAGACACTGAAATCTTTTGGGTGATATTTTCATTTAAAACTTGCCATCATAGCTGGGCTTGAGGCCCCTGTCTGTGACCTGTGCTGAGTCAACCAGGTTCAGACACATCATTGCTAGGGCTGATTTGTAATCTTCCATAGCAGCTGGCTGTAGCTCTGCATTGAGAAAAACCATGTGCACACGCTTTGTTTCTCAATTGTAGCTTTTAATAATTTTACTTGGTGACTGGGGACTAAGTCATTGATTTACTTATCTTATGCATTGAGTGCAAAGTTGATAGTATAGACTGTGGAGTCAATTGCCTCAATTCAAATCCCACCTCCACCAATTAAAGCTTTATGTCAGCAACTCTAAATCTCTGTTGCTTCATCTGTAAAAGGAAAATCATAACCATCCCTGACCCAAAAGCTGCTCAGAGGATTTTTCCAGTTCAGGTTTCTGGAAGCAAACTATGAGATCAAAGTTAGCAAGAAGGACTTGCTCTTGCTTGGGGAATTCTCTAAAGAGCAGCACAGTTGGCTTGAGCAGAGTCAAGCTGTGATGAACTCCCAAAGACAACAACAGCCAAACCCAGAGGGCACTCTGGACCCAGGATGGCCCCTTGGCCCTGTGTTGAGCTGGACCAAAGGAACTGGGCTTGGTACACCTCTTAGTAGCTCAGCCTTGGACACAGGTTGCCTCCAAGGAAGTGTGACCATGAGCCAGGTAGTTTTCTTCAGCTGAGTCAGCTCCTGAAGGATAGCTGAGATTGTTTCATGTAAAATTTGAAAAGTTACTGGACATCTCTAAGCTGGTTTCTTCATCCACTCAATGGGTTTAAGAAAAGCCTGTGCATACTAGGGCTGATGGGCAGATAAATGAGATTGTGTCTTGCCCTCTTCCTGCAGCATGGGTAGAATAAGTCCCTCATTCCTGAAAAGAGAGCTGGGCAGCACATAACAGCTTCCACCACAAAGATTAAATGTGATAATCCACATAGAGCCTTCAACACAGTACGTGGCATGCAGTAATTGCTCCATAAATGGTAGACATTGCTATTGTTGTTGCTTTAACAATATTATTTGTCAGGCACTGTGCTAGAGGCTGGGGACACAGTGGTGATCAAGATTCTGTTCCTGTCCTCGAGAAACTCAATCCATGAGCAAATCAAGCAATGAAACAAGCGATTACAACACAGTGCAATTGACAAGGTGGCAGAGGATGTGGATGGAAGCACCTCGAAGGGCACATGACCTAGACTAGGAGGAGGAGGAGGGAAAGCAATGCTACAGGTGATACCTGAGGATGAAAAGGGGCCAGCCGGTCAAGCAAAGGGAGCAGCAGGTGGGGCAAGATGGGATGGGGTGGGGCAGAGAGAGGTCTGTCCAGCGGGAGGAAGCAGCGTGTGCCCTGAGTGTGCAAGACACAGTTCAGCAGGGCCAGCCAGAGTGTGTACCAGGATTGGGGAGGAAGGGCCTTGTGCATACAGGACGAGGAGCGTGGACTTGCATTCAAGGAGGGCAGTGGGAGGCATGAATGGATTTTAACTGTAGAAAGGACAAGGTCCATTCTGTGTTTGAAAAGATCACACTGGCTGGCACATGGGCAAACAAATAGAGACAGATAAAAAATTGAGAGCTGGGAGACCCAACAGGAGGTTGTGGCAGGATCCAGATGAGCGGCAAAGGTCACATGGACAAGTTGATAGCACTGAAGAAAGATAAGAGTATACAGAGTTATGGAATATTTAGGAAGTGGTAATGACTGAATGGTGAGAGAGAAAGGGAATTCAAGGTTAGACTTGAACTTCTGACCTGGGCAAGAGGTCTTCAAGAGGCCATGAAAAGAGTGTCCTAAGACCAGAAAGAAAAAAAGTCATTGAAGTCAGACATGCCACTCGTTATTAAGAATGGCTCGAAGGAGCGTCTTCCAGCCAGCTCTCTGAGCATATGACTCTGTTTTAAAGAAGTCCATTTTAAGTCCCAGTAGAGTACAGTACAATCATCAGAAGTAGCTTTGTTAATCCCAGAGGTACCTGTTTCCTCCCCCTTCTATCTAGGGACTGGTTAGCAAAGTGCAATCTTAGTATTTAATTGTAGTTGTGGTGGGAAGCAAATCAGGCAAAGGAAGAAGACAAAGAATAATTCACTGTGGATTCAATCTTCAATGAACATCAACAATGTATATTGGTAGGGACTCTGGGTCCAGCCCTGTGCATAGGGCTTCAAATACAAGGAAGCATAAGATGAACTTGAAGGTCCAGTTCCTTCAACAGGTAATCTTTTTTTTTTTTTAATGGTGCTGGGAATGGTGGAGATGAAACCCAGAGCTATACCACCAGACCTTAATTGTGAGATTTCTGGTGGTAAATTAGTGCAAGCATCCAGGTTTATACATCGGTCCTTGGTATGTTTCATGGTGTGGGTCAGCCCCTGAGGCCTGATCACCTCTGTACTTTTACAGTACGGAGTTTTCAGATTCCAAAGCAAGTAAGATCTTTGCAAGTGGGAATAATCCCACTAGAAGGATTGGCAGAACTCTCTAGCATTTGCTCCAGAAGAAATAAATTGAGGGCAGAAAAAGACCTGAAGCATCGTCTCTGAAGGTTCCAGAATATCCTGGGGTTTTTAATTTTTTTTTTTTTTTTTTTTTTTTTTTTGAGACAGGATCTGCATTAGTTGCCCTGGCAGCCCTCCAACTCATGCTGTCCTGCCTCAGTCTCTCAAACAGCTAGGATTAGAGGCCCGCCGCCACACCCAGCCCCGGAATATTCTCTGAATTTGAGTTGGGAAATGAGGCCCAATATTAGTTCAAGGCATTTCTGAGGAAAGAAAATGAGTATGTATGCCTAAGAATATAAATTGGCACCTCCCAAAATTCTTTCTGGAATACATTTGAGAATCAGGGTGCTCATGAGGTTACAAGTATAATGGCCACTGAATCAATCAAAATATTTTCATGGTTCGGTTTGGTGCCTACTTTCCAAACAAGTTAAGACAGCAAGAACCAACCTCTACTATAAAAAAGATCCAAACCCCCAAGACGTGATTTTTCTTTAAAATCGCTTCCTGCAGTGTAAGTTCCTCTATTACAGATATGAGAATTAAGAATAAAAGCATCGGTCGATGTAATCGTTTCTTTCTCCTTTAGGTTTCCAAAGACAGGCAGGTTCATTTCCACTGCACTTCCGTTTTCTCCCAGGCTGGTTATGGGGTCAGGTGAGTGTTCCAGAGCTCCTCCTGGACAGCAAGCACTGAGCCCTTGGAAGAAAGTGATTAAAACGTTACCAAGGGACGCCAGGGTCCCCGAGTATCACTGTACGAGGGTTTGGAGGTGGGCGCGACTCCCCTAGCTTTGAAGACGACTGCGATCTCATTCAGAGGAGGGGCAGCGCGCGGACCGCGAGCCCCGGGAACACCCGCGCGGTGCGAAGGAGGCAACGAGGCTGAAGACCGAAACCCTACCGGGCGCACAGAGGACGCCCGGGGCCGCCAGGCGCCCAGGTCCACCTCGGGGCGATCGCGGTCCGCAGACGCGCTCAGGACGGCTCCGGGAGGGCGGGAGGATCCGGAAGCGGTGGAGGGGGGAGGCGAGCCCCGCCCCGGCCCCGCCCCCGGCTCGGCCCCGCCCCGCCGCGCCACGATTATAGCCGATGACTCAGGGCGGAGCTCCGCATCCAACCCGCACGGCCGCCAACTTCTCTGGATGGGACCAGAAGTTTCTAGCCGGCCAGTTGCTACCTCCCTTTATCTCCTCCTTCCCCTTTGGCAGCGAGGAGGCTATTTCCAGACACTTCCACCCCTCTCCGGCCACGTCACCCCGTCCTTTAATTCATAAAGGTGCCCGGCGCCGGCTTCCCGGACACGTCGGCGGCCCGCAGACCTCTCGCTCCACCGGCGGCGGCCAAGTGTCCGCACCCGCGACCCCGCGTCCCGCGGCCGCTGCGGCCCGACCCCAACCCAGCATGAGCGCTGCCACCCACTCGCCCATGGTGCAGATGGCGTCCGGCAACGGCGCCGGTGACCGCGACCCCCTGCCCCCCGGCTGGGAGATCAAGATCGACCCGCAGACCGGCTGGCCCTTTTTCGTGGACCACAACAGTCGCACCACGACGTGGAACGACCCGCGCGTGCCCCCCGAGGGTCCCAAGGTGAGCCGAGCCCGCGGCCCCACCTCGACGGCGAGCAGGCCGGGCCCGGGGCCGGGGGACTGGGCGCGCGGGGTACGCCAGGGCTCCCGAGCGCCGGAGGTCGGCCAAGGCCACCGCGGACGCTCGGCCCTCGGGGCGGACAGCGGCCCCGCGCGGGGGTGGGTCGCCGCTCCCCTTGCGTCCTGCTGCGCGCGGGCCAGTGCCCTCTGCAGACCCGCCCTTGACAGGCGTCCGGCCCCGGGAAGCACCCGAGGGCTGGCCTGGGGAGTGCGACCCGCGCGGGGGCGCCGGGTCTCGTCCACTCGCTGGGTTCGAGGGGCCGAGGGCCAGGTGGCTGGAGCTGCCCGCGCTCCTGGGCTCCGGGAGGGGCGGCCGGCCTGGTCAGCAGCCCAGGCCCTGGGCAGGCCCCGGCCAGGCCTCTCTCCCCGCCCGGGCTGGCGTCCTGAGATCGCGGTTCCCTCTGCGGTTCGCGCACCGTCCCTCTGGGCGGACGCCAGAACCCCTCGCAGGCAAGGGTAGGGGGCCTCGGGGAGATTTCACCTCCCAGTCCCTCAACTTGGTGGAGGGTTGTGTCGACTTTTCTCTCGAGTCTCAGGTAGAGTGACTCAGGACGCTGGCGTACATACATTTCACTAGCCTTTTTCTTTCTGCGTTTGGAATTACGACTGTATTATTGTTTGAAACTGCTTTCAATAAGGTGTCCTAGTGTGACTTGTTAAAAAAAACCACAAGGTACTTTTCTCCCGGGCAGTTTCTGTGCTACAGATCCCTGACTGCCTCATAGTTGGCCCCTGCCTGGCCACATTGCCTCACACTGGAGAGAAAGAGAATTTTTTTTTTTTTTTTTTTTTTAAACGGCATACATTCCCATCCTTGTTATGGTATTAAAATACTTAGGATTTGTTCCCAGTACACAAATAACTGAAGAGCGATACTCTTGTGAATGCAGCAGATATATACCCCAGTTTCAAATACGCAGAGATGCCTTCAAGAGCATGAAAAATTGAAAATACAGATTTACAATGAAGACCATTTGAAACTTGAAAATAGACATTTGGATTGAATCTGCTCATTTAAAAATATAATTAAAATCTTATAATTAACATTGATGTATTAATAATTCTATAAATTCGAGCTTTTTCAAAGTAAAACATTTGGAAAAGTACACCTAAAGACTAATTTTTACTGCTGTCTGGAAACAATTAAAAGCAGTAAAGAGCTGATAACCACTATTTTAGAAAAAAAGATTTGTATTATCCACCTTCACTTTTAGACACTTTTTTTTTTTTTTTTTTTTGGTGGTGCAACAGACAGAACTTGGGGCCTCACAAATGCTCAAATAACAAATACAGGGCCCCCAGCTCACATTTATTTTTTCTTAAAGATACTGATAAAACTCAGGTATCTAAGAGCGAAGCATTGTACATTCAGCAGTTCACATTTACAAGAAATTAATAGTGTATTCCTAAAAATCAGTATAAGAGACTGTAATTAGCTGGGATGGTCATAATTATATATACACACACACACTGTGTGAAGTTTGTACTCCATCCCTCTTACTACAGAGTTCATGGGTGTAGATCTCTACTTTGAGGCCTCTTTCCAGTAGACACAGGGACAGTCAGGATCTGCCTGTACCCTTTGTTAGGAAGGAAGATTAAGTTTGAGCACATACATTGGTGGTACTTTGTTTCCAACATGAAATTTACCTAGCAAGTTGGGATCTTCCTATGGATGGATTAGACTGGAATTTCACAAGCCTTTTTAAGGGAAAAAAATCCAAGTTGAGTTACTATTACTGTTCTCAACAAACAGAAACTATGAACTACTAAAGTAGCAGTGCTGGGTTGAAAGAGTTGATTTGAAATTTTCACGGTCAGAATTTCATTTTTTAAATCTTAATTTTGTTTATTTATTTATTTTTGGTACCAGGGTTTGACCCAGAAGCCCTTAACCACTGAACCACATCCCTAGTCCCCCTTTTTAAAAAAATTTTTGAGGTAGGGTCTTGCTAAGTTGCTTAGGGACTCCCTAAATTGCTGAGACTGGCTTTGAACTTGCAATCCTCTTGCCTCAGTCTCCTCAGCTGCTGGAATTACAGGCATTTGCCACTGCACCCAGCATGGTAAAATTTTCAAGTTGAAAGTTCTTAAAGCCCCTGGGCTAGGTGGCGCATGCCTGTAATCCCAGTGATTTAGCAAGACCCTCAGCAAGTTGGTGAGACCCTGCCTCAAAATAAGAAATAAAAAAGGGCTGAGTATGTAACTCAGAGATAAAGCACTCCTGGGTTAAATCCCCAGTACCAAAAGAAAAAAAGAAATATCCTTAAAGATCTTTTGGTTCAGTCTGTTTATTTTATTGATAAAGAAATGCAGAGAGTTCAAGTGTGTTTCTGAAGGTCATAGAGCTAGCATCAATAGCAAGGACAGAACAGTATGGAGTGTGCTAATAACAGGCAGTGTTTGTTCAGAAGTTAGAAGTGGCTCGAATTCTTATGAGACTAAAGCATGCGGGATGACGTTCTTGAGCATCTCTAAGTCTTCCCCACCACATTGGGTCACTCAACTCTGCTATAGTTGCTTGGATTTTGGTGAGTAGATGTGATCAGCTCAAGAAGAGTTTTCTTTATCAAATTGACTACCTGGGATTTGTCGGTGTGGTACCAAAACACAAGGAGAAAACTAACATCAGTCTAGAATCCAGATCCTTTCAACTGCTTCCTGCTTCATGTCTGGGTTTCATTGCTTTCAAAACAGTGCTTTGATAGTCACAGAATATCTGGGCGACGGGTGCAGTTTCACTTACATGAATCACACCTTACCCCAGACTAAATGCAGTGGAAAATCCTTCAGTGTTGTTTTATATTAGAAGTTGGTTTCCTAATGCATAATGAGAAAAGTGCTGGTTCCTAAAAGAAAGGGCTTTTTTGGAGAGGCTGAACTAGAGACCCCTGTAAGCATCCTCACCTGGAGAAGATGCTGCCAGTCAGTAAAAAACATTCATTGAGCATGGAAAGCTCTCTTGGGGGAGGATTCTGTTTCAGGATGTTTACAGTCTAACCACGTTGGTAAAGAAATGGCTTTCATGGAAAGAAGAATAAGACTAGCACTTTGTCCTCTTGAGGTTGATCCTCTACCTTTCCCTGAAGTGTTTAAAGCAAGTCTTTTACCCACCCCCCCCACCTTTTTTTTTTTTTTTTTTAATTTTAATAACAAGGAGTCTGGTGAACACATGTCAATGCGGCAAAGACACTGGCTTCATCTAGCACCTTTCTTTTTATTTGGTACTGAGAATTGAACCCAGGAGCACTTTACCACTGAGCCATATCCCCAGCCCTTCTTATTTGTTATTTTGAGACAGGGTCTCACTAAGTTGCCAAGCTTGGCCATGAACTTTCGATTCTCCTGCCTCAGTCTCTAGAGTTGCTGGATTATAGGTGTGAGCTACTGTGCCTGGTCTGTCCAGGACCTTTGTAGGCAGTTGAACCTCCCACATGCAGTCTCCCTGGATTTCGATTTTCAGCACTCTTGGCCTTCCCATTTATTTATTTATGTCAGCCCAGGCCCCTTTCCTGCCAGATGTCAGTGATCACTTTGGACTCTGGAGATGCGCAGTTACCTGTAGACACTCCCCAGTTCTCCCTGAGGAAACAGAGCCCAGGTATTCTGAGTTCTGGTCACTCTAACACCTTCCTGGATGGAAAGCAGACACTTCCCTCGCAGAGTGAGGCTGTTCTTGCTCTGTGGATCTTTGGGGTTCCCAGTGCGGCAGTCTCCAGAAGGACTTTTTTAAGAATGTATATTGTAGTTGTGTCACCTGGGCTCCACATTGAATCTGAGTTGCTAAGAGTGGTGCCCAGAAATCTAAGTCCAAAAAGCTTTCTGCCGACTCTGATTCTGCCAGACTGGCCTTGAGAGCCACGAGGGCCTCTGATCCCCTTTGGCAGTGGGGGGAGCTGTGACATGGTGTATGCCTGCGTGGGCCCTGGAATCCCTCAAGCCGCGCCTGCTTCACGTCTGGCCTTCGGAGCTTTGTCTGGCCTTCACTTTCCTTGTTGGGGAAAATTTCCCAGTGCCTGAGCTTCTGCAGTGCAATTCTGGGGTGGATGTGGGGACAGGGTTAAGACAGTCTCACAGCAGAGTCTGGCAGGGAGTTAGTGTGAGAGTGGGGAGGTGGTCAGACTCTTGGCAGTGCTGAGACCTCCCCACACCCAGGAGACAGGAGATGTGAGCCAGTGCCAGGGCTCCCCTCCTTCCGTCTTGCCCTCCCAGCATTTGCTCACCATCATAATGTGGCAGATTACACTCAGGTACTGTGAAAGATGGAAACGTCCCTTCAGAGAAAGTTGGAAATATTTCAGGTATGATTGAAGCAGAGAGAGCCATTTATTCTGCGTCAGATTCAGCAAAGCCTCCTGAAATTTTCTTAAAGACGAGATCATTTTGCTCTTTCTGGATCGATTGCAAGCTGTTGTGTCTCTCAGCAGACTCGGAGCACAGTTGGGAGATGAGTGGCCATTCTCTCCTTCGCATCTCCAGCAGGTTGCAGTCATGGCTGAGCAAATGCCTTCGCAACTGGAGGAACTGATTTGTCAGGGGCAGTTGAAGAACATGGCCACATATCTTGGGAGCCTGGCTCTTCCAAGACCTTTATTTTCTAAAGAATGACCTGTGTTTGGCTCACTCAAGAACTGAGTGCGCCTTGGAGAGTATAATTTGTGCCTGTTCTGTGAAGTAGGTTCCCCTTTATGAGGGCAGAGTCTGTACGCAGGACCGGTGGCAGTGGTGGTGGAGTTTGACGTTAGCCAGGGCTGGGAAGGCTTACGCACTGGATGCTATCGGGGCTGGTAGTGAGTCACAAAGCTTCATACCACCCATGAGGCTTGATTAGCACTGTCCTCGTTTCTGGAATGACACACAGTTGCCTTATATAAACCACTCTGCATGTTTATTACTTTTTATTGACATTTTAAAATGATGTTCTGTTGTTTACCATCCATAACAGGAAACCATACATAATCCAGACCTGCTCTTTCTCCTTCAAGTTTTGCCATTTTAATGCTGCTCTTAAATATTTCAGAGGCCTATGTTGAAACACTGGGAACTGAAGACAAAGGTCCACTTATTAGAAACCTCTGAGACCTCTAGTGTAGACCAGCACCCAGGTACCCACCACGTGACTGTTATTCTCCAACCCCTCCCTGGCTCCCCACTGTCGTGAATCAGCTCCACACCCCCAGTCTGTTCCTTCCTCAGAAGTTAGACTCAGCCAGACTTCTGAGGCCAGATGCCAGATCCCCTTCTTCTGCAGATGCGGTGTCTCTCCATCTTCACCTGGCACTTGTAATACTTTGTGTGATATCTGGTGTTACTAAGTCTTCACATATTTCTATAAAGATGTCTTTGGGGCCTGGCAGCTTTTGAGGAAGCCAGGCCGTTTGCAAAAGCTTAATCAGAAAGATTTCTTCAGGAAGGGATGAATGTGTTTTTCTTGGTCTGTCAACACATTGATACCTGTGTGCAAGATATAAATGTGTGCTTTTTCAGATCTTGTCTTTTTTAGATCTTCAGGACAGCTCTCTGAGGTAAGAGCTATTAAATACACCTTATGCCTGAGAAAACAGGCTTGGAGAGGGGATTTGCCTGACCTTTGGTGGCAGAAAGACTGTATGTAATGACTTTACCCCCACCTAGGGCCTGCTGGAGTGACAGACAATTGTCCTTAGTGGGCCAGGCTGCTTCATACTCTGGCTTCCCAGGCTCACTCCTAGGTAATAAACAGTCCTGAGTCCATCTTTGTATAGTTGATCAGAAATGTTGGCCCATTTCCTGAGCCTGGGTCTCAACTCAGGAGGTGGGTCACTGTTTTCTTGTTGCAACATTAAATGCCATATAAGGGACAGCTGTGCCTTCTCCTTGAACCGTGTCCCACTTCCTTCCAGTGAGAGGCAGGCTCTCCCTATGCTGGACTCCTCGTGACTCTAATTGGAATCTTTTTTTCTAAAGGTGGGCCCTTCCCTGCTTCGCCTTGGGCTCACATGGCAGTTGCAAATTCTGGGACCGACTGTTTCATCTCTGCCTCTCTGTACCAGCTGGGGAAAATTCTTAACTGCTGACTGTGTGGGCTCAAAGAAGTGTGGTGGGTGCGTGTCACCAGGAGCCTTCCGTTGGTTCCTCGGCACTGCAGTGTTGTTGTGGGCTCCTAATCGTCCCCCAGAGAGGCCTGTCCCTCTGATCACTCTCTGAATGCCCTTTTCTGCATAGAGGATGTCAGTCTTAATTCCCCAAGTCCATCCTTATGGTTCTGGAGAAGCTCTGTTTTCCACCAGTGACACAGCATCTTCCAGTCAGCCTGCCTGCGGGAGGGGCTGGGAGCCAACAACAGCAGCCAGACGCTGTCTGCACTGCTAGGGATCTGCGACACTGGGAAAGGAGACTTTTTAATTTCTTTTTCTTGTGGAGGGCAGTAAGATCAGACATTGCATATGCAAAACTTCTTATTTACTGTCAGTTCAGAAAAGTCTGGAATTGCTGGCTGCTCCTGTGTGCATCAGGAGCCTATTGTAAACACATCAGCTGCCCAAGGCTCCCAGCACAGAGCTGGGCACTGCTGAATTGAGGTGAGACTTTCTACTGGAAATTCTTAGCATCCTGTTGGAGAATAGACATTTCCTATTTTGAAATAACTTCTTCAGTGCCCACTAAAGTAGAATTATAGTTATTTTAAAATTAAAAAATTTCTTCTTGGACACCAAAAAAATGAATGGTTTAAAAAATTTAAACGGTGGCGAAATAGGAAGGCATCTGCATGTACCAAGGCAAAGACAGCCACTTCACTGCTTGATTGAACCTCCTGGGTCAGTGGAACAGGCCTCAGTGCAGGGCAGGGCCTGCCCTCCTGGAGAATGGGGTCTTCTCCCTCCAGAGGCCCCGGTGCTGACAGTGCCCCGTGCCGGGCGCCATTGCAGTCCTGAGGCGCCGGGCGCCATTGCAGTCCTGAGGTCGCAGTGAGTCAGAACTGAGCCAGTGTCTTCACTCCGCTCACTTGCCCTGTCTTGGCTGGGCCGATGACTCAGCAGTGCTGTGGCTCCCTGACCCAGCGCACACGAACTGAATGTTCCAGGTCTGAGCCTCAGCCCCGCTTGGCCAGATGAAACGCTTTCTTTCCTACTGCATTCAGCCCAGGAAGACAAAGAGTTTAGAGATGTTACATGTGAGTGTGACCGCAGAGTGTGTAGAGGTGTGACAGGGAAGGGCTGGTGAAAGGGCTGGTCTTAACCATCAGACAAACAAACGCAGGTTCTAGAGAGCTTAGTTAAATTGCTCACCCTCCCCCCTTCTATAAAATGAGTATTGCAGCTGTATTGTCCAGCAGGGTTGGAAGAATGCAGGGAGATGTTGCCTGGAAGGTGGTTAGTCCAAAGCCGGGGCTGGTGCATGCCCAGTCCCTGGAGATGTTCACAGCCTCTGTTTCGGGGTAGGAGGGTATTTGCAGATAGGCATTTGGCTGCCCCAGTGGTATATGTGGCTGTGCATGGGCCGTTCAGGTCTCAGATAGGCCCAAGTATTGCTTCTCGAAAGTCAGACCTCCTTTTATCCTCTTTGCACCAAGTTGACTTGACTCTCCCTTAACCGTGTCTAGACAGCCCTCAGAACCCTGCCCTGGGCTGGCTGTGTCCCTTGTGATAGCAGTGTGCAGATGGGGAGTAACTTGGGATGCAGCAGGGGGTCAGCTGAACACTCTTAGGTCTTCTAGAGCCTTAGCCAGCCCCTGACCCCATCACCTGGCAATCCCCTGATCTCTCCCTGAGACAGGCCTGGGGATGGTGATTCCTGCACAAAGCTGCCGGAGCCCTGCCTTCCTCAGCCCAACTCCTTGAGGACAGGCTGTCTCTTGGACATCCTAGCACAGCCCTGAGGACAGTGCCAGGCAGGAATGAGGTGGTAGGACCCTTAGGGGCTGGGGAGAGCCAAGACATCTTAATGAGGGCCTATGGACCCCGTTACCTGCCCCCAGCTCAGAGGGGTACAAATGTCACTAAAGATGGAAGAAGGGGGTTTTCTAACTGCCTTCATCATCTTGCGGGGAGGATGTGGGTCTTGTGGGAAAAATGCTTTGAGAAGCTACTTAGGGTAGGGAGAAGAATCCCTAGGAATCTCCCCAAGGGACTCACTACTGGTCAGAGAGACCCTTTGCCCCAGCTGCTGTTTATGAATTGGAGATTTTTTTTTTTCTCTTGGCAAAGCATATTTTATACAAAATGCACATCTGCTCTCACCCTACACTGCCAGCTAACATTTTCATGGTTGGTATCTAGCAAATGGAATGGCCATGCAGTGTACCAGTGTGTCCACTTTTGATGTGGAACAGGTCCTTGAGAAGGTTGTGGAAATGTACCAGGTGTGAGGAGGGTCCCTTCCTGATCTCTTTAAAAAATTCAGGTAGAGCTTGCTTCCTGCTCTGGAGAGTTCAGGTACTTTTCCATCTGTCATTCCTAGCTTTAGATGGATTAAAGCAGGTGGCCTGCTCCTTCTCCTCCTCTTTTTTTTTTTTTTTTTTTTCTGAAGAGGAAGTAGGTAGTGTTTATTTTTCCCTGAATCCACGAGTTCAGGAGCTGAACATCTTGGCCTGGCTGTGCACCACCTTCCCATGTGACCTTGGGCTCATCTATTTCCACATTTGCTAAGTGGAATCCTTGAGGAGAGGTCTGGTGGGTGGGGACAGTGGGGAGGCTAGAGGCTTGGCTTTGAGCTCCAAGCTCTCCCCGCATTGGAGAAATGCTCAACAGCTGCCATTGGGTATACTTGACTTGAGAACTGCTTGTGGGCCCTGGTGAGGGATGTCGCCTAGATGCCAGCAAATGTTCTGCCTCCTGTGGACAGTCCCATGCCCCAGCCTGGCCTGGCTTTTCCTTCCCAGGTCTCTGGTTGTGTGCAGGGACCCCCAGTTGGGTATTGGTTCCAGCACTGAGTTTGTCTTTTTTATAGGTCCTTCCCCAGAATACCTTGCAAACCTGATGGAAAGGGGAGAGGACTGAGGTGAGGCCTTCTGAGGGGATTTTGGCAGTGTTTGCTTCCAGGTTCGTTCTCAGCAGAGAAAATGGAGTTCTTGCTAATTAGTGCCCTCAAGGCTCTCAGATAAAAGGGCCAGCAACTCTAATTGGCTTCTTAACCACTTGGTGAAAACCTGGGAGGAACTGGGATTTGTAAACAATAGGCCCAACCTAGGAGAAAGCTGGGTTCATCCATAAGTATTTGAGGAGTGAAGAAACATGATTGTACAGGGCAGGGCATGGCTTCAAGTTACAGAGCCTTTTCATGCTTGTTTCACTTAAGTCTTTCAAAAACCCCTAAAAAGTGTTGGGAATTTTACAGCTGGGGAAACTGAGTCTTACTAGTAAGGAGTCCAAGGCCACGAGCTGGTGAGCAGTACAGAGGGATTGGAGCCCAGGGTGACAGCTTGCAGACTAGGGCTCATGTTTTTCATTTCTGTTTGTGTAGACACAGCTGCAAAGAAGAAGCCATGCTAGGGGCTGGGAATGCAGCTCAGTGGCAGAGCACTTGCCTGGCCTGTTAAAGGCCTGGGGTTCGATCCCCCGTACAACAGGAACAAGAAGAAGGAGAAGCAATGCTGTTTTCATCTTCCAAAAGTATTCTCCCGTAGAAAAAGAGGGGGACATTCATTTCATTAGTCCTGGGATAAAATGAATAACAAATAGCAGAGCAAGCCTCCTATCAACTCTGACTCATAGTGGCTCACAGAGTCTACGGCCCCATGGACCTCTGTCTTACCAGGAGTCCCAGGACAAAATTCTACCACCTCAGAGGTTCTGTGAATGGACTTTGGTGGAATGTGGGCCTAGCTTATTATTTAGAATTTGTTCGTTCTGTTATCTACCCCACCCAGCACAGGGAGTGGTAGAAAAGACCCCATATCGCAACCTGGTGGAAACTGAAAGAATTTAGAGTTTTGTTGTAGGGATGCAAATGACTATTTATTTATCAAATTGAAAATAATACTTGATTCATTCCAATGGCCCATTGTACCAAACAGAAAGCGAGTAGGATATTGAAGCTGGGTCCTGTGCCTTAGGTGAAAGCCCTGTGCTCCTGTCTCCTTCCTGATGGAGCTGAGCCAAGCTGCTGAGCTGGACCAGGCCCTAGCTACACGGGGAGTTCTAGGATCGCTCTTTCCTCCATCTCCTTCCTTTGTCTTAGAAGTTTGAGGTGGTGTTAGAACTCAATGCCTGGCCCGGGTGAAGGCTCTTCTGGCCTAAAAGCCCAGTTAATAGAATTTGCGTCCTACTTTAAGGCTCCAGGGCTGTCATCAGAAATGCCTCGTGTCCCAGGAGCTGCGGTTGTTGCTGTTACCCTCAGTTCCCACCGAGATGACGGGAGCTGTGGTTTGCAGGTGTTGATCCCACGTTTTAGGAGCACTGTGGCTAAGAAGCCAAAGCTGTGGGTTGGGGCTCAAGGAGGGGCCTGTTTTCAGGGTTCAGAGGGCCACTCAGTGTTCAGTTTTGGATGGGTCAAGGCCAGCCCTTCTCTGTGGCTGACCTGTGAATGTGCATGTACCCAGCTTACGCCTTGCCAGACCCACACCTAGGCATCCAGGAGCTGTGCTTCCTGCCCTGCTGCAGGGTACAAGGACCGTGGCGGGGGTGGCTGTCAGCCTCTTCATTTGGGATGTGAAATTTTTAGGTGCCTTGATTCCTGGCCATAGAGGCTTTAGATCCCTGTTGCTCCATGATCCCTTGGGGTCTTCACCTGCCTATTAAATCACACTTGCCTGGTCTGGGCTTAAAGTCTGCTTTTGTGTGTGTGTGTACTCCATTGCCCCCTCGTTTAAGAACCACAGCTTCGTCAACATTTCTGGGCCTCCCAGTGCATTGTATAGTTGAGAAAATAAGGTCTGGGGAGGGATTGCAGGCTGTTCGTTTCACACATGGTTCTGGGCAGAACAAGACCTAGGACCAAGTGCAGTCTCCTCCGATCTCCCAGCTGTTCCCTTAGTGCCAGGTACTTGTTACAACCGGTAGCCAAGCCAATGTGGCCTTAAGCAGATAAGCCCAACCGCTTGCCTGGGCTCCAAATCTGACCCTGGGCTTTCTGTAATAATAATGTCTTGTATTTAACAGGACAAATTTTGGCTTGTCTGAGGTAATTTTTTCCTGCTTTTAATTGTGGCCATCTCATGGAGTTATTTGGTGCCCTAAGACAAGCCTCAGAAGATCTTAATGCAATATGCAAGCAAGAGGAAAGAATTAACTAATTCATTTTATAAATTAATGTGGTGATAAGCAGTGGAAGGCCCTGGGGCACTTATTTCCTAATTGGATTTTGTGTACCTTCCTGATGTCCTTACCCAAAGATAAGGATAATGAGCTGAGCTGCAGACAGGTCACGGTGAGGATGGGCAGTCATCAGCGTGGCGGCTGTGATCGCACCCCAGTCCCTATCATGTGATTGCCCCGCTCCACCCACACCCCACCCCTTAGGAGGCCACTTCTCCCCATTGATGTCAGGTTGGGGCAGCAGGGTGAGTCATATCTGAAAGATGCCAGTGTAACTAAGAGGCCGTCTCTAGATGTGTGCTTGAACTTGAGAACACCTCTTGATGGACTGAAGAGACGCATTTTAGTCATATTCTGGGGAATTATAAGTATTACACTTTCTTTTGGCCGTTTAGAAAATATCTTTTTTTACTCAATTATGATGAAAACGACATAGAAAATGCAGTGGGCAGGGCCGGGGCTTGTCTGGCGTGTGTGAGGCCCTGGGTCCGACTCTCGGCACCACATATAAACAAACAAATAAATAAAGGCGGGCTCTCCGTCTACAACTACAAAACATTTTTTTAAATGCAGTGGGCAATGTAGGTCTTCCAGGCAGTGGTTTTTACTTAGGAAGTCAGGCACTTGCTGCTGGACTCCAGCAGTGACAGGAACGGGTTCATCGGGCAGTGGTGCGAGCACACAGCACACCTTGCTTGGCTTGAATTATTCTTTCGGGTACAAGTGCTGATTACCTGTTCTGTGCCTCGATGTGATCTTTCAGTCACCTCAGGCAATGCTTTTCTAAACAAAACCCCACCAGAATGGAGGGGGAGCCTGGAACGTCTCTTAGATGCAACATTTGCATTTTTATTAAATGGCATTAGTTGGTCCTTAATTCTCCTCATCCAGGAACCGTGAACCTCAGGACTGTAGTGAAAAGCAGCCTCTAGGCTGCCCTTCTCCTGTAGCCTTCCCAGTTGTGCCTGCTGGCAGAGCCATTTCCCAGTCTTTTTTCTGGGGTTCTAGATAAATATATAGTTTCATAGATTTTTACACAGGGGTTCACCTGTTTACCACCACCCAGAAAAAAGAATATTTCTATCACCTCAAGATGCTTTCTAGAACCTTCGCAGCCACTCACATCTCCTCCAGAGGTGACTACGTTCTTACTGCTGTTACTCTCATTAGCTTTATCCTCCACTCTTGGTTCCTTTGACACTTCAGAGTCTGAAGAGCATGATCTTGTGCCTCCTCAGGGAGGGAACTTGGATTCTTGTGGCCTCTCGGGCATTCTTAATGTGTCTCCTGAAACTCACCATAGTTCTGCAGGGCGGGTTGCCTGCCCCATCCTCTGGAAATGGAAATGAAGGCTTACTGAGGTAAGAGGATTATCCAGGTTCAGGGAACTGTTACTAATGGAGGGAAGAGTGAACTTGATCCTTTTGAGGCTGGCCTCCACCCTGGAAAAGCCCCATGTCCCTCTTCCATCTCACCCTCCCCTGCTTTCCAAGTCGGTTTGCTTCCTGTTTGCTTCATGCACCCTTAACCTGCCTTACAAACCCCTTGCTTGTTTGACACCCGTGGTTGAGGGCCCAGCAGGGCGGTGGCATAAGGTTCACAGTCGTCGCACTGGGGAACTCAGGCTTGTAACTGCTGGGCAGTGAGTGCGGATTTTTGTTTCACAGTTGGAGAAGCAGTGGGCCCAGTCATCTAGCGAAGATCATATCAGAGGACTTAGGTGGGCCTCTGATTTTGGCTGGAAGAAAGGTGCTCCATTTAGTGGACAGACTGCCCAAAAGGCCTGTTGGGACTCAAGAGTGAGTGGCAGAGGATTCCTTCAGCACCTCCCAGTGGCTCTCTGTGGTGCCCATCTCATAGCAAGAACTGGCTTCTGAATGTGAGGCCTGGATGCTCTCCCTGCTCTTGGGTGACCTGAGAGTTAAGCAGGCTAAAATAATGTTCCTGACCTAGCACGTGGTCATTCTAATCTGAGAGTGCCAAGTGCCTGTCTGCCCATATCCCCAAGGACACAGTGACACCCTTGCCTTTCCTGTGTTTTGGAGGCCCTCCCCAGGGCAAGGTCTCAGCAGGAGAAAAGCAGTTGATGGGCCCGAAAGGGCTAAATTCCAGAGCCAGCCACCTGGTGCCCACGCCTGCCCATAAATAGAAACATCATGAAAACATTGCAGAATTCATGGTCTCTTCAGTCAGAGTCTCAGTCAGCCCTCAGTGTCTGTCCTTACTTTTGACCAGCTTTGAGCAATAGAAAGTGTACCTGAAAGCTCATAAGTTCTTAGTCTTTGCCCTGTTTGCCATTCAGAGAGCTGCCTCCTTAAGCACGGCCCTCTCTCCTTAATACCTGACCTACTCAGATATGTACAAGTGATACACATCAAGAGCTCCCCTCCTCTGGAGAAGGCTCCTCATGCCTGGGAGATGGTTCGGAGCTGTGTTACACAGCCTCTGCTTTTGAGAGGTGGCATCGCCCAGTGGGTGACTGGCCAGCCTTGTTGTCTGAAATAAGATCTTTCTCTGTGGTACATCTGGAACTTGGCCTTCTAAAGGGTCCCAAAATAGCCAAGCCACTGAAGAGAGAACTGCATGAGAGGACAGACGAGAGGGACCCCAACTCTCTTAGCTCAAGTAGGCTTTGTTACGTCAAAGAAAAAACTATTCTGTGGTACTTTTAAGTATGGTAAGGAAAACTTTATTCCAGACCACTGTGCTAGGTGTAGGGGCCACTGCAGTGGGGTTCTGCAGTGGGGGACAGATGGGGCTCGACTCCCAGCACAGCCTGGGCACGTGGGGAATTTATAGCCAAGGAGCAGTGTGAGGGTCACTGGATGGAAAACGACTGAAAGGAAAGAAACATCTGGGCCTAAGAGATGCTGGCTAAACTAACCTACAACAGGATTCTTGCCGAAGATGTCCGAGTGATCAGACCTCACCTGGGGATGGTGGAGACAGGAACCTCATCAGAAGACGAGATGATCAGATGGGGAGGAGTGGTGTGTTCAGCCTTGTATAGCAGAGTTCCTTGGCTAAAACTAGACTTTACAAGTGCACAGATGGGCCTGAGAGGGGTCAGGAGCCTGACTAAAGCTTGGCCAGGCAAAGACTGTCAGTTGGCATCATGAGACTAGCACAATTAATCCCTGGGTTTTGTTCCCTCTCTGCCGTTGTCGTCTTGAGTGCCTCCCTTGTAGCTTGTACTAACATTTCTGAGGAGGCAGCACCACCCCCGCCACCCACTTCTCTCTGAAGATTTCCAAATTGTGTCTGGGTGTGGGCCTAGTGTGAAACATGGTACAGTTGGGAAACTTGGACCTTTTCCGAAGCTGAGAGGTTTGCTGTAATTTGGTAGTTGGATTTGAGTCTTGTTCCTGGGAGATCACCTTCCAGTTGGAAGATTTGGGTGACTGTCAAGCTCTCCTGCGATTGTTCCCCAGAAAAGAAACTCGTCTTACCAGTTTGGGAAATTGAGACTTGAGACTTCCCTTGTGCTCAACAGGTACTCTGGCTCCTCTGCTTTCTCCTGACCACACAGCAGCCTCTGTAGGAGAGAGGATGTTTGGCAGAAGCCGGGGGCTGTGTAGCCTGCTGAGCTGGGGACTGAGTCACTCTGGGAGAGCAGAGGGCTCCACACCAATTTCCTCTTCAGGGTGTTTTCTTTCTAGTTTCTCATGAGTCTTTTTCTGCTCTTTTCATTTTAGGACACTTCATCTTCTGCCAATGGCCCTTCCCGGGAGGGCTCCAGGCTGCTGCCCACTAGGGAAGGCCACCCTGTGTACCCCCAGCTCCGACCAGGCTACATTCCCATTCCCGTCCTCCACGAAGGGGCTGAGAACCGGCAGACGCACCCTTTCCATGCCTATCCCCAGCCTGGGGTGCAGCGATTCAGAACTGAGGCAGCTGCAGCTGCTCCTCAGAGATCCCAGTCACCTCTTCGGAGCATGCCAGAAGCCACCCAGCCAGACAGACAGTGTGGACAGGTGGCAGCAACTGCAGCTGCTCAGCCCCCAGCCTCCCATGGACCTGAGGTAAGGAGAGGCCTGGTCACCCTGGGGCCAGGCACCTGGTAACATATGCCTTGTGCATAATATCGGCAGTCCCCTGGCAAAGATGGTTACAGCCCCCAGCCCCATATTGTCCCCCAGCATTTCACAGGTGTTTTTTTCAAGTGCCCAGGGAATCACATGACTTATTTTAGTAATTAAGGAATGGGGCCAACTATAAACTGCTTGGTCCAGATGCATAAAGGTGAAAGGACCAGAGCTGGCCCTCTGAAGACTGGTCGCCTGGCTCTGATGTTCCTTATTCACACTGAAATTTTCTGTTTCAGAAAGAGTTTTGTATTATTTTATCTAGTTCAGTACTTATGGATAAATATCCACTGCTTCGAGCAATGTTGATAATGAAAACAGGACTGCATAACTGTCCTCAGAGTATCCAGCAGTTTAAAGGAAACCCAAAATAAGGAGTCAAGAAGGCAGCCGCTCTAAAGATAGGGTTCAGCCCAAAACCCATCACTTCAGGGTATGTTGGTGGATTTGGTGCATTAATAACTAAAGAATAGTTGTTAATCTGATTCTTGGTTGGGATTTGTGGGCCATTGGACTTAATAGGATTCCTGAGCAATAAGCCCTTTTTGTCTTCCTGACTGCAGATCATCTGTATCCATGGGCATTGTTCTTGAGCACAAATCCTCACTTCCTGTCTGTGCCCAGAGTCATGATTGCCTCTGAGCTCTGTTCAGCTCCACCACCTGCATAGGGGTAAAAAGTCACAGTTAGCAGGGGACACCAGGAAGGCTTTTTCTTTCCCTGGAGAGACAATACCTATGTATGCAATGTGTTTGCTGTAAAAATCAATCAGAGAAATCTTAGCAAATTTAAGCTAACAAGGCCCTTTTAGAGACCAACTGGAGAAATGCCCTCCTCGTTTTCTAGATGAATAGAAGGTGACCCAGAAGAGAAAAGGACCTGGCTTGTCCCAGGCTCTCAGGGGACAGAGAAGGGTGGAGAAGGGTAGAGGAAAGTGGAAGGAGACATGCAGCAGTAACAGACACCGTGGACAGAGCACATCCTGTGCACGCCACCGTGTGTACACAGATAATCTTACTTAATGTTCAGAACAGCCCGGTCTGTATACAGAGGATGCTCTTACCTATATTTCAGATGACGCTGAAAAATCTATTGAGCTAGTAAGGATTTGAATTCAGGCCCCTTTATTCTAAGCTCTTAGTCCTTTGCTGCTCTCTTAGTGTTGGGGATTGTACCCAGGCCTCATGCCTGTTGAGCACTCCCAGTCATGGAGGGCTACCCCTCAGCCCCTGAACACCACAGTTTGAGAATTAAAACATTTCTAGGTGTGTTGCTTTGAGTAGGTGCACAGTGAAAGTTGGTGTGCCAGAGTCATGGGACCCCACCCTCTACCCTTTGTCTTTTACAGAGGTCCCAGTCTCCAGCTGCCTCGGACTGCTCATCCTCATCCTCCTCAGCCAGCCTGCCTTCCTCTGGCAGGAGCAGCCTGGGCAGTCACCAGCTGCCTCGGGGCTACATCCCCATCCCAGTGATACACGAGCAGAATGTCACCCGGCCAGCTGCCCAGCCCTCCCTCCACCAAGCCCAGAAGACCCACTACCCAGCTCAGCAGGGTGAATACCAGACCCACCAGCCTGTGTATCACAAGATCCAGGGTGATGAGTGGGAGCCCCGGCCCGTGAGGGCAGCCTCCCCATTCAGGTCACCAGTGCGGGGTGCATCCAGCCGGGAGGGCTCGCCAGCCAGAAGCAATACACCAGTGCACTCCCCGTCGCCCATCCGCGTGCACACCGTGGTTGACAGGCCGCAGGTACGGGAAGTCAGTTGTCAGCAGACTGCCATGGCAGAGGCCAAGGAGCTCTGCGGGCACCGTGGGTTCCCACCTCATTCGCACAGGTGCACCAGGGGAAAAACGAGGGTCTCTGAAATGCAGCAGGAGGGGCGTGGCCCTCAACGTGCTCTGCAGCTGTTTTCAGCTGGTCATTTCTCATGTGACTGCCTTAGGGGCAGAGAAGACCAGTTGCAGGACCCATGCTGTCACTCACATACCTTAACAGGTTTCTTAATGCGTGCCGCAGCCCTGTCCATACTCCAGCCACAGCCTAATTAGGTCAGCTGTCTCCTCCTCACTGTATCCCCTTCTCCCCTGTGCAAGCCCGTTCTGTACAGTCCAGGCCCTCCTTCCGCCTTCCAAGGGACCTGTCAGTTTTGTCTTTCTATGGCGCCTGCTCATCTTCCTGATGGTGCCTTGCATGAATCCTTTATGGCATAGCACGTGATTACTCTGTGCATTTCAAAGTGTTCATCTTCTCTTTAAGCTCTGAGCCTGATGGCAGGGACCATGTCTGACACTTTATGTTTAGCCAGGTGCTTTGCTCCCTGGCTGATGCATCAGCCAGCCATGGTGGGTGGAAAACTGTCCTGGCTGGTGAAGGGCCTGGACACAGAACTGCTCGTCATCTAGCAGAGCAGGGGTGTTGACTCAGGGAGGAAGCGGGGTTAGGAGCCTGAGCAGCCTAGCAGCAGAACACCAGCAGCACAGCCCCTCTGGCTGCAGCTTGAGCAGCTGTATCAAAAGGAAGCTCCCTGTGAACAAAAGTGGGTTATCCTTTTCCTACAGTGGACACCGTCCAGGGCCCTGGAACAGAGAGAGCACCCTCATTTTTAAATTTTTTAGCTTTTTTAATGTAGAAATAATTTCAGCCTTTTACAGAAGCATTACAAACTCCACAAAGAAATTCCACATGTCCTTCACACAAATCATATTAACTACATATTTTAATGGTCTGAGAGTTAGTTGCAAATTCCACATCCCCTTATCCCTAAATACTTCAGCAGATAGTCTTCTCCTAAGTTTTACTGAAGTCACTAGTTACGACTTCCATTCCTTGAAAACCTAAAGAGGGGCATGTCGTGGGTGAGTGAGTGTAAGGACCCAAGTTTGGCTAAAGAGATTTGATCAAAAGAAGGATGCTGGTGTGGAGACGGCTGCATCACATTAGATCCACAATTAGGGAAACGGTACTTAACCCTGTGTCTGTGTTGATCACGGCAACCTCCCCATCTTTTTTTGTGGGGCGCGGGGGTTGGTACTGAGAATTGAACCCAGGGACACTTTACCACTGAGCTACATCCCCAGTTCTTTTTATTTTTAATTTTGAGATTGTATCTCACTAAGTTGTCCAGACTGACCTTTAACTTGTAATACTCCTGCCTCAGCCTCCCAAGTTGCTAGGATTGCAGGTGTGTGCCCCTGTGCCTGGCTGTGACCTCCCTTGGTGTAGCTCGTTCAAAGAACTTTTTTGGGAGGACTTCAAATATTTGATCTAACTGAACATAAAAATAGAATTGATATTTTAAATTGAGAACAACTTAGAAATAGTATAGTCCAAAATTTATTTCCCCTTTGTTGAAACTAGAGCATGTGAGATTTTTAAAGGGGTTTTAAATTTTTATTTATATACTAGAAGAGCTACCGCATTCTTGTTTTGGGCAGCATTCATTTTTAAAAATATAGCTGTCAGGGCTGGGGAGATAGCTCAGTTGGTAAAGTGCTTACCTTGCAAGCATAAGGCCATGGGTTCGATTCCCAGCACCACAAAAAAAAAAAAAAAAAAAAAAAATATATATATATATATATATAAGATGTATATAAATATATAAGTATATATTTATACTTATATATTATAAATATACTTATAAATATATAAGTATATATTTATATATATAAGATATATAAATATATATTTATATATATATAAGATATATATATATAAATATATATATATATCGCTGTCAACTCTAGTCATAAGAAAGACTGCACAGTGAGAGTTCAGCTAGGGAGGCACCCCAGCATGGCTGAGTGTCCGGCTCTGGCACAGATGTGCTAATGCAGAATTATTCTAGAGTTAACTCTTTTGAGTGTCTTGCTTATTTTCAGAAAATACCTTAGCTTGGACAGAAACCACTAGGCTGTCATAAGTTTGAAAAAGCAGATCATTTCTTTTCTGGAATCAGAGATGGAAAGGTCTCCAGGAGCAGAGGCTGCACAGTTAGGAGGCAGACCCCGGGCAGCCACCCCTGTCTGCATCCTGGGTCAGTATCACTTGGGACTTTACTGTGAGCATACCCCACTCCCCAGTCGGCATTAGGTTTTGCTGTTCTCATTTTTGAAAATTATATTGGTTTTCTTTCTTGCCATAAGGCTTTCATCTCCAGAGCACTTGAGGAGATGTAACAGACAAAGAGCCCAGAGGGACCAGTGAAAGAGAATGGTTTGGGCACATACATGATTGATATCATGGGGTTTTTTGGCTGTTGGTTGACTTTGAAAATCTTTTATATGGTTAAACTTCAAAAAAAAAGTTTTTTCTGTTTTCTTATAATTGATAACTAGCTATAAACAACTACCTGTGACATTTAGCCAGTTATTTTAAAGACCTTTGTATCCTTTTTTCTTTTTCTCAGCAGCCCATGACCCATCGAGAATCCCCACCTGTTGCTCAACCTGAAAACAAACCGGAAAGTAAGCCAGGCCCAGCTGGACCAGATCTCCTTCCTGGACACATCCCGATTCAAGTGATCCGCAAGGAGGCAGATTCTAAACCTGTTTCCCAGAAGCCACCACCTGCCTCTGAGAAGGTGGAAGTAAAGGTTCCCTCTGCTCCAATTCCTTGTCCTGCTCCCAGCCCTGCCCCTTCTGCAGTTCCCTCTTCCCCCAAGAATGTGGCTGCAGAAGAGAAGGCAGCCCCCAGCCCTGCCCCCACAGAAGTTGCACCCCCCAAACCAGGAGAGGCTGAGGTCCCCCCAAAACATCCAGGTGTGCTTAAGGTGGAAGCCATCTTAGAGAAGGTGCAAGGGCTGGAACAGGCTGTAGACAACTTTGAAGGCAAGAAGACTGACAAAAAGTACCTGATGATTGAAGAGTATTTGACCAAAGAGCTGCTGGCCCTGGATTCTGTGGACCCTGAAGGACGAGCTGATGTGCGTCAGGCCAGGAGAGATGGTGTCAGGAAGGTTCAGACCATCTTAGAAAAACTCGAACAGAAAGCAATCGATGTCCCAGGTCAAGTCCAGGTCTATGAACTCCAGCCCAGCAACCTTGAAACTGATCCACCACTGCAGGAGATCATGGGGATGGGTACCACAGCAGCAGACAAGGGGAAGAAAGGTCCTGGAAATGAAGATGCCCAAACTGAAACCCAGCAGCCAGAAGCCAAAGAAGCAGCAGCTCCAAACCCCAGCAGCACAACAGACTCAGCGGGCACCCCAGCAGCAGCACCATAGTCCCCAGTAGACAAGAATCAGCCTCGGAGACTGAAACTGTTGTGTGTACATTAGGAAGTTTTAAGTTGCATGCATTTCGGGGACTTTAAGTCAGGTGGTTTTTATTTTTTGTAGGCGTTTGGTACGCAGTAACTTGGGTGGAGGCAAAACACTAATAAAAGGGCTAAAAGGAAAAAGAAGCTTTTCTTCTGTATTCTTACTATGTATAAATAAAGAAGTTGCTTGTTTCAGAAGTTTAACCCCATTGCTTGTTGTTTTGGGCCCCTTTCTGTGCATGGGCACCACCTGTTCACTGTGGTTGTGAGCTGTCTTTCTGTAGCTCTGGACTGAGGAGTTTTGCAGGGGGAGATGGGGCGTCTGTTTCCCATCACATAAATATAAAATCCATTTTTCAGAAATGTTGCTGTTGCTGTAATGGGATGATTTTCATCTCAGAGTTCAAATATCTAACTTTTAGATAGAATAAGATGTAAAGAGCTGTAGGCACATCCGTATGTTGGACAACTTTAATGTTACATTTGAAGAAAAGGAAAATAAAGTAATTATAGAACTCCATTTTTTGGGTGTGATTTCTAAAACATCGAAAAGAGTGGTGACATCAAGATTGTCTGTCCCTGGGCTGCAGTCAGAATAAATGGTCGGCACATTTACAAGCCAGCTTTGGGATGCATAAAGTCTACCTGCCCAGCTCCCAAGGAGTGTGTCTTGATCACTTTTCAGTCTCAGATATGCCTGGAACCTGAGAAGACTCAGGGTTGTGGACTTAGGTAATGGGATGTATCTGCCACACCCCTCAGACTGCTCAGCCAGTAACTGAGGTGCCACTTGGCAGCATTTCTGCCCACCTGGACTGGGGCCACTCTTGGGCCTCCCTGTGGGGCCAGGATGGTTCACAAGTGCACCAGGAAGCCAGTTTCCACGATTGCCAAAGTTCTGTGCAGTCTAGGTCACGGGGATTGGAAATGTGCTCTGAGAGCCTTGGGATCATCTTTATCTGACACCTCTGAGTCACCAAACTAGACTGGGACAAGGTTTATCTTCCCAGGGTTCCTAGAAACCTCTGGGGTTAGGGGCCAGGTGTACTCAGGATCCACTTGGGCAGACGATCATTCTTTCTGTGCCATGGGCCCAGGATCTGAAGATGTGCTCAATTTTTTGAAAAGGAAAGAAGGGCCTGAGACCTTGCAACTCACAGCGAGCATGCTGACTTTTAAGTCCCTGAGCTGAATTTCTCATGACTGGCTTGAGTTTAATATTGGTGCCTGACGATGCCACACAAAAATACACAAGGCCCTACGTGCCACTCAGCTTGCTGAGGAGGGTTGAGTCATCCCGACGGAGTCTGCCAGCACCGTTCCTGAGTGAACTCGCTCGGGGAGGGCAAGCTGGCATGCCACTGATTCTAGAAACTTGAACATGTAAATAGGAAAAGGGAACTCCTGGACTATTTTTAAAGTGAACCAAAGACAGTGTGACCACTTCTTTTTGGGACCTGGGCATCTATTCTCAATGGACTTCCAATGTTAAGTCTCCTCAAATAGTTAATAAATTAGGTTGATAGTATTTTTTTACTAAGCACCTTAAGTAGCTCTTTAATGTAACTAAAGTACCCTCAGTCATCCAAGTTAGATGAAGCATGGGCATCCAGAGCCAGGTCACCTGATCAGAGTTGGTGGTCCTTGGACCTTGTGTGGGGGCTGGGCACAGGCTGCCTGCAAGGCTCTTACTAATGCAAGTGTCTTGGCCCCTGTAGAATTGGGGGCCAGATACCTGCTGAGAATCTACCAAGTGTCAGGGGGTTTGAATTTATTCAAGTGCCCTGTAGAGAACACCAAGATCACAAACGAATCAACTGGGCTCAGATCACGGGGCATGTGTGATTGATATATGTAAGACAATGACAAGTTAGAGCCCTTACCTTCTTGGAAGCCTCATTTGTAAAATGGAGAGAAAATGATTAAATGAATTCAGAAATGCAAAGAACTGAAAGTGGTGCCTGGCAGAAGATGAGTTGACTGTTAATTAACATCCCCATTTAACAGGAGAGAAACAGGAAGTGATGTGCTCACCTCACAGCCAGGAGCAGAGGCAGAATTTGAGTCCAGATCCACAAGGCATCAAAGACCACCTTAGTCTCACCACAGTGCTCCATAATCTTTAGAGCCTAGTGGGCTGCAGTGACCACGAGGGAAAGGGTAACTGAAGTACCATAGACATGTGAGATTAACCTCTCATCTCGAAGCCCAGAGAGCATCTACATTCATTTCAAAATCCTATGGGATTCTACCCGATGAAGCAAATGACTTGGGGTTACTGCAGATGGTCCCCAACTTTCAACTTTTTTGATTTAGGATGGTGCAGAAGTAATAAGTGTTCAAGGAGACACCATACTTTAATCTTGATCTTTTCCTGAGCTAGTAATAGGTGGTACCCATCTCACACTTGCTGCTGGGCAGGGCAGTGAGCTGCAGCTCCCAACTGAGGGGACACCAAGTGTGCTCTGCTGCTGAGCTAGGATGTTTTGTGGATGAGGTGTAGTAAATTCATTTTCAATTCATGGTCTTTTCAGTGTGATGGGTTTCTTGGGATGTAACCCGTTGTAAGTCGAGTGTCTTCACTGAAAGCCACGAGCAGCCTGGATCCCTGGACCTGGTTGCCAAGCTTTCTGCTGTGCCCTCTTCCTCTCCCCTCAGTGCCCACCCACCTCCATTCCCACCAGTAATGTCTGCATTCCTTTCCTCCTTCCAGATTTTGCCCACCGTGAGACCTTGCAGAACTCTTCCCTTTTGGGCCTTATGTTCCTGCTCAGACTTTGCCAAAGTGCCCAGTGCCCTTCCGCCTAAGTGCCAGTGCCATTGTTCTCTTGCTGTTCAAATGTCTTTAGTCATTTCCTTGGCAAGACTGTAAATTCCCTGAGAGGCAGCGGGTCCATCCTGACAGCTCATTCCCACAGTGTCGTCCAGAGCTGGGTACATGGGTGTCCTGGATTCCTAGGGGGCTCTTTGAAGTCCCATTGAGGGACTGGGAATGTAGCTCAGTGGTGGACCCTATGTTTAGCATGTGTGGGTTCTATCCCCACCACCAAAAAAAAAAAAAAAAAAAAAGTCCTTTGATTCAAGATCTTATGAGTCCAAGGATAAGCAGATGTTTCTTCAGGAGACGGCAGTTGAGGGCCGGCGCTCCCTCCAGCTTCCCCTGGTAATCCCCAACTATGGCTCCTCTCTCCAGGCCTTTTCCCCACCATCTGTGAAATGTGGGCTTCTCCCCCTGGCCGGGGTGCTCTCGGGATTCTGGTAAGTGCACTCCTGTCACTGTGTGGTCTCTGCCCTTGGTAGGTCTCTCTGCCAGCCGACCAGGAAGCCTGGCCTGGGACTCCACCGTGGGCTGTGCGTTCCTGCAAGCCCCCATGTGAAGGTGGCCTTCCTCGCGCTGCTCGGCAACCTTATACGAATGTGATCATATGCCAACGGCCAGGAGCCAGGGCCGCAGTTATTTTGGGATGTGCAGGAGCCTGTGGGAAAGTGCTGGAACATGTCTTAGTCACTCAGGCAAATGCCTTTCTTTCCATGTCCCAGCATGTTTTGAACTTTCAGGCCATACAGGAAAGGCTCCGGCAGGCACACACACCCTTTGCGCTCAGCGTGCCCTTCCTGAGTCTCTCTCTGGCCTCTCTGCCTGGGGGCCACATCCTCCCTGTGGAGTGTGAAGGGAGAACAGGGCTGGATTTAGCTCTTTGAGGCCCTAAACATGGAAAAAAATTGTGCCTCCCCAACACATAATTCAAAATAAATACATAGTAATCCACAGGAGAAGTGTAAGATCTGAATTTCCCATGTTGTACCTTGTGCCTTTGTTTTTTTGATTAAAAATTGAATCCCTCTAGTTACGTGTGACCCTGCTTTCCTGATCCTCTATGCTGTGGCCCAGCGCTGCCCAGTAAGAACTAATGGGGGCCTGGGTACAATGGCGCACACCTATAATCCCAGCTGCTCTGGAGGCTGAGGTGGGAGGATTGCAAGTTCAAAGTCAGCCTCAGCAACTTAGCAAGACCCTGTCTCAAAATAAAACATAAAAAGGGCAGGGGATGTGACTCAGTGATTAAGCATCCCTGGGTTCATTCTCTGGTACCAAAAAAAAAAAAAAAAGAAGAAGAAGAAAAAAAAAAACCCTCAAACAAAATAAAACAAAAAGAAAAACATCAAACCAAACCAAAGGTTAAAAAAAAAAAAAAAATGCACCTAGTGGGGACCAAGAAGAGCTTCTTTAGCCCTGGGGAAGGATGCTGAGCAGGGTGAGGGACAGGTGAGGGACAGGATCACAGAAGAGGGCAGCAGAAGCCAGCCACGTTGCCCACCCTGCACCCAGTGGGAGGGGAGGCAGCCACAATCCTCAGACATGGGAGCCTGGAACAACTCAGGCCAGAGTTCCAGGTGCACCTGGAAGCAAGCCCAAAGGGTGTGCAGAGGGTGCTGGAAAAGCCATCCCTTCTGAAAGTTTCTAGAACACTCTGTGCAGCCAGAGCTTAGCCCTGATAAGCTGGCGGGCCACGTGGAGGCTGCATTTCCTCCATAGCCCTGTGGCTGGGGAAGAATTCTCCTTCCCTGTCTTCACTCACTCCTTCCTCTTTCAACTGCCTTCCTTCTCCTTAGCCCACAAAAAGTGCAACTCAGAAAGGAACACTCCTCACTCCTCAGTTCAACCCCCTCTGTCATCAACTACCTCAGAAGAGCCAGCCAGTCCCACCTGGCCTCTCACATCGCCCTCTGCCCACTGTGGCCCGCCCCCCACTGACGTCTCCTGGGGGCACAGGGCTGCAGCCAACACACCATGTCTCCAGTTCTCCCCATCAGAGGCCGACTCCCCCTCTCCCCTGCCTTCTCTTCATCAGTGAGGTCTCCCGGGCACCCTGCCTCTTACCACTGTGTGAGAGTTAGTTTTCGTGCCATCTTGGCTAGGCAGTAGGACCCAGTCGTTTAATCAAACAGTTGATGTTGCGGTGCAGACGTTTTGTAGAAGAGATTCGTATCTACCACACGGTGATTTTAAATAAAGGAGGTAATCCTTTCTGGTGTTGGTGGGCCTCATTCAATGAGCTGAAGGCCTTAAGAGGAAAAACTTTCCTGGAGGTGAAAAAATATTCTGCCTCAAGACTGCAGCTCCTGCCTGAGGTTTTCACCTGCTGGCTTGCTCTACAGAGTCCCAACTTAACAGCCCCAGAGTCATGTGAACCGAGGCAATTCCTTAAAATAAACCTCTTTAAACACACACACAGATTTCAGTGTCACTGGAGAACCCCGTCCGATACATGCTGTGTCCATCACTGATTCCCAGGCTTCCTCCTGCCAGACCCCAGTCACCTCTGGGTCTACGTTTCTGGTTCCCTGAGCACCAAACTTACGTGCACAGTCGCCTGCAGGGCACCCAGGAGGGTGAGCACTTGTCTGCCTTCTCCAGGGACCTAGGATTCAAATCCCAAGTTTCCTCCATTCCCCTACCACTGCGTTCGCTCTGCCAGCACAAATCTTCCAAGTGCAGTCTCATAGGCACAGGGCCACCCAGGTAGAGGAGTGGCAGAGCCAGCTGCCACAGGTGGGGCTGGGACAGGGCTGATGGCCAGCCGCTGCCAGCAGCTGCCACGTGGGGACATGGACCCAACGTTGTAAGAGTTTTCACTTTCTGAGCAAGGCCAGAAATCTGTTCCTGTGAAATCTCTCCTTTTTAAAATATTTAAAAATGTTTTTAAAAACCAGGCAGACCCAACAAAACCCATCTGCAGGCCAGATTGGCCTTGGGGCTGCCAGTTAGCAAGTTGCAAGTCCCACTGTGCTGTAATTTAATTCTGTCTCCACTGGCCCCTGGCCTTTCCTCCAGCCCTGTGGGTGCTGAGGGTGAGGACTGGGGCGTGGGTGTCTTAGACCACCCAACTTGAAGTGGAGCAATGACCAGGAGAAACAGCAGTGGGCCAAGGGAGCCTGGCTCCCTCTCCTGTTCTCTCCATCTTGCTGAGACCCTTTAATTCCCCGCCCCCACCCAAGGCTTCCCCTGTCACTCGGCTATTGCTCATAGCTCCCTGGAGCACTGAGTCCCAAGTCCCTAGCCCTCTCTCCCTTGGATCTGCTGGTGGCCTCCAGGATCCCCGGTGTCCATGCAATCTCACATCTCACATCCCTCTTGGCTGGACATCTTGGTCCATCATGGGTATTCTAAAGGTACAGGTCGAGTTGGCTCCAGTCCCAGCTCCTCACTCAGTACCCGGCCTCAGGCAGGTTCTCAACCTTTTAAAGCTTCAGTTTCTCCCTTAGTTAACCTGTGACACTAGGAGTCCCTAGCTCCACATTTAATCTTGAGGACAATAACTTGCCCAAAATACTCAAATAACTGTGAGTGTTGTTGCCACCATTCTTGCCTTGCATGACACAATGACCAGGAGGAAGGGGCCAACCTCAAGCTGGTGGCCAGAGTTTGGGTGAGGCGATCGAACTTCACTCCATCTCTTCTCTCCCGACCCTTGCCACTCACCTCTGCAACCTCCCTGTTCGCATCTAGATAACATCCTTTTTTGTTTGTTTGTTTTAAGTTGCTCATGGACACAATGCCTGTATTTTATTTATTTATTATTTTACATGGTGCTGAGGAGAAAGCCCAGTGTGTCACACGTGCTAAGCAAGTGCTCTACCACTGAGGCACAATTCCAGTTCCTAGATGATATCACTTTACAGCGTGATCCAGGTAGGACACAGGAGACCCCTTTAAAGGACCTCAGTCAATGGGTTTATTGCAAGGCTCTCTGAACCATGGAGCCCAGGAAACACCCAGGCCAATCCTAAAAGGGAGCAGGAGCTGAGATGGGCACAGCCTGAATAAGGCCAAGGTTCTGCCAGGGACTGGCCCTCTAGTTCTTCCTGAATCTGTACTTCTCTCTCCACTGATAGGATGTGAGGACCACATGGTGTTATCGGGAGGTACTCAGGGTGGCAATCACTGGCCTTTAGGGAGAATGACCTCAGCAAAGGGAGACCAGACAGCTGTGTAGCTACCACAACATAGAAATGGGGGCTCAGGGCACTGACTCTGATTCCCTGATGGTGAGAATATGTATGGAAAGGTGATTGAGAAGTCCTGTCCAATCCTAAAAACAAGGACAAACGATACCCCTGTACACATTTCTAAATAAAATTTAAGGACATTTGATTTCAGGCAGCAGGTTTGGGCTGGCCAGAGCAGAGGAGAGAGCCTTAAAGGCCCAAGTGCTCAGCCTCACAGAACCCCAGGTGCCCCTGTGCCCTCCCGCACTCTCCAACTGTGACAGGAAGGGCGATAAAATATCACAGTGCCCGTGCCTAGACAAACTTCCAGCAGAAAGGACTGGGTTGGAATCAGTCCCGTGGAAATGATCAGAGGACAAGCTCCAGGAATGTCTACCCTGGCTCTTCGTGAGCTGCAGGTTCTAGGAAATGCTTAGCTTCAAATGACCACTGCAGCATGGAACTCCAGTAACAGTGCCACCAGCTCCTAGGTTAGAAGGTAGTTGATGTTGGTGAGTTCTGTTCTGGAGGACAAGGGTGTGTTTCAGCCTGTTTGCAGCTGTGTGGGGCAGAATGTTCTAGAAGGTTACAGAAAAATCTTTAAAGACAGAGGCGACTGCATTGGTAGCAGCACAATCATACCACTTGAGCTGAACTTCTTGTCGCCTACCTCCTTTAGTCCCTCCCTGGAGATAAACATTTCTCTATGTGGACCTTCTACGTACACAGTCTTTCCATGACCACAGCGGTCTTTCTTTATATAGAAACCTTTTAACTTGGTTTCCCACAGTTCACTGTCTCATCTTCTATATAAATGTATGTTTTTAAAACAACCTTATGGAGACACAGTTCACCTACCATACAATGAACCGTTTAAAGAGTATGATTTGTCGGTGGTGGTGGTGGTACACGCCTGTAATCCCAGCAATTCTGGAGGCTAAGGCAGGAGGATCAAAAGTTTGAGGCCAGCCTTAGCAACTTAGTGAGGACTTGACTCAAAATAAAGAATAAAAAAGGATGGCGAATATAGATCAGTGGTAAGGAGGCCCTGGGTTCCATCTCTAGTTCTAAAATAATAATAATAGTAAAGTGTTATGATCCAGTGGTTGGTAGCATTTCATAGAATTCTGACACCATTACCACCATGTCAGAACATTTTTATCACCCCTAAATTCATTAGGGTAAACTGCCCTCTACTGCAAGCCCCTGGGCCACCAGTAATCTACTTTCTGTCTATAGATTTGCCTATTCTCTAGAGGATCCAAGATGGCGGACTAGAAGGAGGCTGCGTCACTCCATCACTCTGGCTTCAAGCAGAGGATATCTGTTTCTTGGTGAGGCAGTTTTTGCTGCTTATCGATCCCCTGCTGTTTACCCCATTTGTCTGCTGTGATGACCTGCAGTCTGCCAGCATATTGACGCCTTTTTGAGTGCAGATTCCTCACTCTCAGGCACCTATCATCCGCCATTTGCCTGCCTCTCGCCTGTCCATCGCCTGCCTTTCACCTATCCATCACCCACCACACGAGGTTCACCTCCTGATCATCCGACAACAGTCAGCAAACTGATTGCCCACTGCCAGTGGAGCACCAGCTGCCTGCTGCTGCCTGGAAGTTCTCTGTCACAGTACCTGCAGGTTTGATTACATGTGGCTGCCACCATTTTGAGATAACAGCCAGGCCCCATAGGACCCCTGGCCGGACTGACTGAGCCTCGTCTCCAGGATCCCTTAGCCCGACAGATCACTCTCTGCCTCCGGGGCCCTCACAATGACTGACTGCTCCCTGTCACCAGGACCCCCAGACCAACTGACTGCACCCTATCACTGGGACTCCAGACCAACTGATTGCACCCTGCTTCTAGGATCCTGCAACCACACCAAACATACCTGACCTCCAGGACTCCTGCCTGACCAACCGCACCCGCCTCCAGGACCTCCAGTCGACCGCGTCCACACCCTGAGCTGCAGCTCTCCATTTGCCAACCCATTTGGAAGCCAGAGCGGCCATCTTGGATAATCCTGGAAGCCGGAGCTCCCATCTTTAGGTGGCAAATCCCATCCTGAGACGCCTGCTGGAGACCTGAAGCTCATTGTTAGGTACCTCTCATGCATCAGGCTACTGAAGACTGGGAGGTTTGAATACTATATGACTGTTATAGTGTAGATTTTCCTTTTTCTTCTTATTGAACAATTTTAAGTTTTTATTTCTTTACTTTTCTTGCTCTCTTTTCCTTTTGTTTACCTGTTCCCTCAGAGTCTCTTTTTTCCTTTTGGCATGCTAACATCCAATTTCTTTTGATTATACTCTCACCCTTTGTATTATCTAGAGCTTCTGTATATTCTTTTCTTATCCCATTAACAGCTACATCCTACTTCCCTCTGCATCCTCTTTGTCCTCCATTAGAAACTGCAGACCTTATTGCAAATCTGTTTGTTTTACTGAAGATGATATTTGAACTCATTCTGTTTATTATGACAATATTGTTAATGTCTTCCTAGGGGCTATTTGGTCTAGGATTGCATAGTGTCTGAATTGGGCACTGTTAATATTGATCTCCCCTTAAAGAAAGGGTTTTGGAAACCTATAGGGCCACTATAAGCCTATAGGGGAAAATCTGCAATACCCCAGATCTGTACTGCTAGAGGGGAAGATACATGAACAACATGAGAAAACAAGGGAAGAAAATGATCCAAACAAATCTAGATTCTATATTAATAGAATCCAATGACAGTATGTTAGAAGAAATGTCAGAAAAGGACTTCAGATTATACATGATTAAGATGATTCGTGAAGCAAAGGATGAGATAAGAGAGCAAATGCAGGCAATGAATGATCACTCCAATAAGCAGTTGAAAGAGCAACTGCAGGAAGCAAAAGATCATTTCAACAAAGAGATACAGATTCTCAAAAAAAAAAAAAAAAAAAAAGGGAAATCCTTGAAATGAAGGAAACAATAAACCAAATAAAAAAACTCAATGGAAAGCATCACCAAAAGACTAGACCACTTGGAAGATAGAACCTCAGACAGTGAAGACAAATTATTTAATCTTGAAAATAAAGTTGCCCAAACAGAGAAGATGGTAAGAAATCATGAACAGAATCTCCAAGAACTATGGGACATCATGAAAAGACCAAATTTAAGAATTATTGGGATTGAGGAAGGCACAGAGATACAAACCAAAGGAATAAACAACCTATTCAAAGAAATAATATCAGAAAATTTCCCAAACCTGAAGAATGAAATGGAAAATCAAATACAAGAGGCTTATAGAACACCAAATGCACAAAATTACAACAGATCCACACCAAGGCACATTATAATGAAGATTTGCCTATTCTGGAAATTTAATGTTCTTTCAGGAAAAATTTATTGACTGTCCACCAATAAGTAATGAAAATTCTGTGTTGTGGATTCAGTAATAAACAGGTCAGGGATAAATACATCCCATACTTCCTAAAAATATTAGTGATGATGTCTTTTAAATAACTGTTATAAATATTAATAATAATTTTTAAAAGTCTCAACCAGTCAGACTGATCTACTCCCACAAAAGGAAAATCCACCCCCACAATTTAAAATATTATTTATGCTTAGTTGCCAAAACTAGAGAAGATAGCCGGATATCAGAGCAGTTAGCAGAAAGATCTTTTTAATCTAAACCATGGTTCACACGGGAATGGCTTAGCATTGTGTTATCCTAAGAAAGCAGTGATCTTATAGCCAAAGTCTATACTGTCTAAAACAAATATCTGACAACTTACTTCTCCAGACCTAACATTCGGGAACAGTAATACCTGACTTGAAGGGTTATTGCAAATCCCAATATGTGATAATAAATGTCAAATTACCTTAAAGCATATAAAGGAGTATACAAGGAAATGACTCATATAAAACATCTGATTGTAATTCATCCTGTGATTGACTTTTTTGTTTGTTTGTTTGTTTGTTTGTTTTTTGTGGTGCTGGGGATTTGAACCCAGGGCTTTGTGCTTGCGAGGCAAATACTCTCTCTACCAACCAAGCCATATCCCCAGTCCTGTGACTGACTTATTTAATTCACAATTTCAAGCTTCATATAAATTGTAATATGTATCAGTACCTCCTTTTTTTTCTTTTGTACTGGGGACTGAACTCAGGGGCACTCAACCACCAAGCCACATGTCCAAACCTATTTTGTATTTTATTTAGAGACAGAGTCTCACTGAGTTGCTTAGTGACTTGATAAGTTGCTGAGGCTGGCTTTGAACTCGAGATCCTCCTGTCTCAGCCTCCTGAGCCTCTGGGCTGAATAATATCTATTGAATGGACACTATGGTTTATTTAGTCATTCTTTGGTTGATAGATAAGATGGGCTGTTTCCACCTTTTGGCTGGTGGGAATACTGCTGCTATGAGCATTCATGAATAAGTTTCTGGCTGGGCATGTGTTTTTGCTTCTCTGGGAAAAATACCTATGAGTGGAATTTCTGGGTCATTCTTGGGACTCTAAATAAGGCAAGAAAACTGGTAGTTGGTTTGAGCTGCTTCAACCAACACATGTAGTCAGGGTCTCTAATAATTCCAGTGAATTTCTGGAAACCCTACATGCCTTTATTAGCAAGAAGTCTAGTGCCTCCATCAGAAGTCCTCCTGAGTTGACCAAGGACCTCAGGAGCTATTCCCTCAGGTCAGTGGGAGTCAATTCTGCTGCAGGTGCCAGCCAGAGAGGTTTGTCCAACAGCACTGCTGTGGAAGCACCCAGTGTTGCATTTGAAATCTGAACCTTCCTTCCTTCTTCTCTCTGTACTCTTGGTTCAGGCTCCGTACAGGGGAAGGTGTTCAGAGACCTGGCCTGGCCTGGATCCCTAAGGCCACCATCTGGGGTCACATTCCGGAGCCAAGTTTGAAGCACTTTTGGACCACAATGATACATTCAGCAGTCAGAACTTCTTCCTCAGCCCATGCCATAAGCTGAAACCAGCATATACCCGCTATGAAGACTGAGGCCCAGACTTGAGGCCAGGAGTAATAAACATGCCTTTCCAGTTTATTGGGTTACAAACTCCCATACTTATGGATATAAGCAAATAAAACATTTACTTAGCATAGAGTATGGCTGCTGAGAGCGATTAGTTCTGCTAGCAGAGGAGCCTGCGAATCCTTGGTGATTGACAAGTGGAAAACCCAGGAAGGGCCCAGAGAAGCCTCCTCCAGATGCACACTGACTTTACCTTTCCTCCCGGGTATGACACAAAGGAGGTGCTCACCTCCATAGCAGAACCTTTCTTAACATTTTCACCTGTACAGAGCCTGAGCCAACTGTACAGAATACAGCTGAAGGCAGCCAACTAACCTTTACCTGTGGGCCTCAGGTATGTCCTCTCACAAACTCCCATTCGCCCCTGTCCTCTCCCACCCCAATACCACACCCCTGCTCTCCGGTCCAGACTTCCCTCACAGTTTCCCTTGGGGCTGTTGGTGATGATTCTTCCTCCATCCCAACATGTCTTCTTGTCTTGGAACTCAGAGAGCAAAGGCTAGGATCCAGAGACTTTGCCCCCAGGAGCTTCTGTACTGTTTATTGCCCTTCTCCTTGGCAACCAGCTTTGCTCATCAAGGGGCCTAGGAAGGCTGAGCTCCATCAACCTGTTAAAAATTTTTATGCCACTTTCTACTCAGAACAACGAGTGTCTACTTGTCCAGTGTTTTCATAACTAGAAGAATCACACAATGGCTCCTGTCTGAATAATGGAAGTTCTAAGATGACTCTGTCTCCACTCTTTGACAGAAGCAGAAGCAGGTGCCCAGTGACATGGAAAATTTGGGGAGATTATTTTGACTAACTATTGGGTCACAAACATCTTTCTGATTAAAAGATAATTTCTTCAGGATTTAAAACTACTAAAAAGATTTAAAACTACTAAAAACATGGTAACTCTTCCATGTTAATGTCTTTTCTCCCATGCTAGGCATCAAACCCAGGGCCTTGTGCATGCTAGGCAAGTGCTCTACCTCTGAGCTACACCCCAGCCCTCCATTTTGATGTTTTGTTTATTATATTTCACACTAATGATCAAAATATCAGAAAACATGTAGTTTAAAAAACAAAATGACATTTCATAATCATTACATGGACAGGTTTTCTTCTCTTTCTTTCTCTTTGTCTTTCCTTTTGGTACTGGTGATTAAAACCAGGCCCTCTGCCACGGAGCTACATTCTCAGCCTTTTTATTTTTTATTTTGAGACAAGGTCTTGCTAATTTCCCCAGGTTGGCCTTGAGATTGTGATCCTCCTGCCTCAGTCTCCCAAGGGATTACAGGTATGCACCACCGTGCCTGCTTGTGTGGGCAATTTTAAGGATAAAGTTTCAAGTTAGAATGACAGAAAGGAGACGGCAGAGAGGGTGGGCAATGGTGTGTGCATAATAAGCAACTTATTACTGATTAGTACAAGATGAAAATGGTAGATTCTGAATACATGTGATATTTTTGATGATCCACTGGAATGAGACACTTGTCTCTTTTTTTAAATATATAGCTTTTTAAAATTTATTTTAAATTTGTTCTTATAAGGTTTATTTACCTAAGCTGTTTGGTGGTTTGAAGGAGGTTTGATTTACAACTACAGATTAAGGCTCTGTGGCTTAGGTAAACTGTGGCTGTTCAGTTGGGCTCTGGAGTCCTGCAGTCTGAGCTTCCTCTCCGATTCATGAAGGTCTTTTCATTTCTATGGTTCTCAGTGAAGGACCAACCCCATGTCAGTTAGCAAAATCTACGCGGAGGGACTTCCCCTCACTGGCCAGTAGGGGGCACATCGTGATTGCTCCTTTTATGTTCATCCCCGCCCAGAGAAATCCTTTCCTGTGAGGGTGGCTCCATTTTAGAATCACCTGAAGAATGACTTCTTTGATTATTCTGTATTTCTTATAACACAAATAATGCTAAAGACTAAGTCTTTGCTGGAAAACCAAGCAAAGAATGCAAGCCAACCATGTGTGCTGGTCTAGTCAGGTATTTATCCCCGCTGGTTAGAACCTAGCTGTACATTCCATGAATAAATGAGGAACCCCCATTTTCTAAAATTGGGGAGTTTTGTGAATCAGAAGTAATCGAATTTGCAAGTTGATTAGCATTCCATTCTAATGATGGAAGCTGGCCACACCCACCTGAGATCTGGTCCTGGCGAAACCAGCAAAGTAAACCAGACTTGGGAAACAGGCAAATGTTGTCAGCATTTTAATGTCAGCCTTATTCTTTCCTAAGGAGTGGGATTGAATAATGTTGACAGGAAAAAATAGGATTCTTGGTATAAGACTGCATAATTTCCCCTTTGTATGAGAAAGGGGAAATTAAGAACCGGGTGTATTTGATTCTCAGATAATTGAAGAGGACCCCCCCCCCCCCGCCCCCCATGCACACACACACGCCCAGCTCTTGGTGCTGGCAGTAATCATGGGAAATGGGCACACCATCAACATTCACCCTCTTGGAATGTGCACTACCCCTCTCCAAGCAGAAGGGCAAAGTCTGGGCAGAGCAGAAGTTCCATCAATGTCACTGTAGGGCCCAAAGCCTACACTTGAAAAATTCAAGAAAACACTAACGGGAACCTTCCTTCCTTCAGTGGAGAGGGGCGGTCCACCTGAAGGCAGATGGCAATGAGCCCTTCTAGCAAGAACTGCTAGAAAAGCCTGCAAAACACACAAGGTGTGTTTGAAGGTGAACTGCCAAGTGGTGAGGATTTAAGGGTCAAGAGCCTGTGGAGAAGGGTTGGCAGAGCTTTGCACTTGGAGGCATGTGCCCATCTCAAGAGTCAGAGAAGCTTCCAGCAGAACCACTGGAGTTCAGGGCCACCTGAGAAGAAGAGCAAGAAATGGCTTCAGGCTTTTCAGCTGGGACTTTCGAGGGTCACAACAAAAGAGCAGGGGTGAAAATAGAGAAACCTCACAAAGATAGAAGCCCTGGTTACAATTGGCATAATGCTCGATCCAATGAAGGCCAGGTTTCTCCTCCTGGGTGTTATTGCTAGTGACATCAGAGAACAGAAAATTCTGTTGTGACCTGTCCTTCACATTGTAGGATATTTAGCAGCATCCCTTGTCTCTAGCCACTAGATGCCACTAGCATGTTCCCTTCCCCATGTTCTGACAATCAAAACCGTGTCTAGACATTGCCAAATGTCCCCAGCCCTTTTTGTTTGTTTGTTTGTTTTTTTATTTTGAGTCAGAGTCTTGCTAACTTGCCCAGGCTGGCCTCAAACTTGAAATGATCCTTCCACCTCAGCCTCTCAAGTTGCTAGGATTCAAATTGTGTGCCACCATGCCCGCTAATCCCCTCTGGTTGAAACCAATGGATTAATGACATCTGCCAGGCCCTGAACTGCTTGTGAGGACAAAGCTAAATCTTTGCATCATTCAGATTCACAAATTTTATCTGTGATTTTCCTATGTGATATCTAACTCCTAATAAATAACTTAAAATATATGATGACATTGATAGAAATAAAAAGAGAAATGAACAACTCTATAATAATAGTGGGAGATTTTTTTTTCTGTTGACTGTTTTTTTAAAATTTATTTTTATTGTAAACAAATGGGATACATGTTGTTTCTGTTTGTACATGGAGTAGCAGCATACCATTTGCGTAATCATACATTTACATAGGGTAATGATGTTTGATTCATTCTGTTATTTTTTCCTTCCCCCCCACACCTCCCACCCCTCTTTTCCCTCTATACAGTCCCTCCTTCCTCCATTCTTGCCCCCCTCCCAGCCCCCATTGTGTGTCATCATCCGCTTATCAGTGGATCATTCATCTTTTGGATTTTTGAGATTGGCTTATCTCACTTAGCATGATATTCTCCAATTTCATCCATTTGCCTGCAAATGCCATAATTCTATTATTCTTTATAGCTGAGTAATATTCCATTGTATATATATACCACAGTTTCTTTATCCATTCATCAATTGAAGGACATTGAGGTTGGTTCCACAGTCTGGCTATTGTGAATTGAGCAGCTATGAACATTGATGTGGCTGTATCTCTGTAGTATGCTGATTTTAAGTCCTTTGGGTATAGGCTGAGGAGTGGGATAGCTGGGTCAAATGGAGGGTCCATTCCAAGTTTTCTAAGGAATCTCCACACTGCTTTCCAGAGTGGCTGCACTAATTTGCAGTCCCACCAGCAATGTATGAGTGTACCTTTTTCCCCACATCCTCTCCAACACCTATTGTTGCTTGTATTCTTGATAATCACCATTCTAATTGGGGTGAGATGGAATCTTAGTGTAGTTTTGATTTGCATTTCTCTTATTACTAGAGATGGTGAACATTTTTTCATATGTCTGTTGATTGCTTGTAGATCTTCTTCTGTGAAGTGTCTGTTCATTTCCTTAGCCCATTTGTTGATTGGGTTATTTGTATTCTTGGTGTAGAGTTTTTTGAGTTCGTTATATATTCTGGAAATTAGTGTTCTATCTGAAGTATGAGTGGCAAAGATATTCTCAATAGTGGGAGATCTTAGGACACATGTTTCAGGAGCTGATAGAATAAGCAAAAAAACAAACAAACAAACAAAAATCACAAGGTTTGGGTAAAGGGTGACCGGTGAAGAGGAGAAAAATCTGGAGGGAAAGAGTAGGACAGCGGGTCTGGGTACAGGAAAGGGAGCTAGGAGGAAGGGGGCAGAGAGGGCAGATGGGCAGAAATGGGGCCAAAGGAGTGTCTGGGCACCCTCTTTCTGGAGGTCTCGTTCCAGGAGACCTCTCCAGGGGGACAGCCGCACAAGGGGGTTGTGTGAGGGCGGACGTTTCTTTTGTTCCTGAGAGATCCTCTGAGCTCCACCTGAGCCTTGGGAACATGGTTTGACTTGGCACAGACAAGGAAAGGCAGGCCCCGGGATGGCGGGCACTTTCTGATCTACTTGGGAGGGACCCTCCTACAACACTGCAGCGTCTTCCACCGTTGCCATGGAGGCTCAACCAGGCATCGCCAGATGCACAGCATCCCATGGTCTGAGGGCAGTCTCCAAACTGAGAGACATAGGACTAATATTCAATTCCTGTCTCTATCCTCTGCCCAAGTCAGAAGTACCCCGGACACCGGGGACCTGTCCCACCTGACTACGCAGGTGTTGTGGACACTACATTTCAATTGCTACGAAGAAATAGAGAGTATCCGTCTGGGATGTGGAAATGGGTAAGACTCGGCCTTTGTCTGCAGAGAGAGCCCCTCTGTGGAGAAAGGGGTGGGGCAGGTGAGAGCAATTAAACCGTAAGCTGGTGATTCCAGGGGTTGCTGACCATTATTGTCTAATAAGCTGCAGAGGCAATGGGGACTTCAGGAGCAGTTCACAGGAGAGAGAGAGATTGTGGAATTAATTAAGACTTTGAAATGGTAAGAGGATCTTATGGGAAGCAGTTGTAATGAACAAAATCCTGGTGGAGAGAAAGTAGGATATGGTCTATAGTCGGGATTTTTTTTTTTTTTTTTTTTTTTTTTCATGTTGCTGGGGATGAACCCAGAGTCTTAAGCATGCTAGGCAAGCACTCTACCACTGGGCTACATCTGCAGCCCAGGAAAAGTTAACTCAGAGGTTATTCTTGAGTGCCGACTCTATGCCAGGCACTATGCTAGCAGCAGACGTTACTCCACGAGCAAGACTCGGTCCCTCCGCAAGTTACCTAGGTTCTGTCCAGTAGGGCAGATTGAAAAGGGGAGAGGTAGGCGCAGGTCCCTGATTGAGGACATTCTAATAGGAAGCTGTCAGAGTAGCTGAAGCATAAAGAACATGTAAAATAGTGGTGAGAAATGTACCTTTTGGGTTTCGTGGGGTTGTATGGTCCTTATAGCTCAAGGTGAGACCTTTTGCCAAATGTGATCGGTAAGAGGGAGTTCCTGAAATCTATTGATCAGGGAAGTGGCATGTTGCACATGCAAATACATAGGCAGGACCCTGCTGCTCTTGACTCCTGTCTTCACTAGGGCCAAAGCAGAGGTCAAGGTGGAGAGTATAGCAGCATGCATGTGGTCAGGAGGGTGGGTGTTAGCCCAGAGTTCAAGCTTGTGGGATATAGAGGCCCCCATCTGGATCTGTCCTGGCCTGACCCCCCACTGCCTGAGAAGATCAGAAACCTGGCCTGACAGATGGCCAGAGCTCAGCTGCTGATACCCTGCATGGGTGGACAATTTCTTAGCTGTTACGTTTCAGGCCATTTCTTTCCAAATTATCTCCCTTGGTCACCAGGGATCTATTTCTTACAGCATCATCCCTAAAGACTTTTTCTTTTCTTTCTTTTCTTTTTAAAGGACTTTGGAGCTATTTGGTGTAACCCTTTTCTTTTTTGAATATGAATATCAATGTCCAGAGAGGTGAGGTGATGGCAGATCTCAGAATAAGCCTGGTCAATATTGCAGCTCAGTGTTGCCTCTTCTTCTGTTAACAGAGGAGCCTCAGCTTTGCTTTGAGAAACCTCTAATGCTCCCTCTGATGGCTCAGATGGGGCTGCACTGTCCCCTCCGTGTTCCATTTCTCAGGCTTGGCTAGTCATAGCCCCCACATCAACTCTGTGGCTTTTGCTGAAGCTGTGAGAAACTGCGTTTCTGGAACTCTTCAGCTGGTAGAATATCCCAGAGCTTCCAGTGCTCACCATGCAAAGAAATCCTGCCCCCACAAAACGTCAGCCAGAGAACACAGAGCTGAGAGATGGAGAGAGTGAGACTGAGTCCTCACAATATGAATTGAACTGCTGGATTCAACCAGGTCTGAAGAATGCTGTATTCATCTGTTTTCTGTTACTATAACAAAATACAGGAGGAAGGGAACCTTATAAAATAAAGAGCTTTATTTAGTTCACAGTTTTAAAGGCTGAAAGTCTAAGATCAGGCAGTCCCATTGCTTCAGTCTCTGGCAAGGGCTCTCTACTTGTCACAACATGATGGAAAAACAGAGAGGAAAGTGGCCATATGCAGAAGGAGCAAAGTATGTAGGATGACCTAACTTTATAACAACCTGCTCTCTGATAGCCAACTCACTCTGCAAGACCAGCATTAATCTCTTCAGAGATCCAGGGCATGCCCTATGACCTAAATGCCTTGCAGTGGGCCGCACCTCTGAAAGGTTCCACCACCTCTCAGCATTGCCACACTGGGGACCAAGCTTTCAGCTTGTGAACTTTTGAAGCACAAACCATAACCGGACCATAACAGATACCTCCCCTTGGACTTTGCCCCATGTGAACCGATGTGCTTTAACATTTGTTTTGTGTCATGTTTTAGTTGCAACTGTGAGCATCTGAGCCGACACACTGCTGACTCACATTCTTTCTCTTTCTGACTCACAAGTGTTAATCCTTGGTTTATTTAGAAGGGTCACTTGAGTCCGTGACACAACCCCCCACCTGGAATCACTGCCATCTGCTGTGCGCACTCTTCTTGCAGAATGGTGTGCAACAAAAGATTGTGAATGAGGTTGTCAGCCATGTTTGGCAACATGGAAAGGAGGCTTGGTTCTAAGGACTTGGGCCCGCATGTCACCACAAATCTCCATGGAATCCTATAGTGACATCAACATTAATAGAAACTGAAACAGTGTGTTCAAATGAGAAACTCACCAAGACAGCTCAGGTGTTGTCTCTTTTTTTTAAGTATATATATGTCCATATGTGCACAGATATATTATACATATGCATGTATCTATTTGCATGTGGTTAAATAGATCGTGCATATATATGTATGTACAATATATGCATATATATAAGGATTTAAAAAGTAATATACTTGCCAGATGTGGTGGCTCACACCTGTAATCCTAGCAACTCAGGAGGCTGAGGCAGGAGTATTGCAAATTCAAGGCCAACCTCAGCAACTTAGCAAGACCCTGTCTCAAAAATATATACATAGCGCTAGAGTTGTGGCTCAGTGGTAGAGTGCTTGCCTAGCATGTGTGAAGCACTCGGTTTGATTCTCAGCACCACACATAAATAAATGAATAAAATAAAGGTCTATCAACATCTAAAAAAAAAAATATATATATATATATACATATAAAATAAATTAATCAATAAGCAAAAAAGCTGGGGCTGTAGCTCAGTGGTAAAGCACCCCTGGGTTCAATCCCAAAACAAAACAAAGACCAAAAAAAAAAAAAAAAAAAACCCAAGACCCCAAAGTAATACATATTTCTGTTGCAGAAATCAAGAAAGCAACAAAGCATGTAAAGAAAAAAATTCTTCAAAAAAGAAAGAAAAAAAGAAAAAAAGTCTTCGATAATATTAACACCCAGGGATAATTAACATAGGACATATGTTTTATAATATATCAGGTCATATTCAATCTTGAGTGTTTTTAAGTGAGAAAGCAAACTTTAGAAGAGGACTGAGAGCATTTGTGTCCATGTGTGTATAGGTGTCATAAGTGTTCATTTGTGTCTGGCATATGTGAATACTCAGGTCTGAGAAATACATCAAATTATAAACAGAGATTTGTCTATGAAAATGAAATACAAAAACTCTGAAATTCATTTTTCTTCTGTCTCTCTCTCTCTTTTTTTTTTTTTTTTTTTTTTTTTTTTTTTGGTACTTGGGCTTGAACCCAGGGGTGCTTTATCACTGACATACTTTTCATGTTTTATTTTGAGACAGGGTCTCACTAAGTGCTAAGGGTCTAAGTTGCTGAGGCTGGCCTTAAATTTACAATTCTCCTTCTTTAGGTTCTCAAATTGTTGGGATTATAAGAGTGCACCACCAAGTCTGTTGATGACTTCGAAATGTCTATATTTCAATGTATGTTGAAGGGAAACTGTAGGTTTTATGGTTTGGATATGAGAGGTCCCACGAAAAGCTCATCTGGCAGTGTAGGAAAGTTCAGAGGTGAAATGATCAGATTATAAGAGCTAAAACCTAATCAGTGGATTAATCCATTTGATGGATTAATAATTCATGTGGATTACTGGGTGGTAGCTATTGGCAGGTGAGGCATGGCTGGAGGAAGTAGGTCACCAGAGATTATATTTTGTCCCTGGCTCTTTGCTATTTCCCAGCTGCCATGAGCTGAGCAGATTTCCTCTGTTATGCCTTTCTGCCATGATGTTCTGACTCATCTTGGGCCCAGAGCAATGGAGCCATTTGATCATGGACTGAACCTCTGAAAACATGAGCCCAAATAACCTTTCTGTCTTCTAAGTTCTTCTTTTTTTTTTTTTTTTTTTCTAAGTTCTTCTTGTTATGGGCGCAATTTAAGAACAGACTGATCACCACTGAGACGTCCAAATTTGAGAGTCTTTATTAAGCCGGCTGGCTGACTGTCTCACACAATGCCCCAAAAAAATGGCTATTGGGAGAACAGCCCCGACCACAGGGTTGTAGGGGTTCTTATACCAAAAATCACATCAATCATAAGTGTCTGTTGCTACGATTTGAAATTACATATTAACATCATGAAATCATCGACAGAGGAGGAAGTGGGTCAAAATGACCCTTACCTAGATACAAACTAAAGAATGGGTACTAATATCCACACAATCACTATTCACATGGGACATTGTTTAGGAGCAATAGGAATCAAAAGAGAGCAATTTTTCTTTACATAGGAATTGTCATTCTGTATTGTTAAACATGTCACACTAAGTAACTGATGATGGGCACAGAGGTGGGGTGTTCCCATGGGAGAAGCTTATTTCCTACATAACATGGAGTCTCAGAGCAAAATGGAGTCTGTTTAGTCATTTCCCTTAGAGTCTGGCCTAGAACACTCTCACAGAGTCAGATCTGTCAGCCCATCACATTCTCAGGGTATTTTTGTCACAGCAATGAAAAGTTGACTGTTACTCTGAGTTTCCTTTGTAACCAGATTAGGTGAAGTAGCAAAAGTTTAACATGAATTCTTCATTCCTGGTTTACTATCATGTAGACAGATGAAAATTGCCATTTTTCTCCCAATTCATTTATTAAACTAGAGGTTCTTATTTTGGAGTGAATCATATCATAGAGGACAGATACTAAATGATACAACTAGAAGTAGCCAGAACATAACCAGCTCCGTCTTTGAAGCTCTATGTCACATCCAGTGGTCAAATGCCTCCCAGAAGTGACTTGGCAAGTCTGAAAGGCATTTGACATGATTTCTCATGCAGTGAAACCAAGTTGCTCACAGCCTAATTAGAAGACATGCTCAATTAAGACAGAGCAGGAGGTAGCATGGCTCCTCTCTTACCAGGGAGGTGCCAGCACAAGTGTCAGCCGAGAGGAGACCCACTCTGTATTGGGGAGAACTCAAAGCACGAGGCCTAAGGGCTCTGTTTGAGGACAATCGGTCAGCCACCTCTTCTGGGACCTCGAATTGTTGGTTGTCCAGCTCTCCTGGATGCCCACTCACTCCTCTCTCCTGATTTATCCAGCAGCGTTACAATATCTTTAAGTGGCTCTTATCGGCCCACGTTTGTTGCCCCAGCTCTCTCCTCCCTTGAAAGACCAGACTGTTTGATGGCGCTCTCCACTGCCTCTACTTCCTCCTTCCTGTTCTGCTTGAGTTTCTTTGAAACAGACACCCATCGGGCTGGCTCCGTTTCCAGCAAGGACATACTTGCAATCATGTATGAATCTAGACAAGATGCTGAAGAATGACTGGCCTCGCAGAAACTTCAAGGGAGTTCCTCCCACAAGGTCAGAGGCTCATCCCCTCCTCTCCCCTCCCCTCTCCCCAGTCCTCTCCTCTTTTGTCTCTTTCTCTGCTTTTCTCTGACCATTTCTACCACTCTCCCCTCTCTCTATTTAGTCATCTAGTACATCCCATAATGATCAATCCAGTTCCATTCTACATCAGGACTTGAGCCCAACTCAGCAGACAGATGTCCAAGAGAGTTGGAACCTAATTAACCCAGTAATTTCTTCCAGGGGGGAGACAAGTCGTAGGTCACTGGCCTCATGGACCATGGGACCATGCCCACAGACTGTGGCTATTTATAACCATGGGATCAGGAACAGGGCAGCCTCCCCTAGAAGGGGCTGTGGAGGGGAGAGCACATTTGTATGTCTTTAATTCACTCCTTGATCCCAGGCAGTCGACTTTGTTCAGCAGCCGGAAGCTGCTCTCACTACGGTTATCAACAGTGTCTTTGTGGTTGCATGTTATGGTTGGGATTCATTTCTTTCTGGGTATGAATGTTCAGTGGCTTTTTAAACTGTTGAACCTTTTTGTATAAGTTCCACAAAATTTATAACCTTTGTTATTGTTTTTTTAAAATCACTATTATTATAATTACTACCAGTAGTAGTAGCATTTGTGGTGCTGGTAATGAATCCAGGGCCTTGTGTGTGCTGGGCAAACGCTAAGCCACACCCAGCCCTAGGTTCCTTAGTTCTACTCCTGTTATTTTGGATTTTTTGTTGTTGTTTTCTGTTCCTTTCCATCCTCTCTTCTGGGCTCCTCTTTTGCTGTCTCTGCTTTCTCCTTTGGCCTTCCTCTGGGTCCAGATTTTCCTTTCTTTTCCAGAGTCCTTCTTCCTTCCCATGACCTCTCCAGGTAGACTCATTCTTCCCATGGCCTCAGTCACCCACTCTTTACAGACAGGGGTCAGCTTTGTATGTCTACTCACTTCCTCCCAGATCTCTTCTTTTTTTTTTTTTTTTTATTGGGAGGGGCCTACTGTGTGTTAGCACAAAAGGACCAAGCCATGTGCCAGATTCACAGATCAGCAGAGCCTTTATTCAGCAATGGAGTCATGCTTCTGATGGACCCACTTTCCTGGTGGAAAATGAGCCACTGGCCCAAGGGGGAGTCTGTGCTTATATAGGTCACACTGCGAAGTGACTTAATTAATGAGCATGTCAGTTTGGGAACTCAGGAATTTGGGATCCGTTTTACTGGGTGAGATGGGGGGACCTGGGGTCAGCGGTCAGTATCTGGGATTTGTCTTTACTGGGCCAGATGGAGAACCTGGAGTCAGCAGTCAGTATCTGGAATAGGATTTGTCTTGGGAAGGATCAATGCTTTGGCCTCTTCCCAGAGACTGTCATTTCCGACTCCATGGATATTTCCTCCCTTTCCTGTCACTGGGAAAGGATCAATGTTACCCATGTATTGTCTTCTTCCTCACTCCCACACTATTTTGGAGTTTGTTATTTTCCATATCCAACACTGGGGATAGAACCCAGGGGCAATTTACCACTAAGCTACATCCCTAGCCTCTACATTTTTTTTTGAGACCGAGTCTTACCAGGTTGCTTAGGGACTTGCTAAGTTGCTTAGACTGAACCTGCAATCCATCTGACTCAGTCTCCCCAGCCACTGGGATCACAGGAATGCGCCATCATGCCCAGCTTCCCAGACCTCTTAACCAACTGCCAGGTCTACCTAGATGTCCCCCAGGCCCCTCAAAGTCACACTGTGCTCAGCTCATCACCTCCCTCTCATACTGTCGTCTCCCCTGATATTCCTATTTCGACAGATGGCACCACCGCCTGCTCAGGCCATGCTCAACGCCTATTCCTCCCTCGCTCTTCACACCCAAACGCTGAACAGAAAAGAAGTGATGATAATTTCCTCATATGTCATATACCCAGTGTTCTACTTCCTTGTGCCTTGCTTTTTAAAAATCATTTATCTAATTTTATTTTCATTCAGGGTCTCCCTAAATTGCCAAGGCTGACCTCAAACTTACAACCCTGCTGCCTCAGCCTCCTGAGTCACTGGGTGAGCCACCTCAGCCAGCTCCCCATGTTCCACTAAGTATCTCTCGATCTTCTCTCTTCCCCTCCTGCTACATCCCTGGGGTCATCTAAACAGCCTCCTATCTCGCCTCCCAACCTTCAATTTTCTAGCCCCCCAATCCAGTTGCCCAGAGTGTTCTTTTCTTTCTGCCTTTTAAAAAGAAATGTAGTTTTAGTAATTTTATATATACACAGACTCAAACAACTTCACAAAAATGATGGCAGGACTGCTTCAATATAAATATATGCTTTTGTTCACTTTAAACTTTTTATTGTGCAAACCTTTGAACAACATTAAAGAAAAGAGAATATTATTTAGCATTCCCCCCCACCCCCCATAACCATCAATCCAGGTCAGACCTGTTCCATCCCTATCCCAATCCACTCTGCTCTTATGCAATATTTTGAGGCAAATCCCATATACCCTATCATTTCATTCATAAATATTTCAGTAAGGATTTCTAAAAGACTAAGATTTTATAATACTGTTATCATAACTAAAAAACTGAACAATTCTTTAATATCATTAAATACTAACTTCCAGATTTCTGATTGTCTCACAAATGTCACAAGTTTATAAAAAATTAATACCTAAACTCCACAGTTTGCGACTGGTTATTGTGCCTTTAAATGATTTTTTTATCTATGGTTTCTCCTTCTCTACCTTTTATAGTTCTTTTCCTTACAATTTATTTGTGGAGAGAAAAGCAAACAGATGTGCTGTCTCTAGAGTTCCCCACAGGGCTGGGTTTTGTCTCTGTGGCATATTATTTAACAAGGATTTCAGTCTTCTGTATTTCCTATATGTTAGAAGATTTTTTTTTTTTTTTTTTTTTTTAAGCAACATCATTGGAATAGACAATGTGTCTGGTCTTAGGGTCAACTGGTTTTTCCTAGCACTTTAAACTCCCTGGACAAGTAGAGGTTTCTAACTTTGATTATGTCTTTCTCTACTTAAAATCTTTTGCAGGTCCCTCATTTTCCTCAAAGTCCAAAGGAATGATCATGTGATGATTTTCTGAATACTCTGATTGGTCAAGGGGTGAGCATGTGACCCAGCTGGGCCAATCAGAGCCCTTCCCAGCTTTTGCCCCAGGAGCTCCTAAGAATCTTTTAGCTGTAGGCTAAAACTATACAACTATAGATTTGTTAAAAATCCTCAAACCCATGAAAAAATCCAGACACAAAAGTCTATGTTAGATGATTCCATTTATGTGACATATCTGGACTAGCCTAGGCATTTACATAGAGAGAGTGGATGAGTGCTTGCCAGGGACTGGGAGTAAGGGGCAGGGGCAGCAATGCATAATGGGTCTGGGGTTCCTTTTTGGGGTCATCTAAATATTCTGGAATTAATGGTGATGGGTTGCACAATTTTGTGAATGTACTAAAGTCACTGAATTGTACACTTCAAAAAGGTGAATTTTTTGGCATATGAAGTACCTCTCAAAAAGCGAATAAAATAATAAGCCCATATTTTCCCCAGAAGCAGTTAATTCCAAAACTCTGGTTGGGGCCCAGGCACTGAAAAGTTTGTACAGCTACTGCAGATTTTCAGAAACCAGTCAGGCTCCACATCCATCCGTGGTCCAACATGGCTACTTTCTCTCTTCAAGGACAAGTTTAGGTTTGGGGAGAGAGGTTTCAGCCTCTTGCTTAACGAGTATCTGCCTCTCTCTAGCCCTTGCTCTTTGCCCTCCCTTTCTCAGCTCAGTTCAGTGGGGATGGTATAAAGAAGCTCAGTTAAGATTATAGCCATAGGCAAGGGAGGAGGAAAGGGAAATGGGGACATGGGGAATTAAATAGACCAAATTTTGTGTTGTGCATGCATGAATATATCACAGTGAATCCCTTCATTGTGTGTAATTATAATGCACAAATGAAATAAAATGTTAAAAAAAGGTTATAGTCATAATCAGTCCCTGTTGTAAATGGAATTGTGTCCCTGTGTTCCTATGTTGAGGCCCTAACCTTCACTGTGACTATATTTAGGCATAATCTCTGTACCTTCCTCTCAATTCTGCTGTGAACTTTAAAAATATGCTTTCTTAAGAAAATTCTTTTTTTTTTTTTTTTTTTTTTTAAGAGGTAGTTAAGATTAAATGAGGCCATAAGGATGGGGCCATAGTCTTAACAGATCCAATGTCCTTATAAGGGGGCTGAGGGGAAAACTCTGCAGCTGAGCATGTGCTTAGCATGTGTGAGGTCCTGGATTCAACACCCAGCACCTCCTCCACCACCACCAACAAAATAAAACCAAAAACAAAAAATGAGGAAGAGACACAATAGATGCACCCATGCAGAGAAAAGGCCACCAGCAAACCAAGGAGAGAGAGATCTCAGGAGAAACTCAACTGGTCTCATTGACCTTGAATTTCTAGCCTCCTTAACCTTATAAGAACATAAATTCCTGTTGTTTAAGCCACCAGTATTCTGGTGTTTTGTTATGGCAGTCTTAGCAAACTAATAAGCCTAGCTTATTATCGAGCAATGGGGAACTATTATTTTTTTTAAGCAGAGACTTGTTCTAGCATAGTTGACATGCTAATGATACATAGAATTTTCTTTTCTATAAAATGAAAATGGTAGGACTTATTTTTCAGATATTAGGCTTGGCAAGTCTAGAAGACTAATAAAATCTTCAGTGCGGCTGCTTCTGTAATAAAGCAAGGGGTAGGCAATCAGATAATTTTGTCCTATCTTTTATAATTATTATGGATCCTAATTTTTATTGTGTTAATACATTTTCTAGCAAATATGCAGAATGCTATCAGAGATGACAGGCTTCCTTGTCCTGTTCCTTGTCCTAATGAGAATGCATTTGGCATTTCATGGATGAATACCATATTTGCTGTTAGATTCAGATAGATACCTTTCTTCAAATTAGTCAGTCTTGAAAAAACCATCTTGTCCTGCCCACCTGTCTAGACACCCTTCCTGTTATTTCCCCACACACTGGTTACATGGCAGACAAAGGAAACTCAGGCTCTTTTGTGCTCCATGTCTTTGTGTTTCCTCCTCTTTATTCCAGGAACATCCTACCTAACTTCCAAATATCTGGCAGATATTTGAAAAAAAGAGAACCAGATAAAATTTTAGTTTCTTTTTAGTCAAGGGACAAAGGGAAGAAAGTTCCTGCTTCTCTTCCCATTGGAGCGGGTAACTGGTCTTAAAGACAAGGCCCCAGGGTTCCACCTTCTTTCACTTCCTGGGCTCAGGATGCTCCTGCGCATGTATTTGGCCCACCCCACAGCAGGGCTACTCTCTGCGGGAGGGAGAAGGGGGATCTGTTATTCTCTCTATTCCGTTTCTCCGCTGTGACTGGATGGGTAGGTCTGATGACCCTTGTTGTGGGAGTTCCGCTCTGTTCTGTTCAGTGAAGAACCAGGACAACTAGGTCTCCCTTAGGCCTGGGTTTAGGCCATGTTCACATCCAATTCTTACCAAAGCTTTGCCTTTTAATTGGTTTAGTTTCTATTTTTCTAGAGATCCTTGGACATGCTTTTTACGGGTATGAATCCTAGTGGGTGGGGGACTCCCTAGACCCTTAACCCTGGCACTGTGAGCTCTCATCAGACATTTTCTGGATAAATGAATGAACTGATGCATGCACACCAGTCTTTCTTTCCTGTAATAACAGCTGTTGTTTAGCAGGTACCTTCCATGAGCCAGGCACTGCCATCTCACTGCATCCTCCTAACAACCCTATCAAATAAGTCTTGCCATGTTTATTTAATAAAAAAGGAAATCCTGTGCATCACCACCATGTTAACTATGCTTGGGCAAATCTCTGCTTTAAAGAAGTAGCAATTCCCGCTTCCTCACCCTCTGGGCCCAGTCTCTGGTAGCCTTCTTCTGGCTCACTTGCTGGCAGCCTGGAACCTGATGTGCCTCTGGGTCAGCAGGTCCATGGCTCTCTGAAGGCCCCAGGGAAGGATCCTTTCTTGTCTCTTGCAGCTTCTGGTGGCCCTGGTGTTCCTTAGCTTGTGGCAGTATCACTCCAGTCTCTGACTCTGCTCTCCCAGGCCCTCCTCTCTGTGTGTCTCTGTCCTTTTCTTTGAAGATGCAGTCATCAGATTTAGGGTCTACCCTAAATTGAGGATGATTTCATCTTGAGGTCCTTAACTAATTACATCGATAAAAACTCTCTTTCCAAATAAGGTCTCATTCTGAGGCTCTGGGTAGACATGAAATTTGGGGAGACACTATTTAACTCACTACAACCAGCACTCAAGTTCTAAGCTATATAGCTACAGCTACTTAAGGGAGTAGAAAGGACTATTCTCCCTTGTTCAGACCATTATTATTTGGAGCCTCTCAACCCATATTCTAACTAATAGAATCGTTCTTGGGGGGCAGGCCTGGAGGAGGCTGTTGAGGACTGCCTGGGGTGACCGCCTACTCAGCAGGGAGCAGAGGTGCCAGGACTCTTCTCCAGTGACTACAAATAGACACTTGACCCAAGCTAAACCAATAATATTCTCCTTTCAGGCAATTGAGATTTTATGGACTCAGACTAAGAACCAACATCTGAACTTGATTTCTGAATTGAGGAAAAATTAACTTATGGGTTTTGGGATAGTTACCATCTATTTATCATCAGGAGAGAGAAGCAGAGAAAACTGGTCTCTATTTGGGGAAAATAAAACAGATGGTCAAAGACAGGCAGAGTTGTGAGTCTAACTGTCCAGATGGATCTCAGGTTCCAAGGCCAGCAGGAGGCCTAGCCTCACATACCCTTGGGTTAAAGTGCTAGCAACAGGTGCTGAGTGCTCACCATGGGCCAGACCATGTGCTTCAGCTGTGTCATCTGGTGTATTGTCACAGTAATGTACCCTTGCTGGACGCAGTGGCACATACCTATAATCCCAGTGGAGGCAGTGGGATAGCAAGTTTGAGGCCAGCCGGGGCAACTTAGCAAGACCCTGTGCCAAAATAAAATGAAAAGGGCCGGGGCTAGGACTCATGCTCAGCATGTGCGAGGCCTGGTGTTCAATCCCTAGCACTGTTAAAAAAAAAAAAATTGTAATTTACCCTAATTTCTGCAGCATTTCAGTGGCTTAACCCAACACAGGTTTATTTCTTATCTAACGAGCAGACCTTAGTGGTCAGGCATCCCACTCCTATCTTACACCTGTGTCATCTGAAATAGGTGGGCTGCAAAGCTTCTGGAGTAAGAGAAGAGAGAAATAAAGGATATATAGTCACTCTTTTTCATTTTTCTTCCTTAATTACTTTGTTTTTTTGGTATGGGGGATTGAACCCAGGGTTGCCTAACCACTGAGCCACATCCCCAGCCCTTTTTATATTTTATTTAGAGACAGGGTCTCCCTGAGTTGCTTAGGGCCTTGCTAAGTTGCTGAGGCTGGCTTTGAACTCTGGATCCTCCTGCCTCAGCCTCCTGAGTCTGGGATTGCAGGCATGCATCACCACTCCCAGCTTCTTTAATTACTTTTTAATTTAATTTTATTCTTTGTGGTACTGGGGATTTAACCCAGGGCACTCTACCACTGAGCTACACTCCCAAAAACTCACCCTCCTTTTTTGGAGATGGTCTCACTAAGTTGCTGAGATTGGCCTCAAACATGCAATCTTCCTGCCTCAGCCTCCTGCCTAGTTGGGATTACAGGTGTGTGCCACTGTGCTGGCTTATTTTATTTTATTTGGTATTGGTGATCAAACCCAAGGCTGCTTTACCACTGAGCAACATCCCTAGTTCTCTTTATTTAATTTTTTTTATTATGTAAAATAGCTACATAATTTAAAAATGTGATCTACAAAGCAAAATACATTCAAATGTATCTAACATATTCCTGACCCTTCCACTGTATTCTCTTTTTCCCACTATAATTAGCAATTTTAAGTTTATATTTTTCTTTCTTTTAAAACATAAGTGACCATGTATGTAGATTTTTTGGCATAGTTCAGATCTGATTATCCCCTAAAACCCTTACATTAAAGGCTTGGTCCCCAGGACTGTGCTGTTGGTAGAACTTTTAAGAAGTGGGGCCTAGTGGGAGGTATTTAGATCATTGAGGGTGTGTCCTTGAAGGGGATAATGGGGCCTTCTCCTCACTCTGTGCTCTGTGGCCATGACGTGAGGGGTTTTGCTCCACGTTATGGTTTGAATATGAGGTGTCCACCAAAAGCTTCTGTTAAAACAGGAATGTTCAGAGGTAAAATAATCAGGCTGTGAGAGCTATAGCCTAATAAGTCCATCCTAGATTAAATGGACTGACTGGGTGGTACCTATAGACAGGTGGAGTATGGCTGAAGGGGATGGGTCACTGGGGACATGCCTTGGAAAGATGCATCTTGTCTGCATCTGCTCTCTCCGTCTGCTTCCTGGCTACCACGAAATGAGCTGATTTTCTCTGTCCTGACCTTCAGCCATAATGTCTTGCCTTACCTTGAGCCCAGAACAATGGACTGGCCATCTATGGACTGAGACCTCTAAGCTGTAAGTCAAAACAAAATTCCTCTCCTCTAAGTTGTTCTTGTTAGTCAACCAGACTATTTTGGTCACAGCAACACAAAGATGATGAAAACAGAAATTGGTACCAGCAGGGGAGTCAATGAGGTAACTATTCTTACCGTATGTTTCAAAAGTCTTTGGAAATGGTTTACAGGAGGAATTTGGAAAAGTTTGGAAATGTAGGCTGAAAAAGTTTTAAAATGTTGTAAACAGAGCCTAGTGGGTGATTCTGAGGGGAATTCAGAAGATCAGAATGCTGGTAGGCATTGTGAACTGTGCTCATGAGGCTTCAGAGGGAAATATTGGGACTCTGTTGGGAATTGGAGTATGGGCCAATTGGGTTGTATCCTGGCAAAAAATTTTTTTTTCTAAATTTTGTCCATATCCTGAGATGCTATATGAGTCTAAATTTAAAGGTGATGGACTAATTAATCTGGTGGAGAAAACTTCAAGGCAACACAGCATTCTGTTAGTGCCATGAATATTGCTGGTAGCCCTTAGACAGTTTTATTGTGAGAATTGGGAAAAGAAAACAGAGCTTAAGGATTTAAAAAACTTTCAATTTGGCCAAAAACATGCATGTAAAGCTGGGACCACGAAGATGTACTTGTTCAAGAGATTATAGCCACTAAAGAAATGCTAAGTACTTTGTACAGAGACAACAGGAAAAATGCCACAAGTGCATCTCAGAAATTTGTAGGACCACACCTACTGCAGACTTAGGGTGTAAAAGGGAAAATTCCTCTGAGAAAAAATCATTAGGGGTGCCATGCTTGCTGGGGGAGTGGGTGCTAGGAAGTTGTTTCACTACTCAGGTACTCAGAGGTTGCTTCAGCCATGATCCCAGGGAATCCAGGTCCTGTGCACACTGATAGTAGAACTTGGAGTCATCCACATGGTCCTGGTTCTGCAGAAATGCAGAATGTTTTAGTTAAGGGGCCATGGAGGCTTGTACTAAAATTATAAAGAAAGGCCTAAAAGGTCAGACAAACTGTAGCAGGGTCAAGTCCCTATAGGCTGCCCCTGACAGGGTGATGCATGAAGCTATAAGGGAGACCCCAGGAATTAAGAAATGCCAGTAACATGGACTGTCTTCAAGAAAAACTGCTGGCTGCAGAAAGAGACAGGCTAAAAGAGCACCCATGGCACATTGCAACCAACAGGCCAAAGGGGTAGAGCTGCCCAAGCCCTTTTGAGAGTACATAGGTGGCCACATGTCCTAGATGCTGTACTTGGAATTATGGGCAGAGTGACTTGACCTGTTTGTCTGGCTGGTTTTGGTCTTGTTTTGACCTCATTCCTTCTTTCTTTGCCACTATCCCTCCCTTCTGGAATAAGAATGTTTACTCTATGCCATTGTATATTGCATATATGTAACTTGCTTTTGATTTTTACAAGAGTTCACAGTCAAGAGTTTATTTTACCTTGAGTCTAGAAGAGACTTTGGACTTGGACTTTTGGGCAATGCTAGAACTGTTAAAACTATGGGACTCTTAACGATGGACTAAGTACATTTTACAGTGTTAGATGGACATGAGCTTTTGGGGGCCAATGACAAAATGTTATGGTTTGGGTATGAGGTGTCTCCCAAAGGCTCCTGTATTGGTGCAGAAATGTTCAGAGATAAGATGATTAGATTGTGAGATCTGTAATCTAATCAGCCCATCTTAGTTTGAATTGATCAATAGTAACTGTAGACATTTGGGGTGTGGCTGGAGGAGGTGGCTCATTTGGGGTATGTCCTGGAAGTGTGCATCTTTTGTGTGGCCCCTGCTTCCTGGTCACCACGTGTGAATTGTTTTTCAGTGACGATGTGCTGCCTCATGTTGGGCCTAGAGCTATGGACTCTGCTGTCTACGGACTGAGAACTTTCAAACTATGAGTCCCACATAAACTTTCCCTCCTCTAAGTTGTTCTTATCAGGTATTTTGGTCACAGTGACAAAAAGTTGAATAAAATACCACCTCATGCTCCTGCCATGATCTGTTACCTTGCCACAGACTGAAAAGCAACTGGGTCAACTCTTCGTGATGGAAGACCAACACATTCTTCCCTCTCCTTACTCAATGCTAAATAAAATTTCCCTACATTGCTTCTTACTTTTAAAAACATTATAGCAAAATATACATAACATAAAATTTACCATGTTAACCAATTTTAAGCATACAGTTCAGTGGTATTCACATTGTTGTGCAATCATGATACCATTCATCTCCAGAACTTTTTCATCATCTCAAATAGAAACTGTGTACATTAAGCACTAACTCCCCATCCTCCCTGCCCTATGACCCTGGATCCCGCCATTCTATTTTCTGTCTCTTTTGAATTTGACTGTTTTAGGAACCTCATATCGGTGGATTTATACAATATCTCCCCTTTTGTGACTGCCTTATCTGACTTAGTACAATGTCTTCAAGGAGGTACCATCAATATCATATGTTGCAGTTCATTGGCTAGATCTAGTGGCATCATGGCCTCAAATGAACTACAAGAAGGCTGGGAAATGTAAGGGAGGTAATTCATGGTATACATTTGTGCTACATGATAAATTATGTTTTGCTTAAGTTAGGTTGATTTGGCTGCAATTTCTTGCAACCAAGGAATTAGAATCATACCCATTCTACAGAAACAACTCAATATCTAGAGAATGGAAGGAGCTCATAACTAGGGTTTCTTTATTACTGATTGGCAATATTCCTTTTTGTGTGTGTGTGGTGCCAGGGTTTGAACCCTTGGCCTAACACATGCTAGGCAAGTGCTCTACCACAGGCTAGTCCCTCCAACTATTCATATTCTTGTGCTGCTTTTCAAATTAAAATTATAGAATGTTGGTGTTAAAAGAACCCTAAATTCAGAATTGACTCATTCTTCTAATTTGACTTTCTGTGGACAACCCATTTTTCGAGGGGTCAATAACAACGTGTATAAGCATTTAGGATACATCAAGAACTGTGAGGAACCAGGCATAGTGGCACAGGAATTTGGAAGGCTGAGGCAGGAGGATTGCAGGTTCAAGGCCAGCCTGAGCAATTTAGTGAGATCCTGTCTCAAAATAAAATTAAAAGGCCTGAAATGTAGTTCAGGGATCAAGCACTTGCCTAACATAGGTGGGGCCCCGGGTTCCATCCCTATCCTGCAGAAAAATTAAAAAGAAAAGTTAAAAAAAGAAAAAAAAAAAAAAAAAAAAGACTGTGGGGGCTGCTTGTGCTCAGAATTTGATGACAAGTTAATCCCAATCTATTGGTAGAAAACCTCATCTTTCTTCTGCTGATAAAAATGACTGGCTCACCTATGACCTAAGTGTTCTATTATTAGATTGTGATCATGAGGGAAATCTATGAGGAGATCATGAGTATATTTTTGACTTGTATAATTTCACTTCCTTTTGCTTTCACAATACTTTCGCTATTGGTAATACTGTATAAAAATTTCCCCTTTTCTTCGTTTCTTTGTGTTACTCTTTTTTGTAGAGTTAAATAATAAGGCTGCCTCATTTGATAAACTTGTATGAAATTGCCTGTCACTTACTCGGAAAAATGACTCGTCAAAAATTTTAGGTACCAGAATAGCTTCTAAATCTACACTTGATGACCCAGAGGTTACAATTTGACGTGAGTATGCAGCACAAGAGATCAGCAGGCATGGCAGGGCTCTGAAAATTTCCTTTATGGATGTGGCATTAGGTACAAAAAAAGGAACTGAAGCTGGGACAAGGTATTTAGGACGCCAGGTTCTGCCACTGGGTTCTCCCACAAATGAGCTGCATCATTTCAGCAAATTCCTTAAATTCTCTAAGTCTTAGTCCTTTATCTATGAAATGATGCTGCTAAATGAACTGAAAGTCCCTTTTCACCTTAAATTTCTGTGCTTTGATGAGTCTAGAGAGAACCATAAGGAAGAGACAGGCAGGCAGCTGGACAATTAGGAAGCTGGAGAAAGAAAAAAGAAAATGTGAGAAAAGGAAAATTCCAAGGACAAAGAAAGCAATAAAAATAATTCAGAACAGCAGGTGAGGGAGTAAAGCAAAACAGGTAAAAAGAGAAAATGAAAGGGAAATGTTTATCTTGGTACTGAAAAGATAAATGACATGAAATTTCATTTTTAAGGCAGAAGAGGTGGAAGAAATCTGGTTGGTTGTTTTTCTCTTGCATGAAGATGAAATCTTTAGGACTTGCCTCTCTGGGGTTTGGCAATCCTAAAGGAAACAAAGAGAATTGCAATCTACTATAACTTTGGGTTATCAGATTGCTAAAACTAGCACAGAGTTGTTATTGAGAGAATAATTGGTTTTTAAGGAGAAGCTGGACAAAGATGCTGTGAGGGAAAGGAGACAGTGCGGGGTCGCTTGGGAACGAGTCCTTCGGTTTTGTTGTTTTTCTTCCAGAAGCAGAAAGAATGCTCACATTTCATGGTTTCATCCAACATCAGAACAATGGGTGGTACAGATCGGGACAATAATGCTTAGCTGGTGGTCACCTGACTTCCATGACAATGGGCCCCTGTTGTAGAATATTGTGTGAGTGGCTTATTTTGATTCTGTCCATTGGTCAGAAATTTGCTGAGGTGCTCGAGGCAATACTGCACAAACAGAAACAGCAGCTCCAACAGACCGTTGCAGGTACCCAGAGAAGGAAGGAAGCCCCTGTTCCCAGCCCTGCCCTCCCCATCCTTCCACGCCAGCTGTCTTGCTCTTGGGACCAGAAGTAGGGTGCACCTAGCTGTAGCTTTCCTTAACCCTCTTAGGGCCCATGAGAACATGGCAAGTTCCTTTGAAGCTCTCCCTCTCATTTCCCACATCCCTAACAGGAAATGATCATGTATATCAATTACTGAGACTCATGGAGCCTACCACAGTCTTATACACAACAGAGGCTCAAGAATGTTATTCTTATTGTATGTGTGTCCCTCTCTGGAGGGGAAGAACTAGAGGGCTTATCTGAAAAAATATTCTGGACTACTTCATCAACAAACACCATGCTGTCTTCCTGGTGTCTGAAGGTCAGGGACTTTGGTAGTTTCAAGTGTATTTAACTCTAGGTAGCAATATCCTGCTTTTAAACTCTCTGTTATGGATTGAATTGAATCCCTATAAAAGGTATGTTCAAATCCTAACCCCAGGTACCTGTGAATGTGACCTTATTTGGAAAGAGGTCCTTTTTAGATCCCAAAAAGGGAAGATGAGGTCGTTCTGGAGTCCTAATCCAGTGACTAGTGTTTTTATAAGAAGAGAGAAATTCAGCTGAGCATGGTGGTGCACACCTATAATCACAGCTGCACAAGAGGCTGAGGCTGGAGGATTGCAAGTTCAAGGTCAGACTGGGTAATTTAGAGAGACCCTGTCTCCAAAAAAAAAAAAAGGATGGGGGATGTAACTCAGTGTTAGTGTGTCCCTGGGTTCCATTTTCAGTCCTATCTCCCTCTCCCCGCCCCCCACACACAAAGAGAAGTTTGGACACAGATTCCCAGGGAGAGGTGAAGATGGAGTGAGGCTCTGTAAGCCAAGGAACATAAGGATTGTGGCAGCCACCAAGAGCCTTCAGAGGGAGCAAGCACTCCCATACCTTGATTGTGAACGCCCAACCTCCAGACCCATAAGAGAACACATTTCTATTGTTTTCGGCCTCCCAGTTCATGCTAATTTCTTACAGCAGTCCTATATGAAACTAATACAGTAACCAAATGACTGTACTTCTTTGTCCCCTGTCTTATTTTAATTGATAGAATAAGATCATTACTCTCAATAGCTTTGAGACATCTATTGGGAATCTTGATATAATTATTAATAGATTCTATTTTTTTTTTTGTACCAGGGATTGAACTCAGGGGCACTTAACTACTGAGCTACATCCCCAGCTCTTCTTATGTTTTATTTTGAGACAGGGTCTCACTGAGTTGCTTAGGGCCTTGCTAAGGTACTGAGTCTGGCTTTGAACTCTTGATCCTCCTGAGCTGCTGGGATTATAGGTGTGGGTTAATATATTCTATTTTTATATTAAAAGAATACATACTTGGGGGCTGGGGTTGTGGCTCAGTGGTGGAGTGTTTGCCTGGCATGTGTGAGGCACTGGGTTCAACTCTCAGCACCCCATATAAATGAATAAAAGGGATAAAGGTCCATCAACAACTAAAAAAAATTAAAAGAAAAAGAATACATGCTGGGGTTGGAGCCGCCACGTGTTGGTTGAGTAGTAAGATCCTAGGAAAGGGAGAGGCATCTGCGCCCGGCTGCAGGCAGAAGCCTGGCGCCACCACCTTGTGGAGCTTGGGCTTCCCCCTGTGCAGACACTGCCACTCTTTACTTGCTGTTGCCTCAGAAGGAAGGTGTGTCTTTTCAGTATTTGGGGCTCCATGGAGGCGACCGTGAAGAGTGAGCAGTAGAGCTTCTTTCTTTGGCCTCCTCTCCTTTCTCGTTTGACTGACTTCCCCTTCTTCAGAATTTATTTGCACCATTTCTTCAAGATGTCTTCTTGGCACCTGTCAGTAACTCTTGTTCTGACATCACTGGCACACCTGAGCAAAGGTGTTATCTTCCATTCTGTCAGGGAGTCAGGTATTCTCTCTGTCCACTTGTGGACTTGTGGCTGAGAAGGACAGTTCTGCTAAACCATTTACTTGTTTTTTGTTGGTTTGTTTTCAGTACTGGGGATAGAACCCAGGGGCACTTTGCCACATCCCCAGCCCTTTTTAACTTTTAATCTGAGACAGGCTCTTGCCAAGTTGCTTACAGTCTCACTAAGTTGCTGAGGCCGGCCTCAAACCTGTGATCCTCCTGCCTCAGCCTCCTGAGCCGCCGAGATCACAGAAGTGCAAAGGTGAGTGGAATGGACTTCCACTGTGGTGTTTTTGGTAATGTGTGAAACTGGTGTAAACCCTCGACCTTATGTTCTTAATACCTCCCACTACCCGATGAGTCAGACGGAACCTCGAAATGACACCAAGCATATGACCTGGAGGGGACCCATCACTGAACTGCACCGTCATTAGTGAAAACCTCTCTGGTCTTCTACTTTCTGACTTAAAAATGTTCTCTTTTGCCTGTTGTGAGAGAGGAATCCGTTGTTCTGACGTTAGGGAAATGCTGCATGCTTACTTTCTGGCTTTGGCGTTAGCTCTTTTCTGGAGCATCTTGGATGTTTCTTCTTCCTCATGCTCTAAAGAAAACTATGAATTGTTCTTTTTTTTTATGCACTCGACCTTTTGGCTCTGATTCTGCCTGTAAAATTTAGGTCTTTGTTGTTGCCCCTTGTTCCCCTTTGTTGCTTGTTTTAAAAGGGCAGTACTTTCCCACATTAGGTGTTAGTTATGACTTTTAAAAACCCCATGATTACTCTCACACATGCAGAGAGTCTTGGTGTTATTTTTAGCACACAGCAAGCCTGTTGCTTTCGATTCTATTAATAATGGAAATAAGTGAGTTTCTCAACTCTGCTCTGTTTTTCCCTCTTACTCATTTGATAAATATTTACAAAATATCTCTGAAATAATATTCTTTCCTTTCCTTTTTTTTTTTTTTTTTTCCATTTTGGTGGGATTGCAACCCAGGGGTACTCTACCTCTGAGCTATGTCCCTAACTCTCTTGCTAAATTACTGAGATTGGTCTCCAACTTGCAATCCTCCTATCTCAGCCTCCTGAATCACTGGGATTACAGGTGTGTGCCACTGTGCCAAACAGAAATGATTGTTTTAAATAGATATTCTAATTTGTTCAAGAACTTCATGGAGTATATCACCATGGATAGATTGTGACAAGTGTCTGATTTATATTTATCTTATTTTGATATATATTGTGAATATGAATATATGTATTGTGAATAGAGAAAGGATTCACATTTTGTCGGGTAATTTGGATGGATAGGGAGTGATGGGGAAAGGAGAAGAGAGCAGGCAAACTGGTGCTGGAATCTGGTTGGTGCTATGGGCTGAACTGTGTCCCCCTAAAATTTGTGGGTTGAAGTCCTAATCCCTCAGAGATTGTGACAGCATTCGGAGACAGGGACCTCAAAGAGCTGACTAAAATAGAATGAGGTCAGTAGGATGGACCCTAGTTCTATTTTTCTCTTTCTTTCTTTTCTTATTTATTTATTTTTGTTGGTACTGGGGATTGAACCCAGGGGTGCTTAAACACTGAGCCACATTCCCAGCCTTTTTTGTAAATTTCGAGACAGGGTCTCACCAGGTTGCTAACAGCCTGCTAAATTGCTGAGCCCGTCTTTGAACCTGTGATCCTCCTGCCTCAGCTTCCCGAGCTGCCAGGGTTGAGGGTATGCATCACTGCCTGCATCGGGCTGGACCCTAGTTCCATATGAGGAGTATCCTTATAAGGAGAGGAGACTAGGACACACACAATAGATTGAAAGACAAGAATGTGAAGACACAGCACGAGGGAGCCAACCAAAAGCCAAGGAGAGAGGCCTCAGGAGAAATCAACCTTCACCTTGGCTCCCAGCCTCTACCACCATGAGGCCATACACTTCTGTCGACTAAGCCTGTGGCACTTTGTCACAGCAGCTCCAGCAGGTTCGCACAGCGGGGTCCCAGCCACCTGCTCTTCCCTGCCCTGGAGCTCAGCTTGAAGGGCAGCGGTGTGGGGAGAAAAGGAGCGACAGAGCTATCTGTCTGGACATCTGCTGGATACAGCTTTGAAAGCTCTGAGCAAGTCATCAGATAAGGTTGGCCGGAAGAGAAGGAACCCTTCCTGAGGACAGGCAAGGGGAGAAGTGTGGGCAGGGGCAGAACACATTCAGGCTGGCTGGGCGGGGGGGCTGGCTGCGCACGTCCACACTTCAGTAATTTGGTTGTCGTCACCCTCGGATCCCTGATGGCCAATGTTCTACTTTTCCTTAAGAGTAAATAGATCTGTAGCCTCTAAAAATAGAAGGAAACAGTACAATTAATTTGTGCAGGCTTCTGTTACTCTCTGCATGACTTTTTCTGAGTGACATAAGGAATTGCTGTGTTCAAAGGGGCAGTAAAAGAAAATAAAGCCATCCATCCCAAAAGGCTGCAAATCTTCCCCAGGAGATGGGCATGGTGGGGCACATCTGTAATCCCAGTCACTCAGGAGGCTGAGGCAGGAGGAATGTAGATTCAAGGCCAGCCTCTGTACCTGAGCAACACCTTGTCACAAAATGAAAACTAAAAAGGGCTGGGGATAGAGCTTGGGGGCAGATGCCGGTTCGATCCTCAGGACTGCACTAAAAAAAAAAAAAAATCAACAAATAAAAGCAAAGTGCCCCTGGACTTGTTCTGGGTTTAACAGTTCCTTCCTCCCCCTGCCAAATTCATGTCCACCAGGAACCTGTGAATGTGACCTTACTTGAAAATGGGGCTGTTTCCAGATGGAAGTAGTTGTTAAAATGAGATTGACATCCAATATGACGGGTGTCCTTTCAGGAAGAGGAGACCTGAATGTAGACGAAGACGAAAAGGCTTTGTGGCAATGAAGGCGAAGATTAGAATGTCACAGCTGCAAGGCAAGGAGAGGCAAGGATTACCAGAAGCCACCAGAAACTGGGAAGAAGCAAGGGAGGATCTCCCAGACAGCCCTTAAAGACAGCATGGGGGTGCGGAGCAGGGCCTGGCTCTGTTCAACAGGGACGTGGAGTCGGAGGCTGGCGCTGCGGCCTCTTCGACTGCGGATCTGGCCATCCCCGAGGAGATATTGATCACAAATATCTAAAAATGGGATCACATGTTGAGCGTGACCAATCTTCTGGCATTCATCTGATGAAGTCCAGTCACCCACAGACAGGTGTTTGTCTCAGAAATCATAAACATAGATGGATCTCAATGGAGCTTCACTCTTAAAGGATTTAAAACATGCAGACATAGTAACCTTACAAGACATCATTTACACAGATAAATCTTTGACTCTGGTCCTTGAGTATCTGATGTTTCTATACCAAATTCTACATGGATTAACTTATTGCCACAGAAGAATTGTGTCGCATCGAGACTTGAAACCACAGAACCTTCTCATTAATAAAAAAGGGAAATCTGATCCTGGGCCAACATGTTGAAGATTTGGACCTACATTTCTTCTATAAGATGCAGGGTCTCTGGTCTGATTCTGAGGTCCTTGATCCATTTTGAGTTGAGTTTTGTTGCAGGGTGAGAGATAGGGGTTTAGGTTCATTCTGCTGCATATGGATTTCCAGTATTCCCAGCACCATTTGTTGAAGAGGCTATCTTTTCTCCATTGCATATTTTTGGCCCCTTTGTCTAGTATGAGAAAATTGTATTTATTTGGGTTTGTGTCCATGTCCTCTATTCTGTACCATTGATCTACCTGTCTATTTTGGTGCCAATACTGCTGTTTTTGTTAGTATTGCTTTGTAGTACAGTTGAAGGTCTGGTATTGCGATATTCCCTGCTTTGCTGTTCCTGCTAAGGATTGCTTTAGCTATTCTGGGTTTCTTATTCTTCCAGATGAATTTCATGTTTCTTGCTCTGTTTTAGTGAGGCACGTCAGTTGGGATTTTAATTGGAATTGCATTGAATCTGTATAGCACTTTTGGTAGTATGGCCATAGACTTCCTTAACAGGACTCCCATAGCACAAGAAATAAAAGCAAGAATCAATAACTGGGATAGATTCAAACTAAAAAGCTTTCTCTCAGCAAAGGAAACTATCAGCAATGCGAAGAGAGAGCCTACAGAGTGGAAGAATATCTTTGCCTCTCATACTTCAGATAGAACACTAATTTCCAGAATATATAAAGAACTCAAAAAACTCTACACCAAGAATACAAATAACCCAATCAACAAATGGGCTAAGGAAATGAACAGACACTTCACAGAAGAAGATCTACAAGCAATCAACAGACATATAAAAAAATGTTCAACTTCTCTAGTAATAAGAGAAATGCAACTCAAAACTACTCTAAGATTTCATCTCACCCCAATTAGAATGGTGATTATCAAGAATACAAGCAACAATAGGTGTTGGAGAGGATGTGGGGAAAAAGGTACACTCGTACATTGCTGGTAGGGCTGCAAATTAGTGCAGCCACTCTGGAAAGCAGTGTGGAGATTCCTTAGAAAACTTGGACTGGAACCACCATTTGACCCAGCTATCCCACTCCTCGGCCTCTACCCAAAGGACTTAAAATCAGCATACTACAGAGATGCAGCCACATTATTATTTATAATAGCTGCGCAATTCACAGTAGCCAGATTGTGGAATCAACCTAGATGGCCTTCAATTCATGAATGGATAAAGAAACTGTGGTATATATATACAAATGGAATATTACTCAGCCATTAAGAATAAAATTATGGCTTTTGCAGGCAAATGGATGAAATTGGAGAATATCATGCTAAGTGAGATAAGCCAATCTCAAAAAACCAAAGGAAGAATGATCTCACTGATAAATAGATGATGACACATAATGAGGGCTGGGAGGGGGCAAGAATGGAGGAAGGAGGGACTGTAAAGAGCGAAAAGAAGGGTGGGAGGGGTGGGTGGAGGGAAAAAATAACAGAATGAATCAAACATCATTACCCTATGTTAATGTATGATTACACAAATGGTAGGTATACCTTTACTCCATGTACAAATAGAGAAACAACATGTATCCCATTTTGTTTATAATAAAAATAAATTTAAAAAAAATAAATAAAAATAAAAAAGAGAAATTAAAGGTAAAAAAAAAAAAAAAAAAAAGACAGCATGGCCCTGCCAACACTTGAATTTTGAACTTCCATCCTCCGAAATTGTGAGAGAGTAGATTTCTATTGTTTGGAGCCACCCAGGTTATGGTGCCCTGTCTGGCAGCCCTGGGAAACTGAGAGCAGGGTCAAGCACAGTGCCCCGACAGGCGCTTGCTGCCTCCTGACATCCAGGGTCACCTGTAGCTGCAGGTCCAAGTGAGCCATTTCAAACCAGTGCTGAGGACTATGCAAGTGGCGAGGTGCCTGGTCCAGGCCTCCAGAAACAGTTCTCCCCATCTCCTTCAACGCACTGCATGCGAAGCGGAAACGGCCGCTGAGACCCCATGACACCGGTGCATCGGGCTGGTGTTCCAGGAATTGGGAGAAGGAACACCGCCAATGCCCCAGGCGAGCAGCACTGGCGAGTTGTATTTAAGACAGCAATGGAAAACTGATTTCTCCCGAGAGACGGGACCTCAGAGCCCCACCTGTAGCAGGGGTGCCATGCGCCCTGAGTTGCTCTTTTCCATCAATCATGTCTTTCCTTTCTTCCCCGATGTGCGCCTAGGAGCGCAAATGCAGAAGTTCTTTCTACATTTTTTGAAAAATAACTATCAGCAACCCTTTGTTCTCTCCTTGCAAAACAATCCTCACCCTCAAGTCCCTCATCATGTTCACCCATGTTGACTGCTTGATTTAAAAGAAAACGATCGTTAGCCGGTTTTCTCATGGCCGACCCTCCTCATTCTCGCCTCCACTGACTGCCTGACTTTCTCCTGCCTCACCTTCAGAACCGCTCTGGAGGGAATGAGCCAGGAAAGACGGTAACACGTAGAGCTTTCAGACTCTGCGTGCATTCCAGACTCTGAGGGGATTATTTTTCCTCTGGTGTAAAGAATCTTCCATACAGTTTTCCAAACCATCAGAATAGCGGTTTAGGAATGTAAATCAGCTAACTTTCCAAAAAACTGTCCCTTTATGAGACAGAATTATCAGTTAGCAACAGGTATAGGAAGGTAAGTATTGAAATTGCAATGTTTTCTTCAATCTTTTCTTTTTCTTCTTCTTCTTCTTTTTTAATTTTTTTAGTTGGGGGTCTTGCTATGTTGCCCAGGGTGGCCTTGAACTCTTGGGCTCAAGTTATCCTCCCATCTCAGCTTCCCAGATAACTGGGACTGTAGGCAAGTGCCACCATGCCTAGCTTGTTTTCTTAAATCTTTTAGAGATAACCTGAAGTATGAAGCCCTGGCTTTCATGTTTACTGGATGGAATGCTTATCTTTTTTGCCAAAAGGGATTGCATGAGATTAGCAAGGTGTACATTTGAAGTTGATTGTAAGTGAACTAGCTTCATTGTAGCTGGGAATTACCCAAGAGGCTGGGTGGTGCGGTGGGAATCATGTTGAATTAGAAATTCTGAGGTTGGCTTCTAGGAAGCCTGATGTCAGAAATCTACTGCCTGACAGAGTCAAATCGCGGCAACTTGCTGGGTCTTCGTGACGGTGACGGCTGCAATTCTCTACCCTTGATGGAATGGATGGAGCCAGGAGGGAGGCTTTGGCTCTTGCAGTGAGAGCATAGTATCTCCCCAAAAGATGCCCAAGTCCTAATTCTTGGTTGCTGTGGATGCGCTTTATTGGAAAACAGGGTCTTTGCAGATGCAATGAACTTAAAGATCTTAGGATGAGATTTAGGTGGGTCCTAAATTCAATGGTTGGTGTCCTTAGAGGAGACACAGGGGAGAAGGCCATGGGGAAGAGTGAGGACAAAGCCAGACATGGGAGTGATGTGCTATAGGCCAAGGAATACCAAGGACTTGAGGGAGCCACCAGGATTGAGAGGAAGGCATGAACTGGATTCTTTCTCAGAGCTTCCAGAAGGAACCACCCCTGCTGACACCTTGACTTCGAACTTTCGGTCTCCAGAACAGTGAGAGAACATATTTCTGTTGTTTAAAGCCACCAGGTTTGTGGCCATTTTTATGGCAGCCCTAGCACATGAATATATTCCCCTACAGGTGAGGAGGGCACCATCACGTAAGATCCTCTCCTTACAAGAGAGGAGACAAGAAGCCAGGCTAAACACATACAGAATTCTAATAAGAGTTGTGTTCGTTTCCTATGGCAGCTGTAACAAATTACCACAAACCTGGTAAGGTAAAACCACTCATTTTAACTTTTTTATATGGTCCAGGAACTCAGAAGTTCACAAACAGTCTTGCTGGGCCAAAATCAAGGTGTCGACAGGGTCTTGTTCCAGACTCTAGGAGAGAATCAATTCCCTGCCTCTTCCAGCTCTGGTAGCTCCTAGCCCTGACTTCTGGCCACACCACGCCCATCTTCAAGGCCAGCATCTTCACATCTCTTTCAACTCTGTCTTCACATCGTGTCCTGTGTATGTCAGATCTCCCTCTGATAGTCCATGCAATTATCCTGCCCACCTGGATAATTCAGGTTAAAATCCCAAATCATATTTTCAAAGACCACTTTTCCATATAGGCAACTACATGTTCCTAATATCTTTGTGGTCATTGTTTAGTTAGTCACAGGGGTTTAGATGGTACTTTCATTAACATGCCAGATAAAGCCATACAATGATGGGGCTGGAAAACTTACCTTCATTTAACTTACTCTTTACCTCCTACCACTCACAGTGGAGTTGGGGCAGATTGGGGCAAGTCCTTTCAGTTTAGGTCTTCAGAGAATATTCTGAATGGATACTATCTATTTTCTCTAGTCTATTTCCTGCACTCCTTCAATTCCCCTTCCAGTGTGACAAGTCCCATCTCCTGCCTTGAAACTTATGCCCTTGCCCACAGTTTAGGATCTGCCCCTTCTCTCCCCAGGAATCCTCTGGTCTCTTCCAATTTAGCTCTGATGTCTCTAGGTTGGGGCTATAAGCTTGGACTCCTTGGTTGGGGGTGGACTGTGGTAACTTGCTGCCCCCAGCAGCAGTACCCTGTCCTCATATGGCCATGGCCCAGTTTCTCATGAATCACCCAAGGACAAGTACACCTTGCCATTGAGTACTGCATTTCTTCCTAAGACAATCCAGTCTAATGTCACACATAAAAGCACTTCCCTCTTATTAGTAGTACTTTTGAATCCACTCCTGGAAAATCTACAACCCTAGCATTATTGAATCAAAGATTCTTCCCAGCGCTATTTTCACTCTCAGGGTTCCACAGGAACCGGGAATAGCTCCGCCTGAGTCATGGGGATGAATGGTGCCATGTCTGAACATACAGTTTCCAACCTCTAAATTTATCTCCCGGTAGAAGTGTGTGTGTTCAGCCAGCTACACAATTATGAATGCATGAGAAAACTGGAAGGAGCAGAAAGTGAGTATAAGCTCAGAAAAAGAGAAGGGGCTAAAATGATACAAGCGAATGGTCAAAGAGAGGAGGGCAAATCAGGAAGAGACAGGCAGGAAGTCCTCCTGGGAGGAAGAAGCACAGAAAGTTCTTTTATGGTAGTGTTGGGATCAAAGCTCTTGGCTCCTAGAGCACTTTCAAATATGGAGGGTCCTCAAAAAGAACACAAAATTATAAATTCAGAATTAGTGCTCTGGAGAACAAAGAGAAATCTTCAAGTTTGAGCTTCATTAGCTTCCGGGCATATCCTCTGCCTTTGGGAATCCAGGGGAAAACCTTACACATAAAGTAGGTTTTTAAGAAAATCGTAAAACAATATTTTCATAACATGTTATAGTTTAGGACACCCTTGAAAAGGCCCCCACCCCTGTACTAGGACTCGAACCGAGAGGTGTTCTACCACTGAGCTCCACTCCCAGCCCTTTTTATTTTGAGACAGGTTCTCACTAAGTTGCCCAGGCTGGCTTCGAACTTGCAATCCTCCGGCCTCCACTTCCTGAGTTCCCGAGTGACTGGGATAATAGGTGTGCTTTATCATGCCTGGCTCAAAGACTTTTGCTTCATTCAATCCTGAGAAGAACCCCGAAAAGAAAATTTTATATTTTATCCCATTTTATATAGGTGAAACTGACATTAGACAGTTGGGACATTTGTCTCAGCACACTGGCTGGTTAATGGCGAGGGGCGTGGGCTGGGACCTTGGTTACATTAGGCAGTATTGTGTGTCTCTGTGTGTGACATCCACAATCTGCCTACCAAAGCAGGGCAGAGGGCAGTGGAGGAGACCAAGACCAGGCCAGTTGACAGAGTTCACCTCAGCTGCCTGCCAAAGCATCGATCCAGCTTACCTGTCTCCACCCCTGCCCCGGCTCGGCTCACACCACCATGCTCCACAGGCAGCACAGTAAGTAATTTGCTCCTACTAGGCAGGGTCAGCAGTAAACAGGAATGGTGAGGCTCTGGGGAATTGCTTCAGAGCCTGCTCGGCCATCTCTGCAGGCGGCTCCCAGGCCCTGAAACTTGCTGTCCTCCTCTGAACCAGACTCTCAGTTCCAGTCAGGAAATCACCAGGGAGAAGTCTTAGAGACTAGTCTGCAGACTTTGAATGTCAGGGCCCCAAATAAAATTGTTTATTGGCCACATTTTGTTCCTGTTCAGAACGAGAATACTTTTCCTGACTCCCAAGAGGAAGCCGCGCTCACTGCAGTGAAGGGGCCCGCTTTGTTCATGGCTGAGATGCCCAGACTCCCTCTTCCCCAGCCTCTGCCTTAGGTTTGTGCCATAACTTCCCCTTTCCCAACCTCCAAAGAAGGCCAGGCCTTGCCAAGGCCTGAGTGGTTTGGTGAGATTCCACAACAAAGAGCTGGAAAAGAGGCCGGGTAGAATTTTGAGAGAAGAGATGGTGGGGTACTTGTGCTACAGGACAGAGGGGAAAAGAAGAGAAATAAGGTTTAAAAAATATACACAGGGCTTTGTAGTGTATGAGAAATACAAAACACTTGAGTTTCTTTCACATTATTTTAAATTATATAAATGGCTTTTTTTTTTTTTAAAAAAAGATTATTATTAGCTCAATGCTGGCCTGGACTGAACTGTTTGTGCTGCAGCTTTATAAACATACCTATAGGTTAGAATCCAGACCGATTAAGCCAGAGAATAGCAATGAGAAAGTATGTACTGCTGGGAGTGGATTGTCACTTAGGGTTAAGCTCTTACCATACTTGAGAAGTTCAGTGGCAACACTCTACTCCTGAAATTAAAGTGAGGGCCACATTTTGAAAAAAATGTATTTGCCACATTTTTGCAGCAGGTTCCTGGTTACCCTTCAGAGTTAAAAACATTATCTTGGAAATTTGGAAAATCACTCCCACCCCACCCCCACTCCCTCCATACTCATCCAGTCAGGAGCCATCTAAACACCCCCACCCAACACACCCCACCCAGGCCACCCCCTTTACTGTGTTCTTCAGGCTCATAGAAGGATTGCTATAAAATTGAGGGGAAAGACTGGAGCAGTAATAGGAAAACCATATTTCCTTGTCACTAAGTGCTGCTCTTACAAAATGGCAGAACACTGTAAGATGTTATTTTCTTTAAGAGGGAGAAGAAACAAGAAATTCAAAATCCACTGGGCAGCTTTTTCAAGGATGCATGGACTTGCGACACGAATAATTTTCTCCCTGTTGTTTTCTGATGCAGTGCAAAGCATTGTTTGAAGAAAGTCTCTAACGCAATCTAACAGAAGGCATTTTTTGACAATTGTTATTGACCTGTGATGGTACAGGCCCTGACAGGCCATCAGCCTGAGAACTGCAGTCTGCAGTTGCAGAATGAACCACTCTGTCGCTGTAGCTAAGAGAAGGTGGTAGGAAAAAGCTCCATTCTTTATACTCCATTGAAAAGGGTGTACAACATCTGAAGGTGGCTTACATCCTCAGTTGTACCACTCTTTGACAGCATTTAAGCTAGAAAAGCTCAAAAATATTAAGCAGTGTATGAAGAATGACAAAAGAGCTATGCCCTTGAACTTCCAGCTTGCAAAGGCAGAAGGTTCTACAGTCTTCGTTAATAAATTGCCTTCTTTGAATGTGGGGCAGGAATGAGACATATATGCACATATATGCTTACCTAGGGTTTTAAAATATATGTAAACTTACAACATTAAAAGCAAATTATAAAAAAAACATCAAAGTAGTATACAGGAATATAACATACAAAGGAAAAGTCTCTATCATCCTTCCTACATTCCTGATTCCTTCCCATTTACTGCCACCCCATCTCCATTCCTATTCCTCAAAGACAATCAAAGTTTTGTTTTGGGGGGGGGGGTACTGGGTACTGGGGATTGAACCCAGGGGTGCTTCACCACTGAGCTACAGTCCCAGCCCTTTTTATTTTTTATTTTGAGACAGGTTTCTCATTAAGTTGCTTAGGTTCTGACTAAACTGCTGAAGCTGGCCTTGAACTTGCAATCCTGCTTCAGCTTCCTGAAGTCACTGGGAATTCCTGAGTCACTGGGATTACAGGCATGTGGCACCGTACCTGACCAACATGACCACACTTTGTAATTTGTTTCAGAAATGTTCTGGGATTATAAAACTGTAGCTTCATCCGCATTTCCCTTTTTAAAAAAAACCCTAAGTGAGATACTCTAAAATTATATTCTGCAATTTAGATTTTTTTCTATTTAACGGCATGTCTGTTAGAGTGCATTTTTGCCACATTAGCTTATTTAGAACTATGTAATTTAAATTAAAAAAAAACATCGTTTTTTAAAATTGAAAAGTAAATGCATAACAAATGAAGTTATGAGAGACAGCTGGCCTTAGACAAATATGAAATAATTACTGTAAAAAGTTAATTATCTTCCCTCTGCAAGGAGAGAGAAGAAATATCAGGTGCAGGAAACATTTTCTCTTTTTATCACACTCTTGCGTGAAAAAATTATTAAGGTAGTTTAAACAATAACTTAGGTTCTTGACAATTTTATAATTAAAAAGCCAGTACTTAAAGAACAGCAGATGGTCTTTTAAAAGTGATCTCTCTCTTTTGGACCTACGTGACAGTCTCCGTATTAGATACTTCCCCCTTTGGTCTATGATGCTTTTTAACTGAACAATTTCATATATGTCAAAGGGCTCCAAAATAGTCATTACAATTTCCAGGTATCCTTAATATAATCATGTAAGGGGACAGATGAATCCATGAAAACTTGGCTGATGATTGGCCAAATGTAAACATTTGGTTTGCATCTTAGTTTGTTCTGGCTGACAACCAAATGCCATAGACTAGGTGGCTCATAAACAACAGAAATTAATTCCTCACAGTCCTGGAGGCTGGAAAGTTAAAGATTAAGATGCTGGCAAATTTAGTGTTTGATGGGGCCTTTCTGGTTTCTGGTTTATAGATGGACATCTGTTTTCTTGGTGTGTCCTCACATGACTGAAGGAGCAAGGTACCTCAGTGAGGACTCTTTTGTAAAGGCACTAATACTATTCACGAGCTAATTACCTCCCCAAAGCCTGGTCTTCTAGTTCAGTCACCTCCCCAGTAGGACTTCAATATATGAATTTGGGGAATGGGGAGGACATAATATGCAGTCCCTTGCATTCTGTCCCTAGGGTTTCCCAGAGAAACAACCCAGTGTGTGTGTGTGTGTGTGTGTGTGTGTGTGTGTTCATTAATTAATTATGGAGATTAACTCATGAGATTATGAAGGTGAGAATTCCCACGATCTACTGTCTGGCAGTTGGAGAAACAGGAAAACCTGGTGGCATAACTCTCAGCCAAACTTGAAGGCCTAAGAACCAGAGAAGCGAGTGTTGTCAATCAGTCCAAGTCCAAAGTTCTGGGAACCAGGAGCTCAGTTGTCTGTGAGCAGGGAAAGGTCACTATCCCAGCTCTGACAGGAAGCTAATTTGCCCTTCCTCTGCCTTCTTGTCCTATTCTAGCCCTCACTGAATCGAATGATGACCATCCACATTGGTGAGGACAGCTTCTTGACTCAGTCTACCAATTTAAGTGCTCATCACTTCTGGAAACATCCTCACATGCACCCAGAAACCATGTTTTACCAGCTCTCTGGGCATCCTTTAGCTCAGTCAAGTTGATACATAAAATTAACCATTGCATGGACTGGGGATATAGCTCCGTGGCAGAGCCATTGCCTAGTATCTCCAAGGCCCTGGGTTCCATCCCCAGCACCACACAATAGTAAATAAAAAATTAAAAAAATTAATCATCACAGTGTTGTGGGCCCCTAACCCTAATGTTAAGCCACCCTGACTGCTAACCTAAGTAACAGCATAATAGCAGCTGGTTTCTCATATACAGACAAGAATGAAGAAAGTTCTCATAGCTAAACATAGAAGCTAGGAGATGATGCTAAAAGTCAAACGTCACTAGAGGACACCAAAGTCTAATCAGAACCCCCAAACCTCAGAGATAAGTAATAAACTTAAATAAGTAATTATACTGAGGGGCGCCAGTGTAATTCAGTGGGAGACCTGCCTGGTATCCTAGGTCCTAGGTTCCATTCCCAGTACTGCAAAAACAAAAACAAAACAACAACAATAAAAACAAACCTTGACATTGAAGGGCCAAAAGGATAATCAGAGCTGGGTCATTTAACATCATTATTTGTGTAGGATTAACTATGCATGTGGACACATTTCCTCACATTCATTGATTTCTGTGCTGGAAGAACTCTTAGTGATCATCTCTTTTAATAAGGAAACAGACTGAAAGGGATTAAGTAACTTGATCAGGATTACACAGAACCGGCTAGAACCCAGCTCTTTAATGAATAGACTTAAATTAGTAAAAATATGCCAAATGTGTAAAAGAAGAAAAACAATATACTTAATGGTCATCATTGTTTAAAAAATAGAACAGCGTCACAAGAACTCTCCATTATAACCTGGGTGACACTAGGCAGGAGGACCTTGAATTAGAAAGCTGGAAGAGGCTGATGAATGCTGGCACAGCCACAGGCCAATGATGGGTCAGGGAGGGAGAAGTTGCAGGAGCAAGGCAAGGCAATTGTCCCAGGAGACGGGATGCAACCTGTGCTGGGAACAAAGCATTTTCTCTTTTCATCAGCCTAGCCAGAGCTCTGCAGACCCCAAAAGTGAGCTTGCATTTGGAGCTTCACCGAGACAGGAGTCTACATTTGGGTCACATAGATTATAGGAGCACCTTCCTGCCAGGTTTCCCTCTCTCCTAAGGTGCGGGGGTCTCTCAGCATGTCCCACGTGTATGAGAAAAGGGTTAACTGCCGGAGGATGATGTTGGCAGTTTTTCTATTACCCAAAAAACTCATCTACTCAATAAACACACAAGGGCCAATAAGCCTTTTAAATGAGAGGGGGCATGATGGGTCTGGCCATACCAGCTCTGGCCTCTAACAACATGGAGTAGCCCAACTCTCTTTTATTTATAGACATACAGGTAAAGGGGCCCAGAATGGGAGGGGCTGCTTCTGTGATGAACAGGATAAGGTGGAGTTAGGGGAGACATTGTCTTAGGGAGAATAAGAAGGAGACAGGGAACCACTCCCACGCAGTGCCACATGCTTCCCGGCAGTTCCTAGAAGTCAGACGTGTGTCCCACGGCTCAACCTAGTCTGATTCTGCTAAATAAGGATGGCTTCCCACACTAAGGACTCTGCTTAACTCTGGATTTATAGGTGACCAACTCCATACAGTGACATTAATGACTGACTGCTGTTTCTTTCAAGCTGCTGTCAGGCAGATTTTTCTAATTAATTTCATTCTAAACAGTGGTGCTTAATCTTGGTTGTACATTAGCATCATCTGGGAAGCTTAGAAAAAATACTAATGCCAGGACCCATCCCCAATTAAATTCTACTTTAATTGGCCTGAGGTCCAAGCATTGGAATGTTTGAAAAACTCCTGGGTGATTCTAATAGGTAGTCAGGGTTGGAATCACTGATTTAAAACATCTGGAAGAAGGCAGGATTTAAAAATGTGGGTCCTTTGTCTTCCTGGTGTAGCTACACTGATTAAAATTCCCTTCATGACTGGGTGTAGTGATGCAAGCCTGTAATCCTAGTGACTCAGGAGGTTAAGGCAAGAGGATCACAAGTTTGAAGCCAGCCTCAGCAACTTAGCGAGGTCTTAAGCAACTGAGCAAGACCCTGTCTCAAAATAAAAATAAAAAGAGCTGGGGATGTAGATCAGTGGTAAAACACCCTTGGGTTCAATTCCTAGTACCACCACCCTCAAAAAAAAGGAAAGAAACCTCCCAAAACCAAGAGAAATCAGGGGAAAGTTTTAATCAACTAAACAACATTGCTTTTTTTCATATTCATGTGGTTCTTTAAGAATAATGAAATAATTTGTAGGACATACTGTCTTCATAAGTTTTTCTCATTACTCATTTTTGCTAAGGAAAGACAACATATGGCTGAATTCAACAATAGATGTGAAGCTGATGGTTCTGAAACTTCTTATCCTCATTATCTTTGTCCAAATCACATCACTAAGCACAACATCCTGATCCTTAGGTTGAGGTTCTGGGCAGCCCACTGGGCACACTACTTACAGGAAAAGATTCCAGGACATTTTGTTGTCATGGTACTTGTTTTCTGCTATGGAAATTCAACGATGCAATCAGCGTGGATTGGAATAATTAGAAATGCAAGTCCTTCCTGCTTTTGGGCCTTCTCATTTTTTATTTGAGCAGAAGGTGAAAGGTATTACCTCCCTTTTCTTATCACCTACTTTTTTTTTTTTTTCCCCATTTCCTTCCAAAGCATTAGAAAAGGCAGGAGATGGGACTCACTGGTTTATATAACAGGGAGTGTAATTAAAGGTCATTAGTTCAATTGCCATCTGTGACCAAGATTATACAGCTGGACAGACCTGGAGCTGGATTCGAAACTGGGGGTCTTGCTCCCCAAATCCATTCTTTTCAAGGTACTACCTGGCCATCTTACCCTTGCCAAACTACATGCCTTCCACTTCATTAATTGACTCCCTGCATGAAATGTCCTCAGACTCATCCTGCTTAAATCGGACACAATGGTCTCCTGTACTTTCTCACCATTTAACCCTGTGCTCCTAACACTTGTATTTTCTGTTGTTTCATCCTTCTCGTTGATGTGCACTTACTGAACGCCTGCTGTTGTCAAACGTCACAAGTTTCTAACAGGAATTGCCCAAACTGAAGACGCCTGTGCTCAGCGGACACGCAGGCTGGGGACCGAGCCCTCTAGCCAGCCCCTTGGGTCACACTCTGGCTTGCTCTCGCTAGGCTCGGTCTCTGCGGGCGCTCGGGCTCTCAAGGGAGGGTGCCCCGGGGAGGAGGGGGACTCAGGGACTCGGCCCGGCTCTTTAAGAGGCTAAAAGAAGGAACGAATAACCCGAGGCATGGGAAGATGGGACAGTGAGTGGGCCTCTGCCCCGAAGGCCGCGCGGGGGAGGGCGGGCAGCCAGTCTAGCCCGACTCAGACAGGCTCATAGGGTCCGCCCGAGGCCGCCGAGGGAAGGGCCAGGGTAGGAGCCGAGGCGCCGGAGCCACAGACGAGGGAGGAGAAAGAGCCCGTGGGGAGGAGCTGGTGGCCGAAACCCGGGAGTCTCCGGACAAAGCAAAGCGAACCCGCAGCGAGAGCGGAAAGGACAAACGCGGCGGGAAGAGACCAAGGGAGGAGGCGGAGCCGGAGAGTCGAGGCGGGGCCAAGGGCGGGGCCTGCGAGACGTCGGGGGAGGAGCCAGGGAAGGGGTGGAGCCGGCGGGTCGGGGGAGGCTCCCGGGGAGGGCGGGAGCAGGGGGGTGGGGAGGCGCGGGGAGGCGCGGGGAGGAGCCCGGGAAGGGGGAGGGCGCCGGGGGAGAGGCCCTCCTCGGCCAAGCCGCCGCCGGGGCGCGTTCTCCTCGGGCGGGTCGGGCACCGGGGGGCGCCCCTCCGGCCAGCTGCTCGGCTCTGCCGGCCCTCGGCCACTCCCTGAGGCGCGGGCTCTGGCGGTCGCACTGACGAGGACGCCCCGGGCGCCCCCCGCGGGCCGCCGCCGGGGCCGCCGCCTCCCTGGGCGCGCGGGGCCGGCATGGAGCTCTTCCAAGCCAAGGACCACTACATCCTGCAGCAGGGCGAGCGCGCGGTCTGTGGTGCAGCCGCCGCGACGGCGGCCTCCAGCTCCGACCGGGTGAGGCGCGCGGCGCGGGCTGGGCGCCCTGGGCCGGGCGGGAGCGGAGGGGGCGCGGCCGGGGCCGCTCCGAGAGGGCCGCCGCCCGCGGGCGGGCGAGGTGGCGGCGCCCGCGGCCCTGCCTCTGCGGAGGAGAAGGGCCAGCGACCCTCGCCCCGCGCGCGTCCCGCGCCGTCGGGCCTGGGCAAGGGCCGGGGTCCCCGCCCGGCCGACAGCCCCGGCCGCGCGCGGAGCCCTCGGGCCTCCCTGGAGGTCCTGCTCCAGCCGCCCTCCGCCCGGAGGTTCTGGGTTCCAGTTCCACTCGGTTCCATGGAACCCTTCTGTTGCCGTCCACGTGTCCCTAGTGGCTTATTACTGAAGTGACGGCTTGGACGGGTGGGCTACCTGGTAGGCGCTGGGTTGGAGGCACCTGTAACCTCGATTTTAGTGTTACGGTTCGCGTTGAAGAATTCGGGTGCGCACGAGCTTCTGTGGCCCGTGGTTGGGTGTCCTAGGCCCTTAGAGGAGCCCAGGGCTACAGCCCTCCGTTTGCTGAGCAAAGTTTGCAGACGGGCCAACGCCGCCCCTGACCTCAGAGAGCCTACAGTCGGGTGTCCTCCCGAGGGGACCAGGTGGCCCCTCCTGCTGCCATTCTCTGTCTCTCTCTGCACGTCTCTCTATCTCTCTCTCTCTCTCTCTCCTCTCCTCTATCTCTCTCTCTCTATCTCTCTCTCCTCTCTCTTCTCCTCTTCTCTTTCTCTCTCTCCTTCTCTCTCTCCTCTCTCTCTTCTCATCCTCTCTCTCTTCTCTTCTCTCTCCTCTCTCTCTCTCTCTCCTCCTCTCTCCTCTCTCTCTCTCTCTCTCTCTCTCTCCTCTCCCTCTCTCCCTCTCTCCCTCTCTCCCTCTCTCCCTCTCTTCCCCCCCTCTCTCTCCCTACCTCTCCCTCCCTCCCGGGGATTGAACTCAGGGAACTCCATCACCGAGCCACATCCCCAGCCCTATTTTGTATTTTATTTAGAGACAGCGTCTCACTGAGTTGCTTAGCACCTGCCTTTTGCTGAGGCTGACTTTGAACTTGTGATCCTCCTGCCTCAGCCTCCTGAGCCGCTAGGATTACAGGCCTGCACCACCGCGCCCCGCCAGTCCTTTCTCTTAACAACTCACGATCTGTTTCACTTTAGGAAAAGTGAGCGTATAGAGTTCTTTAAAGAAAGAGCCAAAAACATTTGACGCATGACTTGTAATTCTTGTACATGCGTCTAGACAGAAGATTTTCTTGGTATAAATTGAGAAGTATTAAAGGTTCAACTGAACTTTTCAGATCAGCTTATCACCATTTAGTTTCCAAGGACATACCCTTTAATATATTTTTCCCAATCTCCACAGCAACCTTTTTGCGCAGGTGGCGGAATCCTCTTTCTCAGGTGAGGAGCAGTGTGCCTAAGAGACCAGTTGGGATACTTGATAACAGAGCAGTTCCCGTTCTGTCATAACACTTTTTCTTTTCTACACTCTGCCTGTATTTTTCTTGCTGTTATATTTTATTTCCTCTTTTCAGAATGGAGGAGAAACTTCTGCATCTATATAAGGTTCTCGATGATCTTGGCACAGACAAGATAGATAATTTATAGATAGATAATTTGCCCAGTCTTCTGTCATTTTCTCTTTTTCCAGATTTGATCATTAACCTGGCTTCCCTCCCCCTCCAAATTTGGGTAAAATTCCAGGTTTTCAAAAAAGCCAACTTCTTGGAGTCAAAGAACTTGGACTCTTAGAGCTGGATGGAAGTTATCATCATGAACTCTTTGGACAGGACCAGCTTTTCTGCATCTTACTTTTCTCAACCATAAGGGATCACCGGGACCTAAATTTGGATTAAGTCTTGTGTTTGGATTACTCTTTATCCAGAGTCCATATCAGAATGCAAATTTAAAACTTGTTTAATGATTAAAACAGCTGGTAGTTTGTAGTTATCTAACATTTTAGAATGTAGGGGACCACAGACTACAATACAGCAGAAACCTATAGGAAGGAAGAGGCCATTATGTTTTGGAAGTAATAAACTGTTTTGATCTTTGGATGTTCCCAGTGAGTGAAGAATCCCTGCACTCTACCAAAAAATTTATTTTGCTTAGTACTCAATATCCTTTCTAAGTATGGTTATTTAATAATGGTATTTAATTGATTAAATGCTATATATGGAATTGTTTAAAATTCTTTTTATTGGACCCCCCCAACTTTTATGACCAGTTTTGCTATTGTTGTAGGGACAGCATTTACAATTTTTGTTGTTTCCTATTAGTTATTCAACTTAATAGGTTACTGACCAAGCCCTTTTCTTTATCACACAGCAGCATTATAAAACCAAAAAAAGCTTGTAGACATTGTGATTTTTTTTTACATGTACCTTTTGAATAGCTGAAACAGGAGTTTTCTTTTTCCTAGAGACTTCAGAAGAATAAGTATTGATGATATTTAATGTTAAAATGACATTCAGCCTGGAATGTTTGTTACTCTCAACCTCTTTTTCTGCCTAGCTCTTTGTGTAAGACCCAACTCCAGAGCCATCCCCACCTTGTGCTCACCTAACCCTCATGACTGGGGCAGAGTTATTGGCCACCTTTATTGTGTTTCCAGGTACTTGTGTACTTAATGCACACTTCCATAATTGCCCTTCCTTACTATACCATGTAATAATAGTTTACAGCCCTCAGTACTAGGGCTTGCACGTTAGGCAAACGCTGTATCACTGAGCTAAGTCCCCAACCCTTTATTTTGAGAGAGTCTTGATAAGTTGTCCAGACTGGCCTTGAAATCGTGATCCTCCTGCCTTAGCTCCCCCCAGTAGTTGATATTATAGGCATATGCCATCTCGACTAGTGGTAGTTTGTCCCAGTAGACAGTGTATTCCCCAGGGTAAGGACTACTTTACTCACATAAAGTAGGCTTTAGAATGCTTAAAACACAGAAGGTGTTTTTGGTTGAGCTGAATAAAACTTAAGTTCCAGTTTTCTCTGAGTTAAATTTTTGCCTTAAAAAGAAGATGCTATGTTTTGCTTCTTACTAATTTTAGGCTGTTTTGAGTATCTTTTTAATTGGGGTGGAAAAATCTCTGTCCAGCTGGATGAGGAAATAGGAAGAAAGGAGTACTTCTGTTTATTTTTTTTCTTGACTGCTATAGCATTGTTTTAAAAAATTTTTTTCTTTTCTTTCTTTCTTTTTTTTGGTGGTGCTCCTATTTTCCTTTTTAATGCTGTTAAAGGTCTTTTTTTTTTTTTTTCTAGCTAAACAACTGAGTATTGTTATTTTTCTGATATTTCAAAAAATTTTTTAAGGCTAAGGAGTAGTCTGCTTTTAGGCATAGCACGGCTTTTTGATAGATGTTTATGTCTATTGTAGGGTAATAACCAGCAAAGGAAAAATATTGAAGTTGTTTTAATTTCTCCCAGGAAAAGGACACAGTGCTGTGTGCACATTCAGTGGTTTCCTGAGAGTAGAGTTTAATGCCTGAGAATAAGAAATGTAATTTAAAGACTTAAAAAATGAATATAACACAATCCACTTTTGGGGAATGGTGATATAATCTTATCTCTTTAGTCTTAAAATTGCTTCTACTAGCCCTTGTGCTTTGTCTGATATGGCAGTGTTATATAATTTACTGCTCTGTGTTGCCTTATTCTATTCTGAGACCGAGTGACCATGAAAAGATCTCAAAGCATCTGTCATACACACAACATTCATGAGCATATGAACTATATATAGAAATGTGATACTCTAAATGATGAATACCAGTAGACATTCTTTTCTTTTTTTTTTTTTTTTGGCAGGGAGGGGGTTTACTAGCTATCAGAATTCACAAAAATAAAAATGTTTTCCTTCTCTTCTTAGTTAAGTTTTGATAATGAAAGTATTGTTTTCTGTGTCATTTGAAGTTAACTTTGAATAATAAATTGTGGTTATAGGCCAGCACACACCTTTAATTCCAGTTATTCAGGAAGCTGAGGCAGGAGGATTGGGATTTCCAGGCCAACCTGGGCAACTTGGTGAGACCCTGTCTCAGAATTTAAAAAAAAGAAGTGGGCTGTGGCTCAGTGACAGAGCACTTGCCTAGCATGTGTGAGGCTCTGGGGTTCCATTGCAAGGAAAAGAAAGAAATTACAGTTATGGAGTTGAAATCCATATTTATCTCTGAGGAATGTTATGAAATTCAGTTTAATATTTAGAGTTTTGTGTAATTGGTTTTACTTTTAAAGTTTTTTATCTTTACCTTTTTAAAAAATTGCTTGCTAAAATTGAAAATTACCATGGCAAAATGTAATAGGACATTTTAGTTGAGAAATTAATTATTAAATACATTAAAATTTTTTTCTAATCATTTTGTTATTACTGAATAACCAAAGTCTTTGGTCTTCAGTTTCTTGGAAGACTTAGCAATTTTATATTCCTTACTACTTTTTACCCCGTATTTTAAGGCTAGCAGTTAAGTAAGTATGTACATTTTTTCATGCATGCACTTATTATATGTATGTACTCATGTGTGCATGTGTGTCTGTGTATGTGGTAGTAGGGATTGTTTTTTATTTTATTTTAAGACTGTCTCCTTAAGTTGCCCAGACTGGTCTGGAACTTGCAATCCTCCTGCCTCAGCCTCCTGAGTAACTGGAATTATAGGCACGTAATATCATGCCTTGCTGTGCATTTTTTTATTTGAAGACAGAAAAAAGTCATCTTTGCAAAATTGTCTTCCCTTCCCCCTTTTCTGAGAGTTGACTAAGGGTGACTTTCTACGGTGACTGGCAATTTTTGTAATCAGGTTTTACAGATGAATGTTTTTGTATGTATTTTATTATTTACATTGTCAACCCAGCTAATCTGAATTATTAGCTATAAAACAGCTTTTATTCGTGAAGTATTTTTCTGAATCCTTTATATGTATTATTTCAGTACTACAGTAAAACTCAGGAAGGTTTCCTTGTTAGTCTCATTTTATAGATGAATAAACTGAGGCACAAAGAAGTAATTTGTTTAGTTTCTCAGAATTAAGAGGGAAGAACCAGGCTTCTAACCCAGTGTATGACTCCAAAGCCAGATTTTCCTCACAATTTACAAATATGGTTTATAAACCTTTCTACCTCCTGGATTACAAGATTGTGGGATTTATATTTTAATGGCTAATAGCTGAAATGTATCTTTAGTTATCATAACTATTATAGTACCCTATATAGACATCTATATATAAATAGCCCCCCAAATGTCAAAGCTAGCACAGTGAAGAATGGATCATATGGGATGAAAAGGCTGACAATGGGACTACCAGTTCTCTGATCCTAGGCCTGCCCTGCCTCCTTTCTTGCAAAATTAGTTTATATAGTTACAAGGAATGTTGTTATGTAATAGATTGGCTAGTAGGTTTTCCAGCTCAGGTCAATTTATCAGGTTTCTCAAGTTTTTAGAACATCTGCAGTTTGGAAGAGCATAGATGTAGGGTAGATCTTTGAGCAGAAACATTGATACGTAGTGGATGTGAACAGTTTTCTTCCAGTGATAAGCAACCTGAAGCCTTTCTCAGTCTAGCTTTGCAAGAGTCCTAGATCTAATTTCAGGGGCAACCTTTCAGTGCATGCAAAGCAGAGATAGAATGGAGGAGAAAAAACCATTAAGGTGAGCACCTTCAAGATGGGAGGGACCTTTATAGAATTCTTGATTCCTAGTTACTTGTCTGGCCAGGCCCTACCAAAACTGGCTTTAGAGGAGAGTATCATCAAACCCTTGTAGGGTAGAACCTATAGGTGCCAGAAACTCAAGGTGCTCTGATACTGGGGTCTTTTTGGGAATCTGGCTGCTTTGGTGCTGCTCCATGATGCCCAGCAGCAGGGGTCTCCTTTGTTCCACCTGCCCACCCTAGAACAGCCCCAATGTGGAGAAAGAGAAGGACGCTCATCAGTGGGTCTGTAGTACCTGGTTCTCAGCAGGTCTTCTGAAAAATTTGTATTGAATGAAGAAATAATTATAGTTCCTGATCTATCCTATATGGTTTGAGCAACGAAGGGCATATTGGGAGCACTAAATGGTGACTGTAAGAACAAAAGACAGGGCTGGAGTCGTGGCTCAGTGGTAGAGTGCTTGCCTAGCATGTGTGAGGCACTGGGTTCAATCCTCAGCACCACATAAAAATAAATAAAATAAAGGTGTTGTGTCCACCTACAACTAAAAAAATTAAAAAAACAAAACAACAAAAAAAAACCCAGAAGACTAGAACACTGCCTCTTGTGCCACCTTAAAAAAGACAAACAACTCTTTTAATTTCTCATTGCCATTTTATTCAGGTCTGGGAGAAATATACTTCTTAAGCCTGTAGAATTCAGTAAATCTTTTTGAATGAAAATAAATGGGACACATAGACATCTTTATTCCATAACGCCCCCGCCCCCACCCACACACTGGCCCTTATGCCAAAAGATTGCTGTTGACAATTTTAGTCTTTGTGATATATGATGGAATGGGCTAATGTATTTGTATATAGGTGCTAGACTATTGGAAAATCAAACCAGTCCAACCGTGCTATTGATTCAGTGCGTTTTCAGAATCATAGTCTAACCTCATTTTGGCATGGTTTTATGGGGATTTAAATGTGTTAGATCTTTACAAGCTGTGTTACTGTCTCTCTTTGTGTCTCTCTGCAAACTAATATTTCTGTTCAAATGTTTTAAAGCACTAACCTTTTAAAATCTAGACTTGTAAATATAATTCTGAGAGGTAACAGCAGTGTCACAGAGCCTCTAACAAATAATTGTTTGTTAGCTGATCTCAGTCATAATCATTATGTGTCAACTGGCCATAAATGAGCTGAAAGGAACATTTGAATCAGTATGTTTAACAAAATAGGGGAAAAATGAGGGTTATCAATAGTTCTGACTAATACATTAATAATGTATAAAATTTTTAAAGTGAGGATAAACACTGAACATTTGATATTAGAGTACTCAACCAATACTAATGGTGTCTTAAATAAATCCATATTCTGTTAGGATGACTCATTTTATGGATGCTGTAAGACCCCCAAGGGAAGTGCTTCCATTCACAAAATATTATCCCCTCCCCCTTCCCTTTCCCTTCCCTTTCCCTGTCCCTGCCAACCCAGAGGTCCTCTACCACTAAACCACACCCCCAGCCCCTTTTAATTTATTTTGAGACAAAGTCTCACTAAGTTGCCAAGGCTGGCCTCAAACCTGGCTTTCATGCCTTAAACCCCCCCAAATCACTGGTATTACAAGCATGTGTTACCATGACAGGCTTGTTCATGCTTTCTTTGGTAAAAAATGGTTGAGTGAAATACAGGTAAATTTTGGATCAGTATTCCTTGTGTTTTTTTTCTTTCAAATTACTTCATTTTAATTTCACCTTTCAGATTTATCTGTACATCTCTTTAAGTTGATAGTGGATATTTTAAAGGACACTTTCTTTATGACTAGCGTACTCTTTTAGCTGGGCACAGTGGTACACACCTGCATTCCCAGCGACTCAGGAGGCTGAGGCAACAGGATTGCAAGTTTTGAGGCTAGCCTCAGAAGTTTAGGGGGAACCTGTCTCAAAATAAAAAGGGCTAGGGAATGTGGCTGAGCAACACAGAGTGCTCCTGGGCTCAGTAGAAACAAAAACAAAGCAACTTGCTTTTTTTCTCTTTTAAACAGTTTTTAAGTTACGCTGAACTTCAAATTTCATAGTTTCTGCAATATCAATATGTATAATTTGAGACATTTTTATAACATCTAACTGAAATGTTAGGAAATTTTTTAAAATTCCACAGTACTTTTGATTTTAGTAGTTTGTGGTTATACTATTACTGATGTACAGTATCATTAAATGTTGCTTTTATGTTTTTTAAAACATCTTCTTCATATTTCCAGGCTTAAGGTATCTATCTCTCACTCTCCAGGGACAGCCATGGTGGGCAGACCAAAAAGTATATATAGCAGAGTAATGACTTGCTAGTGTTCTTTCCAGGATTCATTTCTAGCTGTGGTGGTATTTATTTCCCTTTGCACCTTTCAAATATTCCCTTTTTCTTTTTCTTTCTTTCTTCCTTTCCTTTCCTTTCCCTTTTCCATTTCCTTTTCTTTCCTTTCTTGTATTGGGGATTGACTCCAGGGATGCTCTATCATAGAGCTTCATCCTCAGCTCCATTTTAAAAAAAAATGTGTCAGGGTCTTGCCAAATTGCCCAGGCTGGCCTTGAACTTGTGATCCTCCTGCCTCAGCTTCCCAAGTATCTGGGATTTTAGGTATGTGCCACCACCCCTGACCTCAGGTATGCCCTTTTCTTGAAGAAATAGCATCCCCCACCCTTCCTGCAGTCTAATTTAAGTAATAGATTTCGTTCTTCTTCCAAATTACATTAAGTCTGAAATTCTGTGAAGTCGTTTATTCTTTCAGCAAACATTGATTGGAGTAGGCACTTGCTGAAGTGAAAAGATGGATAAGACACTTTTGTCACTGTAGGTGTGGTCCATTGAAGGAGATATACAGGATTATAGAGAGACAGATATGGCGCAGAGTCTTAGCAGACAGATTTCTGTGGGAGATTTGAGTTGAGTCTTTTTTTGGTTCTGGGACTTGAATCCAGGGGCATTTTACCACTGAGCTGCATCCTTAGTCTTTTCAATTTTTATTTATTTTTAGTTAAAATTTTTTTAAGTTGTAGATGGACACAATACCTTTGATTAATTAATTTTTATGTGATGCTGAGGATCAAACCCAGTGCCTCACATGTGCTAGGCACATGTGCTCTACCACTGAGCTACAACCCCAGCTCCCCAGTCCCTTTTATTTTGAGGATAGCGTCACTAAGTTTCTGAGGGTCTTACTAAATTGTTGAAGCTGCCTGGGAACTTGAGATTCCTCCTGCTTCAGCTTTTTGAATCCCTAGGATTACAAGCATGCACCACCATCTCAGCTTGAGCTGGGTCTTGAGGTTTGAGATCTTAGTGTTTTTTTCCAAATGGTGAAAATTGATTTCCTTCCTAATAAAATGGGGAAGAAAAGTGTTCCTTGATTAGACTCCAGAGTGCCTTCTAGCAGTAGTCTGTGATTAAATCAGTCCATAAAAGTGAAAAGCCCTGGACTTCTATGAACCTTTCTTTTGTCTTACCAGAAATAACATTTTGTTTGGGGGAAAAAAAAAAAGAATGACTAGTACCTTACTGCACTGAATAAAGATATAGTATGTTTTTTTTTCCCTTCCTCTCCACTCTCTACTATGATCCTTGTTGATCTGGAAGCAGTTCACTTGAGGCCAAGTAAAGTGGCAAATCCTAGACCTGACCTGACGGTGGATTTGAAGGCAGAACTTTATTGGTGAGAACCTATGGTGGCAGAATGACTGTACAAGTAATTGTACATGCAGGAGAGTAAATGAGTTTTGAACAAAATTTTTAGGATAAGCTATGCAATTATTTAAACATCAACTGGAAGAAAGGGTACATCTACTTCATGATGCAAGTGCTAATGTTATGCATTTCTGTTAATAACTCTAAAGTGAGGGGGGGAAACACCAATACTTAGCTTGTCTGTGCTTTTGATTTAGCTCTCTGAATCCTGTTTCTGAAAGTGATAATGAAGTAAGTTTTTGGGAGAGCAAAAGGTGAGGTGTAGGTATATCCCTATACATTGCTATGTTTCTTGGGTGATGGCATATGTTGCATTTCTTTTTCTTTTTCTTTTTTCTTTTTTTTTTTTTGTCCTGGGGGTTGAACCCAGGGGCACTCTTCTACTGAGCTACACCCCCAGCCCTTTTCATTTTCACTTTGAGACAGGGTCTCATTGAATTGCTAAGGAATTCCTTGAACTTGTTATCCTCCTGCCTCAGCCTCCTGAGCTGCTGGGATGACAGACAGGTGGGTGCCACTGTGCCTGTCGGCGTGATGTATTATGAATTTATTATCCAGGGTTCTTAAGGTAATGACTTTTAAAAGTTGTAATTTAAGCCATACTTCCATGTTTTATTCTTTTAAATGTGTTTATCTCCTATTCTCGTATTATGAATATACTGTAAAGTCCATACCTTTCATAATTTTATACATTTCCTTCAGTCCATACCCATAAAAATCCTAATTACATTGTCTAACCTTTCATAAAATTCTTAGTTATCTTCTGTTCTTTTTTGAGTTGCATTGGTGGTTTTCTTGATATGTGACAAATAGGACTTTAATGTATTATGGAGAAAATCATTATAGTTTTGTGTTTGGATATTGTAGTTTAAAAAGCAATTTCTATTTTCCTTCAGGATAATCAAAACTTTTGTGACTCTCTTGCTACACTGTAATTAGATCCCTGTCTTAATATAAAGTCTAGAAATTATTGAGGAGTTTCCTTTCCTAGGTGGTATCCCACATTTTTTTTTTTTTTTTTTTTTTGGGTACGAGGGATTGAACCCAGTGTTACTTAACCACTAGCCACATCCCAGCCCTTTAATTTAGTTTTATTTGAGGCAGGGTCTTGCTAAGTTGCTGAGACTGGCTTTCAACTTGAGGTCCTCCTGCCGCACCTTCCAAGTCACTGGAATTATAGGCATGCACCACCATGCCTGGCTCCCTCATCTTTTTAAGTATTCTGGGAGTTATTTTTTGAAGTGTATTTCCTTCTGGTAGCTTAGACCAGTTTAATGCCAACTTGTATTATTAGATCCTTGTGCAGTTTTATGATACTGTACAACTTTAAACTTTTTTTTTTTTTTTTGCGGTGCTGGGGATTGAATCCAGGCCTATGTGCTTGCAAGGCAAGCACTCTACCGATTGAGCTATCTCCCCAGCCCACAACTTTAAACTTTTGTGTAATACATGCTGTGATCATCTTTGAATCAGATGGGATAAAACTACAGATACAGTAGTTTTTCCCAGCGACCTCTAATCACTTAAACCAGTGATTCTCAAGCTGGATATAAATTAGAATCACATAGGGGAGATGAAAAAATAAAATATTTGTGTTAGGGTCTTAACCCTAACCAATCTCTGAGAAGATCAGGGCATCAGTATTTTAAAACTCCTAGATGATAATAAACAGCCCAGATTGACAATCATTGAGGTAAGTTTCACACTGGGACATCACCAGCTGCTAGAATTTCTAAATTGAACTAGTTCTTTAGCTTGCTGGAGAGATAATTATCATTAGAGAGTTCAAGGAAATGTGTTTAAACTTTGTAAGATGGCACCCTGAATAAAATTATTCTTAACCTGTTTTCCAGATTAATTAAATTCTGAGAATTACAACATGGATGAACTAACAATTGGAATTTTCAAGTCCTCATTCTGAAACCTCTTTCATCTGTTTGACTTTGGTATTGACATTTGTCTTTTCAGAGCATATCCTTTGTCTTCAGCAGGAAATGAACTTGGGTCTGATTACTTACGCAATACGCTGGCACTTTTTTTTTTTTTAAAGACACAGGTGAAACTGTCTGTAAATTTTAGCTGTGTAAAAACCCAAGCTTGTTCTTGGGTTGAGGGAATGCCTTCACTCTGGATCTGGAATGAATGACTCATGCTCTCTGCAGGCACACAGTAGTACTTAATCACTTGTTTTTTATGTACCAGGAAGAGGAGAGCATATGAAAATAGAAATTGTGTGCTGCCAAATAGATCTGAAGAGTGGAAATGTTGACTAATGAGTCAACAATTAGGCTTATTACAAGTATTTAGGACTTTGGTGTATGCTGCTTTATTATTTCACTAATTATAATTTGGCATTTTTCTAAAACATTGTACTTTTGTAATTTGTAAGCAACTCTACTTCTAACTAGATAACTTTGATAATCTTAAGTTTTAAAACTGTGAATTTTAAAATATTTCCCTTTTGAATTTATATACTATATTAGCATATATCTGCTGAGGGAAAGGTTAGAAAACAATACATTTTTTGGAGTAGTTCAGTTACTTTTTGTTTGTGGAAGGAGGGTATTTGCACATTGGTCACTTCCATTCCAAAGCCTTTTGTCCCCCGAATAACCATTAATTTTGCGAACAGGGTGTCTGCTATTAAGTTTAGTTTCTGTACATGTCTAGACTAATATCTACATATGTCCTCTATACAGATTCTTGTAATGCCAACTTGTTTTATTTCCTTAGTGAAGAGGAGCAGATTAAAATCATCTATAGATGCGTGCACATAGACAAATTTTGAAGTGTCTGTTGTGTGCCAGGCAGTGTGCCAGAAAGGAAGTCATGGGAGTTCAGCAAGATGAAGTTTGGTGCAGCAAGATACACCAAACCTCCCTTCTGAGTTTTAAAATAATATACACATATCACAACTTGAGCTGAGAGTTATTGATATTTATAATGTGACAGACATTTTGCCAGGTATTTCTAATAGTTCATTTAATCCTCATGAAAACCCTATAAATTAAATTGATTTCCCATTTACAAAAGAGGAAACTGAAGTTAAGAGGGGTTTAGAGATTGAAGTGGAGCTAGAATTCTTTGCCCAATACATAAACATAGTCTGTGTCCATGTCATGTCAGAACATCTGATTCTGTCCAGCTTTTCAATTCTAGAGTCAGCCCCAGGCCACACTGCCCATACTTACCGGTCATCTGGATTCAAACCTGCCCTCTCGTATCCTTCCTGTTCACACTTGTCTTGGCATTCTATCTTAAGTGTAGATCTGACCTTCCTGTAGGAAACAACTTCTGTCTTCTTGAGTTGGTTACTTTATTTTCAGCTTCATTCTTACGGCTCTTTACTCTATGCCTCCAGGTTTAGCAGTACCAAAATGTTGAGTTCCCCTTGCATTCAATAAGTATTTGTGTGTCAAGCAGTCTGTTGAAGGCCAACAATAACTTTTTTGATCCACAGGGTGAAGGTTATGTCCCTGAACTGGGACAGTGGTATTAGGGGTGGGGAGAAGTATAATATTCATCAGATATTGAGGAAATAGAATCAGGAGGACTTGGTGAACAAGAAAGGCATTTTGAGCAGGGTGTAGTGTCCCATGCCAGTAATCTCAGACTGGAGAGGCTGAGGCAGGAGGATTGCAAGTTTGAGACCAACCTCAACAATTTAGTTGAACCCTCAGCAACATAGAGTCTGTCTAAAATTAAAAGGATGTGGGAATGTAGCTCAGTGATATAATGCCCTGGGTCAATCTCTAGTACCAAAAAGAAAAAAAAGTCATTTTGGGTGTCCCCTAGGTTCTGGCACAGGCATCTGGAATGATGATGGTGAGTTTGAAGGCCCCATGCAAATATGAGCATATAACACCAGAGAATATTTGCTAGGGAAACTGACAGTGTTAGGGATGTGTTAGGAAGAGTAATCCTGAACTGAGAGTGGAACATTGTGTTCTGAGGATAACAAGCAGGGTAGTGTGTAGGGTGGTCACTTTATCTCTACCAGCCTCAATGTCCCTTATCTGAAATAGACTAAATGAGTTTAACTTTTGCTACTTTAAATAGTAAATACTTTCAACCTGGTTATATAAATACAAATGATCTTTCTTCAGTTTTCTTCTTTCTGTGTCATAGGATAATTACCCATCCATTTTGGAGGCTACTATGTATCACGCACTGGGAACATAAAGCTGAACATAGAACAGGTCTCAGTGAGTTCCCTGTTCTTAATGAGTTCCTCTTCAGTCAAGGAGACAGCCAAGTGAATAATTAGATACACTAAAACAAAAACAAACAACAACAAAGGTGCTGAGATGGAAATTTGTACTGTATTCAGGGGAGCCAACAAGAGAGCCTGGTCAGCCCTACTGGGTGGGTGGAGAGGGAATGTGTCCAGGAAGACCAGTGACCCTTGTTCCGAGGCTGGAATGCAGAGCAGGCAGAAGTGGGTGAGGAGCAGCATTCCACACCCAGCTTGTGCATAGTCCAGGATGCCTGAGGACCAGGATGCTGGGGTGGAGGAGGGTAGGCCTTATAAATACTAGGCAAGAGCTCTGCCACTGGGCTATACCCCTAACCCTTTTTATTTTGAGACAGTCCTTATTAAGGTGGCCCACACTGGTCTTGAACTTGTTATCTTCTTCGCTCAGTGTCCTGAATAGCTGGGATTACAAGTATGTGCTACTATGCTTGACTTCATGACCCATAAATGGATTAACACATCCTTATTCTTGAAAACACTGAGTTAAATACATGTATATAAGCACACACAGAATTATTTACAAATTGACTTTCTAAACTCCCTCATACCAAGTTTCCAGAGTTCTGTTACCCTTTTGTCCTTCCCCCTGATAAAACAAAGATGACTTTGACTCCTATTTTTACTGTGTCAGGGCCATCTGATATGTTCATCTGCTTCTCTTCTCCATTTCTATATTTAGTCTATCATTTTCAGGCATAGGAGAAAAAATAACACCTTCTATTGCAAGGTTAGATTTTACACCTGTACTTTTAATTTCATCATCTCTGCCTGCTTTTTCTTTATTCTTTCTTTCTTTTTGGTATTAGGGATTTAACTCAGAGATGCTTAACCACTGTGCCACATCCCTAGCTGGTTTTCGTTTTGTTTTGTTGAAGCAGGGACTTGCTTAATTGCTGAGGCTGGCTTTGAATTTGCTGTCCTCCTGCCTCAGCACCTACCCCTCGCCCTCAGCTGCTGGGTTACAGGCGTGTGCCGCCTTGCCTGGCTCTGCTTTCTTTTCCTCCTTCAGTGCCTCCTCTCATTTTTATAACTAGACATTTTTTCTTGACCATTCCATCAGGAACTCAGTTTTAGTGGGTTTTACTGTTTTTTATTCTGGACCTCAGACATTTATCAGTGACTTTTTTTTTTTTTTTTTTTTTTTAGTTGTTTTTGGACTTTTATTTTATTCATTTCTTTATATGTGGTGTTGAGAATCAAACCCAGTGCCTCACACATGCAAGGCAAGTGCTCTACCACTGAGCCACAGCCTCAGCCCTCAGTGGCTTATTTTTAATCATTAGACCATGGCAAGGTCATATTCATAGTTTTTCTAGTTTCCTTTTTAAAGTTAAAAATATTATTTTTTTGAATGGTTGATGATTTCACATGGTTCAAAATGCTGAAGATACAAAAAGGGCATTGAGTTAGGAGAAAAATAAAACATCTGCATATAATATTCATTATTTATCACAATGTTTTCTGTAATGGGAAAACTTGCAATCACTTAAATGCCCAAGAGTGAGGTTAATACTTCCTTAAGTGGAAGTTATGACACCATGAAATTCCAATTGAAGACTGTTTCAAAGAAGTGAGAAAATATACTATATTTGTGAAATACTACTTATAACATTATAATACTGTGTTTATAGTATTGTGTGTTGGCATGCAAACTACATGACCTAAAATGTAGCAAAATAAATTTCTCTGGGTGGTGTGCAGAGGAGTGGGGTGATAATTTCTATAATGTTATTTAAATTTTCTTGTCTGACTGATAAGTTTCATGTAGTTTCTGGGTGTGGCACTCTAGCAGGTTGGTTTGGAATATAGTCCTGAGTCAGGTAGACCTTGCCTTTGATTGTAGCGTGCCCCCATCCTTTGTATGACTTTACCTTGTTACTTTTCTAAGTGTGTATTTCCTCATCTGTGAAACAGAATTCCTCATACCTAATTCATAAAGTTTACAGGATTGGACATGAAAAAATATATAACAACCATAAAAAACCAATTTCTTAGGCAGGTGTGGTGGTACACACCTGTAATCCCAGCGGCTCAGGGGAGGCTGAGGAGGGAGGATCTCGAGTTCAGAGCCAGCCTCAGCAAAAGCAAGGTGCTAAGCAACTCAGTGAGACCCTGTCTCTAAAATATAAAATAGGGCTGATGATGTGACTCAGTGGTTGAGTGCCCCTGAGTTCAATCCCTGGTTACCCCTCCCCCCAAAAAAATCAATTCCTTATTTTTATAATTCTCACAATAAAAATGAAGTTAGGCTGGGAGTGTAGCTCAGTGGAAGACCATTTGCCTAGTGTTCGTGAGGCTTTGGGCAGTCCCCAGCACTGCAGAGCAACCACCAAAAAACTAGTGAAGTCAACCTTTTTGCCTCTCATTGAATGTAACAGTGAAGACATTTAAGATTCGGTAGTCAAAATTCAAACAAATTTGGGACTAAACTAGCTTTTAAATATTGACTATCCTGTGAATACAGACCAAATATCAGATTCACTAAAATAAAACTAAATGGTAATAACTGAGGTGCAGTTTTAACTTTCTGCGAAGAGAAATATTGTTTTTCACTTTTGCTAATCTTTTCCAGCTGTTGAACTACCAACCACAGATGTCACATTTCTCACCATGCACCTAACAGCCTTTTGCAACCTGGGTTCTACAAGAGAATGAAGCCCTGTTGTCCTTGGGCATCCTTTGTGTGTAATGATTTACTATGCTCCTGCGCATCTAGAATGGTACCAGTTACATGCTATTATTGCATTTCTCCCTTGAGAAATGAGAACACAGCCTCCAAAATCATCGTGATCCATTCTCTGCTTCAGATGAAGAACCCTGATTGAGAAATCCAACACATAGAGGCACTCAATAAATAGAAATGGTTCCTACTGTTTATGCCCAATAAGTTGTATAAAAGAGCAGTGGCTTGCTTTGTTTGGTGTAAGCACCTTTGACAAAAGGAATTTAGCAGAGTGTAATTCACTTAAGTAGACCATTCTGTAGTGGTTCTTCAGGCCTTGTCTTTGGAATTGGGACTGGCCCTGTGTTATAGGACTGAGCAGTTCCTTCCGTTTGCCCTCTTGTAGCAGCTCTTTCCTCCACTGAGGGGCGCCAAGATACTGCTTTCCATCTGGGCAGTAGTTCTCAAGTCATTTCTCCCCTTGGAGCTCTCCTGGTATCAGAAGCCTTGTTCAGGCCTGAGATTTAATGCTTTGTGATAATGAATTCAGTGCTGGATGTTTATAACTGCTTTTTCGGGAACATTGATTCTTTTTAAATATGCTGCTTACTATATTGTTTTGATATGTTTTCTGGTGACAAGTTCTCATGATTGCTTCTTATTTTATTTTAGCTACTGATCTACTTCTTGCCTGGAATCCCATTTGTTTGGGGTTGGTAGAAGGTGTTATTGGGAAAATTCAACTTCATTCAGGTATGTTTCTGTAATCTTAAACTTTGAAATTCAATGTGGCATTCTGTGACATTTTCCCCTTTGAGGATACATGTAGGTTACGCTATGGCTTTGATTCCTTTGTCTAAATTTTGAGTCTGCTCAAAGTGGATATATTATATGTAAGTTTAATGAAATAAAATAAAACTTAGAGAAAAGGAGGTAGAGAAATGGAGGCTTAATATTACAATCCTTTCATTCTTTTGGTTTAAAAGAAAACCTCATGGACCTACTGCGTGTTAGGAATTGTGGTAGTTGGTGTGACACAAGAGTGAACAAAACTGACCCTCTGTTACCCTCATGGAGCTATAATTTAGAAAGACATGAATCACTGAAATAAATATATAACTATTAGAGAATTGTAGTGGGTTATGTGGAGGAAAGATGTAGCAAGTACATTGACTTCAAGGGAGAAAACAGTAGGTATAAACCTGGAGAGTCGGGAACCAGTAGCCTGTGCTCAGGCGGCTTTGGGTCAGCTGCTTGCTCCTGATAGAGTTGGCTCTGGGCAGGGGAGAGAAGGTCTCCTAGTACGCCGTGTGCTCTTTTTAGGGACTTTTTAGGGAAAGTCAAGGTCATTTGGGGCCTCATCTGGAAGTGCGAACCTGTTTTGTGGGTTCAGAGGGAATTTTTTTGGTGAGAAAATACAAGTATTATACAGGTGGGTATATAAAAAAGGCTAAAGGAAGTATTTTAAGCACTACATTTAAATGCCCATGTTTGCCTTGGTATTGACTTTAATACATGCTCTGAACTTCGGGAGGCTTCGTCATCATTGCAGTGTAACTGGAGTACTGTATATCTCTATAGTGTACCTTTCTTTTTTTGGTACCGGGGTTGAACTCAGAGGCAGTTAACCTCTGAGCCACACCCCCATTCCCGACTCCCACCTGCCCTTTTTTTTTGAGTTCCAGGAATTGAACTCAGGGGTCCTAGACCACTGACCACATCCCCAGCCCTCTTTTGGTATTTTATTAGAGATAGCATCTCACTGAGCCGCTTAGCATCTTGCTTTGCTGAGGCTGGCTTTGAACTTGAATCCTCCTGCCTCAAGCACCCAAGCTGCTGGGATTACAGACATGCACCACTGTACCCGGCTTTTATTCTTTTAAAAGTAAAATTATTATGCATTTGGAAATTAAGTTGATTATGGTGAATTACAAAGCACATATTTCCAGGGACAGTCTAATTTTCCTTTGCCAGATTCTTTGGTTGTGTTTTAAAAATTTGTTTTTGTTATGAAATATTTTATAAATACCAAAAGTTATCACATGTGTGCAGTAGAGGTTGCTCTAAAATACATATATATACCATCCAAATTCAGAAATGAAATATGACTCGTGTCTTTGGAGCCCTCTCTGTATCTTTCTCCAGGTGTGTTCTGTTTCCTTTTCTTGAAGAGAACCTACTGCCTTTTTTTGGGTGTGTGGTCCTGGGGACTAAGCCCAGAGGTGAGGGTTCTATCATTAGGCTACATCCTGACCCCCTTTTATTTTGTTTTGGGACAGGAGCTCACTAAATTTCTGAGGCTGGTCTCAGATTTGTGCTCCTCCTGCTTTAAGCCTCCTGAGTAGCTGGAATCACATGTGTACACTACCATTCCTGGCAAAAAACTATCTTGAATTTTGTTATCATTTCTTTGATTTTTTAGTGTTGCTTTATTACATATTGAATCTTAAATATGTTAAGTTTTGTGTTTTGGAGATTTTATATAGGACATCAAGCTGTTTGTGTTCTTTATCTCCTACTCGCTGCCCTTGGAGTACTGGGATATTGAACGTGCAAAGCAAATGCTCTACCACTGAGTCTCATCTCCATCCTTTTTTCATTTTGAGTCTGGGTCTCATTAAGTTGCTGAGGCTGGCCTGAATTTGTGGTCTTCCTGCCTCAGCCTGCTGAGTAGCTAGAATTACACATGTGTGCCACTGTGCCTGGGTGTTCTTTCACTTTTTATTGTTTATTTTTGAGGTTTATTCATGTTGATGTATGAAACTAGAATTTCACATTTTCTCTATTATATGAATATATCATGATTTGTCCTTTTTCCTGTCATTGCATATTGTTTCTTTCTTCTTCTTCTCCCTCACCCCCCCATTAGAAATAATACTGCTTTGAGCATTGTATACTCTGTCTTTGGTAGGTTTTAAAAAAATTCTTTTGACACTGAAGAGAAAAGCATTTAGTCATTCTGTAACCAGGCTAAGTATTTTAATGACACTCTCCTACCTGTCCACATTTACATACATATATTTTTAATTCATTTACATGCTGACAGGATAATTTCACAGCTGGATGTTCTGAGCTAAAATTCGTTTTCTATTGTTTAAATGACATGTATGAAACTTCTGAATTATTTTTCTTTAATTTCAGTCACATCTTGGAGCAGTGAATAAATCACTGCAATCAGTCAGGAGACCAGGATTCAAGCTCTATTTATTAGCTTTGAGATATAAGGGAACTTACTTAACAGTTTCATTTATGTGTTGTGTGTAATAAGCCATTCCAAAGCTATGGCTCAAAAGAATAATGCATAATATCTCATGATGGTCTGACTAAGCTGCTCTTCTGTTCTTTTCATCTCTTCTGTTGGCTGGGGTCATTCTTGCAGCAGTATTCACCTGTGAGTTTGCCCAGGTTGTTTCAGTTTACCTTCATGTGGCCTGTCTATGGGTATCATCCTACCGGGCCTCTCGTTGGGTCCTCCTCCTTTTCTAGATAGCCTGGACATCTTTTCAGCGTTGTGACTAGGTACCAAGAAGACAGACCTCAAAGTGTAAGGGCCTCTACTTCTTAAACTGTAAAACAAGAGTACAAGTACTGTTCTCATTGTTTCTGTAGGGTATTGTGTATCTCAAATGAGATCATGTACCTGAAGGTTCGTAATAAATTGAAAACCACGATTTTATCAAGACTCTTTGTGATTCAAACCTACCAGGTTAAACAAAAACAAATTTTTATAAGGAATCCAAGGGACCAAAGCTGGAAGTGAATATTGTATAGACTCAGATTATATCTTGGAATGGGTCTCTGATCATCACTTCTCCAACATTTCCTTCATTCTTTTTGGGGGAGAGGGGGTGCTTTTTCTGTTTTTGTGCATTTAAGAAAAAAATCTTTTTTTAATGAAATGTACCCTTGTGCCTCAAACCAACATCTGTAATCAGTGGAGACTGACCAGCAATCAAAAGGAATAGTGAGTTTGGTTCAGACTTCTAGAAAAGAGACTTACTGGCCTAACTTAATCAAAGGCCTTTCCTGGTCACCTTAAATGTGTCATAGACCCACTCCCCTGAGGTGGGAGTGGCAGTCAGAGCAGGAGGGTTTGGACTTGACAGACAACCCGAAAGTAGTCTCCTATCAGCAGTGTACAAATATAAAATTAATGACTGCTAAATTTATGATGCAGTGTATGTATGGGCATCTGTGGTCAACCCCCATTTATACGTCCTTTTCCTCTGTTTCCTTGCTTTTCTTTCATCCCAGAACAGGAGGTTGACAGGCAGTGAAAGTACCTGTGGGGGATGTTTTTGAAGAGGGAGTGGAGGAGAGTAGAGTGAACTGGAGAAAGAAAATATAGAAAAGGAAAGATAGGCAGGGAAAATCTTTTTAATTTCTCACTGTCCCAATCCTCAAATCCCTCCACCCCAGCCCCTGACCTTGTCCAATCACTTAACAGGTTTGTTTCTGAAGAAAGGGAGCCTGGAGGAAGCAAAAAGCCTTTGGGGCCCTTTGTTGTTCCTCTTTCCCTCTGCAAGCCCTCTCTGTCATTCTGTCCCAACTTCTTGCCCTTGAGCCTCCATCTTTCTCTTCTTATTTTCCCTGTCATCCTCTATTCCAAGGATGCCTCATCCCATCTTCTCCATGTGTGTGCTAACACTTTTGCTGAGGGTTAGATTGGCCGAAAGGAGCTGCTTCAGAACTGAGCAGATCACTTTGGGGGCATTTCCCCATGAGAACATTTTATCTTTGTTGGTTAGAGGGGGAAAGGAATAAAATGTCTGTGCTTAAACTCTCTTTCACTCCTGTTTCCCTCCTACTGATTCTCTACATATTAATGCACAAATTTTGTTCTTGCCTAGGGTGATGGGAACATAAATTTGAACAAATGTCATTGACAGTCTTAAAATGGCGTGGGTGAGCTGTGCCACTGTTCCTGATTGTCACTGAACTCTAAGCTCTGAGGCATGTAGCAGGCTCTCGTGACTTAGGAATGGTATTAGTTTGCTAGGGCTGCCAGAACAGAGTGCCACAGGCTGGTTGGCTTAAACAATAGAATTTTATTTTTCAAATTCTGGAGGTCAGAAGTCAAGGAGATCAAGGTGTGAGCAGGGTTGTTTTCTTCATAGAGTCCTCTCTCCTTGGCCTATAGGTGACTGTATTCCCCAGTCTTCCTCTATGATTGTGTGTGTCTTAATTTCCTAATGTTATAATGAATAACACTTGCTGTATTGGATTAGAGCCCACCCTGATGAGTGCATTTTAACATAATTACCTTTTTTAAAAAAAAATTTTTTTGTAGTTGTAGATGGACAGAATGCCTTTATTTCATTTGTTATTTTTATGTGGTTGCTGAGGATCAAACCTGGTGCCTCACATGTGCTAGGCAAGCGCTCTGCCACTGAGCTACAGCCCCAGCCCAGCATAATTACCTTTTTGAAAACCTCATCTTCAAATACAGCCACATTCTGAGACACTGGGGATTAGGATGAATTTTGATGGGTCAGACCACATAACAGGAAACCTAATGTCCATTGAAATGTTCACTACAAAGTGTTTCAAAGAGAATACCCTCTGATCTAATACTACTGATTCCTGTTTCTTACCTTTGTTTCATTCATGGTATGATAGGCCATTTTCCAAATGTCATTGACCAGGTGCCCACTGCAGAGGTGGATTAATCCTGAAAGATCTCCACAGTGTCCCTGGGTCTGAGCACTTCATCTAAACCCCAGTTGTAGTCTGTAAGACAGAGATGATACAATTTCCTTGATGTGGTTATTGTGAGGATTTAATGAAACACACTGAGTTCTTGGTTCTAGTAAGCAGTATACAATGATATGAACATTTTTCTTTTAAGATTCTAAGAGCTGTCAGATACTCTTAGAGAACCACCTAAGTTCTCAATATACAATTTTGAAAAAATTTAAAAGTTGGACTATTTTTCTGATGTTTGTATTTGTCGAAACTGTAATGATGATGAGTCACTAAAAATTCCATTGTGAGACACCGTAAAAAGTAATGCTTTTAATAGTAAAATATTAGTAGCAATGGAAATTAGATTTCATAATCTGTGTACCCCTTTAAAATATATGTGTTGGAAGAATTTTAAAGTTGTCTTTATTTCTTTATTTTTGGGGGGGGCACAACTTCTCATTTCTATGGTTGTACACAATGTAGATTCATACCATTCGTATAATCATACATATATATATATATATATATATACACACACACACACATATATATGGTAATACTGTCTGTCTCATTCTACTGTCTTTCCTTCCCCCATCCACCTCCCACCCATTTTTCTCTACACCATCCAAATTTCCTTCTCCCCCACCCCCCACCACCTTCCCTGGTTATGTATTGTCATCCACTTATCAGAGAAAACATTCGGCCTTTGGGCTTGGCCTATTTCGCTTAGCATGATATTCTCCAACTTCATCCATTTACCAGCAAATGCCATAATTTTATTCTTCTTTATGGCTGAGTAATATTCCATTGTGTATATATACCACAGTTTCTTTATCCATTCATCAATTGAAGGGCATCTTGGTTGGTTCCACAATCTAGCTATTGTGAATTGAGCAACTATGAACATTGATGTGGCTGCATCACTGTAGTATGCTGACTTTAAGTCCTTTGGGTATAAACTGAGGCGTGGGATAGCTGGGTCAAATGGTGGGGCCCATTCCTTGGCCCATTTATTGATTGGGTTCTTTGTATTTTTGGTGTGAAGTTTTTTTAAGGTCTTTATAAATTTTGGAGATTAGTACTCTGTCTGAAATGTGTGTGGAAAAGATTTTCTCCCACCCTGTAGGCTCTCTTTTCACATTGATTGTTTCCTTTACTGAGAAGAAGCTTTTTAGTTTGAATCTATCCCATTTATTGATTCTTGCTTTTATTTCTTGTGCTATGGGGATTTTGTTAAGGAAGTGTGGTCCTAAGCCAATGCAATAGAGATTTGGGCCTACTCTTTCTTCTCATGGTGAAGGGTTTCAGGTATAATTCTTAGATCCTTGATCCATTTTGAGTTGAGTTTTGTACAGGATGAGAGATAGGGGTTTAATTTCATTTTATTGCATATGGATTTCCAGTTTTGCCAGCACCATTTGTTGAACAGGCTATCTTTTATCCATTGTATGTTTTTGGCACCTTTGAGTTAACTGTACTTATGTGGGTATGTCTCTGTGTCTTCTCTCCTGTATCATTGATCTGCCTGTCTATCTTGGTGCCAGTACCATGCTGTTTTTGTTACTATTTCTCTATAGTAGAGTTTAAGGTCTGGTATTGTGATATCTCCTGCATCCCTCTTCCTGCCCAGGATTGCTTTGGCTATTCTGGGTCTTTTGTTCTTCCAGATGAATTTCATGATTGTTTTCTGTATTTCTATTAGACATGTCATTGGAATTTTAATTGGAATTTTGTTAAATCTGTATAGTGCGTTTGGAAGTATGGCCATTTTGATAATATTAATTCTGCCTATCCAAGAACATGGGAGATCTTTCCATCTTCTAAGGTCTTCTTCAGTTTCTTTTGTTAATGTCCTATAGATTTCATTGTAGAGATCTTTCACCTCTTTGGTTAGATTCCCAAGTGTTTTATTTATTTATTTATTTATTTATTTATTTATTTATTTTTTGAGGCTATTGTGAATGGAGTTGTTTTCCTCATTTCCCTTTCAGATGATACATCACTTATGAATAAAAATGCTTTAGATTTACGTGTGTTGATTTTATATCCTGCTATTTTGCTGAATTCATTTATTAGGTCTAGAAGTTTTCTGGTGGATTTTTTTTGGATCCTCGAAATACAGAATCTTGTTATCAGCAAATATCGAGAGCTTGAGTTTCTTCTTTTCTTATTTGTATTCCTTTAATTTCTTTGGTCTTTCTAATTGCTCTGGCTAGTATTTCAAGGACGATGTTGAATAGAAGTGGTGAACAAGAGGGCATCACTGTCTTGTTCCAGTTTTTAAAGGAAATGCTTTCAGTTTTTCTGCATTAAGAATGATGTTGGCTGTGGGTTTAGCATAAATAGCCTTTACAACGTTGAGATATGTTCCCACTATCCCTATTTTTTCTAGTGTTTTGAGCATGAAGGGATGTTGTATTTTTCAAACACTTTCTCTTCATCTATTGAAATAATCATATGATTCTTAACCTTAAGTCTGTTGATGTGATGAATTACATTATTGATTTCTGGATATTGAACCAACCTTGCATCCCTGGGATGAACCCCACTTGATCGTGGTGCACTATCTTCTTAATATGTTTTTGTATGCGATTTGCCAGAATTTTGTTAAGGATTTTTGTGTCTATATTCATCAGAGATACCAGTCTAAAATTTTCTTTCCTTGATGTGTCTTTGTCTGGTTTTGGTATCAGAGTGATACTAGCTTCATAGAATGAATTTGGAAGGGTTCCTTCCTTTTCTACATCCTGGAATACTTTGAGGAGTATTGGTATAAGTTCTTCTTTGAAGGTCTCGTAGAACTCAGCTGAGAATCTGTCTGGTCCCGAGCTTTTCTTGGTTGGTAGGCTTTTGATGGCTTCTTCTATTTCATTGCTTGAAGTTGATGTTTAAATTGTGTATGTTCTCCTGGTTCAGTTTGGGAGGATCATATGTCTCTAGAAATTTGTTGATGTCTTTTATATTTTCTATTTTGTTGGAGTATAGATTTTCAAAGTTGCTTCTCATGCTATGTATTTCAGTGGTGTCTGTTGTGATATTTCCTTTTTCATCATGAATTTTAGTAATTTGAGTTTTCTCCTCTTTCTTAGTGTGGCTGAGTATTTGTCTATTTTGTTTACTTTTTCAAAGAACCAACTTTCTTTTGTCAGTTTTTTGAATTGTTTCTTTCGTTTCAATTTCATTGATTTCAGCTCTGATTTTAATTATTTCCTGTCTTCTACTAGTTTTGCTGTTATTCTGTTCCTCTTTTTCTAGGGCTTTGAGCTATAATCTTAGGTCATTTAGTTGTTGACTTTTTTATTCTGTTCTTGAATGCACTCCATGCAATGAATTTTCCTCTTAGTACTGCTTTCATAGTGTCTCAGAGATTTTGATATGTTGTATTGCAATTCTCATTTACCCCTAAGAATTTTTTTTTTATCTCCTCCCTTGTGTTTTCTGTTATCCATGCTTCATTCAATAGCATATTATTTAGTCTCCAGGTGTTGGATTAGTTTGTTTTTTATTTTGTCATTGATTTCTAATTTCATTCCATTATGATCTGATAGAACACAAGGTAGTATATATTTTTTTGCATTTACAAGGGCTGCTTTGTGGCATAACATATGGTCTATTTTAGAGAAGGATCCATGTGCTGCTGAGAAGAAAGTGTATTTGCTTGTTGATGGATGGAATATTCTATATGTGTCTGTTAAGTCTAAGTTATTGATTGTGTTATTGCGTTCTGTGGTTTCTTTATTTAGTTTTTGGTTGGAAGATCTATCCAGTGGTGACAGCGGTGTGGTAAAGTCACCCAGAATCATCATGTTGTGGCTTATTTGATTCCTGGAATTGAGAAGGATTTGTTTGATGCACATGGATGTGCTGTTGGTTGGGGCATAAATATTTGATTTTTATTTCTTCCTGATTTATGGTTCCCTTAAGCAGTATGAAATGTCCTTCTTTATCCTTTCTGACTAACTTTGAGTTGAAGTCCTCTTTATTTGATACAAGATGGAAGCCCCCACCTTTTTTTACTGAGTCTGTGTGCATGATATTCCCATTCTTTCACCTTTAGTCTGTGGATATCCTTTTCTGTGAGCTGAGTCTCTTGAGAGCAGCATATTGTTGGGTCTTTCTTTTTAATCCAATATGCCAGTCTATGTCTTTTGATTGATGAGTTTAGGCCATTAACATTCAGGGTTATTATTGAGAGATGATTTGTATTCCCAGTCATTTGGGCTTATTTTTGGTTTTTAACTTGACTTGGTTTCTCCTTTGATTGGTTTTTCCTTTAAGTTAGTTCCTCCCTTTGCTGACCTACATTGTTGTTTTTCATTTCCTCCTCATGGAATATTTGCTGAGAATGTTCTGTAGTACGGGCTTTCTATTGTAAATTCTTTTAACTTTTATCATGGAAGGATTTTATTTCGTCTTCAAATCTGAAGGTTAGGGGCTGGGGTTGTGGCTCAGTGGTAGAGTGCTTGCCTTGCATGCATGCAGCCCTGGGTTCAATCCTCAGCACCACATATAAATAGAGGTATTGTGTCCACCTACGGCTTAAAAAAAAAAAAATTAAAAACAATTTAACAACAACAACAAAAATCTGAAGGGTAGTTTTGCTGGGTATAGGATTCTACTGATATCTGTATTGGTTTCCCCCTTTATGTAATCTGATGCTTTTCTCTCACAGCCTTCAAAATCCTATTTTGTATGTTAGGCATTTCATTATAATGTGCCTTGGTGTGGATCTGTTGTGATTTTGTGCACTTGGTGTTCTACAGCCTCTTGTGTTTGATTTTCCATTTCATTCTTAAGGTTTGGGAAATTTTCTGATATTACTTCATTGAATAGGTTGTTCATTCCTTTGGTTTGTATCTCTATGCCTTCAATTCCAATAATTCTTGAATTTGATCTTTTCACGATGTCCCATAGTTCTTGGAGGTTCCATTCATGATGTCTTACCATCTTCTCTGTTTGGGCAACTTTATTTTCAAGATTAAATAATTTGTCTTCATTGTCTGAGGTTCTGTCTTCCAAGTGGTCTAGTCTGTTGGTGATGCTTTCCATTGAGTTTTTATTTGGTTTATTGTTTCCTTCATTTCAAGGATTTCTGTTTGATTTTTTTTTTTTTTTTTTTTTTTTTTTTTTTTTTTTTTTTTGAGAATCTGTATCTCTTTGTTGAAATGATCTTTTGCTTCCTGCAGTTGCTCTTCCAACTGCTTATTGGAGTGATCATTCATTGCCTCATCCTTTGCTTCATGAATCATTTTAATTATGTATATTCTGAACTCCTTTTCTGATATTTCTTTTACCATGCTGTCACTGGATTCTTTTAATATAGAATCTAGGTTTGTTTGGAACATTTTCTTCCCTTGTTTTTTCATGTTGGTCACATATATTCCCCTCTAGCAGTGCAGATCTGGGCTATTGCAGTTTCCCCCTATAGGCTTATAGTGACCTCTTCTTTAAGGGGGAGATCAATATTAGCACCTAGTACAGACAATATGCAGCCCTAAACCAAATATCCCCTATGAAGACGTTAACAATATTGTTGTAATAAACAAAGAGGATGAGTTCAGTTATTATGTGCAGTATAACAAATAGATTTGCAATGAGGTTTGTCAGTGGACCTTTATTAATATGTGGTTCTGAGTCTCGAACCCAGGGCCTCACACATGCCAGGCAAGCACTTTACCACTAAGCCACATCTCCAGCCCACGTAAAGTAGTTTTCATTGCGTTATCACAACCATGGACTAATAATTGCCCATTCTTTTAAGCAAACTGTACCAAAAAATTGTTCTATTAACCCTAGTGCTGAGAAAAAATCGTTTAGAACCTTTGACGTGTTTTTTATGTTGTGAGGTTTCCTCAGACATTTGCTGGCTTTCAGCCAGTTTATAACATGGTCTTTATCAGCTTGAATGTGTCTGGCTTTGGTTTGGCCAGTTGAAATTTATTAATATGAGGACAGAAAGTAGGAGGGATATGTAATGTACCAAATAGATGATAGAAAAGTAAAACTCCAAGAAAAACAACATTTTTAAATTTATGTTCCAGGAGTAAGTAAGAATGATAGTAAAATTTTTCTCACAATTGTAATTACATGTTAATTTTTTAGTCTGCTCCCTTTCTGGAGGATAAGCTCTGCCAAGACAGGGACCAGGGCTTTTTGTCTGTTTTGCCCACTTGCTGTGTCCCTATGTGCTGGCCAACAGCAGGGGCTATCAAAAATATTCAGTAAGTACTTATCAGTTTAAAAGATATGGAGTATTTACTATGTGCCAACGCCTGCATTCAGCACAGGGGCAGGAGGGCGAACAGAACTTGAAGCTTCCAGGCTTGGAGACTTGAATGTGAGCACAGTCATTAATCACCCAGTCACAGTTTTGTTATTATAGACTTAAGCTTCTGAAGAAAAGTATAGGGTACTGTGGGCCTGACTAGGTAGGGTTGGAGTCCTGGATGAAAGGCATCCTAAGGAAGGCATGTGTGACTCGAGGCCTGAAGAATTGAGTTGTGGGGTATGGGCTGATGGACAGGGGTTGTGGTTGGTGGGAAGGGTAAGAGGCGAGGGGAGTGAGGAGAGATGGTGCATGGCCTTGTACGTAGCTGTGCAAATGCCCACATCATTGATATGTTTTTAACATTTATTTTCTGTGTAATGCCCAGAGTATAGCCATATATCCATACAGACATCCGTGAAAAAATTTGCTTTAGGCTTGAGATTTTAAATGGACCATAAAAGCTCTTCAAGTTAAAATGCATTGTGAAGATAGAGGAGAGGATAAGTTCAATTAGGGTAACGTATCTGAATTTAAAAAGTAAAGAGACTCATTCGCAGAGATATATATCCCATGATATATTCAGAAATAGTTTGAGGAGAAAATTGACGGAAGTCTTGATTAATTTGGCAATGGAGTCTCTTTGTTTAGTAGTTAAGTGAATACTCCTCATAGCACCGAACAATCACAGACAAAATTCACTCAAGTAGATCTCATTCATTAAATAGTACTCACCATCTGTTCTTCCTCCACTTTTAAAGTGGTGAAGATGTCGTAGTCATTTGGATGGTAAAATACATTTTGCATATGATTTCAGAATTGATTTTGATCTTCTGATCTCTATGGAAACTTTCTTGCTATGGCACTAATGACAAGGAATGTATATTTCAATGATGAGTGACTTGAGTGGCACTAGCATTATTTTAGTACTTGCCTATAAAGCCACTGGAAAACTCTACTCCTCAAGGACATCAGAAAGAAACAGACGCCCGGCAGGGCCCTGTGGAGCACGCAGGTAAGTTGTTGGTGTGAGAGGATTTTACTTTTTCTTTTTTTTCTTTTTTTTTTTTTTTTTAGTATTTTTGGTGGTAGAAGGATACAATACCTTCATTTTGTTTGTTTTTATGTGGTGCTGAGGATCAAACCCAGTGCCTCACATGTGCTAGGCTAGCACTGCACCACTGAGCTACAGCCCCAGCTTGGATTTACTTTCTTTGGCATCTTCTCATCTTTTTTTTTTTTTGCACACTTCCCTCTTGTTCACTTTACTTTCTCCTTCGTTCCTAGCCCATGTGCTGAATGGTCCATTCTTCTCTCTTTGCTCCTCTCAGCTTGTTCCAGTTTTTTATGCATTAGAATTTCTCACTGCTCTTGACTCTGATCTGAGCTCCAATCTCCTTGCTACAGCTGGTTCAGTCTCCCTGGAGTAACAGTACTTTGTCTAGTCATATAATGTGACCCATAGTTCTGAGCTCTCTCATAGTGTTGTTTAACAAGCATGCTACTTATTTCTGTATGTATACACACACACACACACACACACACACACACACAGGATTTAACCCAGGGGGGCTTTACCAATGAGCTATATTCCTGGCCCTTTTATTTATTTATTTTTATTTTTTGTGTACCAGGGATTGAACTCAGGGGTACTCGACCACTGAGCCACATCCCCAGGCCTATCTTATATTTTATTTAGAGACAGTGTCTCACTGAGTTGCTCAGCACCTCACTTTTCCTGAGACTGGCTTTGAACTCAAGATCCTCCTACCTCAGCCTCCCAAGCCACTGGGATTACAGGTTGTGGGCCACTGCACCTGGCTTATTTTTTATTTTGAGACAGGGTCTCATACATTACTGAGGTTGTCCTCAAGTTGGGATCCTCCTGCTGCAGCCTCCTGAGTCTCTGGGATAGTAGTCATGAGCCATTGTGCCCTGCTTCTCCAGTGTTTCCTATGGCATCAGTAGCAAAAATTTGGTTTTTAACCTCAGGAAGAGTGGAGAATTCTATGATAAGATGACTTCATGGGCTGCTTATAAGGTTGCTTTTTATATTATTCCTTCCTTTATATTACTGGATTTTTTAATCTTATTGAACTTTTTGAAACAATTTCAATCAAATTATTATTAGGGCTAGCTGTACTTAAGAAAGAGGATTCTTGGTAAACATAATAAGTTCTCAGTAAGCAGTGGCATAAATCCTTGTAGTAATCATCAAATTTTTCACCAACACACACACATGTATTTGTGTGTATAATGGGTGTTCATTATCTGAAGCAGTTATATTCTATAAAGTCACGACAAATTCCAAATTGATGAGTATTGAACCATTTTTCGTATGAGAAAGAAGGGCTTAGATTCTTGCCAGCCATCAATCACATTTTGATCAACCAGTCAACATATGAACTTATATTATGTGTGTTTGTTTTTTTTTTTTTGGCAGGGGGATTGAACCCAGGGTCTTGAGTTATGTGCTGTACCTCTGTCCACTGTCCTTTATTTATTTATCTATTTTGAGATAGGGTCTTGTTAAATTGCCCAGACTGTCCTTGAACTCGTGATCCTCCTGCCTCAGCCTCCCGAGTGGCTGGGGTTATAGGTGTGTGCCAACATGTCCTGCTTTATGTCTGTTTCTATTTAAATATATTTAATATGTATTATTGATTTGATGATGATGATTGAACTGATGACCAACATTATAACTGATGCCCGAATGAAGCTTATGTAACATATTTTCTCTGTAAGGCACATCACAGCCTTCTTGCCCTTAGAAACAGTAGGTAGCATTGAACACTATGTTTTGATGTCATTTTATCTTTATTTACTTTTTATTTTTTTGCACCAGGGATTGAACTCAGGGACACTTAACCACTGAACCATATCCCCAGCCTTTTTAAAAAATTTTATTTAGACAGGTTCTCACTGAGCTGCTTAAGGCCTAAGTTTCTTAGGCTGTCTCTGAACTTGGAAGATTCTTGCCTCAGCCTCCCAGGCTGCTGGGATTATAGGTGTGTGCCACCGTGCCAGCTTGATGTTATTTTAAACAGTGCAAAATCAACAAAAAGTATAAAAATGCAGAATTTATGGCACTAAATTGACTGGAAAATGGGTACTTGTTTACAGGGTGGACACTCATTTGGAAGAGCATTGCCTTAATTGACCTCATCTAGGAACATATGGATCAGGTGGCTCAAATTTTCAGTATTGTGTGTGTGTTCATGAATGTCTGCCAAAGTGTAACTAGTATTGATTTTGGAGTTACAAATAAATTTTGTCAAGTAGGGAGATTCAAAAGTAAAAATCTGTGAGTAGTAAGGGTAAAAACTATATGTATATGTAACCCAATTTCTCTTAAAAATGTTGACGAAGCATTAAAGAGTATTAATTAGGAAAAAAACATAGTAGGTTCTCACTTAGTCTTCCCCCTAACAGTTAATGAGGGCAACACATTGCTTAATTGACTTGATTATTAGGCTTGTTACTGGCAATGGGCTTGAGTCCATTTGTGTAGAGACTGGTTACTCCAACCTTGAAGCATTCTTATGCCCCTTTTCAAAGCACCAATTTGTCTTCATGATAAAATTTGAGTCATGAATAAAAGTTCTGATTATTTTTAGTATGCTGGGGTTTAATAGGGAAGTATGTCATACAGTATAATATAATAAAGTATGTAATTTTTAAATAAATGTTTAAGAAAACAGCAATTTAGGGGGATAAGGTATAGTTACCAGGAAAATGTACTTTCATATAGAAAATCATTTTGCCCAGTGATACTTTATAAGTTAGATTTTTCTAGTTTTTAAATACTTTTTGTTTTCTCCAGTACTGGGGATTGAACCCAGGATTGCTTTATCAATGAGCTACATCCTCAGTGCTTTTTATTTTGAGTCAGGGTCTCCTTAAATTGCCTAGGCTGGCCTCCAACTTATCCTCCTACCTCAGCCTCCTGAGTAGCTGGGATCATAGCAGTGTGCCACTGTGCTCAGCACCTTTTCTCTCTCTCTTTTTTTTTTTTTACTTTCCTATTTTTTTATATGTAGAAGAGTTTATATTTTTATACAGTATAGTAGATTATTTAATTTTATGGTGTATTCTTATTAGGGATTTAACTTCAGTTCTAAACTTCATAGGTTAAACTGAGTATCCTTTGGTATTTTTGAAATAGAGCCTATTAAAAATGGCTCAACTTAGATTTCTCCCCATGAGTCATCAGTTTTCTATAAACCCATACTTAGGAAAGCAAGTAAGCAACAGAACAACCCATCAAGAAATACTGAATAGCTACTATGTGTGAAAGATGAACAAATGTATAATAATTAGCTTTAGTCACTGACAGCAAGTGATGTACTTTTAGTAACCAGGTACCTGATGAAAGGCAAATGTGTCATGGATGAGCAATGCAGAAACCAGGCAAGGAGATCCACACATAGAAAGTTTTATTTGCCAGTCAAGGTCTGACAAAAGCCATCACTCGGGAAAAGACAGAGAAGCAGGAAAAACTTAGCTCTGGGGTATTTTATGGGGTGGTTTGGACGGCTTGTGTAAGGTCGCATGAGCTCTTGTGAGCTGCTCCTCTAAGAACTTACACCATGGGCTGACAGGACAAGTAAGGGGATATTCCAGTGGGGTGGTTAATGGGAGGTGGGAACGGGAGGTTACATTTTAACTCTTGTTTTCTCTGTAAGTACACCTCTAGGGTGGAAAAGCAACTTATGGTAAGAATTTAAAATGGCTGCATAGATGTTAAGCCTTGGACCTAATACCTTACGTTGAAAAAAGAAAAAAAAAATAGCATGGTGTGGTGGTATTGTTACTTGTTATTTCACTTAATTGATATATGGTGTTTCTTGAAATATATTCAGGGATAATATGGTACTCTACTAACATTAGGGAAAAAAGCATTTCTTATAGTTTAAAAAATAGAAATGGCTTTAAATATAAAACAAAAAATATTGCATTAAATATAGCATGAATTCATATTTTCAGTAGAAATTTAAATTCATGCATATTTGCAGAAAACCTGTATAGACTTGTGCTTATATTCATTTAAAAGTACAAACTGAGCCAGGTGCAGTGGTGCATTCCTGTAATCCCAGTAACTTGGGAGTCTGAGACAGGAGAAACCCAAGTTTGAAGCCAGCTTCAGCAATTTAGCAAGACCCTAAGTAACCTACTGAGACCCTGTCTTAAAAGAAAAAAAAAGGGGGGGGGCTGGGAATGTAGCTCAGTGTTAAAGAGCCCCTCGGTTCAATTCCCAGTACCAAAATAAATAAGTGCATACATACATAAATAAAATAAAAGTACTATTGGCCAATTAATAGCTTATGTAATAGGTATCAATGAAGTAGGTTTTATGTGCACTTAGGACTGAATTTAAATTCCTACCAAAGATTTTTTTTTTTTTTTTTTTTTTAAAGGTAGACTCCTTCAAATTGGAATATAATTTGTTTTTGGATAAGCTATTAAGATAACCCATTTTTAGATTCTCTTAGAATGTATAGCATGTTAATATAATAGTATATAGTTCTGCCATAATGTTTGCCATGCATCAGTTGACATAAATAGCAGGTATTTATTTCTCCAGTTCTGGAGACTGGGAAGTCCAAGAGACTTCCAGGAGATTTGAGCTGGGGATATAGCTCAGTTGGTAGGGTTTTTGCTTCATATGCACAAGGCCCTGGGTTCAATCCCCAGCACCAAAAAAAAAAAAAAAAAACCACCACCAAGAGATTTGGTGTCTGATGAGAGTTTACTTTCTAGTTCATACATGGTCTCTTCTCATGAGATTTTGCGTGGCAGCAGAAACAAAGGATCTTTCCTGGTTCTCTTTTTGTTTTTATTTTATTTTATTCTAGTTTTCTTTTATGAGGTTACTAATTTTTTACTGTGAGGCTGGAGCCTTCATAACCTAGTCATCTACCAAAGGCCCCACATCCTAATGCCATATATTGAGGATTAGAATTTTAGCATATGAATTTAGGGGTGACAAACAGTTAGCCTATGGTATTCCACCTTTGCCATCCATCCCTTCCTGTTCATGTTCTTTTCACATGCAAAATACATACATTGCATCCTGGTAGCCCTCAAAATCTTAACTTGTTCCACCATCAGTTGTAAACTCTAAAATCCAAAGTCTCATCCAAACATCATCTAAATCAGGTATGAGACTTAAGATATGATTCATCCTGAGGCAAATGGCTCTTCAGCTGCAAACCTATGAAACTACACAAGTTAAATGCTTCCAAAATTCAATAATGGGGAAAGGCATAGGATAGGCAGTGTCATTCCAGAAAAGAGAAAGAAGAAAGGGATAATGAAGCCAGTCCAAACTATGAGGCAAACTCCTTGAGATCTTGGGCTTGAGAATAATCCTTTTTGGCTTAGTGTTCTGTACCCTAAGCCTACTAAGGTAGAAGGCCCCACCTTTCAGATCTACTTACTGGAAGGTCCTGCCTCCACAATTCTACCCAGGAAGGGTTGCAACCCTAGGGCTCTGCTGGGTGGGCTTGTTCAGGGATTTGGGTAGAAGCTCTCTGGCCTGTTAAGTCAGTCAGTAGTCCTCTCTTGAAACCAAGAATACAACCTGATGATCTTCAAATCACCTACAGGGTTATTTTTCCCTTATTTTGAACAATAGTGCACATTCTCAGCCAGATAACTCTGTGGTTGTCTTGTAAAATCTAAAAGATCTGACAGTCATCCTTTCTTCTTTTTCAACTCCTTCCCCTTAAGCTCAAACTGGCAGTTTTCTTGCTAGGGTGACTGATTAAGTCTGTAGTTCACAGCCATACTGATTTGCATTAGTATTTTCTCATTTTGGACGATATGGATAGGCTGAAATTTTTTCAAATCATTAAGTTTGACTTCTTCATTTTTTTTTTTTTCCGTAACAATTCTGTCTTTAAGTCATGTCTGTCTGCTTAAATTTTACTCTAATCAGTCTGGAGGAGCAAAGCCATTACATTTTGTTTAGAAATAACTTTAGCTACTGGGTATAGGAGTGCATGCCTATAATCCCAGTGACTTGGGAGACTGAGGCAGGTGGATCACAAGTTTGAGATCAGCCAAGGCACCCTGTCTCAAATAAAAAGGACTGGGGATATAGTGGTAAAGCATCCTTGTCATTTCCCAGTACTATCAAAACAAAGAAACAAAACAAAAACCAGAAAAACAAAGGTTCGGCTAAATATCCCAGTTCTTTTTTCTGTGGGGAAGGGGTCCTGGGACTTTAACCCAGGGGTGCTTTACCACTGAGCTACATCCCCAACCCTTTTTAAATTTTATTTATTTTTTATTTTGAGACAGATTCTCACTAAATTGTTTAGGGTCTCACTAAGTTGCTGAGGCTGGCCTCAAACTTTTGATTGTTCTGTCTCAGCCTCCCAAGCTGCTGGGGTTACAGGCATGCACCACTGTGCCTGACTACTTCACATATTTTTAAAAATGTGGTCAAGAAGCACAATTGGGCTGAGGCCGTAGCTCAGTGGCAGCGTGCTTACCTAGCATGGGTGAGGTACTGGGTTTGGTCCTTAGCACTGCATAAAATAAACAAATAAAATAAAGGCATTCTGCCCATCTAAAATTACAAAAAAATTTAAAATGAACAAAAAGAAACTAAAAATTTTTTTTCCCCCCCGGTGGTGCTGCGGATTGATTGAACCCAGAACCTCCCACATACTTGGCAAGTGGCCCACTATAGACCTACATCCATAGCCCAGAGGTATAGCTCAGCAATGGACTAGAATGTGTTGTGCCCAGCGGCTTGAGACCCCACAAAGACCACCAGAGACCACGATCAATGCAAGCAACAGTCATTTGTTAGCAAGCTCGAGGCTGGTCCTCCGAGCACTCGGTAACCGGTGACGCTAAGAGGCCCTGAGCCTGGTTTAGCAGGCTTTTTATAATAAAAGGCAAACAGTTTTACAGTGTTCTTTTTGATTGGCTAACATATAAAATTGTATACAAAGCATGTCATTTTAAGTTGTGGGTCACCCTGACCTCCGAGAGGAGGGTTGTCATTATCTTTAAGTTTGCTTTTGTGCCAGCAAAGTTTGCTTTTGGGTCAGCCACCTGGCCTTTACAGATAAGAGACGAAAATTCTTTGCAGCTTTTATGAGGGGTTGAGGGCAGTTTGGGAAGAGCCTCGTATTTGTATTTACACAGGTGCGGGCTCTTTCTATCTTTACAAATGTATGATGAGATAATGGCCAAGAATTTTCCAAAATCAACTAATTGGTTGGACAGTGCCACAGATTCAAGGCCTTTGATCCCCAAGGGGAAAATATAAAAGAAAACTACACTTAAGTGCCTCATATTAAAACGGATGAAAATTAAAGACAAATAGGATATCCCAAAGCAGCCAAAGAAAAACCACATATTAAAGGTGTATAATAAGCCTTGACAGAGACAATGGAAACCAAGAAGAAAACAAATGATATCTTCAGATTACCTGTTTAGAATATTCTGTCTTCAAAAATTAAAGACATTTTGAACCAGGCAACAACTGAGAGAATTTGTTATCAGTGTCTCTCCACTCAAAAAAAGAAAAAAATTATTAGAGTTCTTCAAGCAGTGTGGGGATGTAGGAGGGATGAAGATTAATGGAAAGGGGAAGTAAGGTGGTAAATGTAAATGAATTTGGATCCATACAGTGTTTAAATTTAATGTAGAAATAAAATACACAACAATAACAACATTAGAGTTAAAAGAGGTAGTACTCTAAAGTCCTTTCACTGTCTAGGAACTGGTAAAAAATACTAATTTACATTAGACTTGTGTAAGTTGGGGTTCATCGCCTACAGTTTAACTACTAATAGAGTAATAAAAGATTATAGAAGACTAATAAAGTGGAGATATGGAATAATTATATTTAAATACTTAAAAGAAGTCAAGAAAAGGTGTATATGGAATGAGTGGGAAAAATAAGATGGAAGAATGATCCTAAACATTGGTAATGACATCATATATAAAATCCAAAGATTTTCATATGGAAAGAGCAAAATCGACCTACATCCTGCTTTCAAGACACTTTATATGGTATATAAATATAGAAAAGTTGAAAGTAAAATTTTTAAAAAACCCTTTGCAAACATTAACCTAGTGAAAAATGATGCAGCTTTGCTAATATCAAATTAGACGATAGTGCAAAAAGCATATATAGGGACAATTGAAAAATAACAATGTTCAGGTGCTGGGGTTGTGGTGCAGTGGTAGAGCACTTGCCTAGCATGCGTGAGGCCCTGGGTTTGATCCTCAGCCCCACATAAAAATAAAATAAAGGTATTGTGTCCACCAACAACTAAAAATATATATATTAAAAAAAAAAAACTAATTGTCTAAAAAAATAACAATGTTCAAGTCATTAGAATGATCTAACAAATTTTATAGCTGGGTTGGGGATTTAGCTCATGTTGGAGTGAGTGGTGGAGCTCTAGATTTGATCTTTAGCACTGAAAAAAGAAAAAGAAAAATTATATGCATCTAAGCATAACCTCAAAATATATAAGAACAGTGAGTCATTTGGTTTACATTTTTTAGTTTAGATATCAGTTTGAAGTGACAGAGAAACATGGAAGTGTTCTTACTGGCAACTTAACAAAAGAAGGAAAGGTGAGCAGAGTATAATCTCTTTTTTTTTAATTTATTTTTATTGTAAACAAATGGGATACATGTTATTTCTGTTTGTACATGGAGTAACAGCATACCATTTGCATATACATAAATTTACATAGAGTAATGATGTTTGATTGTTTCCATTATTTTTTTCCTTCCCCCCCATCCCTACCACTTCTCTTTTCCCTCTATACAGTCTCTCCTTCCTCCATTCTTGTCCCACTCCCACCCCCCATTAAGTGTCATCATCTGCTTATCAGTGAGATCATTCCTCTTTTGGATTTTTGAGATTGGCTTATCTCACTTAACATGATATTCTCCAATTTCATCCATTTGCCTGCAAATGCCGTAATTATATTATTCTTTATAGCTGAGTAATATTCCATTGTATATATATACCACAGTTTCTTTATCCATTCATCAATTGAAGGGCATCTAGGTTGGTTCCATAGTCTGGCTATTGTGAATTGAGCTACTATGAACATTGATGTGACTGTATCTCTGTAGTGTGTTGATTTTAAGTCCTTTGGGTATAGGCCGAGGAGTGGGATAGCTGGGTCAAATGGTAGGTGCATTCCAAGTTTTCTAAGGAATCTCCACACTGCTTTCCAGAGTGGCTGCACTAATTTGCAGGCCCACCAGCAATGTACGAGTGTACCTTTTTCCCCACATCCTCTCCAACACCTATTGTTGCTTGTGTTCTCGATAATCGCCATTCTAATTGGGGTGAGATGGAATCTTAGTGTAGTTTCGATTTGCATTTCTTATTGCTAACATAATGTGTTGAACATTTTTTCATATATCTGTTGATTGCTTGTAGATCTTCTTCTGTGAAGTGTCTGTTCATTTCCTTAGCCCATTTGTTGATTGGGTTATTTGTATTCTTGGTGTAGAGTTTTTTGAGTTCTTTATGTATTCTGGAAATTAGTGCTCTATCTGAAGTATGAGAGGCAAAGATATTCTCCCACTCTGTAGGCTTTCTCTTCACATTGCTGATAGTTTCCTTTGCTGAGAGAAAGCTTTCTAGTTTGAATCTATCCCAGTTATTGATTCTTACTTTTATTTCTTGTGCTATGGCAGTCCTGTTAAGGAAGTCTGATCCTAAGCCAACAAGGTGAAGATTTGGACCTACTTTTTCTTCTATAAGATGCAGGGTCTCTGGTCTGATTTCAAGGTCCTTGATCCATTGTGAGTTGAGTTTTGTGCAGGGTGAGAGATAGGGGTTTAGTTTCATTCTGTTGCATATGAATTTCCAGTTTTCCCAGCACCATTTGTTGAAGAGGCTATCTTTTCTCCATTGCTTATTTTTGGCCCCTTTGTCTAGTATTAGAAAATTGTATTTATTTGGGTTTGTGTCCATGTCTTCTATTCTGTACCATTGATCTACCTGTCTATTTTGGTGCCAATACCATGCCGTTTTTGTTACTATTGCTTTGTAGTATAGTTGAAGTTCTGGTATTGCGATAGCCCCTGTTTCATTCTTCCTGCTAAGGATTGCTTTAGCTATTCTGGGTTTCTTATTCTTCCAGATGAATTTCATGATTGCTTGCTCTATTTCTGTGAGGTACGTCATTGGGATTTTAATTGGAATTGCATTCAATTTGTATAGCAGTTTTGGTAGTATGGCCATTTTGACAATATTAATTCTGCCTATCCAAGAACATGGGAGATCTTTCTATCTTCTAAGGTCTTCCTTAATTTCTTCAGTGCTTTGTAGTTTTCATTGTAGAGATCTTTTACCTCTTTGGTTAGATTGATACCCAAGTATTTTATTCTGTTTGAGGCTATTGCAAAAGGAGTTGTTTTCCTCATTTCCTTTTCAGCTGTTTCATCGCTTGCGTATAAAAATGCTGTAGATTTATGTGTGTTGATTTTATATCCTGCTATTTTGCTGAATTCATTGATGAGGTCTAGAAGTTTTCTGGAGGAGGTTTTTGGATCCTCTAAATATAGAATCATGTCATCCGCAAATAGTGACAGCTTAAGTTCCTCTTTTCCTATTCGTATCCCTTTAATTTCTTTAGTCTGCCTAATTGCTCTGGCTAGAGTTTCGAGGACAGTGTTGAATAGAAGTGGTGAAAGAGGACATCCCTGTCTTGTTCCCGTTTTTAAAGGGAATGGTTTCAGTTTTTCTCCATTAAGAATGATGTTGGCCATGGGCTTAGCATAAATAGCCTTTACAATGTTCAGGTATGTTCCTACTATCTCTGTTTTTTCTAGTGTTTTTAGCATGAAGGGGTGTTATATATTGTCAAATGCTTTTTCTGTGTCAATTGAAATAACCATATGATTCTTATCTTTAAGTCTATTGACATGATGGATTACGTTTATTGATTTACGGATGTTAAACCATCCTTGCATTCCAGGAATGAACCCCACTTGATCATGGTGCACAATTTTCTTAATATGTTTTTGGATACGGTTTGCCAATATTTTGTTAAGTATCTTAGCATCTATATTCATCAAGGATATTGGTCTAAAATTTTCTTTCCTTGCTGTGTCTTTTCCTGGTTTGGGTATGAGGGTGATATTAGCTTCATAGTATAATCTCTTTCTTACCAGCACTTGATGCAAATGCAGAGATACTTCTGTGGCTCTTTAAGGCATAAGCTTCAGAAGCCCTTAAACAAGCTAAATCTTTTTTTTTTTTTTTTTTTTAATTAAGCAAACAGAGTGTCTCCCTGCAGGGTAAGAGAGAAAATGAGAGGAAAAGAGAAAGGAAAGAGAAAGGGGGTGCAGTAGAGAGAGTGCAAAGTGAGGAGGAGAAAGAAAGCAAGTCGGGAGAGAAAAGCAAGAGCAACAAACTAAATCTTATTTGAGTATTTATTATCTTTTAAATAAATAAATTTTGTTTATTAAATCATATTTGAGTATTATGTTGCAAAAAGACTTTGGAGTAGCCATGGTCTACCTTTGTCTTTGAGTTAGTGTTTATTGGCATGCCATTATAATTGTAAATTCTCCTGTTCTTATAAATTCTCCTGTGCTGGCCATGATAATCACACAACTGTGTGAGTGTTGAGGAAGTTGAGTACTTACTTGATGGTCTAGGAGTGGTAACTCATTGGCCTCAGGAATCTCGCCTGCAGTACTGGGCCACACCAAGTAGGTGAATGTGACAATCATTAGCAAACACACCTTCTCTTTTTATTTTTACCTTAGTTTATAATGTGAAAGTTTGTAGAGAGAGAAATTAGAAAGTTTCCAAAAGGGCAGTGAAAATACAACCTATACAATAAGTAATGGTTATAAGTCATTTTTAACTCTCAAGGAAAATTAAAAGGACTAATGCCAAGAATAGTAACCATTTACTCTCCATCTCTGCTATTCTGCTTATATGAGAGAATTAATACAGTTGGATCTGGATTAGATTAAAGAATTTCCATAGAGTCAGGGATAGTGACGAAAGGGAATTTTAGTTTTATCAGTAATGTTTAAAACCTTTAAAAAGTGGAATGTATTTATATATTGCCTGTATCATTAACATTTAATCAAAATGATTGCTGTAGATACCTTGTTGAATAAATACATATCTTTTCTGTATGTCAGTAGGATGAATAATCTCATCTAGAAATATGTAGATGCAGTACTTCCTAGAGGTGAGGTCATGAGTAGGGAGATATGATGGGTTAATTTTATGTGTCAACTTGGAAAGGATTCTCAGACGTTAAAACATTCTTTCTGGTGTGTCTGCTGAGTGTTTCCACAAGAGACTGGTATTTGAATTGGTAGACTGAGAATAGCTCTACCCTCACCAATGTAGGTAGGCATCATCCAATCCATTGAGGGCTGGAATAGGACAAAAAGACGGGAGAAGTGTGAATTCTCTTTGAGACAGGACATCCATCTACTCTTGTCCATGGGAACTCCTGATTCTCAGACCTTTCATCTATCCTGGTTCTTCAGTCTTTGGAATTGGACTTGGGACTTACATGTTGGCTTCCTGGGACTAGACTGAGTTATACCACCAGTCTTACTGGTTTTCCAGTTTGCAGATGGTACATTGAAGGACTTCTTTGCTCCTGTAATCTCTTGAGCAATTCCCATATCTCCTCTTATATATATCTACAAATATTCTGTTGGTTTGTTTCTTTTGGGACCTGACTAGAACAATATCAAATGAAAATTTTTATCCTAAGGTTGCTCATTCTCTTTAAGTGAGTCACTTGTTGCATAGAGCAAGCAGTTGAATCTCTTCTAGGGCTATTGTTTTAGCTTGCCCTACTGGTCATGTTTTTCAATGAATGTGCTTTCGGGCTGGGATTGTGGCTCAGTGGTAGAGCACTTGCTTAGCATGTGTGAGGCACTGGGTTTGATTCTCAGCACAGCATATAAATAAAGAATATAAAAGTCCATCAAGAACTAAAAATTATATTAAAAAAAAGATGTCTGCTTCCTAATCAGTCTCCTTATCTTGCTAGGGAAGTCAGATTTCCTTGTCTTTCTTTTCCTAGTGGAGCAGTGTTATAAAATTGACTCCCTCCCATTTTATATGTTAAAATGTTGAAAAAATGTCTTTATGCCATCAGACCTTGCTAGATTGATTCTTTGTAAAACTGTGTATTCCAATCTCAACATAGCAGCTTAAGCATAACCAAGTTTCTTTTCATGGTGGGTAATGTAAATTGATACAATAGATTTGGTGCTTTTTAAACTTTTATCATAAAATTTTGCCTGATGTATACTGGGATGCTAAACAGTAGTGGTGCTGTACTTTCACATTTGTCTTGTTTTAAAACTCAAAGTCTAAAAAATATATTTGGATCAATTAATCCTGTAACTTAACAGGCACATTTCTGCTGGACTTCTCAAGTCTTTGGTGGCAAGTGGTGATGTGTTTTTTTCAACCTAAAGCAAAATAATTCCCAGACTAGAGATTACTATTGTTTTCCATGAGGCTTTATTCTTGTTTTGCCTTTCTAAAGTGAATTAATTTGCCTGAAAACAACTCAGTGTTTAATGTATTATTTCCCTTTTCATTTCATTAGGATAATTTTGATTATTGCTTTGAACAATACTCCAGATAGCTATATCTTTTCACTCATATTGATACATTTCAAGAATTAATAGGAAGTTACATATGCACCAAGTTTTCCCCAGTAGCATTATTTATAATAGTATAAAATTGGAAGTGACCTAAAATTCTACAAGTTGAAAAAGAGGCTAAATAAATTATGGTACTTTTGTATAATAAAATATTATGCAGATATTTTTAAAAACTGAATGAAGACCCTCTCTAAGTACTGTGATAGAAAGGTGTCCAGGATGTTAGGTGCAGAATTTTGTGGTAACCTTTTTATGCAGAAAATGGAGATTTTTATGCATAGTAATAATGTTTATTAATATATAAACTGTTATTATTAGTGAACCTTTCCAGAGTTTCTTTATGCTTGCTTGCCTAGCATGCACAGGGCACTGAGTGCAATCACTAGCACTGCCAAAAAACCAAAACCAAAACCAAACAAAAATCAAACAAATAATGATAAGATTTATAGCATAGTATGTACATAAACTAGTAACATAGTCATTCATCATTATCAAGTATTATGTACTGTGCATAATTTCACTTGATACATATAAACTTTTTTCCTGTTACTGGGATTAAACCCAGAGATAGTTCTTCCACTGAGCTCTATCCCCAACCCTTTTTCCTCTTTTTTTTTTTTTTTTTTTTTTAATTTTAAGGCAGGATCTTACTGAGTTGCGAAGTCCATCCTTGAACATATATTTCTCCTGTCTCAGCCTCCCAAATAGCTGGAATTAATAGGCCTGTACCACCACACCTAGCAGTGTATGTACTATATTTTTATGTGACTAGCAGCATAGTAGGTTTGTTTACACCAGCATCACTACAAACATGTTACTACATGTTGAGCTATAACATTATGACATGACTAGGTAATAAGAATTTTTCAGCTCTGTTATGGGACCATTGTCATAGACTGAAACTCATTGAGTAGAACATGACTGTATAGCCATTTTTTAAGTTAGCTTTTTCATTGCTGTGGATCAAAAGACCTGACAAGAACAATGCAGAGGAGGCTTCAGAGGTTCAATCCATGGTTGGCTGACTCCATAGCTCTGGACCCAAGAAGAGATAGCACATCATGGCAGAAGGACATAGCGGAGGAAAACAGCTCAAAATATGGCAACCAGGAAGCAGAACAGCTCTGCTCACCAGAGAAAATATAAATCCCAAAGTCATACCCCCAGTGACCTACTTCCTCCACACCCTACTTCCCTATAGTTACCATCCAGTTAATCCATATCAGTGGATTAATTCATTGTTTAGGTTACATCTCATCTAATCATTTTATCTCTGAAAATTCTTACATTGTTTCACACGTGAGCTTTTGAGGGATACCTCATACCTCATATATAAACCATAACAGTCACATTACATATATTAACAATATATCCAGTGTATCCACCTAATAATACCTTCAAGAATCGTTCCTTATCAGTTCATAGAACATTTGATATTCAGTTGCAAAAAAATTTATTGACATTCAACTGTTTATTATGAATCATGAATTTTATTATGTGTTTGGTTTATTATGCATTAGGTGCTGGTAACTTTGATCCATGTCTAATGAATTTCCCAGCACACCGTAGGTCCTCAGTTAATGTTTAATAATAACAAATAGCAAAATGGCCTATTTATAGCTGCGTAGTACTTGATTGTATGGATGTGCCATAGTTTATTCAACCACTCTCTTGTGTCTGGGCACTTAGGTTGTTCCTATACTGTATTTTGCAATTACAGACTGCTGCAATGAATAGGCTGGAGAGTGTATACTTTTGTTGTTGAGGTGTATCTTCAGGGTAAATTCCCAAGAGTGGGATTGCTGGGTTAAAAGGTAAGTGCACATATTGTGTCATTAGGTATTGCTAAATTTCCCTTCAGAAGAGTTGTGTCTGTTGGTATTCCCATCGGCACTGTTGTATGAGAGAGAGCGCTGGGTTCCCCATAGCTTTACCAGCAAATGTCTTGTCACAACATTTAATTATCCCTGAGCCAATGAGTGAGAATGATTTCACAGTGTTGTTCTAATTTACATTTTGGTGTGAGATTTAACATCTTTTCATGTTTAAGGGCCATTTTTGTATCTTTGTTGTGTTTTACTTTAAAAAGCCATATCTGATACATTTTTTTGTTATTGTTAGGTCATTCACCTTCAATTTGCCAGGACAGTAGCACTCAATAAATACCAGACATTAATAGGTTTTTTCTCTTTCAGATCTCCCATGGTGGCTTATTCTAATTCGGCAGAAAGCACTGGTGGGCAAACTCCCAGGAGACCATGAAGTCTGTAAAGTTACCAAAATCGCTGTACTGTCACTTTCAGAAATGGAACCTCAGGATCTGGAGCTAGAGGTAAGGTGAAATCAAGGGAAATTTTATGGGAATCTGATGAAATGAAGTAGCAAATATGAGGATTTGGTTCAATAGATGAGGAACATACATTTTAAGAGCTGGATAATATCTTTAAAATAGTTTGATCCTCTGTTTTTCAAAGTGCATTTTAGTATTAGAACCCTTGCTTCAGAAACTGTGAAATCCAGTATGTAAGACACATGCAGACTGGACCCCTTTAGTTGAGGTGGTGTTGGGGTTGGAGATCATTGGGGACGTGCCCACTTGACCTCTCTGGAGAAGCTGCTTTCTACTTCTAGGGAGGCCTGGTGCTTTGCACAATACAGTTTAAAAATTTCCTGATTTTGGGGGAGAGAAGTCAAGAATGGGAGACTTAACTTTTACTTTCTCTTCTTTCACTTGTATTTCTTTTTTAAAAATTTTATTTATATCTCATGAAAAATTTCTAAGCAAATTGCAAAAGAAAACCACTTGGAAGAAACCAAGCCCATAAGTAGAGAGACTTAAGGCCAGAATAATAGATTTCACAGCGTCTGTTTTTTGCCACAAGGTGCTTCCTCCAATAGCATTTATACAATGTCTGCTATTAGTGTGGGAATTTGACGTGTAGGAATTGTCATCACTTGGGCAGAGCCTATTTTATTACTGTGTGATGTGCTGGGCAAGCTTTGTGTGTTACTTGGATTATTACATTCAGTTCCCTAGGACCACCCCATCATATGGTGGGCATTGTTACAGATAATGAAAGGAAGTCTGGCAAAGGTTAAGTCATGTGACAGGTGCATGGTGGGGTCTGGATCTGGTACTCTTGTGGTCTGGTTCTGTATCCCTCTGCTGAGCTGCCTTCCAGTTACCTGAACAACAGGCAAAAGATAATAAAGCCCTTGGCACTTAGGCTTGAATATTAAGCCTGGAGTTTCTGGCAGTCAGATTTGGAGGAGGGAACTTCTCACCCAGAACCTTGTCCATTTGCCAGGTCGTCAGTTTACATATTTGGCACTCCCAGCCCTGTAGTGCACCTCATGTTGGACTCTTCAGGGAGGTTTTCAGATTCCTCATGACCACCAGTCTGTAACATTTTTGAAACTAGTATCTGTCTGATATAGATGGGGTAAAGAAAAAATGTTAGGAAATAATTTTTACATGGAATTTTTAAACACAAATGTAAATATTATGAAAGTTGTATGGATTTCTTTATTCACACTTTTCTTGACAATCTAAGAGAAAGAGATTATCTTTAATAAAAATGGAAATGGGGTTTTCCCCCATGTGACAGTTGAGTGTTTTTACAGCTGTCAGACTGTGAAGTATACTACTCATTAAGGTCATCAAAGATTTTGGTTCACGTTAGGAATTGGATTAATGTAATGACTCTTGCTAATTATCTGTGACAATAACCATAAAGTATTTTCAGAATCTGTCTTGGTGAATAGTTTGGTACATCTGTCTCTCAAGAGATGATAATTTTTGATATTTGCACTTCTGCCTCTTCCCCCCTCTCCTTTTAATCCTGTTTTGGGGTAAAAGAGCTTTCAACAGTGAACAGCAAGAAGGGCAAAGAATGAGCTATGTTAAAAAGCACACATTTTGCCAGGTGTGGTGGTGCACACCTGTAATCCCAGCAGCTTGGAAGGCTGGGGCAGGAGAATTTCGAGGTCAAAGCCAGCCTCAGCAAAAGCAAGGTGCTAAGCAACTCAGTGAGACCCTGTCTCTAAATAAAATACAAAATAGGACTGGGGATGTGGCTCAGTGGTGGGGTTCCCCTGAGTTCAGTCCTCGGTACCTGGAAAAAAAAAATCACAAATTTCCTGCTAATCTTCGAACATGTTAATTTAAATCTTTGGCACCCATTTCAATTTCTATATAACTCTATTTTAGAAGCTTAATCATTTTTTTCCAATGTCCTCATTTGGTATGTGTTAATAACTTGATTAAACAGTAAATTGTAAAGGAGAAGAAAAAAAATAACACCACTTAAAAATAATCCTTGTTAATATTATAATTAAAACTCCTGTGAGTTTTAATGGTTGTTTCCATATGCCTCATGCTCTTGGGAGTACAAACACTATTTTCAAAATAAGTTTTATGTTTTCCATTTTTATATATTTTTTCTACTGAACTCATCTGTCATGAACATACATACTTATGCATGTAAAAAACTTGTTAAACAAAACTAGTTCTGTCTTCTTAGTGTAGCATGTCTTTCTAATTTGGATATCTGTGTATCACTTTGAGTGGTCTGCTGCTTTCATTCTTTCCAGCAGTGCCCTCAGTCTCTTTAGTGTGAGCAGCATTCTCAGATTTGCTAAAGTCTGGTCTGTCTTCTGTAATTGGAGCAGAAACAATTTTATTTCAGAGTCCGGTATTAAAAGAATTTTTAGTTTTCTGCTTCAGTTGCCTTTTTACCCAAGGTATATGATTGATTGCCAGTTTAAAAAAATAATTCACGTACTATAATTCACCCATTTAGAGTATATAATTCAGTGTTTTTTAGAATATGCACAGAATTGTGTGACCATCACCACAATCAATTTTAGAACATTTTGTTATCACTCCCCAAAGAAACCTTTGTACTCACTGGCAGTCATTCCTCATTTCCCCCTAGATTCCAAGCTCCCAAATTCCTAGGTGACTATTAATCTCTTTTCTGTCTCTATAAATTTTTCTATTCTGGACATCCCATATAAATGGAATTATATAGTATGTGACCTTTTGTGACTGATTTCTTTTACTCAGCCTAATGTTTTCAAGTTCATGCATGTTGTAGCACATCATTACTTTATTCCCTTTTATTGCCAAATAATATTCCATTGTATGAGTAAACTACATCTTTTTAAAAATTCATAATCAGTTGAAGGACATATTCCACTATTTAACTGTCATGAATAATGCAGCTATGAATAATTTTGCATTCAAGTTTTTGGTGGACATTTGTTTCCATTTTTCTTGGATAGGTAGGTACCTAGGAAGGAAATTACTGGGTCATATGATAACTCTGTTTTAATTTTTTAAGAACTACCAGAATGTTTTGCAAAGCAGTGTACCAAGTTTAAAAAAAATCTATTTCAGGGTATAAAGAATCTATAGGACTCAAATGAAGGAGAATGAAATAATATATGTTGTTTCTTTGAAAATATATCCTTATAAAATTTTACAGTCTTATGTTCCATGTCTTCATGTCTTGTTTGCTGTATCTATTGCCTCTTAATAGATAAATGTATCTTTTCTGTATTTTGTTTCTCATCAGACTTTGGTTTAAAATTTTATTTCCAGGTGACTGTAGATACTAACTTCTAAAGTAAAATCTTTTATTTTTATTTTCTTAAGTAACAACAGCAATATCAGCCCTTAATCCTGGTTGTGAAATATAAGTTACAAGAGTAATAGAAAAACTAGGAGATTGTAACGTGAAGCCTGTGGTGGTGGTTTTCTTTTTGAGACCAGGTGTTATCAAAGTTGTGATGATGACCTAACCACATGCTGCACAGAGCTCGCTAGGCCTCTGGAAGGCGATCCTGCTGCCGGTGGTGTGTGTTGTGATTCCGAGCGCTATGTCTAAACAAATCATTCAATGACTGGAAGGGCTCCTGAGAAGTAAACTTATCATCCTGGTTTTTTTAGCAGGACAGACTACCCTTTTCAGAACATAATGGTCTATACTTTATTTTCTAAAAGTAACTATACAGGAGATTCTAAAATAGTCATTGAAAATGTTTGTATTTTGAATTTCTACTTAGAAAAATCAGTTTTAAGAGATAAAGACTTCTGGTTAAGGTGATTTAGTTTTTGCTTTGTTATACAGATCTGTAGTCCTTATCAGAACCTTTTGGTGCCATATTTATTTTAGAATTCAACTTTTCTTTCTTTTTTTTTTTCTTTTTTTCTTTTTTTGGTGTTTTCAGAAGGTCATTCCATGCATTATCCACATACCCAGTGGGTGTGGAGCATTATCCTACAGTATAACACATTGATATTTCTTAGAGAATCACATGAATATTCATACTAAGGTGCTAAGTGATGATCATCAGTATCCTCATGTTCATGTCAGTTCAGGGCATGTTTTGCTGTTAAGTGAGTTTTTTTAATACATTTTTTTAAGTTCTTGATGGGCCTTATTTTATTCATTTATTTATATGTGGTGCTGAGAATTGAACCCAGTGCCTCACATGTGTGAGGCAAGCGCTCTACCACTGAGCTAAAACCCCAGTCCTGTTTAGTGAGTTTTTAATAAACTTAAAAATAAACTTTCAGGTTTCAGAGTTATTTTTTGGATTTTGGAGTTGTGGAAAAGGAAGTTAAAGGGTGATGGGTCTATATCAACTTTGTTACGAGTCCTGGATAAGAGTAGATAAAAGAAATAAAAACAAAAACAACATTGCTAGGCTTAGAAGGAGGATCTTCATGGACCATAAATGGAGTAGTAGATCAAACTCAAGCCTAGGCTTTCAAGGCTGGATCCAGAGCAGGCAGTAGCAGGTGGAAATTGGTTGTTCATGATAAGAGGACAAATAGGACTTCATAGGAGAGGGGAGCTGGGAGCCTGGAGCTGTAGCTAAGTGTACTGAAAGACCACAAACTCAGGTGTCGCTCCTCAGCTCATGAAAGCGGCTGTTAGATTGTCTACACCAAGTACGAAAATTCTTCATCAGGAATCTCCTGGGGCAGGGGGCGGGCAGCTAGGGATATAGCCCAATTGGTAGAGTGCTTGCCTAGGATGCACAAGACCCTGGGTTTGATCCCTAGTACCACCAAGGGGGAAAAAAAAAAGAATCTCCTGTTGGCTGCTTCCACTGAGAAACACCAGCCAGGGCGAAAGATTAAGTACCTATTAGCAATGGGCATTAAGTGGTGAGGCTGGTAGCAGAGATTTTAGGAAGGAGAATAATGGAAGATGACTCAAAGTTTTGTTGCTTGAGTGATCCACTGGGTGGTTTAGGCATATCAGAGAAGGAATAAGATCTGGGAAACAGATGTTGATCAGGTTTAGGGACTAGTATCGAGTCCCTCAGTGAGGGGAGCATGTTATTATAAGGATTTTGAGATCAGAGTGAAAGAGTAACATTAAACATAGTGATACTTAAAATGTGGAAAGAGGGTGACACTTTCTAGACAGCATGAAAAAGGAGAAAAGAGCTGAGGATAGAACATTGAGAACACACACACACACCCCAACACCAACAAAGGCGTCTGAGCAGGAGCAGTCAGAGCTAGGGGAGAATCCAGAGAGATTGGCATCATGGGGACCAAAAGATGAGATAACAGGAAATGGTTATTAGTGACACATTCTGAGAGAGAGGACATTCATCCTTTTTCAGAGTTGAGGAGGTTGTCATCTCACTGCCAGTGTAGTTTAGAGTCAGACTAGAGCCCTTACAATCAAGTGACAGAACACTGTACTCTGCTAACTCAATGAGTATATTCAGGGCTCTGAAATGGATCTAAAAGAGATTCTGGCACATGTGAACATGTTAATGGGTATTAGGAAAGGGGCTATTAGGACAGATTCTGGTAATGACCCTGAAGCATAGCAAATGTGTATTTAGCAAAATTTTTATTCTTAGATGTCAATTGTCAAAGTGTTACTAACCTCAACCAGCACATTTTATTCTGCAATTATATTAGATAAGAATTTATTGTAATTATGGTCCTGACCTGAATTTTTGGCCTCTAAATCCTAAATATATCCTTCTCTGTTTTCTTTGTGATTTATCTCTACTGTGTTTTCTAATCATTGAAATAACTATTTTCTATCTACTTGGTCTACTTGGTTGTTTCAGTAACTCTTGAGATGTACTATTAACCCACATGCATGATCAGTAGCATTCAATTCTACACTTTTAGACACATTTATCAAGCAGTTATTAATTAGTAATGAATCATCTTTCTCTTCCTGTTTAGCTCTGTAAGAAGCATCATTTTGGGATTAACAAACCAGAGAAGATTATACCATCTCCTGATGACTCAAAGTTTCTACTGAAGACCTTTACACATATTAAATCCAATGTATCTGCTCCTAATAAAAAGAAAGTAAGAGTTTAGTAGATATGAGTTTTGATTCATCTTTAATTAATTAATTGAGGGGTAATATTCCTGCCAGTAAATTTATTTTCAAACTATTCGTTCTATTGAAGCAGTGTCTTCTCATGTTCTTGGGATTATTCTAACTTGGAAGTCTTCCATTACCCACACTTTACTTTTATTTGTTGTTTAGTACTGGGGGTTGAACTTGGCCTTGTACACAGTCACTGAGCTGTACTCCCAGCCTTACTCATATAGTTTACATTTAATTTCTGCAGTAATAGTAGGTTAATTTCTTACAGGATAAGGAAAGTAAAGAAAAAGAGAAGTTGGAGAGAAGATTACTTGAGGAGTTGCTGAAGATGTTTATGGACTCAGAATCCTTTTATTATAGCTTGACTTATGACCTGACCAATTCGGTGCAGAGGCAGAGCACTGGGAAGAAGGACAGTCGTCCTCTCTGGCAAAAGGTACAAGTCAGATAGAAGCAGGGTTTGTCCTCTGGAACAATTGCCGACCCTTTTGTCTTTTATAGAAAAACTGAAATAATGTGTTTTTGAACTGCTGTTCCTCTGTCTTTTCTAGGTTGATGACCGATTTTTTTGGAATAAATATATGATACAAGATCTTACTGAGATTGGTGTGAGTAGTTGTTTCTTAAGTATCCTAAGTTACAGTTGTTAGTGAATGTTTTTTAATTGCATTAGGATGAATTTTTAAATCTCACTGTGTTTTCCCCTATGGAAAAGAATCAGTTAGGAAAAATCAAGGCATTCCTTTAAGACAGTTTACAGTTCCATTGCCTAGGTTCCCATAAGATAATTGTAATAAAAGGCTGTGAAACTAATGTCCTAAGAGTTCCTGTGAAGAGGTATTTTGTTTGTATCTATTCAGATGTTGAAGCCCCTGTTTCCTGTAGTGATACCACTTATTTCCTTTTCTTACCCTCTCTTTTCTCATCTGGGAATTGGAGTAGTTAAATCCCTAAGGCCATTTCAATACTACCAGTGTTGATTCAGGGAAGACACAGAACATGATGAGATAACTACATCTCATTAGAGGTTCTTTCTGGCTTGATAATCAATTTCTTCCTTCACTCTTTTAGGTATGTTGGAGAATTATGACCATCCAGAGATAGTTTATTCACCAAATATTTATTAAAGCTTTGCTACTGCCACTTACTGTTTTGGATACTTAACAAAGCAGGCAAATAGCCGAGTAGGATCATATATTATCTTTTTCTTAACCTTCAGAAATTTTCCTTCTTTCTGTTTATTTCCATTAGTGTGTTTGAATAAATGATTTCACTTTATCTAGTAGTGTCTTGAGAAAGGTATCTATCATGCCTCTATTGAGAATGAAGTATGAGATTGTTCTCACCTCTATTTATGAAGCTGATTAAACTATGACCACCAAAACCCAGTGACAGGAGTACAATAAGTACTTGAAGTGTATGCAGACAATATTGAGTTACATTTTGCTGAGTTTTTTCAAAACTTTTACATTACCACTTAAAACTGATACTTGGAATTTAAGTGACATTTGGCAACATACATTTCTCTGTTCCTGTCAAGAGTCTTGCATTTATTGCTAGAATAAACACACAAATAGTGAAAATGGTGATAAGAATAATGAATACAGGTAGACCTGTCACCTCACTGTTTCACCTCTGTCTTCCTGAAATCTTCTCTGGAGTCTCCCTAAAACAAAACAAAACAAAGCAACGAAACAAAACTGTGAGACGGAACCTGGAGTGCCTGGTTATAGAAAAAGGTGGATTCAAAACTGATGCTGAGGTTGAGGCTGGGTCCAGTTAGGAAGATGAGAGAGAACATAGAACTAAGCATAGCTTTCGGGAGCCTTTTTTGTTGTTGTTGTAGATGAACACAATACCTTTTTTTATTTGTTTTTATGTGGTGCTGAGGATCGAATCCAGCACCTCATGCATGATGGGCAAGTGCTGAGCCACTGAGCCACAATTTCAGCTCTGGAGCCTTATTTTATTCTCTGCATGTTGTCAGTTGAGAAGTCTGAATATTCTTATTCTGAAAGAAAATAGGAAATCTCTAATCAATACTCTCCTAATTGTGTTGGATGACATTTTAAAATAAGACATATGAGGCTGGGGCTGTAGTTCAGTAGTAGAGTGCTTGCCTAGCATGCTAGCATGTGTGAGGTCCGAGTTCAATCCCTAGCACTTATGATGAGGGGAAAAAAGGTTGGTTGTTGTTGATTTACTGTTTGGATTTTAGCTTGGTGAAGCATTTTTCTACACTGGAAAATAAGTTGGACCTATATGTTTCATAATAATATGATCAGAGTTGACTGTATTTTATTAAAACCTTAATGCATTTGGGAGTTGAAAATAAAATTTTAAGGATATGGATGTTGTGGTACATACCCATAGCCCCAGCTGCTTATGAGGCTGAGGTAGCAGGATTGTGTCAGTAAAGGAGTTTGAGATCAGCTTGGGCAACATAGTGAGACCCTCTCTCCAAAAAATAAGGAAAATAACGATTTTTAAGCCTTATTTTCTGTACCAAGAGGGACAATCACAATAGTTACATTTGTGAAATACTCTATGGCGGGCACTGTGCTAAACACTTTACATATATAATTCACTTAACTTTCACAATAACCTTATGAAGTAATAGTTATTCCTATCATGGAGGTGGATGTTAAGGCACAGTGAAGGTGATTTCCTTCTGCAGATTTGTGAGTGGTGGAGCCTGAATTTGTACCCATGCAGTCTGGCTCCTGTGCTACATTCCCTCTCAGTTCCTTTTGAATGAACACTTCAAAGAAAAGGAAAGGCCCTCTTTTCTTTCTTTCCTCCAGTAGTGTTCAATAAGCAGAAATATGGGTTAAGAATGGAAGGTTTCTGCTTATAATAAGCTGACAAGTATGTGCTGACTCTTGTTTGCCTTTAAGAAAGCAGCAGTGCTATACAGAAGATAAATAATGTGTTCATTTTGTTTTCAGGCACCAGATGTGGACTTTTGGATTATTCCCATTATCCAAGGTTTTGTGCAGATTGAAGAACTTGTGGTTAATTATAATGAATCATCTGATGATGAGAAAAGCAGCCCAGAGACCCCCCCTCAGGAGTCCACCTGTGTAGATGACATTCACCCACGATTTCTAGTGGCTCTCATTTCACGACGGAGTAGGCACAGAGCAGGTGAGTAGAGGGCTATGAATGCATACAAATCAGATCCAAACAAGAATGGAAAATCTGCAGATATTTTGAAATGCTGATGACAGTCATGAATTTGGAAGCACAGTTGGCTTCAAAGTGCTTGGTGACTCTAAATAGTAAGTAAGTAATAGTAAGATATAAGTAGGGACTAATTTTTGAGGAGGATTGATTAGAGGAGAGTTAGCAAAATGAGGTAGAAAAGGAGATTTGTATATACAGAAGAGAAGGAAGTCAACTTGGGATATGCTTTTAAATATTAGCATTCCAACTGACAGCCTGTACCCCAGTGGTAAATTCTTCCTGAGTGCTAGTGTCTTTGGGGGAACCCTTCTCTTTCAGTTTAGAGGAGCTAGTTTAGATTTAGCTTTTAAAAACTATAATGCATACAGTTATGATTTGGGGTAAGTTGATTTTTCCTGGAAGACATACATTTGATTAGGAAGCATCATTTAGTCAGACTAAAAAAGTTTTTAAAATGTTACTATTTTTTGCTTTAATTTTCATTCAGGAATGCGCTACAAACGAAGAGGAGTGGACAAAAATGGAAATGTTGCAAATTATGTGGAGACTGAGCAGTTAATTCATGTTCATAATCATACCCTGTCATTTATTCAAACACGAGGCTCTGTACCTGTCTTTTGGAGCCAGGTTGGGTATCGATATAATCCAAGACCTCGGCTGGACAAAAGTAAGCATGTCAATTATTTGGTTTGCAAATGATGATTTCAGAGGGAATAATTTTTTACAAATTAGATACTTGATAGGTTTAGATTTACTTTGCAAGATACTTCCTTCAAAATGATAACTCTTAGGACTGGGGATGTGGCTTGGTGGTAAAGTATTTGCCTAACGTGCAAAGTCTGTGTTTGATCCCCAGCACTGCAAAAACAAAAATAAAAACAAAATATCTTACTGTGAAATATAGTAGAAAGTGATAGAATAATCACAGGCTAGTAATAGTTAACTAAGTCATTTATTTAACATTAAGAAGTTTTTCCAAACTGGGTGCTGTGGGGCATGCCTGTCATCCCAGCTATTTGGGAGGCTGAGGCAGGAGGATGGCAAGTTTGAGACCAATTGAGCAACTTGGTGAGACCCTGTCTCAGAATAAAAAATAAAAAGGGCTGGGGATGTAGCTCAGTGGTAAAGTGCCCCTGGGTTCAATTCCCAGTACCACAAAAATAAATAACCAACCAACCAAACAAACAAATAAATAAATGAAAAGGTTTCTACAACAGTAAAGCAAATATAGCTTATTTCACAGATTTTAAATTGCTGTTTCATCTAAGAATGCTTTTTTGAATGTTTAACTTTGAAAAAAGGGTATATGTAGTCAATATTTGTAGAGGTAGGAAATAGCTTAATAGTTGAAATCTACCAAAAATCAATGAGATAACTTTACTCAAATGTATTTTTTATTGAGGATTTCATTTTCTTCCAGTATTTTAACTGCAGCATTGCAGTAGCTAAGTCATTTTTATCTAATTAGATTACTAAATGAGGTTTCTTTAAATTTTTTCTTAGAGTATTTTTTTTCTCAAAACTTAATTTGTGGGCTGGGGATGTGGCTCATTTGATAGAGTGCTTGCCTCACATGCACAAGATGCCCTGGGTTCAATCCCCAGCACCACAAAAAAACAAAACCAAAAAAACCTTAATTTGTGTTCTTTGTGAGAATTCAGTAAAACCTCAGTTTTTATATTAGAGTGATTTTTTAAAAATTATAAGTCACATGAAACCTTTTGTGAGAAGTAGGTTGGATATATAAATACTAAATGTCATAATCTTACAGTTGGCATTTTCAGGTGTTTTAGTTTAGTCTAATAGGAAAAAAACAATCACAGATCTTTGACTTAGCGTTTTATTTTAAAATGATGGTTAGACAATCTTTTGTTTGAGTTGTTAATAAATTATTTAAAAGTAAGAATAAAGATGGAATAGACAGTAATTTGTCTTAAACATGGGAAGGAAAAATAGATTTTGTATCACTTCTTTGTAGGTGAAAAGGAAACTGTTGCCTATTTCTGTGCCCATTTCGAAGAACAACTGAAAATTTACAAAAAACAGGTGGGCTTTGATATGTAGTAGTAAAATGTTCCTTTATTTGTAGAATTGACTGTGTTTCTATTTCTTTAAATTTCATGGAAGTATGGTTTACTATTCATAATTAAACAAAGCAGCAATTGTCATGAAGTTAAAATACATGTATAAGCTAAGAATATTTTTAAAAAATCTTTATTGAGTCAACTACTTTATTTTTGCAGTATTGGGGATTGAACCCAAGGGTGCCCTACTACTGAGCTATATCCCCACCCCTTTAAAAATTTTTTATTTTTTTTAAATTTTGAGACAGGATTTCATTAAGTTGCTTAGGGTCTCACTAAGTTGCTGAGACTGAGCTTAAACTTGTGATCCTCCTGCCACAGCCTCTGGAGTCACTGGGATTATAGGTGTGTGCCACCACATTGACTCCAGTCAGTTACTTTAGACTGTATTTGGGTAAGATAGATGAAGCTGCTATCAGTTAATTATTAACAGTCCAAGAAGTATATAGACTAAGAAATGAAAGTCATCTCTCAGTTACTCTGTTACCTCTTATCTACTAGAGATAGCAATTTGATATGCATTTTTCAGTATCTTTTTTTTCTCCAATAACCTTTCATAAGTATTCTTACACTCACATGTAGGAATATAATCATGTAATCCAAAATCAATTGAAAGCTTTTAAGTAAAATACAAGTTCAATAATTTTAATATGATTAATATATAATAGCAGTGTTGTCATCTACTATCAGTGAGACCACTCTGAATGTGTCATGCCATGGGATGCATTTATCTTATGGTAATAATAAATAAAATAGGAAGAAATCTTCTGAAATATAGTAATCATAAAAAAAGATAAATGTATGTGGAAAAGAAAAAAATTGTGGAAGAACACAAAAGAAAACCTAATGTAAATGGAGAGAAAATATCATACTCCTGGAAGGGAAGGCTCAATTTTGAATAGATTTCAGTTCTTCCCAAATTAATATGTAAATTTCATGTATTCTCAGAGTCTCAGGAAGGAATTCTCATAGTAGAAAAAAATTAGGAATATGATAATACAAGATGAAGGCATTTGAGTTTTAGAGAACGCTCACATATTGTTAGCAGAAGCACAATTTTGGCACATTTCAAATGGTGTTATTAATTAAAACATACTGTTTAACAGAGTAATTTTTCTTTTTGATAGCCTACATACCTTATATAAAAAATCAATTTACAATAGATTATGGATCTAAATGTGAAAGGTTAAAAAGTAAATCTTTTAGAAGGCAATATAGAACATCTGACTTTGGGTCTAAAATAGAACTTTAAAGAGCACTAGCCATTGTCTTCTCATGTTTTCAGTATACGATTGTATAGCATATATTTTATTAACTGTTTAATAAGGGGTAATACCCATAAGGAAATAGTTATTTTAAAAAAAAAACCATATGAAAAATTAATAGATTTGACTTTGACTTTAAATTCATGTTTATTAAAACCATAATTTGTTATTCAACTTTATTAACTTATAAATGTGAAACTACTATTATATATGTTATGTGTCATTTGTTAAAATTTGATGATTATTTTTAAGTTCTAAATTATTTTAATAATTTTAACAGTTGATAAATTTGACTTTATTGAAATAACTTCTGTTCATTAAAAGTGACCATTAGAGAATGAAAAGAAAATTCACAAAGTGGGAGAAGATGTTTAAGATTTTTCATTGCACATATAAGACAAAGGTCTCTTATATGTTTAAAAGCTCTTATAAAGGGGGCTAGGGATATAGCTCAGTTGATAGAGTGCTTGCCTCAGAAGCACAGGCTTGGGTTCAAATCCCCAGCACCACAAAAGAAAAAAAAAGCTCTTATAAATTTATTTTAAAAGATGTGTAGGAGCTAGGGTTGTGACTCAGTGATAGAGCGCTTGCCTAGGACATGTGAAACACTGGATTAGATCCTCAGGACCACATAAAAATAAATAAGATAAAGGTATTGTGTCCATCTACAACTAAAAATATTTTTAAAAAGATGTACAACCCAAGTGAAAGTTGAACCAAAGAATCAAGTAGATTCTTCATACAAAAGAATATACAGGAAGTCAAAAAACATGAAAAAATATTCTACTTTATTAATCATCAGAGGAATGCAAATTAAAATCATGATTCACATACCATAATGGCTAAAATAAAAAAGATGGGAAATACCAAGTTTTGGCAAGAATGTAGAGCAAATGAAACTTGAATAGGAAAAATTTAAATTTTGAGTGAGACATATTCAATCCAGGTGACACATACAAAAACATACATTGAACCATAGAAAAACAGTTATTCATCAGGAGGACAGTGATAAAATACAGCACATACAAAATTTGCTTCAAATGAATGTGGTAGATATACATGTACTAAGATGGAAAGATCTTAAAATCACATTGGGAGCAACAAGAGGAAAAACTATTAACAGCACGTGGTATGTTATTTTAAAAATCCAACAGAACAAAATTATGTTGGTTACATATATGTAGTTCTTGTTCACCTATCCACACATGTATGGCATGCACATGTATACAAAAAAGCAATTATGTGAGCGAAAGGACACATCCAACTGATAAAGGAGTTATCTTCAAGGAGGGCTGTGGGATTGTGTTGTGGTCAAAAAGGATTTGGCCTTTTCTGTACCTCCACTTCTTACAATGTAAGTTCATTTTTAGTGATATTTGTAATTATAAGTAGCATTACAAAGAATAGAACACATTTTAAATGTAAAACATAAAAATGAAGCAATACTGAGGTATGTATGTATGCAGAAAAAATAACGCACACTTATCCCTGCTCCCTTTTGACTTTCACATCAATTTAATAGATGTCTGTATTGAGCAGACATGTTCTGATTTCTAATAGTACCCCAACAGTGTTGGTTTATCTACCTTCTTTTCCTGGGTGATTACTTTCCAGGGCGATGGGGCCCTTGGTTGGCTTGACTCACTTGTGGTGGCACTGTTACTCTTGCTAGTGGTTAGCTTAGGCATGGGGCTCTGTGTTCATTGGTGATTTTACCAATAAAGTATGACGTGAGAGAAGTCCCCTGGGAGGCTGCTGGGGAAAGATTTCCTGCTTTAATAAAAAGAGATACAGGAACCAACAGTCCCCTGTGGTGGTTGTGGCAGGATTTGATGTGGAACTGCTGCAGCTATCTCAAGACTGTGAAGAAACTAGCCAGAGTCTTAACTGATATGTTGGTAGGATAAAAAAGATGGAAAGAATGACAAAACAAAAAGGTGGAAGAATTCCAGGCCTGGTGGTGCACACCTATAATCCAAGCTATTCCAGAGGGTCAGAGACCAGCCTCATCAATTTAGCAAGACCCTGTCTCAAAATAAAAAATTTGGGGGTGTAGCTCAGTGGTAAAGTACTCTTGGTTCAAACCCCAGTACTTGAGGTGGGGAGGGGAGAGGTAGAAAGAACCAGTGTCCTTGGTGGTACTGGGAACCTCTGAATTTAGCCATTCTGGAACCGTGCTACTTCCAAACTTGTCCCGGAGATTTGATTTGAGTCAGTGGTTTGTCATTTGCGTTAGAAAACACCTTAAAACATACCTATCCACATTTCAAAACTTAAGTCAGAAAGAGAGCCATACCATGCATACTGTTCTGCAACTGTTTTCACTTAAGATCTTATGGCTACTAGTTAACCATTTTTTGATTGGTAGACCTTTAGAATATACTAGTTGTTTTACTAGTTATTTTTGTTATTATAAAAAGTCTCCAGAAAACATCTTCTATATATTTTGGAATTCTTGTGTGTTTTGTAGAATAAATTTCTGGAAATAAAATTGCTGGATCAGACAGTATGTGTATTTAAAGTTGACCTACCACTTTGTTGTTCCCCAAAAAGAGCACACACCCAGTTCTCACTCCCAGGAACAATGGAAACTGGTGTCCATTTCCCAACATTCACCAATGCTTTCTGTATTCAGTATTCATATTTGCCTACATGTAGGTAAAAACTCATTTTCTGTTTGCATTTATTTATTAACAAGACTGTAACCTCATATTTATTGGCTCTTTATATAGTCTCTTTTTAAAATTTATCCAATGGTTTCTTATTGGATTTATTGCATTCTTTATATATTTTTGGTTTTCATGTTGCTGGTATATTCTCCTGGGTAGTCTTTTTTTTTTTTTTTTTTTTTTTTTTTCCAACTTTTGTGTGTACTGTCAGTGGTGCACAGGCTTAAAAAATTTATTACACCTGTCCGTATTTTTCTTTACGCCCTCTGCTTTTTATGTTGTGCTTGAAAAGTCATGTCCTAACCTATGAAACATATGGAAAACCTTTGGAAACATTAATCTAAATTGTTTTTCTCAAAAAAATTTTTGATTGAAATGTATCTAGAATTTATTTTGTCTATAATTAATGAGATGCGGAGAGCTAATGTAAGCCCCCCCCATATATCCTGGTGGCATTGGGATAATTGTCTAATACCATTGGGGATAGACAGTTATTCCAATACCATTGATAGAACAGTCCATATTTGCTATAGTGGTATGGTTAGTGTATCTTAGATTTCTCTATGGACTTAGATCTTTGGGCCATCAGCACTGTTCTGTTGAGTCACTTACCTATTTCTACTCCAGTTTCACAGTTTAAATTGCTATATAGAACATATTTTGCTCTCCAGTGGGGCAAAGTCCTCTTTATTATTAGTTTCTAAACTTTTTCCATATATTTACTCTTCCCAATGAACTTTAGAATTAACTTTTCATGTCCATGAAATGATCCTGGTCAGATTTTTATTGAGATTATTGAGTGTACAGATTAACTTGGGGAGACTTGACAACTTTATAATGCTGAATCTTGCATTCAGCAACATAGTACATATCTCCATTTATTCAGATTTTCTTTTTTTTTTCTGTACAATAATTTTTATTGCACCCATTATACATATCCATTTAACCTTTAAATTTCTGGTTTTTCAGCAGTTTTATAATGTTCAGTATATTGATTTATTTATTTCTTTTAAAATTACTCTAGACATTTAAAATACTTGCTGTTATAAATATTGGACCATGTTTTCCTTGTGCATTCTAATTGGCTATTGCAAATTTATATATGTTGCAAATTTATAGAAAAGCTATTAATGTCATTGATTTAATTCTTCATAAACCCAAATTTATATAACAAATGGAATTTTAATTTCATAGGAAAAATTAATGTTTGAGTGGATTAATTTCTAGGCATGGTTGTGAAATAATTCTAAAACAATTTCAAATAAATCATTAAAAATCTCATTTGAATGAGACAAACATTATTACTTGTATATGTATATGTATGACTGCATGACCAGTGTGATCCTGCAATATGGATAATCAGAAAAATGAGAGATTACACTCTATTTATGTATGAGCTATCAAAAGGTATAAATGCATTCTATTGTCTTGTACAACTTATTAGAACAAATAAAATCAAAAATTTTTTTAAGAAATCATATGTGGCTGGGGTTGTAGCTCAGTGGTGGAGCACTTGCCTAGCATGTGTGTCGTACTGGGTTCAATTCTCAGCACTACATATACATAAGTAAAATAAAAGTCCATTGACAACTAAAAAATGAAAAAATCACATTATGATTCTACATAATTAATCATAGCTTTTTTCTTTTTATTCACTCTCACAGGTTATTATTAACTTGGTAGACCAGGCAGGAAGAGAGAAGGTTATTGGGGATGCTTACTTGAAACAAGTGCTGCTCTTCAACAACTCACAGCTTACTTACGTTTCCTTTGACTTCCATGAGCATTGGTAAGACACCTTCTTGAGCTCAGTTTTCAGTAGTTACAGTGGTACTCATAGATGTTAACACAAGGACCTTAGTTTCTCCTCTCATTACTGAGAAGAAAAATTTCTGCTAAGGAAAGAATATCATTCGTTTTGATTTTCATATAGACCTTATTTTGGCTAAAAATTCTCAGTTAATTGTTCTAAAATAACAGAATTAAGAGTTTTATTTTTGCTTTGATCACACCAGTTGAAGAGCATTTCCTTTCTGCTTGGGTCTAGCCTAGCAGAAATAACAGAGCTTCCTTACTTAAAAATCTTGTCATACTCTATTAGTTACACTATGAACTAACTTTAACTAGAGTCTGCTCTGGAAAACAGCAATCGGTGCATCTTGTTGAAATTGTCTTTAATTTGTGTATTCTGAAAGCAAGGTGTTTTTTGTTTTTGTTCTGTTGTTTTGGGGTTTTATTTTATTTTTGTTTCACCATATTCCTGACTCTAACCTGGGTTAATTTTCCTAGATATTGGAGATTTGGTGGTGAAGGAAGCTTCTGAAATGTGTAATATGTTTTAGTGTTTTATTTAGATGTGCTTTCTTTCATAATGCAGATTAGTTATAAACAGTGATAGAAGTAGCTATGTAATAGATTGTAGTAGTAACACATATACATATTGCCTTTAATTTTTCCAAGATAAAATATTATATCCTCATTTTGTTTTTATTTTCTTTCTTTTGCCATGGATTTTAGTCGAGGAATGAAGTTTGAGAACGTTCAAACCCTAACAGATGCCATTTATGACATTATTCTTGACATGAAATGGTGTTGGTAGGTATTTTATAAGAAGGTATTCTGGCGCTAGGGATATAGCTCAGTGGGAGAGTGCTTGCCTAGTATGCACAAGACCCTGGTTTCAATCCCCAGCACCACACACACACACAAAAAGGTATTGTACTAGACAAATTCTTGGTCATGTGAAATCATTTGTCTAGTACAACTAAACTTTAAAATAATAGTAGCATGATGAGAAAGCATTTTTGTTTATTTTGCTTCCCAATTTCTATTCTTTTCAAGACAATATTGTTGATCAGTAGGCAGTGTTAACTTTGAACAGGGAACAGATGTCAGGTGGTTGGGCAAAATGAAGTAAAATGCTCTGTACTGTTCTTGAAGGACATCCATTTATTCCTTTTATGCTCTGTGGTACACATTTTCTCTTTCTCATCATCTCTACCATGGAGAGAAGATTTAAAGTTACTAAATTTTCAGGCACTTCAACATTAACAGAGAAGGAAAATTATTCTCAGTCTACCCAAGGTGGATGTAGGAAGAAAAAAAAATTGGCTTAAAGGACAGGAGAGAACATTTGATTTGATTTTAAGACTAAACAGGTGACTAGAAAAATTGAGAAACAAGACATGCTGCATGACTCCTCACTAGGCGATAAAGTAGGTTAGTGTGTTTCAGATAGTGTAGATGCATTTCTACTTTGAATCAAAAGGGGAGGAAGGAGATGGTGTTACAAGTGCTCTCTACTCTGCCTAGTAGTTATAGGACTTGAGAAAAATCAGTTTTTCTCTGTACTTCAGTTTTGCTATTATCTAAAATGGGGATAATTTTGTCACTTCAAACCTATTGTGTATATTAACAATACTGTCTACAAAAGACTCAATATCCTGGCACACATAAATGATATTCCAAGAACATTGCTAACTAGTGCTGCTCTGTTTTTATACTTTAAAGAATTGTGGTTTTTGAGCCTGTAGTCCCAGTGGCTCAGGAGACTGAGGCAGGAAGATTGCAAGTTCAAAGCCAGCCTTAGCAAAAGTGAGGTGCTACGCAACTCAGTGGAACCCTGTCTCTAAATAAAATACAAAATAGGGCTGGGGATGTGGCTCAGTGATCAAGTGCCCCTGAGTTCAATACCCAGTACCCCCCACCAAAAAAAAAAAAAAAATCATGTTTTTTGTAAAATGTGTTAAAGTATTTCAAATTGTAAAATAGTCCTGTACTGTTTCTGAAAAGGGTTGATCAAGCTGGGGTAATATGTAAACAAGAGGGGATTTTTCGAGTTAATTGCATGGACTGTCTGGATCGTACCAATGTGGTCCAAGCTGCCATCGCACGAGTGGTCATGGAACAGCAGGTAATTTGGAGTCTATTCATTTCATTCTAAATAATCATCTTTAAATGTTATCTTTTTCATGTGTAAATAAGCTGTGAAATCTTTTTTTCCAAATTCCAGATGTTCTACAGAACATTTACAAAATACAAACATCACTCTTGCATAAAGCCTGAAAACCACAAACTTTCCGAGAAATAAGTTGTATAAAGTGGCTACCCTTCTATACTAGCCCTATGGGGTGGCAGCTGTTTCTTTCATTGTTTTCCATCATCTTTCTTACCTCAGTGGTCCTTTTTAGAACTTTTAGCCCTCCAACAGCCAAATAAGTCCCTGTATTACAAATTCCCAAAGTGAATGAATTTGAAAATTAAATCCCCAAAGTGAGCCAGGTATGGTGGTATATACCTGTAACCCCAACTACTCAGAAGGCTGAGGAAGGAGGAACTCAGTTCAGAGGCCAGCATGTGTGAGGCTCTGGGTTCATCCCCGGTACTGCAATAAGTAAATAATTCCCAAAATGAAAATACCCAGCATGGTTTCTAGATTTTTGTGTTTTGTTTTTCCTGATACAACCTTGTCACTGAACCTTTTTCTCTTATGTAGTGCTTGAACAGCCAGGCTTCTGAATCTGTTGTATCACATGCTAAGGTTTTGACTCCACCATAGAACGTAAACCTCTCAAACCTGAGTCTTATCCTCTTTTAATGAAAGTATTGATGTATAGGTTTGTTATGATGAGTAAATGAGATAACCTCATGTGAAAAAACTTGGAACACTATCCCTAGAGTAGAATTCACATTTATTGGGCACTCACTGCTCTGCTACTGTTAATATTATTGTTCCTTTGTGCTTTTCTGATATTTAGTTTTACTTCATAGGCAAATTTAAAACAAAGAAGTTAAAAATTATAACAAATGCAAGAGGAGTTCCCTGATTCAAATTCCAGATAAACCCTGTCCCCTCCCCCAAATTATAATAAAACATTATTTCCTTATATTTATTCAACTATAGTAATTCATATAGCTGTCTTTTAACAGTGTTTTATTTTAAAATGTCAGAAAACATTTTTAAAATGTAAGCATGCTAAGTTGTATGTCAGTATGTTTCCTTTTTCTAACAGTACTCATTTTATGCTATGGTTTCCAGGTTCATATATAATCTAACAATGTGTTTGTTTTAGTTGAAGAAATTAGGTGTGATGCTCCCGGAGCAGCCATTACCTGTAAAATGTAATCGAATCTACCAGATAATGTGGGCTAACAATGGTGACTCCATTAGCAGACAGTACGCTGGGACAGCTGCTCTGAAGGTAAATATGTGCAGCAAGCATATGGATTGTTCTGTGGGACACAAGTTAGACTGTGATTTAAAATCAGTTTTGTTTTTGAGAGAAAGGTGTCTTAGACCGCAGATGCTAGGTCTGCGTAGTTTATTCCTTTCTGGAATGTTTGACTAAGGCAGAGGGCATTCATTCACATTGCTGGAGCTGCCAGGTAATGTGACTCTAGCAGATTACCATTAGATTGGAGGGAGAGGTAGACTGAGGAGAGCATGTGCTGTTTCTGGAGGGGGCCAGTTCACTGTTGCCTTAGGAGGTCCTCTGTTGCCATATCTTTGTTTTTCAAGGGAGTCTAGAAATCTGGAATTTTATGTGAATGGATTTTAAAACTGTGTACAGATAAAACAAAGCATATCTACTGGCAGGATTTGGTCTCTATATTATACTTTGTCTTTGCTGAGTTTGAATCCCAAGCCTACCTCTTACTAGCTCTGTAACCTTGGGTAAGTCACTTAGCTGCTGTCTCATTTGCAGTGAGTCTAGGCATATTGCAAAAGGTCACCATGGAATTATAGACTTGATGCTTGTAAGGACTTAGAACAGTCCTTGACACAAAATAAGTGCTGGAGAAGTACTTTATTATTTTCTATTGTTAAATGTCTTTCGATGATCCTACATAGTTAGTCTTCTTAGAATTTTAAGTGTAAATATAGTCTCTGGGAACCAAATGCTGTCCTCTGTGGGCAATAGGAAGTAGTCAAATTAGTTAAATTAGATTTATGTTAATTTTCCTTCAAGGTAATAGTTCATCTCAGGATATTTCTTTTAACAAATTGTACTATCAAGGGCTTAACAAACATCTTTTTGAATTAATGACAAATATAAAAACTTTTTAATAATTGAGAGAAACTTTAGCTTTAGAAGTTCTTATATATTTTATTGTTTAAAGGATAATACTGCTTCCCTGTCCCCCACACACTTAGATTTTAAACTTCTTTGGAATTCATATGCCTCTGTCTTCTGTAATGGCTATTTGTTGCTATACAAGTATTCCTCAAGAATGGACTAACCAGGAGCATGGTCTTCTTAAATTGTCAGTTTGACAACAAGGCCTGTTTCATCTTGGCTAGAAATAATGGGATTGGAATGGGGAAAGAAAGAGAATATATCTTTCTTGCCTTAAGTGTAAGTTACTGCCTCTTTGTGGACCTACTCTGCCATGTTTGTTGTGAAAAACAAGAGAAACAAGAGAAATCTAAATCTTTTTTGGATTATTGTACATGCCAGTGAACAATGGAAACCCCTGGTCTTCCTTTCTACTCTTCTACATATATGCACACACTGGTTAAATCCTGTTATAGTAAATTCTAGGGAACTGTCCACATTTTCCAATATCAGAAATTTGGCTTTTGGTGGGAGGGGTGGGGGGAAGGGAAAAAATAACAGAATGAATCAAACAACATTACTCTATGTAAATTTATGAATACACAAATGGTATGCCTTTACGCCATGTACAAACAGAGAAACAACATGTATCCCATTTGTTTACAATAAAAAATAAAAATAAAAAATAAAAAAAATTTAAAAAAAAGAAATTTGGCTTTTGAATATTATACCAGTTTGAGGCTTGAAAATCTATTGTTTTGGTTTTTCTTTTTTTTTTTTTTGGTACTAGGAACTGAACTCAGAGGCACTTGACCACTGAGCTACATCCCCAGCCTTATTTTATATTTTATTTAGAGACAGGGTCTCACTGAGTTGCTTAGCACCTCGTCATTGCTGAGGCTGGCTTTGAACTTGTGATCCTCCTGCCTCAGCCTCCTGAGCCGGTGGGATTACAGGCGTGTGCCACCATGCCTGGCGGCATTTGTTATATTATTGATTTTGACCTGTAAATTCTAGAAATTCTACAAATTACCAAGGAGGGCTTTACCCTACAGTACCATCTAACTGAAAACTTGGTGCCATAAATAGCATATTTAATTATTTGATATCCTTGAATCAGTCAAATACTGATAAATAATTTAACTGCACTATTTGAAAATTATCAAAGTAATGATTTGGAAATTGTAGAAGTCTTTAGCAATCTAGTCTTGAAATGAAAGCCCAATTTTGAGAATATTCTTATGTTTGAATAAATTGTCAAAATATCTTTCTTTGACAGGGTGACTTTACAAGAACTGGAGAAAGGAAATTAGCAGGAGTTATGAAAGATGGAGTTAATTCAGCCAATAGGTATTACCTTAATCGGTTTAAGGATGCTTATAGGCAAGCTGTTATAGGTAAGGAATATATAACTGCTTTTTTCCCCTCAAGATTTATTATTTTCTTTCCTCATTTTATTGTGTGACTAATATTTTACATAAACCAACTTCATTAACATAAATCATGTTTTGTAATATACTTGTATTTCTATATTGAACATCTTAACCAATAAATCAAATTCAAATTTTTATATTTAAAATTTGACAGATATTTTTGGCTGGAGCAACAAAAGAAACTATCTGTTTTCATACATATATGTCAGTTTGCTACTCCTGTAACATGAGGCAGAGTTGAAGCTCCTGGAGTGTGGAATAAGTTGCCTTAAAACCTCAACAACTGAAAACTGCATATTCTATTTATTTTCCCATTACTCAGGGCTGAGTGGTATAACCAGATAGTTTTGTTTTCCCATAAAGCATTTGTCTTATGTTCTTCTTGTGGACAAATACACATCTTCTTACATGAACATGGCTCAACAAGTTACTCGAGTGCCATATTTGGAGAGCATCCTAACCAACTCATAAATACTTAGAAGAGGAAATGGGGAGGTAGATTGTACAATATAGTATATGAATTATATTGACATATCTTTAATTTTCATAAAATTAGGGATTAAAAACAAGGATTTTTAAAGGAAAATTAAGAATTAGGGTACATGCAGTATGTTCTGGATTAGAATTGAATGCAACATAGCTCACCTGTGGTTTCTGAGAATCTTTTTAACCCCCTCCCCTCTTTTCTTAACCTGATTTTTTTTTTAGCACACATGAAATACCAGGATGGCCTAAACAGTAGTCAGTTAGGAATTAGAGAAATCTGGTATAAAGAAATTTGATTCATTTCCTAGAGATGGGAGTGGGGGGTAGTACATGCTATGACTCGAGAATTTGATTTTTAACTGTTTTATTCTAGAGGAGAAAAAGATACTTTGCATCTAGTGGTTGATCTGGCAACTGAGTTATGTCATTGAGAACCCAGTTTCTGTCCTCCTCTTAATTTAGCCGTTCATCCCACCAGCTTTATCCTGATTCTGAAGCTGGTTTTCTTCAAGGTTTAGAGATAGAGGCCAGTAGCAGTTCTGATTTCTTGTTTCCATTGGTAGGGCCAGTGATTCTTTCCCAGAAGCTATCTCAGGGCTCACTGTCCCACATTTCTTCATAGTGAATGGAATTATAATGATTTATTAACGCTTCAGCAGCATGCCCCTTCAGGAGGAAGTCCTGAAGTTTGTCTATACTAATCTTTCACCACATTTAAAAAAATTTTTTTTTGGGTATCAAGTCATAGGAGTTTTTTATATATTGGGTATACAGATTTACCAGATAAATGAGTTCTGTGGGTTGTCTTTTTCACTTTCATGATAATGCCCTTTGAAACAAAAAGTTTTAAATTTTGATGATTGTCATATTTTTGTTACTTATGATTTTGGTGCCATATCTAAAAAATCTTGCCTAGGCAGAGGTAATAAAGATTTATGTTTATGTGTTCTTCCTAGAGTTTTAGGTCTTACATTCTCTTTTGTTTTTAAAAGCATATTTTAATAAACTAAGATGATAAAAGATATTAACACTTCCACCCTAGATTTGATGCAAGGCATTCCAGTGACAGAAGATCTTTATTCCATATTTACTAAGGAGAAAGAGCATGAAGCTTTGCATAAAGAAAATCAGAGAAGCCACCAGGAACTAATTAGTCAGCTCTTACAAAGTTACATGAAGTTACTACTGCCTGATGATGAGAAGTTCCACGGGGGCTGGGCCCTCATTGATTGTGACCCCAGGTGAGTTGAAATGGTGTCCTGGTGAGTAACCTCCTTAACCTGATATTGGTAAGTTGTCACAATTAATGCTAGCTGTGGGCATGGATGCATGGTACATGGCAATTTTTAGTACAGGATGGTGCTAAGGTACTAAAATGCAAAATTAAGGGGGTGCTAAAAAACTCAGTAATGAAAAGAAATATTTCAATACAAATTTGATTTTTAAAAATTGATATTGGCCAGACTGGGGTTGTGACTCAGTGGCAGAGTGCTTGCCTGGCACATGTGAGGCACTGGGTTCGATTCTCAGCATCACATATAAACAAATAAAATAAAGGTTGATTGCAACTAAAAAAATATTTTAAAAAAATTGATGTTGGCCAACTGCAGCCTGCAGCTGACAGTGTGGGTTCTCTCTCGCCATCTCCAGAGTCTTAAAGTTTATTGTATCCATGCACATAAGTGAGTGCAACAAAATACAAGCGATGCTTTTTATTTTTTATCAAATGCAAAGTGGTCCTAGCCTTTCATAAAATAAATAGGCCAACTAATACTTGACATTTTTTAAACAAAAAGCATCCAGTTTCAAGTGGTTCTTCAAAATATCTTGAATAGCAGACTGTAAATTGATCTACCAAATTGAATGCTTGCTTTTAGACTGAAATCTAAAATGATAATCTTCAATATTATAAATCAGAAACATTTTAGGAAATTTTAGGCCAAGCTCTGAGAATAAAACATTCAAGATTTTATCTTATACATTTCATGTATTTTTAATAAAAGGGACATTAAAATATGCTTTAAAACATAATCAAATGAAGATAGTATTTATGTCTATATAAGTGACATTGACTGACTTCATAGACAAACCTTCCATTACTTTAACCTCATAGAAGATTTCATTTTGATAATAAGTACTGTATATATGGATAGAATTTGCGTACCTTTAAAGTGAGATGAAGTTTTCCTCACATGCCTCAGCAAAGAATTTGTGTTCTTTTAAGCCATTTGTTAACAAAACAAAACAAAACAAACAAAAAAATATATATATATATCTTGGTACCAAAAAGAAATAAATTTTAAAAACACACACACACACACACACACGTTTTTATTTTTTTGTAATAGGGATTGAACCTACTTTAATAGCCACTGAACCACATCCCTAGCCTTTTTTTTTAATTTTTATTTTTTTATTTTATTTTAAGACGGGACCTCCCCAAGTTGCTGAGGATGGCTTTGAACTTGCAGTCTTCCTGCCTCAGCCTCCAAGTTGCTGGGATTACAGGCATGCACCACCATGCTTGGCTTGTTTAACATATTTTGATTCATGTACTTTAGTTGTTTTTCTAAAAAGGAGCAATCTAGTTTAATGCAGCACAGAAAAAATAGTATTTTTAATTCTCACTCAGAAATACTGCAGGCATGGGGCTGGAGTTGTGGCTTGGTGGTAGAGCACTTGCCTGGCATGCGGGAGGCCCTGGGTTCAATCCTCAGCACCATGTATAAATAAATAAATAAAATAAAAGATCCACTGACAACTAAAATATTTTTTAAAAGGAAATACTGCAGGCATCACATTTGCATTTTGCTTGAGTTTTAACCGTGTACTTCAATTTTTTTAAAGGTGTCAATCTTATTTAAAGTATTTTTGTGGGCTGTGGTTGTGGCTCAGTGGTAGGGCCCTTGCCTGGCATATGTGAGGCACTGAGTTTGATTCTCAGCACCACATATAAATAAAAATAAAGGTCCATCAACAACTTAAAAAAAAGTATTTTTGTTTCTATTTTGGGATAGTTGAAATTGGGGAAAATCAAAAGGTTTATTTCTCCTCTTCCTTTTTTTTTTCTTTTTTTTTTTTTTGTTGGTGGTGCTGGGGATTGAACTCAGGGCCTTGTGAACTCTAAGGAAGCACTCTACTGCTGAGCTACATCCCTAGCCCAAGAGGTTTATTTCATAATGGCTACTATTTTATAGGGTCATGTACATCTAATTTGATTTCCAATCCTGTAATCACTTAATTACTTTTGTGTGTGTGTGTGTGTGTGTGTTGGTGCTTGCGATCAAACCCAGGGCTTTATGAATCTTAAACAAATACTACGACTGAACTACCTTATCCAAATCCTATAAATCTTGTAGAAAGTTGGTATCTTGTAAGGAGTATTAAAAAATGTAAAGTATGTATAACTATGTTATTTAAATGACGCTTGCAACAAAATTTGGATGACAGTGCTTTATTAAGAATCATTAGAACCTTTTGGAAGGTTCATGAAAATACTGATAACTTGTAACAACTGGAATCATGAAAATAATGGTGAAATAAGAATTGTCTTCTTGGCTCAGGTCTTTAAAAAAGTCACTGTTGCATAATTAAGAGTTTAAAAAATCTCTTGAATTCTCAGCTTTCAAATATTTATCCCTTAGGAATACAGTTGTGTTTCATTTCTTCTTTAATATGATATGAAATACTTTTTTTTCCCCTAATTTTTAACTTTGACCCCTTTCTAATGCATACAGTTATGCTCCTCATTCCCCTTTAGTCCTGCAATAAAATTTGGCTTTCTGATAACAGGGAACTAGTAATTGTCTTGTGCTCATCTTTGATTAAAGCTCCTGTGTTGAAGAAAAGCTTGTTACCGATAACAAAGGGTAGATCGCAAGGGTCACAGTATCCTTTTCCTTTCCTTTTTACTGTATTTAGGCTGTATAGATGGGGAGTCCTTTCCTTCAAAATAGAACCCAATCTTCTTTCACTGCAAATTAAACACACAAATTTAATGCACTTATCAGGCTTTTTGAAAGTGATACTACCCCCATCAACGTATGTTTCCATATAGTTTTACATTTCATGATAGGCAAGGCAGTCTTTAAGTTCATTTTTGTTGTTGTTTCTTTTTGGGTACCAGGGATTAAACTCAGGGGCACTAGACCACTGAGCCATATCCCCAGCCCTAGTTTGTATTTTATTTAGAGATAGGGTCTTACTGAGTTGCTTAGTGCCTTGCTTTTGCTGAGGCTGGCTTTGAACTTGCAATCCTCCTGCCTCAGTGTCCTGAGCCTCTGGGATTACAGGCATGCACCACCACATTTATTCTGTCCTTACTAATGCCTTGTTTGTAGGACTTCTGTGTCTGGCAGTTACAGCCAGGGGAATAGTGATTTCTCTCTACTCATAAAGCCATAGGATACTTCATGCTTGTAACTGGGTCACTATGGTCTTAGGCTGAGCTTTTTGTTGAATTGGCCTGTTAGTTGTATTTTTCTTCTTGTTTTACTCTTTCATTCTTTTGTTTTAGGGCATATTCAGGTGTGGGCCTCTTGCTGAGTCTCCTTACTAGGTTCCACTTTGTCCTCACATAACTCTCTCTTCCTCAGATGTTATTACATGATGTATTTGGTCTCTAAATTTTTCTTAGATGGTTGGTTATCAAGTGATTGCAAGAGTATCCTTTGCGTTTTTTATTTGCCAAAGCCTCTACTGCCATCCTCATTCTCATCTTCTCGTGTACAGAATAGACCCATCCGTATCAGAGTCATTGGTAACCTTTGACCTTTGAAATACTGAAAGATTCTGGATCTCCTATCAACCCAAGAATCATCAGCTGAGGTGCTTCCTTCCCTGTCTTATTGTGAAAGTTTGTATTTTCTCCACTAACATGCAGTCAGTGCCTGATGGGGAATGGTTCTATTTGTCAGCTTTTTGATCCAGAGAAGTTGCCTCATGTCTAAGGCAGAGGTGTGCAGGGGAGTCCCATTGCTAACCAGGACAACATCAGTGTCTGAGGGAATATGTTGACTTGAGCACTGCAGCTCAAGTTTGAGACTCTCCAGAAGTATCTCCTCTAAGGCTGACTATGCGAGACTGGTTGTGTCTCACAATGGTTGAAGCACTGGCCACATGTCAGGTTTTTTGGTCTCTGTGGGTTCCTGTTGTTACTGTTTTCCTGGAAACTGCCTTTTTTTGAAGCTTTGGGATAGGATGAGGTGGATGGAGCAGATGATGAGGCAAATCCTTTGGAGCTGGTGGCTTCTCAGATCATGTTTTAGCTTATTGGCTAGGGTAGGAGGACAGGGTCTGCCTACCAAAAGTCTTGATATTTCTTTTTAATGGAAGGCACTAAATAACTGTGTGGCTTTTGCCAACATGAGCCCCTTTTGGAGGCCCAGGAGATTTTGGGGCTTAGGTTTGGGCTTTGGCTTAGACTGGAGTAGAGCAGGAACTACCAGTGTCTGAATTATTTTCAGTGTTCTTTTCTGCCTTCCTGTCCCCATAAGATGCTACTTTTTCATTTGTAGACCCATTACCTCTTTCAGATTATTACTACAATTTCCTTGAAGGTAGGTTACTCTCCAGTGGGTTTCATGTGCCCATTTGTCTCTTCAAAGTTAACTGTTAAAATGTCCATCTTGATTAAACAATTAAGAACGCCTATGCTAGGCACAGTGGCACATGCTTGTAATCCCTGCGGCTAAAGAGGCTGAGGCAGGAAGATTGCAAGTTCAAAGCCAGCTTCAGCAACTTAGCAAGACCCTCTCTCAAAATAAAACAAATAAAAAGGACTGGGGATGTGGATCAGTGCTTAAGTGCCTCTGGGTTCAATCCCCAGTACACAAAATAAATAATTCCTTATTAATACCTCTGTAATATGTCTTACTGATATCATTCTTTTTGATACTACTGCAGTTTTTAAAAATTTTGCCACTGGTATTTTTCTTTCATTTTTCTTGCAAAGATTTTCTTGACGGTGTAGTTTACCCCTTTCTCTTGATGAGAGATGTTTTGAAACCTGCTCTTGAGTTGTGTTCTATAGGACCTTTGTAGTCCATTGAGTTGGGAGATAAGGACCCAGAATTGGCCATCCCCAGTGGAAGATGAAGTAGCTCTGGGTGTGGCTTTAGGGCCTGAATACAGCCGGTAGAGGGCTTAACCATTTATACTTGGGGTTTCAGCAGTCACCATGTATCTGCCGGTTTCACCCATCCACTCCTGGACTTGTTTTTTTTTAAAACACTATATAATTCATATCATATAATTCACCTATTCAATGCACAACTCAGTGTTTTTTTATATAGTATATTCAAAGTTGTACAACCATCAGCACAGTTATTTTAAGATATTTTCATCACTACAAAGAGAAGCCCCATACTCTTTAATCACTTCCCTGTTCCCCCAGGTCCCAGCCAAGCCACCATGAATCTTCTGTCTCTTGGGATTTGCTTATTGTTGTGAATTTATATAAGTGGAATAATACCTTTTGGGACTGGCTGATTTCATTTAGCATGTTTTCCAGGATAAATCCACATTATGGCATAAACTTCATTTTTAAAGTAACTGAATAGTATTCCGTTGTATGGATGTACTACATTTTATTCTTTCTTTTGTTCACAACTTTTGGATTATCTTCATATTTTGGCTATTATAGTGTTGCAATGAACATTTTTATACAAGCTTTTGTTTGAGCATGTTTTCAGTTCATTTGAGTGTATATTTTGGCATGAAATTGCCAAATCATTTGGTAATTCCGTTTAACTTTTGAGAAGCTGCCAAAATATTTTCCACAGTGGCTGTGCTACTTCATACTCCCACCAGCATGTATAAAGGTTCCAATTTCTCCAGACTTGACCAATTCTTATTTTCCTTTTTTTTTTTTTTTTTTTTCCAAGTGTCATCCTAGTGTATTTGAAGTATGGTATCATTGTAGCTTTGATTTGCATTTCCCTAATGACAAATGTTAACTTTTTTTTCTTGTGCTCGTTGGCTCTTTTTGTATCTGCCTTGGAAAAAATATTACTCAAATCCATTGCCTATTTTTAAATAGTAAAATTTGTATTTTTATTGAGTCGTAAATAAAGATTTACCAAGATCTGGGCTGGGATCAAGTCAGGCAAATGAGGATTGTGCAAATGCCGAAGCCGATACTGTCTAATTTTTTGATGTCTTGTTCATCATATTTTTGCAATAATTTTGATTTTAAAGTTTTGCACTAATACGGTATCCTGTGATTTTCTTGGCACCCCTTAATTATGCGCGAGACAGTGCCTCCTTCACCAAACCGCAATTCCTGCCGCAGCACAGTTGCGGCAAGCAGTGGCTGGCTGGAGACGGGGCTGTGGCGCCCTTCCTCCTGGACCCTGCAGGAGCTGTCCAGCGTAACGGGGCCTTCTCACACAGCCCCTGCACGTAAGGGGCAGACCTCTCAGACCTTTTGTGTCCTTTCCCGCCATCTCCCTTCCTGCCCCCAGTTGTTGCAGCACAGTCTGGCGAGGGTGGGAAAGAGGATCTTAAATTTGAAAGGACACGGAGGGGGGCGGGGAACTGTAGATGGGCCCTCCAGCTTCTCCACAAAGCCAAGTGTCTGTTCCAGCTCTATTCAGCTCGCTCTCTGGACACCCAAGGCAGCTGCCCCTACCAGGTTTCGCTGAGCGATTAGCCACGGAGCACCCACTCTCCATCAGGTCCCTTGTTGCCGGGTCAGTTGCGGCTGTGGTCCCCTGCCCCGCGACCGTTGCAAAGGCGCGAGCCAAGTATCGCGGGAGCCGACCACCCGGCACCCCTCCCCCACCGGGCTGGGGTCTGTGCCCTCCAAGGAGGGCGCTGGATGCGCAGAGCAAGGCGCGCATGCGCACTGCCAACCAGCCGCGGACGGAAGTGGGCGGCCGGAAGCCAGACGTGTCCCCTGGGCGTGACTTGGCGCGGCCGCATCGCGGTTGCCGCATTCTCCGCATTCGCTGCAGGCGCGAGGTTGGGTGCAGGTGGCTTTGACTGAGCTTCGAGGCATCGACGGACGGACGGACGGACGGACCGACTGACGATGCCGCGCTCCCACCGGCCTCCTCCAACCGCGCAGCGGGCTGCCGCCGCTAATGCTGCGGAGCCCAAGTCTGACGGCGTTCTGGCCATGACTTTCAAGATTTTTCTCCTTTTTGCAGGACTTATGGTTAAAGTTCCTGTGGGGTTGTATTTTTCCTGTAAATTACTTCTTTTTCAGAGTCTGATGTTAATGTCCCCTGAAGACAGCGCCTTCTATGCGACCATTGTCGCGGTGGTCGGGCTGCATGTGGTGCTGGCGATTTTTGTCTTCATAGTGTGGAAGGAGGGTTTGCCTCAGTGGCGGGAAAACAAAAATGAGTAGAGCAGCTTCCTCGGGCTGCAGACGTGGGGGGTGGGGAAGCAGCTAAGGGGTCTTTCTTTTTCTTTCTTCGTATTAAATGTGCTTTTTTTTTTTTTTAAGGGGGAGGGTGGGTGGGGAGGGAAATTAAGTATTTACTGCAGCTAAGACTTCAGTAAAAATGCGGGTGGGGGGAGGGCCGACATTTTTCGACCGCCTGTTACGTGCCAAGTGCTTTTCATTAAGGACATAATGTTTTTGACTGAGGATCATGTTTGCCTGATGTAAATATTAATGCCAAAATAGGAAGATAGGATGAAAGTAACTAATTAGTAGGAGTAGAATTTATTTCATATTAAAATATGTGTCGTGATGTAATTTTTATGGCTTGGCTCAAGCAACAATTTTCTGAATGCACGTAAGTATTGATGCATAAAATTAAATTGCATTTTGCCGTGTTACTCGGTGTTAGTCTCAATGAAGCTCCTTGGATCGTTGAATATGTGGTTTTCTTTTTCCCATTAATTGGTTAATGCTCAAATTTTGGCTCTTAGAATCAGCTTGTTTTATTGGGTTCTGACTTCTTACCGTGTTCTTCACTCTGTTGGGCGAAAATTGAGGTGCATTTGTTGTTCAGATTGCTAGTCATGCTGCAACAAGGTGCTGCGGATGTGGAAGACTGCAGTTCAAGATGTTAGTAAACCCGCAGTACCGTTAAACAATGACCTCATTCTTACGCAGATTAAGTAGTTCCAGCCACAAATGTTTTTTCCCTATTGTTTTCCATTTGCTTATCCATTGGCATTTTGATAAGGTCTGGAGATTTAGTTATGAAATCTTGCGACAGAAATGTCCACTCTTCCAATGGAATTTGGAGACCGGGTTCGGGAATGCAGATTAACTTCCACCTTTTGTTGGAAATGCTGTTGATGTTAGCATAATATTCTCATTTGAGTTCACATTCTTCCTACTATTTGTCAATAATTTGTAGATTTTATACTTTGACCATTTCCTTATTATTTTTACAATGATGTACATTTTACTGTAATTTTGGTTTCATGGTCCATCAACATTCATTCTTGTTTGTAACTTGTATTTTGAGACTTAGTTGTTCAATAGTGAAAAAATAGAATGTAGCTTGAATTTGTTCCGTTTTTGCACATAAATATTTGTGTAAAACTCTTTGAAAATATGTATTCTACAGGAGTGTAAAATACCCTAAATATGCGGTGTTGTTTTGAATGTTAGATGATGAGGTAATCTAAGATTCCTCTCAATCTTAGGTTTTTCTATCTTCCCACTAACCGCCTACTAACTCCCCCTCCCCCAATTATCCTCTTTCCCCTGAGAACTCCTCCCTCTCCTTTTCTGGTTCCCTCTTTTTGGGGAAGGGACTTCTCAGATCCAGTCCTCCTTTCCTCCTCCCCGATTTCCCAAATCTTTTTTCTTATTGTTTTAAATTTTTCCAAATGCATTAATTGCATTACATTTAACTCCAGATTTATAACTGGTTTGGTTATCTTTTGTCCACCTGGCTAATCTTTTGTAATAAGTGACTCTACTATAAGAATTATGCTTGGCCAAAAATGCAGATGAAAATATTTAATTACTTGTGTCATGTTTGTTTAGCCTCATTGATGCTACTCACAGAGATGTGGATGTGCTGTTACTGCTTTCTAACTCTGCCTACTACGTGGCCTAGTAAGTTGCTTTGTTTGTTTTGAGCTTTCAGTTTTTTTTTTTTTTAATTTGAATAAATTTTTTTTAGAATTCATAGCAAAAATATTTAAAGAATATGGTTTTATTACAAATTTCATTGAAGTCTTTTATCACCTTGAAAAATTTAAGAATTATTCATGTTTTTTAAGAGTCACACTGTGTTCTTTTAGCTTAGTAGTATTACCTGTATATCTCCCACATCTTCATATACTCTATTTTTTATTGTTATTGGCCATATATCATTTTTTGTATCACTATACTAGTAGTAAGCATTTTCCCTATTGTTAGGTATCGAATTACCTCCAGGTTTTTGCTGTTGTGAATGATGGCAGCTATTCATATACAGATAAATTGTGCCTGTGCACATATACCAGTTTCTTTTTGGTTAAAAGGAGTCATGAAATTATGTGATTTGTGATTCATTGTCAGATCCATCCCCAGAAAGACTATCAGTTAACAATGCCAGTAGCAAAATAAAAGTATTTGTTTTCTCATACTTTACCAGAATTGAATTTTAATTTATATTTTCTGAGTAAATAGTCACTTACTTTTGGCTTTGTTTCAATTATTTTTTTAGTCATCATTCCAGATGCCTGTGGGTATAGATCACATGGAATTTTCATTCTTGATTTAGGATATAGGATTTATCTGCTGTATTATTTCTAAATAGTTTTGAGTGTTTTGCCTTCATTTTAGGTTAGGTTTTAGATTTTGTTTTAAAAACTTTTTGTAAAACAAAAAGTTTTTTTTGCCTTATAATTGGTTTCTTTTTTAGTGTAAGATCTATAAACCAATATTTTTTTAGCTGTTAAACTATATATGTTATTCTTGTTTAGTGTTGAAAATATTTATTATGTTTAACTCTACTCCAGACTATTTTGTGCGGGGGAAGATTTTATTTTAACTGCATGTAGTAGTTTGGTAGTTATAATTCAGCCAACAAGCCAAATATGCCTTTGATTGTAATCCTCTTTTTATTCCCTCTTCCTAGTTATGATGATGAAGTTGATAAAGTAAACCAGTATCAACGACTGAGTCTAGAAGACCTGGAAAAAATAGAAATAGGTAAATTTTGACATACTAACCAACTCAGAATTCAACACTTGCTTCCAAGTGTAGGTCAGATTATTTTAAGTGACTGGTACAGTATCTGTTAGAAACCAGAAGGGGCTATTTCAAGTAGTCTTTGTCTTCCGACTTCTTTCTAGTCTTAGGGTAGTGATAGATACCGTCTGATAATAGTAACTGGGTTCCTTTTATTTTTGCCTTGTGAAGATAACTCCAGGGATGAAGAAAGTTTAAATAATTGAGTCTTAAAGAGTTTTTCTAGTCTCTTTAAATCAAATGGTCATGATAAGCTTTTATTTTGCACATGCTCATTTAGATTATGAAAACAAGGGCTGGGGATATATCTCAGTTGGTAGAGTGCTTGCCTTGCAAGCACGAGGCCCTGGGTTCAATCCCCAGCACTGCAAAAAAAAAAAAAAAAAAAAAGAACACTAGATTGTGAAAATGAGCTACCTACCTAGTGATGAATGTTTGTTGATTTTTTTGAAGTGACAGAAGAAAGTAAATGTAATGTGGAAGGTATGACTTTACATGTATTCATTTGGGTTTTTAGGTCCTGAACCCACTCTCTTTGGTAAGCCAAAGTTCTCCTGCATGCGACTGTACTACAGATATAAAGAAGCAAGTGGTTATTTCCACACACTGAGAGCTGTAATGCGTAATCCAGAGGAAGATGGAAAAGGTAAAAAAGAGGAAACTATTAAAATATTCAGCAGTGACTTTATATTTATTCTTCTGAGTCCAAATGGAAATAGGAACATTACATATGATGTTGAAAGTTTGTTAATAAGATCTGATCCAGAGAATAGCTTTGTGATCTGAGACCTTTAAATAGCGACTCTGTTCCCAGGATCACAGAAAATTCATTTGAATGGATTTTGTAGTTTGGGACAAAGGGTGTTCTGGTGGGAATTAATGTGTTTAGTTCTGTAAAAAGCCATTATGTTTTCAGGGCTTTTCCCTGGCTGCTCCCCTCTTAGCTAGCCGGCAGAGACCTTGTCTGTCTTGTTCATGGCTGTTCACTCAGCATCTGGTACAGTGTGCTTGGACAAACATATGAGTTACAACAAACCTTTAATTCTAAATGATTAGCTCTCTTGGCCTTTTTCTCTTCTCTTAAAATTTGTTTTAGAACATTTCAAATTAGTGGGGGACTAGTGAATAAGTAGCAGTTTTTAAGTGTATGACCACATATTTCAAGTAAATGTGTATGAATTCAAGCTGCTATATTTTTAGTATGTTTTAGGAAACATTAAGTGGTTATATTTGGGTTTCAGATACCCTTCAGTGCATTGCAGAGATGCTCCAGATCACCAAACAGGCCATGGGATTGGATGTACCTATAATCGAGAAAAAACTTGAGAGGTGAATATACCACTTGTAAGATTTTGTCCCAAGAATAAAGACATTATTATCCAAGGTCTTAGTTCTTTAAAAAGAGGAATGGGGGGAAAAACACATTATTTTAATGTGTTCATATTTAGAAAGGGAAGTGTTGAGTTTCTGTGGATCAAAAGTAGTACTTTTTTAGTTTGTTTAAATTTTGTTTTCAGGTAATTTTTAGACTTACACAAGAGTTGCACACAGTTCAATGTTCCCATGTATCCTTCATTCAGCTTCCCAGTATGTTACCATTTTACATCATCATAGAACATTTATCATGGGGTTGAAGCTCAGAGGTGGAGCGCTTGCCTAGTAAGCATGGAGGCCCTGGATTCAATCCCTAATACCTCCATATTAAATAAATAAAGACAAAGAAATTAACCTTGGCACAATACTGTTAATAAAAGTACAGGACTTATTTGGATCTCACCAGTCTTTTCATCAGTGTTATTTTTCTGTTCTAGGATCCCACATTTGTCTTGTCAGTAGTTTGCTCTAAACTTGGTTCCTTATCTTACCTTATCTTTCATAACTTGGTGTTTTTGGAAGAACATTGGTTAGTTACTTTGCAGAGGATCCTTCAGTTTAGGTTTGACTGATGTTTTGTCATGATTAAGCTGAGGTTATGCATTATTGGGAGGGACACCACGGCACTAGTGTGTGCTTCGCAGTTCATGATATTGCAGGGAGGGGAGGGCATATCCATGCATACTACTGCTAATGCTCACATTTAATACTTGGTTAATTCCAAATTTAAGTACTCTAGAGAAAACAATATGCTTACAGGATCCTAATGAATACCAGTCAGGCCTCATTGTCACTTTCTAATGGGAAGAAAGCCATTTCATTTCCTAGAGGAAAAATTTGGGGTCTTTTGTTAATGGAGATAGTTATTTCAGTAGCTCTATAACCTTCTGTTTTATCTGCAGTATTTTCATGATCAGTGGTCCTGCATGACCAACAAGAGTACAGATGTATGTGCTGAGACATTTGTGGCAAAAGTCTTTATTTATAGCAGTTGTGAGGGATGGTGGAGGAGAGGAGACATTAAGTTAGGTTAAATATCCCAGATCTTTTAAAATAGTTTTAGGTAACCCACAGGAAACATAAGGAATTGGAAAAGTTCCATCTTCCCTCCCCTTCTACATGAATTCAGCCTCCCCAGAATGTGGACAGTTGTAGTTAAGATGCTACAGGTTCCTGCCTATAGCCAGCAAGGCCTTTGCTGCTGGTTGAGATTGTGGATGTTCAGACCTGCACTGCCCAGAATGGAAAGCATTCAACAAGTGGGAGCTACGGAGCCTCTGAAATGTAACTAGTCAGAATTCAGGTCTGCTGAAATTACAATACTAGACCTTGGCTGTCTTAAAGACTTGGGACAAAAAAAGAGTAAGATAGTCATTGTTGAATATTGATTATATGTTGAAATAATATTTTGTATATATTGGGTTTAAATGTTAAAAATTAATTTGACTTTTTAATGTGAATGCTGGACGATTTTAAATTACATATGTAGTTCACATATTTCTATTGGACATCATTGTTATTGTCAAATCCAAGAGGTTATTTTGACTTATCAATTAAAGAATGCAGTTTTTAAGGAATCAGAATCAATTTAAGTTAGCAAAGCATTTTCATTTATTGGATAGTAATAATATTGGATTCCATGGGGAATTTACATTTTTCTTTTCTAATTTATAGGAAGAGCAGTAAACCTCATGAAGACATCATTGGTATCAGGTCTCAAAACCAAGGCTCATTGGCCCAGGGGAAGAATTTTTTAATGAGCAAATTTTCATCTCTAAATCAAAAAGTGAAGCAGACCAAATCCAATGTAAATATTGGCAACCTACGAAAGTTGGGAAACTTTACAAAACCTGAAATGAAAGTTAATTTTCTAAAGCCAAACTTAAAAGTCAATCTTTGGAAATCAGATAGTAGTCTTGAGACTGTGGAAAACTCAGGAGTGATGGATAATAAGGTTCAGGCAGAGTCTGATGGGGACATGTCTTCGGATAATGACTCATACCACTCTGATGAATTCCTTACAAATTCCAAGTCTGATGAAGACAGGCAGCTAGCTAATTCTTTAGAGAGCGTAGGGCCAGTAGATTATGTTCTTCCTAGTTGTGGTATTATTGCTTCAGCACCTCGATTAGGCAGTCGATCCCAGTCTCTCAGCAGCACTGATGTTAGCGTTCATGCTTCCTCAGACATTACTGTTGCTCGCGGAAGTGGGCTTGGGAAAGGTCAGGTGTCTCCTTTGAAGAAAAGTCCTTCTGCTGATAGCATACACATATTGACTGGTTTTGCCAAGCCTGTGGATATTTATTGCCACAGATTCGTGCAAGATGCACAAAACAAAATGACAGAACTATCAGAGATCAGGTGTGTGTCTCAGCAAGCTAGCGAGGAAGGAAATCAAATGACCAATCAAGTTTCTATTGAAGAAACCAAATCAGAATCAACAGAATTAATACCTTCTCGACCGTCTCAGTTAGACGTGTCTTTTTCTGTGACAGGCCCACAGTTTTTGTCAGTTGAACCAGTGCACTCCGTCATGTCTCAGAAGGCCCCCAGCTCTGGTTCAGGCATGTTGGAACCTGAGGTGGGGCTTCATATGACTCCGTCCCCTTCAGAGAGCAGTAGCAGCAGAGCAGTCTCTCCCTTTGCAAAGATTCGAAGCTCCATGGTCCAGGTTGCTAGTATTACCCAAGCTGGGTTAACCCATGGCATAAACTTGGCAGTAGCGAAAGTTCAGAAGAGTCCTGCAGAGCCAGAAGTAGTTAACGAAGTCCAGCAAAAGGAACTTAAAAATATGTTTACACAATGCCAGACACGAATAATTCAGATTTAGGTTTTTGGCCACAAAGAAGCCTGTGGCTTTTATTTGAAAGTTCAAAAAGAAGTTTTCACATATTAGGGGATTTTAACTTATATTGTCTTAATCTATGGATCACAAATTGTTTTATCGGGAAGGGTTTTAAAGGAGTCTGGACCTGAGCTTTCCAAATTGGAGAGTCAAGAGTAGAAATCCACCATCCTAGACTCTAGACCTGATCAGCTTATGTTCTGTAACAGGTCACTTTAGGACAACCTGAACTGGATTTTGGAGGGAAGAGGGGAATGGAATATAGGAAGCAGACACAAAGGGGTAGACCCATTTAAAAGCTTAGCAGTTTTCCGTGTCAGTTCATTCCTGTGTATTACCTCTACAAGGTGGATTATACACTTTAGTTTTTAGTGACTTTCGTGTTACCAGTATGGAGAAACATCGGATATTAAAAAATTGTTTAGTTTTGATGGCTATTAACCACTTTCTATGAACTTGAGGATTTTTGACACTGGTCAAGAAATGTATTCTCATTTGATCCTGATATTCCCCACATTCTAATTTGAATATATTCTTCTGCCTATACTCCCCAAAATGTAGACTTATCAAGTATAAGATAAACCTATTCCATCAGATGTGAATGGCAGTATCTATTAAAATTTCATTTTGCTCTGTTTTCAGGGATGTAAGAATATATTGGCTACTGAAAATTCTAGAAGGAAGTTTTCAAATTTTAACCTTTTTCCAGGGGGGCATTCCTCAACATCTTGTGCAGACTGTCACAACTATTGAAAATTTAGTTTGAAGCACAGTTGTGCTCAAACTGGTTTTATGACCATAACCCTGACCACAAAGAACTGGGGCCTCCATAACCCAAACTGTAAGAAAGCTACGGAGCGTATTCCAGCAAGTATTGGCTTTTCCAGTATCTTGAAGCAATTCTCAGCTGAACATTATGTCTACTGTGACTTTAATAAGCATTCCACTTTTGTTATTTATTAGTGGTGTTTTTTTTTGAAGTGTCAAATCTTGTGACTATTAAAATAAAGTACCATTGTAATTTAAAGTGTGTGTGAGACTTCCTTGCTTGATATTTTATTAAGGTTTGATTTTAAATCACAAATGAAAAATTTGTTAACTGCATGTTTATTCTGTTATTTCACTTTGAAGTATTCTCATGATTTTGAAAATGATGAAATGAAGCAAACAGTACTTTAAATTCTAAACATTCAAAACTGAATGCTTTATTCTGTTCTTACCAACTTGGTCTTGAAGATAGTGTCTGTTCCACAACAGAAGTAAAACCACAAGCCAAGATCAGGTAAGAAAATAAGCCTATTAAAGTTTAGTAGAAATGAATTCTAAAGAGATTTTTTAAAACTGAAATTAAGGCAATGTTCAAAACATTAGTTTCCTGGACATATTCATGTTGGATTAATAATAGTCTTGCCTTTAATAAGAGCAACAAACCTGAATGTCTGTGTTCCTAGGCAAGGGAGAGAGAAGTGCTTCGAAAGGCTTGAGTGTGAAATCTGCCTGGGTGGAAAGTGGGAAGGAGACCATTCTGCTCCACCGCCCAAACTTCCATTCACCCTGCAATGTTTTTCTAAGCGAACACAGGGCTTGTCCACATAGATCATCTTACAGACTTCATGAAAAACAGTCCAAGGTACTGATCATTTGGGAAATTTTATTTACTTTCTTTCAAGGGAACTTTCTGTAAGATCAAGCAAAATTATGATTTCTTTGGTAGATCGTCATTTACATTGGCACAATCAGACACACGGAAACTAATCTACTTTGTTGTAGGACAAAGAATGTTTTTCCTCAGAGATTCAGTTGAGCCTTCGTTTTATTTCTGAAAGTTTAAGGAAGGTCTAGTCTACCAGTTATAAAAATGAAAACCAGTTAGAATTCTAATATAAACATTATTTACATTAGCTTATAAAAATAGATTTAAATGTAGGAAAAGAACAACTAATTTTTACTTCCCCTCATTAGGCATAATGAATTCCTTGATTTTTCAAGGCTGACCCTGTTTCCTTGGTTAAAACCAATGTCAATTTAAGCCTTCCTTACATGAAAAAAATTTTAGGACTCATTTAATTGATGTTTTCAATGAGGTAAGTTACTAGATTTGTATATACCATTGACAGGTTAAAAAAGTAGCAGTCTAACCCTTCTGAAGATTCCTGTTGCCACAATGATACTATTTTGCTTTCTACCTATGGGTAATACTTCATTCCTTTAAAAATCTGAATATCAAAACTAATTGGTCTGGGGAAAACACCGTGCATGGGGTCTTTACCGGACAAGCAGATCCTTCATCTACTACTCGGAACTAACTGAAAAACTTCTATGAAAAGCTCAAAATCCAATACGATCTTTAAAGCAACTAGATGCCACTTACCAGGAAAATCTAGAACCTTTTTTCTTCTGGGGCTGCAGTGCGGCGGTGCAGCTCCGAGCACAGGCTAGGCCCTGCCTTCCATCCCAGCACCATTTTTTTTTTTTTTTTTTTTTGATTTTTAAAAAATTGACTATTTTGGATTTTTGTTATAGTTTGTATTTCAGTAAAACTTTATAAGGTTGTGTTCCCTTAAGTGAGTCCCATAAAATAGTGGTTCCCAAACGCACTGGGATGTAATGAGAAACATAAGGACAATATAGCATTCTTCAAAACGCTATATTCATTCCATTTAAAAGACTATCTCTTATTCTGAGATTGTCCTTTAATTAAAAAAAAAAAAGTGCCCTCAATGATTTCTTTCAGATTACTTGGCAAAATAAATTGGCAACCCTGTCCCCAAATTTTCGGAATTTTACTGGTCCATGAGATGCAAAATCTGGGAACCACTGCCATGTACAAGGCTAGTTTTCCAAGTTGTTAATAAGTGTGGCCAAACACCTGGGAAATGATACCATAGGATTTCACAGGCGAATCTAGCAAGTATGCCCATTCCCCAGACGGACTACTGAACATACTCAAATCCACTGTTAATTGGAAAGACAGAAATCTGAAGCGCACAACCCCTCCAACTTTGAAATTACAACAATTTTCTTCAAATGAAGTTAACATTAGCATTTGAACAGAGTCTGGTCTATGACTTAGCTGCAGCTAAGGAAATAGGTATAATCAGCAACATTTACCAATATTAAACTTTTAATATCAAATACATTTTTGTACATCTTTACTAATTTATATCATTATAAAACAAACTTCAAAAGCTCCATAAAATCAGTGAGGAAAAAGCTCTCACTGAGTATCATATAAACTTCAGATGTCACCAGGCTTGATTTCGGGAAAAGTCATTGGTTTTTGATACAAATTATGTATAAAACTGGTATAAATGACATTTGATTTTTACAATAACGTGGTTACACTTTACTCATTATCCTCCTCGGGTATCAGAACTTTACAGTTCGTTTCCATTCACACATTTTTGCTGTTGGAGCCTGTTTCTTCTTAAAGACTCGAGCTGCTTTGCTCTTAGCCATCGTTCTCTTGACAGCGTCGTCTGGCCAGCACTAAGAGACAGAAACCTGGTTTGAAATACAGAAACAAATTTAAGTCTGGAGCTGAGGTAGTACGATTTTTAAGACCTAGGAATAATGGTTAAAAACAAGTCCAAATGGTGCACGCCTGTAATCCCAGTGGCTCAGGGAGGCTGAGGCAGGAAGATCCAGGGTTCCAAGCCAGCCTCAGTAACTTAGTGAGATGCTAAGATACGAAAAAGGGCTGGGGATGTGGCTCAGTGCCCGAGTTCAATCCCCAGTACCAACCAAACACCACCACCACCACCCCACTCCAAGTGAGGAGACAAATATCACGTACACAGAGGTCAAGAGTTACGTTAGACCCTACAAGGAATTCCCTGAAGAGCAAGAACTGGAGGATAGGCAGCATGCCTGTTCACTGACGTGACCGGCCAACAAAATTCCCCTCGACAAGCCCTTTCATGTGGTGTTCTTAAAAAATACTCATCTGTTTTTAGAAGTCTGTCTCAATTATTGCTAAACACATCAGGAGACCCGGGCACACGAGCAGGCCCTACTCACCGCGCCACCACCAGCAGCTGGTGCAGGTCGTCAGCGGTGATGCTCTGAGGGTCGTTCTTCCGCATTTCCACAAAGTCGTCCTCAACTGCCTTTATTGAAAGAGTAAATGAACTTTAGAAGCGTTCCTTCAAAACTTCCTTGAATGCGCTTTAAAACCATTATTTTTGTGAGGAATAAGATACTTGGTACCTTGACTGATATAAAAATGAGAACGTCAGCTCTGCCTTAGACAGATGAGAACATGGATGACAAAAAGGAAGGAGAGCCAAAACCTCACACAGAAAAACGCTCCTGATGAAACAACAGAATAAAACCCAGATCCATTTGAGAAGGCAAAACAATAAGTTAGTCATCTGCTTAACAACTGACGCCTCTAAACAGAGTGACGCTGGTGAAGACTGCAGAGAGCAGGCACCAGAACCAGCTTTCCAAACCTCTGGAAATAAACTAGACCCGTGCAGCAACCTTGGGAGCATTTACGGAAGAATAACAGGTGACTCTGGGCAAGAAAGGTGAGCTTTGTGGCATTTCAACTTGCTTTACTCCCATATTCTACTCCCTGCCCCCGCCACCCAGGTGAGAGCTTCAAAAATTAACAGCTGTGGCAGCCGAGCGAGCGCACAGAACAGGGCCAGAGTTTCTTCAAAGCACCACTGCCAGAGAACTGCCATGATCTGACCTATTTGGTGGCTCCCTGGAAGAACCCATTGGGCAACATTGTCTTTAGTTAACCTAATCTGGACCCTGCACATTGTGAACAATCTATTTCCCGAGAGCATTTATTCAAAATAATTGGAAGCCCAGGCATAGTGGCACACACCTGTAATCCCAGCAACCTGGGAAGCTGAGGCAGGAGGATCCCAAGTCAAGGCCAGCCTCAGTAACTCAGCGAGACCCTGTCTCAACAAAAAGGACTGGGGATGCAGCTCAGTGGTAAAGCACCCCTGGTTCCAACGCCCAGTACCAAAACAAAAACCATCAGAAGCAAGTGCTAATCATCTTGGCTACCTGATGCATTATATAATGATCACAGTAAACAACCCTTAAATGAAATGCTGAAGAATGAAACGTCTGTAGCAGGGGCTGGGGATGTAGCTTGGTGGTAAAGTGCTTGCCTAGCACATGCAAAGTGTTCATCCTTAGCCTCTCGAAAAGGGAAAAAAAAAAAAAAAAAAAATCTAAAAGCACTAACCAACAAGAAACCCTAGAATCCAGTTTCTAAAGTCTAGGTGCCACATTACATTATTTGAAATGTCTGATTATCAACAAAAATCAGGAGATACACGAAGATAAATGTACAGCCCATGAACTGAGATAAAAAGAAGTCAAAAGAAACTATACCTGAAGAAACCCAAACATTAGACTTACTAGACAAAGACCTTAAACTGGTTATTTTAAATATCTTCGTAGTAAAGGAGACCACATATAGTAGTCCACCGTTAACTGTAGTTCTACCAATATTTCAGTTACCTGCAGTCCAAAACCACACCCAGTTTTAAATGGTGGGCCATCCTAAGTCTCGAGGAAATCTTGCCCTGTCTTGCTGGGACACATCATCCTTTGTTCAGCATGCTCCCACTGTATACCACCTGCTCCTTGGCAGCTGAGCAAGAGACCACATTCACTGAACTTTTATTATTGTATACTGCTATAAATGTCCTCTTATGAACTGTTGTTCATCTCTTGTTGTGCTTAATATATAGATCCTGTATAAAAGGAACGTATAGGGAAAAAAGTATATGCGTGGTCTAGTATTATCTATGGTTTCAGGCTCACACTGGGGATCTTGGGATGTGTCCTTCTCAAATAAGGGGGGAGAGGCTATTGTATAAACTAAAGGAAAATATGAGTACAGTGTCTCATCAAGCAGAGAAGAGCAAACGCAAGTCCAGGGTTGGTGTGGGAGCTGAGGATCCATGGCAGAGCACCTGCCTGGCATATCTGAGACTATGGATCTGCTCCTCAGCAACACGCACACACAAAATAATAACTGAAAAAACTAAACAACCCAAGCAGAACCTTGAATGCAGTAAAAAATGTCTAAGCCTGTACAAAGGACCCTGTCACCAGAAACCACAGGACAGAGGCAGAAGACAGTGAGAAGACACAAAGTGCTGAAAGAAAGATGAAAACCAGAATTCTACATCCAGCAAAATCAGCCTCACAGATAACAATCCCACTAGGTGCAGTGGCGCACACCTGTAATCCCAGTGACTTGAGAGGCTGCAGCGGAAGGATCACAAGTTTGAGGCCAGCCTTAGCAACTTAGAGAGACCCTGTCTCAAACGGTGAGGGGTGGGGATGCAGCTCAGTGGTAGAGTGTCCCTGGGTTCAATCCCAGTACATGGGGTGTGGGGTGTGGAGCCTGGGAGATAATCCCAGATAAGCAAAACCTTTCTCATGAACAGATGTGTCCTACAAAAAACACCAAGAGGCACTCTTTAGGCTGGAACGAAAGGATGCGAGACAATAACATGACCCCACGGGTGAAACGCAGCACTGGCATAGGCAGGAGAAACGCCTGATGTTAAAGACAGGTGCACAGAGCAATGAGCAGCGGCGAGGAAGGGCGGGACTGCGATGACAAGAGCATGACAGAGAAGAACAGATTATGATGAAGCAAATTTTTGTATATCATTATAATTAAGCTGGCCATTAATCCTAAATGATTACATAATTAAGATATTAAAGGCTGGGGATAAGGCTTAGTGGGAAAAGTGCTTGCCTAGCATGTGTGAGGCCCTAAGTTCAATCCCCAGCACTGCCAAAAAGAGGATAGTAATAATTTTAGATCCTGGGCAACTATGGGGAAAATAAAAAGTCAAAGGAATTAGAATGGGACATCAGAAAAGCACATCTATTTCAAACAAACAAAAGAAAGACTAGGTAGAGCAAGAAAAAGGAAAGACATAGAAAGCAAAGAGCAAATTTACCCCCTCTGTGATTACAGTAAACACTGCACACACAGGGAAATCCTTGATGTGACGTGAACGAACCTTGGTTATTTCATCAGATATGCTATAATCCAGGAACCTCAAAAGGGTCAGGTAGATGCGGAATTTGTTGAGCACAGAAGGCAGCACGGCTGAGAGGAGGCTGTTCGTGTACTCCTCCATGTTCGGAGGGATCAGCTGGGGTTGTAAGTGAATCTGACAGTCTGCCTAAGAAGAGAAAGAGGACCCAGTATTTTCCAAATTCCTACATTAATCTACATGTGCAGAGGCTGCATCCTCTATCAGCTCCCAAGGGAATTAGAAAATAGCATTTACTTGTGTGAAAGGAAATCAGTTTTTAATATGATTCATACACACTGTAACTACACAGCAATTATCACCGGGGTTAGCTCTTGCCGGGCACGGAGGCGCACGCCTGTAATCCCAGCGATTTAGGAGGCTAAAGCATGATGATCCAGAGTTCAAAGCCTGCCTCAGCAATTTAGCAAGGCCCTGAGCAACTCAGCAAGACCCTGTCTCTAATAAAATAGAAAAAAGGGCTGGGATGTGGCTGAGGGGTTAAGCACCCTTAGGTTCAATCCCTGGTACCGAAAAAAGAGAAGGGCTGGGAATGCAGCTCAGTGGTGATTCAATCCCTAAGACTGCAAATGAAAAAAAAAAACCAAAAAACAAAAAACTTAATGGTATCAATAAACATAAAAATGTGGACCGTCTCAGAAGGCAGTTTTTTTTTTTTTCTTTCTTTCTTTCTTTTTTGAGACAAGGTCTTACTAAATTGCCCAGGCTATTCTTTAACTTGTGATCCTCCTGTCTCAGCCTCTGAAGTTGCTGGGATTACAGGCATGCCACTACCATTCCTGGCCAACTGAACTTCTTTTCTTTTTGGGGGGGTACCAGGGATTGAACTCAGCAGCACTCGGCCACTGAGTCACACCCCCAGCTCTATTTTGTATTTTATTTAGGGACAGGGTCAGAGTTACTTAGCACCTCACTGTTACTAAGGCTGGCTTTGAACTCATGATCCTCCTGTCTCGGCCTCCCCCAGCCGCTGGGATTACAGGCATGTGTCACCGCTCCCGGCCAACTGAAATTTTTATTGTACTTTTCCACAGAAAACTGAGTAATGTCAAAGGCTATTCCTCATTTTTACAAGTGAACGCTGCACAGCAGCTATACACCTTTTAAACACCTGGGATGTATTTCCCATCATCCTCAGAATTAAAACCTCTCAATCAGCTATTCCATTTCACCATAAAGCATACAATTCATTACCAGGTGATTAAGGACATTTAATAAGGAAAGCTAAAATATTTCTCATATAAGTGGCAGAAGATAATGAGACAGACAGCAGAGCAGAAGTCTGGATGTTAACCCATCTGCAGACAGCTTTTACTTTTTATGCTCAGATGGGGAATGACTGGACCAACAGCTGGGCGATCCTGACTTGCTGACGCCTCTTTCTTGGTAGACATTAAGTTTCTGTCCCAAGGCAGGAACAAAATAATTGATTCCCTTATTAATAAACAGCAGTCATAATTTTTTGAAGAAATATAACTTAGAAGCAACACCAAAATAAAATGAAAATGTGGCTCTCTTCATTTAAAAGTGACTCATCTTCCAGTGGCTGGGGGGTCTGAGGCAGGAGGATCTCGAGTTCAAAGTCAGTCTCAGCAAAAGCCAGGTGCTAAGAAACTCAGTGAGACCTTGTCTCTAAATAAAATACAAACTAGGGCTGGGGATGTGCCGCAGCGGTCGACTGTCCCTGAGTTCAGTCCTGGTAACCCACCGTCCCCAGCCCAAAAAAGACGACTCATCTTACCGGGAGGAGTGAGCGCCCTTCTGAAGTAATTAATACATTGATACTGCAGGGAAATTCCATCTGGTGGTAACTGAAGTCATAGTCCACCTTCTGCCAGGTTATTAGGTTGCTCAGAGCAGTCACATTATGAACACCTAGAAGAGTAAGAACATAATTTTCAGTCACTTGATCTAAATCATGTAAACATTAGTTTGACTGACAAGGATTATAGACATGAGGTTTCTGCTGCTTAAATAAAAAGTATGAGGTGCTGACCAATTTATCAGCCAAATGTCACTAAGCAAATGTTCACTAGGTGATAAGCTTCCCAGACAGTATTAGGTCCACCAGAACTTTCTGGGACCAGGAATACTCAATCTAATGCCTAGTGTCTGATCCACCACCAGACACAAATGGAATCCCAGTAAATAGGGTCACTTCCTAGGCGGTGTGGTCGCAGGGCTACAGTGAACTCAGAGGACTTAGATTTCTATACATAAAGCCCACTCAACTTGACTGGGCCCATATTCACCTCTGCCTGAGGTTACCCAGCCTGCAGTACTGCTTCTCCTATTTTTACCTCCTGAACTGCTCACCAGCACAATGCTATCTTACTTCTCCTGACCTGAGCAGACAAGGCACTCCACTTTCTTGTGATTTTGTAACACGCCCCATAACTGAGTTAGTTCACACCATCTGATCCATTAAATATTTTTTTTTCAGAGATTCTCTGCAAAATGTTTAAAAAGTTCAATGGGAGGTATCAAATGTTTTACAAGATCTTCTCTATACTTCCCCTTCGAGGTAGTAGATTAAAGGCCAAACCTCCTCCCACTTCAGCCTTTAAGAAGCTGCTTGTGCTGATGTGCAGTTTTAAAACGTGAGGACAAAACAGTGGGGTACAGCTTGTGCCATCTGCTTTAATCAGATGACACACAAAGTCTTTTCCTTAAATATGCTTCAAATGTGAATTTGTCTTTGTCAACGGACATCCTTTTGAAAAAAATCATTACCAGGTTTGACTTTAACCGGAAAAGGGTGGCAGGGGCGTCCATGTGCATACCTGGGGTGTCCAGCTGCCCTTGCTCCAGGAGAGTTTCATCGATGACTAGGGAAGTGTTGTTGGGCAGCTGGAGGAGTCCACTGACCAAGCGGTTGGCCGTGTAGTCTTTGTGGGGAGTGAATTTCAAATGGTTCATGTTCTCTATGGTCATCTGCAGACGAAAGGACTGCAACGGAAATGTTCCAATGAGCAAGGATTGAAGTTTCCCTACTTTAAGATGATTATGTATTTGGAGTCAAACACTTTTTCAGATAGAATCGATCTTACATATTTCTAAGGGAGTAATGGCATGGCCTCTGGAAGTCTGAGACACAAAAATGCATCTATTTCCTGTGTTAGACTTTCACTCGCTCTGTAAGCTGCTTTATTCTGTAAGCTGCTTTATTCTCAAATGTCTCAGTCAATAACCAAGGAATAGGTTTATTCTGTCAGTGAAACAAATGTTAGACAACTGACATGTGTGTATCAAATACCCAAAGCTGAGCTCTTCACCTAACACAAGCTAGCAAAACACAGTATTTTACTGTGTTTTGGCGGGGAGAAAAAAAGCTCATCATTTTCCACTATGCTCTTCAGATTCAAATCATATTTATCCATCATAGACCACTGCAGACACTTCTGAACAAGCTGCTGAAAGGAAATCCAAGGAGCAGTGCACACTGAGCCACCTCGGTGTGCTGCAGAGCTCACTCACTACTGCCTCCGGCTGGCCAGAGCAGGAACTCTGCTAGGCCCTGGACACGGCCTTCATGCTGAGCCAGAGCACTCCCAGCGCCCCTTGGACCTGCCCTTAATGCACTTCACGTTTCTACCTGTCCAGCCTGTAAAGCAGCATGCGTGGTGGGGTGGGAGGCAGGCCATGTGCACTGAACCTGTGCTGAGAGCCTCACAAGACAGTGAAGAGCCAGGTGCTAGCTGGACACAGGAGCACGAGGCAACGGGACAGGGCAAAGTGAAAAAGCAGAGGCCCACCAGAGGGGCAGGATAAGAACAGCTCACAGCAGGCTGTAACCTCTAGCACCTCCCTCATACAGCACTCTCTCAACAGTGCTCATTTTGCCCTAGGTATGAGCGACGGGAACCTTGGTTTCCCAGCTGAGTGGCTCTGGGTTGCCCAGGGCTCATTCCCCACTGGCATTCCTCATACATGCCAAGCATGTTGCTCCTCGGAGGCTGTCTCTGTTCTCTGCACAGGTTGACACTTCCCTGAGCAGCCCCAGGCTCGTCACTGCACTTCCCCCTGGTCTGTCAGGATGCACCTGGGAGCTGGGCTTTTCCTACCCAAGCTGTGTGTTGACAGCTTTATCCTGGACCTTCTCCTGGGGCTTTGTTCTATAGGGCGCTTAAATGACATACCACGGATTAATTTATTTGTTCCATGAGGGCAAGGGATCTATTTCCATAATTACTGAAATGTGGTAAAGAACGGGGTGTGGTGGCTCACACCTATAATTCTAGCAGCAACTTAGGAGGCTGAGGCAGGAGGATCTCAAATTCAAGGCCAGCCTGGGCAACTTAGCAAGACCTTGTCTCAAAACAAAAAGGGTAGGGGAGTAGTGCAGTGGTAGAGGGCCTCTGTTCTGGGTTCAATTCCCAGTAACACACATACACATACACACACACAAAGTGGTATAGGGCCTAGGGAATTGCCAAGACCCTCTAATGGGGTCTAGGAGATAAAAATTATGATTTTTTTACCCAGACATTTTCAATATGCAAGATTAAGACTAATGAATTTTACTGCAGAATATGAAAATTTCATTGATAAAATTTCAGATCACACGTTCCAACTACCCTTCAAAAAAAAAAAAAAAATCAAAATATTGCATTACAACAGACTGCAGAGACACAAAGATCTAGTGGTCTCCTATTAATTTAGATATTAAAGAGATTTGCAAAAATGTAAAACAAGGTCATTTTTATCATTAATTTTTTTGATTTGGGAAAAAACTTATTTTTACAAAAACACATTCAAATGTTATTATTTTTAATGAATTATTACTTTAAAATTTTCAGTTTTACTTCTAAATTGTGGGAAATTAATGATAAATGTACCCAACATAAAAAAACAAAAACAAAAACAAAACTAAACAAAACAAAAAAACAGCTCTCTCCATCCTTAGGACCTAATCAAAGGGAGAAAGGCTTGTCTGTTCTGGTCACTGCTGCTTCCTAACGGCCTACAAGAACACAAGCCCTTAGAGACACTCAATAAACTGGTTCAGTGACTGATCCAGACCAACCTCTCGTATTTCCAAAGCAAGAGGTGATTGGTATTTTCCATCGCATGATGTATCAGAAGCAATTCCCCTGTTCCCAAGATCCTACCACACACAAATACTGTACTCCAGATCACCTGGCAAGGAAAGAAAGCTCAACTTCCCAAACAGTAATTGAAACTGGGGCAATGAAGAGAAAGTTTTGTTTTGTTTTAATTAACTTAGCTAAAACAATTAGGTTCCGATAATTTAGAACTTATTTAGATTTAAGTTTTTAATGCAAAAGGACACCAAATTGCACAAATTGACATTGACTGAGAATACAATTTTAAGGGAGTTACTGGGATTGTGTTAATTGTTAGACTTACAGAAAGTGGTGCTAAAGCAAAAAAAGTGGAACATTTAGGAGAGAGGGCACGCTTTCAATCATGCAACTCGGCAGGTATTGTTTCCCCTTAAGTGACATCTATTAAAATCTCAAACTTGAGTATGTGGGTTGAATGGAAGACAATGAGAAGGGTTTCTGGTGTGCGTTAGGTTTATGATGAGTATTTATGTTGATCTTACTGCTGGAACAAGATGTTGAATAATTCGATATAAGTGTTCTGTGAAGGTACTATTCCGTGGGCAACCACTCAAGTTAACTGTAAATTTTCCTAGTGGAAGAACATCTCTTCTTGTATATCTAGGGAAAAAAAAAAGAAAAAAGAAAAAAAAAAAAAAAGAAAGAAAAAGAAATCAATAAATGAGATACTGAAGTGATTTCCTGGTTTCATTCAAAAAGCAAATAAAAATTAGCTTAATGTTATCATTAAAAGTGTAGAATAATATTCAGGCTAGCTTTTTTTTTTTTTTTTTTGGTGGTACTGGGAATTGAACCCAGGAGCACTCTACCTCTGAGCTCCAACCTGACCCTTCTTTTTTTGAGACAGGGTCTTGATAGGGTTCCCAGGCTGACCCCAAACTTATGATCCTCTTGCCTCAGCCTTAAGTAGCTGGAATTTGTCTAGCTATTTTATCAGAATAACCACAAATAAAATTAATAGCCAATATTATTCTGAGCTTATACACTTCCTCATGTAATTTCCAAACATTCTGAGATAGGTTCTATTATCTTTGTTTTACAGAATAAAAATCTTGCGGTACGGAACTTATATAGTTGGAGTATCCCTTATTTAAAATGCATGAGACCATGAATACTTCAGATTTTGGAATATTTGCATAGACTTTACTGGGTAAACACCTATCTGAAATCCAAAATCTGTGATGCTCCATAATCTGAGATGGAGCCTACTAGTATTCAAAGTTTCAGAGCTGGGAGCCTTTCAGGTTTTTGGATTAGAGATGTTCAACCTGTAACATGCTCATCTAGTCAGGAAGTGATAGAGCCAAGATTCAAAATCAGGCAGTTTGGTTCCAAAGCCTGAGCTCTCAATCATTACATACCACTATGTCAGATCCCACCAGAGGAGCATAACACAGGGCACAAAGCTGTTTGCTGCAATGCTGTGGTTACTACAAAGAAAAACTGGGAGATGGTTATAGTATAGCACAACTGTAAAATGAAACAGTGTGCAGCCATTAAAAAGTTCATGAAGAACTACAATGGGAAAATGTTTTATATGTATTAAATGCTAAAAGCAACACATAGATCTAAGTATAACTGATAAGTACATTGGTATATATAATATGCATATATAAATATAAAAACACGAATAAGTACCACAATGGTAACTGAGATTATCTCCTAGTGGTGAGATGACAGATGACTGCTATGTTCTTCTTCAAGTTCCTGGAACTTGTTGAAGGAGCACATTATTTTTGAAATCAGAAACAGAGTGGAGTCAAGGGGTGAGGCCAATGCCAACGTATAAATTAAAATGTGCACACGAAGTAACTCATTGACTGTTTTTTAGAAGCACAGCCTCGGGATGTGCAAACAGAATACAGAAGGTAAAAAGTGGCCGGGGATTCGGCTCAGTAGTCTAGCGTGTGTGCAAGCCCTGGGTTCAATCCCCAGCACTGCAAACAAAAAAGCAGCAGCTCATTTTACTCATCAGTCAGGCCCTTTATCTGATTCTGGCTCTAACATTCAGGGGACATAATCAAAATAAATGTGAAACCGAGGGAAACAAAGAATCGGTGATGTGGCCTAACACTTAACACTGAACAAGTAAGAATCGGTGGATGATGAAGCCTAGTAAACTGCAACACATGAGTTACGCCAGAGCCTTCCTGGCTCTTCCACTCTCCACGCCACACGGAAAGGTCCTCACCCCCACCAGGACACGGATGGCACTTACACTGCAGAGATGAGGTGGAGTATAAGGTACTCGGCAGCCAGGCTGTCTCCCAGCAGTGCGTGAGTGAGGAACCCGAGCAGCTCTGCTCGGACCGGAGACAACTCAGACATGAAGGCCGACACGACTGCAGGAGGAAGGAGGGTCACTCAGAGCACGCCAGCTCCTCAGGCCTCTCAGTGCCAAGGAGCTCAGAGCTCAGCAGGTAATAGGTATGCACCCGAACACTAGCTACTAAGTGACAAATGAGGGCACTCCCGGGGACGACAGCTTGCCCCCTCTTCCACTCCCTCTGGGTCAGAGAATTAACAAGAGGAGAATGGGGCCAAGCACAGACATTATAGGAAACAGGTATTCCGAGGGAGGAGGAGCTGACTCAGTGCCACTGAGCACAGGTCACACCCAGCTCCTGACACACGAGGGAAGAGTCTGTGGCTCACTTACACTTACAGGTTCTGCTCTCCTCTTTGTTAAGGCAGGCGGGCAACAACGGATTGATGTGCTGCAGCTTCTGGGCTAAAATCACATGAATTCTTGGCACCAAGGAGGCAGGAGGACTGTGTACCCTCTGCTCCTCTGCTGTGTCTGTGCACTCCATGGGGTCCAGCAACGCAGAAGCATCCCTGTGTTGGACACCAGTTGCAAGGATGTGAAAATCAGGTGCATATCTGAAGGCAAAATTACAATTCAAGCCAAGGCTACTTCTACCTGTACCTCTCCTTAAGGGCAGAAAGTGGCTCCTCATTCTTAACCATTTCCCCTCAGAGATTTCAGGCCAGGTTGGTAGTATGATAGAATGGATTTATTCCATTCTTCATAATCAATGTTTTTCACTCAGCATGATGTCATTAGCACTGCCATCAGTGGGTTACAGGATGTCATTCATAAGGTTATTTTGACACACACTTATTCTGAAACTACCAGCTGAAACATCAAATAGTTCACTGCATATTTCAAAACTGGGGTCTTCTCAAAAAGTCATCCAGTAACTATTTTTTGGTGTATGGAAAATCATTTGTCCCTACCTTGCTATTTGTCTTTGCTAAATTTTATTCTTACTTGATCTCTTCCTTGAATATTGAGCAGAAAAGCCATGAAGATAGCATGTATTTTTCAGATTTGCTAAATAAATTAATCTATGATGGATTTATTGTAAGATATAAATGAATGACTAAAATGTTTTAAAATTGACTATTCTAACTGTACCACATAATGCACAATATTCAACACTGCACACAAATTCATGAAATGCTCACGACTACCCTCGTTTACAATGAGGAAACCAAGCCTGAGGTCACACAGTCACTGAGGGGCCAAAGAGGATCCCAACCTGCAGTCGGTCCCAGTCTGTGTTCCCACCTCTAAGCTAAGCAGTAACTCAGGACAAAGTATTCACAGCCAGAAATAGCCAAGAAAAGCAATTTTAGGGACTGTTACTAAGAGATTGTTACATTCAAGTTATTTAAAATGTGTTTTGTAACAATTTTTCCTAGTGTGAAAAATGTTAAGCTCTTCCTCTGCAGACCATGATGAATATCTAGTCTTCAACAAGAGAACTCCACTGTATCCAGGGAATAGTGGTCCTCTCTTTGGGAAATATTAAAAGAAAAAATAATAAGGACGATCTGGATGGTACCACATTTTGTTAATGAAAAAAAATTAGAGTACAAATGCGCACATATACGATTGCTTCCTTTTATGGAAGAAAAAACGAGTAATAAAAAAAAATGTGCATCTATGCAAAAAAGAAGTATAGGAAGGATAAACCGGCTGGGTGGGACGAGGCAGGCAGGGGTGTGAAGCCGATGGCCAGAATAGCAACTGAGATGCTCCGATTTGCCAACAGTATCAATGTTGTTCTTAGGACAGAGAAAAAACTGAGGTGAAACAATTAGACACAAATGACCCTATGTGAAATGAATCACGGAAGTCACACTGAACTGCAGAGAGGCTAACTGAGGAACTGTGAAACACAATTGCAACTACACAACCTCATTCTGAAACCAAACAACTACTAGCTCCTTGGGTCGCTGAGGCAGGAAGATGGTGGGACTGAGGCCAGCGTGGGCCACTCAGTGAGAACCTATCTCAAAACTTAAAAGGACTGGGGCTGAAGCTCAGTGGCAGAGGACCTGAGTTCAATACCTCGTACAAAGCAGTACCAAAAAAAGAGCTGACGTCTGCGATTTATTGTCACCTGTTCCCCAAATTTGCGTGCACAGAGCATGAATGAGCGGCAAAGCGCCCAGGGCCTGAGCACTGAGTGCTGGCAAGTCTGGGCTGAGGGCACAGGGAATTCTCTCGACTATCCTGCCACTTTTCTGAATGTGTGAAATCATATCGAAATAAAAACTGACCCACAAAACAGAGAAAACAGACTCACCTCTCATCAGTACTCAGGACGCTCAGCACGGGATCCACAGAGAGCACGCCGTACAGCTCGAGGACGTCGTTCACTTTGAAACCGTCCCAGTCCTCGTAGACCTAGAGCAACCACAGGAAACACCAGGGGCGCTGACACAGGGGGTCCGGACCTCAAGCCTTCGGCCAAGAATGGATTCGGGTACTTCCCAGAGGAGACCAGGAGGGGCGAGGAACTTGCCTGCAGTCACCACTGGTTGGCAAGTTAAAAACCGAACCAACCAGGGCTGTTTCAACGAGCCACCCACTCCACAGAAAGGGCCTGCCCAGACGGAAGCTGGAGCACCCGTCATCTCAAAACCTGCCAACTGAGAAGCAGAACGAAACCCAGGACTCGGGGTCATCGGGTCAGGCTCGCTCAGAAACCACGCGACACTCAGGGGATTAATACAGAACGCGCACGGCCACGAGATCTTTCACAACAATAAAAAACTTTTAAAACCGTCTGTTAAAACGGGCTTTTGTCGAAGGCTCTCACTGATCAAGATGGGATGCAAGCAGGACTTGGGAGAATGTGGGAATTTCAGTCCCAGTGCTGTGTGACCAAAGAACCATTTAAGCGAAAGCCAAGACGAACATGAATGGAGACGTTCAGGGACCATTTCTGAACTTTCTATCACTTGTTTACCTATCAGGTTCGAAAAACCAGAATAAGCAAGACAGAACAAATTTTTAATATTTTTCTTCTCTTTTAAATAAGGGAGAAATGGTTTTTATATGAGAAGGAAAAAAAATGGCAAAAATGAAATCGGTGTGTCAAAAATGACAATAGGAAGGAAGTAGACATAAAAAAGCTGTTCCACTGCTGTTCTTCTATCCTTTAAGAATGCTGTGGTAGCCAGAACAAGGGCCCCTTAAAGACTTTGTGACCTAGTCCTTGTCAATGCGACCGTGCATGCAAGAGGGGACTCCAAGTGTGAGTAAAGACCCCGACACGGGGAGATTAGCCTGGAGTGTGAGTGGGCCCCACGCCACCACACAAGTCCTTAAGAGGGGACGTTCTGGCTAACGGTTGGATGGAGATGTGGCTATGAGAACAGGCAGGTGTGCTGGTGCTGGCCTCGAGATGGAGCTCCAGAGGGCCCCAGCCAAGGCTGCAGCCTTCCCTAGGAGCCGGATAAGGCGGGAACCACACTCACTCCCAGATGCTCCTGAGAGCCTCAAGGAACTGACCCCAGCGAGACGCACATTAGACTTCCAGCCCAAACCGGTAAAAGAATGGGACTCTGAGGTTTCCGGTCATTTGTTAGAGCAGCAAAACAATGCCAAGAGGTTTCCATTTCAATTTTGAGACACAAAACCTACCCGCTGATGTCTGGGCTGGGACAGGCTTGATTACCTTTACAAGGCAGGCAGGGCCCTTCTCGCCTGGCAGTGGGAAATTCAGATCAAAAGGAGAAGAGAGGTGCAGGGAGTTCGGGTGCTGCCCGGAGGAAGCTTCAGTTTCTAAACGCTTTGGTTCTCCGCACCACTGAAGGCCACCGGCACTCCCTAGGGTCAAAGAACAGCACTTAGTCACTGCCAAAGCCTCCTGGAAAAACAGAGCATTCCAAGGTGCCTTTCAAGTTTGACAGTGATGTTTCTTAGCTCAAGAAGTTCAAGTCGCTACAGTTTTCAAAAAGCATTCTAACAAAGAGAACAAAAATACGGATCTGAAATTTAAATTTCTTTTCCTACCATAAAATGGCAATAAATTGCTCCCATCCAATCCCACAGAAGCACTTTAAGAAGTTAATATTCAATACAGCTGCTCTGACACGTCTGATCCAAGGAATACACACTCTACTTACGACAGAATTCTTTTGGAGAACACAATTCTTTTCTATTAAAGCCAAAAAGCAATATATTCATTTGTCATATATTTATTAATATACACTAAGCAAGAATCAGACTAATTACTGGGAATATACAGATCATTAAAAGGCACTTCTGAGTAGTTACGAGTTAAGGCTGATAACTAATCAGAATCAAAATATAGCCTGCTGTACCACATAATACCATTCAGCAATAAAAAGGAATAAACTGGGGCTGGGTTGTGGCTCAGTGGCAGAGTGCTTGCCTCGCACATGCGAGGCACTGGGTTCGATCCTCAGCACTGCATAAAAATAAATAAAATAAAGGTAATGTGTTCATCTATAACTAAAAAATATATGTTAAAAAAAAAAAGAGAAATATACTACCGATACATGCAACAACTTTTATGGGTTCTAAGGGACTTATGCTGAATGGAAGAAGCCAATCTACAAAGTTTACGTAATATATGATTCCATTTATATGATGTTCTTATAATGCCAACACTGTAGAGAAGGAAGGCAGAGTTGTGGTTACCAGGGCTAGGGAGCTGGGGGCAGGTGGCACGGTTGGTCATTAAGAGGCAAGAGGAGCGAGCTGGGTAACAAACTGCTGAGAATAAACTAGGTGTGCATAAATAAACGTGGAAAAATGTGAGTTCTGAATTAGCTTGACAGACTAGACTAAGGTCCGTGCAAGATATGACCACGGAGGGTATGCAGACCTCTGTATTACTTCTTACAAGTGTGTCCAACTCTACACTTCTCTCAAAATAAGTTTAAACACATGAACAGCTTGAAAGACTGCCTGGAAACCAACAAGCTGAACTTAACATAAACAATGTGCACACGTATAAAGAGCCCCGCAGCGGGACATGAGTAAGAAGCGGAGACACAGGAGGAGCATCGGCTGCTGCAGCTCTAGGTCACCATTTCCTGGACCAAACACATCATGTACTGCTTCAATACACCAGTAATTTGCATGAACTCGGGGGTAGACGAAGAAAAAGAATATTTTCACATTTGTACAGTCGCAATTCCAACTTTTACAACATTAAAATATGTCCGCATTAATGCAATTCACAAATGTGAGTTCATAAGGTAAAGTAACTTAAATAAAACTCATTAGTAAATCTGTTTATCCCAACGATTAAATTTGCTCTCTTAATCCAATTTTGCAGTAATCAACCAGACTCAATTGTTTTCTCCCTTTAATTTTCACTCTGATTAAAGGTGCTAAAAGAAAGTGAGCATATAAAAAGGAGACAAAAAGACAAACTTATCTACCTGTCATGTTAAAGAAATTCACTGCTCATGAAGGTTGAGAAATCAATAACAGTATTTAGTGATTCTGAAATTCTCTTATCACTAGGAAAATGTCAACTTTTGGTCTCCTTGTTCAAATTAAAATTAACCATATTTTAAGCATTTTAAAAAATAAACCAAGGGCTGGGGATATAGCTCAGTTTGTAGAGTGCTTGCCTGTCAACCACAAGACCCTGGTTCAATCCTCAGCACAGCAAAAAACAAATAAATAAATACAAATTCATTTAGTATTATCACAATTTCATATTTTTGATATTTTTAATCTTACAAAATTAAATGAAAGTCCCAAAAAGAATACGAGAAAAATGTTTCAGATATAGAAATCAAGTCATTTTTAGGGTAAAGTACCAAGCTTCCATATTACTTAAGAGATGGGATAAAAATAAAAATGAAGACAGAAAAGACCTTTTCTAGCTACCACTTGAGGCTCTAAAACGCACATTAAAGCAGCTGCTTCTCACTAAGTGATGTCTAATTGCTCAATTACGAAGCATGGTTTGAGCAAAGAGTAATGGATCAACTCTTCTGCCCGCTAGGCAGGGGCCTTGCCAGCCACTGAGCTACACCCCCAGATCTAAAGCTGTCTACAACTCTGATAAATTTGAAGCAGGGTTGCTACGTCGTTACTAGCTCATAAATCTATAAATACATCATGCAACAATTAATTTAGAAAATGAGTCTACTGCAAGGGAGCAGGAATCTATGGCAAGCCGGTTGGCACACACTACCTGCTTGTCTGGCACCTGCGTGTTGGTCTTTCTGTTTGTGAGGCTGTAGGTCCATGTCTTCATCATCTTCGTAACTCCTCTTGTGACGACTGGGAGTGTAGGAGGTCGAGGGGCTGACCCGAGCTTGGTTTGCATTGACATAGGCGTTAAATGAATGGTCAAGAAAGACTACCATGAATTGAGAGATATGCTAGATTGTGCTAATTATATGACTAATGAAAGATGAGTGGTTTGGTAATTCAGTTAAAATGAAAGGAGGCTAGTCTTCCAGTTTGGGTCATGAAAATGAACAAGTATCAACCTTATGCCCCCCACCTGCACTGGAAACAACCATCAAACTGGACAAAATAAGTGAATCGACTGTTTTCAGCCACTGAACAACAGGATCATCATGGGCTACGATGCGCATGCGCACAGGGCGATGTGCAGCAGGTGAAGCCCGCTCCCTGCAGCTCTCTGTGGGAGGCATTTCCGTAAGTGCAGCAAAGAGGCCTGGAGGCCCTGCACTCGCAGAGCACTTCGTTCAGGGCTACCGAAGCAACTGGAACTCACAGAACAGAAAAGTACTAGACAGGAAGCAGCTGTAGACAGAGATGCAGAAATCTGTACAGTTTCCATCTGTATCTTTGGCCCTGTATCATCAGCCGAGATTCCTCAACCCTTCACAGAAAAAACTGCTGGTTGCCCAAGAATGAAATGGAAACTCTGCAAGTACTAGAAGTGGACTCTGTTGAACACTGAACACCCCAGACCTTCAGAGACCTAGACACGGCATACCTCATGAGTAAGAACTGTGCCGTGCACCAAGGGCTGCTCTATGCCCACTTCAGCAAATCCCCAAGCACACCTTGACATGATCGAAGTGATCCAGTAAGTTGCCTGTCAGAAATAAATGAGACAATGGCCCCTGAAGCTGGGGCCCTTATGGTCTGGCAGCCCAGCTTTGTCCTGTCATCCCATCCCCACCCGAACCCTGGTGGCCTACTCCTACTCCCCAGTCCCTCGCAAAATGTTTTTTACTTCTGTGGTTTTAATAAAAATTTCACCAGTTTAAAAAAAAAAGAAAAAAAAATGAGACATTCTTAAAGACAGAAAACTGAACTCCTCACAGCCTACAATAAGACATCCTTAGGTATAAAAAGAAGCAGGGAAATGTGTCCCATAATCAGGATCAAAACCAGCCAATAGAAATATTAGAATGGATATTAGAATGAGCAGAGAAAGTACTACAACACAATTATCTCACACAACTTTAAAACCAAAGATAGGCTAGGCGTGGTGGTACATACATGAAATCCTAGCAACTTATTAGAAGGCCAAGGCAGGAGGACATCAAGCTTGAGGCCAGCCTCAGCAATTGAGTGAAGCCCTAAGAAACTTAGTGAGACCTTGTCTCAAAATAAAAAATAAAAAGGAGCTGAGCACGGTGGTGCACGCCTGTAATTCCAGTGGCTAACCTTAGAGGCTGAGGCAGGAGGATAGCAAGTTCAAAACCAGCCTCAGCCACTTAGTGAGGCACTTAGCAACTCAGCAAGACCCTGTCTCTAAATAAAATATTTTAAAAAGGAGCTGAAGAAATAGCTCCGTTTGGAAAGCACTCGCCTAGCATGCGCAAGGACCACGGTTCAAATCCCCGGCTGCTCAAACGGGGGAAAAAAAATAAAATAAAATAAAATATAAAAAAGAGCTGGGGATGTGGCTCAGTGGTTATAAGTGCCCCTGGGTTCAATCCCTGGTACCAAAAAAATAATAATAATAAAATAGGGCTGGGAATGTAGTTCACTGGCAAACATCTCTGGGTTCAATCCTCAGTACCTAAATAATAAAATACACCAAAGGCAGAAATAAAAAGTAAAGAGGAAGAATATTAGTAGACAAACTGAAAACAATGAAAAATCTAGAACCCCAAAATAAAATACCTGAAATGAAAAGCAACCTGAATGGGCTTGACATGAGACTGGATATATAAGAGGAAAGCCAGTGAACTTGAACACAAGTCGACAGTAACTGTTCAAACTAAAGCAAAAACAGGAAAAAGACCAACAACGAACAGGGGCTCAGTAACAGGACTTGTCAGCATAATCAAGAGCTTGGGTACTACCCCCAAAAGCAGCAGGGTGGGGGTCGAAAGTGAACAGAGTACAAGTCACCTGTATAAAATATCAAGGAGTCAAACAATCATGTGATCAGGCTCCAGAAAACATTGAAAGCCTGGGACAGGAAAAATTATGAGAAGAAATGATGCCTGCAAAGCTTGCCCATTCTGAAAAGTATCAATCCACAGAGCCAAAAAGTTCAACGAAACCCAACCAAGAGGAAACACACAAAACATACACGTACATCAGTTAAAGTGCTGAAAACCAAGAGTATTTGAAGCTGCCAGAGAAAAACAAAAGACACATTATACAAGAACAGGAAGAATAACGACTAACCTTTCATCAAAAGAACAGAGGCCAAGAGACAATGGTGCAGCATCATTAAGACACTGCATGTCAATCAAGAGCTCCAAATCCAGTGACAATATGCTCCAACAATGAGGCTGAAATAAAGACATTTTCAGTTGAACAGAAACTGAGAAAATTCACCAAGAACATATCTAAGGAAAAAAGAAAGAAAAAAATAAGGGAAACAATTCTACATTAAAGAGAGGGAGGGGGAGGGGAGAGGGGGAAATGGTAATGTGTTTACCAATAAAAGGTGTATTTTCTCTTCTTAATTTATGTAGAAGACAATTGCTTTTTTGTTTTGTTTTGTGTGGTTTGGTTTGGTTCTGGAGATGAAGCCACAGACATTTTAATACTAAGCTACACCCCATTCCTTTTAATGTTATTTTGAGACGGGGTCTCGCTAAGCTGTGATTCCCCTGCCTCAGCCTCCAGAGTGGCTGGGCTTACAGGTGTGCACCGCCCCAACCACCTAACAGTGCTCGAAGCAGGAAAGTGACATACTTTGGGTTCTATGATCAAACTACAAAGAAAAGATGTGATACTCACAGAGAACGGGAGGGGACATGTGAACAGCCGTATTGTAAACGGGTCAAAGACCACAGCAGAAATCACAGAGGAAGTCACAAAACGTTTCGAACTGAATGACAGTAAAAATAACAAATCAAAATTTGTGGGATGCAACTAAAGCAGCGACTAATTTATTGCTCTAATTGCTAATTTTGGGAAATCTAAAATCAATAATCTGAGTAAGAAAGAAGCTAAAACAAAAATTACAGCAAAACCCAAAGGAAGGGACTCTAATGAGTAGAAATCCATGGAACAGAAGAGTCTGAAGAGTTGGTTCTTTAAGAAAGCCCTAGCAAGGCTGAATGCCTGTAATCTCAGCTACTTTGGGATGCTGAGGTAGGAGGATCAAAAGTTTGAGGCCAGCCTCAGTCATTTAGCAAGACCCCTTTGCAAATTAAAAAGAATATAGCTCAGTTGGTAGAGTGCCTCACATGCACAAGGCCCTGGGTTCAATCCCCAGCACCACAAATTAAAAAAAAGAAAAGAGGCAAAATAAAGAGCTGGAGATGGAGCTCAGAGGGAGAATGCTCAGGGCTTAATCCCCAGTTCTGCCAAATAGTTAAATAAAGCCTACATTCCTGAGGATGAAAGAGATGGACACTCCAAGGAACGCGAGGGGTGGAGCCCAGGCTTGTGAGTCAAGGGCTTGCCCACCAGCATGAGGCCCTGTGCTTGATCTCCAGCCATGGAAAAAAAAAAATCACCAGCCAATAAATAAAAAGGAGACTTAGATTTCCGCGATCACCTCTTAAAAGAACCAACATGTTGTTTTCCCTTCAGAAAAGCTGAACTCTAATCTGAAACTATTTTTAACCTAATTATCGTGGTATTTTTTCAGTAAATAAATTAATCTAGCTCCATCTTTTTACCAGCATTTCGTTACAGGAATGTATTGTAATTTTAGCCTTTCTCAGTAATGAATATTTAGGTTGTTTTATATGTTATTAAAACAAAGCCACACATTGTAAATAATCAGTAAAAGTTTGTTTTCTTCCCCAGCTAGCCAGTAGAAAGACCAGAAACCTGAAATCTGAATCGTAGTCTTTTTATTTAAAGAAACATTTAGGAGACATTCAACGCAAGTAGTTCAGGTAAAGGATATTTCTTTGATCCACGTGGATTCCCCAGGCACTGGAACACAGTAGAAAGTCTGTCTTTCCAAAGTTGTAGACCGTGGAGAGTTTAAATCAAGTTCTTGTTGAGGCTGTGATGTACACAAAAGAATTTTTGCAAATTTATTAAGAAAACAATTTTTTAAAATTAGCAATTACATTTTCATATCATTTGTATAACTAGTAACTGTCACCATAAAAGTTAATCAACAAGCAACTAATTCAAAACTACCATTTTTTTTTTTCCTTTTTCAAACAACCATTTTTAAAAAGAAACTGACACTCATTTCAAATGCAATAATCAAAGCACCTCCCTCCTATCCATAGCACACAGTCCCTGGCTTACAAAATTAATCCTTTGTAATCCTCTCAATAACAAAGCAGGGGGTGGGGGTGCAGCTCAGCGTGAGAGCGTGTGTTTGGCATGCACAAGGCCCTCCGCGTGGAAGAGAAACGCAGCGCAAGAACGACTCCGAGTGTGTGGCAGCGTCGCAAAGGCACAGCCTTGCCCAGTCTTCAGCCCATTCCCAGATGCCAGGATCCCTGAGCTACAGTACACCACTGGGTACGGGGAAGCTGCGTATTAATGCAGCAGTCTCATGTGTTAGGACTCCTTAAACTTGGGGCACAGCATTGATAAAGCTGACCCATTAGAACTGGCCTTTTACCTTTGGAAACACTCTAAAAGAAGAAAAGATACTGGAAGGCCTGAAGTTCATCGTGTTGGAGATTAAAAAAAAAAAAAAAAAAACCATCTTTCATATGAGTTCCCTAATTTTTGTGGTAACTTTCCAAATTAGGGCTGTTCTGTCACATCTGCACACTAAGCTGGAATCCATTATTCAATCAGGAACAAATTCTGTGAATTGACAGGCTGGTAATAGGATTTTAAAATCAATCTCTTGCTGGGCATAGTGGCACACACCTGTAATCTCAGCAACTTTAGGAGGATGAGGCAGGAGGATGGCGAGTTTGAGGCCAGCCTCAGCAACTTAGTGAGACCCTGCCTCAAAATAAGAAATAAAAAGGGCGGGGGATGTAGCTCAGTGGTAAAGTGCCCCTGGGCTTAAACCCCGGTACCCAAAAAAAAAAAAAAAAAAATCAATCTCTTGAAGTTTGGGTAAGTAGGAGTTTAGACTCCTGGAATGTAAAAGTCCTTTTCTAAATCTAAAACTAAGATTCTGGACCTATAAAGCAGACTCAGAATGTAGGTAACTCCACAGAGGTCTCACCTGGTTAATCCCCCAACTCTGTCACAAGGCTTAAAAGATAAACACTGATAATAACAATGATAGCAAGAAAACCATTAAATCCCCACCTGTGACCCTTGCTTTCTTTCCAACAGTTGAAAATTAGAATCTGGGTTGCAATAGAAACACACAAAAATGCACATAGCAAATCATGGGAGACATTTCTGGTTAACCAATTTATTTTCACCATTAAATGTGAAATGAACTTAAAACCAGTTGGGCCAGGCATGCTGCACAGGTATCAGAATGACATTCGACTTAACTCTGCATTAAAAAAGCAATGCAAAGAAACAAAGAAAATGCAGATTTCCCACGACCCCACTTCAACAGCTTCTCTAGTAAGTTTCTACTTCAAAAGAGTTAATTACACCTAATACTCTGCTTTCTTATCCCCATTACTGATGTCAGAGCTCCCATTACCTCTTTCCAATGAAAAGCTTAGGTTTACTAAAAACAAAACAAGAAAACAAATCCCAAACAAACAATGCTATTTTTAAACTGGGGGTGCAGCTCTAGGGTGGACCCCCTGCTCACCATGTGCCAGGCCCTAGGTTTAATCCCCAGCACAAAAGTAAACAAATAATAAAAATAGCTAAGTGGGCATGGTGGCTCAGGCCTGTAACCTACCAGGGTGGCTGAGGCAGGAGGACTGCAACTTAGACCCACCTCAACATAAAAAAGAAGGCTGAGGTGTGGCGCAGTGGTAGGGCGCCCTGGGTTTCATCTCTAGTACTGCAAAATTAAATAAATAGATAATATGAAAAAGTCAACAGAAATTAAAAAAAATAATTTTCTTCTAAGAGGATTATATTTAATTGAGCAACTGCAAAGTCTAAATTAATCTTTCACCTTCATTTTTAAAAAAGTATCATAACCAGTAATTTTTAAATCAAGTATATACTGAGATAGAAAAGAACTTTGTCATTTAAAATAGTCTATCTTCTAAGAGATTTTTAAAAGAAAAAGGAAAAAAAGACCACAAAGATGATGATGATCACATCAGAAAAATGAAGCAAAAAAGTTTTTTTCACAAGATATTTTTTGGTGGCACTGGGGATTGAACCCAGGGACACTGTACCACTGAGCCACAACCCTGTCTCTAAGACAGGGTTCTGCAAGTTGCCTAGGCTGGCCTCAGTCTCCCAAATAGTTGGTGTGTGCAACCTTGCACAGCTTTCACCTGGTGTTTTGGAACTTATTTAAACACAAGTCAGATAAACTAAAGACTGACGAAAGGAATCATGAATTCTCTGTTTAGGGAAAAAAAATTCTTATTAAAAAATGTTATATCTGTCTGAAGGATACATACCCCACATTCGGCTACATCTCTGTATTTTCCAAAATGAAGAACCTACAACCCAAAACAAAGGATAACAGTATTATATTAATGGAGTTCATACCACAAATCACAAGTATAAAGTTTCATTAAAAAAGCAATACCTACACGTGCTTTTGTATTTTGGTTAACCGTCTCATAAACTCCCATGTAAAACTCAGGGTCAAACATATCCTGAATCATGCAACGAAATTTCACAAAACTGTTAGGTTTCAGATAATGAAGGGGGACTTCATTCAACGAGGGTACCTTAAAAGAAAACAATCAAGTCAATCAACAAAATATCCTTCCAATAAATCATTAAACGTGTGTATACACACACACAGACACAAATTCTATACAAATTGTCACACACAATCAAGCCCTACCAGGAAGTTAAATTACCTCAAACGTCATCACAACATAACTTGAATGAAAGAACTTTCCAAGTTCTTACAAGTTTGCATGGTAACACTTGACCATAATGTAAAGGCTGCTTGTCCTTCTGAACATGTTTCAGTTAGTAGAAAGGCATTTACTTTGATGAGATGCCCTTTTAAAACTCACGCATGCTGATTCTTTTGAATTGAAGGTAATAAAACAAAGGTATTAATAGATGCCCTTAAAACCAGATTATCCTAGGAAGTAATAGTCAGCTACTGCCACCTAGAGGCACAATGTAGAACCACTTGATTGCTCAAATAGCTTGCAAAAGAAACCAAAGTACTCAGAGCAGAGGTACATTAATTTGTTTTTAAACTACATGTGAATTACCGCTCTACAGTGCTAAGCTGCAGCCTGCCCAATCCTCTCCCCGCCCAAACAGCAGTGAGCTTACCCACTTAGGAGCATTATTTTCCTTCAGCTTTTCCTTAAAATAGTCAATAACTTTCTTCTCCCAGTCAGGACTAACTCCATTTTGAGCTGAAAGAGAAATAAAGTTTTCAAAGCTAAAGGTACAATACAATAAAAACAGGCCACGTTCAGGTGCATCACACACCAGCCCACCCAGATGAAACAACTGAAGCCTGCTGCCATGGTCGAGACTGATACCAGTGCACCTGAGGTACTCATCGGGCACTCAGCAGCTCTCACGCCCCAGCCAGCACCTACAGAGCGAGGAACCAGCAGACCCAGGCAAGGCTGTGCCTTCCCAATATTTGTGAAGCAATCTGTTTTTCAAAGTATTTTTATGTAAATTAAAAAAAAAAAAACTTTATAACTACCCTGAGATGAAGAGCAGAGAGTGGTTTTGTAAACTTTTTAGAAAGTTTTTAAACTCATAAATGGCACCAAGAAACAGCACACAGAACACCTACCTGCATCCTTACCCCAGCGGTTTCATCATTTCTCTCATAAGCATCTTTCTGACCTTTAAGTTGTACCCGTCAAAGATTTTTAATCTCTAAATATTTCAGTGTGTTTTCTAAGGTTATTTTATATAACCACAGTTCTGTTGTCAAGCTCGGGAAATTCAAAATTGATACTTTTTTATCTAACCCACCAATCCACTTTCCAATTGACCCAATGACATTCTTTATAGCACCTTTCCCCCTTCAATCATCCAGGACCCAGCTAGGATCATCTTGCATTTAGCTATTAGGTCTCTTGAGTCTCCATTAAACTGGGAAATTCTTCAATCTTTTGTCTTTTATGACACTGATATTTAAGAATACAGGCCCTTTAAGTAAAAAGTGATTTCTCATTTTGGATTTGCCTGATGTTTCCTTGTGATGAGATTCCAGTTAAGAGTGATCAATAATAAAATTTCTGGGAAGCCACTACTTTGGACTAGGCTCCTACAACAGACCAGACTGAAAACCAAAATGGAGTAACCCATGCTGAAGTTCCACGTTACCAAAACCTAGCTAAGTGCTTATCTGACCTTGCAAGAAATCATGAGGAAGAGGTGACAGCTAAATTTCCCAAGCAAGTTAGTTAGAATTGGCAGGATAATGAAGTTCCTTCTACTTTAATTCCTAATAAAATAAGTAACCTAAAGCAACCTAACGTTAACCAATCAGTTTTCTATTGTTTTGCTTCTCTATTCCCAAACTACTAGGAAGGTAACTTGGAAATAACACATCTGTTTTTGCTTTCTTCAGTCTTCCTTTGTCTATAAAAACAACTTCCTCTTCTTAGTCCTCTGAAATACATATTCTATCCTATGGCATGAAGTATCGCCCACTCATAGAACTGAAGATAAAGCCAATTAGGATCTTTAAATTTGTCATTCTGTCTTTGGACACCAATTATGCTGCTATATAAGTGAAGTATCTTTCTTAAGTTTGGCATCTGGAGAGATGATGATCATCTTCCCAGCTGCTGGTGTTAATTTGGATCACCCAAAGTGATAGCCAATTTTCCCACTATATACTTATTATTTCCCTCTTACAACTAATAAATAAACTGCAGGAGGCCCTTATAGGAATTGGTAAAGACCAAAGAGTGAGTTATTCACAGAATACAAATTTATTTAAAAAAAATTTTTTTTGGCAGTCCTGGGGATTGAACTCAATGGTAAATCACCATTGAGCTACACCACCAGCCCTTTTTGAGACAGGATCTGACTAAGTTGCTGAGGCTGGCCTTGAATTTGCCATCCTCCTGCCTCAGCCTCCTGAGCTTCCGGGAGTACAGGTGTGCACTACCGGTGCCTGGCAAGAATACAGGTTTATGTCAAATAAACCCACCAAACCACACAGCTGTCAAATCCTCCCACCACTTACATTTATCACCCAAGTGCTACAGAGGAGTGGAGTAAAGAAACTTTGTATATACTTATCGCACAGCTGATTCTGTTAGAAATACTCAATGAATCCTGCAAACACCATGCTTCAGCAGGGTTCCCAAACACTTTTATTTAACTGGGCAAAGACCAGCTCTAAATAAAAAGCAGGAGCAGGTACTTCAACTATAATACAGAGGGCCTCCAAGTGGGTTCCCTGACCAGCATCCTGAGCACCACCTGAGTACTTGTGAGAAATGCAGGCTTTGCAGTCACCCCAGTCCCACTAAATCAGCAACTCTTAGGGTGGGACCTAGAGATTCATTTTAAAAGGCCCTAAAGGGCTGAGGGTGTAGCCAGTGGTAGAGCACTTGCACATAAACGAGGCCCTCAGTTTGATCCACAGCACAGAAAAAGTAAGAAAAAATAAAGAAACAACTTGTGGGCTGGGAGAGGTAGTGCAAGCCTGTAGTCCCAGCTACTCAGGTGACTGAGGTGAGATGCTCACCTGACCTGCCCAGGCAACACAGTGAGACCCTGTTTCAAAATGCTGCTGCTGCTGCTGCTGCTGCTGTTGCCAAAAAGGAGGAAAGGAAGAAGCAAAGACAAGCACAGACAACTGCCACCCCAACAATACTACTTGGACTGCGTTTGTGTGAGAAGCATGAGCACAACCACGTAGCAGGTGAGGAAGCCGTGTAAGAAATGAGTCGGGAGCAGTCAGTGACCTCAGTCACTTGCATGGGGACACATACAGTTCTCTCAAGTAATGGCCAGGCATGGAGCACACAGTTGCAATCCCAGCAACTCTGAAAGCTGAGGCAGGACTGAGAGTTCAAAGCCCGCCTCAGCAACTAGTGAAACCCTGTCTCAAAATCAGAATAAAAAAGGGCTGGGGCTGTAGCTTGGTGGTAAAGGTCAATCCCCAGTACCCGTCCCCCCCGTCCCCCCCCCCCCCCCGCCAAAAAAAAAAAAAATCCTAAAAAAGGAAAAGAGCTGGCAATATAGTTCAGCGGTAGAAGGTCGCTGTCACTGGGTTCAATCTCCAGTACCACAAAAACAAACCGAATACAAGGTACTGCTAGATAACTAAAGGAACAAATAACTTCAAAAAGAACTAGAATGTAACAACTGTCAATTACTTAATCCTACTATGGCCCAGCCCTGGGCCAGGTGCCATGAGGATACAGCTGAAGGAACTTACAGCCAAGATAAGCCATGGACAGAACAGCAGCTAAAAGCAAAGAAAAACTAATGCGGATCAAAACATCTCAGAGAGGGCTTCTCCAAGCCAGAGCCTGAGAGGGGTGAAGAGCTGAAACAAGGCGCGCTGGAAAGGAACGGCATTCTAGATGTGCAGCACTCCGAGGAAAGACCCCGTAATGGTACTCAGAGCACAGGATGGGCAGCACCAGAAAGTCAAGCACCTGGGGCACTAAGTGCCTGGAAGAGAAAAAAGCCCAGGAACAAAAGACAGATGAGATCATATACATTCGAGAAGTTTCCAAAGCCAGCCACAAATTCTCTATCCACAGACACCCTTTATATTCCTAAGGCCTGGCAAGGACCTGGGACGCGGAGCTGCTGGAGATGGAGGCAATAACAGGATAAGCGCGATGCAGGGAAAATACGTAGTTCTGCAAGACTAGCACCCACCCTCCTCCCTTTTATGGACACAGGACCCTCTTTTTGAGGGAGGTGACAGAGGTTACCTCACACTCACTTGTGGACCTAGGGTTGTTACCTGACTGGGGACTGGTGATGGGCTGGGGGCAGGGACCAATCCAGGACAATTCCACGAGTAAGCTTTAGCAGCTGGGGCTGCTACTCTGGCAGGCTGTGCATCCTTACTACTCTGCGGTAATCCACCGCAAGCGTGAGTGCAAATACCTAGGTCACACAGGACCTTCTACCGACCCAAGCATGGGTGGTCTGGGCCCCGCAGCCATCGTCACAGCTGAGTCGTGCTCTACTACAGGTGAACCACCCACCTGCTGAAGAAAATTCAGGCTCTCTCCAGGTTTTGGTCACTGTGAACAACTATAATCAATTGTGGACAGAACTTCATTTCTCTAGGTTAATATCCAGGAATGGCATAGTTTAGTGTCTGGTAAAAATTAAGATTCTGTTTCCAGGGTGGCTGTGCCATGCTGCGTTACCAGCAATACACATCCTTGTATCCTTGCCGATACTTAGTATTATCCTCACTTGTATCCTTGCCAATACTTAGTATTATCACTATTTTAAATTTTTATTTTCCTGGTAGTGAAAATTGAACCCGGGAGCACTTAGCCACAGAACTACATCCCCAACCCTTTTTATTTTTAATTTGGAGACAGGGTCTTACCACGTTGCCCAAGATAGCCTCAAATTTACAATCCTCCTGACTCAGCCTCCTGAGTAGCTGGGATTTACAGGCATGCGTGCACTGCCAGGCCCGTTTTTGTTTAAATTTTAGCTGCTCCAATAGGTGTGTAACATTTCATCATGGCTTAAATGTGCATTTCCCTCACAGCTCCTGATGCTGAGCTTTTTCAGGTGGCTCTACATCCTCCCTGGTCAATGACTACACAAGTCTACTTCAATCTTTGGCTCCTTCTTAAGCTGGGCTAATTACCACTGTGTTTTCTTTCATATTCTGGATACAAGTCCTTCATATGATAAATGCTTGTTAAATACATTCTCCCAGTTTACTACTTGTCTTTTCATTCTTCTGGTCTTCGGAAGTATTTTTTGCAGAGCACAAGTTTTTAGTTTCGATGGGGCCCTAATTATCAGACATTTCCTGCACTGTGCCTCGGGTGTCATGCATGAACTCACTGCCTAACCTGAGGACTTGACGGTCTTCTGTCCTCTTTTGAAATTAATATTTATATAAGACACAAGGTTTGGGTTATAATTTATACTTTTGCATAAAAATGTCTAACTATCTTTGTTGAAAAGAACATCCTCAATTATCTTTTGTGCACAATTAGAGCAACAGGCATGAACCTTGGAAACATTATGCTAAGTGAGATAAACCAGACAAAAGGACACATATATAACTACTCTATGAGGTAACTAAATAGGCCAATTCATAGAAAGCATGGCAGAGGTTCTAGAAGAAGGGCTGAGGGGAAGCATCTCTACTTCATCACGGGGTGGGTCTGGATAGTTTGTGGTTGTGGCAGATGGAGACTTTGTTCAAGTCCTACTTCCCAGAACCTGTGACTATCCATTACATGGCAAAGGGAACTGATCGTAGCTGTGTTAGTTGGCTTTTTGTTACCATGACCAAAATCTCTAACAAGAACAACTCAGAGGAGGAAGGACCAACTTTGACTCACGGTTTCAGAGGACTTGGTCCACGGTCAGTTGGTTACATGGCTTTGGGTTTGAGGTGAGGCAGAATATCATGGAGGAAGGGCTGTCAGTTCATGGCAGCCAGAGAGGAAAGGAGGGAGGGAGAGAGGAGGAGAAAGTAGAAGGGAGGCAGGTCAGGGAGAAGATAAACTGCCCCCACCTACCTCCTCCAACTAGGTCCCAACCTCCCATTAGTTCACTCAGCTTTCAATGGATTAATCCATCTGATGACATCAGAACTCTCAAGATTCATTTGTTGCCTACAAGTAAAGGGGGCAATGCTTTCAAAATATCAACTTTGGGGGATACTCCAGAGCCAAGTTATAATAGTAGCCAATTGGAATTAAAGTTAATAATCAGCTCTCTTAACAGGAGGATTATCTGGGTGGGTTTAATGCAATCACAAGGATCCTGAAATGTAGGAGGAGGAAATGGAAGAGGAAGTCAGAACACTAAAACTTGAGAACTTGACTTTGAGAACAAAAGGGACCACAGGCCATGAAATGCAGGCAGACTCTAGAAGTTGCAGCAAGACAAGGAAACAAATTCTCCCCTAGAGTTCTAGACAGGAGTGCAAGTCTTGCTGACAACTTGGGTTTACCCTGGTGAGACCCATGTCAGTCTTCTGGTCTCCAGAACTGTATTTCCTATTGTTTTAACCTGTTACAGTAGAGATGGGAAGCCGATACAGTGGTGTTCAAAGAACTGGTTCATTTCATCTAAGTTGCTGAACTCATATTCATTCAGATGTTTCTACTAGTCTCATTCCTGATATTGGTAATTTGTCTTCCGCTTTCTTTGCCAGTCTGGTTAGAAGTTTATTTTTACTGACGTTAAAAAGAAATGGGGGGGTTGGGGATTTACCTTAGTAGCACGGGGCTTGCCCAGCACATGCAGGGCTCTGAGTTTGGTCTTTGCCCCAAATAAACAAACAAACAAATAAATAAATAACTTTAGGTTTCACAAGCATAGAAAAACAAGAAAGAATAACTAAGTTTCATTCATTTTCTTCTGTTTTCAATTCTTGATTTCTGCTCTACCTTTATTATTTCCTCTCCCCTGTCTGACTTGAGTTTACTTTGTCCTATTTCTGGTTTCATACGTGGGAGCTTAAATTATTGATTTGAAACTATTCTTCTCTACTAATTAATGCATGTAATGCCTCTAAACACCTCTTTGACTATGCTTAGATGTTTTGATTTGTTGTGATTTCGTTTTGTGTAGTTTATGATACTTAAAAATTTCCCGAGACTTCCTTTTGAGTCATGAATTGTTTAGGAGTGTATTTTTACAAGTTTGAATTTTCCTGTTATCTTTCTGTTACTGATTGCCAATCTACTTTTATACTATGGGAGAACACACTTGGATGACTTAATGTCTTAGAACTTTTCTGATCTTGGGCTCATGACTCAGGATATGACTTATCTTGGTGAACCAGGTCCCAGGTACACTTTAACAGGACACGTATTACAGTGTCATCAGGTGGACAAGTGTCAAGCAGATCTGCTTGGCCGATGGTCTGCAGTTCTATTGCTGATTTTCTATCTGCTGGGTCTCACAAGAACTGAGAGAAAAGCAGTAGAATCTCCAACTGTGACTGCAGGTTTGTCCACTTCTTCATTCACTTCTGCTAGTTTTCGTGTGTTTTTAAGCTCTACGTGTCACTGTTGAATTGACTTTTATCAATATGCAAGGTGCCTCTTATTCTCTTCTCACGTCGACTTTTTAAAAAATATCTTAAAATTTAAAGAAGAATCCACCGAAGAGGAAGATTTGAGATCCAAGAAGAACAGAATTAGCTCATGAATACAAAGGGGGGAAAAATCCCAATGATGACAACTATGCAACAAGTCTAAAAAAGCAACTGGTACAAATCAGAGGACTAAATCAGAGGACTAATTCAGAGGACCCACTGAAGAACATTTACAGAAAGAAAACAGGTTTCAGTGAATAATGTGCATGATTGCTGGAGAAGCTAGATGAAAATGATGTTAAGTTTCTGTTCAATAAGAAAAAGAAGCTAGCCGAAGTGGCACATTCGTGTAATCCCAGTGGCTCAGGAGGCTGAGGTAGGAGGATTGCTAGTTCAAAGCCAGTCTCAACAACTTAGTGAGACCCTGTCTCTAAATGAAATATTCAGAAGGGCTGGGGATGTGGTTCAGTGGTAAAACACCCCTGGGTTCAATCCCCAATACCCAAAACAAACCAGACAAAGTGGCACATCCTACAATCCTAGTAATCCCAGCTACTCTGGAGGCTGAAACAGGAAGATTCCAAGTTTAAGGCAATTTAGCGTGAGACCCTATGTCAAAATAATAAACAAAAAAGGGCTGGGAATGTAGCTTAGTGGTACAACAGTGCTGGGTTTAATCCCCAGTGCTGCAGCAGCAACCACCACAACAACAAAAAACTACCATCCTGGGACAAGACATCCTGGGGGAAACACAAATTCAAGTTCCCACAACAATCCACAAAATTTATAAAATACTATAAACCCAGTATTCATAACCAAATTATACTCTTTCTGCACCAAGATCACATGTGCTTAGGATTACACACTGAGGGAACAAAACTCTGATACAAACACATTCAAATCTCTATCAAATTTTAAATCATCTTATTAATTCACCAGGGAACGGGGTATTTCCCATAAATGAATTTTCTAATATCAGAATCTTGAATTAATGCTTTAAACACCAAATCTTTTTACTTTAGAAGGATTTTTCCTAAAATTTTTCTGTGTATCTGTACCACAGTTCAATCTTCCCTTAACATTTTGGAGCCTTTCTTACCCTTATTTTTATATGGTGCGGAGGATCGAACCCAGGGCCTCACACGTGCTAGGTGAGTGCTCTACCTCTGAGCCACGACCCCAGCCCCATAGAGCCATTATTTTGAACACCAATTAGTGATTCTAATATTCATTATTATTAACATCAATCGCTAGAATTTATTTCAGTACTAGGGATTGAACCCAGGGCCTCATGCATGCTGGGCAAGTGCTCTACCACTGAACTACACCCCAGACCTTTTCATTTTATTCTTGAGGGTCTCCCTAAGTTGTCTAGGTTGGTCTGGAACTTGCAATCCTCCTGCCTCAGTCTCCTGAGTACCTGGGATTACCCTGTGCACCACCAAGCCTGGCTCAATTATTAGGTTTTAGTGAAGGAATGTAGATCCCCTTTTCAAGAACCCTGGCCAGCTACACAGTGATTGTACCCAGGTCTTGGACGTGCTAGGCATAGGGTGTACCACTGAGATATACCCCTACTCCATGTTTTCTTCTAATATACAGTTTTTAATTTCTTCTTTACCAAGTTGGCAGTGTTCGCTGGCTATACTTTGGATGTCCACCCAGGCAGTCCTCTAATTTGCTGCCTTTGGCTTCAGGCTGGGAAATCACACACTAGTTAGAATTACAGATAACATGAATAAAGTTGCGGGTGAGCACTAGGAGCCCTCCTTTAAGAAATACGTTAATACAGTCTATGTCATTGGTTTGGGCTGCTGAGAATTATTTAGTTTCTTTCTAGTCTGTTTCCCATGATACCATTTCCATTGCCTATGTTAAGCACTCGCTCTACCACTGAATTATACCTCCAGTCCTTCACATTTCAAATAGGCTAAGGGCCCTCCAACGCGAAACTAACTACAGACGAGTCAGGTGTTGCTATCTAACAGTGATTTCTGGTTGAATCCACCATTCCTAAGTGCAAAGGCACTAGGGAAGGGGGTGGGGATCAAGGCCCAGCCAACGAGAAACAGATCTACATTTTTCTTCCTGTACCCTTCGCAGAAAAGTAGCAACAGCAATTGCAACTAAAATTTACTGAGCTCGCCTGCAGCGTTCTCAGCTCGTTCTATGTAGAAACTCATGGAACAAGTTCAACATTTCTTGCTAGCTCTGGCACGGGAGCACATAGAAGACTAGACGGGTTGTAAAGTCATCCGAGCAGAAAAATTAAGCCACAACATTGAATCTATCTCTGACGGAGAGGATGTGTGCAACCAGGGGTGAGCGTCAACTTCGGTGCGAGGCAGTCTGCCCTCCCCGGGCACACCGGAAGTTTTGAAATATCCTGCAGGCTAGCACAGGCAGGGTGGCTTCCTTCGCCACAGCTCCGCGGGCCCTCCCAGGGCTCGAGGACCTCCCCGAGTCTGAGTCTGCAGCACTCGGGGCTGGGCCACGAGCCGGAGCCAGGCCGTCAATCACGGCAAGTGCTGGCGGCTGCGCCTCGCCGCCCGCGCCGCGAGCCCGGCAGGTGGGAGGCACCTGCAGCCGCGGCCCGGGGAGGGCTGTCCCGGTCAGGCCTGCGGCCGCAGGCGCGCTCTGGAGTCCCTCGTGGGGGCCGCGGGGCCGACCCGCCCCGGCCAACTCCGCAGCCCGCCCGGCCCGCCCCCGGCGCGCCACTCACCGAAGAAGCCCTGCACGATCCCGAGCGGGTGGCTGAGCCAGTCCTCCCCGCAGGGCATCTCGCCGAGGGCCGGGGCCGGCGCGGCCCGGGCGGCGGCTCTCCGCGGGCCGAGCGGCCGGCGCCCAGCTCCTTGTCAGGGGCTCGGCGCTCCTCGCCCGCGCCCTCCCACGCACGGCGGGGCGCGGGCCGCCCGGCCTCCGGGAGCGGCGGCTGCGGAGGAGCTGCTAGCGACCTGCAGGCGCGGCGCGCGGACCCCCAGCCTCCACTTCGCACAATGGCGGGAAACAGCCGCCGCCGACCGCGCTGCCTGCGACCTGGGTGGAGCTCGCGCGGGAGGGGCGGCGGGGGCGCGCGGCGCGGCCCCGCGCAGGGCCGGAGGGCGGGCCGGCTCTCCCGGGGCGGGGCCGCCGCCATCTTGGAGACGGGCAGAGGAAGGGCAGGTGGGGGCGGGCCGCGCGGCGACGCCTGTCGCCCAGCCCGGAGCCGGGGACGCCCAGAGTGCGGCTCGCGAGCTGAGGGCGCGTCCTTGCGCTAGGGCCAAGGGGACCCCAGCGTCAGCTCCGGGCACAGTCAGGGGTGCAGGAGCCTTGGCTGTCAGTCCACCTCTTCTCCTGCTTCAGGCGTTTTCGTTTTGCTGGTGGCAGCCCTTTTCCTTGGCGCCCCGCCCCAAATCCCGTTGGGGACACGGGCAGTGAGTGGGGACTGGGCATTGAACCCAGGGGCGCCGTACCACCGAGCTGCATCCGTTTGAAATTCCGAGACGGGCTCGGGCTGGCCTCGAGCTTGCGGTGCAGCCCCGCAGTGGCTCGGCCGCAGGCGCCCGGGGGAGGCCTGCCTTTGGATGAGGGCACGCCTAAGAACCCGCGCGCCCTGCGCGGCTGTGCGGGCCCGAGCCCGAGGGCGGGTCCTATGGAGAGGCGGGCGCCCACACACCCCCGCCGCCCAGCCCTGGGCGTGAAGCTGGAGCGGTGGGGAGCACCCCGCGCCGCCCGGCCCGGCGCCCTCACGACCAGGGTGTGCCAGCGCTGTCCCGCAGTCGCCCTTTGCCCAGGAGACGCAGGACAGGTTCAGGGGTGCTCCTGTCTTCCTTGGCCAGGAATGTGCCTCAGAAAACCGTATCTCCTCACAGGCATCTTCTCAGCTGGGAAAAGGGTGCATGATCCCAATGGAGTCCAGAAAGTGGGGCGCTGAAGAACCGAGCTCGCTTAGGAGGGCAGAAGCTCTCTGTTGGAACTTGCACCAGGCCTCGATCCCTCCCCAGCACCGCAAAAACAAGAACCCCGAAGCAGTCTTTGGAGCCTGAAGTCCTCCTTAGGGCTGTAGGGGAGGGGAAAAAAACTTCATCTTTTCCTGTTCTCCAGTGGGACCCCTTAACAAAACTTGCTCCAAGAGAAAAGTAAATCAACTGTATGTCCCATGTAGACGTGGGGAAACAGATTAGCGTAATCCAGTAAGTGCTTTGGAATTGGGTTTATATAGCATCTTTGTCAAAGAAAGGACAGAGGAAAACAGTTTTATGGTAAATTGGGAAAGTAAAGATGTGGTAGACTAAAGGTAGACACAATTCAGCTATTGAAGTTTGCTGTGTGTCTTACCATCTTTGTCCTGTTAAGAGTCTAAACTTTTCTGTCCTTCCTGGTAGACAGAGGAGGAAGGACACCTTTGGAACTTTATGTCTTGTTTTCCGGTGAATGATGGGCAGGGAACTTTTCTTGTGTCTGCTTCTCATTTGCCTTCAACTCAACAACCCTTATGTCAGAGTGGCATGTTTGGGGGTGACATTCTGGTTTATTTCAGGATAAAAGAGGTAGTTTGAATTGCTCTTGTGAATTCATTATTGACATACTGTGTTATATACTTGTTCCTTGTGAGTTTAGTGAGCTGAGAAAAGTGTGAAGTCTGGGACATTGCCAACACCGTTCACTCAGTGCAAAGGGTTGCCAAGTCCCTGGTGCTAAATGGGGGAAATCTTGTATTTTAGATTGGTGCCCAGTAACATGCAAATAAAGTTGTGACATAAAGATGAGTTTAAATCATTAAATTTCAGATTTGCTTCATCTGATTTGCAGCTTGGTATCAATTCAGCAGTGGCAAGTGTGGGAAAGAAAAAATACCTATCCCTTCTACCTTTCTGAGTTCATGCTTATGTGTTTTACAAGGAAAGGAAGACCTGAAGAAGTGTTTAATTCTGAGTGTTTTTATGCTAGGTTTTTGTGTTTGAAATGTGTGGAGCTGGGGATTGAACCCAGAGCATGCATGCTAGGCAAGCACTCTTACCACTGAGCTACATTCCCCAGCCCTAATTTAAATAATATATTTAACCTATCAGGAATATAATTTGAAAAAAAAAACAATTTAAAAACTATTAACGGGATTTTTTTATTATCTTTGAATATATTTTATACTTACAGCATCTCTCAGTTCAGATAGTTGTGTTTCTAGTCTCAATAGCCACAGGTAGTTAGTGCCTATCAGACTGGACATCATAGGAGAAATTGGGGTCTCACAGGATTGTAAGTCAATCGATTTGATATTTAACCCATAGGAAGTAAGATTTTTTACTCAAAGGCATTTTCAAAGGTCTTTTGACACTCAAGGAAACCGAAAGATCAGATCAAAAGCCCCCACCTGAACCCATTGTTTTAGGTGGCCTCAAGTTAATCCCATTACCTTGACAGATACGAGTTTGGGGAGGAGGAACGTGGAACTGAATGGAAATATAATACTAGAATTCTGACCTGAAAGAGGCAGCAACTGTTTAAGGCTTAAGGCAAGTCTAGGGTCCCCAACTTGTCCCAGAAGGAAACAGGACGCTAGAGCTGTAAAACCCCACAGAAGACACACTTCCCACTGCCCTTTCAGATAGGGCTATGAAAGAATGTGGCCTAGAAGAAACCTAGCAGCAGGCAGAGCCAGGCCCTTGGAGAAATGTAGAACTTAGGAAGTCATTTCCAGAGGCCAGAACCAGAGGCAGCCTGGACTGACCATGAAAATTCTCCACTATCAGAGCTTGGAGCATTTGCAATTTATACTTAGCAGGATTCAGTTGTCTCTATGGAACAGTAGTTGCTGTATTTTCCATTTCTCCTTTTTTCTAATGGGATCTTGATTGCAATTGCAGTTGCTTTGTTCTTGTTCTACCATTGTCCTCTGGGGACTTAGTCATAATCCAGTGGACTGGAGGAGCTGCACCCAGACCCATTGAATACAGCTGAGCTACACCCAAAGGTCCTGCATTTTCGAGCCCTATGTGCCTGGTTGCCTCCCTTGGGAGGGAAGCACTTGTACATTGTATGGGAAGAGGATGGGTGCATATTTGGTGGCCAGTGTCAGGCTGTGATGGTGACTGTCATTTGCCCACCTAATCTTCCTTCATAGGATGTTAGGATGTGGCCACCCAGGTGGGGACTCAAGTTCCCAGTTCTTCCTGCTTCTAGGAGTGACTTTTTGCCAGTGTTCTCACCAGTGGAATGGAACAGAAATGATATGGGCAGCTTCCACCCACTTGTTAAGATGAAACCTTTGTCCCAGGATTGCTCTGATCATTTCCTGCTGGCCTGGAAGCCCTAAATATTAGTGATCAAAAGGTCATGAATATGTCCTCTTATATGAATGAGACACAAACTTCTATTTTGATTGAGCCATTGCATTTTTAACTCTCTTAAAAAAGTAACAAGCCAGGTGTGGTGGTGTATGCCTATAATCCCACTGTTCAGGAGGCTGAGGCAGGAGGATCTCTAGTTCAAAGCCAGCCTCGGCAACTTAGTGAGACCCTGTCTCTAAATAAAATCTGTATGTGTATATATACACATACAGATTTTATTTATATATTTATATATGTGGCTAGGGATGTGCCTGGGTTCAAGCCTCAGTACCAAAAAAAAAAAAAAAAAAAAAAAAAAAAAAAAAAAAAAAAAAAAAAGAACTTGAAGTACCTTCATTATCTGTGTTAGAGAGCATGTTTCCTGTATCCTATGTGGAAAGATTGTCTTAGTTTTTCCTTTGTTTTTCTACAGAACCTTTCCCAGTTGCTTTCATCAAGAGTGTGCTTGAGAGGTAAATATATTGGGAGCTGAATTTCTTTGCATTTGACTGTACCCTTTGGGGACCCATAAGATCTTTTTGTTTCCAGTGCTGTGGTGTGAGTCTTTTCAACTACTGTGCTGGGTATTGAACCCTTTCAATTTGGACACTCCTTCATTTCTAGGAATTAGAATATGATTCCTTTCCCTGCATCTTCTGTCTCTATTTTTAGCAGAACTGTTAATATTCAAATTTTGAATTGCCTTGCTAGTACTCTAATTTCTTACATTTCCCCCCCATCTTCCATCTGCTTTTTGCTTTATTTTGGGGGAAATTCGTCACATCTATTTGCCTTCTACTGAGTTTTAATTTTGTTATCCTTCTTTTTTCCCTGAATATTTCCTTTAACTTTTTTTTTTTTTTTTTTTGAATGCTTGTGATTGAACTCACAGCCTCACACGTGCTAGGTAGGTGCTTTACCACTGAGTTGCATCTCCAATCCTTTTTATTTTGAGACAGGGTCTCACTAAGATGCTGACCCTTGTCCTGGAACTTGCAATCTTCCGGCCTCCAGAGTAGCTGGGATTACAGGTGTGCACCATTGTGCCCATCTTTTCTGCTGTTTTATCTACCTTTGCTGCTGCTTCTAAAATCTTGTTGCTGTGGAAAACTCATCTTTAATGGGTTTATGCTTGAAAACAGAAACTATTTGTGCTTTCAACAGTTTCAGAAAGAGCAACTGAAATGCATCTATTCAGTCTTTCCCAAGAGATTATTCTATTTCTGTTCATTCCTCTGCAACCACTATGATTGCTCACCTGATCTCCCAAGGTCAGCCAACTACTCTTCCTACTTGCAGAGTTGCCCTTTCCTTGGCGACTTTGTTACACTGAAGCCAGAATGAACTTTTTATAGAGCAAGTGTTATTATATCTTCATCCTCCTTTGAATCCTTCAATTCCCTTTTGCCAGTACCCTCTAAAGACTGTACAATAGTAACTAGCTTCTGTCTACTTTTTATCCTCATCCCCCAACTCTCTCCCATTTGTTCCCTGGGCTCTAGCCAGTCTTTCATCTGTTTCTCTTAACACTCAATGTGGCATCTCCTTCATGTAAAATTGTTTCTTACTGTTTCCTCCAATCCTTCATTCCCTAAGCTTTTTCAGTTAACATCTATCCTTTGTCTTGTAGGTCTCAACTTTAATTTTTCTTCTTCAGGGAAGCCTTTCATGTCACTCTAGATTGGGTAGGTCCTTGGTTGATGGTCTGATGTGCAAGATATTTGCTCTCTCTCTCCATGGAAAGATTCTACCTCCTTACCTGATGTCAGGGTTCTAGGAACACACTTTAGGAAATTCTGCATTATATTATTTATTACATTTTAGTTTATTGTTATTATGCATTTAGCTGTCTGTCTTAACCAGACTAAGTTCCCCAAAGGGTCTCTATTTTATACCCACTGTTCCCTTGGTGTTTAGTACACTGCCTTGCCCACCTATAATGACAGAGACTGTCCTTGACCAACCTGTAGCATGGCTTCTAGCAGGCTGAGGTCATGTATCTAGAATGACTACAGCCCTTTAAAAATGCCTGCCTGGGCTGGGGCTGTAGCTCAGTGGTATAGCACTTGCCTTGCACATGTGAGGCACTGAGTTCAATTTTCAGCACCATATTAAAAAAAAAAAGATATTGTGTCCATCTACAACTAAAATAAATAAATAAAAATAATAAAAATGCCTGCCTGAGAAAATCCCAGTACTGCTAGAATTTACTATTTTTAAAAAAATTTTTTTAGTTGTAGGTGGACACCTTTATTTTTATATACTTATTTTTATGTGGTGCTGAGAATCGAACCCAGTGCCTCACACATGATAGGCGAGCTCTCTATTGCTGAGCCATAACCCCAGTCCTACTTACTGTTTCTTTGATCCAAAACCTGGTGATAGACAGGTCCCTGAACCATTGATTAGAACAGTTACTTTGGAAGGCTTGCAATTAGAAATTCTCCTTTTGCCCCTTTCAGATATAAATCTTCTACCATCTGGAACTGTCTCCACAAAGACCCTTTGAAGTGTGTGTGCATTCAAGGAGATTGGTAATTCTCACTCTGTGGATACCTTGCTCTAATGTACACCTTCTGTCATGAAACTATGAGAATCGTGTCTCCTCTGGATAAGCACCAATAAACAAGCCCAGAAGGCCTAATCAGGAAGACCAACCTTCTTTGCAAGTCTTTGCAAGGGAAAGTCAGTGCCTTTCCCTTAGCTCACTCAGCCCTTAAAAATTTCAAACTGCTAGTTGCGTTGTGCATACCTGTAATCCTATTGACTTAGGAGGCTGAGGCAGGTTGCAAGCTGGAGGCCAGCCTCAGCAATTTAGCAGACCTGTCTCAAAATTAAAAAGATAAAAAGCTGGGGGTGTAATTCAGTGGTGGAGGGCCCAGGGGGTCAATTCCTAGTACCTACTGAAAAAAAGTCTTGAACATTTTGTTTCAATAAGGCTAGTTTCTGTTCAAGCTGGAAATCCCTTTTGCAACAATTATTACTAAATGAAACCTATCCTATTGTTTTAGCTAGTGTTTGGTTTTTAAAAACATAATCAGTACATTTAGTAGTCATTTAATTAGTTAACAGTTTGTATATAGGTGTAATTTGCTGGGGATGTGTTTCATTATTTTACCGTTTCTTTTGGGGTCTCATCTCCCTCTCCCACCACCTAAGAAGCTCAAAGACTGCTTATGCTACTTTTTCTTTCATAACATCTAACTATAAAAAATGATAATTATGTCAACTATGTCCAAGTTATCTACACTGCATTTTATCCTTTTTTTTTTTTTTTTTTTTTTTTTGGGTGCTGGGGATCGAACCCAGGGCCTTGTGCTTACAAGGCAAGCACTCTACCGACTGAGCTATCTCCCCTGCATTTTAGATTCAATTTGTCGAGACTACTGTGGATACATATAGAACGTTACTTGAAATGTCACATCCTTACATTTCAGTCCCTATTTTCTTTTTTAAACATTTTTCTCCCTATGTCTTAAAAACGTCAAAGGTTTTACTATTTCTATTTCGGTGCGAACAAGAGTTCAGTTCAGATCTGTCTGGAAGGGCCGGCGGGCGGTAGAACAGGAGAATCTGCCTCCTCTTGGCTGCGATTGCTTCCACTACCTTCTCCTCCTGCCCTCCTTTGGGAGGCACTCTTCTACCTTGTCCCGAGGTATTCCTCTGTCCCTCCAAATTATTTACCAGTTGAACTATCCCTTCAGTACTTTCAGGAAGCCCAGAGCGCTTCCCGCAATCCGTGACTTTCAGCATCAATTTGCGGTTTCATACGAAGCCCGCAGCGTCCGCTCTCCCACTGCCCTGCTCCAACCTCAAGCCCCCGTCTCAAGCTGCGCCTGCGCAGAAATCGAGCGAGTCACGTGCGGGTTCGGGCCTGAAGCTGCTGCCGCCATGTTGACTTCTGGCAACGCGGTTAGGTGAAGGGAGAGGGCCACTGGCCAGCCTCTTCTTGCGCTGTCCTCTGTGCGCAAGTGCGGAAGTGCGCTGGCCCCCAGGGTGACCGGTTTCCGGCCGGTGGTGCCGCACCGGCTTCCCGGAGACGTGTAACGGACGGTGGGCCGAAGCCATGGCCGAGAGGAAACCTAACGGTGGCAGCGGCGGCGCCTCCTCCTCCTCGTCGGGCACGAACTTACTCTTCTCCTCCTCGGCCACGGAGTTGAGCTTCAACGTGCCCTTCATCCCAGTCACCCAAGCCGCCGCGGCCCCGGCCTCCCTGCTCTTGCCGGGAGGTAGGAGGTGGAGGGCCCTCCCGCGGGGCGGGCGTGTGCGGGGAGGCCGGGACGCGAGGCTTTCGCTCTGCGGCGACTCGCGCCGGGCGCCTGCCAGGGCCAGCAGTGCCAGCAGTGCCAGGTTGGAGAGGGCGGGGCCCGGTGGTGAGGCTGGCTTGTGGTCACAGTGCCGGGCACTCGTGCGCTGGCTTTCCACTGATCCCCGGCGAACACCTACTGGTGGGCTGAGTGCCGGCAGGGAATGCAGATGATCAGTCGCCCTCTCCTAGGGTACGGCGAGGCATCCTCCTAGGAGACTCCGGGTGTAGTGGGGTGTCTGTCTCCTAGGAGACGGTGAGTTATCTCTAGTGTGGACGTGTCCCTCTTCTGCGGAACAGTAGGCCCTCTTCTACTCGGAGACTCCTGGGTTACAAGAGTCTCTCTTCTAGGATAGACATCGCCCCCTCCTAGGGTAAATGTGTAGTACAGACACAGTGTATTCCTCATGTTTCAAGGTAGCGCACCACTTCCTGTGTGCACCGCTAGCTTTTTGCTCATATCTGTAGTAATGTCCAGGGTGATTGCTTTTTGGTGGTTACATAGCATAACCAAGACCATAGTGTTGAGTAGTACAGGCAGTGTTCCAGGCCTGGCCCTGTCAGTAACTTGATCTGTGACCTCAGTCATGTTACTTTATCTCTCTGTGCTTCAGTTTTCATATATGTTCAGCCTTGTGGGATTGTCCTGAGAAGTGACAATTTCTATGAAACACTGAGCATAGTGCCTGGCACTTGCAATGTCATTGTGAACTAAACATGTCTGCCCCTTCATTTAGACTGAGGCTTGTTGAAATTTGCAGCTGTGACTTAAATACCTTTCTCCTCCCTAGTGTATTTTGATGCATTAATTAATTACCTTTTTATTTTCAGGATCTTGTTTAGTGTTTAGCACATAGGTCCTCTTTAAGTGGTAATTTTTTTCCAGTGAATAATTTATTCCTGCATGAAGAGCTAAGGACAGCATCATGAAGAAGTGGAGAAGGACTTCAGCAGTACATAAAGGTTCCCCTTCTCTTGTGTTGTTTCTTCTTGGTGCTTGTCACTACCTGACATATACACATATTTATTTTCCCCCACTAGAAACATAAGCTCCATGAAAGCAGTGTCTTGGTTTTACTCACTAGCACATATATGCCCAGTGCTTGGAGTTCTGTAGACGATGCAGCAGATACTTGTCAAATGAATGAGAGGGTGAGCATCAGGAAAGTGTATGTCTCCTTTAGGCAGCGTGGTGGAAAGATTAGGCATTGCTGTCTTTGGTGAAGAACCAGCATGGCTGGAGCAGAGTGCTGTGGGAGGATCTAGGAGTAAAAAAGGCCAAGCCAGAGGTTTTTGTATAATCCTGTGCTCCACAGTATTTGGTTTGTGTGTGTCACTGTCAATTGATGGTAGACGTTTTCATTATAGAGTAAATGCATCTGTCTTTAAAATTCTTGTTCCCTGAAGACAGACTGTCTTTCATATTTGTTTTTGCTGTAATGGGGTCCAAACCCAGGGCTTCCAGCATGCTAGGTAAGTGTTCTCCCATGGAGCTACTTAGTCCCTTTTATTTATTTTACTTTGAAACAGTGTCTCATTTAAGTTGCCCACTCTGGCCTCAAACTTGTTATCCTCCTGCATCAGCTTCCCATGTAGTGGAATTATAGGTGTGTGCCACTGTGTTTGGCTGAACTTTTTTATGTGTGTGTGAGAACATGAATAGATTTTAGAACTAAAATTTCATAACAAGTATTTTTCCACCTCCAAAAAACATTTCATAGTTAGAGATTCTTTTAGAGCCTATCTGTACGTAAACAAGAACCTGTTTCCTTGGAAGCAACAGTTAATCAAATCAGTAAAAAAGACACATAGGAATAATTTCATGCATTCACCAAACATAGATTGAGCAACTTCTATTTGCCAGGCTCTGTGCCAGACGTCGGGGAGATGCAGAAATGCAGATAGCTCTTCCCTCAATTACTGCACAGTACATATGTATACACAGATACCCACCTGGGTAAGTAGTTGTAACACAGGCTTAGAAAAGCTAGAAAGAGGGATCCATAGGCCGCTGTGAACACAGTGGGTCTCAGCTGGTGGAGTGGGGAGAGGATGTCCCTTAGGCCTCAGGGCTTCACAGGAGGTGATAGTTGAGCTGAGTGTTGAAGGGTACATAGAAATGAGGGCATCTGGAGAGTGAGAAAGCCTGGAGGCTTGGCAGGGGTGGTGGTGGGTCAGACAGGACAAGGATGGACCTCTCCCCTCTGCCATCTCCTGTTGTCCTCTGGCTCCCTGTTGCAAGTAGGTCACCAGGACTAGAGTGTTTATAGGGGAGTGGCTCTAGTGGTCTGTGGGCTGTCAGCACTGTATTAAGGAGTTTGTAGTTCTTACCATTGGATGTGGGAAGCCTTTGAAGGATGTTAACAAGGCGGTAAAATGAGACGTGTGTTTCAGGAAGACAAAGTTTTCTTAGATTCTTTTGGAATAAGGCTGACTGTAATAAGAGTGGTCATTTGGGTGGCCAAGCTCTGTACCTCGCACATATGGGGTGCTGTATAAATATTTCTTGAATGAACATCTGATTGAATGTAGGGTATTAGAGGAAGGGCGTGACAGACTCAAGGATTTTGCTGAAATCTGGATGTTGTTGGTGAACTTCTCTTGAGGTTGTGAGAACTGGTAAAAGGACATGGAGTTGTCAAGATAAATTCGGTTTTAAACCTAATAAATCTGAAGCATATGTGACTGGGTCTGTCAAATATTGAGGGAGTGACTGGAAAATAGCTTCTGGAACACAGCGGTCTCGGTTAGAGACCGTCGAGAGAGTCCTAGTAGAGCCTGCTCATGAACGTTGTGTCCTGAGGCCTGGGGCATGGCTCAGCGGCCCTGGGTTTAGTCCCCAGTGCTGCAGAAAAAATAAACAAAACCTCAGGTGAGGCTAGCAGTATGTTGTCATTTCATTTTTGATTGATACTAATTAGAAAAATGTTTCTTGGACCAGGTTAATCTCAAATTTTCTTAAAGGGTGAGATTCCACAGAGGGCCCTCCCACCCCCACCCCCACTCCCACCCCCGCCTCCGACTTTTCGTTGTTGGGAAATGAACTAAGAAATACAGAGAAATCCAAGTAAGGTTCACAGGAAGATGAAGGGGAGGTGGTGGGAACAGGAAACACATCAGAAAAGTAGAAAGATAAGGGTCTTGAACAGGAGGGAATTTTTTTTTTTTTTATACAAAGAAACAAATTTTAGGAATCTTTTAAATAGTACCATGCTGACCATAACCCAAAAGATTCAATCCCTAATGCCATAATCTTGAGTCTTTTGGGATGATGATCCAAACCTGAATATTGGAGTGTCTTGTTAGGTTGGCGTGTGTGAAATATAAGGGGAGCAACCTGGGTGCTCAGGGCAGAATCTCCTGTGAGCCCATTGGTCCTCTCAGCAGAGGTCAAGGAGGAGCGCAAAGCTTGACAGGTCTCTAAGGGCAGGGACCACAGTGTACTTGTGTGCAGGGAAAGTCCACCCTCCGAGGACTCTCCAGCAGTAGGAGATAAGGGGGAATGAGATAGGAGAGATGAGGAGGTGGGGGAAAACTGTAAGCTCAGGGCTCCGGGAAGTTTAGTAAGGAAGAGCAGGGTGGGCTTTTTAAGTCATGTGGAGGGAAAATGCTTTTATTTACGACTTGGTACCAGAACAGAAGAAAAGCATTTGAGTTAATACCCACGATGAAGAGCAAGCTGGGCAAAAGGAGTTGAGGAGAACTTCCTTAGTTAGAAAAATGTCTTTTGTAGTGATCTGGTGTTCTGTAATGACTAATTATCTGGTTGTGACACTGTATGATGTTAGGGATGGAAATTAATGTTGACCTATTTTTCTTTGGGAATGCACATACCATATATTCATTTGTATAATAATTGCTTTGTATCTAAGAACCCTGACACACCTCTTCTTGTTAACAGAGTTAATATCTGTACTTCAGTTTCTTCTCGTGACTGTAGAATTAAAATTATGTGCATTTGGGTGATGGAATAACATTTGAGTCATATTTTGCCAGGGAGAGAAAAGATTTAAAATAATATGTAACTATACCCAAAGAACTTAAAATCAGCATACTACAGGGATACAGCCACATCAATGTTCATAGCTGCTCAATTCACAATAGCCAGATTGTGGAACCAACCTAGATGTCCTTCAATTGATGAATGGATAAAGAAACTGTGGTATATATATACAATGAATATTACTCAGCCATAAAGAATGATAAAATTATGGCATTTGCAGGCAAATGGATGAAATTGGAGAATATCATGCTAAGTGAGATAAGCCAATCTCAAAAAACCAAAGGTCGAATGATATCGCAAATAAGTGGATGAGGACACATAAAGGGGGGAGGGAAGGGTTAGTGTTAGGGTTAGAGTTAGGGTTAGGGAGGGGGGCAGGAATGGAGGAAGGAAGGACTGTATAGAGGGAAAAGGGGTGGGAGGAGTGGGGGGAAGGGAAAAAATAACAGAATGAATCAAACAACATTACTGTATGTAAATTTATGATTACACAAATGGTGTGCCTTTACGCCATGTGCAACATGTATCCCATTTGTTTACAATAAAAAAAAAATGTAAATGGAGAAACCTGCAGGTTCACTAGGAGACCACTTGGATCCAAAGAAAAATAAAAATTAAAAAGGGAAGGAAAAAAAATAATATGTAAAAGTTGTAGGTATAGATTTTGTTTCTGTTTTTAAAAGCACCTATATGTACACCTTTATATATTTATGAAATATTAACTATTTACATTTATTTTAAAAGTATGAAAGGGTATAGACCAAAATGTTAACAGTGTTAGCAGTGATTGCCTCTGGGAGGTGGGCTTATAAATTAATTTTATATTTTTCCTTCCTTTGATTTTCTTATATTTTCATTTCATAGAGAAAAATTTTCAAAGAAAAAAAGTTTTTTCCCTGTAAAGCAGAAATATGAGTCAGATTAACAACAAAAGAGGTAGAATTGCTGATTTTTCCTTACAGAACCATCGCTACAGAATGTTAGAAAATCCTTTAAACCTTTTGCTCTCCTTTTCTGTTTCAGAGGATTCCACAGATGTGGGTGAGGAGGACAGCTTTCTGGGTCAGACTTCTGTTCACACATCCACCCCACAGACATTTAGTTACTTCTCTCAGGTATCAAGCAGTAGTGATCCTTTTGGGAATATTGGACAGTCACCCTTAACAACTGCAGCAACATCTGTTGGACAGTCCGCATTCTCCAAACCCCCAGCTGCTCTCCCTTTTACAACTGGATCCCAAGATGTGTTGAATGCATTTCCACCATCTGTTGCGAAGCCTCAATATGGTGCTCCACCTTCCTCACAGATGGGAATGAATACTTACCTGCCTTCTCAGCCAAGTAGTCTCCCTCCTTCAAGTTTTGGGAGCCCACCCCAAGGAACCCCCCAACAAGGATACAATCCATATCGCCACACCCCTGTCAGCAGCAGGGCTAATCCATACATTGCACCCCCACAGCTGCAACAGTGCCAAACACCAGGCCATCCCACTCACCCTCCACCCTCTGGACCCCCTGTGCAGATGTACCAGATGCCTCCAGGATCTTTGCCACCGGTATGTAGTCTGGTTTTATGTCCTAATTATTCACTCTAATTTTTTTTTTTTTTCTTTCTTACCTTGGCCAGTGTTTTAAAGAACTTTGTGTATTTTACAATTTATATGAGGACAAGTTATTTTCAGAGGGTACACTTTGTTGTTTTTAAAAGTAAATGGAGTAGGATTTATTTAATTGTGAATAGATAGAACTCCCACAAGACAAGAGGGGAACTCATAGCAAATTTTTCTTAAAAAAGAAAAATCCTTTAAAGCAATGGACATTCCACTTCAAACATCTTATAGAAGTTAGTGCTTTGATTCACTGGCCACCTAGAAAAATGTGAATTAGTAATTTCAGAGATATCATTACTCTTACCAATTTACATTGACCTTTTTTGCTGAAGTTAAAAGTCACATGAACTGAAAGGCATTTGGATCCATGTATGAAATTTATGAGTACTTATTTATCCATAAACCAACTTTGATACCATGCCCATGCAATATAGACACAAGCACATATGTAGAAATAGGAGATAATCAAGCATATATGTAGAAACAGGAGGTAATACACAGGGGTGCACAAATATACATCAAACAGGAAACAAAGATCTCGTAGTTTTTTTTTTTTTTTTTGCAAGCATATTAAGCAGGTTTTATTTAAAAGTAGTAATAATACAGACTTCTCCCGGAAGGGAGAAGGGGTCATAGTTGTTTAGCAGGTATTAGAGTGCCCCAGGTAGGAGATAAAACTACAACTGTTCATTAGACTCTCTAGATTTAACCCTTTAGAAATTAAAATAGAGCTGTCACAGATTTTTACTTTTATGGTTTAGACATAGGACAGGCCTGTACAGTTGGAAATATTAGGTGTATAGTCTGTCAGCCATGGAGGATGCTGAAATCAAAGTTTCATGTGGCCATTTGTCCTCCATGGGGGTCAGATTCATACCACTGTTTATTTCAAAGGGTACTCTTTGTAAGTTACATGCTTTGAAGTTTATATTACCTGTTTATTGAGGTAATAATTGATTTCAATGAGTTAGTTCAGGCCAATATTCACAGATTTTAGTGTAAGATACTCCTAATAAATGTCACCTAGGAACACATGAGAGTGGAGGCAATTATTGTCTTAACAGAGTGCTGGTTTCTCATCTCTTAATTGTACTATTCAATCAGAATACTTAATTATAGGGACTAAAATTGATTTTTCTCTAGTAATTGATATTTATGGAGTTTGGATCCAGTTAGTTAAATTCTGTCTGAAGGAGGGTAGTGGAATAACATTTGCCTTGGGTAAATTTTTTGAATATCCTTTATACTTTTTTCCCAACTAATTGTTCATCTGACTTCTAGAGGAGGCTATATAAAATAAAAAGGGAAACAAAAAGGATTAAGAACCCAACCCAGTGTGGGAGAGAATGACAGTATCTCTACTGGATATCTGTTTTCTTAGGGATTGAACTCAGGACCTTATGCATGCTAAGTAAATACTTTACCACTAAGCTACTTCTATGTCCTGGAGATCCACTTTATTATTTAAACCCTAACAATTCACAAATTCTTGATAATGTTGGGTTTCATCATACATTGGAAAGTAACCAGATTTATGTTTTATTTAAAAAATTTTTTTGGACCTGGGAATTGTACCCAGTGGCACTTAACCATTAAGCCACATCACCAGCCTCCCCCAACCCCATTTTTTTCTTGGTGCATTATAGTTTCATATTGATGGAATTTATTATTACCTAATTTATACATGCACACAATATAACAATATAATTTGACTAATATTACTCCCCAGCACTTCCCTCCTCCCTCCCTGCCCCTCATCCTTTCCTCTACTGATCTCCCTTTGATTTTAAGGAGAGCCACCCCCATTTTGTTTTCCTTTTTCCTCGCTAGTTTTCACATATGAGAGAAAACACATGATCCTTAACCTGAGTTTGACTTACTTTGTTCAAAAATGGTTAAAAATTTTGGTTGAAAATGGTTTCCAGTTCCAACCATTTTCCTGCAAATGCCATAATTTCATTCCTCTTCATGTCTGGATAAAACTCCATTGTGTATCTGTATCTCATTTTCTTTATCCATTCTTCTGTTGATGATCAACTAGGCTGGTTCCTTAGTTTGGCTGTTGTGAATTGTGCTGCTATAAACATGGATATGTGTATATCACTGTAATATGATGACTTTAGGGTAAATACCGAGAAGTGGTGAAGCTGGGTCAGCTAGGAACTCTTCTAACTGTTGGTGAGACTATAAATAGTACAGCCACCATGGAAATCAGTATGGAGGCTCCTCAAAAGATTAGATGCTATACTGATTTCCATAATAGTTTACTAATTTACAGTCTCACCAACAGTGTAAAAGTATTCCTTTATTTCCACATCTCTCTAGCATTTATTATCCTATATGGATACTGTATCCTTTAAAAAAATAGTTTTTGTTTTTGTGAACATGTGTTACTAAATTTTTTTCTAAAACATTTTTAATGACCTTAAAGAATGCCAACATTTGAATGAAATATAATATTACAACAAACACTTGGTATACATCCTTGGTAAATTTTTGTAATTGTTGTTACACCAAATAGTTGTGTAGTCAGTTTGAGTCTGAAGCGTATTCAAAGTAATTCTTTTGGATCAACAAGACATTCTTTATGGTCCCCTTTAGATTCCTCCTTCAGTGCAGTCACCAACACAGCAGCAGGTACTTGCTAGGCCTGCAGTTCCCTCTGTGCCGGGGCCACCTCCTTTTGTACTTCAAAATCAATATGAACCTGTTCAACCCCACTGGTTTTACTGCAAGGAGGTAGAATACAAGCAACTATGGATGCCTTTCAGTGTGTTTGACTCTTCAAATCTTGAAGAAATCTACAATTCAGGTATGCACCTGTTATGGAGCATGTGTTTGAAGGAAGAGAAGGAATGAGGATGGTGTACTGATGAGATCGTGGGTGAGCCGAGCGAGGCATCTGAAGGCCTGTCCAGTGAGTTCTTTGTTTAAAGGTGTTTTAGACCTGAGAAGTAGAGTAGTTCTTATGATCCAAGTTTCAGTTTTCCTATTTTTCTTATTCATTTGTAGTTTTGAGGGGCATGTAAAAGCATTTTCTGTGGGATTCTGGAAGATGACTCTGTGAAAAAAGTGTTGCCTGGTCAGGTGGGTTTTGGAGTTCTGCGTGCTATAGCCGTCTAGAGAGGTGGTGCGCAGGAGTGCCTGAAGGCTCTGGGAAGTACGTAGAAATATGCTTCTTTGCTCATCCTGATGTGATTTGATCATGGGACTTGAAAGCACGAACTAACTCTGGCAACACCCTCCCTGGAGCATTGCTGTTTATAAATATTTACTGCTTTGATTTAAAAAGAAAATCTACCAGTTATTTGTTTTGTGATCACATTTTTTAAAGTTTTCCCTGGCTATTTCTTTTCTACTTAAAAAGAGTCATAATTTTAAGCAGTACAAATTAGTCTTAAACTTCTGTTTTTAAATAAAAATGAGCTCAGTTGTTAGTCTTTAAGTTTTGATTAGTCACTGTATTCTCTTTTATCACTTTTAAATATGCCTCATAACAGTTGGGGAAAATGTGGTCTTTGTTCTTTAGTCCAGCCAGATCCTGAGAGTGTGATCCTAGGCACAGATGGAGGGCGCTATGACGTCTACCTCTATGACCGAATGAGAAAAGCCGTGTACTGGGAGGAGGAGCCTGCTGAAGTGAGACGCTGTACTTGGTTTTACAAGGGGGACACAGACAGCAGATTTATTCCCTATACAGAGGAGTTCAGTGAAAAACTAGAGGTATGAGCACTTTATTCATACAACGCTTTTCTTTAAAACATGCAAACCCTGCAAGCATCGGAGCCTGTGTGACATCACTCACACTGGAGCTCTCTCGATGCTCGTTACAAAGACGGCTGTTGAGTGGTGCCAGCATTCGCAGAGTGCTTATCGTAGTCTCTACGTCTAAGGACAGATTATGCTTTTCAGGGGCACGTCACAGATCTAATAAGGCATTTCTATCAAAACTTCAAAAGAACTTAGGCTGCTGGATTTGATGTTAACAATAGATGGCAGGCATATAGACATTTTTATACTAATATTTAGTAAAAGCTTGAAATTAAATTCATTTGTGAAGATAAAAATGAAACAGAATAGTAAGAGATATCACTAGACAACCATCTTAAAACTGGTGGTTATAGCTGGGCATATATGCATACACCAATAGTCTCAGAGACTTGGAAGGCTGAGGCAGGAAATTGCAAGTTTAAGGCCAGTCTGGGCAACTTAGTAAGACTCTGTCTTATAGTAAAAAGAACTGGAAATGTATAACATTCCTGGGTTCAGTCCAGGAATTTTAGTGAATTTATTGTATTTTCGTGAAATACAATAAAACCCAAAAAACTTGTGGTTAAAACTCATTGTATATAGTTGTGTCAGTTTATTATGATAATTCTACTTCATTAAGTAGAATTGTTGAGTGTTAAATATTTGAAAAGTTAAATGAAGTTGCACACTTGGGAAGTGAGAGAACATTTTAGTTTTAGTTGGTATATATATTTTTTTAATTTAGTAATTCTTAAAACTTGTAAAAAACACTTAGACCTCTAAAGTGTTATTGTGTTTTGAATGACTTTAAGCAAGGACTAAGGCATGTATTTTGTTTAGATGCTGACTGTTTAAATCTCATTATTAATTAATAATTTTTTTCCCTTGAGGAACATATAATAAAAAATTTAACCACAGTCTTATCACCCTTTCAAATCACATTCTACCTTTTAAAAATGTTTTCTAGATCATTCTTTTTTTTTTTTTGCCCCCTTTCAGTTTTTCAAAAATTTTAAACCCAGAGACACTTAACCACTGAGCCACATTCCCAACCAACCCTTTTTATTTTATTTTAAAAAAATTTTTAGACAGGGTCTTGCTAAGTTACCTTGGGCCTTGCTAAGTTGCTGAGGCTGGCTTTGAACTTGGAATCCTCAGCCTCCCAATTTGCTGGGATTATAGGAGTGCACCACTGGACCCAACCTTGCCCCTAAATTTTAGATGAAAGAGCAAACTTGTAAAGATTATTAAGATCAATTGAAAGTATCACATGTGTGATCTTATTCTCTAGGCAAGACATATTATAAAGCTATGTATTAAAAGGGAATGTGAAGTGAAGATAATTCTTTTTGTTTTTAATGCGGTGCTGGGGATCAAACCCAGGGCCTTGTGCTTGTAAGGCAAGCACTCTACCAACTGAGCTATATCCCCAGCCCCAAGATAATTCTTAAGATGGTGAAGCTTTTCCTTCTTCCATTTTTGTTTGTGGTCTTTCAAAAATTATAGTTTTAAAAATTAAAAATAAAAAGGTCAAAAAGCACAGGATCCTGATGAAGAGGAATTGTTACTGAATGATTGCCCAGGATACAAAAAGATGTATTTTGACATGATTCTTGAATAAGTTACTAATTTTTTAATTTTATTTTATTTTTGCTGTACAGGTGATTGAACCGAGGGCCTCATGCATATTAGGAAAGTGCTCTCTGACTGAGCTGTGTCCTCAGCCCATTACTAATTTTTTGAAAATACTATAGCAATTTATACTTATGACTAACAGAATTAACCATACATTATAGACTAAGTATGTGAGGATTCCTTCTCTCTTGCCTCCTGTTAGAGCTCTAAGAAGCCTTCAGACCTCTGCAGAAAGCAGAGAAGTGTATCTGAAGGAGGAGAAAGAGTAAGAAGATGGTTGCACAGTCTAGTTGTGGATGGAGTGAACCACAGTTCTACCATTTGCTGCTCACTGGTTGTACAGCCTTTTTTTTTTTGGTGGTAATGGGAATTGAACCCAGGGTTACTTTACCACTGAGCTATTTCCCTAGCCCTTTATTTTTTAAATTTTTTATATTTTTTAGTTGTAGATGCACACAGTACTTTATTTTTATTTGGTACTGAGGATAGAACCCAGTGCCTCACATGTATTAGGCAAGTGCTGTGACCCTGAGCTACAGCCCCAACCCCCTAACCCTTTATTTATGTATTTATTTATTATTTTGAGGCTGTCTCACTAAGTTGCTTAGGATCTCACAAAGTTGCTGAGGCTGGCCTTGAACTTGGATACTTCTGCCTCAGTGCCCCGGAGTTGCTGAGATTATAGGTGTGCACTACCACACTGGCTTGGTTATATGATCTTAAAAGTAACTGTGTACAATACTTAAAATGCCTGGTATTGTGTTCCCTTCCACCTCCATCCCAAACTCATATGTTGAAGTTCTAACCTCCAGTACCTCAGAATATTACCTTATCTTGAATAGTGTCACTGCAAATGTGATTAGTTAAGATGAGATCATACCTGAGTATGGCAGACCTCTGATCAATATGGTGTCCTCATAAAAAGACAGCCACGTTAAGACAGAGGGGGAATGCCTCTTTGGAGGCAGAGAGTGGAGATTGTTGCAAGCCAGGAATGCCAAAGGTTATAGGTAACCACCAGAAGCTGGGAAGAGGCAAGGAGGATTTCCTTCCTGGTTTCAGAGGGACCAAAGCCCTCCTGACACCTTGATTTTGAATTTCTAGTCTCCAGAAATTTTGTTTTAAGCTACCCAGTTTATGGTACTTTGTGATGGCAGCCCTAGGAAACTAATTCACTGTCCAAAACCTTGGTTTTCCTCTCTATACAATGGGGACAATAATATTTAGGAGTGATTGAGAGTAATTACTTAAATGAGGTAATTATATATAAAGTAATTAAAAAGTAGAGTTACAGTTAATCAGAGCCTGCTGTTGCTGTTATTTTTGTCACCATCCTAGTTTTCATTTTGCCACACTTTATTGGTGTGATACAGATTTGTCATGCTGGATTATATGTTTTTTCCATTATTATAGGCAGAATATAAAAAAGCTGTAACCACAAATCAGTGGCACCGCAGATTAGAGTTTCCAAGTGGAGAGACCATTGTTATGCACAATCCAAAGGTAATGTGCTTTTGAAGATATTAAATTGTTAGGTTCATTTTAATAATACTTGGCTATATATGTGGGTGTAATATTTTCAGTGAAACTTTTTTTATCCCTGGGGTCCATAATTTGCTTATCTGCCATTGATGATGGTTTAACTTTTCAAGTAAAAGTGTATGCTAGCTTTTTAAAAATATTGTCTTCATAAACTTTTCTTGTTTTAAAAACTAATTGATTAGTAGTGTTTTAATTCTTTGATTGACCACACTTAATTTCTCTGATCTCTAGGTCCTTGGCTGCAGTACTGTTACTTCCATATGAAATTTTAGATGAAATAATTTACACAAAAGTATCTAGAACAGGACTTGGCACATGGTAGCTTCTGAGAACATAGACTTTTTATTCATTTATTTAAAAAATATATTAAAGAAACAAAAGTAACTCAACCTATCCACTTCTCTAGTCCTTATTGATACCAATATGAATACAAATAAAAACACATTCATATGTTCTCAAAATGTAAACAGTATAAAATAATATCAAGTGAAAAATAAGAACCTCCTACTCTGTACTCCCCATTGATGGTCATACTCCTAACGTTTTGTTTTTTACACAAACACAAATAAATATAATTATGTGTATGTTCATTTTTTTCAAAAGAGGAATTTCTGAATGGCATAGGGTTGAATTTAATCAGTTGAATTAACAATAGATTTCTTCCTGAAAAGTGGTGGTTTTTGACTTTTAAGTTTTTATAGTTGAGACTGAATTCATAAGTTAATTTGAAATTTTGCCATTTAAATACTGCAACTTGATTATAAGATGTCTGTACCGTAGAGCATAATTTTTATGTATTAAAATACATTGCTTAACCCGCTGTGGAAAAGAACGTGTCATTGAGCTCTGTGATGATCCTGTTGTATCTTGAAGGTCATTGTTCAGTTCCAGCCTTCTTCAGTGCCTGATGAGTGGGGGACCACGCAGGATGGACAGACCAGGCCCAGGGTTGTAAAGCGTGGGATTGACGACAACCTTGATGAAATTCCTGATGGTGCGTGCAGTTTGTTTAGGAGTGGAGTCTTTTTAGTCATCTCTATTGGAACATCGTTCTTTAGAAAGATAAAAAATATTTATTATCTGCTGTAGCATGCAGAATCAGTCAGTTTCACACATATCTTTTTATTAAATACTTCAATATCTGTATTTTTAAATTTGTAATTCTGACCAGGCACAGTGGTGTACATCTGTAATCTCAGTGACTTAGGAGAACTGAGGCAGGAAGATTGTAAATTTGAAGACAACCTCAGCAATTTAGCAAGACCCTCAGCAATTTAGTGAGACCCTTTCTCAAAAAAAAAAAAAAAAAAAAAAAAAATTAAAAGGACTCAGGATGTAACTCAGTAGTAAAGTACCCCAATTTCAATCCCAAGTACCAGAAAAAGTTTTAGAAATAAGAATATATAACTAGTTGGGCATGGTGACTTACATCTGTAATCCCAGTGATATAGGAGGTCAAGGAAGGAAGTTCACAAATTCAAGACCAACCTCAGCAACTTAGTGAGACACTGTCTCAAAACGAAAAGGGCTGGGGATATAACTGAGTGCTAAAGCACTATTGGGTTCAATCCCCCGTACGAAGATTAATAAGCAAATAAATAAATTTGGAATTCTGTTGAAGATATGTACACCACATAATGTAGATTCTAAAATATGTATTGTTAAGAATCAACTGAGCTTTGGGGTTGTGCTTTCATGCATCACTGGTTTATATTACTCTAGTGTGGGGGTTGGCAAACTTTTAGGCTTTGCAGGCCATGTGGACTCTTGCCACCACTCAGCCTTGCCATCGTAGTGTGAGAGCATTTCTAGGATATATGTAGACAAATGGACATAGCTATGTTCCAATAAAACTTTATAAAAATAGGTAGTGGGCAGGATTTGCCTGAAGGCTATAGTTTGCCAACCCCTGTTCTATTTTTATGCTTTGGTTTTGAAAGGAGAGTGGGTTTTATCTTGATAATTACATATTTCATTTTTGTCTACTAAAAATTTAAATGGGTGTTATTAAATCTGAATGAAGTAGTATAGAAAAAAGATAAATTTAATTTGGAAATATTCCTATAGTATTTGTGAATCAAAGTATAGGGTTCTGGGGAAAGTTTTAATACTGTTTTTATGTAGTGGGATCAAAACCAGGGACTTGTGAATGCTAGGTAAGTGCTGTACTGCTAAGCTATGTTGCCAGCCTCTTAAAGTTTTATATTGAGAGTTTGCTTCTCCAAGTGGGGCCTGGTGTTCTGGGGAGGTGTATTTTATTTTTATTTTCTTTGCTTGTGCTGGAATTGAACTTGGGACCTCATACATGCCAACCATGTACTTTACCACTGTATACCCTGCCTTGAGGAATTCTGAAATGATCACAGCATTATGGAGCCTCCGTGGATACAAAACTGCTGGTTACCATGTACTAATAGTCTTTGGGAACAGGTAGAGCCTGCTTCCTCCCCCTCTCACTCTAGTGCACTGTTAGCTTGCAAGATGGAAAAATTGCTCTGATTTGGTAGAGGGTAAAAAAAAGCTTATTGACTTGGAAGAGTCATGAATTTCTTTGGCTAGTTTATGATGACAAAAGGAATATCAAGAATTTTTCTATTAAGAAAACCCAAACAATTCCCAGTTTTTATGTATGTATATATTTTTATTTTTAAATAGGGGAAATGCCTCAGGTTGACCATTTGGTATTCATGGTGCATGGTATTGGACCTGTGTGTGACTTACGCTTTAGAAGCATTGTTGAATGTGGTAAGTGTTAGTTGTAGTTTATTTCATACAATGATCTGAGAACTAACAGAGAGCTGTTAAGTTTCATTTTTAGTTCCTGTTGCCGAAGAGTGGTAAGAGATTTATATCAGTGGGAAATACTAATTTATACTTGATTTGCTCTTATGATATAAACAACTCAAAGTCCTGAGTTGTGAAGAATTAGAAGGGATCTTAGAAGTAATTTAGTCTTTCTGACAGACACCTTCTGTCTGGGTACTTCTAGCAACTTGGAGCACCTGTGCACTGAACTGATTTATAGGAGAAATTGCTTAATGAACACATAAATCTTAAGTTTTTTTAAGGTTTATTTTTACATCTGTGTAATAATAGTTCATATTTATGACTACCTGGTATGTGACAAGTACCTTGTATGTAGTTTATCATTTGACACTCACAGATACACCTGTGGGGTATAGGTTCTGTCATTGTTAATCCCCACCGTTGGGTGAAGAACTTAAGGGTAGGTTCAGTTCCTTGTGTCATGGTCAGTAATAGGTGCTGGCTTCAGGATCCTACAGCAGGTAGTTTTGATTCTAGTCTTTTGGTCTTAACTCATTGTGCCATGCTGCCCCCTAGTAGTGGCATTTAAACTAATTTTTTGGGCATTTATACATTCCTCTAAAAACAATTAAAAGTTAAAAGAGCTTCCTAAAGGTTTGTTATTTTTTCCTAATTGTGTCATCATTTAAAAAAAAATGTATATGTTTGAAAATGCTGACATTTGATATAATTGCTAACTAGCTACAAAAGTAGGACAGTTTAATCAATTTAATTTTGTTTGATTTTTTTTGTTTTAAGTGGATGATTTTAGGGTGGTTTCTCTCAAATTGCTGCAGACACATTTCAAGAAGTCTTTAGATGATGGGAAAGTCAGCCGAGTGGAGTTCCTTCCAGTTCACTGGCATAGTGCCTTGGGTGGGGATGCAACAGGCGTTGACAGGTTTGTAGATTTTGATAACGTATTTTTCAGAATAGTCAAACCTAGATTCAGAATTTAAAGAATAATATGAAGTGGTTTATTATGACTTCAAATGTTTTTATTTTTTAAAAAATTACATACTTACTCTGACATATGATTACTGGCTGTACCATTTATATACCATTTTTCTGTGTGTGTGTGTGTGTGTGTGTGTGTGTGTTTAAGAGAATCTCAGAAATTTAGCTGGTTTTGATATTAAATTTTGGAGCTGGGGACTGAACCCATTCCTCAGCAGGTTAAGCACATGCTCTATCACTGAGCTATCCCACTGGCCCCTAAGCTGATTTTATAAAATACAAGTGTATGGTGTAGACCGGGTGCTGTCCTGTACATTTTAGGATGCTTAGCAGCATCCTTAGCTAAATAATAGTAGTGTCCTTCCTCACCATGTGACAACCAAAAATATCTTCAGAAATTGCAAATGTCCCTAGGGGGTAAAGTCACCCTGGTTGAGAACCACTGATGTAGATTTATTGTTTCTCAATGGAGGATGCTCATGATAGTATGGTTCTTTGTTGCACAACACTGTTACATTGTAGACCATTTAGCATCTCTAGTCTGAATGATACTAAATGGTAGCAGTGCTAACCAGGGACTGTGATAAATAAAACACCCCACTCAATTTTGAATATGCCCATTTGAGAACCACAAGTGTAGGTTATATTAATGCTGGCACAGAGGATAATAACATCTGAATTTTAGTGAACATCATAATGTTTCAGGGCACATGGTTTAATAAAACCAGTCCTATAAACGGCATTCTTTCAATGATAGGTTTTATGATGGCATTTTCTTTCTCAGTGGATGTTTATGAACTATAGTTTGGTCATTCTCAAATCAGGAAAGATTTTAATTCCATGTAATTCCTTTCTTACTCCATGTGACATTCTCTTCCCATAATTTTTGTCGGATGTCTAGAGTTTCATTTTTTGGAAATAAAAATGAAATAAAAATCTTTTCATATAACGTATTTTGTGTAGCATCTCTTCAGAGAATCCCAAATTTCATAATATAGACATGAACAACTTTTTTGCTTTATCTTAGTTTATGTATAATAACTCTACCTGCAGAATCAACTCATAATTTGTGATATTTATGAACTGATAAATTAATAATGTACTAATTAGTTATACATATTTACTCTGTTTTCAGAAATAAGAATTTAAACTTTTAAAAATCCTTAGATTGAAGGTACTGACAATATACTTTTTTTCCTTTTTAAACAGGAATATCAAGAAAATCACTTTGCCAAGTATTGGTCGTTTTCGTCACTTTACCAATGAGACCTTGCTAGATATTTTATTTTATAATAGCCCCACCTACTGTCAGACAATTGTGGAGAAAGTAAGTGTGGAAATAAACCGCCTCCATGCACTCTTTATGAGTCGGAATCCAGACTTTAAAGGAAGAGTCTCTGTTGCTGGTCACAGTTTAGGTAAGGCTGTTAAATATACACACTGTAAATGTAATCTTTAAGTTGTTACTGCTTTTATTGTGGATAACATCCTTAGTACAGAACTGAATTACATCTAAACCTCTATAAAGGGCAGAAATGAATGCTTTCGAATTTAGATTCTGCCTTTTTTCCTCACATTTAATACATAGGAATGCCGTATATTTTAACTTATTCTGCTGTTTGATAAAACAAGAATAATGATTATCAGATCTTGATTAATGTAATTTTTGGATAACTTCTGACTAGGGACTTCGATAAAAAAGATTTTGTTTAGTATTATAAAAGCACATATCAAGTACATTATAAAGCAAAATACTTCTTTTTCTTAGGTTCTTTAATATTGTTTGATATCCTATCTAATCAAAAAGATTTGAATTTCTCAAAGTCTCCGGGACCTCTTGCTGTTGCTAATGGAGTTGTGAAGCAGCCCCACTTTCAGGACAAGCAGGTATGTCTGCACACGACCCTGTTAGCATTGAGATTTAGAGCTGAAGCTGGACTGTTTTCTTTTTTTTAAATTTTTTTTTTTTTAAATTATTATTGTTGTTTGCAGTCCTGGGGATTGAACTCAGGAGTATAATACCACTGAGTCACACCCCAGTCCTTTCTTTTTTTTTTTGTGGTGCTGGGGATCAAACCCAGGGCCTTGTGCCTGCGAGACAAGCACTGTACCAACAGAGCTATGTCCCCAGCCCTGGACTGTTTTCTGAAACTGTTTATTTATCAAAAGGTTCAGAAGTGTAAAGGAGTCATATGACTCATTTTAAAAATTTCTCTTTCCCTTATGGATTATAAATGTATAAGTTTATGATTTTTAAGAATATAAAGAAAATTATAGAAAGTAGGAACACAAGCGATTTATTGAGTTTATGTGTTTTGAAACATTCAAGCACTGGGTGGCACACTACCTAAACTTAGGATTTGCTGATAGGGCAAAATCGTTTAAGATTTTCTGTAATCAGGAGACATTTTATGGGAGTTTTTCTAAGCTTTGTAATGTTGCCCCCCACTTTTTTTTATGAAGGTGCATGAGGAATCAAAACTGACTTTGGATGAGTCGTGTGACCTCCATGTTGAGGATGAAGAAGTCCTAACTTTGCAAGAAACTCTGGAAGTGCTTAGTCTCTCTGAATATGTTAATACTTTTGAGAAGGAAAAGATCGATATGGAATCTCTGGTACTGATGTTAATTAGATTCATTTGTTAAAAATTATTTTTCCTGTGTGTAAGATTGAAAACTAAGAATGATTTAAAATTTTGCTTATGTCAAAATTTATTCCTGATAGGTAGACCTAAATGTTTAAAAAATGAAAAAGAGCCGGGCACAGTGGTGCAGGCCTGTAATTGCAACCGTGAGGCACCAAGCAATTCTGTGAGACCCTGACTCTAAATAAATGACAAAATAGGGCTGGGGTGTGGCTCAGTGGTTGAGTGCCCTGAGTTCAATTCCTCGTACCCACCCCCGCCAAAAAAATCAAAAGAACAGGAGAATTATTAACAAACAGTAATGCATGAAGGCTTTTCTAAGTATGACGCAAAATCCTGAAGCCATAAAAGAAAACAGTGCAGAGCAGCAGGTGCCAACAGCTGCACTGCAGGCCAATGGTGGACGAGGAAAGCTATTTGAAGCACATGTTCCAAATAGAGGGCTTCTTTTCCTTAGTATTCACAGCTTCTGCAAAGTTATTGGTAAGAAAGTAATAGGTAAACAGGCAAAGGATATAAGAAGATGATTTGTAGAAAAGGAAATAACCGATGGCTTCTTACCGTATAAATACTCAGTAGAGAAATGCAAATTAAAAGTGCAGTGCCTTTTTTTTTTAAAAAGCCTCTTAGTTTGACAAAAATAGATTTGATAATAGACTGTATGGCCAGGATAAGGAGGGATAGGTTCTGTTATGTATTATCGGTGAGCATGTACAACTTCTGTGGAGGTCAGTTTTGCAACATCTTTTTAAAAATTTTTTATTATTTTTTTTGGTACTGGGGGTTGAACTTGGGCACACAACCACTAAGCTACATCCCCAACCCTATTTTGTATTTTATTTAGAGACAGGGTCTCATTGAGTTGCTTAACACTTTGCTTTTGCTCAGGCTAGCTTTGAACATGCAATCTTCCTGCCTCAGCCTCCGGAGCTGCTGGGATTACAGGCATGTGGCACTGCATCCAGCTCATCTTTTTTTTTTTTTAATAACTATTTTTTTCTGTGGTGCTAAGGATTGAACCCAGTGCCTCATACATGCTAGGCAAGCCCTCTGCTATTGAGTCACAACCCCAGCCCTGCAACATCTTTTAATTAATTAATTGTTTTTTGACATGGTCTCACTGCGTTGCTCAGGCTGATCTTCAGCTCTTGGGTTCAAATGATCCTCCCACCTCAGCCTCCCAAGTATTTGGGGTTATAGCCAGCATGTGCCAGTGCGCCCAACTCTGAAATAAACAGCTTTTAAAATACCCTTTGCTCTACCAATTTTACTGCCAGAAATATTTTCTATAGCAAAATATTCACACAAGAATATCTATGAGGACACATAATGCAGAGCTATTGGTAACATAGTGAAAACTTAGAAACACCTTCTGTGCTCGCTAGTAGGAGCCAAGGGGGCATCGACCCAGTGGAGTGACACACCTGGCAGCAGGTGCATTAATGAGGTGGTCACAGGGATGCTGATCTCTTGGATATGTGTGGTGAAAAGAATAAAGTTCAGTGCTGTGTGTATGTAAGCTCCATATACAAGCACAAAAATATACATGTGGATGCTGTGTGCACATAAAATATTTCTTCAGGAGAGCAAATTTTGAGCAGTTGTTGCGGAGAGGGGAGCTGGGTGGTTGAGACAGGAATGGAGGGAAATGACTTTATTATATGTTTGACTGTAGCTTTGGAATTTTCTACAACATGTATGTATTTTCTATTAAAAATAATAGTGGGCTGGAATTGTAGCTCAGTGGTAGAGCACTTGCCTGGCATGTGTGAGGCACTGGGTTTGATTCTCAACGCCACATATAAATAAATAAATAAAGGTCCATTGACAACTAAAAAAAAAAATAATAATAATAGAATGTTTTAGGTAGATGGGTAAGGTTTTATAGCTTGAACTAATCTATTATTTAAAAACAAAGATATTAACTTTTAAAAGTTGACTGGCAGCCAGGTGTGGTGGCATATGCCTGTAATCTCAGATGCTCAGGAGGCTGAGGCAGGAGGATTGCATGTTCAAAGCCAGCCTCAGCAAAAGCAAGGCGCTAAGCAACTCAGTGAGACTTATCTCTAAATAAAATACAAAATAGGGCTGGGGATGTGCTCAGTGGTTGAGTGGCCCTGAGTTCAATCCCTGGTAAACCCCTGACCAAAAAAAAAAAAAGTTGGCTGTCTCTCAGGTTGCTTTAGATGATGTCTTTTATAATTTTCACATTCTCATTTCAGTTTGCCTATCTCTAGAATGATTAATAATGTGCTTGTTTCTTTTAAAGCTTATGTGTACAGTTGATGACCTGAAGGAGATGGGAATACCCCTTGGACCGAGAAAGAAGATAGCTAACTTTGTAAAACTTAAAGCAGCCAAACTGGTAAGGTTCGTTTCCACTTTCATTGTGTGAGCAGCACATTTTTATTTTAGAAATGTTTAATACTTCTGTGACTAGGCAAGCTAGTTTGCTAGCATCTACAGCATGGTCATGGAACTGATGGAAACCCAGACTTGAGTTGGTCAGAACTGGGTTTAAATCCAAATCAGGCCAACTGGCCATCCTGGTTTTCCTGGGACTGAGGCTTCCCAGGCCACAGGGCTTTCTGTTTTAAAACTGGTGTTCAATATTTCCCAGTACAAAACTGGTGACATTCTGGTCAAATAGATGAGTCGGTTGCCCCGACTCCCAGTTCAGCCGCTTGTTAACTGCACACTCATAGGAAATTGGTTTAGTTTCTCTGGCCTCTGATCCCTTTGTTTCTGAAGTGGGGGAGAGAGGTTGGTTGGAGTGAGCAAGAATTGGTGCATGTGGAGCTCTCCCTGCGGCAGCTACTTGCTTCCTGTTCTATCTCCCCATCTAGAGAGGTGAGGAAGCACGTGCTGAAATCTCACCAAGTAGCAAACAACAAATTTTACTGCACAACAAAGCAACAACTAAAGAGCGTTTTGAAAAAAACAGCTGGATGTGGTGGTGCATGCTTGTAATCCCAGCAACTCGCGAGACTGAGGCAGGAGGATCAGAAGTTTGAGGCCAGCCTCTGCCACTTAGTGAGGTCCTAAGCAAATTAGTGAGACCCTGTCTCAAAAAGTAATAAGGATGGGGATGTGGCTCAGTGGTTACACTCCCCCCCCAACCAGTACCAAAAACAAAAAACAAACCTTAGAAAAACTTGTTTTTATTTGATTTTCATTTATTGATCAAATTAATTTTGTGGAGATTTTTCTAATTAGTTAGAAAAATTATACAATAGGTGGCCATTTTATGTTTATTGTTAGCAGGATGGTCTCTGATGGTCCTAATCCCTTTGTTTTTGTTATCACAGTGCTGGGGCTTGAACCTTGGGCTAGGCAAGTGCTCTCCCACTGAGCACACTCCCAGCCCTGATCCTTTCCTCTTTTGGTCATCTCAGGTGCTGCTATTTTTGGTACTTATTTGGAACTTAACATATACCACTTCTTTATTGAAATTTGATTAGAAATGGATTTTTGATGATTAGCTTAGGGAATCGAGTCAGCATTTTACTAAACATCTTTTAGATCAGACACGATGCTCGAATCTTAGGATTCGAAGATGAACCACAAGTGTGCCATCCAGTTAGTGGGAGAGAGTTGACCACAAGTGCAACATATGAGGGTACTCTCTGCACTGTCCAGAACCAGACCAGGGGTGGCAATCCTGGTTGTTGAGAGGGGACTGTGGTTGGTGCTGACGCTGGAGCTTGAGGACGGGGAAGATCTGGGAAAGGCCTTCCAAGAGCAGGCAGGGTTTCCCTACAGATGAAAAGGAGAGGGAAGGAAGGTTCCAAAGGCCCAACTCCCAGGTGTGAAGTTGGATTCTCTCTTAGACAGGGGTGGTTACCAGACAGCAGTGCAGCTGTGAAAGGCAAAGCAGTTAGCACTGACTCGCTGATCAGTTCTCCCCAGGTCAGGATTTGAAACCAGAGGAACTGTATCTTCAGACCCTCCATCGTACCCTTAATTTTATTTTGTAAAAAAGGATGAGTGGAAAAGTGTTCTGTAGTTCTTGAATAATTTCTAAGAGCCTGTTTTAGAAACTACAGTTGCTTGGATGTATAAATTATGACATTATAAAAATGTTTTGAAATGAATGAAAATCTATAATGTGATCTTATTTTTTAAATTCAGAAGTAATTCCTTTGGATAAACCATGGTGTGTTCTTGGCTGAGCTGCTGTTTGTGCTGTGTTGGCTAGATCAAGATAAGATATGGGGTGTCCTGTTGACTTACTGTCACTGAAACAGTGGGACCAAAATCAGCCAATTATTTTATAGTAAAGAGATCAAAATATATGTGGCCCATGTGCTGTTTTTCCTTTGTAAATAGTTTTAGTGATTTTCTTGTGAAAAGTAATAGTTTTTAGGGTTGACAGTGTTTTTAGTTAAGTATTTGTATGGTGATTCACTTAGTTTTAAACATTGCATATAATTTTAGGGGAGCAAAATAGCTCTGGCAGTAGGTCAGTTTATGATCTAAATGGTTCCCTTTAGCCATTTAGAATGTTAAGTTCTATGAGTATAATTTGTAGTAAGTCTGAGTGAGAAGCATATTTAAGCTGAAGAACCCTGAAAATGCTCTTTTTAGATTTCAGCTTTAAACTTATGCTGCCTCAAAGACAGGGGTCTTATCTCTTAATCAAACCTTCCAAAACACTGATGATGGAATCAGTTAAAAGCTGGCTGAGTTTTCATTTTTCTATGTTGTCTCTTGTATTAACCAGTTGGATTTATGATTCCTTAGTATTTAGAATTAATTAGCAGATCGACTAGTTGGACCAACTATTTGTTCAGTCAGTCTGTTCAGAATCTAGTCAACAGAGTTGCTTGGCACATGCGTTTAATCCCAGTGACTCAGGAAGCTGCGGTGGCAAGTTTGAGGCCAGCCTCAGCAATTTAGTGAGGTCCTGAGCAACTCAGCAAGTCTCTGTCTCAAAATAAAGAGGAATGTAGCTCAGGGCTAAGGACTTCTGGGTTCGTCCCCAGCACCACTCATAGACATACACACACACAAAAAAAACAAAACCCAAAGACCTAGAGACCTAGAGACCTTTCTCCTCAGCCTGGGGAGAAAGGGCTTCTGAAACCTACAGAATAGATGACTCTGCCCATGACAAGTGTTTCTGTTCCCCCAGCATTGCCGAATTGAGGAGCTAGTTACCACCAGGAATGGCTTTTGTTGATGGAAATGCATAGACCTTGAAAGTTTTGTGCAGTAAGTGTTGATGGTGGTATTCACCTGTGTAATCATCACCTGAAACAGAACACGCCTGTCTCTTAGGTAGCTCCTTCATGCTTCTTACTAGCTAACTCCTCCCTCTGTAAACCACCATCCTGATTTCTAGAAATTCATTTAAGTAGAATCAACGATTTTGGTTATAGTATGTGTTCTGTATCTGCCCTGTTATACTTAAAATAATGTTTTTGAGGGGCTGGAGGATGTAGATCTGTGGTAGAGCACTTGGCTAGCATGCACAAGGCACTGAGTTTGAGTTTCAGCACTACAAATACATAAAATTGCAAATCTTTAAAAGAGTATTTTAGGAATTCCTCAAGATAGACAGTATTTACCTGGACATGGTGGAGCATACCTGTGATCCCAACTACTTGGGAGGCCGAGGTAGGAAGATCACAAGTTCCTGGCTGGTTTGGGCAACTTACCAAAAAAGGGCTGGAGGGTAGTTCAGTAGTGCTCTGGGTTCCATCCCCAGTACTAGTGGGGGAGCCAATACTTCCATTTAATTTTAACTCTTTAGCTGTAAACTATTTTTTTCTTTTGTAATCTTTTTTTCTTAAGAATTTTAAAGTGAATTATAGATGTCATGGCATTTTTTCCCTGAATGGTTAGTATGTGTCTGAGAAGGACATTTTTATCATGACCTCAGTGCCGTATCACGCCTGTGTTACTGTCCATTCCTTAATATTGAGGTAGCATGGTTTCCAGTGATAACTGAGAACTGAACTTTTCCTCAGTATTATGTTGTGACATTTCTGTATTTCACAGGAACAGAAAAAAGCAGCGTCAGAAAAGAAGGCAATGATGGCTGCGTCAACAAAAGGACAAGACGAAAGTGCTCAGAAGACTAAAGAAATGGCATCTGTCCCTTCAGAATCTAGTGAATCGAAGAGGAGACTTCCAGTTGGTGCTTACGTTTCTTCTGTGCACATTGATTATGAGTCTTTTGAAGTTGGCACTGGACAGGTGAGTTTACATTTTTTATGTTGGAATGAGAACGTCTCTATCATTTGGGTTGGCTGTACATTCCTTAACTATTTATATAACATTTATTTGGGACTGTATGGAGAAAACTGATTTTCTTTTACTATTTTATGCTTTTTATAATGTTCATAGTAAGAGATTGAACCTCTGCAGAACCTATCATCTACCTTTTGAAATTAACTTTGTTTTTCCAACACTCATAATTTTTCTATTTTTTTGTACCAGAAATTGAACCAAGGGCCACTTTGCCACTGAGTTATATTCTCATTCCTTTTCATTTATTTTTTTTTTAATTTTAAGACAGGCTCTTGCTAGATTGCTGAGGCTGTCTTCAAACTTGTGATCCTCCTGCCTTGGCCTCCTGAATCATTGGGATTACAGATGTGTGTCCCTGTGCTTGGCCCCACACTCACCGTTTTATCCCATTAGTCTCATTACCACTAATCAGAAGTGACTATGTTAGAAAATTATGTTCAGATTATACCTAAATTTCTATGTGAGAAATATGCTGTATTCACTCAATTTATGTTTTCTAGTATTCACAATTCTTGCCTTGGGGCAAAATTCTTATAAAAATTGATCAAGTAGTTGATAATGCTGCATTTAATATTATGCTTTCATATACTTGTATCTCACTGGCTTAGAAAGTCCTTTTAGACAGTGTTGCTTTTAGTGTATTTATAGTTGTAGATCACAAGTGAGTTCATGAAGACATAAGATGGAACTTGGTGTTTACCCTTTTAAAATTTTAAGCCCATTTCATTCTTACTGGTTGCATTTTAAAAAATAGCTCTTTTTCAAACATAAGCAAACTTATCAGACATTAGCAAATAAAGGGCAAATGTTTTCTCACCTCTCTTTGAAAGCCGAGATTATAGAGGTCTGTGAGCTACTAGGATTCTCAGTACACACCTCTCTGGGAGGGGACCTTGTTCATGAAACTGGAGTCATCTCCTTATAGTGTTAGGACAGTAAAAGAAAGGGAATCTACCCGGCTTGGAAATCTACCCAGTTAGGAAAATTCCAAGGAGTGATTTTGACTGAGCTGGTTTGAGTCCATTCTGGACCAACTGGTAGCCTGGGACATGGCTGTAAATTGACACAGCCCAGGTCACATGCCACCTCTATGGTTGGTGCACTGAGGCAGGAAGGCAAGATCTATAACCAAAGAGTTGTTGGGCAATACAAATAATAGCCACAAGTGTACATCATGCATGGCCAGAAAGCACAGAAACCAGCTAAATACCATCAATTATTTGAGCAAGGCCTTCAGACTTTCGTTTGGACATTTATCTACATACATATTTTAACCAAAGTGAGAAAATACTACATATAGTATTTTATTAAAAAATCCTGTTGTTTTCAAACAGTGTATAAGTATATTCCCATATAAGTAAATATGCCTCCAGAACTTCATTTTAAATGACTACTGGGATTTTTAATCACTGGAAGGATAATTATGTATTCTGTCATTTCCTTATTACTGGATATGTTAGTTTCCAAGGCTGCCAAAAAAATAAAAATCCTGGGTGGCTTTGTTTTTTTTTTCTTTATGCAGTACTGGAGATCGAACCAGGGACTTGTGCTTGTGAGGCAAGCGCTCTACCAACTGAGCTAGATCCCCAGCCCCTGGGTGGCTTTGAATGTGGACATTTATCTCACAGTCTGAGGCCGAGTCTAGTTGTTCGCAGTGCCATGCTTCCTCTGAAACCTGTGTAGAAGTCCTTCCTTGTGTCTTCTAGTTCCTGGTGTTTCGCAGGCTGTCTTCAGCTCTCCTCGGCTCATAGACCATCTCTCCAGTCCTCCATTTTTATGTCACGTTCTCTCTGTCTCTTCCCTGGCCTTGAACTTGAGATCCTTCCCTCTGTGTGTTGAACTTGTGTCTCTTTTCCCTGTTTATAACAACACTGCTCAATCAGGCTAGGGGCCATCATAGTGGTCTCATTTTAACTTGATACCTTTTAAAGGATTATTTTTTAAGATAATGAGGTTAGAACTTTTTATCTTTTTTTGAGAGGACACAGTTCAGCCTATAGCATTGCACCATTTAGGCAATTTTCAATTTTTTTATTCTATTTTTTCTTTGTTTACAGTACTGGGCATTATACCTAGGGATGCTGTACCACAGCTTCATTCCTAACCCTTTTTATTTTTTAATTTGAGACAGTCTGGTCAAGTTGCTGAGGCTGTCCTTGAACTTGAGATCCTCCCACCTCAGCTTCCCGAGTCTCTGGGATTATAGGCTTGGGCTGCCGTGCGTGGCTGTTTCTCACACACAAGCAATCCAGTGATAAAACATTTAAAAACTAACTTTCTGTGTATATTCTTTATTACTCCTTTCAGTTAAATTGGGAGAAGCAGGGTAGTTGGGCCAAAAGATTGCACATGAAAATTCTGATAATTTCTATACTTCTGGAAGGTACCTGTTTGCCTCCCACTGGCAGATCCCTCATCTGTCCCTTGCTAGTACTGGCATAATCGTTCTTCTCTCTCTGTCTCTCTCTCTCTCTCTCTCTCTCTCTCTCTCTCTCTCTCTCTCTCTCTCTCTCTCTCTTTTTTTTTGCCGTGTCAGGAGTGGGACTCAGGACCTCCCTCACCCATGCTCAGCAAGGGTTCTCCCACTGAGCCACACTCCCAGCCCCCATTCTTCTGTAAAAATGTGTAGTAGTTTCACTTTAATAACTTACTTCTAAATAAATATTTTACATGAAAATAGGTTTTTACCCTTTTTTAGTAATTCATTTATGTTTCTGATAAATCAGTAGGGAAAATGGTATCACATTATATTTTTTTGAGTACTTGAGAAGTTAGATATTTTCTTATAGGTTTTTAAAGCATTTTTCTTTTGTGAACTGCTGGTTTTTTGCCTATTTTCTATTGGATTTGTTTTTTCTTTACTAATATTTAAGAAATCTGTATATATCAATGCTGTTTGCTCTTATCATATATATTGTAAATGTTTTTTCAGTTTATATATTTCTTTTAAACCCCACCCTTCTTTTGTTTTTTTTTTTTTGTGGGAGAACCAAACTATTGCATTTGCAAATAGGCAAACCTAGGGTTATGATGTCCAGACTGTTGTAGGGGCTACCCAGCATGGTAGAGCCTTGGATTTGGAGTTAGAAGTGCTGGACTGTCTTCTTTCTGTCACTCACTGGCCATGTGCCCCTGGGTGAGTCACATACCTCACACTCTCCATCTGAGAAGTAAGCATGGTAAGACTTGCCTTACCTCCTTTTGGTGGACCTTTGTTGCACACTTGTGTTATGCCATTCATTGTTCCTTGTAGAAACTCAAGACACTAAAATGAAAAAGACATTCTCCTGCCACTGAGAAGGAAATGGAAGAGCTATACAATTGTTACTTTCTCTTGAGAGAACAATTGTGTGCAATCTTTGAGGGAAAGTCATTTTTCTGACTGAAGGAATTTGCCTTAACTTGAAAGGATGGAAATTATAATAGACGTAGCCCTCATGGAGAGGTTAACTTGCCCAAGGTCACACAGTGTGTTAGCTTTTTGTTACTGTGACAAAATACCTGCGAAAAACAGTGGAGGAAATATTTATTTTGACTCATGATGTCAGGTGTTCTAGTCTTTGCTAGACTGGCTTCTTTGTTTTTGGGTCTTTGGTGAGACAGCGTATCATGTTGGCAGGGAATGGCAGAAAGGCATGGTGGAGCAAAGCTGCTGACTTCAGGATGACCAGGAAGCAGAGAAAGAAAGGAAGGAGACCAGGAACAAGAGTGTACCCTTTCAGGGTAGCCCCCAGTGTGACCCAGTTCTTCCTCCTTGGCTCCCTCCTACAGTTCCCTCCACCTCCCAGTAATGCCATTAGGTAATAAACCTACCAGTGGACCAGCCTACTGACAGGGTCAGAGTCCTTATGATCCAGTCACTCCCCAAAGCCGCACCTTGGAGTCCCACACTGCTGACCAGGCCAGACCTTCCACACATGAGCACATTCTAGACTCAAAGCATAACACAGTGAGTAAAGAGTAGATTCAGACCTAGGGGGTATGACTCCAGATTTTTGCAGTTTTAACCACATTTATGACCATGATTGGTACAGTCATACTTACATACTGTGTTTCTTATACTGGACAGTAAATAAAATTGTAGCCAGAGAATGTGGTAGACTGAAGATTTTAAAGAGATTGTTTTAGTCCTTTATGGCAGCAACAACTATCCATGAAGAGCATCTTGTGTGTTTAAATTAAATACAACTGCAAGGACACTTGAAAATCCCAAAGAATTTTGCATTTTATGATATTGAAATGATCTTTTGTTGCTATCTGCTTTCTTCTAGGTTTCTGTTGTTTACAGCTTATTAGACTTTGAACCAGAGATTTTCTTTGCATTGGGATCTCCGGTTGGCATGTTTCTCACCATCCGAGGAGTGGATAGGATAGACGAGAACTACAGGCTTCCTACTTGTAAAGGATTCTTCAATATTTATCATCCTGTGAGTAAACCGGATTTTCTTTCTCTTTTGAAAGAGATGAAGAGCCTGTCTCTTTATCCTAATAGGTACTCAGGTTCTTATTTCTTGGTAATTAATATTAATCTTGAGTTTGTAGGACTTAGTCTTCTGTCCTAAGAGATGTAGTCTGATATTTTCTAATAAACCTTTCTGCCAGAAATCCTTGTTCATAGAAATAATTCTGTTGCTTTGCTTGCAAAGTAATTTTACCTATAGACTTGGAAATCTTAAAATTGCCAGTATTTGAATAAGGAGTAGGAAAAAAGTTAATCTCTGGTTTGCCAGTTATTTTCTTACCCAACTAAGGTATATAACGCAAAACAACTTTTGAATTCTCCTGTTTATAGCTCGATCCAGTGGCATATAGATTAGAACCTATGATTGTTCCAGATTTGGATCTAAAAGCAGTCCTTATTCCACATCACAAAGGCAGAAAAAGACTTCATTTGGGTAAGAAACAAATATAAAAACTTATAATTCCTGATATCTTGTAATCTGTAATGCATTATGAAAATTTTAACACTAAATTTTTTTCTGATAGAATTAATACTACCTAAATATCTGTTTAGTTCAGAAAAAGTAAGGATTTGGAGGAGGTATAAAGAAATTCTGAATGAATTCCTTTTCTTGGATTACACTGGTAATAAAGTGATAAAATTAGACTTTGATAATTTGGTTGCAGTTTTTGAAAGTGAGAAGAAGAGTAACATTTAATGTGATTTTGATGTTGTGTAGGTCAAGAAAAGTGTTTTTTTTTTTTTTTGCTAGACATACTTTTCCTATTTAAAAAAATTCCCATGGCAGGGTTGGGAGTAGCTCAGTGGTAGAGCACATGCTTAGCTTTTATGAGGCCTTGGATCCTGTTCCCAGCGCACACACACGTCACTTAGCCTAATAGTTTGATAATTCTTGTTAATTTGTGTCTTATTCCTAGACTTAAAAGATTGAGTGGAAGAGTTGGGACCATGGAGAAAAAAAGGAAAAGTGATCATGTCTTCTTATTTAAAAGTGCTTTTTGCTAGGTTGTGGTGATGCATGCCTGTAATCCCAGCAACTCAGGAGACTGAGGCAGAAGGATGTGGTTCAGTGGCTAAGTACCCCTGGGTTTAATCCCCAGTACCAAAAAAAAAAAGCTTTTTTTGTAACTACGCAGGAGGCTGAGGCAGTGGAATTGCAAGTTTGAGGCCAGCTTGGACAGCTTGGCAAGACCCTGTCTAAAAAATAAATCAGTAGTAGAGTACCCCCTCACCCCAGTTCAATTCCTAGTCCACACACACACACACACACAAAGGGTGGGTGGTTAGTGTTTTGTTTAATTGGCTAGTGGCATGGTTTTTAAAAAATATTTACTCTTTGGAAATTAAAATGAGAAATTTGATAACTCAAAAGACCTTCAGTTCCAAATATGATTCTTACATAAGAGGAGAAATAATGAGGGAGCAGGGACTTCTTCATTTCTAAAGTAGATGTTTAAATTGTAGTTATATCAGAATCTTAAATTTTCAAAACCATTTCACTATTACAAATTAGAAAAGCAGTGATTTTTTTTTTTTATTAGTCTCATGGGCCCATTTTTAAAAAAACTTCCAGTAAAAAGTACATATGAATGTTGCTTATTTTTTTGAGATATTTAAACTTCTTTTTTTTGGATAGGGGAAATTTATAGACTTGGGCTGAATCAAGTTTAGTCATGAAAAAAAAAAAATGACAGAACAAGCTGAGCATGGTGGGGCATACCTATAATCCTAGCAGTTTTGGAGGGTGAGGCAGGAGGATTACAAGTTTAAAGACAGTCTCAGCAACTTGGTGAGGCCCTAAGGAACTTAATGAGACCCTGTCTCAACATAAAAAATAAAAAGGAATAGGGATGTGGATGTGGACTCGGGAGGCTGAGGCAGAAGAATGTGGCACAGTGGTTAAGCACCCCTGGGTTCAATCCCTGGTACCAAAAAATAAAGATAAAAAATGACAGAATAAGATTCATCACACCTTTTTATCATGATGGACTTTCTGATGGAGATATTCTGTATATTTGAGTTTAAGGGAGGGAGAAGAGATTCTCACTCAGATCTTCTGAAGAGAGTCTTAATTTCTGTGACATGGAATTTTACCCAGTGACTGATTAACTTGATATGTCATCTTGATCTCTTTAGAGTTGAAAGAAAGTCTCTCTCGAATGGGATCTGATCTGAAGCAGGGTTTTATTAGCTCTCTGAAAAGTGCTTGGCAGACACTGAATGAGTTTGCCCGCGCTCATACCTCTTCAACTCAGTTGCAAGAAGAATTGGAGAAAGTTGCCAACCAAATCAAAGAGGAAGAAGAAAAGCAAGTAGTTGAAGGTAAATTTGACATTTGAGGCATTTTCCAGTACAAATGTTTTATATGAGTCATAACACTTGTAAATTACTTAATGATGCTTTTCTTTGCTAGTCTGTTTTGTGAAATTGTGTAGACCCTTCCTATAAAGGAGAATTTGTCATGGTAAACTATACCATCAAGTGTATTACTTCAAAATCCAATGTCATTCATTGTTAACAAGGTTTTTAATTGTTAGTGAACTTTTAAACATTTTGTTGAGATTCTTAAGGCCAGAATGGAATATAAGAGTTGAGAAGTGTTTGTATTCAGGCATTTTAAAGACTCAAAGAAATTATCTTCCTGATACTATTGTTTAACTGTGTGCTTATTGACTTCATATGCAATGTCAGGTCATTGTGCCATGATGTGTTTGCCTTTCAGATTCTAATTCTATTTCCTTTCTCTCTGCAATGCTTTCTCATCCCTTATCTCCACAACTTCTGTCAGCTGTTGGCTCTTTCTCCTCTCTCTCTCCCTGTTCTTTGGAGGAATGGGGAGTGAGCCTGGTAGCTCCCCAGTTGCTACGTGTGTCAAGCCATATTCTCATTGAGCCCAGAAAGTCAGCTAAAGTCAGAGGATAATGATTAAGTGATTGACTTTGATATTGAAATGGTTTAAATTCTAGCAGAAAAGATTGTTGAAAGTCCAGATTTTTCCAAGGATGAGGACTACTTAGGAAAGGTTGGAATGTTAAACGGAGGCCGCCGAATTGATTACGTTCTTCAAGAAAAGCCAATAGAGAGTTTTAATGAATACCTTTTCGCTCTTCAGAGTCATTTGTGCTATTGGTAAGTATTCTTCACTTTGATAACATTAGAGTGGACTTTAGGTGCTGGCATAGCAGCAGTTTAGTTTTAGTGAGTTTTTTTTACTGATTCAGTATTTGTCATGGACTATTAATCCAACTCCTGTATATCCCAAATCATTCTTTTTCTCCTTTAATTAAAAAAAAATTTGGAATAGAGATACTAAGAAAGGGAATTGGTTTGCAGTATATGCTTCCAACTTTCTAAACTGCATAATTTAAGTTATCCACAAGGTGGCAGTATGTCATCTGCTTTTACCCAGAGATCTTTGGTACTTGCACAGTGTTTTTGTAGGAGTCTTTCGTAGTGGGAGTGGTAGGGATTTGGGAAAGCCATTCTTCTCCATGACTTCATCAAGGGCTTGACTGTTCTGGAATTTTTAAGGTTAGCTGCGAGATCACATTGCCTTGCCATCATTTGCCCTCATTAGATAGAGTTGAATAGAACAACTGAACTGCATTTACCACCTTTTTGCATAGAGTTAATTCTACTAATTGTCTCTTAACTAAATATGGTTTTGTTTTTGGTAGGGAATCTGAAGATACTGCCCTCTTACTACTTAAAGAAATTTATCGAACAATGAACATTAGTCCAGAGCAGCCGCAGCATTGACCCGACTTCTATTTTACTGTGTGAGTTTATCTCTTTTATATATAAAAAATTTAAATGTTTGCCTTTTTTTTTTGTATGGAGCTGATTTTGACTTATGATTTTCTCTTTACTCTTTTCTGATTCCTCGGAGGCGTTTTTTGTTTGTTTTGTTTTAATTCAGAATACAGACAGTAAGGAAGGCAATTAGTTTGTAGTATGTATTTCTGATTTATTTTAATCTTCCTTCCAAATCTACATAGAATTTAGCTTTTTTTTTAAAAAAAAAAAAACAGATCCTAGGAATGTCAGTTAAGAATTCTTTTGGGTATATAGGTCCCATTACTCAGTTTACAACACTTTAAGCATGTGGAGTTTAATTTTCTCAGTGACAGGAACGGTTCCTTTGTTGAATGATGCCATTAAACCCCTGGAGTGCTGGCGTCTTCCTGGTCAGTGTCAGCTCTTGCTGCCTTACGGTTATAGATGCTCCCGTGGTTCCAGACGTCGTGTGTATAGCCATGGCATGAATGAGGAGGAGCAGGGCAGCATCTACCTTGCCTGTTCCTTTAAATTCGAAAAGCAGAAGTGTGGCCAGACTGTGGACTCACACCTATGGACTAGTCCCATGTCCACCTAATAAAGGTGATACTCTTAAGTGTTCCCAGTCTTTAGAGAGGGAAGAAATAGAGAAGAGGGGTAAGTCTGTGGTGCGTGAGCCAGTCTGCGTTTTTGTCATGTTCTGTGTTCCTAACTGTCCTCCTGAGACACTGGATACCTGTTTTTCATCCCTAGATTATGCATTACTTTTAAAAAGTTAGAAATTTTAAAGCCTTCGAAAGAGTGGAATATGAAATGCTGACCTCTACATTGCCAAAATCAAAAGTAGCTCCTAGCTAGCACATTTTGGTTTCCTGGTATAAATGACAAATGAAGATTCCCTTCAGCCTCCACTTTCTCATTTTAGAGAGGTAACCATTTTCACTGGGGTTTCCTTAGAGAAATTTTTCTGCACATATTCAAGTAAATATTCATGCATTTTAAAATAAAGGGATCTCATTCAATATATTGTCTTGCAACTTGGCTGTTTTCCATCAGCCAGGCAGCTTGCTTGGCATTCCGATAGCGTGTGTGCGACATTGTCGTTCTCTTTACTGGCTGTGTATAATCCATTGTCTGGCTGAGTGCCATCTGTTTAGCCAGTTTCCTTTTAATGAACATTTAGATAATTTTCAGTGTTTTTTTTTAATGCCGTATATTAGGAAGTCTTAGTCAACAGAATAGTTTGGTCTAAAACACCATTTCATAATCACACCATATATTATTTTATTAGTTCCCACCATTTCTGATATTATAATATTAAAACAAACTGAATGTAATGGCAGAAGCTTATCACAGTCCAGATTTTCACTTGATTGACAAATATTTATCCAGTACCTGCTGTGTGTCAGGCACCCATTTTTGTGCTGGGGATGAGTGGTCAACAAGATTGCATTCTCACCTTCAAGGGATTTACCTTCTACAGGGAGAAGAGTGACAGTCAACCTCAACCCTAGTGCACAATTTCAAATATTGGTAGGGTCAGTGGGAAAGATGAAATTGGAAGTGATAGAGGGTGACTAGGGTATTTTACTCAGCTTTTTGCTGCTTCAACTAAAGGACCCGACCACGACAATTGTAGAGGAGAAAAGGTTTATTTAGGGGCTCACTGTTTCAGAGGTCTTAGTCCATAGAAAGCCAGCTCCATTCCTTGGAGCTTGAGGTGAGGCAGAACATCATGGTGGAAGAGCGTGGCAGAGAGAAGCAGCTCACACCATTAGGAAGCAGAGAGAGAGAGAGACTCCACTCCCCAGATACAAAATATATACCCCATATCCACACCCCCAATGAACCACTTCCTCCAGCCACACCCCATCTGACTCCAGTCACCCCACTCAGTTAACCCCATCTGGTTAATTCACTGGTTATGTTAAGGCTATAACCCAATCATTTCTTCTCCGAACCTTGCATTATCTCACACATGAGCTTTTGGGGGACACCACATCTAAACCATAACATGGGGGTTATTTCCAGGAAATGCCTGGCTGAGGTTGATGACATTTGAGTTGAAATTTGAATGTTGTGTGAGAAGGAGGTGGACATGTGAGGGGGACAGGGGAAGAACAATCCAACAGCAGGAAGAGCAGCTGCAGAGGTCATGGGGGAGCAGACAGTGTAGCTGGAGGCGTAAGTGAAGGCAGAGTGGGGGGTGAGGGAGTCAGAGAGGGAGGCAGGTCTGATTTCGGGTTCTTGGTGGGGTGAAAACACTGCAGGCTTTTCAGAAGAGGAGTGACATGATTTGGTTTCTCTTTAGAAAGCTTGCAGGGTGCTGGGTGGAGGGTGTCCTGTTAGTGGGTCCAGAAAGGAGCAGGGAGGTTAGTTAAGAGGCCGGTGGTGACTGACTCGGGCACAGTGTAGCCACAGTGAGAGGTGTTGCACTGGGATCTGTCCTGGAGGAAGAGTAGTTCATGACTTACTGATGAATTCGCTGTGGGATATGGGGGAAAGAAGAGCTCAAGATAGCTCTTAGGGTTTCGACGTGAGCAATCGGGTGGACGACGTGCATTTCCCTGGCAAGGTTGTGGTGGGAGCAGTGTCGCGGGGTGTGGGGCGTGGGGAATGAGTAGTTCATTTGGTCCAGTCAGTAGTTAATGATGTTGGCTTGAAGCTTAGAGAAAAGCTCGGCCTAAGATCACTTTGGAGTCATGAGCCTCTACTTGCCATTTGAAGTGCAGACTGGGTGAGTTTACCTAGAGTAAGTTATGGGGAGAAGGAGGAGCCAGTGAAGTCAAAGAAAACCCAGGGGTTTGTGATCTCATGGAAGCTGAGGGAAGATTGCTTCAGTCAGTGTCAGATGCTGCTGAGAGGTTAGACAAAAAGAGGACCGAGGACTGGCCTTGGGATTCAGGAAGAGATGGGGCATCACTGGTGACTTTGACCAATGTGGTTTTAATGTCTTCGCAGGAGTCCAGGTGGTTGAGAAGAGGTGGGGGGTTAGTGAGGAAGGAGCTCTGCTGTAAGCAGTGTGGAAGTAAGGCAGAGGGGGCGGCGGATGGTAGTAAGGTGTGCTCATTGCCAGTGGGAGTAAGTACCCCAGTACCAAGGGGGAAATTGATGATGTAAGTGTGTGAGGGGCTACTTGAGGGAGGAAGTGTTTGGGAAGGAGTGAGGTGTGAGGCAGGGGGCCAGTGTAAGGTGGAGCGTGGAGCCTTCAGAAAGGAACCTCTCCCCTGCCCTGGAGAGGGGCGTAGGGTTTAGACACAGATTGCAGATGGGAGGAGGCAGGTTCTGGGGTTGCTTCAGCTTTCTCTCTGAAGTGTGTAGGAAGGTCATCACCAGTAGCGGGCTTGAGAGTTTGGAGGAGAGAGGAGCAGATGGTATCATCTCAGTGTGGGAAAGGGGATTGACCAGCCAAGGGTAATAGGGTTGTGTTGCAGGCCTGAATGCCCGTTTGGTATTTTGGTCATATATTTGAAGTGAGTTCAGTTGGCACATTTGCCTGACTTCTCAGGCAATGTTCTGCAGCTTGGGAGAGGTTCAGAGCAAGCAGGAATTTAAGTTTGCCAGGGTTAGGAGTTAGCTGATAAGCGGGATAGGAATGGGAGGTGACAGAGTTGGTGGCAGGTAGAGGTTAGAGACTGGAGTGGGGAACACCCCAGGCAATGATTGGAAGATGGAATGGGAGGTTTTGGTTGGAGAATGGTGCCTTTAGGAGTGTGGCTTGCTGAGGTCATGCCGGGCAAGGGCACGCCCCGTGATGGAGTTGGTCGGTGCCGTCACACTGTGGAACAAATGCTCTGTGCACTTGAAGGAGCTTTCAACAGCAGTCACAACAGTGACTTGTACTGCGACCTTACGTCTGTTTATGGGTGGATTACATTTTTTGATTTCCGAATGTCAAACCGACCTTGCATCCCTGGGATGAACGCAGGGTTTACCATGGTGCACCATCTTTTGAATGTATTTTGTATGTGGTTTCCCAGTATTTTATTAAGAATTTTTGCATCTGTGTTCATCAGAGATATTGGTCTGAAGTTTTCTTCCCTTGATGTGTCTTTGTCTAGTTTTGGCTATCAGGGTGATTGATACTAGCTTCATAGAATGAATTTGGAAGGGTTCCTTCCTTTCTTATTTTGTGGAGTAATTTGAGGAGGATTGGTGTTAGTTCTTCTTTAAAGGTCTGATGGAATTTGGCTAAGAATTTATCCAGTCCTGGGCTTTTCTTTGTTGGTAGATTTGTTGGTATCTTCAGTTTCATTACTTGAAATTGATCTGTTTAAATTTTCTGTATCCTCCTGATAACATTTGGGTAGGTTAACTCTAGAAATTTATTGATGTCTCCAAGATTCTCTAATTTATTGGAGTATAAATTTTCAAAATAGTTCCTGATTTTCTCACAGATTTTAATAATCTGAGTTTTGGTTAACTTGCTTAGGGTTTATCAATTTTGTTTATTTTTTCAAAGAAACAACTTTATTTTGTTGATTTTTTTTTTTTTTGGATTTTTTAAAAAATTCAATTTCATTGATTTTTGACTCTGATTTTAATTATTTCCAGTCTTCTGCTGTTAAGTTTTGGTTTTTACTTCTTTTTCTAAGGCTTTGAGATGTAAGACTATAGAAAAGAGCTGGGTATGGTACATGCCTGCCCCCAACTGCTTAGGAGGCTGAGGCAGGAGGATTGCATTTTAGAGACCAGCCTGGGCAACTTGCTGAGAATCTGTCTCAAAATTAAAAAAAAAAAAAAAAAAAAAAGAAAGAAAGAACTGGGGCTAGGACCCTGTGTTAGAGTACCCCTGGGTATCACACACACAAAAAAGAAAGAAAGTAAATACCAGAAAGAATAAGCAGCAGCAGAAACCACCCATAATCTTACCAACCAAAAATGTTAAAGTTTTTCTAAGTCTGTTTTAATTGTTTGCTATTTTATAGCTTGTTTTTTCTGCTTAAGATGTTGTATAATTTTCCCACATCAGTCTATACCATGCGCGCTTGTGTGTATTTGTGTGTCTGGGGTATAGTTGCAGTGCTTGTTTGCTTTTCTGAATGGGTTATATAAACCCTTGATTTAGCTTTTTGAAGTGACAGAAGTGAAGGATCATCTTTTTTTTAAGAATCTTTTAAAAAATATTTATTTAGTTGTTGATGGACATTTATTTTTTTGTTTATTTATATGTGGTGCTGAGAATTGAACCCAGTGCCTCACACATGGGAGGCAAGCACTCTGCCACTGAGCCACAACCCCAGCCCAGAAGGACCATCTTATTTTTGTATCCTTCCATACTTCTGCTCACACACAGTAAAATTTTTTGTTTTTTAAAAAGGCAAATGATGGCAAAAGGGATGCAAGGGGCTTACCTTGTATCTTGGAGAGTGTTTCATATCCGGTTACCATCTGTCCATCCATATATCCATGCATGCATCCATCCATCTATCCAGGCACCCATCCATCTATCCATGGATCCATCTTGTGTTTTTTTGAGTGCCTTACGAAGTGCCAGGCACTAGTCCAGGCACTGGAGTTCACATCAGTGGACTAGTCTCTGCCCTCAAGGGTCTTATTTCCTCCAGGGGAGACAGTAAACAATTGAAGTGTGCCAGATGGTCACCAGAGAGTGCATCAGGGTAAGGAGGGTAGTAGTGTGCTTGGGGTGGGAGCAAGTTGCTCTTGTGTAGAAGAGGGTCAGGTACATCCTCTGGTAAAGTGGCCTTGGATCAAGTGAGCCAGGGAAAGTCTAGGAGAAGAAGATCTTTTCAGTCAGAGAGAACAACTGCCTCATTCTTTGTAATGTGTTCTGTTGAATGTTGAACTACAATTTGTTTAAAATAGTCCTCTACTGATAGGCATTTAGATTATTTTATTACTAGTGTGAACAGTGCTTCTGTGATACATATTTTAATAGTTGCACTGCATTCCATTTTATAGTTTTGCTACTTATTAAAATAGTTAATTTATCCCCCATTGTTGGGTTTTAGGTGATTTCCCAAATTTTTCCTATAATACGTAATATAATCCTGAAATGTAGTTTCACATACTTATGCATACCTCTGACCTTTTGCTTGAGATGAGTTCCTAGAAGTAGCATTGTTAGACATAGGAACATTGTGCATTTTGCAAGGTTTTTGATTCATACTTTTTGCTAACTTGCATTCCAGAAAGGCTGCTCAGTTTTTACATCTGCTTTCAGTACATAAGTGGCAGTTTTTCAGCACCTTTGCCAACACTGGGTATTACTGTTTTTTAAAAATTAAAAAAAAAAAAGAAAAAAAGCAATCTGAGGATTTGAAGTTACCTACTAAGAAAACCTTAGGGCCTTATCTCACACAGGATTTGTTCACTCTGCCTTTACTTTCCTCATGTACTTGCTTATAAAATTTAGTCTAGAACCTAAGTTTCTAATACTAAACTGATAAATAAAATAATTAATTGAAAATATTATGCTTGATTCATTCAGAGACCAGTTAAGATAAATAATATTTTCATGTTTCTTTCCTTTTATTCCTTTTCCAGAATTATTCTTTAAAAATTCTTTAAAAAGCTTCAAATTAACCTGAGTGATAATTAAGATTTTGTCTTTCATTTTCCGTACTTACTTTGTTACAAAGATGGTTGTGCTCCGTCCACTCGCTGAAGGCACCGGTGCCCTCGGGGCCTTTGGATGGCATGCCTGAGGCCGTGCGCTCACAGGCTCTTGTCTGCAGGGTTTGTTCAGGAAGGCTGAGCACCAGCCTGTGTGTTCTTCCGCTTCAGGAAGGAGCCGCGGTGCATTATTATATTACATTCTCGCTGTAAATTTGTGATGTTTACTAAGTTTTCTTTTTAAGACTTTCTTCTCTTCACAGAAAGTCCCAGAATAAATCTACCTTGGTGGAAGGACCCTCCAAGGACGTTCCCAGTCTGCTGCAGTGACAGATGATTGGAAAGCGATGCATCGATAGTCACACACACATTTCTCAGATGTGGGGCTCGTTCAGAAGACAGTACACGGAATGAAAAGGCAATGAAAAAAACCAGTACTGCATTTGGACAGTATGGATGAGAAGATGTGATTATAAAAATGATGCAATGAAAAAATTCCTCAGATCCGTTTAGTTGTTTAGTTGTCAAAGTTAAGTGTGAGCTCAATGAAGAAATATTTGTAGCATGCAAATGGTTATTTCTGTTTCTGAAAAACTACCGTCAGTGGGCTATTAAACTTACATTTTTCTTTTTATTAGTGCAGTATGTTCTTTTATTCAAGTATGGACTTCCTGAGAAACTATAGTAACATGATTTTCAAGGAACATGTTATACCTTTAGTGTGAGTTGTGTTTCTGAACTGCTTTGATGAAGGGTCCTCTCTGTGAAGAGGAAGTGACCAAGGTCACTTACAGTTCAAGCTGGGTCTGTGGTGTGGTGAAGCCTGGTTGCGAAGTGCTCTTACTTCCCAGAAGTCCTGCAATGGGCTGTCTGGGAGTGCCCACCTGCAGTAGGAGGAGGGAGCAAATGGCAGGTTTTCATTTGGTCATCGGAGAGAGCGGGCAGTTGCCTCATTGCTGAAGTTCTGCTTAATGTGAGAACCAAAGTAGAGGGTTTTGTTTCTGGTTTGTATTAATTTCACTTATACCAAAGTGTTTGAAAGTATGAAATGTATTGCTTCTAGGCTGTAAAGTGACTTCAAGAAAAGACTGCTCTGTAATATTAGACTTTGTTTTACCATCAAATTATCTAAATATTTTCCTAATCCTACATGGTGATTTTCTTCTTTTGTTACATAGTAGAAACATTTTACATTGTTTACATAGTTCTCATGGAACATGGAATTTTTTAAAAACTACATATGATACACATTTTTGTGTATATATATATATATTCTAATTGGTGTGAATAAAACAGTAACATCAAAGATTTTTTAAGCAGCAAACTTCTGTATTCTTATGTCTTCCTTTAATAGTATTCCTTTGAGGCAGACATGGTGGTGCATGCCTGTAATCCCAACAGTTTGGGAGGCTGAGGCAGAAGAATCGCAAGTTCAAGGCTAGCCTGGACAATTATTGCGAACCCTGTCTTAAAATAAAAAATTAAAAAGGGCTGGGAACGTGGCTCAGTGGTAGAGCACCCCTGGGTTCAGTCCCCAGTACTGAAAAACAACAACAGAAACCACCCTGTGAGTTCCGAGTCATTCCCTTTCTATTTCTACTATATCTGTAGTTAATACAGGAACTTCATAACTTGCTGCTAATAACAGAATGAAAACAGCAAAATTTTGGAGCCACAGTTGGCCCCAGATGGCATATATTGCGACTGCCTCAATTTTCTAGATGAGGATACGACGCTAAATGGCCTTCCCAGACTGATAGTGGCAGATCTGGGCTGGAACACAGATTTATTGACGCCCTTTCAGCCTTCATTTCTCTATGCCAGGACAAATTGCTTTTCACTTAATTTTCACTTAACTCCCCAGTGCTGATGAAATAAAGAAAAATGGGGGTTATTTATGTATATTTTAATAAAGTCCTGTTTGATTTTTCAGCTTACAGTGGGTTTTGTTTGTTCTGTTCTGCGGGCCTTCTGAGTGATGGGTGGAGGGGAGGCCTCCTGGGCCAGAGTCCACGGAAGAAATGTGTGCCAGCGGAGTGTCTGGATTCTTACCATTTCATTTGAATACCTGAAGAAACAATAGAATTTTTGGGACCTGTCTGAGGACCTGTTTTTCCATCACTGTATAGTCTTTTAAAAAGCAAAAAAATTCTAGGTCCCCTGAGGGCAGAGTCTGGAGTCTTGTTCACTGTTGTCACGACCATGTCTAGCAGAGTGTCTTCCATAGAGTAAGGAACTTTCTAGATACTTGTTGAATAGGGAATTTTAAAGTCAAAACCATGATTTAACACCTGGAAGAGACCTGAGAGGACCACCTGGATGGGTGGTTTGCAGGGTTTAAAAAGCAGCAGGACCCTTCCACTGAAGACATTTCAAATTCCAGCCTGCAGACAGTGGGGAACACAGCTGACCAACCAGAGACCTTGCCCGGTCCCTGATCACCATTAACGCTCTTGTCTTCCAGGGGTGGGGGCGGGGGTCAAGTCTTTAGTCATTCTGCAAGGGTTTCATGTACTGTTCGGGACAAAACTTTAAAAACGTTAGCATCTGAACTCTGAGGAGAAGAATCCTCCTAAAACCGACAGGGACTTCAGGGCTGGCGAGTTAGCTGATGCTCGTGACAAAGCCACGAGTGGACGTGGCTTTCCAAGTCTGACAGTCACGTGTGCTTCTCGAATCCAAGCAGAGAAACATGCTTTGTCAAAACAGCATGATTAAAAGAGAAGGAAATGACACAGGCTGTGGCTATTGCTGAGGTAAGTGTGTTTCCTGAAAGGTGTGATTGACATGGACCCTCACGAATGAGCATTAGAGTAGATTCCACTGTCCTGGGGGGATGACCAGGACATGGTAACCTGGTGTGACTTCTGAGAAGAGTCCTGGAGGTCAGGGTTGTCCCAGACAAGCCAGGATGATGGCCTTTGTTCACGTTCTGTGGCTTCAGGCCTCTGGAGGCATCTCGTCACCTGGTGCTGGGCTGCAGTGTGTGCCAGGCACTTGTCTGGTGGGAACTAGATTGCTCTTGTCAGTTTTGCCACCTGGGAGGAAGGTGAGTTGAACTGCAGCTCAGGTTCAAGGATGTGACATTGGTCTGCTTGGGATGGCCCACTGTGTTCTTTCATTTCTTGTGTTACAAGTGACGTGTGTGTGTGTGTGTGTGTGTGTGTGTGTGTGTAACCCAGGGCCTTGTGCGTGCTAGGCAAGCGCTGTGCTGCCCAGCTGCCCCCAGTCCTTGACGAACACCTTTCTAAGACCTTATTAAGGGACATGATGTGTACACACACCCAGAAGCACACGGATGGTGTAATGCACCCCTGTGCTGCTCTCCCAGGTCAGTGGTGGTGTCTGGTACCTAAAATGTAAGTACAGAGGCCAGATGAAGGGGCACCTGTGGAAAGACCTGAGGCGGAGGTGTCACACGTGGGGGCAGCTGAAGAAATGAAGTGAAGCATGAAGTGCAGAAAGAGCTGTAAGCGGTGCTGGGTGTACTTTTTATTAAACAATTTTAAAAGCTTTTCTGGTGGTACTTTTTCTCTGGTGGCCCTGTAATGGCATTCACTGTTGAGCGGGGTGCTGGAAGGCGTTGGCGCCTCTTGAAACCGACACCCAGCCTTCTCCCGGGCCTCTGCTTCTCTCCAGCGTAGACTCGCCAGTTGAGGTTGCTCAACTATTCTGAAGAACACTCTGCCTCGGAACTGCGGCAGGTGAACAGAGCTGGGAGGGGACTCTCGTTTGTTGGGTGTCCACTGTGTTCCAGGGCCTGCGAGCTCAAGCTCCTTCCCATCATGGTGACAGAAGCCGGGTTGGGGTAGTTAGCATCTGCCCTGTTTACAGATGAGAGGACCGAGGCTCAGAGTAGTTGGCAGACGAGCTGTCCTGCTCAGGGTTGCAAGGCATTGCAGGGGAGGACCTGTGTGCTTACACCTAAAAATGAGAATAACAGGACGCCTCTGCTGCCAAGAAGTCTTTTCGAATACCTGCAAGTTGCCTGCCTCTCTTGCAAACACCTAGGCAGTGGAATTTTCTTTTTTTTTGTACAAGTAAAAAGTCTTTTCAAAAGATATCTTAGTATTATTTGCTGTTTTGCCTCAAGTACTTATTTTCTTTTTTTAATGTGGGGATAAAATTCTTGTGTTAATGAAGGCCTAAAATATGATTATAAACAGGATCCAAGGACTGCAGATGTAGCTCAGTGGTGGAGTGCCCAGCATGAGCAAGGCCCTGGGTTCCATCCTCAGTGCCAAAGGGGGAAACCTCTGATCAGGATCCGTGTTTTCTATGACTACCCTTTGGACTAAAAAGTAGGAATAAATGCATCCTTTCTATTCTTTTTTCTTCTTTCTTTGGTACCAGGGATTGAACCCAGGGGTGTTTAACCACTGGGCCACATTTCTAGACCTCTTTTTTTTTTTTTTTAATTTTAAGACAGGGTCTTGCTAGGTTGCTTAGGGCCTCACTAAGTTGCTGAGGCTGGCTTTGAACATGTGATCCTCCAGTCTCAGTCTCCCGAGCTGCTGGGATTACTGTGTGCACCACCACGCCTGGTAGGATGTTCTAAAAGACCACAGGAAGTCCCTGGCCTGTGTCCCCATCCCTGGGCACTTGGTGGTCCCATTCTCACTTATACCCTTTGCTTGCTGAGCCCTGGGAGCTGGGCTTCCTCTGGCTCCATCCCTCCTGACGCCTCTGCTTATCCTCAGAGGTCTTTCCGAGCCCCCAAACCCCGGGTCCAGCATTTCCATCCTGCCTGTCTGCTCCCGGCTCTCTCAAATCCCTCTGTAGAAACAGTGCAGTTATTCATTGTCCTCAGAGGACATTAAAGGGGAGGAACAGCCAGAGTCTGAAAAGGGCCCCACCCTCCCTCCCCGCTGGCCCCTGCAGCCCTGCGCTCATGCACCCCTCCCCCAGCGAGGACAGGCACCGCAGGGCGGAAATGTTTGACCTCAGTTGCACCTTGGCCCACGTGAACTGCGTCCAAGCTGGAGACGTAAATGAGCCTTCAGCCTCTGCTCTCCAGTGCTCCGCAATGCCCGGCTGGCTGCGGCTGCTGAGGAAAGAAGCTGCCCTCTTCTAGAACATGCTGCCACCTGGGGAGGCGGCCTTGTCGGTGGGAAGTACAATTCACTTCAGGGATTTTGGAGTTGATGCTCTTTGTTCATCTGCATGAAAACCTATCGTAGAGTGTTTTCTCTGTGGAAAGATTGAAACCCCTCCAGCTTACCTGTGTCAAGACATTGGTTTTTGCTTCTCTTATACCTATGATAGCTCTGACTAGAGCTATCATAGACTTAATTTGCCTATTTTGAAGTGTCCCTTTCCTGTCATTTGCATTAGAACTTCCTGCAATTTGTGTCTGGCTAAGCCTTAAAGGCTCCTTCCACTTGCTCTTCTGTTCTGTGGCTCTGGGGGTTGAACCAGGCCAGCGCTCTGCCACGGGAAAGGGAGAGACCTTTGGTTTCCTTCAGCTCTGGGCAGCAGCTCTTTCCAGTCCTGGAACGGGAACGTGCACTCATGCTCAGAGTTCCCCTGGAGTTCTTTCTTTTTATTTTTTCTAATTAGTTATACTTGATCGTAGAATGCAATTTGACAATATCATACATAAATGGAGTATGGCTTCTCATTCTTCTGGTTGTACATGATGTAGAACCACACCAGTCTGGTAATCATATGTGCACATAGGGTAATAATGTCTGATTCATACTACTACCCTTCCTACCCCCCTGCCCCCTCCCCTCCCAATCCAAAGCTCCTCTATTCTTCCTTATCACCCCCATTCCTATTTGTGAATCAGCATCGGCATATCAGAGAAAACATTCAGCCTTTGTTTTTTGAGACTGGCTTATTTCACTTAGCATGATATTCTTCAGCTCCATCGATTTACCAGCAAATGCCATAATTTCATTCTTCTTTAAGGCTGAGTAATATTCCATTGTGTATATATACCACTTTTCTTTATCCATTCATCTGTTGAAGGGCACCTCGGCTGATTGCATAGTTTAGCTACTGTGAGTTGAGCTGCTCTAAACTTTGATGTGACTACATTGCTGTAATATGCTGATTTTAAGTCTTTTAGTTATAAACCAAGGAGTGAGATAACTGAGTCAAATGGTGGACCCATTCCAAGTTTTCTGAGGAATCTCCATACAGCTTTTCATAATGGTTGCACCAATTTTCAGTCCCATCAGCAATTTTCAGTCCACATCCTCACCAACACTTATTGTTACTTGTATTCTTGATAATTGCCATTTTGACTGGAGTGAGATGGAATCTCAGTGTAGTTTTAATTTGCATTTCTCTTAACTGCTAGAGACGTGAAACATTTTTTCATATATTTGCTGATCGATTGTATTTCTTCTTCTGTGAAGTAGACACTTCCTTAGTGTTCAGTTCCTTAGCCCATTTATTGATTTTTTTTTTTTTTTTTTTTTTTTTGGTGTTAAGTTTTTGAGTTCTTTATGCATCCTGGAGATTAAAGATCTATCTGAGGTGCTGTGTGAAGATTTCTCCCCATTCTATAGGCTCTCTCTTCTGTATTGTTCTTTTTTGATGCCTTCTCATTTCAGCTCAGAATACCTTTAACTTTTTTCAGAATTCATTACCTGATGCCACTTTTCATTTTACAGCAAATTTCAGAAACACTGCTTAGATCGTCCTACCTTTTTCCCTTTTCTAAATGAGTTTTGTCAACATCCAAGTCTGTATGTCTGTGACTTTGGATCACTGTATATGATTGCTTCTATTATCACTTTTTATTTCCTGGGCCTAACAGTTTTATCCTCTATTTAATGACAATAATTTTGTTAACTGAAAATAAGTCTGTTAAGCTCAATTGTTGTCAAATGGGATGAGTGTTGAATTGATCACACACTCAAGAGAAATATGTCTCCTCAGAAGAAACACATCAAGGTCAAGTTTCCTGGATCCTTGGGTATCTCTAATTCATACGTGGTCCTGCATATATGCAGAGAATTAAGTCGAGTCTGCAGCTGGATCTTAGAGCCCAATCCGTCATTGCTTTCTTCAGGGCCGAGAGAAGAACATCAAAATTCTCTGCACTGGCATATCCGAAAGTTCCAGAAGGCTTTCTCGAATTGCAAGAGCGATCATGTGCAGTAAAGTGGAACTAAATTTCCATTTGCCAAGACCCAAAGGGAAATGAATATGTAACATATTTTATAGATGTTTTTTAGATTTGCGTAGTGCAAATTCCAACCAGCTTGAAAGTGGTCACTTTTTATGTCTAGAATTATCTCCCATGTACTTAGCTATGGAAGAAATTGCTTGGAAGTCCAAGTACATTCATGCCCACCCTGAGTTCAAAACCAATGGAATCTGCTTCATAGATTTTCTCACGATGAATTTCTTTTTCAATGTCTTCCTTTTAGATATATATGACAGTAAAGTGTATTTTGACATATACATACATGGAGTAGAAGTTCCCATTCTTGTGGTTGTACGTGATGTGAAATTACACTGGTTGTGTATTCATAATGAACATAGGAAAGTTATGTCAGATTCATTCTACTGTCTTTCTATTCCCAACTCCCCTCCCTTCCCTTCATTTCTCTTTGTGTAATCCAATGAACTTCTACTCTCTCCCAACCCTCACACACTTGTTGTGTGTTAGCATCTACATATCAGAGAAAACAGTTGGCCTTTGGTTTTTTGGGATTGGCTTATTTCACTTAATATGATAGTCTCCAGGTCCATCCATTTACTGGCAAATGCTATAGTTTCATTCTTCTTTAAGGCTGCGTAATATTTCATAGTGCGTGTATATGTGTCTGTGTGTGTGTATATATAGATATATAAATATATATAACATTTTCTGTATATATTCATCTATTGAAGGGCACCTAGTCTGGTTCCATTGCTTAGCTACTGTGATTTGAGCTTCTATAAACATTGATGTGACTGTGTCACTACAGTTTGCTGATTTTCAGTCCTTTGGGTATATGCCGAGAAGTGGGATTACTGGGTTAAATGGTGGGTCCATTCCAAGTTTTCTAAGGAAACTCCATAATGCTTTTCATAGTAGTTGCACCAATTTGCAGTTCCACCAGCAATGTATGAGTGTACTTTTCCCCCAACATCCTTGCCAACACTTATTGTTACTTGTATTCTTAATAATTGCCATTCTGACTAGAGTGAGATGAAATCTCAGTGCAGTTTTAATTTGCATTTCTCTAATTGCTAGAACTTTTTTGTATATTTGTTGATTGACTGTATTTCTTCTTCTGGGAAGTGTCTGTTCAGTTCCTTAGCCTATTTATTGATTGGGTTATTTGTTTTTTTTTTTTTGGTGTTAAGTGTTTCGAGTTCTTTCCATATCCTGGAGATTAATGCTGTATCTGAGGTGCAGGTGGCAAAAATTTTCTCCCATTCCGTAGGCTCTGTCTTCACATTTTTATCATGATGATCTTTTTTTTTAACAACTTAAAAATATGAAAAGAAAAATCCAGTAAACTTGAAAGAAAATGTTCATTCTCTTTATTTATCTCAAAAATGTAAAGTAAAATCTAAAGAGGTGGGTTTTTTTTTTAACTGTGAGTTTCTTTTCCCCCTTTGAAAAGGGATCTCCCTATGTCACCAGGGTGGTCTCTAACTCCTGGGCTAAAGTGATCTTGGACCCCAGTCTCCTGAGTGCTGTTCCTATAGGCATGTGCCCAGTTTAACTGGTACTAAAAAAAGATGGGCCTATAAACTCACATTGCTAGTAGGGACATTAATTGGTATGTTTTTTCCAGAAAGCAATTTGGCATAATAATGTATCAAAAGCCTTACAATAGTCCATACCTATTAACTCAGTAATCACATTTTTAGAAATAACCTTTAAAAAATGGATAGAGATGAATGTATGCTGTATATTGTTCATCATTGTCATTTCCAGTCTTGGCCACAGGTGTGTTTCAGGCAGGAAAAACTCATAGATGGATCAGATCAGTGTAGATCTGATTCTGTCAGAAAATCCAGGTGCACCTCTATCCTTGGCAGGCTGGCAGTACGATTTATATAGTCAGCGCTCTGCAGAAGCTGCATCGTCCCTCCACTGTGACAACAGGTGGGTCACCTGTAAACAGGTCTGAAAGAACAGGGGACAGGTCCAGCTTGAATCTGGGCTGGAGTGGGGTCAGGAGTCTTCCTTAGAATCATAGGTGATCTGAGAGGGGAGCAGGAGGTCACAGCCATAGATAATGACACGTCCAAGACTGGAGTCTCAGTCTCCTGGGTGCAAGTCCATGTGTATCCAACCTGAGTCTAAAACTGATTAGCTACTTCATACCTCACTCCAGTGTTAGCAGCAGGAGAGGCCCAGGGTCAATCTACAGGTGAGGGAACAGGTCAGAAAAGTGGCTTGGCTTGTCCAGGATCACATAATGATTAAGTGGTGAAACTGTAGGCAGAGTAGAGAGAGGGAGCAGAAATTTAAAAATGAGATGAAATTTCAAAGTTTCACTTACAAGTTTTTCTCCTGTTCTCCCCATGTTTGGACAACATCTCTCCAGAAGACATCGATGTTCTGGTGTCAGTGCATTTGGAAGGGAGAGGAGATTGTGAACAGCTGAAAAGGGGGAGCCCATCCCTCCTTGGTGGACATGGCCTGCACAGCAGCTTCTGCCTTGTCTGCCTCTGGTCTCCGTGGATCACATGCCACCCGGGGCCTGGGGAGGGTGCGTTCATTGTGATGGTTATTGTAAAAGTCTTGTCTTCTCTCTGTTGCTGGGTGCTACCCACCTGTCCCACTCTCCTCCTTGGTCCTCTTATAGGTTCCCCCGTTCACGTGGGGGGCAGCAGGTGCACGGAGCAGACAGAGGTTTCACCCCACGTAAAACACACGGCCTTGACCCTTGGGAGCTGGAGTCACAGCTGCACAGGAACCTGAAGAGCCACTCTAGTAGTGGCCGATGATCCCTCTTCTTGAAAAGCACTTCTGGGGCTGGAGTCGTGGCTCAGTGGCAGAGCACTTGCCTGGCATGTGTGAGGCCCTGGGTTCGGTACTCGGCACCACATATTGAAAAAAAAAAGAAAAGCACTTCTGCTTTGCAGATGATATCCGTGAACTTCATTTCATTTGCTCTGCACCTTCATTAAGGGAGGAAAGCTGGACAGGGAAGATGAACTCCATTTTTTCATAATTTTCATTTTTATTTTTTTTCACATGAATTTTTTTTCTCATTTTTAAGCTGGCAAAGAAAAATCATACATATTATGGTGTACAACCTGCTGTTTGGAGTCCTGCACCAAACAAATCAAGCCAACTGAACGTGTTTTCCCTAACATCCTTGGATGGACTCCATCCGACAGGGGGGAGCAGGGGGCTCCCGGTGGCCGTGTGGCTGGTCTGCAGTGAGGCAGGAGTGAGGGTGAGGCCGGACTTGATTGCAAGCTTCCTGCTCTAGCCTCAGTCCTCTTTCTGTGGCCCTATTTTGTTTCTCTGTGGAAATCTATTATTGATGATTGGTAACTCTGAGAGGCACCTCAGGTAGGTAGCTACAGAACAATCCCTGATGCCATGTTAGATTAAAAAAATTTGGAAAATGCAAAAAAGTATAAGTGAGAAAGTAAGAATAAAATATATTTCATCCTCTCATTTTGCATTTTTTCTTATACAAATGGGATCATATTATAATGTTGGAAACTTGCTTTTTCTAGTTCCAAGATCTTGAAATTTTTCTGTTACTAAAAATAAAATCTTCCATGAAATCAATGTTCACTTAGCCCTCCATTATTTGACTTTTGGATTGTTTCCAGTTGTGTGTGTGCACGTGTGTGTATGGATAGAAGATAGATGTGTTGATGGATTCATCCTTTCGTGAACCTCTTTTCAGAGAAAGCCCTGTGAACATTTGACTCCGGTTTGAAATGCAACCACAGAATGTATAAAAGTTCTCTGAGGCTGAATAAAACAGAAGTTGCTAAGGAAATGGGACTTTATTGAATGAATTTTGTTTGAGGCTTTGCACATCCCCTTTGAAGCTCATTAAGGGTCTGTCCCTGAATGGCAGCATTGGTGTCTGCTAAAACTATGTTAAATGTTGATTTAGACCTTAGCTACCTAGCTAGGCAGTAAAAAGTGACCTGTTTTTTAGTCAAAAATGAATCCTAAAGAACCAGACAAGAAGAAGGAGAAAAAGAGGAGGGGGTGGGGGAGGAAGAGAGAAGAGAAGGGGGCCCGGAAGTGGGAAGGGGAAGGGGCAGCAGCAGCAGCAGAAGCAGAAGCAGGGGCAGCAATCAGTTATGGAAAGTGAGTCCCCTACTAGGACTCTGGTCCATTTATTGTGGCTTTCAAGTCAGAAGGAGAGATTCAGTCAGAAGGAGACAGTTTATCAAAAAGTTGTACCTTGCTTCCAAATCTACAAACTGGATTGGCCAGTGAGTGACATTTAAATATGGCTCTCACATATGGTCACGTAACTCAGGGGCCATTTCTGAGCCAGTCTGAGTCTTCTGGAAAGGCGCTATGTTTTGGAAAGTTTTGAATTATCTTGTTTATGCTCTGTGCGTGATTTGTATTGTATTTATTTGTTTTCATTCAGGTGCACATGTCTGATTTTAGTACTTGGTCTGATTCATGTAGCTAGTGTTAGTAATATTTTAAATTCCTTTTTGCAGTGTCTGTGGCATTTCATTTATTTAGTCTTACTTTAAAATGAAAATTTCCCTTGAACATAAAAATTTATTTTCAGAAAAACTAATTATTGGCTCTAGGTATTATTTCCCCCACAAAACTGTTCAGCTCCTCTAATTTACCTCTTAGAAGCTCTTAAAGTGAAATTAGGCATCCAAAAGGAGAAGGGCGAGGTCTGAATAGTTCACCCAGTGTTTCCTCTTGCTGGGAAGTCTCCTCTCCTCCTCCCCATCCAATTCAGTTCTCAGCTCAGCTCATTTTCCATTACAATACCATGATGGGGATTTCCACTCTCAGTAATAGGGAACTAGCTTATTGTATACCAGCCCTCTGCCTAGAAAATAAAGCAAAATACAGAAAATACAGGGGAAAACAAACAAACAAAAAAACCCAACTATCTAATGGTAGAAGAGATCCACCAAGGAAGTGAAAACATGAGGGGCCAAGATTCTAGAACAAGAAGGGAGGACAGCAAAGGCAAGTCTGGAGTTGGCTACCACTTAGTCTTCTGAGGCAGAAAGTTGTGACTAACAGGTGGGAAAAGGTGACAGTAGGGGTTCTGGCTCGCTTAGGGGCACAAAAATTATGTTCTGGGGTGTACCAAGGAGGAAGGACTCTGGTTAAGTACCTTGGAATTCCAGCTTGAACTTCTGACAGCAGTATAGTAACCATCCCACGGATGAAGGCTCAGACTTCAATCAGCTTCATCCTTATTTTTTCGGGGATCGAACTCAGAGCCTCGTGCTTGCGAGGCAAGCACTCTACCAGCTGCGCTATCTCCCCGGCCCTCAGCTCCATCCTTGATTGTTTTGAGGAAACCTACCCTTCTCCAAGCCACCTGCAAGAAGCAAAACAAATCCTTTGGGGAGGAAGATTTTGTATCACTCGGAATTTCAAATTGTCTCTACAGTTTTTCACACACAAGGTCTAATGTACATGCTGAATACCAAAAGAGAAAATAGGATAAAACCAGGTCTACAGTAGATCCTGACATTGGAGTTCTTAGACACAGACTTAAAAGTAATTGATTACTATTATCAAGAAATTAGATGACAATGTGGAGACTTTTAAAGAACTGGAGATATGAAAAGAACTGAATAGTAATTCTAAATTGAAAAATATAATAACAGAACATAAGAATTCAACAGTGTGGGGGCTGGGGTTGTGGCTCAGTGGTAGAGTGCTTGCCTAGCATGTGTGAGACACTGGTTTCGATTCTCAGCATCACATATTAAAAAAAAAAATGGATGAAATAAAGATCTATCAATATCTAAAAAATATTTTAAAAAAATTCAACAGGGGGTTTCACAACAGGAAAGGCACAATTGAAGAGAGAAATAATGAACTGAAGGCAGGTCAGAAGGAAATAGACCGAAGCACAGAAAGGAAAAGGATAGAAAACACAGTAAAGAGTGTGAGAAACGTAATATAGTGACAGTCTAAATGTGTAATTGGAGACCTTGAAAGCAAGGAGGACAGAGAACAGGGCAGGAGCAGTAGCTGAAGGGATAAGGAGGATTGTCCAAAACTGGTGGAGCACTAAAGAAGCTGGATAAATGCAAAGCAAAGCAGACATTAAGACTCCTCATGGTAAAATCCTGGGCAACTTTAAAAATCACTGAATTCACTACTTCTACTACATGGACTTTTACCTAAATGGTGCTATGGCTTGGTTAAGGTTTGACTGAGTCCCTCAAGGGTTCATGTGTTGATATTTAATCCCCTTTGTGAGATATTAAGAAGATGGATGCTTAATTTGGTGTTAAGAGGTAGGGCTTTTGAGAGATTAGGATTAGATAAAGTCATCAGGGTTGAGCTCCCTTGATTGAATCCTGGTGGCTTTGTAAGAAGAGAGAGCAGCGCACGCGCGCAGACACACACACACATACCCTGTTTCCTGCATGAGAAACCCTGTATGGCCTTGGGATTCTGCCAGCAGGGCCACTACCAGGTGTGACCCTCAACACTGGACCAGAACCATGAACCAGAATCAACCTCGTCTTTTAAGTCACTCAGTCTGTGTTACTGTGCTATGGCAATCAAAGCTTTAGTGCCCCAAACTTCACAGCAAAGATTACCACTTTTACTTGCTCTTTAGGATTGCTATGAAATTTAAATAAGCTCACACCTGGAAAGCGGTTGACAGAGAAGCCCATTGAGGGTGGGGTTACTTTTAAATCTCCTCCACCCATTCCTTCAGGCTCATCAGCAGCCTCTTATTTCTTCCCTAATAATAACTGAACCTTCTCCAAAATCTTTGTGCCCGTTTGCTCCAGTGGGAGTTGCACATGAAAGGAGAAGAAATGGTGTACATTTTATATCAGAGAAGAAAGCTTAAAAATTAATCTGTTTGGTATGTACCAGAGTTGGCCAGCTTTACCCTTCAAAGGAAGAAGTAAACAGTAAGTTTGAAAAGTTTACAAAGAGCTAGAGAAATAGGATCAAATAAACCACCTGGATGGTTAAAGGATTTTTTTCCTGATAATATAAGTTTACAACTCAGACCAAACTTAAGTCTGATTCCTTTTTCTGCCTTTTAAAAACAAGGATGCATAAAATTCACCATTTTGTCTATCAGAAAATTCTTTCCTAACAATTTCCATTAACTGAACCTTCTATTCCTGAGTCAACTGCTTATTAACCTGACCACTATTACTTGGATACTAATTTTTTTATATATGTTTTTATATCTTCATGTGAATTATGTATATATTTTTGTAATTATCTACATCCATACACACTAGGTATTTTACTCCAATTAATTTTACTCTCTCCTTGTTTTCCTTCATTAAGTAAATGCATGTTTATATAGTTTAAATTATAATGTAATATACTGCATAAAATTGGAAAAATACATTTCTCCTCCCGTCAAAGGCTAGCCTATCCTGTTTGTATTTCTCCAGTAGATTTTTACAGCCTCTTTTCAGTATTTTGTAGCTTGGCCTGTTGTGAGTTCTGTTTTTAACAATTGCAGATTTGCTCCTGTTAGCACCTGGAAGGGCTGATTGACTCTCAGTGCGAGTCCATCTGCCTTCTCCTTCCTTCTCGGTGGTGCTAACAGCTGTCAGTGGTTCCCCTGGGATGTGTTGAGCCTCTGCTCTCAGGTGTGAGATGCAGAGCTGATTGACCTTCAGGAGCTTTCCAAGGACCCAGTGGGAGGAGGGAGGAGCCCAGCCCTGGCCTGGGTCGCAGCTCGATGGACTCTGTGAACTCTCATTTTCACTAACATCATCCTCATGATGAGCTCTCTCCTGTGCACCTCTCTTCACTGATTGTGGGAAAATGGATCCCTGGGGGAAATGATTGGATCAGGGAGGGCTCTGCCTAAACAGAAAGACTACCGTAATGTAAAATTACCATCTTACGCATCGTACACTCTATTCCTCAGGCAACACCCTCCTCCCCGTCTCTGTGAACGTGACGACTGTAGGCACCTCAGATGCACAGGTCCTCAGGTGAGTGCACAACACGTCCTTCTGCAACTGGCTTATTTTATTTAGATAAGGTCCTCGAGGTAGATGCATGTTGTGGGAGGTGCCAGGATTTTCCTTTCTAAGGCCCCTGCTATTCCACTGTACAAATCCACATTTTGTTAGTCCCTTCATAGATCCATGGACATTGAGGTTGCTACATTTCTTGGTGATTGTCTAAATGTCCCTGCTTTCAATTATTTTGGGTAATTTTGAAAACTATAGAGCATTGAAGAAAAAGTTCTCATAGCCTTTTGTGGTATCAGTAGCTTTGGACGGAGTGGCCTGACTAGGCTGCAGTGACAGCAAGAGGTGTCTCGGCTGATTGTGTTGAGCCTGAGAATCCCCAGCGTCTGCTGGCTCAGCACTTGGGGCTGTAGAAGGCACCCAGGGAACAGGAGATTTGTAGCTATTATTAACTTTCAGGACTTCCACTAGTGTACATTTTCTATTTTATTGCATAACTCCAACCACTAAAATGACCCTGAACAATGTGCAAACTGCAATATAAAGCATCGACATTTGGCTTCCAGGAGAATAAAAATGCAGCAGGAAGAAACAGCAGCAGGGGGAAGAAATTACTGGGAAACACTCTGCAAATTAAATGCCCTGGCTAGTCCCTCCAAAATACCCCCGTTGTTTAGACTCTCTGTTTTATTCCACGCAGTGCTGTAGCTCATGGCCAAAGACCGTGCACAGTCTCAACATCTGTCACAGGGAGATGGCTAGAGAAATCCTGACACGTCCCTCCATGCCATTGGATCTAGTGTAGCTGTCGAAAAGAACAATTGACTGCTTGGTTGAGAAATCTCTACCACATTTTAAAGTGAAATAACCAAGGCAAAATGGTGAGCAGATTGTACAGAAAACTGTTTGGAGAGAGAGAGAGAGAGAGAGGGAGAGGGGGGAGAGAGAGAGAGAGAGAGAGAGAGAGAGAGAGAGAGAGAGAGAGAGAGAGAGAGAGAGAGAGAGAGAGCGCGCATATGTAGGCCCATACATCTGGAATATATCCTCATGCTGGCTGTGTTTGCAATGAAGCCTTAGAAAGGTAAGAAGCCAGCGTGGGTGCTTCTGGGTGGAGGTGGGACGGAGCTTTCACGGTAACACCTTAATTTCTTTTTTGTTTTTGAGCCATGTGAACACATCAACTATTGAACCCAAAGATGGAACGGGCTCCTGTGCCTCCCACTAGCCTGAGCCCCAGGAGGCTCCAAGTCTAAGTGGTGATGAACAGTCGCACAGTTTCTAGTAGGAAAAACAAACCCCTGTGGTAGCCATTCAGAATTCATCTTCTGGTCAAGGAAGCTAAGGGCTTCTGACCCCAGGGAAGAGCAGGGAGGATGGCGGTCCTCTAAGTCAAACTCAGCCGGCGATCCGCAGCCGCTGGGGAGGGGAGTGTGGGTCCAGGGCAGGAGGTCTGGGCCTGGGCAGAGAAGGAGGCCGGAGGCCGGATGGACTAGGACTGGGTTTCTGGGGAGGCTCTGTCTTCCCCTCACATTGCCCTGTGTGCAGAAAGAGCTGCCTCCCAGAGCCATAGCCAACCCGGCTTATCTGGCCGGACCCAGACTTACAATCCACAGCAGGTCAGAAATCAGCAGGTGAAGACGCAGGGAAGTGGATGCACATTGATTGGGTGCCCATCTCCTGGAAAGCAGAACATTCTCCACCACCACTGCAGAGGGGTCCCCGGCAGGGGGCATTCAAGCCCAGAAGGCCTCAGCCAAGGATCCATCTCTCCACTGCAGACTCACCTGGACAAGCACTGGGTAGGGCCTAGGGGTGTCCTGTCTACCCAAGAGCAATCACCAGCCAAGCAGTAGTCAGCCCTAAGAGAATCACGGTGAACTGGGCTTGGCATCTGAGGAGCAGGGGTCCTGAGAGAAAGATGGCTGTTGAATGTCGAAGACCCTCTGGTGTGCTAAGCAGCAGGATCCTGAGGTCCAGCAGTTCACTCCATGAAGTCACACTTAAAATGGAACGAGAGGCAAATGCACAGTGAAGAGATGAAAATAAGTACTTTGCAAGTAGGAAGAAAACAAACAAAAAAACTCTCAAAAAACAAAAACCCAAATTAAACCTCAGCAGCTTGATATCAGACTAAACACATGCCCTAGCATTAGACCTTGGAATTTTTTTGTTTTTGGTACTGGGGATTGAATCCAGGGGCGCTTTCCCACTAAGACACATCCCCAGTCCTTTTGTAATTTCTTATTTTGAGACACAGTCTCGCTAAATTGCTTAGGGTCTCACTGGTTGCTGAGGTTGGTCTCAAACTTGGCAATCCTCCTGCCTCAGCCTCCCGAGTTGTTGGGATTAGAGGTGTGAGCCACCACACCCAGCCTCTAAAGTTATTCGTAGTAAAATGAAGACAAGAGAACAGAAAAATCAAGAATTGCAGTTGGAAATTTTAATATATTTTAATAATATATTTTATATATTCGAAAGTGAATACATAAAGAAGAAAAAACCCTAAGGACACAGGAGCATTTAATAACATGATTACTTACTTCACATTAGATAAATTTAACTTCACCTTCAAGAAACAGAATGGATTCTTTTGAGTACAAGCAGAACAGACACAAAACTACTCACATATGATGTCACAAAGGAAATCTCCATGAATTTGAGAGAAATGACTTCACATACACTTTGTGTTGTGGTGAAAACATAAGAAAATTATAAATCAGCATCAGGATGTGGTAGGAAGAACAACAGCCCTGGAAAGGGGTCTGTGCTTAAATCCGCAGAACCTGTGAATCTGTTAGCTCGTGTGGCTTTGCAGATGTGCTGAAGGCTGAGGCTGAGAAGGTGGGGGTTGCTGGGTGCCACATCTCTCTCCTACCACTCCCACACTTGGCACGGTTCTGTTGGAGCAGAGGATTCAACACTTGACACCATTCTGTTGAAATATCATCCTTCCTCTTGGGGGCCATAGGCGTAGCATGCTCCATGTGCAGTTGCTTTTAATACTAATAATCAATATATTCTTAGATTCAGATTATAGAGAATACTGGGGAGAGTTCATGGTGTTGGGACACAAAATAACATACAATAAAGTTTAATATTAATACTTAGAAGAAATCATAAATAAGCAATTATGATTTGCTCAAATTTGTAAGAAGCCTGTGATTTCTTTTAGTATATAAAATTCTCTAAAAGTTATATATAAGTATGTGAGAATATTCCTCTGAGCTTTGATATGGTGTTTAGTCTTCATGGCCTTCTTAGTTGAAGTTTAAGGATATTTTTCCCACTTAATAAATAAATAGGTTAATCATAGGTACAATTTGTATTCTTCCTATGTCTAGTTAGAGTTTTAGTCTGTCATCGAGTACATGAAATAGAATAAATATTAACTATAAGCCGATTCCTCTATTCTGTTAGAAATAACAAAAAACATTCCACTGTGAATAACTAACACTAGAGTGTTTGGAAGGGGTAACTTCTACAGAAACTTAATGTTGTATTCTTTCAGGGAAATTAAAACTGAACGGAGCATGGGACCCTCTACCTTGCTGGGAACTGTTTTTCTTTTTAAGCTCTCATACAGTGAAAAAACATGTTTATTGAATAAGATCATTAATTATACTCTTGAAGATTTTTTACTTAACATTTCCTTGTATTAACCATAAAATGATGTAATCAATACCAAAGAAAAAACATACAAAAAGACTCTGTGAACAGTGAAGATTCAGATTCAGCCTCAGACACTTGGTAGACACCAAGTGTGCTGTTGGGGCCTCTCATCCACCTCGACCCCCGACTGCTGCTACAGCTGGACCCCAGCAGCCCGGCTTAGGCAAGTGTGCCCAGTCTCACCACAAGGGGCCTCCAGCAGAGAGCTCCCTCACCTGGGAGGGCACGTGGCTACCAAGGATGGCCAGAGATGCCTTGTGAGGAAGTCACCACCTGCCATTGCTGGCTTTGAAGGAGGAGGAAGGGGGCTGTGGGCCAAAGAGGGTGGGTGGCCTCTGGAAGCTGGGTCCTCGCCTAAACGCAACGCCAGAAGGAAACAGGGCTCCTCGTTCTAACAGCAAGGAACTGAATTCTGACAAAGGAGCAGGAAAGTGGATCCTCCTCCCTGGAGCCAGCGGACAGAGGGCACCCATGGCAACCTGGGCTTCAGCCCCCGGGAGACCTGTGTCCAGCTTCCCACCCCCAGAACAATAAAAATTTGGGGTTGTTTTAAAGCCACGAAGCTTGTGATCTGTTACAGTGGTAAAAGGAAAAACGAACACAGAAGACTAACGAAAGAATTCCAGAACACTAACTGATTCCTGGGCTACAGATGCTGTAGGGATATATATATATATACATCCTCTATCTATTGCTGTGTAACTGATTATCCCCGAACTCGGGGGCAGAGGACACACCATGTGTTTATCTCAGTTTCAGTGGGTCAGGAATTCAGGTGCGGCTTAGCCGTGTGCCCTGGCTCAAGGTCGAGGTGTGGGCTGAGGCTGTGGTCATCTTAGGGCTGCACTGGGGAAGGTTCTTTCTCCAGGTTTGCTCAGACAGTTTGCAGAGTTCAGAGCCTGGCAGGTGACTGATCAGAGGCTGCCGGTTCCCTGCTCTGTGGACGCCTCTCACATGTCAAGATCTGAGTGGGCAAGAGAGGGAGCGTGGCCTGAGGAACCTCAGAGTCTTTTGTGACTTAATCGCAGAAGGGACATCTCATCCCCTGTGTCCTGTTCTAGAAGCAAGTCTGTAGGACAAGCCCTCAAGGGCAGGGGATTATGTAAGGCCAGAGTCCCAGGAAGCAGGAGTCACAGGGCTGAGTGAGAAGCTTCCTACCACGAGCGGGAAGCACGACATTCTCAGCCGAATGGCAATCCAGGGGACACGGGGTGTTCACCTGCTGCAACTCAAACCACGCTAGGGGGCCGTTCATGGTTTGAATACGATTAGAAACAAGAAAGATAGAAAATACCTGGGTTCAGCTTTCAATTCAAGTACCCAGGAAATAGAAAATTGAGTAAATTCAAGAGAAAAGAAATTCCTGAAACAGGGACGTAAACTAAGTAATCAACAGATGATTCTTCAAAATCTCAAACTAGGTTTTGGGGAGTGAATTGAAAATAGGAGAGAAACTATGGATGAAGCTTCCCAGGCCTTCCCTTGTCCTGCTGCAGGGAACGTGGACATTATGACGGAGTGACCTGTGGAGCTTGAGGGAGGAGGGCCAGCCGGGTGGGCTGCCCTGGGTCCTGAATGGCAGCTGAGCTATGTGCCAACTGAATTTCCTCCATCCTGACCTTACCTGTGACACAAATGAATTTCTGTCTTTAAGTCACAGTCTTCTGAACTGAAGAGACAGAATTGTCATTATTTTTAGATGGCATGAGAATTTACATAGTAAACTGAAGAGAATAAACAAAGCATTAGAACTAATGAGAATTAACAGCTTAGCAAACTTTGGGGGTAAAAAGTCAATATTAATTAATTAACTCTTTCACTCTAGAAATAATTCACGAATGTGAGAGAAAATAAGGTACTAGTTAAAACAGCAAAAAAGCCCAAATCCTACAAATCTATAAATTTTCTAGGAATTAACATAATAAAGAGTCTCAAGACCTTTATGAAGAAAAATTTGAAACTCTATTAAAGGGTATAAAATAAGATATGAATAAATGAAGAGCTGTGGATGGGAACACAACATTAAAACACTGTTGATTCTCACCTAATTAGTCTATAAATTCAATGCAACTCCAATTAAAATTCCAGGAGTATTTTTAGAGGACTTAATAAATGAATTCTACAAATGAGATGGACGAATAAAGCTTCGTGCATAACTACGACATTTTTGGGGAAAAGAAACAAAGGAGACTCACGCTACCAGACATTAACAAATATTATGAGTCCCACATAAAAACAGTCCCAAGGAGGAGGAGGACTCTAGACACAGGCTTTCTATGATATGAAAAACTGGTAGTTTCTAGAGATAGGGAAGGGTGGACTATTTGGTAAATAATTTTTTGAAAATTGAGTCATCCTCTGGGAGAAAAATACAGTTGGATCCTCATCTCATTCAATATCCAAAAGTCAACTTCTGGTGGATGAGAAGACTGAAATTTTCAGATAAAGCACAATGCTATTGGAAAATATGTAGATTATTCTTTTTGCGCTTGGGTGGTGAAGTATTCATTAATTGGTGCTAGGGTTTACACTTTTGCTTATTTATTTTTTGGTGGTACTGGGGATTGAATTTAGGGCCTTATGCATGCCAGGCAAACTGATTTTTTTTTTTTTTTTTTGTGGTGGTGCTGGAGATCAAACCCAGGACCTCGTGCATTCTAGGCAAGTGCTCTACCACTGAGTCACACTCCCAGCTGGTTTGGATCTTAAATGTCCCCTAAGAGCCTATGTGTCAAAGACTTTGACCTCAGCCTGCAGTGCTATTGGGAGACTGCAGAACCTCAGTAGGTGGGTCCTCATGGAAGGTAGTTTTGTCATTGGAGATGTGCCTTGAAGGGAATACTGGGGCTTCTGTCTTTTCCTCACTCTTTGCTTCCTGGCTGCCATGAGGTGAGGGGCCTCCTCTATCATATGCTTCCACCATGATGTACTATGCCACCCAAGACCCAAAGCAACAGGGCCAAGTGACCATGAACTGACCCTCTGAAACTGTGAGCTCAAATGAACCTTTGCCTTTATTAAGTTGGTTAGCTCAGGTATTTTGTTACAGTGATGGAAAGCTGACAAACACAATGGGATCCTTAAAGGACATTCACTAAAGGACAAAATAGATTTTAATAAATTAACAAGTGATTTTCCTGTTTGCTGTTGAAAGGCAAACACCATCATCAGAGTGAATTGATAGGTGACAGCTAGTAAGATGCATTTGTAACATTCATGGGTGAAAAAAAAAATTAGTTTTTAGAATGGAGAGAAAAACACCTGAAAGTCAGCCTGGAAATACAAAATAAAGCAGGAGGCACATTAGGAAATTAGGAGAAGTTATGTGCACAGGTAAATTCAGAAGCAGAAGCAGCTACTCCAGACCGCAGCTTCCTGAGACCTGAGACAGGCTCACTCAGCTCAGCTACTCCAGTCACTTGGCTCTTGGACATGGTGTTGGAGGAGAAGCATTTGATATTCCAGCTTCCAGCTTTGGGGTTAGTTTGATACATGGCAACAGATAATCAATATAAGAATTAAACTAGAACTCAAGACTTTCCTAAATGTTACTATGGACTGTATGTAGACGTCATTGTGGTTTTAAAAAATTTGTAGTTGTAGATGAACACAATATATATATTTTTAAATTGTGGTGCTGAGGATCAAAACCAGTGCCTCACATGTGCTAGGCAAGCGCTCTACCACCCCAGCCCTCACTGTCTGTTTTTGAGAATTCAAATAATGATTTGAGCCTTTTTTTTTTTAAACCGACTTTATATTTTGGAGTAATTGTAGATTTACAGAAAGGTTAAAGATTGTTGAGAGGGTTTCCATATACCCCTCATCCGGTTTAATCTTTGTTAAGATCTCACAGAACTACAGTACATTTGCTAAAATCAAGAAACTGACAATGTTCAGTTTCAGTAACCAAACTCCATGGTCCATTAACCAAACTCCAGTCTTTAATCAAATTTACCATTTCCCCCATTAATATCCTCCTTCTGTTCCAGGACCTGATCCAGGGTCCCATTGCATTTAGTTGTTCTCTTCTTTTTTTGGACTGGGGATTGAACACAGGGGTGCATTACCACTGAGTTAAATCCCTGGCCCTTTCTATTTGTACTTCTATGTTTTGAGATAGGGTCTTATTAAGTGGCTGAGGGTCTTTCTAAATTGCTGAGGCTGGCCTCGAGCTCATGATCCTCCTGCCTCAGCCTCCTGAGTTTCTGGGATTACAGGTGCATGACACTGGGCCCTGCTTGCATTTAGTTTTCACATCTCCCCAGTCTCCCCAGTTTGTGACTGTTTCTCAATGTTTCCTTAATTTTTAGGACCTTGACAGAGAGCTGAGCTATATTGTAATTACTTTTGCTCATTGAATTTTGTTTCCTTGACTGTGACACTGTTGGGACATTGAACCACAGGACCCAGGCTTTATACAGGTTCCAATACTTAATAGCAAGTGTTTGGTGTCTTCCTGCCCCAGTCGCCCATAGATTCATGAAAGTAGGATTACAGTTGCTTTTGCAAACTTAACATAATGCCTGAGACATAGCTGTTGCTTTATAAAACCACGCAGAATGAATACGCATATAGTTAGTGATCCATAAATATTTTTATTTATTTATTTTAATTTTTTAAACTGGGGATTGAACCCAGGTATTGGGAGAAATCCTAGTCCTTGGCTGGCAGCAGCGAATGTCTCAAGTGTGTAAACTTTCAGGGAGGAACATTCCGCTTCTCCCACCTAGGAAAGTAAACGACTGCTCCAAATTGACCTAGTGTTACCAAGGGAACTCGTATACGAGCCTGGTGGTCTGATCCCCCATGGCACATTGTGATTAGGCAAGAAGTCTATAAAATGTGTACCTGTTCCCACAATGAACGAATTTGCAGGCTGCTCGCCACAAGCCTGCTTCCACCCAACTCCCGGAGTCTAGGGTCTTGACTCCGCATCCTTACCTGTGCCTGAGTTAGCCTGGCACAACTACACCCAGGTGCACTTTACCACTGAGTTACATCCCCAGACTTTTTTTATTTTATTTTTGAGACTAGGTCTTACTAAGTTGCTGAGGCTGGCCTTGAACCTGTGATCTTCCTGTCTCAGCTTCCCAAATTGCTGGGATTATAGGCATATGCCACTGTACCTAGTTTTTCTCTCTTTCTTTTCTTCCTTCCTTCCTCTCCTTTTCCTTCCTTCCTTCCTTCCTTCCTTCCTTCTTTCCTCCCTCCCTCCCTCCCTCCCTCCCTCCCTCCTTCCTTCCCTCCCTCCTTCCTCCCTCCCTCCCTCCCTTCCCTCCCTTCCTTCCTCTCCCTCTCCCTCCCCCCTTCCTTTTCCCTCCCTCCCCCACCTCTCTCTCTCTTTCTTTTTTTTCCTGCCAGGAATTGAACTCAAGGGTGCTGACCACTGAGTCACATCTTCAGCCCTTTTGATTTTTATTTTGACATAGGTCTCACTAAATTGCCTAGAGCTTTGCTAAATTACTGAGGTTGGCTTTGAACTTGCGCTCCTCCTGCCTTAACCTTCTGAGCCACTGGGATTACAGGTGTGCACCACCACCATGTCCAGCTCCCTAAGTATTTTTAATGGACCAATGAGTTGCAGTTTTCAGAGGACTTAGAATTATGTGATAATTACATTAACGCCTAAACAAATAGTAACTATTAGCTATGTGCCAGATGCATTATACTTTATCTATATTAGCTAAATAAATGTCCATCCAATTGTTACTTAAAATGAGAATTGCAAAATTCTTTCTAAGGAACTCTGTCTCCCCTAGATAGATAAGTCTTATTTGGTTCCTGGGCATCAATTATTCCTTTTAGTTAAGCCGGATGGGTGTGTGCACCAGGGAGAGGGCAGAAATTAAGTCAGGCTTCTTAGGAGCAATGTTCACAGCAGAGAAAGACAACACAAGCCGAGAACATGGGGGACAAAAATACAAATTCCGACTCATCTCTGCCTCTTTGAAACCTGAAACCCAACTTTATTCTAATTAAATACAACTGCATTTTAATTCAGTGTGAAACTCAACATCATCTCACTTTTGACTCTAAAATGTTTATGCTTTACTATGACTCTTCAATTACTATTGACATTTTAGTTAAAAGGCTAAAAACGAATTATGTTTTACACTTTTTATGGTGGGGAGTGGTGGGGGGTGATGGCACATCTGGGAAGAAGGTAGAATAAATCTTGGTGGAATTTGAGAAGTGAGAAAAGCTGAGTTGGTGATGTCTGTGGTCGAAAATAGTGATGTATTCCAGGGCGTCTCAGCTGACATTATTATTAAAGGCTCTGTGCAGTGGCTTATATATAATTTAAAAATAATAATAAATTTGAGTTGGACTTTTGGCTCCTCTCCCAGATTAAATCCCTTGAATGTTTATCTTATAGAAGACATGGAAAGAATTCAATTTTAGACCCATGTATTTATCTAAATGCAGTAAGTGACAATTTGTTTTGTTTTCTTTGGTATTGGGAAAAAATAAAAATATGTTTCAGAGTCAAATACAGAAAAAGTCATTATAGTAAAAATTCAGAACTGAGACTCTGCAATATATTTTGCTAGTGGAAGTATAGCCTGATAAATCAGGGCTGTTTGTTTACTTTATAATTGATTTTCCATATTTTTTAGCAAGCCACAGGAAATTCAGCTTTAAATATGTCTGTTTTTATCTACGACCTTCTATGGGAAGAAATTACTTGTGTTCCTATTTTAAATTATTTGACTTCCTGAAATTTCATGGCCTTACCTCCAGATTGCTATTCCCATAAAAGGGGCTGCTTCATTTATTTACTCATTATTTATAAAAACCCTGCTTTGGCTTTCTAATGATTAGCTCATTATCTGACATGGTGGCATTTCATACATATTTATTGAATGAAGAAACATTGTATTGGATACACGTAACATGGTTTTGAACACATTTTCTAAGACATGACCATTTGACATTTGACAAATACTTTTATTTGTTCTTTCTAGATATACATGACAGTAGGGTGTACTTTGATATATTATACATACATAGAATAAGTATAACTTGTTCCAATTAGGATCCCATTACGTGGTTGTATATGATGTGGAGTTACATTGGTTGTGTATTCATATCTAAGGATAGGAAAGATGTGTCTGATTCATTCTACTATCTTTTCTAGTCCCATCCCTCCTCCCTTCCCTTCATTCCCCTTTGTCTCGTCCAGTGAACTTCTAATCTTCCTCTCCCTTGTTGTGGCTTAGCATCTACATATCAGAGAGAATGTTCTGCCTTTGGTTTTTTGAGACTGGCTTATTTCACTTAGCATGATGTTCTCTAGTTCTATCCAGAGCGTTTTTAGTATATGTCCTCTCTTTCATTACTATTAGTAAAATAGTAATACACATTTTTATTTATCAACTTTCCCCAGCCCTCCCTCTCTTCTCCTTTCCTCAGCCAATGGTAACTACCATTCTATTCTGAATTCCATGAGATGGACCTTTCTAGATTTCACACATGCGAGAGCTTATGAAATACTTGTCTCTCTATGCCTGGCTTATTTCACTTAACATGATGAACTCCAGCTTCATCCATGTGGTCACAAATGACAGGATTTCATTCTTTTTTTTTTTATGGCAGAATAGTGTTCTGTTGTGTTTGTGTACCGCATTATCGCATGCGCGTGCGCACGTGTGTGTGCGCGCGCATGCATGGAGTCCTGGGGATCAAATCCAGGGCCTGGAGATGCAAGGCAAGTGCTCTACCTCTGAGCCGTATCCCCAGATTGACCACATTTTCTTTACTCATCGGTTGACAGACATGTGTTTCCATTTCTTGGCTATCCTGCTGCAATAAACATGAGAGTACCCTTGGCTCTTTGAATACTGATTTGGGATTGCTGGATCATAAGGTAGCTTTATTTTCAACTTTTTTTGAGGAACCTCCATACTGTTTTCAATAATGGCTGTACGAATTTACATCCCCACCAACTGTGTGCAAAAGTTCCTTTTTCTCCTCATCCTCCCCAGCAGCTGTTCTCTTCTGTCCTTTCGATAAGAGCCGTTCTTACTGGGGGAGGTGCTATTCCATTGTGGTTGTGATTTGTGTTTCCCTGATGATGAGTGGTGTTGAGCATTTGGTCATATACCTTGCGCCCTCGAAGGCCTTAGTAGTAAGAGAATTTTAACCTTGGTTCTATCTTCCCCTTGCCACCTTTCCCCTTTCTTACTGGCTGGATCACAGTCAAGGTGTTGAGCCTCTGTAGCCAGATGAAGGCGGCCCTCTGGGGATGGCAGAGGCACAGACAGAAGGTCCTTCAATCCCTGCATGAGGCTGTGGAGCAGAGCCTCCCTCCAGCCCCACGCTCTGCCACTGCACCATTATGTGGCGGGGAAACAAATTTGCCTCTTGTTTTAGCATTGCCATTTGAGGAACCTCTTACTCAGCAGCCAGATCTGCTTTTTAACCATGTAGTTCTCAAGGCACTCAGCCCAGTAACTGTACTCTAAGCCAGAATGTGAGAAATTCCACAGGAGAGGCCAAGAAATACTCTCAGGGTGTGGAGGAGGGAGAGTTTGCATTTGTTGGGTGAGAAAATTATGAGTGCTTTAGAAACCAGCGTGCCTGAATTTTTGAGAGTGGCCTGACTCTGGTGTCTCAAGCTCACAGATGGGCAGTCACACCCACCCCCACATTTATATTTTTATTTACCATGTGGACACAAAATAATGTCTGGTGTATGAGAAGTGCATACTATACATATTATTGTAATTATTAATGATACAACGTCCTAGCTCTTCACTTTACTTGTGTAAAACAGCTAATAATATCTGTTTCTTTGTCCTCATTTGTAAAATAATATACAAGTCTTAGGATCATACTCGATCTATAAAGCACTTGCCAATATCCTATATATAGTAGGGTCAATAAATTACAACTTTTTTTTTTTTTTTTTTTTTTTTTTTTTGGTACTGGGAAATTGAACTCAAGGGTGCTTAACCACTGAACCACATCCCTAGTCCTTTTTATTTCTTATTTTGAGAGAGGTTCTCGCTAAGTTGCTGAGGATGGCTTTGAACTTGGGATCCTCCTGCTTCACCCTCCCTAGCCGCTGGGATGACGGCTTGTGCCACCACGCCCATCTACTATGCAACTTTTGAAGTGGGTTTCTAAAAAAAAATCCCCCCGACTTGTTCTGTGTTACTTTGAGGGAAATAGTTACCTGCAACTTTGTGAGACGGGACTTGGGGGCGGCGTGTATGTAAAACAGCACGAAAGGCTGGCCTCACCTCTGCTGCCGGGGCTGCCTCCAAGGCAAGGACCTACGGAATTCAGCTGCTGTCGGAGAGGAGACGGGCCAAGCGACCATGCACTGAGGGCTTCTCTGGGCCACCAAAGTCCTGGAAGGTGCTAGTGTCCCTCTGACCATCAAGGTAAGTGAGGTTGAAGAAGGTGACTCCTATCCGTGGTCTGCCACTATGCCTGGCGGGTCGTGAAGGTACTGCACATTCGCCCGGGAGGCAGTTTGGAACAGTTTCCCTAGGTGTCCCTGCCTGCCAGGGTGACAGCCAGAACCGACCCTGCTCCAGGTGCCCAACCATAGGATCCTGGATCCCCACATTCTGGTCATTTCTCCACACTTGCGGGGTGGGAAATGTCCCCTTTCCCTCCTCATCTAGAGTGAGAAACTCTTAAGAGGGTGTCACCTAGGTGGAGGCACCCAGAGCCAGAGCCACGGCACGTGGGTTTGCAGGAGTCCCGGCCCTGCGTGTCTGGGTGATTCCTCCCCAGGCACCAGGCCCCGCTCAGCCTGGAAGGGATGACCTTGACCGGGTCATTCCTGCTCCTGCCAGGACAGGGGCCTCTGCGGAGCCTTGCTCACTCCCATCACGGTCACTTGATCAAGTTCTAGGGCACCCAGGGGGCGGGCAAGCAAATCAGTCGCTGCAGACTTAATGAGTCCCAGGTCCACAGACCGCGCTCCCAGGGACTTCCTGCCTGGGGGAGCAGAGGCGGGTCGGCCCTCGCACCCACCTCTCCTCGGCTCTCACCTGAGGTAGGGCTTTTCATACTTCCAATCCCAACGGGGAGACGGGGTCTCAAAATCTGTTCCATCCCAGCGATACACTCCCTATAGACTTGGCTATGGAAGGAACATAATTACCCCCCACCACCCCATTTATTTTCGGATCTTAAGCTTTCATTTGCCTGATGCAAGAAAATGTCAACTGGTCACTTCCAGCTACCAAGGGACTTTTCAATCACATTCATGGAGCAGGCTGGGCATTTTCAGGGTTCTTCTGCTTTGCCATCCCCCGCTCTTTGGGTTGGCCACTTGCTGACTCCTACCCACTGCTCTGCACTCTCCCTTCCCAGGTGCCAGGCATGGGCGCTGGGCAGCTTGGGCTCTTTTTCTTTCGCCCTTTTGGATCTTTGGGAAGGTTTGATTGACCATGAGCACCCCTCAGTTCCAGACAACCCTTGCTGCGTCCTTGTGATACTGGTCATGGAGATGAGGAAAGGGTCCTCCTGCTCCCCGTGTTGAAGATTAAATACCCTAGAAACACCGAGGCAAGTGTAGAAAGCAAGCTTTATTTAAGAAAGAGCCTGAGGTAGCAGACTTCTCTGGAGAGAAGTGGGCTGGGCGCCTGCCTTAGTGGGTGTGACCTTTTACAGATGTCCAAACCACCCCACACCTTCTCTTTTCTTCTCCGTTTCTGTTCCTAAGGGCAAAAGGAGCAGCCCGGCTGTTAGCAACCTGTTGTCTTTTCCTGGATAACCAGCCCTGTCTTCTCAGTCCATCATTCATTCCCTACACTGACTGCCCCTGCCTCAGTTTGTTGAGGAATGTGACACTCCCTGTCCCCTCAGGCCAGACAGGGCTGCAGGCTGATTGCTTTTTGGCAAAGGAAGCTTGTGGGGAGTCAATGCGGTGGGCTCACTTTATAGTTATCCTCCTACCCCTCCTGTTCCCACCAGGCTTGTCTACTTGTCCCCTTACATTCGTGCTGTGTATTTCTTGGCCTTTGTGTTGCCACAAGCAACGGAGTTGAAGCTGCCCTTGCCCAGGGTAGAGTTGTCTGTCTGCTCAAGCGGTCAGGTGATGCTGCCTGCCTCTGCCTTTTGTTCTGCTCAGGCCCTCAGTGGCCTGGATGGTGCCATCCACACGGGGTGGCTTTTCTCAGTCAATACATTGAAATCCTAATCTCTTCCAGGAACCCTCACAGACAGACGCAGAATAATGGTTAACCAAATACTTAGGCACCCCAGGGCCCATTTCAATACGACATAAAATTAACTGTTGTACCCTGTAATAGATTTCAGGAGTGAGGGTAGCCATATCATCTGGAGCTCAACAAATTTGTCATAGACTTTTTTTCTTTCACGTGTGCGGGGTGTGTGTGTGTGTGTGTGTGTGTGTGTGTGTGTGTGTGTGTGTGTGTGGTGGGGAACGAACCCAGGGCCTCACATATGCCAGCAAGTGCTCTACTCCAGAGCCATATCCCCAGCCCAGCCCGCATGCGCCCTTTACCCAGAATACACCCAGATAAAGACTTGGGGGTTTCCACAGTGCAGACAGGGGGCTAGCACAACATAGGGCCTCCTCCGGGGATTTGCAGTCTACCTAAACGGTTTGTGGTCATCTTCAGCAGGACGTTTGCTTTGCGTGGCAGGACTTCAGAACATGGTGGGTGTGGACACTGGGGACACTGGGGAGTTAAGTTTAGGAACTAGCTGCCTGGAAAGGGTTACTTCTGAGCATCCTAACACTGGAATTCTGTTTGACATGTTGTCATTTGTTGGTCACAATAGATGTGTCATTAGACAGGAAGCTGTGACTTAATCACATTTGTGATTGAATGTTATAGGATTCAGAAAATCAGGAAGGCAGAGACAAATAAAAAACTCAAATTATTTCAGTTAATATTTTGGAACTGAGAGGAGGTGAGAGGTGATTTAAGACACTATTAAGACTCATCTCAAAATTCCCTGTTAAAGTTTATTACTTTTTTTCTTCAGATTATAAAAGCATAAATTTTGGAGGGTGTGGACACTTTTGAAAAGAAAATAATAACTTTTAGTTTTTTCACCCACAGATAAGTTTTTTTCCTATGCCTAAATGTATTTCTATGCATAACATATATTTTATGAGAATGTTTTATATTTAACACTTAAAATATTCTATTTTAAGACTTTTAATAGCCGGTTGCAGTGCCACATACCTGTTAGACAGCAACGTGGGAGCTAAGGCAGGAGCATCGAGGCCAACCTGCACAACTTAGTAGGCCCGTCAGCAACTTAGCAAGACCCTGTCTCAAAGCGAAACAAAACAAAACAAAACAACAAAAAACAAAACAAAACAAAACAAAACAGGGCTGAGGATGTAGCTCAGTGCTAGAGCACCATCCTTGGGCTCAACCCTCAGTACCAAAAGAAGAAAAGAAAGTTTTTATAATTATGAAAGCAATTCCAGCTCAGTTTAGAAAACATAAGTAACTGGAGCAGACTGTGTAAACTGGCAGCCTTTCATCCTTATGGCTCCCTGTCTGCCACCCAGAGGGTCAGTTTGACACTTGGTGTGCATCCTTCTAGACGCTTCCTTCACATGCGTACCTTCTGCAAATTACCTTTTTCATTTATTCTTTCCGGCAGCCGCTAAGTCATAGATTTCCAATATCTTCTTCCCGTTCCCTGTACTCATGTCTGATCTGCTTAATTAATGGGTTCACAGTGCCAAACAGACCACAGCCACTCGTTGAATTCCCAGCTGGTGCCCTGTGATGTCATTGACCCTGATGGAGCGGGACGGTTACCAGGATGTGAATCGGGAGCAAAAGCCCACCCTGTTCTGGGAGAAAAGACTTTTCTCACTGATGCCTGCAGAGGACCCTGGGAGGAGGCTGGTCCTTCGTTCCTTCCCTGAGTGCTGGCACCATGCTCGAGAATTCTCACCTGGTCACAGTGATACTGTGTGTAGTGGTTGTGGCTCACTTAAAGGGTGCTGCCGGTACTTAAGTTGAATGAAAGAAATTGAAGATGGGCTATGTCTTGCATCTCTACATTTATAGTCGCACATTTGTTTGTATGTGTATCAAACTTGCACTTGAAAAGCCTCTAGGAAACTCTGGACAGATACATTCTGAGTTGGCTCCTAATTTGTGTGAAAGGTTGTAGAAGTTTCTGGAAGCATCAAGGAACCTGATGATCTTATTGTCACATTGTTTGCAGATGCCACCTGCCTCCCAAGAGGGATGGTGGCAAGTGTTAGCGCTGGCCCCACTACTAACAGAAGAACCTGCTGTCGATTCTGTTACCAGCTGCCATTAGGTCCTGGATCCCTAGCAGGGGGTGCAAATTCAAATACTTGCAGGTCTGGGTTGGTGATGAAATTGGGGAAGTGGGTAAAATCGAACTCTCACAGGGCAGTTCCACCTACTGGTAACATGCTGGAAGGTGGGCGTAGCATTGCCAGAAATTACACTTTTAGTGTAGTTGGAAACCCACATTTTCATGTGAAATCCTCCAATTGTTAAATGCAGCAGCCAAGTCAATTTTTCAAAACCCTATGCCGCTGGAAAAAACCCACATCTATGGAATACTTGGAATCTGGGCACTGTAGGTAAGGGTGATAAAACTGCCCATCATGTTATGTGGTCTTTTCATAGATTTGTAAAACATCTCTCTGAAATTCCCAAGTCCCTGTTTTTTATTCTGTATCCTGTGAATTACTGGCCAATCAGATGAGTTCTCTCATTAAATCCCCTTTGCTCACCCTTTAACAGGACTGATGGGCTGACTTTAAAGCCCTTAAAACAAAAGGTTAACTGTTCTTCTAGATGTATTTTTAACATATGCAAATGAAACTTTGGTTTAAGAAATGAATTCCGTGGTCTTGTAAAAAGGCTGAATGAAAATCAAATTTATTATGGAAATATCAGTGGTTATGTTTACTTTCCTAACAGGAATTTTAGCCTAAATTGATTTGTGTTATGATGTCATTCACCTTTATGAACAGAGTAAAATGGTAGCATAAATTATAAAACTAAAAGCTTGTGGAACTCCTGTCTCCATTATTATAGTCTACTGCTTTTTGTGACATGCAAGGTGAAAATTCTAGAGAAAAAGATGAGATCAGATGCTCTCCCTACACCGTAGCGTGCACCTCTGCCTCCTGTTTCTCAGTGCGCCCTAAAACTGCCGTGAGCCAGCAGGGGATGTATTTACTGTGGCTTTGGGGCTGGCGGCACCGACTGCTGCTAACCCATTTTCTGGCTCATCACTATTTTCTTTTGGGGAATCAACCAGCTCTCAAGACTCTCAGAACTGTGAAGAAGTCTCATTCTATACAGATGATAAGAAAAACGAGTGAATACAGTTTGGCTATAGTTCCTGCCTTTTCTCCTTTATGGTCTAGTCTCTGGGGGACACACTATGATCAAAGCTTTTTTTTTTTTTTTTTTTTTTTAAAAAGAAATTTCTTTTCACCAGAGTCTAGAGGTTCCAGTCAGAATTTTAGTCCCCAGATTGGAGGTGACCTTAAAACTCTGCCCTCTGTTAGGCAGTGGAAAGATGACGTTCATGCTCAACTCAGATATTTGGCAATTAGATAGAATTCCAAACAAGGCCCAATTCCTAATAATATGCCGTGCTACACTTAAGGCGAGCACAAACCATGCATTGAGGTCACAAAAGCTGTATCTTGTGACCTCACTGAATTCTTCATAATCCTTCATGGCAATTAGTTGGTATTTAAAAGTCACAGATGGTTGGGTTGAACTTCTTGGGTTTTTCTCTATTGGCAAAGATAAATACAGATTTCCAATAAAGACCTTCTGGCAGATCTCTTTGTCTTTGTCATAGTCCTGGAAGCCACAGATTTTTAATTTCAGTGTATTCCAACTTTGCTATATATTGCCAGTAGTATAATCAGAAATAATCTTAGGGGATCTGCAAATGGTTTTTAAAGTTTCAGTGGCTATATATTTATCTTAAAGGAACTTTAAAAAATACCACCAGAACACCAAACCATTGAGTTCGGAGATATTCTGTAATCCTTTTGAAATACAGTAGATGATTTAAAAGAAAATATTAAGTGAATACTTAGATTGGGAGCTATACAAATATGGCAAAAATCATGCTGATAGTACAGAAATGACGAAAGTGTGGGAAGCTGTGAATTAATGGAGTCTGTTTGAGTCCATTGGGGTGAAGTTGCTTTAATTTTAAAATTTCAATCAGGCTAAGATTAGGTGGCTCTCAAAGGTAAATTATCTCCATTATTCAACATCTGGAGATCCTGAAGAGAATGTCAAACCAGCTGTGGACCTCAGTTTCCTCTTTTATCGTCAGCTGTTCTTCGCCGATAATAAAAGTCCCATTCTTACAGGGCACCTCACTCTATGTGAGCGTAGGCTCCAGGGTAGAACTGTTTGTGCTTGACTTCTGAGCCTACAACTTAACCGTTGTGTGTATTCAGGAAACTTAACCTCTTTGAACTTTATTTTCCTCACCTGTAAATGGGAAAAAAGGGTACCTAGCTTGCAAAGTTCTTCCTAAGATTAATAAATCAAACCACATCAAGGACTTAGACCTCTCATCTCATGAAGTACTGAATAATTATTAACTATTATTTAGCAATGATTTAGGGTTTCTGAAAGGGTACATAAAGATAGTGGTTTATACATAAAATTTCATTAATGATACCACAAAAAGAATTTATTTAAATGAAAAACTCTTGATGAGTGTGGTGGCATTCTCCTGTAATCACAGCGACTTGGGAGGCTGAGGCATGAGGATCACAGTTAGAGGACAGCCTCAGCAACTTAGTGACACCCTGTCTCAAAATAAAAAGGGTTGGGGATGTAGCTCAGAGGTAGCATCTCAACCCCCAGTACCAAAAAGGAAAAGAGAGAAAAGAATAACTCTCGAGTCCCATTGAGAAGCCAATGACTGGATTATTTCACAGTAATAAATCACTGTGAAATGTAGCACTTTTCAAAGTCTTGAATAGGACAGGTTAAAGGTGAGGCTATTCTTAGAGACATTGAAATTGGTAAGGTCTGAAAGGAATTTCTTTCTACTGGTTTCCATAATGACTTGGCATAAAGAAAGTTACTTTGAAAGGCAAGATGAATTAGCTGTTTTCTTGGAGGCAGATATTTTGGAGTGTGGTGGAAGAACTTCAGGCTGATGGTGTAGCTCCAGAAGGAGAACTATGTTTCTCCTGGAACCCTGCTGGAGAAACCCTAGGTTAGGGTCCTCAGAAACAAGTTTTTGGTTTCTATTTCTCTTTAGCACTTACCTGAATAGGGAGAAATTTCTTCCTTAGTTAATTTTCTCATATGTCTCTTCTTTTCTTTTACTAGGAATTGAACCCAGGGCACTCTACCACTCTACATCCCCAGCCCTCTTCCTATTTTATTTAGAGACAGGGTCTCAGTAAGTTGCTTAGGGCCTCGCTAAGTTGCTGGGGCTGGCTTTGAACTTGCAATCTTCCTGCCTCATTCTCCCAAACTCCTGGGATTATAGGTGTGCACCACCTCGCCTGGGCTCCCAGTCCTTTTTAGTGTTGAGACAGGGACTCACCAAGTTGCCCAGGCTGGCCTCAAACTCGTGATCCTTCTGTCTCAGCCTCCCGAGTAGAAGGGATTATAGGTATGCACTACCACACTCAGCCATGAATCATGTTTTACTGTCTTTCAAAGACTGTGCTCCATGGGATACTTATATAAGAATATTCTATATAGTCTGTTAAAATGTAGAACCAAACCCAGAAACTCTCTTTCTTTTTGCAGTGCTGAGGATTGAACCGAGGGTCTCATCCATGCTAGGTAAGCACTCTACCACTGAGCTACAATCCAGGCCCTACTAATTTTTAAACAGAGTATTTTAGTAACATCACCTTTGTTTTTCTCCCCTCCCCCCTTTTTTTTGTGATGTGAGGGATTGAACCCAGGATGTTGTGCTTGTGAGGCAAGCACTCTACCAACTGAGCTATATCCCCAGCCCTAGCAGTGACATCTTCAAAACAATTTAGAATCCTGCATCCCCAGCATAAATTTTTGAGAAGGGTTCCAACTCAGTCTGTTCAGGCTGCTATGACAAAATACCTGACAACTAGAATTTATAAATATCAGAAATTTTTTGCTTATAGTTCTTGAGGCTGAAGTCCAAAATGGCAAGGTGCCAGCAGATTTGGTGTCTGGTGAGAGTCCATTCTTCATAGATGGCACCTCCTTTATGTTCTCATGTGGTAGAAGGGACAGAGGACTCTCTTGGACCTCTTCAAGGCATTAATCCCATTTATAAAGGCAAGAGCCCTCATTATCTAATATCTTCTCCAAGGCTCCACCTTTTAAAACTATCACCCTGGGGTGTAGGTTTTGAACACATGAATTTGGGGGCCTGGGTACAAACATTCAGACCATTGCAAGTTCTTTAACATTTTCATTGCAAAGTGGGCAGACTGTCCTCTAGGAACAGAGGGAATGGGTTGGGAGATTTCCATGTTCCAATCAGGGACTGCTTTGAACCAGCTGTCAGGAACTGGGTTGGGTACTGGCAAGTTCCTGTAAGGCAGACTAAAGCCCTCAGGGCAGGAGGAGCCCCAGTCTTTAAGGTGGACTTTATTTGTACGATCCTGCCACTCCTTCCAGAAGCTCATGGTTCCTGAGCTCTCCCACAGAATGCACTTCTAGTCCTGTGCCAGCAGCCTCTGGGCTCTATAGGACCTAGGAATAACCCTCTGTTCACTCTCAGTCTGCAGCACAGACTGCATGCCTGGAATGTGGGGTCTCTTGTACATTTGCATTCACATTTGTTCTAGTTGCCCAGCTGTCTGCTGCTTGGATAATGACAGCAGCACATTTTCACGGAGCACTAAAGGGTTCACACGCCCTAGTTCACTGGTCCTTACAGCAGATCCAGGAATCAGCTAGGGATGCCGTTATCCAAACCTTGGAGATGAGGAGATTGGGGTTCAGAGAAACTCCAGATTTCACAGCTTGTGAGTGAAAGGTCTTGAATTGGGACATAGACACACCTGATTCTAGGACTTTCCCCCTTATCTGTGCTGACTGGTCACCTTATATGTCCCTACCCAGGGGCTGCTTTCCCGTCTCGGAAGCAGTTTGGCTTCCTGTGTTGAGAGTTACCTTAGGAGGAGGTAGCCTAAGGATGGGTGGGCAGCCGCAGCCTTGGGCTACCTGTGTGCTCTGCACACAGTGGAGGGGCCATTTGCTCAGCTTGTAGCTAGGGCGTTTGTGCCAGAACTTCTACAGCAGTTCACAAAAAAAAAAAAAAAAAAAAAAAAAAAAAAAAGCTGGAGGAGGGAAGAAAGGATGGGAGGAGGCAGGAGAGGGAAAGGCTTGGCTCTGCTGCCAGAGAAATGGCAGTTTCTCAGGAAAGACCAGCCTTCTGGCACAGTGGGGTATTCTGCCCACTGGCAAGCCTGGGGTTGGTGTGTGAACACGCCAGAGTGGACCACGCACTTCTTGCCAGGGCTGTGGTCAGTGGATTCATCCAACTGTAAGAGACTGTATTTACAGCCTGTTTCTGGGAGGGCGGTGCATCAGAGGCTAGGGGAGGAGCATGGGTGGGAGGGGCGTGGCATCAGCCTGTTGGGGGGCATGGGTGGAAAGGGCGGGGCATCAGGCTGTAGGAGGATTAGTAGGTTCTCGGGAGGGTTGTCCATGAATTTGCATCCGTATAGTCTGCCGACACCTCGTTTTTATTGATTAAAGTTAGTACAACTAAGTGAATTGTACTGGAACTATATTTCAAAACTGGGGTGGATGTCACACACCTGTTTTTGAGACCTTAAAACTCTAGAGGAGGGCCGGGGTTGTGGTTCAGTGGTAGAGTGCTTGCCTGGCACGTGTGAGGCACTGGGTTTGATTCTCAGCGTCGCCTAAAAATAAATAAATAAAATAAGGTTCATAAACAACTAAAAGACATTAAAAAATTATACAAAATTAACAAAATTATAGAGGCTTCCCTAGAGACAAGACCTACATGGATGAGGTTTTCATGAATTTTATTTTTCAAGGGGACTCTGGGTGATGGTGTCCCCGCTATGTCAACATGGGGACATAAAAATGTGGAAAAACATCCAGCTACTTCTTTTCAGGAAGAGACAGAAAGGTTCTTGCTCGCTAAAACCAAATCCCTGATTTGTAAAGGAGCTGGGTTCTACTTTGCTATTGCAAAGAAGAAAGGATAAAAATGTTCCTTCTCATTAAATCTCCCCATATTGTGTCCCAGACCCCCTCCCTGCACCCCTCCATCTCTTGCTGGGAGGTTTATGGTCCCCGCAACCTTGGTTCTCTCCTGACGCTCACTTTATCTGTTTATTTATACTCAGCTCTGCTTTGCATCACTCTCTGGTCTCATCTTGTTTGATGCATCAGAAATACTAATGAGCTAGATAGTCTATCCTACTGACAGCAATAAAAAGCAGCGTTTGGGTGGTGTCCCCAAAGGAGCCCCAATTCACCAAACAGGGACCAGTTTAGATATAAACAGGACATCCATTGGATAGTTCTCCAAGGGGAAGTGCCAGTTGCTCACCTATTAGTGTTAAATAACACAGACGAATTTTCCTTCCTGTGTCAAGGTGAGAAGACTACATCTGTTTGTGAGGGGAAGAAGCAAGTGGAAGTGGGCAGGAGGAAGGAGCAGAATGGAATGTGGGGGAGCACTTGCCAGCACAGATGGCAAGGGACAGTCACATGCTGATGGGCACACGTGCAGGTGCGGGAGGCAAGCCTGGCCAACGCTGGCCCCTGAGGAATTTAGTGCAGCAGCCGCAGGGCTTCTCCAATTAAAGAATAATCACACGGGTATTGCAATTTCTGCTTCTTCATACATATGTTTTAGAAAATCATCCTGAAGTAGCTTGGTGCAACTTTGGCCTTTTTTTTCTTTTCATTCTCATTTGGAGAACTGTCATATCTCTAGTGGTAGAAAAGTGTTGCACTGCAAACTGGAGTTTTTGCACAGGGCGGGAGGTTCTTCCCCGGCCAGCTGTGCAGCTAACCTTTCACCTGGTGGCTGATTGCTGTGTCTCTCAGAAGCTGAAAGTAATTAGAAATCAAGAAATTAGAAATCTCAGTCAATGGGAAATTCTGAAGGTCTTTAGCAAACTGTTGTTTCCCTCCCAAAGCAAAATTTGCATACATTCAGAATTAAGAAGGAAGTATGTTATTTAGAAGGACCCGTGATCTAAATATGCTAACATGAGCAGGTCTGGAGAGGATTTAAGAGAACAGAAACATTTCAGGACTAAACTTTATGTACAACACTAAACATACATGTCACTCCAGAATGTGTATGTATAAACATTAGAGTACATGTATGTACAGTGGCTGTCAGAGGGTTGTTATGAGGATTGAAAAAGATGAACAGACTGGGTGTAATGCTTAGAGTGTTGCCTGTAACAGCAGCCTTAGCTACCACTATAATGTAATGCATTGAGAAAGATTTGTACAGAACTTGTAGGCAAACTTCTTTTTTTTTTGTTAAATTGGTGCATAATAGTCATACATAATGGTGGGATTTGTTGTTACATGTTGGTACATGCACACAATATAACAGGTCAGTTTGGCTAACATCCCTCCGCAGCATTCCCCCTTTCTTCCCCTCCCCCACCCTCTGCTCCCCTTCCTCTCTTTTCTTTGCTCTTCATTCAACTACCCCCTACCTTTCTTTTTCTTTTTCCACTCTAGCTTCCACACATGAGAGAAAATATACCACCCTTGACCTTCTGAATTTGGCTTATTTCACTTAACATAATGGTCTCAAGTTCCATCCATTTTCCTGCACATGACATAATTTCACTTTTCTTTATGGCAGATTTAAAGTCCATTGCCTAGACACACCACATATTTGCCATCCATTCATCCACTGATGGACACCCAGACTGGTTCCATGGTTTGTTGTAGTCAAACTTCTAACAATGGAGTGAGATAGCTAGATGAGGTGGCTAAAGCTTTATCTTCAATGTTGAAATAATCTTGAAAACAATCTGTTCACACATTACTTGCATAATTAAAAATTAACAGATCTCAACAGAAAAGTGGATATAGTGAGATGAAAGATTTGAGACGTCATAAGTGTTGCGGTCTTTGGACCTGGAGAAAGGGTATCCTGAGTCTTAGACTTTAGGGAGTCTTGCATATCACACACACACAAATGTCACAGAGCTAACAGGCAGCTCTGTCACCGAGGAGCACTCCTTGTGGGTACAGTATGACTCCCAGCCCTAAGCATCTGCTTTGGGGACTTGCCCCTGTTCAGGTTCCAGGGCAAAGCTCCTGGCTGTCTGCCGCCCTATGTCCTTGAAACAGAGGCAATGGCCTCCAAACGCCATGACCTTGAAAGTAGTGCTGCTGTGTGCTGGGTCTGCCTGGGAGAGTAGGATGATTTGGGCTGCAGAGCACTGAGGTAAAGAAAAGACAATTTAATTAATTTATCTTTAATTAACTTGCAATAGATTTTTGCATAAAGAGTTATTGTTTCTCCGTAGCGCCAAGCATTCATTTTCTTGCTTTGCTTCGTGTTCCAATTCTTGGTTCCAGAGGTCCTCATAAATTAGCGCAGTATTTGCAGTAGTTACACATGGCAGCTGAGGAGTATTTTGCAACATTAAAATAGTGCATATTATTCTTAAATTTGTAATTATGTAGGTCTAAATATAATATGCACTAAGTGTGATACTAACTCTTTACATAGGCAACCAGGTAGAAATTGAATGTAAGAATTAGGAGTAATTTTTCTTCTATAAAATATACTTAATAAGCTTCAATTATACTTTCAAAAACTTAAATAAAACCCCAGCTTTAATAACTCTTGATTTAAAAATTTTATATTTGTTCATTAAAATATATATTTTGTGTACACACACATTTTGAAATATTAAAAAATAATAAACTATTTTGAAAGCATGAAAAGTATTTCCATTTTCAAAATCAAATGTTTTATTTTGTCTCTTTTGATGAAAATTCATTCTAGTTTTGTACATTTTGAATATTACATTTTTATTATTTAAAAACTTAGGCATCATATCAATACAATACAAACTATGAAAATCTTGATTATAAAATTATAATTATACTTTTACTGAAATGAAGTTAAGAAAAGTTCTGAAATAGATATCATTTATTACCCAATAAAGCATCCAGATGTGCAATAACAAAGCTTTACATGTAGTTTTGTTATTGTCCTTATGAAGCTATACTTATCAAAAGTGGAAGATAAAGCACTTCATTTAGCAGTTTTGATAGCTTGGTTTAAAAACTGTAACTATTGAGGCATAACGAACACGTACCTCCGCTTGGACTGTTGACCTGCAGCTCTGTACATGTTGGGGTGGACCTGAGAAAACGTGTGATTTGTAGAGCTAGCCCCGATTCAGGCAGCCAGAGCTGCTTATTCTGGACTGTTGGTTTGCGGGGTTCCTTGCTCCCTCCCGGCCCAAGTCCAGGTTGCTTCATGGAAACCAAAGGGATCGACTCCCTGAGCAAGTGGCTGAGTGGCTAGGAGGATGTGCCTTTCTGCTTTTTCTCTCTGCCCTCTGCTTCTTAACCTCCCTGTCCACAGTGCATGGGTTGTGTTCCTAACCCTTTAGGTAAAACCATAGTTCTTCTCTTCCTTCTGTTCCATTTCTCTAAAGCCTGCCCTCTTGCATGGTTACCAACCAATTCCTGCTAAATCATTAGCTGATAACTGAAATCTTACCCAAAGATGGGGGTAAGGGATGGGAAAGGGAGGCCCTTTCCAGAGATAGTTGTGCTGGCAGAAGTCAGTGGTCCTCACTGTGACCTCACATTGATTCCCAGGCCTTAAAAAGACTCAGGATGAAAATTATCTTTTAATTTTTTTTTTCTAATTCTCTGAGTACCTCAGGAAGAAAGTTTCAATTTGTTACCTTATGCATTTTAAGGCTTCGTTTTCTGTAAGTTTTTTTTAGAAGACAAATCAAGTTTACTGAGTTAAATTTACATGAAATAGACCATCAATTTGAATTTGATCAATGTATACATTATGACCACCACCATGATCAAGATACACATTTCCACCGAGTTCAAGGGACTTCTGTCTCTCTATGGTCAATCCCTCTCTCTATTCAGGCCCTAGGAAGCCACTGACCTGCTCTTGTCAGGTAGATTAGATTGCATTTTCTAGAATTTCAAATATTTGAAATCATACAGGACATGTATTTTGTACCTGGTTTCTTTCATTCTGCATGTTTTTGAGATTCTATGTCGTGTATTCTGGTAGTTTATTTATTTTTTTTGTAGCATATTCCTTTGTATGGATATACCAAAATTTGTTTATCCATTGATAAGCATTGAATTATTTGCAATTTTGGTCTAGTATGAATAAAGCTACTTTGAACATTTGCATGAAAGTTTTATGTGCACATATGCTTTAATTTGGGGGGGGTAAATAATAAGGAATGGGAATGCTGGTTTCTATAGTAGCACTATAGAATTTATAAGAAACTTTTTTTTTCAAAGTATGTAATTTTACACCCCCATCAGCAAAGTTTGGTGCTTATTTGATTTGCCATCATTTTTCTTCTTTGGCAAAGAGTCTGTTCAAATTTTTTGCCCATTTATCTTATTATTGAATTATAAGTATCCTTTATAGTCCTCTTACCACAGTGATACCTTCATGTCTATGTTTACAGCAGCACAATTTACAATAGCCAAACTATGGAATGAATCTAGGTGTCCATCAATTCATGAATGGATAAAGAAAATGTGGTATTTATGTACAATGGAATTTTATTGAGCCATTAAGAAAAATAAAATTATGGCATTTGCAGGAAAATGGATGGAACTGGAGACCATCAAGTTAAGTGAAATAAGTCAAACTCAGAAAGCAAAGGGTCATATGTTTTCTCTAATGTGGAAGCAAGAGAGGAAAAAGAAAGAAAGGTGGGGGTAGAGCTCATGAAAATCAAAGGGAGATCAGTAGAGGAGAGGGACCATGGGTTGGGAGTTGTGGAGGGAGGGGGAAGTGCTGGGGAATGACAGTGGCCCGAATTATATTGTTATGTTGTGCGCATGTACAAATATGTAACAGAAATCTCATCAATATGTACAACTATAATACACCAGTAAAAATATGAAAAAAGTATTTTTATATATTTTAGATAGACATAAGTTCTATTTTTTTAAAAATTCTTTTTCTGTTTAATTGTGACCTTAATGGTAATGGTATATGGACATTTATAGATATTCATACTTGTTTTTCTCATTTCTAGCATTTTTGAAGCCAGTTGTTTTTTGTGGATTAGTATTTTTGTGAACTAGTATGTTTGATGAGTATATTTTAGTTTTGTTTTGTATTCTTTTATTTTTATTTTTAATTTAAAAAATTTTTACTTTATATATTTTTTCTTTGTATAATTTTTCTTTTATATACATAACATATATATTTTTCTCCTGTTTCCCTATATTCTCTTTTCTTCTGCTAACAGCCAATCTCAATTGTTGTCTCATTCTCTCTTCCTTTAATTTTTACTTCTTTTCTTCTTTCCCCTCATAATCTTCACATTCTATATCACTTCCATTCTCTCCCTGTTCACCATTTGCAATTATAAACCCTTTTGCAATCTTGCTTTTTTTTATTGTAGGCAATAACTGATCATATCATTTCTGTTTATTGCAATAATTAATATTGTAGATGTCATAGTAGAAACTATTTATAATTCTGTATAATGTTTGCATTGGTTGTTCTTATTTTTTTTGTCTGTCTCCCCCTAAACATGAGGTGCTGGAAGCCTTCAGGGACACTATAAGTCCACAGAGTAGAAACTCTACTACCCCAGATCCATAGTGTTAGATGTGTAGACACACAAACAACAAGAAAAAGCAAGGGAACGAATCACCCCATACAAACTGAGATGCTCCAATAACAGAATCCATCAACACCACAATGGAAGAAATGTCAGAGAAGGACTTTAGAATGTACATAGTTAAATTGATCTGCAAAGTAAAGGACAGTATAAGAAATGAAATCAGATTATGGCAGTTGGAGGAACGGCAGTGGTCGGCTGCTGGAAAGAACTGGATTCTCGTTTCAGATCAACATCAGAAAAGCCAAGTTTGCCATACAGTAAGGATCAGGAGATCTGATTATAGAATTTGGGGTTGTGTCTCCCACTTCATTCATACCATCCCAGAAGATCTGTAAAATTCATCTGGGAAATCACTAGAAGTTCTTGGAAGGGAAAGAAGGAAGATCGTTGGCTGGAATAAAAACAGGGTTGAGTGAGTTCCAGAAAGCAGGGTTCTCAAACTCGTGGACAACAATCTTCCAGAGAAGACAACTTTGAAAAACCAACTCGAAGCAACATGCAGGGCAGTAGGATGCGAGGGGCCTTCTCGGGGAAGAAGATAGCTGGTCCACAGCCAAAGAAGCTTGAGCCTGCTCTCCCAGGAAGAGGCGGGGTGGCTCTCAGAAAACCTCCCTTCGGGATCTGTGAGGAGGACAAGAAAGAACAAATGGAAAGGGATGGAGGCAGTACCAGCGAAGCACCCCAGCCCGACGGAAGGAAAGGGCCTGGGAAGACCCCCTGTGGAAGGTGAAGAGGCATTTGAGAATAGAGTGGAAGTTAAACTGAGGATTCCTGAAGAATTAAAACCATGACTTGTTGAGGACTGGGACTTGGTAACCAGGCAGAAGCAGCTGTTCAGTTCCCTGCTGAGGAGAATGTAGATGCTGTTCTAGAAGAGTAGGCAAATTGTGAGGCATGACAAGGGAATGTTGCTAACAAGGAATAGGCGGTTAATGAAGTTGTGGCAGGAATAAAGGAGTGTTTCAATGTGATGTTGGGCACTCAGCTGCTCTACAAATTTGGGAGGCTCCAGTATGCCAAAATCCTTTCGGCCCACCCTGATGCGCCCATGTCCCAGATTTATGGAGCACCACACCTACCGAGATTATTTGTGAGAATTGGAGCAATGTTGGCTTATACGCCCCTTGCATTATTGCTGGGTTATCTGCATGGTTTCCTAAAGTATCTGGTAAGGAATTCTGCATCTCTGTTCACTAGCAGTGATCGCAAAGTGACTTCTGCTGAGTACGAGCACGAAGCCCTGTGAGGGTCTACTGACCACTCGCTATTACGTCTGGTACTGTAAACACTTTCTGTTCTCAGTCTTTTCCTTGTATAATTGATGTTCTTTAAAATTGTTAATGTATAACAGGGCTTATGTTTCAGTTTGTTTTCTGTTTAAACAAAATAAAAGGAGTGCAAATTCCTTTCATTTCAAAGTTGCTACCAGTGTATGCAGTAATTAGACAAAGAAGAAACATTCAGTAGAACATTTATTGCCTAGTTGACAACATTGCTTGAATGCTAGTGGGTCTGTCCCTTTGACACTACACAGTTTTCTGATGTGTTAAATGCTACTTGACAAGATGCCCTGATTTCTAGTGCCAAAGATTCAATCTAATGTATATATCCCAAAACCCATGAATTTGTGCTCTTTTTTTGTTTTGTTTTTTATGGTGCTCGAAGCAAAACATCCCTTCCTCTGCAAATCCATCTCTGTTGCTCCTTAGGCATTCTATCTTTGCTCAATTTGTTGAAGAATGGTGGTTTGTTTCATGGTTTTTGTATTTGAGTCTAATGCATGTCCTAACATGATAGAGGCAGTGCATTATTGTGTAGCCACAGTTTCCGGAAAAGTTGATATTTTAAGAATTGTATTTCAGATCTTAAATGAAATTTGTTTCTAAATTTCAAAGCAAAAAAAAAAAAATGAAATCAGAGAAAATACAGAAAATAAAAGATCACTACAATAAAGAGGCAGAGATTCTGATTAAAAAAAAATAAAGAGAAAAAAACCAAGCAGAAATCCTCAAAAAGGAGGAAACAATAAACCAAATTAAAGATTTAATAGAAAGCATCACCAACAGACTAGATCACTGGGAAGACAGAATGTCAGGCAATGAAGACAAAATATATAGTCTTGAAAATAGAGTTGACCACAAAGAGAAGATGTTAAGAAACCATGAACAGAACTTCCAAGAATTATGGGATAACATGAAAAGACCAAATTTAAGATTTGTCAGGATAGATGAAGGTGTGGAGATACAAACCAAAGGAATGCACAATCTTTTCAATGAAAGAATGTCAGAAAATTTTCCAAACCTAAAGAATGAAATGGAAAATCAAATACAAGAGGCTTCCAGGACCCCAAATGTACAAAATTACAACAGACCCGCAATGCAGCAGATTATAATGAAAATGCCTAGTATACAGAATAAGGATAGAATTGTAAAAGCTGTGAGAGGAAAATATCAGATTGCATAGTGGGAAACCAATTTGGATCTCAGCTGATTTCTCAACCCAGACCCTCAAAGCTAGGAGTACCTGGAAAAACATATACCAAGCTCTGAGAGAAAACGGATGCCAACCAAGAATCCTATATCCAGCTAAACTAAGCTTCAAATTTGAAGATGAAATAAAAACCCTCCATGATAAACAAAAGTTAAAAGAATTTGCAACTAGAAAGCCTGCACTACAGAACATGCTCAACAAAATATTCCATGAGGATGAAGTGAAAAAAAAATAGTGAAAACCATCAAAGGGAGGAGCTACATAAAGAAAGAGTCAATCAAAGGAGAAACCAATTCAAGTTAAAAACTAGAAATAAACCCAAATGCCTGGGAATACAAATCATATCTCAATAACCTTGAACATTAATGACCTAACTCATCACTCAAAAGACACAGACTGGCAGATTGGATTAAAAAACAAGACCCAACAAAATGCTGTCTCCAAGAGACCTCATAAGCAAAGACATCTACTGGCTGAAGGTGAAAGGATGGGAAAAAACATATCACTCACATGGATCATGTAAATGAGCAGGACTTTCTATCCTCATATTAGATAAAGTGGGTAACTTTATATTTTATTTTAGTTGTCAATGGACCTTTATTTTATTTGTTTATTTACATGCAGTGCTGAGAATCGAACCCACTGCCTCACACATGCAAGGCAAGTGCTGTACCACTGAGCCACAACAACCCCAGCCCAATATGGGGTAACTTTAACATGCCTCTGTCACCCCTGGATATAGATCCTCCAAACAACTAAATAAAGAAGTTATAGAACTAAAAAATACAATTGATAATTTAGACTTAATAGACACATATGGAATATTTCACCATTAATGACTGAATACTCTTTCTTCTCAGCAGAACATGGATCCTTCTCTAATATAGACCATGTTATGTAAGCTATCACATATGTTGGTCTACAATTTTTAGCATCTGTAGGGTTGACAACTCCCTTCCCACTGATACTAATTTTTGTGTTCTTGCTTTATTTCTTGATTAGGCTTGTTTGATTTTTATCAAATTTTAGCTGTATTATTTCTTCTCTATTTCATATATTTCTGCTCCTACTCTTATTTTTTCTTCATACTACATAATTTGAAAATAATTTGATTGTTATTCTAGCTTCTTTCTGATACAAGTAGTTTGTTACAAATGTTCATCTGAGTACTGATTCATGCCAGTGATCCTGATATTTTAAACTTTTATTATCACTTAGTTCAAAGCACTTTTCATTTACTTTTCTTGTGCTTTCTTCCTTGACCTCTGAGATATTTGTAAGTGTGCCATTTAATTTTGAAATAGCTGACATGTGAGGGTGGGGTTCTATATATCTTAAGGTAACTGATTTCTAATGGAATAAATCATGTAGGAAATAGTCTGCATGATTTCAAATTTAAAAAAAAAGTAATGGAAATGCTTTTTATATTGATTGTATTGACTACATACATGTCAAAACTGATCAAATTGCATACTTCAAATATGTGCATTTTCTTGTACTTCAATTTTACCTCAATAAAGCTTTGGAAAAAAAAGAAAGATTTATATTTTGATGCAGTCCAAGTTATCAAGTTTTAAAAATAGTTCTTGTTTTCTGTGTCTTAAGAAATTTTTGCCTAACTCAAAGTTCTTAAGATTTTCTCCTATGTATTCTTCTAGAAGCTATATAGGATTGGCTCACATATTTAGGTCTGTGATCCATTTTGAGTTACTTTTTTCTGTATAATGTGAGGTAAAGTGTGAAGATTTGTGTGTGTGTGTGTGTTGTCTTTTTGCATGGATGACCATTTGTTGTGAATTTTGTTTTTTGCCCAGTAAATTGCCCTGACACCTTAGTTGAACTATGACTGGTCATATTGTGTGTGTCTGGTTCTGAACAGCATTCTATTTCATTTATTTGTGTTATTTTTATTTCCCACAGAAACCACACTACCTTAAAAGACTGGAGTTTGGGAAAATACAACAAGAGAATGAAAAGTCTCAGTTACCCCAGAAATAAAACTCTAATAGAAGAGCAGCCAATGGTAAGTGACCACTTGGAGGCTCCCAAATCACATGGACAATTCCATGTGCAGGGAAGAGATTTCTGTTCTGGAATTAAACCTTCAGTTAAGCTTCTTTTTATAAAGTTGCTTCTGGGATGCTCTGTGGTAACCAAACTCAGGGGTGCCTCTGTATTTAGGGGTACATAAACTAAATCTTGGATATTTACCCTGCACCTGGAGATCTGAAATGGTAGGATTAGCACTTGCTCCCATCACAGATGACATGTTAGGGGTTAAATGGCGATCTCTCTGCAGAAAATCTTACCAAGTGGAGAAGGAGGAGGTGCCTCTCTTGCTGATGTGAAAAGTCAAAAAATTGTTGCCCTGTTTATCAGATGCCTGGAATCCAGTTTTTCTGTCTCTGACTGGCAGTGTGATCTGGGCTAGGAGTCCCTTCCCGTGATGCATCCCAGTTTCAGTGGATAGGACAACATAATTGTGCTTTTATTTGCCACCTGCGTTCCATGTAAGTAGGCTGAATCCTGGAGCCGAGAACAAGGCGGCGTCAGGTCAGGAGGGCGTCAGCCCTCATAGTTTCAATCTCTTCCTAGAGCGCACGGCCTGCTTCAGGAACAAAGATGTGATTAGCCCAGCGGGCCTTGGGCTCCTTTGGAAGCACAGAGCAAGAGCGCAGCCGTTGCAGGGCACAGGTGAAAGGTGAGTGGGTCACATGATACACTTCACAATCATTTTGTTTTACTTATGAGAGTGGAGTGGCTTCTATTTCGGTCATGTTTGCTGAGCCACGTTCCCTGTGGTCCACATGTTCAATAAATTTTTGTTGACTTGAATTGTTCTCTACTGCATCCCTTTAGTAATCAATCCGCTGCACTAACTCTACTCCTGTCTTCAGTGGCAGGGTGGTAATCTGTCAACAGGGGGCCTGCTGCTTTCCCGAGCTGGCTGGCTAATGGCCGCTATACACAAGAAGCATCCTGTGATTTTTAGCAGTTAATTTATTCTGAAGGCATTTCCCACTGTTTGTAAAATTGATTAGGACCCACCATACAATTAGGAAACATTTAAAAATCTAGAAAAATCATGGTTAAAAGCCAAAAACCAAGAATGACATTCATCTTATAGTATACCTCAAATTAATTCATATCTTAAGTGAGAAATAACGTGTAGCATGAATTTTCCCCTCAATAAGCACACTTTGTGTAGGTGTGCTTAAGGGTATGTTTGTGTCAGGGGCTCTCCTCTAACACTGATGTTAACTCAAGAATAATAGTTTGGGTGTTAGCTGTGAATGTGAACTTAACTTCAAACCCTTCACTTCACAGTGGGGAAATTGGGTGTGGAGTGAGGAGGTGATGTCCCAAGCTCCTACAGCCTCTATGAGGTGGTCTCAGACGCTCAGTGGTTAGTGCTTTAGTCTTCAGGGAAGCAAAACCAACGGGAGGTAAATACTCATAGGAATTGGCTCGTGCAGCTATGGAAGCCAAGAGGTCCCAGAATTTGCCTTCTGTAAGCTGGAGGACCAGGAAATCTGGTCTGGGTCCAAAGGCCTGAGGACCAGGGGAGCCAGTGGTGTAAATCCAAGTTCAAGTCTGAAGGTCCAAGAATCAGAAGCACTGACGTCTAGGGGCAGAAGGGATGGGATGTCCCAGCTGAAGCAGAGGGAAAATTCACCTTTCCTCCTCCTTCCTGTTCTGTTTGGGCCTCAGTGGACTGGACAAGGCCCCCATACTGGTGGTGGTGATCTTCTTTATTCACTTTAGAGCTCACCCGTCTCTTCTGGAAATGCCTCCCAGACACACTTAGAAATCATGTACCAGCAATCTGGGCATCCCTTAGCCCAGTCAAATTCATGCACAGAATTATCTGTCACCAGGGCTCACCTTATTTCCTGTAAACGTATGTGGCATAGGTTTGGTTTTCAACTGTTTTAAAAATAATTTCCAAAAAAAAAAAAGGAATGGTAAAAAAAAGAAAAAAAAAATTCCTCATCCTATTAGAATCGAAAAAGAGGGTGGTTGACCATCTGACTTTGCCCAGGATACCAAGGGTTCTCAGACTCAGGATGTTAGTGTTAAAAGAGACCAGAACGAGTTGCCCACCCTAGTTACAAGGGCTTGTAGCTACTACCTGGATGGTTGTGCAATGTTTCCTGGTGACCTGCGGGCTCTGGTCCCAGCGGTGTGAAAGGAAACATGACTGTTCTATGTCAAAGAAGAGACAGTCATCCATTGCTGCTCATCCTAATCCAGTCCTGACTGTCCTTCTGGGGTGGCCCCGTTCACCTCCTGTACCACCCTCCCTGACACTATGATTGGTGTCTAACACCTCGCTGATCAATAGGACTGATTTCTGTGCTAAGCATTTCACTTATACACCATCAGACACCGTTGGCTATCACCACACATGGGGAGGTTTTATCTTATCAAAGTGTTGTACCACCCTTTAGTGACCTTGTCAGGTCTTTGTGTCCCGGGCAGGTTAAGATCATGGACTCTGGTGCCGGACAGTCTGGGTTAGAACCCTGATGTTCTGCCACCTACTTGACCAGAATTCTGGGCAAGTGTTGTAGCCTCTATTTTTCAGTTTATTTCTGTAAAATGGAGCGGGGGATAACAGTAGTGCCCACCCACAGGGTGTTTGGACAGTTAACGCTGTTGGTGTACATGGAGGACATAAAGCAGCACTCGGGCTATTACGAATAATGTCTGGAAGATGCTTTGTTGGCTGGCTGGTCTGAATGCATATTCATGAGACTGATTCCTTTACCTTTAATATTCGATTGCAAGGTCTGCATTTTAAAAGTGAATGTGGTTGTGGAGAAGTTTCCTTGCTGCTCAGGCTGTTAAAGGATTCTGTCTGTGTGGCTCATTAGAATTCTAACTGCAGTAGGGCTTGCCTTGAAATAGAATCTTTAAACGCAAGACCCTCTGGTGGTGCCAGCTTGAAGATTACTCCTTATAAGTAACACTTTTCCATCTTTGAACGGACCATGTACTATGGTCATGTTAGCAATTAAAAATAGTTTAAAAGCACATTAAAGTGACAACTAATTTCAATTCATTGGAGTAGATCTTTATTATATTTGATGAATAATTTGAATCTTATTGTGGAAATAAAAGGTTCAATCTGAGAGGTAACTGACAGAGAATATGTGCTTCACAGGAACTTAACTTTTAATTTTTTATGTGCCTTGGTATAATTAATAAAATATTTCTTACAGCAGAATTGCACAACTGAATGAATCCCATGAGCTTCCAAGTGTCAAAGCAAATCAAGCTACTTCGATCTTTACTTAAAGAATAAAGCTGTTCAAATTGTAGTGGCTTGTACAGTCCTAGCTTTAAGTGAAGAAATTCTGTACTATCTTTGGAAGAAGAAATAAACATTTTTCTCTGAGGCAAAACCACATTCCTTTGTCTCTGCAAATAAGAAATCTGGCCAAAGACGACGACTGTATGTATTGCCGTGGTGGCTCTGGGCTTGCTGTGCCAGGACATCTTACCTTGCTACTGGAGGAATGGCGAGCTCTCTGTTCTTTAGGGTGTGGCTTTATTTTTTTTCTGCTGTGGCATACCTGGACGCGCTGTCACAGGCTTTGATCACATCCATCCATCCTCTAGCCTCCTCCCCAGGTCCTGTTCCTCTTCTCTGACAGTCTCCCTTACACTTTCATGTCCTCTTTTTTCTAAATTCCACATATGAGAGAAACCACGTGATATTTTTCTTTGAGTCTGGGACTTGTTTGGCTTAACATGAAGATCTCCAATTGCTGTAAATGACATGAGTTTGCTTTTCTTTATGGCTAAATAATACTCCATAGTGGCTGTACCAGTTTACATTTCCACCAGTGGTGGATAGGTGTTCCTTTTCCCCTGTGTCCTTGCCAGCACTTACTGTCGTTTGCAGTCTTGATTATTGCCATTCTGACTGGGGTGACATGGTATCTCAATGTGGTTTTGATTTGTATTTCTCTGATGGCTAGAGATGTTAAACAGTTTTTCATATAATTATTGGCCATTTTTATTTCTTCTTTTGAGAAGCATTTGTTCAGTTCGTTTGCTCATTTATTGATTTTTTTTTGGCACTGTTTTGAATTTTTTATGTATTCTGGATACTCTTCTATTGGAAGAGTAGCTGGCAAAGATTTTCTCCCATTGGGTAGGCTGTTTTTTCACTCTGTTAGTTGTTTCCTTTTTGCTGTGCAGAAGCTTTTTAATTTGATGCAATTCCATTTGTTGATTCTTGCTATTAGGAGTCTAATTCAGGAAGTTGTTCCTTGTGCCTATATCTTGAAATGTTTCCCCTGTTTTCCTCGGGCAGTTTCAAAGTATTATGTCTTACACTTTGATTTATTTTGAATTGCTTTTTGTACAGGTGAGAGAGAGGGATCTAGTTTCAATCTTCTACATGTGGGTATTGAGTTTTCCCAGACCATTTGTTAAAGAGGCTTTCTTTTTTCCAATGCATGTTTTTGGCACCTTTCTCAAGATCAGATGACTGGAGTTGTGTGGGTTTATTTCTGTGTCCTCTATTCTATTCTATTGATACAAGTGTCTGCTTTTATGCCAGTACCATGCTGTTTTTGTTATTATGTCTCTATAAAATATTTTGAAATTGGGTATTTTGATACTTCTAGCATTGCTCTTTTTGCTCAGGATTAGTTCAGCTATTCTGGATCTTTTGTTCTTCCATGGGAATTTTAGGATTTTTTTTTCAAGTTCTGTGAAGACTGTCAGTGGTATTTTGATGGGGATTGTATTGAATCTGTAGATTGCTTTTAGTTATATGGCCATTTTAATGATATTAATTCTGTCAATCCATGAACACGGGAGGTCTTCTTATATTCTAGTATCTTCTTCAATTTCTTTCTTCAGTGTTCTGTAATTTCATTGTAGAGGTCTTCCACTACCTTGCTTAGTTTTGTTCCTAGGTATTTTATTTTTTGAAGTTATTGTAAACATAGGTGTTTTTTAATTTCTTTCTCAATGGATTCATCATTGGTGTGTATTTTTGTATGCTGATTTTTGTATTCAGTTACTTTGCTGAGTTTGTTTATTAGATCTAATAGTATGGTGAAATCTTTAGGATCTTCTAAGTATAGGATTCTATCATCTGCAAGTAGGGATAATTTGACTTCTACCCTTACTATTTGTATCCCTTTTATTTCTTGCTTTTATCTTATTCTTCTGGGTAAAATTTCAAGTACTACCTTGAAAACAAGTTGTGAGAATGGACCTTTTGGTTGGTCTTGTTGCTGATTTTAAAGGAAATGCTTTGCTTTCCCCCATTCATTATTATGCTGATTTTGGGTTTGTCATATATACTCTTTACTATATTGAGATAAGATCCTTCTATACCTAGCTTCTTTAGGGCTTTATCATGAAGGGATGTTGAATTTTGTCAAAAGCTTTTTCTGCATCTATTGAATGATCATGTAGCTTTTATTCTCGATTCTATTTATGTGGCATATTATATTTATTGATTTGCATGTATTGAACCATCCTTGCATTCCTGAAATGAAACCATCTTGATCAAGTTGTATGATCTTTTTAATGTGTTGTTGAATTCATTTTGAAAGTATTTTATTGAGGATTTTTGCTATTATGTTCATAAAGGATGTTGGTCTGTAGTTTTCTTTTTTGTTGTATCCTTCTCCAGTTTTGGTGTCAGGGTGATCCTGGTCTTGTGGAATTAGTTTGGAAGCATTCCTTCCTTTCTATGTCATGGAATAGTTTGAGGAGCATCGGTATGTGTTCTTTAAGGGTCTGGTAAAATTCAGCAGTGAATCTGTTCATTCCTGGGCTTTTTTGGCTTTTTTGTTGTTGTTGTTGGGAGTCTTTATTATTGCTTTAATTTCATTGCTGGTTATTGATCTTTTAGGTGTTCTTTATCATCTTGGTTTAATTTTGGCAGATAATACATATCTAGAAATTTATTAGTTTCTTCTAGATTTTACAACTTGTTGGAATATAAATTTTCAAAATAGTCCCTAATGAGCCTCTGGATTTCAGTGGTGCCTGTTGTAAAATCCCCCCTTTTACCTCTGAATTTATTAATTTGAAAATTTCCCCTTTTTTGTTAGTTTAACTAAGTGTTTATCAGTCTTATTTTCCTATTCAAGGAACCAACTCTGTTTCATTGTTTGTTTGTTTTTCCTTTAGTCTCTATTTCATTAATTTTAGCTCTAACCTTGATTACTTCTTTCCTTCTGCTGATTTTGGGTTTGGTTTATTCTTGTTTTTTTAAGATCCTGAGATATATGAGTAGGTTATTTGTTTGAGTTCTCTCTAATTTTTTAATGTGGGCAATAACAGCTATTAATGTCCCTCTTAGAATTGCCTTTGCTGTACCCCACATATTCTTGTTGTAAGCTGTGTTTCCATTTTCGTTTGATTCGAGGAATTTTCTAATCCTCCACCCCTGATTTTTTCCAGTGAACCACTGATCATTCAAAAATGTATTTTTCAATTTCCATGTATTTTTAGACTTTCTATAGTGTTTCTTGTATTGATTTCATTTCATTCTAAATAAGGTCACATTTGCAGACACCAGAAGTGAGGACATGAACATATCTTTTGGGGGACCGAATTCAACCCATAGTATCCTCTTTCCCTTAGTGATGGGTCCAGTGATAATGACATCACTCCGCTGGGTCCAGTCAGAGAGTTTCCCACTGAGAGTTTTATGCTGGACCTGGTGGGGGCACCTTCCTTTCTGTCTGTGTGTCTGTGTGATCACCATGGAGCTAGACCTGGGTCTAGCTTTACTGAGAAGCTCATCTGAAAGAGTGAATGGAGTTGATGTGCAGAGAAAGGAAGAGAGAGGAGAAGAGATAGGCCCAATGGTTTAAATCCTCACCCACAGACACCCTTTCTTTGATTTACTCATGTGAGTCATTAAATTTGTGCTCCTCATTTTTGCCTTTTAAAACTAATCTGAGATAATGTTTCAGTCATTTGCAGCCAGAGAGCACTTAATAATACAAATCAAAGATAGTGGTTTAAGGTTTTGTGAGAAAAGGTCAAATAACGGAAATGTTATCTCCCAGAAAAGTGAGTTGCAGGCCAAGACAGTTCCAGTGTGCCTGTCTGACCTTGGCTGGTTGTGAGGCATGTGTCGGAACAGCTCCCAGCTCACAGACGGTGTGGAAACTCCTGCTTGCCGTGGGGCTTTCCAGGAGTCTGCTTGGGATCATCAAAAGGGCGGGTACAAGCTCCATTTCACTGCATTAATATTGTTTTTCCTCCCAGAGGTTGATTCTGATCATCTGCCATTTAAATATGAATTTACAAAAGAAATGTTTTCTTGGGAGCCTAAGAACAAAAGAACAATGTAGAATACTGCTATGGTGGAGATAAAGGAAGTGCTCTAAGTATGATTTCACGAATCCCATGGTTTGTTGCCGTATAGACTTTTCTCAGATTCACAAAAGTTAAAGAGGAGGAGAACGCCATGACCAAGCCACCCAGGGAAGACACTTGGTGGACCAGGTACAGTAAGAACATAGTGAGCGAGTTCCAGTGTTACTGAGGTCCAGTTGCTCAGGCAGGATAGAAGACTGTGGGATGCAGAGTGTAGTTAAAGTCTGTGGTGGGCCTCATGTGAGTGGTTCTTGGGAGAAGCTGGCCTGAGCATCATGGGAGGATCCTGGAGGGCACGTGGGGTGCCTCCATTTGCAGGGTGGGGCTTGTGTTGGCAGGTGAGGCTTTGGGATTAGCACAAGGTCTGACAGGATGTGGCACTGTCGAAACTGAGTTCTGGGCGTGTGGAGACGCAGCAGATGAGAGTGTGGCTGTCACAGCCTACGCTCTGAGAGTATCAGTCAAACCCTGGAGTTCAGAAGTCCCTTGAAGTCCAGTAGTTGAGGTCACAACTTCCCCGGGGGCACGGGGTCTGATGAAGTGTGGCCTCACATTCCCAAGAGGAAGGGAAGTTCACTCCAGGTTCTCACATATGAGAACAGTGCGTCCAAACAAAGCAGAAACACAGACGCCAAAACAAAAGCATCATGTCACAAAGGGTCAGTATGTGAAATCATTTCAAGGTTATGTGGCAGAGATTAATGTGCTTTATTTGAAGATGACAAAAGCAACACAGCTGTTACATGTGTCCCTTCCAGTTGCCCGATTCATTGCAAGCATTGGAAGACCATGTCGTAAAGCCACAGAAAAAATGCTGTCAAATGTACTCAGGAGCCAAGAGGCTGGTCTCTTGTGGCACCTGAGGGACATTTTCAGGTAAAAATGACAAGACCTGGCAAATGGAACCGGTCTGGTTATTTGCCCCTGAAACAATCAGGGGCCTCTTACCTTACCTACTGCCGGGCATCGGCATGGAGTCCCTGCTGCGTTCCAGCTTTTAGCTCTGCCATTCTGGCTTAATGTTTCCTCAGAGTTACACCAGAGCTTTGCAGGGGTGGCGGGTGCCCACATCCAAAGGTAACAAAATGCAGAAGAGCAGCTGCATCTTCTCCCTTGTATCTCTTCCTAGTGGGAAGAAAATCCTTTCTCTGAATTCTCTCACATCTACGCCAGTGGACTTTCCCAAATCCCAGTGACTAGGCTTGAGTTACAGGCCTAGGTTTGTAGCCATCGCTGGCCAGGGAATTGGGTGCCTGCAGTGGCGACCACTCAGCCTTTGCTGCTCGGAGCTGGGGACAACCCTTGGAGCCATGGACACTGGATTCCTGAACAGTACTGAGGTCTGCTAGTAAGAAGGGGAGGGTGAGCAGTGGGATCTGCCATGGCAAGTGGGGACCATTGATGTAAATCCCAAAGGCCCTGATGGAAGCCTTATGCAGCAAACTGCCCCTCCTTCCTTGGGTCAGTGGTACATGAGTCAATAAAACAGCAAAACATGTAGGGTATTTCTTAGAAGGAAATTCATAGCATTAAATATTTCATATAATTTGGGATAGGATATTTATATTGCACTTATATTTGAAGTATAATAATAGTTTATTTGTATGGCACTGTATCCTATTTAATATGTTAATATTGAGTCATGAGCCAACAACAGTTGAACTTCATTTAGTAGGAGAAAATAAATAAACTCAAAAGGAGTAAACTCAAAAGGAGGACCAAAGCGATGAAAGCAATTGGCTAAGAATAGACTTGAACAAAATAGAAAACCATAGGATGATGACAATAGAAAACACTGCTGATGGAATTGGCAAAGCTGATTTGGTTTTCTGACAAACTAATTTCAAACTTCTGGGGAGAATGATCTGAAAAAGAAAGAAACACAAATATATTCAAAATAGAAATTGTTAGAAGTACAGACATTAAAATATAATAAGATATATAAACCACTTTATAAAATTAAGTTTTGATAAGATGGAAAAATTTAGAGCAAAATAAAGCCCACCAAAACTGATTAAAAAAAAAAAAAAACTGACTCAGGAAGAAAGAGGATACTGAGCAGTCTTATAATTTAAGGAAATTGAGCCACTTGTTAAGAATCTTTCCACAGAGGATATGCCTGATAGTTTTTACTGGGAATTTCTTTTTTTCTTTTTCTTTTCCTTTTTTTTTTTTTTTTTTTTTTTTTTTTGTGTCAGGGATTGAACCCCCCGGGGTGCTTAACCACTGAGCCACATCCCCAGTCCCTTTTTATGTTTTATTTTGAGAGAGGGTCTTGCTAAGTTGTTTAGGGCCTCACCAAGTTGCTGAGGCTGTCCTTGAACTCATGATCCTCCTGCCTCAACTTTGAAGTTTCTGGGATTACAGGCATATGCCACCAAGCTGGGCTTTACAGGGAATTTTTATTAGACATTTAAGAAATAAATAATCCCAATTTTATTTAAGTTATTTTAGAATATTGAAAGAGGGACTAATCCACAACTTATTTTTTGAGAGCCACATATCTCTGACTCCACAACTTGACAAAGACTGAATGGCAAAGGAAAGTCACTTAACATAATTACAAAAATCTTACAGATGATGTTAGCAAGCCAGATTTGCATCAGTTGAATGTGTACATCATGAACAGTTTGGTATTGTTTTAAGATTACAAGATCAATTGGTGGAAATGATCATAATGATGGATGGAAGGAGAAAAGTTGTGTGATCATTTCAATGCGTGCCAGAGAAACACTGAGGACATCCAATACCAGTTCAGGAGGAAGACTTGCAGTTAGCTGAAGACTGTTCCACAGGCTGGCCTTTGGCCGTGTGGCATTTTCTCAGGATGCTCCCTTGATGCTCCGTGGAGAGCATGGCCCAGTAGCATCTGCTTGCTTTTGAAGTGTGTTGCTCCTGGGGATGGTTCTTACACGGAGTCAGCCGGTGTTCTTTGTGCACATGTCCACAGTGATTATAGACATAACTTCAGGGCTAACCCAGCTCTCCGCTGTCCTCTTGTCCTTTTCACTGGGCTTCCCAGCTGAGACCCTACCCACACTTCAAGGAGCAATGGGTAGTCGCTAGAAAAGTCTGGAAGAAGCAAAGGAGAAATTTAACTACCCCTTTCCCCCAATAACTAACCTAAAAATCTTGATTAGATGCCTCTGGCCTGTCTTCAGTCTCTTGCCTCTTACCTTACCACTAGAGGGCTCTTTCCTTCCTTATGCTGGGCTCAAGCTAACTTGCTCAGCCAGATGAAAAACTGCAGTTAAAAGCCCTCTATTTATGTGTAATCTATCAAAATGTATAAATGCATTCTACTGTCAGGTAGAACTAATTAGAACCAGTAAAATAAAAAAAATTAGAAAAGAAAGAACCTGTCTTTGGGGCTGGGGCTGTAGCTCAGTGGCAGAGCTCTTGACAGGCATGTGTGAGGCTCTGGGTTTGATCCTTAGCACCACATAAAAATAAACCAACAAAATAAAGGGATGTTGTCCATCTACAACTAAAAAAAAAAAAAAAAAAAAAAAAAAAACAAAAAACAAACCTGTCTTCATCCAAAAGCGGTTTAGTGATCCTGTAGTTTTATTGAAGCAGAACTTTGGGGGTCTTACACCATAATCACCCAAATTCTTAGCAAAATGGCTTTGCAACAGGAGAAGATGTCATTCCAATTGCTAAGAGATAATGCATCCTCACATATTTGCATCTTCAACACTGGTTGTGGGCACAGTTCTGGCAGGTGCCTTTCCCTCTTTACCGACTCCTGATGATGTTGCTCTGCTACCTTGGCCACCACTGGCTCTCCTCAGACGTGCACAAGTGTTACTGGTTACATGCAGACCCTTGGGGACCACCTCTAAACCTTTAGCAGCTCCTCCAATGCTTCCTAAGCACCTGCCCTGGCTGTAAGGAATTCAGTTCAGAGCCCTGAGCACCTGTATGGCTGGACCATGATTTTACTCTTTGCTGTAGCCCTAGAACCAAATGCAGTGTCTGCTCAGGGCAGGTGCTCAAAAATCTCTGTGGAATAAATCCAAGAATATCTACCTCTGAGGGCCATACATTCTCTTCCACATAAATTGTCTATACTTTCTTGTTGTGGAAGAATGTATCAGTTTGCTAGGGCTGCTGCAACAAAGCAGCCTACCACCATGTGGCTTAAACCACAGAAATGTATTACTCATGGCTCTGGAGGCTAGAAGTCCGAGATTGAGCAGTCAGTGTGGCTGGTTCCTTTTGAGAGCTGTGAGGGAAAATCAGTTCCAGGCTTCTCTCCTAGTAGATTGCTGGCCATCTTTGGGGGTTTCTTGGCTTGTAGATGTATCACACCAGTATCTTTCTTCGTGTCCCCATGACGTTCTCCCTATGTGCATGCGTGTGTCCAAATTTCCTCCTTTTATATGACACCAGTCATGTTGGATTAGGGGCCCACTCTACTTTAGCATGACCTCATCTAAGTTTAATCAGAGCTGCAATATCCTGTTTCCATGTACAGTCACAATCTGAAGTCATGGGGACCTGGATTTCAGCATGACAGTTTGGTGTCACAGTCCAGTTACTTCCCTGTGTTATCCATGCTCTGTTGCTCTGCTTCTGTTCCAAACTGAGAAGTTTGAAACTCACAGCTAAGGAGGAGCACAAGGACAGGTTCCTCCTGGTGGAATGAAGATGACAGCGGAGGCCGAGGTGCTCCTGATCAGAGGAAGGATGCGTTCCCCGTGGGCCCCGTCTGTCCCGGGAGTAAACCCCTGGTTTTCCTCCTCGGGGTCAGTGAATGGCGTGAGAATGCCTTGCGTCATAGCCGTGTGCCCTTGTGAAGTGAAATGCAGCCAGGTCTGGTGATTTGAGGAACACAATAGACACCAGAGAAGACTGGAGACGCAGTTAGTACTTTAATTGCCAGCATTTGCCAGGCATGCTCCAGGCCCTGGGTTCAATCCCCAGTGCCACGTGTTGGTGGGGGGGACCCAGAATGTGTGGAATTAGCAAACGTTTTCTATAGCGCTCGCTCTTACAGGCGGTGCTCTAAGCAGGGCTCCCCACGGTCCCCCAGAAGTTGCTGTTCTAATCACCCCCACGTCCAGAGATGAACTCATGCGCAAACAGCGACCAGCAGATGGCGCTGGGGTGTGAACTGCTGTCCAGGACAACGGTGCAAGGCTGCAAGGCTCAGGGCCCTGTGGCTGTTACTCAGTTACTCTAGGGAACCTCTGCAGGCGACAGCACAGAGCCACCTGGTGTCATGAAGCTGGGGCATTGGTCCTGCTGTACAGCTAGGCAGTGTCACCTGCCACCAGTGCCGGACTCCTTTGGAAGTCCTCTAGCTTTGCAGTCTCTGCTGGCTCGTGGCTGCTGCTCTCTGGGCAACTCTCCATTCATTAATAGCTCCCTTAGGATTTGGGGCAGAGAAAGTAAAAGGAGCCAAAAACACAGTGTTGCATTTGATAGAAAAGGCTGGCAGGAGCAAGACTGGAACAAATGGCTTAAATGCATGAAGAGGATTTGCATTTGCCCTGCTGCCTGTGCTGAAAGTCGCAGTCGCTACTGCAGGAGCATCTAAGATAGACTTACACTCTGCTCCAATTATAGAGGGTCGATTTTCAAAAACCACTGCTGAGATGCACACATTTTTACTCAGGAGGTGTATTAGTCAGTGTTCCATCACTAGAACAAAATACATGAGGCAGTTAAACTATAAAGAGAAGAGGTTTATTTTGGCTTATGGTTCTGGAGTTTCCAGTCCAAGATTAAACCTATAGTGTGTCTGGCAGGCAGCACATCATGGTGAGAGATCATTGGTGGAGCAAACTGCTCACTCATGAGCCAGGAAGCAGAGAAAGACAGGAAGAGATGGGGTCCAACAGCACCTTTTGGGGGCACACCCCCAGTGACTTAAGACCTCCTATCTCCTAAAGGAGCACAGCACCTCCCAGTAGCACTACCCTGGGGAAAAAGTCTTTAACACTCGGAGTTTTTGGGACACTGTCTGTATTTGAGCCACAGCAGGGAGACAGAGGGAAGAAAGACTGCTTGTGGGGGGCGTCTAACTCCTCTGGAAGTTGCTGAGAACATGCCCCAAAGGAACCTGAGTCAGAGATGCTCCAAGAGGTGGGCATTTGCCCCAGGGTGGGGTGGGGTATGCTCACTCTCCTGGGGAGAGTGTGGGGTGGGAAGCAGTAGGAAGGGGAGGGGCAGAGGGGTGAGGGGAGGAAAAGCCCAATGAGACCAGCTACCCTGTCTTACCCCGGGGCCGATAGGGACTCTCCTTAGCACTGACTCAGGCTGTGATTGATAGTTCAGAGTAACTGACAGCTTCTGGGGGAATGGGAAAAACGCTGGCCTGGGGTGACTAAGATGCTTTGTAGGCATGTATGCGCCTTTGTTTTCTCATCTGTAAAGTGGGTCGCTGACTTCCCAGAACAGCTAGGGCCTGCAGCTGCAGCAATGCCTTCCTTCCCACCCAGTCCTGCTGTTTTCTATTTATGTGAACTTGAACATCTCTATGCCTAGACAACTCTCTGGGAATGAAAGAAATACATTGGGACTAGGATGGTGAGGGTCTCTAAGGGACCTGCATTCTCCATGCTGAAGCAAGATTTTTCAGACTCAGCATCCATGAGAATCTGACACATGCTTTCTGAGTTAGTGTGAGTGATACACACAAACTCTAGAATCCGCCAGAGAAGATTCTAGGGAACAGAAGTGGTCCTACCTGGAATCATGCCAGATAAATCAGTAGCAGCTGGCAAGACTAGAGTCTTGGGAAAGTACAATATGTTAATGATTTAATTCAGTTTTGTTGTTATCTGCAGGCATGTGATGTGAATTTAAATCGTAACCTTCTCACAATGCTATATGCATGGGTGCCGGGTAAACCAAGGGAGGTGGAAGGGCTTAAGAGGTTTATCCCACTCAACTGATCTGAATCAAGTCTCCAGAGGGCTGGGTGACTCAAGTTCAAGACCAACTTGGAGCGAGCACAGTTTCTGTAAAAGTGTCCCTGATGGGGTTTCGTGTTGTGAATTCTCTTGACTGATGCGTGCCTGATCTTTTGGGACCTGGTTTCCAATTTTATGATTCTTGGCTCCACCCCCAGAGAGTAGGTACAACAAAAACTGGTGGCTAATCTAGTGGAGTGAAAATAGTTCTCAGTTCCTGGTGACCTGAGTCTGAATATGGTGAACATGGCGCAGCCCCTGGGCTGAGTCAAAACTAGGTTCTGCTCAGTCATTTGATCTCTCCTAGGAGCCTTTAAAAATAATGAACCTAGAGCTTTTTTTTTTTTTTTTTTGAGTCAGGGATTCTGCTGAAAGCCTGAGGAACTTATTGACCTTCTCTCTAGATAAGCACAGAACACAACATTTTGTGCAACATTCTAGAGCATTCTCAAATTCAGGTTGTCTCTGGTTAAGAATTAATGTGAAACTCTGTCTTCCTCATGTTCATTGATGTTAGTGGAGGTGCAGAAAGAGACAAGGAGAGGTGGTATTGTGGTTTAGTGATGAGGTGTCCCCCAAAAGTTCACGTGTGAGACAATGCAAGAAGGTTTAGTGCCAAAATGATTAGATTACTAGAACTTTAATCAGTGGATTAATCCACTGGAATGGATTAACTGGGTGGTAACTGTGGGCAGGTAGGATGTAGCTGGAGGAAGTAGGTCACTGGAGGTGAGCCTTTGGGTTTATATTTTGTCCCTGGTGGGCAGAGCCCTTTCTCTGCTTCCTGGTGCTGAGCCCTAAACTGCTTTCATCCATTATGCCCTTCTGCCATGATGTTCTGCCTCACCTTGGCCAACCATGGACTGAACCTTTGAAATCATGAGCCAGAATAAACTCCTTTAAGTTGTTCTTGTCAGGCCTCTTGGTCACAGTGATGAAAAAACTGACTAAAACAGGTGAACTGTCAGTATCTTATCATTTTGATAGGCCCCCTTAGGATAGAGTTATTCCTTCTTGAGGATGTGCAGAAATTTCTCGAGTGAGGAGAGGAAGGTAAATAGGATAGCATCTGATCCTTGGGACTTGTTGTGTTTCCTGATTTTCTAATTACCAGTGTGATATACAGTGTTTTATTCCTTGGCTTATTTCTTTCCTTTTTCTCAGGGAAGGTAATGGCAGATTTGTTGGGAACCCTGGATAGTTCATAGTATATGTATTACCATGCATTCCGTGACTGCATCTTCTGAAATGGGTCCCAAGGTAGGTAGTTCTTGGAATAGGCATGTGTCTTTTCCCATCAACACTGTCAAATTGGATTTTCCTCCTGCAAAGTCTAAGAATTTCTATGTGAAGATGTCCCACATATACAGCTTTGTGGTTTGTGCTCAGCTCCTGGTTCTAACTCTGGATCATGGCTGATGAGCTGCTGTGTGCACTCAGATATGTCTGTTTTATAGCCACTGTCCTCTGCAAATGTTTAACTGAAAAAGAGTGTGTGTAAGGAAGAGCACCGTGTCCATGTATCCCAACCCCACCCCAATGCCTTGTGTGGAAAGAATCGCACTGTCTCTTCTTCCCATTTGACTTTGAACCTGCAATTTGATGCTATTCTCATCATGGTCAGCAGAATTACTTTAAAGTCTCAGCACTAAGTTATAAGTCAGGAAGTTTTGAACTCTAGGGCATTTCTGTGGAGGGAAGGATTTAAATGCAGTGACCTGGGATCCATAATTAGTGTGTCTGCTTTCTGTGGTGTGTTTCCTTCAAGTAGGATTTTCTGTGAGATGCTATAAAACAAATATCATAAAGCCTGAGTCAGCACAAAGTGAGCTTTCCAGTTGTTTCAGATCCCTTGATTTGGTTAAAACTCTGTTTTCCTTTTCTGAAGGAATTGGACCCTGAGCATGGAGGCAGGTTGATGTCCTCAGATGAGCTCACGAGCCCTGTGGTGCATGGTGCCATCATGAACCTGTGGAACCTCTCTGGTGGTGGACAGCATGCTCTTCCACCCCCATGGGGCTCAGCAGGACACAGATATCACAAAGTCACAGATTTAAAGAAAGATGGGAAACATTAACATTTTTTTTTTTCCTTTAGGAGAATATGTATAGGAGATGTTGGGTAGAATACTGTAACTAACGGGGAGGTTTTCTGCTTAACTAAGCCTACCATTCTTTGAATCCATGTCTACCCAGGAAAATTTGACCCATCCAAAGGATTTCATGCTTCACTCTTGAGTGACATGGAGGACAGGAGGTCAGCTCTCATAATTTTGTTTAAAAAGCAGTTGTCATCTGTCTTAATCCTTACGTGGGGGTTAAAATTTCCATAGAGCAGTTCCTGAAACAGAAGGTAAATGCCTTGTTTTATTGAAACATTTTTATCAGGGTGACATGAATCTAACATAACATTAAGAATTTTAAAGTGAGGAATTCAGTGACATTTATTACATTCACAATATTGTACAGTCGCCATCTTTATCTAGTTCCCAAATATTTCCATCACCCCCAAAGGAAGCCCAACATCCATTAAATCACTGCTATTCCTCCCTTTCTGGTCCCTGACCACTATTTTATTCTGGCTCTTTAGATTTATCTTCTCTGATATTTCCTATAAACGGAACCACATAAACCCAGAGATAAACTCACACATTTATGGTCACTCATTGTCATCAGAGCACCAAGAAGAGAAACTCTTCAATATGGTGCTGGGAAAACTGGATATTCACATGTAAAAGAATGAACCCGGACCTTCTTTCTGCCATATATGAAAATTAAATTGAAATGGATTAAAGACCCAAATGTAAAACCTGAAACCATAAAGTTCCTAGAAGATAATGGAGAAAGAGCTCCTTAATATTGCTCCTAGAAATGAGTTTTGGGGGTAGATAGCAAAAGCACAAGTGACAAAAGAAAAAATAAATGGAACTACATTAAACTAAGAATCTTCAGAGCACAGGAAGCAAAAGAAAGTGAAAATAAGGGTAGCATGTACTAGGCCTTGGTTTCCACCAAACACTGCAGATGTGAGAGAGAGAGAAAGGGAGAGAGAGAGACAGGGAGAGAGGACACAACCTACATTGGACAAATACTTGCAAACCATGTATTTGACAAGGGATTAATATCCAAAATATATAAGGAACTTATCAAACTCAATAGTGAAAACAGAACAAAAACCTCACCCTGATTTAAAAATGATCAAAAGACCCAAATAGATATTTTTTCCCAAGAAGACGTACAAAGGTCCAACAGGTATATGAAGAGGTGCTCAACATCACCAGTCACTGGAGAAATCCAAATTAAAACCACAGTGAGATATAGATCATATTTGTATGGTGACTGTTTTAAAGGAGACCAGAGATAGGAAGAGTTGGCAGGGACGAGGAGGAATTGGAATCCTCATACAGTAGTGGTGGGAATGTGAGTTGGAACATCTACTATGAAAAACAGTGTATGGATTTCTCAAAAGTAAAAATAGAACTATGGTAAAATTCAGCAATAACACTTTTAGGTACATATCCAGAGGAAATGAAATCGGGGTATCTGAACCTCCACATTCATTCAGCATTATTCTCGATAGCCAAGATATGGAAACAACCCAGAATCATCATCAGGTGAATGGATAACAGGTGGTACATTTATACAACAGGGCGCTATTCAACCATGAAAAAGAAGGAAATCGTGCCGTTTGTTTCAACATGGGTGAACCTGGAGGACATTATGCTAAGGGAAACAAGCAGACACGGAAAGTCAAATACCGTGTGGTCTAACTTATGTGTAGAATAAAAAAGTTGAACTCATAGACGCAAAGAATAGAACAGTGTTGCCAGGTGCTTGGGGGAGGAGTTAGGGAAAATGGGAAGATGTTGGTCCAAGGGTGTAGTTTCAATTACAAGATGAATAAGTTCTGGGGATCTGAGGTACAGCAGGGTGGTTATAGTCAATACTGTATTGTTTACTTGAAGTGTGCTAAGAGCAGCGGTTAAGTATCCTCATCCCCACACCCGATGGTAACTGTGTGTGGTGATGGTTGTGTTAATTAATTTGATTGTGGCAATCGTTGCACAGTGTGTACATCAAACCAGCTCTTCGAATACCTTGGATATGTACAATTTCGTCTGTCAATAAAGCTGGGGGTGGGGAGGGGCTGGGGTTGTAGCTCAGTGGTGGAGTGCTTGCCTAGCATGGAGAGGCACTGGGTTCGATCCTCAGCACCGCATAAAAACATAAGGGTAATGTGTCCATCCACAATTAAAAAATGTTAAAATGTTAAAAAAAAAAAAGCTGGGGGTGGAGAAAGGAAAGGAATGACCACCAAAACAACAATAATGGAATCATAAGTTGCGTGCCCTTTTGTATCTGGCTTATTTCACTCAGCATACAGTTGCCAAGGTCCGCCCCCATCTTTATGGCTGAATAGTATCCACCGGGTGCATGTGTAGACAATGTTGTGTTTACCACCCATCTGCGATGGACATTCCAGCTGTTTCTGCCTTTCCTCTCTTGAATCCCTTGTTTGGAGTTGAGAGCAAGACCACATGTGACAACTCTGGGTGGTAACATGTGCTCTTGAAGGGTCCCAGCCTGGCAGGCTCCAAGGGCACAGCCTCGTCTACAGGAGATGGAGCAGAAAGCTCCTGGTAACCGGCGAGTCGGATGCTTTGCTTTATCTCCTTCCTGCCTGCGTCCCTGGGTTCTCAAGGTTAATCAGACAAGGTCAGCCTTCGTGGATTAGCGGCATTTCCGCCCTGCCTTGGTTCAGGACAGCCATCTTCTCTATTCCCTGGGACTTTGGTGGGACCTAAACATTCCCTTCCGTTTATGTCCTTGACTTCCAGGAAACTTCGTCTTTATTTCAATAGATTTTTTTCAGGTCAACTTTCCTCAAGCAATCGTAATGAAATTCGACAAATAAGCCACATTCCCTGTCACTGAGGGAGACAGACGGGAAGTCCACCACAGAGGGACCCCTTAGGCCCCAGTTTCAGTTCCTCTAATGGCAATGCTTTTTTGGTGTGTGGTACATTCCAAGGCTGTGCCAACCGAGACCTTTTTCTTGATGAAAAATAAAAGCTGACCTATTTTCTCCCATTAAATTTTGATATGTTCTTTTCATTAATTTAAAATACCTGGACTCGGAACTTTTGAGATTTTCCTTTTTCTGGCCCATTGGAGGAATGTACCCTGACGAGAACCAGTCAAGCAGATTGTGGGCCCCGCTGTCTGGTCACTGGATGTTGTTAGAGCATCACGTGGTTTTTAGGGTCAGTCCATCGGGAAGCCCAGGTGGGGTGCAGAGAAGTGGGGTGGTGTCTCCTGCCCAGGAGAGCCCTCAGAGGCTTCCTGTCCTCATTATGCTTGGGACTTAGCTCACATTGTGCCCTGAGAGAATGCAGGAGTCCTGGTGAGGAGTGTTCTCCGCTGTAGGGGTTGCAGAATGCACAAACCCCAAGGGGGTTTGCTTTGCCACTGGCGGTCTTGTGTGCGAATTTATTGCTTTCAAGAGATTCCTAATCTGACCTTAGATATATGGTCTTGTGTCAAATTCCAGCTGAGAAGTGAGTAATAATGCATTCTCCTTCACTTTTAGCCTCAGGGTCAAGTTCCCAGTCTTATGACAGATAACAGGAGAATAATGAAAGAAACAAATATTATTAGAGCAATCAAAAAGCTACTCAGGGACATAATGAAAAGTAGTCATCTGCTTTGGGTCAGTCTTCTTTCCATCCTTCTGGGTTCAGATCATGCCCATTCTCAACCAGCCCCCTTTCTTTCTTTGGCTTCTCTTGGATGTAATAGGCAGCTGTGGACATCACCAATGGGTGACTTAGAATCATATTGCCTGGGCTTGGTTCTGGGTTCTCTCTCTTGATACAGTATATCTGCATCGTATCTAGCAAGTTACTTGACCTCTCTAAATATCAGTTTCCTTATCTGTAAAATGGCAATAATAATTCCTGATTATTATGAGGATTAAGTGAGATCCTACGTGGAAAGTGCTTAGTTCAGTCCTAATAAAATGTACTTACCATTGTTATTTAAGTAACAAGCATTGTTGAAAAAACATCTAGCAAGCTAAAACATGAGATGATTTCTAATTAAGTGTTTATGTCGCCAGATAACATAGAGTCCACAATAATGAGTGCAGTCTTCCAGAACAGCATAATAGTGATAAATGGAGCAAACTCAACCTCAGATGGAAAATCTGCTCTGCAGCAGGAGAGGGTACCGAGGCTCTGAAAGCAGACAGAACGTATGTGAAACTGACTGAAACTGTACCCATCGATCCCCCTAGCCAAGAGATAGGGTTCCACTGGCAAGAGCAACTGTTTAGTAATTTTAAAATAATGTGTGCAGGGACAGTAGCGTCTAGTCATTACATTTCTATTAATTACATTGCTCTCCAGCAAGAATTTTTCTTCTTGATAATTTGTATATGTGCCCCAAAAACATTTATGGAATTGTCACAGTCAGTCATGCAGGGTATTGACACTGGGGAATAGAGTCCCTGTCCACAGGTGGAGGAGGTGGCAGAAAATGTTACAGAAGGCACTGCAGGAGCAGAGGTGGGGCACTAGACCCAGGGGCCCTGCTGTCTTCTGGGGTTGGGGAATCCATGAACTGAGGTTTACGGAACAAGGAATCAAGCAGGTGAATGGGCCAGGTGAGCAGGGGCAGGCAGTATCCTTCCAACGTATTCTTTTTGTTTAAGTGACTTTAAATGATTTTTTTTTTTTTTACTACTTACAGCCAAAAAAAATTAGATAGAAGAGACATTCAGTGAAACAAAGATGATTATTAGACTACCTTGAAGAGAAAAGAACTAAGTGATTAAAAAAAAAGTAAGAAAATAAAATCTGTCTACAAGGAAAGTGATAAACTGGCAGGTGACCATGAGAGACCCAGGGGGAGCATCGTAGTGACTGAGCCAGGAGCACTAGGTGCTGCTGAGTGTAGAGGGGAAGGCTGGGCACGGTGGCAGGGGCCATAGTGCAGAGGTCTTAGACCTGCTCTGTAGGAAATACTGGATCAGGATTCTAGGCGCTGATAATTTTTGTTTTAATTTTAGGCAATGGCTCTTCTTTCATTGGTGTTCCTCTCTCCTCGTGTCCTTCTACATGACGAATTCGACAATTGGGCGTTGAAATTAGATGGCGACTTCTCTCTTTGGTGCTGGTGGAGTGATTGTAAGTTTGCAAAACATCTTCCCATTTGTCACTTCATTGGTTCTTCCTGAGAATAGCGTCATTCGCTGAGAAATCTGGGACTCAGCTTTCCAACTCAGTTTTCCAGCACAGCATAAGGGAGGCTGACCTCTGGGAGGCAGCGCGGCTGACTGGGCTCCCGTGAACCACGCAGATGTGTAGACAGGAGGTCACGTGTCATCGGTGGCCCCTTCTGTATGTTCCCAGGTCAGTGCTGGTTTTCCTTCTCAGGGGAGCTGCTCCTTGCCTTCGTCTGGTCATCACTAGCTTTTTGGGAGAATTCCGTGCCTGTGGTTCGTGGGTGGTCTCCTGCCCTCCAGCACGTGTCCTCCTGTATAGACATAGATTTGGTTTCAGACTTATTTTTTGAGTTCCTCTAACAACCACCTTTGCCTCATTAGATGTCTCTTCTCATTAATGCTCTTTTGGTTGCGAGTGACAGACATCACTAGAGCTAGTTTCAGCAAACAGAATTCCTTGGGGTCTGTGCAAACCCATGCGCAGAGACACGGTGGAGCTTCAGCGCAGATCAGGGCTAGGCATGCAGCACCTGGAGGATTGCTGCAGCAGCTCCTGCAACCTGCCCTTCCTTCCCCTCCTTTCTTCAAGGATGAGCTGCTTCTTTGGTCTTCCTTCCAAACTTCTGGGTAGAAGGCTTTGATCTGTGGTCAGCGGCTGGTGGGGCTGAGCTCATCCTGCACGATTATGGCTGTTCCTAGTTACCAAGCCTCTGGAGAGAGAGGAGGAGCAATTCCCCAGAAGCGGAACTGGGCAGAAACCAACTGGGCACCAGAGTCAATCATGTGAAATTGAAGTTTGGCTATGTTTTTAAATAGGGGCTGGAGTCTTTGTATTTCTTGGCTGGCATTTGAAGGCAAAAGTAGGTTGTTTATTTGTTCTGTTTGTTATTTTCTTCACTTTGCATTCAGGGTCTCCTTCAACACACACCACAGCCCTTTGCCTTGGAAGCCCGTGTGTGGGTGAGTGCTGGCAGACTGCATGCACCTGGGAGGCAGGCACTTCCCGGCAGCGGGTTGATGGGTGGCAGAGACGGTTGCTGGGAGAGGAGGGGCGAGGTTTTGGGCTGTACTGCAGGAGAGCCTGGAGCACAGCATGGCTCTTACCTTGCGGACTTACCTCCAGTTCAGATGAGGAACTTGGTCTTGGTCTCCTGGAGGGTGGCCGCCGGTGGAAGCTGTAGAAACCTGTGAGGTTCTGGGGTGCGTTTGCCCTTCGGTGTTAGTACAGCAGGGGACACTCCACCCTTGCTTCTGTGTGAATGCAGTGTGCTTGGGTGTGGTGAAGACTCCAAGGACTTCCAAGCAGACCTGGCCCTCGGTGGGGAACGGAGCCTGAATGTCAAGTGGTGGCACTTTTGCTATGACCAACTCACTGTACAATGCTGTTTAGTTTTGGTTACAAATGGAAGAATACCAAATCCAACCAGGTCCCGCAGGAAGGGGGATCAATGGGTACCTGTGCCTCTCTTTAGGCCTGGGTGGATGTGAGGGTTCGGGTAATGGTCCTTGAGCTCTCTTTCCCTTGGGGCACTGGCGTCCTGGAAAAGGTTTCCTCTACCTGGATGGAGAAATGGCTGCTTATGCTCAGATATACACCTTCTGGGGAAAGAGATCTTTCCCCTCCCAATCATTTTGAGGAGATCTGAGTGACCAGGGTTGGGGCAATGTCCAATCCTGGACCACCACTGTTGCTGGGGAATGGAATATGTGATCAGCTGAGCCCAGGTGGAGTGAGTCTCAGGGCTGGGGTATTGATGACAGGGAATGGGGAGGGGTCCTGAGCAAGCAGTACACTATACATGTCATGGCGTTACTGAAGGTCATCCTGTCATGACCAGCCACAGGGATGTGACTTCTCAAGTGACTTTTTGGGTGGCAGACACCATTGAGAGGAGAAAGGAAGGCTAACCCTAAAGGACTATACAAGAGTACCTGTGAATGCTCCCAGGAAGCCCCAGGAATGCAGAAGGAACCGAGGACCCTCCCTGGCCGATGAAATCTGAGTGAACGCTATGACTGGACCCTTTGTAGCCTGTCACTGTCTGAAGTAGTCAGGGAAACTCAGGCGATGCTCACTGATGGCTTGGATTGTTCCACTTTACATAGTCCCAGAGAATGGGAAGGGGGCTTATTGGGGAGGTGTAGGAGTTCCTGCCAGGGTTGAATGCACGGCTCACACTTGTGGTCACAAAGCGGAAGTGAGTCCACCGTGCCCAGCGCGGGAGTCTCTCCAGAAGTGCTCCTCTGCAGGCCCGGGGTTAACACGGTGGGGGTTCTGGATAGTGAGAAAGCGGTTGGGCCAGCGGACCAGGAAACCTTCCCTAGAGTGGGAGGAGGACAGAGGGTGAGTGGGAGGGTAGCAGAGGACGGCCAAAGCTTTGGACGCCTGACTTTGAGATGGGGAAGGTGATGCAGTCACTGCCAGCGACTCCGGCTGTGAGGCAGCCAAGGAGAGTCGCTGAGCATGCTGATGCTGAGATCAAAGAAAAACCTGGGCGGCCAGGGTGAGGGATGGGGTATCCGAGAGCGTGATGAGATCACTGAAGGTAATTACGGCAATAGAGGGAGGACAGGAGGTGGGGGCAGGTGCCGCCATCTTCAGTGAACAGGGAGGAGTGACCGGGAGCTTGGCAGGTGACAGCCATGAGGAGCCATCAAGTCTGATGGTGGACGGACGTTCCATTCCCAAGAACATCCCAGGCTATCAGGGACATGATGTGCAGAAGGAAGAGCAGCATCAGTCCGAGGGGGCTGCTGCCGGAGCTGTCTCCTGAGGGTCACAGAGGATGCTCCCTGCACAACGGTGTCATGGATGTGGAAGGCACACCTGAACTCTCCCAAGATGCTGGCCCCGGCTCCAGGGATGGAATGTGATCATGTCGCCCCAACACGTGCCACTCTGGCATAGGATGACTTCGAAGTGGAGGCAAATGAAGATCAACAGAAGCAGAAAGAAGCATCCCTGAAGCTGCCTTATCTGACTAAAAGCAGAAACTCCAGAGAAATAAGGGTTGCCGTAAATCCCTCTCCCAAGGAAGCTTTACGACCATGAGAAAGATGGAAAGTCGGCAGTGAGGTGGACCCGTGGAAGTCAACCTTACTAAATTAGCCTCCTCTCCTGCTGATTTCCCCCAGTGTTAATTTTTCCCACAGTTTGCTTCCCATAAATGCTCATCCCCACTTCCCTTTGTCTTGTCACTTCTTGACAAATCTGCTGTTCTTCATTACCTTGCTAAATAAGCCCCCAGTTCTAGCCACACCTTGGAGTTACTCATCACTGAGTCTTTCCTCTGTGTGTGCATGTGTTAATAAACTCTGCTAGTTATTGCTTTGTTAATCTGTCTTTTGTGGGTTTAATTTCCAGAGCTGCAACTGGAGAGCATGTGGCGGGGCAGAGGAAAGTTTTCTCCCACCGCTCCTGCAAGGCCCTCTGATTTTCAGAGAAAAACAAAGGAAGAGTTTTGAGAAAAGTCTAAAGAGTTTGGGGTACCTTAGTCTGTTCTGTGGTGCTATAACTCAGTATCACAGACTGAGCCATGTATGGTGAATAGAAATCTATTGGCTCACAATTTTGGAGGCTGGGAAGTTCAGCCTCAAGGTGCAGGCATCTGGCGAGGGCATTTTTTTTTAATGCTTAAAATAGTTTATTAATTTTTTTTGCATGACAGTAGAGTATATTTTGACATATTACACATACATGGAATATAACTTCCCATTCTTGTGGGTGTACATGATGTGGAGTTACACTGGTCATGTATGCATATATGAACATAGGAAAGTTATGCACGATTCATTCTACTGTCTTATTCCCATCCTCCCTCCCTTCCCTTCATTCCCCTTTGTCTAATCCAATGAACCCCTTTTCTTCCTTCTTCCCACCCTTTATTGTGTGTTAGCATCTGCATATCAGAGAGAATATTTGACCTTTGCTTTTTTGGGATTGGCTTATTTCACTCAGCATGATGTTCTTCAGTTCCATCCATTTACCGGCAAATGCCATAATTTCATTCTTCATTATAGTTGAGTAATATTCCATTGTGTATATGTACCACATATTCTTTATCCATTCATCTGTTGAAGGGTACTTAGATTGGTTCCATAGTTTAGCTATTGTGAATCGAACTGCTATAAACACAGCGTTTATAGCAGTTCTTAAGTTCTTTGGGTATATGCCAAGGAGTGGGATAACTGGGTTAAATGGTAGTTCCATTCCAAGTTTTCTGAGGAATCTCCATACTGCTTTCCAAAGTAGTTGCACCAATTTGCAGCCCCACCAGCAATGTATGAGTGTACCTTTTCCCCCACATCCTTGCCAACATTTATTGTTATTTGTACTCTTTATAATTGCCATTCTGTGTGGAGTGAGATAAAATCTCATGTAGTTTTAATTTGCATTTCTCTAATTGTTAGAGATGTTGAACATTTCTTCATATATATGTTTACTGATTGTATTTCTTCTCTGAAGTGTCTTTTTAGTTCCTTAGCCCATTTGTTGATTGGGTTATTTGTTTTTTGGTGTTAAGTGTTTTGAGTTCTTCATGTATCATGGAGATTAATGCTCTATCTGAGGTGCAGGTGGCAAAGATTTCCCTGGTGAGGGTATTCTTGCTGACATCACATGGTGGAAGGCAGAAGGGCAAAGCATGCAAGAGAAAGTACCTACTTCCATGAACTTTTTTATAATAACGTTATCTATTCACAGGAGCAGCGCACTCATGACCTAAACATCTCCCAGTAGGCCCCACCTCCCAACCGTGTTGCCTTGAATACATGCATTCAAACCATATTGGGGCATATATTGATAAAGGGTATGTACAGAAGGGTTCTGGAGGGCAGGGAGGTGAGGGATAGGGGTCATGGGGAGGATGCATGGAACACACATGAGGCACACTAAAAACAGAGTTACCCATGCAAGAAGCAGCTCTATCACAAATCAACAACTGCAACTGGAAACATTTGACCTAAGGAGTTTGACTTGGTGCTTATATTGGAAACCACTCTGTCTGCCTCACCCCTGGTGTCATAGAACGTCTTTTGCAACAGAACACGACCTTGATTTTTTTGCTAGGTTTAAGTCTCAGCAGTCCTGGGGGTAACCCTAGGAAACTCAGAACTTAATCCTGGGAATGCTCCATGGTCTACATTTTAAGTCAGGCTACCCAAATGTGCCTATATGTCCCTGTTTTGTGTAAATTGGTATTAAACTGTCAAAATCTTAACTTCAGTTATAGAGATCCCTTACCTTGTTCCAGAATGAATATAAGACCCTCTATAACAATACATTTAGTTCAACAAGATTTTTTTAAAAAGTGAGTAAAGAGGGGATCCAAGATGGCGGTCTAGAGGGAGGCTGCATTCCTTGTCGCTCCGCAACGCCAGATTCAAGCAGAGGATATCTGTTTCTCGGTGAGGCAGTTTTTGCTGCTTATCGATCCCCTGCTCTTTACCCCATTTGTCTGCTGTGATCACCTGCAGTCTGCCAGCATATCGACGCCTTTTTTGAGAGCAGATTGCTCACTGTCAGGCGTCTATCATCTGCCATTTGCCTGCCTCTCGCCTGTCCATCGCCTGCCTTACCCCTATCCATCACCCAACGCTCGCGGTTCACCTCCGGATCGTCTGACAGCTGCCAGCAGACTGACCGCAGACCACCAGTGGAGAACCAGCTGCCTGCTGCTGCCTGGAAGTTCACTGTTGCAGTACCTACAGGTTTGATTACACGTGGCTGCTGCCATGTTGAGACAACAGCCAGGCCCTGTAGGACCCCTGGCCAGACTGACTGAGCCCCATCTCCAGGATCCCTCAGCCCGACCGATCACTCCCTGCCTCTGGGGCCCTCACATCAACTGACTGCTCCCTGCCACCAGGACCCCCAGACCAACTGACTGCGCCCTATCACCGGGACCCCAGACCGACGGATTGCACCCGGCCTCCAGGATCCCACAACCACACCAAACACACCGGACCTCCAGGACCCCTGCCGGACCAACTGCATCCTGTCTCCAGGACCTCCAGCTGACCACGTCTACCCCTGAGCTGCAGCTCCCCATTTGCCAACACATTTGGAAGCCAGAGCAGCCATCTTGGATAATCCTGGAAGCCGTAGCTCCGATCTTTGGGTGGGGCAAATCCCATCCTGCCAAGCCTGCTGGAGGCTTGAAGCTCATTCTCAGGTACCTCTCATACATCGGGCTACTGAACACTGGGAGGTTTCATTACAATATGACTATTATACAGTAGATTTTCTTTTTTCTCCTTTTTTAAAAAAAAAATTTTAAGTTTTTATTTTCTTTACGTTTCTTGCTTTCTTTTCCTTCTGTTTACCTGTTCCCTCAGAGTCGCTTTCTCCCTTATTTACATGATGGTATTGTCCCCATAGGGGCTATTTGGTCTAGGATTGCATAGTGTCTGGTTTGGGCAGCACTGCTAATATTGATCTCCCCTTAAAGAAAGGGTTTTGGAAACCTATAGGGCCACTATAGGCCTATAGGGGGAAATCTGCAATACCCCCAGATCTGCAGCACCAGAGGGGAAGATACATGAACAACATGAAAAAACAAGGGAAGAAAATGATCCAAACAAATCTAGATTCTATAGTAATAGAATTCAATGACAGTATGTTAGAAGAAATGTCAGAAAAGGACTTCAGATTATACATGATTAAGATGATTCGCGAAGCAAAGGATGAGATAAGAGAGCAATTGAGGCAATGAATGATAATACCAATAAGCTGAAAGAGCACCTGCAGGAAGCAAAAGATCATTTCAACAAAGAGATAGAGATTCTCAAAAAAAAAAAAGAAAAAAAAAAAAAACCCAAAAAAACAAACAAACGGAAATCCTTGAAATGAAGGAGACAATAAACCAAATAAAAAAACTCAATGGAAAGCATCACCAACAGACTAGACCACTTGGAAGACAGAACCTCAGACAATGAAGACAAAATATTTAATCTTGAAAATAAAGTCGCCCAAACAGAGAAGATGGTAAGAAATCATGAACAGAATCTCCAAGAACTATGGGACATCATGAAAAGACCAAATTTAAGAATTATTGGGATTGAGGAAGGCACAGAGATACAAACCAAAGGAATGAACAACCTATTCAATGAAATAATATCAGAAAATTTCCCAAACCTGAAGAATGAAATGGAAAATCAAATACAAGAGGCTTACAGAACACCAAATGCACAGAATCACAATAGATCCACACCAAGGCACATTATAATGAAAATGCCTAACATTCAAAATAAAGATAGGATTTTGAAGGCCGCGAGAGAAAAGCATCAGATTACATATGGGGGAGACCAATACGGATAGCAGCAGACTTCTCAACCCAGACTCTAAAAGCTAGAAGGGCCTAGAACAATATATTTCAAGCTCTGAAAGAACATGGTTGCCAACCAAGAATCCTATACCCAGCAAAACTAACCTTCAGATTTGAAGATGAAATAAAATCCTTCCATGATACACAAAAGTTAAAAGAATTTACAAATAGAAAGCCTGCACTATAGAATGTTCTCAACAAAATATTCCATGAGGAGGAAATGAAAAACAACAATGTAGGTGAGCAAAGGTAGGAACTACCTTAGAGAAAAACCACTCAAAGGAGAAACCAAGCGAACTTAAAAACCAAAAATAAGCCAAATGACTGGGAATACAAATCATTTCTCAATAATAACCCTGAACGTTAATGGCCTAAACTCATCAATCAAAAGACATAGACTGGCAGAATGGATTAAATGAAAGACCCAACAATATGCTGCCTGCAAGAGACTCATCTCATAGAAAAAGACATCCACAGACTAAAGGTGAAAGGATGGGAAAAAAACCTACCACACACATGGACCCAGTAAAAAAGTGGGGGTTTCCATCCTTATATCAGATAAAGTGGACTTCAAGCCAAAGTTAGTCAGAAGGGATAAAGAAGGACATTTCATACTGCTTAAGGGAACCATAAATCAGGAAGACATAACAATAGTAAATATTTATGCCCCAAACAATGGTGCATCACTGTACATCAAACAAATCCTTCTCAATTTCAAGAATCACATAGACCACAACACAGTAATTCTGGGCGACTTTAACGCACCGCTGTCACCACTTGATAGATCTTCCAAACAAAATCCAACCAAAGAAACCATAGAACTCAATAACACAATCAATAACCTAGACTTAATAGACATATATAGAATATTCCATCCATCAACGAGCGGATACACTTTCTTCTCAGCAGCACATGGAACCTTCTTAAAAATAGACCATATGTTATGCCACAAAGCAGCCCTTGGGAAATGCAAAAAAATAGAGATACTGCCTTGTGTTGTATCAGATCATAATGGACTGAGAGTAGAAATCAATGACATAGTAAAAAAAGGAAATTACTCCAACACTTGGAGACTAAATAATATGCTATTGAATGAAACATGGATAACAAAAAACATCAGGGAGGAGATTAAAAAATTCTTAGAGGTCAATGAGAATGATGATACAACATATCAAAATCTCTGGGACACTATGAAAGCGGTACTAAGAGGAAAATTCATTGCATGGAGCGCATTCCAGAAAAGAATGAAAAGTCAACAATTAAATGACCTAACATTACAGCTCAAAACCCTAGAAAAAGAAGAACAGAATAACAGCAAAAGTAGTAGAAGACAGGAAATAATTAAAATCAGAGCTGAAATCAATGAAATTGAAACAAAAGAAACTATTCAAAAAATTGACATAACAAAAAGTTGGTTCTTTGAGAAAGTAAACGAAATAGATAAACCCTTAGCCGCACTAACAAAGAGAAGGAGAGAGAAGACTCAAATTACTAAAATACATGATGCAAAAGGAAATATCACAACAGACACCACTGAGATACAGAACATAATGAGAAGCTACTTTGAAAATCTGTATTCCAACAAAATAGAAAGTACCGAAGACATTGAAATTTCTAGAGACATCTGCTCCTCCCAAACTGAACCAGGAGGACATACACGATTTAAACAGATCAATATCAAGCAATGAAATAGAAGAAGCCATTAAAAATCTACCATCCAAGAAAAGCCCAGGACCAGATGGATTCTCAGCCGAGTTCTACAAGACTTTCAAAGAAGAACTCATTCCAATACTTCTCAAAGTATTCCAGGAAAATAGAAAAGGAGGGTACCCTACCAAACTCATTCTATGAAGCTAATATCACCCTCATACCCAAACCAGGAAAAGACACATCAAGGAAAGAAAATTTTAGACCAATATCCTTGATGAATATAGATGCTAAGATCCTTAACAAAATATTGGCAAACCATATCCAAAAACATATTAAGAAATTGTGCACCATGATCAAGTGGGGTTCATTCCTGGAATGCAAGGATGGTTTAACATCCGTAAATCAATAAACGTAATCCATCATGTCAATAGACTTAAGGATAAGAATCATATGGTTATTTCAATTGACGCAGAAAAAGCATTTGACAAAATACAACACCTCTTCATGCTGAAAACACTAGACAAAATAGGGATAGTAGGAACATACCTGAACATTGTAAAGGCTATTTATGCTAAGCCCATGGCCAACATCATTCTTAATGGAGAAAAACTGAAACCATTCCCTTTAAAAATGGGAACAAGACAGGGATGTCCTCTTTCACCACTTCTATTCAACATTGTCCTCGAAACTCTAGCCAGAGCAATTAGGCAGACTAAAGAAATTAAAGGGATACGAATAGGAAAAGAGGAACTTAAGCTGTCACTATTTGCGGATGACATGATTCTATATTTAGAGGATCCAAAAACCTCCTCCAGAAAACTTCTAGACCTCATCAATGAATTCAGCAAAATAGCAGGCTATAAAATCAACACGCATAAATCTACAGCATTTTTATACGCAAGCGATGAAACATCTGAAAGGGAAATGAGGAAAACAACTCCATTTGCAATAGTTTCAAAAAAAATAAAATACTTGGGTATCAATCTAACCAAAGAGGTAAAAGATCTCTACAATGAAAACTACAAAACACTGAAGAAAGAAATTAAGGAAGACCTTAGAAGATGGAAAGATCTCCCATGTTCTTGGATAGGCAGAATTAATATTGTCAAAATGGCCATACTACCAAAAGTGCTATACAGATTCAATGCAATTCCAATTAAAATCCCAATGACATACCTCACAGAAATAGAGCAAGCAATCGTGAAATTCATCTGGAAGAATAAGAAACCCAGAATAGCTAAAGCAATCCTTAGCAGGAAGAATGAAACAGGGGGTATCGCAATACCAGAACTTCAACTATACTACAAAGCAATAGTAACAAAAACGGCATGGTATTGGCACCAAAATAGACAGGTAGATCAATGGTACAGAATAGAGGACACGGACACAGACCCAAATAAATACAATTTTCTAATACTAGACAAAGGGGCCAAAAATATGCAATGGAGAAAAGATAGCCTCTTCAACAAATGGTGCTGGGAAAACTGGAAATTCATATGCAACAGAATGAAACTAAACCCTATCTCTCACCCTGCACAAAACTCAACTCACAATGGATCAAGGACCTTGAAATCAGACCAGAGACCCTGCATCTTATAGAAGAAAAAGTAGGTCCAAATCTACAACTTGTTGGCTTAGAATCAGACTTCCTTAACAGGACTCCCATAGCACAAGAAATAAAAGCAAGAATCAATAACTGGGATAGATTCAAACTAAATAGCTTTCTCTCAGCAAAGGAAACTATCAGCAATGCGAAGAGAGAGCCTACAGAGTGGGAGAATATCTTTGCCACTCATACTTCAGATAGAGCACTAATTTCCAGAATATATAAAGAACTCAAAAAACTCTACACCAAGAATACAAATAACCCAATCAACAAATGGGCTAAGGAAATGAACAGACACTTCACAGAAGAAGATCTACAAGCAATCAACAGATATATGAAAAAATGTTCAACACATTATGTTAGCAATAAGAAATGCAAATCGAAACTACACTAAGATTCCATCTCACACCAATTAGAATGGCGATTATCAAGAACACAAGCAACAATAGGTGTTGGAGAGGATGTGGGGAAAAAGGTACACTCGTACATTGCTGGTGGGACTGCAAATGAGTGCAGCCACTCTGGAAAGCAGTGTGGAGATTCCTTAGAAAACTTGGAATGGATTTGACCCAGCTATCCCACTCCTCGGCCTATACCCAAAGGACTTAAAATCAGCACACTACAGAGATACAGCCACATCAATGTTCATAGGGGCTCAATTCACAATAGCCAGACTATGGAACCAACCTAGATGCCCTTCAATTGATGAATGGATAAAGAAACTGTGGTATATATATATATATATACAATGGAATATTACTCAGCTATAAAGAATAATAAAATTATGGCATTTGCAGGCAAATGGATGAAATTGGAGAATATCATGCTAAGTGAGATAAGCCAATCTCAAAAATCCAAAAGAGGAATGATCTCACTGATAAGCGGATGATGACACTTAATGGGGGGTGGGAGGGGGGCAAGAATGGAGGAAGGAGGGACTGTATAGAGGGAGAAGAGAGGTGGAAGGGGTGAGGGGGAAGGAAAAAAATAACGGAATGAATCAAACATCATTACTCTATGTAAATTTATGAATATGCAAATGGTATGCTGTTACTCCATGTACAAACAGAAACAACATGTATCCCATTTGTTTACAATAAAAATAAATTTAAAAAAAAGTGAGTAAAGATATTGGGGTCAAAGGAAAATAAGGGTATGAAAAATCTGATGAAGTCCAGGTTTGGATGAGTATTTAAGTGCCCGTGGTATGGCCCCCAAAGTGTGCCTAGGAGCTTCTTAGCCTCCAAGCACAGGAATAAATAAGATTCATGGCATGTAAAAGATTAAAAAGAAACCTGTGGTTCAGAGAAGCATGGCTATTATTATAAGGGAGCTGAGAAATTTCTCTCATGGCTCTTCAATAGGAAGCCCAGTGTGAAGCAGCAAATAATATCCTCAAACACATTCATATGGAATATGTAATAATATGTCCTAATAAGTTTCCTAGGGTTGTTTCTCACAGTATCTTTCTATGTAGGTCAACAGAATAGTAAAAATGTAGAGTTTAGTAAAAACTTTTATATGGGAAACAAAAATGGCTCCATTTACCCATCCAAGTGTCTGGCTGATTCTAAAGATGGCACTTAAAACTAAAGGGAAGAATGAATGGTGGGTTCTCCAGGCAGCCATCCATCAACATTTTTTTTCTCAAATGTGAAAGAGTTGCTAAGTGTGGGCTGGCAGTGAGTCTGATGTGTGTCTTCTGAAAGCAGCTATGTAGCATCGACCAAGTCACCCTTTAAGGGCAGAACACTGGGCTGGAGCAAAGGTGCCTGACCTTCTAAGAGAGAGGGAAGTCAAAAGTCTGGCCAGCAACCAATATACGAAAAAATGTTCAGCATCATGAGCAATTATGGAAAAGTAATCAAAAGTACACTGAGATTTCATCTCACACCAGTCAGAATGATAGTCACCAAGAATACTAACAATAATAAATGCTGGAGAGGACGTGGAGAAAAAAGAACACCTTTACACTGTTGGTGGGATTTTATTTTATCCTTTATTTTTTGGTACCAGGAATAGAATCCAGGGGTGCTCAACCACTGAGCTATATCTCCAGCCCTTTTATTGTATTTTAATTAGAGACATGGTCTCACTAAGTTGCTGAGGCTGACTTTGAACTTGCGATCCTTCTGCCTTAACATCCTGAGCCATTAGGATTACAGGCATGCACCGCCATGCCCAGCTCTATTGGTGAAATTTTAAAGTAGTACAACCACTATGGAAATCAGTATGAAGATTCCTCAAAAGACTAGGAAGATAACCACCATATTGACCCAGTTATACCACTCCTTGATATTTATCCCAAAGAATTAAAGTCATCATACTAGAGTGATGCATGCTTGCCCATGTTTATAGCAGCACAATTCACAATAACCAAACTATGAAGTCAGCCTGGGTGTTCATAAACAGATGAGTGGGTAAAGAAAACGTGGTATATATACACAATGTAGTTTTATTCAGCCATAAAGAAAGACGAAATTATGTCATTTGTGGGAAAATGGGTGGAACTTGAGACCATTATGTTAAGCCAAAAAGGCCAAATTGAGAAGGTCAAGGGTCACATGTTTTCCTGCATATGTGGAAGCTAGAGAAGAAAAAGGAAAATAAAGGCAGGGAGGGAGGATATCTCATGAAAATTGAAGGGAGATCAGTAGAAGAGAGCAATGGAACCAAGGAGCGGGAGGGTGTGAGGGAAAGGGGAAAATACTGGGGATGGATATTAGGCAAATTACATTGTTATATAATCATTATATCGTGTGCATGTGTGACTATGTAATAACAAATCCCACCATTATGTGCAACCGTAATGCACTGGTAAAAAATGGTGGGGGCAAAAAGTCTGGCCAGGACTCTGCCTGCTCCGAGGCCGGCACACCTGCCGGTGAAGGTGACCCACAGGCAGAAAACAACTTTGGATCTGCTCTAAGTCACAGGGAGTTGGGTGGTTCAGGTACCCAAATTTCATGTAAATCTGAGTGAGGAAAACATTTAGACAGGCGTATTCATTGTGGGCACTACTGGGTTCCCACACGGTGCTGGGGGTTAAGGACAGAGATAGTCCTTGCCTTGAGAGATGGAGACTGGAGAGTAAGTAGATAAACAAAGAGAAAGAACGGGGAGGGGCAGAGGGCCGAGGGAGTGGGGACTTGGATGAGGTCAGGTGAAGGCCTTCCTCAACAGGAAGGGTTGTTCTCAGTGGCAGGGGACGCTGAGGCTGTGACCCGCATAAGCCCTGACCTGGCAAACACTTAGGAAAGGAGCCTTCTGGGAAGAGGCACAGCAGGAGCAAAGGCCGGAAGCAGGAAGTGCTTGATGCTGAGGGACTGAGGGCTGATCCAGGTGGGGCCAATCCCAGGGAGCATGGGTGGAGGTGTGGGAGGAGGTGGGGAAGTGGGAGGCCTTGGTGGGCCACGCGTCAGTCTCGTGACTGTAAGCACTGTGCTTTTGTCTATTCTTTAAAATTACCTGGTTATCAAGTTCCTAGGGTGAATTCACTGTTCAGGTTGGCTAGTCAAAAAGTTGTGGTTTAAAGTTGGAAGCAACTTTCAGCGACTGTAATGGCATGTGAATTGTACCTCAGAAGATCACTTGTAAGGGTCACATCTTAGTGACCAGTGTTGCCACATATACAGTTGGTGCTCAATTAATTTTTTTGGTGATTATGTAATACTTGGAGGCAGACTACAAAACCAACAATTTTGGTTTTGAAAGAGTTGATATTCAGTCCTGCTGACAGCAGGACTTAGGGTGCTCAGTGTCCATTTTGAACCCTCGCTGCGGGTGACAACGGCCTGTGCGTACTTGGAATGCTGTCTTTTAGTTTAGTGGTCAGGGTTGTCTGAGGGCCGTCGTTCCACAGGGGTGTCAGGGCATCGGGACTTGAAGTGAAGCCGACACAAGCTCGGGCAGAGGAGAACCCACTGGAAGAGAACCTTGGCTTATTTGTGAAGGAAAATTCCTGCCCAGCGTGATTGTTGAAGTACTGATGATGTCAGTGATGAGGTACTGAATCATGACGATCAGGAGTGGGCACCAAGACTGTCTTAGGGGCTTCGTTGTCCCTCTTTTGACTTGCAACCTATCCTGAGGGCAGATCCTAGGTCTGCTAAAGCAGTGATAGGAGATGAAGATGGAGCGATGGTATGGGCGGGAAGCTCAGATTTTGAGTGCGTGCCACTATAAACCTCTCCTGAGGGAGGTTTCCAAGAGCAATCTGTCCTGGAGTGCAAGTTGACCAAAACCCTCTCTGATGATAGGATTTGTCCCAAACTCTGGGCAGCTCTCCTGTTGAATGAGACATCTTTCATGTAGAGAGACACCCTACTCCTGAATGGTTTCCTTTCTTTTCCCCCTAGCCACACACTCTGGTTCCTGTCCGTGGTGGCTCCAAGCAGAAGCACACCAAAGGAAGTGAGAAGGAGAGGAGGGTCTTGAAAGGTCCTTGCAGAGCAGAGGCAGACCTGCCAGTGCAGGCATTTCCTCCACGGGCAGCCCTTGCCTGCCCTGCCTCACCAGAGGGAGAGTCATCTTAATTCTTTTCTCTTAGGAAGGGACCCCTACTATCACCAGAGTCCTAGGCCAGAGGCCCAACTCTCAGGGTCCTACTGAATCAGTCTGGCCACTTGTCCCAGAAACCAAACCAAAAAAGTAATGGAGGGAAGGAAAGGAATGGATTTAATACAGCTCTGTCAGGAAGATAAGGGGTCAGGCACTCTCAGCCCTGGCTCTGGTGGGACGGACATGAGCTTCAAGTCTAAACAGGGGAGGAACAGAAGGGGGCATGAAGCCTGCAGAGTTCGTCAGTCTTAGTCAAACTGGTCTACGGGACGCTCTTCTCAGGAAGGGTCAGGGGAGGCCTTACAGGTGATGTCACTGCTGGTTGGGGGGCAGTTTCGACTCTTGTCACAAGATGTTTATCCATTAGACCTGTTGTTCCTGGAAACCAAGGTGACTGCAGGAGAGGACCCAGAGCAAAGGAGACAGACGCAAATGGAGGCAGAGATGCCAAGCTTTCAGCCTGCATTTAGTGACCCTTCAGGCATCTGCAGGCCCAATGGAGAGTCAGGGCTTTGAGCCAAAGCAGCCTCTAAGACCTCGTTACACCACTCTTGGTTGTGCACAACTGGCTCCAGGAAACCTTACGGTGTCTCCAAACTAGATAAAAGCAAGTTCTGTGCTTTCTATTTGGCAAATGCTTAAGGGAATCTACAGGCAGGAGCAGACCATGATTGCACAAGCTGAGGGAGGCTGGTGTGCTGATGGCGGGCGGGAGCGGGCCCTGCTGGCCAGCGCCTTCAGAGGGTTCCAGCCCTTCTCTAAGAGTCAGTTCTCCTCTCTGATTGGCAGGTAAAAGCCCTGTCATTCACTCACCAGAAGAGCCGATTGAGTTTTTGGTGAGATGGTGGGGACTCAGATACTGGTGACAATGTTGATTTTTTTCTGAGTGCTATTTCTCAAAAACCAGTACTGATTGAGAAATCCCTTACCCTTTTTTGTTCTGAGAAAGGGTTTACTGGAGATGACCACTCTGCTCTTACATGTTCTAGCATATTCCAAGATGAAAGTCACCTCCCCCTCCTCATGGCTGCCATAAGAATTGAAGAGGACTTCGCTGCCTCTGGAAAGCCCAGGTCCCTCTCTTTCCTTCGAGCAGTTCCACCTTAATGGACATCTTCCTTATAGCAATGACTTGAATAAAGTCATCCCCTTAATCTATGCAGGTATTTGGCCTTTCACACTGACAGGCACTACCAGAATCTGGTAGGGGAGGTCAGATGATCAGGCAGGGCCCAGTCAACGTATCACTGGGGAACAACACTGGTGAGCAGGTGCCACATGCAAGGAGAGTCTCCAGCAGGCGACAGGCATGCGGACCAAGGGCAGGCATTACCTGAATGGATTTTCATCTTCAGTTAGTCTAGCAAGGTGAAGCAGAGCTTGGGTTGCATAAAAACTAAGAGTTAAGCTTTCTCTCTGGCAGCACACACAACTGTGCTTACGTCAAACATCTGGCTAGAGTGATTCCAAATCTGTTGGTTCAATACAGTTGGGAGATAACTTTGAATATAACCTTTAGCTTGGTACCTGGTGCCAGTAGATACAGACTTAACAACTTATTAATGCAATTTTTACTTGGGAGAACACATGGGGTAGAGAGGAATGTGTTTTTCTGTCTAGAACAAGGTTCTCTGGACAGTCGAAATGATTTTATCCAGACTCTTGCCATTGGGAGATCATTCATTAGTGAAGGAACAGCTCAAAGAAGAGTGAAAGCTTTGGATTTTATAAATTAGGGGGTCATTTTGGAAGGATGGTGGGGAGTGGGTCTTATATTGGATTATGAGAAAGTAAGGTGGACGATTTCTCAACTGTTGCTGTTCACCCTGGCTTGACCTGAGCGTGGGGCTTAGAAGAATAGCATTGTTACTTCCAACCTGTATCTTTTGAAATGAAAAACTGGTTACTGGCTCCTTTTCTGGTACTTGAAATTATAAGTGTATGGACATCGCTCTGAAAGCCATAAATATTTCTGCAGGGCTATTGTCATAAGTTTTTTTTTTTTTTTTTTTAAATGAACTCATGTTGTTCCCCAGAAACCTGGTTCTGGCACCTGCTTTATCTGCTAGCAAATGACTCCTTTGTCTCCAAATGTGAAGTGATTAAACCTTTTCCCCAGCACATAATGATTTCTTTACAAAACTGTCTTCATAATTAGCATTTCTTTAGCGTGGAATGAAAGTAATTATGGTTAAATACACAGATCTTTTCTCTGTAATGGCTTTAACCAGAGTTTGCATCTCTAAATTCTTAGGTGCAATGAATTCTGTCTTTCCTCATTAAGGGCATTTTGAGTCTCCCTGTCTGAGTCCCTGTCTCTCAACTTGAACCTCTAGGGCATCTCAGAAAGCTCTAGTCCAGCATCCCTCTTTAATGGGGATTATTTCAGATGGGATAACTTAGCATTTAGTTCATGCCCACGTAGGAAATCATTGTGTCCTCACATGGCTCTGGCAGGACAGTTGAATGTCCACAGCTCCACTCTTCTTACACTAGAGCAAGAGGCTCGCTGCCTCTTAGAAGTCCAGTTCAAGGAGGACTGGGGTGTAGCTCAGTGGTACAGCACTTGCCTTGAATGTGCTGGTCCCTGTGTTCAATCCCCAGTGCAGAAACAGCAACAAACACAACCAGCTGGAACAGGGTCAGGAGACCACGTTCATGGAGAGCTTTGCCTCTCTTAAACATCTCTGCTTTGTATTTCTCAGACTGGCGCCCAGGGACTGGAGTGAGCTGGCTGTCCATTATGTCCCAGGGCCCACTGTCCTTCAGAGCTCTATCCTCATGACCAACAAAGGGAGTGGGAATGAATAATGCATGGCACGGGAAGACCTTGAACTTCTCAGGGAGCCGGAGTCCAGAGAATGAAGTTCTGAGTATATTTAAAGCAGAGCAAATGTTTAATGAGTGGTTTAATGTGTTCAGCTGCCCTGGATCAGGCACCCCAATAGAGCTGAAGAGGCCTGGGTCCTGTGCAGAGGAGGAAAAAGCACTTTTCCTTCTACCTTTCTCAGTTCTTAGCTGGGACAGATCCCTCCACAAAAGGCAGATTAACAAGAAGCAAACAGAAGTTTATTGACGTGTATCTCAGATATATCTAGGGGGAGGGGGATAGTTGGGTACTCAGGGAAAAATGAATTAATCTCAGACTTTCCTTAGAACTCTGGCTTATGGTGGTGCGTGCCTAAGATTCCAGCTGCTCAGGATTCTGAGGTAGGGGGATAGCAAGCTTGAGCTGAGCCTTAGCAACTTGATAAGACCTTATCTTAAAAAATAAAAAGGGCTGTGGGCGTAGCTCAGTGGTAGAGAACCTTGGGTTCAATCCCCCTGAGGTGGGGGGCAGAAGAGAAAAAGGACTCCGGCTTTTCTAACATCTTTAACAAAAAAACAATGCATTTTTGGAGAACTGACAAGACAAAGGCAAAAGAGCTAGAATCTCTAGGGGCAGCAGGATGTGGGAACACAGAGAGATGAGAAACTCAGGAGACAAAGGCTGGTCAGTCGAGTTTGTGGTGTGTACTCCTCTGATAAGGGTCTAAAGTTGGCTTTGGTGATCTGTCATTTCTGGTAGAAGGGAGGAGGGACAAATTTATAACTTTTTGTTTTGCTTTTTAGGCAAACAGACAAGACACAGAGCACAGAGAGAGAGGCACAGAGCTTTGCATTGCATCGAATTCTCAACCACCTTTAGCTCAGAATAATCCTAGTGGCATGTGTTGGGTGGTACATCCGGGTCTCTTACACTGGCCCTAGCCTTCTTGATGTCATGCTGGAAAGGCTCAGCCAGGCATTGTACCATGTACTCTGTATTCATTAACTTGTTTTCGTTTTTGCATAAATGTCCTAGAGTGTGTGGGTCCCATCTGTCCCAGATCCGCAAGAGCAAACGAAGCTCAGAGAGATCAAGTCACCTGCCCAAAGCTGGGCCCTAAGTAAGGGGTGTGGCTGGATAGGAGCCAGTTCCCTGGTGGATGGCCTGCTGATCAGCATCTACAGAAGGTGTGCGGAGTCAAGATACAGTAACATAGAAAAGTAACTCCTTAACAGATGGTGAAAGGTGTGAGGGTTCTGGAGTACGGTAGGAAGGTGATGGCACAAAGCATTCTAGGGGGCTATCTGTGCTGGCCTTAATAAAGGAGCAGACTCACGTGTCCTTGGGGCAGGAGGCTGGGGGGGGGTACAGCAAATCAGGGGTTTCATACTTAACCATTCCTCAGAGCCCCTGGAGGTCTTATCAAAATATATATTATTGGGCCCCACCCCTAGAGGTTCTGATCCAGTACGTCTTGGAAAAAGATTTTGAATTCACCTTTCTAGGTTTCCAGATGATGCTGATGCTGTTGGTCTGGAAGCCCACACTGAGAACCACTCTCAGCAAAGGCAAGGTGTAGAGTTATAGGGTCTGTTTGGAAGTCAGTAACTTGGCCAATTGAGTTTCAATGGAAGAATTGTGTAAACCAGGGCATTCACAGAGATGAGGCTGAAAAAAAAATTGTTGAGAGCAAATGCTTTTCCCTTTAAGGAAATAGTTTCATTGAGAAAACAAAAACAAAAACAAAAAAACCCAAGGACCTGTGTTCAATCTGTGAGGAATAGAAAGTCCAGTGGCCTACTTTCAGAATACAGTACTTAGTCTTAAATGTAACATTATTGAGAGTGTAAGAAAATTAGTCGAAGAAGACATAGAAGAAATGGTTACCAGCAGTTAACACCGGAGTGTGACAGATTTATAGTCCCTTGACAGAGGAGGTAAGGGGAAAGGGGCCAGGTTGACCAGCAAAGATAAGCTTCATGTGTGCCATAATGCACTCAATTCCAGAAAGGCCTTCCCACCAGCCACCAGAGAACAAAGAGAGGTGGGAACAACTAAGGCTATCTTTCTTTAGGAGACAGTAAAATCTAGGCAAGGTTCAGAAGATTGTCACCCCATACCTTGCACGTTAGGGAATAAAATGCTGATCATAACAGTCTGGGGTGCCTGCTCGCCCAGACTCTGACCTTGCAAGAGTGCCTAATTAAAGTAAAGCCTTGCTTTTTCTGTGCCTTTGTCTCTCAGTTCATTCTTTGGGTTTGGACAGGTGAGCGTGTTTCTCACCAAACACAGGGAATTTTAGTTAATGTGCATTATAGAAAAATGCATTGCTCCCTGTTGATTGTATAATTGGCTTCTACTTTTACCCTTTCTGTATCTATGTACTTTAATCATGTGATTTAGATGTCCTCCATAGATGTGGGACATATTTCCTTCCCTCTGGACTTTGGGTTTATCGCTCTACTTTGCTTTGACCAAAAGGATGAAGCAGAAGAGACAATGTCAAGTTCAGGCCTCAGCCTTGTGCCTTTGTGGGTTTTTGCTTGACCTCTTGAGCCTTAGCCATTGCTGTAAGAAGATTGCACCCCGGCCGCTCCCAGGAGGATAAGAGACATGCAGAACACGGCCATCTCAGCTGAGCCCGGATGAGAATAGTCATCCCCTTTCTCCCAGGGGTATGAGAAATAATAACTGTTGGTTTTAAGACACTGAGTTTTGCTGGGTATGGTGGTGCACGCCTGTAATCCCACGGTGTGGGAGGCTGAGGCAGGAGGATCACGAGTTCAAAGCCAGCTCCAGCAAAAGTGAGGTGCCCAACAACTCAGTGAGGCTCTGTCTCTAAACAAAATACAGAAAGTAGGGCTGGGGGTGTGGCTCAGTGGTCCAGTACCCTCCCCCTCCCCTTTGCCCCAAAAAAGACACTGGATGTTGGGACGGTTTGTTTACTCACCATTAATTTCCTGATACCTCCTCTTTAAAACACGTACAATGAGTTTCATGTATGTGTTTTAGGCTGCCTAATGAAAACACCAAATTCATCATTCATTTTTCCTTGTATGAAGAATCATAAGCTAAGGCTGTTGTGCTTGCAAAGTTGGCCATCATCTGCAAATGCCAAGTACCTTACCCGACAGGCCTTTTATAGGAGGATGGCCACAGTCTCTGCACTTTTGCTGGTCCTCTCCTTGATTTCAGGCTCAGGCAGAGCCCCTTCATTTGGCTGGGGCTTATTATTCTTGAAAGATCTAACGAGCAGTCCATTATGTTGTCAGCTCATTGATTAAGAGTGTCTTCAGCATGAGAGAAGATCATTGTTATGGAAATTACCCTGCTCCTATCTATTTTTCTTAATAAACTGGGTGCAAATGAGACCCTGAAGAGAGAGAAAAGTGAGCTGTTAAACTAAGCTGTAAATTCAGGCCAAATAGTGATTTACCACTAATAAAACATTACACCTTAATTTTTCATAAATATTGCTAAGTCGATTCACCCTTGATTGTTACTCTTTTCTTGGTTTGAGAGATCAGAGTGTGAACTTGGTAGGAGCCCATTTCGGTTCCTAGAAGAGATAGCAGACAACCAGGACAACGCGGTTCATTCTGCTTGCCTAATAAAACTTCCATTAAAAACTCTAAAGAATGAAGTTTCCATACCAAGGTGCTGAGAGAGGGCATGGAATCTCCATGGCCCTTCCGAAACCTTGCCCCATGTGCCTCTTCAATTTCACTGTTCCTAAATTGGATCTTTTGTAATAAACTGGTAAAAGTAAGTAAAATGCCTCTTGAGTTCTGCAAGCTTTTTAAGCAAATTATTGAGCCCAAGGAGGGATTCATAAGAACCCTTAATTTATAGCCAAGCTAGGAGATGTAGAACCCAGGAACCCGATACTTGTGACTGGCATCCGGAGTGAGGGCAGTGTCGTGGCACTGAGCCCTTACACCTGTAGGGTCTGTTGCTGACTCTGGGATGGATCGTGTTCAACTGGAATTGGATTTCAGGATCCCCAGTTGATACCTGGAGTGTTGGAGAATGGGCTGGTCTGAGGGAAGCCCCACGTGTTGGTGCCAGAAGGGTCAAGAGTGAAAACAGAGCAGAGTTCTCTTGGATATTCCCCATGGCCCAACCCCATCTCCCTAAGTGTGTCCTGCTCCCTGCCATGGACAATTTCAGAACACATGACTGTTCTCAGTGCTAGTGTTCCTCAAATTTTAGTGTGGACTGGAATTGCCTGGAGAGCTTGTTAAATCACAAGTTCCTGGTTTTAGCCACCTTTGGGTGTGTGATGGGACCCTAGAATTTGTACCTCTTACAAGTTCCCAGGTACGCTGACACTGTTGCTCTGGAGGCCTCACAGGTCAAATAGCTTTGCTCTACCTCCTTTTACAAAAGACCTTTTCACCCAGATGGCGGAATTGCTTTCTTCTCATCTTACAGGTTTCGTCCGTCTCCGATCATGGGAAGTCCAACCATTGCCTCTTTCAACTTCCGGCAGACTTGGTGGCCTTCCATCACCAAGTGTCTATGGGGCAAAGGCCTCGATGCTAGCATTTTCCCTTTCTGTGCCTGGCACGTGCCAAGTAATAGGAATACAGGAAATCTATTTTTCTGCTCTTGAAGGCCTGCAATCTGAATGAGAAGATATTTGAATGGTAAAGAGTTAACTTTGCACCCCAAAAGGTTTGGCCCTTGCCCAGCTGCTGGGAGATAGCCACTAAGCCCTGGAATTACCTGCTGAAGAGTGTCCTTGTTTACCTGGAGGCCTTGGGTCATACCAGTGTGCTAACAGTGTGTCCTCATTCATTTAAGCTGTTCTAACAAAATACCTTACACTGGGTAACTCACAAGCAACAGGAATTTATCGCTTACAGTTCTGGAGGTTGGAAAGTGTAAGATCAAAGTTCCAGCAGATGCGATGTTTGGTGGGGGCTCTTCAAAGTTGGCACTTGTTTCTCCCTCAAGCCTCTTTTATAAGGGCACTGATCTCATGCATGAGGACAAAGTCCTCCTTAAGGCCTGATTTCTTAATACTCTCACATGGAAGATTAAGTTTCAACATAGGCATTTTGGGGAGACAAGCATTCAGACCAGAGCATAGTGTCATTTTTGATGGGGACCCTGGGCTATTCCACATCATCTTAACCTCTGGAGGCCACAGACGGAGGTCAGCCACAGAGGGGTCTACGTGACTAAGCTCCGGTAAAAACCCTGGACACCAGAGACTCAGGTGAGCTTCCCTGGTTGCCATCCCTGTTGCCACCTATTGTCACTGAGAAGTGAGCATTGTCTGCATGATCTTGTGGGGAGAGGACTCTGCAAGCTCATGCCTGGCCTCTGGATTCTACCTGGGTGTCTTCTTCCTTCACTACATTCTGTCACTTTAATCAACTGTGACCGCAAGTATGCTGACTTTCTGAGTTCTGTGAGTCCTTCTAGCAAAAAATTAAACCTGAGATAAGTTTTAGGAACCTCCTGAGCTGCAACAATAAAAGTGTGTAGCAATGAATTACCTAAGATAACACGCGCTAAGTGCTAAGGGGTCAGGTGGTTCCACAGGCGCTTGGTGAGGGTCATGGGAAGCTCGTGGAGGAGAGAGAACTTGAGTTAGTCCTTCAAGGATGGGTGAAATTAAAACAGTGAAAAAAATCCTACAGTGTTTACTTCATAAAAAGTTTTGATAAGATAGAAAATGGAGAAAAAAAGGAAATCAATTCTAAAAAAGCATCTCCAATTTAATATGCTATATTGAATTTCCTTTTGATCTTTACATGTAAATATAATTATTTTCAGATTTTTAATATGGAAAATTCCAAACATGTATAAAGGTAAAGGAAAGAGTATAATGAGCCGCACATATTCATCACCCCATCGTTATACTTGTGGCCCATCTTGATTCCTGCCCGTATACCTCCTTCCATTATATCAACTCCCTGAATAACCTTAAATCAAACCCCACACATTGTATATTTTCATTTGTAAATGCTTTTATATGAATCTCTTAGAAATAAGAATTTCCTTTCTAAACGTACCACAATACCATCATCACCCCCACCCCAAACCAGCAATAATACCTTAAAGTCATAAAGTATTTAGGCAATGTTCATCTTTTCAAGTTTGTTCTATAAATTCCTTTTTTTAGGAATTTCCTATCTAAATAATTGGGATCAGGATCCAAATAAGATCCATACCTCTTAATTAGTTCATCAATTTCTTAATTCTCTCTTTAAATGTCAACTTCAGGAAGGCATGATTTGCAGATAATAAATGCTCCGATTTTAGGTGTACAGTCTTTCTGCCATAGAACCACCGTCCCAATCAAGATGGCAATCATTTCCATCAGTTCCAAAAGTCCCCTTGAGCCTCTTTGAAATCTGTCTCCACTTCCACCTCCTTCAACAGCTCCTGGCACCCCCGATTAGATCTGTCACTGTGATTTAGAATGCAGTTTTTGGATAAATCTCTCTGACAACCCCCTGCCCCCAACTGCCTCCTGCACTTGGATTTTCTCTTCTGCCACTTTGGAGTTCTCTGGGGCTCTCAGGATTGGCTTCACTGGTGTCAAATCTTTTGGGTAGAATGTTCTTTGTTCTGATTTTTCTAGTGATCTAACTCCACCTGTTATCTTTCTGAGAGTTAAAAAAAAATATAGCCTTTTGATGGCCTTTCTTGTTTTCCTGTGGTCTTGTTGTTTAAAAAAAAAATCTATGACCTGTCAAACTCAGTGGGAATATAAACAATAAATAGTTTTTTTATTTCTTGCAGTCATTGCCTGTAGCTGTACTTTGTCAATTTCCTTTTTCCTGGCCCTTAATAAAATTCTGGGCAAATTTTTATACTCTTTCTTCCTTTCCACTTAGTCCTGTCTAGGTTGAAACTCTCGTCTATATTTGATTTAAACTCTTCCCCTCCTCCAGGTACGGGCAGTGCAGTGGAGGGGGGCTTAGTTTGTCTTTGAAGAATGTTCTCCTTTCGCTGTATCTGTTTCTTCCAAAATCAGGAGCAGATGGGAAGGCACAGTGGAAGCGGATCTGATGCCGATGAATGCAGGGGCATTGGGAGGCCATCCTGGTAGGAAAGGTCCAGTCTGGAGAGGGGGCCTCTGACATGGAGGTCTTCCTGGGGGAAGTGTCCGGTTCTCCCCAGGGCAGTGATTGCCTGGGCAGCCTGTCTCCTTGCAGCCTGTGCTGGTGGTCTAGCCATATGACTACGGTGTCTGTGTGTTTGTGGGGTGCAGGGAATGGCGAGGGGAGAGAGAACTGGAAAAGTGCGGTTGCTCAGAGGAAATTTGGGGTTCTCTTAAACCGAAGGTGCTGAAGGTCCACCAAATGCCCAATGCACCTGTTTCCAGACCTCACTTTTGAGCAACTGCATGTAGAAAAGGAGAAGCGGCTTTCCCAGAAGGAGACGGTATGGGCTACGTTCAAACTCTTTCTCATCTGCCCCTAAACTGTGTTTGATGCTTTTGGAAAAATACAGTGAGCTAAACGCTTGGGACTTAGACTTTCAGGAACTGCTGTATCTTTGGTTTTTATGCAAATAGCATCCTTCCTTTCTTTCACAAAGGCGACGGTGAGAAAGCGTTTAGATTTTGTTATTTGTATATGGTTTGTTGTCACTTCCTAGCAATCTCATGCTCATATTATAAGCTAATCTCTTTCTGGATTTGTTTTTCTTTCCGAAGCTGATTTGTAAGTTGCTTTTAACTCTTTACTGCACCTGAGACTGTGGTGGTCCTGGGCTCTCTGGTGACCATCTTAGAAGGATGCAGGAGAGCCGGCAGCTCTCACCCTCTGCTTCTCAGGCTGTTACTAAACCCCAGACTGGAAGGCCTTCCGACCAGGTTTATGAGCCAGGGATGAATTTCCTTTCTCTCCAAAATGAATCATCACGAGACTCGACCAATGCTAGAAACACATTTAATAAAGGAGCTTCTCCAGATGGTTGAAGGTAGATGGTTTTAAATTCAAAGCATTTTTTATTATAATCACAATTCTGTGCACAGATTTAAACCGACACTTTGGGACGTTTACAGATGAGATGCTCAGCAATCTGCTACCAGGCATCACGGTCACTAGGTTTTATTGTTTCAGAAAAAGTATAATGACTATTGAGAAGCACTAATTGCCTACAGTTTGGTGTGAGAGAAGAGCATATTCCATTTGTTCTGCTCTGTGGACCCTTATTTCACCAAGACAATTTAAGGTACCTAAGAAAACAATCACATATTGTTCTAATCTCTGTAGCATTTGGAAATTATTTCTTTCAATCAGAGGGCATTTTGAACAAACTTTTTGGCATTTAAAATCCTCTAATGAAAGCAGTAAAATACAGTGAGAAGAGAACACTCTGAGCATGGATTCCAGTTTTCATCCAGTTTCTTGTAGGCTTTATGAGCATCGTCTTGTTGGGTAAGTTTCCTTAGTGGTGAACAAGGGAGTCGGGCTAGTTGATTTCTAAGGTCTCTTGTAGTAAAAAACAAAACAAAACAAAACAAAACAAAAAACAAAAACAGAAAACCAAACTTTGATTCTGTGTTGTGATAAGAGAAAAATTGAAGCACATTCAGATTGTAAAAGGATTTTATATGCATAATCAGTGACTGATGAATTGGAGTAGCACTGGACCTCGAGCGACTGTTACTCCAGAGAGGACAAGGGACGATGATAAAATTTTTGCAGAAGCAAGACAAAGAAAACACTTTGGTTTGTTAGAGTGGAAGGTTCCTCGTGAGAGAGGTTAGTTGTTGGTTTCCGATGCAGTTTCTACTTTCAGTTTACTGTTTACCTTGGGCTTTGGTTTGCTCGGTAGGAATTTAAAGTGCTAGAGTCACCCCAGTTTACAGATCTCCCAATGAGAATTTTTAAAAACGGATGTATTAAAACAAACCAAGAAATCATTCAATAAATTATTTGTAATATCCTCTTGATTGTTACACACTCAGCCTCTGTTTTACCTACTTATTCTTTGGCATGTATATTTTTAAATATTTGGAAGGGATCAACTATCCCATTATGTTTTCTAATTTCTTATGGCTGATCTAAGGAAAGCTTTGGTTTTTGTATTTTTAGCTTATAGCCAGTTGTGTTACTGAATGCTTTTTGTTATAATAGGTTTCTAGTTGAGTGCTTAGATTTTGGGAATAAAATCTATAAATTATAATTTAAAAACCTCATGGATGATGTTGAAGAATAGTGATAGCAGGCATCCTTCCTAGTTTTGAATGTTAGTGGTACGTCTTTATTTACTGTGATGTTTACTTTTGGTATATGTTGAATAGTCTATCAATTTAGGATGTTTAAAATTTGTATTTTACTTAGAATTTTATTAAATGCTACCTATCAAAATAGATATATGTGACAGGCACGATGGTGCATGCTTGTAATCCCAATGACTGGTGGGGGCGCTGAGGCAGGAGGATCATGAGTTCAAAGCCAGCCTCAGCAACTTAGCGAGGCCTATGCAACTTACTGAGATCCTGTCTCTAAATAAAATATAAAAAAGGACTGGGGATGTGGCTCAGTAGTTAAAGTACCCCTGGGTTCAATTCCTGGTAACATCTTCCACCCCCCAAAAAATAGATATGTGGATTTTTCTTCTTTAATCTATTGATAGGCTGAATTGCATTAATAGATTTCCTGGTGTCAAACTATTCTAAAACTTTTAATCATTTTTAAGATTCCCATAATAAGCCCAACTTGCTCATTGTGCATCTAAAAATATGTTCAAATTCAAAATGTTTATATATAAGGTAAGGTTTTTCCATCCATGTTATTAGTAATGTAGGGCTAAAAATTCTTTGCATTCTAAGAAAAATGTTTTTTGGATCAAGGTTAGGCTTACTTCCTAAAATAATTTAGAAAATTGTTTTCATCTTCTCTTGTGCTGTTATAATTTGAATAGAATAGGAATTAGATGATCTTAAGGGACAGGTGGAATCTATGGGCCAATACATTTGGGCCAGGTCCCTACCGTAGTGGTAGACAGTGGACATATTTCCCCAGTAATTCTATGGATATTGTTCCATTCTTTTACCTCTTCAGGAGTCTGTTTTGGTGATTTATGCCTAACAGTCACCAATTTCAATTTGATATTCAAATTTATCATCATACAGTTATTGACATTAACTATTTTGAGTGCTTTATTCTTGATTTATTACATTCCAGCCTCCCATACCCTCTTCCTTCTGAATTGTTGTCCAGAAGTTTGTTCTTTGCATTCAGCTTTTCAAAGACTCCATGCTACTTTTGATTTCCTTTATAACATGTTGAGATTTTTTTTCTGTGCTTGAATCCAGAGGCACTCTTTCGCTGAGCTATATCCCCAGTCCTTTTTTATTTTTTTATTTTTTTTTGAGATAAGGTCTTGCTAAAAACTGAAGCTGGCCTTGAATTTGTGATCCTCCTGCCTCAGCCTCCTGAGATGCTGGGATTATAGGCATGTGTCATTGCACCTGGCACATGTTTAGGTAACAGGAAAAGAAACACAACTTTGAGTTAATTCTTCATGGTCCACCAGATTGAGGACATTCCAAAAGGGTGATTCATTATTCTGTCTAGCACTCCTACCTTGACCCCTTAATAGAGTTTAGAAGAGGACCAAGACAAAGAATTAGATCAGGGAAATCAACCCTGGCAGGATTTTTGAATAAATAGCTCAGTGGGTGGGCTCTGTGACTTTACGCTCCTGTGACTGACATGTAGCTCAGAACTCATAGTTGGGGAGACACAGCTCAGCAGCTTGAAAGCAGTGCATGGTGTAGTTCAGGCCGAGCTTTGGGGCGCGACAGATCCGTGCTTAACTCCTGGCTTTGCCACGTACAGATGCTGTTGCTTTGGGCAAGTCTCTTGTACCAGTCCTCATCTGCCTGCTCATTTAGGGAGAATTAAAGGAAAGAAGATATGGAAAGCATTTAGCTGGTACCTGGTTTACTTTGGTAGGAGGTGATCGTAGTGGTAGTTGTTAGTAGTCTAATATCTAGTCTCATTCACAAAGGTGAAATTCTATCCTTTTGCAGCCATTCAGATATAGAAACACCTTTCTTCTAGCAGTCTGAGCTATTTTCCCAGAGCAGGGAGGCCTTGGACATGCAGTCAGAGTCCCGTGGCCTCCTCTGCACCTGCCTGGCCCATTTATCAAGTCAGACGACCTCTGTGAGACAACCTTGCTTCTGCCTCTTGAACTCAACAATGAAGCAGGACAATGAGGCTGTGTGGGAAGAGGGTGGCTGATAGGGTGTCTGCTTCCCCGACATGCGTTTTTAATTTAGGAGTTTGGGGTTTCAATATGGCAGTTCTCTCTGGAATGTCAGAGAAGGCCATGGTCCTTTGGAGAGAAGGATGGGGCAGCAAGCAAAGCAGTTTCTGTCTCCTGGAAGGTTCCCGCTCTCTCTTTGCTTCTCACCCCCATTGAGTGTTTACTGTGCTGTCTGAAGGGAGAGGACAGGGAGGTCTTGGAAACAGATTCTAATGCCGGAGCTTATGAATCTCGGTGAAGCCTTGACTTTGATTCCGTGGGACATGCCACGTGGCCAGGCGAGTCTCTCCAGGTGTCTCTCCTCAGCCCTCATCGTTTTCATCCCTTGGGACTGGTAAGCTCATGGCTGTTAGTCGAATCCCAGGGTCACAGAGGCATGTGAGGTTGTGTACAGGTTATAAAGGCCAACACAACCGCCTCAGTGACTTCCTAGAATAATCCTATGAGGTCAATAGAACAGGTAGAGGATTAGCTCCATTTCCTAAGTGAAGAAACTGAGGCCCAGGAAGGAGAATAACTTTGCCTACCTCTGGCAGAACCGAAGCGGACTGGGGTTCCAGCCATGAGGGCTTCTTTCACAGGTTAGTGTCTCCTCCTTAGGGACTAAATCTCAGGAAGTTCTTAGTGCTTCTTTCCCAGAGTCCCACCTTAGCTCAATTTCCTTTAGTGAGAGGGAGGAGGGAGAAGGGGGAGAGAAGGGATGCTCTCTGCTTTTCCACGATAGAAACCTTTGTCCTCAGTTTGCCCTGCAGCCACCCAATCTGTTCTGGAGAGGGTCTTTTGATGCCCTGATCTCCAGTGGTTTCTCAAAAGTTCCCGTGTGAATCAGCTCTTCACCTCCTCTCCCAGCAGCACAGACAATATAAACGTAAACTGTCATCATCATTACCTGGGACCCCAGGGAAAGAGGTGACATTTTCTTTGAGACTGCAGAGAAGCAGAGGCAGGTGCTGGGAAGGGTTGTTTAGCAAACGAAATGTCGCGGAATGTTTTACAAAGTCTGCTGAAGGGACAGGTTGTTTACTGAGAGGGTGTGGATGATGATGTTGGTTTGTTCTCTTCTCTCAGAGGGAAGAACAAGCAGACGCAGCCCATGGCCCAGCTTAGTTCTCTTGATGCCTCTCCTCTTGCCCTGGGCTGATGCTGGGCTTTGCAGGACAGCAAGGGACTTCAAGGCCGTAGTCCCTCAAAAAGGTGGCAACCTCTGATTCTTTCTCAGAAAGTGGGCAGAATGTCAGTTCTCCACCAGGGTGAGTTAGCCCCCCAGGAAACATTTGACAACATCCGGGGACATTTTTGGTTGTCATAACTGGGGAGAAGTTACTAGGATGTAGTGGGATAGAGGCCAGGGAGGCTGCTGACCATCCTGTGATGGTAAGAATATTCTGCCCCTGTGTCAATAGTGCTCAGGATGAGGAGCCTGGGCCCAGTGAGGCCAAGCGTGTCACAGTCACCGTGGAAATGTTGGGTGGATGGATGGTGCTGATGTGGTTGAGTTTTGAGTAGGGCAACCCTGGCTAGCGTGATTTGGGGGATCATTTTTTTTTAAATCCACAAATGAGACATGATTATATTATTATTATTATTATTGGCAGTGTTAAGAATTGAACCCAGGGCCTCACACATGCTAGGCAAACGCTGTACCACTGAACTACATCCCAGCCCTTTTTACCTTGTATTTTAAGACAGGCTCTTGCTATGTTGCTGAGGCCGGCCTTGAGCCGAGCCTGCTGCCTCAACCTCCTGAGTCACTGGGATTACCGGCCTGTGGCACCATGCCCAGCGAGGCATGATTACATTCTTACTGCAAAAGATGGAAGCAATACAGGAGTCAGGAGGACTGTGGCTCCCGCTGCGTCCTCTGCTGCTCTCCCTCTTCCTGCTATCCTAGCTCCACTCTCCTTTCTGGAGGCCACGTTCTAGGAACTTCCAGTGCACCCTTACGTTCTTCCGTGTGTAAACGGGACCATGCTTCTGCACCTTACCCTTTTTACTTAACGCTTTGGTGAATAAGCTTTGGAGCCGTTCAGTTTTACCATGTAGAGAGAGCTCGTTGCCAGAGTCATAGATGTACCAACACTTCATGGCACGTACTTCATGCCAGGGGGACACCAGATACGTGGCATGTCACTCCTTGAGTCCTCACATCTTCCATTTCATGGATCAGGAAGTGGACCCCCCAACTCCCCTGCGGGGAGGCCGTCCTACCAAATCCTTGATTTTTACCCTTGCATTATTCTGCCTGTCCAGAAAGTGATTATCTGGGGTTAGGAAAATATCAGTGACATCCACAGATTGTCACTGGACACCAGTTATCTGCTCAGTACAGGGCCAGGCGTCCATGCCCTCCCTGAACTCCGGCTGCAGGGTTATTAGAAGTTCCGGACAGCTCTGTGGTGCTAAGTGCAGTAACAGGCCCCAACCTTGGAGACAACCGTCATTGCTTGATTTAGGTCCCAAGGGCAGTGGGGTGGAGAACCCAGAGCCATTTTTAATTAGAAACGGTCTGTCTTACTGTCCAGACTTTGCACCTCTGTCTTTTGAAGCATGCCTGATAATAATTTGCCTTACAGTCTTGCTCCCGACTTCTACAGCAGGAGGTGTCAGAAATCGAAATAATGTTCCAGGCTTTGCAAAATGGTAGTTTTTGGAATGCCACTGTCTAAGCTTTTCATTCCCATTTGATCTGTTCTTCTCATTATTTCCAACTTGCAAATGTGTCTCACTGAATACGTCAATCCCTTCCCTTCCGACCCTCTAGTGCACGTCTCTCTTTCACCAAGGACGACTTTTCAGTAGTGCGAAATTCACAGGCATCCCCAAGAATATAAGCCCGTCCAAGAAGCCCTCTGTTACTCCGGGTGGTGACAGCTACTGTGACATGCTGGGGTGGAGTGCACAGCTATGGTCACAATATATTGTGAGGATGGGACAACAGATAAAGAAAATGCACACGGGATTTTAGGAGACCAGAGGAGGCCTGTGTCTATGCTCTGGGATGCCTCACATAGGGTGACCCACTGTCCATTTTGGCTTGAGACTGAAGAATTTCAGGGATGCAAGATGTTCAGTGCTGACGTCAGAAAAGTTCTACAAAACTGGGACAAATTGGTCATCTCAGCATCGTGTTATTAAAGCAAATAAAGAAGGGATAAGCTTGAGGCTCTCTCTGTCACCGGGGTGCCTGCGTTAGCACCCACAAAGCCACTTCAATGTGAAGGTAAAACAAAACCCAAGCTTAGCCAGTCAGAAACCATCTAACCCTCACTAGACACAATCCACAGGCTCATACTCAAATGAGGCAAATGCCTACCTGTGGCCAAATAGGTAAGTTTTTAGCTTTGCTTTGAGTTGGGGCCATAAAAGTTCGCTGCTCACACCATGAGGCCAGCTCTTGGAACCTCGTCTGGTTTGAGGGCTGCCTCAATTGTGAATCCTTCCATTTAATCTGTGAGGTTTGTCTAGAGCTTTTCTTTTGACCATGGGTTAGCAAGAACACCACACTTCCTGTGAGCATTCTGGCCAAAGGAGGGAAAGAAGAAAGGAAAGAACCAGTGACCTCTCAGGTCTTGACCTCTCTGGTCCTGCAGACCCTGGTGGGCACCCTGGTGGCTCCGCTGTTGCCTGTGTCATGGGCAATTTCACATCCTCTGTGCTCTGTGTGCTGCTTTTGCTGTTTAAGACTGGGAGGCTGGTCCCGGGAGGCCTTCCCAGGAAGCTAGGCTCTGGGGACACTGTTGGCAGCTCTGGCTGGCAGGCTGGTCATGGAAAATTGATCCCTGCTTTCTGGCCAACTGCTAGTGTATTAATTTGTCATGTGAAATAGGAACTACCACAGGGATGAACATGCATGTCTTCCGCTTGTGATCCTGTAAGGGGAAATTTACATGGTATATCAATCGGGTTGTGAGTTCAACTGAATGAGACAGAGATCCAAATTTCATAGCAGCCTAACTTAACAGAAATCTAGTTTCTATCATATAAAGTCCAAGCCCAGAGAAGACCCTAAAGGCCTGCTTTCTATTTTTTTTCATCATTCTAGGGTATAGCCTTATCCATGGGTCTAAGGTTACCCCTCAGTGTGTCTGCTTTCCAGCCTTGGGAAGGGAGAAGAGGGCAGATCCATTTCCTCCAGGAGCTCTAGCCCGAGGCCGCCTCTGACTCTTCTCACACAGGCCAGAACTGAGGCTCGTGGACAAGCCTGACGTGTGGGCACCTGGAGACGTGGTATTTATTCCAGGTGGCCACATGTCCTGTTCGGTGCTCCTTCATTAAGAAATAAGGGGGTCCCTCTCCCTGTGGAGATGGTGCCTTCTCCCTCAAGCGTGCTTACCTTGCTTTGCCCAGAGGTGCCTGGGATCGCCCTCCTCTCCCTCAAGTGTATATCTGCTGTCCTAAGTAAACCTTTGTCTATGCCTTTGGGGCGATACAAAGAAGGGGCTTAGAATATACCACCCTAAATAGGCCATTTTTTGAAAACTATAGGCAAGTGAGAATCAGTTAGGCATAAGAAGGTTTTCTTCTTTGATGGAGGGGACATAAGTATTAAGAAGGGATCAGTGAGTATTAGCCAATGGCCTCTGCCCCACCTGGACGCCAAGTCATGACAAGGACGTTGTATACCAGGTGCAGAAGTGAAGAAAGCAGCGAGAACTGGGTGCCCAACCCCTGTTAGAGGCTTAGACACCCACCCTGACAGCAGGCATGTACCAGCCCAGGTCCAGGTTATGCAAGTGTGGGGTCGCGCTGCTGCGTCACGCGGAGAACCTGGAGCATGCTGCTCTTCCTGACACTGGGCTTTGTGTGCTCCAGGCTACACAGCTTTTCCTTTTTCAGTACAGGGCCACAAACCCTTAGTCATCACATGGAGCCTAGAGTTTGATTTTTGAGAGCGTGGGGTCTGGGGATGGAGCCCGGGGCACTCTACCTCCCAGCCCCACCCCCACCCCAGAGCTCCATTCCAACAGACTACGAGTTCCAGGAAGCCAAGGAATGCGTCTTGCTCGTTACCACCTGGGCGTGTGCCTGGTACATGCTAACTGGGGGCTTGATAGAGAGTTGTTAGATTAATTAATGTCCTCCCCTATTTTGATCTCCTTACTCTTGAGAGTGTTAAGCCCATTTACTCTATGGCAGATAAGTGGATCCTGGACTTCCCCGGCCCTCCTCCCTCCTGGTCCCCGAAGATGGCCTCTCTCTAAGTTGATTTTGAATATCAGTTTCTGATCCTTCAGGTGGTGATGTCATAGTTCAGGTCTGAGTTTTCAGAGGCCTCCTGACATTCCCTGCTTTTATTTACTTGAAATAAAGGTAATTTTGCTGTACTGTTTGCTACTGAATTTAACTTCTTTGTGTTTGCTGCTGATTCCCAATGCTGGAAAGTCCAACGATGCTCTTTAAACAGCTAGATGGAATAACATAACGCCCTTGAGTTTTGACTATCGGGTTTTCTTTGAGGCAGCAGAATTTTTTTAGCAGCATCCAAGATCTCTGGGATTCAGGCACTTGAGCCTTTTCTTTCTTTTCCCCCACTTGAGCCTTTTCTGATATTTGTAGGTGTGAGCTGTGGAGCCTTGGATTTTAATCCTCAAGGCATATTTGGAAAGGATGCTCCTTTTGGTAGGAAAGCAACTTCTAAATTATCGAGTGAGCCTGGAGCTCCTGTGAAATGAAATCTTGATGAGATTGTCAGGGAAGGATTGTGATTTAGGCTTGTGGAAACAATGCCTGGTGTGAGCCCGCAGGCCGTGTCCCGATGTGGGAGAGGGTGGAAATAATTACCCCCAATTTAGGAACCCCTGCAGAGAGGGCACTCATATTGCAGTATTTTTCTGGATCATTCTTGTAATGAAGGAATTCTCTGTTTTCACAACGGGGATTTTTCAGAGAATAGAAACATACCGATCGGGAGTGGGAAGGGGAAACGCGAGGAGGGGGTGTAGGGCTGAAGTTCTGCCGAATCGTGGCTGGGGGGTCTTGGGCAAGAGCTTGGAGGGTTTGGCTCTATGAGTGAGGAGTCGGTTTCCCCAGTACCTGGGTGACTGGAGACACACTTTTTTTTTTTTTTAAATTTATATTTCGAATCATCCAGTGCTTATTGTGTATAAGGTGTTAATTAAATTTTGATTAAAAAGTTGCGATTCTTCTCTTTTCAGGGATTTACAAGATGGTTAGGGAGACTGCAAAGCTGGGAACTTGCTTTCTAAGACCTCATCCAATTTGCTGTGTTTTCTCTGAAATTTGCACTTGCTTGCTTCAGATCTTGGGGATCCTCTCAGAGCTGGGTTCATGGAGAGGCACGTGGAGGAGGAGTGACAGGCTACGGGAAGACGAGGGCAGAACTCGGCTGGAGCAAAGGTCTCCCAGGTGATGTCAGCGCTGCTCTCACAGGGATGGATAGAGAGTCTGGAGGGAGGATGTAGTCTCCTCTCTTTGGGGCTGAATCTGTCTTGTCCGTGTGACAAGATTCCTAGGGAGAGAGCTGAAGACAACTGCATTTCCTTTGGAAGAGGATTTCTCAGACAGATAAGGGAGCTCTGGAGACAGGCCCTGCTTGCGCTGGGGGCAGACACAAGACAAGATCAGAGAGACCTGAGTTCTGAGCCTGTTTCCTCCGCTTTGCATGTCGCAGTGCCTCACTTTGGGGTCTCATTTTCTGACAGAACATAACTGAAGACCAAAGCTCCAGGCAGCGTGGGTTTTCCTCCCACAGGCAGGTGGATGGGAGCCTGCAGGTGAGCCCGCATCTGCATCCGGTTCACGGTGCTCTTCTGTGTGCACCGCTCGTGTGGAGTCCACAACCTGGTCCCCACAGCTGCTTCAGGGCCAAGGGCTGCGTTTGGAAACATTTTACAGATTGGGAGACTGAGTCAGAGGTTAAGCAAAGTTACCCAGCTGGGAAGGAGCTGAGTGACGTTTCAAACCTAGAAACGCTGATTTCAGGGGTGACCTGCCTCACCACCATTCCAGACAAGTCAGCAGCTCTCCTCTGTGTCTAGAAGGGGTTCCGATCATGGAACCCTAAATACACAGCTTCAGCATGTTGATTATTTTGAGATGAAGCCACTTGAGAAACAGCAGATGCTGGAATGGCTCACCCCCCACTTTCTATCTAAAAACAGATCATAAAATTTTCCAGGAGAAAGGTGCCTGCCTGAGGCAGGAAAAGGAGAACTTTCTTATCCTCAGAGACGGGGAGCTGATGCTGAAATGGACTGGTATTTACAAACCCACTGACGCCTACGTGGCTTTTCAGGATGAGGGTGCAGACTCCTTGGACCTGATCTAAAATGACCTTAAGAGCCCCTGGCAGCCAAAAGCCTCTGAGGAGCCAGGTGGAACGGGTACAGGGCCTCGTGGGCCCAGATCAGAAGGCAGCGTTGCTGTCCACAGCTGCAGGACCTGCCAGAATTATCCACAGGTGCCCCCTGGACTGGACGGGGAGCAGGCTGTTCCACAAGGCCTCTAGTGACCTCCAGTCAGCTCTCTATTTACCCTTACCTGACCCCTTCAACCCCTCACATTTGAATGCTCCTCCTGTCTTGTCTCAGGGCCTCCAATAAAACTCTTTATTTGCACAAACCTGGTGCCATTGCCTTGGCTTCTGTGTGCCTGCCTCAGCAAGCCCTTGCCAGGCGTCCCTGCCAATACGACCTTGCCTCCCGTGGCTGCCCATGTACCTCCTCGTCTCTTTCCCACAACTTGACACCCTCGATGTCTAAGCCCCTTTACCTACTCTTGTCACATCACAAACATATTTTGGCTAAAAAACTATCTGAACTCTCTGTCCTAATCACCTCTTATGGTCATTTTTCCTGTGAAGGCTTCTGGGTACAGGTACTAGGAGATGAAATTTGTATTCTTTTTCACTTAATTTGTCTTTAATTCTCAGGCCCAGCCACAGAACCCAGGAGGGCAAAGTTTTCCCTCTGCTTCAATCCTATATTTGATTCAGTTATCTGAATTTTCTCCTTCTATAAGCTCACAGTGAACAATAGCATTTTATTTTGGAATGTTAGAAATCATGCTGTAGAGAGGGAGCTAGGGTTTATTTAAAGAAACATTTTAAGAATGAAGCTGGGGCCAGTGTTAAATATAAATTAAAAAATAACCTCTCTTTAGGTCTGGTGGGAAAAGCTATTTTGGTACCATGCAAGTAAGAAGAAATGAATGGAGGCTGGGCATTTCGAGGCCAACCTCAGTAACTTATAGAGACCCTGTCTCAAAATAGAAAACAAAAAGGGCCGGGGATGGGCTAAGTAGTAGAGCGTCCCTGGGTTCCATCCCTAGTAGAGGGTATGTGTGTGTGTTGGGGGCAATTCTGAGGAGTCAAACTGTTTGCAGGAAAAGTTTCGCAGGGCATGTAGCAGGTACATGCAATCCCCCAGATGGCCTGGAGGGTCATTAGTCTTGACCAGCACGGGCTTAGCCACCTGGCTTCTTGCTGGGGGCTAGGCCGGAAGCAGGATGTGTGGATGGGTCCTTTACCTGTTTGGTGGGAGGTTGTTCTCCAGAGAGCAGAGAGCAACCCACTGGGTTGTTATCCACATCACGGTGCTAAGAAATGAGGGGTGCAGGGGCAGCAGCAGCAACTTTGGGAAAAAGAGGTGATTCTTTCGGTGCTCTGAAGGGTGGTATTTGTGTCTGGAAAAAAAATTAAGTTCTTCCTCAACCTTTTAAATTCAATCTACATATTTTACTATTTTAAGTCTAGCAAAATCTAGTTATTGCATACTGAATTCTAACTGTTCTTGAGACTGAAAGATATGCACACAGTAAGGCCATTAGTCTATCACCCCACACGATTTGGGGAGCTGACACAGGAATCTGACTGGTTTGGACCCTGTTGGGTGCTTGTCAGAACCCATTGCACATTCTGTTCATTCAGCTGCAAGAGGAGTGTGGTCGCCCAGCCCATGGCCCTGGTTTTAAGTTGTGCAGTTCACCCTTCTGTCTACATACAGTACCACTTAATTTGACGACCCAATTAGATTTTACACTTCGTTGGTTCTTAAAATATGCAAGTGCTTTCCCTAGCCAATTCTAAAAAGCCTTGACCTTGGTGGACTGTTGCTTTTTTAAATGTAATCCCTTCAATCCTGAGCTCCTGCAGAGTGTCAGCTTATGTCTGACCAGCTCCATGTGGTCAGTCCTTCCATCCTAGTGACCAGTGAATAGGAGAGCGTAAGGACCACATCATAGGTTCAGGAGTTGACTATACACGTTTTGGGGGAAGCAGAGGCACAATTTCATGACCAGACACTACAGAAGGGATTTGCCAGTGGGGACGTTTTGAACAATGCAGCTTGACTTTGGAACCTCCTGTCAATGTGGGGAGGAAGGAAATGGGAGCCTCAGAACAGGCCGGTCTTTGCTGGCAAAGCATTTAGATGAACGGTCATGCATGAGAGAGAAAGGCACACAATTGAATATGGCATAGGTCTGTAACCCCAGTGCCAGAAAAGCCCGAGAAAAACATGATTTGAGATTGGAAACAAGAATGCTAGAACAGTCAGGACTAGGGATATGCAGAGTAAGATTGCCAAAGGTTTGGGATCAAGTGTGGTGTTAGTCACACTTTTCCCTCTGGGGGGCGCTCGAGGACGCTCTCCTCTCCATGGGGATAACCTGGTGTGAGTGGAATTGAAAGACTGTGGTCCTAGTGGACAGAGCATTTAGCGGGCATGTCTCCTTCACAGCCTGAGTGAGCAGGGCGCAGAGGGAGCTGGCAGGACTCTTGGGCTCAGGAATCCAACGTTTCTTTCCAAAGAGAACAACTGACTGTTCTGAAGATGCATAAGATGAGCGTGATCAGCACGGACTATAGGATGGCTCTTTTCCTATTTTGCTTCTCTTCTCTCTCGAGGAGAGTCTCGAAAAGAGAGGTAGAAAGCATACTAATAAAAAGTGAATCAAAGTGGAGAGCCCAAGTGGCTCTCATGCTGATTCCAGGAATCTTGAGGCAAACTGAACGTTTCCTGGGGCATCTCCAAGTGGGGTGACCCAGCCACTGTGAGTGGTTTTGAGGAATTGTGGAGAAAGGGAGTGGTGTTGAAGTTTGGAGAACTACATAAATTGTTCGGATTCTTCAAAAGGGAAAGACGGATTTCTTTCCCTCCTCAGATTATAGATTGGTGAGCTTGACAACTGAAGCCTGTCAATACTCTAGAATAAATCAAGGCACTTTCTTGTGGCCCCTTTGAACTGAATCAATAGAGTTACTGTGGGTTTATGAGGAATAAGACAGATCTGATCTTACTTCCTTTTTTTCCTAACAGCTGTTAGACCCAGCTGTCAGTTACCTAGTTAGAATTTAACAAGGCATCTGACGGGATATAATCTCTGCACAAAACAGAGTATTGTAAGCAGGGGTTAGGATAATTAGGTGGATTTATAACAGAACCACAACACAAAGGCTATTGATTAATTGACTTCTCCCTGTAGAAGACTTTGATGGTGGCTACAAGGTGTTGTACAACAAAACTTAAAAATGCAGTCCTTGGTGTTTTCATTCCAGAGCTCAAATGCTAGAATGTTTAAATGCCAGAATCCTCAAATAGCAAAGGAGGCAAAATAATTTGGACAAAAGAATAATTTTGGAAAGATCACATAGATGAAGTTAGGGGCCAAGATTAAAGTGTTTATTGATGCATGTGTAGACCAGGTGGTGGAAACAGATCCCAAATTCCATAATTGATCACGTACTGTAGAATTTATTCATTGTTGATGTAACAGCCTGAGGTGGGTTTCGTGGTTGGCTGGTAACCTTCCATAAGGACTCAAGCTCCTTCTATCAGTGACTCTCCTACCTCCAAGGGCCTCAGTAGCATCTGCCTCCAGATGTGCACCCAGAAAGAGAGTGTTGGGGAGTCTCATGTGCCTTTTTTAACTTTTTACTGTGGAATATTTGAAACATGTATAAAAGGAGGAGCTACTTAAGTTCATCCCAAATGCTCATCACTGAGCGTCAGCCATGATGAGTCAGGGCTACCGCTGTTTCATCCTCTGTCTCCCATCACGTTCTCTTTCCTCCTCCTCACAGGATCATTTTGAAGCTAATCTCATCTGGCATATCATTTTCTTTTTCTTTTTTTCTCACCATTGTCATTTTATATGTTAAATGTGTAGCCAGGGACTCTGTGTGGTTTAGATATGAGGTGAGTGAAAAGCTCATGTGAGACAAGGCAAGAAAGCTTAGAGGTGAGATGATTGGGTTTGAAGGTTTTAACCTAATCGCACATTAATCAGCTGGTAGGGATCAACGGGGTGGTAACTGTAGGCAGGTCGGGTGTGGCTGGAGGAGGTGAGGCATTGGAGGTGTGCCGTGGGGCATAGACTGTGTTCTTGGTGAGTGGAGCTCGCTCTCTGCTTCCTGGTGTGATGTCATGAGCTACTTTCCTCCACCACTCTTTTGCCATGATATCCTGCATTGTCTTGGAAGCCCCCAGGAATGGAGTCAGCCATCTTCGAACTGAGACCTCTGAAACCCTGAGCCCCAGATAAACTTTTCCTTCTGTCATTGTTCTTGTGAGATCTTTTGGTCACAGCCACGAAAAAGTTGACTAAAATAGCCTCTATTTTTTTAAAAAAGTTTATAGGCAACAAACACCATTATCACCCCTGAAGCAACAGAGGAGTTCCTTCATACCATCAACTATCTTGGTGTTTGTATCCCCCGAGGCAGATTTTCTCTCTGCCTCTCAGTAGTTCATTTGAAGTGTGACCCACACAAGGCCTTGCACACTGTGTTGTCTGTAAGCACACACGTGTGGTCGTTGGCAAGGGGGTCAGCTCTCTTAATCTCTAGTCATCTCCCCACCCACTTTTGCCCATTGTAACTTGTTATTAGAGCATTTGTTCTGAAGTTTCCCACAGGTTGGATTTTGCTGGTTGCCTCTCCAATGTATAGTTAAGCATATTCTGTTGTATTTCCTCTAAACCCATAAATACATGCAGAGTCTTGTCCTGATTCAGATTGACATTTTCGGGCAAGTGTACTTCATAGGGAGTGTGTGTTTTGAGTATTGATGATCACTGGGTGGATTTATTATTTCATCAGGGGTTTATAAACAGTGCTGACCTGATTCTCTCACTTTGTCCTCATTTATTGCCAAGTTCTATAAAGAGGAACGATTCTCATGACCTTTTGAATTATCCTGAGGTCCCACCTACTTCTTACCTTCCTCACCTTCTGCTCACATGGTGTCAGCTTAGCCTGAGTCCTGGGGGCCCCCCACCGGCAAGGGAGGCTGGGAAGTGTCGTCTAGCTGTGCATCTGCTGAGAGAAGGATGTGTGTTCTGACCACCAGCTATGATTACACAGAGTGAAAGTCACCTGTGAGGTGTTTGAGGCCCATAAACTCAGTTGCCCCGTTTGGAAAGGAAGGGACACAACTCAACTTAGCAGCTGAGTTGCTGAGTGACAAAAGCTTAGCAAAGACATGCCAGGCTGTAGCCACCAGAGTCGTGAGGAGCCTGGGCGGCGTCCAAGGGGACAGAGTCCAGCACTTGGGGGAGTTCTTGATAAACCACTGCAGGTGCTCAAGAGCAGTGGACTTGGTGGGGTTCAGAGCCACATCCTGGGAGGGTGGTTACAGGGGTGGGGAAGCTTCATCCCAGGCTCTGATGGGACTTGGGAGGATTTAGAGTTCTCAGAGGATCTGAAGGGCTGTATTCTGGAAAAGGGATCACACAGGATCTGAGTGGACCTGGGGTGAACCTGGAATACTGGCGAAGAGGCAGATGGTGGTGGTGTGCAGGTGTCTCCTTCCCTTGCTTGTAATGATTTGTTCCCACAGGCCTTTGTTGTTGATGGCCTTGGAGAGACCATGGACCTCTTGCTCCTGGATGTGTGTGAAGGGGGATTCGGTCCCTTTGGATGGAATGGGCTGGGAGCTCAGGAGGGGCTGGTCCTCTCCCCTGGAGAGGTGAGGACTACACGCCGGGTTGGAGATCCAGTGTGTTAGTTGGATGGACCTGCAAGCTGTCTGCTCAGAAGTGGGACACAGCCTGTGGGCTAAAGAACATGTTTAATCATCCACTTTTAGGTGATTCTTCTGCTTCTTTTTCTTTTTATCCCCCATTGCTGGCACTGGGGCTGGGGATTCAACCCAGGCGTGGGTTCTACCACTAAGCTACGCCCTCTGCCCCCTAATGTGAACAATTTGGTAAGCTTGGACTTGTGCAAACACTGCTAACGCCATTCCCACAATCAAGGCCATCTGCCCTCCAACTCCTCCCCAAGTTCCTTGTATCCATTGCCTTATTTATTTTACTTTTGGTAAGAGCCTTAACCTTGTTGAGTGGGTAATACCATGTTGTTGACTCTCAGCGCTACATCGTACAGCAGATATCTAGAACTTATTAATGTGCTGTGACTGAAACATGGCATTGGCTTAGTGGCAGCTCCGCATTGCTCCCAGCCCCTGGTAACCACTATCATATCCTCTGCTTCTATCCCTTGACTCTCGTAGACACCCGTGGAATCGAGTGATACCTGCCCTTTCATGACTAGCCTTTTGCGTCTGACACAAAGTCTACAGGTTCATCCTGTTGTAGCACATAGCAGGACTGCCTTCCCTTTGAAGGCTGAATAATACTCCACTGTGAATCTATCACATTTTCTTTATGGGTTCATCTGCTGGTGGATCCTTGGGTTGCTCCCCTAGCTTGGCTGTTTTGAAGAGTGCTGTGATGAGCATAGATGACAATGCAGATATCTCTTTGAGATCTTGGTTTCAATTCTTGAGGATGTGGATGTAGGAGTGGGGCTGCTGGGTCCTGTGGTAATTCTGTTTTGAAGTTCTTCTGAAATCTGCCCCGTTTCCCACAGCTCCAGGGCCGTTTTACACCACCAATGGTGCACGAGGGCTCTTACTTCTTCCACATCCTCACCAAGCTTCTCTCTCTCTCTCTCTCTCTCTCTGGTAACAGCTACTCTAACAGATTATGAAGTACTATCTCATAATTTTGATTTGCATTTCCCCGAGATCTTTTTGTTTCCTACAGAAAGAAATGACCGTTTAACTTTTGATCAAACCTTTTACTTAGAGAAATAAAAAATTGGGGGTTGGGCACAAGATACACCTGATAACCAGTTACTTCTGAGCATGAGCACATGGTTCTCTGCATACCCCTTCCTCCTCTGTGTAGCACTGTGACACTATGTGCCAACCCTGCAGGAGTGGCCGGGGTACCCAGTGAGCAGCACAGGAGACTTGCTGAGCTCACAGTGGAAAGGAAAAGCAGTGTGCAGGGGGTCAGAGGTGCTGCGACCTGGGGGAAGGTGCGGGCCTGAGAAAGAAGCGAGGAGGAAGGTGGGCAGGTGGGCAGGGGCTGGGTGGGGTGCCATGAGAGCTTAGTGGAGTCGTGGGTGTGAAGCCCTAGGGAGAACTGAAGGCTGGCTGGGACTTAAATCAGGGGCCAGGAAAGGTCATTCCTTGGGAGTCCCTTCTAGGGGAACAACCATGGACAGGAGGGAAGGTGGAAACATGGCATTTTGGGGTCAAGTGGTTTAATAGTGTGGCATCGACATGTAGGGGGTGGGACTGAGGGTGACCCTGGGGACTGGCCCTGAGGGCTGGGGATCCAAACTGAAGAGCTGGGGCTTCTTTCTGAGGGCTTCCAGCCCGATTCCCTTGGGTGGAGGAGAAGGCACAGAACTGGGGCTGGCAGTGGGCACCTCTGATTCTGGGCCCAGCTCCGCAGTCATCAGCCTCTGGACGTGCACGACTGCCTTTCCTGCGCTCATCCTGAGTCTCCACTTCTGCAGAACAGGGAGGATGAATCAGGAGAAGCACATGGCTTGGCTGCTTTGGGGTCAGAGAGCCCAAGTTCGAATCTTGCCTCCCAGCGTGTCTATTACCCAGTGTGTCTCTTAGTGGAATGATAATGACACAAACTGGGAATACTAATGTCACCGGCCCACGGAGTCATCATGTGGATTACGTGAGAGAATCCCTGTGTGGTGTTTATATACCAAGGTGCTGGGATTTAACTGAGTATTAAGTGCTCACTATACCAGGTCATTAGCACTAGTCGGCCCCACTTCGGACCATCAGCAGTGCACAGTTTCTAGAGGTCTTGGATGCGCGGAACCCTGTGGGGGCTGCCCAGGGGAGGGTGTGGAGGGAGCCTTGGGCGGAGCCCGTGTCCCCCTCTCTCTGCACACTGCTAGAGCAAACCCGCCTTCACCTGTTTTAAATAGCAGGACATTGGTTTGAGTCTCCACTCAGCCCCATCACTGAGGAAGCCATTGCACCACGTGACACCCAGGTTTCCTGGGTTGGAAGTCCGGCAGTTGTGGGAGTTAAGATTGTGAGGAGCATCGTCACCTGTGGCTCCTCAGCTTCTGTTGATGCCATCCTGCCTCCTTTCCCTCCCCTGCTATGGTTCACTCTCCCCGACTCTGACTGCCCTGTCCTCACCCCCCATGTGTCCTCACCTGTCCTTACCTATAGCTATAATTATCAGGGGGCTCTTTATCAGCCGCCTTCATCAGCCACGCGTGTTGAACTCTTCAATGGAGAGGTCTAGAGAGGCAGTGCCTTCAAGCTAAAGGAATGAGTCTGGAATGGTGGATTCTCAGACTTCATCCTATCAGCCGTCTGTGAAGAGAGATTTGCCCCTTTTCCGGCGAGGTTCCCTCCTGTGTGTGCAGAGTTGAGATGGGTGTATGGATCCAGGTATCAATGCTTACTGTAGCTGGGACAGCTTTGAGTTTCATTTAATTAAGTCAGCATTTGATTCAGTTTTCTGAATTCTTACCGTGGAAGAAAATGTCAGCTGATAAAATAACAGGAGGGCCGCATTCCCTTGCAGTACCCAGAGTCGAGCCCCGGGGGTGGTGCTGGGTACACCCGCAGTGTGCCTTGCTTTGCCTTAGAGAGGCTCCCCAGAAGCAGACCCTGAGCCACAGACCCAGGCTGGTGATTTAGGAAGGATGGGCACCTGGGAGGAGGTAGCAGAGGAGGCAGGACAGGAAGGGAGAGCAGGGAGTGCAGTCTGGTTTTGGGTGGAGACCTAGCTTCTGTCGGGTCTGGAGGAGAGCTTGGCGTGTAAGTGGCAGCTCAGACCTGGGCCCTTGCACCTGTCACCAGAGGCCACAGCCACTGAGGGACACAATCGCCTAGATATTTCCATTCTGCTTAGGAGAGGTGTGTCCCAGAGCCCAGGGGCTTTCCTCTGAGCTGCTTGTAGTTACAAGCTTTCAGCAGGAGCCAAGCATGGACACATGGCACCAGGAAGGGGATCCAATGGGACCCTGGTGGGTATTGATAGTGTCCAATGCAAATACCACCTCCATACCCAGGGGTACCTGCCGCAGGCTCTTTCAGTATGTTAACAAACTGTGACATAAAGTGAGAGGCAGGACATTCATGAGGTGCAGCACCCCCCCACCCCCAAATACGACTGTAGCAGACCACAACGTGCTACTCCAAATTACTCCCCTTTGGCGTATTGATTATTTTCAAACTGGTTGGTCTGAGAAACCGTGGACCCAAGAGCAGCTCTGAAAGTTGGCCTTCTGTGAAGTACCAGGAAGAGAGCTGATCTGGGACAGCTTTCATTACGTGAGAGACTTCCACCTGCTTAGCAAGGCAAACCCTCCTCCGCCCATTTCCTCCCAGGCCCTGCGTTCCTGAGCTCCGGATGCTGCAGGAGCCTCAGTCATCTGCTCTCCCGCCAGCCTCCTAGGCCCCCTGAGTGTGCATAGGTCATTGAAGTGGTTCTTTCCTTTTAACCTATCTCATTTCGCTTTCATTCATAGATCAGCCCAAAGCCCTGGCAGGACAGAGAGAAGGGTATTTCCCCTCCTTCATACACATTTCTGAGACCTGGGTTGTGGGACTTCACTACGAAGAGGAACAAATCCTAGTGTGCTTTTCCCGAAGCTTGAGGGAGGAAGGGAGGTTTATTCAAAAGCTCCGTTGGTCATTTTGTTGTGCCTAGGAAGACAGCTCGGTGGGGAAGCGGGCTTCCCTGCCCGCTGCTCTCCACCCCTGGCAGTGGCTGTGCATGTCAGACCAAGCCACTGGCAGCGGGCCAGCCCAGCACCGCAGAGCCTGTGGGATCGCAATCAGGATGTCTTTAATTCTTCATGGGCCGGTGCCTCTGGGCAGCTGGCTTCGTTTATCTTTAATGAGAGTCTGCAATTCTTTGTCGTCCACTTTGCCCGGCTAACTTTGTAAGACCAAGAAATTGGTCTTAGATGTGCATCTCTGAGTCCAGTCTTGCCTTTTATGTAGTTGTAGGCCTGGGCAACAGTTCAGTGCAAGGAGCTTTCTTAAGCTGTGCTTGCTACACAGTGTGGAATTAGTAATGTCCTGAAATACACGCGTGTGTTTGTGCCCACCGCTGCTGCCAGGTAATGCTAACTTTTGAGATTGACAAAACTTAATTCAGGGATTCCCAGCTCTGGGGCCCCCTCTCTCCGGAGAAGTCTCTCTCTGTTGCTTTTGCAATAAACCTGCTGCTTGCTTGCTAGGAAAAAACAAACTTCCTTCAATTCCTGTGAAAAGGGTAAACAAAAGCAGCCAGTCTTGGCGCAGCTCCTGGAAGCATTTTTCTGGCTCAGGTTATTTTCCTAAAGCTTCTGTTTTCTTCACACACGGGGTTGAGTGTGGTTTTCATGTTGGAAGTGGAATCTTGAAGATGACCTTTCAGATCTTTTTGTCTTCAGTTAAAAAAAAACTTGAGAAAAAGAACAGTTTAAAAAACAAAACAAATCACACTGAGGATCTAGTGTTCTAGGATTAAGCATGACTAAAGCTGATTTTTCTCTCATATAAAAGAGTCTGGAATTGGTGCCAGTTGCAGTCACACTTGTAATCCCAGTGGTCCAGGAGGCTGAGGTAGGAGGATCGTGAGTTCAAAGCCAGCCTCAGCAACTTAGCAAGGACCCAGGCAACTTAGTGAGTCCCTGTCTCAAAAAAAAAAAAAAAAAAAAAAAAAAAAAAAGGACTGGGGATGTGGCTCAGTGGTCAAGCACCCCTGGGTTCAATTCACAGTACCCTTGTTCCCCTCCCCCCAAAAAAATCTGGAATTGAAACTAGATCCCTATTTCTTACCCTCTAAAAATCAACTCAAAATGGATCAAAGACCTAAATTTAAAACCTGAAATGTTGAAACTGCTAGAAGAAAACACAGGGGAAACACTTGAAGATGCCAGGCACAGGGAACAACTTCCTGAATAGCACTCCAGTAACTCAGGAGATGTAGCAAGAGAAATGGGACGGCCCAGTCTAGAAGCTTCTGCACAGCAGGTGGGGGAAAGCTCTGCCTGCTTCTCTTCTGACAGAGGGTTAATATCCAGAATATATAAAGAACTCAAAAACCTTAACACCCTTCCCCCACCAGAAATGCCATCCATGAATGGACAAATGAATGAAATGGACACTTCTCCAAAAGAAAAAATATGAACGACCAATAATTATATGAAAAAATGTCACATTTAGCTCCCAGGAAAAATGCAAATCAAAACTACACTGAGATCCCATCTTAGCCCAGTCGGAATGGCAATCCTCAAGAACACAAAAATCCAACGAATGCCAGTGAGGATTGGGCAGGGGTGGGGAGGACCACGGAAACACTGTTGTAAAATCTACCACACGAGGGCTGGAGTTGTAGCTCAGGGGCAGAGCGCTTGCCTAGCAGGTGCCACACACTGTGTTCGATTCTTAGCACCACATGTAAATAAGTAAAATAGAGGTTCATTGACAACTAAAAAAAAAAAAAAAACTACCATTTGATCCAGCTATACCCTTGGTATATGAGGTGTTCCTCAAAAACAACTGAGGCCAGGTGGGCTGGTGCATGCCTGTAATTTCAGGGTCTTGGGAGGCTGAGGCCGGAGGATTGGGAGTTCAAAGCCAGCCTCAGTAGCTTAGCGAGGCCCTCAGCAACTCAGTGAGACCCTGTCTCTAAATAAAAAATAAAAAGGACTGGGGTTGTAGCTCAGTGGTAAATCACCCCTTGGTTCAAACCCCAATACCAAAAATAAAACACCACCATCAACTGCTAAAATAAATCAACAAACAAAAACCACACACACACACACACACACACACACACACACACACACACAGAAGCAAGCAACATCTCCTGTTTTAATGCAGAAATATCGAGAGGTGAAATGATGGATTATGAGAGGGGTAACCTAATCAGCCCATTCTAGTTTGGATGGACTGGATGGTCACCACAGTCAGGTGGGGTGTGGCTGGAGCAGGCGGGTCACTGGGGGTGTGTGTATGGTATTGTAATAACAATCCGGTGGCAACAGAGCTCAGCAAACAGGAGCCTGTTCCTTAGGTGGGGATGTAGCAGCTGCTGGGCAGGACCTACGGGAGCAAAGCCGGAAAGGAGCGGCTAAAAGGCACCCACGGTGGCTGATGGGGACTTGAAGCTTGGGGTGCCTTAGGGTTGACTGTCTGCTAAAGGCCCGCGTGCCGAGGACTTGGTCCCCGGGGTGGTGCTCTGCGAGGTGGTGGCGCCTTCAGTAGCTGGGGCCCAGTGGGACGTCTTTGGGTCGCTGGAGACGTGTCCTCAAGGGAACTGTGGGCCTTGGCCCCTTCTTTCTCTTTTGCCTCCTGGCCACAGGGGAAGCAGTTTTGCTCCGCCACCTCCTCTCTACGTGATGTGCCCCTGGCCTCAGCCCCACAGCACCAGAGCCAACCAATTATGGACTGTGAGCCTCCAAAACCGAGAGCCAAAGTTCACCTTTTCTTTATATAAATCGATTATCTCAGGTAGCGCATAGTGACAAAGACGATTCAACCAGGATATTTCATGGCAGTACCTTATCCACCCCAAATTCCTTCTCCAGACCTTTCCTTTTATTAGTGCGTTTTAATCCTGCAGAATAACGACAAGCCCTAGTCGCTGTGTGTTCCCCTGGTGGAGTCCTTCTGACTTCCAGCCGTCGGGGAATGCACCACAGACGGCGTGGAAGACTCTGGCTCTGGTCATGTGTCCAGGAGCCACGAGCTGAGGTTCCAAGTCACAGAGCAGAGCTGGGGAGAACGCGCTGCGACTTCACAACTGAAGGCACTGGCCGGGGTGGACTTCCCCTGAATGCTGCTGTGTGTCAGCAGATCGAGGAGAAAGCTGGAAGGCTGTTTTACACTTATGTAAAAGTCAGGAGTCAGGACTTGGTGCTGTGAGTCAGGCCCAGGGCGGGCAGACTCAGTCAACCTTATTTTATTATCAGATTTATCCACAGACCCATCCATCACAATCATTTCTAGCATCTTGATGTGTTTCCTTCTAGGTTTTTTTTTTTTTTTTTTTTTTTAACGTATAGAGACGTGAAAAAAGCTAATTTGGTTCTAGGCTATGCACATAATTCTACATCACCCCATTCCTTGTTATAATGATAACAATAATCATTATTAAAATTTTCTCTGTTATTTTTATAACTATTTGAAATGACATTGAAATATTTGACGAGCTATAGCAATTTCTTATTCACCAATATTGAGATTGTTTTCTTTGCCTGGCTATTGTTCATACTATTTTGGGGCCAATAGCTTTTGTGCATTTAGAATTTTTTTTCCTTAGGAGAAGTTCCCAGAGGTGGACTCAAGAAGGGTCTCTCACGTCCAGAGACTGATTGTTCTCCAACACGACTGAGCTCACTTCTGCTTCTCTTGGCAGTAGGGAGTGTGGGGTCGCCACATTTCCCCCGCCCGGCGCTGGTTGGTGGGAGAGGTGGCTGGTGTTGGGAAGGTCAAGTTCAGGGCTAAAGTTGAGCTCAAAGAGAAGATCCAAACTGTCCTCCACCCCTGGGGTGTGCCTGCAATGCCGGAAATTCACCGTGAGAGGAGGAAATTGAGATATGTGGCTTCTTTTTGGAGAAATAGGGTTGAGGTAGTAAAGAATGATTTTAGTAAATATTTCAAAAAATAGATTGCTTTCTCCCCTTTGTTTTCGTCCACGCCCTGGGAGATGCTCACGAATTCTTCCACAGACAGACCTGAAGATAAGTAAAAGCAAGTCAAGCTCTTTGGGACTCAGATGACTCAGGATCTTCCAAAGCTGGCTGTCCAGCTGCCACCTGGGGTGGGAAGCCCCCTTCCCCTGGGCCAGGGACAGCCAGATCCAGTGGCAGTGGAGCAGAGCCTGGCTGGGCCTGGTGGCATGACAGCGAGAGTCAGGACTGTGGAGGGGCGTGGGAAGGCGGTGGAGCTAGGCAGGGGACAGGTGGCTTTGTGGGGCGGCCTTGCTGGGCCAGCAGGGTGCCAGGCAGGGCAGTCGTGGGGAGTTCCTGCGCCTGTGGTGAAGTACAGGGAGCAGTGCCGACCTGCTCAGCGGGGCTCCAATGGGTAAAGAGCTGCATGCGTCATTATTCAAACTCTTTTATTTGTCAAAATGTGTTTATATGCCAGGTTTTGCCCCAACTTCTGTTCATCCTGGTGAAGGGGGTCCTTGTGGAAAGGGGGAGGCTTGGTCGAGGATCCCTCGCTTCTCATTCACTCACTCAGGAATGTTTACGGTGAACAAGGCCCTGGGGACCTGGCTCTGACCAGGACAAAGCCCTTTCCTCTCCTACCTCTTCTGCAGCTTATGCCAGGGGAGGGTGGGCACCTCGGGTGTGAGGAAGGTGGCGTGGAAGGCAGGGTGCTGACAGAATGAGTCCCAGCAGGGTTGGCCTCACAGGAGTGGGACCAGGTGGCGGCAAAGGGCCCTGGACTCAGAAGGGCCCAAACTTCGATGTTTAATGTTCTGCTAGTGCATCTTAGAATTCATGAATAATTGTATCTTTGGACTTTTGTAGGTGAAGTCTGATAGGGCCATGGAGCATATGTGCGAGCAGAAAAGACAGGCACAGTATCCACCCATTTGCATGCAGAGTTCATGATGTCCCAGGAGTCCAGGGCTCCAGTAGCCCCTGTGGGAGTTCAGAGAGAAGCAGAGAGAGAACAAGGCCAGTGTGTTATGAGCCTGTTACCTTGAGCCCTGAGGGGGAGGGTGCTGGCCACCCAAGAGGCTGCATTTCCCATTCAAATCACACCAGAGGGGAGGGCGTTTGTCCTAAGACTCTAGAGACACTCGGATCCTATCATATCTTTTGTCGCTTGTGTTACTTCCCTGGGTAGTCCAGCCCATGTGCGGAGAGGGAGAGGGCAGGACAGGGAACCCTGGGGCCTGCCTTCCTTCCGAGAACACTTAAGGTAAAGGGTGTTGGCAGACATGGCGTCGGGCAGGAAGCGGAGTTAGTGTCTCCAGCATTTACACTCTTGGTAAAAGCAAATATTTATGTTTTGTGAAATATGAAATGCAAATCGTGTAATTTCGGTGATGCCGCATACCAGTTGAATGCTATTGTATTTACACTGAAAATCAGTATTGTACATTATAAAGATGGATGGTAAAATTCATGGTAGTAATTTTCAATGTTATTTCCTTTCAGTTTTCTACTTAGAATGACATTAAATGACAAATATAAAATACCATGACAAGCAGAGAGAGAGAAGAGAGAGGAAAAAAAAAAAAGGACATTTAAGAAGGGAAAAGCTATACATTAGGATTTCAGTGGTACCTTTTCCCCCTGCTTTTTGAACAAAGGCCCTGCTTTGTCATTTTGCACTGATGTCTGAACACTACCTGGCCTGTCCTGAGTCTGGGTCAGTGGTTGCGAGGGGGCCCATTCCTCTCTTCTTTGGTTGCACTCTGGACTCTGGATGCTTCCCCCAGCTGCTCTCGCGTGGTGGAGATGATGTAATAAGAGGCAGGCCTGTGGGGCAGATCCTGAGACAGACGTCAGAAGACTGGAGTTTGAACCAAGTCAGTGTGGACCCGTCGGCCATGTTAGTTACCGCTCAGAGCCTCTGTCCTCATTGTAAGAATGGGGTAAGGTGCCTCCTTCTCAGAGTTGGTATGAGGATCACCATCATCATCGTCGTCATCTACAACGTGAGCGGCACATGGAAGGTACGGGAAGGTTAAGAAAGAGAAGAAACACAGTTGTTAGGACAGGGCCAGGAAGGTGATGATTTCAAGGTAGGGAGAGAAATTTACCCACAAATGCGAGTGTTTTGCTAGCATTCATTCTGTGGGTCCAAGCTTTGGTCTCCCATCTGTACAATGGGCACCTACTGTGGACTCCCATTTCTGCTCCCAACACCCATTCCGCCATTTCAAATAATTTCTTAATTACTGGATGAACAGCCCAAGTAGCAGCTGTGACAGGTGCTTCCATCCCAAACTAAGTCATGAAGGGAATTCCTAAGAGCTCTGTCATTCCCAGACCAAAGTTATGTTCAGGTAGGTAGGTATGCTGATCAGTACAACAGGCCAGCCAGTGTGGATGCACACTCACGTGGTGGTGATTGGTTTTGGTGGGACAGGGAGGAGTGGGTGTTACCTAGAAGTCCTGAGTGTGCAGATTCCATCTAATCCTCTATGAAGGACCAATGAGCTTATTCTTCATTGTACAAACATCTCACAAGCTTTTCAGATAAAGGCAGATTTACTGTGAAATGAATCAAACTTTGAGTCACTTCCAGGATGCCGTGGATATGTTCATGTGGTCATATGTGATTGTGAATTTTCCAAAAGTAAGATTTTCCACTGTGATTGGTCAGGACATCTGGTTTTTCCACCCCAACTTCCCAGCTGCCACCAACTTCTTTTGTCCAGTGATGCTGGGGTGCTCAGCTCATTTCTGGATCCAGACAAAGAGAAGCTGAAGTAGGATAACTAGGGAGGTGTTTTGTGGTTTGGTGTTATTTCTGTGTGGAGTTATTTCTACTCATCTCCATATAGAAGTAGCTTCCAGAAAGTTCCTGCATCAGGACTACTGGAGTTAAGACCAGCGATCACAGCACACGGCAAGCACATCCTCTGATGCTTGACGTATGTTGCCCTGGAAGAGAAATAAGGCTCCAAATCTATAAAGACCGAAGCTAGTCTGTGGAAAATTCTCCCATTCATCAGACATGAGAAGATAAAATAGAGGAATCATTTCTTAATTGTTTTCTCAAAGTGGAAGTTTTTTCCTGCCCAGGGTTAACACCAATGCAATTAAGTTACCAACATATCCCAATATGTTTTTTGTTTTCTATGGGATTATAGGATATAGAACTCATCAGAATTTTGTTTATAGAGCACAAATATGTAGCAGTACCATAAACGATGAAGCAGTTTTGTATGAACGTATTTCTGCATTCCCAAATATTGGGCCAAAAACAATTTCTGAAGCTGAAACAAAGTTCTCAATATTTAGTATAACAAAAACAATTTGGATTAAATGTGCTAAAGGAAGGACTGAATTCTTTTTCTAGTCTCTCTGCAGAAAGTGGTATCAAATCATTGTCTCACAAAAGGGTGAAGACTCTGCAGGCAACAGTGTAGGAAAAAAATGGGATGATTGATGGGTGACAGGCAGTTGATTAAAAAACTGGTCTTATAAATGGGTTCTGGATGTTTTCCAGTTTAAAAAAATTCATAATTTGTTATTTCTGTTCTTCTTTTATCAAGGTAAAAAACAATACAGACCTTCTTAATTTTTTTTAAGTGTAGAGTATTGTTGATGATATGCATATCATTGTACCATGTATTTGCATTTAATCTTTTTCTTGAAGTTGGTCCCCAAATTATCTAAATTTCAGGCTTTATAAACCTAAATGTCTCTTCCCCAGAACTTCTACCATTATGGCACTTTCAAAACCAAGCATTTTCCTTTTTTTTAATTTTCATTTTTTAAAAAATAGCAGCTTGATGGAGATAAAATTCACATACCATAAAGTTCACTCTTGTAAAGTAGCCAATGGTCCTTAGTGAGTTTATAGAGCTGTGTAAAGAGCTCATGCTTCCAGTGCTCATGTCCTATGACCCTTCCACTTGAATCAGAGCTGGCCCCTTGACTCACTTGTAACCAGCAGAAATGACAGTGCACTCACTGTCTCTGAGGTTGGCCAGACAAAGCCTTGAAAGTTCTGCTTTGGTTTCTTGGAGTTGTTCAGAGGGAAGCCAGTGTAGTCGGTTTTATAGTGTTCCTCAAAAATCCATGTCCACCTAAAACTTCAGAATGTAACCTTACTTGGAAATGGGGTCTTTGGAGATGTAGTGGGCTATCAAAATGAAGTCATTCTGGATTTGGAGAGGTCCTAAATCCAGTGACCAGAGTCCTTATGAAAGGAGAAGACACAGACCACAGAGAAGTCTAGGAGAGGATGGGGGTTGACATTGGAATGCAGCATTTACAAGCCAAGGATCACCAAGGATTGCAGGCCCCCAGAAACGAGGAAGAGACGGGAAGACTTCTCTTTCAGAGCTGCTGGGAGGCACCAATTCTGCTGACATTTTGCTTTCAGACTTCTGTTCTTCTAAACTGTGAGAGAACGAATTTCTGTTATTTAAGGCGTCCAGTTTGTGGTAACTTGTGATAGAAGCCCCTAGGGAACATAGACACTGGCTTTCAGAGACTTTCGTGAGACCACAGTGCTCTGAAGAAGCTGCAGCTGGCTGTGTGCAGAAAGAGGAGCCCAGGCAGTCACTGGGGAAAGTCATCTTGAATGTCATCCTACAGAGTGTTCAGCTAACTCTGGTCCCAGTGAACATCTGATTGCAATGCCATAAGAGACCCCAAATGGAAACAGCTGGGCTAAATTCAGGCCGTGTACAGGCCCATGAGAGATAATGGCAAAGATGGTTTTAAGCCATGGGTTTTCCCTGATTTGTTGGGTACCAGGATTTTGATGCAAGACCTTTCCCTGACCATGGTCTCCTGAAAGTGGGGCTCAGTTCTCCTATCTTCAAAGAAATCAGCCCTCATCCCTCTGTCACCCTGGAGTTCGGGGAAAGAACATTCTCTAGCTCTTCACCAAAGACTAGCTCCTCTCTTCAGTGAGTCTGAAACCTGATGGTGGGGTGAATCTTAAGAAAGCAGAACTCTTTCTAAGCATCATGGCAACAGATTCAAAATGACACGAAAGGCAAATGGGGAGAAGACATCATAAAATTGAAAAGAGCTCCCTCTGGGAGGACTTTGGATTTTAAAGGAGGAACTGGGTGTGAATTAGAGGAGGGACCCTGGGAGGGCACTTTGGAATGGACTTACCCCTTTGATAGTTCATTCCTTCATTTGAAGACAGACTGAAGGAAGTCCACTGGACTCAGTGGCTACCAGGGTCATGTCCCCTCAAGAAGAGGCCCCCCCGATGACTTTTAGCATACATATGTAAACTCCCTAAAATTATATTTAAATTTAAAATTTTTCCTTCATGTATTTTTTTGTGCCCATAACTTTTATCACATTATCAAAGGAGAGAGAGTTTGACTCCCCCAAAGATAAGAACCAGGATTGAAGCCAACAGATCTATGACATGCACATAATATATTTGTATGAAAATGTGTACGATACTCATTTTGCAAGAACACAAACAAAAAGATGCACACTGAGCATGTTAGTGTGGGGAGGAGAGCAATGGAAGTGTGGATTGGAGGAAAAAGGAGGAACCAGTATACAGGCAAGTATACAGGCAAGTTGCCTGTATACTGTATACATTTTCCAGCAAAGTGGCTCAAAAGCTCTGGCTAGTAGGTCCCTCCTTGTTGGAAGATGACTGGCTGACAAATTGAACCCTTTTTTCAGGGAATTTTTAACTCAAGTCCCAGCGAGTGGCATGCATGGAGGCAGTTGTGGGGTGAGAGCCAAGTGTGGTGGAGCCCTGGGGAGGGAGAGCAGATGTCTGCCTCTGCAGAGGTGACAAGATGGATGGGCTGCCAGAGCTGACCTTGGATCCCTGCATCGACTTGAGCTAATGCAGGGGAGAAGCTGCCTCGTTATGTGCCCTTTGAAGAAGACGTGCTGCGGACTGGGATGCCCAGAGGCTCCCAGGACCTATGTCCTCAGTTATTCCAAGACAATAGCAGCACCAGTGATGCCCCCGTGGGAGGAGGCCCCTGGCCTCAGGAGGCCAAATGCCTGAGGATGGAGACTTGGCTGTGTCCCTGAACCTGGTGCTTCCCCAGGTGGGCAAGCTGCAGGCCTCCTTCATGCCGTGGGGCTGATGCAGCTGGTTAAAACGCGCGGGCTGAGCGACTGCAGAGACAGCAGTTCTAGTCTCACACTCCCCAAGCAGCACATCAGCTGGCTGTTGGCAGGAGGTCTGATGAGCTCATCCAACTTCAGGACAATGTCTGAAAATGAACCCTGGGTCAAAACAAAGTGAGACCATTACAGGAACTGTATTCTCCGTGGGCCTGGGATGCACCACCGGGGCTCACTTGACAAAGGGAGGAGACACATTTTTGCTCACGTTAATTACACATCAGGTTAATGACAAAGTGCTTGTTTCCAGGCTCAGTGGATGCCATGGTTCTTGCCTGCAGTGGCCCCCTGAGGCCCAAGCTGCCATCTAGCATTCTTAATTAATTAGTGGTGGGACGCAGCTTGTCATGAGCTATTCCGGGTTCCTCGGGTGAGTCCCTGTTCTGTAACACTTGCCAGTCTCTGCATTTATTTTTAAAGCTTGAGGATTATTTTGAACCTCTGAAATGTACTTTCTCAAGGGCAGAAACATCCTAATAGACCTCCCTTCAATCAAGAAAAGGCAGGATCATTAACGACATTTTACAGTAGTCAGGTTATACGGTCCCATCAAGATGTGGGAGGACTTCATGGTGTGACCCCATGCCCATGAAGGAGAACGGAGAAAGTGGGGTAGTGCATGGCCTTCAGGGTCAGTGGGACTGGGGCCTGGTGTTTCATTTGCTAGCTGTGCAGCTGTGGACCAGGTGGCACACGTGCGTTGCCGGCGTGTGGAAGGGTCAACAGGCGTTGGTCGTTATTACTAATTTATCAGGCTCCCAGTTGGTTCTGGGGCCTGGTGGCATTCAACAGTGTCTGCACCTTCCTCCTCCTGCGTCTCGGACAGTGGAGCCTTTGCCTAATCTGGGGAGTCACTGGCTGCAGCAGCTGGAACACAGTCTAGCTCTCTAGTGGAGACGTGAATTCTTGAATCTTTAGCATCCTTCCCAGGGAGATATTCTCGACTCTTACGCTATGGGAGAGTCACATTTCCCCAAGGCAACTTATTCCCTTCCTTGGCAGCTCTGAAAAAGACATCTAACCTCACCACAAAATCTGTCTTCTTGTCCCTGCCCTGATAAAGAACCAGCACACAGTTATTGAACAGTAAATAGTCACTGTGTAGAAAATACCAGTAGGGGCTACAAAGGATTTTTGACCCTAAAGCAGAGTAAAACAGAACTCTTTACAACCAAGAAGAGATAAATGGGAATGGAAGGTAGTGTTCAACACAGATCAAGTGTGGGGCCCTCCTCCTGCACCCCCAAGCTTCAGGGATTTGGAGGGTGTGGCAGGAAGACGTTGGTCTTCTCTATGAAGTCTCTGAACCCAGAAACTCAGGCTCCTGGCTGGATCAGTGCAGGGAACCATTAAGAAACCTTTTTTTTTTTTTTTTTTTTTTGGCTGGGCGGGGTGATGCACGCCTATAATCCCAAAGTTTCAGGAGGCTGAGGTAGGAGGATTGCAAGTTCAAAGCCAGCCTCAGTCTTAGTGAGGTCCTAAGCAACTTAATGGGAATGTATCTATATATAAAAAAACTATAAAAAATAATGTATCTATATAAAAATTTTTTTAAAAAGTCTGGGATATGGCTCAGTGGTTAAGGGCCCTGGGTTCAATCCTTGGTACCCCCCCAAAAAGAAAAAACTTTTAAATTCATTTATTATTATTTAAAAATTTAATGTTATGAATATGGCATGTCAGCCTGGGATTTCTAGAAAACAAGCTCAAAAGCAAAGCTTACATTCTAAAGCATGGGTTGGCCAGCTTTGCGTCTGTCACTCATTTTTGCACAGTCTGAGCCAAGGAACCCCACAACACAAAGCAGGGGTTCTGTGGGTCCAGTCTGGCCAGTGTGCAGGGTGACTGGACTTGGTTAGTTAGTGCCATGTGTGGGGTCCTTTGTTGGTGGCAGCAAGGGAGGTGGAGGCAGTAGAGGCAGTAGTGGGCTCTGTACAAGAGGTCACACGATACCTTCCTGGATGGCTCTGGGAGTCGGGGTGGGGGTGGTCAGGGCAGCTCTGAATGTCTGGGGAGGTTTGTAAAATGGTCCCATACATGGTGACCCAGAGGGCTGCAGTGAGTTCCAGTACTCACCCCCTTCTCAGTTGCAAGAAAAGGAGCACATGATCTTGCAAGAATTAAAACTGAAATCTGGGAACAGAGTGGTCTTGGGGTGCTGGGTGGGTTTAAACTCAGAAGGTCTTCAGGGCTAGGATTTAAGAAATCCTTCCTGAGCTTGAGTTCCAGCATTTCATTGCCCCTTATGGCCGTGGGAAAAGGCAAGCTCTTTGTCAAATGGATCTTGTTTTCAAAGAACCTTCAAGTTATGAATGAAGGGCATGCTGATCAGAGATTCATCTCTCAGGTGTGAGTTCTGGAAATGTGGGTGCTACCAAGGAAAGAAATGAACTTTTCTTCTGGGGGCCTGGGCTGCTATGTTGGTGAGCAGGAGAGGCAGGCATAGCAATGGCCCAGTGCTGTCCCGTGTAGGTTGCTTCCTCTTCACAGACCTCAGTTTCCCGGGGTTAAGAGTGGGTTGAACAGGGTCACCTTTATGTTTACTTCCACCCTTCACATCCTCTGCCGTTAGACCGCTCCGGCCAGTCATGGGACCCAGGCTGATCCAGCACTGACTCCTTGGCTTTGGCTGTTGTTATGGATGATGGGATGCAGAACCAGGGAAGCGTTTTGGTGCAACTTGGATAGCTTGGGTGGTTTATTGCCATTTTTGGAATATAATAAGGGATCCCAAGTGCCTGGGAGACTGTGTACCAGTAGCTTCATTTCTTTTAGTGGTAAAGTTTTTGTTAAAAGCAAATTACAACAAAATGAGTTTAAATGAAAGAAGAAAGCATCAAAAAGCTGATGCAATTTTTTAAGGGGATACATAATCCAAAAATGATCTTAAAGGGTCTAAAAGGCTTCATGGAGATGGTTTGCAGTATCTGTGGTCACTGTTGTGAGTGCGTGTAAAATTATAAAATTTAGCAAGGAAAAGTAGAGTCCTGCCTCTTCAACAAATAATAAATAAACTCCAAACTGAGCCAAAGGCTAAGAAAGAGGGCAAACAACATAGAGAAAACAAAAGACAGTGAAGAAAAGCTTCGGGGGAGCAGGCAACAGTGACAGGAACAGTTTCCTGCAAAAGACAGGAGCAGGAACCTGTCCTTAAGCAAGAGGTGGGAGTGAGTGGGGACGGGTGGAGCAATGGCTAATCCCAGGGACAGAAGAGGCTCTTGTCCTGTTGCCCTGTGTCGTGATGGAAGGGCAATGACGGAGACCAACACTTTTGTGCAGTTGTTCTGGGCTAAGCCCTGGGCCCAGAGCTGCTGATGCATTATCCTCCTAGAATCTCTACCTGTTCTCTCCTGTCTCTCATCTCTAGTGTCATTGGTTTGGGCCATGGAACGTAGTATTCCCTGCCTTGATCTCTCCTCATTTTGCCTGTGACACAGGCATTTCCCTGGTGATGTGGTGAATAACTCGAGGAGACGCTATCTCTTTCTCAAGTCTACTGTTCTTGGCACCCAACACAGGGTCAGCCCCAAACCACATACTCAGAATGGAGTTGATGAAAAAATCAGCAAGCTGTGGTTAGCCAATAATAATGCCTGTCATTTAGAGGGCCATGTGCTAGGCCCCGGGCTTAGTTTTTTACAAGCAGAACCTCATTTCATCTTTACAACACTCTCAGCAGGTACCTTTATTTAAAAAAAAAAAAAAAAAAGTCAAGGCAAAACCCGCCACATAAAATTGACCATCTGGTTTCTGGTATACCCTTAGGTAGAGTCAAGCACCTTCACACTGTAACACAGCAGGTCTCTAGAACTGTTTCATCTTGCAATCCTGAAACTCTGTGTCCCTTAAACAAAAGCACCCCTTTGTGTGAATCTGACTGTTCTAGATCCTGCAGGTAAGTGGACCCATATGGTGCTTATCTTTTTGAGACTGGCTCAGTTCACTTGGCATAATGTTCTTCTGCTCCATCCACACTGTTGCATGTGTCGTGATTTCCTTCCTTTTTATGCTGGAAAACATCCCATTGTTTATCCACTCCTCTGTTGGTGAACGTCTGGGTTGCGTCCAGGTTTTTGCTATTGTGAATATTACTGCTCTGAGCGTGAGCATGCCTATTAGAGGTAGGCAGTTTTATCTCCTTTCCATGAGGAGGGTTGAGGATCAGAGAGGTTGTGCCACTTGACCAAGGTCACAACCAGAAAGTAGTCAAGGTGGGTTTTGAACCTGGGTCCCTCTGACTGCAGTTGATATTTGTCACTCCTAGAAGGCATACTTTTGCTCTGGGAGCCCCTGAAGGAGGAGTGGAGAACTCTTATGGTTATGGGTTTATTTGATGGAACTGTGTATCAACTGGGCCCTGAAATTTTGTCTCAACACCCCTGGGCGTTTGCTAAAACCCATTATGGGAGGCAGTTTGGGGATGAACCGGAGTAGAATTGACATGGTTGCTGTCTAGGTGGAAGGACAACACAGTGGAGAAATGGAATTCAGAGAAGGTTGCAGAAGTGATTCTGTGCTCCCTTGACTTTTTTTTTTTTTTTAAAGCAGGTTATGTAAAAGAATTTCGGATGGTTCACAGAGAGTGCATGCAGTGCATAGAAAATAAGCCTGTGACTTCTAGAAATAATCCAAGTGATAAATGGTCTCTGTCTACATACATTGTAAGCAATGATGCCAAATTATTCGGACAAGTTCTCCAACAGATGTGATCTCTTTAGCTAAACAGATATTAATTTTCCAGCTCCTTGACCCACTGATAAATTATATCCTGTTGGAGATACATCTTGACAAGTTAACAGTAAATGCTGATGTTGCAAATGACTGTCAAGACACAATGCAAATGAGATGACTCTTGCCATGTACAGTTGTCTCTTGGCTTAGAAAATATCTACAGGTTACATTTAAAAAATTATATTCTGGTCTGGGGTTGCGGCTCAGTGGTAGAGTGCTTGACTAGCATGTGTGAGGCACTGGGTTCGATTCTCAGCACCACATATAAATAAATGAATAAAATAAAGGTCCATCAACATCCAAAAGACATTATATTCTAAGGTAATAAAGACATGTTATTGCTTAATATACTTAATGTATTGATGCAATTGGGGTGTCCAGTATTTTGAACCATTTATCGTTTCTGGTGTAGGTGTTAGAAAATTTGCATCCTGCTTTTGGGCATGGTGCTTTCTCTAGTACTCTCCCTGCAGAATCTTTTGCCATCACATGCCTGGCTTGAAATGTTGCTAGGTTACAAAACAAAGTTTCTCAGGGGTGGTCCAAGGTGCATCCCCCTTTGTGTGATGTATGATGAAGATCCGAAGTTTCCAATGATTGAAAATTTCCCGTCAGTCTCTGTGGAGGCTTTATTCATCTATGAAAAGTGGGTTTCAAATCTTGAAACTATTGACCCTTTAGACCAGATAATTTTTTGTCATGTGCTTCTGTCCTGTGTGTGGTAGAATGTTTAATATCACCTCTGGCCTTTATCCTCTTGATGACAGTAGCATGCCTTAGTTGTGACAATTGAAAGTATCTCCAAACATTGCCCAGTGGCCCTTGGGGACAAAAGTTGCTCCCTATTGAGAACTGCTGATATACACCTTCAGAAATCAGATGTCTGCAGGCCTCTGCATGTTGCCCTGGCTTTATGGATAGTTGTAGAATATTTCACATGCGCTTTCTCTTTGCAGTAGCTATTAACATAAATATTCTTATTTGTAATTTTGGCAACAGCCTGGCAGGGAAGATTAATGGAGGGGAAAAAAAGCAAAAATATCCTTTTGTGATATTGCAGTGCACTGAATTACATGCTATTGCAGTGCCAATAAAGGAGACGATAAACGGAATAACCTTCAGTGGAACGTAGAGTTCCCTACGGGTGTCTGCTTCCTGTTTTATAGTGTCCCTCAACTATTGCCTATCTGTCTGAATCAGTTAATTGTATGTTTCTTTTTAACCTCCATTGCTACCACCTGGTGTTTACTCCCTAGTATTTCATTTTTTATTCTTGTGATCAATAAAGCTTTGCTACCCATTTGTCATTAAAAGTGTCAGTTTGTTTTCATTCCATGTATCTGGCTGACTTCCTGCTTGGATGGAAGGAGAAATCTATTTGACTTTGATGGAGCTAAAATTACATTGCTATTGATCAGTGTCTTTTGCATAGCAAATCTTGTTGGATTAAAATCATAGAATTTCAGCCTGTGCAGGTGAGCAGTAATGCTGAGGACAAACACAATATTCTATTAATAGACTGAGCATAATCTCTTCAACTAGACCCCAGAACATGCCTTGTGGTGTACATGATAATATAATGTGGACGGTGAATATTGGAACTTTGTGGTTTTGAAAAATGAACTCCAACCCCCTCACTTTGTAAATGGAAAAAAAAAAAAAAAAAAAAAAAAAAAAAAAGCCAAGAGAGAAGAAAATGGTATTGTCAAGAATGCTTATCAGGTAGTTCCAGAAGTAGGACTAGAGGTCTATGAAGAAGATTACAATGACGAAGTAATTCAGGGGTTCGCAAACCACGGTCCCTGGGGGGCAAATCTGATCTGCTGCTTGTTTTTCTAAATATGTTTTTTTGGAACACAGCAACACATATCAGTTTGCTTATCGATGACTGCTTTCATACTACAATTAGAGTTGAGTAGCTGTGGAAGAAACTGGTTCACAGAGCCAAAGTAGTTCCTATATGGCCTCCCACAGAAAAATATTACAACTCCCAGACTCCCTTTGCAATGACATGATGCAGTATTTCCGTTCCCCACCCCACCTCCTACTCAGCTCAGCCATGTGACTTGTTTTGGGCTGGCTTACCCTTGTACCTCTGCTGTTACCCTGAAAAATGCCTAGGCTGGCTTCTTGGGGGATGAGAAGCATATGGAGAGGAATTGACAGGTCTGAGCTGCCCCAGTTAAGGCCAGCCCAGATCTGCTGTCAGCTGGCCGCCCCCAGACCAGTGAACAAGGTCAGTCAAGATGCAGAGCTGCTAGGCCATGAGCTGTAAGTCCTTCTATTTATGCAGAAGAATTGTGGCATATAAGGTGGACACAGCTCTCTTGGGAATGTGTGAAAGTTAAGGACTTTGCATCAGGAGTTGGCAGATTTGGATGTAGATAAACCTGGATTTGAGAACTGGTTACTTTTTAGCCATGTGACCCTGCTCCCACTCAGATCATGTTGCCTATCACACCTCTTTTCCCACTGGTTTTAGTGGACATTAGTGCTTCCCAGACATCTGGCTTACCTGTGGAGAAACAGGTTATATTTCTCTGCTTCTTGAAGATGGAAGTGCTCTCTGACGCAAAGGCCCACAGGCTGTGGCCAAAAGCAACGTTTGTCAGTGCTGGGCAGAAGCATCTCTGCTGATGCTGGACTCTTCACCAGTGTGGCCTCAACATGGGGTGCAAGACTGAGCTAAAGCATGGTGGACAGGCTTCTTGGAAGGTCATCTGGATGCAGCTAGAGTGGGAACTAAACTTTTGTGGTTAACACAACAAAACAGACACTGGAGTTTGGAGGATGCTTGCTACCATAGTTGAGCAAATATTTCTTTGGGGGATTTTTCTAGAAATTACTACAAATGGGAAAAGTGGTGGAGAGAGTCAACCATCATTTATTGGAAGCCTCTTGCAAACTATGGAACTATCGTGGGGAAAGTAAGGCTTTACAGTGCCACCTCCTGAGGGCAGTTTCCAAGAACTACCACTAAGCACACTACATGACCTGAGAGTCACTCCATCCTTTGATCCTCAATTTTTGAAAAATAGGGATAAACCTTTTAGGGTATGTTGAGGGATTGGATGAGGCAGATCTGGAGTCCTGGAGGAGCTGAGGGGTTGTCATCTGTAAGGCAGACTGGATGGGACATTGTGGGGCGTGGGCCAGGCTGGGAGCCCCAGCAGCCCTGCTGAACCAGGGATGGGTTGTATTTGGGGGAGTCCTGGGTCCCTTCCGGGAAAGGCTAAGACAATGTTCAAGAACCCTGAGAGGCTGTGACGGTAGGAAGCCTGAGGAGCTTCAGGGGACTGGGGGCTGCACATCAGGAACCACAGGAGGAAAAGCAGAGGCCAAGTGCAGGGTCTTGGGGTGGAAGAGGCCTGAGTTCGAATCCTGATTCAGCTTTTACTTGCCTTGTGACTGCAGGTAACTTATTTAACCTCTCTGGTTAAATAGGGACCGCAGTAGTATCAACTTTGAGGTGTCGTGAAGAGAAACTATGAGACGATCCATAAAGTATGTGCTAAGTATGTAACTATTGGATCCATTCTTACTTTGTTATTAAAGTGAATCCATAAATTTAGGAAGTGTGTTGACAGGGCCAGTTCAAGTGGTATCCCCTGCTATATATCCACCCAGGACACACAGCTAAGGTCTCTTAAAAAACGTGCTGGGGCAGTCATGGGGTGATGGCCAGCTGTGTCTTGGCTAATGTGAGGTTAAGCTTGCTAGGCGTTTTTATGCCTCAGGGTAATCACAGTTTGGAAATAGGCTGAACTTGCTAAATCATAATACGTTCCAGGCCTGGTGATACTAAATACAAGTATAGCCTGTGGGGGCCACGAAAGCCAGAAAGCCTGGTTCCATCCCACGTGATCATCTCTGAGGGTGAGTGAGAGTTTGCTCAGGAGCTCCTATGTGTCCTCGTCCAGAGGAATTCAACAGGAACTTGAAATCCCTTAGTGGCTTTAAAGATTTTACTTCTTTCAGTGGGAGTGGGAAGGGGAAGAATAAAAACTTCTTAATTTATTCTCTTCTAGTTGCGTAAAGGTAAGAATCCCGCACAGATTAAATTATGTTGCAATTTCCATTTTTTACTTGGGCAACGTTAGCAATCTGGAGACCATGAAAAAGAACAATTAGATTTTATACACTATGTTCATGTTCCAACCGAGTACCTCTGGTCCCTTCTTTTAATTGTTAAGTGCCTCTGGGGTTTTAGCTTATTGGAAGGACCAGGAAGCAATATCCTAAGTGGGCCAAGTTCCAGAGAGGGAGGGTGAGAGCAGGAAAGTTTTTTTCCTTGGCAAGGAGATAAATCGCCCCGCTTGGGTCTAAGGAAGGGCGAGCAGAGAAGCCCTCTGGGGCCTGCTGCTAGGAAGGCCCCCATGAAGCCTGAAATGGTCCCTAGTAGCTACCTGTGGACATCTGGGGAGACCTGCTCAATGTTACAATTGCATTTTCATATATCACTTGATTAAGGATGTCACAAACTAAATATGCTTGGAGCCAAGAGCTTCAAATGTGCATGTCATTTGAAGAAAAGACAACTTTTCATGCAAGACAGACGTGCCTGAATCCATTTCCCAAGCACACATTCTCTCTGTGAGCATAGCCTGTGCCTGAGAGTCTGGATATAAAACTCAAAGAAGTGAAATGCTGAAACAAAAACTCATGATTTTTTTTTTTAGGTGTTAGATGGGATTGTATTCACTTTGGAAGTCTTTGAATCTAGGAGGATTCATCTCCATTGCCAAGTTGAGAACACACTCGGCGTAGATATTAAAATGCTTTCATGCTTGAAGCAGAAAGGCAGACATGGCTCTGGTTGTGTATTGGGTTCATAAACAGTTCTACTGTTGGCCTCAAAAGACCTTGTTACCACCTGGGAATTCAGGAAACTGTTTTAAAACAGACTCCAAAAAAGTAAGAAATATAATCCAACAAAAATGCCTCCTATTCAGAGATCTATTGTCAAAGGGCAATTTATGTTTCTGTCCTTATGTACCTCTCTTCTCCTCCTTTGTCTTTCCAGTTGTTTGGGGGCATGTGATCCTTTTGAAATATTTTTCTAATCTAGATTAAGTTTTAGATGAAATCAGTTTGCTTAGGGGTCCTCAAGAATGGTCTTGGGGGTCAAACTTTCATTTTCTGTGACTTCAGAAAATTTAGAAAGTAATTCAGCTCAGCATTGTTGTGAAGCCTAAGTAAGATGGTTAAATTTCTTTTAAATTACAAGACAAAATTGTCTAGAGAAGTATGAAATAATGAGCCAAATTCTCTGGAAATGGAAACCTATTGACTTGCAGACTGCCTAGTTCCTAGTCTACCTGCTCCCAGGACATTCAAGTGTGTGTTGTGTGTGTGCATGACCACATGTGTACACATGTGTGCATATGTGTGTCTGAATATTTTCAAGCAAAGTTTTGTTATGTTAAGGTAGAAATTCTTTGAATCTCTTCACCTGGCCCTGAGTGGAGTTGTGCATTGCTTAATGACAGGGACACATTTTGAGAAGTGTGTCATTAAGGGATTTCACTGTTGCATGAACATCTGAGTGTACAGCACCTAGGTCATGTGGTGTCACCTCTTGCTCTTGGGTCACAGGCCTGCACAGCATGTAATTGTACTGAATGCTGCAGGCAATGATAACATGATGCCGAGTGTCTGTGTGATTGTGACAAGTCTAAACAAAGAAAAAGTACAAGAAAGGTACTTTTGAGCTTCATTATGATCTTATAGGAACACTGCTGCATAAGTGCAGTTTGCTGTCAATCAACTCATCATTATGCAGCAGATGACAGTAATGCAGTTATGATGGTAATAGGTGTCCATTTGGGTTTCCATGCTCTATACATAAGATCACAGAAAACTAATTCAATGTAGAGAAGCCAAAGCAATTTGCAGTTCTGTGATTGATTAATCTGGCTTTTGGGATTATAATGTGATCCTGAAGGGAGGGGAATGGAGTTTATATTTTGAGTAGCCTTGAGGTCCAAACTTGAATCCAGCATGCAGAAAGGCTTTCAGGCAAAGGCTCCAGGAAGCTGTCGTTCTTATCATCCTGGCTCAGGACTGGCTTCCCAGTGATTCTGAGACCCTGGAGGGCAGAGGCAGTGCAGCATTTGGAAGAAAACCAATGCATATGCACAGGATTATGAACATCCATTTAAACTCTATGATTAATACTCTAATTAACAGGCTTTTAGGTGTAAAACAGTAAATCTAAAAAGTAGGGGTAGGAAGGATAGTAGAGTGAAACAGACATTATTACCTCATGTACATGTATGACTGCATGACCGATGTGATCCTGCAACACAATCAGAAAAATGAGAAATTATACTCCATTTATATATGATTTATCAAAGTGCATAACTGCATTCTGTCACGGGTAACTAGTTAGAACAAATAAAAAAATTTAAAAAGTGGGTGTGCAGAGATATTTAGGTTTCTGAATGTCTATAAGAAGTGACAGGTTGTAAAGAACATCTTTTCCAAACATAATCAATTCTTTAATCTCAATATGCTTCATTAGTACTCAGATCTTCTTTTGGAAGCCATAACAGAACTCCTTTAATGATCCCATAACTAACCAGGGGGGAGGGTTTTCTTTTCCAGCTGGCTTTTGGTAGTCTTAAGAAACCTATGTCCTAACCCAGGTCCCATTGCAGAAGGGGCCTTTGTCATTAAAGGAGAGCAGTTATCCAATATTTTGGGATTTGACATCATTGTGGTTGATTTAATTTTGAGATCAAATTTTATTTTGGCATCCTCTGATCCTACCCAAAAAAGGACCTTAGGTAATCTTCTCATTTTAAACCTTCAAATTAACTGAAATTACATTTCATATTGCTAGTTTATGACACTCGATGTGATTTAAAACACTGCAGAGCATTGCAAACTCAGAACAGAGTCACTGAATTGCAGAGGAGAATTATATTTTTGTCCTTGTTATAATTTGAGTTTTTTTCAAGAATGAATATTTCCAAAAAAGATTTATATTCCTTTTTAAAAAATTTACCTTTGAGTTTTTTTTTAAATTGGAGAATTGTTATAGTATTCATGATTCTACACAAATTAGACTTTAACCATTTTTGAGGGCAGAGACAGTACTTTTAATTCCTAGTGATATCATAGGCCAAGGTGCGAGGGATATTTTTAATATATGTGCCATAACCCTTGGCACAATTCTGGGTTTATAACAGGTATTCAGGAAATAATCTCTAACATTGTGTACATGACCTGTATGTATTTACTCGTTCTGTTTGGTTTAGGGTTGACGATCTCCAGATTCTGCTTCTTGGAGAACTTAGATGAATCCAAATCTACTATTCCCCTCTCTCCTTCCCTCCCTTCCTTTCTTTCTCCTTTGAAATTTATTTATTTATTTGAGAAAAGAGTTTGAGACCATGGGGATGCCAGAATCTGAGGACCTTGAAGTGACTTTGACTTTGGGGTATGGCCAGGGGCAGGATGGCCTCCGGCTGCAACTTTCTTGGTGATGTCCCAACCTGGCAGAGGGTGAGGACATCAAGGAGGTGAGGATGGGAGCCACAATTTTACTAGGTAAGGGTCACAGTGAGTCTTATAAGCTCCCTTTGGAAGAAGGCGATTCCAGTGCAGCAGCAGAAGGCTGCAGACTGTGTTCAAGTGTGCTGTGGAGGAGGCTGGCGACCCCACCTGGGTAGGAAGCTGGGTAGGGGGGCGGTGCTGCAGATGGACTCATCCTTACACTTGCAGCATCTGGAGGTGGTGGGCATGGTGCACCTGCAGCGTGACCTTTGGCACTGCCTCACTCCATACCCTCCCTTTCCTTCCTCCATCTCCTTCTGGGGGTCCCCTTGGCTTTGCCAACTAGGGGCTTGCCACCCAGACCACTTACTATCCTCCTGAGACAGGACTGTTAACTGGCTGTCACAGGAGGGGTGTGGAGCTGGGAGCACAAAACAGAAGATGTCAGCAAGCATCCCTGTCCCCAGCGCACCGTCTAGGTGATTCTCCCTGGCTACCGTTTGGTCAGGTTCCTGAGTCTCCTGAGGCTGTGCACCTGTTGGTCCATGGGGGAGAACTGAGTTTGCTCTTCCTTGGACTTGCCCACCTGATGCCACCGTAAGGCCTAGCTCAAGCCTTCCCAAATCACTGATCTTAATGGGAACCCTCTTGTGCCCTAGAGTGGGAGAACATGGCTGGTGTGTGTTTAGTCCTCAAGTTCAAATTTACATGTGAAAGCCCACTGGTTATTATTTCTGGACTTTATTCCAGCTGTATCCAGAATAGGCAGTGGTTCTCTTTCCAGAATCTATCTTAACCTTGATTGGCTTCACCCCTTCTTTCTACCATCTACCCTAACTTCTGACTTCATCGAGGATCTGTGTTTGATGAACTCTGGGAATACCTGGGAAGGAAGGGTGGGGGCCAGCTGTGACTGGCCCTGTGTATGCCTGTGACATCTGAGTATCCGTGGTTCTCTGGTTGGGTCTGGGTTCCTGTTCTTGTGTTATTTGTGTGGACTCAAACCGTAGAAATGAAAACCGCATGAAGCAATGATGTGGGAAATTCACCTTAAACCTGTCAGACTCTGGAAATGTCTGGGAGGAAGAGGAATCATTCCCCCAGATAACTTCCCTCCTCTTCCTCTAGGACATTTGTTCTTTGTCTTTACAAGCCAGGGGGCAGAAGGGGAAGTTCAGCTCTGGGAGACCAGGAGGGTATTTGGCCTTTGAGGGGCTCAGCAGAAATTCATCTGTTGTCTTCCATTGGCTGACTTTTAAACATATGAATGTGAATAGGAAATGAACAAAGAGTTGTAACCATGACTAAGATGGACTTAACTTTAGACAATGTCTTTTGTCATTCTTTCTTTATTCTCATATAAATGTTTCTTGTTAAGGTTTTCTTTTCCTTTTTACCTGAAAAACTAGGCATTTCTTACTGAAGAGGAAACTTGTGTCACAACTTCTAAAAATCTATAATTTGGAACAAAAGTTCCTATGCTTTCTCTTCTTTTAGATTTTTCACGCTTACTTTTGCATACATGTACTTAATATCTGTAAATTAATAAAAACTACCCGTAAAGATAGACTAAAGGGAAATATGGTTTATAAGTGATCAATATAAGTGATCTGTTCGACACACAAAAAAACAGATGCCTGATTCATGTGGTCAAGTAAAACAGAGTTAAAAAAAAAAGTTGTTAAGAAGAATAGAGGCCAACTCTCAAATTCAGAGGAAGAGAGCTATTTCTTTGCATTGACAGAGAACAGAGCATGCCATGTCCTTGGTGGAGGCAGATCAGATGTTAGGCGTCACTTTGACGCCACGCTAAAGCCATGGCTTGTGTAGCTTGCAGCAGATGGGTGTCCATTTTGAATAATTTTCCATGAACTTTTGGTCCAAGAATTGATACAACTGGGATGATTCAGGAAAGTCTCCCAGAATGAGCCCTACTTCATGAACAGCGCTGGTTTGAGTACCCACCATAGTAGGCCAAGCTGGGAAAGTGGCCGAGACAGTTTCCTTTACATCAGGAGGTTAGTGCCTAGTGGGCCAAGGAGAAGTAAGCACAAGCCTTCAGTATTCAGAGAAGCATGGCCTGAGGGACCCAAGGGGAGTAGCATTCTGTCCTGATGGGGGCTGGGAAGGCTGGTGGAGGGGAGCACTTGGCAATGAGCGTGAAGTTGTGTGGGGTTTCACGACTGGCACTGGGGTCAGGGACACCAGCCCCAGTGATGGACAGCACATGTGAAGGAAGGCCCAGGAACTGTGTTAAGAGAAAAGGAAAAAACATCAGCCATTCATTTTATAATATATTCCAGTGCAGATTTTGAAAGTAGAGGATTACTATAAGACAGGAGATTAATTCTTGATACGGGAGGTTCTTCAATTCTGAGAGAAAGGGCCTTCGATCATGGGAACTGTGGGCCAAATAAACCTCCTTTCTTTATAACTAGCCACTTTAGTGTTAGTGGCAACTGAAAGGGGACCGTGACAGCGGGGCAGGGAAAGTGAACTAACAACATGAAGGAGAAAAGAATGCAAGGCAGAAAGTCAGCAGGAACCTGTGCCAGGCGAAAGGAAGAGAGGGAGAAATTTCCTTACGCAAGGCGGGCCATTCCTTCTCTCAAATGCTGCTGGAGAGTCAGAGGAGGATGAGGATGAGGATGGGGATGGGCTGGGGCGGTGGTTCTGGGCATTGACCTTGGCGAGCACAGGGTCAGAGGGTGGTGGAGCCCCGGGGCTTTCCCTTGCATGTGCTGTCTATCGTCCCGCTAGTGCTGCTGCCATGCCAGGATTGAAGGTGAAGGAGAGCTGAAGCAACCTGTTCTGGAAAGCACTTTTGATCTTTTTGTTTTAAAAATGCCTTCCATTTTCACAATGTCATTTAAAAATCTGACTGGCATATTACAATGACAAAAACAGGCCATGTGATGTGTGAACTGTGAATAGGCTCACTTCCATAGATCCAGGAGGCTGTTGTCCAGAGTGCTGGGAAATTATTTTTCAGGCACTGCATGGAGTCCAAATTGGGTTAAGTACCCAACGAAAGTGAAAGTGACGGAAGTGGATCCTTTGCTCCTTGTAGGACACTAAGGTCACAACCAACTGTTCTCGAAGGCTTAGGACACGTTAGCTGACAAGATACTCTTGTTCATATTATCTGCTTATCAGAGCAGCAAGTCCCAAGTCCCATGTTCTCAGGCCCATATCTTCACACAGCTGCAAAGTACACCACAGCTTCCAAGTGACCATAGTTTGGTAAAAGGCACTGAAAAAGACAAGATTACTTGTCGTGTGAAAGTAATCTTTGACATAAAAACAGCATTACTAAGAGACTCCAGTGTGCCACCAGGAGACTTTTATGTCTTGAGACTGTTGGTCAGGCAGTCAGCAGCCACAGCTTTGGGGATGACTGAGTGGCCCTTGTTTCCAGGTCGTGGGAAAGAAATCTCCATCTGTGGTTTTCTTGAACCTCTAACCCTTAGGGAGAAAAAAAGAAATGATCTAACGAGATTTTTCTCCTTCCCTTTTTGTCCTGCTCTCCCAGCAGGTAGGTTTTTCAGGCTTATGAACATGTTCCATATATTAATAATATAAAAGTCTGAATTCCGAAAGTAACCTCCATTTCTGGTCCTTCTTTCCTCCATCCTTCTTCCCAACTTCAAACCAGTTATGATTTTAGCTCAGAAATACAGAGCAGAAAATTTGAAGGATGGTGGGAAGGTGTGAAGACCCAGGCCTGCCAAGCTCCCGCCCTCTGGCCTGGGCCCTGGCAGCACCGAGCAGGGACGGAGCGTCCATCTTTCACCGGTCACTCCCTTTCTCAGTGAACCCTGAGAATAGGGAGCCAAGGGGTAATTTCAATACCCACGGAAGAGGATCTAAGGGTGACATCCAATGTAGGAAGGCAGCTTTGTCAGCGGAGAGCTGGTGAGTCGTGTGTGGGAGACCCGTCGATCTAATTACCTGGTGTCCCCAATCATATGCAGGGATTCTTCCTTCACCGAGCTGACTGAACTATGCTCTTGTCATTCACCACCTCATTTCACTGCCCAGGAGACCAGGTGCCTGTCTCCTGCATGTTCCTAAGAATGAGTGAAACTGCCCCTCTTGTCCAGTCAGGGCTCTGTGGGCTGAACGTTTGTTGGGCTGCTGTCCCTGGACCTCAGGGGGCATTCTGGGAGGGGAAGGCGCTTACCTGGCTCCTTCAGTGCTTCCTTTGTGGGCTGAAGATCGATGCACGGACCCTTTCCCTTCATTCCATTCCCATCTTGAAGAAAAGCTTAAAAGCCCTGTATATAAAATGGAGCACAGTATTTGACATTCCCTTTTGTGACATCTGTGTGCGTCTCCGTTGCTGTGAGGACTGGGCACTGGATATAGGAGTGGGGTGGCTAGTGGCTCCTGGGCAGGAGAATTCTGTGAAGCTCTCCACTGTGCACAGTGTTGCGCTGCGCCCACTTCTTTCTGCCCAGGCAGAGATGCTCCTGCATCCTGAGCCTGGCTCCTCCCAGCTGGAAACAGAGGAGGCTTGGTTGGGAGGGTGGAAAGTGTCGCTTACGTGGGTGAAGAGAAAGCTCAGCAGTCTCCTACTGACCTCTTGCTCTGGGAGTGATCTCGGCAGCTCCCACTCCTCCTCACCCAGTGCAGGTGAATCCACAGAGTTAGTGCCATTTAAATGCTCTCAGCGATGTGACCTTTGCTGCCCTGGCCACCCTTCACATCTCGTTTAAATTCCTCTGTATTCCGTGGCTTTTCAGCATAATTCTTGTCTCTGCTGTTTTTCTTAGAATCGGTCAGAAGTGACTTTTCGAGTTCCATTCTGTATCCTCTGGGAGGCCCTGAGCAAGGCCCCACGGGGGTTCCTTCTCCCCAGCCTTGAATTTTACACTGACCCCACTGTAGCTCTGATGCAGGACGACTTTGTGCCCCCTCCACCAGGACAGAGGCCCTTGCGGTTGTCACGCTGGGAGGAGCTGCTGGTGTCCAGTGGTGGAGGCCGGGGATGCTGCGCAACACCCCTCAGAGCACAAGATGCTCCCCCCAAGAATGACCTGCCCAGAGTGTGAGGAGGGCGGAGCTCGAGAAGCCCCCCTCTCACGCGGTCACCCCCAAGGCATAAGCCACAGTTTAGCAGTTTTACAAACATAGAGCATGACGGCTTTCTAACCACGTGGCACCTCAGTGCCCAGCACAGAGCCCCCGGAGGACCCTCAGGGATGTTGCCACCCACGAGGACACCCAGGGCCGCCTCTGCACCCCACAGCCACATGTGCCACTCCATCTGGATTATGGATCTGCCAAGAGAGCAGGAACTTTTCATTGTTGATAACTTTCAATGTCTATGGACAAAGGAAGCCAGCTATTGTTTTTCTTCAAAGATAGAGGAAAACAAAAGCTTTTATTCTTTTTTTTTCCCTTTATTAAAGAAGACTCTGCAGGTCTTAAGAGCTGAGCGTTCCTGTTGCAGAAATCTGTCCCCATTGTGCAAATACTTTCTTCCTCTGAAGTTCCAGGAAGACTGACAGCCGTGGTTTCTTAAGCGATCAACACGCAGTTCTTTGCCTTTTGACCCCAAGGTTCTCTGAGAGGGCAGAGTGCTTGGGACTCTGAGAGGGTCACCCTCCCTGGGGAGGCGAGAGCAGCCCAGGTTTGTGAAGGCTGGGGTGACGTCAGAAGGTCTTCTGGATTGTTCAGAGCTAGAGATTTTCAAACATTATGGAGGAACTGAAGAGCGAAGAGAACGGGAAATCGCACACAGGTTTAGGTTCAAGAATCGCCCTGCATATTGTTGAATCAGCTGCTGTGGTTTTATTTCATTGCTTTTGAAAACTTGGCTGGCAATGTGATGGTTGGTGTCCTTTCATTACTTGGCCTCCAGGTAGGTTAGAAATAAAATTAAACTGTCTGTTTGCTAATGTGGCAACTTCCCCTGTTTGGGGAATTCTCAGTTTCCAAGAGTATTGCATCTTGCACTTATAGTCTACATTTTCTCCTGCGACAGATGGGCACTAACACCTTGTCCTGTTTGTGAGGTTTGTGCTCTTCTGCTGACGGAGAAGAAGGGGTGGCGTGGGTACCCAGTCACCTGAGGCCCCTGCAGGGGTGGCCTCATGCTGTGAGGATAGCTTCAGGACGGAGAGGCATTGAAGAAATATGTTATTCTTAGCTCTTCCAGTATGGTTTTCTCCCCTTGGAAAAGGGGAGATAGATTTTATTGATGAGAGGTAGATTTTATTGTGATGATGAGGTTGGACTTATTATTTTTTATAAAAGCTTTATTGAAATGTAACTCACATACTAAGCAATTCATCTACTTAAAATATACAGTTGAATGTTTTTCAGTCTGTTTGCACAGGGGCACAACCATCACCACCTTTGGTTTCAGAACACTTTCAATGTCCTCTGCACAGACCCTATGCCCGTTAGCGATCCCTGCCAGTCTTCTCCCAGCAAACTCCAAGCTCCTGGTGATTGCTAATCAATTTTCTGTCTTTATGGATTTACTTATTCTGGACAATTCACTTAAACAAAATAATTCAATATGTGACCTTTTGTGACTGGCTTCTTCAGTTTCACATATTGTCTTCAGGATTCATCCATACCCTAACATATATCAGCAGCATATTCCTTTTTGAAGGTAGAATAATATTCCATTGTGTGGACAGACCACATCTATTTATCCAATTCATTACTTGTATGCACATCACATGGTAACATCCCCAGCTGTCTGATGAGTGTTCAGGAATAAAAGGAAACATCATGCAGCACACATAAACTGGTGAACTACTATGTGCCAGACATTGTCCTAAGAGTTTTGTAGTGAACAAAACATCTGTCTTCTGGATCTTGTGGTCCAGAGAGGCAGGGGAAAATGAATATGTATTGTGCTGGGTCATGGAAGAGCGTGGAAACCATAAGGTGGGGTGAGGACAGCTGACTTGGGAGCTTCAAGATTTTACATTTAACGTAGGTTCCTTTCTTGTAGCCATCCTGAATTCCAGTTCGTCCCAGAGAAGAGGTGGCAGAGTGAGGGAAGAAACCAGGTGGCTCTGGCATCAGGAGCATGGCCTCCATGTTGATGCAGGCCTGTGGGGTCCGTATTTCCCTGCTCTTCCCACCATCGAAGGGGTCCCTAGGGAACACCCCTCTCTTCCCTTTCTCTTTCCTCCATACCTCGGTCTAAACTATGCAGACATTCCCAACTCTAAATAATATCTAAGAGTACCACTTAGTTCTTTTGTGGGTATTAAATGTTCCTTTTCATCCAAAGGATTCACTTTATGTCCCTCAGTGATGGAGGAAGCTTGCTCATGCTTCCCATTCAAGCTGGTGTTTGCAAGCCCCGGAGGATTCCCTGGTGCTGTAGGGGGCTCTGCTAATGGTGTGCTGTGCACAGGACCCAGTCACCACTGTGTTCCAAATGCGCTCCACCCACAGGCCTTGAAGAAGGCTCGCTTCCCTTGGTCTGCCTTCCCTTGCAATGCCGACAATCTGGTTTTTAAGGATTAGGGTGGGAGCCAGGCACGGTGGCCCAGGCCTGTAATCTCAGTGGCTCAGGAGGCTGAGGCAGGAGGATTGAGAGTTCAAAGCCAGCCTCACCAACTTAGCGTGCCCCTAAGCAACTCAGCAAGACCCTGTCCCTAAATAAAAGGGCTGGGGATGTGGCTCAGTGGTAAAGTACTTCTGGGTTCAATCTCTGGTGCAAAAAAAAAAAAAAAAAAAAAAAAAAATTAGAGTGGGAATTTGCAAAAATTGTGAAGAATGGGTTCTAAGAGGAGAGTTTGAAACCAACCAGTCATGTCTTCTGTGTGTAGCACTGGGTGTCTGAGATCATTAGAAACGGGGGGTTAAAGTCCACTGAGGAGAGAAAGAACTTGGTCATCACAGCGTGCTGTTTTTCGGGAAAATGCCTTTTCCCCCTGAAAAATTTAGAGTTGAGTCCTCTGGGTCTTGCCTTGTATCATGGCCTTTAGGACTTGGGGGAAGGTGACATCTGACATTTGGAACCACTAATGAGATTCCCCTGGAGTCTGCAAGGCCAGATCAAAGGCTCCGGCCAGCGGGGCTGAGGCTGCTTGAAGAGGCTTCTTGCCTTTGCCTCCGGGCAGTCTGGGGACCCAGCACTCCTTGGGATGAGTTATTCATCCAAGTGAAAGCTGCTTACTGCCTCGGGAAGAAGCCAGGAGGAGGCATCACCCTCAGAGACATGGGGCATTTTCTCCTTAATTAACTGCTTAGGCTCCTTGGCTGGGAAAGGGAGATGGTCATTAGCAGCCCGAGTGACTGGGGACTGTCTTCCAGAAAGGAAATCTACTCCCAAAGAAGAGCAACGCAAAAAGATGTAAATAGATGAAAATCTATTTACTAAATTTGTGTACTGCAACAATCTTTATTTTGGGCTTAGTCTTATTTCAAACACAAAAATTTGTGTAGGTTTTATATATTCATTGCTTAAAAAAAAAATCCAGAGTGCAGATGAAAGAATAGCAGTGAAAAATAATTCTCCCTTTGAGCTCTCATTCCCAGTTCTCTCCAAAGGCAGAGTTGCAGGCATTTTATTCCAAATATTTTTGATGCAAAATATTTTTTTCAATATTGCAACAATTTCTGAACGATTACCTATAAACAGCAGGCAGCCTGCTGAACCAGATTCATGTCCTGCTCTTAGCCCTGCATTCCTGGAAGCCTCTGTCTTCTCCTCCCTCTTGGGCTCTTGGTTCCAAGTGATACAGGTGATTCTTATGAATCCCAGGGCCTCGTCATGCTCAGCGCTCAGAAAATATGGTTGCATTAATAATGACTTATGAAGTATAAAGTCAGCTAGGGCTGCCACATAAAATACTGGACACCCAGTTATATTTTCAGGTGGACAATGAATAATGTGTTAGCATAGTGTCTCTTGATATCCACGGCAAATTTGTTCCAGACTCTCCTGTGGACGCTGAAATGCAGGTGCTCAAGTCCCTATGAACAGCAGCGTAGCACATGCTTTAAATCATCTCTAGATTACTTACCTAAAACAATGCAAATGCTATGCGAATAGTTGTTACACTGTATTAGGGAAAAATGACAAGGAAAAGAAAAAGTGTGTACAAGTTCAGTATAGATGTAACTGTCATAGAACTAACTATGGGAGGGAGACACCGGCCAAACAAAGCTCAGGCAGTGTGTGGTGGGCAGAGACTCAGGATTCAGGAGCCTGAGGGAGGAACAGCAGGGTGTGCAGTGCTCAGCATGTGGCATATTCAAATATTGCTTTTTGGAACTTTCTAGAAGTCCCTCCCCATCAATATTTTCAACCCGAGGTTGGTTGAATCCTTGGATGTGGAATTTGAAGATAGAGCCTGATTATACAAATAGGTTCCAAATATTGCATGAGACAAACTTACACTAAAAAAGTCATTCATTGTTTATCTGTCTGCCTGTAGCTCGGCAGTCTCCATTTTTCTTTGCTAAATCTGTCCGTCCTACACTGAAGACCAAATTGGAGCAAGGTCATGCAGAGGGTGGCCTCCTAGCAGGTGGGAGTGTTAGAGTTGGAGGGCACAGAGAGGCTGGTCTGACCCCTCCCTGTCCGTGCTGACCATCCTCCGCCCTGGAGTGTCCTCCCCACCCTGGGGTGATAGCAGCAGGAAGCAGGGAGGCAGATTCTGCTCTGGCTCTAACCTCAGGCCCTGTCTTAGGCTGTTGGTGTGTGGTTCTTCCCTTCTCTTCCTCAGGACAAAACAAAGCAAAACGGAATGTTGTTGGCGCATGTCAGGTTCAGCAAGGTGGAGGGAGGACTGTTTGACACTTGGTGGCAGAGAGTCCAGCTCAGCCTGTGCTTGAAGCAGGTCGTGATCACAGTTTTCATGGATAAGATGGACACTTAGTACACATGTTCCAGTGGAGAAACGTGAGCATCCCTCCCCCTTCCCAGTAAGTGGCCACTCTGTAATTCAGGTTTCAGGAATTCCTTTTGGTCTGTCTGGCCTTCTGTCTGGGTCCCTGCCTCCTTTCCTCCACTGCCCTCTCCTCCTTCACGTCCATCTGGAGCCGTTTCCCCGCATGCTCCTGTTTTCACGAAGCCCAGGGAAATTCCTGTCGTTGCATGACAAACGCTGCAGCAGGAAGAGTGGTCTGGAGATGCCTGCCCTCCTCATTCTCTCCCACCGCAGAGGATGCCGGGAACCCCGGATGGAGGCTGTCAGAATGAGCCTGTCGAGAGCCAGGGAGAAGTTAAGCAAACGGCTGGGCGGGGACAGGGTGCATACAAGGTAAAATGACAAGTCTGATTTGGGTCATGGGGAAAAAAAGGACATTTTATGCCACTGAGTCTGGGAATGGTTGGCAAAATTATTTTAATCTTGTATAGTAGTTCTCGCCTATGCTTCACTTTCTGAGGTTTTAAATAAATACCGTAAATATTTAAAATATTCAATGGAAAATCTCAGAAAGATACAATTCATGTTTCAACTTGCTTGCCATTCTGAGGAGTATGATGGAATTTTATGCTGCCCTGCTTTGCCCTGTCCTGATATGAATCGTCCTTGTTTATTTTTTATTTTTTGTATTAGGGACTTTATCCAGAGGAGCTCTGATCCCTTGCCCTTTTTACTTTTTAAATTAAAAAAAATTTTTTTAAACTTTTTATTCTTTTGAAACAGGATCTTGCTAAGTTGCTTAAGGCCTTGTTACATTGCTGAGGCTCACCTGGAAATTGTGCTCCTCCTGCTTCATCCTCCCAAGTTGCCAGGATTACAGGCATGTGCCATCACACCCAGCTTTGAATCTTCCTTTTGTCCCATGTATCCACACTGTGTATGCTACCCTCCCATTAATCACTCAGTAGCTGTCTTGGTTGTCAGATCAACTCTCGAGGTATTGTTATCTAGGGCTTATGTTCAAGTTGCCCTTACGGTTATATCACAATGCCTAGGTTGTTCCCTCATCTATATGATCATATAGTCATTGTATCATTTCACATAATCACAAGCAGCATGCATACAATAGAGTAAGATATTTTGAAAGAGAGAGAGACAGTCAGACAGCCAGATTGACCAACTTATATTACTTGGCCTATAGTTGTCACCCAGTAAATGCATTCAGACTAGGATGAGCTGGTTAGGTTACAGCCCGCACAGCCCAATCATTTCACTTTCAAATATTCCTGCATCGACCAGGAGCTTTTGGGGGACACCTCACATCCGAACCACGATAAGACCATATGCACTTAACTTTTGCTATCATATATTGTTGTAATTGTTCTATTTTATTTTTAATTCTTGTTAATCTCTTTTTATGCCTGATTTATCAATGAAACTTTATCACCCCCATGTATATATAGGAAAAAACAGTATATATACAGTTTGGTACTATCTGTGGTTTCAGGCAATCACTGGTGATGTTGGAACATATCCTTCATGCATAAGGAAGAAATACTGCATATTCTTTTGAGAGCTCACAGTGTTAGCTTTTTGCTGCTATAACAAATACCTGTGAGAAATCAACTTGAAAAGGTTTAGTTTGACTCATGGTCTCAGAAGTTTCAGTTCTTGGTTGGTTGACTCCATTGTTTTTGGGCATACGGCACATCGAGGTGGGGAGTGCAGGCAGAGGAAACCACCCACTTCCTGGGAAGCAAAGAGGAAGAAGGACCAGGAGTCCTAACTTTCCCTTCAAGGCCACTCCCCCAATGACCTGACTTCTTCCAACTGGGCTCCACCTTCTAAAAGTTCTATCAGCTTCCAATAGTGACAAGGTTGAGGACCAAGCCTTTAACATATGGGCCGCTGAGGGATATCCAAGATCCAAATGTAGCACTTCCTCAGTTTTTGAGATATTTTAAGGTTTTTTGCCTCTATTTCTTTCTGAGTATAATTGACAACTCATTGGTGATATTGTGTCTAGATAGCAATTATTAAAATACTAAGGTTAGTTTAGTCTCTTAAAAAGGTCTTGCTTGTTGTGTGTATGTGTGCTTATTTCACTTTTCATCAGACTTATTTTAGTATGAAGAATAAACAATTCCTTTTAGGGTTAGTACATGCAAAGGTAATGTGCCCAGGGAAGTGCAGCCCAACCTTGTGAATTCTCAAAGGAAAACATGACTAATTGCCATAAGCTTGGTACATTATAAAACTTGCAAAGACCTTTGGGCAAGGAAGACATAAGAATTATAGGCCTGCCATATTATTACCATCAGTAAGTTCAGAGTTTAATGAAGTAAAATACAGGCTTCACTTGATGTTGCTAATTAATTAGTCTTTGATATGCTCAGTGATTCTTAACTATTGCAAAGTCATGATTTTCTTCTATAAAAATTCTGATAAAGTTTGATCATCTTGCCCCATAATTTATCTAAAAGTAAGGTGGAAAGAATTTTTTGCATATTAGTCATTAATGAAGTAGAGGATTAATTTGCATATGATAAATGTAACTAATAGTTGGTTTGAAAAATTAGGTTGACATTATGTGAATGCCAATGAATTAGCAAATTTATGGTATAATTTATGTATAAGAGATGAGCCTCCAGTGCCTTACAAATGGAGGCCAGTTGCAATAAATTAAATCTACAGAGATTATGTGTTGGGCATATCTTTCATATGCATATGTAGTAGGTCAGAGGTACATAAAAACACATTTGTAAAAGTTTCTGTGGACACTTTTCAAAAACTTTATTTCTGATTGACACATAATTGTATATATTTATGACCAAATCAGAGTAATTCACATATCTACCACCTTAAACATTTATCATTTCTTTGGGGTATGAACATTCAAAATTCTCTCTCCTAGCATTTTTGAAGCACACTACGTTGTGGTTAGCTGTGTTCACCTCGTCGTGTAACACAGCACAGGAGCTTACTCCTACCCAACGGTGACTTAGTACCTGTTGACCGACCTCTTTGCCTCCATCCAACCAGCCCACCCTCCTTAGCCTCTGGTAACCACTATTCCGCCCTCAGACTCCTAAAAGATCAGCTTGTTTTAGATTCCACATGTGAAGGAGATCATGTGGTATTTGTATTCCAAGAGCTTAGAACTAGCCACATACTTTTCCTTGGCTTGTTAAAAATGTTTGTTGTGAAATTATTCTTCAAACATATAAAGAAGCTGACCTAAGTTCTAAGGAAACTAACAACAAAAAGCTGAAAGTTCCCATTTCTTCAACACATTTTCCACTAAGTTCTCTAGCATTTATGTCATAGTTGCCTTTCTGTAATACGGTGCGTATTAGTTACACAGAATGGAAGGTTTTATTTTGACCTATTGGTATATGCATGTATCATAATCTAATCAATTCACTCCCTAATCCCTCCGCTCACCTCCCTCCATTTTTCCATCCTCCTTTCTACTTTCATGACATTCTTTTTTCCTCCCTTCTTTCACCACTAGCTTCTGCACGTGAGAAAAAAAAACAGATGGTATGCATTTTCTGGGTCTGGCTTATTTTGCTTAACATGATTCTTTCTAGTTTCATCCATTTTCCTGCAAATGACATAATTTCATTCTTCTTTACGACTGAGTAAATCTTCATTTTGTATATATGACACAAGTGCTTTATCCACTTACCTGTTGACAGATAGCGAGGCTGATTCCATACCTTGCTATTGTAAATTGTGCTGATATAAACATGGAAATGCATGTACCTATAAACTGTTCTCACTTTAATTATTTTGGATGAATATCAAGAGTGATACCACTGTTCATGGATAGGAGGAATTAATATTGTCAAAATGGCCATACTACCAAAAGTGCTATATAGATTCAATGCAATTCCAATTAAAATCCCAATGATGTACCTTACAGAAATAGAGCAAGCAATTATGAAATTCATCTGGAAGAATAAGAAACCCAGAATAGCTAAAGCAATCCTCAGTAGAAAGAGCGAAGCAGGTGGTATCGCAATACCAGATCTTCAACTCTATTACAAAGCAATAGTAACAAAAACGGCATGGTATTGGTACCAAAATAGACAGGTAGATCAATGGTACAGAATAGAGGACACGGACACAAACCCAAATAAATACAATTTTCTCATACTAGACAAAGGGGCTAAAAATATGCAATGGAGAAAAGATAGCCTCTTCAACAAATGGTGCTGGGAAAACTGGAAATCCATATGCAACAGAATGAAATTAAACCCTTATCTCTCACCCTGCACAAAACTCAACTCACAATGGATCAAGGAACTCGGAATCAGACCAGAGACTCTGCATCTTATAGAAGAAAAAGTAGGCCCAAACCTTCAACTTGTTGGCTTAGGAGCAGACTTCCTTAACAGGACTCCCATAGCACAAGAAATAAAAGCAAGAATCAATAACTGGGATAGACTCAAACTAAAAAGCTTTCTCTCAGCAAAGGAAACAATCAGTAATGTGAAGAGAGAGCCTACAGAGTGGGAGAATATCTTTGTCAATCATACTTCAGATGGAGCGCTAATATCCCGAATCTATAAAGAACTCAAAAAACTCTACACCAAGAATACAAATAATCCAATCAACAAATGGGCTAAGGAAACGAACAGACACTTCACAGAAGAAGATGTACAAGCAATCAACAGATATATGAAAAAATGTTCAACATCTCTAGTAATAAGAGAAATGCAAATCAAAACTACCCTAAGATTTCATCTCACCCCAATTAGAATGGCGATTATCAAGAACATAAGCAACAATAGGTGTTGGCGAGGATGTGGGGAAAAAGGTACACTCATACATTGCTGGTGGGGTTGCAAACTAGTGCAGCCACTCTGGAAAGCAGTATGGAGATTCCTCAGAAAGCTTGGAATGGACCCACCATTTGACCCAGCTATCCCACTCCTTGGCCTATACCCAAAGGACTTAAAATCAGCATACTACAGAGATACAGCCACATCAATGTTCATAGCTGCTCAATTCACTATAGCCAGATTGTGGAACCAACCCAAATGCCCTTCAGTTGATGAATGGATAAAGAAACTGTGGCATATATATATATACAATGGAATATTACTCCGCCATGAGGAATGACAAAATTATGGCATTCGCAGGCAAATGGATGAAATTGAAGGGTATCATGCTAAGTGAGATAAGCCAATCTCAAAAAACTAAAGGACGAATGATCTGGCTGATAAGCGGATGAGGACATACGGGGGTGGGGGGTAGGAGGGGTTAGTGTTAGGGTTAGGGTTAGGTTTAGGGTTAGGGATAAGGAGGGTGGTAAGAATGAGGAAGAAAGGAATGTATAGAGGGAAAAGAGGGGTGGGAGGGGAGGGGGGAAGGGGAAAAATAACAAAATGAATCAAACAACATTGCCCTATGTAAATTTATGATTTTTAATTAAAATTAAAAAAAAATAAAATGAAAAAAAAAGAGTGATACCACTGGATACTGCTGAATCACATGGTAGTTCTATTTTTTTTTTTTTAAGAGCCTCCACACTGATTTTCCTAGTAGCACTAATAATTATATTCCTACCCACAGTGTTTTTCTCCCCTGTCCTTGCCAGTGTTTATTGCTCTTTGTATTCTTGATGATTGCCATTCTGACTGGGGTGAGATGGAATTTCAGCTGTTTTATTTTTCATTTTCCTAAAGGCTAAAGATATTGACAATTTTTTTTTTCATATAATTATTGACCATTTGTACTTCTTTTTCAAGTCTATTCAGTTCTATAATTTTCTTTAGAGAACTTTCATTTCCTTGGTTAGATTTAAATAAAAATAATGGTAAAATAAAAAGTGAAAATAATAGAAAAAGTAGAGTAAAAATAGAAAAATGGAATGAAATTGTTTTCCTGATTTCTCTCTCAGTGGATTCATTATTGGTGTATGGAAGGGTTATTGATTTTTGTATGTTGATTTTGTATCCCCCTACTTTGCTGAATTTTTTTGTTAGATCTAAAAGTCTTTAGGGTCTTCTAACTATAGGATCATATCATCTGCTAATAGGGATAATTTAACTTCTTCCCTTCCTAATTGTTTTCCTTTTATTTCTTTCTGTTGCCAAACTGCTCTGCTGAAATTTGAAGTACTTTTAATATGAGTGCTCAGAGTGGACCTCCTTGTCTTGGTCCTGATTTTAGAGGAAATGCTTTCAAGTTTTCTCCATTTATTATGGTTTTGACTTGGGTTTGTCTTATATAGTCTTTATTATGTTGAGATAAGATCTTTCTATCCATAGCTTCTTTGGATTTTATAATGAAGAAGTGCTGAATTTTGTCAAAAGCTTTTTTGCATCTGTTGAGATGACTATGTGATTTTTGTCTTGATTCTGTTTATGAGGGACATTATGCTTATTGATTAGTGTATGTTGAACCATCCTTGCATTCTTGGAATTAAACCAACTTACTCATGATGTGTTATCTTTTCAATCTGTTTTTGAATTTGTCTTGCTAACATTAAGGATTTTCACATCTATGTTAATAGAGGATATTGGTGCATAGTTTTCTTTCCTTTAATTGTCTTATCTGGTTTTGGAATCAGGATGATATTGGCTTCCTAGAATGAGTTTGGAAGTGCTCTCTATTTTATGAAATAATCGAGGAACATTGACATTACTTATTTTTAAAAAGATCCACTAAAATTCTTCTATGAATTTGTCTGGTCATGGGCTTTTCCTTGTTAGAAGGATTTTTATTATTGTTTTAATCTCATTGCTTATTTTTGGTCTGATTAAGTTTTCTATATCCTCTTGGTTCAGTGTTGGTAGGATGTATATGTCTAGATATTTATAAACTTCTTCTAGATTTTTCAATTTTTTTGGACCATAAGCTTTCAAAATAGTCCCTAATGATGTTATGGATTTCAATTGTGTCTGTTGTAATAGGATCTCTAATTTTTATTAATTTTATTTATTCTCTTTCTTTTGGTTAGTTTGGCTAAGAATTTATTAATCATGTATTTTTTTCAAAGAACCAACCCTTTGTTTCATTGATTCATTTCTAAAAGAATATTTTTAGCTGTAAATGGACATAATAACTTTATTTTATTTATCTTTTTATGTGGTGCTGAGGATCGAACCTGGTATCTCACACATACTAGGCAAGTGCTTTCCACGGAGCCATAACCCTAGCCCTTGTTGAGTCTTTATACTGTTCTTTTAGTTTCTATTTCATTTATTTGGGCTGATCTTTTTTATTTCTTCCTTTGTGCTAGTTTTGGGATTAGTTTGTTCTTGATTTTCTAAGACTTTGAGATGTATCATTAGGTTGTCTATTTGAGATCTCTGGTTTTTTAAAATTTATTTTTTATTTTATTTTTTTATTTTTATCTTTTTTCAGTACTGGGGACTTAACCCAGGGGCACTTTTATTACTGAACCATATCCCCAGCCCTTTTTATTTTGAGACAGGGTCTTAATAAGTTAAGAACTCTCTAAGTTGCTGAGGTGGATCTAGAACTTGGTTCTCCTGTTTCAACCTCCAAAGCTGCTGGGATTATAGGTGTGTGCCACCACACCTGGCCCTGAGTTTTTAAAAATTTATTTTTTAATGTCAGCATGCATGATGTAAACTTTCCCCTTAGAACTACTCTTGCTGTATCCCACAGATTTTGGCATGCTGTGTTTCTACTTTTATTTGATTCTAGGAATTTAAATATTTCCATTCTGACTTACTCAATGACCCACTGATTGTTCAAAAGTGTATTGCTAAATCTTCATGTGTTTGTGAAGTTTCTACAGTTTTCTTACTGTTGATTTTTAATTTCATTCCATTATGATTCAAAAAGTGACAAGAGGTTTTTCCATTTTTTTTTTTTTTTTTTTTTTTTTTGTATTTGCTAAGTCTTGCTTTTATTTTGTTTTAAAGTTCAGGTCCTTGGATTTGTAGCTTATTTGTGTTTGGTTTTTAGAAAAAGGATTCTGGTTTCTTGCAACTTTCTATACAGTAACTAGAAGTAGAACTCCTCATTATCTTTAAGATACCAAATAAATTCTGACCTTGACTTGGTAGACTCTTCTTGGTCCACATTTAACGCTTTCTCCTCTCTGCCTATTAAGATACCAGTGAGATTTTAGAAGATCAGATCTCATCTCTGCGACACCTTACATCAACACCGGGGGCAGTATTGTCCTTGCCTCCCATTTCCTTGATAATTCCTCTGGCCTTGAAAACATATAGCTGTGCATTTTTAGTTATTTTTGCCTGGTGTGACCTGCCTTTCATCTGGCAAGTCCCTGTTTTGAAAATCTGAGCATAATCACATTAGCAGAATTTGTCACCTTGTGTTTATGTTGATTTGATTCCAAAATGCAGAGGCACTAACCTGACATAGAAGCTCAGGAGAGTAGCTAAAGTCCAAGAGGACTGGGAAAATGAAAAACTTTTCCTTTGAAAAAGGACAATAAAACATGAATCTGGGAAAGAAAAACAACCTATTTTATCATCCATCACACCCGGGATAGTGGTCATAGGCAGAAAGAAGTTATTAATACACCTGTAGTCATCTGGGGGTCACAGGAGGCAATAAAGCAGGGCACCTGTTTCTGTGGAAGGAAACCCAGCCAGGTCTGCTTCATTTCCATTGAAAGCAGAGGCCAGCCCCAGGGACAAGGGGAAGAGATGGATATAATCTATTTGGAATTAGTAGTGTTATTTCCTCTTTAATCTTTGTTTGTCTAAACCAAGAGGTTGAGAATGTGAAGTCCCCATACTTCCAAGAAGAGATAGACAGTTTCATAACCATGGTAACCAATGACACCAGAACCAGCTTTAAATCAATCATCAATAACTTGCTTCAGTGAGCATAGCTCTGAAAGCCAACCAATCAGTGAAAACCTTATGCTGTGAAAGTCAATCAATTGGCAGTGGACTCACTCCAGTGAGCCTGCCTTTAAGCTGATGCCAAGCCACTTCAGCATATAACACATTTCTGAGGCTGACGTCTTTCCATTTCTGTTTCCCAAGACACTGTAAAAAAAAAAAAAAAAAAAAAAAAAAAAAAAAATCAAAATGGTCTCTGCTTTGCGTGGTCTCATTGGTCTCTTAGTTCATGTCCTATGGCCAGCACAGCTTTCTTGTACTAAAGCAGGTAGTGAACTCAGTGTTTTAGTTTTAGGTTTTAAGTAATGGTCTCACCCTTTGATATTCTTGAATGGATTGCACTCACGTGGGTTCCTTGTGCTAACAGGCATGTTCACTGGGCCATTTGAACCTAAATCTTGACTTTGTATTTGATTTCTGTTAAGTCTGTCTCAATAATGGTCTGAGTTCTAACTAGTTGCACTAAGTTCTTGTTGCTGCGTTTGTGTTACCCTTTGTCACCAGCCTCGGACTTATTTCAGTAACTTTGGTTCTTGCATTTATTTTGATATTCTGTGACTTATAGCTTAGGATTTACTTAAAACCATTAGGCCAGTAATGTCACTGAAGCCATCTTTTTGGTTTGTAGGCATACAATTTGCTTTAAAAACACAGAATTAAATATATGTATAAAATCATTAGGGGCTTTGGTTTGTGGACAATTCGGTGATTATTTTTTTGCCGTTGACATGCTTCTGCTGCTGCCGTTAGCTTTGCTTTTGCTGTCGTTTGACTGTGAACAATGGTATCAAGTGTGATTTTGTAATTTCCTGGATTGTCTGGTGTCTGCTGACTCCATGAGGAAGTGTCCCATGAAGAATGGTGTAGGTGCAGGTCACATTTGTCTCCTGACTATTACGTTTGGATCTGGAATGTTCCCCAGAGGCTCATGTTTGAAGATTTGGTCCCCAGCACAGCACTGTTCAGAGGTGGGGTTTTGGGAAGTGATTGGCTCACGAGGGTTCTGACCTCATCAGTGGGTTCATCGATGGCATCATTGGGAGCTGGAGGAGAGGGGCCTGCTTGGAGGACACGGGTTACTGAGGGCATGTCTTTTCGCTGGCCCCTTCCTTGCTTTTTTGTCGGCTTCCCAGCCACCATAAGGTGAGCAGCTTTGCTCCACTAACCTTCCTGCCAAGGGCCCAGAAGCAATGGAGCCAGCCCACCATGGACTGAAACCTCTGAAATCTTGAGCCAAAATAGATATTTCCTTAAGCTTCTTTTCTCAGGAAAAGTGTCACAACAACAGAAAGTGACTAACATACCATCCAATCCAAACGAACCTTGAAGACTAATGGCTAGAGGCCTGTTAGGCTGGTGGCCAGCCCATGCAAAGATGATTGGTCAAACTTTGTTGGGTTCACTTCAAAGTCTTTGGTCATGGCAGTTGGAAATTGTTTTGGGTAGTACATTGTGTTAGTCAGCTTTAGGTCACTATAACAAACAGTCAAAATAAATCATCTTATAAAATAAAAGGTGTACTTTGGCCTGCAGTTTGGAGGTTCCAGTCCATGATCGGGTGGGTACGCTGCTTTTCAGCCTCCAGGCAGCACATCATGGCAGAAGCATGAGGTGGAGAGAAACTATTCCCTCAGGGTCAGAAAGTAGAAGAGAGGATGAGGAGGGGCTAGAGTCCCACCATCTCCCTCAAAGGTGCATCCCCAATGACCTGAAACGCCCCCCCACTGAGCCTTCTTGAAGTTTCCACCACCTTCAATAGCGCCATTCTGGGGACCAAGCCTTTAGCACCTGGGCCTTTGGGAGCCCTCTTGATCCAGATTTCAGCACACATATTCTGGAGTTGGTAATTGTCAGAGCTGACTGCAGGAGCTCTTCTTAGGTTCTCTCTTGTCTGTCTTTTTCCTCTCCTCAAGAATGGTTTCCTACCTGAAGTTGAACTGTAATCTTAATTTTCGTACTTTCCTTAATAAATGGCAAACATATTTTTGCTTTAGAATAACAATGCCCATTTGGGTATCCTTTTAACATGCCAAAATTCATGCTTTTAAGAACTCTGGGAGTATTAGAGAATAATAATGCTCAATGTTCAAAGGTCAACTTCTTTAAAATTGATAGGTTGCACAGCCCACAGGACAAAATGCTGAGCCCGAGATTATTCTCTCTCCAGAAAGCTCCAGTTCACTCCTGCTCATGTCCTCTGGACCTATCCTTCCATATCCCTCTTTCCAATTCACAGTACTTTCCTTCCTTCTGCCCCTTCCTCTAGCCTCCTGAGTTTTCCTATCTTCAGAGTTTCCAAAAAAAAAAAAAAAAAAAAAAAAAAAGAAAAGAAAAGAAAAAGAAAAAATCACATTATAGAATTGTCAGACCAAAAGACTGATGTATAGAAGCTGAATTTAAACCATGGTTTAAAGATTTTTAAACCTTAGCAACACAGGCTGAAACCTGCAGAATTTGCCACTTTATTAGATATTTACTGTTCTGAATTATCAAATATGCACCAAGTAGTTCTTTTGATTGTTACCCTCCTCTGATAGGGAAAATGATTAACAGCACAGGGTGGGAAAGACAAAGAGAGAATTTAAATAAGCCAGCTCTGCATAATTTAAAATGGCTTTGAGAGGGCAGGGGAAATAGGGAGTATATTACATCAGGCCATCTTAGAAGCCTTTCCCATAGGGAACGTGGGTTGAAGACCCAAAATTGCAAACAAAATAAAGGTGAATTAATAGGGGACTTACAACATAGTTTCCAGGTAGAGTTAATGCATTGCATATCATGAAGAGTGAGGACAGAGGTTTTGAATGTGCTCACAATAAAGAAATGATAAAAGCTGAAGGGGATAGAGGGCTATACTAATTTCCCTGACTTGATCATTACATAATGTATACATGAATAAAAACATCACATTGTACCCCACAAATGTGTAGAAATATTATTTGTATTAATAAATTTATAAAAAATAAGATTCCAGGAACTTTCAAATAGTATTTGGGCTGGATCTGGCAGCTCAGGGAAGGGAACCTGTCTTCTCTTTTATAAAATGGGATTTAGACTGGAAATAGAGGATTTAGTCATAAGCAAATAAGCCAGAATGGAAAACTACCAATGTAGAAGATCTCCTCCATGGTGCCGAATAACAGTAAATAAGCTAGAAATGAAAACAAACTTCTGAATCTCTGTGTATAACAATTATCCTTGAAATCTAAAAGGACACAAACAACATCTGCTTTTGTACCTGCAGGTGTTTGCAAGCAGAAGGACCATCAGAAGAACCAATGTTTCATCCCAGCAAAGAGACCAAAGCTCATCCTGAGCCTGTCCAGTGGTGTCACTGGAGGGCACCTTAGCCCCTGAAAACATCCTCTCCTTCCTCTGAACATTCAAGGAGAATTTAGAAATATAATAGATAAATACCATGGCCTTCTTGTTAAAATAGCCGTCACTACCTCTACCTACTATGAAGCCTATTCCCTTAGAGCAGCCCCCTCCAGAGTGAGCATCACAGGAGACTGAGAGGTATGGGGACATGCCTATCCATGGGTCCTGAGTGCAGAGGAGGGAGAGGAGTCTTAGGTTGAAGTAAACGTCTTGTCATTCTGGAATAGGAACAAATCCCAAAAGGCAAACCGTAAGGTAACCAGCGAGTTATAGAAAGAAAGGAAAAACACCTTTTATTTTATTTTGCTTTGCTTTACTAACTTTAGTAGGATTTTTACCAGTTTTAAGTCCTATCCCCTGTCCCGAGGGTTATTTTGGGATCTTACAATACTTTCTTCTAAGTGACACCACCTCTACAAATTTAATGGCAGATCTACTTTGCCCATAAAAATAACAGATGTAATGTACTGAAGGAAGCGTATTTTTAGAATATTCTTAAAATGCTCCTACACATGACCAGAGGATAACCAATCTAGACAATAAAAGATGCATGTTCGGTATGATTTGGGAAATAGCTGAAGTGTTAGTTAATTCCTATGGGCACAAGTCTCCAGGACATCAGTGGAAAATTGAACAGAGTCCTGAGAGTCCAGATTGATTTTTCTCACATTATTGTTAATCTTCCCTTTTGTCTGTGCGTGACTCCTGAGCTCCATTGTGCATGGATGAATCCATATTTCCTATTATGGCAGAGCCCTGGGTCTGGCTGCGAGGGCTCATCTTTCTTGCTGGTGAACTGTTGGAGTGTGAGTGGGAGCAACGTGCAACACTGTCAGGCCTGGCCTGCAAAAATACTGTGCTAGGAACTGTCTAACCCAGGCTCCTGCCTCGGCTTGATGCAGGGGAGCACAGTGACCTTGGGAGCCAAACATTCACCATGGCAGAGCCGTGAGGTGAAAGGAGGCAAGGTCCTGTGTCAGTTCAGTCCTTCAGGAGGCAGGGGTCAAGAAGGGACTAGAATCTCAGGGGACTTATTGAGGGAGACGGCATGATGGACAAAAGTGGAAGGGGCATGAAGAGGCAGGAAGAGCCTGCAGACTCGACTCCTGTGAAAGGAGAGGGAAGGAGGATTGGGCCAGAAGAGACCCATCCTCCAGGCTGGGTCCCCAACAGGCCGAGAGAACGGAGACCCAAGAGGGATTGGCGGGGGTGGGGGCGTGGCACAAAATTCCTCAGAAGAAGGTGACAGCCTAATTTCTGAAGGTTTGACCAGTGAAACTCTGGGAAAAAATGCCAGTGGAATGTACCAGCCCTCAAACCCCATATAAATGTTCTTTCTTGGGTCAACCCTGACACAACCTCGGCCAGCTCAGATCTCCAGGAAGCAGATGCCAAGACAAAATGAGAAGGGCAGGAGATTTGTTGAGGGAAGTGAGAAGGCTAAGCAAGGAAAGACCCCATACCCTGATTCGGGTTGGAAACCTACAAGGTGGATTTGGGAGGATGAGCCTCAGATTACAGTGTGGCACAAGAAAAGCCCTAGGACAGGGTGGACGTGGATCCTGTGCCAGGCAAGAGAGTCTGGTTCTAAAATCTCTGCTGTGATCACTTCCCAGCTGGGAGCATCCCCAGGGGAGTGTGGCCTCAGTGTGCACATGGTGGCAGATGGAGGCTGTCAGCTGAGCCCACTCCTCATGCCAGGTTTTCTGTGGGGCAGGGGGGAATCTGAGTGATGGCACCTCTGTATCCCCAAATCTTGACTTGGAGGAAAGCTGTTTCCGGATCAGTAACACTCACTTTTAGATAAACAAGAAGTAGACTTCAATGATAGAATCTGCCAATAAGCCACTAGTTGTCTAATGAATAAAGGGAAATTGTATCAGGCAGCCTCTAACACGACCCAATGATCCCTGCCTTCTGGCATCATGTCTTTGTGCGTGGGCTGGATCTAGACTCACGTCTAATAAAGAGAATATGACAAAAGTGATGGAATATCCCTTCCAAAATGAGGCCAGAAAAAGAAGGCAAATTTCTCTCTTCCTCTCAGCTCTCATTCTGGGGGAGCAAGCAAACCATGTTGTAGTGGCCCCATGGAGGGATCCATTTGGATCTGAGGCTTCTGATCAGCAGCCAGCCAGGACCTGGGTCTGCCCATGGTGATTGAGCATGGAAGTGGATCTTCTGCATCCCGCCAATAGCCATGTGAGTGAACTTGGGCTACAATACAATTAATGAACCAACACTGGATCTCTCCCACTCAGGTCTGGAGATGACTTTGACCCTGGTCAACATCCTGATTGCACTGTGAAAGACTCACCCTGCTAAGCCTGGATTCTTCATCCATAGAATCTATGAGATAATAAATTGCTTGTTTTAAGCTTCAAGTTTTGAGGAAATTTGTTTTGCAGCTGTAGATAAAAATGCAAGTATAAAAATGCTGTTGTGGTGAGATGAGTTTTACTAAACATTTGGCTTGAAGATTCCTACTCAAGGGAAGTCAAGATGCAGGACTTGAGAACAAAATGGAACCTCAAAAGACATTGCGTGGACCTGTTCTTAGCTGCATGCTCTATATTAGAATAATTAATGGAATTCAGAACAAAACAAAACTGAGCCAATTAAATCAGACTCTGGATGAGAGACAAGACTATCATCATTTTGAAAAAACTCCTTGGTGATTGAAATTAGCAGCCAGAAATGAGAAGTACTGGGATTATGCTGTGATTCTCAAGCTTTAGTGTACTACATAATTATCTGAGGTATGGTTATTTAAAATATGTGTTTCAAACAAGTCTCCAGAGCGTTAGAATCAACAGGTCTGGGAGGAGCTGAGGACTCTCCGCATTGAACCTGTTTCCAGGTGATTCTGGTAAGGAAGGCCTGTGAGCCACACTTTGGACAAGCCTAGGCTGGGTGTGAGGAGAGGGCTATCCATCCAATTTTGTGATAGTAAGAGGACTGGCTTTGCAATGGAAGGATTCTGATTTAAAAAAAAAAAAAACAACAAAAAAACAGTGAAAAGGAGGTTAAAAGGGCTTGGCAATTGCTCAAGATAAGGGAAAAGAGGGAATCATTGGTGATTCTGAAATTGTAAGGCCAGTGACTGGAGAGTGATGGGAAATGGTGTTCTTGATAAGATCAGGAGCCCAGAAAAGAAGGTTCAGGAAGAAGATGACTACCGGCATTTTGGACATTGAATGTGAGTGTTAAGGGCTAACAACTATGATGATCTACTTACCCACAGTACTGAGGAACATAGACATCCAAACCAGGATTGGAAAACTGGGAAGCAGAGAAAATGAAATTGAAAGTGATTTTGAGGAGGGAGAGAGAAAGGTGGTGGATTGGAGGCACTCAGCATTTACTGGCTACTCCAGGAGATAGCAAATCAGCAGGCGAGTGGATAGACTAAGGAAGATAATGCAGGATATCAGAGTTTCTCTCCCTCCCTCCCTCTCTCTCTCTCTCTCTCTCTCTCTCTCTCTCCCCCTCCCTCCCTCTCTCTCTCTCTCTCTCTCTTTCTCTTTCTCTTTCTTTCTTTCCGTATTGGGGATTGAACCCAAGAACACTCTGTCACAGAGCTACATCCCTAGTCCTTTTTTATTTTTTACTTTGAGACAAGGTCTTGCTAAATTACTGAGGCTGCCCTTGAACTTGCCATCCTCCTCCTGCAGCCTCCTGAGTTGCTGGGATTGCAGGCATGTGCCACCATACCTGGCTGGTGAAAGAGCATTTCAGTAAAGAGATAGAGATTCTGAGAAGAACTGAACAGAAATCTTGGAAATGAAAAGCTGAATAAGTCAAATAAAAAAACTCAGGTAAAAGTCTGATCAATAGACCAGATAAGCAGAAGAAAGACTATCAGGGATTGGAAACAAGGTGAATGAACTAGAACATTTGGGCAGATGCTAATAAGGAAAAAAAAAAAAAAAAAAAGGAAGCTATGAGCAGAATATAGAAACTCTGTGGAACAACATAAAAGACCAAACTTAAGACTCATAGATCTTGAGGAAGGAGTAGACAAAGAAAATCTATTTAGTAAAATAATAGCAGAAAATCTCCCAAATCATGGAAATAAGTTGGACATTCAGATACTAGCGGCACTTTAGAACCACAAATAGACATAACCAGAAAAGAACCTCTCCATGACTATTATAGTTAAAATGCCCCAAATTCAGAACAAAGAAATAATATGCACAGAACCTTGGTACACTCAATTTTATAAAATAGACACCACTTGATATAAGTGGACAGATGGGCCCCAGTACAATGATATTGGGGGAATTCAATACCCCATTTTTATAAATAGGTCATCCAGACAAAAACCATCAACAAAGAAACAAGAAAGTTACACTATACTGTAGATCAAATGGACTTAATAGACATTGACAGAATATTCCATCCAACATCAACAGAATACACATTCTAAAGCAGTTCAAGGAACTTTCTCCAAAATAGATCATATTTTAGGCCAAAAAAATAAGAATAAACAAACATACAAAAACTGAAATAATTTCTTGGCTCTTGTAAGATTATAATGGGATGAAACTAGATATCAACTGCAAAAGAAACTAAAGAAACCATACAAACAATTGAAGAAGGAACAAAACATCTTTGATGAGTTCTGTAAAGAAGTCAGGATGGAAAATTTCAAAATGCCTAGAATCAGATGAAAATGGAAACACAATATACTAGAATCTGTTGGATACTGAAAAGGTAGCTCTAGGTGGGAAATTTATAGTGATGAGTGCTTAAATTAAAAAAATCAAAGGGATCACAAATAAATGCTAATATAGCTGAAGCTCTTAGGAAAATAAGTTTGTTATTTACCTCAAACCAGTAAAAGTAAATACATATTAAAGATCAGAGTTAAAATTGAGGAAATAGAGATCAAAGAACAATACAAAGGATCAATGAAACAGAGAGTTGGTTCTTTGAAAAAATAAATCAGATTGATAAACATGTGGCTGAACTGACCAAAAGAAAGAGAAGATCCAAATTCAAAAAGTTAGTTATGAAAAGCGAATGATCACAACAGATACCACTGAATCCAAGAGACTCATTAGGGGGTATCTGGAAAATGTATATCCTAATAAATTGGAAAATCTAGAAGAAATAGATAAATTTATAGACACAAGTGACCTACTAAAATTGAACCAAGAGGATATTAAAAAACTAATAATAAGCAGTGAGATTGAAGTAATAATAAAAATTCTCCCAATAGGGAAAAACCTGGACCAGACATTTTATCAGACATTTATAAAAGAACATCATGCTCCTCAAACTATTCTGTGAAACAGATAGGGAAGGAAAGTTTTCAAACTCATTCTCTGAAGCCAGTAATACCCTGATACCAAATCCAGGTAAGGACACATTAAAAAAGAAATCTATAGAGCAGTATCTTTGACAAACCTACTTGCAAGAATCCTCAGTAAAATACTTGAAACCAAATTCAACAACACATTAAAAAGATACATCATGATTAAGTTGTTTTATTCCCAGGATGTAAGGATGGTTCAGCACATGCAAATCAATAAACATACACCACATAAGTGGAATCAAGGATAAAAATTACACCATCATCTCAGTAGATGCAGAAAAAGCTTTTGGCAAAATTCAACACCATGATAAAAACTCTGAGGAAGCCAGGGATAGAAGATCTTACCTCGGGCAGAGGATATAGCTCAGTTGGTAGAGTGTTTGTATTCAATCCCCAGCTCCGCAAAACAAAAACAAAAGCAAAAACAAAACAAAAAAAACACTTAATATAATAAAGGGCATATATGGCAAACCCATAGCCAACATTGTAATGAATGGGGAAAATCTGAAAGCAATTCCTTTGAAAGCAAGAACAAGGAACAAGACAAAGATGTCCACTCTCATCACTCCCATTCAATACAGTACTTGAAATTTTAGCAGAACAATTATGTAAGAAAAATCAAGAAAAGGGATTTAAATAGGGAAGAAATAAGGTTATCCCTATTGCGAAGTGACATCGTCCTATGCTTAGAAGACCCCAAAGAATTCACCAGAAGGCTTTTAGATCAAATGATCAAATTCAGCAAAGTAGCAGGAGCCATAATTAACATACAAAACCCAATAGCTTTTCTATATACAAATAGTGAATATCTGCTGAGAAAGAAATGAGGAAAACAATTCCATTCATAATAAATAACTTAAAAATACCTGGGAATAAATCTAAACAAGGAAGTTAAAGACATTTCTAATGAAAATTATAAAACAATGAAGGAAGAAATTGACAGACACTAGAAGATGGAATGACCCCTCATGACCATGGGTAGGTGGAATTAATATCAATGAAATGACCACACTACTGAAAGCAGTCTACAGAGTCAATGCAATCTCCATCAAAATACCAAAGACATTCTTCACAGAGCTAGAAGAAAAAGTCCTGAGATTCATAGGGAAGAATAAAAGACACAAAATAACTGAGCTAATCCTGAGCAAAAAGAGCAACACTGGCAGTATCACAATACCAGTTTTCAAATTATACTACTGAGCCATAGTAACAAAAACAGCATGGCACTGGCATACACAGACTGATAGACCAATGGAGTAGAATAGAGGACACAGAAATAATCCCACCTAGCTCAAACAATCTGATTCTTTTTTTCCTCGGGGCGGATGGGGGGTGATGGTGATGGGGATTGAACGCAGGGTCTTATGCATGATAGGAAAGTGCTCTACCCCAGACTACATCCCCAGCTCCTAAAGCCATCCAACTGTTAATAAAAGTGCCAAAAAAAAGACACACTGGAGAAAAGATAGGCTCTTTAGCAAATGGTGTTGGGAAAACTGTATATCTATATGTAGAAAAATGGCATTAGAAGCTCAACACTCACCCTGTACCAAAAATAATCAATTCAAAATAAATCAAAGATGTAACTATGAGACCTCAAACTTTCAAACTGCCAGAAGAAAACAAACTTCAAGTTATAGGTATAGGTAACGGATTCCTGAAGAGGACTCACATCACTCAGGAAATGATAGCAAGAATTGACAAATGGAGTGGCATCTGATTAAGAAGTTTCTGCACAGCAAAGAAAAAAATTAATGGAGTGAAGAAACAGCCTACAGAATGGGAGAAAAATCTTTGCCAGCTACTCTTCAGACAGAGAATTAATATCCAGAATATAAAAAGAATTTAAAATTTAGCACCCCCACAAAAAAATACATGGGCAAGTGAACTGAACAGGCACTTTCCAAAGAAAGTACATATGGCTGATAATTACATTAAAACATGTTCAACTCTTTAGCCATCAGGGAAATGTAAATCAAAACTACATTGAGATCCCACCTTTCTTCTGTCAGAATGGCTACCATGAAGAACACAAATATTAAATGCTGGCAGAGATGCAGGGGCCAAGGAACCATTATACACTATTGATGGGAATATAAGTTAGTGGTCACTATGGAAATCAGCATGCATATTCCTCAGAAAAACTGAAGGTAGAGCTACCATGTGCTCCAGCTGTGCCACACCTGAAGTACACCTGAAGAAATGAAGGTCAGCCTACTACAGAGTTAACTGCGTAACCGTACTTACCGTGGCACAAACAATAAAGAAACCATGGAAACTGACTAGGTGCTCTTCAGTTGAGGAATGGATAAAGAGAATGTGGTGTATATACACAGTGGTGTATTAGCCAGCCATACGGAAGAATGGAATCATGCCATTTGCAGGAAAATGGATGGAATTGGAGATCTTCATGGTAAGAAAAAATATGCCAGATACAGAAAGACAAATATTGAATGTTTTATCTCATGTGTGAAAACTAGGGGACAAAAACGACAACATGAAAGTAAAAGGGAGATGGTTAGGGAAGAGGAAGGGGGTCAGGGAGAGGGCCACAGAGGGTGAGGAGGATGATGGTATCAGATAGGATGAAAACACATCTGCTACAATGAACCTCATTATTCTGTATCATGAATACTAATAAAATGAGCAAAAGGGAAAGAAAAGCATTATAAAGGCAGCTAGAAATTTGCTGAGGAGAGGAACATGGGGCTGATGTGGAATCAGGAAAATAAATGTAGGTCAGAAAAAGAGAACTAAGGGCGAAATATGAAAGAAAAACGTGGAAATAATCCTCATTAACCACAAACTAAATGTATAAATAAAGATCTACAGCCCCAGGAGGGAATGTTCACAAATGATTGGAAACTGTAAAGTGCGATCACCATGCCTTATGTTTTTAATTTAAAATATATTTCTTTTATTTCAGAGGTTTTGAAGCTGTAGAATGATAGGGTAGAGTGTTCTTAGATCCACACTCCCAGGTTCCTCTATTATTAATGTGCTGTGTGTGGGATGTTCTTTACAACCGATGATCCAATGCTGATATTGTTAACTAAAGTACACCCTTTAATCAGATTTCCTTGTTTTTAACCCAGTGTCTCTTTCCATTCTGGGATCTCATCCAGCACACACATTTTATTTGTTTATTTTGTCTCCATAGAATCTCCTGGGTAGTTTCTTGGACTCTCCTTGTTTTTGATGACCTTGGTAATTCTGAAGAGTGCTGTTCAGGTGTTTTGGTACAACATCCCTCAATTGGACGTGCCTGATGTTTTCCTCACGACTAGAGGGAGGTCATGTGCTCTGGGGTGGCGGTGGGATTACAGTGATAAAGTGCTGTTTCCGTTGCATCTAACTGATGTACAAGCGTTCAGCTGACGTTGCTGCTGCTGTTAACTTTGCTCACCTGGCTGTGCTGGCAGTGTTAGAGTCTCCACGCTGAATTCTTTGGAAGGAGGTCGCTCCTTGCAGTCCAAACTGAGCAGTAGGGAGTTCATACCACTCCTTGAGGGAGAAGTCCTACATGGATTATTTGGAATTCTGCAAAGAGAGATTTGTTTCTCTTCTCTCATTTATTTATATCAATATGCAGTCATGGCTCTGTATTTAAATTTTATGATCGATTATTTGTATTGTTGCTCATATTGTTCCACTGAGAGCTCTTTTAGTGGGCTTGAGTGTCCTTGTGACATAACATCCTTGTAAATTAAAAAAAAGTTAGCATTTTTTAAAACTTGATGATACTACAAGATGCTCCAGGCCTATCTGAAATATTTCCTAGGCTCCTAGGATCAGTCATTAATCCAGGTAGTCCTGGCTCCTTGTACTGGAGAATAGTATCAGGAACAAAGATCTAGAGGCCAGGCATGCTCAGTTACAAGACTGTCATTGCCTCTGGGCCCTCTCCCTCGTCAGAGCAAGGAGATGGTTTTGTGTATGCTAACTGTGTATCTAAATATTTATAGACACAGCCATCTGTATCTATATTAAGCTGAAATTGAGTTCATGCTGATGTCTCCAATTCCAATCCATTGTTGCAGCAAACATGATTTTAGCCACCTTCCTGTGTTTTCAGTGTTATTATTTTTGTGGTACTGGGAATGGAACCAGGGATGTTCTGCCACTGAGCTACACCACCCACCCTTTTTTATTTTATTTTGAGACAGTCTTGCTAAGTTGCCCAGGCTGGCCTTGGGATTACAGGTGTGCGCCACCATGACTGACCGGCGTATCTTCAGTTTTCACAGGACTTTCCAAATAGGCTGGTTGAGCTGGGTGCGGTGGGGCATGCTTGTAATCCTAGCAACTTGGGAGGCTGAGGCAGGAGGATTGCAATTTTAAAGCCAGCCTCAGCAATTTAGCAAGGTGCTAAGCAACTCAATGAGACCCTCTCTCAATATAAAATGTGCTGGAGATGTGCCTCAGTGGTTAAGCACCCCTGTGCTCAATCCCTGGTACCAAAAAAAAAAAAAAAAAAAAGACTTGTTGGGGTCTAATGTCCCTCCCCATTTTACAGATAAGAAAATAAAATTGAAGCTACAGGAAAAAAAATTACTTATAGGAAGTCTCATAGCATTTGGAGTAGATCAAATTTGTTTTTGAAAAATCAAATATACCAAATTTTGTTTTCTTGAGAGTTGTGATCGACCCTTTCACTTACGAAATTTTGATTCATTCCATTATTTCCCTTAAATTTCTTTTTGTCTATTTTCTTTTATACCCTTATACATTTTTATCTTCTTGTTTGCCTAAATATTTCTTGCAATTATCTTTGTTCTGTGTATATAAAGTAGCCTCTTTATATACACAGGAACTCAATATTCTTTATTTTTATATTTATAATTTTATGGACTTTGTTTACTAGCTGTGCTTTATAACTCCTGCCAATGCTTTTGGCTAAAAGCAGTAGTATTTTTAATCTGGACTACCATGACATTAATTACTAAAATGTTCATGGTCAATTGGATATAATTTCAGGACGTTCTTTAGAAAATGAATCAAACTCTGTAAAGGAAAAAGCAAGGGATATGGTTTTTGTATTAAGAGAAACCATATTTTTGTCCCTATATGTGCTTTATGAGTATAACATTATATGAATAAAATCAAAATAATTCCAGGGGTAGTCATTTTTTTTTGAATTTGATACTATTTAGCGCATCCAGTACAATCCTACAATCATGAAATTTAATGTGTAATAGAGCTAGAGGAAAAATTATGAGAAAATCAGTTGAGATATTAAAAACTACTAAATATTATACTTGGAATAGATATAATTTTGTTACAATTAATTTTTGAAAATAAGACAGGAGGTAACATAGGATGCCTGGATATTTTATGAAACTAATTTTTAAGCTTTGGGAGCATATGATTTTGAATGTACATTACTAAACTAGAAAGTGAAGCCTAGGGTTTAGGCAGGACTGTGAAGTGGTTTCTGTGCTCTCATCCTGTATCCTGGCAGAGAACCTATTATTAGAACCTCTTGTTGCTGGTCTGTGATTGATTCAGACATCCATCTTCAGCTTCTCAGCCCAACACCTTTTGGATTCTTGGGGGAAGATTCTGATTCATTCCCCTGATCAGGAGTATATGAAAAATCATAAACAATTTCACATTCTCCAGTAGAGATGAACCTCCATTTCCTTTAATCATGACAAACGCTGGAATGGTAAGGACATCGGGCTGTAATCTGTTCTCAGGTATTTCCAGTAGCCATTGCCTTCCAGTGATCACCCAGTAGTTATGGCTTTTCTTGTAATGAAGGGTCTGCCCACTCTCTACAGCCCTGATGTACCTCCAATTGAAGTCCCTTAAACAAGCCTCTGGAGCATAGGGTCACTCTGGTTCCTACTTAGGAAGGCTTTGGTTCTTATTTCTTGGAGGTTCAGCATCAGGTCACCCTGCACAGGGCCCAGGATGCTTGTGTTCCCTATGTGATCCCTGCTAGTATATTTAATTCCGGTGACTTGGCTCCTGTCTTCTTCCATTATGTCCAGGTTTCTGATTTTGTCTCGTGCCAGGCAGTTCTGTATAATGATGTGTGGGGAGGTGCACAAAGTACTTTAATATGCATTGCCTCATTTTGTTCTCTTGTCTTGTGTGTATGATTTTGAGTTTCAGGCACTATGGTAAGAGGCAGGAGTACAGATACCAGTACTGAAATCTCTGCTCTTAAGGAGCAGAGTTTGGGAGATGGGCATAAACAACTGGCTGCCACAGTTCAGAAAGTACAGAGCTTCGGTTCCAGAGATAAAAACCAATGTAGATACATGTCTTGGTAAAAACCCATTTGGGTATATGTCTTTATTATAATTATTATTAATGTACTCAATTTGTTGGAGATAGAACTGGGACTGAGAATAGCTCCTTTCTAAGGCTGTGTATCTTAAAAATGTAAGAGATAGGATTTGGGCCCAGGGGACTTTGACTTCATATCCTATTTGCTGTAACATTGAGGTCCTACATTTTTCCATCTTCCCTCTCCAGGACAGCGCCTCCCCACTCCAGGTACTGGGAATGCCTGGATTTCTGCTTCCTGATTGATGATGACTGTGGGATTCTGTTTGCTACCAGGGTCTTTTGCAACTGGGTTCTATCTGACTACTAATATACATCTACTAATACTCTGGTGGTGCCTGATCAGTGAACTGGCCTATTTTCTTACTCTCCCAAAATCCCAGAATTGATGAGCTTTTTGTGGCACCTGGGAAATTCCAGTTTCCTGCCCATTCTTACTTTAGAACTCAACCGCAGGCCACATGACTGTCTCTTCTTCAGCACCAGGGCCAAGGGACAGCTCCAAGCATTTCCCCTACTTGTCCTTAAACACAAACCTGGCGAAAGACAGATCTTCAAGGGCCTCCTTCCTGAATTGTCCTCCAAAATACCACTCAGCGATTCATCTGAGACAGCTCTTTCATAGTCCAATCTGTAGCAGTTTGGTCAGTTTCACATTTTTGGTTATAAGTAAAGGAAACAAAACTCCAACTGCTGGAGCATAAATGACATTTATTAGCTCTCATGCTTGTTGCTCTTGGAGTGCAACTGGTTTCAGGTCTGGTTATACCAGAGACTTAAACAATGCCACCAGGATTCATCCCCCCTCCTCTTAGACTGTCTCCTCCACATGATGGGCAAGGTGACCACCCACAGCCCCAGACTCAATCCCTGTTAGCTTAGTGATGCCCAAAGACACAGCCACCAGCAGAAACATCCCAGGAAAAAGTGATTGCCCTGACCAGGGTCTGGGTCCACTCTTGTACAGAGGATGGGCTTGCGGGGTGCTGTGCCAGAGTGGGATCCTCATGGATCAGATGGACAGTAGACCAGAAGGAGGAGGCAGCGGTGCCAGAGACAAAATAGCGGACGCATCCATAGTGGGATCCTTGGGCAGCTCTCATGCACTATAAATGACCCGATTGTTGTTGGGTGGGAGCACCATACAAACTCAGTTATCAGGAGGCTCAGCAGAAGCCCCACATGATAGTTCACCTACATCCTCATTGTCCCTCTTTTCCAGCAGAATAGGTTTCAGAGGCACATGTGCAAACTGGGTTTAGGAATAGCCTGAGGTACCTCAAAATAGCCGAGGACCCATATGCAATTCTGATCCTAGCAATGAGTGCAGGTTCTCTTTGTAACCTTATCTCTATGAGCTTAGAGTGGAGTTCATTCCATAATGGCTTCACAGGATGTGAAGTCAATGAATATTTTAAAGAGATAACCTGAATGTGATAAAATGGGTACTTTCCTTCTTTTGCAAAGAAATAAGATCCTGTCATTTACTTGATCCATCTATGAGGAATTCCTTTGTGTTCCATCATGCCAGATACTAGTTTCACTTGGGTTTTAAAATTCATATGCTTTTCAACATTCATTTTGCAGTGAATCAAGTATGTGGCTCTGAATTGCAACCTCTGCAAGCCATTTCCTTCCTCCATTGTTTGTTATTAACTACATGCTTTTATTGAGAGAAGCTGCTCCTTATGATTTAACTCAATGTTGACAAATGATACTGCAGGTCACAGCAAGAGTCTGACAGCTACTACCTGGTCAAGACTCACACTGGGCTGATACAGGGGCTGGAAGGAAATTTTTCTCTAGATTAATTAATATCATTGCTTACTAATAAAAATGGAGTCAGTGAGTTTTACATCTAGTTCCAATGTGGCATGGGGCCGCTTGATTCTTATAAGAGAAAAATGCATTATGGTTTTGTGATAGGGAAAAGTCTCCGTGGCCTCCTCCTGTCCCCTCTGGTGCTATTTACTTCTTATCAGGGGATGTCAGGATCTGATGGCACAAATATGCTTCAAAATGTGTAATGGTGGGTTGCAAGTTTTCTGAAGGGTTCTAAGATGAGGGAATTGGAAAGTAAATACAATTTGAAGCAGATCAGCATTGTTATTAGAAATGGCCATGTTCCCCTGAAGAAAGTTCTGCTGCGTCTTAGGTATAGGCTTCTTGATTAGTGCTTCGAAATTTAGGCTGTTTGCAAGGTAAGACGGCTTGCGGTGGTCTGAAGTCTGTTTCTTACGCTGGCTCTTCTTCACCAGCGCAGCTGTCATAACAAAAACTGTCGCCATCAGCTGGAAGTCCCTCTGTGCCAGGCACTCCACGGAGCATGTTTTACTCTTTGAGTTATTTATTTTCCAATCCTGTTTTAAGTAGGGCATCTCTCCCTCTTTCACCTGGATCAAAATGTCTGTAGAAAGTGGAGGAAAAAAATAAGTTAGCATCAAAGAACTTTGACCCTGCCGGGTGGAAGGGCAGCAATTTTTACAGCCCCACCCGGTGTTGAGTGTGTATGTGTGTCCTCCCGTCCGCATGCCCACAGGGAGCAGGTGTTATTATCCAAGTTCTACAGAAGAGGAAACCAAATCTCAGGCAGGCAGAGGAACTGGCCAAGTGCAAACAGGTTTCAAGGTCAGTATTAAACTGAAGCCCGTCTGAATGCACAGCTGGCCTTCCCTCTGTAGCTGCACACCTGCAAGGGTTCCCTGGGCCACTGAGGGACAAGAGCTGCTGTGGCCAGGGGCTGAATCCAGTGTTGTCATTAGAGCTGTTCTCGTGCAGGTGTGAAGGCGTCTTCCTTTGCAATAGGAAAGGCCAGTGGTTTCCCAGCTTGTCTAATCTTCCCATCACTCTGGGGAAAATGATTTTGGTGGCCAAGGAGCCAAGGTGGTTTGGGGCATCTTTGGACTTCCCTCTGTGGAGATTTTTCCTCCTATTCTGATCCACTTCACAGGGACCACAACCATGCTGCAGGGAGTTCAGAGCTTTAGAACCTATGGGTTAGAATTCAAGGCACTTGAGTCAGAACCTGTGCCAATTAGGTCCTCATCAAAGGATGCAAAATGGCACTCCTAGCATACGTGCTCCTCCCACTGAGTCCTTCTCCCTTTCTCTGCCCTGGAGCTTCTCTGAGTAGCTGGATCGACCTCCTTTCTTACTGTATATTATTAATTTTTTGGTGCTGAAGATTGAGCCCAGGGTCCCGCCCTCACTAAGCATGTGCTATACGGCTGAGCTGTGTCCCCAGCTCTCCCTGCCCCACCTTTTCATCTGCTGCAGAGCCGTCTCTGATAACCGACTGGACTTGGATGGTAGACTTACTCTTCCTTCCTGAAGAGGCCGTGGCTGTCCTGTTCTCTCTCAGCCCTTCCAGCGCTTCCTTTCCACGTTCCTCTGCTCAGGGTAGAGATGACCTCACTTCCTGCTCCGTTTCTACATATTCTCCTCTTGCCTATTTTCAAGTTCAAGGCATTTTTGAACAGTCACTCATGAAGTGCCAAGTAAAGAAGCTAGTGGGGTCCTCCGCTCAGAATCGTCTCCTGGCTTCTCGTCTGTCTCAGAATAAAATCTTGCCTTGGCCTTCAGTTTCCTCTGGATTTGGCTCCTGTCTGCTGCGCTCTGGGCACCCGGGCTTTCTTACAAATCCTCCCATCTTGTTCCCACCTTGGAGCCTTGAAATTGCTCTTTCTTTACTGTCTTCTGTTCTCTAGATACTTTTTCTTACATCTCACCTCTCACCTCAGGGAGGCCTGCATTTGATCCTAAGAAGCCCCTTAATAACTGGCTGTCCCATCACCCTGCCTTATTTATTTTTTAACACTTATCCATATATAAATTTATCCTATTAATGTTCTTGCCCCATCCCCAGGAGAGCACCCCTCTATTTATTATCAGGGCAAACCAAAGCATGATGCCTAGCACATAGGAAGCTCTTAAAAAATATTTGTTGAATGAATAATAAAAAGATGCCAGGAGGGCAGTAGGCCTTCCGTACATGTTGTGGGATGGAGACGACCTTCTCTTCTGGTCACCCCCAATTCCAGAGGGTCATGGATTCCTGAACAAAATAAGTGAAAATAAGTTTGAAAGTCATCTACTTAGGGTGCCTTTCTCCTTAGAATCAGAGAAGGTCTGTGATACAAGTATCTCCAGTCACCTGTTCCAGTTTCCCTATAAATTTTGAGTCATTATTATAGCTTCTAGCTGTCCAGTGACAGGGAATTCCCTAGCTCCCAGGTAGCCCCCTTAATCTTGGGCAACCGTGACAGTATTAGTCAGGATTCTTCTATAATTAGAACCACTATAGATATTGGTTTAGGGAGTTACAGAGGCTGAGAAGTCCTATGATCTGCCATATGCAAGCTGCAGACCCAGGAGAGTTGGATCTACAATGAACATGTAAATGTTTGTTTCCTCATCCAGTATACTTTGGATGACCAATCAGAAGACTTCTTATTAATCTTGTGAAGTGAGGTAGAGATGAGCAGGTTCACTTTGACACATAAGTCATCTTGTAACTGTGAAGCTGGGATTCATGAATCTTTCCTCTTTCTTGCCTATAACAGAATTTCCTTTGAAACATATTTTCCCTTGAAGTTTTCTTCCAAAGTTGGTGTGTATTGAAGGTGCTGTCATGTGATTATGCTGGTTAGCTGCTTCTGATCAGTAGTCCACATGGGAATTATTTAGAACATATGTTCTTATTACTACTGTAAATGAAGGACATCTTCTAAAAGAACCCAAAGGAATACAAATGTGAAATCTTGCATTTGGGATAAAACTTTTATTCTTGTTAAATCCGTGGTAACAGAATAGTTTGCAAGTTGATCAATGCCACGCTGATAGCTTCCCTTTAGAATTTTTCTTGTTCTGTAAAAACCACCTTATTGGCAGATCATGGATTCTGTAATGGTCTAACTGTTAACATAGAAACACAATTATTTATTCCACCAGGACTCACATGCTCAGTCTGCCTCACTGACCCTGGGGAGCCAAGTGCAGGATGATGGCCCTGGGAAAGAACAGACCCCAGGTGACATTGGGAGCCACTCAGAGATTCTTGGCCTCTTGGGTCTTACAAGGGCAGGCTGAGATGACATATTTGCATGCACATTGATACAAGCGAAACATGGTGCACACATTGTTAGTGATTTTAAAAATCCATAATTCATCCATCAGATGATTACCCTACCTGAGCAGCTCAGAGGAATGTCTTCTTCCTCCACTGCCCTGTTCTAGCTCCTGGGACCCGTGAACATGGTAGTTTATATGGTCAAGGTGGAATGAAGGCTGCTGATAAGCTGACCTTAGCATAGGGAGGTGATCCTGAATTATATAGGTGGGTCCCATATAATGACAGGGGTGCTTCAATGCAGAAGAGGGAGGAAGGGAGGGAGAGATTAAAAACAAAAAACAAAAAACAAAAAACCTCCAGACAGATGGCAGAATGAGAAGGAATCCATTTGCGATTGTTGGATATGAACCCAAGAAATGCGGGCAGCCTCCCCAACTAGAAAAGGCAAAGAAATGGATTCTGCCCTGCATCCTCCGGGCAGAGATGTACCTTGTTGACAGTAGATTTAGCCCTGGAAGACCTGTGTTGGATGAACTATAACATAAGATAATGTTGCTTTAAGATGCTAAATTTGTGGTAATTTGCTACAGCAGGAATTAAAAAAAAAAAAAAAAAAGAATGCAATCTCCCAGGAGCCAGGAGCACAGTGCAGGGGTGTACTGTCACCTCCGACTGAATGGCCATGTTTCCTACCCTGTCTCCCGTCTGTGTGAGGGAGAGAGCCGACAGCGTATGTTCGTTCCTATGTGCTTGTAAGACATTTATCTCCAGCTCTGTGTCGTCATTCAGTTGCTGCCCTGTAAATAATTACCCGCTCCTTCAGTGCTTCCAGACGGCTCTGCGGACTCCAGGTCTGCTTTGGGGCATTCGTTTCCTCTTTCTCTCCTCAATTTCCATTTCATAAATTATTTGTACTTACCTCTCCCCAGGACACAGTGTGAAATGTTGTTGTGTAACACTGTATCTCCTCCCAGGTGTAGTGATTTACAACATAGTGGCCTTTCTTTTCCCTCTCTCCTTTCCACTGAGTTTTAATTGTGCAGAATAGTTTGTGGTTTTCGAAGTTGTCTTTTATATTCTAAATCCATTTGTCTTTGCTCTTTTCTGTGGCCAGATGGGAGCTGCTGCTTTCTGTCCTTCTGGAAATTTTCCTAACCTCTGTTCTGGCCCAGCAGGAAATCACTAGATCGTCCTGTGTGGTTTTAGAATGTCATCTGTGACAGTGCTTTTTAATTTTGCTTTAGCTTAAGAAAGGCATGTATGTGTTCCTCGGGAGACAGAGTCTGGTCCTCCTTGGAACTCTCTGGATGCTAATGTTTCCTCCTGTTCTTACCAAACTGGCTCTTGTAGCTGTGGAAGGCAGGCAGGATGATATCTCTTCTGCTGTTGGCTGGGCTGTAGATGGGGAGGGCACATAAGCAGATGGTTCCCTCTGCTCTTCAGTAACTGCTTACTTAGCCACACCGTAGGCACCATGCGTGGCTGCAAACACAAAACTGCTCTCTCTCTCTCTTCATTATGCCCAGAGTCACCAGTAAATTTACATGTAACAGCCCATAACATGGCTTAGGGTTTCTCCTTGTCTCCTGGCTGGTAGGTATGCCACATCCCCCAGTCTCCCTGTCAGGTAAGGTGATCATGTGGCTGAATTGAGTGGACACGATGGGCACCCACTTCATGCTCTCCCCTGTTCTTGTCCCCTCTCTGTCCTCTGGGCCACCCAGGTGGCCATGTGCTAAAGATGGTGTGGCCTGGCTGTGTGGAGGGAGTTGGCATGTCCTGCTGGTATGTCCACCAGTCCCAGACTGTCAAGTGAGCAAGAAATAAATGCCAGTTGTGTTTGAGTCATTATATATTTTTAGTATGTTTATTTCAATCGTTAGCATCACCATAACAAATACATTAGACAATTTGAGGCAGGCTTAAGTGGCATTTTAAAATTTTAATACTTTTAAGTAAATTCTAACATTTAAGAAAAAAAAAAAAAAAAAAACTCGCACCCCCCAAACCATGATTTCATGCGTGTTATTATTATTATTTAGGGCATGACTTGAGTCAGTTTTTTTTCTTCCAATTTTATTTTATTTATTTATTTATTTATTTTTATTCTTATTTTTTACGGACTGCATTTTGATTCATTGTACATCTTTTCGATTTCTATAGTTGTGCATGATGTACTTTTTAAGTCCAAAAAGTAAATAGCTTGGGGAACAAAAAGAAAGAAAGTAAACTGTGATATCGGTAGTGCCGCTCAAGGCCAAAACGGATGGCCAAGCAGTGACATGGGGCACATGGGGACGGACAGGGGCGGGGGGAAGCCCACCATGATCCTCTGTGACCACGATTTGGGGGAGTCACGCCCGTTGAGTGCTTCAGTTCAACAACCTTAAGTTAGCACATCTGGGTACCTTCAGGGACTCAGGTCCTGCTCGGATCTTGATAGTCTCTTTGCAATAAATTTGATATACAAATAAATAAGCACGAAAGGAGCACATCCCTTCCTTCCTCTTTTCCTTCTAGTGTTTTCCAGAGCCCGAACTCCCCGAGTTGTGCTGTTGGTTTGCTTCTCCTCCCTTTCTGTGCCTCGGGTACAGCTTTGGGCTGTATTCCATAGTCTGTTGTTGGCCGTGGCCATTGCTGGGCAGGCAGGGTGCAGCCCTTGCTTTATTTTCCTCGTCCACTCTGTTCCTCTTCTCTCCCTTCCTAACAGGCACTGCCTCCAGGGAATGTCTACCTGTACTCCCTGTCTATTCCTGGAATTGTTTAATATTGTTTTTTATGCGTTTGCATCTACCTAAATGGTATGGAGTTATAGACCATCTTGTGTTTCTTACTTTTTTCTTCAAAGCTGTTTTTTTGTTTTGTTTTGTTTTTTTGCAATTTATTCTAGTGCTGAATGTACACTGAGTTGTCATTTCTGCAACATAGCACCCCACTTTTTTTCTGACCTATTTCCCTAAGTAATAGACTGTGAAAAGTTACATCTCCTTTTGTTCTGTGAGCCAGGATGAGACAGATCTTGGCCTCTGTCTGAAAGAGAAGCCCAGCTCTTACTGAGAACAGAAGAGCCACAAAAGCCCATGGCAACTCACATTGGAGGATCGTGGAACTGAAAAAGTCCTTAGAGGTAATATAGCGCAGAGGCTTTCAAAATTTTAAACATCATTTTTAAATGTCTCTTTTTCCAAATGGCACAAATGAAAGAGTGTGCATTTAAATGTGATACAGACTAAAAATTAAGATACAGTTTTCAAACTGATAATTCTATAGGAAACAGAGAACAATGGAGAAGTACCATGTGGCAACCGGGAGCAGGGGCCGAGCCGATGGTGAGAGGGCAGCCACTTCTCTCCAGCCAGTGTTGGCCAGGTGAACGTGCAGGCCCAGTGTATTTTTTATTTTCCTATCTTCATAGGAAGTCACATTTTATAATACTCTGGCAACCAGCTAACAAAAGCCAAACAAACAGAAAAACCAAGCCCATGCATGGGACAGATGAGAACCTAGGGGATGCCATCTTATGCCCCGAACAGGGGGGGGGGGAATTTCTATTGTGAACTAAACTAAGATTTCTCAGGACCTCAGCACATGGGGTATTTCTTGGGTATTCTTAGGAAGACAAAGAGTTCCTGTGCAAGAGATTCTCTGTATCTGTGCCCCCATATCTGGCCTTACTGGAGCTACGGGGAACCTGAACCCTGGGGAGGCTGCTCACGGCTGCCACAGCTGCCTGCGTGGAGGTGGAACACTGCAGCTTCTGGGCACTCCTCTGCAGTCAGGAGGTTTGGCTGTCTAGTGGGACTTGTGAACAACAACACGATGTGAGACTCCAAGAATACAGACTCCGTGGGCTTGGGGTGTGCCTACCCCGGCAACTCTAGCACCAGGGCTGAACCCTTTGCCTCCTTTGTCATTAAGCCCACCCTGTAGTGTCCTCTGGAGTTCCGAGTTTCACAAAGGGGTGATCCAAACAGTCTGGTATTCACGAAGTGTGCACAGTCCGAAGGAAACAAATTCGTCTTGAGCAGGGCCTACTTTTTCCTGCCTTCCCTTATTTACATGTTTGGTGGAAATTCATTGAGATTTCCCTCCAAGGTGCGTGTGACTTCCCTGATTCCTTGGCCAAGGCCAATGGAGGATTTATAGTATCCTATAAACACTATCAGTAGAGGAGAAACATCAACATGGACACATGCTTAGAATGGGCCTCGAAAGCTCCCACAGAGTTAATCATCAGGAATCACCTCAGGCTTCCATGGAATGCAGGGGGGTGTCAGGTTTTCATCCCTGTGACCCAAATACCTGACAATGACAAAAGAGGAAATGTTTATTTGGGCTCATGGTTTTAGAGGTCCAGTCCATGGTCAGCTGGCTCCATTGCTCTAGGCTTGAGGTAAGGCAGAACATCATGGCAAAAGGGTGTGGTAGAGCTCATGGTGGTCAGGAAGCAGAGGGCGGGGGAGGGAGGGAGATCGCAGGCAAGGAGTCAGAGATAGAATGTAAACCCCGAAGGGGGTGAAGGTACATCCATCCCCTTACTTCTTTTAGTCACTCCCCTCCTGCCTAAAGTTGCCACCTAGTTAGGCGATTTAAATTATTAACCCATCAAGTGGATTAATCCACTGGTTAGTTTACAGCTTTCATAATCTAGTTTCACCTCTGAACATTCCTACATTGACGAGAGTTTTGGGGGAGACCTCATAATCAAACCATAACAAGGAGTTTTAAACTTTGTCAATAGATGAAGGAGTCACTGGTCTGAAAGAGGGGCATGCGGGAGCACTTTGGAAGATGGGAGATCCTGGCAACCACGTTGTAGATATCTAAAACACAAGAGTAATTAGTTTTTGCAACAATTTTGTGGGAAGGGATTATCTCACTCTTGTGGACAGGGAAATCATCTACCTGAGTGGTAGTCAAAAATGGGTATGGGCATTTCAGAAGGACTCTGGATGTGTTTCTTGAGAACATCAAGTTTTGATGTTCCTTAAAGCAAGTGGATTGAATTTTAAAAAGTAATTTCTGGTTGATTGATGGCCATTCCCTGGACATCTCAGTTCAAGATGGAATTTTGTGGTTTTGCAATGTTTGCCATGAGCAGGGAGAACCAGGGTGTGTGTTTGGGATACTTTCCTTTGAAATACGTATGCTCTAGGTCTTGCCAGTAGAATTTCTCGCTTTAGTAATAATAGGTTCAAGTCAAGGGGAGATGGAATTCCAGGGTTGATCGTGTAGAACAGTCAAGAGGGCTGCTTTTACCTCCCAGGTGGGGGAAGCTGGTCCTATACTTCAGCTGGGAAACACAATAAATCTCTCCGTGTAAGATTTCACACTGGAAGTCATTTGGGACCAGAAGTCTCCATCTTCAGGGATTATAGTCCCTCAGTTTAGATGACAAAGTTTCCAGGTTGATGGACAGCATCTGCCAGAAGTGAAATGCCCCATTCTTCAGGCTTTGATTGATATCTAGGGCTCCTGCCAAGAGTGAACACACTCTTAATGATAACTACTTGTATTAATTGAGTAGTTCATTTATTTATTATTCAACAGCAAGTTATTGAGTCCTTTTTGAATGTCAGGCAGTGTGCTGGGTGTCAGGAATCCATTAGGGAATAAGACAGATGCATCTCCTGACCTTCTGGAGGTTGCTGCTTAATTTTGTTCTGTTGTCTCAGAGCAGAATACCTATAAAAAAATTAAATACAGTAAATCATGTGTAATTATATCATTATTTAAAAATAAGAATTTAATTATATTATAGTGTTAGAGTTTTAGTATAACATTAATGTAATAATATATAAATTTTAGCTTATGATTTCCAATCTATTTTAATACACCTGTGTCCATTTTGTTGAAATATTCACAGAATTTAACACTTGGTACTTAATGGGTTAATAGAAAAACCCAGCTCAAAAAAGGAAGCGCCACAAACAAACAAGGAAGGAAACAAATTCGTGGACCATTTTCAACTGAGATGGATGTGGCACCTGGGGGAAGGAGCAGGAGGAATTTGGGGAGGAGGCTAAGATAAGAACAGGCTGTTTCAACAGAGAGGTAGCCTGAGGAAGCCAGCAGGGGCCACTCAGGGGGCCCAAGGAAAGGGACATGTCAATGATAAGAAAAGCCAAGCATCCCAATGAGTAGAAAACTGTGTGAATATAGCAATCTTTGGGGACAGACCTGAGCGTCTAACCCATTTGGTCACTGATTAGCTGTATGGTCTTGGAAAATGACAATCAGAGACTCATTTTTCTCCTTTGTAATCACTTAGGGGTGTGAAGGGATTACAGATAAAGATGTCAAGTGCATAACCTGGTCCCTGGAGCTGTGGTCTTCAGCTTTGGATGCTCATTAGGGCACCCAGGAAGCATCTGAAAATCCTGATACCCAGGCTGCTCCTCCAGGCACCAGGGTTTATAAGCTCCCAGGTGCTTCCATTGTGTGCAGGGCTGAGACCATCTGGAGGAGCATGTGATGTTGAAGTCCACGGCTCGGAAGCATCTCTGCCTATGACTTAAAAATATAGAAAAACGCAGAAACGATTGGCTCTCCCAAAGGCCTGGGTTCTGCTTTGTACATTCCTCCAAAGTCTATTTGCATGTTTACTAATTCTTTTGGGGGAAAACATGAACTTAAGTGCAGTGCATCAGTGTGGTTTTTAGCAACTGTCCTTTCACTGTGACTTCCCAGGGACTGGGCTGCTCAGTCTGTTTTTCTTATGAGAGTCATAGATGTGTGGCAGAGCCAGGTTGCAGGATGATTAGCCAAAGGAAATCCCTCACAGAGTCCAACGATGGCAGCGGTTGATGGAGAGAACCTGAGGCAGAGAGACTGATGTGTGCTTGGGCTGCAATTCTGCTCTTTTGAAATTTCTAGGCTTGCTACTTTGTTTGCTTTCAGAAATCATCATTGGTCTGAGGATGATATATTTCCTTACTGGCTTGTCACGTGCTCAGAAATGGACACATACAGAAAGCCCAACTCAGGGACCTGGTCTGCCCAGGCACTCAGAAACTGGAATCCTCCGCAAGGCGAGTCCCTGTAGGGATCTTGTCCCTTTCTGCCTCACCCCTGGGATGCATCTGCCCCTGACCTGGATGTGGTGACCTTCACTGCCTGTATTATTTCAGGGTTTCTGTGCTGCCAATTCAGATACCCAAGGGGTTCTCTTTATTCCCAGTAGTGATGTTCTATAAAGTCATCTTGAACGGGATGAGCAGCACTGAACCATTGCTCCTAGGGGAAATTCAGGGTCACGCTCCTGCCAGCCTCTCATCAGGAGCTTTTCATCAGCCAGTTAATATATAACTTTAAAAAATGTTTCTGTTTAGAGACACCTTGTTTAACATCTGTCCTCAACTCACGGACACTGAACTCTTGGCCAACAGCACTGCAACCTGTACCTGTGTGAAGGTTACCATATTTTCTCTGTAAGCCTTGTTCCAACTCTCCCCTTCGACAGCACTCAGCACTCTGCCATTTAAAAACAGCGAAATCACCAGATTTGAATAGCGCAGGGGTGGACGGACCATGGAAAGAGCGCTGGGTTATGGTTTCAGGGCTGCAACAGGCCTCGCGCCACCTCGGGTGGCCCAGTTCTTCTGGTGCTCTGTGCCTGTCTGTCTGTGAAAGACCACAGGAGCACACATTTTAGGAGCTGGTGAATTTGCAAGTATGAAATCAACAGATGCTGAGCCTGATGGTGTGACTGGCTTCAGGGTGGGGACAGGTGCTGGGATGGCTCCTGGGAGAGTGGCAAGGGAGGCATGTAGAGCACTGGAGCCAGAGCCTGGTGCTGACCTGGGAGTGGAGACTTGCTCTCCCGAGCAGCTCTGCACTGGTGGGCAGAAGCCATCTCTACTCTGGGCCTTTTCTCCTTGTTTATAAACAAGGGGGCTTGACTTACACAACCTCTGGGGTTCTTTTGGTGATTCTGAGTTCTACTCTCACGCAGGAACCAAAGGGGCAACACAGGAATCAGTGACGTGTTCAGCTCTGGTCAATCATCTTTCCCTCCACAGTAGCCTCATGATAATGTGTTTTCACATGGCCAGATCTTGAGCCTTAAAGTGAAGAAAAGACTTTTTATGCCTTGACTTGCAAAGAAATAGCCTGGATTGCAATTGTGCAAAGACCAAGGTGACAAACGAGACTTTTTGAGGAAGAACATGCAAATCTAGAGCCAAGGGTGCTTTTCCCAGAGACAGAGAATTGATGGTGTTTTTAGCATGACTCCAGGCTTCTGTATCCATGGAGGTGAGAAGAATCTGTACACAACTTTTCTTAGCAGGTGAAATGGCATGAAAAACTTGGCAAAATTTTTCGGGGAAAATATCCAAGGGTAGAACTACAATGAGTGTCATATTTATGGCAAAATGAGGTTATTTGTTAGGGAAATTAGGGATCACCCAGCATGTGGATACACTTAGCCAACAGTTTTTAATTATGGTGGGAAATGATCTAGTAAACCTGTGTTATGATAACACCAATTAATTAAACAAAATATTCTGCAGAAGAATTTCCCCACTTTTCCTTCTGATAACCCAGAGAAGGCAGCCTGGATGGACTGGAGGGGAAGGTGGACTTTCCATCTAGGCGATGAGAAAGCCACCAAAGAACATCCTGAAATTCATACTTTCTACCATATTTCTAATTAACTTAGCTCAGTTCCCACTGGAAGGAGAACAAAATCCATAATGTGTGCGGGTGCTTTATTTCTCCTCTCAAATCAGAACCCAATTTGTCACTGCCAGATAAGAAGCGAAAAGGTCATCTTCTCACTTTGAAATTTCTGAATCATTTAATAGCTAATTTGTACTGCTAATTACTACCTTTCACTTCCGTAATTATTTTGAATTATTGTCATCCTGCTACTATTAATGGGTAAGGCAGGGGACAATAAAACATGACTCTAAGTTTCAATTGGTTAGCCTGGCCAATGGAACCACTTGGAAGTGGCAGCGGAAGATTTGCTATTTCATTCAGCATTGCTAGGTCATTGGAAAAAAAAAAATTAGTGGCAGAAACATTATTTGCATTTTTCCAATCTGGAGCTACTCTTCCCTAATAGTTGGTAAGATGACCTTCTTTTTGGCTGGGCGCCAATGATAATAAAGTTAAGCACAGCGCCTCTGCTATTCTAATTGCTCTTTAGGTCCCCGGACACACTCGGAACACCTGTAGCTTAATTAACTACCCACAGGTCTTCTGGACTCAGCTTGCCAGCCTGTAGCCAGAGAACTGAGGAGAGATCTTGGGGGAACATCTGAGAACTAATCGGAGGACATTTTGGGAAGATTTTCAGTGTTATGATTCCGGAATGAAATTTCTGTGAACATAGTTAGGTTGGTACTGGTTTTAAGGCATTTTGGTGAAATTTTACAGGTTGAGCTTTGACGAACATTCAGTCATGTTGATGGGCACAAGTGACAACAGTTTTGACTCCAGATCCTCCCAAGGAATAGCTAGAGAGTCTCTGTTCCTTCCTTTAAGTACCAGGGCTCTCAGGTTATTCTGCATGCCTTTCTGAATGCCCTATTTGTGAGTGGGTATCCCAGGAACCCCAGAATCTTACACATCCATCAGCCACCACCTTGCCAGGGCACCTGGCTATGCCTATGGCTGTCAAAGCCCCTGAAGTGGGGGAGGGGGCAGGTTTGTAAACCAAACTTTCTCTGTAATTTTTCCCAGGGTAAACCCTTCTCATCACACTTGATGGGGTTCCTAAATGTTTGTTGACATGCTTTATATATTATACAAATTCTTGTATTTTATTTAAATAGTCGAGTGGTGGTTCCGAGGAATAGGTAGGAAGAAGACTGGTGATTTGCCAGGGAACGGTTTGAAGTGACAATTTGAGAAGTGTAGTTTTGGGTACCTTGGACGCGTGGTTGGCCTGAAGGGTGAATACGGTGTATCACTCCTTCCTGATGGGACGGGAGTGACTGCATCGGCGAGCATATTATCTTTGATTGTTTTCCAGCATATTCATTACCATCTGTCAGCTGTGACATTGTGGAGTAAGTATAGGACTTGGAATAATAAATATAATAGCCACCGTTTATGATGCCGCTGCTTCCAAGCTGTGGCTCTGCTGTGTTCTTTATATGCATCGGCACGTTCCCCTCTGCTGGAGTCACTGTCACCCTCCCATCTGACAGAGGAGTTGGTTGGGACAACCTTTCGCTGTCTGATGGCTGGGATATGGCAGCTCTTAGACTTGGACCCACATTTCTTGGTTGCTGGGCCCACATTCCTAATCAATATCCTGCTATTTCAGGAGATACAGAGAGTTCTTTGTGTCCTAGAAAAGTCACATTGTAAATAATAAAAAGGAGGCTTACATGGCCTAGAAAAATCCCCAAAACATGTTGAGGGACCAAGAGCTTGACTCTGTTAGCACTGCCATGCCTGCAGGTCTTGCAAGCATGGTCCACGGGCTCCCTGAGCTGGTAACGCCACGTCAGTGACCATCTTCCTCCAGCCTGTGGCCTCATGGCCTCCAGTCCAACCTGAGTGTTCCTTCTTTAATAAAAACAGCAAGCAGAAAACAATGCACCCCCAAATGTTAAATCCTTTAAACATTCCTAAATGCAGTACATAATCTCCTGTATGGTTCCTACACGTTTAGACTCTCTTGGGCAACTTCTGATGGCCTTTCTCTTCACTTCCTTTTATAACTATAAATATTCATATTGAAACCCCACTTCAGCTGGCGTGAGAACACACGGCATATCAAGTAGCAGTTGTACTGAGTTAGGTGACCAACAGGAGGGTGTCAATTGTTGGTATCTGGCCCCTTGAGAAATGCTCTTGGTGACTCACAGGCCTGCAGTTTTCCTTAAGGGCTGTCAGGAGTGACATTCATCTTGAGGGACATTTTTACATCTTGAACGGTAACTTCACTGGAGAACTTGGAAGTTGGGTTACTCAGAGGCCTTTGAACTATCCAATGTTATGTTCTAGGAAAATCTCCCTTCTCTGAAGATGTAACCCATTCCTTTAATCAGTGGGTAATGTTTCCCTTTTTCTTATGGTACTTGGGGTTAAACCCCGGATCTGAGCATGCTAAGCAAGCACTCTGCCTCTGAGCTACATCCCCAGCCTGTTGTTTCCCATTTTTGCCTTGGCTGGCAGGAAACTCAAAACTAAGTTTCATACTCAAACCAGTAACCATTTTATACTAAGCTTCTTGGAGATTATCTCCACCTGTCTTTGATGGAGCTACATGGCTTCTGGTTATATTTTAATTGTCTTTATGCAATATATCTTTTATTATAGATCATCCTAGAGCCTTTTTATTTATTTTATTATTTTATTGTAAACAAATGGGGTACAACTTATTTCTCTGGTCGTACATGAAGTAGAGGCATACCACTTGTGTAATCATACATTTACATAGGGAAATGATGTTTGATTCATTCTGTTATTTTTCCTTCCCCGCACCCCTCCCACCCCTCTTTTCCCTCTATAAAGTCCCTCCTTCCTCCATTCTTGCCTCCCTCCCACCCCCCCGAGCCTTTTCATAAATGAAGAGTGGGAGAAAATTTCAGTAAGCCAGCAGAAATTTAAAATAAGAACTATGAGAGGGATTTGTCTTAGTTGTTCTTGTTAGCCTGCCTTAGTCGATACTTGGATCCCTGGACCTATTCTGTATTTTGTTATAATTTTACATATTTAATAATTGTACTGTGTTATATATTGTGTTGTCTATTATAAATGACTATGTATAATATAGGCAATATATGTTACATATAACAAATAATGTGTGGGTATATACAGGTCTAGGTATATCATCTATAACAGTATTGTAACTGGAGTATATATATATATATATATATACCTTTTTTTTTTCTAGCTCTCTCTTCTGTCATGCATGTTTGGGGCTATAGCATCTCAGCTGCATCATACTGTCCCCTTTGGTTGCCCTAAGCTATGCATTTGCAAGTAGTGTCTTTTTATTTGGTGGGGTTGGGTAATGGAGATTGAAGCCAGGGGCACTTACCCACTGAGCCCTTATATATGTTTTATTTAGAGACAAGGTCTCCCTGAGTTGCTTAGGTCCTTGCTAAATTGCTGAGGTTGGCTTTGAACTTGTGACCCTCTTGACTCAGCCTCCCGAGGCACTGGGATTATAGGCGTGTGCCACCACACCCAGCAAAAGTAGCACCTTTGTAAATAAACCCTCCTCACATTACCCTTTTTGAGGGTGCTGTCCGTGTCCTCTGGGGACCCTGGCTGATTCTGAGGCCGATTTCATTCCAAGTCTCATGGTGAGCTCTCCTGAAGAAACAGCGGAGGACAGGTTGTTAGATGGATTCACTGTTCACATGTGCTGCTTTTCTCAGACCTGAGGCAAGTTGGACACAGGGGTGATTTATCAAAATTTGAACATGAGGGTGGGGGTGTTTCTGGAGACTGGGGCTGAGGAACCCAGCTGGGAGATGACCAGGACACTAGTTGCAAGCTGGAGTCCCTCGAGGTGAAGGAAGAACAGCCGGGACAGTTTGCAGTAGGTGTTTGGTCATGGCAGATGCCAAGGCAACCATAGAAATGAAAAGACGTACCCCATTTGTGTACAATGAATCAAAACGCAGTCTATAAAAATAAAGAAGTCTTAAAAAGAACTCGTTTTTCTGTCAAATTCCGTAGGGTACTTGGGGAAACCAGTTCAACACCTCTGCTAGGTAGTGACACGGATCTGGGCCACTTGGTGTCTGCATTTGATGCTGGCTGGAAGGCCTTCCTTTTATTCTCTCATCTCATCTCAACTGGACTGTCTTCCATCTGGGTCATGGTGACTAGCTTTCTTCTAGTTCCCCTTGGACAATAATGTCAACGCACCAAGCAGAAGCCAAGCTCCCACTTCCAGAGCTGCAGGGGATTCTCCCATGGAGCCTCAATCTTGGCCGTTTAGCAGAACCACTGAGATACTTTTATAACTCCTCATCTGGTTTATCTGGGGTAGAAGCTCAGAGTCAGAGGTGACCCCAAGAATTTGGCCCCCACCAATTCCCACCTTTATGGAAATTTGCAGAAACCTTAGGACTTCCCACCATTTGTAGGGTGGATCCAGAGAGGCAGAAAAACCTCAGCTTGTATAGGAGTCCAGTTCCCACACTTTCCACATGGGGAGATCGGAGGCCCAGAGATGACCATACCTTGAACACATGTCACAGCTTGAACCAGAAGCCACTTCCTCCAGCTCCAATCTGCCTCCCACAACATCTCAGAGCTCATGAGGCTCGAGGTGAGGGCTGCTGAGGAGGATGTAGGGCACTATGCAGGTCTGAGCTTATTTTGCCTGGCCCACTCGACAGATTCCGCTCTCCAGTGCGCCTCTGGTCATAGGGACTGTTTCGCTCCTTTCACTTCCAATCCAGTTGGCACGTGAGATGTGACCCCGGCTCTCAGGAGCCCTGCCCACCGTGAGTACAAGGAAAAGACCACGGAACATAATGTGACCAGACGGGGGTTTGAAATGTCCTCGTTGCGTTCTTCCACCTTTTGAAAGTGATGTTGCTGCTGTCTGATAATCCTCCTTTTTAGCAACCTACCAGGTATGTCACCAAACAAGTAGAATCTTTTGGAAAAATGAAAAAATTAAACTTTGAATTAAACTCTCTGAATATACATGCCTGTCAAAAAGAATAGCATTTGCTGGCTAATGATATGTATTTCATGAGCGGATTTTACACTGTTAATGAGGTGGGCCAGAGAGCTATTTTAAAAAAGCCATTAGTTATGGATATGATATGCATATTTCTGGAAATAAAAGGGCTTTATTTTGGTGAAAAATTGAAATGTGAAGAGACTATTGAAGAAACAGAGATAACCCCAAAGACCCTGGTGCAGTGTAAGTGTTACTGCTAGTGACAGAAAGTTAAATGAGTTTGAAACAAAAGTAATTAGTTTGAGTTCTTCCTGGTTCAAAGGAGCAGGAGCCCAGAAGCTCCATGGAAGGGTGTGAGATTTGTGATTCAGTCAGAACAGATTTCCAGAAATGGGATTTTAAATTGAATTTCATATATTAAAATTTAAGTGCCTGGATAAAGAGCAGTTCTGATTTCAATTACTCGGGCCTTTATGGTCCAACGTGGTGAATATTTAATAGCTGTTTTCACAGGTATCATATATTCACTTAACTTGCCTGCCTTGTCCCTGGGGTACCTCTTTCCTCCTGTTCAGATCCTGTTCAGAGCACAGGATTGCTCTCCTCTCCTGTCGTCCCCAAAGTCTGGTTTCATTGTCCACGGAGCCTGGCATTTCCTGTGAACTGGTGAAGGCAAAGGCATCTCCTGCCTGCCTGGGAGGAGGGGCGTGCTACTTCTGGGTACTGGTGTTTCAGATTAAATCAAGAAGCGCTTTCTTCTCTGGGCGTGATTCTTTCAGGAACGTGTATGCTAAGGGTTATGTTCATCTTTTCACCTGGTAGTCAGCAAGCTTTTGAAAAAATTCCTGTGCAATCAGACTTGCTCTGATTATAAAAATAAAACTGTTTGTTGTAAATAGTTTAGACCCTTCAGAAGTGCTGAGTGGTAGGGTGTGTGTTTAGCATGCACGAGGCTCTACCTTCGATCCCCAGCATCAAAAACACAAAAATGAAAACAAAGTCAACAGAAAGCTCCATCTGCCAACTCTCCACCCAGAATATCTCCTGTTAATATATTATTTTGGTGACAGCCAGCCGAGAATCTTTTTTGTTGTTGTTGTTTAAAGATATCTATATCCACAATCCATTTTAACATAAACCTGGTCCTCTGTGATAAATGTAGTTTAATCTGATTTTTTATTTAAGAATGTTTCACAAACATATTTTGTTAATGTTCTGGTCTTTTAATGTCAGCGTTGTATTTCCTTGTATGGATGGCTCACCATTCATTGATTCAACATCTTATTGGTAGATGTTTGGGCTATTTCAGTTCTTTATTTCTAAAAATAAGGCTGTCATGGATCCCTGTCTTGGCATTCTTTCATACTTCCTGAGGACAAAAGCTAAGGAGAGGAACTTCTGAGAAATAAGATATGCAGTCTTTGAAACTTCTAAAATATATTTGCTAATCTGCCCTCTACTCAATCTTTTAAATCTTTATCAAGGGAAGTGGGGACTCATTGTTGTTTAAATTTGCATGTCCTTGATCACTTTTTTTCTCCCACTTATAATTATTCTTTATTTACTGAAGGGTCAACTCTATGTAGCTGAGATTTCCCTCTGTTTCTTTTCTTCTCTATCTCCTGGACCTAGAGGAGTGTTTGATATGTGAAAGGATTTCAAATATTTGTTGACTGTTGAATGAATTACCTTTCCTGCCCTATACTCATCCCCACCTCCACCCACAAAGGATGCTAGCCTTTGAGTTGTTGGATTTGAAGAAGTTTTTACAGACCAATGATATGATTTCTTTGTCACATAAAATACATGTGTTTTTCCCAGTTTGCTTTTTATGTCCTAACTTGGAGGATTTTTATTGTTGCATATAGAAATACTTGTTTTTTTTTTTTTTTTTTTTTTTAAGTAATTAATTGTATTAATACTGTCTTTAGTTTTTTCTTTCCTGTTCGACGCCAAAGGCAGCTCTTTCTCCTGGAGCAATGAAATGGCAACCTCCATTTTTTTTCCTAGTTCCGTTTAATGGTTTCATTTGAAACCTTTAAGTTATTAATCTTCATCAGTGTGTTTGGGTGAAAGACAGGGATTTACCTTGAACTTCTAAATCCCCAATGGTTTGCCCATTGTCATGGTAATCTGTCCTTCGGCCTGATTGTAGGGCCTTCAGGTCGAAAACTGGAGGGGAAGAATTAACTTTTATTGGGGGGCTATTTTCCAGATGTGAAACTTGCTCTTACTGCACTGAGCACTTCTAACCTCTCTCTGCAAGGGCAAACGTTACCCCCAGTTTGCAGACTGGGATACTGAGGCTGAGAGAGGTAAAGGAATGGCCTGTCCTCACTTCTTCCATGGCCTTCTGTTGGGTCCTGCTTTCCAGGCTCTGTGTTCTCAGTGCCCGAATGTCCTTCCCAGCAGCGAGGTTGCAGGCATTTAATGGTGGACAACAGCAGACCCTCTACAACCATTAAAAAAAAAAAAAAAAATGAAAATTATTTCTTGGGTTAAGAAGTTTAAAGAAAAGTAATGTTTCGATGAAGGAACCAAAGATGTGTGCACAGCTTCCCTTGGTATTCCGACCGTCTGGTAGAGTTCTCACATGTTTTTCTTGGCTCCTGGACTGGATGTTGTGAAAGAGAAGTGTGGAGGTTAGAAACAGAGAGTATGCGTTTTAAGCACTTAACGTGGAATGAAAGTTAATGTGTGGAAAATGAGGATAATGATTATAATTTAAGATGTGTAAAATGCACTCAGAGCTGTCACTGGCAGCCCTTAGGATGGCAAGCATTATTATTTTATTGTTAAAACACCGTTTGCTCCACTGAGCTGACTCCACCAGCACTTCAGGGGGTAAGGTTTGAAGGAGCTGTGTTTGTGCAGTGGCCGTACTCTGTGCGTGGTCTTTCTACAACGGCAGTATTTTACCACAGTTCTTTTTCCAAATCGTGCACTAAATGCGAATGATCATTTGAGAGTAATTTTAACGATGCCAAGCATTTAAATTCTGCAGCAGTGTGAATCACTGAGAGGGCAAGGCATTCATAACACAGAAGGACTGTAATGCAATGGCGCATGTTTAGGGGCTTGAACATGGCACACGAATTTGCATTTTTAGATTCACTTATTTTAGTTGGACACAGTTAATTTGAAACATAAACTTTGACGAAAATAACTGGTTTTGACTTTACAAGAATAAACAATATATATGAAATAATAAGCAGTTCCATCTTTATAATAATAAAAAATAATAAATGTAAAGTAAAATACAAATGCTACATATTGGGTAATATGAAACAAATACAATACAATGTGTAACATATTAAGTGCATCATGTAATCATTATAAATTATACAAATATATTATCACTAATATTTACATTTGGAATTAAAAGATCATATATATATTTGCAAATATTTTCTCCTAGGATGACTTGCTTTTTATTTTTTTAATAATGTCTTTTCAAGAACATAGGCTTCTAATTTTATGAAGTCCAGTTTATTAATTTTTTTGTAGTTAGTGATTTTTTTGTGTTCTGAGAACTGATTGGCTACACCAAGATTATTTCTTGTATTTTGTTCTGGAAGCTTTATGGTTTAGCTTTCATTTTTAAGTCTATGACCCACTTCAAAGTAATTTTTGTGTATGGCCCAAGGCACGGGTTAAGGTTCATTTTTTTCCGTATGGATATCAAGTTGTTCTGGTAACATTTGATGAAACAATCCTATTTTTTCCCCATTGAATGACCTTGGTGCCTTTATCAAGAATCAGTTTTGTGTATGGGTAGGTTGATTTCTGGGTTCTGCATTCTGTTCCTTCGCTCAGTATGTTCATCTTATACTAATACTACAATACCTTAATCACTGGAGATTTGTAAGAAGTTTTGAAATCATATGGTATAAGTGCTCCAACTTTGTCTTTTGCTCACATTGTCTTGACTATTTTTGTATCTGGATGTAAATTTTGAAGTAGCTCATTTATTTGCACAAAAATGCCTCATGGGATTTTAATTGGGATTGTGCTGACTGTAGATGAGTGGGAGAGATATGACATCTTCTCTGCATTGAGATTTTAAAGTCTTCGAACATGGTACATTTCTCCTTCTGCTTATGCTTTTTAAAATTTCTTAGCAATGTTTTTCAAGTTTCAATGTTTAGATCATGTATGTCTTTGATTACATTTATTTCCAAGAATCTCATGTATTTTGATGCTAGTGCAAATGATATTTTTAAAAATATACACTTTCCAATAATTTCGTATATCTAAAAATATAAATGATTTTTGTTTATTAGTCTTATGTTCTGGCACTGTGGTATATTAATTATTCTAATACTTTAAGTTTTTTAGGATTTTTCTATGAGTATAATTTTGTTGCCAATCCTTTTGCCATTTATCTATCTGTCTGTCTATCTATCTATCTATCTATCTATCTATCTATCTATCTATCTATCTATCTATCTTTGTTGTGTGGCTAGAACTTTCAGTACAGTGTTGGATAGAAGTAGTGAGAACAGACATCCTTACCTTGCTCCTAATCTCAGGAGGAAACAGTCTATCATTTCACCATTAGATGTGATGTTATCTTTCAATGCCCTTTATTAAACTGAGAAAGTTCTATTTGTAGTCCACGGAGAATTTTTATAATGAATAGTTGTTCAGTTTTGTCCTGTTTCTCTTCTGTATGTATTGAAATAATCCTATGAGTTTTTGCCTTTATTGTGCAAATATGGTGAGTTACATTGATTTTCAAATATTAAATCAATATTGAACTCCTGAGATAAACTCCACCTTGTTACTTTCACTTATTGCTGATTTAAAAAAATATTTCATGGAGGGTTTTTGCTCTACATTCATGAGAAATATCAGTCTGTGATTTTTTTTTTCTTTTGAAGGGTCAGGTTTTGACATTAGTTTTGTGCTGGCTTCACACAATGAGCTGGGGAGTGTCTTCCCTCCCTGTTTTCAGAAGCATTTGTGTAATACCGACATTTCTTTCTTGAAGTTTGTTCGTGATAGGAAGGAACCTGCACCTCAATGGCAAGGTGTAAACCTGCCAAACCCTCACAGGTGCGGCCGGAGGCACTGACACGGGAGGGATCAGAGCAGGGTAGCTCATCATCCAGCACAGCAAATGGCAGGAGCCTTCCCTGCCTAGGGCCCAGGGTGAAGCTGGGATTGCATGGTGGCTAGGCACACAGTAGGTTGCATTGTGGCTGAGAAGCCCAAGGCCAGGGACCCAGCACCTTTCTTAGCAATCAGCACATAGTGTCCCTGCCCTGGTGAGTTAATAGTCCCATGGTAGTTTTTCATGGGTCCTTCGACCTATTTGTCTGCAGAAAATACTCACCATTAGGGGATGGTTAGGCCTTGCAGTTTGATATACTCAGCAAGGACGTGCACTGATGCCTGGGTCCACATCTTCTAGGGAAATCCCCCGGCCAGGGGGTTTTCAGGGGGTTTTTGATTAAAATTCAATTTCTTTAAGCTAAACTATGTTCTATTTTTTCTTTTGAATTAGTTTTGGTAACTTGTGTCATTCAAAGTATTTATTTCATCCACATTTATTGGCATAAATTCCTTATTCTTCTTTCAAAACATGTAGAATTTATTCTCATTCTTGATATTAGTAAGTTGTGCTTTCTTTATGGTTTTACTCTTAGTCTTACTAGGGGTTTGTCAAGTGGGTTAATTCCCTGCCGCATCCCCCGCAAGAAAATTTGACTTTGTCTATTTTCCATTCCATTGATTTCTGTTTTTCACCTTTATTTTTAGTTGACATATAATTAGTTCTTAACCTGTTAAGGTGGAGCTTCAGTTACTAATTCTAAATCTTTTTTCTTCCCTAGCATAGACATTTAGAGCCATAACTTCCCCCTGAGCCAGCTTTAATTGCATTTCACCACTTCTGACACACTGTGTTTTCATTATTACTCAGTTGAAGTATTTTCTAATTGTGACTTCTCTGATCCATGAATTATATATAGATATGTGTTATTTAACTTTGAAATATCTTTTCCTTGGAATGTTGTTTTTATTAATTTTATTTGCTTTTAAATTTCTAACATAATTTCATTATGGCATAATTTCATTATGTTACTTCTTTGTAACATTTCAGTCTTTGGAAATTTGTTAAAACCCATTTTATCATCTAGCATATAGTGTATGTTGATGCCATTCTGTGTGAGCTTATAAAGAATATGTATTTTGAAGTTGTTGATTTTAATGTTCTATAAATATCAATTTAGTCAAGTGTTATTTAGATTCCTCTAAGGAATTTTTTGGTTATTTTATCAAAACCTCCAGTTATAAATGTGGATTTGTGTTTTCTCTCTTTAATTCTGTCAGTTTTTGCTTTATATATTTTAAAGCTCTGTTATTTGGTACATACATATTTAGTAATGTTAGTATTTTCCTTATGCAGTGATTCTTTCTTCATGTCCCTCATTAACTCTGATAATATCCCGTGTCTTGGCATTGTATTGTTTGGAAGCAACATCGGCACCTCATATTTTTATGATTAATGTTTTCATGGCATATGTTTTTCCATTGTTATGTTGTCAGTGTGTCTTTATTCTTAAATTCATAATATTTGATAATATTAGGTTTATATTTACAATGATGCTCTTTGTTTACCATCTGTCCCTCCTGTTTTTTCTTTTGTTCCCCACTTGCTCCTTTCTTGAATTTTTTACTGTTTTAGTCAGTTTTTTCATTGCTATGACTAAAGGACCTGACCAGAACAACTGTAAAGGAGGAAAAATTTATTTGAGGGCTCACGGTTTCAGAGGTCTTAGTCCATAGAAGGCTGGCTCCATTCCTTGGGGCTTGAGGTGAGGCTGAACATCATGGCAGAGAATTTGGCAGAGGGAACCAGCTCATGTGATGATCAGGAAGCAGAGACTTCACTTACCAGATACAAATATATACCCCAGAGCCACGCCCAAATTCCCACCTCCTCCAAACACACACTACTACTTTAATTACCACTCAGGATTAACTCACTGATTGGGTTAAGACTGTTATAAGCCAATCATTTCTCCTCTGAGCCTCTTGCATTGTCTCACACATGAGCTTTTGGGGGACACCTCACTTCCAAGCTGTAACATTTATTATTAAATATTTTTTGGTATTCTATTTTATTTCTTTTATTGATACTCTGGCTACATCTTTTGTTGTATCTTTAGTGGTTGCTTTGGGGCCAATAATACACATTCTTAACTCACCAACATCTGAGAGTTAATATGGTCCCACTTGGTAATTTAATCTTCACAGTTTATACCTGACTGATACCTTCCCCATCCTGCTTCACTCTTTCCACTCCATAAGTGGAAGAACTTTTTAAGTGAGTTGAATTCCGCTTTCCCATAGCCTTCTCTGTGTTGTTGTTCTCATTTATTTCACTTCTTCATAATCCACAACATACAATGCTATCTTTTTAGAACTTTTAAGGAAATCAAGAGAAGAAAACCTAACCTTTTGTATTTACTAACACATTTGCTTTGCTGGTGAGCTTCATTCCTTTTGATCTATCAACATCCCCCTCTGTTCATTCTGGAGAACACCTGTTGACCTTTTAACTTTCAAACTTGAATCTCTTCTTAAAAAATTCCTGATGATAACAACATTATGCAAAAGGTAAAGAAACCAAGTGTCCATCAAAAGATGAATGGAAAAACAAATTATGATTTTGTCATACTATGGAATATTATTCAGACAAGAATAAAGACTGGATGAAACTCTAAAACACACTAAATCAAATAAGCCAGAAAAGGAAGATCACATACTGTAGGATTCCACTTATATGAAATTTCCAGAATAGATAAATCCATAACAGTAGAACACAGATGCGTGGTTTCCAGGAACTGCAGGGAGGAGAGAATGGAGGGAAACTGCCCAGTGGGTACAGGGCTTTATTCTGGAGTGAGGAAAATGTTTTGGAATTAGATTACAGTGATGGTTGCCCAACATCATGAATCCTATATAATAAATGCCACTGAACTGTCCACTTGAAGATGGTCAATTTTACATTTTGTGAATTCCACCTTGATATTTTTATTTAAAAATTTAAAATAACAAAGGAAAAAAGTAAACACCCAATTATCACATTGATCTTTAAAGTCTACCAAATTGTTTCAGTCACTTGATACTCTAAGAAGCCACTTCCTCCACCAATAAATTGTTAGCTAAAAAGTTCAGATGTAGAAATATTAGTATTATTTTTAATCTTGAAAAACTTTGGTGTGTTTTTCTCTTCAAAACTTTATGCTGTAGTTGGTGGGGTCAGAGGGTAGTTTGCTGGTTGATGTGCATCTTGAAATTGTGTCCTCTATCTTCTCTCTCTCTCTCTCTCTCTCACAATCTTTATAACTTCATTCCTTTTATAAAAAATGGAATTGCTAAGTGCTCTCTGTGTCTGTCCTCAGTCATACCTGTTTTCTGTGGGGCTTCCAGTGAGTCTTACCAAAGGCTTTGGGGAGAGATCATTCTCGTTTCTTACCTGAGCTCTGCTACCAGCTTGCTGTTCCTTCTCTCCTGTTGTCTATCCCGTCTTTCTCTTTCCGGAGTCTCCTTGAGCTCCTCTCCCAGAGAGGACGTCATGGGTGATGTCACTGAGTGTACGTGGTGCTGTTTGTCTGAAGCCCATTTTCTGGCCAGCTCCCCTACTCACTCTCGAATTCTCTGTCTCTGCAGCTCTTCATGCCCCTTACTTTTCGTTGCTGTGTTGACTTCTTTCTGGTTACTGCTCGTCTTGAAATGCGAACAGCTCCTCGTCTTTTCTAGGCTGATGGTTAGCAGGCCAGGTGTGGGGCAGTGAGCTGGGACTCCTCATATCTTAGTTTGAGACTGTTTTCTTATGTGGACACCAAGTTCCCTTAGGTCTTCTGTGCTGGGGACGTGCTTCTCCATGTTTGGCACGAAGGGGAGTGGACTCATGGCGGAGCCCCTCAGGTCACAGCGATCTCAGGTGCACAGAGGCCCTTGTGGTCCCTCCCTCCCTCCCTCCCCAGTCCTTTAGGAGCACCCCTAGTCAGGAGGCTGGCAGTGGTTAAAGTGGCACCTCCCACGGATCCGCTCCTCTCCTCTCCCCTGCCATTCTGCACAGACCTACTGAGAATGTGCAGGAATAGCACCCTTTCTTCTCCTGGCTGCCCAGTCCCTCCCATCTTGGCATCCAATGGGTCTGTCTTTCAGTAACATTTTTGGGGAGATCCGTGTTCTGATCTGGATCTGCGGTGTTGTGTAGTAACGTTCAGAGTCCTGCTTCATCTTCGCCTGCAGTTTACAGTGTTTGGTAGCTGTTATTATTTTGTGTCTCAGGGTTATGGCGATTACTGTTTCATTGACAATGGAGGAGGAGAAAGACTGTCTCCTCTTCTCCCTCCTCCGCTTCCTCTTTCTTTCCTCTACCATCTCCTTCTCTTCTTCTTCTCTTCCTCCTGCTCCTTTTCCTTCCTTCCTTTCTCCTTCACCTTCTTCCTTTATCTTCTATTTTGTTCTTTTTAAAAGAATACTTTTCTGGGTAGGTTTCAAGGTAAGGAGTAAAGAACAAAATATGCAAAAATATTTTCCTTTGCCATATATCACTATATATTTAGGAGTCCATATATTTGGTTTCAATTGGCTTTGGGGTGGTTATTTTCTGTAGAATAAAATGCTTGGGAAAAGGGCAAAAGCTGTAGAAATTTTTGAAGAAAGTCTTTAACAGTATACAAATTTGGTCAGAATCACCCATTTCTCCCTCTGACTTTTGCATTGTGCCAATTCTAACCATTAGTCACCAGTAGGACATGTGCCACTCATTTATTTATTCAAAAGTTATTTCTTGAGCAGTAACTGTAAGCCAGGCACTGTGCTGGTGACTCCTTCAAAAGGGCAGCAGCTCTGAGGAATGTTTGGATAACATTTACAAAGGAAAATAACAACTCGAAGGGACCGTGGTTCCTTGCACAGAGGTGAAACTCAGCATATCCACTGGTTAAGGTGAATATTTTAGTGGTTGATTTGGAACATGACATCTTTTCTCTGTTGCTCTTGGGGTCCTCACTGACTCTTGAGTCTGATGCTAAGGCCTTGTTTTTACTTGCTCATATACGAGAGAACTCTAAATTTGAGACTGCTCCAGGGCACTAATCACAATGCTGTAAAACTTCTAACACATTCTGGATAGACACTAAATGACTTATGTAAATGGATGCTTTAAGCACTTGACATTTTTGCATTAGTGAGACAGGTAACATAAGGGGCTCCCTTCCCCAGCATTTCGTCTCAGTTTATTTATCCATTTGAAAGCCTTATTTTGGCAATCTTTTATTTATTTTTATTGCTTTCTTCTGTATGCTCTGCATATGGCTTTTAAACATTCTGCCCAAACTTTCTTAGTATCCCATTGGTGATAATATGAATTCTATTGGAACCCAAGAGAGACTTTTATGTCACATTCAAAGGGAAAAAAAATCCATCAGTTTCTTGGGATGCAATTGGCTTCCAAGCAACATTGAATCATTTCTCTAGAAGGGTGAAAATAAATAAGTAATTTAAAAACCTGTAAGTGGATAGCTTGCCTTGGATGGGAATGCCCAGAGTAGAAACTTGGAGATGTACCACTGATTCGAGTGAAAGGAAGTAGGGTGGGGCTGTCTGTCCTCACAAAGAGGTTACTGGCACAGGGAATGCAGGGCTGTTTAGAGTTCTCGAGCAGTTTATGAGTTTTTTTTTACACCAGGAGGTAAGGCAGATGCTTAGCATTGCCAATGTTGGTTCTAACCAATTACAGAACCTTAAAGTGAACAGTGCCGATCAGTTGCTTTTGGAAGAAGAATTGACAATTAGACTGTTGGGTCAAGTATGGAGCTGCATCCGTCAAAATATTGTATTTGTGCCAACCATATTTGAAATAACATTGTCACTCCTAAAATATATGAACATGTAGTATCTGTCTCAGCACAGAGAGTAGACATGGTAGACTGTCCTCGTTGGATGGGTACTGCGTATTCTTATAAACAGAATCAGCCATGATTGGAGTATCACTTGCAACACGGAGAGCAGAGGAACAGACATCTGGGTGTTGTATAAGCCAAATGCTGAAGAGAAGCAGTTGTCTGTGTGTGTTAAGAGGTGTTTTCTCCAAGTGTAACAAGTTGTGGTGGCTCCTTTCCAAGCTATTTCCTGCCGTCCTTCATCTAGAATCTGGAGGGTTCCTTTCTCCTTGAACTTACCATGAGATGCATGTTATCCAGCCTTCTCTAAATGATGCTGGGTTCTTTTTCTTTGGCCCTTTGGAAGCTGCCAAACTTGATATCCATTTTTCTGAGTTGTATATTTTGTCTGACTACATAGAGAACCTCCCTGAGTTACAATGGCAAAGACGTTCAAATCATGGGCAAATATCATTTGAGCTTGTGTGACTGGCCCTCCACGGATTATTTAGAATAACCTAACTTTTGGAGTGAGTGCTGCAAGCTTAAGAAGATTTACACTGCACTTGACCTCTAAAGAGATCTCATTTTATAAGGTCTCGAGGTCCCTGAGATGCTTAACGATAGCTCAATTTTCCAGTTACAGGAAGAGGCTTATAACTAAGCTGGAAGAGGTTTAGGTCTTGGATCTCAGAGCTGCATTTCAGAAAGTCCCCTCATCATCCTCCTTTTCTCCACTGCTGGGAAGGACCCTGGGAACACCGAGCATTCTTCGGGTACGAGGCTACACCAGGAAATGGTTGGTGGTGTGAGTTCCACTGGCTCCTGTCTTGTGTTCTGGTGATTATCATGGATACTGGAAGCAGATGGCCAAGGAGTCAGATGTCAGGGCTGAAAGTGGGGTTGGCAAGCAAACACGTCCTGAAAAAGTGAGCAGGAGGCAAGCAGTCGTTTTGCTTGGTGGTGGTGAAGATTTCATTATGGTGTTAGGTGTGGACTTACATGGCTCTGCATTAGCTCAGACAATTATTGTCACCTTGCAATTGAATTTTTTTTTTATAGATTCCCCTAATGCATCTCTTAGCAGTTACTCTAGCAATGGAAATCCTATTTGAAAATAATCTCAATGCCATCTGAAACTTAATGTGCATTGGAATTATGTATTGATTTTACTGTATACTGATCATATTTTCCCTGCCTTCCATCATAAAGCTAAATGTAATTGTTTAGTTAAAAATTCCCTCCCTCAATATTAGAGAATCAATCTTTTGAAAGATTCCTAATATTAACATCTATAAAATCAGTAATTTTCACTATGTCTTCAGTTTACCTGGTTGCTAAGAGTTCTTCTCTGTAGGCACTGCTCAAAGGCTTTGGGGCCTGGAGTCTGACTGGTGTTGATATGGAATGGTGACCTTGGCAGTCATAACCAAGTGGGCATATGGAAAATTCCAGATACTGTAATAGGCAGGACCCATTTTTTAAAATTCCAGTGGCTACCTTAGAATTCAGTGACTACAATCAATCTATCTTTCTTAAAAATGAAGATATTCCCATTTAAAAAATCCTAGAATAAAGAATATAGACATAGCTTTGGCAATGAATTGATTGAAAAATATGAAATTTGCCTGCTTTTTGATGAGTCTAAAATTGCATTTTGATATCATTTATTGTTTTAAAAAAGTTTTCTTTTTAACCTATAGTCAGCATCTGTTAATGCTAAATTTCCATGACACGGCCATCGGTAAGCCCTTGTTAGTTACTTCAGATGGATCGTAATGAAAACTTTTCTCATCTCAGGATAAAAGTGGGTTCTAGGCTGTGTGCACCTGGTGTGAGAAGAGAAGCACTGACCGGCTATTCAGGTTACGGGGTCATCATGGACAGCCATGTGGGTGATCCAATATGGAGTTGAGGGAGAGGGGACAGAACTTAAAGGTCTCTGTGGTGACAGAGGCAGCAACTGCAAAGTCACCTCAATAAGTCTGACTCTCTCCTGCTGCTCACTCTGGCTGGTTTATTTGCCATAGATCTAGGTCAGCCAAACCCTGAGAAATAAGAGAAACTTTTTGACCAGGAGAAACTTAGAAGAGTCAGTGTTCTGAGTGCTAGTAGCTCACATTTGTTCTCTGAACTCCTTGCATGGACGGTGGGGGATTTAAGCCTTCCCCTCCCACCCTGTTCTTGTTCTTTGGTGTTGGGGATTGAACCCAGGGGTGCTTAACCACCGAGCCACATCCCAAGCCCTTTTTATTTTCTATTTAGAGACAGGTTCTCATTGAGTTGCTTAGGGCCTCGCTAAGTTGCTGAGGCTGGTTTTGAACTTCCGATCCTCCCATCTCAGCCTGAGTCACTGGGATTACAGGATTACAGGCCGGTGCCACTGCGCCCAGTCCCCTTTCCCCATGCTGATCTTGATTTTTCATATTTCCTGGTTCTCCGTTTTTCCAGGCACAGACAATGGAACCGGGAAGCCGTTGTATAAGGTTATCACATCTCTCACATGCCAGGGTCCTTTCAAAGTACTTCTGCTAGTCTGCAAGGCAAATGGTATCAGAAACATCTTTTTCTCCTCTCCTAATTGAACCTTTGTCACTTCTCTTACCCTAGGACTATGTCTAAACTCATACCATTGGACATCTGAATGAGGTACGACGCTCCAGGAAAAGCGTGAGTTTTTAATATAGCAAACGCTGTCCCTCGGTTTCCAGGGAGCAGCCAGTCCAGTGAGTGCCTGTCCTGTCTGATGAGAAGCAGGTGCAGAGGCAGCCCTCTAATCAACGCTAAATGCACACGTCTTAGCAGACCTGAGTGTGCTGTGCTGTACAATTTCATGGTTTGATGGCAAATTCAGATGCTAAAGAGAACATTACATGCGCTTCATTAAAAAGTGTGTTGCACTCAGTCATAAGTAATGATAATGAAGTGCTGACTGTAGAACACTAAGTGCTAATACCTGATTGAACCAGAGGGCCTCCAGCTGTCACCAGGTATTCTGGATACAATAAAAAATAGATTAGATTCTCACCAGACGGTGCTAGAGCTCCGTCCTAAGAACTCTTTGTGGAGACATAAGCAATAATACTTCTGGAATGGCATGAATAACATCTTGACTTGATGATATGTTAATGTTGAAAATGTGCCTGACTGTTAAATTGTTGTTTTCTGAGATATGAATGTTAAGGGAATTTCATGTTTTCTCACAAAATCATTCCTTGATGATTTTTTTTTAGTGATTCAAAAAATATAGAACTTGAGAAACAGCATACGATTCAGGTCAGGATCAAGGGTATGGAAGTCATAATTATCTGGATTTGAATTGTAGCCCCATTACTCTGGTGGTGGACTTTTCGTTTGCTTTTCTGTAAAACTGGGGTCATCACAGAACCTTCCTTCTCTGACTGTGGTGAAATTAGACCATGTTTCTATAATGACTGAAGCAGCCAAATGAGCTATGCCTCCAGAATTGGAATATTCTACCTAAATAAGACTGTAGGAAAATCAACCAGAAACTTCTGCGCAGGACACTGAAATCTGGGTGACTTTGAAAAAGCCGTCAATGTCCCAGATGAGGTTCATCCAGTTCAAGGTGATACAAACACTGAATCAAATTCAATGAGTTCTCTAGACTGCAGACTCCACGACCGGGGACTGAACCCAGGGCCTTGTGCATGTGCGGCAAGCTCTCTGCCAACTGACCACATCCCCGGCCTCCTCTGATGCTTTTGTTCACATTAGCCTTCCCGGGAGCCGGCAGTGCCCGGCATATAGGAGGCATTGACAACACCGCTCTCCCTGGCCACCAAGCTTGCCTCCTTCCTCTTCTTTCCTTTTTTTTTTTGGAGAGTTTTCTTTCTAGACGTAGCTTTAAACCTGCTTTTTGCTTCTCCCAGAAAGAATAATATAGTACCCAGGCTGCTCTCACCCATCCTAGGCCTAAGAATGTCCAAGGAAGGGGCAGTGCCTGGGCCTGGGAGTGCCCCTGTAGGAGCAGTGGCCTTGGGCATCAGAACAGGAGAAGGAGCTGGGGAATCAATGCCCGACCTTACCAGCCTCCACCTTTGGCTCTCCTACTGGGGTCATCCAAGTCCACCTGGAAACCAGAGTGCCTGGAGCTACATGGGCCAGTCTGTGGCCTGCCAGAGCAGGGTGGGCAGCAGGGAGCTTGGATTTGGAGGACTGAATATAAGATTAACCAGCACCACAGGGTCACCTCATGTGAGCACCAGGAAGGAGCTCTGGGGAGGAGGTGTCGGCAGAGCATGCTGGGCACACACACTGGGTATCTGCCTGGCCGTGGACAGGAGGTGCTGGAAACCGGTCTGCTGATGGGGAGTGTTCTTCCCAGCCAGTCTCCTGTGTCCACTGACGTCTTATCTTATCAGAGGCTCTGCTAAACTCACTCCTGAAAGCTTATTTATGCCTGGATTTACGCCTGGAAATAATTTAGCTTCTTTAGTTTGGACATTCCTTATAAATCTGAGTATATTTTCGGTTGTTTTCCATGTCTTCTGTGTCCCATAGGTAATTTATACTACTTAGTATTTAAAAATTAGCTATTGAATACCACAATTCTCACATCAATCTTAGATAAACCTCTGGGTGTAATTTTCTCTCTGATGGGGTAGATTTATATTTTTTCCCGTTGGGTCCTTGTGAATCTCCTATAAAGTTTTCAGGTTGCCTTGATGGGCTGTTATAGATATCCTATCCACTCACTCAATTTCACCTTGTATAGAGAGAAACTGCAGAGGTTTTTAGACATCAGCAATACATAAAAAATCCCATAATAAAGTACGTTATTATCTCCTTTTGAAAATGAGTAATGAGGCATGACAATTTCTTTCTAAAGCAATAATCAAGAAAGAGAGCCCTGCACTTAATTCATTATGTGTGCCCACAGAAAGAGCCAAGGAAAAATAAATATTTTCACCCATTTGAGTTAACGTCAAGCCTAAATTACAGGTTCTTACAACTTTCACTTAATTGCTTTCACAAAGAGGCACAAGTTGCTGTGATCAGAGATCTCATGGAATACAAAAGCATTCATTTTTGACATCCTGGAAAATGATATAATTACCTTTGCCTCAACCTGCACTGATTTTCTTTCACACTGAATTAAAAAAAAAAAATCAGAAGTGAGGGCAAAGCCAAACCTAAGGAAATTTAAATGCAAGTCCTGTTGCCAAAACACAGTCTTGAATAGATGCCAAGAGCTCAGGTCCTGGCCTTTTCTGGGGTCCACATTTATCGTGAATAATGAACACTTATTAATATCAGTACTTGGTTCATTTGAAAGTGACACTTTTCTTAATATCAAAAATGTAATTTCAATCTTTATCGCCTGTTATCAAAGTCGGTAGGGCAGTCAGAACGAGGGCTAGACCTGGCCCTGGCCAGGGCAGGAGAGGGAGCTCTCACTGGCCATGACAAGTCCCAGAGTGGACCAGGCCAGGGTGTGTGGCATTGGAGGGAGGAGGGGGACTGCCCTGCAACGCCCAGGGCTGTGCCCCCAGGAATGGCTTTCATCTCATCATTTATTAACTTTATAAAACTTGTGAAATATTTCAAGCATGGAGAAAACTTCAGAAAAAAACACTCACATGCCCCTCACACAACTTTCTCAAATACTGTACGGTATTGTGGTCCCCTCCGATGTTTTCATCTTTTAAGAAAGAAGATCTCATTGTGTCCCTCCTCCATTCCAACCTTTGGTATTTAAAAATTAGCTATTGAATACCACGATTCTTCCATCAGTCTTAGATAAACCTCTGGGTGTAATTTTTCTGATGCTGTTCATAACCCTGGGAAGGCCTTTCTCTTGGTCACCCCATCATCATTGTTACTATTTCTGGGGTTCAATTACCTCCCCAGGTCCCCCACCCCCCACAATTCTGACCCACCTTCTACCTCCCGGATTCTGTTTGCAGATCTCTCATTATTCCTGGGGTTGAGCATCATTTCACAGGTTTTGGAAATTCAGGCTTCCTCTCTGCCTTGTCTATTTTTCCTCTTGATATGTAAGAATAAAGAATCCTTTATGTTACCCGATAAGTGATAGATATTGATCCTTCCTCAGGGCAGCAAATTGCAAATATCTTTGCCTTTGACTTGCTTTCTAACTTTATTTATAGCCTCCTCTTCTGTAAAGACCTTCCTGTAAAGTTTCAGAGTGTCCAACTCTATCAATCTTCCTTCCGTGGCTTATCTCCTCTCCTCTCGTTGCCTTAATTAAAGGAACTGAGGGACAGCCACAGCATGGGAAGGTCCATAGCCTGGTCTTCCCCTGCTGGGACATGTTTGCTGAAGTGCCAGGCTGCCCTGAACAGCCTGCAGCTGGCAGTGGAGGTGTCTTATTATTGCACCACCAGAGAGAAGCTGAGGACATGGTTTCAGATCAGGGTCTGGAGCCCCCGCTGTCCTCAGGGTGCCAGGACCCTCAGAGATGGCAGGGTCTCAGTCTGACCACAATGCAGAGCCTGTGATGAGGGGTTTGTCCTCCTAAGGAGCCCCATTTTCTCCAACTCCCCTGCTTCTGTCCATCTTCCGTGTCCCTAATGTCACAGACTCGCCACTGCCAGAACTGGAATTCCGACTCGTGCGTGACCAACCCAGAGCTGATCAATGTGGTTCCAGAGTGCTTCAAGTCACCTTAGGGCTCCTATACTTTTAAACCAATGAAAGAAAAGGCAGACTTGACTTCTTAGAAGCAATAAGTGAGACGTGGATCCAAATGTCCTTGGGGAGAAAAAGCCTTTCTAAAAAACAACCAAAGAATCCATACCGACATTATGAATTTCCCAGGCTATCCTAAGAAATCCATTTATGTGATCCGCGGATGACTTCCCCCTTTCTCCTAAGTGGCTCTGGGCTCAATTCAGCCTGCAGAACTCAATAAAGAATCCTATATCTTCTGATCAGTGCTCTGTGCCGGGGGCTCTCGGGTCCCTCAGAGCATCTATGCTGCCTCAGTATCTGAAGGGGTGCGGGGAGCGGGCTTCTCTGCCTTCGCCCTGCTTGCTCGTAGAGCTGTGTGAAGACAAAGGTGTCATTTTTTATCACCTGGTTTGTCCTAGCAGGCTCAGCACAGACCAGGGATGAAGCTGCCACAGCTTGGCAGTACTCTTGTGGGGCCGACTTGCCTCTGGCCAAGCTCCCCATTACATTTAAGGACGAGAAGCTCATTTTCCTTGTAAATCATAGGTGGCCGCCTGGCCTGCTATCTCACTGGCCTTGACATTTGTGCTGCTGTTTCTGAATCCCACAGCTGCCCTGGGGTGTTACTGAATGAGAATGTCCCCCAGTTGGTCAGTGTGTGTGAGTGACACACTGACACCTTGTTATTTGATTTTGCTTTTAAAAGGGGAAAAAAAATTCTGTCATTTGTCAGGAGTCTTCTGTGTGTAAATTCCCATGCAACGTCCCTTTGAGCCCTCCCGAAGCCCCGTGAAGGAGGAGTGAGCCTCCGTTTTCTAAAGAAACTCTGAATTTTAGAGCAGTTTTAGGTTTATAGAGAAATTGCACAGCCAGTCTCCCCCATCTTTATCATCCGACAGCAGTAGAGTGCATTTTCTCCAGGAATGAATGAATTCTGGCACATTATCATCAACCCACGTGCTCAGTGTACCCGAGTCCCCTCAGGGGTCCCCTCGGGGTCTTCTCTGTTCAGGTTCCCTTCACGTTACAATTAGTCATCCTGTCTCTCCACACTGAGACGTGATGTGACAGTTTCCCAGATTGGTCTCATCTCTTGACAGTTTTGATGAACCCTGGTCAGGGCCCGTAGAACGTCCCTTCACGGGGGACATTCATCCTGACGCTCTTCTCAGGATAAAGACTCGGGTTATGGGTTTGGGGAGGAAGACACACAGGTCAAGTTCTACTCTCCTCACGTCACATCACGCCTGTGCTGTTTTTGATGAAGGGGAAACTGAGGCTCAGGGAGAGGCAACCATCACCCAAGCCTTCTGGAAGGTCTGGTACCCGCTCCAACCAGGCTCTGCCTAGTCCTCAAGTCCACACCCCTGTCACTCCACGGCATTGCCCTCTGGATGCCCTCTTGGTAGGGCAGCGACTTGCCTAGAAGGTGGTCCCCTGCTGTCAGCCAGCCACCTCTCCCCTTGCAGCGTCCCTCCCACGTCTACCTCACAGGTGCAGGTATTTGTATTTCTAGGTGGGAGGGTGGAAGGTGGTACCCAAAGCAGGGTTGGGGTGCCAGAGCCAACTGGAGAAAGCCAGTTGTCCCCTCTGCCCTCAAGTTAATACCCACCTCTCTTAAATTGTGTTTGAGATTAACTGTCCTTTTCCTAGAAGTTTCCATTTAACTTACCACACTAGTAGGATGATCAGCCGAGCTGTTTGCCTAGGCTAATGCCACCTCGCAAATTTTGTTGTATTTCCACACCAACTGCACTATTATTTACTTAATAAAAAATTTAGCCTCCTCCCAAGCAATGATTACAAAATCATGATTTTATGTGCCAGTTATGGTTTTTCCTGATGCATAGTAAAATAAATTTTGAACTATTGCTAATAAATTCTCATCCTTTGCTTCTACCACCTACTTGGGGACACCAGCATGATATACATCACATGCCAGCAAATGCCAAATCACCCCATGAGGAAGGCAGGGGAGCAGAGGGCTCCTTTATTTCTTTATACATTAAACATTTTTCCTTTTCGGTAATGAGTGAACCCAAACATTTATCTTTTCTATGTCTTGGGAACATTCAAAGTCTTCTCTATCTGCTACTTTGAAATATACAATTAGTGTTGTCATAGTTACCCTACTCTGCTGCAGAACCTTGAAGTTGTTCCTCTTATCCAACTGCATCTTTGTATATTAACTACCCTCTTCCCATTTTAAAAGATGAAAAATCAATGCACGTCATTTAAAAAAGTCCAATAGCTCAACAAGGCTTAGCAGCCCCGCTCAGAGCCCCAGGTCGACCCCCAGAGAGGACTGCCCTCTCACCCTCGTCTCAGCACTGTTCTGTGGCAGATGCTGTTGGCACCCAGTCATCCCTGCGGCTTGCCTCGTTCATGCACAAGGCCTGGCTTCTGTTGCCAGCACCTGGGATTCTTGGCATGAGGGTCTTCTCCTCCCCTGGAGCCTGCTCTGCCACAGCCGCAGCTAGTGCTTGACGGGTGTTGGTGTGGCCACACCCCCTGGCTCTGGCTGCATGTCTGATGTCTGAGTTTCATCCTGACTCGGTTTCCCCTGCAGGACTGAGCTCCTCAGGCTCCCAGCTGCAGCAGACATGCTGCCCTTTACCAGCGGCCAGCCCAGCACCCCCTCTGCTTCCCACCTTGCTCGCAGCCCACTCTGTGTAAATCTGGACTTCTACAGATGCTTAAGAGCCGGATGGTGTTTTCCCCGCAGAGTGTGGCCAGTGCGCTCATCTAAGACACTTGGCAAAGACGCTTGGTGCCGTAGAGTGCAGGCTATCTTAGCTGGGATGAGTGGCTTTCTGGGTGGCTCCCGGAAGCCACGGCAGCTTTGGCAGCTCTTCTACACGAGCGTATTCTGCTCTGGGCGACCCAAGAGAAGGGAGTGGACCCAAGGACCACTGTGAAAGTTCACAGGGTTGAGGAAGGGCAGGAGCAGGTCTAGTTCCAGGAGGCAATCGTGACAACTGGGGAAGAGTGGCTAGCGTTTACGGGCACTTGCTACATGCCAGGCCCTGGACCAAAATGCCATCTGATTTAATTTTCATGGCAGCCCATGAAGTTGGTGTCTTGCTCTTCACCTCCACTTTGCCAGTGAGCTACTTGGGTCAGAAAGGGTAGAACCCCGGGAACTCTATTCTTAACACTCATGGATGCTCCAGAAATAGGAGCTTTGGATCAACTTTCTAGGTTGCTACCTTTGAGATCAGGTGTAATGGCATCTAGCCTTTGTCTTGCTCCCTTCCAAGTTTCAAGTTCTTGGAGAAAACCATTAAATTGGTCCAGCTTTGATAGGTTCTGTACCATGGGCTTAGTCAAGTGGCATGTATTTAGCTCCTGGGGTCCACCTGATGATTGCCTACATTTCCAGACGAGGGAGAACAGGATCGTGGGAGGCTGTCTCCTTACCCCAAGATTTTACTTTCTACCTCTGTGTTTACATTTCTAACGTACAAATAATGGTTCTCAAAGTATGGTTCCTGAAACTGCTGCATTAACATTATCCGTTGTTTTAGTCAGCTCTTTCGCTGCTGGGACTAAGTGACCCGACCAGCACAACTGTAAAGGAGGAAGGGTTTATTTGAGGTCTTAGTTCATAGAAGGCTGGCTCTGTTCCCCAGGGCTCCAGGTGAGGCAGGACATCATGGCGGAACAGCGTGGCAGAAGGAAGCAGCTTGCATCATCAGGGAGAGAGGGAGAGAGAGAGAGAGAGAGAGAGAGAGAGAGAGGGAGACAGACAGAGAGACTCCATTCTCCAGATACAAAAATATATGCCCAAAGTCACTCCCCAATTCCAATCTCCTCCAGCCATACCCCACCACTTCAATTAATCCCATTAGGGATTAATTCACCGATTGGGTTAAGACTCTTACAACCCAATCATTTCTCCTCTGAACCTTCCATGTGAGCTTCCATGTGAGCTTCCAAACCATAATACCTGGGAACTAGAGAGAAACACCAGTTCTTCTGTCCCACCCAGACATACTTAATCTGAACCTTTGAGGATGGGGTAAGGATTCAGAGGTCTTAGTGCTTAGTGTGTGTTGAACTTCGTGTGTTTTGTGCACCTGGATATCAAGAATGTCTCCTTTTCATGGATGGATATGCTGTTAGGGTGCTCTTGGTCAGCCCTTCCTCCCATTTCCTCTAGCATCAGCTCATGAGTTTTACTTTTTCATAAGAAGAAAACCTAAATCAGAGACCAAGGATTTACTTAAGAAAGGCGTGTGGGTCAGAACTTCCTCAGTTATAAGGGCTTTCCTGGGACTTATAATTTTCCAATTCCCAAGGAATGTTTTCATGTACATATCTGGAAACTCCAGGATCACTCCTACTTTCAGGTGTAGCTGGATCAAGGTGCACAACTGATGTCATAAACTTTCTCTTTCTCTGGTTTCTTCTTTGGTGGTTTCTGATGTGTCCCCTCCACATGAAGATCCCCAGCACGCCAGGCTATCATGTACTTTCCAGCTTGCAATCTCAGAAGGAGACAGACCTTTCCTTTCCCAGCATCCATTTTAATCCCTTTTCCAAAGATTTCTCCTTGTCTCTGTTTGGATCACGTTATCTCCCCTGAGATAATCACCCTCTGGGAGTTGCACCCTGTGGCGAAGGAGCAGGGATTGCTGCCTGTGAGTTCTGCAGGACTGTGCCCATGGGGCGGGTAAGAAGCAGAAGTGTGCTCAGACTGTCTAACAACCTGCTCAGGTGAAGGGGACGGGGCCCTGGTTGGTGTCACCTCTGATTTCTCTAACTGCTCCCATCGTGGCTGATTTGAGCACGATAAAGTGGAGTGGGGGGTGGGGAGATGTGTAGTAGCGCTCGGTAGTATTTTCTCCATGCAGATGTAGCGCTGCAGCTATAAATAACCTCCAGAACACACGTAGTTGTAAAGGTCGTAAAAACATCAGAGTGATGAATTTTGAGATTACCTTTTGCCCCTATTATTTATTTCATCATAAGTTTATGTAGACTAGTTTTTAATAATGGCTTCGCTTAGCAACTGGCTCACAGAATTTCTGAACACTTCCATCACAGTCCTCAAGCTGGTCCCAGCCGGCTCCGTCCTACCACTGGTCAGGCCCTAAGCAGCAAAGGACATGATGTTCGTTCCATCTGCCATGTCCCCTCTCACTCCTGGGGAGACAATACTCAATTTACTCTCCTTACCTTGGTGACTTGTCAAGGCCGATGGGTATGAAGCTCAGCATGAGGTCCTAACAGCTTGGCCTGCAGCCACTTGCTTTTAAGAAGTTCATTGTCAAGCAGAGCTCGATGTGAGCACATTAGGCTTCAGGGATGAAGGTTCGTACAGTTCACGATAAATTTCTCAGTAAAGAAAGGTAGCATTGCTTCGTCTTTAAAGTATCTCCCGATGTTTGAGTTAAGAGGAAACACACCCTCTCTCCAGTTCCCTGAGAATCAGAATGAAAAGTTGCCTGTTGACAAGTGTTTTCACTTTTAAAAGTTCACCGGGGGAAGAGGGAGTGTGGGACAGGTGCCTGCGACTCCTTCCTGCGTTGCTTACAGACTTGCTGGGAAGGAGTCACGGCTTGCTCCCACCTTTGTCCCACTCCAAAGTTTCTTTCAACTTAGGGCTGAGGCTGGAGGCAGGGAGACCAGCAAGGAGGCTGTGGCATCAGTCCAGGTGAGACAGGACTGAGGCCTGAAGCTGAGCAGGGCAGTGGGGCTGGAGAAAGGTGTCCAGGGGCAGGCTCAATCCCGAGCAATGACCCAGGAACCTAACTTTAAACTGGGAGAGTACAGAGCAGCAGTCTGCATGCTTAAAAATATGAACCAAAAGGGAATGAGTGTATTCTATATCCTAATAAATGTAACCATTTCATGGGAAAAGATGTACATCAAGAACCGAAGAAACTATTTCAAGACAGAAGTCAGATCTGTCCCACCCCATAGCATGCAGCCTAAAAATTCATCTGTACTGACTTTGGGATGCAAAAAAAGAATGAATCATTATTTTATTGGGGATATTTTCAGTAGGTAAAGTTAAAAGAGTTGTGCCTTAAAGCCCTAATGTAGCCACAGTATGTGGTGTATCTTAGTAAATATGGGTGTTTGGAGATGATTTATTATCTACGAGATACCTAGTAAAAGGTCAGCACTTAGACATGAAATTCATTTTAGAGGCTACAGTCAAAGGAACTCCTAGGGCAGCTTGCTTTAAAAAGCATATAAATGTAACAAAGCTATGCTGCTTTCCCCTTGAATTGCTTGAAACCATCAAGCCATTTCCTCTATGGAAATGGAGTCACCTTTTCATCTACAGAACAAAGTGGCCAGACAGGGACCAACCTAAGATATAAACTCAAAAAGGGCACCCAGCATTTCTGCCAGAAGCAACATGGCTCCAGCTAAATAATGTTCCCACGATCGCTATTAAAAAGAAGTTGAAGGACAAAGAGTAATCCTCCCGTGCCTTTGAGGAACTGTTGAAAGTCTTTCTAATGCCAATCAAAAGTACGACAATGCACATCACTGTACGCCAGCAGCAAATCCCCTCAGATGCACCCCAGAACTCTCTTCACAAAGGGAAGGCTTCCTGGGAATATGGAAATGTACCAGCAACATCCAAGAGATCAATGAGTGCATTTTTAAAAAGTGGCAGGTGCATCTTCTCTTAGATCTTACTTGCTTCTGACAAGTTAATGAATTAACGTCAGTGTTCTATTTTCAGATTTGGTTCTGGGGTCTCAGTATTTCTGCTTCTGCAGTGACTTGGTTGGATATTAGCTCCACTTCCTGTTTTGCCTTACCTGTCACTGGCTGCCGTTGGCTGGGTACCAGGTAGTGTGTGAGAATTTTAGGAATATTTTCTCTGGAAGATACGTGACATCTCACAGATGGGTAACGGAGTCTCAGAGAAGTTGGGCAGCCCTCAGAGCTAGGAAATCACAGTTTTGGGCTTGGAGCCTCACATCTTCCCTACACTTTATGTACTTAAGCATGACGATGCATCTGTTCTCTGTAAAGTCACAGTGACGCCCAACAGACAAGATGTTCTTCAGGGTTTGCAAAGTCCTTGGCCAAACATTTTCTAATTTAAGCGTCATTCCATGAATACAGTGATTTGGAATTATCTCTAGTTCTTGGGCAGTACCTATCTTAATTACTGACCTCCTTTATCCACAGAGGGAAAGTGAAACGATTGACTTTCTCTTTCCTCGACTGTTCGTAAAGCTGTCTGCCTCACTTGGTACCACCCAAGCCCAGGCAGTGGGCCACCAAGTGCATCTCACTGTTTTCAATGATGCCCTGGGACATACAATGCTCCAGGGTCTGATCCCATTTAATTGGGGCAGGGGCAGTTTTTGAAGTTTGTTCTGACCTTAGTAGGGCTATTCTTAGTTGTCTCTTTCTCTGGTTCTCTCTGAGAAAATGGCTGACCTATGGATCGGCTTGTTGATCTTCATCTCGAAGAACTGGCAACCTTCCATTTTCTTATCATCCAAACCTCCATGGCCTCTGAGAGTGCCCTTGGGCGTGGACTTTCCCACACTGTGCCTCAAATGAAGTCAGTTCCTCTGGGGACAGTCTCTCATTGAAAACCGTGAGTTACTCCCCCAGGTGCTGGGTGGGGCAGGAACCTCTGATCTTCTCCCTTTGCCTCTGGTGGGAAACTCGCCTTCTGGGTGTGTGGGGACAAGGGCAATTGGGGCCTCAGCGTTCTTCATGAGTCTGGGGTCCAGCATCCATCCTAATGTAGGGGAAGGGATAGAGGCAAGGAGCCCGTGATTATTAACAGTCTGCTCTTGCCAGGATGGTAACATCTCTGGGGGACTTGGTGGGATGAGAAACCTGGCAGCCTGCTCCTCTCAGTGAGCTGTACCCCTGCTTGGGAACTGAGAGGGGAGGGAGCCCCATCTGGGCCATAGCTACCCATAGGATGGGAGGGGTTATGCTCAAGGGCACAGACTCTCAAAATTCTCACCGAGTTTTAGATTTTCTTGAGAGAATGTTTCTTCATTTGCAGTGTGCCCTTAGGATGATTTTCAGAGACTTTAAGCAGTTGGCTGCTTTGAATAATTCTCACTAGTTACTTTTGTTTCTCCAAAAGTGGGTGTGGAGAACCCTCCCGGTGGCCATCCCAGAAGTGGACTCCCCAGGTCGAGTCTTCTGATCTCTGTTTTAGAGATGAGAAATCTGAGGCACAGAGAAGTTAAACAACTTGCCCAAGGTTACACAGTAAATGACAAAGCTGAAACACAAAACCACGTAGTCCGATGACTGGGTTTGCACTGGGCCAAAAAGGAGGCAGGTTTTGCGGGAGGTGGTACCTCTGCATCTTCAGGTGGGGGAGAGGAGGGTGAGTCACTAGTTGGGGACCTGTAGGAAGGACGGTGATGCCCACCTGGCCACTTCTGCACGCTGAGACCTGCGCTCATCATGCTGACTTGACCAGCCTCGGGCGTCCCCGGGGGAGCCCTGCACAAATCTGTCCCGTAGGCAGTGGAATGGATTCTGTGTCTGCAGCCAGGAGTTCAGACATCTTTCATGCCAGCCCTCACCGAGTGTCCTCGGGGTGCCTCCCACGCAGGCGTACCAAGAGGGTCTTCCCTGGGCTTGTCTCTCTCCTTAAAAATGCCACACCGTGTCTCCCCCAGCTCCTGACCTCATAAGGAGAGAGCCTGCAGATCCAGGCCACCTGCTATCCTCTTGTGCCCCAAGGTCCATGTGCTGAAGGCTAACTCCCTAGGGGGCGGTACTGGGAGGAGATGGGGCCTAGGAGGCCTTCATGTCCCTGGGGGCTTGCCCTTAAAAGGGTCTGTGGGACCCCAGCCCCTTCCTCTTCCTCTCTCTTTCACATTCTGGCCAACAGTTTTTCTCCCATGACGTGCGGCTGTGCCCAAGGCCATGGGGTCCACTGATGGTGGCCTGAAACCTAAGGCTGAGCCTCACCAAACCCCTTCTCCTTACAAGTGGATCATCTCAGGCGTTGTCATGGTCCTGAAAAGCTGGCTTGCACAGTGCGGAGCAGGGCTGCAGGCCGTTCCACACCAGCCCCTGGGGGTTTAAGACCCAGTTCCTTGAAACGAGCCACCGATGAGAATTTCAAACCATAGTGACTACTGGAAAAAGTCCTCTGGGGTGAGCAGAGCCCTGGGCATCTGCTTGCCTCCCGAATGATCTCCCGAATGGTGCGTCTGTTTCCAGCCTGCTGGACGCCTACAAGCACCTCAGCAATGCGCGTCCAAGGCTGAACTCGACTCCAACCCAAACGCGCTCTTCCTACGATCCTTCCTTCTTGCTCTTCCCCGCAGGCGTCCAATCCACAAGTCTCCTCTAAGAGCAGCCCCAGGCTCCTCCTTCCTCCAGCTCCGCTGCTGCCATCATCTCGGGTTGTCCCCATCTTGCATCTCACTGGATCACTGCACGGGTCTCCCCAGCACTTTTGCCTGCGCCCCTCCATTTTCTACACAGCAACTGATCACAGAGAAATGGGCGTCGGCTCATCTGCGTCCTGTGGCTCAGCCTTCCACGTGCTTGGTTGGTGGCAGGTGTACCAAGCCTTCCCCAGCTTCCCACAGACAGATCACAATCTCAACTTCTCGTCACGGCACCAGGCAGCAGCCGACCCCACGGACCTCTCCGCTGGCCCTGCCTCGCTCTCCCCTGGCTCTCTCATCCTGCGGCCTCTGCCTTATTTCAGTTCCTGTGTCAAGGTCTTTGCACGGACCCAGAGGTGTCTACACTGTGTTCCCCAGAGCCTGTGACATGTTACGTTGCACAGCAAAAGTGACTTTGCAGATGTCATTAATGCTACACAAAATAGGCACATAGCCTCTGTTATCCAGGTGGGTCCTGTTTAATCCCATAAGCCCTTAATAGCAGAGAACTTTCTCCAGCTGAGGGTGTAGTAGAAAAAGTCAGTTTTGAAGCCAGGGTAGGACTCGAGTGCCATTGCTGGTTTAAGTTGAAGGAGAGCAGGTGATGGGGAGCATAGGTGCCCTCGGGACCTGAGAGATGGTCCTGGCTGATGACCAGCAAGGAAGTGGGGGTCTCAGCCCTACAACCACGAGGAATCATTCTGCCAACATGTTGAATGACCTTGGAAGTCGACTGTCCCGGAGGCTTCGGGTAAGAGGCTGGACAGCTGCTGTCTTGCCTTTGGTCTTTTCTCACTTGGGAGATAACGTATTTGAGTTGTTTTAACCCACTGTGTGAATGGCAGAGACAGAAGACCGATACACCTCAGCACAGCCCCTCTCTCCTGTTTTCCTGGATGCCGGTCCCCCGTTCAGGCCCTCCTGCTCTGCTCTCTTGCCCACCCTCTCTAAGCGTGGCCTTACAGACTTTGAGATGTGCGGCACTCATGTACATAGGCTGTGGAGATGCAGGGGGCCCAGCCTTGCCAGTCCTATTTGCTACTTGTATGACTTTGGCTAAATCATCAATCTTTCCATGCCTTTGTTTTCTCATCTGTAAAATACACATAATCATACCAACTCAGAGGGTCCAATGAGTGAATTCTTTTTTTTTTTAGATGCTGATAGACCTTTATTTTATTCATTTATTTATATGTGGTGCTGAGAATTGAACCCAGTGCTTCACACGTTAGGCAAGTGCCCTACCACTGAGCCCCAGCCCAGCCCCACCAATGAGTGAATTCTATAGAGCATTTAGACATGTCCTTGACACAGAACAGGCTCCAATAATTATAGTTATTAACGGTGTGTTCATTTAATAGCTTTCTAGACCTGGGATCAGTAAACTACCGCCGTTGGGTCAAATCCAGCCACTGCCCATTTCTGTAAAGAAAGTCTCACTGGGACACAGTCACGTCCATCTTTGACCTGCTGGCCACGGCACTCTTGTGCTACCTGGCAGAGTCCAGTCGTTCTGGCCACATGGCCTGCAAAAGCTAACTCATTTATTCTCTGGTCTTCTGCAGAAGGTTTTAGACTCTAACTTCCATAAAGGCTGAGGCTGCCCCTGTTCTGTTCATCCTGCGTCCTCAGCTCTCCACACACGACCTGGCATGTGCACCTTGCAGCAAGCTGAGGTAATAAGAGTTGAACTGTGTATTGAGCCACATCCCGGCTCGTAGGAGAGATGGTGGGACCTGCCCTTGCCTCCCCTGGCGAGCATCAAGCCCTTGCTCCAGGCTGGAGCCCGCAACTCAGCGCATCACGATTCAGGTCTTCCTTTTGCCAGCTCATAATCGCTCCTGCTAGGCTGTCTTGGGCTTTAACGTCAAGAGCCATTTCCACTTTCCAAATTAAAGTGGCTCTGTAGCTGTAGTTAATAAGCTCAGTGTCCTTCCGACGATCACCTCCCAGATGGGAGCCTGTGCTGGGCCGTCTGAGATGTTTCAGGCACCACACCGTCAAACTTCCAGGTCACGAATCTGCAGGCGCCACGACACACGGCGCTCTAACAACACCCGGACATGGGCTTTCACCCCTTGGAGGCCCAAGGATAGCATTAGCCTTCTGCCCTGTGTTGTTGGAAAGTTCTAAAGTGTCTGAAATTTGCATCAATTCCCGGCCTTTCCTGCAGCCAGTGGGGCTGGTCCACTGGCATCTGTCACGGGCTTTCCCATTTCTGTTCTCTTGCTCTTTAATTATTCCAGGGGGCTCTCGGAGAGTTTTTGATGGTCAAACACATTACACTTGCAGGGAAATCAGGTTACCTCTTCCTGAGGTGAAGAGACAGAGCTGCTTACTAATTGAGCTGCTGGCCATCAGGATCAGCTGTGTCAGCAACTAACAGGGCTGTTGGGGTGGCGTCTGGCAAGGCCTGCTTCTCAAGTGTTCCTGCTCAGGCCTCAGAGCCTACCAGTGGTTAACAGCCTCTTGTATTATGCACCATTTCAGGGCCATTTTTATTTATTTAGTTTTTTTTTGGTCCTGGGGATTGACCTCGGGGGCACTCAGTCACTGAGCCACACCCCCAGTCCTATTTTGTATTTTATTTAGGGTCTCAATTAGTGACTCACCATCGCTGAGGCTGGCTTTGAACTCGTGATCCTCCTGCCTCAGCCTCCCATTCTGTGAATATTTCTTTGAGTGATAATAAAGTTCCAAATGCTTTGCTTCCTTCTTGAGTGATTTTTGGCTGGTGACAGCAGACTGGAGTGTTGGGGTACTTCAGGGTGTAGACTGTGATTGGGGACAAGGCAGGAAGGGATGGGACTGTTTATAGCTTTGTATAGCTTGGGTCCACGTGGCTGTGAAATCGGGGGGCAGCGTGTTGTTTTAGGAGGTGATAACTCCAATGTTGGTATTTGTGCCAACCCACGTCAGAAGATCAAGCGACCAGGTCAGCCCTGTGATGGCTTTTGTGTCCATCACTCTCCTCTTATTCAGCAGTCTAGGGACAGAGGGTGAGCAGTGGACTTGCCACCCGTAACCCAGGGTCTTCAGGCAACAGGTTCACTGCCCTGTAGGGAAGTGGGTGGAACTCTGAGCCTTCTCCATTTCCTCGAGTCGGTGGGTGGGTGAGATGTCAGTATTATAATCTCAACTCCAAACCCGCATTAACCAGCCTTGGAGCACATAGAAATCTCTTGAGTTACAGAGCAAACGCTACCAAGTTACTTCATCTACATGAGTGTCGTCCTCTAGCCTAGACAATACGCCCAGTTTTTGGTGCACCAGTTTCCTATAAAATTAGCATCCAAGTAGTACTGACTCCATGATGGGACTATGCAAATTAAATAGGTTAATACACAAAAAGGGGTCATACGGTCTTTGACCCTACTTGCCTTATTACTATGGATACTATTACACAATTTTGATATCATGTTATGAACATTTCCTCAGGTTTTGAAAAGTTTGATGGTCCTTACATTTGTTTTGGCTATTTTCTCTTTTCAGTCCAATTTTTCATCACCCTAAGTAAAATTTTGAAGATCGTTATTTTAATTTAAATCATTATAGGAATTTAAAAATATTTCGAGGTGATGTATTTTTAGAGGCAAATTACTGGGTAAAAGAATATAATGCTTCTTTATGGCTGAGTAATATTCCATTGTATATACATACCACAGTTTCTTTATCCATTCATCAATTAAAGGACATCTAGGTTGGTAAACAACATGTATCCCATTTGTTTACAATAAAAATAAATTAAGAAAGAAAAAAGAATATAATGCTTCTGTCAACTTGTCCTTCTAAATGTGGAATGCAAGAATGTCCATCTGATGATCTTTGCTAACATATACCACCACCACCACAAACAGTTGCCAATTTTGGTGATAGTTTTTTCTTTCTTTCTTTTTTTTTTTTTGTGATACTGGGGACTAAACCCAGGGGTATTCTGCATCTGAGATATATCCCCAGCCATTTTTATTTTCACTTTGAGACAGGGTCTCACTAAGTTGCTGAGGGTCTTGCTAGTAGCCCAGGCTGACCTTGAACTTTCTATCCTCCCACCTCAGTCTCCTGAGTCTCTGAGATTACAGGTCTTCATTACCATGGCCTGCATTATTTCAGTACTATTAATATGCATTTATTTTATTACTGCAAAAGTGGCATTATTTCAAATGTTTATTAGATACTTTTATTTCTCAGTGACTTCCTTATTTATATCTCCTCTCGTTTTTCCATTAGTTTCTTGGTCTTGATTTAGAGGAACTTCTTATGTCATATATTTTATATGCTTACATGTTATGTTTTAATTCTTTGCAATTATTATCCCTTTATTTTCTAATATTTTAATTCGACACATAGGATTTTTCAGTATCAGGAAGTGTTAAAACTCTTTGGTAAAATAGGTCAGACTTCGCTTTTCTGGTTTTGTGTGTTTCTTTGCTAGACTACACGCTGTCTATAGCTTCTGGTGCAATTTTTATAATCCACCTGGATTTTGTCCTGGGGGGATGTGAGGGAGTTATTTGTTCATTTTTGCACAAATTGCTATCTGATTTCTCTGGTAACCGTTGTGGTATCCCCAGTGATCCAAAGAGCCGCCTCCACCCCTCATACAATTCCTGCTAATATTGGGTCTCCATTCTGTTTAATCCCATCGTCTGCCTGCTGGCAATTCTCCGGTGGAAGCACTGTTTCATACATTACAACTTTATTAGCACATTCAACAAGGAAATCACCCTTCCTTGTTTTTAAAACTATTTTCTCAGAACTTCTTGGGTGTTTTCTAAATGATTTTTAGTATTAGCTTGACATTAGTTTAAAAAAATCTTGGGATTCTGTTTAGACTTGAACTGAGTTCATAGATAAAACTGTGAAGAACTTAATTTTAACAGAATCAAATCTTTTCATTCAGGATCATTGTAATTCTCGCCCCTAATAAAAATCTGTAGTTTTCTTCATTTTGTCTTGTATATTTCCCTGATAAATTTATTCCTACCTACCTGATTTGGATTGCTCCCAGGAATTCAGCTTTTCCCATGACATTTTCTAATGGTCACCCAGGGGGTCTGTTAGCCTTGGCTATGGCAACTTCTCAGTCTTCTTTGTCCTAATGGTTCTTATAGTGTCTAATATTTTCTAAATCAATAAATGTATCATCTTAGAATATGGACATTGTCTTTTTTCTCAATGTTTATAACAATTTTTTCTTTCTCCCATTCTTGTCATACTGGCAAAGACCTCTGGGAAAACACTGAAGGCATGGCTGATTTAGTCAGGTCTTCTTAATTCTGCTTCAGTTAGATCTTCTTGATGTTTGTCCAGTTAGCATGATGGTAATAGGAAGTTTCTGGTAGATCATCTTTATCAAGTTTAAAAACCTGTTTATTCCAAGTTTGCTAAAAATTTCATTGGGTAAATGTTGAATTTTATTAAGTAGTTTTTTATCATTTATTGAAATGATTTTTCTCTTTTTTTGTACTGAGGATTTGAACCCAGGGTCTCATGCATGCCAGGAAAGGGCTCTACCACTGAGCTACATCCTGGCCTTTCTAAATTTTATTTTGAGATGCTCTCACTAAATTGTCCAGGCTGGCCTTGAGTTTGTGATCCCCCTGCTTCAGACTTCCAGGAAGTTGGGATTACAGGCCTGTTTTGCCATACCTGGCTTATTTTTTCTTTTTTTAGTTTGTTAATGTGGTGAATTATATCAATTCAACATCAACTTAATGTTGAACCATTCTATTATTTCTGGAATAAGTCCATTTTTTGAAAATTATTTCACTGTCTATTTGGATTTGATTTGCCAGAATTAGGATTGTTTCACCTGTATCCATTTTTGAGACAGTCCTGCAGGGTGGTTTATTAGTATCCAAGGGCTGCTGTAACACCTGATTCTGTTTTCAAATCTGGTTACAGTCACAGGTTTGGGTCTGAGGACATAGCATGTCTGATAGAGGGCACCACTGAACCCACTATGGAAGCGACATTGGTGTAGCACTTGACCCTGTCAGCAGGTGGCAGGACTGCATTTCTGAGGTCCTTTGGGACTGGGTTGATCCAAGGTAGCAGTATGGGTTAATAAGTGGGAAGTGGAAACAGAGTTGCACTCTGGACCAGGCAGTTGGTTGCCTTTCAGAACAGGAAGCTAGTATTTCCTTCCTTAAAAAAAAAAAAAAAAAATATATATATATATATATATATATATATATATATAATATATTTCATTTTTAATTTTAATTTTACAGATTACCATTCGTGTAATTATACATGTACATAGGGTGATGTCTATCTCATTCTGCCATTTTTCATATCCCATCTTTCTCATTTCCCTCTACATAACCTAAATTTCCTCCATTCTTCTCTCACTCCCCTCCCCCACATACCCATTATATATTATCATCCACTTATCAGGGAAAACATTTGGTCTTTGGTGTTTGGGGATTGGCTTATTTCACTTAGCATGATATTCTCCAATTCCATCCATTTATCTGTAAATGCTATAATATTATCCTTCTTTATGGCTGAATAATATTCCATCGTGCATATACACCACAGTTTCTTTATCCATTCATCTGCTGAAGGGCATCTAGGTTGGTTCCACAATCTAGCTATTGTCAATTGAGCTGCTATAAACATTGATGTGGCTGTGTTACTGTAGTATGCTGATTTTAAGTCCTTTGGGTATAAACCGAGGAGTGGGATAATGGGGTCAAAAAGTGGTTCTGTTCCAAGTTTTCTGAGGAATCTCCACACTGCTTTCCACAGTGGCTGCACCAATCTGCAACTCCACCAGCAATGTAAAAGTGTGCCTTTTCTCCCACATCCGTATTTCCTCCCTTTGACTTGGTGATAGCCACATTCAAGTCCAGACTGGGCCTTGGGGTAACTAGGATGACCACAGAGTCATGCCAACCAGCAGGAGACATACAGCATGAGCAAGAAATAAACCATAGTGGGTTAAACAGAAGGTCAACAGACTTTTACCTGTAAGGAACCACATGGTAAATAGTTTGGACTTTGTAGGCTAAGAAGTGAAATTAAGGATTGTATGTAGTCACTTACGTGATGAGAGATAAAAGGAATGACTACATTAAATATTTAAAGTGTTTATTCCTTTTACCTCTATTTTTATCTCTATATTTGAATAATTAAATAATTTTTACCTCTGTACCTAAATACAATATTTCACAAATATTTTACTGATAAAATCCAAAATACAGTAATAAGAGCATATTTTTGTAATATGGGTCTTCTAATGAGAAGAATGGGTTTTGTTTTGGGGGTGGGGAGGGAGGATAGAGTATAATAATTCAATTTGAGTTCAAAGTGCATATTCTGTATGATCAAACTGATTGCAAATGTTTATATGTGATGCTGATCTGCTTCTACATATTTCCCCCCTTAAAAATGTCTTTTTACATGGATAAGTAGACCCGATGAAATAATCCTAAATTAAATTCTGGCAAATCAAATCCAAATGTATATTAACATAATATTCAAAAAATGGCCAGGAAGGCCTTATTCCAGAAATAAGAGAATCGCTCAACATTAGGTTGATGTTGAATTGATATAATTTACCATGATGCTGATATCCATCATTAGAATATACCTTGAACCGAGCATGGTCATCGCTTGGAGACAGACAGCGCTCCTCTCCGAATAGCTCACAACAGAACAGAGTCAGATAAATAAGGTCTGCAAAGCAGAACTCCAGAATGCATTCCCCATCATTCAAGACAGTCTCTCTCTTCCTCCAAGAAGCTCTCCCTTAGTTCTCTTGGGCCCTCTCCCCTCTGAGCATCTTTAGCTCTGTGTTCACGTTTTTTATTATTGTCTAGGGAAATTGCTTTTTAATGACTCTGTGGTCAAACCTAGAGACTAGTGTTTAGGAGTACAAGTTTCATGGGTTCCTGTCCTGGCCGTCCCCAAAGGTTGCTCTGTGACCTCAACATGTCACCTTACTTTTCTTCAGTTTCTCTATCTGTGCAGCTTCGTGGGGCTGTAACGAGACATGCATGAATTTTATATATGTTTCATGTAAGTGCAGTTTTGCCTTGTAATTTTAGCTTGAATTCATCAAGAGATGTTATCACATCTGCTGCAAAATCTACTTTAAAAAAAGAGCAAAAGCATTTTTAGCTATGGGTCACCTTAAAAGAGGTAAAAGCCAAGATTTGGTCCATGGCCCAGAGTCTGCTGGTGCCTGCTGAGTCATTGAGCTGTTGGAATGGCATCTTGCCCTTGTCCATGGATGCAGGTGTGTGACCGTGTGTGTCCATGCTTTCTTGTTGGAATCTGGTATCAAAGCTAGCTTTCAAGAAAGAAGTGTTTTTGATTTATGCTCTGCATTTATAACAGATATTGCTTATGAAGATTGAGTAGGGCTTACCTATCAAAAACACCTAGCGCTGAAATATATTTTAGAGTATGTCTCTGAGTACTCTTAGAAATTCTTTCCTAGTTTTTGGATTAGCAAAATTTTCTGCCTTCACTTTTGTAATTTTTTTCCAGACTTGTGTTGTCTACTATAGTTGCCACCAGCCATTTGGGGTTATTGACATTCTGTTAAAATCACATAAAATTGTGAGAATTTAGTTCCCCAGTTCCGTTAGCCCTAACTCCTTTGCTAATGCTGTAGTTGTGTGGCACTAGTGGCTAACACATTGGCAGAACTGTCAGATGATCCCCAGCGGCACAGAAAGTTCTATCGGCCAGAACTGGAAAGTTGTTTTAATTAGATTGTCTACTTTTTGTTATTATACACAGCCTTTAAAAAATAACCTTAATCTCTTTACCTGGAATTATTTTCCTTTTCGAATTCGTAATGTTGTTTGTGTACATCTTCTAGAAGAATAGGTTTTGCTTTTACCAAGTCTATTTTTTTAAGCCATTGACTCATTCAATATTTTTATTACCAACTCCTTTGTAGTTTTTGAAATTTATTTTGTAGTTGTTTCTATCTAGTTTTTAAATTAGTTTTTAAATTCATTTACTTTCACTTTCTCCTGTTTTAAATGAGGACTAGATCTTTAAGTTGAAAACGTTCCTTAATGTATTTGGCCATACCTCATAGGTTTTAATGTATTGTTTTAATTTTCATTCATTTATAAATAGTTTGTGATTCCAGTTTCGATTGCCTCTTTAAGCACGGGTTATTTAAGAGTTTACAAATTCTAAAAAAGACTTCTTTGTTATTTTTTGGTCATTAATATCTAATTGTATTGCTTTGTGTGAGGTAAAGTAGATTGCCTGAATTTCAGTTTGGGGGATTTTTCCAGTTCTCCTTTCAGAGGCTATATCTGAAACATTTATTGTCGTATCACAAACCACCCCGAGACTTAGTGGCTCAGACAACATTTGTTAGCTCCCAGGGGAGCTGGAAGGTTCTGGCTCGGGGTGCCTCGAGTTCCCAAGTGCCGTCAGAGGACTCCAGGCACGTGAAGGTCACTCCCAGGACCGTCTGCAGGAGTCTTAGCTCCTCCCTGGGCCGGCTTCACAAATGGCAGCTGGTGCTTCTTAAAGGAGGGATCTGAGGCCGAGGAAAGGAGAGGGAGAAGGGAATGTGCTGGCGTGTGCAGGTGAGCAGCTTTTCATGACCTAGGCACACATCGTGCCTCCCACCTTAGCCACTCGCTCAGGGGAATCTAAGTCCAGCCTGTACTCAACGTGTGTGTGAGTGTGTGTGTGTGTGTGTGTCTACACAAGGGCATGATGAGGAGGCAGGGGTCTGGAGGTCATTTTGGAGGCTGCCTCCCCTACCAGGTTAAGTGGTTTATTGGGCTTATAAAGAACGTTTTGTCCCTGCTTGTTGAGATGTGCGCCTGGAAATCTGTTCAACCTGACTTGTCCTTGGGGGTAGCCCATGACGTCATCTCTCATGTTAGCTTGCTCCCAGGGTCAGGTCTCTGTTGAGGACTGCCCTGTGGGCACTTGATCTGAATGCAGCTGCAGGCGAGTGGGATCTGTAAATGTCAGTGACGCTGACTTTCCAGCTACCATCATTCAGGTCTCCTGTACTCTTACTGATTTTCTGTCCATTTTCCATCCATTACTGAGAAAGGAATGGCCATACCATCAACCATGACTGCAAACTTGTCCATTTTCCTTGTAGTTCTGTCAGTTTTGCTCACACGTCTCAAAGCTCTGGTGTTGGGTGAGTCACACTTGGAACCGTCCTGATGAATTAACCGTGTTATCATTATGAAACGATTCTCATTTTCTCTGTAATATTCCTTGTTTGCTTTGGATGATTCTTATGCTTAGTGTTTGCATGTATCTTCTTCCATCTCATTTTCTACCTGTCTGGGTTTTTAAAATTTAAATTCTATCCCTAACAGCATGAAGTTCGGTCTTGCTTTTTAACTGTAATGTTTAAGATCCGTTTGGTTTTTAGAGACAGATGTGTTGATTGCTGATTCATCAATTTTTATTAATTTCGTGCTCTAATAAATTTTGCTTCATATACTTCAAAAGCTAAGTAGTTATGTGTTTTATGAGTTAGAGCCTGCATTTGGCTCAAGGTTGCAGAGACCTCAAAAGCAGAGGCTTAACTAGGCTAAGGGTTTATTTTTTCTTTACCTGAAAGAATTCTGAAGCTGGCAGCCCTGTTTGTTAGCTCCAGGGTCATCAGGGACCTACTTCCTTCTATCTTGCTCCTCTACTAGCCCCAGGATCTGACTCTGGTCCTAGAGAACAGGAGGTAGTTGCCAGAGTTCCATCCATTGTATTCAATTATCATTCAGAGGGAAGGGGACCGGGAGGAACAAAATCCTGCCTGCGAACCTGGCCTAGCGACTTCCATTTAAATGACCACTTTAGCCTCAGCGAGGTCAGGACAGGGATTTTAATAGCTGGGCACATGACTGCTCTGAATAAAATTAGTTTTTTTTTCCCCCTAAGATAGAAAAGAGGAATAGATATGGAGCAGGGAACTGGCAATCTCTCCCCCAGAGGCAAAAAGATTCTTAATAATCACAAGTGCTGGTGGGTTAGACTTGCAGCTGTACAACATACTAGTTTTGTAGAGAATGCTTATTTTGAGTTGTATTTTACATATTAACATTGCCAACCCTGGTTTTTGCTAGTGTCTGTTGGATGTGTGTGTGTGCGCACTGACTGTCCCCGTGGTTCAGTCTCTCTGGGTCGTTTAAGAATCATCTACTCTCCTGTAAAGAGGAGGAAGTTGAACTTTGTGCTTCTGAACTTGAGCGTCTGGGTTTACACAGAACTTAACCTGCTGCTCCTGCGATTCTGATCTGCTTGGGATTCCTGTGCTCTGCCAGGCCTTTTCCTTGGCACCCTTCGGTTCAGGAACACAATAACTGCTCAAATCTTTCTGAGGATGTAAAATAGAATTAAAAAAAAAAAAAAAAAAAAAAAAAAAAAAAAAAAAAAAGGTTCTCCTGGCCTTGGCTCTTTCTCGTTCTGCTGATCTCGGCCTTCCTCTTAACCGCCTGGAGAGGCCTTCGGAGCTCTGCGCCTGGCGGTGGTTGTCTTTATGGTTCTCTGGCTCAGTTTCCCCATCTGGCCTCTCCCTGCAAATTGGGAGAGGGACTGGCTGTAGCTTCTGTGTATTTGGTGGGGTTCACTAGTTGTTGTCTGCAGTGCTATGCTTTGGGGTACCTGGCTGCAAAGTACAGGTGAGCCTGCGTCCACAGTGACCAAAGTCAGAGGGCCTGTCTGCTGGGCGTGGCTTGTGTGGGGCGTGGCTTGTGTGGGGAGGGGCTTCCATGGGGCGGGGTCATGTTGGGGACGAGACCGTGGGCTGGAACGTGGGCGTTCCTCCTTGGACCCAGCTGCCCTCCTCTCTGGCCCACCGGTGACTTTGTGTCGGTCCTGTCTTCTTACCATTCCGCTCTGAGGCCTGGGCTCCCAGCCTTGGGAGGGCCCTGAAGGCAGGCAGTTCGGTTATTCTGTTTCTTCCCTGAACCACTTTGCTTCAGCTCTCCGAGGAAGACCCAGATCCCTTCCTTAGTGTCCCTGGCAGTGGCTGGCGGGCTTCTCCTTCCTGGAGCCCGTGCCCGGTGAGGCAGGCCTTGCCAGACGCGTCAGCCCCTGACCTTGAGCCAGCGCACCTCGATCTCCTGGGTCATTTTCCTTCTCTGCTCCTATTTCTTGATAAGGTTGGTTCCGTTTGCTTTCGATCCTCCGATAGTTCATCACATCCTCGGGTCCTCTGATGGAGTCTTCCCTATATTCTTTTTCTCTATACTTTCATGAAGATATTCTTTAAAAAATACAATTTCTATAATTTTAAGAAGTTTTGGAAGCAAGTTTTTTGAAAAATGTGTTCCTTATAGATGTACATGACAGTAGAATGTATTTTGACACATACATACATGGAGTGTAAGTTATTCTAATTAGGACCCCGTTTTTGTAGTTGTACGCGATGTGGAGTTTCACTGGTCATGGATTCATATGTGCACATAAGAAAGTTATGTCTGTTTCATTCCTATTCCCATCCTCCCTTACTTCCTTCATTCCCCTTTGTCTAATCCAGTGAACTTCTGTTCCCCACCCGCCGTTGTGTGTTAGCATCCACTGATCAGAGAGGACATTCAGCCTTTGGTTTTTTGGGATTGGGTTATTTCACTTGGCATGAGAGTCTCCAGTTCCATCCATTTGCCATCAAATACCATCATTTCATTCTTCTTTATGGCTAAGGAATATTCCATTGTGTATATATACCACAATTTCTTTATTCATTCATCTGTTGAAGGGCACCTAGGTTGGTTCCATAACTTAGCTATTGTGAATTGAGCTGTTATAAACATTGATGTGGCTGTGTTACTATAAAATGCTGATTTTAAGTCCCTTGAGTATATGCCAAGGAGTGGGGTAGCTGGGTCAAATGGTGGTTCCATTCTAGGTTTTCTGAGGAATCTCCATAATGCTTTCCAGAGTGTGCCAGTTTGCGGTCCCACCAGCAATGTATGAGTGTACCTTTTTCCCCACATCCTGGCCAACATATATTGTTACTTGTATTCTTGATGATTGCCACTCTGACCAGAGTGAGATAGAATCGCAGCGTAGTTTTAATTTGTACTTCTCTAATTGCTAGGGACGTTGAACCTTTTTACATATATTTCTCCTCCATTTGTTTTCTTTCTTCTGCGAAATGTCTATTCTGTTCCTTTGCCTATTTATTTATTTATTTATTTTTTGGTGTTAAGTTTTTTGAGTTCTTTCTTTTAAAATATTTTTTTAGTTGTAGATGGACACAATACTTTTTATTTATTTATTTTTATGTGGTGCTGAGGCTCGAACTCACGCCTCATGTGTGCTAGGCAAGCGCTCCACCACTGAGCCACAAACTCAGCCCCTTGAGTTCTTTATATATCCTGGAGATTAATGATCTATCTGTAGGTGGCAAATTTTTCCCATTCTGTAGGCTCCCGCTTCATGTTCTTGATTGTTTTCTTTGCTGTGAAGAAGCTTTTTAGTTTGATAAAATCCCATTTATCGATTGTTGATTTTACTTCTTGCACGTTAGGAGTCTTATCAGGGAAGTCAGCTTCTAAGCCAACATGATGGAGATTTGGGCTGACTTTTTCTTCTAGTAGATGCAGGGTTTCTGGTCTAATGCCTAGGCCCTTGATCTATGTTGAGTTGAGTTTTGTGCAGGGTGAGAGAGAGGAGTTGAATTTCAATCTACTACATATGGATTTCCAGGTTTTGGAAGCAAATTTTCACTTAGATGTTTTCCTTCTGTCAGTTCGACCCCATCAGATCCACCATTTTATAGTTATTTGTGTAGACTTTTACAATATTTCATGCTATAGTGAAAGGGAAGTTTATGTAATGTATTTAATGTTTTATGTAGGAGAACTATCAAGTTGTATGGACTCTGCATGCAGTCATTTTTAGAAATTTGCTATTTTAACCATACTTTCCAAGTAGTTTCTTGGTTTTTCTAAAGAAACAATCATAATTCCTATGAATATTATTTTTCCTGCTAAGGAATTGTACCTTTTAAATTCATTTTAATATTTTAGATTAAAGAGCAGAGCATCAATTATGAGTGCAAGGAATTACAGATTTCTCTCATTTGAAGGTACAGAGTTACTATTCTTTTTCTTTGCATCTGAGCAGATTCGCCAGGGCACCCTCTGCCCATCTTTATTCAGGATGCATTTCCTGACATCAACCTGCTTCTGCCACTAGCAACAGGCTGCCTGCTTCTTTCCTTTTCTTCCTTTTTTTTTAAAAAAAATTATTTATTTTGCTTCATCGTACACAAATGGAGTACAACTGTTGTTTCTCTGGTTGTACATAAAGTAGAGTCGTACCATTTGTGTAATCATACATGTACATAGGGTAATGATGTTTGTCTCATTCTGTTATTTTTCCTTCCCCCACCCCATCCCTCTTTTTCCTCTATACAATCCTTCCTTCCTTCATTCTTGCCTCCCTCCCACCTCCTTTATGTATCATCATCTGCTTATCAGAGAGATCATTTGGCCTTTGGTTTTTGGGAATTGGCTTATGTCACTTAGCATGATATTCTCCAACTACATCCATTTACCTGCAAATGCCATAATTTTATTCTTCTTTATGACTCAGTAATATTCCATTGTGTATATATGTACAATGTTTCTTTATCCATTAATCAATTGAAGGGCATCTAGGTTGGTTCCACAATCTAGCTACTGTGAATTGAGCAGATTTTCTTTCTCTTTTAAATTTTTTTTCATCTTTGTTAGCAAAACAAGGTTTCTGTAATAATGCCTTGTTGTGAGTCTTTTTGGGAAACCTTGAGGTCTTATTTTTTAGGGACTGTCACTGTTGATGGCAGCAGGTCTCTCGTGGAAGACTTTCGAGTCTGAGGGTTCAGCCTCACTCCAGGGGTTCTAGTTCTGTGTTTAGAATGCAATGGATGCGGATTAAGCTTGGTTTTTAGGTGTGGAGGGACATGGGAACACTCTAGGTTTTTTAATCTGGCTTCTTTTCCTGACAAGCCAACATAACATCCACTCTCGACCCCCAACACCACCTCTACCAGACGACGTGGGATGGCTCTCAGGGTCTCATCAGGGAATAAAATTGTGGTCACTGACCTAAGGTCTCCGCTCCAAGCTCACCCTTTTTGCCTGCTCTGTGACAGAGAATTTGGGTGTCTTAAATATTTTTCCACTGAAGTTCAGCCATGGTGGTTGCTGCCAAGAGAGACACTGGCGGGGGAAGGGTTTACCTTCTGGAGATGGTGTGCTTGCTCCACAGCCTCCCAAAGCACCGTGGCTTCCTCCTGCTTCACCCACCTCCTGCTGAGTCTGCAGCCTCAGGTTCTCGGCTCTGGAGTTTGCAGTGGCCAGGAGTTTCCTAGGCATCGTCTTGGGTGGCTTTGCAGTGGAGCATCTCTGCCTCCCATGGGCTGTGGTTAGTAGCACTCAGCAGCCAGAAACTTTCCCAGCTCCCCTTCCTCAGGGGACGGTCCTGCTACAGTTTGGATCTGGAATAGTCCCTAAAGGATCATGTGTTAAAGGCTCAGCTGTAGCTCGACTCTCCTGCCATTGGATGCTACCTTGCCACAGGCCCAGAGGAAACAGGGCCAAGAAGCTGTGGACCATAATCTTCGAAACCTGGAGCCAAAGCAAACCTTCCCTTTTTTTGAAGCTGAGTGTCTGTCAGATGGTAATGGAAACTTGACTAACACACCTCCCCACAGACAGGCTTCCACGCTCCCGGGAAGACAGCCACCAATGTCTTCTCTGCCATCCAGGAGGAACAGCTGTGCCTGTCCTAGCCGTTGGATCTGCTAGACTCCAGGCGAGGTGGTGTTTTAGTCAGCTGTTTCACCACTGTGACCAAAAGACTTGAAAAGAACAATTTCAGAGGAGGAAAAGTTTATTAGAGGTTCAGTCCCCAGTTGGTCGACTCTGTTGCTCAGGTTTGAAGGTGAGGCAGAACATCAAGGCCGAAGGGTATGGAGGAGGAAAGCAGCTCAGGACATGGCACCAGGAAGCAGAGAGAGCTCTGCTCACCAGGGACAAAATATATACATTAAAGGCATGCCCTCAGTGACCTTCCTCCTCCTGCTACACCCTGCCTGCCTACTGTTACCACCCAGTTGATCCATTCAAGTGGGTCAATGCACGGTTAGGTTAAAGCTCTTATAACCCAATTGTTTCACCTTTAAGCTTTCTTGCATTGTCTCACACGTGTACTCTTGGGGGGGCACCTCATATCTAAACTACAATAGGTAAGGATCTCAGGCCTAGGATTAGGGGTTTTCTCTTATATCTGTTCTTATATTCCTTAGAAGTCTTCATACCGATGAGCTGGTCCCTTGTAAACCTAATCCTGTTTTATAGTTAATACTTCTTTATATTAAACTTTTGCTGGTCAAATTACTATGTGAATTCTTTCTCCTGATTACGCTTATTGACATTGAAATCTTCCCATTAGACATTTTATGTCTATTGTTGCAAAATGCATTCCTGGGAATTTGGAAAGGAAAGAGAAAAACTACCTGAGCAAGGAATAGGAAGGAAAAAGAAACCAGCCTCTTTATTTCTCAAGAGGTACTGTTTCTACACCCAGGCCTTTGATTGTAGGATATGGTTAGTCACTTCTTAAAATTCAGATATGCAATTGGAACCTAACTAAAGGGCCAGCCAAAGATCTGTCCCTGGATTCTACCCTCAGCTCTCTGCTGGTCCTTTCCTGGGCTGACATTATAGTGCCCAGTTTTGCAGTCCCAGCTCTGGTTACCCTCCCAGGTCTCAGCCCCACATCACCGGTTTCCTCTTGGAAACAGGAAATCAGGCCATGGTCAAGGTCAAGTCTCAGTTCTGCCATTTGCTCCCCATATGACCTTGACTGCAGTTCTCCTCTCTGAGAAGCAGGGATGGCATATCTAGCTCCTGGAGCTTTCCTGGTGATTGCATGAGCTAAGATTCACAAATGACTCAAAATGTTGTTACCCTGATGGTGAACTCTGAATAAATGTGACTGTTTTATTGCTGGACATTTTTCTTGGATATTTTGCCTTATTTTTGTCTTTTATTCAATAGATCTAAATTTGCATCTTCATATTTTCTCCCCTGGAATTGGTATTGTTTTTGATTAGTGACCCCATCGTTTGTCTGCGCGCGCTCTCTCTCTCTGTGCCGCCATCTAGCTAGCCTTCAAGCCAGGCATTGGTTGTTTCTTTCCAGCATCTCTTACACGTCTCCTTCCTCTCATTCCTTCCTTCACCAACCTGGCTCATGCCTGGCTGACTTCAGTAGGCTTGGTACCATCCCGAAACGTCCCCCTGCATTTTGCACAACAGGGGACACTGATCTTTCTGAATCATGTCCTCCCCTGGCCAGCACCTCCATTGTCTTCCAGTCGCCTAATGAAGCCAGACCCTGTAACTGGGCATGCACGTTCCTTCACGTTCTGGGTCCTACTTCTCAAAGTCCTCTGCTCCAGGTAACGTTCTGCCTACTGGTTTTCCACACAGGTATTGGACTTTCTCTTTCTTAAGATGTTTCTCCTTTCTCTCCAGCCTGACCCAAAAGTCCTCTTCCATCTGCTCTCTGGTCCCACGCGTTGGGCCATCCTCAGCTGCAGTCCTGACCTCCCCACAGGAGAAGGCAGGTCATCCAGTGCACTGCTTTCCACGGTACCTTTGCAAACTGCCATCTTGTTTTTCCAAGTTCCAATAAGCCTTCAGCAAATTTCAGCAGACCTCTGACAGCAGAAAACAGCTTTCCAGCTGTGTGTGTGTGTGTGTGTGTGTGTGTGTGTGTGTGTGTGTGTGTGTGTCTCCTTTGGTACTTCACCCCCTGGAGGTGTGCCAAACAATGATCCTGAATTAACATTTTCTCTACATCCTATTGATTTAACCATCTGACTGAAACACTCTATTTCCTCTCAGAATTATTTATTAGAAATTCTGCTATTCTTCCAGCAATAGCACTTACTAGAAGAAAATAAAATATAAAATTAGAAAAATTATACCATATCTGTGTTTGTTTTGCCTCATGTGATTTAGAAAAAGTTGTAGGCATTTTAGTCTGAGTCAAAGAAAACCACGGCTCCAAAAGGCAAACTTTGAATAACTGGTAAAGGCACAGATTTTTTTTTTTTTTAAAGGAGTGGCTGATAGTTACAGAGAATGTATTAAAGTTATGAGGTGACATGAATGAGAATTTTGGATTTGTGATAGCAGGGTTCTCAAGCCTCTGCAAGGACACTAGGAAAGTCATCATCTAGAGGGCTTTATGTTTGTATCCAATAATCCATTTACATTGTTACATTTTATATCTAGAAAGTTACCATTTGTAAATTTTTTTACTATTTATCATTGTAAATAACCACGAGAAGCCAGTGCCACAAACTGGCACCTTGAGCAGTGTTCCTGTGGACAGGCCAGGAGGACGCTGGCTGCAAAAGCACCCCACTGAAGTCTTCCTGGTTATTCTTCCAGAGGGATGTGACCTGGGCAGCTCCCACCTCTCTCAGGCCCTTGAATCTACTCTCAGTCCCACTGGCCATGTTGATCTCTCCTTCCCACAGGGATGGGCAGGTCCCTGGTGATTTTGATAAAAATCCAGAGACTCCAGGAGAGATTTTCGTAGGAGCTTGTAGATTTTTTAGAGAAGTCCAGATTTGGGTGATTATTTTGGTAAATCCAAATCAGGCTAACTAATTTCTGTTTTAAATGACTTTGGTGCTGGTTCCCAACCGCGATGCTGGCAACTGACTTTAGACGGGCCTTTAAATCATATGAGGAGCCAGGGTTCCCCTGCCAGTTCCCAGCAGCCCCTGTTTGTTTCCTGGACTAGGGTAAGTCTCCTTGGCCTTGTGGGACAACTGGAGCACCCGCCACCAAGCTGAGCCCCAGTGTCTCCACAGGAAGAGGCCAAAACCAGTGGAGGGGGGAGAGAAGCCAGGCTCCAGGCCAAATTTTTTTTTTTTTTTGCGGTGCTGGGGGTTTGAACCCAGGGTCTTATGCTTGTGAGGCAAGCACTCTACCAACTGAGCTATATCCCCAGCCCCAGGCCAAATTATTTTATGTGTAGTTTTTCACATTTTAACTTGGGACTTCATGCCTGTGGAAATTGAAATTATGAAAATAAATGGTAAGGAAAATTCCTAAGTTTTTAAGGATAGCCTTTCAAAACTTTGATGGCCCAAGAGAAGAAAACATCTCTAGTAAGATTGTTGGTTATGAAGTTTAAGTATACGAGTAGTTGAAGTTAGATTTTTGAATTATGGATTTAGTTTATTAAATAGACAAAACAAGTCAAATCTACATCGATGAAGATGCAGAAATCATTTATAAAATGCGGGATGAACACCAGGACGATAGGATGAATTGTTTCCCTGCAGCAGAGACTTGGGCTCTGGGGCTCTGGTTTTCAGCCCTGGCCTGTGACATTTGCATCTGTCAACTGTGGAGGAGGAGGAAGTCATTACTGCCTAACAACTCATTGATATCTTCACTTGTCCCTTGGTTTGCTGAGCTGGGCACTGGAGAGAGGTGAATGGTCCGAAGCTCCTGTGCTCTGGGGACTCACATCTGTTGGGGAGACGGGTGCGAAAACCAGTCCCTGTAGCACAGTGCAGTAAACGTGAAGATGGAGACATGGACCAAGAGCCACCAGGGTGCAGGGAACAGAGGTGAGTCAGAGAAGTCCTCCTGGAGGGGCTGGCATTTAAGGTGACGTTAAGTTGCCGCTTGCTGGGCACTCTATGAAATTCATTGTTGACTGAGTGCCCAGCAAGCACCGACTTACCTTCAGGAGGGCTTTCTCTGTGCCTTCTGTGCTTAGGAATGCAAGGCAAAGGACTTTGCTCTTGGTGACTCCCCTTCCTTATCTACTAAGTACTTCCTCATGGAAGGAAAAAATCCCTTGAGTCTGGTAAGTCTGCACCACAGAGAGAGAAGGAATGCAGTCTGGGCTACATATTCATTTTCTATGGCTGCAGTAACAAATTGCAACGGTGTGGTGGCTTAGAAAACAGAAACTTCCTCTCTCATGGTTTTGGAGGCCAGAAGTCTGAAATCAGTGTTGCCCGGCTTAAGTTGAGGAATGGGTTCCTTCTAAGACTCCAGGGAGATTCCTCCCAGCTTCTGGTGGCTCCACTCTCCACCCCTGTCATCTGGTCACCTGTGCTATCTGCCTAATCTCTCATAAGGACTCTTGCAAAGGCACTCAGACTACTCAGATATTCAGGATAATCACTTCATCTCCAAATGTGTAATTTTAAAATTTAATCACATCCACACTGACTTTTTCCAAATACATTAATATTCAGGGGTTCCATGGATGGCTCTTTGGGCGTGGTCATTGGCCTGCTGCAGGCTGTGTTAGTGGACGGTAGTATGGCAGTGGAGGTGGTAGTTCTACCCTGTTCAGACTGAATTGCTTGTTCCTGAGCCACATCCTCAGAGGGATGCAGAGAATGTAGGATCTGCCCTGGGTAGCACAAGCAGGATGCTGATCAGTCATCTGAAGAAAGGACAATGGAGGGCTGGGGTCGTGGCTCAGTGGAGAGCACTTGCCTCGCACATGTGAGCCACTGGGTTCGAGCCTCAGCACTACATTAAAAAAAAAAAAAAATAGACAAAGTTATATAAAAAAGGGCAATAGAAATGTGGAACATGGGCGCAGAGAAGAGAGGCCTGGAGGCAGCAGCAGGGGTCTGTGGCTGGACATATCTGCGAGGAGGGTGGATGTTGCGACCAGTGTGACCAAACTCTCTGGTTCAGTGACAAGCGAAGGGGAATTGGAAAATAAAGATTCACAGACACAGATTTTGAAGATTAAGCTGGGATCAGGTGGAGCTCTGCTCTCTGATGGAGATGTAGATCTAAAGAATTATGCCAGCAATCTTTATTTATGTACGTTTCATTATTAGGTTAAAGATATGCAACCATTATTCTTTGTATTCAGGGAAGTTACAGAAACTAGGACATTTGTGTAGCTTTTCCACAGTTGCCTGGAACTCTCTGAATATATCAATGGAGCTTTGTGTAGCTCTCATGAAAGAAAAGTAACTTTTGTTAAAAGTTACTATGAGACAGCCAGGAACTGGAGAAGCAGAGCTGGTGAAACATTGTGGTTGTCTAGCATAAGAGTTCCTTCCTTCCAGGGAGCTGTGTGCCTGAGATCAAGGTCAGAGCTAACCGGACTCTTGCACAGAGCCTCCTCATGCAGGGCATTGCTAAAGAAGCTAAGCATCTTGTGCCCTTGCACAGAAACATTCCCAGGCACCAGGCATGCCACAGCCATGAGGTCATCAGGACCCCCATTCTCAGTCACTGCTCTCCCATCCTGTCACCGCTCTCCACAGGTGAAGGGTGGTCAGGGCTGGACTCGTGGCCTATGTCTTCACATAGTGACCTTGTGAGGTGGACTCCAGAGGAGGGGAGACCAGAAGAGAGGACCCTGGGGTTCTGTCTGGCTCTTAGTTCTCAAGATTTGAAGGGATTTTCATCTATCAGGAAGCCTGGGCCTCTGCCTTCATCTCAGCAGCTGAGACTGAACCCTGGCCACTTTGGGATGCCATAGAATCGATACCCACTCCTGGAAAAATTTCAAGGCTATCACAGATTTTGGAGGAGGAAAATAACAGGATTTGATATATTTTCTCCAAAAGTCTGCGTCACCATGTAAGTCAAGGTAATCACCAAAGAAGTGACTCCTATATTAGAGCAGTAAGCAGATAAAGGAAGATCTTCTGCTAAAAGTTGCCTGTTGCCAAAAATGATTTTTCTGGTGTCGTTAGAGGGTTTAAAAAATACTGCTTTCCTGAGGCCAAAAATTTCACAGAAAAACCACATATAGAAAAACATTTCTTTAAGACTACAAAAATAACTATATAGTTGATCCTTTCTTCTACAGTTTCCACATCCCTGGGTTTAACCAACCAAGAAGAGAACATATTAGGGAAAAAATTATAATAGTACTGAACATGTGCAAAATTTCTTCTTGTTATTCTCAAAACAATACAGTATAACAACACATTGTATAATGTGTTACAAGTAATCTGGAGATGATGTATGTTATGCAGGAGAATGGCATGGGTTATATGCAAATATTACACTATTTTCCATTAGGACTTTAGCACCCAATGGCGTGGACTCTCTGAGGGTTCTGAGACTAGTCCCTCTCAGATATCAAGGATAACTGTACATATAAAGATATGTAAGTAACCACACATTACATAGCTGTATATGTGCACATGACTATGGTGAATCAGAAGATGTCATTTATACTGAAACCTCATTGCTGTTTCTTTCTGTGCATCTATCTTTCTTTTGAATAGAACAATACATCTTCTATATGCCTAGTGCTTGGTGGGTCCCTTGTGTCTCTTGATGCAATGATTGGAACAATGTCTTTGTTGTCTGTTGGTTTACTCATCTGAGGACAAAGGGAGGTTTTAGATCTTGGCTAAGAGACTGTTTCTAAGTTCCCTGGTCCTGGACTAGAGGCCTATGTGCTAGCCAGAGCTGGCTGCATATTTGTGCCCGTGCATGGATTTTAGCTGAAGAGAGGTGGACAGTGAGGACCAGCCATTAGCAGTGGGTGGACCATCTACTATGTTGGCCCAGGCTCTGGCCTTATGCCATTGATCAGCATGGCTGTGTCTGTAAAGTGTCAACCAAGTCTTGAGAAGGTACAATCCCTGAGATCCTGGGCTCCAACACGTTTACGTGGTGAATTGTTTAGTGAAGAGTCATATACCTCTGGGTACTCACCCTTTCCTGAGTGCCAAGCTCAAGTGAGAGAATGGTATCCTCACTTCAGAGGCCCGCTGTTCCCTCCAGTCACTGTTGCCTGAGAGCGTCCTGCCTTCTGACTGCACAGTGTAGCTCAGTACAGTTGACTTGTGTTGGTGCTAATGTAAATGGAACTGTACTCTTATCTGACTTCTCTTGCCAATGTGGTCTTTGAGAGACTCAGCTGTGTTTTGAGATTCACTGCTGTAATTTGTTGATTCTCATCACTGGGGAGTAATCCACAGGTGAGCAGAACATGGCTTTTTTACTCATTCTATTATTGATAGGGAGCTTATAGCAGTCAATTCCTCTATTATTGATGGCTGGATACTGACCTTCCTATGCATTGGGTCATTTCCTGTTGGGGATATTATAAAAAGTGCTATAATGAGCTTTCTTGCACGTGTCTTTTGGTGCTCATCTGTGTACATCATGGTGGGTATTACCTAGGAATGAACTTGCTGCTGCGGTGTATGATAACGGACAGCTCTGGTGGATGCTTGAGTCTAAAGCTTATGGGGGTGAACCCTCAGGAACCACCAAACATAGGGGTAGTAAGGATGGAAATAAGCTGGAACAATTGACTGAACTCTTTCCTCCCCAGCTTTCCATCCCTCAGCACTCACCACGTGCCAGAGGCTGGGCATGCCATTATCTTCCTCCATCTTCACAGTGACTTAATGAGGCATGAGAAACCTGAGGCTGCTGAGTCTGGAGCCAGATCCACTAAGATCCTTGGCTCTCACATCTTACATGTTGCCATCCATTCCTTCTGCCCTAGCTTAAAGCATGCAGGGGTCAGATTCCTCAAGGTCCAGGTGTATATGCCTATGACATCCCTCTATATGGTGCCCGTCCAATGTCTTTGTATGTGTCCATGTGAAGATGAAATGGAACTCAGAGTAGCATTATTTTAATTTCATAATCCATTCAGGGCACACCAGTTATTTAAAATAAAGAATTAAGCCTATGACTGAGTCCATCAGCACTTCCTTTTCCAGGATCAGTTTATTTGCCTGGACGGTCTCCATCAGGTTTTTGCACATACACTTTGTGATGATGGGCATTTAATTATCATGCCAATTTCAATGCTCCACAGCACAGGGGTGGAAGGATGCCTTTACCTAAACTCTGAGCCTCTTGGCAAATTTGCCTTATGGAATTTTGAGCTGGGAAGTGAAAAGATAATTACCTATCTCATGGAGTTTATGAGACTGAGTGTGAATATTTCAATATTTCAGGGCTGCCTTTTTAATAACCAGGCCACTGAGGAGATTTTGGGGAGTCATGCAAAAGTCACACTTTCCTTGATGTAGTCGAAGTGGAATCGTGCCTTTAGGGTTATTTTCTATTAAAAGTTTATAAGATTTACTATGTTGTAATATTCTGCAATATTTCTTAATGCACATGTTGTCTAGATGTTATTTGCAAGTAGAACTTATGTATCTGTGCTTTCAAAAGGCCACTGCTTCACCAGCGAATCTAGTGGTAGGACGGTCCAGTTAAGGACTGTCTGGGTGTGGCTTAAACTAGTTAGAGGATGTACTTTGGGGAAAGTTGTAGTTGGTAGGTTCAATCCAATTTCCTGGCCAAAAACCAGTTGAGTACCTGCTGTATACAAGTCTATGTTGGGAACTGTGGGTCTAGAAGATGAAGAGACAATACGGTACTCTCCCTTCAGGAGCTGACGGTCTGTTGGGAGATAGGTGTGAAATCAAGTGACATGAAGTCAACTGGTGTTGTCATGGTGGAGCCCTTGGGGTGTCGGGCCTTCTGTCCTGCCAGCACTGCTCCTGAGGAAGATGCCCTGCTGCCTCAGGCAGGATCCCCAGAAGCAGCTCTGGAGACAAGGATGCCATGCAGGTGGTTTATTTAGAAGGTGATCCCGGGAGGCCTGTAAGGAAGTGACGACCACACAGACAGCAGTCTATAAAGGGTGGGTAGCAGGTTAACACCTGGGCAGCTGCGTGTGACTTAGCATACTACTTCATAGCCACAGATGACCGTTGACTGGACCAAGGGTGCACCTGACCAAGGAGGAAGCTGCATCTGCAGGGTCAGAAAATGGGATTTTTTGGTGATATGAAAGAGTGACCAGAGGGGCTGGGGTGCGGGGCTGGTGGCAGAGCACCTGCCTAACGCATGCGAGGCACTGGGTTCGTTCCTAGCACCACATACAAAGATGAGCAAATGAAATAAAGGCATGCTGTCCATCTACAACTACCATAAATAAATCTGAAAAAAAAAATGTGACCAGAATCAGAGTCAGGTGGTGCTGGATGCTGGCCTTCCAGAGTGGGTACCACAGGGAGATCAGTGCTAGGTGTAGGTGGAATGTGAACAGATAGAGCCACGCTGAACGTGACAGTCTGGGAAGAAGCAGGTGATGGGAGAGGTAGGGAAGGAGAGAGGGAGCGCCCAGGGCTCAGGCGACCTCGTGGGAGTCAGCAGCCTTGAATTTCTACTTGGTTATTTGTGGCTCAGTTATCCCTTTCTTCCTGTCCCTGAATGCTGGTGAGACCGCCTAGTGTCCCTCTGTAGACACCCTTTTCCCTAAACTAGCATGAGAAGGTTTTTGTTCCTAACAAGCGTTGGTCCCTAACAATGACTGAAGAACCATGGACTAGAACAGACTAGAAGTGAAGTTTGATCTGGGTCTTGGCACGTGAGGCTGGAATTCCAGACAGGGAAGGGCTGGGGAAGCAAGACCACAACCAACCATCTCCACTGCAGGGTCTGAGACATTTCCAAAGGGGCATCGGTGTGTCCTGGTGACAGACTGGATGGGAGGGGTGTGAGGGAGAGGTGGAAGCTGAGGCTGAAGATTCTAGATGGCATCTGGTGGACAGAAAGTGCCACAGACAATGGAACTGAGGACAGGTTTTGTAGAGAGCAGGTGGGGAGGAAGCACCTTGGTTTAATTTTAGAAGTGTTTATTTCTGATCATCAACTGATCACTCTTTTTGGTTGCAAATAATATCAGAGCAATTGCTTTTAATCAAGGGAACAGATGCACGAACCACCTCATATCCTCTTTGAAGGAGAAATCACAGACGTGAAGAAAGGGGTGTTCAAAGTGTTCTCATGTTTGTAGTTTTAGAATAAGAGTTCACAGTCACTTCACACTCTTCTGATTTGGGGGACTTTCAGGGGCTTCTTGCTTGCTGTTGTCAGGATTTTGCACATTTTTTTTTTGTTGTTGTTAGAGGTCAATGGGGGCAGAACAGAACCTCCTCCAAGGAGATCTGGAGGGGACTTTCCCCACAGGCAGCTCATCCCAGGGTGTAAATGCAGCTTCGTGCAGGCTTTGCAACCTGTCTGAGTGCTTCATGTCTTCTCATAAATCATGATCTGGCACCTGAGAAGTCGAGAAGCCTCTGCTTTCTAAAGATCAGGAAATAATTTGTTGAAGTTGGACAGGTTGAAGTCCAAGGGTCTCAGACTCACATTGTGTGAGGCACAGAGCCCTGAGCTGGGAAGCTAAAGTCTTCACTCTCAATGGGGTTTGCCCACTGACTGCCTGGCCTTCCTGATTTGACTGGACACACTCCACTGACCCATTTTTTCATGTAGACAAAAGTGGGGAAGTACGTTTTTGGCGTGCTCCCCAGCTCTCAGGTATGATAGCTCCATGCGTCTAGTGCTTTGCCATAAAATCCTCACCCAAGAGAACCTGCGTGCTGAGGAAGGGCCATTTTATTCACAAACTACAGAAAGAGCACAACGAGGCAATATGGAAGGAAATGGGCTGTGTGTCCTCGGTGAGCTGACGGGTTAGCAAAATCATAATGTCTGTATTTATCTATCTGGAAATAAATCTATCCTCTGGCCGAGGAGCGAATGGATCTGCAACAAATTCTCACAAGTGTGCATGTGAGAGGCACCTTCTTCCTGAGGACGTGGAAAGGTAGCCCTGTGGAGCCAGGATGGAGGAAGTGTTATACTAAGAAATCCGCCAGGGACCACGTTTTCAATGTGCTAATAGAGCTCTCATTAATTGCTCAGATTTCAGAAGTATCACAAACAGTCTGTTGGAATGTTACGGTCTCCCTTGTTTTTGGTCATAGTATAGCTCCTGAAGGGTTAAACCTTCCCTGAGGAAAGACTCAGATATGGTCAGCACACACCCAATTTAGATCTTATGAAGAAGTCATGCAATCTCGAAGGGTGAAAACAGGTTATGGGTACAATTGATGGAAGAACACTAAAGGAATCATGAAGCCCATGGATTCTTTGTCATTGGGGTTATGTGCGATTTGGAAGTTCATTTCTCACCGAAGGCTAACAGGATTTAGAAAACGGAACTCTTCTCAGAGAGATGCTGATTGTAATGAGAAGCATGCATCTTGCAAAGCTCCCTGAGCAGTATCAGCAGTCAGAGAACTCCCCGTGGCTGCTGATTGGAACGGGGATGCCGCAGCTAGAGAAGACTCCCTTCCTGGTGGGCTTGCACTTGAAGTCTGATCTCCGAGCTCCTGAGTCAGAGAGGCTGAGTGTTCTCGACAGCTGTCATGAAAAGTCCAGCTGTGCAGAAAGCATGGAAGGCAGACCAGGGGATGAGCCTGACCCTCTTCATCCACCTATCCATTCATTCTTTCCTCATTCGGCCATCCAACTGGTTGATACAATTCCAGATACACTGGGCTCGAGGTCCCTCTGTCACTTCCAAAGAAAGATGCCCAGCAGCTACACAGGAGCTACTACCCTTCAGTGTGTCATGTCCTACGAGCAGTGGAGGTCAAAGATTCTTGGGAGTTTGCTCTGGGCCAGGCCACATTATCCCTATTTCTCAAAAAATGAGGCTGAGGCTTACATAGTTTAAATAGCTTCTTCTAAACCATAAACCTAGAGGTGGCAAACATAGGTATTTTTGTTCAAAAAATGCTTTTGGTTAACATTTTATTATAGAAAGACTCAAACACTCATAGAAGTAGAGAAAATAGCATGAGGAACCCTGATGCTCGGCTTTGGTGATTACTGGTTTATCTTGTTTTGACTCTATCTGCCGTTGGATTAGTTTGAAAACAAATACTGTTTCATCTGTGAATATTTTAGTGCTACTTCTAAAAGGCTTTAAAGAACACAACCCAAATGCCATTACCATATCTCCCTAAATTAGAAGTAATTCCTTATCAGAAAATCCAGTGTGAAAATTCCCCATTGTTTCATACTTTCTGAAAAGTTTTGTTCAAATCAGGGTCTAATAAGATCCACACATTGCAATAATTTGATGTCTCTTGTCATTATCGAGCCTAAATTTTCCCCTCTTGCCGTGTTAGTCAGCTTTCCTTTGCTGTGACAAAATACCTGAGATAATCAACTTATAGGGAAGAAAGGTTTATTTTGGCTCTCAGTTTCAGAGGTTTCAGTTAGGGGTTGACTGGCCCTGTTACTTTGGGCCTGTGACAAGGTATCACATCATGGTGGAGGAAAGATGTTCATTTCCTGACAGCCAGGGAAGCAAATGGAGAGAGGAAGGAGCCAGGGTCCTAAAATTCCTTCCAGGGCATGCTCCCAGTGACCTAAATTCATGCACTAGGCTTTCCCTGAAGCTTTCCCCATTTCCCCATAGTGCCACAGCCTGGTGATCAAGTCTTCAACACACAGGTCTTTGGGCATTCAAGATCCAAACTACAGGGTATCTGTGGAAGAAGCATGAAGATTCCTTTCCCCACTTCTCTTTTTCTGTTATTTATTTGTTATAGTACTGAGGATTCAACCCAAGGCCTTGTGTATGCTAGGTAAGTACTCCGCCATGGAGCCACACCCCTAGGCCCTTTAAAAAACTTTATTTTGAGACTGCATCTCATTAAGTCACCCAGTTTGGCCTCAAATTTGTGATTCTCCTGCCTCAGGCTCTCAAGTAGCTCTCCTTTCTCTTTTCTCTCCCCATAGGAAACTCCTTTAAATTGTTTACTGTTTAGATCTTAGGAAAACACACATACTCTACAGTTATGCATCACTTAATGACAGCATTTTTTAGGTGAATGTGATAGTGTGTGCCTTCACAAACTCAGCTGGCTGTGATGTCTCTAGGCCTTGTGATCTCGTGGGACCGTGGTATCTACAAGGTTCATCATTGACTGTCCTCATGTGGCTCATGACTGTGCATGTGTGCATGCCCTGGTGGTCTTGTTACATTTGGATGTAGATCTATTTATCCTTCTCGTGGCCACTGGGTAATCCCATGAGATGTATTTCTGTACCACAATATGTATTATTGGTGAAAATTTAGGTTTTATTTTTTCTGACCATGACTATGGAACATAGTTTTAGAAAGCAAGACTTGAAAACTTTCTGTGCTGTTATTATGGACATGAGGGAAGTAAGCACCAGCATTTGTAGAGTGTTTTATTATTTTTTTTTAAAGTATTTTTAAAAATTGTAAACCTTTATTTTATTTATTTATTTTTATGTGGTGCTGAGGTTGGAACCCTGTGCCTTCCACATGCTGGGTGAGTACTCTCCCACTGAGCCACAATCCCTGCCCTGCCCTGCCCTATTCTTTACTAAACATTTTTATGTCTTTTCTAGTCTAATCATCTTATAGTTCTTTATGACTTAAGAGTTAAAAAAAACATCTCTTGCTAATTAAAAAGTAGGCTTGGTATAGGAATAGAATGAAAATTCTATTTCAGAATTATTATTATTCCCATCTGGTTTTAAACATTCATCTGCTAGTTTCTAGTGGCAATGTTACCAACAGTTCCGTGGATGTGCTGCCACCTGGCCTGGAGGGCTGTGGACCAGGCAGTGGGGTAGGACTCCCACCGCTGGGGGCAAAGGAGAGTTGGTTTTGTAAGAGCCACAGAAGAGCTGTTGGCCCTTGGAGTATCAGGGTGCAAGAGGTCTGATCCGTCCAGAGGCCAGGCTGGGTGAACGGAGGCTGGCTCTGCCTCTCTGACATTCTGCCTGTGGGGCGGCAGTCCCCACCTACGGGGACTTGTGCCATTGCCAAGATCCAGCTTATGGGTAGAATAATGATAATGATGGAACCTGCCAGATGCAAGAGAGAGCGGAAGTCAGTCCAGATTACTGAACATTTTGAATGGTGTCATGCTAATGGAATTACATTAAATTGAACCATATGAGACTGCCATTTTTGACCCCAAAAAGGACAAATTTCATAGTTAGTATATTTCTAAGAATATATACTTAGTGTTATTTCTAGGTTCAAGGAACAACCCAAGCTGGGATAGCCACTGTTCTAGAGATAAATGGATCAGCTGTCCCCTTGTGTGATAAAAGCAAACTGCTTCTCCTCTAAGCAGCTAGTCTTCTGCATCCATGGGTCCCCCATCCTTGGGGTCAACTAACCTATTTGGAAAAAAAAATGTGTACTGAACATGTTCAGAGCTTTTCTTGTGAGTATTCTGTGAACGATATGGTGTAACGACTACCTGCAGAGCGCACCCACTGCACTAGGTGCTAAAGCCACCCAGACGTGATGTGAAGCACATGGGAAGCTGAGCTTAGAAGAGGGCAGACACGATGGCATTGTACAGAAGGTACCACTGGATGGAACCTGCCATTGCAGGAAAGAGCCAAAGAGAACCCGTTCTAAATCACTGAACATCTGGCGATTTGGGTATCCTTGGGAGGTGCTGGGCCAATTCCCCATGGATCCCAAGGGTCAAGTACTCACATTCAATTCTTCTGATCACCAAAATGCATGCGTTCCCCCCACCCAGCCCCTCCTCCTGATACCAGGCGGGTGTCCCACAGTTCAGTTCACTCTGACAGACCTACCTGGGGATGGCATCAGATCTCACAGGCTAGAGGCTCAGGCCCACAAGGCTGCTCCACTATCACCACTGCCAATCCCAAGTTCAGGTTGGCACCGGTGCTCCTGACTGGCTGGCTGTAAATCAGAGGTTCCTACACCCCCTCCTCAGGTTGACCATCTGTTAGAATGTTTCACGATACCCAGGGGACTACTTACACAGAGCTATTTACTGCAGAGGGTACAACTCGGGAGCAGCCAGCGGGCAGAGATGGATGGGCAAGGGATGGGGGAAGGATCACAGAGCTTCTGTGCCCCCTTGGGCTGAGAAGCACCCTTCCTCCCAGGACCTCCATGTGCTTAGCATCCTGGAGGCTCTCTGAACCCTGTGGCTTGGGGACATTTACGGAGGCTTCGTGACACAGGCATGGTCGATCCAGTCTTCGTCTCCAGGCTCATTCCCCTTTCTGGAGGATGGAGGCAGAGCTGAAAGTTCCAAGCTTTTACTCATGGCTTGGTCTTTCTGGTAATCAGCCCTCACTCAAGAGCCCATTGAGAGTCATCTCATTAGATAGTGATGTTCCTATCACCCAGGAAATTCCAGGGGACTAGGCTCTCTGTGTCCGGAACTGGGGTCAAAGCCCAAATATTAGAGCAAAAGACTTTCCTAGCATCCCTATTGCTTAGGAAATTACAGGGGTTTTAGGAGCCTTGTGTCAGGAACTGAGGATGAGAGCCAAAATACATATTTCTTGTTATAAATCCCAGCACTGCATCTAGTATATAAAAGACTGAATTTAATGACTGCAAAAGATTTAGTTGCCACATTTATTTTCTGGAGTCAGATAATAACTTTGAAGTGCTAGTGATGCATGCAAATAATTTGTACTCGAGTAGCTTATTCTTGCTCTAATCATGACGTCTCGAGAGGAAGCCAGTACAGTTGCCGTGACCTGCAAAACAGGAAAGAAAATCGCACCTATCTTGTAGTTCAGTCGACCACCGTGGGAAATCAATACCAGATTCTTATTTCTATTTCATGCAAATTAGTGCTGATGGTAAACACTCAGATAGGGTGTTTGGGACCCCCCAATAAAACGTTTGGTGATTTTTTTTTTTTCCTTTTAAAAATATACCTGATGAAATAAACAACCTTGTAAAAAGGCCGTGTGCCCCAGAAGCTGTCTCGGAGTGGGATGGAGACTCTGTGAGGTGGTGACGGCAGAGTCTCCGTGCCACCAGAGACTGTTGGATCTTGTCCTCTTAGGTGTTTCTTGTCAGTATTAAGTAAATGGAATCAGCAGGAGCCAAGTGCAGGGGACAGATAGCTTCTCAGCCAGCTCCAGCTCGCCTTCCCCACATTTGGAAACCACAGAGACGTTGGGACTCTCTTCCTGAGCTCTGAAGCTCCTGGTGTTCCCCATCCCAGTAACATCATTAACGTGCTACTGATGGAAAAATACAGTTTAAATCGGAATTGCCAATTAAAGAAGCTCTGCTGTAGAGAAAATAATTTAGATCACACTCCTTCAACAGATGATGGTAATAAAGAGCATTTTAAAAAGAACCCTGTGAATAAACGAGATTCTTGAAAGATAGTGGAAGCATGGGAAGTGTATTATTCATGAACTTTTCTCGAGACATGATTAAAAAGGTTTCAAATGATATTGATCTTGAGGCCCGATGTTACACAGGAGGTCAGAGGCGGCTGATGTAGATAAAGAACACACTTGTAGGTCAGAACGCATTGGTATCATGATCAAGTCCTGCAGGTAGTGTAAGAAAATCTCCTAGCCTCAATGTTCTCTTCCCCAAACACAGGCTCTGGGTTCTCAAGAGCTCATTTTTCCCTCCTTTAGACCCATGTGACTTCTGGCTTATGTCCACGGAGCTGAATCCTTTCCCTGCCTCCATCTCTTCTCTTTCCAACCAGCCATCCCCTCTGCAGGCAGAATGACTTTGTATAGCACAATTCCGATCACATCGTTCCCTGATCCTGTGGCTCACTAATGCCCTCATAATAAAGCGCTAAAGCCTTAAGGTGTGGATCAAGGACTCTCATCCCTGCGCAGTGGAGAGATGTGGTTGGAGATCCTGGGAATGGACCCGGGCTGCCTGAGTAAACGGAGAGGAGCTTACTTAGACAGTGGCCATCACACGGGGAGGAGACAGCAAGATGCAGCCGGGATGACTGGCTCTGGGCTATCTTCCATCTCATTTCCATCCTTGATCCCTCCCACAGGGTCCACCGCGGTCTTTATCCACACTCGCTTGGCACTCTGTGTTTATTACTTCGTGCAATCCTCCTGACAGACCCTGGAGCTGGGTTCTTTTAATTAACTGCTTCTACAGTGAGCCCTGGGCTTGTCCCACGCTGGAATCATGTGGGAGCCTTTTAAATAGAGTGATGCCTCATGTGACTGGTTTGGAGTCGACCCAAGCATTGGTCTGCATGTTTTCATCAGCTGGGGTGGTGCTGACCTGTGGTGGACAGCTGTCTGGTGAGTTTGGTTGTCTTCCCTCAGTGCCCCCAGATTGTGAGCTGCTGGCAGAGGGAGGGTGAGTCCAGAGCCTGCATCCTCCTCCCTGTGGGCCGCTGGTTGTTCTGCCCTTGCGCGGCCCATTCCAGGCCCTGCTGTGCTTACAGGTGCTGTTCCTCCCATGCCACGGAAGCCCTCCTCCTTCAGGAATATTTTCTCTTCTTCAAATCTCATCTCACACCTTGTCTCCTTCCTGGGTCCCCATATACATCTCTAATTCTGGGATGCAGATGTCTACTCTTGGGCACACGTGACATTGTCCTGTAACCACTACCAGTCTGGCCCTCCTCCAAGACAGGGAGCTCTCTGAAGGCAGGCACACTCACACTCTGGGGGCCCTAGCACGCTGGCTGACACACAGATGCCAAGAAGCATGGGTGAGTGAATGGGCGAATGACTGCCCCTTCTTCCTGTGGAGGAACTGGGTCCCTGTTCATAGTCCTAACTTTTTCCTTTAGGAAATTGGTTCTGTCCTGCCTTGTAAGTAACTGACCTGGTTCCCGACGTTCCCTCCTGGTGGGCTACTGGGAAGAGGTGTGCTAGGGCCTGTTCTGGGTAACATCCAGTGAAGTCCCTCCATTTGGATGTTTTCAGGATAAAATCCTTAAAAGTGCTTCTAGGAAATGGGTTGGAGGTTCTACTTTTCCTTTGGGTCTTTGGTGATAGGGTAGGCAGCAGAAATGCGGTTTCTTGCCATGTCATTCAAGGAAAGTTTAAATGTCTTCTGTCCTCCTCTAGAGAGAATGAGTGTATAAGGAAGGGCAGAACTTTGGGAGGAAGGAGGACTGGATGTTCAGCCCTGATGGCCAAAGCATGTTAGCATGAGCTTTCTGGGGTCACTTACATCCTGGCCTTTGTCTGCAAGAGACTCTGTGATGTTCTGGAGACTTGCTGACATGCAGCACCTTTGATTAAGGTGGGCCCTTGGAAAGCTGGGTTAGAACGCTCCATATATCCCAAATCAAATTCACCAAACCAGTGGTCTATTTTTTAGCTGCAATATTTATAATTGTAATCTTATTATTTTTTTAAGGAGGAGGAGTTGAGATGGAGACATGGCATGATGATGATGATGAATTGAAATTACATTGAAAGAGAAATTACATTGTGTTCAAGTTTTCTTTAAGTGAAATCTCTTTGTGTGTGAAGCCATTAGGGATTATGGTTTTTGACATGGTAAAAGAACATTTTCTTATTGCCTTGAATATTCACTTTACAAAATTAACATAAACCATGAATAAACATGAACTGGGATGTGAGAATGGTGATCCCCTCAAATCCTCAGGGTATGTTTGTGGAAAGCCGATTATTCTAACAGCCTTAATAAGTTCTAATTCTCCTAATAAAAGAAAGGGTGTTAAGAAGGAGCGACTTGAGACAAGTTTTAAATAAATGAATCTGTTTTCTGTGAAGATTTTAAAGAATGATTCTGTAGAGTTCAGATTTGAAAAACCTGTCACAGGTCTCTGGCACCATTATCATTTTTGTCCCCATGTGAAGACTCCTTGGTAGATGTTGCAAAGCATCCTGAAAGTATGGATAGAGGGCTGGGGATGTAGCTCAGTCGGTAGAGCGCTTGCCTCGCAAGCACAAGGCCCTGGGTTCAATCCCCAGCATGGCAAAAAAAAAAAAAAAAAGAAAGTCTCTGTAGAGCAGGACAACACACCACTTGTGCTGGTGACCTCCACAGGAGAAGCCATTAAAGGTGTCTAGTAGGTACAGAAAAACCTAGATATGGAGTGTTTACTCATCCTGAGTCTCACAAGGACCTGTTTCCAGCTGAGTGACTTAGGCCCAGGTGGGCCTGAAAGATGATTGTTTTATATCAATTTTCTTTGATTTCCTTTAGGGGTGTTGATAATGGTTCCTAGGTGGACACCGTGGTTACTGGACACACACCTTTTGAGATCTGGTGAGCTAGTGACTCATCACCCGAGAAGAGGCCAATTTTACTTCACTTTATGGCTAACTCAGACAAACTTCTTGAGTTTCCTGAAAACATTAGGAGGAAAGACTCAAGGAAAGAATTTTCTACTGGTTAATGTGTTCTGCATATACCCTGGCCAGTGACTTAAAGAATATATTTTGACTCCCCCACTGCCTGGTGACCAGCATTTCTGCCAGGAAGATAGCCTGAGAATGAGTCCTTTGATTTCCATCTATCCTAAATTTTGTATAGTTTTGTTGTGAAACTTTCTCATGTTAGGCTTCTTCCTCCTCACCTCGCCCCCCAAAGGTCAAACTCCTTTTCTAGGCCCTTGTTTCTATGTAAATCACCTTTAAGTCAATAGTTCCAACAGCATCAGAACTTTCTTCTAGAATTTTCTGATCCTTTGTCAGTAGGGTAGTAATCAATGCTTAATGACTTTACATAGTAGGAAACCTGGTCCCTGACTATAGTCTTTGGAGCACAGGCATAATGTTCTCTTTATCTTCACTTCCCCCAGGCCTCTGAATCCTTTAGGCACAGAACAGGTGCTGAATAAATGAAAAATTTCTTATTACATAGCTCATGTCGCAGGGAAAATAAATAAGTGTTTTTGAAAGACAGCAATAGAAACAGAACAGAAATGTTATGTCCATGGGGGTTTATTGTATCTGCAGCCTGATGGCATCCCTGGTAGAAAATATGAGCCATCTTATAGGAGGTGTGTTCCATAAGAGGGAGCAGCCCAAGCCTGCAGGAGTTAGCCCACCAGTGCTGGGTTCCTGTCTAAGGTACTGCCTCTGTAATGGGGGTGGTAGGAAAGAGTGGGAGAAAGTCGTTCTACCTTTGATTAGTGAATTTTTAGACCTATTTTAAAGGAAAGGGCAAAATTCCTTGTAAGGTTTACCTTAGCTTATTCTCTTTAACTCTGGGATTTATTCATCTGACCTGACTGGACTGTGACTTCTTTCTTAATGTCTATGAAACACATAAATTTATATATATATACTAGATAGGATAAAAGAGAATGCCTTTTTCTTCAGTAGTTTACAAATTATAATGTGGCATTGTTTATTTTATAAAATTTATATGAACCCATTATATATAAAAATCAAACAATACAAAGATGAAGGATAATAAATCACTAAAAAAAAAATCTCACCATCTAGAAATAACCAAACTTCATTAAAATTCAGTGGATCTTTCCTTATATACAAACTAAGAACAACAGAAGAAATTCTTGGCAAGAAGAATGAAGCAGGAGGCACCACACTACCAGACCTTAAAACTATAATACAGAGTCATAGTAACAAAAACAGTATGGTGTTGGTACCAAAACAGACATGTAGACCAGTGGTACAAAATAGAAGACATAGAGACAAACCTACATAAATACAGTTATCTCATAGTAGACAAAGGCACGAAAAACATTCACTTGAGAAAAGATAGCATATTCAATAAATGGTGCTGGAAAAATTGGAAATTCACATGTAATAAAATGAAAATAAACCCCTATCTCTTACCCTGTACAAAACTCAACTCAAAGTGGATCAAAGACTTAGGAACTAGACCAAGACCCTGTGCCTAATAGAAGAAAAAATAGGCCCAAATATTCATCATATCAGCCTAGGGTCTGACTTCCTTAACAAGACTCCTAAAGCACAAGAAGTAAAATCAAGAATTAATAAATGGGATGGATTCAAATAAAAAGCTTCTCAGCAAAGTAACAATCAATAACATGAACAGAGAGCCTACAGAATGGGAGAAAATCTTTACCACATGCACCTCAGATAAAGCATCAATCTCCAGGATATATAAAGAACTCAAAAAACTTAACACCAAATAACAAATAACCCAATCAATAAACGGACTAAGGAACTGAAAAGACACTTCACAGAAGAAGAAATATAATCCATCAACAAATATATGAAAAAATGTTCAGCATCATTAGCAATTAGAGAAATGCAAATCAAAACTACTCTAAGATTTTATCCAACCCCAGTCAAAATGGCAATTATCAAGAATATAGACAACAATAAATGTTGGTGAGGTTGTGGGGAAAAAGTACACTCATAAAATGCTGGTGGGAATGCAAAATGGTGCAACCATTATGGAAAGTGGTATGGAGATTCCTCAGAAAACTTGGAATGGAACCACCAGTTGACCCAGCTATCCCACTCCTAGGTTTATACCCAAAGGACTTAAAATCAGCATATTACAGTGATGCAGCCACATTAATGTTTACAGCAGTTCAATTCACAACAGCTAAACTGTGGAACCAACCTAGGTACCCTTCAACAGATGAATGGATAAAAAATGTGATATATATATATATATATATATATATATGTGATATATATACACACACATACATACGTACAATGGGCTATTACTCAGCCTTAAAGAAGAGTGAAAGTATGGCATTTGCTGGTAAATGGATGGAGCTGGAGAATATCCTTCTAAGGGAAATAAGCCAATCCCCCAAAACCCAAAGCTGAATGTTTTCTCTGATTTGCAGATGCTAATTCACAATGTTGGTGGGGGGTGCACTAGGGAAGAATGAGTTACTTTAGATTATGTAGAGGGAAGTTAAGGGAGGGGAGGGGGTCTGAGGCTAAGAAGGATAACAGAATGAATCAGATATTATTACCCTATATACATATATAACTATATGACTGGTGGGATTCTACATCATGCATAACCTAGAAGAATGAGAAATTATACTCCATTATATATGATGTGTCAATGTGCATTCTGCTGGTATAACTAAAACAATTTAAAAATAAAGAATGACCAAAAAGTAAAAATGACTGGGGGAAAATGGGATTAAGGTACAATATATATATATTTTATTAACTAATCTATTAAATTTTATTTTGCTAAATTTACCTTAAAATTTAAAGTTACCTAAAAGTACTGTCAGGCTTCAGAAGAATGTTTCTGTAGCATTGACTAGACTCTGAAAACTGTCTGTGGTTCCTGCAGGGTCTTGTCTAAGGCACAGGCCTTACAAATATTTGTCAAATGAGAATGTGAATATGTCTCTGTATTTGTGTTTGAGAATTGATTTTTCTCAAACAGAGATTGTAATTCAGCCTTGCGTGGCCTTGAACTCAAGGTGGATTTTATATTTGTTCATGGATTATTAATCCTTCTGCAAACATTTATTGAGACATTTCTCGGGCACGTGGCCAGGGCTGGGATACATGTCAGTGTGCTGTCCTTCCTCCCTGTGACTTTCTCTGGGCTGAAAACGCCTGCCTTTCCTGCTTTTGCTGGTTGTGGTCTTGTCTGCGGCCATTCTGCTCCTTGCTCTGGGCTCCAGCAACACTGGACAGTGTTCGTCCCCATAAATGCTTCTTCCTGCCTTGAAAACTTCAAGTTGACAGATACTTCCTGTAAATTCCCTTCTCTATCCTCTTGCCTGGTTTCTTGCAACTCTTTCTTTGGAATATTGCTTTCGGAGGGAAACTTTCTAGAAGCTTCCAGAAAAAAACCAGGTCTCTTTGTGGTACACCCTGCAAATTTTTGTTTATAGGTTTTTCATGGGACATACTTACACATTTGTTGATGTGACTCAATTATCTTCCTCCCTTGCTAGACTCCAAGAGCCTGTGGGTGGGATGCTAGGTCCCCACCACCATATCTTCAGTGCCTGTTAAGTCTTGACCAGGTCGTGGCTGCTCCACAAACATTCAATTTTTATTATGACACAGAGGGTTTGGGAGTTGGGAATTAAAACTGTCTGTCATATTATTTGTGAACAGGATTCCAATACTGATTAAATCTATTTGATTAAGTATGTGTATTGAAAATTTAAGGGTAACTGCTGAGAGAATGAAAATAGAAAGCATGACTTCTAAATTGGTGTATGGGAAGAAGAAGAAATAAAGAAAACCCCATGAGAATGACAGAAGACAGAGAAAGAAAAGCATCAGAGAAAACCATGGTAAATAGAAAACACAAGGATTATAGAAATAAATGAATTATATTAGTGTTTATGACAAATGTCTTTCTGATTACATATACTTTACACCAATATATGCAAAATTCAGCTTTAAATAAGTCAAAATTATAATGACTACTTGACCACTCCAATTAAGATGAATGAAATGCATCTTCATGTATCCACGTGGATAAATCTAGAATAAAATGTTGAGTTAAAAATCCCGGTTATTGAATGACATGTATAATACTATATGATTTATACTTATTTTAAAATATACCAAATGATATATTTATGGACACACGTATGTACTAAAAAGGTAAAAATATACAATAATGGTTGTCTTTGGGGAATGTGGAAGGAGTAAGCTTGGGAGGGATTCAGAGCACCCTTGAAATGCATCTGCCATGGCTTATCATGTAAACAATCCAGAGAGAACATGAGAAAATGACAAAAATTCATGAATGATCTGTGCCGGGCACTTACATATTTTAGTTCATCGCATTTCTGTGTGTTGGAGATATTTTACGGTGAGGTTTTGAAGCTCTCCAGTGCTTCTTTTGGTGACTGGATTTGGTGAGGGCAGAGTGGATGGCCCTGTGGCCCCTTCCAGTTTGAAATTCATTCAAGTTCGCAGGATGTTTGGAAAGCACCCTGACGGAGCTTCCGTAGACCCGAGACTGTGATTCTAGAGAAGCCAGTGAGGACTGGGCCACACGCTGCTGAAGGCCTTGAGGGAGAGGTTCAGTCTGGGTCTGTTGTGCTGAATTGGTGGCTTCGGTCCCAGCCATCTGTTCCAGGCATGGGGCACTGCACCCCATCCCGGCAGGGTCTCACGCCCATCATTATTCTCCAAAGAGCTCAAGATTGGAATCCTATGAATTTCAAGTCGACGTGTGCGGGGGAATTGTGGGTGGGTGGGAGACTCCAGATGACATACTCCCATCCCTGGCATGTCTCATGGGAGAGGGCAGGGGATGTGTGAAGGTATAATTAGATGACACCCAGAGTTTTGCCCAATTCAGATCTGTGGACAGTTTTTCGCCCGCTGCAGAATGATCTCCTATTTTTGCCCATGTGTTCTTTTCAGTTTCTCTTAATATTCCATCCCGAATGAGAGAGGGAGGAAATAATTGGGTCAGCTCATCTTTTCTCTGCCAATGCAGGTGTTTTCCAAATACATGGTTTCCACGGTGGTGCCCAGTTCTTAATAACAAGCCAGTGCACTGTGCAATTATTTTGATCGTAGAGAGAAGATGACAAATGGCACCCATTCTGTGCTAGGAGGACCCTGTCATCGCAGCTGTTTGCTGTAGAATATTTGGGGAAGCCAATCAATTTTCCACATCTGCTTTGAAGACCCTTGACTGAAATGCGCTTGCAAGTCAGGGGCGAGAAGAAACTGGATGTTTGGGAGATAAACGAAGCTCCAGGTCCCTTTCTTTAAAAGTCTTATTTCTGACTAGACTTGACCCAGACACAGGAAGCATGTAATCACAGTCTTAGGTATTAGACCACATTTTTTTTTTCTGTCATCTTTTCATTTGGTCAGAACTGGAGTGTCATGAGCTAGTTAGAGATGGTGTTAAGAGGACAAAAGGGAAGACCCAGTCCCAGGCTCACAGGGACAAGGGAGATAAGAGACATTAAGTAGTTGGAGCACTGGAATGAGGTGTGAGGCTAATGGGGAATATCACGAGAACATTCGAAAGGGCTAGAAGTTGACAGCAGTCTTTAGCTGATTCATAGCCTGACAGTGTATTTGGGTAAGACCACTTCTGCTAGAATTTTAGAGAGACAACAAGTAGCATCCCTTTCCCTTGCTTAGTTTGAAAAACATTAGTATCTATCTCCTGAGAGCAAGAGCACTTTTCTTTTTTATGATCTTATTTAAAAAATTTTTAATTTGTTCTTTTTAGATGTACGTGGCAGTTGAATATATCTTGACATATTTTACCTACGGGGGGTATAACACTTTTCTGTGTGACTACAGCACAATTATCATACCCAAGAAATTTAAAATGGATACAAAATATCTAATACACCACCCATTTTCATTTTCCTAGATCTCCCAGTGACATCTTTCAGAGCTAGCTGCTCTCTGCTCCCTCTGTTACTTTCACTTATTACGTCTCAGCCTCCTGTCCTCCAATGACGTTGATACTTGGAGAGTTTTGGCTGGGTATATTACATGTGTCCTACAATTTAGATTTGGCTGTGTGTTCCCTCATGATCAGATCAAATCTAACCTTTTTTTTCCCCCTTAAGAGTATGACACAAGTATCTCATTGCATCTCATCAACAGGCTCAGGCAAAACTATAGATTTAGTTCTGTGTGACTTGAAGACTACTTTATTGTAAAGATAACAATGTGTGATTAACAATCTCTGGGGTGATGCATTGAGATTGTGAGTATCCTGTCCTCAGTTAGCTTTCACCCAGTGAGTTCAGCGTCCATAAATGATCTTTGCCTAAATCAACGTTAGCATGAATGGTGGATATCAGTGATTTTCTAATTCTATCTTTTCCTCTTTATTTATCAACTGACTTTTTAAAAAATAATTTGATCTGTTTTAAATTATTATGGATTGATGGTCTATTTTTAGACTAAAGTTTCATTTTTTGATGCTCCATTTATTTCAGATTTGGCTAGTGAAGTCCCTTCAAACTAACCACCATGGACTTCTGATCTGTCCTCTTGGTTCTTCAGGCACTCCATTGCTTTTTGGCTCAACAAGAGGTCCAGGGTCATCTCATACTTTTCCCGTCCTGGCCATTTCTCCAAGGAGCCTAGACTGCTTTTATTGGAGAACAAGATTTGAATACTAGATGTGCTTATTGCTATTGGGGTGTCTTTGACTGTAGGCCCTTTCAGTGAATCGTCCTAAGAAAAAATGTATATTTTAACTCATAAATTTATATTGATCCCTTTAATTGAAGTAAAATGCTGTAGGGTTCTTCTTCAATTTTATTCTTTATTTGTATCTTCCTTCCCCTTGTTGGAAACACTGGTTCCCTTCAAATCAATACATTTATACATTTGTTCTATCTTTAAATACAAATTAAATGGTGTCAAGATCACAACACTAATAGCACTACAAATAACATATTTTCTAAGTTTTGGGGGGCAGTTCTGTTTGTTTTTAGACCATAACACCTTTGGGTATGCTATCAGAGGACTGTGCCTAAAAATTTCTTGCATTAATTTTCTTATTGTTTTTGTGGGACGTTGCTATTAATTTGAGATGCACTTATATTAATTTGTTTTTGTTTTTATTCAATTTTAAGATTTATTTGCTTTTCATGCAGTTGGTTTGATAATTAATTTTGAGAGTGTAAACAGTTGCTTCATTCAAGTCAAAACTTCTAAAAGGGAAATTTGAAGAGTTTCTCTGGCATCTTTATTCTTTCTACCTCTATTTTTATAATCCCTAAAGCAAACTTTTTGTCAGATTCTGGATTATCCTTACATTTGTTTTTTAAAAATGAAGTAAATATATATATGTATGCGGGCATGTATTCTGCCACGTCATTCTCATGCAAAAAATAGCATGCTAAATAATTCTTTTGAATCTCGCATTTTTCAATTGATAATAATACATCCTGGAAGTTATTCTGTATCACTTTATAGCAATTTTCTCATTTAAAAAAAGTGGTTTTCAAAAAAATAATGTTGGAGGCATCCCAATACTTGACTTCAAATTATACTACAGAGCTATAGTAACAAAACTGCATGGTACTGGCATAAAAAAGACACACAGACCATGGTACAGAATAGAAGACACAGACAAACCCATATGTCTACAGTCATCTCATCCTTGACAAAGGTGCCAAAAACATACGTTAAAGAAAAGACAGCCTTTTTAACAAATGGTGCTGGGAAAACTGGTTAGCCATATGTAGAAGAATGGAACTAGACTCTTACATCTCACCCTGCACAAAAATCAACTCAAAATGGATCAAAGACCTAGGAATTAGATGAGAAATTATGCAACTCCTAGTTTTTAGGCACAGGCAATGACTTTCTCAATAGGACCCCTAAAACTCAGGAAATAATGCCAAGAGTTAATAAATAGGGCAGCATCAAATTAAAAAGCGTCTCCACAGCAAAGGAAACAATTAGGAATGTTAAGAGAAAACCTACAAAAATGGGAGAAAATATTTGCTAGCTACTCTTCTGACAGAAGATTAATATCTAGAATATATAAAGAATGGAAAAAATTCAATACCAAAAAAACAAATAATCCAATTAATAAATGGACAAATGAATTAGATGCTCCTCAAAAGAATAAATACAAAGGCCAACAAAAAAAAAATGAAAAAAATGTTCAGCATCATTTAGCAATTAGGGAAATTCAAATCAAAAGTACACTGAGATTTCCTCTCATACCAGTCAGAATGGCAGACATTGAGAATGCAATTATAAAAGGTGGAGAGGAAGTGTAGGAAAAGGAGCACTTTTATACTGTTGGTGGGATTGTAAATTAGTACAACCACTATGGAAATCAGTATGGAGGCTCCTCAAAAGACTAGGCATGGACCCACCATAGGACCCAGCTACACCATCTCTGGTATTTATCCTCAAGAAAAGTTATCTTACTATAGGGATACACACATACCCGTGATTACAGCAGCACAATTCACAATAGCCAAACTATGGGACCAGTCTAGGTGTCCATCAATGAATGAATGGATAAAGAAAATGTCACACACACACACATACACACACACACACACACACACACACACACACACACACATAATGGAGTTTGATTCAGCCATAAAGAAAAATGAAATTGTCATTTGCAGGAAAATGGATGGAATTAGAGACCATTGTGTTAAGCAAAATAAGCCAAACTCAGAAGGTTAAGGGTCATCTGTTTTTTCTCATGTGGAAGCTAGAGAGGAAAGAGGAAAGGAAAGATGGAGACTGATCTCGTGAAAGTCAAAGGGAGATCAGTAGAGGAGAGGACCAAGGGGTGGGAGGAGAGGGGGAAGGGGGAAGTGCTGGGGAGTGGTATTGGCCCAATTATACTGTTATATGTGTGCATGTGAAAATATGAAATAACAAATCCCATCAGTATGCACAACTATAATGCACCCATAAAAAATGTAGGGAGAAAAAAAAAAGATCAAGACCCGCAAAACTAGTTTTGTGTAATTCTCACTTTTAACACAAATGACAGCAGTGAATAACTTGTGCACATGCTATTTCTTACTTGTAGAGGTGACTTTTCAGGGTAAGTTCTTGAAGTGGGGCCTCTGGGTAAACCATTATCCTCTTGAATTGTGAGTCAATTTGAAATGGAGGAAGTCAGGCAGATGAAGAGTAAAATGTTAGTTTTATTAGTCTAGAGCAGTTGGAAAGGTGTTTTCCATTCTGCTTTCTATTTTAAATCCCTGAGGTAGGCAGATTTAACCACCCATTTCAGGCCATTATGGAAAACCGTGGGTATACTTTTTATGGGCAGAGTCCTAATGCTAATTATGGACTTTTTGTCCTTGAGAGAACACACACACTGAAGGAAGGCATATACGAAGAGAAAGCAAAGGGTGAACCAAGAGGCTTGTCTTTTTTCCAACCCTGCCAATCAGAGAAGTCTCTCCTCCCACCATGCAGAAGCAGCCCAGGGCAGAAGCAGCCAGGAGTGTTACCATAATTGATGTCCCTCCATATGGAAACACAAAGATGGAGGGAAAAGTTTCCCTTTGCCCCCAAAGCTCTTTATCCACTAGCATTAGACTCTCAGTGGACTTAGTAAGGTGAATGGAGGCTAAGAAATTCTGAAGAGTAGATAAAAATGAAAAAGCACAACCAACACCAAAATAAACCCAGAAATCCTGGACACTATTATTTGCATGTTAGTTCAATGACCTGAAAAAACTACCAATTTTCCTCTACTGGGCCATCTAGTATAATTTAAAATAAAACACCCTGGTGTATCTCTGTCACCAGGGAACATTCAGGTAGGGAATGTGGTACGTGTGGACACTGCTGTGCCAGAGGTTGGGTGCTCTGGTCTCAGGCCATTTAGGCTCAGCATATTATACATTTGTTTCTGCTTTAATTTTCCTGTGCAGGTGGAGTGAGTTCTGGAGGTAGAGGGCTCATGTATCATCCCTTCATCTATAAAGTGCTGCTGAGGCTTTCCGTTTAGAGGAGGGGTGTGCATTTTTTGTTTAAATTTTCTAGAGACAGATAGGGAAATAGTTAGGTTTTTAAATATTTTGGATAAAAGAGCAGTGATTCAAGTTGTCAAAGTGGTAAATTTAAGAATATCAGATTCCCAAAAAGGAAAATATTTTCATGTTTTCTTTCAGATTAGAATATGAAAAATGCAACATGTCCAAAAATGTTTTGTTGCAGATATGAAAAATTTATACTTAGAAGCTGATGATGGGAAGATGTTGGATTTCTGTGAAGTTTTGTTCATTTTGAAATATGTGATTTTTTTTCCACTCCTGTTGTTGGAGTTGAAACCCTAGAGAAATAAATAGAGAGAAGATGGAAATTTGCCAGTCTCACAATTTGTAGTCGGTAGAGAGCCATCCAGCTGTTTTCCCTGCTTCTGTCCCTATGATAGAATGTATTACGCTTTATGGTGATTTATATTGTTTTACAATTAAACTCTCTGATGCCATGTCTTGGATGACTTTTGAGGCAGACACCCACAGTCTGAGAGCCTGGACTGTCTCCCTTCTCCCTGAACCCCAGTCTGCTTCCCTTATACTACTCCCAGCATTATGAAATGGCCCCTCCTGGCTTTATATTTATCTCCTCCCAGAGTCACCTGATTGAAGTTGTGTCAGTCAGTGTCTCTTCTTGGCATTTTTAAGAAGTGAAATAGGGGAGTGAATTTCTCTGACTGTGGAGATGATATGAGGCTATTGGCTCAGGTGCTCACAGAAGGGAGAAAGTCAATTCAGACAACCTTCCATTTTTGATGGTTTGACTTGATTTTTCAACTTTACGACGGTGTACGAGTGACATACATTTGGTATGTCCCACTCTTTAGATCATGAACTGTGATGTGTTTCCAGGCTAGCAATTCATGGCCTAGGCTTCTTTCACAATGCTGAGCAATGGCAGTGAGCTGTGCTCTCAGTCAATCATGGGACCATGAGGATAAGCAATTGGTCCTCTGGGTTGGACTGTGCTGCTAAGCTGTGATGTTCGGTAGTTGTGATGTAATACTTGCATTTTTGAATTACAATGTTTTTAACTCAGGATGGGCTCAGAACACTACTCCACTGTAAGCTGAGGAGTGTCTATATAACACCAATAAGCCAAGAAGCAGGAACACAAAGGGAAAGAAAGGAGAGACCTAGTGGTATCTTAGTCCCTGAATCTAGCTGCTCTTTTCCTGCACTTTGGTTGTCCAGTCACGTTCCCCTTCCTTTTCCGTCTATCCTACTTTGTGTTTCTTATCCCTTACATACAAAAGCATCTTTATTAATATGTCTTTCTATGCTAATACATAAATATTATGCATTTTAATTGAGCATATAATATTTCATCCATATGAGAACTCACATATTTAAAAAATCTAACCATTTGGATAGCAAAGAATACTACCAGGGTTAAAGAGGACCATTTCATGATGATATTAGGTTTAATTCATTGAAAGAAGATAATAATCTTAAATGATTTTGTGAATAATAACAGAGCTTCAAAATATATAAAACAAAAACTGACATTACCATGAGATGAAATACACATATCCACAATTATAATTGTAGATTTGAAAACTCTTCTCTCAATAACTGGTAGAAAAAGAAGACAGAAGAATTCAATTAGACTATGAATGACATGAACGCTATCATCAACTAACTGGACTTGATTGACATTTACAGACTACTTCATCTGACAAAATGGAATAGGCTTTCTTGTCAAGTGTATCTAGAACATTAATCAAAACAGACATTATTCTGGACCATAAAATAAGTCTGAGTAAATTTTAGAGTATTCATAAAATGTATGCAATCTTACTTGCAATGGAATTACATTAGAAATCAATCATAGAAAGATATCAGGAAGGTCCTCAAATAACTAGAAACTAAATAAAACTTGACAAGACACTCAAGAGACAGCATACAAGATACTCAGAGAAAATATTTGCAAAGCAACACATCTAATAAAGGGTTTGTGCCCAGAATATATTTTAAAAATTTATAAAACTCAATAACAAGAAATCGAACCATCCAATTAAAAATGGGCAAAAGATTTGAACAGACGATTTACCAAAGAGAATATATGGGTGGCAAATAAGCATATGAATAGATACTTAACATTATTGTCACTTAGTTCAATGCTGCTACATCCTTTTTACAATGCTCAAAATTTAAAAAGTGGTGACAAGGACTTGGAGCAACTGGAACTGTAATGCATGATTGGCAGGAATGCAAAAGGGTCCAACCACTGTAGGAAGTAGTTCAGCGGTTTTTTAAAAAGTTAATCTACGCTTGTGAACCATGATTAACTAGGGAAATGAAAACACATACCCGAGTTACCCAAAGCTAGAGGCGGTCAGTGGCCATCAATAGGAAGTGGATAAACAAATTGCAATACATCCATATGATCAGTGAAGACTCAGTGATATAAGTAGGACTCTGGACACATGCAGCAGTGTGGATGGGCACCAAAATAATCATGCTGAGTGACATAGCCAGACAAAAAGTAGTGTACATAACAAAATGCCATGAACTGGGTGGCTTATCAACAACAGAGATTTTTTTCTCTCAGTTCTTCAGGCTGTAAATCCAACGTCAGGTGTCGGTGTGGTCATATTCTGGTGAGGGCCCTGTTGCAGGGTGCAGACTGCCAGCTTCTCCCTGTCACCTCACAGAATGCAAAGGATAATTTAGCTCTCTGGGGTGTCCTTTCTAAGGTCACAAATGTCACTAATTAGGGCTCTGTCTTCACGACCTCCTTGCTTTCCAAAGACCCCACCTCCTAATCCATCGCCAATTCCTATGTTGAAATCCTTGGGGATTAGTATTTCAGCATATGAATTTGATAGAGAGTCACAAACATTTAGTTTATAACAGCATCTTTCCATTTATGTAAAATTCTAGACAAAGCAAACTAACCTATAGCAACAGAAAGCAGCTCAGGGTTTAGGGTTTGGGTGGACAGGAGTCGGGAGATTGGGTAGAATATAGGCTACAGGGCGACTCCTGTGATGTGTGATGGATGCATTCATTCTCTCGATCGCGTTGTTGGTTTCAGGGGTATACCTATGTCAAAACTTAAGTATGTGCCGAGTGTTGTATATCTGTTTCATCTCAATCAAGAAGTTAGGATAAAATTCCTAAGAAACCAAAGAAACCAACTTTAAACCCTAGAGTAGTGCCCTAAGACACAGGCTCTGGGGGCTGATCCACCTGGTTAAAACCCAGATCTATTCCTTGGACAAACTTCTTTCTGTAGATCTTCATTTCTTCATGATAGGTAATAATAATAATGGCAAACTAATATACACTGCACAAATGGTGATGGTAATGGCTCTCCAGTGGAGTGTGGTGAGGATCACGTGCTCTGGTTGTCAGCCACATGTCATGACTCAGTCATTAGCCCTTTTCTATTATTATTAACATATGTTCAGAAAACAAAGGGATGACTCTTATGCAGTGCATTCTGTTAAGTGCAAATGCCAGGGCCCGAGGCCGGCCCCTCTTCAAGCAATCACGCACACTCCGAGCTAGAGCCCACTCACTTCTGCTCAGAAGCAAGGCTACCAATGTGCCTCGAAGCCCTGTCTGCGGAAAACGTGAGGTCCCTCTTCCACCAGGAGTCTCTATGCGCCTGCGCCTGTCACTAAGATTTCAGGGACATTGGTTGTAAGCAAACTTCTCTTTCTGTGGGTAACTCCCGTCAGTGGGAAGAGACGCCAGCCTTTAGAGACCAGTTTGGAGAGCACAGTTCCACCCTCCCCCTTGCACTATCTCACCTTGTTCCAAAGGAAACATTCTCCGAGAATGGGTTTGGGGTCGTAGAAGTGGTGTTCAATACAGAGAGGTACCTGTTAGTGGAGGTCACCCCGGAGGCACCCCACGAAGGCTGCCTGCACTTTAAACAATGATTTTATTAGTGCACTGTAGTCATACCTGGTGGGGGTTCACTGTACATATTCATGCATTCACATACCCTAATTTGCTCCAGTTCAGTCCCCAGCACTTCCCCTCCCCTGCCCTCCTCCCTCTTCATTCCCCTTCCTTGACTCTTCTGGTCTTCTTTCTATTCATTTACATGTATACATATTTTTCAGGGAATCTCATGAAAATCAAAGGGAGATCAGTAGAGGAGAGGTAGGGGATCAAGGGAAGAAGGGAGAGATAGAGGAAGAAATGGGGAATAGAATTGACCAAATTATGCTATATACACATATGAATATGCCTATACTTTTACATGATGGAAATTGTGATCAGAACAGCCTTGAATGTGGCGTTGCATTTGTAGGAATTATAGTAATATGTCATTAGAAATATTTAACATGATACACTGTAATCCGATTTTGATCCTAGAGGCCAGAAAAGTAACTGCTATTGAGGATAAGGTGTATTAGTGTTTTGCTATCATAAAACTCCTGAGACTGTCTGCTTTATGAAGAAAAGAGGTTTATTTAGCTCATAATTTTGGACCCTAAAGTCCAACAGCATGGTACAAGTTCTCATGAGGGTCCCTCTTTGTTGTATCACCTCATCATAGGGACATGTGTGTATCCTTGTGTGTGTGGTCTCTCTCTCCTTCTTCTTGTAAAAGCTACAGGGTTCAATCATGGGGAATCCACCCTAATGACTTAATCTAACCCAATCACGTCCTAAATGCCACATCTCAAAACCCCAGAGTTAGATGAAGTTTCCATCTCTTCATATTGTTACTATTTCACTGTGGGGATGAAGCTGGTGCATTAGTTCCCAGGAAGGGTGGGGACTGGACATATTCAAACCAAAGCAGAAAGCAGACTTGATCAATTTTATGGCTGACAGGGTTGAGAATTCGAGGACGTTGGTTATGTTGTTTACAATGTTTTTATATATTGCCTTCATCAGAGTGTTTCTGGGATCAGTGGGCAGAATTTTGTGGTACCCTGGACATTAGTACTCTTGTCATTTCTCACAAAATTGAACCAGCTGTGCAGAGGAAAGCCTTCTCAGTCCCCCTCAAGGTGGCAATGATTGGACTAAGTCAGTTATGCAGGGACCCCTGGCTCCCTGGAATGGCTGCTCGAGGGCCCTGTGAGTGAGAACCAAGCCTGACAACCTGTGATCATATCCATAGCAACAAGCCAGAGCCTGCTTCTTGTAGGTGCTGCGTCAATACTTGTTGAGTGGCTGACTGATCTCTGGTAAGTGCTCCTCTCTGAAGTACTTAAATCAGTCTCTGTATGATCTACCTGTCTGTCACTTCCTTTCCTCTCTTAAAAACACCTCTCATGTTTTCATGCATTTATTTCTCACAACAATACTATGAGGTGGAGACTTTAATTAACCACCTTGTATAAATAATAAGGAAACTGAGATGCAGGGGTGAGGCAATTTTCCAGAAGTCACATGGCTAGTAAGTTGTGGAGCTTACATGACTTTGTGGCATTTTCTATGCCTTGGCCTTGTTCCTTCCTTCATTTTTAGAAAGCTCATTCTCTAAGTTCAGGTCTTTGCAATGTGGGAAGAATTGGAGAAGGACAGGTGTCCTCTCCTGTATACTTTTCTTAACTTCATGAATCAAATCCAAGTTGAAGATGGAAAAGGTGAATGTCAAAGAAATTCCACTCTGAGTGTGCATGTGTGTATATGCTTATGTGTATGTATGCTCTTGGGAGTAGGCATGTCCATGCACATGTGTGTATGTAGGCTTGTGTGTGCCCGCTTGGACATAGGGAGAGAGGGCAGAAAGACCTGCAAGAGTGATCTCATAATCCAGTGAGAACCTGAGCTGTGACTTTTCTGGAAACATGACTTTTCTGATGTTTAAGAAATTCTCTTTGCATGTTTTAGGAGATAGCATTCCCTGGAAGAAGATTAAAAATGTAACATAGCTGAAAATTTCCTTGAAGCTGAGAAAAAGTATTTAACATTTAGTATCAAATCTTGACCCCTGAGCATTAAAGTATCTATCAGTGACTGTACATATTCAATCCAATTTTGCTTTTCTATAGTATTAATGGTGGAGCTGTTTGGATTTTAAGGGAAACAATTAGGGTAAAAGCACAGTGGCCCTAATCCACAGCCTACTTTCTAATATGTCTGAGGGTAAGTTTCCTTAACAGAGATGATTTGGTTTTGCTGGTGGCATGATTTCAATAATGAATAATTCAAAGGAGCAGGCAGTGAGTAGTAGCTGGAGACAGAAAAGAATACCTTTGAATTCCTGTTCCTTTTATGGGTCATTGGAAATGGCTGCCTAGGCATAGAAGCCTCTGGAAGGCAAAGACAGGCACTGTTCTTAGGCTAGTGGGAAACAGGAGTGTGATCTTGGTGCCTGAGATGGAGCTCAGTCACCCTAACCTCCTGCACCCTGCCTTCCTGCGTTGGTGGCTGGAATATCATGAGGGGCATCCCAAGTGGCAGCTGTTCCAGGGGACATCAGCTGTCCACCTGAAGCAGTGCTCATCTCTGGTGTGTAGCTGTGGGAGGCGCACAGAATGGAAAACTCACGAGTGTCAGTCATTTCATCCAGCGCACCACGCGAGGGTGGATTCGTGCCTGCTTGGGGTTTCCCACTTTCTCCAAGCCCAGCATGAAATCCCGCGGCCCTCAGATTCTGAAGGCAAGGCAGTCGTGACCCATGGTTCCAGTGCCTTCTGCATGCATCAGGGAGGGAGAGGCGCTTAGGAACACTTAGGGACATGCATACACCAGGCAGATGTTCTGTGCACGTGCCCCTGTCTCCACCTTCACTGGAAGCAGCTGTCCTCTCACTTCTGGAAGGTTCAAGAGCCTTTGATAAGATGAATTTGGCACCAAGAGGAAACGGGATCACTAGAGGCTTCTGAGGGGTGAGGGGCTGGAAAGAAATATTTATCTGCTGCTTGAAGGGCTGGGCGCTCCCTTCTCCCCAGTGGGCATTTGAACACGTGGAGGTGTTTCTGATTGTCACCTGACCAGAGCACTGCAGCACCCACTGGACAGGAGCGTGGAAGCTCTGTGTCCTGCAAGTGGGCAGAGTCATTCCCAGCAAGAGCCGCCATTTTAGTTTCCCGTGGCTGCTGTACGCCATGACCACAAAGTTGCAGGCCTAAAGTAACATAAACGTATTGTCACACAGTTCTGAAGTCTGGCGTTGGTCTCACTGTCAAGGTCAAGGTGTCAGCAGGGCTGCGTTCCTTTCTGGGGGCTTTAGGAGAGAGTCTTTCCTTGGCCTCTCCCAGCTGCTGGAGGCCAGCTGTGTTCCATGGTGGTGGCCCCTCCTCCACCTTCAAAGCCATCAGCCTGCCAGCCTCTCTCTTTCTGACTCTGGAGTCTGCTTCCATTGTCACATGCTTCTCAGACTCTCCGCCACCCGATTTCTAAGGACCCTTGTCATTACCTCAGGCTCACCTCAATGACTGAGGATCCCCATTGTAAGATTTCCAGTTTCATCACATCCCTAGGCCCCTTTCCATGTATGGTATGACATCACAGGTTCCAAGGGTTAGAATGTAGAAATCTTTGCTGGTGTGGGGGTATCACAAACCTGCCTCCCACAGTGCGCTCCGCAGAACGCTGAAAGCGAGTTTGGATTTGACTAAGAGTTGGGTGATGCCTTTCCTTTCTGGAAATGACTGAGTCTCCCTGGCAAGACAGGCTTGATGTTTTGGCAGGGGCTCTTGGCTGTGCATGGGCAACAGCAGGGATGCTACATCCCAAATACACTCTCAGTCTCCAGGACCAGGTGGGGCAGTACTGGCCAGTCTTAAGTACCGCTTTTGTCCCATCCTTCGTTCTGAATACCAGTGTGAGGTCCTTGATGAATTCAAGTCTTGTCAACATACTTGACCTGGTGCGAGGTAGGATGGTCACCTGGAAGTGTCATCCTTCCCAGGACCAAACTGCATGGCATTCTCTTCATCCCTCAGCCCACTCGGCCAGTTCCTGATGGGTCTCATTCTAGCCCTGCTAAGCCATTTCCACTCCATCTACTCAAATTTCACTTGTCGATCTAAATGGTTGGTGATTCTTTTTTCTTCTTAATGTGTTGTTTAAAGTCTAAGTTTTTGACAATGAGGTTAATAATTAGAACTTCCTCCACCACATCCCCCAAATAACAACCACCAAGTACCTCCTGCCTGTCTCCCATGATTTAACTCAATTTCCCTTTCCAGTATGCACGATGCCTTTTCCTGGTGTCCTACTGGGTTGTGTATGCCATCCCTGCTGTAGCACTCATTCAGCCATTGATTCATTCATTCACAAAAATTACTTATGGGCGACTTGCTATGAGCTGGGCCTGGGCCATCACGCTGCGTGGCATATATCATCTACATTTCTGTTTCCCCTTGTAGATGGTGGGTTCCATGTGAAGTGTACATCTTGAAGCCCATGATGGTTAATTTTATGTATCAGCTTGATTGGGTTAAAGATGTCCAGAGAGCTGGTAATACCTTACTTCTGGGTACATCCTGAGGGTGTTTCTGGAAGACTTTAAATTGATGGACTGAGTAAGGAAGCTCTGCTCTCACCAACATGGGTGGGCATCATATGATCTATTGGGGTCCAGCTAGAAGGAAAAGGCAGAAAAGGGCAAATTCCCTCTCTTCCTGAGCTGGGACGCTATCTTCTGTCCTTGGACACTAGAGCTCTTGGTTCTCAGGCCTTGGACTTTACACCACTTCCCTCCACTTCTCTCAGGCTTTGGCCTTGGACTGGGAGTTATGCCGTTGGCTCTCTTGGTTCTCAGTCGTTCGGCCGGAGACACAGAGGCATCACTGGCCTCTGTGTTTCTCTAGTTTGCAGATGGCAGATTGTGGGATTGCGTAGCTTCCATAATTGTGTCAGCCAATTCCCATAATAAATAGTCTGATATATTGCTGTATCCAATTGGTTCTATTTTCCTGAGGAGCCCTAATATGCAGATCAAATTTCTTGATGCTGAGCTGACGCATAGATGCCAGGTTTACACTCAGCAGGCGAAAACATTTTCTAGGAAGAAGAAACAAAATGTGTAGCTGCACCTGGAAAGAGACAGGCTCCGGGCTTGCCGTGGAGTGCGGATTGCAGGGTAGTCAGTGAGTGGCCTCGTGGTTGGTATGAAGTGGGGGATCTGAGAAGTCCATTTGGATTCGGTTCCTTTCCCTGATGTTTTTGTCTGACTTTCTGAGGTCAGAATGGCCATCAAGCCCCTGGTCACAGGGCCAGCAGATGGGACTCCCATGTGGTTCTGAGTGAAGTCAAGTCTCTAAGCAGAGCCAGGACCTCATCCTGCCCTGGTTCCAGCCCCTAGGAGAGCCCTCTGCTGGAAAGGAAGCAGAACCTGAGAACAGATGATCAACAGTGGGATCCAGGGAAGATGCTGTTTTGGAAACCTCAGTAGTGTATGATAGGATGGAAACAGAACAGTGTTTGGGGGAGATGCCCTCTTTATTTTGGGGACCATCTATGCAGATAGATGACTGTGCTGACTGGGACACTCTCCTTATGTGTTAACCTTGGGATCCTCATAAGCTTTGAAGAAAAAAATGTTCAAAGCTTTCATTATCCTGTGTTGCCAATCATGGGGCCTTGAATTGCCCCTAGGGCTCATGACCCCCCACTTTGGGGGAAATTACAGCCTGACGCATCTGGCTATGAAGAGGATAAAGCTACAGGCTGAGGGTGGAACGGGCAATGGAGCATCTTCTGCGTGGGACGGAAGCTCTGTGAGAGTAGGTGACTCGCAGAGATTTTAACAGATCTGGCTTAAGGCAGTAAGGATGTGACCATGGATTATGGATAAACCCCAGCAACCTCACTGCTGTCCTGGGGCTGAGGGAGAGGGAAGAATCCATGAAGAAACTTCCACTCTGATATCTGCTCTCCTCTCGCCTCCCATGTTGAATTTTATTATGTGTCCCTTAAACATTGGAAACAGGTCTGTGTTTGCAGTTCCTGAGGACTGAGTAGACAGCAGAGAGCTGGAGTAGGGTGCAGAGTAGGGAGGACATCACCTGACATGACAGGTGAGAAGACTGAGGCAGTAGTCCTTGGTGGAGCTTGGGGGCATTTCCTGAGAGTTCTTGGGAGAACTTACGGAGGAAGGGACCAGTTGCTGCATCATGGAAAGGAACTCTGGTTAGAATGACCTGGTTATTAAAGAAAAATAGTCTCCAGGGGGCTATGAAGCTTGCAGATTTTGGTACAAGACTCCACAATGCCAAGAGAAAGAGCACGGACTCTGTATTAGTCTCCTCTGGCTGCCATAACAAAATGCCTTCAATGGGGAAACTTAAACAACTTAAAATAAATTTTTCAGTTCTGGAGGCTGGAAGTCCCAGATCAGGGTGTGTACCATCTATGGCCTCACTGTGCTAGGGCAGTGGGGTAGGTTGCTAAGAGATCAATGAAGACTCCCAGATAGAATGTGAGATACATGTTTTATTCAGAAATACTTACAGGGGCGGTCTAGTGTCATTGGACCATACAGGTGCTTTTCCAGGAAGTCCAGTGGCAATGGGCTGGACGGTTGCTCCTCTGCTCTACTCAGCACCTCACCGGAAAGTAGCATCTCTTACCTATCACGATGCTTTGTCCCCGGATGGTCACCTAGATGAGTACTTCCCTCTCCACGATGCTCTGGTCCACACTGGTTTCCACAGGGAAGAAGCTTAGAGGTTAGGTTACAAGAGCAGTACCAGCTTAGCTTGCTTTGTCCTGTTCTATGACCGGCATCCCAAGGAGTGACTATCCCAGCGTGCATGCAAGAAAGCAGCTTTCTGCAGATGGCACTAAGTCGCCCAGTTCCCAGCACACCTGAGAGAGCCACTGTCTTTCAAGATGATCCGGATATGGACTTTCTGGCCCAGACCTGCATTCATTGTTCCTTTTGCTCAGTTAGGTTTTTGGAAACAAAAGGGGGCATCTAGGGACATGGTGTTTTATTATCCCTTTCTTAAAGGGGTGGTACTGGGTGCTAGCCTGGCTGGTGAGGGCCTCTTCTTGGCTTGCAGACTGCCACCATCTTGATGTGCCTTTTCATGGCCAATCCTGTGCCTGTGCTCCAGCGGGGAGAGTGGGTTCTCTGGTGACTGTGCTGATCAGGACCCCAATCCCAATCCCACACTTACCACCTCCTCTGAGCCTACATTATCCCCTAGGCTTGAGCATCAAATCCTGTCCTATCAGGGGTTCAGGCCTCAACTGTGAGTCCTGGTGCCACACATTGAGTCCACATCACTACCTGAGGGAGGCCTTGCAGAACAGGGACATCTCGGCTCCTAGAACTGCTCATGAGATTTCTGGCTGGCCCTATGGTGTGTCTTTCACAGGAATATCAACTCTCTGACTGACCTGATCATTCCAAGTGGCTTTTTGAGGACTTACCTCAGAAGGTGGCAGGGTCTGGCCAGAGGCAAAATGACTGATGATAAAATATCAAGGACTCACAGGCACCGAGTCTAAGCCTTGCTGTGCACTGCTCATGAACGATCATTAAATCTTCACAAGCGTCTTATGAGGTAGCTGTCAGAATCTTCAAATAGCGGTTGGCAAATGGAGGCTCAGGGACCAGCCTCAGCTGCCTGGCTAGTGAGCAGGTACTGTCCCACTCAGAGCCTGAGGTCAGTTTTGGGTCAGGCAACTTGGCCTAAATGCCCTTGTCCTGGAAAAGTGAAACAAGATGAGGAGAGCCCTGGGCTAGTTCCTCTCCACCTGAGGACCAGACTCTAGACCCAGGGCCCTCTTCCGGGACACACTGTCACTCCTCTGCCTCCACACTGACTGGCTACATGGTGAATGCCCAAGCTAAACCCTGGTTGAGGAAAAGGTGTCCACACGGATGGGCTCAGCCCATGCCGCCCCCAGGAACATAGCCTCGAGGGAGTTTGTTGATCCAGACCTCCATTATCTCATCCAGGTGAGATCTGGCTCCAGAATGCCGAGCTGTGGGGATCTGGGCTTGGTGCTGCCCAGGTGGACCATCTGCGGAGCACCCTGCAGCTCCTGCCTGAGACAACAACAAATCACAGTCCTTACTTAAGGATGTTACAAACTGGGTCCCCTTGGTGGAAAAAGGCCAGTTTGCAAATCATGTGATAGAGGAGCTGATCTGCACTTAGAGTGCTTCCTGCAAAATTAATGGACTTAGTTAACAGAGATCTCCATAAAATATAGATGACCACAGTCCCAAGGGTGGAAGTGAAAGTGATCACCCCCGCTGTGGTCTGTAATTTATGGAGGGCTGGAAGTTCACAAGATGCTTCTCAGAATGTATGAAGAGATGAGATTCCAGGCCCCGAGGACAGCAACCTCACTGAGATGGATGTTGCTCAGTGTCGAAGTTCAAGCTCACAGCAACCTGGGATCATTACCAGGAATAGACTAGGCAGAAAGGCTGGCGATGGCTATTTTCTTAGAGGAAGTGTTAAAGGAAATGAAGAGTGATGATCTCAGAAGAAAGGCACCATGTCACCTCCGCATGGAGAGGAGATGTATTTATGTCTCGAAGGCTCAGACATGAGCTATATTAAATGTCAAATTAAAAGAGAAATAATCAACAATAAAAACTGCCTACCTGTGTTAAAATTCAGCAGAAGTCTGCCATGGACTTGGAGAGACATGGATCATCTCTGTTCTGTAGATCAAATTACCTTGGTTATGTCTTCTCTGGGGCAAAAGCCTCCACGTTTGGAAAAGTTGTAGTTAAACATTTAGGTAAAGCCTCTGGCTTTGGGTAAGAATTTTAGATACAGGAAGAAGAGGCGCTTTACACACACACACACTCATGCACGTGTGCCTCTGAGCTGTGGTACCCACAGTCTTATAAATTATAAACTGCCTCTCGGGCCTCTCCTCACTTCCACGTTATCTCCCTCCCTTCTAAAAGTTTTGAAAAATTAACATGCGCTTAAACATGCACCATCTGATAGATGTGACACATCTCTAAACGATATTGAACAACCTCAGAATATATGAGTTGTGCATACCGTTATCTGCTTTAATCCAGGTTTCCATTTTGAAGGCCATGGTGCTCCACAGATTCACGTTCAAAAGCCCAGGCTGAGCTGATGGCCTCTGACCTCACTCCAGCTAGAACATCTAGAATGTGGAACAAAGGAGGCAGAGAAGTTCCCCTTCCCAATGCTGACCAGCCTGGGGAAGATGCACAATTCTATGCATTCTCTCACCTGCCATCTTGAACTCTGGGCCTGCAGGTGAGTCGGTGGAGTTGGAATCATTAATATGTTGCACAAGCTCTGTGGAAATGGCTAACATGGAAGAGGCGTGCATGGTCCCCGGGCATTGCTTTCTCAGACTGTGTGAACTCTGGGTGAGGTGAGGCAGGGCCTCCTGATGTTGCTGAAGGTCATTCGCAGAAGTCCTAGCCCCCATGGCTCCCAGGCTATTGACCATTCCTGGTCCCATCCATGACAACTCCCCCCGCCAAAAAAAGAAGATCCTGTACTTGGGATGAAACCCAGGGGTGCTCCAACACTGAGTCCCATCCTCAGCCCTTTTGGAGACAGGATGTCACTAAGTTACCCAGACTGGCCTCAAACTTGTGATCCTCCTGCCTCAGCCTCCTGCGTGGCTGGGATTACAGGCTTTCATCACCGTATCCAGCCCACTCCTGAATTACAAGACTTACATTTTTTTAAATTAATGGTCTTAATCAGTTTAAACATGCTGCCTATGAGATATTTGATGCACCAATTGAGTGTTTAAAAATCTTTGCATCATAGAAATGTATAAATGATTTAACAGGTATTTTCACAGGTTTGTCTCTTGATAAAGTCAAGACATTAGGGAAAGGTATACTTAATAAAAGTGAATGGAATAAGCAACTAAATGAGACCTAATAAAATTGGCCTTTGATTTTAAATATCTGTTCTTACAAACCTTGTCAATAAAAATTAAACAGTCGTGTTAAAAAAAAAAAAAAAAAAAAGAAGTGATTCAGTTTCTCCTCTCTTTTCCCTCCCCCTCATCTCTTTCCCCTGTATCCCTCTTTTTCAGATATTACCATTTGAGGGTGTGTTGGATGGCTTTGGGAATTTGTTTGTGACCTCAGGACTCACTGGAGTCCAGCCTCAGTTACTCATGTTCTTTCCACAACATGTTCAGGGGACACTGGAGCAAATGGCAGAGGACATCCTGCCTGTGCTTGGTTCCACCACCTTTGGACCCCAGACCCAAGATGGGCTCCCAGGTATTATGGGTTTGATATGCAAAGAACATTTTCTCCTAAATCTAACAGGCCTGACATTCCCAGGAGGTGTGGTCTCATAAGCAGAGAGAATGAAACAGCAAGAAAAATCCCTGTTTGGTAGCTCCACGTACGTGGGCTGATGTGGCTGGGCTTCTGTGCAGACAGAGCAGGCCAAAGCTCTTCACCAAGGAGGAGAGAGAGAAGAACCGCTGTCCTGTAGCACCCCACACGGCATGCCCAGCCTCACCCTGCAGCCCCACACTGGCCTTTCAAGATCTCCCATCCACTGGGCGCAGATGGCAGAAGTCTTGAGTTCTTCCAGAAGCAAAACCATCTGTGTAGGTTATTTGTACCTTTCCGTACAACATCAACCCTTTTCCCAGTATTTTTATTACTTCTACCATGCAGGAAGATACCCGAGTGTGAACTCACACAAATGGAAGACAGACAAAAAAGTTCCACCCACCATTTGAATACTGTATATTTTAGAACTGCTATGACACATAATTAGCCACGGGAGTGAAAATGTTTCTAACGGAACAGGAGTTTGTAAAATATTAAAGCTAGCTTCTATTTTCCCCCTAGGTACATTAAAAACAATTTCATTAGCCCCATAGTGGCTTTTTTTTTTTTTTTGAGACATTATCTAAAATTGTTTTGTCAAGATTGTTTTAAATAGTCCAAAGGACACAGCTTCATTTACTAAAAGCTGCAAATCAAATTTGTTTTAAACAATCAGTAATAAAGATGATGGCCTTATTTCTTTGAGTTCCTACCAGTTAAGTATTCATGAAAATTCTTCTTTTCCTCCTTGCTTTCTCTCTGCTTTTTCCATCCTGCCAGGCAGCAGGGTGGCTGTCTCATCCTGAAGCACAGACCAGAGCAGGTCCTGCCAAGCCCACCTAGGGCTCCTCTGCAAAGAGGCTTCACCCCCCGGCTCTGGGTAGTTGTATGAGTTGCCTATTGCTGCTGTAACAGACGACCACAAATAGAGGGGCTTGAAACAACACACGCTGAGTATGTTCTAGTCCTACGTTCTGCAGGGGTCACACTGGCCTAAAATTCTCTACTGGTGGGGCTGGTTTCTTTCTGGAGGCCTCCGGGGAGGATCCATTTGCCTCTTGCAGCTTCTAACGGCACCTGCACCTCTTGCGGGCACCATCTTCCAGCTTCAAAGCCAGAGGGTGGGTTGAGTGCTTCCCACTTCCATCTCTCTGACTCCCTTGCCTCTGTGTCCTCTGCTCACAAGGAGTAGTGATGAGATCGAAGGCCGCCTATGTAATTCAAGATACTCTCTTCCTCTTGAGGCCAGCTGATCAGCACCTGAAATGCACCTGAATCTGTAATTGCCATTTGTCATTTAAAACAGCACACCTAGATTCCCTGACTGGGGTGGGCCCTTGAGGGTGGCTCACAGGGAGGCAGGCCTGGCTTTGGCTCTGTGTGCCTGTGTCCGCCTTGTGGCTTGGTCTCTGTGCTTTCAAGAGAGATCTGTGATTCCAGTTTCTTTGCTTCTCAATTGAAAGTCATCTTCCTCAGCTGCTGCCAGGAGGATCTGGTGGAGTTGGGTGGAATTTGCAGCCCTGGGGAGCAGGGCTCTCTTGAGGAGAGCCCTGAGCATGGAGAGGTGAGGTGGACAGTTGTGGGAGTTCTGGGCCTTTCCGGGAAAGGAAGGAGGGCAGGACCTGCAGGAGGTGCAGCCCTCTTTGCGTGGGAGGTGGCCCAAGGTGGTGGAGATAGTGGCAGTGTAGGGTGCAGACCTGGGCCTGAGCACACCACCTGGACAATCTGCGATGCTCAGAGCACGCTGCTGAGTAACGAGGCTGTCACCGTGCCAGCCCAGTGTCAGCCGTGCCAGTCCACCATCTGTGCGCGCAGACCCCCACTGCCGTTTATGCAAATTGTGAAAAGGCACAGCAAATGTTCCAGTTAGGAAGTGCAGGTTGATAGCCGCTTAACCCAGGAAACTCATTTCCTTAACTCTGTGTGCTGCAGGGCCCTTCCCCCGCAGGCAGGAGCATTTATTCTTTGCTGAAATAGATATTTGATTTTTTTTTTCTTTCTATTCTCTTACATTCCTGAAGTTGACAAATATGAATTGCCTTGAAATCCCACTGACTCTGGTGTCACTTTCTTGTTCTTGCACTTTGTCGTGACTGCCCGCAGCATGGATGGGTCATTTTCTTTATCTTAAGGGTTAAGCAATTGATTTGGATGAAATTCTCATTTTAGAAATCAGCAGAACGCATCCATTTTGAGTCCCCCTTTCTCAGAACATTAATCAACTCATTAAGTCATTTCTTCCAGTTCGTGGGCCCCAGTTAGACTTTCTCTGGAGACCCAGAGAATTAAGTGAGACATAGTGTTCATTTCCAAAAACCTTGAGTGATTGATTTTGAATCCTCATATCCAGAGTTCAAGGAAGTTATTCAATAAGAGTTCAGGTCATTCTCCCGTTTTTCCATTTGGCATCATATACTTGGATAGCTGGTATGTAGGGAGTGTGCGGGAAGATTCAGACCAGAATTAGAATCTCTTCATAGAAAAAGGACACGAGATCTCCTTGCCCACCCCATCTCCTCCATGCCTGGAATTCTCTCTCTGATGATTTCTCTAAGTCAACGGACCTCAACTTTGATGTGCATAACACCTGCACCAACCGCTTCTTAAAACAGCGTCGCACACCCCTGGTTCTGACTCAGCAGGTCAAAGTGGAGCTTGGGAACTTCATTTCCAACAAGTTCCTGGTGACATGAGTACTGCTGGCCCAGAACCACAGTTAGGTGATGCTGCTTGAGACAGATGTTCCAGGCAGCTGTGCTGGGGGAAGAAGAGCAAGATGATACCAGATGTTCCAATGCCCCAGACTTTGGGCCTAAATGGCCACTTAAGGGAGATGCTACCCAAGATGTTCCCCAAGAGAATGGGAAAGTAGAAATGGGGGTGAGTTAAAATCAAACAACAACAAAAGAAATAGATAAACTTCCAATTATTCTTTTTTTCCCTCTTCCCCCCCCCACCCTCCCACCCCTCTTTTCCCTCTATATAGTCCCTCCTTCCTCCATTCATTCTTAACTATGTTATCAATCTCTGTGATACTACACAGAAAGAGTTCCTAGGTAATATTTCTCATTATTATAAAGTTTTTTTTAAGTAATAATTGCCACATGGACTATATTTTCACCATTTCCCAGAGTTTTCCTGTTAACTCAAGTTAATTTAAGTTCATCTACATGTATTCCTTTTTTCTCTAGGCTTTTTTCAGCGAGCAGGCTTGGAAAATGAACTTCATTTGAAATTGTAACGACCTCACAGAATCACCTCCAATGTAGGTCAGATTTTAATTGGCTTAATTTTCGGAAGATCTTAAAAAATTATCGTGTCACCAGCTGATTTCAGTGAGCAAGGAAACCCCTCTGAGTTCACAGTTTCCTGTCTTACCATTGCATTTCTCATAAAGTTTTGGAAGCTGATAGTTTTGTCATGTTTCTAGGGAAGGATGGTTGTCATGGAAAGCAGCTCTTTCCAAAGCTTCATCTTAATGATAATTATCAACAAATGGTATGCGGTTCCCATGCAAGATTTAAGCGTTCAGAGAGGGTAGTGACCTGACTTTTAAATATAACTAAAATATGATTTCTAAGTAGACTTGTGAGGTTGCAAATATTGACAGAAATTTCTGTTTGGTTAATGAAGTATTTCACCAACAGTTTTCCTTAAGAGATGACTCTCCTTAACCCATAAGTTAAGGTCTGCTTTTCTTTTCAAAAATTGGACAACAAATATTTTTGGAACAAATTGATGGTCAACAATGAGGAATGGCAATCGAGAGGTGAGATTCACAGACAAGCATTATCATGAACTTGTTGAGTGTCAAGCTCTCAAGCATTTCCTTGGCTGGTGGTGACAAAACCCTCTGCTTTTTACACAAGACTTTGAAGGAAGAGGGAAAACCTGAAAAAAGCCCCAAAGTAACTCACTAGAGAGAGGGAGAGGGAAGATGCTTAGAAAGTTTGCACACAATTTGGGGACGTGATTAGGAATGAACATAGAAAACAACAAGGGAGAAGAGGATGGAGTACTCCCCCATTGATTGATTGATTGATTGATTCTTTTTAATTACACATGGCAGTAGAATCTGTTTGACATAATTATAAAAGCATGCACTACATCTTGTTCTGATTCAGTCCCTAGTACCTCTCCTTCCCTTCCCCTTCCCTCCCCAGCTGCTCCCTAATCTTTCTGCCATTTATCCATTGTTATTTTTTTTTATTTCAAAAGTATACATCAACTTGATAAACTGTCACAAAAAATTTAGTGATCCAGACTATCTATTATGACTCTGCATCCAATGGTAGTTTTCTCTCCATGTGTTCTTTTACTGGTTGCATTTCATTATCTTTAAGTGTGATTCCAGATTTCAAAGCCAGCTCTGCACGACCGTAGAATAATGCAGGAAGACAGGACCGGAGGGAGAACCGCATAGGTCCTTAGTTCTAGTGATGACTTTTCTCAATTCCCTGCTGGCTCGCCTTGAAGTTTCTTTATTCCTCCCTTTCCAGAAATTTGAGCAGCCATAGCAAGAACAGGAAGCGATTTCCGGGCCCTGAATGTCTGGTGGCTGTTACATCCTTCCTGTTAGATGGGAAATGCTCACTCACCCCTTTCTTCTCAGCTCTTAAAGAATTAAGTTATGACGAACCACATATTCTGGGACAGAGTGTTCTTTGAGTCCCAGCAGGATGATAGAAAAGCTGTTACCCAGGCTTGACTCAGCCCAGAGGTGAAGAGACCTCACCTCTGTATTGCTAATTCCAGTCACACCACCCAGGGGCAGACTGGGTGTCGTCTTGCTTATTAAAGAGAAGTGGGGGCATTCCCAACGCCTGGAGGGGCTAGGCGTTAGAGGCTCTTAGGAGACAGGGCAGTAGACTGATGCTCCAGCTTCCCCTGTATATTCTGAGGTTCTCCCTTGGTGGAGGGGGACAGAGCACCTGTCATAAGCCTGACATGAGCAGTAGATAAAGTGATCCAGGTATTCTGCTTGGTCTAATGACAAGAATTCATTATCTCAATCTTAACACTGGAGCCACGGAGACTGATGCTTCTCATCTTGAAATATGACTCCTCGAACACATTCAAATTAGTATTTTTGTCACGTGTAGTTCTTGCTATTTGCTCTTTTACCCAAATTACCATCAACAAATTGGCTTTTAGCCCAGCAGCCCAAACAGTTGTGACAATGAGTCACAACTGTATTATCCAACAAGTATTATGTTTCTCCTCGATTTCATTTCTGCAAAGTTGGGTCTAGTTTTAAGACCACTTCATAGCAAGGTCTTTCTCTGCAGAATGAGTGTTGTGCCCCAGGTAAGAAGGGTCCCATCACTCACAGCCTGGGGTTGCTGGCTGCCTCAGGGATCGCACTGTCCCCAGGGCTGGGGTCTTACTCTACATGTGGGCCAACTTTTCTTGGTCTTGCCCTGTGGCATGGATGAACTTGTGATTTCAGCCATCTGGTGGGTCCAGGGAAAATATCAAAGGCATGGCGGATCTGGGTGAGCCCATCACTCCTATTGACAATGACAGAAGTGACATGACAGGTAGAAGTCAGTCAGAACACCAGAGTGTCAGCTCCTCGGCACAGTCCAGCATCAGGAGTGTGTCCTGCTGAGTGGGCAGTTGGGTTGGGCCCTTCATGGGAAAAAGGTGTCACAGAGTGCAAGGTTGTTAGGACCAGAGAGAGCATCTGTTGTCCCAGGAGGTCCCTCCCCTGACTTCGCAGATCCTGTAACTGACACTTGGGAAGACCTAGGGGAGCTCTCCTAAGACCGCCCAGAGGATGGGGGGGACAATCGGGAAAATGGGGCCTAGACCTTATGGCTCACCCGGTAGTTTTCCCAGGGAATTCAAGGTCCTTAGTCATCTTGAGCTCCCTGGTGGCGTGCATTTCTGTGAACACCAAAGTGAAGAGACAGGAGATGGAACTTCCATGGCGTGCCCCTTCCTCCTGTACCGGCTCTGACCCTTCCTTCTCTCACACTCAGTCTGCAGTATGTTCTGGTTTCTAGTCCGGGAAGTCCCAGTCCCCTGTCCTCTGACCAACTCCATTCCCTGGCATGGCCTTGGTCTCCCTCAGTCCACTGCCCCACGCCATGCTCTTGAGTGGCAGCTGAAGGAGTGCGTGGTGGGATGTGTTGGTGTGCCACCCGCCTCATTTTTAAAGTCTCTGGTCTGATTTCTTGTAGTGTTGCTCTCGTGTCTGGTATGACCTGTGCAGACATTATTTTGTCCTAATACTTTTTTAAAAACTGGCATTGGAATATTTTGCTCTTCTGGGAATGTGAAGCAAAGATACATGTTGTCCCTGACCTCTCCCTCTTTTGTGTCCAGACTTTGCTCCTAGCCTTCCATCCCTGCCACCCTTAGTGACTTCAGATCCATCTCCAGACACAGTCAACAGACGTCCACAGACTTCTTCCTTGGCTTCCACAGTTTTACAGGTGACCAGGTAGTTGCTGCAATAGAACATTTTGGAGAAAATAAGGAGCATAATGGTCTGACTGATTGTTTCTAAGTGCGCTAAAGAGCTTGGTGGAAGTGGTTTTGTGTGACTGGTGTCTGCAGGTGCTACTGGTCAACACCAGATGCTTGACCACAGGCTACCAAGGGATCACATGACTTGAGATACCCAACAGGAGCTTAATATAATCTGATCCACTCAGGCATAGCATAGCAGCATCCCACCATCAAATATAAGCCATCCATACAACTTGGAGCTTGAAAAAACAAAGCATTTCAACAGACTGATGGTCATGGAGTCAACTTATTTGACTAGACCTCATTACTCTGAAGCCACTGACCTGGTAGACACTGGGTTGCCTTTTTGAAGATGCAGTTACAGTGGTAGTTGGGTGAAAACACCTTGTAGGATGAGGATCAAATGCTCTAAGTCTGCTACCAACATATGGTACTACTTCCCCTGGAAGGTTTCTGGGTCTGGGAATCAAGGAGTGAAGACGGGAGTATCTTCTCACTGTCATGCCTGGGAACCAGTGGTGAGGTTTTACTTGTTGTCTTCCAAACTTTGGGTCTGCCGCTCTAGATTTCTTAGTTCCTTGGGGATAACCACTTCTACCAGAAGACTCAGCAATGGCTCCATTACACAGGAAGTTGAGGCTGCCAGCCGGCCACATGGGGACCTCATGCCAGTGAATAAGCAGGTAAAGAAGAATTTCTGTCCTGGCTGGGCTGACTGACTCCATCCATGGTGGCTTCTTTTCAGATAGGAGAAGCAGGAGTACTTCTTCATACTGCTTAGTACTCCCTTGTCCTGGCACCAGAGTCAATGGAAAACCACAATCACGCAGTTCAGCCAGGACTTCTGTGGCCTAGACCCTTCAGAGCTGAAGGTTTGAGTCACCTCACAGGAGGGAATGAAGACTAGCTGGTGTGCCTGCTGAGGGCAAAAGGCACATGGAGCAGGCAGTGAGGAGCTTGGTCACGTGGTCAGTGTCAGAAACTGTGATCGTGGGAATATTTTTTCTTTGATGGACCTACATTTTCGCATGTATTAACTGTTTTCTGCCCTCTTCCTGTTGCCCTTCCATCTTAATAAGATGCTTTAACAGTAATTAATCCTATATCTCAGTATTTGAGTTACAGATATTCAAAAGCAAAGTGTCACTCACCTAGAATAGGAACAGCTATGCTCACAGGCATATAAAATGCAATCTCTTCTGGGAGGTGTGTTTTCAGATGTGTGTGTGAGATGCATGAAGTTAAGTACGGTTAAAAAGAGGTATGGGTGAGTATCAAGTAGACAGGGGGTGGCCTGTGGTACCTTCAAACTCCATCAGCTTAACTAAGGTAAAACTATGTGTTACCTTTCAAGAAATGAGATGAAATTTTTAAGTAGTAAGCTGTTTCAGATAGTTTTTGCAAGGGAGACTCAATTTAAATGAACAAATAAGATGAAACTTTGAAGGGAACACCTTATCAAAGTATTTTGCTAGAGTCTACCATGCATTCAGAAAAGGAGAATCTTAATTCTGATTAATAAGTGCCCAGAAGATGAAATGAAACCATGGTTCAGTGAAGTTTTGGCAAAGGAAATTGGCTTCAGTGGGTTGAGGATTGAATGGAGGATTTCCTGAGAAGTATTAGAAAGCACATGAGGCAACCTGCTTCTTCTTGGTCAGAAGGAGGAACTGCACAGTTTCACATCCAGTGATTGGGAGCAAAGTCAGGACTCAAGGCAGGTCTAAAGATGACCACGAGGCAGAGACCCAGAGTCACACAGAGATGCGAAGTCAGCTCCTGTCTTCCTCGGTCACTTGGGCCTCTGGAGTCTTCAGGGAGAGCTACAGCCCACCTTGTCCCTTCTAGTAGGGTGAAATGTCAAAGGAGGTGTCCGCATTCACTAGACATCATGGAGAAGGCTCCCCACGTCGCCCTTCTGCTGAGCCTCAGGGAAGCTTGATCAGAAACTCAACAATTCATATGCAAAGCTGCCTGCCTGGGGTGGCCCTTCCTCCTCCAGCTGCTGCTCATCTTCAAGGACTTGTTCACCAGGTACCATCTGCTGGTTTCCCACACCCTGTTGCCATCTGTGCCCTGAGACTTCCGCGGTCTCAAAGCCAACTGGAAGAAGGTGTCACTGCTTTGTACTGAGACCAGGGCACAGCTGGACTTCAGCAGTTCCCTGAGATCAAAGCATTTCAGGATATTTTGATTCATACCAGCTCCCATGAATCACTTCCCATCAAGCTGACTAGACCTGGATGACGGAATGCATGGGTGTAAGCATCTTATGTGACCCAAATCTGAAAAATGATCCAAGGTGAGCCTGCAAATAGAACAGAGTTATCTAACCGCAGCCTTCCAAAGACATAATATCTGAAAGCCAACTCATTGGCTATATTTACTGACCGAAAATTCCCCTGAATTCTGCCTTATTTAACAAACTCAAATAGTAATTAATGTGTAGAATTACTAGTTACTGTTTGGTTTTACAAATACTAGTTCATCCAATCCTTGTGACAGTCCTCTGAGTTAAGTGCTGATATGATCGCATTTTACAGGTGAGGAAACTGAAGTAAAGAGAGATTAAGAAGCTTACCTGAGGACACTCAGCTAATTAGTGGTGAATCTAGATTCAAACCCAGATACTTTGGTCCCAGAATCCATGCTCAATGAATGAGGGAAAGGTATAGATTTTAAGGAAAGACGTATCAAGAAAACAGAGATAGACTGTAAAAATAAGTTACCATTTGGGGTTCACTTCATCTCTTTCTCTTGCCAACTACAGTGTCATGATTAATCACAGGACTAGTAAATACTACTATGTTTAGCCAACATCTAATTTACCGTTTGCCATTACATTAAGAATTGTGCTGTTTCTGGTGCATTATCTCCATTATCATTCATTCCTTTGGCATTTATGGGGCTCCCTGGAGTTCCAAGCAAGGTGTCAGGCACTGTGGTCTGCTGTCTTTGAGGTCTCTAAATGAGGATTAAATGGGATCATGTTGGTAAATACACTGATTAGAAGCACCTGGAGACAGTTTCCAACTTACACAAGTTCTAGATCCAGAGTTAGACACAGCTGGAACCCAAGACCTGGTCACACCCATCCCTCCAGGGGCAGGTGCTGTGGTGGTCTCCATTTCACAGGTGAGCATACTGAGTCACGAAGATGTCAATAACTTGCCCAGGTCACACAGCTTAATGAAAGACATGCCCCATAGCTGACCCATGCAGGGGCAGAGATACCTTCCTTAGCCTGGCCAATCCAGCAGTTCCTGGGAAACAAGCTTCACGCGGAGTTACAGGCCAGGGTAATGGAGCTGAGCCACCCTGACACCCTCAGAAGGACCTTAGGAGAAGGTCCCTGAACTCTAATTGGAGTGCCCTGGTTCTGCCCTTCCCAAACTCTGACTGCCCTGTTTGCTTTAGGTTCTGTAGGCTCACTAGTATCCTGGGGGACCTTTGCCCTTTGGTTTCTCAAGTCAGGCAGAATCAGATCCTTTTTAAAAGTTTTTAAGTTTTGAGAGGATCCCACCAAGTTGCTGAGCATCTCACTAAATTGCTGAGGCTGGCCTCAAATTTTGTGATCCTCCTGCCTCTGACTCCCAAGTAACTGGGATTACAGGTGTGTGCCAATGCACCCAACCAGAGCCAGATTCTTTATTTGCATCAACAATCATTTTAATGAGAAGCCCTCTGTTGAATTAGAAATTTGGAGGATCACAACTTTGGAGGAACATTTATGCTGGAAAAGGCTACGAGAGGGACTTTGTACCATGGTTAAGAAACTGCTCAAAATGAATGAGAAGCTTGCCTCATGCATAAAGACTCTTAGCTGAAATGTGACATTTCTGCATAAGTTGAGTCAGACTAATTATTTGCATTGAAAATGTATTGGTTTCTCATAAATGCACCACATTAGATACAGACATAATGTAATTTATGTGACTCGGGCCTTCTTTAAAGGAAATGCTTTTTGAATGAACAGAATTTATCCTGGCTGTGACTGGTCCCCTGAAATTCACAGTTCAGTCACCACCAAGCAAAACAGGTCTTGGTGACTTTTATTTATAGATAAGAATTGCTGGCCACAGTCAGGACTGCTTCAGTCAAGTCATTCTTTGAGATTAAAAAATTAAAACAAAAACAAAAGACAGCTTAGGTTCCAGGAGAGAGCTTAGCATTTTACTGCATAGCAGATACCCAGGTAATTAGACACGTGCCCCAGCAGTATGCCGTGTGGGGAGATTTCTGTGTCTCATGACATGTGGCAGTGCTGGACTTACTGGGTGGGGTGGCAGAGTCCTCTCCTCTCCCATATCCACTGCATTGTCCCCCATGAAACGTGGGAACTGTCTAGTTCTCTGACAGGTCATGAGTGACACCTGCCAGGTGCCACTTCAGGGCTGGAACACTAAAAGCTCTCCTCTACCTGGCCTGAGCCACCTGGAGACCAGGTGCCGAGATGGCGGCGTCCTGTGGTGAACAGTCTGCATTGCCAGTCACCACAGAAAGGAGAATCACAGTCCACGGGAGACCTGGCAGCAGTAAGGTGCAGCCTTTTGATGAGGTAAGCATCAACTCATTAAGAACTTAGAGTGTATTTTTAAGTTTTAACTTTTTGGACCTCTGCCTGCTATTAACCTGAATAAAATGGCAGATAAACCCATTTTCTAGGTTTCTTGGTAATGCTGATAATTTGGGGAAAACATTCTTAGTTAGGGAGGGTCTGTCCTGTGCATGGTAGGGTATTGAGTGAAATCCCTGGCTTCTGCCCACTGGATGCCAGTAGCACACCCCCTCGGCCACCAGTAGTGAAACGTCTCAGATTTTGTCACATGTCCCTTGAAGAGCAAAATCACCCTGAGTTAACGAATGAGCTTGGTACGCATGGCATTATTCCCACTGTCTTCTCCTCTGTGCTGAGCAAGATACTGTGACTTGGATTCTGCTCCATGGCAGAGCGCAAACACTAGATTACGCCAAGAGACCTGTGTTCAGGGCTGGGGCTTCGCAAACCACAAACTTATTTCTTAAAACTATCTCTGGTTAACTTAAACAAGAAAAAACAGATTTGTTAGGAAGCTGGAAGTGTGACATTTGAGCAACCCGTCTGGCCACCCAGGGTCCACAGCAGCAGACACTATGGGCTGACCCTTCTGTCTTGGGTTCTCTGCTTGGTTTAAGATTCTGGGAGACAGGATTTGGTTTCTCCCAGTCATGACCCTCTCTTTCAGCTTGGCGGTGGTGGCCATGGTGCTGGTGGTGGCAAAGCAGCCACAGCATCCTAGGGAAAGGGAGGCACAGAGTAGAGGAGGGAAGGGAAGCCCGCAGGCAGGAGGAGCAGATGTCTATCACAGGTGTCGCTCTGTGGCTCAGAGGTGAGTCGGGATACCTGCCCGGCCTGCTTCCAGTACAAGGGCCAAATGAGATGATGTGAATGCAGTAAAGGTCAAAAGGCAACCTTGAGGTGTCAGACAGGGCACGACCCAGGGCTTGTGCTAAACGGGGCCCTGCCGTGCAATGATCAGGCAGGAGTCTGGGGCGCGCTAGAACTTTCTCACCCCAGTGGTGGGTTCCAGCCAGAAGCTTTGGCTATGAGGTGGTGGATATCTCCAGGCTTTTGAGGAACATGAGAAACTCCCATCTGCTTCCCCACTCAGGGCCCCAGCCTCAGTATAGAGGCCGGGGCTGGACTGTGGGAGGCCACACCAGGCACAGCAATTCAGCTGCCTCCTTTGTGTGGAAAACCTCTCTCCCACTCTATTCTGCTTTCTCCCCGCCTACATGAAGAATATAAATTGTGTTCTAGAAAAATGAGAGATTCCTAAAATTTACATAATCTAATCCCTTGGGATAAAAGGAAAGAGGGAAAAATAAAACCAGAAAAGTCAACGAAAAGAAGGTAATTTAAACCTGACCCCAAATCCTGAACATTAACTAGATGAACTCCCAAGAAACTGGTGACAGGGTAGGGAAGGCTGTAGCCTTCACAGAGTCTGATTTTGGGTCAGTGTGGAGAATGCTTACCTGAGGTCTGTTTGGTTCAAGATCTATTATTTCTTGACAAATGATATAATTAAATAAATGAAAGTCCCTATGGCTGTCTTCAGGGTAGGAGCGGCATAAATCAAGCTAGCCTCAGCTCTTTCCAAATCCAAAATGTATTTACATTTGTTTGGAATGACCACTTTGATTCAATTGTGCTCTGTCATTCATCAGTAATTCCATCAGTCCAGTTCCATGTACACAAATCTCCAGCTCCAGGGAGGATGTGCTTTGCAAATCCATTTAGCTCCAGAGGCAGACAGGAGACCCTTGCAGTAAATCGCATCAGCAGAAGAGTGCGACATCACATTACAGGTATTTGATCAATTTATCACGTGGAGGCAAAGAGCGATTGTTAAAAGCAATCATGTTCAAAACACATGAGGGACTGGGCCTCTCCAAGAACTGGAAATCGGAAGTTGTATCCTCAGACCCAGTCAGGAAGCTTCCTGGGAGAGGGTGAAGGCTGAGAGGGAGAGAACAGTGTTATTTGGTAGTCTGTTATCATTCCTTTGACACCAGGGTCACCGGGCTCCTCAGCCACTCATTGCATGAGCGCTATGACTAGGTGCTGCGGATGCAAAAGTAGACAGAGTGTCTGTCCCGAGGCGATCAGGGCCTCGTGCTGCAGACCCACACAAGCCAGTCACTGTGACCGCAAAACTGAGCTTGTGCACGTGGAAGGTGAGGCAGCCGCTGCTCCTGGACGTTATAATGCAGGAACAGCCTCTGGGAGGAGGTCGGGGGTGGCCTCCTCCAGGAAGGGAGGGTTTACCTGACATCCACAGGGGAAGGAGGAATGAAGCAGGCGGAGGGATTTGTAGGTGGGGTGGAGAGTAGCCGCTCCGCTGGGATTCAGAGAGCTGGCGCATGTCCAGGGAGGTGGCGGAGAGGCAGGTAGGGTCAGGCCATGCAGAGCCCTTGGAGGCCAGAGTTCTCGTCTTTATCCTATTACAAGGTATTAAGCGGGAAGCGACATGATGAGATTTTCATTTTGAAAAGGTCACTTTGTGCTGTGGCGCCACAGCAGGCCGGTGCCGGAGGGTGAGTGGGGGCGGGTCAGACTCAGCAGATCATCAGGAATCCAGGCAGCAAGGCAGCCCCAACCTGAGTTGGGCCGCTGAGCACAGAGAGGATGGGGCTGCAGGTGGACCTGCCACTGAAGGTGGCAGTCCAGCCTCGACTTCTTGGGCATGCCTGCCCAGGATGTAACCACAGGTGAGGCGAGGAAGTAGTGGGACCCATGGGAGAGGCATTAAGAATGGTGGCTACCTGTGGGGATGGGGTCTGGTTGCTTTCTTCGTGTCAACATCCAGTCTTCCCGGCACCGTTTATTGCAAAGTCCACCCCATCCCCATGTGTGTTTTTGGCACCTTTGTTGAAAATCGGCTGGCTCTGTGTGGATTCCTTTTTGTGCTCCTTCTGTGTTTTATCTTATGCTAATGCCATGCTGCTTTGATGAATATAGCTTTGTGCTGTATTTTGAAGTCAGGTGTAATGCCTACAGCTTTGTTCTTTTTGTTCAAGGTTGCTTTGACTATTTGGTGTCTTTTGTGCATCTTTATGGAATTTTAGAATTGTTTTTTCCTATTTCTGTGAAGGATGTTATGGATGCTTTTGGAAAGAGCTTACATTAAATCAGTAGCAGCAATCCCATTACTGGACATTTATCCGGGGGAAATAAAATCAGTATGTCGGAGAGATCCCTGCACTATTTATGACAGCCGAGTATGGAGTCAATATAATATCCATCAACAGGTGAATGGCCAAAGAAAATGTGGAATGTGTGCCCAAGGAAATACCCTTCAAAAGAACGAGAGACAGCCCATCATTTGTGGATAAACCCGGAAGACATTATGCAAAATGAAATAAGCCAGGCATAGAAAGACAAATGCTGCAAATTTTTACTCATTTGCAGATCTAAAAACAAACAAACAAACAAACAAAAACCCCCACCTCATTGCTAAGGGGTATAAAGTAGAATAGTGGTTATCAGAGGCTGGAGAGGGTCCATGGAGGGGTGGGGGTACAAAATGACAAGAGGAGCAAGTTCTGGTGCCCGACGGCACAGCAGGGTGATTAGCTGACAATGCTATATTATACTTCAAAAAAACTAGAAGAGAATATTTTGAATGCTCTCATCACAAATGGTACATTTTTGAGGTGATGGATATGAATTATCCTGATTTGATCACTACATGATATATTCATGAATAGAAATAGCACACTGGACCCCATAAATATATGTAATTATTATGTTTCAGTTGAAAATAAAACAAAAAAGAAAGGAGTTCAAGTTTTAGTCAAACTATTTTAATTTTTGTCTTAGGAAGCCAGAGCCTGCCCCTCCTCAACTTTGCTTCTGATGGGCTCTGTCCCTATTGTTCATCTAACCCTCTTATTATACTATATAAAGTGTCAATGAAATTTTGATGGGAAGCATGTTGAATCTGTATAGTGCTTTTGGTAGTTGGCCATTTTAACAATGTTAATTCTGCCTCTCCAAGAACATGGGAGGTCTTTCCATCTTCTCAGGTCTTTTTCAATGTCTTTCTTTAGTGTTCTATAGTTTTCATTGCAGAAGTTTTTCACCTTTTCTGTTAGATTGATTTCTAAGTATTTTATTTTTTTGAGTCTATTGCAAATGGGATAGTTTTTATTATTTCTTTTTTCAGCAGATTCATCATTGGAGTATAGGAATGCACTTGATTTATGGCTGTTGATTTTGTATCCTGCTACTTTGCTGAGTTCATTTACGAGTTCTTGAAGTTTTACACTGGATTTTTTTGGGCCTTCTAAATATAGGATTGTGTCATTGGCAAACAGTTTGAGCTCTTATTTTCCTATTCATATCCCTTTCGTTTCTTTCTTCTAATTGCTCTGGTTAGAATTTCAAAGACTTATGTTGAATAGAAATGATGAAAGAAGGCATCCCTGTCTTGTTCCTGGTTTTAGAGGGAATGTATTCACTTTTTCTCCATTTAGAATAATGTTTGCCTTGGGTGCTGTGTATAGCCTTCACAATGTTGAAGTGTGTCCCTTCTACCCCTAGGTTTTCTGGTGTTTTAAATATGAATGGATGCTGTACTTTGTCAAATGCTCCGTCTGCATCTATTGAGATAATCATGTGGTTCTTGTTTTTAAGTGTATTTATGTGTATTTATTTATTGATTTCCATATATTGAACCAACCTTGCATCCCTAGGATGAACCTCACTTGATCATGATGCATTATCTTTTTAATATGTTTTTGTATGAGATATGCCAGGATTTTATTAAGAATTTTTGCATCTGTGCTTATCAGGGATATTGGTCTGAGGTTTTCTTTCCTTGATGTGTCTTTGTCTGGTTTTGGTATCAGGGTGATGTTGGCTTCATAGAATGAGTTTGGCAGAGTTCCCGCCTTTTCCATTTCATGGAATAATTTGAGGAAGATTGGGATTAGTTCTTCTTTAAAGGTCTGGTAGAACTCAGCTGAGAATCCATCTGGTCTTGGGGTTTTCTTCCTTGGTAGGCTTTTGATGACTTCTTCAGTTTCATTACTTGAAATTGATAACAACAACAAAAAAAAGTCAAGCAATGTTGGGTATTACTACAGTGTTTCAGGAGTTCAGAGAAGGAATTGTGTCCTTCCTATAGGGAGCAGAGAAGTCTTGGGGAGTGAAACTGAGGTGGCTTTTGAGCTGAGTGTGGATGCACTGCCACTTGGGGAAGTGAGGTGCTGATGAAAGGCCCAGGGGAAGGAGTGCCTGGTCTGAAATGGCCAGCTGGCAGGCGAGGGCTGGGGGCACAGGAGGTTAGCACCCAGAGCACAGACCAGGGGCTCAGGCTGCCCCAGTGAAAATCTCAACCCAAACACTCCCCAGCTCTGTGACCTCTGCAGATTCATTTATTGCTCCATGGCTCATTTTCTTACCTGTGACATGAGAATAAGACCCTGGACTTTACAGAACCATTATGGACTTTGCATCCCGTGCATGGTGAGCACCACGTCCATGTTTGCTATTATCATAGCAGCAGGAGCCCATGATGACACACAAGATGAGGCTGTATCATCGAGGGGCCAAGAAACCAGGAAGCAGAGGTGGCAAATAGTGGGGACTTCCCAGATATCTTTCTGCTTTTGATTTCTAATTTCATTCCAGTCTGTTTGGAGAATATACTTGAGTGACTGGAATCTTTTATATTTTCTGAGACTTGTTTCATGACTGAGGATATTAGATATTAGATATTAGAAAATGTTACCTATGCTTTTGAGAAGAATGTGTATTCTGCCCTTAGATGGCATGATCTATAAATATCAATCAGGTCAAGCTGATTGATGGTGTTGTTCACATCTGCTATATTCTTAGTGATTTTCTATCTGCTTAATCAGTTGTTGAGAGAGCAGTATTGAGATTGCTAACAATTGTGGATATGTCCATTATATTTATCCTTGAAGTCGTATCAGGTTTTGCTTCCTGTTTTGAATCTCTGTCATTAGGGGCATGAATATCTAAGATTGTTGTATCTTCCTAAGGGATTATTCGCTTTTCATTACAGAATGGCTTTCTTTATCCCTGGTCATGTTCTGTACTTAGACATCTCCTTGATGTTAATAATGCCATCAAAGCTTTCTTTTGATTGGTGTTTGCATGAAATTGTTCCTTTCTTCTTATTTTTAACCTTTTAGTGCCTAAATATTTAAGCATATTTTTATACACAGAATAGTTATGTCTTGTTTAAAAAAAATCAGTGTGAATCTGTGTTTTTTGATTGGAATATTTAGAATGTTTACATTTAACGTAGTTACTCAAAGGGTCGGGTTTAAATTCATCACTTTGCTGTCCTTGTCTGTTTTTCTATTGGCTCCAACTGTCTTATGTTCCTTTTTTCATCTTGTCTTCTTTTTTTTTTACTCTTTTATCTTCTCTGATTGCTTATTAGCTTAAGCCTTTGTTTTGCTTTCTCTGTGGTTGTCTCAGAGTCTATGGTCTACTTTTTAACTTACCAGAATTTATATCCGAGCAACATCATGTCACTTTACCTGCAGTGCAAGAACTTGACAATTGCTCACTTCTGTTCTCTCTTCCTGACTGTTGTGCCACTTTGTCATATGTTCTCTTTTAATGCACGTTATAAACTCCACACTATGTTATTATTTTGTTTAGGCTACCAATTGTTTTTATTTATTGATACATTTTTATTTGTTCTAATTAGTTGTATTTGACAGTAGAATGCATTTATAACATTTTGATAGATCATACATAAATGGAGTGTAATCTCTCATTTTTTCTGATTGTACACATTACAGGATCACATTGGTCACACAGTCATATGTGTACAGGAGGTAATGATGTCTGTTTCACTCTGCTATCCTTCCTACCCCCATACCCCTTCCCTTCTCTTCACTCCCCTCTACCTAGGCTAAAGTAATTCTATTCTTCCCTAGACCCTCCTTATGGTGAATTAGCATCTGCATATCAGAGAAAACATTTGGCCTTTGGATTTTTGGGTTTGGCTTAGTTTGCTTAGCATGATACTTTCCAGTTCCATCCATTTAACAGCAAATGCCATAATTCCATTCTTCTTTAAAACTGAGTAGTATTCCATCATATATGTGTGTGTGTGTATCACACATTTTCTTTATCCATTCATGTGTTCAAGGCATCTAGGTTAGGTTTGTTCCATACCTTAGCTATTGTGATTTGAGCTGCTATAAACATATGTGGCTGTGTCACTGTATAATGCTGATTTTCCTTTGGGTATAAACTGAGGAGTGGGATAACAGGGTCAGATGGTGGTTCCATTCCAAGTTTTCTGAGGAATTTCCATACTGTACATCTCAATTAATGCAGAAAAAAACATTTGACAAATTATATCACCCCTTCTCTCTCCAATTGTTTTTTAAAGAAATTCGAACAATTGGAAAATATTTTCTATATATAGTCTGGAAGTGACCATTTCTGGTGCTCTTCATTCTTTTGTGTAGATTCCAATTCCCCATCATTTTCCTTCTTCCTGAGGGACTTCCTGTAGTGTTTTTTTGTGGTGTGCCTTTGCCGATGATATATTCGTTCAACTTTTGTGTATCTGAAACATTATTTCACCTTTCTTTTTGGAAATTATCTTTCGTTGGTTGATATTTTTTATTTTAGTACTTTAAAGATCTTGCTCTCCTGTCAATAATTTGCTTGCATTATTTCCTACAAGGAGTCTGTTAAGGTCTAGAAGTGAGAAGGTCCCCAAAAGCCCACGTGTGAGACAATGCAAGAAAGTTCAGAGGTGAAGTGATTGGGTTAAGAGAGCCTTAACTAATAAGTGGATAAATCCCCAGTAGGGATTAATTGGGTGGAAACTGTGGTAGGTGTAGTGTGGCTGGAGGAGGGGGTCCCTGGGGGTGTGCCTTTGGGGCTCATATTTTGTCCCTGGCGACCAGAGCTCTCTCTGCTTCCATGTCCTGAGCTGCTTTCCTCCTGCACATCTTTCTGTCATGGTGCACTGCCTCACTTCAGGCCCATAGTAGCAGAGCTGGCCGGCTGTGGACGGAGACTTCTGAAATCATAAGGACCAAATAAACTTTTGCTTCTCTCTCTTTTTTTTTTTTTTTTTTTTTTTTTGTTGTCAGATCTTTTGGTCACAGAGACAAAAAAAAAAAAAAAAAAAAAAAAAAAAAAAAACTGACTAAAAGGGAATCTTGTCATTTTTATTTCTAATCATTTACATTTAACACATCTCTTATCCTCTGCTGCCTTACTGATTTTATCTTTTTCATTTGTTGTGAGCAATTTGATTATGACTTATCTTGTAATTTTTCTCATATATTTGTATTTGGAGTTTATTGGGATTCCTGCACCTGTGGGCTTTAATTTTCATTATTTGGAGAATTTTAACCATTACTTCTTCAAATGCTTCTTCTGTGTCCCTCTCTCTTTCCTGATCTCCAGTTATACATATGTTGGGTCACTTGAACTTTTCCCTCTTCTTGTGGGTGCTGTGTTTAAATTCTCCTGTTTCACTTTGAATAGCTTTTATTATGATACCTTCAAGTTCTCTGATATTTTTTCTGCAATGTCTAGTCTGCTGTTAATCCCATCTAGTCTATTTTTCCATCTCAGATGTTGTGGTTTTCATCTCTAAAAGTTCAATGTTGGTATCTTTTACATATTTGACCATGTGGATGACTACTATAGCAACCATTTTAATGTCTTTGCTAATGCTGACATCTGTTTCAGTTGTAGGTCAGTTGATTAATTTTTTTCTCTCTTAAAGGGTATTTTGTTTTGCATCTTTGCATGCCTGGTCATTTTTAATGGTATACCACACACATTGTAAGATTTCTCTTGGGGTTTGTGTGTGTGTATGTGTGTGTCTGTGGGTATACATATGTGAATTAATATTTGGATTTCTATAGATTTTATTGAGCTTCTGTGACAAAGTTAGGTTGTTTGGAAGTAGTTTGATCTGTTTGGCTCTTACTTTTGAGATACATTTAGTTGAGATAAGAGCCATGCTCAGTCTAGGGTTAATAATTTCTAATTACTAAGGTAAGCCCTTCCATGCACAGGGCCCAGACTGATGGTTCTTTTCCTAACCTCTGGATATTTGTGTACATGTGCTAATCAAGATTCATTTCACCACATGAGAATCTCCAGAGCTTTCTCTCTGTGAAGCTCTTTCCTCTTGGCGCTCCATCCTGTGAACTGAGCTGCCTTGTCTCTCTGGACTCTCAACTCCGTATCCTCAAGTCAGGGAGTCAGCCAAGCTCTGTCTGGTTTTGCCATCCTGGCTGCAACTTGGGAACTCTCTCAAAGCAGGAAACTGGAGCAAGTATAGGACTCATTCTCTTTGTTCACTGTCTTTCTGAGCTCACTACCCATCATTGCCTCAGTCCTAGTTTGTTTTGCAAACCATTGTTTCCTATATTCTGTTCATTTTTTTGGTTGGCTTAGGTGGGAGGGTAAATATTCCTGTCATTCCATCTTGACTGAAGTCTAGCTGCAGAATTTGAATCTCATTCTATAGGCAATGCAGAAGCACAGGACCACAGAGTGGTGCTCAGTTCTGGATATCTTGAAGATAATTCTAGCAATTTGTTTTGTGGAGGGACTGAGGAAGGCAGTCACAGAGAGAGTGTCTTACAAAGTTTCCCTGATGTGACCTGGAGAAGGCATGTTTGTGAAGTTCTGAAATCTGAGTATGGTAGGTTTTCCTAAAGTAAAATACAAGGTCCAATCCTGCATATTAGAAATACTAGGCAAGTAATCTGTTGTACATTTGTAGTATCTAGTGTGTCCCCGATGACATAAATTGAAGGCTAGGTAAGGCAGAGATTATTTCCCATGGTACCCCCATAACACTAAGTGTCAAATGCCCTCAGAATTGGGGATTCTGGGAACCACCAGAGTCATCCAGAAAGGCCCCACTGAATCTCCTGGCTGGGGGCTCTGTGGACTTACATAACCTCAGAGACTTCCAAATGGCTCTTCTCCTCTGGACAACATTTGAGCCTGGTTCCCATGAGAAATCATGATGTTTTATTCATGTGCATTTTAAAACTTTGAGAATAGCAGAGAATATTTTAGGATTTTTGAAAGCAAATCTCCACATGTGCTTATCACAGAGCCTTTGAATTTTCAAGTCACTGGAATGAGAATATTTTTCTTCCAAACCACAAAGTCTCAACCCAGCTGGGATCCTTACATTTGAACATTATGTTTCCCCAAGTTGCTGGTGCGCTTAATGCTAAAATAATATATTTAGGATAATAAAGTAAAGTGGGGAATAAAAAAAAGCACAAGGCACAGTCAAATAAAATCAGTCTTGAGAAAATGCACCATTACCACTTTGGAGTTGGGCTTAAGTGGAGTCTTTGTGGACTGGGTAGGGAATGAATGCCTGGTCGAGGGACGGAGATCAGAGAATGTTAACAAGTGTGTGTTGGTGGAAGACTGTGAGGCAGCTGTGAGAATGTGCTGCTCTAAGGGAGCAGTTCTTCTGTGGTGAGGAATGAGGGTAGCAGGGCATGCTGGGCGCTAGCCGCTACTGTCCCAGAGTTGACTTCCTCTGCAGAGGGAGGCTGGGCCCAAAGTCAGGCCTTCACCTTGAATTCCTTCAAGCTTCACAGTGACTGGCAGACCATCCCTCAAGACCCTTACTGACAACCCCTAATGAGACTCCCGGGGAGACAGAAGCCCTGTTAACGCTTCAGAGAAAAAAATGCCTGCAAACAACAGAGACACTTTTCTAAAAGCTGAAACCCAGAAAAGAATGACCTGCTATTTTTTCAGCATGTGCATGCAGTGAAACTACTGGGCAACTATTTGTTATGAGGAGAGGCGGGTGGGTTGAGTGGCAGGAGATAGGAGCAGGACGAATAGAGGACCCGGGCAACCAGCGAACCTCGGAGAAGAAGACCCCACTCTCCATTCCCCGGGGTCCGTGACAAGCCTGACTGCCGTGAGGCAGTGAGCATTACGTGCTCTGGGAAAACGTCCCTGCAGCGCTGTTGTCACCTGCCAGATGTCTTTTGGATACTACTGTGGCGAGTGGGCTCCCTTTTCTGGGATGATATTAACCACCTTCCCGTGCTGCGGATGCCCTTGGAAGCTGCATGTGACTGCCCCATGATGCTCTTGGAGACCGATGACGGCTTTGGATGCTCAGAGGGCCTTTCTCTTCCTCAGGCGCCCTGTCCCACCAGTGATCCTGAACCTTTGACCCTGCCCCTGCCTTAAGAAGGGCATGTGACCCCAGCTGTCCACTTAGGGATGCATTTCCCCATGCAGAGTCAGGTGAGGGTGGACACAAAGCCCAACAGGACCATCCAGGGTCTTCTGCAGGATGTAGAGATGGTGGGGGGCGGGGAGGGAGGGCCTGTTTTCCACTGGGGTTGCTGTGTCAAGCGGCTGGCTGCAAACACATGCGGGGAAGGAGAAGGCCACCAGAGAAGCATGAGCAGTGGCATCCAGATATGCATTTGTAATTTTGTTAAATACTCAAAGGAGGTTTGTTTCATGACAGATGGAGGATTTTAGGGACTAATGATTTCACAGCTTCATAATCACAGGCACTTATTTTTGATATGAGCCTGCTTTCTGTCACGTGGATTAAAGCCACCCTTCAATTCCTTTTCAGTCCTCTGTCCAAATGACGAATGACCCAAATCAGAAAAGTACCGGCTGGCAGAGACTGGCGGCCCGTAATTTCACCCCTACAAGGAAGGGTGGCAGCTGTGGTGACTGCTGATTCTTCCCTCCTCCAGGAATTACTCTTTGTGGAAAAGTTAATCCTTACGTCCTACGTAGAAGGAGAGCTCTAACAAGAAGCGATTCTCTTTGACAGTTGGCAAAGTTGGATGGAAATTTGGCTATCCTTCCGCTGGTTGGCTCTTCTTCATAAACTGGGTTTTCTGGGAAGAAAATAGAAACCTCCAGTTTCTCAGTGGCTAGAATAGAAATCATAAGAGCATGACTGACCGAATCTATTACTGAGCAAAGCAGAGCGAGAACTTGCCCATAGTTTGGTATCAGTTTTGAGCCTGTGTAGGGAAGCAGTGACCCTGGGCTGAGGTTTTCTGATATTTAAGGAAGTGTGAACCTTGTTAGGTGTGTGTTATGGGAGGAGGTTCATTCTCTCCTCAGGCTCATTGGAGACCATGGACTTTGCTTTGTGTGCCAGGAATCTCCCTTTTCTTGTTTGGCTAGGCCCTCCTGTGGGAAATCCCTTGGGTTCACCCCAAACCCATCATCTATAAGTGCTTGTTATGAAGGAGAGTCTTCTTGAACGTACATACACATACACACATGTGCACATGCATTGGAAGCATTTTCTTAGTGTACAGCAACATGGGGACAAGTCAGAGAATTCGGAAGACATCACAAAAATTATTTAGTTTAGGGGTTGGCAAATGATTCCTGTGAAGAGCCAGGTAGTAATTAGTTTTGGGTTTGTAGGATATGCAGACTATTGCAACTTGTCAACTTTGTTGTAGCATAAAAGTGGCTTTAGACAATACGTGAGTGGCTATAGTTGTGCTTCAATAGAACTTCATTTGCAAAAAAAAGTGACCCCTGGATTTAGCCTGTGGCCTTGTTTTTCTGAGGTCTGGTCTTGTCCTATGCCTTCAGTAGGGAAATGGAAAGCCACAGTGATCTGTGTGGTCACGAAGCTATAGTTGGCAGAGCCGAGTTCCGATCTCAGACCCCGAGTCCCTATCAGTTGCATTTCCACTGTCTCAGGCTCTTCTGCAATTTGTTGAGGGGTATTAAGTGCCCGCCCCCCATACCTCTCGACCATAAGGGCAGGCCCTAGGGAGGAATCCATTAGAACAGGCTTGTCAACTTGAGTTTGGCATTGCCACCCTGGGTGTATGAGGCAGTCCCCTGCCTGTGCGTGTGTTAAAGACAGGACTCACCAGGTTTCTGCACAGGCTCCCAGAGCCAGCTTTCCCATCATGCCTTCCCGTGACTGAGAACCAGGCTCCAAAGCATTTCCTATACCTGCTGGTCTAGACCAGCCTTGGAGTCCACCCAGTGAGTTATGAAGATAATTTCTTCAGATTCCCAGAGAGAGAGAATGGTGCTTTCTGATGGAATCAGGAGCACTCAGGTGCTTTCCCGAGCGCCACTGCCTCTTCTTATCTGTGGCACCTCACCACCAGCCCCAAACCTCATCTCTGTGTTCAGCCTTTGTAGATAGTCAGGCTCACTTATCTCCCCACCGCTGATGTTTACTTATCTTGGCCGCAGCACTAATTATTTTAATCTCATCTCATGGATTGCTTGCACTCCTTTGACTTTGAATCACTAGCTTAACCTTGTACTGAATATTTTATGATTTGCCTTTATTCCAGTGGTGGAAAGTAAACTCTACATAGGTATATGAAAAGCTATAAAAGCTAAAATCCTCTTCTTTCCACATATTAGAGTCTTATGAAGGACTTAAAGTGTTTTATTAATTGGACCATATGAAGGTAAAATTATTCCCCAGCATTCCTTTGACCCATTTGATATCTCTTTCAGCAAAGCTAAACAGGATTGAAATGTCATTAGACCCAATTCTGCCACTGATTTGTTTAGGGGTTGTTTGGTTGTGAAGAACAGAAACACAGCCAGGCAAACATAAACAGAAAATAAAATGAGATTTATTGGGAGAAAATGACACAGACCACAGAAGGCCAGCTTGGTATCTGGAGGGACCCAAAACCGGAACTGGCGTGTTGGGGCCAAATTACTTTTCACATCTTCCTGGGGCTCTGCCTCCCATTCGCTCTCATCTCTGCAGTTTTCAAAGAAACTGGACTCAACCTGGTCTAGGGTTCAGATCGCCAGCTCCGAGCCCATCGCCTCTGAGCCTTACACTGGGCACTTTATAGTACTTAATTTGTCAGCAGGTGAACGACTTGTTCTGTTTACCTTCAGGATGGGCTTCCTTTAGTTCTCAAGACAAACAAATCCATTGGTTTTCTGACTCTCCAAATCTGTGATTAAAGACAGTGTTGGTGAACTGTGGCCCCTGGCTAAGTCCAGTGGCTGTCCGTTTTGTCATTGAACTTCCGTTGGAACAAGCCCTGCTCATCCGTTTTCATAACATGTGTGGCTTCTTTTACACAACATCAGCCACACTGAGTAACTGTACCAAAGACCGTATGGCGTGCGAGGCCTACACTATCGGCTGTCCGGTCCTTTACAGAATTTGCTGACTGCTGGGCTAGAGAGGTGAGACAAGGGCAGTTTTAACCTCAGCAGGTCAGACGTGATGTCTCTGATGGGCTCTTGAGTCAGAAGACAGATGAGGAAGCCATCTGGAAACCCCGCCTGCTTCTCAACCCGGTGGAATCTGCTCAGGGACTTGTTTCAAAGAGCATCAGCAAGTAAGGGTCCCCCACAAAATGTGCTAGATCAAATGTTTTCAAGTCCAAGTTATCGTTCAAATAGTTGAACAGGAAAACAAAACAAAGCAAAACAAAACAGGCTTCTGAGGAGTGGGAGGTGTGACCAGGGTCTGGGCACCTCTTCCTGAGACGTTGCAAACCATGCATTGGTTGAGTGGCCTCCCCTTTGGCCTGGCTGGAACTGTTGAGCTGTTCTGACTAAAAGTGACAATAAAGTCTGCCCGTGACAAATGAGGATACGACCCAGACGAGGCCAGCCGTGTGGCTCAGAGAAAGATTTTGGTGTTTTCATTTTCTTTGGAATACTAAGGCTCGGGGGCCAGCAGGGGAAGGCCCTCTGGGTTTCTGTGACTATGTAGCCACTGTAGTTTAGTGCTGCCCTTTGGAGATTGTGTCCAAGGAAGTGGGGTACCCAAAGGAGAGTGTCCTATCTCTCCCTTCTGGTCACTGATGTCCCAGTCTTCTCCCTCCCCTGAACAGGGCCCCCCTTATCCAATTTACAGCTCGAAGCCTTCATTCAGTTCCAGGAGCAGCCCATCCTCTTCACCATTCTTTCTAAATGTCTCTATCATGCAGTTTGCTTTTTAAACTGGGCTCTTTTATTTTAATATTCGAGGTGCAGTGTTCAGTTTAATGTTCCTCTTAACGTCCACGAGAACGATAGTAGTTGTAACTTGGCAGCATCGTCTACTGGACACCTCTTGTGAGTAAAACATTTGAAGTACTTTATCTCATTTGATCTTGTATCAGTCCTAGAAAATAAACACAAATAGTATCCCGTTTTCTCAATGAGAAAATCGAGGCTTGAGGAGAGCCAGTACCTGAAGCCCAGTGATTGGTCTGTTTACTCATTCAACAAATATGTTGCCCTCTTCCTGTGCTTGGTGTGGTGCTGGGTGTCCTGCAGTTAGGAAATGGGAAGGGTGAGGCCTGTTCTCAAGTAAAGCAGATATTTTAAGAAACAAACAGCAAAACAACACAGTTCCAACGTGGGATAAGTGCTTGGCAGGAGAGGGTCAGGGTGCCATGAAGACAGTAGCACATGGCCATCGGGACCCTGAGCTGGTCCAAACCCCAGTCTCTCTTTCAGGTCTGTGTTCTCGAGGGCCTTAGTTAAGCCCTGCCTCAGTGTACAGGGTGGAGTCAGGTTCAAGGGGACCTTGGAATTCCCCAGGCCTGCCCAGTGTCTCGGGGAGGTGAATTTCTCAATTGCCTACCTTTGCCTCTGTCTTCTTCAATCAGAGGCCCTGCAGTCTTTCCAGAAGCCTTTTCTACTCTTGTTTCTTTCTCATTTTTAAACATCTAAGCAAGCCTGTCCTTCCTTCCTTCCATCATCCCTCCTCCCCACTTCATTTATATTATTTTATTTCTACCTGGGACTATAATCTAGTCAATTCAATTCAGCAAATATTTGTTAAGGAAGCTCATGTCTTAGCAGAGTGCTTTCCATAAATATTAATTGAACAAAAGATTGTGTTGGGCTTAAAAGAAAACAAATTTAAGCCAGACAGGATCCCTGGCTTTGCCTCTGGCTGGGCAGAGAGATACAGCTCCCCACAGTCCAGGGCAGAGAGAAGCAGGCACAGAGCAGAAGGGTCGCTTTAGCTGGTCTGCAAAAGTCCTTTCCTGCAAAATTTGAAGAGATTGGGCTTGTTTCACAATCCCGCAAAGAGATCACGGTGTCAGTTTATGTTAAAGCACTGATTTAGAGTTTGCTCCTTAACTGAGTCTAAGGATTTTTTGACTCAAAAAAAGCATATTGTTTTGACGCTCAGATAATGCTCTGCAGGTCATGGTGCCGGGTGCAGTTATCAGCACTGTCTCCGGCGGCAGAATTTTTAGGATGGTGCAGCTAGTGGTAGCGAGCAGAGAGGTGACGAGGGGGAACAGAGTGAGTGTGGTGTACGACCAGCTCAGACACGTGTGTGGACCTGGTCACACAGCAGTACTCCCAGTTGATGGTTTCCATGTGCATCGCTGGCACTCAGGCAGAGAGCTGGATGCATGTCCACAGATGAGTATGTGATTTACGGCTCTGCCATGGAGAGCTCCCTCCATCCTTAAATCACGTGCTCCTTCGCTCTGTTCTGCGAATCCCCCTGCCATTCTCTTGACGTGCCATTCCTCTTACCACCTTGTGTGTTTCCCGGGGCTGCTGGAGGAAATTGCTATAAATGGGGTGCTAAGCAATGGAAATTTACTCTCATACTGTTTTTGAGGCCGATGCCTAAAACCAAGGTGGTGGCAGGGCTGTGACCCTCTGAAGCTCCTGGGAGAATCCTTTGTCCTCTTCCAGTTGCGGGTGGTGTCCGGCAATCCTTAGCAGTCCTCGTCTTGGGGACCATACTCCAGGCTCCCTCCCTGTGTGTCTGTGTCTTTGTGTCTCTCCTCTGTGTCCGAGTACCAGCTGTTGGGTTTAGGGGCCACAGCTTCCCTTGATCACATGTGCAAAGACCCAATTTCCTGGTTAAGATATTCACGGGTATCATGGGTTAGCACAAGGATACCGCTCTGGGGACACAATCCAACCTACCGCAAAGCTCATCTTTCTAGGAAGCATCCAGAATCCCTCCCCTTCTCACCACCTCCAGTTGACCACTCAGTCCTGACCACCAGCCTCCCTCTCTCGGGTGACCTACCTTCCTGCCTCCTATAGTCACTTTCTACCCCACAGCCAGAGAGAGTGATCTGAAGACTCCATCAGAGTGTTTCTTTTAGGGGACCGAAACCCAAACCAGAACCACCACCACAAATGACCCACCAGTGACTTTCCAGATTCCTCATGCAGCCAGCCATAGAAGGTCTTTTCTTCCCATCTTCAAATGTCCTGAACTTCCTCCCGTGTCCATTTATGGTACTTGCATCTGCTTGGGAAGCTCTGTGTGACCTTTGCTGAGCAGACTCCTCCATTAGTCAGGTCTTATTGCCAGTGTCACCTTCTCAAGGGAAGCCACTCCAGGTCTTATGATCCAAAACTTTCATCCTGCCCCAAGTTCCCCGCCAGCTCCTCTTATCTGGTCACACTGTTGGTTCTTCTACCCAATCATCTCAGTGGCCCCGATTAGCCTGTTCATTTATTTTAGACAGGTATGTCTGCCTCTGTCTGCATCCCACTTAGATAAAGATGCAGTTGGAGGAGGACCCATCCCCTCCATCCCCTTTCTCCCTGGTACCTGAGTAATGACTAGTACTAGTTCCCTGCCGAGTGAGGATGGAGGAGTGGAGTGACTCAGAAGCAGGCTGATGACCTTTGGTCATCTCATCTCCTAGCCCATAGGAGATTAAAATAAACCATTAGAAGAAGGGGTGCTGCCAGCTGCAAGCAGATAGACCTATTGGTGCGGGAGGAATCTGAGAAGGGTAAAAAATTTCACGAGAGCCCTGATGTGTAGCTGGGTTGGAGGATATTTAGTGTGGGGGCACATGGCTGGACACCATTCTGAGCCCTTTACACATGTAAACTCACCATGTTTCACTGATTCACATGCTGCCCCTCCCTGCATTTTAACATCTCTAAAATTGAGATGCATCTTACAATCAATGACATTAACATACCTGGTGATTTCAGCCCTGCTGGCAGCCCCACAAGTCAGCTGCTGTTCCGTCCTGGGATGATGGAGTTGAACTTTGACTGAGTCCAGAGCCTGAGCTCTTCCTAACTACATTTATGTCATGCCTCGTCACCTGGATGCAAACCGCACTATCATCTTCCCCTGTCCATCATCTTGGCGATTTGGTGACCCAGGGTGAGCACGCATTTGCAAACAAACTTTTTTTGTCACATTCTTTCCTGCCCAATGAAAGGCCTTCTCGAACAGCAGCTCATGCACACTCTAAAGGGGTTCTGGGTCACCTGTGTCACAGACAGATTGGATACCAACTTAGGTTTCCCTGGGGACTTTGATGATAAGCTTAGTGCTTTTTAGCTACAAGAAAAGAATTTCTAGGCTTCAATGAGTTCACAAGAGGACACTTATTTTCTCACTTACCTGGACATCCGGGAAGGGATGAGTGTGTTACTACCCTGGACAAACTCAGTGGCTTAATGATGCTTTTGGGGACTCAAGCTCTGCCAACCCCAGGGGTTGTTATCACTTCCCTCCCAGGCAGACAAAGTCATGTCCCAAAGGGAAGGTGAAAGTCATCATCTCTTCCTGTCTTTATTTGGATTAGAAACAAAACAAGTAAAAACCCAAACTTCTCCACTTTTCCTCAAGTCCTCTGGAACTGGCCAGATTTGGGTCATAAATTCAGGCTATAACTGCAAGGCATGCTGGGAAAGCTCGTGCTTGTCCTTGACAGTGGGAGGAGCTTCCCAGCAAGGGAGCAGGTGAGCTGGGCTTGTGGGGAGGTCCAGGAAGCCGTGACCGGGACTCTTGCTGTCAACTGGTGCCATATTAAGCACGCATGGTGGATCAAGGACACTGAATCTAAATTTCCAAGAAGCTTTTTTGGGCTCCTTATTCTCCATGTAAGCAGCTGCAAAGGTTGGTAATAAATATATTTTAGAAAATTTTCTGTTCTTCATGCTTAAAAATAAAAGCCTTGTGTGTCTGTTTTCTGGAATATTCACTCACATAGAGTTCCTTGGCCTCTGACAATTCCATATCAACTAGGTATATATTCTTGACAGTGAATAAGTTGCTCTTCTAATTGGCCCATCATATGGCAACTAACCTGCAAGGTGGATGTAGATTTTGATTCCTCAGCAAATTCAATGATTGTTTCTAAGCCCCTTTCCTGATTTCTTTTTCTCTTGTTTGTTTTTTCTGTCAGAGTAGGAAAAATATTATAAAAAGTAAGATTTAAGTGAAATGCAGGCATTTTTGCTCTGCATTATCCATGAGATGGATAATTGAGACTCAAGATTTCAGAGAGTCTTGGCCTTCTTCTTGAGCAGTTGAATAAAATATGTCCAGTGTTCTGTGCTGCTTTGATCCCGCACTATCAAGTTCACAGGGCCACTGAATTTCAGAGCCGGAAGGCACAGCAGAGGTTTGGAAATAGTTTCATTTTTTTAATATGAGCAGTTAATAGCACGCTAACAATGCTTCCTGTTGAAACAGGCTTGGACATATTGAGGAAACCAAGGCCCAGATGATTCACTTAGAGTCACAGGAGTTTCTAGCAGAAGACATGAACTCAAGGGAAGCGCATCCCCACGCCTTGGCCTTCCCTTGCTGGAGCTACAGGGGTGAATGTTACGTTCTGAGAACTTCTTTTCCCTTTCTCTGGTTTCCCTGTTGTGTTCTAGCAGGAAATTCATCTGAGGTGCGGAAACATCATGACCCAAATCATATTTAATTATAAAAGAGAAACGTTGCGGCGGCCTCCTGCCAGTGAAGCATCTTTGCTTCTAACCTTTACAAATGTTCTGGCCAGAATAAATGAAGCTCCAGAGGGGCTTCACCATCTCATTTAGGGACTTCAGACTCGAGGCCTTTCTGGCCTGATCCTGGAAAGTGTTATCAAGGTATGTTTCCTAAGTCTTGTGTACAGGGAATATGAAGGATATAAGGTTTCTGTCAAAAAGCACTCGATTCATCTTCAAACAATGGATGTTCAAATATAAACTGCTTAGGATCATAAATATTTACAAGGCTGACATTTGAGTATTTTTCATGAGAGTAGAGAAAACACATTAGCTGCCATTTAAGTTTTTTTGGAAAGGAATTTGCTTTTGCTGTTTGGAGATAAATGTGTTTGTGGGAGTCCTGTTATTTATGGATTGACTCATTGACAACTTTTAGGAAACTTCCATCTTGTGGCAGAGACAAATGTCATTAACATTCTAGAAAATCCTATTATGCTGATAATGGTCTTAGGCACAGAGTGGTCAAGTAACTAGGCCAAAGTTGCCAAGTTAGTAAGTGGGGAACTGAATTGAAACCCAGGTGGTCTGGCTCCCAGGTTCTTGGTATTATCACTGTGCTACACTGCCCCCACCCCCGTTTTACCTGCTGTGGTCACCCACTGACTAGGTGCTCTTGTCAGTATGTGGCCAACCAGCTGCAAATCCTATTGTGTTCTCTTCTCTCCTTTCGTTGTGGCTGGATGCTCAGTTGCTGGAAGGGCAGGAGAAGGTTGGGCAGGGGAGGTCTAAGAGTAACCGGTCTCCTCTCTTCGAGGTTTCCTGCAGAAGCATTGATCGACAGACCTGGTCCTCTACTGAATGGGACATAGCCACCTTAAAGGAGCATCATCATGAAGAGCACAAAACCAGGGGTGTGGCGCTGGCTGGTTTCCAAAATTTGCACTTAGCAACTTCATATTAGTTTCAAATTGACCATGTAGGAGTATTTACACCATAGAAATTGGTCAACTCTACAGATCAGGGCTCCCTCCCCTAACCCTAGGCAGTAGTTTAATATTTACTAGAACACTCTGGAAAAGAATGCAGGTCACCAAAAATCAGTTAGATGTAATTTCTTCCCAATCAACAGAATGTCCTTGCCCTGGAGATAGACAAACAGAGCCCAGCCGAGTCCCTACCTGACACCAGTCAGGCTTATTGGCTGCTCCCCCTTGGTCAGCTCAGCTCTACTCTGGCTTCTGAAGTCTCACTCCCAGGTACCTCATGCCTATACGTGGGCCCACTTCTGGGTGCCCCTGGGGTGATGGCAGCAGCTATATCCGAATGGTGCCATGGGCTGAATCTCGCCTTGCCTGGCAGCTGTTGACTCCCTGCTTTAGCCTCCAGGTGGTCTTTCCAAAGCACAAGCTGGGTCTATGGTTAGGCCCCACCCCTACCTTTCTGGTACTGGGAATTGAACCCAGGGGCACTTTGCCACTGACCTACATCCCCAGGCATTTTTATTTTTTCATTCAAGTCCTTGTCAAGTTGCCAGGCTGGCCTCGAGCCAGCCTGCCTCAGCCTCCTGAGTTGCTGGGATTACAGGTGTGAGCACCATGCCCAGCTGGTTAGTCCTCTTTTAAAGAGCAATGCCTCTGTGGTTGAAGGCTTCTCATGGTCTGCTTTCCACCCAGCCTCTGCAGCTTTGTCTCCGGCTGCTGCCTCTGCCCACCTTACATTTTAGCTTCACTGAAGTCTGCTGCTGCAGGGGACCCCTGGGACAATACTGTGGGTGAACTGTGAAGACCACAGGCCTCCCTTGCAGGCTGTGCGCTCCTGTATCTCCCCCGCTCTGCGTGCTTGTTAGTCACCAGAGATGCCGTCCTGCTCAGTTGAGTCACTGTTGTGGGTCTCCATTGGTTAGTCCACTCACCACCACTTCCTCATCTTTTGGGGGAACTCTTCATCTCACCCCTACCCCACTCCATTTTCATGGTTCTGTGTGGCAGACTTTTGAATACCTGTCCAAGATCATATAGGACCTCTTGGGTCAAGTTGGGCCAGGCGATGTCTCTCTAGATCACTTGGGAATGGGAAGAGATCAAAGGGAAAATAAGCTGTCTTTCTCATTGCCTGACATGTAAGATGTAAAATTCAAAGAACTGCTAAGAGCCATATTCTGAAATGTGGGTGGAGGATAAGGGAGGCTGGTCTCCAGTGGGAGGCAGAACCTGTTGACATAGAGCAAAACAGAGATGAGACCTAGGAGAGAGGTCCTCTGGATTGACTGGTCCCAAGCCTGGGTTGCTCTGAAGATAGTGTGATATTATAGTATCTTTCCAATAAAAACCTCTGTTTGCTTAAGCTAGTTTGGGTTGGAATTTTCTAATAACTTCTATAAGGCAGGAAAAAATGCCCTATTCACCCAAGATATCATATCCTAATCCCTGGATCCTATGAACAGGATACAATTCATAGCAGAGGATAATTAAGATAGCAGATGGAACAAGGTTGCTCATTAGTTGTACAACAGGGAGATTATCCTGGATTATTCTGGAGACCCACTGCTATCATAAGCTTCTGTTAAAAGTGGAAATGGAAGGCAGTAAGGGACTTAAGAGTGACATAATGTGACAAGGAGGAGTCCATCTTTGTGCCTGAAGTCGAGGATGCAGGAAGGGCCTTGAGGGAAGCAGGTAGCCTGTGGAAGCCGGGAAAGGCCAGGAAACAAATTCCACCCTGGAGCTCCACTTTCCTTGATTTGAAGCCTGTCGGAGCCTTGGTGGATTTCTGGTCCACATAACTAGAAGACAAAAAATGTGTGTTGTTGAAGCCATTAAGTTTGTTACAGCAGCAACAGAAAACTCATACACTCTAGCAAGCTTATAATCACTAGGAGCACCTCTGCTTTTAGCATCCCAGACCTTAAGACCCCCTTCTCCAAACACATCTCCCCCGTATTGCCCTCAGTCTTAGGCTGCCTAAGTAATATTCATGTTCTTCCATCTCTCTCACCCCATATTGCATTTCCTCCTGATTATGCAAATCTTCTCGCAAAGCCATTGACACTGGAAAGGCCCACAATTGAGCAGCAGTAGCCGGAGTGGTTTTGATTCTTGCCGTCACTGAGAAGGGGCTCTGGCCTCGGCAGAATGCAGCGCCATGCTGTTCTGCAGAGTGGCTCTTCCTGAGACAGTCCTAGGAAAGCATGTTGACAAATACCATGCAAATGACTCCTTGTGATTTCTGTTAAGTTTTAATTAAGGAAAACTTTAAATTAAAACTAGTTAAATCCCCCCTCCCATTTAATTAAAATTGTCTGACAGCCCCAGCGAGTTTACCTTGCATCTCCTGCTTGTTTCTTCTGAGAACTCTAGCATTTGATTTTTATCCTTCTTCTCAGGCTTTTCATCTAAAACACAGGTTTAGTGACATGGAAACTAGGGCCATCTGTGTGTCTTATGAGATGAAGTGGATCCATCAGTACATCTAAATTGTGTGATTAAGACCCACTCTAATTTACATTCAGCTGGCCAAATGTATGGCTTAAGACCTTCATGTGGATTTTGATTTTATTTTGTCCAACATTTTAAATGAACAAGATGCCCCATAAGTTGAGGTTTAATGTCCATTCCTCCTCCAGAACTTTTATTGCCTCCTGAGTTTATGTATAAGACCTTCATGATGTTATAATAAGAGCTTGCGAGGACTCAGAATGTGATTAAATGTTGTAAATAGCAACTAAAGTTTTCAAGTAAAACAGCCGTTTTGCTTAAGTTTTACTCAGAAGTCCACATGAGCATGCTATATGTGAGATTAGGCTGTTTTGCATGGGGAATAATTCAGAGACCACTGGAACCGAGGACATGGGTGAAATCTGTAGCCAGGCTTGGGAACTAGAGCTCAAATCACAGTTGGGTGTAACTAGTGACTTAAAGCGAATGACTCAAACTTTCATTTTCCTGGTTTTTTTTTTTTTTTTTTTTTTTTTTATTGTGAAGTGATTCAAATATATAGACCAAGGTAGCAAACTCACCAGTCATCTTTATCAAATCCTAACATTTGGCTATATTTGCTATAGAGTTTTGTAAGAAATTAAATATTATGGGAATCCCGCCTTCACTGCCTCCTACCCCATAGTACTCTCCTTCTCTTTCCAGAGGAATTTCTGTCCTAAAGTTCATGTGTGCTATCCTTGTGTTTTATTTATCTATCTATTTATTTATTTGTTTGTTTGTTTTTGGTACTGGGAACTGAACCCAGAGGCACTTAACCACTGAGTCACATCCCCAGCCCTTTTTATATTTTATTTTGAGACAGGGTCTTGCTGAATTGCTTAGGGCCTCACTAAATTGCTGAGGTTGGCTTTGAACTTGTGATCCTCCTGCCTCAGCCTCCTGAGCCTCTGGGATTACAGGCATGCACCACTGCACCTGGCTCCTTGAACTTTAAATACTTAATACACATGTTTTCAAACTTTGCATAACTGGTATCCTACTGTGCAGATAATTTTGCTCTTTTTTGACAGTGAATTGTGTCCACGTAGCTTTTCCTCATTTGAAATGTTTTGCCATTTTCTGTTGTACAAATGACAGCTTGTTTTCTGTTTTTCTAGCAGTAGATTTAAAAATTGCATACAGTTAGAACAATTATTGTGCTTGGCCTCAAGGGAGAGGTTTTCTAGTTTGTAAACATGAATAGAGGTTGCTGGGATTGAGTGTGAGTCGTGAATTTTCTTGAGTCTCAGCATGTTGTTGTCCATAGTCTGGGTGTACCTGCTGTGTGAGGGTCCTGCTTCCCTGCATCCTTGCTGCTTGGGTGGTCCCCAAGACTACCCCTCAGTCCAGTGGTTTCCTAGAATGATCACAGGTCTCAGAAGTGGTGATTACTCATAGCTGTGATTTATTAGCAAGAGGATCCAAAGCAGGGATAGTAAAGGAAAAGGGCCATGTCTGAGGAGGCAGGTTTCCAGAATTCTCTCCCAGGAAAGTTTTACAAGGCAAGCTTGTCCTCCAGAAACTCATTGCAGCAACCCCTGGGAAGCTTATTTGAGCCTCTTGTTAAGTCTGGAGTTTTTAATGGAGGCTGGTCATACAGGCACATGCAGCCTCTGTCCCCAGCTGAAGTCACCGAAGATCTGCCAACACAAAGCAGACATTTGCCATAAATCACAGGGTGTGCACAAATTGTCTAGACAAGCTGCTACAGCAAAAAGGCTCCAAGTGTATAAATGGACTTATCAGGTAGAATAGTCCAACAGCCTGGTTCCTAGGAGCAGCCGGTGGCTGTCACACAAATAGGCCTTCCTGGGCATATGCAAGATTTGAGCAATTGGCCTGCAGAGTTCATTCCTCTGCAAACTTGCCAGCTTGATGTTTTCATCTTAAAGTTTTAGCCAAGTTGATGAGTGTAAAGTCGACTCTCCTTTGTTAATTTGCATTTCCTTGATTACAAGTGAGACTGAGTGGGTGTCCCTTCTGTGAATTGCTTGTTTGTATGGAATGCCTATCTTCTCATCAGAATTTCTGTCTTCTCCTTATTGCTTTGCAGAACTTCGCACATGTTGAATATTAAATCCGTGGTTAGGTTTATTTGTTGGATCTGTGTGCTGTAAATATCTTCTCCCCATCTACTATAAATTGCCTCTCCCTTCTATTCCTAGTTTATTAAAAGTTATTCTCTATGAATGAATGCTGAACTTTCCTGAAAGATTTTTCTTTATTTATTGGTGTTTTCGTCTCTTGTGGCTTCTGTAATAAATTACCACAAACTAGATAACTGAAAAGAATAGAAATTGATTTTCTCCCAGTTCTGGAGGCCAGAAGTCTGAAATCAAGGTGTGAGCAGGGCTGGTTCCTCCTGGAGTCTCCGAGGAGGACCCGATCTTGCTGCTCCCTCAGCCCCTGGTGTCTGCTGGGTTCCTGCTGTTCCTTGGCTGGTCACAGCTTTGCTCCCATCACTGAACCTATCTTCACCTCAGGTTCTCCTCTGCTCTGTCTTCTCTGTCCCTGTCTTATAAGGACACATGCCATTGAATTTAGAGCCCACCTGGACAATCCAGGATCATTTCCTCATTTTAAGATATTTAATGATACACAAAGACACTTTTTCCAAATAAGGCAACATTCAAGGTTCAGGTCTCAGGATCAGAACATGTCTTCAGGGGCTACCAGACTGCCCATAACAATAGAAATAATCCTGTCATTTTTCTATTTACAGCTGCTCATGTAGTAGATCATAGTTATAGATAGTCTAATGTTGAACAATCCTTGCACTCCTAAGGTAAATACTGAGTGTCCCTAGTGTTTTAATTGTGGGTGCAAGAGTGTGTGTGTGTGTGTGTGTGTGTGTGTGTGAGAGTGAGATAGAGTGAGAGGGAATATCCTCCTAGTTAGCATCTTTTCACTTGTATTCATAAATGAGATTAGATTGTGGTTTACATTCTGGCCCAGTTTGGGCAGTTTTGTTTTCAAGATTTCATAACACGTGTAGCCTTCCCTCTTTCCTATCCCCTGGGATAGTTTCTAGGAGGTATGGAAGTTTACCTTTTGGAGCTGCTCGACTTCCTAGGGCTAGTGATTGACAGTTTGGTCACCGATGATGCTGACACCTGTTTTAAAGTGCTCTTGACTCCAGGGTGCTGGCTGCCTCCTAACCCTGCCCTCTCCTGAGATGTCTCTGATTTGGCCCGATGCTCTCCAGCAAGAAGCATCTGGGGTATAGGAGGGAGGCCTGGACAAGGACTCCAGGATCTGGGATGCTCACTTATTGCCTGGGTAATTTTGGTCAAAATCATGATCCCCTTCTTTTCTGTTTTTGAAAAATAAAGTCTCTTCTGCTCCTTGGCAGGACCAAACATGAGTATTTTATCAAGTTCCAGAGAGATTATCTTTTACAGAAGAATGACTTGAAACCCCACAGAATGTTCTGGGAGGAGTTGGCCACTCCTTGTCTTAGTTCATCCTCTCCCTGCCTGAGGAAAGAAACTTAGAGATTGGTTTGTCCCCATCCACTAAGCAAAAGGACTGGCCTTATCCAAAGGTGACGTAAAGAATGTTCATTAATGAGCTGAGCAGAATTCATTTGACTTTCAAAAGTGCCCCAGTTGATTAAGGACAGCATTTAATATATTAATGGGGGCTTCCACATGCTGAGGTCTTCCTCTGTTCAAGGCATCCTGCTGAGGTCACTACATGGGTCCCACCAGCTCTCCAAGTCTGCCACTTAGTGCTCCCCATTTTATAGATGGGAGCACCAACATTTGGTGAAATAAAATAACTTACCAGAGTCACAGAGCTACAGACATTAATTTAATCCTTAAATTTATTTCCTTCATCTGACCAACTCACAGACCTGCCAGAGATTAGCTGGTGGAAATCCCAGAAGGCCTCATTCAGAGGAGAGACAGAGCCTGCAGCATCTGTTTTCATTAGTTTGTTTTTCCACAGTGGGAGTGGAACCCAGGTCCTCACACGTGCTGGGCAGGTGCTCTGCCACTGAGCTGCATCCCCAGCTGGAGCCTGGGCGTCTCAGCCATGCTGGAGTCTGACAATATGGTAGCTGGAGCATCATGGGACCTGCTGGGTGAGCAGATCACAGCTTGCTCACCACGCAGAGCCTCCTCCTAGGCATTGACTCACTGGAGATCAATGCTAAAAGGATAGACCACTGAGCTTTTCCAGAATGATCTTAAGTACTGGTTCAGGCAATTTGTCCCCAGTTGTCATTGCCCTACTCAAAATGGGGAGAGGGACAATGAAAAGAGCACACTGCTGGAAAAACATGGCGAAGACCCTGACCACACCCAGGGAAACTTGACCCATAAACATGACAGTGTTGGTGTTGCCTGTTCCCATGTTCAACAGACCCTGCCTTGGCATCTCCAGAGGCAAGATGGCTGACTGATGGGCCTCATTGACCAGCATAATTGGGCGTTAATGAGAAGTATCACTTTTGCCCCATGAGAAGAACAGATGCCTATCTGGATGTGCTGCTGCTCAGTCCTCTTACAAATAAGGGTTGCAAAAGTTTTAAGGTGTTTAAAAAAAATAACAGCCTGTTCTTCTTTGGGTTGGTTAAAAGAGAAATGAAAACAAATGGCCCTGTCAATTTGGGTAACTCCTTACAACTGGTGAAAGGATGCAAAACACATTATCTCAGTCACGGAAGCCTTCCCTGTTCAGCTTCTTAGCCTTGGTAATGAGGGGATAAATGTGAAAGGATGATCTACGTCATCCCAAGGCATTTTATCACAGTGCCAGGATGTCTGAGAGCCTGGCAGCATTGCTTCTGGAAGGCGATTCTTCCAGGAGCCGGTGACGTTGTAATTGCTGTTTATTTAAAATAGCAACTTGTACTTAACTAACCTAATTTCTAGAGCCACCTCTTTGGCCTTTCAGAGTGATCCACACATAGTTTCTTTGAGATCAATGCTGTGATATATGCCCTCGTCAGAACTGGTTTCATAAATGTTTGTCGAATGAGTCAAAGCTTCTGGGGGTTGTGGGGTTCTGTATTAAAGTTCTGCATGGACAGGTGCATCTGGATACCTCTGTCTGAGATGGGACCTGGAAACTACATTTGATGCAAAGATGCAGAAGATGTGCTTCTTGCCCTTCCAGCAGCTGACCACCCAGGGAAAGGATGATGGGCAGGTTTCCTGTCATATGCTGGCATTGCCGTTGGTTGACCAGAGGGTTGTTCCTCCCTGAGGGATTGTGTGGAGAAAATGCTGAGGCTTTGGGATCAGCAGAGAAAGCACTGTAATCAAAGACAGCATCTGTCGTGGGCTAGTGGGAAAGGTTGTACCCTGCTACACATCGCCATTGCTGATTCCAAGAGCGCAAACGGCCCACATGCAGTACAGCAAGGGTCAAAGCACAGAAATGACAAAGCCACAGGAGGTGGTTGTCCACACAGAGATGAGAATACCTTCCCCTCAGCACCAGCGGTGGCTCTGACCCATTATGCCAGGCCATGTGTGCCTCGGGGAGCAGAGGACAGGACGGTGGTCTGCGGAGATGCCCTTGAGCCAGGCAGAGCTATTCCGGAATGGGCACATGCTGGCTTTCAGGTGCTGACAAGCCCAGACACCCCCTGTCTTTGGTTACACAGAGAGCTCGCCCATAGATGGGAAGGAGGGGACTTGGTCCTTAGGCCCACCGTGGGGCTTTGAGGAGCCTCCAGTCTGGTGTGGGGGCTGGAGTGGAGTCCTTTCTCCCCCGCAAGCTTGCCACACACCCTGGCATATGGATTTCAAAATAAGACCAACATCAAACTGGACAATAACTTAGTTTTTTAAAATGACACAAAAGTTACATGCACTCTAAAATTAAAAAAGGCCTCTCCCTGAGTTTTTTAAACTATAAAGCTTTGTAGAGAAGCACTGTCTCGGGGTGCACCCCCTGAGCCCTGGAGCCACGCCTTCCTCCTCCTCCTCCTCCTGTATCTCATGACCTATCCTGCCGGCTTCTAAAACCCCCTGACAGACCATCTCTGTTCAAAACCTTCATTTTGCTCATTGCAAAAATGCAGCATGCTCAAGTGACTGCCCACGACTGCTGCCCGGGGCTCCCTGAAAGCGCATCCTGTCCCTACTCTGCTCCTGCAAACCCTCTTCCTGCCTTAAGCTTCGCCCCTCTCGGTTCCTCAGCCAGGAGCGTCCTCTCCCCTGTGGGAACCCTCTTCCCTCCCTCAGCCTAGTGTTCACATGGCTCCTGCTCATGGGGCTGCCTGACCCCTGTTAAAGAGACCCTCCTCCTCACCTGCTCCAGGTCGGTCTTTCCATGGCTTTTCCCGCTGGCCAGCAGACTGTGCTCCATTTACAGGTTATGCTTGTTGGCTGTTGCTCCCAGTTATGCTGTAGCCTCTGAATTACAGGAATTTTTTTTTTTTCCTGTTAGTTCATGGATCTATACCAGGTGGGTCCTGAGTAAATATTTTCTAGATGAATGAATGAATGTATGAATGAATGCACGAGGGTTCAGGTTGCTGGGAACGGGGAGTGATTCTCACGAGGGGCTAGTGTGGACATCTAAAAGGTCTCCATTGCTAGGGTTTGACTTCTGGGTTATGAGTTTTCCAGGTAAGAGGAGGGTGAGGTGGAAGAGAATTTGGATTGTTTTCAAGGTAGCGGGGACTGCGATTACAAAGGCATAGGCTGCTGGAAAGGTGACTTTGAGAGAGCACGCTAGTGACAGCGATTGTGTGACATCCCCACGTCCCCATGTGCCTGTTTTGAGACTCTTTATCTTAAATGATTTATCATATCCTCCTAAAGTACAATGGTCTGTAGGCATTGAAAAATCTGAGTCCAAATTACTTTGATTTCTAATACTCCTCTGACAACCAAATTTCTATCAGCAGTAATTTGAGACCTGAGAATGTAGGGTGTCCTCACCCATTCCAGATGGACTCCTAAGATATTCAGAAGCATAAATCTGTAAATCTACAGCTGTGAAGCTGGAAGTTCAGAGACTCAGTTTTATTGACTCCATCTCAGAGGGAAAGGGGGTGAAAATGACAGCGAAGGTAGCTGACTTCTCTGTCCTCGCTGGGAAGTTGCCCAGAGAATGGAAATGGGCTGAGCCCACCGACTTCTGTTCCACATCTGAGAGTCATGTGACAGGAGGCCCCAGGAAACGCTTAGACTCTGGTGTCTCAGATAGAGGAATGCCAGCCAGGTTCCTTTGGGGTTATAAAAAAGGTTAAATAAAGGTTCACAAATTCTATGTCTGAAGTTTAAACAAGAGCAAAACTCTGCAGCAGAGATGTGGAATGGCATGGTGGAGAAAGCACTAGATTTTGAGTTCTAACCCAGAGTTCAAATCCTGGCTCTCTTTCTGTGACCTTGACCCAATTCCTTTGCTTTCCTGAGCCTAGGTTGTCTCCATTATAAACAATAGTTTTGTTATGTGAATAAAGCAGACACTCAAACTTGTTAGTGATAGAAAAATCTCCAAGTTATAATTCAGGCAGACAAGCACAAGTGTTTTGTAAATAAAAAGGATGTTGAATCTAGAAGTCATTAGACAAAATGATGGTGCAGGAGATTACAGAAAGAGATGATGGCGACTGGAAAATACCATTTTGTGTTTCCTCGTGTTATTGATGAAGTAACACGGGTGCACTTGGGATTGGCAAGGGGCGCCATATGCCTTGCCTGGGAGTGGAGTCATAACTCATTACCGTTAAAATGAGATCATTAGGATGACATATTGCCAACAGAAGGAACAGAGGCACAAAGCTCCAGAAAAATAAACAGCTCGTGAGTGAGGCTCCATTGATAGGAATGGTTGAGCAATTATAATATTGTGGCTCATTCTTCATGCTCAACCCGTCAACAGACATTGCTGAGGAAGATAAGATGAGGAGAGGTTCTCTTTAGGGGAAAAGACAGAAGCACTGGGTTGTTAACTGGCCTGTTATTGATACTCTCTGCTGGATGCCTTGTTATTGCCTTTAGCTGACCAATTTTCAAGCTCCTTTCTGTGTTCGAGGAATCCTCTACCTTCCGTAGTCTACTGGGAGGGGATGACAGGCCCTTCCTGTTAAGGATCCCAGTGACAGAGGGTACCATCCAGCTTCTTCCTTCTCCCAGGGCGTAAGATAAAGACCAGTGCATGAGTGAACAGGATTGGGGAAATATTTTTCTGGGTACTCAGGGTGGACAAGATACCTGCATTTATTTGCAAGCATGTTAGATTCAGAAAATGAAGTACATTGGTTTTTGATTGAGTGTGACTTACAGGAGAATGAATGACAGGATTTGAGCCTAAAATGAAGCCAAGAATGCAAATCAAAGTGCTCTGCAAATTGTACAGTACTGGAAAAATGTTGGTCCTTTTTAATTTTCTACCTTCCGGGGTTATTTACAGACCAAATGAGGCAGTATACAGTATATCTAAAGTTGTTTCGTGGATGATATCAATTGCTGGCAAATGTGTGGGAGAATGGATGGGAAACTTCATCAATTTCGAGGAGGATAGAAAATCGATGCTGCTAGTTTGGAAAGTAATTTGTCTTCCTTTAAGGGAAACTGAATATATATATATATATGAATATGAATATATATAAATATGAATATATATATGTATATATATATATATGCATATGCACTCAGGCCCAGAAATTCCACTTCATGGAACATTTCTTGCATACTCAAAGAGACTTGTACAAGGATATGTATCACAGCATTGTTTGTGATAACAAAGGGATGAAAATAAACTAAAGAGTAGTAAGTGGAATTGATAAAGGTGGTAAGTGTATAAAATGGAATCTCATGCAGCCATCAAATATACTCATCTACTAATCAAGCAAAGGACAAAGGAAGAATCTCTTTGTCAAATGATGAATAAACATTAAAAAAAGATGGCCAAGTTCCCTGGTTGCCAAAGTTCGAATTAAAGCCATACGTTGGCTACCAACATTGGCACTAGTTGAAACCCGTGCTCTTAAGTCTTTGAGAAGGTCGGAGCCTCTGGAAGCCGCTCCTCCTCTGGGGGGAGGGCAGCTGCTGCGAGCATTTTGGAAGGCGATTTGGCATCGTCTAGTGCAGTGGAAGACGCCTGTGCTCCAAACCCAGCAGTGCCCCCTGCGACATGGAGCCGTGCCTGCCTTGTGCCGGAGAACTCTCGTGCCAGCTTGGTGACAGCAAAAAGTTGGGAACAACCCAAATGTCTGAGGCTGAGGAGTGGCTGCACAGGGATGCGTAGTTATGAAAATGGATGCGCAGCAGCTGGCATCCTCTCCTGAACAACACTCACACGAGGCTGAGGTTTTGAAAGCTGGAAGAACACGTACGGTTCATTGAGGTAAAGTCTGAAAGCGTGTGAAACTAAGTGATATGTTATCTATGAGAACAAGGTATGTGAGAAAATCAAGGGAGAAATAAGCATGGCAGGGTGAGGAAATAAGAACCCAAATGTGGGATCCTGGAGGGAAACGGGGAGGTTCATGGGATCAGGGCATCCGTGGGGGAGTCTATGGGACTGCAAATCTAATAGCAGGTGGCAGACCACCAGATTCCATATTCCTGTTAACTTTAATACTCTTTATCAACACTGATAGAGTTTAAATATGTAATATTGGGGGAAAAAAAGGAAAAAGTCAAATGAGACACCCAGCATGATCCTGTTAGTGGCAAAAACTCCAAGTATTGTTAAAGATATCCTTGTGTGTAAATAAAGTCATGTAGGGCACCTGTGTTTAAATAAAGGGGAGTGTGTATGTAGAATGGAATGCGGATGGGATTAGGAATGGGGTGAAGGGGACAACAACAATATTATGAAATATTAAAGATCAAAATGGGACTGTTTATGTACTCTTGATACTGGTGTGCCACGGGCTAACTCAGGGTAGTGAGAGCAGCCATATAACTCTAAGATCCCAAAAGAAAAGAAAGTTTGCTTTGCAAACTTAGATAATCAAAATCAAAGTCAAGTGTTAATTACTAAAACTTGTATAGGGAACATTCCTCGAGCTTGTCTGACAGCAGTCTCTGACACCATGGTCTAAGTAAGCCAAACAGTCTGGACAGAGAGACTGAGGCAATGGTAAAGACTCACCATCGAATGAAGGTCTTTGCAGCTGTTGAGGCTGAGCTAGGAGCTGAGGGGAGGCCTTGCTCTGCCCAGCATCCCAGCAAGCTGTGCTGTGAGCTGCCCGCTGCCTTGCCTCATGCTGTGTGCTGGAGCTTACCATCCCCCAGTCCTTTGTCTCAGACCTGTTGCTGGGCAGAATTACTCAGCCATGCTTGGTTTGTTTACATTACCTCCACATATAGTTCACCTATATAGGCTGACTGTTATGCTTTAACAAGTGTATTAACCTGATTGGATAATGTGCCTATTTATGTCCTGTACAATCCTAAGTAAAATTAGATCCGTGCCTTCAGAGCTCAATCTCCGATGTCTGACTGAGTGCACTGGGGTGGGCAGACATCCTCATCCTCACCCTCAGCGGACCCCCGTCTCCAAACATCTACAACTTGTTTTACTATTGATATATGAAGGATCGCACTGCGGGTGACTGATCCTGAAGGTTGATTCACAATCACCACCGGCTCTTGTCACGGCACAAACTACTCTTCGTTGTTTACTCTGATTATAACTGCTCCATTCCTAAACTGATAATTTTTAGGCTGGTCAAAATTTCAATACCAACATTTTCACTTTACAGAACTTCCGAATAATTTAAAAACAGCCAAAGTGATAAGACAGGAATCTGAAAGCAAAAGTCAAGGCATAACAATTGGAAAGGGAAAAAATAAAAGGGGGCTTATTTTCAGAAGACATTATGCATCTAGAGCCTCCTTGTGAATTAAAGTTATTAGAACTAATAAGACAACTCATTAAATGAGGTGGTGAGGTGGCCAGATAAAAAACAAACATGTAAATATCAAAGGCTTCCTGGTGTGCCCACAAGCTATTACTTAGCATGATGAGGAAGAATGACATTTATGAGAGCTACCCTGGCTGGCATTACTGGGCTCCCTCATCTCCACCCAAGTGACACAAGCTATCATGAAAACAATGCCATTTGATTTGGACCCTCAGTTCCTTAAACTTGCTCTGGACCCTGAGCAAAAGGCTTCGTGGGGACAAATGACCTTGACACATTTTTTTCCTGCAACACCCAAAACCCGCAGCCCTGCCTCCGCTCAGACCCTTAACGTTCTATTCTTCCTGTCTGTGCAGCTTCAGCTCTTCAGTCCCATCGCCAATCACATCGCCAATTCAGAGGCCTTCTATCTCCATCACTAAAAGGCCTATTAAGCTGGTTTTCCAAGAAAAAGGAACACTCTCTTCAAATGGACCATTGAAGTTTTTTCCTCCTGCCAAACAGAAATGACTTATTTAGAGTTCTTAAAAGGCCAACTTTTTTTTTTTTTTTTTTTTTTTTTCCAGCTTCCCTGTGACAAAAAGCAACAGTTCTACAAAATTTTCTATGCCGATAGAAACTCTAAAGTCACAGCTTCTGGGGGTGGGTGTTGACTGGAAAGAGGCAAGTGAGAGTTTTCTGGGTGATGGGAATGTTGTTTATCTTGTTTTGGGGGTTTCATGGGTGTATACAATTGTCAAAAATTACTGAATAGAACATCGAAGATCTAGACATTGTATTGTATATAAATCATACCTCAAATTAAAAATATAATTCTCAGACTTAGAATGCATTAGAATTGCCCACTTTTTAAAAAAATTTTTGTTTGTTCTGATTAGTTATACATGACAATAGAATGCACTTATGCATTTTGATAAATCATGCATAAATGAAATATAATTTATCATTTTTTTCTTAATAGAGGTTTAGCCCCACATTTTTAGCTATTGGACCATGGATCCGTCGAGGAGCCTGGGCTTTTACCAAGTACCTCTAGCCGGTTTTTCATTATCCCATGGGATACACTAACTTGGGCTCCAGGTCTCAGCCTGGGCACCCAGGTGTGGTTCTTGGAGTTTACAGGCTCCGGTACACTGTGAGCATAAAGTGGGCTACTTTCATTTCCCCACTGTACTCTGACCCTGCTGGCACCTGTCTACCTGGAAACTTCTATGGGCACATTCTAGCTGTGGGTCTAGGTCAGTGCCCACCTCTATTAAAGGAAGAAAGTAGAAGCACAGTCTTAGGGAAACTTTGTCACCTGCAAGAAAGATGGTGACAGTTTGCTCTAAGTTTCCAGAAAATGCTGTGTACCTTATCAGGAATTCCCCCTGCTCTTCTGAGGTGGGATTCGAAGTTTCCCCAACAAGCTTCCCCCGAATTACAAATCTTCCTTACTTTTACCTCTACTGTTGGTGTATGGCAGAAATTTCTGCTACTAGAGTCACTGCTGTAGGTGGAGTTTCTTCCCAGTAGATCCCTGTTAAGAATGTAGAACAGCAATGCAGCAAAGAAAAAGAAGAGCCACATCAATCAGTTGTTTAAAAGAAAATAATCCTTGTGAGAGAGGAAGTGTTTTGCCACACAATGGGCCAGAGTCAGTAACAAGGCCTAAGTGTGGAAAGAAAATGGGGTTGTTGCCTTCAGCACACCCCTATTGGGGAATCACATGCCTTAGGAAGGAGAAAAGGTTGCAAAGTAAAACTGAAATCTGCATATCTCTGGTAGCCAGGCAATTCTACCTGAGGTCTAATGGTTAATTCGTTAACCATTGCTATATAAAAAATCACCCCCCCCAAATTTATTGCCTTAAAAAAACAACAAACATTATTTCACAGTTTTTGTGGATTAGGAATTCTTTAACAGCTCACTGGGATGGTTCTGGCACGAGGTCTCTCATGATAGAACTGCAGTCATTTGGAGGCTTGAGCAGGGCTGGAGGATCTGCTTTCCAAGATGGCGCCCTCACATGGCTGCGGGCAGGAGGCCTTAATTCCTCCCCAAATGGAATTCTCCCTAGGGTTGGTTCAGTACTGACAACCTGGCAGCTACCTTTTCCCAGAGAAGGGGATCGGAGAGTGAGAGCAAGCAGCCAGAAGGAAGCCACGATGCCTTTTATGCTGTAGTCTCAAAAGACATACACTGGGGTTCTGCCACATTCCATTTGTTGGAAGCAAGTCCCTAAAGCCCATACTCAAGGAAAGGGCAATGAGGTTGCACACTTTGGAAGAGAAGAGGATCAAGGAATATGCAGACATATTTGAAAACCAGCATAGGCTCTCACACCTTTTCCAACCCCTATAAAGAGAGAGACATAGAGAAAAAGAAGAGCAAATTTACCTACAGGTTAAATGAGAGATAAATAGCTGAACTAATTAACTCTAAACATTTTATTGTCATATGAGTCAATAAGCATCCTTATGTTAAAGGCATTTTGAATTTGGTTTCTGTTTCCACAGCTGGAATTTAACTGCTTGAGAGTACAACACATTGGGCCTCATCCTGCAAGCCGGCAGGTAGGATGAAAGTCAGAGGGGCCTGTGAGGGGGAGGTGCCCATCCCAAGGAAGTGGGCCAGGATTATTCTGAAGCCAACTGTGGTTATTCCAGTCCACTCATCAGTTGGTTGGCTTAGCCAGTGGTGCTCAAACCTGAACATCCGAGTTGACTCCACCTATTGTTTCCGACTCATTAGGCCCAAGGTGGGCCAAGAATATATATGTCTAACTCATTCCCAGGTGATGCTGATATTGCTTGTCCAAGGGACACATTGTGAGAACCACTGGTTTAGGCCAATGACATGGTAGAGGGGGCTGTTTTCAAGGGGGCTTCTGAAAAGAACTTTCTAGATCTTAAGGAGATCCAAAAAGAGGCAGGGTTTTGTTTGCTTTTGGATGTTAATGTATGCAAATGTGTTTCCAGGAGGAGAGTGAGCCTACAAGCTCACACTGGCAGAGCAAGCAGAGGCCTTGGATAATGTTATTGAGTTTCTGAATTGACCAGCCCTGAAGCTTTTTACAGCAACTCATATGTTGTGAGATAATAAATTTCCTTATTGATCAAGTCATTAGGAATTAGGTTTTCTGTTTTCTCAGCTGGAAAAAAAATATACCATGCTCTTTGATATACAAAATTTTAGGGTTTATAATTCATGTTGACATGTTGTTTTCCAAAGTACAATACCAATTTCCACTCCCCCTAGCAGAGTATCAGACTGCACACTTCCCTACACCCTTGTCAATACTGGGCAATAGCATTTTAAAAACTGTTACTAGTTTCATGAGTGAAAAATATGCCTGGTGTGCATCTGCATTTGCACGATTCCTCCTGAGACTGAGGTTTTTAACACCCGTCGTCCTTGAAGCAGACCAAGTGTGGACCCTGGGTTTGGGCATGAACACGATACCTCCATAATAATCACTTCTCGTTGCTTTTGCTTGCTCAGGTGGGACTAGAATCATGTGGCTTCAGTTAACTCCAGTGTAAGCTTGGGGACACTGTCCCACGTGGTAGAAGCTCTCTGGGGGCAGACTTCAAATCTGACAACTGTGTTACTTATTTGGATCTTTTTGCTTAAGAAATGCATTTCCATGGCTGCCATTTCTCTCCCTTCCAAGTGCTCAAGAGTACACACTGCACAGACAGAGTTTTCCTCTGTGGAGATGTATTAAACTTTCATTCCAAAAGCAAGGGGGGAAAATGCCAGATTTGCCACTGAGGAATGTTCATGAGGCCAAGACAGCCGGGAACCAAGGACTCACTGCATGTCTGGGTGAAGCTAAGTACTTGCAATAGGCTGTTCGTGTCCAACTTTAGCATTAGCATCCCATGTTGGAGCCATCAAGACCTAGAAACAGTGTGTCTGATTGTGGGATAAGACCCTAGAGATCAATGCAACTTCCGCCTGTTCCATAAGCTGAGAACTGTTGGGCTTATTCCTCAAGATCTGCTCACGCTGTTTTCTCCCTGTATGTTTGCAACTGGAGGCAGCTTGGTGAATGCAAAACTAAGGAATGTGGTTTTCCATCGCAGAGGCCAAGGTGTCAGGCTGAATAAGGCCCCATGTGGGCATACAGAGTGTGGGCCTACATCTTTGTTCGTCTGTTTGTTTCTCTCCCCAACACACACTAACTCATTCACTCAGTGCTCAAAACTATTCAGGGATGAAAATATGCTTATCTCTGGGTCTTGCTGTTCTTTTGTGGATTGTGTTATGAGGAACATTTGTGGTTGGTACAATTGGAATGAAGCTCTTTGGTTATACAAATAATTAAGTTATAGAGATTTTCCAAGGTGGTAGAGGGAAATTGGGACTCTAGCTTGGTCAAAAGAATGATGTTGGGGTGGCCGTTTGCTTAAGGATGAAGGCCGATTGGCTGGCTGTTTCAAGAAGGCTCACAGGACTTGCATTCTCTTCCTTTACCATGATACAGGACACAGGCATCCCTAGTATGTGGAGTCTCCCTCAGCAGTGGCTCTGTCGGGGCACCCAGTGTTGCCCGAGCAGGCAAAGGCTGATTCGTAAGAGCAGCAGCCTTGTTAGACCTGCGTTGAGGGGGTTACTGCGAAGGGGATCAGGCAAGGAATGCCATGTCTACAGGCGAGGCTAATGGGAAGCCAGACTGTCATCAGGAAAGCCATTTGTCAGGTAAGAAAGCTCAAGAAGGACATGCCAGGCAGGGAGGAAGGCATGGGTAGGGCATGGAGGTGAGAGCATGCCTCTTGCTTGAAAAGCTGGCTACTGCACTCTTCTTTGTGGGTAAAGACCAGGTGGGAGTAGCAGGAACTGAGGCTGAGGGAAGGGGGGCAGGAAATAGATCATTGGCAATGTGTATCCTGTGCAGAAAGCGGGAGTTCCTTCCCACCCCACAGAAAGAAATACCTTTATATTTGTATCTATTATAAAAGCAATGCCTGTTTTTCATATAAAATATCACCAAACAAAAATAACCCCCAAATTACCAGCCATATCTTCTACCCAAATACTATCAATTCTATGCCTTGATCTTTGTTCTTCAGCGTATGAGCAGCAAAATACCGTCTTTTCACTTAACAATAGACCCCAAGAATATATTTCTGTACCATCTTATAAAATCATGCAAAGCATTCCATTATTTGTGTGGACCAAAATGAGCAGTGGTCACTGGAGATATTACAACTTTTTCCTATTATACATAGTACTGTGATGAATCGTCTTTGGCATATGTCTTTGGCGTATGGTGGGTCATTTCCATAAGACAAATTTTTGTGAGTTGAGAATGTCAAAGGACATAAACAGAGGTCAGCTCTTTTATCATATCCAAACCTTCCCCTGTGTTTTCTCAGCACAGGATGATGAGTGGATTCAGAGGACTGAGTCCAGCATGGTCATCCATGCAGAGCACTGTTTTAAAGTCTTGGTTTAAACATTTTTATTGACACATTATAATTATACCTAATAGTGGAATTCACTGTGAGCCATTTGTACATGCACATAAAATACTTTGATGGATTTCATTCCCCAGTACCTCCACTCTCTCTTCTCTCTTTCCTCTCCTGGATCCCCATCAGCTACACTACTGGTCTTCCTTCTATTCGTGAGATCCTTTTCCTACTGTTTTTCTCTCCAGCTTCCACATATGAGAGAAAACCTACTTCCTATGACTTTCTGAGTCTGACTTATTTCATTTAATGTGATGTTCTCCAGTTTCATCCATTTTCCTGCAAAGGATAAAATTTCATTTTACTTTATGACTGAGTAAAACTCTATTGTGTGTGTGTATATATATATATATATATATATATATATATATATATAGTGATATATATATCACATTTTATCTATCCATTCATCTGTTGACAGACAAACCTAGGCTGGTTCTATAACTTTTCTATTGTGAACCATACTCCTCTAAATGTGGATATGCATATATTACTGGAGTATGTCAACTTAAGTTCTTTTGGCTAAATAACAAGAAGTGGAATCGCCTGGATCATATGGTGGTTCCATTTCTAGACTTTTGGAACTGCTATACGGATTTCCCTAGTGGTTGTACTAATTTACAATCCCACCAACAGTGTATAAGTGTTTCTTTTTCCTACATCCTCACTAAATTTGTTATTATTTGTATTCTGGAAGATTGCCATTCTAACTGGGGTGGAACGACATCTCAGTGTAGTTTTGATTTGCACTTTGCTGATTACTAAAGATGTTGGACATTTTTCTTCTCTATCTTGGCCATTTCTATTTCTTCTTCTGAGAAGTGGCTGTTTAGTTCTTTTGCCCATTTATTGATTGAGTTTATTTTGGGGGGTGTTTTTTGAGTTCCTCATATGTTCCAGATATTAATCCTCTGTCAAAAGAGTAACTGGCAAAGATTTCCTTCCATCGTGTAGTATTTCTCTCCATGTTCTTGATTGTTTTCTTTGCTGTGCAGAAGTTTTTTAATTTGATGCCATCCCATTTAATAATTCTTGGCATTATTTCCTGAGCTTCAGGAGTTCTGTGGAAGACATTACTTCCTGTGCCTGTATGTTGCGGTGTTGGCCCTGTGTTATGTTCTAGCACTTGTAAAGTTTCTGGCCTAATCTCAGGTCTTTAATCCACTTTGAGTTGTCTTTCATGCCCGGTAAGAAATAGGGATCTAGTTTCATTCTTCTACATATAGATACCCAGTTTTTCCAGCACCATTTGTTAAAGAGACTGTTTTTTTCTTTCCTCTAGTGTATGTTTTTGGCATCCTTTGTCAAGGATCAGATGACTCTCTGAGTGGATTTGTCTTTGCATCGTCAATTCTATCCCATTGGTCTACATGTCTGTTCTCATACGGGTGCCGTGGTTCTTATCATGTGAAATTGAGTATTGTGATGTCTCCAGCATCGCCCTTATTTCTCAGAATTTCTTTGGCTATTCTGAGTCTTTTATGCTTCCATGTGAATTTTAGGACTGCTTCCCCCCACCCCCTCCCCCCCAGTTCTGTAAAGAATAGCATTGGCATTTTGATGGGCTTGCATTTAATCTGCAGAACACTTTCAGTAATACAATCATTTTAACAATATAAATCTGCCTTACCAAGAACATGCATCGTCTTTCCATCTTCTAGTGTTCGCTTCAATTTCTTTCTTCAGTGTTCTCCAACTTTCATTGTAGAGATCTTTCACCTCCTTGGTTAGATTTATTCCTAGGTTTTTTTTTTTTTTTGAGGCTATTGTTTTTTGAGGCTAATTGTTTTCCTGATTTCTTTTTCAGTGGATTCATTATCGGTGTATAGGAAAGCTGTTGATTTTGCATTCTGCTACTTTGCTGAATTTATCAGCTCTCAAACTCTTTTGGTGGAGTGTTTTAGATCATCTAAGTAGAAGATCATGTCATATGCAAACTGCAGATGCAAGACTGCAAACTGAAAATTTGACGTCTTTGGTTTAACTTAATGTTTTATGTAACTTTTGTGACTCCATATTGTATGCACATTAAAAAATGTTTTTCCACCCAATTTTTTGAGCACCACTGTACCTTCAGAAGGACATATTGTGTTTATTCTTCAGTTTCCTGTAGTTCTTGGTACGACCCTCAGTTCCCCCTGGGGAAGTGCACCCCAAAATTAGAGGTTTAGTGTAGACACTGGCGAGACCCTGGAGAACTTCTGTTGGGTAATGACCTGGTCAGCTGAACAGATTGACTGGCATGAGAGAAAAATTGGAAGTGTGCTGAGGCAGGAAGCAGGAAGCAGGAGGTTGGTAAGTCGGTTCCTGGAGGAGGGAAGGTGGACTCGATGGGCTGAGCTGGGGGGATGGGGGTGGAAAAGGGAGAGAGGGAGATGGAACTGGCAGACTTCACTTAATTGATTGTTTATGAAGAGCAAAGGACAAGGAATAATCTGGGATGATGGGTGGGCTTCCTTTTCGAATCTGACACATGACCAAATGGGAATTCTGTCCCCATCCTGTTTTCTTGATTTGCTTTGACTGGCAGAAAGCTCACAGCTCAGCGAATGCTCAGTCACAGTGTTTGTGTTCCTGGGGGTGGTGGGTAGTCAACTGGCCTGATTCTGATTTTCTGTTTCTAGAAGGCAGCTCCAGTGATTCATTGGAACTGGCACCGCGGAGTATGTAGGTAAATACCTAAATTTTTAAAATCTAACCGAGTTCTTAACCAAGGCAACTCCTTTCTGCTGTTGGTATGAACACGGGAACCGGGGGGAAGAGGACCCTTGAAGGATTGCCACAAAGCCAGGTGTAACAAGCAGGCACTGTGAGGGCCGCGAATGGAATCCACAGACCCCTGATCCCATTAGAAATTTAAAACTTAGTTCAGTCAAGCAACTCTTTCCGTTTTGCCATTACAACCCAATTTACCACTTTTTGACACTTTATAGTATGTCAGATAAGTTCATTGGAAATTTGCATTTAGTCCTAATCTTAGTTTATTTTAAATAGAAGTTTTGAATTGGCTTCTTGAAACGTGCCCATTTTCTTTTATTTCCCCGGCTCTCCTGGAGCACCCCTGTAATTTCCTTCTATCTTTTAAGCCTTCGCCTTTTTATTTTCTCCCCTCTTCCTTACCTCTGGAGACGGCATGGCTCCGGCTCCAGCCTGAGATTGGGAGAAGCAGCTGTTTGTCCTTAGGCAGCCATAACATCTTCATTCTTGATTTCCTTTTATTAAAAAATGTTTCCCCCTTCTTAATGCTTTCCTTGATTTTATTTTCAAAATTGCAGAAAGTAAATTGGATTTTCTTCAGTCAGCATGCCAAAGTCGATTTTGCTCCTCTCTTCTCCATCTTGTGCCTCTCCCTCCTCCCTCCCTCCCTCCTGCCCTTCCTTCATTTCTTAGTATACTTGCTCTACTTTCCCCTTGATTTTTCATTTTTTTTCTCTCGAGGAGGGGATGAAGTGATTTTAAAGAACACTATGTGTGTCCCTAAAGGCAGGACAGTCCCGGGCACCCAACACTGTGAGCTCGCTCCTCCCTCCTTTCCTTCCTTCCTTCCTTCCTTCCTTCCTTCCTTCCTTCCTTCCTTCCTTCCTTCCTTCCTTCCTTCCTTCCTTCCTTCCTTCCTTCCTTCCTTCCTTCCTTCCTTCCTTCCTTCCCTCCCTCCCTCCCTCCCTCCCTCCCTCCCTCCCTCCCTCCCGGCTGTGATATTTTGACAAATTCTCTAATGCAAACTTGTTGAGATACCTGATATTCACCTGATGCTGAGTGGTACCTACGTATTCAGTTATTGAAAACTAGTGGTTAATTATTTATAAATAGTGTTTTAAAACAATACTTTGTTCTGTGTCCTCAAGTGTTAAAGAGGAGATGATCCTAGAAACTGGGTCCTTATGCAGACGATCTAGACTCAGATGCACTGAGAGTTGCAGATGAACTCATTCTGCCTTACCACTATCTCCAGGAGCAGGGGCAGTTCATCAGCTGCCAAAGTGAAATAAAAAGCAGATTTTGAATGCAAGCTCTGACCAACCTGCGAAAGTGTTGGAAATTTGTAAAACAATATGTAGAAATTATATTTTTTGAGTTTCATAAAACCTAGTTACTGGCTATTTTGCTTTTATTGATTGCCACAGATCTCTCTAGGAAGGAGGAGCTAAACGTATGATAAATGTAACAGTTTTCTAAAAAGGGAAGCAGTTGGTCCCGGTTAGGATAGGATAAGCATATCTGAATGCTGTTTCTGCCTTTATCTTTCAGTCACTTGATTTCTTAAAACTGCAAACATCATATGGAGTGACAAACCTTTCCAAATATTGCTTTGTTGTAAAATTTTCATTAGTTATTTTCAAGATTAAGTGGAAGTTGCTAAGTAAAAATCACTCCAATTTATTTGAGACAACAACAAAATGATTCTGATTTTCTGAAAAAGTCCCTGACCAAGCAAAAAAAGTTCTAAGTTCATTCTTGAGCTGAGGTAATCAAGCTTAGGTTTCCTTCAGGGCAAATCACAGGTCAGCATAGATTTGCACCAGCAAGCTTTCTGTACTGAGGAAAAGGACCTATGTGAATACCAGCTTGAAGGAGAGAAATACGCTGAGGGAAAGCACGGATGCTGGTCTGTTTCTGAGATGACGTCAGTCAGTACTCGAGTATCATCTGGCCCACGCAGGCTGCTGTCGATGGGAGTTTGTGGATCCACTTGAAGATGGAAGATGGATGCTTTCTTTGACTGCAAGAGTCCAGAAGTGAGAGTCGCACCAGGCTCCTGCCGTCGTAGGCTTTTGCCAATGTGTGCCACCTGTGGCAAGGGGTCTTCAGAGGCACTAAGCAGGGGGAAGCATTACCAAAGCTAATTAAATCACTGAGTTATGGCTTGTCCAGGCCATTAGCTAACAGAACAATCACCATAAAAGATAGAAAAAATTTTAAAACGGAGGGTTGGCTAAGCAAGAAATCCTACTGATTTTTTTTTTTTTTTTTTCACTTAAAAAAAACAAGCTTGCTGAAAATGCTGGGAATTCTCACATCCCACATTGCTTCTTTTACTCGTGCTGCATGATTATGTGGAGAGGCAGGAGCTGATTTCCTTGTCTCTTTTCTAAAAAATCACATTTGCCAAAGCAATGAAGCAAGAGGTTAATGACACACTGTAGCCACAGCTTGGATATAAAATACTGTATTTTTTCTCTCTTTTTGCATTTAATATGGTAAAACCATTGGTGTCAGAGGGACAGGACAAGAGTGGATTAGTTTCCATGCTCTAAACAGTAACCACCTAATGGCTTAAAATGAAAATGCAAGTTAAATATCATTACGACAAGAAGAAGGAGGTGTAATGAACCCACAAGCATCAGCTTAGACAAAGTAATTCCCCCTGTTCACTTACGGTACAGCCGGCCTGTGGGGGAGGGAAATGAACAGGAGCAAGGTTTTGGAGTGCTCATTGGAGCACATTTGAAAACACACAGAAGTGATATTTGAGGCTTAGTGAATGTGTGTGTGTGTGTGTGTATGTGTGGGTGTGGCAGGGGCCTGCATCATACATATCTGCATGTATATATGGTACCGCCAGTTATTAGTGACGAGTTCTGCTTCCTCCAATGTTGCAGTTTGAACATTAAAGAAATAGGCCAAGGCAAGCGATAGAGCAGGTTTTATTTAAAGGTAGTAACAGAGACTTCTCCCCGGAGGGAGAAGAGGGCCGTGGTTGGTGTTCTGATACCCCAAGAAGTGAGAGACCCCTGCCACTTTTGTAGACTAAAGTCCCCTTTGTTCTCCTGCTCTCTCCCCACCTTATTTTTCTCCTTCCTGTTTCCATAACTAGGCCCAGGAGATGCTGATAGGATGGCCAGGGGTGAGCAGGTGGGCTGGGAGGTCCAAGGTGGAGTACCAGGCAGGAAGAGAGCAGCAGCCCAGGTGGTATTGATGAGAAGCTCTGTCTGCTCAGGAGTCGCTTCGTTAACAACCCTTTGGGGAGGGGTAGTATCCAAGGGCTCTGGAGACATGAACATCCCAATCTCCCAGGGGTGTTTCCAACTTCCCCGACTCAGATAGGCCTCCATTTTCTCAATTCAACACAATTACCCATTCTACCCTAACTCCCTGTCTTTAATTCTGGCTTCATATAGATTTACATACATCTGCATGTATGAGCACACACACATACATGTCAGCTTACAAGTGTACTGGAAAAATACATGAAATGGAAGATATGGTTAATTGAACTGCTTTTATGATTCATGAAGCTTGCCAAAGAATTCATCTGGCTGGATTATGGCATGGAGGAAAGTTTGAAATGATCCTGGGTTTTGCTACAACTCCATGAGGGTTAGTTTTACGTGGTAACTTGGCCAGGCCATGGGATCCAGTGATTTACTCAAATGGCAGCCTGGGGGCTGCTGTGAAGGTCCTCACATGTGAGGAACATGCAGAGTGAGTTGACTTGAAGCCAGGAGGACCCAGAAAGGGCTCTCACCTAACCAGTCAGAGGCAGCAAGAGCAGCCCAGGCTTCCCAGAGGAGGAAGTCCCGCCTTCAGACTGCAGAGCCAGCTCCTGCCTGCTGCTCCTGCCACTGCCAGACCCCACACTCACATGAGCCAATTCCTTAGAATAAGTCTGAATAATATGCATCTACACAGATGTGCACATTCAGTTCTACCCTACGGCTTTGCTTCTCTGGAAACCCTGACTAATAGAGTCTCAGATAGACTGAATACTTTCAATCTTCCTTGTACGTTTTCCGATTTGAATATGATTTTTCAACCTCACTTGATTCATATTTAAATTATTTTAAATTCATTTAAACCCTGATATTGAAATGTGGATGGAATTCTAAGGAAAGACTTTCTTGGGGGAAAGTAGCCAAGGGAACCCAGTGAAATTCCATGCAGGGCTCTCTCACGAGAGAGCAGAAGCGAGGATTTCTTCCCTGGAGGTCTGTTTCTGATGTAGAGAAGCAGGGCAGGCCCCAAGGAGTGCTGTGGTCTGGGCTGCTCTCGGACCTGCGGGGCACGACATTTAAGAGACATATGGGGGTGATCACTTGTCTTTCCAGTGGAAGTAGGTAGCCCACCGAAGGCTGGGAATACAACCAGCGGATCCTGGATTCTTTGGTACGGGACATAGTTTTAAATCTGCTGCCACTGCTGACAGCGAATCCTACCAGAAGTAATCTGTCTAAACACCAGATGATGATTGAACCAAGTGCATTCGGTGAGGACCTGCCACTGGCCTGGCCACAGGCTTGCAGGAGAGCTTAGAGTAAGGGTCAGCTCTGTGCACCCAACTCTCACACCCACAGGGCCCCCGGGAGAGCTTAAGGGCTCCTCTGGCTGGCGAGTTGGGGAATGCCAGGCACTTCTTGGGACCAGCCCTCCCTGCCCTCCTGGGTGTTAAGATGTCTCCAGCTGTGAGGGATCTTGCGCCCGATGGGCTTGTCTTGAGCCTGGGCAACCAGGTTTATTCTGAAGTGTCAGGGAGCATTGTTGTGGCTATGTCAACCAATCTCTCTGACAGTCAGAAAGAGGAGCAGAGTCGGCACTTTGATCTTTGTTGGTCGCCTGGGTCTTATTTCTCAGTTAGGTTCTATAACTCTGAAGGGGGAAAACAACGGATGTCATTTATCTTCCTATAGCCCCAACAGTACCAGCCCAACTGCTTTTGAGCACCGTACCAGACAGTGTTCTTGATGGAATTGGACAGACACCAGCTCTGGTTAACCGAAGTAGAAAAAGAGTTTGTAGGAGCGGGTCCAGAAACTCAGGGGGAGACCCAGGGGACCACACTCAGGTAATGGCCCAATGCAACTGTTGCCCAGTCGCAGTCTGGTGAGCCCCTGATGCCCTCTGGCCCTGAGGCCCAGGACACAGACTGAAAGGACTCTGCACTGCCCCTCCCTTTCTGCTTCCCTCCCTCCTGGTCACAAGTATAAGTTGGGAGCTCGAGCCACCATCTGCTGCCTTTGGGACAGTGAGAGCCAGTGGGTGGCATTGGTTTTGACTACTGTAGCTGGAAGTCCCACATCCCATCTCCTTTCCAGCAGAGCACGAGCATTCAAGCAAGATCACCAAGAAGACAAAACAGCACAACAGAGCAACACATGATCGGTTCCCCGCCAGAGCTGCATTACTTGCATCTGCCCTTCATAGCTGCTATCTCTATACCCATTGTGCAGATGAAGACATCGAGCTTTAGAAAGGTCATGTGCCTTCCCAAAGGCCACAGAGCTAAAAACCCCTCTGTGTGACTCCACAGGAGTCCCAAGCACGGGACTCCTCTGGCAACCTCCCCTGCACTCTCAGTTTCCATTGAAATTCCATTAATTTCAGTTTCCATTAAATTCAGGGAACACTTCATTATTACCTCAGGCTGCCACAGCAAAGTCCCACAGACTGGATGGTTTAAACAATGGAAGCTTTTTTTCTTCTGATTTTAGAGACTGGAAGTTTGAGATCAAGGGGGCCTCAGGGGCTGGGGCTGGTGAGGGCCCTCCTGGTGGCACAGAGTGCTTTCTTGCTGGGTCCTCCCAGGGTACAGAGGGAACAAGCTCTTTCTCTTTTGTCTCTTCCTTAAAGACACTAATCCTATCAGATCAGGGCCCCACCCTCCTGACTGCTTTTAATTTCAGTTACTTTCCCAAAGGCTCAATTTCCAAACACAGTTATATTGGGAGGCTGTGGGCTCAACACACAGATTCGGGGAGGGGGAAACTCAGCTCATGGCGTAGGATGACAAAGGCTTTCTGATCTTGGTGGCTCCACAAAGTGATCTCAAACCGAAGCAGCTGATCGCCTGAGGCTTCCCAACTTACTCATTTTTTCAACGTGGCAACAGCATCTTCTCACCAGATGTTTTAAAAAATCTCTTCCCTGTAACCTGAGGATATTTCTATATTTTCATTTGGGAATTCAATGTGTTCTCTCCTCTCAGCTGCTGGGTCGTCTCTTCAATGTTCACCTGATGCTAAGGGCTCCCTGTTCGATGCAGTGAGATAGGAAGATTAGAAACTGGAAATCAAAGTCTAACTATATTCACCCCAGAAACCTAATCATCACAAAGAGCCTCCTTCCGGCCCTAAACCCACTTCCCCATCTTCTCCTACCGTGGCTACGGGCATGTCTGAGGATTCCAACGGCAGCTGACTCTCTGGAGTATGTCTGAAAGCTGACGAGATAGAAAAGTTCCATTTTAATTAGTTCCCCTGAGAGTATAAAATAGTTTTAATTTTTTAAAAAATCCATTCTGCATTTTTCTCCCATGTGATTTCTGCCTTCCATTTGGTCATCCCGGTATGTTTGTGGAATCGAGGGGAAGGACATTGCAAGGTTTGTGCGCAGAGGAGGCTGTGGGCTCCTCTCAGCTGGACCTCTGACAGGAACCCCAGCAGTCTCCCAGAAAGGCTGCCAGCCCGTCTGCCAATGCACTGCCCACAGCATCTGCAGGAGGAAAATCAGCACGCCCCACGCTCTGCCCATGGATGGGGAATGAGGAGACGAGGGCAGCTCCTGCCAAGCTGGAGCAGAAGTGACAGGAGTGGGTATCAGAGCCAGACACCAGCTTGAGAGATGGCTCAGTCTACTGGAGCTGTAACCTGGAGGGATCATGAGCTGAAGTCATAAGATGTAAGCTATTGAGCTTAGCTATGAAAAATGTAGACTCAAAAATGGTGTGTTCAGTGAAACAGGAGTTTACTTGTCTCATCAAGGAGACATCTGTAGTGGTGGGACGTCCAAGGGTGGAATGGGAATACCATAGACTGATCAGGGACCTGGGCTGCTGTACCTTTCTACGTCGTCATTCTTAGTGTATGGCTTTGAATCTGGAGCGACAGTTCTCATCTCCAAGTGGCAGGCAGGAAGAAAGAATAAGAAGGACAAGAGGTACATATCAGCTGAGTCATCATCCTCCGACACCCCCACAATTCTGGGAAACTTTCTCAGAATTTCCATCTCCTGCCATCTTACCAACAACTTCCTCCTGCTGTGTCCTAGACCAGGGCATGGTTGTTCACAGACCAAAATGTGACTACTACCTGCAAAAGATGCTGAGAGGTTAGGTTTGCTGTTTTTAAGCTGGACACAGTCCCATTGAGAAAATCTTAGACACTAGGGGGCGTCAGTGTGCCCTGCGGGGCAACTTGGATTTTGCAGTATTATCTTCTTTTCTGCACTACCATTTATAAAATTCACAGCAAATCTTGGTTTACCAGGTTTGCCATGAACTGACCTCTGCCAACTTGTCCCAAATTTTGGTTTCTTCTGTCACCTTTTCAGAAATGTTCCTGAAATTTAATGCACCCCAGTCACTCTCTGATCTTATAGTCTGTTTTTGTTTTTTTTTCTGCATCCTAACATGGAACACAGCTATAGTCTGGGTGTTTGTTTTCCCCCAAGGCGATGGCGTGAAGAGATAGCGTTTGGGGAGTGATTAGGTCATGAGACGAGCCCTTGGGATGGGTTAGTGTCTTGTAAAGGAGGCCCCAGAGAGCTGCCGTGCCCCTGCCACCTGCCCGGGACACAGGGGGAGAGAACCATCGTGAGGAACGGCCCATACCAGACACCACAGCTGCCAGTACCTTGATTTTGGACTTCCTAGTCTGCTGAACTGTGAGAAATAAGTGTCTGTTCTATGTAAGCTGCCCCATCTAAGTTATCTTGATATAGCAGCTGGAACAGACCAGCACGCGATTCTGTTCGTCTACAGCCCGAGTCCCCTACCAGAAAGCATGCACCTATCTGTCTCGTTCAAAGGTAATAACATTTCAAAATTTTTGTACAAACATAACGTATGAACTTCCCTGAATTGGAAAAGAAATTACTTTTAAAAAAATCACTTCAATGGAAATTGCTGCTTCTGTGACGATGGATTAAGAGCAAGTCATGGAGGAACCCTGGGCAGTGGTCTTGGCTCTACCTGCAACGAGCAAGTGCCTCATGGCTCAGTAAAGTGCTCGGGTTGTATCATCCTGCAAATCTCTCTCAGGCTGGGCTGAAATGCATTATTTTAGGATAATTTTCCTAGGGTATTTATTCTTAATGATTCCCCTTAAGCTTTCTCCCCTTTAAATCCAATTTCACAGAGCCGAATAAATGATCTGAGATCATGTAATTATCTAGAAGTCAGCCTCCTGTTCTCTCGTCTGGGATGGCTATGGGTGAGAAACAGGAAATCCCCCTCCTTTTGCAGATGGCCCTTGGCAGCTATGAGTTCTGCTGCAGACCAGCACCTTTGCGGGCAAGAGCAAGCTCCCCTGTGGCTGACGAGGAGGCACCTTCTTGTGGAAATGCTTTCCCTCCCTGCTCAGAGCCCCCTAATTGGAGCTTCTTTAGCCCCTAATAGCTGTGCCCACCAGGTGTGCAGCTGTGCTAGACTCTTGGTAGTGAGGGAGGAGCAGATGCAAAGGTAGCTATGAGGAGGCTCCTGCCCTGTGGGAACTGACAACTGATTGGGGAGACATCATTGAACAGCTAGTAATGGTGTAAGGAAGTCTGAAGTCAATGCTAAATGGAAGCCCAGGACATTCAATGTATGATTCATTCAAAGGCTGCTCAGAGGTGGCATTGTTACCGCAGGATGGGGAGAGTGAACCCATTGTCCCAAGTTAACTGGAGTCACAGAAGGGACAGCAGGAGGCAGGGTCAGTATGGAAAGCATGGTGTTCATGAAAGATGTGAGTCTGTGTTTTTGGTTGCAGATTTTAGCTTGTATGTCTGAAGGTAGTGGAGACTGTGCCTCGGCGCCTGGAGCCCACGATTGTGAAGAGCACTGGTCAGTGTGGTCAACAGTGTTAAGTGGCCTCACCTCAACTAGTGTGATGCCTGCCAACTCCAGGCACTGACAAATGGGGCAGGAAAAGCAACTTCCCAAAACCACGTCAACCACCTGCCAGCTTAATCCTCTCCATTGCCGCAAACCAGACCAGTTCCTAAAATTCATGTGACTCGAGTACTCCATGAGCTGCGTGGGGCAGGAGGTACTCTGGGACTGCAGAGGATGGCAGGAGCCCTCTTCCTCTAGAGCTAGGGGCGTGGGGAGCCCGGGACGCTCACACCACATTGGTCCTTTCAGTGACAAACAGAGATCCCATGACCTCTGGTTTCAGTGACAAACAGAGATCAAGGGCCTCCTGTGGTCTGAGTTGCTCTCTCTTCCTGGGACCTATGTGCTCAGTCTTTTGTGGTCAAGTTTGCTGGTCCATATCCTATAGCCTTGGAGGGAACAAGGTGCATTAATATACTGACATGCAACCACATGACCAGGGCTGGGCTCTCTGTCTGAAAGTAATAGAATCACAACAAACTGCATGGAAGTCCATTTCCACAACCCCAGCAACCATGACAGCGTGCCCTCATGGGAACTGACTGGACAATTTTGAGACTTGTTTGAGCTCTGCAGAGTATGCTCCAGGGGTTTACCTTTCCACAACTTAGTATGACCAAGCAGGACAATATTGTGGTTGTTTTAGTTTGGAATCTGGGGGATGCAAAGAAGAGGGGTCCTATAAAACTTGCTTGAGTTAGAAATGAATGCACTGGCTTACGTGACACTGGAGTCCAGCACGGATCTGGGCTCCTAGTTCTACTGCTTCTGTGTTGCTTTAACCATAGGCAACTTTCCAGGTGGCAGTGTCAACCCTGGGCTTATGTTGTCCTTGCAGCTCCAATCCCAAGCCTCTGGTACTCTGACTGAGCCACATGGTCAACCTGCGGCCAATCTCTGCTGACAGCTGGATCTGGGTCATCCCCACATGAGGGAGCAGGGAGGCAGTATAACCCTGTGGCAGGAGGGGAAGGATGTTCCCCAAAAGAAAGGGTGTTAGGCGCACAGCCCACAACCTCGGCACTGTCTGGATTCTGGGTTCTGCCTGTGAAGTCACAGGTACTGTCGATACCTGAGGCAGGATGTGAGTGCCTGGCTTGAGATGTGGGGACTGGCATTCTTTTGGTTGTACTACCCTCCTTTCCTAAGCGACTTCAGCTCTCCCTTGGGTCTCCATGTCCACTGCTTGCCTGTCCCACACAGGAGAGGGTTTTTGACCTCAGTGCCTGGCCCTGGCTTTGAAATCAGCTGTGGCTCCCAACAGGACAGGACAGGCAGGCAATCTCCTGGTTGTCCAATTGATTTTTTAGCTTCAATCCTGTTAACCTAGTGCTGCCCCTTGGGACGTTGAATAATGCTCATTGGAGCGTTACATCTACCTGCTTAATTTCCATTTGAGAGATTTATGTGTGAGGTTGGGCACGTTATTACCCTTGTGTGGGCACTCAGCAGTGTTTGTGAATTAAGATTGATTACATGGGCAGCCACCTACACAAATTGCTTAAAAGTCATTAATTCGTGGTTGGCATTAACTTGTTTGATGGAGATCATCAAACACAGATCAGAAAGGGCTCTCAGCTCCTTCCAGGGAGGCCAATCTGTCCCCAGCAGTTCCACATGATGGATCACCTCCTGATGGGTTTCTCCAGGTGCCATGCCCTATTCCACCTGCTCCCTGGGCACTTGGGGAACTGGCTTAAAGTGCAGAGTCCCAGGACTCACCAGAGAAACTCAAGTACAGGACTCTGCATTTTAAGACCAACTCTCCAGTCTTTCTTTATATCCACTGAAATTATCCTGCAGTTTCTGTAATACTGCTCTGTGGTAATTTCTACAACATGACAAAAAGCAAGAGAACACTTTCTGATCACTGACAGAAGTGTGACTCTCCAAGAGGTTGCTCTGCTGGGTGCACCGCCAGGCAGTTGCAAAACCAAGGATGAAGCCGACCAGAGAAGAACAAGTTTGTACGAGCAAACCTGACACACAGTAGGATGGGCTCTCTGTTCAGTGCTGATTTTGTAGCTGATGGGGGACCCAAAAGTTTGGACTTTGCCACAGCACAGCATCCTCCAATCAGATCAAGAGGAGGAGCAAAAAAACCTCATGTTAATTAGAACAGCACTTCTCCACCTTGAGGGTGAATCAGAATCCCCTGGAGAGCTCCTTAAATGCAGATCATGGATCCTGATTCAGCAAGTCTGGAAGGGTCCCAAGGATTTGTGTCTCTTTAAAGCTCTCTCCAGCACCCAGGCTATTTCAGGAGGCCACCTTTGGAGTACTGAGGCAGGAGAGGTCCTGTCAGCTTCTGGAATGGCCAAGCCTCCTTGCCACCACCTTGGTCCAGTGCTTCCTGGCACACCTTTCTGTTGGAGGTCCACAGAAGGATCCGCCAGTGTTCTTACTTTGTGTCTGCTGCTGTGCACAGCACGTTACTCTGTCTAAACCCAGTTTGCCTGGAACTCAGGACATTTTCAACCCCTGTTCAGCTGCCCCAAGGATGAGAAGCTGAGGCCAGGTGTGGGGAGACCATGCAACTTGGTGAAGAGGACAGAGCTCTTGATTTGGGGTGGGATGGCTCTTTATGGGGATTTAGTGCAGGGAAAACACTTTCTTCTGCTCTCCTGGTTGTCTAGCTGGAGTCCTGGAAATTAAACAGACAAAACACAGATTAACAAGAGAAGTTTGAGTAACTCATTAACATATACATTGTACACATCCTCGGGAGAAACTCAGCAACGAGGAACTCCAAGGGGTGGTCAGAACTTGGGGCCTGTACAACATCTAATGCAGCACAAGAGGTTTATAGCAAAGTGGCAAAGGAAAGGGTTTTGGCTTTCCAAGGTGGCAAATGATGGAAAGATAAATACACAGAGGAGACTAATGGAAGTTGATCATGTCAGTGAGATTTGTCAAGTGGACTCCTCTTCGTGCTCCCTGGGCTAAGTGTCCAGAGTTGTGGTGTCCACTGTTTCTTGAATCTGCAGCTCAAAATAATCCTTTTGTCAAAGTGACATTCTAGGGTGGCATGTTTGTAGATGCCACCCTGTGGAAGGCTTGCTTCCCCCCTATCATTGTTTGATCCTTTCTCTGGACTTCCTCAGAACTCCCTGTGACTATTGACAACACAGTGTCTCTTCTGAAGATGAGCACCCCCATCTCCCTGCTCCATCAGGATTTGAGCCTAGACCAGTTCCTGGGGTGGATGAGGTGACATGAATGTACCTGATATAGCCCAGATTCTGCACGGCCTTACGCCTTGGAGAGATCTCAGCAACCACTTGCTGGGAAGGGCTCCTGCACATTCTGCCCTATTTTGTTGCTTTTAGACATTGCTAACTGATCTCTGCACTTTTGCCACCAGCCTTGGATACAGTCTGCTGTATCCAAGTTTTCCCACCAAAGCTCAAGTGTGAGACAATGCAAGAGAGCTTAGAGGTGAAATGATTGGGTTCTGAGAGTCTTAACCTAATCAGTGCATTAATCCCAATAGGGATAATTGAGTGGTAGCTGTAGGCAGGTACGCTGTGACTGGAGGAGGTGGGTCCCTGGGTCTCCCTCTCTCTCCTTCCTGATGTCATGTCCCCAGCCACTTTCCTCTGCCATGATGCTCTGCCTCACCATGGGCCCTGAGGAATGGAATTGGCCATCCATGGAATGAGTCCTCCGAAACTGTGAGCCCTCAAATAAACTTTTCCTCCTCTAATTGTTCTTATCAGGTCTTTTGGCCACAGCAGTGAAAAAACTGACTAAAACAGCTACACAATCCTTTCAATGCAATACCCAAACTGCTGAGTTTTGATTTATTTAGAGTGAAGATGCTTTATATACTAGACCTAATACACCAGATTTCACTTAGATGCGATGTTTATGGAGGACAGGTAACTTGCTCCAGCTACAGAGCGAGGTCTAGAAATCCAGGGACTCCAGTTCTATGCCACAGGTGCTTTTTCTTACCCTTGCAAATGATCAGTTTTTAAGAATATTGTCATGAAAGCTTAGAATTGGACCATAAATTTTAACAGTTAAAATATAAATTTTATGGAACACAATCTTTTAGCCTGTATGTCTGGAAATTTCCTAAGTGTAATGGAAATTGTAAAAAAAAAAAAAAAATGTGTAAATTGCCACTGCTATGGTTTGGATCTGGTTTGAAGTATCCCTCAAAGTCTGATGAGTTGGAAGCTTGGTCCTTAGTGTGGCAATGGTAAGGGGGAGGTACCTAGTGGGAGGTGGGTAGGTCACTGGGGACACTGATCTCTCAAAGTAAGTAGATTGTTTTCGGGAGAGCGAATTGTTACAAAAGAACAAAACTAGCCCCTCCCCACTCTCTGGCTTCCTTATCATGTGATCTTTCCCTCCCCTCTCACTCAAGTTCTACCACGACACCATTGCTCTGATGTGATGTAGCCAGAAGGTCCTCACCAGAGGTTGAATAATGAGGACACTCAATATTGGATTTTCAGTCTCTAAATCTGAGAGCTAGATAAACCTCTTTTCTCTATGAAGTTTCCAGCCTCCGTATTTTGTTATAACAATGGAAAAGGGATTCATGTTGTTAAATAACAACCTGTTAACTTCTAAGAATAACGAATAGATTAGTAGATTCTGCCCTATCTATAATTCAGTGTGGCAATGTGGTTCTTTTATTTCCCTGAAAAAGGGGAGAGGATAGTTTGCGAATACTCAAGTGTCTGGCATTTGTGACCAGTAAAGATAGAGAGCGTATCCCTTGGTTGAACCCTGATCAATACACTACTTGGAGGTGCCAGCAGGCGCTGGTGTGAACACTTGATGTTATTCCCATGGAACCTACTGTCTCAGGTTGGTGGTTAGGTTCGTCCTCACCATTAACCAAAAGGGATGTAGGGCCGTGTCTGAGGTGGGAATCAGGGTCTGTGGAGGACTTTTCCTTCCTAGTGTTCTAGTTCTCATACTGAAGCCTACTTTGTTAGACATAAAGGGAAGAACCTAGAATAAACGAGCTTGTCCTCACTGGAGGTGACCGGAAGTTGGGGTGAGAACCTTCTACCCACCTGGGTCATTTTCTCTGCTGACTGTACAGCTCCTCCTCCTGGGCTCACCTGCTCTCCCTGCGCTTCTTTCTTGTAGCTGTTATTTCTTTGCCATTCCCTCAAGCTGGATTAATTCATAACTTTATAGTGATAACTTAATAAAGAACCCGAAGTCATTTTGCCAGCAGAAGGTGTAAGAAGGAAACTACGTGATTTTCCCCAGCATGTCCCCAGCAGCCGCCCGTCTGCTTGCTCGTTGCTGCCTTTGGAATTGTAGCCCTCACATGGGAAAAGTTGTCAGATTAACTTCAACTTTAGGGATAATAAAACCTAAAAAAAAAAATGCATGTATGTTGCTTTTTGGTTAAAAGTAGTAAGAAAAGGAAACTGGAATATGGAGCAGAAATGTTCTAGAAAATTAACTCAAAGTAGATCTGTTAAAAATTCTGTAAGGATAGTAAGGTGCAGTTTCCCAAGGAAACTTCTGAGTTAGACAATAGAAAAGATGACAACAATATGACAACGAATCTGTTTGTCAAAGAAAATATAGTCTGACTTTATTTTTAGTTTGTGAAAGAAATGCTGTATTTAAATGCTATTATGTAATTATATATTGCATAATATATATTTGTAGATATATAATTTTATATACATACATACACAGGGAGGCCAACTGGAAAGTTTTGCATAAGACAGTCAAGATATCACAGAAAGTATAAGATTTTAAATTCACCTGTAGGAGACATGGATTAATAAATGCAAGTGGGTTCTTTGAGAGTGAATGAATTGGAAAGAATTTAGAATCAAGATTGAGAAACCATGCTTCTTCTTTTTCCTTTAGGGCTGAATTCAGGCTTGCTTTGAATTGTGCACTGAATATATTCATTTATGCCTTTCAAATCGCTTTCCCATCCATGACAGCCTTGGTTTATTCTGCAATTCGGATTCATGCAATATGCTGATTATCTCTCCTCTCCAGGTTACAGATGAGGAAACAGTAGTTCAGAGAGGCTGATGACTTGTTCAGGGAGCAGCTGGTCGTGGCAAGGCTGGAAATTGAGTTGAGGTCATCACCGCATTTGTTTGCTAGTAACAAGCTGTGGATGCATGCTCTGGGCTGGTGCAGAGGCCAGCGGCAACAGAAAGTCCCTGCGGCAAGGTGCTGTCAACAGTGGGTCCCTGGACTCTGTGAGGCTGGTGAGCAAAAGGTCCTATGCTGCCCACCAGAGTGACAGTGGCCCCAGATCTGAGTGATGAAGAGGAGTGTGGTTAGTGAGGCGGGAGCTGGAGGGACGGGAGGACCAAGGAGGGGGCACAATTGACCAGGGTCTGGAAAGACTACCGTAGTGTCAAAGATGGCTCCTTCTTTTTATAGTTCCAAACTCTGTTATTAAATTATACAGTTTAAAGCTAAATCATTATATTTTAAGTGGTGCATAAAAAATTGTAACCTTTCCACCCCTTCTACCCCTGTAAACTCCCCAGCCTTGGTAACCACCATGCGGTGCTGGGGATTGAACCCAGGGCCCTGTGCTTGTGAGGCAAACACCCTACCAACTGAGCTATCTCCCCAGCCCTGCTCTCAACCTCTAAGAGTTCATTTTTTATACTTCACATCCCAGTGAGATCACGCAGCTCTTGTCTTCCTGTGTCTGGCTTATCTCACTTAACGCACTGATCTCCAGGTCTGTCCACGTTGTTGCAAATGGCAGGATTTCATTATTTTGATGGCTGAATAGTATCCCATTATGTACGGACCGCATTTTCTCTATCTGTCCATCAGCTGATGGACATGCAAATCGCTTCCATTTCATGGCTACTTTGTACAGTGCTACAATGATCAGGAGTGCAGATCTCGCTTCAGCATGCCGACTTCATTCCCTCTGGATATATGCCCAGTAGTAGCGTTGTTTGATCTTACATCACTTCTGTTCTTGATTTTTCTGAGGAACTTTTCATACTATTTTCCATAATGGTTGTACTGATTTTCATTCCCATTCCCAATGTGCTTCTTAATCCACAGTTTTGTGTCTTTTGAACACTTTCATCCATAAAAAGATAAAGTGATCCTTGGAATCTGTTTTTATTTTGTTGCTACTTAAAAGAGAATGATGGAACTGGAAATCCCTAAGGATTAGAATCCCTTATTGACTTAAGAAAGGCTAATTCTCAGGGGGCCAAGCTACATAGTTAGGCTTCTGGCTGTTATTGATGCTGTCAAGAAGAAAAACTTGTCTATTTATAAAGTTTTGGTTCAATTTTGCATTATTTTCTTTGACATAAAAAGGTAAAGTCAATCTAAGAAGAATATTGGCAAACTGAAATCTGTCCTTTTTTCATTAGTATCACAGTTTGAAGAATATGTATTTGCTGATTGTTTTGTGACAGGGCCACAAAAAAGCTATAAACAATATTTTTAAATTGTAATAAGATCACTGTCAAGTTTTTTTTTTTTTTTTTTTTTTTTTTTTTTTGGTTCAATATTTCCTGAGCAGCAGGTGATTTCCTGAGCATTCAAAAGATTGGTGTATGCAATTTTTCTGGGCCCTGCTAGAATGATTAATGGTTCAGCCTTGATTTGAATCGAGAATGGGGTATAAGGCAAGATCAATTACAGGTGAACTTGAACTTCATTACTGTGGAGTGATCAGTAAATCCAGCGCTGTTCTCTGAAGGTATATGAAGGCATAGGGAGGCCCAGGGAGACACAGGGTTAGTGTGAGGGAGGAAATGGCCTGGGCGAGTCGGCCACCTGTGCACAAAAGGTTCTTGCTATGACCACGCTTCCTAATTGAATCAATACCGCAACATAAGCTCCTGGCCTTGCTAGCAGCTTCATTTATTCTTCCGGTTACAAAACATACATCCACACTTAAAAATTCACATACTATGAAATGTCTAACTTGGAAAGAGAGAATTCTCTAGAATCACCATCCCTCTCTCCATCTTGGAGAAAAACACCATTAGGTGTTGAATGTTCTTGCGACTGTCTTTGGTGCTCATATCACTGCTCATTCATCTCTAAACAGAGAAAAGATCAAGCAATACATTGTGAGCTTGATTGGTGACTTAGTTTCTCTATGCATTGAAACAAACCAAACTGACCCATGGGCCTGGCCTGCTTCACTGTCAGCTGTGTCCCTGGCTGTCTTTGCCCCCATATCCACCATCCATCAATCAGGCCTCTTTGGATGGCACAATGGCATTGTTCCAGGGTTGGTGTCTCTCCCCTGGAGTCATGTAAAAGTTCTGGGTATGAGACAAGAAACTCACTCAAGAGCCAGCCTGTCCTGCTGTGTGTGCCTGCTACCCTGGGCTTTGTCTTCCTGCTCAGGGAGGCCCAGTAGCCCAAAGGATCAGAATTTGCATTCTGAAGTTGGTGCTGTTCAAGTTTCTTTAACCTTTCCATATGAGTGTTTAAGGAAAAATTTGAGATTAGTTGAATTTAGCACTTTAACTTGAGCAAGAAAACAGGGCAGCAGTCCAGACCAAAGTTGGTCCAGAAGACCCTGTGCTGCCACATGGGCAGGTGACATCTATAGCCAGGGAAAAGGGAGTGATGTACAGAAACAATCTGATCAGCTGCAGCCAGCATTGTCCTCCTATGGTCAGGATGGACTCAGTTCTAGCCGGTGACTGGCTACGTTCCACTGCTATGATTGGCTGAGACTCAGCTATCTGGAAATGAGGTGCTCCCAAAAGCACCTATGCTAATGCAAGAATGTCAGAGGTGAAATGATTGGGTTGTGAGAGCTGGAACATAATCAGCCCCTCCTAGTTTGAATGGACTGACTAGGTAGTAACTGTAGGCAGGTGGGGCTTGACTGGAGGAGTTGGGTCACAGAGTGTGCAAGATGAGTGCATCTTCCCTGTGGCCCTTCCTCCACTTCCTCCTGAAGCACTGCGTACAGCAGGGCTGCTTCACGACACCCTCCCTGCATGATGTGCTTCCTCACGCAGACCCAGAGCAGTGGACTCTGCTGACCATGGAACAAACCTCTGAAACTTGGAGCCAGAATAAGCTTCTCCTCCTCTAAGTTGTTCATGAGGGTGTTTTGGTCACAGTGACAAAAATCTGATAAACACACTGTTAAAAGATGCTCCTAAATTAGATTGCAGTTTGTTTACATACTAAGTTAGGTTGCAGTTTGTTATATACAGAGGCAATCTGGGCCAAATTTTTTCACCCAAGGAAGGAAACACACTTAAGCCAAACTTGTCAATTTAACATGTGTAAATGGAGATAATAATAGTACATACATCATAAAGTTGTGCTTGCAAGGATGGCATGAACTGTTTATGTTAGGCCCTTAGCTTTCACCTGCTATATTGTAAACTCTCAGTAAATGACAGTTCATATCTGCGTCTTAGCTGTGCAGTTCCATGAGGACAGGAAGTATCCCTGTGTTCTCCCTACTCTATCCCAAAGTCAGAGCATGACTCACTGAAGAGTCTCCATAAGTATTTGGTGAAGGGGGCGCTGTTTCCTGACTGTTACTCCATTAATCCCACCGAACAGGGGGTTCATCACGACCCCTTCAAGATCACATCAGTGCTTCAAAGTGGAAGGAGAACCTGGGAAGAGATGTTGGAGGGTCAGAACAAAGTCATCAACCAGCCTCTTGAAGCATTAACACTGGCAGGAAAGGTGGAACCTTTAAGCCAGCCTGGGAAGCTAGCTCCCAGGTACCATTGCTAGAGAGGGATTGCCAAGGGGGTGGGGGAAAGAGACTGCAGGAGTCTGTCCCTCTCTGTCTGAGGGGGTCTGGATGTTCTTGGACAGCAGGCAGGCCTTTGGGAATAGCTGGATGCATATGGAGGTAAGAACAAAGACGAACTGGAATCTGCCAGCAACCCAGCCTTGCTTTCCACCTTACCTGCCCATAGGGACCTCCTGAATGTCGTGACCACTGCTTTGCTTCGGGACACGTCTCTCCTCTGGCCTCCTCTATACTGGTTCCATCTAGAGAGAAGGCATTCCAGGAGATGGGGTCCTAGTTCAGCCAAGTTGACTCAGTCAGTGAACGGCTATCTGAAACCAATTCCCTGTGCCCGTTGGAAGAAGACCACTGGGCACTTCAGTCATCCAGCTGCTGATGGATCCTACGGTTTTTTCCAGGGCACTCAGAATGGTTTTCCAGAGCCAACTACACTGAGCTAGACCTCTTTACCTTCATGAATAGAGGAACCCACTACTCTGCACAGAGAGGTACAGATGCCCATTTTGTGGGGCCAATATCGCCAAGTGTAATGATGCTGGAGCTTATTAGCTGTTGGAGCAGGCAAGGTCTCCTGGGATTCCTCTAGTCTATAATTGGCTTTTACTGTTGTGGGTTCTGTGAGTGTCAGAAATAATGAGGTGACATTTGGATCTGACACGGCACCATTAGAGGACTGGTAATGCAGATTATGAACATGCATTCATGTAAGAGAGTATAATAAATCAAGTGGAAAAATGCTTGAGAAGTAATAAGGGTCATGTCCAAATATATACTCTTTTGGTGTAAATTAATGCCATCAATTAATAATTTATGGCATTGTCCTCCAAGGTCCCTTGCAAAAATTGTACTTCTCAGGCCATTGAAAAAGCCTACGGTAAGTCTTATTGAGGAAGTCTGATGATTCTGCTTTGAACAGAGTAGAATGAAAGGCTGATAAGTTCATCGGAGGTAGAAAGGAAGACACACAGTCCCCTAACTTTCCAAAATGAAATGATCCTGAGCACAGTTTTATATGCTCCTACATGATTCCAGCAATATTATGGTTTGGGGGAAAAAACCGTATAGCAATTTATAACAGTCATTAAATTGCTATGACTTATGAGTGAGCAGCATTTCCCCCAAGAAACACTGCCAGCAATATATTTTACCACTTTCAGGAACAAACCAATGCAAATGTGCTCCTCTGCCTGTGGAAGTTCTTTTCTCGTGCACGGGTATTTATGAGAGGTTTGCAAACCTCTGCTCGTCATAAAATCCAGAACTTTTGGCACTGTTGCTCCTGGTCAGCAGGTGACAGGGAGGGGGGACCGAGAGCAGCTTGTGGGCTGCCTGCTGTCTGCCAAGCTTTTCCAGACAAGCAGTTTCAAGTACCCTATCTCGTATGCCCATTCCTCAGCCTGAGCTGGTGGACTTACATACCCCACAAATGGCCATAATATCGAGTAGTTAGAGAGAAATGGGATGTGTGTGGGATGGGGATGTAGTTCTGTGGCTGTTGCCTAGCATGCACCAGCTCTGGGCTCAATCCCTAGGAACAGAATGGCAGAAAGAGAGAAAGGAAGGAAGGAAAGAAGGAAGTCGGGGGCGGGCAGAGAGAAAAGAAAGAGGAGAGAGCAGGGCCCTGCCTGTCCCTGTCGCCTCCATCTGTCTCCATGTGTCCCTCTCTATTCTCACATGCTCCCTATCTCTGAAACACTCTCCTTGCCTTCAGTTTTTATATAGCAAGATGAAATGCACACAGAGAAGAGCTTCCATCAGAGAAGAATTCTCCTGAACTCTAACCTGCGCCCCTCTGCCTCTCTCTCCCCGCCTCTCCCCAGGACAGCTGCTGTCCTGACTCCCAGCAGCTCCGCTCTGTCATCCAACTTTGCAGTTTCTCTGAATGGAATTGTGGGGCTTCTTTCACTCGGCATTTTGTTGGTGAGATTTATCCAAATTGTGAAAAGCTGCAAGTTGCTCATTCCCGATGTTGGACGCTGTCACTGGGTGTCTGTTCCACAGTTTGTCCAATCTGCTATCATCAAGAAGCGTCCAATTTTGAGCCAGCGATGGGGAATGCTCCCAGGAACCTTCTGGAACATGTCATCTGTTGAACATATGCCCACGTTTCTGTTGATTACATACTTAGAAGAAGAAGTGCTGGCTTTCTGCTACCCTAATCATATTTTTTACCCATCCTTCATCCATCTTGGTCCTCATCAAAACAAAGAGATTGAGTGATACTCAGGCCATAAACTCACATGTGTAAGAAATACAACTTTATTATTATTGTTTTTTCAATCTTAAATTTTAGCTCCAGACAGGGGAAGTTCCATTTTAATCCTTTTGGGTTCCCTTTGTTGTCCCCTGCGTCGCAGCCCCAGAACTGCAGCACTGACCCTTCTCTGGGTTGTCTTCCCTCTGTGTCTCTCTGCAGTTTCTCTTCTTAGAAGCACATTGCTCACTAGATTAGGATCCACCCTAATCCACTACGACCCCATCTTATTACTAATCACATCTGTGAGGAATCTAGTTATAAATGAGGTCATATTCTGAGGTTCTAGGTAGGTATAAATTTGGGGGTGGCAGATAAAACTCTATATCTTCTGAATGTAATTGATGTGGTTGGCGGTCACTATCACCAATTTGGTTCCACCAAAATGCCTGTTTTTTTTTCTTTTTCTATCTTGATGGGGAAATTTTTGGTTTAAAAAAAAAACACAACCTTTTTTTCTGAATGATGCTTAGTCTGTTTGCTATTGCTGTAATAAATAGCACAGCCTGGGTAATTTATAAAGAGAGGCTTCACTCATGGGTCTGGAGGCTGGGAAGTCCAAGGGCATGGCACTGTCATTGGCTGGATGTCTGCTGAGGGCCTCCTTGCTGCATTGCGACATGGGGCTGGGGGTTGGGGGGCATTGCATGGTGAGGCAGAGCGAGCAGGCTAGCTGGGGCCTCTTCCTCCTCCCATAAAGTCACTAATGCCATCGGGATGGCCCCACCCTCGTGACCTCACTCAATCCTAATTACCTCTCAACAGTCTCCAAATACCTTTAACTCATGACTTTGGGGATTAAGTTTCTAACACTTGAAATTTGGGGGGGACATATCCAAACCATAGCAGATATAAAATTATTACTCATTTCCATAATTCATAATTCACTGCAGAATTCATAGAATCTTCCAGCATTATAGCATGTCTTCCTGATCCTGGGGCTGTCCGCTCAGCCCCGTTGCCCTCCCCTCCCCATACCCCTGCCTGGATTTCTGTTTATATCACCTCAGCTCAAGATGATGGTCTGCTTGGGGCACTTGTGCAGGGGTGGGCAGCGTTAAGAGAAGACACCAAGGAACGGTGCAGGGCACTCAGGTTAGTGAGTGGGGACAAGAGGAGCAGGTACTTATGGAACCCAGAGGGAGCAGCTGAAGCTGGAGGACAGGCCCTCCCTCCAGGATGTGGCCTGTGGGAGAGGGAGCCAGCTGCACTGCAGAGCCCAGAGTGAGCCAAGGGACATGGTCACCCCTATGCACAGGGTGAAGAGCCTGGCCAGGTCCTTCCTGAACACCTCTGGACCAGCCCGCAGAGTGGGCAATTGAGTCTGGGCCACCAAAAAGATTCCACTTGCAGTTAATGAGGTACAATTTGTTATAAAGTAATTTCCACAGGGCAATTTCTAGTTTTCAATTAGCAGAGTTAGGTTCCTTCTTTCCATGAGGGGGAAAAAAATAAAAGGCAGTCTAGGTCTTTTTGGATAGAGAGTTAAGAAACCACCAAAACCTATAGCCATGATTGGTTGTGCTGAGAGCTGGAACCTTCCTTGAACAGAGAGACAAAGACTGAATTACGACTGATGTAACTCCGCCGTATAACGGTTCAAATCACTCTGCCTCAGACTGGGTCTAGTAATCTAAACATTTCAAGTGCATATGAACTCAATTTATATTACCTGGATAATGAACTCATATTTTCTCCTGAAAGCACGGTTGGTCTCCTCTTGTTTTATAAAATATCTCAGGTTTGAAAAATGGAGTTAAGTCAACAGACATTTCAGTTATGTGGCACATTATTTTTTTTTCCTTTTCTCCTTTTGTCAAATGAACTCAAAGGTGACATGACATAGAGAGATGTGATTTTTTGGGGGGGTGGTTTGTAGACATTCAAATATGTTTTTCTTGGATAAGTTCAACAAATGATTATACATTAATTTGTACAATCAGATTTTGGGGAGTTGTTGGAGACATTAGGAGTTTTCAGATATGTACTTATGGGTCATTTCTGTGATTTATTGCAAGGTAATATTATATAAATATAAGTTTAGGTGTCCATTAAAAAGAGATTTGAGTCCCATAATCTGAAAATTACTCAGTTTTTCCCCTTGATGATGTATCACGGTAGCTGGCAGCACAGAGCCATTAGGATATTACCAGACAGTGGAGCGGGGATAGGAATGTTCTCTCAGGAAGGTTAAAAGAACAGGATGGGCAGCTAATGGCTCTTGGCTGCTCTTGTAACAGGGTAATTCTTTGTGGACAAATGTTCTTAAATTTAAATAATGAGAACATAATATTTTAAAATATTGACTTCTGGATGCTGTTTTTAAATGCCATATTGCATAAAATATTATCTAAAAATGTAAGTGTTCAGAATAGCCAGGGTTATTTGATTTCCTTTTCCGTTTTGAGGATAAGGAAGAGGCTGTGAAATGTAAATGGTGGGGATCAGTCGCTTGGGGACCCTGATAGAGCATGCTGGGGAGGCTCTACCCTGCCTGCTTTGAGATGGATGGATGCTGTAAGGAAATCGGCAGCCACATCCGCAGGGGCTGTGGGAGCGGCAGCGTGCATGTCCTATGAAGACTGATGGCTTGCTCACTAGAATACGAAGAGCGCAGAGAAAGGATTTTGCCCTGAGGGTACGCTGAAGCTTTAATCGTCTGCTGGTTCTCGGTTTAGTTCAGTCTTTATCATGTCCGTCATGTCAGCGCTCTTCCCTCAGCTGAGAATGAATCTGCATTTCCATTTTCTTCCTCGTGAATTGATGTGGCCGAAGCAATGTGGAAACTGAGGTGTGGGCCCCGAAATCATTGCAGATTCCCCACTCTCTCACTCTCTCTCTCGCTTTGTGCAAGAACAACTAAAGATTGGACTTATTGGGACTCAAACTCCGTCAGTCTTGGGTCCAAGCTTAATAGTCTAACATAATGGTTAGTTGGTTTAAAAGAAAAAATTCTTGGCGTTTGTGACATCTTCTCTTTTTGCAGAGGGCTTGAGATGGTAAAAGCTATTGACTTCCTCCTGGCAGCAAGAAGCATCTAGGTGGCCATTGGCCTTGGATGCACATTAGCATCATCTAAAGACACATTGATAGATGTCGATGATTGGTTGGCCCCTCCTTAAACCTACTGAGTGCGAATCGCTAAGGACTGAGAAGGGGAGGGGACTCTCACACCTTTTTCTCCCAAGTCCAGGGCCTCCCTGAGTTGTTTCTCAGTAATTCACCTGGCAACCCGCTCCCAGGAGGCCATTTGCCTAATGTCTTAGCGGAGGGGGAAGGTTTTGAAGGGAGAAAACAAGATCAGGATGGATAACCTGCAGACATAGTGCTCCTAATTTAAGAGAGAGGCTTCAGGAGAGAAGGCAGCCCTAGGGGCAGCCATGGTATGGATTTGGTGGGAGCCGTGACATCACATGAGGAAACGAAGATGTCTCTGCACCTATGTGGGCAGCACAGCAAAGCTTCAGAGTCAGAAAAGCAGCTCAGCCTGCTTGAAGACGCCGTCAGCTTCGGGGAATGGAAGGGCTTCCCCTTGACTGACCGCTGGCACAAGTGCTGTGGTACCAGCCTGCCATTGCAGGACAAGAGTGGGCAAGCCACATTTGAGCCGATGCAAGGCCTCCAGGTGGCTCTTCAAAGCAGGTGTGTGTTGGAGCTGGGGTTGTGGCTCAGTGGTAGAGTGCTTGCCTGGCATGGGTGAGGCACTGGGTTTGATTCTCAGCACCACATATAAATAAATAAAATAAAGGTCCAAAGCAGGTGTGTGTGTGCGTGCATGTGTTTGTATGCGCGCATGCTCACATGTGTGGGGACTTACGTCTGCATTTCTCTGGGAGCCGGAGGACTTATGGGAAAAGAGCCAGGGATACGTGAGCTGATGCCCTTCCTGTGGCTCTCACTGTAGCCACAGGTACCGGGGTCTGGGAGCCCTTGGTGGCATGTTGTTCTAGCCTCAGTCCCATGTCACCTCTTGGGTGGATGTGGTCTACAGCATCTAAGGGGAAAAGCAAAGATACCCTTTGGCTTTTGGCTCCCAGTTCCGTGCTCCATGAAGGGCACCCAGATGCAAAGCCTCAATGCCACCTTTTACCTGAGATTTGGTACCTTCTTCCCCAATCGGCAGTGGAAAATGATCTTCTTTCAAGACCCGGTCAAATGTGCCCTCCTCCAGCCAGTCCTCCCTGGCCATTGTACTTCTGATGTTGGTGCTTGTGACTTCCTCCCTTGGATAGCCGCTGACTGCAGATGTGCATGTGGCATGCGGGGTGGGGGAAAGGGGGTGACTTAACATTCCTGCTGATCCACTTCCAACAGATGGGAATCCTCGAGGGCAGGGCCCAGCCCTTGGCACTCTCCCTCAGAGGAGGCACCATACACATCTCCTGAGCGAAGGAACAACTGGCCCTGGAGCCTTTCTGTGGATATTTTGCTCAGGAAAATAGGCTTCACAAAGAGGTTCTTATTACTGTTTTTAAAACCATTTCTGTTTAAAATTGTTCGGTTTGAGAGCCTATAGGCTCTTTTCTGAGTATACTTATTATTTCTCTGAGCAGCAAGCATGGAGCACAGCTCTCCAGAACCTTTGCACTGTGGTTCACCAGGTGCAATTCTCTGCTTGTGGATTAGGAACTTAGGGTTCGGAGTTGAGCTTCCTTCTTGGGTATCCAAACTCGCGACCTAGACAGACAATTCCCAGCTTCGAGGAGACTGAGAAATATCCCACTTCCATGGCAAGATGTTGATAGATCTTTACTCTAAGTTGGTTGTATTTTTAGTATCTGTTAATTGGGAACAGATATCATGAATGCTTTGAATAATTTGAGGGATGTTTTCAAAGTGCTTTTTTTTTTTTTTAACTATTTTGATTTTATCTTAACAGCTCTTACAGGTATAAACCTGGGATCATTTTAATTTTCATGGCAACTAAAGGGAGAAAAAAATGGCAGTGGCTTGTTGCCACACATGTTCATTAACACTTTGAAATTATTCCTTTTCTTTCTCAGATCTGAGACTCAGGATTGCTAATCATCGGGCCAAACTCTCCATTTGATTAAATGGCATGGTTTGAAATTCAGCACTCTTGGGGTCTGGCCAAGAGCAGAACACACCAACCTCCTGGCTTTCTGTAATTCCTTTACTCCTGTCTTCACGTATTTTACGATTTGTAGGTGTGCAGCTTAGATCCAGCCTGTCTTCAGAGAGGAGAAAGGGGGTGTGACCGAGTTCTGTGAGGATAAATCTCACCTGCAGTGTAATACTGCCAAGAGCCAAACCATATTCCTCCCATATTACAATCGCAAACCTCTGCTCTGCCTGGCTCCTCACGCCTGTCCAACCTCTTGACCAACAAGCCAGAGAACTCAGGAGAAGACAAACCTGATGTTGCTCCTCAAAAGAAGGAAGAGGGGAAAATGCTTATGGTCTTCTTTAATTACTGTGTTGAAAGAAGAAAGCTGCCCAAAGCCCATTTTGTGACTAAGGCTGCTGGGGTACATAAGTCAGGACTGGACAGGCCAGTGTGAAGGCTGAGGGGGCTCCCAGGTGGTTTATGGACAGCATTCTTCTCTTTCCATCTGGACTTGACAAGTGGGAAAGGGGAAAGCATGTCGTAAACAACTACATTCTGGGCATGCAAGTCTTTGGTTTTTGTCCAATTATTTCTAAAATATTCCTTAATGACTCACTTTATGAACTGATCATGCAGAGAGAGCAGCTTTTGTAGAATGAATGATTAGCAATGAGTCAAAAGCATAAGGAAGGTTTCATCTTTGGGTATTGGCAATTTGGTGGGACTTTTCCATTTTAGTATGATATTATTATTTTATGGAGTTGAGTATCTTCATATAAGCAATGTGTTCTTGCCATTGCTATGACAAGATTGAAGAGGGGTTCAATTACTTGCAGAAGATGATGTCATTTTAGTGAAATACACAGTTTCAAACAAAATTCCACCCTTCTCAGGCTTTGCTAACATTTCAGGCAGATGTATGCTTGTTTCAACTCTGACAGAGTTCCAAGAATTTGTTTAATTCTTCCATTAGTAATATATAAATGATCCTTTTTTTTGTTTGTTTTTTTAGAAAACAATTGGGATTAGAACCCAGGTCTGGCTACTGGACTACTGATTTGATGCAATTAATTAGGGCCTTATTGACATCCATGAGGAAGTTCGGTTTCCTACATCTCCTTTCCAAAATATCCCTAATGGGGGCTTATTCTAGGAGTTCTATTTCTGCTTCTTGGTTCTATGGCTTATTAAACCAAGAGTAGATTCTGGACACAAGCTGGGATGATTAGTTATGTTCTTTTGAGAAAATAAATGAAGAATCAGAATCGGGACATATACGGATATTGTATGATAAATGGTTTGGCCTTTGTCCCTGTTCCAGGAAGGGAGCTTCTGCCCATGAAGTACCCCAGTGGTGGACATGTCTTGGTTGGTCATGATGAGCCCTGTGAGCATCTCTGAGTCTGCTAGGATGATGCAGGGGGGGAGCCCATCCTGCCAGCAAGGTCAGCCACTTCACTCACTGGGACCTTAACCAGGGCGATCAGCTGAACCTCTGTGGAGGGGAGGAAGAATGGAGATTGGGTTCAGTCATGTAGTCAATGATTCCATTAACTGCACCTACAAAATAAAGCCCCAAGAAAAGCTCTAGACATTGGGGCTCAGGCGACCTTTCTGGTTGGTGAACACACTGATGTGCTAACTGGGCAATGAACTCTGATTCCATGGGGGAGGTCACAGACCTCTGCCTTGAGACTCTCCAAAGCCTCACCCTATCGGTCTCTTCATTTGGTCCTGCACTGTATCCTGTGTCATAAAAATTCAGTTGTAAGTCTAGCGCTTTGCACAGTTCTATGCATTATTTTAGTGGATTATTGAACCTGAGGTAGTCATGGGCGACCAGTTTGTAGTCAGCTGCTCAAAAGTACTAGTGGCCTGGGACACCCAAATTTGTGGCTAATCTCTGAAGTGAGGTAGTCTTTTCAGGGGCTGAGGCCATGACCGTTGCACCTGTGCTGACTCTGGATAGTTAACATCAGAACTGCATGTGGTAGTACAGAAGCCAAGTGATATCAATGACAGACGTTTAGAGGGAAGGCCTCAGCCTCCTGAGCCACCAGTTACCCTGGAGCCTCCTCTCCAAGAGACGTTCTGGTACTCTCCCACAGTTTTCTTTCATCTCCCCCCCCCCCCCCCCCGACCGAGCCTCTTCTGGCTAGAACTATTTATCCCTTGCAAATCCCATAGTTTGGGCAGAAAGAGGCCATCAGAACCCTTTGACGCCTCCTCCCAGCTGGGATCTCAAGTCCTAAGTGTTCCTGGTTCTCAGAACCGAGATGGTCCTGGGAGAAGACCACCGTGCCTGGACTGACCCAATGCCCTGGCGTCCTCTGCCCTGAGTCTGGTTGAGGTGCGGCAGCCCTCCTGCCTTCCCCTCCTGGCCAACCCTGCTCTCCACCTGTGCTACCGAAGGTGCTCGCAGAAACGTGGGTGGGGAGGGCCTGGGAGCCCCGCAGCTGTGGCGCCTGGAAGTCCTACTGGGCTGTTTTTGGTAGGTTTCTCTACCTGTCGTCAGCAGCACCTTCCACTTGGCTACCATTTGGCCTGTGGCAATGTCTTTGGAGTTTGAGTTTTATGTAATGACAGGATAGTAGAATCTGATTGTCCCTTTTCTGTATAATTTCTAAATATTGAAGACTGAATTATGAATTTCTAAGAAAAAGTCAATGATCTCCAGTTCCAATATATACTAATGGACTGTATAATTAATATTTAATTAGAATATTTTCTGGAATCTTTTCTAAAACATTTTGACTAAACTTTAGGCACAAAATGAGCCCCCCTTCTTTTCTTCATGGCCTCCACTTATTTCCTATGTCCTAATGTCCTGACTGAAATGTTGCTAATTGGACTGTCAGTATTGTTTTTTGTTTTCAGCTTTCCACTTCAGTGAATTGAGAAAATCTTCCACTAATTTAAATCACATGTGAAAAAAAAATCGATACATGGAGAAGTTTGTCTGATATACTGCTCTAGAAATTGTGAGGGTAGGGGGTGGTTTAGATGTTGGGGGTCATTTTCAGCCATTCTGCAGTGGCAGGTTTAGCCGACTGTCCCAGTGGTGCTGTGGGAGAAGACTGCTCCAGGGAAAGCAGCAGCAGATCTGGTGGAAGGATCCTTTCACAATTTCTGATCCCTGCCAAATGAGCAAATAGACTATAGAGCATTAATTGAAATCAGACCTGCGGTTTCCACAGAGTATCTTTATGTCACTGACTGATTGCTGACTTAATGTTTAAATGTCTTGGAAAGCCTGCGGAGAAACCGTTGCATCTGTCACGGACGCAGAGACCGATGGCCTTCAACGCCACAGGCAGCAGACTCTCCATAGCCTGGGTCCGTTCTCCAATCCCTTTCTCTTAGCTGTTTCTGGAAACCTCTGCTTAGGGGTGAATATGACATGGGCAACTGACCGAGGAGCATTGTAAGTGGGGAAGGAGGGTCCAATGAGCAGGTGCTCCAAAGCAGCCATCTTGAGTACAAACACCTGGACAGACATTGCCGTAGGCACGCTATGGACCACCCCAGGCCTCAGTTTCCCTTTCTGTAAAATTGATGACACTGTTTCCTTAGGGCCATTGTGAGGATTGTCAGATGCCCAGTCCCATGGTTGGTGCTCAGCTGTGGATTTGGTTCCTATGTCTGCCTGTAGCAGCACCTACGGGGCCAGAGGTGGGAAGCTGGGCAGCGGGAGGTGAAGTACCCAGTTGCTAACCACAGTGATGCCGTGAAGTCACACAGCCCCAGGTCTGGTGATGTCTCTGCTGTGGACTTTGCCAGATCATTTAACCTCTGAGTCACTCATTCCTCTGCCAGTCAGGGAGATAGGAAAGGCACCTCCTCGGAAGGGCTTCACGAGAATGGACGGAAGATACCCAGGGGTGTCTTGCCCTGTGTCTGGCATGTGGCGTGAGCTCAGTGAAGGGCATGTCGGCCTCAGTGACATGCTCATGGTTGCTGCCGCCACACACCCCTTCTTTTTACTTCTGTCTGAATGAATAAATTGGGTTTTAGTTGAATGGCTGCATGCCCATTTGGCATAGTGAACAGGGAAAAGGCCTCTTTCTATTTTGTCGACCTCATTTCTCTATCTTAAAACAGGTGCCCGGAGAGGCAGCCAACCCAGCTGGGTAATTTTCTCAGAGGAGGCACTACCTGTGCTGAAGTGGAAATCATTTTTCTTGGCAAATAGCCCCAGTGTTCTGGGACAAATAAACGCAAATCAATCACTGCACAGCATCACATAAGTTCCTTGGGGGTGCTTTCAGTTAGTGCCATCTTGGTGGCAGATGTGTGGGGTGCATTCACTCACTGTCCTGGAAGTGACAGGGTTGTCCTGCTGAGATTGTTTTGTAAGTCAGGTGATCAGAAGAGTTCTTCTATAGGTGCCCTGAAACAAATGCCCCTCCACCATGGTGGAGACACTGGATCTCGATGGGTGCACCAGCAACCGCGGACACAGGTATGCACGTACTCATAATTCACCATTCAACACAGGACGACAGGTACCTGCCAGGCCCTGACCAGGGCAGAACATGATCATGAGGCAGAAATTCAGTGACCTCCCTGTGGGACCTACTGCATCATGAGAAGCATGAATCAAATAATTATACGGTGAAAACCTAAGAGCAAGGGGAGAGGCCTGTGGTGTGGGGAGTGTATACCAGGAGGGCTAAGAAAAGGAAAGGAATACTTCACGGGGGGATGGTGCTTCCAGAGAGAGCCGAAGGATTAAGATGGCTAATCTGGTTTGAGGCAAGAGAAGAACATTCCAGAAAGATGGAGTGGAAGTTGCAGAAGCCCTGAGGTGAGGGGAGATGCATGTTCCAGGAATCGAGAAAAGGCCAGTGTGGCAGTAAGGGAGGGCTGCGCGTGTTGAAGGTTGGGTCTGAAGAGGTCCAGGCTTCTCCAGGGCCCAGAGGGTCTGGCGAGCATCTATACCAACAGGCAACTGTTGGAGGGTTTAAGAAGTGTTTGTGGGCATGTGGGTCAGCCGTGACTGATTTCCATTTGGAAGGAACCTCCGAGGCAGTGGCATAGGGAGGACAGGGATGATAATGAGGGAGCAGATGGAAGCTGCAGAGAGGTGGTAGAAAATCTCCTGGAGAGGGTGGATGAAAGAAGAAAAAATTACAAGGTGTAGTTTTGGATTTAGATGTGGAGGTGCTGGAGGCTACTGGCTGAGGGTGACATTTACGTTCCTGATTCAGATGCCATCCTGGGCAGTGCAGCCCTCTGCGGAGATGGGCAGAGAGATGGGCGGAGGCAGAGAGAGCCCTGAGGTCTTCCTTAGACCCCTCTGGGCTTGCTGTAAGTGTCCCCGCCAGGCCTCACCCGGGAAGAATGAAGAAGCTGCTACTGACTGTGCCACCACACCCCCAGGAAAAGCTTCAGACTTCTCAAGTTCTGCCACCAATTGCTACATCTTGAGTCCTCCTCAGGGAACTCAGTCAACCTCTGAAAGAAATGCAGTTTCATCTTGACTAAGTCTAAGAGTCGAATTCACTCTCCCTCTAGTATTAAATAACAATAACCAACTGCCTCCATCCCCCAGGCCTGCCGCAATAGGTGTTTAACATTTGTAGCTCTGTCTAAGCTGGGTTCCACATCAAGTGCCCTGGAGGAGTCATTGATGAATCTGACGCTGCTCACCAGGGACCTGCTGTGTTGGGCCAGGCCCTTGGGATGCAGGACAGGCCATGGACGCATCCTCAGAGTGGGAACAAAAAAAACCAGAGCTGTGTTCAGTTATTGTGCCAAGAGTAGGCACGAGGGGCTGTTTTCCTCCACAAGGGAAAGGAGGTGGCTTGAGGAGGGTCCCTATTCATTATTCATTTTTATGATCATGTGACATGGGGACATGCTGAATGTTCCCTGCTGCAATCAGAGACTCACATCCCTGGCCTTAAATGATCATCTGTGTGTCCTTCCCAGAAGCTTCAGTAGTGCCTATGACATGGCAGGCACTTACCTATGTAGGCCACAGTTCCTGGCTTGAATAGATGCCCTCTCACAGGGAAGATGGACATATCAAGACCTGACTTAGGAAGAAGGACGTCATGGAGGTTGTGGGTCCTGGGTTGCAGAGGGAGAGGAAGTGATAGGGAAAACATGGCAGGCTTCCTGGAGGAGTGGGTACTTGTTTGGGGATTGGGGGGCTGAATAAGAATTCAGGAGGTAGAGTACATGAGGGAAGAACATTGGAGAATAGAAAGAAAAGTCCAAGTTCAGGTTTGTCTGGGGTGGCCAGATGACCAGGGGCTGCTGGAATGGAGGGCATGTGGTGGGTAGGCAGTAGCAAAGAGGCAGAAGAGGGACAGGGTTGAGTGGGGAAGGCCTGCATGCTTGGATTGCCTCTGTGGATGAGTGGGGTTAAGGCAGATTACCAGGAAGGCTGTGGCCACTCATTTTCCATAATTTAGGAAAATGACTCAGGTCATTTGGTGGAAAGGTAAAGAATGGGTAGGAAAGATTAGATTTTAGAGGTGCATGTCCAGATTTTTGGCAGCTGTTACGGGCTGAATCATGTCTCTCCAAAAGTCTTGATGGTGAATGTGACCTTATTTGGTAATAAGGTCTATTTTCCTTCCTTCCTTTCTATCTCTCTCTCTCTTGCAGTGCTGGGGATGGGACCCAGGACTTCCCACATGGTAGGCAAGTGCTCTACCCCTGAGCTGGCCCTCCATCCAGTAATGAGATCTTTACAGCTGTAATCAAGCTAAAAGGTGGTCACTGGGGCGGGTCCTGATCCAGTGTGACTGAATTAATCCAGTGTTTCCCTCTTCTCTTATAAGAAATGGGACATTTGAGTACAGATACGCACAGGGATCGTGGGGATCATGCAGTGACAGAGGTGGAGATAAGAGCTACGTGGCTGCAGGCCCAGGAGTGCCAGGGGCTGGCAGGATATGGAAGCCAGGAGACTGGACTGGAGTCTTTGAGAGAATAGAGGCCTGCTGGCCTCTCAATTCTGGACTTTGGCCTCCAGAACTGTAAAAGAATACATTTCTGGTTTTATGAAGCCACCCACTTTGTGGTCATTTGTCACTGTTAGGAAACTAATTTGGCAGCTTTTGCTCTTTCCTGAAAACCAGGCTACTCACTTGGTATTTTCACAGAGAAGTGGTATCCAGCCATAGGGAGAAGTTAAAACTCAAGCTTTCTTGGTCAAAGGAAGCTGTGAGGCCCTTCTGCATCCAGGGAGGCATCCTCGTGAGCCATGCTGCTTCCAGGGCTGGGGCCGTGAGCCCCTGCTGCCCAGCAGACCTGCAGAGGCCCTCCTAGGGGAACGTGCAGGGGACCAGTAGCCGCCATGCTGCTGGCGGAGCCCTGCTCAGGTCTGGCACACTCAGAAGAATTGTCATGCAAGCAGCAAAGTCGTGACATCCCCTGAGTGATCAGAGAACCTACGGCCTGACAATTAAACTGGAGTACCGTTTTTCATTTGCCTTCCATGGAGAGGGTGCTGGTGGGGTGGAAGCCTCTTCTACCTGTGGGGGAGCGGCTGCCTCCTCCTGTCACTGACTGCAGTGACAGGTTACAAGTGGAAGTGAGAATCTTGCTCCGTAACGGGAGAATCAAATCAGAGCCACAGAGATGCCAGTGTTCACCTATCAACTGGGACAAAGCTAAATTAAGTGTTGCTGGGGACAGAGGAGCCAGGTGGCACCTGGCAGTCAATTTCAGAGTGTCGGGAGGAGTGGAAATGTTTGCAACTACTTTGGAGGATAGTTTGATAATGTTTATCAAGATATTTAATGTAGGGCTGGGGAGATAGCTCAGCTGGTAGAGTGCTTGCCTTGCAAGCACAAGGCCCTGAGTTCCATCCCCAGTACTGCAAAAAAAAAAAAAAAAAAAAAAAAAAAAAAGATATTTAATGTACATACATGACAGAGGAGTTATCCTGCTAGGAATTTACCCTATGATTATGCTTGCAAAACTTTGCTAATTTTAAAAAAATCCTATATAATAATTTGCTAATGTGCAAAAATAATAATAAACTTTGCTGATAATGCACAAGGATGCTTATTATAGCACTGTTTAGAAAAGTAAAATGCAAAAATTTTTAAACTGCAAGCAAGTTAAATGTTTTTCAGGAGAAGACTGGAGAGTTTAACAGTGTACATCTATGTGATAGATCCTGAAACAGATTGTGATATTTATTCAGGGATAATTTTACTACTAGTTGGATTATAAAACAGAAATACCCCTCTGGGAAGGTACTGACATCTGCTGAGACTCAACACATGTGTACCACACAACCTAGCAGGTCTCCGCCTATGTGTAACCCCGACCCAAAGGCATGCATATGACCTCCAAAAGACATCGTAAGAATGTCTCTAGAACAATCTGGAACAATCTGGAAACAACCCAGATGTGAAGACATCATATGGGGTCAATAAATTTTGGAACGTGCCTGCTATTAGAATATCAAATGCCAAGGAAGACGAACAAAGTACCTTTTCTTGTAACAGTGCAGAAGAATCTTATCAACACAACATCGAGCGGAAGACGTGACGTGGAGCAGGGAGCAGGGCAGCGCACACTCTCCTGTAGGGTTCCAAGTGTCCAACCCCCACTGAGGCAAAACCCACTGAGAAAGACAGTAGTTAGGGCAGGGTGACCTTTGCTGGGGCAGGTAATGATGGGGTTGGGGCCTGAGGGAGCCTTCTGGGTGAGCAATACAGTCTCTCGATACAGTGGGGGGGTTACTTGAATGTGCTCACTGTAAAAGACCATCACGTTCTACTCTGATGAATTGAACACTTTAAACATGTTTTATTTCAATAAAAAGTCTACTTAAATATATACAACTGAATAGCAAAAGGAATAAATAACCCAATTCAAAGATGGACAAAGGACTTGAAAAAAATTTTCTCTGAAGGTGTGAGAAACACTCTCACCTGTCCTAACCCAAAGAATGGAAGAAGAGACACAAGCACAGCCAAAAGCGGGGCTTCCCTTTAATGACAGTCTTGCAAGGTTGGTGTCTGGGGGAGCAGGCACCCACAGATTGGGTACCACGGGCATTTTATCCCCTGGAACACAAGGTCCCGCCACTGGTTCCTCACTGGCTGAATACTGTGGGAGGCACATTCTTCCCAAACCTCTAGAGGTCTCGCTGTCTCCTGTTGGGTCATATAGCTGTCCCTGCCTCCCTGTGTTCTCTGGAGAAAGCCTTCTTGGGGTGAATGCATTCTGACATGTTCATAGCTCTTACTTCTTTACCTAAGTCAAGAAGGCCGACCCCTTCCCCACCTCCCCTTTGTCCAGGGGCCGTTCTGGTGAGTGGACTTTGAATTCACCCCATGCATAGGCCATGGTGCTATTGTGGAACTTTCCATTCTGCTCATTTCCTCTCTGGCTGCCTTTCTTACATCCCAATTTTACATTTAAGGCTAAATACTACATTCTGAAAATGGACCACCAGATTTTGTTTCTCACAAAGGTAAACCAATGGCTAATAAGCACATGAGAAAATGCTCAACATCATTAATCCTTAGGGAAACACAGATCAGAACCACGAAGACACTTCCTATTCACTAGGGCGGCTACTTTATAAACGTGGAACATATCAAGCCGTGGCAGTGGTGTGAGGTTGGAACTTTTGTGCCTAGCTGGTAGGAAAGTAAGATGGTGCAGCCACCTGAAAATGATTTGCCAGTCCCCAAAAGTCCAGCACAGAATTACCATGGGATCCAGTAATTCCATTCCCAGTTACATACCCCAGAAAATTAAAAGCAGGGACACCAGATTCTTATATTCTAATAGCCTTATTCACAATAGTCAAAAATGGAAATGACCCACATGTCCAGCCATAGATGAATGGGTAAACAAAATGTGAAGTTTTATTCAGCAGCAGAATATTATTCAGCCTGGAGAAGATAGAACATTCTAATACAGGCTTGCATGGATTCAGCTTGACATGACTTTAGCCATCTTAACTCATAATCACCATGAGTGCCTCAGAATCACCCTAGTTGGTTTATCCCATAGTTTCCCAGAAAACTACGAGTAGGCATGATGTATGGCATGATATATGGAGATCTACAATGAGACCCTGGTGCATGGAATGTGACTGACTGATAGTAGCTTAAGGTAAACCAGGTACATTCACTTTCATTCTGACCATACACATGCTGCTCCTTGTGACTCATGTTGGGTCCAACTGGTCCTGCTGCCACCCAGAATCACTCTTCTGTCAGTGAGTCCCCAGGAAAGTACACCCTGTTCAATGCCAAATGTGTCTCCTTCTTTCTTCAGTCTCATGGCACCTTGGGGCCCGTCCTCAAATACTAGGACCGGGTTGTTTTGGAACATCTGCAACATGGATGAACCTTAAAACATTATGCTAAATGAAATACTCCAGGACACTTATTATCTGATTCCACTTATATGAGGTACATAAGTCGTGAAGAAAGTAGAGAGAGGTTCCCAGAGTTTGGGGGAGCAGGAAGTGGGGAGTTATTACTTTGGGGCATAAAGTCTGTGTTTGCGATGATGATAAAGTTCTGGAAATGGATAGTGGCAATAGTTACAAACATTGAGAATGTACTTAATGCTACTGAAATATACACTTAAAATGGCTAGAATGTAAATTTTATGTATATTTTGTCACAATAAAAAAGTAAAATTAAAAAAGAAACATTTGATATGAAGTAATCTTTAACTCATGAAGGGAAAAATTAAAAATTCTCTGTATGTGTATGCATACCTGTGTGTGCATATAGCTAGATAGACCTCCAACTGGATACTTTAAAAACATATTCAAAAATATGCAGCTACGTGCATCAATATTTGACTGGGAGAACATGCATGAAGTGCCCATAGTGATTGTCTTTGCAAAGGACTATTAGTCGGGAGAGAGGGAAGAGTCCTTTTTATTTCTAAGCTTTCTGTCTAGTTTGACATTTTCTTTTCCCTCCCTGCATAGTCGTTATTAAAATAATAATAAGTTGTGGGAGGAGGGCAGCTGATGGTAGTTCCCTCCCACACACTTTCTCAAATTTGCAGGCCAGTCCTCTGCAGAGCACTCCTGAGCCCAGGGTGGGAAACAGCTTGGCATGAGGAGGCTGTGGTGGCACGTGACCCAGGGCAGCCGGAATAAGATAGTTACTATCTAGAACGAGCAAAGCAAGTTAGCCCCGGACCCCGGTTTAGGGAAGATCCCATCCATTTCACTTTTACAGGCTAAATTATAAATTTATTCACTTTCATTTCCTATAGTCACTTTAATAATAGATAAAAGGGCACCCTACACTTACTGAGCTGTTTGCTAGAGGGAGGCGGTGGAGAAAAAGTTATGTCTTTGAACAATTATCTATTATATATTTAATGACTGCAAATCACTGAAGTTGGAGCCAAGTGAATGCCAAGAGGGAAGTCTCACTGTCCTCCCTGGATTTGGAATTTGTAGAGACTCCCAGGAACTGTCTGCATTAGCATCCTGGGGGTGGGGCACAGTCAGCATCTCTCCAACCTGATGGTTGTGGCAATGGAGCTGGGTCTGATGTCACATTTCTTGGGCCCCAGCTATTTGGACCAGGGAGTTGTTTGTTAAAGTTTAACTCAAGTGGAAAAAAAGAAAAAGAAAAAGAAAATCCCATATTTTTCCTGAAATCCAAGGAACGAGGCTGTCATTGTGTACAATAGCTGTGGAGTGGCTGGTCCCAGGAGCAATTTGAGTCTCTCCCTGTCAAGAGTCCCTGAGAGACACGAGGCCAACACTGTTGGAAACCACAGGACTGGGAGTTGTTTAAGGACCTGATAAGGCAGGAGTTTCTAGTTGATTCAAAACTTTCACTCCCCCTGGAGGAGCATCGATAATTTAAAAAATTTAAAAAAAATTAAAAAAAAAAAGTGCTATTAGGTGGTGGAGAGGGAAGGAGTTTTTCAGTGGGTCTCGAAGCTCCATTTGGAAAGGAGGACAAACATTTTATGGCTACTTGCTGCAAATGGAATGTTCCTGTCTTCCTCCTTAACTCATGGGCAGAAGCCCTCATCTTCCACATGACAGCATTTGGAGGTGGGGCCTTGGGGAGGGGATTAGATTTGGGGGGAAGCCATGAGGGCGGAGCCTCCAGCAGGAAATCACTGCCCTAAAAAGAAGATAGAAAAAGAGGCTGGAGCCCGTCTTTCCTCTGCCTCAGGAGAACACGGCCAGAGGGCAGCTATCTGCAGAACAGAAGGGTCCCACCAGATGCCGAGTCTGCTGCCACCTTGACCCTGGACTCCCGGCCTCCAGAACTGCGAGAAATAAAATTTAGGCCACTGGGCTACAGTGTTTTGTCATAGCATCCTGAACAAGACACCTGGACAGGAGCTCTGCGTCCTACTAGCTAATGGGTGTTGTGGACGATTGTGCCTTTTTTGTAGTACGATGAACCTATGAACAATCCCACCATGAAGTTAGTTCCAGCTGTAGTCTCCAGCCTTGGTTCCGTGAGATGCTTCCTATGGGAGCAGAGCTGTCATCCACTGCAAAGCCAGAGGCTGGGTCAGATGGAGGGGCGCTTTTTATTAGGAAGGCTGCGCTCACTTGTTTTCTTCAAGGAGACATAAGCTCCAATTCCACTCAACAAGGAAGGTGTGTAATCATTGCTAATTCCTTTGGTGCATGCACCGTGGCACCAGCCCTGTGACGAGCATGTTTGGAATTAATCTGAATGTAATGTGGCATCCTTGACATTTAGCATGGGTTAATTTCCCCTCTCAAAGCCAAGAGCCCCAGAGCGCACTTCCTATGCAACACGGAGGGACAGACTTGGCATCTGCATTTGAGTGGGGCTGGAAGAAGCCACAGACCAAATTTCTGTGATCTCTGTGACTCAGAGGAAGCCCCACACGCAGTTTCAGAGCAGTGTACTACCACCCAAGGGAATGAGGACCGCAGGAGGTGGGAGAAGGCACTCAACACCTGGAGAAGACAGGCAGGTGCTCCTGCTTAGCAACCTCATTTGCCTTTTCTTGCCAGAGCAGCGCTATCTGCACCTGATCTCATGGGTGATGGGATGACATAATGCGGCTATTAGCAAGTATAAATTAACTAACGTGATGATGACTGTCTGCTAGTCCTTTTCAGAAATTATACCAAGACAAACATAGTGGATGCTTCTTAGTGGAACAATCTGGAAACAAATCATGATTCATTTTATGTGCAATTTCATCAACTATGAGGGTTTCCCCCTCTTATGCATCTGATTAGTCATTATTTGCATCATTTTCTTGTTTCTAATTATCCTTGTTTTACTATAGATTAAGCAGTTTTGTTTGCACCATGACTCAGTGTTTTCTCAGTGAAGGAAAACAGAAGGGTAGATGCTTCCAAGGCTTAGTTTCTCATTACCATGAGGCAGCTTCCTGAGATCACTGTCCTCCATCTTACCCCAGTGCCTTTGCACATTCTGGTTTTCTAAACAGCCCTGTTCTCTGCACCCTTCAGGAATCCTGCTCTTCCTCTAGCTGTCTCCTTGGTGAAAACTTCTCTCCCTCCTTAGATGTCTATTAATTTTAAAATTGTCTCAAATTATACAATAGGTACTCTCTAGGGTAACGTGCAGAGCACAGCCAGTGCCTGCCCTTCTGGAACTTTGTTAATAAATAAATGCAAACAATTTAAGACAGTGGTTGTCATATAAAAATAACCAACACTAAGATGGAGAGTGACAGAGGAGTTTATAATTCACAGGGGTCTCTTGGAATAGGAACTTGCAGTCTGACTTGGAGAATGCGAAAGAGCCCCCATGCCTAGGAGCTCAGTAAGTCTGAGGGACTGAAGGAAGTCAATGGACGAAGGGCTCCTGGGTCTGGACCCTCAAAATGTTTTGTGAATATTTCAGAATATTTCAAATAGAGGGCATCCTTGTTTCCTAAGCTGGGTGCCTTTCTCTTCTAATCATCTGGCATCTCCAGCACTGGTTCATTTCTGGGCACTGAATGGGGGAGTTCATAGCTCAGTCTTGTCCTTTGTCCCCAATACTCCCTGTGGCCTCCTGTTCAGATGGTGCTTGCAAGGACATGGTGGGGTTTGCAGGTCCTCCAGACCGTGGCATCAGACCATGGCTGACTGTTGGGATCTTCTCTGGTATGCCTGCCACACACAAACTTGCCCAGACTCTGCTCCGTCTGGGGGTGTTGATATTTCAAATTGCCCTCAATTCTGATTGCTTGGGACTTTGCAGCACCTTTGGCTTAATGCCTTAAATGAAGTCCAGCGACAGCAGCGTGGTCATGTGGCTTTTCCAGGATTTTCAGCTAGGACAAACTTGGGAGACCATCCAGTCTAGACTTCTCATTTTATGAGGACCATGCACATAAAGTGACTTCTCCAAGGTCACACATTAGGCAACGTAAGGACTGGGACTAGCCCCGCAGCCTGTGTCTCCCAGGCCTTGCTATTTCCATTTACACCTGGTCCCTGTAAAGCTTCTGCTCTCAGTGTCTCCCCCGCATACCAAGGTGTGCAGAGTCGCGGGTAGTGCTTAGGCTCTGGAAGCGGGCTGCCTAGCGCAGGTCCCAGAGTCACCCCTACACATGAGTGCAAACTTCAGCAGCGCCTCAATTTCCCTACCTACAAAATGGATCTTTTAGTGCAGTGACAATTAAAATCATACACAGAAGGAACCTAGCACTTAATAAGACTGTCTTAGATGTTAGCTATTTTTACTCTCCTTCCTCAAAACACTGTTCTGGAAATAGCACAAATAGACTTGGTACCTATTTTCAACCATCCCTTCTATTACTTATGTATTTGTATTCTTTTTTCTACTAGCTATTGAACTGGATTTTATGTATCCATCTCTCCCTGGGCAAATGTCGCTACTGTTGGTAAAATTATAAGCCCCAAGCTATTGTTTCCTTGTTACATTTTTGGAAATGACACCACGATACTTAGGATTCGTTCTTGCCTCACACTGACAGCGTTGAAAAGAGGCTTATTATGATTAGAGGAGCTAATTAGTCATGTACAAGCAATGCAAATATAGTGGAGGAGAAGAGTCCTCTACAGAGAGAAAAATGGCTTGACTTGCAGTCTGGAAGATGAACTTATAAATGAAACAAGGGATTTACATGTGTAGAATTCATCCTTATAAAGAGAGATTGAGAAAATGTGATTGGAAATGAAAAGGTTTGCAAGGGCTTCCTTTGTCTCAATGAAACACTGCACATCGGATCTCACACTAATCGGGTGCACAAGAAGAATCTCAATGAATAGGTAGGTGGGCGGTAGAGGATGGAGGGACTGACATGTGAAGGGGTGGACAGGCGGATGCATAGGTGGTGGATGGACTTGTGGGTGAGTAGAGTCTGGCTGGACAGTCGGGTGGGGATGGGGGAATGGACGGGTGCATGGCTGGTTGGGTTACAAAGAAGGATCACCTGATTTATGACCTGGAGCTCCCCTCCTTGACCCTGACCCTGACTGTGATGGTTGATTTTCTGTGCCAACTTGACTGGGCTCAGCGCACACAGACAGCTGGTAAAACATTGCTGGGTATGCCTATGGGAGTATTTTGGGAAGAGATTAGCACTTGAATCATTAGACTAGTAAAGAAAAACCACTTTCAAAGAGCTGGTGGGTGTCACCCAACCCGTCAAGGACACAAATAACACAAAAAGATGGTGGAAGGCAGATTCTCTTTTGAGCTGGGACATCCATATTTTCTTGCTCTTGGGCCTCAGGACTCCTGGTTCTTGGGCCGTGGACTCTGGGACTTACGCTACTGGCTCCCCAGGTTCTCAGGGCTTTGGTCTTGAACTGAACCACGTCACTGGTTTTCCTGGCTCTCTTGTTTGCAAAGGGCCAAACATGGTACTTCCTGGCCTCCCAGTGTGTATGAGTCAAGTCCCATAATAAATCTGCTCTTGTTCTGCTTATCTGGAGACCCTGTACTGATACGCTGCCCAACGCACTGCAAACCGCCCAGGGAGACCTGAGGAGGAGGCCAGGCGTAGCACGGAGCACCCTGCCGCCCCAGGACAGCATCGGGACTTATTCACTCATCATGTCTCGCACGCAGAGTACCTCAGTCACCCTGCATTGGAGCGCAGGACTCCAGTGGACCACTGCCCTGTGGGCTCTTGTTCTGGAACGACTGTAATTTGACCTGGTTACTCCCCTCTCCTGCTTCCAGCTTTTCCATGGGACTGGGATACTAGAGCTTTTATTAGCAAAATCCCATACAGCAGCACCCTCTTCTCTGAACGATTCTCTTACATTCTTCCATTAGTAGAAATTAGGTGGTGCCCTGAGTCTTTGGTTTTCTCTATCACTCCCTTCAGAATCCAGAAAAAAAAAAAAGGTTGGGTATCTTCTTTCCTCCCATGGCTGACTCCGCCCCCACTTCCAAATCCCAGTTCCTGGCAAACACCACCTCAAGCTTTCTCACTGGTTGCCCTACGTTGCTGCAATAGCCTCCTAAATCTGGGTCCCCCTTTCATCCTCCTCATTTGTTACGGGTTTTAGCACATGAACTTCACAGCTCACACCTGCAGAGCGTTTCCACATGCCAGGCGCTCCTGTAAGTGCTGCACGTGTGAACTTACCTTCACTATCACCCTCCTTGGTGCGGGCTATTATCCCCATTCCCACGACCAGGAAACCGAGGCACAGATGGGCGAAGCAGCATCTCTAAGGTGATCTTTGCTGTCATTGGTAGAGCCAGGATTTGAACCCAGGTAGCCTGGCTCATTGTTCTCCTTATAGCCAGACACTGTGGCCATGTTCTTACTGATCACAACATCTTCTAGAGAAACACCATCTAACAGAGAATTCTACAATGATGGGTATTTTCTATATCTCTGCTGTCCAATTTAGTAAATGTAGCCACTGGCTGCATTTAATTTTATTTGACATGTGACCAGTGGCCACCACACTGGACAGTGTGTCTCTGGAATCCATCTAATGTGAGACCTTGACTTCTTTGTGTGATGACAATTATTTCCATGCCGTGTAAGCCCTGTGACTCCCAAGACCAGACTCCAGTTTTCATTTCCATTGAACTTCACCCAATCCAAAGTCTTGAATTCAAGCGTCTCAGCCTGCTACTCGCATTGCCCATATTTCCAAGGTAGTGCTTCCAGTACTACCCAGTCCAACAGTTTCAACATGACCACATCTCCTATTCATTTATCTTGCTAACTTCCTACCTTAGTCAGGGTTCTGGAGAAAAACAGAAAGAGGGAGACAGGGGGAGGGAGGGAGAGAGAAAAAAGAGGGAGAGAGAGAGACTGAAATTGAGGGGGCATTTATTTATTTTGGGGAATGGCCTTACCCAATCGTACAATACTGGAGGACAAAAAGTTCCGTAACGTGCTGTCTGCAAGTTGGGGAATCAGGAAGTCTGTGTGTAACTCAGTGTAAGTATGAAGGCCTGAGATCGAGGAATGCTGAAGGTGTAGCTCACCCTCCAAGGCCAAGGCCAGGGTGAGGTTGTAGATGGTGACAGTGGTGCTGGTATAAATCCTGGAGTCTGAAGGGCAAGAACAGGAGCACTGGTGCCTACGGGCAATGCGGATGTCTCTCTGGAAGCGGGAAATCACCCTCCTCTGCCTTTTTGTTCCAGCTGGGCCCCATGACCGGATGGTGGGCCCCCTTCCCTCTCTAGCCACACTGTGGCCTGTCACTTGCACCCCGACTTGACTCTGGTCCACATGCAGTCTGATCCACTCAGAGCAGCCACAGTGCTCTTAATCTCTGAAATGCAAAAATCAGACCATGTCATATCCCTCTTCTGCTTAAAATCCTCGAATAATTTCCTATCAAATTAAAGTCCAAATGATTTACCATGGGCCATTCCATCTCACCCACATCTCATGTTCTCTCTCCCTCACCAAGCTCAGCCCTGCCTCGGACTCCACTTCAAATCCCCATCCTCTCCACCTTCCTGTGACCATCCCCAACCTGCTGTGACAGAAAGAATATTGGTCTGCTGAGGATGGTCATGGCCTAACCCCCAGAATTTGTATGTGACTTGTGGCAAAAAGGAACTTTGTGTGATTAAGTTACGAGGATATTGGGTATTAGATTAAAGATCCCGAGATAGCCAGGTTATCCTGATTACTTGGGCAAATTAAGGTAGTCACAAAGGTCCTTGGAGGAGGGAGGAAAGATGGTCAGACTGAGAAAAGTGACAAAGAGATATTGGAAAATGCCACCCTGCTGTTTTTGAACATGGAGAATGGGGTTACGAGCCAAGGGATAGTCATTCTGTAGAAACTAGAAAAGCAAAGAAGTGGATCCCCCCTCTAGCCTCTGAAGGACCACAGCTGCAAAAACCTAGATCTCCATAAATATAAGAGAACAAACATGTTCTTCTAAACCACTAAATTTGTGGTGACTTGTTACAGCAGCAGCAGAAAACTAATACACACTCCATGAGTGTTCTACTGAGCTGCTTTCTCCTCAGCACTGATCACAATCTGATGAATAACATTTATGATTTATTTACATATTCTTTCCTTTACCTACAGGGACACATTACCTCCCTCCCTCACTGTACTGCCATTTGAGTCTTCTCCCCAGCATTGGCATGTTTGCCCTGAGCTGCCCGTACCTAACACCTGGCCTCCTCATGGACCAATGGCCCTGGCTTGGACTCATTCCGATTGCTCCCAGTAATGGGTTGACTATAAGTATAATCTCCAAATTAGGAAGACAGGGATCAGGGTTGGAGCTGGGCCTGACAGGGAGACTGGGAAGTCATCTGAAATCTACTACCATTCCCAAGGCCTCATTGTTACTTCTTCCACCTTGGTGGCCATTCATTGCTCCCTGTTCTGGCTCTCAACTGCCAAGGAAACTGCTTTAGTCAGCTTTTGTTGCTGCTGTGACTACATGATCTGACTAGAACAACTGTAGAGGAGGGAAGCTTATTTGGGGGCTCACAGTTTCAGAGGTCTTAGTCCATAGACAGCTGGCTCCATTCCTCAGGGCTCGAGGTGAGGTTGAACATCATGGTGGAAGAGTGTGGCAGAGGGAAGCAGCTCACATCATCAGGAAGCAGAGAGAAAGAGAGAGTCCACTCTCCAGATACAAAATACGTACCCCAAAGCCGTGCCTCAATTCCACCTCCTCCAGCCACACCCCACCACTTCAGTTATCACTCAGCTGATCTCTATCAGGGGATTAAATCACTGTTTGGGTTAAGACTTTTACAACCCAGTCGTTTCTCCTCTGAACCTTCCTGTACTGCCTCACACGTGAGCTTTTGGGGGACACCTCGCATGCCAACCATAACAGAAACCATGTGTTCCTCCTGAACACCTGGATGGACTTCTTTCCAGCCTGTCACTTCTGCTTCTTCCTGCCTTCTGTACAGATGGAGTTGCTACCCATCCAGGGTTCCCACCACCGTACGGCCAGTGGTCCTTCCTGCCTTTCAGAGAGGAGTAAGATCTAGACTTACGTACGTCAGGTTGTTTTCTTGTGTGGCCCACATGACGGAAACGTGGGTTTCCTCAGCTTGCAATGTAAAGTACTCTTGATCAAATTAACACATAAGTTATCGAGGCTGTGAACTGAACACTTACTTTGTGAATCAGAAATTTACCAAGTCATTGCCTCCAATGTAGGAGAAATCACCTTGAACCACCTCCACAGGCCTTGTGAAATTAGCATTTTAAAACAATTGAACACATTCTTTCATCTTTTATGCTGTTATAGACTTTAATGGAGCAAACATGGAAGGAAAAAGTTAGTAAAATATGAAAAGGAGGAAATTAGGCTGACTGCTAATCTGTTAGCAGAATTAAACACAGATGCCTCAAAGGTATTTCTGAGTGGCTTTACGGAAAATAGCTAAATAATTAATTCACTTTATGTATCCTCATGTGGCAGCAAATGCCAAATCTCTTTAGAATGGTGTAACATTTGTTTGGGAGTTTCTCAGGAAGGTTAGAGGAGGAAGGAGTTCTCGGTGTCAATGTCTGGAGTCTGTAAAACATTTTGCCTCGTTATTTAGAAATGAGAATTTTCTTGGGGGACGTGATGACAGTCCTTGCCCGTTTGGGATGGCCTAGGCTGAGGAAGAGAGAGTTCATTGCCCTCTTTTCTCTGGAGAAATCTCTTGAGTCACAGAGTGCTGTAGAAGTTTTGAGTCTGCAAAGCTGTGAGCTCGATGCTACAAGCCGGGGTCATCCAGTGGGGAATTAGAAGAATCGTTGGGAATTCTGGGGTGTGTGTGGCATTCCTGGGCTGAACCCTATCACTGAGGTAAGTACATTCATTTATCCATGAATATTTCTGAGCATCTACTGTGCACCTGGTGCTATGCTGGGTACTGGGGTGATTCCGTAACCAGCATGTCAGACCTGCTCCTGGCCCTTTGGGTCCCGTGTTCTAATGGGACAGGAGCTGAGGACAAGAGCTAAGGAAACAAACTGCACTGTCACGGAGCTCAGCAGAGCAGACTTCCTTATGGTGCTTAACCTAAACATGGAGCCAAGTGGGGCCCAGGTGGGAGGAGTGGGCAGTGCCTGTGGAGAGCAGGGCTGGGCAAGAGCCCAGGAGAGCCCCGTGCCTCCTAGGAGTCGGGAAGGAAGCTGGTACTGCTGGGTTAGAGCAGCACAGAGGACTGAGTGTCCGGGAGGAAAGGCTTCCCCTGCACCTCTGAGGTTCAGTGGCTGATATGGGCAACTTGATGGGAAAGGAGACGCATTAGCAGGAGGAGAGGAATACACATTGGATTGATATTTAATGTGGATGGGAGTTTATAGAAAAGAAGCAAAACTCAAAGGAGCTGTTAGACTTGGGAGTTTATCTACCATTTCAACCAATGAAGGAGGGGGTGGGGTTCGGTTTCCAGGGATGATAAATTGTGGGAAGTGACTAAAACCTACGTGGGGGAAACTAACGGAAGATGGATTATTTTGGTAAGTTTCTTCACGTGAGCTCACCTCAGTGCTGACTCTGTCCTGTTCCTGGTGTCGGAGAGAAGTTGTCTTCACAAGGGGAAGTTCTGCCCTCCTCTTAGGCAGAAAGGGAAACTCAGAGAACTCTTCCTGTACCTGTTAACGCTCAGGTTCTTTCTGCTTAAAATAATCCTCACACCAGGGTTGCCTATTTTGGGTAGCATATCCTCATCCCCATCCAGAGGCACAGATGGAGGGCGCCAGAGGGGAGGACAATGCTGTGGGGGTTCTTGAGCCACGGTATAGCCTTGAATTCCACTCCAGAGTCACCGGGAGGTGCCACTGGAGGGTGTTAGCCAGGGACGTAATCCGATTTACATTTCTATCAATCTGCTCGGGGATTGTTTTGGAGAATTTTGTGGTTCCTCTCTGGGAAATAAGCTGATGGCATGGGTGTCCCCTGTCCCATAGATGGAAGCTTCTGTAAGGTCCACCGGTCACATGAGCTGTGGGGGTCGCCACTGACTGCTCGAGGCAGAAACTGGGTGGGCTGCAGCCACAGGGAAGGAGCCTGGTGTCACCACAGGGGTGCACTCTGCCTTGGCCATCTGCAGCTGAGCTTTAAGTCACCCAAGGGACAGAGAACCATAGGTCAGGTGACCTCAGGAGCCAGAGCCTCAGGGGATCCAGAGAGGTGAAGGACAGATTGTTCCCTGCTCTCCATGGTAGCTGTCCCTCAGGGAACCGAGGTGGAGTTCCACAGTGAGACCCGACCCCGGGGCCAATGCCTTGGGCACACTCACCAGCAGTGGGTCTTTCCACCCTCCCTTCCCACTCACTCTCAGCCCTGAGCGAAGTGGACCTGGCTCCTGGGGCAAGGCAGGAAAGGGGACCCTGGGGTTGGCGAGCTTTGCTGGAAGCCCAGGGCTGCGCTCTGAAGGCTTACAGGGGCCCTCGGGGCAGGACTTTCACAAAGTGCTGGAAGAGCAGGCGTGGTCATCTGCCACCCTGCCCAGGGCGGCTCTCCTTTCTCCTTCCCCTTTCAGAAAGCGGAGAATCTGGAAAGGACCTGTCACATTCAGACCTCAAACTGGAGCTCTAGGAGGAACACGGTCCAAGAGAGAAGAGGAAAAAAAATTCACGCCTGGTTCCCTTGCACTGCGTGGAGGGGCAGGGGCTCAATGAAAAGAAATAAAGTGGAAACGGGTAAAAGGTTCCTGAGACCCCCTAACCCAGCAAAGAAGGCAGGGAGGAAGTGGAAGGTGGTTCCAGCGAGTGCTTTGCCACGAGCCAGGACTTAATGAAATGAGAGCGCAGAGAGGAGGTTAAAATGTAAAAATCCCTCGGACAGTAGAGAAGAGAGAAACTGAACTCTAAGAACTGCAAGAAAGAGGAGGCCTGGCTGAGAAGAAATGGAGCTCTAGACTAAAAGGCTGAGCAGTCGCAACAGATAGAAGACAGGAAAACGGAGGGCGCCAGCTCCAGGGTGCCTGCAGGCGGGAATGGAGAACCAGCGAGTGGCGAGTGGAGCAGGAAGAATATTCAGACATATTGGAAAAAGGCTTTTTTTTTTTTTTTTTCTCACCTGAAATGAAGGTTCTACTGATCAAAAGAAAATATTCTGCAAAAGCAGCTACAGAATAACCAATACTGAGATGTGTCCCAACAGAGGCTACGAACTGGAAGAACGATTTCTCCTGGTATCTAGGGGCAAAGCACATGGAAGAGTGGAGGTCACGCAGGAGGGGATCAGAGGAGGGGGCGGCAGAGCCGGTGGTGCGCAGTGAACTCAGGTCGGCACAGGAGACCAGAGGCTGCTCGCCCGGCTGCGGGTGCTGTGAGCCTTAAAATGTAATCAATATGGTGACAGCGACAAGAAGAGGACTAGGAGGTAAACTGGGCTCTGCCTGTGCAGAGATGAGAGGCTCGCGTCCCACAAATCGCTCATCGCCAGGCGAGGTAACCCAGAGTCCTGAGCATATTTATAAATGGATGCTGTGATCACGCGGAGAAGTACGAGCAGATGAAAAACTTTAAAGAGAGCAGAAAGGAAAGCTAAATGCTGTAAATAAGATTAAGGAAAGACTGGCCAGATCTCAAGCTTTAAGAGTTCACACATACTAAGTCAGATGACAGAATGAGGCAAAGCAGAAAACCGAGACCCACGAGATGGTCGGTTATTTGCTCAAATAAAACCGCAGCTTCCCTCTCTTAAGAGTTCAAGTTTGAATGAAAGCCATCCAAGAGGCGTGACCCACAAAGGTTAAAAGCAAAGGGCTGGACAAGAAAACACTGAGCAAATATTAACCAAGAATGCAGGCATCGCAGGAGGTTGAATTCCAGGCCCTGGATTAAAATAAGAAAAGGTGGCCCTTTAAAATGATGAAGGATGGTCTCTACAACAAGGCCATAATAACAAGAAGAGAATAACAGCCCTTCCAAAGGTGTCCTCCTCCAAGTCCCAGAACCTGTGAATCTGTTAACCTCAAACGGCAAAGGGGACTTTGTAGATGTGTGTAAATTAAGAATCATGAAAAGAGAGATTATCCTGGATCATCCACAGGCCTGATGGAATCATGGGCTCTTCACACGTGAATTCCCTTCAGGTGGGTCAGAGAAGGTGATGTCATGACGGAAGCTGAGGTCAGAGTGACACCTTTGCTGGTTTTGAAGATGGGAGAGGGGACTGTGGGTGGCTTTAGAAGCAAGAAATCAAGGAAACATCAAGGCACCCCTGCAACACCTTGATTTTAGCTCAGTGAGATTTCTGGCCTCCAGATCATAAGATGATAAGTTCGTATTGTTTAAGCCACTAAGTTTGTGATTATTTGTTATAGCAACAACAGGACACTAATACATGCATCAAGTGACACATCATCACATTATGTCAATGAAAAGGGCAGGAGATACAGGGAGAAATACGCAGAAGCGTGAAGGAGGCATTGACTCTCTCGTATTGGCACAGGAGAGACTGTCAGGTCATGAGCTGCCATCAGAATCCGTGCTGTCTTCTTCCCTGGGATACAACTAAACTAAGTTTCAGCTGCCTCTCTTCCCTCGTCCCCTTGATGTCAAGGCAGCTTATGATACTGGGCCTTCGTTTAGGCCTTAGACCACAGTGATGAGACCCTGCAGGAAGGGGACCCTGTGGGAATAGCTGGGTTCTTTATCTCTGCCTGGAGAGGAGATCGCTCCCTGATCAGAATGTTTTATAAGAGTGATATATAAACTTCTGTCATATTTGATCCATTGCATATTTTGGGTTTTTTTAAAGTGTAATTTAATTTGCTAATTAGGTAAAATGGAAAATTATATTTAAGGATTTCAAGGACCTTAAAAATGTAATTACTAAAGTCATTCTAACAGATATACATTGGTATGTCAGCTGATAGAGACTACCGTTATTTTCAAGCTGTCTTTTCACATTTACAAAAACTGACCATATAAGAGGACATGGAGAAAATCACAATCAATCCATTAAGACAAGAGTGTATGGATACATTTTTCTAACCACCATGCACTAAAACAAAGACAAAAAAACAGACTTCTGTTTTCCCTCCTCATACACGTCTGATATTTTGATATTTCTTCCTTGATTCTTAATTTGTTTTCAAGAATGGGGGATAAACCAGAGAAAAAGAAGTTATATCATGACTGACAGGGAGAAGACGAGGCATGGGGGAAATTTGGGAGTGATGAAAATGTCCTGTAGCTCAGTTATCATGATGGTATGGGACTTTATCCAAGTCATTGAACTGTGTATCCCCAAAGTGTGAATTTTACTGTATGTAAATTGTATCTCAAAAAACCAGACTCTTAAAAAACAAGGGAAAATTAAACTGGGATTTTATGGGCAATGGTGGGACATCTCCTTTTCATATTCTTCTTATATTAAAAACCCCACGAATAAATTTTATTTGAAATGCCTGTTTGAATTGAGTCATGCAGTGAATCATCTGGTTTTCAAATGGTGCAGGCTGTGTAGGATTTGAAATTTCTGTAAATTGGAAGATCATCCATCATATCAGTTTCCATTAGAATGCTGCAAAGCTAGTACCCTGGCTGTACTGCAAAATCTAAATACCAAGGAAACGTCTGGCTCTTCCCTAGTTTGAAGAGACAGACAAGTCACCTCTGCATAGTCACATTCAAATCAGACTCAGCAGAATGGAGGGAACCACTCGCCCCCTGCCCTGGGCACAGTCTGGGACTTGTACCATCCGCCAAGTCCTGCGACCACCTATCTGAAGGGGAATCATCCTGGTGTTCGCTCTCTAGAATTTCCTCAACGTGCGCCATTTTACTTTAGAACAGAATGTCAACAAGGGTTGAGATAAATATTTAACAAGTATGACTTATCTCCCTCCCCCAGCCTGCTTAAATACCCTATGGACTCACTACCAGAATGTCGAAGTCCTCCAGTGCTGTGGAGGGTCAGTAATGAAATGCCACTTGGTGTGTTCCGATGCCACGGATTTGGTGGAAGCTGGCATTTGAGGCTCCCCCTTGCTCAGGCCCTGGCTGTCTTCCTACTTCCTCTTGCCCAGTCGCCCACTCTGTTCATCCTTCATACTGAGCAGTGCCAGTTTGCTTGTTTGGAATCTCCACACATTCACCCATGCCTTTGCCTGGAATAACATTCTCATCTTTCTTTGCCTAAATACCCTGTGTCACCACCTGTCTTCTCTAAGATGCCTTCCCAGCATCTAGCTGAGGACCCTGTACATATCACTGGCTCAGCTCCCTGTACATATCACTAGCTTTACCACCCACCAGATGACATTGAAGTAATATGTTCCTGTGTCCTTCTCCTATCTGGACTAGAAGTTCCAAGAAGGCAAGGTCTCTCTTATTGGCTGTGTAGGATTTGAAATTACTCTAAGTAACCCCAATACAGGTCAATCTTTGTTTCAAAATCCAGCTTCATTTCTTATTAATCATGTGACTGTGTCGTACAGCCTCTCTGCCTCTGCCAGCACCTACCTGATTGGCTTGTGTGATGGTCGAGTGGCAGGTGCACACACAACCCTCCAAGGGCCCACTGACGTTCAGCAAGCGCGAAGTTAGCTCTGTCAATAAGAAGACGTCATGTTACATGCCAGGCAGTGTGGCAGGTCCTGGGAATCCAGGAGGCAAGAAGACAAAGCAAGAGCTGCAAAAGGTAAATAGGTGAGCAACATTCTCACCACCACAAAGGAAAGAAATGCAGGGCTTGGTGAGGGCAGGCTTCTCTGAACAGGATCAACAAAGGCTTCTCTGATAAGGAATTTGGAAACAGGGCCAGAGAAGTAGGAAAGGTTTGAACTCTATGGAAAGTTGGGAGAAGATTGTTTTAGGCAGAGAAATCAGCAAGAGGGTCAAAGTTCTAATTATCAATATAAATGTATTAGAAAAACCAACCATTGGTGCCACTGCAGTTTTCAAGGCAGTTTTATGGAAGAATTAAATACATTTTTCCGTATCTATAAGAGAAGTCGATTCTATCAAAAGAAATTTCTATTTCATGCATCTATTCAAAATAGTATTTTTGAACAAAATAATATTTTTGCATGCTGAGGCAGAGGTTGAAAAAACCATATTGATTTTCATTAAAGCCACAATTAGTGGGATGAAGAGTAAGGAGAAGGTCCCTCGTTTCCTGTTCACGTTTAGTAGCCTTCAAATTTCATCCCATGCCCGGCCTTATGGGAGAGGCCTCCCAAGAAATCAGACTCCCCCAGGGCTGAGTCTGACTGTTTTCTGATGAGATCTGCAACACCAGGGTGATCTTGTTTATGAGATCTTACAAATTTGAAGGGTATGGTTGCTGTGGCAACTGATGTAAACAGACAGCTCCTATAAGAGGATGAGCAGCTGTCTGGAACGCTCATCTCACTGGGGGCTGCCTCTGCAGCTCTGCAGCGATTGCCTTAGCTCTTTGCAAGAGCTGAGGTCCGTGTTCCAGCCCAATAAGGGTCAAACTGAAGCCCCTGCATCTTTCAACCTCAGGACAAAGTCCGTGTTTGGCTTGCATCTTCTACCACCTTTGCAACAGCTATTTATCAGCATCATCAGAGAACTTGCCCATGGGGTGAGAGGCTTGCATGATGGTAGAATTAGTTTTCTAGCTGCAAGATAGGAAAAAAAAATGTTTCTAGCCTCATAGGAGCCTGAAAAGCCAGAAGAGAATATAAGTAAGGCTCACATTTTCTTATACTTCACATTGGATGGGGTAGATGGCTCTAGCAACGCTACAGAAAACTATACACCCTAAAAGGTAGCAGAGAGTAGGGAAGAAAAGAGCATGGGTGATCGTTCATTCCACAAGCACGCATTGAGTACCACTGTGTGCTGTGCCTGTGCAGATGCAGAGGAATCACGTGCAGGGCTGGGTGGTCTACAGTGGTACCTTGCTAACTGTGTGGGGGTAGGGGCGTTTTATAACTCACTCGGTGGCGATTCTGGTGGAGGGAGAGGCAGGGCCCTGCAGCCTGTCTTGCATGGTGTCCTGTACGCAGCAGGTGTTTAACAAACATTAACAATGCCAATCATGAGGGCGGGGCGCAACAGGCTGAGGTGGAAGGAGCAATAGATTTCAAATCACAAGACTTCCCCGTCCCAGGAGAGTTACTTTCCCCTGTCTGAACCTACTTCACTTTAAGAATGGGAACGGTAACCTCTCCCTTGCAGAGTCGCTGTCAGACTTTAAGGAGCTAATGTTTGTGAAAGGAGCTTATGGAGTGGAGGCACAATGGAACTCTCTGAAAGAATCTCTATAGGCTGGTGTGGACCTTGGGAGGGGAGGAAGGAGCAGTGGCAGGGGCCAGATCACGCAGGTGTAGGGGCAGCTCCTAAAAGCACTAGCCTGGAGGAGTCTAAGAGAAAGAGTGACAGACTGGGCGGGCAGGGCTAGCTGACAGCCTTTGGCCACCACACAGATGAACCAGGACCACCACGTGTGCAAGGAAGGTGTGGCTAAATGAGCAGCCAGTGTGTTCAAGCCCTTCTCCGGAGGTGGAATTAGCGGGACTGAGGCTTGTTAGCTGTACAGGGGAGGAGAGGGAACTCTTCAGATGCAGAGGAGTCGAGAGGCACCCTGAGTTCTGGCTTGTGCAACTCGCTGGAGAGTAGGGCTTCCAATTGGGGTGCTGGGTAATGGGAGAAGGGAGGAACGGGTGGGACAATATATAGGGTTGACCTCAGGACACAGAGGGTCAGCGGCCAACTCAGGTGGCTATCGTTAGCTCTCATCCAGCTATGCCCCACGAGGCAGTGTGCCTCTCTAATGAGTCAGCCTGGGCCTGAGTCTCAGCCATGTGCCTTGCTGATCCCATTGATCATGGCTCCACAGATGCGGGCTGAGCAGCCTGCTCCAGGGAACACGGCGAGGGAGACAGATCTGGACCCACTAGACATTCCATGCTAGCGGGCGAGGCGTAGAACTAACAGGTGGCTTGCATGTGACTAGGATAAAAGAGGGGGACGTCTGGCAGAGTCTGGCACAGTTGGGTAGGTGGTGGTGTGACTATCAGGGTGGTCAGGGAAGGCCTCTCTGAGGGGGTGACATTCAGAATCAGAATAAAGGATGAAAGACCTTGGGCACATCAGACTCCTAAGACCTGGATTTTGGCATCTGGAGATGCCATATCCCTTACAGACCAGATGCCCCTGTCCACCAGGGCAACTTAGGCTGCCTGTGGGCATTGCTGTGGGCAAATAGCTCCCTGGAAGGTGGGAGGGTTTGGGTTCTGTTCTGGTGTTCCTCATGGTGCCCAGGAGAGAAGGGCGTTTATCTTCTTACCATGCAGGAATTTTCTTAGAGTCAGGGGGCCCTGACCTGGAGAAGAGAGCCAGGACTCACACACCCCTGATCCCCAGACAACTCTGCAGGGACTCTGGGAGAGGAAGGCCCTGGCTGCACTGCAAGCCATGTCCACAAGAGGGCTCCCATCTCACTATCTTCCTGTCCAATAAATCTTCCATGTTGTGCTCTGAACGGGGCCAGATCCTGTACTGTTTGAAATTGCTATTTAATTATGCACGATCATTGGACGATTATAAGCACTTCTATAATAGCTAAACATTAATTTTAGCATTTTAATTTTATAAATGTTTAAGTGTGTTGCTCACGCAGAGCTATTCAAATGCAGATGATTAAATCAAATTATTGAGTTCATAATTTTCTGGAGGTTTTGCCTTCGAAATTAAATTTCCCCATTGAAAGTTTCCCTTTGTTGTCACCCTTGATCAGCTGTTGGGTTCACATTCATGGTGGTAATTATTCAGTCCCCACAGCATGCGCACGTCTGACTTGGTCTCAGCTCAGTTTTACCAAGCATCCCGAAGGTACCTAGCGTGTCCTGCTTAACAGTTCACTCTCTGATGCTTCAGGGTCACACTGGAAGTAGACAGGAAGATACATCCACGATCACAGGGAGCTCGGCAAAGTGGGTTGCTGTGCAGGAGAGTTTGCAGCACATTCTTCAGGTCAACACAGTGTCGCAAGGACATTTGGATGCAGGACCAGCCTTTGCTCAGATGGAGAACAAATCCCAAGGTGACTCCTTTTGCTGATGGGAGGTCAGCGGACAGGCGTGACCTTCCCCTCCCTTAGCATGCTCTCCCACTGTGCCTCTGAGGATTCATCGCTCAGAGAGCAGCGCGCTCACCGTGGTCATCGGCAGAGCCGGCTGCCACCCGCCAACTCTGGGAGCGTTGGCCACTGCGCATCCATCACGTGTAACAAGGACCCTGTCATCTGCATGGCATGGGGACCTCAAGGTCTTAGAGTCCTCTTGAAAGAGGAGGCCTTTTCACAAAGCTGGAGACACTGTCCCGGAGGAAATGGACTAAGAACAGACGTTGTTAAAGCTGGAGTATCTGACGACGCCGGAGGTCTGTCTGTTCCCCTCTGTCGTGGACTCCTTGCCAGCTGCTTTTGCTTTTCCACACGCAGACTTGCTGGTCCTCAGGGTCTCTGTCAACCTGCCACAGACACATCTTTGCTCAAGTCAGCCTGGCAGCTGCTGTGGATGCCTTGGACTTGGGAGCTGAGGGGAGGGGATCCTGTGTCGTGTGAGTCTTGGTGGCGGAGGATTCTGCTGAAGGGGTCCTGTCCCTCACCCAGGCTCATCCAATCTGACACCCACTTGGGGAGTGGCTCATCAATGAAGGGACACAGCCAGGGTAGCAGAGTCAAGGAAAGGCAAGTAAGGGCCCAGGGACCCTGTCTTAACCAGACTGGTCTTTGGGTATGGCCACAGTCTATTTTCTGCTGCTTGGAGCTGGCTTATCTTGACTGTTTTTGTTGTTTGTATCTGTTCTTTTCTCTCTCTCTCTCTCTCTTTTCTATCAACATTATCAAATCCATCTAAGCAATTGTGTCTGCTTAAGTAGCGAGATACACTTTCTGTTCTTTACAACCAAGCCTCTGGATGCAGCTTCTGATACAAAGCGCATCCTCCTCACTTCTCAGCTCCTTCTTCCCATCACAATGGAGTATTTTATTTACTGATTTTCCCTGCACCTGTTTGGGGCCCCAGGGCTGCTGGCTCTCTCTTCATCTCAGGTCAAACATTTTGTGAACCTGCAACCACCACATTTTCTCAGTGTCTGATGAACCTTCCAGCACCACCCACCTCAGTGGCTTTCCCTGGAAGGTTTGTCCTCAGTCCTTGGTGCCTTTGTCCTGCTGTTTGCTCTTAGACACACGTGGATAAGGACGGTGAATCTTCAGGTCCAAGTCCCTGGGTCCAGCCCAAGAGTCTTCTGGTTGACTTTGGACCCAATTGTCCATTTCTTTGTGTCTCAAATTTCTCATCTGACAAATGTGTCTCGTCATGATCTGTAGCCCACAGAGCTGTAATAGGATGAAGTGCACAGAGGCGCGCGTCAAGTGCCCGCCTGTGACAGGGCTCGAAGGCACGAGGTGAGTGCTCAGTAACAACAGCCCGTGTTGGCGATGGCCAGTGGTTTATGCGCCTCAGTGGAGAGGATGGATGTTCCGTGCTCAGCATGGTTCCTGGAGCGTAGTAGGTGCCCTGTGTGGTCAATCATCTCCATCCTCCACCTTCTCATCTGCTCAAGTCACCTCTGTGCAAAGCGCCATGACCTTATTTGCTGTCGATTGACTTGGTGCAAAGAGACAAGTGGACAGAAGAGTGAAGAGACTGAGTCAGGGTCAGAGATTTGGAGAAGATAGGCAAGGGTCCTGCCCACCCGTCTGGCTCTGTGTGCAGATGGCATTCCCTTGGGACAGCTCTCTGCTTCCAGCTTCATGGAGAGAATGGATGAGTGGGTCCGTGCAGAGGCGCTGCGGTCAGATTAATCCCAGGTCCTCGGGGAGCACTCTGGCTTTCTCAGTCTTGACTGTCTGTCTGTCTGTCTCTCTCTCTTTCCCCTTTGGTTTTAGTAGTTTGGGCTGGAAACTCCAGGCTGTATAGGGCAATATCGACGGTGGAAGTGTGTTCAGGGCCAGGAGAGCAGCCTGGCTGAGCCACGTGAACGCAGGAGGCAAGGGACCTAGGGGAGTGTGGGGAGAGAGCAGGATCTGCCCAGAAGTGTCCCCACTGGCTCCCCCATCTGTGGAGCCATGCCCATGGAGAATGCCCATCCAGCCCATTCTCTCCCTACCCCATGATCCTGCCCCACCTATGTTCTTCCGATCTCCTTGGTTGTAAGGATCAGCCCACAGTCCCTGGATCTTCAGAGTAGGGTCCACAGAGATTCTACGTTTTAAAAGGCTAGCAGGAGGAAGAGTCTGGGCAGGCAGGCACAAACCCTTGGCTGGATACCCAGCAAGCTGCTGGTAGAATCCCTCTCTCCATCTTAGAGTTCCCACTTCTGACTCACCAACCATCCTTTCCCGTTAACAGTATTTCTGTCCAATGCTATCACACCAGTAATGGTGACGAAGGCAATAACGGCAGCAAACATATTTGAGCATTCACAGCTCCCGGCCCACTGATAGCTTTTGGCACGCACGATTTCATTTAATCCAGGCAATGCCAGGCATCTCAGGTCTTGTTCCCATATTGCAGATAAGGAAACAGATTTGCAGAGTTGGGATCATTTGCCCAAGGCCACACAAGCAGTAAAATCCAGGATTTGATCCAGATATGCTCTCAAGATTCTTACTAATGACAAGGAATGTATATGAAAGTTTTACTGTGGTGTATTCTAAGTTCAGCTATTTTTTCAAGACTAGTTTTCTCAAAGTTGGAGGACTTATAAAAATGCAGATTTCTGGACCCTATTCCACAGTTTCTGATTCAGCAGGTCTAGGATAGTTCAGAGGATCTGTATTCCTAACAAGTTCTCCGGTGACATGGTCTAGCAGAGCCAGAGACCACGTGCTAAGAACCACTGTCCTGGACTGATATTAACTGATGATTGTCTATTGATTGGAAATACTCAACCTTAAGGACTTGGTTAATTTAGACCTGCCTTGGAGGGATTTTCTGATCTCAGGACCAGAGCTAAGATGTCAGTTTGCACAAAAAAGATACGAGTCTTTCAGCAAATGATCAGCACCCGGGATACCAAGAGGGGGGCTAGACCATGAGGAAGCAAGCAACCCCTGACACTCAGGTGCAAGAGCAGTAATTCCCTGTTCCCTAAGAGCTACTGTAAATTGTGCCCTGTTGTGGCATTAAGTGACATTGACTCACAAAACAAGATTGCTCATTTTATGCCTCTCTTTCAGTTTCAATGATGTCAATGAGAACGCTTCAAGGTTTTGTGCCATTTTCTTTAAAACCACTAAAGACAACTCCTTACTCTCCCCTTTCCACAGAGAGAAAGAGCCTCAGGACAGGAACCATAACCAGAATACAAAACACTGTTTGTTTTCATCGATGTGCTTTATTTTCCCATTAACTTATATATACCCCACATGGACAACTTGGCACAGATTATGAAGACAGACTGCCTTGGCTTGAATCAGCAGCATCATGTTTAGCTGTGCAACTGCGGGCAAAGTCATGAACCTCTCTGTGCTTCAGAAGCCTTGTTCTTCAATAAAGATAAAACCAGTCCCTGCATTAATATTAGTATGAAGATTTGATGAATTAATATTTACATATCCCTTAGAAGGTTGTCTGGGACATAGACGTTGCTATATATGTACACGTAAACAAATACATGGATAAATAATTCACTGAAATATGAAAAATACTCCTTTAAGGCAATTAGAGGCCAGAGAGGTATACTGGTATCTTTGCCCTCCTGGCCCATGCCAGGTATTGCAATCCACGAAGTCATGTCCCTGACTCGGGTATGCACAAGCAGTGACTGAGAGTGAGCCCTGGAGACCAAGATCATTTGCCGAGTCTGGTCTGGCCCACCTGGTACAGCTGGGATAAGGACTATGGCTGAGCCTGGGTCAGTGGTGGCTCTGGGCAGGGCAGCCCCACAGTGGCAAGACAGGCAGGGAAGCAGACGGCTGTTGCCTTAGTGTCCTTGTCCAGGGGCAAGGACCAGTGTGACTTGAGGGCTTGGGAGCAGCTGGGATGGGGCACTGGGCGGGATGGGGGCAGTGCACTCGGATGGCCCTGGGCCCACATCTCTGCTCCTACCCAGCCAGGCCTTCAACACAAAACGCTGCTGAGCAGAAGAGAACTTCGCCATCTCCTCCACCTTGCCTGGGCAGGCCTGCCGGCTTATCAAGGACCTTATTTAACACGAAGCAGGTCCAGGGTCTGCGCTTCCAGAGACTCTGACCCGGGAGACATCTGCATTCTTAATAGGGGCCTCGGTGATTCCAAGGCAGAGGTCACGCAACGCAATTTCGGAAATCCTGCTTCCGTCTCTCTTTGGGAGGGATGTGCTTTTGCTTTGGAATAGTGTGTGTGTGTGTGTGCAAGTAACTCTCTGCTGCCACAGAAGTCACCTTTGAAAGGAAGAGAGTGCAAGACTGTCAGATAGATGGAAGCAAGCGCCAGCCTGCACTGAGGATGGGCCTGTGTGCAGAGCTTCACAGCCTCTGGCCACCTCCCGTCTGACCTTTCCTTCCTGAATATTACAAAAAAATTCCATGAATTTGTGATTGTTCTTACCAAAAAGTTATGCACGTCTAAAATCGTCAGCACAAAGAACAAACAAGAACCAGAGATTTAATTTTTTTGCATTAAAAAAGTTCGACCTGATATGATTTTCCTTGCCAGCTATTTGAAATGGGAGGCCTGAGAGTGCTGTTATCTTAACACTGTCTTGGTGCTTTTTCCTTCAGTTTCTTGCATCCAGTGCAAAGTCCACTCATGGGGCTTTCAACTGGGCCAAGTCCTGCAGAAATCAAGGTGGAGGAGTGCTGGAGGGGGGGTGCTGGGGCGGGGGCACTGTTGGGCTTGGTTCTTTGGTTGATGTGAAAACATGTAGATGGAAATTCCTCTAACAGGGGAACTATTTTTTTTTTTTTTTTTTTTTTTTTTTGGTGATGGTAAAATACACAAAACCTAAAACTTCACACTCACAGTGTTATATAACCGCCGTCACCACGCACCTCCAGAACATTTTCATCTTCCCTGACAGAATTTTTGTGCCCATTAAGCACTAATTCCCACATCCCATCCTGCACCCTCAGTTCATCTGTGAATCTAAGTACTTTATAGACCCATGCAAGTACAATCCTAAGTGTTTGTCTTTTGTGTCTGGCTAACTTTACTTAGCATAATGCCCTCAAGTTCATTTATGTTGCATGTGTCAGAATAGCCTTCCTTTTCAAGGCTGAATAATATTCCATTATAAAGTCCAGTCTGATGTTCCAGAGCAGCCAGTGGCTGATGTGTTGCTGAGCGTTACTCAGTAGTAGATGTGCTGAGCACATGGCTACACTCCCTGGCCAAGCTCTAAATAATTTCTCTTGAGGCCGAATTCTCTTACACAGTTCATTCATTTAGAAGTCCTCACAATCCCCTCCCCCTACAAGATGACACTTACTACATCTTTGGCATTTTTTTTTCTCTTGAGTAAGACCTAATGAGTCCATTAGATGATTTGAAACCACGGAAAATAATCCCCCTGCTGACTGTGTCAGGGACATCTGGACAGAGAAGATATTTTTGTTGACTTTGGGCTTTTGTGTTAAATGTCGCTCGTCACGAGCATGTGCTCTGTTTACAGTGTGTAATCGCAGGTGAGCTCAACACGCTGGAGTGGGGTGGCCTCTGGTGAATCTTGTTTGCCCTTCAGGAGAGGCACATGCTGCCTGCTGATTGACAGTGACAATGGCGCGGGTGCCAGAGCTGAGGGAGTTACTGGCCAGCCACAGGCAGGGCTTGTCCTGTGCAGCGCGTGGGCACCCCTCCCCCACCGACAATCTGTAGAAAGGGCCTGAGCGGAGCGCGGTAGCCCCTGCCTCCGCCCCTGTTCCTCGGAAGGATGGGTCTTCAGGGCTGCAGCCCTCCCCGGAGCAGGGGTGGCTGATGGGAGCACAGCACCTGCTCGGAGGAGGACTTCGCTCTCTGGCTCTGGTCCCTGCAGGGGCCTCAGCCTCACTCGCATCTGTACAGGTGGCGCAGAAGCCCTCCCGGCAGCGCGTCCCAGGAGGCTGGGCTCTTCTCCATTCAGATTCTGCAAAGGACTTTTGAAGATAAAAGGAGGTGTCTGGTCTTCAAGCTGATTCTCCCCTTAATTTAATCTGGTCTTGCAGACTCTCCCTGAAAGCAGCCGTCTCTCCCGAGGTGCCTCCGGAGGTGTGCAGTGCCGCCCGCCTCTGCTGCGCAGGGCCTTGCTAATCCCCCGGGGGCTGCGCATCCTCCTCGCATCACCAGCGACCCCTCGGCCCTCAGCCATCTCTTCCCGGGTTCTGAAACCAATCCAGTAGGTTCAGAGCATGCATAATGCGGAACACGGCGCCTCGTTTACCCCGCTCTGCCAGGGAAAGGATAATCCAGAAGACGGGCACCTTCCTTCTGAAGCACAGACCAGAACACCTTGTGATTCTCCTTGGAGGTCTTTCAGAAAGCAGTTCGCATCCTGTGTTTCTCTTCCCAGACGAGGTGCCCAATGATGGCACCTCTGCACCATCTCTTGCTCTGGGTGTTTGCCATTAGGCTTGCGCTGTGCCCAGGGAGATGGCTCCTGTCACCCCTGCATGCTGAGAACACTGGCCCCAAGTCTGTATGGTGGTTTTTGTTGCTGATCTGCCGTCGGGTAGAAAGATGGAGTAACCAGTTAGCTACATCATCCATGAGAACTGGCTGCAATTGGGAGGATGGATAAAGGATTTTGAAGTCAGCTCCAGATTTAAGTGCTGAGTCTGTCACTTACTGGGTGACATCATGGGTCTGTTAGCTCCTCTCTCCAAGCCTCAGTTTCCTTATCTGAGAAATGAGGATACAAATAGTGCTTTCTCCATGGGTTGATATGAGGATCACTGAGGTAAACTAGGAAGGTGTTTGGCACAGTAATTAGTTAGTAATGGAGACTGGGAGGGTAGTAGAGACTGTTCACCTGGTGCCCATGCCACCCAGGTCCCCAGAGCCCTTTCTCACTACTCACCATCTCTGTACCACTAGCTTAGCTGCCAACTGCAGGCATCTGCCACCTTTTGCTGAGAGCTCTCTCTGGCCTTTGCTGTCAGCTTCTCCTGGGCTCAGGTAGGCCAGGTGTGCCGGGGAATTATCTCCTTGGCTCCCTGGGAGTGGCTCCGTACTGATGGATGGATGCCAGCAGGTAAAATCTCTGGCTAGAGGTGGGGCTGGGGAGGGGGTTGCTCAGACACAGTCTGCTGCACTTCCCGGGAGACTGAGTCTCACTGCCCACAGACTCACCTGCTTGAGACACACCTTGCCTCTCATTTCCTTATTCTCCTACCGAGTTGCCATGATTCAACTCGTAAAAAACACCTGTCCCCTTGACTTAGGACTGGAACCCCAAACTCAGACATGGTTAGGATGGATGGTTTCTGTCCCACTTTCCTGCCAGCCTCCCCTTCCTTCTACATGCTGTTTGATTATGTGTGCTGTGGTTTCCATGTGGGTTGAGTGTCACCCACTGGTCCCTTGTGATTGAAGGCTTGGTCTCCAATTGATGCTATTAGAAGGTGGTGAACCCTTTGGGAGGTGGACTTAGTGGGAGGTCCTAGGTCATTTGGGGGCATGCCCTTGAAGGAGAGCATGGGATCTGGTCTTTCTATTCATCTTTGCTCCAGTTCCAGATGTGACTGCTCCTATACATGCTTCTGCCATGGTGGACTAACTTCCACCACCCAAAGCAGTGAGGCCATCTTACCTTGAACTTGGACTCTCCAAAACTGTAAGCTAAATGAACTTCTTCTCTTTATAAAATTAGTTGCTTCAGATATTTTGTTGTAGCAATGGAAAGCTGACTAATACAGTATGGAAGACCGAAAAAAATCTGTTTTCACACAGGTATGTAGTCACAAATGCTACCAATTGATTTTTAAGATCTTGATTTGCAACCACAGTATATAGTCTTCAATTAACCACTGTAGAAACATGAGAGATGCACTAGTTATTTTCAGAACTGAACTATTGATAAAACTAATGACCACTTCTATTCCACACATCCTATTCAAGTTGGAAGCAGTGGAACCTTCTGAGAAAGTGAAACCTGCCTCCAGTCTGCAGCATTATTTTGATGGACAGCTGTGCATTTTGGACGGCATGAATGTCCATGCATCCACTTGTCACTACACAACTGTCACTTTCAAAGTGACAAGGGCATGGGTTGGGTATACAGCGCTGTCCTTATGTGTGCATTTGATGCAAAGAGATTTGCAGAGGCTAGAATTTTAAAAATGGCCAATGGAGAGTGCAGAGCTCCTAATCCCCATCCTCTTCAGATTGTGCAGAGATGGAGTATGGTCTGTCCCACAACATTTGCACAAAGGTGAGAGCATGTGTGCCCCAGTTCATGCACTGGTATGTACTAAGATTGAGCATGCCACCTAGGAAGGTGCCTTTTCTTTCTTAGTATGGTTTGTTAAAAAAGGTTCAAGTAAATTTTACATTTTTTGCTTTACTTGAGTACCTAGAACCAGGTTTGAAATCATCCTATCTAGCATGTGGACTGCAGAAAGGCCAGCCTCTTCCTTCTTCCTTTAGTCTACCTGCTCCCAGGGAGACAGATGGACACAGAAGCAAAGCCAAACTGCAGAAGAAAATCACTGAGGTGGTTTAGCAGAATGAGACTTTCAACCTATTTACTTGGCTACTGGCAACAAAATTATTGCCAAAATAATACCTGCTGTTCTTTTTCCTGAGCCCTGGCCAGGTGCCCCATCCTCTGTGCCCAGTGCTTATGTACTTCATCTCCCTGGGTGCCCCCAAAGCTTTGCAAAGCAGGTATAATTACTATCACTATTGGATAGAAACCAAAGCACTGAGGTTATGTCACTTGCTCAAGGTCACATGGTAGAGAAGAGGCAGAAATGGAGTCTGAACCCAGATCCATCAACTCTGAAGTTCACACCAAGACCACATCCCTGATGGGCCTAGTGTTAAACAAAGCATGAGGTGCTCTTCTTCCCCCCCCTCCTAAAGTCAAGGATGAGGAAAGGCTGGAACCTAAGGCCTTTCCTTCAGGGAACAGGGTATCTCTGTGTCTCTGTGATGCTCCTAGGACTCAGTGAAGATGGTTAGGAATTGTGCACCAACATGCTCCTTATTTTTGTAACACGTCGTTTCTGCACTTGTCTCCCATAGAGGTCCAAATTCCCCCCAGATGTTCTCTATTACTAATAACTTTGGGACAATAACAAAAATCTGGTGGAGAGGGACTGGCATTTATGAGAAATCTGCGAGCTAGTCCAGTGGAGTTTTTTGCTCTGGAGTTGCACAGTAAGCAGACAGATTCCTCTCTGATGCTTCAAGTGGGTTCCCTAGAACAAAGACGATGCCTCAGTTTCTGGATCCGAAACCAAGACTGAAGGTCCAGTATGAGCTATGAGATGCCAGGTAGAGAAATGGAGGTTGAGAGAGGTTGAGTCATGTGACTGAGGTTCCATGGTGTCAGAGCGAGGGTTTGGACCCAGGTTAGCAGACAGATTCCTGGGCCACAGGACTCCTGAGAGCCGCATATGGCTGCCACAGAGAAAAGGACAAATCAGGAGTGGGTGGGTAGCTAAGGGAATTGAGGTGACTGGGGCAATGCCAGTCCTGGCTAGCCTGTGGATATGGTGTAGATATGCTGTGTCCCCTAAGAGCTCAAGGATGAGACAATGCAAGAATGTTCAGAGGTGGAATGGTTAGATTAGGGGAGCTGGGAGTCAATGTTAATCAGTGGATTAATCCACTTGATGGATTAATAGTTCAAAAGGACTACTGTACTAGGTGGTGACTATAGGCAGGTGGGGTGTAGCTGGAGGCAGTAGGTCACTGGGGGCACACCTTTGGGGTTGAGAACAGGCCTTTTTCCCTCTGCTTCCTGTCTAATGAACTGAGCTTCTTTCCTCTCTTCACACCCTGTTCTTCCATGGTGTGGAAGATGTTCTTCCACATGATGTTCTTCCTCACCTCGGGCCCAGAGTTACACAATCAGTTGATCATGGACTGAACCTCTGAGACCATGAGCCAAAATGAAATTTCCTTCTCTAAGTTGTTCTTGCCAGGTCTTTTGGTCACAGTGATGCAAAGCCCTTCCTTGTAACCCCAGCAACCCCCAGGAAGAGTGACTGACTGGCAGTGGCAGGTTGGTTTTAGGCACGGTTCCAGTATTATAGGGTCAAGCAGGGAGGCTGGATGCAGACCTGACTCTAGGGGCAGACTGAGCACACGTGGTGAAGCTGGGCTTAAGACTAGTTTGGGGTTTAAGTGAGAGTTTGGGGTTCTCAGCAGCTTGCAGACCATCTGTCTTATGTCTATAAAATTAATTCATCCCATCCCAACTTCCCATTCTCACCATGACTGCTGGGATTGGGCTTCCATGTTTCTGTTTGGCTTGGTTAATACTGATTTTTGGCCAAGGTTGAGTTTGTAGGAGGCTGAAGGACCTCAGCACCTGAAGCTGGGCAGGACCTGGAGCCGGGCTGATGGTCAAAGCAATGCTTTGTGTTTACTGTTTACAAAGGGAAATCTGTGGGAGGACCTGGTGGCCACCACTTTAACCATAGATCAAATTTAGCATCATCCCTGAAGGGACTGCCTGGCCTATGGGCCTCCTGACAGGAGGCAGAATGAAGTACTGAGAGTCCCTTGTGGTATATTTTTGTCCAAAGTGCTTAACCTGCATCAGATCAAGTCTGTAAACAAAACTTCTGGTTCTTAGGAATTACTCAGGGGATGGGGTAGAACAACAGGTTCAATGACAGCAGGAGACAATCAGACAAACCCGGAATGTTGATTTGATGGTCTTGGCATTCTATAAAACAAATGGCCTCGGTTCTTCAGGATTTCAAAAGGGAGGGGAGACTAAAGGGACTGAAAAGAAATGATAACTGAATGAAGTGAGCTTAATCAAATCCTATATAAATTACAAAATATATTTTAGAGATGTTTAAATATGGACTGGATGTTGGCAAATGCTATGAATTATTGTTAAATTTCTTGGGTATAATAATGTTGTCAATATATTTTCAAATGATTCAGAAAAGAAATGTACATAGACCTAGTCACACATGTACACATACACTCCCAGACATACATGTAATGCTAACATCTCTACCTAACCTACTTACCTATCTGGGGCTGGGAATGAAACAAAGATGGCAGGCGATAATGCTTGGTGGACCCAGGCAAGGCTCTGTGGATGTTCTTTGTGCCATTCTGTAAATTTAAAATTCTTCGAAACAAAGGGTGAGGGAAAATCAGATCTGGGTGGTTTGAGGCCGCACAGGTGCTACTGCAAACCCCTCCCCTGCGGGGTGCCCTCCTCACCTGCATCTCTGTTAGAGACCAGAGGTGGACACACTCACCTGCCCCTGACCCTTGGAGATGGCTATTAGTGATGAAAGGGGTATCTGGCCACCCTACCTAGTGGGCCAACTGGGACTCTGGCCTGTTTATTAGCCTTGGGCTTTGACTCAGCAGGACAACCAGAGAAAATCGTGTAGGTGTGGGCAGACTGAGCTCCCCGCATCTTCATGTGGTGTTTTCCCTGCGTGGTTTAAGATGTGGTTGGAGCTGGGGCCTAATGTCACATGAGGAGGGAGGACTGTTGCTTTCTGCTGACAAACGTTGGGGAGAGGGGAGCAGCCGTACCCTTTCTCATTAGCACCCTTCACCTGGAGAAGGGAAAACATCTTGTGAATATCACTTATTACTCAAGTGTCAGAACATCCTGCATCCTGGAAAGTTGTAAAACAGACCTGTGAATTGGATAAGGAGATGAGCTCCAGGTAAGATGGGAAGGGGCCGGCTTTGACCTGGGGACATCACTGCCTCCTGTCCACCACTGAAATTCTGGTCATGCACATGGATCACGAGAGGGCGGGAGGGGAGTGACTCACTCGGAGTGGATGGACAGAACAGCCATTTTCTCTCCCCCTCAGTGCCTGCCATGTAAGGTGGCACTTAGGCCTTAGCTTGTTGTTCTGTGGTTTCCCTAAGAAAACCCCTGTAGCTTCTATACTTCCTGCATCTGCCTGTAGCCTTCAGCATGGACCATGCTTGGTACATGTAGATAGCTGGCAAATATTCTGTGATTGATACAATAGATTTTGGTGATTCAAGTAGATCTTACTGACAGAAGATAAATAAGTAAATAAAACTGTCTTAAAACCAGGAATGGAGCATCGCATGTAACTGGCATTAGTGGCCTTTGGTATAGCTTGCCTTAGGACTTCATGAGATGTCAGTAGGGCCTGATCTTATGGCTGCTCTACCTGGTGAAGGATGCCTGCTCAGTCCTGTATCCTCTAACACCTAAGTCCAAATGCGAAGAAAGAGGGCACTTCTTGGCAACAGGCGTTGTATTGCATCTCACTCGCTCCCTCTGAGTCATGAACCTACCCCTGGACTCCAGTCGGCCAGGCCCCAATCAAATACACATCTTGGAGACCAGAAGGAATTCCTCTTAACTGGAAACACAAGATCCAAGAGCAGGGGAGTGGTGGTTGACCTTTCACCTCTCACTCATGCTGTGGGTGAGGGATGGATCCCTGTCCAAGGGTTGTGGCAATGGTTGAAAATGACTTCTGACTGTAACAGACAAGGTCAGTACTGTCTACTAACCACACACTCACAGACTGGGGAGCCGAACGCTGCATGCCTTGCAGAGCAACATGGAGGCTGCACTTGAGAATAGAGTGGACATCCAGGTGCTGTGGGAGGTGAGCTAGTTACAGGCAGTATTTGCAAGTATCAGCCTCAGGGACACCTGGAGGGACCTGCTGCCCATTCCAAGCCACTCCCTCCCCTTTCATAGTTATAGGTGCAGGGGTCCTTGTTAAGTTGAGCCTTTGGGTGCACAGGGTAACATGCCCAGCTGGGCCTGATTCCAGGTCTGACTGTGCAGGATCTGCATTACATGGGTAGCTTTTAATGGTTCCAATGGGATGACCTTGTATATACCAGTTGGAACCGTTTTAAAAAGTGCTATTTAATTCAGGGCACAAGGCTGGAATTGCTGCTTATTGGAGTCATCGACAATCTGATCTGATAATTACAAAAGTAGAGAGTCTTGACTTTCTTTTTCCTAGGGAAAGAAAATCCCAGCATTAAACACACATCATGGTTAGAGAATTCTACAGCTTTGGGGGTCCTATTTGGAGAAGTTGGTTAGTAACACATCAGATAAAGCAAACTTGATTCCCAGGAGGGAAGCAGTATCATGTTCCATGTCTACAAAGACTGCATATCTGTAGGACAATGGCTCTGGAAATCCAGCAGGCCTGAGCTATTGGTCATTGGCAGTGCTGTTTGGAGCCGCTGATCAAGGCGTGTCTATACCTGTCTATCACTGCTCTGAACACACTGTCGCCTTGCAATAGACTCTTTTTAGTGTCTTTGAAAAGGTGGAAAAGATGATTTTCACAGTTGAGATCCAAGATATAGCCTTAGTGTGTGTGAGTGTGTGTGTGTGTGTACTTGTGTGTACATATACACTTGTGAAACCCATCAGTGTCACCTGCACCATGATGGAAAATAATATGTGCCATCACTTTGAGCTCAAGTGGCAAATGGGCTTTCAGATGTGTTGGGAATGCAACTCTGGAGTCCAGAGAAACAGAGATGAGCAAAACAAAGCCACAGAATATCATATTTGAAAGATTCTCCCAACGCATGAAGTTTATTCTTTTCTTTGTTCATACAACAAATGTGAGTATTTGCTCAGTTCCGACTTCATGCCAGGTACTTTCCAGGGAATGTGGCAGTGAACATAATGAAGGTCTCTTCTAATGCCGAATGCCTCCTAGCCAGATCCAAATGATGGGCATTTGAAATTTGTCTTCCCAATATTCCTTCATCCTTCCTCCTAACAGCACCTGACTTTATGGTGTTTAAGGATTGGCCCCTTCTCCACTCCTGAACCTCTGGGCGTGAGGGAAGGGTTAGAGATCCAGCTGGCATAACTACATCCCAAACCCTCAGCCACAAGGCCACATGACCCAAGCTGCTCTAATTAGAGCAAACTTTGGGAGTTTTTGCAGAACTATTAGGAACACACACACACACACACACACACATGCACACACTTCTTTTCATTTTGTTTTTCTTTCTTCTACTCTGAGAGGCTATTAGTTGAAGCTAACAGTGTCAACTTGCCCCACAAAGAGCAACTAATTTGAGTAAGGAGATAACAGAGAAATGTTATTGAGTGACATCATTAAAGACACCAGGTTTCATGACATTGTTTGAGCCTAGATCAAGCTAAGCATGAATAAGGTACCCCTCCAGGCATTATTGTCCAGGGCAACGTGAGCTGGACTTTCCCTCGGTTGCTACTCGAGGACTTGATTGACCCCCTTGCTGGCCAGGAAGACTTGGTCTAGCCATGGTAACTACGACATATTCTGAATACCGTGTGTGAAAGGTTCTCGAGGACAGGTGTGCCTGGCCAAATTGTGGAGCAAGTAAAGGTGGGCAGGAGCATCCTTTCCCTTCTGTCATCAGCACCTTCTCCTCACCAGCACCCTGTCCCAGGCCTTCTCCTACCTCCCCCAGGCCCTGGTCCTCTGTTGCTTTCCTGCTTTCCCAGAAGCCAATCAGTCTTCACTTGAATAGGGCGGGCCAGGGCCTTGGCATACTGAAAAAGCACTGGGCCTTTATGGGAGGAAGTTTTGCCCATGACTTCCAGCTCTGCAAATGCCTGTCACGATGATCTAGGAGAACTCAGGGACAGCTTGAGATGTAGCTTCCAAAAAGAAAAGTGGAAGTAATAACAGTACATTCTCATACATATGAGCTCCTGGTCCTCACCTTGGACAAACACATGGGAGAGTACGCCCCAAACAGCAAGTTGGTATATGAAAAATAAGATATTATTGTTAATAAACAGTTAAAGGTGTGACTTGACTTGGGAAATTCTGCATTTTAAAGGGGATTGTTGAGGAGGGAGCCCCTTTTCTTCCCACGGGAATGAAGCTATGATGGAGAAACGACAGCTTGGGTAAGGCTGATCTTGTGAGGCTAAGAACTCCTTCCTACATTTCCAGTTATCCTGTGTGGGTCCCTGTCAGAGTCCCTGGCTCTGCAGCAACTTCATTCCCAGAATAGTATTTCAGACCTGGACATTCCTGGGTCATAAAGGAGAACACATTCTTTTCATCGGCTGCTATTTTTGCAGCACTTATAAAGCAAGAAGTGGTGGGGAAGGAAAAGACAGCCATCTTCCCCAGCCAGATGGAGGACGTAGGTGGGGAGCTGTCCTTTGCTTCCTTTGAAGGTAAGACAGTGACCAGCACGTGAAAGATACTAGAAAGAAGACGGATGGCTAATGAAGACTAAGAACTTGAAAACAAATGAAGAATCATCCCTGGAGAGTGGGCTGAACTGTGCTGAGCTCACCAGTTGGATCAGATCAGTGGCCAGATTTCTACCTGGCTTCAACACTGGGAGTCTGGTTCAAAGGGAGATTGGATGCATGGTGTCAGAGTTCTGTCCAACTCAGAGATGCTCAGAGATCCTGCATATCTTCAGTGTCCAGCCTGCATGCAGTGGGAAACAACATAGCCTACCTCATACCTTTTGACACCTTTAACAGGTTTGCAGCATGAATCAGGATGCTATTCTTTTGAGTAAGCTTTTCTTTCATAGTGTGCATATTTCTGGGGAAATAACTTATACTGTTATCTGATTGTTTCTTTGCAAGGAGCATTTGAACAGCTTCCAAATATTTCCTCGAAGCAACCTTTTATCTGGGTCTCTGTGAGAAAAGAAGAACTTTTTTTTTTTTTTTTTTTTTTTGCTTGGGGATCCTAAGACTTTTCCTCTATATCATATGATGTTCTCTCCCCGCTCCCTGCTTTCTCTCTCTCTCTCTTCCTTCCTTCCTTTTTAAAATTGAGATCTAAAGTACACAAAATAAAATCACAGATTTTAAGGGCAGTGGGGGCAAATGTTGACAGATGTATGTCTCCAGGTAATTGACATCTCTATTAAGTACTCCAGGATATTTCTAGCATTTCATGGGTTTCCCTTAACCCCCCTTTCTTGTCTCTACCCAGAGGTAACCACTCTTTTTCTTTCTATTGCCATACTTCAGTTTTGCCTGTTCTAGAACTTCATATAAATGGGACACAATATGTCCTCTTTTTTGTGTGATTCTTTTGCTCAAAATGTTTTTGAGACTAACTTATGTGTTGGACTCAAACACATAAGTTATGTGTTGGAAGCTCTTTTTTATTACCAAGTAGTGTCCTTTGTCTGAACATGCAACATTTCATTCATTCTCCTGCTAATGAGCATGTTTCCAGCATTTGTTTATCATGAATGAAGAAGCTATGAACACTTTATATAAGTCTCTTGGTGCTGGCTCCCCAGAGCAGGACCCAAAAGAGATAGATAGAAAAATTAACAAGAATCACTTGGACTCACACAAATTGCTAGTTTTCACCAAGGTGTCAAGGTAGTTCATGTGAAAAGGTAGTCTTTTCAACCAAGGGCACTGGAATAATTGTGTATCTTTATGAAAAATAGAACTTCAATCACTATCTCATGCCACATGCAAAATTCAACTGAGATACAGCATAGATTAAGTATAAAAGCTAATATTATAAACTTCTAGAAGAGCCTGTAGGAGAAAATCTTTACAGATGTCAGATAGGCAAAAGATTTCTTAGGACATGAAAGGAACCATAGTAAAAGAGGAAATTGATAAAATCATCAAAATTAAAAATGTGCTCTTTGAAAGGCACTGTTAAGAAAATGAAAAAAGTTAAGGCACAGCTGGAGAAAAGAGACATGTAATTTGTGTAATTTAACAAAGCATTAGTATTTAGAATTTAGTATAAGGACCTTCATGTTGGTAATAAAAAATAAACACCTAATTTTGAAAACAGGTGAATGAGGTAAATATTGAAAACAGGTGAGTGACATAAATAGGTTCTTCACAAAAGACAGAACGGTGAAACTGCACGTGAAAAGGTGCTCAATGTCACTAGGGACGTGCAAATCTAACCCAGTGAGGCTCAGTCACAATGCAGCTGGTGCCCTATCAGAGCACAGGCCTAGCAGTGAGGGAGCCGGGTACTGGCCCTGTGAGTCCTGGGAAGAGAACTAACTGTGCACACAGCACAAAGTCTTCCTTACTACTATATTTTTCTTGCACTAATATTGCAGGATTCTAATTGTGCCACTGCATCTAAGGCAACGAGAATCATATAGGTGGCTCCCACACAGAGATTTCTCTGCCCAGGAAATAAGGAAAGTGATATCATGACTTTTCATGAGGAATTTAAAAATAATAGACACAATTCTTCTAGGAAAAAAAGTCCAAATTTAAACTTTTCAGAGAAATAAAGTTTCCCCTAAGACTTCATTATTCATTACGTTTTTCTTTTGGTGGCATCTGCTTGGTGAAAACGTTAGTTCACTTTCCATGTGCCTGAGCTCTTTCCTTAGAAAATGACCTTGGAATCACCTGGAATCTGGCCTCACACACCTCACTGTCAAGACCAGTGCCATGTTCTCAGAGGTCTTCTAGGTATCACTACTGAAAAGTAGGCAAAAGAACCAAATCTTTAGCATGGAAAAGAAAAGCTTCCCTTCCCCAAACTTTTTTCTGTCTCTCTTTGTAGAGTAATTAAACAGCTACAGTGGAGAACGAGGAGACATTGCATTTATTCCATGTGGTCCCCAAAGTACAATTCAGGTCCACAGAGGTAGGCTATGGGCAAGTCTGTTTCTACTCAAATAATAGATCTCTCTAGAAATGGGATGAACAGTGAATGAGTTCTGCATCCCTGGAGGTGTCGAGTGGACATTTATTGAGACCCGTGTAGGAGAGATTCAAGGACCAGGCAGAATTTGATGCTCTGTCTGAAATTCCTCGTGGATCCTGGGTGTTTCAGGCATACCAGACAACTGTGATAGAAAGGCAGGATGTGTGGGGCCCCATAAGTCAGGGCCCCTGGACTGGCTGCCTGTTGCCGGGCCCTGCTCTTAGAGCAGCTGGGTAGGTGCCACTCAGACACAAAGTGTGACTTTTGCAAATGAGACTGTGAGAAGTTGTAAATTCGTGTTCTCTGAAGCTGACTTTGTTGGAAATAGACCAGAGTGGTCCATCTGGGGTCATGATGCTGGACAATCCTGCTAGGGGATTAAAAAACAAGCAGCACTGGGCATGACTACAGAGGGAGGAAGCTGGGTTTCTTGGCATGCCCATACGCTTGATATGAAATATAAGACAGTTCTTCAAAGAGCCACTTTGAAAATGTGCAGCCACAACAGCATCGAGGGAAGCTGCACTCAGTGAGTGATTTTTCAAAGATTAGTCTCACACTTCACAGCTCTGGTGCTAATGTCTAGGCAAGGGGCTGTTTATTTCTTAGGACAGAGCCTTTCTGAGGCTTCTGCAAGCTCCAATCCAGGCTTTCCTCTCAGGAGATCACTGCATGGGAGTCTTACTGAGACCCAGCAGGGCTGCCTGGCCTGGCTCTGGGGGCTCCAGCTGGATTCTTTCATCTACCCTCCCCTTGCCCCTCCACGCCCCGTGGAGCCCTTTATCTGCTGGTGCAGCAACACAACCCTTCTGGAGATTTCTACCTGCCTTGGCATGTGTTCACAGTTGGACAGCTGCTGGAGCGAGCTATGTCCTAACACCTGGGGGAGGCTGCCCATTTGGTGGCATCTGGGGCACTGAGGATGCCATCTGCACTCCTTTGTAGCGGGGACAGAGCCTGTCTGCCCTCTAAGAGGGATGTGACTTAAATGACAAACTCTTCTGTGAGAGAGTGCACTGAAATATAAGACCAGAGCCTAGCTTTCACGGCACCTTTGGGAAGTGGGAAAAGTTCATTTGGGCAGATGACAGGTTGCCAAAGGGGAGGGAAGAGACCAGGCGCCTGAAGACTAGCGTCGGAGATGATGTCACAGCTTTGTTTTGAGTCAGTCCTGAAAGTCTCTTTAGATAGGAGCAGCCATTGGGCAGCCTTATCATGAAGCACCCAGAAGATCTCTTTCGCCAGTGGTAAACCTCTGGGTGGACTTGAGCAGGGAGGCAGCAGGTGACTTCCAGCTGCACGGCCGTGGCACGGAGACTGCTTACCTCCCTTCTAATAGTCTCCCTACTTCCAGCTATCAGCCCTCCACGTGTGGGTTCACCTTTCCCTGTTCTCAGTCAGGGGTTTGGTTAGGGATGAAGCGTGTGATCCAGGCCTGGGATAATCAATCTCTCGTGATTTTTCTGGTCCTAGCAATGGGTTCAGGGTCGGCAGGAACAATAACATTCAATGATAATTTGGTTGGGAGTGCTGGACTTGAACCTGAAAGGATGTGAAGCTCGAATTCTTATAGCCATCTGGAAGCTACGAGGAGCCTGAGACTGAAGCCAGTACAGGGCAGACAAAGCAGAGGGTTGGAAAGAACCAAGACATGATGACGTTGCTTGCACTCTGAATCTAGCAGAGCCTGAAGCCTGATCTTTCACTGGACATTTCATTTCTTTTTTCTGAATAAGTGTTGTTGGAAGAATTTATGATTTGCTACCCCAAAGCAGCTGGTGGACAGGGCAGGAGTTAAGTAGGGCAGACTAACATAGTGATAGGATTTGCAGGGTGGTGAGTTGCAATTGCTTATAAGAAAGAGCTTTCAACAGAGCAGTCTGAAGAGGGTACAGCTCCCTCAAGAGTGAGTGCCTTTTCAGAGGCAGGATTTGCAACCTGCACAAGATGATCTCTTTGAAGGGGCAGAATAGAATATATGCAAGCTGCGAATGGGAGTTTGAGTGGGACAGCTCTTTGAATTTGTGTGTTTGAAAGTCACTTCATGACTACAGCAATCAAATCAACGCCCTTTGAAAGTTTCTCTCCAGTTAGTGCTAATAAAAACAGGAAATGATAAACACAAAATGGCACAAATATTCTAATTTTGTGAGCCCCATAACAGATCCTGGTGGACAGGACTACCACATCTACGTCCCCATCACCAGCCTAAGCTTGGCTGGCCCATCTGCATGACTTGGAGATGGATTGAGTCCCAGTATCCAGCACACAGCTTTGCTGTTGTGACTCGGTTGGTTCTTATAGGTAAGCGATGTCTCCATATCAGGGTTTGTTGTTCGCATTCCTTTCTGGAACTTGGCAGTCTGGAAGGCTCAGATGTAGGTCATCAGAGTTCACTGGATTGACATGAGCTCTCCAAAAACACTTTGCCAGCCTAGGGGAATCCAGCTATGCTCAGAGTAGCTGCTGGGTTCAAGGTACAGAGGAGACAGAACTATATGCACTCCCTTCAAGTCTTCCCTACTGCCTGCCCCTGACATTCCAGGTGCCCGAAGAGATAGTCACTCACTCAATTGTCCATTCATCAGCTACTCCTCAGGCACCCACAGTGGGCTGGGCATGGGGTGTACAGTGATGGGCACAGCAGACACAGCTCCTGCCTGTGAGACTACCAGTATGGCTGGACTTCCAGTATGGCGTCCCTTCCAGGCACAGCCTGTTAGAATTTGGATCTGGAATGTCCTGTGTTGAAGGCATGGTCCCCAGGGCAGCAATGTTCAGAGATGGGAATCTGGGAAGTCATTGGGTCACGAAGACCCTGATTTCCTCGATGGATTAATCCACTGATGGATGAGTCATTGTTGATGGACTATTGACAGGTGCTGGAAATAGGAGGGAGTGGGACCTGGTTGAAGGGAGTGGTCCTTGGGAGCATGCTCTCTGGGACTACGTCTTATCCCCACCCTTTCCTCTCTCTTTCTCTGCTTTCAGGTCACCATGAGGTGAGCAGCTTTGTTCTGCCACACCCTCCCCACCATGGTGTTCTGCCTCATCACAGCCCAGAAACAGTGGAGCCAAGTGACAATAGACTGAAGACTCTAACTGAAGTCAAAATAAATCTTTCCTCCTTTAAGGTTGTTTTTCTCAGGTGCTTTGTCACAGTTATGGAAAGTTGGCTAACAGCCTGGAATCCTCCCCTGTCTATCCCTCTCTCCTGAGATGTCTTAACTCAGGTATGGGGGAACTGTCATGTGTTTCCTTTGGAGGCAGGGTCTGTTTGCCAAAGTCCATCCCATAAGGTCTTCTTCCCACCTGCTCCTCCTTTTGTCCAAGACCAAGAGACAGCTCTGCAATCTCAAAAAACCGGTTTCTAACCGGACCTCTGCTCTCAAAAATCCTGGCTGAGTCTCTCCTAAAATTCCGGAAGGCCTAGGCACCTCAAGAACAATGGTTATGATTGTTTTGAGTTTTGCATTTTAACTGTCCATTTGGCTTTTATTTAGTGAAGCCCAGTTCAAATTTTAAGAGAAGCATACATAACCCTGACAGATGACAGATGACGACAAAGCCAAATCAAGACCTAGTTGGGCTCTAACTTGAGGCCGCCACCCCCAGGTCACGGGTGATGGTTGAATTTTTGCACTGACTTGAGGACAAGGATCCTGATTTTACCTGCTGCCCAGCTGCCTAAATGCTGTATCAGCAACCAGTGACCCTCATCACCTGCACCTGCTGCGCACAAGCAGGGCAGTGTCAAGCGTTCCCCTCCCCTCCCCTCCCCCCCATTTCTCAGCGCCTCGACCACAGCAGCTCAAAGCTGCTGGGCACTGGGGACAGTGAGTGTGGGAGAGGAGGGATCCTTCCCCAGGGATCACTTGGCGCTCCTGGCATGGCAGGGAGCCATGTTCCTCTTTGCCCTGTCTATGCCAGGACTTTGGCACCTGGCTAACACTTCCTGAGAGCAAACTGATACCCGCCAGTGATCTCAGGGGCTTCTGGAGAAAAAAAAAAAAAAAAAAAAAAGGAAAAATTTCAGGTTGGAAAGGTGTATGGATCACAGAAAGCGGGAGAAAAGGAGCGCTCCCCGTTAGGGACAGAGGGCGCCAAGGCTGCCCTGAGCCCAAGAGAATCCCCAAAGCTCTCTCGTATACTACATGCCCACGTGCGTGCGCGCAGGGGGCCAGCAACGAGAACCGGAGTCGGTGGCAGAGCCAGGAGACGCGGAGGGGCCGCAGGCAGAGCCCCCGCTACGCGCTGCCCGGGCGCGGAGCCCAGAGGCCGCCCACCGGCGGGAGCGTCGGAGCGCGCAGGGGAGGCAGCGGCCGGGTTTCCCCGGGCTTCTCCCCTGGCCGCGGGCGCTCAGCGTTGGCTCACGACGTGGAGGCGGCGCCTGGCTCAAGGGAGCCGGGAGTCCCCGAGGCGCCCCCGCTGCGCGCGCTGACACGGGGCCCGAGGCAGCCAGTGTGGCGTCCCGGAGCCCCGGGCCCGAGCAGGAGCTCGGCTGAGCCCTCCCCGCCGCCGGTCCGCCCGCCCCCGCCCGGCGCCCGCCTCCCGCCCCCGCCCGCGGCCTGGAGCGCGCCTCCCTCGCCGCCCAGGGTTGGCGAGCCGGCGCCGGCCGAACTGCGGGAGCCGCGGAGAGCACCAGCCGCCGCTGCGGGAGCTGCTCTGGTCACACCATGCGGGAGCTGGCCATCGAGATCGGGGTGCGAGCCCTGCTCTTCGGGGTTTTCGTGTAAGTAGCGGAGCGCCGCTGGCGGGGCGCACCGACGCGGGGGCCCACCGACCGAGCCTCTCTGCGCCCCAACTTTCTTGGCTCCGCGGCGTCCCCCCCTCCCCGGGCCTGGGTTCGAGGTCTTCTCCACTCCTGGTGCCCGGGGTCTGTGATGCCGAACCAAGAGAGACCCTCTCCTCTCCTTCCTGGGACCCTCGACGCAGAGCGACCCTCGTGAGCCAGGACTGGGACCTGTTTCCGCTGCCCTCACCGGGCGCCAGGGAGCCGGTCCCGCTGCGGGTCTGGCCCTCTAGCCCGCGCCTTTCCGCGGGCCCGGCACCACCTGTCCCGGGTATTTGGGCGGCTGCCCTGGACTAGAACGCGCACTGTGGCCCGCGCCCTCGGGAAGTTTCTCCCTCTCTGTGATCTTTCGAGGCCGACGTTGGTGGTCTTTGCTCCTGGCCCCATCTCCCATCGCCCCGGCCGTGCCCAGGGCCAAGCTCTGTCTCCTTCGGTGTCCCTGGCTGGGCAGCCCGCGGTCCTCCGGAGCGTCTTCCCTGGAGGCGCTTGCGGTACTTCTCCCGCTGGAAAACTGTTGCCGCCCAGGCTAGGGAAGTCGGGGGCTGCAGCCAGGGTGTGGGCTAGAAACACCCGGAGCTCCGACTGCAGTGGACGTCCCCTTCGGGTGCCAGGCAGAGGCCCTTCAGGGGCGGCAGCGAAATGCCGGGATGGCTTTGAGCGCATGGCACCTGGAAACAGTAATTTTGAAAAGAGGAGGGGGCGCTGGCGCAGCTCCCTTCAGAGATGTCTGGGCTTCCGCCAGATACCCAGGTACCCACCGCTTACCTGCCTCCGGGGCCCAAGCAGCAGGGAGCTGTCTGTCGCATCTCTCCCTTTCGGATGGGAGCCTAGACTCACTGGGCATCACTCCTCCATCTCCTGTCACCTAGGCACCCACGTCTGCATTTGAGCCTCCATTAGTGGCCAGGGTCTGTCTTTCCTTATGCCAGTGGATGTTTTCTGATACATTTGAAACAATAAATTGCATGAACTTTCTGGGTTTGTGGGTATTTTTTGTTGGTTGGGGGGGGGGGGCACCAAGACAAACAGGAGACCTCTCTTCGGTTTTCTGCCCCAACCCAGATTCATTCTTGGCAGGTGTGCTGTGTCAAAGATGACTTCTGTTCCTGTAGCCCAGGGTATACACCTGGAAAGAAATGCCTTTTCTTGTATGTGTTTCCTTACTGAGGATTAAATTCATCCCGAGTGTTTATTCACACCATCAGAAAAGGCCATGAGTGTCCCCAGATGCAGGCAAGCCCCCCTCTCCCGCCTTCTAACTGAACACTAGTGTTATTCACTGGGAGGAAGGAATGAGAACTTCAGTTGGGTCTTGATGCCTTCGGAAAAACAAAGCATTTTCCCCTCCTCTTACTCTGTTTCTCTACCTTTGGAATAAACATTAAAACTAGTGATTGCTGTGTGATCAGATGGGGACAGTTTCCAGTTGGCAAATAGGCTAAAACCCCATTAAATTATTATGTGATAGAAATGATAACATAGTGTTCCGTGCGCAGTAGAATGTAACATTTGTTGAGTGAATGTTTGCATGAAAAATGCTGAAATAAAGCAAGATAGGTGCTTGGTTACTTGCTTTGGTTGCTGTTAGGAATCTGCAACTAAAAAAGGGTCTAATAATATATAAAATATATAATGTTTTCAAGTTTCCCTTTAAATATTTCCCCAAATATTTATGAGATGTTTGCTAGTGTACAGTGGCCTATCCCACTGAAACATTAATGTCTGTGTGCTCTGACTTCCTCCAAGGGTGTTATGTAAAAACCAGACAGGCGGCTGACATTCTCTTCTCCAAGTTCTGTTGTGTTACTTCATGTATCCCTTGTCCAGTGGGATACATATGATGGCCTTTTGGACGATTCCCTGGGTTTCATATCAGATTAGAAATGTTAAACAGTGTGTCCAACTTGTGGCTTTTACCTGTAAAGATCAGCTTTGGCACTGCCATGAGCTTCCCGCTGGGAGATGTTCTTGTCATCGGGCAGATAATGACTTCCGGAAGGATATCAGGAGCATATACACAGATGACCCCTTGTTTTCTCAGATAAGCTTCTGGCGCCTTGACAAGACCCGCTTTGGGGGAAGTTTTATTCTTCCTTTTGCCAGCCCTGGAGTGGTGGCACAATTCAGAGGGGTCTACCCTCCTCTGTTCAGGAAGATGGTGATTTCTGCAGTCTGGGGAGGTTTGGGAAGTCCCTCTGGGCAAATCGAATCTGACTTCCTTGCTACAGTGTTCAAATTAGCCCATGTAATTCATCACCTATTTTAGGTTGGCATGTCTACCCTTTTTCCCAGAGTAAGAGACTAGTTGTTTTGTGGGGCAGGAAAACTCACCTGTATGTGTGCCTGCTCTCTGGCCTCATCTGCCCTACCTGGGAGCAGGGATCTCACATCCTCCCTGGAAATTTCAGTTTAGAGCTAATGAAATGTGCTTTGGACCCATGGGTAGCAGGAATGTAAACTTTCCCTTGCTGGTGAGTTTTCTGGTAGCAGATCAGGTGTGGCACCCCGGTTCTGTGCATTCAGGATTCTCAGAGGAAGCTTCCCAACAACCCCCATAGATCCTCAGGGTCTTTTGGGAAACCCTAAGAACCTCAAATCCCTGGTAATAAAATTAGTAAATAGCAGTGCAGATCATGGCTGGCACATAAACTTTACCCTAACAGGAAATGCATTGGTTATAGGAACCCAGTGTTTAGGAAAAATAAAAGCACAATGTGTAGTTTGAGGCTGCGTTTAGTGCATTGAAGCGTGTGGGCCTTGAGGCCCCATTGCTCTTATTCAGGGATTGGGGCAGGGCAGGGAGGAGGAGAAGCCCCTAGGGGCCCCCCTACCCTGCTGTCATCTAAGAGCCTGAGAGATTCAGGAGGCATTTCCTCAAATCCCAAAGTCAGAGCTGGACCTTGCTCTGCAGCTCTAAGGTGCACTACTGCTGGTGAACTGTTCGCCCTTACTGCTGTCGCCAGTATAGGAGCTCCTGTTCATTGATGGCTTGCTACCTCTCAGGCAGTAATGATGGCTGTCATATATGCCATTTAGCCCAGTGAAGGCCGTATATTGATGTCATCATGGATTGAAGAAACCAAAGCTCAGTCAGGTAAAGGAACTTTCCCTGTTATAGAGCTTATAAGGGTCCCTCTGAGATCTAAATTCAGATGCTGCAGCTGTGGAGTCTGGAAGCTCAGCCACCTCACTATAGGAAAAGTGGCAGCTAGCATTGGTCGGTGGAGGGCTATTCTATGCACAGAGCTATCCATGTGGCTTCTCTTTGAAGCTTTGTCTCACTCTAGGTGAATACTGCTCAATACTCCCACCTTACAGGTAAAGAAGCGAAGGTTCAGAAAGGGTGTGCTCTGTGCCCCATGATGCTTGCTCAGCTAGTAGGAGATCTGAATGTGGATTCAAACAAGCAGTTGACGGTGTCCCAAAGTCATCAGCCACTGAGAAGGTGTCTAGCACCAGGCTTCCAAATGGAAAGTGGTCACATCCTGAAAGTGATCCCCTTCTGTGACCTCTTAACTCCAGAGAAGCAAGTGCACATGACCCAAAGTAATGCTGGAAACAGATGCCACTCTGGCTCTTAAATCAAATCTTAGGATGGTACTTCAAAGGCAGAGGGGTTGGCAGTGGTGGTTCAACTTCTGGGCTTTGGGCCCATCCCAGAATTGGAAGGTAAGATGTGCATATGTTGCTGGTAAGAGCTTAGGTGGTCATAGCCAAGAGCTGGGGGCACAGACTCACTGCCTTCACCCTTGGCCATTGTGCCCAGGATATCGGGTAACACTGCAGACCCTGGGAGGATGACGACAGTCTACAAGGCTGGACAAGGGGGAAGTGTCTGCATGTTTTACCTGCCACCCAAGTTCCCTGGGCTCCTCTGTCCCAGGGTTCTTCCTCCCTGGTTGCTCTCTCAGCATCCTCCCAGGAGTGAGTCTGCTCAAGATGTCCGGTTACTCAGGTAGTGGTATTCTTTCCTTCAGATTAATCTTGCATCTTTCTTTGATCATGCAGGAGGCCTCTGCCAGGTGCGGGGACAAGACAAGAAGGAAGGCAGGTGCCTCCGTTGAGTTCACACTCCAGCAGAGGGCGCACGGTGGGCCCTTGTGTTAGTCACCCCTTATGCAATCACTCGTTTTGAAACTTTTGCTTCCCAACATTTCTCTTTTATCATCCATACATCAGATAGAGCTTTATTTGGAACTTTCTAGGGGCCTGCTCATGGAGTAGTTATTTTCTTTCTCCTCCATGAGCACACATTGGTTGGTGTAATTCCAACAAGACACAAGGAAACTTGGTACTTGAACTGGTCCAGATGACTTGCTTGAAGGCACTGGTTGCTAGGTGTTTGAAATATTGACAGTAATTAACAGACCTGTCATTATTGCCCCTAAGACTCTAGTCCAGGACTCTAGGCGGTAGTTGGAGCAGAGATGGAAGGATAATTAACCCTGGAAAGAATGAGAGGAAGGGGAAAAGTGCCAGGGAAGGCTGCCCAGAAATGTCTTACCTGAGTCTTGAGCCCTGAGAGCCAGGTGTACAGGGCCTGGTCTCTAGGACATTCCTGCAGAGCAAGGGCCTGAAGATGTGGAGGCATATTTTGGATGGGGATCCATCTGCTCCTCAGTTGTGACCTGGGACTATGGGTTACAGGGTGGGGGAGCAGGAAAGGAGTCTGGGAGGAGAGTGGAAAGGCCGGAGCTTGTCAGGATGTGTGGTGGCTCCCCTGCAGGCGGTAATGAGGAGGCCTGGAGATCTGCACCAGAGCACATTGCTCAGATATCTGCCCAGGGTGGAAATGGACCATTCTTTTGGGCACGCAGGCCCTGCTGACTTTTGTGAGCTCTGTCCTCTACCTGCTTCCCCGCTTGCTGGGAATTTTTCTATTCTGTCTTGCATGTGGTCAGTGGTCTCTCTGTCTGGCTCTGGCCTGTCAACTGCTGCACTCTGGGGTGAGGATGCATCTTCATCTTCTTTGCTTTCCCCTCATTCCCCACCTGGCCACGCCACAAGCCTGGTGTGGTCAACCTGACCTGATTTCTGATGATCATCGCCCTAGAATTCTGAGTGTTCTGTATTGATCCAGAACAAAGCTACTTAAAGGGTGGTCTGGTCTGGTGACCACCTGTGTCAGAATTACCAGGGGCCTAGTTCAGACCTACATAATCCACATAAAGAAGAGAGCCCTGGAATCTGCATTTTGAGTAAGGGATCCATTCACTGGTTTTGGAAATTATGGTTGTCCTCTGCTTCCTGACCACACAGGAGCATTGCCCTCCGCAGTCCCTGCTGTAATACGTACCTGATCTTTTAATGCCACTTATTGTCTAAGAGGCCAGGTGATGCACTCTGCTCAGTGGAACAGGGGTGGAATGGCAGATGTCACTGCTGGGTTGAGGCAGCATAAATCCCCTTAGTGAGGGGCACGGAACTGTGTGTTGACATGGCATAGCTGCAGGAGGGAGGCCCCAGGAGGGCGGCTGCCCTGGAGTTCACATCACTGAAAATGGGCTCTGGGAGAGATGCAGCTCTGAGCGTACCTGATACGCCCTTTGTAACTTTGCTCACTCCCTAGCAACAGGTTCCAAAGGAGTTGAGGAGGCGGGTGGCATAATAAAAGACCGTGACGAGTTTTGGAGCTAGACAGGTCTGTGTTTGAATTTTGGCTATGCACTACATTTAAGGCAAGTTGCTTAAAATCTCTGAACCTGTGTCTTTATGGGGGAAGTGGAGGTAATACTTCACTGGATTTTATGAGATAAGGAGCTTTTAGTGTCTACAGTATACACAATGAGGTGTGTTCACTCCTGTGAACTCCTACTACCTACACCTAGCATATGGGATGGGACATAGTGGTTACCTGGCCTCTGGCCTCAGGCTACCAGGGCTTAAGTCTTGGTTTTGCCCCTTATAAACTGTGTGAGCCTTTGGCAAAATATTTCTCCAGCTTAAATCTTTGTTTCTCCATCCGTTTGTGTGGAGTATTAACAATATCTATGGACTTACAGCCTGTGAGTATCAAGTAGGACAGCCTCAGTATTCAGCTGATTGTAGGTGCTTAACAATACCATTATCATTACCTTTTGTTAAGCTGAATCCATAGTGTACACTAAAGAGAAATTCCATAGGGTAGCTATTGATTTTCTTATTTTAAATTATTTAGAATGGGTGATTTTATTTTGATGGGGGGTGGGTACCAGGGATTGAACTCAGGGTCACTTAATCAACTGAGCCATATCCCCCGCCCTGTTTTGTATTTCATTTAGAGACAGGATCTCACTGAGTTGCTTAGTGCCTAGCTTTTGCTGAGGCTGACTTTGAACTTGCAATCCTCGTGCCTCAGCCTCCAAAGCCACTGGAATTACAGGTGTGTGCCAATGCACCTGGCTTAGTATGGGTTTTCTAGAAGACAATAAAGTCCTTTTTAGTATATTTCAAATGATTTCTTTTAGCTCCCCAAAGAGAGAACTTGCCTCGAGCTCACCTAACGAGCCAGACCCCATAGCAGCGTGGGTGGCTTGCTGTCTGATGGGGTGGGGGTCTCAGCCCGTGGTTTCTCAGTGGTGATCTTAACAACTGTGGTTGCATCAAAAGCCTGATCAGCTCTTCTGCCTTTGATAACACGTAAGGAAACGTGTTATCTGCTCCCTCTCTCTGCCTTCAGTCTGTTTTCCTCCAGCAGGGTTCAGTTAGAAGCACGTCCAAGGCCCTTGTCTTCAGATGCCCTCTGTACCATCCATACTGGGAGGAGCAGGTGGCCCCAAGCACTTCCCTCCCTGGGGATGTGTCTGCCCAGTCCTCTGATAAATGGAGCATCCTTCTGTTTGAAGTATTATTTGCCACTGTAAAATAAGTCGATTGTACCCAGAATTCTGGGAATTGATGATGTTTTCCCACGGGAAGATAAATGCTCATAACACAACAAAAGCAGATCATTAGTTTCAGAACTTGTGGATACAGTTATCTCAATTAGTTATAAAGATTATGCTTTTTATGACTCACACAAGGCTTGTGATAGCTTAGTACTTTTTTTTTCTGGGATAGTGTTTGTAAATGTAAAAATTATCTTGGTAATATTGCTTCTTTGAAACATACCATCTTGGCGTTGTGCGTGGATGAATTAAGAACACTGCTCGACAGTGAGGAAGTTCATGCAGGGACTGCTGCCTGTGTGTGTGGGGGGGGTGGTCCTCATCCTTCATCCAGAAGCTGTGCAGGTGTTATAGGACTTTTAGATGCCAGGGACGAGAGCGAGGACCTGGCACAGGGGAGCCCAGGGACAGCTTCATCACAAATTGTCCACAGAAGCCAGGGCCTAGTTGCTATTCTATCACTGCTAAAGACAAAGGAGCAAAGAACGGGGTCAGACGCTGCAGGAGCACTTGGGTTGGTTTCCAGAAAGCCAACCTGCCAGTCAGTGCTGGCTGTTGCTCTCTGCTTTACTAGAGGGCTTTAAAACTCTGTTTTTATTGAAGTATTAGTTTGAACGTTTGAAATGGCTGATATTTGACTGGTTTGACCTCTAGAACCAGAAATTTCATTTAGTTCAAACTAAAAATAACATACACACAGAAGTGCCCTATTCATAATTGTTGAGCTGCCCAGAGCAGCCCCGCCTGCCAAGCCCACTTCCCCCGCCCCGAGGGTCACCACTGCCCCGGATTCTAACACCATTTGGAACTCTGTGTAAATGGATCTGCAGGACACCTGTGCTTTTGTGTGACCTTTTTGGCTTGGCTGGTTTGGGGGTCGTCTGTGTGGTGGGCAGTCAGTTTGCTCCTTCTCATTGTGACAGAGTGTTCTACTTGTGACCACACCCCCGTCATTGACTCCTCTTGCTGTCTGTGGATATCTGGGTTATTTATTGTTCTGAGCTGTCAAGAATAATGCTGCAGTTGTTTATTGGTGAACATGTTTATGGTTTCTGTTGGGTATATACCTTGCAGTGGAAATGATGGGTTGTTCACCAGAGGTTTGTAGACAAGCGTGTGGCTTCTCTTCGCATAGCTGTGACTCTAAAGGCGATACCTGGTGTGTTTGCCGTGCTGACCTCCATGTGTTGAACAGCTACCTCATGTAAACCATGATGCAAAGGAGCCTAAACCTGCGTCCCCACCTGCAGGAGGGCAGGCACCATGGCAGGAGTTGGAGAAGCTAAATCTTGACTCTGCCAATAACAAAGATGCCCCCTGGCTTCCTCATCTGTTAAAAAAAAAGAAAAGAAAAAAGGGATCTCCCCTTCTGGGGGTTGTTAAGATGAAGTGATGTCATAGGTGACGGTGGCGTGGGAACCCAGTGCAAAGATGGCCCCTCACAGTGTTCCAGCGAGTCTCTCTGCATTCCTTCACCTCCTGTCCCTCCTATGACTGGGGCGGGGATGTAGGTCAATTATAAGACGTCTCATTCCCCCATGTGGTAGTAATAGGGAGAGTGTGGCTTTCAGGACCACAAGGTAGAGCTGAGTCATGCGCTAGGATTTGGAGAGCTCAGGAAGGACGTTCTGAATGACTGTCCAAGAAGTCATTGAGAAATCGCCGTATGTACATATGTGTGGGTGTCTTCTGATTGATGTGTGTCTCTGCCTCAGTTACAGAAGGAAGGGAGGCGGAGAAGGACGTCAGGAGCATTGTGTGTGCCAGCTGTGTACCTAGGCACTGGCCACCCATGGGGAATGAACCTTTGCAGCCCTCAGGAAATGGCATTGTTGTCCTGATTTACCAAGTTAAGAGTTGATGCTCTTAACCAAGTTAAGAGTGTGCAGAGAGTGTGTACCAATCCTTAAGATATGAGAAGAGCCCTTCAACAGAAAACCAGGCAGTGGGTACGAACAGGGAACCAACAAAAACACAAATAATTAACGCACCTTCAAATCTGTAACTTTTATAGAAATGCAAGCTATGCCTCATGAAAACAACAGCATAACTTTGTAGATTAGCGCAAGCTTTTTATGTGCTATGATCAAAGCGTGTGCAGCCATTACAATTAGTTATGTGGTTAACTATCTGCTGACTTGGGAAATCTATCAACTGTGGCTAAGAGGCAAAGCAGGTTGCAGAAGGGTATGTGATGCCATTGTAATGTGGTGATGTAATATATTCCATTTGTTTTTATATCTGCAAGAAAAATGTCTATGAAGATCCACAAAATCTTAAATGATGTTTTTTTTTGGGAGGCATTGGGGAGCTGATGGGATAATATAATATGTATTTGTTCTTTGAATGCCACTTATTATCTGAGTTATTGTTAACATTTGTTACTTTCATACATAATCAGGAAAAATCAATATGTATGTTTACTATTATGGGTAAAAAGGAGAAGCAAAGGAAATATAGCCAAGCGGAGCACTGGAGGATTCCTTTGTGATTTCTTTAGCAATATTTAAAGTAGGCATGTGCCAGAAATCAACATTTCTACATTTTACATCAACTAAACTATTTAAGAAAATTCAGAGAGTCAAGATTAACACCTGGAACGTGCAAGTTTGTATTGAAACAGCTGTAATAGCTGCTGCAGGTGGAATTGTAAACAGCCGTGACCCTTTTGAAGCACAATATTGCACTGCATTAGCATCCATGGAATTATTCCTGCCTTTTAACTTAAAATTCCAGGAAAAAAAATACATTGAGACACTAAAGTAAGAGAGACAAAAATTCTAACTTAGAAAGATTTTCACTGCTGTATTGCCTGCAAAGAGAAGTAAATATTTTTGCCAAACAAAAATTAATTAAAACTCAAATCAACATTTGAAGATGGTTTGGAAAAGTATGAATACAAAGAAAAATGTGTCACATATATTGAAAGAACCACTTTGCAAATCTCCAAAAAACATGGTAAAAATTTATGTTATGATATTTATTAAAAAGGAGCCATACAGAAATGTATCTCAGAATTATTGCTACTTGAAGTTTGCCTGATTTGAGTGAGTTTGAGGCTCACAAGATGAATGTGATGGGAACAAATGCATTTGCACTCACTTAAAAACATTTTAAAGATTGTAAAATACTTGCAAAAATCAAAGAAATACAAAAGCATAGGACATCGCCTTTCCCTCTGCCAGTTCTGTTCTCTTCACTGTTTAAACATTTTTTAACATTTTTTCTAGCTGTAGATGAACACAATACCTTACTTTTTTTATGTGGTGCTGAGAATTGAACCCAGCACCTCACACATACTGGGCAAGTGCTCTGCCCCGGTTTAAACCTTTTAGTATACATTTTCTGTAACTACACTGCAAAGAACATATTTTATGCATAGTCTAATGTTTTTTTTTTTTTTAACTGAACTTGTCTTGGATATGCTTTCCTCTGTGTAGGTCTGCTTGATTCTTTTTCCTGGCAGCGTGGTTTTCTGCTGGGCCAAGAGTCCACGTGTGTTTTAAACCTGGCTAGACATTGCCACATTGTCCACCCAAAGGGAACTACTGTGTGTGCTCATTTAAACATTTCACCAGCAGTGTGTGACCAGGTCTGTTTTCTTACATCCTCACCAAAGCTGGATGCTAATATTTTTATATTTCTGCTATGGGAGGTAATATAACATTTATTTTACTTTCCATTTCTCTGTTTGGTGTCGAGCATCATTTCACCAGTGTATTAGCCATTTATGTTTCTTCAGTAAAATCTCTGTCTTTTTCCTTTGGGCGTCTGTTAAACCTCTCAATTATCGATGTGGAGGAAAGCTCTGTGCCTTATAAATACTAATCTTTTTTTTCATATAGTGCAAGTCTTTTTTCCATATCTATAGTTGATGTTTAAGTTTCTTTGTGATTTCTGTTGTTGCATACAAGTTTTAATTTTTATATGATTAAATCTGTTATTATCTTCACTTTTGCTTTCAGAGTTTCAGTCCTATTTAGGAGGTCCTTTTTCCATCTAAAGCAGATACATTCTTATGAATCATCTAGTATTTTATACTTTAATTATCTAGCGTATTGGTTATTCATTTTTTTACTTATGGAGTGAGATGAAATATTTAGCTTTTTTCCTAACAAGTGGTTTGGTTTGTCAATTATGAAATACACCCATTTTTTTTTTTCTCTATGTCCATGAAATCGCTACTGATTTTTGTTTTGATTATCCACCTGGTCTGAATCAATTAGCATTTTAATCATCACAATCCTAGAGCACACTATGTATCCAGTCCCCCTGTGCCCCACCTCTCCGTGGAGAGTGGCACAGCTGTAGTTGGGCTCAGGAGCCAGGGAGCCTGGGTTTAAAGCACTATTTGCCAGCTGTGTAATCTGGGCAAGTTGCTCTCTCTCTCTGTTCCTGTTTCCTAGTCTTTATTAGTCCTAAAATAGTTTCAATCTTTGAAATCAAAGACTCTGGCTTGTATGATTTGTTTTATAATTGGTCATGATTTTCCATGTGGCCACATAGAATGACACTTTTTCTTTTGTAAATTTATATGGCTTGAACATAATGAGTAGTTTCTGTCTGGTGCATACACGATTCTAAATATATTAAAGCACATTAACTATGTTATTTGCATCCTCTATAATCTTGCTCTTAAATGTGCTCTTTTAAATTTGGTCTTTTTAATGTGCAGATATGCTATCTCTGTCAAACTAGGATAATTAAACCCTTCACATTGTTTTATTGTTGTTGTTGGTAATTAATATTTTGTCTCATTGCTGCCAACTTGTTCTGTTTTCTTTCTTTCTTTTTTTTTCCTTCTTTTTTTGGTACTGTGGATTGAACCCAGGGGTGCTTAACCACTAAGCTACATCCTCAGGCCTTTTATTTTTTAATTTTGAGGCAGGGTCTTGCTAAGTTTCTTAGGGCCTCCCTAAGTTGCTGAGGCTGGCTTTGAACTTGCGATCCTCCTGTCTCAGCCTCCTGAGGCTCTGGGTTTACAGATGTGCACCACCATACCTGGCTGCTTTCTTTTTGTGGTACTGTATTTTCATGTTTCTTCCCCTGCCATAGTTTGAATGTATCCCTGCAAAAGCATTGGGAACTTACCTCCAATGCTTCAGTGTCAGGAGGCGGAGCCTAAGGGGAGGTGTTTAGGCCACAAGGGCTCTACCCTGTGCATTCATTAATGCTGATTATAAAAGGGCTAGAGATTGAGTTCAACTCCATACTCCCACGTCCTCTCTTGTCCTTCTGCCATCTACCGTGGAATGATGCAACTCAAAGGCCCTCACTGGAGCTGGGCCCTTCAGTCTTGGAGTTCTCTGCCTCCAGAACTGTAAGAAATAAATCTTGTTCTTTATAAATTTCCCAATACCAGGTACTGTTGTAGTTTCAGACATGGATGAAGTCATCCCTCTCCATTTCTTGTTTAGTTGAATAGCTTTTTTTTTTCCTACCCTCTCTTTTCTCCTTCAGTGATTTGGATGCCATAATTTCTGTGCCTAGTTCTTTATTTCCAGCTAGTATTCTTAAATTTTATCTCCTTCAAATAAATTGCATCTTATCTTCATGAAATTTCCATTTTTCTTCATGTAATTTGTTATATTGAAGTCTAATTTATATAACATCAATATATTTCTACATAATCTGTCTCCTTTTACTTTTATCCTATCTGTGTTTTTGTGTTTAAAGTATGTATCTTTTAAATGACACTTAGCTGTATCTTTTAATTTTTTCCATCTGGCCACTCTGGAAAGGTGAAGCCAATTACAATTAATGTGGTTGTTGATATATGATTGGGCTTAAACTGATCACCCTGTTGTTTTCCATTTGCCTTATCTGACCACAGCTCCAAGAATCTCCTATTTTGCTTCTTCCTATTTTGCTGCCTTATTTAAGATGAGTCAAATACTTGTTAATATTCCATTTCATCTCCTTTAGTTTTACTTACACCTCTTTAAAGATTTTAGTTTCTTTAGAGATTACAGTATGCAGTTTTTATTTGTGACCATCCCCCTTAAGTAAATGTTGTGCCATTTCATGTACATTGTAAAAATCTTGTGACAGTAAACCTGTATTAAGTCTCCTCTTGTGCCTTTGGTATGTTGTCATCAATTTCACTTCTGAACAAATGAAAGTATATAAATCCCATGGAACATTTAAATTACTTTTTGTTTTAAACAATCAAAGTACTTTTACAGAAATTAAGATTTAAATAATGTGTATCCACCTATTTACCATCTCCACAAGTGTTCATAGTCTTTCAAATTTGGTTTTCCATTTGGGATTATGTCCATGAAACCTGAAGAACTTTCAGCTTGGAATTGTCTTTATTTTGCCTTTATTTTTAAAATCTATTTTTGTTTGATATGGAATTCTAGAATTTTTGGTAAATGTGGAATTCTAGGTTGGCAGTTTTCTTCCAGCCCTTTGAAGTCATCTTCATGTTGTCTTGTGGATTCTTTTTTTTTTTTTTTAATTGTAAACAAATGGGATACATGTTGTTTGTCTGTTTGTACATGGGTTAAAGGCATACCATTTGTATAATCATAAATTTACATATAGTAATGTTGTTTGATTCATTCTATTATTTTTTCCCTTCCCCCCCACCCCTCCCACCCTTCTTTTCCCTCTAAACAGTCCTTTCTTCCTCCATTCTTGCCCCCCTCCCTAACCCTAACCCTAACCCTAACCCTAACACTAACTCCTCCCATCCTACCCCTTATGTGGATTCTTAGTCTCTGCATTGGGGTCATTGCTACTGTTATTGTTTTCCTAAATGCACTGTGTCAATGACCTTGACAACTTTCGAGACTTCTCTTTGTTTTGTTTTCACAACTTGTCAGTGATGTGTCTAAGTTGGTTTCATTTATTTTTTTCTTGCTGGGGTTAATGGAGATTCGTGGAACTGTGGTCTGATGTCTTTCATCAGTTAATATGTTACTGTATTTTTCAAATATTCCTTTCGTCTCATTCTTTTGCTCCTCTTCTTCTGGTTCTTTTTTTTTTAATTTTATTTTTACAGACTGCATTTTGGCTCATTGTACACAAATGGGGTACATCTTTTCATTTCTATGGTTGTACATGATGTAGATTCATACCACTCATATAATCATATGTGTACTTAAGGTAATGATGTCTGTCTCATTCCACCATTTTTCATACTCCCTGCCTCTTTCCCTTTAGGTAATCTAAATTTCCTCCATTCTTATCTCACCCTCCACTCCCCCACCCCCATTATATATCATCAACCACTTATCTGGGAAAACATTTGGCCTTTGTTTTTTTGGGATTGGCTTATTTCACTTAGCATATTCTCTAATTCCATCCATTTATCTGCAAATGCCATAATATTCTTCATCTTTATGGCTAAATAATTTTCCATTGTGTATATATACCACAGTTTCTTTAGATGAAGGGCATCTAGGTTGGTTCCACAATCTAGCTATTGTAAATTCAGCTTTTGTAAACATTGATGTGGCCGATTACATATACATTGGACAGTTTGACATTGTTCTCCAGATCTTAGAGCTCTATTCTATTTTATTTTATATTGTTATTATTCTTTATCTTTTTCCTCCCTTGTGGCTCAGTTTAAAATGATTTTTTTTATTTGTCTTCAGATTCACTAAATCTTTATTCTATGGTGTCTCTTCTTGCTAGTAAGACCATGTAATAAATATTCTATTTCAGATGTTCATTTTTTTCTGTTTTAGAATTTCCATCTGGTTGTTTTTGGAGTTTAGTTCTCTAATGTGTACCATCTGTTCACCTATTGTGTTCATCTTTCTCTACATTTTTTGTGTTAGTCAACTTTCTCTCAGTGTGACAAAATGACTGAGATAAACAACATAGAAGGAGGCAAAATTTTATTGTGACTCAGGAATTCAGAGATTTCAGTCCATGGTCACTTGGCCCCATTGCTGTGGGATTGTGGTAGCACAGTATGTCATGGCAGGGATGTGTGACAGAGAAGGCTACTCATTATATGGTGACCAGGAAGTGATAAGAGAGAGAGGCCAGGGTCCTAACATCCTGGTCAAGGGCACACCCCCAGTGACCTAACTTGTTTCCACTAGGCGCCATCTCCTGAAGGTTCCCCACCTCCCAGGAGCGCCACAGGCTGGTGAAGCTTGTCACATGAGCCTTTGAGGGGACTCTTAGATCCAAACTGTAGCATCTTTTAACATATTTGTAATAGAAAATCCGTTTCTGCTAATTCCGACATCATGATGATCTGTGGCTCTGTTGTTTTTCTATTGATTCCAGGTCACATGTTCTTGCTTCTTTGCATGCCTAGTAATTTTTTTGCTGTACAGACATTGTGATCACACATCGTGGAGATCCTGGGTTGTTGTTCTTCCCTACGAGTGTGGAGTTTTGTTCTTGCAGGCAGTTAATTTGCTATTGGTTCACTCATCCTTGGAACCCTGGTTCTAGCTGTGTTTAAGCAAGTCTGTTCTGGTTTTCGCCTTTCATCCCAGGTTGCATCCCTTAATTCTGGAATTTTTTTGTCCTCTCTTGTTTGAGCTACTGAGGTTTCAGTGGAAAGTTTAACTTGGAGAAATTTCAACTCCTGACTCTCTCTCCTAGCACTTGCTTGATGCTGAAATCTCTGCTTGACTCTTCAGACTGCAGCTGTTGCTTCCTGCTGGGGTCCTTGGAGTCCTGCCCTGCGCAATGCAATTTCCAAGTGAGCCAATGATTTGAAAGGCGTCCGTACACAGGATTTTGGGTTCTCCTTCTGTGGCTAAGCTCCTTTACAGGAGGGTTCTTGTATTATCCATCATTTTATTCCTACCTGTGTTATCTTTTTTCATAATTTTTTCTCAATTCTGCTTTACTGATTGGTAACATTTGAGACTGTTCAGCCTGGATATGTATTCATATTTATGTTTTTATTCTTTTCAGTAGTGTTTGGAAAGGGAAGAGAGATAAAATGTATGGATTCAGTCAGAACTGGATGTCTGAGAGCAAGATATATTCCATGCTTTTGTAATTGTGTCAAAATGGATCCTGTCATGTATAACTGAAAAGAACCAATAAAAGAAGAACATTAAAAAGAGATGTTCAGGGGCTGGGGCTGTAGCTCAGTGGAGAGTGCTCGCCTAGCGCGTGTGAAGCACCGAGTTCAATCCTTAGCACCACGTAAAAAAATAAAGGCATGATGTCCATCTATAATTACAAAAATAAAAAAAAATTTAAAAAGATAGTCAAGGACTGGGGATGTGCCTCAGAGGTAGAGCACTCACCTAGCCTCACTGAGATCAATCCCCAGCACGACCAAAAAAAAAAAAAAAAGTTCAAATTTGTGACATAGGGTTTACTTCCTTCCTACATGAAATTATATTGATTAAAAATATATCAATTTTTACTTTCACCATGAATATTTTTAGGATTTTCTGAGTCATCATTTAAATGACTTCACTTTGTGATCTAAAATCCTACCTATTTTTTTTTTTTTTCGGCTGAGAATTTACTTTTCTGTGATGTCTTGTCCAAGCATATTGGACCTTTGGACCTGAATTAATGGGTAAATCAGAGCTTTGTAGATGTCTCCCACACATTTATTTCCCTCAGTGGTAGAAATACTTGGTTCCTGAATGTATTATGCTTTAACTCAAGTCTTGTGAGTCAAGGTAAAGTTGGTCATGTTAAATTGGACTTTTAGCTATTTGTGCCTTATTGGTGAAAATCCATATGAAACAGAGATTCTTTGATTCTTCATGACACAAAAGATCCTTTTATTATTTGCTAAAAGTAGCAAACTCAGGTGACTTGGCTCTAAAGGTGAAGATAGGCCCAAGGAGGAAGAGGAGGAAATGAGAGTAATTATAGTATTTATTGACTTCTTGCTATAGGCTGGCAGTGTTGTAAGGCAGTTTACCCCTTCAATCCCTAAGCAACTCTCTGAGGTAGGAATTTTATAATTCCTTCATTTTTTTGGATGAGAAATCCAAGCCTGAGAGAGGTTAAAGGATTCGCTAGGTGTCACGCTGATTAAGTGAGATGTCCATGCTTCGTGTACAGTGTTTTACATCAGGTGTGGGGGAGGGGAAGAGCTGGGACTGGTCATGAGGCTTTCTGGTAATTAAGTGACCTCCATGGCCTCGGTGGAATCTTGGGTGTGATGGCTTGGGTGCCTGCCGAGCACATGGAACCTGGACATCCCCTGCTGGCACCATGGAATGGATTATATCAAACCCAACTTGGCTCACGCCTCTTTCTCTGTGTGCTCAGTTTTTTGACTTTGGTTCCCAAAAAGGTCCTGCTATAGCATGTGGCTTCCTTTGATCCTAAACATGCCTGGTTCTGCATCATTGGGCTTGTTCTTGCCCCATCGTCTTGGGATCATTGAAGGATGTGTCCAGAAACACAGCCTCTACGGGCAGCTAGCTGGGAGAGCTGCTTCCTGTCTACTCAGCTCTACCCTGACGGGAGTCCTGACAGGTAACCTGTGTGCATGGCACACACGAGAGACGTGTTCATAGTCCTAGAGGACAAGACTGGGTGATGAGTGGTCCCTGCCTTGTGCGGGTGTCCTTTTCTTCTCCTGGTCTCCCTGGCCTGAGGTTCTTGCAGACCTTGTTCTGGGAATCAGGGTCAAAACCCAAAGTTCAGGTGAGTCTTCTGGAGGTGCTTTTTCTCCACCCCACAGGCCTCCGCAGGTCATCCTGGGAATAGCTGCGCTTTGGGCAGAATATCTGCGGCAGGTGACCCCTCGCCTTCTTCGGTCCATTCCCTTTCCTGGAATGACCTGGGAGGTGCTGTCCACTCCCCTCACTTTAGATAATGTCCGTGGCTTCACTCCCCTAGCCTCTGACACAGCCGCTGAGCCCCACTGTGGCAGGTGCTGTGCGCTTACTGTCCCAGGCCTGGGGACCGAGGCGCAGAGTGGCACAGCCTGCCTTGCTACTCCTGGTGGACAGCAGGGCCCTGGAGTTCGGGCTCAATGGGGCCTGCCTTTCTAGTCAGGGAAATTGGCCGTGGAATGCGGCAGGAAGAGTGATGGGGCTTTAGCAGAGCTGGAACTCAGTGGGCAAAACATCCACGCTCAGACTCAGGAGCAAGAGGGGAGCGGAGGGCGCCAGGCTCTGTGTGGACCTGGCTGCCAGGCCTCCAGCCGCAGGACCCGAGCTCTTCTGGAGCAACAGCAGCTGCTGGTGCTTTTCCTCTTCCTCCTCCCGCTCCTTTGTGCTTCCTCCTCTCCTCCACTTCTTCCTCCTCCTCTGCTTACTCAGTACCTGGTGAGGGTCTTTGGCTTTATGTGCAGTTAGCTCATCTAAATCGTCTATGCTGCCGTCTCACTTTGCAGACGGGCAGCTGAACTCAGGGAAGGGAGCCATTTGCCGGTGGTCTTTTGCTAATAGGCGGAGGTGCAGTTGGAACCCAGGCCTCCCTGACTCTGAACTTCTCTGTTGCGGTGGCTCCTCCTGCAGGTGGGTGGGTGCTTTACTCTGGCCCCTGCTTCCTGGCCATATTGGGCCCGTGTTCAGATGCAGCCTGGGAGCTTGAGCCAGTGTCTGGGCACAGATGCTGCCTCCCCTTCTCCTGTGCTCACTTCAGCCTCTCCTTCGTCAGTTTACTAATCTGCAGAGCAGGGGTAAAGGCGGGACCTACTGGGTGGTCAGGGCATAAGTACTAGCAGGGTGGTGGTGTGTAGGGAAAATGCCACAAACGTCACCGTTGTCACTATATTCTTGGGTGCTCATCTCAAAATGTCCCTGCTCTTCCTGCCTCTGTCTTCAGAGCAAAATATCTTCCTGTGGCCTCCTCCCAGTGGTCTCTTTTCACCTTGACCTTGTCTTGCCTGGGAGAGCCACCTGTTTATAGGAATCATCTGCCTTAGTTGATCAGAATTGTGGTTTCTTTCTTTAACACTAAAATCTCTCCCTGGACATTTGCAGATGTTGTTGGAAAATACCATCTGCCTTCGGATGGCCAACATAAAGATCATCAAGAGCCTCAGACAGGGCTTGATTAATTATGTGTGTATTTTGTTCCTAAAGAGTGAATCATGGTTTTCTTTTTCTTAAGAATGTGAGCTGCCTGCTTTGAATTAATCCAGAAGAGCAGCATTAAAAAAAAAAAATCTCCCTTCTGCTGTCTCAGCACTTGCAATGCCTGCCTGGGGGCTTTCTTTTTCCTTTTCAGAGACTCTGAAGGTATGTCAAAGAGTTCCTGGATTCACTCTAATTATTTCAAGTTTAAATATAAAAAGGATTTGGTGAGCATGCAGGAAGAAATGCCCCTGCCCGCCCGGTACAGAGGTTTGGGTGTCTGAGCAAAGTCTCTGGAAGCTGCTTGGTGTTTCTCTGGCAGGGCAGGAGGTCGTGAGGCTTGCCTCTGTGGGAAGATGAAGTGGGTCTCGCCTTAGTTAGGCTGGGACCAGTTTCATACTGGACAGATGCAGGTCCTCGTCCGGACCAGTGTCTGGTGAAACAAGTCTGGGTATAAGCCCTGGTGGCCTTGGGTTCGGAGGGTATTTGCCCTGCTGGGCAGTGCACTCTCAGAAGGGGCCCACTGTGCTTCCACCCATGCCCCTCCTGCCCCAGTGCTGGCCCACCCGCCCGCTGGCACATGCCCAGGAGATAGGAACTGAGTGAGTGGACAGAGTAGGGAGGTGGTTTCAGGTCACCCCCCTGCCCACTAGAGGAGGGCACTCTCCTGCTGGCCTCTCAAGGGCCTGAGTATGGGAAGATGGGGTCCAGGCAGAACCTCAGAGGACAAGTTGAAGGGGACAGGGTCACTCAGGGAGGAGAATCATCTCACCCAGGAGGAAACACACTGAGGAAAAACCCAGGGGGGCATCGAGACCCTTGGGTTTGCCACTCTCAGCTCCCTGGGCAGGGGACCCCTGACTAGCCCCGCTATACTTTGTCCTTTAGAGTCTGCACAGGGAGGACCACAGGGTGGCCAAGGTGACAGTGGGTCTGCATGGACCTGTGCATTGATTAAACATCTAGACACACACTGTGGCTTGCTGGGCCTCTGTCGCCTGTCAGCTCTGCGCCCACAGCCGACTGTCCCACTTTAGGGGACCCCGGGTGGAGTCAGGCCCCTTTGCCTGGTGCACCCACGCTCGGTTGCCTGGCGCCTCTTCCCAGGGAGGAGCTCTTAGTGTGACGGCCTCACCCTTGCAGCCTAGTGGCCTCTTCCTGGACAGTTTCGCAACACGTTACTATTGCTGGAAGAATTCTTTTCTTTTAAATAAGCGATTTTTTAAAATGAAACAAACATAGCCTTGATGTTATAAATTTATACAATACAGAGGGAAAAATGGAAAGAAAATGAAATTAGTTATGATCTCATTATCTAGAGAAAACCCATTAGCATTTTGGCTCATGTCATGTTCTTTAGTCTTCCCGCCTCTCCTGTAACACACAGTACTTTCTCTGTGCGAAAGGTACACCTCATCCAAACTCAGGCCTTAGAGCTGACCTTCCCGCTTGGCACCATGCCCACAACTTTTTCTCGTGCTGGTAAATATTCTTCCAAAACTTGCCTTTTGAAAAGTGGAACCCAGTCGATTCCCTGGACTGTGGGCGTTGGGCCTTAGAGGGCAGCCTCTGTTTCTAGGGGACGTGGACAATACTGTGGTGAACATCCTGGGGCCTGGGTCACTGTGCACATCCCTGCTTCCTGGGTGAGGATTCTCTGAGTCAAAGGATTTTCCCTTCTACCTTTGCAGAATTGCCCTCCAGAAGGGTTGTGCCAATTCCCATTTCTCCTAACAGTGCCCAATCTGGCTGGCTCTCCTCCCCAGTCCTGCTCAAATGTCCCTTGCTAGGGAGCCCTTCACAGAGCTTCTGTTCGGTGTCCCATGCCTGACTCTTACACTGTCACAGAGCTCTTATTTTTTCATAGCATTTATTTCTGAGACCCTGGCATCCCGCTGACCGCCTGTCTCTGCTCTGCAGGTTGCACGCTGTGCGAGTGCAGGGCCCTGGCCTGTGGGGGTCACCGCGGGCCTGCAGCGCCTTCCCACCATTCCGGGGACTTGGCTCATCTTGGTGTGCAGGACTTGTTTCCCGCGTGAATGAATGTTTGCTCACACCGCCAGCAGCACCACCCTTATTCTTAAAAAATAAAAAAAATGCCAGTCATAATTTAACCTGTGGCTGGCCACAGAATGGTGGAAGACTCCTCAGGTAGCTATGAGATTCTTCTGGTCTAGTGAGGCACAAGGCCTTTTCCCATGCACTGTCCAGGAGTGTGATTGCTGTGGTTTCTTTCTTATGGTTCAAAACATCTCTGTGCCTGAGAGGTTGAGGGCAGTTCGCTGTCTGTGGCACTTTCCCTTTCCCTGGGCTGCTGATCTGCCAAGGCCTTGCAGGGAGTCCCCTTGTTAAAGCAGAGTGAGTGACTAGGTGTAGCCTGTGCATCTGAGCAGTTCTTGGTGTTTGGTGCTGGGGTCTTCTGTGAACCCAGAGGCTTGTTGGATTGCAGCTGGTTCTGACAGAGGGACAGTTTGCGTCTCTGAGTCCAGGTGAACAATGACGCACAGTTCGGGTTCCAGTGTGTTGGCTGCTGTAGTAGAGTGACCGAGGTCTTCTGACTAATCCAGTAGTTACATCTTGGACAGGAAGCGCTGACCGTGGCTGTGCATCTGGGGCACTGTGGGGGAACGCTGCCCAGGGGCGAGCCACAGGACTCTGGATCTGGCTTCCTCTGTCTAAGGTTTTAATCAACAACTGGGATGAAGACATAGAAGGCAGGCTTATCAAATTTGTGAATGACAGAAAACCCGGATGGAAGGCTAATATGTCAGATAATAGAATCAAGATTCGTAGAAATCTTGAGAGGAACGATGGGCCTGCAGCTAACGGTAAGCCCGAACCGGATTACACAGAGCCTGAGGCGCAGTGGGCAGAGCTGGCCGCGGCTGCCTGCCACGGGAGAGGCCTGGCTTGAAGTGGTATGTGGACCTAGGAAGGTCTGTGGGCTTCTCAGATGCTAGTTCTTCAGTCGGCTCCTGTCCAGTCAGCGGCAGCGGGCATCCATGTCTAAAGACTGCTAAGCCAGCCCCAGCAGGGCCCCTGCCTGGGGCCGTCTCCTTCTTGGTGCTGGGACAACTCTTTCCTCCTGTTCCTCTCTCCACACCTCACCTAAGGTTTGCAGGCCCAGGTTGGGCTCTTACTTCCCCTGGGAGCTTCCTGGGGCCCACAGGGGGACTGAGTTCTGTGCTCCCTAATGATCCGAGTGCCTCTTCCCCTCAGGAGTGCTCGCCAGCGTGAGGCCAGAGCCAGATGGCCTGCCTTCCCCTCTGCACCCAGGACTCCTGGCATGCAGGGCTGCTCCACCCTACCCAACAGCTGGCACAGAAAGCCCCGGTTAGTGGCATGTCCATTCCTAGGACATGGACCACACCGTTGGACTCGTTGCCCCGCCTCCCAGGAGTGACAGTTTTGCAGGCCTTGTCCTGGGGAGTAGGTGATGGGGTTGTGAATGCTTTGCCAGGAGAGGGCAAGATGTGGGCCAGGACTGTACCCCACACAGCCTGCCAGGCTAGGGGCTCTGGAGCACCGGCCACTGTGGATGCTTGCTCGCGGGAGTCACCTGCCCACGGCAAATGCTGAACTGTGGAGGGGACCTGGATGTTGGGGGTGGAGTTGCAAAACCATCACAGCCACAGCTTCAGCGGCTAAGCCTCCGGCTCTCCGGTGCTGGTGCTTTACAGATCTCACAGCTCCCTGTGCAGCCCGGTGTTCTCGTGGCCTCGTGGGGCAGAGGCCTTCTGGAAGGCCTGGAAGGAGCTGACCGCTGCAGGGTGTTCCCCACGAAGCTCCTCTGAGGCCGTGGTTCTGCCGCCTCTGGGCTCGGTGGCACGTCCTCAGCATCTGAGGCGTAGGACTTCTCGGTGAGTCTGCAGACCTTGCCTCTGCCTCGGGGGGTCCTTTTCTGCCTCTTCTGTTTTCTGGTTGGCAGCTGACCCTTCATGACCTTAGTGTGTGACTCACTCTGAAATAGCTCCTGCCACCCCAGGGACAGCGGAGAGTCAAGCTCGTCTGCACCGTCAGCACAGAGACATCTGTCTTCTGTGGGCCTCAAAGGCAGCGTGGGGTGGTGGCACGACCTCACACTCCAGAAGGCAGAGGGCCCCGGTGTGAGTCCCTGCTGCCACTTACTGGCTGTGTGGCCATGAGCCAACCACGTACCCTCCCTGACACCTGCTGAAAAACAGTTAGTCTCCAGGTTTATAAAGCACTTGACACAGGAGCCCCCTTGACAGAAGACAGCCGGCAAATCCCGTCTGCTTTTAGGTGCTCAGCTCGTGGCCAGGGCTATTAGAATCTGCTGTTCCGTCGAGCCCTGTGTGTCTGAGAGAGAGATGACCCCTCAAGGTATGATTCACTTCCTGTGGTTCTCCTCTGTAGCCAGAAATGATTACAGACACTTATGAGAGGGGGCACCAGAAAGTGGATGCGTTTTCTTCTCTTTGAAATTAGAGAGAGGGGTCATTCACTCATTCAGCAGATTCTTTGGAGCACCTGTTGGACATCAGGGGGATTCCTGGTGATGGCAGGGAACAAAACAGATGAAGACCTTGCCCCCAGGAGCTTGTATTCCAACCTGGTGAGAAAAACGATAGGGAAGCCCCGCTATGGAAACCCAGGTGCCGGATGCAGTTGAACAGTGGGGAGAATCGGAAGGTGAGGCAGAGAGGTCAGAGCTGGTTTGGGTGCAGGTGGGGGTGGTGTTGCTGGTTTATATAGAAATGTCACGGCTGGCCTGGCAGGTAAGATGCCATGTGACCCGAGACCTGAGGGAAGTGAAGGGTGAGCCATAGGAGTACCTGGGACGAGTGTTCCGGGAGGAGGAACAGCGAGGACAGCGTTTCTCACATGGGACCTGCGTGGCAAGTTCGGGGACCCTGAGGGAGGCCAGCGTGACTGGAGTGGAGTGAGAGAGTAATGAGGACAGTGACCACTTGCTACCACTGGGCAGGAGATTCAGGGCCTGGACGCTGTCACGTGACTCTCCTCTAATCCTCCATTCAGCCTTTGGATACAGAGACTGTGGTCCCAGTTGGGACTAGGGGTGTGCAGGTGTCACACACAGGATCACAGCGCCAAGTGGCAGGGCCAGGATCCCCACCCAGATCCTCCAGGCTCCAAAGTCCTTACACCTTTGCCCGTGCTGAGCCCCACCCCCTGTCCTCATCTGATCACTCTCGTGGTTCCTTAAGCTTTACCAGCCTCGGTGGGGGCGAGGAATGCTGCAGCGTTGTCCCCTGGCACTGGCCCTTGACCCCTCCTGTGTGGTGCCCTGCCTAGGAGGGTGTGTGTAGAAGTTCTGCACATTTCAGTCTCACTCTGCAGGGTAGGCCCTGGGAAGAGTTCATCCAGGGTGGAACTGAAGTGAATTCGAGATTATTTGGGACAGGACATGGGGTTAGCACTGGTCTCCATCAGCAGGGGCAGGTGATTGTGCTGGGGACCCTTCTGAGGGAACTGAGGGAGGTTTGGTGTAGTTGGAGCATGTGCAAACCAGAGAGGTCAATAAGGCCACCCACTTAGGAGTCCTGTGAGGACTGGGTTAATGAATATCAAGAACGTAGATGGTGTGGGAACACTACTCTTTGGTCATTGTCCACTGTGGTCATCACCATGGACCCGGAAGACCCTCCAGGGATGGGGCCCAGGGGTGAAAGGGGAGAGATAAGGAGAGTTCTGTTGTCACAGAGTTTACTGTCTGGTGGGGCCAACCAGCAAAGAGAAAAAACTGCATGGAACTTGGTGCTGCCTGGGGACTTAAATGTGGCATCATAGTGACTAAGCAGGTACCACCATCAGGAATATTTGCAGAATTTTTTTCTTGTATCCCTCCCTCTCCCCCAGCTCCATGCATGTGTACCTATTATTTAAGAAACAAAAAGCGGGGCTGGGGAGATGGCTTAGCTGGTAGAGTGCTCACCTTGCTAGCACAAGGCCCTGATACTGCAGGAAAAAAAAAAAAAAAGCAGGGTGGTGGGGGGCGGGGAGTGAGTGCATGGATCTGCTGTTTGTCCCTCTTACTAACTGTAGCTTTGCAAATAATTGTCACCATAAATGGTCAGTGTGGCGAAGTCATGTCCTCCACTTCCCCCAGAGATGTCCATGTCCTCACTCTGGGCCTGTGAATATGTTGCTTGGCATGGCAAAGGCAATTAAGATTTCAGATGTAATTAGGGTTGTGAGTCAGTTGACCTTGAGACAGGGAGATTGTGGTGGGCTGCACATAGAAGAAGGTGCTGGAGAGAGGGTCAGAGAGAAGTGACATGGACAGGTCTTGACCCACTGCTGCTGGCTAGGCTTCTGGCTTTGGCAGTAAAGGGGTCACAAGCCAAGGGTTGAGGGGCCTCTAGAAGCTGGAGGAAGCTGAGAAGTGGATTCTCCCCTAGAGCTTTCAGAAGGGAGCACAGCCCTGCTAACACTGTGACTTTGACCAGGTGAATCCTTCCAGAGCTCATGCTATTCAGAGTGGCCAGGCGTATGTGATTTGTTACAGCAGCAGTAGTAAACAGACTGTAGATTTTAAGCCTGCTTCTTCCCCTAAGAGTTTCCTGAGGGCAGGGACTATGCTGTGTTCACTCTGGATCCCAGTGCCAGGCGAGGCCTTCCGGCACAGCTAGTCCTTACTGAACTCTCTGATCTGCTCGGAATTTGAGCCTTGAGTTAGGGCTGGAGAGGGGCCCTTTGGTGTCCCTTCCCTTGACTCAAACACAAGTCTCAGTATGGCCCCCTGAAGTGGCCTCCCAGATGTAGGGACCTCCTCCTAGCCCAGGCTGGTCTAAAGTGGAGGCAGGGGCACAGACTGAGAAAACACAGCTGACTGGCTTAGCTCCCAGCCCTCGGGGCCTCTCTCCCAAGAGGAGTCCCATTAAGCAGGATTCACAGGCAGAACTCAACACACACACAAGATTTGTGATGCTGGATACTGTGGATTTCTTATTAAAAAAAAGTTTAAAAGGTCCATTATTGATTCATTCAGCAGGGAAATAAATGAGGTAAAGACAAAAATCAAAGAGAAAATTCAAATAAAAGAAAACAAGAAAAGTGAAAAGAATAAAGGGACATGTTCCATTGACCTCCTCAGTTGCCGTGTGCTTGTCTCTTTGTACAGTGGCTCCAGAGCAGGGGCACCCCATCCTGGCTGCCTGGGGATTCTGATTTAATTGGTCTAGGGCGAGGTAAGGGCAGTGATATTTTTAAAAGCTAGACAAGCGCGTCTAATAAGCAGCCGGCCAGGAGAACCTCCGCTCCAGGTGCGCTTGCTCTGCTCGCTCTCCATTTAGGAGCCCTCAAGTCCTGAAGCTTATTACACCGTGTCTCTGGCAGATCTCCCAAGGTGCCCTCTCTGTTCATAAATGGAGAAACCAAGCTTCAGGGATGCAGGTGACATCTTCAAGGTCATGCCACACCTGGTGGCCAGGTGGAGACCAGGGCTTCCCCCTCAGGATCGTGTGCCCACTATAGTTCTTACTAGTGCTACCAACAGCCTTAAATCAGGACAGTCCTGCTGACTTCTCTCTGGGAGTGGCTTGCTTTCTTCTTCACAAATGCACCTTTAAAAGATCACTTTTTCTTTTTTTCTGGTTCTGAGGACCGAAACCAGGGGTGTTCTGTCACTGAGCTACATTCTCAGTGCCTTCCCCTGCTTTTATTTATTTATTTAATTTTATTTTATTTTGAGACAGAGTCTTGCTAAGTTGCCCAGGCTGGTCACCTTATCATGCCCAGAGAAAAGGTCAGCTTTTGATGTGAAACCTGGACCCACGCTACCTCCTTGCTTTGTCTGCACCTTTCCCTTGAGGTGGCAATACCTACCGACTAGCCAGCGTTAGCATGTGCTCTGGAGTCCCTCACGTGTGGCTCTAAGGTCTGGCTGCTTGAGTCATGAATGGCTCCTGAGAGCTTCCATTGGCCCATCTGTAGAATGGATTTGATACTTCATAGTTTATGTAGTTATGAGATTAAAGAGACATATAATGCTTTTAAAGTGCCTAGAACAGTGTGTGGCACATAAATGCATGCACACAAAACACAATATGATATTGTTTTAAATGTCTGTTGATACAGGGAGGAACATGATGTTCAGAGCGTTAGAGGTGATAGTTTTCACGTTGCCTTTCAGCTTCCTCTGGAACACATTGGTGGTGGTTGTGATGCCCACGTCTTGACCAGATACGGATCACATCCTCTCTCGGAGGATGTAACAGTGGGTGTCCCCAAGTGTGCAGGTGCAAGGTGCTCGTTAGCTTGAAGTGGGGCTCATAAGCGTTTGCCTGTTCCTTACCCGCCGGGCTCCCAGACAGAGCTGAGCCCTTGCTCATTGTGGAATTCAGAAGGGATCTGCTGCCTTCTCCTTCACTGTCTCCATTACATAAAAATTTTCCATGCAAGTAATTACAGAATGGGGTAACAAGGAGGATAATAGGGGGAGGTAATTGTGGATAAATCAGCTTGATTACACTCTTTCCCAAACTTGATTATCCAAATTTGCAGTGCTGTGCAAAATCTCAGAAGCCAATTAAAACCTCCCAATAAGGATAGCAGATTCCAGGGAAGTCTGTCATAAGTCTCACAAGTCAGGCAACAGGTTGAGAGTGTTGAGAATGACTTTTTTACTTTGGCTTTTTAAATTTCAGAGAAAGCTGGAAAGAGCAATTATGAGTCTAGGTGGGAAGGCCACTCCTCTGCAGATTTGGCTGGAGTGACTCTAACTCACCTTTGGTATTTTACAGCGGGATCATTCTGATGGTAATGTTGCTGTTGCACTGGGTACTGATTTATTTCACCCTACATTGACACGCCCATAAAGTAACAAGTTAAAGAACTCAGAGAAATCATTTAAGGAGAAGCAACAATGAATTTATTTCACAGCTCATTACTGGCTCCCTTTTACCAGCCATACTTGATCTTTAGAATCAGCCCTTGGTAGACAAAGTAATCTTGGAGGGGGTAAGGTATGAGTGAAAAAACAGGTGTTAAGTGCTTCGTGGGGCACCTGGAATGTAGAAGGTCCTAGAACTGCTGGATTCTCTCTGGTCTGGGAGGGAAGAGTCACAGCATGGAGACAAAAAGAAAAAGTTGTCCAGTTAAGCTCCTTAAGAGAAAAATGAGGAACAGAGAAAGAGTAAATGATTTGTTCAAATTGCCTTAGCAGCTAAGCCAGGAACAGAACGCAAGTGTCCCAGCTCCCCGTGGTGGTGGGAGTGAGCTTCCCACTTGGAACTTGACTTGCTTTTTATGCCTACATGAAACCTTCATGCCCAAGGGCAACTGGAGATATAAGACAGGAGGGAGCAAGAACTCAGGAGTGGACAGTTTGATAGGAACAGGCCCCAGGAGCACAGGTGGTTCCCACGGGAGAAGGACCAAGAGCCAAATGATGGCCTTTGTGAAGGTCTTGGACAGAGAAAAACAGAGCTGGGAAGAGCACATGAGTGGGGAGAGCAATCCAAGAACAGGAGAGCAGTGCTGAGGAGCCCAGGGTCAGTGCCAGCACCCTTAGTGTGGTGCCAGGTTATAAAATGCTTCCCTGTTTGTTACCCTATTTGAGTCTCATAGCAGTTCTGCCATGTGGGTGGGACGTCACCATGTGCTGAATGGATGGGTGAAGGAATGAACCCTGATGGTTACGTTTCCTAGGTCTGCTGACATGTGCCAGTCATCTTATTGACAACAGTTCTTTCACAGTCGAAGGAACTGAGGCCCACAGAAGGAAAGTGCTCTGGCTCAACCCAAGGAAGCCTGTTTCGGCATCTGTGCTGTTCACTGAACTCCCTGGCTGCACGCATAAAGGGATAAGTAAACACGAGTCCATTTCACCAGTGTAGAGGTATGGGCACCTAATGACAAAGTAGCCAGTGGTTCCCTGCTGGTTAGCAATCCAGTGCTGCTAACTAGCACCAACCTGCACCCTGGTGCTCCCTGGGCACGTTCTGGGTCCTCCCACTGTGTCCTCCATGGAGCCAGGTGGTCTTCAGCCCACCCATTGCCCCTACTCCTCTCGCCCCCCATTTTCCAGAAGTGGCCATAGTGAAAATAGCCCAAGACAAGGGTTGGGAATTTGCGTCTCAGTTTTGCTCTTATTAGCTAAATGACTTCAGGCAGGTCAAGAAATTTGTTTAAGCCTCAGTTTCTCTCTCTGGAAAATGGAGGTAGTGCCTGCTTTTCACTTGTGAGCAATGACTGTGATAAGGTGTGAGGAGCGTCTGGCTGGGTCCTGGTGACTGTTAGCTGCCCCACCCCCCAGATCGACTAGCCACAAGCCTAAGCAGCCATGAGAAGGGACCACATGTGCCACACTGCACATTGAGATGGAAGTAGGTCACAATCAAATGGCTGGGTGGGCATTTGCCTTATCCAAAGTGGGCAGCTACTGCCTAGTTTCTTTGACGGGCTGTTGCCACAGAGGGATGGAGCCCCAGAGTGACCAGACTGAATTCTTCAACTGAAGCCTGGAATTTTTTCATGTAAAAGCTCCTGATTTTTAAATATTGGCCAAGAATTACTTTTTTTATACCATGGATTAGCCCAAACCAAACAGCGACAGGCTTATTCTGCCCAAGGGCTGCCAGCTGCCAGCCGCTGCTGGCAGAGGATCGGGCCTTTATAGAGAGGAGCCGTCATGGATTTATTTCTTCAGCCACAGATTCAACAAATACTTACCGAGCACCTACTGCATGCCAGGCTCTGTGCTGGCCATACTGCTCTCATCAGAAGCAGATAAAAATCCCTGTGGCCCTTTTGGAGCTGACATTTTACCATGGCCCTTCCACTCTGCTGGGGCCACTGAATCTTTGCGGCAATGACAACGATGCTGTTACTCCTCCTCTTCTTCTTGGGAAGGTTTCAGGGAAACAGCTCAATTATTCATGGAGTTCATTTGTACCAACAGGCAGCCACTGGTGGTCCTGGCCTTGGGTGCTGGCCACTGGTGGGGACCCAGGTTGTCTCTGACCTTCTAAAATCAAGTCCAGGTCCACAGGACTGTGTTGCCACTTGCCTTTAAGTTAAGCAGTTAAGAGTTTTCAGTGAAGGTGGCCATGGAAAATCCCAGGAGTGCTCCCATCAGCAAATACCTTTTGGGGCAAAAAAGGAGGATTCCTTAGCTATTTAAAAGCCACAAGCTTCCCTGAGGAGTCCTCCGGGTGAAGGGAAGGATGCCTTTCCCACTGCATGGTACCCCGTGGGCTGGCACACTGCATAAAGCTGGTTATCAGAGGTGACCTCCCACCCTCGGTTCTCAACCCTGTCCTGGGTCCCTGCCCTCAGCCTCCTGTGTGACCATGGGCTCTCCCCAGGCCTGAGCCTTCTGGTTTGTGGCTGTTCCATTGTGTATATTCAACTTTTGCCACTGGCCGACCCACCAGGAGATCATGCTAGGAAAGCACAGCCTTATCCTTCTGTGGGGTAAGGAGGTGGTAGAGCAGTGGTCAGGGCTCAGGTCAGTAACAGCACTGGTTTCTGGGTCCTTGAAGTCTCAGCAGCAGAAAGACCAGATGTGGGCTGTGCTTTTGCCCTCTGGCACCCAGAAAATTCAGAGGTTACTTAGGAAAATCTCAAAGACACTGCCAGGCCCCTGGCTAGGTGCCGGTGCTCTCTGTGTGTTTTAGTTAAAATGGCATCAGAAACCCCTCCAAATTAAGTTCCCCCTACACTTTTCCCCTGAATGTTGAGTGGCTTTCTTCTCTGCCCAGAGCCCCTTGTGTACAACCTGGGGATAAAACCTGGGATTTAGGGTGATCTGGTCTAGGCTATGTATGTAGAAGATTCCAGAGTGCGTTGGGCTCCAGTTGAGTTCCTGAAGACCCCTATGCAATCCAGGAACAAACATTTCACTGGACATGATCAGAGACTAATTGCAGGCTGAGGTCTCTGAGCAGAGTACCCCTGTCTCCCTTGTCCATCTCTTACCAGGTCTTCTTTTGGTGTGGCCCCTATTTCCCTGTGGTAAGCATCCCTTCTGGTGGGAGAACTGTTAGGCTCAGAGCGAGTGTTTGGTGCCTAGGTCTTTGCTGCAGGCTCTGCTAGGAGAGGGGACAGCTTGTGCTGGGTGGGGTCTGGGTTCTGGGAGGCAGATTCTACAGATTTCCCTGAGTCACAAGCCCGACATACTGGCTGTGCCCTGAGTTGCCCGCAGGGGTTTGGAGGCATGCAGGGTAGCATCTGAGCCAGGGAGGGGGCTCCTCAGCTCCTTGGGGCCCTGGGATCCAGGGCAGCTTTAGCCTGAAGGCTTTTAAAGGTGACTCATTTTGTGAATGACCTGATCTTTCTGGTTTCTCTCTTTCTGTTTCTGATTTTCTTTTCCTGCCCTTCTTTCTTCCTTCTGATTTTTCTTATTACTCTTCCTATTGTTATACTTAACTGAAATCCAATTTGAGGCTAAATACTGCCAGGAGCAGGCTGCTACTTAGGCTGATGGAACACTGGATTTTGTAGTGTATCAGTGACCAGAGAGCAAAACCATTCTACAGAACTCACTGTGGAAATGTGCAGACACCCTCCACCAGCCCTCTGTACTTTCATTTCATTTTTTCCCCTTCTTTTCCCTTTGGGGGAGTTTTTTAAAGCCAGCTCCAGATATGACGTCGTTTCAAAGATACGATGTAATTCATTATGTAACTTTAGGCAGAACGTAAAAAAAGTCAACCAAACAACAAAGACAACTTCCCAAACACTCTTTGTAATATCCAATGATATTAACAATAATTTAAAAAATTAGGATCCAAGTAATGAGCACACCTTATTTGATATACACATTTCTTAGGAATGATTTCTGTTTTTTTTGGAATGTTTCAGTGATTAGTAGTGTAAATGCCATTACTGAGTTCCTCCGGTGGGTCCGGAGGAAAATCACCCCAAATCCTCACCATTTCCCAGTGGGGTGTTTGCCCATTTTCCTGTGCAGTGGGGGATTTAGCTGCGTGCCCCAGGTCGGGAGAGTGGAACTGGACCCTGCTCAATCGCTGTGCACAGCCTGGTCTGTGAACCAGGGTTTTCTGTTTGTGGTTGGGGCATGAACACATTTTCTGTCTTCTGTAGTTTACTTGCAAGGCATCTTCTGCAGAAAAGTCTGGAAATGCATGCTCTGCATGTTAGGACTTCTGAGGTGCTGCGTGTGGTTCCCACATGTTGTGTGTGCTCAGCTTCCATCACTCCTGCGCCCTGCTGCGGTGCCTTTGGACGTGCTGTTTTTCTGTGAAGGAGAAGTGGTTTCAAATATGCTGCTGGGGACCAGCTCCTGCAGGAGGGAACGTACGGTGAGGATGGCGTGGCCCGGCTTCCGGCCAGGCTCATTCTGCGTTACCTTGATCCAGCCCGGAAGGCAGGTCACAGAGGCAGCAGGGCTCAGAGAGTGTCTCCGCTTTCCCAAGGTCACGTGGCTGGTAAGTGGCCGGGCAGAAGCAGGCTCTGCAGCTCTAGGGCTCTGGCTGCCAACCATTGATCTTTCATGGCATCGCTCTCTTCTGTGTCCCCCACCCCCTCTTTTTGAGGCCCTGCTTCTGGATCTTTCTATGCCAACATTTTATCCTGAATTATTTCAAGTTTACAGATTGGTTGAAAGCCTAGAATGACCTCCCACATGCTCCACCTAGACTTAGTGATTAACATTTTGTCATCTTTGCTGTCTCTGTTTGTACATTTACATATACATATTTTCTGAATTATCTGAAATTAAGTTGATGGCCCATCATGGTCCTGAATTCTCCAGATTCAGCTGCTTCTAAAAAGAAGACAGCGTCTACATGCCCATGTCCTGCACCCTGATACTGCGCCAGGGAATGAGTAGTCCTCCCCTGATGTCACTTGCTACAGCTCATTCTTCAGACTCTAGTCCCCCCCAGTCCTCTTCCGAGTTTCCTTATTATAACTTTTCATTTTTTTTTTCCACTCAGGACCCAGTCAAAACATACATATTGCATTTGATTGTTTTTTCTGTTCAGACTTTTGAAATCTGGAATCTTCCTTCCACCTTTCTCCCTGGGATTATCCGATCTTTCCTTGGGGATATTTTATTCATTCTTCTGTTGCCATTGGGTCCAAAGGCTGGCTGGATGCATGCTTGGAAGGAATGCTTCATGGGGGGCCATGTATGTACTTCAGGTCTCACTGTGTCAGGGCACAAAAGGAGGGTCTGTGGGTCCAGAAAAGGTAGGGAATGCGAGTTAGTGCCCTTTCCCTAAGAGCTGCAGGAGTGTGGGGATGAGCAGGGAGAATCTTTGAGTTGGTGGCTTTGCTCCATCTAGGCAGTCCGTGCCCGAGCTGCTCTCTGCCAGTCCTTTTGCTTTCCGGGCCTGAGAGTTGGACAGATGGACATCTCCAGGCTTGGCTCACACATCCCACCCGTGTCCTGCCACTCACGCCATCCCACCCTGGCATGCGCAGGAGGGTCTAGCAGGGGGTACATGTCCAAATTGCATCCTGTTCACCCTGGTATGGAGGGAGGGATTCCTGCCCTGGATCTGTCCCCAGAGCTGGACAGATGAGGTCATCAGCAATTTTTTTGTTACGTACACTCATAGTCCTGCATGCCATTCAGTGCCACATAGGCACAAGGGGACGAGCAGGGGTGGTGGGAGGCAGACTTCGCAGTGTCACGAGGGTGGGTGTCCTCTCGTTCCCATGGGAGGGTGTGAGTGACTTGTTTGGATAATCCTGTGGATTGACATGGGCTGAAACCCACTCCTCAGGGATACACAGGAACTGTGCCTGGTCCCCTCTACAGAAAAGCCTGTCTGGCTAGGGGATACTGTTCTCTTGCGGCTAGGACATGTGACACCCTCCGGCTTCAGATGTCAAGGTGGAATATAACATTGGGCCTTAATTTTAGGCTTTTCACTGCCCATACTTAAAACTCTTCTGAGCTGGGGTCACAGGGTACCTGGGTTAGTATGCAACCCGCCCTGGTGGGCGCTATTATCAGCACTACTTACAGATGAGGAAACTGAGGACTGAAAGATGGCATGGCTGGTAAGGGATGAACGAAAACCCAACCCAGACAGCTGCCACCAGGTCTGTGCCCCACCTTTGAAAGAGTGAGGAGACAGGTCGGGATCCAGGCTCTGCCTCCATGGGAACTTGCTCTTGCGAAGACTCTGCCTCGTTTCTTCTGGGAGGCTGCTCCCAGAGTGGAAGGGACCACCCCCACAGGGGTGGGAGTCCCTGGAGCTGTTCCTGGGCTGGTCCTGGGAGGGCTCAGGCCCGAGGTCCTCCCCTCTCCAGGTGAGGGACAGGGCAGGGCCACTGCCTGACAGGTAGGAGAGGGCAGCAGCGGGGACACCTTCCTGGCCTTTCCTCTTCCCACCTCCCTGCCTGCACTTCTTTTCTCTCCTCCCTTCTTCCCAACAAGAAGAAACTGCCTCTGCGTAAATCTGATTGTGGATGTTCCCCAAGCGAGGACGGAGATCAGCAGGTGCAATTCCCCAGTGAAGCCGTATGTCTGTCTTTTTTAGGGGAAGTTTGTCTCTTTTTAAAGGAATTGCTGATGCCACTGAGCCGGTGGAGAGCGAGTTCCTTGACCCACTCCAGTCGCAGCACGGGACCGGTGGGTACCAGGGTGCGCCACGCGCCTGGCTTAGGCGGGCACCCACACCTCATGGTCTCAGTGCCCTCCTTTCTGAAGTGGGAAGATTGGCCCTTCCTGCCTCAGTCGGTTACATGAGGATTAAACAAAGCCACGTTGAAAACCTGGAGTGAGGAGGTTGGCCCAGGGTGGCTCTGATGGGGACGGCTACTTATGGTCGCTATTCCTGCTGCTACTTTGTGTTCGGGGATTGCCAGCTGCTCCAGTTCAAGTCCTGACCAGTGGCAGGCAGCGGGTTCACTGGCCCGCAGAGAGAGTCACCCGTGTGTTCTCTCCATCACTGCGTCGCACCCCCGCTTCCCAGGACTAATGAAAAATCCAGTATGTCTGGCACCAAGCCTGTGCTGCTGCTGAACACATCCTCTGCCCACTTGTGAGTGTTCTCCCCTTGCCTGGGGGGCTAGCTGGGGAGGACCGGTCAGTAGTGCAGCTGGGAAATGCTTTTCTGTTGGCCCTCACCTGGAAGGCTTTTTTAATTTATTAATTTTTATTGTACATCATGCATTTTTTGTTTTGTTTTGTTTTGTTTCCTTTAGCTCTCAAGAGTTGAAAGTAACTTTCTGGGTCATTGTTTGCTCATGGAATGGCCAAATGATGAGTGCTTTTTGTGGTCCTCCTGGGGCAGGGGCTCATGATGTCTCAGAGAGGTGAAGTGGTTTTCCTGCAGCTGTCCAGCTGTCAAATGCCAAAGCATGGATTTAAGCCAAGTCTAACGATCTCTGTCGGTTTATATTTGTGTATGATCTCTGAGACGCGTGGCAGGGAAGGGATGGAGAAGACTGTGTAGCATGGGGCTTCTCGCCCCTGGAGTGTCAGCCTGTCCTGAAAGAGGCCTGTCGTCAGGAACAAGGGCTAAGGGTCATTGGCAAATCCACAGAACCTTTTAGGGTGTGGTGGGGAGCCTGGGGCTTTGTGAACTTCACTTCTTGAGTCAGAAGAGGCCCCGGGTGACAGTGGCATCCTGTCTCTTGTTCAGAGACTTGCTACTCCTGCTAGTGTGATTGGCCATTCCTCTGGGTTCCCCACCTTGGGCTGAATCTGTTGCCGTATTCAGCATGTGGACAGTGATAGACACAGACGCGGAAATATCCCTGGAGGACCAGGGTCTCTTCAGCGGCTCTGGGAGGCCATCTCATAGGTTCCACTGCTGAGATGCCACAAAGCAGACACCTCATAGCAGAGCGGGTGGCAGTCTCATGTGTGGATGTTCTGAAGCCTGTAGCTGAAGACTCAGGATTCCCGACTCTAGACGTCACAGTGTCACAGGATGGTAACTGGCATATCGTAGACACACAGCGACTATTTGTTGAGTGAAAAAGCAGTTGACAAAGATGATAGTCCACTGTCTGTCCCCAACTATGCCCTGCCTGTGTGGCCAGATAGGCCTCTGAGACTGCTGAAGTCAGGTGGGGCTGTGGAAATGGTACTAACCCTGGGGAGAGGGGCAGTGTGTGTGTGTGTGTGTGTGTGTGTGTGTATGTGTGTGTGCGTGTGTGTGCACGTGCGCACCTGTGTGTGCACATGAGTGGGTGTGAGCGAGTGCTTAGCCCGTGAGAGTCTAGTGCTGCCCCAGCTGGCCAGGGCCTGGGGTCCTCCAGGGGCAGAACCGCGTGCTTGCTTATGCCAGGCAGGTAGGGAGCCTGGCGGTTCCCCAGTGGTGCCTGGACTTGCATCTGCTGCTTGTAGGTGAAGCTTCAGGTGGCCAGAAGGGGAGGCAAGCAGTGATCTTACGATTGACGGGAAAGCACCTAGGTCCATTCAAGGGAAAAGGTGCTTAGTTTTCTGTTGTCTTGCTTTGACTTCCACCTACTTCCACCCTGCCTACCTCTCATTCTTTGTTGGCATCTGATCCTCCTTGGCCTCTTTTTCATTTCAATTAATTTTAGAGGATTCTCCCTGTGTCTTCAAATATCACAGGCTTTTACTTGCCTTCTGTGCACTTAAAATTGGGCTTAAGGTCCGTGTGCATGTCGTATGCTCGTGTGTGTTTTGTGTATATTGTGCATGTTGTGTTTGTGTATGTTGTATCATGAGATGCAGTGAAGGAGGATTTAGGCATCTCTCCCCTGCATGGCCTCTGAGTGAATTAAAAAGAGAGTTGCTTGTGTAAAGGTAGAATTACAGCTTTGAATTTTCATTATGTGTGTTTTCCAACTTCTTCAAAGTGTATCTGAGAAAACCGAGGAGAACACAGCAGTCCCCCCCACCCCGTGCCACTTAAGACTTGCATAGATTAAGAGAATTATTTGACTCTGACAGCAAACAAACCGAAGCATGAACACTACTAAAACCCAGCAAGGTACTTGACTTTGGTCCATTGAGGTTTTCTTTTTTTTTTTTTTTTATTTTTTTAATGTTTTTTTTTATTGTAAACAAATGGGATCCATGTTGTTTCTGTTTGTACATGGCGTAAAGGCGTACCATTTGTGTAATCATAAATTTACATAGGGCAATGTTGTTTGATTCATTCTGTTATTTTTTCCTTCCCCCCACCCCTTCCACCCCTCTTTTCCCACAGTCCTTCCTTCCTCCATTCTTGCCCCCCTCCCTAACCCTAACTCTAACTCTAACACTAACCCTTCCCTCCCCCCATTATGTGTCATCATCCACTTATTAGCGATATCTTTCGTCCTTTGGCTTTTTGAGACCATTGAGGTTTTCATGAAAGAAGATCACGTGTTTTGTTTAGTAGCCACACCATAGTTTCACGCAGACCTTTGACCTACACACTTCAGACACTGTGTGTGTAGTTTGGATTCCTATGAAGTGGAACCATGCCAGCAGCAGGTCACATGTCATGTCACATGTCACATGTCATGCTTACAAGAGGGAAGGAGTCCCTGATCTGGGGTTTAGACTGGCGCTGGCTGCTGAATCCAGGGTTATTGATAACGATGAAGATAGTGCTTTTAAATGATTGATAAATGACTTGTGACCTGTTGGATTTGCTCTGGCACAGGGCTCTTCCTTTCTGATGAAGGTGTAGAAGTCTGACCCCACTCTCAAACATACCGTGCTACCAGCTGGGGCAGTGACACCTGAGAGCAAGCGCAGAGGGTCCCATGTTATGCCCATGGTCACCACTGCTCTTTCTCCCTTAGCTGAGGCTCTGCAGATGGGACATGCCAGTCATGGTAGAATAACAGGTGGGACTTCAGCCTTGGAGGAGCTGCGTATTGAGACCTGCCAGATCCTTTTGGGCAATAAGATGTTTTTATCTGTACCGAATTTATTGGAAATAAAAGTAAACTAAGTATTTTTACATACTAGCCAGGGGTCAAAGAAGTGCTGTACTTCAGCCTTTCCTTGAAAACTCAAGGACACTGGCCACTATGCTGGCCAGGAACATGCTGACTCTCCCAGGAGTTGGTGGTGCTGGTGGGCCACTCTCCTCTTCACCCAGATTCCTGTGCCTTTGAACTTTCATTTTTGGTTTTTTTGATTTTGTTTCCTGCCATTGCACAAGTGGGGCTCGAGGTGAGTCAGATCAGGCATGGACGTGATCTTCCTAACGCCGTAGTTGGGCAGGTGGTCAGTGGCCCCCCCAGTTCATGGGACGGGCTTGTTGGACACAAGCTCTTCTCCCCAGGGTGCCAGGAGTACGATTGTCTAGGATGCTTTGCACGGTAGGATCCAACAGAATGAGTTGTTTTTATGTTGATGTTAGCCAGCTGAATGTCGATTTTACAATTAAGGAGTGACATGAAATTTCTTCTAAAATCAGTGGGTTTCATTTACAAAGGGATTCCACCTAAAGAACTAATAGTGCCGGTGAAGAGAGGGTAAGATGAAACAGGCCAACCTGGTCCTTAATTGGCCCCAGCTGGGAACCCCTGGCTTTTCCCGAGAACGGTGAGTCTCAGACCCAGTGTGCACATGCCTGAGGGTCTTGTCGAGTGCAGGTCTGATTAGGTAGGTCTGGGTGGGCCCGAGACTACAGGTGGGGCTGACGCCCTGGCCTGTGCCCAAGATTTGGTCGATGGACCAGCAGCCTCACCTTACAGCGTCACCAGGAAGCTCACCGGGAAGACCAGCTCCCAGGCCTTCCTCGTGTCTAGATCGGCAGTCACAGGACCCCTGGGTGACCCCTGGCACACTGAAGCTTGGGACCCACTGACCCGGCATGGGGGCTCAGGGTGTCACGATCCTGGAGAGGAAGCCACTGCAGACCATGCCTTCTCTCCTCACCTGGCTGCAGGGTTTCCACTCACTTCCAAAGAGTTTGCAGCAGGATGTCTGCAGGTTCGGACCCGCCCTTCTTGGGAACACCTGGGATGTCTCCAGGGGGTCCCATTTCTCCTTACTCACTCATTGCCCCCATTTGCTTCCTGAAGACCTTGGTCCTCTGAGCAGCTCCTCACAGTCTGGATTCTGAGAGGCAGACACTGGGGGCTGGGGTATGGCTGGAGAAGGGACATCTGTCTTTGTTGGCCCTGCTGCTCCCAGGGCACATAATTTGCTTGATAGATGTGTTCTGAGTGCAGCGGCTTGGGTGGGGGGAGGGGTTGTCCCAACGGCTGGGTCCATCGGGCTTTAGCAAAATTGACAAGAGCAAAGTAAGACCCGGGAGACAGACGAGGCGAGGAAGGGATGTGCCTGGGCATCCTGTGTCCAGTTCCCTGGCCCCGTGGCCTGCTGTGGGGAAGGAATGGCAATCAAGGCTCAGGGGTCTCAGAGAGCAAGGGCTATGTGAGCATTATAGTGAATGCCCCTCTATGGGTGGCAGATTGTGTTTCAAAGGCGGCTGTGGCCATGTCCCACATCCACTTGCTTTTCTGTCTGGGATCTCGCCATGCCCTCGTCAAGAGCTAGAGCTATTTCTTCTGCTTCGGATCTAGCTGAGCTTCCGTCACAACTCCTAACTAATAGAATGTGATAGGAGTGACACCTGACTCCTGAGGCTAGGTCGGAAAAGGCCCCTCAGCTTCTGCCTGCTCTTGGGACACCAGCTCTGGGGGAAGCCGTTGATCATGCAGAATTCTGACTACACCAGGACAGCCATGCTGGACAGACCACCGTAGGTGCTCTGGCGGCTGCTCCAGCTGGGCTCCCTGCCGACAACCAGCATCAAGGACTGGCCATCTGGGTGGCCATCTTAATGGGGGGTCACAGCCCAGTCCCACCCTGGGGGACCGCAGCCCAGCCAGTGCCGTATCCTAGGACCACACGAGAGGTTCTGAGAACAGCTCAGCTGAACCCCTCTCGGTTTCCCAATCTGTAAACTCATTGACAAAAGAAAATGTTTTGAGGTGATCTGTTATGCAGCGTTAGTAACTGGAGTATTCTGGAAGCTTGAGTTATCACAAGTCAGTTACGCCTACTTAAAAACACTTTTCAAACAAAATTCATTTCATTTAAAATGTTTTTGAAACACTTGGGAACAGGGAATAGATGGTTACAAAATCAAATGGAATCCTAAAAACTGTCTCGTAAAAATATACATGTAGGCTATAGTAAAATGAGAATGGCAATCAAACACTAGTTTCTGTTCATGTTAGGTATTCCAGGTATATTCTTTCATTTAGTTTTCATTCCAACTCTGTAAGATGTGTCCATTTTACAGGTGAGGAAACCAAGGCTCAGAGATGTTAAGGAAAGGACTCACCAGGAGCCACACAGTCAGAGCGGGATTGGAACACTGATGGGCCTGACTCCAGAAGCTGTCCTGTAAAGGCTGTCAAGAGGAGAGCTAAGTCACCAAGCCTCCTCTCTTTACAGATGAGATACAGGACCTAGGGATCGTGCATTTCAGTGCTAGGGACTCGCAGCCCAACAAGGTACCGGGGAGTATTTTAAAATCCACATTATCAGGTCCTGTTCATCCTGTCTATAGCTCTGGGGTGGGGTGTCTCCAGAAAGTTCTGGCCATCTCTACTCAAGGTTTCTGATTAAGTCCAGCCTCCCCTGTTATAGCTGAGAACACCGACATCCTAGGAGAGCAGAAGTGGCATTATTTTTTTTCCTATAGTACACAGCAGCTTGACAGGAGAGCTGGAGGCTAAGAGAAGGCTTCCTGATGCCCAGACAGGGTGCTGCCCTATGCCGTGCAGGAAGTGTTGGACAGGTAGCAGAAGTCGCTACCAGTGAAGGTCTCTTCGTGCACTATGACAAGACTATACTAGATGTGTTCTGGGTTTGACTTGGTAAATGATTGGCAGGACCCATTCAGTGATCTGACAAATATTTACCAGGTGACTCCTGTGTGCCAGGTGGAGGTACTGGGGGCACAGTGCTGAGCAGAATTGTCATGGGTACCACTTTATTCTTCAAAGTATATAAATATGCAGATTTTTAGGACATAGTACTTCACAGAGGAGGTGGTAGGAGGAAGGAGGAAAAGACACACTTAAAGACAAGATTCTTTTAAAATTGTGTGTGAGGCTGATCAAATTGAGAATATTACTGTTACGATTTATATGAAGTCTCCCCCCCAAACCCAGGTATGAGACAATGCAAAACTTGCATGGGAAAGGATCGGTTATGAGAGCCTTAAATTAACCAATACCTCAACCTTCTGATAGGGATTAACTCTAGGCAGCTAGGGTGCGGCTGGAGGAGGTGGGTCATTGGGGGTGCACCTTTGGCATTTATGATTTGTCCATGGTGAGGGGACTCTCTCTCTGCTTCCTGGTGTCAGGTTCTGAGCTGCTTTCCTCCACCACACACCGTCTGCCATGATGTTCTGCCTCACCTTGGGCCCAGAGCAATGGAGCTGGCCATCTATGGACAAGACCTCTGAAACCATGAGCCCCAAATAAACTTTTCCTCCCCTAAAATTGTTCTTGTCAGGTCATTTGATCACAGCAGTGAAAAAGCTGCCTTAAACAACACTGACGCTATTCAGGGTCCCAAGCAAGAGTCACCTTCTGCAGTGTCTGAGCCCCTACAGTGACCATCCTAGTGGGCTCTGAGCCTCTCGCCCTGAGGCAGCCCCTCTCCTCTACACCCTACAGTGTGGCCAAAGATGCAGACAGGTCATTCCATACGGCATCTTGAGTCTAAGAAGGACACCAACAATGTGAGTCTCTTGACTCTGCCCAGGGACTGGGGTGGCTTTAAGATGACTCTCTAACCTGGCTCACCCAAGACCGAGGGTTTTCCTGGGATCTGTGACTTTCACTACTGAAATCATAAGCAAAAAGGGACAGTGGACACCTAAATGGTTCCTAGAGGAGAAGATAGCTTCTTCCCTCCTCCTTCCCTGGCTCCGTCTTGGTTCTTGCTACCCCTTTTCTTGGAAGCCCAAATCCGAGGTTTTAGAATGGGCTCTGACCACCGCCACCCACCCAACTGCATGTCCTTCCCTACTGCTATTCCCTTGTCTCCTGCCAGGACAGCTGCCATGACCTCCCAGCCATGCCCCGCTCCCTGTCTGCTCCAAGTCCCACCCTCTCCACTCCCAGGGTCACTCTTTCAATTTGATTTTTTTTATCCTATTTTCTGAATTTCTCATTGGCTTAAAATCCAAATTCCTCTGCCTGTCACTCAAAGCCTTAAATTCTCCTGGTCCTGTGGCTCCCTCCAGCTGTCTGGAGCCATGCCAATTGATATAGTCAGTAAGGATTGAGTTGGAGGGCCAGGGGGTGAGATCCTAAAAAGCGAGCTCTTTCAGCCCCTTCCTCCTCTACCCAGTGCTGATGGTTGCCCACCCAGTGAAGGAGCAACATGGGCGCTGAGTGCTGTGGGTTCTTGGGGTGTGAATGGGTTCAGTAGGGAGAAGAGGGGAGCAAATGGGATGTGTACAGCTGTCGTGTCAGCAGATTCAGATTACAGCCATTCCCTTTCTCTTTGTGACTTTCCTCTGCATTTCTCCTGTCCTAGTCCACCATCTTCTCTTGGAAGGTTTTCGTCCTTGCTCTGCCCCCTAGTGGGGGTGTGGTGGCAGCCTGGTGCCATCTGAGTAATTTGGAGGGATTGAGTGGGCACACCTAACCCAGTTGAACCAGGCGCTTTCTCTCTTTTGTTCCAACTCAAGCCTCGTTTTATCCCCTCAGCCTCTGCTGCTGGTCTGGCTGGCTCCTGTCTGGGCCACCACATTTGGATCCCAGCTGCTTTGAGTCTTGGCTATTTCCTTACTTGTAGAGTTGGTCTCTGTTGGCAGATGGAAGCAGAAAATCCCACCAAGTCTCAGTGACTCCTTTGACTTTCCCCTTGTTAGAACTGGCTGAGAACCGTCAGGGGCCACCTATTTTCCTTTTGCCTAAAGACTGGATCCTTCCCAGGGCATGCAGGAGTGGCTACCTTTGGGGTCTGCTGGCAGCTGTGGAAGGCTCAGCATTCATGAACTTTTCTTTGTTTTGTTTCAGTTTTACGGAGTTTTTGGACCCATTCCAGAGAGTCATCCAGCCGGAAGAGATCTGGCTCTATAAAAATCCTCTGGTGCAATCAGACAACATACCTACCCGCCTCATGTTTGTAAGTACCATGATTTCATGGCCGATTTGACCTCTTTCCCAAGGATGATGAACCAAATGGGCTTTCATCTCTGCTCTTCTCACCCCTGCTGAAGATGAAGAGCAGCTTGGAATATAGAGGAGAGCAGTCTACCAGATAAAAATGCAGTCCCAGATCATAACAGTGCTGCTTGGTCACATCAGCAGTTGTAATCGCCCAACACTTTGGAAGGAGAAGGGACTCCCTTCCCTGGGCTATGCCAAACTCTTTCCAAATACTGACAGTAAAGGAAGACTAGAAGCCAGTGACAAGAATTTTCTGTCCCCTCTCCTCTCAGGATAAGCCTTGATTTTGCCAGACTTGGGTGCCATTTGACACTTGGGTGCTGTGCTGGTTTCAGCCAGTCACTTGTTGACCACTGGTAAGGCTACCATGTGGCTTAACCCCAGAGAGTGTCTCCTGTCTCTTTTCTTCTAGCATAAACGGGCAAGCCACCCAGTAGCTGGGGGTACACCGCAGTTGTCTTTGACTCCTCCCACGTGGTGTGGCAGTAACAAATTTTACTCCTCACTTCCTATGTGCCAGACCCTTAGCTGAGAGGTCAAGGAAGGATCATTTCCCTTGGTTCCATCCCACCCCAGTGAGGAAGGTGTGCCCCCTGTCCACACGTTGTAAGTACAGAAGGAACTTGCCTGGAGTCCCACTCACGGTGAGCAGCCGTGCCAGATCCCACTAGCCGGCTCTGGAGCTCAGGTCTCTGCCAGGAGGTTGCCCTGGAGGTTGGGAGCAGAGTGTCCAGGACTCCTTGTGCTGCTGTTAATTAACCCCTGGAGAGCTGCCATCAGACCTCTCTGTAGCAGAGGAGATATTTAAGCAGTAAAGTAACTTCTGGATGGGCATCCTCGTGGTTTGAAGGTTATTCTTGATGACCTGTCATTGTATCCTGGCCTCTAGGGATTGAGGTGGCTGTTCCAGAACGTTCTTAAAACACAAGAGGGCTACTTCTGCATTTAAAAAGAAATTCCTCGGATTTTATGGAGAAAATCTTGTGAATTCATGACAATTGTAAAGATCTCTGTATCTGTAAACTCCCCCAAATGCCTATAACACCACATGAACATTAAAGATGGTTACTATTGCTTTTTAATAATTACTTTTTTGCTGAAAATAAACTTACATTTTTGTGCATCTCAGGCGAATTGAAGCATGAGGTGGTTGGGAGTGGGGCAGAACTAATAACCAGTACTACCATAAGACTTTTTGCATTTCTTCTCTAACTCATCTTCTATAAATTCTAGAAATGAAGGAATCCGTGTGTGCCTAATGAGTTCATAGCTTGAATTAGGGGGAAGCTTCTATTTATCACTTATTCTCATTCTTGGTAAGATTTTACATTTAATGTGCTTTATATAATACAATCTGGAGATGGATGTTCGTACAGGATATTGTGAGAAATTTGTGGCTGTGTCCTGGATTTATGAACAATGGATTGAACACTAGATACTAGATACAAATGCCACAAATATTCTGTCTACAGACACAAATAGGTTGGAGCAGTTCGAATTTAGGCAGCGGGGGAATGACTAAGGTCTGAGATTCTCAGAGAACCCAAGGGTATCCAGCGATGCATACAGATTCACACTCTAACCTGATGAGCTACGTTCAGCCTTCTATTTTGTTAATAGTGGTTGATGAATTTCGAGTGTTTGGTCACGAGATTTAGTGCAGTTCCATAATAGCACAAGGAAAGCAGTGGATACATCTGTAATAACCTGCATCACGAGGATGGAAAGTACTTTGTCATCCTATAAATTAGATTTGTTCTTCTGAATTTTATTAAGAGTTTAGTGTATCATTTGTCAGCTTTGATCCTTTAAAACCTTGCAATGTTTGTAGAAGAATGTTTGATGAAGCACACATTTTCACTGATATTTAAAGTAGCTTGATGACTTTTGAAAGCTCAAATTTCATTATTTAATACATAAATAGAATCCTGGCTCTTTATTACTTTCGGTTGGAATGTTTCAATCTAAAGGTGAACTTTTTACTTTCCAACCAAGATACTTTTTAAAGACAGCTGATACTGACCCAGATGTTTGTTTACTGGTAATTAGTGCCTTTGGAGCCACGGGTGTGTGTGTGTGTGTGTGTGTGTGTGTGTGTGTGTTTCAGAGGAGCCAGTTGCTCCTATGTAACAAGGAACCTCACAGCCTAATGGTTAGGGGATTGAGGTAAGTGCAGCCAAGTGACTGAGGACTTGGTGAGAACACCAGCACACCCCTCCCCAGCTCTGGCTTTCTCCGTCAGCGGGGAGGTGGGGAGTGCTTGGAGTCCCTTTCAAGAGCAGGTTTCCCTGGAGCATACAGTGTTCCTGCTGACCAGGGCATGGGCCCAGGATGCTTTTCAGAAGCACCCAGTCTAGACTCGACATTTCCCGGGTGTTCCCAGTCGGCCACCTTTACAGGCAGCTGTACTCATTCAGAAGCAGTCACAGTTTCTTGCTGAGTGTGGGGTTTGTCAGAGCATATTTAAACACCTACTTTTTGGTGTAGGACAGCTCAGTTGGTATTTATTTTAATTTTTTTTCTTTTCATTCACTCATTCATTCATTCATTCCTGGTGCTTTATCACTGAGCTACATCCCCAGCTCTTGCCCGCTCTTCTTCCATTTTGAGACAAGTGCTTGTGAAGTTGCTGAGCGCTTCCCTAAGTTGCTGCGGGCCTCCCTGAGTTGCTGAGACTGGTCTTGAACTTGTGATCCTCCTGCCTCAGCCTCCTGAGTTGCTGGGATGACAGTTGTGTGCCTCCATGTCCAGCTGGTTGTTGCCTCTTAAGTACGTTCTTTGGTATTGTCTGTGGTAGTCGTCTCTTCGTGTATTCAGGGGACACTTCTAGGAAGCCTGCTGAGGGTAACGAAAGCCAGAGGGGCTGCAGGTAAGTCAGATCAGAGGTGGGGTATGAGCGACACCACAAGATCCTGGGGGTAGAATCTGGGCCAGAGGGAGGCGCAGGTCAACTTCTGGGATCTTTGTCATCACCTCATGGTCCCCACAGCTGCCGTCACTCTTGGGTACAGGGACTGTGCTCATCACCCCATGATTTCAGAAGGAAAGCGGGCAGCTTCTCTGAGGTCTCATCTATAGTGGTCAGAGCTGGATGGACCGGTCTCAACACTGGCTGCCAGGGTGCAGCCTCCCTTGAAGCCATTCTGCTGGGATGCTGCCCTGGGGGCTAGGAGTGGAGAGGTGGCCAGTGAGTGTGTGTGTACAGACAGACACAGGAGAGCAGAGAGAAGGGGCCGTGTGGGCCCAGTGAGCAGGAGTTTCCTTGGAGAATCTTGGGAGCAAAGGAGGCATGGACAGACCAGCTGGGGCAGCTGCAGGTTAGGTGGTCGTTACTTAATTCACTAGACAGTTAGGAAGCACCTGCCGTGAACCAAGCAGAGGTGCCCGGCTGAATAAGGTGTGGTTTCCAGTCCAGCGGGGGCACAGGCGTGTGGACACAGGTTAGCCGGTTCAGCATCCCTGTTAAATGGGAGTGGAAGTGGTGATAGGGGTTCACAGGTTTAGATTCACCCAGGCCCCGTCCTCTGCCTTTGTCTCTTTTGGTTCCAGCCACAGTTTGCTGGATGTGCTCTCTTGGGGTCTTATTGACACGTGTTGCTTTGAGAGTGGGGATTCCTATTCTGGAAGAGGATGCTTCTAAGAAGACAGAAATAAAGTCAGATTTTCTGAGGGGAGAGCGGAAGGAAGAGACAAAGCTGCCTCATGATGGACAGTTTAATTTGCAGGCTCTTTCCTAGAGTCTTCGACAGCTCTTTTCTTTGTGACGGGAGGTAATTGTGTACGCACAGCGGGGCCTTTTCCAGGTGTCTGTCCTGACACTGTCCCTGCAATCACTTGGCTGCCCCCCTTTCTGTCAGATGCCATTTGCAGGCACTGTGGGCTGCTTGTGCTGTTGGATATGGAGGCCCCTCTGCGCCTGGCTCTCCTCTGGCTGACTTTCTGACCTTGGGCTGCTCTGGCTCTCGTCCCTTCTGGGAAAGCTCTTGGCATCCTCAGGTCTTTCCCGCATCAGACACACAGCTCCATGTTCTGCTGTTTCTCGGGAGCGTCTGGGACAGCACAGGGGCTGACCCACATCCTGGGAGTGAGGCACTTCCTGGTGTGGTTTCGTTGGTGGCTGCACAAGGTAGAGACCTAACTGGGGACATGGGTCATTTAGGGTGTGAGCAAGGTGCCTGGAGAATTAGACTCTTGCCCACCCCCGTCCTCTTTCCTGCCCTCAGGTGCTCACTACCCAGATCTAGCAGCCTGTGTGGGCTTGGGCTGAGATGCTCTCATTACTTGGCTGGGGACAGGATCCTGGTACCCTCTACTAGTGTAGTTTGGGTCATTGTTAACACACTTTCCCAGGAAATAGTGAAGTAGTAACCAGCAACCAGCTTTTGCTGGATGCCAGCTCTCCTGTGCTGCCAGTAGGTGGTGGATATGGGCTCCAACATGTGCCGCCCAGCCTCACCACCTATTGGGTTTGCAGATTTGGAAAATCACCTGCCCCTCGGTCAGTGCCTTACTTTTTTACTTTCTCACTTTTTTTTTTTCTCCTGGGGTACAGAACATGATGCTTCACTTAGTGTGTGGCACATAATAAGCACTCAGTGACCCTTGGTGACTCGAATCCTACCCATGATGCTCTGCTATAGATATTATTAGGATAGGCATGTGATAGATGAGGACCTGGAGACTCGGAGGTGAGGAGGTTGGGTGACTGGCCCGAGGACACAGTCAGTGTTGAAGGTGGGCTGGAACCCAGGCCTCCTGCCTGTGTCTGTCTGAGGGCTCAGCTTCCCAGCCTGTGGAATAGGCATCATACAAAAGTGGCCATGGGCCGCATCCTGCTTGGTGATGTGGCGATGTGTGCACTGCCTGGGTGCTACGCTGAAATCTGGTCCTTTACACAGGCTGTTTAATAATTATCGATGCCAACCTGTTTCCTCAACTGTGAAATGAAGCTGGTGGGCAGAGGCGACCACCAGGATTCAGGGTGTCTACTCAGGAGCGTGGCAACCCAGTGTGAGGTGTGCTGGTCCTGCCAGCTGTGTGTCCTTGTGTGGTCCCTCACCTCTCTGAGCTTTATCTGCACATTGAGGATATTTCCCCAACAGAGAGGTTAGAAGCTAAGACACAGGGGAGCAGAGCCTGTAACACCCGTCTAGTCCCTGACAACTGTCTCAAACATTTCAGTGATTTTCTTCTATGTCCTGGAAACAAACCCCCTTACTGTTCTCCTCCAACCAGGACAGAAGGCATTTATCATGCTTTATGTAATGCTTCTTACTTTCCAAGGTGAGCACTGCTATAACATTATGGTTAAAAGTATAGAACATGAACAGTTTGGGTGCAAATCCCCATTTTAGTACTTATTATCTGTGTGACTTTCAGTAGGTTATTTAACCTCTCTGTGCCTTGGTTTCCTATCCACTAAATAAGAGCCTATTACATAGGGTTGCAGTGAAAGCTGAGTAAGTTTGTGTGAAGTGCCTGGATAGACAGTGGTCCTTGATCCTCAGTCCATGTTGTTATTAGTTATTCTAACTTAGGGTGTACATCCAGCAGCCTGCTCTCATAACAAGTGAACAAACAAGCCCAGAGAGGGTTCATATGACCCCTGTGTCCCCCCAGGGCATTTGGCTGGAGTGCACTCTGCTCTGACCACTCAACCATCCTGCCCTGGGCTTATCCTAGGGATTTCACACATTTTCATAGGCCAAGAAACATTGACAGGAGGGAGAACAATCCCAGGGGAATTTTGCCTGCCCATTTTTGTCCCCATTGACACACACCTGTGGGGAGGTAAAAGAAACCCTTTCCCACCTCCCTGTCCCTCTGTCCCTGTGCCTCTGCCCTGTGGGCTGGGGCACTGGCCAGAGGCCTGAGAGGTTCTCCCGGGTTTGCTGGGTTGTGGTGCTGGGTTCCTCCCTCCTTCCAGGCAGCCTGTGCCCTGGGAACAAGTCGTTTTCCTAGGGAGTCCCTCTTGGGCTCATCTCTTCATTCTGACTCTTGGTTGAAAAGCATTTGTCAAAAGTGGGTGGATTTTGGGTACAAGTATGTCCCTCTCTGCCCCGATTTGGACACTGTGCTGTCCAGGAAGAAGGAATGAGGTGGGGCCCACATGCTGCCCAGAGGCAGAGAGGGTCACGTCCCCTCGCCCACCAGAGGAGCTCTTGAGGTGGGAGACTTGGGCCCTCCTGGCTGCTGAGTCCTGGCTCAGGGAGTGTTTGACGGGTGATTCTAGAAAAAAATGCCCAAACAAATCTACCTAGGAAAGTTGTGATTAAATTAAGTCCACTCTCACCGGGGGAGCAGGACTGGGGATCCAGTTAGGAGCAGGGAGTCCCTGGGCCATTGGGCCCCCGGGCCCTGGCTGGGGTCCCTGGCAGCTCTAATGAGTTCTCCAGCTCCCACATCTGGGCTGTGAGGCCTCCACCTGGGGTCCCTTCTGTTGGGCTGGGCCTTCCTTCCCTGGGACCTCTTTTGACCTCTTCAGGAGCCTTGTGGATGAAGCCTTTCCAACTCATGTTTACTCTGGGGTTTTCTTTCTGTCCAGAAATAAATCCAGGTGCACCAGCCAGGATCATTTGGTCACGTTCTCTTCCATTTCATGCTGTCCTGTGCACAAGGCTGGACTTACCGGTGGGGTTGTTAGAGAGCGATTGCTCTCTGCTGAGTGGCTTTTCCTGTTTGGGAGCATGTGGCCTGATTTGTATTGTAGAGGGCGGGGAGCTGGGCTGGTAGGCTCCATGTTTGGATTTGGGGCCACAAGGACTTCTTCAGCCTTGACCGTAACTGTGGATGGAAGCAGACCAGTACTGCTCCTCAGGCCCCGAATGTGTGGGTTCGGTCTCTGAGGTTGTGTTTCTCAGTCACCAGCATCCAACCATTTGACACTTCCCCAGACTAGTCATTTGAGGGATTAACAGCATTAACAAGCCCTGTAGTTATTTAGGTGCGAGTCATGGCGGAACTTGAGGAAGCTGCCTCAGAATCCCTGGGGCCACGGCCTCATGAGTGAATGGTAGGCCTGAGGAATATGCTGCTTCTCTGTTTCAGCTCTGAGTCATCTCTCATGCATCTGCCTTCTGTACCTGTGCCACATGCTGCTGCATGCCCCTGCGGTGCCAGGACTTGTCCGTTTGACTTTTAAACAGCCCATGTCATTCAGAGGCATATCTGATAAGGAGGATCATCAAACCAGCCCACTACCTTTTGAGGCCACAAAGACGTGGAGCAGTAAAAAGGAGGGTTTGTGGTGTCTGGTAAACTGTCTCTGAAGACAGGTGCCCAAGAGGATCCCCAGAGTGATGTGGCTCTGCAGTGTGGTTGTGGTGTGTTAAGCGTCTCAAGTTATCTTGAAAATTATGTTCATTTGCATGAATTCTGTTTCCATAAGAGCAAAGCATCTTCCAGTCATGACTTTGTCCCATCAGGAAGCCTCTCTCCAAAGAGTGCTATCTCCTTAGAGCACAGGTGACTGTTTCAAAACTGTGAATGGTGCTGGTTGGCAAGTCACAGATCTGTGGGTGCTCAGTCCCTCCTGACCTCGTTCGCCCAAGAAGTAACATAAATACCTTTTTCATGATTGTTGAAATGTTTAAAAACAACTTCCCAATCATGGAAAGCTGGATGGAAGAGTCCATAGGGGAGGCAGAAAGCCTAGTCTCCAAAGTCTGGCCTAGAGGCTCCCCTCTGTGAGGACCCAGGCACATTGTTTAGTCATGGAGCCCAAAGAAGACAGTCGCAGAGCCATGCTGAGGATTAAGGGCTGCCGGACTTGGCGGCACCTGGCCTGGTGCTGCCTCACAGCAGGCTTTGCAGCGAGGTTGATTTCATCTGGGTTCCACCAGCTCAGTTCAGTAAGTTTGTGCTGAGCGTCTGCAGGGAGGGTGTGGAGGAGGGAGGAGGAGGGACTTGATGGGAAAGGACTAAATTCTGCTCTGGGGAAGGATGATTATTCAAGAAAAGAACACCAAAGCGGAATGAATGGACAGGCTCTAAACCATCTCTAAACGTGTGTATGGCCCAGAGATGGGGTTGAGAAGCCACGGAGGAGAACTTAGGGTGTCACTGGCAATCAGTTATCATAGTTGTAGACTGTTCCTTTTGGTTTAAAAACCTACCGCTATAGATGTGGCTCCTAGCAATTACAAATCAACTATAACCTATAATCAGACCTTTGGTTTTTCAAGTCTCTGTGTCCTCAAAGTCTGGCTATTCACCTTTCTTTGAGGTCAGGGATTTGGAAAGGGCATTCAACTAGTGAGTTGAAGTGAAGCTGACTGGAACTAATTATCAACCAGCCCTTCTGAAAGCAAACTGATGTCTTCATAAGGGATTATTTGTTATTTCTTCCAGGCAATTTCTTTCCTCACACCCTTGGCCGTTATTTGTGTGGTGAAAATTATCCGGCGAACAGACAAGACTGAAATTAAGGAAGCCTTCTTAGGTAGGGTATTCACAGTTCCTGCTTTAGGGGGTGGGACTGAGCTTAATGGCCTCGTTGCAGGTTAGAAATCTCAGCTGCCGCCCACTGAATTTGCTTCTGGTCATATTAAGCTCTGGTGGAAATAAGACAAGGTAAACATTAAGGCCCGAGAGCCAATGTACCGTTGCAATGAGAGGTTTTCAGAGGGTGCCCACAGTCGCTGTCCTTGGTGCTGAATCTGCACCTGGTGTCCACATCAGAACTCCAGGCTTCTCAGACACAGAGGCAGGGTAGCTCTTGGCTAAGGCAGAGCGAATCTGAAACTTTGTTACCACTGACTGTGCCATTTCACATTCGTGGCTAATGGGCCTGCATTTTGAGGGAATCCAGAAATCAACATTGGCTGGAGGAAAAAAAAAATGGGCAAAAGCAGATGTCAAATAAAATAGAAATTGGAAACAAGCCTTGTAAGTCACTTGCAGCGGAAGATGCTTTGGCAGTCAGGCAATGGTTGCTACATGGAGAGGCCTCTCGGCTTTGTCTGTAACACTGTTGTCACAAACATCCCCAGGATGAGCCCTGTCTGCCTGTGACAAGAGCTTGACACTTTAGGAGTGTATGTTTTTCTAGTCTTCATATTTATAAATGCTGAGTCAGTGAGAGGTTTAAGAGCTGCCGACACTGTTTGGCTTGTTTAATAACCAGAGTAAATTAACCTGTAGCTAGATCTTTTTGATCCCAAAGAAAGCTTAGTGAGGTTGATTTTTTTTTTTGATATCTCACATAAAAGTTACTCAAATCTTCATCTCAAAATTTATGTCTGGTGTTTGTGTGGACGCACCCTCCAGTTAAGCAGTAAACCCAGAAGAATGAAACTCCTCACTCCATGGTGTGTTTAATTTTGGGGCTGTGGGGAAATGAAACCATAGCAAAGACGGCCCCCCCTTTTCTCGGTAAGGGAGTGAACATGAGGGCTAACTCCCGGGTGTGCAGGACAGTCAAGGCCTCCCAACCTCATGGCACAGAAGTGGGTCACACAACCAGGCTTTAGTTAGTCCTGTCCAGTTGAAAGGAATAGGATAACTACCTCTCACAAATTAGCTCAAATGAATTCAGGTTTAAATTCAGAGCTAGAATAAGCAATCTCAGGGACATCTAAGAAGAGGAGGGGACACTGAGGTTCCTCACTGAGACTACAATGGGGAGCCGGGGCATCAAGAGAAGAGATCCACCTCAGCTCAGAACCACCTGTCTATATACTGCCCTTCCTGCTTCCCCTCCTGGCCCCCTCCTCCTGCTGGGACATGGTTTCTGCTGCCCAGACCTTTGGTTTGTGGGAGGCAGAAGCTCATGGTGGTGGCTGCTTCTGCCCCACGTCTGACTGTTCAGCTTTGGGGCCCATCCCTGACTTTCACTGTTTCTTGGTCCAGATGCTGACTCAGCTCATTTCTCCAATCTGGACACAAAGGCCAGCCTAGGATTGTCCTCCCACAGGTCAGGTGTGTGCCTCAGGCTACTCATCTGTGGGTTTGGTTTGGTCACATGGTCTTGGTCCTTTTGGCTGAGGTGACAGAAAAGTCAGTTTCTCCAAGAAGATCCTGGAGACCTCCCACACATGGCTCAAGCATCTAGGCAGTGTTTAGACAGAGAGCATTGTGGTCCCCACACATCCCATTGGGAACCATCTCAGGTGACGCTCTTTGCTCCACTCTTTAGTCACTCCCCTGGCACAGATCCCCAGATACGACAATGGGTAAGAACTGTCTTTCATGGTTGTGGTTACGATTTACAGCTGGCTTTTAGAGTTGGACCATCGTGATGGCAGTAAGTAGCTCCCAGTTACATTCTGTAGACACTTTCATTCTCAGCTAAATCTCCCTTATGGTGACATTCAAAATTGAACGCCAGAGTCTGCCTCCTATATGTTAACTGGGAAGGCGGAATTATTGAATGTTCTGTTTGCCTAAATAAATGAAAACCTGCTCTGTAAAAATGATGAAGGGCCCCCGTTGTGCACAGAGTTTTTGAACAACCTCTGCTCTTAGGGAGGCTGGAAGTAGCGGGTGAGGGAGCGAACTTTAAACACTAAGGACAGAAAGTGAGGTGTTTTCCAGTGTCCGGAATGCAGGACTTTCTTTGAGGTAGCGTAGTTCTTAGGTCCCTCCCTTACTCAGGTGTCCTGGGGAGACTTTAATTTAGACTTCCAAACCCAAGTACCAAGTTCCCTTATCTGCCTGTGCACAGTGGCCACATCGGTGCCCCTGAGCCGGAGGAGAGCAGTGAGCTTTTCCCACGCAGCTGGCTTTCAGGCATTCAGGCTGCAGAACAACAGATCTGCATGATAGAAACTGTTATAGAAGGACCTGAATTTCCTGTCACAAAAGAAACAACACAAGCCCCCTAATCCTCTGTAATGCTTACAGTCAGTGGTGCCTTCAATCTGGGTTCCAGCAAGCCAATTCACAGGACATGTACCTTTAAATTTCTTTATCAGCCATGGTCTGGTTTGTCTTTCTGACTTTTCTCCTAAACTTACATTGCTGTGGGATGCCGTAGAAGCCAGGCCCACTGGGTTATTGTTAATCAGCAAGCATCCATTTGCTTCCCGTCTTGTCCAGCCATCCCATCTCTGGTGTCAGGAGAGGTCCCTGTGTTGGTGCTTGAGGGTTTTGCTATTCGTATGAAAATCTGATTCAGGTCAGTGAACTTCTGGAATGTTAACATAGCTTCCACAAGAAGCAGCCCGACTCCAGGTTCCCATCCGGTCTCCTTCAGGTAATCAGATGACAGTGAAGTTGCCAGCTGCTGGTGGTTTTATCACATCCATATATTTTCTAGCTCAGCTACTTCAAACTTTTTGAAGAACTGGTCTGTGCTGTGATAAGCCCACCAGGCTCAGAGGCTGGGGGTATATAGTGCTCTGGATCGATGTAGCTGTGTGTGAAGTGCACCAAGATTTATGTGGGGCAATGGGAGATCAGTTAGTGATGCTTGTTTCCAGAGGGTTTATCTGTGCTAAGGCCAAGCTCCGACTAGGATAGGTGTGAGCTCAGCCCCACTGGGAGAACAGCAGGGAGCCTGCCAGTCAGCCTGAGCAGGGGAAAGACCACAGTCACTGCCCTGCTCTCTCGGAGCCTGTTAATTATCAATGTTCTGGGAAAGAATACAACCAAGATAGCCCAGAGAGTCTTCTCTTCTTTGCAAAAGGGCTCTCTCAACAGTCCTCTGAGCTTGTGAGAGACAAGAGAGGCCAGAATTTTAGGAAGGAGAGGTCTGTGTGTGCAGAATGCAGTCAGTGGGTCTTTCCGAGCCCCCATGTTAAACTGCAATTCATGTACCAGTTGCCCTGTGTGTTGATGGGGCAGTGCTGAGGCCACCTCATGCTCTGCTCTCCAGCTGTGGCCCTCCCTCCTTTGCCACCAAGCTCAGACATGGCAAGTGTTTCGCCTCCCACTTCAGTGATTAGTTTCCCCTTGACAAAGGTGTTTGATTCACCTTTTTTTCTCCCATTCTCTCTGCTCTCCATGGTTCATTAAGAATAGGTAGTTTTGGCCCCATCTTGGTGGCCACTGCCCTTGGTGACCATGTTGACCATTCCACAGTACTTTCTGCTTGTAAAACAACACATTTGTCTCCCTGGATAGCTACAAATTGCTATAGGCAGCTCCTTCCCGAAAATGCCTCTCCACTGCTCCATTACATAAATCTCAGCAAGAATTGAACAGTTACTATTTGCCAAAGGTAAATGGTAGCTCACATGCTTTGTTATTCAATAGCGTGATGGAACTGGGCATCGCTAGGTTTCATTGCTTATGCGAGGCATTTGACCTACCACCAAGTTGATGTGGATGACTTTGCCGTCTGCGCACTCTTGATAAACCACAGGAGGGCGGGGCGCGAGTTTTGCAGGGACAGCTCTGTGACTCATATCACCGGCACCCTTTGGATGATCTGTACTTCATCCAGCAAAGTCTTTCCAAGCAGCTTGGAGGAGGGCCCTGTGCTGTATATTTTTAAATAATGTATTCCAGAAGTTCTTACTGTTCCAGATGGCACAAAACACCACCTGGGCAAACCTTCTCCAAATCTAGGGAGGCGCTTGGAAAAACTTCTCAGGAACCGTGATTTGTTTGATAACAAATGGATGGCTGTCACAGAGTGACGGGTCAACAATGAGAGAGTGGCCTGGTGGGATATCCTGTTCTGCAGTTGGATTCTAGCAAGTGCTCTGGTTAGAATTATGTCTGAGAAGGTTGCCAGGAGGAAATAAAAAGTTATGTTTCTTGCTACTAGTAAAAGAAATTCTACATGCTGGAGTATTAAATCTGTTCATATCAGGCCATAAAATGATAGATGGACTCCTCTGTGATGTTCAAATTTCAAGTCAAGGAGGAGAGATAAATTTCATGTCATAGGCACTTGGAATTTTATACCTTCCAAAGTCCTGCCTCAGTTATATTTTGTTGTAGCAACCAAGCTTCCCTCTGTTTTTAAAGTACTGGTTCATATCTATATAAATTAAGTAGTATTTTAAATGTAACAGTGATAATGGTGGTGGTGATGATAATATTGATGGTGGTGGTGGTGATGGTGGTGATGGTGGTGGTGGTGGTGATGATGATATTGATGGTGATGGTGATGATGGTGGTGATGGTGGTGGTGGTGATGATGATATTGATGGTGATGATGATGGTGATGGTAATGATGATACTGATTATGATGGTGGTGGTGATGATGGTGATGATGGTGGTGGTGACGATGGTGGTGATGATGATATTTATGGTGATGGTGGTGATGATGGTGGTGATGGTAATGATGATACTGATGATGATGGTGATGGTGGTGATGGTGATGATTTTGATTTGAGAGCCAGTTGGTTACTTTTTGTCTGTTGATTTTGTTTTGTAGCGGTATCCTTGGCTCTTGCTTTGAATGGAGTCTGCACAAACACTATTAAATTAATAGTGGGAAGGTAAGTTCTAAAAAGAAACAAATGGTGACTTAGACTATCAAGGTTAACCGTATTAGAACCAAGGCCACAAGACATTGCAGAGGACAGATTCTAGCTCTTCTAGTTTTCCCCTGAATTGTTGCCATTCTGGACTTTTTATCATCAGCACAGGTCTTTGCTCTCCTTTGAATTGTGAACTTGCTATTTTAGAGAACAGATCAATAGCAAGGAAGTAACCACTGACCACTTTCTTGCGAGCCACAGGCTGCCACTGGCAATTCCAGAGCCATCTACAGCTATCCCAGGGCCTTACCAGATACCTTCTCTCTTACCAGTTTTGTCCTCTGATAAATAAATAAAGTCGCTTATATGTTGTTCTTTGCAGGATGCGATGTAGTTTGGCATTTGAGATTTGGCTTAAGGCACATTCGTCTTACTGCCCCTAAGAACTGATTTCTGTACTCCATTATCTTTTCTTCTCTGACTACTTTGGTGGAGAGCTAGTCTCTGCAGAGATTTAGCAGTCCAAAGGCTCAAATTCAAGACCTGGTCTGGACCCTGATGAATTGTTGACCTTGGATAAGTTAGATCCCCTTCCCAACCTCAGCATTTACTAATCATAGACTTGGTAGAGTGTGCTGGTCAGGCACTGAGGAGTAGACAGTGAATGAAATTGGGCAGTGCTTGACCTGGTCCTGCAGTGTCCCCCCACCCCATGCACTCAGAGTTCCTTTGGGGTCCTGATAAAATACTGATTCTCAGGCCTCACCAACTGAGATTCTGGTTTAATAGGTAGGCAGCCACCTTGAAGAAACACAGGCCAAGTAGGGAAAAGACCAGCAGCACTGATTGATTATTGAGGCCTTACCCAAGTCCCAGAGCTTCAAGGATCAGCATTCAGTGTACGTCAGCTGTGAGCCAGTATGCACAGGAAAAGGGTGCTGTGTTTGTAGCATTAGCTAAGTCTCACCCATGGTAGGGATCCACAGCTGAGTTACTGTGGAGTGAGGGACCGTCACACATGCACCAGAGTGAGGCAGTCAAGCATGGGGTGGAGTTGTAGGCATGAGGGTTCAGTGGCTGGGTTCAGAGCTCGTCTTTGCCACTTGCAGTTTGTGTGTGACCTTGGGAAGGAGTGTGATCTTCCTAAGCCTTCATCTTTGGCACCTGTCAAATGAAGAAGGCCTCAGGTTCTACCTCAGTGTTATCATCAGAGTCATGTGTCAGTTTTCTGTAGCCCTGACAAAATACCTGAGGGGGGGACAAAAAACTTAAAGAAGGAAAGATTTATTTTGGATCACTGTTTTCGGAAGTTTTCATCTGTGGTTGGCTGGCTCTGTTCCTGGGCTTGAGGTGAGGCCGATCATCATGGTGAAAGGGCGTGATGGAGGAAAGCCACTTACTCCAAGGTAGCTAGGAAGCAAGGAGAAAGAGGAAGGGCAAGAACCCAAGAATCCCCTCAACTAGGCCCAACGTCCCACAGTTCTCACCACCTCCCAGTCTTCCATTCAGCTATGAACTCATCAGTGGATTCATCTGCTAATGAGCTCAGAGCCTGCATGATCCAGTCATTTCCCCTAAGCTCCACCTCTGAACATTGCTGTACTGGGGACCAAGCCTTCAATACTGGAGCTTTTGGGAGCATTCCAGATGGTGTGAGGAGCACACAGTGCCTAGCATGGAGGCCTGGTGCCCAGCGTGTCCTCAGCGGATGTGCGCCGGGTCCTGGCTTCAGGGCCAAGGCACCCTCTTCTTGCTGGAGCTTTCTCTCCTATGCCTCAGACCAGAGAAGCCAGCATGGGCTTTGGAGTGTTCTGCAACATGGAGCTGAGCTCTCAGGTCCTCTCAGGTCAAGTAGGACCTGCTTTTTGAGGAAGGGCAATTGGATTGCTGAAATTCAGGACATAGTTATATGCATGGGGTCCTGGATCTGGAAGCAGCCTCTGAATTGGCAGAGCAGCAGATTGAGGCTTTAGTGTTGTGCTTAGGTGCTTCCTATAAGTCATGCCACTTAATGCCCAGGACCTGGCCTTTGGCTGGGTATTGACTACCCCCTTTGACAGCTGTGGGAATTGAGGTTGAGAAGCCTGAGTGACCTTTCCATAGGTTACAAAACTAGTAAATGGCAAGCGAGCATTCCAACTCAGATCTTCCTGACCCCAAAGCCTGAGCTTTGCCTCAGAGCAGCAGGTGCAGAGTGCTCTGGGGAAACTGCAGTGTAGATGGCAGAGGGGGCTTGAGGAATGGACGGGGCCGCGGGGAGGTGGGCTCAGCTTGGGGCTCATTGTGATGGCAGCATTTTATATTGAAAATGTCCATGGTGTCTTTTGTAGACCTCGCCCCGATTTCTTTTACCGCTGCTTTCCAGATGGAGTGATGAACTCGGAAATGCACTGCACGGGTGACCCTGACCTGGTGTCCGAGGGCCGCAAAAGCTTCCCCAGCATCCATTCCTCCTGTAAGTTCATGGCTGGGACATGCTTCAGTTTTCCTGGGCATGATCCTGGTCACTTACTTGGGAGTTTAGGTGGAGAGAAGAAGCATTAGTATGTGCATGTTAAACACCGTTCATTTTCGTCACTGTAGGGTGGCTGGCTTAGAAACAGGATGTTCAACAGGCAGTAATAAGCCTGGGAATGAGGCTCGGGATTTACCAAACACGGTACATGTTGCTTTCCTGAGCTCAGTGGAGTGTAACATGTGACACTTTACCCTTGACAGCGCAAGGGAATTTACCATGTTCCCTGGGACCTGACATTGTTCAGCTTAGTGTTAGGTCGGTTTATGTCAATTGTGTGTTTACAGGTATGTGTGTATATATACATAATGCATATGCAGATACGCACACCCCTCCCCCAATATATAGTTTGTCTATAGATACATTAGCTGGGTTCAGCATTATAGCAAAGGCCAGAGAAAATGAGGCTGGAGCAGCATTGTGTAGAAAGAACACAGGTCTTCGTATTGTGCCAAATGCTGGCTCTGTCAGGCATTAGCTCAGGGCCTCAGCTCCTGCTGTGTAAAGTGGGAGTAAAATCGCCGCCTCTGTCTATCTATGAGCAATAACCACCACTCATATTTCTGAACACCAGCTGTGCCAGAATGTGTAGGTCTATCATCTTATTTGGTCCACTCAATAATTGTAAAGCACTTAGAATCATGTCTTCAAATAAGCAGTAGCTATGGCTATTGTTATTTATTATCAGAGATGAAGTTTCTAGAATATCGCAGCTTATGTCTTTCTCCATTTTATCAATGTTTATTAACTGACTTAGGTACTGGGCACCATGCCAGGTGTTGAGGATACAGATGTTAACAAGATGCAGCCCAGGACTTGAATAAGATGAGTCCCTGCCATGGTATGTCCGCAGGTAGTGGCAGGCTGTGTAGTAAGTTGGTGATTCTTGGACTAATTGGAGGGGAACTGTAGAAGCAGGTGCCTAACAGCTTAGGGTGAGCTATGATGCAAGGTCCTTGACTCCTCCAGGTCTGACCGTTACTTACCTGGGCTAGTCTCTTATCTTGATTGTTCCTTTTCTTTTTTTCTAAATACTGTGTCTAAGACAAACCCTACTAGTGACTGGATTGAGACATTCGAGAATTAATGGAATGCTTTATCCTGTAGACTAGCTGTGGACATTGCCCAGAGCCATTGGAGATGAGGGTCTGTCAACAACATATTGGGGTGCAAGGTGCTCAAAATGAATTACTGTCAACCTGAATCCCAACCTGCCAGACTGGGGTTGTTCCCATTTAACTTACAGGGGAACTGAGGCTCAGACAGACCTGGTACCTTGTCCAAGGTTGACAGCCTCTGATATGATCTAGTGTCTTGGACTTTTTGGTAATGTAATACAATGAAGTACTTATAGTTCATGAAGTCTAAATAAAGAGCTCATTTTGTCCTTTGGTTTGTTGAAGACTGTAGTGGGTCGCATACTGACCCCCAAAAGGCGGGCCCAGGTCCCTGGAATCTGAGGGAAAAGGATATTGGTTAATAATACTGTATTATATACTGGGAATTTCAGGATCCCCCATACACAAGGTGATCATGTGAAGGAATCACCTTGTCTGCCTAGTAATTATTTCATTATGTGTATTTTTATTTTTAAAATTTACTGTTTTATATTCCAAAAAAGAAAGAGAAAGGGTCTGTGCAGATGCAAGGATTACAGTAAGGATCTTGAGATGAGATCATTTTGGACACAGGATGACAGGCATGGGAAAATTTGAAACAGAGACATGGAGAAGGCCCAGTGGAGACACGGGTAGGTCAAAATAATGCAGCCACAAGCCCTGGAACACCTGGAGCCACCAGAGCTGGAAGAGGCAGGGAGGGCTCTTCCCAGGACCTCCAGAGGGCGCATGGTCCTGCTGACAACTTGACAGTGGACTCCTGGTCTCCAGAACTGTGAGAGAATGCGCGTGTGCTGTGTTCAGCCGCCACGTTCTTGGTCGTCCGTTGCAGCATCCTTGGGAGATGAACACGGAGATTTGGCTTTGGAGTCCTGCAGGGGATTGAGGGAAACCCGTCACTGTGCACATGCTGCTTCAGAATCCGTCCCTGCGGCAGGATGCCTGAGAATGTGGGCCTCAGCTTCTCTAGCTTCAGGCCTTCCTGCCACGCATCTGGAAGTGCTTCCTTCCAAAGCCATTTCTTCAATGTGAGCTCATGGTGTGACCTTTCGGAGGGTCCACAGTGCCAGCTGGAGGCTCCCTGCTGTATTGAGCCATGCATCCTTCCTGTCAGGGATTCCCAAGCTGGCGTTGCTTTGAGGGACCTGGGGTCGTCTTCGCCCGGGGTCCGCTCCTGCTCTCCATCGGTGCCCTTGAAGGCTCACTCAAGTCCTCCTGTTGTTCTTTTGTGTTATGTTTACGATATATTTTGTCTCCCAAAGGTGTGGTGCTGAGTTTTAAGAGACTTTAAAAATGAAGAGCACTAAGTAATGGAACCCTTTCCTAAGATAGGAAAACCTTAATTCTCTCTTCTCAAATGGTTGACTGAGGACCAAGGTAGAGTTCAGTGTCTGCTGTTGCATTTGAACTTGGGGAGGAAATAGCTCCCATGCTAATGCCTCAAGCTGGCAGACTGCTGGGCCACAGAGATTCATGGCCTGGCCTCACAAAAGGCCACATTCCTTTGGATGCACTCTCTCTCCCTCCAGCCACAGGAAGCCTTTCTCACAGAGCTGCCCATTGGCTGCTTGTCAAATGTGTGACTGAGGTTGATCTGTGCTGGATGAGCTTTTTGTCAGGTGTGGTTATTATCTTTTGCTTTTGATATCATCTAGAATGTTATAGATTTTCTCCAGTTAGCAGAATCCTCTGTAGCCTCTGGACTTTCGTGGGGGTATTTCCATGTATCTCTTTCCCCTTCTGATGACAGGGCAGTGAGCATCAGCTTGAAGGGAACTGACATTTCCCGTTAGAAAAACCATCAGGGGTGTTTTCTGGATTTCTAATAGCTAATAACTAATAGGAAGCCTCATGTTTGGGGTGACTTTCCCTCCTCAGAGGGGGTGACCTCAGTGGACCTTCATTTTGTTACAAATATACCTTCTCCCTTAAAACAAAAATCAATTTTCTAAGCTTGATTGGAGGAACTGGCAGAAATGTTCTGGGATGCCAGATCTCCTCAGACCAACCCCTGGGCCAGGTAGGTGCGGTTTTTGCTCTTGCTCTCTTCACAGATAATTGGCCACTGGAACGTAGTTCTTGCCCGGATAGCATCCTGTAGAATGGTTGGTTTCCTCTGAACTTAAGAACAAACACTGATTTCTTTTGGAGACAGAGGATCTTGTTCTTAATCTCCCATGAGCAACCAAACAGCTCCAGCTGAAGAGTTCACAAAGCAAACCCTGAGCACACAGCATATCCCTGCGGTGGCTGCCTTGCTGAGTGGCCTTCTCAGGGGAACTCACTCAGCAAGGCAGCCTAACCCCTTGATTGGACTTGCAGAGAACACAATTTCCAAGAGCTAGTGGTTTCCTCCAGGCCTGGGAGAAGCTTCGGGTTGAAGAGGAGACAGTGGACTCACTCCAGGGGGCTGAAACTGGAATGTTCTGCAAAGGGGGGAATTGTCTCTTATAGCACAATCTCAATATTTTTATTTGGTATTGATTCAAGAGAATAGATTGAAGTGAGAAAAAGCATAGTAAAACAAATGATTAATGCCAAGGCCAATTATTAAGAAACTTCTTTCCTATAAAAAATGGTGAGAATGAATGAAGGCATGCCGTTGTCCAGGGATTAGCCCACACCAACAGGTGGACCAAGCCAATGGCTGCTTGGCTTTGCAAATTAAGTTTTAATGGAACCCAGAAATGACTGTTCATTTACATGTTGTCTGGGACTGCTTTCACTTTACAAGGACAGAGTTGAGTCGTCACAAAAGAAACATGGTCCACAAAAACGACAATATCTGTTTTCTGGCTCTTTGTAATGCAAGCTCATCATCCCTGCTCCCGACAGGTGCTGGGAACCATTAGTATTAAAAAGCATTACTAAAACAAGACCAGCACCCTCAAACTGTGCGCATGGGTGCTTCAATTTTAAATAACTCTATTATGGTCTAAAAAGGGGTAATTGTTGCTTGCAGGGTACTTTCTTTAAAGGGCCAGGGAGGTAGGAAGAGCAGGTCTGGCTGACAGAGATTCAGAAGGCCTACTGAGCCCTTAGTGTTTCGCAGGCCCAGGGCCCAGCACTTGGGAGTGGACCCGGATGTTCATGGCCCATGTCCTTGCGGGTGAGGTGGAACCTAGCACTGTAGTGCTGCTCTCTGGAATAAGAAGCTGAGAATGTCTGTTGAGGGACAGGGCAGGCTTCAGGAGGAAAAGCACTTTCTCCTGGAGTTTCCCTCCAAAGAGTACAGATGGGTTTCAGATTTTGAGGTTTTTATTATGTTTGAAGTGTCTTAATTCTGACTGTGTGTAGAATTTTAAGCTGCAAATCATTTCCATGCAGGACTCTGGTTCACAGTGTGCCTGAGAGCGGTCTGAGGGTGTGGATTTCCTCATTTTTCTCCTGTTTTTTTGCTGGGACCTCCTAGGATACTTTCTCTGTCTCTGGTCATCTGAATTTCCTGAAGATGTGCCTTATTGGGCTTCTTTTATTGAATATATTGTTCTGGTCACTCCATGAGTCCTTTTAAGCCTCTGTGGTCCCTGTTTCATCTCTGGAACTGTCTTAAGCAGATGTTGAATCTCCTGGACTAATCTTAATCTTTTTGTTATCGTTTCTTTCTTATTATCTATGTCCTTTTTGCTCATCTCTCAGAGATTTAAATAATTGTATCTACTAACCCTTCTACAGAATTGTCATTTCGAGTTTTGTATTTTTAATTTCTAAGAACTCTTCCTTGAACTCTGATTTTTTTAAAAAAACCAATAGCTTGTTCTTTTGATTTTTCCCCATGGATGCAATATCTCTTACCTCTCTGCTTGCAGGTTGCACCTGCTCCCTGCTTTCTCTTTGTGTGTCTTGTATGGAGCTTTCCTTAAATATCTGGTGTCCTTGACTGTATGCTCTTATTAGAGGTCTAGTTGCTCAGGTAACTGGGCAGAGCTGGTTAAGTGGGGTTCACTGGCTTCCCTGCTGGCCTTTACCTTGAGGCTCTTTGGTCCCAGAAGAGGCCTCCCAGGCTCTCTGGGTGTTCATAAGTTGGGTCATCTTGGGGACTTTGACATGCTCTCCTTGTTCTCCATCTGCCTGTTGGGCTACCCTCTCCTTGCATGACTTTCCCACGTCCAGAGCCTCAGATGGTTAAAGCCCTGTCTTCTTCAGAGTGGGTGGGCTGGTTTCCTAGTTTTGCAGGACATGCCTGGAACCTGGGAGCTTAGCTTCTGTTTATAGGAACTTTCTACCTAACCTGTTTCCAGACCCATGTCTGCCCCCTGACCCTGCCTTCCCCAGGACCAGATGCCTCCAGCTCCAGGGCTCTGCAGGGCCCTGTAGTGTGAAGGGCTGCCTTGGTCCTCCTCAGCGCCATCCCCTGCAGGATCAAAGACTGATCTGTCTGTAGCCAAGCAAGTCAGAAGCCCCTGGGCCACCTGCTTCCCATCTTCACTTGATGTGCTGTGGAATTCAAGTGCCATCAGGTGGAATTTATGTTCCTGAGAAGCAGAATCAGCAGGTTGTGTGTCTCTCTATATCTACCTATCCTTGTCACAAGAGAATTATTTTAAGGAATTGGCTCATGGGATGGTGGGGTCTGGCAGGTCTAAGTTCTGCAGGGCAAGCTGGCGGGCTGGAAATTCCGGTAAGAGTTGATGTTAAAGCCTTGAGCCCCAGGGGAGACCAGCAGGCTGGAAACCCAGGCAGGCCTCCTAGCTGGCAGTCTTGAGGTAGAATTCCTGCTGGTGTGGGAAACCTTGCTCTTTACTCTTGAGGCCTTCAGCTGCTTGGATGAGGCCCACTCACATTATGGAGGCTAATCTGCTTTATGTAAAGTCATCTGATGGTAGAGATTTATCACTTGGCAAAACACGTTCATGGCAACATCTGGACTGGTATTTGACCAAACAACCAGCCATCATGGCTGAGCCAAGAAGAGTTAGACATTGCACTGCTGCTCCTTCTGTCCTCTCTCATTTTAAAGTCAGAAATGCCATGGTAGAGCTCTGATGACCTCATCGTAGAGGAAGCATTTGCTCTGTGATGCTTTTGTTGACAGGATCCTGGGGAGAGGAGCGCACACGTGGAAGGGTCTTTGCAGGCTGAGTGTCTGGGAGTTTGCTGTTGCTGAAAGAATCTGAGTAGCTTTTAAGTATGAATTGGGAAATTATCACAAGATATCATCTATGCCAGGTCTAACTCCATCAAGCATGAATATTCAGTATCATAAACCAGCTGCTTCTTGGAGTGGCTTGGCAAGCTTTTGCATAAAGAAAGAGGAACCAGGAAAGCAGAGAAGACTGCAAGATTCATTTGTTTTGCATCATTTTATGAAATGAAATTGCTCTCAAGGGGTTTTGCCAGTAGACAGGGTGCTTGGAAACTCCTCTCCTCTTCCTTTAAGCACTGTGTAAATGGCCTGGGCTGCATAGATCACTGGTTCTGAGCAGATGAGCGGTGGCCGTTTGTCTGAGATCAATTCACCTCATGTGGTTTCTCTCGTAACTTACAAAAGACAGATGTGATCCTGCAACATGTATAATCAGAAAAATGAGAGATTACACTCCGTTTATGTATGATCTATCAAACACATAAATACATTCTACTCTCATGTACAACTAATTAGAACAATAAAATAAAATAAAATAAAATATTTTTAAAAAGGGAAGCTTCCATATCAATGGACCTCAGCAAACTTGGCAAGAGCCCTTCACAGCTTTTTTCCTAATTATTTTTTATTATCCTCCATCTCAAGCTTCCAAGACAATTGCAGAGGTTCTGGGAAGCAACTGCGCTCACTTTGCTGCGTAAGTGAAGACTCTGCTGTGCATTGGGAGGCCTGCTCAGGGCATGCCAGAGCCTGGGGGCGGTGGTGGTGCAGGACGAGCCCTCTCTGTAGGGTCTGGTTTGTTCTGCAGCCTGCTTTTCCTTATCACCCCCCTTCCCCACGGAGGCGGTTAGACTTTTCCCTCTCACTACCACCACAAGATTTGAATGCCACACATTTATTGTATATCTGTTAACATACTTAAAAATAAAAGCCCTCAGGTTTGCAATCATGTCAAGGGACATCAGCAAACTTGGCAAGAGCTCCTCACAGTATTTCCCCTAATGATAGTTTTTATTTTTCCCTTCCAAATGATTGTAATCACCAAGATTTATTTCATCTCTTCAAGAACCAATTTTCAACCCCCTGGGAGCCGGAGCCATCTTCTGATTGACAATGTATATATTCTAGGATAGTGGCTCTTAACTGGGCAGTTTTGCGCCCCCCAGGGGACATTTAGCAATGTCTGGAGACATTTGAGGTTGTTGCAAGTGTGTGTGTGTGTGTGTGTGTGTGTGTGTGCGCGCGCGCGCGCGCGCGCTTGCGCGTGCTTGGGAAGGTCGTGCCATTGGCATCTCCTGCTTAGAGGCCAGGGGCGCTGCTGACCACAGAAGGGCTCTGTGACAGAGTTACACAGCTCAGAATGCCAGCAGGGTCCAGGCTGGGAAACCTCGTTCTGGGGCAGTGGGGTGATCTATGGAAAAAACTAATTATTCATGTGTTGGATTCATCCACTCTCCAAGTTCCTGGTCTGAATAAATAGAATCTTTTAAGACATGAATACTGTTTAATTCATTCAACATACTCTACCTCCAGGAATTGGTTTGCTCTTTCCTTTCTTTGAAAAAAAAAAATGGGGGTCAGATGAAAGATTATAATTAAAGCCCAGCTGCTGCCTGTTTCCTTCTTCTGCCTTTCTTTCCTTCTTTCCAGCTTTTTATTATAAAAATTTTTCAACATTTCGTGGAAAATGGGTTGCCCAGTGAATCCCCATTTCTGGGTGCAGCATTCTGCTCTTCTGGTTTCTTATCGTTTCTACCCATTTCCTACCACCACCACTCATTGATATGATTTTTTAATAGCATGTTAAGGTAAATTTACATTGACATGCATAAACCACAGCCAGTCAGCCCTGACTGACGGACACATTGTGTGACCCACCGCATTACAGTGGAAGGCATTTTCATAACCCCACACTGTTCCTGTCTCTCTCTCTCCAGTCAGTCCTCATCCCTTGGAGAGACGCGGCCCCTGTTCATGTTTCCTTTTCTTTTCTTTTTTTTAAAATTTTTCGAACTTTAGATTAGCTTTGCCCATTCATTCCATTTACATCTTTGGAATTCATCCATGGTTTGTGCCTTTTTGTGTCTGTGAGCTTCTGCTCCTGCATCTTCCAGTTCATCCGTGTTACGAGTATCAGTAACTTTCCCCTTTCATTGCTGAGATGTAAGCTGAGGCAATGGATATCACACAAGGTATTTATCCATTCTATCCTTGGTCCACCTTTGGATTTTTCCAGTGTTTTTCAGTTGTGAATTTACATGCAATTCCTTTAGTGGATGAACTTTGCCATTTTATGAAGCAAAATATCTGACAGTGGCATTGTTGGGGTAAAAGTTTCCTGAAATTCCAGGTTCTCCATATCTTCACTAATATTTCATGTTATCAGTCCTTTTAGCTTTACTCATCTTGATAGGTGTGCAGTGGTATCTCACTGCAGTCTTAAAATTGCATTTCCCTGATAACTAACGATGTTGGGTACCCTATCATTTGCATATTGGCTCTTAACATCACTTTCTATTTGCATATTATCTGTTCAAGTTCTTTGCCCATTAAAATTGTTTTGATATATTTATGGTTAATTGGAGTTTTCCCACATTTGTTATAAGGCTTGGTTGGCTAGACATTTTGCCTCCCATTGTGTTGAATAGGCTAGCCTATTCATCTTAGTGGTGTCTTCAGCCACTTTTAATTTTGATTAAGCCTAACTTACTTCTTTTTCTTTATGGTTATTGCTTTCTGTGTCCTGGCTAAGAAACCTTTACTTTTCCTTAAATTGCCAAGGTGTCTTCATGATGTTTTCAGTGTTCAGCCATGTTATAGCATGCACCAGTGATTCGTTTGTATTGCTCAATAATATTCCATTGTGCGGATTTATGCCACATCTTATTTATCCACTAGTCAACTGACGTACATTTAGGTCGTTTTCAGCTTCTGACTGATGAAAAATGCTGCTATAATTTCTGTGTGCAAGTTTTTGGGGGCATATTCTCCTTTCTCCTGGATATATACATAGGATGGAATGAAGGATCATGGGATAACTGTTTAAATCTGAGAAACTACCCAACTGTTCTCCATAGCAACTGTACCACTTCATATTCCCACTGGCAGTGTGATGATGACATCTTCTCATCTATCTGTTGGCCATTTATATGTCTTGTTGGAAAAGATGTCTTTTCATCCATTTTTAAACTGGTTATTTGTTTTTATTTTTTCTATTGAGTTGAACGAATTCCTTATATATTTTGGGTGTTACCTTCTATCACATACATGTCTGTGAATGTTTTCTCCCATTCTGTGGGCTGCTTTCTTGTATTGTTCCTTGTTTCCTTTCTTGTACAGAACTTTTTTAGTTTTTCATAGTTTGCTGGTTTATTTTGCTTTCCTATGTTCTTGGCATCATATCCAAAAAGTTATTGCTGATGCCAATGTGAAGGAGCTTCTTCCCTGTATTTTCTTCTAGGAGTTTGTTGGCTTCAGTCTTACATTTAAGTCTTTAACCCATTTTGTGTATGGAAAATGTGGATATTGGTTCCCAGTTTTCCCAACACCACTTTTTGAAGAGACCGTCCTTTCCATATTGTTTGTTCTTGGAAACTTTGTAAAAGATTAATTAACTGTACATATGTAAGCTCACTATGTACTTTCTATTCTGTTCCATGGGTCTGTGTGTCTGTTTTGGGCCAGTACCATACTGGTTTTGACTCCTGTGGTTTGTAATGTGATTTGAAATGGGAAAGGTGATGCCTCAAGTTTTATACTTCTTCCTCAACATTGCATTAGCCATTTGAGGTTGTTTGTATGTCCATGTGAAATTAAGAATTTTTTTACTCTTCCTGGAAAACACCACTGGAATTTTGATAGGAATTGCATTGACTCTCCAATATGCTTTGGGTAGAATGGATATTTTAACTGTTGATCCTTCAAATATTGATCCTTCAAATGCATGAGTAAATTAAAACTATAGCAACATATCACCATACACACCTGTTTGTATGATGTTATCAACAAGATAAGAGATGACAGGTTGGTGAGAATGCAGAGAAAAGAGAATCTTTATATACCATGAGTGAGAGTGTAAATTGGCACTGTTGATATGGAAAACAGTGTGGCGGTGCCTTAAAAATTAAAAGTTGAACCACCATATAACCCAGCAGTCCCCCTTTTGGGTCCAAACCCAAGGGAAATGAAATCAGTATGTGGAAGAGATACCTGCACCCCTGTCTTCACTGAGCATTATTCACAACAACCAAGATGTGGAAACAACCCAAGCATTTGTCAGTGGATGAATGGATAAATAAAATATATTATTCAGCTTCAAAGAGTAGGAAGTTCTGTCATTTTTGGCAACAGGGATGAACCTGG